>NC_090922.1:969144454-974144454 GCF_040938575.1 Ambystoma mexicanum
AGAACACTTGCAGTGTCCTGAAATGTTCGTAGGGGGTGTCCTGAAGACGCTGTCCGTATTGTTCGCTGGCAGTTGAATGTGTTCTAAGAACACTTGCGGTGTCCTGAAATGTTCGCAAATAAAAAAATGGGGGTGTTCTGAGGACGCTGTCCATATTGTTCTCTTGCAAGTTGAATGTGTTCTAAGAACACTTGTGGTGTCCTGAAATGTTCGTAAATAAACAAATTGGGGGTGTTCTGAGGACGCTGTCCGTTTTGTTCGTTTTCAAGTTTAAAGTGTTCTAAGAACACTCGCGGTGTCCTGACATGTTCGTAGGGGGTGTCCTGAAGACGCTGTCCGTATTGTTCTCTGGCAAGTTGAATGTGTTCTAAGAACACTCGTGGTGTCCTGAAATGTTCGTAAATAAACAAAATGGGGGTGTCCTAAGGACGATGTCCGTATTGTTCAATGGGAAGTTGAATGTGTTCTAAGAACACTCGCAGTGTCCTGAAATGTTCGCAAATAAACAAAATGGGGTGTCCAAAGTACGCTGTCCGTATTGTTCGTTGTCAAGTTGAAAGTGTTCTAAGAAACCTTGCGGTGTCCTGAAATGTTCGTAGGGGGTGTCCTGAAGACGCTGTCCGTATTGTTCGCTGGCAAGTTGAATGTGTTCTAAGAACACTTGCGGTGTTCTGAAATGTTCGCAAATAAAAAAATGGGGGGCGTTCTGAGGACGCTGTCCGTATTGTTCTGTTGCAAGTTGAATGTGTTCTAAGAACACTCGCGGTGTCCTGAAATGTTCGCAAATAAACAAAATGAGGGTGTTCTGTGGACGCTGTCCGTATTGTTCGCTGGCAATTTGAATGTGTTCTAAGAACACTTGCGGGGTCCTGAAATGTTCGCAAATAAAAAATGGAGGTGTTCTGAGGACGCTGTCCGTATTGTCCACTGGCAAGTTGAAAGTGTTCTAAGAACACTCATAATGTCCGCGGACATTAAAAGTTTCCATAGGCCATAGTTGAAATGTTTGACTCTATGGGTGTGATATGCTGCGGTGGTTGTGGCCAGGGCATAGAGTCTTGGGTGCATGGCCCATCACCCCCACCCCCCAGCAGTGCAGGGGCAGCCTCCACCAGGCCCCCACACATGTCCCCCTGCACCCCCACCCCCAGCCACCAGGGGCAGCCTCCACCAGGCCCCCACTCATGTCTCCCATCACCCCCACCCCCCAGCAGTGCAGGGGCAGCCTCCACCAGGCCCCCACCCATGTCTACCACCACCCCCACTCCCCAGCCACCAGGGGCAGCCTCCACCAGGCTCCCACACATGTCCCCCTGCACCCCCAGCCACCAGGGGCAGCCTCCACCAGGCCCCCATTCATGTCCCCTATCGCCCCCACCGCCAAGCAGTGCAGGGGCAGCCTCCACCAGGACCCCACTCATGTCTACCTCCACCCCCACCCCCCAGCAGTGCAGGAGCAGCCTCCACCAGGCTCCCACACATGTCCCCTGCACCCCCACCCACCAGCCACCAGGGGCAGCCTCCACCAGGACCCCACTCATGTCTACCTCCACCCCCACCCCCAGCAGTGCAGGAGCAGCCTCCACCAGGCTCCCACACATGTCCCCCTGCACCCCCACCCACCAGCCACCAGGGGCAGCCTCCACCAGGCCCCCACTCATGTCTCCCATCACCCCCACCCCCCAGCAGTGCAGGGGCAGCCTCCACCAGGCCCCCACTCATGTCTCCCATCACCCCCACCCCCCAGCAGTGCAGGGGAAGCCTCCACCAGGCCCCCACCCATGTCTACCACCACCCCCACCCCCCAGCCACCAGGGGCAGCCTCCACCAGGCCCCCACTCATGTCCCCTATTACCCCCACCCCCCAGCCACCAGGGGCAGCCTCCACCAGTCTCCCACACATGTCCCCCTGCACGCCCACCCCCCAGCCACCAGGGGAAGCCTACACCAGGCCCGCACTCATGTCCCCTATCACCCCCAGCCCCCATTAGTGCAGGGGCAGCCTCCACCAGGCTCCCACACATGTCCCCCTGCACCCCCACCCCCCAGCCACCAGGGGCAGCCTACACCAGGCCCCCACTCATGTCCCCTATCACCCCCACCCCCCCAGCCACCAGGGGCAGCCTCCACCAGGCTCCCACACATGTCCCCCTGCACCCACACCCCCCATCCACCAGGGGCAGCCTCCACCAGGCCCCCACTCATGTCTCCCATCACCCCCACCCCCCAGCAGTGCAGGGGCAGCCTCCACCAGGCCCCCACCCATGTCTACCACCACCCCCACCCCCAGCCACCAGGGGCAGCCTCCACCAGGCCCCCACTCATGTCTCCCATCACCCCCACCCCCCAGCAGTGCAGGGGCAGCCTCCACCAGGCCCCCACCCATGTCTACCACCACCCCCACCCCCAGCCACCAGGGGCAGCCTCCACCAGGCTCCCACACATGTCCCCCTGCACCCCCATCCCCCAGCCACCAGGACAGCCTCCACCAGGCCCCTAATCATGTCCCCTATCACCCCTACCCCCCAGCAGTGCAGGGGCAGCCTCCACCAGGCCCCCACTCATGTCTCCCATCACCCCCACCCCCCAGCAGTGCAGGGGCAGCCTCCACCAGGCCCCCACTCATGTCCCCTATCACCCCCACCCCCCAGCCACCAGGGGCAGCCTCCACCAGGCTCCCACACATGTCCCCCTGCACCCCCACCCCCCAGCAGTACAGGGGCAGCCCCCACCAGGCCCCCACACATGTCCCCCTGCACCCCCACCCTCCAGCCACCAGGGGCAGCCTACACCAGGCCCCCACTCATGTCCCCTATCACCCCCACCCCCCAGCAGTGCAGGGGCAGCCTCCACCAGGCTCCCACACATGTCCCCCTGCACCCCCACCCCCCAGCAGTGCAGGGGCAGCCCCCACCAGGCTCCCACACATGTCCCCCTGCACCCCCACCCCCCAGCCACCAGGGGCAGCCTACACCAGGCCCCCACTCATGTCCCCTATCACCCCCACCCCCCAGCAGTGCAGGGGCAGCCTCCACCAGGCTCCCACACATGTCCCCCTGCACCCCCACCCCCCAGCCACCAGGGGCAGCCTACATCAGGCCCCCACTCATGTCCCCTATCACCCCCACCCCCCAGCAGTGCAGGGGCAGCCTCCACCAGGCTCCCACACATGTCCCCCTGCATCCCCACCCCCCAGCCACCAGGGGCAGCCTACACCAGGCCCCCACTCATGTCCCCTATCGCCCCCACCCCCCAGCAGTGCAGGGGCAGCCTCCACCAGGCTCCAACACATGTCCCCCTGCACCCCCACCCCCCAGTCACCAGGGGCAGCCTACACCAGGCCCTCACTCATGTCTCCCATCGCCCCCACCTCCCAGCAGTGCAGGGGCAGCCTCCACCAGGCCCCCACTCATGTCCCCTATCACCCCCACCCCCCAGCCACCAGGGGCAGCCTCCACCAGGCTCCCACACATGTCCCCCTGCACTCCCACCCCCACAGCAGTGCAGGGGCAGCCCCCACCAGGCCCCCACACATGTCCCCCTGCACCCCCACCCCCCAGCCGTGCGGTTGGCCTGGGTACATGTACTTCGGGGTGCGCAGGAAGTTCCACACGCGATTGGCCTGGGTACGTGTACTACGGGGTGCGCGGAAAGTCCCACACGCGATTGGCATGGGTACGTGTACTTCGGGGTGCGCGTGAACTTCCACACGCGATTGGCCTGGGTATGTGTACTTCGGGGTGCGCGTCAACTTCCACAGGCGATTGGCCTGGGTACGTGTACTTCGGGGTGCGCGGGAAGTCCCAAACGCGATTGGCCTGGGTACGTGTACTACGGGGTGCGCGTGAACTTCCACACGCGATTGGCCTGGGTACGTGTACTTCGGGGTCCGCGTGAACTTCCACACGCGATTGGCCTGGGTATGTGTACTTCGGGGTGCGCGGGAAGTCCCACACGCGATTGGCCTGGGTACGTGTACTACGGGGTGCGCGTGAACTTCCACACGCGACTGGGCCTGGGAGAGCGTGCTACGTGTATTCCTGGGGTGGGCAGGAAGATTCACACGTTCGCCTACGACGTGCCGAACAATAAATGGTCCAATCCTGAGACACGTACGCCAGCCTGAAGCAGGCGTACGTCGACCCGCGCAGCATAAAAGTGTGCACAAACAACAAACAAGCTCATACGCCAGGATGAATATACCATTCCTAGCAGCAGTGGCCGTGGGTTAAGAAAGGAGGAGGAGGAGGATAGTGAGGGCCCGAATTTTCACTCCCAGAACCAGCCTTTTTGGGATGCCTGATGACCAGGTGTATGGGAGGTACAGGTTTCCCCCACACATAATACTGGACCTGGTCAGTGAGTGGGAGGATGACCTCACATCACCCACCCTGTGCTCCCAAGCACTCAGCCCCCGGGAGAAGGTCCTCAATGTACTGCACTTCTTGGCCACAGGATCATTTCAGCGGACAAGTGCCATAGTGGGTGGGGTGTCACAGGCCACGCAGTCACGCTGCCTATACCAGGTCTTGAACATCATCACTGCACGCCCATCAGTCCGTAGGCACATATACCTGCCCAGGACACCTGCAGAAAGGCAGGCTGCCACCCTCGATTTCTACGGTGTGGCACAATTCCCAAAAGTGCTAGGTGCCATTGACTGCACCCATGTGGCTCTACGTCCCCCCAGGGCATCTGAGCACATCTATAGGAACCGCAAGCACTGGCATTCCATCAACGTGCAGGTAGTATGTAATGCTAAGGGAATCATCACCTCAGTATATGCCAACTATCCAGGGTCCACCCACGACAGCTTCATTTACCGAATGTCTACCCTAAGCCGGGACCTAGAAGTTGGCCGGCATGGCGATACATGGCTGCTTGGTGAGTATGAATGCCACTGCACATGCATGCATGTCAGATGCAGAGTTATGTCACTACCCCACTAATGATACCCATCACCTCCTCACCAGGGGACAGTGCCTACCCTCTGAGCACCCACATAATGACGCCAATTCGGAACCCCATCACGCCTCAAGAGGTAAGATACAACACAGCCCATATTGCAACCCGGAGCATAGTGGAGCGCACATTCGGAGTGCTCAAGTCACACTTTCGCTCCCTTGACCGTTCTGGCGGGCAGCTGTTATATGCGCCCCCAGTAGTGTGCAGGATCATAGTGGCAGCATGTGTCCTGCACAATGTTGCAACACGCCGTGGCCTGGCTGTGGACATGGTGGTGCCCCCACATCCCCAACCACATGCACGGCCGCTGCGCATGGGAGGGGAGAGGGCACGGGGTGAGGCAGCCCGTACGCAGCTGGTGGCTAATTACTTCACATAGAAATCACACCCCAGTGGAGTGCACACAGGCCTGGCACATACATTCTGATAAGCAATGATGACTCGACCTGACAATTAAGACGAACAAAGGGACTGTCAGCTGTCAGAACCATAGCAGCCTGAGATTGTTCATGTGGAAGTGTCACAATGTGTGCATCCCTACCTACACAAACACCACCAATGCAGTGTCATGAAAAGACACTTCCATGCTTCAGAAATGAATACCCACTCGCAAAATACTACATGTCACCCACCCCCTCCCCGGCACGGCCACACAACACACCATGGCATGTCATGCAATGTGAGAGGAAATAAATTAATCCCCACAACATGCCCCAAGTGTCACCAGCTACAGTGTCGCTAATGGAAACATGTCCACACATGAAATGCTCACAGTAATGCAGGACCTACAACCCACATTACCAAATACATACCAAGAATACCAATCACCTACACAACCTCCAACCTACATTAAACATGACATTACAGACCTAAAAATTTGCTAGCCTCACCACCTGATGATGACAGCCCTCCGAACACTTCCAAGTATACAGTGTTAGCGCCACGCAAGAGTGTAGGTGCACTTATTACAACATGGACTCCAGTTCCAAGGTGGACCGCATTGTGAAGACATGAGGAATGGACCTGCAAATATGGAGGATGAGATAGATGCAGAGGCACATATCAATACACCATGCAGTATACAATACAACAACAATATGCACTATGAATGTATACACAGTATTGACTACAGACTGCCCACACAGCTCATGGGAGTCCAATGTCACCATGTACGTCAATGTCACTTGGGCACACCCTTTGCAAGCCCATGGAAACGGGAAGCAGGAGGGGTGTGTGTGACAAAAACCCAAGCATCTGAACCAAATCCATGACAAGCCTGCATGTGCCCAGCCACAATGCAGCGTATGCCCAAGGGAGTCACACAAGGCAACACACTGTCCCAAAAGAAAAAACAAATATCAAAAATGGCCATTAATGGGCCCGGGGGGGTGGGAGAGGCCACCCAGGAGGTCCGAGGACAGGGTGCACACCAAAACCCACCTGTGTGGATCTTGCGAAAAAAAAACACCTCCATGGGCTCATGGCCTACACGGCTACCCTATTCTGGGAGTATCACTGCTGTCGCTATCCTCACCCTGGGCAGCTGCATCAGGAGGTGGTGGCACTATGGTAGGCAGCCCACGCAAAGCCCTAGTCTGTTCTTCCATGGCTGCAAGCATGCGGGTGTGGTAGGTCTCGTTCTGGAGGATACGTGTGCGGAGGTCCCCATGCAACAACTCACGGGATGGCCGGACCTCCGCCCTAGTTGCCTGCATCTCAGCTGAGAGCGTACGGGTGAGACGCTCCAGCTGCTGTTCTGTCCTTCGGTTTGTTGAAGCCTCAAGCTCAACAAGAGTCGTCCTGAGGTGAAGGAGTTCCAGCCTCAGGGCTTCCCTCTGGCCCTGGGACTCTATGGAGATTGCTTCCTGCAGGGTCGCCAGTGCCGCCCGCCTGTCCCTGTCAGACACCAACATGTCCTCCCTGTGTGACTGGCAGATGGAGTCGGTTGCCTGCTGTAGTCGCTCCATCAGCCTTTCGGGGGGGACAATGGAAGTGGCCACCCTATCCATGGCCTGAGCCATCATCTCTGATGATGATGCCTGTTGGGTTGCCATACCGTAAATGGATTGCTCCCATGCAGTATTGCCAAGGGGCGTACGGCCACCACGTCGGCGGGCACCACACCTGTCTGGGGCAAGGCGAACTGCGCCTTGCTGTGCCGGCGCTGCCTGAGGCTGCAGGACTGCATTCCCCCTCTGATCTGCTGGCCCAGGAACAGGATCAGATGTCGCGGAGTGTGACCCTGCATCCGTAACCACCAAAGGCGTACCTGCCAACAGTGACATCCCCATTGAGGGTTCTAACCCTGGTGCAGGTGGGTCGGACAGAACAGAATCCCTCCCAGGAACACTCACCTGCGACGGCACGTAGGTCTCATCATCCGAATCGACACCTGAATACAGCTCGGGGGAGGTGCAGCCAGAGACACCCCTTGAGAGCACGACCTGCAGCAGTTGTGGGTTCTCACCCACCAACACACCACGTCCCTCACTGGTGGTCGGTCGGCCCTCAGACCACTCCTGGGTCTGCACCATCTCCACAACCCCAGCAGTATCAAGTGCGTCTTCCCCTGCAAAGACATAAAAGAAAACAAATGGAAACAGGCATTAGCACTATGGCACACAATTAGGGCTGAGAGGCTACAGAAACAGTACTTGATTGACACATGTCCCACATGACTAAAACACTCCCATGCATGCACCATCACTGCGTGTGATGGGGAGGCAGATGGCACACATTGATGACATCAAGATGGAAGATGAACACATTTGCTGCATGCTGCCTAGCAGTGGCATCACACATTGGCCGGTGATTGGCAGGTCAAATACACATGCCATCACACAGATGGCATGTACCCTAGCCATGAAGGGAAGAGGAAGGTCACCAATTGTTCATTCAGTCCAGTTTGCTCATATAATTGATTATTTTCATTGTAATGGTTCAAATGTTTAACCTGCAGCTGCCAGTCAAAAATGGTCCTATAGCACAGGGACATGTCTAAACTAATCATGTCCAGGAAACTGAGCCAGTCCACTGTACCATAGCCATGTCAGACATGTGACAATATGACTGAGAAATCCCGAGTAAAAGTGGTGGTATGCAAACAATCTGCCTGAATAAACAGAGGTAAATAAGCAACAGTGTTGTGGCAAGATGACACTCCAAGGGCAACTGGCGTGGTGTTGGGCTGGATGTCAAATGTTGGCCGAAGGGATGCTGCTATACCCAAATGCTGGTGCCAAGAATGAATAGGAAGAGGCACATGGGTGACCCAAACTACTCAGGCACACACACCCTCCCCTGGCACCCAAACAGAAGCCCTCCCACACACACCATGCACATGGATGACACACACATGCATGTGCACTCACCGGACAATGCCTCGTAATCTGCCAGTTCACCCACGCCTTGGATCTGTTCCTCCGTGACGTAGGTCCCAGCAACCTGCTCATGTGGAGTGAGTTCTCTGTCGTCTGCTGGAGACCCACCTCCAGTCACTAGAGTTGCGGCATGACTTGAGGCCAGCTTATTCTTTGCCCTGCACTTCAGGTCATTCCAGCGCTTGTAGCATTCATTAGCTGTGCGCCTCACGATTCCAAGGGAACTTAGGATGTCCGCAATGGTCTGCCAGTGTGCCTGACGTTGTGCAGGTGTGGTCTTGGATCCTGCAACAATCACCATTTCGCGGTCATGTGCGGACACATACTCTACAAGTGCATTCAGTTCGGCCTCATTGAAGCTGGGCTTCCTTGACGGGCCGGACTGTGTAGCCGTGTCTGGGGCATCAGCCTCTACTGGACAAGCACTCTTCCTCTTCCGCTTGGAAGGTAGTGGGGATCCTGAGTGTCCTACGCGGCTCTGGACACTAGGGGCAGGAGCGTGGGATTGCACACTCAGCATGGGAGTTGGTGCAGGCATGAGCTCAAGTGTGATGGTGTCAGGGGGAATGTCAGCATGATGGACTTGGACCGACACTGTCCTGGATGGGTGTGTGAGAGGTGGGGTGGATGGAGCTGCAGATGCCCCTGCAGCCTCCCCAGCCTGCCTACGCAGGGCAGCAGTTGACCTAGCTGCCCCTGATCCACGTGGCCTGATGACACCAACGTTCACCGGCGCACGTGGCCTAGACCTGCTGACCTGGAAGTCAGCCATGGAGTCACCCTGTGCCAGGTCTGGTTCCACAGTGGGCTGGTCCAACAAGGGCTGAGCATGGATGGTGTCAGCCACGGTAACCTCAACCAGGGGGGGGGGGTGCATGGGTGTCCCTGACTGCTCCTCCACACAGGGGGGGCTAGGGGCACCCTGCAAGTCACGGCCACGTCCTCCTACTGGATCCACCACTTGGGGCTCGGCCACCTTTGCCACCCTTACGGCTTGGTCGCCTCCCCGCCATGGCACTGATGTTATTGTGCGTATGGGAGTCGATGTGAACTATTGTCCTGGGCAATTGGGGGTTAAAGGGGTTGGGTACCAGATGGTAATCGTACCCTAGTGCTCTAGCAAGGCTGTATGTCACCCCTGGGGAAAGATAACGGGTCACGCAACGCGCAGGCACCCCAATAAAGCGAAGTAAGGTGCACGCAACCCCTCCAAGACCACGTGCGTGGAAAAATAAACCTGCACTACACTGTGGCACCCAGAAACACAAGAATGAAGGTATGCGTGTCACACGCAGCCTAGAATAACCTCTGAAGGGGTACGCGACACACGGGGCAAGCACAGATGTTAAATACGTGCGCGACTCACCATCTGCCAGGAACAAAAGCGTGAAAAATATGCGCATGTACAAGGAAATGGTGTTCTACACCTACCTTTTATACACACGTCACAGACGCGCATACGCGATGAGGACATTTCCACCAATTAAGCGATTTGACACTCGGACGTGTATCTCTTAATTTTTACACGCGCCATTCTCTACGGTCATGCGCGTGATGTCACAGCTGCGCATGGTGGCATTTGGGCCAATGAAATCGCATATGCGAGCACACGTGGTAAAACTGCACGTCCGAGTGTCATCGCGTGTAATCGGAGGGATGTGAGCGTACATGCGATTGGCCTGGGTACGTGTATTTCTGGGGTGCACAGGAAGTTCCACACGCGATTGGTGGAAATCCACATGTGCTCTGTCATCACGTGTACTGAGGGAAACACCCGCGCGCGTCACGTCACAGACGCGCTTACGCGCTAAGGGCCTTTGGTCCAATGAAATCACATATGCGTGCTGACGTGCATACGCGCTAAGGGCCTTTCCTCGATTCACACGCAGACGTGCAGAATTTTCTCGTGCCAAATCACTCCGTATCAAGCTGGCCACGCGTAAGCACACGGAAGACCAGGCTCCTGCCCAGAAGGCCGAATTACTGCCCCCCAGAGCCCTGAGCACGCTCCCACCTGCCGTCTGCTGCTGCCTGACTGCCTGCTGCCCACGTGCCCTGCCATTTGCTGCCTGCACATCAGCCAGGGGTGCTGTTGCTGTGACCACCCCTGCTGGAACCGAAGACTCCAGACTGGGATTCCATCGCTCCACAGCCCAGCCCCAGGACCCAGTTGCCCACCCACTCCTGCCTCTTGGGTTGTCATGTCGGGCACTGCAACATCTGGCACCACTGACAACCCCCGGCCAGAGAGGCAGAGGGGCACCAGCTTCAGTGCCAGGGAAGTTGGTGTCCTGGTGGAGCAAGTCCATGAGTGGGGGCCTGGTGGAGGCAGCCCCTGCACTGCTGGGGGCTAGGGGGTGATAAGGGACATGAGTGGGGGCCTGGTGGAGGCTGCCCTGGTGGCTGGGGGGTGGAGGTGCAGGGAGACATGAGTTGGACATGAGTGGGGGCCTGGTGGAGGCTGCCCCTGCACTGCTGGGGGGTGGGGGTGATGGGAGACATGAGTGGGGGCCTGGTGGAGGCTGCCCCTGCACTGCTGGGGGGTGGGGGTGATGGGAGACATGGGTGGGGGCCTGGTGAAGGATGCCCCTGGTGGGTGGGGGGTGGGGTGCAGGGAGACATGAGTTGGACATGAGTGGGGGCCTGGTGGAGGCTGCCCCTGCACTGCTGGGGGGTGGGAGCGATGGGAGACATGCGTGGGGGCCTGGTGGAGGCTGCCCCTGCACTGCTGGGGGGTGGGGGTGATGAGAGACATGGGTGGGGGCCTGGTGGAGGCTGCCCCTGCACTGCTGGGGAGTGGGGGTAATGGGAGACATGGGTGGGGGCCTGGTGGAGGCAGCCCCTGGTGGCAGGGGGTGGGGGTGATGGGAGACATGGGTGGGGGCCTGGTGGAGGCTGCCCCTGGTGGCTGGGGGGTGGGGGTGCAGGGAGACATGAGTTGGACATGAGTGGGGGCTTGGTGGAGGCTGCCCCTGCAGTGCTGGGGGGTGGGGGTGATGGGAGACATGAGTGGGGGCCTGGTGGAGGCTGCCCCTGCACTTCTGGGGGGTGGGGGTGATGGGAGACATGGGTGGGGGCCTGGCGGAGGCTGCCCCTGCACTGCTGGGGGGTGGGGGTGATGGGAGACATGGGTGGGGGCCTGGTGGAGGCTGCCCCTGGTGGCAGGGGGTGGGGGTGATGGGAGACATGGGTGGAGGCCTGGTGGAGGCTGTCCCTGCACTGCTGGGGGGTGGGGGTGATGGGAGACATATGTGGGGGCCTGGTGGAGGCTGCCCCTGGTGGCAGGGGGGGTGGGGGTGATGGGAGACATGGGTGGGGGACTGGTGGAGGCTGCCCCTGGTGGCTGGGGGGTAGAGGTGCAGGGAGACATGAGTTGGACATGAGTGGGAGCCTGGTGGAGGCTGCCCCTGCACTGCTGGGGGGTGTGGGTGATGGGAGACATGGGTGGGGGCCTGGTGGAGGCTATCACGGCAAACAGATCAAACACAATTACTCTACGAAGAAGGAACGATCAATCCCCCTAGCAATATTTCAACAAGTCTAGGTTTTACCGGCACCACTTATTTACAGACAGAGGTGTATGCCTCAACCTAGATGGCACTCTAATATTAGGTAGGACGGGAGAGAAAAATAGGCAGGTTATGAAATCAACACAGTTCAATACTTCACGGGAAAAATGCAAGGCAAGAAGGCAAGAATCACAATAGATCATAAAGTTCAGAGGCCAGGCCCACTCGGAGAGAGGCAAGGCGATATGTCCCAAAAGCCTCTAGTGGAAATGCGTTCGAGTCTTTGTAGCAAATTGTTATCGGCAGATTGAACCAGTTCAGAACAATACGTGAGAAAGCTTGGAGGCGACCCAACGGAAAGGAGAGGATTAAGGCACCTCACTCGAACCGATCGAAAGGGAAGCCAGGTGGACACGGTACCTTGTTGTGGAGGGCAGCTCCGGCGGGGGCAGTTGTTCCTGGTGGTGGATGCACGTCGGGTCTTTGCCAAGAGTAGAGATGTTCTCGTCGTCGAAGAAAAGTGAAGTCCGGTGCACCACCAGGGAAGAGACCAGCCGCGGAGTGCTCCGTCACAAGGCACCACCTTTTGGTCGCGGTACAGGGGTAGTGGCTATCCGGTTGCCGAGGTGCTCTGCACGGGCAATTCGACCACTGCATCCTGAGGTGAATAAAAAGCAAAGGGGACTGGTTGTTCCCATCAGCCAGGGGAAGAGACTCTCCGGCAGGGAGATCTCCCCTGTGGTAACCCAGACAGAATGGCACCACTTTGGAGGGTCTCTGTACAGAGCCCGCCAAAAGTGGAACAAAGGGCTCAACCTTTTGTTTAGGAGTCACAGAGACGAACACAGACGCCATTTTAAAAACCGAGTTCTGGCAGAAAATACCATCCGATAAACTTATTTATGATAAGTAGACTGGTGGTACGTTAGAGATTAATGAGGAAAAGTATCAATCTCCAACAATGGGACGAATCCCATAGGGTTATGTTCGGGGTCGGACATAACAAGTAGTTTCCACTGCCACCAGCCAAAACTTGACGAGGGGGGATGGGACAGTGCCCCCTCAAGTAACAGATCCAGGAGTAATCAAATTACACCTACTAGTACGTCCACAATAAGATGGTTTGTACTAGTTCTGTTAGTAAATTTAGGTCTAGTAAAGCCAATGGTGACTTTACATGCCCAGGGAGACAGTAGTCAGTCCCCGGGTATGGAGTCTAGGGTGGGTGTCCGCTAGGACGCCCCAGTGTTACGGCACGGCGGGTGCGGTGTAACACACATATAAAAACATATGAGACCCTATGGAATAAAAGACCCCATAGCCCATAGAACACATTGACATTCAAAGGAATTACACACATTCATGTCCAAGAGTGGGAGAAAAAAAGGCTCACTCTTGGCACGATGGAAAAAAACAAACTCCAGAAATCCAGCAAAGCTGCTGGGGGACTCACTAGGTTAGGAAATTCAGCCTAAACAGAGAATTCTCCCTAACAGTGGGGGTGATGGGAGACATGAGTGGGGGCCAGGTGGAGGCTGCCCCTGCACTGCTGGGGGGTGGGGGTGATGGGAGACATGGGTGGGGGCCTGGTGGAGGCTGCCCCTGCACTGCTGGGGTGTGGGGGTGATGGGAGACATGGGTGGGGGCCTGGTGGAGGCTACCCCTGGTGGCAGGGGGGTGGGGGTGATTGGAGACATGGGTGGGGGCCTGGTGGAGGCTGCCCCTGGTGGCTGGGGGGTGGAGGTGCAGGGAGACATGAGTTGGACATGAGTGGGAGCCTGGTGGAGGCTCCCCCTGCACTGCTGGGGGGTGTGGGTGATGGGAGACATGGGTGGGGGCCTGGTGGAGGCTGCCCCTGGTGGCTGGGGGTGGGGGTGATGGGAGACATGAGTGGGGGCCTGGTGGAGGCTGCCCCTGCACTGCTGGGGGGTGGGGGTGATAGGGGACATGAGTTGGGGCCTAGTGGAGGCTGCCCCTGGTGGCTGGGGGGTGGAGGTGCAGGGAGACATGAGTTGGACATGAGTGGGGGCCTGGTGGAGGCTGCCCCTGCACTGCTGGGGGGTGGCGGTGGTGGTAGACATGGGTGGGGGCCTGGTGGAGGCTGCCCCTGGTGGCAGGGGGGTGGGGGTGATGGGAGACATGGGTGGGGGCCTGGTGGAGGCTGCCCTTGGTGGCTGGGTGTTAGGTGAAAACCTGTGCAGTTCCCTCTGGGACCACTGCAAAAGATTTAGGACTAAAGGTGTTGGCAGTAAACCCACTTGGTAGCAGTCTGCACCACACAGATTCACTGTTGGTAGCTGTGGCTGAGCAGTCAGACCTCTCTCAAGAAGAGTTAAGCAGTATGTGGAGTATACAAGATAGGACAATTCTTCACAGTAAGGCAAGCAAATACGCAACAAGGCTTAGTGTAAAGATATTAAGGTATTTATTTATAACCAAACATCTATCAAAAACACTATGGCACTATCACGGCAAACAAATCAAACACAATTACTCTACGAAGAAGGAACGATCAATCCCCCTAGCAATATTTCAACAAGTCTAGGTTTTACCGGCACCACTTATTTACAGACAGAGGTGTATGCCTCAACCTAGATGGCACTCTAATATTAGGTAGGACGGGAGAGAAAAATAGGCAGGTTATGAAATCAACACAGTTCAATACTTCACGGGAAAAATGCAAGGCAAGAAGGCAAGAATCACAATAGATCATAAAGTTCAGAGGCCAGGCCCACTCGGAGAGAGGCAAGGCGATATGTCCCAAAAGCCTCTAGTGGAAATGCGTTCGAGTCTTTGTAGCAAATTGTTATCGGCAGATTGAACCAGTTCAGAACAATACGTGAGAAAGCTTGGAGGCGACCCAACGGAAAGGAGAGGATTAAGGCACCTCACTCGAACCGATCGAAAGGGAAGCCAGGTGGACACGGTACCTTGTTGTGGAGGGCAGCTCCGGCGGGGGCAGTTGTTCCTGGTGGTGGATGCACGTCGGGTCTTTGCCAAGAGTAGAGATGTTCTCGTCGTCGAAGAAAAGTGAAGTCCGGTGCACCACCAGGGAAGAGACCAGCCGCGGAGTGCTCCGTCACAAGGCACCACCTTTTGGTCGCGGTACAGGGGTAGTGGCTATCCGGTTGCCGAGGTGCTCTGCACGGGCAATTCGACCACTGCATCCTGAGGTGAATAAAAAGCAAAGGGGACTGGTTGTTCCCATCAGCCAGGGGAAGAGACTCTCCGGCAGGGAGATCTCCCCTGTGGTAACCCAGACAGAATGGCACCACTTTGGAGGGTCTCTGTACAGAGCCCGCCAAAAGTGGAACAAAGGGCTCAACCTTTTGTTTAGGAGTCACAGAGACGAACACAGACGCCATTTTAAAAACCGAGTTCTGGCAGAAAATACCATCCGATAAACTTATTTATGATAAGTAGACTGGTGGTACGTTAGAGATTAATGAGGAAAAGTATCAATCTCCAACAATGGGACGAATCCCATAGGGTTATGTTCGGGGTCGGACATAACAAGTAGTTTCCACTGCCACCAGCCAAAACTTGACGAGGGGGGATGGGACAGTGCCCCCTCAAGTAACAGATCCAGGAGTAATCAAATTACACCTACTAGTACGTCCACAATAAGATGGTTTGTACTAGTTCTGTTAGTAAATTTAGGTCTAGTAAAGCCAATGGTGACTTTACATGCCCGGGGAGACAGTAGTCAGTCCCCGGGTATGGAGTCTAGGGTGGGTGTCCGCTAGGACGCCCCAGTGTTACGGCACGGCGGGTGCGGTGTAACACACATATAAAAACATATGAGACCCTATGGAATAAACGACCCCATAGCCCATAGAACACATTGACATTCAAAGGAATTACACACATTCATGTCCAAGAGTGGGAGAAAAAAAGGCTCACTCTTGGCACGATGGAAAAAAACAAACTCCAGAAATCCAGCAAAGCTGCTGGGGGACTCACTAGGTTAGGAAATTCAGCCTAAACAGAGAATTCTCCCTAACAGTGGGGGTGATGGGAGACATGAGTGGGGGCCAGGTGGAGGCTGCCCCTGCACTGCTGGGGGGTGGGGGTGATGGGAGACATGGGTGGGGGCCTGGTGGAGGCTGCCCCTGCACTGCTGGGGTGTGGGGGTGATGGGAGACATGGGTGGGGGCCTGGTGGAGGCTACCCCTGGTGGCAGGGGGGTGGGGGTGATTGGAGACATGGGTGGGGGCCTGGTGGAGGCTGCCCCTGGTGGCTGGGGGGTGGAGGTGCAGGGAGACATGAGTTGGACATGAGTGGGAGCCTGGTGGAGGCTCCCCCTGCACTGCTGGGGGGTGTGGGTGATGGGAGATATGGGTGGGGGCCTGGTGGAGGCTGCCCCTGGTGGCTGGGGGTGGGGGTGATGGGAGACATGAGTGGGGGCCTGGTGGAGGCTGCCCCTGCACTGCTGGGGGGTGGGGGTGATAGGGGACATGAGTTGGGGCCTAGTGGAGGCTGCCCCTGGTGGCTGGGGGGTGGAGGTGCAGGGAGACATGAGTTGGACATGAGTGGGGGCCTGGTGGAGGCTGCCCCTGCACTGCTGGGGGGTGGCGGTGGTGGTAGACATGGGTGGGGGCCTGGTGGAGGCTGCCCCTGGTGGCAGGGGGGTGGGGGTGATGGGAGACATGGGTGGGGGCCTGGTGGAGGCTGCCCTTGGTGGCTGGGTGTTAGGTGAAAACCTGTGCAGTTCCCTCTGGGACCACTGCAAAAGATTTAGGACTAAAGGTGTTGGCAGTAAACCCACTTGGTAGCAGTCTGCACCACACAGATTCACTGTTGGTAGCTGTGGCTGAGCAGTCAGACCTCTCTCAAGAAGAGTTAAGCAGTATGTGGAGTATACAAGATAGGACAATTCTTCACAGTAAGGCAAGCAAATACGCAACAAGGCTTAGTGTAAAGATATTAAGGTATTTATTTATAACCAAACATCTATCAAAAACACTATGGCACTATCACGGCAAACAAATCAAACACAATTACTCTACGAAGAAGGAACGATCAATCCCCCTAGCAATATTTCAACAAGTCTAGGTTTTACCGGCACCACTTATTTACAGACAGAGGTGTATGCCTCAACCTAGATGGCACTCTAATATTAGGTAGGACGGGAGAGAAAAATAGGCAGGTTATGAAATCAACACAGTTCAATACTTCACGGGAAAAATGCAAGGCAAGAAGGCAAGAATCACAATAGATCATAAAGTTCAGAGGCCAGGCCCACTCGGAGAGAGGCAAGGCGATATGTCCCAAAAGCCTCTAGTGGAAATGCGTTCGAGTCTTTGTAGCAAATTGTTATCGGCAGATTGAACCAGTTCAGAACAATACGTGAGAAAGCTTGGAGGCGACCCAACGGAAAGGAGAGGATTAAGGCACCTCACTCGAACCGATCGAAAGGGAAGCCAGGTGGACACGGTACCTTGTTGTGGAGGGCAGCTCCGGCGGGGGCAGTTGTTCCTGGTGGTGGATGCACGTCGGGTCTTTGCCAAGAGTAGAGATGTTCTCGTCGTCGAAGAAAAGTGAAGTCCGGTGCACCACCAGGGAAGAGACCAGCCGCGGAGTGCTCCGTCACAAGGCACCACCTTTTGGTCGCGGTACAGGGGTAGTGGCTATCCGGTTGCCGAGGTGCTCTGCACGGGCAATTCGACCACTGCATCCTGAGGTGAATAAAAAGCAAAGGGGACTGGTTGTTCCCACCAGCCAGGGGAAGAGACTCTCCGGCAGGGAGATCTCCTCTGTCGTTGGGAAGTGGTGAGTCGGTTCCGCAGGGCTCCACCGGAGGTGTCGTCGTGCAGATCGGCTCAGCGTTACCCTCGTCTGATTCTTAGGTCCTGTGGCGACTTCTGAAGATCCAGTCCCAAAAGCCCTGCTTTTATGCAGAAAACCCCCATTCATTCAGCCTAGCTGTCAATCAACACATGCTAAGTGGTGAGCGGGAAGGCTCACCACTTGGGCCAATCACTCCAGAGTGCGACCGGAGTTGGCAAGGCAACTCGGTCCAGGGTGCCTAAACCCCCTCCCACACCCCTGTGGTAACCCAGACAGAATGGCACCACTTTGGAGGGTCTCTGTACAGAGCCCGCCAAAAGTGGAACAAAGGGCTCAACCTTTTGTTTAGGAGTCACAGAGACGAACACAGACGCCATTTTAAAAACCGAGTTCTGGCAGAAAATACCATCCGATAAACTTATTTATGATAAGTAGACCGGTGGTACGTTAGAGATTAATGAGGAAAAGTATCAATCTCCAACAATGGGACGAATCCCATAGGGTTATGTTCGGGGTCGGGCATAACAAGTAGTTTCCACTGCCACCAGCCAAAACTTGACGAGGGGGGATGGGACAGTGCCCCCTCAAGTAACAGATCCAGGAGTAATCAAATTACACCTACTAGTACGTCCACAATAAGATGGTTTGTACTAGTTCTGTTAGTAAATTTAGGTCTAGTAAAGCCAATGGTGACTTTACATGCCCGGGGAGACAGTAGTCAGTCCCCGGGTATGGAGTCTAGGGTGGGTGTCCGCTAGGACGCCCCAGTGTTACGGCCCGGCGGGTGCGGTGTAACACACATATAAAAACATATGAGACCCTATGGAATAAAAGACCCCATAGCCCATAGAACACATTGACATTCAAAGGAATTACACACATTCATGTCCAAGAGTGGGAGAAAAAGAGGCTCACTCTTGGCACGATGGAAAAAACCAAACTCCAGAAATCCAGCAAAGCTGCTGGGGGACTCACTAGGTTAGGAAATTCAGCCTAAACAGAGAATTCTCCCTAACAGTGGGGGTGAAGGGAGACATGAGTGGGGGCCAGGTGGAGGCTGCCCCTGCACTGCTGGGGGGTGGGGGTGATGGGAGACATGGGTGGGGGCCTGGTGGAGGCTGCCCCTGCACTGCTGGGGTGTGGGGGTGATGGGAGACATGGGTGGGGGCCTGGTGGAGGCTACCCCTGGTGGCAGGGGGGTGGGGGTGATGGGAGACATGGGTGGGGGCCTGGTGGAGGCTGCCCCTGGTGGCTGGGGGGTGGAGGTGCAGGGAGACATGAGTTGGACATGAGTGGGGGCCTGGTGGAGGCTGCCCCTGCACTGATGGGGGGTGGGGATGATGGGAGACATTAGTGGGGGCCTGGTGGAGGCTGCCCCTGCACTGCTGGGGGGTGGGGGTGATGGGAGACATGGGTGGGGGCCTGGTGGAGGCTGCCCCTGCACTGCTGGGGGGTGGGGGTGATGGGAGACATGGGTGGGGGCCTGGTGGTGGCTGCCCCTGGTGGCAGGGGTTGGGGGTGATGGGAGACATGGGTGGGGGCCTGGTGGAGGCTGCCCCTGGTGGCTGGGGGGTAGAGGTGCAGGGAGACATGAGTTGGACATGAGTGGGGGCCTGGTGGAGGCTGTCCCTGCACTGCTGGGGGGTGGGGGTGATGGGAGACATGAGTGGGGGCCTGGTGGAGGCTGCCCCTGAACTGCTGGGGGGTGGGGGTGATGGGAGACATGGGTGGAGACCTGGTGGAGGCTGCCCCTGCACTGCTGGGGGGTGGGGGTGATGGGAGACATGGGTGGGGGCCTGGTGGAGGCTGCTCCTGGTGGCAGGGGGGTGGGGGTGATGGGAGACATGGGTGGGGGCCTGGTGGAGGATGCCCCTGCCCTGCTGGGGGGTGGGGGTGATGGGAGACATGAGTGGGGGCCTGGTGGAGGCTGCCCCTGCACTGCTGGGGGGTGGGGGTGATGGGAGACATGGGTGGGGGCCTGGTGGAGGCTGCCCCTGGTGGCTGGGGGGTGGGGGTGATGTGAGACATGGGTGGGGGCCTGGTGGTGGCTGCCACTGCACTGCTGGGGGTGGGGGTGATGGGAGACATGGGTGGGGGCCTGGTGGAGGCTGCCCCTGGTGGCTGGGGGGTGGGGTTGATGGGAGACATGAGTGGGGGCCTGGTGGAGGCTGCCCCTGCACTGCTGGGGGGTGGGGGTGATGGGAGACATGAGTGGGGGCCTGGTGGAGGCTGCCCCTGCACTGCTGGGGGGTGGGGGTGATGGGAGACATGAGTGGGGGCCTGGTGGAGGGTGCCCCTGGTGGCTGGGGGGTGGGGGTGAAGGGAGACATGAGTGGGGGCCTGGTGGAGGCTGCCCCTGCACTGCTGGGGGGTGGGGTGATGGGAGACATGAGTGGGGGCCTGGTGGAGGCTGCCCCTGGTGGCTGGGGGATGGGAGACATGGGTGGGGGCCTGGTGGAGGCTGCCCCTGGTGGCAGGGGGGTGGGGGTGATGGGAGACATGGGTGGGGGCCTGGTGGAGGCTGCCCCTGGTGGCTGTGGGGTGGAGGTGCAGGGTGACATGAGTTGGACATGAGTGGGGGCCTGGTGGAGGCTGCCCTTGCACTGCTGGGGGGTGGCGGTGGTGGTAGACATGGGTGGGGGCCTGGTGGAGGCTGCCCCTGCACTGCTGGGGGGTGGGGGAGATAGGAGACATGGGTGGGGGCCTGGTGGAAGCTGCCCCTGGTGGCTGGGCGGTGGATGTGCAGGGAGACATGAGTTGGACATGTGTGGGGGCCTGGTGGAGGCTGCCCCTGCACTGCTGGGGGGTGGGGGTGATGGGAGACATGAGTGATGGCCTGGTGGAGGCTGCCCCTGCACTGCTGGGGGGTGGGGGTAATAGGGGACATGAGTGGGGGCCTGGTGGAGGCTGCCCATGGTGGCTGGGGGGTGGGGGTGATGGGAGACATGAGTGAGGGCCTGGTGGAGGCTGCCCTTGCACTGCTGGGGGGTGGGGGTGATGGGAGACATGCGTGGGGGCCTGGTGGAGGCTGCCCCTGCACTTCTGGGGGGTGGGGGTGATGGGAGACATGGGTGGGGGCCTGGTGGAGGCTGCCCCTGGTGGCTGGGGGTGGGGGTCGTGGGAGACATGGGTGGGGGCCTGGTGGAGGCTGCCCCTGCACTGCTGGGGGGTGGTGGTGATGGGAGACATGGGTGGGGGCCTGGCGAAGGCTGCCACTGGTGGCTGGGGGGTGGGGGTGATGGGAGACATGGGTGGGGGCCTGGTGGAGGCTGTCCCTGCACTGCTGGGGGGTGGGGGTGATGGGAGACATGAGTGGGGGCCTGGTGGAGGCTGCCCCTGCACTGCTGGGGGGTGGGGGTGAGGGGAGACATGAGTGGGGGCCTGGTGGAGGCTGCCCCTGCACTGCTGGGGGGTGGGGGTGATAGGGGACATGAGTGGGGGCCTGGTGGAGGCTGCCCTGGTGGCTGGGGGGTGGAGCTGCAGGGAGACATGAGTTGGACATGAGTGGGGGCCTGGTGGAGGCTGCCCCTGCACTGCTGGGGGGTGGCGGTGGTGGTAGACATGGGTGGGGGCCTGGTGGAGGCTGCCCCTGCACTGCTGGGGGGTGGGGGTGATGGGAGACATGGGTGGGGGCCTGGTGAAGGCTGCCCCTGTTGGCTGGGGGGTGGGGTGCAGGGAGACATGAGTTGGACATGAGTGGGGGCCTGGTGGAGGCTGCCCCTGCACTGCTGGGGTGTGGGAGCGATGGGAGACATGCGTGGGGGCCTGGTGGAGGCTGCCCCTGCACTGCTGGGGGGTGGGGGTGCTGGGAGACATGGGTGGGGGCCTGGTGGAGGCTGCCCCTGCACTGCTGGGGGGTGGGGATGATGGGAGACATTAGTGGGGGCCTGGTGGAGGCTGCCCCTGCACTGCTGGGGGGTGGGGGTGATGGGAGACATGGGTGGGGGCCTGGTGGAGGCTGCCCCTGCACTGCTGGGGGGTGGGGGTAATGGGAGACATGGGTGGGGGCCTGGTGGAGGCTGCCCCTGGTGGCAGGGGGTGGGGGTGATGGGAGACATGGGTGGGGGCCTGGTGGAGGCTGCCCCTGGTGACTGGGGGGTGGGGGTGCAGGGAGACATGAGTTGGACATGAGTGGGTGCTTGGTGGAGGCTGCCCCTGCACTGCTGGGGTGTTGGGGTGAGGGGAGACATGAGTGGGGGCCTGGTGGAGGCTGCCCCTGCACTGCTGGGGGGTGGGGGTGATAGGGGACATGAGTGGGGGCCTGGTGGAGGCTGCCCTGGTGGCTGGGGGGTGGAGGTGCAGGGAGACATGAGTTGGACATGAGTGGGGGCCTGGTGGAGGCTGCCCCTGCACTGCTGGGGGGTGGCGGTGGTGGTAGACATGGGTGGGGGCCTGGTGGAGGCTGCCCCTGCACTGCTGGGGGGTGGGGGTGATGGGAGACATGGGTGGGGGCCTGGTGAAGGCTGCCCCTGGTGGCTGGGGGGTGGGGTGCAGGGAGACATGAGTTGGACATGAGTGGGGGCCTGGTGGAGGCTGCCCCTGCACTGCTGGGGTGTGGGAGCGATGGGAGACATGCGTGGGGGCCTGGTGGAGGCTGCCCCTGCACTGCTGGGGGTTGGGGGTGCTGGGAGACATGGGTGGGGGCCTGGTGGAGGCTGCCCCTGCACTGCTGGGGGGGTGGGGATGATGGGAGACATTAGTGGGGGCCTGGTGGAGGCTGCCCCTGCACTGCTGGGGGGTGGGGGTGATGGGAGACATGGGTGGGGGCCTGGTGGAGGCTGCCCCTGCACTGCTGGGGGGTTTGGGTAATGGGAGACATGGGTGGGGGCCTGGTGGAGGCTGCCCCTGGTGGCAGGGGGTGGGGGTGATGGGAGACATGGGTGGGGGCCTGGTGGAGGCTGCCCCTGGTGGCAGGGGGGTGGGGGTGCAGGGAGACATGAGTTGGACATGAGTGGGGGCTTGGTGGAGGCTGCCCCTGCACTGCTGGGGGGTGGGGGTGATGGGAGACATGAGTGGGGGCCTGGTGGAGGCTGCCCCTGCACTTCTGGGGGGTGGGGGTGATGGGAGACAAGGGTGGGGGCCTGGTCGAGACTGCCCCTGCACTGCTGGGGGGTGGGGGTAATGGGAGACATGGGTGGGGGCCTGGTGGAGGCTGCCCCTGGTGGCAGGGGGTGGGGGTGATGGGAGACATGGGTGGAGGCCTGGTGGAGGCTGCCCCTGGTGGCTGGGGGGTAGAGGTGCAGGGAGACATGAGTTGGACATGAGTGGGGGCCTGGTGGAGGCTGCCCCTGCACTGCTGGGGGGTGGGGGTGATGGGAGACATGAGTGGGGGCCTGGTAGAGGCTGCCCCTGCACTGCTGGGGTGTGGGGGTGATGGGAGACATGGGTGGAGACCTGGTGGAGGCTGCCCCTGCACTGCTGGGGGTGGGGGTGATGGGAGACATGGGTGGGGGCCTGGTGGAGGCTGCCCCTGGTGGCAGGGGGGTGGGGGTGATGGGAGACATGGGTGGGGGCCTGGTGGAGGATGCCCCTGCACTGCTGGGGGTTGGGGGTGATGGGAGACATGAGTGGGGGCCTGGTGGAGGCTGCCCCTGCACTGCTGGGGGGTGGGGGTGATGGGAGACATGGGTGGGGGCCTGGTGGAGGCTGCCCCTGGTGGCTGGGGGGTGGGGGTGATGTGAGACATGGGTGGGGGCCTGGTGGAGGCTGCCCCTGCACTGCTGGGGGTGGGGGTGATGGGAGACATGGGTGGGGGCATGGTGGAGGCTGCCCCTGGTGGCTGTGGGGTGGGGGTGATGGGAGACATGAGTGGGGGCCTGGTGGAGGCTGCCCCTGCACTGCTGGGGGGTGGGGGTGATGGGAGACATGAGTGGGGGCCTGGTGGAGGCTGCCCCTGCACTGCTGGGGGGTGGGGGTGATGGGAGACATGAGTGGGGGCCTGGTGGAGGGTGCCCCTGGTGGCTGGGGGGTGGGGGTGATGGGAGACATGAGTGGGGGCCTGGTGGAGGCTGCCCCTGCACTGCTGGGGGGTGGGGTGATGGGAGACATGAGTGGGGGCCTGGTGGAGGCTGCCCCTGGTGGCTGGGGGATGGGAGTGCAGGGAGAAATGAGTTGGACATGAGTGGGGGCCTGGTGGAGGCTGCCCCTGCACTGCTGGGGGGTGGGGGTAATAGGGGACATGAGTGGGGGCCTGGTGGAGGCTGCCCATGGTGGCTGGGGTGTGGGGGTGATAGGAGACATGAGTGGGGGCCTGGTGGAGGCTGCCCCTGCACTGCTGGGGGGTGGGGGTGATGGGAGACATGGGTGGGGACCTGGTGGAGGCTGCCCCTGCACTGCTGGGAGGTGGGGGTGATGGGAGACATGGGTGGGGGCCTGGTGGAGGCTGCCCCTAGTGGCTGGGGGGTGGGGGTGCAGGGAGACATGAGTGATGGCCTGGTGGAGGCTGCCCCTGCACTGCTGGGCGGTGGGGGTAATAGGGGACATGAGTGGGGGCCTGGTGGAGGCTGCCCATGGTGGCTGGGGGGTGGGGTTGATGGGAGACATGAGTGAGGGCCTGGTGGAGGCTGCCCCTGCACTGCTGGGGGGTGGGGGTGATGGGAGACATGGGCGGGGGCCTGGTGGAGGCTGCCCCTGGTGGCTGGGGGTTGGGGGTGCAGGGAGACATGAGTGGGGGCCTGGTGGAGGCTGCCCCTGCACTGCTGGGGGGTGGGGGTGATAGGGGACATGAGTGGGGGCCTGGTGGAGGGTTCCCCTGGTGGCTGGGGGGTGGGGGTGATGGGAGACATGAGTGGGGGCCTGGTGGAGGCTGCCCCTGTACTGCTGGGTGGTGGGGGTGATGGGAGACATGAGTGGGGGCCTGGTGGAGGCTGCCCCTGCACTGCTGGGGGGTGGGGGTGATAGGGGACATGAGTGGGGGCCTGGTGGAGGCTGCCCCTTGTGGCTGGGGGGTGGAGGTGCAGGGAGACATGAGTTGGACATGAGTGGGGGCCTGGTGGAGGCTGCCCCTGCACTGCTGGGGGGTGGCGGTGGTGGTAGATATGGGTGGGGGCCTGGTGGAGGCTGCCCCTGCACTGCTGGGGGGTGGGGGTGATGGGAGACATGGGTGGGGGCCTGGTGGAGGCTGCCCCTGGTGGCTGGGGGTGGGGGTGATGGGAGACATGGGTGGGTGCCTGGTGGAGGCTGCCCCTGCACTGCTGGGGGGTGGGGGTGATGGGAGACATGGGTGGGGGCCTGGTGGAGGCTGCCCCTGGTAGCAGGGGAGTGGGGGTGATGGGAGACATGGGTGGGGGCCTGGTGGAGGCTGCCCCTGGTGGCTGGGGGGTGGAGGTGATGGGAGACATGAGTGGGGGCCTGGTGGAGGCTGCCCCTGCACTGCTGGGCGGTGGGGGTGGTGGGAGAGATGGGTGGGGGCCTGGTGGAGGCTGCCCCTGCACTGCTGGGGGTGGGGGTGATGGGAGACATGGGTGGGGGCCTGGTGGAGGCTGCACCTGCTGGCAGGGGGGTGGGGGTGATGTGAGACATAATTGGGGGCCTGGTGGAGGCTGCCCCTGGTGGCTGGGGGGTGGGGGTGATGGGAGACATGGGTGGGGGCCTGGTGGAGGCTGCCCCTGGTGGCAGGGGGGTGGGGGTGATGGGTGACATGGGTGGGGGCCTGGTGGAGGCTGCCCCTGCACTGCTGAGGGGTGGGGGTCATGGGAGAAATGAGTGGGGGCCTGGTAGAGGCTGCCCCTGCACTGCTGGGGGGTGGGGGTGATGGGAGACTTGGGTGGGGGCCTGGTAGAGGCTGCCCCTGCACTGCTGGGGGGTGGGGGTGCTGGGAGACATGGGTGGGGGCCTGGTGGAGGCTGCCCCTGCACTGCTGGGGGGTGGGGATGATGGGAGACATTAGTGGGGGCCTGGTGGAGGCTACCCCTGCACTGCTGTGGGGTGGGGGTGATGGGAGACATGGGTGGGGGCCTGGTGGAGGCTGCCCCTGCACTGCTGGGGGGTGGGGGTAATGGGAGACATGGGTGGGGGCCTGGTGGAGGCTGCACCTGCTGGCAGGGGGGTGGGGGTGATGTGAGACATAATTGGGGGCCTGGTGGAGGCTGCCCCTGGTGGCTGGGGGGTGGGGGTGATGGGAGACATGGGTGGGGGCCTGGTGGAGGCTGCCCCTGGTGGCAGGGGGGTGGGGGTGATGGGTGACATGGGTGGGGGCCTGGTGGAGGCTGCCCCTGCACTGCTGAGGGGTGGGGGTCATGGGAGACATGAGTGGGGGCCTGGTAGAGGCTGCCCCTGCACTGCTGGGGGTGGGGGTGATGGGAGACTTGGGTGGGGGCCTGGTAGAGGCTGCCCCTGCACTGCTGGGGGGTGGGGGTGCTGGGAGACATGGGTGGGGGCCTGGTGGAGGCTGCCCCTGCACTGCTGGGGGGTGGGGATGATGGGAGACATTAGTGGGGGCCTGGTGGAGGCTACCCCTGCACTGCTGTGGGGTGGGGGTGATGGGAGACATGGGTGGGGGCCTGGTGGAGGCTGCCCCTGCACTGCTGGGGGGTGGGGGTGATAGGGGACATGAGTGGGGGCCTGGTGGAGGCTGCCCCTTGTGGCTGGGGGGTGGAGGTGCAGGGAGACATGAGTTGGACATGAGTGGGGGCCTGGTGGAGGCTGCCCCTGCACTGCTGGGGGGTGGCGGTGGTGGTAGATATGGGTGGGGGCCTGGTGGAGGCTGCCCCTGCACTGCTGGGGGGTGGGGGTGATGGGAGACATGGGTGGGGGCCTGGTGGAGGCTGCCCCTGGTGGCTGGGGGGTGGGGGTGATGGGAGACATGGGTGGGTGCCTGGTGGAGGCTGCCCCTGCACTGCTGGGGGGTGGGGGTGATGGGAGACATGGGTGGGGGCCTGGTGGAGGCTGCCCCTGGTAGCAGGGGAGTGGGGGTGATGGGAGACATGGGTGGGGGCCTGGTGGAGGCTGCCCCTGGTGGCTGGGGGGTGGAGGTGATGGGAGACATGAGTGGGGGCCTGGTGGAGGCTGCCCCTGCACTGCTGGGCGGTGGGGGTGGTGGGAGAGATGGGTGGGGGCCTGGTGGAGGCTGCCCCTGCACTGCTGGGGGTGGGGGTGATGGGAGACATGGGTGGGGGCCTGGTGGAGGCTGCACCTGCTGGCAGGGGGGTGGGGGTGATGTGAGACATAATTGGGGGCCTGGTGGAGGCTGCCCCTGGTGGCTGGGGGGTGGGGGTGATGGGAGACATGGGTGGGGGCCTGGTGGAGGCTGCCCCTGGTGGCAGGGGGGTGGGGGTGATGGGTGACATGGGTGGGGGCCTGGTGGAGGCTGCCCCTGCACTGCTGAGGGGTGGGGGTCATGGGAGAAATGAGTGGGGGCCTGGTAGAGGCTGCCCCTGCACTGCTGGGGGGTGGGGGTGATGGGAGACTTGGGTGGGGGCCTGGTAGAGGCTGCCCCTGCACTGCTGGGGGGTGGGGGTGCTGGGAGACATGGGTGGGGGCCTGGTGGAGGCTGCCCCTGCACTGCTGGGGGGTGGGGATGATGGGAGACATTAGTGGGGGCCTGGTGGAGGCTACCCCTGCACTGCTGTGGGGTGGGGGTGATGGGAGACATGGGTGGGGGCCTGGTGGAGGCTGCCCCTGCACTGCTGGGGGGTGGGGGTAATCGGAGACATGGGTGGGGGCCTGGTGGAGGCTGCCCCTGGTGGCAGGGGGTGGGGGTGATGGGAGACATGGGTGGGGGCCTGGTGGAGGCTGCACCTGCTGGCAGGGGGGTGGGGGTGATGTGAGACATAATTGGGGGCCTGGTGGAGGCTGCCCCTGGTGGCTGGGGGGTGGGGGTGATGGGAGACATGGGTGGGGGCCTGGTGGAGGCTGCCCCTGGTGGCAGGGGGGTGGGGGTGATGGGTGACATGGGTGGGGGCCTGGTGGAGGCTGCCCCTGCACTGCTGAGGGGTGGGGGTCATGGGAGACATGAGTGGGGGCCTGGTAGAGGCTGCCCCTGCACTGCTGGGGGGTGGGGGTGATGGGAGACTTGGGTGGGGGCCTGGTAGAGGCTGCCCCTGCACTGCTGGGGGGTGGGGGTGCTGGGAGACATGGGTGGGGGCCTGGTGGAGGCTGCCCCTGCACTGCTGGGGGGTGGGGATGATGGGAGACATTAGTGGGGGCCTGGTGGAGGCTACCCCTGCACTGCTGTGGGGTGGGGGTGATGGGAGACATGGGTGGGGGCCTGGTGGAGGCTGCCCCTGCACTGCTGGGGGGTGGGGGTAATGGGAGACATGGGTGGGGGCCTGGTGGAGGCTGCCCCTGGTTGCTGGGGGGTGGGGTGCAGGGAGACATGAGTTGGACATGAGTGGGGGCCTGGTGGAGGCTGCCCCTGCACTGCTGGGGTGTGGGAGCGATGGGAGACATGCGTGGGGGCCTGGTGGAGGCTGCCCCTGCACTGCTGGGGGGTGGGGGTGCTGGTAGACATGGGTGGGGGCCTGGTGGAGGCTGCCCCTGCACTGCTGGGGGGTGGGGATGATGGGAGACATTAGTGGGGGCCTGGTGGAGGCTGCCCCTGCACTGCTGGGGGGTGGAGGTGATGGGAGACATGGGTGGGGGCCTGGTGGAGGCTGCCCCTGCACTGCTGGGGGGTTTGGGTAATGGGAGACATGGGTGGGGGCCTGGTGGAGGCTGCCCCTGGTGGCAGGGGGTGGGGGTGATGGGAGACATGGGTGGGGGCCTGGTGGAGGCTGCCCCTGGTGGCAGGAGGGTGGGGGTGCTTGGATACATGAGTTGGACATGAGTGGGGGCTTGGTGGAGGCTGTCCCTGCACTGCTGGGGGGTGGGGGTGATGGGAGACATGAGTGGGGGCCTGGTGGAGGCTGCCCCTGCACTTCTGGGGGGTGGGGGTGATGGGAGACATGGGTGGGGGCCTGGTGGAGGCTGCCCCTGCACTGCTGGGGGGTGGGGGTAATGGGAGACATGGGTGGGGGCCTGGTGGAGGCTGCCCCTGGTGGCAGGGGGTGGGGGTGATGGGAGACATGGGTGGAGGCCTGGTGGAGGCTGCCCCTGCACTGCTGGGGGGTGGGGGTGATGGGAGACATGAGTGGGGGCCTGGTGGAGGCTGCCCCTGCACTGCTGGGGTGTGGGGGTGATGGGAGACATGTGTGGAGACCTGGTGGAGGCTGCCCCTGCACTGCTGGGGTGTGGGGGTGATGGGAGACATGGGTGGAGACCTGGTGGAGGCTGCCCCTGCACTGCTGGGGGTGGGGGTGATGGGAGACATGGGTGGGGGCCTGGTGGAGGCTGCCTCTGGTGGCAGGGGGGTGGGGGTGATGGGATACATGGGTGGGGGCCTGGTGGAGGATGCCCCTCCATGCTGGGGGGTGGGGGTGATGGGAGACATGAGTGGGGGCCTGGTGGAGGCTGCCACTGCACTGCTGGGGGGTGGGGGTGATGGGAGACATGGGTGGGGGCCTGGTGGAGGCTGCCCCTGGTGGCTGGGGGGTGGGGGTGATGTGAGACATGGGTGGGGGCCTGGTGGAGGCTGCCCCTGCACTGCTGGGGGGTGGGGGTGATGGGAGACATGGGTGGGGGCCTGGTGGAGGCTGCCCCTGGTGGCTGTGGGGTGGGGGTGATGGGAGACATGAGTGGGGGCCTGGTGGAGGCTGCCCCTGCACTGCTGGGGGGTGGGGGTGATGGGAGACATGAGTTTGGGCCTGGTGGAGGCTGCCCCTGCACTGCTGGGGGGTGGGGGTGATGGGAGACATGAGTGGGGGCCTGGTGGAGGGTGCCCCTGGTGGCTGGGGGGTGGGGGTGATGGGAGACATGAGTGGGGGCCTGGTGGAGGCTGCCCCTGCACTGCTGGGGGGTGGGGTGATGGGAGACATGAGTGGGGGCCTGGTGGAGGCTGCCCCTGCACTGCTGGGAGGTGGGGGTGATGGGAGACATGGGTGGGGGCCTGGTGGAGGCTGCCCCTGGTGGCTGGGGGGTGGGGGTGCAGGGAGACATGAGTGATGGCCTGGTGGAGGCTGCCCCTGCACTGCTGGGGGGTGGGGGTAATAGGGGATATGAGTGGGGGCCTGGTGGAGGCTGCCCATGGTTGCTGGGGGGTGGGGGTGATGGGAGACATGAGTGAGGGCCTGGTGGAGGCTGCCCCTGCACTGCTGGGGGGTGGGGGTGATGGGAGACATGGGTGGGGACCTGGTGGAGGCTGCCCCTGGTGGCTGGGGGGTGGGGGTGCAGGGAGACATGAGTGGGGGCCTGGTGGAGGCTGCCCCTGCACTGCTGGGGGGTGGGGGTGATAGGGGACATGAGTGGGGGCCTGGTTGAGGGTGCCCCTGGTGGCTGGGGGGTGGGGGTGATGGGAGACATGAGTGGAGGCCTGGTGGAGGCTGCCCCTGTACTGCTGGGTGCTGGGGGTGATGGGAGACATGAGTGGGGACCTGGTGGAGGCTGCCCCTGCACTGCTGGGGGGTGGGGGTGATAGGGGACATGAGTGGGGTCCTGGTGGAGGCTGCCCCTGGTGGCTGGGGGGTGGAGGTGCAGGGAGACATGAGTTGGACATGGATGGGGGCCTGGTGGAGGCTGCCCTTGCACTGCTGGCGGGTGGCGGTGGTGGTAGATATGGGTGGGGGCCTGGTGGAGGCTGCCCCTGCACTGCTGGGGGGTGGGGGTGATGGGAGACATGGGTGGGGGCCTGGTGGAGGCTGCCCCTGGTGGCTGGGGGGTGGGGGTGATGGGAGACATGGGTGGGTGCCTGGTGGAGGCTGCCCCTGCACTGCTGGGGGGTGGGGGTGATGGGAGACATGGGTGGGGGCCTGGTGGAGGCTGCCCCTGGTGGCAGGGGGGTGGGGGTGATGGGAGACATGGGTGGGGGCCTGGTGGAGGCTGCCCCTGGTGGCTGGGGGGTGGAGGTGATGGGAGACATGAGTGGGGGCCTGGTGGAGGCTGCCCCTGGTGGCTGGGGGGTAGAGGTGCAGGGAGACATGAGTTGGACATGAGTGGGGGCCTGGTGGAGGCTGCCCCTGCACTGCTGGGGGGTGGTGGTGATGGGAGACATGGGTGGGGGCCTGGTGGAGGCTGCACCTGCTGGCAGGGGGGTGGGGGTGATGTGAGACATAGGTGGGGGCCTGGTGGAGGCTGCCCCTGGTGGCTGGGGGGTGGGGGTGATGGGAGACATGGGTGGGGGCCTGGTGGAGGCTGCCCCTGGTGGCAGGGGGGTGGGGGTGATGGGTGACATGGGTGGGGGCCTGGTGGAGGCTGCCCCTGCACTGCTGAGGGGTGGGGGTGATGGGAGACATGAGTGGGGGCCTGGTGGAGGCTGCCCCTGCACTGCTGGGGGGTGGGGGTGATGGGAGACATGAGTGGGGGCCTGGTGGAGGCTGCCCCTGCACTGCTGGGGGGTGGGGGTGATGGGAGACATGAGTGGGGGCCTGGTGGAGGGTGCCCCTGGTGGCTGGGGGGTGGGGGTGATGGGAGACATGAGTGGGGGCCTGGTGGAGGCTGCCCCTGCACTGCTGGGGGGTGGGGTGATGGGAGACATGAGTGGGGTCCTGGTGGAGGCTGCCCCTGCACTGCTGGGAGGTGGGGGTGAAGGGAGACATGGGTGGGGGCCTGGTGGAGGCTGCCCCTGGTGGCTGGGGGGTGGGGGTGCAGGGAGACATGAGTGATGGCCTGGTGGAGGCTGCCCCTGGTGGCAGGGGGGTGGGGGTGATGTGAGACATAGGTGGGGGCCTGGTGGAGGCTGCCCCTGGTGGCTGGGGGGTGGGGGTGATGGGAGACATGGGTGGGGGCCTGGTGGAGGCTGCCCCTGGTGGCAGGGGGGTGGGGATGATGGGTGACATGGGTGGGGGCCTGGTGGAGGCTGCCCCTGCACTGCTGGGGGGTGGGGGTGCTGGGAGACATGGGTGGGGGCCTGGTGGAGGCTGCCCCTGCACTGCTGGGGGTGGGGATGATGGGAGACATTAGTGGGGGCCTGGTGGAGGCTGCCCCTGCACTGCTGGGGGGTGGGGGTGATGGGAGACATGGGTGGGGGCCTGGTGGAGGCTGCCCCTGCACTGCTGGGGGGTGGGGGTAATGGGAGACATGGGTGGGGGCCTGGTGGAGGCTGCCCCTGGTGGCAGGGGGTGGGGGTGATGGGAGACATGGGTGGGGGCCTGGTGGAGGCTGCCCCTGGTGGCTGGGGGGTGGGGGTGCAGGGAGACATGAGTTGGACATGAGTGGGGGCTTGGTGGAGGCTGCCCCTGCACTGCTGGGGGGTGGGGGTGAAGGGAGACATGAGTGGGGGCCTGTTGGAGGCTGCCCCTGCACTTCTGGGGGGTGAGGGTGATGGGAGACATGGGTGGGGGCCTGGTGGAGGATGCCCCTGCACTACTGGGGGGTGGGGGTAATGGGAGACATGGGTGGGGGCCTGGTGGAGGCTGCCCCTGGTGGCAGGGGGTGGGGGTGATGGGAGACATGGGTGGAGGCCTGGTGGAGGCTACCCCTGGTGGCTGGGGGGTAGAGGTGCAGGGAGACATGAGTTGGACATGAGTGGGGGCCTGGTGGAGGCTGCCCCTGCACTGCTGGGGGGTGGTGGTGATGGGAGACATGAGTGGGGGCCTGGTGGAGGCTGCCCCTGCACTGCTGGGGTGTGGGGGTGATGGGAGACATGGGTGGAGACCTGGTGGAGGCTGCCCCTGCACTGCTGGGGGTGGGGGTGATGGGAGACATGGGTGGGGGCCTGGTGGAGGCTGCCCCTGGTGGCAGGGGGGTGGGGGTGATGGGAGACATGGGTGGGGGCCTGGTGGAGGATGCCCCTGCACTGCTGGCGGGTGGGGGTGATGGGAGACATGAGTGGGGGCCTGGTGGAGGCTGCCCCTGCACTGCTGGGGGGTGGGGGTGATGTGAGACATGGGTGGGGGCCTGGTGGAGGCTGCCCCTGGTGGCTGGGGGGTGGGGTGATGTGAGACATGGGTGGGGGCCTGGTGGAGGCTGCCCCTGCACTGCTGGGGGGTGGGGGTGATGGGAGACATGGGTGGGGCCTGGTGGAGGCTGCCCCTGGTGGCAGGGGGGTGGGGGTGATGGGTGACATGGGTGGGGGCCTGGTGGAGGCTGCCCCTGCACTGCTGAGGGGTGGGGGTCATGGGAGACATGAGTGGGGGCCTGGTAGAGGCTGCCCCTGCACTGCTGGGGGGTGGGGGTGATGGGAGACTTGGGTGGGGGCCTGGTAGAGGCTGCCCCTGCACTGCTGGGGGGTGGGGGTGCTGGGAGACATGGGTGGGGGCCTGGTGGAGGCTGCCCCTGCACTGCTGGGGGGTGGGGATGATGGGAGACATTAGTGGGGGCCTGGTGGAGGCTACCCCTGCACTGCTGTGGGGTGGGGGTGATGGGAGACATGGGTGGGGGCCTGGTGGAGGCTGCCCCTGCACTGCTGGGGGGTGGGGGTAATGGGAGACATGGGTGGGGGCCTGGTGGAGGCTGCCCCTGGTTGCTGGGGGGTGGGGTGCAGGGAGACATGAGTTGGACATGAGTGGGGGCCTGGTGGAGGCTGCCCCTGCACTGCTGGGGTGTGGGAGCGATGGGAGACATGCGTGGGGGCCTGGTGGAGGCTGCCCCTGCACTGCTGGGGGGTGGGGGTGCTGGTAGACATGGGTGGGGGCCTGGTGGAGGCTGCCCCTGCACTGCTGGGGGGTGGGGATGATGGGAGACATTAGTGGGGGCCTGGTGGAGGCTGCCCCTGCACTGCTGGGGGGTGGAGGTGATGGGAGACATGGGTGGGGGCCTGGTGGAGGCTGCCCCTGCACTGCTGGGGGGTTTGGGTAATGGGAGACATGGGTGGGGGCCTGGTGGAGGCTGCCCCTGGTGGCAGGGGGTGGGGGTGATGGGAGACATGGGTGGGGGCCTGGTGGAGGCTGCCCCTGGTGGCAGGAGGGTGGGGGTGCTTGGATACATGAGTTGGACATGAGTGGGGGCTTGGTGGAGGCTGTCCCTGCACTGCTGGGGGGTGGGGGTGATGGGAGACATGAGTGGGGGCCTGGTGGAGGCTGCCCCTGCACTTCTGGGGGGTGGGGGTGATGGGAGACATGGGTGGGGGCCTGGTGGAGGCTGCCCCTGCACTGCTGGGGGGTGGGGGTAATGGGAGACATGGGTGGGGGCCTGGTGGAGGCTGCCCCTGGTGGCAGGGGGTGGGGGTGATGGGAGACATGGGTGGAGGCCTGGTGGAGGCTGCCCCTGCACTGCTGGGGGGTGGGGGTGATGGGAGACATGAGTGGGGGCCTGGTGGAGGCTGCCCCTGCACTGCTGGGGTGTGGGGGTGATGGGAGACATGTGTGGAGACCTGGTGGAGGCTGCCCCTGCACTGCTGGGGTGTGGGGGTGATGGGAGACATGGGTGGAGACCTGGTGGAGGCTGCCCCTGCACTGCTGGGGGTGGGGGTGATGGGAGACATGGGTGGGGGCCTGGTGGAGGCTGCCTCTGGTGGCAGGGGGGTGGGGGTGATGGGATACATGGGTGGGGGCCTGGTGGAGGATGCCCCTCCATGCTGGGGGGTGGGGGTGATGGGAGACATGAGTGGGGGCCTGGTGGAGGCTGCCACTGCACTGCTGGGGGGTGGGGGTGATGGGAGACATGGGTGGGGGCCTGGTGGAGGCTGCCCCTGGTGGCTGGGGGGTGGGGGTGATGTGAGACATGGGTGGGGGCCTGGTGGAGGCTGCCCCTGCACTGCTGGGGGGTGGGGGTGATGGGAGACATGGGTGGGGGCCTGGTGGAGGCTGCCCCTGGTGGCTGTGGGGTGGGGGTGATGGGAGACATGAGTGGGGGCCTGGTGGAGGCTGCCCCTGCACTGCTGGGGGGTGGGGGTGATGGGAGACATGAGTTTGGGCCTGGTGGAGGCTGCCCCTGCACTGCTGGGGGGTGGGGGTGATGGGAGACATGAGTGGGGGCCTGGTGGAGGGTGCCCCTGGTGGCTGGGGGGTGGGGGTGATGGGAGACATGAGTGGGGGCCTGGTGGAGGCTGCCCCTGCACTGCTGGGGGGTGGGGTGATGGGAGACATGAGTGGGGGCCTGGTGGAGGCTGCCCCTGCACTGCTGGGAGGTGGGGGTGATGGGAGACATGGGTGGGGGCCTGGTGGAGGCTGCCCCTGGTGGCTGGGGGGTGGGGGTGCAGGGAGACATGAGTGATGGCCTGGTGGAGGCTGCCCCTGCACTGCTGGGGGGTGGGGGTGATGGGAGACATGAGTGGGGGCCTGGTGGAGGCTGCCCCTGCACTGCTGGGGGGTGGGGGTGATGTGAGACATGGGTGGGGGCCTGGTGGAGGCTGCCCCTGGTGGCTGGGGGGTGGGGGTGATGTGAGACATGGGTGGGGGCCTGGTGGAGGCTGCCCCTGCACTGCTGGGGGGTGGGGGTGATGGGAGACATGGGTGGGGCCTGGTGGAGGCTGCCCCTGGTGGCTGGGGGGTGGGGGTGATGGGAGACATGAGTGGGGGCCTGGTGGAGGGTGCCCCTGGTGGCTGGGGGGTGGGGGTGATGGGAGACATGAGTGGGGGCCTGGTGGAGGCTGCCCCTGCCCTGCTGGGGGGTGGGGTGATGGGAGACATGAGTGGGGGCCTGGTGGAGGCTGCCCCTGGTGGCTGGGGGATGGGAGTGCAGGGAGAGATGAGTTGGACATGAGTGGGGGCCTGGTGGAGGCTGCCCCTGCACTGCTGGGGGGTGGGGGTAATAGGGGACATGAGTGGGGGCCTGGTGGAGGCTGCCCATGGTGGCTGGGGGGTGGGGGTGATAGGAGACATGAGTGGGGGTCTGGTGGAGGCTGCCCCTGTACTGCTGGGGGGTGGGGGTGATGGGAGACATGGGTGGGGGCCTGGTGGAGGCTGCCCCTGCACTGCTGGGAGGTGGGGGTGATGGGAGACATGGGTGGGGGCCTGGTGAAGGCTGCCCCTGGTGGCTGTGGGGTGGGGGTGCAGGGAGACATGAGTGATGGCCTGGTGGAGGCTGCCCCTGCACTGCTGGGGGGTGGGGGTAATAGGGGACATGAGTGGGGGCCTGGTGGAGGCTGCCCATGGTGGCTGGGGGGTGGGGGTGATGGGAGACATGAGTGGGGGCCTGGTGGAGGCTGCCCCTGTACTGCTGGGTGGTGGGGGTGATGGGAGACATGAGTGGGGGCCTGGTGGAGGCTGCCCCTGCACTGCTGGGGGGTGGGGGTGATAGGGGACATGAGTGGGGGCCTGGTGGAGGGTGCCCCTGGTGGCTGAGGGGTGGGGGTGATGGGAGACATGAGTGGGGGCCTGGTGGAGGCTGCCCCTGTACTGCTGGGTGGTGGGGGTGATGGGAGACATGAGTGGGGGCCTGGTGGAGGCTGCCCCTGCACTGCTGGGGGGTGGGGGTGATAGGGGACATGAGTGGGGGCCTGGTGGAGGCTGCCCCTTGTGGCTGGGGGGTGGAGGTGCAGGGAGACATGAGTTGGACATGAGTGGGGGCCTGGTGGAGGCTGCCCCTTCACTGCAGGAGGGTGGCGGTGGTGGTAGATATGGGTGGGGGCCTGGTGGAGGCTGCCCCTGCACTGCTGGGGGGTGGGGGTGATGGGAGACATGGGTGGGGGCCTGGTGGAGGCTGCCCCTGGTGGCTGGGGGGTGGGGGTGATGGGAGACATGGGTGGGTGCCTGGTGGAGGCTGCCCCTGCACTGCTGGGGGGTGGGGGTGATGGGAGACATGGGTGGGGGCCTGGTGGAGGCTGCCCCTGGTAGCAGGGGAGTGGGGGTGATGGGAGACATGGGTGGGGGCCTGGTGGAGGCTGCCCCTGGTGGCTGGGGGGTGGAGGTGATGGGAGACATGAGTGGGGGCCTGGTGGAGGCTGCCCCTGCACTGCTGGGGGGTGGGGGTGATGGGAGAGATGGGTGGGGGCCTGGTGGAGGCTGCCCCTGCACTGCTGGGGGTGGGGGTGATGGGAGACATGGGTGGGGGCCTGGTGGAGGCTGCACCTGCTGGCAGGGGGGTGGGGGTGATGTGAGACATAATTGGGGGCCTGGTGAAGGCTGCCCCTGGTGGCTGGGGGGTGGGGGTGATGGGAGACATGGGTGGGGGCCTGGTGGAGGCTGCCCCTGGTGGCAGGGGGGTGGGGGTGATGGGTGACATGGGTGGGGGCCTGGTGGAGGCTGCCCCTGCACTGCTGAGGGGTGGGGGTCATGGGAGACATGAGTGGGGGCCTGGTAGAGGCTGCCCCTGCACTGCTGGGGGGTGGGGGTGATGGGAGACTTGGGTGGGGGCCTGGTAGAGGCTGTCCCTGCACTGCTGGGGGGTGGGGGTGCTGGGAGACATGGGTGGGGGCCTGGTGGAGGCTGCCCCTGCACTGCTGGGGGGTGGGGATGATGGGAGACATTAGTGGGGGCCTGGTGGAGGCTACCCCTGCACTGCTGTGGGGTGGGGGTGATGGGAGACATGGGTGGGGGCCTGGTGGAGGCTGCCCCTGCACTGCTGGGGGGTGGGGGTAATGGGAGACATGGGTGGGGGCCTGGTGGAGGCTGCCCCTGGTGGCAGGGGGTGGGGGTGATGGGAGACATGGGTGGGGGCCTGGTGGAGGCTGCACCTGCTGGCAGGGGGGTGGGGGTGATGTGAGACATAATTGGGGGCCTGGTGGAGGCTGCCCCTGGTGGCTGGGGGGTGGGGGTGATGGGAGACATGGGTGGGGGCCTGGTGGAGGCTGCTCCTGGTGGCAGGGGGGTGGGGGTGATGGGTGACATGGGTGGGGGCCTGGTGGAGGATGCCCCTGCACTGCTGAGGGGTGGGGGTCATGGGAGACATGAGTGGGGGCCTGGTAGAGGCTGCCCCTGCACTGCTGGGGGGTGGGGGTGATGGGAGACTTGGGTGGGGGCCTGGTAGAGGCTGCCCCTGCACTGCTGGGGGGTGGGGGTGCTGGGAGACATGGGTGGGGGCCTGGTGGAGGCTGCCCCTGCACTGCTGGGGGGTGGGGATGATGGGAGACATTAGTGGGGGCCTGGTGGAGGCTACCCCTGCACTGCTGTGGGGTGGGGGTGATGGGAGACATGGGTGGGGGCCTGGTGGAGGCTGCCCCTGCACTGCTGGGGGGTGGGGGTAATGGGAGACATGGGTGGGGGCCTGGTGGAGGCTGCCCCTGGTGGCTGGGGGGTGGGGTGCAGGGAGACATGAGTTGGACATGAGTGGGGGCCTGGTGGAGGCTGCCCCTGCACTGCTGGGGTGTGGGAGCGATGGGAGACATGCGTGGGGGCCTGGTGGAGGCTGCCCCTGCACTGCTGGGGGGTGGGGGTGCTGGTAGACATGGGTGGGGGCCTGGTGGAGGCTGCCCCTGCACTGCTGGGGGGTGGGGATGATGGGAGACATTAGTGGGGGCCTGGTGGAGGCTGCCCCTGCACTGCTGGGGGGTGGAGGTGATGGGAGACATGGGTGGGGGCCTGGTGGAGGCTGCCCCTGCACTGCTGGGGGGTTTGGGTAATGGGAGACATGGGTGGGGGCCTGGTGGAGGCTGCCCCTGGTGGCAGGGGGTGGGGGTGATGGGAGACATGGGTGGGGGCCTGGTGGAGGCTGCCCCTGGTGGCAGGAGGGTGGGGGTGCTTGGAGACATGAGTTGGACATGAGTGGGGGCTTGGTGGAGGCTGTCCCTGCACTGCTGGGGGGTGGGGGTGATGGGAGACATGAGTGGGGGCCTGGTGGAGGCTGCCCCTGCACTTCTGGGGGGTGGGGGTGATGGGAGACATGGGTGGGGGCCTGGTGGAGGCTGCCCCTGCACTGCTGGGGGGTGGGGGTAATGGGAGACATGGGTGGGGGCCTGGTGGAGGCTGCCCCTGGTTGCAGGGGGTGGGGGTGATGGGAGACATGGGTGGAGGCCTGGTGGAGGCTGCCCCTGGTGGCTGGGGGGTAGAGGTGCAGGGAGACATGAGTTGGACATGAGTGGGGGCCTGGTGGAGGCTGCCCCTGCACTGCTGGGGGGTGGGGGTGATGGGAGACATGAGTGGGGGCCTGGTGGAGGCTGCCCCTGCACTGCTGGGGTGTGGGGGTGATGGGAGACATGGGTGGAGACCTGGTGGAGGCTGCCCCTGCACTGCTGGGGGTGGGGGTGATGGGAGACATGGGTGGGGGCCTGGTGGAGGCTGCCCCTGGTGGCAGGGGGGTGGGGGTGATGGGAGACATGGGTGGGGGCCTGGTGGAGGATGCCCCTGCACTGCTGGGGGGTGGGGGTGATGGGAGACATGAGTGGGGGCCTGGTGGAGGCTGCCACTGCACTGCTGGGGGGTGGGGGTGATGGGAGACATGGGTGGGGCCTGGTGGAGGCTGCCCCTGGTGGCTGGGGGGTGGGGGTGATGTGAGACATGGGTGGGGGCCTGGTGGAGGCTGCCCCTGCACTGCTGGGGGGTGGGGGTGATGGAAGACATGGGTGGGGGCCTGGTGCAGGCTGGCCCTGGTGGCTGTGGGGTGGGGGTGATGGGAGACATGAGTGGGGGCCTGGTGGAGGCTGCCCCTGCACTGCTGGGGGGTGGGGGTGATGGGAGACATGAGTGGGGGCCTGGTGGAGGCTGCCCCTGCACTGCTGGGGGGTGGGGGTGATGGGAGACATGAGTGGGGGCCTGGTGGAGGGTGCCCCTGGTGGCTGGGGGGTGGGGGTGATGGGAGACATGAGTGGGGGCCTGGTGGAGGCTGCCCCTGCACTGCTGGGGGGTGGGGTGATGGGGGACATGAGTGGGGGCCTGGTGGAGGCTGCCCCTGCACTGCTGGGAGGTGGGGGTGATGGGAGACATGGGTGGGGGCCTGGTGGAGGCTGCCCCTGGTGGCTGGGGGGTGGGGGTGCAGGGAGACATGAGTGATGGCCTGGTGGAGGCTGCCCCTGCACTGCTGGGGGGTGGGGGTAATAGGGGATATGAGTGGGGGCCTGGTGGAGGCTGCCCATGGTTGCTGGGGGGTGGGGGTGATGGGAGACATGAGTGAGGGCCTGGTGGAGGCTGCCCCTGCACTGCTGGGGGGTGGGGGTGATGGGAGACATGGGTGGGGGCCTGGTGGAGGCTTCCCCTGGTGGCTGGGGGGTGGGGGTGCAGGGAGACATGAGTGGGGGCCTGGTGGAGGCTGCCCCTGCACTGCTGGGGGGTGGGGGTGATAGGGGACATGGGTGGGGGCCTGGTTGAGGGTGCCCCTGGTGGCTGGGGGGTGGGGGTGATGGGAGACATGAGTGGGGGCCTGGTGGAGGCTGCCCTGTACTGCTGGGTGCTGGGGGGTGATGGGAGACATGAGTGGGGGCCTGGTGGAGGCTGCCCCTGCACTGCTGGGGGTGGGGGTGATAGGGGACATGAGTGGGGGCCTGGTGGAGGCTGCCCCTGGTGGCTGGGGGGTGGAGGTGCAGGGAGACATGAGTTGGACATGGATGGGGGCCTGGTGGAGGCTGCCCTTGCACTGCTGGCGGGTGGCGGTGGTGGTAGATATGGGTGGGGGCCTGGTGGAGGCTGCCCATGCACTGCTGGGGGGTGGGGGTGATGGAGACATGGGTGGGGGCCTGGTGGAGGCTGCCCCTGGTGGCTGGGGGGTGGGGGTGATGGGAGACATGGGTGGGTGCCTGGTGGAGGCTGCCCCTGCACTGCTGGGGGGTGGGGGTGATGGGAGACATGGGTGGGGGCCTGGTGGAGGCTGCCCCTGGTGGCAGGGGGGTGGGGGTGATGGGAGACATGGGTGGGGGCCTGGTGGAGGCTGCCCCTGGTGGCTGGGGGGTGGGGGTGATGGGAGACATGGGTGGAGACCTGGTGGAGGCTGCCCCTGCACTGCTGGGGTGTGGGGGTGATGGGAGACATGGGTGGAGACCTGGTGGAGGCTGCCCCTGCACTGCTGGGGGTGGGGGTGATGGGAGACATGGGTGGGGGCCTGGTGGAGGCTGCCCCTGGTGGCTGGGGGGTGGGGGTGATGGGAGACATGGGTGGGTGCCTGGTGGAGGCTGCCCCTGCACTGCTGGGGTGTGGGGGTGATGGGAGACATGTGTGGAGACCTGGTGGAGGCTGCCCCTGCACTGCTGGGGTGTGGGGGTGATGGGAGACATGGGTGGAGACCTGGTGGAGGCTGCCCCTGCACTGCTGGGGGTGGGGGTGATGGGAGACATGGGTGGGGGCCTGGTGGAGGCTGCCTCTGGTGGCAGGGGGGTGGGGGTGATGGGATACATGGGTGGGGGCCTGGTGGAGGATGCCCCTCCATGCTGGGGGGTGGGGGTGATGGGAGACATGAGTGGGGGCCTGGTGGAGGCTGCCACTGCACTGCTGGGGGGTGGGGGTGATGGGAGACATGGGTGGGGGCCTGGTGGAGGCTGCCCCTGGTGGCTGGGGGGTGGGGGTGATGTGAGACATGGGTGGGGGCCTGGTGGAGGCTGCCCCTGCACTGCTGGGGGGTGGGGGTGATGGGAGACATGGGTGGGGGCCTGGTGGAGGCTGCCCCTGGTGGCTGTGGGGTGGGGGTGATGGGAGACATGAGTGGGGGCCTGGTGGAGGCTGCCCCTGCACTGCTGGGGGGTGGGGGTGATGGGAGACATGAGTTTGGGCCTGGTGGAGGCTGCCCCTGCACTGCTGGGGGGTGGGGGTGATGGGAGACATGAGTGGGGGCCTGGTGGAGGGTGCCCCTGGTGGCTGGGGGGTGGGGGTGATGGGAGACATGAGTGGGGGCCTGGTGGAGGCTGCCCCTGCACTGCTGGGGGGTGGGGTGATGGGAGACATGAGTGGGGGCCTGGTGGAGGCTGCCCCTGCACTGCTGGGAGGTGGGGGTGATGGGAGACATGGGTGGGGGCCTGGTGGAGGCTGCCCCTGGTGGCTGGGGGGTGGGGGTGCAGGGAGACATGAGTGATGGCCTGGTGGAGGCTGCCCCTGCACTGCTGGGGGGTGGGGGTGATGGGAGACATGAGTGGGGGCCTGGTGGAGGCTGCCCCTGCACTGCTGGGGGGTGGGGGTGATGTGAGACATGGGTGGGGGCCTGGTGGAGGCTGCCCCTGGTGGCTGGGGGGTGGGGGTGATGTGAGACATGGGTGGGGGCCTGGTGGAGGCTGCCCCTGCACTGCTGGGGGGTGGGGGTGATGGGAGACATGGGTGGGGCCTGGTGGAGGCTGCCCCTGGTGGCTGGGGGGTGGGGGTGATGGGAGACATGAGTGGGGGCCTGGTGGAGGGTGCCCCTGGTGGCTGGGGGGTGGGGGTGATGGGAGACATGAGTGGGGGCCTGGTGGAGGCTGCCCCTGCCCTGCTGGGGGGTGGGGTGATGGGAGACATGAGTGGGGGCCTGGTGGAGGCTGCCCCTGGTGGCTGGGGGATGGGAGTGCAGGGAGAGATGAGTTGGACATGAGTGGGGGCCTGGTGGAGGCTGCCCCTGCACTGCTGGGGGGTGGGGGTAATAGGGGACATGAGTGGGGGCCTGGTGGAGGCTGCCCATGGTGGCTGGGGGGTGGGGGTGATAGGAGACATGAGTGGGGGTCTGGTGGAGGCTGCCCCTGTACTGCTGGGGGGTGGGGGTGATGGGAGACATGGGTGGGGGCCTGGTGGAGGCTGCCCCTGCACTGCTGGGAGGTGGGGGTGATGGGAGACATGGGTGGGGGCCTGGTGAAGGCTGCCCCTGGTGGCTGTGGGGTGGGGGTGCAGGGAGACATGAGTGATGGCCTGGTGGAGGCTGCCCCTGCACTGCTGGGGGGTGGGGGTAATAGGGGACATGAGTGGGGGCCTGGTGGAGGCTGCCCATGGTGGCTGGGGGGTGGGGGTGATGGGAGACATGAGTGGGGGCCTGGTGGAGGCTGCCCCTGTACTGCTGGGTGGTGGGGGTGATGGGAGACATGAGTGGGGGCCTGGTGGAGGCTGCCCCTGCACTGCTGGGGGGTGGGGGTGATAGGGGACATGAGTGGGGGCCTGGTGGAGGGTGCCCCTGGTGGCTGAGGGGTGGGGGTGATGGGAGACATGAGTGGGGGCCTGGTGGAGGCTGCCCCTGTACTGCTGGGTGGTGGGGGTGATGGGAGACATGAGTGGGGGCCTGGTGGAGGCTGCCCCTGCACTGCTGGGGGGTGGGGGTGATAGGGGACATGAGTGGGGGCCTGGTGGAGGCTGCCCCTTGTGGCTGGGGGGTGGAGGTGCAGGGAGACATGAGTTGGACATGAGTGGGGGCCTGGTGGAGGCTGCCCCTTCACTGCAGGAGGGTGGCGGTGGTGGTAGATATGGGTGGGGGCCTGGTGGAGGCTGCCCCTGCACTGCTGGGGGGTGGGGGTGATGGGAGACATGGGTGGGGGCCTGGTGGAGGCTGCCCCTGGTGGCTGGGGGGTGGGGGTGATGGGAGACATGGGTGGGTGCCTGGTGGAGGCTGCCCCTGCACTGCTGGGGGGTGGGGGTGATGGGAGACATGGGTGGGGGCCTGGTGGAGGCTGCCCCTGGTAGCAGGGGAGTGGGGGTGATGGGAGACATGGGTGGGGGCCTGGTGGAGGCTGCCCCTGGTGGCTGGGGGGTGGAGGTGATGGGAGACATGAGTGGGGGCCTGGTGGAGGCTGCCCCTGCACTGCTGGGGGGTGGGGGTGATGGGAGAGATGGGTGGGGGCCTGGTGGAGGCTGCCCCTGCACTGCTGGGGGTGGGGGTGATGGGAGACATGGGTGGGGGCCTGGTGGAGGCTGCACCTGCTGGCAGGGGGGTGGGGGTGATGTGAGACATAATTGGGGGCCTGGTGAAGGCTGCCCCTGGTGGCTGGGGGGTGGGGGTGATGGGAGACATGGGTGGGGGCCTGGTGGAGGCTGCCCCTGGTGGCAGGGGGGTGGGGGTGATGGGTGACATGGGTGGGGGCCTGGTGGAGGCTGCCCCTGCACTGCTGAGGGGTGGGGGTCATGGGAGACATGAGTGGGGGCCTGGTAGAGGCTGCCCCTGCACTGCTGGGGGGTGGGGGTGATGGGAGACTTGGGTGGGGGCCTGGTAGAGGCTGTCCCTGCACTGCTGGGGGGTGGGGGTGCTGGGAGACATGGGTGGGGGCCTGGTGGAGGCTGCCCCTGCACTGCTGGGGGGTGGGGATGATGGGAGACATTAGTGGGGGCCTGGTGGAGGCTACCCCTGCACTGCTGTGGGGTGGGGGTGATGGGAGACATGGGTGGGGGCCTGGTGGAGGCTGCCCCTGCACTGCTGGGGGGTGGGGGTAATGGGAGACATGGGTGGGGGCCTGGTGGAGGCTGCCCCTGGTGGCAGGGGGTGGGGGTGATGGGAGACATGGGTGGGGGCCTGGTGGAGGCTGCACCTGCTGGCAGGGGGGTGGGGGTGATGTGAGACATAATTGGGGGCCTGGTGGAGGCTGCCCCTGGTGGCTGGGGGGTGGGGGTGATGGGAGACATGGGTGGGGGCCTGGTGGAGGCTGCTCCTGGTGGCAGGGGGGTGGGGGTGATGGGTGACATGGGTGGGGGCCTGGTGGAGGATGCCCCTGCACTGCTGAGGGGTGGGGGTCATGGGAGACATGAGTGGGGGCCTGGTAGAGGCTGCCCCTGCACTGCTGGGGGGTGGGGGTGATGGGAGACTTGGGTGGGGGCCTGGTAGAGGCTGCCCCTGCACTGCTGGGGGGTGGGGGTGCTGGGAGACATGGGTGGGGGCCTGGTGGAGGCTGCCCCTGCACTGCTGGGGGGTGGGGATGATGGGAGACATTAGTGGGGGCCTGGTGGAGGCTACCCCTGCACTGCTGTGGGGTGGGGGTGATGGGAGACATGGGTGGGGGCCTGGTGGAGGCTGCCCCTGCACTGCTGGGGGGTGGGGGTAATGGGAGACATGGGTGGGGGCCTGGTGGAGGCTGCCCCTGGTGGCTGGGGGGTGGGGTGCAGGGAGACATGAGTTGGACATGAGTGGGGGCCTGGTGGAGGCTGCCCCTGCACTGCTGGGGTGTGGGAGCGATGGGAGACATGCGTGGGGGCCTGGTGGAGGCTGCCCCTGCACTGCTGGGGGGTGGGGGTGCTGGTAGACATGGGTGGGGGCCTGGTGGAGGCTGCCCCTGCACTGCTGGGGGGTGGGGATGATGGGAGACATTAGTGGGGGCCTGGTGGAGGCTGCCCCTGCACTGCTGGGGGGTGGAGGTGATGGGAGACATGGGTGGGGGCCTGGTGGAGGCTGCCCCTGCACTGCTGGGGGGTTTGGGTAATGGGAGACATGGGTGGGGGCCTGGTGGAGGCTGCCCCTGGTGGCAGGGGGTGGGGGTGATGGGAGACATGGGTGGGGGCCTGGTGGAGGCTGCCCCTGGTGGCAGGAGGGTGGGGGTGCTTGGAGACATGAGTTGGACATGAGTGGGGGCTTGGTGGAGGCTGTCCCTGCACTGCTGGGGGGTGGGGGTGATGGGAGACATGAGTGGGGGCCTGGTGGAGGCTGCCCCTGCACTTCTGGGGGGTGGGGGTGATGGGAGACATGGGTGGGGGCCTGGTGGAGGCTGCCCCTGCACTGCTGGGGGGTGGGGGTAATGGGAGACATGGGTGGGGGCCTGGTGGAGGCTGCCCCTGGTTGCAGGGGGTGGGGGTGATGGGAGACATGGGTGGAGGCCTGGTGGAGGCTGCCCCTGGTGGCTGGGGGGTAGAGGTGCAGGGAGACATGAGTTGGACATGAGTGGGGGCCTGGTGGAGGCTGCCCCTGCACTGCTGGGGGGTGGGGGTGATGGGAGACATGAGTGGGGGCCTGGTGGAGGCTGCCCCTGCACTGCTGGGGTGTGGGGGTGATGGGAGACATGGGTGGAGACCTGGTGGAGGCTGCCCCTGCACTGCTGGGGGTGGGGGTGATGGGAGACATGGGTGGGGGCCTGGTGGAGGCTGCCCCTGGTGGCAGGGGGGTGGGGGTGATGGGAGACATGGGTGGGGGCCTGGTGGAGGATGCCCCTGCACTGCTGGGGGGTGGGGGTGATGGGAGACATGAGTGGGGGCCTGGTGGAGGCTGCCACTGCACTGCTGGGGGGTGGGGGTGATGGGAGACATGGGTGGGGCCTGGTGGAGGCTGCCCCTGGTGGCTGGGGGGTGGGGGTGATGTGAGACATGGGTGGGGGCCTGGTGGAGGCTGCCCCTGCACTGCTGGGGGGTGGGGGTGATGGAAGACATGGGTGGGGGCCTGGTGCAGGCTGGCCCTGGTGGCTGTGGGGTGGGGGTGATGGGAGACATGAGTGGGGGCCTGGTGGAGGCTGCCCCTGCACTGCTGGGGGGTGGGGGTGATGGGAGACATGAGTGGGGGCCTGGTGGAGGCTGCCCCTGCACTGCTGGGGGGTGGGGGTGATGGGAGACATGAGTGGGGGCCTGGTGGAGGGTGCCCCTGGTGGCTGGGGGGTGGGGGTGATGGGAGACATGAGTGGGGGCCTGGTGGAGGCTGCCCCTGCACTGCTGGGGGGTGGGGTGATGGGGGACATGAGTGGGGGCCTGGTGGAGGCTGCCCCTGCACTGCTGGGAGGTGGGGGTGATGGGAGACATGGGTGGGGGCCTGGTGGAGGCTGCCCCTGGTGGCTGGGGGGTGGGGGTGCAGGGAGACATGAGTGATGGCCTGGTGGAGGCTGCCCCTGCACTGCTGGGGGGTGGGGGTAATAGGGGATATGAGTGGGGGCCTGGTGGAGGCTGCCCATGGTTGCTGGGGGGTGGGGGTGATGGGAGACATGAGTGAGGGCCTGGTGGAGGCTGCCCCTGCACTGCTGGGGGGTGGGGGTGATGGGAGACATGGGTGGGGGCCTGGTGGAGGCTTCCCCTGGTGGCTGGGGGGTGGGGGTGCAGGGAGACATGAGTGGGGGCCTGGTGGAGGCTGCCCCTGCACTGCTGGGGGGTGGGGGTGATAGGGGACATGGGTGGGGGCCTGGTTGAGGGTGCCCCTGGTGGCTGGGGGGTGGGGGTGATGGGAGACATGAGTGGGGGCCTGGTGGAGGCTGCCCCTGTACTGCTGGGTGCTGGGGGTGATGGGAGACATGAGTGGGGGCCTGGTGGAGGCTGCCCCTGCACTGCTGGGGGTGGGGGTGATAGGGGACATGAGTGGGGGCCTGGTGGAGGCTGCCCCTGGTGGCTGGGGGGTGGAGGTGCAGGGAGACATGAGTTGGACATGGATGGGGGCCTGGTGGAGGCTGCCCTTGCACTGCTGGCGGGTGGCGGTGGTGGTAGATATGGGTGGGGGCCTGGTGGAGGCTGCCCATGCACTGCTGGGGGGTGGGGGTGATGGGAGACATGGGTGGGGGCCTGGTGGAGGCTGCCCCTGGTGGCTGGGGGGTGGGGGTGATGGGAGACATGGGTGGGTGCCTGGTGGAGGCTGCCCCTGCACTGCTGGGGGGTGGGGGTGATGGGAGACATGGGTGGGGGCCTGGTGGAGGCTGCCCCTGGTGGCAGGGGGGTGGGGGTGATGGGAGACATGGGTGGGGCCTGGTGGAGGCTGCCCCTGGTGGCTGGGGGGTGGGGGTGATGGGAGACATGGGTGGGGGCCTGGTGGAGGCTGCCCCTAGTGGCTGGGGGGTGGGGGTGATGTGAGACATGGGTGGGGGCCTGGTGGAGGCTGCCCCTGCACTGCTGGGGGTGGGGGTGATGGGAGACATGGGTGGGGGCATGGTGGAGGCTGCCCCTGGTGGCTGTGGGGTGGGGGTGATGGGAGACATGAGTGGGGGCCTGGTGGAGGCTGCCCCTGGTGGCTGGGGGGTGGGGGTGATGTGAGACATGGGTGGGGGCCTGGTGGAGGCTGCCCCTGCACTGCTGGGGGGTGGGGGTGATGGGAGACATGGGTGGGGGCCTGGTGGAGGCTGCCCCTGGTGGCTGTGGGGTGGGGGTGATGGGAGACATGAGTGGGGGCCTGGTGGAGGCTGCCCCTGCACTGCTGGGGGGTGGGGGTGATGGGAGACATGAGTGGGGGCCTGGTGGAGGCTGCCCCTGCACTGCTGGGGGGTGGGGGTGATGGGAGACATGAGTGGGGGCCTGGTGGAGGGTGCCCCTGGTGGCTGGGGGGTGGGGGTGATGGGAGACATGAGTGGGGGCCTGGTGGAGGCTGCCCCTGCACTGCTGGGGGGTGGGGTGATGGGAGACATGAGTGGGGGCCTGGTGGAGGCTGCCCCTGCACTGCTGGGAGGTGGGGGTGATGGGAGACATGGGTGGGGGCCTGGTGGAGGCTGCCCCTGGTGGCTGGGGGGTGGGGGTGCAGGGAGACATGAGTGATGGCCTGGTGGAGGCTGCCCCTGCACTGCTGGGGGGTGGGGGTAATAGGGGATATGAGTGGGGGCCTGGTGGAGGCTGCCCATGGTTGCTGGGGGGTGGGGGTGATGGGAGACATGGGTGGGGGCCTGGTGGAGGCTGCCCCTGGTGGCTGGGGGGTGGGGGTGCAGGGAGACATGAGTGGGGGCCTGGTGGAGGCTGCCCCTGCACTGCTGGGGGGTGGGGGTGATAGGGGACATGAGTGGGGGCCTGGTTGAGGGTGCCCCTGGTGGCTGGGGGGTGGGGGTGATGGGAGACATGAGTGGGGGCCTGGTGGAGGCTGCCCCTGTACTGCTGGGTGCTGGGGGTGATGGGAGACATGAGTGGGGGCCTGGTGGAGGCTGCCCCTGCACTGCTGGGGGGTGGGGGTGATAGGGGACATGAGTGGGGGCCTGGTGGAGGCTGCCCCTGGTGGCTGGGGGGTGGAGGTGCAGGGAGACATGAGTTGGACATGGATGGGGGCCTGGTGGAGGCTGCCCTTGCACTGCTGGGGGTTGGCGGTGGTGGTAGATATGGGTGGGGGCCTGGTGGAGGCTGCCCCTGCACTGCTGGGGGGTGGGTATGATGGGAGACATGGGTGGGGGCCTGGTGGAGGCTGCCCCTGGTGGCTGGGGGGTGGGGTGATGGGAGACATGGGTGGGTGCCTGGTGGAGGCTGCCCCTGCACTGCTGGGGGGTGGGGTGATGGGAGACATGGGTGGGGGCCTGGTGGAGGCTGCCCCTGGTGGCAGGGGGGTGGGGGTGATGGGAGACATGGGTGGGGGCCTGGTGGAGGCTGCCCCTGGTGGCTGGGGGGTGGAGGTGATGGGAGACATGAGTGGGGGCCTGGTGGAGGCTGCCCCTGCACTGCTGGGGGGTGGGGGTGATGGGAGAGATGGGTGGGGGCCTGGTAGAGGCTGCCCCTGCACTGCTGGGGGTGGGGGTGATGGGAGACATGGGTGGGGGCCTGGTGGAGGATGCACCTGCTGGCAGGGGGGTGGGGGTGATGTGAGACATAGGTGGGGGGCTGGTGGAGGCTGCCCCTGGTGGCTGGGGGGTGGGGGTGATGGGAGACATGGGTGGGTGCCTGGTGGAGGCTGCCCCTGCACTGCTGAGGGGTGGGGGTCATGGGAGACATGAGTGGGGGCCTGGTAGAGGCTGCCCCTGCACTGCTGGGGGGTGGGGGTGATGGGAGACTTGGGTGGGGGCCTGGTGGAGGCTGCCCCTGCACTGCTGGGGGGTGGGGGTGCTGGGAGACATGGGTGGGGGCCTGGTGGAGGCTGCCCCTGCACTGCTGGGGGTGGGGATGATGGGAGACATTAGTGGGGGCCTGGTGGAGGCTGCCCCTGCACTGCTGGGGGGTGGGGGTGATGGGAGACATGGGTGGGGGCCTGGTGGAGGCTGCCCCTGCACTGCTGGGGGGTGGGGGTAATGGGAGACATGGGTGGGGGCCTGGTGGAGGCTGCCCCTGGTGGCAGGGGGTGGGGGTGATGGGAGACATGGGTGGGGGCCTGGTGGAGGCTGCCCCTGGTGGCTGGGGGGTGGGGGTGCAGGGAGACATGAGTTGGACATGAGTGGGGGCTTGGTGGAGGCTGCCCCTGCACTGCTGGGGGGTGGGGGTGAAGGGAGACATGAGTGGGGGCCTGTTGGAGGCTGCCCCTGCACTTCTGGGGGGTGGGGGTGATGGGAGACATGGGTGGGGGCCTGGTGGAGGATGCCCCTGCACTACTGGTGGGTGGGGGTAATGGGAGACATGGGTGGGGGCCTGGTGGAGGCTGCCCCTGGTGGCAGGGGGTGGGGGTGATGGGAGACATGGGTGGAGGCCTGGTGGAGGCTACCCCTGGTGGCTGGGGGGTAGAGGTGCAGGGAGACATGAGTTGGACATGAGTGGGGGCCTGGTGGAGGCTGCCCCTGTACTGCTGGGGGGTGGTGGTGATGGGAGACATGTGTGGGGGCCTGGTGGAGGCTGCCCCTGCACTGCTGGGGTGTGGGGGTGATGGGAGACATGGGTGGAGACCTGGTGGAGGCTGCCCCTGCACTGCTGGGGGTGGGGGTGATGGGAGACATGGGTGGGGGCCTGGTGGAGGCTGCCCCTGGTGGCAGGGGGGTGGGGGTGATGGCTGACATGGGTGGGGGCCTGGTGGAGGATGCCCCTGCACTGCTGGGGGGTGGGGGTGATGGGAGACATGAGTGGGGGCCTGGTGGAGGCTGCCCCTGCACTGCTGGGGGGTGGGGGTGATGTGAGACATGGGTGGGGGCCTGGTGGAGGCTGCCCCTGGTGGCTGGGGGGTGGGGGTGATGTGAGACATGGGTGGGGGCCTGGTGGAGGCTGCCCCTGCACTGCTGGGGGGTGGGGGTGATGGGAGACTGGGTGGGGGCCTGGTGGAGGCTGCCCCTGGTGGCTGGGGGTGGGGGTGATGGGAGACATGAGTGGGGGCCTGGTGGAGGGTGCCCCTGGTGGCTGGGGGGTGGGGGTGATGGGAGACATGAGTGGGGGCCTGGTGGAGGCTGCCCCTGCCCTGCTGGGGGGTGGGGTGATGGGAGACATGAGTGGGGGCCTGGTGGAGGCTGCCCCTGGTGGCTGGGGGATGGGAGTGCAGGGAGAGATGAGTTGGACATGAGTGGGGGCCTGGTGGAGGCTACCCCTGCACTGCTGGGGGGTGGGGGTAATAGGGGACATGAGTGGGGGCCTGGTGGAGGCTGCCCATGGTGGCTGGGGGGTGGGGGTGATAGGAGACATGAGTGGGGGTCTGGTGGAGGCTGCCCCTGTACTGCTGGGGGGTGGGGGTGATGGGAGACATGGGTGGGGGCCTGGTGGAGGCTGCCCCTGCACTGCTGGGAGGTGGGGGTGATGGGAGACATGGGTGGGGGCCTGGTGAAGGCTGCCCCTGGTGGCTGGGGGGTGGGGGTGATGGGAGACATGAGTGATGGCCTGGTGGAGGCTGCCCCTGCACTGCTGGGGGGTGGGGGTAATAGGGGACATGAGTGGGGGCCTGGTGGAGGCTGCCCATGGTGGCTGGGGGGTGGGGGTGATGGGAGACATGAGCGAGGGCCTGGTGGAGGCTGCCCCTGCACTGCTGGGGGGTGGGGGTGATGGGAGACATGAGTGGGGGCCTGGTGGAGGCTGCCCCTGCACTTCTGGGGGGTGGGGGTGATGGGAGACATGGGTGGGGGCCTGGCGGAGGCTGCCCCTGGTGGCTGGGGGTGGGGGTGATGGGAGACATGGGTGGGGGCCTGGTGGAGGCTGCCCCTGCACTGCTGGGGGGTGGTGGTGATGGGAGACATGGGTGGGGGTCTGGCGAAGGCTGCCCCTGGTGGCTGGGGGGTGGGGGTGATGGGTGACATGGGTGGGGGCCTGGTGGAGGCTGCCCCTGCACTGCTGGGGGGTGGGGGTGATGGGAGACATGAGTGGGGGCCTGGTGGAGGCTGCCCCTGTACTGCTGGGGGGTGGGGGTGATGGGAGACATGAGTGGGGGCCTGGTAAGGCTGCCCCTGCACTGCTGGGGGGTGGGGGTGATAGGGGACATGAGTGGGGGCCTGGTGGAGGCTGCCCCTGGTGGCTGGGGGGTGGAGGTGCAGGGAGACATGAGTTGGACATGAGTGGGGGCCTGGTGGAGGCTGCCCCTGCACTGCTGGGGGGTGGCGGTGGTGGTAGATATGGGTGGGGGACTGGTGGAGGCTGCCCCTGCACTGCTGGGGGGTGGGGGTGATGGGAGACATGGGTGGGGGCCTGGTGGAGGCTGCCCCTGGTGGCTGGGGGGTGGGGGTGATGGGAGACATGGGTGGGTGCCTGGTGGAGGCTGCCCCTGCACTGCTGGGGGGTGGGGGTGATGGGAGACATGGGTGGGGGCCTGGTGGAGGCTGCCCCTGGTGGCAGGGGGGTGGGGGTGATGGGAGACATGGGTGGGGGCCTGGTGGAGGCTGCCCCTGGTGGCTGGGGGGTGGAGGTGCAGGGAGACATGAGTTGGACATGAGTGGGGGCCTGGTGTAGGCTGCCCCTGCACTGCTGGGGGGTGGGGGTGATGGGAGACATGAGTGGGGGCATGGTGGATGCTGCCCCTGCACTGCCGGGGGGTTGGGGTGATGGGAGAGATGGGTGGGGGCCTGGTGGAGGCTGCCCCTGCACTGCTGGGGGTGGGGGTGATGGGAGACATGGGTGGGGGCCTGGTGGAGGCTGCCCCTGCACTGCTGAGGGGTGGGGGTCATGGGAGACATGAGTGGGGGCCTGGTAGAGGCTGCCCCTGCACTGCTGGGGGATGGGGGTGATGGGAGACTTGGGTGGGGGCCTGGGGGAGGCTGCCCCTGGTGGCTGGGGGGTGAAGGGTGATGGGAGACATGAGTGGGGGCCTGGTGGAGGCTGCCCCTGCACTGCTGGGGGGTGGGGGTGATGGGAGAGATGGGTGGGGGCCTGGTGGAGGCTGCCCCTGCACTGCTGGGGGTGGGGGTGATGGGAGACATGGGTGGGGGCCTGGTGGAGGATGCAACTGCTGGCAGGGGGGTGGGGGTGATGTGAGACATAGGTGGGGGCCTGGTGGAGGCTGCCCCTGGTGGCTGGGGGGTGGGGGTGATGGGAGACATGGGTGGGGGCCTGGTGGAGGCTGCCCCTGGTGGCTGGGGGGTGGAGGTGCAGGGAGACATGAGTTGGACATGAGTGGGGGCCTGGTGTAGGCTGCCCCTGCACTGCTGGGGGGTGGGGGTGATGGGAGACATGAGTGGGGGCATGGTGGATGCTGCCCCTGCACTGCCGGGGGGTTGGGGTGATGGGAGAGATGGGTGGGGGCCTGGTGGAGGCTGCCCCTGCACTGCTGGGGGTGGGGGTGATGGGAGACATGGGTGGGGGCCTGGTGGAGGCTGCCCCTGCACTGCTGAGGGGTGGGGGTCATGGGAGACATGAGTGGGGGCCTGGTAGAGGCTGCCCCTGCACTGCTGGGGGATGGGGGTGATGGGAGACTTGGGTGGGGGCCTGGGGGAGGCTGCCCCTGGTGGCTGGGGGGTGAAGGGTGATGGGAGACATGAGTGGGGGCCTGGTGGAGGCTGCCCCTGCACTGCTGGGGGGTGGGGGTGATGGGAGAGATGGGTGGGGGCCTGGTGGAGGCTGCCCCTGCACTGCTGGGGGTGGGGGTGATGGGAGACATGGGTGGGGGCCTGGTGGAGGATGCACCTGCTGGCAGGGGGGTGGGGGTGATGTGAGACATAGGTGGGGGCCTGGTGGAGGCTGCCCCTGGTGGCTGGGGGGTGGGGGTGATGGGAGACATGGGTGGGGGCCTGGTGGAGGCTGCCCCTGGTGGCAGGGGGGTGGGGGTGATGGGTGACATGGGTGGGGGCCTGGTGGAGGCTGCCCCTGCACTGCTGAGGGGTGGGGGTCATGGGAGACATGAGTGGGGGCCTGGTAGAGGCTGCCCCTGCACTGCTGGGGGGTGGGGGTGATGGGAGACTTGGGTGGGGGCCTGGTGGAGGCTGCCCCTGCACTGCTGGGGGGTGGGGGTGCTGGGAGACATGGGTGGGGGCCTGGTGGAGGCTGCCCCTGCACTGCTGGGGGTGGGGATGATGGGAGACATTAGTGGGGGCCTGGTGGAGGCTGCCCCTGCACTGCTGGGGGGTGGGGGTGATGGGAGACATGGGTGGGGGCCTGGTGGAGGCTGCCCCTGCACTGCTGGGGGGTGGGGGTAATGGGAGACATGGGTGGGGGCCTGGTGGAGGCTGCCCCTGGTGGCAGGGGGTGGGGGTGATGGGAGACATGGGTGGGGGCCTGGTGGAGGCTGCCCCTGGTGGCTGGGGGGTGGGGGTGCAGGGAGACATGAGTTGGACATGAGTGGGGGCTTGGTGGAGGCTGCCCCTGCACTGCTGGGGGGTGGGGGTGAAGGGAGACATGAGTGGGGGCCTGTTGGAGGCTGCCCCTGCACTTCTGGGGGGTGGGGGTGATGGGAGACATGGGTGGGGGCCTGGTGGAGGATGCCCCTGCACTACTGGTGGGTGGGGGTAATGGGAGACATGGGTGGGGGCCTGGTGGAGGCTGCCCCTGGTGGCAGGGGGTGGGGGTGATGGGAGACATGGGTGGAGGCCTGGTGGAGGCTACCCCTGGTGGCTGGGGGGTAGAGGTGCAGGGAGACATGAGTTGGACATGAGTGGGGGCCTGGTGGAGGCTGCCCCTGCACTGCTGGGGGGTGGTGGTGATGGGAGACATGTGTGGGGGCCTGGTGGAGGCTGCCCCTGCACTGCTGGGGTGTGGGGGTGATGGGAGACATGGGTGGAGACCTGGTGGAGGCTGCCCCTGCACTGCTGGGGGTGGGGGTGATGGGAGACATGGGTGGGGGCCTGGTGGAGGCTGCCCCTGGTGGCAGGGGGGTGGGGGTGATGGGAGACATGGGTGGGGGCCTGGTGGAGGATGCCCCTGCAATGCTGGGGGGTGGGGGTGATGGGAGACATGAGTGGGGGCCTGGTGGAGGCTGCCCCTGCACTGCTGGGGGGTGGGGGTGATGTGAGACATGGGTGGGGGCCTGGTGGAGGCTGCCCCTGGTGGCTGGGGGGTGGGGGTGATGTGAGACATGGGTGGGGGCCTGGTGGAGGCTGCCCCTGCACTGCTGGGGGGTGGGGGTGATGGGAGACTGGGTGGGGGCCTGGTGGAGGCTGCCCCTGGTGGCTGGGGGGTGGGGGTGATGGGAGACATGAGTGGGGGCCTGGTGGAGGGTGCCCCTGGTGGCTGGGGGGTGGGGGTGATGGGAGACATGAGTGGGGGCCTGGTGGAGGCTGCCCCTGCCCTGCTGGGGGGTGGGGTGATGGGAGACATGAGTGGGGGCCTGGTGGAGGCTGCCCCTGGTGGCTGGGGGATGGGAGTGCAGGGAGAGATGAGTTGGACATGAGTGGGGGCCTGGTGGAGGCTACCCCTGCACTGCTGGGGGGTGGGGGTAATAGGGGACATGAGTGGGGGCCTGGTGGAGGCTGCCCATGGTGGCTGGGGGGTGGGGGTGATAGGAGACATGAGTGGGGGTCTGGTGGAGGCTGCCCCTGTACTGCTGGGGGGTGGGGGTGATGGGAGACATGGGTGGGGGCCTGGTGGAGGCTGCCCCTGCACTGCTGGGAGGTGGGGGTGATGGGAGACATGGGTGGGGGCCTGGTGAAGGCTGCCCCTGGTGGCTGGGGGGTGGGGGTGCAGGGAGACATGAGTGATGGCCTGGTGGAGGCTGCCCCTGCACTGCTGGGGGGTGGGGGTAATAGGGGACATGAGTGGGGGCCTGGTGGAGGCTGCCCATGGTGGCTGGGGGGTGGGGGTGATGGGAGACATGAGCGAGTGCCTGGTGGAGGCTGCCCTTGCACTGCTGGGGGGTGGGGGTGATGGGAGACATGAGTGGGGGCCTGGTGGAGGCTGCCCCTGCACTTCTGGGGGGTGGGGGTGATGGGAGACATGGGTGGGGGCCTGGCGGAGGCTGCCCCTGGTGGCTGGGGGTGGGGGTGATGGGAGACATGGGTGGGGGCCTGGTGGAGGCTGCCCCTGCACTGCTGGGGGGTGGTGGTGATGGGAGACATGGGTGGGGGTCTGGCGAAGGCTGCCCCTAGTGGCTGGGGGGTGGGGGTGATGGGAGACATGGGTGGGGGCCTGGTGGAGGCTGCCCCTGCACTGCTGGGGGGTGGGGGTGATGGGAGACATGAGTGGGGGCCTGGTGGAGGCTGCCCCTGTACTGCTGGGGGGTGGGGGTGATGGGAGACATGAGTGGGGGCCTGGTAAGGCTGCCCCTGCACTGCTGGGGGGTGGGGGTGATAGGGGACATGAGTGGGGGCCTGGTGGAGGCTGCCCCTGGTGGCTGGGGGGTGGAGGTGCAGGGAGACATGAGTTGGACATGAGTGGGGGCCTGGTGGAGGCTGCCCCTGCATTGCTGGGGGGTGGCGGTGGTGGTAGATATGGGTGGGGGGCTGGTGGAGGCTGCCCCTGCACTGCTGGGGGGTGGGGGTGATGGGAGACATGGGTGGGGGCCTGGTGGAGGCTGCCCCTGGTGGCTGGGGGGTGGGGGTGATGGGAGACATGGGTGGGTGCCTGGTGGAGGCTGCCCCTGCACTGCTGGGGGGTGGGGGTGATGGGAGACATGGGTGGGGGCCTGGTGGAGGCTGCCCCTGGTGGCAGGGGGGTGGGGGTGATGGGAGACATGGGTGGGGGCCTGTTGGAGGCTGCCCCTGGTGGCTGGGGGGTGGAGGTGCAGGGAGACATGAGTTGGACATGAGTGGGGGCCTGGTGTAGGCTGCCCCTGCACTGCTGGGGGGTGGGGGTGATGGGAGACATGAGTGGGGGCATGGTGGATGCTGCCCCTGCACTGCTGGGGGGTTGGGGTGATGGGAGAGATGGGTGGGGGCCTGGTGGAGGCTGCCCCTGCACTGCTGGGGGTGGGGGTGATGGGAGACATGGGTAGGGGCCTGTTGGAGGCTGCACCTGCTGGCAGGGGGGGTGGGGGTGATGTGAGACATGGGTGGGGGTCTGGTGGAGGCTGCCCCTGGTGGCTGGGGGGTGGGGGTGATGGGAGACATGAGTGGGGGCATGGTGGATGCTGCCCCTGCACTGCTGGGGGGTTGGGGTGATGGGAGAGATGGGTGGGGGCCTGGTGTAGGCTGCCCCTGCACTGCTGGGGGGTGGGGGTGATGGGAGACATGAGTGGGGGCCTGGTGGAGGCTGCCCCTGCCCTGCTGGGGGGTGGGGTGATGGGAGACATGAGTGGGGGCCTGGTGGAGGCTGCCCCTGGTGGCTGGGGGATGGGAGTGCAGGGAGAGATGAGTTGGACATGAGTGGGGGCCTGGTGGAGGCTACCCCTGCACTGCTGGGGGGTGGGGGTAATAGGGGACATGAGTGGGGGCCTGGTGGAGGCTGCCCATGGTGGCTGGGGGGTGGGGGTGATAGGAGACATGAGTGGGGGTCTGGTGGAGGCTGCCCCTGTACTGCTGGGGGGTGGGGGTGATGGGAGACATGGGTGGGGGCCTGGTGGAGGCTGCCCCTGCACTGCTGGGAGGTGGGGGTGATGGGAGACATGGGTGGGGGCCTGGTGAAGGCTGCCCCTGGTGGCTGGGGGGTGGGGGTGCAGGGAGACATGAGTGATGGCCTGGTGGAGGCTGCCCCTGCACTGCTGGGGGGTGGGGGTAATAGGGGACATGAGTGGGGGCCTGGTGGAGGCTGCCCATGGTGGCTGGGGGGTGGGGGTGATGGGAGACATGAGCGAGTGCCTGGTGGAGGCTGCCCTTGCACTGCTGGGGGGTGGGGGTGATGGGAGACATGAGTGGGGGCCTGGTGGAGTCTGCCCCTGCACTTCTGGGGGGTGGGGGTGATGGGAGACATGGGTGGGGGCCTGGCGGAGGCTGCCCCTGGTGGCTGGGGGTGGGGGTGATGGGAGACATGGGTGGGGGCCTGGTGGAGGCTGCCCCTGCACTGCTGGGGGGTGGTGGTGATGGGAGACATGGGTGGGGGTCTGGCGAAGGCTGCCCCTAGTGGCTGGGGGGTGGGGGTGATGGGAGACATGGGTGGGGGCCTGGTGGAGGCTGCCCCTGCACTGCTGGGGGGTGGGGGTGATGGGAGACATGAGTGGGGGCCTGGTGGAGGCTGCCCCTGTACTGCTGGGGGGTGGGGGTGATGGGAGACATGAGTGGGGGCCTGGTAAGGCTGCCCCTGCACTGCTGGGGGGTGGGGGTGATAGGGGACATGAGTGGGGGCCTGGTGGAGGCTGCCCCTGGTGGCTGGGGGGTGGAGGTGCAGGGAGACATGAGTTGGACATGAGTGGGGGCCTGGTGGAGGCTGCCCCTGCATTGCTGGGGGGTGGCGGTGGTGGTAGATATGGGTGGGGGGCTGGTGGAGGCTGCCGCTGCACTGCTGGGGGGTGGGGGTGATGGGAGACATGGGTGGGGGCCTGGTGGAGGCTGCCCCTGGTGGCTGGGGGGTGGGGGTGATGGGAGACATGGGTGGGTGCCTGGTGGAGGCTGCCCCTGCACTGCTGGGGGGTGGGGGTGATGGGAGACATGGGTGGGGGCCTGGTGGAGGCTGCCCCTGGTGGCAGGGGGGTGGGGGTGATGGGAGACATGGGTGGGGGCCTGTTGGAGGCTGCCCCTGGTGGCTGGGGGGTGGAGGTGCAGGGAGACATGAGTTGGACATGAGTGGGGGCCTGGTGTAGGCTGCCCCTGCACTGCTGGGGGGTGGGGGTGATGGGAGACATGAGTGGGGGCATGGTGGATGCTGCCCCTGCACTGCTGGGGGGTTGGGGTGATGGGAGAGATGGGTGGGGGCCTGGTGGAGGCTGCCCCTGCACTGCTGGGGGTGGGGGTGATGGGAGACATGGGTGGGGGCCTGTTGGAGGCTGCACCTGCTGGCAGGGGGGGTGGGGGTGATGTGAGACATGGGTGGGGGTCTGGTGGAGGCTGCCCCTGGTGGCTGGGGGGTGGGGGTGATGGAAGACATGGGTGGGGGCCTGGTGGAGGCTGTCCCTGGTGGCAGGGGGGTGGGGGTGATGGGTGACATGGGTGGGGGCCTGGTGGAGGCTGCCCCTGCACTGCTGAGGGGTGGGGGTCATGGGAGACATGAGTGGGGGCCTGGTAGAGGCTGCCCCTGCACTGCTGGGGGATGGGGGTGATGGGAGACTTGGGTGGGGGCCTGGGGGAGGCTGCCCCTGGTGGCTGGGGGGTGAAGGGTGATGGGAGACATGAGTGGGGGCCTGGTGGAGGCTGCCCCTGCACTGCTGGGGGTGGGGGTGATGGAAGACATGAGTGGGGGCCTGGTGCAGGCTGCCCCTGCACTGCTGGGGGGTGGGGGTGATAGGGGACATGAGTGGGGGCCTGGTGGAGGCTGCCCCTGGTGGCTGGGGGGTGGAGGTGCAGGGAGACATGAGCTGGACATGAGTGGGGGCCTGGTGGAGGCTGCCCCTGCACTGCTGGGGGGTGGCGGTGGTGGTAGACATGGGTGGGGGCCTGGTGGAGGCTGCCCCTGCACTGCTGAGGGCTGGGGTGATAGGGGACATGGGTGGGGGCCTGGTGGAAGCTGCCCCTGGTGGCTGGGGGGTGGAGGTGCAGGGAGACATGAGTTGGACATGAGTGGGGGCCTGGTGGAGGCTGCCCCTGCACTGCTGGGGGGTGGGGGTGATGGGAGACATGAGTGGGGGCCTGGTGGAGGCTGCCCCTGCACTGCTGGGGGGTGGGGGTGATGGGAGACATGGGTGGGGGCCTGGTGGAGGCTGCCCCTGATGGCAGGGGGGTGGGGGTGATGGGAGACATGGGTGGGGGCCTGGTGGAGGCTGCCCCTGCACTGTTGGGGGGTGGGGGTGATGGGAGACATGAGTGGGGGCCTGGTAGAGGCTGCCCCTGCACTGCTGGGGGGTGGGGGTGATGGGAGACATGGTTGGGGGCCTGGTGGAGGCTGCCCCTGGTGGCTGGGGGGTGGGGGTGATGGGAGACATGGGTGGGGGAGTGGTGGAGGCTGCCCCTGCACTGCTGGAGGGTGGGGGTGATGGGAGACATGGGTGGGGGCCTGGTGGAGGCTGCCCCTGGTGGCTGGGGGGTGGGGGTGATGGGAGACATGAGTGGGGGCCTGGTGGAGGCTGCCCCTGCACTGCTGGGGCGTGGGGGTGATGGGAGACATGAGTGGGGGCCTGGTGGAGGCTGCCCCTGCACTGCTGGGAGGTGGGGGTGATGGGAGACATGGGTGGGGGCCTGGTGGAGGCTGCACCTGCACTGCTGGGGGTGGGGGTGATAGGGGACATGAGTGGGGGCCTGGTGGAGGCTGCCCCTGGTGGCTGGGGGGTGGAGGTGCAGGGAGACATGAGTTGGACATGAGTGGGGGCCTGGTGGAGGCTGCCCCTGCACTGCTGGGGGGTGGTGGTGGTGGTAGATATGGGTGGGGGCCTTTTGGAGGCTGCCCCTGCACTGCTGGGGGGTGGGGGTGATGGGAGACATGGGTGGGGGCCTGGTGGAGGCTGCCCCTGGTGGCTGGAGGGTGGGGGTGATGGGAGACATGGGTGGGTGCCTGGTGGAGGCTGCCCCTGCACTGCTGGGGGGTGGGGGTAATGGAAGACATGGGTGGGGGCCTGGTGGAGGCTGCCCCTGGTGGCAGGGGGGTGGGGGTGATGGGAGACATGGGTGGGGGCCTGGTGGAGGCTGCCCCTGCACTGCTGGGGGGTGGGGGTGATGGGAGACATGAGTGAGGGCCTGGTGGAGGCTGCCCCTGCACTGCTGGGGGGAGGGGGTTATGGGAGACATGAGTGGGGGCCTGGTGGAGGCTGCCCCTGGTGGCAGGGGGGTGGGGGTGATGGGAGACATGGGCGGGGGCCTGGTGGAGGCTGCCCCTGCACTGCTGGGGGGTGGGGGTGATGGGAGACGTGAGTGGGGGCCTGGTGGAGGCTGCCCCTGCACTGCTGGGAGGTGATGGTGATGGGAGAGTTGGGTGGGGGCCTGGTGGAGGCTGCCCCTGCACTGCTGGGGGTGGGGGTGATGGGAGACATGGGTGGGGGTCTGGTGGAGGCTGCACCTGCTGGCAGGGGGGTGGGGGTGATGTGAGACATCGGTGGGGGCCTGGTGGAGGCTGCCCCTGGTGGCTGGGGGGTGGGGGTGATGGGAGACATGGGTGGGGGCCTGGTGGAGGCTTCCCCTGGTGGCAGGGGCGTGGGGGTGATGGGTGACATGGGTGGGGGCCTGGTGGAGGCTGCCCCTGCACTGCTGAGGGGTGGAGGTCATGGGAGACATGAGTGGGGGCCTGGTAGAGGCTGCCCCTGCACTGCTGGGGGGTGGGGGTGATGGGAGACATGGGTGGGGGCCTGGGGGAGGCTGCCCCTGGTTGCTGGGGGGTGAAGGGTGATGGGAGACATGAGTGGGGGCCTGGTGGAGGCTGCCCCTGGTGGCTGGGGGGTGGAGGTGCAGGGAGACATGAGCTGGACAGGAGTGGGGGCCTGGTGGAGCCTGCCCTTCACTGCTGGGGGGTGGCGGGGGTGGTAGACATGGGTGGGGGCCTGGTGGAGGCTGCCCCTGCACTGCTGAGGGCTGGGGTGATAGGGGACATGGGTGGGGGCCTGGTGGAAGCTGCCCGTGGTGGCTGGGGGGTGGAGGTGCAGGGAGACATGAGTTGGACATGAGTGGGGGCCTGGTGGAGGCTGCCCCTGCACTGCTGGGGGGTGGGGGTGATGGGAGACATGAGTGGGGGCCTGGTGGAGGCTGCCCCTGCACTGCTGGGGGGTGGGGGTGATGGGAGACATGGGTGGGGGCCTGGTGGAGGCTGCCCCTGATGGCAGGGGGGTGGGGGTGATGGAAGACATGGTTGGGGGCCTGGTGGAGGCTGCCCCTGCACTGCTGGGGGTGGGGGTGATGGGAGGCATGAGTGGGGGCCTGGTAGAGGCTGCCCCTGCACTGCTGGGGGGTGGGGGTGATGGGAGACATGGGTGGGGGCCTGGTGGAGGCTTCCCCTGGTGGCTGGGGGTTGGGGGTGATGGGAGACATGGGTGGGGGCCTGGTGGAGGCTGCCCCTGCACTGCTGGGGGGTGGGGGTGATGGGAGACATGGGTGTGGGCCTGGTGGAGGCTGCCCCTGGTGGCTGGGGGGTGGGGGTGATGGGAGACATGAGTGGGGGCCTGGTGGAGGCTGCCCCTGCACTGCTGGGGCGTGGGGTGATGGGAGACATGAGTGGGGGCCTGGTGGAGGCTGCCCCTGCACTGCTGGGGGGTGGGGGTGATGGGAGACATGGGTGGGGGCCTGGTGGAGGCTGCCCCTGCACTGCTGGGAGGTGGGGGTGATGGGAGACATGGGTGGGGGCCTAGTGGAGGCTGCCCCTGGTAGCTGGGGGGTAGGGGTGCAGGGAGACATGAGGGGGGCCTGGTGGAGGCTGCCCCTGCACTGCTGGGGGGTGGGGGTGATAGGGGACATGAGTGGGGGCCTGGTGGAGGGTGCCCCTGGTGGCTGGGGGATGGGGGTGATGGGAGACATGCGTGGGGGCCTGGTGGAGGCTGCCCCTGCACTGCTGGGGGGTGGGGGTGATAGGGGACATGAGTGGGGGCCTGGTGGAGGCTGCCCCTGGTGGCTGGGGGGTGGAGGTGCAGGGAGACATGAGTTGGACATGAGTGGGGGCCTGGTGGAGGCTGCCCATACACTGTTGGGGGGTGGTGGTGGTGGTAGATATGGGTGGGGGCCTTTTGGAGGCTGCCCCTGCACTGCTGGGGGGTGGGGGTGATGGGAGACATGGGTGGGGGCCTGGTGGAGGCTGCCCCTGGTAGCAGGGGGGTGGGGGTGATGGGAGACATGGGTGGGGTCCTGGTGGAGGCTGCCCCTGCACTGCTGGGGGGTGGGGGTGATGGGAGACATGCGTGAGGGCCTGGTGGAGGCTGCCCCTGCACTGCTGGGGGGTAGGGGTGATGGGAGACATGGGTGGGGACCTGGTGGAGGCTGCCCCTGCACTGCTGGGGGGTGGGGGTGATGGGAGACATGGGTGGGGGCCTGGTGGAGGCTGCCCCTGGTGGCAGGGGGGTGGGGGTGATGGGAGACATGGGTGGGGGCCTGGTGGAGGCTGCCCCTGCACTGCTGGGGGGTGGGGGTGATGGGAGACATGAGTGGGGGCCTGGTGGAGGCTGCCCCTTCACTGCTGGGGGGTGGGGGTGATGGGAGACATGGGTGGGGGCCTGGTGGAGGCTGCCCCTGGTGGCTGGGGGGTGGGGGTGATGTGAGACATGGGTGGGGGCCTGGTAGAGGCTGCCCCTGCACTGCTGGGGGGTGGGGGTGATCGGAGACATGGGTGGGGGCCTGGTGGAGGCTGCCCCTGGTGGCTGGAGGGTGGGGGTGATGGGAGAAATGAGTGGGGGTCTGGTGGAAGCTGCCCCTGCACTGCTGGGGGGTGGGGGTGATGGGAGACATGAGTGGGGGCCTGGTGGAGGCTGCCCCTGCACTGCTGGGGGGTGGGGGTGATGGGAGACATGAGTGGGGGCCTGGTGGAGGCTGCCCCTGGTGGCTGGGGGGTGGGGGTGATGGGAGACATGAGTGGGGGCCTGGTGGAGGCTGCCCCTGCACTGCTGTGGGGTGGGGGTGATGGGAGACATGAGTGGGGGCCTGGTGGAGGCTGCCCCTGGTGGCTGGGGGATGGGGGTGCAGGGAGACATGAGTTGGACATGAGTGGGGGCCTGGTGGAGGCTGCCCCTGCACTGCTGGGGGATGGGGGTAATAGGGGACATGAGCGGGGGCCTGGTGGAGGCTGCCCATGGTGGCTGGGGGGTGGGGGTGATGGGAGACATGAGTGGGGGCCTGGTGGAGGCTGCCCCTGTACTGCTGGGGGGTGGGGGTGATGGGAGACATGGGTGGGGGCCTGGTGGAGGCTGCCCCTGCACTGCTGGGGGGTGGGGGTGATGGGAGACATGGGTGGGGGCCTTGTGGAGGCTGCCCCTGGTGGCTGGGGGGTGGGGGTGATGGGAGACATGGGTGGGGGCCTGGTGGAGGCTGCCCCTGCACTGCTGGGGGGTGGGGGTGATGGGAGACATGGGTGGGGGCTTGGTGGAGGCTGCCCTGGTGGCTGGGGGGTGGGGTTGATGGGAGACATGAGTGGGTGCCTGGTAGAGGCTGCCCCTGCACTGCTGGGGGGTTGGGGTGATGGGAGACATGAGTGGGGGCCTGGTGGAGGGTGCCCCTGGTGGCAGGGGTTGGGGGTGATGGGAGACATGAGTAGGGGCCTGGTGGAGGATGCCCCTGCACTGCTGGGGGGTGGGCGTGATGGGAGACATGAGTGGGGGCTGGTGAAGGCTGCCCCTGGTGGCTGGGGGTGGGGGTGCAGGGAGACATGAGTTGGACATGAGTGGGTGCCTGGTGTATTCTGCCGCTGCACTACTGGGGGGTGGGGTTAATAGGGGACATGAGCGGGAGCCTGGTGGAGCCTGCCCCTGCGCTGCTGGGGGGTGGGGGTGATGGGAGACATGGGTGGGGGCCTGGTGGAGGCTGCCCTTGCACTGCTTGGGGGTGTGGGGGTGATGGGAGACATGGGTGGGGGCCTGGTGGAGGCTGCCCCTGGTGGCAGGGGGGTGGGGGTGATGGGAGACATGGGTGGGGGCCTGGTGGAGGCTGCCCCTGCACTGCTGGGGGGTGGGGGTGATGGGAGACATGAGTGGGGGCCTGGTGGAGGCTGCCCCTGCACTGCTGGGGGGTGGGGGTGATGGGAGACATGGGTGGGGGCTTGGTGGAGGCTGCCCCTGGTGGCTGGGGGGTGGGGGTGATGGGAGAGATGGGTGGGGGCCTGGTGGAGGCTGCCCCTGCACTGCTGGGGGGTGGGGGTGATGGGAGACATGGGTGGGGGCCTGGTGGAGGCTGCCCCTGGTGGCTGGGGGGTGGGGGTGATGGGAGACATGAGTAGGGGCCTGGTGGAGGCTGCCCCTGCACTGCTGGGGGGTGGGGGTGATGGGAGACATGAGTGGGGGCCTGGTGGAGGCTGCCCCTGCACTGCTGGGGGGTGGGGGTGATGGGAGACATGAGTGTGGACCTGGTGGAGGGTGCCCCTGGTGGCTGGGGGTTGGGGGTGATGGGAGACATGAGTGGGGGCCTGGTGGAGGCTGCCCCTGCACTGCTGGGGTTGGGGGTGATGGGAGACATAAGTGGGGGCCTGGTGGAGGCTGCCCCTGGTGGCTGGGGGTTGGGGGTGCAGGGAGACATGAGTTGGACATTTGTGGGGGCCTGGTGGAGGCTGCCCCTGCACTGCTGTGGGGTGGGGATAATAGGGGACATGAGTGGGGGCCTGGTGGAGGCTGCCCCTGGTGGCTGGTAGGTGGGCATGATGGGAGACATGAGTGGGGGCCTGGTGGAGGCTGCCCCTGAACTGCTGGTGGGAGGGGGTGATGGGAGACATGGGTGGGGGCCTGGTGGAGGCTGCCCCTGCACTGCTGGGGGGTGGGGGTGATGGGAGACATGGGTGGGGGCCTGGTGGAGGCTGCCCCTGGTGGCTGGGGGGTGGGGGTGCAGGGAGACATGAGTGGGGGCCTGGTGGAGGCTGCCCCTGCACTGTTGGGGGATGGGGGTAATAGGGGACATGAGTGGGGGCCTGGTGGAGGGTGCCCCTGGTGGCTGGGGTGTGGGGGTGATGGGAGACATGGGTGGGGGCCTGGTGGAGGCTGCCCCTGCACTGCTGGGGGGTGGGGGGGTGGTAGACAAGTGTGGGGGCCTGGTGGAGGCTGCCCCTGCACTGCTGGGGGGTGGTGGTGATGGGAGACATGGGTGGGGGCCTGGTGGAGGCTGCTCCTGGTGGCTGGGGGGTGAGGGTGCAGGGAGACATGTGTTGGACATGAGTGGGGGCCTGGTGGAGGCTGCCCCTGCACTGCTGGGGGGTGGGATGATGGGAGACATGAGTGGGGGCCTGTTGGAGGCTGCCCCTGCACTGCTGCGGGGTGGGGGTGATGGGAGACATTTGTGGGGGCCTGGTGGAGGCTGCCCCTGCACTGCTGAGGGGGGGTGGGGTGATGGGAGACATGGGTGGGGGCCTGGTGGAGGCTGCCCCTGGTGGCAGGGGGGTGGGGGTGATGGGAGACATGGGTGGGGGCCTGGTGGAAGCTGCCCCTGGTGGCTGGGGGGTTAGGGTGCAGGGAGACATGAGTTGGACATGAGTGGGGGCCTGGTGGAGGCTACCCCTGCACTGCTGGGGGGTGGGGGTGATGGGAGACATGAGTGGGGGCCTGGTGGAGGCTGCCCCTGCACTGCTGGGGGGTGGGGTGATGTGAGACATGGGTGGGGGCCTGGTGGAGGCTGCCCCAGCACTGCTGGGGGGTGAGGGTGATGGGAGACATGGGTGGGGGCCTGGTGGAGGCTGCCCCTGGTGGCAGGGGGGTGGGGGGTGATGGAAGACATGGGTGGGGGCCTGGTGGAGGCTGCCCCTGGTGGCTGGGTGTGGAGGTGCAGGGAGACATGAGTTGGACATGAGTGGGGGCCTGGTGGAGGCTGCCCCTGCACTGCTGGGGGGTGGGGGTGATGGGAGACATGAGTGGGGGCCTGGTGGAGGCTGCCCCTGCACTGCTGGGGGGTGGGCGTGATGGGAGACATGAGTGGGGGCTGGTGAAGGCTGCCCCTGGTGGCTGGGGGTGGGGGTGCAGGGAGACATGAGTTGGACATGAGTGGGTGCCTGGTGTATTCTGCCGCTGCACTACTGGGGGGTGGGGGTGATGGAAGACATGGGTGGGGGCCTGGTGGAGGCTGCCCCTGGTGGCTGGGGGTGGAGGTGCAGGGAGACATGAGTTGGACATGAGTGGGGGCCTGGTGGAGGCTGCCCCTGCACTGCTGGGGGGTGGGGGTGATGGGAGACATGAGTGGGGGCCTGGTGGAGGCTGCCCCTGCACTGCTGTGGGGTGGGGGTGATGGGAGACATGGGTGGGGGCCTGGTGGAGGCTGCCCCTGGTGGCAGGGGGGTGGGGGTGATGGGAGACATGGGTGGGGGCCTGGTGGAGGCTGACCCTGCACTGCTGGGGGGTGGGGGTAATGGGAGACATGAGTGGGGGCCTGGTGGAGGCTGCCCCTGCACTGCTGGGGGGTGGGGGTAATGGGAGACATGGGTGGGGGCCTGGTGGAGGCTGCCCCTGGTGGCTGGGGGGTGGGGGTGATGGGAGACATGGGTGGGGTCTGGTGGATGTTAGGTGGAAACCTGTGCAGTTCCCTCTGGGACCACTGCAAAAGATTTAGGACTACAGGTGTTTGGCGGTGAACCCACTTGGTACGACTGTACCACACAGATTCACTTGGTAGCTGTGGCTGAGCAGTCAGACTTCCCTCAAGAATAGTTGAACAGTATGTGGAGTATACACAATAGGGCAATTCTTCACAGCAAGACAAGCAAACACACAACGAGGCTTAGCGGAAAGATATTAAGGTATTTATTTATAACAAAACATCTATGAAAAACACTATGGCACTATCACGGCAAACAAATCAAACACAATTACTCTACGAAGAAGAAACGATCAATCCCCCTAGCAATATTTCGACAAGTCTAGGCTCTACCGGCACCACTTATTTTCAGACAGAGGTGTATACCTCAACCTAGATGACACTCGAACATTAGTTAGGACGGGAGAGAAAAAGATAGGCAGGTTATGAAATCAACACAGTTCAATCCTTCGCGGATAAAATGCAAGGCAGGAAGGCAAGAATCACAATACATCATAAAGTTCAGAGGCCAGGCCCACTCGGAGAGAGGTAAGGCGCGATGACCCAAAAAGTCTCTAGTGGAGATGCATTCAAGTCTTTGCAGCAAATTGTTATTGGCAGATTGAACCAGTTCAGAACAATAAATGAGAAAAGCTTGGAGGCGACCCAACGGAAAGGAGAGGATTAAGACACCTCACTCGAACCGATCGAAAGGGAAGCCAGGCGGACACGGTACCTTGTTGTGGAGGGCAGCTCCGGCGGGGGCAGTTCTTCCTGGTGGTGGATGCACGTCGGGTCTTTGCCAAGAGTAGAGATGTTCTCGTCGTCGAAGAAAAGTGAAGTCCGGTGCACCACCAGGGAAGAGACCAGCTGCGGAGTGCTCCGTCACAAGGCACCACCTTTTGGTTGCGGTACAGGGGTAGTGGCTATCCGGTTGCCGAGGTGCTCTGCACGGGCAATTCCACCACTGCGTCCTGAGGCGAATAAAAACCAAAGGGGACTGGTTGTTCCCACCAGCCAGGGGAAGAGACTCTCCGGCAGGGAGATCCCCTCTGTCGTCGGGAAGTGGTGAGTCGGTTCCGCAGGGCTCCACCGGAGGTGTTGTCATGCAGGTCGGCTCAGCGTTACCCTCGTCGGATTCTTAGGTCTTGTGGCGACTTCTGAAGATCCAGTTCCAAAAGCCCTGCTTTTATGCAGAAAACCCCCATTCATTCAGCCTAGCTGTCAATCAACACATGCTAAGTGGTGAGCGGGAAGGCTCACCACTTGGGCCAATCACTCCAGAGTGCGACCGGAGTTGGCAAGGCAACTCGGTCCAGGGTGCCTAAACCCCCTCCCACACCCCTGTGGTAACCCAGACAGAATGGCACCACTTTAGAGGGTCTCTGTACAGAGCCTGCCAAAAGTGGAACAAAGGGCTCGACCTTTGGTTTAGGAGTCACAGAGACGAACACAGACGCCATTTTAAAAACCGAGTTCTGGCATAAAATACCATCCGATAAACTTATTTAAGATAAGTAGACCGGTGGTATGTTAGAGATTAACGAGAAAAAGTATTAATCTCCAACAATGGGACGAATCCCATAGGGTTATGTTCGGGGTCGAACATAACAAGTAGTTTCCACTGCCACCAGCCAAAACTCGACGAGGGACGACAGGACAGTGCCCCCTCGAGTAACAGATCCAGGAGTAATCGAATTACCCCTACTAGTACGTCCACAATAAGATGGTTTGTACTAGTTCTGTTAGTAAATTTAGGTCTAGTAAAGCCAATGGTGACTTTACATGCCCAGGGAGACAGTAGTCAGTCATGAGTGGGGGCCTGATGGAGGCTGCCCCTGCACTGCTGGGGGGTGGGGGTGATGGAAGACATGAGTGGGGGCCTGGTGGAGGCTGCCCTTGCACTGCTGGGGGGTGGGGGTGATAGGGGACATGAGTGGGGGCCTGGTGGAGGCTGCCCCTGGTGGCTGGGGGTGGAGGTGCAGGGATACATGAATTGGACATAAGTGGGGGCCTGGTGGAGGCTGCCCCTGCACTGCTGGGGGGTGGTGGTGGTGGTAGACATGGGTGGGGGCCTGGTGGAGGCCGCCCCTGCACTGCTGGGGGGTGGGGGTCATAGGGGACATGGGTGGGGGGCTGGTGGAGGTTGCCCCTGGTGGCTGGGGGGTGGGGGTGATGGGAGACATGAGTGGGGGCCTGGTGAGGGCTGCCCCTGCCCTGCTGGGGGGTGGGTGTGATGGGAGACATGAGTGGGGGCCTGGTGGAGGCTGCCCCTGCACTGCTGGGGGGGTGGGGGTGATGGGAGACATTGGTGGGGGCCTGGTGGAGGGTGCCCCTGGTGGCTGGGGGGTGGGGGTGATGGGAGACATGAGTGGGGGCCTGGTGGAGGCTGCCCCTCGTGGCTGGGGGGTGGGGGTGATGGGAGACATGGGTGGGGGCCTGGTGGAGGGTGCCCCTGCACTGCTGGGGGGTGTGGGTGATGGGAGACATGGGTGGGGGCCTGGTGGAGGCTGCCCCTGGTGGCTGGGGGTGATGGGAGACATGAGTGGGGGCCTGGTGGAGGCTGCCCTCGTGGCTGGGGGGTGGGGGTGATGGGAGACATGGGTGGGGGCCTGGTGGAGGGTGCCCCTGCACTGCTGGGGGGTGGGGGTGATGGGAGACATGGGTGGGGGCCTGGTGGAGGCTGCCCCTGGTGGCTGGGGGATGGGGGTGATGGGAGACATGAGTGGGGGCCTGGTGGAGGCTGCCCCTGCACTGCTGGGGGTGGGGGTGATGGGAGACATGAGTGGGGGCCTGGTGGAGGCTGCCCCTGCACTGCTGGGGGGTGGGGGTGATGGGAGCCATGAGTAGGGGCCTGGTGGAGGGTGCCCCTGGTGGCTGGGGGGTGGGGGTGATGGGAGACATGAGTGGGGGCCTGGTGGAGGCTGCCCCTGCACTGCTGGGAGGTGGGGGTGATGGGAGACATGAGTGGGGGCCTGGTGGAGGCTGCCCCTGGTGGCTGGGGGGTGGGGGTGCATGGAGACATGACTTGGACATGAGTGGGGGCCTGGTGGAGGCTGCCCCTGCACTGCTGGGGGGTGGGGGTAATAGGGGACATGAGTGGGGGCCTGGTGGAGTCTGCCCCTGCACTGCTGGGGGGTGGGGGTGATAGGAGACACGGGTGGGGGCCTGGTGGAGGCTGCCCCTGGTGGCAGGTGGTGCAGGGGGACATGCGTTGGTGGGCAGTAGTGCAAGGTGACATGTGGGTTGGCTGGGGGGCATGGCCATGGTGGATGGGGTGCCTGCAGGACATGTGCAGGGTAGGCCCCTGTGGTGTGGGCCACCTGCAGGGGCCGTGGAGGGTGTAGAGGGAACACCTGGGAGGACCCACACGTGCAATTCATGTGTGGTGCTCCCCACGCACCCCTGTAATACACGTACCCTGATGGAATCGCGTGTGATACTTCCTGTGCACACTTGAATACACGTACCCTGCTGTTTTTTGCATGTGATACTTCCCGCGCACCCCTGGAATACACGTACCCTGATGGGATCGCGTGTGATACTTCCCGCGCACCCCTGAAATACACCTACCCTGCTGTTTTTGCGTGTGATACTTCCCACGCACCCCTGAAATACACGTACCCTGCTGTTTTTGCGTGGGAATACACGTACCCTGATGGAATCGCATGTGATACTTCCTGCGCACCCCTGAGATACACGTACCCTGCTGCTTTTGTGTGTGATACTTCCCGTGCACCCCTGGAATACACGTACCCTGCTGTTTTTGCGTGTGATATTTCCTGCGCACCCCTGGAATACACGTACCCTGATGGAATCGCGTGTGATACTTCCCGTGCACCCCTAAGATACACATACCCTGCTGCTTTAGCGTGTGATACTTCCCACGCACCCCTGGAATACACCTACCCTGATGCTTTTGCGTGTGTTACTTCCCACGCACCCCTGATGCACACGTACACAGGACAATCGCATGTGGAACTTCCAACCAACCACTAAAATAAACGTTCCCCGCTTGGTGTTTGCTGTTTGCCAGCCCTGTGAACTGGTCCAGGGTTGGCGCAGCCCTTTGCATTTATTTGGGGATTTTGAAGGCTTTTCCTTGCGCGAGGGCGTTCTTGGGGGCGTAACTGGCGCTGCTGCAGGGTCGCTGCACCACGCTGCACCAAGGCTGGTTTTGGATGTGAAAATCCATGAATACGCTGTGCGCGGAAATCAATTTTAGCGCACGCGGCTGGCGCAGACATTCGCACGGGCATGCTGTGCGCCAGCCGCGTGCGCCACATTTGTACGAATTTCTATGAATTACCCTGTTAGTTTCTTTTACTCTCTTTGGAGGATTTGCAGTGACATCCTGTTGCATTTCTGTTTGATTTAGTTTTCTTTTACAACGTTTTACTTTTTGTGGTACAGAATATGTGTTTAGATGGGGGGTGTATAGTGAGTGAAGTCTATTGTATTCTAAAATGCAAGGAATATCAGCGTTTACTTTACTTGCATCAAAGTTGATTAGAAATAGACTGTCAAGTGTACGTAAGCGTGATAGTGCTACATAGCTCATGCCTTCTTTAAAGACTGTGTTACCAATGTCTATCATTGCTTTGTCTAGGGTAAGACCTTGTGATTTATGAATGGTGACTGCGTATGCAAGAGTTAGAGAAAATTGTTCTCTGCGTATATACATGTCTTTGAAGAGAAGGAATCGAGCTGTTGAGCGTCCTATCCTTTTTACTTCTGAAAGTTTGTCAAAGAGAATATTGAAAACTGAATTTTGTTGTCACGTGGGTATGTTTGAAAGCCAACAACTGTACCCAGTCCTCCATTAACTAGTCCTTGGTCCACGTCAAGGTTACGTTTAAGCATTACTCTGCAATTTAAGGATAATTTTAATATCTTTTCCAATCCTGCTGTGTCTGAGATTGATTTTTCTAAACTATTTAGTCTTGTTGTGGCTTGTTCACACATGGGTAGTGTCATACCATGTACATTTAGTTTGTCTGTGGCGCTAATTTCCATTATTGGTTGCATTTCTTTACTTAACATTATTTCATTGAATTTGAAACAGCTTGCAAGAGTTGGCATTAAGGCCATACAATTGACATTTTTGTGGGCTAATTGTTCCATAACATCTGTAGCACATGCATTATCACCATACAGTGCATGAATATGCCGGGTTTTCAATATTGCTTCTGCTTCTTTAGAAAGTATACTAACTCTGATACTTTTTAAGATGTTGGCATAAGTGAGATCTGCAGATTTCTGCATGTTTTCTATTAATTATTTGTATTGGAAATGTTGCCAAAGGTTGGCATTTCCAATGCTGCCAACATTTTTGCAGCAGAGTTTGTGTCCTAATGTTTTTAAAAAAGGCTCACCTTTTACTGGTGTCAATTGAAGAAGATCTCCGAAAACAATAATGTGTTTTCCTGCAAAGAGCTCTTCATAGTTTGTTTTGAGTATGTCTTGTAATCTAAGGGGAATCAAAGCCAACATTAAGTTGGACACCATGCTCACTTCATCTATTAGAAGCATGTTTATTTGTTTCAATACTCTGCGTAGTTCCATTGCAGTTTATGTAGAAGGTTTGTAGTAGTCTAATTTATTTTGGTGTTCTACTGGCAGGAGTAGTAATCAGTGTAAAGTGACACCACCTATGTTGTAGGCAGCTAAACCTGTGGGGGCAGTGACAACAGCTGACAGTTGGTTGTTTGTCAATTGTTGAAGGAACTTACTGATGATTTTGATTAGGAATGTTTTGCCAGAACCAGCTTCACCGCTGACGTACAATAGTATAGGTTTGTAATTTTGGCAGGTGCTTTCTTTGTTTTCATGTCGTACACCATGTGCAATTTCTTTTGTTACTTCTTGAAAAATGTTACGTTGCTCATAGTTTAGTTTTGATTGTAGTATATCATATATCATAGCTAATTCTGCGTCATTTGTTATTAGTGGCTCTACCAGTGGTTCTTGGCTTCCTGTTACAGAAGGTTGACTACTGTCAGGAGTGTCCTTATCTAGTTGGGCCTGGAGTTCTTCTTCGTGGTGCTGTTCATTGTGCAACATTGTTTTGTACTGTGTAAAGTTTACATCAGTTATAGTGGTTTCATTTGCTTTGAAAGAGTCTTCATATGAGTCATAGTTATCTAGTATTTCTTCTTCTTTTCTCCATGGTTTATAGAGTTGTAGCAGGGGCATGTAATATACTTCTTTATGTTGAGGAGTCTTTAATGACAATTTGATATGATTAATTAAATTTGGTTTGGTGAGTTTTACTAAGCTGCCTTCACAGTTTGTCACTCTGTATTTACCTTTGTTTTCATCAGGTTTTATATTATTTTTGTATGTGTAGTTTTGGGCTATGTGTTATAGACACTTGGTTTCCAAAGTGGTACTCCTGTTTGGGTAGTATGTGTCCAATAAATTGTTTTTTAAAATGTCTTGGCTGTTGGGATCATGTTTGGCTATTGTTTCTATATCTTCGTATGACTTTAGAACTCTTTTTCTAGATTTAGCTGGACCAAGACTTAGCCATACTATATTTTCAGATTTACCAAACCGTGCAGTACTAGTTAAACAATCAGCTGATTCATAGGATCCACATTCTCTATGGGACAGCATTTTTATGCCCAAGCTGTATAATTTTTGAGACACTGTTTTATCTGATGACAGGTCATTCCAGAGGACTTGCAGCTCTGTCTTTTCTGCTTTGATTAAGTATGCTGTGACATATCGTGCAACTGCAGTAGAATTGTCTGCAATGTACTGCACATCGATGTTTGCATTCCATAAGTGGGCAATGATTGCATTGTAATCATTGATATATTTTTCTTCTTCTTTTCTTTGTATGTAATATGTATTTTTAGGTGACTTACCTTTAACACTATGTCTAACTGAAGACATGAGGTTGTTCACTTGACCTGTATTTGTAACTGGTCTAGGGAAACCAAATTGGCATTTGGTGTAGTATTTCCCTTTGTTTTTGTATTTGCGACGACAATATGTGCCACATTTGTGTCTTTGAAATTGTAAAATGTGTGCATGAAGATCACTATTTTTGGATTCCAATGGAATTGCACAAGTGACATATTTTTCAATAAACTGTAAAACAGTGGCATCACTGTCTTCACCAAATTTAGGAACTTCTTTAATCCATAAAAGCATGTGGATATGTGATGCTCCTCTAGCTTGGTATTATTTTCTCCAAAAGAAGTGTTGCACTTCTCCAAGGGGAGGAACAGTTTTTTTACAAATAAAATGTAGCATAGCAATGAAGCGATGGTGAAAATATCTTGAAAGATTAACAGGATCCAGAGAACAAAGTTATACAGGTGTTAGTGTATCTATGTTTCTTTTGTTTTTGTTTGATATGCGTAGGAAATCATGTAAATCTTCCCATGCATATTCTGCACAACTTAATGTAACAAACCAAGTGGGTGGGCCAAGGTTTCTGATCATACAACATACATCTTTGTGATGTCAAAACCAGTACTCTTTAGTACCACACATATTTGCTAATAGATTTGTAATATTTGATTGTAAAACCTCATCTTTTTGTTGCACTTTTTTTAATAATTGTGTAGCTGACATATTTTGAAAGTGGGATCCTGATTTTAATGAGTGTGCAACTCCGTAACATAAAGTTGCTAGTTCACTTTCAAAGAGTAGGTGGAATATGTATTCCACATTTTGTCTAAATCTGGGATCTTCAGAATACATCCGTAATGAGCGGTATTCTGATGCTGATATTTCAATAGGTCTTTCATCATACCTTACTCCGTTGCCAGTAGGAAAGAGTAGAGGAAAAGCACGTGATTCTATACTTTTTTCCCAAATACTTCTATAGTGTCATTAGAGTGCAATGGATGAATTGTAATATGGTCTAAAGTTTTTGATATTGTAGCAGGATCTAGGAGCTCAAATTGACCAGCTTCTTGTGTCTCTTGAATTATTTCAGTTCTATCCTTCAAGTTTTCTTCAATATTAATTTCTTTGTAATATTCACTATTCTTTTTAAGATATTGCAAGGCTTCTCTAACTTTATGTAAACCTACCAGCTGTTGCCACATTTTTTTGTCTTTTGTAGGTACTCCATTTACCAAGATAATTAAAGATTGTTGCATTGGACGTTGCACTCCTAGAGTGTGCACATTTTCTTTTAGATCTAATGGTAAATACACTACTTTTCCACGAATACCTTTCACTAATTCAGAGGGAGGTAATTTTGCAGTTTTTGGTTGAAGGCGTATTATTGCTTGAAATGGGTGCACTGTTTGAATTATGATGCTCTCATATAAATTAAGTTGTTGAAGGGGTTTTGGTAGTGGATATAATTCCAAAATATTTGTGATAGCCATTGAAGGCGTTTGGTTGTTGTCAAGTTTTGTAGTGCAGTAACTACAAAGTATTATGGGGTCAGTTATTTCGTATTTGTTTTCTGCTATAAGGTAGAGAGCTAATTCAAACTATTTAGAATCTTCATTGTCTTCTATTTTGTATGATAGGTCTACAGTTTTTGTGTTACTTCTATAAAAAGTTCTGCGGCAACATACACACACATGGTTTGGTACTTCAGCTGATGTACTTTTAAATTTTAGTATTTCTTTTTTGTATGTGTGTAGTAAAAGATTGCCATGTGCAAAATTGTTACTAATTTGGTTTACGGCTATTTCATTCTGTAAGTGAGTTTCACTTCCAAAATATTTTTTCTGGATACAGTCGATTTCTTTAAGTAGGTCTTTTACTGTACCATGTAGAAGAATGTTATTTAAATTGGCTAGTGCTAAAGCAGGACTTTTAGCATAGTACAGTTTATAAACTAGATTTCTTATAGTTGAATGATGTTTTGATATCCTTTTGATATCATGGAAGGTGGTTTTGCAAGTAGGTCCTGTAATGCAGGCCAATGAATGTCCTTGTAGTCCTGTGTACTTGCGTACTGGACAGGTATCCATATTTTGCAGTAGTTTAATTTTGATTTTGTCTTTGTTTTTCACATATTGATTGAGGAATTGGCGTAAAGACTGAACAATTGTTTGGGAATGTTACACATTGACGTGCATGGCCATTTGTACACTGGATGTTCTGACTCAGTTGAATGAAGGGGTAATTCTAAGTTTTCAGGACATATTTTTGTAAGGAGTACTTCTTGTTCCATTATGGTATTATTAACTTTTTCATAACCTCAACCACTGCTATGTATGGCAATTGTATTTGTTTGCTTTCGTTTGTACGCTTCTTCATTAAAGTATGGTTCTGTGCTCGTAGTGTGTCTCCATTCACCTCCGCAGATACTTAAGAAGTTCTTTCTGTTGACATTTCATTTATTTAGAAGGCTTTTTTGTAATTTAGTTATTAGTTTTGTTAGTGGTTTCATTTTGTTTAACACTAAAATAAATAACTTTCTTTTGAGAAGAATTGCACTGTCTATCAACACTTCTAAGATTAATTTCCTATGTTAGGTTTTAAGCGTTGAACCTCATTTCTCTCCTGTTTTTATAAGATTTTGAAGGACTTTGTGATGGAACATTTTGGCTAAAATACTTTTCTTGGTATGCTTACTTTGAACTATATCAAGATTTAAAGAAGCAGTTTTATCTGTAGTGATAGCTGATTTTCTACTAATTGTTTTTTGGTTTGGTTTACATTTTGATAGAGGAGGCAAAGTTTTTGTACTTGAAACTTCTTTTGTTTAACTAAATGACTGTATTAGCTGTTTTGTTTCAACTTTTTTACAAATTTTGCTAGAGATGGATGCTTATGTTGGACACTTTTATTTTCATTTGCTCTACTTCTGCGTTGCTTTCTACGGACTTGATTTTTGGTAGGCATTCTTTAGGGCCTGTTGAAAAAAATAAAGAAGGTATGGGTTGTGGTGTTCTGCAATGTATGTGTGCTGTGTGCATGAGTGTTTGAGTAAGATGATAAACATGTATGTAATGGTGTGTGATTATGCATTGGGAACTACAACTAGTAGGGATGAGTATTCTTGAATTAATGTGTTACTAAACTGGGGTTCAGATAACAGAAAAAAGTAAGCTTGTGGTGTGGAGAAGTATAAATAGTATATCTAATGCTATACAATTAAAACAGTTGTTTGTTCTATAACATCTAAGTTCTAGCGGTTGAGTTGGGTAATTTGTGATGTCATCTTTGATGTCCTGGGTGTTAGGCTTAGCAGTGCACGGTAGTGGGGCGAGTTATGGTTGCTTAGCTTACCATAACTGACGAATTTCAAGGGTTTTTCGGTTTTACTTGGAACCATAACGTCCCTTTAACAAAGTTTTTTCACTGAATTTTATAGGTTTATAGTAGCGCAACTTAACCATAACATCCCTTTAACAAAGTTTTTCACTGAATATATATATATATATATATATACATAATTATATATATATCAGTAAAAAAACTTTGTTAAAAGGGGCGTTATTGTTAAGTTGTGCCAATAAAAACCTATCAAAGTCAGTGAAAAAACTTTGTTAAAGGGACGTTATGGTTCAGTTGCACTAATGAAAACCTATCAAATTCAGTGCAAATACTTTGTTGAAGGTACGTTATAATTAGTTTGCACTAATAATAACCTATGCATATTATGGTTACAAGTAAAACCGAAAACCCCCAGAAATTTGCCAGTTATGGTAAGCTAATCAACCATAAGTCACGCCACCACAGTGCACTGCTAAGACTAACACAGATGACATCAAAGATGACATCACAGATGCCATTGATGACATCACTGTTGACATCACATGTACAGTTCATTTTTATGAAAAGTGATGATGATTATTTTCCTTATAACCTGTAACCCACAGGGAATTGAGAGAGGGCTCCATGTCAGTTTGGTTTTACGGAATGTCTGAGACATTTTTACATGTAATACATTTTGTTTTCTTTTGCACCTGCCACAGCGCCACCCAGTAACCATAACTGGAAATTCAACTAGTTCAGAGCCACATAAGCAAAGTATTGTGGGTATGCAAATTAGCCAAAACGCAAACCTGTTTGCCAGATCATGATATTTGCTTACAGGGCAGTGTTATTTATGCATAGCTTAATGAACCCAAGACAATATTGAATGCTACCCAATGCTCCAACCACTTATTTATGTAGTTATGGTTAAGTTGCTATTCCCATAGGAAGAACACTTTTTGGGCGGCTTATAACTTCGCTCTCCCTGGACGAATCCACACCAAACTTTGCAAAGAAAGTATATTGCCCACTCTGAATTATTTTTCAAAGTTGAGGTTTGGTTCCGGGGGGGCAAAGTTATGGGGAGGTCCCAAAACTTCTTTTTTCCCATAGACTGAATGGGGAAAAAAACTTTGCTCACGCCTACAGCTCAAACTGCTGGACGGACTTTCACCAAATTTGTGGCAGGAGCAGCGGCTTGGTCCCGAAAGTGTGTTTTTGTAAATTTGGTGAAAATCCATCCAGTTGTTTTTTTTAAAACAACCAAAAAGTAGGTCACAAAAAATTAGTGATATCTATGTCCGCTCCGCGGACACATTTACCTGTTTGCTCCACGGACAGTGTCCTGATTGGCTAATCGACTTGCGTCATGTCAGCGGACATGTGGCGTGTTCGCTGATTGGATGGTGAAGAGCGTGAAGTGCATCAGATTTTTGGAAGCGCCCGCCATCTTGGATCTGCGAACATCCACGGACAGCGCGGCGACAAATGGTGTTGAAATACAACTTTGGCAAATGTGTTGATGTGTAAGAGCGTTTGGGGAGGGTAGGGGAGTAAGAGATGGGTCAAATGCTGCATTTATTTAAGTGGCAGGCACCCCTGTTGTGTTTGTCATGTCCGCAGACAGCTGCGCTGTCCGGATTGTCCATAATTGGGCAAACGGGGTGTCCTAAGGACACTATTCCTGTCCGTACTGTCCGCAGGCAAGTTGAAACTGTTCTAAGAATGGGTCTGGTGTCCGGGATGTCCACACATGCCAACATTGGGGTGTCCTAAGGACAGTATTCCTGTCCGATGTGTCCGCATGCAAGTTGAAACTGTTCTAAGAACATGCGCAGTGTCCGGGATGTCCGTAATTTGGCCAACGGGGGTGTCCTAAGGACCCTGTTCCTGTCTGTACTGTTCGCAGGCAAGTTGAAGCTGTTCTAAGAATGGGCCTGGTGTCCGGGATGTCTGCACTTACCGAAAATGGGGGTGTCCTAAGGACACTATTCCTGTCTGTACTGTGCACTAGCAAAATAAAACTATTCTTAGAACACTTTTGGTGTCCGCGGACATAAAAAATGCCCATGCTGCTTGGTTAAAAAGTTTGATTCTATGGGTGTGATCTGTGGGTGTGATATGCTGCGGTGGTTGTGGCAAGGGCCTAGCATCTTGGGTGCATGGCCAAAGGCCATAGGCTGTAGTCCATGCACCCAAGACTCTAGGCCCTGGCCACAACCACCGCAGCATATCACACCCATAGATCACACCCATAGAATCAAATATGAATGAAATATTTGCAAATCTAGAGTTTATGCACTGCTTGATTTGTATAGTTTGTATGTGAAGTTTTGGCTACATCATGCCATTAAGATTGAAGAGATTGGTAACAAGCACTGCAGTATAACATATCCATGGTAGTAAACATTTTGCATTGTGGTATACGGTTACATGTTTGCTTCAATGGTTGTGTTATGGAGCAGTATTTATGAGTTGTACTTTCTATGATATACTTACTGTTTGGTTTGTTAACTGGAGTACTTATATTCTTTGTCAATTTCTGAGATTAAAGAAAAGATCATGTTAGTGTCGGTAGTTTGTAAGGATTTATAACATTGAATAATAGACATTTTTTATTCATTTCGACCCTCATATTTAGTAATTACAAACCAGTGTACTGTGCAATTTACTCAGTTTCTGTGTTTGTTGTTAAATCATTGGGTCTGTGGGAAAAAAAATACATGTTGGATTCCCCTTTGGTAAAGTACATTTATTTTTGTGTTTTCAGTGTTTACTTGTTTTTTCTGGCTAATGCTGGCTTGTTGCAGATTGTTAGATACTTGTTGAATTGTAACAGATTATAATTTTTATTTATATTCTCAAATTGTTAATCTATCTGTTGGGTTGTTGCAAAATCTTGGGGCAGTTAGATACCTGTTGGCATATTTTAACTGTTTAATTCTTGTTATAATTTAGTGGTATTTATTTATCTGTTTGGTTGTTGTAGAATCTTAGGGCAGTTAGATACCTGTTGGCGTATTCTAACTGTTTATTTCTTGTTATAATTTAGTGGTATTGATTTATCTGTTTGGTTGTTATAGAATCTTATGGCAGTTAGATACCTGTTGGCGTATTCTACTGTTTATAGTTTTGTAATTGAAGTTTTATTAATGTTTATGCACAGATTAGTTATTAGTGGTATTGATTTATTTGTTTGGTTGTTGAAAAATCTTGGAGCAGTTAGATACCTGTTGGCGTATTCTACTGTTTATAGTTTTGTAATTGAAGTTTTGTTAATGTTAAGTACAGATTAGTTATTAAATTTTGGTTTTAAGAAGATTAAATAAGCGTTTATAAGATTTGCTGGTAATCTATTTTTTAGAGTAATGGTATTATCATTACATTTGAAGCATCCACAATTCTTTTTTATATATGCAGTGTAGTGACCTGCATTGGTTGTGGCTCCTGCGTGGTAGATTATACCTATTGTTGTGAATGTTTTCTTACCAAGCGATACTTGACCATGTGTGAATCCAGTCAGCTTGCAGTTGTTTTTGGTATTCTGCATTGTAACATAGAAGCATTAATATTACATATTCACTATGTGTTTGTATTAGTAAGGTGGAGCGATTATCTGAATTGCAGGTAGTTCATAATCTGCCATGGTTTGCATATTGTACAAGTTGCTGAAATGGAACAGATTCACATTTAGGTATGGCTACATACACAAAACGTTCATTAGGGATTTGCTCATATTGCATATTGTTGCACAGAGTGCATGTATGTTTCCACATGTATGAAATCTGGAAGATTTCATTTATAGGTATGTTTTTGTTTTCCAGTACTTGTAGTAAGTACATTAGAAATTTGTGTGGATCTTCTTGTGAGTTTACAGTGAATTTCACCATTCCAGCACAGTAGTCAAATTCTTGTCTTATTCCATGGACACTGTAGGTGTTGTCAGGATTGTTGGTTGCATTTCTATGAAGGGCTAACATTTGCAAACACAATTGGTCTGTACTGTGTAAGTAAATGTTGTTAATAATTGATGGCAATTGAAATAGAATATTGATTGCTACATTTGCGTAGCAATTTACACCAGTTACATTAGAAAATTTGAATGGACCAGATAGTTCTGTGTCCAATTCATTTTTTTGGAGTATGTGTTGCTTCTTTGAAGAAATACCTGAGTTACTTTGAGTAATAGATTCTTTGTTGGTTGTACTAATTAATGAAGTATTAGTTTTTTTTACTCTCTTTGGAGGATTTGTAGTGACATCATGTTGCATTTCTGTTTGAAGTAGTTTTCTTTTACAATGTTTTGCTTTTTGTGGAACAGGATATGTTTTTAGATGGGTGTGTATAGTGAACGTAGTCTGTTGTATTCTAAAATTCAAGGAATATCAGCGTTTACTTTACTTGCATCAAAGTTGATTAGAAATAGACTGTCAAGTGTGCGTAAGCCTGATAGTGCTACGTAGCTCATGCCTTCTTTGAGGACTGTGTTCCCAATATCTATCAATGCTTTATCTAAGGTTAGACCTTGTGATTTGTGAATGGTGACTGAGTATGCTAGAGTTAGAGAAAATTGTTCTCTGCGTACATATGTGTCTTTGAAAAGAAGGAATCAAGTAGTTGAGCGCCCAATCCTTTTTACTTCTGAAAGTTTGTCAAAGAGAATATTGACAAACTGAATGTTGTTGTCAGGTGGGTATGGTTGAAATCCAACAACTGTACCCAGTGCTCCATTAACTAGGTCTTGCTCCACGTCAAGGTTACGTTTAAGCATTACTCTACAGTTTAAAGATAATTTTAATATTTTCTCCAAACCATCTGTGTTGGATATTGAATTTTCCAATGTATTTAGTCTTGTTGTGGCTTGTTGACACATCGGTAGTGTCTGTCTGTCTGCTGAATTTCATCTTCTTTACGGAGCTCCAGCTGATCCAGCGCGTCTCGCGCACATTGCAAAGGCCTCCGCCATGGAAGGCATGATCACCGCCGACAATGCTTTTAATAAAGCATCTTTTGAATCTCCCGCCGAATCGACGCCGCTTCCCGCCCACAGCCTGCAGCCTGATACGGCTTCCCGCCCTGCCGGCTCCACCCCCCCCACCATAAAGGGAGACGGGGCTCACCGCCAGGCGAAGCCGCGAGGAGAAGGCCAGAGGACAAGGCCTGCACTCCTCTTTGCAGCTCTTCGCTGCTCGTCTGCCATTTGCCACGATACTATGCAACATCACAGAGGTAAGGAGCTTGCCCACTGCCTCGTCCTACACCAAGACTTGGCCACCAGGAGCTCCAGACTACGTGCTCGCACTATAGGGCCCACCATCAGCTCCAATCCCCTTCCCACTAACATCCGCAATGCGGGGCTATGCTCCCGTATCTCGCAACCCAACCCACCCACTTACATGGCCATACTCAGGCGGTTAACCACAAAGCCTAAAGCCTTCTCAATTACCCCCTATACAGTAGCAAAGGATACACTCCACCCCACCCCTAATTGTACCACCTCTACCCGCAATTTCTCCCCATCCGTGCCCACCACCACTAAAACTGTGCCCCCCAGTGCAAAATGTGTGATATGCAATTCTTCTACCCCCATTGTGAATGCTATTGTGCCAAATGTGATCTCACCTGTGCCCACCACCACTGAAACTGCGCCCCCCAGTGCAAAATGTGTGATATGCAATTCTTCTACCCCCATTGTGAATGCTATTGTGCCAAATGTGATCTCACCTGTGCCCACCACCACTCAAACTGCGCCCCCCAGTGCAAAATGTGTGATATGCAATTCTTCTACCCCGATGGTGAATGCTATTGTGCCAAATGTGATCTCACCTGTGCCCACCACCACTGAAACTGCGCACCCCAGTGCAAAATGTGTGATATGCAATTCTTCTACCCCCTTTGTGAATGCTATTGTGCCAAATGTGATCTCACCTGTGCCCACCACTTCCAAAACTGCGCCCCCCAGTGCAAAATGTGTGATATGCAATTCTTCTACCCCCATTGTGAATGCTATTGTGCCAAATGTGATCTCACCTGTGCCCACCACTTCTAAAACTGCGCCCCCCAGTGCTAAATATATCATATCCAATTCCTCTACTGCTGTCCACCACAACACCACTGGAGCCCCCAGCTCCACACCGACCATGCCCATCACCTCACCCTCTCCTCCCACAGACCCCTCCCCAGTCGTCACAGAACCCCACCTCAAATGCGCCATGATCAATGCTAGATCCATCAGCGCCCACGCTCTAGACATTCACGAACTCATAACCACCCATGACCTTGACCTGCTCATGATATCAGAAACATGGCTACACGATGCCTCTGGCCCTGCGCTCTTCCTGGCACTCCCTTCTGGCTACTCCATCACCAGACAAGATCGCCCCTCTAAAGGTGGAGGTGTCGCAATCATCGCTAAGGACTGCTATAGTATTAGAAAGGTAGAAAAATCCCTACACAGCAACAATGACTACCTCCAAGTCAAAATTATCCTCTCCCCCAACTGTACCATTACCGCTCATATTGTCTATCGCCCTCCTGGCCCATTAGAAGACTTCCAAGCCGCCCTCATCCATCTCCTATCTGACAACCTCAAAAAACATTCGAAAGCCATTCTCCTTGGGGACGTCAACCTAGGCCTCCAGGATAAAAAGGACCCAGCAGCCAAATCCTTTGACTTAGCCCTAACAACACTAGGCTATAAGAACACCATCTTTAGCCCAACGCACACTCAGGGCAGAACACTCGACTGGATTACTCAGCACAACTGCCCACTCATCATCACTGGAAACAGTCCTACCCCATGGTCTGACCACCATATCATCACATTTAGCATCCTCACCACCAGCTCCTCTACCCCGCCACCCCAACCCCTACCACCTTGCCTCACAAGAAGCTCCCGCCAGCTCACTAAGGAAAGACTACTGCCCTTCCTACAAGGCCCAGCTTTCAGATCACCTTTTTCCACAGACCCAGAAACTCTTGCATCAACCTACGATGCTGCCATTAAAGCAGCTATCAACTCCATTGCCCCACTAAAACCCCGTAAATACAAACCCACCACCCACTCTAAATCCTGGTTCACCCCAGACCTGCTCGCACTCCGAAACAAGAAAAAGGCATCACTTACTCAGTGGCAACCGTCCCACACTGACAAAGACAAGCTGATCTTTAAAGCCTGCTCCACGGAGTAAAAAAAAGCTATCACCCCGGCAAAATCCAAATCTTTTGAATCCAGAATTTCGGAAGCCCAATCCAGCACAAAAGAAATCTTTGCAATTTTTAGGGAGCTAGAGACTCCTACTCCCACCCCCCAGAACTTCACCAAAGACAAAGCCTGGTGCGACGAAATTCAAACGGCAATGCTAACAAAACTGAGCCGCCTCCAAAGCAAAATACTAGCTACCAAACAAGCCCTGCCCAATACTCATATCCCTGTCCCACCACCAGCCCAAGACCCTCCCCAACCCTTCTCCTTCAAATCCATTCAGGAAAAGGACATCATTAACATAATGAAGAACATCAAAGCATCCAACTGTAAAGGTGATGCCTGCCCAGCCACTCTCATCAAGGACTGCACTGAAGCACTTGCTCCCTTCCTGACAGCATTTGTTAATGCCTCCTTCGCAACAGGGAAAGTCCCCACCTCTCTCAAGGAAGCATGGGTCCGCCCCCTCTTAAAAAAAACAACTCTCGATCCCACCTCTCCCAACAACTATAGACCCATCACCACTGTCCCTTTCCTCCTCAAAATACTCGACAAAGCAGCCTATCTGCAGGTTCAGCACTACATCGAAGAAAACAAACTCCTGGGACTCCGCCAATCTGGCTTCCGCCCTAGACATGGGACTGAAACCGCCCTACTTGACCTGAAAAACCAAATGGACGATGCCAGAGACATGGGCAAATCAGCTCTTCTCCTACTCCTTGACTTATCTGCAGCGTTCGATCTCGTAGATCATGACGTCCTTTGCCATCATCTCTCCTCCACTGCCAAGTTCTCCCCTGACGCCACAGCATGGATCAAATCCTTCCTACAAGACAGAACCATGCAAGTATTCTCCGACCTAGCCTCTGCCTCACCCACTACCATACTCTTTGGCGTGCCCCAAGGCTCATGCCTCTCCCCCACACTCTACAACATCTTCACACGACCCCTCTTCCTCATCCTCGACGCTATGGGTATATCCTACACTAACTACGCGGACGATACCCAGATCCTCCTTACCCTCACAGGCAACTACGACACTGACTCCATGACCCTTAACAACCTCTACAACACCATCCAAGCCTGGATGGCAGACAATGGACTATGCCTCAACTCTGACAAGACAGAACTCCTACTGGTAGGTTCCCCCGAAACGCTAAAAAAACTTGACTCCCAATTCAGTCACTTCACCATCGACACCATCAAAATACCTGTTTCAGACTCAGTCAAAACTCTTGGAGTCTATCTAGACTCTAACCTCTCCATGGACAGACAAGTCAACGCCATTGCCTCCTCAGCCGCATATCATGCTAAACTGATCAACGCAGTCAGGCCTTTCCTCTCCAAAGAGAACTGCACAAACATAGCCAGAGCCATCACCGGCTCCAGGCTAGACTACTGCAACATACTCTTCCTAGGAACCTCAAAAAGAAACTTGGAGAGGCTACAAGTCATCCAGAATAGTGCCCTCCGAGCAGCCCAAGGTATTGCCAAAAGAGACCACATTTCGGAAGCCAGAAAACTAGCCCACTGGCTCCCAATAAAGGAGAGAATAATTTTCAAAGCGCTCACACTGACACACAAATGCATCCATCTCACTGCCCCCGATTACCTCTCACAAAGAATCCACTCCGTCTCCTCTACAAGACCAACAAGATCACCCTACACCAACATGCTCTCTGTGCCACTAGTAAAAAGATCCAGAGCAGGTGGATCCAGCTTCCCCTATCTCGCACCCACTCACTGGAATGCCCTACCTCCCACCATCCGCAGTGAGCCCTCCCTCCTAGCCTTCCGCAAAGCACTGAAAACCACCCTCTTCTCATAAGGTCCCTCGCAGCAGCATAATACCAACCATATGACCCACTGCTTAAGTTGTATTGACCAACCGCATAAACTGTAATGATAACCTTGCTTGTTCCTATCTGTAATATGCCTCTTACTGATACCATGCCTGTAACTAAGCTCATGCAAGTAACAGCGCCTCAATGCCCCTGGGCTGCTTGCGCGCTATACAAATTTAAATAAATAAATAAATAAATAAAAATACCATGTATGTCCAGTTTGTCTGTTGCGGAAATTTCAATTATTGGTTGCATTTCTTTTTTCAAAATTGTTTCATTGAATTTGGAACAGCTTGCAAGAGTTGGCATCAAGGACATACAATTGACATTTTTGTGTGCTAATTGTTCCATGACATCAGTAGCACATGGGTTATGGCCATAAAGTTGGCGTAGGTGAGGTCTGCAGACTGTTGCATGTTTTCTGTTAATTCTCTGTATTGGAAATGTTGCCAAAGGTTAACATTTCCTATACTGCCAACAGTTTTACGGCAGAGTTTGTGTCCCCTTACTGCCCCCCTCCCTCCAGCACTATCTCAAACGTTGTCAGGTCAGGCATAGTACAATAGTGGCTTGTTTTGTTCCTCCCCTCCCTTTCTGCAACCCTCTCCCTCACCTTTTGTTTTCCTCAGCTCTACCAGAAATGTTGTCAGGCCTAGTACGGTAGTCGCCTGTCTGTTTCCATTTTCTTCCCACTCTCCCCCTCCCTCCCTTCCTTACCTATGTCTTAGCACTTGCACTATCTGAAATGTCATCAGGCCGAGTATGATAGTTAAGTTCACCCCCTTACTGTTCATGGCCTGTAAGAATGTCATTGTATTTTCCCTTGTTCTATCCCTTGCCTTGAAGCACTTTGAAACACATTGTGTATAGGTGCTATATAAATAAACTATCATATCACATCCTAAGGTTTTAAAAATAGGTTCACCTTTCACTGGTGTCAATTGAAGAAGATCTCTGAAAACAATAATGTGTTTTCCTCCAAAGAGCTCTTCGTAGTTTGTTTTAAATACTTATTGTAATCTGAGGTGAATCGAAGCCAACATTAGGTTGGAGACCATGCTCACTTCATCTATTAGTAGCATTTTCAATTGTTTTAACACTCTGCGTAGTTCCATTGCAGCTTCTGTAGAAAGTCTGTAATATTCTAATTTGTTATGGTGTTCGACTGGCAGGAGTAGTAATCGGTGTAAAGGGACATCGCCTATGTTGTAGGCAGCTAAACCTTTGGGGACAGTTACAACAGCTGACAGTTTGTTGTTTGTCAATTTTTGAAGGAACTTGCTGATGATTTTGATTAAGAATGTTTTGCCTGAACCAGCTTCACCACTGACGTGTAGTGGTATAGGTTTGTCATTTTGGCAGGTACATTCTTTATTTTCATGTTGTACACCATGTGCAATTTCTTTTGTTACTTCTTGAAAAATGCTACCCTGCTCATTGTTTAGTTTTGATTGTAGTACAGTTAAGTCTTCTGTATCTTCATACTGACACATGGTGTTTTCTACTTCTGTCATAGCTAATTCTGCCTCATTTGCTATTAGTGGCTGTCCCAGTGGTGCTTGGATTTCTGTTACAGAAGGTTGACTACTGTCGGGAGTGTCCTTATCTAGTTGGGCCTGGAGTTCTTCGTGTTGCTGTTCATTGTGCAACATTGTTTTGTACTGTGAACAGTTTACATCGGTTATAGTGCTTTCATTTGCTTTGAAAGCATCTTCATAGGAGTCATAGTTATCTAGTATCTCTTCTTCTTTTCTCCATGGTTTAAAGAGTTGTAGCAGGGACATGTAATATTGTCCTTTATGTTGAGGAGTTTTTAATGACAATTTGATATGATTAATTAAATTTGGTTTGGTAAGTTTAACTAAGCTGCCTTCACAATTTGTCACTCTGTATCTACCTTTTTTTCCATCAGGTTTTATATTAGTTTTATATGTGAGGTGTTGGGCTATGTGGTATAGACACATAGTTTCCAAAGTGGTGCTCCTGTTTGGGTAGTATGTGTCTAGTAGATTGTTTTTCAAAATGTCTTGGCTGTTGGGATCATGTTTGGCTATTGTTTCTATGTTGTCGTATGATTTGAGAACTCTTTTTCTAGATTTAGCAAGACCAAGACTTAGTCATACTGTATTTTCAGATTTTTCATACAAAGCAGTACCAGTTAAATGATCTGCAGCTTCATGGCAGCCAGATTCTGTATGGGAGAGCATTTCTATGGCCAAACTGTACAATTTCTAAGACAGTGTTTTGTCTGATGGTCATTCCAGAGGTCTTGAAGCTCTGTTTTTTCTGCTTTGGTTAAGTAGGCTGTAACATATCATGCTACTGCAGTGGAATTGTCTGCAATTTACTGCACATCTATGTTTTCATTCCATAATAGGTTAATGATTGCATTGTAATCATTGATATATTTTGCTTCTTCTGTTCTTTTTATGTAATATGTATTTTTAGGTGATTTACCTTTTAACACTATGTCTAACTGAAGACATGAAGTTGTTCACTTCACCTGTTTCTGTAACCAGTCTAGGGAAACCAAAGCAGCAGTAGTGTAGTATTTCCCTTTGTTTTTGTATTTACAATGACAATATTTGCCACATTTGTGTCTTTGAAATTGTACAATTTGTGCATGAAGATCACTATTTGTTGCTTCTGATGGAATTTCACAAGTGACATATTTTATTTTGATAAACTGTAACACAGTGGCATCACTGTCTTGACCAAATTTAGGAGTATCTTTAATCGATAAAAGCATGTGGATATGTGGTGCTCCTCTGGCTTGGTATTCTTTTCTCCAAAAGAAGTGTTGCACTTCTCCGAGGGGAGGAACAGTTTTATTACAAATAAAGTGTAGCATAGCAATGAAGCAATGATGGAAATATCTTGAAACATTAACAGGATCTAGAGATCAAAGTTCTCCAGGTGTTAGTATATCTAGGTTTGTTTTGTTTTTGTTTGATTTGCGTAGGAAATCATGTAAATCTTCCCATGCATATTCTGCACAATTTAATGTAAAAAACCAAGTGGGTGGGCCAAGATTTCTTATCATACAACGTAGATCTCCGTGTCGTCGGAACCAGTACTCTTTAGTACCATGCATGTTTGCTAATAGATTTGTAATGCTCGATTTTAAAACCTCATCTTTTTCTTGCACTTTTTGTAGTAATTGCGTAGCTGACATATTTTGAAAGTGGGTTCCTGATTTTAATGTGTGTGCCACTCCATAACATAGAGTTGCTAGTTCACGTTCAAAGAGTAGGTGGAATATGTATTCCACATTTTGTCCAAATCTGGAATCTTCAGAATACATCCGTATTGAGCGGTATTCTGATGCTGTTATTTGAATATGTCTATCATCGTACCTTCCTCCTTTGCCAGTAGGAAAGAGTAGAGGAAAAGCACGTGCTTCTATACTTTTTTCCCATATGCTGATTGGTGATCCTTTCGTTTGTCGCATTTGGTAACTTTCTAGTGCATCTTCTATGGTGTCATTAGAGTGTAATGGGTGAATTGTATAATGGTCTAAAATATTGGATACTGTAGCAGGATCTAGAAGTTCAAATTGACCAGTTTCTGGTGACTCTTGAATTATTTCAGTTGTTTCCCTTAAGTTTTTTTCAATATTTATTTCTTGGTAGTATTAATTATTGTCTTTTAGATATTGCAAGGCTTCTCTAACTTTATGTAAGTCTACCAGTTGTTGCCATTTTTTTAATCTTTTGTAGGTACACCATTTACTAAGACAATTAAAGATTGCTCTATTGGACGTTGCACTCCCAGAGCGTGCACATTTACTTTTAGATCTAATGGTAAATACACTACTTTGCCGCTAATGCCTTTCACCAATCCAGATGGAGGTAATTTTGCTGTTTTTGGTTGAAGGTGTATTATTTCTTGAAAGGGGTGCACTATTTGAATTATGATGCTCTCATATAAATTGAGTTGTTGAAGGGGTTTTGGTAGTGCAAATAATTCCAAATTATTTGTGATAGCATGTGAAGGAGTGTGATCGTTGTCAAGTTTTGTAGTGCAGTAACTGCAAAGTATTAAGGGGTCAGTTATTTCGTATTTGTTTTCTGCTATAAGGTAGAGAGCTAATTCAAATAATTTAGTATCTTCTTTGTCTTCCATTTTGTATGTTACGTCTATAGTTTTTGTGTTACTTTTATAAAAAGTTCTGCGGCAACACACACACACATGGTTTGGTACTTCAGTGGATATACTTTTGAATTTTAGTGTTTCTTTTTTGTATGTGTGTAGTAGAAGGTTGCCATGTGCAGAATTGTTGCTTGTCTGTTGTAAAGCTATAGCATTTTGTAAGTGGCTTTCACTTCCAAAATATTTTCTCTGGATATGGTCGATTTCTTCGAGTAGGTCTTTGGCTGTACCATGTAGAAGATTGTTATTTAAATTGGCTAGTACTAAAGCAGGACTTTTAGCATAGTACAATTTATAGACCAGATTTCTTATAGTTGAATGATGTGTTGATATCATTTTGATATGATGGAAGGTGCTTTTGCAAATAGGTCCTGAAATGCAGGCCAATGAATGGCCTTGTTATTCCTGTGTTTTTGCGCACTGGAGAGGTAACCATATTTTGCAGCAGTTTTATTTTGATTTTGTCTTTGCCTTTCACATATTGATTGAGGAACTGGCGTAAATATTTGAAAGATTTTTTTGGCAATGTTACACATTGACATGCATGGCCATTTGTATACTGGATGTTCTGGTTCAGTCAAATGGGGAATGTATACTGCGTTTTATGGGGATATTTTTGTAAGCAGTATTTCTTGTTGCATTATGTTATTATTACATTTTTCTTAACCTCGTCCACTGCTATGTATGGCAATTGTGTTTGTTTGATTTTGTTTGTATGCTTCTTCATTAAAATATGGTTCTGTGCTTGTGGTGTGGCTCCGTTCACCTCCACAGATATTTAAGAAGTTATTTTTGTTGACATTCCATTTATTGAAAAGTCTTTTTTGTAATTTATTACTTATTGTTGTTAGTGCTTTCATTCTGTTTAACACTAAAATAAATAACTTTCTTTTGAGAAGGATTGCACTGTCTATCAAAGCTTTTAAGATACATTTTCTACAGTCGTTGTTAAGGGTTGTGCATGATTTGTCTCCTCTTTTTATAAGATTCTGAAGGACTCTTGCAGAACATTTTTGCTAATATACTTTTTTGGTATGGTTACGTCCTACTATATCAAGATGTATAGGAGCAGTTTTAGCAGTAGTGGTAGCTGCATTCTTGTTAATCATTTTCTGTTTTCTTTTACATTTTGATAGAGGAGGCAAAGTTTCTGTGCTGGAAGATTGTTTTGTTTTGCTAAATGACTGTATTAGCTGTTTTGTTTGAACTTTTTGTACACACTCTGCTAGAGATGGATGCTTATTTTGGAATTTTTTTTTTCATTTGCTCTATTTCTGCATTGCTTTCAACGGTCTTGCTCTCTGGTAGGTATTCTGTGGGGTCTGTTGAAACAAAAAAAAGAAGGTATGGGTTGGGCTGTTGTGCAATGTATGTGTGCTGTATGCATGAGTGTGTGAGTATGATGGTAAAGATGTATCTGGTGGTGTGTGATTGTGCATTGGGCAGCTACAGTTTGTTGGAAAGTCTATTCTTCTATTTGTGTGTTACTATACTGTGGTACAGATGACAGTAGAAAGTGAGCTAGTGGTGAGGATACGCACTAATAGTAAATCAAATGGTATATAATTAAAACAATTCTTTGTTTTGTAATACTAATATTCTAGGGGCTGAGTTATGTTCTTTGTGCTCCGAAAAATGGGGATTTGTGTGCCATTCTGCATGCTAATCCTGTTTAATAAATGGTGATTTGTGGGCAGAATGGTGCACACATCTTCGTTTTTTTGCACAAATTACATGAATCACCCGCACAGTGTGTTTGAGTAACTGTAAGAATATTTGTATTTGTATTTGTATTTATTTAGTTTATATAGTTATTTACACCAAAGTGCTGCACATTTTAACAAAAACAGGATACATATAATAATTAACATTATAACAGTAACAGTGGAAGCAATTTAAAATTGAGAATCAGACCAACAAAACAGTAAGTAGAGCAATTAAACTGAAGGGGAGAAGGAGAGTAGTGCAGTAGAAGTGAGAGAGAGGGAGGAGTGGGGAAGAGGAGGAGTAGGAAAACGGATGGGTTGAAGGGTGAGAATGGGGGGTCGGGAGGGAGATGATTAAGGAGATAAGGCAGGGGTGAAGGACAAGAAGGGGGGAGGGGTTTCATGGTGGGGAATGGAGAAGGAGAGATGTGAGGAAAGTGCAGAATGAGGAAAAGGTAGAAATAGAGCAGAGTGAGAGAGGTAAGGCGTTCCAGTGCAGGGGGGCTAGGAGATAGAAGGAGCGGAAACGAGATGTGGCACAGGAGGAAGGAGGAACAGTGAGAATAAAGTGGTCAGCAGAGCGAAGGAAGTGGGATGGAGTGTAGAAAGAGAGGAGAGAGGAGAGGTAAGGGGGAGCAAGATCGTGGAGAGATTTATAGACTAGGCAGAGGAACTAAGGTAGTATTGTATTTACTCTTTTTTTGTGGAATGGGCAGGTTTCTTTGTAGTTGGTGTTTGTAGTTCAGATGTTGCTGTTTTCCAGGAGAGTGGTCTTCACAGCAATTGTAAAAGAAAGAAGTTAATAATTTTGCGTGTTTATAGCAGTGATATTAATTGAGAGGTTCATTTGTATGTCTTTGTATTAGTATTCTTGTTTGATTTCTGAACATAGGGTGTGCATGCAGTTTCATTTGACTATGTGCAGCCTTTATAGTTTATTTATATTATGTTAGTTCAACATGCTTTGCAAATGTGTAGAATATTAAGTTTATGAAATTCACTTGGTTTTTTTTTAAAGCTGTGTTATAGAAAGTTAGGAGAAAGAAGAAATCATTATATATTTATTTTGATTTTTATAAGGTAAATGGCAGAAACTGTATAGAAAAGCATGGAATATATGTATCTGTGAATGTGTGGGTAATAGAGTAGAAGGATGTGATTTACAGTTAGTGGTGTTATTACAGCTGGGTGCATTTCAATGATAGTGTCTATGTGTGTGAGTGAATGAAGATGCATGACATTTTACTGGCTGTGTGTAATTTTATGATACATTACTAAGTTTTTTTTCCACAATTATATTGTTATTTCTTCCATCTTCTAATATTATAATTTTTAGATAGATGTGTGTGTAAAAAAATAATTAGATAGCAGACAGGTTTGGAAGTGACAGTTGATTCAAGCAGATGGAAAAAATGACAATAAGTTCATTTTATAGGTTATACAGGTTAAGTGGCAGTTACTCTGTTTATATGCATTTATAAGAGTTGTACATGTATTGTGCAGATAATATGCATACCTGTAGTTTGGTAATTTGTATTCATGCATGTGGATATGCATGCAGCTGCAAGTAGAAATCTTGGAGACTTGTAGAGTACTTTTTGTAGTAGGTGCTTTCCAATGATATGAGATTTGAGTGATCAACAGTATATTTGAAGTGCTGAACTCTGATGATGGAGTTAGATGTAGAGGTCTTGGATGTGATTGGTGGATGGTTGTGTGACTGCTTAGCTGTATCCTATGAGGAAATGGCAGAGAGAGTGAAGTGGAAAGGGTAGAAGGCTGTCCAAGAGTTACGATGTCCGCAGACACCGCAGCTGTCCATGACAGGGCGTGCCATATTCAGGGTTTTCCAGCAAATCCATGGGGACTGTAGGGATCAGCCAATCAGATGTTGAGGTTGTGGATTTGTGTTGAAAGAGAGTGAGTGTGGTGAAGATTGCAGAGGTGGAGAAAGATAGGGTGTTGATGCTTAGAGATATGTGTGTGCATGGTTTACAGCAGTATGCTCAATGCAGGCATGTGGAAAATAATGTTGATGTTAAAGGGGTGAAGGTGGTGTGGAGACTGTGCCTGATTGCAATGCACAGGGAATTGTACAAGTTTGTGAAGATATGGGCAGGATGAACAGTCCCCATGTGGTAGTTTTGCATTATAGAGTTTTCCATTTGGGCTATGTCAGTGCCCCTACTTTGTTGGCAGATTTGGAACACTTGGTTCAAGCTGTAATGAACATCCTTCCAAATTGCAAAGTCATTATTTCTGGATTAGTACCTAGGGAAATATGCGACAATAGTTCTGTTTTTTGTACTCAGCAAAACTTTGCTAGGAGTGCAATTAACCGAGTTATGTGTGCTTTTATGCTTAGAGCTGGTATGTTCTTCGGTAATAATGAGAACATTGATTCCAGTAATGCTGTTAATTTTGAAGAGGATGGTGTTTCCTTATCTGTTTTGGAAAATAAGGGTTGCTTTGGAGAAGGTTATGTGAATAATCTAGGCGTAAAGTAAGGAAAAAAAGAAACAAAAATAATACAAAATAACAGGTCTTTGTCAAGCATCTGCAAAATAAAAACGCCTCTTTTCAGAGCCAACCTCAAAGGGGAAATGCGGCACACTGTTTAAATTTACATTCACCATCCTCAGATTTTTCGATATGTCCGCGGACATGGTGGTAGTCCGCGGATATCGCATATTACATACAGGGATTTTGGGGTGGGGAGGCATGCAAATGAGAATGAGCAGAGCAAGTGATTGGTCAGTAAAGTTTAGTGGGTGTGTTGTGTAAGTAGAGAGTTTGTCAGAAAGTCTTTTTCCTGATAGAAGAACAGTTAGCTATGGCTGTGTGTTTCAGAAAACAGATTATCTCTATTTTGGGAAGCTCATGGATACATTGGTTGGAGGCGCATGCAGAACGCTGTGGAGTAGCTTCAGATCTTGGATTCCCTTATTTGGAAGTGCACTGACATGGAGTGTGTGGAATGAAGTGGTTGGACTTGGTACCTCTCTTTGCTACTTTTCAGACTGAGCTTCATCCAGACATAATTATAATTCATTGTGGAGGGAAAAGTTTAGGACATGTGTCAGGAATTTCTTTGCAATTTGCGATGAAAGAAGAACTTGGGAAGGTCATGGACATGTTTCTAAATTCCCAAGTAATTTTTTCTCGTATTGCGCAGAGACAAATGTGGCTGCGTTCTTCTTTATTTGGTCCACAAATGGAGAAAGCAAGGCGGAATGTTAATAAGGCTGTTTGTGCCTTTCTAAGAGATGTTGGCATGTCCTCTTTCCACAATGAAAATATTATGTTTCGTAGTACATACATTTTTCGCAGAGATGGAGTTCATCTTACTTATGCTGGTAATCAGATTTTTCGGAGAAATGTACAAAATGCATTGCGACTCTTTGTGGAATTACAGCCATCCATTTTGCAGTAGGTGTTGACTATTTCAAGTTTTTGAAACACAAAAAAACACCACCAAAAGGCTCTTTTCAGAGCCACCACTTCCTCCCAGAGAAAAATGCAATGGTTTTGATAGGGCAGCACACCAAAATTTTAGATGTCCGTGAACTGTCCGTGGACTTCTAAAAATACACAGGGCTCTGCTCCATTTATTTGTCACTTCTATTTTTAGACTGTGAAAGGCGGCTCTGAAAAGAGCCTTTTTATTTATTTTCGTTGTTTTATGTTTTTTTTTGTTTTTTTATACATGACATATTAGTAGGGGAGGGGAAAAGAGGGTAACGGGGGCAACAACCACAGGGATAAGAAAGGGCAGGTGGAGAGTGGAAGATGTAGGGTGGGCCTTACTTAGGTAGGTAGCAGGTCTTCTCGTGCTCCGAGACCGCAGTCTCAAAAGAACTTCGAAGTCTCTCCCACCTGGAGAGTGTTGCATCGCAGTACATACAAAAAACTGTGACCCTCGAAATTTAAGGGTCATCAGCATCGTGAATGGCCTGTGAGGCAGCTGGAGATTTGCACTCTCCCACAGGAGTGTCTCTAGTGGTGAGAGAAGTGGAAGCAGAGGATGTAGTAGAGGAACTCAAACTACTACGTTAATCACAAGGTACAACCTTGCGAATGGCCCCACCGTGGAACGACCTTAGGTGTCGCTTCATAGATGTCATACCAAAGCTGTACGAACCAGGCCTCCCGCAAATCAGCACCATTTTGTACTGTTTGCAGGTGACCTTGTTCAGATGCACCTTGGGTACATCACCATGAATGGTAAATAACTGCCACACCCAAGACTGACGGCGAGTGCTAGTAGTAGGGACATCCACTACCTCATCATCTTCATCCACTTCATCCGCCTCTATATCCTCACGCCTGGTCCCCTCTTCAGGCCCTTGGGGAGGTGGTGGTGGTGGAGGGGGCGGGGGTAGTGCTGATCCAGATGTAGCACCAGGTGGAAGAACAGCAGCCCTGGATGCCATCAGGTTTCAGCAAAGGCAGAAAAATCTGGAAGATTGCAATGCAAAGTAGACAGTGTTCTGTCAGATAGCCAGAAGCACAATGAGGATGGCTCTGGGGTGTGGCCTTTCATAGGGGTGTGGGTGCACGCTTCGTGGACCCCTGTGCTGTCCGCAGACAGATCGAACACCCCAAAAAGGCTCAGAAAGTTCCAAAACGTATGTAGAAAGTCAGGGTCATTGTCTGGGACATGTGCTATGGTGATTTTTTACTATAAAATACTGTTGATTGCCTGAAAAGTACTTTTAAAATGTTACAGGACCTGGACAGTGGCCCTCATTACGACCCTTGCGGAAAGCGACTGACCGGAGCGCCACAGCGTAAATAGCGTTTCCGCCATTGCACGAAGGAGCAAAGTGCGGCCCATTCCGACCCATCGGGCACGAGCACCACGCCACGGCGGAAGTGCAAAGTCCGCGATGGCGGAAATGACCCCAAAACGGCCCACACCGCCGCCGTACGGCGCCCTAGGTGCAATACCGCCACCCCTCTTAGCGGTCACCGCAGTGTGCGCCTACCGGAAAGTACGGTGACCGGAAATATACGGAAACGGAAGTTAAAACATGGGCCCGGAACGGGAAACATCCCGGCGTACACCTATAAAACCACTAAAACCACACAACCACTAAAATCACTACCCTGAAACACACCCCAACCCGTCACCCACCCTAGCGAAACCAAGACAAATGGGAAAAGTAGCGAAGAAAGCGTGCGACCGCAAGCGGCAGGTCCACTTCTCCCGCGAGGAACTCACCGTGCTAACAGAGACCCTCCAGGAGAATGCTGCCGTCGTCTTCTCCACGCAAATGACCAGAACGGCACTTGCAAACAAGAAGACCATATGGGCTCTGGTGGCACAGCGGGTAAGTGCGGTGGGGACCGCACCCCGCACCCCACAGCAATGCCGCAAGCGATGGGACGACCTGCGGATACGCGTCCGCAGCATACTCTCTGCCAACCGCAACATTGCCACAGCCACCGGGGGAGGTCCTGAATCACCCATCAAGTTGACCCCCTGGGAAGAAATCTGTGCCTCCACCATCGGAATGGAGAGCATAGAGGGAGTCGGAGGGATGGAGAAAGGAGTGCAGACATCCGAAGATTCAGGTAGGTGTACCAGATAAAACAATGCCAAATCCACACAGTCCATCCATGTGAAGTACCATGCGTCCACATAGTGCAACAGAAACACATGTCCAGGAGAACGGCCACACACATCGGCCTGATAGCACACGTTAAAACCCACAATAAATACATAAATAATTAAAAACCCCTAATACACGCACTACACGTGCAGCAGGCACACCCTAACTGCAGGCTGCCAAACAACTGCACCCTCACTCCACACACAAATCAAAGCACCTCCAAGGACCCGACCCAAATCACCCTCAGGTACCACCCCAGAGCATGTGATACAATGCCATTCCAATTCCCACAGACCCATCATTAACCCTCGCCCTCCTTTACTCCACCACAGGGTCCGATCCAAACGACGAGCTACAGGACACCCCTACCAGCACACCTGCAAAGAGGGCCAAGACCAACGGCCAGAGACCCTCCACCTCAGCTGCACGCATCAAGACACGGCAGCAGCACAAATCAGGTGGCAGCACAGAGGAGGGAACATCAACAGGCACCCCAGCAGCCAGCATGCCCACAACACCACCACCACAGGTCCCCCCAATGGATGCCACAGAAGGCACTGCCTCTGGTGGCAGCAGCACCATAGGTGACACCCCATTGATGGCAGCATGCTCCGACACAGAAAACGGGGATGTCGAAGTCAGATCCATCCATGACCTGTCCCAATCCCCCTGTCTGTCCCATCCCGTACAACATGAGGATACCACGCAGGGGCACCCACAAGACAACGACTGGCCATCCCCCACAAGCCCTGTGGCAAGGCAACATGAGGACAACAGCCCCTCTGTGACACCCCCGCAAATGGGCATGGCCCAGCAGAGGCAACAGTCCCTCGACAAGTTAATCGTGCAACAGCAGCAAATGGCCACGCTCCTCAAGGACCATGCCGATGAATGTGGGGGCACTAAGGCAGACATAGAAACATCAACTGAGACACTTAGGGCAGAAATGGAGAGAGGCACAGAGACGCTAAGGGCACAAATGGAGAGTAGCACCGAGAGCCTGAGAGTCCAAATGGAGAGAAGCACCGAGAGCCTGAGGGGGGAACTGCATGCGACGTCCAAAGACGTATGTGCCGAACTTGCCGCAGTGCGCCGTGTGCTCACTGAGCTCTCGCAAACCCTTAGGGACATGCATGGACGTGAGCAGGCAGACACATCATCCGTTGCAAGTTCCGTCCAGGGCAGCCCCCAACGTAGATCTGGAAGGAACCTGCGCTCCACAGGCAGGGGTGCCCCTGATACCCGCAGAGGGGGCTTGCAATAGCGACAGCCCACTGACAATGAGCATCTTTGGACACTGGGGTTCGGGGGGGAGGTAGGAGGGTGGAGGGGGTGTGTTGGGCTCACTTGGGTGGCGGGTCGATAGGGTGTTCAACATGACATCACATATGCCATATAAAGTGCACGATCAACCAATGAGATGTGTGGACATTGATTTTTGTGTACTAGGCCATCATAGGCGTACAGTCCATATTGTGCATGTCCCAGACACGCACAGTGCCACGAGTCCCGTGTCCATGTATCAGCCACCAGGCGTGAGTGCTAGAAGCATACATCAATGAGATGCTGACGAATGTCACGGGCCTCCGGTGCCTCGCAGACTCCATGAGGTGCTGCCACATCCCCACCCTCATCATGACCATCATCAGGTGCTTGCAGTTCTGCGTCAGGGGGCATGGGCACATTTCTACGTACGCACATGTTGTGGAGCATGACACATGCCATCACCATCTTTGCAACCTTCTCATGGCGGTACAGGAGTGCCCCGCCAGACCTGCTGAGGCAGCGGAAACGAGTCTTCAGTAGGCCGAATGCCTGTTCAATGACTACACGGGTACGTGAGTGGGCATGGTTGTAGTCCTCCTCATGCTGGTCCCGTGGGTTCCGGACTGGTGTGAGGAGCCATCTCTTCAGTGGATATCCAGCATCACCTGTATGTGGACGAGAAACCTATGATGTGGAATGCCATTGCTACGTACGCACACCCCCCCCCTTCCTGCCAGGTCATTGCCAAATCACATTCCCCACATAATCATGCATGTAATGAGACTCACCGAGTAGCCAGGATCTGTTCCCTGCGTGTCGCTCCATGTAGCGTGGTATTGTAGAGTTCCTCAAGACCATAGAATCATGGGTAGATCCAGGGAATCGGGCACAACAATGTGTAATGATCCTGTTGGAGTCACACACCATTTGTACATTCAGGGAATGAAATTGTTTTCTGTTGCGGTACTGGGCCTCCATTGCATGTGGGACGACCAATTCCACATGGGTGCAGTCGATGGCACCAATGCAACCCGGTATGCCGGCAAGTGCATGGAATCCCACTTTTGTGTTGGTAATTTCCTGCTCCGAGCGTGGTAGAGAGATGTAGTCGTCTGCGTGCTGCAGGAGGGCATCGAGCACTTGCAATAGTGTCCGTGAGAACAGTGGCTGAGAAATGCCATGCAACTGTCCGACTGTGTGCTGGTAGGTGCCTGTGGCCAGGAAGTGGAGTACAGACACCACCTTCAGTAGGGGTGGGATGGCGGTTGGGCTATCTATCATGCTGACAAGGTCAGCCTGTGTCATGTCCACAATGGCGGCTATGGTGTCCCGGTCCAGACGGTAGAGGGTGTGGATCTGCTCATCAGTGAGGTTGAACGGATGTGCTCGGAGGCGTGGGATTGCGGGCTGCCTGCGTGGTGGTAGTGGCTGTGCTGGCGGCCCTTGCTGGCCCTGCCTTGCCCTCCTCCTCCTCCTGCGTCTCCTTCGTGCGGCCGGTTGTAGTTGGTGTTCGTCTTCTTCTTGGAGTTGGAGTACTTGCAGTGCTATCAGGTCCCCCAGGGCCAACATCGCGAGTCCTGCCGGTAGCATTTCGGTGTGGTTGTGGGAGGAGACTGGCTGTGCAATTTATGTGTTTTCAGGCTGTATGGCCTCCACCTGTGGTGATTAATTCCACCTGTGCAAGCTGCTCTCCCCTTTGGCCGAGCACGTCCCGCGCACAACGCTGCAAATCTGGGAATGGCATCTTGCTATTGCAATCATGTATTTGTACCCGATGGCCGTGTAACATTGGTTGACATGTTCATTCTGCTGTGGTCCCATTGTTGCACATACTATCTGTGCAGTCGCGAACAGACTTGTGAAGGGTCAGTGGAACGTAGTACTCGAGTAACGGTGGGCCCTCATGCATCACTTTACCGAGTTGCAATGACGGGCGGGGCGTCCCATTTGTGGGTGAAGGCAGTTGCCATTTTCACACACAGCCGCACTCGATGGAATAATTAGTGATTTCAAACGGCCACAGATGCCTTTTCGGCGTGATGTTGCAAATGTGGAATTCCAAGGGCGGCGCTTTCGGTTTCCAGCTAGCGGCGAGGAGATGCCCACAGGTCTGACTGCAAATATAACGTTCTATTGTTCAATGTCCTTGAGACAGAGGCCATGGCGAGGAAGCAATGATTGATATGAATAGTTTGGGATGCGCAATTGCTACGTGGGCGATGAGGCCGGCCGTTCCCAGATACATGTTACTTCACAACACTGGAATTACGGGCTGGGGCACTGTGGATTTTGCAGGCTGCATAACGCACAGACTCAATGGATGTTTCTAATGTTATGTGAGTAATTATTCAGGCGTTTTGATTCCGGGATGAGGGAATGATGAATGGATGCATGGGCAGGTGATTTGATACAGAGTTTGCCATGTACAGGGCTTCTTGGGATCTATCCGCCTCCCCTACGCTATGTGATGCAGGGCTGCCATGGTGGGACCATCGTCTATCTGGCCTTGTTGAGCCCTCCCTGTCTCGACACGCCCTCAGACACTTGTGTCCATGCACATTAACATTCCCATCTGATGGATTCTGTTTTGACAGACGCATGCACAGGTACACTCGTTTGTGATGGTGTTTGCACCTCGATATAGATGGTTAGGAGTCGCAAGTGGTTTTGGGGTGGTGATGATCCTTTGGAGTGGGCTAGCATGCATATGGATGTGGATTTCGTGTGATCATTGAAGTGAGTTGTTGGAATGTAGTTCTGATGGCCATTCTGTTCTTTTTCTTTTCTTTTGGTTGACAGGTATCTCCTCCCCTTTTGCCACTGCCATCTGTATGCCACTCCTGCAGATGGCTTTTACTCCCGACACCTGCTGCTTCGTGTTAATCAGTGGAGCAGCATTACGATCTTATGGGACGATCGCCAATGGCCCACATGCCCTTACGCTGTACTGGTGGCTCGGAGCAACATTTCGGCCTTTCGGCTGGACTAGTGCCTCCCCATTGGGACGGCCCTGCGGTTCTGTGCGCTTCCATGTTGCCTTTTCGTACGTGAATGTGGCTCTGTGTACCATGAGGGAACAGGACGACACACAAGTAGTGGCTGGTCATTTCTTGCGGATGCAGCCCACAATGGTGATTGGTGTTTAGGAGTTCATGGCCTGATGGCTGTATGGGCTTGGTGACTTTGATGTGCATTAAATTTCTATTCTGATTTGGCCCGTGTAGCGTTTTTCTTTGCAAGTGATGTGGCATATGCCTATTTGGGGGGCGATGTATTGTGAGGAGATCTGCATTGGGTTCCAGCTTCGGAGTTTAGTTGCGTGGTACTGTACTGGGCGCGTTTGCCTACTAAGCCCGTGAGGTCAGGGATGGGGGCTGCCAATATGACAGTTTGAATGCTGTCATGCTCAGGGGCGGGGGATTGGGTTTTGTGTAACAGATGCCGGTCAGCCAGGTGGACTGGTGGAATGATGTGATTCTCGGAATATGGCTGGTCACAGGTGCCTGTGTTTGCGTGCGTTTCTTGGTGGGGGACTGTGGTCATGTCCATTGGGATGGCTTCTGTGTTCGTGCCATCTGTGCCCTGCAGCTCCCATTGGCCCCTCTTGTGTTTCTTTTGTTCGTTGCCATGCATGGGTGACTTGTACATTTCAATGGTTGCATTGTGGCTTCATTGCACCTACGGGGAGTTGTACTTTGTGGGCAGGGAGCGGTGTACAGGCACTCAGTGGGGCCGTTTACGGTTGATTCGCGATGCCGTACTTCTCACCATGGCGGAATGGTACATTACGCCATGCCTGATGGCGTTAGGTACATGTCCGCTAGGGTCGGAATTGGCGTACCGTTGCGCCATGGTGGTGTTTGCGGTTTCGCATGGCACGCGCGCGCGTGTTTGGTGCAGTTAGCGTTGGCGTTCACTACGGTGTCGCTAATGGCTTCGTACTTTGCGGTGACGGGTCATAGTCGCACCGAGCGCTATTCGATGGCGGTATTGCATTTCCGCCATCGTTTTCCGATTTCCGCAAGGGTCGTAATGAGGGCCAGTGTCCGCAATTCAGGACAGATGCTCAGTGTGGGTGCAGTCACATGATGACGCTGCGAACACGTCCGTGAAGGGAACAGGTGTCCGCAGGACACCAAATGTACGGGATCGGCTGTGCGCATGCGCGTGGGTGTTCTGCGGACAGTGTTGCGGTCCTGAAACTAATTAAAAGTGTGACACAATTGAGATTAACAGTTACGGACAGGCACAATGTTCGTAGGACTTATGGGTGTGGTGCGCATGTGCGTAGATGTTCTACAGGCAGTACGGACAGGAATAGTGCCCTTAGGACACCTCCATTTTGGTTAATTACAGACAACCCAGACACCGCGCATGTTCTTAGAACAGTTTCAACTTGACTGTCGACATTACGGACAGGCATAGTGTCCTTAGGACACCCCCATTTTGGTTCATTATGGATATTCCGGACACCAAGCGCATTCTTAGAACAGTTTCAACTTGACTTCAGACATTACGGACAGGCACAGTGTCCTTAGGACACTTCCATTTTGTTTAATTACGGACAACCCAGACACCGCGCATGTTCTTAGAACAGTTTCAACTTGACTGCGGATATTACGGACAGGCATAGTGTCCTTAGGACATCCCCATTTTGGTTAATTACGGACATTCCAGACACCGAGCGTGTTCTTAGAACAGCTTCAACTTGACTGCGGACAGTAGGGACGGGTATAGTGTCCTTAGGACACCTCCATTTGGTTAATTACGGACAACCCGGACACCGCGCATGTTCTTAGAACAGTTTCAACTTGACTGCGGACATTACGGACAGGCATAGTGTCCTTAGGACACCCCCATTTTGGATAATTACAGACATCCCGGACACCCGTGCTGCCCGTGGACATCTTAACTGCCTTTTTAAAAAAAATAAGACACAAAGGACTGAATTAAAACACATGTAACATTGTTTTTAATTATATACAGATATAACATTTATGAAAGAGAGGGGGAAGCAGAAACTGACACAAACACAGGGCAATTAGGGGTTTGGAGAGGATGGATGGGAGGAGATGAAGGGATGGAAGTCTCATCGTAATGTTTTTCTTGGTGGGGAAGGTTTGGGGATAGTTGACTGGGACATGGAGAGGGGGAACAGGTACATGTGGGACAATGATATTTAATTTTTTCTTTTATGTGGTCCTCCACAAAATGTTTCAAAAGATTGAAATTTTCCATTAGCATGTCAATTTTTTCTTCTATGCGGTGCAGAGTATGTTCTAAGGTGTCTTTAGGTGTATTATTCTCAATGTTTGTATGGTCTGTGAAAAAAATGTTAAGTACACATAAAGGTATGATTATTAATTTGGTTATATAGAGAAGTGTCTACCATTAGTATCATTATCTTCAGTCATTTCCTCATGTGGAAAATTTTCCTCAAGCCATTCCAAAGTACTGGCCATTTCTGTGTAAACATTTTTTTTTTACTTTTAGTGTACCTAATACAGAAACTTTAGAAATATATAAGAAAAATGAAGTTTACTTACTAGCTTCTGGTAAGTTTTGTTCTTACTGTTGTGTAGGTCTGCTGTTGCTCCTAGCTGTGCATTTTCTGTGAGGTAATTATGTTGGAGGCATATCTTTTCTGTTTTGGTATATTCTATTTTAGTACATATGGTATTTAAATGGATGGTTGATGTTTTACATATATAGGTTCTATTATTACATATAATGTGTTTATATGTTGCTTTTTGAACTTGTGCAGTGTTTATATGACTTAATGGAAAAATGTAAGATACCCCCTGAGTTTTTGGGTAGTGTTGTTGTCTGCTTCCATCCGTGGACATACGCACAGTCCGCGGACATCAGAATCACTAGGTAGGGGTTCAGTATTTTCTATGTTACATGTATATAAAGTCAGGGACGTTATGGTTAAGTTGCGCTACTAAAAACCTATGAAATTCAGTTAAAAAACTTTGTTAAAGGGACGTTATGGCTAAATTGTGCTACTAAAAACCTATGAAATTCAGTAAAAAACTTTTGCTAAAGGGACGTTATGGTTCCAAGTAAAACCGAAAAACCCCTGAAATTCGCCAGTTATGGTAAGCTAAGCAACCATAACTCGCGCCACCACCGTGCACTGCTGGACTAACACCCAGGACATCAAAGATGACATCACAAATGTCATTAATGACATCACTGATGACATCACATGTCTGGCTCTCTCTTTTTACCTTTACTGATATATCCAGGCCAGTAACAGTCAGGAACTAAAAATTCAAAAAGTACTATATTTGTAGATTTATACTTCAAATATTTTCTTGCAATAATTCACTTAGGGTCCACTCACAGCATATGAAACATATACAAAGGGGAAAACACAGACTTGGAAGACAGCAATGCTTTCTATGTATGAAGAGGATTAGTAAGGTTATCGACACTGTGTTATAGTTCTGTTATTTTTTTATTACTGTACTTTCCCTGAATATGCTCATATTTGTACACATTGCACTTACACTACTTTCTTAGGGCCTAGTCACAATATGTGATAGTTATACATAGGGAAGTAGTAGCTTTGAAGCAGAGCAATCATTTCTGTGCATGAAGATAATCAGTAAGGTTACTTTACTTTCCCTGTATATGCTCATAATTGTATGTGTTGTTGTCTGTTTGTGTTTTGTGTGCAGTAATGCAATAATGTAGTAAGTGGGTTTTATTAGGTACTTATTAAATGTTTCACAGTATGCAAAACTCTAATAAGAAAGCATTTATAACTTTAGTATTTAACATGGCAAGATTATTACTATTGCATCTCCATCTTGTCTGCTGCACACTATGCCTATGTTACTACATGTGTACTTTAGTATATTGGAAAAAACTTCATAATACAATGCTATTTGGTTTAATGCATTCCTTAATGCATTACGTACGTCATGATATTTATTCCAATGATCCTTGACACTTTTTTTTATTAACATTACAATAACAATTCCTTGTACAGACTTTTCATGAAAGGTAAATGCACATGTGATGTCATCAGTGATGTCATCAATGACATTTGTGATGTCATCTTTGATGTCCTGGATGTTAGTCTTAGCAGTGCACGGAGTGCCGCGAGTTATGGTTGCTTAGCTTAACATAACTGGAGAATGTCAGGGGTTTTTCAGTTTTACTTGGAACCATAACGTCCCTTTAACAAAGTTTGTTTACTGAAAAAAAAAAAATGATATATATATATATATATATATATATATACACATATATATATATCAGTGAAAAAACTTTGTTAAAGGGGCATTATGTTTGTTGAAGGTACGTTATAGTTAGTTTGCACTAATAATAACCTATGCATATTATGGTTACAAGTAAAACTGAAAAACCCCAGAAATGTGCCAGTTATGGTAAGCTAAGCAACCATAACTCGCGCCACCACTGTGCACTGCTAACACTAACATCAATGACATCACTGATGACATCACTTGTGCAGTTTGTTTTCCTGAAAAGTCCCTACAAGGGATTGTGACTATCAGGTTGACAAAAAAGTGTGAGGGGTGGTTGGGAGACGTATTATGAACTTCATAAGGTTGATAGGATTTTATTGGCACAAGTTAACCATATCATCCCTTTAACAAAGTTTGTTCACTGAATTTGATAGGTGTTTATTAGTGCAACTTAACCATAACGTCCCTTTGACAAAGTTTTTTCACTGACATTGATAGGTTTTTACCAGGATACCCTTAATATGTATACATGTACCATACAACATACTGAACCCCCTGCTCCAACTCTAATAACCACAGGATCCGTGGACCATGCAACTGTTCACGGGTATTGGGCATCATCACCAAATGCCCAATAGCATAGGGGTTCTTTCACATTATGGTAGCATACAGCAAAGAAACAGAACATCTTTAAAAACCAACACATAAGTGAATTATACCGAAAGAGTAAATTGATCTACAAACTCTGTATTTAAAAAAGCAGCAATGCAATTGCATAGAGTGTGCCACATTATGGAATGCACCAATCACAAAAATAACCTGTGCTTCCAACAGTTTTACCTCAATGCTGCATTACATACAAACTGAGAAGCAAGTGTCAGTGGGACAAGTGGAAAGTACTGACAGCACAACTGTACTACAAAGTGGTATGTACACTATATGTTTTCCTATAACTGTGCAGTGGCTGGAAAGAAATGTTCCTCCTGATGAAATGAGTGAAGAAAGTAACTCCAATGGTACACAGTGCAGTTTCAAAAGTAAGACAATTGAATACACATTGCTTCACTTGTACCTGAAACATATTTTTTTCTTTAACAGCAGATGCAGGAAATGAAGACAATGGCCCAGAAACAGCAAGTCCTCCACAAGTGCATGGGCACATAGAAAATGAAAAGACCACTGTACAAAACATATTAGAGAGCCTGGATGCAAAAATGGAGCAATTGATCAATACTTTTGGCGATTTAAAAGATTTTGTACAGGGACATATCATGGATACAATTAAATACCAATGCCCCACCTGCACCTGTACCCCTTCCCCATATCCCAGCCAATCATCCCCACAAATTCCCTGCAAATAAATATGTTACAATGAGTCCTTAATCCCTTACTCCCCTGAAGCCGCACCTGTGGAAAAACCTAATTCCCCTATATATGTTTCCATTTCTGCTGCCCCTTCCCTTTCCTAATTCTGTGTATTTATTTTTGTATGTATGGTCTATGTATGCATTGTTGCTGTGTGTCTATGTGTTTTATTTTTTAAAAGGCCTGTTTTGAGTCCGTGGAGTGCTCGACTGCCCCGGATGTCCACAATTATCAAAATGGAGGTGTCCTACGGACACCACACCTGTCCACAAAAACTGCATTCAAAATGGAGATGTTCGTAGGACTCCCTTCCTGTCCCCATGACTACAAACCTGTAATGTACCTTTAATTAGTTCAGAGACCCTACCCCTGGCCTGCAGACACCTGGGTGCATGCGCATCACATTCCCTGTGTCCTACAGACAATTCTCCTGTCTGTCATGTCGGCAAAGTTATGGCATACTTTTAATTAGTTCAGGGACCCCTGCCCTGTCTGGTGGTCACTTGGGGGCATGCGCATCACTTCCCCTGGATCCTACGAACAAAGGCCCTGTCCAGCATGTCCGCAAAGCAGTGACATACTTCAATTAGATAGGGGACCCTACCCTTTTCCGTGAACACCTGGACGCATGCGCATCCCATCCTCTGGGTCTTACGAACACCGCGCCTGTTCGGAACTTTCCGGCGCACATGTGTTGCACTTTTAATTAGCTTGAGGACTCAAACCCTGTACGTAGGACACCTATGCACATGCGCACAACAGAACCTGTGTAATAGGTGTCCTACGGAGAGCTGTCCCATTCACAATGCTCACAATTTCATCATTTGATCGCACCCACACTGAGCGTAGGCCCTTATTCCCGAACAGGGTCCAGGCCCCCGAACACCCAAAACTTGCTTTTTGGGCCAATCCAAGGTGATTTACTGTGGAACATCACCCTTTTAGACATTCCAGACTATGCCCCTAGCCTTCTGGACACTTTCTGGAACTTTTTGAGCCCAGCTTGGTGTTTGAAGTGTCCGCAAAGTATGCAACTGTCTGCGAAGTACTCCCCAGCATCCCTATAAAAGGCCACCCCCAGTGCTGCTCCTAATTCTGTTTTTGGATTTCCATTAAGGAAACTGCCCCCTACATCAATGAAGTGCACCAATATCTTCCTCTCTCTATCTGCCCTTTCTTATCCCTGTGGTTTCCTACCCTCCCTACCGTCCCCTCCCTTGTGTGTTGTTTAAAAAATCTAATAAAAATTCACAAAAAACACACAAAAAACACAAAAGAGCTACCTTTCACTGTTTAAAAATAAAAGTGCCAATGAAATGGTGCAGGCCCCCACGCAGTCTCCAAAGTATCTGCACAGCACAGTAGTCTGTGGACATCCTAAGCATGCAGGGTGTAGCAGCATGTAAACCATTGCATTCTTTTCCAGGACAAATTGGTTGCTCCGAAAAGAGCCTTTTGGGGGGTTTTCTTTTTGTTCTTGGAAGATTTGAACTGCAAACACCTACTGCACACATGCTTGCAATGCTTCCAAAAATGGCTGCAAAACATTTTGGATATTATGCAAAAAAAGATGATTGCCACCATCAGTAAAATGCACTCCATCTGTGCAGAAAATATTGGTGCTACGAAATTTAATGTTTTCATTGTCGAAGGAAGACATACCAACATTTCATAGAAATGCGCAAACAGCCTTGTGTACATTGCGCCTGGCTTTCTCCATTTGTGGACCAAATAATGAAGAGTGCAGCCACATCTGTCTCTGGGCAATGCACAAAAAATGTACTCGGATGTTTGGGAACATGCCCATGACGTTCCCAAGTGCCTCCTTCATCGCAAACTGCAGAGAGAGTCCAGTAACATGGCCTAAACTGTTCCCTCAACAATGAACAATAATAACGGCTGGATGATGCTGCGTCACCAAAGTGGCACAAAGGGGAAGCAAATCCAGCCCCTTCGTGCCAAACAGTCCATAACTCAGCACATCCACATGAGGGAAACCAAGATCTCACCCACTCACACCACTCTGCATGCAATGCTACCAATGTATCCACGAGTCCCCAAAATCTACACACTCTGCCTCCTGAAAGGCAGAGGCATAGCCATAGCAATCTGCACTCCTCTCAGAAAACAGATCTTCTGCCACATTCTCTCCCTGCACCTTATTGACCTATCCCCTGGCCTCCACAGTCCCATTTCCACACCTACCATCCTCAAAAGTCCCAGATGTGGCATGTGTGATCCAAGACCTATCGCAGGGTTTGCAGATAAATCGGCCAATTCAATGGGGTGGGGAGAGAAATTTAACTCAGGGTAGGAGATTTTTCTTATTGCGGTGGCTCTGAAAAGTCTTTTTTTTAGGTGCTACTGAAGAAACACCTTTACTTTCAATTTGTTTCATTTTTTTTCTATTCTTTTCCTCCTTACTGCCTTACATGGACCTCTGCAAAGCATCCCTTAGATTCCCCAAAAACGTAGCATTTCCAAGAAAGTACAACGAAATGCCATCACCAGTAAAGTAGTGCGCACTAAGGGAATCAATGTTCTCATTGGAGCAAACAGAATTCTCAGCACGTCCCAAAACTACACCCATGCCTCTATTAACAAGGCACTGTCCAACATTTTGCTGGGGATTAAAGATATTGGGATTGTTCCATTGTGCTCTTGGTATTATTTCAGAAATAAAACACCTTTTCATTAGGGAAAAGCACCATTAGGTTTTCCACAAACAACTTCAATACAGGAACCAAACTTGGGGCACTGATGTAGCCCAAATGCTCTCCTCCACAGTGCACCACCAAAATATCAGGACTATCAAAAGTAGCAATGTTTCTGCAAAAAGCAAGCAGTGCCTGCAAAGTATGGCCAGGCACACTGTACCATAAAGCTTCCAGGCCTGGAAAACCAAGATCTCCAGAAAACCCTCTTGTCTTTGCATAGCTCTCCAGATCAGATACAAATGAATCTCCCACTATCCATACAATAACTCCAGCCACCTTCACTACACAACCGACACAGCAATGAAAAAAAGCATTACCCTCCCTTCATGTTAAGCACACCCTGCACACCTGATTGGATATCCCCACCGTCCCATTTCCATGCCAGGCATGCTGAGAAAGCCTGGATGTTGTATGTGCGATTCTCGAACTACTGCAGTGTTCGCAGATCCCGTAACACAGGGGCAGCCCTTCTTTCCTTTCCACTTGACACTTTGCAGCACTCTCTCATTGGCTACTGGTAAACAGTCCCACAACCATCCACCAATCACATCCAAGATCTCTACATCTAACTCCACCAACCCACTACAACACTGCAGATCTACTGTTCAACACCCAGAACACAGGTATTCCCAAGCACCCGCATCCAAAAGTACTATGAAACTCTCCACTATTTCTACTTCAAGATTCATCCACATCTACATCCATCAACACAAATGACCGATTATGCATATGTTTTGTAATGTACAAAGAAAATAAAAAAAATACATATATGCATACATGCCAAAACTCTCGACTACCTAGGGGGTACATTGGACCCCAGAAAGTGGGAAAAAAGAATTTCCCCATAGCAATGCATTGTGGTTTTACTTATTTCAGACAGGAGTAAAAAATAAATTGCAATCTTTTTTAACTAAAAATCAGGAGTCTCCCGCCTAAATCGGGACAGTTGGCATGTATGTGTATGTTACCAAAGCATTGCAAGTACATAGATTGCATGCATACAGACAGGGTCCCTGCCACTTGCCCTGCATAGCCTACTCAATAATCATACTGTCATTGGTGCCATCTCCTCAAATCAACTGACAGTTACTTACACTGCTGTTTGCTTTCACAGTTTTCTTATACTGCCCACTAGCATAACACCTACAAAACACATATTTCAATTCAGGCACCACATTGGGAACATTTGCACAGCGCATTCAAATGCCAGATCCTATGTAAAATGCCCACAATGCACACACAAAAGGGAAACCACATGTATATCAGCAAAGCATGGCAATTATATACATTGCCCAATTCACCGAACCCACAATTAGGAGGAAAGCAATGCATGTCTTCATTAGAAACAGTGCTATCTATACATTTGGATAAATAAATAAAACAACAGAAAATAACTTCTGTACTCATATAGCGAACATCCATGTGTCACAAAGTTGACAAATTTCCACACACAGTAACATTCTCCTTCCCAACCTGTATCTCTTTCTGCCCTTTTTCTCACCATACTATGACTTCCACTAATCCATTTCCAAAACAAATAGTGCAAAAACATCTCACACCCTTCAAAAATGCAGCCCCATATGCCACAGTTATCACTGCAGCACTGTCCCATACCAACAATGCTAACACTCCGAAGTGCTCACTTGTATGCAGTACTGTACCATTGCACGCACACACACACACACACACACACACACACACACACACACACACACACTAACTCTTCCTGCCAACTAATCCTCCTAGAATATAAAACAATGTGTTCTCCTACTGCTATTACTGTACCATTAATACACATACCCACTAACTTCCTTCTTTTGCAATTGCAGTAAAGAACAGTCTCCTAAAAGATAGTGACATCTCTGCTGGAAGCTAACTCCCAGAAGAAATCAACTCTTCACATCCAACAAAGTAAGTGCAGTACTTTTGTAGTGTTCTGCCTGTTACTCAGGCAGTGCAGTGTTGTTCTATTGTAGCCTAGATAATTTTAGACAACCTCAGATAGCTCGCTTCACCCTTACTCATTGCACCTAGCCATGCCCACTGTTCCTATTCTCATCAGAAAACTGGTATGTTACTACCCAATAGCTTTATAAAAACATTTTAATGTCCATATTTCGTCAACCACATTACACTGTCATAAACACTGAAGCAAACTTTTCCCACAGCAACACACACACATATCACTACAACCTTCCCAACCAAAAGTAACAGTCCTTTGCACAATCACACTCCTATATGTATACCTAACTGCATATTCATACACTCCTGCACAGTACACACAAATACATTGCACAACTTCCAAACCCACACATTTCTCCAACAAACACAAGACAATGCCTACCAAAAAGCAACTCTGTAGAAAACATTGCCGAAATAGAGTAAACTAAACTCAAACCATGCAAAATGGCCATCCACCTCTAGCAGACTTTGTACACAATGTTCAAACAAAACAGTCACTGAGCGAAACGGAAGAAGGTAGCAGGAGAAAACATTTTACTTCTTTTCCAAAATGTAAAACTAAACTAAATTTATTAAGAAAAATGCAACTACAAGTCATGTTACCACTACATCTACCTACATTAAAATAGCCACAAGTAAGCAATCAAAAATAAATTATTTTACAAAAAGATATTCCACCATAGAATCCTTCAGAACCCTATACAAACAGGAGAAAAATCACGCCCACCCCTTCAAACTTACCGCAGAAAACTTATACTGGAAGCTCTCATAGACAGTGCAATTCTCCCAAAAAGAACTGTATCTATATTAATTTTAAACAGAATGAAACCACTAACAAAATTACTAAACTACAAAAAGTACTTCACAACATATGCAATATCAGCATAGATACCTTTGCCAACCTCTGTGCAGGTGATAGGAATCACACACCCAACAAAGAGCCATATTTCAAGGAAGAGGCATACAAACAAGAACACCCAAACCCATACAGCAGTGGCAGAGTGTATAAAAAGATAGACAATACTATTATGCAAGAAGAAATGCTCATTGAAAGAATATCCCAAACAAATTTACAATCAACTCACCATTCCACAGAACCAAACCGTCCCGTCTACAAATGGCCGTGCACCTCAATGTGTAATGTATGAAAACAATCCTTCAAATATTTGCAGGAGTTCCTCAATCAATATGTAAAAGCCAAAGACAAATAAAAAATTTAAATATTGCAAACCATGGATTCCTGTCCAGCGTGCAAATACACAGGACTGCGGGGACATTCATTAGCCATCATTTCAGGGCCTGCTTGCAAAAGTACCTTCCACCACATCCAAATGTTAGCAACACACCATTCTACTATGCAAAATCGTGTTCAGAGACAATAGCATGCAAAAAGTCCTGCTTTAACAAGGGAACATTTAAATCACATTCTCCTACATGTTACAGCCAAACAACTGCTGGAAGAAATAGACCACATCCAAAGTAAATATTATGGAAGTGAACAGCACTTACAAAATACAGTAACTATAAAAAGCGAGTAGCAACAACCTTGCAGATACCAACTTCTGTTACACATGTACAAAAAAGAAATAGCCAAGCTTAAAACTACATCTGCTGAAGTACCAAACCAAGTATTTGTCTGTTGTCACAGAACAAAAAGAGTACAAAAACTATAGATATAATGTACAAAATGGAAAACCTGAGAGAAACCACTGAAATATTTCAGGATTCCTCATCAACTGGCCAATATGAACTACTAGATCCTACTACAGCCTCCAATATTTTAGAGCGATATACAATTGACCCGCTGCACTCCAAAGTCACCATAGACGATGCACTGGAAACATATCAAATGCGGCAAGCCAAAGGATCTCCAATAAGCATATGGGAAAGAAGTGTAGAAGCACAAGCTTTTGCTCTACTCTTTCCTACTGGAAAAGGTGGAAAGTATGATGAAAGATGCACACAAATAACAGCTCTTTACGGATGTACTGTGAAAATACCATATTTAGACAAAACATTGAATTCATATTCATCCACCTCCGTGAAAGTGAACTAGCAACTGTATGTTACTGCATTGTGCCCACATTGAAAACAGGTTCCCATTTTTTAAATATGTCTGATACGCAGCTACTTCAAAAGTTGCAAGAGAAAGATTAAGTTTTACAGTCAAGTATTACAAATCTCTTGGCAAACATGCATGGAGCGAAGGTCTACTGGTTCTGATGTCACCCAGATGTACGGTGTATGCTGCGCAACCTTGGCCCACCCACATGGTTTGTCACTTTAAGTTGTGCAGAGCATGCATTGCAAGACTTGTATGATTTCCTATGGATAGCAAATGAAAACAATGCTGGGATAGACATGAAAACATCAGGAGAACTCTGCTCTCTTGAACCTGTAAATGTGTTAAGGTACTGCCATCACTGCTTTACTGCCATGCAGCACTTCATCTGTAATAAAAACAATTCCTCTCCTCGGAGAAGTGCAACACATCTTTTTGAGGAAAAAATATCAATCCAGAGGAGCACCACACATCAACATGCTTTTGTGGATTAAAGTAGCTCCTAAATTTGGGCAAGACAGTGATGCCACTGTTTTGCAATTCATTCACAAATGTCACATGCGAAATCATTTCAGAAAGCATACATGCACACATTTTCCGGTTTCAAAGGCACAAGTGTGGCAAGTACTGTCGGTGCATATATAAAAATAAAGCAAATACTACACCAAATGCTGCTTTGGTTTCCCTAGACTAGTTTCAGCAAAAGGATAAGCAAACTGCTTCATGTCTTCTCTTAGACACAGTGTGAAAGGCAAATCACCTAAGAACACACAGTGCATAAAAAGAACTGAAGCATTAAAGTACATCAATGATTACAATGCAATCATTGCACTCCAGTGGAATGCAAACATAGATGTGCAGTACATTGCAGACAATTCCACTGCAGTTGTACTATATGTCACAGCCTACTTTACCAAAGCTGAGAAAACAGAGCTGAAAAACCTCTGGGATGACATATCATCTGACAAAACACTGCCACAAAAATTATAGAGCTTTGCCATGAAAACGTTCTCTCATAGAGAATGCAGCTGCTACGAAGCCGCAGACTGTTTAACAGGCACAGCCTTGTATGGGAAATGTGAAAACATAGTCTGGCTAAGCTTGGGTCCTGCTGCATCCAGAAAAAGAGTTCTCAAATTGTTCCAAGACATAGAAACAATAGCCAAAAATGATCCCAACAGCAGAGACATTTTGAAAAACAATTTATTGGACACATAATACCCAAACAAGAGGACTACTTTGGAAACCATGTGTCGATACCACATAGCCCAAAACTTATTATACAAAAATACTATTAAACCAGATGAGAAAAAAGGTAAATACATAGTCGAAGGTTATGAGGGCAGCCTGGTTAAACTTACCAAATGCAGACTCGTTAATCATATGAAGCCATCATTAAAAAATCCTCAACATAAAGAACATTACTATATATCCGTACTGCAACTTTTTAAACCATAGAGAAAAGAAGCTTTATTGCACACCAATTCCTCCTGTGAAGATGCTTTCAATGCAAGTGAAAGCACTATAACAGATATAAACTTTGCACAGTACAAAAACATGTTGGACAATGAACGCCAACAAGAAGAAGAACTTCAAGCTCAACTAAATGTAGACACTACTGAGAGCAGTCAACCTTCTCCTACAGTAAGCCAAGAACCACTTGGAGACCCACTCATAGTAAATGAAGCAGAATTAGACATGACTGAAGTAGAAAACACCATGTGTCTATATGAGCAATCTGAAGAAAATTGTGCTGTTCTGCAATCACAACACAATAATGAGCAGCATAACATTTTCCTAGAAGTAACTTTAAAAAAATGAACGTGGTGTGCAGCACGAAACACAAACGTGTACTTGTCAAAACTATAAACCTTTACTGCTGTATTTAAGTGGTGAAGCTGGTTCAGGCAAAACATTCTTAATAAAAATCATCAGCAAGTTCATCCAACAATTGACAAACAACAAGCTTTCAGCTGTTGTAACTGCCCCCACAGGTTTAGCTGCCTACAACACAGTGTGGGATATATTGAATCACTCAGCTGTGCTATGCTACATCATTTTGCTGCATTAGGGCAAGAAACAGCAAAATGGCTGTACTGACTCCTGTGTCGCCAAGATCTCTAAACTGAATTTTTGCAACAACCAGAAAATGGCTGCACCACACCGCCACACATATTTCAGGTACTCACTGCAGGAATGTGCCAGTGTGCTTTGCAACATTTACCATGGATTGAAGTGAAAGAGGCAGCATTACTTGCTGAAAACCCAAAATGCCTCTTTAAAATGACATCTTTCAACATTTAAAAGTGCTGCATGGCACTAAATACATCCATTTCCCAGGAACTACTGTGATTAAAAAGGCCCTGCAATGCCCAGGATCATCCATTGTGTCTCAGAGGAATTGGGCCTCATTTGAATGACAGCTCCTGTCAAAAGTATCATTAAAGAATCAACCAGGGGATTTGTTTTCATTTTACACGGTCTATTTTCTTTGCAACAGTATCAAGAATCAGTACCAAATACCAGCTGTTCAGAAAAAGACTCCAACTAGATGCCTGTTAAATGTATCCATGCTGCAAAACAACTCCAGCACTCAAGAAAAGAACTACAGCTGCAGAAAGTGTATATTTGCTGGAGATGAAACCCGAATTTAAAGAAACAGTAATATGTGCTTTTTCTGACTGAAGAGAGAAAATCGCCTATTTAAAAGAAAATTGTTGGGTAAAGGCCTGCTTATTTAGCAATGTAAAAGAATTCGGTGCTGGTAAAAGTGCATTTATAAACTGTTTTGCTTCCATAGGTTTAAGTCAAGATGTAAAATGTAAGTTGGCAAACTATATAAAAAAACTTGCTCTGCCAGTTGCTAGCCCTGAGAAAAGGTGACACCCCATAAACCTTTGGCAAAGGCAAACGCTAAGTGCTAGCTTGGAGGATTTTGAATGCACTGGGACAAAGGGACTTCCCCAGCTCATCAGACATTCATCTTTGCTCCAGGCTGGGAAAATAGCAGGCTGAGACTCTCACCTATCAAGTGTGAGGGTCAATAAAATCTTCAGTCAATAGAGAGCCCCCTCATCCTGCTTCAAAGGAATTGACAATTGACAGCAGTTGAAAGAAAGGAAAAAAAAATCTGATCAAGTGACATTTGGTTTTAAAGGTTATTTTGTAACTGAACTTTAAAAGACATTTAAAGTTACAGCAAGAATGAGGAAAAATATGAAAAGTTGGTAGTTCTAAATCAAATTTTATGCTCTTTCTGTGATAACTTGGTAGAACTCATTACTGCATAAGGAACATAAGTTGTAAAAATTGACGGATTACGGGAAAGTATTGATGTTGTGAACATATTTTGTACACACATCCCAGGGGTATATGCAAATCTGTGTACCAAATTTTAGGCCAAACCTTTCATGGTTAAAATTGCCAAAATGTAGAAGAAAGGCAAAACCAGGTCCCACAGACTTGGGGTTTGGATTGAAATATGACACACAAAATATATAACCTGTGTATCTGATCTTCTCAGAAGTTATAACTGCATAAATATGTATTTGTGGCAAAATTTGATTTTGGTCCAGTAGCCCGGGGAGGTTTCTAGACATTGTAAAAGTAAACCCATGAACATGACTTCCTTTTCTGCGATCCAATCCGCTATGGGCAAGGCGGAAACTATGCTCTTGCCCAATCCTAGCATTATGGGTGTGGGTAGTAAACCTGCCCCTGCCATATACTGTAGTGATATCATCTGGCCTGATAAATAAGGGCCCCTGACAGCACACAGAAACACACTGATTCCTGACGTTCTTCCTGAATTCCTGTGTGGCATCCTGTTCCTGATTTCTTTATCCTGTTTGATCCTGATTCCAGATTTTCATTGCAAAGCCAAGGCCTATGCATTGCTGAACCCCTTTTCAGCTAGGCCTCAAATTCCAAAAATCCCAAAAACCCAAGGGAAGCATCCTGATCCAGCCTGGTTTGCTCTACTAGATGTATGCCTGCTCCAAACTCGCCATCCCACTGATCTGTAGTATCCAGTAACCAGAAGCGCCAGTTCAGTGCAGTCCGGTGACCAGAACGGCCCAACTGATCCTGTTCCGCCAGATTTGCCCAGCTGTCCTTGGTTAGACCTGATCTGTGCGATGACCAGAACCCTTGATGGTCCAAAATCCTAAATTAAAGTGGACTGTAAGTATTAATAGGAATCATAGAAAACCATAGCATACCTTACCTTGCCTTGTCCTATCCCCATATTTAAACCCTCCTATCCTTACTTTATTAACCTGTAACATTGTCAGAATCCATGTTGAAATCCTGTCCTAATGTATCTTGCTAAGCGCCATTTCTTAAGTCATTTTTATTTTGTGTAAATCCTATACTATCAATCCTATTTCTAGTGTTCCGACTGGTTCTGCCAGTGCGGGCACTGGGGATATGGGTTTGAAATCATGAATGAACTCCAGAGCTTACTGTGTCCCTCTTTGGTATTCTAGCCCGCATGCTCTAGTCTAGAGTAAAATTATAGTAAACATTTTCTTGTCCAAACTTTAAAACTAAAAACGCCTCTCATTCTACATTGCATATCTCTCTCAGTTTAATAGCTAGAGACTTCATTTCAATTCCAGAGTGTACCTAAGACCTATGACTACACCCCGACCCAGAAACTGCACTCAAAATAAGTGTATTTCACCCATTTTTATTGAATCATTTTGGTTGTGTGCTGCATACTAGGCTGAGACCAGGGTACATCACCTGATTGAAATGTTTAATAATAGGTGGTGTTACTTTACAATGATTGCCACTCCTTCCAGTAAAAGACCAAAACAAATTAGACTACTACAAACTTTTAGCAGAAGCTGCTATGGAGCTACGTAGAGTTTTGAAACAAATGAAAATGCTGGCGAGCATGGCCTCCAACCTAATGTTGGATTTGATTCACCTCAAATTGCAAGAGGACCTCAAAAATGATATTATTGTTTTTGGAGATCTTCCTCAATTAACACCAGTGAAGGGTGAACCTAATTTTAAAACCTTAGGACACAAACTGTGCCATAACACACTTTGCAGCATAGGAAATGTTAATCTCTGGCAACATTTCCAATACAGACAACTAACTAAAAACACGTCAGTCTGCAGACCTCACTTATGCCAACATTTTGAAAAGTATTCCGATTGGTGCGCTTTCAAAGGAAGCACAGTCTATGTTAAGTAGCAGACACATCCGTGAGCTATACAGGCATAACACATCTGCTACTGATGTCATGGAACAATTAGCGCACAGAAATGTAAAATATATGTCCATAATGCCAACCCTAGCAAGCTGTGCACAATTCAATGAAACAATGTTGAAAAATGAAATGCAACCAATAGTGCAAATGTACTCCACAGACAAACTAGACGTGCATGGTAAAACAGTACCTTTGTGTCAACAAGCCACAGCATGATTAAATAGCTTGGAAAATTCTATCTCCAACACAGCTGGTTTGGAGAGTGTGTTTAAACTGTAGTGTAATGCTCAAGTGTAACCTTGGCGTGGAGCAAGGTTTAGTTAATGGAGCACTTGGTAAAGTTGTTGGCTTCCAGACATACCCACATGACAACAACATTCAGTTTGTCAACATCCACTTTGACAAACTTTCAGAAGTTAAAAGGATAGGATGCTCAACAGCTTGATACCTTCTTTTCAAAGAAATGTGTGTGCTGCATACTAGGCTGAGACCAGGGTACATCACCTGATTGAAATGTTTAATAATAGGTGGTGTTACTTTACAATGATTGCCACTCCTTCCAGTAAAAGACCAAAACAAATTAGACTACTACAAACTTTTAGCAGAAGCTGCTATGGAGCTACGTAGAGTTTTGAAACAAATGAAAATGCTGGCGAGCATGGCCTCCAACCTAATGTTGGATTTGATTCACCTCAAATTGCAAGAGGACCTCAAACATGATATTATTGTTTTTGGAGATCTTCCTCAACAACAGTGAAGGGTGAACCTAATTTTAAAACCTTAGGACACAAACTGTGCCATAACACACTTTGCAGCATAGGAAATGTTAATCTCTGGCAACATTTCCAATACAGACAACTAACTAAAAACACGTCAGTCTGCAGACCTCACTTATGCCAACATTTTGAAAAGTATTCCGATTGGTGCGCTTTCAAAGGAAGCACAGTCTATGTTAAGTAGCAGACACATCCGTGAGCTATACAGGCATAACACATCTGCTACTGATGTCATGGAACAATTAGCGCACAGAAATGTAAAATATATGTCCATAATGCCAACCCTAGCAAGCTGTGCACAATTCAATGAAACAATGTTGAAAAATGAAATGCAACCAATGGTGCAAATGTACTCCACAGACAAACTAGACGTGCATGGTAAAACAGTACCTTTGTGTCAACAAGCCACAGCATGATTAAATAGCTTGGAAAATTCTATCTCCAACACAGCTGGTTTGGAGAGTGTGTTTAAACTGTAGTGTAATGCTCAAGTGTAACCTTGGCGTGGAGCAAGGTTTAGTTAATGGAGCACTTGGTAAAGTTGTTGGCTTCCAGACATACCCACATGACAACAACATTCAGTTTGTCAACATCCACTTTGACAAACTTTCAGAAGTTAAAAGGATAGGATGCTCAACAGCTTGATACCTTCTTTTCAAAGACATGTATGTACGCAGAGAACAGTTTTCTCTGTCTCTAGCATATGCCGTCAATATTCATAAATCCCAAGATCTAACCCTAGATCAAGCATTGATTGACATTAACAACACAGTCATTAAAGAAGACGAGTTATGTAGCAATGTCACACCTACGTACACTTGAAGTACTATTTCTACTCAATTGTGATGAAAGCAAAGTCAAAGCTGACATTCCTTGCATTGTAGAGTACAACAGACTACGTGCCCTCTACACACCCCATCTCAAAATGTACCATGTTCCTTAAAAGGCAGACTTTGTAAAGAAAATTAGTCCAAACACAATTTATTCATGATCTCCCGACAGTACAACCAAAGAACTTGAAAGCAGCTGCTACTCCATCAATTACCACAACCACAGAAGTATGTACTGAATAGGCAAATGCATAAAGAAAGAAAGAAGAAAGAAAGAAAGAAAGAAAGAAAGAAAGAAAGAAAGAAAGAAAGAAAGAAAGAAAGAAAGAAAGAAAGAAAGAAAGAAAGAAAGAAAGAAAGAAAGAAAGAAAGAAAGAAAGAAAGAAAGGTATCTCTTCAAAACAAGCACATGGACTTCCATCAAATCACTTGGACACAGAACTATCTCGTCCATTCAAATTTTCCAACACAACTGGTGTAAATTGCTATGGAAATGTAGCAATCAATGTTCTATTCCAATTGCCACCAATTGTTGAAAACATTTACTTAAACGGCGCAGACCAGCTCTGTTTGCAAATGCTACTCCTTCATAGGAAAGCAACAAACAATCCCGACACCATTCATAGTGTCTCCGGAATAAGGCAGAAATTGGACTACTGTGCAGGAATGGTGAGATTCACTATAAACACACAGGAAGATCCACAAGAATGTCCATTGTACTTACTACAAGTACTGGAAAACAAAAACATTCTTATAAATGAAATTTTCCAGATTTCATACATGTGGAAACATACATGCACTCTCTGCAGCCATGTGGACCAGGAACAAGTCACTAACAAGTGTTTTGTGTATATATCTATACCTAACTATGAATCCATTCCATTTCAACAGCTGGTACAAAATACAAACCATGGCATATTATGTACTACTTGCAATTCAGACAATTGTTCCACCTTACAGATATAATCACATTGCTAATATCTACTAGTAATGTTTTTACGCTACAAGGCAAATGGCACCAAAAACAACTGCAAGCTTACTAGCTTCACACATGGACAAGTATCACTTGGCAAGAAAACCTTCACGACAGTAGGCATAATCTACCACACAGGCGCCACAACCACTGAAGGTCTCTAAACTGCATGCATTAAAAACAAATGTGGGTGATTTGAATGCAATGATACTTCCATTACTCTGAAGCAGAGATTACCAGCAAATCTTGCAAATACCTACTTAATATACTTTAAACCAAAATGTACTTGCTGATCTACAAAAGTAGCATAGCCTACTGCCTAATGCTCACCAACAGATATGTAACTACATACACAGAAATAACGTCTGCCCAGTGAAACTAGAACAACTTAGCATACACCCATTGCCCATGAGTACATCAGTTGTGCTGCTATAGAGTTTTTTCCCCAATAACCCAATGATTATTATCACAGAAACAACTGCAGAAAGAACACACTAATATTGTTTCACCCTTAGTACTTAAACAGAAAAGTACTGAGTATGAGGGTCTACAAACTGTCCTCAATGACCTGTGAAACGACCAACTGTTAGAATAAGGCAACAGCTATCTAACAATGCCCATGCCACTGCAATCAATACACAACTGCATGCAACTACACCCATAATACTGCAAGGGCACTTCACAATAGTGAAAAATGGAACTCTGCAAACAAGAATGAAGGTGCTTTAAAACATACCCTGCAAAACTGTGAAACTGTAAACAGTTACAATACACCAACTGCTATCTAACTGCAACCATAATACTGCAATATTACTTACCAGTACTACAAAATTTCAAATCCACCAGCAAAAATGTAAGTTCTTCTGCGGAAACCCTTCAACACTCATTAATTATAAACAACCAGAATACACCAAGTGGTATCTTACTGCACCTGCAGTACTACAATATAACTTCCAGCAGGCTAGTTGCCAAAATCAACCTTCAGCAATCACAGTCCTACAAACCTAACCTCAACAACTTTCAAATGACCAACAGTTAGAATACACCAACAGGTATCTAACTGCCCCCACAATCCTGCAATATTAGTTTCCAATACTACACTACTTAGAAAACAACATCAATCAACACAAAAACAGAGACTTACTGCTAAAAAAAGGAAACAGATAAACAGTTAGAATATGCCAACAGGTATCTAACTGCACGCATAGTACCACCACTTCCAAAAGGAACATCATACACCGTTTCAATTCCTCCTACTGCAACAGTGCTTATAGCAGCCATCACCACACAGATATGCACCTTAAGGATTCCTGTAAGTAGTGTAGTTCACACATCAATGAAACAGACTGTCCCACATAACAACAAATTAATGTAGAATGTTTTTTTTTTATCCTGCATGGATGTTTCTTCCCACAGACCCAATGATTATGCAAACAAACACAGGAAATAAGCATATTGCCCAGTACACTTGTTTAAAGCATGGTACTTCTAAAGTGCTATTTATGAGGGTCAACAAAGTACTGAAATATATTTGAAATGGAATGCAATACCACATTATGAAGTACCTACCCTAACATGTTATATTTTCTTTTATCACAGACAATGAAACAAAGATTTCTCCTGCACTTCCCCGTGCCACAATATTGAAATCTGCAAGTGGCACTTCAACGGTATTCTACACTGAGTTAAAAAACAGGTGTACAGTGCCTCGATGATGTATACAGTGAGTATACGATTATTGGTGTCATGCTTCTTTATAATCAGCTAATTGCATTTCTATACACATAGTTCTGCAATCCATATGCCAGTGTCACATTCTTCAGTGCATGGCCATATTAGGCTGCAGTGGTTGTGGCCAGGCCCTAGACTCTTGGGTATATGACTTATGTCCTACGGGCTCTGGCCATGCACCCAAGAGTCAAGTTTCTGGCCACAACCACAGCAGCATAATACAGCCATGCACTCAAAAATCTGCCAACTAACCACAACCCACACACATAATCCAGCCGCCTGAGGCCCCATCTACTTCAGTTCACATACTGTTACATTGTTTGCACCCACTGGACAGAATCTCATACGCACAAGAATCTCAGCACAGTCCAGTAAGGCAACTGCCACACACCCTGTACACCTCTCTGCACATACTATTACAGTATTTGCAGTGAATGGTCAGACTCTTGGGTGCTAGTAGCTGCCCACAATCACCACACCATAATACACACATGCAGCCAACAATCTGCACACTGCCCACAACCCGTACACATAGGCCAACCACCAGAGTCCATGTCCACCTCTGTACACATACTATTGTAGGACTTCCAACCACTCACATTCCACTCCCCTACCCTAAACCACCTGCCACCCTCTACACTTCTCTACACATAGTATTACGCTACTTCAACCAGTGGCCAGACTGCACCCAAAAGTCTAGTTACTGTCCACTATTACACCAGCATAACAGAGCCATGCACCCAAAAATCTGCCCAGTGGCCACAGCACTCGGGGCACTCCAATAAACCAACCGCCACACACCCTGTCCGCTACTGTACACTTAATATTACACTATTTCAACCAGTGGCCAAGAGTGTAGTAGCTGGCAACAATCACAACACCATAATACAGCCATGCACCCAGCAATCTGTACAATGGCCACAACCCACACACATAGGCCAAGTACCTGAGGCCCTCTCCACTTCTGTATATATACTATTACACTACTTCACGCCAGTGGGCAGTCTCTTGGGTGTGCGGCCTACACATAGTGTGTGCTACACTGTTGTTGTATTGACATTCAGTAATCATTGGTAAAAATAAAAAAAATCCATAGAGGATTTAAAAAAAAAGATTATCATTATGTGAGTGTAAGTGTGACTGTTTGAAGTTTGTTGTAATTAAGGTAATGTTTAAAGTAGTTAGATACCTGTTGGCGTATTCTAACTATATTGATCATTAGAAGAAGTTTTGTAGTAACAAGAAATGTGATGATGTTTTTGAAGTGTATTGCAATAAGGGTATTTTGAAGTAGTTAGATACCTGTTGGTGTATTCTAATTGTCCTGATTTTTAAAAGTAGTATTGTAGTGTTATGGATTTAGGTAGATACTTGTTAGCATATTCCTATTGTTTATTGTGCTACAGTTTAGTGAGTAAATTTGAGTTGAAGGAATATTAAGTAGCCATATCTTAGATTTGCTGGTAACCTATGTTTTAGAGTAACAGAGGCATTGTTACATTCAAACCAACCACTCCTCTTTTTGACATATGTAGTATAGAGACCTGAAGTGATTGTGGCACCAGTGCGGTATATTATGCCTACTGTTGTGAAGATTTTCTTGCCTTGAGATACTTGGCCGTGTGTTAAGCTAGTGAGATTACAGTTATTTTTGGTACCATATGCATTGTACTTTAGCAGCATTAATATGGCATATTGGCATATTTGCTATGTTAGTTTATTTGTATGCTGGAACAATTGTCTGAATTGCAAAAAGGGCATAACATGCCATGATTTGCATTATGCAGAAGCTGGTGAAATGGAATGGATTCAGAATTTGGTATGGACACATAGACAAATCGTTCAGTAGGGATGTGCTCTTGTAAAACGTGGTTGCAGAAAGTGCATGTATGTTTTCATGTGTATGAAATCAATTATAGGGATGTTTTTGGTTTCCAGTACTTGTAGTAAGCACATTAGAAATACTTGTGGATCTTCCTGTGTGTTTATGGTAAATGTTATCATTCATGCACAGTAGTCCGATTCTTGCCTTATACCTGACATACTGTAAGTGTTGTCAGGATTATTTGTGGCATTTCTATGAAGGATGAGCATTTGAAAACACAACTGGTCCGAGCCGTTTAAATAAATCTTGTGAACAATTGGTGGCAATTGGAAGAGAAGATTGATTTGTACATTTGCATAGCAATTTACTCCAGTTGTGTTGCTGATTTTAAATGGACCAGAGAGTTGCGCCTCTTCATCGTTTGATGGGTCTCCAGATCTTTTTTTGAGAAGAGATATTTATCTCTTTTTCTTCTGATGGACCTGCAGTTGAGTTTGCACTGGACAGTTTTGTGGTTGTATTATTTGATGGAGAAGCAGTTGGTTGTTGTTTCTTTAGAGGTATAATTGGGAGATTTGTTATAGGTTCTGTTTGTATTCATATTTTTTTTTTAGGTACAGGGTACAAATCTAGATGGGGGTGTACAGCACACGTAAACTGTTGTATTCTATGGTGCATGGAATTTCAGCGTCGACTTTGTTTGTATCAAAGTTAACTAGGAATAGACCATGAGTGTACTGAGAGCTGAAAGTGGTATGTAACTCATACCTTCTTTAAAGACTGTGCTGCCAATGTCTATCATGTGTGAAATATGGTTAGACATTTGCAATTTGTTAATAGTGACAACATATCCAAAAGATAGAGAGAATTGTTCTCTGAGTACATGCATGTATTTGAAAAGACGGAAACGTGCTATTGTGCAGCCAATTTTGTTTTACTCTGCAAGTTTGTCAAAATGGATGAGAGATGATAGGTTATTTATAACGCGTTTAATACCCAGAGGTTTCAAAGTGCGGACCCATGGATCAAACCTGTGGTGCTCCATGTCGTCTTGCTTCCAAGCGAGCACGTTGCCCCTGAGCTATCCTCCCGAGACTGAGCTATCCATCCCGAGTATGTTGACAAACTGAATGTTGTTCTCATATGGATATGTTTGGAAGCCAACAACTGTACCAATCGCTCCATTGACTAAACCTTGTTCTACGTCATGGTTACATTTTAGAATTACTCTGCAGTTTAGACACAAAGTTAATATTTTTTCTAATCAAGATTTGTTGGGGATACATTTTTCTAAGCTAATTAGTCATGCTGTTGCTTCTTGACACATAGGGAGTGTCATGCCATGTACTTCTAGTTTGTCTGTGGAGCTGATATTCAGTATGGGTTGCATTTCTTTTTTTAACATTGTCTTGTTGAATTCACTACATCTTGCAAGGGTTGGTATTACAGACATGCATTTTATATTGTGTTGAGTTAATTGTTCCTTGACATCAGGAGCCTATGTGTTTCACCCATATAGCTCATGGACTAGTCTATGATTTAAGTTTGATTGTGCATCTTTAGTAAACAAACCAGTTCTAATGCATTTTAAAATATTACCATAGGTGAGGTCTGCAGACTGACACATGTTTTGAGTTAGTTCTCTGTAGTGAAAACGTTGCCAGAGATTTACATTTTAAATACTGTTGCAGTATTATTTGTCTCCTAATGTTTTGAAAATAGGATGACCTTTTACTGGCGTTATCTGTTGGACATTTCCAAAAACAATAACGTGTTTTCCTCCAAACAGTTCTTCATAGTTGATTTTTAGGATTTCCTGCATTCTGAGGTGAATTAAAGCCAACACGAGGATGAGAACCTTGCTTAATTCATTGATTAGGAGCTCTTTCATTTGTTTCAGAATTGTGCATACTTCAGTAGCAGCGTTTGCTGGTAATGTGTGGTATTCTAATTTGTTTTGGTGTTCTACTTGAAGGAGAAGTAGTTGGTGGAAAGTTATGTCTCCTATGTTGTAGGCAGCTAAACCTGTGGGGGCTATTACAAGAGCCGAAAGGTTGTTGTTTGTTAGGTTTTGTAGAAATGTGCTGGTTATTTCAATGATGATCTTTTTACCAGAACCAGCTTCACCACTTACATACAGGAGCAAAGGTTTATAATTTTTACAGCTACAAGTTTTAGATTCATGCTTAAAACCATGTCAATTTCTTCAGTGACTTCTAGATAAATTGTGAGTTGTTCATCATTTAGCTGTGATTTTAGCACTGACAAGTCTACTTCAGATTGTTTATATTTATACATACGGCCTCATCACGAGTTTGTCGGTGACCCCTTAAATGTGGCGGTAACGCTATTACCGCCACATTTAAGGGTCTGTCAAATCACGGTTTTGGCTGCATTTACCCTTAGCTCTGAGCTGTATGTTCTAAAATCACCCAACACACACATATACATAAAACAACATTACTTTATTTAATGCACCCAAATATACCTTTTGTGTACAAACCATCACTTCAAAATGTATTTCTTTTTATTTATCACACAATATAATGCAATGCAACAAGCACAAACCAAAACTGTACACCTCATATTATCACTTCAATACAACACTTCATACAGACTCACATACACCTGGCACTCATCCCAAAACAATTTCCCAGCAAATAGTAAGTACACTGTATTTATTTCTCTATTATTACCATTCATTATGTGAAGATCTATTATATGCAAATGTCTCTATTTTTTATTTTAACAGAAATGGAAAATGCACTTGAGCGGTGAGAAGAAAACTTTCCAAAAGAAGAAATGAGTGATGATAACATCTCTAATGGTAAACAATGCATCTTTTAAGATAAACAAATAATGTAATTTATACAGACCTCAGTGAAATGATAACTTCTTCTTTTCTTATAGTAGATACTTTACATGAAGAAACAACGCCACCATTTAATTATGGAGAATGCCAAGAAACACAAAGACAATCTTTATCCCCAACTGTACATGATGAAATCATGATCTTGTCTGCAAAATTGGATTAATTTAGTAATGACTTTAAGGAACCTTTAAATTATGTAAAAATCATGATTTTATAAATGTTGATTTTCACTGTCCTACTTGTACATGCCCCCCTTGTCCCCAGCAATCATCCCCATCAAATTTGCAAAATATAAATGAAAGACACTTTGATGAAACTTTTCTCGCTCCCTCCCACCCATGATGATCATTCTATAGAAATTCCAAATTCTCCCATTTATGCTTCCTGTTGTGATACCATCCCTTTCATAAATAAATAAATAAATGTTTTATATACCATGAATATGTTTATTGATCTGTCATATTTTTTTTAAATGCCATTTAATAGTCCACATGGTGGTCATTTACATAATGGGGGTGTCTGCAGACACCTGAACCCAGAAGAAGACTCCTGCACCCATTCTTCAGAGATCCTGAAGATCCTAGAGAAACCTGAATGAGCCAAGAACCCTATCCAGCTGGGAGACCCTACAAAGAAACCAGAGACCCATTGGAAGAAGGCTTGGCTACCAACTTCTGCTGCTGTCCTGGAGGAGCCCTGTCTTGCTTGTGATCTTTAGCAGTTCTGTGAAGGAGCTGTGACGCTTGGAGTGGAGGGACCATGCACTCCTGCTGTCTGTTTGGTACCCTGCAACAATGAGCCTTCGGAAGTGTCCCAGGATCGTCCCATGGGTGACCAACTACAAATTTGGGCTACTCTGCTGCCGGCATCACTGTACTGAGTATTGACCAGGAACTTGGGGGATCCTCAGCTGGCCCTACGAGACTAATCTCTGCACATTTACGGCATCCTAGCATCGAGGGGAACCGAGATAGGAGGGAAAGTCCAACTACGGCTGCTAAGGCGCTTTGTGTCACTGTGCTGCGGTGACCACCATCCACAATTGCTTAGGTGACCCGAGTCCAGTCCTGAAAGGGGTCCTGCATTGAGTTTTGCTGCAATCTTCCATTGAGAGTCCTTGAAACAGGAAAAGATACCAACCAGAGATCAGCTAGAACCTGCAACCCCTGTGAATCGAGGGCTGCGATGTTTGGCGAAAAAAGCAACCTTGGACCTCTTCCTTTTTCATACCAAGTCTACGGAAGACTCGAAGTATGGCAGGTAAGTTACAGAGCTTCTTACCTACCCCTATACTCCCATTATTAGTCAATGGGCTAACAATAAGCATTTATTCTAACACTGTTTGCTTTGCCACTACTTGCTTGTACAAGACTTCTGAAAGTTGGGGCTACTTTTGTTAGCTAGTTTAACTGGTACTCTAACCATAAGAACCATTCACTGTACCATAGAGACCCTATCTTTTAATTTTTCCTGCTTCAATGATTCTGTAGAACGTTTACCTGAACTATTGGGCAAAAGGTCCCAGACAATTTAGGGCTGGTTAATTGTAGCTAGGATCAAAAGGTCCCAGACAATTTAGGGCTGGTTAATTGTAGACCTTCAGTGCATACTATGAATCTAACCTTTCCTTTGCAGAAGTGTCTGATATGTATTATGCCCTATAAAAAGTGAATGCATATATGCATCTATTGTTTTCAGTGATGTGTGATAACTCGACTTGCTAGTAGTCACTTTTCTATAGTTTGTTTTGGCAAATAAATAATAACTGCATTTTTATACATCCTGTCTAAGTGTCATGCGACATTCCCATTGTGTGACCTCATCGTGGACTCTTTACAAGCTCACCACCTCTGAAGATCTTAGCCTGGACCACCTGTCACTGCACTTGTTTGGCTACAGGTCCCCAGAGTTGTCCCTGTCACAATATAGTTTGTCCTTCTATACATCTGTCCACTAGGCCAAAGTAGAGAAAATCAGTCCTAACACTCTCTCTACTAAAGAAACCCACTCTGGAACTGGACCACCTTGGCAACTATCACCACATCACCCATACTCCCTTCATAAGTAAGATCATTGAGAAAACAGTAGCTGCACAACTGCCGCAAACACATTGACACCAACAATCTCCTCCAAACCTATCAATCCAGGTTCAGACCCAGATGCAGCACGTAGACAGCAACCATGCAGGTGCACGATGATGCCCTCAACATCCTTTATGATGGCCACCCCTGCCTCCTGGTTCTACTCAACCTCTCAGCTGTTTTTGACACAGTATACCACCAGGCACTTACGGACACCCTACACCAGTGCATGGGAATTAGCAACCTTGTCCTACACTGGTTCAAGTACTACCTCGCCAAACGCCAGATGTTTCTTCAGATAGACTATCCATAGGCTCAAAACCTACCTCTCGCTGATCTAGTCTTGAATGTCCAGTGCATACTAGAAGTTGAACCCCTTCAAAACCGAACTCCTACTCCTCACCAACAACACCGAACACCCAGACATACAGATCTGGCTATCAACCAGGAACTCTGAGGGCTTCAAACCCAATCTCACCTCCTGCACCATTTCCCTCGGGTTCCACATCGAAAACACCTCTCCTTCAAGACACACATAGGTAGGAAACCTCACACAGCTTGCTATCAGCTCTCACTCATGTGAACAGTCAAGCTCTTCCTCCTTTGAGACAGCTTTAGATCCACCGTTAAAGCACTGGTCCTATCCTACCTGGATTGGGACAATGCCCTCCTTGAAGGCCTCCCGTCATCCTCCCTTGTGACTCTGAGAAGTGTCCTAAATGCAGACACACACCTCATCAAGGGTCTATGCAGATACGACCACATGACCCCGGCCCTCCTTGACCTTCACTTGCTCCCACTGCACGCACAAATCACCTTTATGTTTTGCTGAATAATCCATAAGGCAGTTTGCCACAAGTCACCTAGATACCTCATGGAGGAACTCTGCATCTCCGGTGGACAGCACACCATCAGACGTGAAGACTTGAAATCAGCAGCTGCAAAAAGGAAATGGCCAGAAAATAAGCCTTCTCTGACTATGCCCCTAGACTATGGAAACTCATCCCTGTCAGCATCAGACTTGCGCCCACGCTCCTTCAATTTAGAAAATAACTCAATACCAACCTCTTCAAGGCGTCTCTCATATACAACACCTAGGCCATCATGCCACACCTCGCGCCACCTGTCCTGCTAGATGCTAGACGCCACCTTCCCCTCTGCTCAGGCCACCCATTGTATCTGTACCCCTCCTCTGTGCCCCTCTGTTTTCTACCCCCTGATGTTTATCTGGTCTGTAGTTACCTCTTAAAAGTGCTCTGTTTTGCATATTTACAGTTGTATACCTCTGTAAAGCACTCTGTTGAGTATTTGTGTTGTTGTACACCTCGGTAAAGTGCTCCATTGCTTCTCAAAGCTAGGTCTATGCTCAATAAATATAATAATATTAATAATAGTAAAATATGTTGGCAGTAATTCTGCCACCGCTAATTCCACCGGGGCTAATTCTGCTGAAGGAATTAGCGCTGACTTCTTATTCAGCTGTCTGGTTAAAATGGCTGTAATTCAGTTACAGCCACCTTCACCATATTATGCCAAACCCATAATGAGACCCTTATTTACAATAGGATTGGGACAGTGGATACTTGAGAGATGTAATTAATGAGGGCGAGTGTTCACCTTCTTGCCCCTTCAAAGATGAGCAATTAGCACCTGTGGTGGTAGGTGGTACAATCCCTCTCCAGACTCATTCACTGCTTGGCTGTTCTCTGCTGTTATCTTCCGTATGATGAATTTCCATATCTGTCCCCATTGATTCTTTGGTCTCACTTTGTCCACTTACTACTAAATCTTTGGTTTCTAAGTGGGCATCAGAGCTTTTTTTAGTGGGATATGACTTCCAGCCCTATTTTCGTTTTTTATTGTGATGCAGAAGCCTTTTTCTAAAAAGATGATTAGCAATAATAAACTGCCCCATCCAGTCAGCACCTTTAAATTCCACCTAAGTGAGGATAACAATCAGGTTACTTAGTTATTGTAGGCAGAAGCAGAGGGCACCACATATAAAACTGCCCTATTGACCATGAATACACTATTAATCATATGAGTAGCCGAATGCTGTATGCATGTATCTCTCCTCTCCAAACTAACAACACCTCTCCTAGACAATCTTCCGATTTTCACATGTCTTTAAATTCTCATACAACATAAATGGTTTATTCTTTCAGCACTTGTTTCCAGCACCAAGAGCTCACAATATAAAGCAGGATTGTTCAACTTGTGGGAGTTGAAATGGAGCTCTGGCGTCTCACTGACATTAAGTTATTTTATGAATACACCAGAATGTATATAGTGCTTCCATGATTCTGCTATTTGCATGCATTTTTACATGTTTGAAAATGTGGCTTTCCAGAAAACCATCTTTTAGCATCATTGGTGTGTACTATTCAGTTTAGTCAGTGGCACATTTCCTCCTAGGTACTGAACTATAGCCAAGGCTATAGCCAAGACAAGTGGGTGCTTACTTTTGGCACTCGGGCAAGCATGCTCGTCCAATCAGGTCGTTGTAAACAAGGACAAGAACACACAGTGTACCGCCCATGTTTTCCAGTCACCCAAGGACTTTTTCCGGGTGCTGCCATCTTTATTGGGAGGAGGCAAAAGGGTGACTCTCCCTATTGCCTCCCCATATCTCACCCCCCCCCCCAACCCTGCAAGAAATCCCATCCCTTCCTGAATCCTCTCCTTACCCACTGACTTGATGATCCAGAGTTGAAATATCTGGTCTCAGCATTCTCCCTCATCCTCGGTGTCCACCATGGACATAGAAAAGGGACTACACCCACTTTCTCTTTACTATGGATGGATCATCTTGTTTAATTTAAATTTTTTCTAGGAGTAAGGGATTTACGTCAGGATCCCATCTCCCATGAAGAAAAAAAAAAACTATTCACACCCCGATAACAACCCATAAGCACACGCTGAGGGCCTTGCTTCGCTTGGGCCTGCCTAGGCTTGGGCTGCATCCCTTTACCGACTATATATGCCCCTCGACATGGGGGTGATAGCTATATTAAAATACTGCCATTATTACGCAGTCAAAAAAAGTGTTGTTTTTAATTGTGGCTTGGAGTACTGGCTTCAGGCTTATGGAACAAAGCCATCATGATTATATGCATTCAGTAGTGGCATTATTGGCCAAACACCAGTGTGTTCTTACAATATATATTTTTTCTTTATTATTATCATATGGTTGAAACATAACCTTTGGCATACACAATTTAAGAAACAACACAATACAGGTTTAAAAAATGACAAAGTAAAAAGAATACAGATCTCACATACATACATTATGTCCACTTATTAATCCAAGTTCAAGCTATTTATAAAATCCACCACTGCTAAAACATTGATGTAGTAGCCCCCAATAAACAAGTGTTCCAAAATACCTCACACTCAATAGACACATCTGACTACACAAATACACTAGAAGGTGTTTCAAAGTTTCAGATACATTCAGGTTGTCACAAAATCTACAGCATGTCTTACCTCACTCCAGTAGACCATATTAAACCAACACTTGCCTAGTCAGATTCCACCTCAATCTTAAGAAAGATCTATGTACTGTTCTAATTGGATACAATGGTAGACACTGTGCTACAAGGCTCATTTGTTTATGCTCCAGGTGAAGATGTTTCAATGACTGGTAGCCATGCATTCCCTCCCTTGTTTCAATCCAGTTCAACAATGTTTGCTTAATTTTATCTTGATTAGTCATTAAACCATGCTCAGAGCAGTCCAACTGAAGCAGCACCTTTTGACAAAACGCTTGGAAATTGGCCACAAATTGATCATTGTTCCCATCCTTAATAATGTTCAAATCAAAAATATTGAATCAGACTGAGGAGTATTCAATGTATTGGAAAAAATAAAAGAATTTCTCACTTAGCCATGCAGACAAGAGACCTGATTCTCATTTTGTAACACTTATAGCCACTAATGGCACAGTGCTAGGTAACATAAAAACTTTCCGGCACCTAAAAACCTTTGGGAGAGGATCCAGTATCCATAAGGCATGTAATTCAATCCCATAAAGGTTTCTTGGTACAAAGGTCCCCTTATAGAATCTAAGTAGGGGGATTAGGGACAACTTCCCGTACCTGGCATTGGACCTACATAGCTGATTAGTTAAGGCATGAACCCTACCCAGAAACAATTCTTTGAGCTCCGATCAATGTGGCTTAACAAGGGTTGGGAAACCAAGATAGAGAAAAAAGTCAACCCTTTGTAAGGAATCGGACAATACAGACTATTTATAGTTTGTCAGTTTCCATTTACAGGTGCATGGCATCACCGTAAATTTATGAGAATCAATGTTTAATGAGTTGGCTGATGTGTAACTGATAAAGGTGTTAAGTAGCTTATTTAGCCCGTTTTGTGCCCAGTCAAGAGTAGGAAGTCGTTTGTGTAAGCCAACCATAAACATTTCAGATGATCCCAAAGCGGCACACTCCGATGTTTTACCAACGTCTGATACATATAAGTTGAAGTGAGAGAAGAACACACCCCTGTCTAACCCCAAAACTCATCTTGATTTTCCAGGAGATAGTGCCACCACAATCCAATCTATCTTAAATATATGAGTGCTCGTACAAACCCACTATTAATTTTAGTAGCTCCTCCGGGAGACCTAAACAACTCAACTTACTCCAAAGATACCCACTATCAACCACGTCAAAAGCTTCCGAGAGATCTACTGTGGCTAAAAAAGACTGATTCATAATACTTAGACTATGCAAGGCCCTGTATACATTTAAGCAGAAAACCATTTAGGGATGTGCCTTGTTTACTTCTGAACCCCGTTTGCCATTACTTCAGCCAACCAACCTCTCTCTCCAAACTTAAAAGGTGCTTTAAAATCAGTGATGCAAAAACGTTGCTATCACCATCCAATATGGAGATGCATCAGTATTTTCTAGGATCCAAGTGAGAACCTTTCTTGTAAATCGGGACTATATACGGTGTTCTCCACATTATGGGAACATTTAATGTGTCTCCAACCTGCCACAATAAAATTGTCAAAATTGTAGCCCACAGTACCGGGTTACTATTAAACAAGTAGTTCGACAATTTGTTTGGACAAGGGGCATGAGAGCTGCTAATCCCAATCAGGATTAGGATCCCATCTCGGGAGGATAGCTCAGCGGCAATGTGCTTGCCTTGGAAGCAAGACGACACGGAGCAGCACAAGTTCAACCCCCGAGTCTGCGCTTAGAAACCTCTGGGTATTAAGCGCATTATAAATAACCTATCATATCATATCAGGATTTCTTCAGTAGATTCTCCATCTACCACAAGATTCCAATGGTCAGTTATTTCAGCCGTCGATACAACCAACTGGTATATAAATGAAAAACTGGATTCCAAAATGCGCCAACAGAAGAAACTTGCCAGAGTTTTTGGTTTGATTGATAGACACGTTATTTTTGTGTAGTACAAAATAAAGGCGTTGAATTTAAATTTCAGAAATTCCACTTTGTTTTTGGGTAATTCAAAATGAAAGCCTTATCATGAATACCTGAAAGTCCTCGACATGTGTTTCCCCACTTAACTCATTGTGGTTCATCGGGATGATGGATCAAATTAGATCAAGAATTTACAGCTAACGAAAAAGGTAAAGGAAAAAGAAAGAAAATGGCAAATTCCCATTTGTATACATTGCAGAAAAAAGAAAAGGGTAATTTTATAATTGTCACATTAAAGATCATAGACAAATTCTAAAACATTACTCACTTATTTTTTTAAAATTTTTAAGAAGGCTAGTTCCCCTGCTTGATTGTGTAGTTTTGTGTTGCATGGACACTCATTCGAATTCTTGTCTTTGCTCACATTTGTCCTATACATTAAAGGTTACCTATTTGTTAGTACTCAGAATATGTTACTGTGTAGGCAGTCTGGCGTGAGGACGTCATTGCGTGTGCGCACGTGATCGTGTTATCACGCTGAATATGGATGTCGGCCATCTTGTTTTGGCCTAAGCAGATGGCTTTAATAAATGCAGGTTTTTTGCCTGAATGATAAGTGGTGGCAATTCTTAAAATACTTATATTAATTGTTGGAATGTAAATGACACTCAAACATTATTAGAAATGGTGTCGAAATGCTCACAATACTCAAAGTTACTGTGCAATATAAATGTCACTCGATCATGTTTCAAATCTATAATTGACATTTTAGATAAGATGCACAACCAACCCATAAACTTAAGGAGCACTCACATTATATAGTTTATATAGTTAGTGCCGGCAACATTCTTGTTCAGATAGAGCATTAATCTGGGCTGCCGCCTTTGATGAGCCCATACCATTCATTAATTTCCAAAACAATACTTCGATTATTAGCCAAATCCAAGAAAAGTGTATCCTACAGTAGCTGGCAGTACTGTCCTCACCATTTTGGAAGTATTCTTACAGTTATTGTACGGATCATGTTGGGTAAAGCTAAAACAAGTATGTTGTAACAGTTACAGTAATGGCATTAGTGGGCAAGGACAAAAACAGTGTGTTCTTATAGTGTCTTGCAGTTCTGGCATAATAGAGCAAAGCCTTTATTTGTGTGTTCTGACAGTTGTACAGCTACCATTATTCTTCCATACCATGTGTTCTTACGGGAAACATGTTAGCATATGAATGTGCCTGCATCCTGAACATGATTGCGTGTACTTTTGGTGGCTTGGTAAATATTTGATATTTTCATGCATTGCCTACCGTACATAATCGATTGGACGTTTTATGGCTTTTTACCCAATTTTTTTTATAGAAAGTCAACTGGAAATGCACAATATGAACCCCTGAAAATACCTGGGTTTTGTGTGTCCCCTTGCTGGGGGCTCGGTCACTAATGTTATTTAAGGGGAAATATGTACTTCCCTCCTTTCAGAACATTCACTAGGATCCACTGGCTCAGAATATGCAGTTGGCATTTTATATTTGCCTCATTCATTAAAAAAAAAAAGCTTTAGAGTAGGACGAAAAATAAACAGATGTGAAGGGAAATGAGCACAGGTGCGGCACACAGGCGACTTTTAGCAATGTCTCACCTACAATAATTTCACCAACAATATCTCTGTGCAAATAGCATAAAGGTGGAAAGTGTGACAGCACACTGTTAGTGCTCGTTGTAGGTATATTACTAAATCGAAAAGGAGTGTGGGAGCCCCGCTACTGAGAATGAACATGGGTCAAATGCCCTGATCTATGAAATGTCTTCCACTCAGGAGGGCCTTCAACCACATTTTAGCTCACTGCACCCTTAAAAGAGGAGAAATAAACATTTGCATATCAGTCTTTGTCCCACCCACAAGGGCAGTCCAGCACCCAAATGCTAGGCAATTGTACTCTGAACAAGAGTACCATAAGCAACCGCGGACACATGTTTAGACCTTGTTGGTCCTCCTCTGTGAGGTGAAGCTGAGCCTCTCTAAGGAACTTTGAGCAAAGGGTCCATGTCTGGATTACCCTTGGTTACTTAGGGTGAAATCCCATGTTTTAAAAAAAACTGTAAAGGAGTTTGGAGACCCTCTACTAAGAACAAACATGGATCAAATGCCCTGTTCTATGGACTTTATTCCACTCATGAGGGCTTACAATCACATTTTAGCTCACTACACCCTTCACAGAGGAGAAATCCCCATTTGCACATCATTCTTTGTCCCACCCACAAAGGCAGTCCAGCACCAAAATGCTAGGCAATTCTTCTTTGAACAAGAGTACCATCAGCAACCCAGGCACTTGTTTTGGCCTTGTTGGGTCTCCTCAGTGAGGTGAAGCAGAGTCTCTTTAAGGCACAGTGAGCAAGGGGTCCATGTCTGGATTACCCTTGGTTCCTTAGGGTGAACCCCCAACTTTTAAAAATTGAAAAGGTATGAGCCGAGAACGAAGATTGGGTCAAATACCCTGTTCTATGGAATTTCTCGCAATCAGGAGGGTCTACAGCCACGTTGTACCTCACTGCATCCTTCACAGAGGAGAAATATTCATTATATTACTAGATGGACATTGTTGGGAACCGCTCCCACTGACGTTAGCTACTTAAAAACTGCCTCTTGTTTAATAGATTATTAATACGATTAAAACGCTTCTAGAAAACATATTACGATGGACCATATATGAGCAAGATATGAAAGAAGGTATGAGGTTGGAGGTCTGGAAAGAGATATTAACAGGCTAATTGTCGCTTATTATATGTTTCCCTTCGTCACATTTTCCAGGTTTCTTTTCTATATGTGCAAACCTATGTATTTCCTCGCCCTTTCTCTCCCTCTTATGATATCTCACTATCCCTCCCTCTCTCGGGTTGGCATTCTCTCTCCCTCTCTTTCCCTTTCTCTATGGGCCTGTTTTCGGAAAGCATTTCTCAAAGGGAACATCCCTTTGAAAACGCTTTGTAAATCAGGCCTCCTCTATTTGTGTCTTTCTATATTTCTCTCTCCTGCTCTCTTCCTCTCCCTCTGTCCTGTCTAGCTTTGTCTCAAACGTGCTCAAGATCCTGCCTCTTTGTCTCTACATATCCAGCCCTCTCTCTGTCTAGTATGTATCCCCTCTCCTCCTCCTTGACCTTCTGCAACCTCCCTCTTGTTCGACTCCCCCTCTCATTCTACAACCTCTTTCTGGTTTCCCCTTCCCCATAGGCCACTCACTCGCTCTCTTTCTTTTATCACTTTATATCTTCCTCGTTTCGTGATTTGGAAGTTAAGCGAATGTCCAACTATGAATATTCTAATTTGTATGGTTTTCTTTAGGTCAGTACCCGAGAAAAAATATTTATGACAATTATGCAAAAGCATTAAAATGACAAAACAGTTTCATACGGCAAGTATCGTCTGAATAGAAATCTACACTGAAAACAATACGGATGCCTCGAAATGCTATGTACCTTCCCCTGAGCAATGCTTATTCACAAGACGTTCGTGTGTCTTGCATTGCAACTTCAATTTGATGAGCTGCAGACAGAAGTCCACTCTTAAACATAATGTGTGTGTGTGGTTGGTCGTGAACACAAAGGGCATCGCTCAAATTTCAGGAAATGTATCTATTTTTAGATAAATGTATTAAGCTATTGAGCAGCCATCATATTGATTAGTACACCGTTGAAATACGAGAATATGTACAATGAGGGTTTATTGTAAGAGCCATTTGGGACTGATGACAATTAGATTGAGAATACAAAAATAATGAAAAATGAAATGGAAGTAATACATGACTCCAATACTTTACACAGAAATGATGTCCAGCAGTGTTAAAAATAGCCTGTGGTTCACTTAGTGTCTTTTATCTTTTTATAAGAAAATAAAGCTGAAAAACAGCCTTTAGCCTAGCCAAAGCCATACCCGTGCGGGCACACACACACACACTAAGCATTTACATATCTGACAGGGGTCAAGTCCCAAAAATTAAAGTGGGGGGACTCATCAACAAACGCAATGGGATGTGACATCGACAGAAATTAGTATTTCAAGGTGAAATGTGCACATTTCATTAAATTGGCTTGCCATAACCACCCAAATTGAACAGGCTGAATGGATTTGCCTTTCATAAAATCAACACACACACAAAACCAAGACAGGATATTTTCTTCTAATAGTGTTTTAGAACACGTTAAAAGGTGTGCATGTTTCAAGGTCCAAGAACCAATACAAATGTTTTCTTTCCCTGGGACTTGCAGTACCGAAATGGGGTATTTCACCTGTTGTTGTTTTTCATCAGGTTATATAGGATGACTTAGGTTCGATCCCAGAGGTCGGCTTTAATTCATAAATTCAAAGAGGACATCCAATATTTCTCTTTTAGCTGGGGGGACTGAGTCCACCCTCTGAATAAAGTGTGTGGACTCCGTCCCCCGCGTGTACCCTCGACTTGAGCCCTGTTATCTGAATAAATAAATCTAAAATCTAAAACCAGGTACATTCATCGCAGGACAGAGTGGCACATAGAGAGGTGTAAATATCTCTGTGTAGCTTGATAACTGTAGTATTAATTAAACTGTAAATGTAACATCGTATTGAAATCTGACTTTTCTTGGCATCTCCTGACAGTGACTTTTTTCTGTTTCGAAACACAGAAAGTGATGCAAAATTAAGTAAAACGTACATTAGCACCCGGGGCCGGAGAGCCATCCAATCAGGTTGCTTGGATCGTGGCCTGAATCCCACAATCTCAGCCAGAATTCTGTGCAGCCTGATGTCTGCTTCCCCACCTCGCTATTCTTCACCAACCCTCCCCTCCCCTCTAGTCATCATTCCTTCCTCTGCCTGTCCCCTGAACGCACCCACCTTATTGTTTTAGCAGTCCCAAACTCTGTCACAGCTCCAGCCTCCGTCCTCCCCCTCTACCCCCGGGCCCCTGTGGAAATGGAAGAGGTCATCTTAAATCTGTATTTTCTTTGAATGAATAGGACGTTGCGAGTTGTCCCATTGATTCGAAGAAAATGCGTTGCTATCAGCACCCCTGGTTTCCGGATTGGAAACCCAAGGTGCTAACAGCAATAATAACAGGTTCGGTGGGCTTCACTGGTCTGGTAGCAGCACTGTGGCCGGGTGTTAATGCCCTTGCTTCACTGCAGCCTATAACATGAGCCCCGGGCCATTACAGGCTGGTGAAGCCCACCAAAAACGTTATTATTGCCATATTCAGAGTCTTTGTGAAATGGACATAGTTGCCATTCTGCTCCGAAGAAGGGATCCACGAAGACTCTCATACAGTATTCATCTTGACAGATCATTTACTAAAAGCACAGCAAAAGTGCTGAAACGTCGAAGCGCCTTAAACCACGGTGGCTTCAATCAGCTGGGTCATTGGATACTTTTTTCAGTAGTCTATATTTTTCTCTATCCTTTTATATTGATATTATTCCGATACCATAAATTCGGTCCCACGTTTTCAAAATTGTGCAAATTCAATAAATACATGATTTGCAATTGGGGCCGTTATACTAAAAACAACTAATGCATAAAAAGCAGCTGGTCGGATTCTGATTGGCAGACATTACTCCTTGAGCTACTCATGCCTCTCAAGGTCAGGATGGAATGACAGCTACTATTGACGGCCATTGAATTCTGTGAAACATGCACTATTAGAAATGGTAATCACCGTGAAAAACAAGTAAACAGGATTATTATTTTGTGAAATAGCAGGCGGGCATGGCTACCCATGGCATTCCCTTGCGAGGTAAAGCTGGGTTAATGCAAATGGGTATGCGCTGGCATTGCTGGCTATGAACCCAGCCACAGGCACGGGCAGAGCCGTAACTCAATCGGATAATCCACTATCTCCCTTTTCACAAGCTCTTCTTTTGTGCACACATTACGGGCGTTAAGCCGTGCGTCAGCTGTTCTGCTCAGTGCATGGCGTTTCGTGCCTGCATGCAGAAATGTGCCGCGAGCTAAGGGGAATCTTTGCCACAGCAAGGGTTTGGGAAGTGCATTCATGTCACAGCACAAGCCAACCTCACCAGGTGCAGGGATGGACGACCAGTAGCAACATCGAGGGATTGTCTAATGTATATTTTCAAAATAAGTAGATTGACCCTGACAGATAGCCAGCAGTTGCGCTGCTTAATGCATGTTCAGCAGCCACTGCTGACATCATTATGTTAAAAGGGCGCTTACTGTAATCACTGATAGGAAATTAATCGGGTTTATGATATGTTTATGGTGGATTATGTTTTTTTTCGACTTGTTGATGTAGGACGCTTTGATAGGACTGCGTGCTTGCATGCATGCCAAACAATAAATCACAAATCCACGGAAAATCAATGCTGCTTTTCGTTTAACAGAATCCATTTGCATACATCCAAAAGAAATGAAAACCAAACATGCGGGGCCGTACGGTGTGTGCTGTACATGCACGCTCTACTGGGCAGATCATGTGACACGTGGGTTTCCTCGTGCTGGCTTCGTTCTCCTTAGGTGAATCTATCGCACAATAAGAGAATGAATATACATATATTCAGAACTTCGTGTATGGATTTTCAGCTATAAGTGTATGCTTACAATATGACTCCGTTCATTGATTTCTAAGAAAGAAGCCGCAGTGTTCTATCCGTTTTCATTTGGGTCCTCTAAACTTAGTGGTCGAAGTGGGTGGGAGCGGTGCTCCTTTACTTTATTTTATTACGCTTCACTGTTCATATACCTTTATTTGAAAAAAAAAACGTTCCGGAATGGTTTTGTTTTAAATTAAAAGTGTAGGAAGCAGTTAAGACGTTCACTGCACTGAACGTTCCTAAACAGCAGTCGCTTCTGTTTTGGGTTTTGTATTGTGTGTGGGAGGGGGCGTGGTGGCGGCGTTTGTGGGGGAGGGGGGCAGGGCAGTAGGGAACATAGTTCCACTACTTTTTTTCATACGCTTCGATCACTAAAGGCTAAACTCTGCTTGTGTGTCCTTTGCTATCTTGTGGGATGTTTTCATTTCTGAGACTCAGTTTCTTCAGTGTTATTTGCACTCTCAGAAGGAAAAGCTGATGTTCCAGGATGACACGTATTTAAAACTAGACATAGTTGACGTAAAAAAAAAAAAAACTTTTAAAACTACAGATAGCAGGGCAAATCATTGTTATCTGGCAAGAGCCTCAAATAAATACTGTTGCATCAACTCTTGACCCCTATCTATTATTATTGTTATTATTATTATTATTATTATTATTATTATTATTAATAATAATAATAATAATATCATGTTTTTTGCACTTCTTGCTGCTTTAGAATAATTCAATTTTGTTCTTATAGCATGTTTCATGCAGTAGTCCTGTCTCTAAGGGCACGAGTCATAGATTTTTTGCGTGCTGAAAAGTGACTTTGCATAAGCACGCAAAACTCCTTTTCCCCATTCATGGATCACACTTTGAGTGTTTTCCTGTGGCGTTGTGAAGGTCTGTCACTTCTTTGTGTGCAGTCAAGAGCTTTGCGCGCACCCCACGCAAAGTGTGGGATGGGCCTAACGCGAAGAAATAAATAGCGGGTGGAACATGCATATTCCCCATTCACCTGGCAAAACGAGGAAGAAAGTGGGTGTGTTGAGGGACAGGCCATGCAAAGAAATCACATGCCCATTAAAGCGCAAAGATAACAGAATGTATGAATTTCAATGCGCAATGTCACGTCGGGAAAAGTCACACGCAACCCTTGTGATCTCACCGCCACATGATAGAAGATGCAAAGTACAACGCGCAAAAGAAACAATGCGTATAAAGCGTGCAATGCACACCATTCCAACGTCGGTCAGCCGGGATGAATGCAGGTATACTGGGAGTCATCGTACATGGATATAGAAGAAGGAGGAGGATGCAGAGGACCCAGATTTTCTCAACATGCACAGCACTGTTTGGGATGCCAGATGACCATTGCGCTATGGCCCCCGATTGTCGGAGAATATTTACCGCAATCAGAAGCATTGGCATTCCATTAAAGTGCAGGTCATCTGTGATGCAAACGGAGTGATTGTGCAAGTCAATGACATTTTTCCTAGAAGCACACATGGCAGTTCATTTACCGCCAGTCGCCACTCTACTGGGTCCGGGGATTGGGAACGTTTGGCAACACCTGGCTCATCTGTGAGTATTAACTGTCAGTCAAATGTACACATTCACGTGAAACCCTGAACCACAGACCATGACACTCAATGCCAGTAACAACCATTTACACATTTGCATGGGGCAGTGCCTACTCACTATCAACATTCCTGCTCATGCCATTCAGGAATCCTGCCACACCAGCCTAGGTGAGGTACAATGCAGCACATGTAGCCACTAGGGGTAAGTGGAGTGCACATTCGGGGTGCTCAAGTCACGTTTCTGCTCCCTTGAGCACTCTGGCAGGGTATTGCTATATGCCCCACTAGTAGTATGTAAAATCATTGTGGCAGCTTGTGTCTTGCACGATGATGCCATACAATGTGGCATTTTAATTGTAATTGTTTATTTGTACAGCGCTTATGCACAAGTGAAGTGCTTAAATGTCAATCTACAGGAGGGACATCACCTTCAGCCACAGGCACCATCATTGCCTTCGGTCCACCAAAGGGCACAGGGGGAGGCTGCACGCAATCAGCTTGTGCAAACATATTTCTCATGAAAGTCACATCCCTGGTGCCATTCAATGATGATTTGGGGCTAATCCACCATGCCCAAAACAACACCCTGGGAATGTGTGTCTGGGAGAGGCAAACTGTGCATGACCATATAGCCATAAAATCAACTTCACCAAACACTGACACAGTCAGCAAGTGGAAACAACAGTGTCCATGTTGCACACACCAAAGCACACAACACAAGCAAGGAAATCCCAGACCATTTTCACATCGCCACCACCAACAAATGTGCACACAGACCCCCAGAAAACACACAGCAGAACACAAGTAGGAAGGCACAGCACCAAATTAAAACAGCAACTAACACTTGTGAGGACTGTCCTGGCCACCCTATGCATGTCTCACAACAATATACAGCTTGACTGGTCACCCAATTCTGTCACAACAATTATGCTCACAATACACATCTACATAAAAATAGTCATACAGACTGAGAAAATTGCAAGTTCACTTCAAGAAAGATGCACATCTCACCGCACACTTTTCCCCTTGTGAGCCTGTTCCAGCTGTACCCTGGAATGTATCCTTCCTCCCCTCCATAGGTGTCCAAACTAGCCGTCTCTGCCAACATATCTTCCTTTGCAGAATGCCTCAGTAGAGAAAAACAACTCAAGGTCAGAGCAGCTAGCACATCTATGTACTCAATGACACTGCAACATCTGAGTGCCAGCAAAATAATGCAAGCAATAACTATCCAATCTCCCATCAACATGTGTCCCTGCATCCATGCAGCTGGACCCACTCATCTCAGACCAATGCAATTAAAAACACCCCACATAGTGACACCTTACCCACCCACAACTCCAACACTGCCTGCTCCCCTGAGTGCCATGCAGTGAAGGACCAGTTTCCACTTACCCTTTGTTCTGGTGAGGGGTCATTGTGATCCTTTAGACCCGGAAGGAGTCCGAATGACACTGAGAGGACTCCTAAATAGAGATCACTGAGAGGTTGGAAACCCAGGATATCCTCTGAAGCACTCCCAGTGACACTATTTGGCATACCCCGGGTAAAGTGGCATCAGGACACTGTGGGAAATACTGGCAGGGGAGCCAATGATGGAATGTCCAATATGACAGAATGATCAACGTCTCATCAATTGCAGTGAAGACAGGATCCGGCAGAAGGTAACTGGGCAAACAGGCAACAGTCATAGAGGAAGGCAGGGCAGAAAAGGCCCAAGCAGTGAAATGAATGAGAAACAGAGATCAAGGAGAATGGCAAACAAAAGGGAACAGGCAAGAGGAAGGTAAGGCAGAGCTCAGAGTGACTGAACTGAATGGAAACCAATGAGCTGGGAATGGAAGAGAACATTGTAACGCACTGAGGTGCTGTCAAGAAGTAGCAAATTATCTGCTGGTTTACCGTGCACGGTACATATCACCATGGCAAAAAACAACACCAGTCCTATGACGTTTGCCTGGTGCCTGGGGGAATTTTGCAGGCCCCAAATGACCTGAAATGCTGTGCTGTGTGTGAAGGTGTCTGGGGAGTGCATCCCCAGATAGAAAAGAAGTGCCAGGAGTGGACTTCCAGTGTGGGTAGGCATGCCATGAAAATCTGAATGAACAGGATGCTTTCTGGTAGGCATGACACATGCAGATACTGTACGCTATTACTTGCCAGACTCCCATCACCATGTGTCTCTGCACCCATGCAGCTGGACCTGCTCACCTCAGGCCAATGCAATAAAAAACACCCCACACAGTGACAGCATCCCTCAAACCAATTACCCCTCAACCAGTGCTCCCGAATGCCAGGCAAAAGCAACAAGCAATGACTCACCAGACTCCCATCACCATGTGTCCCAACATTCATAAAGCTGGACCCTCTCACCTCAGTCCAAGGCAATACAAAATCACCCCACACAGTGCCAGACACCCTGCTACCAATGAAACCTCAACCTGTGCCCCCTGAGTGCCCTGAACCTACCTGCCCAAGGGGCCACCTGTCTCACATCAAGACCATTACACCTGAAACAACATTATTGCCCTGAACCTACCTACACAAGGTGCCCACCTGTCTCACATCAAGACCATTACAACTGAAACAACATTATTACCAGAATGGTATGTTCAGAAGGGGTGGCTACTGTCAGTAGGCGAATGGATGCAGGATGTAGCCAAGTTTCAGTTACTAATAAGAAGTCTAACTGTTGTTCCAAGATGAGGTCATGAGTGTCGATAGCATGCACTACTAGAGAATGACCATTTAATAATGCGCCTTTGAGGAGCAAATTGGGTTTAGAGGGGGACAAGGTGGAGTCGGGGAGCATGGCAGAGTGGGCGGTGTCGAGTGGCTGCACATTAGACTGGGAATTATGATGGTTACGCAGTCGTAAGGTTGTGGCAGGTGTCTGCCTATTGGTCTGTGGCTTATGCTTCTGGGATATGGTGTAGGTAGATGAAGTTGGGGAGGAGGGGAGTGATCTACTCTGAGTCCACTTGAGTGGAAGTGGCCGGTGGGTTCATGTGGAAAGTTCTAACCACCTGGTAGTCCCCAGAATGGGACTGGTGGTGGAGGGAGTATTGGCGAGTGTCCTTGCGCTGAGGCGATTACATTGTGATGCTCCTAGGCATGGGATGTATGGTCTAGGGGCTGTGGAGGGGCTAGCGAGAAGCACTATAATGATAGGGTTGGTTGAGTGCAGGGGTTTTGTTGCCCCTCTGTGTTTGGAGGAGGTTTTTGTGGTGAAGGGGGGCTGGCCTACTTTAGGAGGGAGGGGGATGCTTTCGGTAGAAAGTGAGTTGGGCAGGGGAGTGGGTGGTGTCTAGGACACTGAATGCGAGCCAGGCCTGTAACCTGCTGAATGTAGGCGCCTGACAGGCAGTGCCTTCTATTGTCAGATTTACTGTCCTGGGAGAGGGTAATGGACGTTGAATGCATAGAGGAGGGTTTGTTGAGGTCTCAGTGGTTTGGGTGTATTAGGTTGAGAGTTCCTAGAAGAAGGTGCTGTGGACCATTCAAGTTCATGCACGCAGTACAGCGAGGGGTTGATACAATTAGTACGGGATTGGTATTTTGAAGATCACTAATAGCAGTAGGGGGGAGGAAGCTGCCGAGGCAGATTGACCAATTCACTAGTTGCAGTTGGTTACACAAGATGTTGGTGGCTAGTATCTAATAGTGGCATAGGAATTAGTAATAGCCTGGCCTTTAACAGGGTATACTGTTAAAGCACTAACAATAGTAGCAGGTAGTTTTTACTAACTATACATTTAATTATGTGCTATTTGTCACATTTGGCACTATGAAATGCTAGTGTGAGTACACGGTATGTATTGCTAGTATGGTATAGGCAGTTGGTGGCTAGAGTCTAAATGTAGCATTGGCATTAAAACAAGATGACATTTGACAGGGTATATAGTTGAAACAATGATAATAGAAGCACAGTAATAATTAGCAGAGTATGCGTTTGAACATTTGCTGTTTGTCGCCTTTGGCACTATACAAGGTTGGCGATGCGGTATAACATCTGAGTCCTTAGGGGATCTTAGATCGAGCGGGAGACAATGAGCATAGTAAAATAGGCCAAAATGAAGCGGGGGAAATCATTGATACAGTCATCCAAATACAACGTGTCATGCTATGCTGTGCGGGGTGAAGGACAAATAGTTTCGCACACCAGTATTTATGAAAGGCGATTGTGTAGTCTCACAAAGGTGGGCTGGTTAGTGGCTGGTTAACACGTTATCATTGAGCAGGTAGGAACGCTTTTGGTGGCGCTGTCCTTAGACCAGGGCTTTGGTGTAAGACGAGTATCGCTAAGTGAGATGAAGCTGCGTTCCTGCCAGCACATGTGGAGGGAGGGAGCAGCCTCTAACTAGCAGATTGGCCCTTCGTGTGCAATATGGCAGATTGACTAGGATCAAGCGTCAGCTTGGGTGTAGAGTGCAGATAGACAGGAGACACAGAGTGTGGCTAGGGAAGCTAAGTGCTAAGTAGAATCGGATCTCATCAAAGGTTCTCAGAACAATATTATGTTGGACAGGGCAGGAAATATAAGAGTGAAGTAGCATGACGGTTGCCTGTGGGACAGTCATTTTACGCTGCATTGGTAACGTGGTGGAAGGTGCTACCGTTTGTTCGCTGGTGGCATATAGTTCACTGGGGTTGGAAGTGGCACCTGTTAAGGATTTCAATCAGGCAATACGCCCGGGTCTCAGCCTAGTATGTAGTGTGCAAATGAAATACTTATTTATTGTGTCTATAGGTTGAATATTCTGAGTCATATACCACTCATATCACACCCCATCCCAGGATACCCCCAGGTCACAATGGACCAGGAATCAGGCTGGTTGGTAAAGGTAATATTTATTTATTTATTTATTTATTTATTTATTTATTTATTTGTTTATTTAAAATGCAAATCAAACAAATGTTTTAATATATGGGGCAGCAATCACCAATGTGGTGACAATACAAATAAGAATATAGGTAAGACAATTGAATTCACTTTTAAGGAAACAGAAGATAAAACATAGAGAAAAGAACAGTTTTGGCTGGTTTGAAAGATAGCGCTTAAGTTAAGATTTCCCCCTGCAAATTTCTCAACTCACAAAGAAGCAATTCTACACATATCTAAGTAAGCAGCAGGTATTCAGGAATAAAGAACAATGTACAGGGTTTGAGTACAATCCTCCCTCCCCAAACCAGAGAGAAAAACATTTTGGAAATGTTACACTTTTAAAAGGACATTTAAAAAAAGGCTTAGAAAAGTGTGCAAAAATCATTAAAATTATATAACTTTCTATGGGAGCAACACTGAAAAGATCTTAACAAACATAAGCTATAATATGAGAACAGTACACACTTTCAATCAGATTGGAAGCCTGGAAGTACTTTGAATGGGAAAACACATGTGTAAAACTTTGCAAAAAATGCGAATTCCCACCTAAATTTCCCTATGCGATTTTGAATTAAAATGGTCAAATACACTGTTTGTAGGCGTGGATGTAGCTAAAGGTCTTAGGTTTAAGTCAGAGTTGAAATTAAGTCTCTAGCTATTAAATTGAGGAAGTTATGCAAGTTTGAATGAGAGGCATTTTTAGAAAAATAGAACAGAGAAAAGCAGAAAATTGGCTTTAAAATGACAGGTTGTTTTTACTTAAACTATATTGGGCCTGATAACGACCTCGACGGTAACTCTAAAGCTATTAGCGCGGGGGCTATCAGTGCGACCGTCACAGCCCCCGGCGCTAATAGCGCAGGATCACGAGTTGGGCGGACTTGGAAGTCCCCATTCCCCATTGAGCCCATTCAGGAATTCCCCATTCCCCATTGGGCTCAATGGGGAAAATTCAGGCTCTTACCGCCGGCGGATTTACCACCGGCGGTAATAGCACAAATTTTCGGCAGATTTCCCCCCAGCCAAGAGCCGGGGGCTACCGCCGGATTTAAGGGTTACCGCCGAGGTCGTGATCAGGCCCATTAATGGCTAAGAAAAAGAGAATGTCACCCGTGAATCTCCACAGTTACGCATGTTCCACTTGAAACCCTTCACGTGGCGGATACTCCGTTTTCTTTATGGGAATTACTTTATTTACTCAAAAGTTTTAGAAAGAAGTACCATCACAATATAAAGAGGAAATGATTCATGAAAGCTGTCTCACTGTCATGGCTGGGTATTCAAACTTTTTGGCTAATTGACTTTTTCTTATTTTCCTGCCATCCTGTTTAGGTTCTTTCTCTTCTATGTTTCTATGTTTCCCCTGTTATGCTTTTACGTTTTATGTTTTAAGTGTTTATGTTCTTCTTAGTATGAGTTTGCTACATGCTGATGTACTTTGTAAAGGTTTTGATTTTTAAACCAAAACAAATAAAAACATTTTTTTACTCAAAATCACCAATGACTTCTGTTCAAGAAAAACAAAAATGAGATGAGGGTGGTGCAAACACTCAGAATTACAGACAGAGTTGCAAGAATGGTTCTGACAATATTATAGGTTCTTAAGATAAAGATGGGATAGGTTAGATTGGGATAGAACAAGGCAATACATGCTATGTTTCACTATGATTCCTATTGATACTTAGAGTCCACTTTAATTTAAGATTTGGACCGTCAGGGTTCTGGTCATCTGGAACAGGTCTACAGACAGCAGGGCACTTCTGGCGGGATAGGTCAGCTGTGTGGTTCTGGTCAATTGAACCGGCAACTCAGACTGGACTGGATTGGATTGGCCCTTCTGATTACTGGACACTGTAGATCAGCGGGATGGTGAGTTTCATCAGGCAAGCATGAATGGTAGCAAGCCAGACTTGATCAGCAATATTGCCCTTAAGTTTTTGGAGGGTTTCAGGATTTGGGCCTAGCTGAAAAAGGATTCAGCAATGCTGAGGCCTTGGTTTGGTAAAGAAATATGGAATCAGATGAAGAATTCAGGAACAGAGCGCCACACGGAAATCAGGAAGGAGTCAGGAATCAGTGTATGTCTGTGGGTTGCGAGGTTCCCTTATTTATCCTGCCAAATGACATCACTAAGTTTATGGTAGGGACAGATTTACAACAAACAACCACAAGGTTATTATTGGTCAAAGGCACAGTTCCTGCCTTGCTTTTTTCTGGGTGGATGGCAGAAATGGTTGTTGTATTTTATGATGTGACTTGGGAACCTCCCACAGTTATTTGGACCACAATTTAACTTTCCCACAAATACACATTTATATACGTATGCCCTCTAATAAAATCAGACACATACATATTTTGTGGGTTAAATTTGCATCCAACTCCTAAGTCGGTGGGACCTGGCTTTGTCTTTCTGTGGAATGTTGTCAATTTTGATAATAAAGGTTTGGCCTAACAATTCCTAATTCAGTACATATATGTGCAATCACCCCTAGAACATGCATACACAATATTAGATTTGCAGCATTAATAGTTTCTGCACAATTAGTCCTTTTTCATAACTTCAGTTCTGTACACAGTAAGAATTCCTACCAAGTCTTCACATGCCTATCATAAATTCAGATTTCAATGTATGTACTTTTCATTCCTTTACTTATTTTTGCCACCAAGTTAAATATCATGAAGTTCAGTGGCAAATAAGCATTTTAAATCCAAAAATCACAAGTCTTTTTCTACCTTCAAAATTCAATGAGAAGACTCCTCCCAGAGAATGGAACATCCTGCCCCTCCCCTGTAGGGATGAGTGTTCAAGCCTGCCATTGTCTTTGCCTGGGCTACAGACGAATGTCTAATGAGTCCTTAGTCATGAGTATGCAAGGCCTCCCAGCAGCAATTAGTCCTTCCTGCCAGCAGTGAAGTGTCAATCTTTCCCAGACTGAGGACTGCCAAGCAGAATTGTTTTTTAAAAATAGATAATTAACTCCAAGCTGGGTTACTTTAAGTTTTACAGAACAAACAATCAAAACCACCGAAGGACAAGGATTTCTTATCCAAATAAGGAGATTTAAGAAAGGTAATAGACTCAACTATCAAAAACAAGTGTGATTTTTATTACCACAACAGACGAACCAACAACCGCCACCCGTAGGAGGAGGGGCAAACGTAAGAGTGGTAGACATAGGAAATCCAGATGGGTCAGAAGATTCTCGGCGCCTCATAAGAGCAGGGGCGAGAGAAGCAGCGAAACGGAACAAATAAACAACTTAGTAATGAATTTATCGAATTGCCAATTGAAAGCAGAGGAAATCACGCTTTTGAAGAAAGGATTTACATTTGCACCCTCTACATGCTTCCTAGATACAGAAGTACATATAGATGTATTCAAATTCGTCAGGAAACTCAAATTAAAAAAATATTTTGACATGCAAACCTCGGTATTTCAGACCAAGGAACCAGCAGTAGTAGCAAGTACCCTGACAATTGAAGACCTAACCAATATTCATTTGCTAAGATCCTTAGAAGAAACACAGGAGCGACCGATTCACGAGACTTTACAAGAACTTCAAATTCGACAAACTGAAATCCAAATCCAAATTTACCTCACAGTTAATGCCAGAGAACTTCGTGGACACATTCTACAAATCAGTCACCAAAGATCTGAATGACCTCATCGATGTTAGAACCAGAAACAGTACAAAATACAAATGTACACAAGACAATCTGACAAGCATGGAGAGAAAAGCTCTTCTAAATCTGAAACTAAACAACAATCTTGTCATAAAAGAAGCAGACAAAGGAGGCAAAATAGTAGTGATGGAACAAGATGACTATGTAAAAATGGTAATGAACCATTTAAGTACACCCCGGACTGTTACATCAAACTACAATCAAATCCCAAAGTGGAGATACTATCTGACCTAAAATATGCATCAGGACATGGCACAGACAAGGACTCATCACTGATGATGAAAAACATTTTTGGACATTAAGCGGCCAATTTTACTAACAATTTACTTCCTTCCCAAGATTCATAAAGAATTTGAAAGGATTCCGGAGGGTAGACCTATTTTAAGTGGAATTGGTTGGGCAACTATGAACATGGCACATTACATTGATGATATTTTGAGACCATTGGCAATTAAAACCAAATCGTATCTAAAAGATACAACTACGGCGATTAACAAACTGGCCACCATAGAACGGCAAGATGACTATTTACTATCCACTTGGGATGTGAAATCACTTTATACATCTATAAGACATGATACTGCTACAGAAACCATTGACTATATTTTTTCTAAGGAAACGGCATCGAACTATCAATCAGTGAGCATGCTCAAGGAAATGCTACTCCTAACATTACAAAACAATATCTTCATATTCAATGGACAATTTTACAAACAGATAAGAGGGGTAGCGATGGGGATCAAGTACGCCCCGGCACTAGGGAATTTAACAATGGCCATGTACGAAGATCAATATATCTATGCAGATGAGGCGTATGAACCGAATGTGATACTATGGGTATGATACATAGACGATGTTCTTCTGATCTGGAAGGGCAATAAAGAAGGACTTGAGGAACTCAGGAAGAGGGCCAATCAGAACACAATGGGGATAGAATTTACTGGTAACTCAAGTGCAAATGAGATCAATTTCTTAGACCTCAATATCTATGTATCACAAAAATCTCTTAACACAAGAACGTACAGAAAAAGTACAGAAGCAAACTCTACTTTAACAGCCACCAGCTGTCATTACAACCCAGTGATCAAGAATATACCCAAGGGTGAATTCTTAGAGCCAAGAGGAACTGCTCTGAAGAAGAAACTTTTGCAAATTAATGTAAACTACTCAAAAAAAGGTTCAAGGCAAGAGGATATGGGAAGAAAATCATAGCACACGCGCAGGAGAAAGCAACCAAACTAAACAGGGCAAGTACCCTAATCACCAATCCCTTGAACTCGATAGCAAAAGACAAAATTAGTTTCATCACCACCTATTGCAAAGACAATATTGTTCTAAGGAAAATATTGAAGAGAAACTGGCATTTATTACAATCGGATCCCAATGTGAAGAAGTACATTGAGGACAGTCCTTCCATAATCTTCAAAAGAGCGAAAACAATCAAGAATATCCTAAGCCCGTCTTTCCTTCCAGAACTTAAAAATGACAATTTGCCGACATGGCTTCGACCACCACCTAAAGGATTTCGAAAATGTGGCACATGTTTAATGTGCAAACATGCACTCAACAATACTGTGACCTTTAAAGATAAATATGGCAAAAGTCACATCATAGAGGATCAAATAAACAGCAAAACGAAATACGTTGTGTATGCCATAATCTGTCAATGCCAAGAGATCTATATAGGAAGCATGATTTGCCAATTAAGAACAAGAATACGAGAACATTTATCAAACATTGGAAGCCAAGACATAAATTTACCATTAGCCCAACACTGGCAAAGGAACCACCAGCTAAATGACAAAAAAACTACTGAGGTTTGTTGGTCTCAAGAAAGTGGTATTAGGCCCAAGGGGCGGAGACCAGGAAAAGAAATTGAGACAGGAAGAAGCAAAATTAATTTGTAAATTTCGCACAGTAGAAAGGGGACTAAATTCTGACAATGAGATGGCCTCTTTCTTGTAAGGAATAATCCGAGGAATGGTTATGTATGGTATTGGGCCCATGAAATATGCTTTACAAAAAGACAAAAACAAAAAACAAAAAATGTAGAAATGACACCATAGTACAATTTGCCCTACCAAGGCGCGTAAGGGAAGCCCTAAATGCAACGGCACACCACTAGAGAATAAAACTCACACCGCAAGATTTTTAAATAATTTTGCTCAAGAAATACCCTGAATTAAAACATAACACTAGGAATTTAAAATAATTTTGTGCAGCAATATTGTTACACAAAAACTAGACAGGAAGAAAAACTGTAAAAAGACTGGGACAATGCACAACGTGAATCTACGTTATATACTGATTTATATTTCTCTAACAATCATTTAATACAGTAACAACATGGGAAGGAGCTTTAATCAGAAAATACACTTAATTAAAGGGCATTACAAAGTTCAACTTCCATGTATTAACGTAGTGACATTAGCGATACATGACACGGGCCTAAAGTATGGCCGTCGGCTATAGGAATAGTAGTAGGACTACGTTGCTAGGTGACAAGTGTTTATACGAGGAAGCTCAGTGAATGAGCGGAGCTCGAGAGGACGGATTAGCAGGAGATTTGATTCAGGAAGGTAAGTGAGCATGAGGGGCTCTCGGAGGGGATACTTCAATATTAGATACACGCGTGATCATGTGTGGCGCGCGGGTTAATTTGAAGAAAGAAATCTAAAGACTTTTAATCACAACGTGTAAACAATGGACACATTTTTGGTTATCAACACATTTGTTAACTATGTGGCAAAACCCAATAAGAGGCAACTGTCCACATCTATGTATAACAAGAGGTATAAAAGCACCCAGAATTTAACGTAGAGAATTTAGAAAAATAAACTCTCCGAAAAATCGAGTGATATGACACACATTTATTAATTCTTTTACACAGGCTGGGATTTAACCCATGACTGGACACACATGACAGAAAGTATAATTGTGGAAAACTACAATTAGGTAAGCCGACTTCTTTTAAAGCCTAAATACCATACAGACCTTTTTCTCAAAGGATTATAGAACCAATGTAATGAAATAAGAACCATGGAAACTGTGATAAATGGACAGTATATTTGTATGTAAACTGGTATAGACTAATGTATTGTTTTTCTCTTTTATTCTTTGTTGATGTGTTTTTTCATCCCTTAACACTCCTACCCTTTCCCCCTCACCACCAAATGGCCAATCTCTCTTCTTTATTGGGTTTCACTATTGTAATGAATGACAAAATTCCAAACATTTTATGTTGTCACAAATTGTTATTTTATATGTAACATGACTAATCCTGATTTGAGAAAGACGCTGGATCCGTTGAAACACGTGTAATCACAGAGGGCACTCTTATTTGAAGAAAAGAAAAATTAAATCTATTTACATTGAAAAATTGAGGAAACGGCTACTTGTTTTTTTTCTCAAAGGAATATGGGCGCATGGGTAATAAGTCAAAGTAACCATTTTGGAATCACTTACTAATCAACGGAGTTGAGGAACCAGACACTCCGAGTTTACCCATCCGTGCGACCGGACATCAGGAAATAACCAAATACCAATTTATTAAGGGCGCAGAGATCCAACTTAAGGAATACCCACCCTAAAAGGTTCCTCACCTTTTGCTATACTTTAAGTTTTACCTACATCTTTCATTAAAACATATAAAATAAACACAGTTTATAGGTGGATTCTTACATTAGCAATCCTTTGACATTCCTTAAAGAATTAGGCCTTTCAACAAAAACATGCTTTCAAAACAGGCAATTTTGCACTTTCTTCATGGAAAAACACATTAAACTGAGTTCTTTTAAATTGAATTTTCCTATGATGTACATACACATTTGATTCAGCCTTATTTCTTCCCTTGAGTGCTGGGATTGTTTGCAGTATGGATGCATGTTTCTTGCCTTTGTTTAAAGTTTCTGTCTGCACAGTTGATTTTGTTACATGAAATTTTAGCCGCGTTTTTCCTGTGGAACGGAAAACACATGTTCCTGGGCTGCTTTTTTCTTAGATACTTTTCATAACTGCTGTCAGTCAATGAGGCCCGGTTCCTCTGAGCCACATTGGATGATCCCGACATTTAAGTACCTTTTTTAATCTCAATGATTCAATGGGCATAAATGGATTTAGTGCCAAAAACAGCACTTTTGAAGGTTGCAAAGCTAACTTTTTAAAAGGCATTTTTGGTTTTCAGCACAATTCCGCTGCTTTGCTCCATGGTGAATATAACAGAACCCACTGGCATGCTCCTGCCATGTGAACTCTGTTCCCCCCCCCTTGACTGTGTGTGACAGGATGTGCAGTGGGGCACATTGGAATGGGTCAAAATATCCCACACACATCGCCATGTATTGGGCGAGCATGTGCATAATAACGTGCACCTGTGGCTCTGGGAGCACGGACAGGCACAAACAGGGCCTTAAAATATGAGCCTTTGGATGGTGGGCTGGCTTCTGCCTACCGGCCAACACGATTGGCTGATGTAGGGGAAGCTGGCCTATCAGCTGTTGCAGAATTTTGCAGAACTCAATTCAAAACATCTCACATCGAGATGTGAACAGTGCCTCCATTTTGGAATGGTGGAGGGCAACTTTTATGCGTCGGGAGCGGTGTATCACAGTGGAACAACTCCATTTCAAATCACGTTGTCGTGACCTCCAACATTTAAGAAGATATGTGCCAATATCAAAGGCATAATTACAACACAAAGTCGGAATTGAGTGGAAGGCGGACTTCGTTGTCCTTATGTCTCACCAGTAATATCGGGGTCCGCTGCAGGCTTCTTTCTGCTGTTGCTATGGCTCTGTTCCTGATGGGGAGGGCTCCTGCCCCCTCAGGGATTCAGCAGTGTGTACAAGGAGGTGTGCACAGACAGGGCCTTGAAATATGGGCCTTTGGATGGTGGGCCGGCTTCCGCCTACTTGCCAACACGATTGGCTGATGTAGGGGAAGCTGGCCTATCAGCTGTTGCAGAATGTTGCAGAACTCAACTCAAAACATCTCACAGCAAGATGTGAAAAGTGCCTTCATTTTGGAATGGTGGAGGGCAACTTGTATGCATCGGGAGCGGTGTATCACAATGGAACAACTCCTCTTCAAATCACGTTGTTGTGACTTCCAATATTTAAGCAGATATGTGCCAAGATCAAAGGCACAATTACAACACAAAGTTGGGATCGGGTAGGGGCGTACTTCGATGTCCTTATATCTCACCAGAAATGTCAGGGTCCGTTGGAGGCTTCTTTCTGTCATTGCTTCGGCTCCGTTCCTGATGGGGAGGGCTCCTGCCCTCTCAATGATCCGGCGTTGTGTACATAAGGTAAGGCATTATAAGGAAAGGCCCCTCCTCGGAAGGGGAGGGAAGGTGGTACCACAAGGCAGCATAGTATTTAAAGGAGGTAGGGGAATAAAAAGTAGTGGTCTCATATAAGTAGTAGGCATGGAACAAGTAGTGGTTGGTAATTTAGTGTGTTGTTTTAATATATTCTGGTTGTGTTTTCTAGGTGAATAACAGGTCCTAGAAGGGGCAGTAATTGTGTGCTTTGCAGTGTGGTGTGGTGTTGGATGATTTTCTGGAGCTGTGTGTGTGCGCATGGAAGGGTGAGAGAGAAGGGTGGGGGTTGATTTACTTTGTTTTTGTTGTTACAAGCAAGCAGCAGCATGCGCAGAAGATTAGAGGCACTTTGCGGGGTCAGTAAGAGATAGACATGACTAGCATGGGGGAGGAACACTAATAGAGCACATGAACAAGGCCCTGCCACTGTATCGTGACAGGGTGGAGAAATAACATAAGCAGTGAGTCACGAAGAATGGATGAGGGGGGGTGCCCTGTTCATGGCCAGGGCAGGGTTCATACAACAAGAGCAAAATATAAGGGGAAGCAGATACAAAAGAGAAAAGTAATTTTCGATCTTTGGTGCATGTTCGAAGATGCAGATGATTGAGGGAATAGAGTGGAGGTATAGAGGCAGAAAGATGGGAGGTGCAGAAAGGGAGAAGGAGAAGGCGGGAGACAGTGGAGGGTAGGGGATTATAACCCTTGACAATATTTCCTGCAGAAGGGTATGCTAATCCAAGCTATGTACCCACTGCGATAGGGACCCCTTCTACTGCAGTAGAATGTCCTGTGGCACTAGTAATACTACAGGCTACAGCTCCCCCACCTCCGTATGCCCAAACGCCTGAAGTACTGGCATCAGTGGGTTACACGTCTAGGGAGTTCTAGGATAGGTTGACAGGATTGATAACAGAACTGAGGAGGATGCAGACATCGCCAGGAACAGTAAGGGATATAGGGGCATTGATAGAAGTGTTGGGAGAATGGAAATCCGGGGAAGTGCTGCTTAAGATGGATACTTAAGGAATAAGACGTGTAGGTGTTGAGAAAGAAAGAAGCCTGGTGGGTGGATCATCTTGGAAAAGGAGAATACGGTGATGGAGGAGAATGTAGAGGAAGAGGCCAATGATATATTGGATGAGGGTCAGAGCGAAGGAGAAGGAAGGGGTGAAGAGGCGGCTAAGAGTCCCCCCAAGTAGGAGGCTTGTGGGCGGGGGCAGTTTGAGGAATAGGACCAGCCGGATGGCATTGGTAAAGACAAGAGGAGTAAAAAAGAAAGGTATGAGAAGCAGGGCGAAGATGCAGATGTTCCTAATACATAAGGAGTCAGAGAGGACACAGTATGTGACCTGGCCCCAAATGGATAAGGATAATTTATTAAGGCGCTCCCACAGCTCACAGCAGGGGCAAGTAAGTGGATATATGAATTCAAAAAGCAAATAGCAGGTGTCCCCTGGAAATAGGGGACCTTAAGAGCTTGCTGATTGCTGTAATTGGGGACCAGGCTGGGGGCATGTGGGTTAAGTCTGGATACCTGGGAGTAACTTTGGGAGACAATGCACATGATGGAGCATCATTCATTGAAGTTAGAGCATTGGTATGGGACGCACAAAGAAGTGCCTTCCCACATACCCCTGATTTATAGTCCTTCATGCAGTATACTATGGGTGATGATGAGAACCCGGCTCGATTTATTCTTAAAATGCAAGAGAAGTGGAGAGCTGAGACAGAAGGGCTGTGGGATCAATTAATACATTTATTCTATTTTATTGTAAAGAGGGGCTACCCGAAGTAAGTGCAGAAGGCATTTGATAAGATTGTGGGTATTGTGGCGAAGGGGTGGCCAGAAATACAAAGTATAATAGTGCATCATTGTAAAAGTATTAAGGAACAGGAGAAGGAAACTGTGCAATGACGCCAGGGAGAAGAAAAATTGAAATTGGTGGAGAACAAATTGGCAAATGTTGCTGTCCAGGTGCCTGTAGTGACACCAGTACAGGTGGATGGAACAGAGGATACCCAGCTAGTGGTGAGTGCCACTATCACAGTGTTGTAGGCTGAAGGAGGACAAAGACAGTGGGGTGGGGGCAACAGTACCCGGCCATAGTGGCAGCAAGGGGGGATGCAGGGAGGAAGAGGGGGATTTCAAGGAGCAAGAGGAAGAGGGTTTGGACCCTGGAGGTGGGTTCAGACAGTCTCAATTTGGATTGTTTAGGGTGGTGGCATTTCAAAAGCGAATGCAGGAGCAGGTCTGCAGTGGGGTATAATTATGGGCTGCAGCAACAGGGCCAAGGGTGCAAAGGACCCCAAAGACCAGGGTACCCGCAACATGGTCAAGGTATCAGAATCAAGAGTATCCACAGGGGCAATATCACCTGATAATCAGCAGACCCAAGCACTGAACATACAAGCGCGGCACCTGCCACAACAACAGCAGGTTGGTGCTGCCTGAGTGAACAGGGTACCTGGTGGGGCTGTCACTCCCTTTGGGGGAGCAGCAGAGGTAGGAGGTATCCCCTTCTCATTCCCTAGAACAAACACATATCCTGATTAGGACAGAACACATAGATCACTTGCGTGTCCGGTCTTGTCGATGACTACCCACCCTGAAGAGCTACCTTTGTTCGGGCGGAGATAGAAAATAAGTAGTTCACATTCATGGTGGATTCTGGGGCAACAAAATCATGTATCATGGAAGGAAATGTTCCACTATCAGGAAAATATCTTGATGCACGGGTGTTCTCTGGAGCTATTTCCAATGTTCCATACACTGAGGAGTTAGATGTAAAGGTGTGAGCGTAGGTAGTACGAGCACCCTTATTATTCTGAGAGTTCACTAGTCAATTTACTGGGTAGGGACCGGCTAAGCAAGTTAAGCATGACTAAATCCTATACAGATCAGGGAATAGTATGTTCCATGCCTGGGATGTGCGCTGTAAGTGCAATGCTGATGATACACACAATGACAAGGGAGGTGGTAGTCGGCAGAATTCCCATAGACCCGGACATGTTTATTTATGGTATTACAATGGTTGTGAAGGTGGTGCCCCAGATCGCCCAAAGGTGTTCAGAAGAGGGCTGTCCTATTGGGAATGGACAGTGATGGGTGTCAGCAATACACAGTGCTCTGTTTAGATCCAATAGTGCAGCTAAAGGAGTTGACGGATGACAAATTGTTTGAAAATAATGACAAAGAGGGGGAAATAATCCTAGAGATCTGCATCCCATGTGACATAATGACACAGCACTGAAGATCCAGTAATGAATGGGCAGTTCACGCGAGAACAAGCTTTAGCAGCTGCTGCCTTTGCAATAGAGAAAAGTTCTACGATTGCAATGGTGTGCTCAGTAACGTTGTATGTGGAACATTCTTTGCTTGCCATTCTAGAAAGGTCCAAATCTGCCCTAACTAGACAAAGGTTGTCGGCATATGAAATTATTATTTCTGAACACCATATTCATGTGGTTAGGTGTAAAACAGTGAATCCTGCCACCTTTATAACAGACATGCCTACTACAGAGGACCTGATGGTGCACAACTGTGCCACATACAAGGGTGAGGTGGATGACACTCCCAAAGCAAGGGACTGTGCATTTACAGAGGGTGAGGTACTCTTTGTTGACGGGTCATCCACAATTGAACAGCAGGGTGGGCAGAGACAGACAGGGGCAGTGGTGGTACGACTTGAGGAAGGGGAGTACAAGACAGTGGTCACGAAAAGGTTGCCTGCGCATTATTCTGCACAAGAGGCAGAATTTGTGGCGCTCATTGAAGTACTGAAAGTGTCACAAGGGTGTCATATAACAATATATTCTGACTCGGCATACGTTACTACAATGGTACACAGTGGTCTATCCTGTTGGAAATGTAGGGTTTTCGGAGGGCGGTTGGATCCCCAGTGCAGCATTCGGCACTGCTAGTGTGATGCTGGAAATGCATTGGAAGGACAGAGCCTCATTGTCCTTGTCCTGTAGTCCTTTTATCATGTGTGATCTGTGTTATTTTCTGCACAGCAGTCCATGTGGGACTCCTGGCAGTGCAGCTCTTTTTGGTTGTGGTGAACAGACCCTAGAGATACCCTTATGGCACACATGGGTGGGGGTACAACCCTGTACCCCTAGTGTATGTTTTTGGGTGCCTGTGTGTGGCCCACAGAGCAGGGTATGGGCTGGTGGCAGCTCTATACTGAATTTAACAGATGCTCTGATTATCCTCCATTGTGGGATACCCAGGCCCTCACATTGGAATCAGTTGATGCCTGATGGGAGACAAGATGGCCGTGTGGCTTCCTGCGCTCTATTGCCTGTGGCCTTGTTTTCCCAAAGTCCTGGAAAGCCCTGACTCTGTCCCTTCGCCTGACTGGCGGTTGGGTGGAAGTTCCATATATGGTATTGTGGGGAAGTACAGGCCAGACTGGCTGGAGCCTTCCCAATGACTGTATGTGGTGGGTATGCCCTTGGGGTGGGACCTGAGTGAATGGAGTGTGTGACCAATATACATTTCAAGTTATGGTTGTCTGGTTTCTACTGTGTGACACAATAACTGAGACAGCCCTGTCTGAAACTGGTATGAATGCAGTGTGGAGTGCTGAATGGCTGGGTGCTTGTCCCAATCCACATTCCTTATTGTGAGTGTCTGAATGGAGAAGAATGGCCTGAATGCACTGTGAGCCTGGCTTGGCTGAATGCCCTTCTGAATAATTGCCTGCCTGAGCCTGGCTCAGCAGTGTGAATGAGAGACAGAACAGTATATCTGGGGACCTCTCACTGGAATTGTTCAAAAGGTGAAGTCGAAACTTGATGCTTAATCTTGAAGAACAGCTGGAAGAACAAGGTTTTGCTGCTGCCTTCCTTCAACGCAATCCGAAAGCTGTCGTGTCTCCAAGAACTGATCCGTCACCGTCGACTGAGGTTCGGAGGACCGATGTAACCTCGTCGACCAGAGCCGCAACGCTCCATTGCCTAAGACATTGAAATCAAGGACTTGCTTGCTCACCACCATCGACTGCTCTGTCCCGCCGGAGAAAGTCAAGGTCGCTGACGAACCGAGGAGAATCCGCTGATGTTTTTCCCACCACCTGATGTCCTCAAAGACGCCAACAAAGATCAGAAAGCCAGCCGTGGTCAAGTCTAGATCACTGACAACCTTGCTGGGCTTACGATCTTCATTGACTCTTTGCAGCAATTAACTATCATCGTCGAGGTGCACTGCATGCTTCAACTTCATAGGATGTCCATGACCAATCGTCGACGAGCATCGCAAGGACTGAAGCTGCCACCTTGACAAAATCGTTCACCCTTTTCTTCAAGGAATCTCGATGATCTGTGGCTACTACCTTGAAGGGAGTTCACTAAGAAGGATCCGTCGACGACACGACATCAACCTCTGCTAAACCAGGTACATTGGGGTAGTAGAAACATTTTAGAAGTGAACCAACACTATATTAAATAATATTTGTACGGGGCTTGTTTATACACTTTATTTACAGGTTGCCCATGTGGGGGAATCCTCACACAGAATTGTGTTGTTGATAGGAACCCAGTATTCTGCCAACTGTTTAACCACTTGTTTCCCTCCTATTTCTGGTGTGGGTTCACATTGCTATTAAACTTGTATGTCATTTACAACTGTCAGCAGTTGATGCATTTTAATGGAGTCAAGAGTTAACTGTGGTACCACATATATATTGTACATATTTATCATTATAGCATTGCCTGAGCACAAAGTGTGTTATTGTGTGTATATATTTTCTGAACCTTATTTATATAAAGAACTGTGTTATCACTAACATATTGTGTGGACATTCCTATGTGGGGGCTTGGGGACTACACTGTACTTAAGAACCAGCCCACATCACCACCTGAGTGCTTAAGCCTTGATTGCTTGCCCAACGTTACCATATAGAGAATCTTGGCTGGCGTGCTCTGTGCTGTTACTATGCCATATAGAAAGAAGGAGTACAGATAACCCCCCTCCAGTCTTTACAGCTAGAAATGATGATAGAAGCATTATCACAACCATCTGCTGTGGCGGTCGTTATGTGTGCTGCCAAAACTAATGGGACAGGTGAAATATAAATGGGGAACGCAGCCGCCGATGCGGCAGCCAAAATGGCGGCGTATCTGCCAAATGAAATACGCACCGAGTACATTGTGACTGCACCACCCAAAAGCAAAAATGCAGCCCCATTCACAGTTTTGCCTATCTCCAAGATTATCGAGCTACAAGGAACGGCACCTAAGAGGGACAAAGAATTGTGGTTAAGGAGAGGTTGCAAGCAATCCCTGACAGATCTGTTATGGAGAACTGATTTATACCAAATATCCAGGAAAGCATTACAGAAATGGTCATACATTGCACCACATGTCAAAGATTTAGTACAGGAATGATACAGCAGACATTACAAGGCACCTTGCCCAGCCCTACTGGGCCGTTCAGTGAATTACACATAGATTACGCTGATATGGGTGAGCATTGTAATGGATCTAGGTACCTCATTGTGGTGGTCTGTCCTTCTCTAGGTGGGTGGATGCAGGGCTGTGTGCACACCCAATGCCAAGTGTGCTGCAAGGTTTTCAGTGTGGGAAGTATTCTCGCAATGGGGTGTGTGCGAGATTTTAAGGTCAGAAAAGGGCACACATTTTTTCCAATGCATTATTATAACACGTTACAGCACACTTGGCATCAAGCACTGGATGTGTTTGATTTATATCCCACACACCAATGGTGTTGGGTAGAGAATAAATGGCTCCTTAATAGTAAACTATCCAAATTGTGTAAAACGTTGAAGAAACACTGGGTGCACTGTTTGCTCCTGGCCCTTTTCAGTTTACACACTCAGCCAAGAAAAGACCACCATTTGTCACCTCACAAAGTGGCCACTGTCCGGCATATGCATACTCCCATATCCCCTGTATGAAGGGCTTCTGACACACATAGGGCCTCAGCGGTGCTAGGGGAGGAGTTCATAGAATATTTGACTACACTAACTCCAGCCATTAAATGTGAAACCTGACAGATTGCACCTCCCAGGATTGTGACGACAGAGGTGCCAGATGCTGAGACTGCTACGGTGACAGATCCTGATCAAATGACCACACAACCACTGATGCCTGGGGACCTTATCTATGTCCATGGTCTGGACACATAAGGAATAACCCTTGGTTCCAAGGGCCTTACGAGGTGGTGTTTTGTACTCCCCTTGCAGTAAATGTAGAGGAATTACGTTCTGGGTCCACCTCTCTGGCATTCATAGGGCACACTGATGCATCCATTATCTTGAAACAAAGGGTAACAGTACTTGTAACCTGACAATCTTGGAAGGATAGCTCAGGTGCAATGCGCTCGTCTTGGAAGCAAGATGACTCGGAGCATCACAGGTTCGATCCCCGGGTTTGCGGTTAGAAACCTCTGGGTATTAAGCATGTTAAAAATACCCCATTGCAATTACAAAAATTTCACCGGCCTGTCCAGGGGTGATACGGGTGTGGTGGCATGATCAAGTGGCAGACCAAAGCTTAGCTGCTAGCTCTGTATTTGTCTTTTTTCTGAGAGTGCTTTTGTTCTCTCTCTCTCACTCTTTATCTATCTTTCTCTCTTTTCTCTTTCTCTCTCTCGCTCTTTCTCTATCCCATTTCTTCTTCTTTTGTGTACAAAGTACATCTTGTACATTTCTCCCTTTTCGTTGTCTTGTGTGTCTGTGCTTCTATTTTGGGAAGTATAAGATGGACGCAACTAATGTCAATAATTTGTTAAGTAGGGTCCGAGCGGTAGACACAGTAATGAGAGAATGTGGACCTATATCTATTACTGTGGATCAGCTACTGCTGGAGGACTGTGTGCAATATTGCTAGTACTGTTGGGAGAGTATTGGGGAGGGTATTATAGGAAGAGGTCCAATAAATGGGGGAATGGGAAAATAGGATTGTATATTACCCAAATGAAACAACACATATAAATGTTAATAATACAATTGGGTTTACATATATTAGCACTAATGTGAACACTAACAATAAAAATGGAAATGCATTTAATCACTCTAATATTCAGGAAAGGTCAGTGGGCGAAGCAGAGAATAGGTTGTTTTTCAAACAGTAGGGGATTGTTTACCACTATGGAATGATAATGTTATTCCTGATAGTGCTGCTAAGGCGGTCATCCCTGATAATGTGTATAGAAGAATAAAAAGAGAAGTACGACAAAAGTATGACACATATCAAGGGCTGGGTTTTGATATGATTGAGGATATTCATCATCTCAAGTTCACTAATTTATTTATTTATTTATGTATTTATTAATTTTCAAGCTAGGCACAACTAAAGACACATGGTCAACAGTGGTAGAAATGTAAAAACGCCTACATTCGAATTCATACTAGGGACACTAAAGACACATGAATCAGCAGTGGTACTCTGATATGAGGGTTGTGGGGAGAAACTGTGAATGGGAGCTGTTATTGTAAATCCCAAATCTGGTAATGCAAATAAAGTGAAGGCCACCAGTCACAAGTTAAAAAGTAACAACGGTTGATTTGCTTCAAGTGAACCCAGGTTCATCTATGTCTGCAAACAGCCATAGAGAAATTGAGCATTTTACATCTAGGTTTGCAATCCACACATACAGTTCTAGTTTGCTTAGGTTGTCAATTCCCAGACAGTTTAGGATTTCCTGCAACGTATACATTTTTCTCCAAAATACATATATCTCTCATCCACCTCAGGTTTGCACAAATTTACCTCACAAGTCACAAAGTTTAGACTGTTCCCAGCACAAGGAGACACTCTTGCATACCTAATTTATGTTTGCATTGACCAAAAGTCGCCATGCATCTGTGGCTCAGCAGTTTGTTTTACAATTCTCCTTCCTGGAATGTACAGAGTATGTTACGCTTTTGTTAATAATTGGTTTGTGCAATTAGTTTTGGGAGTCAGGAGCCAGGGAGACATATATTATCTCTTATATGTACTTGTGTCTGGATAATCAAGGTTTGAGGCCTGCACAAACACTGAGCTAAACATTCCTTGCAAAGACATGTTTTTCAGAAGAGCTCAGCAGCTTTTCAGGTTCCAATCATTTTAAGCTTGGAAATAGAAAACCACACAATGGGGCAAATGCACAAAAAGGAGTCTGAAAGTGAGCTACAATGTGAGAGCTTAGAATAACACAAAATGGATGCCATTTCTCAAACGCTACTTCTAGCCTAAGCTAACACAATGAGGTCAAACATCACCATAATCATGTATATTAATGGCCATCAGTTTTCTGATCTCCATATCCGGCATAATCAGTGCATTAGTCACATTAACAGGATGGCAAGGGTCAGGTTGTTATTTTTCCAGAGCACTAGAACAGCAGTTACATAGAATAGAACCCAAAACTGGTAGACATTGTATGCAGCAGAAACAAACAAAAAAATACCCCAACAAGTATTTCAAGCACAGCGGATATTTTCCAACCCCAGGCTGTAAACAGATTCCCTGACCTGGTCCTAATGACCCAACTACCTTCATCAATGTGAATTTTTTGGATCCCAGTGTATGTAAACTTTTGATAGCCTGAAACACAGTAGGGGAGGAGTCTGCTATGTACACGCAACATGCTGACTTGACCATTTTGCAAACTCATCCTCTTTTAGCAAGCATGACGTCTAGCACCATCCTATTTTGAAGGGCTACCATTCTAATAGCTCTCTGTTCTAATATCATATTGAACAATATATCAGTGGTCTCATCAAATGTTTTTTCCAATACTCTGGCCAACTTCCTAATATCTCAGGTGTTTATCACCGAGCCCCATAAGGGAACCACTGCTTTTTCCACATCCCCTAATATTTGGAGAGGTGTGTCGTCATTGACCCCCTTCCTAGGGTGATGTTTTAATATTTCTGCAGTTGAAGTCAAGTAAACCCCTGGCAATAGTATTCCTAAGTAACCTGTTCCCCCCCAATCTTTGGGTAACCATGGATAAGCTTGCTTCCTACAGACAAAGTAAATGGATCCCCCAATGTATAAGGGCCTTATCTCATTCCCCAAAACTGCAATGTGCATACAGTTGTCATATGTACCCATGTACAGAGAACCATCTTTACTTAAAGAAAATGGTACTGTGTCAGGATTATCGTTGATGGTGTAAGCTGGACGAGTTGCTTCCCTATTTCCTACTGGTGCCATTTGGAATGATATCATTGATTGGTATGGCCTAGAATTCCTATCTGTATGTTTGGTAGAGGCGATGTTGGAGTGCTTTTGTTAGCAAAGACAGAGCATCCCAGAGGCAGTAACACCAGTTCATCAAACACATTGATATTTGTCCCATCACAGTTATCAGTGGTGCTATCATTCCATTTACCAAAAAACAGAATTCCTAAAGGAGGCATAGCAAGCAGTTGTTAATGGAAGGGGATATATGTACCAACCTAAACCTTCCTCACCGTGTTGTGGGAGGTAAGAACATGCCCAACAATTTGTCCTGTTTAGGATGGCATGAGTATTATTCATTATCCTTATGAGGGTACTATTGAGATAACCCTCTCTGTGCTCAAGATCAAGGGGGCAAATTGGATGGGAGTGCACATGAAAAGGAGACAGGGTAGTCAAGCTGACCGTAGGCAAAAGTGAGCTAAGGTGGTGAGAGCTTTCCAAAAACCATAACACAGGTATCAATATGAGCACAATACACACTACAATAGCTTTAATTACACATCTGTCCTTAATTGACCTTTAGACATAGGCCCTCATTACAACCCAGGCGTTAAGGGGTTAACGGGGCCGTAAAAAGGTGGCGGCACCGTTAAACCCTTAACGCCTGATTACGAGGTCCCTTTATGATAGTTTGATATGATATTTTATTTATATAGCGCCTATACACAATGTGTTTCAAAGCGCTTCAAGGCAAGGGAGGGAACAAGGGAAAATACAACCACATTCTTACAGGCCATGAACAGTAAGGATGTGAAATTAACTATCGCGCTCGGCCTGACGACATTTCAGATAGTGCAAGAGCTAGTGGGAAGGAAATGGAAACAGACAGGCGACTACCATACTAGGCCTGATGACATTTCTAGTAGAGCCAGAGAAAAACAAAAGGTGAGGGAGAGGGGTGCAGAAAGGGAGGGGAGGAACAAACCAAGCGACTATCATACTAGGCCTGACTACATTTCAGATGGTGCTGGAGGGATGGTGGGGAGGAAAAAAACAGTAATGGGAGGGTGGAGGAAACAGACGAGGTTGCTATCATATTAGGTCCAGGGACAATTCTGATAGAGTAAGTGCATAGAAGAAAGTAAGGGGAGGAGATAGGAAAAGGGAGAAGGGAAAGGAGGCGAGAAAAGAGAGTAAGCAGTCAAAAAGAGTGGAGAAGCAAGAGTGGAGAGCGAATACAATTGCAGAAGTCAGTAGTAACACATAATGTTGCAAGCCAGGATACAAGATGAAGATGGGAACAGCATGATTCAGGTCCACCATGAGTACAAGATGCAAAGGAAGTCCAGCATGAGAGTTGAGAAAGAGTGACGCACCGTGAATGAATGAAGTCCATAAAAGTCAAATCTAGCATTGGCCACAAGACAGTGATGGTGAAGGAAGGCACCAGGTGGGCGGGGCTTGCTAAGTGGTGAAAAAGAGCAGCAGGTAGGAAGGTACTAGGTGGGCGGGGCGTAGGCCAGGTGACTTAGATCCACTTGCACCTGCTCCCCATCTGCAAAGGAAAAGAAGCTGGTGGGCTCCTTAAGTAGGGAAACAGAGCGGCAAGCAGGAAGGCACCAGGTGGGCGTGGCTTGCTAAGTGGTGGAAAAGAGCGGGAAGCAGGAAGCCACCAGGTGGGTGGGGCTTGCTAAGTGGTGGAAGAGAGCGGCAAGCAGGAAGGCACCAGTTGGGCGGGGCTTGCTAAGTGGTGAAAAAAAGCAGCAGGCAGGAAGGCATCAGGTGGGCGGGGCTTAGGCCAGGTGACCTAGATCCACTTGCACCTGCTCCCCATCTGCAAAGGAAAAGAAGCTGGAGGGCTCCTTAAGTAGGGAAACAGAGCAGCAGGCAGGAAGGCACCAGGTGGGCGTGGCTTGCTAAGTGGTGAAAAAGAGCGGGAAGCAGGAAGGCACCAGGTGGGTGGGGCTTGCTAAGTGGTGAAAAAGAGCGGCAAGCAGGAAGGCACCAGGTGGGCGGGGCTTGCTAAGTGGTGAAAAAGAGCGGGAAGCAGGAAGGCACCAGGTGGGCGGGGCTTGCTAAATGGTGAAAAAGAGCGGCAGGCAGGAAGGCGCCAGGTGGGCGGGGCTTAGGCCAGGTGACCTAGATCCATTTGCACCTGCTCCCCATCTGCAAAGGAAAAGAAGCTTTTAGCAGGCGTTAAAAAACCAATCCGCAAAGGGACCTAGGAGCTAATTACGGCACCGTTATTTACGGTGCCGTAATTAGCGCCTTCCCCAGTCCCATTGAGCCCTATGGGGCAAAAATGGGAATGGGGAAGGGCCATGGCGGCATGGGGAATTACCGCCCCGCCAACCTCGGAATGGGGTGGTAATTCCCCATTCCGCCATGGTGGAGTCGGTAAGTTACCGGCATGGACCATGGTGCTATTAGCACCATGGTCCAATGCCTGGGTCGTAATGAGGGCCATAGTCTCTCCAGTGGCAATACTTTCCATGTCCTCGTTCCGGCATGCCCCAAACAGAGGCATATTATTTAGGTGTCCATTAAGAAGCCTCACTGAAACAGGCTCTATAAGTTCATCCATGGGTGGCACCTGACCATGTGGCCAATCTTGCTTGTAGTCTTCCTTTCCCTGCCCCCCTCTACCTCCGGGAGTCTTTGGGGGGTATGGAGGGAATATAGTTGGATTTTTGTGGGTGCAGTTTTTTACCACACTTTCTGACTTACTATGTCAGAAATTCCCTTGCTATTTCCATTGCCAAAGGTTATATCTGGACTCTCCGGGCAAAGAGTGATCTGTGAACAGAGTGTCAGTATCTGGTGAGGAGGTGAATAATCAGCTTGCTCGAAATCAGCAACAGTGTATTTGCCTTCACTGAAAGGCACGCATTTGGGGGCGTACTCATGTTCAGAATCACCTACCCCCTCCTTTAACCACTTGTCATAGGGCAAAAGCAAGGGCACTCATTTTAGGTGTGCTGAATGGATCCAGTGCTTCTTCCCGTCCACTCGAACAGCCATCTGAGTGGCTAGTAGCACCAGATAGGGTCCTTTCCAGCAAACTGCAAGACTGGATTTTTGCTCAAAGTCTTTGATTAAAACATAGTCCCCAGGTTGAATGTGGTGACCAGGGCCCACGCATTTATCGGGCAGTGCTGCAAAAACCTGTTGGTGAATCAAACGCAAATTTTGAGTCAACTGGTCACAATAATCATCCAATAATGGGTATTCAATGTCAGACAGTTTCTTAGGTCTGTGTGCATTCCATACATTAGCAGGTTCCCCATCAATATCTCATAGGGAGAAAGGCCTGTTTTTGCTTGAGATGTGGTTCTCATGGACAATAGTGCTAGGGCTAGGGCATCAGGCCATTTTAGTTTACTGTGTGTACACACCTTCACGAGCTTGTTCTTAAGTATTCCATTGTGTTGTTCAATCAAACTGGCACTCTGAGAATGCCGACAGGAATGGAATTTCTTCTTGATCCTCATCCCACACCTGTTGTATTATGGCGGCAATAAAATGAGGTCCGTTGTCGGACCATATTACTCTAGGTAACCCAAATCTAGGGAAGTCCTCTTTGAGCATGACTTTTGTGGTTAACATAGCAGTATTCAAAGGGAAGGCGTCAACCCATTTGCTAAATGCACATATTACTACTAACACATATTTGTAATTTTGGCATTGTTCCATTTCAATGAAATCAAAATCGATCATTTCGAATGGCATTCAAGGAGGTCCAAAAACTACCCTTAGATGCTGGTGGTCCCTTCCCAATGTTGTGCTGCAGACAGATCATACAGCTCTGAACGAGTTGTTCCATAATTTTGGGGATGTTGTCATTTCTCCATACTGGGTCTAAATGTTTACAAATACCTTTCACACTAATGTGAGTCGGCCCATGTGCCATAGTAACTACAGCTGGTACATAAGCGTTGGGCAACATCCATCTTTGTTTGTCATGATCAACCCAGCATCCTTCATCATCCAACCCAGCTGGTTCAGAACCCCATTGTTCAATTTCCTCTGCTGTGGCCTCGGCCTGAATTTCTTTCATGCTGCTAATGCCCTCTTCCATCATCCCACCCTCAGAGACCCACCTGGCTGGTCCCAATACGTACATTCCTGATTGTGGGTCTATGGCAGTTTGCTTGGCTATTTTGTTTGCAAATGTATTCCCTTTCCCAATATCGTCAGTGATTCTCTGGTGTGCTGCACATTTCATTATGGCCAGTTATTTAGGAAGGGCCAATGATGACAAGAGTTGCACTATCAAGGGACCGTGTTTAATCTTAGTGCCATGAGATGTTAAAAATCCCCTCTCGGCTCATAGTCTCCCAAAGTTGTGAGCTACTCCAATGGTGCACTGACTGTCAGTATAAATATTTACTCTGAGCCCCTGGGATATCTCACAAGCTCTAGTGAAAGCAATTATTTCTGCAGCCTGTGCAGAATTATTAGGAATTCTCCTGCGTTTAACAATAGTGTCTAAGGTGGTGATTGCATAGGCAGCGGTAGAAGTGTCGACTGGAAGGTTAAACCATCGCAAACTATCTCCCAATCAGGGGATGGCAAGGGTGTGTCGCTCAATGAATCCTCCCTTTTGTGTCCTGTTTAGTGACATAGAGGCAATCATGATTGTTGTTATTAGAACTGTCCTCGTTTGGAGGAGGTAAAAGCTCTGCCGAATTCAAAGAACTTCATCTCTTAATTTTGATGTGGTGTGCAAATAGAATGAGCTTGTATCTTGTGAGCCGGGCAGATGTGAGATGCTGAGTTTGTGTTCTATTCAGTAATACATCTACTGAGTGAGGCACCATCATGGTTAAGGAGTGACCCAAAACCATTCCTTCACTTTGTTTTACTGAGGTGGCAGCAGCAGCCGCAGCCGCAGCCTTGAGGCATTTCAGCAAAGCGCGTGCAACAGGGTCTAACGTGGAGGAAAAATAGCTGCATGGCCTGTTCTTTTCTCCATGTTCCTGTGGCAAAACAGCGAAAGCACAACCATCCTTTTTGTGCACTAACAACACACATTATTTAGCATAATTTGGTGTGCCCAATACTGGCACGGAACATAGAGCAGTTTCAGCAGACCAAAAGCATCCTGACAAACTGTATCCCAAGGTAGAGGTAAAGCTCCATCTTTTCTTGTCAGTGCTAACAAAGGCTTAATTCAAAGGGAAACATTTGAAATCCATTGCCTGCAATAGAAAGCCATCCCGATAAAAGCCATAACCTCGTTTGAGTATTTGGTACCACTATGTCAGCGATTGTATCCTTTAAGGTGCAAGGCGCCTACCCTCCTTTGACAGGAGGTAACCTAAGTAGGCAACCTTCTATTGACAATACTGGAATTTATTTAACGAAGCCTTATGTCTGTTGCTAGCTAGTTAAAAAAAGATGGTACCCTCCTTAAACACGCTCTCTGAATCTGCAGAAAAAAGCAGGTCATCTATGTATTTTATTAGCATTCAAGAAGACAATACAAGCATATATGGTTGTACCTTGAGGGCCCTACTGTAAATGCTAGGACTTTTGGTGTACCCCTGCGATATTTTGGTGAAAGTAAAGGAACATCCCCATGGGTAAAAGCAAATGAATATCTACTATCCGGCTGTATGGGTATGCTAAAAATGCATTTTTCAAGTGAATTACTGAAAAATGCATACCCGTTGCAGGGATCATGGTTAGAATGGTAGTGATGTCAGGAACACGGGGAAACTGAGGTGAAACAATCTTATTAAAAGCTCTCAAATCAATAATGAAACGGTAAGGTAATGCGTTGTCAACTTTCTTGTAAACAGGAAAAATCAGGCTATGCTACCAGAAATTACTTCTATCACACCTTGATGTACGAGGTCAGAGACCATACTTTTAAGTGCTTGCTCACCATCAACTAAAACTGTATATTGGGGAATGTGTGGCAATGTGACACCAGTTTTTAAGACTATGCACACTGGTTCAACATCTAGAATTCCAACATCATTGTCATTAATTGCCCACAAATGTGTAGCTACTTGATGCAACTCACTGGATAAAGTCAAAGCCACGAATTGTGAGGTGGAATTCCATTGGTGAGAAATGGCCAAGTAAACTCCGCCCGGAAAGCAGCAAATTACAGTGTGTAATTTTTTCAATAAATTCAGTCCTAGCAGATTTTCACCGCAGTTGCTTGTCAAAAAAAGGGACATGAGTCAGTGAAAGGCCCTAAAGAAATCGACACTGGTTGGGGACCGGGCTTACCACTGGGGTAACAGAGAACCCTACTGATACATTTTGTTGCTCTGACAGGGGAAGATCTGGAACCTTGAAGTGGTCAATAGAGCTTTTTTGAGTTCCTGTGTCCAAAAGAAATATGTGCGCCCTATCCCCAACTTTCAATTTTAGGGTCCTTTCTGGTCTACGGGGATAGGGGTGGGTTCCAGATCCTGCTTCGGGCTGTCCAAGTGAAATAAAATTTTGTTGGATGTATGATCCTCAGAAAAGTAAGCATGAGTATTGTTGTCGAAAATGTTTTTGCCTCTAGTATTGTGTTGCCCATCATGATTTTCCCGTATTACTGTCGTATTGCTGGTTCTGGGAGAAGTGATTTCTGTTTGGCCCCTGCATGCAATTGCTATGTGCTCTCGACGTTCTACTAGACATCCCATTCACTTTCTGCTGGCATTGGTCGCTGTGCCCTCCAATGGCCTTCTTGCTTGCAATAGATGCACTGGTTCACATTCACAGTTCCCATGTGTGGCGTGAACTGTCCCCTAGGTTGGGCATTCCCTCCACTTGGTCCCCTTGCAATTTGCTGCAAGAGCACCCTAGTCTTTATCTTATCATATTTCTTTTCAATTTTTTCCTTCTCACTGTTCACTCCATTCTCATAATATTGGGCCATATATAGCACTTCCGATTGTTATTTAGTCTGCCATGGACTATGAGAGGCGGTTATTTGTGACTGAATGTCAGGCAATAGTCCACATACAAATTTATCAACAAACAATATTTTCCCTGGTTCAATACAGAAATCCTGGCCACTGATGTCCAGAAACACTTGCTCAAACCTATTAAAGTATTCTGTGGCCCATCATGTCTTCCCTTGCATGCAGGAGTTCAACTTATCACAAATAATCCTTTACTCCAGCACCAAGGACTTAGGTTTGTTCACAATTTGGTTAGGTAATGTCAGTATGCATTGTGGAGGTTTCTCTCTTGCCTTCCTTGTCTTGTCTGCCAGCACAAGGGCAGCCCATGTATTGCCAAATGCAGCTGCATCGTCCACAGTTCTGACCTGTTTCCATAAATCTGACGGTAACGTGACAGTGAAAAACAAGTCTATGTCCCCTAAATTGAAAACTGAGGAGTTCAAAACAGACTCAATTTCTTTATGAAATCTAGTGGGATTCTTTCTGATGTCAGGGATGGACTGTTTAATAGTGTTAACTTCCTGCCTTGAGAAGGGGACATGTACACATTGAGAGATATAATGTGCGGCGATAAACCTTGGTGGTCTTTCGCCTCACCCGGTTCTTCTTTCTGTGGCACCAGAGTATGGGGTACTTCTCTCATGGGTAATTGAGCGAACAAACCTATTATTTAGGAGCAAAGCTAGGTCGATGGACAGTGAAGTCGGCGGGATGTCATCAGTAAACGTGTGCTGGTATATTGTCATAATATCGGCTGGCCAGCACAATTTATTTTTAAGACATTCATCTTGTAAATATTCAGCCATAACTTGCAATACTATCCTTTGAATGGGTGGGGAATATTGGGTGAAAGTGTTGTGGATCTCCGTAGGGGAGATAGAGTCACATGAAATCCATCGGAGAGTGTCTCTTGTGATAACTCGCATTTCTCCATTATTCCTAATTCGTGCGGGTAAGAATCTTTTCTGGACATAGGATGTGTGACCCGTCTCTCTGTCTAATTTTATCTGGTGTAGCTGGTCTAGTTCTCATTTAAAGGAAAATAATTTTATCATGTGTTCATGTATTATCAGTGGTGTATCTCGGGGATAGGTAAAAACATTTAAATCCAGCAAATCCTGGGGGACCGCGGTGTCGTAGGATCACCCCAAATCTGGACCATTTGTTCTACCAATACTTTTTATTCAAGGATATTTTTATGATCTTTTAGAGAGCTGGAAGCAGCGGCTTCATCTCCATCCTCTCTACATAGTTCTACCAATCGTTTTAAGGCCACTCTCCGATCTGGGGGTACTGTACTACGAGTCACAGGTCTCTGGTCGCTGAGGAGACGTCAAGAAGGTAGAAGAGGGGTATTGAAAGTGGCAGGGGTGGTTGGAGGCGAGGGCTGGGGTAATCCCATACAAGAGGGCAAAGAGGTCAATGGTCAGACCGTGTGTTGGGAGCTGGTAGTTGTGGCTTGCTTCCGCAGGCAGCAATGGAACATAGGGAGGGGATGGTGGTGCTGAAGGAGGTGCTCGCCTTTCATTCAGTAGTTTGACTATTAACTCATCAGATGCGTGCAAATCTTTTGATGGGTATATTTTCTGTATTTCTAATTGGAAGCCCCAATCCATAGCCCTAAGAGCCTCTTCCTGTTTTTTCAGGTCATGTGCTATAGCATTTTCTGCCTGGGTAATGTGTCTGCGTGTACATTTTCCCTTATTTTGAGCCACTGGGTGGCTTCGTTGCCCCAGCCCGAACTACATCAAAAGCAGCGGGCCTAGCCTTTCTCTGCAACAGCACTGACTCTAATAGTTGTATTCTATATAGTTCAAAAGATCCATTCCACGGTTACTGAAATTCTGCTTCGTATCTGGCCTGGCAGTGCCAAATACTCTTAAAAACTATAGCTCCTAACCATACTTTGTATACATATCATATGCTGGGGAACTGTCATGTAGGGCAGGTTGACCATATTCTAAACCATTAGGCTGTTTTCTATTCCAACAGGTGCATATCTTACTGAAACCAGGTATTATAGTTTAGTTTTTTTTAACGTTTTTACCTGCCAAAATATTTTCAAGAATATTTTTTTTCTCCAAACAGTTTGAAACAAACTCACCTGATTAAAAATGAAAAACAATCCCCCATTAAGTGTTGGGCTGGTGGTCTTCTAATAAAGTGAAGAGTGAAAACTCAATTGCAACTTACGAAGAGACAGATGTGGACCGACGAGTAGCAGTCGGCGAAAAACTCCCAATTCAGCGGGGGCCCCCGGAACTCCTTGGTCCAAGCGTCTGTTTACTCCATCCTCAAAAAGCAATGGGTCATCATTGGGAAAGCCCCAGGTTGGGCTACAATTGTAAATCCCGAATCTGGTACTGCACATAAAGTGAAGGCCATCAGTCACGAATTAAATGTTACAACAGTTTATTCGCTTGAAGCGGACCGAGGTTCATCTATGTCTGCAAACATCCATAGAGAAATTGAGCAATTTACATAGTGGTTTGCAAATTCTTATATACAGTTCTGGTTTGCTTAGGTTGTCAATTTCCAGACAGTTTACGATTTCCTGCAACGTATACATTTTTCTCCAAAATACATATATCTCTCATCCACCTCATGTTTGCACAAATTTACCTCACAAGTCACAAAGTTCAGACTGTTCCCAGCACAAGGAGACACTCTTCCGTACCTAATCTATGTTAGTCTTGACAAAAAGTCACCGTGCACCTGTGGCTCAGCAGTTTGTTTTACAATCCTCCTTTCTGGAATGTACAGAGTATGTTACGCTTTCATTATTAATTGATTTCTGCAATTAGTTTTGGGAGTCAGGAGCCAGGGAGAAATATATTTAAGCAATATGACCCGAGCGGCGGGGGCATGACCGACTCAGGTAATGCCCCGGGCCCCATAGTTATAGGCCCGAGTGAAGCGAGGGCCTTAACGAAGGCCCCGGGGCATTACCAGAGTCGGTCATGCCCCCGCCGCGAGGGTCATATTGCTATTAGTATCCTGGCCCACAATATTTGCGTGACCGGGGTACTAAAAGCAAAAAAGAAACAGCCAAGAAAATGGCCGCTGCCATGGAAAGGGAAACAAGTCTGTTTTCCCTTTCCATGGCGGTCATCGGGAGCGGACGCGCTGGGAACACATGTGTTCCCAGCGCGTCCGCTCCCAAAAAAGGATCAAGAAAAAGGTAAGTGGGGTTGGGAGGGGCCAAAAAAAAAAAAACGTACCTGCGTCCCCGGCGGGGGACGAGGAAAGCCCCAAGCCCTGTGGAGGCGCAGAGCGGGGATGGCCCCGCTCCGAGTCTCCACACGGCTGGAGACTTCCCTCGTCCCCCGCCGGGGACACAAAAAAGGATCAAGAAAAAGGTAAGCGGGGTTGGGAGGGTGGAAGTGGGTGGGGGAAAAAAAAACGTACCTGCGTCCCCGGTGGGGGACGAGGAAAGCCCCAAGCCGTGTGGAGGCGCACAGCGGGGATGGCCCCGCTACGAGTCACCACACGGCTGGAGACTTCCCTTGTCCCCCGCCGGGGACGCAGAAACAATAGGGTAAGTTGGGGGTGGTGGGAGGGAGGAGAGGGAAGGAAAAAAAAATACTTACCCGAGTCCCCGGAGGGGGGCGAAGGCAGCCTCTCAGCCGCGGGGAGGCCCCGCTTCGAGCCTCCCCATAGGCTGAGGGGTTGCCATGCCCCCCGCCGGGGAAAAAGGCTGTGGAATCCCGACGGAGGGGTTCCCGGCCGGGTATGGACCTGGCGAGAGCCAATCAGAATGCCTGTTTCATTCTGATTGTCTCTCGCCAGGGTACTAATATCTCTTATCTTTACTTGTGCCTGGATGTTCAAGGTTTTAGGCCTACATAAACACTGAGCTAATCATTCCTTGCAAAGACATGTTTTTCTGAAGAGCTGAGCAATGTTTCAGGCTGCAATCATTTTAAGCTTGGTTATGGAAAACCGCAAAATGGGGTGAATGCACAAAATGGAGTCTGAATGTGAGCTACAATGTGATAGCTTAGATTAACACAAAATGCATGCCATTTCACATTATGTGTGTTCACTCATTCCACAAGCGTCAGTGGTTTCCAAGGTGTTAGTTCCGCAAGCAGTCCCAATTATAGAGGCACAATGCCTAGTTCATCTTGCGCTATGCAGAATAAAAGGAGCAATGCAGGCACATAGGGCCCAATTCATGGAATTTGTTGCACGTTGAAAAGTGATGTTTTACTGCTGAAAAGTGACATTGCACTGCCAACAAACACCTTCATTCATGAAACAGTGGAAAGTGTCTTTTTGCTGTGCAAAGTCTATTTGCACTACAAAAATATGCTTTTCACTGCTCCACCCTGATTCATGGAACAGTGCACAGTGTATGGTGGGCCCAGATTTTGTAAATTTCAATGAAGACCAAGAAAACATAAGTGTTTGGAGAAACTGGCAGGACATCACACTACCTTGCTTGCTTGCAGAGGATGAAAAGATTGAATTACATATCCAAAGACTCTTGCACATTGATTGCTGATATAGCAGAAGAGTACAGACTTTTCAGCTCATCAGAATCTTCTTTTCGCATCTTTACTATTGCTGCAAGTGAAGGCTTCTACCAATGCCAAATAGTTGCAAATCGTGAAGTGGGACCTGGTCCAGCTCACAAACGACACATAGAATGGGTTCAACGTGATCAAGGTGGAGTTGCAGGCATTGAGACTTATGACAATGCAAAATCACTACGTGTTGGACATGTTAACAGCGATGGAGAGTGGGGTTTGCAAATAATTTGGCAATTCCTGCTGTACATTCGTGCCTCCAGAGGATGCGTAAAACACATCTTTATCCCACTCAATGAAGCTGTCTATAGCCAGGGTGTTCGCATGAAGGAGGAGGGAAGAATACAGAACAGTGATTGGCTGACTGTGGCATTTAACTGGGCCCCGTCGTGGCTAGAATCGATTGTGAAGATGTTAAAGCCCATCATTGCATCATTGTGTTCATCTTGGTCATTTTCTACACATGTCAGCTGGTCCTTTGATGCTGTGCCACTGTGGCAGCTGATATTGCAAGAATGATGGTATCGATTGGGGTTCCAAAACCACCTTGTGAAACAAACAATATTGAAGTACAAACTGATGTCCCACAGGTTGGCCCGAAGTATGACATGTTCCCTATCCCGTATGGAGATGAAGTTGATCCTCTATACCACACTATCATGTCCCCACCCCCTCATCCAGAAAATTACACAGAGGTTTGAGTGGACATGGCAAGGGAGGGGGAAGCATTTACATGACTTGTTCACCCGAAGGGTATGCGGGTAGGGGGGAAAGTTTGCGATCAGTGTGTAGGGCTTTTCTGCCAACAAAGGGGACTCAGCTATATGTGGATGCAGAGATGGGGGAGCGGGAGCGCAGAAGCATTTCAGTATTCATTTCTGTAGAAGTAACAAAAGGGGGGAATGTTGAAAAGGGGAAAGCACCCCCTAGGCACTTTAAAGTGAGGCGAGATGCATTTGAAGCACTCTGATGGGCCAGGCAGCAGGGGGAACAACGAAAAGGACGCCTTGCCGTTTAACAGGACCCCCTTTTAACATAATCAAATAATGTCTACCTACATGGTGTGGCCTAAGGCGCGAGCAGCATCGCTAGTTTGCGTAGATATTAGTAATCATACATAGAAGGGAAGGCCTGCACAGTAAATGCGGCATTGCATACACTAGGCCCAAATTCACAATACCACAGAAATCCCCAGTCATGCCCAAGACTCCCATATGTACAGCTCACACCCCCAACCGCCACAACGTCTATTCATAGTTCCAAAAGTGTTGCAAAGATGTGTTTTTCACCTAAGAGGAATGTGCCCCCAAGGCCACGATCAGGTTCCGGCGCCTGGTGTGCATGTTATCTCTAATGGCCAAAGCATGACCCGGCCCATTTCCGGGTGACCACAAATTATAGCCCAAGTAACTGACTAAACCCCAAGACCCCTGAACTCCATGGTACCAATTGCCCTTTGACCACCAATCCCACAATAAGAAGTCCTGAAATGTCCAAAAAGGCCGACCAGGCATATCAATAAAGTGACAATTGTGTGATTTGTATTGCAAGGTGCTGAGAGGGATACATTATAGTTTGAAATGAAGGTAGAGACCTTGGAGCCGGATGGCGCAGAGGGAGTGAGTGAAATGTGTGAGTGAAGGTTAGAGTGCCCCAGAACCTCCTTTATGTTCATTTTAAGGCCTGCCAAGGGCACAGTATGAGTGATAAAACAAGCTGTATAGTAGGAGTATATTTAATTTGTTTTCTGAACTTCGACGTGAAAAGAAGATGAGCCCTGTAGCACCCACGTGATGGAAGACAGACGGACTGGGCTGGGACCAATAAACTGCCATCCCTTATGTATAAAGGTGGTACATCTATAGGGTCCATTCAATCAGCCATGCAAGATTTTACTGTATGTTGTCACGTCATCATGACGCTGTGTACTTTTAAAATGATCTGCTGGTACCTCTTTTCGGCAGAATGTTCTTAACAGCAGAGTTCTTTGCTGTTGCCCTCATCTGTGTGTGAGATTAAAACAAGATTGACATGGGCCTTTCTAGTGGGTTGTATTTTCTCTGGTGTAAGTGTTCAGGGGCATGCCTTCATATTTAAGGACGCTCTGGAGATCAGATATATTGACATGAAGTTTCTTTATTCAGTTAAATCAGTAAGATCTTCAGTACGACCCATCAAGGCACACTGGCTCCCACCACCCAGGCACTCTTCTATCAACTGCCTGGATCTGAAATCCCCTTGAAGCGTAAACATTCTAAACATTCACTCAGCATTCTCTCATGACGTCACATACACACACCTTGCATCAAGCAACCAGAGGAATTAGATATGAAACACAATGTAACAATTAGCTTGTAAAAACATACATTGCATGAACGTAAAAAAAGAACAGGACAGACCAAATTACTCCTGTATGGAAGCAGGATAACATTACCGCCATTGTCCCCCCAGTACCAATGACCAAAAGTCCAAAACACAGAGCGAGAGAAACAATGAATCCAACAAAATCAAAACATATTGACAGAGAAAGCATTGACAGTGAAGCAAACAATTGTTAACCACAGCACGACATGTACTCTGGACACAGGGTTCAGTCTGTTCTGGGATGCGGGCACAAGCTTGGGCATTGATTGCAGGTATATATGTTGTGCACACCCACTGTCAGGTGTCATGTGTGCCATTGGGTCACCCTTGGATGCAGGGGAGTGAAAGTATACAATTGAGCGTTACTAGGAAACGCCAGAAAATAACTTAAGAACCCATGTTGGTGTGTCTATCTAGGTAAAATGATACATCAGAACTTGTAAATACTTGACATTTAAGCTCCAAGGCACAGACATTCAACACTCACTGAATGCCACGATGCACATTAAAGTCACCATTTAAGCATGCTGGGAGTAGTAGTTGGGTTTTTTGGTACAACGTTGTTTCATCAACAGTTTTTTTTTCGGCAGGTGTTAAAAATGTGGGGGGTGGGAAAGGGCAGATAAGGGGTAGGTGGGTCGGAAACAGTTAAACATAGGTGGACGAGGAGGCAAATGGGGGCAACCCCCCCTAAAATAACAATTCTATTACTTTTTTCGGTAAAATGAATTCATAAAAACACCAGTCGTAAAAATGCCTGTCGATGATGACATAGAACCTTTTTTTTTGTTCTTGCTGCAATCTAAGTAAAAGAAAAGAGAATGCATAATACTGGCCTAAATGTCATTATAGAATCATGACTGCCCGTTGTAACCTAGAACCAATCGGCATTAATATTTCTCCCAAATTAGTGTCACCAACCATGTGTGGCGAGTGAGCCATTAGTAATGTAGAATTTTCTGGAGGTTTCTTTTTAAACATATCGTATTGAAATGTGTTTTACACCACCTTATTTTTAATAAAAATTGGGGTGAAAAGCCATAGAAGTTACAATTGGTTCAGCAGGGTAACACATAAACATGTACAGTAGATTCCAGGTCATCAATAGTCTAATGGAACATTTTAAAACACATTCAGGTTGCTGCACCCACACGCTCTTTTAGCATTCTCAATGTGAAACACTGTCATAATGTTGCATGCACAATAATTGCCAGCACAACCACTGTAATCACATGTTGACGATGCATAATGTGGGGTTACAATGTATGCCAGCATGGACCTGTAAAACTATACTCATGCTGCCTATGCACAAATATGTGCTGGTACTAAACTGTAAAAAAGTTTCCCAATGAAGCTCACAATATTTGTCAGCCTGGTTTTAAACTTGTTCTCATGATGTCTGTGCCCAAATACATGGCAGTATTGAGACTGTAAAATATTTTTATAATGGTGGCCATACCATATGCCAGCATATCCCATTAAAATCCTTTTTTATAACTGTTTTCATGCTGCCAGTACCCAAATATGTGTCAGTGCCGACCCTGTAAAACATGTTTTATAATAGTACCACATAATATGACACCAGGGACGTATATCCTTCTTCATCCTTCATATGCCCAAATATATTCCAGTTTCAACGCTGTGAAACACATTTTATGATGGTGTCCAAATTATATGCCAAAATGACCTTGTAAACCCCAGTTCGCATGCATTTATCCATTCTTGCAATGGCAAATAAAATGCCAAGATAAATAATTTTAAACATGTTCATAATAGTGTCCACAATATATACCACTATCAACCTGTAAAATGTATTCCATATCGTCTGTGCCCACATGTGTGCCAGAACTGACACTGTAAAATTCTTTCATAATGGTGACCACAATATATGCCAGCATGTACCTGAAAAACACATTTCACACTGCAAGTGCCCAAATGTGTGCCATTATTGACACTTTAAAATAGTTTCATCATGGTACTTGCACACATATGACAGCATGGTCCTATAAAACATTTATAATGCTACCAGTTGTGAAATGGATGTGTTTACTGACACTAAACACTTAAATTATGGTGCACCTGGTAAATGCCAGGTTGGCACTGTAAATTCAGTGCATCCCATCACACAAACAGAGACAGGCATTATTCACGTGCACTCACACAAAGAAACATTCACTCATTCACACACACCCACGCACACATATGTAGACTCTCACACACTCATTGAAAATACCTTGCGCATACATCACGTGCCCACACTTTTCCTGTGGCAGTGGTATTTTGTATGTGGTCTCCTTTCCATGACTCTAGTGGCTTTAGAATCAGGATGGCAAAAGTATTTTTTTCCCAAATGGCAACAGGAATGGGAGATGCACCCTAGTGTAGAGGAAGTCCCAAACACAACTAGCACTCCAGCCGCCCATTTTGAAGTGTCAGGAACATTCATGCCAAAATATGTGACGTATGATGAGCAAATAAACCAGCAGAGAGCTGCAGTTGGGCTCTGTCCAGTACCTATCAGAAGAACAGCACCTGTTGAAGTCCCAACACCTAAGAAAACCTGGAAAGTAAGGTACCCATTGAGAAAACCATATCGACAAATGAAACAGAATGAAGATTGTCAGAATGCAATCCCTGAAGAAACTGAAAAAGATCCTGAATGAAGACGAATGGTGACGCCACAAGAACCCTGACTGACTCACATATAGAAGAGATTAAGACGTGTGAATGATGAAAAGGGACGAAACACCATGGATGAGTGACATCATGAGCCTAAAGTGAAATAGTCGATGTCAAAGATATCAGAAATTATGCCACATACACAATGAAGATATTTAGTCAGTTTAAACGTGTACCTATGCATGGAACCGCAAGAAGCAAAGTATCGCGAGGCTTGCTTATGCTTAATAGTAAGATAGATTGTGGCAAGCGCCACCTATACATATCTACCTCAAAAGGAGCACTTAATATAAGTATACTTTCACTATGCACAAGAACAGAATCAACCAAAGGTTACTAAAGGTCTCAGGAGTAGAGCTCTGCAGCGAACAAATCGAGAATTAAAGATAGAGAGAAACTTAGACAAGGGCAAATTATGCCAAGAAGCCAAGGTCGTATCGGCTGAAATAGGCCAACAGTGGATACAATTAATGAAACGAAGAACAGAGTATCCTGTTCAGAAAGGTCAAGTTAAGCCACAGAAGGCAGATGGCTGGCATAATTAAATCAAATACTCAAATTGCATGAAGAATAAGACAATTTCACGGTGTCGAAATCATGTGACCAGCCAAGCGTGAAGGGATGAAACTTTCACACCTGCTCATGGACTTTTGCCATGCACAGATGTCTTAACTTTTCCAGACCAAGAAGCAGCCTCGAGGCCAACCACAAAGAAATAATTGACACATTACCACTGAGTTGATGATTGATTGTAGGAATAATTGGAGGGAAGCTGGGGTGCAGACGAACTCCCTGCACCTGGCCGGCTATTCTGCACGCTGCTAAGCAAGTGGAAAAGTATGAGTGGGGTTGTTGCCAACCCAATCATAGTGGACCAAGTAATCAAGGGTCCTATAGTTAGTAGATCCAATGATACGTTGTACTTTTAGTCACGTTTACAGTAGCCATTTTGAAGGAAGGGCTTAGATGCCCCACCTGACAGTGTTTATCCAATCCCCTCACTCCGTTACCATATACAGATAAAGCACCTATATTAAAGTTACCTTCCTAGAACCAATAGATTTGCATGCCAGATTTTAAGCATTACGAATCAGTGATGATGAGTTTTAAGTATGTGTTTTTTCTGAAATTAATTGGAGTTGAAGCGAGAAGAAAGATCATGCGATTACTGATATTCATGAACTTTCTTTGCCAAACCATTGATTTGATGCAAGACTATTAATCTGCATACTCATCCATCTCACGGGTGCTGCTGCCTCATCTTAAAGTGCTATTGGGAAACCCCCAGCTCTATGGGCTGGCTGCGGTCCTAGTGCACAATAGGGGTCAGTGGGAGAACACCTTGTAGTGTTTAGTTATATTTTGTAATGTTTAGCAGCTTTTAGTAACACTAATTGTGTCTTTTTTCACAGACACGGGTCACACTGTGAATAGTCAGAAAACCTCCTGATTCTGGAGTGTATCATTTCATGTTTCTGGTATGGATGTTTGACTGTTTAAATCATCCTCCTTTACACACAATCAAAAACCCAGTAACATTTCTTGCACATATTTTTGTGCAATTAGAAATAACTGTTAGGCATGTATGTTTACATTAACATTTACCTTAATGGGTTATATATTTTTATGGTAATCATTGCAGTTTGTTTTGAGGTATTTACAGACCAACTCAAAATGCACTTTGAAAGGGACTGTGATGAATTCACATCTGCCCTACAGGAGTACAAGAATGAGTAGAGACTAAAACACCCTCACACTTCTACAAACCAAGAGGCAACAAAATCATAAAGGTAAAACAGGCACAGTCAAGAGATGCACCTTCTTTGCCCTGTGTGGTAACATGGGCTGAGGAAAGGACACACTCTGAAGAGGGTTGTTAATGTGGGTCAGGAGCAACCCAAACAACAAAGTATTACATTCCAAAACAAGGGAATGTCCAATCAAAGTTTATACAAATATATACATTTTAATTAAACAAATCATGTACAATAATAACTTGAAAAACATTATACAAAACCCACCCTAAGGAAAGAACGCAGAATAAGCAAGGATAGTAGATGCAACTGTTTGGGTAGTGAATCAGTGGTGAAAGGCAAGCAAAAGCAACCATGTTCATGAGCAAGGATATGTTATTATGGTTAAAGAGTGTTCAAAATGACCCAACCATTATCTAGGGCTATACAGTGGACCAAGGGGGCTGTTAGAAGTCAGCAGTACCTTCTTGGCTGTTCCTGATGGTTCAGCAGCACCAAACCAGACTTCATGGTGCTATGTGAAGATCTGGAGAGAGAAAAGGAAGCAACTGAGGGTCCTGTTGGTTCAAATGTGCTGAACAGTTCCTGAAACACACTCCAAGCAGTACAATGGCAACCACATTAGAATCACAGCTATCTTTTGTTTCTCTCTCAGGGTGCTGTGACACAATTCTGGGGGTCAGGGACATGAGTAGTCCTTTTATCATGCTCCCAGGTTTGGCCTGAGCTCATGGTGCACATACATGGGACAATAAGCATGCCCCAAACAGACAATCTCTTTTTATACATGATGATGAACTCTAATCTTATTGCCATTTCTGGCCATGGGGCTTCTTTCCTCCTTAGTAGTATTTCCCTGTATGGGTCTCAGATTTGTATGAATTGATGCTCTCCATATTTATGTTTTGTACTAACACCTGTGTGTAGTAATTCTTGTATTGTTACCTGTTAATTCCAAGTAACATTAGTCAAGATTCTGATAAGCTTGGATTTATGATTCTAATGGCTAATATTACCAGATTTAAAAGACTGTATTCAATAGTAGATGATACAGTGATTGCCTATGTGTATGTATTATTACATTGCTGTATTAAGAACAACTCTTCAATATAATATTTTGGTTTAAACAAGTGGTATTTCATAAGTGCAGTAGTTGATGAGGGGTCTCTGGATCACCCTTGATATGTTGCTAAAAATATTCTAAACAGAACTCCTTGTAGGGGATTTTCATCAGAATTTATATGATACGTGATGTCATCAGTGATGTCATAAATGATGTAAGTGTACTTGTCATCACCATAACATTCCTTTAACAATGTTTCTTCTCTGAATTGCAATGTTTTTTTATTAATCAAAATATTTCATAATGTTACAGCACTGTATGGAAGTTATTAATAATTCCTCTTTGAACATATACAAAAGTACTATAAACATCTTTTACATTAAAACATTGTACCCACCATGCAGCAGTTTAGAAGTCCATGGACTATATCGTGTGCCCGCTGACATGCCTGGAAGCAGGTGGCAGCAACGGAACCAAAAAACACAGGGGTCAGAACGATTTGCATGTTTTCTTGTCACACAAACAATGTACATGCACAACATTGCAAACAATGAATACAACTCAGACATACATTTGGACACACTTCCTATGTCTCCAAATGTAAAAAATATGTCGTTTACACATTGCACAATAGTATGCATTATACCAAATAGTAAACATAACTGTACACCATATGAAAGCAATGCACTTGACCACCTCTGAGGAATTGAGCACAACAGCACAGCACAAAAAAAAAACTCTCTGAAGTTAGTAAATAAATATTCCCTTCCCTTTTATTGTAAGTGGTTTCCATAGTAACTAAATACATTTGTAATAATATTTTTAATAACTAAAATTACTAATTGCATATATCTACAGAAATGGCAAGCACACTTGAATGGATGGAGAAGTACCTGGGAATATGATAGCAGGGCCTGGCAAATGATAATCTAATACCTATACACAAGCCAAAACTGTTGGCTTTGCCAATGCTTGTTTTAACAGGATTTCAGTGAAGGACATGCATGGTGCCTATTACGTAGCTGATGGCAGACCTGGTTAAGGCGTTTTTATTACACCAGTCTCAACTTTTACAGCACCAATTAAACCATTAGCTCTCAGGTGACTGCTTTGAAAAAATAAAATTTTCAAGCTGCTATAATTAATGGTCAGTTAGTATAATTGCGGCAATGCTGCACAAATTCGTATCCGATGTCTACACAAAAGCCCAAACTGTTGGCATTCACAATGCTTGTTCTATATAGTGCTTGCTAGCACACCCTTCCCTGTTTGTTCATCCTGTACATAATATTGTTTAATGCACACATTATTAAATCAAAATACGTGCATTTTTCAGAGTTAAGCAGCAGTGTTGAATATGCGAAGCAAACCATAGACACGGACTTGAAAATACTACCGATTCATAATAACACATTCCTTTTCGTCAGTCGAAGTTTATTTTAACTTGAGTGGTGACGGATAGTAGTTTAATTTTCTATGTGTAGTGATCGTATAAACGGGGTGTTTTAAAATATGTACAGATATGACCAAGCAAGTACCAACTTACATGATGTTGAATAGCCTTGCCTGATGAATGGGAAATAATGAGTCGCCTTATCTCTAGCATGGTTAATTAGCATGTCTGCAGAAAGTCTACAAAAGCAAATAGTTGTAGATGGTCTGAGCGAAAGTATAAACCATGGCGAAATACTGTAGTTCAAATTCAACCAAATAAGCAGGCAGATGGCAAGCAGCAATTGGTTTTCTGTTTGGACCCGCTCATCCTCCTTTCATCTGCATCAGATAGCACCCACTGCCTGACACATTGTCAGATAACCATACTAAGCATCTAACGGGCTAGCCATTGAAAGATGGCTTTCCTCTCAATCTATTTTCTCTAGCTGTCCCCTGTGAGCTCGCCTGCATTTCATCTAAAGTCTCGAATGGAAACGTTTCGTTGAATTGTCCAAAAGATAACAATGCACGTGGTTCGGACACAACATGGCCATCCTATCAGATTTGTAAGACAGGTAAACAGCAAAGTAGTTATATGTATATTTTTCAAGTAAAATTAATTGTTTGCTTAAGATTTCTGATTGATACCAACACGTTAATTAGGTTTTACAGAAAAAGTAGCGAATAAAGCCTGGGGTTAATTTTAGTCATTACCACACAATTGCACCGGCTGAAGAATTCCAAAGATTTAAAGGCATGCCACTCTTGTTCTCAGGACACAAAAATGAGGAGGACATCAAAGCCTGATAGTACACGAGCCAGTCAATTACTGATTTAGTTCAGCGCTTAACACCTTGAGGTGTAGGTTAGCTTCTTCTGCAAGACCAATCATGTTTTCACTGCCATTGGGTTGCAGAACTGCGTTCCTGCAGTAAAAGGCAGCTTCTGAAACAGTGATGATGAATGGGTTTGGGGATGCAGCCCAGAGGAACACACATAAAACTCTAATTGGATTCTGGTAATCTGACTAATTGTATCATATCAGTGCCATGTGTCATGAAACAACTTTTTCTTGAAGTACCAAGAGAAGAACAAAATATAATTTTTCTTAACTAATAACAAACTGTGTATTATTTCGAGACAAGTGACTTACTTTCTTTGAATCACAACAAAATCCAATGTGGACATTATTTATTTAAAGCAAGAAGATTGCAGTTAGAACTTTAGGATTGGAGTCTGGCACAATCCCATCAAATGTTAATTGCCAATCCTCGGTTATGCACAGCACTATGTGGGCCTAATTAATACAACAACACTAAAAGCACTAAAACTATTTAGTGCTTTTTGTGAATTAGGCTCATTTAGCGTGGTGCAAAGAGTACTTTTGCAGTGCAAAGGGACTGTGCTCCACAAAATATACTTGTAAGAGGATTCAATTCAACACTACAGCTAAGTCAATGCCTAGTCTGGGATACTGAATGGAAACCCTTATTGATATATCTTTACGTCCAGTTCATGCGTTCTGGATGACTACCCCTATATAACACCCCTCTCTTGGAATCCCCCTGACCGCACTGAGCCACGATTTCAGCAACTTTTTCACATCAGTAACAGTGGATTTTGTTAACAAAGATCTTTCTTTACACTGGTGGGTGGCAAGTGAGGTAACCATTTTGGTGTGCGCACAAACTGCGTGGTTCTCCTGGATTCTGGCGCACTTGTGGGCTTTTTGGCCATCTTGGATTTTCTAAGCCCACAGCACCAAATGTTGCAGCATGATAGCTCAAACATGGGTCAGGACACCCAACAAATCCCCCCACGTGACTGCCCTTTGAATTTGAGTCGATGGGGAGTCGGGTGCACAAGGGTTTTGACCCACGTACTGGTCTGTCCGCATAATCTTCTTCCAATTCTGCAAATGGCACAGTTCAACATCTTTTCCTCCATCCGGTACTGATCGATCGGTTCTCCTCGCCGGTCCTGATGGGAATATTGGGCGGTACCCTGGGCCCCTCGCGTCTCTGCTCCCGGTCTTTGGATCGTCCTCCCTGGCCAGTCTCAAGGTTTTCTTTCTCCTAGGACGACAAAGGAAGAGCGGCAATACCTATTCATAGACATTTTTCCCCCACCATTGATATAGTGGGGTGGCATATAAATTTATAGTCAAAACATATGAACATGCACATTTCTTTTTGCATTCAAAAACGAAAACACCCACATTGAGAAATTCAGAATTTGATAGGCGATATGTAGGATATTTTAAGTTATAACTGAATTAATCTGAGACCGTACCCTCTAGGATTCCAGAGGATTCCTCCAGTTGTTGCTGAGTGTGCCTGGGATGGCAACACTTTAGCTGATTTATATGTACCCACTTGTCTTCCCCCTCTGCCAAACCGCCTTTGGGGATGCGGATCTTGTAGGCCACAGGGGAGATCTTGTCTATAATCTCATAGGATCCCTTCCATGTAGGCAACAATGTTCGCTTCTTGGCCTGGTTCCTTTGGAAATTGTATAGATAGAACCGGTCCCCCACCTGATATTCCTTCCTGGAAGTTTTCAGGTCATAGTGGGACTTCATACTCTCAGCTGATCTTTCTAGATTCCGCTGAGCATAGGCAAAAGCATGCTGAAGGTCTTTCCTTAAATTCTCCACATACTCATGAGTTGTGGAGGCATTTATCAACGTTTGCTCTTGGGTTCTGTAGAGCAAATGCTGAGGAAGCACCATCTTGCGTCCAGTCATCAACTCAAATGGTGACATTTTGGTTGCAGATGAAGGGGTAGATCTGATGGCCATTAGGACCAGAGGTAATCGGATATCCCAACTTGGCCCAGAATCTGCCACAAACTTCTTTAATATGCTCACAATGGTTCGGTTATATCTCTCTACTGCTCGAGAAGAAGCTGGTCTGTAAGCAATGTGTAGCTTTCTCTTGACCCCCAGTATCTCCCACATCTTTGTCATTACTTCACTGGTGAAGTGGCTACCTCTGTCTGACTCAATCCTTTGAGGTAGACCAAAACGGGAAAAGATGTGGTTAATCATCAGGGCAGCTGCTGTTTCTGCCTTGCAATTTGGGGCTGGGAGACATTCCACCCACTTGGTAAACAAGCATGTAACGGTCAACATGTACTTGTTTCCTCTAGTCGAGAGAATCACAGGGCCTACAAAGTCGATTTGCAAATCTGACCATGGCAGTGTCATTCCCCTCTTTTGGAGAGGTGCCCGGTGTGTGAGGGATGTTGGCTGAAATTGTGCACACACAAGACACCCCTTCAAGTATTGGTCAAGGTCCTGCCCCATGTGTGGCCAGTATGCAACCTCTCTTAAGATTTCCAGTGTTGTGTGAAACCCCCTACGACCGGCGGTGGCCGCATCATGGGTGTGACTTAACATCAGGCTTCGGAATGAGGTAGGAACCACCCACTGATCATGGCCAGATTTGGATTTCCTTACCAGCAAACCGTCTTGGATCCGGAACATTTTTGAACATTTCATCAACACTCTAAGGTCCTCTTTCCCGTTGTAATCGGTATCCGTCAGGGGAAAGTTCTCAGGGTCCTCAATGTGTTGGTAAAATTTACCAATTATTGGATCCCCCTTCTGAGCGGTAATCAAATCAGCATCAGGGGTCTCTTTGCTCCATTGTGCAATTGAAAGGTCATTGTGAGCATTTGTCTGGGACCTAGTGATAGCAGTGACCTGGATTTCCCCCAACAGGGACTCAATCTCAATTAGATCCCCTTGGATGGCCCCGGTTTTGGCCAGCTGATCAGCTAAGTCATTTCCAGTTTTGTCTGGTCCCTCAACTTTGGAATGACCCTTGATCTTTTTCCAATAGATGGTCATCCCATTCGAGGTGACCAGATCATCAATGTTTTGGATCAACTTCCCATGTTTCAAGGGTTTATTATTAGCACATAACATGCCTTTGGTTTTCCAATTAACCAGGTGCTCCACGAACCCGTTCCGGACATAATCCGAATCTGTGATTATGACCAGTTTGTGGAGTTGATGTTGGACAGCAGTGAGGATGGCTTGATGCACAGCCATCAATTCTGCCACCTGACTACTTCGGGGACCAATTTTGTATCCAGCGGAGGGTTCTGGGAACTCATTTACCCATGCATTCCCTACGCCGGCCACCAGTTCTTTCTCCCCGTTGTTGTCAACATGGTAAAAGCATCCATCCACATAGACAGTGGGCATTCCCTCACACTTGTCCTCTTCAAAGACTTTGTGTGGGGAATTAAGGTATGCCTCCATGTTGTCCTTGATTTTTAGACTTTCGTCCTCGAGACAGTTTTCTCTGGCACAATCATGCAAGTCAGCCAGACCTTGCGCGAGGGGACTCTTCTTGTTTTGGCCATATCGGACCTCCACAGGAAAGACTTGCATTGACAGAATCCAGGAAGTAATTCGGGAATTACTCACATTTCCGGCCCGGATTCTGTCACTTTGGAGATATTGCAGAGGCTGGTGTGGAGTCTCCACTATGATGTGTTCCCCCTGGATAAACGGGCGGTAATTCTTCAATGCCCACACCGTTGCCAGGAGTGCCTTCTCACAATCGTTGAATTTTTCCTCCACAGAGGATAAAGTTTTGCTCGCATAGGAGATTACTTTATTGACCCTGTCATGCTTTTGGTATAATACCGCCGTCAAGCACGTATTAGAGAACCCCGTCTCCAGGAAGAACTCCTTGTTTCTGACAGGGCAAGCTAGGCAAGGCGCTTGCGAGAGGCTTCTCTTGAGTTGTTTTACCGCCTCGGCTTGTTCTGGACCCCATTCCCACTTAACCCCCCCCTTCAGGAGATGAATCAGGGGTCTGGTGATCTCTGCGTAGCCCTCAATGAACTTTCTGCTGTAATTAGTCAGTCCAAGGAGGCTCCTTAGTTCACGCAGAGTTGCGGGGTCTTTCAGTTTCTGAAGTGCTTCCACTTTCTTTTCCTGGGGACAGAGACCCTGAGGAGTAATCTCATGCCCCAAGAAATTAACACGGGTTCTACACCACTGTGCTTTCTGAAAGGAAAGTTTTGCTCCGGCGGCCCTGAACTGGGTCAGAACATAACGGATCTCCGCTATGTGTTCCTCCACAGATGAACTTTTGATGAGGACATCATCTACATAAGCCAGGTTACCCCTCGCACCCAGGTCGGGCATGGCCTTTTGTAGGAAAATGTTGAATTCATTGCCGGAGTTGAGGTATCCGAAGGGAGTCCGGGTCCATGTGTACTGCTGGCCCCCAAAGGTAAAAGCCAACTTGTATTGGTCCTCCCTACTGACAGGCACGGTCCAGTATCCATTGGTCAGGTCTATTGCAGTGAATACCTGTGACCCCTGGATCTGGGCCAGCCCTTGGTCAATGTAGGGCAGAGGCCATCGGGAAGTATGGACCCGTTTGTTGAGCTCCCTGAGGTCGGCGCAGAGTCTCCACTGGCCGTTTGGCTTCAATATTGCTTCACAAACACTGGAGTCATGCCAGGGTCCGTGGGGATTGTTGTTGTGTGGATGTCGGTGTGACCACAGTCATATGAGTCTACCGCAAAGAGATCTTTGAAATCCAAGAAGACTTGTTTCAACTTTTGCTTCTCTTCCAGAGTCACACAGGTATCAGCTAGGTTGACTCTCTCTTCCACCATCTGCCTGAAGCCTGGAAAGACTTCTGGTTTGGCTATCTCAGCGGCCTCCTCCAGCTGGGTGGAGAAGTCCCTGGTCAGAGTGTTGATTTGGACTGGAGGCTTCAGGTGGGAAAGGCAGCCCTCATGGACCTGGAAAATCACCTCATCCCTCCTGAAGTCACAAGTCACATCTTCCTTACCATAAGGGCAAAAAGTGTACACCAGGAAGTTCCCCCCATGGCGGGTAAAAATCCTGTCTGGTGTTGTATTTTCCTCACTGTCACTGTCAAAACAGTCCTTGGGGATTGGTCCTAACAGTTCATTTCCTAAATCGATGGAAAAATGTCAGTCATCAACCGCCATTCCAATAATGGTGCCTGCGGCTAGAGTAATACTCTTTAAGTCGCTGTTATCCACCTCTATTAGAATGGTGTCATGTTCTATGTTGACTAATGGAGTTGGGTTTACCTCCAACCCTTGCTGTTGGAGAGAAGCATTTAGGTGTATATAAGCATCAGGGTTTTTCAAATGTTGTCCTCTTTTAACTTTCACTTCCAGGGAGAATTGTCGGGTCCTTTCTGGGATGGTGACTTCTTCTTTGATCTGAATCTCAACTGCATAAGGTAGCAATTGAGCTGACCTAAATGCTTTTTCTGGATCATCAAAGCCCATGGGATTATCCGCTAATCGGGACCAAGCTTTGAAGTTTATTAGGTCCAAACTAATGGCAAAGTGATTGAGAATGTCACTGCCTAAGTAAAAAGCGGCAGTGACATCTCGCACGACCCAACAATTGTGGACTATGCTCTTGTTGCCAATGGAGATTTTGAGCATACACCTGCTTGGCAGGAGATGTTTGGAATTGGGCGCTTCCAGGTCCATTTCCCATTTGTCTATCAGTTTGAATGTGGGAATGGCTGGATCTTTTGGGAGTTGGCGGAACATGGCTTCGCTGATGAAGCTCTTACCGTTGTTCACACACACTCGAGCGAGTCCTTCCCATCATTTAACTGAACAGGGATGAACAACTGCTCTCCAATTTGCTGAATATCAGCCAGGCTCTGAGCTGATTTCACATCTTTCTGGACTATAGGAGTGGGAGTTTCTGATTGTGGATTGGTAAAGAATTTCAGGGTGTTTCCTTCCAGTGTGGAATACCACCTTAAACTGGAAGGAAGGTTGATTTTCAGAAATAGAGAGGACCCCCCATCACCAGTCTGTTGTCCTACTGCTATTACTGTCACGTCTGGAATCTGGTTGTTCTGGAAGTGAAATTCTACTTGGTCAGATTTTTGTTCAACCATGTGGCAGGTGCCGTTTAAACTAACATGGTTGACACTCTGTTTTAATTTTATTGGTCGGCTATTAGAAGTGACAACCTTCTCAGGAGGTCATTCCCTAGTAAACAAGGGGTGCCCTCTGGAGTCACTACTATGACCGGGTGTTTCAACTTGTGTCGCCCAATTTTAATGTTCAAGTCTGCAGTCCCCTCAACGGGAATTTCCATCCCGTCAAAGTTCTGCAGTTGTCCAGGAAGAGAGGTGAGAGGAATTCGGTAATTCTCCCCCCTTCCTGCGTTTAGTTCCTCAAAGGCCCTTTTGGACAGAAGGGTAGCTTGGGATCCAGTGTCCACCAGTGCCAAAATTGTACCCTGCCCCTGTACTTGTACCGGGGAATAGTATCTTCCCTCCTTCTCCTCAAGGGGGCACAGATAATGCACATTTTTGGACAACTGGTGGGCTAACATTCTGGTTTTGGACATTGCTAGAGAAGAGATTTGGGCAGAATTCTGTGGAGAGTCTTGGGAATCTGAAAGAAAAATTTGGCAACTGGAGATCAGAGCCATTGTGGGTGCCCCTGGTTCCGGTTCTGGGCCGCCCCCCCTTTTTGGAGGCAGTCACCAGGATGGGTTTGAACCAGGGGATTTTGGGATTGTGGGTTCTGGGATGAGATGATGGGCGGCGGTAGCTCAGTCTCCATATCTCCCCAGTCTGGATTGGAATCCCTTGGGACCCATTTTTCTTTGGGAGGAGTTCCCCCATCTCTGAAGAAGAAGATCCTTTTCCCAGGATCCTCTGGGGATCCCTCTCCTTCAAATTGGAAGATCTGGCTCCTTGGGAGGCAGGCTTTCAGGGGCAGGAGATTTTGTTTCCGGTTCCTGGTTTTCCAGGGGCTGTTTACAAGTTGGGAAGGAAGCTTCCTCCAAGGCTTTACACTCCCCTTCCCCTTGTGCCTCCTCCCTGGGAACCGGTGGGTTGTCGGGGTGCTGCCCCCGTCATTGCTCTGGAGCACCAGGCCCAGAGTTTGGTGCATTCTGTGCCGGCATGCCCATCTGAGGGTTCTGCTGAGCCCTTAGCACGCGACCCAGCTCCTGTGCCATGTTCTGAACCTGGCACTCTAACTGGGAAACCCGCTCAGGCTGATACGGGGCCCTGTTTTCTCCCCTGGGCTGATCCCGGGAAGGGTAGCTACCCTTCTCTGGTAATATCCCAGATTGGGATGATTTGGGTACCCCTCCACCCTTGGCCTCCCCTCTCCCGGATTAGGTTGTCTGGGCTCAGGGAATTGGGGAAAGAAGGATGGATGATTTTGGGGTTGGAAGTTGGGTGGATACCTGGGGAAAAAGTTCTGCCCAGGATTTGGAGAATTTCTGCCCTCCGGTGGGAAGTTAGGATGGAAGTTCCCTGGGTTAGGTGCTTGGCTGGATCCCCCCCCCCTTGGGCTGGAGGAGTCCACACATAACCCAGGATGGGTCGATTTCCCTTGTAACGGGGACTTACATAATCAGGAGAGCGAGGGACCCCATTTTTGGGGCTGCCTCCTTGGCTCCCTGTCTGTGACTGGCCCGAGGACCTTCTGGGCCTAGCATTATTAGGTGCAGGTAGGTTTTTAGGCCCCCCCATCTCCAAATCCAAAACTGGGGCAACCTTTACCTCTGCCACCTTGGCAGCAGCAGGGGTGCTGTTGGTTTTGGGGTTTTTGGGCTGGTTTTTGTTTTCCACCGGTTTCTGCACCTCGTAGATGCGGGTGGCTTGTTCAATGACCCATTCTAAAAATCTTTTCTCATGAAAATCTCTCACGAGCTGGGTCATTATGTATTTGGGCAAGGCATGGAAAAAAGTATTAACAAATTCTCTGCTGTCTGTGCGCACCCTTCTGGTGGTCTGCGCAAAGGCGCGTTTCAGTTCTTGCACGAATTCTTGTGGGGCCTGATCCTCCCCACATTGCAAATTGTAGGCTGCCTTGCGAGCCTCTTGAGGATTTATGTGAACAGAAAAATGTTTCAAGATGGCCGCCTTATAGGTGGACCATCTTAAATGATTTTGGTCCTCCAGCCCCGCAAAGAAACTGGAGTATTCTGGTGAGAAGGTCCACTTTACATATTGGATACAGCTTTGGCTGTCCTTCAAATTAAAAGTCTCCATCATTTGCTCATAGAGCTCCAAGTGTTCCCAAACAGAGTACTTGGCGTTCTTATGATAAGGCGTGATGACACTCCTGATTGCCTTAATCTGTTTCAATGGGTCCTTAAGCAAGGCCCTTTTTGCCTTATTGGCCTTTTTGGTTCGGGTAACCCTGGTCCATTCATCCTCTGACTCAGAGACACTGCTCCCAGAGGTTCCTGTCTGCTCTTCCAGGTTTTCCCGAATTCTGCGAGCCTGGGAGTGGCTGGCAGAATGTGGGGACCTGGTCTCCTGTGTCCTGCGCCGTTCAGAGGAGTCTTCAGATTCCTCCTTGCTGCCAGGATTTGATGGGTACCCCCCCTGACCTAACTGGGCAGAAGTTTTCAGGATGCCCTTAATGGGCCTATTCTCCTGGGGTTCCCCACTAAATTGCACTGTGCTTGGGTGCCCATACCCGGATGCCCACCCATCCATTCCTGGGAGGTACTGGCCTATGAGCCCCATGCTTCTGGCTGGATAGTAATCTGCCATCCCTGTGGCCCGGTGCTCATGTGCACCAGGGGACAGGGGGGTGGCAGAGTCCAGGGACTGAGAGAGATAAATGCCTCTGGTACTAGGGCTCCTCAGGTTATGCTCAGGAGTTTCCCTTTCCCAGCGAACCTGGTCTCTATCCGCCCCTGCTCCCTGTTGCAATGCAAGAGCCTGCACCTTCAGTTACTCAGTTAAGGCCTTACTAGACTCTATCAGTCTCTCCTGCATCGCTACCTGTTGTTGGAGCCTATCATTGTGCTGGCAGAGAGCCTCATTCTCTCTCTGCGTTTCCTGATTGGTCCTGGAGCACTGGGCCAGTCTTTGCTGCAGGAGGGTTACCTCCTGAGCTGTGTCCCTATTGGCCTGCTCCTTTCTTGCCAGAGCATCCTCCACCTTCCTGTTGTGCTCTAACAAGTTCTGGTGTTCTTTTTGGAGGTCACCCAGTCCCTGGAGGGCCAGGTGATTTTCTTCCATTTTCCTTTTTAAGTGGCAGACTTCCTGGCCTAAGCTATCCCTTTCCTGACTAAGAGCCTGCCTCTGTGCCGCCAGGTCGTCCCTTTGCCTTTGGAAGGCACCGGTTTTCTGGCGCTCCTGGTCAAACTCTGCCTGGGTATCCAGGTCTTTCAAAATCAGTTTATTGCTCTCTGCCTTCTCCCTATCTAGGTGGCTTTGCAGGGTGACTACCTGCTCAGCACATGCCCTATTGAAGTCTAACTGTTGCTATAGATTTTTCTGGCTCTGCAGTAGGGAGTCCAAACCTTCTTGGTACTCCTTCTGCAAGGCCAGAAATCTGGTATCCTGGTCCGCATTTTCCTGTTGCAGCACATCCATATCCTCCTTTATTTTAGTGATGTACCGTCTGCTGTCATTTTCTGACTCCTGGCTCCTGAGCAGCCTCTGCTCAGAAGAGTCCAGATCAGATTGGGCCTTCTGTAATGCCAGCAGTTGCCTACTCGCCAGATCTTAGCCTTTAGCACATTTGTCCTGCATGGCTCCCATATGTAAATATAAATATGCTGCTACCCTGGCAATCTTGTGGTGCTCATCCTTGGCCTTCGGGGCCATGTATAGTTCTCTCAGGGCCACATGTAGGGGACCCTGATCTCCCCATGTATCTGACCCTGTTTCAGTCACCTGTTGCGCGATTGCCTGCAACCAGACCGTTTGGTCCTGATGAGTCCACTCACCTCTCACAAATATCTTATGTAAGAAGTGTTCTCTGGCTATTTTCATACCTACCAAGGTCGTCATTCTCTGTCCTGACTTACAGAAGTTTGTATTTTATTTTTGCAAAACAGACCTTTTCCTTAGAGCATTCCTTTGAGGAGTGCTTTACAGCGTAACACAGCGTGGTGATCCGACCGGATATGTGTATGTGGTCAGCTGGCACGCTGTATTAATCTGCACAAGTGATAGATCTAACCCAAACGTCCGGCTTGAGCCACCAATTTGTAAGAGGATTCAATTCAACACTACAGCTAAGTCAATGCCTAGTCTGGGATACTGAATGCAAACCCTTATTGATATATCTTTACGTACAGTTCATGCGTTCTGGGTGACTACCCCTATATAACACCCCTCTCTTGGAATCCCCCTGACCGCACTGAGCCACGATTTCACCAACTTTTTGACATCAGTAACAGTGGATTGTGTTAACAAAGATCTTTCTTTACAGTGGTGGGTGGCAAGTGAGGTAACCATTTTGGTGTGCGCACAAACTGCGTGGTTCTCCTGGATTCTGGCGCACTTGTGGGCTTTTTGGCCATCTTGGATTTTCTAAGCCCACAGCACCAAATGTTGCAGCATGATAGCTCAAACGTGGGTCAGGATACCCAACATACTTTGCATCACTCTGCAAACTAGGCCCCGTGGGACATGTTTATTGGCAGTGCAAAGTCACTTTTCTATGATGTAAACGTTCCATGAATTAGGCCCTGTCATGAAGGATACTATTGTAAACTAGGGCAGTGATACTTATCCTTGGCCTTAAGCCCAGGGACCGCATCTCCTGTACTAAAAAGTCTTCACTGACTCCTGGTTGCGGCACGGATTAAATTCAAATCCCTCTGCATCATCCACAAGAGTGTCTGGTGGCCAGGGACCACACTATCTTCAACTTTATCTCACTAAATACTCTCCTCCTAGACTTTACTCCTCTGGCAACAACTCTTTGTGTGTAATGTGTTTTGCTAAGCAGAGGGCAGGGGGTCACTCACTTTCCTCTGCGGGTTCCCTTCTTTGGAACAGTCTCCCCCTCCCCATGCGCCTTGAGCAGGATCTTCTCATATTCCAGAAGCTCCTTAAGATTTCCTCTTTTCCTCCTCCTTCCCTCCTTCTTTCCTCTGCTAATCCCATAGTTGCTAATCCCACAGTGGCTGAATCAGTGTCCTAGTCCCCTATGCATCATCGGGGCCTTGACCTCCCACACAAATTCGTCCCAGCTCATGTCTATCCACAGCACTTGCATCTGCACACCCTCTGCTCTGGAGGTTTGCACCTACACCCAGACTATATAGCACTCAACACTGCTAGCACTTTGTCTGTGGCTCACCCACGAGCTTAGACTCCACAGCCCTAACCCCCTCTCCCCTCTCCTTTCTGCACTTGCACATTCTAAATACTCACAAAGCATAGTAGTTCTGTCCCTCTGCCTCTTTTGCCCTTAATCATTGTGTTGTAGTGTATTTTCCCACTCACCCCTGCCCTGTGGGCACTTTGAAACAGTATTTTCTTATTGTATATGCACCTAACAAGCAAACAATAAATAAATACATAAGATTGATGATGTCTTGGTGACGACCCATCATTGTAAACAATTCTCTTGATCTATTTCAAGACATATGACAAACATATTATATAGAAATATGTATAGTGCATGCTAACATAAATAAACTATACCTGTGGACCTGTTATGAGGGTAATTCAGCCATGCCTAAGGCAATGTGGCAATAGGCCATGGCTGCCAGTAATGTAGTCTAATTTCCAACGATATAGTTGATGATATAAGTGATTACATTTATGATGTGTTTTCGGATGTCTTTGTGATGCCATCTGTAACACAACACTCTCACTTGCAGAGCCATATGCAGCAAGGCCAACAATATTGCTAGATGAGCGCTTTATAAGACTGCTTAAATTTACCATATCTTACCTTAGCATGCTGTCATGGCCACTAGTCAGGAACCCCAGTTCACATCCCCTAAAGGGTCCAGCTGGACCCAGTCCTGGTGCCTTTGGCACTAGGCGCATAAGAAATTGTGCTCCACACACTTTTTCCCTTGGGCTCATGTCATTCCATCTCACATCAGTCAACCATGTGCATTTGGGCCGGACTTGGCCATATTTAAGCCTGCCCCGCCCGCAGGCCTAGGCTTCACGTTATTCTGCCTAAGCAAAGTAACGCTCACCGCCGCCTGAGAAGCATCTTACCTGTTTTCCAGTGCAACTATCTCAAAGAAGCCTCTTACCTGTTTTCCAGCAAACCATCTCCGAGGAACATTTTACCTGTCGTCCATCGTGGAGAAGCATCTTACCTGCATAGCAAGCCAAACCATCGTGGAGGAGCTACTTACCCATTTTCTCCATCATAACCAGCTGAATCTTCGCTGAAGTGTCTCTTACCTGCTCGCAGTGACTCCATCCGTGATTGTCCAGGGTGTACTTACCTGGCTCGTGCAATACAACCACCTACTGCACGCCTTACCTGACCTTCAGTTCAGACACCAACTCCGAAGTTCTACATGGCCAGCTTCATTGTGGTCGCAGGCATCCTTCACCCGCCGACCGGTCCGCGCAGCGCAACTCTTCTCCAAGCGCCACCAGACTGCACCTGCAGGAGGAAAGAACAAATAAGGTTAGAAACCTAATAAAAACATTTGCTACGGTCATGCGCCATCACATCTAGCACTTACCTTTGGATCACAACTGGTTATCTTGTTAGGAACACTTTGAAGTCCTCCACCAGCGCAACGGCTCTGCTGGGCTGCCATCACCTATAAGGGAGAAAGAGACATTATTGAGAGTATGAACTTAAATCATGTGACAAGACATTAATACTTCTATGAACAACAATCATCATAAGGATTGAAAAAACATGTAAATTCATGATTTCTGCAGTATATTTGCATTTGGAAACTCTGTCCTAAACATGTGAAAGTTGCATTTAGAAGTTGTGCCCAATAGCCTCTATGAGAAAAGTTGCATTTAGAAGTGTGCCCAATAGCCTATGTGTATATGTAGAAGCTGTGCCCAATAGCCTCTCTGAGAAAAGTTGCATTTAGAAGTTGTGCCCAATAGCCTCTCTGAGAAAAGTTGCAGTTAGAAGTTGTGCCCAATAGCCTCTAAGAAAAGTTGCATTTAGAAGTGTACCCAATAACCTATGTGTGTATTTAGAAAAAGTTGCATTTAGAAGTGTACCCAATAACCTATGTGTGCATTTAGAAGTTGTGCCTAATAGCCTCTCTGGGAAACTGCATTTAGAAGTTGTGCCCAATAGCCTCTCTGAGAAAGCCGCATTTAGAAGTGTACCCAATAACCTATGTCTATATTTAGAAGTTGTGCTCAATAGCCTCTCTGAGAAAGCTGCATTTAGAAGTTGTGCCCAATAGCCTCTCTGGGAAAAGTTGCATTTAAAAGTTGTGCCCAATAGCCAATGTGTGCATTTAGAAGTTGTGCCCAATAGCCATTCTGAGAAAAGTTGCATTTAGAAGTTGTGCCCAATAGCCTCTCTGAGAAAAGTTGCATTTAGAAGTGTGCCCAATAGCCTATGTGTATATGTAGAAGCTGTGCCCAATAGCCTCTCTGAGAAAAGTTGCATTTAGAAGTTGTGCCCAATAGCCTCTCTGAGAAAAGTTGCAGTTAGAAGTTGTGCCAAATAGCCTCTGAGAAAAGTTGCATTTAGAAGTGTACCCAATAACCTATGTGTGTATTTAGAAAAAGTTGCATTTAGAAGTGTACCCAATAACCTATGTGTGCATTTAGAAGTTGTGCCTAATAGCCTCTCTGGGAAACTGCATTTAGAAGTTGTGCCCAATAGCCTCTCTGAGAAAGCCGCATTTAGAAGTGTACCCAATAACCTATGTCTATATTTAGAAGTTGTGCTCAATAGCCTCTCTGAGAAAGCTGCATTTAGAAGTTGTGCCCAATAGCCTCTCTGGGAAAAGTTGCATTTAAAAGTTGTGCCCAATAGCCAATGTGTGCATTTAGAAGTTGTGCCCAATAGCCATTCTGAGAAAAGTTGCATTTAGAAGTTGTGCCCAATAGCCTCTCTGAGTAAAGTTGCAGTTAGAAGTTGTGCCCAATAGCCTCTTTGAGTAAGTTGCATTTAGAAGTTTTGCCCAATAGCCTCTCTGAGAAAAGTTGAATTGAGAAGTGTACCCAATAGCCTATGTGTATATTTAGAAGCTGTGCCCAATAGCCTCTCTGAGAAAAGCTGCATTTAGAGGTTATGCCCAATAGCCTCTCTGAGAAAAGTTGCATTTAGAAGTGAACCCAAAAGCATAGTGTGTATTTAGAAGTTGTGCCCAATAGCCTCTCTGAGAAAATTTGCATTTACAAGTTGTGCCCAATAGCCTCTCTGAGAAAAGTTGCATTTAGAAGTGTACCCAATAACCTATGTGTGTATTTAGAAAAAGTTGCATTTAGAAGTGTACCCAATAACCTATGTGTGTATATAGAAGTTGTGCCTAATAGCCTCTCTGAGAAAGCTGCAGCTAGACGTTGTGCCCAATAGCCTCTCTGAGAAAGTCGCATTTAGAAGTGTACCCAATAACCTATTTGTATATTTAGAAGTTGTGCTCAATAGCCTCTCTGAGAAAGCTGCATTTAGAAGTTGTGCCCAATAGCCTCTCTGAGAAAAGTTGCATTTAGAAGTTGTGCCCAATAGCCTCTCTGAGAAAAGTTGCATTTAGAAGTGTACCCCATAACCTATGTGTGTATTTGGAGGTTGTGCCTAATAGCCTCTCTGAGAAAGCTGCATTTAGAAACTGTGCCCAATAGCCTCCCTGAGAAAAGTTGCATTTAGAAGTTGTGCCCAATAGCCTTTCTGAGAAAAGTTGCATTTAGAAGTTGTGCCCAATAGCCTCACTGAGAAAAGTTGCATTTAGAAGTGTACCCAATAACCTATGTGTGCATTTAGAAAAAGTTGCATTTAGAAGTGTACCCAATAACATATGTGGGTATTTAGAGGTTGTGCCTAATAGCCTCTCTGAGAAAGTTGCATTTAGAAGTGTAGCCAATAGCCTATGTGGATATTTGGAAGTTGTGCTCAATAGCCTCTCTGAGAAAAGTTGCATTTAGAAGTTGTGCCCAATAGACTCTCAGAGAAAAAAGTTGCATTTAGAAGTGTACCCAATAGCCTATGGATGTATTTAGAAGTTGTGCCCAATAGCCACTGTGAGAAAAGTTGCATTTAGAAGTTGTGCCCAATAGCCTCTCTGAGAAACGTTGCATTTAGAAGTGTACCCAATAGCCTATGTGTGTATTTAGAAGTTGTGCCCAATAGCCTCTCTGTGAAAAGTTGCATTTAGAAGTTGTGCCCAATAGCCTCCCTGAGAAAAAAGTTGCATTTAGAAGTGTACCCAATAGTCAATGTGTGTATTTAGAAGTTGTGCCCAATAGCCTCTCTGAGAAAAGTTGCATTTAGAAGTGTACCCAATAGCCTTTGTGTGTATTTAGAAGTTGGGCCCAATAGTTTCTCTGAGAAAAGTTGCTTTTAGAAGTTGTGCCCAATAGCCTCTCTGAGAAAAGTTGCATCTAGAAGTGCATTCAGAAGTGTCCCGATAGCCTCTTTGAGAAAAGTTGCATTTAGAAGTTGTGCCCAATAACCTCTCTGAGAAAAGTTGAACTTAGAATTATACCCAATATCCTAATAGTCTAATATCATCTGTACAAGGTAGAATCTAGAACTGGGCCGGATAGTCTAAAATCCCTTTTATACAAAACTGAATCTAGAGGTACACCTGATACCAACTCCTGTGTACAGTGAAATCTAGAAGTTGCCTAATAGTACCTAATACCCTAGAAGTGTATTAATACCCTAATATCATCTCTGTGTACAGTTGAAGCTAGAAGTGCACCTAATTGTCTAATATCATCTATGTGCAAATTGAACTTGGAAGTGTGCCTAATAGCGGGCCTCTGAATTTAGAACTACAATTAAGTTGCTACATTCAACTTCTCCTTAAATAGCTTACCTATCTTCCAGCTTACTTGAAGAATGCCAGCTTTCTAGAAGAAAGTCTACCAACAACATAGCAGTGCTGTAGCTACAACTAGACTGCCTAACTAGCATATCCTAGGGTCTAGCTACACCTCAAAATGCCCTAATATCTGCAAACTACTACAACCCTGAAACCAAGACTACTCACGGCCAGTGATATAGTCTAACATATAAAGTATAATAAACTTAAGTTTCAACTGAAACCACACCTAACAGCTCGCACTAAGCATGAGTGCACCCACTCCAACAGAGCCTGTCGGAAAAAACCACCATGGACCGCCCTCACTTCCTGGTGCGCCATCCGTCCCGTACCCCCCTTCCCAAATCACCCCACCCTCCTTTGCACTCCCTACCATTCCCCTAACCAAACACCAAGCCAGAGGGGTACGATGGCAAACCAACCATCCTAAGACCACTCCGCCCCCGAACCCCACCACCGGCCAGTCCACGTTAACCATCCCCGCTCCCCTCACTATCACAGCGGGCACACCTTGCCCTGCAATCATCCACCTCCCGTCCTGCCCACCCCCCACCACCTTCCCCCCAAACACACCCTTTCCCATCCCTAAAAACTGCACGCCTAGCCCTAGCACAAACCGAAGCCGCATCCCTCTCCCCTCGAACCCCCCGTCCCTCTCTCACACTCCAATCGCAACAAAGAAACTAAAAGGGAATCGCACCTGGACCCCCTCAATCTGTTAGCACTCCTCGCCTCCCTTGTCTCGACCCACCTCCACTTTTGCGCAATCACCTCCATCCCCCGTAGCTTCACCTTTTCTGAAACCCATCTCCCTCGACTTCTCATCAACTGAAATGGATACTCCTAACCGCCCACACCCCACCCTCAATTCCCCCGAGTCAAACCCAATTATCCGAACACAGCAGCCACCCAATCCCGCCCAAAGCCCGGCAATTCTTCTGCTCACCCACTATTCCCACTGATCATCACCCACCCTCTCCCTCTCCAGCTTTCTCTCTCCCGCCACTACCTCCTTCCACTCCAGCCCCGAGACCAACCTCGCCTGTCGATGTGAACTGCATCTTATTTAATGCCCGTTCCGTAGCAAAAAATAGATTCTCCATCTATGACCTCCTCGCCTCTGAAAAACCAGACCTGGTATTCATCACCGAAACTTGGTTCTCTGACGACTTTGCTCCAATTGCCAGTGAAGCCTTACCCCCTGACTATTCCCTCATACCACTGAACCGTCCCTCTTGAGGAGGGGGAGTAGCATTCGTCTTCAGGTCTCTCTTCCACGCCTCAATTATCGACAACCAACCTTCCATTCCTTCCTGTGAATCACTCCTCGTTAAACTATCCCTCTCCCCGTTGCTCTCACACAGCTTCCTAATAATCTACAGGCCCCCAGGCTACGATAGACAATTCGCAAACATCCTCTGCGACTCAATTGCCACCCTTCAACTAAACCATCCCAACCTCACCCGTCTTGGAGATTTCAACATATGGTTCGACATCCCCACCAACCCTATGACACACTCTCTGGTTGACGGTTTAGACGCAATTAACTTCCAACCCCACGTAAATGGCCCGACTCACTATAAAGGACACACTCTTGATGCTATCTTCAGCTCCAGCACCCTGATTCATTTAAAACCCCTCACCCCAATCATCTGGTCTGATCACTTCATTCTCTCTTTCGTCATTCCCTCTCCCGTCCCCATTCCCGTACTCAAATCTGAACCACCTAATCTACGCAAATGCTGAAAAAAACTAATAATCGTCCCGGACCTAGCCGACGCACTCCTCCAATCTCCACCACCTACCAGCCAACTCATTGAACAACTAACCCCTGATGCCTTTGACTCATGGCTCAACCCATCTCTGATGCAGCTCACACCCCCTTGCAAACCATCAACCCGCCATGGCCTTTTCCCCAGATGGTTCACTCCTGAGCTGAAGACCACTATACAACTATATAAATACTAGAACGCAAATGGCAGAAAGACAAAACCAAGGAGAACAGGGCCACCTTGGCCTGACACCTCTATCAGTACAAGGCCGAAATCCGGAAAGCAAAAAAAGGCCACTACAACTCCCGAATACTAAACTGCAAAAACCCAAGCAAGAAACTCCACAAAATCATCTCTGAATTCACCAAACCGGCTTGCAACACGGCCGTCCCAACCCCCTCACAATCACTGTGCGACTCACTCTCCCTCCACTTTTACACCACGGCTCTCGAAAGAACAAATACTCTAGCCACCAAACTGGCTCTCTTACATCCACCAGGCAATACTCCCCCCATAGCGGCCAGCCCACCAGCTGCGACCACTATACAACCAACATTCGAATCCTTTAGTCCAATATCACCAGAGCAATTTCTCAAACTTCTATCTGCCCGCAAACCATCTTGCTCCCCACTGGACCCTTGCCCGGCCACAACCCTCAAAGAAATTTTCGCTTCCACCTGCGCAGAACACGCAAGATCCTTCATAAATACCTCCCTTTCTTCTGGTATCTTTCCCGACACATTCAAAACGGTTCATGTCAAACCGCTAATTAAAAAACCTTCCCTTGACCCTCTACAGCCCAAAAACTACCGCCCCATCTCGAACACCAGATTCCTTGCCAAACTCATTGACTGAACCGCCTACTCCCAACTAAATGCCTTTGTCGAAGCCAATCTCCTAGACCCCGCACAATCAGGTTTTACAGCCCGTCACAGAACCAAAACCACCCTAACCTCAACCTGGGATGACCTTAAAATGACGGCAGACTCCGCTGTATGCGCTGCACTAATCCTTCTTGACCTATCTTCCGCCTTTGACTCAATCAATCACTCAATCCTCCTAGACCGCCTCCACTCCCAAGGAATTTGCGGAACCGCTCTTAAATGGATAGCTTCATTCCTCAAAGATAGGTACCAAATAACGATACTCTCCACCTATACCTCCCAAGCCTTACCAGTCGGCACGGGAATCCCACAAGGAGCATGCCTATCTGCCCTCCTGTTCAATCTCTACTTGATCACCCTCCCTCCAATAGTTCGTTCACACAACATCCTGTGTTACAACTACGCCGACGGCACTCAACTAATTCTAAAACTAATGGACTCAAATCCCAACTCCCAACTTGACCTGGCCTCCTGCCTCCTCGACATAGAACTCTGGATGACCCAAAGCCACCTCTTGTTAAACCCCTCCAAAATGAAAATCATGGTATATGGGAACTCTGAGCTTCTTCCGCAACCACTACCCTGGCCATCCGCCATGGGAGCTCACCGAACCCCTGCAACTCAGTGAAAAATCTTGGGTGCATCCTTGACTCTGACCTAACACTCTCGCGCCAAGTCAACAATATCTCAAAATGCCTGCCACTATCAAGACTGGACTATGCAAACCCCCTATACCTCGGAATCCACACGTACGAACTGAATAAACTCCAAAGAGCACAAAACGCGGCGGTGAAATTGCAACTTGCGCTCGGCCCAAGAGACCACATCTCCCCAGCCCTTAAGATGCTGCACTGGCTTCCAGTAGCCCGAAGGGTGACTTTCAAAACCTTATGCATCTCCCACCGAGCACTGCATAAAACCGGACCTCAATGTATTCAAGACAAACTGAAACCCTATGACCCCCCCTCGCACCCTAAGATCATGCTCAGCCGGCCTCCTAGTCATTCCTAAGACAAAGGGCCTCATTACGACCCAGGCGGTAAGTGATCGAAATTACCGCCATGGCGTAATGAGCGTTAACGCCATGGTCCGATGGCGATAAGAGCGCCATATTACGACCCATCGCGCACGAGCATTACGCCATGGCGGTAACGTAAACTACGCCATGCCGTAAACAGCCCTTACCGCCCTCGTTAACAGCGCAGGGTGACCTACCGCCACCCATCATTGCGCCGACCGTAGTCAGCGGTCACCGTAATTAGCGGTGACCGCAATTAGGCGGAACCGGAAATAGCGTAATCGCGGAGGAACGGGAAACAGCACAGCGGCCATCTTAAAAAACACAATCCATTGCCATCCTACCCAACCACACCACAACCAACCCTCAAACCCTGACATTCCCATAACCCACCCATTTCCTCAGCCAACCATGCCTAAAGTTGTCAAGAAGGCATGTGACAGGCAGCGGCAGGAGCGCTTCAGTCGTGAGGAACTGCAAATGCTTGCAGACACGCTCCAGGAGAAGGCCGATGTTGTCTTCTCCACTGAGATGACCCGGACAGCCATAGGCCGCAAAAAGGAGGTGTGGGAACTTGTGGCACAACCTGTCAGTGCTGTTGGAACCACCCCACGCACCTCCAAACAGTGCCGCAAGAGATGGGACGACCTGCGGATCAGGGTCCGGGGCATTATGTCTGCCAACCGTAACCTGGCCCTGGGAACTGGCGGGGGAGCAGACTTCCGACTGAAGATGCAGCCATGGGAGGAGACATGTGCCTCTCTGATTGGCATTGAGTGCATCGAAGGTGTCGGCGAGATGGAGAGAGGGGCCCCGACATCTGGAGACACAGGTAGGTGCCTCATATCCAGCCTTGCAAGACACCCTGATACACTTGCACGTGACAATCACAATGTGGCAGACACAACACATCAGCAGATGAGCCACACCCTGCGCACATGCAGCATGTACACTGTACAGTAGTCAGACACACACCTGCATGCAAAACCGAACCTAAAGGGAGGCAACCTGTATGTCACGGGCTACTAACTCCACCATCTATCCATTACACTCTTCACAATGCCTGCTCAATGTCCGCTGAACCATCAATAACAGTCACCCTCCTCTGCTCCACCACAGGCTCGCAATCGGACACTGGCAGGGACGACAGCACCAGCACCCCAGCCAAGAAGGCCAGGAAAGTGGGAGAAGGGAACCATGCATCCACCTCTGCTGGACCCAGGCAGAAACCACGCCAGGCTGAAGAGGCCAGGGCAGCAAAGTCCCCCGAGGAAGGGGTCGTGACAGCGCCTGCAGCCCAACAACACCCACTGTTGCCCACTGAGGGCAATGTGTCAGCAGGGAGCAGTGCTGTTGGGGAGACTGCAGCCATCGCTGCCTGCTCCGACAGTGATGTGGAGGATGACACTGGACTTGACCACAACACGCAACTGCACTCACCACACCTATCCCCAATCAGCCATCATGGAGATGACACCCAGGGCCCTTCGCCAGCTAATTCATGGCCAGCAACTCCAGGCCCAGTGGGAGTTGTGGAAGATGGGAGTAGTCCCATTGGTCCCCCATTGGCACCCTCCATTGGGCCAGAATTCCAGCTGTCGCTGGAGCAGATTGCCAACAGGCAGGAAGCACTGGGCACACTCCTCACGCAGCATGTTGCAGAATGTGGAAGTGCCAGTGCAGCCATGGAGAGGAGTGCTGACGGCATCAGGGCTGTCATCCAAACTGCCAGCAGGGACATATGCACCGAACTTGCTGCAGTGCGGCAGATGATGAGCCAGCTCATCCAGACAATTCTGGACACATGCCGTACTGAGCAGCCCGGTACATCCTCAGCTGCAAGTTCAGCACAAGCCTCTCCCGTCCGCAGGTCATCCAGGACCCTGAGGAGCACAGGCAGGGGGGCCCCAGGTTCCGGGAGAGGGGGCAGTCAATAGTGTGCTAAACTATACACACTTCACCACGGGCACTGTCACATGTTTGCAGGGTGTTCAGGGGGGAGGGGGGAATTGGGTGTGTTGGAGTGTTCAGGGGGGAGGGGGAGGGGGGAATTGGGTGTGTTGGAGTGTTCAGGGGGGAGGGGGAGTGGGGAATTGGGTGTGTTGGAGTGTTCAGGGGGGAGGGGGAGGGGGGAATTGGGTGTGTTGGAGTGTTCAGGGGGGAGGGGGGATTGGGTGTGTTGGAGTGTTCAGGGGGAGGGGGAGGGGGGAATTGGGTGTGTTGGAGTGTTCAGGGGGGAGGGGGAGGGGGGAATTGGGTGTGTTGGAGTGTTCAGGGGGGAGGGGGAGGGGGGAATTGGGTGTGTTGGAGTGTTCAGGGGGGAGGGGTTCTGTTATACCTATTCAGAAGAACAATACACTTTTTCTTTTCTCACAAACGAAAAGTGTGGACATTGCTCATTGCGTATGTGTGCTTTATTGTTTTACAGTCCACAGTGTTGACATACCAGACACACACAGTGCCCCAAGTGCCATCCATATGTCACACACTCGCTGTGTGTGCTAGAAGTATCGGTCAATGACATTCTGACGCATTATATGCCCCTCCTGTGCATCGCTGCCTCCCTGAGGTGCTGCCCCATCCCCATCATCATCATCCCCATCATCAGGTGGTTGTGGTTCTGCGTCAGGGGGCAGAGGCACGTTTCGTCTGATGCACATATTGTGTAGCATGACACATGCCATGACGATCTTTGCAACCTTCTCATGGCGGTACAGGAGTGCCCCGCCAGACCTGCTGAGGCAGCGGAAACGTGCCTTCAGTAGGCCAAAAGCATGCTCTATCACCACACGGGTACGTGGATGGCCATGGTTGTAGTCCTCCTCATGCTGGTTCGATGGGTTCCACACTGGTGTGAGGAGCCACCTCTTCAGGGGATAGCCCGCATCACCTGTAAAATGTGAGAAAAGAATGTGTCAGGAACGAGATTGATATGTGAACATGACGCACAACCATGCCTTGATTCTGACTGTTACTGTGCACCAATTGGAGTTGTGGTTATGGATTTACACTGTGCAACCAGTATGTGTTCATGGCTCTCATGTACTGTTTTGCATGCAAAAACACAATGCAGGAGGGACGATTGCCTTATGAGTGGCCATCCACTGTGTCCGTTCAGGCCGTCATTCATGTGACCTTGCACGTGTCCTGTGAGCTTGAAGCTCACATGATAGCAACATTGATGTCTGGCTCATTATGACCCCAGTGAGCATTACTGGTGTCAATGGGGACAGTTTGTGGGTCTTGTAGTGGTGCATTGATGTTCCTGTCTGTCATGTGCCTCCTTTGCGCGCAGTTGTGGGGGACAGGCCTTTCAGTAGTTGGTGCATGGTGACGTGCATGTTGGTGTTTTTCTTTAGGGTCAATGCGGTCACAATTTGCACAATGCACTTGCAAATGGTTGTGTCGTTTTTGGGATGCACTTTCATTCACATGTTGGGATGATTAGGTCAGGCATGATGTGTACACTACTCTGTTGACGTCAGTGCTGCCACAGGGAATGATCTGGCTACTGCTAGTTGCACCCATGTGACGTATGCATCACCCCCTGTATCTGCCAGATGAAATATGCATTGGTACGTCATTCAACACCCACTTTGCATTTCCATGCTCATGACATTAGACTCACCGAGTAGGTAGGATCTTGGCCCTGCATGTCGTTCCATGTAGCGTGGTATTGTTGAGTTACGAAGGACCATAGAATCATGGGTTGATCCGGGGAATCTGGCACAAAAATGTGTGATGATCCTGTTGGAGTCACAGACCATTTGCACGTTGATTGAGTGGAAATGTTTACGGTTGCGGTACGGTACCTCCATGGCATGTGGGACCAGCAATTCAACATGGGTGCAGTCAATGGCACCAATGCAACCAGGTATGCCGGCCAGTGCATGGAAACCCACTTTGGTGTTGGCAATCTCCTGGGCAGACCGTGGTAATGAGATGTGGTCATCTGTGTGCTTGAGGAGGGCATCAAGCACTTGCATCAGTGTACGCGAGAATAATGGTTGTGATATGCCATGCAAGTGCCCCACTGTGTGCTGGTAGGTGCCTGTGGCCAGGAAGTGGAGCACGGACACTACCTTCAGTAGGGGGGGGGGGGTGGCAGTGGGTGTTTCAATCATGCTGACGATGTCGTTGTGTATCATGTCCACAATGGTGGTGATGGTGTCCCGGTCCAGTCGGTACAGGGTGTGGATCTGCTCAGCGGTGAGGGTGAATGGGCTGGGTCTGATGCGTGGGATTGGGGGCTGCCTGCGTGGTGGCACTGGCTGTGCTGGTGGGGCTTGCTGGGCCTGCCTTGCCCTCCTTCTCCTCCTGCGTCTCCTCTGTGCAGCCTGTTGTTGTTGTTGTTGTTGTTGTTGTAGTTGCTGTTGTAGCACTCGCATTGCTATCAGGTCCTCCAGCCCCAACATTGCTAGTCCTATTGGTATCATTGTGGAGTGTGACTGGGTGTGGGAAGGGGTGGGGTGTGCTCTTTTTGTACTTCCTGTGTCTGTATTGCCTTCACCTGTGCTGTTTCTGTGCACCTGTGGCAGCTGCATTCACTTTACATGGCCCTTTACGGTTGGTTCGCGATGGCGTAATTAGCACCATGGCGGTAAGGTACTTAACGGGCTGGTTGATGGCGTTAGGGGCATGTCCGCTTGGGTCGGCATTCGCGTACCTTTCCGCCATGGTGCTAAGTACGGTGTGGATGTTTGCGTGCGCGCGCCCTTGGCGCAGTCAGCGGCAGCGTTAGCTACTATGCCGCTAATGACATCGTAGTTTACGGTCACGGGTCGTAATCGGCCCTAGCGGAAGACGATCGCGGTAATCGTTTACCGCCATCGTTTTTCGCTTTGCGCCAGGGTCGTAATGAGGGCCAAACTCAGTCAGATTAGGCGGATCAGCATTCTCAGCCTTGACCCCCACCCTGTGGAACTCATTCCCACCCCACATCTGCCAAACTGAGGATTTAACATCTTTCCGCAAACTGCTGAAAACCTGGCTCTTCCCCTAAAAGCCAACCGGTAACCAAACTAACGCAAACAGACAATCAGCATCTCAACGACACCAACCCAACAAACTAACTGAGGTGAGAAATTGACAGCTAATGACCCTGAATATAAACTAGAAAGACAAACAGAATTAAACGAGTAATGTATATCAAAACAGTGAAGCGGATAATAAGAATAAATCATAGGGAAACTGTAATAAGATGTAAACTGCTGAAACGCACATAATGCATGAAGAGGGAACTAAATGAATGGCGCCGATGAAATAGTTAGAATAGATGAAGCCCATTGAACAGATGAATGCCATGAGTGAAAGAATGCATGAGTGGAAGAACTGATGACTATATAGATCAAATGAGTGTGTAAATTGAATGAGTTTGTAGATCGGATGAACTTATAGAATGGATGAACATGTTAAGCGGATGGGCGTCTGGAGTGGTTGGGTGTGAAGAGCGGACGAGCGTGTATGGCGGATGTGTGCATAATTACGGAGAAGCGGATGTAGAACTGATGAATGTACAGAACGCATGAGCGTGTAAAGTGAGGGAGTGTGTAGATAGGGGGAACGTGTAGAGTGGGGGAGTGTGTAGATTCGGGGAGCATATAGAATGGGGGAGCATTTAGAGCGAGGGAGCGTGTAGAGTGGAGGAGCATTTAGAGCAGAGGAGCGTGTAGAGCGGAAGATTGTGTGGAGCAGAAGAGTGCGTGGAGCGGAAGAGTGTGTGGAACGGAAGAGTGTGTAGAGGGGATGAGTTTACAGAGCAGACGAGGTTACAGAGCGAATGAGGCTACAGAGAGGATGAATTTATAGACCAGGATTACTACGTATTACTGAATGTCTCTAAGGGGCTGATGAATGCTTATTGATATTGAACGTGGGGAAAGCACGAAAGCATAGAGCGTATGTGTGCTTAGAGCGATGAGTGTGCGGAGCAGATAGGTGCAGAGAGCAGATGAGCTGAATGCATGGAAAGCACAAATGCATTGAGCAGATGAGTGAGGGGAGTAGATGAGTACAGGAAGTGGATGAGTACGGGGAGTGGATGAGTATGAGGAGTGGATGAGTACGGAGTGTAAGCGATATTCAATCAACACTACAGCTAAGTCAATGCCTAGTCTGGGATGCTGAGGAAAACCCTTATTGATGTATTTTTATATCCAGTTCAGTACTCTGGATGACAACCCTTGTATAACACCCCCCTCTTAGAATCCCCCGGACCCCACTGAGCCAAGAAGTAGGTTTGTTTTGCAAATTAAAAGGTTTATTTGAAAATGTAAACAATATATATATCACACTTCTATAAATAAATTGATAATGGATATTACGCTTGTGAAAATGAGCAGTAATCAGCAAGAGGTAACTATGAATAGGAACAGAAGAACAAGGTGGGAAAGAATGCTTTATATGGTTCAAGGAAATGCAAGGTGGAATAAAATGCAGTACAGAAATAACTTGTTATGATTTTAGCAAAAGGCAATATGATCACTTTTTCTTTTGATAATTCACTCCGCCCCTATGCAATACCAGAAATGGAAGGAGAGCACACAGTCTTCAAGAATCCCAACAAATCACACTTTATAATGCAATACACAGTTTCAGTTCTCCCAGCAAGCTTAGGGAAAACAGGGATGAGTTTTAAACACAGGCGAATTAGTTTAATGTGGTTTGCAAGGAAGTGAAAAGGTGCTAAAATTGCTTTTAATTCCCGCTAGAGGTTCAGGGTAGGTGATGGCTACTTTATATTAGTTCAGGCTCACTTTAACAATACTCTATGAATGATTAGCAGATTGCAAACGAATTTTAGCAAAGAGAAGCAAAAAGCTGCTGATTTCTACAGATGAAGAAATCGGGCCAAATCGCAAATCACGGTAAATTCCGCGAGTGCGTGTCTCGCGATTACGGGAAAAGTATAGGGAGTAGGAAAGCCTAGATTCTAAGCTTTCAGATGAAAGTTACATTTCGTTCCTAGCCCAAACGGTTCCAGAGATACGGACGATTAAATAAAGGTAGTTTTTCGGATTTAAGGTAAACTCAAAATGACAGGTGACAGCTTGCAGCTGCAGAATTGACAGGTGACAGTGGTGCAGCTTTAAAAATGACAGATGACACGATTTCTAGGAGGCAGTTCTACTTAGGTTAAAATAGTTTGGACTAAATTATTTTAACTAAGAGATTGGTTCTGCACAGTTCTGCTAGGTACTCACAATATAAATTTGAACTAGGCCTCGTCATGGATCTGGTCAACACGTCCGGCTGCGGTTCTGCCTGCTCGGCGGGTCAATCAGGCACCGGTCCTGCTCACAGCGATCTGGGTCAGCTCTGCTCTGTGGGTCTAGCCTCTATGGATTCTGGATGTAACACTGCTTTCTGGGTACTGCTACAGGTTCTTGCAAAAATTCTCGGCAAAAATTCAAACAGCTCGCCCGGCTGTTGAATAGTTTGGTTAGTTTTGAGGCCTGCTGAAGAGGATTCAGCTGGTGGATTCAGGCCTCTCTGCTACAAATTCTGGAGTTAATTTCTGCTACAGGTTCTGGAGATTGATGGATACGAAGTCTGGAACTCTGGATGTGAAGTCGTCGGTCAGCATGCTCTGCAGCAAATGGAATTGAATGTCTCTACCTGTCCCAGCAGTCTCTTTTTATGTGTTTTGAAAATGGGTGTGTGCCTGGGCCTAGATAAGCCTGCCCCTCTCTACTGGTCATTGGCCCAATTCTCCCCTCTCCCATGATTGGGGGAACTGAGTTGTGAGTCAGAGTGATGAGGTAGATTTTATGGCCAGATGCCCCTCCCCTGTCATCTTTACACACAAATCTATATTTGATCCAAATACATATTTCCCAAATACACAGTTGTTTTTACATCACCTACACACATCATATATCACATGAGGTAGGCACTGTTCCGACTCTGGCGTTTCTAGGAGCTTGGGTAAAGAAATGGCAACTTATTTTCGATTTTAGTGGGTTATGCAACATTGGTTTTTCATTAAAAATTATACACATATACACGGCCTGTCCATACATACTCCAGTAAATTCCCATGTCTCTAGCTTAAACACAGAGTCTGTAGTATCAATAAATTGCGGGGTTTTGCCCCAGAACATCACACAAATTGGAGTTTGGGCTTGAATTGTGGGCAAAGTTTTCATTTTAAGGATCCCCAAATTTCACATTTCTGTCATCTGGTTACCAAGAGTTATCAGTGTTTCTGTAAAATATATATTTGCTTTCAATTCAAAGTACTTCAGTGTTTGAGTCCGCCCCCAAAGTTTGGATGAGAGTTATCACATGTCTCTCCTGGCTGGCAGATCTTTGTTGACCGGAAACAGTCAAAATCAGCATATCCTATTCAAGGGGAAAGGTCTTTTGTGTGGGCTCCAGCAAGCTGAGGTCAACAGACCAGGGTGCCACTTTGCATTTGGTTAGCATGACCATGTGATATCCTGGGCTTTCTGAGGTGAGAAGGTTTCCCAGCCTTTTGGCCTGTTAATCAAATCAGATTGTCTCTGGGAACAGCAGGTGGTTAAGATTTCCAATTAACTAACAAGCTTTGAAGTCCCAATTGTCACAGAAGGCTGATTAGCTTCTGAAGTAGCAGTTCTCCTGTTTAGACTTGTAGCGCTGCCTTGAGTCCAAAGCGGGTACTGCATGCATTTTTGTGGGATCAGTCTTGAATTAATGCATTTCAAACAAGAGATTTTACATGGAAGTATATTATCCAGGTTCAGCACATGGCACTGGTGTGGTTCTGCAGTAAAATAATTTTGTGCCCATAATTTAGCCATATTTGACCTGAAGAAAATGAATTCCCAATAGTTATGGGTTGCTTTTGGCAATCAGCATTGCCCCTTTTGCAATGGTTTCAGGCTACTTTGTGTAGCCCAATGGTGGTTTTAGGCAGTGCCCTTCTGTGCCCACAACATAGGCAAAAATGGGTGGCAGCCTATTCTTCATGCATTTCCCTGTGCATTTTCTGGGAAGTTCTGGCCATCACAATGTTTTCAATGCCAGTAATGCACAGTTTTTGTGGTAGGGCTTGGATGTATGGGTAAAAACATCCCACAGGAGAGTGGATGAGTACGGGAGCGGATGAGTACAGGGAGCAGATGAATACCGGGAGCGGATGAATACGAGGAACTGATGAGCGCTGGGAGCGGATGAATGAAGTGAGCGAATTAGTGTGGGGAGCGGATGAGTTGAATGCGTGGAAAGCACGAGTGCATTGAGCAGGTGAGTACATAGAGCGGATGAGTGCATAGAGCAGAGAAGTGAGGAGAGCTGATGAGTGAGGGAACAGATGAGTGCAGGGGAACGGATGAGTGCGGGGAGCTGGTGAGTGCGGGGAGATGGAGAGTGCGGGGAGCGGGTGAGTGCGGGAAATGGATGGGTGCAGGGAGCGGATGAGTGCCGAGAACGCATGAGTACGGGAGAGAGTGAACGCAGCGAGCGGGTGACTGCGCAGGGTGGGTGAATAAGAAATTCAGGGGCAGACAGGACTGCATGCGTGGGGCAGACAGGTGTTCATGTATGGGGCATATAGGAGCGCGCAGGGCGGACTGGAGTGCATGAGTGCATCGAGCAGACCGGAGTGTGTAGCACAGACGGGGGGATGCATGGAATTAATAAAAGTACATAGAACTGACTGGAGCGCATGGAACTGTGCGACATACATAGTATGGTCTGGAATGCAAGTAACATTTGAAAGAGCATGTAACCCACCATATCACACCCCACGCTTACTCTCTTCTTTACACCACCACTCAACTAGAAAACAGAAATACTATGACACCATTCGATATAACTGTTCTCATACTAACATCTCCCGCTCACTCCCCATCACTCTAAGTAAACACTGCTGGTTACACACCCCCCAGCCAGGCGTTCTCCGTAGGCCTAACGCAGCCACAGTCGGTCTGGATAAATCCTGCCGGAACGAACACATACCCCTGATCTCAACCATCACACCTACCGCTAAGAAGCAGCTTTTTTCATGAATACCACACCTGCTGAACACACACCTGGTGCGCACACGTGCCGTTGACTCTCCCTACTCTCTCTACTGACCTGAAGTTCGGTTCCCAAGGGCGTTCAACCTACCAGCACCTTCAGACAATATCAATGGTATATACGGCGCTATATAAATGCAAACTAACATAACATAACATAAAGACTCCTACCTTCAAAGTGGTTTGGTCACAGCCAGCCTGGGCCACCACTTCTATGGACCAGTGACAAAACTAGGTCTTCTTGAGGTGCCCCGGCTGATGAGAAGCAGGACGGAGAGCTCGCCCTAACCATATATCAGGTGAGCCTATAAGGCTAAACGCTTACTTCCCTCATTTTGGCACGAAAGGTCAGAGGGGAGTCACAGTACCTCCACACCCTTCTCATTACCTCTCATGTTCCCGCAGGGTAAGCACCAGCATCCAGAACAGTATACTTGGCAGCAGCTGGGGGTGAGAACCGATCCCAGGGAGCCGAATCCAGGCAGGGCTCCAACCGTGCCCCAACATCCCCGCAGAGACCAGGTGTGCGTAACAGAATGTGAAGCCTCTCTGAACCTCTCCCTGGGCATTATGGAAACCTCTGAAAATGACCAGCTGGCCCAACTACAAGGGGAATTGCGGGCTGAAATCCAGCTTCCAGACAGGAGACCAGTGCCTTGCGAAGGTACTTAATTGTAACCCTGGAACGAACCGATGTTTTGGCAAGGCAAATGCTTCAGACACATGCATGACACGTTCCACTACATGGGATGACACAACCTCCTACATCTCAGCCATCACCACCAGTCCAGGTGGTGCTTCCGGGGGCAGTGCCACTAGCCCACCTGAAGGTTTCACAGACGATCCAAACAAATATGCAATATTTATGAATCAATGTCGTCTTCACTTTTTGTGCCGACCTGGGGCCTTTCCAGATGATAGTACACGAGTGGCTTTCGGCCTTTCCTATTTAGGAGGAAGCGCAGCAGACTGGCCGATACCATTAGTGAACCAGGATGATCCCCTGCTCCGAAACGTTGGGGATTTCCAACTAGAAATGGAAAAGTTGTTTGCTAGACATACCCAATGCCAAGCCCTGGACATTGAACTGTTGTCCCTCAGACAGGGGAGCCAAGACCTGCTTACCTATATCGCCACCTTCAATCACTTTGTGGCACAAACAAATTGACCAGAAGAAAAGAGAACCACGCTCTTTTCATCAGGGTTTGAGTGGGGAATTAAAAGATGTGCTAGCCCAAGTGGTTAATACTCCTGAAAGGTGTGTAGAGTATATAAATGTAATGGTACATCTAGATCACTGGCTGCAGAATCGAAGAATGGACTGCTCAAGGAATGAAGGGATGTCCGTCTATATGCGACCCCGGGACAATCCAGCCAAAACCCATGAACCAGTCGAACCAATGCAGATTGGAGGAATACGTGCTCCTATCTCCAAGGCGGAGCGAGAGAAGAGGAGGCAGCAACAACTATGTTTATACTGTGGAAATGCAGGACATTTCCTTTGAGAGTGCCCCATAAAACCCCCTTAAGGAGTGTAGGATCAACTAACAATGGGAAGGAAGAAAAGAAACAAGATCAGGAAAACTCCAGCGCCCGGCAAGTTTACGGGTCTGCTTATCGAGCAAAAAGAAGGAATCTGTACAGACCTCACACCTGGTCATCCCGGTACTTTTGGTCAACGATCAGCAACCCACAAAGGTGCATATATTGACAGTGGCGCTGTAGGAAATTATGTTGATCAAAATCTGGCGAACAAATAGGCCTTCCTCTTCAGCAAAAGCTCAAGTCAGAAAACGTCACAGAAGTGGACGGGTTTCAACTGTCTTCTGGCCCTGTGATGCAACATACCAACAAAGTCATGCTGATATGTCAGGACGGCCAACGAGAAGACATGACCTTCAACCTTATTTGAACTCCACAGTTCCAGATGATCTTAGGAATGCTGTGGCTGGAAACACATAACCCAAGGAACGACTGGCGAACAAGAGTGCTGACATTTCCTCCAGAATGCATTAACGTTCGCTTCCATCAAGAAGAGAAGATCAAACAACTGAAAACCAAATCCATTTGGGGACTTTCTGGCTCTTTACATCTGGAATATCGGGATTATCAAGACATGTTCCAAAAGGAACAAGCAAATACTCTTCCTCCTCACAGGCCTTATGACTGCCAAATCGATCTGGTGCCGGGGGCACAAATTCCATGCAGTCAAATTTATGCTCTAACCGATTAAGAAAATCAGCATCTGAAATCTTACTTGGACCAGTACCTAGCTAACGGTTTTATCTGCCTGTCTAAGTCCACTGCTTCTTCAGCTCTTTTTTTCGTACCTAAAAAGGAAGGTGATTTGAGAACTTGTATAGACTGTAGAGCACTGAACCAAATGGAATTGCTCGATCAAGTCAAGCATGCCCAAATCTACACTAAATATGACTTACGAGGGGCCTACCATCTCGTGCGGGTAAAAAATGGGGAAGTATGGAAAATGGCATTTCGAACCAAGTACAGGCTTTTTGAGTATCAGGTCATGCCCTTCGGATTATGCGATGCACCTGCTGAATTTCAGTTCTTCATGAATGATGTACTGCACAAATTGTTAGATATTTGTGCACTCATGTACATTGATGAAATTCTCATTTACTCATCATCCAAGGAAGAACACGTCACCCATGTCAGAGCAGTTTTAGAAAAGCTATGTCAACACAGCCTATTTGCCAAATTGGAAAAGTGCTCTTTTCACATCACAGAAGTCGAATTTTTGGGCTTCATGCTTACCCCACAAGGTGTTCATATGGATACCTGCAAGGTGGGCGCAATTCTACAATGGCCATCACCAACATTCATCAAAGGGGTGCAAAACATACTCAGATTTTCTAACTTTTACTGACAATTCATTCCCGGATTTTCGCAAATAGTCCATCCAATCATTTCCTTACAGAAGAAGAATAAAAGATTCCTTTGGTCTCCGGAGGCAGAAAAGGTCTTCCAGGAACTGAAAAAAGGCCTTCACTTCAGCACCAGTTCTGCGGAATCACCGTCCTGACCTGCCATACATAGTCGAAACAGACGCTTCTAGCACTGCCATCGGAGCCACTTTATCAAAGAGAAATCCGGATACTGGACAACTCTGCATCCCATAGCCTTCTGGTCCCATAAATTCTCTGCACCTAAGTTGAACTATGCAATTACCGACAAGGAACTATTGGCAATCAAAGGGGCCTTCAAAACATGGAAACACTTGGGAGCCTTGCACACGGTCATGGTTATTACAGATCACCAAAACTTACAATATCTAAAAACAGCCAAAGACCAATCTCCGCGCCAGCTCCGCTGGGCCCTTTTCTTTGCAGAATATGACTTCGTAATTACATACAGACCAGTGGTGCGCAATGGGAAATTCGACACCCTATCCTGTATAGGAGAAGACAAGGAAGCCTTTGCGACCTCCGAGCCTGTGCCCATTATACCCTTACATGGATTCAGAATCAAATCGCTGCAACCTCCTGTTTGGAAGAAGTGAAAACTGATCTTCGATCTCAAATGACTCCAACTGCACAACAGGAATAGCTAGCTTGTGGAAACCAATGCTCCATTAAGACGATTTGTCTTATTTCTGTGAAAGGTTATATATTCAAGACAAAACCTTGCAAAGGCAGATAATAGCAAATTACCATGAATCGCTAGTAGAAGGGCATCCTGGAATCACCAAAACTCGGGCCAAGATCCAAAAGGGCTACTGGTGGCCAACCTGGAGAAAAGATATTGCTCAATACATGGCCACCTATGGGGAGTGCGCACAAAATAAATCTCAGAAACAAAGCCCTGCGGGGCTATTACGTCCTTTAGCAGTACCACCAGCACCATGGAATACACTGTCAATGGACTTTATTACCAACCTACCTTCTTTCAACGGGTTTAATACAATTCTGGTTATTGTAGATGTTCTCCAAGTTGGCCCATTTTATTCCTTTGATGGGGCTTCCAACTGCTTCCGCACTCGCCACTGTGTTTTTAGAGCTAGTTGTAAAACTACATGGATGGTCAAGAGAAGATTAGTGAAAACCAGCTCTGATTCGAATAAACAACTTTGGATCAGTGAGCTAAAAGCCTATAAGTCATGGTTGCGAGTCCATCGACTCTTCATGTATCAAAAAGATTCAGAAGACATGTTGAGAAGTGTGTCCACCAAAAGGTCAATAGTTTTCTGGGCCGTGATAAACGCAACTGAACGAATCAATTCTGACATCTTAATCAACGGCATCTCAGAGGCCAAATGGAGAGAGTTTTTTGCCAATCTTTTTTTTGACCCAAGGGTCGAGACTGTTAATACACAGATACAGAGCACTGAACCTTGGGTGGAACTTCACGACCCTGAAGACATAGTCCATATCCTGAAAAATTGAAAAACTCCAGGGTCCCCGGGCCTGACGGCCTGACAAACAGGCACTTAAAAGAACATCCTGAGGCATTGGCTAAATTCATATGCGCAGTCTTTCGAAGACTGACAGTGGCGAGAGTTCTTCCTGAATCTTGGACCACCGCAGTGGTCGTACCTATTTACAAGAGAGGGGCGAGAGACGATCCAAAAAACTTTCGCCCCATCGCTCTGTTGAACGTGATTGGAAAAGTGTATGCCTCTTTACTTCTACAACATTTCCAACGGTGGGCAAAGAAAGAAGCGTGCAAAGATCCCCTTCAATTTGGCTTCAAGAATAATTCGGGAACAACAATCAACATTCTAATGGTTAACATCTTAAAACACAAAAGCCTTGCGTATGGAACCCACAGCTATATGGCTTTTATTGACTTAAGGCAAGCCTTTGATCAAGTTAACAGAGCAAGGCTCTGGGCAAAGCTGAGGTCCTGGAAGTGCCCACCGGCTATTTTACATCCTATTATCGCTCTACACACGGCCACCAGCATACAAGTGAGGCTAGACAACCAAGGTGTTCTGTCGGAAGAGATCCCTACTAACAAGAGGGTCAAGCAGGGTTGCCCGCTGGCCCCGGGACTCTTCCTGAGTTTTATCGGAGACTACAAAGACTCAGAAGAAAAGGTCAGATCATTCCCCCCGCATATTGGTCAGATGAAGATCTCGAGAATCTTATATGCGGATGACATCATCATTGCAGACCAAACTCCAATAGGTCTGCAGAGACAACTTAACAACTTTGCTGACTACATCAAAACAAACGGTCTCGAAATAAACAAGCCCAAAACTAAAATTATGTTCTTCGGGAAAGGCAGAGACAAAAGCGACTTTGGAAGGCGAAAAAATCAAAACTGTTACAGAATTTAAATATCTGGGCATTTTGGTGGACAACACGTCGAAGGAGATGGCAATGCAAAAACATCTGCTACTAAAAATAAAAAACTTAATATCGCAGGCAAAAGCGACAGATAGAAAATATGGCCGCTTCTCACTTATACCAATTGTGGATTTTTACAGGGATAAGGTAGCCCCTACATTGGTCTACGGAGCTGAAGCCATGCTGGGGTTACCACTCAACATCTGGTCCAAACTAGAAAGCCAATATTGGAGAGAAGTCTTGAACTTACCCAAGTCAACTCCACTGGTACTGATCAGACGCGAAATGAGCCAACTATTACTTGCCTCGATAGTGGGAAGGAACAGTCTGATGCTGTTTAGGAAATTATTGCAGGAAAATCGTCTTGAGATTCTGGAAGCTATAAACAGAGAAGCAGCAAGTGGTTATCTGGCTGTCCTGAACAAATGGTTCAGGGATCAAGAAGAGAAATTGGACTGCATTCAATGTTCCAAAAAAGAGCTGACAGATAACCCGATGAAAATCCAAAAAAACCTCAATGAATTGGATTGGATACGCACTTTGGACCAGGCCGCCTCATATAAGTTAACCTCGCACCTGCCACTTAAGATTCACAAACTACATGAACTACAGCCATATGTGAAAAAATATCCAAACCGCAAGCTGAGGAATACCTTTCTAAGAGCCCGCCTCAATTTACTCCACACGAACGAAGTCTTGAAGATCCAAGGCCTGGCCACCACAAATACGTGTAGATTCTGCAAAGACCCGGCTATGGTGGAATCGATTAAACATCTGTTGTTAAGGTGTCCAGGAGTAGAGGCTGTCAGAGGCCCCTACCTGAAAGAGATACTAGCTGTGACTTACACCTTTGATGTAGAGACTTGGTGGTCTAGGCTAATCAACTATAGAAAAAGGAACATAGGTAAACATTCCTGAGTCAGAAAGGAACAAAATGCAAAAATAACTTTTAAAAACCTTCAGGTTAAATAAAGTATAAAAAAAAAAAAAAAACTACATGGTTTCCCGTCATTGCTAATTTCAGATCACGGAATGAAATTTGTTTCTGCTCTCTGGAGGAGATGCTGCAAAATAGCCAAGATTAACCTCCGGCTATCCACAAGTCAACATCCCCAAACCGATGGCCAGACCGAAGGAACCAACCAGACCTCAGAGCAATACCTCCGGTGAATGCTGCAACAAACCGAGGAACCTTGGAAAAACATTCTCTGGTTAACAGAATTTGCCTACAACAACTCAGTCCACACTAGCACCAGACAGACCCCGTTTTATACAATCCAAGGTCGCCGCCGTCGAGCATCCGTTTTTAACTCTCCTGACAATTTGGAAATGCCAGCTGTCAAAAGCTTACACGAAAACATCTCACAATCTCTAAAAAGGGCTACAGAGACACTAACCAGGGCTAAAGAACAACAGAATAAGTTTGCAGATAGACACTGAAAAGAAGCTCCACATTACCAAGTTGGGGATAAAGTTTGGTTGGCATCCAAGAACATCCCATTGAATGGACCCCAGGCCTTCCAATCCAAGTACTTAGGACCCTATCCCATCAAGGCTATTATTAATGCTGCAGCCATAAAGTTAGATTTACCAACTAACATGCAGATCCATCCAGTATTCCATGTCTCCCTCTTGAAACCAATGGAGCCAGATACTCGGTTTGAAACACCACCCAAAACAGCTGTCATAGAAGGGGAACTGGAATACGAAGTTAAAGACATTTTGGATTCTAAGGTAGTACGATCTAAACTGTACCACATAATTGATTGGAAAGGCTACGGACTGCAAGATCGAAGTTGGGAGCCCAGTGAATTTGTCCATGCCCCACGGCTAGTTAGACGATTTCCTCGTAATAATCCCACCAAACCAAGACCAGGAGGGGAAACAATCGTGAGAGGGGCCTTGAGGGGGAGTGCTGTCATGGCCACTGGTCAGGAACCCCAGTTCACATACCCTAAAGGGTCCAGTTGGACCCATCCTGGCGCCTTTGGTGCCAGGCTCATAAGAAAGTGTGCTCTGCACACTTTTTCCCATGGGCTTGTGTCCTTCCATCTCACATCAATCAACCACGTGCATTTGGGCCGGGTGTAGCCATAGAAATCAATGAAGCTGCACGTGCAGCCTCATTTGTGAGTGGCAGGGTGGAACCATATAGCAGAGCAGGGGGGCGTGGCTGGGGCCAGGCTATTTAAGCCTGCCCCGCCCACAGGCCTAGGCTTTGCGTTACTCTCCCTAAGCAGCGTAACGCTCACTGCCACCTGAGAACATCTTACCTGTTTTCCAGTGCAATCATCTTGGAGGAACATTTTACCTGTCGTCCAGCAAAACCATCGCGGGGAAGCATCTTACCTGTCGTTCAGCGAAACTATCGTGGAGAAGCATCTAACCTGCATAGCCAGCCAAACCATCGCAGAGGCGCTACTTACTCGTTTCCTCCATCAGAACCAGCTGAATATTCGCTGAAGCATCTCTTACCTGCTCGCAGTGACTCCATCCGCGATTGTCCAGGGCGTACTAATCTGGCTCGTGGAATAGAACCACCGACTGCATGCCTTACCTGACCTTCAGCTCGGACACCAACTCCGAAGTTCTACACAACCAGCTTCAAGGCGGTAGCAGTCATCCTTCACCCGCCGCCAGGTTTGCGGTCCGCAAATCTTCTCCAAGTGCCGCCAGACTGTACCTGCAGGAGGAAAGAACAAATAAGGTTAGAAACCTAATAGAGGCATTCGCTAAGATCGCGCACCATCGCATCTAGCGCTTACCTTTGGATCCCAACTGGTTATCATCTTGGGAACACTTTGAAGTCCTCCACCGGCGCAACGGCTCCACTGGGCTGTCATCACCAATAAGGGAGAAAGAGACATTATTGAGAGTACGAACTTAAATCATATGACAAGACATTAATACTTATATGAACAATAATCATCATAAAGACTCCTACTTCAAAGTGGTTCGGTCACAGCCGGCCTGGGCCACCACACCTACAGACCAGTGACGCAACTGGGTCTTCTTGAAGCACCCCTGCTGCTGAGAAGTAGGATGGAGAGCTCGCCCTAACCATATATCAGGTGAGCCTATATGGGTAAATGCTTACTTACCTCATTTTGGCACGAAAGGTCAGAGGGGAGTCACAATACCTCCACACCCTTCTCATTACCTCTTGTGTTCCCGCAGTGACAGTACCAGCATCCAGAACAGTATACTTGGCACCAGCTGGGGGTGAGAACCGATCCCAGGGAGCGGAATCCAGGGAGGGCTCCAACCGTGCCCCAACGTTCCCGCAGAGACCAGGGAAGCGTAGCACATACAGAATATTCCACAGGTCCATCAGTTGTCCAAGTTAAGACATGAGGATGCATACGATTTGGCCGTGGCACAATTGTTTGTGGCCGAATTGACGGTGGTCAATCCAGCTGCTAAAATAATTTATCTGTGGCCAAATCAGGCCAAATCTAAATCCCCCATCGCTCCCAAAACACTCCCCCACCCACCTCATACTTACCCTTTTCATGTCCGCTTTGTTTCTGACCCTGCAGCATCAGATCTGTCCCTCCTATGCAGGTCAAATCCAACGACGCAGGGCCCTTATCTTTTTCCTTTTTTTCTGTTTCCCTTCCCCTGCCTCCAAACCTCCGGAAGCATGGGAGACCCCCACCACCCCGAAAGGCCGCCATTACCAAACATGGGGGCCAGGGGATACCCCCACAACCCCTGCTCCTCATGTTTGGTAGTGATTACCCAAACTGACTGTTTTGAATTTGGACAGATTTACAATACAATAGTTTTTAAACGATCAATTTGGGTACTACCAGAAATGATGTGATGGCTGGAAGGTTTAGAATTAATCTCAAACCTCTGGCAATTGTTCTGGGCAACCCTCCAGACCATTGTGCTTCACCTGCCAAGCCATTATAGAAAGGGGAAATACCATATCGGAATCAGGCTTGGTCCCAACCACAAAAGGGGAAGTCCAGCCCAAACTGCTAGGTCACATCCCTTCTGCACAAGACAACAAACATGCCCAGACATGTTTCAGCCTCATTGGGCATCATCAGTGAGGAGTAGCTTGGGACTCTAGGCCCGGCAGTAATGAGAACCATGTCTGGGCATACCATTCCATACCGGTAAAACAAGGGTAAAACAAGGGTTATGGCTGGAAGGTTTAGAATTAATCTTAAACCTCTGGCAAGTGATCTGGGCAACCCTCCAGACCATTGTTAAATAAAGAAATAACCAATCATTATTGTTCTTCGCTAGCCAAGCCACTACAGAAAGGGGAAAGACCATATGCAAATCAGACTTGGTCCCACCCCAAAGGGGCAGACCATCCCAAACTGCTAGGTCACATACCTTCTCTACAAGACCACAAGCATCCCTAGACATGTTTCAACCTCATTGGGGGTCATTAGTGAGGAGTAAGTTGGGTCTCTAGTCCCAGCAGGCATGGGATTCACATCTGGGCATACCGTCCCACTGTGGGTGACAAAGCAAAAACAAAGAGGTTATGGTTGGAAGGTTTAGATTTAATCTTAAACCTCAAAGAAGTGATGGTTGGAAGGTTTATATTTGATCTTAAACCTCTAGCAATTGCTCTGGGCAACCATCCAGACCATCATTCTTTGCCTGCCAAGCCATTACAGAAAGGGGAAAGACCGTATGCAAATAAGGCTTTGCTCCACCCCCAAAGGGGCAGGCCAGCCTGGACGGCTAGGTCTCATCCCTTCTGCACAAGACCACAAGCATTCTCAGACATGTTTCGGCCTAATTGGGTGTCATTATTGAGGAGAAGATTGGGTCTCTAGGCCCAGCACAGGACACACATCTTAAACATTAAGACTGCAAATTCCACTATAAAACAACATGCATGCGGTTTTTAGTTACAACAGTGCATTTAAAAGTGTGACTTCCCTGATTTGCGTGGGACATTTCCCCGTGCATATGAGGCAATCCCCTTTGCCTGGAGTATGTTCATATGATCTAAGCAACACATGGCAAACAGGCCCAGGTGGAAGTTCTGAATATCCGCCACTTACAAATTGGTTTATTGCCCTCCCATATGTAGTGCAGTCTGTAATAGAAGACCCGCCTCAGGATGAGGCAATTTTTCGCTTCCAAGGTGTGGCCACCTGTGCACATAGGAACTCACTTTCAGGCCGGATCCACATTGACAACGTTTGTATTGTTTATCATATTTAACCCTGCAAGGTTCTGGGAAGTCATCCATACTCAGTAACTGAGCATTGGATTACCTGCATGAACCGTGACTGGCTGTTCCAGGTTGCTGTTTGACACGGACCGGACTACATAGTTCCTTACGATGTTCCTTGGGCCCTAGGTTCCTGGGGGTGCTAATGGTGTGCGTGTGCACAATTGGGCTCTGTGTCAAACAGCACCCTGGTCATATTCTGTAATTATGGAATTGATAATCATAAACGACATGCCATCGAAAATGTCCCACTCAACTGACAGTTCAGAGCTTGTCTTGGTATCCTCCCGAGGTTTCCTTATCGACAGATCAGTTCAGGTGTTTCATTCTAAGTCGCATTCACTCTTTTATGTTGACCATGTGCGTTGCCTTTGCATGCATAATTTTATCGCCTCTATTGTTTGTATAACTGCCAGCAATGTACTGAGCACTCAGCTCAGTAAAAATAGTGTTTTAATCTCTCTGCTCAGACAAGAGAACCCCCATTTTTTGTACTGTTTAGTCCCAATTACGCTCATCTCTTCTAGAATGGGCACTCATTATAGCCCCATTCGTAGGAAATTATTAAAAGGCAACACAATAAAGACATTGACAGGTTCCATTCCTCCTGTAATAGGGTCGTTAACAGTTGTGATAGCTGGAGTAGGCTTTGTTTTGTTCCTTGAAAATGTCTTTTGTGAAACATGCGATGGGGAGATTGATGAGCGCGAGCGCGCTGTATTATACACAAGCTAAATGTTTACTGCGCGCGGCAGACTGCCGCGAGGCACACTAAATTTGAGCAAAATGTAACTTATCTCGACGACTTGCTCGAGTGAGTTATTGATTGGACGTTTATAGCCAAAGTGGAAGGAGCCCACGACGGCTAAAAGTGGAAACTATTTGTAGAAGAGATGCGGCCATTTTGCTGAAAATATATACTTAGCTCCAGGCAACGCAGTTCGGATATTCCTTGAGAGGTTTCCAAACCCATACAGACACATATAAAAGATGCACCCTAAAACAACTCTGCTGAACAATCGATTGCCCTCATTGGTTTGCTTGGAGAAGGGTGGCAAACGTCCAGGGATGTTAGTTGTCTGCTCACCTCTTTTCATTAAATACTAACATATGTTATCATTATTAAAATAATCAATATTATTGCTATCATGATATTTATTGAGTGCCGATCTACCTTTGGGAAACAAGACCTGTGTCTACTTCACTAAAGAATAGCCTCTGCTCAGTTTATCAAAGATGTGACTTTTCTTCCCATAAATAAACCCCAAGTCCAATTTCCCTGGATCAAATTTAAGTTCGAACTTTATCTATAACTGTTTATTGTAATGTTGTCTGGGTAGATACATGTGTGTTGTGCTCTCCATGTGTTCGTTTACTCACATTGGACCCATTCTCCCACTAGAATCTGAGCTGTGGTATAAGTGCCCTTTCTCATTTTCACTCTCTGGGCATCATCGCAACACACATAGAAAGCTTCTCAACACTCTGGCTCATTACCGATCATTACCCAATGCACTGTTCTTCGGATAGTTAAACCATATTCGTTAATTATTGTCGGGGGAGTTAAAGGTCAATCGCCTCTTACATCACTCTGAAGGCGTTTTATTGCTCACTGCTTTAAATCATATTTCCCTTTTCACTTTCTGTTCCAGAGCGCTAACCTGCATACCAATAGAGCAGTAACCTGATATGAAGCTGCCAATGTGTGTGGTCTGCCTTCATTGTACAGTATCTTACACTACTGAAGGCTGCGGGCAAAATGATTTCTGTAAACTTGACTTCGAGATATTTTAGCTGAGCAACTGCTTTCTGCCAAGAGGTTCTGCTGTAGACGGATTCGTTTACGACGATTCTTCAGAAGAATTTCATGTTGCCAAGATCAGGTTGAAAAAATGAATACATAGATAGCATCGATTGCTAATGAATATTTGTGTATGAGTAAACGTGTCTCCTCCGTAAATGGTGACCGTTCATATTGTCATCATAATAAGATACATTGGACCTGTTTTGCAAAACCTTTTTAAAAAATTGGTACATCCCATTAAAAGATGCTTTGTTAACCAGTCCCACAATCTCTCTGTGTTTTTTTTTTATTTTTTTAAATGGTGCATAATGCTCTATAAACAATGTACTCAGCCGTTGCAGGATTGGCATTGTACTTGTCTTGAGATACTGTTCAGAAGTGGCATGGTGTACCAAGCACGATTTTCAATTGGATTTTCCGATTGAAAAACATGTTTGTAAATCAGACCAAATGTCTTTTAGAATCGCTTGAGGAAAATGCCTCCGGTCCGACCAACTGAATGACCCATATCGTTTATCCTTAGCGACGTCATTGCATTTGCAATTTATGTTGTCACATGGGGTGAATTGTACGATATTGTGAGTGATTATATGAGAAAGAAAACGGAAAACCTGCTTTTGCATTGATCGCTCCCACTTCATAACACAAAGCTATTTAAAAATGTCGGTTTGTATGGACAGTGGCAATTTATATGCGCAAAATGTGATTTAGGGCTTAATTCATGGAACGTTTAGCGCAGTGCAAAGTGACTTTGCCCTGCCAACAAACCCGTAGAACCGGGCCTAATTCACAGAGTGGTGCAAAGGGTACTTGTGCAGTGCAAAGCGACTTTGCACTGCAAACATACACTTTGCACCACTTTGTGAATTAGGCCCAGTTCAACGTGATTGTTGGCAGCGCAACGTCACTTTGCACAGCGCAAAACGTTCCATAAATTAGGCCCTTAGAGTCTTTGCATTGGGCATCAAACCATGGAGATCTTTTGTGAAATTGAGTTGGACTGCTCTTTATGCCCAGATATCATTTTAATTGTGTACGGGTAGACACATTTTTATTCTGCTCTCCATCTCTTTGTTTATTCACAATGGACCTATTCTCCCTATAGTATTTGAGCTGCAGCATAAGTGCCCTCTGTCATTTTCACTCTCTGGGCATTATGACATCAGCAGTAGCACACATAGAAAGCTTCTCAACAGTTTATGCGCTGTTCCTCAAATAGTTAAACCATGTTTGTTCATTATTGTGGGGGAGTTAAAGGTCAAACGCCTCTTATATCATGTGTAAGGTGTTTTATTGCTCACAGTTATTCATTTGAATAACGGTTGTCAATGTCAAACCGAAATGACCTAGAGTGCCACATTTTCCTCTCTTATCGAGATGGCGGCCTCTGTTAGAATAGGAGACCGGGACATTAATAATGCGGGTAACTGCGTGTCTTGGTCTGAGGCCAACTTGGCAGCATTTCCCAACTATTGTCTGGGTACCCAGTTTGAATTAGTCACTGAATTTAACCATTTAACGGGGGATGAATTAGAAAATTGGCTTCATCGGCTGTCTGCTAAATATGGCTAAATTCTGGGTTTTTATGTGGCCCCGCAAGTAAATCCTAAGGGCAAACATTTTGATAAAACTATTCAGGATGCTAAGAGAAGGACACGTACAGAAATACGGAGGGCTGTTTGTAATGGACCAAATGAGATTCGGATGGCCCCATCTATTGCTAAGATCAAGTCGAGATATAGAAATTGAGTTAAGTGGTGGAATTGCTTTATAAAGAATACTCAATGGCAGCACATGTTTAGGATCCTGAAGTCCGGTTCTACTAGATCCATATGTCAGGTTTGCAGGGCGACAAGGGGCCAGCAGGACTCATAAAGGATTAACCCCATCAGCTCAGCATGTTGGCTGGAACACATTTGTTCTTCTTAGTCTGAGGATGAAGGCTCTGCAGGTCGGGTAGTCACATCTGATATGTATTGGGAGTTGGACTGGGTTCGAGATAGCATTTTGCTGGCCATTGGAAAGTCAAATAGTTCTAAAACTCCGGGACTGAAGGGTGTTGCCAATATCATTTTAAAAAGATCCAGAAACATGGGCCTCCATTTTAGAGATCTTACACGGTAAGGTTTTCCAGTCTTTAACTATTCCTGAGTCCAGGTGTAATGCATGTTTGATACCAGTCTACAAAAAAGGATTGCATCGAATCATGGTCTCCTCACCATGTTGGACGTGACAGGAAAGATATTTGCATCCTTTGTCCTCTGTGAACTTCAGCAATGGTCTGATAATTGCCATATGGATGATTTCCAAACTGGTTTTCGTCCACGCTGTTTGACCTCATACAATTTGCGATTAGTTGATAGTTTGATCAGAAGAGCCCACGTTGGGTGCAGCACAGGTTTTTATGCTTCTTATATTGACTTTCAAGCAGCCTTCAACTAAGTACATCTGGCCCGTCTACGGCATAACTTAGAGGAGATGGGCTGCCCTGCCTATCTTTTTCAAATAATTATGCTTCTTCATACCAGCACAAACGTGTAAGTTAGACTAGACTAGATGGAATCAGACATTTTACAGATTGGACAAATGCTACTCGGGGATGGGGGGTGAAAAACAAGGATGCCTTTTGGTTCTTTTTTTGTTCAATTTCTATATGGCCGATCTCCCGCAAAGATTGAGTGCATACGCTCACTGTCCTCCCAAGCTGGGCAAGGTCCTGGTAGCTTCTTTAATTTACGAGAATGATTTGGTTATATTTGATCATACATTTACAGGTATACTTAGATCTCTAAAAGCTCAGGGCATGTATACCAGGGATAATCATCTTGAGATCAATTAAACTAAAACTAAAGCAATGCTATATTCACACCATCATATACGCAAGTTACCCCTTGTGTTGGACCAGCAAGTTATGGAATATGTTACCTGTCACTTATACTTGGGATTGGAATTAGGTTCATCTGGACGTTATGTATAGTTGCTCTCAATGAAAGTCTAGGAGGGTGGGACAGCTGGTAGGTTTGTTTCTCAGGGCAAATGGCAGGCCTACCAAAGGAAACATTATGTTCTGTGTTTCTGCTCAGACATAGTGTATGGTTTGGAGACATTAGCATTGCCTGATTATGACTGCCTTAATGTTTTGGAGGGCCGTTTTTGGAAACAACGGTTGACTCTTTCTCAGTCGGTTCCTATGGAAATACTGAGGTTGGAACTTGTTTTAACCTCATTGAAGGCTATGGCTCTGAAACACAGAGGAGAGCTATATTTTGAAGTCGGTAAACCTGTCCAAGTGCCCTCTCCTTGGTGTTTTGGCAGGGTATTATAAGAAGGAACCTAAAAGGAAAGGGGTTAATTGTGCATCATTAAATAAAAGGTCCCCTGCTACTAATAATAGCGAGGATAGGGAGAAATATTATAAGCTTAAACATTCTTTTTTTTAATAAAATGCTTTGGGACCTGAATCTTAATTGTTCCCATTTAGATAAATTGACTTCCTATCAGACGGCTGGGCAGATGTTATATGCATGTCTGACCCCTCAAAAATACCTACTATAATCCCCTGATTTGATGTTAGAAGGTTGATATTGAAACGCTGTACCAATCAACTGGCGGTCTGTCAATTACTGGACCCAGGAAGGGTCTTTTAAAATAGATTCTACAGGATCTGTACATTTTCGCATATATTGAAAACTGATAGACATGTGATGACAAGATGCAAACAACTAGGAAGTGTATACATGTGCAACTTGGGAGCTAGTGTGGGTGACTATAACGAGATTAAGAGTGAGAATTTCAGGTTTTATTTTTCTAACTCGGATCTTGTGCATTTACAGATTGCTTTACTTTGAATTTGAGCAAGAGTAGTGTAGAGATTAAATCCAGAGCTTGTATAAGAAAATATATTGGTGCAGAATTGATATTTTATTTTTGTGATGTTTCATTTTATGATTAATTGATGTTATGTATTAATTACCTTTATGTATTGTATATATTTTATTTTGTTTTATTTTGCTATATTTGAAAAGTTGTGTGAGCAAAAACACCTTAAATTAAAAGGTAAGTGTCTGCAACCTGTGGAAAAAAACAGAGAACCCTATGGGGTGGCTGTGAACTGTGGGAGCACCTTATTATTTTATCGGGATGTTGCACTCCGTGGGAGAACATGAGAACTCTTGACAAGTGAGGCAATATTCATGAGTCATTACGAGCATTACTCACAAAATAGGCAACAGTATGTGCAAGATAGTAATTGGCCAGGGCTTCTTAGTCACCCCTACAGCCATCTGATTCCCAACCACATGCACCAGGACACAAATCTGAATAACTTTTCAGTGCCTGTTATGTACCGGACAAAATGGCATTTCTCATCATACACGCTGCATTTAGAGAGAATTACACTGGCAACACAAAAATTATCTACACATTTCACCATGGTGGGGTGTGAAAAAGGTGAATATATATTGAACAGCAACTCCCACAAATGCTGATGTCCACAGAGACAACGTGTATAACTTTTCTGTACTGATACAATAATGGCTCACCCAACCTTCCCATGCAGACAGACAGCATGTATCTGTGCGAATGATGGTCACTGTCTTCTTCTGTTGATGACCCATTTGTTTGTTTGTTTGTTTGTTTGTTTGTTTGTTTGTTTATTTTATTCATAGTACCAGACCCTGGGGCATCAGGGCGCAAGATATAAAGGAGACGTCAGCTTAGTTACATAGGTACATACGATACATAGGAATAGATACAGTGTAAAATACATGAGTGGCTGAATACAAAGTAATCGGGGTACAACTCAGAGAAGGTGTCCAAAGTAGACTAACACATAGTAAGTGAGTCAATATACAGAAGAGTATACAATGATGAAGAGTATACACAGTCAAGTGAAAGGTTATCAAGGTATTTATTTGTCATTTTCTTTCAGCCAGTTAATCATGTTTTGTCTAAATTTGGTGAAGGATTGGTATTCTCTAAGGCCAGGAGGCAAGGAGTTCCACAGTTGAGCTGCCATAACTGGGAAGTTATGTCCCCCAGTGGTAGACAGCTTGAAACGTGGGACTAGGAGGCAATTGGAATTGGCTGATCTGGTAGGTCTGAGAGAAGTTTATCTGCTAATCCTGTCAGCAAGGTATGGCTGTGCTTTATTATTAAGGCATTAGTAGGTAAGGGAGGCGATTTTAAGTCAGATTTTGTCAAAGGTAGATAACCATTTGTATTTTCTCCTGGTGGACGAAATGTGTTCATTTCTATTAATCTTGAGTGCTGCTCTCAAGGCATTGTTCTGGAATACCTGTATTTTTGGATAATCTGTTTGTTCGCACCAATGTAAAGAGCATTACAATAATCAGAGTATGAGGGCTCTAGAGAGGATTAGGCAACTGTCAGTGGAAAGGAATTGTTTGCTTGCTCTAATTAATTTGCATGTATAAGCTGTAGCAGAGGCTAGCGAGTTCACTTGTTTTGAATCAGAGCTGTCTCCGTTCCATGTTGGGGATGGAATCCAGATTGGCGAGAACCTAGTAGGAGGTTAGATTCCAAGAAGTTCTGTATTTGAGTGTAGGCCACTTTATCTATAATTCATAAGAGAAATAGCACAGTCGTGATAGGTCTGTAGTTAGTGGGTATGGTGGGGTCAAGGGTTTGCTTTTTGAGTAGTGGTAGTACCCAAGATTCTTTCAAATTATTCAGGACAGTACCAGTTGTGAACGAGGAATTAATAAGTTTAGTTATGAAAGGTGCAAGTTCTATCGCAGCATCCTTAATAAGTTGTGCAGGGCATTGGTCACCTTTACAGTTGGACCTCAATGACAGAGACTTTTGAGAAGCTGAAGCGTGTTTCTTGCTTGCAGTGCGGCAGCAGTGCTATACTGGGAGTAGTTGGAGGGGCTAGTGAGGCTTTCTTGTGGGCAATTTTGGTTTGTAGGTTGGAAACTTTGTTAGTTAATGCGTGCTGAATGCTGGAGCACCACATTTTATCACATTGTAAATCAGATACCGAAATCCCTGAGGAGGGTGTCCATGGATTGATCTCCCAGCTTTCAACAAGTATCACTGATGAACTGGTCATTGATGACATCAATCTTCAGTGTGATATTCCGGATGTACTTTGGCAAATATGGACTTGATGGTGTTCTTCTGCTGGCTGCACTCTTTCTTTAATTGATTCTGCAACCATGGCTGCAAAGGATCTTTGCACATTTTCTTTGTCTCTTTGTGATGATTACTGTGTGCTCTCCTCCCCATAATGTAGGCCCAGAAAAGAAATCAGCACATGCACAATGTTACCTTTGAACATATTCGCTCATGCATTACTATCCATGGTAATAGCCAGGTCCCTCAGAGCTGCAGACCATCAGCACCACCTATGTGGAAACTCACCATGAGTGTTGGTTTGAGCTAAAGCATGTACAGCAGTGTGAGAACCTTACTCAGTGATCCATTGTGATGACGAACCCACTTAGTAGCACCCTGGAAAGGTCAGAGCATGAAACAGACATTACATAGCATGTAATGCTAACACAGGAATACAAACGGCCAATCTAGAGATCTGCTGTGAGTGTTTTGGTAATCTGTGATAGCATTTCACTGTCAGCATAGCATGTCCAACATAGGCAAACGACCGTTTGAATAGATGGCCACACAAATCTTCTGTTTGTGTAGTGGCACATTTGTACTTGGTTCAGTGCAGTATTAGCATGGTAAATCAGACTGAAATAGTAGATGATATTCAGGTCACAATTGCTGATAAGCCATGTGATACTGAATAGCTCCAATGGGGCAAAATATCTATTCTTAGTTCTGAAAGAACTCTGCAACACCAATTCTACCAACCCCATGCCTTGCAATTCACAATCTATCTGTGATAACTCGGCAGGCTACTTTAATCAAAAACATAATTGATATCAGAGATAATCTACTTGCCACTGTTCCCACACCTGATATTGACCACACTCCTAGTGTGTTTAACGACCCATTATGGACCTCTTTTACCCCTCTGGGCTTTTACCAAATAGTAAAATATGAGATCTACAAAGACCAAAGACTCCCAGATGTATGCAGACCCGCTTTAGTCAAAGGGGACATTGTAAAGCGCTATATAAACACAATAAACATAAACATAAATACCTAATTCCTTACAGGCATCATGCCCAAGTCCCTGAAGTGGCACAAGTTCTTCCATTACTAAAAAAAGCCATCTCCAGAGATATCCAGAACCTTGCAAGCTAAAGACCAATCCCCTCCTCCCTTACCCTGCTAAAATGCTGGATAGAACAAGTTGAAATCATACATGCAAGGCAAGCATTTTTTTCGACCAGGGTTCAGCACAAAAAATGTCATGGTCGCTTTTGACGACAACATTAGATGGTTGGTGGACACTGGAGGTTCTGGAGCACACATCATTTTGCACTTGTTGGTGGCTTTTGTCACTGTGGGCCATGAGATCTTAGTGGGTCACCTGCTAATATATGGAGTCATGGACAGAGCCCTGAAATGGCTGACATCTTATAAAAAGTCTCACTCACAAGCCACATATCTACCATCCTACTGTTCCTTGCCTCGGGTGGTGTGCTTCGGAGTACCCCAGACACTTTCAGATACTGACCCGTACAGGGACCAATGCCCTACCTGCTTCCACAGAGGTCACTGACTGTCTTAACTTCATGGCAGATTGGATGACTAGGAAAATAATCAAATTCAACCAATCTGAGATGGAGATCCTCCCTTTGGGTACCTCCCCTGTCTGTGACGTTTTGTCCTTCTGGCCATCTGATCTTGCTGCTCTGCCCGTGTAAGTCCAGCAGGTGCACAATCTTGGGTGAATTTTAGATTCCTACATGTTGCTAAAATGGAACTCATACACTGTTCTTTGGCTCCGAAATTAAAATACTCCATTTCTTTTGCTCTACCCCACCACATTTCAGTGGCCAGTGCTTTTTTTCAGTTCTTGTAATGACTGTTGGTTATGCAGTTTATCTGGGCACTGACAGAAAGACCATTCACTCTCTTCAGTGACTACAAACAGTTCTGCCACCCATGTTTTTACAGAAACCTCTTGGCGCAAACACAGCACACCTGTATTAATATCCATTAATTGGCTCAGAGTGTAAGAGAGAATTTGTTGCAAGAGTCTTTGCACTATGCACACAATGCTGGCTGCTGGGGGCCCAGTCTTTTTGGCCTCTTAAATTGAACTCTACAATCGGCAATGCCCTCTCCCCATTCCCACTTTTTCCCTTCTGCTAGAGTGATCATTCTCAAATCCAACTTCACCACTCGGGGAGTGCAAGCTCTTTCTATTGCAGCAGCTTGATAATGGCACACATTCCCCCGTTCCCTTTGGCTCTGGCAGATGTGTTCACCTTTAGAAAGCTCACCTGTTTGTTAACTAGAAACCTTTCCTGGATGATTGGTACCACCAAGTGCCCCCTCAGGGTTGAATGTTTGTGCTCTGTAAAATACATAACGCAGAAATAGAAATGTGAACATAAGGGGAAGCACATGAGGAAAACTGATAATTGTCATTGTCTAGCCAATTCATGAGGCAGGAAACATAACTGAGTATTGTCTAATGCAACAAAGCAAAAATGAAAAATACAAAATCTTAGCCACTGTGCCTTCACCTTCACCCAAATGTCAACTCCCCTGCGGTTTCCGCACTGTAATCCGTGCATGCCCAACATTGGGAAATTGCATGCATCTGCTGCCCTTTTGATGAACCATTTGGCTGTTAGAGGATGGAAAGGCCATGCATGTGTTATGACAGCCATGCAGTCAATGCTCTGATTAGTGCCTAACATGCCCATTGGTGAAGTGGAATGTTTGCCATACAGAGTGCTGTACTATCTACTCCACTGTCGGCATGACATGTTTGTACAATTCTGGTACTGCATTGTGAGTGAAAATGTGCCGGCCGGCTACTTCCTAGTAGTGATCTCTAAAGTGTGCATGTTGTAAATGGACACAGTAACCCAAAAAAAACAAAGGTAAAATAATCCAGAAGGCAAAATAATCACTGCACATCTTTGCAAGGGAAAACAAGGTTTATTAGATGCAAAAAAGGTCTCAGATGCTCTCGTAGAACGGACCTGACATGGAGCACGTCTTATCTCAAGAAGTTACAGATTATATTGCGGAAAAGATGCAAATTAACAGTACTGTGCACAATAATGAATACAACATAATCCCATGACGCTCATTGGCTACCACTAATAGAACATGCTAAATCATCTTTTTGTCCTTGGAATTATTGGCCACATCAAATGTAAACCATTCCCTTAGACACATGGTCCCCTACATCGTCAGTTGAAAATCCAGGTATGGGATTGGGGATTTACGCTTATTGGTACATTCATAAATTGAGACCGTCAAGCGGTCTACCCTCCTCCATTCTATACGCGATCAAAGTAAACTGGCGAGGCCAACTCTGCTTTGATAAGAAAATATGCCCTCTCATTATGCCAGACGCCATGGCACACACAAGCTGCACCCCTGTGTTCTAAATGTATTGCCATCACCTCTGCTCCTCCTATCCCAAATCACATAACGCTCAAGGGATGGCTCCCCCTTTATCTACTTCTACCCCGAGGTGGCCAATAATGACATGCCCAGGGTTCCAATCTTGAGTCTGAATTTCAGGTATTTATTTGTTCATAATTATACACGTGCTTGTAATTCAAATGGGATGACTGCTCCTAGGGGAGGGTACTAGTGCTCTAAATCTCCTCCTTGCCCATTGGCATCTCACAAACATTTGCCCTATTTTCATGAATTTGTCTTTGAAAGGGTCCATCCCTTCCTATTCTTCCTGCACATAACATTCCATTCCCACCACGTTCAGACCCTACAGCTGGATACAGTTAATGCTTATCCGTTTGCTATGGGTGGCACTGACCTTGGCTTTCCCCTTGGGGAACGGGAAAGGGGATTTGTTTTTGGAGCCAAGCTAAACAGAGCCACAACTCCACATCAGGGCCTATGTTCTATTCTATTAATTGTGTGCTAGGCCTTAACATCCAAAATGGAGACACTTCTGCCATGTTAACAAACTGACCTTGTTCTACCACAGTACCTTGCTGACTCCATCTCCCACCTGTTTCACCTCTTCCAGCACATCTCATTACACAACATTACTAAGGATACGAAAACTAAACACAGGAATACTGCCATATATATGACCTCTGCAAACGCAAAAGTAATACATGTGTTGATCTTTCCATTTTGCTATATGTGAGTATCTAATATGTGTCAAACTTAACTAAAACAGGACATGCACCTTCTGCAGTGCAGTCTTCAGTATGCTCCCACAATAGTACGTTCTAATAGATGTTTGTCCGCCAGAACCTTTTTGCCTGGCTGGGACACTGTACGCTCATCCCAACGATTTGGTCAAATTTGGTTGCTGCTTAAACTGTGTGAACTAATGCCAGACTTGTAATCGTCATTGTGGGCTAGCACTCAGCCTGGGCTCATGTGAGTGCAAGGTTTGCTTGCAGTGGTGGTGTTCTTGGTGGCATGTAACTTGATGTGCTTTCTGATCTTTGACACAAAGACTGTTTGACACAGGCTGGGTTGAGCTTATAATAGTGCTACAGCCTCTGCATCTGTGGTCTCATTCTCATGCTCCTCCTCAGTATCATTTCTTCATAGCAGCAATGCGCTTTCCCACTCCGATGGACTCATCAGTGGATCGGGAAAGCAGAAATAGATTCCTGACATTTTCAAACTCCTTCTGCTGTTCAACTTTTCTTCCCCATGTTTTGGTATTCGCTGATCTTCAGTAGAAAAGATCTGTGCACCTCCTACTTTAGCCCCATAGATGGTGGACAGGACTGAATGGGCAACCTCAGTGTTGGTGGATGCTCCTCGTCAAGGTGCAAAACCCATTAATTTTCTTTTATTGGTGAATGTTCCCCAGAGCTACTTGTGGTGATACCTTATATCGACCACATGCAATTCTGGGATACTCTGCTCAGACAGTAGGTGCTGCTACAGGAGAGAAAAGATAATGAGCAGCACATCTAGCTTGCCTCTGACATCATTGGGTGCTGATATTGTTCCAAATGTTTCATGCACTCACTGGCTGGCATACTATCCATCTCCTCATATCTCTACTCCATTCCAGAAAAATCAGATGAGTGTGTCTCTTCCACAAGCTGCCCTCTTTGAATCCTAGCTACTCTCACTCCTCCTCTCTGGTGTCACCTAATGGCACTCTTCTCATTGTATCACTTTAAGAGAGGGTCACTGAACAATGTGTCACCTGCCTCACTGATTCTCAGCTGCCCTCTCCCAGAAACATCAGGGAGGCGCTTCTCTCCCACAAGCCTTACTGAGGATTTCCTGACTCCTACCTTTCCTCCTCAAGGGTGTCACCCAATGGCACATATCACATCTACTCACTTCAAGAGATGGACGCTAACCGGTATCTCATGTGACTCACTGAAGCTATTCTGACCTCACTGGTGTTGTTCTCACACTTGTAATCACTGAATGAGGCATATCGCATAAATCTATCTCTCTGTCTGGGTCCCCCATCACTCACTAACTCTCCCTAACCAACTACACCAAATGCATTCCAATCTATATTAACCCTCCCCTGCATTACCAAAGACCGTCCTTCTGCCTCTGGAACAGCTGGCTTCAACTGAATTGGGGCACCAAACATGTGCACCAGATGATGCCATTTCGTTCAACTTTGCAGAAACCTTTCAAAAAGCTTGTCAGAATGTTGACCTGTTCTACTCCCTTTAAAGTCAGCTGATTCATGGTTTGTGCAGCAACGTTCATCCAGGGCTATCTATTACGAAACGGTAATGCTATACCATACATCCTTAGGTAATGCACACCTCTAGGGTTATGGATTTTAAATGATGTTTTGATTTGCTAAGATAAATGAAATTAGTTCCAGATGATAGCCATTCAAAGAAAGATGAATAGGTATTTCCTTTTATTGTGCGGTTCTTTGGCTTTGCTGACATTTTATGTTGTGCACTTATTTAAAAGTTGATTGTATCATTGAATTACCGTGATTGCTATTACACTTTCATGGGTTTTATTTTCAATATAATGCGTATTGAACGGAATTGGCGTGACAAATAACTTATAGTTTCAAGTAACTACAGCCACAGTAGTGCTTCTTAAATATTGGTGTTTTGTAACAGAAAATATTTCAGCATCTTCGTTCAACTCCAAGCTAAGTGGAATTTTCCACTTTAACAGTCCACCGACATGTGTTGCAGTATGTGTGGTAGAATGTTCTAGAAATGTTGTTAAATACGTGATGGAGCTATAGTTGAGAGAAAGGCATGTCTCAGAAATATGCAACATACGCACTTGTCTATCGTGTTGTTTCTTTGTCTCGGTGCCCCTTCTTTGTATGTGCTTGACTGACAGGTGTTCACTCTGCTTTATAATGAGCATGCTAAGTCACAGGTCAGGAAAGATAGTGCTTTCCTCAAAAGCCCATTGAGTGAATATAGCAGCAGGTCATAATGAAGCTCTCCAAGGTCCTCAGTCATTGCTTTCGAACAGCAAGAGCCGGATTCACAGAAATATGACTAGCATGGTGCATTTGGATGTGTGTGCATAGCAGGTATGTCAAATCTCAAATATTACAGGGACGGCAGAAGTGACACTGCATTTAAAAGGAAATCAGAGGACGTGATGCCACTCGACATTTGGCTCTCATAACATCACAGGCAGTGAAATCATTAATGTACATCCTTGCAATAAGTATAATATTAATTAAAACATGCTATTAAATCATGCATACGGATATTTCTTTTAGCAACAAAATTTAACTTCTGAGTTTCCATACACGTCATCAGGACAGTTTTGATAAGGCCAGGGAACTCACAGCGAAGATGCAATAGTCCAAATGCACTGACGTAATATGCCAGTGCAGTCTCACATAACCAGCTAGTACTATAGTATACCAGTTTAGCTTGAAGTGAAATGTATCGCAATCATATGTAAGAGTAAACATTGTATGCCCATGTATCATTTGCCAAGTAAAGCAATATAGTGGGTCTCATCCTGAGATTTCCTGCGAGGTACAAAGTGGTGGTAATTCATTAACTACCACTTTTACCTCATTGCCCTATTACAAGGAATTACCATTTGTTGCCAGCTGGGGCAACAAGTATCCGCCATCACGCACCATGAGGACACACTGTCCAAAGATGGCCGCCACAAATTCATGATTCTCACTAGAGTCCAGATGAGACCCATCCTTCCTCACTACCACATTGGATTGGCTGGTCAGTTCTATAACTGTGCCAATCAATAGCCGATAGGCATAGCTGGAACTCCGCTTCAAGACCCTCGTATTAAGGACAACACATGTCCCGTGTCTTAATCCCAGCTGCAGTCGGCGAGTGCCCGTGGAGCAGGAGCTCCCTATCACTGCCGAAGCAGTGCAGCGCATCCCAGAGCTGCCAGGATCCTGAGGTAAGCCATCGGAGCACCCCATCCGAGCTGCCCAGCTTTCCATCTTCTGAGCGGATTGTGCCATAATTCCAATTGCTAACATGCTATTTTGTGCTAATCAGCAGAATTATCATTTGTTGCCAGCCTGGGGCAACAAGTATCCGCAATAACGCACCACGAGGACACACCGTCCAAAGAAGGCGGCCACGGATTCATGATTCTCACTAGAGTCCTGAAAAGACCCATCCTTCCTCACTACCACATTGGATTGGCTGGTCAGTTCTATACCTGTGCCAATCAATAGCCGGTAGGTGTAGCCGGACTGTTGCTTCAAGGACCTCGTATTTAGGACAACACCTGTCCCGTGCCTGTCCATTGTTGTCATTTCGTTTTCGCCAGTGACCCTGCCCAGACTCCAATGTTATTTTCACCCATGATTCTGGGGTAAGTCACAACTTACATAACTTTACTGCTAGACATTATAGCAAACATTGCATGCTGTACATAAGCGCACTGTTCCGCTGTCAATGATTTCTACGGCCAGTACCGCATGTCCATTTAGCACCAGTCACAGTGCTAAATCACCTCATTGATTCCAGGAACGTAAAAGTTTCAACCAACGATATCGTACGTGTGTGACTTAGGACACACCAGTGAGTGCACCGAACTGTCTGCAAAACCACGCTATACGCACCCTCTCAAATGTTTACCAGCCAGGAACAAGTACTGTACCGTTGATCGGATCCAGCGGCATTAATGTGTTACCCGATCATCGTATCCGCTGGGCATAGTCGATTCTACTTACTGAGTAACCACTAATATATGTGCACCAATGCTCTGGCTACTTACTATCTTTGCCCTGTTTAGTCGGTACTACACATCTATCAGCCATTAAGGTATGTGTACTACACATTGATTGCACACTGTGATTTGCCCTGTTTAGTCGGTACTACACATCTGGCAGCCATTAAAGTATGCGTACTACACATTGATAGCACACTGTGATTTGCCCTGTTTAGTTGATAAAATTAAAACAAAATTAAATCACAAAGAAAAATACTAGGTACCTCCTCTAAAATAACTCCATTAGCAGCCACCATCCCCACCAACAATATACCCAAATTCCGTTTTGCTGCAGTAACCACAGAACAAGTATCTAAAACGATAGCAGCACTCAAACCTTCAAATTGCAAAGGAGATAGTTTCCCTGTCAAACTAGTCAAAGACTGTGCACCTACTCTAGTTCCCATCATAACCAATGTTGTTAATGCATTGTTCAAAGCAAACTACATCCCTCCCAGCATCAAAGAAGCATGGGTCACCCCTCTACTTAAAAAGCCCACTCTACACCTCACCATACCCACCGATTATAGGCCCATCACCACAGTCCCGCTCATCCTCAAAATCATAGACAGAATTGCTGATACTCAAGTCAAAGCCCATCTGGAAAATAAACATTTACTAGGAAAGAGACAATCAGGCTTTCACTCTGGTCACAGCACCGAAACTGCATTGCTGGATCTAAAAAATCAAATGGATGCAGTCAGGGATTCAGGAAAACTCTGTATAATACTACTGCTGGACTTGTGCGTGGTATTTGATTTAGTAGATCACAGCGAATTGTGCCAAACACTAGCGACAACTTCTACTTCTCGAAAGGAAGAATCCACATGGATCAAATCATTCCTCTCAGAATGACCTCTAGAGTAGCCATAGGTGACATAGCAGCTGATCCCATACCAGTATCACTAGGAATCCCCCAACAATCCTGCCTTTCACCAACACTTTATAATGCGTATACCAAATTACTCTTTGCAGCCTTAGATGCAATGGGAGTAATTTATAGCAATTTCGCTGACAATACACAAATACTTATCCCCATCTCAGGCAACCTAGAACAAGACACCATCATTGTGAACAAAATATATACCATCATCCAAAACAGGATGGCAGCCAACAGCCTCTGTCTAAAGGGAGAAAAATTGGAGATCCTTAAAGTAGGTTCCCCTACACGACTAGCCAATCTCCACCCACAATACAAAATCATTATCATTTATAATACCCCTATCCCTATTTCAAACCAAGTGAAAATCCTATGGGTTTACCTAGTCGCGAGTCTCACCATGAACAAACATATCAGCGCCCTTACATCTTCCACAGCGTACACAACTAAACTTATCTCGTTAAGTCGTCCTTTCCTCCCTCAGCAAAATTGCATTACATTAGCAAGAGCTCTGATCCTAACCAAAATATACTACTGTAACATACTCTTACTAGGTACCTCCAAAAAAGAAAATCAATAAAATGCAACTACTGCAGAACAAAGCCCTAAAATCGGCACTAGGCATACAAAAGGGAGCACATAACGCATCTTAGGAGAAAAGCACACTGGCTTCCCATCCATTCCCATCCAAGTAAGGATTCCCCACAAAACGCTCACACTCACACACAAATATCTGAGGCCATGCCACTATCTCCCTTAATAAATGCCTCAGCTGCAAAAAATCAACCAGGACCCTGAGATCCACTGCCAACTTACATCTGCACATAACGCGATTCAAAAACACTAGAACGGAAAGCTCAAGCTACCCTGTTGCAGCCCCCAAAATGTGGTATTCCTTGCCAGCCAACATCATCAATGAATCTTCCCTGACCAATTTTAAGAAACTCCTCAAAACCTGGCTCTTTAACTAATACTAATTTCCGGATCTTTAACAAATAATAATCTCCGGCTCACCACCCCCTTGTAAATACACTGTACCATTGTAAATTCTTCTATATGCAACTACTAAGCCTAAGTGTACGTACAAAGCACCCTGTAACCAATATGTTTTATACCATTTTAAATTAGTGTTTATACAATAGCCAAGTTCAAGTATACATGTCAAGTGCTCTGTAATTATAAGCTTCTTAAGTATTCATGCAAATTCACTGTGATACCCTCGGGTTTGGGTGTACAAGCAATGTAATAAATAAATAAATAAAACAAGCATCACAAAATCAGTGTTAACACCACCGGCGCTAATTCCGACAATGCAATTAATGCCAGAGGAATTAACTACAAAAATCAGTAGTATTCTGCCATGGAAACTGTCAGCGCAATTAGCAGAACAAAAATGAAACAGTGATTCTGCCATATTGCAAACTGAAATACTGCAAATATAATACCAGAAACAGGTGGTAATTTCTCTCGAACAACGGTACACTTACTACCACTTCAGGGGCGGAGGTAAATGCATGCATGTAGCTGAAAAAATTAAGATACAGATGTAGACAATTGCTTCGAAAATAGTAGTTAAGGTCAATATGATTCAGCAAACACACTTTGCAACAGGCAGCCGTGATCAGACAAGGATTACAGGATCCACAATTCACTGTTGTACATCGGGCTGCAGAGACATGCACTGCATTGGTTGTAAGGGATACCATCCCGACAAAGGCAGAGGAGACATGCAAGGAGAGGGCCACTTATACCCCCTGTCAGACCCTCCCCCTGGGCAATGACTGATGAGCAGATAATCACACTCTATCGGCCGAACAGGGACACCATTGCAGAGTGGCTCACGCTCATACATGGGGAACTCTGGCGTGGCATCAGTATAAGGACTGACACCCCAGCCCAATTGAACCTCCTGGCTGTCCTGCACTTCGCAGCAACAGCCACTTTTCAGCCCACCATAGAAATGGATGGCATGTCCCAGTCAACCTTCTGAAAGGTGCTAGTGCAGTTGCTTGATGCACGCACCAAATGACACACAAATGCCATCCAGTCCAATCAGTTGAATGCCACCAAGCCACGTTTTCATGCAACAACTCACTTCTGTAATGTGATTCATGCACTGGACTGCACGCATGTGGCTTTGGTTCCAGCCCAGCCACAGGAGCAAATCTACTGCAACAGGAAGATTTACCATTCAATGAAAGTGCAAATGATCCGTGATGCCGATCTGATGGTTATCTGTGCCCATTTTCTAGGTTCCACCTGTTACTCCATGGTCCTGCGGAACAACACTCTGCCAGGATGCATGCACAGCATACATGGATATTGCGTAAGTATTAAGACTGACAATGCTATGCATATATAGAGCAAATAATGAGAAGGGTATACGCCGGTGGGAAAGGGCATATGAGTACTATAATACACGTGATGAATGGTCAAAACATTGTCAGTACCTGATACATGTGTGGTCAAAGGACGCTGGCCTCCGTGTGGCTGAGCTTTCAAAACTCTAAATAATCCATTGTCAATATCATACCTTCTGCCAGGCACAGTGTGACATGATTGTGCATGACAGCCGGGTACACAAGGTGCATTGTAATGTGCACCACTAAATACCACACTGTAACAATGTGAAAGTTATACAAATGACAATATGACTCACCAATCCACACAACCAGTACCATTTAATTGTAGAAACAGGCCAGCAATTGAGAAATGAGTAAGGGTAATGTAACAGATTGGACAGTGAAGAACAGTGCCTGATTAATTTGCCATGCAGCAGGCCCAACAACACTCCTTACCCATTAACCATTTTCAGACCCACACAGTTCTGGCATCATGTAGTGGGAGCCCCCATGTATACTTGATGATGTACCTGATGTAAAAGTTGTCCCTGCAACATTGCAAAATGACGACTGCATACATGCCAAACACAGCCATTATTAAACATTTCTCTTACTGCAGGTGACTCTGGATAGCTACAGCTCCCATGGCTGATGACACCAGTCAGAAACTGTGCAACGCCACAGGAGGGGATGTACAACGAGGCACATATACAGAACAGGCTGTGCATACAGCAAACATTTGGGCTGCTCAAGGCAAGATTCGGGTGCCTCAACTGGACTAGTGGGGCACTTATGTATAGCCCTTTGAAGGTGGGGACAATTGTGTATGGTGCAATGCTGCACAACCTGTGCATCAGTAAGAATGTACCCATGCCTCCATAAGATGGCAATGCTCACCCAGACTCTGATAATGAAGATGATGCAGGTGCAGATGATGCAGATCTTCACCGGCTACCTCAGGGAGAACGAAATGATTGAAGGGAAAGAGACTTCATCCTCTCATTCATTATCCTCGGTCATCTCTGTAGCTGAGTGTTGGGAGACAGATCTCTCTGTGGGAGTGGCAGAGGTGGAGATGGCTGTTTCCCCCTTGAAGTGATGTAGCGTGAGTGTGATGTCCCTCAGGACTGTCTTTCTTGCTGATATGGCCTCTGTCAGCACTTGCACGTGTCAAGGGTTTTGACCCATGTTGAATCAAAAGACTGGGTAGATGTGGGGATGAGCTGCTGCCGCCCATTATTCTATCCCAGAACAAACTAAATCAATAGACTGGGTGGATGTGGGGATGAGCTATCGCCGCCCACATTCACGCCAGAATCCAGGAGAACTGCGCAGTTGGCACAAGACCACTCCAAAGATACAACCTTCTTGTGGGGGGTTCCACATCACCACTCTACTGTAAGGATGCCATCAAAACAATGTTAAGCAAGGGTCCTATACTATCAAGCAAAAGACCACTCTATTGAAATGCAGTAATTCAAGACAGATCCCAAAAATGGATGCAATACCGGTACTCACCACTATCAGAAAGCCGGCGTTTAAAAACCACCAGACTTTTGTGTAAAACTGAACAGAGGAACCCAAACCAGGCCAAGGAAAGACTTGCTAAGAGGTGGATACAATGTAAAACTATATTCTGAAATGACTTGAAGGAAGTAATTATTTAATGTATATGTAAAAATTGTAAGTTTGATTTAAACTGGGAACTAAAGTGACATTTAGCTGAATTCTGCCTGACAACTACCCCCGACAGGAGACACCTGCTCAGCCACTCTTCCCAGGCCTAGCTGCATCCTGCTGCCCCTGCCAAAAGGAGATTACACCTCTCTGATTGAATTAAGGGAGGGGTACCTGCAGACTGCAGGAGGTTGAACAAAGCCCTGTCCTGGGCTCAGGCAAATGTTACATTGGGGGGGGGGTCGTAAAATGGCTTCCTCTTGGGGGAAACTGGGAGGGGCAGTGCCTCTGCTAGCAAGCTGAGCTTGGGGGAAGTGGATAAATCAGTTACTCCACCATGTGATGTGGGAAGCCACACCCCTTTTTGACCAGGGCATAATTTTAAAAAGATAGATAACTCATAGTGCGGACTGGTCAAAATTATATAAATAATATCATTATTCTTGGGATTTTTCCGTGCACATTTTAAGAGGTGTTAGGACCCTGTGGTGTATTCTGGGGGGTTGCTAGCGGAAAATAGGGTCTTACTCCAAATGTCTGCATGTTAAAAATCTGACACTTCATCAATTAATGTCCATACTCCTTGCGCACATTTGTGTAATTTTTGGTAAATGTCGTATATTGGTAAACCGACCAAAAAGCGCAAAATGTTGTCATTTTTGAATGCAAGCCCCCAGGAAGATCAGAGGCGGACAAGCATGGACCATAAGGAATATATAATGTGTACATGTAATTTCAACAAATTGTGTATCTGGGAAATATGTATTTGGATCAGAAATAGATTTGTGTGCACATTGACAAGGGGAGTGTCTTTCTGTAAGCCATAAAGATGACACCCAACCCAGGTCCCCAATCAAGGGCGAGGGGAGAACTGGGCCAATGACAAGTAGAGAGGGGCAGGCTCAGTTATGCAACGCACACACCCACTTCCAAAACACATAAAAAGAGACTGCTGGGACAGGTAGAGACATTCATTTTCCATTTCCTCAGAGCAATTTGACGGCCGACATCCCATCCAGACAGAGACCAGAACCAGGGACCCATAGACTACAGAACTTTGAACCTAGAAGGCCCACTGCAAGCAAAAGTATTCTCAGCAGGACTTCAGAATCCAGCAAACCTAACCAAACTATTCAACAGCCGGGCGAGCTGTTTGAATTCTTTGCCAAGAACTTTTGCCGGAACCGCAGACCACTCCCAGACCGCTGTGAGCAGAACCAGAGATCCGGATCGCTGTGAGCAGAACCGGTGTTTGAAAGACCCAGAGAGCAGAGCTGACCCAGATAGCCGGGACTTCAGAACCACCCGCCGGAAGTCCCATCCAACCTGACCAGACCTTGACGGCTTATTTCAAAAATATAGTGTGAGTACTCACTGTGCAAAACCAATCTCTTAGTGTAAAATAATCTTATTACAACTATTTTAACCTAATTAGAACTACCTCATAGGAATTGTGTGTGTCATTCTGTCCTTTTTAAAACTGAAAACTGTCATCTGTCATTCTGAGCTATAAAATTTCAAATCCGAAAAACTACTTTCACAAATGTGTCCGTATCTCCGGAACCGTTTGTGGTAGGCACGAGATTTAACTTTCTTCTTAAGGCTAATATTCTAGGCTTTCCAAGGAACCTAGAAACGACTTCCAACTCCTTATAGGGCCTCCGTAATTACGTTCGATGCACGCGATTAAATTTGCCGCGATTTGACATTTTGCACAATTTCAGCTACGTGTAAAAATCAGCAGCTCCTTGCTTTCCTTTGCTAAAATTCGTTTTAACCTGCTAGTTACTCATAGAGCATTGCTAAAGTTAGCCTGAACTAATATAAACTAGATATCACCCACCCTGAACCTCTAGAGGGAATTAAAAGCATTTTTAGCACATTTCTCACTTCATTGTCATCACATTCAAAGCATTTTGGGCCTGTGTTTCGAACTTCTACCTGTTTTCCTCTAAGCTTGCTGGGAGGGAACTGCATTTCGTATTGCATTCTGTTGGGATTCTTGAAGACTGTGTGCTCTCCTTCCATTTCTTACATTGCATAGGGGGGGGAACGAATTGTCAAGGAAAAGTGATTACATTGTCTTTTGTTGAAGCCATATCAAGTTATTTTCTGTACTGCATCTCATACATCATTGCGTTTCCTTGAACCATATAAAGCATTCTTTCCCACCTCATTTTTCTGTTCCTATTCATAAGTAACCAAGAACTATGCTACTGTAGGATTACCTCTTGCTGATTACTGCTCATATTCACAAGTGTACTATCCATTATCAATTTATTTATAGAAGTGTGATATATATATATATATATATATATATATATATATATATATATATATATATATATATATATATTGTCTACATTTTCAAAAAAATCTTTTAAATTTGCAAAACAAGCCTACTTCTTGCCTCAGTGGGGTCAGGGGGATTCTAAGAGAGGGGTGTTATACAAGGGTTCATCATCCAGATTATAACTTGCCATAAAAATATATAAATAAGGGCTTCCCTTGGGCATCCCAGACAAGGCACTGACTTATTGGGATTGCTTGATTGGAGTCACTTACAAAGTGGGTGCTCGTAGCCGGGATATTCTGGATTAGAATTACCACTTGTGCAGCTTAATACAGTGTGTCAACTGACCGGATACACATATCCGGTTAGATCACCACGCTGTTTTACACTGTGAAAGCACTCCTCAAAGGAACTCTCTAAGGAAACGGTCTGTTTTGCAAAATAAAATACAAACTTCTGTAAGTCAGGAAGGAATTCAAGAATGACGACATTGGTAGATATGAAGATAGCTAGGGAGCACCTCTTACATAAACTGTTTGTGAGAGGTGAATGGTCTGAACAGGACCAAAATGTATGGTTGCAGGCAATCACACAACAGGTCACTACAACTGGGTCAGAGACGTGGAGAGATCAGGGTCCTTTACATGTGTCCCTGAGTGAACTATATATGGCCCCTAAGGCCAAGGATGAGCACAACAAGATTGCCAGGGTAGCGGCATATTTATATTTACATATGGGAGCCATGCAGGACAAATGTGCTGAAGGCCAAGATCTGGCAAATAGGCAACAGATGCCGTTAGAAAAGGCCCAATCTGACCTGGTCTCTTCTGAGCAGAGGCTGCACAGAAGCCAGGAATCAGAAAACAAGAGTAGACAATACATCATTAAAATGAAGGAGGATATGGATATCCTGCAACAGGAAAAGGCTGACCAGGATACCAGAATTCTGGCTTTGCAGAAGGAGCACCAAGACAGTTTGGACTCCTTACTGCAGAGCCAGAAAAAGCTGGAGCAACAGTTAGATTTCAATAGGGCGTGCACAAAGCAGGTAGCCACCCTGCAAAGCCAATTGGATAGAGAAAAAGAGGAGAGCAATAAACTGATTCTGAAAGACCTGGACACCCAGACAGAATTTCAGGAAGAGCGCCAGAAAGCTGGTGCCTTTCAAAGGCAGAGGGACGACCTGGCGGCACAGATGCAGACTCTTAGTCAGGAAAGGGACACCTTAGGCCAGGAAGTCTGCCAATTAAAAGAAACAATTGAAGAAAATCACCTGGCCCTCCAGGGGCTGGGTGACCTCCAAAAAGAGCATCACGACTTGCTAGAGCACACCAGGATGGTGGAGGAGGCTCTGGCAAGAAAGGAGCAGGCCAGTAGGGATGGGACACAGGCGGTAACCATCCTGTAGCAGAGACTGGCCCAATACTCCAGGACCAATCAGGAGGCACAGAGAGAAAATGAGGCTCTCTGTCAGCACAATTATAGGCTCCAGCAACAGGTAGCCATGCAGGAGAGACTGATAGAGTCTAGTAAGGCCTTAACTGAGGAACTGAAAGCGCAGGCTCTTGCATTGCAACAGGGAGCAGGGGCTGATAGAGATGAGGTTCGCTGGGAAAGGGAAACGCCTGAGCGTAACCTCAGGAGCCCTGGTACCAGAGACCTTCATCTCTCCCAGTCCCTGAACTCTGCCACCCCCATGACCACTGGCGCGCATGAGCACAGGGTCACAGGAATGGCAGATTACTATCCAGCCAAAAGTATGGGGCTCATAGGCCAATACCACCCAGGAATGGAGGGGCGGGCATCCGGGTATGGGCACCCAAGCACAGTGCAATTTAGTGGGGAACCCCAGGAGAGTAGGCCCATTAAGGGCATCCTGAAAACCTCTGCCCAGTTAGGTCAGTGGGGGTTACCCATCAAATCCTGGCAGCAAGGAGGGATCTGAAGACTCCTCTGAGTGTTACAGGACACAGGAGACCAGGTCCCCACATTCTGCCAGCCATTCCCAGGCTCGCAGAATCCGGGAAAACCTGGAAGTTCAGACAGGAACCGCTGGGAGCAGTGCTTCGGAGTCAGAGGATGAATGGACCAGGGTTCCCCGAACCAAAAAGGCCAATAAGGCAAAAGGGCCTTGCTTAAGGACCCATTGAAACAAATAAAGGCAACAAGGAGTGTCATCACGCCTTATCATAAGAACGCCAAGTATTCTGTTTGGGAACACTTGGAGCTCTATGAGCAAATGATGGAGACTTTCCATTTGAAGGACAACAGTAGCTGCATCCAGTACGTCAAATGGACATTCTCCCCAGAATACTCCAGTTTCGTTGCAAGGCTGGAGGACCAAAACCATTCAAGATGGTCCGCATATAGGGCGGCCATCTTGAAACATTTTTCTGTTCATAGAAATCCTCAAGAGGCTCGCAAGGCAGCCTACAATTTGCAATGTGGGGAGGACCAGGCCCCACAAGAATTCGTGCAAGAGTTGAAGCGTGCCTTTGCGCAGACCACCAGAAGGGTGCGCACAGACAGCAGAGAATTTTTCAATACTTTTTTCCATGCCTTGCCCAAATACATCATGACCCAGCTACTGAGAGATGTTCACGAGAAGAGCTCACTAGACTGGGTCATTGAACAGGCTACCCGGATCTATGAGGTGCAGAAGCCCATAGAAAATAAAAGTAATGCGCAGAAAAACCCCAAAACCAACAGCACCCCTGCTGCTGCCAAGGTGGCGGAGGTAAAGGTTGCCCCCGTTTTAGATTTGGAGATGGGGGGGCCTAAAAACCTGCCTGTGCCAAATAATTCACAGCCCAGAAGGACCTCGGGCCAGTCACAGACAGGGAGTCGAGGAGGTAGTCCCACAAATGGGGTCTCTTGCTCCCCTGATTATGTAAGTCCCCGCTACAAGGGAAACTGACCCATCCTGGGTTATGTGTGGACTCCTCCTGCCCAAGGGGGGGAATCCAGCCAAGCGCCTAACCCGGGGAACTTCCCTCCTAACTTCCCCCAGGAGGGCAGAAATTCACCAAATCCTGGGCAGAACTTTTTCCCCAGGTATCCACCCAATTTCCAACCCCAAAACCATCCATCCTTCTTTCCCCAATTCCCTGAACCCAGACAACCTAATCCGGGAGAGGGGAGGCCAAGGGTGGAGGGGTACCCAAATCTTCAGAATCCGGGGTATTACCAGAGAAGGGATAGCTACCCTTCCCGGGATCAGCCCAGGGGAGAAAATAGAGCCCCGTATCAGCCTGAGCGAGTTTCACAACTTGAGCGCCAGGTCCAAAATATGGCACGGGATCTGGGTCACATACTGAGGGCTCAACAGAACCCCCAGATTAGCATGCCACCGCAGAATGCCCCAAACTCTGGGCCTGGTGCTCCAGAACAATGACGGGGGCAGCACCCCGATAACCCACCGGTTCCCAGGGAAGAGGCACAAGGGGAAGAGGGGTGTAAAGCCTGGGAGGAAGCTTCCTTCCCAACTTGTAAACAGCCCCTGGAAAACCAGGAACCGGAAACAAAATCTCCTACCCCTGAAAGTCTGCCACCCAAGGAGCAGAGAGGAGGTAGGAGAAACAAAGGACCCAAACAGACCCACTTTGTGGAGGAGGTACAGGTCTTCCAATGTGAGGGAGAGGGATCCTCAGAGGATCCTGGGAAATGGATCTTCTCCTTCAGAGATAGGGGAACTCCTCCCAAGGAAAAATGGGTCCCAAGAGATTCCAATCCAGACTGGGTAGATGTGGGGATTGAGCTGTCGCTGCCCATCATCCTATCCCAGAACCAACAAAACCAAACTTCCCTGGTTCAAACCCATCCTGGTGACTGCCTCCAAAAAGGCAGGGGCGGCCCAGAACCGGAACCAGGGTAACCTAAAACCGAATCAACAGACTGGGGAGATATGGAGACTGAGCTACCGCCGCCCATCATCTCATCCCAAAACCCACAATACCGAAATCCCCTGGTTCAAACCCATCCCGGTGACTGCCTCCAAAAAGGGGGGGGCGGCCCAGAACCGGAACCAGAGGAACCCACAATGGCTCTGATCTCCAGTTGCCAACTTTTTCTTTTAGATTCCCAAGGCTTTCCACAGAATTCTGCCCAAATCTCTTCTCTTGCAATGTCCAAAACCAGAAAAGTGGCCCACCAGTTGTCCAAAAATGTGCATTATCTGTGCCCCCTTGAGGAGAAGGAGGGAAGATAGTATGCCCCGGTACAAGTACAGGGGCAGGGTACAATTTCAGCGCTGGTGGACACTGGCTCTCAAGCTACCCTTCTGTCCAAAAGGGCCTTTGATGAACTAAATGCAGGAAGGGGGGAGAATTACCGTATTCCTCTCACCTCTCTTCCTGGACAACTGCAGAACTTTGACGGGAAGGAAATTCCTGTCGAGGGGACTGCAGATTTGGACATCAAAATTGGGCGACACAAGGTGAAACACCCGGTCATAGTAGTGACTCCAGAGGGCACCCCTTGTTTACTAGGGAATGACCTCCTGAGAAGGTTGTCACCCCTAATAGATTGCGTAAACAAGGTCCTCTGGACCCAGACTAGCCGACCAATAAAATTAAAACAGAGTGTCAACCATGTTAGTTTAAATGGCACCTGCCACATGGTTGAACAAAAATCTGACCAAGTAGAATTTCACTTCCAGAACAACCAGATTCCAGACGTGACAGTAATAGCAGTAGGGCAACAGACTGGTGATGGGGGGGTCCTCTCGATTTCTGAAAATCAACCTTCCTTCCAGTTTAAGGTGGTATTCCACACTGGAAGGAAACACTCTGAAATTCTTTACCAATCCACAATCAGACACTCCCACTCCTATAGTCCAGAAAAATGTGAAATCAGCTCAGAGCCTGGCTGATATTCAGCAAATTGGAGATCAGTTGTTCATCCCTGTTCAGTTAAATGATGGGAAGGACTCTGTTCTCGCTCGTGTGTGTGAACAATGGTAAGAGCTTCATCAGCGAAGCCATGTTCTGCCAACTCCCAAAAGACCCAGCCATTCCCACATTCAAACTGATAGACAAATGGGAAATGGACCTGGAAGCACCCAATTCGAAACATCTCCTGCCAAGCAGGTGTATGCTCAAAATCTCCATTGGCAACAAGAGCATAGTCCATAATTGTTGGGTCGTGCGAGACGTCACTGCCGCCTTTTATTTAGGCAGTGACATTCTCAATCGCTTCGCCATTAGTTTGGACCTAATAAACTTCAAAGCTTGGTCCCGATTAGCGGATAATCCCATGGGCTTTGATGATCCAGAAAAAGCATTTAGGTCAGCACAATTGCTGCCTTATGCAGTTGAAATTCAGATTAACGAGGAAGTCACCATCCCAGAAAGGACCCGACAATTCTCCCTGGAAGTGAAAGTTAAAAGAGGACAAAAATTGAAAAACCCTGATGCTTACATACATCTAAATGCTTCTCTCCAACAGCAAGGGCTAGGGGTAAACCCAACACCATTAGTCAACATAGAACATGACACCATTCCAATAGAGGTGGATAACAGCGACTTAAAGAGTATCACTCTAGCCGCAGGCACCATTATTGGAATGGCGGTTGATGACCGACATTTCTCCATTGATTTAGGAAATGAACTGTTAGGACAAATCCCCAAGGACTGTTTTGACAGTGACAGTGATGACAATACACCACCAGACAGGATTTTCACCCGGCAAGGGGGGATCTTCCTGGTGTACACTTCCTGCCCTTATGGTAAGGAAGATGTGACTTGTGACTTCAGAGGGGATGAGGTGATTTTCCAGGTCCATGAGGGCTGCCTTTCCCACCTGAAGCCTCCAGTCCAAATCAGCACTCTGACCAGGGACTTCTCCACCCAGCTGGAGGAGGCCGCTGAGATAGCAAAACCAGAAGTCTTTCCAGGCTTCAGGCAGATGGTGGAAGAGAGAGTCAACCTAGCTGGTGCCTGTGTGACTCTGGAACAGAATCAAAAGTTGAAACAAGTTTTCTTGGATTTCCAAGATCTCTTTGCGGTAGACTCCTATGACTGTGGTCGCACCGACATCCACACAACAACAATTCCCACGGACCCTGGAATGACTCCAGTGTTTGTGAAACAATATCATTTGCCTCTCGCATCCATGGAGTCCCTTACTGAAATAATTAAGAACCTTGAGTCCAGGGGAATAATACGTCCAGTACACAGCACCTTCAATAATCCGGTGCTGGGAATGTTGAAGCCAAACGGCCAGTGGAGACTCTGTGCCTACCTTAGGGAGCTCAACAAACGGGTCCATACTTCCCGATGGCCTCTGCCCTACATTGACCAAAGGCTGGCCCAGATTCAGGGGTCACAGGTATTCACAGCAATAGACCTAACCAATGGATACTGGACCATGCCGGTCAGTAGGGAGGACCAATACAAACTGACTTTTACCTTTTGGGGCCAGCAGTACACATGGACCCGGACCCCCTTCGGATACCTCAACTCCGGCAATGAATTCAACATTTTCCTACATAAGGCCATGCCCGACCTGGGTGCGAGGGCTAACCTGGCTTATGTAGATGATGTCCTCATCAAAAGTTCATCTGTGGAGGAACACATAGCAGAGATCCGTTATGTTCTGACACAGTTGAGGGCCGCCGGAGCAAAACTTTCCTTTCAGAAAGCACAGTGGTGTAGAACCCGGGTTCATTTCTTGGGGCATGAGATTACTCCTCAGGGTCTCTGTCCCCAAGAAAAGAAAGTGGAAGCACTTCAGAAATTGAAAGACCCCACAACTCTGCGGGAACTAAGGAGCCTCCTTGGACTGACTAATTACAGCAGAAAGTTCATTGAAGGCTACGCAGAGATCACTAGACCCCTGATTCATCTCTTGAAGGGGGGGTCAAGTGGGAATGGGGTCCAGAACAATCCGAGGCAGTAAGACAACTCAAGAGAAGCCTCTCACAAGCGCCTTGCCTAGCTTACCCTGTCAGAAACAAGGAGTTCTTCCTGGAGAGAGGGTTCTCTAATACGTGCTTGACGGCATTATTATACCAAAAGCATGACAAGGTCAATAAAGTAATCTCCTATGCGAGCAAAACTTTATCCTCTGTGGAGGAAAAATACAACGATTGTGAGAAGGCACTCCTGGCAACGGTGTGGGCATTGAAGAATTACCGCCCGTTTATCCAGGAGGAACACATCATAGTGAAGACTCCACACCAGCCTCTGCAATACCTCCAAAGTGACAGAATTCGGGCCGGAAATGTGAGTAATTCCCGAATTACTTCCTGGATTCTGTCAATGCAAGGCTTTCCTGTGGAGGTCAGATATGGCCAAAACAAGAAGAGTCCCCTCGCGCAAGTTCTGGCTGACTTGCATGATTGTGCCAGAGAAAACTGTCTCGAGGACGAAAGTCTAAAAATCAAGGACATGGAAGCATACCTTAATTCCCCACACAAAGTCTTTGAAGAAGACAAGTGTGAGGGAATGCCCACTGTCTATGTGGATGAATGCTCGTACCATGTTGACAACAACGGGGAGAAAGAACTGGTGGCCGGCGTAGGGAATGCATGGGTGAAGGAGTTTCCAGAACCCTCCCCTGGATACAAAATTGGTCCCCGAAGTAGTCAGGTGGCAGAGTTGATGGCTGTGCATCAGGCCATCCTCACTGCTGTCCAACATCAACTCCACAAACTGGTCATAACACAGATTCGGATTATGTACAGAACGGGTTCGTGGAGCACCTGGTCAATTGGAAAACCAGAGGCATGTTATGTGCTAATAACAAACCCCGGAAACATGGGAAGTTAATCCAAAATATTGATGATCTGTTCACATCGAATGGGATGACCATCTACTGGAAAAAGATCAAGGGTCAGTCCAAAGTAGAGGGGCCAGACAAAACTGGAAATGACTTAGCGGATCAGCTGGCCAAAACCGGGGCCATCCAAGGGGATCTAATCGAAATAGAGTCCCTGTTGGGGGAAATCCAGGTCACTGCTATCACTAGGTCCCAGAAAAATGCTCACAATGGTCTTTCAACTGCACAATGGAGTAAGGAGACCCCTGATGCTGATTTGATCACAGCTCAGAAGGGGGATCCAATAATTGGTAAGTTTTACCAACACATTGAGGACCCTGAGAACTTTCCCCTGATGGATACCGATTACATTGGGAAGGAGGACCTAAGAGTGTTGATGAAATGTCCAAAAAGGTTCTGAATCCAAGACGATTTGTTGGTAAGGAAATCCCAAGCTGGCCATGATCAGTGGGTGGTCCCTACCTCATTCCGAAGCCTGATGTTAAGTCACGCCCATGATGCGGCCACCGCCGATCATAGGGGGTTTCACACAACACTGGAAATCTTAAGAGAGGTTGCATACTGGCCACACATGGGGCAGGACCGCGACCAATACTTGAAGGGGTGTCTTGTGTGTGCACAGTTTCAGCCATCATCCCTCACACACCGTGCGCCTCTCCAAAAGAGGGGGATGACACTGCCATGGTCAGATTTGCAAATCGACTTTGTAGGCCCTGTAATTCACTCATCTAGAGGAAACAAGTACATGTTGACCGTTACATGCTTGTTTACCAAGTGGGTGGAATGTCTCCCGGCCCCAAACTGCAAGGCAGAAACAGCAGCTGCCCTGATGATTAACCACATCTTTTCCCGTTTTGGTCTAACTCAAAGGATTGAGTCAGACAGAGGTAGCCACTTCACTAGTGAAGTAATGACAAAGATGTGGGAGATACTGGGGGTTAAAAGGAAGATGCACATTGCTTACAGGCCAGCTTCTTCTGGAGCAGTGGAGAGATACAACCGAACCATTGTGAGCACATTAAAAAAGTTTGTGGCAGATTCTGGGCCAAGTTGGGATATCCGACTACCTCTGGTCCTAATGGCCATCAGATCTACCCCTTCATCTGCAACTAAAATGTCACCATTTGAGTTGATGACTGGACGCAAGATGGTGCTTCCCCAGCATTTGCTCTACAGAACCCAAGAGCAAACCTTGATAAATGCCTCCACAACTCATGAGTATGTGGAGAATTTAAGGAAACACCTCCAACATGCTTTTGCCTATGCTCAGCGGAATCTAGAAAGATCAGCTGATAGCACGAAGACCCACTACGACCTGAAAACCACCAGGAAAGTATACGAGGTGGGGGACCGGGTCTATCTATACAATTTCCAAAGGAACCAGGCCAAACAGCGAAAAATGTTGCCTACATGGAAGGGACCGTTTGAAATTATAGACAAAATCTCCCCTGTTGCATACAAGATCCGCATCCCCAAAGGCAGTTTGGCAGAAGGGGAAGACAAGTGGGTTCATATTAATCAGCTAAAGTGTTGCCATCCTAGGCACACTCTGCAACAACTGGAGGAATCCTCTGGAATCCCAGAAGGAGCCGCTCCAGAGTAATTCAGTTCCAACCCTAAAATATCCCACATATAGTTTCTAAGATATTATGACTCTTGTAAGCGACTGTCTCTGAATTATATCGTGTTTTTCAAAAGAAGAATGCTATGTCTATTGAGTTATAAAATGTACATGCCGCCCCACTAGATCAATAGTGGTGGAAAAATGTCTATGAATAGGTATTGCCGCTTTTGCTTTATCATCCTGGGAGAGAGGAAACCATGGAGACTGACCAAGGAGGACGACCGGGGACTGGGAGCAGAGACCCAAGGGGCCCGGGGTACCACGCAATATTCCCATCAGGACCGGCGAGGAGAACCGATCGATCCAACTGGGTGGAGGAAATGATGCTGAACTGTGCCATCTACAGAATTGGAAGAAGATAATGCGGACATACCAGCACAGGGCTCAAAACATCCTTTGCACCCGACTTCCCCTCGACTCGAATCAAAGCGCAGTTGGGCGGGGGGTTTGTATAGGATTTTGACCCATGTTAAATCAATAGACTGGGTAGATGTGGGGATGAGCTGTCGCCGCCCATTATTCTATCCCAGAACAAACTAAATCAATAGACTGGGTGGATGTGGGGATGAGCTATCGCCGCCCACATTCACGCCAGAATCCAAGAGAGCTGCGCAGTTGGCACAAGACCACTCCAAAGATACAACCTTCTTGTGGTGGGTTCCACATCGCCACTCTACTGTAAGGATGACATCAAAACAATGTTAAGCAATGGTCCTATACTATCAAGCAAAAGACCACTCTATTGAAATGCAGTAATTCAAGACAGATCCCAAAAATTGATGCAATAACGGTAGTCACCACTATCAGAAAGCCAACGTTTTAAAACCACCAGACTTTTGTGTAAAACTGAACAGAGGAACCTAAACCAGGCCAAGGAAAGACTTGCTAAGAGGTGGATACAATGTAAAACTATATTCTGAAATGACTTGAAGGAAGTAATTATTTAATGTATATGTAAAAATTGTAAGTTTGATTTAAACTTGGAACTAAAGTGACATTTAGCTGAATTCTGCCTGACAACTACCCCCGACAGGAGAAACCTGCTCAGCCACTCTTCCCAGGCCAAGCTGCATCCTGCTGCCCCTGCCAAAAGGAGATTACACCTCTCTGATTGAATTAAGGGAGGGGTACCTGCAGACTGCAGGAGGTTGAACAAAGCCCTGTCCTGGGCTCAGGCAAATGTTATATTGGGGGGGGGGTCGTAAAATGGCTTCCTCTTGGGGGAAACTGGGAGGGGCAGTGCCTCTGCTAGCAAGCTGAGCTTGGGGGAAGTGGATAAACCAGTTATTCCACCATGTGATGTGGGAAGCCACACCCCTTTTTGAACAGGGCATAATTTTAAAAAGATAGATAACTCATAGTGCGGACTGGTCAAAATTATATAAATAATATCATTATTCTTGGGATTTTTCCGTGCACATTTTAAGAGGTGTTAGGACCCTGTGGTGTATTCTGGGGGTTGCTAGCGGAAAATAGGGTCTTACTCCAAATGTCTGCATGTTAACAATCTGACACTTCATCTATTAATGTCCATACCCCTTGCGCACATTTGTGTAATTTTTGGTAAATGTCGTATATTGGTAAACTGACCAAAAAGCGCAAAATGTTGTCATTTTTGAATGCAAGCCCCCAGGAAGATCAGAGGCGGACAAGCATGGACCATAAGGAATATATAATATGTACATGTAATTTCAACAAATTGTGTATCTGGGAAATATGTATTTGGATCAGAAAAAGATTTGTGTGCACATTGACAAGGGGAGTGTCTTTCTGTAAGCCATAAAGATGACACCCAACCCAGCTCCCCAATCAAGGGAGAGGGGAGAACTGGGCCAATGACAAGTAGAGAGGGGCAGGCTCAGTTATGCCATGCACACACCCACTTCCAAAACACATAAAAAGAGACTGTTGGGACAGGTAGAGACATTCATTTTCCATTTCTGCAGAGCAATTTGACGGCCGACATCCCATCCAGACAGAGACCAGAACCAGGGACCCATAGACTACAGAACTTTGAACCTAGAAGGCCCACTGCAAGCAAAAGTATTCTCAGCAGGACTTCAGAATCCAGCAAACCTAACCAAACTATTCAACAGCCGGGCGAGCTGTTTGAATTCTTTGCCAAGAACTTTTGCCGGAACCGCAGACCAGACCCAGACCGCTGTGAGCAGAACCAGAGATCCGGATCGCTGTGAGCAGAACCGGTGCTTGACAGACCCAGAGAGCAGAGCTGACCCAGATAGCCGGGACTTCAGAACCACCCGCCGGAAGTCCCATCCAACCTGACCAGACCTTAACGGCTTATTTCAAAAATATAGTGCGAGTACCCACTGTGCAAAACCAATCTCTTAGTGTAAAATAATCTAATTACAACTATTTTAACCTAATTAGAACTACCTCATAGGAATCGTGTGTGTCATTCTGTCCTTTTTAAAACTGAAAACTGTCATCTGTCATTCTGAGCTATAAAATTTCAAATCCGAAAAACTACTTTCACAAAATCGTGCGTATCTCCGGAACCGTTTGTGCTAGTAATGAGATTTAACTTTCTTCTTAAAGCTAAGATTCTAGGCTTTCCAACGAACCTGGACCTACTCCTTATAGGGCCTCCGTAATTACGCTCGACGCACACGATTAAATTTGCCGCGATTTGACATTTTGCACAATTTCAGCCACGTGTAAAAATCATCAGCTCCTTGCTTTCCTTTGCTAAAATTCGTTTTAACCTGCTAGTTACTCATAGAGCATTGCTAAAGTGAGCCTGAACTAATATAAACGAGATATCACCCACCCTGAACCTCTAGAGGGAATTAAAAGCATTTTTAGCACATTTCTCACTTAATTGTCATCACATTCAAAGCATTTTGGGCCTGTGTTTCAAACTTCTACCTGTTTTCCTCTAAGCTTGCTGCGGGGGAACTGCATTTCGTATTGCATTTTGTTGGGATTCTTGAAGACTGTGCGCTCTCCTTCCATTTCTTACATTGCATAGGGGGGGAGTGAATTGTCAAGGAAAAGTAATTACATTGTCTTTTGTTGAAGCCATATCAAGTTATTTTCTGTACTGCATCTCATTCATCATTGCGTTTCCTTGAACCATATAAAGCATTCTTTCCCACCTCATTCTTCTCTTCCTATTCATAAGTAACCAAGAACTATGCTACTGTAGGATTACCTCTTGCTGATTACTGCTCGTGTTCACAAGTGTACTATCCATTATCAATTTATTTATAGAAGTGTGATATCTATATATATATATATATATATATATATATATATATATATATATATATATATATATATATATTGTTTACATTTTCAAATAAACCTTTTAAATTTGCAAAACAAGCCTACTTCTCGGCTCAGTGGGGTCAGGGGGATTCTAAGAGAGGGGTGTTATACAAGAGTTCATCATCCAGATTATAACTTGCCATAAAAATATATAAATAAGGGCTTCCCTTGGGCATCCCAGACAAGGCACTGTCTTAGTGGGATTGCTTGATTGGAGTCACTTACACACCCTTTGCCCAAATAGGGTGATAGCAGTTGTGCCATCAGCAATGTACCTCCTCAGCCTCTCCATGGCACTGGCCACCCACTGTGATGCCCCTAGCATGGCATCCATCATGGCATATGAATCACTCAGTTGTTCCTCTGTTATCCTCTCCATTTGCTCCTACTTCTGCTACATAGTTGGGACTCTACCATATTGAGTGCATTGTGATTTTATTTATGAGGGGATGATAGGTTGGGGCTCTGCTCCCTCTTCATTGGATGTGCACCATGGACAGGTGTGCCATTTTCATTGGTGCTGGTGTCGGACTCCTCCTCATGATGCCACTGCAGTGCACTGTCACTAGATAAGACAGGGACTGTTGGGGAAAGGAGACAGGATGGGAAAAGGAGAGAAGTCTGGCAGGTGAATTTCCCTACTGACCATAACAGGTGCACTTGTCATGGTTGCAGTAACAGGTGCAGGCTGTGCTGAGATGGAGTAGGCTGTGGGCACAGTGTGGTAATTGCAAAAACCGCTTGCTTTGGCAGAAAAGGTATTGGCCATAAAGGTATTGGCCATTGCATAATTGTTTCCATCAGTTTCACTCATGTCTGTGAATGTTGCTGGTGGTCTGTGCCATGGTCTCTGTAGATCCTACTGTGGTTAGCACAGGCAAGGGGTTGGTTGTGGAGGACATGCCTACAGATTTCTGACAACTAGTAGATCCACGTCCTGCAGCCTCAGCTATGTAGCCAGATGAGTGTCAGGTGCTCTGGTAGATGTACTCAGCCCCTTATCTCCTGCTTGGCTGCCTTCAGTGATTGATGGTAGAGATGCTAAATGCTTTCACTTCACATTAATCTTCAGGTTCAGTGTTAGTGTCTGCATATCACTCATTTTGGTACCATGTGTTGATGTTACATATGGGCTGTCTGCCCTACATGTACATTTACGCTTATACTATGGTATGACATTGGGTTTGACATTTGCATATGATGAACAAGTGGGCCTGTACACTTTGTGCCAGGGTCATGATCTTTGTCTACACAATGCATGTGGACAATCTGCAGGCCACATGTGGGTCTTGGGAATGTTTTGCCAGAGTTGTCTTTGTACTTGCATGTCTTGCCCCCTGATTGATGTGTGATTTATCTTGGAGTTTCCTTGTGGCAGCTGCTTGTCGAGAACAGCATTCTGTATGTCTGACAGGCATAAGATGCAAATATCCTGTGTAAGTTGTGCAACACATGGCTTTCTGCCCAGTTGTTCTAGTAAGGAGTCATCTGGTTTGTGGTTCAAATGTGAATGAGGGAGTCAAACCATGGTTACTGGGTGTTAGTGGGAATCTCATAGACACGCTGGGTCAAGTGACACACCATGTGCAATATCACTTTTGAAAATGTGCTGTCATAATTTTCAAAATGCATGTAAAAGTGTGTGGGTTCCTTCAGCACTCATTGTTGTGGCGGCTGGATTGATTGCAAACATTGTGCATGTGCAATGGTGGCACTAGTGTATGGATTTGCATTGCATATGGGTTATGTGATTGGCAACTGGTTACATATTTATTCACCATGGTCCGCTGGAATTCTGGCACTGACCTCGGGTGCACCTCTACCCTCCAGGTCATCCATGTGGAGGATGGAGCTGACTGTATACTGCTAAGGTGCTTAGGGGGCTAATCGTTGCCTCTGTCTGTGGCTGCTGTTTCCCAGTGTTATTGTGGCAGCAGCGAGCATACCCTGGCTTTGAGGTCGTTCCACCACTTTTTAATGTCACTGAAGTCTCAGTGCACCATCCCTACTGCCATCACCTTGTCCTGCACTTCATTCCAGGTGGCAGCATTCCTCTGGTGTGATGTCGTCATGCTCTGTGCCCCATGCAACTTTTTCAAATGGTCCAGAATTTCATCTGCCAATAATGTGAGCTCAGCTTCTGTAGACTTTGGCTTCCTGAACCGCATTTTATGCGTTATATTGTCCTTTTCCCCCCAGCTCTGCACCCACTTTCACTCTTGAATGGCTGCAGGAAAAGGGATATTTTCTATGGATTATGTTTTTCAATGTGTCTGCCATGCACCTTCCTGTTTCCTTCATGATGCTATTTCCGCTGGAGCTAATTCCACCATTATTTGGTGGAATTACTGTTCAGTATTTCTGTGGTAATTTAGCCCGGTTGAATTACAGTTACAAATGACATGCTGGGACTGGCCTTTAGAGCAATACACCAATGCTCAAAAGCAGACTCAACATGTTAGTGTAGGCCAGTTTCATTAGGCAAAGTGGGCCAGATTTATGAGTTACTTCACTGTGAAGCTTGAAGTTTGGCCAGTGTTAATGAACACATATTCTTTAAAATGGACAATGTGAAAAACATTTTACCGAACAACTCCATCTTGGGTACTTCACAAGCAGTCTATAACAAAGCAAAGCCATTGTCATTTCTGTCTGAGAGCTACATTTTCATTGGTGCCTGAGCTAAGTGTATTTATTTGTATTTATTGTGCACTTAAACAGGAATCAAATACTGTTTCAAAGCGCCCACAGGGCAACAGGGATGGAACAGGGATGATAGAGAAAGTAATTACAAGTATAATAAATAATTAAGTTAATTAAATAAACAAACGAAGATAAGTGGGGAGGGGAAGACAAACCTACTATGCTTTGTGAGTGTTCAGAACGTGCAGGTGCAGAGAGAGGATGGATATGGGATAAGTGTGCTGGTGCTCATGGTGAGCAGCAGGTGAAGTGATGTGAAGAAAAGGTAAGTGCAGCCTCCAAGGGTAGGGTGAGCTGAAGCAAGTGCAGAGGAAGGACAGCAGCCGGAATGATAAGAAGTGGGCGGTCATGGCCCCGAGGAAGCATAAGGGCCCTGCAGTCAAACTACTGTGTGATTTACAGCAGAGTGAGGGAGTGAAGGAAGAGTTGAAGAGGAAGGTCTTGAGGGTTTTCCGAAACTTAAGGAGGTCCTGCTCAAGATGAAGAGGGAGGGTGGGGCTATTCCAAAGAAGGGAGCCTGCTGAGGAAAGTGATCAACCACATGCTCTCAGTTTAGCAAACCGCTTCACATGCCAGTTTAGCAACCGCCTCACACGCAAGGAGTTGGTGCCAGAGGAATGCAGGTGTCTAGAGGAGGAGTATTGGTGCCAGAGGAATGCAGGTGTCTGGAGGGGGAGTATTTGGTCAGAAAGAGTTGCAGATAGAGTGTTCCTCAGCCCCAGACAGCATTGTGGATGATGCAGAGGGATTTTAATTTAATCTGCACTGCAATCAGGAGCCAGTGGAGATGTGGTAGGGCAGGAGAGATGTGGTCCCTGGGCTTTGAGGCCAAGTGTAAGCCTAACTGCTCTATTCTGGATTAGCTGGAGGGGTCACAGAGTGGACAAAGGTAGATTAAGGAAGAGGTTATTGCAATAGTCAAGTCTAGAGAGAACCAGAGCCCAGGTGACATTGAGTCTCTGGGGGAAGGTGAGGAAAGTTAGAATACCTTTCAGAAGGAAGAGCTGAAAGTGGGACTTCTTGACAATGTCCTGACCATGAGGGAGGAAGGAGAGAGAGGAGGCGAAGATGACTCAGAGACTCCTGGTTTACTAGGAGGTATTAGAGGCAGGACCCATGGTGGAAGGCCAAGAGAAGGGAAGACATTGGGTGCTGGGGACCCAAAAGGAAGGATCTCAGTGTTCATGGCATTGAGGCTGCGATCATTAGAAGTGCACCAGGCCTGGATGGCAGAGAGGCAGTTGGGGATGAAGGAGAGTGCAATGACGCCTGTAGGAAATTTGAAGAAGTCGTTTGTGTTGTCAGCATAGCACTAGAAGTTAGGGGAGAAGGAGGAAATGAGGCATGCAAGCAGAGTAAGGTAGATGTTAAAGAGGCATGGTGAAAGAATGGAGCCCTGGGGGATGTCACAGGTGGAGGAGGAAGAAGGGGAGGAGACGGACCCCAGTATGACTTTGGAAGAGCGATCAGTAGGAATGAGGTAAGCCAGTCCAGTGCTTAATCCAAGTTACCAAGGTTGTAATGGAGCCTTTTTATGCGGATGGAGTTGTTCACTGTGTCAAATGCAGAAGAGAGATCAAGGAGGATGAGGAAAATAGAGGAATTGGAGTCGATGGACGCAAGCAGTTCTTCACAGGTGTTCAGAAGAGCAGTTTCCATGCCTCTGGATACTCCAAACTCATGGGCGAGAAGACCGTCAACAGGTTCAGTGTGGGAGTTAAGTTGGGGGAGGGCCAACCTCTCAAGCAGTTTCCCCAGGAATGGGGTGATGGAATTTGGGTGATAGTTGGCCAGGCAAGAAGGATTTGCTGATGGTTTTATAAGGAGGGGGCGCACAAGGGAGTGCTTGAGGGAGGATTTAAAAGAACCAGTGACAAAGGAGTGGTTACAGAGATCGGCGAGAGCAGGGGCGAGAGAGGGAATGTTATCCTTGATGGTTCTGGATGAGCAAGGGGTACCAGTTTGGAAGAGACCTTCATGGAGTTGACTACTCCGGCGACTTCTTCTGGAGAGACAGGGACAAAGGAGAATGAGGAAGGAGGAGTGAGAGTGGTCAGGGGAGATTGGGGGTCATGGGTTGGGAGAGTGCGTGACAAGGCTGATCAGTATGTCCTGGGTTTTGGAAGTGAAGTGAGTGGCGAGTGCCTTTCAAAGGGCCTTGGATGGAGTAGGGGCAGAGGATACTGCTGATGGATTGGCAAGTTCACTGCAGATTTTGAAGAGTTCAGTCGTGTTGTTGGAAGAGCCAGATACTCGTGCCTGAATGTGGGTTCTTTTTTTCATGGATAGAGAGTCTGTAGTGCCTTTGGAGCAGGCAGCAGGTCAGTTTGTCAGAGGGTGAACTTTAAGTTTGCCACTTCCGTTCTGCAGCCCTGCACTTACATTTTTGGTCTGCAAGTCGTACCAAGTGTAACGCTTGGAGGGAGGTTTCAGGCAGAACCTCATGACTGGGGCAAGGATGTCAAGGGTGTTGGCAATGGACAGAAAGAGGTTGCTGAGGGCACAATCAGCGGTAGAGTCTGTGTTGGGTGGGAAAGAATGTGGAAGTAAAGGCAGCAGCTGACAATTGTTTCATCGGACAGATGTTCATGAACAAGGTTGCCAGAACTTTATGAGGAGTTGTCACATGGCCCTGGGGGTCCAGGTGGGAGGTGAGGAGAGAGTGGTCAGACCAGGAGAGAGGGGGGACCAGGGGAGTAGGGAGAGGGAGGTTGGAATGGATAATGGTGTCTAACATGTGTCCAGCAGAATAGGTTGTCCAGAGGGAAGAATGGAGAGGGATAGGGAGGAGCAGAGGTCAATGAAGAGGGTGGATTCTGTGCATGAGGAGTCTAAGTGGATGTTGAAGTCACCTAGGAGTAGCAGGTTGGAGGTGGTAGAGAGTAGGGAGGAGCAGAAGTCTGCCTACTCAGAAAGGAACACAGTGGAGTTGCCTGGGGGCTGGTTGGTGGTAGCAATGGTCAGGGTGGAGGAAGCAGAGATGACCAATTTGCCTACTCGGCTTTCAAAGGATGAATAGGGCTGAGTGGGTAGGATGGAAGAAGGAATCCACTCAGGGAAGATTAAGGCAAGCCCACAGCCAGCACGGAGAGGTCGAGGCTGTGAGGTGATCTTAAAGCCGTTGGGTAAGAGTGAGTCAAAGGATATAACTGAGCTGGCATTGAACCAAGTTTCAGTGAGTGTGAGTATATCCAGGTCTGTGTGTTCAAGGAGAAGGCAGATATCAGCAGAGTGTTTGATGGCTGAGCAAATGTTGAGGGTTGCCAAATGGAGACAATCTCTTCCTTTAAAGGTTTTTTGAGACAGAGTGTCGGGCTTGGGGCTTCAGACATTAGTGGGGGAACGGGAGCTAGAAGGGACAGAGGCAGGGGAAAGAAGGAAGTTGATAAGAGATGGCAGGATCTGGTCAAAAAAAGGAGGTTGGCCTGAGGGCCTTGCATCTGGATCATGCTCTTGAGGTAGATATTAACTTCCTACTTGGTGCCACCATTAATGGATGTGGAAGAATAAGGGGGGGTGATGAGGTGAGAGGTCCATAGGTCAGGAGATGGGACAGAGAAAAAGATGTCAGTGAAGATTTCTCTGGAGGATGCACTGACAGGTTGGGAGGCCAGGGTTTGCAGCAAGGATGTCTTTTTTATGATTTTTCTGTCCAGATTGTGTGAGAGAGGGAGGATAGGTGATGGTGTAGCAGTTGGAGTAGAATGGGGAGATGGAGAGTGCCATCTTGGAGTGAAAGGAGGAGGTGAGAGGCAGAGAGAAAGAAGAGGGTGTGTGTGTGCTGCAATGAACAATTCTGAACCTGACACACAGTTGGCCAAGTGGGTGTTAAGAGCGCAAATAACAAAACAGTATTGGATGAAGATACACCTGAATTCGATTTTTTTACACTAACAGTCCGATTGGATAACACAGTCCAACCCTGACTGCAATGGTGTGTGTGCACACCTCCCCACTTGTAATTTGATTGTAATTACACCAGACACATCAGTCGTAATGTTAATTACGCCTGGCAGATTTACTGTCATATGTATAAGTCAAACTTGGAATGATCTGCAGTGTCTTTCCAGCTCATTGATAAAACACAATGACCCTCATTACGGTCCGGCAGAAACTGTGCCGGTAAAACCGGCAGGTAGCCCGCTGGACCTCTAATGAGTTACCGCTGCCTGACTTGCTGGAAACACTAGGGCATTACAGCCCGGGTGGTCCGGTAAGTCAGGCGCCGGTAAAATGTTGATCCCCATTTCCACGGGAGTGGGGACCACGGAAGAACTGGCACCATTAATAACGGTGGTGGTGCTTCCTTGAAAGTCTGCGGGCAGGCGCTGTTCCGCCTTCCAGGTCTGACCCTGGCAGGTGGAACGGCACCCGCCCACAGACTCGTAGTTTGCTGGTTCAGAAACAACAGTGGCTGTAAGCTTACCAGGACCGTAGTTTCGGGACCAGCAAACTTGTAATGAGGGCCATTTCTCTATGTACATTTTAATTACTCTCTCATTTATCATTTATGTACATTTATTCTCTTGACAGGTAACATATGAGCAATACATATAGTATAGTGAAACAATATACAGTTCCTAATATTAGCAATAAAGTAGTTTAGTAGAACCCAGCATTGTATTATTTTATTCACTTCTAAAATGTAACAGCACCCTGCAACTGATCAACATGTCTAGATGTTGATAGTGTATGCCATCACCTTATGCCAAGTAAAAAGGCACTTGACAGGTAGTCTCCTCATACCTAAGATGTGATTTCACAGGCACAATGTTGCCATCATATGGCAAGTCCAAGCTCAGAGGTGCTAGTATGACTAGCTTATGGCAAGTAAAGAATGTTATGCTCGGTATTCGCATCCTATATAAGTTACAACCTCACATTAACTGCTGCTGCCACCAGTCAAGGACATCAATTCACCATAATACTAGGGGTAACGGAAGGGATGTTATGTGGCCTTTGACCTCAATGCAGAGAGTAGGGGTAGATCTCTCTCCTCGGCAGGAGCCTCCCTGTGGAATGGCCTCCCTGGCCCTCTCAGGCTTGAACCGGATCTCCTTAAGTTCTGGAAGCTTCTCAAGGCACTACTTTTCCTTCTGCTTCCCTGCTACCCCTCCCCTGCTAATGCCCCCCTGCAGCATTAACTGGCTGCCTGGTCCCTTCTGAGTCCTACAGGGCACAAGGCCCTACTTGCCCAGTTTACCCCAGCACCCCGGTCCCCTTGACCACCCACCTAACCTGCACTTGCCCTCCCAGGGCCTCCTCCCCTGACTAGCCTGCCAGGGTGTGCATCCCTACAGAGCCTGCTCCACCCCCGTCCTCCCACTTAGCATGTGGTCCTCACTCCCTGCAACCCCTGACACTTGCCCACCTGACCTCCCCTTATCACTAGCCTAGCTCCAGGGGACCTCATCCTCCCTCCTCCTGCACTGTATGCCACCCTCTGTCCTGCACATCCCTCCTACCCTAGTATTATTCCTTCTGTCCATGCCGGCACTTCCTCCCCTCCCCCCGCCCTTCTTGTTACTGCACTTGCACAATCCAAATGGCAGAAGGCCTAGTAGGAACGTTTTTGTTGTTTTCTTCCCTGTCTGCCCCCTCCCTCCCGCCTCTGTTGTCTTGTATTGCATTGAAACACCATTTGATGTAATAGGCGCTTTACAAATACACAATAAATAAAATAAAATAAATAGCATCACATGAAATTACATCACACGACATTTAACTCCAATGACATGACAGGAAGTGACTGACAGGTGCAGAAAAGTATATAAGCTTGCAATTCATAAAATACCAAACCAGTGATAAAGCAAACCCAAGATTTGTTTACATACCAATCACAGTTTAACTAAGGTGCTGCCTTGATATGCCATGGAAGGGGGCATGTTATGACAGGGGTAGACCCAAGAGAATCAACATAGGCCTGGGGTACGGCCATGCTCATGACACTACAGTCTTACATGACCATTTTCTACCATGTTATATCAATCAAACCTGCATATGTCAGGTCTATGCCAAGCAAAGCACCCTGGTCCTGCCATAATAATGTACGCCAGTATTTGAGGGCACTGCCAAAGGTCTCTTATAGTCTACATCGTAAGTACAATCGAAATGTGCAAGTTAAACCATTATTCATCTAGTAGCTTCTCATATAACAAGTGCATCCTCAAATGGCCAGAAATGCCACTCAGTGTCAGTAAACGTCTCATGCACCTGTTGCTATGGTCACCATATTAAGGAGCGCTTCACATGTCTAATTGCTGCCATCATATGTGAAGTGCAGCTTCAATTGCCCCAGTAGTTATTCAATGCCTTCTATGCATGGCATACTGTACCATGTGTGCAACGTCATGTGCAATTGATTCCATAATGAGCCAAGCTCAGCGTCAAATGATTCATAAACACCACATAGCTCCTTGTATCTTTACCATATATTATAATGAACGCCTCATGAAAATGGGTTATCAATATATGTCATGTGCAGCCACATGCTCTCTTTGGACTAAACTTTTTGAAGAGCATAATCTTACGCTCTTAAGTGGTTTTGCCCCAGTGATGAGAAAAGGGCCTTTACTAGATCAGCTGGTAAAAGTGCTACCACAATTGATTATGTAATCATAAATTCTACTGGTTTGATCCTAACTAGTCTGGATATGGGTATCGTATCATATCCAAGTAACCACCGCCTGAATTGTAATCCTGCCTACGTACACCTTCTTGCAACAAGCGCCTCAATGCCTTTGGGCTGCAGTCCGCTCTACAAATGTAAAAAATAAAATAAAAATACACTCGAAGTTACCATTTTCCATTATGCACCTTAATTGAGCCCTTGATGTCACCGACTGTATCCCCAAAATATGATCTGAATGGGAATATATTCCTAAATGAGGGGCACAATCGGATACAGTGGAATGAAAAAAAATGTGTGCAAAGGCAATCTAACAGCCCTAAGGCAGCTGGGCTTATTTGTTCAGAAATTTGAAAAAAATAGTTTCTATGCAGGTAATGAGATCATTGATGCATTAAAATGATGATAAAAGACATAGGTGCAAGTTGTACTACAAGACGTAAATGCAGATCCTCTTATGAGAAGTCTAATATGTAAAAGAAGTTGTCATGATAAGAATATATTGCAAGCAAAAAAAAATGTTAGTTAATACAATCGAGTGTATATTGCGTTTCTCAAGAAAAGCATGTGATAATGGGCAGGGTGACTGAGATGTTAAATCAGCAAAGTATGCATACAAAAACTGGTTAAAAATGTACATGAAAAACCGTGAAATAGAGATCTGGAAAAAAATTGCAATCTTGACTAGCCAAAGAAACAATACAGAAAGTTGGCACGTAATAAATGGCACAAACAAATGTGATCTCCCCATTAATTAAGTCCTTGAGCCTGCATGGGTCAAATATATTAAAACTATACCATGGGTGCCTTGGACTGTGATGAAATAGTTGTGAATATCCCGGATTGTATCTGGAAATGTCAAGTGACGATATTAGAAATTCAGAAAATTATCAAACAGCTTAATAAATCCTGTGCTGCTGACCCGATTGGGGTATGCAACAATTTAATAAGGCGTTTGCCCAAGAGTTGGGCCCATGCCCTGTGGATTCTGTCTAATGTAATAGGGCATACAGGGGTGATTCCTCTAACTTGGAAAACGAGCAACATCTTTCCTGTTCACAAGAAGGGTACCTGGAATAACCCTACAAATTATTGCTTACTGGCTATGTTAGATATACCAGCCAAGATATTTGCACGGGTCCTGTTAGCTGAGCTCAAAGTATGGATATCTGATAACAAAATGTTATCATTAAATCAAACTGGCTTTAGGAAAAAAAACAACTACTGGTCATAATATTTTGATTTTAACTACCGCAGTAGAATATGCACAGAGGAGGCAGGACTGCAATATGTATTGTGCCTACATCGATTTCAACGCCGCATTTGATTCTGTGAACAGGAATAAGTTGTGGTTAAAATTAATTAAATGGAAGATCCCCCGTTGGCTCCTTAAGATGCTTATGTTGCTCTATTCCGATACCTCCATATGCGTCCGCTTTGATGGGAAGGGAAAACTGTCAAAATCTATTGCCACCCATCAGGGTGTTAAACAGGGCTGTGTAGTCGCTGCAACTCTTTTTAATCTGTATTTGGCAGATCTCTGATGATCTTGGGACCACAGTTATTTGTCTGCAAAAATGGGAAAAATGTCAATACACTGGTTAGCTTACGCTGACGATTTGTTGTTGTTAGATTACACTCCCCATAGACTACAGCATTCTCTTATTTTATTAGGAGAGTATGTGAAAACAAACTGCCTGAGTGTAAATGTCGATAAAAGGAAAAATAATGTTTTTTGGTAAACGTGCCAATGCTGTAAAAAATATACATGGAAATTCGGTGGTAACTTAGTTGAACAAGTTACGACCTATAAATATCTAGGTGTCCATGTCAATGACAAATTGAGCTGGCAGTGTCATTGGCAAGAAACAAAAACAAAGTGTTTAAAAGTTGCCAATGCGATTAGTGCCTTTATTGGACGCAACATAGGTTTCTCAGTAAAAACTGTGCTGCTTTTGTATTCAGCAAGAGTAAAATCAGTCCTTATGCATGTTGGAGATCTGGGCACATACCTTCCTAACTGAATTGAGAAAGTTTGAAGCTAGGATATTTGGCAAATTGTTGTGACTAACCCAATGTATTCCTGTCGAGTATATTCTATTAAAATTTGATTTACATGGAATTGAATGTGATTTTATTCAGAGAGCTATTATGTGTTATGATAAGCTGTCTGTTCTAGATAATTACATGATAGCAGTACATTTGTCTCTGCTTTTCAACACATAGACAATTGTTGCAAAATGGGTATTATGGGAAAAATCATGACTATGCATAACCTCTGGAGAGAGAAATATGAGGGTAAGTTAAGGAGGCCATGTGTATCATTTATACAATGGATAAAACATACCTGCAAGGACTTTAACGCTGAGGCTAATGTAGTCCATCTTGCCACACTAAGCAACAGCGCTATTATCTGTTCAGGAGAACGGTGTGAGTTCACCTGTTCAGTAGAACGGTGTGAGTTCCCAGCAAGCCAGAAGCAGTAGAGTTGTAGTAGAAGTCAGGAAAGCAGTGTGACCCACAGGGCAAGCATTTCAGAAGCCGGTGAGTGAAGCATGGCATTCTAAAACATTGCATGAGCCTTGTCCGTAACAGTAAATAGATCCTTAGCCACTCGCGTAAGACTTGAAGCAAGTAAAAGATGATCGTTCTGCTAAAAAGCTTTTCATCAATGAAATTGTAACACAGAGGTATAAGGCAAAGTGCTTCTTACTCGCAATGGAAGCTGAATGCTCCTAAAACCCATTGGTCCATTATTCGAAGGCTAGTCCTATTCAAAGAGTGTTTGCATGCCCCTAATTAAGGAGAAGAAACACTGATACAACCTTTTCTGAACATTCAATCTAGACTTAACTAAAAAGTTACAATCTTTACCGTGGGAATACTGCATTAAAGAATGATCGCTTGTGATGTATTGTGATTCCCCAAGGAGGCCTGAACTCTATCCTTTGGCTTCTATGGTAATACAATTACATACCCACCTTCAAATCTTGAAAACAACATCAACAAGTGGTTGTGTGTGCCCAATTGTAGTTTTTTACTGAAAGAATGAACGTTATACTTTGTGCAGGTAAAGTTGGGGAAGGGAATTGAATGCTTGTGAAATATATTTTGAAGCAGACTCATCCTGTAATGACCAAGACTGTGAAGACCCGAGAGAAGTAAATCTTGAAGGCAAACACAGGTTATCATTTCTGACAGTTAGACAAGAGAGGCTAACGGGCTGCCCCTTTCAAGAAAGAAGATTGAAGGAAGAGTGCATTGCTTACCTCAAGAGGTTTTATCTTGTCAAAATGTGTCCAAAAACCATTGAAGTTGTGGCAGTAGCCCAAAGAATTGAAACCCAAGAGGTATAGTTAGTTGTCGGTAGATGCTACATTGCAGTTGCCAAAACCAAGGCAGACAACTGTGGGACAGAGGTGGCTGCTCTCATGGTAAAACTAGAATAAATATAGTTGTTGAAGTAGAAGTAGCAGTATTACGAAGTCATCCTTACAAATATAACATTTTGAATGTTGAAACCTTAATTTAAGGAATCCCAACTGTTAACCAAGTACTGTGTATTATTAACAGGGTGGATATTGCATTTCCTTTAAAACTGTGGCAAATCTTCCTGTGGGATTGACAAAACATCATGGACAGGATTCATTGGGAATATTTAGCTTGAATTGAAAAAGTGGAAAATGTCACCCTAAAGAAATGTGTTGCCAGTGAACCTTTTGTTAAAAGGAGGAGATTTGTTACAAGTGAACCTTTGTTGATGAACTTTTGTTTTGACTTAACAACTTTAAGAACAGAGTTAAGCCATTTCCTTTCTAAGTTTGAACATTTTGGTGAAGTGACTTTAAATCCTGGGGAAATAAAATCATACCGGACTGTAGAATGTAATTTAGGAAATGTACATATTGTTCATGTTATGTTGAATTGCCATACTTTTTCTTTGTGTGTTTATTGTTTAATGTGGGGGCCAGTTATCCTGTATTAGAGCGTATTTACTTAGCTTTTAGACTAGGCAGGGAATTTTTCAGCAGAGTAGGCACAGTGAGGCATTTTAATATATTGTATTTAATAATACAATGGCATATGTTGAAAGATCTGCAAACAGTTGTCTGCCTCGCATTACTGACCACTCTTAACAGTAAAACACATTCACGATGTTACCCACAATATATTTCATGTCATAAGCAGACATAATCACTTTAAATCTCAAGTGTAAAATCTCTCTTGCCCAATAGAAAAGCTTAAACTTTCCGATTGGTGATAGTGATACACTTAGAGAGAGGTGATTGTCCGTCAATCTAAAAAAGTGGATGGAAATGAAGGTACTCATCCTCACTACAATATATCCGCCTTAAACACAAATTCAAAGAGTCAACTATATTTAAAAATGTTTACAGGTGTACTACAAATGGTGAAGTGCTTTAAAATGTGATGATGGTAGAGGAAGGGCTAGTCTAAATTGCATTCTCTCTTCCTCTATATAACGCAACCAAACTTAAAACAATCAGAAAGAGGCTTGCATCTTGGGAGATACTACCCTGGGAAACTTCCTTCCTAACTTCCTCCAGGAGGGCAGTAATTCTCCAAATGCTGGGTTAAGTTTCTTTCCCCGGTACCCACAAAACCCCAACATGCAGGACAATCCTCCTTTCATTCCCCGATTTCAGGAACCCAGACAACCCAATCCGGGAGAAGGGAGGCCAAGGGTGGAGGGTTACCAACATTCACCATATCCAGGTAACTATTGGAGAAAGGATAGTTATGCTTCCCGTGATCCACCTAGAGATGGCCAGAGACCCCCGTACCAGCCGGAACGGGTGTCTTAACTGGAGCGCCAGGTCCACAATCTTATCCAGGATCTGGGTCGCATGTTGATGGGTCAACAGAACCCTCAGATAAACATGGCGGCTCAGAACCCCACAAACCAATGGTCCGGCACCCCTGAACAATGACAGGGAGAGAACCCTGAAAACTCACCGGTTCCATAGGAAGAGGCACCGGGGAATGGGAGTGTAAAGCCCTAGAGGAAGCTTCCTTCCTCACCCGTGAAAAGCCCCTGGACACACAGGAACCAGAACAAAAATCTCCTGCTCCCGAAAATCTGCAACCCAAGGAACAGAGGTAGGAGAAATAAAGAACTCAAAAAGGCCCATTTTGTGGAGGAAGTTAGTGTCCTGCAAGTTGAAGGGGAAGAATACTTAGAGGATTCTGGGAAAAAGATCTTCTCCTTCAGGGACAGGGGTCTCCTCCCAAAGAAAAATGGGCCCCAAGGGATTTCAATGAAGACTGGGTGGATGTGGGGACTAAGTCAGAATCGCCCATCCATGGACCACAGAATGAGCATCCAGGAAACCCAATAGTAACAGAGGGATCCCAAACCTCACAAACCAATTCTGTTCACTGCCTCCCAAAAGGGGACAGGGGGGGCAGCCCAGAATCAGAAAAAGGGGAGCCCAAAACTCCCCAAACATCCAAATGTCAAATTTTTCTTTCAGATTCCCAAACTCCCATACAAAATTATGCCCAAACTACCCCTGTATTGGAGTCAAAAATAAGGAAATTGACACCCAGCTTGCCCAAAGTGCACATTATATTTGCCCTCTTGAGGAGAAGGAGGGTATATTTTATGCCACGGTCCAAGTGCAAGGGCAATGTACATTTTGGCGCTGGTGGACACTGGATCCTAAGCCACTCTTCTGTCAAAAAAGGCCTTTGACCAGCTAAATTCAGCAAGGGGGAGAGATACCAGATCCCTCTCACCCCTCTTCCTGACCAACTCCATAAGTTCGATGGGAAGGAAATTCCTGTTGAGGGGACTGCAGATTTGGAAATAAAAATTATGCGACATAAGGTGAAACACCCTGTCATAGTCGTGACTCCCGAGGGCATACCCTGTCTACTGGGAAATGACATCCTGCGCAGGTTGTCCCCCCTAATAGACTGTATGAACAAGGTCCTCTGGACTCAAACAAACAGGCCAATAAAATTGAAGCAGAGTGTCAATGATGTTAGTTTAAATGGCACATGCCACATGGTTGAACAAAAACCTGATCATATTGAGTTTAATTTCCAGAACAATCAAATACCTGATGTGATAGTAATTGCTGTAGGACAACAAGCTGGTGATGGGAACTCCTCTCCATTCCTGAAAAGTGATCTTCCTTCCAGTTTCAAGTGGCATTCCACACTGGAAGGAAATACTTTGAAATTTTATACCAATTCAAAATCTGAAAATTCCAATTCTATAGCCAAAAATGATGAGAAACCAGCTCAAAGTTTAGCTGATATTCAGTAGATTAGATAACAGTTATTCAACCCTATTCAGTTAAATGAGGGGAAGGAACATGTTCTCGCCCAAGTGTGCGTGGACAACGGTAAGAGCTTCATCAGCAAAGCCATGTTCTGAAAGCTCCCAAAAGATCCAGCCATTGCCACATTTAATTGATCGATAAACGGAAAATGGGCCTGAAAACTCTCAATTCCAAACATCTCCTGCCTAGCAGCAGTGGAGTAACTTTGCTGAAAATGTTGGGGGGGGCATGACATCTGAAGGAAAGGTGCCCCAGCCAAATGAATGGGAACAAAATGGTGTGCCATGAAAGTTGGGGGGACAAACACCCCTGTCCCCCCCCTACATTTACACCCAGGTCTATGCTCAACATGTCTGTAGGAAACAAAAGCATAGTACATAACTGTTGGGTTGTGGGAGATGTCCCTGCTGCATTCTATTTAGGCAGTGACATTCTCAATTGGTTTGCCATTAATTTGGACCTGATCAATTACAAAGCCTGGTCATGACTAAGGGGTAATCCCATGGACTTTGATGATTCAGAAAAAGCATTTTGGTCAGCCCAATTACTGTCATATGCAGTTGAAGTTCAATTTGGAGAGGAGGTCACCCTCCCAGGACAGACACAACTATTCGCACTTGAATTAAAAATTAAAAGAGGACAGAAGGACAGAAACTGCAAAATCCTGATGCATATGTACACCTCAATGCCCATCTCCAACTGCAGGGGTTGGGGTTAAACCCAACACCATTAGTCAATATAGAACACAACACCATTCCAATATTGATGGATGATAACAGCGACCTTAGGAGTATCACTCTGGGCGCAGGCACCATTATTGGAATGGTGGTTGATGACCGTCATTTTTCCATGGATCTAGGTAATGAACTGTTAGGACCAATCCCCAATGAATCTATTGACAGTGATGGTGACAATGACTTACCACCAGACAGGATCTTCACCCAGCACAGGGGGAATTTCCTGGTGTACTCTTGCTGCTCTTACAGTTAGGAAAGGTGACCTGCGATATCAGGCAGGAATAGGTGATCTTCCAGGTCCACAAGGACTGTCTCTCCTACCTGAAACCCTCTGTCCAGGTCAATACTCTAACCAGGGACCTCTCCACCCAGCTGGAGGAGGCCGCTGAGATAGCAAAACCAGAAGATTTTCAAGGCTTCAGGCAAATGGTTGAGGAACGAGTCAACCTAGCTCATGCCTGTGAGACTCCGGAGCAAAAGCAAAAGTTAAAACAGGTTTTCTTAGATTTTCAAGATCTTTTTGCAGTGGACTCGTATGATTGTGGTCCCACTGAAATCCATACAACAATTCCCATGGACCCTGAAATGACTCCAGTCTTTGTGAAGCAATACCGCTTGCTCTCGCATCCATGGAGTCCCTGATGGAAATCATCAAAAACCTTGAGTCCTGTTTGATAATTTGTCCAGTCCACAGCACCTTTAATGATCCGGTGCTGGGGATTTTAAAACCGAACAGCCAGTGGAGACTCTGTGCCGACCTTAGGGAGCTAAATAAACGGGTCCACATGTCCCGATGGCCTCTACCCTATAATGACCAGGGGCTGGCCCAGATACAGGGGCCAAAGGTATACACTGCCATTGACCTGACCAATGGGTACTGGACAGTAGGGAGGACCAATACAGGCTGGCCTTTACCTTCAGGGGGCAGCAGTAACCTGGACCTGGACTTCCTTCAGATACATCAACTTGGGTGAAAAAGATAACCTGGCCTATGTGGAAGATGTCCTGATAAAAATCTCAACTGTGGAGGAACACATAGCGGAAATCTGTTATGTTCTGACACAGTTGAGGGTTGCCGGAGCAAAACTGTCCTTTGAAAAGACACAGTGGTGCAGAACCCGTGTCAACTTCTTGGGGCATGAATTAACTCCTGAGGATCTCAGTCCTCAGGAGAAGAAAATGGAAGCACTCATAAAATTGAGAGACACCAAGACTCTGCGTGAGCTAAGAAGCCTCCTTGGACTGACTAATTATAGTAGGAAGTTCATTGAGGATTACGCAGAGATCACAAGACACATGATCCATCTGTTGAAGGGGGGTCAAGTGGGAGCAGGGCCCAGGCAGTAAAGCAACTCAAAATAAGCCTCTCACAAGTGCCTTGTCTAGCTTACCCTGTCTTCTTGGAGACAGGGTTCTAGAATACATGCTGGACAGCAGTATTATATCAAAAGCATGACAATGTCAATAAAGTCATTGCCTATGCAAGCAAGACTTTATCCTCTGTGGAGGAAATATTCAACGATTGTGAGAAGGCACTCCTGCCAAGGGTGTGGGCATTGCAAAATTACCGTCCGTTCATCTAGGGGGAACACATTATAGTGGAGACTCCACACCAGCCTTTGCAATATCTCCAAAGTGACAGAATCTGGCCCGGAAATGTGAGTAATTCCAGAATTACTTCCTGGATTCTGTCAATGCAAGGCTTTCCTGTGGTGATCAGATATGGCCAAAACAGGAAGAGTCCCCTCGCGCAAGGTCTGGGTGATTTGCATGATTGTGCCAGAGAAAACTTTCTCGAGGACGAAAGACTTAAAACCCAGGACAACATGGAGGCATACCTGAATTCCCCACACAAAGTCTATGAAGAAGACAAGTGATAGGGAATGCCCACAGTTTATGTGGACGGGTGATCCCACCATGTTGACAAAAGAGGAAAAGGAACTGGTGGCCAGCATTGGGAATGCCTTGGTAAATGATGCCCCAGAACCCTCTGCTGGGTACAAATTCGGTCCCCGCAGTAGTCAGGTGGCAGAGTTGATGGTAGTTCATCAGGCCATCCTCACTGTTACCTACACCAACTCCACAAACTGGTCATATTCACCGACTCAGATTATGTCCGGAACGGGTTCGTTGGGCACCGAGTTAATTGGAAAACCAGAGGCATGCTATGTGCTAATAACAAACCGCTTAAAAATGGCAGGCATTTCCAAAATATTGATGATCTGGTCACCTTTAGTGGGATGACCATCTATTGGAAGAAGATCAAGGGTAATTCCAGAATAGAGGGGCCAGACAAAACTGGAAATGACCTAACGGATCAGCTGGCCAAAACCAGAGCCATCCAGGGGAATCTCCTTGAGATTGAGTCCCTGTTGGGGGAAATTCAGGTCACTGCTATCACTAAGTCCCAGACAAATGTTCACCATGAACTCTCAATTGCCCAATGGAGTAAGGAGACCCCAGATGCTGATTTAATCATGGCACAAAAAGGGGATCCAATTATTGGTAAATGTTATCAACACATTGAGGACCCTGAGAAATTTTCCCTGACGGCTACCGATTACATTGTGAAAGATGACCACAGAGTGTTGATGAAATGTCCCAAAATGTTCCGCTGGTAAGGAGATCCATATCTGGCTGTGACCAGTAGGTGGTCCCTACCTCATTCCGAAGCCTGATGCTAAATCACGCCCATGACATGGCCACAGCCGGTCATCAGGTGTTTCACACGACTTTAGAAATCTTGCGAGAGGTTGCATACTGGTCACACATGGGGCAGGACCTCGACCAATACTTGAAGGGGTGTCTTGTGTATGCACAATTTCTGCCAACATCACTCACATACCGAACTCCCCTCCAGAAGAGGGGGATGACACTGCCTTGGTCAGATTTACAAGTAGATTTCAACGGGCCAGTTATTCGCTCCTCTAGGGGGAGCAAGTACATGTTAAAAGTAACATGCTTGTTTACCAAATGGGTGGAATGTCTCCCGGCCCCAAATTGCAAGGCAGAAACAGCAGCTGCCCTGATGATCAGCCACATCTTCTTGCGATTTGGCCTACCCCTAAGGATTGAGTCAGACCGAGGTAGTCACTTTACCAGCGAAATGATGAAAAAGATGTGGGAGATACTTGGGGTAAAAAGGAAACTTCACATTGCATATTGCCGGCCCTCTAGTGGTGGAGTTGAGAGGTACATTAAAGCCATTGTGTGCATTCTAAAAATGTTTGTGGCAGACTCTGGGCCAAGTTGGGACATCCGATTACTGCTTGTCCTAATGGCCATCAGATCTACACCTTCTTCTGCAAATAAGATGTTTCCATTTGAGCTGATGACTGGATGATGGATGGTGCTACCTCAGCATTTGCTGTTTAGAACACAAGAGCAGACACTGATCAATGCCTCCACAACTCATGAGTATGTTGAGAATCTAAGAAAACATCTTCAGCATGCTTTTGCATACGCTCAGCGGAATCTAGAAAGATCTGCAGAGAAATGAAAACTCAATATATTCTAAAAACAACCAAAAAGGAATACCAAGTAGGAGACAGGGTCTACTTGTACAATTTCCAAAGGAACCAGACCAAAGAGCGCAAATGTTTGCCCAGTTGGCACGGTCCTTTTGAAATTGTAGATAAAATTTCACCTGTCGCCTACAGAATCCGCATCCCCAAAGGCGAATTGACAGAAGAGAAATATTAATCAGCTAAAGAGTTGTCACCGTAGGCACAATTTGCAACAAATTGGGGAGCCAAGAGAGAATCAAATAGAGGAGACATCTGAAGCATGAGAATAAGAAAAAGAAGAACCAGAAAGGAACAGATAGAGTCTTGGGTGTAATTATGTAACAGAGTATTTTTCTACATTATCAATTGTCATCATTTTTGTTTTTTTATTTATTAGCACTTTGGTTTACACAAAAAAGGAAAACCTTTGGTTACACAATTAAACAAATATGTACAAAAACATAATCAATGTCCTTAACTAAAAGTCTAGTTATTTTAGAAAGCTGTATCACATAATAGTCTCTTCGAAAGTTCTTCTTCCATAACCAGATTACCCCATGATACCAGTATGTGCCCTTTCCATTTCCCCTTCATGTCAGTATTGTTGTCATATACTTGAACAGTTTTCCTCTATTTTCTTCAAAAATGGTCAACACAAATTTTGTTACCGCCAGATTGATTGAGATCTTTTCCCCTTCCAGCAGATATCTCCACCAAAGGTCAGTTTCTTTGGCTCGATAGTCCTTCCAAATGTGTAAAGTAAATCTGTCTTTCCTCTCTAAGAATCGGATATTCCAATGACAAATGTTTCAGGGATTCGACCAAATTTGTGTTTTGACAATCTGCAATGCTTTGGTTCATCTTTAGTTCTCTTCCTGTAGTTGTTATCTCTACATGGCCATACATTGAGACAGAATCCTAGGTAACCAGATCTCAAGAACCAATTTGACAATAGCAACAAATATTTTGGTAATCTGTTGAGCTTTCAGGGGACTGCCCAGAAGTCTTCGTATCCCTGATATTTGTAGAGATCCTCATTTGTTTCAATTCAATCGAGCCTGTAATTTTTTTTCTTTACATGGTCTGGGTTGTTTAATAATGATTCTTCAGATTCATTCAGGTTACATAAGATTGCCTGACATGTTTTGGCCCATTGCAATAGGCTCGGCTCAGTGCGATTGTCCATTGCTTTTTTCAGGACTGAGAATCCACCCGTCGAAGCTGTTTGCAGACATTTCTGGGAAAATTACATTGTCATCATTGAATGCTTGCGTATCCCACTGCTGTTAACCCGATTGGAGGGCAGGCAGTGGGAAATGGTAGTAACCGGTTTGTGTTCTCATTCATAGATTTATACTGGTTGCACCTTCACTACCAAAGAGGACCTCCTCGGGGACCTGGAAAGTAGAAACCCAAGTTGTCGCTCAACACCATAAAGGAAGATCCAAGAGAAAGCTAGGGGTGTCATTCCACATTCCAACCAGAGACAGCGAGAGGAGGGTGACGCACTGCTCTCTGATGGAAGAAGGACTCAACCTGACTGATCTTGCATTGCCCCATTGAGGAATCCTTCTTGCCCGGTTCTCCCTCGACTTAGAATCACAGAAGAAGTCGGGGGGATATGTGGGATATATTGACCCACTAAATCGTATTTCCCCACATCACCAAGCTGCATGGCCTCAAGACAGCATTTTGCAGCAACAAAAAGATGACTGCACCTTCTTGCCAAGCATACATTCATCAGGATGGAACAAGTGGACACACTGAAATAGCTTGCCAGTGTGTTCAGACATATACAAAAGGAAGAAAGTGAAAAGGCAGAACTGCTTTGCTGAAAACCCCAGAAACACCATTGAGAAACAAACCTGTTCACCTTTAGAAAATAAATGCTGCTTTGATGCTAATTCCATCTGTTCTTTCTTAAACCACTGTGATCAATAATGCCCTGCCATGCCCAGGATATCTCATTGTGCTTCATCAAAACCAGGCATGATTTCTGGATTACAGGCCCTGTCAAACCAACTTTGAGAAAAATCAACAAGGAGCTTCACTTTTCCCACATGGAAAAACACGTTCATTTCTTTACAAATGTATCAAAGCTCAGTAGTTCAAAAGACTCCAGCTATCTGAGCCATGTCAGTTTCAATTCTTCTGTGCTTCAAACCAAACTCATGCATACATGAATATAACTATAGCTGCAAGAAAGTGTGGGAATCTGATGGAGATGCAAAAACGAATGCAAAAGGAAATGCCAGCTGTGCATCATGTGTAAAAAATGGGCTTTGCAAAACAAAAGGAGAAAAATGCCTGTCTAAAAAGTAAACTGTTGAATGAGAGCGTGCCATTACCTAGCAATGTGACGGGGTTTGTGGCTGGTGAAAATACATACATGGGCTATTTTATTCCACAGGCTTGTTTTAATTCAGGACCAAGTATCAGAAAATAAAGGTTTTAATCTGCCTTGGCTGGATTTGCAAGCTGTCAAAAACAGGTTATTACGGTTGTCAGAGTTAAAGCTTCCCCCTAGGAAGGGAGCCACACCATAAACTCTCAGTAGAGACTAAAACCACACTGATAATTACTAGGTCGGGAAGAATTTAGGCTGGGCTGAACCCAATGACAATGGAGCTCCCAGGGCCAGGAAGTGTAAAGAGGGGAGGGGGCAATAAACCTTCAATCAAGCTGTAACCCCCTACCTTGGTCTGGAGGAAGTGACAGTTGGTGGCTACTGAAGAGAGAAAAATAAATGGTCGAGTGACAAAGGATTGCAATTTTCTTCCAGAGACCATTACATAAATAAAATTTAAAAACATTCTCTGTAGAAAGACTTTGTAAAAATGCAAAAATGTTATAGTTTAAATATGATTTTATGGGCTTTCATTGAAGACATGGTAGAATTCATTGACACCTTGGAATAGAAATGGCAAAGTATTGCAGATTACAAGAAAAGCATCCATGGTGCAAATGCACATTTTTGTACATACTTCCCTTATGATAATCCACACCCATGTATAAAGTTATAGAATATTGAGTAATATAAATCCCATTGAAAAGCACAAAAAACTGATAGAAGGGCGAAACAATGTCTCACAGATTGCAGAGTTGGAGTGCTATGCTCTACATAAAATATGTAACCTGTGCTTATAATTTGCTAAGAGATTTCAATTGTATAAATATACTGTTTGTGGCTAAATCAGATTTTGGCTAAAGTAATTGTGGGAGGTTTTGGACATTGTAAAACTCATATCATAAATCTGACATCATTTTCTGGAAATCTAACCAGCTGAGAGTGAGGTGGAGACTATCCTCTTTGTCCAATCCAGTTGTTAGAGGGATGTTTAGTTAAGCCTGCCCCATCCATATACTTTGATGATGTCACTGTGCATATTAAATAAGGGTCCCTGACAAGACTCTAGACACACACTCTTCCTGACGTTCCTGCGCTGCGTTCCTGTTCCATCCATCCAGATTCCAGATCCCAACTACAAGGCCAAAGTATTGCTGACCCCAGTCCATGGCCGACTGCAAAACCCAAGGAATACTGATCCTATTCCCAGCAAGGCCTCAATTCTGAAAACCCACTAATCTCCCTTTAAAAATGGGAAAGCAGTGGTACCTTTTGCATTCTTATTTATTTATTTATTTATTTATTCACATTTGTTGAGCGCACATCAGACCGAAGGCATCGTGGGGCTAGTTACAGTGTTGCTTATACTTAGTTACATACAGTTCATGTCCGTACGGTTACATTGGACGAGATATACTTTTTTTTACAGATATGCAAGAGCAGCAGTAGCACATGAAAACAGGGTTAGTTGAATAGGGCAGTTTTGAGCTTTTTTCGGAAGGAGAAGAGAGATGCATCAGCTCTGAGGTCAGAAGGTAGGGAATTCCAGAGTTTAGGTGCGAGGAAGGGGAAGCCTATGACTCCTGATTTGGTTCTGTTGATGCGAGGTATTGCTAGTTGATTTGTGTATTGTGCTATTCTTGGTCTTGTGGATTGATATCTACCTATCATGTCAGATAAATAGGAGGGAGCTGTGAGGTTGATGCATTTATAGGTGGTTGTGAGAATTTTGAAAGAGATACGGTCTTTGACTGGGAGCCAGTGAGCTGCCTTTCTGGCTTGTGTGATGTGTTCTCTTTTTGGTATGCTGAGGGCTGCTCTGAGAGCGTTGTTTTGGGTTGTTTTGAGCCTAGATAAGTTTTTTTGGGAGGTGCCGGATAGGAGCGCTTTACAATAGTCTAGATTGGCTCCTATAGTTGCTCAGGCGATGGAGAGGCAGCTATCCTTGGTTAGGAATGGTTTTATTGTGTTAATGAGTTTAGTACTCAGTGCTGAGGCCGAGACTATGGCGCTGACTTGTTTGTCGATGGATAGCGTTGCGTCTATGTGAACCCCCAGTGTTTTGACTGAGGATAGGACTGGGATGATACAATTGTCTATGTTGAAATTGATGTACAGTGGGTTGAGGTTGGAGAGGGTGGATTTCTGTCCTAGAATGAGGATGTCGGTCTTGTCCCCATTCAAGCAAAGGCCGTTAGTAGCCATCCATGCTTTTATGGCAGAGTAGATTTGCTGTAGGATAGAGGCGTCTTGGTGATAATTCCTTGTCAGGGGGAGGAGAACTTGCGTGTCGTCGGCGTAGGTTGTGTAAGTGATCCCCAGCGCGTCTAGTTTATCAAATAGTGGCTTGGTAAAAAGATTATAGAGCGTGGGGGCAGTACAGGAACATTGTGGCACATCACAGTGGATGATGGAGGGTGCTGCATGTGCTGTGTTAGAGAACACTTTCATCGCTCCACCCTCTAAGAATGATGTTACCCAGGATGCTGCATCATTTGAGAAGTGTGCCGCGTGTGTCAGGTGACTGGTAAGGGTAGTGTGGTCTACCAGATCAAATGCAGCTGAAAGGTCAAGGAGAAGGAGGAGGGCGGGCTTGCCTTTGTCTAGGATGTTGGTAATTTCATTTTTTAAGTCTAGAAGGGCGGTTTCAGTTCCGTGTCCCTTGCGGAACCCAGAATGTCTTTTACCTAGGATTGCGTTAGATTCAAGGTATGGTTGGATCTGTTTGTGGGCGGCCTTGTCAAGTAGTTTCAGGAGGAATGGGACTGTGGTTGTGGGTCGGTAGTTGTTAGGGTTAGCAGGGTCCAGCGTCGTTTTTTTTAAGAGAGGGCGTACCCAGGCCTCTTAAGGCTGTCTGGGACTATGCCCGTTTTGAAGGAAGCATTGATGAAGACTGTGAGAAGAGGGGCGAGTGGTTCTCCGCAATCTTTGATGAGTTTAGGGGGCATACATCACCCTTACATTGTGAGGGTTTGAGGTGTCTGAGAATGTCAGTGACCTCGGTTTCGGCGATTTCGGTAAATGCAAATTTAGGCACGTTTCTTACTTTTACATTAGGTTTTATCTGTGCATGTGCACTTTGCTTTGGTAAGGTATTGAAGTGGTGGGATATTTTGTTTTGGAGGAGGTTTATTTTTGTAAGCATGGCTGGTTGAATGCCTGTACACCATGCCTCGTCTTTGACGATCTCATCAGGGCATGTAGGTGGTACGGTTAGTTCTTTGAATATATTGAAAAGTTCTTTAGAGTGAGAGTTGGCATTGGAGATGTGGTGGTTGTAGGCTTCAGATTTAGCAAGGAAGATTACGTCTTTGTATTTTTTGCTATGGATTTGAAGTTAGCTTTTGTGGTATTGCATGGGTTAAGCTGCCAATTTTTGAGCGCTAAGCGTTTGTCTTTGCGCAAAGTCTGGAGTTCCTCTGTGAACCAGGAATTGGAATGGAAGGATGTTTTTTCTTTTTTGTTTTCCAATAGGGCAACAGTGTTGACAGCCATTGTGATGGTGTCTTTGAATATTTCTGCGAGGATGTTGGGGTCAGCGGAGAACGGGGGCGCTAGGCATGGTAGATTGAGGAGTGCACTGATATTGTCTGCAATGAGTTTTTTGGCGCTTCTGGCTAAGGTCGCCGGTGCTTTAGTAGGCACTTTAGCGCTTAGTAAGACAGGGATGTCAAATAGGAGAAGGTGTGGTCTGTCCATGGGAGGCTAGTATTGGAGGTGATGGCTGTGTTACAGTTGTGGTCTACAATCCAATCTAGGATGCGTCCTTTAGCATGAGTAGGCGAAGTGCTCTTTTGAGAGAAGCCTAGGTCTTGGAGGTCTTTGGCTAGAGAGATAACAGTTTTGTCCTTAGAGGCGTTCAATCCGAAGTTAAGGTCACCTATAAGTAGTGATTTTGTGGATTTTTTAAGGTTGTTTCCTAGTAGGTGATTGACTTGACCTATGAAATTAGTGGTTGGGCCAGGTGGACGGTATACAGTATGAATATTTATTGTGCTATTTGGAGAGAGTGCTAATTTGACTGATAGGATGTCAATATTATCTTCCTCTTGGTGGGGTACGGTTCTGATAGAGAGTGTTTCTTTGTGAATAATGGCTACCCCCCCTCCTGTTCTGGCTATCCTATCTTGTCTAAGGATGGTATACCCTGGTGGTAGGGCTAGTGAAATGGCTGTGCCGGAAGCTTCGTTGAGCCATGTCTCTGTGATCGCGAGTAAGTCTAGATTTTGGGTATTTATTAGGTCATTTACTTCTAATGCGTGGACATTGAGTTATTTTACATTGGTTAAGGCGCATTTGTATAGCGTTGGGCAAGGGCAGGAGATTTTTGTGGGTATGGCATGGGTGTCTGCTTTAGGTACAGTGGTACATTGAGAGTAGGAGTTACCGCTCGGTGTAGTAAGTGTGGGTTTGAATTTGTGGCATATGGATGTATTATCACGGAGGTGGGGTGTGTGCACTTTAGAGGTGCGTGAGCTAAGTCTGAAATTTCTGTGTGATATGTGTGTAGGGGTGGCATGGTGGTGGATAGGGATGGTGCTTGCCTTGAGTCTGTCTAGTCTGAGGCTGAGGTTAGGTACCATTAGTGCTGTGTTATTTGGAGTGTGTGAGGGCTTGGGCAGGAGGTCCATCGTGTGTCCTTGATGACGTGAGCTGATTTGATAGTGGTGGAGGTGCTTTAATGTAGAAGGATGCAGTGTGGTCATAAAGGTGAGTAGCGTGCTAATTAAGCAGGTGAGGACGGGCGAGAGTACATAGCAAAATAACAGTGGCAACCTGCCTAGATTCCAATATCGCAAAATGGAGCAAAATGCAGTGTTTAGGCAGTAAACAATGCTGTGGCAACCTGCCTAAATTCCAATATCACAAAGAGGAGCAAAATGCAGTGTTTAAGCAGTAAACAATAGCAGTGGAAACCTGTCTAGATTCCAATATCACAAAATGGAGCAAAATGCAGTGTTTAGGCAGTAAACAATAGCAGTGACAACCTGCCTAGATTCCAATATCACAAAATGGAGCAAAATGCAGTGTTTAGGCAGTAAACAATAGCAGTGGCAACCTGCCTAGTTTCCAATGCCACAAAATAGAGCAAAATGCAGTGTTTCGGCGGTAAACAATAGCAGTGGCAACCTGCCTAGATTCCAATATCACAAAATGGAGCAAAATGCATTGTTTAGGCAGTAAACAATAGCAGTGGTAACCTGCCTAGATTCTGAACTAGCCTGGCTCGCTGTCCACTAACTGCATGCATACTGCCATCCTGCCATCCATGCTGATCTTTAGTATCCACAATTGCCATTCCAGTCCAGTGCCATCCGGTGACCAGAACTGCCCAGCTGTTTGCCAAGCTCACTGCCGTGTAGTGACCAGAACCTGTTGACGGTGCAAAAATCCCAAAACTAAAAAGTGGACTGTGAGTATAATCACCACCCCATAGAAACCCATAGTATAACTTGAGTTAAAGATAAATGACCAGTGTATATATGCGCTCTCCCTTACAATTTCATTATATCTGTGTACATTGATTATTTCAGATTTGGAATATTATCAAAGTCCATCTTGAATATATGATCCAATATGATGAAAACATCCATTACAGGTTATAAGAGTTTATTATATAGAGCGCTCAGCCGACACGTGTTTCGACAATGGTGTCGTTCTCAAGGCAAGGAGCAGCAATTAAGTGCAATGAGTCACAATCTTAAAAAAGATTTATTGGTTTGTCCGTATATGCTGCTGGGTGCCTCTATAGTTATCAGGTGGCAATCTATAAACGGGTTAGATCCCGATCAAAGTGGTTTCTGCGTAAGAATATATATATAATAAACTCTTATAACCTGTAATGGATGTTTTCGTCATCATATTGGATCATATATTCAAGGGGAACTAGCCCTGTCACAGAAGTGTGAATTCCTTTGACACCTCTCCTCAGCTTCAACTGCCCAGGATGGCTGTGGAGATTTGAAGGACCACTCTTCAGTGACAAACGCCATCCATTTGAATTAAAATACTTTTTACATTAAGACATTTGTTTCCATACTCTGAATAAGCAGTACTGCGAAATTATAACAATTTTTATGGGATTCTTAGATACACAGAATGAGACTGGGTATGTCTTTGTAGACCCTGGAGAACTGGAATGGCAGAGAAATTATATTTTGGTGTGAATCATAAATGGTACAGACATGAAACTTGAGGAAAATATGCCCAATACTATTATGTATATATGGATCCAGTTGCAGAATTGTAGGTGTTTTGTTTTCCCAGAAAACAGTGAAATTGTGACCAAAGGGCAAAGCAGTATCGCACAGACGTTGCATTTCAACCGGCAGATTCCTTGTAAATTATGGGATCTGCCTATCTGATTTGTGTAATGGTGACTATTGAAAATATGAAGTTGTGTTCCATAAAACCTTTTGTGAAAAATGTGGCTTGTGGAACAAAAGGGGTCATAAAAAACACACACTTAAACTTATGTCACTTCCTTCAGTCCAATAAGCTCAGAGGGAGGTGGCGACAGGAATAGCCTGACCTATCCCATCCAAGAGATAGGTTCAGGTTACCTCCACCCACATAGTAAAAATTATGTGATGTCATCCTGCTTATATAAGAAGGAGACATAGGGAGATACAGACATTCAAAATTCAGACATTCAGATATTCAACATTAAAATGTCACCCTGCAAGACTCCAGAAACCAGATCCAGGCAGAACCACCTATCCAGAACCTCCTATCCAGACAGAACCACCTATCAAGAACTAAAACCTACAAAAATTCATGGAGAAAGGAGGAAAGGCTGCTTATCCCTTTGGGAGAATCCAGTGACCAGAACTGTCTTCGCTCAGCTGATGCATCCCACTGTCCACAGTGACAAGATGAGAGCCCAGCCGCTGTCCAGCCTCTGCCCAGTGACCAGATCCTTGTGCCACTGTCCAGAGACTCAGTTAGCTGCCCAAACTACCCAATTCAAGTGCATTAAGTATGACCCTCCCCAGTACAAAAACTGCATACCCTGCTCTGTTGCCTTGCATTCTGTCTAAACCCTATAAAAATCCTATCAGTACCCTAGTAACTTCCCACATTGTTAGCATCCTCTGTGTATCCTGTCCTAAGAAGAATCTGTGTTAGTCTCTCTCTGTTAGCGTAATTCTTTTCAAATTATTTCAGTCCTTTGTGTATGTCCTTAGTACTATGTTTGAATACATTAATTAATTTCCCATAAGGATGAACGTGGCACGAATAGGTTAACATTGCAAATTAACCTCCTTGCATGCAGTGTCTTTCTTAAAAAATCTAGCCACTAAAATATAGTCTCAGTAAAACAAATCATTTTGCTAACCAAACTGAGTTTGCCTGTGAAATTGTTTCCATTCTAAAATCTGATTTTCCTTTCCTATAAAGAAACTCATACTGTCACCCCATAAGAGTAACCCATACACTTCAGTATCCTATCTGTTATGTGCATTTATACCCCATCAGAAAAAAACTATTTCCGATTTTGACTGTTTAGCCCCTTTCCTTAGCTGTGTGCTTGTTTAAACCTGTGAAAAATAAGAAATTGCAATTCTGCCACGTGTGGTTTTTGCTGCACTGCTTTCCTTCCCAAAGTCTGTATTTGTGTTTTTAGTACCTTGCCTTGCCTTGTAGCTTGTAAGCTTTCTTGCCTCTTTAGCCCAGCCACACAAATTCCTGTCTTATTCATTCTACCGCACATGTAAACTGATCTCTAACTAACCAGTGAATTCCTAGAGCCATTTTGCTCATGTTTCTCATTTCGTTTTGGCCTCCCATTCTGGGGTGGTAGGTCGGAATTCAAATCTGATTTTTGACGCTTATTTCTGACTCCTTGCTACTCATTCCCACCCTCACAAAACTTGGTTAGCCGGTATTTGGGGGAGTGTTGCAGGGGGAGTATATAATCTCAGTGCAATCTAAAAGTATGACAAAAAGTGATCTTGCTTCCACCTCCACTTCTATAACTGATGTTAGAAAGTGAAAGTAATTGTATTATGACATTTTGCTATATAGTATCACCACACTGGTGATTGCTGCCCTAAATTTGATTTGTTTAATTTGCTTTTTAGTTTTAAAAATTAATAAACATTTAGGGGGTAATTCATAGAATTCAGCGCACAAGTGGCGCACACGGCTGGCGCACAGTGTGCGCGTGCGATAGTCTGCGCCAGCCGCGTGTGCTAAAATCCATTTCCGCGCACAGCGTATTCATGGAATTCAACATCCATCACCAGCCGTGGCGCAGAGTGGCGCAGAGACCGTGCAGCAGCGCCAGTTACGCCCCAAAGAAGGCCCTTAGCGGAAAAAAAAACCCATCAAAATCCTCAATCCAGCACAAAGGGCTGCAGCAAACGCCGAGCGGGGAGCATGTATTACTGGGGTTCGCGGGAAGTTCTACATGCGTTTGGCCTGGGTGCGTGTATTTCAGGGGTGCGCGGGAAGTCCTACGCGCGATTGGCCTGGGTACATGTATTTCAGGGGTGCGCGGGAAGTCTTACACGCGATTGGCCTGGTTACGTGTATTTCGGCGTGCGTGGGAACTTCCACACGCAATTTCAGCAGGGTACGTGTATTTCGGGGTGCGCGGGAACTTCCACACGCGATTTCAGCAAGATACGTGTATTTCGGGGTGCGCAGGAACTTCCACACGCGATTTCAGCAGGGTGCATGTATTTCAGGGTGCGCAGGATCTTCCACACGCAATTTCAGCATGGTACGTGTATTTCGGGGTGCGCGGGAACTTCCACACGCGATTTCAGCAGGGTACGTGCATTTCGGGGTGCGTGGGAACTTCCACATGCAATTTCAGCAGGGTACGTGTATTTTGGGGGTGCCGGGGAGTCCTACATGTGAATTGGCAGTGTGGGTCCTCCCAGGTGTCCCTTCTACACCCTCCACGGCCCCTGCAGGCAGCCCACACCACAGGGGACTACCCCGCACCCCTGGTCATGTCCCGCAGGCAGCCCATCCACCATGGGCATGCCCCCCAGCCAAGCCACATGTCACCTTGCACTACTGATCACCAACGCATGACCCCTTGCACCCCCACCCCCAGCAGTCAGGGGCACCTGCCAGCAGGCCCACACTCATGTCCCCCTGTACCCCCACCCCCAGCAGTCAGGGGCACCTGCCAGCAGGCCCCACACATGTCCCCCAAACACCACGCCATGACTATATAGACCCATGGCCCTAATGCCAACCCAAATCCCACCGCTTCACCCCCCAGTGCAAACACCCAACGAACCACTGCACCCACTCCCTAGTAAATCACTCATTCCATGATAGTCTGAAAAGAACCAGCATGCCCATCAGCAAATGTCCTACAGAGCCACACAGTTGCAACACATGACTGTGCCAATGCTCATGGAGACATGCACCAAAATCATCACTGTACACCACACCAATAATGTTGAATAAAGAAATGTATTAAAAAGTATAACAAATGTCAAAATGAAAAGCACACCTGCAAATGAAGAAATCATTTTTGAAATAAGAAAAAGAAAGTCAAATCCAAGCAAGAAAAGAAATCCAAAACATGAAAAAATATAAGTGGTGCATATAAGTCCATAGAACGAAATCCAAAGATGGAAAGCATAAAAAAACATTACTCCATGTGAATATGACTAAAAGAAAGTATATACATGTCCTGAAAATTGAAAACGAAAGTCTGAAGGGTCCATTATCCCAAAAGCAAATGAAACCTACCAAGAACCCTATCTAAAATACAACTATATACAAAAAGTGGAGCAAAGTCCGTGGACTCCAAATCATAATAATAAAGAAATGAAACCTAAACCTAAATAACTATATACAAAGGCGGCGGGCTAGTCCGACGGCTCACTGGTTGATGTCATGGGCCAGGGCATCATCAAACTCCTGTTCAATGGCTTGGAGGCGGGCATGTTCCCTGGCCCCGAGGTCTTGCAGGGATAATGCGGTGTCCAGCTCCAACTCCCTGCGAATACCCTCGAGGCACTCAACCCGCCTCATCGCCCTCCACATGGAGTTCTTCCCCCCGACCATTGTGAGACGTTCCTCCTCCGCCCGCCGCCGCTCCGCACCTATCTGCTGGCCCAACCGCTCCCACACGGAAGACACTCCCATTCCAGGGTTCTCCTGCCCTCCGGCTGATGCCTGCCCCCCTGATGTTGATGGCCCCAAGCCATGATGCCTCCCACGTTGAGCCTGCCGCTGCCTCCGATGCAACTGCCTCTGCCAGCACGACAGCATCCAGGCTGATGGAATCCACCGATGCCATCATGCACGTGCCCTGCCCGATGATGCCATCACATCCTCCATCTGCTGGGGTCCAGTTGCTGGTGTGTCCACCCCTGCTGGACCTCCGACTCCCGACTGTGGCAGGGATGGGATCCCCACCGAGTTGGCTGCGTTGGTCGGGGCAGGTCCACAGGGGGCCCTGGTGGCATCTGGGCCGGAAGACGGCATGGAGAACGACTGGCGCATAGCCTCCACAGAGGAGGAGAGTGTCGCCAGAGTGGCCGACACATGTACGAAACCCCCGACCATGGCCGCTCCCAACTGGGCCACGTTGGCACGGTGCTCTTCGTGATGACGTGCGTGCTCCCCCCGGGAAGCACGCACGTCATCACAAATGACACCCGTGCGCAATGCGACACCAATCAGGACCTTCTCCATACAGCCAGGGGTCCCCTCGTCCGCAGGTGGAGGGGAGTCAGATGACATGGACATCCCCCCTACCTGCGGATGGGCCTGGGATGGGGCATCGCTGCTGGTGCATGGTGGTGCAGTCACAGTGTCAGGGACAGTGACATGCACAGGCCCCTCCACGGCGACCTGTGCTGCCTCCTGCCCCGGCCCCTGGACTGCACCACTTGCACCAGCAGGGATGCCCCCCATCAGGCCCCATGTGTGGCTCAGTAGCTGCCTCCTCCTCCTCTGTGGAAACCACCAACCTGGATGGCTCCACACCGTCTTCCGCCGTTGCAAGCCCCTGTGGGGGCTCACCCACCCCTTCCGCTGCAGCCGTGGGGGCATCCCCACCCCTTTGCTCCACAGCGCCGTCTCCGCCTTCTTCTTCACTTGGCGCTGTGTAGTGGGAGACATAGAACACCAGCATCAGGGTACTGTACAATGGTCCCCTAGACAGGAAGCAATAGCAGATGAGTGGCACTGTCAAAGATCACTTACATCATGTCCCTCCACAACACATGGTGCAGGCAAAACACATGCAGTAACAGGCATGGCACATGCTATGGACATTAGCATACATGTCCAAGGGACTCTTGAAACATACAATGTTGTTTTGGAACTCACATGCATCATGGGTCATGCCTATCACATGCACACACTTCACCGTAGTTTCATCCATCTGGCCTCGTACACCCCAGACACAGTGGATGCAAGGATAACTAGGCTGCAACAGTGAATCTGAACATTGTCACAGACATGTGTCATGCATCCATGGCATTCACAAGTCACAGACACGCAGGTCAGACACACAGACATGGACACCATACATGTACATGGCATCAGCACCCATCCCTCACCCCCACCCATGTCCAGGAACAGAGACTGGCATGCTCTCATGTGTCCATTCCGCATAGGGCTCCCCATGTTGCATTTAAACACATGCACCAACTGTGTGGTTGACACATTACTGGTCTCACATGCATGACCATGATGTCCCTGCACACACACATGCGTACATGGCCTACGTCACACATACAGGCAAGTATCAGACAACCAGCACACTGCAACATGCCCTGTCTCACACAGCAATGCTTGGCCACTTACCGCTCGACTCCAGACGGGTCTGCTTCTCAAGGATCTGGGCATGGAGCGCTGGGCGTACGCGTTACAGGACCCTCAACTGGATGGTACTCATGCTGCCCCGGCCCCTCTAAACGAGGCGCCGGGCCTTTATGAGGGTCCTGGACCTCAAGTCCTCCCAGCGCTTCTTGACTTGCTTGATGTTGCGGGTTGCCACCCCGTCCGCGTTGATGGCAACCACAAAGTCGTCCCAGATCCTGTCCTGTCCTTCCTTGTCGGCGCGTGATGATCCGAAGAGGGCATCATAATACCCCAGGACAAGCTCCACCAGGACACCAACTTCCTTCTGACTGAAGCTGGTGGCCCTCTTCCCCTCTGGCTGGGGGTCGCCAGTGGTCTCAGATGGTGTTTGCCCCGACATGGTGACCCCCGAGGCAGGCGTGGGTGGGCAACTGGGTCCTGGGGCTGGGCTGTGGAGCGATGGTATCCCAGTCGGGAGTCTTCTGTTCCAGCAGCGGTGGGCACCGCAACTGGACCCCTGCAGATGGCTGATGTGCAGGCACCAAATGGCAGCGCACGAGGGCAGCAGGCAGTCAGGCAGCAACAGATGGCAGGTGGGAGCGTGCTCGGGGCTCTGGGGGGGCAGTTATTCGGCCTTTCGGGCAGTAGCGTGGTCTTCCATGTGTTTTCGCATGGCCAGCTTGATACGGAGTGAGTTGGCGTGTAATTCGAGGAAAGGCCCTTAGCATGTAAGCGTGTCTGCATGCAAACGTGATTTCATTGGACCAAAGGCCCTTAGCGTGTAAGTGCGTCAGCACGCATACGCGATTTCATTGGACCAAAGGCCCTTAGCGCGTATGTGAAGTATCGCGCACAGGCGTTGCCCTGGCAGGGCTTGAAGATCCCACGTGGATTTCCATTGCTCTGTACGTGCTTTCCGTGGGGTGCGGTGCATGTGTTTTCCAGGCGTTGGGGTTCACACGCTATTACTTCACAGCGGGTGGGTGTTGGCTACGCGTTCTTCTACACGCAGACAGTGAGTTGTACCCCGCTCGCCCAAGGCCTATCGTGTGTGAAACTTCCCGCGGACCCCCGAAATACACGTACCCCGCTCATTCGCGTGTGGCAGGAAGAGGGAGGCCCCTACAGCAGAGAGAGATCTGCCCCCAACTCGTTGTTTGGAGAAGCGGCTGACCCTGAGGGAGTTGGAGGCGGATGAGCGAAGAGCACGAGAAGGAATATATTTAGGAAGAGAGAGTTGAAGGTATTTTGGTCCCAGACGGCCTTGTGGACAATGCAAAGGGTTTTGAACTTGATCCTCGCAGTCACTGAGAGCCAGTGTAGTGATTTCAGTCCTGGAGAGATATGGTCCCTGGGCTTGAGGCCAAGGACAAGTCTCGCAGTCCTGTTCTGGATGAGTTGCAAAGGGTGGAGAGTAGAGGCGGGCAGATTTAGGTAGAGGCTGTTACAGTAGTCCAGCTTCGTGAGAACCTGGACTTTAGAGACAGTGAGCTTCTGGGGGAAGGAGAGGAAAGGAAGGATACCTCTGAGGAGGTGTAGTTGGTAGTGTGACTTCTTAGAGACGTCGGATATGTGAGGAGAGAAGGAGAGTGTGAAGTCGAAGATGACCCGAGGTTTTTTGCATTGCAGGCAGGAGCAGGAAGAGGGCCAAGAGAGGCCGGCCAGAGAGCTGCAGGGTAGGAGGGAGTCGGTGTGCCGATGAGTAGAATCTCAGTCTTACTGGCATTAAGGCAGAGGTCGTTGGCGGCACACCATTCCTGTATAGCAGAAAGACAGTCAAAGATGAGGGAAGGAGAAGAGGAGGCCGAGGGTAGCCTGAAAATGAGCTGGGTATCATCCGCATAGCACCGAAAGTTGAGGCAGAGAGCAGCGATGCGTTGGGCGAGAAGTGCCAGATACTGGTTGAACAGCCACAGAGAGAGTTTAGAACCCTGGGGGACACCACAGGTAGAGAAAAAGATGTCAGAGAGGAAAGACCCCAGTTGGACCTGGGAGGGTTGATTTGAGGGGAAAGAGGTCAGCCAAGCCAGAGCCTGACCAGTGATACCCAGGTTATCACAGAGACGGTTGAGCAGGATGGTATGGTTGACAGTATCAAAGGTAGAAGTGAGATCAAGCAAAATCAGAACACATGGAATGTTAAAGTCAAGGTTCGAGAGCAGGTCCTCACGGATGTTCAGGAGAGCAGTTTCCGTGCTTCTGGCAGCTCTGAAGCCAGACTGATGGTCATGAAGGCTACCAACAGATTCAGCATGGAGGTTAAGCTGGGAGATGGCCAGTTTCTCCAGGAGCTTGCCCAGGAAGGGAGTGATAGAGATTGGCTTTCTTAAGAAGGGGTTGCACAAGGGAGTGCTTGAGAGGGGATAGGAAGACTCCAGAGGTGAAGGAGTGATTGCAGAAGTCAGCAAGGGCAGGAGCCAAGGAGTCGATGTGGTCCTTGATAATTTTGGAGGAACAGGGGTGGACCTGTTTTGACGAGACTTTCATAGATCAGACTTGTCTCGAAACCTCACGCTACACTTAGAAGCTAAAGGAATCAGTAGTCAGACATGAAGTGCTATACATAAAAATATAATGTAATACCAACTATTCTACCTAGATGAGGAAATATATACCACAATAACATTTAAAAGTGCAGTATTTCTTCATAAAATGATATGCCTCAGAAACATAAAACAATCATGTTGACTCTACACAGAAAGCTTTCACTGAGGCATTAGAGAAAACCAAAACACTGGGATGGAGGAATTCATCTGACTAGAGTGGACATGATAGGCTCAGGGTACATGACTCTAAATACTGGTGGAAGAGGATATATGTTGGGTAAACATGACCATCTTTGCAAGATTTCCAGTGTGTTTGGGCTCCAGGTTTACCCTACAAATCTATCTGATGGTAAGTGCAAGGAACCAAGAGCAAGATTGTAGCTTTGCCCTAACTGCACCGAGGGGCCCTTATCAGCATATCCATGCCCTGTACACAGGCAATGTGTGTCTCCTTTTTGCTGTGCTACTGGCGTGGTGAAAAAATAGCAAGGGAGCTTCACCATATTTTTTACCTTAGGCCTCACCAAACCCTGAAACAGCCCTGCTTACACACACCAACTATATTAAATGTATTACAATATATTCCAAAGATGCACACAAGTACTTTTTTTTAGAAAGAAAACATACCTCTCCATGGTGAAGGTATCTGCGGTCACATCCGGGGGTCCACGGGCTTATGAAGAATTGGTGGCCCGAGAAGATCATTTGTTGGGTCTCAGCAATACACTGCAACTCACTGATAGATCTGCTGTAGTTCAGGTGAAAGGGTGACAGATTTCATTAATTTAAGAGGGCTCTCGAATAACTAGCTTTTCTTCTTTACACTGCCTCTGCAATCATTGCCCAGGGGTCACAGAGGCAGTGCCAGAGGTCGCATGAGAGTATCCAGGACTCACAGCTGTGACCCCTGGCATCCCCCGGATGACATCCATGCCACCAGTTTTCAAGTGCAGTTTCTAATTCTGCAGCACTGCTATAATATGACAGTTGGGGACTCGAATGCCATGTATACTCATAATAAAATGGGTAAAGGACAAAGTGTTCAGGTGCTGCCACAATATGGCAAGTACAGTCTCAAATGGCCAAATAAAATAATTTATGTGGCAAAAATTGGTAAATATTCCTTATTTCAGTCCCAACAATAGTGAAAACATCAACAAATTAGAATTTGGAAAAACAGGAAAAATAGACAGGTTTTACACCCATGAGTAGTTTACTGTCTTTGGATGAAGACATTTGAAAGCTGTTTGCTTCTTATTTCCAATTCTGTTCAGTTCTGTAATTATTAATCAAGCAATCATTAAAAATCAGAGCTTGGAAACATTGGAAAAGTGACCATTGTTAGGGTCATAGTCGAGAATAACAGTCATGGACTAAGCATACATTTGCTGCTTGCTCTTTTACTCAAGCAGTCGGGTATTGTGGGATCAGTTCTGTCCTCTAAGATCTTCCCCATCTGGAAGTGGAGTGATGTAGTCTCCAGTCGCTTTTGAGAAGTGGGATCCTTGGTGCCTTGTGCAGCTGGTTTAACAAGGATTATGAGCTCTCATTCAGTTTATTTGTTCCATCCCGGTTTACCTGTTAGCCAACCCAATCAAAACAAATGGGTGTCATTCGTGTAATCTGCTCTTCTGGTCTTACTGTTTGTTTCCATTTAAGTGATGCCAACATTACATTGTTAGTCGTACAGATATAATATGATGCTCAGTCAAGAAAACTAGAAATGAGTATTTCACAACCAGGAAACGAGAGACCAGATCTTCCAATATTAACCTCTCATTAAGGCTCCTTGACAAAGAACAGAACAGCAAATGTGCCTATTGAAAAATAATTTCTAGTTGCATCAGCTTATTTCAAAAACTACTTGCACCTGTTCAGTTTTATCTCTCATAACTAACAAGGAAGTCTCCAATTTGTTTATACAAGCGACTTCAGATTAGGATATATACAGTCCCTTCTAATAAATGCAGCCTAATAGCTTCTGCTTCTTATAATTGAGAATGTCCCCTTTGCATGACAACACATTTCAATAAGGCAGATTTCTCAACTTTTATGTAACATGGATTTGTTTAAAATCAGCATCATTTGAACTGACTATTTTACAATTTACAAAGCTGTGATATGTGTTCTAATGTAAATGTGTTTCTATAATGTTGTTTAATGAAGCCTCTTTAAATACACTTCTCCTCTTTAACAAATTCCTGTACTTTTAAAACATTGTGTTCTTTGTTTTTGACAAAGTGAGACTATAACAGAGCATGAAGCATTGTCTCAACAAATTGATTTGTAAACATTACACATTAGAAATTAACCCTTTCTGTAGTTTCTCTCTCTCAGTGCATTCTAGCTAGGAAGAATGTATTTTAAACACACATCACTTATCTAGCTTTAAATCAACACCCTATCACGTCACTTGCTATGACCACATTGTAATCTGTAGACCCATTCAATTTCAGGAAAAAATCAAGAGCTGTGCGAATTGTAAGAAGACACAGTTTTAATGCAAATGCAAAGTAACGGTCAGGAGGTCAGCCAGTCTCGTTAGACTGGAAAACTGAAAACTCGACCCGCTTATATTGGGGTGTAATATTTAAAGGCGCAAACCACTAAATTAGAATGCATTTGTATACATTCTAGACATTAGGTGTAAACATATTCTAACCATCCAATGTATACAGACTAATTACAACAGAAAGTGTCCTACTCTCATTGGCTGCTGCAACAATATGTAACATTCAATGTGCATCCCATCGCAGATAACCTAACATGCTGTTAATGAGGACAAGACCTGCCACCCATAGCTACAGCTAGATACAGTGAAATGCCCTCTTGTGTAACCAGACATATTGGCATCCCAAGCTATTCCCAAAACCTGCTCGTCTCCCGCGTTAAAACATGTCCTTGTTACTATTGCCTACCCGTCTCCATATGCCAAGTTCACAAACCTTTATTTCATAGTGTGCTCGAATCTCTGGGGAAGGTTTCATGATAAAATGTAATTGAGGCCTAATTCTTTGGAAAATAGCTCTTACATATGTGTGCTGCCTGGCCACCCCGCCATGTACTTGGCAGTCCAAAGACTCTCTTGAATGTGGCAGAAATAAAAACCAATTCAATAAAATGACAGAAATCCACGTCTCAGTAACATTCTCTAAGCCTATATTTTTTCTTATGTTTAGGACTTCGGACATGCATATTTACAAACCCTATCATGCAGTCATAAAGATTCAATAGCATTCTCTATATTTATACTTCAAAAGTCTGTCAAAGTCAATAGCTGAGAATGCATATGTATGAATATTTATCTCCACGTTTTTAACAACCTCTCAAAATAAGTAGGAACGTTTGAGACATATATGGCTTTTCTCAGACTGAGAGCTGTTAAAATCACAGTTACCATTAAGCAATGTACCCCTAACCCCCCATGAAAAGTAAAACACCCTGAGGGAAGTTTTGATTATCCGGCACCTGTGAAAATTAACAATACAGAGAGAAAATAGATTGAGAAAAGAACAACTACTATGTAGCAAATTCTTGGTGTTTTTCCATTAGCTCCTCGAGAAATCATTCAGACGTGTCTCTGAAGAAACTATGCATTAGTGTAGTTGCTGTGCTTGCAAATGAAAATTAGCAAAATGTTTTAAGATGGTGGCAAGTAGAACTCTCAATGTGGCCATCATCAGCCTCTTGTTCAGATGAAACTGAGGACAGTCCCATCTGAAACTACTAAGACAGACAAAATGGAGAAAAAAAAACATCTCATTGTTAATGATGATGCATATCTGGGTACATTTCAGGCACATTATGTTTTGTAGAATGGAGGCTAGTAGCAGAAATCCATAACTCTGTAGGATGAGGATGGCTCTGATGGTTTATAACCCAGCATTGCTGCAGGTTTCCACGATTAAGGGCTGGTGCAATTTTCACATAGATATTCTCTTCTTCAGTTTGTGCTCCTACGTGTTCAGCCGTGTATTTTTTGCTGCAGTTTAGTCGCCTAGTCATCAATCAGCAAAATGCATTCCCATAGTTGTGTAATGTAGGAAGCACCCAGAGGAAAATGGCAATGTCTTGCAGATCCAACAAATGCATAGCCTGGTGCTCCGAGATTCTTCTTACTCTCATTACAAATTTCTGGTTTCACTCAACCAAATAGGATATGAGGAAAGATGAGTTTTTTCTCACTTCAACCACCAGACGGGTCCTCTTACCCGCATTACCAATTGTTATTTTTTTTCCTCAACCAAGATTGAGTTCCGAATGTAGCTTTGCAGTTGAAGGTACAGCAGGAATCATTTTTGTGGAGTCTTTGCAGATGTAGCCGATCTCATAGCAGAATTGCTTTCACCTCATTTCTGTTCACCAATGATGAAAGCAGCAGTTACACTTCATGTTGTTTTTCACTCTTGGAGAAAATGTTGAGGAGAAGCAGGAACATTTCATCTGCAGTTATGTCAAGTAAAGAGAAAAAGCCAGTACACAGTTTTGAGAGGAAATTGAGGTTGCATTGGTTCAGTTTGAATTAGCAATTGGAAAATGATTCCACAGTAATTAACCAGATGGCGGACCGTGATCAGGGTGGAAATTCCCATAGGCACACCACAGAGCATTACACTCAAATGGACGGTGTAGGCACCATTGGGTAGCAAGTAAGATATGTTCACACACTTCTCAACCTTTACTGCACTCATGGTGCAGAGGGTAGAATTTGATGACAGTTCAGAGGGCTGTGTTCTTGTGATGATTTGTCACTTAACTTGTCATATTTCAATGCAGGCTTTAAAGGCACATGGCTGATGCGTGAATTCTATTGTGCTACACAGGCATGTTTGTAGGGAACTTCATAGGAAGTATTTATCCGGTGTCTCTAGACTTGATGTGGGGAACCATACGATTGTAGTGCTTGGTTTTTGCATGTACTGGAATTATCAATACCCCATGATTTGTCCAAAATGTTACATCTGTAGCCAAGTCCGATGGTGAAAATAAGGGTTTTCACATTACTCTCAACAGTTTGTATGAAGTGCCCGATAGGACCTGCCTTCTCACTTATGTATACCTATGCACCCTTGAATGGAAAGTTCAGTCAATTACAGGCTCGAAACCCCCTTTATAGTGTGTCTTGGAAAGCAGCCACTTTTACTAGATTCTTATTATGGATGGATCCATAGTCAGTCAATTGTGTCAATCATATACACAATTATATGCCTAAGAAAGTATATACATTTCTGTAGCACATTGAGGTTCTCAACATAGATGGCTCTTTATGGCAACTGATCTTCTACACACTGTGTAGCTGAGACCACATCCTGCCAGAACTGTAGGGATTTTGTCTGATCGTTCAAACACTTATTTGTAACCTTTCCTAATTGTGCAAATAGTTCCATGAATGCAGTCCAATGTATGTATCAATGCCATATGCCAATTTCATCTATGACAGAGTTTATTTCACTTTGCATGCTTAAGCATTCACTGGCATATGTACACAATTGCGAATATAAAGTGTTCTGAATTGTTGTGTGAAACTCAGATTGAAGCCCAGACTCCGTAATGACCTACATTGGATCCAATGTTATTGCACTCATTGGATTGTATACACTATGATGATAACATACCGAAGCATATGTGATATGTGTCCGCCACTAAGAACAGCTTTCTTTACTTTCTTTTCCACAGAACTTGCCCTCTTTGATCTTTCCAATCGGGGTAAAAGGATATGCTGTTCCAGCTGCAGGTTCTCTGAAAATGAGTACAATTGAAAGAAATACATAAGATGATTAAATCTACATGCAAGATCTGACATGCCACCCCCATGCCAAGAATCATCTCCCCCTTGTTGTGTTCAAAGTGATGAATCTGTTAAAATAAAACCTTCCAGCACATACTACAGGGGCCCTTGACAGTAGACGGTGTCATCATTTGGCGGTGCCGCAAACCAATATTCATTCCTATAATTGCATAAACCTTTTTGGTGAAGTGCCACTGTTATATATGGAAAATGTGCTTTAGATTCAGAATACATCTCTTAACATGGCATTTCTCAATTGTCCCAGTGGGTCTTAATACACTGTGCTGGAATATGTTTGTAAAACAAAAGTGTTTCAAAATATCTAGCAGAAGACATGTTCAGACACGTCCTGCAACTCTTCCATGTCATCTTCAGGATTTAACAGAGATCCTTTGCTAAATGCTTCACGTCTTGCTCTTAATGTATTTCTAGGCACTCTTGAAACAGGGACACTAGGAGAAATACACTCTTGACTCATCTATTAGAGATAGTGTGTGTACCTGAATTAAAATGCTAGGCTAGGCCACCTGTATGTTTTGTATTGTGTTGCCAAGAACCAAGCAAAAGTGGGCACATGTTTATAGTCAATGCTTATGGTTGCATAGAACCTATCCTGCACATGTCTCTTCTTTATTGAATCTGGGTAGGTTTCTGTCAAATTAACTAGGATTCCAGTAGGGTGTGTTGCTACAGGTGATATTTTCAAGTGGTGAAAAAGGTACAAAATAATAAGGCTCATCATGGTTTACTGCCCCATAAACGTGTGTAATTTACTAGGTCTGAACAAGTCTCTGTTAGTGGGCAATCAAAATGGTATGGTTCTGCTTTATTCCCCTTCATAAACCATTCCTTCCCACTATATCTTTTCTGTTGTTCAAGCTGTTCAAGAGGAAAAGTGTGCTCAGTAACCATATGGATCTGGTTTCAGGTGATCACTTGAAACCTAGTGTTCTCCTATTTGAAGGCCAGAGTTGGTAGGACTGCGTTTTGCCTGTGCTTAGGATAAAAAATGCCTCTATTGTATCAGGGATCCTCCAAGGCAAGTAATGACTTGACCACCAAAGTAATCCAAAAAGGAGCATACACCCAGCAGGAAATAACACAGTTTATTTAGGCCCAGACACAGCTTGGAGAGCCCAGTTCAAACAGCATGGTGGAAGAGAACTGAGTGAAGTGAGCTGTCAACAGCGCCCACTGTGGGAAAAATTGAATGCACAAATGACATAATTAGCTACACAAGGTTGAAACATTTGTTAGGTCCTCCTACAAAGTATGTCAGATAGCTATATCTAAGGGTATGCAGTGATTATAACGAAAACATAAAACAAATGCGACAATAATGAACAAATACTGAAAAATAATATATGGGGGCTGGAGGTAAAGGGTTAAAAGGTGTGAGAAGGGGGTTTTGGGTGTGGTTGGAAGCATGATAAAATGGGTATTTTGGGGAGGCAGGCGATATGTTCTTTTCATTATTATTTCATTTGTTTTTTTTATTTGTTTAAATCTCATGTAACCATATCTATGCATGCATTGGGTACTTGTAATTGGTTGAGATTGTCCTCGCCCCGATTGTCCAACACCACCCCTTGTGACATCACAAACCTTCCCAAACCGCGCCACAATAACATGTTATTACATTACGTGATTGTGCTGACCACTGGAACTTTATTCATATGCCATTGGTCAGTTCCCTTCAAACACACAAGACAACCTGAGTTTGGCAAAAGAGAGAATTTCACACGACATCTGACCAATGAGGTACCCTGCGGACATCGACAAGGACACAAAACAATGTTGCTCCCTAAGGACATTGAAAACTTGCCCAGAATTGGTTCTCCATTTCTCGCCCTCTCACCCCACAGCCCTCTTCCCATGACAATCTGACAAGAGGCAATTTGAAACTGCTTAGCCCACCATGGTTTGGATTTGAATTCCCTGCATTTCATTTTTAATTCTCTACACTTCCCAGAAAGCACCCAGACACCGAGCTCGCTGGCCTCGAAAGTATCTGTTGGTTCCATTCCCCTGCAGCTACATTCTCCTGGGAACAGCCAACTTGCAACAATTATGTAGCACACATGTTTGCTCAGGGCACACAGCCTCTGGCTGCGAAAAGACACATGTTTTACTTACGTACAGCCTATATTTGGCTGCTAGGTAATTCTTATTGTGCTACAGTACCACTTCTTCTCACTAACAATGCGCTTTATCCATATCCCCAGCATGCCCCTTTGCCCCATGCCCTGATTGGTGCCCCTAATCCTCACTCTTACCCATGGACGACTCCAGCTGCACCTGCTCACATGGTGCATAAGTTATATAGCACAGCTGTCAATGATGTTCTCACCTCCAGGAGTGGCCCCTCCACTGCCCTGCTGCATCCCTGCCAGTCACATAATTGAAGGGTGTCCCCTCGATGTCAGCATTGAATGTGTACCTTTACTGCATTCCCCCCTTCAATCGATCTATCGATCAAAATGTTCTTGCTCGACGTGTATTTACTTAACATATTGGGAATCCACACCCTAGTAACCGCATCCATGCTCCCCCCTTCTTCTTCATATGCCCCCAGGGAGGATTATCTTATCTAACACTACTGACCATCAGTTTAGCAGGCCACCAAAAAGGCATAATACTCATCCACATTTGCATTAGCCATTGTAACTACCCTTTGTGCATCATGCTCATTCGATCCAGATTGTGTTGAACCCAAATTTGTACTATGTGATTTAGTCCGTTCCCCATCAACATTTGGGGGCATTATATAGTTCCTTTGCATTTACAGTGTTGCAATATTAGCTAGCCCGTACAGAAGGTGAAGCGCACCAGAACAAGCACCTGGACAGTCACTTTGTTTGTTTGTTTGTTTGTTTGGTAATGCGCTCCAAACCCATAGGTAGCTGGGCGCAGCAGTTACAAGGATACTTGAAGCTTAGTTGCAGAATACAGATAGGTACATACATCAAAGAAACATATAACATATTTACAATTTTGCATCTTGTACTGGTGGCCCTGAATCATGCTGTTCCCATCTTCATCTTGCATCCTGGCTTGCAACATTATGTGTTACTACTGACTTCTGCATTTGTATTCGCTCTCCCCTCTTGCTTCTCCACTCTTTCAACTGCTAACTCTCTGTTCTCTCCTCCTTTCCCGTCTCCCTTTTCCTATCTCCTCCCCTTACTTTCTTCTGTGCACTTACTCTATCAGAATTGTCCCGGGACCTAGTATGATAGCAACCTCGTCTGTCTCCTCCCCCCTCCCCCCTTCCCTTACTGTTTTTTTCCTCCCCACACTTCCTCCAGCACTATCTGAAATGTCATCGGGCCTAGTATGATAGTCGCTTGTTTTGTTCCTCCCCTACCTTTCTGCACCCCTCTCCCTCACCTCCTTTTTCTCCGGTTCTACCAGAAATGTCGTCTGGCCTAGTACGGTAGTCACCTGTCTGTTTCCATTTCCTTCCCACTCTACCTCTCCCTTCCTTATCTATGTCTTAGCTCTTGCACTATCTGAAATGTTGTCAGGCCGAGTACGATAGTTATTTTCACATCCTTACTGTTCATGGCCTGTAAGAATGTCATTGGGTCTCATTACGACCCCGGCGCTAAACCATGGTGCTATTAGCACCATGGTCCATGCCGGGGTCCGCCATGGTGAATGGCGGAATTACCGCCCCATTCCAAGGTTGGTGGGGCGGTAATTCCCCATTCACCATGGGCCCTTCCCCATTCCCATTTTTGGCCCATAGGGCTCAATGGGAATGGGGAAGGCGCTAAGTACGGTGCCGCAAATTGCGTCACCGTACTTAGCACCAAGGTCCCTTTGCGGCACCCTACTTTAACGACTGGTAAAACCAGCCGTTAAGGTCGGATCCCGCAAAGGGACCTCATAATCAGGCGTTAAGGGTTTAACGGCGCCGACACCTTTTACGGCGCCGTTAAACCCTTAACGCCAGGGTCGTAATGAGCCCCATTGTATTTTCCCTTTTTCCCTCTCTTGCCTTGAAGCACTTTGAAAAACATAGTGTATAGGCGCTATATAAATAAACTATCATATCATATCATATCATAGGGCAAATGGGAGCAGATATATATACATATATACAGACGCAGGTTATGCAGAGATCGGAGGTTCAAAAGATATTAGTTGTCGTTGGTTCGCAACCAGGTCAGCAGGTTTCGCCTAAAGCTGGAGTATGGTTGTTCCATTCTAATGTAAGCAGGCAACGCATTCCAGTAGAGAGCAGCTTTGACAGGGAAGCTTGATCCACCTGCTTTGGACAGTCTGAATCTAGGAGTTTCTAGGCAGAAGTGCTTGGAAGCTCTGGTTTGGTAGGTAGGGATTTTTCTGGTCAGTCTGGCAGAGAGGTAAGGGGGAGCAGCGTTGTTGAGACATTTGAAGGAGAGGGATGCCATTTTGAGAAGTATCCTGTCACTGATTTCTAACCAGTGCTGGTCCCTTCTATGGTTGGAGATATGTTCATGTCGGGGTATATCCAAGGCTGCTCTCAACGCGTTATTATTTAATATTTGAATGTTATTGATGATACTTTTGTTAGCGCCGGCATATAGAGCATTGCAATAGTCTAGTTTAGACATTATTAATGCATTGGCAAGTGTAAAGCAGCTAGATTTGGATAGAAAGGGTCTACAGGCCCTAATTAATTTACAAGTATAGGCTGTAGATGAGGCCATGGAGCTAACTTGTTTTTTTAGTGAAGGTGTGGAATCTAGGTATAACCCTAGTGTTTTTACCTGAGTGACTCATTTAATTATATTCCCGTCAATGGTAAAAGCGGCATAGTTAAGGCTTAGTTTTTTTAGGTTGGAGTCAGAACCCAGGATCAGAATATCGGTTTTGTCATCATTCAGGCAGAGTGCATGTGAGGCCATCCATGCCTGAATGATGAGGTATATCCTATTTACCAGAGCTGTATCTTCGACAAAGTTGCCCGATAGGGGAATGAGGATCTGAGTGTCGTCAGCATAGTTAGTATATGTGATGCCTAATCGGTCAAGTTTGTCAAAGAGAGGCTTAGTAAAGATGTTATATATTGTCGGTGAGACGCATGAACCTTGTGGAACACCACAGGTGATATGGATTGGGTCTGCTGAGGCTGATGGGGAGAACACTCTCATCGTACGGTTGGCTAGGAAGGATTGAACCCAAGCTATAGCTTCACTCGAGAAGTGTGCAGCTGATGCTAGATATTTGCATAGTACTGCGTTATCCATCAGATCAAAAGCTGCTGAGAGTTCGAGGAGGAGTAGCATAGCTGTTTTCCCTTTATCCTTCTACTCGTCGATTTGTGTTTGTAGATCAATTAATGCCATTTCAGTCCCATGTTGTGGTCTGAATCCAGATTGGCGTGATCCTAGTAGGTGGTTTTCCTCCAAGTAGGTTGAATTTGGAGGTAGGCTACTCTGTCAATACTTTTGAGGAGGAAAGGAACTGTTGTTATAGGTTTATAGTTGGTGGAAATGGACGGGTCAAGTGTCTGTTTTTTAAGAAGTGGTAATACCCACGATTCTTTGAGGTTTGTCGGGACGGTACTTGAGTTAAAGGAGAGGATAATTAGCTTGGATATGAAAGGTGCTAGCTCTCTGGCTGCATTCTTAATGATTTCAGCTGGTCAACTGTCACCCTGGAAATGGGAGGGTTTCAAGGACAGTATGACCTTTTCAGTGTCCAATATGGAAATGTTATTGAATCTGAAAGAAAAGTTTGGTATTGAGGTGGTGATGGGAGGAGTGGGGTGTGTCTCAGTGGAGTGCAGGGAGTTTTTTTGGCAGATAATTTCACCTGCAGTGTGGCTATTTTGTTAGATAAGGTGTTTTGGATGCTGGTGCACCATTGTTTATCTTTCGGGCTGTTGTCTGTAGGTGGGAGAGGGTTCTTCATTTCACGAAGGATGGTGAAAAGCTCCTTGGTTTTTTGGTTAGCTTTGCAGATTCTTTCATTGTATGTTTTTCTTTTGGTGAGGATAATTTCTTTTTCATACATGTTGGCGAAATTGGTTAGGGTAGATTTATTTTCCGCTGTAGGGGTGTGTTGCCAGATGGCTTGAAGTTTCCTTTTTTGGAATCTGAGCTCTTTGAGCTGGGTAGTAAACCACATGTTCAGGTGAGATTTTTGTTTGCTTTTGCGGAGTTTAATGGGCGCAATGATCTCAAGGGCTTTAGTCATGGTGTCATTGAATGTGGCTATTAGAGTATTGGGGTTGGAATTGTTGGTGAAAGAAGAGAGGGAGGGTAAGAGGAGTGGGAGTAATTTTTCTGCAGTAATGTCTTTTTTGCTTCTAGTGGGGAGCGATGGTGCCATTTCCATGTTTTTCTTTTTTGATGGCTCAATTGCAGTCAGGAAGTTGATTAAGTAATGGTCTGTCCAAGGTTGGGGGGGTATTTTGGTGATAGTGATCGTGCAATTTAGGTTAGCTACCTAGTCTAAAGTATGCCCTTTTATTTGTGTAGGGGAAGAGATTGTTTGGGGTCAGGCCAAGATCCGTCAAGATAGTTTCAATTGATTGGGTATGTTTATCCCTGGGGTCATTGAATCCCAAATTGAAGTCTGCTAGCAGTAGGGGGTGTGAGGTGTCCTTGATGTTGTTGGTGAGGAGGCTGGAAAGGTCTTCTTCGAATGATCCAATAGGACCTGGGGGTCGGTATACTAGGAAAATGGTTAGCATACTGTTGTCGGAGATCGGGAGTTTGGCTACGAGTAGCTCACAGGATTTGAATTCAGAAGGAGTGCAAGCCTTAATGCAAGTTTAGTTTTGGCTATGATGGCCAGGCCACTCCCTCTGGCTTCAGGCCTGTCCACTCTAAGTATTTGGTATCCATTTGGTATGTCTAACATGAGAGCTGGGCCTGCTGCGTCATGAAGTCAAGCTTCGGTCACAGCTAAAATGTCTAGATCGTCTGTGGTAAGTATGTCTGCTATTTCTGTGGTATGTGCTATAAGGAATCTGGCATTGATGATAACTCCTTTAATAGCTGTTGCCTTGTGCTGCCCTTGTGTAGAGGGAAGTCTCTGTGTGGGTGGGTTAATTTTGGCATGAGTTTTATGTGCAGTTTCTACAGGTGTTGTAGTTAGATGGGAGCGTGAGGTTCTAGTGTTTTGCCATCTATCAGAGTCTTGGAGCCTGAGGCTGCTAGCCCTAGGGTCGTAGACCCAGGGAAATCTTGCTCTCAGTCTTGTGTTGCTATCCTGCAGAGTGCAGGGTATGAGTGTGGTGCAGGTCATTATTATGAGGGGACCGAGGAGTATACGTTTCATAAACATTAGTTGTGTCTTTGTAGTGGGCAGGGTATAGTTTGGCAATAAAGGTAATTAAGCACCCAGTGGTTGTAAAGCCAGAACAGTCAGGCAGTATCTGTGGCAGTGCTAGGAGTCTATGCTAGTATACAAGGCAGTTTAACTCTGCACAGTAATCCGCGTGGGTAGATGGGATAGGTTCAATTAGTATCACTGGTCTATGCAGGCAACATGGATGGGTTCAGTGCAGATGCAGTGACTGTAGATGCTAACAAGTGGCAAGTTTAACAAAGAGCAATTGACAGTATAGGATTGTTGAGCATGAAGCAGTTCTGATATCGGATACCACATGAACTTGCTTGAGTAGGCAGACAGTTTAAGGTAGGAGGGCAGTAAATACTGACTAGAGAGGCATGTTCAGTTAGTGCTGGTTATGATAAATGCAGGCTATGCATGTTTGAGTTATGATCATACACTAGTATGCGTGCAGTGTTGGAAGGCAGCTATAGTATTCATATGTCACACAACGTGGTAGAATAGAAAGCAATGGAGACAGTATTCATGGCATTGATAACTAGTGGCTGCAGTATAGTAGGTCGTGTTGACACAACAAGTAAGCAAGATCACATACAAGGTTTGAGCTAGTAGGATTATGAAGTGGGTGAGAAGGCATGGGGAACTACGTGATCTATTTCTATGCAGGCTATTAGACATTAGGGATAGTTACAATCATATCAGTCATATCATATACAGGCACAGGCAGTCTGACATGCTTGTGTAGCGGTTAATGCAAGTTCACACTCGTTTGACACTAGGGTATGCAAACAGTAGGATTGTGATTAGCATTTAACGTAGAACATATAGCATAATACAGTTATACAGTACCTGCAATCTGGGGAAAGCTACTTCTGGGTATCAAAATGTAAGTTGAATCTGAGTGACATTACATACGTGAAGAGAGCAGAAAAGTGGGTTGACAAACAATATAAGGTACTATCCTCAGACTTTGATGGTCAGACACATTGGGAGTCTTGGCATGTAGGTCTCAGGCTATACACAAAATCAGGTGAAGAATAGTGTTTGAGGCACTGTGGGTGGTATGCCAGTGATACTGGGTGACTTCAGGAGGGTATGGGAGTCTCAGGCGGTTATAGAGCACACAGGCTCAGATTGGTAGTGAAAAGCAGGCGTATTGTGAGGGCAGCGACAAGCGTGCTTCAGGGGGGCAATGTACTTACAGTTGATGCAAACTGCTAGATGTTACGTTGAATGGGAGAGCATGGTGGCCTGTGCCGATGCAAATCGGCAAACACGACCAAAGAGGGCCTTAGATGGCCTTTGGTGGGCCAGCTCTTCCGCCTGCTGGCGGATCTGGGCAATTTTCTAACAAAGGGTTGCTTAGCAACCATAGGGAAGCCAGCCTCGTTGTGGCGCTGCATCACTTTGAAATGTTCACCAACTATGTAGGGTCCCAAGCAAAAAGAGAGTCAAGCCAGATGTCTGATGAAACTGCACCCATTTCTCTCATCATAGTCTCATGGAGTGTACACATTTCTTCTATGGGTTCTGTCAATGTTCCATTATCCTTGCCATTGGCTGGAATTCTGGTACAACAGCTGATGCCAATTTTGTGTCAGAAGCCACCCTCCATTGCGGTAAGCATGTCCAATACTTAGCGGTTTCGGAGTGCCACCAGTCTGACTGTGCAAAACTCCTCCCTTTTCACATTCAATTCTTTTGCGGTTAAATTGGCCAGTTGCAGCAACTAGTAGTGGTTCACCTGCAACCACTTAGCGTTTGCTGCATCGTGGAACTCTGGAAGGAGAAGAGACACAACATATGTTGATGCATTAGAAAACATGTGGAAATGAAGTGGAATTGCCACCAAACTTTAAGATGATTTGCCGCTGCGCCTTTCTCTTATTAGTGTCTGTGCCCTGGGCCTTTGCATCTTCTCTTCCCCTGTTACTTTCCTCTGGAGCACTGCAGGATGGCCAGGGAAGGGCATTAATTCTGCACAAGGAACTATTGGGGCAGGGCTGTGCAGTGTGAAAAGGGTGCACAGTCCCCCCCAGTCGGGAGGAAGTTGAGCATACACTTGGGTCCCACACATCCGCAAATGGTCCATCACTGCCACTGTCCCACTCTTCAATGCTGGATGGGTGTTCATCTTGGTGCAGCCAGCATTAGACCCCAAATATGTTGACCCTCATGCACCTGAAATATAAGTAAAATCATGTAAGAGGCTTTATTTGTACCGGCTAATGTTTCTGATCTATCCAGTTTAAAGCATACACACATTTGTTCCATGTTGCCCTGCAACTGTCATTTATCTTTGCCAGTAAATCCTCTCCAAACCCCACTAACACTTCTTTTCAACACTGTACCATTCCCCCTGCCATTGCCCGTCATGAAAAGCAGATCCCTTTATCCTCATTAGTGGTCTTGTGTGGCACTATGGAGTATCCCGCCCTCATGCATTTTGTCATTGTACTCTGCATTGTGAACAGCTGTTCCCCCCTCATCACCCCTCTGTGACATACTCTAGTATTATATGCTCGGTTGCTTCCTTTATTGCCATTCTCCCTAATTGCATATAATTGTCAGCGTACACCAGTTTCCCTTTATCAATCCAGTGGACAGCCACTGACTGACCCTGAAACAGGCCCCTCCTTTTGCAAAGTGAACGGTGCATTAAGCACCCCCTTCCTCAACCACAATATTAAGGGGAAGGAAAAGCTTAGGGGCCCCTGTGACGTGTGGGATGAGAGAACACATGTAACAAGTGTTGTGAGTCCTCTGCCGCCCGTACGTCTCACATCATCGTGTCACCCATGCTAACCAAGCCCACAGGTGCCATGCCTCCTGCACTACCTAAGCCCAAGAGTGCCCTGCCACCCATGCTATCAAAGTCTATGAGTGCCCTGCCACCTGCTCTGACCATCGAAAAACGTACACCCCTCAGACAAAAACACATGATCTCCACCTCCCTCCCGCATCAGAAGCCTTCAGATTACACAACCTGGGCTCTAGAACAACCTGGCATCCCAATGATATCCAACGGCTCTCCTACCCTATCATAGCCAACTTCAGACTGCTTAGGCTACCCAGACAAACCACGCAACCACCACCACCTAAACATCTCCCCCTTACCATCAGTCCACATGCCAACCCATCACCTCCTACTGGCCAGAACAAATCACTTAATTGCACCCTTATCAACAGTAGAACCTGAAGCACCCACACTATAGAAGCTCATGACCTCATATTCGACAAGCAATTTGACCTACTAGCCATCACAGAATCTCGGCTACCTAGTGCCTCAGGCCCTAGGCTCAGCATTGCTATTCCCCCCAACTACTGTTATGAGGAGGACGATTGAAATCGTCCTCCTCATAACACCCTTCCTCAAACCAGGAAACCAAATGAATAATTTTAGATGACTTAAATCAGGGTTTCAGTGACCATACTGATCATAAAGCTACCACTGTGGTCCAAGCCCTCCATGACATGAACATCTCACAACGTGTCTCTGCCCCTAACCACATGAAATGATGCACCCTTGACTGGATACTTACAACCAACTCGCCTATTGACATATCTCTCATCAGCCCAGTCCCATGATCCGATCACCATCTGATTGAATTTAAACTACATCACTCGAACCCCCGAACACCCAACGACCACCCAACCAGATCTAAGCAAGAAGCACTCGGATCCTCATTCATGGAACTCTTAAACCTACCTTGGTCACTCTCATTGAAACACAGCCTCTGAACTGCAAGAGCCCTGTGGCTCTCACCAACCACTCCACGACAGTCTTCTAGTCATGCTAGATCAACATGCTCCCTTCAAACATAAATCTTTGAAACCTTTGAAACCCATGAACACCTGGATCGCAGATGAACTAGTTTTGCTCTGCAGACAAGAAAATATACATTGAGCATCTACACAAGAAACATCCAACCCCCAAGAGTGCCTCCCTACTCACCACCCCTTCCAAGAGCTACAAGGCTGCTATTTTGACAGAATTAGCACTGCAAGCTTCAACACCAAGGAACTCTTGCCATCTTGCACAAATTAGAAAACCCTTGTGCACAAACCTCCTTAATTCAGCCTGACAAAGCATGGTTCACCACTATACAGACTGCTCGGACTACCAGAATCAATCTATTCTGTAACAAAATAATTTCTAAAAAAAGCCCTACTTACTGCCAAACGTACGTACTGAGCCATCATAATACCGCCCAATTCTAGCCCCCCTCTTTCCCTCCGGAGCTAGTCCTTAGCTTCTCCTTTCAACCTGTATCCCACGCATCCATTCTGAATACCATCCAGGCTCACAGACCCTTGAACTGCAAATGAAATACCTGCCCTGCTAACATCATAAAGCACTGCACCCTTTCCTTACCCCATCATCATAGATTTTGTTAAGTCTTCTTTCAATTCTTGCAAAATACCCACTACTATTGAAGTAGCCTGGGTTACCCACTCACTAGACCCGACAGTACCACCCATTACCACAGTACCTTCTGCTCAAAATCCTCAAGTGCATTGCTTACTTACAATACCAGCAATTCCTAAAACAACACTCTCTCCTAGGCGCCAGACAATCTGGTTTCTGATCGAAACACATTCCTGAACGGCCCTTATTGATCTAAAAATACAACTTGACAGCATTAGAGATGCTGGCCATGTTGCCATTTTACTCTTCTTAGACCTCTCTGCTGCAATTGATCTCTTGGACCACAACCTACTCTGCAAGAATCTTTCTGCGATCTTCTACTTCTCATCCGAGCCAGTCTGTTCAATCTATTCCTTCCTAAGTGACCATACCTCCAGAGTCTTCATTGACAACCACTCAACTGACACCATCTCTGTCCCTCTTGGTTTCCTGCAAAGCTCTTCCCTTCCCCAACCCTCTACAACCCCTACACTAAACCCCTCTTTGATATACTTGACACCTTAGCCATCACCTACACCAACTTTGCGGCCGACAGCCACATTCTCGTCCCCCTTTCTGGCAAATACAATAATTACTCTAAAACCATCAACAAAGTCTTCTGCATCATTCAGTCTTGGATAGCTAATCATAACCTTTGCCTCAAAGATGAGAAGTCAAAATTACTCATTTTAGGCTAACCCGGTAACCTCACAGCCCTTGTCCCCTCTCATGCCTCCTTCATTATTGACGGCTCTACCATTCCTGTCCTCAAACATGCCAAAACCCGGGGGTCTACCTTTATACGGATTTAACCATGACAAGGCATGTCAATGCTCTGGCATCTTCAACCTCCCACACTGCCAAACTTATCTCATTAAGCAGACAATTCCTGAGACCCAACAACTGCCTCACGCTCTCCAAAGACATTTTCCTGAGCAAACTAGATTATTGTAATTCCTTTTTCAAGGGCATATGTGCGTCCAATCTAGATAAGCTACATCTGCTTCAAAAAATAAAAAGCCCTCCACGCAGCTCAGGATCTCTGCAAATTGGACCACATTTCTGAAACTCGACGAGAAGTCCATTGGCTACCAATAAAAGCACAGATTGACTTCAAAACATTGACCATAGTGCACCATTGCATTTACAATGAAGCCCTATATACTTGAACCCCTGCATCACAAAGAAACAGCACTGTCGCACACTCCGCTTCTCAGACCAGCTGACACTAACTGTTCCACGCTTTAAACTAGCCAGAGTCAGAGGGGTTAGTTTCAGCACCACATGCCGCCGCCCTGAAGAACTCCTTACCACCACACTTAAAAAAATGAGCATTCCTAACCAGCATTCAAGCGACTGTTGAAAATGTATTTATTTAATAAGTATGACTAACACTTTAAGCATGAACTATCTCCTATTTTGCCTGTACTACTTCTTACTAACTTAATGATATACAAAGTATTTACTCTGTTACTACCCTGTACAAATGCTGTGATACCTGTGGGTTTGGGGGTTACACAAAAGTTAAAATAAAATTAACATGACAGAATAAAGGAGCACATTACATGTGGATTCAACTCATTCAGACTAGGAATACAACTTTGCAATAAGGACATCATCTTTACACATGCTATCTATATTAAAAGGACATGTGAAGAAATGCAATTCTTGACGCTTTTACTTCCACGGCTTGCTTGATTCCTTGCGAACAAACTACTTCAGTTCTGGGACTGCCTTTCAAATGTAGCATGGTTCATTCTCTGAAATAAAGATAGTCCAAAAGGTCATTTTCACTATATTTATAAAAACCTTTGCAGTTTTATGGGCATCCATTTTATCTTGACAAAAAGCGAGAGGCAGAAATTCTGAATAATGTGCAGAGTCTACACCTATCATCCCTCCTGTTCTGCCAAGAAAGCATTTATTTATTCCAGGCCTCATTTTTGTTAGCTATAAAATGATTACACTCCAACTAGTCCTTTTAAGCTTTCTATTGCATTTGTTGCTTTCTTCATCACATGATGTGAACCTTCTATATGTGTCCAGACTCTGTTCTAATCATGTGGCCTACTTGTCACCTTTCTCCCATGCATGGCATCCTGTATTTTTCCATCGGTCCACAGCCACAACTTTATTCCAGATAGCCTCACCATAACAATTTCAGCACTTTTAATTGTGCCAGCAGCCCTAATGGGAAAAGCCCAAAAAAGAGTTAAACAAACAGCCATGTTTTCAATTGTATTTTTAACGATTCTAAGTTGGGCTGATCTCTAAGGTCTAGCGGGAGATTATTCCAGGCTATGGGTGCCGAGAGGTAAAAAGCTCCCCTTTCAGCTCTTCTAGTTCTACTTCTTGGGAGCATAATACATTTCTGGTTACTAGATTTGAGTGATCTACTTTTTGCTTTTTCCACTATAAATTGCAGCAAGAAACTGGACATAGTGCCCTAAATACATTTGAAAGTGATCCCCAAGAGGCGGTAATGCACTTGAGCCTCCACCGGGAGCCAATACAGTCCTCTTCTGGCATCTGACACATGGTTGTGGCGTGAGAGCCCCATCACGACTCTGACAGCACCATTTTGTATAACCTGTAATCTATTCCCTTCTTTTTTGCTCAGACCCGCCAATAGGCTGCAGCAATAGTCTATTTTTGCACCAATGATCGCAAGGGCAATGATCTCAGCATTAGCCTGCGTAATAAAAGGCCTAAGGTGGGCCAAGCGTTTGATATAATAAGCTGCTGCAGAGACAAGACTCCCCACATGAGCTTTCATCATTAGCTGCTGGTCATGAATAACTCCTAAGGTTTTAACCTTCTTCAAGGAGGTTATTCTGAACTCTCCTAGTTGTCAACTCTAGTATGAGGTGCCCACCTTCAATAACATGGGTTGCAAACCAACAATCAGGAGCTCCGTCTTGCCCATGTTTAGCGCTAATTTATCCGCTGCCATCGAGTTCTCGATGGAGGTGTATACTCTATTCAGTTCTTTTTCATTACTTGCATGAGTGCCAACCACAAGGACCATCTGCGTAGTTGATAAACATGATCCCTTCCTGATCCAACAAGGTGAAGAAGGGAACCATGAATATATTATAGAGGCAGGGGGAAATACAGGCACCTTGTGGAACACCAAATTCAATAGGGATCGTGGGGCATCCACTTCCCCAGAGAAGACTCTACTTTCTCGATTATTCAAAAAAGAGGCAATACAGCGTACATGCACTGGGGAAAAATAATCTACTGCCTCCAACCTAGCGACCAGAATGGAATGGTCAACCAGGTTGAAGGCAGCAGAAAAATCCAAGAGCATCAGCACAGAAGAAAGGCCCCTGTCCATACACTCCAATAGCCTGTATTTAAGTTCAACTAGTGCAGTTTCAGTGCTGTATCCGGTTATGAAACCCGATTGACGATGGATAAGCACAGAAAAGTTATTGAGATGTTGGGCAATCTGCTCATACGCAACCCTATCCAGGAATTTCAGTAAAAAAGGCGTATTTGTAATGGGCCTGAAATTCAGAGGGACCTCTGGGGGAAGGCCAGGTTTTTTCAGTATGGGCTTAACCACTACAGTGAGCCGCACAATGGCTCACCCTCTGTTGGACAGCCACTCGACACTGAGCTCACTTCCAAGCAATCTTTGTACTATAAGTTCAAGGAACTCCAGACTCCGCGCCAGACTAACTAAACTCTTCAAACCCCTCACCAGATCTTTGCCTGTGGCAAACAAGAAAACTAACTGCCCTATAAGACAGAATGCTACCAGTGATAACCCTACCACTACTAGGCCATGCCCTCATGCCACTACTAAACACTACACTGCCCATAAATCTAAGAAAGTAGTCTCAAACACCACCCCCACCAATGCCACACCCTTAACCACGGCCCACCTTCTCAAAGGAGCTCTAATAAACTCTAGGTTACTGGTTGCTCATGCTACAGACATCTCCGACCTGATCATAGCAGACAACCTGGACTTTCTCATCATCACCGAGTCATGGCTACACGAATGCTCATGTTAGCGGTCCCTGACGGCTATACAATACTCAGACAAGACAGAGATAAATCGTGAGGCAGATGCATAGCCATTATCTCCAAATCCAACCTGTCTATGAGACTCGCTCCTACCCAAATCATCCAATCCTGTGAAGTCCTTACAGCCAAACTCCCATTAGTCAATTCCCAGACCCTCACTATCCACCTAATCTATGGACCCCCCGGCCCAATCGGAACGTTTGAGGAGGACATCTACACTATACTTTCCAATAATCTAAAAACTACCTCTCAACTACTACTATTAGGCAACTTCAACTTGGGCTTCAATGACCCACTAGACAAATATGCCACAGCCACCGTCAACATCTTGTCCGAACTCTGCCTATCACAAAAAATAAGAGAACCCACTCACAACAAAGGGAGAACCCTCTACTGGGTGGCCGACTACAACAGCACCGCCAACATCACCTCTATTTCATCACAACCCTGGACTGACAAATTCCTCCTGCCCTTTGCACTTTATACTACTAGACCACTCCCCCTATTCACCACTACCACCCCACCCTGCCCAACAAGGAACAAAAAGAACATTACAGTGGACAAAGTGGTCCCTGCCATCCTGCCTACCCTTAATTCGCTTGCTGACAATCTAGATCCAGGAATGCTTGTTAATTAGTATAATAAAATGATGCTAACCTCACTTGATAGTATTGCCCCAATCAAACCCTGACCTAGCAAGCCAAAAACCTACCTGAAAAAATGGTTCACTCCTCAATTAAAGGACTTACAACAACTAAAGAGGAGCTGTGAAACATCCTGAGATCACTCCCCTCAGAAGCCAACAGAACCAAATTAATGGAGATATCATCCCAATATAAAAAGGAAATTTGCATGACCAAACATAACTCCTATAATAAACACATTAGCAATGCCAACTCTAGCATGAAGGAATTATTTACCATCCTAAAGGAACTAGAGTCTCCTATCCTTGCTCCTGACTTCTGCACTAAAGGCAAAACTTGGTGCTCAGCTATACAACAGGCACTTTCCAACAAAGTCTCCACCTTCCAAAACAAAATAGCCTTAAAAAAGCCTTCCTAAACTCTCTATCTCACCCAAATAACACTACACCCGACCTCCCCTTCAAGGAAACAGTATTTGATTCCCCTGCCCGATTCACCTTCACTAAAACTTCCATCCTTGACGTAGAAAAGTTATTCTCTCACTCAAGCCTTCCAATTGCCAGGGCGACCTCTGCCCAGCCCAGCTCATAAAGGATGCAGCAAGAGATCTTGCTCCTTTTAATTCCAAACTTATCAATGCCTCATTCGCATCTGGCACTATCCCAGCCAACCTCAAACAATCTTGGGTGCTCCCACTGCAAAAAAAACACACCCTTGATCCACTGATTCCCACGAACTACCGTCCTATCATGACAGTTCCCTTTTTGTTAAAAATACTTGATAAGGTTCCCTACCTTCAAATCCAAAAATACTTGGAAGTCCACAAACTATTAGGAACATGACAATCTGGCTTTTGCCCCCAACACGGAACGGAGACCGCCCTTATCGACCTGAAGAACCAAGTCGGTGAGCTAAGAGACCAAGGGAAATCAGCCCTCCTCCTACTGCTTGACCTCTTGGCTGCATTTGACCTTGTGGACCACAAGGTCTTATGCAGCCACCTAGACTCAGCCGCCCACTTCTCCAAAGAGGCTTTAGCCTGGATTAAGTCTTTCTTGAGTGACTGGACTATGAGGGTCTTCTCCCCTTCAGCAGCAGCTGACCCCATCCCTATCACGTGTGGGGTGCCCCAGGGCTCCTGTGTCTCCCCTACATTATACAACATATTCACTAAGCCCCTTTTCAATGATCTGGACCATCTTGGTATCACCTACACTAACTATGCAGATGATACTCCTCCCACTTTCCGGGGATTACGTTAAGGATTTGGCCTTGGTGAATAGGGTATACCTCATCATCCAGGCATGGATAGCGACCCATGGTCTATGCCTGAATGATGACAAAACGGAGATCATCATCCTAGGTACCCACTCCAACCTTAAGAAACTAGGCCAGGATTATTCATCCTTCCTAAAAAATGGTAACCTCACAAAAGTGGCCAAGGAGGTAAATACCCTTAGTTTCTACCTTGATTCTACTCTCTCCTTCGACAAACAAGTGCATTCCATGGCTTCTGCCACTGCCTACACTTGTAAGCTCATCAGAACCGGCAACCCATTTCTCTCTAATGACAACTGCATGATCCTGGCCAGAGCCCTCATACTCTCTAGGCTAGATTATTGTAACGCCCTTTTCATCTGTGCCAACAAATCGGTTATCCAAAGGATTCAAATCCTCCAAAACAATGCCCTAAGAGTTGCACTTGGGGTGGCTAGAAGATCACACATTTCTGTGATTAGGCACCAAAATAACTGGCTTTCTACACACAACAAAATCCAGCTAAAAACTGCATCCATTACCCATAAAGTTCTTAACAATGCTGCCCCCACCTACCTCACAGATAGATTCCACAGGAGAACATCCACCAGACCCACGAGACTTACCAACACCAACTGCCTCACCATCACTAGATTTCAACTCTCAAAGGTTGGTGGATGCAGCTTCCCTGTCAAAGTGGCCCAACTCTGGAACTCTCTACCACTCCCCATCAGAGAAGATCAACCCTATATGAATTTTAGACGTAGCTACATCAATTGGCTTAAGTCTACAGATCTCGAAAGCACACTCATGAGTGATTTCACTCTTGTACTGTATCTGTATGTTCTCTGTATTCTATTTTTGGACTTATTTTCGCCTTGTATCTGTACTATTTCTTGCATACTTTGTAACCTTGACCTAAGCCTTGCATAATCCTGTAACTGCTGCGCCCTGATACCCCCGGGTCTGGTGCGCATTATAAATGAATAAAGAAACAAACAAACAACATTGGTCCTGCCTGAGGTTAATTGCTATATTGATATGCTGATTGATTTGTGTCACCTATTCACAATGCCTCTAATGAAGAACATCAAATTTGATGAGGTTTGCCACATATCTAACATTTAGGGCCCACTGTTGTGCTGTTTCTGAAATCCTAATTTCATCCCCTATAACCACCACTATTACTCGACCTGTGCTTCGTGATTTCACTACGTCATCCTTTCATTATCCCAGCCACTCGTAGCCCCCTCATGTACATAACATCCCTACACCCGCCTAACGTGGCTTAATCCCTTTTAAAGAGCCTATGACCATTCCTGAACAAGTCTTTCTTACCTGGGAATGCAACCCAACCACTGCCTTTAAACCTTCAACTAGATAATTATCTTTGACCCACCTCAGCATGTAAATTCTAATCGTACCTCATAATAACGCACCCAATTGGAATCACCTCCACGAATTGTATAAGTAATTTCAAAAAGGCTCATCTCACAGCCAATCCTGACACATCTTTAACAGACAGCTAGATGCCATCCAGTGCCAAATAATGGGTTACTGACACTATTCTACATGTGAGGAATGTCCTCCAATTCAGCACAACTCTCAAATTATGCCTCACTATCGCCTCTGAAAACCCCATTAATGGAAAAGTCAACTGGGAGGCAGCAGCTAACTGAAAGCGTTTTTTAAATGAATGAGTACAAACTACCATAACAGTAAGATCATGTTCCAAGCCAAACAATCTATGCTTTGCTACTCTGATAACAGCATTTCTGACCTTATCAATCAGGCTAAAAGATATCAAACTTTCATTATCCTATGATATTGACACGTTTGACACATTTCCATCTGCTAGGGGGAATACCCAAGATTTGAAAAGCATTTTACAAGCTCAAGCACATGAATTCTGACATGAAAGTCAAATCTGCTAAACAGACTTACTTTCAGACAACGCTCAGTGTTTTAAAAACAGGCGCTGGTGGGTCTGTACCTAGATGGGCCTGCTGGCCTTTGTGTGCATAATTACATTTACCAACATTAATACATAAGATGATGTGTGTATACTTTCTGCTCAGCATCAGTAATTGGCATACCAGCAGCTATTTGACCACATAATACCAAACATGCATAGCTGTAAATGGGCACATGCAGAAACCGAGTAGCAGTTTCTAGTGTAGGTTTTCTTTAAAATTGTAATTGCCAATAACGAATAATAATAATAATAATAATAATAATAATAATAATAATAATAATAATAACCCCTTCTCATCATACAGCTGTCTACTGACACATCTCACTTTAAGAATCCAGTATTATACATTGCGATATATGGTGTGTAATTACAGTCTGATAACGTCAAATTCACTTTTAGAAAGCACCCACGCTGATTTCTTCTCCAAATGTGTATGCCTGTTTTTGGGTGCTAGTTCTGCTACAAATCTCTACCATGTTAAGGTGTATTCCTGACAATAGCCATATAGCTGTATACATTACAAATGTTTTCTTGTTGGCATGTATAAAACCAAAATTGTTAATATAAATGGGATCCATTTGAAAGTAAACACAAAGTTGCATTGTTAACTGCCTATCCACAAGGTCTGGTGGCTGTTTGTTTAAATAATGATACAGATATATTAGATTTGATATAGCGATGTATGAGGAAATACTGTTATACATTGCCCACATCATCTGATGATATTTAATTGTCAACTCCTACATTGGGGAGGACTTATGTTTATCTTCGGCTGGGGCTGGAGGCTTCTCCCAGAAGTCGGTATGATCCTGACCCATCTCCACCATTGTGCTCTTCAGGGAAGTTGGACATCTTTGCAAAAGGACAGGTAATACCCCAGGGTGTAAGACAGGAACCCATGCTACAAAGGAAACGCTGCCAGTAAAATGAGGAAGTCACACCAGGGAGGTAATTACTGGAGTCTCATTGATGTAAGTATAGAGGGGAAGAAATGTTTAGAGTGGCTAAGGAGAGACATACAATCAAGAGAAGGGTTCCACCACCTTGGATTATCCATATTCACAGACACTTCCAGTGCCCCACCCCACCTCCTCCAGACAATGAATGCACTGTCGGAGCTAACAACAGATGGCACAACTCCTGCTACAACAGCTAGATTGACACCCTCAAGAAGGCCTGGAACACTCCAAACCTCTATGAAATAATTTAATATAAGGGGTGAAACACCCCAGTAATTGAATCATCTTTGAACTCAAGATGATGAAGGATTTCATTGTGCTTTTGTTGGGATACAATCTCTGCCATTGTGGTAAAGAACATTAGAGTGACTTTTTATTGTCCAAGGCCTGACTGGTGACTATGTATTGGTACCGAAGCCTCTGCCTATTGGATGTGGCATTCCTACAAGTGCTCACTGCACCCCACGCCCCTCCTGGGCGGAGGAAACACATACCTTATCCTCTGAGACTTTCTGCATGTTCTTACCCAGGATCCAGGAAACCAATCTCCAGCACACGCTGCAGATTCAACACTAGGTGACCTGCTGTAAAGACCCACCATAGCCATTTTTTTGACACTCAACATTAAAGCTGAATTTCTGCATTTCCACACCGGAAAGATACTGAGTGGTCCAACTGCACCAACTCGATCTCGCATGCCATATTTTCCAGCATCTTAGGTCCTCACATCATTGCCACTACTGCACTGTATTGTTGAGCATATTGATGCCATTCCCTGACTCGACCCCAAGTGCACACTGAAAAGCACTGAGTCACCAATTTGTGGGGTACATTGACTCCCTCAGCAGAATTCCCATCCATGATCAAGCTGCACTTCAGGAGTTAACAGCAAAATGGATGTGCTGGCTCCTTGCAGCACCATTGCCCCGCATCAAAACTGCGTTTTACAGCTACAAAATGATGGCTGCACCATCTTGCCAAACAACTATTGGGCAAGTTGGAACAGAGAGCACACTGAGAAAGGCCACCAGTATGTGTTTTTCTGTGCACCAAAAGAAGTGAATTGAAAAGCAGCGCTGCTCTGCTGTTTGTAAAAAGTTCCCATTGACAAGGGAATATTTTTCATTGAAAAGGATGCTGCCCTGCCGCTATTTTCAGATATTCAACATTACATTGCTTTTATCAATGAGGCCTTGCCATGCCCATCCATATCCAGATTGTGCTCTAGCTCAAGAAAGCATTATCCCTGCATGACAGGCTGTGTCAGGCCAGAACTGGGAAATTAACAGAAGCTTTACTTTCAGCCGCACGGGAAAACGCTTGACTTTTGGGTTACAAAATGTCAAAAATCAATGCTTCAAAGAAACCCTAGCTATATGGGCATATGTCAATTTCAGTGGAACCATGTCTTGAACAAAACTGGCTGGGGCTGCAGAACAATGTGGGAATTCAGATGGAAGAGAAAACCTGAAATTTGAGAGGGACATCCCAGCAGCATTCACCATGTGTCAAAATGGGTTTTTGCAAACAAAAACCAAAAATGCCTGTTTTAAAAGTATGTTGAATAAAAACGTGTCCTTGTCTAGTACTGTAAAGGGGGTTTTGCTGGGAAACATATATGGGATGTTTATTTCAACAGGCTTCTGATTCAGAACAAAAATAAAATAAAATAAAGGAATAAAGACATGGGCTGCCTTCTGAAACTAGCCAAACAGGTTCTGCTTGAAGGGGTTACTAGCAACAGAAGGAGCTACAATAGATCTGGGACACATGCGTGCTAATGGCTACCTTTGAAAACTTTGAATGGACCAAAAGCACTAAGCATCCCATGCCCATCAGACTTCTGTCTGAGCATAGGCCTCTAACAATAGAGATTCTGGTGCTCATATGTGTGAAATAGAAAATCACTCATACTCACAACTTTTACTGGGAGCTACAAAGACAACTCAAGAGCAGCCTTGTAAGCGATGCCCTTATTTGGTAGACAATGCTGACCATTTGTCTCAAAATACTATTTTATTAATAAACTTTAAAGACTTTTATCTCTGCAACAGGACTTAGCAGGAATGTAAAAAGTTAACAGTTCAAATGTAATTTGTGCGGCTTTTAAACAAGACTTGGTAGCCTTCACTGCCATATTGGGAACAGAAATGGCAGAGAATTGGATATTTTGAGAAAAGTGTACATGATATCACTGTGAAATTCAATACTTAGATGCCTTATGATAATCTCTAAACATGTATAAAGTTATAGAATTTTAGGTTGAATATTTATCACTGAAAATGATGAGAAATTATTAGATGGACGAAACAAAGTCTTGCAAGCTAGAGAGTTGGACTGTCATGCTCTTCAATAAATATATAATCTGCCTGTGTAATTTGTAAAAATGTGACAAGTATATAGATATGTAATTTATGTTAAGATTGATTTTTGGCAGAAAAGACTGCGGGAAGGTTTTGCACCTCATAAAAACACAACCCCATAAACTGAGTGCCGTCCTAGAGATGGCAACCAACATTGGCTGACCTATAAGGTTCTTGGGGGTAGGTCTAGCTCAGTTCTTCCCACCAATAAATCCGGTGTTGTCACCATGTCTTATAAATAAGAGAGGCTGACAGAACTCTTGACATACTCGCGCCAGAGTTTCCAGCCCTGCGTATCCTGATCTTCTAAATTCATCTTGCCAGATTCCAGATCCTACTGCCAGGCCAAAGCATAGCTGACCCTATCTCAGCAAAGCCTAGATCCAGAATTCCCATTAAAACACCAAGAACAAAGGGGAAAAGCTGTAGTACCCTTTTTGGAGCATCCTGTGACCAGACTGGCTTTTTGCCCACTAACTGCATGCCCGCTTTACCCCTGCCATCCAGCTGTACTTGTTATCCAGTGACCAGGCAGGCCCAGCTGTTGTTCTGATAGGAGAGTCTGCCGCTACCTGGTGACCCGAGCCTTGGAGTCCAGAACCCGGTTGACTGTTCCTAATCCCAAATTCAAGAGCTGACTGTGAGTATTCCCCATCCCATAACACATAGCCTACCCCATCTTCACCCTTTGTCTTTGTTCCACTCTCTAAGCAACCCTAGCCATGCCTTGGTAATTTGTTCAACTGTTAGAATTCTTTGTGCATCCTGTCCTTGATTCCCAGTGCTAGCGCCATTCTTTCATTCACTCCATCTTGTAACTCCTTAGTAACATTTTGAATAATTTAAGTAATTTCCACATAAAGAGAAATGCGGCATGGAGCGGGTTAATCCAGCCGCTTAACCTGTTTCATGGGCTGCGCTATCTTCTTGATAATCTAGTATAAGTAAACTTTGTCTTTTTCTTTCCAAACTGATTTTCTCTCTTTAACTGCTTTATTTTTCCAAAACCAAACCTCCCTTTATCTTGCAAATCTCATCCAATTGTTCAGCTATAGCCATCCTTTCACTTCTATACTGTCCCTGTGATGTGCCTCTATTCCCAAGCCCAAAAACTGCATTCCGATTTGCAGGATTTCACCCATTTTTCTTAAAAAACAGTTTTGACATATAAAACTGCAATTGTGAAACATGTAACTTTCCAACGTGTGATTCAGCTGCATCGTGTTCTTGATTTCCACTTGCTTTTTGAACTGTATCACTTCTGTTGATACCTTGCCTTGTGGTTGCTAGCGTTTATACATTTCTGATATTGTAAGAAATCTTATTTGCCTTTTTATTATAACCTCACATTAATTACTTATTTGTCAAATTCCGAGTGTCATTTTATGCCATTACCTCTTATTTTGTGAAGGAATGTCAGATTTTGATTCTGTTTGCTATCTCATAACCCTGACTCTCTGCTGCTTCTCTCTATCCACTCCACTCGATTCATAGGGGTTTGGGAGAGCATTGTAGGGGGAAATCTTAACTCAGGTGCTATCTATCCGTATTTCAAAACTTCTCCTATTCATTTGTGCTTTGTATATGTTCTTGTAGATGGTTAACCAAGTGTATTTCAGGGGTTTTCATCTAAGTATCACCCCATTGGAGATTACTGCCCAATATTAAAATGTGTGTGATTTCTTTGAATTTTAAAATAAATAATTATGGCATTCCCACCAACCGTCCTGGTTCATGGTCCATTGTGACTCGGGGTATTTGGAATTAGGGGGTGGGTGAGATGGGTTGTGTGCCATCTCAATTCAAATTCGTAGAAAAGAAATAAAAAGCATTCTAATCGCGCGCTACATCGAAGGCTGAGGGCGAAGGTCCTGGTCCATTGGGTGATGCCCGGTTGAATTCCTTACTTAATTGGGGGCTCGTAGCCGGGGATTGGGTTTGTTTATTCACCTGTGACAGCTTAGCACAGCAGGCTAACCTTCAAGGTGGTGATCATTTGTGTGGTTGGAACACTGTTACGCTGTAGAAGCGATTCCCCAAAACAAACATCCTAAGTAACAGGCATGTGCATAAAATTAAAGCTAAATCGACCCCAACAACTAGACAAAAAGCAACAGAATACAGATTACCCTTATATAAATAAATTAAGAAAGAAAGAACACTTTCTAAAATGACCACAGTAGAGATAAATATGGCCAAGGAGCACCTTCTGCACAAGTTATTTGTCAGAGGGGAATGGGCAGAGCAAGATGAAAAAGTCTAGCTAGAAGGAATGATGCAACAGGTCACCCCCATGGACATAGACACGTGGCAGGACGGTGGCCTATTACATCAAGCTTTGAGCGAGTTGTACATGACTCAGAAAATTAAAGAGGAGCAAATTAAAATTGTCCAAATCATGGCCTACATGTATTTCCAAATGGGAGTGATGCGGGAAAAGCATGAAGAAAGTACAACTCTTGCGCAAAACCAACTCCAGACTGAACTAAAATTAGCGGAACAAAAATTGCAAAAGAGCCATGATTCTTAGGCAGAATTTGGAAATTACATTAAAGAGCTAAAAGAGGACTTAGCTCTCCAACAGCAAAATAATGTAGACCAAGAGGCCCAATTAAATGCCTTAAGAATGAAGTGTCAAGAAAAGGTTGCCTCTTTGGAAGAGGGTCAACTGAAATTAAAACAACAAATAAAATATAACAAAGCCTGTTCAGAGCAAGTAATCGCTTTACAAAAACAGGTTGACAAATTGGAAGAGGAGAATAAGGAATTAATAAATATAGAGCTTCACCTTCAGACAAACTTTGATCAAGAACGTCAAAAACTGAACGCCATCAAACAACAAAGGGATGATCTGGCTGAACAAAGGGGCACCCTAAATCAGGTGAACGATACCCTATGTCAGGAAGTAAGCAATTTAAAAACAGATTTACAGGAAAGTGAGTTCGGCCCCCAGAAACTAAACAAACTCAAAACAGAATATGGCATGTTATTGGAGCACACCAGACGGGTAGAAGATGCTCTGGAAAAGAACACCCAAGCAAAAAATGAACAATCTCAGGAGGTGAGTCTCCTGCAACAAAAATTGGCTCAGTGTTCCCAAATTATACAGGCAGCACAAAGAGATAATGAGGCCCTCATTGAGGAGAAAGATGGACTCCACAAGCAAGTGGCAGCTCAAGAGCACCTCATAGAGGCCAGTAAGACCCTGATAGCCGAGCAAAAGGCTCAGATCTTTGCCTATTATCAAGAGGCAGGGGCTGAGAAGGAAAACTAGCAAGGTTGGAGAAAGAGTATACTAGAATCAATGGAGGGACCCCAAACAGGTAGAGAGGGAAAGGGCAACCCACTGATCATAGTATGATGACCTCTGTATTAAGGGACTCAAACCCATTTGATTCTTTGAGCACTGCTGACTTCATGCCAACTGGTTCACAGGAGCCAGAAACTGTGAGGCCGTCAGAATTAAATAAACCTAGCATGATGGAGCTGGCAGGTCAGCGCCCCCCAGAAATTGATAGAAGGGCATCCCTGTATAGATACAAAAATATAATGGCTGATGTCTCTGACCAGGAAACCTCCTATGAGGAGAAAGTCAGGGAATAAGATCTGCAGAATCACTACCTCCAAAGGGACCAGTTAGTTTAATTTGTACAAGAACAACCAGAAAAGAGGCCCCAAAAGAGCATCCTGAAGACCTCTACCCAATCAGGGCAGTGGGGGGGATACTCTGCCAACCCTGGAAGCAGGTAGGAGTCAGAAGACTACTCTCCTGTGTGCCACAGGGGAGAAGAATCTAGGCCCCACCATTCTGCGAGCCCCTCCCAAGCTCACAGAATCAGGGAGTGCCTAGAAGATCATGAGGGGACCTCAAACAGCAGTGCCTCTGTGTCTGAGGGTGAATGGACACAGGTGACGTGGCGAAAAAAGGCAGATAAATTAAAAAGAGTTCTGGTGAAAGACCCCATTAGACAGAAAAAGGCCATCAGGAATTTCATGACACTGTACAATAAAAACACAAAATATTCTGTCTGGGAGCATTGGGAACTCTATGAACAAATGATGGACACATTTCCCATAAAAGATAGCCAGAACTGTATAGATTATGCCAAACGGACATCCTCTCCGGAATACTCCAGTTTCTTTGCTGGACTGGAAGACCAAACACATTCAAGATGGTCCACCTACATGGCGGCCATCTTGAAGCACTTCTCCGCCCATACAAACCTCCAAGAGGCTCGCAAAGCAGCCTACAATCTACAGTGTGGAGAAGATCAGGCCACACGAGAGTTTGTGCAGGAAGTAAAATGCGCCTTTGCCCAAACCACCAGGAGGGTGCGCACGGATAGCAGGGAGTTTATAACTACCTACTTTCATGTGCTCCCAAAATACATTATGACGCAGCTGGTGAGGGATTTCAATGATGAAATATCTCTGGACTAGGTAATAGAGCAGGCTACCCGGATATATGAAGTCCAAAAACCTGCAGGAAAAAAAATCAGGTTAAAAACTCCAAGCCAACCAATACCCCTGCTGCTGCTAAGGTGGCAGAGGTGAAGGTTTCCCCCATTTTGGACCTAGAAAAAGAGGAGCCTAAAAATGCACCAATCCCAAACCAGCAACATTTGAGGCCAAGAAGGCCTTCAGGCCAATCACAAACAGGTGGCTGTCAGGGAGGCAATCACACTAATGGGACCCCTAACTCTCCTGATTATATCAGTCCCTGATACAGGGGCAACTGACCAATCTTGGGGTATGTATGGACTCCCCAAGCCCAAGGGGGGATCCAATAAAGTAAGTACTACCTCGGGAAACTTCCCTCCAAACTTCGCCCAGGAGGGCAGCAATCCCCCAAATACTGGGTTAAGCTTCTTTCGCCGGTATCCACAAAACCCCAACTTGCAGGACAAACCTCCTTTCTTTCCCTGCTTTCAGGAGCCCAGACAACCCAATCCGGGAGAGGGAGAGGGGAGGCCAAGTGTGGAGAGTTACCAAAATCCACAATTCCTAGGGTACAAGGGATAGTTACCCTTCCCTTGAGCAACCGAGGTATGAGCAGAGACCCCGGTACCAGCCGTAACAGGTGTCCCAACTGAAGCGCCTGGTCCAGAACCTCACACAGTATCTGGGCCGCATGTTGAGGACTCAGTAGAACCCTCAGATGAACATGGCAGCTCAGAACCCCACAAACCAAGGAACTGGCACCCCAGAACAATGACGGGGAGATAACCCTGACAATTAACCGGTTCCAGAGGAGGAGGCACAGGAGGAAGGGGGGTGTAAAGGCCTGGAGAAAGCTTCTTTCCTCACCCGTGAAAAGCCCCTGGACACCCAGGTACCGGAACTAAAATCTCTTGCTCCTGAAAATCTGCAACCCAGGGAACAGAGGGTGGATAGGAGAAATAACGACAGTAAACAGGCCCATTTTGTGGAGGAAGTTAGTGTCCTCCAGTTTGATGGGGAAGAATCCTTAGAGGATTCTGGGGAAAAAATCTTCTCCTTCAGGGACGAGGTAACTTTTACCAAAGAAAAATGGGTCCCAAAAGATCTAGGGTGTGGGGACTGATTCAGAGTCACCCATCCCTGAACCCCAGAATTGTCATCCTGAGAAACAAATAGTAATGGAGGGATGCTCCCCACAAATTGGTTGTGGTGACTGCCGCCGGTAAGTGGGAAACATGGGATTACAAAATCTCCATTATTTCAGGATGCTAAATTTTCATTACAGATTCCCAAACTCCACCATGTCGTAGTACAAAATAAAGAAATTGACAACCCAGCTTGCCCAAAATGCACATTACCTTTGTCCGCTTGAGGAGGAGGAGGGAAGATGTATGCCCCGATCCAAGTGCAAGGGCAATGTACATTTTCAGCACTGGTGGACACTGGATCCTAAGCCACTCTTCTGTCAAAAAGGGCCTTTGAGCAGCTAAATTCATGAAGGGGGGAGAATACCAGATCCCTCTCACTCCTCTTCCTGGACAACTCCAGAACTTTGACGGGAATTAAATTCCTGTCGAGGTGTGGAATCTTTTGACCCACTCAGCTGTGCTATGCTACATCACTTGCTGCATTGGGGCAAGAAACAGCAAAATGGCCGCGCTGACTCATGGGCGCACCAGGATCTCTAAACTGCATTTTTGCAACAACCAGGCTGCACCACCTTGCCACACACATTTCAGGTGGGGTGAAACAGAATATTCACTGCAGGAATGTGCCAGTGTGCTCTGCAACATTTATCATGGAGTGAAGTGAAAGAGGCAACATTACTTTGCTGAAAACCCAAAATACCTCTTTAAAATGACATATTTCAACCTTAAAAGTGCTGTTTGGCACTAAATCCATCCATTTACCATAAACCACTGTGATTAAAAAGGCCCTGCAATGCCCAGGATCATCCATTGTGTCTCAGAGGAACTGGGCCTCATTTGAATGACAACTTCTGTAAAAAGTATGTTTGAAAAATCAACCTGGGGCTTTGTTTTCATTTTACACAGGAAACACGTCTATTTTCTTTGCAAAAGTATCAAGAATCAGCTGTTGAGAGAAAGACTCTAAATAGATGCCTGTTAAATGTATCCATGCTGCAAAAACAACTCCAGCACTCAAGAAAATAACTCTAGCTGTAGAAAGTGTGTATTTGCGAGAGATGAAAACCGAATTTAAAGAAATAATTAAATGTGCTTTTTCTGAATGAAGAGAGAAAATCGCCTATTTAAAAGTAAATTGTTGGGAAAAGGCCTGCTTATTTAGAAATGTAAAATATTTTTTTGCTGGTAAATGTACATCTATAAACTGTTCTGATTCTAAAGGTTTAAGTCAAGATGTTAAAACTTGGCTAAATTGGCAAACTATATAGAATAATACTTGCTCTGTCAGTTGCTAGCCCTGAGAAAGGGTGACACCACATAAACTTCTGGCACAGGAAAGTGCTAATTTCTAGTTTGGAGGACTTTCAATGCACCAGGACAAAAGGACTTCCCAAACTCATCAGATATTCGTCTTTGTTCAGGCTGGGACAATAGCAGGTTGAGACTCTCACCTGTCAAGTGTGAGGGGCAATAACATCTTCAATCAAGAGAGAGGCCCCTCATCCTGCTTCAAAGGACTTGACAGTGGTTGGCGGAAAATTAAAACTGATCAAGTGACATTTGGTTTTAAAGGTTTTAAAGGTTATTTTGTAACTGAACTTTAAAAGATGTTTAACTTTGCAGCAAGAATTAAGAAACATATGAAAAGTTGGCAGTTCTAAATCTAATTTTATGCTTTTTCTTTGAAAACTTGGTAGAACTCACGACTGCATAAGGAACAGAAGTTATTAAAAAAAAGGTAATATTACGGGGAAAGTATTGATGTTGCGAACATAACATGTACAGACATCCCAGGAGTAAATGTGCATCTGTGTACAAAATTGGGGAATTTTAGGCCAAATCTTTCATGGTTAAAATTGACAAAATGTAGCAGAAAGGCAAAACCAGGACCCACGGACTGGAAGTTTGGATTGAAATATGATGCACTAAATATTTGACCTGTGTATCTGATTTTCTCAGATGTTATAACTGCATAAATATGTATTTGTGGCAAAATTAGATTTTGGTTGCAGTATCTAGGGGAGGTTTCTAGACATTGTAAAAGTCACCCCATAAACATGACATCCTTTTTCTGTGATCCAATCAGCTGTGGGCAAGGCAGAAACTATGCTCTGGCACAATCCTAGCATCATGGGTATGGGTAGTAAGCCTGTGTATTGCTCTCCAAGAGTGCACGGACAGTTATTTATCACCAGTACATTTGCAGAGCAGAGCAAATACTTTGAACGCAGGTATATGGAACAATAACTCACAACCAGACATGCAGTTAGAGGATAATGAGCACTTATACAGCTATTTATTCATAGTTAAGCATACATAAGCAACAAGTGATAACACAGAAATAAATCACAGAAAAGATAGTGAATTAAAAAGAATACATCACCATGGGCCTAACTGAATCCCTCATCTCGCCAGAAGCGGCTGGAAGACCCCAGTAACAGCCAGGCCGAGAGCACAATAGCCCACAGGAAGGTCGGAACAAGGCGTCCCCCCTCCGACTGAGGTCTTTGTGTTTTTCCTGCCTCACCTTTCCAGAGCTCCGCATATACGCCCTCCTCAAAAGGAGTGGCAATTTCTCAAATCTTCTGGCATTAGCGCTTGCGCATTGTTGAGTGACCGTTGGTTGCGGCCGGGCCAACCGACAGTAACCCCAAGGAGCAAAGCGCTTCCCTCTCCTAAAGCACCACAGAAATAAATTCCATAACTCATCTTCAACCTTGGCACGGGAATTACCTTCTTATCGGGTACCAGCCGGCACCTGTGAATCTCAGCTTTCCCAGCGCAGTGTCCTTGGCTGAGGCCTGCATACCAGGTTCAGCAATGAATAACGTTGAAAACATGTTTTTCAGCAAAGCAAGTGCAGCTTTTCACTGAGGCATGGAATAAATATCCATTATGGCTATAAATGCCCCCAGAATGCACTGCGCACCAGCGCCATGTTTTAGCTCAAGCATCACAATCCACCCTTGGATATTTACCTTCCATAGCCCAGTGGTAGAGGAGCCGGTCACTGAAACCAACGAAACATCAGAACTAAGTTGGGAATACATTGAATACAACAACAACCAGTTATTATGATAGCCAAAATAATACAAATAAAAGCAAAGGCGTAACACAGTGTACCCCCAATATCAGGAATCCATGAAAATAACCAATCCCACCAATTCCCCAGTATGATCTTGAGACACTTGGGAAATGAGGTCCCTCAAGCCTCTAATATGACTTTCAATGGATCGTGAATGGTCACTTAGATTGAAACAACACATACCTTCAACTGTGTTACAGCCCAAATTATGTTTCAGCAAGAGATAATCAATGGCAGCCCTGTTTTGCAAAGTTGCTTTTCCAATAACTTTGCTATCAAGGAGCAACTCTTCTAATGCTTGAAAAATATGATTAAGTCCTTTTATGTGGGATGTATTTACCCATGCATCCGAGCCCTACCTCAAAACTGTGCAGTACTGACATGGAAAACATCATGATGGCCAGAGCTTCCCAGAAAATGCACAGGGAAATGCATGAAGAATAGGCTGCCACTCATTTTTGCCGATGTTATGGGCACAGAAGGACACTGCCTAAAACCACCAGTGGACTACCCACACAGTAGTCTGAAACCATTGGGAATGGCAATGCTGATTGCCAAAAGCAAACCCATAACTGTTGGGAATTCATTTTCTTAAATCCCAAAAAGGGGTGCAGTACCAGTACTCACCACTATCAGAAAGCCGGCGTTTTAAAACCACCAGATTTTACTTTTTTGTAGAAAACTGAATAAATGAACCCAAAACAGGCCAAAGAAAGACTTACTGAGAGGTGGATACAATGTAAAGTTATATTCTGAAGTGACTTGAAGGTTTATAACAAGACTGGCTGAGCTGTGGATTTCAGCAGTTTAAGTAAATTTGGACTGAAAGACACTAAAAAAATCTAAATGTTTAAATTGAATGAGTGACCTACTTTGAATGTCACATAGGTTGCAATTGTTTAAATGTCATAGTTTTAAACTTAGAATCAGCATTCTAGCTGCATATGTAAAAATGTTTAGTTTATTTGAATGCAGAAAACTGGGGAACAGAAGTGACATTTTATCTGAAAACTGGCTTAAAGAGATTCCAATTTTGCCTGGCAGCTACCCCCATCAGGAGTGAAACTTGAGTCACAGCTGTGTTCCCAGGCCTATCTGCCTTTTGCTGGCCACACTAAGGATATGCCATCTCTCTGATAATTGAATTAAGGGGAGCCCCACAGAATACAGGAGCTCTGAACAAAGCCCTGTCCTGACCCAGGCAGATGGTTTATTGCAGACGTCGTAAATGTAGCTTCCTCTTGGCAGAAGCTGGGAGGGGCAGGGTCTCTGAGCTTGGCAGAAACTGGAAAGACTGGTTTCTGTACCATGTGACATGAAAAGACACACCTCTATAGCCAGAATATGGTTTTAGAAAAAGATGAATAACTCATAGAGCGGACTTGTGAAAATTATTTAAATGACACCATAATTCTTGTGATTTTTCTGCCCACATTTTAAGAGGTTTTTAGAACCGGTGGCATGTTCAGGGGGGTTTTAGCGGAAAAGAGGATATTACTCAAAATGTGTGCATGTGAAAAATCTGACACTTCATCAACTAATGTCCATACTCCTTGCGCACATGTGTGTAAATTTGGGGTAATGTCCGGGATTGCAAACCAGTTAAAAAGTGCAAAATATCGCCATTTCTGAATGCAAGCCCCCAGGAAGAGCAGAGTTTGAACAGGGTATACCTCCTGTGATATGTGATGGGTGCATGTAATTTCAAACCACTGTGTAGCTATGAAATATGTATTTGGTTCAAATCTAGATTTGTGTGCAAGTTGACAGGAGGAGTGGACTTTCTGCAGGCTGTAAAATGACATCACTCTGACACAACTTAGCTCCCCCAATCAGGGGAGAAATGAAAGCTTGGCCAATGATAAGTGGAGAGGGGCTGGCTAGTGATGCTGCTCACACACACCCATTTTCAAAACACATAAAAGCAGAGAGACAGGACAGATAGGGACCTTCAAATCCATTTGCAGCTGGAAGCTCTGCCGGGAAAATCCATACTTTACCTCCATCAACCTTCAGAGAGCAGACATAGAGACTTCAAATCTATCAAATTTCCAGAACCAGAGAGAGAGCAGAGCTGACCCAGATCACTGTTAGCAAAACCAGAGAGAGCTGAACCGGAGTCCAGTCCAAAACCTGACCAGATCCGTGGCGAGGTATATTTCAAAAATATAGTGTGAGTACCTAGAAAACTGTGCAGAACCAATCTCTTAGTTAAAATAATATAATCCAAGCTATTTTAATCTAAGTAGAACTGCCTCCTAACTGTCACCTGTCATTTGTAAAGCTGTCACCTGTTATTTTCTAGTTGCTAGCTGTCACTTGTCTTTTTGAACTTTAAAATTTCAAATCTGAAAAATGACCTTTATTTAATCGCTCATATCTCTGCGGCCGTTTGTATTAGAGACTTGCAGTAACTTTCATCTGGAAGCTGAGATCCTAGGCTTTCATAGGACCCCAAAACGATATTGATAGCCCTTGTAGTTCTTCTGTAATAGCGCCCGGCGCATTCGCGAATTTTGCCGCGATTTGCAAATTTCTCCACGTGTGAAAACAGAAGCTTCTTGCTTTCATTTGCCAAAAATTCGTTTAACCTACCAATTACTCCTAGATCACTGCAAATGTGAGCCTGGACTAATATTAACTTGATTTCACTCACCCTGAACCTCTAGAGGGAATTAAAAGCATTTTAGCATATTTTTCCTGAGCCAAGAAGTAGTTCTGTTTTGCAAGTTAAAAGGTTTAATTGATAGTTTAAACAATAGGTATATATATCACACTTTAGAATAAATTAATAATTGAATAGCACCCTTAATCTGAGATGATAAAGATTAACAACGGAGAATCTGGCACTAGCACACTTCTTGATAATCACTAAGGAGTTGACATGAAATGGATAGGATAGCAACAATATTTTTATGGTTTCCAATGGATGCAATGTGGAATGAAATGCAGTAAAGAAAATAACTTGATAGAATTTCAGCAAAGACAATGTAATCACTTTCTTGTACAATTCACCCCCCCTTTTATGCAATGCAGGGAAATGGAGGGAAGGCACACAATTCTCAGAAATGCAATTCAAATGTAATTCAGTTCACCCAGCAACTTAGACTACAGAAGTTGAAAACACAGGCAAAATGCTTTTAAATGTGCTGGCAATGTAGAAAAAAATATGCTAAAATGCTTTTAATTCCCTCTAGGAGGTTCAGGGTGAGTGGTATCTAGTTAATATTAGTCCAGGCTCACTTTAGCAAGGATCTAGGGTGTAACTAGCAGGTTAAACGAATTTCTTTCAGAGGAAAGCAAAAGCAGCTATCTTTTTGCAAGTGGAGAAATTTGCAAATCGCGGTAAAATTCGTGAATGCGTCTGGTGCGATTACAGAGGAACTACAAGGGCTAGCAATATCGTTTTGAGGTCCTAGGAAAGCCTAGGATCTCAGCTTCCAGATGAAAGTTACTGAAAGTCTCTAGCACAAACGGTCACGGAGATATGAGCAATTAAATAAAGGTCGTTTTTCAGATTTGAAATTTTAAAGTTCAAAAAGACAAGTGCAGCTTGCAACTAGAAAATGACAAGTGACAGCTTTACAAATGACAGGTGACAGTTAGGAGGCAGTTCTACTTAGATTAAAATAGCTTGGATTATATTATTTTAACTAGGAGATTGGTTCTGCACAGTTTTCTAGGTACTCACACTATATTCTTGAGTGAAATGGGCCTCGTCATGGATCTGGTCAGGTTTTAGACGGGACTCTGGTCTCTGCACTTCACAGTGATCTGGGTCTGCTCTCTCTCTGGATTCTGAAGATTGAGGGATTTAAAGTCTGGATCTTTCTGCACAGCTTTCTCTGGAAATTTATGGAGGTAAAGTATGGATTTTCCCGGCAGAGCTTCCAGCTGCAAATGGATTTGAAAGTCCCTATCTGTCCTGTCTCTCTGCTTTTATGTGTTTTTAAAATGGGTGGGTGTGAGCAGCATCACTAGCCAGCCCCTCTCCACTTATCATTGGCCATGCTTTCATTTCTCCCCTGATTGGGGGAGCTAAGTTGTGTCAGAGTGATGTCATTTTACTGCCTGCAGAAAGTCCACTCATCCTGTTAACTTGCACACAAATCTAGATTTGAACCAAATACATATTTGCAGAGGTACATATTGTTTTAAAATCATATGCACCCATCATGCATTACAGGAGGTATACCCTGTTCAAACTCTGCTCTTCCTGAGAGCTTGCATTCAGAAATGGCACATATTTCACTTTTTAACTGGTTTCGCAATTTCGGACATTAACCCAAATTTACACACATGTGCGCAAGGAGTATGGACATTAGTTGATGAAGTGTCAGATTTTTCACATGCACACATTTTGAGCAATATCCTCTTTTCCGCTAAAACCCCCCTGAACATACCACCGGTTCTAAAAACCTCTTAAAATGTGGGCAGAAAAATCACAAGAATTATGGTGTCATTTATACAATTTTCACATGTCCGCTCTATGAGTTAGTCATCTTTTTAGAGTTATGTTCTGGCCCCAAAGGGGTGTGGTTTTCCTCCAGCACAAGGTTGAATTTCTGGTTTTAACAGTTCTGCCAAGCCAGCTTGCTCTCACAGGCAGTGCCCCTCCCCTGTGCTTCCAGGAGAAATCTCCATTTACGACTCCCGCCATAAAACATTTGCCTGAGTCAAGACAGGGCTTTGTTCAATTTCCTGCAGAGCCCAGGTAATTCAATCAGGGAAGTGTCATATCCCTTTTGGTGTGAGCAGCAAAAGGGCAGCTAGGCCTGGGAACACAGCTGTGACTCAAGTTTCACTCCTGATGGGGGTAGTTGCCAGGCAAATTGGAATCTCTTTAAGCCAGTTTTTAGCTACATGTCATTTCTGTTCCCCAGTTTCTGCATTCAAATAAAACTAAACATTTTCACATATGCAGCTAGAAGGCTGATTCTAAGTTTAAAACTATGACATTTAAACAATTGCAACCTATGTGACACTCAAAAGTAGGTCACTCAGTCAATTTAAACATTTAGATTTTTTTAGTGTCTTTCAGTCCAAATTTACTTAAACTGCTGAAATCCACAGCTCAGCCAGTCTTGTTATAAACCTTCAAGTCACTTCAGAATATAACTTTACATTGTATCCACCTCTCAGTAAGTCTTTCTTTGGCATGTTTTGGGTTCATTTATTCAGTTTTCTACAAAAAAGTAAAATCTGGTGGTTTTAAAACACCGGCTTTCTGATAGTGGTGAGTACTGGTACTGCACCCCTTTTTGGGATTTAAGAAAATGAATTCCCAACAGTTATGGGTTTGCTTTTGGCAATCAGCATTGCCATTCCCAATGGTTTCAGACTACTGTGTGGGTAGTCCAATGGTGGTTTTTAGGCAGCGTCCTTCTGTGCCCATAACATCGGCAAAAATGAGTGGCAGCCTATTCTTCATGCATTTCCCTGTGCATTTTCTGGGAAGCTCTGGCCATCATGATGTTTTCCATGTCAGTACTGCACAGTTTTGAGGTAGGGCTCGGATGCATGGGTAAATACATCCCACAAGCCCCCCTCTTGCGATGGCCATTCGGTTTCACTGATGGGACTTGCAAGATCTGGGATGTAGTTCTCATCTTCTTCCGGTAGATGGCACAGTTCAGCATCTTTTTCTCCATCCGGTCGGATCGATCGGTTCTCCTCGCCGGTCCTGATGGGAATATTGGGCGGTACCCCGGGCCCATTGCGTCTCTGCTCCCGGTCTCCGGATCGTCCTCCTTGGCCCGTCTCCAGGTTTTCTTTCTCCTAGGATGACAAAGGAAGAGCGGCAATACCTATCCATAGACATTTTTCCACCACTGTTGAGATAGTGGGGCAGCATATGCATTTCATCATAACGAAACATTACATTCTTATTTTGGAAAAAAACAGTATAACTAAGAGACAGTTTCATGCAAATCACAATATTTTAGAGACTAGATGTGGTATGTTTTATGGTTGGACTGAATTAGTCTGAGACAGTACCCGCTAGGATTCCAGAGGATTCCTCCAGTTGTTGCAGAGTGTGCCTGGGATGGCAACATTTCAACTGGTTTATGTGGACCCACTTGTCTTCCCCCGCTGCCAAAGGACCTTTGGGGATGTGGATTTTGTAGGCCACTGGGGAGATTTTGTCTATAATCTCAAAGGGTCCCTTCCATGTAGGCAAGAATTTGCGCTGCTTGGCCTGGTTCCTTTGGAAGTTGTATAGATAGACCCGGTCTCTCACCTGATATTCCTTCCTGGAAGTTTTCAGGTCATAATGGGTCTTCATGCTATCAGCCGATCTTTCTAGATTCCGCTGAGCGTAAGCAAAAGCATGTTGGAGGTGTTTCCTTAAATTCTCCACATACTCATGAGTAGTGGAGGCATTTATCAGTGTCTGCTCTTGGGTCCTGTAGAGCAAATGCTGAGGAAGCACCATCTTGCGCCCAGTCATCAACTCAAATGGTGACATTTTGGTTGCAGATGAAGGGGTAGATCTGATGGCCATTAGGACCAGAGGTAATCGGATATCCCAACTTGGCCCAGAATCTGCCACAAACTTTTTTAAGATGCTCACAATTGTCCGGTTATATCTCTCTACTGCCCCAGAAGAAGCTGGTCTATAAGCAATGTGTAGCTTTCTCTTGACCCTCAGTATCTCCCACATCTTTGTCATTACTTCACTGGTGAAGTGGCTACCCCTGTCTGACTCAATCCTTTGAGGTAGACCAAAACGGGAAAAGATGTGGTTAATCATCAAGGCAGCTGCAGTTTCTGCCTTGCAATTTGGGGCTGGGAGACATTCCACCCACTTGGTAAACAAGCATGTCACAGTCAACATGTACTTATTCCCCCTAGCAGAGCGAATCACGGGGCCTACAAAGTCGATTTGTAAATCTGACCATGGCAGTGTCATCCCCCGCTTTTGGAGAGGCGCGCGGTGCGTGAGGGATGATGGCTGAAATTGTGCACACACAAGACACCCCTTCAAGTATTGGTCGAGGTCCTACCCCATGTGTGGCCAGTATGCAACCTCTCTTAAGATTTCCAATGTTGTGTGAAACCCCCTATGACCGGCGGTGGCCGCATCATGGGCGTGACTTAACATCAGGCTTCTGAATGAGGTAGGAACCACCCACTGATCGTGGCCAGCTTTGGATTTCCTTACCAGCAAACCGTCTTGGATTCGGAACATTTTTGGACATTTCATCAACACTCTTAGGTCCTCTTTCCCAATGTAATCGGTATCCGTCAGGGGAAAGTTCTCAGGGTCCTCAAGGTGCTGGTAAAATTTACCAATAATTGGATCCCCCTTCTGAGCGGTAATCAAATCAGCATCAGGGGTCTCCTTACTCCATTGTGCAATTGAAAGGTCGTTGTGAGCATTTGTCTGGGACCTAGTGATAGCAGTGACCTGGATTTCCCCCAACAGGGACTCAATCTCAATTAGATCCCCTTGGATGGCCCCGGTTTTGGCCAGCTGATCAGCTAAGTCATTTGCAGTTTTGTCTGGTCCCTCTACTTTGGAATGACCCTTGATCTTTTTCCAATAGATGGTCATCTCATTCGAGGTGACCAGATCATCAATGTTTTGAATCAACTTCCCATGTTTCAAGGGTTTGTTGTTAGCACATAAGATGCCTCTGGTTTTCCAATTAACCAGGTGCTCCACGAACCCGTTCCGTACATAATCCGAATCTGTGATTATGACCAGTTCGTGGAGTTGATGCTGGACAGCAGTGAGGATGGCCTGATGCACAGCCATCAATTCTGCCACCTGACTACTTCGGGGACCAATTTTGTATCCAGCGGAGGGTTCTGGGGACTCATTCACCCATGCATTCCCTACGCCAGCCACCAGTTCTTTCTCCCCGTTGTTGTCAACATGGTACGAGCATCCATCCACATAGACAGTGGGCATTCCCTCACACTTGTCCTCTTCAAAGACTTTGTGTGGGGAATCAAGGTATGCCTCCATGTTGTCCTTGATTTTTAGACTTTCGTCCTCGAGACAGTTTTCTCTGGCACAATCATGCAAGTCAGCCAGACCTTGCGCGAGGGGTCTCTTCTTGTTTTGGCCATATCTGACCTCCACAGGAAAGCCTTGCATTGACAGAATCCAGGAAGTAATTCGGGAATTACTCACATTTCCGGCCCGGATTCTATCACTTTGGAGATATTGCAGAGGCTGGTGTGGAGTCTCCACTATGATGTGTTCCCCCTGGATAAACGGGCGGTAATTCTTCAATGCCCACACCGTTGCCAGGAGTGCCTTCTCACAATCGTTGAATTTTTCCTCCACAGAGGATAAAGTTTTGCTCGCATAGGAGATTACTTTATTGACCTTGTCATGCTTTTGGTATAATACTGCCGTTAAGCACGTATTAGAGAACCCCGTCTCCAGGAAGAACTCCTTGTTTCTGACAGGGTAAGCTAGGCAAGGCGCTTGCGAGAGGCTTCTCTTGAGTTGTCTTACTGCCTCGGCTTGTTCTGGACCCCATTCCCACTTGACCCCCCCCTTCAGGAGATGAGTCAGGGGTCTGGTGATCTCTGCGTAGCCCTCAATGAACTTTCTGCTGTAATTAGTCAGTCCAAGGAGGCTCCTTAGTTCTCGCAGACTTGTGGGGTCTTTCAGTTTCTGAAGTGCTTCATCTTTCTTTTCCTGGGGACAGAGCCCCTGAGGAGTAATCTCATGCCCCAAGAAATTAACACGGGTTCTACACCACTGTGCTTTCTGAAAGGAAAGTTTTGCTCCGGCGGCCCTCAACTGCGTCAGAACATAACGGATCTCCGCTATGTGTTCCTCCACAGATGAACTTTTGATGAGGACATCATCTACATAAGCCAGGTTACCCCTCGCACCCAGGTCGGGCATGGCCTTTTGTAGGAAAATATTGAACTCATTACCGGAGTTGAGGTATCCGAAGGGAGTCCGGGTCCATGTGTATTGCTGGCCCCCAAAGGTAAAAGCCAGCTTGTATTGGTCCTCCCTACTGACCGGCACAGTCCAGTATCCATTGGTCAGGTCTATTGCAGTGAATACCTGTGACCCCTGGATCTGGGCCAGCCCTTGGTCAATGTAGGGCAGAGGCCATCGGGAAGTATGGACCCGTTTGTTGAGCTCCCTGAGGTCAGCACAGAGTCTCCACTGGCCGTTTGGCTTCAATATTCCCAGCACCGGATTATTGAAGGTGCTGTGGACTGGACGGATTATTCCCCTGGACTCAAGGTTCTTAATTATTTCAGTAAGGGACTCCATTGATGCGAGAGGCAAGCAATATTGCTTCACAAACACAGGAGTCATGCCAGGGTCCGTGGGGATTGTTGTTGTGTGGATGTCAGTGCGACCACAGTCATATGAGTCTACCGCAAAGAGATCTTGGAAATCCAAGAAAACTTGTTTCAACTTTTGCTTTTGTTCCAGAGTCACACAGGCATCAACTAGGTTGACTCTCTCTTCCACCATCTGCCTGAAGCCTGGAAAGACTTCTGGTTTGGCTATTTCAGCGGCCTCCTCCAGCTGGGTGGAGAAGTCCCTGGTCAGAGTGCTGATTTGGACTGGAGGCTTCAGGTGGGAAAGGCAGCCCTCATGGACCTGGAAAATCACCTCATCCCTCCTGAAGTCACAAGTCACATCTTCCTTACCATAGGGGCAGGAAGTGTACACCAGGAAGTTCCCCCCATGCCGGGTAAAAATCCTGTCTGGTGTTGTATTGCCCTCACTGTCACTGTCAAAACAGTCCTTGGGGATTGGTCCTAACAGTTCATTTACTAAGTCGATGGAAAAATGTCGGTCATCAACCGCCATTCCAATAATGGTGCCTGCGGCTAGAGTAATACTCTTTAAGTCGCTGTTATCCACCTCTATTAGAATGGTGTCATGTTCTATGTTGACTAATGGAGTTGGGTTTACCCCCAACCCTTGCTGTTGGAGAGAAGCATTTAGATGTATGTAAGCATCAGGGTTTTGCAAATATTGTCCTCTTTTAACTTTCACTTCCAGGGAGAGTTGTCGGGTCCTTTCCGGGATGGTGACTTCCTCTTTAATCTGAATTTCAACTGCATAAGGTAGCAATTGAGCTGACCTAAATGCTTTTTCTGGATCATCAAAGGCCATGGGATTATCCGCTAATCGGGACCAAGCTTTGAAGTTTATTAGGTCCAAACTAATGGCAAAGCGATTGAGAATGTCACTGCCTAAGTAAAAGGCGGCAGGGTCGTCTCGCACGACCCAACAATTGTGGACTATGCTCTTGTTGCCAATGGAGATTTTGAGCATACACCTGCTTGGCAGGGGATGTTTGGAATTAGGTGCTTCCAGGTCCATTTCCCATTTGTCTATCAGTTTGAATGTGGGAATGGCTGGATCTTTTGGGAGTTGGCGGAACATGGCTTCGCTGATGAAGCTCTTACCGTTGTTCACACACACTCGAGCGAGAACAGAGTCCTTCCCATCATTTAACTGAACAGGGATGAACAACTGCTCTCCAATTTGCTGAATATCAGCCAGGCTCTGAGCTGATTTCACGTCTTTCTGGACTATAGGAGTGGGAGTTTCAGATTGTGGATTAGTATAGAATTTCAGGGTGTTTCCTTCCAGTGTGGAATAACACCTTAAACTGGAAGGAATGTTGATTTTCAGAAATAGAGAGGACCCTCCATCACCAGTCTGTTGTCCTACTGCTATTACTGTCACGTCTGGAATTTGGCTATTCTGGAAGTGGAATTCTACTTGGTCAGATTTTTGTTCAACCATGTGGCAGGTGCCGTTTAAACTAACATGGTTGACACTCTGTTTTAATTTTATTGGTCGGCTAGTCTGGGTCCAGAGGACCTTGTTTACACAATCTATTAGGGGTGACAACCTTCTCAGGAGGTCATTCCCTAGTAAACAAGGGGTGCCCTCTGGAGTCACAACTATGACTGGGTGTTTCAACTTGTGTCGCCCAATTTTAATGTCCAAGTCTGCCGTCCCCTCGACGGGAATTTCCTTCCCGTCAAAATTCTGCAGTTGTCCAGGAAGTGAGGTGAGAGGAATTTGGTAATTCTCTCCCCTTCCTGCATTCAGTTCATCAAAGGCCCTTCTGGACAGAAGGGTAGCTTGAGATCCAGTGTCCACCAGTGCCAAAATTGTACCCTGCCCCTGTACTTGTACCGGGGCATAGTATCTTCCCTCCTTCTCCTCAAGGGGGCACAGATAATGCACATTTTTGGACAACTGGTGGGCTAATTTTCTGGTTTTGGACATTGCAAGAGAAGAAATTTGGGCAGAATTCTGTGGAGAGCCTTGGGAATCTGAAAGAAAAATTTGGCAACTGGAGATCAGAGCCATTGTGGGTTCCCCTGGCTCCGGTTCTGGGCCGCCCCCCCCTTTTTGGAGGCAGTCACCAGGATGGGTTTGAACCAGGGGATTTTCTTGCTGTTGGTTCTGGGATGAGATGGTGGGCGGCGGTAGCTCAGTCTCCCCATCTTCCCAGTCTGGATTTGCATCCCTAGGGACCCATTTTTCTTTGGGAGGAGTTCCCCCCTCTCTGAAGGAGAGGATCCTTTTCCCAGGATCCTCTGAGGATCCCTCTCCCTCAAATTGGAAGATCTGTACCTCCTCCTCAAACTGAGTCTGTTTGGGTCTTTTGTTTCTCCTACCACCCCTCTGCTCCTTAGGAGGCAGACTTTCAGGGGCAAGAGATTTTGTTTCCGGTTCCTGGGTTTCCAGGGGCTGTTTACAAGAGAGGAAGGAAGCTTCCTCCAAGGCTTTACACCCCCCTTCCCCTTGTGCCTCCTCCCTGGGAACCGGTGAGTTATCGGGGTGCTGCCCCCATCATTGTTCTGGGGCACCAGGTCCAGAGTTGGGTGCGTTCTGCGCCGGCATGCCATTCTGAGGGTTCTGCTGCGCCCTCAGTATGTGACCCAGATCCCGCGCCATGTTTTGAACCTGGCGCTCTAACTGGGAAACCCGCTCAGGCTGATACGGGGCCCTGTTTTCTCCCCTTGGCTGATCCCGGGAAGGGTAGCTATCCCTTCTTTGGTAGTACCCCTGGTTGGGAAGATTTGGGTACCCCTCCACCCTTGGCCTCCCCTCTCCCGGATTAGGTTGTCTGGGCTCAGGGAATTGGGGAAAGAAGGGTGGAGGATTTTGGGGCTGAAAGTCGGGTGGATATCTGGGGAAAAAGTTCTGCCCAGGGTTTGGTAAATTTCTGCCCTCCTGTGGAAAGTTTGGAGGGAAGTTCCCTGGGTTCGGTGCTCGGTTGGATCCCCCCCCTTGGGCTGGGGGAGTCCACACATAACCCAGGATGGGTCGATTTCCCTTGTAACGGGGACTTACATAATCAGGAGAGCGAGGGACCCCATTTGTGGGGCTGCCTCCTTGGCTCCCTGTCTGTGACTGACCCGAGGACCTCCTGGGCCTAGCATTATTAGGTGCAGGTAGGTTTTTAGGCCCCCCCATCTCCAAATCCAAAACGGGGGTGACCTTTACCTCTGCCACCTTGGCAGCAGCAGGGGTGCTGTTGGCTTTGGGGTTTTTCTGGGCATTACTTTTGCTATCTACCGGTTTCTGCACCTCATAGATCCGGGTAGCCTGTTCAATGACCGAGTCTAAAGATCTTTTCTCGTGAAAATCCCTCACGAGCTGGGTCATTATGTATTTGGGCAAGGCATGAAAAAATGTATTAATGAATTCTCTACTGTCTGTGCGCACCCTTCTGGTGGTCTGCGCAAAAGCACGTTTTAGTTCTTGCACAAATTCTTGTGGGGCCTGATCCTCCCCACATTGCAAATTGTAGGCTGCCTTGCGAGCCTCTTGAGGATTTCTATGAATGGAAAAATGTTTCAAGATGGCCGCCTTATAGGTGGACCATCTTAAATGATTTTGGTCCTCCAGCCCCGCAAAGAAACTGGAGTATTCCGGGGAGAAGGTCCACTTTACATATTGAATACAGCTTTGGCTGTCCTTCAAATGGAAAGTCTCCATCATTTGCTCAAACAACTCTAAGTGCTCCCAAACAGAATACTTAGCGTTCTTATGGTAAGGCGTGATGACGCTCCTGATCGCCTTAATCTGCTTTAAGGGGTCCTTAAGCAAGGCCCTTTTTGCCTTACTGGCCCTTTTGGTTCGGGTAACCCTGGTCCATTCATCCTCTGACTCAGAGGCACTGCTCCCAGAGGTTCCCGTCAGATCTTCCAGGTTTTCCCGGATTCTGCGAGCCTGGGAATGGCTGGCAGAATGTGGGGACCTGGTCTCCTGTTTCCTGTGGTGCTCAGAGGAGTCCTCAGATCCATCCTTGCTGCCAGGATTTGCTGGGTACCCCCCCCACTGACCTAACTGGGCAGAGGTTTTCAGGATGCCTTTTAGGGGCCTACTCTCCTGGGGTTCCCCATTAAATTGCACTGTGCTGGGGTGCCCATACCCGGATGCCCGCCCCTCCATTCCTGGGTGGTACTGGCCTATGAGCCCCATGCTTCTGGCTGGATAGTAATCTGCCATCCTTGTGGCCCTGTGCTCATGTGCGCCAGGGGACATGGGGGTGGCAGAGTCCAGGGACCGAGAGAGATAAAGGCCTCTGGTACTAGGGCTCCTGGGGTTATGCTCAGGAGTTTCTCTTTCCCAGCGAACCTCATCTCTATCCGCCCCTGCTCCCTGTTGCAATGCAAGAGCCTGCGCCTTCAGTTCCTCAGTTAAGGCCTTACTAGACTCTATCAGTCTCTCCTGCATCGCTACCTGTTGTTGGAGTCTATCATTGCGCTGGCAGAGAGCCTCATTCTCTCTCTGTGTTTCCTGATTGGTCCTGGAGCACTGGGCCAGTCTTTGCTGCAGGAGGGTTACCTCCTGAGCTGTGTCCCTATTGGCCTGCTCCTTTCTTGCTAGAGCATCCTCCACCCTCCTGGTGTGCTCTAACAAGTTCTGGTGTTCTTTTTGGAGGTCACCCAGTCCCTGGTGGGCCAGGTGATTTTCTTCCATTTTTCTTTTTAAATGGCAGACTTCCTGGCCTAAGGCGTCTCTTTCCTGACTAAGAGCCTGCGTTTGTGCCGCCAGGTCGTCCCTCTGCCTTTGAAAGGCACAAGCTTTCTGGCGTTCTTCATCAAACTCTGCCTGGGCATCCAGGTCTTTCAAAATCAGCTTGTTGCTCTCTTCTTTCTCTCTATCTAGCTGGCTTTGCAGGGTGACTACCTGCTCCGCGCATGCCCTGTTGAAATTGATCTGTTGCTCCAACTTTTTCTGGTTCTGCAGTAGGGAGTCCAAACTGTCTTGGTGCTCCTTCTGCAGGGCCAGAAATCTGGTATCCTGGTCTGTCTTTTCCTGTTGTAGGATGCCCATATCCTCTTTTATTTTAATGATATATTGCCTACTATCATTTTCTGACTCCTGGCTCCTGAGCAGCCTCTGCTCAGAAGAGTCCAGCTCAGATTGGGCCTTCTGTAATGCCAGCAGTTGCCTACTCGCCAGATCTTGGCCTTCAGCACATTTGTCCTGCATGGCTCCCATATGTAAATATAAATATGCCGCTACCCTGGCAATCTTATTGTGTTCATCTTTGGCTTTAGGAGCCATATATAGTTCACTCAGGGCCACATGTAATGGACCCTGATCTCTCCATAGGTCTGACCCTGTTTCAGTGACCTGTCGCGTGATGGCCTGCAACCAGGCATCCTGGCCCTGTTCAGTCCATTCACCTCTCACAAATAGTTTATGTAAGAGGTGCTCTCTGGCTATTTTCATGTCTACTAAGGTCGTCATTCTAGAGATTGGTCTCTGTCCTGACTTACAGAAGTTTGTATTTTATTTTTGCAAAACAGACCTTTTTCTTAGAGCGTTCCTTTGAGAAGTGCTTTACAGCGTAACACAGCGTGTGCTCCGACCGGATATGTGTATCTGGTCAGCTGGCACGCTGCATTAATCTGCACAAGTGATAGATCTAATCCAAACGTCCGGCACGAGCCCCCAATTTGTAAGAGGATTCAATTCAACACTACAGCTAAGTCAACGCCTAGTCTATAATACTGAATGAAAACCCTTATTGATATATCTTTATGTCCAGTTCATGCATTCTGGATGACTACCCCTATATAACACCCCTCTCTTGGAATCCTCCTGACCCCACTGAGCCAAGAAGTAGTTCTGTTTTGCAAGTTAAAAGGTTTAATTGATAGTTTAAACAATAGGTATATATATCACACTTTAGAATAAATTAATAATTGAATAGCACCCTTAATCTGAGATGGTAAAGATTAACAACGGAGAATCTGGCACTAGCACACTTCTTGATAATCACTAAGGAGTTGACATGAAATGGATGGGATAGCAACAATATTTTTATGGTTTCCAATGGATGCAATGTGGAATGAAATGCAGTAAAGAAAATAACTTGATAGAATTTCAGCAAAGACAATGTAATCACTTTCTTGTACAATTCACCCCCCCTTTTATGCAATGCAGGGAAATGGAGGGAAGGCACACAATTCTCAGAAATGCAATTCAAATGTAATTCATTTCACCCAGCAACTTAGACTACAGAAGTTGAAAACACAGGCAAAATGCTTTTAAATGTGCTGGCAATGTAGAAAAAAATATGCTAAAATGCTTTTAATTCCCTCTAGGAGGTTCAGGGTGAGTGGTATCTAGTTAATATTAGTCCAGGCTCACTTTAGCAAGGATCTAGGGTGTAACTAGCAGGTTAAACGAATTTCTTTCAGAGGAAAGCAAAAGCAGCTATCTTTTTGCAAGTGGAGAAATTTGCAAATCGCGGTAAAAATCGCGAATGCGTCTGGTGCGATTACAGAGGAACTACAAGGGCTAGAAATATCGTTTTGAGGTCCTAGGAAAGCCTAGGATCTCAGCTTCCAGATGAAAGTTACTGCAAGTCTCTAGCACAAACGGTCACTGAGATATGAGCGAATAAATAAAGGTCGTTTTTCAGATTTGAAATTTTAAAGTTCAAAAAGACAAGTGCAGCTTGCAACTAGAAAATGACAAGTGACAGCTTTACAAATGACAGGTGACAGTTAGGAGGCAGTTCTACTTAGATTAAAATAGCTTGGATTATATTATTTTAACTAGGAGTTCTGCACAGTTTTCTAGGTACTCACACTATATTCTTGAGTGAAATGGGCCTCGTCATGGATCTGGTCAGGTTTTAGACGGGACTCTGGTCTCTGCACTTCACAGTGATCTGGGTCTGCTCTCTCTCTGGATTCTGAAGATTGAGGGATTTAAAGTCTGGATCTTTCTGCACAGCTTTCTCTGGAGATTGATGGAGGTAAAGTATGGATTTTCCCGGCAGAGCTTCCAGCTGCAAATGGATTTGAAAGTCCCTATCTGTCCTGTCTCTCTGCTTTTATGTGTTTTTAAAATGGGTGGGTGTGAGCAGCATCACTAGCCAGCCCCTCTCCACTTATCATTGGCCAAGCTTTCATTTCTCCCCTGATTGGGGGAGCTAAGTTGTGTCAGAGTGATGTCATTTTACAGCCTGCAGAAAGTCCACTCCTCCTGTTAACTTGCACACAAATCTAGATTTGAACCAAATACATATTTGCAGAGGTACATATTGTTTTAAAATCATATGCACCCATCATGCATTACAGGAGGTATACCCTGTTCAAACTCTGCTCTTCCTGAGAGCTTGCATTCAGAAATGGCACATATTTCACTTTTTAACTGGTTTCGCAATTTCGGACATTAACCCAAATTTACACACATGTGCGCAAGGAGTATGGACATTAGTTGATGAAGTGTCAGATTTTTCACATGCACACATTTTGAGTAATATCCTCTTTTCCGCTAAAACCCCCCTGAACATACCACCGGTTCTAAAAACCTCTTAAAATGTGGGCAGAAAAATCACAAGAATTATGGTGTCATTTATACAATTTTCACATGTCCGCTCTATGAGTTATTCATCTTTTTAGAGTTATGTTCTGGCCCCAAAGGGGTGTGGTTTTCCTCCAGCACAAGGTTGAATTTCTGGTTTTAACAGTTCTGCCAAGCCAGCTTGCTCTCACAGGCAGTGCCCCTCCCCTGTGCTTCCAGGAGAAATCTCCATTTACGACTCCCGCCATAAAACATTTGCCTGAGTCAAGACAGGGCTTTGTTCAATTTCCTGCAGAGCCCAGGTAATTCAATCAGGGAAGTGTCATATCCCTTTTGGTGTGAGCAGCAAAAGGGCAGCTAGGCCTGGGAACACAGCTGTGACTCAAGTTTCACTCCTGATGGGGGTAGTTGCCAGGCAAATTGGAATCTCTTTAAGCCAGTTTTTAGCTACATGTCATTTCTGTTCCCCAGTTTCTGCATTCAAATAAAACTAAACATTTTCACATATGCAGCTAGAAGGCTGATTCTAAGTTTAAAACTATGACATTTAAACAATTGCAACCTATGTGACACTCAAAAGTAGGTCACTCAGTCAATTTAAACATTTAGATTTTTTTAGTGTCTTTCAGTCCAAATTTACTTAAACTGCTGAAATCCACAGCTCAGCCAGTCTTGTTATAAACCTTCAAGTCACTTCAGAATATAACTTTACATTGTATCCACCTCTCAGTAAGTCTTTCTTTGGCATGTTTTGGGTTCATTTATTCAGTTTTCTACAAAAAAGTAAAATCTGGTGGTTTTAAAACGCCGGCTTTCTGATAGTGGTGAGTACTGGTACTGCACCCCTTTTTGGGATTTAAGAAAATGAATTCCCAACAGTTATGGGTTTGCTTTTGGCAATCAGCATTGCCACTCCCAATGGTTTCAGACTACTGTGTGGGTAGTCCAATGGTGGTTTTTAGGCAGCGTCCTTCTGTGCCCATAACATCGGCAAAAATGAGTGGCAGCCTATTCTTCATGCATTTCCCTGTGCATTTTCTGGGAAGCTCTGGCCATCATGATGTTTTCCATGTCAGTACTGCACAGTTTTGAGGTAGGGCTCGGATGCATGGGTAAATACATCCCACAGGTCAGGGGGATTCTAAGAGAGGGGTGTTATATAGGGGTAGTCATCCAGAACGCATGAACTGGACATAAAGATATATCAATAAGGGTTTTCATTCAGTATTCTAGACTAGGCGTTGACTTGGCTGTAGTGCTGAATTGAATCCTCTTACAGATTGGGGGCTCGTAGCCGGGATTCTGGGTTAGAATACCACTTGTGCAGCTTAATACAGTGTGCTAACTGACGGGATACATACATCCAGTCGGATCACCACGCTGCATTACGCTGTGAAGCATTCCTCAAAAGGGACACTCCAAGAAAAGTTCTGTTCTGCAAAAATAAAATACTAACTTCTGTAAGTCAGGACAGAGACCAATCTCTAGAATGACGACCTTGGTAGATATGAAAATAGCCAGAGAGCACTTCTTACATAAACTATTTGTGAGAGGTGAGTGGACTCACCAGGACCAAACAGTCTGGTTGCAGGCCATCACACCCCAAATCACGGAAACAGGGTCAGATATATGGAGAGACCAGGGTCCCTTACATGTGGCCCTGAGTGAACTATATATGTCCTCTAAGGCCAAGGATGAGCACAACAAGATTGCCAGGGTAGTGGCATATTTATATTTACATATGGGAGCCATGCAGGACAAATGTGCTGAAGGCCAAGATCTGGCGAGTAGGCAACTGCTGGCATTACAGAAGGCCCAATCTGAGCTGGACTCTTCTAAGCAGAGGCTGCTCAGGAGCCAGGAGTCAGAAAATGACAGTAGGCAGTATATCATTAAAATAAAAGAGGACATGGATATACTGCAACAGGAAAAGGCTGACCAGGATACTAGATTTCTGGCCCTGCAGAAGGAGCACCGAGACAGTTTGGACTCCTTACTGCAGAGCCAGAAAAAGCTGGAGCAACAATTAGACTTTAACAGGGCATGCACGGAGCAGGTAGCCACCCTGAAAAGTCATCTAGATAGAGTGAAGGCAGAGAGCAACAAGCTGATTCTGAAAGACCTGGATACCCAGGCAGAGTTTGATCAGGAGCGCCAGAAAGCTGGTGCCTTCCAAAGGCAAAGGGACGACCTGGCGGCACCGATGCAGGCTCTTAGTCAGGAAAGGGATACCTTAGGCCAGGAAGTCTGCCACTTAAAAAGGAAAATGGAAGAAAATCACCTGGCCCACCAGGGACTGGGTGACCTCCAAAAAGAACACCAGGACTTGCTAGAGCACACCAGGAGGGTGGAGGATGCTCTGGCAAGACAGGAGCAGGCCAATAGGGACACAGCTCAGGAGGTAACCCTCCTGCAGCAAAGACTGGCCCAGTGCTCCAGGACCAATCAGGAAACGCAGAGAGAGAATGAGGCTCTCTGCCAGCACAATGATAGGCTCCAACAACAGGTAGCGATGCAGGAGAGACTGATACAGTCTAGTAAGGCCTTAACTGAGGAACTGAAGGCGCAGGCTCTTGCATTGCAACAGGGAGCAGGGGCGGATAGAGTTGAGGTTCGCTGGGAAAGAGAAACTCCTGAGCATAACCCCAGGAGCCCTAGTACCAGAGGCCTTTATCTCTCTCGGTCCCTGGACTCTGCCACCCCCATGTCCCCTGGCGCACATGAGCACAGGGCCACAGGGATGGCAGATTACTATCCAGCCAGAAGCATGGGGCTCATAGGCCAGTACCACCCAGGAATGGAGGGGCGGGCATCCGGGTATGGGCACCCCAGCACAGTGCAATTTAATGGGGAACCCCAGGAGAGTAGGCCCATTAAGGGCATCCTGAAAACCTCTGCCCAGTTAGGTCAGTGGGGGGGGTACCCATCAAATCCTGGCAGCAAGGAGGAATCTGAAGACTCCTCTGAACTGCGCAGGACACAGGAGACCAGGTCCCCACATTCTGCCAGCCATTCCCAGGCTCGCAGAATCCGGGAAAACCTGGAAGAGCAGACAGGAACCTCTGGGAGCAGTGCCTCTGAGTCAGAGGATGAATGGACAAGGGTTACCCGAACCAAAAAGGCCAATAAGGCAAAAAGGGCCTTGCTTAAGGACCCCTTAAAGCAGATTAAGGCGATCAGGAGCGTCATCACGCCTTACCATAAGAACGCTAAGTATTCTGTTTGGGAGCACTTAGAGTTGTTTGAGCAAATGATGGAGACTTTCCATTTGAAGGACAGCCAAAGCTGTATTCAATATGTAAAGTGAACCTTCTCCCCGGAATACTCCAGTTTCTTTGCGGGGCTGGAGGACCAAAATCATTTAAGATGGTCCACCTATAAGGCGGCCATCTTGAAACATTTTTCCATTCATAGAAATCCTCAAGAGGCTCGCAAGGCAGCCTACAATTTACAATGTGGGGAGGATCAGGCCCCACAAGAATTTGTGCAGGAGTTAAAGCGTGCTTTTGCGCAGACCACCAGAAGGGTGCGCACAGACAGTAGAGAATTCATTAATACATTTTTTTATGCCTTGCCCAAATACATAATGACCCAGCTCGTGAGGGATTTTCATGAGAAAAGATCTTTAGACTGGGTCATTGAACAGGCTACCCGGATCTATGAGGTGCAGAAACCGGTAGATAGCAAAAGTAATGCCCAGAAAAACCCCAAAGCCAACAGCACCCCTGCTGCTGCCAAGGTGGCAGAGGTAAAGGTCACCCCCGTTTTAGAGTTGGAGATGGGGGGGCCTAAAAACCTACCTGCACCTAATAATGCTAGGCCCAGAAGGTCCTCGGGCCAGTCACAGACAGGGAGCCAGGGAGGCAGCCCCACAAATGGGGTCCCTCGCTCTCCTGATTATGTAAGTCCCCGTTACAAGGGAAATCGACCCATCCTGGGTTATGTGTGGACTCCCCCAGCCCAAGGGGGGGGATCCAACCGAGCACCGAACCCAGGGAACGTCCCTCCAAACTTTCCACAGGAGGGCAGAAATTTACCAAACCCTGGGCAGAACTTTTTCCCCAGATATCCACCCGACTTTCAGCCCCAAAACCATCCATCCTTCTTTCCCCAATTCCCTGAGCCCAGACCACTGAATCTGGGAGAGGGGAGGCCAAGGGTGGAGGGGTACCCAAATCTTCCCAACCCGGGGTATTACCAGAGGAGGGACAGCTACCCTTCCCGGGATCAGCCCAGGGGAGAAAGCAGGGCCCCGTATCAGCCTGAGCGGGTTTCCCAGTTAGAGCGCCAGGTCCAAAATATGGCACGGGATCTGGGTCAAATACTGAGGGTGCAGCAGAACCCTCAGTTGGGCATGCCGGCACAGAATGCCCCAAACTCTGGACCTGGTACTCCAGAACAATGACGGGGGCAGCACCCCGATAACTCACCGGTTCCCAGGGAGGAGGCACAAAGGAAGGGGGGTGTAAAGCCTTGGAGGAAGCTTCCTTCCTCACTTGTAAACAGCCCCTGGAAACCCAGGAACCGGAAATAAAATCTCCTGCCCCTGAAAGTCTGCCTCCTAAGGAGCAGAGGGGGGGTAGGAGAAACAAAAGACCCAAACAGACTCAGTTTGAGGAGGAGGTACAGATCTTCCAATTTGAGGGAGAGGGATCCTCAGAGGATCCTGGGAAAAGGATCTTCTCCTTCAGAGAGGGGGGAACTCCTCCCAAAGAAAAATAGGTCCCTAGGGATGCAAATCCAGACTGGGAAGATGTGGAGACTGAGCTACCGCCGCCAACCATCTCATCCCAGAACCAACAGCAAGAAAATCCCCTGGTTCAGACCCATCCTGGTGACTGCCTCCAAAAAGGGGGGGGCGGCCCGGAACCGGAGCCAGGGGAACCCACAATGGCTCTGATCTCCAGTTGCCAACTTTTTCTTTCAGATTCCCAAGGCTCTCCACAGAATTCCGCCCAAATCTCTTCGCTAGTGATGTCCAAAACCAGAAAGTTAGCCCACCAGTTGTCCAAAAATGTGCATTATCTGTGCCCCCTTGAGGAGAAGGAGGGAAGATACTATGCCCCGGTACAAGTACAGGGGCAGGGTACAATTTTGGCACTGGTGGACACTGGATCTCAAGCTACCCTTCTGTCCAGAAGGGCCTTTGACGAACTGAATGCAGGAAGGGGAGAGAATTACCAAATTCCTCCCACCTCTCTTCCTGGACAACTGCAGAACTTTGACGGGAAGGAAATTCCCGTCGACGGGACGGCAGATTTGGACATAAAAATTGGGCGACATAAGTTGAAACACCCGGTCATAGTTGTGACCCCAGAGGGCACCCCTTGTTTACTAGGGAATGACCTCCTGAGAAGGTTGTCACCCCTAATAGATTGTGTAAACAAGGTCCTCTGGACCCAGACTAGCCGACCAATAAAATTAAAACAGAGTGTCAACCATGTTAGTTTAAACGGCACCTGCCACATGGTTGAACAAAAATCTGACCAAGTAGAATTTCACTTCCAGAATAGCCAAATTCCAGACGTGACAGTAATAGCAGTAGGACAACAGACTGGTGATGGGGGGTCCTCTCTATTTCTGAAAATCAACCTTCCTTCCAGTTTAAGGTGGTATTCCACACTGGAAGGAAACACCCTGAAATTCTTTACTAATCCACAATCAGAAACTCCCACTCCTATAGTCCAGAACGATGTGAAATCAGCTCAGAGCCTGGCTGATATTCAGCAAATTGGAGAGCAGCTGTTCATCCCTGTCCAATTAAATGATGGGAAGGACTCTGTTCTCGCTCGAGTGTGTGTGAACAACGGTAAGAGCTTCATCAGCGAAGCCATGTTCCGCCAACTCCCAAAAGATCCAGCCATGCCCACATTCAAACTGATAGACAAATGGGAAATGGACCTGGAAGCGCCTAATTCCAAACATCTCCTGCCAAGCAGGTGTATGCTCAAAATCTCCATTGGCAACAAGAGCATAGTCCATAACTGTTGGGTCGTGCGAGACGTCACTGCCGCCTTTTACTTAGGCAGTGACATTCTCAATCGCTTTGCCATTAGTTTGGACCTAATAAACTTCAAAGCTTGGTCCCGATTAGCGGATAATCCCATGGGCTTTGATGAACCAGAAAAAGCATTTAGGTCAGCTCAATTGCTACCTTATGCAGTTGAAATTCAGATCAAAGAGGAAGTCACCATTCCCGAAAGGACCCGACAATTCTTCCTGGAAGTGAAAGTTAAAAGAGGACAATATTTGCAAAACCCTGATGCTTACATACATCTAAATGCTTCTCTCCAACAGCAAGGGTTGGGGGTAAACCCAACTCCATTAGTCAACATAGAACATGACACCATTCCAATAGAGGTGGATAACAGCGACTTAAAGAGTATTACTCTAGCCGCAGGCACCATTATTGGAATGGCGGTTGATGACCGACATTTTTCCATCGATTTAGTAAATGAACTGTTAGGACCAATCCCCAAGGACTGTTTTGACAGCGACAGTGAGGACAATACAACACCAGACAGGATTTTTACCCGGCATGGGGGGAACTTCCTGGTGTACACTTCCTGCCCCTATGGTAAGGAAGATGTGACTTGTGACTTCAGGAGGGATGAGGTGATTTTCCAGGTCCATGAGGGCTGCCTTTCCCACCTGAAGCCTCCGGTCCAAATCAGCACTCTGACCAGGGACTTCTCCACCCAGCAGGAGGAGGCCGCTGAGATAGCCAAACCAGAAGTCTTTCCAGGCTTCAGGCAGATGGTGGAATAGAGAGTCAACCTAGCTGATGCCTGTGTGACTTTGGAACAAAAGCAAAAGTTGAAACAAGTTTTCTTGGATTTCCAAGATCTCTTTGCGGTAGACTCATATGACTGTGGTCGCACTGACATCCACACAACAACAATCCCCACGGACCCTGGCATGACTCCTGTGTTTGTGAAGCAATATCGCTTGCCTCTCGCATCAATGGAGTCCCTTACTGAAATAATTAAGAACCTTGAGTCCCGGGGAATAATCCGTCCAGTCCACAGCACCTTCAACAATCCGGTGCTGGGAATATTGAAGCCAAACGGCCAGTGGAGACTCTGCGCCGACCTCAGGGAGCTCAACAAACGAGTCCATACTTCCCGATGGCCTCTGCCCTACATTGACCAAGGGCTGGCCCAGATCCAGGGGTCACAGGTATTCACTGCAATAGACCTGACCAATGGATACTGGACCGTGCCTGTCAGTAGGGAGGACCAATACAAACTGGCTTTTACCTTTGGGGGCCAGCAGTACACATGGACCCGGACTCCCTTCGGATACCTCAACTCCGGCAATGAATTCAACATTTTCCTACATAAGGCCATGCCCGACCTGGGTGCGAGGGGTAACCTGGCTTATGTAGATGATGTCCTCATCAAAAGTTCATCTGTGGAGGAACACATAGCGGAGATCCGTTATGTTCTGACGCAGTTGAGGGCCGCCGGAGCAAAACTTTCCTTAAAGAAAGCACAGTGGTGTTGAACCCGTGTTAATTTCTTGGGGCATGAAATTACTCCTCAGGGTCTCTGTCCCCAGGAAAAGAAAGTGGAAGCCCTCCAAAAATTGAAAGACCCCACAACTCTGCGGGAACTAAGGAGCCTCCTTGGACTGACTAATTACAGCAGAAAGTTCATTGAGGGCTACGCAGAAATCACCAGACCCCTGATTCATCTCCTGAAGGGGGGGGTCAAGTGGGAATGGGGCCAGAACAAGCCGAGGCAGTAAGACAACTCAAGAGAAGCCTCTCACAAGCGCCTTGCCTAGCTTACCCTGTCAGAAACAAGGAGTTCTTCCTGGAGACAGGGTTCTCTAATACGTGCTTGACGGCAGTATTATACCAAAAGCATGACAAGGTGAATAAAGTAATCTCCTATGCGAGCAAAACGTTATCCTAAGTGGAGGAAAAATTCAACGATTGTGAGATGGCACTCCTGGCAACGGTGTGGGCATTGAAGAATTACCGCCCGTTTATCCAGGGGGAACACATCATAGTGGAGACTCCACACCAGCCTCTGCAATATCTCCAAAGTGACAGAATCCGGGCCGGAAATGTGAGTAATTCCCGAATTACTTCCTGGATTCTGTCAATGCAAGGCTTTCCTGTGGAGGTCAGATATGGCCAAAACAAGAAGAGTCCCCTCGCGCAAGGTCTGGCTGACTTGCATGATTGTGCCAGAGAAAACTGTCTCGAGGACGAAAGTCTAAAAATCAAGGACAACACGGAGGCATACCTTAATTCCCCACACAAAGTCTTTGAACAAGATAAGTGTGAGGGAATGCCCACTGTCTATGTGGATGGATGCTCTTACCATGTTGACAACAACGGGGAGAAAGAACTGGTGGCCGGCGTAGGGAATGCATGGGTGAATGAGTCCCCAGAACCCTCCGCTGGATACAAAATTGGTCCCCGAAGTAGTCAGGTGGCAGAATTGATGGCTGTGCATCAGGCCATCCTCACTGCTGTCCAGCATCAACTCCACGAACTGGTCATAATCACAGATTCGGATTATGTACGGAACGGGTTCGTGGAGCACCTGGTTAATTGGAAAGCCAGGGGCATGTTATGTGCTAACAACAAACCCTTGAAACATGGGAAGTTGATCCAAAACATTGACGATCTGGTCATCTCGAATGAGATGACCATCTATTGGAAAAAGATCAAGGGTCATTCCAAAGTAGAGGGACCAGACAAAACTGGAAATGACTTAGCTGATCAGCTGGCCAAAACCGGGGCCATCCAAGGGGATCTAATTGAGATTGAGTCCCTGTTGGGGGAAATCCAGGTCACTGCTATCACTAGGTCCCAGACAAATGCTCACAATGATCTTTCAATTGCACAATGGAGCAAGGAGACCCCTGATGCGGATTTGATTACCGCTCAGAAGGGGGATCCAGTAATTGGTAAATTTTACCAGCACCTTGAGGACCCTGAGAACTTTCCCCTGACGGATACCGATTACATTGGGAAAGAGGACCTAAGAGTGTTGATGAAATGTCCAAAAATGTTCCGAATCCAAGACGGTTTGTTGGTAAGGAAATCGAAAGCTGGCCATGACCAGTGGGTGGTTCCTACCTCATTCCGAAGCCTGATGTTAAGTCACGCCCATGATGCGGCCACCGCCGGTCATAGGGGGTTTCACACAACATTGGAAATCTTAAGAGAGGTTGCATACTGGCCACACATGGGGCAGGACCTTGACCAATACTTGAAGGGGTGTCTTGTGTGTGCACAATTTCAGCCATCATCCCTCACGCACCGTGCGCCTCTCCAAAAGAGGGGGATGACACTGCCATGGTCAGATTTACAAATCGACTTTGTAGGCCCCATGATTCGCTCTGCTAGGGGGAATAAGTACATGTTGACTGTGACATGCTTGTTTACCAAGTGGGTGGAATGTCTCCCAGCCCCAAATTGCAAGGCAGAAACTGCAGCTGCCCTGATGATTAACCACATCTTTTCCCGTTTTGGTCTACCTCAAAGGATTGAGTCAGACAGGGGTACCCACTTCACCAGTGAAGTAATGACAAAGATGTGGGAGATACTGGGGGTCAAAAGGAAGTTGCATATTGCTTATAGACCAGCTTCTTCTGGGGCAGTAGAGAGATATAACCGAACCATTGTGAGCATCTTAAAAAAGTTTGTGGCAGATTCTGGGCCAAGTTGGGATATCCGATTACCTCTGGTCCTAATGGCCATCAGATCTACCCCTTCATCTGCAACCAAAATGTCACCATTTGAGTTGATGACTGGGCGCAAGATGGTGCTTCCGCAGCATTTGCTCTATAGGACCCAAGAGCAGACACTAATAAATGCCTCCACAACTCATGAGTATGTGGAGAATTTAAGGAAACACCTTCAACATGCTTTTACTTATGCTCAGCGGAATCTAGAAAGATCAGCTGATAGCATGAAGACCCACTATGACCTGAAGACTTCCAGGAAGGAATATCAGGTGGGAGACCGGGTCTATCTATACAACTTCCAAAGAAACCAGGCAAAGCAGCGCAAATTTTTGCCTACATGGAAGGGACCCTTTGAGATCATCGACAAAATCTCCCCTGTGGCCTATAAGGTCCGCATCCCCAAAGGCGGTTTGGCAGAGGGGGAAGACAAGTGGGTCCACATGAACCAGTTGAAATGTTGCCATCCCAGGCACACTCTGCAACAACTGGAGGAATCCAGTGGAATCCTAGCGGGTACTGTCTCAGACTAATTCAGTTCCAACCATAAAACATACCACATCTAGTCTCTAAAATATTGTGATTTGCATGAAACTGTCTCTTAGTTATAGTGTTTTTTTTTCAAAATAAGAATGTAATGTTTCGTTATGATGAAATGCATATGCTGCCCCACTATCTCAACAGTGGTGGAAAATGTCTATGAATAGGTTTTGCCGCTCTTCCTTTGTCATCCTAGGAGAAAGAAAACCTGGAGACGGGACAAGGAGGACGATCCGGAGACCGGGAGCAGAGACGCAACGGGCCCGGTGTACCGCCCAATCTTCCCATCAGGACCGGCGAGGAGAACCGATCGATCAGTACCGGATGGAGGAAAAGATGCTGAACTGTACCATCTATTGGAAGAAGATGAGGAAACATCCCAGGTCTTGCGAGTCCCATTCGTGAAATAGAATGGCCATCGCAAGAGGGGGGCTTGTGGGATGTATTTACCCATGCATCCGAGCCCTACCTCAAAACTGTGCAGTACTGACATGGAAAACATCATGATGGCCAGAGCTTCCCAGAAAATGCACAGGGAAATGCATGAAGAATAGGCTGCCACTCATTTTTGCCGATGTTATGGGCACAGAAGGACACTGCCTAAAACCACCAGTGGACTACCCACACAGTAGTCTGAAACCATTGGGAATGGCAATGCTGATTGCCAAAAGCAAACCCATAACTGTTGGGAATTCATTTTCTTAAATCCCAAAAAGGGGTGCAGTACCAGTACTCACCACTATCAGAAAGCCGGCGTTTTAAAACCACCAGATTTTACTTTTTTGTAGAAAACTGAATAAATGAACCCAAAACAGGCCAAAGAAAGACTTACTGAGAGGTGGATACAATGTAAAGTTATATTCTGAAGTGACTTGAAGGTTTATAACAAGACTGGCTGAGCTGTGGATTTCAGCAGTTTAAGTAAATTTGGACTGAAAGACACTAAAAAAATCTAAATGTTTAAATTGAATGAGTGACCTACTTTGAATGTCACATAGGTTGCAATTGTTTAAATGTCATAGTTTTAAACTTAGAATCAGCATTCTAGCTGCATATGTAAAAATGTTTAGTTTATTTGAATGCAGAAAACTGGGGAACAGAAGTGACATTTTATCTGAAAACTGGCTTAAAGAGATTCCAATTTTGCCTGGCAGCTACCCCCATCAGGAGTGAAACTTGAGTCACAGCTGTGTTCCCAGGCCTATCTGCCTTTTGCTGGCCACACTAAGGATATGCCATCTCTCTGATAATTGAATTAAGGGGAGCCCCACAGAATACAGGAGCTCTGAACAAAGCCCTGTCCTGACCCAGGCAGATGGTTTATTGCAGACGTCGTAAATGTAGCTTCCTCTTGGCAGAAGCTGGGAGGGGAAGGGTCTCTGAGCTTGGCAGAAACTGGAAAGACTGGTTTCTGTACCATGTGACATGAAAAGACACACCTCTATAGCCAGAATATGGTTTTAGAAAAAGATGAATAACTCATAGAGCAGACTTGTGAAAATTATTTAAATGACACCATAATTCTTGTGATTTTTCTGCCCACATTTTAAGAGGTTTTTAGAACCGGTGGCATGTTCAGGGGGGTTTTAGCGGAAAAGAGGATATTACTCAAAATGTGTGCATGTGAAAAATCTGACACTTCATCAACTAATGTCCATACTCCTTGCGCACATGTGTGTAAATTTGGGGTAATGTCCGGGATTGCAAACCAGTTAAAAAGTGCAAAATATCGCCATTTCTGAATGCAAGCCCCCAGGAAGAGCAGAGTTTGAACAGGGTATACCTCCTGTGATATGTGATGGGTGCATGTAATTTCAAACCACTGTGTAGCTATGAAATATGTATTTGGTTCAAATCTAGATTTGTGTGCAAGTTGACAGGAGGAGTGGACTTTCTGCAGGCTGTAAAATGACATCACTCTGACACAACTTAGCTCCCCCAATCAGGGGAGAAATGAAAGCTTGGCCAATGATAAGTGGAGAGGGGCTGGCTAGTGATGCTGCTCACACACACCCATTTTCAAAACACATAAAAGCAGAGAGACAGGACAGATAGGGACCTTCAAATCCATTTGCAGCTGGAAGCTCTGCCGGGAAAATCCATACTTTACCTCCATCAACCTTCAGAGAGCAGACATAGAGACTTCAAATCTATCAAGTTTCCAGAACCAGAGAGAGAGCAGAGCTGACCCAGATCACTGTTAGCAAAACCAGAGAGAGCTGAACCGGAGTCCAGTCCAAAACCTGACCAGATCCGTGGCGAGGCATATTTCAAAAATATAGTGTGAGTACCTAGAAAACTGTGCAGAACCAATCTCTTAGTTAAAATAATATAATCCAAGCTATTTTAATCTAAGTAGAACTGCCTCCTAACTGTCACCTGTCATTTGTAAAGCTGTCACCTGTTATTTTCTAGTTGCTAGCTGTCACTTGTCTTTTTGAACTTTAAAATTTCAAATCTGAAAAACGACCTTTATTTAATTGCTCATATCTCCACGGCCGTTTGTCTTAGAGACTTGCAGTAACTTTCATCTGGAAGCTGAGATCCTAGGCTTTCAAAGGACCCCAAAACGATATTGATAGCCCTTGTAGTTCTTCTGTAATAGCGCCCGGCGCATTCGCGAATTTTACCGCGATTTGCAAATTTCTCCACGTGTGAAAACAGAAGCTTCTTGCTTTCATTTGCCAAAAATTCGTTTAACCTACCAATTACTCCTAGATCACTGCAAGTGTGAGCCTGGACTAATATTAACTTGATTTCACTCACCTTGAACCTCTAGAGGGAATTAAAAGCATTTTAGCATATTTTTTCTACATTGCCAGCACATTTAAAAGCATTTGGGCCTGTGTTTTCAACTTCTGTAGTCTAAGTTGCTGGGTGAACTGAATTACATTTGAATTGCATTTCTGAGAATTGTGTGCCTTCCTTCCATTTCCTTGCATTGCATAAAAGGGGGGGGTGAATTGTACAAGAAAGTGATTACATTGTCTTTGCTGGAATCCTATCAAGTTATTTTCTGTACTGCATTTCATTCCACATTGCATCCATTTGAAACCATAAAAGTATTGTTGCTATCTTATCCATTTCATGTCAACTCCTTAGTGATTATCAAGAAGTGTGCTAGTGCCAGATTCTCCGTTGTAATCTTTATCATATCAGATTAAGTGTGCTATTCAATTATTAATTTATTCTAAAGTGTGATATATATACCTATTGTTTAAACTATCAATTAAACCTTTTAACTTGCAAAACAGAACTACTTCTTGGCTCAGTGGGGTCAGGGGGATTCTAAGAGAGGGGTGTTATATAGGGGTAGTCATCCAGAACGCATGAACTCGACATAAAGATATATCAATAAGGGTTTTCATTCAGTATTCTAGACTAGGCGTTGACTTGGCTGTAGTGCTGAATTGAATCCTCTTACATTTACCACTAAACATGCTAATTTAATTAAAGATTTGTAACCCCCAGCGGCTAAGCCCCAAACTCCCACTAATGAAAGGGCTAATGCTAGAACCTCAGCCTCTGATAACAAATGCACATGTGAATCACAATCTGGGGATAAACCCACAGATTAAAAAGTTGTCCTTTTGCTTCTTGACATTGCTGGGTGTAAAGGGAAGATCATTAGCCCTAATCGAGTTAAGGCACATGGACCTCCGGAAATGTTAGCTGGAATGTAAGTGTATGTGATGTTGCCACATGAGAAGAGCCATCCTGTTGGAAGTTTCACATGATTTAGATGACTGGCATCTTTCACTGTATGATTGCAAGACATAGTATTATTCACAATGGTACATGTGCTTAGAACTCGTGAACACAACTTTTTCTCAAACACAGTTTGATTTTTCTGTTTGGTTAAATTCAGCTGTTGGCATTTGCCAATTTCTTTTACATTGTAGGTCATAAAGTAACACACGTTGTCTTGAGTTATATTATATGTTATAAAACGCGTCAAGTTTCTCCACTTGCGATCTGTTTCCTGGCAAAACCTGCAGTACTCATAGACTGAAAAGGATGGTCTGATATCGGAATCTTGAACTGCAGAATCATTGTGCATGATGCCGAAAATGTGCTTTAGAAGCGGAACTGGCGTCGGCACCACTACTAAACAAGTGGTCAGCTAAGCTTCTGCATGATGCACATCAGTAAGGCAAAAGTGTGTAATGTTGAGTACCTGTTGTGCCAAATATGTCCACATATTCTCTGCTTGGGTAATCATCGTGGAACATTTTCGCCGTCCTAAAGACATCTGTTGTATAGCTGGCATCAACGTTGTTTGCGTTTGCACCTGACGTGTTTGCCGCATTCCACAAATCAATTTCTTCGGTCTGGCTGGCTTTTCAGCATCGGCATAGGGGTGATTTCGGACATCATTGCTCATCATCATCAGTTTCCCATGGATCGCTGGCACAGATGTGACACTTCTCATGGGTAGCAGCATGCCGTGTGACTCTCCCAAATTGGGTCAATTTAGTCCCACAATTACACCAGACAGACACAGGATCTACAAGGCAATCCCAGAAAAGAGATGTCAGTGTTGAAAATCACTCTCTTAGGTAACATTTGTCTGCGGGCACATACTTCCATTTTTCTTTTCCCGGTTCCATTACTAAGACTACCTGGTCCTTGCCTGGTGCAATAACATCTGTGTACACCGGTGGGCCACCTGGTCTTTCACCCACACCTTTGCACCCGGTACCATACTGTCTGAAGAGCCAAAACCATGATCCCCACGAGTAGTTAACACTGTGGGAGGCTCCCCCTTTTTGACCATGGACAACTTTACAGGAACAATAATCAATTGGGTCACTCGATCACCCTATGAATTGGTAATACTTGGTCTCCACTATTCATTAAGATAACTTTCATCTCACCTTGGTAATCAGCGTCAATGACCCCTCTCAGCACTTGAACTCCCTTCAATGCTAAGCCAGATCTAGGGGCAATCCATCCCATATCCTCTGGAGGAATATGTACCCCAATCCCTATTTCTATCACAACAGTCCCTCTCGCGTCTAATTTAATTTCTTTATGAGAATGCAAGTCTACCCCTGCTGACTCTGGAGTCACCCGATACTCTTTTCCTGACCGTATTCCTGAATTATTTTGCCTTTGAAGTGCGACCCATTGTCACTTTGAATTTGCAATGGCACTCCGTAATGCAACGTGATCTGATCCAACAACTTAATGGTGATCTAAGAAGCCTCATTGGACTGACTAATTACAGTAGGAAGTTCATTGAGGATTACGCAGATGTCATAAAACCCCTGATCCATCTGTTGAAGGGGGGGTCAAGCGGGAGTGGGGTCCAGAACAAGCCGAGGCAGTAAAACAACTCAAAAGAAGTCTCTCACAAGCACCTTTTCTAGCTTACCCTGTCCAAAACAAGGAGTACTTCTTGGAGACTGGGTTCTTGAATACATGCTTGACAGCAGTATTATGTCAGAAGCATGAAAAAGTTAATAAAGTTATCTCCTATGAAAGCAAGACTTTATCCTCTGTGGAGGAAAAACTCAAACGATTGTGAGAAGGCACCCCTGGCAACGGTGTGGGCATTGAAAAACTACTGCCCGTTCATCCAGGGGGAACACATCATAGTGGAGACTCCACACCCATCTCTGCAATAACTCCAAAGTGACAGAGTCTGGGCTGGAAATGTGAGTAATTCCAGAATTACTTCCGAGATTCTGTTAATGCAAGGCTTTCCTGAAGAGGTCATATATAGCCAAAACTAGAAGAATCCCCTCACGTAAAGTCTGGCTGACTTGCATGATTGTGCCAGAGAAAACTGTCTTGAGGACGAAAGTCTTAAAACCCAGTACAACATGGAGGCATACCTGAATTCCCTGCAAAAAGTCTATGAAGAAGACAAGTGCGAGCGAATGCCCACAGTTTATGTGGACGGCTGCTCCTACCATGTTGACAACAATGGCGAAAAGAAACTGGTGGCCGGCGTTGGGAATGCCTGGGTGAATGATGCCCCGGAACACTCCACTGGGTACAAAATCGGTCCCCACAGTAGTCAGATGGTGGAGTTGATCGCAGTTCATCAGGCTATCCTCACTGCCATCCAACACCAACTCCACGAACTGGTCAAAATCACAGATTCAGATTATGTCTGGAACGGGTCCGTGTAGCACTTGGTTAATTGGGAAACCAGAGGCATGCTATGTGCTAATAACAAACCTCTCAAACATGGCAAGCTAATCCAAAATATTGATGATCTGGTCACCTCTAATGGGATGACCATCTTTTGGAAGAAGATTAAGGATCATACCAGAATAGAGGAGCCAGACAAAACTGGAAACGACCTAGCTGATCAGCTGGCCAAAACCAGAGCCATCTAGTGGGATCTCCTTGAGATTGAGTCCCTGTTGGGGGAAATCCAGGTCACTGCTATCACTAGGTCCCAGACAAATGCTCACAATGAACTCTCAACTGCCCAGTGGAGTAAGGAGACCCCAGATGCTGATTTAATCACGGCACAAAAAGGGGATCCAATTATTGGGAAATGTTATCAACACATTGAGGACCCTGAGAACTTTCCTCTGACGGACACCGATTACATTGAGAAAGAGGACCTCAGAGTGTTGATGCAGTGTCCCAAATTGTTCCGAATTCAAGATGGCTTGTTGGTAAGAAGATCCATCTCTGGCTGTGACCAGTGGGTGGTACCTACCTCATTCCAAAGCCTGATGCTTATTCACGCCCATGACGCACCCACAGCTGTTCATCCGGGGTTTCACACCCCTTTAGAAATTTTACGCAAGGTTGCCTACTGGCCACACATGGGGCAGGACCTCGACCAATATTTGAAGGGCTGTCTTGTGTGCTCACATTTTCAGCCAACTTCACTCACACGCCACGCTCCCCTCCGGAAGAGGGGGTGACACTGCCTTGGTCAGATTTCCAAGTAGATTTCATCGGGCCTCTAGGGAGAAAAGGTACATCTTAACAGTAACATGCTTGTTTACCAAATGGGTGGAATGTCTCCCGGCTCCAAATTGCAAGGCGGAAACAGCAACTGCTCTGATGATCAACCACTTCTTCTTGTGTTTTGGCCTACCCAAAAGGATTGAGCCAGACCGAGGTAGCCACTTCACCAGCAAAGTGATGACAAAGATGTGGGAGACACTTGGGGTAAAAAGGAAACTTCACAATGCATCCCGCAGTCCTCTAGTGAGGGAGTTGAGAGGTACAATAAAACCATTGTGAGCATTCTAAAAACATTTGTGGCAGATTCTGGCCCAAGTTTGGACATCTGATTACTGCTTGTCCTGATGGCTATCAGATCTACACCATCTTCTGCGACCAAGATGTCTCCATTTGAGCTAATGAGTGGGCAAAGGATCGTGCTTCCTCAGCATCTGTTCTACAGAACACAAGAGAAGACACTGATAAACACCTCCACAACACATGAGTATGTTGAGAATCTAAGAAAACACCTTCACCATGCTTTTGCGTATGCTCAGCTGAATCTGGAAAAATCAGCAGAGGGGATGAAGACGTAAAATGACTTTAAAACAACCAAAAAGAAATACCAAGTAGGAGACAGGGTCAACTTGTACAATTTCCAAAGGAACCAGACCAAGGAGCAGAAATGTTGACCGAGTTGGCACGGTCCTTTTGAAATTGTAGATAGAATTTCACCTGTCACCTATAGTATCCGCATCCCCAAAGGAGAACTGACAGAAGAGAAATAGGTCCATATTAATCAGTTAAAAAGTTGTCACCCTAGAAACACTTTGCAGCAAATTGAGGAGCCAAGAGCAAATCAAATAGAGGAGACATCTGGAGAATAAGAACAAAAAAAAGAACAACCAGAAGGTTGGGATTCCCAAAACTTCTAGTCAAATCAGCAGTTATCTGTGTCTTGTGAGTGATCATTTGTCTTTATCATCTAAGTACTGTCATTATTGCAATGCATGTGTGTCCCACTACTGTCAATCTTCCAGGAAGGCAGTCGGTTGGAAATTATAGTAACCGGTTCCTATTTATTCAATAGATTCATACTGGTTCCACCCTTCATAAACCAAGGAGGACCTCCCCGGGGACCTGGAAAGGAAAGATCAAAGAGCAAACTGGGGGTGTCACTCCACACCACAAAGAAAGACCTAAGGGGATCTGTGGGTGTCACTCTGCACTCCAACGAGAGACAATAGGAGGATCATGGTGTACCGATCCCTGATGAACCCCACTTTGCCCTACTAATGAACCCCACATTGCCCTACTCTCCCTCGACAGAAAGTTTCAGAAGAGTCGGGAAGGGAATTTGTGGGGTACATTGACCCGCTCGGCAGAATTCCCATCCATGAACAAGCTGCACTTGAGCAGTTAACATCGAAATGGCTGTGCTAGCTCCTTGGAGAATCATTGCCCCGCATCAAAACTGCATTTTGCAGCTACAAAATGATGGCTGCACCATCTTGCCAAACAACTTTTGCGCAAGTTGGAACAGAGAACAAACTAAGGCCACCAGTATGTGTTCTTGTGTGCACCAAAAAAATGCAAATTGAAAAGCAGCGATGCTCTGCTGTTTGCAAAAAGTTCCTATTGAAAAGGGAATATTTTACATTGAAAAGGATACTTCCCTGATGCTATTTTCAGATATTCAACATCACATTGCTTTTATCAATAAGGCCCTGCAATGCCCATCCATATCCAGATTGTGCTCTAGCAGAAGAAAGAATTATCCTTGCATGAGTCGGGCCAGAACTGGGAAATTAACAGAAGCTTTACTTTCAGCCGTGCAGGAAAACGCTTGACTTTTGGGTTACAAAATGTTAAAAATCAATGCTTCAAAGAAACCCTAGCTCTATGGGCATATGTCAATTTCAGTGGAACTATGTCTTGAACAAATAGCTCTATAAAAGAAACTGGCTCAGGCTGCAGAACAATGTGTGAATTCAGATGGAAGAGAAACACCAAATTTGAGAGGGACATCCCAGCAGCATTCTGTTTTAAAAGTACAAACTTGTCCTTGCCTAGTAATGTAAAGGGGGTTTTGCTGGGAAACATTATTTCAACAGCAATGCATCTGATTCAGACCGAAAATGAAATAAAGGAATAAAGAAATGGGCTGCCTTCTGAAACCAGCCAAACAGGTTCTGCTTGGGGGGGGTTGCTAGCAACAGAAGGAGCTACAGTAGATCTGGGACACAGTAGCCGGTCAAGTGGCACAGCGAGTAGAGCGCCCGCTTTGACACCCGTGCAGAGCCTGTTAACGCAGGTTCGAATCGCGGCGGGGCCAAACTCAGCCTTTCATCCTTCCGAGGTTGATAAATGAGCACCACACACCGTGGGTAATAATAAGCAGCGCTCAGATACCTGAGGGTTTGTAGCGCTATATAAAAGCCTAATTATTATTATTATTATTATTATTATTATTATGTGTGCTAATTGCTACCTTTGAAAACTTTGAATGGACCAAAAGCACTAAACATCCCATGCCCTTCAGACTTCTGCCTGGGCAGAGGCCTCTTACAATAGAGATTCTGGGACACATATGTGTGAAATAGGAGAATAGGTCTGAAAAGCCAGTCCGATAGCACAGCAAGTAGATGCCCACTTTGACATCCGTGCAGAGCCTGCTGAAGCAGGTTCGAATCCCGGCAGGGCCAAACTCAGCCTTTCATCCTTCTGAGGTCGATACACAAGCACCACACACCGTGGGTAATAATAAGCAGTGCTCAGATACTTGAGGGTTTGTAGCGCTATATAAATGCTACATTATAATTTTTATTAATAATAAGAAAAAATAATGTATATATTTATTACAGAATACATCTTATACTGTGCTCACATAGAATGTACATCATAGGATTACTTGAAGACTTAAACCGTGTTCATTTAGGCACATGCGTCTAGTTTATATATTCAATATCATTGTGGTGTATACAACAAATGGAAAAAGAAAATATACAAATATCATTCCAAAATACTGAACAATGTCCACACAACATAAATGTAAACAAGCATAAAGTACAATACACTGCAAAGTTGCAACCTATATATCCATGTAAAAACATTTAATACATAACGATTGTGTTAGTATTCAGCAGCACCGTATACCCTAACTATTGTTTAATCTGGTCAACTTGTTTTGATGAAAAGCCTAATCATGCATGCACCTTGTCTTTCTCGGGGCAATATGATACGCTACTGAAGAAATACACTAAATACAATGTAGGATTCTTCTGAATTACCCCGTAATTCATGAATTAGGGATTCACAGCTCTTATTTCGTGTGTCTGTTTCATATGTATTGTAGGTTGCTTTAAATTAACACCTAAAACATTGGAACTTTTTTATGGACAATGAAAGCCATCTCACATCCATTCCCGACAGAATTATGACACATATTTTGGTTATATCAGTTGTCACATTTGTATCTTAAGCTGTCTTCAAGCCCATGAGATGCTGTGAGTGCTGCTGAGATCTAGAATTGAATCGCTTCTGGATTCACAAAGTACTGCTGGAGTCCAGAATAAATGTCCGTGGAAGTTGCCATACAATCTACATCTCTAGAAGAGAGCATTAAGATACAGTTGTAGCTTATGATTTAGTAGACCAAAAAACAACGTTTGCAACACATGGATTTCTCCATGGGCATCAAAGGAAAAACACTCAACTGCCTGTCCTCTTTAATGAATTGGCAGATTCTCTAAATTGAAGCCAACTGGCTATCCTCTTTAATGTATGGCAGATTATCTAAAGTCAAGCCAGGCTTATCCAGTTAAATTCTCATGGAGGGAATAGTTTCTCAAGGGTCCACCGTCTCACATTGATTGTTTAGCATATTATCAAACCACTTGCAGACCTACTTAATTCTTAAATCAAATTCTTCCAACTCCGGAATGATGTTGTCTAAATTGCATTCAATGTGGAACCTCACCAAGCCAATCATCCTCTGATCAATATCTGTCTCGGTGTGAGTCAGGAGTTGATGGTCATTAATGACTTCTGCCTGAATGCAGTTAAATGTACAAATCCCATCTTCAAAGCATTTCCCATTCAACGTGCGTTCTGCCATTGGAAACTGCGCGACTCCTTGAACACAGGGGGACATCCTGAGCTTCCAATTTAACAAGAATGTCTCTCACACCACAACTCAATGAGCTGCCATTTAAATCCCACTTCTATCTACATATGTTCAGAAACAATGCTCTGTTTCGTGATATCAGCCACAGAATTCACTTGACCAGAGCCTTGGCATTTTCAGAAGCAAACTACTGTAATAATCTATTCCTGTGAATCAACAAAGGTGCTATGCAACATTTATAGTTCATTCAAAACCTTGAAGTGCATTGAAACCTCACTACCACAACTATTCAGGACTTAGGGCCCTCAAATATTGATCACCCTTAAAATGTGCCTTGTATCTAAACGTATCCAACAAAAAGGGCCAAGGTATATGAGCCACGGCATATAACCCTATGTCCAATCCAAGACACTCAAGTCAGCTAACGAAAATCGACTCTTTATATCTAGGTTTAAGGAAAACAAGTTATCAGAGGGAGAACTTTACACTCCTCTGCACCAACCCACTGGAACTCCATCCCAACATATTTCAGACTGGAGCCCAAATACCAGGGATTGAAAAAAGTGGATCATGAAATAAAATGGCTCTCTTGATATTCACTCCCCACCTTTCTGAACCCGATTTGCAGCTCCACCTCCCTGTCTCTTAGAAGACTAGACCTTTTTACACTTATATTGCATAATTGTTGCAGTGTTTCTTATCATATACTAGGAATGCATTGTCTTTACACTATGAGTGCTAGATTGCACTGTTGTGTATATCCTATGATCAAAACCTATGTACTCTACCGTGTGCACTTTCCAAAACATGCAATGTAGTGATGTACAAAACAATAGTAAAATAAATTATATAAAAAAAACCTCACTTTTGACCGAATCACCCCCTGTACTTCACAAAGTACATTGACTTTCTCTCTCTAGGCCAGAATGCTGTTCAAGAATGCACGTATCATCTACAAAGTTGTCACAAGTAGCACACCAGCACACCTGGCTGCTAAGCCCCACATGTTTGGTAGCACATGCTTCCCGTGCATAAAATCGACTAACAGGCTCAATCACAACTCATCCGCAAAGCGTGGACCTGCAAATAACTCTTCTCTTGTCCCACCTTCTGTAACTTGATCATGGTATCAGCTCAGAATGCCCACTAAAATATCAAAATGTGGCTTTTTTCAACAATGTCTGACCAAATATTAATCCAATGGATGCAAAGAATGATGTACGGTCCTCAATTCACAGTACTTTTCTACTGTTAAAAGACGCCATCAAAAACAGGAGTCGACACACCCACAGTACAGTGCTCCGCTGTTCTCAAGCTGGGCCTGGACTTCAAACAATAAAATCATATTTGTGATAATTCCAACACAGTTCTCGGTCGGGAAGCTTATACACGAGGTTTCTTTGCTCCCATACATCGGAGAGCTAAATCTGCAATTGTGTCTGACTGCGCTGGAGGAGCACAGAGTCTACACATTCAGAGCTGCGTGCACTCTTTGCATAGCTTTCTCGTAAACGTAGGGCACATGCGCATGTGTTTATTGATTCACCACAGATAAAAAGCCGCATCTGACATTTTCTCATTCATCCAGAGAAGACAGTCACTTTGTACTCTCACGAGAGGGAGTGACAAGTTATAACAGAATAGAGAGTTACATTTTGAATCTAATCTCATTTGTTTACGTACATTTATTGGACATTATTTTAACAGGTGTTTCCCAGATATCAGTACGTTCTGCTAGACAATGGTGCACCAATTCTGGTATAGGAAATGGCCACCATGGGCTTTGTCAGAGCAGTGTCACTTTATCATTTACATTAAATATGCTGTCATAAAGCAGGGCCCAGCTCCATCTTTTGGCACCTACCTTTTACGTTTCACATAATATGTGACAGGCCCTCTCATACAACTGCTAAGACTCCATTTTATTGCAGTCTCCCTGACAACGAAAAGATCGTTTTACTGAATGTTCTTATTTTCTTCACCTATGCAGCTCTCAATGTGCACTTCCAACTCCTTATAATATGGGTTTATATTTTGAACTCCTTTCCTACTGCAAGAAAAGAAAAATACAAACACGAATTGTTTTACATTTCTTTTCAAATGTGGAGAGTTTGTTGGTTGATGTTTACAAATTGAGTTTTGGTATGGTTTTCTTTTAAACTGAATTTGGAAAGTAGAATACGCCATTCCAGCAACGTCTGCTTCAAACTGAACAGACATAGAGAACAATACATACATGTCCCTGATTTTTCTAAAAAATACGTCGAATTTTCACCAAGATTGACTGCTTAATCTAGATGCGCCCGAGGTGTTTTTTTTTTTCATGGAGCGCTTTTGGACAGCGCATAATTCTCTGCCCTTTAGAGCGTCGACCCACCTCCCACCAGAAACAAGGCATCCACAGAGTAGAAAGTGTTGTCAACGTTGCAATGGCGCAGCTATCCTTCATAAGCAGAGCTTTAAAAGGAATGTGCCACGAACATTCTTTGATTTCGGACAAAAAACATTAGTCTTGAACATGATGCACTGGCAGCATAGGAACCAAGATAGTGGCATGGCTAAAGGTGCATGTGTTCAATAGATTAGTTTGGCCACTTGAAAGAAGCAGCAACATGGGTAGTGCACAGATTACTAAGTCATGTTATAAATATGATCAGAGCGGTTGTGGCTAATTGTGCAACGATGATTTATGTTGCACATGCAACATGTGCACATGATGAACGATGTATTCGTGTGATAGGGGATCCGGTGGGTAACGTGCACATAGACCTACTTTCAATGCAAATATATTTTTCCTCTACATCTCTGTAGCTTTTTTAAGAATTTGTTCAGATTTCTTCCTTTTTGTTTCATTTTTGCATGTAACATGAACTGTATGTCTACGTCTTTGCAATAATGTGTTTTCAAGTGTGCATTGTTTGCTTGGTGTGTTGTTAGTCTTATTCTTTAAGCTGTTTTAAGGAACTTCGTTTGAAGTCAGAGGAGTCGAGCTCTGCCACATGATGCATTGCTGCAACGGGAGCCTGCGAGGAGCCAATCTCTCCTCCTCAGTAATGACGAGTTACATGAAGGTGGGCTCTCTCATACACTGCTATGTGCAAGGCTGGAGGTGGTTATTCACAACATCACACCTTGACCAAATATGGGGCTTGCATGATTTCCATACAGCTGTGTGCAGCTCTGCAACAGACAACCACTCAGGTCAAATACAAAGAAGACTCTCTGGGAAGTCACTTTCTTCTTCTGAAGGCAAGATGAGTCTGAGATCTGGCATCAGATGTCTCCCCGGATCTCTGACCCGGCCTGTCCCTGCCCTGACAAGGCTTTACCGAGCTCCCAGCTACCCCTAGGGAAGCTGGGGCGCTCAGTGATCTAATCTGCTCAGTGCTCCTTTCCCCAGCTGTCATTTGCGCGTTTTCAGGTTCCATTTGGGCAGTCTGTTTTCTTTCTTCTAGCCTGAAAGGGACACCACGGTAAATCAATGGGCTATGATTATCACTGGGGTTGGGGCCATCACTGTTAAAAGCAGGCTTTCCAAATGCTGGGTGCCCTATTGTATATTATAGAAAAAAAATCACCTTGAAACTCAAAAATACTGCTAAAACTTGAATTCACTAGTTATCTTTGAAATGTGTTTCTTTTTTGTCGGATTACCACACACATACCCTGAAATGTGTGCGCCCCTTCCTTTGTGTTTTTTTCACAGGCTATATTTATAAAGATATGATATGCTTGTCGAACTTCTTAATCACAAATAAATGCCTCTGCTGTGCTGACGGCAGTTCTAAGGAAATTGAACTGTAGGTGCCAACTTCTGATTTTCACTACGGGGGCAGGAATACCCCCACCTCCACCCTGAATATAAGCAAGCGACCAGCACAACTACATCTGAAATGTTGTCCGTTCATCCAGAGAAGACAGTCACTTTTTACTCTCTCCAGCGGGAGTCACAAGTTATAACCGAATGGAGAGTTACGTTATGCATTCAATTTCAATTGTTTAAGTACATTTAGTGGAGATTATTGTTACAGGTATTTTCCCAAATATTAGTACATTCTGATAGACAATGGCCACCAATTCTGGTATAGGAATACGGCCACATGAGATTTATCAGAGCAGTATCACTGCAAATGAGTTTACAGTAGATATGCTGTCATTAAAAGGGCCCAACGAATATGCCCTGGCCAAACACATTTTATAAGACTTGTTTCTTATAAGGAATTGTACACATTTATACGATTAACAATCGTTTTCTTGTATATATAACATCTCAGCAATGGCCTCTCAACCTGCTGAACTACCCTGGTAGCATTCTACTGTAGAGCATGTATATGCTATACATATAATGTACTAAAAGTCACTGCATTGCCAACAGTGTTTTGGGCGCACCACTCCCGTGGAAGTGATTTAATGTGGAATTGATGTACAGTGTGGCGTTTGGAAAGAAGCAGCATGAAAGAAATAGCACCATTTTAAAACTATTATTTTGAACATTTCCTTTGAGCGTAGTTCAAATGTCAGCCCCCTTGGAACACCACACCTCCTCCAAATTCCATCCCCACCTCGGTTCCTGTGGGATCCCCCTTGTTTCCATTTCCACCACTGAAGATGGGGATGGTGACCCGAACACTACTGTCACCCCTCGCCGTAATTTTAGGTGGGGACAAGGGTATTTGCACCCCCATTTTGTCCTACTCATTGGGCGGGGGCCCCTTTCATTCACCCCTTTGATTTAGATGTTCCCCCCAACATTTTCAACAGTTTCTCCACTGCTGCCGTTGTGTCTTCCTCTTGCTTCATTCAAATGTTATTAAAAACACACATCTCTGCCCAACAAATCTGAGTCCAAATAGCCACCCAGCCCTGCAAAAAAATGCCTAACAATCAAAACACAATGGGCCTGATTTACAGGAGCGTTTTATAATGGCCCAATACCGTAGGAAAACGCTCTGTGAATGAGGCCCAAAGAGGCATTACTCCCTACAGATAACACAATCCCAGCAGAGACCCTTAGTGATCCTATCTGACTTTTGCATCTTACTCCTGCACTCGGGTATAGGGTGCGGTTACTGACTGCGCATTGGCTTTAGTTCCTGTAACTTGTGAGTGTGTGAATCACGCATGAAGGTTCTGGCAAGCCGTGTTTTCTGGGAGGTTCTGATCCACTGATAATCCCCCGATTTCCTGTGGGTCACTACGAACTCATACAGTGATTCATTTGTAGCCACACATTGCAGCTCCAGTGTTTGGCCCCAGCTACTGCCACATTACAGAGTTCATTCGGGCAGATATGTTATGCTTGATTTTCTGTAAAGGCTCCAGTCTCTTCCGAAATCTAAAAAAGAAAAAAATGGTCATGCTAATCCTTCTTTCGGGCATTTGAATACAATGTTATGTATACAAAATAACAAACACACGGAAGGAGAGTTACGCTATCTGTCTTTATTATAACCGTGCCTTATAAGCTACCATCCTGTATACCACAAGCAATGTACCTATTCCAGAGACATTCCTGATAATGGCTCTGCCAGATAACTGCATGTGTCCCTCCATACGCAACTGCCAACGAAAGTTAGTTTACTGGTCACCTTTAACGGACACTACCAGGCATCAAAAGTCATCATAACTCAACTATTTTAAATGATAAAACCTTAACCGCAATATTAATTTGATAAAGCCTAGCAAGTGCCATATGCCACCTTATAAAACAGCTAGAATGTCAAGAAGAAGAAAGAACGAGAAAAAGAAAGCAAGAAAGGGAGAGAGAAAGAAAGAGAGAAAGAGAGAAAGAAAGAAAGAAAGAAAGAAAGCCGTTTGATTGCATTTCTATTCGACCAGTTCTCTATGAAATAGGGTGTCACATTTTTAGGGTTTAACGAGCTTCAGACTTGACTCATTTGTTGTTGTATGCGCACGAGTAAATTCCTACACATACCGAGTTAAGATCATTTATTAAACTGTAAGTTAATGCACCTGTATACGCGCCTTTAATTTAGCGATCAAAATCATAATTTTTCAACATCAATATTGTGACCACCAAAGAGTTTGGAAATCTAATCCCATTATTGAACGCCAAAGAAAACGCTAATTTTGAGAGTTCTGTTATGTGTCACTATTGTCAATGCTCCTGGATTTGGACAGTGTTATTATTCAACAGAAGCTCCCACAGTTCCTGGATACTTTCATCTCATAGGCAATGCTTAAGTATTGCAGTGACACGTCTCCAGACACAGACAGTACATGGTATATACCATATCACTAAGATCGACCACTGCGGAAGATGGGGCGCATCGCGCTGTAGTGTATGCACGATCCCATTCTGGACCTACCGTTTCGTGCCAGGTGCAGTGAGAGTTGCTTGCAAGGAAGTTGTTAGTTAAAGCAGGCAGTGGTGTCAATTCGCGTCACTTGCTGAGCACTCCTGCAACGCGGCGAAAATGCAATGGGAGGGGACCTGCGATGCCGAGTCCTCATTGAGAAACAAGCTCTAGAAGGCAGCGCCTCTCCGATTTGCATTGATTATCTCCAATCTCCACTTGAAAAGATACATTTATTTAAATGTCTCTGGCAGAGTGAGGCATGGATGGTAGATAGGAGAACGCGGAGGGGGCGAGAAAAGGCGCGCAATCGCAAACGGCCGTTGCGACTAGCTCCCGCCCAGGCAGAGCGAGCCGAGAGCCGAGCCTGGGAAGAGCTACAGCTCCCTCTTCATGTCACTGCGGTGAGATAAGAAATAACATCCACCGCGAGCACCTTCGCAACACAGATTTTAACGGAAAAGATATTCAGAGCAACGTGATTAGATTTCCCAACATTAGAATGGTAACGAAGCACAAATGTATTCCGTTCTTTTCATCTAAATTGTAATGAGGCCGATACATGAATCCAAGCATCGTTTTTAAATAAGGTGAAATGTACAATGGCGATGTTTGATTCTGCGCGCGTTTATATTAACATATGCTCGGCGCAGTCCTGTGGCATTTTATTGCATATATATATTGTAATGAAAAAGACGAGGGAGCACATTGTCAAGGCAATTTGTGCATTTGTTTTGCCTCGTGTGGTATAAAAATGGACTTCCTCATTCATGCATGAGACAATCGTCTGTACACTGTGATTTATTCATCAAGTTTCGGATTTAAACAGACCTAAATCAGAACACAATGTGTTTGCAGTACTATATAAGCCCTCTCTTCACAAGGAAACAGGGACTGCCACCCAGGCCTATTCCTATCTTGGAGTTTTCAAATTTTTTTTATTAAGCAATGACCACATTCCAGTCATGCATGACCTTAGGTGATTTTGAAATATCTCGCTACTCGAAAACTTCCCTTGAGTTTCTATATGAGACCGTGAATTCCAAGCTGCATCAGCAAATGTATTTCATTTTCAACTTCACTAATCACGTTTTGTCTTTTCTCCGATCTGCAATCCATAGAGATATCAATGAAGTAACCCCTGATGTGCACGTAGGCTCCCATTATTCATAATGCTGGCCTGTTTTTCCACTCAGGCCTAAAGGGAGGGGGTATGTCGGCCATTTTTACTCCCTAAGAGCAAGCAAATACTCCCCAAAAACCAAAACAGGGAGCAAAAATATGCACAATAAAAAATAGGAAACAGACACGTACAACATGGTGCCCCTGCTTTCACCCAAACAGCTCCATGGATATGATTGGACCTTAGTGCATGTAGTAGTAACACAGGAAGAAACTAATACTATGTATGGCTGATTGGAAGAATTAAACATGTGTCTTAATGTGCACAAATAACTAGGTGTAAAGAAATCATTATGGGCAATGCTGCATGGGCATCCCACAAGCGAGGCAGGGTAACTGCCGTTACCATCGGCAGTTGGGAGAGGGGCAGCCCCAACCTCCCCGCGCCTGCTCCTCTCCTCCCCCCAGCTACGGAGACACGCAGTCTCGGCAGCGCAAAAGCCACGGAAGGGTAAGGTGCGAACAGTCATCGCACCCTTCCTCCAAACAGCAAGGTGCTAAGCGCCATAAGGAAAACAACCGTCAGGCAGGGCCCAGGTTCAAGAGATCTGCCCCCACCAGGGGGTCAGACAGTCGGCTATCCGGCCGGGGGCTGCGACAACAGCAGCCCCCACCACATACACAACAAAGACCCAGGGCATCCCTGGGTCCTATAAATGAGAGCAGCATGCTCAGAGTAAACACAATCTGTTTGTGGACCCTGAACGGGGACCCAAGCAAATGAGGTTCAATGCTTACTAGGTGTCTTCCAAATCTTCTTGCTTCTTTAGCAATTCATGAAGTTCGCTGTACATCGCAGTGTCTTTTTTCCTTCCTGAACATTGTACTGTTCAAAGCAATTGCAATGCAGCCTTAACGAAGGAAGAAGCGCCAACCGAACGGCCAGTGCGGACGCGGTCAACCTCAACATTTTCGGCATAGAAGGAAAAGTGAGCGGCGAGCGTGTCCAAAACAAAAGAAACAAAGAAGTGTGCTGTGGAATCATCCCCAAAACCAGTGCAAACGAAGGAGAGACAAGCACTCGAACAGCACGGTGCGGACGGCGACCGATTCAACAATTTACAGCAAGCATAGCAGAACATGGGGCTCAAACGGAAAGCAGGGGCACCCCCAACACTGGTACAGAAGCCCAAATCACCATAATTGCTAGCAGCCATTGAAGCGGCAGAGCACTACGGATGGGCATGGGTTAGAGAAAACATGTACGGCCTACCCAGGGAAGGAATTACTAGCCCACGCAGCCAGGAGGAGGTTTCTGCACCATTAAAAAGGAGAAAAATATCCAAAGGTGCCAGAAAAGCTACCATAAAATTGTCAAAACTATGCGGGAATGTAGCGGAATTACAGCAACTAATGGTAGAAATAAGGGGGAAACAGACACCGCCCACAAGGGAACCTGGGGCCTCAAACCCTACTATCGCAATAGAACCTAAAATAACGGTTGTCAACCCACCCGTAACACTACCTACAGCAATCCCACCACAACAAGTACAGCAGTTGCCAATAGCGCCCACAGCTATAAATCCAACAGCCTCCACAACTCTAGCAACAGATTCAGCAGGTGCCCTAAAAGCATGGGCAACCACAGGCACAGACAACATGGGCGCGACAGGGGCACCCGGCAGCAATACAACTGACATTGTAAGAATCTGTAATGCACAATTAGACCAAAAAATGAAATCTTTCCAAACAGAGATATTAAATAGATACAAAAGATGCCTGGCATGGAACATTGATACCACAATCAAAGAAGCCATATGGGCCAAAGAATTTATAGAAATCTTTTCCCTAATAGAAACCCAGCGCAAAGGGAAAGACGCTTTCAGAGACCCCAAAAAATTACAAGAAAAAGCTATTGCCAGAAACGCCCAGGTAGAACAAAACTGGGACAACTGGTTACAGGCCTTTGCCATTTTAGCAACAATATATGAAGAAAAATTCCCCATGGATGGTAGGAAGATCTGGGCATACGTTGATAAAATAAGGGAAGTAAAAGTAACACAGAGGGGGAAGATATGGCTTGCATACGACATCAGATTTAGGAGGAGCATGTCAGAAAGGCTGGCCATTGAGTGGGATGAAGTCAAGAATGATTTATACACCCTCAACGCCGAACCTCCCCAGGAAGTAGATACCATGCATTCTTCTTCCAAAAATAGCAAAAATTCACAAGTAAGCAAATCCCATGACAATGATAAATCCAAAAAAGGAGAGCAGCCCTTTCGGAGGAACCAGCCTTGGGCGGCTAAAAATAATGCCCACAGACAGAACAAATAGCAGGCTGTCAAATCCAACATCCCATGCAGAAATTTTGGGAAAAACCAGTGTACATAGGACAAAGACTGCTGGTACAAACACGCGTGCACAAACTGCAACGGCGACCATGCAGCAAGCAACTGCACCAGACTACCAGCCAAGAAAGAATGATATCCCAATTTTAAAAACCAGGACAAACAGCCATCAATCCGGGCAATTATAGGGACGCCCTAAACAGCTACCCAGACAAGGAAACCAGCATGATACTATGGCAGGGCTTTACCAAAGGTTGTTTCATCCCATTTAAGGGCACTGGGTCACAATACATCCCGATGAACCTAAAGTCAGCCAGGGACAACCCCCAGATAGTAGAAACCAAAATCAAGAAAGAACTGCAACTGGGCAGGGTAGCAGGTCCCTGGGGCGCCATGCCTTTAAAGGACTATTTAATATTTCCACTAGGCCTGGTCCCCAAAAAAGAACCCAGGAAAATGAGACTAATCCATCACCTCTCCTAACAAAAAGGCCAGTCTTTAAACGACGGCATCCCACACACAGAATCCGCTGTATCTTACACGCATTTCCAAGAGGCGGTAAGGCTCATACAAGAGTGCGGCAGAAACGCCTTGATGGCTAAGCTGGACATCAAATCTGCTTTCAGACTCTTGCCAGTCCACCCAGAGGCACAGCAGTGGCTAGGTTTCACTTTTAACAACAAATTCAACGTAGATAGAGGCCTCCCCTTGGGGTGTGCAGTATCCTGTGCACTATTTGAGCAATTCAGTTCCTTTTTTCAATGGGTTTTCCTAAAGCAGAGACCAGGGACAAAAATAGTGCATTACCTAGACGATTTCATGGTCATAGGGCCACCAAACCCCAAGGAATGCGGCCGGGCTTTAGCAAAACTGGAGCACATGGCCGCACAGTGGGGAATTCCCCTAGCGAGGGAAAAAACCACCAAACCAGGCACAAACATAATTTTTCTGGGCATCGAAATAGACTCAGCAAAGGGGCTCTGCAGAATCCCCAAAACACAAATATCAGAACTCCTGGCTAAAATACAAAACCTGATAATGAGAGAAAAGGGGACTGTAAAGGAAATACAATCCTTAGCAGGCAGTCTTAATTTCACATCAAAAATAATACCTCAAGGAAGGATATTTTCCAGAGCCTGGAGTTCAAAATCAAATCACTCACCAAACCACACTTGCATATCCGTCTAGGCAGAGAGGTGAAACAAGACCTGGAAACATGGGGAAAATTCCTCAGAGATTTCAACGGGTCTTTACTTTGGCGAACACCTTTAAATACACGGTCAAACAGGGTCCTATACACCGACGCAGCTGGGAGCAAGGGGTTTGGAGCCATACTAGACTCCGAATGGGTGGCAGGACACTGGCCCAATTCATGGCAAGCAGCAGGGTGGACAAGAAACATCACCCTACTAGAAATATTCCCCATCTGGCTAACATAACACATCTGGGGCAGGCGACTAGCGAATACGGAACTTTTGATCTGGTGCGATAACATGGCTATAGTGAGTTCCATAAACAGAAGGTCTATGAAATGCCCTTTAGTACTAAAAGTATTACGAGCCATTACAACAGTCACAAAACAAATAAACGTTGTACTCAAAGCGAAGCACATTTCAGGGGCGGATAATATGATTGCTGATGCCTTATCTCGTTTCCAGTGGACAAGATTCTGAGAGCTAGCGCCACACGCCCAAGAACAGATGACGCCAATACCAGCAGAATGCTGGGCAATAATGGGAAGACAAGAATAACGGCATCAACGCCAACGCCAGAGGGCACAGGCCGGGATGCCCAACGAAAACCAGGCACCTCTAAAACGGGCGCCAACAACACATTGGCATCAACGCCAGCACCAGAGAGTGCAGGCCGGGATGACCAATACAAAGCAGGCACCTCTAAAACGGGTGCCAACAACACATTGGCATCAACGCCAGCACCAGAGAGCGCAGGCCGGGATGACCAATACAAAGCAGGCACCTCTAAAAGGGGTGCCAGCAACACATTGGCATCAATGCCAGCGCCAGACAGCCCAGGCCGGGATGCCCAACAAGAATCAGGCACATCAACAACGGGTGCCAACAACCTCACAGGCTTCCTAACGGAGATGGCAGAGAGGGCGGTGGCAAGCACCACTGCAACACAGTACAGTAAGTGTTTGCAAACAGTATTTAGGGCCACAAGTGTAAACCACGTAGAACTAATAACGATTAAAGATATAGAAGTATTTTTAAAATGGGCCCGGGAACAAGGTTTCAAAAGGGATTGGGCTAAAAGACACCTGGTGGCAATTTCATACTTTACAAAAATACAGGGCGATTCAGACCCCACCCAGAACGCCCTCATCTCTTATGCAATCAAGGGATGGGGCAGAATAGAGGGTCCGCAAGTGGACACCCGCTGACCCCTTGATTTCAGCAAACTGGTGCAGATAGCAAGCCATTTGGAAGCCATATGTTGGCACCCATACGAGATAATGTTATTTAAAACAGCCTTTTTCCTAGCCTACTTCGGGGCTTTCCGGGTAGGAGAACACATTGCTTCCAGCACCAAGGCCACAAACGGCCTGGGTGTCATAGAAATCAGGGTGAGCAGGATGTGTTAACATAGAAATGCAACAGTCGAAAACGGGTGTAAAAAGAACCATCAATATTTGTTGCATCGATGAGGCAACAAACTGCCCGGTTTGCATCACCAACCTCTATTACGCACAACGACCCAAAGTGGGGGGGGGGGTTTAATCCACAAGGATGCATCGGCTCTAAGCTGCTACCAATTTAAAGGAGTGCTGATAAAAGCAATCAGCAGAGCAGGGTGGGATCCCAAACTTTTCGGCACTCATTCCTTCAGGATCGGTGCCGCCACTGCAGCATGGCAAGGAGGTTTAGCACCGCAACTATTAAAAAACATAGGGGGATGGAAGTCAGACTGTTATAAAAGATATATCAGACCAAAATTGATCTAGCCATCCGCCCTAAAATTTTCTTTCTTTTACCTACCTCCCACCACCACAGAAACAACAGGCGAATCGAGGACCACACTCCGATCAGCATGGATAGTTGGCCACTTATTCGTTTTCAGGACAGGCAGATGGGCAGAAGAGACTAAAGAAGGGCCACCTTTCAGAAACACCATTACTTCATGGTGGGGATACAGAGGCCTACGCTGGGCTGACGTCCACGAAACACTAGCAGAACTGGTAGCATACAGGGACGCCCCAGAATTCCTGATCATCCATTTAGGGGGCAACGACCTAGTCAACACAGCTAGACGCATCCTATGCGAAGAAATCTGCTCCTCCCTAGCAGGCATTTTGCACAACTAGAGGGGTACTGAAATATATTTCTCAGCCATCTTACCAAGAAAGAAATGGCTAGGGGCCAACTGCTACAATTCTATAGACATATCCAGAAGAAAACTGAACAGGAGGATAGAGAGATTCTGTATGACAAGAGGACTGGGTTTCATAAAACACCCCGCCATTACACTAGGCAACTCAGACCTTTTTCTCCACGACGGCACCCATCTGTCTAGCCAGGGCATGGAGCATTTCTTTCGGGAAATCAATACAACACTTGCTCACAGGGGCTGTCTCTAGGGCATACTCTTGGGGGAACACGGTCAGACGGCAACCTGCCCGTGTGTGGCGGCACGGGTCCGAGGGGGTAACGTCAGGACCTGGTGCTCAAGAGTATGATACCATCATGATATGTGATATTGTTATTGCCATAACCCATATCTGTACAATAAAATCCTACGGCATTTTATTGCCAACACTTGATACAAGTTGTGAGACTATCATTATGGGAGAGGGTTTGGGGTTCGGCCATTACTAATGCATGCATATGGATTCAGCAGTTATGGGCAATGCTGCATGGGCATCCCACAAGCGAGGCAGGGTAACTGCTGTTACCATCGGCAGCTGGGAGAGGGGCAGCCCCAAATTCCCCGCGCCTGCTCCTCTCTTCCCCCCAGCTACGGAGACATGCAGTCTCGGCAGCACAAAAGCCACGGAAGGGTAAGGTGTGAACAGTCATCGCACCCTTCCTCCAAACATCAAGGTGCTATGCGCCATAAGGAAAACAACTGTCAGGCAGGGCCCAGGTTCAAAAGATCTGCCCCCACCAGGGGGTCAGACAGTCGGCTATCCGGCCGGGGGCTGCGACAACATCAGCCCCCACCACATACACAACAAAGACCCAGGGCCTCCCTGGGTCCTATAAATGAGAGCAGCATTCTCAGAGTAAACACAATCTGTTTGTGGACCCTGAATGGGGACCCAAGCAAACAGGAGGTTCACTCTTTACTCAGTGTCTTCCAAATCTTCTTGCTTCTTTACCACAGAACATGCCCACCCTACAAAAAGGGGAGAAGAACAAAAAGAAGTACAAGGCACTGTACGGTGCCCACAACAAATCGTGGGACACAAGAAGGTGGCACGGGTCCGAGGGGGTAAGCTCAGGACCCGGTGCCCAAAAGTATGATACCATCATGATATGTGACATTGTTATTGCCATAACCCATATCTGTACAATAAAATCATACAGCCTTTTATTGCCAACACTTGATACAAGTTGTGAGCCTATCATTATGGGAGAGGGTTTGGGGTTCGGCCATTACTAATGCATGCATATGGGTTCAGCAGTTATTACGAAAACATTTCCGTTTTCCCGTTAAAACATGTTTGCTTGCTTAAAATATACTCCCATTGGGAAATGAACGTACATTTTTTTCTCCCAAAAAATGTTTGAATCCCAAATTTAAAAAATAGGCAGTATAATACTCTCACTTCAAAATCTTATGTGGAGCACTGCCTCTAGGCAAGTAACATTGCCTTTGTGTATATAAGGAGATTATCCTAGCTGTAGCGTAGAGCAAGGTTGTACCATAAAGGTGTGGCCACAATGTGTTTTTCTAAAATGCAATAGCGAGTTCCTGGGCCAGACAAAAGTGTTTATGTGTTTATGCAAGGAGAAGTGGATGTTGCTGTATATAATTCTGGCTCACCTGTCTGAGATTGCCAGAGGCAAGGTAAGCTAGGGACAGTTCATGCCAGTCTGAATGGGATTCCTAGAATCTTGCGTAAACTCACACCGTGAAAGTTTTCCCCAGAAGAACATGCAGAGGATTTTTAAAAAAAATGTTTTATTGTGCATTTGGTTAATATTTACAACCTTTCACACAAGTCATGATAAGAATGTGAATTATGCACATTATTTCATTATATAAAACACAGACAATTGAATACATTAGGTACAAGGTAAAAAAAAAGTGTTTTTCCTTTCTTTTTAAAAATATTTTTACTTCAGGCATTTAAACCTCAGAGACCGAGATCAACAATTTTAACTAAGAATTCAATGGTTGCAATCAATACTTTTTTCATTCAGATTAAAAATTTGAATCCACAAATCCATCTTTGAGTTAGCAATATTTAATTTAAGGTCCAGCATTTCGAAGTAAAGATTTAGTTTGTCAAAGGCCCATTGCATTGCTATTGGTGTCTTGTCGAATATAATGACATTGTCTGCATAGTTCATATATGGTATCTTAGTCAGACCTAATGGAGGGGGGGTTTGGACGGATAGATTCCCAACACCGGGCCCACATCCATTATGTAGAAATTGCATAAGAAAGGTGCCAGGATCCACCCCTGACACAGTACTCTATTGGTAGCAACCCAAAAGGTACAGGACCTTTTAGCATCAAGTCTGACTCTGATTTCTGTGTCCCTATGTTGTGATACAAGGATATCTATAAGTTTACTCAGCAACCTTGCTTAGCTAGTTTTGTCCATGGTAACTCCTGATTTACACAATCAAATGCCTTACTTACGTATAAGAAAGCTAAATATAAAGCCTGTTTTTGGTCCCAAACCTGGGTGTTTAATAGCTTTAACAGAAAGCTGTTTAGGCCAGTCCCCACACCTTTCTTAAACGCAGGGTGGAATAAGTCCAGTTTATCTAGATATCAAGCACAGTTTAACAATTCCTGTAGAACCAGCTAAAGATATTGGCCTATAGTAGAGGAGCAAAAATCTATCCCCTCCTTTAAAGATCACCACCACTGTTGCAAATTTCCATGATTGAGGGAATCTTTCTCTTTGCTAACACATTGGCAAAGAAGGCTGTGATAATCTTTGCCAACAATTTTGGGTCAGACTTCAGTGTCATAACTGACAAATAATCTGGGCCAGGAGCATCCGAGCCCTAGCTAGAGCAAATAAGAGTCAGCAAATCGTCCATATCCCAGATAATTGCACCAGACCAGGACACCCTACAGTCGGCTGGACTGTGGGCTGAAATAGCCCTAAAATGCCATAACTAAAGGCCAGAGGTAGTGGGGGACTATGCCCCACACTAAAAGACCTGGTTTGAGATGATAACATGGGGAGAAAAATATAGTATTTAGAAATGCTGCCATATGTGGCATACCATGATGAGAAAGGGCATTTTTGAAAATTTGAGATTTCCATGTGCAAAAACCAGATCCAACCCCCTGTCCCTGTTAGATGATTGATGGGGTATCCTCCCTTGGCTTCCCAGAACACTCCCATTTTCTGTGGACCTATGGGCGGCAGATGGGTGGGGACCCCTGACCACTACCCTATCATTTCTGGGAGAAAGATAACAAATAGTGATGTCATTTGCCTTATAAATAGGTTACTCTGCCTACAATGAGGACACTCCCTACCATATCTTGAGGTGAACAGCTGCCAAAATATGGAACCATTCTTGCTGAATTGGGCCTAATTTTGGAGTGCAGCCAGGAGCTGGAGTAGGTGATTTGGAGGACACAGAGAGGCCTGGACTGACCCCTTGATTGTCCCTGCAGCGAAGCTCTGGCCCCCTTGATGACCATAAACCCCTTTTCACTTGTAAGTATCAACATCTCCAGCAATAGATTTAATCAGCCCTATATTCTTCAGCATTGCCATAGAGATTTCCCCATGGTCAAACCCCCAAAATCCTCTGTGTTTGTGTAATTCAGTCATTTTCCAATTGAAAGATATTTCACTTGTCTGTGCATTTTGGTAACTGTTCCCAGTAAAATCCTTTGTGTTTATGTAATTTAGTCATTTTGCCATTGAAAACATATTTCACTTGTCTGCACACAATAGTAATTGTTTCCATTTAAAATCCATTGTTTGCCTGTATATTGCTATTGTTTCCCATTGAAAGAATCCCAGTTGCTGGTGTAGATCCCTAGTATATTTTGTCTCGGTAAATCAATTAATTCCCACATTATTTCACAGGATTGGAATAGTTGGCATTTGAAACTGACTGTTCCTTCTCAGTGCCTTTGTGAGCCATTATAATTATAAAGTATTCACAATGAATTAAAGTCACTGCAAGATAAAAACAAACGCATCCCTGCGTTTAAATGGTGTTTTACAAATTGAAGTTCTATTTACATCTGTCATTGTAAACCCAAACCAATTTTGTTATTGTGAGTAATCCCTTTGCCCAAAGTCTACCTGTTATGTGCCTTTGACATTGTAACTGGACATGTTTTTTCCTATGTGCTTTTCCCATTGTTTAAAACGTGCCTGTCTTTTGCAGCATTAGAAAAAAGAGTGTGATTTCTATTTTCGTTTCTCTAAATATTTTGCTTAACCTTTGAAAAATCGTTTTTCCTAGTCTATCGCTCTTCCCTACCCGATTCTGAGCCCGGATTTCGAATTGCATTTCCTTCTCATTTCATTGCCTAGAGCTTGCCTGCCCTTCACACCCATAGAAATATGAGTGCCATTTGCATTTTCCTTTTCCTGGAAATTTTGTTTAACCTATTTAAAACCTATCCATCTTCCCCTACTGTACTCTGATAACAGGTTTACAATTGCATTCCCTTTTTATTTTTTTATATATTGCATGTATTAGAATTGAGTTTTCTATGATGCGCTAGCTAGTCAGTTCTGAATTCCTATTTGTGTCTAGTCCAAGCTGCACGAAGAACCTTTGCGAGATATCCCATAGCAGTTGTCCAAATAAAGTGAAAACCCATTTTTCCTGGTGTAGAAAACAAAATTGTCCCATTCATTGCTGACATCTTAGTGTTTCTTAAAACTACATTGAAAATCCGAGTTTAACGTGGTGTTACAAGTTTGAGCTGTCTTGATGTGCTAATTGACAAAGAATACTCTGAAGTCTGTACTACCACACCTTGGTGGTTCTTGTAATTGTTCACTGAATTTTACCATTAAATCATAAATTAATAAATATTCATTGATAACTCACCGGCCTGGTTCCTGGTCTACTGTGACTCGGGGTGCATGTGGAGTTTGGGTGCGAGACGGGTTGGAGGCCCCCTTAAACAAAGAATTGGGATTGTAAAAATAAATGTGCACCACACTACGTGCAGGGGAAAGTGATCCCTGACTAGCGTGTGCTGAATCATATATCGTGACAGAACATACTTCGTTATCAGCCTTATATTGATTGATTAATTGTTTATTTGTATAGTACCCACACACACATGTGTTTCAAAGTGCGTCAAGGCAAGGGACGGAGCAAGGGAAAATACAGGCCATGGGACAATAAGAATGTGAAATTAACTATCGTACCAGGCCTGGCAACATTTGAGATAGTGCAAGAGCTGTGACAATGATAAGGAGGGGGCTGAGGGGGGTAGGAGATGAGAACAGACAAATGACTATCATACTAAGCCTGATGACATTTCTGGTATCCCTGAGATTGATAAGAGGTGAGGGGTGGAGGAGGAGGGAGGAGGATAGGAACAAAACAAGCAACTATCGTCCTAGACCTGACAACATTTCAGGTAGTGTTGGAGGGGCAGGGGGAGGAAAAAACAAAGGGGGCGTAACAAACAATCTACTATCGTACTAGTTTCATTGGCTTTGGTTAGGGATATCAGCTTAGAGTGCTCTGCGGCCTCTTCTATTCGATAGGTTTTGCTGTGTCGCATGCGCATGAATCCAAACAGAGAAATTATTCCCCAACTCTGTGATAATTCAGTCTAAACAGATCTTTCACACCAAAACTTATGAAAGCAAACCTTTCTCAGATTTCTATTTGTTAAGATTCTTATTTGTGAGACACATGCTTCGGCATGTCATGTGCCTTTTTCAAATCAGGGCAATATATGTTACATTGTCACATATTCTGATTACCAAAATGAACAGTATAGTCATGTAAATGTTGCTTTTAGGTACATTATACCAAAAGAAATAACCATTGTGGAAAATAACAAATAATATATATCAATAAATCAAAATAAAATAAAACCACAGAAATGAGAGGATGTGGAACGGGGAGGATGTTTAGGGGTCAGTTGAAAACGACATACAAAAAGAAAAAAGTCAGAAAAATGTACATTTCAAAATTGACATGTATACAAAATCGGCTGAATTTACGTGTTTAATTCTCTCATTTAAGAAAGTATTTTAATTAATTTAGATGCATTCTCTTTATTTAAAATCCCCTTGTATATCTTTGTGCTTATTAATGCCAATCTGTGGCATGCTTCATTTGTCTTCTCTATTTGGTGTGCATTCGTGAACAAAAACCCTTCAATGATTGGCTTGGTTGTTGGTCCAGTGCATAGGATAGATGCCTTAGACATCGGTCTAATAGGAAAGGGATTTGATGTTTTCCTCTTACCCTTTCTCTTCTTCCTTGCATGTCCAAGTCTTGAGTTCATAGTCGTCTATCTGTCGTAAATCCAGGCTTTACTCCCTCCTATAATGTGTTAAAAAAGCTTTTAGTTTGCCAACAGCACACAGTTTTGTAAGGTTAGTAAAAATACAAGTTCAAATCAAACTGTCATTTAACTAGTTGCCAACGCATTGCAAAATTCGTTGTTACCTTAGGTCTTGTGCGTTGTATCTCACATATTATTTTTGATTATCCTCTGCTTGAATTATAATCAATGCGGTTTTGCTAAATCATGTACATATCAATGCCGTTTCTTGGTCGCTTAAGATTCAGAAATTAGCATTGCCATTGACCGTAAACGCAAACAACCATTGCACCTATGGTCAATGGCAATACTCATTTCTGAATTATTTTATTTTATTTTGATTTATTGATATATATTATTTGTTTTTTTCCAAAATGGTCATTTCTTTTGGTATATTGTACCTAATGGCAACATGTATATGACTGTACTGTTCATTTTGTTAATCAGAATATGTGACAACGTAACATATATTGCCCTGATTTGAAAAAGCACGACATGCCGAAAAACGTGTCTCACAAAGGGCAATCCTATGGGAGTTTCAATAAGAATCTTAACAAATAAAACCTGAGGAAGGTTTCCTTTCAAAACTACTGGCACAGTTTTTGTGTGAAAGATATGTTTTGACTTACTATTGTACTAAGTCAGACGACACTTCAGATAGAGTAAGTGCATGGTAATAAAGTAAGGGGAGGCGGGAGAGGAAAAAAAGAAAGGGATAGGAGGGAAGGATGAGAGAAGAAGAGACAAGGCGGCAAAGAACAGTGTTGTAGAGGAACAGCATACAACAGGGGGGACGAAGGAAAGCTGGCAGGCATACAGGCTTCACATGCATACAGGGGGGGATAATATACCACAGGCAGGCTTCACATTCATCATAGTTTTGAATGCCAACTATTCCAATCTTGTGAAATAATGTGCAAATTAATTACTTTACTGAAAAATATACTATTGATCTACACAAGCAACGGGAGATTCTTTCAATGGGAAATGACAGAAATGCACGGGCAAACAACAGATTTTCGATGGAAACAATTACTACAATGCACAGGCAAGTGACATTATTTTCAATGGGAAAATTACTGAATTAACCAAACACAAAGGGCCTGATTCACAGAAGTGCTTTATAATGGCACAATCCCATAGGAAAACTCTCTATGACTCAGTCCCAAAGGATTTTCACTGGGAACAATTATCACAATGCACAGAAAAGTGAAATATCTTTAAATGGAAAATTACTGAATTACACAAACAAAGAACATAGGGGATTTTCCATGCGGTATCTCTATGGCAATGCTGAAAAGATAGGGATTATTTAATCTTGCTGGGGATGTATATACTTACAAGAGAGGGCTTGATGGACATCAAGGGAGCACTAGGGCCTGACTCCAGGGGCAATCAAGGGGTCAGTCAAGGCCTCTATCTGTCCTCCAAAAGAGTCCTGATACAGCAACTACAGCTCCTGGCTGCTCTCCAAGAGTTAGGCCCAACTATGCAAGGATGTTCCAAATTTCATCAGCCTCACACCTCGAGATCTGGTAGGGAGGTTCCTGATTTGAGGTAGAGTGATTTATGAATATAGCAAATGACATCAAAGATGTGTCATCTTTCTCGCGAAAGTGATAGGGCAGTGGGCAAGGGTTCCCTCCCATCTGCAGGCTGATAGGTCCAAAGAAAGTGGGTTTGTTTTGAGAAGCCAAGGGAGGATACTCCATCCATCATCTAACTTAGACAAGGGGTTGGGTATGGCTTTTTGCACATGTAAATCTCACTTATGACAAATGCCCTCTCTCATCATATTTCGACATATATGTCAGCATATTTGAATACTCCATAGTTTCAGGGAATCACATAAACAGTATTTTCTCGTTTACTCCAGAACTATATTAATGAAAAATCTGACACTCTGTGGGTGGAATATGAATAACATTTTACACATTTCTTCTAATTCCATGGTTCCTACAGTTATACAGAGATCACCACCCAGTTTTCCCCGGTAACTTGTTGCGTGTTGGTGTCACAAAAATCTATTTTGGCTCGCCAGAAGCAGGACATTGACAGCTTTTCAGAAATCCAAACATGAACCGTGTACAATTAATATTTCCCAAGTTATCCTCTAAACAACATATCTCTCATTCTGTGCACTGGATATGAAGCTCCGCCTCCACCCATAGAAGAGACCTGGTTTTAGCTCTGAAATCAAGAGGGAGGCTTTTGTTTATAGTATCACAGAGCTTCAAAGGGCTGATGGACAGTTGTATGATGGCCTAAGTGGTTTTAGTCATAAAACATGGGGTATAGGAGAATTCTTTAGCTCGTCGCCCTGAAAACAGGGCCTCTGGAATTCAGTTTCAGACTTGAAGAACCCACAGCAGAAACAAAATCAAGACTTTGAATTTTCCCCCCACTGCAAGCATTTTAATCTTAAATCCCCTCTTAAAATTGTGCAATTTCAACATGCAAGGTCCTCTCACAGTGTTTACCTGCAAACGGTGCTGACAGAGGGGCAACATACATATATGTGTTAAGACTTTAGCTGCACCTTTGAATGCTTAAAGTGTTACTGTTAAAGGCACAATGGCAACGCTATTGGGAAAAGTTCCAGCCGTGACACCTTTCATTCTGTTACAGTTTAACATTTCCTTGTAGATTCTTGTAGCTTTTAAGTGACTTCAATCTAGCAATCCCACTAAGTCAATGCCTAGTCTGGAATGCCCAATGGAAGCCCTTATTTATATATTTTTATGTCAAGTTCTTAAATCTGGATGATGAACCCTTATATAACGCCCCTCTCTTTGAATCCCCCTGATCCCACTGAGCCAAGAAGTAGTTTGTTTTGCAAATTAAAAGGTTTATTGGAAAAATTAAACAATATCTATATCACACTTTTATGAATAAATTAATACTTGATAGCACGCTTATGAATATGACAGTGATCAACACTGGATAATATTACAGTAGCACAATTCTTTAATTACTTAGGAGTTGGTATAGAAAGGATAAGGTAGCAGAGAATACTTTGTATGGTTTCAATGAAAAGCACTGATGGAAAGAATGCAGCGCAGAAATAAACTGATATGGTTTCAACAATAGATAAGATGATCACTTTTTCCCTTGTGACAATTCACTCCCCGCCCTTATGCAATAGAAAGAGATGGAAAGAAGAGCACACAGTTTTCAGGAATACAATCAAATGCAGTTCAAATTCCAGTTCCCACCAGCATGCTTAGAGAAAACAGTGATGATTTAAACAGGCAAAAATACTTTTAATTGTGATTTACAATAAAGTGAAAACTATGCTAAAAATGATTTTAATTCCCTATAGGAGATTCAGGGTAGGTGATAACTACTTTGAATTAGTTCAGGTCAACACTAGCAATGATTCAGTAATGATTAACAGGTTGAAAACGAATTTCAGCAGTGGAAAGCAAGAAGCAGCTATTTTTACAAGTGGTGAAATTGAGCTAGCTTACAATTCACGGCAATTTTTCCGAGTGCGTCGATCGCGATCACGGAAAAACTATAATACGGTTCAAAAGATACAAACGTTTTTGTGGAGGTACATTTTCAGAAATGAAGTCAAGATTTCAGAATGACAGATGACACTTTTGCAGCTTTGAAATCACAGAATGGACACAAGATTTCTATGCAGTTCTGGACAGGTTGAAATGGTTTGAATAAGATTACTTTAAACTAAGAGATGGGTTCTGGACAGTTCTAGATACTCACTCCTAGTTTTGGAAGGGAATGGACCTCGTTACAGATCTGGTCAGGTTTGGGCTGTGGTTTTCTCGCCACGGGACGGTTTCTGGCACTGGTTCTGCTCACAGCGGTCTGGTCTGGGTCTGCTATCGGCACTGCACAGCGGTCTGGTCTGGAAACAGCTCTGCTTTCTGGGTCTGGATATGGATCTAGCCAGAATCAAACAGCTCACCCGGCTGTTGAATAGTTTGGTTAGGTTGCTGGATTCTGAGGCCTGCTGAGAAGGATTCAGCTTTTGTTTCAGGCCTCCCTGCTTCAAGTTCTGGACTCTATCTGGAGTCTAAGTTCTGGATATGGTCAGGCAGCGTGCTGCGCAGAAATCGATTAAAGAGTGGAAGATGAATGTCCCTATCTGTGTCTCAGTGGTTCTTTTTATGTCTTTTGAAAGTGGGTGGGAAGGCTGACTTTCTATGCCCAACACTCTGAGGATCCTGATAGGTTAAAGGATTTGCTGTAACCTGACTGGAGAAGGGAATTGTGAGTCAGAATGAGTCATAAGGTATCATCTTTAGGGCTCAAGGAAAGGACACTCCCCTTTGTGTCCGTACAGCATATCTTCTTTTTCATAAAACACATAATTACAAGATACACAACTTGTTAATATTACCTAAATTGCATGACAGATTGCTTAAGGTACAGTTCGGTTCAAGTCACATGTTTCTACAAGCTTGGGTTCAGAAATGACAACATTTGCGCTTTTAGTGGGTTTTACCATATTGGTTTTTCATCAAATCTGACACACCCTCTCTGGGCATATTACAGTAAGTTTTGAGGTCTCTAGCATAAACACAGACGTTACAATATTACTAATTACCCTGCTTGGCCTCAGAACATCCCACAATGTCCAGCTTAGTCTCAAATCGTGGGTGCATTTTTCATATTAAGAATCCCAAAATTGTACATTTCTGTCAACTTGATACAATATTTTATAAGCAATTTAATAAAACATACATTTGCCTCCACTGCAGTACACCCATTGGTTTGTCCCCGCTCCTAGAAACTTGGCTTGACTCAGAGATCAGATGTCTTGCCTTCCCCCAGAGCAGTGTTGACAGTTCACACCCAAAATCAGCATACCCTATTCAGCTGAAGGAATCCTTTGTCTGGTTTTTCCTGCTAGCAGGACATCAGTCCAGGGTGCCACTCTCCATTTGATTAACAGAACCTTGTGATTTCCTGCCTTCTTGCTAGAATGACCAGGTGTGAAGACTTCTCATGGTCAAGCAAGCCTTTGAAGTCCCAGCCAACTCAGGTTCACTGTTTAGCTCCTGAAATACAAGTCTCCTGTCAGAATTTAGATCGCTAGCGCCGGTCAGTGGCGGGCACCGGTATTGCACCCATTTTTGACAGCTGCCTTAAATTAATACATTTCAAAAAGGGGATTTTACTTGATAGCATATGATCCTTGCTAACATTGTATTGATGTGGATTCTGCAGTAGAGTAATGTAGAACACCCAACCAGAAGTTGGATTTTTTTGGTGGTTTCATGCCCATGATTTTAGCAATTTTGACAATCAAGAAAATGAATTGTTGAACAGCTCTGTATTCCTTTGTCTGCTTTTGTTCTGTGAGCAGCCAAAGGATGGGGCTGGCAATGGTCTCCTGTATTCACACTGACAGAGGCAAAATAAGATGGCAGCCTGTCTGTCAGATTCTCACTGCGCACTCTCTGGTGATTTCTGGCCAGCAGCATGCTTTCCGGCAGCCATTATGATGTTTCCCATGTCAGTAATGCACAATGATGTTGTATGGCTTGGATGCGTGGTTTTAAACATCCCACAAGCTTAAAGGATTCTTCTGTGATGAGCTCCTTATGAACAGAACTCCAGTTCATTTGTTGCACCTCTTGCACACATATTTAAGTAGCATATCTTTAATTGAAAGGGGAAAACAGATTTTTACATATAATGATTTCTGTCACAGTGGAAGCTCCTTTCTGCAGCGCATGCTTCCCCACAATCTTGACACTTTCATTTACATGCTGGACACCATAAGTGAGAGACAGAGAGTCAAAGGCTACTCCTGTTCAGATACACAAAAAAGCTAGGTTAGGGATGCAGCATGGACTAGATGTACCAAATACTAGCCGGAAGGCAAGTCACAAAAGGAGAGGATTATGAACCCATGGGGAAGATACTTTAATTAAGATCAGACATACATCTACAAAGTTATAGGCCTATAGCTCAACAGGAGACCTTAAAAACATAGACATAAACCAAGAGAGAAAAGGTACATTTACACAATTAGCTACACATTTTTTAGAGGGTTAGTGGCATATTTATTTGTGCATTTTCATGTACTACTCTGCAATAGTTGTACGCAATTGTTGTCGACACAATGAACAGTTGGTGTTTCTAGTTCGGAACACAAGTAGCCGACAGATGTTGCTAGGTGAAAGCCTGTTGTTTGAAGGGACTGAACTGTCATCAGGACAGTATTGATGTAAAAGATATTGTGATGTACCTGTAGAAGAAGAATGACATGGAGTGTGTCAAAGGAGAGTGACCTGGGGATCGACTCGGAGTAGAAGAAGAAAGGGGTGCTGCAGGTCCAGGACCTACCTTGGAGGTGTCATCTCATGACGAGGATTGGATAAAGAAACACAGGCCAAAAGCCTTATGAATTGATAGATGATCCTGCTGTGGCTAGGATCTAAAAAGGAAAGCGCGTAGTTGTCTAGTGATCGATCTAGAATGAAAGCAACTAGGTCTTCATCAGTGCGGTATGGAACATACCTTCACGGGAGATTCTTAAAACCTGGTAAGGATGGTGTTGGTATATTGACAGGTGTAGTGGATTGGTCACTACGCTAATGGACAAAAAACAGCATTAGGACGTCCTCTGGTACCTCAATGGAAGAATGGAGTCATGTACTATGCATCTTTGTGGTAGCGTTGTTTTAGTGCCTAATGGCAACATGAGCTCTAGTGTGCCGGTGAAGGCCAGTGTGGTGGAGAGATGTCTGATTATATCAAATGGGAGGCCAAGGAAATGGCTGTGGCTGTGTGGAGAGATGCATAGAAGTGGTGGTCTCAAAATACTAAATAACGTCTCGGACCCAGGGATAAAAATGCTAAGACTCTTGGTGTGGGGAAGGGCCGTGTGGTATAGTACAAGGTCATGCGTGGCTTAAAATGGCTCACATCAGTGGTGGCGATTTCAGAGTGATAGTAAATCATTACAGGATGCTTGGACCCTGGAGGAAAAGAGGGATTCCAAGGCGCTCGGACCCCAAAGGGGGGCTCCCGAAGTGCGGGTGACAGAGTGCCGGGCTACACAGCACGTAGGTGGCCGCTCACGGTTTATCTGGTCAGGAGAGAGGAACTGTAGCGTATTCGGCTCGCAGATAGCATTCTTCACGCATGCCTGTCGCATAAGAGAGGGAGCGTTAGTAAATAGAGAAAGCAGTTTGACTAATAATGCTTTATTGAGCTGCTTGTGCTGCAAAGGGAACTGTCAGGGTGCTCGTGTGTGAAAAACGGGTCAAGGTGTACCACACAAGTTATTTCAGAGACAAATATTGTACCAGTCGAGTAGTTTAAACCTGCTGTTGTGACTATATCAGAAAATGGCTAAAAACTGAAACTATGTAAAAAAATGATTTATGCAGTTGTCATTAAAAGAGTATTTATGGTATAGTATGCAGCACAATTTTCTTTTTGGGCTAGTCTGACAATAATACAGGTGAATGATTGCTGATAGTATGTCACTCAGTTTCTACAATTTTTCTTGGAGTATCACACTGATATAAGTTAGTGCTGGTTTATAGTGTGACCCGGGAAGGCAAGTCTATAGTCGTCTTACTGAAACAAGTGCAACACAATGTGAAAACAGGTGATCTTGTTATTAAAGAGTCCATTAGGTACCATCTCGCAGGATCTTCTTTCATGTGACAGAACATGACGACAAAGTTTACACAGTTAGCAACTGGTGTGAATATGCATTTAGCAAACAGGTCTTTTTTCATGTGACAACAACATGACCACAAGGTTTACACAGTCAGCAACTGGTGTGTGAGTATGCATTTAGCCAACAGGTCTGGATAGTTTGGCTATAATATAGGTTGACACTGGCTTATAGTGTAACATGGAGGAGGTGGAACAAATACAATAGAAATGTGAAGATGTTGATATAGTTAATGGAGAAATACCCATGAGGTATCATCCCAGGGTGGTCATGGCTGTGGCACAAGATGGCAATTTTACAAAGCAGTGTCTTAGTATGCATTTAGCATGTAGGATGGCATTGCATGGTGGGATAGTGCACAGAAGGTACTGGTGACCGTAGGGGATCACTTAAAGAAGAGATTCCATTCAATTGACACATTCAGACCTTGTTTTACTGAGTTTAAACAGTAGATCCATTGTTGTTCTAGTTTACGAAGGGCTAAGCGTCTGTTCCCATCTCTGAAAGGGTTTTTCGCTGTCTGGAGGATAAACCAAAAGATGTCGTTGTGGCTGAGGTTTTTAGCTTCAAAATGGGCCACCATGGGTTTGTCTGGTACTGCATTTTTGATGCACGATCTGTGTTCACAGATCCATTGTCTGATTTCACATTTGCATTTGCCTAAATATAGGAGTTTACATGGGCATTGGATGGCATAGATTGACCATTTACTCCTGCAGTTTGTGAAGGTGTTGAATGTCCAGATTTTTCCATTCAGATCAATGTTTTTCATACCACAGGGTATGTTTGAGATTGAGATATTTCATCAGATGCAGATGGAGTAGCTGGCAAATTAATTGTGCCTACACAGTGTGGACATTCCTGCCCTTCATCAGACCTGAGAGCAACATCACTGGACAAGGCTGAGACACTTGGAACCATAGAGGTTTCTGTCATGGGTGGTAATAAACCCAGGGAACCATCAGCAGGGCCATGCTGAGCTGACAGCATGCTGCGAAAAACGGCCACCATAATCGAATGAACAGGAGGGGATGCACTCTTTTTAAGTCCTCCTCAGCGCTAGTGAGGTTCAAAGTCCCTGGTCCCGCAGTCACCTCACAGCAGCTGTAGCTTACTTGCTGCGACCCTTACAGGGCCCAGGGCACAAACTAAGCTGTTCCCAAGGTGAAAAGTCTCTTCCTCCTCCAGCCTTTTCATTAGGCTATAAAAGTCATGGGAGAAATAGACGGCCGGCAGAGGGATATAGGAAAGCAAAAAAACAGCAGACCCACACTCCTGGCGCCCGATCGCCGTCTGCTACAACCCGGCAGAATTGCAGATAACAAAAGCGCTTACCCCTGAGGCAGCCTTGCACGCCTGACGAGAATTTGCCATCACGCTTCCTTAGGAGACCAAAGCAGTCCAGGAGACAGTCATTTAGCGGGACGAGTACATGGCAGATTATCTAGCAGCAGTCAAAGCACTGCAACACAGACTGCAAAGACTGCTCAACTCAGCTCCCAACTCTGCGCAGATAATATATCTGATTTGCACCAATGATAGGGTGTCTGCTAAAATGTTTAACCCGATAGTTATCAATGTGGAATCTGGGCCTTTCCCTCACCACACCTTTCCATAAATAAGATACCAGAACTGAAGATGGAGAGTGAAAACCCTGAAAAGGAACCCTCAAACCATCCAATACTTCCTCCACATAGAGCTATGTCAGGAACAATCTGGGACTGGAACTGTTAGCTTCTACTGTGAGACCATAACCAGAGATCATCTATCTTGTCTCATCAGGACCAGCAGGGCTTCATTGTTATTTTCTTGTATTAAAATCCTCTGATCCTGGAAATTAATCTGAATGCTAAAGGGTAATGTGGATGAACAGTGAAGCCCGAGAGAGCCAGCAAACTGCAGCTGCAAAGGCTGAACCCAGGTTTAGGTTGTGAGTGCACCAGAACATTGCACCATTACGTCCACTAGAACCTAAAGAACAATGTATTACTTAGTGCCACCACCTCTTGGTTCCCATACTTCCTCAAGAGTGAATTATCCCTGCTTTTCGACACTGGGAGCAATCTGTGCCCATATGAATAACACACTGCTGCTGGAATCTTGTCTCAGCTGGACCAGAAGGAATACTGATTTCAAGCTGACTGCATATAATCTCTGCCTCGAATGATCACATCAGTGGCAAAACCTGATGCAACCAGGCTACCAGTGTCCTTAACGATAATACTACAAATGTCACTGGCCCTAAAGTTCTAAGTGTCAGATCTGAGCTGGAAGCTGCTTAATCTGCTGATCTACAATGAACATACCGAAGCATTTGACAGCTGGAACCCAACAATATGTGAAGAGTACTAAACGGGGCACCATCCTTGTCACTCTGCAGCTTTCAACCCAAACTTGTAACTTTCCATCTAGGTCTTGACCTTGGACATCAGGATGGGACTGCACAGCAACAGACTTCAACAGGGCAGACATCCAAGGACCACATGGTAGTAGCACCACATATGTTAAGCTAGTTCAGCATCAATATCACCATACCCTCAGCCAGAAGCCTACGAGAGTACCACTTCAAAAATAAGATGGACATAGTATTGGAAAACTGGAACAAAAAATGTATACTATTGACAGCACACACATTATGCTCTATTAAAATCTGTCTTGATTTCTCACATTGTTACTCAACAACAGGCCACAGTCATGCGTAACACTCCCAAACATTATTTAATTCAAAGGACCATGATGAAAATTGCCACACATCTGCATACCGTAACAATATTCTGGGAGATAGGTGGTAACTGTTCTGTATATTATCTTAGTAAATGTAGCACACAAGTAGATAATAGATGTCACACTCCCAGTGCAAAAGATCTTCATAAAATTTTATATGGCTACATTTGAATACTAAATCACATTGCAGAGATTTTAATCTGGTACAGACCCACCCCACAATCCCAAGGACAAGAAACAGTCTATGCATAAACAATATGTATTTTTTTACATAAATGAATCACAGCCTTTATGTAGGTGAATTCATAACAAGACATTAAATACACATCTCGGCCTGCATGTGTAGTACACACCTCAGCCTGCATGCGTAGGTCGCTATTTATATTATACATGCATTCCAAGCCACAACACCACCATTCATATTATGTCTCGCAATTCTAATCCTAAGTGGCACAAAGCCACCTCTTTACAGCATTACATTCTATGGCCACAACGCCTCTTATCAGCCAGTGCATTAAGACTCTTCAATTACATTGACTCAAACCAAATACAGTCAGTACACAGCAAATCAAGCACATTGCAATTTCTCTAGTATCAGAAACAAGTGTTGGTAGAGAAAAGCTGCATCGATAAATTACATTTATATACACATATTCACCTCACTTTACCCTCCTGTATGAGTTTGAGATTGTGAATTTCTAAGCCATGCACAGGCAATTTAAATGTAGGATAAAATGTATTGGATTAGGTGTACGGGTTTGAGTTATGAGAACAACACTATCAACAAAGAGGGCACCATATGTCACTTGACTCACCCAAACAGAAGAATGGATTTTAGAATTACTTTGAACAGAGATGAGTGTTCTTATGCTTTAAATTCACACATATATTTCTAAGGACAGGGACATACAAACCCCCTTCTCGTTTCCCAATATCCTATTCACATATCTCTGGCTTCCAGAGGCCAACGTTCCTCATCTGGCAATGCAGCTTCCAGATTGGTTCATTGTCTGGATTGTTGCATAGACTCGTGTAAACACAATTGTAACAGGACCCAATTTATAGTGCATACGACATAGACATTCAATAAGTGTTCTTGGAAGGAAACCTTGCTCGGCACTTAAGTAAACTTGCAATTCACATTACAATGCCCCTTCTTTCTATTGGAAAATGGCATCTCCCAGTGGTGCCTCTAAACCACCCACACTCACAACTTTGCATAACAAAGTTAACGGGCTAATCTAATGCTGATCCTTATTTTCTAACAGTTCTTTTAACACATGGAACTGGCTCCAGTTAGGGAGATGGTCCTCCGGTCTCTGGTACTTCGACACAAGTGAAGTCTGCTATCATATGTTTCAATTCAATTTCCCTCGTTGGAAAGGCTCCTCTTTCCCAGATATTCTCAGTTCCGTGCCACTCCAGTTGGACAAACTACTTTTTGTTCATAATCTAATGTGTGTGGCTGTCTGAGAGAGTCTGCCCTCCCTTGCCTTGCCCTGCATTTAACATTACATAATCTGCCAAATTCTCACGTGATGTTCCATCTTCCTGATTTGGCTAGTCTTTCCATTGGCTGGTTTAATAATCAGACACTCAATTAAATTGCATCCTTTAATGTCCATTGGATTGTTATTATTTATATTCATGTGACCTGAAAAATGGTGGGGTCCTAGGTACTCTTAATTTTCAAGGATGCAAAATCTGTGTTTTTCTTCCTAATTTAATATGGAAATACGTCAAATTACTGATGTACAGATTTTTGTAATCTTCTATCCTAGACGGCCGCTTAGACATGTGACACCTACTGATGGGATATTTATTTATGCATCTATACAGTGGGCCTCATTACGACCCTGGCGTTAACCAATGGCGCTATTAGCGCCATGGTTGACGCCGGTAAATTACCAACTCCGCCATGGTGAATGGCGGAATTACCACCCCATTCCAAGGTTGGCGGGGCGGTAATTTCCCATTCACCATGGGCCCTTCCCCATTCCCAATTTTGCCCCCATAGGGCTCAATGGGAATGGGGAAGGCGCTAATTACGGCACCGTAAATTACGGTGCCGTAATTAGCTTCTAGGTCCCTTTGCGGGTTGGTTTTTTAACGCCTGCTAAAAGCAGGCGTTAAAGTGCAACCCGTAAGGGGACCTCGTAATCAGGCGTTAAGGGTTTAACGGCGCCAACACCTTTTACGGCACCGTTAACCCCTTAACACCTGGGTTGTAATGAGGCCCATTGTCAAATATTGTATACATTTTCATAATTGTGGGATATTAGTCTTTGATATCTAATTGATATCTAAGTAAACAGTTATGTCTGATATCTAATTGACATCTAATTAAACAGTTATGTCTGATCTTCACAAAACACTTGGTCCCACACAGCGATCGCTGAACTATGTTATTTCTTGTTTTATTTTGTTATGTAGTTTGGATTCATTCCGATTGTGTAGAGTGAGTTTTAGTAAGTGTAGTTGTTAGTTGTATTGAGCAAGAGTGTATTGAGCAAGAGGACTGCCATGTTAAAATATACCATTGTTAAAGGCTGCAGATTTCGCCATTCTAGTATGCTAGGCCTCACTTTTAAGCTATGATGATTGTTTTATTCAATGTTTATTTCTGCTGTCAGGTAGAATGCTCCAAGTAGCCATGGTTAGGATGGAAAGGGATGCCAAACTGTTCCCAATTAATTGTTGCGAGGGAGAAAGTTCTCGGGGGCCTGAAATGTGGCTCGAGACAGCAGGTGCCATCCCAGATGATATTTGAATTAATACATAATGGTTGTGAAGTTCATATTGAGATACACAAAAAGCCCAGACAGAGATGTGACAAAATGAAGGAGTAGGTTGTAAACACAGCACACCCATTGAGAGCAGGGCTTATGGTTCAGAGGTAAAAGTACCTTAGTAAAATGAAAACATAGAAGGAATTACTTTCCAGGAGCTGGACCACACAGGCTTTTTCTTAAAGCTATTCATTGTGAGAAGATAACTAGAAGGTCAGATTCAGAACTGGGTTCATGTCTTGAGACAGGAGTTGCAGGTACAAGGTGTGGAAGACCAGAGGGCCAATCATGGGGAAGGGATAGTAGTGTTCCATGGTATGCAACAACGTTTTGGCCTCACTGATTTCCACTCACTATATAATTGTTCAGTTCCAGTGGGTTGTATAGCCTGAGCTGTCTCAGGTGTCACTGTCCAATTAGGACAGACCTTGTTTATTTATAAGTTACACCATGAATAATGACAACCAATGGCAACTCTGTTTTTTCTGCTAACTAGGAAATATTGGTGTGCAGTGATAAAATTGCAGCAAAAATATTGCCTGTAAAAATAATTGTGGCAAAAATGCTGTGGTTTGAGCCGTTAAAGGTGTACCCATTACACCATTTAAAGGGAGCAGGGGTTGCGTGCGGGGGTTCCCCCGCTCCCCTTATATGGTATAATTGGTCCAGGGTTTGCAAGGGTGTCCCTCGCATCCTTTACATGGTTTGCGGTGTCAAAACCACAGCATTTTTGCCACAACATTTTGTGTTCACCACCATTTTTGCCGTGATTATAACATATGGAAATGAAAATATGTGGGTGGTATTTTCAATGGTCATGAGTAGGGAAATCGTGAATCAGAACGTTAAATGAATAGTATTCTTTAGGGATTTGATGACGAACAGCAAATTGAAATGTCAGAATTAGACTGTTGAATTTAGAGAATATGTTAATTTTGTGCTTTTTTTGCCTTAAATATTGTAGCCCGGAATGGGGTTAGATGTTTTCCATTTCAATTCCACAGAGCTGTCCACTTCTCCTGGACGTATATGCAAATAAAGAGCTGTTTATTTTTGGGATTACCTTTGGGGGACAGCACCTTTACATATGGAGGCCCCAGCAGGATCTCCAGTACCCCTGAAGAGCTCAGGGCACCCTGACGTACACCTTGGGGACACTGCAACGGCCTGCAGGGACAGGTTTTGTGTACACAACCGAGGCAAGCACATGCTAAATTGCCCAAGGTCTGCCTGATCCCTTAGGTGGGCCACTGACTGCCTCGAGTTGAGGTGGGAGACTCATCATCGAGGGAACTCAGAGTTGCTATATCATGAGAGTGTACTCTTGCATGAAAATGCAGTATTGTGGATTTTTTGGGCTTATTGTTGGCTTAATTATTCGTTTTAATTGATTAGTAGATAAAGTTGGATGGCAACTCCTCCGTTGGGGGGAAAAACGGTGTCATGTGGTATTGCATGCAGTTTTATTGAGATATTGAAAAGGAAATGATCTCTTCCGTTGTGTGGAAAGATTACGTCATAAGTAAAATAGAGTAGTGAATTGATGTGGGATCTCCCCTTATAAGGGGAAGGACAGCACTACTAGAAGTAGAAAGGAATCCCTCCGTCCCTTTGTGGGAGGGGCGAGAGGAAGATGTTGTAAATATTATTGGTTGAATTTTTGTTGGAGTGGCATATTTAGAGGTTTTTTGTATGTTAATATGTGGATGATTTGGTTGAGATGAGGAATGTGTAAGTAAGAATAGTGGAAATTGCTGTGGAAGTACGGGTATATTTGGGGAGGAAAAGAAAAACCAGTTTATAATTGGATTTTTTGCAAATTGGTTTAATTGTGGGGATGCATTCAGCCAAACTATTGTTGGGAAGAATTTGATTTTTGAAAATTCGTTTATTGGTGGGATGTAAAAGGTTTTGATCACACAGCACTGCCGGAACAGTGTCAACACATATTTAGTAGGGAGCGATGAGTCTTATTGGTATTATGGAAACTTCCTCAGTATAGGGATACAATTTTGAATTACCATATAGGGTTGGTACAGGGGGCAGCAGGAAACATGTTTAAACAGTGAAACAGTTTTATTAAACATGTACACATACCTATTGTAAAAACACAAAGGAAAAAGGCTGATGAGTAGACAAAGCATATTAGAATTGTGGAAAATGTTTGAGGAAGAAGAGGCCCCAAATGATGAGGTAGTTAAAAGTAATAAGAAGGTTATGGTCTTCCAATCCAACCCTGCCCCCTCATGGGTTATTTCCTCTACAGCCCGCTGTAGGATATACCAATCCCTGTTATACACCTGTATATGACAATAAAAGAGGGCCGACAAAGAAATCTGCAGGGGCTATTAGAAAAACATCAACAGACACAGTTAGGAATACCATGCCAAACACTGTTAAGAACCCAGTACTTTTAGAAATATGGTAACACATGAGGAGGCAGATATACAAAGTGTTGAAAGGAGAAGAGGAAGAGCTTACAAGAACAATGCAAGAGCAGGAGGAGGGGCAGTGCCCAGCGATAGCAACAGATAAGTGGACACAAGGGACAAATATTTTTAAACTTGAGAGTAAACCTGTCAGAGAACTTCCTACCACAGAAGAAGTGGGGAGCAACTCAATGTACAGTGATGCACAGGCAGAAAGCGATGATGGTGGAGGTGTAACAGAAGAAGCAGGAGTCAGGATATTTTGGGAGGACAGGAGTAGGATACCATCATGATCCAGGGTGTTTAGGAAAAGGCCCACCAAAATAGCTGTAGTAAGTACCAAGAACGAAGAGGAGACATTGCAGCACCAAATGCAAGGGAACCGCTCCCTCTATTACAGAAAGGTAGAGTGGGGCCACAGTACTTACCTTGGCCAAAAACTGACAATGAAAATTGAATGATCAAATTGCCATCCCTCACAGCAGGGGCAGCAAGTGGATGTACGCCATCGAGAAAGCGATAGCAGGGATTACCCTGGCTGTAGGGGATATGAAAATCTTGTTTGCATCTTAATTGGGTGAGCTGGCAGAAACACTTTGGACAAAGGCAGGATATGACAGGGTGACTTTGAACAGTAATGACCATGACGGCGTGCCATTCAATAACAGCAGATCACACAAATGAAGAATATTAAGGGAAATGCAACCAGATACATCTGACATGCAGTCTATCCTAGCTCGCACTATGGGACCAGATGAGGATCCTGCATAGTACAATCAGCAGATACATGAGATGTGGCGATTAGAGATGCGACAACCATGGGATATATTAATTGCCATTTTTTATCACATAGTTGTGAGAGTAGTCCCTGAAGCAATACCAGATCTGTGGACAGTTGTAGGAATTGTAATGAAAGGATGGGCCGAGATGCAAGCACACATAGTACACTATTGCAGAGCGAAACAGGAAAATGAAAAAAAAGCTAAATTGATCAAGCGCAGAAGACAGAGGTGAAATTGGTACAAAAGAAATTAGCTAAATTCAGCAGGGAAGGAGTGGTAATTACAAGTACCCGAGAGGGGCAACATGAGCACAGCTTTCAGCAGTGAAGGGGGAGTGGGATGGGGTATCCTGCACAAATGGCACAGGTAGGGTCTTTTCCACAGGGAGGGTATTTTCGACAAGCAAGGGGTGATGTTCAGAGAGGAAATGGGACTGGATTTGGATATGGAGGAGCAAGAACCAGGATCGGAGGACCGTGCTATATTTGTGGGAGAATGGGACACTTTGCACAAGAGTGCAAGAGCAGAAATCAATTACAGTATGATCCTGGTGGTATCCCTACATGCCAGGCTACAACATATCCCACACAGCTCGAGATGCAACCCCAACAGATGCAATTCCCATTTCCCCCAAATGTCCAAAATGTCCCACATCAGATGCCGCCAGTTGCCCACGCCCCACAGCAGGTACCCCCAGGTACCCAGATGCCGAGTTGCCCAAACTATACAGAGTACTGTCCAACAGTAGCAGTTTCCCAAATACCAACCATTTCATTCCTTCCAAGCACAAGTGCAAGACCCTTCTCAACAATGGGACAAAAATGTGTTACCCCAAGGTGCAGTACCATAATACACAGGAGTGGCAGTGATGAAAGGAAATTCATTCACATTCCAAGGTATAGACATGAATACACAATAGGTTAGCCCATAGGGGGCTCTGACATGCCACTTCCTTTCAGTAAATGCAGACCCAGAAGTGGAACCACAGGTTGCAGTGAAGATAGGTGACAAAACATGTGGATGTTTGGTCGACACCGGAGCTACCAAGTTTCGTATTGTGGAAGGAAGATTTTCTTTGTTGGATGACATAATAGACATGCCGGGATTCTCTGGGTCTATTGTAATGGATACTTTTACTGGAGATTTGTCTCTTACCATAGGCACGCAAGAAGTTGTAGCTCCCTTGTACTCAAAACAGACACCAATTAACATATTGGGCTTGCTCATGAGCAAACTAAACACAACAATTTTGTTTTTCGTGAAGGGCATAGTGTGTTCCAACCCAGACGTGTATTACACACGTCGCTGCAATTATACAAGTATTTTTCACCTACAGTGTTCTGCAAGGAGCAGTGCAAATACTGTTGGGATGTTGTACCCAGGATTAAGTATTAAGGACCACACATTCCGATTGTCCACAAAGTATTTGTTCAGACTAGCAGTTCAATCAGTTCACAAGGAAGTGGCACCAGGCACCACTATCACAATACACGTAGAAGCAACGATAACAAAGAAAGATAAAGTGATTTTGCATGGTGCATATGATGATGGCATTTATAGACACACTGTTTTATGATTGATCCAGCACAGCGCTTGACAGACTTGAATGACAAACAGCTTTATACAGATGATGATGACATAGGGGAGATGGTGTTTCAGTTATGCATGCCTTGTCAGATGGTTGTAGAATAACAGTGGACCAGGGGATGAGAGAGGCGGTTTTCTGATTTGACCAAGCGTGACACTGGGAGACAACGTCGTTTGCCATGAGGACCAGCACCAAGGACGTGATGAACAACTAGCCCTGGCACTGGAAGTACTGACTGTCTGTTCAACTAGAAGGGATGGCACTAATAATATGAAGAGCAGAATTAGACAGCATCAGTAAGAGTGAAACTTTCTTGGAAGGCAGGAGCGCGTGGATTGCACGGACGCACCATCCGGAACTGCCCAGTCTGTGGCGAGATCTGATTGGCCGGATTATATACCTGCATATGAAAATTAAATTCATTCCAAATCTCTGGATCACCCTCACAGAGTGAAAGGTGGAGGTGGTGTGGCTCACTCTACCATTTAATACAGGAGATAGCGAGAACCCTGGTTTTTGTCCTGAAGAAGGTTGCTTAATATGGGACTTTAAGTGAGAAGCCCAACGGCAACTGAAACACGTGTAGACGTATAACCTGTAGGAACAAGGACATACAGAGTTGGTTCACCTAATGAATATCTAAAGGGAACCAAAGAAAATGGAACATTGCTGGTTGGTGTGACCTATACAAATGGCCACTTTTTGTTTGAGAGTATATTAGAGTGTGAGGAAGAAAGGAAGTGAATGAATGGTGGAAGTTTGTTGTGAGTGAGCCCAATCTATTTCTTGTTTTTTTATGGAATCGTACTCATGAAATTGTATGAACTATGTATGTCAATTGATTGACTTTTTAACAAAATGAATAATTATTCAAACTGATTTTGTATTATAACAATTGGTTTATCGATATGTATGAAAAAATAAACTTTAAACAAAGTATCATCTCTCATCCCCTGGTCCACTGTTGCTTTTGTAGAGATTGTATAGCCCGAAGGACCAGGTTGGAAGTGAGCTATCCCTTTTTTTGTTTGATAGATGGTTGTAGAGTACAGAGAGCTTCACCAGAAAATCCATCTTACTAAAACACTATCAGCACACTTACAAGAGGACTTGAACAGAGTGCGTAAAGAAATATAGACCAGCAGTCCCCATGATGCGGGTCTCTTGAAAAGAATAGAGGATGTCCGCATCAAGCTGAAGCAAGGGGCAATATTGCCACGGATTAAACAGTACCCCACATTATAGGAAGCGGAGGAGAGAATGCATGACACGATTCTAGCTTTATGGCGACAGGGCATCATACAGCCATCAGAATCCCAATGTAACACAGCTATATACACAGTGAAAAAAGAAAAAGGGGAATCTTTTTGGATGGTTCAGGACATCCACCCTTTAAAAAACATTGTAGAAGCAGAATTCCCAGTGCCAAATCTAGACACCCTTTTGTGTAACATACCACAGAAGCAACATATTTTACGGTAGTTGACCTTAAGAATGCATTATTTTCTATTCCGTTGCACCCAGATTCCAAGTTCCTTACCGCAATAAACGTTCACGGGCAAACATTCCCACACACCCATCTACCACAAGGCTACTGCAAATCCTCAAGTGCCTTTAAGAGAGGTTTACAGAAAGATTTAGGAAACGTGCAAAGCATAGTGATACAATATGGGGATGATAATATCATCAGCAGGGAGAGGGGTTACCCCAGAAAGGGTGACTGCATTGCAAAGGACACTACAGCCAAACACAGTGGGCCTCATTACAAGGTTGCCAGTGCGGTGAAATTGATGCCAGTATTACCGTACCAGCATCCATTACCAGACCGGAGTAGTCCGAGTCACGATGCCGGTGCCACCGGCATCAGCAGGGACCCGTTGTGGCCAGCCACACAGTTGCCGGTAGCATCGTAGACACACGGCAGCTGTGCCAGTGACACTGGCATGCCACAATTAGGCCCAAATTAAGAGGTGACCAGACATGCAATTACCGGCATGGGCATGAAGGAAATAATGGATACATTGATGGCGTAAACACTGGTATCACGTAGCAGCCATTAATATGAATCTGGTGTGTAGAAACCTGCCACAGGTGCACACAATCATCACAGGTGGAGGCAATGGAGTCTGGCACAACACAAAAGGAGCATTCCCACTCACCATACCCCTCCTAAAGCCACAATGTTACCATTAGCGCTTTCAGTGCTGGAGCTGGAGGACATGCCTGCACTGCTACTTATTGAGGAGGCAGTGAGACAGAGTATGCAGCAGAGGTGCAGGAGGAGAAGGAGGGTGAGAATGGGCCAGCAGATACCCATTGTGCAGGCAGTTGTACCCCTCAGGAAGCCATCAATCCCTCACCTAAGGGCCAGCCCATTCAACCTAACACCCACTCAGATCCGCAGCCTGTACTGGCTGGACAGGGACACCATCACCACAATAGTGGACCTCATACATGATGACGTGGTGAGCTTAATCAACATCCGGACAGCCATCCCCCCTTGCTGAAGTTAGTGAGTGTGCTACACTTTCTTGCTACAAGCACTTATCAGCACATAATGGGGCAGCTGCATGGAATCTCCCAACCCTGTTTCTCCAGTGTGCTGAACCAGGTGCTAGTTGCACTCCTGTCTGATGCATGCAACCACATTAGCTTACCACGGACTGTGGAGGAGGTGAATGCAACCAAAATAGCATTCCACGAACTTGCAGGCATGCCAAGTGTAATAGGTGTGCTCGACTGTACACAAGTGGAGCTGGTTGTCTGGCATGCTTTGGAGGTAGTGTACCACAACAGGAAGCTGTACCGTTCCCTGAATGTACAGATGGTGTGCTATGCACGCAAAATAATCATGCATTGCTGTGCAAGATTCCCTGGCTCCATGGTGCTGCGCAACTCCACCCTGCCCTGCTACATGGAACGACATGCTGGACATTGTACCTGGCTGTTGGGTGAGTCTAACCACAGAGACATGAGGGGTGTTGAATGGGGGGGGCAGTTACTAGCATAGGCAACCTGTCTGCTGGGTGGGCCATGAGGGGCGTTGAATGGGGGGACAGTTACCAGCATAGGCAACCTGTCTGCTGGGTGAGTCTGACCACAGGACAATGAGGGTTGTCAGAACATAGCATAGGATTGCATGCATGATGTGTGCAAGTGCACACTGCATGCATTACTCCATAATCACTCCTGCAAAAACCTGTAAACATTACCAGGTTTGCATTGAAGTGCAAAGAGACTGGGTAGGGTAATAGAAGGCTAAGTCAGATGAGGAATTACACCTAGCAACCTCATCATCCCCAACCAGCACAACATGAAACCACAAACAGGTAATGAAACTACACCACACACAGAGGACTGGGTGCCTTCAACTATGACCATCGTAAATTAAACAGAATGTGCAACACAACTAATGCATGTAAATGTGTAAGGCCTTCACAGCCATGTCTACATGCAATCAACAGACACAGTGCACACACCAGCGCATGTATCAGGAACATCACGAAACATGAACCACATGTACCACAATGCACGACTCTGTAGTGACAACGCATGACATACAGATCTCAGCAAAGCAATTCATGAGTCATGCTGCCCTGCCAGAGAGAATACCATCTGCCACACAGACAAATTCAGTCACTGCACTCAGTCCACAGGTACACCGCAGATCAATATGCCTGTCATGTCACCTTAAGGGCCACTCCAAGTACAATGGGTCAAGTATGAACATTTAAGATATGAATATTATTGACTACCACCAAGATATTAATGTGAGGAGCGGGACTCATCCAATGTAGCTTCGTTCTACCATGCTGACACACACCCAGCCGTACTACAGTAACGCAACCGTTCACCCATGAAAGATACCACCAATTGATATCTGTCCTAGTGATATGGGGGAAGGCGTTGATGGATGTGTTCATGGAGACCTGTATATGTAGAATGCATACTGGGGATATCACTGTATTACATGAATCAAATCAGGCATATATGATATGATATGATATGATATGGTATTTGTAACGCGCCTATACACAAGTGTTTCAAGGCGCGACGAGGCAGGGAGGGAGGGAAACAAGGGGAAGACAGACAAACGATCCTACTAGGCCAGGTGTCATTCAGATCGCGCAAGTGCAGAGGTAAGGGGAAAAGGAGAAAGTGCAGGGGGAGGAGGTGGGGGGGAAGTGCAGTACAAGGTAAGTAGCGTAATAAAATAATAAATAATAAATAAAAGGGCCAGCTGGTGGCAAGTGCGAGGTAAGTGCAGAGCAAGTGCTGGGAAGGGGGCTGTAGGGATACAGTGACAGTCCCACAGTGCAGGGGGAGCCAGGGAGGCAGTGCAAGTGGAGAGTGGCTGGGCCCTGGACCGAGGTCACTGAGAGTGGCCCAGATGCAGGTTTAGTGCAGACTTCAGTGGGGAGTTAAGCAGGTTTAGCAGGGGAGAGGGAGAGAGAAGGCAGAAGCGAAGAGGAAGGTTTTGAGGTGCTTCCGGAACCGGAGATGGTTCTCCTCGAGTTTCAGGGAGGCAGGAAGGCTGTTCCAGAGGGAGGACCCTGCTGCGGAGAGAGATCTACCCCCAGCTTGTTGCTTAGAGAAGCGGCTGACCATGAGGGAGTTGGAGACGGATGAGCGAAGGGCTCGTGAAGGAAGATATTTAGGAAGAGAGAGTTGAAGGTATTTAGGCCCCAAGCCCCAGAAGGCCTTGTGGACAATGCAGAGGGTTTTGAACTTAATCCTCGCAGCCACTGGAAGCCAGTGAAGAGATTTCAGTCCTGGAGAGATACGGTCCCTGGGCTTGAGGCCAAGGACAAGTCTCGCAGTTCTGTTCTGGATAAGTTGCAGAGGGCGGAGAGTGGAGGCAGGCAGATTAAGATAGAGGCTGTTACAGTAGTCCAGCCTTGAGAGAACCAGGGCTCGGGAGACAGTGAGCTTCTGGGGGAAGGAGAGGAAGGGAAGAATACCTCTGAGGAGGTGCAACTGGTAGTGTGACTTCTTAGAGACGTCAGATATATGAGGAGAGAAGGAGAGTGTGGAGTCGAAGATGACCCCGAGGTTTTTAGCCTTGCAGGTAGGGGCAGGAAGGGGGCCAAGGGAGGCCGGCCAGAGAGCTGCAGGGAAGGAGGGAGTGGGTGTGCCGATGAGTAGAATCTCAGTCTTACTGGCGTTAAGGCAGAGGTCATTGGCGGCACACCATTCCTGGATAGCAGACAGACAGTCGGAGATGAGGGAAGGAGAGGAGGAGGCCGAGGGTAGCCTGAAAATGAGCTGGGTATCGTCCGCATAGCACTGGAAGTGGGGGCAGAGAGCGGCGATGCGGTGGGCAAGGAGTGCCAGATACTGGTTGAAAAGCCAGGGAGAGAGGTTGGATCCCTGGGGGACACCACAGGTGGAGAAAAAGATGTCAGAGAGGAAGGAGCCCATTTGGACCTGGGAGGGTCGACCGGAAAGGAAAGAGGTCAGCCATGCCAGAGCCTGACCAGTGATACCCAGGTTATCACGGAGACGGTTGAGCAGGATGGCATGGTTGACAGTGTCAAAGGCAGAGGAGAGATCGAGCAGAATGAGAACACATGGAATGTTGGAATCGAGGTTCAGGAGCAGGTCCTCACGGATGTTCAGGAGAGCAGTTTCCGTGCTTCTGGCCGCTCTGAAGCCGGATTGATGGTCATGAAGATTACCAACATATTCAGCATGGAGGTTAAGCTGGGAGATGGCCAGTTTCTCCAGGAGCTTGCCCAGGAAGGGAGTAATGGAGATTGGGCGATAGTTGGCCGGGCAGGAGGGGTCGGAAGAGGGTTTCTTGAGGAGGGGGTGCACAAGGGAGTGCTTGAGGGGGGATGGGAAGACTCCAGAGGCGAATGAGTGGTTGCAAAAGTCAGCCAGGGCAGGAGCCAGGGAGTCGATGTGGTCCTTGATGGTTTTGGAGGAACAGGGGTGAACCTGTTTAGACGAGGCTTTCATGGATCGGACTTGTCTGGAAACCTCATCAGCAGAAAAAGGTGGAAAAGCAGAGAAGGAGGGCGGAGGGGCGGCTGCAAGAGAGCAAGAGGAAGAGCCGGGAAGAGAGGGAGGGAGGAGAGAGGAGGAGAGCGAGGACAGGATGTCCTGAGTTTTTGAGATGAAGTGCGAGATGAAGTGTGAGTTGCCACTGTATATGCATTTACATTGGTAACACTTCAATGAAATCTGACACCATTGTGGTCTGTGGTACTTAAATTGCGAGAGTGCAGGTACACATTCAACGAGCCATGTGACAGCAACTGCACCCACCCCCCACCCACGGATCAGCCCTAACTACACTAACTGGGTTCATGCAGAATGACAAATGCCAGGTATAGTTATTAATCCCTGTGCTTAGTTGCATTTCAATATGAACACTATACAGCTAGTGCTAGCATGGAACAACCATATTAATCATAAGTACCCTTTCACTTACTCCCATGCAGGTGATGCCGGGTATCCCCTGATGGTCTGGATCATGACCCGTATCAGGAAACGAAAAAACAGGCACGAAGAAGCATACAATCGTGCACATGCACGCACTCGTGTCACCTACGAGCAGACATTTGGCCTGTTGAAGGCCCGGTTCTGCTGTCTCAGCAGGTCGGGGGGGGGGCTCATTTACTGCCCTGAAAAGGTCGGCAGAACTGTACTAGTATGTGCCATGCTACACAGCATGTGCATCCGGCACATTGTCCCCCTGCCCCCTGACATGGACATGATGCCACCTGAGTGTGAGGATGAGGAAGATGCTGAAATTTCTCTGCGCCACAATGTCAATGATGGACGTGCAACACAGCAAGATTTAATTGACCACTACTTTTGATGAACACGGCACTGGGCATGGATCACACTGGGCACTCGACACTGTACATCATTAAATAGACACACACTCAAGAAGCAATGTCCAGTCATGTCATTTTTGCTACACCCGGTGTATTGAATAAGGGTTAACTATGTAAATATGCACTTTATTAACCTAACACTACTATCCTGTTAAATTGACCCCACACCACCTCCCCCACTACCCTCACACCTAATACACAACACCTTCCCCACTACCCCCACACCCAATGCCCCAATAACCCAACACCCCCTCCACCACTATCCCCACTACCCCTTCCCAACTACTTCCTCCACACATGCATTAGTCATTTGTCTTATTTACAGCCCCTTTTTGGAGGATGAGACCAAGGCTTTTGCGGGCGATTCAGTCCCTGCAATCGACATACAGGGCTACTCTGGATTAGGCTGCTGGGTGTTGTGCTGGAGGATGAGCTGTGTGTTGTGGTGATGTTCCGTTGTGCAGCGATAGCGGTCACCAACCTGTCAATTGAACTCTGTTACCCTCTCGCATGTGCCTAGCCAGGTGGTAGACACTCTCCGTGGCTCTGCCGAGCATTCTATGCATGGTGCGCATGGAGTCCTGAATTGTCTGCCTTGTGAGCTGTGCTTCTGTGATGTACTGGGTCACCAAGGCGTGCATTGCCTCCTGCCGCCCTTCCATGTGAGTACATCCACTAAGTAATTAAGGGGAGCATTTGTGCACATTTATATCAGCAAGAAACAGAAGTCTACTAAATGAAGAACCTGTAGAAAGGGATCTCCAACTCCAAGCAGCTATCCGAATGGAGCATGCCATATATTTCTGTGTACGCAGAATAAACAACAGAGCCGTGAAAACGGGATTTGAAACAGTGCAGATTTCACAACTAAGGAGAACCCATACTCGAGGGACCCAGTTGCAACAACAATACTTGAGGAGCCCAACAGAAGCGGGCCGCAAGCACAGAATGGGGAGATTCCAATATGGCAAAGGAGCACAGAAACAGACATGACATCAGGAGCCAGCGGTAAGGAGCCACGAGAAGAAGGGGAGACAGCATCAAAAAACCCAAAAGCAAGGTAGGTAAGAGAGCACCCAAGGGGGGACACCCGAAGGCACACCATTTCCTAACCACACTTGGTTCCCAAGCCAGCCAAGCGCCCAAAAAGGCCCACACTCAGGCAGTGAAAAACCAAAGCTAGTCCAAAAAACTTCCTGAGAGCAGAAACAAACAACTAAGAAAGGACAGACAACCAGGCAGTCAGGTAAACGTAGTGAACAGAGCACTCACCTTTGCTCAGAGACAGGGAATCCACTTCACAAATACTAACAGTGCCTAACACAGCCCACCATCCTGACCAAGTCAAGAGGTACATCACATACCTAGCGGGGGAAAAAGTAGGCCCAGAGGCTGGACAAAAAGACACTCTCACATGCAAGATAAAAGTCAAAACCATGTTTTTTGACACTACGAGTGGAGCACCCTCTGAACAAAAATGGTTTCCGCACCAGATAAACTTGGCTAAGGGGAAAAAGATCAGAAAAGGGCACAAGAAGGTACTGTGGGGCCAGCTAAACATAGATGCAATATAAAATCAAGAAAGGTTCCAGAATGTGGATTGCCTCCTGCCGCCCTTCCATGTGAGTGAGGCGCCCCTCGATGTCCCTTATGTGGTGCAGTCCTGGCCGTTGGTATGTGTCTCAGGCCCACTGGCCTCCACTGTGCTGTTTGCTCCGGAGCCATCTCTTTTTCTTACATGTATGCTCGCCTGCCTGGGTGGCATAGATTCTGCCTCCTACTGCAGGCTATACACTGGTGAGTCTGGCTCATCCTGCTGGCTGTGCAACCGGGTTGTGCTTCCTCCTACTGCCTGTCCAGTGATGACTCTGGCTCATCCTGCTGGCTGTGCAATGGGGATTGTGCCTCCTCTTGCTGGCTGTCCAGTGGTGACTCTGGCTCATCCAGCTGATGTGGCTGCTGGGCTGCAGATGTTGTAGAGTGTTGTGTGGCCTTATGGCCAGGTTTAGTGGACAGCCAGGGGTCCTTGCTGGCAGGTGTAATGGGGGCTGGGGCTCCTTGCTGGCAGGTGTAGTAGTGGGCCAGGGGCCTTGCTGGCAGGTGAAGTGACAGCCGGGGGGCCTTGCTGGCAGTTGTTGGTGAGTGCTGAGGCTGCTGGGCAGCCTGTGTTTCCTGGTGGCAGAGGACTGTGCCGTAGATGCTGTGGCATGCTCAGGTCTTGCCCTGGAGGTGGCTGGCTCCTGTCTAGAGTCAGGGGCTTTGTGGCGATGGCGACGTGCAGCAGATGACTGGGGTGTGGTGGCAAGTTCACCCTTGCTGTCAGTTGCTGTGCCTGTGGGTGAAAGTGAGGCAGGGCATTAGTAATGGGTGTGCATCCATCTGGCATACATCGAAGCTAGTACATTCAGAGTCATGTGCATTGTCATGGACGTGTTGGATGGCGTGGCATGGTGCACACAAGAATGTGGGGGGGCGCTCTGTGGGAGCATCATTGTGGTGCAGCCATGTGGTGCACAGTGTCTGTTGGCTGGGGTACCAGTGTCTAGTGGCTTGGGTGTTGTGGCCATGCCACAGGGGTTGTGTGCCATGTGGAGTTTGATTGTGGAACTGATGTGTTCCCATTCTGTATGTTGATGCATTGATGGTTACTCTGAATGTATGGACATGGTGGGTGTGACAGGTGTGCAACTGGTGCTGTTGATGTGTGCGTCTTGACATGTGGTAGCTTTGGCCATGTGGGGAAACAGTGGTGACGGCAGCAGTTGGACAGCGATTTGTGTGTGTGCTCATGCAGATGGTATGTGTGTCGGCAATACCGGGGACATGTGGGGTGTATCAGTGGGGTTTGTTGATTGTCTTTGTGGCAGGAACATTATACTTGTGTGGGATGAAGCATTCAGTGGGTGCAAATGCAGTAGGGATCTGGTGCCACTTACTTGACATTTTGACTTCACCATTGACATTGGGCATCATCATCAGATGTTGCTGCTCCCGTCTCCGCATCTACTAATCCCTTGATGCTCTCCATGTGGAGTACAATGCTGCAGGTCTCCTCCCACGATGTAGGTTTGATGGGGGATGGCGCGCCACCTCCTGTGGCCAGCTCCTGGCTGCGCTCAGCAGTGAGAGGTTGCGGACATGTAGCCGTAGATCGTCACACCTCTTACGGCAATCTCGGATGGTCCGGGGTGTTGTCCCTACTGCCGAGGCTTTGCGGGCCACTTCCTCCCATATGGCCGTTTTCCTGAGTTGTGCTGTGCGCCGGAGATCAGCGCAGAAAACCATGTCTGCATGCTCCACGAGTGTGTCGGCCAACATGTTGAGCTCCTGCTCGCTGAAACTTGGTTTTCTGCGATGGACCATTCCTTGCCTAGCTGACATGGTGAACTTTGTTGGTGAATACTCAGTTTTCCTGTTGGACTCCTGTAGAATGAGGATTGCAATGGATTGCATTTTAAAGATGGCTGCTGGTGCATTTCCCGTTCTGGCGCAATTAGGTTGTTTCCAGTGCTGGTATTACCAGTACCAGAAATTACAGCATTTTTGGTGCTGGAGTCAGTGTTTGCTGCATCGAGGATGCCGGTATTGGAGGTTTGGGGTCCGTTACCGGCATGTCAGTGCTACCGTTTCCGGCATGTGGGATTGCACGTGCACACTGAATCGGAACATACCGTAGATTCCGGCAGCAGTGCTACACGGAAACAGTAGCACCGGCATGCCAGTTATTTCCTTTTTTTACCGGCAACCTTCTAATGAGGCCCTCAGTCTTCACATAATGCACGCCTTCCGAAAACACAAATTCAGATCCAACACAGAGGGCCTCATTACGAGTGTGCCGGTCTGGTAACAATGGTGCTGGTAAGCCTATGGAGTCTGAGTCCGAGTCTGCAGGCAGCTGCCGTCCCGCCCGCTAGCCCTGACCTGGCAGACAGGACGGCACCAGCCCGCACACTTTCCGGGAAGCACCAGCACAGTTATTAACGGTGCCGGAGCTTCCCTCATCCCCATTCCCATTTGAGTCCTAAGGGACTCAAATGGGAATGGGGATTTACATTTTTTCGGCGCCTGACTTCCAGAAACACTAGGGTCGTAATCCCCTGTTGTTTCCGTGGAGCCAGCCACTGGAAAAATGCATGAGTCCGGCAGCAGCCTGCCGGTTTTTCCGGCACAGCTACCGCCGGACTCGTAATGACGCCTACAGACAGGAATGACTTAAAATTCTGCCTCCTTATTTCATGTAAAGCAAGAATTCTATAGGGATCTTTTGTAATGACAGCCATCATGTATTTGTATGGTGTCTTTCTATACTGATCTCTGCTGTGTGTGCACCTCAATAAAAGTGCTGGATGCCATCATGAAAAAAATATTGTCCACTTGTACAAAAGAGCCACATGGATTGTGAATCCTGTTTTTCCGCAAATAAGCAGTACAAGTCATTAGGGATTCATGTCTATTTTTCCTCTGAATACTGAGGGATGAACACAAATCTGGGTTCACTGTACTGAGTGGGGAAAGCAGAGATATTTCCTTTCATGTGTGTTTGTGGTTAGCAAAACATTCCGTGGCTAGACACTCCTTCAGTGGTCTGCTGCCAGGCTTAGTTCCTTTAGGAGAAGGTCCCCATGTTGGCTTGGCACATATGAGCTAACACAGTTTGGTGTGCTGCAGAAGATGATCGTGCCCTCTTCCAATCATAAAGAGTTGATTCTTTTTATTAACTCTGCAGTCCACCAGACCTCACAATCTGGTATGTTTGTTTTGTGAATGTAAATCGTCATTACTCCTAACACAATTCTAAAGTCGCAGTCCAGCCACCCTACCTGCCTCAACTCTCTTGCCTGGGTCCATCCGCTCCCTTGCGGTGGTGAAAATACACAATGGCATGGGTCAATCTGCTCTCAAGTGGTGGTGGAAAAAACATTGAACAAGGAGTGACATGCCTTGACATTCCACTAAGACAGTAGTGCAAACATGCTGATTTGTTCATTTTTTTATTTATTTATTTGTGTATGTATTTAATTGTGTATTGGTTGATGACCTTCATTAATGAGGACTGTCACATAACGTGTATTAGGAGCAATGAGAATTACCATTCGTAAACTTCCAGTTCTCTAGTACTACATCAATACTGTGCCAATAGTCTTCACAACTTCACTTTATGCCATCAGGCATTACTATTATACATATTTTCAGGATGTGTCCATCTGTTAGCTTTCCAACTGTCCTAATTATTTACAGGGTGGGAACATTTACAAAACACTATAAGGTTTTTCACCTACACTCGTTTCGTAATCCCATTTGTCCGCACGTAATCATCAGAGAAATTCAGACTAGGTTAATTCCACCTGAAATATGTTACAAAAGAAATATTACTATTTGCGATTGTGGATCCGCGTTTAATTCATTCTTGGAAGATGTAATTGAGCGAAGGTTCAAAACAAAATATGTTGGGCCTTCATTTCTGAAAATATAATATAACCTTTACTTGCATGGTTCACCTAAAAATAAGTTGTTTAAAAACATCACAATACGTGATCCCTGTACTGAACGTTACACATTGTAATTGGCAAACGTGAAACACAAAACGAGAATCTACACATGCACTGGATTAACAGAATGCTGAATTTCAATGGGAGTTTTACTTTATATTTGAAGCAAAAACATGCATAATGTGCATAGAAATTCCGGTAATCTCACAGGATTATTGTTATTGTAATGCCTGGCACTCTGAAAAGGTTGCCCTTCACAAAGCAACCAATAACACTGTTTGTGTGTCAAAATAAACGTATATCCTCTAATGTACATTTACCAATTCAACAACAGCAAGTGCAGCTGTGACATGATAGAAATCTCTCATTTCCCCAACAGATGGATTACTTGCAAGCTAGAAATGCATTTCCTAGGCCATTTGTCCCTATTGTCTAATGGGCCAGATTGCTTAATTGCATTATTGTGTCTATAAATACCTCTTCTACAACAGATGTCCCTTTCAGTGTCTGCCTCACTCTCGATGATCAGGGCAGACCTCCCTTGTTCAATGAATGTGTAGGAATAAGGTCTGTTGTTGTGAGATTGTTCCAGAAGAGGTGTGTAGACCACAGGGTGATGGAGCTGCCTAAGATCTCAAATAGTGTTAACTCTTATAACAAGGAACTATCGGACCAACCGCATGCACGCATGAATAAAGCAATAACAAGCTCAACGTCACCACTACGGGCCTCTTTACGAGTTGGGTGGTATGCAGTAAATGTGGTGGCAATGGAATTTTCACCACTTTTAACACAATGCCGAATTAGGGATGTCACTAATTCCACAGGTGGAATCACCACCAACATTTGGCGGAATTAGTTGTGGCACTAATTCTGGGCAACGCCGCAGGCACCAGGCGAGGCCGGATAACCAGTGCCCCATGGCAAACAAGCAGGGGAGAGGGACAAGCAACAGCCCAACAAAGGTGGGGCTGTGCTCCTCCCTTTCACCCAGTACAACTACAAAGCAACACACAGCCGCCACCAGCTTGGGAAGAGAAGAAGGAAGAGTGAGGTGTTAATCCACACCTCGCCTTTCCTCCCCAAGATGTGCTAAGCACCAGTGGGTCATGAAGGGGCAGGAAGCAGATAGGAATCACCAGTGTCAGGCAATTGCCGTCAGCATCAGCCAGCCAGGGGGCTGGCACTCAGCCCCCCACACAGGCACAACATAGACCCAGGGGCAGCCCTGGTCCAATATAAGGAGCTGTTTTTGCAGCAAAAACCAGAAACAGTTTGGGTCCCTGCAAGCTTTTCAAGCCAACGTGCAAGATGACAGGGCGTTCTTGTTAACAGAACAATATTTTCAAAACCTGAAACTATCACAAACTATCACAAACCAACAAAATGAAGTGTCCAAATGAGGACCCATACAGAAACCAGTACCATGAGCACAAGGCACAAGAGCTTTAAGCACTAAACTCACAGACAACCAAAAGCAGTACCCTGAATACGGGACATAACACAACAGTACCCTGAACACGGGGCACAACTCAGCAGTACCCTGAACATGGGGCACAACCAATTTGAAAACAGATTCACCTCCAGAGCCTGAGACACCAGGGACGGCAGAAACAGAGGTGGGGTGGGGGCAACAGGGCTATTAAAAGCCTGGACCCCACCCATGTAGCAACAGGTGGGCCAAATGTTACAGTTAAAGAAGGGCAGGCAGCACCCACAGCAGCCAGCCCAGTATCAGAATGTACAAGGATCAACAGTGCCCATCTAGACGGAGAATGAACTACAAAAAAGGAAGCAGGCGCCCCTCTCTCGAAAGAACAAGGCATGATAACCTGTTCAGTGGTTATTAACCACATTGAGAGTTCGCAGCCATTGTATCTTGCTCACTGTACCTTCACAGATGGGAAATATCCATTTGCATCTCAGTCTTTGTCCCGCCCACAAGGGCAGTCCAGCACCGAAATGCTATGGCAATTCCTCTCTGAACAAGAGTACCATCAGCAACCCCATACACGTGTTTCAGCCTTGTTGGGCATCATCAGTGAGGTGAAGCTGAGCCTCTCTAAGCACAGTGAGCATGGAGTCCACGGCTGGTTGCCCCCAGGTAACCTATGGTGACCAACCCCAAGTTCCTTTCAAACATACAAAAAAGGTAGCAGGCGCCCCTCTCTCGAAAGAACAAGGCATGATAACCTTTTCAGTGGTTATTAACCACATTGAGAGTTTGCAGCTATTGCTTTTTGCTCACTGTACCTTCACAGATGGGAAATATCCATTTGCATATCAGTCTTTGTCCCGCCCACAAGGGCAGTCCAGCACCGAAATGCTATGGCAATTCCTCTCTGAACAACAGGGAGGAGCCATAACTCATGAGCTCCCCACCAATTCATTTTGCCGGTCCAATAACACAGCGAGTAGGGTGCCCATTTCTGACATCAGTACAGGGCCTGCTAATGCAGGTTCAAACCATGGCAGGGCCAAACTCAGCTTTTTCATCCTTCCGAGGTTGAAAAAGAACACTACACACTATGGGCAATAACAAGCAGCAGCCAGATACTTGAGGTTTCGTAGCACAGACAAAAATAAGTCTCACAGATATTACATAGAGAGTTAAATAACAAGACAGCACAGACCCTCAAGACAAGCAAAAAGGCCAATGCCGGAGCACAAGGGCCAAAGAGCTGCAAGTAGCACTAAAAAAACAAACAAAAAAATGATATATATTCAGTAAAAAATACTTTGTTAAAGGGACATTATGGTTCCAAGTAAAACCGAAAAACCCATGAAATTCGCTAGTTATGGTAAGCTAAGCAACCATAACTCGCACCACCACCGTGCATTCCTAAAACTAACACCCAGGATATCAAAGATCACATCACAAATGTCATTGATGACATCACTGATGACATCACATGTCTGGCTCCCTCTTTTTTCCTTTAGTCATATATCTTAGCCAGTAATACTTAGGAACAAAAAAATCAAAAAGTACTATATTTGTAGACTTATACTTCAAATATGTTCTTACTATAATTAATTTGGGGTTAACTCACAGTATATGAAACATATATATAGGGAGAATACACACTTGAAAGATAGCAATGCTTTCTGTGTTTGAAGACAATCAGTAAGGTTATCAACACTTTCTTATTGTTCTGCTGTTTTTTTATTACTGTACTTTCTCTGGATATGCTCATATTTGTATTCACATTACTTTCTTTAGGGTGCAGTCACATCATGTGATAGTTATTCATAGGGAAGTAGTAGGTTTGAAGCAGAACAATTGTTTCTGTGCATAAAGATAATCAAATAGGTTCTGGTTCTAGTGCTGCTTTTTTGTGTACTTCACTTTTCCTGTATATACTCATATTTGTATGTGTTGTTGTGTCTTTGTGTTATAGGAAATGGGTTTCATTGGCTACTTATTACATGTTGCACAGTACACAAAACTCAAATAAGAAAGCATTTATCATTTCACTGTTCAACAAGGGAACATTATGAATATTGCACCTCCATCATGTATGCTGCACACAATGCTTATGTTTATACTTGAGTAGATTATTATACTGTAAATAACTTCATAATAGAATGCTATTTATATCAATGCATTGCTTAATGCACTACATAGCTCATGACATCTATTGCAATGATCCTTGACACTTTTTTGTCAAATTATAATAAGAATCCCTTGTACAGACCTTTCATGAAATGTACATGCACATGTGATGTCATCAGTGATGTCCTGGGTGTTAGTCTTAGCAATGCATGGTGATGGCGCAAGTTATGGGTGCTTAGCTTACCATGACTAGCAAATTTCAGGGGTTTTTCGGTTTTACTTGGAACCTTAACGTCCCTTTAACAACTTTTTTTACTGAATTTCATAGGTTTTTAGTAGCATAACTTGACCAGAACCTCCCTTTATCAAAGTTTATTTTACTTTATATACATATTCATAGTGTGAATTTGATAGATGTTTACTAGGATTCCCTTACTTTATATACATGTAACATATAATATACTGAACCCCGAGCTAGTGATTTTGATGTCCGCGGACTGTGTGTATGTATGTCTGCGGACGGACGGAGACAACATCAACACTACCCAAAAACTCAGGGGGTATCTTAAATTGTTCTATCATGCCATACACTGAACACTGAGCAAGTTCAAAAAGCAGCACATAAATGCATTATATGTAATAATTAATAAGAAGTGGAACCTATATATGTAACACATCAAACATCCATTTAAATAGCACATGTACGAAAATGGAATATACCAAAACAAAAAAAATACGCCTCCAACATAATTACCTCACAGAAACTGCACAGCAAGAAGCAACAGTAGACCTACGCAACAGTAACAACAAAACTTACCAGAAATGAGTAAGTAAACTTAATTTTTCTATATATTTCTAAACTTTCTGCATTAGGCACACTAAAGTAATATATTTTTTTTACACAGAAATGTCCAGTACTTTGGAATGGCTTGAAGAACATTTCCAACGTGAAGAAATGACTGAAGACAGTGATACTAATTGTAGACACTTCTCTATATGAGCAAATTAATAATCATTATTTTATGTATACTTAACATACATATATATTTTTTTAATAGACCATACAAACATTGAAAATAATATAGCAAAAGAGACATTAGAAAATGCTCTGCAGGGCATGGAACAAAAAATGGATATGCTTATGGAAAATTTCAATCTTTTAAAACATTTTGTGAAGGAAAACATAAAAGAAAACAATGTATATCATTGTCCCACATGCACCTGTTCCCCTTCTCCATGTCCCAGTCAAATATCCCAAAACCCTCAGTATCTAGAAAAACATTATGATGAGACTTCCATCCCTTCATCCACTCCCCTCCATCCTCTCCAAACCCCTAATTTCCCTGTATTTGTGTCAGTTTCTGCTTCCCCCTCTCTTTCATAAATGGTATATCTGTATATAATAAAACAAAATATGAAGTGTACTTTAATTCAGTCCTTTGTGTCTTATTTTTTTTAAAAAAGGCAGTTGGGGTGTCCGCGGACAGTGCAGGTGTCCGGGATGTCTGCAATTAACCAAAATGGAGGTGTCCTAAGGACACTATACCTGTCCGTACTGTCCGCAAGCAAGATGGAGCTGTTCTTAGAACACACTCGGTGTCCGGAATGTCCGCAATTAACCAAAATGGAGGTGTCCTAAGGACACTATACCTGTCCGTACTGTCCACATGCAAGATGGAATTGTTCTTAGAACACATTCGATGTCCGGAATGTCTGCAATTAACTAAAATGGAGGTGTCCTAAGGACATTATACCTGTCCATACTGTCTGCAAGCAAGATGGAACTGTTCTTAGAAAACACTCAGTGTCCAGAATGTCCGCAATTAACCAAAATGGAGGTGTCCTAAGGACACTATACCTGTCCGTACTGTCCGTAGAACATCTACGCACATGTGCACCACAACCATAGGTCCTATGAACATCACGCCTGTCCTTAACTGTCCATCTCATGTGTGTCGCACTTTTAATTAGTGTGAGGACCCAAGCACTATCTGTAGAACACACACGCGCATGTGCACAACCATTCCTGTGCATTTGGTGTCCTGCGGACACCCGTCCCATTTGCGGACGTGTTCACAACGTCATCACGTGACTGCACCCATGCTGAGTGTGTGTCCTGATTTGCAGACACTGTTCGGAACCCTGAACATTTTAAAAGTACTTTTTTGGACAATCCAAAGTATTTTATAGTAAACATTCAACATTGCACATGTCCCAAACAATGTCCCGAGCATTCTACATACTTTTTGGAACTTTTATTACCTTTTTTTGATGTTCAATCTGTCCGCGGACAACCTGGGTGTTCACAGAGCGTGCACCAGCACACCTATAAAAGGCCACACCCCAGAGCTCATCCTCATTCTGTCTTTCTACTATTGCAGATTGACTTGATTTTTCGGCTTTTGCTGCTTGTGCTGCTCTTGCTGCTTTTCCATCATCTAACCTGATGGCATCCATGGTCACTGCTGTTTCAGCTGGTGCTGCTTCTGCCTCAGCCGCACCCCCAACCCCTCCACCACCACCACCTCCCCAAGGGCCTACAGATGGGATCAGGCATGAGGATGTAGAGGAGGAGGATGTAGAGGATGAGGTTTTGGAAGTCCCTACTACCAGCACTCGCCGTGAGACTTGGGTGTGGCGGTTGTTTGCCACTCTTGGTGGAGTGCCAAAAGCACATGCGAATAAGGTCACCTGCGATCAGTGCCACATGGTGCTGAGTCATGGGATGCCTGGTTCGTACAGCTTTGGTACGACATCAATGAAGCAACACCCCAGGTCGTTCCACGGTGGGGCAATTTGCAAGGTTGCACCTTGTGATAAACGTAGTAGTTTGAGTTCCTCTACAACATCCTCTGTTTCCGCCCATGTCACCACAAGAGACACTCCTGTGGGACAACGCATCCCTCCAACTGCCTCACAGGCCATTCATGATGCTGTTGACCCTTACCTTTCGAAGGTCACAATATTGTGTATGTACTGCGACGCAGTTCTCTGCAGGGGGGAGAATCATCGGAGTGCTTTCGAGACTGCGGTCAAGGAGCATGAGAAGGTCTGCCTACTACCTGACTAGGGCCCACCCTACATCATCCTCTCTCCACCTGCCCTTTCTTATCCCAATGGTTTGTGTCCCTTCCTTAACCTCCTTTCCCCTCCTTTCCTTGTGTGTCGTGTTTAAAAAAACAAAAAAAATAAAACAACAAAAAACAAAACAAAAGGCTCTTTTCAGAGCCGCCTTTCACAGTTTCAAAATAGAAGTGACAAATAAATATTGCAGGGCCCTGGGCATTTTTTAGAAGTCCGCGGACAGTTCGCAGACATTTTTTTTTTGGGGGGGTGCTGCCCTATCATAACCATTGCACTTTTCTATGGAAGGAAGTGATGGCTCTGAAAAGATCCTTTTGGTGGTGTTTTTTTGTGTTTCAAAAACTTCAAATGGTCAACACCTACTGCAAAACGAATTGCTGTAATTTCAAAAAAAGGTTGCAATGCATTTTGTCCATTTCTCAGAAAAATCTGACTGCCAGCATAAGTAAGAAGGACTCCATCTTAGCGAAAAATGTATGTGTTACGAAACATAATATTTTCATTGTGAAAAGAGGACATGCCAACATCTCTGAAAAAGGCACAAACAGCCTTATTGACATTTCGCCTCACTGTCTCCATTTGTGCACCAAAAGAAGAAGAACACAGCCACATTTGTCTCTGCGCAATGCAAGAAAAAATTACTTGGGAATTTGGAAACATGTCCATGTCCTTCTTTCATTGCAAATTGAAAAGAAATTCCAGACACATGCCTTAACTGTTCCCTTTACATTGAATTATAATTATGTCTGGATGATGCTGTGTCTCCAAAGTAGCACAGAGAGGTACCAAATCCAGCCACTTCATTCCCTGCACTCTATGCCAGTGCACTTTCACATGAGGTAATCCATGATCTGCAGCTACTCTACAGCATTCTGCATGCCCCTCCAACCAATATATCCATGAGTCTCCCAACATCCAGATAATCTGTTTTCTAAAACACACAGCCATAGCTATCTGTTCTTCTCTCAGGAAAAAGACTTTCTGACAAACTTTCTCCTTAAACAAAACACCCAGTAAACTTTATTGACCAATCCCTTGCTCTACTCTTTCTCATATGTATGCCTCTACACTCCAAAATCCCTGTATGTAATATGCTTTGTCCTTGGACTACCGCCATGTCCGCGGACATATGGAAAATCTGAGCATGATGAATTTAAATTTAAATAGTGTGCCCCATTTCCCCTTTGAGGTTGGCTCTGAAAAGAGCCGTTTTTTTTGTTCTTTTACAGATGCTCGACAGACACCTGTTATTTTGTATTTCTTTTCTTTTTTTTTCTTACTTTACTCCTAAAATCTTCACATAACCTTCTCCAAAGCAACCCTTAAATTCCAAAACATCATGGCATTTCCCATAAAAGGAAAAAAAAAGAAATGCCATCTTCTTTAAAATAAACAGCATTACTGGAATCAATATTCTCATTATTACAGAAGAACATGCCAGCTCTAAGCATGAAAGCACACATGCCTCGGTTGATTGCACACCTAGGAATATTTTGCTGAGGACAAAAAACAGAACTATTGTCCCATATTGCCCTAAGTACTAATCCAGAAAAAATAACTTTGGCATTTGGAAGGATGTTCATTTCTGCTTGAACCAAGTGTTCCAAATCTGCCAACAAAGTAGGGCCACTAACATAGCCCAAATGCAAAGCACCACAGTACAAAACTACTATATCTTCACAAGCTTGTACAATTCCCTGTACATTACAATCAGGCACAGTGCTCCACACCACCTCCACTCCTTTAACATCAAAATTGTTAGCCACATGCCTGCATTGAGCATACTGCTGTAAACCATGCACAAACATATCTCCAACCATCAACGCCCTCACTTTCTCCACCTCTGCCATCTTCAATACACACAGCCTCTTTCAACACAAATCCACAACCTCAACACCTGATTGGCTAATCCCTACAGTCCCCTTTCCATGCTGGATTTGCTGGAAAAGCCCAGATGTGGCACGCCCTGTCCGCAGACAGCCATGGTGTCCCCGGAGCGCATAACTCTTAGACAGCCCTTCTACCCTTTCCACTTCACTTTCTGTGCCATTCCCTCATTGGATACAGCTAAGCAGTCAAACAACCATCCACCAATCACATCCAAGACCTCTACATCTAACTCCATCATCAGAGTTCAGCATTTCAAATGTACTGTTGATCACTCTGAGTACAAGTCTCATATCATTGGAAAGCACCTACTACAAAAACTACTGTACCAGTCTCCAAAATGTCTACTTGCAGCTGCATGCATATTCACATGCATGAATACAAACTACAGGTATGCATATTTTATGCAAAGTACATGTACAACTCTTATAAATGCATATAAACAGAGTCACTGCTACTGTATAATCTATAAAATGAACTGTCACTTCCAAACCTGTCTACTATCTAAATTCTTTTTAACACACACAGCTATCTAAAAAATTATAATATTAAAAGATGGGAGAAATAACCGTATAATTGTATAAAAACAATTAGTAGTGTATTATAAAATTACACACAGCCAGGATAAGTTCATGCATCTTTTTACACTCACACAGATAGACACTAGCATTGAAAAGCTCCCAGCTGAAATAACACCGCTGCCTCTACATCACATCCTTCTGCTTTATTACCCACACCTTCACAAATGCATGCATTCTATGCTTTTCTATACAGTTTCTGCCATTTACCTTATAAAAATTGCAAAATAAGTATATCATTATTTCTTCTATCTCATAACATCAAATAACACAGTATTAAGAAATCAAGTGAGTTTCATACACTTAGTATTCTACCCATTTGCAAAGCATGTTGAACTAACATATTGTAAGTAAAATATAAAGGTTGCACATTGTCAAAGGAAACTGCATGCACTCACTATGTTCAGTTATCAAACAACAATACTACTACAAAAATATAAAAATCAATGTCTAAATTAACATCAGTGCTATAAACACACAAAATTACTAACTTCTTTCTTTTACAATTGCAGTGAAGACCACTCTCCTGAAAAGCAGCAGCATCTGAAGTACACACAACAACTCAGAGGAAACCTGCTCATTCCAAACAAAAAAAGTAAGTACAATACTACCATAATATTTTTACTGTCACTCAAACACACTGTGGGGTTGATTCATGGAATTTGTGCACCGAAAAATGGGGATTTGTGCACCATTCTGCCCACAAATCCCCATTTTTTAAACAGGAATTTGCAGGCAGAATGGCGCACAAGTCCCCGTTTTCCAGCGCACAAATTCCATAAATCAGCCCCTAGAATGTTAGTATTGCAGAACAAAGAACTGTTTTAATTCTATACCATTAGATTTAGTATTAGTGCTTCTCCTCACCACTAGCTTACTTTCTACTGTCATCTGAACCCCAGTAGAGTAACACACAAATACAAGAATAGCCTTCCCAACTAGTTGTAGCTGCCCAATGCAAAATCACACAAAACCACATACATCCTTACCATCAGACACAGATGCTCATGGACACAACACACATACATTGCAGAACAGCCCAACCCATACGTTCTTTTTTTTCAACAGACCCCAAAGAATGCCTACCAAAAAGCGAGTCCATAGAAAACAATGCAGAAGTAGAGCAAATGAAAATAAAAGTGTCCAAAATAAGCATCCATCTCTATCAGAATTTGTACAAAAAGTACAAACAAAAGATCTAATAGAGTCATTAAGCGAAACAAAACAAGCTTCCAGTACAAATCTTTGCCTCCTCCTTCAAAATGTAAAATGAAAACAAAAGTGATTAACAAGAATTCAGCTACCACTACTGCTAACACTGCTCCTATAAATCTTGATGTAGTGGCAACTAACCATACCAAAAAAAGTATTTTACAAAAAATGTTTTGCCACAGAGTCCTTCAGAATCTTATGAAAACAGGAGAGAAATCATGCACAACCCTTAAAACCTACCGTTAAAAAAATGATCTTAGAAACTCTCATAGACAGTGCAATCCTTCTCAAAAGGAAGGTTTTTGTTTTATTGTTTAACAGAATGAAACCACTAACAAAACTAACTACTAAACTACAAAAAAAGACTTCTCAATAAATGAAATGTCAACAAAAATAACTTCTTAAATAACTGTGGAGGTGAATGGAGTCACGCCATGAGCAGAGAACCATATTTCAATGAAGAAGAATACAAGCAAAAGCATACAAACACAATTGCCATGCATAGCAGTGGACGAGGGTATGAAAAACATAATAATACCATAATGAAACAATTAATGCTGCTAACAAAAATATCCCCAGAAAACGTCCAGTATACAAATAGGCATGCACCTCAATGTGTATTGACAAACAAATTTCAAAATCTTAACGCCAGTTCCTCAATCAATATGCAAAAGGGAAAGACAAATTCTAAATGAAACTTCTACAAAATATGGATACCTGTCCAGTGCGCAAACACACAGGACTACAAGGGCATTAATTAGCCTTCATTTCAGGACCTAATTGCAAAAGCACCTTCCATCATATCAAAATCATATCAACACATCATTCAACTAGAAGAAATCTAGTCCATAAACTGCACTATGTTAAAAGTCCAGCTTTAGCATTAGGCAATTTAAATAACAATCTTCTACATGGTACAGCCAGAGACCTACTCGAAGAAATAGAGCATATCCAGAAAAAATATTTTGGAAGTTAAAGCCACTTACGAAATGCAATAGCTTTACAACAGACTAGGAACAATTCTACAAATGGCAAACTTCTACTACACACATACAAAAAAGAAATACTAAAATTAAAAGTAAATCTGCTGAAGTACCAAACCATGTGTGTGTGTGTGTGTTGCCGCAGAACTTTTTATAAAAGTAGCACAAAAACTGTAGACATAACATACAAAATAGAAGACAATGAAGATTCCAAATTGTTTGAATTATCTCTCTACCTTATAGCAGAAAACAAATACGAAATAAATGACCCCTTAATACTTTGCAGTTACTGCACTGCACAACTTGTCAACAACCAAACTCCTGTGCTATCACAAATAACTTTATTATTCCCACTACCAAAACCCTTGCAACAACTCAATTTTTATGAGAGCATCATCATTCAAACAGTGCATCCATTTCAAGCAATAATACGCCTTCAACCAAAAACAGCTAAATTACCTCCCTCAGAATTAGTGAAAGGCATTTGTGGCAATGTAGTGTATTTACCATTAGATCTGAAAGAAAATGCACACACTCTAGGAGTGCAACATCCAATAGAGCAATCTTTAATTGTCTTAGTAAATGGTGTACCTACAAAAGACAAGAAAATGTGGCAACAACTCGTAGACTTACATAAAGTTAGACAAGAGTTGCAATATCTAAAAGACAATAATGAATACTACAAAGAAATTAATATTGAAGAAAACCTGAGGAGAAACCACTGAAATAATTCATGATTCACCAGAAACGGGTCAATTTGAACTTATAGATCCTGCTACAGTATCCAATATTTTAGACCATTATACAATTCATCCATTACACTCTAAAGACACCATAGATGATGCACTAGAAGCATACGAAATGCGACAAACCAAAATATTACCAATCAGAATATGGGGAAAAAAATAGAAGCATATGCTTTTCCTCTACCTTTTCCTACTGGGAAAGGAGGAAGGTACGATGATAGATCCACTCTGATGACAGCATCAGAATACTGCTTGTTACGAATGTATTCTGAAGATCCCAGATTTAGACAAAATGTGGAATACATATTCCACTTACTCTTTGAAAGTGAGCTAGCAACTCTATGCTATGGAGTTGCACACACATTGAAATCAGGTACCCATTTTCAAAATATGTGAGCCACGCAATTACTACAGAAAGTGCAAGAAAAAGATGAGGTTTTACAATCAAGCATTACAAATCTGCTAGCAAACATGCCTGGTACTAAAGTGTACTGGTTCTGACATCACGGAGATGTATGTTGTATGATAAGAAACCTTGGCCCACCCACTTGGTTTGTTACATTAAGTTGTGCAGAATATGCATGGGAAGATTTACATGATTTCCTACGCATATCAAACAAAAACAAAACAAACATAGATATACTAACACCTGGAGAACTTTGCTCTCTAGATCCTGTTAATGTTTCAAGATATTTCCATCATCGCTTCATTGCCATGCTGCACTTTATTTGTAATAAAACTGCTCCTCCCCTCGGAGAAGTGCAACACTTCTTTTGGAGAAAAGAATACCAAGCCAGAGGAGCACCACATATCCACATGCTTTTATGGATTAAAGATATTTCTAAATTTGGTCAAGACAGTGATGCCACTGTTTTACAGTTTATTGAAAAATATATTTCTTGTGAAATTCCTTTAGTAGCAACAAATAATGATCTTCGTGCACAAATTTTACAATTTCAAAGACACAAATGTGGGAAATATTGTTTTCACAAATACAAAACAAAATGGAAATACTACACCAAATGCTGCTTTGGTTCCCCTAGACCAGTTACAGCAACAGGTCAAGTAAACATCTTCATGTCTTCAGTTAGACATAGTGTTAAAGGTAAATCACCTAAGAACACATATTACATAAAAAGAACAGAAGAAGCAAAATATATCAATGATTACAATTCAATAATTGCCCTCTTATGGAATGCAAACCTAGATGGCAATACATTACAGACAATTCCACTGCAATTGCATGATATGTTACAGCCTACATAACCAAAGCAGAAAAAACAGAGCTTCAAGACCTCTGGGTTGATCTATCATCAGAGAAAACACTGTTTTAGAAATTGTACAGCTTAGGCATAAACATGCTCTCTCATAGAGAATGTGGCTACTATGAAGCTGCAGACCATTTAACCGGCACTGCTTTGTATTGAACATCTGAAAATATAGTATGGCAAAGTCTTGGTCCTGCTAAATCTAGAAAAGGAGTTCTCAAATCATACAATGACATAGAAACAATAGCCATAAATGGTCCCAACAGCCAAGACATTTTGAAAAACAGTTTACAAGACACATACTACCCAAACAGTAGTACCACCTTGGAAACCATGTGTCTATACCACATAGCCCAAAACTTCATATACAAAAATAATATAAAACCAGATGAAAACATAGGTAGATACAGAGTGACAAATTGTGAAGGCAGCTTAGTGAAACTTACCAAACGAAGCTTAATTAATCATATCAAATTGTCATTAAAAACTCCTCAACATAAAGAGCTGTATTACATGTCCCTGCTACAACTATTTAAACCATGGAGCAAAGAAGAAGAGTTACTACATATCTTTGACTCCTATGGAGATGCTTTCAAAGCAAATGAATGCCATATAACAGATGTGAGCTTTACACAGTACAAAACAATTTTGCATAATGAACAGCAACATGAAGAAGAACTCCAGGCCCAACTAGATGAGGACACTACCGACAGTAGTCAACCTTCTGTAACAGGAAGCCAATAACCAGTGGGACAGCCACTAACAGCAAATGATGTAGCATTAGCTATGACAGAAGTAGAAAGCACCATTTGTCACTATGAAGAATATACAGAAGACTTAACTGTACTGCAATCAAAACTGAACAATGAGCAGCGTAGCATTTTTCAAGAAGTAACCAAAGAAATTGCACATAGTGTACAAAATGAAAATAAAGAATGTGTCTGCCAAAATTACAAACGTATAATACTACGTCAGTGGTGAAGCTGGTTCAGGCAAAACATTCTTAATCAAAATCATCAGCAAGTTCCTTCAACAATTGACGAACAACAAACTGTCAGCTGTTGTAACTGCCCTCACAGGTTTATCTGCCTACAACATAGACAGTGTCGATTTACACCAATTACTAATCCTTCCAGTAGAACACCAAAACACATTAGAATATTAAAAACATTCTACAGAAGCTGCAATGGAACTACGCAGAGTGTTAAAACAAATAAAAATGCTACTAATAGATGAAGTGAGCATGGTCTCCAATCTAATGTTGACTTTGATTCACCTCAGATTACAAGAAGTACTCAAAAAAAACTACGAAGAGCTCTTTGGAGGAAAATACATTATTGTTTTCGGAGATCTTCTTCAATTGACACCAGTGAAAGGTGAACCTATTTTTAAAACCTTAGGATACAAACTCTGCCGTAAAGCTATTGGCAGCATAAGCAATATCAACCTTTGGCAACATTTCCAATACAGAGAATTAACAGAAAGCAAACGCCAGTCTGCAGACCTCACATACGCCAACATTTAAAAAAATATTAGAGTTGGTGTACTACCTCAAGAAGCACAATCAATATTAAAAACCCGGCATATCCATTCACTGTATGGCCATAACTCATGTGAAAAATTAGCACACAAACATGTCAATTGTATGTCCTTGATGCCAACTCTTGCAAGCTGTTCGAAAGTCAATGAAAAAATGTTGAAAAAAGAAATGCAACCCATAATTGAAATTTGGTCCACAGACAAACTGAACGTACATGGTATGACACTACCCATGTGTCAGCAAGCCATAGCACAACTAAATACATTGGAATACTAACTAATGCTTAAACTTAACCTTGACGTGGAGCTAGTGGACTAGTTAATGGAGCACTTGGTACAGTTGTTGGCTTTCAGACATACCCACGTGACAACAACATTCAGTTTGTCAATATTCTCTTTGACAAACTATCAGAAGTAAAAAGGATAGGACGCTCAAGAGCTTGATTGCTTCTTTTCAAAGACATGTATGCACACAGAGAGAAATTTTCTCTAACTCTAGCATACGCAGTCACCATTCACAAATCACAAGGTCTTACCCTAGATAAAACATTGATAGATTTGATAGATATTGGGTACACAGTCTTTAAAGAAGGCATGACCTACGTACCACTATCACGCTTACGTACACTTGACGGTCTATTTCTAATCAACTTTGATACAAGTAAAGTAAACGCTGATATTCCTTGCATTTTAGAATACAATAGACTACGTTCACTGTACACCCCATCTAATAACCTATCCTGTTCCACAAAAAGCAAAACGTTGTAAAAGAAAACTACTTCAAACAGAAATGCAACAGGATCTCACTGCAAATCCTCCAAAGACAGTAAAAGAAGCTAATAATTCATCAATTGCTACAGCCAAAGAAGAATCTACTACTAAAAGTAACTCAGGTACTTCTTCAAAGAAGCAACACACACTCCGAAGAAATGGCCTGGACACAGAACTATCTGGTCCATTCAAATTTTCAAATATAACTGGTGTAAATTGCTACGCAAATGTAGCAATACATTTTCTAATTCAATTGCCACCAATTTTTGACAATATTTATTTACACAATACAGACCAATTGTGTTTGCAAATGTTAGTCCTTCATAAAAATGCAAGCAACAATCCTGACAGCACATACAGTGTTAATGGAATAAGACAAGAATTGGTCTACTGTGCTGGAATGTTGAAATTCACTATAAACTCACAAGAAGATCCACAAGAATTTCTAATGTACTTACTACAAGTATTGGAAAACAAAAACATACCTATAAATGAACTCTGCCAGATTTCATACATGTGGAAACATACATGCACTCTCTGCAACAATGTCCTAATGAAAGCTTTGTGTATCTATCCATACCTAACTGTGAATCCGTTCCATTTCAGCAACTTGTACAGAGTGCAAACCGTGGAAGATTATGTGCGACATACAATTCAGATAATCGCTCCACCTTACAAATACAAACACATAGTTAATACGTAATACTAATGATTGTACGTTACAATGCAGATGGTACCAAAAACAACTGCAAGCTGACTGGATTCACACATGGTCAAGTATCACTTGGTAAGAAAATCTTCGCAACAACAGGTATAATCTACCACACAGGAGCTACAACCAATGCAGGTCACTACATTGCATATATAAAAAAGAATTGTGGATGGTTTGAATGTAATGATAGTACCATTACTCTAAAGCAGAGATTACCAGCACATCTTATAAACGCTTATTTAATCTTCTTAAAACCAAAATTTAATAATTAATCTGTAGTTAAACATTAACAAAACTTCAATTACAAAACTATAAACAGTTAGACTACGCCAACAGGTATCTAACTGCTCCAAGATTTTTCAACAACCAAACAAATAAATCAATACCACTAATAACTAATCTGTGCTTAAACATTAATAAAACTTCAATTAAAAAACTATAAACAGTAGAATACGCCAACAGGTATCTAACTACCCCAAGATTCTGCAACAACCAAACAGATAAATCAATACCACTAAATTATAAGAAGAAATAAACAGTTAGAATATGCCAACAGGTATCTAACTGCCCCAAGATTTTGCAACAACCAAACAAATAAATCAATACCACTAAAATATAAGAAGAAATAAACAGTTAGAATACGCAAACAGGTATCTAACTGCCACAAAAATCTGCAACAACCCAACAGATAGATTAGTAACTTGAAAATATAAATAAAAAACTATAACCAGTTAGAATACGCCAACAGATATCTAACTGCCCCAAGATTCTGCAACAACCAAACAGATAAATCAATACCACTAAAATATAAGAAGAAATAAACAGTTAGAATACGCCAACATGTATCTAACTGCCCCAGAAATCTGCAACAATCCAACAGATAGATGAGCAATTTGAAAATATAAATTAAAAAAAAAACTATAATGAGTTAGAATACTCCAACAGGTATCTAATAATCTGCAACAGGCCTACAGATAGAACATTAGCCAGAAACAACAAATAAACACTGAAAACAAGGAAAGAAATATATTGTACCATAACAAAAAAGTTTTCTTTAAAATCCAACATGGATTTTTTTTCCCACAGACCCAATGATTTAAGAAACAAACACAGAAACTGAGCAAATTGCACAGTACACTGGTTTGTAAAGTACTAAATATGAGGGTCAAAATAATGCAGAAATGTCTATTATGCAATGCAATAAATCATTATAAACTACCTACACTAACATGATCTTTTCTTTTATCACAGAAATTGAAAAAGAATATCTGCTCCAGTTACCCAAGTGAAATGAAAATAATAATAGGCTCCTGTTCCCTAATTTCAGGCAGAGACGCCGACATACGCCCCTCACACTCGCGGATATATATATATTTTTTAATTTTTTTATTTTTGACACAGTTTTGTAAAAGAAAACAAACTTTTTGTCATATTTATGCCAACTTATACCAGAGTCCTTATATTCAGACCTATAATTTAACCTTGTGCAGCTTTTCCAACAACGTTCCTAGTTCTTTATAATAATATCATATCCAATAAGTTGATCACATCACACGTTAGTTGCACATTTGTTCCTGTTATCATGTAGCTCCACCATTCATGCATGTTTCCATTTTTTGGAGCATAACGTTCTAGATGCAGGGAACTTTGGTCAGCAATCTCCACGCATTCGATTAGCAGATGTTTGATAGATTCTACTTCTTTCTGGCAGAATCGACAGGTGTTGTGTATAATTGTTGGATCTTTTATTTTCATCAGCCGTTTGCGCGTATGATAGAGATTGAGACGTAATCTCAAAAACTGATTTTGGTGATAGTCTGACAGAAATTTAGTGAGATAGTTAGGCAATTCACCTACTTTTTGTGACGTTAGGCCTAGATCCATTGAAGTGGCCAGTGCGGATCTTTTTCTGTATTAACAATCCACTTCCATTGCCTAAATTTTTCTTTTGCCACTTGTGGGATGGTGACGACTAGAGACATATTCCATTCTGCCTTATCCAAAATAGCCATTAATTCTGCTTCCCAACTATTTAATAGGCAGGCTGAAGGATCCTGGCTTTTATTATTTAAAATACAATATGCTTTTGTTATAGGAGATAGTCTCATTTTCCGCAGGCATAGAATTGATTTCCACTGTATCAGTGAGTGTAAAGATTCAAGACCCAACTCGTGCCTTATTGCCACCATTGAGACGTCTCTAGGGAGTTTAAGGGCTTTACGCCAGAACAAGCCTTCTAGCCATGTCCAAACACTTGCATTAATATTCCACCCTGTTTCACAGCCAAAGCATACTGCTGGTGTCACTTTTTGCTGATAGAAGGTGACTGGTGGTTGCAACGAGAATTTTCCATATTTGCCATGCAATTTTGATCCTTGTAATGCAAACATTTTCATACGAGATAAGATCTCATTAGTCCAACTCCATTCTCTAATTGAGATATTGAAGGAAACTCCCAGATATCGAATTGCATCAGTTCTCAATAAAGTTTGATTATACACCTTCCACTTGAAAATGTCGATCTTCAATTTGGTTTTATGACCTATTGCAACAATTTGAGATTATTTTGCATCCATGAAAATTGGCCATTAAATAGTCCTGCAAGGCTCGCAACAGTCTTTGCAGACCTATTTCTGTGCTATCGAGCAGAACTATATCGTCGGGAAAAAATTAGATGGCTTACATGGGTTACATTTATTTTCAGAGGGAATGACTGGGATTGTGCAAGAGCAACAGGGAGATCTGCTATGAAGAGTTTAAACAACAGGGCTGCTAGAGGGCAACCCTGTTTTGCTCCTTTTGTTGTTTGAATTTGATCTGAGAGATCGCCATCAGCGTTAAGACGAACGCGCATGCTGGTGTTTGTGTGTAACGCTATCAAAGGAGCAAGTAGCTGATTTGGGCATCCACAACTCTTTAGTTTCTTCCAAAGTAGTTGGTGAATGATGCTATCAAAAGCTTGTTTTAGGTCAATGAATGCCAAAAACAGTCTTTTTTTACGTTTTATTTATCGAGTTCGGCCAAATTGAATAGCATCAGATTAAGTTCTTCTCCAACTCTTTTTATGAATCCAGTTTGTCTCACGTCATAAAACTTGGCATCTTCAGCCCATAAGGCTAGTTTCCTTTGTAGAAAAGTGGCAAATAGTTTCCCCATTGTGTCTTGCAACACTATAGGGCGATAATTTGCTGGATCGTCGCGGCTGCCCTTTTTAAACACGGGAACTACAATTGCACTGGTCCAAGAATCATGAATCGTTGAAGTTTTTGCGATGTGGTCAAATGATATATTTCGCCCAATTTTCTTTGTTCGATTTTTACATCAGATTTGAGATCCCGTCAGGGCCAGCAGCCCGCGAGGATGTAAGTTTTTGAATTGCCTTCGCGATGTCATCAACCTCTTCAATCACATCCCAATTACCAGTTTCCAAGGTTGGGGTTACACAGCAAGTTACATTATCATTCTTGAAGACAGCTGTGTAATGCTTCTCCCAAGTCGCAGCATTTACGCCATTTGCTAGAGTGCTCATTTGATTTAAGTGACCGGAATTAATGATTTTCCATATAATACGGCTGCCTTTTTGAATCAGAAGGCGCAGCATCAATTTAGCTTGTTCTTGTCCTCGTATAATATTAAAGGACTTAAGCCAATTACGGTAATGTTGGCGTCCCCGGGCTATCTGCAAAATTTGGTTTTGTCCACCAGCCTTTCTTATCGATTTTACATCCTTTCTTAAGGTTTTCTTGGCTTCCCATAATTCAGGGCTAAAAGGGTGTTTATAATTTCTTGGTGTAGTCTTATACGTGCAAGTAAACTGTTGTTTTAATAAAGACGCATATTCAACTTGTGAGCTCTGGATACAGGAGTGATTATAATCCGTAGTCAGTTTGTCGATTTGCCTGCCATTTATTCTCAGACGATTTTGAGCACTATTGATGTCCAAGTGCGTTTTAAATTTTGGGTAATTTTGTTTGTATGGATTTACCCAAGAAAGCACCAGCGCATCGTGATCGCTCACAGTGGATTTCTTTATTGTTAGATCTGAGATGTGCACTTGTAGATTTTCAGAAACGCAAATATAATCCAACGTTTTCTTAACGTCCCCTCTATGCAACGTTGCGGATGCAGGAATGTCGACTCTTGTGCAACCATTCAGCATAACACAACTACGTATCGTGAGTTCGTAATTCCATTTGGAACCACGATCAGAGCATTAAGTAGGACATTTTAACCTTGTATTCGATTCGCAATCTTTTGTTTCATTAAACCATGCAAAATTTAAGTCGCCACAAAGTAAAATAAATGGTTTGTTGAACGATGCATTGCAGTTGTCTACTTGCATTGTAACTGATGCGAAATAGGCTGATACTGCGATCATAGCCTGGTTCCAATCGGTGTTTAATAACAGTAGTTCTTGTTTTTGCAAGTTTCCTGACTGATCGCATCTAAGGATTTGAAGAGTCAGGGCTTGTACAAATAGATATGTCAATCACTTCCCAGCCCGAGGAATTCTTTATCATGGTCAAAAGACCGGAGAAAAGATGACAAAATTGATTTTTCCCAGCCTCGTTTAAAAACAGCGTGTATCCATCACATGAAGGGGTTTTTCAAAGCCATGTTTCTTGCAGGCAAATAAATGTGCTTTTTTATATCATAAGGACCCCCTTCTTGGAATAAATGGGAGAAACCACGTGTGTTCCATGATGTTAAAAAGTGGGTCAAATTGTTTGACCCTGCGTGGGCCTATTCATTACATCTTATCTTATTTATAGCGCCAGGATATGTCGGTTGTTGTTTAAGTTGTTTCCACAGGGCTTCTCTTTTTGGCTTATTGGACAAGGGTTGTTGGTTTTTTTCCTCTGTAGAATTAGAATGGGGCTGCTGCTCCTCAAACTCTGTTAAGTCAAAGCCAAAGGACAATAGATCATCTTTTGCGTCAAGTAAAGGTCTTGCAACAGTTCGTGACCTCATATGTAAAATAACCCAGTCCGATTGGGATTCAGTTTTGTATTCAACTATGGCAATATCATCAGATCGTATGTATCGTAGGGCAGGTACATTATGAAGCAGCCTCATTACGTTGGCTCTATTAAGGTTCACCTCATTTTTATCTTCTAGAATGTTTTCAAGTTCGAGCTTGCATCAGCTTTCCTGTCGGAAGATTTGTCGCTCCGGTCTGTCATAGGTGCATTGTTGCTTTTGCTGTTTCGATTGGGCACTCGTGAGTTTTGGATTAAGCTTTGATATTAATTTTGCTGAGGGATCCGGTGATTTGCATAGTACCTTCAGTCGATCATTCGAATTTACTTGCAGTTTCTTTTCTCGTGCATGTAATGACAAATTTGACAGACCTTTGGGATATCGATCATTTTGGTCCGACGAGCCGCAAATTACATGGTTACCTCTAACATCTCCCCACGGTTTGCAACCGTGATTTTCAATTTCTTCAGTTTCGGATTCTGCATTTTCATTTGCAGTGTATGTTGAAAAATCGCATAGATTGATGGAGCTGGTACCAACGCTATCAACTGAGGGGCTGATGTCTTCACCTCCGCGTTTTGCGGCCAACCCTGAGCAAGTAGCAGAATCTATTAACTGATTTTTGTTGATAAGTTAATTATCTGGCTGTTTTGTCCCCAGGGAGGTTTTTGTGATTTCCGGTCATGGAGGTGTTGTCAGATTTCTCATAAATCTTTTAGCGTCGTTTGTACGTGGATGTTTTGGAACAGGAACTTTCTTCGTTGTTCTCATGGATTTTGCTTGTTTGGCTTTCAATAATACTGGCACCGCTGTCGATTTTATTGATTTAGCAGTGCCTGAGAAAATTCCGAAAGAGGCTATGTGATCTTTTAATGATGTAGTGTTATGTTGAGCATTCGAGGGAAGAATATTAATATTAGCTGCCTTTACACGATTGTGCCGGCAATACCTCTTTAGTTGCTGTCGCCTTCGTTTGTGAGCCTGTGGTGATAGTTGAGCTATCTGCCACTATCACAACATCTGTCATCTGTGCGGAAGAGATTAAAACCTCCGTATTTGCTTTATTGTTACTGGTCGCATCATTGTTTTTCTTTCCTCCAATCGATTTTTCAGCAGCTCTTAGTTCTCTGATGGTAGCTGTCCTAACCTGTAGTTCTGCTTGACCATCACGAGGGTTGTTCATGTCCAGGTCGACATTAGAGAGCTTACAGGTACAACCGTCTCTCAATGGCCACCCTCTAGGCTGCACCACCACATTGTGTCTAATCCACTTAGTACATTCAACTAAAGCCTCTGCCAAATCGACCTTTTCAAGGGCTTCTCGTTTGGTTATTTCTTTCAACTGCGCGTGCCATTGATGTGTGGCCGCAGCTTCTGAGTCTAGATGGTTGCTCAATTGCTCATTAAGTTTTTCCAAAGCACTCACTTTATTATTCACAGTTGTTAAAATGGCATTTTGTTCTCATACTGCATCGTTAAGCGACTCGTAAAGTTTCGTGAACGGTAATAGAGCAATTGAGGTGCTGCTAGCACATTGTTATGGATCTGACTGCTACCTGCTATAGAAATATTTCCTTTAGTATTTACAGCTTCATCAGATTGGTTATTAGCGTGAGTCTGGGATGAACTGCCTCTTGACGACTTGAGTTGCGTCTGTCTGCGGTTAGTTCCGTCAGGATGGATACTGTCAGAATTTAAGGTGTGTATGCCATTAGGCTGACAGTCATCAGTTGTATCGAAGTTAATCGAGGGCGCTGTTGTTGTGGAGTCATGCTTTGCAGCAGCATTGCTGGCTAGCATGTTAGCTTCTTTTCGCATCGTACTCATATTTTTTGGTGTTGGTCGACCATGGTATTGTTTATTTAAGAAGCTATCATTTAGGCGCTCTTGCATCAAGATGAAATCAGATTTTAGGCGTTCCGTTAGCCGTGCTTCTCGCGAGGCTACATTGTCAGACATTGAGGTGCTTTCATTAGGTGATTGAAGAGATTCCGCAGGATACATTACTGCATCTATTGTTTGAGGTTCTTCAAGCGCCAGTAACGCATGTCTATTGATGCCAAGTTTCTTTTCCGCAGTCGGATTCTCTCTAGGCTGCTATGGTTTGCAGAGACTGTGACTGTAAGGTTACATCGTGTTTGTCTTGCATAATGTCAATGTGCGAGCAATCATGTTTGTGTAGAGCACAGCGTTGCATACTATTCACTTGTAACAAAGTTTGTGGCTGGGAGGTAGTCTTGGTAATCGTCTGTGCCGCCGGCAAAATCACTTTTTCAATTAACAGCGACCACATCGCCAACAAGTCGGCATCTGTGATGTCCAACGAAAAAGTGGCATCTGATGCATCTACATAAAATGTGGGTGGTGGTAGTGACTCACAACCTGCTGGAGGGTCTTCAAAATTGCAATGATTCACCTCATTTTTCGTTGTCAAATGATCAGTGTCTACTGTCAAGGGAGAGGGTGACTTTCCAATCGTCTGCTGATGAACTTCGATTAGAGGTTGTATCGGGGCAGACAAAAAAATCGAAGTGGGTGAGAAATGTCAGCGACCGTGGCCGCGATAGCAGGCAAAGGCATACCCGATTTGGGGGTCAGCAGAGACTTATCAGGCATTTCAGGCATTTCAAACATATCAGGGATGTCGAGCATTGCAGGTATGTCGAGCGTGTCCGCAGCGCTCGAATATGGACACTCAGCGGCTTCCAATGTCAGCGCAGTTCCGCTGTCCGGAGTTATTTTCGATTTCAACCAGTTTTTCAGTGGACGCTCTTCATCATTACTACATACGTTGCTTACCTTTGGTTTTGTAGTTTTTGAATGTTGCTTCCGCAACTTCAACAGGCGGTTTCGGGTGTACGGGCCCTCTCCTGTTTTAGTTACTTCAGGGTCGCAGGGGGATTCCATCAGCGACAACCTCACCGCACACGTGCAAGCTGGGGCTGTAGACTGGAGACGGTCTGAGGCGGACTGGGCAGACTGGACTCACTGCCGGACTCCGCGCCATGCTCTGCGCGGTAGAGTATATTATATAGAAAGCAAAAGAGGACTGTAGCTACAGCTCCTCAGCGATGAGTCTGTGAAGCACAACCACACACGTAGAGTTCCTTGGCAGATTGGACTCACTACGCGGATATATAGCGGAGCCCCATTTAAAATATTATGCAGCAGAAAAGTTACAACGATATAGTGCCATGCACACGATTCACGAATCCCAAGCCTCGAATGAAGAGCGTTGTCAGCTCGAAACACGTGTCAAGCTGTTTTTGTCACGCATTAAAACCAAGCTTAACCTTGCACTTAGACTTGTGATTTTGTGCGCAGACCAGGAAGCAAACCACCTCTCATCACAGTCCTGTCCCGTAGGCAAATTTGGCAGGCTGCCTACAAACTGCTCCCATCTGCAGCCCCTTCACTAACCTATCTCCAGTCAGGGCACTACTTCTCAATTCATCTCCTTCTGCCAATTTTTTCCATGAAAATAATATATCCAATGACAAATAATCAAACAGTAAGTATATTATAATTCAACTCACAAATACTGCTCCATAACACAACCATTGAAGCAAACATCTAACCATACACCACAATCCAAAATGTTTACTTCCATGGATGTGTTATACTGCAGTGCTTGTTACCAAGCTCTACAATCTTAATTACATGACGTAGCCAACACTTGACATACAAACTATACAAATCAAACAGTACACAAAATGTAGATTGTGGATATTTGATGGATGTTTGATTCTATGGGTGTGTTATGCTGCAGTGGTTGTGGCCAGGGCCTAGAGTTTGGGTGCATGGTCTACGGCCTGTAGGCCATACACCCAAGACTCTAAGCCTTGGCCACAACCACAGCAGCATAACACACCCATAGAATCAAACATTTTAACTGTGCTATATGGGCTACTGCTTTTTTTATGTCCACGGACAGCCGCAGTGACCGTGGACATGACAAACACATCAGGGGTGCCTGCCACCTAAACAAATACAGCATTTGACCGATCTCTTACTCCCCCTCCCTCCCCAAGCACTCTTACACACTAACACACTTCCCAAAGTTGTATTTTTCTCCCTGTTCGTCCACGGATCCAAGATAGCGGGTGCATCAAAACAATACGACGCACCTCACACTTCATCCTAGCCAATCAGTAAACAAGTCGTATGTCCGTGGACATGACGCAAGCCGATTAGCCACTAGATATCACAACATTTTTGACACCTACTTTTTGGTTGTTTTAAAAAAAAATACTGGATGGATTTCCACCACACGGGACCAAGCCGCTGCTCCTGCCGCAAATTTGGTGCAAATCCGGCCAGCGGTTTGAGCTGTAGGCGTGAGCAAAGTTTCTTCCCCATTCATTCTATGGGAAAAAAATAAATTTTGGGACCCCGCTTATAATTTTGCTCCTTTGCTAATCAACACCTCGCCCTTCCTCCCCAAGATGTGCTAAGCACCAGTGGGTCAGGAAGGGGCAGGAAGCAGATAGGAGTCACCAGTTTCAGGCATCACATGGTGCAATTGCTGTCAGCGTCATCTGGCCGGGGCGCTGGGACAGAGCCCGCCGCACAGGCACAACAAAGACCCGGGGCCAGCCCTGGGTCCAATATAAGGAGCTGTCTTTGCAGCAAAAAACAGAATCAGTTTGTGGTCCCTGCACGGGGACCCATGCAATCCAGTATGGGTCCTGCACAGGGACCCAAACAAAAGAGTACTTTGAGTAACGCAGAGTCTCTTCTTTTTCCCAGAACCCTCTCACCCTAGAAAAAGGGCGAGAAGAAAGAAAAAGAAAACAGGTCAATGTATGGTGACCACACACTGTCGTGGGACAAGAAAGGCGGCACAAGCTAGAGGGGGTAACCTCGGGACCCGAAGCCCAAAAGTACAGCATATTTTGGATACTGTAATTATGATTAGGTTTTGTTATGACCATAAGTGTGCAATAAAATCTCAAGTGAGACAACACGACTTAAGGCAAGAAGGTAAGTACGCTCAAGCCCAAACAGTACCTCCGGTCAGAAGAAAAGTGGTCCAGCTAGATGTTGTCTTGCTACAGCTATGTAGACCCTCGTTTCTGAGCCTCAGTCATGGGGACAAGAGTGAGGACGTCTGGAGAGCTCCTGCGGCAGTACTTGGGATGGTCATCGGCAGCTACGAGCTCTCTTCGATTCAGAAGCACTTCACAGTTTCGTCACTTCGCAAAAAGCACTGATGCAGAACAAAGCTCTGGTTGGACTTTCCTTGCTCCCTCCGTCGTGGACTCTGTTGAGGGGAATCTGGATCAGGAGTTCCTGCTTCTGGAGTGTCTGTAGGAGGCACCTGGAGTTTTTGGCCAGATTCGTTCCACGGCAGACATTACACTCGGTTAGGGACACTCGACCCCTGGCATTGGACTTCTGCAGAAATGGAGAGGCACAGCAATTCGCGGATTATGGCAAAGTGGAGTTTGTCTTGGGGTAAGTTGGTCCCACTAACCCAAGGGAAGAAGTCATCCCTTCCAGAGCTTCCCTGTTGATTCTAAAAAGGAGTTCAGCACATCAGCAGGGATTCACCAGTACTTTGAGGTCCAGGAGGTTGTAGCAGGCTTCTCTTCAAGATTTTAGCTTTGGATGTTTCGTCCAGTGGTCGACTCTGCCTGAAGTCCCTAAACCCTCACCTTTTAAGCAAGCTATCCCATTTATGCACAGCCTAGGCAGTCAATCACACAGCACAGTGCAGCCAATCAGCACTGGTTTCGTGAAAGCACACCTAGAGACAAAGGTCAGGGAAGTTTCAGGACCCTACCTCACATCCTGTCTTTCCAGACACACTGGAGCCAGGGGTGAGTTTCAGGGGTGAAGCCGGTCAAAGGCAAAACACACAAAGGGCTTAAATATGTCTCAACGCACAGAACAAAATCCAAGAAAACCTCACAAACAGAACATGTCTAAAAAGAAGACAGGGGCCATTTTGACAAAATGGTCACCCAGTGTTGTTGTACTGCAGCTGAGGGTTCAGCCTGTGGTAAAAAAAACACAATGGTATTAAAAGTAAACCACTGCCACCAGCCATTTAAAGTAGAGAGGGTAACAAAAAATGTTACATGAGAAAGTAGGATAAGAGCCTACTAAGTAAGCCCACAGTACTACACATAAGATGGTGTGTGCTGGACCTACAAAGGAAAAGGTAAGTAACATCAATTTCACCTTATTATTCTTGGGAACAGTAGTTCACCCAAGAAAAGGTATTTAAACCTTAAGAGAAATCCAAAGGACTTCTCAGTGACACTGCACTGAAGGTGCTGTTTGTCACTATACAAAAAGCAGATGCCTATGGATTTTGTCAGACTCCTAAAACAGTGAAAACATGACATCCAAATCAGGGAAAAACACATGAGAGAGTGGTAAAAAGGTACCACTCACTCAGGGGTTTTAATTAAAAAGTCCCAAATGCAGCAAAAGAGCTAGGCGTGTCTACGGTTGAAGGGAATTAGCACAGAAATAAAAATTCTCCCTAACATTGGCGGCACTGGGGGTCCAAAGATCTGGCTATTATTCTTGAGAAGCCTTTTACAGTGACCCTTATGGCCTGCATCTCCACCATGTTATCAATGTTAATATGGTGGCGCTCCGTGGTGTCCAGCCTCGTCCAGATGATATCTATTGAATGCTGCAGCACAGTTTGTGGGCTATGGAGAGGGCCGGTGCTGAAGTAGGAGGACCTGAACCTAGTCTCATCTGAATCAGGTGTTCGACTGCCAGCACTCCCTGTATCCAGATCACCCTGATGATGTGAATGGATGTTTCCCTCAGGAGCTGAGGGTTGGTCTAGGGCAGATTGGTGGGAAAAGCTGTTGAGTCATGTGTGCCACTGACTGGTTGTTGTGCCTCTGGGATTACCACAGGGGCCATCTGTGGTGTGGTAGTTACACCTGCTGGGGATTCTGCACCTGCATCTGCATGTGGTGTGTCTCCATCAGGTGGTGTGCTAGCTGTGCCCTGTGCACTTCTAGTTAAAGTGCCACTGGCCACACTTGTGTTCACTGTTGTTGTCCCACTATTTGGCACAGCTGCCTTGTAGCTGCTGTGCTCTGGCCCTGGTACATTGCACCTGCTCTTCCTCCCGCTGTTGACATGCCTGGCATGTGCAGGGCTAGAGACTGAAGTGTTCTCACCAGTGATGGTCCCTGGTAAAGAAGTGGGCTCCGCCTCACCATCCAGAGTCAACTGTGAACCTGCTCGGTGTACAATGACACGCTGTCAGTCATCATGCATTCTTGTACATGGACTAGCAAGACACTCATGTAACATGATGAATGGTCATCCTACACATATTTTCTCCAATGGGAAGGGACCATTGCAGGCCAATGAGCATGACTCATACAAGGTGGGAGCAGTGGCTGCTGATGAGGTACATGGCACCTGCATGGCCTCATTGGCTGTTGGAGTGGCAATATGGCTGTTACATGTGGTGGCTCAGGGGGCCGACTTTAACACTGAGGAGTTCATAGCACACATGGGTGCTTCTCATGGTTGCATGGCCTCAATTGTACATTTTCACTAAAGTGCATGCGCATTTGCACAGTACCCCGCCTTACCTTGGACACACATGTGGTAGCAGTGCCATTGTTCACATTTCAATGTGCTTGGCCATTCTTTGTACATAGGGAGCATCTATGATGGGGGAAACATGCATGGCATGATCTTTTGGGCAGTGCATTCTCATGGGAGAGGAAACATTCTTACTCACCAGAACCACTTTGGCTGTTTGCTCACACTCCTAATGCCTTCTCCCCTTCCATGTGGAGGATGGTGCTGGCTTTCTCCTCCCCTGGGGCCAGGACAAGGGGCACCTGTGGCAGAACTCTCACCTCTGTTTAGCATTGGAGCTGCTGACCCTGGCTTCAGGTCATTCCAACACTTGTGGCAGTTCTCGCTGTCCCGGGGTCCCTGCCCAGTGCCACAACCAGGTCCCAAATACTGGCCCAGATTGCAGCCTTTCTCTGGGCAGAGGTCCTCCGATGTCTGGTGACATAGAGTTCATCAGCATTAGGCACAACCTTACCGGCAATCATCTTAAGAACACCCTCAATGAACTTCACTTTGCACTGCCTCATGTCCAGACCTTGCTTTTTCCCTTTTACAGTGTCGTGTTCCTCAGAACTTCTGTCTTCGGATGGCAACAGGAAATGGAAGAATCAGGGCAGATTGGATTTTTAAAGATGGCGCCACCAGACTTCCCATTCCCGCAATGACACTATCTGCACCGCTTGTAACTCCGCCAGGAGAATTAGCTCCAAGTTGACCAGCTGTAACGGTAATGGCACTGATACAAGGCGGATATACCGTCCAAATTTAATTTACGGTGGTAATTCTGCTGGACGGAATACCTTTACCACCAATGGTGTGTGCACGCTCCCATCAACTTGTAATGTGCTGATATTTCCACTGGTCACAATGGCGGGAATGGTAATTACATCGAGCGGAATTGTCACCGCCATCACTGCCCAACTCCAAATGAAACCTTTTGTGTACGTATATATTTACCGCACTTGAGCTGTATAAACCTTTGCTTTAGTACCCCCTTCTGGATATTAGAAAACAGCAAGTTGCCTATAATATAGGGCTAATGTACTCCCAAACTATGTTATAAGGAAATTACCAACCACAGAGGCATAGAAAGAGTAGGCGAGAGGCGGAAGGCAGTGTTCCTTTGGATGATTTTGGAACTTGAAGGCAACTTGTAATGCACATGTTCTGTGTTGTTCCATGGTGCTTATGCATCATTTGTTAGAATTCATGGTCACACTCTCATCTCCTTTCAGGGTCTCATAACAAGTGTGGTAGCGCAGTCATTTACGTCCAGCAAACTACTCAAGGTAAATCCTCAATGGTAAGGCTAGAAATGAGTGGATTTATAGTATATTCACAAAAGTTCCTATGAAGTCCTATGGACTGTAAATTGGAGATTTATACTGCTTTACCAGTTTTGTGATCAAGCAAAAGATTGTTGTGGTCATTTTATGGACTTATTGTGAAATTACAGCTAAACTCCTAATGGGGTCCTTATTCCTGTACTCAGTAATCAAGCCCATGCGAGGTGACTTTAATTACTTAGCACATTACATAGAATACTCATAAAATCTATGAAGGTTGGCACAACAAAAAACAAAAAACTATTAAAGTAATGTAATCAAATGTATTTAAAGCTGCGTGACAAAGTTTATATGCTAAGCTATGGCTGTGTACTAAATAATCACGCTCACATACATTTCCCATATCCTCTAAAGAATGTAAACTGCCGTAGACAATTAGGAAAAAGAGTATCTGAAAAGCTGGTCACACCTATAATGAACATTTTTTTGTTACAGGTGAATAGTGATGTGACAATTAGAATGTAATGAAAATGATTCTTTTTTTCAATACAGGTATTGCAGGCATCCATGTAACATGGCTATAATACTAACAACATAATAATAATAATAATAATAATAATAATAATAATAATAATAATAATAATAATAATAATAATAATAATAATAATAACTCATTTTATTTTCAGTAGTGATATTGGTGTCTTGTGATCTCCTTTCCATTGTCACTGGTTGAATAATTAGAGCAAATTTACTGTACACTAATAAGCTACAATGAAAGCCACATCAAGTTTTCAAAAAATACTAATAATATAGCAGCAAATCAGTCACATTTTTTTTTTATTGTGTTTGGTTAAAAACCTTTACAAAACATGTTGTTTAACAATAACTAAGACATTTGCTTTATACAAATATTATTAATCTAAACAATACAAAGCATAATTTAAATAAACACATTTAAATTGCACAAAAACACAAAATCTAAAACATGTACTGTATACAATTTTATTAATCTAAACAATACAAAACATATTAGAATAGACACATTTAAATTGCACAAAAGAATTCATATTTACTTATACATCTTATTACATAACAAACTCCTCATAGATCATTCATTTCCTTCAGCTTGGAGTCAATGTTCGCTAAAATCAAGATTAGTCTTAAGGTGAGCTTAGTGCTTTCACCCCACATACATCTCTGCCATAACCCTTCCCAAGACAAGTTAGAATAGGAAAACATATAATTCCCAAACCTAGACTGTCGCAAATCCTAAAAATATTCACAGTAGACAACTAAATGTTTAAGAGTCTCGAGAATTGTCACATCTTTACAAAAATGGCAAGAGCCGTCTTTAGATTCTTTATAACGTATACCCCATTGGAACAAACATTCATTTGTGTGTAAAAGATTCAATTTATATCGTAGATATAGATTACGACCAGATGCGGATGGAAATTGCATGATATATCCTGATCTATCACCGCATTTTCTTCTGAACTGGGCAAACTCATAGTAGGATCGGTATGACCCAATTCTGTCTGACTGGCAACTCCAATAGTATAAGTGCAATTTTAATTTACAACTAGGTAGACATAATATTAGATCGTCCTTCAAAATTCCTAGAAGTGCCATTAAGTCATTCATTTTTTCAGCATGTTTGGTTAAAGATCTCATACAGCCCATATTAAGATGTTCATTCAGGTCCTCGTAAAGAGAGTTACAGGTAGGATCCAATATTTTAGCATAGGTATTTAGTAGCCGCCTGTTCCGTTTAGCAGATAAAGGAAGAATACCAAGTTTGTGACGAACTATGTCATTTGGAACGGATCCTGGAAGCCCTAGTACTCTTTTCCAAATTCCTCCTTGTAATGTATCTAAGATGTTGTTTATTTCATATATACACATATCTAATATATACAGAATCGATGGTTCAGCTTTTAGGAGGTAGAATTGAAGGATGGGCAAAAGAGAGAATCCACAATATTTAGCCATGATTAGTCTCATTTGAGAGACTAGTGGTTTGATTTTCTCTCCCATTTTATCTATCCACCAAGCCTTTGAGAAGGAATCCGATAAAGGATACCCCAAATATTTGATTTCTTGGATTATAGCGACCCGTATACCTTCCATAGTCCATGTGTATGAACAACTCCTTTTATGGCTGTCCTTTAGTATCAGAATACGTGATTTAGAATGATTGATTCTCAGGTTATGAGCATTAGCATAACAGATGAAAGCATTGAGCTTATGCTGCAAACCAAAGGGTGTTTTATCAAAGATGAGAATGTCATCTGCAAATCCAATGCAGTTCAATTTAGTCTGACCAATTATAATGGGATAGATAATTTCATTCACCCAACATTCCTCTATGTCGCATATATACAAATTGAACAACAAGGCTGTCAGTGTGCAACCTTGTTTCAACCCAACTTTTGATGGAATTTTATCAGTTAACATGCCTTCCTTGTTTAAGCGCACACTATATGTAGTATCAGTATGAAGTAGGCTGATTAGCGCTATCAGATATTCAGGGAAGCCCACCACCTTCATCTTCACCCACAAGTAATCCCTTAGCACAGTATCAAAAGCTGAACTCAAATCAAGAGCTGCCATATAAACAGCTCCTGTATGGTTATGTTTAGAGTTCCATTGTATATGTGCAATCAGTGTAGCATTGAGAGAGCATCCCATTTGAAAACCTGTCTGGAATTTAGAAAGAATGACATTTGTTTTCATAAATTCTTGAAGTTCTTCAAGAATTAGTTGACAGAAGACCTTAGAAGATGCATCAGTTAAAGCAATTGGTCTAACGTTCCCAGGGTCATCAATGGGTCCTTTTTTTATATAGGGATTACAACTGCAGAGCGCCATGAGCTTGGGATTGTTCGTGAGTAAAATACTGCGTCAAATTAGTTTTTTAAGATCACTGCCCACAATTGAATATCCGATCTATAGAGACAAGCTGGAATGCCATCAGGTCCCATGGCCCTAGAAGGATTTAGTTTCATTATTGCCCGCAATATATCTTCTATGCTCCAGGGGGAACGGGTTGGTATTATATTTTTGTAAACACATTTAGGATTCTTTAGAAAATGATCAGGTAGATCGTATTTCAACATAAAGTAATTGACCCACTGATTAGCTGATGTACCATTTTCTTTCAACCCTTCGGTAGTGCCATTTATCAATCTTAATATGGACCATATTTTCCGTGTGTCACTTTTCAAGATATGGTACATCATATTCTGGTTATCTTTCAAGTAGAGCTGTGTTTTTAGATTGTTCACAGATGTTTTATGTGTCACAAGAATAGTCTTTTTTAGAAAATAATATTGTATGGTTCAAGAGACAACCAAGAGAGTTGTCGTACCTTATAATTCTTGATCTTCTTTAATTTAAAAATGTCAATATTAAATGTATGTAAGTGGTGTTTCGTGACAGGTGCAGGTTTTCTGTACTTTAACATTTCTAAAAGATGGGATTCGATCTTCTTAGAGATGATTTGATCTACACATACAGGATCAAGAAAAGAATCAGCATTAAATTCATTCCAACGTCGACTTTAAGTCGATGAGTTAGCTGATGACATGTAGAAGGGTTCCATCTAACCGACAGACCCAATCAATCATTTTCTACCAAATTTAGAGACCGGGTTGGAATAAATTCCCAACCATCTAATTTTAATTTGATAGAGATAGCATTATGGTCACCAAATCCCAAATTCTTCATGTTAACAGTGTCGGATAAAAGACAGAGATTAGAGGATCTTAGGATCCATTCTTAGCCGAACTGGAAGCTAGAGGGATTTGTTCTCCAGGGCCTTTTTTATGAGATAAACAGGAGGAGTTAAAATCACCCCCCACCACCACTCCAACCTCATTATTTCATGTGAATAAACCTTCTAGAATTGAATCCAAAATGTCAGTAATATCATTGAACGTAATTGTAGATCTATTCCAATAAATACACATAATGATTAGGAATTTGTCATGAGATGATACAGGGGTTTTAATTCTATAGCTATAACGTTTGCATCCTTGTAGACAAGTTTCATTAGAGATTTACAAGCATTATTTACTAGAATAGCTAACCCCCCCGAGGGTCTACCCTTTGCCCCTCTGTTTGCAGGTTGCGAATAGCAATTAAATCCTTCCGCAGTCCGAAGGGAAACATGCATTGTTTCCTGGAGTAGAATTATAGCAGGGAATTCACGTACATCAATGGATCCCCACCATCTATTAAAGTTAGCAAGCCCACAGCTGTTCCATGACAGACATTCAAATAATTTTTTGTGATGACCAGGGCTAGGATGGCACAGTCGACGTGGTCACAGGCATTGATGGTAGAAGGTCATTTAAACCAGATAGTGCAGCAGCCATCGCTATTATCTGTTTGACTATATCTTCACTGATTTGTGGAGGCTGAGTGTGCACCGTGTTCTGGTCAACCTTTACTGTGGGAGCAATGGGCTTATCCAAAAAGATTCTTGCCTCAGAATCTGAATGGATCAGGAATGGGATCAATCCAATATACACAAAATTCTCTTTCTGTTCCCACACAAGTTTCATAATTAACCTGGAATAGAAACCACATGTCATCCTATTATTGTATCTATTGGCTAGTCTTACCCTCTGTCTCGCCTATCTTCTCTAACTGCTTCTCCATTGACTATCCTGCTCTCCTCACTAAATCTGGTAGGAAAAAGATTAAAAAGGACATCCTGGTCTCCAACCCAGGCCTCCCTATCGCTGACACCTACACTAGTGCCTGCTCTAAGGACACTCTCACTGACATCCTCTTTTTCGTGCCTTCGCCAGACCTATGGACCCTTCATATGGTCTCTGTGCTCTCTCCTTTCTCCTCCTCTCCCATTAATGGTGGCACCCGTTGGGATGTCCTCTTGGCCCCCTTCCGCTCCTCTAAGGCCATCATTAATGTCTACGCTAATGGGACCATCTTGGCCCATGGCCCTCAGGCCAACCTTCTCCTCTTTGATAGACGCTTCCCACACCTCATCAACTTCCTCTCCTCTCCTGCTGTCCCCCCTCCTCTATCCTTGGCTACCTTGCCTCTACCCTCCCTCCCTGCCCCCTCTCGTGCTCCTTCTTCACCTCCTTCTTCAACACCTCCGCAGGGCGTACCTCTGATCTGTACCCCTCCCCGGAAGCTCTTCAAGGAGGGCAACCTTCTCCACATTGCCACTCTAAATTCTCGCTCTGCCATCAAACACTCCTCTGATATCTGTCACCTTCTTGAGGAACTGGACCTCGACGTCCTCTGTCTCACTGAGACATGGTTCACAGCCAGCTCTGCCACCAGCTTTGACACACTCCTACCTGACGGTTACAAGATCCTCTCCATGCCCAGGCCTAACCGTGCAGGGGGTGGTGTTGCCCTTATCTTCCCTGAGTGGATTCCTGCCACTGTCACTCCTACGCAGACCTACTCCTCTTTTGAATGTCTTGTCTGCCGACTCTCTCTCTCTCCTAGCCATTCCCTTACTGTGGCTACTATCTATCGGCCACCTGGTCAAATTTCCTCCTTCCTCTCTGAGTGGGCTGACCTCTCCTCCTCACTCCTGTCCTCAACCACTCAACTCCTCTTTCTTGGTGACTTCAACATCCACCTTGATGCCTCCAGTCCCCCCACTGCTCTCTTTCGTGACCTCTGCGACTCTCTCTCACTCTCTATTCTCCCGTCTGGGCCTACTCACTCTGCTGGGCAGACTCTTGATGCTCTGATCTCTTCTGACCTTCCCCTCTCCGTCCCTCTCTCCACTCCTCTCTCCTGGAGTGATCACTTTCTCCTATCCTCCCACCTCACCCTCCCTACCCCACAGGCAAAGCCACCCTCTTCACTGCCACCCACCTTCTCGGTCATCCGACCCATGAAGCGTGTGTCAGTTGAGGCTTTCGCTGCTACCTTCTCGGCCCCCCCCCGCCCCTTCGGCTGACTCCCACCCTGACACAGCCCTCTCCATGCTCCACTCTGCTATATCTGCTACTCTTGATATCCTTGCCCCCGTCATGAGAATCCGCCTGAAGCCCAAAGCCAAATGTAACTCCTGGTATGACTCCGATCTCGCCACCCAAAAACGCAAGTGCCGGGTTGCAGAGAGGAAATGGCGTGCTTCATGTTCATCCTCTGACAAACTGGCCTGCCGCCTGCTCCAAAGGCAGTATCGGCTCTCCGTTCTCACCAAGAAGAGAGCCCTTATCCAAGCCCGCATCTCTGCGGCATCTAACAACTCCGCCGAACTCTTTAACATCTGCAAGGAGCTGGCCAACCCTGTTGCAGTCTCTACCTCTCCTGTCCCCTCCCAGGCCCTCTGCACTGCATTGGCCTCTCACTTCATCTCTAAAACTCAGGACATCCTGTCCTCGCTCTCCTCCTTTCACCTCCCTCCCTCCCTTCCTGGCTCTTCCTTTGGCCCTTCTGCAGTCACCCCTCCTCCCTCTTTCTCTGCCTTTCCACTTTTCTCTGTTGACGAGGTTTCCAGACAAGTCCGATCTATGAAAGTCTCGTCTAAACAGGTTCACCCCTGTTCCTCCAAAACTATCAAGGACCACATCGACTCCCTGGCTCCTGCCCTGGCTGACTTTTGCAACCACTCCTTCGCCTCTGGAGTCTTCCCTTCCCCCCTCAAGCACTCCCTTGTGCACCCTCTTCTCAAGAAACCCTCTTCCGACCCCTCCTGCCCGGCTAACTATCGCCCTATCTCCATCACTCCCTTCCTGGGCAAGCTCCTGGAGAAACTGGCCATCTCCCAGCTAAACCTCCATGCTGAATCTGTTGGTAGTCTTCATGACCATCAATCTGGTTTCAGAGCTGCCAGAAGCACGGAAACTGCTCTCCTGAACATCCGTGAAGACCTGCTCTTGAACCTCGATTCCAACACTCCGTGTGTTCTCATTCTGCTCGATCTCTCCTCTGCCTTTGACACTGTCAACCATGCCATCCTGCTCAACCGTCTCCGTGAAAACCTGGGTATCACTGGTCAGGCTCTGGCGTGGCTGCCCTCTTTCCTTTCAAATCGACCCTCCCAGGTCCAACTGGGGTCCTTCCTCTCCGACATCTTTTTCTCCACCTGTGGTGTCCCCCAGGGATCTAATCTCTCTCCCTGGCTGTTCAACCAGTATATGGCACTCCTTGCCCACCGCATCGCCGCTCTCTGCCCTAATTTCCAGTGCTATGCGGACGATACCCAGCTCATTTTCAGGCTACCCTCAGCCTCCCCCTCTCCTTCCCTCATCTCTGACTGTCTGTCTGCTATCCAGGAATGGTGTGCCGCAAATGACCTCTGCCTTAATGCCAGTAAGACTGAGATCCTACTCATCGGTACACCCACTCCCTCCTTCCCTGCAGCTCTCTGGCCTGCCTCCCTTGGCCCCCTCCCTGCTCCTACCTGCAATGCAAAAAACCTTGGGGTCATCTTCGACTCCACACTCTCCTTCTCTCCTCATATTTCTGACGTCGCTAAGAAGTCACACTACCAGCTGCACCTCCTCAGAGGTATTCTTCCCTTCCTCTCCTTCCCCCAGAAGCTCACTGACCCCCGAGCCCTGGTTCTCTCGAAGCTGGATTACTGTAACAGCCTCTACCTTAATCTGCCTGCCTCCACTTCCGCCCTCTGCAACTCATACAGAACAGAACTGCGAGACTTGTCCTTGGCCTCAAGCCCAGGGACCGTATCTCTCCAGGACTGACATCTCTACACTGGCTCCCAGTGGCTGCGAGGATAAAGTTCAAAACCCTCTGCATTGTCCACAGGCCTTCTGGGGCCTTGGTCCTATATACCTTCAACTCTCTCTTCCCAAATATCTTCCTTCCCGAGCCCTTCGCTCATCCGCCTCCAACTCCCTCAGGGTCAGCCGCTTCTCGAAGCAACAAGCTGGGGGTAGATCTCTCTCCGCGGCAGGGGCCTCCCTCTGGAACAGCCTTCCTGCCTCCCTGAAACTTGAGGAGAACCATCTCCGGTTCCGGAAGCACCTCAAAACCTTCCTCTTTGCCTCTGATTTCTCTCTCCCCTGCTGAACAGCTAATTATTCCTCACTGAAACTGCACTGATTCTGCAACTGGACCACTCTTAACGGCCTCGGTCCTGGGCCCAGCCACTCTCCACTTGCACTGATGCCCTGGAACCCCTCTGCACTGCGGGACTGTCTCTGTATCCCTACAGCCCCCCCCCCTTTTCCAGCACTTGTTCTGCACTTACCTTGCACTTGCCACCAGTTGGCCCTATTTATTTATTACTTTACGCCACTTACCTTGTACTGCACTTCCCCCCCTCCCCTTCCCCTTGCACTTTTCCCCCTCCCCCACCCTTGCACTTGCGCGATCTGAATGACACCTGGCCTAGTAGGATCGTTGTCTGTTTCCCCTTGTTTCCTCCCCTCCCTGCCTCGTCGCGCCTTGAAACACCTGTGTATAGGCGCGTTACAAATGCCATATCATATCATATCATACCCAATCAATGTCATCTGATCCAATAGTTCTGAAACAGGGTATTGTATGGAAAGCTTTTAGCAGGGAAGAGCGATTCAAGTTTAGTTTTACATTAGTACTTGGATCACTTTCCCATCCAAGTATATAGGGCTGATCTTGGATAGAATCAAACTCATTATTGACCACATTTTGGCTGATACTAGAACAACCAGCCACAGTAGATGTGGCCATTCCTATAGATGTCATATTACCATTACCATTTGGGGTCTCATCTTTAGACAGAGGTATCTTAGACCCAGTATCGACATTTGGGTTCTTCACCAAATCCTTAGATCGTATCGGGTCCCTACCCAAGACTCCCAGCATCCATGGCTCATCAGGAGTTTCTTTGTGTACTCCTTCTTTGTCTTCAGGCTTAGAGTTAGTAGCCATAGGTTCATTATCTTTTCTTTTCCCTTTGATGGAGGTAGTTAGTTTGTGACACATGGGGTAGAACTGTGAGTGAGACATTTGCGTTCCCCCCAACGTAATATCAGGGTGATCAAGTCTTGGTGGCAGAATGTGTTGGCTATCAAACTTACCCCCATGCCTTTTTTCAATGGCATTTACACTCATACTCTTTTTTTCCCTCCATTGGTTTTCTCTTTGTTTTTACCAGGGGGATTGATATCTAGTAATACCCTGTATTCATCATCCAATTGTGATAAATCAATCACCACCTCGTTCTCAAAGGTGGCAGGCATCACTTTTAGTTGTGCAATTTGCGCGGCCTTCACCTGTTTCTTTGCTAGGGCTGTAGCTTCTGCTTTCCTTTTTTGTGCCCTTCCCGCAAGTCTTTTTTCTCTACGGGTTAGGACTATTTTGGGTTGAGAAAAAAGATTGCAATCTATTCATTCAGACAATTTGGAATTTCCCGACAGGGAACATTCCTCAGCGAGATCAATCAAATCTGTCAATTGAGAGGGACTATCTGGACTATGTGATTTATCTGTGGCTTCAACTAAGTTAACGGAGTGAGTCTCCAGAGGTTGTGCCAGTGAAATATCTTTTTGCATTTTGTCCAAATGATGCTCGATTTTTTGAACAGTGGTCAATACTTTGCACATGTCGTCCACAATGACGTCAGTCTGTGTGTGTATCGAATTATATGTTCTGGGTTTAATACACCCAGAAAGGAGCGCTTTTTCTGCATAGGTATGTTGAAAATGCCATCAAATTGTATGGCACTATCAACCATATCCTTCCTTTTGGCTTGCTTATCAGAAAGAGCAGCCACAGCATCACATGTAAACAAGAGGCCTTCAATTCTATTGGTTTTATTAGATAAATCGGTGTTTGCTTCCCTCATAATTCCAATTTCGTAATGTGAACGCTCATGGCCCTTGACCAGTAAATTGAGGATTCTCGCAAGAACTGGAAAATCGGGGCTTAGTGAAGGTACATCAAGAGAAATACTCTCAGAGCGTGCTTCGTTATTAGAAGCTTCATTGTCTTTTTCATTCAAACTAGACTGAAATTCTTGAATGTCCAGATTCATTCTATCATTAAGTGCAGTTTGAGCACTTTTGGCTTCGGGTGAACTCACCATGGGTTTACTGAGGGAATCATTGGACTCAAGATTCATTTCCCATGTCAATTTGACCCTTTCACCATTTGAGGGTCCTAAATTACTTTTAGGAACTTTCATACCTTTTTTAGAAGCCTAGTTACTCATCATAAAGACATCTTCTCTCCCAACCATTATCTGGTTTACTGGAGTAGATAGTCCTAGGGAGAGGCGTATACGCTTGCTTAACTCAGCTTCGATTGTGGGGCCCATCATTGAGCAATCAACAGGTTCCTCTTTGTAAGAGATATTAGAAGCACTGTACATACCAATATCATGTACCTGAGATAAATCAGTTTTAGGGATGTCAATTGGGACACTATTATTCAAATCCATTAGCTTATATTTAATATTCACTGCTGAAATGTCGGCCTCCTTCTCAGCACAGTGAATCATGGCAGTAACATCATATTTGGGGACAATACCCATTTCCTTTAATACCATAATTTTTTGATCAATGGGAATACTGCCGCTTGCCCCCTCTTCTTCAGTTAACACGTTTGCACAGTGAACCGGTAGAACCTCAATATCTGCTGGAGTATCCTGACAAACAGGATGGGGAGGTATTTTGGTTTGCGGCTCTACTAGTTTCCATCCGCTACGCAAACCATTTTCCATGGTAATGTGAGTTGGTCTATCTACAGCTACAGCTTTCATTGACGATCATGTGTATACAGGAGACTACAGAGCTCCATTGAAACGAGGGACCATCTTGAGGCCCACATTGGCTTGAAATTCGTATTGCAATAGCACAATCCAGAAGCAGAACAGCACAGACGAGATATGAGCAGTGTATCTATCTGGATGGTGTAAGTGGCATGTTTAGCCAACATATGCAAGTCCTTAAAACATCAATGTAAATTCACACCACCGAGAGGCAACTGCTTGGTTCCAATAGGCCTATTAAGAGGATGGAAAATCATGTGAAAACTTTCAAAAAACAAGCGTTGACAATGCCTATAGTGTTGGTGTTTACTGATGTTGTTTGCATTTATATGCACCAGGGTGCAAGGAGGAGAGTGCAACGTTTAAAGGAGGATGCAATAAAGGGAGCAGGTGTGAAATAGAATGACAAGGTGAATAGAGCAAGGGAAGAAGCCATTGATAGAGGGTGCCATCGATAATGAGTAAGAGGAAATGTGAGCTAGAAAGGTCAAGATTGAGAGGGCAACAAATAAAGTGAAAGTATGAGAGGAAGGGAGAGAAGGTAATGTGGGTGGTGCAGTTAAGGGTGTATGTAGGGTGGGTGGGTCTAGAGAGAAGGGGTTAGAATGCGTGGTGGCTTTACAGTGTTTGCAGGACGGAGGCTACGATGGGGACATCTGCCTGTGGTGTGCTACAGCCCTGATGCTAAGGTGTCTGTGGGGATGGCTGGGCTTGGGGATGGGAGAGTGGGCTTCCGCTGGGGAAGTTGAATGCGCACCATATGATTACTTAAAGTTATCATCGAATCCGAACTTTCATTAATTCATAAGCCACCCGCTGTTTTCTTTGCACTGTACAGTTTGACACAGTTTTAAGTGTAAGAATACAAGCAAGTCATAGCGTCGTTTTCTCTACTCTGCACGGTTGGTTGTATGGCTGCAAGCAGAGCAACACTTGGTGTGAATGGGGCGAAGGGCGAAATACTTGCTTTGTACATCACATTTAGAGGAAACGTGAAACAAATGATAAAGGAGAGTACCAGAAGGAAGGTACCCGCATACTGTAATGAATATTGACACATATAATGTGCATTATTTAGCAGTTACTGTCTCTTTTTTCAGTTGTGCAATACAAATGAGAATAGCACTTTTCACTGTTATGCACTTTACAGCTTTTCTATGAACTCCAGGCTTGGCCTGCATGGAAGAGCTGTTTAAATGCCCCCATCGCCATGCAGCACTCTGATGTCTCCCAGCTGGGTTCCCGTTTTATAAATGACATGCATATATACCCAGTAGGCCACTTGGCATTGCTGGAGCTTTAGTTAGAGAATTGGGGTAGGATGTATCGCAGCACTCCCCTCGCTAAAGTGTAAAAGGCACACAGAAGGCAGGCACCAAGGCGAGTGGTACTTTATCTGCTGGGCCTTTTATCACATGGTTTTACTTGTCAGACCTGGAAACAACTGGAGTTTGTTAAATCCATGGTGCAGCTATGGCAGGCTGAAGGGGCTGCAGCATGCAATGGCACCTGCTCCAGCGCCCACTCCTGCTCTGGAGTCCCCAAATGACTCTTTGAATTCCTGAGGCATCATTCTTTCTTTGACCCAGCATGCCTAACTATCTCCACCTGGCCATACTCCTAAAAGTATACTCCTAGACTATATGACTCTCTGGTATTACGATCAGGGCTGTGTGGAGGGTGGCCAACGCACATGTACCTTTCCATGCTGTTGGGAGGTGTAGGTAGGCTTGTTTGCCGCAAATCCAGTACATGTCCATTAGTGCAGCGGTGCCTTTCTTCATGTCAGATATGATTACCGTCTTGTTGCATTTCTTTGTTTCCCCCATGTTCACTCTTCCTTCCCCATGGAAACACAGTTCATGTGGTACTTCTTTCTGTATTTTGATAGGTTTTTCCAATGCTGTGACCCACGTTAGCTTCGTGACATGTTGCAACCAGATGGAGGCACATACTTCCTTTATCCATCGAAAGGTGTCATTGGATAGCCCTCGGAGTGCTTCTGCTTTGCATTCAATAGTTTCCTCGTGCCATTTATTTTCTGCATACCTTGTCCCTTTGATGACAAGAAATGGTTCCTTCAGGCAAATTACTCCTTGGCATCTGCTTGTGCATGTTCTATCATTTTCCAATGTTTCCATTGTGATTGTGTGCGCTTGGAAGGTGCTTTTTATCCTGCACAAAACCAAATGAATCAAACACTGGGCCTCCGACAAGGGCACTTCCTGTGGCACTAACATTTTTGGTGTCCCTGATGCATGTGGTATGAGCGAACAAACGTAACAGCTCTCATTTGTCACCTGCTTTGCCATGGCACTCATGTCCGAATACCACTTGTTTGATTGATCTGTGTGACGGGGTCTTCTATCTCATCTAACCCCAGGTCATGATAAATGTCATATCTTTTCCCTTCTGCCCCCCTCTTCTTTCACCTTCTCCCTCCCTCCTTGTGGCTCTTCACTCTTTGGTAGTCTATTGGGACATGCCCGCCCAAGCTGTGTCATTACCGTTAAATATGTTATCATGTGTGTGTTCATTAGTGGCAGCAGCGTAATATGAGGTAGGCTCTACTGTTATTTGTGCATGCAAGCTCGTGTTAGCTACGTTGCTTGGTCAATAGTAGTCGCCATCATATATATTCAATTCATAATCATTACTTATATTTATACTCGGATGTAACAAGGAATCACTTGTTGGATCGGCGGCAGAGTGTTCTGAAGGTTGCATTGCATTTGTATCATTAGCATCAATGTCATGCGTTTCTTTCCACATTGTCTTTACTCCAGTCCATATTAAGTGTAAACCTTCTCGTATCAGGTTAGTCCCGCTCCCACCCTTGTGCATGTCATTAACCAAAGATAAAAGTGTACAGTACCAGGCCATGAAAAACAACATCACTGAAAACAAAACTGCAGCACATTTCAAAGCACATTCAACATTGCTGAACCTATTAGCCCTAATGGCGTCCCTATCGCTTTCTAACACAATGGTGTTTTCGGTGATTGCGCTGCATTGGTCCATTTGCCACCTGGAGGGGAGATACAAAGTTGTTAAGTTACCAGAATAAATACAGTTGTATATCTACTTATTTACTTTTCATTATTTACTCATTTTTGCTATTCACTTTGTTCACTCTTATTTTAATTACGTCCCTTGCTTTAAGCATTTCATATCAAGATTGAGAGAGAGATAGTGATGAAAAAAAAGTGGAAGGAGAAAAATGACATGGGCGTAGTTCACTTTAACCAGAGGGCGTGTCATCACTTTCGGCCTTTATATGTTCTCTTTACTCAAATCACATTATCATTGTGTCTGAACCTCATCCGCGGTGTTGCTTGCACATTCCTGTTCAGTCTGAGGGAGTGTACTATCGCGTGCCCTCCTCACATCTGAGAGGTGCACCCAACATTTCAGTCCCTTAACTTTAACTGCGGGGGGCGTACTATAAATGACCTCGTAGGGGCCATGAAACCTTGGTGAATTCCATCTCCTCACAAAGCTCCTCACGTAGACCTGTGCTCCTGGCATCAGTAGCCCACTTGGGCTGTCTGCAGCTGGCATGGTAGTATCAGTTGCTACATTCTCAGTAAAAGGTGGTGCAATTTGTCACGCTATGCTGCGTACTACGCGTGTCAGCTGGGTCAGGTAGTCCTTAAATTCCTCCCCCAGCACTGTGGCAGCTCTGTGTGCGTCTGTTGCTCTCCTAATTGGGGAGAGCGGTGTGTGTATTCGCCTCCCATTCACAATCTCATGGGGGCTCAGATGATGGTCCTTGCATGGTTGCGTTCTGAGTTGAAACAGTGCCAGGGGTAAGCAATACACCCAGTTCTTTTTCAGCGTTTTGACAATTTTGATAGTCTACTCTTTAGTAATCCGTTGATTTTTTCCACCATCCCATTCGCCATCGGATGATAAATGCAACACAGTTTGTGTTTCACCCCCAAGAGTGACGTCACTTCCTTGAAAAGGTCATTCACAAAGTGTGTGCCGTTGTCTGATCTTATCACATCACATATTCCCCAACGAGAAAAGACATCTCCCACCAGGAACTTCGCCGCACACTTCGCGTCTGGGTGGGGACATGGACCCGCTTCCATCCACCTTGAAAAGGGACATACCACTACAATTAAATACCTTGCTCTGTTACAACGCTCTCCCATGTCAGCGTAATCTATGTGTAGTTCTCTAAATGGTCCTACTGGTCGCGGCAGGGTGCCACGCAGTGTTCTCAATGTCATTCCTGAATTGCATGTTTGGCATGTTGTGCATTCTACTACAAACTTTGACAAATGTTCCTGTAAATAGGGGACAAACCAATGTTCCTGGATGTCTGCAGCAATATGTTGTTTTGCTACGTGGGCTGGGAAGTGTAGCTGTTGGAATGCTACCTCTAGCAATTCTATTGGCATCACTACCTTTCCTGTTGTCTCCTGTCTCCAAATTAGGTCTGTGGCTGATTGTTTGCACCCCCGTTTGCTCCACAACTCTTGCTCCTCCTGTGGTGCTCTCCTTTGTAGTTCTATTATCTGTGCTATTGGTGTGTTACTGTACGACTCTTCCAATGGCTCTGTAATGGCTGATTTTACAACTCATTCTATTGTTGGTGTTGTATTGAAATACAAGGCCTCCTTTGCTGTTGCGTCGGCTGCCGCGTTTCCCAATGAGACTGCATCTGTGTTGTTGGTATGGGCTTGGCATTTCACCACTGCCACTACCGATGGTTCTGCTAATGCATCTATCAGTTCAGTCAATAGTGCGGCGTGCTGTACTGGTGAGCCATCTGCTCTTCTGAACCCCCTCCTACGCCAGTGGGATAGCCCTGAATGGACTGTGGTTGTTGCGTATGCTGAGTCTGAATATGTTGTTACTGTGCATCCGTTGGCTGTATGCAGTGCCTCAATCAATGCAGTTAGTTCTGCTGCTTGTGCGGAGTAATGGGACGGGAGGCACTTCTGAACAATCAGTTCATTTCCATCTTCCTCCATGCATACAACTGCCATCCATACATGCTTCTCCCCCGTTTCAGGGTTTATCGATGCTGACCCATCTATGAAATATATCTCTCCCTCCTTCAGGGCGTTTTCGCTCGCATTGGGAATGTCATCGCCCTACCCTTCATAGGTGACGCAGTCGTGTTCCTGCATGTCCTCTGTGGTGCATGGTTCTGTAATAAATGTTGCTGGGTTTACTGATTTGCACCTGACAACGTGTATGTTGGGGCTCAAAATTATTATCTCATATGCTGTTGCTCTCTGTGTTGTTAATGTTGATTTTGACCACTCAAGAATTGCAAATAAGGAGTGCTCTGCATATAGTGTTACCGAACATCCCATCATGATTGTGGTGCTTTTTTTGATGGAGAAAGCTGCTGCAGCGAGGGACTGTTCGCACGTGAAGTGTCCTTGCATCACTGCATCTAATGTTCCACTGTAATAGGCCAATGGTTTGTGTCCTAATGATGTTTTCTGTGTGAGCATTGCTGTCATCAGTGTTCCATTGCAGTGTGAAAATGAGAAGAAATCCCTCTCATAATCTGGGTTCGCGAGTACTGGAGCATCTGCAATGAGGTCTTTTAATCTAAAGTACTGTGCCATCATGTCATGTGTCCATTCTATTGGGGCCCTACTCTTCTGTGCTTCTTTCAATGCTTGTAGCAGTGGGCGTGTGTATGCTGCGTAATCAAGGATCCATGCTCGGAAATAATTACATATGCCAAGGAATTTTTGCATTTCTTTAACTGTTTTAGGTATGATCATGTTGCGTATAGCAGCTGCCCTGTCTGGGAGTATCCATTTCCCATCTTTTGATATTAGCTGTCCGAGGTATACAACGTCGGCCAGGCAGTATTGCAATTTTCTTTTGTCCACTTTATACCTCTTGGCAGCCAACAGGTTTAATAGTGTTATTGGAGTCTTCTCTGCACTTTTCTTCTGTGGGGCTGCAGACGAGTAAATCGTCTACGTATTGTATAATGGTGCTCACTACATCTATGTTTCCAATATCTTCACGCAATACTCTGTTGAAACTGCTGGGGCTTTCGCAATACCCCTGTGGGAGTCTGCTATGTTCATACCTGTTGTTTCCTAGTGTGAATGCTGTCAGGTACTGCAGGACTGGGTCGAGTGGTATGGAGAAGAAAGCATTCTTCAAATCCACCATAGTAAAACATGTAGATTCTTTGGGTATGCTGCACAGTATTGATGCCGGGTTAGGCACTAATGGGAACTCTTTTTGAATGATGTCATTGAGTAGGCGGAGATCTTGGATCATCCTCCACGCCCCTCCTTTTGCTTTTTTGATCGGGAAGATAGCCGTGTTACAGGGGGGGTTTGATGGCACTATAATACCTTGTTTTAGGAGTGCATTTATTGTTTCCCTAATCCCTTCTTCTGCTTCTCTAGATATGGGATGTTGTTTCACTCATGGCGGTATGGCACTTGGTTTTTTGTTTTATCTTTATTGGTGTCACCTCATGGAGTAATCCTACATCGTGGGGGCCTGTGGTCCAAATTTCAGGCGCCACCTTTGCCATGTCTTCCTCAAATATTGTCGGAGGGGCATTAATGCTAGCCATAAGTGGGTTGTGTACCTCTCTGTACTGAATCATGATGTCACATGGTATGCATATTTACATTATTATCTCTCTGTCATCTTTGTTATCAGTGAATAATTCCTCATCAGTTATGTCTCTTAGCATTATGTTGGGGTCTATGCATAACACAGTTCTCCACTCACACACATGCGCGTCCAATCCTATGACCACAATGCATTTGCTTGATACCTGAACTGCCTCAATGTCTATGGACTTGATCGTGCCTGGCACAACATCTGTGTGTGCAATTGGACGGAATATAAAATCTGATGGTGTTCTCATTCCTTTCTCGTTATCTCTGGTACCACTCGGGCTAATACTTCGATGCCGTAGATAAACATGTCATTCAACTCCTTACCTCGACTGACCTCAGTTAACCGGTGTTACCTACCTCCTACTGGTATTAATCACTAGACCTTCACTCTATACAGCTGTAATTCTGATTGACCTACTTGAACCTGTATATTTTGTAATCATTTATGTGACCTTATTGTATTTTCTAATGTACATTTTGCTATGATGTAACCTTGTAAGTTTCGCATTTTCTTGCCACTGCGCCCTGCTACCCCTGGGTCTGGCGCGCACAAAAAGTGAATAAAACAAACAAGCAAACATGTCTATGTCAATGGGTATTCCTCGCACTACAACTTCATTCATCATTGTGCTAATCATCAACATTGCTCGTACTGGGCATACTCCTGGGGTGGAGCACACTATTCCCCGCTCAGCAAACAAAATGGTCATGTTCAATTTACTTAGCAACTCTCTGCCCAGTAAATTGATTGGCGCGTCTTCGTGGTACAGTAAGGGTGCGTGCACAGTTTTTCCCCCTACTGTTATATCAAGATCTTTAGTGTAAGGAACTTTTAAAATAGCCCCAAAGAACCCCTGCGTTTCCAAATTCCTGCCTGAGAGCGGAAACTGCCCTTCCATAAGACATGATTTCTCTGCTCCCAAGTCTACCATGAAGATAAACTGCTTGTTTCCTATCTCTGCCCCCACTAGTGTTTCCTCTTCTGCACGTAGGGTGGTGGATCGAACTGGACACACAAGTGTTCCCTGTGGGCTGTCTTAGACTGCATACCTTTCTTGCCCTGGTACTGAAAAGACATTGGGCCTCATTACTATTAGTGCCAGGGTTGCCACCGGTATTTTACCGTGTCCGCATTAGTGGATGGCGGAATTACCACCCTACTCCAAGGTGAGCGGGGGCGGTAATTCCCCATTCATTAAGGCACTTCCCCATTCAAATTTTTGCCCCCATAGGGCTGCTAAAACCAGCCGTTGAGGTTGGGTCCGGCAAAGGGACCTCGTAGTAAGGCGGTAAGGGTTTACCGGTACTTACCGGTACCGGTAAACCCTTACCGCATTCCGTGTAATGAGGCCCATTGTCTCCGACCACTGTCACGCCACGGAATGGCGCTGGTGCGCCATTTGCAGCCGTTGCGAAACAGTTACTATTTGCATTGCCTACAGCGTTTTGTCTCGCCATGGGTTGCTGTGTGCTGTGATGCTGTTGTGGGGGTGGCTGTCTTTGCTGCATTTGGGGTTCGTTATAGCACTGGTCTTGTTGTCTTCCCCCTCCCATTGGTAATCCATAGGGTCTACCTGGGTGTGGGCATCCCCATCCTTGTTCATTTTCCATGGGCTGCTGCCCTTGGAAATACCCTGAAGGCCGCATTCTGCAATCTCTTAAATAATGTCACCATCTCCCACAGTTCCAACAAGACCCTTGCAGTCCTCCTCTCATCGCTTGCCCACCAAATCCTCTATTCCCCATACCTCCAAATCCTTCTCTCTGGCCACGGTACCCACCTCTTCCTCTTGGCGGTCTTTCTTGCCACTGTGGTCCGCTGTATGAATCCTCTCCGTTCCACGGTCCTTGTTATCCTGCCGTCCGCAACGCTGCTATTGTCACTGGCCTACTTCCCGCTCCTTCATCCCCCTTGTTTTCTCTATCTGCGGCTACGCTGGCATTTACGGCGGCGACCTTCACCAATTTGTTCTGCATCAGTTTCGCTTCACCTGCCAGCCTTTTCTGCGCTATCTCCTTTTCCCTCTCTTGATCCTCCTGCAGTGGTGTACAATTATACCCTGAATCTCAGGCCAACCCTTGGCTTCTATCCCAGCTATTTTATCCAAGGCCTTCTGTACCTCCTTCGGGAGCCCTTTTTTGATGATAAAATAGAACAAGGTGGTGGACTGCTTCTACGCCGTGCCAGTTTCGCTTCTCCACAAATCTTGCACCCGTAGTATGAATTGCGTAGGATCCTCGTTTTCCAACATTGTACACTGCATCAATAATGTAAATCTGGGATGTCTGGAAACGTGCGCCGCAATGCGTCTCATACTTGCGCTCGAACGTTGTTAAATGGTGACGCATTGTGGGGGTCACAACTCATTGTTACTCCGGGAAATCCTGCCTTTTCCCACACCGCGTCTGCCTGGTCACCAATTGCTGACACTAGCAAGATTTTCACATCCCCTATTGCTAGTGGCACTCCTGCCGTGTTCTTTTTGAATGCATGTATCCATTTCCCAGCCCCTCCCGCTAGTGGGGTGAGCATTTCAGCAGGTTGTTTTTGTCCATTTGGGCCCATGGAATGTAGTGCGGCCTACCTGCTCCCTTATTTATCAACAGCATCTGTAACTTATGTCTCCTTCCTGTTTTACTTACCGTCCCCTTTTTTACCTTACTTACCAACATATTCCCTACTCACTGTCTTAACCTACCCTGCCATCGTGGGGGTGACTGTGGGTCTGAGTCATCGAAATTATGTGGCAATGGGGATCCTACCACATATTCCTCGTATATGCCGCTCCTTCCTCGTATTCGTCTAAATCACTCCACACCTCTTCCATCTCTGCTTCTTCCTCACCATTCTCCTCCTGCCCTGCCCCTTGCCGGCTCTCTGAGGTAGCTGAGCGTTTGATTCTCACTGGTTTGCAATTCAGATGGAACAGGAACTCTCCTGATTGCCATTCTTTTTCTCGCCCTTTTGGTATGTGCATCCCCTGCGATGATATGGATCGTCCTGGCTCTGAAATTGCTGGCGCCACCTCTCCTGCTGTACTTAATGAGGGTGTGAGATCTGTCATAGACAATGGTGGTACCTCCCCTCCCCCTGGCAGCATTTGGCCCCTATCGCACAGTGCTCTTAGCCCTGTTATTTCCATCTGTGCATGCTCTAGCTGGCGGTCTAACTCTCCTGTTAAGTGTGCTAAATTTATGGGGGGTGCGCTCGTTGGGCCATACAAACCTCCTTTGTCATAGGGTGGTGGTGCTGTAGCTACCGCTCCTTTTGAGGGAGTGGGGGTGGGACATGCTGGTATGTTCAGGGCTCGTTGTATCCTACTGCTGGTCTTGTCATTAACGGATATATTTTGGTTGTATCGCTCTCAGCTGTGGTTGTGGTGTACTCACCCTTTGGCGTTCCGCTTACCTCTTCCTGGGGTTTCTGTTTTTCAGTTGGTCTTTCTTTACCTACCTCTGCTGTGGGGGTCACTTCCTCGAACATTTGCCATAGATCCAGCACTTCTGTAACTGCTTCCCCTTACATCTTGCTTGCAAGTGCATAGACACTAAATCTAACACTCTCTTATCAAATGACCCTCCTTCTGGCCAAATCAGCATTACACTGTCTCCTTTTATCTCTGTCAACCATTGATCATGGTACTTTTGTATCTTTTCACTGTATAATGGAAGGTGCTGACAAATATGAGCTAGTGGTGTTATTCTCCCCATGACGATGTTTTCTCCCCCTAATCACCGTTCCACCCACTCGTTCTTTCTTTTAGACCACCAATATATCAAGTGCTTCTCAATTACTAGTAATTTTTATGTATCAACATTCACTGTTACTTTTGTAATTATTGCATTTCCAAATTCAACAGTTCACTTTCACATTTGTACCACTTTACCAATAAATCAATTACAATACTTTGATACTTTTGACCAAAACAATAGACAGAACATGGAAACACATGTAACACATAACATGCACATGCACTACCTGCGCACTTTCATTTCCTCTTTGTTCCCGTTACCAAACTTTCCCCCTTTCCACCTACTCTTCTCAATCGCTCCCCTACCTCTTACACCCTTTTACTCTTCTCCAAGAATTCTTTCTTACACGGAAAAAGAATATTCTAAATAACTACTCCGAGTCTACTCCATATACGAGACCCCTACTATCTTCTTTTTATCTTCTCTTATTTTATCTGCACTGGACGAGACAATGCTACGCGGTGCCGCATTCTACCCCGTTCGGGCTAGGATACCTCTTCTCTTCTTCTTTTCACTTCTCACTAAACCTAATGGCCATATAAAGGACAGAGCAGAAAAGCCACATCATCACTCACACAGGCCCTACTCTTCACTATAACCCATTAGCACCTATTCCCCTGTTCCCTCTTATTCCCCAATATCCTTTCCTTGGTAACCTTCGCAACCGGCACTCACGTGTTCAGTCAGGTGATCCGAGGGTCACCGTTCACGGTCCGACCCCAGTTAGGTCTGCACCCCAACCAAGACGTGGCCCACCTCGGCGAGCAGCTTTTCAGTTGGGTATTCGTCAACCGGGAACCCTTGACCCTTTCTTGTAGAGCGCACGGGCTGGTCGGCCGCGGAGGCAATGGTTTTGCTGGGGGGCGTCCCGGATCTCGCTGCACAGTGCGGGCCTCGAGGCTCCTCTCCAAATCACGTCACAGGGGGTCACCAAATGTTTGTGCCCTCCCCGTTTTACACGTGCAAGAAAATAAAACAGACACACCCCGGGCGGGGAATAAGGCAAAGAGAGCAGGCTGCGAGAGTTCAAGGAAAAGTTTCTCTAGATCTCTGAGAGCGCTCTGGCAAAATTAATGTTACAGTACATTATATAGGCACAATGACATATCTAACATATGATGCTACGTTGCACCCGGATTGGTCAGCCAGGGTGGTGTGTTAGGTGTGGGCATCATCTCTTCCTCCTGGTTGGTCGCTTGGTTGGCGGGAGGATGGACGTCAGATATTTGTGCTCTGAATATGTGAAGGTCAGGTCACCGTGAAGCAGGGTGGTCACTGTCTAGGCTAATGAATACATTCTGAATAATACATGCACTAAATAATGGTTGATCAAAGGACTCTCAGTAGTTTATCATGTCACTATACAAATCACACAGGTGTCTATATCATCTATAACATTTGGGTTATACAGGTCACAGGTTTAAGGGTCTTGACCACTATAATACTCTCACTGAACTGTAGGGTTAGTCTCACAAGAATCTCAGGTATGTGGCATTTGTTAGTATTAGGCACAATATACTGCAGCAGGGGTCTAATGTTTTTCGGGGGTCTGCAGGGTGGGCATCATGGCATGGTCGGTGCTCTGGCACATGAAAGGAATATCTTGCAGGGACACAGGGTCACAATGGCAGTAAGTTTCCATCGGCAAGGGTGCGGGGAAAGGACACGTTTGTGGAGATGAACGCGCTATGTGCTTAGTTCATGCTGGTTCACATGCAGGACAGTGATCTCAGAGGAAGACTGATGTGATACATTTATTAGTTGTTGCATATACCTCCGACTTCAGCGTGAGAATGGAGTCGCTGAGTTTTCCAGTCAGAGTGGGAACGAAGGTGGGGGCCATGTGCTCGGTGTGCCTGATCGCAGTGAGGAGAGGGAGAGAAGCGTTTTGAACTATCGCAGTGAGGCCTGGTTACCAAGATGGAGTCGAAAGGGGGCACAAAAGATGGATGCCCTGTGTCCTGCTCAGTGGTCCAAGCTACACGAAAGTCAACGAAAGTTAACTTTGCATAAGGGCAAGAAGCGAACCCACTAAGGGAGGCACTTGGTCCAAACTTTGTACTGAGAAGTGAAGGCAGAGAGGGGCCTGCTGGCCCCTCGCTCCCACACACCAGCAAGACATGTGATATCTCTGATATCATAGGGGAGAGAATTCCACAAAGTCGGTGCACAGACATCGAAACAGGTACCGCCAACATTTTTCAGTTTGAAATGAGGCACCAAAATTTTGCCAAGACCGTTGGAGCATAGAAACCACAGAACAGAGGCCTTTGGAAGCTGCTGTGTCAGATAGGCCGGCGCTTGGTCCGCCAAACATTTATGTGTAAGGGACAAGATCTTATGAGCAATCCAGTGGTGCACTGGTAAACAATGCAAGGATTTCCTAGCCTGCGTGACATGCTCTGCTCTAGCCAACCCGCACAAAGCTCTAACAGACCCATTTTGGGCCACTTGTAGGGTTTTGATATTACCCTTTGCTGTGCCCACCAAGAGGCTATTACATTAATCAATTCTGGAATTTAACATAGCCACAGGTATGGCATAATCTGCTTTATTTTATAAGCACTGGCTAATTTGCTGTGAAGAACATGTTGTTTCATAGAAATGCAGGTGTCCTAATAGACTTCAAGGGTCTTTACACCAGGGCTGACCTAAATACTACAGTCAGCAATAATAAACTGCCTGTACTCAGAATCAAGCCTTTTAATATGTTGGCTAGAGCCCCCCAGCATAATCTCTGTCTTACTGTCATTGAGGGCCAATGAGTTAAAGGCCATCCATGCCCGAATCATTATATATATATATATATATATATATATATATATATATATATATATATATATATATATATATATATATATATATATATATGAGTGATCCTGGCTGCATCAGTCTCATATTCCCCTCTAAGCACAAAGAACACCAGGGTGTTGTTGGCATAATTGGTTTAACCGGTGGCATCCAGGAGATGAAAAAGCGGGTGCATGCATATGTTAAACAAAATGGGCGAAAGGCAAGCTCACACTGCAAGTCAGCAGCATAGGAGTCAACTAGAACCCTTGAGTAGCCACTCTGGCTTGTACCCAGGAATGAGGCCAGCCAAGAAATAGCCAGATCAGAACAATTCACGCACCTTCTAAATCTCTCAAGTAAGAGGCCATGGTCCAACAAATCAAATGTTGCTGAGAGATCCAGCAACTTAAGTAAAGAGACCTGACCATGATCAACTATTTAAGCGAGGGTGGCTCGTAAATACAGCATAGCCGACTCTGTGCTGTGGCGAGCCTGAAAGTTTGATGGACCTGCACTCAGTAACCCATATTTATCTATATTCTCTTGAAACTGTAGATAGGCCACTCCATCAAGAATTTTAAAAAATAATGTGACCTTAGTGATAGAAAAGGAAGACTTCACAATTCTAGTTAGTAATGGTGCTATATTGCCTATGGAATCCTTAATTGTGCTAGCTGCACATACATCACTCGGACAAACGGATGATTCCAGCCTCTTCACAACCCTTAATGATATCAGTATCAGTAATCTTTTCAAAGCAGAAATCAAGAACCCCATTGGGTAGAACCATCTGGATGTTGTCATTTAGAGGACAATCCACCGTCCTTACAGAACTCCCAAGATGAGCATTAATTGTCGTTTTATTTTCGTGGAGAAGCCCTTTCAAATCTTCGCACATCATGCATTGCTCTCATGTACCACAGAACCCATGCACTTCTTACCCTCTAATTCTCTTAAATTGACAAATCGTTCTTTCTGACTAGATTTTGCACTGTTTATCCTATTGTCAAAGCAAGTTTGCTTGGCCATGAGAATAGAATGTTTGTATTTAGTAGCTGTCATCCGGTAAGAGGAGAGAGTATTCTCACAAGGCTTCCTTCTCCAAATGCGTTTAGCTAGCCTCTTGAGTCTCCTATGTTCAATAATGTCCATAGAGAACAACGTTTTTCCCAATGTTTCACTTTTAACCTTTTTTACAGTAAGAGGTGCAAAGATGTTAATGGCTACATTAATAATGTTTAGACATTGATCAACCAAAGCTGAGGTCTCAGTAGGGAGTAACAAGTTAGAAAATGATGGCAGAACTAAATTAGAAAATGCCTCCAGGGAAACCCTACAAAGGTTTCGGACTCGAGAATCTAATCTAGGATAAGAGGTGACCTTCTTCTACTTCCCTGGACGCTGAAGGTTGAAAGAAATCAAACAATGATCAGTCCATGAACATTAGGAAATAGAAAGAGAACCAATTGATGGATTATATGGTAACACCCACTCTATAACGTGACCCTCTTATGTGCTGGATGTTTTATCTTCTGGGAGAAACCTAACACATGAAGAGATGACAGAATAAAAATGGCCTCCTGATCATTGCTGTCAAGTGCCTACAAGTTAAAGTTCCCAAAAAGAACTGCATAGGTTGATTTCTTAACAAAATCCCTTAATAATGTCATCAATGGTTCTTCAAACATGTAAAAAAAAAAAAGTTGTGCTAAAATCCATACCTAATTTGATTAATGTATATTCACAATTATCAATGACGGCCAGATGAAGCATTTGTAAAATAAATGCTGTACCCCCACCTCTTCCCTCCTTTCTATCAGTTCTAAGAATCCTATAACCTGATGGAGTGGCTAATACGGCTACATGATTTGTGGTATTGGAAAGCTATGTCTCAGTCAGGCAGACAGTATCCAAATCGTGAATCACAATTAGATCAGCAACTTCAGTTCAATGTTTCACTAAAAATCAAGTGTTCAATTGGACTATATTCAAATGATCTTGATTTCTTTCCCCCCTACTTTCTGTAGGTATCATAGTATTATCCCTCATTCTCAGTAAACTCAGGCATTGGAGACTATATAATATTGGGGGCAGAATGCTGAGTGCCTGATTGATTTAGTTAGTTCAACAACAGGAACCAGCATGGTTTTTAAACACTCTTCATCAAATTGATCAAGTGCCAACTTGCCAATAGTGGTCAGACAGCTTTCCTCATGGACACCAAGAGGAGGGCAGACCTCAGGGGACTGTGAAATAGAGAGCGAAAAATCTCCTGTCCCCACATAGCGAGCCATAATATCCATGGCGCGTTGCGATCTAGGTCGCAGACTAGTTCCAAGCGAATGCTTACCCTGATTGTTCCATGCAGTTTGAATGGTCTATAAGGGGTGCATAATCATTTAGGGTTCACCAAAATAATAACTGCATGCCGATCTGTAATTAGGAGCCGTCTTCCTTCATCAGCAGCCAGACCCACCCCACACATGACACAGACCGACACAGACCGGCTGTTTACTCATGCACCCGGTATGCACACAAAACAGCACAAGACCTACAGTACTGATGCGAACTGTAGTTCTAGGTTGCCTAACGTAACACAGGGCAGCAACCAAGTTAAAAGTAGTTTAAAACAAGTACGATATTTCAACAATAAATGTAATGCTTCAATTTCAAATCCCAGGTGCCACAAAGGAATTCAACTAAAATAATGCTATCACAACAATTTTCTAGAACACAAATTTAAAACATGTTCAAAATATGCAAGTATAGCAGCATGTCAGTTTTAAATAAGTACCCTTTCATTATTTCCCCGGACAAAAAAGGCATCTGAGTTAAAAGAGCTAAAACAAAGGACGAGCCAGTCTATAAATGTTCCCCTTGCGGCTACAGGCAGGAAAGACAATGAATTGGTGAAGCATACCCTGACCTGAAGCGGCCGGTGCAACCAGAGAGCCCCTCTCCCCCTGCTGTCTGCACTCATCTGTGGGATGTCTTAACCCACGCATCCAAGCCCTGCAACATCACTAGGCATTGCTGGCAGCGGAAACATCAGAATGGCCATTGGAAAGCATGCTGCTCACTCAAAATCATCAAAAATACGCACTGAAAACCTGAAAAATAGGCTGCCATCCACTTTTGACTATCTTAGTGAGCACAGGAGATCAATGCCAAAAAACACCATTGGGCTACCCACAAAGCAGCCTGAAACCACTTGGAAATAGCAATGCTGATTGCAAAAGAAATACAGAGCTGTTTGGGAATCAGTGTTCTTGATTGTCAAAAATGTGCTAAAATCATGGCTCACAAAGCACCTAAAAGATCCAACCTCTTTGTTGGGTGTTCCACATTACTCTACTGCAAGAATCCCCATCAATACAATATCAGCAAGAATCCTATGCTATCAGTGCAAAATCCTATTTTAAATATACTGATGGAAAGACATTTGTCAAAATGGGTGTAGTACCGTTACTCGCCTCTGTCAGGTGCTGGCAATTTAAAATTGTGACAGGAGAGCTGAGTTTCAGAAGTTACATATGCCAAAGAAGAGAATTCCATCAAAATGCCATATAGAGTGCCACACATTGATTTAACATGGAAAAAGACTTGATTTAAGATATGTTGCTTATTTTAAGTTTATAAATGTTACATTTTTTCACAAGGAAGTATGTACAATTGATTAGAAAGTAACTTGATGCCGTTAAAACTTCAAGAGGCCTTCTGTCCATGAGAACCCTTCACACTTGGGCCTTCCCACCAACAGGAGAGGATGTTGCATGGACATGTTAATCAAAAGGGAGGAGATTCCTCTGCTGGCAGGAGGAAAGAGACAATAGAGTCTTTCAACTGAATAGAAAATGCTAATTTGGGTGTGACTGGTCAACAACTTCTCTGGGAGAGACAGGACATGTGACCTCTGAGTCAAGCCAGCTCTGGGGTTGGACCAGACTGGGATGTGGATTTAACATTGCACCAAATATATGTTTAAGGAAAATGGTTCTAAAATATTATATCAAGCTGACAAAAATGTACAACTTTGAGATTGTGACAATGAAAAATCCACCCACAATTTAAGACTAAGCTGGAAGCTGTGTGATTTTCTGAGACCAAACCCCGGAATTATTAATATCACAGCTGTGGTGTTGTTGCTATGAACCTAAGAACTTACAGTAATGTGCCCAGTGAGGAGCTGCATGCATGTATCAAATTTTGTGCAGAACCAATATTTGGAAACTCACCAAAAGCGCAAATAAGTTGTCATTTCGAAGCTAAAGCTCGTAGGAACATGGGCCTTGAAAAGAGACATGTCTTAATTAATCTGTGATGTGTATATGTATTATGAACAGGTTGTGCACCTTGGAAAGTTGTTTGTTATGAAAAATTGATTTTCTAAGTAAAAGCAAAGGGGAGTTTCTTCCCTAGAGGGTAAATGGCAGCATCATGATGACACCTCATGACAAGCTGATCCTTTCTCCAGTCAAAAAACAGAGAATCATTTAACCTATCAAATCCTTAGAGGTTGGGCATGTAGAATAAGCCTACCCACCCCCTTTTGAAACACATAAATAGGAACTGCTGAGACCCAGATAAAACACTCTTTTCCACACTTCAACCGATTTCTTGTGAAGCACTCTGTCGGAAGACTCCAAAATCCAGATCTAGATCCAGAGACCAGAACTTTAGAACCCAAACTCTAGAACCTTGAAGCAGAGAGGCCTAAACCAAAATCTGAATCCTTCTCAGCAGGCCTTCAGGACATTTTGCAACCTGATTCTAACCCCTAAACTTCCACGGGCCTAACCAAACCATTCAACAGCCGGGCTGTGCTGTTTGCTTCTAGCTAAGAACCATGTGCTAGAACCTAGATCTAAGACCCGTCAGACCCAGTTCAAGAGACCCAGACCGCCGTGCAGTGCTGAGAGCAGAAACCAGAGGGCCTGAGACCTGTCCAGTGGCGAGAGTGAAGCCAAACCCCTTGAACAGATCTTTGACGAGGCCCATTCCATTCCAAAGCCTAGGAGTGAGTATCTAGTCTAGAACTGTCCATAACCAAGCTCTTAGTTTAAGGTAATCCCCTTCCGTCCATTTCAACCTGTCCAGAACTGTATTATAGAATCTTGTGTCCATCCTGTTGATTCCAAATCTGTAACGCGCAATCTGTCATTTGAAATATTGACTTTATTTCTGCAAAACCTACCTTCACAAAAACATCCGTAAGTTTTGAACCGCACGTCCTAGAAGCGAAATGTAACTGTCATTTTAAAGCTAAGATCCTTAGCTTTCCAACAAACTCAAATCAACGATTTACGCAAGCAGAATTGCAATTTAGCTCCATTTCACCACTTGTAAAGATAGCTGTTTCTTGTTTGCAACTGCTGAATTTGTTTCCAGTTTGATAATCATTCATGCATCATTACTAGTGTTGACCTGAACCAATCCAAAGTAACTATCACTTATTCTGAATATCCTTTAGTGAATTTAAATCATTTTAGCATATTTTTCCATCCCTTGTAATCACATTCAAAAGTGTTTTGACCTGTGTTTTAATATCTTACCTGTTTTCTCTAAGCTTGCTGGGGGGAACTGGAATTGAACTGCATTACTGATTATATTCTTGAAACCTTTGTGCCCTCATTTCCATCTCTCATATTGCATAATAGTGGGGGAAGAGAGTAGTCACAGGGGAAAAAGTGGTCATATTATCTTTTGATTGAAATCATATCAAGTTATTTCTGTGTTGCATTCTTTTCCATTACTGCATTTCCTTGAATCATATAAGGTATTTTCTGCTACATTATGCTTCATATTCCTACTCCTAAGTGATTAAAGAGATTGTCAATTTTGTAATATTACCCCTTGTTGATTACCGTCCATATTCATAAGTGTGCTTTTCAAATATTATTTTATTCATAAAAGTGTGATATATATATTGTTTAATACTTCAAATAAATCATTTAATTTGCAAAACAAACCTAATTCTTCGCTCAGTGAGGTCAGGGGGATCCAAAGAGAGGGGCGTTATATAAGGATCCATCATCCAGATTCAAACAACTTTGACATAAAAATATATAAATAAGGGCTTCCTTTGGGCATCCCATCCTAAGCATTGACACACAAGCAGCACACAAGAAGAAAGTTAGAATAAAAGCGGCAAAACTCACCCTTATGTCCACATTCACTGTTCTCAGGGTGTGAGTGAACGCCTGCGCGGGGTTCTTGTTGTACACTTTGAGGAGGCAGTGGTCCTGGACACTCATGGATATGATATGATATGATATGGCATTTATAACATGCCTATACACAAGTGCTTCAAGGCGCGACGAGGCAAGGGAGGGGAACAAAGGGAGGACAGACAGCGATCCTACTAGGCCATGTCATTCAGATCACGCAAGTGCATGGGAAGGGGAGGGAGGAGAAGTGCAGGGGGAAAGGGGAGAGGACAGTGCAGTACATGGGATAAGAGGAAAACAAAATAACCAATAAGAAAAAGTACAGCCAGCAGATGGCAAGTACAAGGGTTAGTGCAGCCATCAGGTGTCAAGTGCTGGTAATGGGACTGTAGGGATACAGAAAACAGTCCCCAAGTGCGGGGAAGGCAGTGCAGGAGTGCGACTGGTGGGGGAGGGGACATGGGCCCAAGACCAGAGGGTGACCAGGAACCAGTGCAATTTCAATGTCAGCCAGGAAGTCAGCAAGTGAGAGGAGAAAAAGAAGCAAAGAGAAAGGTTTTGAGGTGCTTCCGGAACCGAAGATGACTCTCCTCAAGTTTCAGGGAGGCAAGATGCTGTTCCAGAGGGAGGCCCCAGCCGAAGAAAGAGATCTACCACCAACACGTTGCTTGAAGAAGCGACTGACCCTGAGGGAGTTTGAGGTACATGAGCAAAGATCGAGAAAGATTAATAGCTAAGTCAGATGAAAGTAGCTTGGTTTTAGCCATTCCCTTTGCCAGCCCTCGGGGAGTCGGGTAACACAGAGATCAACTCCCAGAGCAAAATGGCTGCTGCTGCTCCGAAGAAGAAGAAAGAGGATGTGGCTTTAGTTGGCCTTGCAGGGATTCAAACCGCAGATCACACACACACACTGCAGTTGCAAGCGCTCAACCCACTGAGGTATCTTACCGGCTATAGCTACCTTATCAGCTATCATAAAATGAGCAATTACATGTCTGAATATTCTCAAAGTCAGAAAGCAAATTAAACTCTTTAGTGGATACCATTAACGTGGTAACTGAGATTTAACAGCAGGTCAGTTCATCTGCAGGTCCGGTGTAAAATTGGTCACATGTCAAGCCTGCGTGGATCTACTTTTCAGGCTTCAGAGGTTGGCCAAATACATACAACTGGGAGGGTTCATTACTGTTATTAAAGAATTTAGAGTAGTGCAGGGAAAGTAGTACACTCACACGGCATCCCATACTCAGCACGTGTTACCTCATACATGCAAACACCCCGAATAGCATGCCATGCAGATAGGAAAGATAGACACATTACAGCAAAGCATTAATTGTGGCACAATGAAATCAAGGGCCACTTTATTTGCTATGGTGACACATTTCTACACTGTACACAAGCTTTTAGGCACAAAGATTTTGTCAAGTGACCGAGGACACCTAAATGGTATGTCTTGCGATCATCGTAACAGAGGCAACGGCAGAAGACAAAATATATGCTATAGCTGCAACTTGCAAAAAGCAAAATACATAGTCCGAACTGAATGCCTATTCTGCTATTATTGTTTTTTGGAAGTTTTTGTCTGCATTGTGAATTTGAGGTGTTTAAAAAAATACCAAATACGTGACTCACCCCTGAAGTGTGCCTGAAATAAACCTTTAATGAGTCTAGCAATTATTGTATAGAATTGCAGAAAGACAAATTATTTGTTATTCCTATTATTTCCTATTTAGGGTCACTTCTCAAAATGTTACACTTGTGGAACCCCCTGCACAAGAAAGCCAGCCACTGCATAAACAAAGAACCACATAGCGCTGGCCACAGCCCAGCAGCTTCCATTTAGCAGGGATAGCAGGGGAGACCACAGGGCTAGCAAGGGATACCTCAGGGGTCGCAGGTGCAAACCCTTGCGACTCCCAAATTACATCCATGCATCTGCCTCTTGGTGGCAAAAATAAATCCCAGCCAGCCTTTTCCAAATGATTCTATTTCACTCCACCTCCCACTGGGCTAAGGTTTAGGAACATTAATCCCCAGCAAAGCGCAGCATCAGTTTCAATTGCTTCTCCTCTAAGTGGTGTGTATTCAATCTGCAACAACAGCACAACTGAAAAGCAGAGGAGAAAAAACCCGCAAGAAATGCCCCCAAGCATGCCACAAGAATGACGGCCTTGACAGGGGCCTGCCATCCTGAAGAACGTTGCAGCCAGTTTCCAGTAATAGACACGTGCATTGAAGGCTGCCTGACTAGGGGCCTCATTACACGGAAGGCGGTGAGCCATGGCGCTATTAGCGCCATGGCTCATGCCGGTAAAATACTGCCACCGCCTTGGCGGAAAGGGGATTTACCGCCCCATTCCAAGGTTGGTGGGGCGGTAAACCCCCCTTCCGCCATTGCCCTTCCCCTTTGCCATTTCTGCCACCTAGGGCTCTATGGGAATGGGGAAGGCGCTAATTACGGCACTGCAATTTTGCGGTGCCCTAATTAGCTCCGAGGTCCCTTAGCGGGTTGGTTTTTAACGCCTGCAAAAAGCAGGCGTTAAAGCACCAACCCACTAAGGGACCTCGTAGTAAGGCGGTAATGGTTAACGGTCACCGTTACCATTAACAGTGGCCGTTAACCATTACCGCCTTCCGTGTAATGAGGCCCTATGTATCCTGCCCCCCTAAGGCTCTAGCAATACTACAAGCAAACCCGGGTCTTAGTATTTACTTCTTCGGCCCCATCAATCCTACGCTAAACATGAAGGTCATTGCATCCCCAACCCTCATAGCAGTACATAATCAAATCCGCCCTGAACATCTGAAGTGGAATATTTAATGGAAGTGTCAACTGCTTTAAGATGGCGAAGATTCAACGCCTGATTTCCATTCAGTCAGCTGCACTTTGAGCTGTGCCAAGTGTTAGAGTGCATGAAAGAACCATACCCAAACTAATTCACACAACATTGTGCCCTGTGGATTATTTCATGTAATTTCCTTTCATGCATTCATACATTGAAGAGCTAGAACATGCTGAATTAAATGGATCATAAATACAAACAAGTTGCACGACCCAGGAGAAGCATAAAAAAACATGCTCTTAAGTGACTTTAGTTAGTGGTTGGTTAAATTATGAAACTTGTGCATGCAGCAAAACACCAGAGAACTGATGGTGATATTTGCTTTTGATATCTTTTTCCTAGTGTCTTAGTACAAAATGCTCCTATTAAGGATCATTTAAGAACTCTGTATACCACATTGTTTTCCCCAGTGCCATCATTTAAGCAGTTGGCACAGCTTCCATGGGTTGGAGGATTAATCTGATAAAGACAGACACCCAACCTAGCATGCTGGCATACAAACCAATGTATGCATTCTGTTACGTTTGGTGAAAGGGATCTCTTCTTGCAAGACTGAATGATCAGTACCGTGCTCGGCACGTGCAGGATCCCCTAAGCTATTAACCATGTTCAGGTTGAGTATTTAATATAATAGTAAGACATTTTAGATTTGACATAGTGATCAATGTAGCCCTTAGTCTAAAGCTGAAATCTGTCTAGCAAAACGGAACTCTTACAACAACCGCATTGCCAACTCCGACTCAAGCATGAAGAAGCTTTTCTCCATATTGAAGGAACTTGAGTCACCCTTTGCCACACCTGACACCTGCACCAAGGATCAGACTTGGTGTGCAGATATCCAACAGGCATTAGCAAACAAAATAAACACCCTACAAAATAAAATTCAACTAAAAAAAGACTCCTTAAACCTTACCAACCCGCCCACACCTCTGCCCAACGCTATACCTAGCACACAGACCAACACATTCTCCTTTACTAAAACTACCATCCTGGAGGTTGATAAAATCATACTCTCACTTAAACCCTCGAACTGCAAAGGCGACATCTGCCCTGCACACATAATCAAGGATGCAGCCAGAGACCTATCGCCCTTTATTTCCAAAGTCATAAATGCATCTTTTTCCCCGGGAAACATCCCCTCCAACTTAAAACAATCCTGGGTGTTCCTCCTCCCCAAGAAGCAGACGCTAGATCCTCTTATCCCCACCAATTACCGTCCCATCACCACGGTACCCTTTCTACTGAAAATCTTGGACAAAGTGGCCTACGTCCAGATCCAAAAATACCTTGAATTACACAAACTACTAGGCTCCAGACAATCGGGTTTCCGCCCACTACACGGCACTGAAACGGCCCTTATTGACCTGAAGACCCAAGTAGATGATCTTTGGGACAAGGGAAAGACAGCACTCCTCCTCTTATTTGACCTCTCTGCGGCATTCGACCTTGTGGACCATAAGGTCCTTTGCAGACACCTGGACTCAGCAGTTCACTTCTCCTCTGAAGCCATCAGATGGATTGAATCCTTTTTGAGCGAGAGAACGATGAGAGTCTTCTCTCCCTCAGCAGCAGCAGACCCCTCTCCTATCACCTGTGGAGTTCCCCAGGGCTCATGCGTCTCCCCCACTTTATACAACATCTTCACCAAACCTATGTTCGACGATCTGGACCATCTGGGTATCACCTACACCAACTATGCAGATGATACTCAGATTCTCCTCCCACTTTCAGGGGATCACAACAAGGACAGAGAGTTGGTGAACAGGGTGTATCTCATCATTCAGGCATGGATGGCATCTCATGGCCTATGCCTGAATGATGACAAGACAGAGCTTATCATCCTTGGTACACATGCCAATATTAACAAATTAGGCCTTGAATACGCCAAGTTTAATATAGACGGTAACATTATCAAAGTATCCAGGGAGGTAAAAACTCTTGGCTTTTACCTGGATTCCACTATGTCATTCACTAAACAGGTCAATTCACTAGCTTCCACCACTGCGTATACCTGTAAATTAATAAGAGCAGGCAGACCATTCCTGTCCAATGATAGCTGCATGATCCTGGCGAGAGCCCTCATACTCTCCAGACTCGATTATTGTAATGCTCTATATAATGGTGCTAACAAAACTATTATCCAAAGGCTACAAATCCTACAAGACAATGCCCTGAGAGCTGCGCTCGGCATAAATAAAAGAGAGCATATTTCCACTATTAGACGCCAACATAAATGGCTCTCGACCGACAACAAAATCAAACTAAAGATGGCCTCCCTAGCCCACAAAACCCTCAACAATGCTGCCCCCAGTTATCTGATGGACAAATTAAAGAGAAAGTCATCCTTTAGACAGACTAGAACCATCAATTCCAATTGTCTGATAATTCCCAGATTCAAACTCTCCACCATTGGAGGCAATAGCTTCCCTGTGAAAGCTGCTACACTCTGGAATTCCTTGCCACATAACCTGAGAGCAGACCAACCCTACTTACACTTTAGAAGGAACTTCATCAATCATCTGAATTCCAACAACCCTAGTCACCCTCCTAGTAGTACCACTTACCCTAGAGTATCATACTAACCTGCCTACCTAAGCTTATGACACTGCACTATTACTACACCATCTTCTCCACACAAAATCATACCCACTTCCTTCTTCTGTAAATAATGGTATATTTATATACCGCTGTATAGATATTGATATTTTTTATGGTTGAGGATTTTGTATATTTTACATGTCTGTAATTTTTAATTGTATATGCCTATAATTTGTCACAACTGTATATTTCTGTAACATTGTAAGCCTTGCATACTCTTTCTGTTTGCGCCCTGCTGCCTCTGGGTATGGGGCGCTTTATAAATAAATAAACAAATAAAACAAACAAGCAAACAAACAAAATTTCAGACCGATTGGTCAGTCATATCGACCTATCTTAAGGTCACCCAAGCAACGGTGGTTGGCGTTTTCCCTGCCCAGTGCTAGGTTGGGCGGGTGCTGAGGAAGACTGGCTGCGGGGGCCTGATGCCCTGTAAGACTCAAAGCAGACCACCAGTCACATCAAGAAGATGGGGGATTAGCACGGGAAGGCGGGAAGGAGGGAATAAAAGAATAGCATGGTCTTGAGACGCGTCCCAGAACTTAAGAAGGTCTAGATCAAGTCTGAGACAGGCAGGGAGGCCATTCCAGAAGGATGCCTCTACCTAAGATAGAGATCTACCCCCCACTCTCTGCTTGGAAAAATGACAGATCTGCAGATAGTTGAAGCTAGAGGACTGAAGTGCTTTAGCCGGGAGGTATTTAGGGAGAGAGAGTTGGATGTAGTCAGGTCCCAAGCCCCAGAGAGCCTTGTGGAGGATGCATACCATCTTGAATTTGATCCGTGCAGCCACCAGAATCCAATGGAAAGATGCTAGGGCTGGAGAGATGCAGTCCCTGGGATTGAAGCCAAAGGTAAGTGTTGCAGTCCTGTTCTGGCTTAGTTGGAGGGGGCAGAGAGAGAACAGAGGCAGATTGAGGACGCGTTTGCATTAGTCCAGCCTTCAGAGGACCAGAATTCTGGAGATATTGTGCTTCTGGGGGAAGGTGAGGAAAGGGAGAATACCTCTGAGGAGGTGGATCTAGAAGTTGGCATTCTCTGTAAGGGACGTGATGTGAGGGGAGAAGGAGAGAGAAGAGTCAAAGATGACACCAATGTTTTTAACCTCATGGGTTGAGGGGAGGGGGCCCAAGGAAGGCGGCCAGAGAGCGGGAGGGAAAGAGCAAGCAGGCATCCCAATGAGAAGGATCTCGGTCTTACTGGCATTAGCAGTCAGACAGTCTGGTGTGAGAGAGAAAGAAGGGGAGGATGCATGAAACGTGTTACCAAATCATAAACAATTTTTAAAAAGTGCTGGTATTCTGTGGGATTGTCATGGGTAATGGTTGGAGCTTTCACCATAAGAACAGTTTATACCGTAAAACCTGTTTCTGATTTCTATCACTGCAGGCTCAGAATTGAGTCTAATTTCTGATAAAAACACATCCATTCTAATATTATTTACAGGCAAACATGCACACAGAAAAACAGCACTAAGCTAATCAAATCACTCCCATGTCTCCATCATAATCCTGATTTGCCACACTTTCACTTGCAGCCCAAAGCTGCAGCAAAACACCCGACAGAGAAGTGCTGTGGCTGCGCGTGGTCACTGATTCTTAAAACAGCAAACAGTGAGTGGCTCTGTCTTATCTATTCTGGACTTGGTAGAAGACAGGCTGGGCCCATATGCCTTCTCTTACATCTCTGGAGATTGGTTGGAGGGACATATGGCTCTCTCATCCCCTTGTGCTTCATCTACAGGACAGTAAAGCACAGCCCCAAAGCCAAACACTGCCCATGAGAGAAGACTGGATTACAGCTCACCTGGGCCAGAGGATGAATGATTGGGCATGGTCAGCCTTACAATGATCGCGCTTGATAAAAGCCCTGGTTGTCATCACCTACATCCACCATGAGCCTTCCTGGCTGGGAGGCCCTGAGTGAAGAACATATTCCTTCTTAGAGTTAAGTCTGCCATTAAACCCAATAGTTGTTATTATCATGGAACCATGGCTCTCATTGTTCTGCAGCAACAGTGGTACCACAGAAACTGTGTACTCTCGTAAATCCTGCACATGGCTAGCCGAGCCCAGTCCACTCATTGCTAGCAGCCCCGACCCTCTACAGGACACATTCAATTTCAATTGGTTAATGATGTAGCCAATCGATATTGATTGGGAACATGACTGACAGCAGACCCTGCCTTTGGATTGGCCCATTGTCAGCCGCAATGGTGAGCTGCTTGCACAGATTTTAGAGGTTGTGGCGTCTAATCATGCGTGCCCAAGCGGCATCAAAATGGGCAACTCTACAGCATCTACCCAGATCCATTTGCTATAGGCGGCATCAGACCATGACTGACAAACTGCGAACCTCAACGGTGTTGCAAACCCACCAGCGATGATAGATTATTCAATATATATGCTATAATTGTCTGTGAGATGGGCGCATCTCATACTTTCAAAAATAATAATTCTTTTTTTAACAGCTAAATTATAGCAAAACAAAGTAAATTTTAATTGTGACATCTGACTCCAAAATGTCCGATTTATTGTTGTACTTACAATAAAATCTTTAAATCCTTTCACTGTAAATCATTTCGGTAAAAGGTCAGATATTTACATTTCCCGTCTTGGTGAAATGACACTAGTACAATTTGTTGTCATGGGTTCCAACTTTAATTTGAGATTCAAAGTATTTGCTCTACGAAAAGACAAAAAAAGTGTCTGCATGAGGTTGAAGAAGGTCGAAGAAGAGGGGACATGTTTACATTTTACAAACCATGAGAATAGAGGATATATTTAGAGTCAACATCACGAAGTAATTTGATTGAGAAGTGTTGGTTATTGTCTGTGATGATGCCATTTGGGAAAAACAGCATTGTAAGCCTTTCAGCTGAAATTGGCCTTTGTATGGTGCAGCACTAGCAACAGATCACCATATTCCCTTGCCACATGAAGCATTACACTGGGCTTCTGAACAAAGTTTATGACAAAAAACCTGCTTTATTTTTCTTTTGCATTATCCGTTTAAGTTCTCCGAAGCTTGGTGTTTTTCTGTGCATGGCCAGTCTGGATTTAGGTACAGAAAGAGGAGCGCGTAGAGGTGCTAACACTAGCAGGCCGATTCATGGAATAATTAGCGCGGCGCAAGTGGGCAAAAACGTGCGAATCGCAGTGGAATAGCGAAAATCGCAGTGCAAGTGCGAAAATCGAACGAAAAGCAGCGCACATCGATTCATGGAAGTCCGTGCGCGAGAAAACCAGCGGATGTGCGATAAAAAAGTGCGCGGCGCACGTTGGCGCACAGGCCATCTAACAGCGTGCGCCAGGTCACAGCGAAAATCGCACAGGCCACAGCGAAATTCGCACATAGCGCGGCGCACGCAACAAAAGTAGGCGGAACACGGGCGTAACACTCGGAATGGGGAACAACTTGCCAAAACGTGGGCGTCACGGGGGAAAGTACAGGGCACAAGTGCGCGGAACAGCCACACGCTCGCCTACAACACGTATTCATGGAATAGAATAGGGGAAAAAAGCGCACGCTCAAACCAGCGCACAGGCACAAACACGACCGCCACAAGAAAGCAGGCGGTAGCGTCTCTGCGGCTGTAAGAAATGTGCGCCAAAAGGTGCGCCAACAAATAGCACCTATATACTGCCATGATGAATGTCCTATACTGTGGCCCTCCAGGACAAATGACGTGCAAAGGGGAACCCACAAACACGGACACCCGCTGACAAAAAATACGTGTGCGTGCATACCGGGGTGCGCGGGAAGTCTCACACGCGATTTCAGCAGGGTACGTGTATTTCAGGGGTGCGCGGGAATTTCCACACGCGATTTCAGCAGGGTACGTGTATTTCAGGGATGCGCGGGAAGTTCCACACGCGATTTCATCAGGGTACGTGTGTTTCAGGGGTTCGCGTGAAGTTTCTCATGCGATCGGGCCTGTGGGAGCGTGCTACGTGTATTACAGGGGTTCGCGTGAAGTTTTTCACGCGATCAGGCCTGGGGGAGCGTGCTACGTGTATTACAGGGGTTCGCGTGAAGTTTCTCACGCGATCGGGCCTGGGGGAGCGGGGTACCGCTCACTGTCTGCCTTGCGTGTAGAAGAACGCATAGCCAAAACCCGCTGTGAAGTAATAGCGTGTGAACCCCAACGGATGGAAAACACACGCACCGCACGAAAAGCACGTACAGAACATAAAGGCACGCGGGATCACCAAGCCCTGCCAGGGCAACGCCCGTGCGCAAAACGTCACAGACGCGCTTACGCTGTAAGGGCCTTTGGTCCAATGAAATCGCATACGCGTGCTGGCGCGCTTACGCGTTAAGGGCCTTTCCTCGATTTTCACGCTGACGTGCAGGATTTTCACATGCCAAATCACTCCGTATCAAGCTGGCCACGCGAAAACACACGGAAGACCATGCTCCTGCCCAGAAGGCCGAATTACTGCCCCCCAGTGCCCCGAGCAGCCTCCCACGTGCCATCTGCTGCTGCCTGCCTGCCTGCCTGCCTGCCTGCTGCCACCGTGCCCTGCCATTTGGTGCCTGCACATCAGCCATCTGCAGGTGTCCAGTTGCTGTGTCCACCCCTGCTGGAACAGAAGACTCCCGACTCGGATAACATCGCTCCACAGCCCAGCCCCACGACCCAGTTGCCCACCCACTCCTGCCCCTGGGGTTGCCATGTCGGGCACATCAACATCTGGCACCAGTGGCAACCCCCAGCCAGAGGGGCAGAGGGGCACCAGCTTCACTGCCACCGAAGTTGGTGTCCTGGTGGAGCAAGTCCTGGGGCAGTATGATGCCCTCTCCGGATCATCCCGCGCCAACAAGGAAGGATGGGGCAGGATCTGGGCCGACTGTGTGGTTGCCATCAACGCGGAGGGGGTGGCAACCCGCACCATCCAGAAGGTCAAGAAGCGCTGGGAAGACTTGAGGTCCAGGACCCTCATGAAGGCCCGGCGCCTCGTGGAGGGGGGCCGGGGCCGCATGAGTTCCATCCAGTTGAGGGTCCTGGAATGCACACACCCAGCGCTCCACGCCCAGGTCCTTGAGAGGGAGACCCGTCTGGAGTTGAGCGGTAAGTGGCCAAGCATTGCTGTGTGAGACAGGGCATGTTGCAGTGTGCTGGTTGTCTGATACTTGCCTGCATGTGTGACATAGGCCATGTACGCATGTATGTGTGCAGGGACATCATGGGAATGCATGTGCGACCTGTAATGTGTGAACCGCACGGTTGTTGCATGTGTTTGAATGCGACATGGGGAGCCCTGTGCAGATTGCACACATGAGAGCATGGCAGTCTCTGTTCCTGGACATGGGTGGGGGCGAGGGATGGGTGCTGATGCCAGATACTTATGTGGTATCCATGTCTGTGTGCCTGACCTGCGTGTCTGTGACTTGTGAGTGCCATGGATGCATGACACATGTCTGTGACAATGTACAGATTCACTGATGCAGCCTAGTCATCCTTGTATGCACTGTGATTGGGGTGTACGGGGCCAGATGGATGTGACTGAGGTGAAGTGTGTGCATGTGATAGGCATGACCCATGATGCATGTGAGTCCCATTACATTGTATGATTCGAGAGTCCATTGGACATGCATTGAAATGTCCATGGCACGCACCATGACTGTCACTGTGTGTGTTTTGCCTGGACTGACACATGTGTTGTGGTGTGACATGATGGAAGTGTACTTTGACAGTGGCACTCATCTGCTATTGCTTCCTGTCTAGGGGACCATTGTACAGTACCCTGATGCTTGTGTTCTATGTCTCCCTCTACGCAGCGGCTAGTGAAGGAGAGGGCGGAGACGGCGCTGTGGAGCAAGGCGGTGGGGGCATCGGCTGCAGCGGAAGGGGTGGGTGAGCCCCCATAGGGGCCTGCTACGGCGGTAGACGGCGAGGAGCCATCCAAGTTGGTGGTTTCCACAGAGGAGGAGGAGGCCGCCACTGAGGCGCACATGGGGCCTGGTGGGGGCATCCCTGCTGGTGAAAGTGGTGCAGTCCAGGGGCAGGGGCAGGAGGCAGCACAGGTCACCGTGGAGGGGCCTGTGCATGTCGCTGTCCCTGAACCTGTGGGTGCACCACCTTGCACCAGCAGGGATGCCCCGTCCCAGGCCCGTCCGCAGGTAGAGGGGATGTCCATGTCATCTGACTCCCCTCCACCTGCGGACGAGGGGACCCCTGGCCGTGTGGAGAAGGTCCTGATTGGGGTCGCGATGCGCACGGCTGTGATTCGTGATGCCGTGCGTGCTTCCCAGGAGGAGCACGCATGTCATCACGAAGAGCACCGTGCCGACGTGGCCCAATTGGGATCGGCCATGTTCGGGGGTTTCCTGCATGTGTCGGCCAATCTGGCGGCCCTCTCCTCCTCTGTGGAGACTATACGCCAGTCGTTCTCCTTGCCGTCTTCCGGCCCAGATGCCACCAGGGCCCCCTGTGGACCTGCCCTGACCAATGCAGCCAGCTCGGTGGGGATCCCATCCCTGCCACAGTCGGGAGACAGAGGTCCAGCAGGGGTGGACAACACAGCAACTGGACCCCAGCAGATGGAGGATGTGACGGCATCATCGGGCAGGGCACCTGCACGACGGCATCGGTGGTTTCCATCATCCTGGATGCTGTCGTGCTGGCAGAGGCAGTGGCGTCGGAGGCAGCAGCAGGCTCGACGTGGGAGGCATCATGGCTCGGGGCCATCAAGATCAGAGGGGCAGGCATCGGCCGGAGGGCAGGAGAACCCTGGGATGGTAGTGTCTTCCGAGTGCGAGCAGTTGGTCCAGCGGATAGGTGCGGAGCGGCGGCGGGCGGAAGAGGAGCGGCTCACCATGGTCAGAGCGGAGTTCTCCATGCGTCGGGCGTTGAGGCGGGCTGAGTGCCTCGAGGAAGCTCGCAGGGAGTTTGAGGTGAACATGGGGTTATCCCTGCGAGACCTCGGGGCCAGGACAGAGTCCCGCCTCCAGGACATCGACATGGAGTTCGATGATGCCCTGGCCGGCAACATCACAGAGTGAGCCGCAGGACTTGCCCGCTGCCATTGTATATAGTTCTTTAGTTAGTTAGTGTTAGGTTTCCTTCATTTTATGAGATTTTTTTGGACCGCTCGGACAATGGCCACGTTCTGTATATAGTTTTTTTATTAGATAGTAGTAGGTTTCATTTATAGTGTTGGGCTCATGGACCCTGGAATATTCTTGTGTATAGTTGGATTTTTTAAAATACATTTTTTTGATTTACATTTGTGTTCACCATGAGGCAATGGTTTTTCCTTATTTTTTTCACCATGATTTTGCTTTGGACAACATTAGTTTTTGGATTCCTTTGTTTTTTTGATTTTTACATTACTTATCGGACAAGGACAATTTATTTAGTTATCCCCATTGTTGTATGTTTGATTAGTTTACTTCATTTTCTTCGAGAATACATGTTTTCATAACTTTCTTTTGTGGTATTTTCTCATTGGTTTCATGCATGTCATGATATGGGTTTTGACATTCACTTGCACCCATTTTGTATGTGTGTGTGACGGACATGTGTTCATTTACATACTTGCCATTGGGGTTGTATCATGTAATTGCATTTGCTATGTGGGTGGATGCAATCCTTGGCTGGGTGTTTGTGCTGGGTATGCTGCCCATTACTGCCATGATTGTGTATCGTCAGGACCTGGGGGCAGGGGGACATGGTTGGGGGCCTGCTGGCAGGTGCCCCACAGTGCTGGGGGGTGGGGGTGGTGGGGAACATGAGTTGGACATGGGTGGGGGCCTGCTGGCAGGTGCCCCACAGTGCTGGGTGGTGGGGGTGGTGGGGAACATGAGTTGGACATGGGTGGGGGCCTGCTGGCAGGTGCCCCACAGAGCTGGGGGGTGGGGGTGGTTGGGAACATGAGTTGGACATGGGTGGGGGCCTGCTGGCAGGTGCCCCACAGTGCTGGGGGGTGGGGGTGGTGGGGAACATGAGTTGGACATGGGTGGGGGCCTGCTGGCAGGTGCCCCACAGTTCTGGGGGGTGGGGGTGGTGGGAGACATGAGTGGGGGCCTGATGGGGGCTGCCCATGGTGGCTGGGGGGTGGGGGTGGGTGTGAGACTTGAGTGAGGGCCTGGTGGAGGGTGCCCCTGGTGACTGGGGGGTGGGGGTGGTGGGAGACATGGGTGGGGGCTGGTGGAGGGTGCCCCTGGTGGCTGGGTGGTGGGGGTGGTGGGAGACATGAGTGGGGGCCTGGTGGAGGGTGCCCCTGGTGGCTGGGGGGTGGGGGTGGTGGGAGACATGAGTGGGGGCCTGGTGGAGGGCGCCCCTGGTTGCTGCGTGGTGGGGGTGGTGGGAGACATGAGTGGGGGCCTGGTGGAGGGTGCCCCTGCACTGCTTGGGGGTGGGGTGGTGGGAGACATGAGTGGGGGCCTGGTGGAGGGTGCCCATGCACTGCTGGGGGGTGGGGGTGCAGGGGGACATGAGTGGGGGCCTGGTGGAGGGTGCCCATGCACTGCTGGGGGTGGGGGGCAGGGGGACATGAGGAGGGGCCTGGTGGAGGGTGCCCCTGGTGGCTGGGTGGTGGGGGTGGTGGGAGACATGAGTGGGGGCCTGGTGGAAGGTGCCCCTGGTGGCTGGGGGGTGGGGGTGGTGGGAGACATGAGTGGGGGCCTGGTGGAGGGTGCCCCTGCACTGCTTGGGGGTGGGGTGGTGGGAGACATGAGTGGGGGCCTGGTGGAGGGTGCCCATGCACTGCTGGGGGGTGGGGGTGCAGGGGGACATGAGTGGGGGCCTGGTGGAGGGTGCCCATGCACTGCTGGGGGTGGGGGTGCAGGGGGACATGAGTGGGGGCCTGGTGGAGGGTGTCCCAGGTGGCTGGGGGGTGGGGGTGGTGGGAGACATGAGTGGGGGCCTGGTGGAGGGTGCCCCTGGTGGCTGGGTGGTGGGGGTGGTGGGAGACATGAGTGGGGGCCTGGTGGAGGGTGCCCCTGCACTGCTTGGGGGTGGGGTGGTGGGAGACATGAGTGGGGGCCTGGTGGGGGGTGCCCATGCACTGCTGGGGGGTGGGGGTGCGGGGGGACATGAGTGGGGGCCTGGTGGAGGGTGCCCATGCACTGCTGGGGGTGGGGGTGCAGGGGGACATGAGTGTGGGCCTGGTGGGGGCTGCCCATGGTGGATGGGCTGCCTGCGGGACATGAGCAGGGGTGCAGGGTAGTCGCCCCTGGTGTGAGCTGCCTGCAGGGGCCGTGGAGGTTGTGGAGCGTACACCTGGGAGGACCTACACGGCCAATTCACGTGTAGTACTCCCCAGAACCCCTGTATTACACATACCCTGCTGAAATCGCGTGTGGAACTTCCCGCGCACCCCTGAAATACACGTACCCTGCTGGAATCGCGTGTGGAACTTCCCGCGCACCCCTGAAATACACGTACCCTGCTGGAATCGTGTGTGGAACTTCCCGCGCACCCCTGGAATACACGTACCCTGCTGAAATTGCGTATGGAACTTCCCGCGCACCCCTGAAATACACGTACCCTGCTGGAATCGCGTGTGGAACTTCCCGCGTACCCCCGAAATAAACGTACCCTGCTGGAATCGCGTGTGGAATTTCCCGCGCACCCCTGGAATACACGTACCCTGCTGAAATCGCGTGTGGAACTTCCCGCGCACCCCTGAAATACACGTACCCTGCTGGAATCGCATGTGGATCTTCCCGCGCACCCCTGAAATACACGTACCCTGCTGGAATCGCGTGTGGAACTTCCCGCGTACCCCTGAAATACACGTACCCTGCTGGAATCGCGTGTGGAACTTCCCTCACACCCCTGGAATACACGTACCCTGCTGAAATCGCGTGTGGAACTTCCCACGCACCCCTCAAATACACATACCCTGCTGGAATCGCGTGTGGAACTTCCCGTGCACCCCTGAAATACACGTACCCTGCTGGAATCGCGTGTGGAACTTCCCGCGCACCCCTGAAATACACGTACCCTGCTGGAATCACGTGTGGAACTTCCCGCGCACCCCTGAAATACACGTACCCTGCTGGAATCGCATGTGGAACTTCCCGCGCACCCCTGGTATACACATACCCTCCTGGAATCGCGTGTGGAACTTCCTGCGCACCCCTGGGATACACGTACCCTGCTTGCACGGGGCCAATCGCGTGTGGAACTTCCCGCGCACCCCTGAAATACACGTTCCCCGCTTGGCGTTTGCTGTTTGCCAGCCCGGTGAACTGGTCCAGGGTTAGCGCAGCCCTTTGTGATGATTTAGCGATTTTGATGGCTTTTCCTTGCGCGAGGGCGTTCTTGGGGGCGTTACTGGCGCTGCTGCAGGGTCGCTGCGATTCTCTGCGCCACGGCTGGTTTGGGAGCCTAAAATCCATGAATACGCTGTGCGCGGAAATCGGTTTTAGCGCACGTGCCTGGCGCAGACAATCGCACGCGGACACTCTGCGCCAGCCGCTTGCGACACTTTTCTGCGAAATTCTATGAATTACCCTGTAGGTGTTCTAACAATTCAATTTTTGATGTAGTATGTCAATTTACAACAAATTCTTATTGAACACTTTAACAATTTAGGTGCTCCTGTGTGTGTGTCTCAGCTACAAGACTAATATAGAAATGCGAAAAAATTGAAGGTCCACCAACACATGGGGGACAACAACAGGGTACACTGTAAGCTGACCACAGTCAGTAAACCAGTAGGATTGCAACTAACCGAGTGTGCAAAGCACAATTCAATGTGTAATTTAATCACCAAATTAAATCAAAATTATAATCACAACCCAAAAATAGTTCTCTCTTAGGGTTACATTCACAATATATATGTCAACAGTGTATACATCACTTTTCAATCAAAGCAAATACATCAACATTATGCGGAAATAATATATGTAAAAGACAGCAATTCTGTTAACAGTTTCAAACACATTTGTATGACTTTCTTTCTAAATTAATCTCAACACTCCTTTTTGATGGTATAATGCACTGTTGTTGCACTGTACAATGCATTGTGGGCCTAGCCCTTCATCAGGTGCAGGGTACATTTTGATTTCTGAAATGAATAAGTAATATGCATTTTAATCACTAGTGTGGTAGTCTATCAATCAAATGTCATTTGAATAATTTTCAGATTTAAAGATTTTAAGATAAGGGCACTGACCTGTGTTACTAAGAGATGGCCAATAGTTGGAAAAAAAGGTACTGAAATGCGCTTGTGGTGTGGCGCTAGCACCTTTGATATGATATGAGTCCTTATGGTAGACCCAGGACCTAAGATACGTAGCCGTTCTAGGTGGTAGTGAGCATTCTCATAAATGTGCCATTCCTCCCACCTTAGAGCCCTCCAGCTCTTTTGCTAAACTTTGGGACTTTGAACTTTTCCATTCAATGTGTTTTCTGTGTTTATTTCTTTGTTTATGGAGTTTTAGACAACTTCATAGGTATCATCTTTTCATTTGTGTGACAGAGCACCCTCAGTGCGGTGACACAGGGAAGCCTTTTAGGCTGTCCCAAGGTTTAAGTGCCTTCTCTGGGATGAACTGCTGTTTCCCAGAGAAAGTGAAGTGATATTGACTTTACTAGTCTTTCCAAATTCCTAGACCCAGCACACACTATCTTACAATACAATACAATTTACTTAGTATCACCTATGTCTAGAAACTCATGTAGCAGTCAAATGCTACCCTTTCCTCTCGAAATGGCTGGTGACAGTGGTTTTACAACCAACTACCATGATTTTTCCCAACCGCGAACACCGTCTTCTTTTTTCGCCATTTCTTTTTGAAAAGGTCCTTCTAGAGATTGTCTCTGTGTGCCAAACTAGACTATTGTCTCTGGTCCCCCTTTGTTCCTACATCTTTGGCGGGCTTCAGGACTGAAGACCGCCTCTAGCGCCCGAGTGTCTGGGATGGGCAGGAAGTGAGGAAGGTGCCCTGTTGTTGTCCCCCATGTGTTGGTGGACCTTTCATGTTTTCGCAGTCTGAATTTTGCACCCGAAAACGATTTCAAAAGTGCACTTTAAATAGGGAACAGAGTTTCTATCAGTATCTCCATTCCCTTCCTTAGCCGAATGTGTCATATTAAAAGGCACACATTAAACAGGGGAATTATTCTAAAGCAAAAATATTCATAAAAGCAGTGTTTTGTAAGGTGCCACGTGTATACAACATAATACAGAGTGTACAATGAAAAGTGGTGGGACACAAAGTTGAGGGGGAGTAGGGGCTCCATGTACACAGTGTTGCAGGTAATTTTTATTATTATTTTTTTATATTCATAGCAGCGCACATAACCCTGAGGCATCAAGGCCCTAGTTACAGAATAGAAGCAGGTTAAAGTGTGAGACTAAGAATGGTAGGATGGGGGAAAGTGTACAAGGTCAAATCAATGCTGGACACATCAAGGGCTATATAATTGTTTTCATTGTAGATAGTGAAAACATTTTTTTATAAGTGTTCCTGAGCCTGTTTGCACTTTCCTAGTCCTAATATGATTTGTTTTCTGTCTCATGATCAGTAACATGGGTGTGATGTTTAGATAAAATGGATAGACAGATAGTCAACTCTATTCAGAAAATATAGACACAGAAATATTAAGAATGTAATGGAGGGGCAGAAAATCCAAGCCCTGAGCAGACCAGGTAGGTTGGTAAATCTCAGGCCCAAAAACAGAGTCACAGTGAATTGCAAAGGCCTGTTTTATTTAACAATTGTAAAACAGTGACAGCAGTAAGTGCACAAATCTCAAAAAGCTCTGTAATTTCATAATGCAAAACAATTTAAAATGCAAAATTTGTCACTTCTGACATTACAACGTCATCTGGGTTAGGAAAACCTACGGGAAGGTGGGATTGGGTTAGTTGTAGGCGTCAACATTATGATATGTTTCACTCTATCTGATGGCCCCTACTCTTAATTGATGATGGTAGCTGTATGTCATCTTTACCCCTTTGGATTGGTTCATGCAACTGTTGCAAAACAACACTATTTGAGAGCAATGATTGGTTGGAATTGAATTTGCCAACCTTGATCATTTGGCAGGTCATCAGTAGATGAGCAACACGTTATGGCAGGGGGATCGCCATCCAGGTGTCACCTTTCCCAATTATAACCCACCATCTCTGACTTCATAGGACATGAGCCAGAGATTTAGCTTGAACTGTGTTCTATCTTGTATCTTTTATTCTAAGAACTCGGAGGGAGTGAAAGTCTTGTTTTCTCTATGTCTGAAACTAATGAATAGCCTTTGTCCTCTGACTCTAAATCATGTGTGAGGAGACCACGTTTTGAATTATTATGCTTGGCTTTTTCCAGGATTTTAACCTATTTTACTGTGGGTGCCGTTAACCTCTCTGTCCACTGGAGACTTGTTCAAGCTATTTCTCTCTTAGTTTTAGTCTTAATTAATGAGCACCTGGTCCTTGAAGGCTGTCTGTTTCTTTCTTTAAACTAAGAGAAATATATCTTAGGCTTGTGTACTTGTTTATCTCATGCACTCCTCGGTACCAGTCCAAACCTCCCTTGTCTGCAGTAACCTTTGCATGCTGTGCAGCTACTGTTGGGTTTGTTCATCTCTGTGCCTTTCAGCTAATTCAGTGAATTTGCTTTTCCTGTAACTTTGATGCTCCTTCATTCTCTCCCATTCATTTAAGCTTGGCAGCGCTGTCCATTTTATCTAAAATGTCTGCATATTACGGATGCATTTCTGCATTAAGCAAGCATTATGTATGTTCTTGTGAATCTTGCGTTACAGCGTATAGATTGGACGTTACAGCGTATATATTTGAGTACCTTTTTTCTGGTGTCTAATGAGTGCGGTGTATATTTTTCATGTATAAATCTATGTTGACCACATGTCTGTGTAACTTCATTGTGAATGTATATCGGTTTTGTGTCTACTGCGTCTACGTGTGTTAGAAGTGGGATGACATTGCTTGCTTTTGTTATTCTTTAGCTACAACATGTTCATTTATGCCAGATCTTGTGGGCTCATCTCTTCTTCCATCATTGTGGGGTAAGGTCGATAGGGTTGTCTTCGTGAATAACGCCTTTCGTGTCTGCAGTATGACAGTAGAGGGGAGGTAGTTGTCAGGACTAATAAGCTTCTCTCATTTTTACGATATAGAGGTGGGGAGGGGTCATCTGTCTCACAAGAATGCATTACATACTATCACCACTTTTTACACAACTACTTCTATACACGTGGAAACTGCAATAATGTTAGTGGTACTAGAAGCATATTCCCAACATGCACATAATTAACAAGTCATATATTTTCCATATATGATCAAAATCATTAAATTTTATAATCACCCATCACACACGTCGTAACTTCTGTACTTGAGAGCACTTTATTAAAGTATATTGTCAGAAACAGGGATCTCATTAACACATGTTGCAACTATTTTTCCCCCCCTTCATCATGAATAAACAGCAGAAACAGCGAGACAATGCCTATCATTTCACTTGTAAATGTTTTCTTGTCATTCTGAGTTGGTTGAAGCGCCTGTACTAGTGTTTCCTGCCCACAATACATAAAGCTGCAGGGCTCTCAAGTACAACATAATGCATATGCATACTATTGCCTCATTGTTGCCCACATTGTTCCAGATGTCAAAACACTCACCTGGAAAGAAAGAGCTGCGAATTCTGTTTTTCCCCACAAACCTTTTTTTCCTGAGTATAAATACTACTGAAAGTATTTTTTATATGCCATGTTTTATTCAAGCCAGTTTATGCCCTAGTTCCCTGGCTCTTTCAGGCCAGTTCAACAGTTGTGCCCTGTTCTTTCTGCATGTAAAACAATCATTTACTGTGTTCAATTTAGAATTTTATTTTCAGAACTGCTTACGTTATGGTGCACTCAACTGCTGCAATTTTCCAGATTTTGAAAACAGGACCCTGTTTTAGTGAAAGTGCACACAATGTGTATTTACTACCTTAACCACGAAGTTCGGCAGGGCACCAGAAGTCAAATGGAACAAAGTGACCAAGTTTGTATGTTCAGACATTACCCTCTTTGGTATTGAATGTTCTTCGTGGCTGACACAGCTATGTTGTAGTGACTCTAATGACGTCAACTATGTTGAAAACAATGATGTCCAGCAGCACAATGGTCCTCATTACGAGGTTGGAGGTAACTTTGCCGGTTTTACTGGCATGGCTACCTCCAAACTCGCTTCAGGGTCGGGCACCTGTGAATGGGCAATTACAGCCCAGCCGGACCCGGTAATTGCCCATTTGCGGGTGCCAGGCCCGGCATATCCCCATTCCCATTTGAGCCCCCACAGGGCTCAAATGGGAATGGGTAGGATGGTAGCAATGGTACTGGTAATAATGGTACTGTTGCTACCAAAAAGTTCTGCTTGTGGGTGCCGGTACAGCCACCAGGTCAGATCTGGTGGCTGCAAGAGCACCCACGAGCAGAACTCCTAATATGGCAGTACGGTAGCAACGGTGCTGGTAGCGATACCGGCACCATTGTTGCCTTACCACCATACTCGTAAAGAGGCCCAATCTCTCTAGCTATCAAAATGACCCTTAAATAATAATGTTGTGTTTTTGTCTATGGAGTATGTCATTTCTTGTGAGTCCTGCAAAGGAATGTCTCCACTGTGAGGTTGCCTTCCAAGTGAACTCCCCTACATAGCAGTAGTTGCTGGAAAGGCAGCAGTATCCATGTCAGTGATATTGCTGTTCACCCTAGGCCTACCTCCCCTCCTTGTTCACACAAAAGTGATTGTCCAGCGCTATGTTATTCAGCTAAACAAGCGTACTTTGTACTGCATTGCTAAACCAGCCATGCCGAGATCAACTGTAGATCATCAAGGAGAACACTTCTCATAGTATAGTGGCACTTAATTTGTAAAAGCTTTATTGAATCAGTAGAAAATTAAATAATTACATTACATAAGCTTTAATATTATAACATATTTCATAACATAAGAGAAACAAGAAACAAATGAAGGAATAGGGACTGAAGACTAAATAATGAAAGCAAAGTTTCAACAAATAATAACACTGTAGACGAAAATGTGAAAACAATAATACCTGTACATATTTAGGATTACTACGCTACATCCTACCAAGGAAGTACATTACACAGAAATTAATGAGTTATGGCAGATAAATGTATTACAACTATTAATACTAAAACATAAAATAATTGCTAAAAGTGAAATACTTCAGATTTGCAGGATGGATATATTATTAAAGGCTTTTTGAGATACAACTTATTTCATACCTTTATAGTATGATCAATATACTTCTATCTAAACAAAATCAATCGTCATGATTACTACGCTACATCCTACCAAGGAAGTACATTACACAGAAATTAATGAGTTATGGCAGATAAATGTATTACAACTATTAATACTAAAACATAAAATAATTGCTAAAAGTGAAATACTTCAGATTTGCAGGATGGATATATTATTAAAGGCTTTTTGAGATACAACTTATTTCATACCTTTATAGTATGATCAATATACTTCTATCTAAACAAAATCAATCGTCATGATTAATGAACAGAAAGAACATGTGTTATCTTATAATAGAAGAAATACACTTAATCGCATTATAAATCAATAAAATAAATGATTCTTCATGTACAAGTGAAAAATGATCTTCTATAGCAGTGGCTTCCCTCAAAACACACATGAAATAGATATTATTTTATAACTAATTTCTGCTACTGTTACTCTGAATTCATGAATGAATGTACAACAAAAGAATCAGAAGGTGTACATTGTCTTCTTCAAAATTATAGTGCCAACAAATTGCTCAGGTCACAAATAAAGAGTGTGCCTTGTCAGTAGTCCAGAAAATCCTATGCAACATGAAGAAAGTAAAGTGTAATGATGCATTGGGTCTGAAAGAGTATAGATATTTTACCAAATATTCTTAAAGGCAAAGTTGCCAGATATACACCCACTGGACAATCCTTTTTCCAAAAGTTGTGTACTAGGTCATTATATTTTTAGAAATGGCTAGTCATGAAACACTTAGTTAACCTTGGAAGGAACATAACCAGACTGGACCAACTGAAGTATAGTATTCCTAACCATAGGTGGCCTCGAAAAAAAAAAGTTATTGTTCTTGAAAAGAAAATCTCCAGTTGAAAAGGCACATAATTTAGAAATGTTCCTCAGAAATATTACACATATCAAAAGTTATAAAAGTATTATGAAACACGATATCATCCATGGTTAATATGTTATTTTATTTTTTCATTTGATATTATTGTCCGAATACTATTGCAGTCATGCATCATTCAAATTAGTTTCACTATGTACCTTAAAGTATTGGACATTTACTTAGTTTAGGGAGATAATTTGCAGAAAATAAATCTGTTGTTTCTCAATGTTTAACCAAACTGCCAATAAAAGGGGTTGCGGGTCATGGAATCAAAATGCCCCTTGTCTGATAAGAAAAGCAAGTTGATATGATCTGCAACTGAGCAGTTGAAATCCTCCACAGTCTCTGCTGTTGTAATAACATGACATAACAATCTAGTATTACCAGAAAGATGTCTACTTGCAAGAAATCCATATTGATCAGAAATAACATGGCTCATCATGTAAGCCAAAACTCTTGGATATATTTTAGTCATTATTCGCAAAAAACATTTGTCAGTTATTTGGTAAAAGAATGTGATTTTCCTCTTATTTTTGTGAAATACAACTCAGAATACTGTACTGTTACAAAAATGTTGTGTGTTTCCTGCTTTCATGAGGTTTATGTTGTTTTAGATAAGACATAAGACAGCAATCCCAGACCCTCAGTCCATGCATACTATTCCTTCAGCTAAAGAAATATCATATTGCCTTGCGTTGACAATATTCTGTACCGTTGCTTTTTCTTTATTAAACATTTCACTCTGTACAGTGGCTTTTTCTTTACTAATCATTTCACTCTGTAACATCTGATGAGTGCGTCTGTGGGACTTCGAATGTTAATGCTTTGTTCCATCTCAGCATAGTATGTTCAGGTAGTCCAATACGAGGTATCGAAAACTGTTTGTTGTGTGAAACCGTTCTTTGAATAAAGGCCTTATACTACTCACAAGGAACTGAATCAGACCAGGGGGCTTCCTCATTTTTTCTTTCTTAATCATATTGCTAATTTCCTGCCAGGATATACTTTGTTTAAGCTTACATTTAGCTTCAACAGTAATTTGAGGGAAATTACATTTAATAAATAACAAGTTTAGCCAAGATTGGTGGTACATTACGTTCCATCAACAAACCAAACAATAGTCAATCTGAATCCCAAGAGCAGCCCTCCCTTAACTTAAGTACAAGGGACCCTACAAGTCACCACCTACCCACATTCACTCTCGCCATGCACTCACATGTGCAGCTACGCTCGCGCCACCTGCAACCAACTCATGAAAGAAACGTATGCACACCACCCCAGCAACCACAATGTTCAAAAACAATAGATTGGGTATGGGACCACTGAGAGTTAGCCTGCTCTACCGCCCTGCTCCAACTACTATTAGGTACTACCATCTCAGAGCCCACAAACATAAACCAGCACCAATCTCTCACATGGTAGCATGTATTCACATGAATGTTAACCCAAAGACACAGCCCTTGATACACCCACAACACCTCAATAGCAAGACATGCACTCATTGTGCACTCACCACAAAAATCACTATCTGACCAAGCCAGCAAAGAGCCCTGACAGACTCACCTTACCATCTAACACAAAGGCACTGGGTCCGAACAGTAGGATTGATAGAAGGCAGAAGACCTCCCCCTCCTTAAGTACTTCAGAGAGGAGCACTCCCTCATCAACTGACCCTAACCCTCTCCTCCTCCGTAGAGCCCTCATTAATGCCAGATACCTCCCCGCACATGCATTAGACATAAATAACCTAATCACCATTAATCAATTAGATATATTAGCAATCTCTGAAACCTGGCTCCATCAAACCTCAGGCCTAGCACTGTCCCTTCACCATACTGAGGCACAACAGATCTTAAACCAGCCAGAGGCAGAGGATTTGCCCTAATTTATAGAAAATTCCTACAAATCAAACCCATCAACAGCTCTATGGAAGCCAAAAGTCCTGTCGGCTAAGCTCATGTCCTCCCCCACAGAGTCTATTACACCTCAAATCATTTACAGGCATCCATGCCTTTCAACAACCTTCACGGAAGAGAGCACTCACTTGATCGCGGACAACATCAAACCATCCTCCAGGGTTATACTCCTGGGGGATCTCAATCTAGTACTCCTCAACCCCATGGACACAACTGCAACTGCAGTAGCAAATACCCTCACAGACCTAGGATTTATAGACTGGGTCACAGATCCAACCCACATCAAACGAAGATCTCTGGACTGGGCTGCAGACTTGAACAGTCAGATCACCATCACATCCAATGCCCCTTGACCCTGGTCAGACCATCACATCCTTTGCTTCACATTTCCCTTGCAGAAACAAACTACCACTCACACTTGCCTGCAGTTCCAGGAACAAACAAATGACTCTACCTCCCCTCTTCTCTCACCCCTGGAATGGGAATACCTTAGCTCAGTTGCCCTATTGATTCTCACAGACCTTTATTCTAGCACTCTAACCAAAACAGTGAACCTGGTAGCTCCGCTCCTCCCTACAAAGGCCAAACCAATAGATCACATTAACTCATGGTACACCACAGACCCCTCTTGGCCCGGCGCTCCCAAAAAACACAGACTGAAAGCATTTGGAAGAAAGACCCTACACACCTCACCAAAACTACCTTTACCATTTTGGCCAAGGAATACAAATAGGCAATCATCGGCACTAAAGCTGCAGCAAGCAACTCAATGATAGCCAAGGCCAACTCCAACTCACAGGAGTTATTTAAAATCCTCCGGGAACCAGAAACCCCATTCCTGCCACCAAGCTCCATCTCCAAGGACAAGACTTGGTGTCCTAGTATTCAGAATGCCATGCGGGCAAAATAAAATCCTTGCAGCAAAAAATTGAAAAGAAACGTGTAGCATTTAACCCCACCAGCTTGCCTGACAATTTAATGATAACTCACTCCAACCATGCATTTAACTTCAGAGAAATATCTGAAGAAGAAGTAGCAAATATTCTCAAAAATCACAAAACATCCTTTTGCAAAGGTGACATATGCCAAGCTCGAATAATCAAAGAGCACACTGAAACAGCAGTCCCTTTTTATAACAAGATTTATCAATACCTCCTTCTCATCCAGTCTGGTCCCAGCCAGTCTAAAGAATCATGGGTACTACCTCTACTAACAAAAGCCTTCCCTGTAACCTCTTGCACCCTCTTGCAGCCAACATTTACATACCTACCACCACAGTTCACCACAGTTCCATTCCTCTTAAAGATTCTTAACAGGGCAACATACATCCAAATACAGTCGAACCTAGAAAACCCATCACATCCTAGGAATGTGTCAATCCAGCTTTTGCCCTGGTCAAGGCACAGAGTCAGCTCTTTTAGACCTAAAAATCCAACTTGACTCATTTAAAGACGAGGGCAAGCCTGCTCTCCTCTTTCTCAACCTTTCTGCCGCTTAAGACAACTACTCCCATGTAGCCACCTTGTGGATGACCTTCCTGGAAAATAGGTCTTCACAGACACTGCCAACCTCAAGGTTCCTGTGTCCCTCCCACACTCTACAATATCTTCACCAAACCCCCTTTCAACCTCCTTGACTCACTTGGCATTTCCTACACCAATTACGCAGACAACATCCTCCTCCCATTGACAGGCTCCTTCCATGAAGATTCCCTTAGCATCAACAGAATCTATTACACCGTCCAGACTTGGATGGCCTTGAACAATGTATGCCTAAATGATGATAAAATAGTGATTTCACTAGTTGGATCCCCGGCTATGCTCAAGAAACTCAGTTCTGATGTCTCCTCCTTTACCATATATGGAATCCAGACAACCATCTCCTCATTGGTAAAATGTTGGATGCCCACTTGGATGCCACACTTTCACTGTGGCAAGGTGATCACCCCCTCCTCCACATACACAACAAAACGTAGCAGCCCTGAACATTTAAAAAAGAGACTATATCTAACCTGTAAGAACAAAAAGTTAATTGGCTCCCCATTTGAGAAAGGATCATCTTCAAAACCCTCTCCATCACGCACAAGTGCCTTTTCAACACAGCCCCCAATACCTAGCCTGGAAAATTGAGAGATTCAAATCCACTATACTGGTAAGAGCTGTCCATGCACACCGACTAGCACTACCAAAGGTGGAACGAGCAAGAGGAGGAGAAACTAGTTTCCCCACAGTAACTGCAACCCAGTGGAACACCCTCCCTCCTGACCTAAGAGTGGAAACCTCTTACCTACCCTTCTGTAATGCCCTGAAGACAGGGCCTTTTGCTTAGGCCTCCATGCACCCACACCATATCAGAACAATAATGGATTTGCTGCGCTACAACTCCCACTGTGACTTTGCTTCCTATCCTCCCTTTTCCATGTATCACACCCCTGTCTAGGTCTTCGATAAGATGAGTGTAACTAGATTGAAACAGCGCCCTGATGCCCCCGGGTTTGGGCGCTTTACAGATGTAAAAATAAATAAATAAAATAAATGACTATTAAATGTTGTGCATAATTTATAATCTATCTGTTGCATACCACTAATTCCCCATTTTGTTTGGAAATGCCTAACACTTAAGATTTGGGGGCTCTTAGAAATCCAGCCAGTCTTTCTGTGCTGATCTTTCAAATTGTCCTTAACATCCAATTATATTCATGACATTTCTTCTTCTGATCAAGCTGATAAACTTTAGGCCTTGATGTCACAGAAAATATTTCATTACAACCTACGCATTTTTCTTAGAGCTGTTGTCCACTATGAGTGTGTTTATTATAGTGTGCCATAATAGAAATAGATGTGTTCTTTATTGATGCCTTAAAGATATGACATTTAATGTTCAGGATGCTATTGTGAAAATGCCCACTATGTCCCTGTGTAGCTTGTAGTAATGCATAATGTAGAAACTTTGTGAAAAATAAATAAGGTGGGAGACCAAAAAATGTACTACTATGACAGTCATGTAGAGAATTGTATATAGCTGTTTCAAGAAGGTGATTTAACCAATACAGTGCCTGCATAAGTATTAACACTGAAACAAGGAGGACAAGGTATAGTTGTATATGTATAACCTTTATAACAGCTTTTCTCCGATGCTCAATCGACTAATGAAACAGTGCTGGCAATGTTCCCTGCAGTTTCAGCAGAATAGTTAAAAGATGCCCTGATACTGGTGGTAGACACATTCACCAGGCCAAAGACCTGATAAAGCTAACCTTACAAGCTCACAAAGGGTAGATAGCTATGCAAGTAAAGTGTTGATCTCTGACATGAGGACAGCCTGCACTTAACACGCTCGAATCCCCTTGACTTGTATCCTCCTCAGATCAATAAATTAAGCACCATTAAACATTGGGTTATAATACCACCTGTTAATACAACTCTAAAAAGCAATAAACAGCCGGGGGAAGCTAGCATGTATGACTACATAGAACACAATTGTATAATAATAATAATAATAATAATAATAATAATAATAATAATAATAATTATTATTATTATTATTATTATTATTATTATCATTTAAAGGGGAAATGGTCAGCAATCACAGGGAGCTAACAGTAAACCAATAAAACTATGAAAATTTGAACTGGGGCCCTAGGTTTGGAACTGTCCTTGCTAAGCTCTGTTTATTGTCATGATGCCCTTATTATTATTCCAAGGTCTTTATAGGTTAAGCCCACACCTCTTTTGTTGTATGATAAGGGTTTTCCTGGATACCTCACAGTATGCTGTTTTTCAGAAAGTACATTTTCCAAGCTGTTTTGCGTTTAGTGATAAGGTTTTTATTCACCAAAATAAATTTGGTGTGGACTAATGGTCCCAGTTATGGTCAGCCCATATATGCTGTGAGGTATCCAGGAAAACCTCTTACAATAACAATATGAACCTTTGAAAATAACATACCTAAAGAGAACCCTTTCATTAGCAGAAAGGGAACATTGACATAAGTATAATTCATGTTTATATGGCGGCCAAAGTTTGTTGGTGGGAAATGTGAGACCATGGTCATAACTAACTGAGTTCCTTGCCTGGGTAAAATGTAGCCCTTCTAGATTCTGGAGCAGCATTTGGAATACACAAGCTGTGAATATTCATGAAATATTTTCTATAAAATAGAAAGCATCTAAGCTATTGGTGACTCTCTGATAACCTCTGAGCATGTAGATCTAGAAACAGCAAAGATGGTGATGATCACACAAGGAGACCATTTTGAAAAACTTGATTTTGAGGTAATTACTTCACCAATTCTCCATACAATTTTTGATTCTTACTGGTCTTTCCTCTTTTGTAATGGCTTGGCAGGTGAATAACAATGGTCTGGCGGGTTGTGAATAACAATTGTCTGAGGGGTTGCCCAGAGCAATGCCAGAGGTTACAATTAATTCCAAACCTTCCAGCCATCACCTCTTTTGTTTTGTGACTGAGAACAATGAACACCATGAGAGAATGCATCATAAGCTCATTATGTTAGCATCTAGATAGTGTAAATATTATAGTTGGAATATTCCCCCACTATGTTGAGAGAAGCAGAAATGCACCTTGACACTAAATATATGATGGCCCTTCTGATAGAGATTCAGAGGCCACATTCTCACATCATAACATGTATGTTTACCCTAAATATAGACATAAAACTACACACATACTCAAAGGAAAACCTACGATACAGCTTCTTTAAAAAATAGAATATCTCCTGTGGCAGCAAAAACCTTCTTAAAAACCACGCCAAGAAGTTAATTGAGACCTGGTGTAGATTCTAGCGTGTTACATGTGGTTACCATCCACAAAAATATATTCTACTATTTAAATCAGTCTTAATTCACCAATTAAGGCATGAATAATTATATTTTCTAAACCTGACACCAGAGAACAATATATCCAGGCAAGCTTTTGATTAATGGAAACAGAATGTTTAACACAAGATATGGCCATCCTGAGTACTTTGTCATGCTATTTAGGATCTGTAAAGTCCATGTAGCATTTCAACATTTAAAAGATGATGTTTTCAGATACTACCTTCTTGACCATCTACCTCAACAACACAGCATCCTTTTGAAGAGACTATTGTCTACGGAATGCAAGCACTAACATTTTGCTGAATTATGCATCTTTGTTCACCTTTGGTTCACCATCTCAGATATATGTGTGAGTATGCACCAAACCACATGTTATATAGTACTGATAATTTCAACTTAGTTTTGGCAAAGTCTTCTATCTGATACATTATGCTTCCTTAACAAGTTTAAAAACACAAGGGATTGTAACCTCTTAGAAGTCAAGAACATAGTCTGTGGTCTCTGCCGGTAATATACCAACATCTAGAATTGGACTGTGCAGCTCCCTCTGGACTGTGACATCATCCAGCATCATTGAGATCCTAGACCCGAAACTACACCGAAAGATGGCGGACCTGCTATTGAGCACACCACTTAAATCCCAGGCATGGCGGCCTGTGATTGCCCAGCTGCCCGGAATGACCCTGCAACTCGGACGAGCCGGCAGGACAAGCCGGCCTCAGCAGAAGGCCGATGTTCAAGGCTAGACCCCACCTATTGCACTACTTCCAAAGGTAAGCATGAGCATATGCACCTGCATTGTTGCCTTCTGTCGGCACCTTGCTCGGTCTGTCCTTGCTCTAAATACTCCTCTACCCACCCCAAGCACCTTTCTTCCCCCGCTCTGACCACTGATCAGTCCAGTTCTATGTGTGCACAATGCCCTTGCGCTACCTTCTGCTAGCACAAACCAAAGACCCATTCTGCCCGAGCTAAAACCATCACATCCTTCCATGCAATGTGCCCTACTATCCCAAACTGACTCCAACACCCACACAAAATGCTCACTGCCTAGGGCAACGTAACATAGTGCTTACCCACTGTGCAAGCCTACCCAAAAAACTACCTACCCACCTACATGCTGGACTAGCGCCCATCACATGACTGGCAAAAGGAAACCTATACTTGTGTGCTCTGTATGTGCTTCTGTATTGCCAGGAGCCTCGCCTTTTTTGCGTCACCACTTGATTCACCACACTTGTGCTCAATTCATACCACTACCTAGCCCAAGCCCCCCCAGTCCATTTAATGCACACCTTCCAGCCAGCACCTTCTGCCTGCACACATTCACTCACTGCTCAGAAAGTACCCATTGCTGTGTGTCGAATGCCCGGGAATTACCTCCTGCCCGCACACCAACAGTGTGCCACAGTAGCAGCCTGGCTCCATCTGATCCTGCTGTTCTGACCCACCTGAGACTGCTGCCCACCTCTTCTAACCAGCATTCACTTGCTAGCAAGTCACCTCACCTTACCAGGCCATTAACAATTTAAGACTGCTATATAGTACTTCCACCTCGCTGATCCCCTTGGAACCAGACTCAGCCCAAAGTGCACTTGAATAAAATGGGCCTGCCAATACCACTGCCACCTTTACCTTCACTCTGCACTAATATTCAGGATGCCTCAATAACCTGACAGCTCGCACCTGCTCACCGGCCATACAGGATTCCCTCCCCCCCAGTGACAGGTACTCAGAACGCAATTCTCAGGCTTCGCACCACCCACCTTCACTCGCCTGTCTGCAAAATGTGGCCACCTACATAGGACAACACAGCCAGTACCACAGCCAACAGCCCACCAGCACTACCCCTCAAGTGTATCCTGCTGAATGCTAGATCCATGGTGGTCCATGCTCCCGACATCCTTGACCTCATTACTTTGAACAAACCTGACATCCTAGCCATTACAGACATGTGGCTGTCTCCTACAGTTGGTCCTGGGCTCTCTATCGCTGTCACTGCAGGTTATGACATTGTATGCTGCAATAGAACTAGTAGAAACGGTTGAGGAGTAGCTTTCATATATAAGGACAGCCTGTTACTCTGTCAAGTGAGCACAAACTTACTCCCTAACTGCAAATCCATCCCAGCTAAACTTAACTGTTCGCCTAACGCAACTATCACATTTCACCTTATCTTTTGCCCTAAAGTCCCAGCCCAAACATTTGAAGATGACCTCCTACAACTAATAATGACTAACCTCAAGCCTTCTTCCCAGCTCATCACCCTGGGGGACTTCACGCTCAGCTGTAATGACCTGACCGGCACAGAAGCCTCAACCGTTGTCAAATCGACAGCTGTCTCTTAGGCTGTGCCCAATGTATCCTCAACCCGACGCATGCCCAAGGATATATTCTTGACTGGCTACTGGATCACATTTGTCCACTCTACTGTCACCTGCTTATGGTCAGAACACCACATTATTACTTACTCCATCCCTATCCCAAGCAACCCACCAATAACCAGCACAAACACGACCCCCCTTATCACTCAGACTCTTTCACGAAGCACCTGTAACCTTACCAGTGCTCATTTCCTCCCCTTACTCTGTACGGGAAACTACCACCCTGTTGGATCACTACAACACTATTGTAGGTAAGCAGTTGTCGCCCTAGCACCAAAATCTGCAAAGCCAAAAATGCAACACACCACAACACATGGTTCACTTCTGAACTCTGTGCCTTATGCACAAAAAAAATAATAGTTGAAGCCACCTGGCAGAAGGACCCTACTATCTCTAACAGCATTTACAGACATTGCCAGAAAATACAAGCAAAGCATTCACACAGCTAAAGCCAATACATATAATGGCAGAATTTCTAAGGGACTGTCTACTGCACGCAAACTATTTGGAATCCTTTGTGAGCTTGAAACTCCTACCGACCATCCAGCTCTAGTGGTAAAAGACAACACCTGGTGCAGCAACGTCCAATTCACCATCACTGGGAAAATCATGCAGCTTCAAGCCAGAATCACCAACAAGTGCTCTTGTGCAACAGTGACCTTGCCACTGCCTCCTCAACCCGATAACCTTACAAATACGCCACTTTTCAAATTCCTACCAATATCAGTCCCGGACTTGGCCACCATAATCAAGGTTCTTAAACCATCCTGATGCAAAGGCGACATCTTCCCAGCATCCCTTATTAAAGATTGCGCTGAACCACAACTTCTTCTTATCACCTCCTTTGTGTCCTGCTCCATCCCCACTGCCCTTAAGGAATCTTGGATCTCCCTGCTGCACAAACACATCCTTAGACTCAACAATCATGACCAACTAATGCCCTATAACTACTGTCCCATTCCTCCTGAAAATGATTGACAGAGTTGCCTGCCTCCAAATTCGAGACATCCTCAAACCCCAACACATCCTAGGCACCAGGCAATCAGGTTTCTCCCCCAGGCACGGAACTGAGACAGCCCTTCTAGATCTAAAAAAAACAATTGGATGACACAATCGATGCTGGAAAGCTCTCCTTCCTTCTCCTCCTCCGCCTCTCAGCAGCCTTCAACCTTGTCGACCACAGACACTGTGCCATTACCTCACAACATCTGCACATTTCACTCCTGACGCCGCCAAATGGATCACTACCTTCTTATCCGACAGAACCTCTACAGTCTTTGCAGGCTACTTAACTCCTGCAGTGTTCCCCTAGGCTCCTGCATATCAATCACCTTCTACTACATCTATACAAGGCCTCTATTCTACCTCATTGACTCCCTTGGCAGGTCATACACAAACTACGGTGACAATACACAAATTCTCATCCCATTGTCTGGCGATTTCACTCAAGCCACTAACAATGTAAACACCATTTACAAAAACATTCAGAGATGGTTGGCCTTGCATAGCCTCTGTTTAAATGACAAACATACAGAGCTAATATTAATTGGCTCCCCAGCCCACCTGGCAAAAATATTCCGATCACCACCACAGTAAAAACACGTGGGTGTCTACCTGGATGCCAGCCCAAACACGACAAGGCAGATCAACTACATCACCTCAACTTCAGCCTATGCCACCAAGCTCCTCTATGGGAGCAAACTATTCCTCTCTCCAGAAAATCACCTCACTGTCGCCCGTGCACTCATCAGTTCCAAGTTGGGCTATTATAACTGACTACTCTGTGGCACTTCAGAAAAAAATCTGAACAAACTACAAGTCCCACAGAACAATGCCCTCTGGGTGGCAATGGACCTAGGTAAACACACCCAATTCTCCTAAGCCAGGTGATCTGCTCATTGGTTCCCCATTAGAAAGAGAATTACGTTTAAGACACTCTCCATAACCCATTGCTGCTTATCCAACTCACCTCTCCCAGTGGTTCAAAAGACAAACATCCACGAGGCCTCAGCGAGTGGCTTACAAACATTGCCTGGCTTCATCAAGATACAACTGTAAAAGTGCAGGAGGCTCCAGTTTCCCAGTGTGCGCCTCTAGACTTTGGAACAACCTTCTCTCTCTGTTGGGAGATGGTTCCTACCTGTAATTCTGAAAGAAAACAAAAAGGCACCTCTTCAATTAACTACTGCACCTTTTTTTATCACCCTGTGCTTAACCTATGTATGTTACTAGCACTTAGATGCCCACAGGTTTTGTGTGCTGCTATAAATGAACAAATAAATAAACCATCAATTTCTAAGGGTTTCTTGATGTGGGCTTATGAAATTTCTAGATGAAATCAACTTTAGAATGAAATAGACATGCACAAACTATGTAATATGAACTAGATTGAATCATGCAATATCAAAACCATGTTATGTTCAGCTTGAGATGAATTATCCCTACATTCTTAGTAACGGAAAAGCATCTTTTAAAAAAATGAATTGAATGTAATGGTTCACTGGGCGTTATTTTCAATAAAGAAAGCACCCCATTCTTCCCTCAGGTTCTCCCCTTTTGAACTCTTGAAAGGAGAGACCCATGTGATGTACTAGACGGCACAAGATTATCAGAAGATATCCCATGACCAGAAGGCTGTTACTCAATCCTTCTCAGTTGGTCACAAAGTCTTAGGGCCTAATTATGGGTTGGGTGGAGTAGTAAAAATACAGTTGTAATGGTATCACTGCTGCATTAGCGCTCTGCCAAATCCCGAGTTTGGGCAGAAAGATGGAGATTTAGCTGTAGGTAAATCTCCAACTTTCTGGTAATAGCAGTAATAGCGCTAAAAAGGACTTTACAGTCAAATGCACTCAAAATAAATGGGGATTAACAGCACCACTGCAACTCGTGATCTGGCGCATATTGCGCTGAACCTAGTTGTGGTAATGCGAATAGCTGTGGCTCATTTACCGGCGGGATACCGCCCAATTTAGGACCTTAGTGCTACTGCCAACATCAGAGCATAATATGTGATACCGCTGGTACGGTCCATGTGACATATTTGAAAAAAGCGGACCCTCCAATTATCGAATATCACAACCCGATAGATGGATAAAGACCCAAATATATCATGCAAAATTATTAAAAGAATGGAGGGATGACCCGGCGGAAACTTCCTCTGTAGTAATGGCTAGCTTATTAACTGAGAAAACAGATGGGGTAAACTTAGTTTCATCTGACTAGTCCCTCAACCAGAAAGAACACATTCAAGATTTATTGAATCCATTTTGCAATGTCTTTTCAGAAAAATTGGGAAGAGCGAAGAGAGTAGTAAACCAAACCCACACCCCTCCAGGAAAGGTAGTGAACCTATGACCTTACTGCATCCCCGAATCCTGCAGAAATATATTTGCTGAAGAAATCGAAAAGATGTTAGAGATTGACATTATAGAACCATCTTATAGTCCCTGATCTTAGTTCTGTATCGACTTTCAAAAACTCAATGAGAGCTCACAGTTTGATAACTATACATTGCTGTGCATTGATGATCTCATTGACTGACTGGGTTCCGCCACTTATCTCTCCACGATTGATCTGACTGACGGATATTGGCATGCCCCCCTTAACAAGGGAGTTATCCCACTTTAATATGCTTCTGTTTAAATTGTATGTGCCTCTCGTGACATTCCAAAGGGCCATGGATAGGTTTTGTTCTACTTTCATAGATGAAATAATTATCCACCGTGAGTGAGACATGGGAAGTCCACATGATGCATCTAAATAAAGTCACAAAAACCTTACGACCTCACAACAGGCCGGTTTTACTGCAAACCCTAAGAATTGCCATCTAGGCCACTTTACTGTAAGGTACCTGTTTTTTGTTGTTGTAGGGAATGGACTACTAAGACCACGACCAGCGAGAGTTAGAGCTGTGCAGAAAAACCCCAGTCCCAAAAAATAAAAAGACTTGAGAGCTTTCCTTGGCTTGGTTGGATATTATTGGAGATTCATTCTCGAATGTTCTACCATTACAACATGAATAACTGACAAGCTAAAGAATGTGGCTCCAGAGAGAATACAGTGGGAAAAGGAGTATCATGCCTGTTCTGACACATTAAATACAATTCTTTGTAGGAAACCAGTTCTGAAGGCTCCACACTTTAATAAGGAGTTCTTGCTCCAGATGGACGTGTTGCATCCCATACTCTATATTAGCCACAAGCTCTTCCCTCGAGAGAAAAATTATGCAACCAGAGAATTAGAGTTGTTAGCCATCAAGTGGGAAATAGGAAACTTTAAATAATACCGACTTTGTAGAAGGTTTAAGCTTGTCACTGGCCATTCGCTTCTCACTTGGTTAAGCCTCAGAAAGGAAACAAACCACAGGATAATGCACTGGTTTCTACACCTCCAGCACTTATGTTTCTCTGTTGTACACTGAAGGGGTAAGGAACTGGGAAATGTTACCCTACTATTTTGTTTCCATGTCCAGGAGGTAGAAACCAGTGACATTATGGGAAGGGTGTGTGACGAATCCTTAAATGTCATCCCTTCTGCCATGGGGGAGAAACTTTTGGTGTGGTCACAGTCCAATAATACCCCCGTGCAGGTGGTGCACTTCGGGAGGATTACATGGGGAGGGAAAACACTCATGGGATGAGGGATGACACCCTACAAAAGATATAGGGCCTCATTACACGGAAGGCGGTGGTCCAGGGTGCTATTAGCACCCTGGACCATGCCGGTAAAATACCGGCACCGCCTTGGCGGAAAGGGGATTTACCGCCCCATTCCAAGGTTGGAGGGGCGGTAAATCCCCTTTCCGCCATTGCCCTTCCCCATTCCCATTTCTGCCCCATAGGGCTCTATGGGACTGGGGAAGGCGCTAATTACGGCACCGAAATTTTGCGGTGCCGTAATAAGCTCCGAGGTCCCTTAGCGGGTTGGTATTTAACGCCTGCAAAAAGCAGGCGTTAAAACTCCAACCCGCTAAGGGACCCCGTAGTACGGCGGTAAGGGTTAACGGTCACCGTTGCCATTAACGGTGACCGTTAACCCTTACCGCCGTCCGTGTAATGAGGCCCATAGTATATTCCTACCCCTGTCCCAGATCCCTCACCCTCATACCATCTTCAGAATCCTGGAATCTTTCATACTTCTGTGTGAGAAAAGTAGAAATATGTCCTCCCTTAAAGAGTGCTGATAGGAAAAAGAACAGTTATAAGTCTGGCACACATAACAGAAATACCTCAGTTGCTCATCCTCATAGTCACAGTATCTGGGAGAAAGGTGAAAAGTGAACCAGGTTGGCTGTGCTATAGGTAGTACTTGGCTGGAGAGTACACCAAGTCTACCTAGAAAGATAACTGTTGAAACTAGGTGAGTCTTGGACTCACACCCATAATAGAATGACAATCGTTACTCCTCTTCAAAGCCATAATACCAGGGAGAAGAGTGTACCTGGTTGGCTGTGCTAAGGAAGAGAAACCAGGGGAAGTGAGACAGCCCCTTGGATTTGTGAACATTGTGGCCAATCCATGGGAAGGGAGTCATTCTCTTAGTTCTTCAAGGAAGTGGAACATAAGCTAGGGAAATTGAGTCATTCCTCCTTGGACTTGTGAACATTGTCAGAAGTCAAGAGATGGGAAGCATTCTCTTGACCCTTTGACACTTTGTGTTTTCACCATTTGAAACTTTGTGTTATGAACTTGGAAATGAACTATGAATCACAGGCTGATTAGACAACCCCTGTTCACTTTATATTGAGTTTTAAGCGCAATGGCTAGAGTTAGGGTTTTTGAAATAAGGTAGATGTATCTTTATTTTGACATCCTGACACCCATTTGAGATTTGTGTTGAGGCAGGGAAACCCCTCTTAGCATTAGGGCTAGTGAATTATTTCCCCAACCCTATGTTCATTTAATAAAAGTCTGTTGAAACAAAAATGCCACCTGTGTATCGGTCTCTCACTACTGCTCCCTCACAAGAGTTACTGACTGCATCATCCTTGTGATTGCACACAACAAATGCAAGGTTGAATTTGAGCAGCATTTAACCCCTATTTCATTGCCAAATGCAAAATTACTAGGTTTCTGAAGAATGTGTTCATCCTTTGTTTCAGCAACAGTTACTGCTTACTTAGAATGTAACTGCACTTTTTCTTTGCTTAGTCTCTGTAACAGTTTCATATTATTCTGTCCAAGAATTCTTGCAGGTACAAACAACAAACGAAGAAAGGAAATGTACTCCTGATATATTTTTAACATGAGATCATTCCTAATAAGACATGCCAGCATTGAAGACATTGTGAATCATTATCACCAGTGCCACATCTAAAAACAAACCTTGAACACTTTGCACAGTGATGGCACAGGCAGAACATGGAGGAAATTTTACTATTTTTTCACAAGCATGTAGTAAGAAATCATAAAACGAGCCGCCATTGAACCAGCAAAAATAAAGTGATCAAGCTTGAATAGAATGTACTCAATTGAGTACTATGTTGAAAAAGTGAGAATCACAGGCACTCTTCTGTGGCTCCTTGTACCAGACTAACTTTTACATTCAAGTTGCATATTAACATAACTCAACATTTCATACACATTCTCATAATGGATTGTTTTTCTTTTCATTTATTAACATTTAAAATAGCGCACAGCAGCCTTGGGGCATTGTGGGACTGTGATTGTAATCCAACTGACATTTCCAATGAAATTAAGGATGATTTTGAATCTTGTATTTAAGTTTAAGGGCATTGTATGACCATCATTTTCACAGATCTTCACTGCACAATTAAATAGATTAAAGTCTGCAACAATTGACATCAACACTGTTAATGCTATAAATCCAGAATAACACTTGGACCACTGCAGCCTTCTGATATACGTTTGAAAGTAATCTGTTTTAGAGGTTGTTTGACACATTATCAAGTGTACCAACGCCTACACTTGTAATAATTTCTTGATATTCAGGATCTGCAGATGGTCTCATAGTGTCAGTAAATTAAATGTAACAGAAGATATTCCCAAGATTTACATTACCTTTGCTGCCAATGGATTTCTGAATATCTTTGAAGAAAGAGTCTAGAAGAATGGTTGTCCTTTTAAATAATTTAACTGTAGGAATAACTGCAAACAAGTGCATGTTGGACAAAAGCTAGTATGAGTTTTGAGGCCATGCTTGCTTTATCCACAAACAGACTTTTCACTTTCCAGAGCACATGTCCAAATGTTGCAGCTGCTTAAGCAACATGTTCTCCTGCTCCCCTGAATGCATCAACAAGATGTTCAGAATGACCTCTGCTATGTTAAATATTGCCATACCTCTTGGGTCAGCCACAGAATAAGAGACAGGCAGCGTGTTCCTTTCTTAGTAAAAGATCTCAGTGAATAAACTAGAAATGGTTTCCCTGTTCCATCCTGTCACTAACATGCAACAGCAAAACATGACATTGCACACAGAACACTCACTATTATCATGAATCAAAGCATGACATTGCACACAGAACACTCGCTATTATCATGAATCAAATCATGACATTGCACACAGAACACTCACTATTATCATGAATCAAATCATGATCATTTTATTTTAATTTGCCTTATAGTGCTATTTTCTCTGTAGTACAATTGGACATAACAGTATCAAAATCATTATTTAAATTGTATACTTACCTGATAAAATGGTTTACTTCCTCCATGACAAATTCAACATCATTGTATGTAAATAGGACCCTCCGAGCATTTTGGCTACTTTGCAGACTCTCTTGAGTACTACCCTGAAATGAAAAGTGTCCTTTTCATTTAATTCAGCGCTATGTTTTCTAGGCAAAGCTCCTCCTCTAACATTTCTAAATATTACTAAAACTCAGAACAAAGAATGTTTACTTTGTTAAGAAGTGTCTGATTTCCTTACTGAAGGCTTCATGTAACAACCACAATGACTGAAAATCATGACATGCTGAGAAGTCTTCACTAAATCTGAAAACTATATAGTTTCCTAATCAGACATTGAGATATAACGACACTTTTCAGAAGACTCTGTAGAATCAATCTGTTGGTGGCAAGTTGTCCAAGCATGAATTTACTCAGGAGAAAATCCAACACAACGCTCAACAATTACATGCTATTGTTCTAATACTTTCAAAAATCATGTGCATCTTGTTGTGTACTTAGAGGAAATATACATGTTGAAATGCTGTAGCTACCAAATGATGAATACCAAATACTTGTGTAGCTGACCTATTTCTCCCCCCTAACCTCTTTAATGTGTGTCCTTTGGAATTTCAGCTTCCACTAGGTCTTCCTGGTAATATTCCCCCTCTAACAATTCTATATATTGTCCAAACCTGGAATAAAATGTATTACATTTATTGTGTGTTCAAATGCAGCTTCATAACTGCCATTAATTCCAAGCAACTCTTCTTCATTATGCCAATGTAAGAAAAACAGCAAAATGCAACCATAAAACAATCCTATTTCTATGCACTTTGGCCTGACAGGTTCATGTAATTGATGAGAGATGATTTTCATGACTCACAAGGAATCTGGGACAACAAAGTAATTTAAAATGAGCTCATTTCACATAACCTTTAACATTGCTGAGCTACATCACACAATACAATGTCCTCAGAGCTACAAGCCCTCTTTGGGAAAAAGGTGGTAATTAGTAACATTTTAACATAGTATCTGTACTGTCAGGCATCCTTTCTGCCAACTCTTCAATTGCAGTGAGTGGATTGAGAACATATTTTCTAGTCATTTCAAAACCTATACAGAATTTAGCTAGGGGTTTGATCTGATACTTCATATGAGCAACAGTTTGTGTAGGAGAGCATTTTGATGCCAAAGCGGTGACATTTCTAACTCAAAACGTTTTCCAATGACACATCAGCTCAATCCTCATTGTTATCAATCTTTTTTCCAGTTTGGTTAAGTAATACGTAATGTAACAAGCAATGTATGTTGTGTTATTAGCTACATATTGCACATTGACATTTGAAAGCAGAGAAATGCCAGTATTTCAATCCTTAAAAATGAGATGATCGTTTTTGTGGTTATAAGTATCTGTGGGTGATTTGCCAGTGACATTGTGGTGAACAGAAGACAGGATACTGTTGGTTTGACCAGCTGGGCCTGTGAAAACCAAACATACATAAAACCTTTCTTTCCTTTTATATCTTTAATTGCAGTATGTTCCTCTCTTTGGTGTGGAAAAGCAACGCTGTGATCCATAGTTCAGCATTATTTGTTGGAATAGAACATTTGAGATGTTTTTGTATTCATTCCATGTTGGAACCGTCACATATTTGGGCCACATCATAAGTTGGTCGTTATCCCAGCGGTTAATGCGCCCAGATACCACGAAACACTAATAGCGCTACCACAACTCAGTCCGATGCAATTAGCGCCAGGTCATGAGTTGCACAGTGGGAAGCATCTTCAACCCACAAATTAATGTGGATGTGGGGTGCCCCAAAATCTTGATACTCTTTCCTTCTATAAGGTATTTTCCATATCAGACAATTCAGGTGGTTTCATCGGCAACTACTTATCTATATCTGGGTTAATTTCTCAAATGAAATCCATGAAATCATCCCATCCATACTGTTCAGAAGTTAAAATCATCAATTAAGTTGGATAACACGTTTTGCAGCATACACTGGACATCCGTATGTCCTGTGTATCAATAGTATTTCGTTCCACACATGCTGGCTTGCTGTTTGTTATCTTTGACTCAAAAAAGCTTACCATGTTCTTTCACCTTTGGCACCATCATACAAGTGACATTTTAGGAACATGTACCTGTCTTAAGAGCATGAGTCACTCAACAATAGAAAACAGAATATATGCTTTCATACAGTAGAAACACAAGGTATTGTATGTTTGATGAGAATCTGGGATCTTCAGAATACATTTGAGAGCAATGATATTCTGAAAAAGAAGGAGTTATCTGGAGATCATCAAAACTTTCTCCTTTTTTCGATTGGGAGACATCACGCAACTAGGCTCTTTTCCATACACTGAGCTGTTCCGCCTTTGCGTCACACATTTGGTGCAACTCACTGGTATCACTCATGACTTCAAAGGAAATGTATTGGTGAGATGAGTAGAGTTCAGGTAAACTATCAGTGTCAGGTGAAGAAATACTCTGAAATTGCCATTCTCTTCTAGAGTCTATATGAGGCACACCACTTAGTGAAATATCTTCTACATTATGTTAGCATATAGGTCATTTTATTTTGACACACATTCCAATGCTGTTTTTCTTACTAATATGAATAAATATTGGACTTTTGTGGTTGTCTTTTCTGGGTACTCCATTCACCAAGAAAAACAATGAATACTGTAGCTTAAATTTCAAACCAGAGTCTGAGCATTTATTTTCATTTCAAATGGCAAACATGCCACTTTTCCTTTGCTCCTTTTACAAGCTGTTTACAAGGATGCTTTAAAGATTAGTCTCTAATCTTACTGGCTCCTGGGGTGAATTAACAGTTTTCAAAGCAATCACATCAAACATAATCCGGTTTTGGAGAGCTGCAGGTATTGCACATACTGTCATACTATATTTAAATTGATTTTGTATAACAAATATTGATGCAATGCTTTCCAAGCATTGCCTCTTTCATCATTTACATTATCAGCAATGTGCACTTTATGGGGCCGATTCATGGAAGAATTGTGCACCGAAATCGGTGGTGCAAGCGAGAAAAATCCAGCGCACGCTGCACCTAATCTGTGCCTACCCTACACGTCACTGTGACATCCCAAACGCTGTGCGCGATGCACACAGCGAAAGCGCACAGCGTGTAGCGCACACACCAAAAAGAGGGCGGAACATGTGGAATGGGGAACAACGCGTGAAAATGAGGGCGTAACTGGGGAAGTACTGCTGGGAAATACACGGAATGCCCACACGCTTGCGAACAACACGTATTCATGGAATCAAGAAAGGAAAACCTGTTCACACCAAAACACATGCACAGGCGTGAAAGCAGGCGGAAGCGCCCCTGCGCAGTAAAAAGTGTGCGCAAACAACAAACACACATATACAGCTACAATGACTGTCCCATTTCTCGCAGCAGTGATCGTGGGACACCGCAGGAGGAGAATAGCCAGGCCCCACATTATTTTGCCCAGTACCAGCCTTTTTGGGATGCCTGATGACCAGGTCTATGGCAGGTATAGGTTTCTACCTCATATCATCCTAGACCTGATCCTAGACCTGATCACTGAGTGGGAGGATGACCTCACATCATAAACCTTTTGCTCCCAAGCACTGAGCCCCTTGGAAAAGGTGCTAGATGTACTGCATTATTCAGCCATGGGGTCATTTCAGCAGACAACTTCCATGGTTGGGGGTGTCTCACAGGCCACACAGTCACGCTGCCTACACCAGGTGTTGGGAATCACGACTGTGCGCCCCTCAGTCTGCAGGCACATATACATGCCCAGAACACCTGCAGAAAGGCAGGCCGTGGTCCAGAACTTTTACAGGGTAGCACACTTCCTCAAAGTGCTTGGTGCCATAGATTGCACACATGTGGCCCTACGTCCACCTAGGGCCACTGAGAACATCTACCGCAACCTCAAGCACTGGCATTCCATCAATGTACAGGTTGTATGCGATGTCCAGGGAATCATCACCTCTGTCTATGCAAACTATCCTGGGTCTACCCATGACAGTTCCATATACAGAATGTCTGCCGTGAGCCGGGCCCTGGAAGCTGGGAAGCATGGCAACACATGGCTCAACGGTGAGTAGAAATGTCTGTGCACATGCATGTATGTCACACACAAATACAGAAACCCAACTAATGACAACCATCATCACGTCCCCAGGGTACAGTGCCTACCCTCTTCGCACCCACATGAGGACGCCAATACGGAACCCCACCACACCACCCCAGGTAAGATACAACACAGCCCACATTGCAACCAGGGCGACAGTGGAGCACACATTCGGAGTGCTCCAGTCACGCTTCCGCTCCCTTGACCGCTCTGGCGGGCAGCTACTATATGCACCCCCAGTAGTGTGAAGGATCATTGTGGCAGCATGTGTCCTGCACAATGTTGCATCACGGTGGGGCGTACCGGTGAACATGGTGGTGCCCCCACATCCCCAACCACACACGCATGGGAGGGGAAAGGGCACGTGGCGAGGAAGGCCGGACCCAGCTTGTGGCCACATATTTCACCTAACTCCCACCCATGTGGAGTGCACACAGTCCTGGCACATACCAGGTGACAATTGACGATGACAAAGGGACAGTCAACTGTCACAACCTTACCACCCTGAGAATGCTTCCACGGAAGTGCGACATTGTGTGCATCCCTAGCTACTTAAACATAACCAATCCTGTGTGACCAAAACGAACACATGCAAGGTGCATATCCCACCACCCACCTGCAAAACAGGCCATGAAATTCACTGGTATGTCACCCAAACCCTCCCAACCCCCATGACCCCTGTCCTCCATGCCATGCCATTGCATGCAACCGCTAAACAGCCAACCAAACGCACAACACATGAAACTATCGTCATTAAGTGCAACGTGAGAAATGTAAACAGGCACGAGACATTCACACCTGACATGGAACCTGATAAACTCACTTGGCAAAAATCTCCCACACATACAAAGGGGGTCATCATTAGTATGGCTGTATGCCATGGATGGTGCGGTACATTACTGACACCGTCCATACCGTAACGCCATATTATGAGTAACCCTGGTGGGGGCCTGATGGCCCGCAAGGGCAGACCTTGCGGGCTGTGTGGTGGTCACCACAGCTGCACCTGCAGCTACCACTACCGATGGGCCCATGTCATTACATGTAACTGACTGTCTGGTCGCAAGGGCGCCAGGGTTGGATGCAACAACAGCATCACCTGGAGCCACAGGGGTTGGTGCATGGCTTCACCAGCACCTGGCTGGACATTCTGCCCTGTGTTGCACCACTGCCTCTTGCCCCTTTTGCCCCTCTGCGGCCACTGTGCTCCAGCAATGCTGCCTGTGGAGACTGGGGAGAGATAACGGGTCGCGCAATGCTCAGGCACGCCAAAAATACAAGAAAAACGTATATGCAACCCCTGTTGCCCACGTGCATGTAAAAAAATCTCACGCAGTACGCTGTGGCAACCAGTAAAACAAAGAAGCATACGCAATTAACACGCAGGCTACTATGACCTCAATAAATGGGGTAAGAGACAAACAGGGGCACCCGCAGTGGGAAAAAATACCGTGCAATTGCGTGCACGACTCACCGTCTGCCTTGCTTGGAAAAGAAATCTGCGTGGCCTCTGTAACAGCTTTGAAGTAATCGCATGTGAACCACAAAGTAGGAAAAACACACGTGTCCATCTCCACAGAAAGCACGTACGACCATTTACACGTGCAGAGGGACACACCCACGTGCATTATGTCACTTACGCGCTTACGCGCTAATGCCCTTTCCTCGTATTACGTGCTGACGTGCTGTTTTTTCACGTGCTAAATCGCTCTGCATTGACCTTGCCACGCGACACCAGAAGGAAGACCAGGCTCCTGCCCAGAAGGCCATATACCTGCACCCCAGAGCCCCGAGCAGCCTCCTATGAGCCATCTGGTGCTTCCAGCTTGCCTGCTGCCAACGGGCCCTGCTATTTGTTGCCTGCACAGAAGCCATAGCCAGGGATCCTGTATCTGAGACCACCTCCCCTGACTCAGAAGATTCCCGACTGGTGTACCATCGCTCCACAGCCCAGCCCCGGGACCAAGTTGCCCACCCACACCTGCCTCTGGGGTAGCCATGTCTGACTCTACACCATCTGGGACCAGTGGCAACCCCCAGTCAGAGAAGCAGAGGGCTGCCAGCTTCACTAAAAATGAAGTTGGCATCCTGATGGAGCGAGTCCTGGGGAATTATGATGCCCTCTTCTCAAGTTCGTGCCTCATCTGAGATGGACATAGGAGGATCTGGAAGGATGTCCTGCGACTACAACTACAACCTGTCCTGAAGCACTAGCCCTGAAGCGCTGGGAGGACTTCAGGTCCAGGGCCCTCAGGAAGGGAACCAGCTGACCAACAACCCACACCACAGGGGACCAGCCAACACCCCTGATCATGACCCGCAGGCAGCCCACACCACAGGGGACCACCCAAAACCCCTGGCCATGCCCCACAGGCAGCCCATCCCCCCTGGCCATGACCCGCAGGCAGCCCACACCACAGGGGACCACCCAACACCCCTGACCATGACCCACAGGAAACCCACACCACAGGGGACCAGCCGACACCCCTGGCCATGACCTGCAGGCAGCCCATCACCCCTGACCATGACACTCAGGCAGTCCATCCACCCTCCTGATGCCCCGCAGTGAGCCCATCACCCCTGACAATGACCTGCAGGCAGCCCATCCCCCCTGACCTTGACCTGCAGGCAGCCCATCACCCCTGGCCATGACCCGCAGGCAGCCAATCACCACAGGGGATCACGCAAAACCCCTGACCATGAGCCACAGCCAGCCCACACCAGAGGGGGACTTTTTCAATGCAATTTACCTGGCGCGAGCAGGGTACGCATATTGCGAGGGGTGAGCAAGGAGTTTTACACACGATTGGGCTGGTGCAGGCAGGGTACGCGTATTCCAAGAGGTACGCAAGGAGTTTTCCTCGCAATTTGCCTGGTGTGAGTGGGGTATGCATATTCCGACAAGCGTGTGGGGAGTTTTACACGCGAATGGACTGGCGCGAGCGGGATACGCGTATTCCAATCGGTGCGCAGGGAGTTTTACATGCAATTGGGCTGGCGTGAGTGGGTTACATGTATTCCGAGGGGTGTGCGGGGAGTTTTCCTCGCAATTTGCCTGGCGCGAGCGGGGTACGCATATTCCGAGGGGTACATGGGCAGTTTTACATGCGATTGGGCTGGCGCAAGCGGGGTATGCCTATTCCGAGGGGTGCGCAAGGAGTTTTCCTCGCAATTTGTCTGGCGCGGGTGGGCTATGTATATTCTGACGAGTGCGTGGCGAGTTTTACACATGATTGGGCTGGCATGAGCGGGGTACGCGTAATCCGAGGCGTGCGTGGGGAGTTTTACACGCCATTGGGCTGGTGTGAGCAGGGTATGTGTATTCTGATGGGTGCGCAGGGAGTTTTACACACGAATGGGCTGACGCGAGCGAGGTACGCATATTACGAGGGGTGCGCAATGAGTTTTCCTCGCAATCTGCCTGGTGCGAGCGGGGTACGCGTATTCCGAGGGGTGCGCGGGGAGTTTTACACACGATTGGGCTGGCGCGAGCGGGGTACACATATTCCAAGGGGTGTGCGGGGAGTTTTCCTGGCAATTTGCCTGGTGCGAGTGGGGTATGCATATTCCGACTAGTGTGTGGGGAGTTTTACACGCGAATGGGTTGACGCGAGTGGGATACGCATATTCCAATGGGTGCGCAGGGAGTTTTACACGCGATTGGGCTGGCGCAAATGGGGTACATGTATTCCGAGGGGTGTGCAGGGAGTTTTCCTCGCAATTTGCCTGGCGCGAGCGGGGTACGCATATTCCGAGGGGTACACGGGGAGTGTTACACGCGATTGGGCTGGGGCAAGTGGGGTATGCCTATTCCGAGGGGGGTGCGAGGAGTTTTCCTCGCAATTTGTCTGGCGCGGGCGAGGTATGCATATTCTGACGAGTGCGTGGGGAGTTTTACATACGATTGGGCTGGCGTGAGCGGGGTATGCGTAATCTGAGGGGTGCGCGGGGAGTTTTACATGCCGTTGGGCTGGTGCGAGTGGGGTACGTGTATTCTGATGGGTGCGCAGGGAGTTTTACATGCGAATGGGCTGACGCGAGCGGGGTACGCATATTCCGAGGGGTGCGCAATGAGTTTTCCTCGCAATCTGCCTGGCGTGAGCAGTCTACGTGTATTCTGATGGGTGCGCAGGGAGTTTTAAATGTGATTGGGCTGGCGCGAGCGGGGTATGCATACTCTGAGGGGTGAGCAAGGAGTTTTCCTCGCAATTTGCCTGGTGCGAGCAGTCTACGTGCATTCTGATGGGTGCGCAGGGAGTTTTACACGTGATTGGATGGCGCGAGTGGGGTATGCATACTCTGTGGGGTGCACTGGGAGTTTTCCCTCCCAATTTGCCTGGCGCGAGCGGGGTACGTGTATTTTGAGGGGGGTAACGGGGAGTTTTACATACGATTGGGCTGGCGCAAAAGGGGTATTTGTATTCTGAGGGGTGCACAAGGAGTTTTCTTCGCAATTTGCCTGGTGCAAGCAGGGTATAGATATTCCGACAAGTGCGTGGGGAGTTTTACACGTGATTGCGCTGGCGTGAGCGGGGTACGCGTAATCCGAGGGGTGCGCAGGGAGTTTTACATGTCATTGGGCTGGTGCTAGCGGGGTACGTGTATTCTGATGGGTGCGCATGGAGTTTTACACGTGAATGGGCTGACGCGAGCGGGGTACGCATATTCTGAGGGGTGCGCAATGAGTTTTCCTCGCAATCTGCCTGGCGTGAGCGGGGTACGTGTATTCCGAGGGGTGCGCGGGGAGATTTAGGCACGATTGGGCTGGCGCGAGCGGGGTACACATATTCCGAGGGGTGTGCAGGGAGTTTTACACGCGATTGGAATGGCACAAGTGGGGTATGCATATTCCGACCAATGCGTGGGGGGATTTACACATGATTGGGCTGGTGCGAGCGGGGTACACATATTCCGAGGGGTGCGCAATGAGTTTTCCTCACAATCTGCCTGGTGCGAGCGGGGTACGCGTATTCCGAGGTGTGCACGGGGAGTTTTACATGTGATTGGACTGGCACGAGTGGGGTTCGCGTATTCCGAGGAGTGCGCTGGGAGTTTTACATGCAATTGGGCTGGAGCGAATGGGGTACACATATTCTGAGGCATGTGCAGGGAGTTTTCCTCGCAATTTGCCTGGCGCAAGCGGGGTACGTGTATTCCGAGGGGTTCACAGGGAGTTTTACACGCGATTGGGCTGGCGGAAGCGGGTTATGTGTATTCCGAGGGGTGTGCGGGGAGTTTTCCTCTCAATTTGCCTGGCGCGAGCAGGGTACGCGTATTCCGAGGGGTACACAGGGAGTTTTACATGCGATTGGGCTGGCACAAGTGGGGTATGCGTATTCTGAGGGGTGCACAAGGAGTTTTCCTCACAATTTGCCTGGCGCCAGCGGGGTATGCGTATTCCGACAAGTGAGTGGGGAGTTTTACACACGATTAGGCTGGCGTGAGCAGCGTACGCGTAATCCGAGGGGTGCGCGGGGAGTTTTACATGTCATTGGGCTGGCACAAAAGGGGTATTTGTATTCTGAGGGGTGCGCAAGGAGTTTTCTTCACAATTTGCCTGGCGCCAGCGGGGTATGCGTATTCCGACAAGTGAGTTGGGAGTTTTACACACGATTAGGCTGGCGTGAGCAGCGTACGCGTAATCCGAGGGGTGCGCGGGGAGTTTTACATGTCATTGGGCTGGTGCTAGCGGGGTACGTGTATTCTGATGGGTGCGCATGGAGTTTTACACGCGAAAGGGCTGACGCGAGCGGGTACGCATATTCCGAGGGGTGCGCAATGAGTTTTCCTCGCAATCTGCCTGGCGCGAGAGGGGTACGCGTATTCCGAGGGGTGCGCGGGGAGATTTACACATGATTGGGCTGGCGCGAGTGAGGTACACATATTCCGAGGGGTGTGCGGGGAGTTTTACACGCGATTCGAATGGCACAAGTGGGGTATGCCCATTCCGAGGGGTGTGCGAGGAGTTTTCCTCGCAATTTGTCTGGCGCGGGCGGGCTATGCATATTCTGACGAGTGCGTGGCGAGTTTTACACACGATTGGGCTGGCGTGAGCGGGGTATGCGTAATCCGAGGGGTGCGCGGGGAGTTTTACATGCCATTGGGCTGGTGCGAGCGGGGTACGTGTATTCTGATGGGTGCGCAGGGAGTTGTACACGCGAATGGGCTGACGCGAGCGGAGTACGCATATTCCGAGGGGTGCACAATGAGTTTTACACGCAATTGGATTGGCACAAGTGGGGTATGCATATTCTGACGAGTGCGTGGCGAGTTTTACACATGATTGGGCTTGCGTGAGCGGGGTACGTGTAATCCGAGGGGTGCTCAGGGAGTTTTACATAAAATTGGGCTGGCGCGAGTGGGGTACGCGTATTCTGATGGGTGCACAGGGCGTTTTACACGTGATTGGGCTGGCACGAGCGGGATTATGCATACTCTGAGGGCTGCGCAAGGAGTTTTCCTCGCAATTTGCCTGGCGCGAGTGGGGTACGTGTATTCCGAGGGGTGCGTGGGGAGTTTTACAGGCCATTGGGCTGGTGCGAGCAGGGTAGGTGTATTCGGATGGGTGCCCAGGGAATTTTACAAGCAAATGGGCTGACGCGAGCGAGGTACGCATATTCCGAGGGGTGCGCAATGAGTTTTCCTCGCAATCTGCCTGGCGTGAGCTGGGTACGCGTATTCCGAGGGGTGCGCGGGGAGTTTTACACACCATTTGGCTGGTGCGAGCGGGGTACACATATTCCGAGGGGTGTGCAGGGAGTTTTCCTCGCAATTTGCCTGGTGCGTGTGGGTATGCATATTCCGACAAGCGTGTGGGAGGTTTTACACGTGAATGGGCTGGTGCGAGTGGGATACGTGTATTAAAATGGGTGCGCAGGGAGTTTTACACGTGATTGGGCTGGCGCGAATGGGGTACATGTATTCCGAGGAGTGTGCGGGGAGTTTTCCTCACAATTTGCCTGGTGCGAGCGGAGTACGCATATTCCGAGGTGTACACGGGGAGTGTTACACGCGATTGAGCTGGCGCAAGTTGGGTATGCCTATTCCGAGGGGTGTGCGAGGAGTTTTCCTCACAATTTGTCTGGTGCAGGCGGGGTATGCATATTCTGATGAGTGCGTGGGGATATTTACGAGCGATTGGGCTGGCGCGAGCGGGGTACACATATTCCGAGTGGTGTGCGGGGAGTTTTACACGCAATTGGAATGGCACAAGTGGGGTATGCATATTCCGACGAGTGCGTGGGGAGATTTACACATGATTGGGCTTGCGTGAGCGGGGTACGTGTAATCCGAGGGGTGCTTGGGGAGTTTTACACAAAATTGGGCCGGCACGAGTGGGGTACGTGTATTCCGATGGGTGCGCAGGGAGTTTTACACGTGATTGGGCTAGCGCGAGCGGGATTATGCACACTCTGAGGGGTGCCCAAGGAGTTTTCCTCGCAATTTGCCTGGCGCAAGTGGGGTACGCGTATTCCGAGGGGTGCGTGGGGAGTTTTACATGCCATTGGGCTGGTGCGAGCAGGGTACGTGTATTCTGATGGGTGCGCAGGGAGTTTTACACGCGAATGGGCTGACGCGAGCGAGGTACGCATATTCAGAGGGGTGCGCAATGAGTTTTCCTCGCAATCTGCCTATCGCGAGTGGGGTACATGTATTCCGAGGGGTGTGCGGGGAGTTTTACACACGATTGGGCTGGCGCGAGCAGGGTACACATATTTCGAGGGGTGTGCGGGGAGTTTTCCTCGCAATTTGACTGGTGCGAGTGGGGTATGCATATTCCGACAAGCGTGTGGGGAGTTTTACACGCGAATGGGCTGGCGCAAGCGGGAATCGCGTATTCCAATGGGTGCGCAGGGAGTTTTACACGCGATTGGGCTCGCGTGAATGGGGTAGATGTATTCCGAGGGGTGTGCGGGGAGTTTTCCTCACAATTTGCCTGGTGCGAGCGGGGTACACATATTCCGAGGGGTACACGGGGAGTGTTACACGCGATTGGGCTGGCGCAAGTGGGGTATGCCTATTCCGAGGGGTGTGCGAGGAGTTTTCCTCGCAATTTGTCTGGCGCGGGCAGGGTATGCATATTCTGACGAGTGCGTGGGGAGTTTTACACACGATTGGGCTGGAACAAGTGGGGTATGCATATTCCGAGGGGTGCACAAGGAGTTTTCCTCACAATTTGCCTGGCGTGGGCGGGGTATGCATATTCCGAGGGGTGCATGGGCAGTTTTACATGCGATTGGGCTGGCACAAAGGGGGTATTTGTATTCTGAGGGGTGCGCAAGGAGTTTTCCTCACAATTTGCCTGGCGCCAGTGGGGTATGCGTATTCCGACAAGTGCGTGGGGAGTTTTACACGTGAGTGGGCTGCGTGAGCGGGGTACGCATAATCCGAGGGGAGCACGGGGAGTTTTACATGTCATTGGGCTGGTGCTAGCGGGGTACGTGTATTCTGATGGGTGCGCATGGAGTTTTACACGTGAATGGGCTGACGCGAGCGGGTCCGCATATTCCGAGGGGCGCGCAATGAGTTTTCCTCACAATCTGCCTGGCGCGAGTGGGGTACACATATTCCGAGGTGTGCACGGAGCGTTTTACATGCGATTGGACTGGCACGAGTGGGGCACGCATATTCCGAGTGGTGCGCTGGGAGTTTTACATGCAATTGGGCTGGCGCAAATTGAGTACACATATTCTGAGGCATGTGCAGGGAGTTTTCCTCGCAATTTGCCTCGCGCAAGCGGGGTACGTGTATTCCGAGGGGTGCACGGGGAGTTTTACACGTGATTGGGCTGGCGGAAGCGGGTTATGTGTATTCCCAGGGGTGTGCGGGGAGTTTTCCTCGCAATTCGCCTGGTGCGAGCGGGGTACGCGTATTCCGAGGGTTACACGGGGAGTTTTACATGCGATTGGGCTGGAACAAGTGGGGTATGCATATTCCGAGGGGTGCACAAGGAGTTTTCCTCACAATTTGCCTGGCGTGGGCGGGGTATGCATATTCCGAGGGGTGCACGGGCAGTTTTACATGCGATTGGGCTGGCACAAAAGGGGTATTTGTATTCTGAGGGGTGCGCAAGGAGTTTTCCTCACAATTTGCCTGGCGCCAGTGGGGTATGCGTATTCCGACAAGTGCGTGGGGAGTTTTACACGCGATTGGGCTGGCGTGAGCGGGGTACGCGTAATCCGAGGGGAGCACGGGGAGTTTTACATGTCATTGGGCTGGTGCTAGCGGGGTACGTGTATTCTGATGGGTGCGCATGGAGTTTTACACGCGAATGGGCTGACGCGAGTGGGGTACGCACATTCCGAGGGGTGCGCAATGAGTTTTCCTCGCAATCTGCCTGGCGCGAGAGGGGTACGCGTATTCCGAGGGGTGCGCGGGGAGATTTACGCATGATTGGGCTTGCGCGAATGGGGTACATGTATTCCAAGGGGTGTGCGGGGAGTTTTCCTCACAATTTGCCTGGTGCGAGCGGGGTACACATATTCCGAGGGGTACACGGGGAGTGTTACACGCGATTGGGCTGGCGCGAGTGGGATACGCATATTCCAATGGGTGCGCAGGGAGTTTTACACGCGATTGGGCTGGCGCAAATGGGGTACGTGTATTCCGAGGGGTGTGCAGGGAGTTTTCCTCGCTATTTGCCTGGCGCGAGCGGGGTACGCATATTCCGAGGGGTACACAGGGAGTGTTACACGCGATTGGGCTGGCGCAAGTGGGGTATGCCTATTCCGAGGGGGGTGCGAGGAGTTTTCCTCGCAATTTGTCTGGCGGGGGCGAGGTATGCATATTCTGACGAGTGCGTGGGGAGTTTTACATACGATTGGGCTGGCGTGAGCGGGGTATGCGTAATCTGAGGGGTGCGCGGGGAGTTTTACATGCCATTGGGCTGGTGCGCGTGGGGTACGTGTATTCTGATGGGTGCGCAGGGAGTTTTACATGCGAATGGGCTGACGCGAGCGGGGTACGCATATTCCGAGGGGTGCGCAATGAGTTTTCCTCGCAATCTGCCTGGCGTGAGCAGTCTACGTGTATTCTGATGGGTGCGCAGGGAGTTTTACATGTGATTGGGCTGGCGCGAGCCGGGTATGCATACTCTGAGGGGTGCGCAAGGAGTTTTTTCGCAATTTGTCTGGTGCGAGCAGTCTACGTGTATTCTGATGGGTGCGCAGGGAGTTTTACACGTGATTGGGCTGGCACGAGCGGGATTATGCATACTCTGAGGGCTGCGCAAGGAGTTTTCCTCGCAATTTGCCTGGCGCGAGTGGGGTACATGTATTTTGAGGGGTGCGTGGGGAGTTTTACATGCCATTGGGCTGGTGCGAGCAGGGTACGTGTATTCTGATGGGTGTGCAGGGAATTTCACATGCGAATGGGCTGACGCGAGCGAGGTACGCATATTCCGAGGGGTGCACAATGAGTTTTCCTCGCAATCTGCCTGGCATGAGCGGGATACGCGTATTCCGAGGGGTGTGCTGGGAGTTTTACACACCATTGGGCTGGCGCAAGCGGGGTACACATATTCCGAGGGGAGTTTTCCTCGCAATTTGCCTGGTGCGAGTGGGGTATGCATATTCCGACAAGCGTGTGGGGAGTTTTACACTTGATTGGGTGTGCGAGCGGGATATGTGTATTCCAATGGGTGCGCAGGGAGTTTTACACGCGATTGGGATGGCGTGAATGGGGTACATGTATTCCGAGGAGTGTGCGGGGAGTTTTCCTCACAAGTTGCCTGGTGTGAGCGGTGTACGCATATTCCGAGGGGTACACGGGGAGTGTTACACGCGATTGGGCTGGCGCAAGTGGGGTATGCCTATTCCGAGGGGTGTGCGAGGAGTTTTCCTCACAATTTGTCTGACGCGGGCGGGGTATGCATATTCTGACGAGTGCGTGGGGAGATTTACGCGCGATTGCTTTGGCGCGAGCGGGGTACACATATTCCGAGGGGTGTGCGGGGAGTTTTACACGTGATTGGAATGGCACAAGTGGGGTATGCATATTCCGACGAGTGCGTGGGGAGATTTACACATGATTGGGCTCGTGTGAGCGGGGTACGTGTAATCCGAGGGGTGCTTGGGGAGTTTTACACAAAATTGGGCTGGCGCGAGTGGGGTACACGTATTCCAATGGGTGCGCACAGAGTTTTATACGTGATTGGGCTGGCGCGAGGGGGATTATGCATACTCTGAGGGGTGCGCAAGGAGTTTTCCTCGCAATTTGCCTGGCGCAGTGGGGCATGCGTATTCCGAGGGGTGCGTGGGGAGTTTTACATGCCATTGGGCTGGTGCGAGCAGGGTACGTGTATTCTGATGGGTGCGCAGGGAGTTTTACACGCGAATGGGCTGACGCGAGCGAGGTACGCATATTGCGAGGGGTGCGCAATGAGTTTTCCTCGCAATCTGCCTAGCGCAAGATGGGTACGCGTATTCCGAGGGGTGCGCAGGAGTTTTACACACGATTGGGCTGGCGCGAGCCGGGTACACACATTTCGAGGGGTGTGCGGGGAGTTTTCTTCGCAATTTGCCTGGTGCGAGTGGGGTATGCATATTCCGACAGGCGTGTGGGGAGTTTTACACGCAAATGGGCTGGCGCAAGCGGGAATCGCGTATTCCAATGGGTGCGCAGGGAGTTTTACACACGATTGGGCTGGCGCGAATGGGGTACATGTATTCCGAGGGGTGCGCGGGGAGGGTTACACGCGATTGGGCTGGCGCAAGTGGGTTATGCCTATTCCGAGGGGTGTGCGAGGAGTTTTTCTCGCAATTTGTCTGGCGCGAGCAGGGTATGCATTTTCTGATGAGTGCATGGGAGTTTTACACACGATTGGGCTGGCGTGAGCGAGGTATGCGTAATCCGAGGGGTGCGCGGGGAGTTTTACATGCCATTGGGCTGGTGCGAGCGGGGTACGTGTATTCTGATGGATGCACGGGGAGTTTTACACGCGAATGGGCTGACGCGAGCGGGGTACACATATTCCGAGGGGTGCGCAATGAGTTTTTCTCACAATCTGCCTGGTGCGAGCGGGGTACGCGTATTCCGAGGTGTGCACGGGGAGTTTTACATGTGATTGGACTGGCACGAGTGGGGTTCGCGTATTCCGAAGGGTGCGCTGGGAGTTTTACATGCAATTGGGCTGGCGCGAATGGGGTACACATATTCTGAGGCATGTGCAGGGAGTTTTCCTTGCAATTTGCCTGGCGCAAGCGGGGTACGTGTATTCCGAGGGGTTCACGGGGAGTTTTATACGCGATTGGGCTGGCGGAAGCGGGTTATATGTATTCCGAGGGGTGTGCGGGGAGTTTTCCTCGCAATTTGCCTGGCGCGAGCAGGGTACGCGTATTCCGAGGGGTACACAGGGAGTTTTACATGCGATTGGGCTGGCACAAGTGGGGTATGCGTATTCTGAGGGGTGCACAAGGAGTTTTCCTCACAATTTGCCTGGTGTAGGCGGGGTATGCATATTCCGAGGGGTGCACGGGCAGTTTTACATGCGATTGGGCTGGCACAAAAGGGGTATTTGTATTTTGAGGGGTGCGCAAGGAGTTTTCTTCACAATTTGCCTGGCGCCAGCGGGGTATGCGTATTCCGACAAGTGAGTGGGGAGTTTTACACACGATTAGGCTGGCGTGAGCAGGGTACGCGTAATCCGAGGGGTGCGCGGGGAGTTTTACATGTCACTGGGCTGGTGCTAGCGGGGTACATGTATTCTGATGGGTGCGCATGGAGTTTTACACGCGAATGGGCTGACGCGAGCGGGTACGCATATTCCGAGGGGTGCACAATGAGTTTTCCTCGCAATCTGCCTGGCGCGAGAGGGGTACACGTATTCCGAGGGGTGCGTGGGGAGATTTACGCATGATTGGGCTGGCGCGAGTGAGGTACACATATTCCGAGGGGTGTGCCCATTCCAAGGGGTGTGCGAGGAGTTTTCCTCGCAATTTGTCTGCTGCGAGTGGGCTATGCATATTCTGACGAGTGCGTGTCGAGTTTTACACACGATTGGGCTGGCATGAGCGGGGTATGCGTAATCTGAGGGGTACACGGGGAGTTTTACATGCAATTGGGCTGGCGCGAATGGGGTACACATATTCTGAGGCATGTGCAGGGAGTTTTCCTCGCAATTTGCCTAGCGCAAGCGGGGTACGTGTATTCCGAGGGGTTCACGGGGAGTTTTACACGCGATTGGGCTGGCGGAAGCGGGTTATGTGTATTCCGAGGGGTGTGCGGGGAGTTTTCCTCACAATTTGCCTGGCGCGAGCAGGGTACGCGTATTCCGAGGGGTACACAGGGAGTTTTACATGCGATTGGGCTGGCACAAGTGGGGTATGCGTATTCTGAGGGGTGCACAAGGAGTTTTCCTCACAATTTGCCTGGCGTAGGCGGGGTATGCATATTCCGAGGGGTGCACGGGCAGTTTTACATGCGATTGGGCTGGCACAAAAGGGGTATTTGTATTTTGAGGGGGTGCGCAAGGAGTTTTCTTCACAATTTGCCTGGCGCCAGCGGGGTATGCGTATTCCGACAAGTGAGTGGGGAGTTTTACACACGATTAGGCTGGCGTGAGCAGGGTACGCGTAATCCGAGGGGTGCGAGGGGAGTTTTACATGTCACTGGGCTGGTGCTAGCGGGGTACATGTATTCTGATGGGTGCGCATGGAGTTTTACACGCGAATGGGCTGACGCAAGCGGGTACGCATATTCCGAGGGGTGCGCAATGAGTTTTCCTCTCAATCTGCCTGGCGCGAGAGGGGTACGCGTATTCCGAGGGGTGCGCGGGGAGATTTACGCATGATTGGGCTGGCGCGAGTGAGGTACACATATTCCGAGGGGTGTGCGGGGAGTTTTACACGCAATTCGAATGCCACAAGTGGGGTATGCCCATTCCGAGGGGTGTGCAAGGAGTTTTCCTCGCAATTTGTCTGGCGCGGGTGGGCTATGTATATTCTGATGAGTGCGTGGCGAGTTTTACACATGATTGGGCTGGCATGAGCGGGGTATGCGTAATCCGAGGGGTGCGCGGGGAGTTTTACATGCCATTGGCCTGGTGCGAGCGGGGTTCGTGCATTCTGATGGGTGCGCAGGGAGTTTTACATGCGAATGGGCTGACGCGAGCGGGGTACGCATATTCCGAGGGGTGCACAATGAGTTTTACATGCAATTGGATTGGCACAAGTGGGGTATGCATATTCTGACGAGTGCGTGGGGAGATTTACACATGATTGGGCTTGCGTGAGCGGGGTACGTGTAATCCGAGGGGTGCTCAGGGAGTTTTACACAAAATTGGGCTGGCGCGAGTGGGGTACGCGTATTCTGATGGGTGCACAGGGTGTTTTACACGTGATTGGGCTGGCACGAGCGGGATTATGCATACTCTGAGGGCTGCGCAAGGAGTTTTCCTCGCAATTTGCCTGGAGCGAGTGGGGTACATGTATTCCGAGGGGTGCGTGGGAAGTTTTACATGCCATTGGGCTGGTGCGAGCAGGGTAGGTGTATTCGGATGGGTGCCCAGGGAATTTTACACGCAAATGGGCTGACGCGAGCGAGGTACGCATATTCCGAGGGGTGCGCAATGAGTTTTCCTCGCAATCTGCCTGGAGTGAGCAGGGTACGTGTATTCCGAGGGGTGCGCGCGGAGTTTTACACACCATTGGGCTGGTGCGAGCGGGGTACACATATTCCGAGGGGTGTGCAGGGAGTTTTCCTCGCAATTTGCCTGGTGCGTGTGGGTATGCATATAACGACAAGCGTGTGGGAGGTTTTACACGTGAATGGGCTGGTGCGAGTGGGATACGTGTATTCCAATGGGTGCGCAGGGAGTTTTACACGTGATTGGGCTGGCGCGAATGGGGTACATGTATTCCGAGGAGTGTGCGGGGAGTTTTCCTCACAATTTGCCTGGTGCGAGCGGGGTATGCATATTCTGATGAGTGCGTGGGGAGATTTACGCGCGATTGAGCTGGCGCAAGTTGGGTATGCCTATTCCGAGGGGTGTGTGAGGAGTTTTCCTCACAATTTGTCTGGTGCAGGCGGGGTATGCATATTCTGATGAGTGCGTGGGGAGATTTACGCGCGATTGGGCTGGCGCGGGCGGGGTACACATATTCCGAGGGGTGTGCGGGGAGTTTTACACGCAATTGGAATGGCACAAGTGGGTATGCATATTCCGACGAGTGCGTGGGGAGATTTACACATGATTGGGCTCGCGTGAGCGGGGTACGTGTAATCCGAGGGGTGCTTGGGGAGTTTTACACAAAACTGGCGCGAGCGGGATTATGCGCACTCTGAGGGGTGCCCAAGGAGTTTTCCTTGCAATTTGCCTGGCGCAAGTGGGGTACGCTTATTCCGAAGGGTGCGTGGAGAGTTTTACATGCCATTGGGCTGGTGCGAGCAGGGTACGTGTATTCTGATGGGTGCGCAGGGAGTTTTACACGCGAATGGGCTGACGCGAGCGAGGTACGCATATTCCGAGGGGTGCGCAATGAGTTTTCCTCGCAATCTGCCTAGCGCGAGCGGGGTACATGTATTCCGAGGGGTGCGCGGGGAGTTTTACACACAATAGGGCTGGCGCGAGCGGGGTACACATATTTCGAGGGGTGTGCGGGGAGTTTTCCTCGCAATTTGCCTGGTGCGAGTGGGCTATGCATATTCCGACAAGCGTGTGGGAAGTTTTACACGCGAATGGGCTGCCGCAAGCGGGAATCGCGTATTCCAATGGGTGCGCAGGGAGTTTTACACGCGATTGGGCTCGCGCGAATGGGGTACATGTATTCCGAGGGGTGTGCGGGGAGTTTTCCTCACAATTTGCCTGGTGCGAGCGGGGTACACATATTCCGAGGGGTACACGGGGAGTTTTACACGCGATTGGGGTGGCGCAAGTGGGGTATGCCTATTCCGAGGGGTGTGCGAGGAGTTTTCCTCGCAATTTGTCTGGCGCGGGCAGGGTATGCATATTCTGACGAGTGCGTGGGGAGTTTTACACACGATTGGGCTGACGTGAGCGGGGTATGCATAATCCGAGGGGGGCGCGGGGAGTTTTACATGCCAATGGGCTGGTGCGAGCGGGGTACGTGTATTCTGATGGGTGCGCAGGGAGTTTTACACGCGAATGGGCTGTCGCGAGCGGGGTACGCATATTCCGAGTGGTGCGCAATGAGTTTTCCTCGCAATCTGCCTGGTGCGAGCGGGGTACGCGTATTCCGAGGTGTGCATGGAGAGTTTTACATGCGATTGGACTGGCACAAGTGGGGCACGCATATTCCGAGGGGTGCGCTGGGAGTTTTACATGCAATTGGGCTGGCGCGAATTGGGTACACATATTCTGAGGCATGTGCAGGGAGTTTTCCTCGCAATTTGCCTGGCGCAAGCGGGGTACGTGTATTCCGAGGGGTGCACGGGGAGTTTTACACGCGATTGGGCTGGCGGAAGCGGGTTATGTGTATTCCCAGGGGTGTGCGGGGAGTTTTCCTCGCAATTCGCCTGGAGCGAGCGGGGTACGCGTATTCCGAGGGTTACACGGGGAGTTTTACATGCGATTGGGCTGGAACAAGTGGGGTATGCATATTCCGAGGGGTGCACAAGGAGTTTTCCTCACAATTTGCCTGGCGTGGGCGGGGTATGCATATTCCGAGGGGTGCACGGGCAGTTTTACATGCGATTGGGCTGGCACAAAAGGGGTATTTGTATTCTGAGGGTTGCGCAAGGAGTTTTCCTCACAATTTGTCTGGCGCCAGTGGGGTATGCGTATTCCGACAAGTGCGTGGGGAGTTTTACACGTGATTGGGCTGGCGTGAGCGGGGTACGCGTAATCCGAGGGGAGCGCAATGAGTTTTCCTCGCAATCTGCCTGGTGCGAGCGGGGTACGCGTATTCCGAGGTGTGCACGGAGAGTTTTACATGCGATTGGACTGGCACAAGTGGTGCACGCATATTCCGAGGGGTGCGCTGGGAGTTTTACATGCAATTGGGCTGGTGCGAATTGGGTACACATATTCTGAGGCATATGCAGGGAGTTTTCCTCGCAATTTGCCTGGCGCAAGCGGGGTACGTGTATTCCGAGGGGTGCACGGGGAGTCTTACACGCGATTGGGCTGGCGGAAGCGGGTTATGTGTATTCCCAGGGGTGTGCGGGGAGTTTTCCTCGCAATTCGCCTTGAGCGAGCGGGGTACGCGTATTCCGAGGGTTACACGGGGAGTTTTATATGCGATTTTGCTGGAACAAGTGGGGTATGCATATTCCGAGGGGTGCACAAGGAGTTTTCCTCACAATTTGCCTGGCGTGGGCGGGGTATGCATATTCCGAGGAGTGCACGGGCAGTTTTACATGCGTCTGGGCTGGCACAAAAGGGGTATTTGTATTCTGAGGGGTGCGCAAGGAGTTTTCCTCACAATTTGCCTGGCGCCAGTGGGGTATGCGTATTCCGACAAGTGCGTGGGGAGTTTTACACGTGATTGGGCTGGCGTGAGCGGGGTACGCGTAATCCGAGGGGAGCACGGGGAGTTTTACATGTCATTGGGCTGGTGCTAGCGGGGTACGTGTATTCTGATGGGTGCGCATGGAGTTTTACACGCGAATGGGCTGACGCGAGCGGGTACGCATATTCCGAGGGGCGCGCAATGAGTTTTCCTCACAATCTGCCTGGCGCGAGTGGGGTACACATATTCCAAGGGGTGTGCGGGGAGTTTTACACGCGATTGGAATGGCACAAGTGGGGTATGCCTATTCCAAGGGGTGTGCGAGGAGTTTTCCTCGCAATTTGTCTGGCGCGGGCGGGCTATGCATATTCTGACGAGTGCGTGGAGAGTTTTACACACGATTGGGCTGGCGTGAGCGGGGTATGCGTAATCCGAGGGGTGCGCGGGGAGTTTTACATGCCATTGGGCTGGTGCGAGCGGGGTACGTGTATTCTGATGGGTGCGCAGGGAGTTTTACACGCGATTGGACTGGCACGAGCGGGGTACGCGTATTCCGAGGGGTGCGCTGGGAGTTTTACATGCAATTTGGCTGGCGCGAATGGGGTACACATATTCTGAGGCATGTGCAGGGAGTTTCCCTTGCAATTTGCCTAGCGCAAGCGGGGTACGTGTATTCCGAGGGGTGCACGGGAGTTTTACATGCGATTGGGCTGGCGGAAGCGGGTTATGTGGATTCCGAGGGGTGTGCAGGGAGTTTTCCTCGCAATTTGCATGGCACGAGCGGGGTACGCGTATTCCGAGGGGTACACGGGGAGTTTTACATGCGATTGGGCTGGCACAAGTGGGGTATGCATATTCCGAGGGGTGCACAAGGAGTTTTCCTCACAATTTGCCTGGCGTGGGCGGGGTATGCATATTCCGAGGGGTGCACAGGGACTTTTACATGCGATTGGGCTGGCACAAAAGGGGTATTTGTATTCTGAGGGGTGCGCAAGGAGTTTTCTTCACAATTTGCCTGGCGCCAGCGGGGTATGCGTATTCCGACAAGTGCGTGGGGAGTTTTACACGCGATTGGGCTGGTGTGTGTGGGGTACGCGTAATCCGAGGGGTGCGCGGGGAGTTTTACATGTCATTGGGCTGGTGCTAGCGGGGTACGTGTATTCTGATGGGTGCGCATGGAGTTTTACACGCGAATGGGCTGACGCGAGCGGGGTACGCATATTCCGAGGGGTGCGCAATGAGTTTTCCTCGCAATCTGCCTGGCGCGAGAGGGGTACGCGTATTCCGAGGGGTGCGCGGGGAGATTTACGCATGATTGGGCTGGTGCGAGCGGGGTACACATATTCTGAGGGGTACACGGGGAGTGTTACACGTGATTGGGCTAGCGCAAGTGGGGTATGCCTATTCCGAGGGGTGTGCAAGGAGTTTTCCCCGCAATTTGTCTGGCGCAGGCATGGTATGCATATTCTGACGAGGGCGTGGGGAGTTTTACACACGATTGGGCTGGCGTGAGCGGGGTATGCATAATCCGAGGGGTGCGCGGGGAGTTTTACATGCCAATGGGCTGGTGCGAGCGGGGTACGTGTATTCTGATGGGTGCGCAGGGAGTTTTACACGCGAATGGGCTGACGCGAGCGGGGTACACATATTCCGAGTGGTGCGCAATGAGTTTTCCTCGCAATCTGCCTGGTGCGAGCGGGGTATGCGTATTCCGAGGTGTGCGCTGGGAGTTTTACATGCAATTGGGCTGGCGCGAATGGGGTACACATATTCTGAGGCATGTGCAGGGAGTTTTCCTCGCCATTTTGCCTGGCGCAAGCGGGGTACGTGTATTCCGAGGGGATCACAGGGAGTTTTACACGCAATTGGGCTGGCGGAAGCAGGTTATGTGTATTCCGAGGGGTGTGCAGGGAGTTTTCCTCGCAATTTGCCTGGCGCGAGCGGTGTACGTGTATTCCGAGGGGTACACGCGGAGTTTTACATGCGATTGGGCTGGCACAAGTGGGGTATGCATATTCCGAGGGGTGCACAAGGAGTTTTCCTCACAATTTGCCTGGCGTGGGCGGGGTATGCATATTCCGAGGGGTGCACAGGCAATTTTACATGCGATTGGTCTGGCACAAAAGGGGTATTTGTATTCTGAGGGGTGCGCAAGGAGTTTTCCTCACAATTTGCCTGGTGCCAGCTGGGTATGCGTATTCCGACAAGTGCATGGGGAGTTTTACACATGATTGGGCTGGCGTGAGCGGGGTACGCTTAATCCGAGGGGTGCGCGGGGAGTTTTACATGTCATTGGGCTCGTGCTAGCGGGGTACGTGTATTCTGATGGCTGCGCATGGAGTTTTACATGCGAATGGGCTGACGCGAGCGGGGTACGCATATTCTGAGGGGTGCACAAGGAGTTTTCCTCACAATTTGCCTGGCGTGGGCGGGGTATGCATATTCCGAGGGGTACACGGGGAGTGTTACACACGATTGGGCTGGCGCAAGTGGGGTACATGTATTCCGAGGGGTGTGCGGGGAGTTTTCCTCACAATTTGCCTGGTGCGAGCGGGGTACACATATTCTGAGGGGTACACGGGGAGTGTTACACGCGATTGGGCTGGCGCAAGTGGGGTATGCCTATTCCGAGGGGTGTGCAAGGAGTTTTCCCCGCAATTTGTCTGGCGCAGGCAGGGTATGCATATTCTGACGATGGCGTGGGGAGTTTTACACACGATTGGGCTGGCGTGAGCGGGGTATGCATAATCCGAGGGGTGCGCGGGGAGTTTTACATGCCAATGGGCTGGTGCGAGCAGGGTATGTGTATTCTGATGGGTGCGCAGGGAGTTTTACACACGAATGGGCTGACGCGAGCGGGGTACACATATTCCGAGTGGTGCGCAATGAGTTTTCCTCGCAATCTGCCTGGTGCCAGCGGGGTACGCTTATTCCGAGGTGTGCGCTGGGAGTTTTACATGCAATTGGGCTGGCGCGAATGGGTTACACATATTCTGAGGCATGTGCAGGGAGTTTTCCTCGCCATTTTGCCTGGCGCAAGCGGGGTACGTGTATTCCGAGGGGATCAAGGGGAGTTTTACACGCGATTGGGCTGGCGGAAGCAGGTTATGTGTATTCCGAGGGGTGTGCAGGGAGTTTTCCTCGCAATTTGCCTGGCGCGAGCGGGGTACGTGTATTCCGAGGGGTACACGGGGAGTTTTACATGCGATTGGGCTGGCACAAGTGGGGTATGCATATTCCGAGGGGTGCACAAGGAGTTTTCCTCACAATTTGCCTGGCGTGGGCGGGGTATGCATATTCCGAGGGGTGCACAGGCAATTTTACATGCGATTGGGCTGGCACAAAAGGGGTATTTGTATTCTGAGGGGTGCGCAAGGAGTTTTCCTCACAATTTGCCTGGTGCCAGCGGGGTATGCGTATTCCGACAAGTGCGTGGGGAGTTTTACACATGATTGGGCTGGCGTGAGCGGGGTACGCGTAATCCGAGGGGTGCGGGGGGAGTTTTACATGTCATTGGGCTCGTGCTAGCGGGGTACGTGTATTCTGATGGCTGCGCATGGAGTTTTACATGCGAATGGGCTGACGCGAGCGGGGTACGCATATTCCGAGGGGTGCGCAATGAGTTTTCCTCGCAATCTGCCTGGCGCGAGAGGGGTACACGTATTCCGAGGGGTGCGCGGGGAGATTTACGCATGATTGGGCTGGCGCAAGTGGGGTACACATATTCCGAGGGGTGTGCGGGGAGTTTTACACACGATTGGAATGGCACAAGTGGGGTATGCATATTCCGACGAGTGTGTCGGGAGATTTACACAAGATTGGGCTCGCGTGAGCGGGGTACGTGTAATCTGAGGGGTGCTCGGGGAGTTTTACACGAAATTGGGCTGGCGCGAGTGGGGCACGCGTATTCCGATGGGTGCACAGGGAGTTTTACACGTGATTGGGCTGGCGCGAGCGGGCTATGCATACCCTGAGGGGTGTGCAAGGAGTTTTCCTCGCAATTTGCCTGGCGCGAGTGGGGTACGCGTATTCCGAGGGGTGCGCGGGGAGTTTTACATGTGATTAGACTGGCGTGAGCGGGGTACATGTATTCCGAGGGGCACGCTGGGAGTTTTACACGCAATTGGGCTGGCGCGAGCGGGGTCACGTATTCTGAGTGGTGCGCAGGAGTTTTCCTCGCAATTCGCCTGGGGCGAGCGGGGTACGCGTATTCCGAGGGGTGCACGGGGAGTTTTACATGCGATTGGGCTGGCAAAAGTGGGGTATTTGTATTCCGAGCCGTGCGCAAGGAGTTTTCCTCGCAATTTGCCTGGCGCCAGCGATGTATGCGTATTCCGACAAGTGCGTGGGGAGTTTTACACGCGATTGGGCTGGCGATGCGGGGTATGCATAATCAGTGGGGTGCGTAAGGAGTTTTACATGCGATTCGGCTGGCGCGAGCGGTGTACGCGTATTCCAATTGGGTGCGCATGGAGTTTTACACGCACTTGGGTTGGTGTGAGCGTGGTATGCGTATTCCAAAGGGTGCGCAGAGAGTTTTTCATCCGATTGGGCTGGTGCGAGTGGGGTATGCAGATTCTGAGGGGTGCGTGGGGAGTTTTACACGCGATTGGGTTGTCATGTGAGGTCTGAGTGGCATTTTTAGGGCAACTTCATTGTTGGGTGGGTGTTTGCTGGTCCACTGGCCTTTGCACCATGTAGGGGATTTGTGAAGATGTTTTTGGCGCATTGGGGTGTGGTTGGGGGCGTAACTGGCGCTGCTGCAGGGTCGCTGTGCCACGACTGGTTATGGATGTTTAAATCCATGAATATGCGGTGCGTCAAAATGGGTTTGGCGCACGTGGCTGGCGCAAGCTGGTGCACGTTCCCTCGGTGTGCCAGCCTCGTGCGCAACTTCTGCGCTTGATTCCATGAATTACCCCCTTATACCTATTGAATGCGTGATGGAAAGACATACTTTACACATACTTTATCTATTTTTTTTAGCCGCATTAGACAAAAATGAAGTGATTTATTTCCCTAACTTCTCAAAGATGACTTCCATGACACCACAGATTAGGTCCATCTCCAACAAGTGAATTTCCGATATGGCTCAGAATTTATATATGATTCTTGAACAGACACCAAAATAGACTTAAATTCATCTATCATGCAGTCAGAACTCTATTGATAAGTGCAAGAGACATAGATGAAGAGTTGTGGTGAGTTATGTAGACAAGGAGGTGTCACGTTTTTGTATGATGTGCAGCTAATATATGTATATGCAAATTAACAACTTTCATTTTACATGGAAATCTTAAGGAATTATAGATTCCAATTTCCATTTTTAATTTAACCGCTAAATGAAAATTTGTAATTATTTTACAATTCTCCATAGATTTGAAGAAAAACAATATGAAGACATTATTTTGTGGACCTATTTATTGTGCTCTGAAACTAAATTAAAAATGCATTTGTTTCAGCTCACTTTACCATGCTCTGTTTTTTGCTTGACTTCTTAAAAGTACCCTAGTTTCCTGAGGAAATGTTAATTGGGATTTATTTTGTCAAAGGTTCTGCCATTTCAGTTACATGTTCATCAATATTTTCTTCATCATTATGTATAGTAGTATTTTTTCAGAAGATATATTGACATGTTCTCAAGAATCATATATTGGACGAGTACTTACTTGCTGGTAAAAGAGTTTATTAGCTGCCCCGTGTGCTGCTTTTTAGCAAATGTCATTGAACCTTCAAAATAAATAAGGAATACATGAGTAACTCAAAAAATTGAAGAACTCAACAAATAAAGACTAAATATATATACAAAACTGCTACAATTGAAAGCCGAACAAATTGTTATGAACCAGCTAAGCTCAACCTAAAGTGATGTACAAAGTAAAGATTCTGCTAGCTGGTAGCTTGTAACCAAATCAATTCAATACATGTGAAATCTTGTCAAGCTTAAAGATAAGTTTCATCAGCAACATTTTGGAAAACAATTGCGAGTAAGAAGGTCATGTAAATGTTTCAGATGAATATATAAGATTGAGGCGATACATGATTCCTGGGGTGCCCCACAGGAGGCTATTTCAGGCTGACATGGAGAGCTACTAATCCCGCTATAGAGGATCAAACAGAAAGAAAACAAGCAATCCAAGAGACTGCATTGTTGGAGGCACCAATGATCAAACACAATATTTTGATGAAGATCCAATGTAAGACCGAGGACACATCTAGGAGCATGAGCACACTGGCTTCACCATTATTGAGCTAGAGAAAGGTATCCTTGACATGTATAAGCACCTGTTTCATGCCTTCTGCAGTTCAGAAGCTGGGCTGCCAGTCTCCCAGCTAGTCATGTGGTTCCTATTCCCAGGGCTAAATTCAGTCGGATTGGGTGTTGCTACTTTTCCGTGTTAGTGGCAGGACAGTATAATTCTCGTTCACATCCTCTGGGGGCCAAAGCTAATCATCCCTCCTTTTGCCATACTTTTAAAACCTTTCTGTTTTAAATCTGCTTTTTCCGCCACTTTCTGAAAGATGCCTTTCATGGTGAATGCCATGCTTAAAAAAAAATCATAACATAAAATAACACAGGCCTGTAATTGGACAGTGAAATCACACCAATTATTGCGTTCACAATATGTAATTTTCTTCTGTTTTCTGATCAAATAAAAAGATCTGCTATTGTGATAAAAAGTTAATCCCAGAAATATTGATGACAAGACCTGCGGTTGTTTTTTTGTTTTGTTAATAGTTAAGCCGTGCTCTCATGTTGCAGGAGACAGTTGGGTGTCATTACGAGTTTGATGGTATCCCGCCGGTGCTACGGGCAGGTTGCCACCAAACTCGTAACACCATTCTGCCGCCTGATATCCCAGTGTCACTGGGCATTACGAGTCCCGCCGGCCCGGGATATTAGGTGCCAGAACGTGTAAGTCTCCATTCCTGTGGAGTGCCATAGAACTCTATGGAAACGGTGACACAGAAGTACTGGCACCATTGTTAATGGTAATGGTGTTGGTGCTTCCGTGATAACAATGCCTGCAGGCTACTTGTAGTGTGGCCGTCCGGAAATGTGTGCCGGTACACTTATTTCAGGACCACCAGATTTATAATGAGGCCCACTGTTTCATTGGCCTACCCAAAAATGTCTACAAACATTCTTCTCAGTACCAATCACACATATCACTTCGAGACCATTCCTCACTTCTCACCTCTGGATCATCCATTCTCCTTACCTGCATCCCTCCATTGCCCATCATCAAAAGCTAGTCCCTTCTCTTCACCAGAGTCCATTACCTCTTCATCTGAGATCCATTCCTGTTCCTCAGGCCCATTCCATCTCTTACTCAAGACACATAGCATCTGCTAACTGGAGGCCCATTCATGCTCCTCATGTGAGGCCCATCCTTGAGTGTCACATGATGCATAATCCTGATCCTCATGTGAGGGCCCTCTATGCCCTTTGCCCAATGGCCAGGTCTCCTCTTCACACAGTTACCATACCATTTCTATACCAGAGGCCCATCATTGCTCATAACTGGAGTCACATATAATCTTTTCACACACAGACCATCATTGCTCCTAATTCAAAGCACATTTTTGCTTCTCATTCAAGGTTCACCCATTGCTCCTCAGACAAACTCTATCACCCCTCCTTATATGAGGCCCGTCCCTGCGCCTGGCATGGGGCCAATAGCTGCTCCTAATATATGTATGAGAAATGCAACATTCCACTGGAGAGCACTGGCACTGTTTCTAAGAAGTATTCGAATGTGTAACTATCATAAATTGTGGCCCGCTTAAACTATGCATTGTCATTAGTTTCATTCCACTACTATTTTGGATATTCATAATAAATAATGATGTTGCTTATTTTCGTAATTATATTAAGGGGTAATTCATAGAAATCAGCGCACAAGTGGTGCACGTGGCTGGCGCACAGTGTGCATGTGCAGCAGTCTGCGCCAGCCGCGTGCGCCAAAACCCATTTCAGCACACAGCGTATTCATGGATTTCAACATCCATAACCAGCCGTGGCACAGAGTGGTGCAGCGACCCTGCAGCAGTGCCAGTTACACCCGCAACCCGCCCCGTGCACCATGAACAATGCACAAATCCAGTACATGCGGCAAAGGCCAGTGGACCAGCATACAGCCCCCCGCGCAAACATCAGAATACACGTACCCCGCTCGTGGCAGCGAAAACGTGTGCAAAACTCCCTGCGCACCCCTCTGTGCGAACGGGGTACGTGTATTTGGGGGTTGCACGGGAATTTTCACACGCAATAGGCCCTGTGCGAGCAGGGTACGTGTATTTGGGGGGTGTGCGGGAAGTTTCACACACGATAGGCCCTGTACGAGCGGGGTACGTATATTTGGGGGGTGCGGAGGAAGTTTCACACGCGATAGGCCCTGTGCGAGCGGGGTACATGTATTTGGGTGTGCTCGGGAAGTTTCACATGTGATAGGCCCTGTGCGAGCAGGGTACGTGTATTTGGGGGATGTGTGGGAAGTTTCACATGCGATAGGCCCTGTGCGAGCGGGGTACGTGTATTTGGGGGGTGCGCGGGAAGTTTCACACGCAATAGGCCCTGTGCGAGCAGGGTACGTGTATTTGGGGGGTGTGCGGGAAGTTTCACACACGATAGGCACTGTACGAGCGGGGTACGTATATTTGGGGGGTGCGCAGGAAGTTTCACATGCGATATGCCCTGTACGAGAGGGGTTTGTGTATTTGGGGGGTGCGCAGGAAGTTTCACACGCGATAGGCCCTGTGCGAGCAGGGTATGTGTATTTGGGGGGTGTGCGGGAAGTTTCACACGCGATAGGCCCTGTGCGAGTGGGGTACATGTATTTGGGGGGTGCGCGGGAAATCATACATGCGTTTTTGCTAGCGCGATAGGGATACGTGTATACTGAGGGGGGCGCAGGGAGTCTCACACCCGATTTGTCAGTGTACCTCCTCCCGGGTGTGCCCCCTCCCCAGATCCTGCAAGCAGCCAACACCACAGGGGACTACCCTACACCCCTGGCCATGCCCTGCAGGCAGACCATCCACCCTGGGCATGCCCCGCAGGCAGCCCACATGGCACCATGCACTCGTGAGCCCCAACACATGTCCCACCCACCATTGAAGGGCACCTACCAGCAGGCCCTGACTCATGTCCGGGCACCTGCCAGCAGGCCCCGACTCATGTCCCCTTGCACCCCCACCCACCCAGCATTGACAGGCACCTGCCAGCAGACCCCGACTCATGTCCCCCTGCACCCCCACCCACCCAGCATTGACAGGCACCTGCCAGCAGGCCCCGATTCATGTCTCCCTGCACCCCCACCCACCCAGCATTGACGGGCACCTGCCAGCAGGCCCGACACATGTCCTCCCCAACACGTCATCAACATCCACAATCATGGCCCTTATGGTCACCCAAATCCCACCCCACGCCACCCCAGTCCAAACCCCCAACCAAGTATTCCATCCACCCCACATTGAAATCCCCATTACATGAAACATCCAAAATGGCAAGTATGCACATCAATACATGTCCATCACATACACACAATGGGTGCAAGTGAATGCGAAAACCCACATCGTAACATGCATGAAACCAATGAGAGAATACCACACAATTGAATTATGAAACCAAAATTGTATTAAATGAAAAATCAATGGAATAAAAGGAAATCACACAAGAGAAAATGATAACAAACAAAATGCTGGATGTCCCAAAAAAAAAAAATATATATATATCAATGCAGAATCCAAATAAAAGCAAATGAAAATGGCTCCAAGGTGTCGGTCCATCAAACCAAATCCAAAGAATGAAAATAGATAAATCCATTGCTCCATGGGAAAAAAAAATGGAGGTCAAATCCAGTCTTCAACTATATGCAATTAACAAATCCAGGGTCCATGAGCCCAACAATCCAAAAGAAACGTACAAAAAACACTACCTAATAACCAACTATATACAGAAAGGTGGGGCATAGTCCATGCACCCCAAAAGAAAAAAAAATATAAAGGAAACCTAACACTAATCAACTATATACAATGGCGGCGGGCAAGTCCTACGGCTTACTCTGTGATGTCCCGGGCCATGGCATCATCGAACTCCATGTCGATGTCCCGGAGGTCGAGCCTCTCCCCTCTCCCCGAGGTCCCGCAGGGATGCAGTCATGGCCTGTTCCAACTCCCAGCGAGTTGCCTCGAGGCACTCAGCCCGCCTCAATGCCCTGCGCATGGAGTACTCTGCCCTGACCATAGTGAGCCGTGCCTCTTCCGCCCGCCGCCGCTTCGCATATATCTGCTGGCCCAACTGCTGCCACACGGAAGACACTCCCATTCCAGGGTCCTCCTGCCCTCCGGCCAATGCCTGCCCCTTTGATGTTGATGGCCCCGAGCCATCATCGCTCCCACCTTGAGCCTGCTGCTGCCATCCATGTGCCATGCCCAATGATCCTGGCACATCCTCCATCTCCAGTTGGTGGGGCGTCCACCCCTGCTGGACCTCCGACTCTGGCAGGGATGTGATCTCCACCAAGCTGGCTGCGTTGGTCGGGGCAGGTCCACAAGGGGCCCTGGTGGAATCTGGGGCAGAAGACGGCACAGAGAACGACTGGCGCATAGTCTGCACAGAGGTGGATAGGGCCGCCAGAGTGCCCGACACATGTAGGAACCCTCCAACCAGGGCCCCTCCCAACTGGGCCACATTGCCAAGCAGCTCTTTGTGATGACATGTGTGGTCCCCCCAGGAAGCATGCACGTCATTACTAATGTCACGCATGCGCCACGCGACACCATTGAGGACGGACTCCATACGGTCACAGGTCTCCTCGTCCACAGGTAGTGGAGTGCCAGATGACGTGGGCCTCCCGCCTACCTGCGGATGGGCCTGGGACAGGGCATCCTTGCTGGTGCATGGTGGTGCAGTCACAGGGTCAGAGGCCCCTCAGCGGCGAACTGTGCTGCCTCCTGCCCCTGTCCCTGGACTGCACCACTTGCACCAGTGGTACCATCCCCACCAGGTCCCATGTGCGGCTCAGTAGCGGCCTCCTCCTCCTCTGTGTACACCACCAACCTGGATGGCTATGCACCATCTTCCGCCATCGCAAGCCCCTGTGGGGGCTCACCCGCCCCTTCCACTGCAGCCGTAGTGGCAGACGCGGCACCAGTCCCCTGGCTCCCAGATTTGGGAGGGTGGCTGGGCCTTGCGTTGCCGGCCGGTGGAGGCATCCCTTCTGCATTCCTGAAACGTCTCCGTCCTCTTCTTCACTCGACGCTGTGTAGAGGGAGACATAGAACACAATCATCAGGGTACTGTACAATAGTCCCCTAGACAGGAAGCAGTAGCACATGAGTGGCACTGTCAAACGTCCCTTCCATCATGTCCCTCCACAACACATGGGTCAATGCAGGCAACACACATGCAGAAACAGGCACGGCGCATGCAATCAACATTGGCATCCATGTCCATGGGCCTCTATTAACATACAATGTTGTCTTCAAACTCACATGCATCATGGGTCATACTGATCCCATGCACAAACATCACCGGAGGCTCATGCATCCGGCCTCGTACACGACAGACACAGTGGATAAAAGTATGACTAGACTGCATCAGTGATTCAACACATTGTCATGGACATGTGTCATGCATCCATGGCGTTTCAAAGTTACATACACGCTACTCAGACACACAGACATGTACACCATACATGTCCATGACAGCAGTACCCATCTCTCACACCTCATCCATGTCCAAGAACAGAGACAGGCATGCATTCATGTGTGCATTCCGCATGCTGCTGCGCATGTTGCATTGTAACACATGCACCATCCATGTGTTTCACGCATGACTGGTCTCACATGCAGCACCATGATGTCCCTGCACACACACATCCATGCATGGCCTATGCCATACATACAGGCAAGTAAATGACTACCAGCACACAGCTACATGCCCTGTTTCACACAGCAATGCATGGCCACTTACCGCTCAACTCCAGAAGACGGGTCTGCCTCTGAAGGATCTGGATGTGGAGCGCTGGGCTTCTGCATTCCAGGACCCTCGTCTGGATGTTGGCCAGGCGGACCCGGCACCCCTCTGCATCCTCTGCCTTCAATAGGCGCCGGCCTTGCTGAGGATCCTGGACCTGAAGTCCTCCCAGCGCTTCCGAACATGTTGCATTTCGCGGGCTGCCACCCCCTCCATGTTGATGGCAGCCACGATGTCCTTCCAGATCCCCTTCCATCCTTCATAGTCGTCGCGTGAACTTCCAAAGAGGGCATCATAATGCCCCAGGACTTGCTCCACCAGGATGCCAACTTCTTTGTCACTGAAGCTGGCAGCCCTCTGCCTCTCTGCTGTGGGGTTGCCACTGGTGCCAGATGGTGTTGTGTCAGACATGGCAACCTCCGAGGCAGGTGTGGGTGGGCAACTGGGTCCTGGGGCTGGGCTGTGGAGCGATGGTATACCAGTCGGGAGTCTTCTGTTCCAGCAGGGGTGGTCACGGCAATGGGACCCCTGAAGATGGCAGATGTGCAGGCACCAAATGGCAGGGCATGGGGCAGCAGGCAGGCAGGCATCAACAGATGGCAGGTGGGAGCATGCTCGTGGCTCCGGGGGGCAGGAAAATGGCCTTCAGGGCAGGAGCGTGGTCTTCCATGTGTTGTTGCATGGCCAGCTTGATACGGAGTGACTTGGCACGTGAAAAAAGTGCACGTCAGCATGTAATTCGAGACGTCATGCGCGCGGGTGTTTCCCTCGTGGCGGGTGCATAGTGATTAGCACATGAAAAAACAGGACGTCCTGGTGTTACTGCGTGTAATCAGAGGAAATGGCCGAAGCGCGTAAGTGATGTGAAGCGCACGGGTGTTTCCCTCAGCACGGGTTACAGGTGAGCGTGGCCAGCAGTTTGCTGTACGTGCCTTTCGTGGAGACCGATGTGTGTGTTGCTACTTCGTGTTGTTTTGCGCACCATCACAACTTCACAGTGGATCAAGGACGTATCTCTTCTTTTGGCGGGGGGTATTGGCTATGCATGTTTTTCATTATCACGCTAGTCTGACGGTGAGTCTGCACGCTATTTTTCCCACTGCGGGTGCCCCTGTGTATCGTGTACCCATTTTCGAGGTCATAGTAGCCTGCGTGTCCCACGCGTACATGTTTATCATGTCCCTGGGTGTAACTGCGTACTGCAGGAGGTTAATTCCACACATGTGGGCTACCGGGGGTTGCGTGCACGGTTTTACAGCAGTTTGTGGGTGCCTGAGTGTTGCGTGACCCGTCACTTTATCACCGGGGTCACATACAGCCTTGAAGGTGCAGGGGTGCTGTTAACATCTTGTATCCCACCCCCTTCACCCCAATTGCCCAGGACAATTGTCATGTACACCTCCCATTGGCACTACTCCATCTGTGCCATGGCTGGGAGGCCACGAAAGGTGAGGGGCGCCTCAGCTGGTCATACTCCACGTGGCGGGCATGGTCAGGCAAGTGGCCAGGGTGACCAGGGAGTAGGGGGACTCCAGGGTGTCCAGGGTGGCTACAGAGGGGGAAGAGGCAGGGGTGTGTCAGCTCCACATGATGTTGTGCCACGTGTTGGTGCAGTCATGCCACCACCCCCTGCGGCTCCGGGAGATGCAGTACTTGCATCTGGCACTGGGCCCATGTGACCTTGCAGTCCGTTTCAGCGACTGCCACGGGCCCAAGGGTAATGGTAGCTGAAGGTGCAGCTGTGGACACCACCACCCAGGCTCAGGGTCTGCCAGCGCAGGCTGTGTTGGCACTTGAAGAGTCCATGGAAGATTTCCAGGTGGTCAGGAGGCACACCATAGGTGCACACAGGGCTGCCCTGACCGAGGCACGTGTCCCTGGGGCAATAATGTCATCTGCTACCCCGACCAGCCAGGTGTTGGCAAGTGCAGGGGCAGATGCAGCCGACACCACCCCGGTTGTGAGTCTACCAACCAGGACAGTCCCGGTCAATGACCCTGGCACAGCGGATGTTGCTTCGCAGGGTCCATTCCAGGGCACCCAGCAGCCACTGATGCAAGTCAGGGGTTCACTCCATGTTCCACCTGCCACTCCCTCGGCTCACTCCACCAGCGCCACTTACCATACTGATGAGGGTGGCATTTGCCAGCCAGGGTCCGGACCAGCGTCCAAGAGGAGGAAGGTTGTATCCGCAGTAGAGGCTGGGACCCCAGACACAGCTACGGCCTCTGGCACGTCGAGGAAGAAGCCTTTCTGCAAGCAGGAACTGGACTTCCTCGTGGACTACATGCGGGAACACAACCGTGACATGCTAGTGGGGCCAAATTGTCAAACTACGGCTGCCCATCTTAATACCCACTGGAATCAAGTTGCGGACGATGTGAGTGCATTTGGCCATGAGGTGCGCACAGTGCAAGAGTGCAAAAAGCGTTGGAATGACCTCAAATGCAGCGCTAAGGCAAAGCGTGCCTCTAATTTCAACATGACTCAGGTGACTGGTGGTGGGCCACCACCTGAGGAGGATGACCTCACTCCCCATGAGGCACTCGTTGTGTAGTTCATACCAACAGAATTGGCCGAAGGAGTGGGAGAGATGCCGGACCTTGATGCCCCATCCAGTGAGTGTTGTTGCCTGTTGGTCGACAACATGCGTGTTTTGCTTGTGTGATGTGTTGTGCTTGACTGCTACAGCATGTCATGTGTACATGGTTCTCATGTGCAAGTAATGCAATGCTTCGATGATACGTGTCTGCTGTGCAGGATAGTGGACATGTAGAGCAGACAGGGACTGTCCTCACCACCACACTTGCACCCTAATCACATGCTAGTCACCCAGCTGCCCCTACAGTCCATGTTCCAGCTCAATGGCCCTTCTGCATGTAGCCTGGGGTGTGTTTCCTCTCAGCACTGGGCCTATGTCATTGCATGACTGACGTGCATGTGTCCTCTGCATGCATGGGGGTACTCCATGTAGGCATGCTCCCTTGCCCCTCCACCAACCCTGTGCCCCAATTTCAACATTGCACAGGTGTGCATCACATTGGCATACTGCAATGGCCTGTTCAAGTCTCCTGTGTACATGCAAACTTCCACCAGCCAACCTGCCAGACACATGCAGTGGTGTACATCCTTTGCACTTCATGCAGGTTGTCTCACTTGGACTGTGCAGATGCCAGATGCTCCGTTGGGACATGAGTTCCCATTCATACTCCATGTGTATTCCATGCATGCCCCTATGTGTCCTTGACTGGATGATCATTGCAGTACGTGTCAAGGATGACCTACATTTCTTTGCTTTTGATCATCCATTCCATGCCCACTCTGGCTCAGTCCTGCACCACACACATATTTAGGGTGTGACAGTCTGTGCAGGGCACAGGCCTCCCCTCGCTTCAGGCCCACTGACTCTGTTCGACTGGTGTAGGGGCTTCTGCACACATGGATGTACTACTGAGGGGTCATCATATGTTCTGCTTTCTGTCCCATCATCATCGGCTGTGTTGTCAGTCGACTCAGATGATGCAATTGATGCTAGCCAGCACTGTCTGCCAATACACAGGTCTCTGGTCACCCTTTCGCTGCCATGCAATGCATCCCTAAATGTTCACTTGGGGGGGGAGTTTGCTTGTAGCCATGCAACACATTGCATGCACATTGCACGTGATGCCTGGACTTGCCCTTGCACTGCCTTCAAGTCAATTGATACACATCATGATGTACTTGTTCATGTAGATAGTGCATAACATAGACATGTCCTGCACTGCATCAACCCACTTCTGAGCCATGTTACACCGTTCTACATGCCTAGTCCCTGATGCTATGTCAAAGTGACCTTGCATGCATGCCAGGTTCACATTTGTGTGTGACATGTGTGCTTCATGTGTTGTCAGTCTGTGTGATGCCTATGTGTGTGTGTGTGTTATGTGCTTCTGACATGTGTACTAATGTAAATTTTCTTCACTTTCCAGATGATGACGCAATGGAGCCAGAGGATGGTGTTGTCATGTCAGACACAGGTTTGCTATCACACCAGCAACCCGGCATAAGTGGGGGTCATGGGGTGGTAGGCCACGAAAACCCACATGTGTTACAGACCATCTTGTCTGTGGCTGGTAATGAGTCAAGCCTGGATGATCACTCTGATGACAATGTCGAGTTAGATGTGCATCGGGTCCATTCGTCTGGGGTGAGTGATTCTGATGTGGACGCTCCTCTGTCCGTGACACCTGCACTGAGGGGCCAGATGGTGGTGGGACCTCCACCTGTGGTGGATCGGGATGCAGGGTCACCCTCCACACTAGTTGCTGATGTGCCTGGGACATCACGTCGACGGTGGAATGTAGTCCTGCAGCCGTGGGCGGTGCCAACCTGACAAGGACAGCCGGTCCTTGAGACCCGCAGGTGTCAAGCCCCGCAATGCGGTGACCGCGTGCCACCGAGGTATACTGAGTGGGAGCAAGACCTGACTGCCAATTCAGAACACCAGGGGGCAGCAATTGAAAACATCGCTGTGAGTATGGAGCGTGTGGCCTAATCCCTGCTCCCCCCTGCTAGGCAGATGCTTCTCCAGCTTTGGGCGGCACAGTCCACAGCCAGCTCGCTCATGCTGGGCATGGCAGCCTCAGACAGGGCACGCCAGGCTGAAATGCTATCTTTGCATCAAGCAATTGCTGCTCATGCAGAGGCACACATGGAGGCCCTGAGGGCTGAGTATGAATCCCTCAGATCCACTATGGGTGTCCTCTTGATGTCCCAGAGGGAGTGGTCAGAGGAGAGGTTTGCGCAGCTTGAGCGTACCATCTCGGCTGATCTACGTGCTTGCCGGGAGGTGAATCAGTTGTCCAGCCAGGCCACGCAGGAAGAACTCTGTGTTACATGTGCTACCTTGCAAGAGGAAGCATGTGTATCACGAGAGGTTCTGCATGCTGACCTATGTGTCATCGCTGCACAGAACCAGGCTCACCCGTCCGGCAGACTCGCTGCCGATGAGGGCAAAGCTGCGCCTGGGCGTGATCAGGCTCCTGTACCATGTCTGCCTTTTCAGGAAGAGGCTGACTCGGATGACGAGATATCTCCCACACAGGCCGGGCTGTGCAGGCGTTGAGCCCATGGAGGTTTTTTTTTTGACTCAACATCTTTGCATGTGGGTGTTGAGCTGCACCCTGTACCTCCCCCCTCCTGGTTGCCCCCCCCGGGTTGTATGTGGCCATTTTTGATTTTTCATTTTAGTTTAGTTAGTTAACATTGTTTTTGATAGTTAGTTAAATTAGGTAATGTAGGTTTTTTTTATAGTTAGTTTAATTAGTTAATATAGTTTAAAATTGCTTGTCTATTGTGCATTCATGTGACAGTGTGGTGCTTTGTGGCTTTTGAAAGCATCCACTGTCTGTTCCAGCTGGGCCCTTCAAGCTTGTCTCATGTATGTGTTTGCAGCTTGGGGTCCTGACTCACATAGGCCACTCCTACTTCCCTTATCCATGGGCTCCCAAGGATAGTTCGGTGTTACAGTCATTTACACAAGGGCTTTGGACTGTCATATCTGTGGCCTGTCTGCTGCTGTACTACTTGTGTTAACACCCCTAGAGGGGATTGTGGGGGTTTTATCCATGGCATGTCTGCATTAGATTTGTGTGGGTTCATGATTGATGTGTGCATTAATTGATATACATTGTGCTGTATGTTTATTTTCTTTCCTGTACATGTGCTTGATGCACTTCATGCTGTAGACAGTGGCCGGCACCCTTTGCCTGTCGAAGTCACACTGACGGTGGGAGGAATTCTGATGTAGGTGTCTGACATGGCCCAGTCACAACCAGCATGACGAGACACACAAAGGTAACTTTCCTGCGTTAATTATATGTTTTGTGCCCTTTCTGCAGGAGAATGAGCCTCCAGACCACCTTTGCCAGCAGACATGGGCCATTGTATGACATACAGCTGGCCACGTTCGGTGGGGCAGACATGCACATGTGTGCGCAAGCAGTGCCAAAGGGCTTGTGCTCAGACGTCTAAGCAGACGTGTTTCCAGGAGCTCCAGGCAAGGTGAGCAGCACAAGGGGGCCACACCACAGCCAAGCATCCACCAGGCCACTTGCACATGCATGCTAAGTAGCGTCACTGATGGGGTGCTTGGACAGATATTGTTGTTGAAGCGCACAGTACAGCTAAGATGCGTTGGGGGACAAATGGCAAGTTGCTTACCAAGCTGTCAGGGGCACACGCAGGGGCTGTCGCACATATCGTTCGGTCCACCTTGCTCCATAGAAGCAGAGTCATTTGCGCAGTAGTGTTCCTAGCCAGAAAATGAAGCAGCACACAGGGACACCCAGAGAGGCATAGACTTGTGTGCAGTGCATATCATTTACATGTGCAAATTGACAAGTGCACTACCTATTTTAATATGCGGATGCCAGAACACAACTTGTACTGAAGTCGCACCTCGCTATACACGTCTAGCTGCTCACTCAGGGACCATTGTATGATGTGTGATTCTTGACGCATTGGTCTTCCATGTGCCGTGCGCCCATGTACACCTGCTTTACTGCATTGACAGTGTATAGACCATCACGGGGGCAAGCTAACGTATGGGTACAAACCAGCAGACAAGAGTGTTACTTACTTTGGGGCACTCATGGTGTTGCGTGTGTGTGTTGTAGACACACACAGATTAGTAACTCACACTCTCTTTGAAGCATTGAACTGCTCCTGTTACCAGACCTGAGAGTGCGCAGGCAGGAGACCAGCACTCGCCCAGAGATAAGTCTCTCTTTGGCTTGCATTTGACTCATTTGGTACAATGTGCATGATGAACATATTTTGTCTGATTGAGTATGTGTTATTGTGAATATTCTTTTTTTGTATATTCCCTACTTTCCATTGACAATCCTACTCCCCTCTCCTGCCTCTCTTTCTGGTTATCCTGAATACCAATGCCTGTCCAAACAAATTATCCCTGACCCTCCTTCCCCACAGGGTCTCAGAGGCCTGTGTAAGTTGGACCTTGCAGGCGCCCAGACCATGGAGGGGTTGGTTGGTTCGTGCCACTCCTGCGCCTGGACACCGGAGCTGTGACACTACCCATCAGTTGGTGCATCATCATTGTATATTTTGTACCGAACATGGTACCCATCCTTTTTTGGCATTGTTGAACTGTGCTACCTTGGTTGTTGTATCATTGTGCTTGGACATGTGCTTGTACATTTTCTGCTACTTCAAGTCATCTACTGGAGACTCTTCCAGGGTTTTTGGTTGCCTACAGGCTTTTTCCATGGTTTGTGGGTTTGGCTCCTTGGAGTTCTCTGCAATTTGTTTTTTTTGGCCAGTCAAGGTGGCCTCTGAGGGGGCTGGACCCTATTTACACACAAGGTGGAACATGGAGACCAAGGGGTAGGGTAATGCTGTGGCCAGGTATACTTGAAGGAAGAAGGCTACATACCACAGACACAGTTGTTCAGTAGGTCATGGTGATGTGTGAAGGAGGGAGGGCCTTTTGTTGTTGGACAGTTGGCTTTGGCTACAGTGTTTTGGGCACTATGACATTGTAATTGTGGGGTACTATGTACATGATGTGTACTGCTGGTCAATGCCTGTTCCTGTGTTGTCTTTACTTTTCAGGTGTGACGGGATTGGTGTGGTTTGACATGCTGGGGTGTACAAATGGGCAATGTTCACATGTGATGTGTACAGGACACTGAGGGTCACTTGATTTCACATGCATGTATTGAGTGCATGTCCCTACTGACAAACACAGTTGTACAATGATCCACCACATGTACAACCACCCTTCCATGGCTACAGGTGCACACAGATTACCTTCTGGGGCCCGCTGTGTCCCTGCAGCACATGATCTATGACCATTTGGGGATCCTGTGCATGTGTCAATTGGTTATTTTTTTAATTAGTCATTTTCATGTGATGCTCAAGGTGTATGTCCAACACAGTGGCTGCTGACTGTGCTGTGTGCTGAGCAGTGTGTTGCAGGAGACACACACAGCACACGGGTTCGGGAGTAGGGATTTTGCCTTACCCAATGTGCATATGAACAGGCATTCAGTGTTATGTTCATGCTACGACTGGTGGAATGCATTTGTGTATGACTTGGTATGTGTGGGAGGTTGTTGGTCAGTCATTTCATGTGAGTCCATATCAGGCGTCATTGTCTGGAGCCACTTTCCATTTATCACATGTCACTTCGGATCATATTGGTCATGTGCTGGACTTTTGCTATTCCGTGCCATGTCATGGTGTGGCAGACAAGGGTGATGGGGGTTTGGAGGGTTTGGGCGACATACCAGGGATTGTCATGGGCTGTTTTGCGGGGGTGTGTTCCTTTTGGTCACACATGATTGGTAAGGTTTAAGTAGCTAGGGATGCACACAATGTAGCACTTTCATGGCAACATTCTCAGGGTGGTAAGGTGGTGACAGTTGACTGTCTCTTTGTCATCATCGATTGTCACTTGGTATGTGCCAGGTCTGTGTGCACTCCGCAGGGGTGGGTGTTTAGGTGGAAAATGTGGCCACAAGCTGGGTCCAGGCTGCCTCGCCACATGCGCTATCCCCTCCCATGGGCAGTGCCTGTGCCTGTGGTTGGGGATGTGGGGGCACCACCATGTCCACCAGTACACCCTGCCATGTTGCAACATTGTGCAGTACACATGCTGCCACAATGATCCTGCACACTACTGGGGGGGCATATAGTAGCTGGCCGCCAGAGCGGTCAAGAGAGCAGAAGCGTGACTTGAGCACTCCAAATGTCCGCTCCACTATGCCCCTGGTTGCAATATGGGCAGCGTTATATCTTACTGGGGTGGTGTGGTTGGGTTCCGGATTGGCGTCATCATGTGGTTGCTCAGAGGGTAGGCACTGTCCCCTGGGGAGGTGATAATGATTGTGATTATTAGGGTTTGTGTATTTGTCTGTGTGTGACACGTATGCATATGCACGGGTATTTGTACTCACCTAGGAGCCATGTGTCGCCATGCTGCCCAGCTTCCAGTGCCCGGCTCGGGGCGGACATTCTGTATATGAAACTGTCATGGGTGGAGCCAGGGTAGTTTGCATAGACAGAGGTGATGATTCCCTTTGCATCGCATACGACCTGCACATTGGTGGAATGCCAGTGCTTGCGGTTTCGATAGATGTGCTCAGTGGCCCTAGGTGGACGTAGGGCCACATGGGTGCCATCTATGGCACTGAGCACTTTGGAGAAGTGTGCCACTCTGTGAAAATCCTGGACCACAGCCTGCCTTTCTGCGGGTGTTCTGGGCATGTATATGTGCCTGCGGACTGAGGGTCGCACAGTCATGATTGCCAACACCTGGTGTAGGCGGCGTGACTGCGTGTCCTGTGAGACCCCCCCCCACTATGGCAGTAGACCGCTGAAATGACCCAGTGGCCAAAAAATGCAGGACATTGAGCACCTTCTCCAAGGGGCTCAATGCTTGGGAGCACAGGGTGGGGGATGTAAGGTAATCTTCCCACTCCCTGACGAGATCTAGGACGATACGAGGTGGAAACCTATACCTGCCATAGACCTAGTCATCAAGCATCCCAAAAAGGCTAGTCCGGGGGGAAGAAATGCAGGCCCTGGCTATTCTCCTCCTCCTGTGGTGTCCCACGAACAGTGCTGCGACAAATGGGGCATTCATCGTAGCTGTATATACGTGTTTGTTGTTTGCACGCACTTTTATACTGTGCACGGGGACGCTTACGCCTGCCTTCCTGTAGTGGACGTGTTGATGCCTGTGCGCGTATTTTAGCGTGCGCGTGTTTCCCGTATTCTATTCCATGAATACGTGTTGTTTGCGTGCGTGTGGGCGTTCCGTCTATTTCCCTGCAGTACTTCCCCAGTTACGCCTTCTTTTTCACGCATTGTTCCCCATTCCGCCCCCTTTTTGGTGTGTGCGCCAACGTTGTGCGCTTTCCCTGTGCGCATTGTGCATGGCGTTCGGGATGTTGCAATGATGTGTGTGCCCGTGTGCGCCACACACGGATTTGGCGCACATCCAGGGGAAAACACGCGCAGGCCCTTTCCTGAATCGCACCCGTGCGCTTGCATTTTCACGCTTGCGCCAGCTTGTGCTGAGATTTTCGAGCACATTTGTTCCATGAATCGGCACGTTAGTGTCGCATGTAGGCATAAGCAGGGTTATGCATAAGCAGGGTTATGCATAACAAAAACCTGGCTGTGAAGCCAGGAAGCACTGTAAATGGAGGGTGACTGTAATAGGGTGACTGTAATAGGGTTACAATATAATAAATTCAACGGATAATCACTTATTGGTACCTTTGTAAGGACAGTAGGAGAGCGGATACAGAAGGTTAAACGCAGGGGATGAAGGTTAGGGTTGGAAAGGCATACCCAACCTAGATTATTTTTTTTTCGTGGATCTGCAGTTTTGCTTCTGTGAAGCTAAAGCTCTGTGAAATTCTCATTGCTCATATTCCTAACTGCAGTTGGGTGTGCATCAGAAATCCTATCCCTCCTGCCCTATTCCTTCTTCTGATGTAGGTGTGTAAACATGTGCGTTACCTTTGCAATCAACCTATAAGAGCACAGATGCAACAAGTCATTCACAACTCCTCCCACATTTGTCCTGATTTTTCGATGCCAATCCCATGAAAAGAGTGCAACGGTGGCTAATAGTTAAGCGTCTATGCAAATGTTTTCCTGCCTTTTTTCTATGCCAAAGATAACCGGCTTTAGAAAGCAACTCTTATATTTCCCTTTTCTGTGTTTCCTTCAGGCATTCCACACTTCGGCTTATTGTTAATATCTTCGATTGGGAATGCATTTTAGGTGAGTTGTATTTAAACAGGACAACATCTCCACTAAACAATGGAAAATCTACAAACCTACATTTTTGTTGTCATGCAGCCAATACAGCAGGCGCAATTGAAAACATGTTTAATTCTCCACTCCAGGATGGACGCCTTACGGTCTAAAGTCCTACTATGTTGACAAAGACAGGTCTTGAGAGCTCTAGCATAAGTTAAAGTTTGTGTTATTATGCATATAGTATAACAGACACAGTTAAAAGCGGAGACACATTGTAAATTGTAATTGTTTGTTTATATAGCGTCTATACACAGGTGGAGTGGTTCAAAGCGCTTCAAGTTGGGAAATGAACAAGGGAATACAGTAGTAATTTTTAGGCCTTGAAGTTTCTGAATGAACTAACAAAAAACGAATGTACTTGGCCTGACGGCATTTCTCCTAGTGCAAGTGCATGAAGTGTTTCAAGCACGGCCAAGCTATGGAGGGAAGACAAAAAAAGGGGGGTGGGGCAATGACAAACGCACTTATTAGTGCTAGTACATTCAGGTCATGCAAGTGTACAGACAATTTGCGAGGAAGCGGGAGGGAGGAAACAAGTGCGCCCAGTCCAGCAGGGCCTTGGGTTGAATGCAGAGAGGTTACCCCTCTCCTGGGGCGTGAGCTGAAGTGCAGTAGTGCTGAAAATAGTGCAGAGCCCCGGAGGCAAGTGCAAGATTGGCGGCAGAGCCTGGTACTTGTAAAGCTCTGCAGGTGATCCGGGTGACCAGTCGGCAAATAGCTGAACAGAGTTAGAGAAGAGAGATGGAGGGAAAACTGAGGGAAAAGAAAGGAGGTTAGCAGGGGAGAGGAAGAGAGAAGGAGGAAGAGAAGAGGAAGGTCTTGAGGAATTTCCGGTACTTAAGGTGATCCGACTCAAGACAGAGAGAGGCAGGAAGGCTATTCCAGTGGGAGGCACCTGCAGCGGATACGGATTTACCCCCAAGTCTCTGTTCAGAAAAAACGCTCACCCGCAAAGAGTTGGAGGAGGATGAGCAGAGGGCTCTAGAGGGAGAGTATTTTTTTTCTTTTTTTCTTTTTTTATTTGTTTATGGTTTAATAAAAACCTTTACAAAATGTTTCATTTCAGCAAATTGCATACATTCTAAAAACAATTACAATCGGTTTTCATATAAGATGTAACAAATCTAATTAGCATGTTACTATCACACAATTACATAAACAGCTTAACATTAATATCTAATAGATGTAAATCACGGAACACATCTATTTGACTAAAAGATAATTGGGTGTACACCCATAACACATAATACATCGCAATATTGTACATTACTCTTTTGCACTTCACAACAATGGGGGCAATATAGAGCCAATGTAGCAATATGCATAAATATGTAATTTACAGCACTAGCTGTGCAGACACTTCACTAATATTGGAGTCACATTTAGAAATAAAAGACTATTTACAAATAAAAAATCAATAATCAGATTTCACCTGTTTTGATACATGAATAGTCACGTAAAGCACCTAGTGGAAGCTACAGATCATAGTGGCCCTCTATTCCCCTTTAGACTTATCGCTATCGAATTAAACAAGCTAATTTTGTTATTTTCATCACTACAGTCATGTATCACTAATTCTTTTTCAGAGGGAGAGTATTTAGGAAGAGAGCGTTGTAGATGGTGTGGGCCCAGAAAGCCTTGCCGATTATGCATAGGGTCTTGAACTTGTTCCTTGCAGTCACAGGGAGCCAGTGGAGGGATTTCAGCACCGGAGAGATGCAGTCCCTGTGCTTGAGGCCAAGGATAAGTCTTGCGGTTCTGTTCTGGATGAGTTTTAGAGGACGGAGAGTAGCAGTAGGAAGATTGAGAAAGAGACTATTGCAGTAATCCAGCCTAGAGAGAACCAGGGCTGTGGAGATGGTGAGCCTCTGGAGGAAGGTGAGAAAATGTAGAATACCTCTGAGGAGGTGCAGCTGGTAGTGAGACTTATTTGAGATGTCGGAAATGTGAGAAGAGAAGGAGAGAGTGGAGTCAAAGATGAACCCCAGATTTGTTGCCTCATTATTAGGTGAGGGTGCAGGGCTAAGGGAGGCCAGCCAGAGTGAAAGTGGGAAAGCGGGAGCAGGGGTCCCAATGAGGACAATCTCTGTCTTACTGGCATTGAGGCAGAGATCATTTGCAGAATACCAGGACTGAATTGCGGACAGTCAGGGATGAATGAGGAAGAGGCTGAGAGTAGCCTGAAGGAGAGCTGTGTGTCATCCGCATAACGCTGAAAGTTATAGGTAAAGGTAGAGATCCTGTGGGACAAAGGGGGCATGTAGACATTGAAGAACCAGGGGGATAGGTTAGATACCTGGGGGACACCACAAGTAGAGAGAGTGTTAGAGGAGAGAAATGACCCAAGTTTCACCTGGGAAGGACAGTCAGAGAAAAAGGAGGAAAGCCATGCCAGGGCCTGATCTGTGATGCCCAGGGTATCATTGAGGTGAGAGATTGGGATGTTGTGGTTTACTGCATTACAAGATGAAGATAGGTCAAGAAGAATGAAGACAGAAGGATAGTTAGAGTCAAGATTTGATAGCAGGTCTCCCGGGTGCTCAGAAGAGCAGTTTCCATGCCTCTGGATGCTCTAAAATCAGACTGATGGTCATGGAGACAACTAACATATTCAGTGCGAAGAGTAGGCTGACATATAGCCAACTTCTCCAGGAGTTTGGCCAGGAAATGAGTTGTTGAGATTGGGCGATAGTTTGCCGAAATCGAAGCATCAGCTGATGGTTTTTTGAAGCAGAGGGTGCACAAGAGAGTGTTTTAGAGAAGTGGGGAAAACTCAAGTGGTGAAAGAGAGGTTGCAAGGCTGGAGCAAGAGTGTCAATATTGTCCTTGATGGTTTGGGAGGGGCAGGGTCCACCTTTTTAGAAGAGGGTTTCATAGACTGGACTTGTTTAGAGACCTCATCAGGTGTGACAGGGGAGAGGGAGAAGAGGAGGGGAGTGTTGGGTGCGGCCGAGGGGGAGCCCAGGAGATGTTGGTGCAGGATAGGGTACAGAAGAAAGAGAGGACAGGATGTCCTGTGTTTTGGTGGTGAAGTGTGCTGCCAGGGCTGAGCAAATGGCCTGGGGGGTGCAGTAGATGATGCAGCTGCAGTAGGGTTGTCCAGTTACTTGCAGACTTTGAAAAGTTCGGCTGAGTTGTTAGATGCCGCAGAGATGTGGGCTTGAATATAGGTTCTTTTCTTGGAGCAGATGCAGAGTCTATATTGGCTTTGAAGAAGGCGGCAGGCCAGTTTGTTAGAGGGCGCACCCGAAGATCCCCATTTCCGATCCGCTGCTCTGCACTTGTGTTTAGGGGCAGCTAGATCGGATTCATACTAAGAGTTGCACTTTTTGGCAGGCTTCAGCTTGACCCTCATGACAGGGTCAAGAATATCAAGTTTGTTGAAGATGGAAAGGTGGAAGTTAAAGAGGGCTGTGTCAGGGTGTGAGTCAACCACAGGAGTAGACGGTGGGGAGTAGGTGGAGGCAAAGGCAGCCACTGAAAATCTTTTCATGGGTCATATGACCTTGTAGGCAGGAGGAAGTGCTGGGTGTGCCAGTGCTAAAGGAGAAGAGAGCTTCAAGTGAGAAGAGAGAAGAGAATGATCAGTCCAGGCGAGTGAGGTAGTGAGTGGGGTAGAGAGAAAAATATCTGTGGAGATGAGAGCATCCAAGGTGTGGCATGCAGTGTGTGCATCGGACCAGAAGGTAGAATGGAGAGAGAAAGAGAGTTGCACAGGCTGCAGAAAGGACCTGCATTGCATTTTTTACTAGCAGCAGTACAATGCAGGATGTACACACACCTAACTTTGAATTTTTACTAGCAGCAGAACAATGCAGAATGTACACACACATCAACATTCGTTGTTTTACTAGAAGCAGAACAATGCAGGATGTTTACACACCTACATTTCATTGTTTACTAGCAGCAGACCAATGCAGAATGTACACACACCTAAAGTCGATTTTCTTTTTGGGACAACATGTATTTCAGCACAAGCAGTACAAAGATGTAGGCAAGGCAGTGTGAGCACAGGAAGGTAGACAAAGGTTGGAGATTATGACCATGTCGTGGTGGCGAAATAGATGCCATCTGAGATAGATTAGAGAGATTGTCAGGAGTGGCACAGGCACAGAGTCAGGAGGATACAGTCCCACCCACGTGATGTCCGAGGTGGGGATCCTATAGCCCAAAGACATATGGATGAGGAATCTAGCTTCAAGGCACATATTTCTGATTGTTGAATTTGAAAGGGCCCACAATGCCCAGCTAGGCCTGGACTGGCACAGACAGGGCCTTAAATGAGGGCCTTGATTGTAGTGGCTGGCTCACACCTCCCGGTGCTGTTGGTTGGTTGAAATAGGCTGGAGTCAGCCTATTGGAGGGCAGCAGGCTCTGGGCAAAGGATGGCTCCACTGCCCAAGACGGGGGTGGCCATCTTAGAGAGAGCCCACGGTGCACACAATCAACACAGGAGATTTCAAATACCCCTGGACAGGCCTCACATTATGAATGCAAATGACTAAGATAAGAATAAGTGTCAACAACATTAGCACTACAGGGATTTAAAATAGCGATTGACACAAATGGCCTGATTCACTGAAGCATTTTATAATGGTGCAATCCCATAGAAAATCATTATGTGAATCAGGGCCAAAGGTGTGACACAGACCTCACCAGCAGCAGTTAAAATACCCTCCAACCAGCCACCTTACCCTGACAGAAAAACAGTTTATTATGCAGTAGATAGAGTAAAAACATTATATAACACAAGGATTCTTCTCCAAACATGACTCCCAGTTATGGGTCATCACAAGTTGGGCAGTATCCCAGCAGTAAATCCGGCGGGATACCGCCCAATGCAAATTGCATTACCGCAACTCGGTAGGTGCTAATAGTGCCTGATTCCGAGTTGCGGCAAGGCTGCTAGTCCCCATTTTATTCAGAGTCCATAGGACACTGTGGGCATTTTTGGCGCATTTACTGTGGGGCAAATTACATTGTGGTAAATGCACTGAAACTGGGCAGAACGTCGGCAGATATACCTCCCAACTTTCCGCCCAACCTCGGGATTGTCCGGAGTGGTAATGCTGCTGTAATAGCATTACCGCTACATTTTTACCACTACACCCAACCATGATGAGGCCCATGAGTAGGTACATATTGATGTAGGATAATGAACAAGAATTAGAGTTATTCACTAGTCACAGTATGCATTTGGAAACATCACACAATGTCGCACACCTAGCAGTACATCACCAGCATGTTGAAAGTGTGTAAATATTCAATACCATTTCAAATATCACATTATGGAATGCTACGCAGCATTCAACAGTGAAGCTGTACATTGACACACCTCAAAAAGCACATTTTGAATCCACACGTGCCCTCATGCATTACAGTAAATTAGACACCTCTGAATTTTTAGACCAGTACATGTGCAACTGGGGTTACTTTGTTCCATAAGTAGTAGAACACATAAAAATATGCTTCTTTCCAACTGAAAACCAAATTGCTTGTGTCCGCAACATAGTTTCTACGGTGCACTGATGTTTCTTCTGTGTCAATCATCTGCCTGAAACATGTCTTTTCTGGATTTGAAGAATCGTAAGTGTTCCATATTACCCCAAAGTAGCTATAAAGTATTAGGCATTAGGCCATCAGAGTTTAAGACATTAAAATCGACGTAAACAGACACACAAATAATGAGATGGTTTTCTGTGTTTCTGATAAAATAAAATCAGGTATGATTACAAAAATATATTTTGGTAATAATTTTCCAGGATGCATAATGTAAAAAGAGGGTGTAATATATCTATGCATTCTTGTTGTGCACTGCTTGATTTTACTAGATTGCTATAGTGGAGAGGGGCCTAGATCACGATCTTTGAGTCTGCTACACCATTCACACTGCTCAGCATCTTGGCCACCAAGATGTACATGCTTAATAATGACTGAAATGAAAGAACAGTATTTTCCATTTAGTTCAAAATGGCTTTGCAAGAACATTCATTGTGTTCTTATTTTCTTTTAACATGCTGATTGAGCTTGATAATAATTGCTTTCCAAGTTCTGATTTTTAATGATTAAATTCATTAGGTTTTGGCTCAAATGCTATGTTGGAGAATCAACATTTAGTGTAAAATGTTTGGACTGGTGACAATTCCATTTGTAGACTTATTCATACAGTGCTTTGGCTTTATGCCTCCCTTCTCCCTGCTCTCTGACTACTTATATGTTGGCAGCCCTTCCATCTCAATTCCAGGCATTTATTTTGCTTATCGTATCAGCTAGTTTCTTTTTTTTGTGTCATTTTATATAGCGACAGTTTTTTTTTTTCATTGGCAGTGTCGTACTTACTTATGTGAGAATTATAATGGCTTTCTATTCAATTAGACTTTATCCTCCTTGCATGCTGGCAGGAAAATGTACTTATCTTCTGCTGCCTGTGAAAGTGTGTTTTGAACTCAACAATCAGTGACATGAATTTGACCAATGCATTGTCTGGTTTTATTTTAGTAAATACGTGTGATTTCTTTCTTGGTTGGTCGAGAAACCAATTAACCAGAATACTCATGTACAAGAGTATTTTGTTTTGCTTAAATATTAGGCACATATACTGCAACCTGAATATATTTATGCTTGTAAGGCAAATGCCATCTATTTGGATAGATAATAGGTCATCCCTGAAAGGCCATTGGCATGTGGTTGGTAAATTGAACACATCCGGTGCTTGATGCCGAGTAGTGCTGTAACATGTTGAAATAATGCATTGAAGAAATGTGTGCATTGTCTGACCTTAAAACTTTGCACACACCCAATCAAGGGAAAACTTCCTGCACAAAATAATCTAGCATCACACTTAGCATCCGGATGAGCACACGGACCTGCTTACACCCACCTTGAGAAAGGACAAACCACTACAATAAGGTACCCAGAACCGTTACAACGCTCACTCATATCCGGGTAATCTATGCTTAATTCACAGAATGGCACAGTAGGGCGGGGAAAGGTGTGCTGTAACATCCGTAGTGTCATCCCTGCACTGAAAGCTTGACATGTGGTGCAGTGTCAGACCATTTCTGTAATGATTTCCTGGCTATTTGGTAAACAACAATCCTGCGGTATATCTGCTGCTATGTGCTGCTTCGAATTGTGAGATGGATAATGTAACTGTTCAAATAATACGGCTAGCAGCTCCTGGTGCATTACTGTCTTCCCAAAGCTCTCCTGCCTCCATAACAGATCTGTCAGATATTGCTTACAACCACTTCATGACCACAACTTGTTCTCCCTTTTTCCGGAGCCTTCCTTGTTCTCTATCGCAAAAGCAGCTGCTAAAGCTTGTTGGCACACAAATTGGACTTGCATCACTGTATCCAAATTACTGCTATGATAGGCCAGTGTCTTATGGCCTATAGTACTTTTCTGAGTCACACCGCTGTCATAAGCTGGCCATCTGAATGTGAAAACAAATAAAATTCCTGCGTGTAATCTGGTGCGGCCAGTACATGTACCAAATTAATGACTTCTTTTAAGTCGTCAAACTGTTTGATAATTTCTGCCGTCCACTGTAACTTGTGGTCCTTTGTTTTTTGTGCTTCCCGGGCCTGTAGAAGTGGCCTCGTGTATGCCGCTTAATCTAGAATCCAGGCCCTGCAGTAGTTAGATAGGCCCAGAAACTTCTGCATTTTTTAAACTGAGGCAGGTCGCGGGGTGGCACATACTGATATTGCCCTGTCTGGTAGTATTCTTTTGCCATTTGCTGATATGAACTGCCCCAAACAGAGCACTTCCTGTTGGCAACATTGCAATTTGACCTTGTCTGCCTTGTACCCCTTACAGGCCAGCAATTACAGGAGTGCAATGGAGTCAATTTGGCAGTGCTGTTCACTGTCACTACACACTAGCAGATTGTCCACATATTGGATAATCGTACTAGGCACCTGAATGTTCCCCAGATCAGCATGCAGTATTCTGTTAAACATGCTCGGGCTCTCACAGTACCCCTGAAACCAAATATGGCCCTGTGTAAATGCTGTGAGGTACTCAAATGTTGCAGGATTCAGAAAGATTGGGAATTCTTTCTGTACCACATCATTTAGGGGACACAAGTCCTGAATCATTCTCCAATTTCCCCCTGTTGATTTTTTGACAGGATACATCACTGTTTTACATGGGGACATAGATGGCACAATTATTCGCTGGTCCAGTAGGGCCTGTATTATATTCCTAATACCTTCCTCTGCCCCCCCCTCGATAATGGATATTGTTTCACCTTGGGCAGCACCGCACCTGGCTCCTGTGTTATACGCACAGGCGTCACGTCTTTCAGTAACCCTACATCGGGTGGATTTGTAGGTCACAACTGCGAAGGCACATGTTGTAAGTCATCATCAAAAAATAGAAGTGGAGTTAATACTGCCATCAAGGGACACTGCACTCTTCGGTACTGTATCATTATGTCATAGGAGATACAGGTCTCTAGGATAATGTCCCCATCTTTGTTGTTATCTTTTAACAATTTGTCATCCGTCATTTCCTTTAGCTGTACCATTGGATTTACACAGAGCACTGTGTGCCCCTCGCAGCTGTCCTTGTCCAACCCAACAGGACAACCCTCTTGTCCAAAACCACCAATCCCTGCAAATCCAGCGACAATATCATTCCCGCCACAACCTCAGGTGACACTGCTGGATGAAAGATAAAATCAGTGGGCACTTGCCAACACTGTTTGGCAATCTGGGGCATCGTCTCCACAAGCACTGTAAAACTATAAATAAAAATGTCCGGGTCTATGGGAATCCTGTCCTTGTGTGTATTATCAACATCGTCCTTACAGCAGACATCCCAGGCATGGAACAGACTATACCATGATCTTTAAAGGATGTATTCATGTTTAAATTGCTAGCATCTCCCTGCCGAGTGAAGTAACAGAGGAACTTTCAAAACATAGTAAGGGTGCCCGTATTACCTTCCTTCCCACCTTATTGTCCAACTTCTCAACAAATGGAAGCTTGGAAATAGGCCCAGAGAATCCGTGTGTATCAAGATATTTTACTGATAGTGGAAGATTTCCTTCCAAGATACATGATTTATTTGCACCAGAATCCACCTTGAATATGACCTGCTTGTTTCCCATCTCTGATTCCCACCAAAGGTTCCTCTTCAGGGTGGGTGGTCATTGACAAGACTGTACACGCGAGTGCTCTCTGTGGGCTGTCCTAATTTAGGGCATGTGTTTGTTGCAGGAAATGAGAAGGGGTTACTTCCTACCACTGCTGCTCCTCCAAAGGGAGCGGTAGCCCTTCTTGGTTCACTGTTCACTGGGGTAGCACCACTCTGTTGCTGTTGTGGCAGTTGCTGCACTTGCATGTCAGATGCTTGAGGCTGTTGATTATATGTTTGGTGTTGCCCCTGGGAATACGCATGGTTCTGATATCCTTGACCCTTTAGTGAATACCCTAGATTTTGGGGCCCTTGGGACCCTTTGCCCTGTTGATGTAGCCCATAAATATAACTACAGACCAGTTCCTGAATTCCCTTGCGAAATCTCCCCACCTTAAACAATTCCAACATTGAGACAATTATCAATCCCACCCCCCTCCGCCCCGGGTCCAGACCCTTCTCCTCTTGCTCCTGGAAATCCCCCTCCCCCTCGCTGCGGCCCTCCTTGTTGCCACTGATGGCTGGGATACTGTTGCCACTCGCCCCACTGACCTTGTCCTCCTTCAGCCCAGAGCGCTGCAATGGTGGCACTCACGACTTGTTGGGTAGTCTCTGTTCCTTCAACCTGTACTGACACCGATACAGGCACCTGGACAGCAAATTTTGACACCAATTTCACTTCTCCACCCAACGTCTTTGGATTGTTTCCTTTTCCTGCTCCTTAATCATTTTAAAATGATGCAATATTATACTATGTATTTCTGGCCACCCCTTCGCCTCAATACAAACAATCATATCCAACGCCTTCTGCACTTCCTTTGGCAAGCCCCTCTTCACAGTAAAGTAGAAAGATGGGATTGACTGATCCCACGGCCCTCCTGTTTCAGTTCTCCACATCTCTTGCATTTTAAGAATACATCTAGCTGAGTCCTCATCATCACCCATAGTATACTGCATCAAGGATTGTAAATCTGGGGTATCTGGGAAGGCCCTCCATAGTGCATCCCATACCAGTGCTCTAACTCAATAACTCAATTAAATGGTGCTCCATCAGGTGCATCGTTACCCAGGGTTACTCCAGGGTATCCGGCGTTAACCCACATGTCCCCAGACTGGTTCCCATTTAAAGAAACCATCAAGCTCTTAAGATTCTCCATTGCCAGGGGCACCTGTGCTGTTTGCTTTTTGAATTCATGTATCCACATGCTCACCCCTGCTGTGAGCTGCGGGAGTGCCTTAATTAAATTATTCTTATCCATTTTGGGCCAAGGAGTATACTATGTCCTCCCTACCCCCTGATGTATGAGGGGCATCTGCATCTTCACCCTACTTCCCACACTCTTCTTCATAACTGCTCTTCTCTTTACCAACGGCATCCGGCTGGCCCAGTTCCTCAACCTGCCCCCTGCCCACAGACCTTCTACCTGGGGGGTATTTTCAGCTGCCTCTTTACTCCTTACTTCTCCTTCACTCTGACCCTCAGTAAACAAATCATCGTCTTCTTCCTACACATTTTCTCCCAACTCTGTATTCTCCTCTCCCAGGATTATCCACCCACCCAGGCTTCTTTCTTTCTCAATACCTACATGTCTTATTCCTTCAGTATAAATTATAAGCAGCACTTCCCCTGATTTCCATTCTTCCAACCCTTCTCTCGATGCCCCTATATCCCTTACTCTTCTTTTGGATGTCTGTATCCTACTCAGTTCTGGTATCAATCCCATCAACCTATCCTTGAACTACCTTGACCTGTAACACACTAATGCCAAAACTTCAGGTGGGTGAGTATACGGAGGTGGGGGAGCGGTAGCCTGTGGTATCACTGGCGCTGAAGCAGACCCTACCACACAGCAGAAATGGTCCCTATCGCAATGGGTACATAGCTTGGACTGGTCTACCCATCTGCGGGATATTTTGTCCAGGGATATAATCCCCCGCATTCCATTGGCTCCTTGTCCCTTTCGGTTGTAGGTCATTTGGGCGAAAACCAAATGATCGAATGCCATTTGATCGAGAGTCAAATGGTCAAAAAAATTGTCGATTTTTTTTTGTACATTTTTTTTTTTATGGGGGGGTTCCCCCCCAACCCCCCTTTTTCTATATTAATTTTTGTTTTTACCAAACAAAACGAAAAAAATATATAAATAAATAAACTAAAAAATTCGACCATTTTTTTTCCGACCATTTGACTTTCGATCAAATGGTCATTCAATCTTTTATTTTCGACCATTTGACCGGACACCGTCCCTTTCTGCACTTCCAAACTTTCTGTCTCTGCGCCTATACTCCATTCCCTTGATCTTCTGCATCTTCAAACATATGCCAAAGATCTAGAATATCTTTTCTCTTCTGTAGCTGATTTCCCTTATATTTTGGTACTAAAAATGTGGACATGTGTTGCAAGATACTCTTGTTGAGTGAGCCCTGCCCTGGCCATGGGCAGGGCATCCCCCTCCTCCTGTCGCAGCGATCCACTGCTTATGACATTTTTCCACCCTGTCACGATACAGTGATATGATATGATAGGTTATTTATAACTAGCTTAATGCCCAGAGATTTCTAAGCGCGGACCCGGGGATGGAACCTGTGCTGCTCTGTGTCGTGTCTTGTTTCCAAGGCAAGCCTGTTGCCCCTGACCTATCCTCCTGAGACAAGTGGCAGGGCATTATACATATGTTCTATTGGTGTTTCACCCCCATGTTAGTGGTATCTATCCCTTACTAACCCTGCAAAGTCCTGCTAACGTGCTGTGCATATTGCCACTTGTTTGTACCGAAAAACAAAATCATCCTCCACCTTTTTCTATCCCCTTCCTTGCACACATACGCCACACCACAAAACCATCAACTAACACACCACATTGCAATGCACCTACTTGCTGCACCTTCTAGGGCCTTTTCCTTGTTCAATAAAACACAAATATGATGCAATCAAATAGCAAGCTAATATAACAACCACCACGTATGTCAGGCCTATTATGAGAACACTAGTTTTATTTCTATAGTCCTCCTTTAACCTCTTTAGTGCCAAGGACGAGGTATCTCGTCCTTGGGATTACCTCTGCGTTGCCAAGGATGAGATACCTCGTCCTTTTCGGCACTCTGTTTTGTGTGATCCCTGCACGTGCAAAACTGTTGTCCAACCCCCGGGCTATGTGAGGGGGAGGTCCCCCTTCACTGTCCGGGGGTTGGATTACCTTCAATTTCACTGCGGCAGCATTTTCGGCTGCCACGGTGAAAACAGAAGGTGAGAGTTCTCCTTACTCTGCCTCGATCTCCGGCTGTATTTCAAGCCAGTGATCGAGGCAGGTATCGTTGGAAAGGGGAGATTCTCCCCTTTCCAACGATACCTTGTGTGACAGCATTGCTGGTCACGTATCAGGTGCAGAGCTCGATCCGTGGCCAGCAATGGCCACTAGACCACCAGCGATCTGTTTTGGGAGTGGGGGGCAGGGGGCTGGTCCCCACTGGTCCCTAAAGCCTGGGGGCACATATCTGATAAACCCTGGGGGCAGATGGCTGATCATCTGCCCCAGGGAAGGGGGCAAAATAAAAAAAATAAAAACAAAATCAACAGGGGCGGGGGGGGCTCGGGATCTTTTTGCCCCCCTGAAAGGGTGGTGGCCCTCCTCCTCCCACACCAAGTGGAAACGGGGGGCCACCCCTTGTAGCCCTCCCTGGGGGAAAATGTATGCCCCCAGGCAGGAGTATATGAGGTGGCCCCCATCCAATTGGGGAATGTGGGGGAAGACCACTAGGAATAAGTGTGCAGGCCCCCAAAGGATGGGGCCAGCAGGTTAGGGCCCCCTGGGGGCAGATGGCTGATAATCTGTCCCCAGGGAAGGGGCAAAATGAAAAAAAAATGAAATTTAAAAAATGACAAAAGGGAATTTTGGCTGGGAGTGGGGGGGCACTAGCCACCAGGGATTTATGTTACAGAAAAGGGGGTGGCCCTCTCCCCCTCACCCCAAGGGGAAATGGGGGCGCCCCTTGTAGCCTTCACTGGTGGCAGATATCTGGTCCTAGGAAAGGGCATCTGACCCCAGGAAGGGCTGCATGAGATGCCCCCCTCTTATCTGCCCCCACAGAGGGCTGAATGAGATGCCCTCCTGCATTTGGTGTGGGGGGGTAGAGGGTCACCCCCATTACATTAGAAAATTACCTGGTGGTTTAGGGTGCCCCTCAGCCCGCCCTAAAGTGTAGTGTACCATTTTCTATTGTTTTCTTTGTTTACCGACAAAAACGGTACCTCACATGTGTTGGTGCACCTACCGGGGGCGCAAAAGGAAAAGGGTAACCCGCTGGTAACCCCAAGCCTTTCGCCACAGCACATGTTGTTCATGTGGGCAACCTACCGATTTTGGCTTAGGGTGTCAAAGCCAGCAAAGGAAACAGGGAACCCCATGCATTTCCCAAAAGAGGACACCCGTGAGAATGCACAGAGGTCTGACTCATAATGTTTTACCCAGAACCCCCGACAAAGTGAAAAATGTGGTTTCTTTTGGCACATTTCAGACTTTGCCGGGGCTTCTGGGTAATACATTCTGGGCCGATTTGTGCAAGTCATACCTCTGCGGATTCCCACGGGTGTCCTCTTTTCGGAAATGCATGGGGTTACCTGTTTTACCTGTTTTCCTTGGAGGCTTGGACACCTGAGGCCCATATCTTTATGGTGTGCCCGTCTGCAGAAAGTGTGAAATTCTAGTGTTAAAACAGACTTGGGGTTACCAGTGTTTTAGGCTTTCACCTTTGGGCTCAGGTAGGTGCACCCACACATGTGAGGTACCATTTTCATTGGGACACCTGTGGGAACGCAGTACGGAAGGCCATGTGCTGTTGGCAGCGTGTTCCGATGGGTGAGCTGAGTGAAATGTGTAGAAATGCGTTTTTATCCCACATTTTGGACTTTGCAGGGTGTCTGGGTAATAATTTCTGGGCCGATTTGCGCAAATCATCCCTCTGCGGTTTCCCACAGGTGTCCTCTTTTCGGAAATGCATGGGGTTCCCTGTTTTCCTTGGTGGCTTGGACACCCGAGGTCCATATCTGTATGGTGTGCCCGTCTGCAGAAAGTGTGAAATTCAGGAACAGACTTGGGATTACCTGTGTTTTAGGCTTTCCCCTTGGCACCCAGGTAGGTGCACCCACACATGTGAGGTACTGTTTTCATCGGGACACCGGTGGGAATGCGGAACAGTAGGCCATGTGTTGTTGGCAGCGTGTTTCGATGGGTGAGCAGAGTGAAATGTGCGGAAAATGCGTTTTTTTCCCACATTTCAGACTTTGCGGGGGTGTCTGGGTAATACATTCTGGGCCGATTTGCATAAATCATACCTCTGCGGATTCGTACGGGTATCCTCTTCTCGGAAATACATGGGTGTTCCCTGTTTTCCTTGGTGGCTTGGGCACCCGAGGCCCATATCTGTATGGTGTGCTCGTCTGCAGAAAGTGTGAAATTCAGGTGTCAAAACAGACTTGGGTTTACCTGTGTTTTAGACTTTCCTCTTGGCGCCCAGGTAGGTGCACCCACATATGTGAGGGACTGTTTAGATCGGGACACCTGTGGGAACGCAGGATGGTAGGCCATGTGTTGTTGGCAGTGTGTTTTTATGGGTGAGCTGAGTGAAATGTGCGGAAAATGCATTTTTTCCCCACATTTCAGATTTTGTGGGGGTGTCTGGGTAATACATTCTGGGCCGAATTGCGCAAATCATAGCTCTCCGGATTTCCACGGGTGTCCTCTTTTCGGAAATGCATGGGGTTCCCTGTTTTCCTTGGTGGCTTGGACCCCCGAGGCCCATTCTGTGTGGTGTGCCCGTCTGCAGAAAGTGTGAAATTCATGTGTCAAAACAGACTTGGGATTACCTGTGTTTTAGGCTTTCCCCTTGGTGCCCAGGTAGGTGCACCCACACATGTGAGGTACTGTTTTCATCGGGACACCTGTGGGAACGCGGGACTGTAGTCCATGTGTTGTTTGCGGCGTGTTTCGATGCGAGAGCTGAGTGAAATGTGCAGAACATGTATTTTTCCCCCCCCACATTTCGGACTTTGCGGGGGTGTCTGGGTAATAAATTCGGTGTCAATTTGCGCAATTCATACCTTTGCAGATTCCCACGGGTGTCCTCTTTTCGGATATGCATGGGGTTCCCTGTTTTCCTTGGTGGCTTGTACACCCAAGGCCCATATCTGTATGGTGTGCCCGTCTGCATAAAGTGTGAAATGCAGGTGTCAAAACAGACTTTGGTTTACCTGTGTTTTAGGCATTCCTCTTGGCGCCCAGGTAGGTGCACCCACACATGTGAGGTACCGTTTTCATCGGGACACCTGTGGGAACACGGGACAGTAGGCCATGTGTTGTTGGCGGTGTGTTTCAATGGGTGAGCCGAGTGAAATGTGCAGAAAATGTGTTTTTTTCCACACATTTCGGACTTTGCAGGGGTATCTGTGTAGTAAATTCTGGGCCGATTTGCGCAAATCATACCTCTGCAGATTCCCACGGGTATCCTCTTTTCGGAAATGCATGGGGTTCCCTGTTTTCCTTCGTAGCTTGTACACCCAAGGCCCATATCTGTATGGTGTGCCCGTCTGCATAAAGTGTGAAATGCAGGTGTCAAAACAGACTTTGGTTTACCTGTGTTTTAGGCATTCCTCTTGGCGCCCAGGTAGGTGCACCCACACATGTGAGGTACTGTTTTCATCGGGACACCTGTGGGAACGCGGGACTGTAGTCCATGTGTTGTTTGCGGCGTGTTTCGATGCGAGAGCTGAGTGAAATGTGCAGAACATGTATTTTTCCCCCCACATTTCGGATTTTGTGGGGGTGTCTGGGTAATACATTCTGGGCCGAATTGCGCAAATCATAGCTCTCCGGATTTCCACGGGTGTCCTCTTTTCGGAAATGCATGGGGTTCCCTGTTTTCCTTGGTGGCTTGGACCCCCGAGGCCCATTCTGTGTGGTGTGCCCGTCTGCAGAAAGTGTGAAATTCATGTGTCAAAACAGACCTGGGATTACCTGTGTTTTAGGCTTTCCCCTTGGTGCCCAGGTAGGTGCACCCACACATGTGAGGTACTGTTTTCATCGGGACACCTGTGGGAACGCGGGACTGTAGTCCATGTGTTGTTTGCGGCGTGTTTCGATGCGAGAGCTGAGTGAAATGTGCAGAACATGTATTTTTCCCCCCACATTTCGGACTTTGCGGGGGTGTCTGGGTAATAAATTCGGTGTCAATTTGCGCAATTCATACCTTTGCAGATTCCCACGGGTGTCCTCTTTTCGGATATGCATGGGGTTCCCTGTTTTCCTTGGTGGCTTGTACACCCAAGGCCCATATCTGTATGGTGTGCCCGTCTGCATAAAGTGTGAAATGCGGGTGTCAAAACAGACTTTGGTTTACCTGTGTTTTAGGCATTCCTCTTGGCGCCCAGGTAGGTGCACCCACACATGTGAGGTACCGTTTTCATCGGGACACCTGTGGGAACGCGGGACAGTAGGCCATGTGTTGTTGGCGGTGTGTTTCAATGGGTGAGCCGAGTGAAATGTGCAGAAAATGCGTTTTTTTCCACACATTTCGGACTTTGCAGGGATGTCTGGGTAATACATTCTGGGCCGATTTGCGCAAATCATACCTCTGCGGATTCCCATGGGTGTCCTCTTTTCAGAAATGCATGGGGTTCCCTGTTTTCCTTGGTGGCTTGGACACCCAAGGCCAATATCTGTATGGTGTGTCCATCTGGAGAGAGTGTGAAATTCAGGTGTCAAAACAGACTTGGTGTTACCTGTGTTTTAGGCTTTCCCCTTGGCACCCAGGTAGGTGCACCCACACATGTGAGGTACTGTTTTCATCTGGACACCTGTGGAAATGCGGGACTGTAGGCCATGTGTTGTTGGCAGCGTGTTTCGATGGGTGAGCCGAGTGAAATGTGCGGAAAATGCATTTTTTTCCACACATTTCGGACTTTGCGGGGGTATCTGTGTAGTAAATTCTGGGCCGATTTGCGCAAATCATACCTCTGCAGATTCCCACGGGTATCCTCTTTTCGGAAATGCATGGGGTTCCCTGTTTTCCTTCGTAGCTTGGACACCCGAGTCCCAGATCTATATGGTGTGCCCGTCTGCAGAAAGTGTGAAATTCATGTGTCAAAACAGACTTGGAAATACCTGTGTTTTAGGCTTTCCCCTTGGCGCCCAGGTAGGTGCACCCACACATGTTATGTACCGTTTTCATTGGGACACCTGTGGGAACGTGGGACGGTAGGACATTTGTTGCTGAAGGCGTGTTTCAATGGGTGAGCTGAGTGAAATGTGTGGAAAATGCATTTTTTTCCCCACATTTCGGACTATGCAGGGGTGTCTGGGTAATACATTCTGGGGCGATTTGCGCAAATCATACCTCTGTGGATTCCCACCGGTGTCTTCTTTTTGGAAATCCATGGGGTTCCCTGTTTTCCTTGGTGGCTCGGACACTCGAGGCCCATATCTGTATGGTGTGCCCGTTTGGAGAGAGTGTGAAATTCAGGTGTCAAAACAGACTTGGGGTTACCTGTGAAACCGGCTTTCTCCTTGGCTCCCTGGTAGGGGTACCCACACATGTTAGGTACCGTTTTCATTGGAACACCTGTGGGAACGTGGGAAGGTATAACATTTGTTATGTTTGTGTGGTTTTCATAACGTTTTGACCCATTTGCTGGTGCCCTTTGTCACACACCCTTTCCATTTCCCAAATGTGCCCTACATTTAGTCACTGTTTTAGGCACCATACACTTTTGTAACCTGCACAAGTCACCTACCCTTGAAAAGGTCTGCCTGTGCTCTTTCAAAAAATGTATGCTTGCCATTCCTCACCACATTGGTTTTCCTGATTTAGACATGCTAGGTGCGTCTGTTCAGGCTGTAAGCATAGAACTCCTGTGTACCATGGCTCAGTGTTTGGCTTGTGGTATTGCTTGTTTTGTAAAACACTACAAAAAATGTATGCTTTCCTAACTTCAAGAGTCGGGGGAATGTAGCAGAGCATTGCTTTTCTCAAAATTCATAGAAGCCATTGCCGTACCAAGCCAACCATGTCCATCACATATCTTTTTTTCAGTCATTTTCCCGCTTTTGCCACAATCTATGGCATTTTCCCCTACCTACTTGTTGCCCGACCTACGCAAATCCCCCCTTTCTAAACTTTTCAGAAAAGTATGCTTTTCTGTCCTTCAATTCGGCTTTCCTACCCTTTTCTTCCATTCCATCCATGCATGTCCAATTGGCAAAAATGGCCAAAATTGCCTACCTCTCACAAAACGGTTGATAACCACATCAAAATATGTTTTTTTCTTTTCCACTCAACCTGTTCTTGAAAGCCAGGAAATTGGGGAATTCAGCACAGCAAACCATTTGTTCCTTGCTCTTACAAGGAAAAAACCACAGGCTTCTTTGTACATAATTTTATTGGTATTTTGTTAAAAAAACATAACATTTTCGCCCTTTTTGCTTATTTTCTCTCACCTCCCCACAGCAACCTAGGTTCCTGGGTGGTGTTATGACCGCCTACATGTGGGAAAAAAGGGGCCAAATTTGGCTGAGATATCTCATGTAACAAAAAGTTACAAGGCATTGAATGGCCACATACCGGAATCACCAATAAAGGCCTTTTCCACTGGGGGGAAATACCCATGGCAGTTAAAGGGTTAAATAATATACTGTCTTGTGGTACCACCTTCCCTCCGCTTACGAGAAGGGGGTCCCTGCCTTACCGATGCCTTACCTTATAATGCCTTAACCTATAATGTCTTACCAAACCACTGTCTTCATAGTACACATTTTAACAAAAAATTACCCTGACCTCATCCCCGTCACATTGACAACCTCGCTTTCCACGTGTTCAAACCTCTCACACTTCCCTGGGCATCTGTCCCCTACTTGTTATCGCTTACAAGAGTCTACTCACATGTGCATGCTCACCCGAAATCCTCCGTCACATGGTTCCAACACTGGCCTGCACTCTCCTCAGAGCTGTGCCTGCTTCAAAGAGCAGAGAGGACTTCTCGTAAAATGGCTCCTGCTACCACTCAGAACATGTGTTTTGTTGGGACCGGTCGCTGTAGGTGGCCCTGCTCTTTCCAGAGAAGTGGCCTGGAAGCCTCCTCAGGTATGGGGGAGGGGTGTTGGGATCACGTTGGGGTCACCATTTGAAGGCAAGTCCCTGTATGCTGACACCAGAGAGAATACAACCCACTAGGGAAGAAAGGCCCAAGTCGATCTTGTAAAGATAACACATTTTAACCTCACACAAAGATGAAAGCAACAGCAAAGAACTGCTGCTAAGAATGTTCTGCCGAAAAGTAGTACAAGTAGAATCTTATAAAGCAAAACAACGTCATACATGACACAATTACATAGGGTAAAATCCTGCATGGCTGGTTGGAGTGCACCTATACAGGATCTGCCTGCTCCGTAAGGGAGGCCAGGTCATTGGTTCCAGCCCAGTCCCTCCATCTTCCATCAGGTGGGCACTGCAGTGATCATCTTCTCATATTGAAGGTCAGAAAACAAATTAATTATACTCCTACCATATAACTATTTTATCACTCAAACTATGCACTTGGCAACCCTCAAGATGGGCACAAAGGAGGTTCTGGGAAAGTCTAACCTTCAAACACACACATTTTACTCATTTTACTTTACTTTACACACATTAAAACCTCCACACGATCTAGCTCCAAGGTCTCCACACTCGTTTAGAACTATAATCTATCCCTCCCAGTGCCCCACAATATAAATCACACAAGTGTTGCTTCAACGATGTGCCCTGTCCGTCCTCATTGAACATCTCAGGAATTGTTACTTTGTCGTCGGTGGTCAAAGAGCATCAGGTGCCATGGAATTCAGAGGTCTTAAGTTTTAGTCAGTTATATGGGCTATAACTCGTGGTCGCCTGAGGATGGGGTGGGTCACGCTTTGGCCAGTGTGAGATAAAATACACACCAGGAGCTGGTCTGTGATCGTGGCCTTGTAGAGCACATTCCTCTTGAACATCTTTGCAACACTGTTAGAACAATGAATAGGCATTGTGGCGGTTGGGGGGTATGGGCTGTCCTCATTGGATATTGGGCATGCCTGGGGATTTCTCTTTTGTGCCGGAATCTTGGCCTAGTGCATGCAACTCCACATTTACCGAACAAGCCTTCTCTTCTACCTGTGGTTACTAATATCTATGGAAAATAGCAATGCTGTTCGTGCCATATTCTGTCCTTTGTGGATATACTATATTTGGTTACACTGGAATAGGGTCCTGTTAAACGGGGAGGTGTCCCACTCAAGGTCCCTCCTCCCCCTGACCAATCATAGTGCTTCAATTGCATCTTGCTTCACTCTAAAGTGCCTTGGGGGGTGGGGTGGCCCCTTCCCAACAACAGTATGCTCCCTCTGTGGGGACAAGGGTGTGGGTTTCCACAGATGTCGTCTGTGAAATTTCCCGAAAAGTATTGAGCTTGAACCACTGTAGCTGCTTCCCATCTACGATTGGAAAGGACTATTAACTTTCAGTCCAGTAGGTAATTCAGTTTGCCTTTGTGGTACCGGGAATCGCAAACAGCTTCGACTTCATATTCGGGTCCTGTGGTAGTGTCAACCAGTGCCGGAGCTCATGGATCCCATCTAAGAAAACAGTCTGCTATATTTTCTTTCAACAGGGAAACGTGGAATACAGGATATATCCTCGACCAGTGCCTATGTGCTGCCTCTCCGATGTTTTGGATGATCTTAAAAGGACCTAAAAAGTGGGCAGCCAATTTTTAAGGCATTAAGTGCTTTGGTAAATATTGTGAAAAGAGCCAAATGTGGTCTTCAACTTTAAATGATGCAGCCTTTCTACGTTTCTTGTCAGCTTGTTTCTTGACAGAGGCTCTGGTTTCCTCTCGGGTTTTTAAGGCTGTTTTATGGCCAGACTGTATGTGGTCTATGTGTTTTTCAACAGATGATACTTTGGTTGCAGGAGGTCTAGCCGTGGGCACTATTGCTGGGTGAAATCCATAAGTACAGAAAAACAGCTGACTCCATGAATGAATCAAATTGTTGTAGGCAAATTCTACATAAGGTAGCAAGTCTGTCCAGTTGTCGTGTGATGCTGAAATGAAACAGCCTAACTACTGTTCTAGATACTGGTTGAGTCTCTTGGTCTGTCTGTTTGACTATGGGTGATAACCTGAAGTTAATGCTCTATGAATACCCAGTAGCTTGCAGAATTGTTTCCAAAATGCAGATGTATATTGTGGCCCTCTATCTGACAAAATGGTTGAAGGTAGTCTATGTAAATGGAAAACGGTTTGCAGGAATGTCTTTGCCATTTATTGTGCTGATGGTACCTATGCTACGGCTTGAAATGGGCCATTGTAGTCAGTGTATCAATGGTAACCATGATAGTGGTTTGCTTGTTTGAGGGAGGTAACTCAACAATGAAGTCAGTGCTTATGTGTTGCCATGGTCTTGTAGGCAAAGCTGGTTGGATTAACATCCCCAATAGTAGTCTCCAAGGTGTCCTGCTTTGTTGACAAATATGACAGGCAGATACATAATCCCGGACATCCTTTGTGAGGCTGGGCAACCAAAAGTGTCTCTTGGTCTGTTCTTAAGTGACTAGCATTCCTCAATGTCCCACTGTCTTAGCATTGTGGCACATATACAGCACATCTTGTTGTAGTTGATGAGTTGGTACATAAAAGAGTTGATCAAAGAGGGCGCTGTTGCACTAGGCAAAGATGGCTGCCTGAGAGGAAAGCTCTGTGCTGGGAGGCGTTGTTTTGCAGAAAATCTGAGTGGAACAGCACTCGATGGCAAGTGGACCCGGCAAATCTGATGGTCGGCACCTGCTGGATCTGCCACCTGAAAATCGTGCATTGAACTTGCCCAGTTCCTGAGCTGTGAGCTGCCGCGGGCGGTCTGGTGACTTTCAGCAGCCCTATCCCGCCTACGCCTCCACAGAAACAACTGCCAGGGCCTAGGACCTGTGGCCTGTGGTGGGGGAGGGGCCTCGGCCAGCCCATCACCAGTCTCCTGGAGCCAATCCCACCCGGGCCCTGCTGCGCCGGGGAGAGGAGCGCCTCCCTGGGTGCTGTTGTGGTCGCAGCTTGGGGAGCCCTCCTTGGACCTGGCGGCCTGCTGGAACGTGACGCGGGCTTCATCGCCCCAGCATAGAGCAGGATGGCTCTGCTGCACCGCGTGGGGAGGCTGCTGCTGGTGTGGGGCACCCACGGTGGTTTCCCTGATGCCTGCCCGCCCAGCGGGGCACTTCTCCCTGGGCCTCCGTGAGCCGACCCTGGACCCAACGGTAAGTCCCTGGGGCTGGGGGGGGCGCTAGCTAGCACCAACCCAACCCCCCTTTTCAGTCGGCCCCCCCTACCCCTGGGACATTTAACAAGTTGCAGGGGCCTGCCCCATCACATGTGGGCACCCACCACACGGCGGGGGCTGGACTACTCTGGACCTCCTCAGGCTACCACTCAGTGCAATTGCAGTACCTGAGCCACGGGCAGCACTACGGCTTGGCCGCCAGTGGGTGGTTGATAAAGCCATTAGTGGTTTGAATACCTGGATACGTGGGGGAACACAACCCACTTGAACAGCCAAGGAGCACATACAGGTGCACGTGAACTCTTACTGGCACATAGGTGAAGAGACATACCGCTCAGCACTGATACTGCTGTATACAACAATATGGCGGAGCCGGGGTGGGTGCACTGCTCCCTGTGGACACCTCCCCCTCGACCAACTGCTGCCCCCCTGCTTTAAGAATCTTGATGGAGTGGCTAACTGGGCACAGTGCTTGTGGTGGTTTGGACAATAAGCTTACAACTAGATCTGTGAACACTACCCACTTGCCTCACCAGTGACCCGACGCAAACGGACTGTGCTGGGATCAGCCCAAGTTCTCCTCATTACCCACCGTCCCTGGTCCACTTGATCACTTGCTACCCTACTGCTGCTATTCACCAGCATATCCGAGTCCTCGGGCCCGGAGATGACAGTTCCCCCACGTCTTGTGCTGGCTTCCCTGGTTCCACACCCTGACCCTGACTACTGCTAGATAGGGTGTTCTCGGACACTCCTATCTCTGGAACCCTTGTGCGCTGGCACACATACTCTGTGCTCCGGAGGCTCAGATTGCCTGCTGGGTCCAATATTACACATTTCGGGCACCTGTGCCTTGCCGGGGGCTGCGGTCCTGCGGGCCGTTGGGACTAGCGGGGTTCACTGTGGGCACCCTTGCTCAACCCCCCGGCCCAGTGTGTGTGGGCCTCTCTATTCCCTAGCACACTTTCTGCACATACTGGTGCCCGGGCCAAAGGAACTGAGCCTAACTCTCATCATGACTAAGGGCGCAGGAGGGGGGTAAAAACAGGGCTCCATCAATATGTTCACCAAGACCCCTTCCAGACAGGCGGTGGAGGAGTCGGAACCCACCCCAACCACCTCGACCCCTCCGGACTCCATAGACTCACAGAAAATGATGGAATACATCCGGGAGGGATTCACTACATTACACTCCAAGCTGGATGATATGAATGGTTCCATATCCTCAATTAAAGCACACATCGAGAAGACAGACGGCCGAGTGGCTGAAATTGAGGCGAGGGTTGGTGTCACAGAGGACGACTTGGGAGCTCTTCGAGCGGAGGTCTCCTCTTTGTCCAGATGGGTGCTGGAGGTTGCCAAAAAGAATGAGGACCTTGAATCGCGCTCCAGACATAATAACCTCCGCATAATTGAGGTCCCCGAGGACAACATCAAAGAACCCATGGAAGACCTTTTGGAGCATACCCTACTTACACTGCTTGATTCCCCTAAGCTCTCACCACAGTTTGCAATAGAAAGAGCCCATCAAGCCTTATTGGCAAAACCAAGACCTGGTACGCCCCCGTGCCCAATCATAGCCAGGATTCTGAAATTCTGTGACCGGGACACCCTACTCAGGGCTGCAAGAGCTAAGGGAGAGCTATTTCTGGGGTCCTCTAGGATTCACTTATATCCTGATTTTTCTGTTGCAGTTCAACAGGAACGCAAAGCCTTCATGGCAGTTAAAAAACATCTACGAGACTTGCATGTTAAATATTCCATGCTATACCCTGCCAAGCCTCGAATCGAGCACTCCAACCAAGTCTTCTTTTTCACGATCCTGGAGGAGGCATCCAGATTCATTGATGAGCACTTTCCTGGATAACTGTTTCTTGCCAAATCACCATGTTGCCACTTGTTACATGTTCAGACACCCATTGGGAGGGGGGAGTACCCTGCCCCTTGTGAGTAGGGGACCCTTCCATCAGACAGTCGAGTACAGCTCATTCTGCCTTATGATGTTCTGACCTCCCCCGCCATGAGTGTCTATGCAACCTTTAGGTTAATGTTTCCAATGCACATTCTCTATCCTTATTGTGCCCCCAGCCCGGAGCATTGCTGCGAGGCAAGCACACAGGCCCCCAGGTGTTGATGCCATTGATTTGGATGTGGTTAATTGGTTATGGGGTTGTCATTCATCTGATTGTGGGAGGGATGAGGGTGGGGGTGGGTTGGGACGGGAGTTATGTTAAAAAAGGCTTGATGTTCACAAAGAGGGTGGAGAGCGGGATAATGCCAGGTCAGTCAAAATCCAAATTGGGACCTGCTCACATATCCTGGGTTCAAGGCCCTAGACCGCTATCCGACCGAGGTACACAGTCTGTCCAGTGATATTGCTTCAGATGGCGATGACAGTGTAACGTTAATGAGCTGGAATGTGCGGGGGCTGGGTAACTAAAAAAATGCGACAGTTGCAATTACACACTGAGCACCATGTGCTGAACACTGTGAAAGATTCTCCAAAGGGTGGGGTCCCCAAAGATATTATACCAACTACTCTACCCAGAGTCAGGGGTCATGACCCTGATCCACAAAAGCCTCAAATTCACCTGTAAATGTTCACAAACGGACCCACTGGGTAGGTATGTGTTGCTCCATGGCAATCTGCAAAACAAAGAATTGGTGTTGTTGAACATTTATGGCCCTAATATCGATGACCCCAAATTTTACCTCCAACTAGATTCTTTGTTGGCCAGCTTCCCCATGGTGCTGATACTATGGGGGGTGACTTCAACACAATACTATACGTAGACCTTGACAGACCTGGCTCCAGACCCTGCCAACTCTCCAAAGCAGCCTACACCATTCTGATGTCCCTTCCCCGGTTGTCTATTGTAGACTCATGGTGACTGCTAAAGCCAGAATCCCGGGCATACTCCTTCTATTCTTCATCCACGACTCACATTCGAGAATTGAAAGGTGGCTGATATCGGAAATGATGATTAGAAACGTTTCACTCCAAACAATCCTTCCTAGAACCCTGTCTGACCACTCCCGGGTGACTATCTCCCTTTGTCGGGGCCCTGACTATGAAAAGGCACGAGTGTCGAATATGAAACCGTACTCCCTGCTCGATGCAGCCTTTGTCTCAGAACTAGAGATGGCAATCGAGGACTTCTTCGAGACTAATACCAACTCGGTCCCTGCGCACTTCACTTTATGGGAAACATTTTAAGTCTACATTAGAGACATCGCCATCTCGAAGGAAAGTGGCATACTGAGGGCAATCCAGGGGGAATTCCGGAAAAGTGAGGCAGGCCTGGCGTCCCTTGAGTCTCAAAACGCTTTTCTCCAATCTCCTGAGATCCTAGTGTCTCTCGGGCTGCAGCTGGACGTGTTCCGGGCCCACGCGGAGAATGTGGTGAAATTTCTTGATAATCCCCAGCTTGCAAGAAAATACGGGGAGAGGGAGAGACATGGCTGTGTTTTAGCAAGACTCATCCGCCGCGAGCTAGGTTCCCCCAACAACCCAGCCATAGAAAGAACCAATGGGACCTTAGCCACACTCCTGTAGGATATCAACACAGAGTTCTTGGCTTTTTACGAAGCCCTCTACTCGGAGGACGAGTGCGCCCCTACGGCTGAGATCGATGCCTTCCTGGACAGCCTCCCCTTTCAGTCCTCTCTTATGAAACTAATATCTCCCTTAAGAGACAGTTCACTGAGGAGGAATTCTCAGAGGCTATAGACTTGCTATCAACCGGTAAATCCCCAGGCTCAGACAGTCTTCCGGTATAATTTTATAAACGCCTCAAGCCGCTCCTCATTCCCCATCTGATCGCCCTTTGGGATGAGGCCTGCGAAGTGGGTATGCTCCCACCTTCTCTCTGAGAAGCTATAATAACAGTCCTTCTCAAACCTGGCAAACCCCCCACCCAATGCGGATCATATCGCCCCCTATCATTAATTAACTGCAACGTTAACATTTTTGCAAAACTGCTAGCCTCATGCCTATCCCCCTGTATGCCACATATCACCCATCCCGATCAAACGGTTTTCATCACGGGACGATCTACATCTCTGAACCTTAGGTACCTATTTAATATTATCAGTAGGATCAGCCCGAAAGTGCAGGCAGTCTCTGCAGCACTGGACATGCAGAAGGCCTTCGACTCGATGTTGTGGAGGTATCTGTGGCGGTGCTTGAAAAATGCACATTTGGGCCCAAGTTTCGCTCATGGGTTTGTTTACTCTATTCCAGTCCGGTGGCCAGGGTTAGTACCGAGGACAGGTGTTCCCCCCTGTTACGAGTTGCCAGGGGCACAAGGCAGGGCTGCCCATTCTCTCCCTTCCTTTTTGCTATAGCCATGCAACCGTTTGCCGACAGGATTCGCCAGTGTTATGCACATAGGGGTCTGCGAATGGCGGGCCAAGCCGATATTATCTCTTTATATGCAAACGACACCCTGCTCTATATCCATTCCCCCTCTGTCAACCTTGCCCTGATACTGGAGGACGTCACCCATTTTGGACATATCTCTGGACTCAAGGTAAACTCCTCCAAATCTACACTGTTCCCGCTCACCGACAACACACTTCCCCCTCCTGATCTCATGGGGTTCACTTGGTCTCAGTTGAACTTCACTTAACTTGGAATAGAAGTTACTTGTCACTGTGCGACACTGATTGAGGAGAACTACAAGAAATACCTTACGAAACTCACTGAAAAGGCGTCTAGCTGGGCGAGACTCCCAATCTCGTTGGCTGGCCGGATTGGGATCCTAAAGATGGTGGTACTTCCACAACTGTTATATAAGTTCATCAACTTACCCCTATGGACGGGTGATGGTTTCTTCCAAGCGTTAACTCATACCATTAATACCTTTTTGTGGCATTCTGGGGCAGTTTGATTAAAATTCGCAACTTTGACCACTCCCATGGAGAGTGGAGGATTTAATGCCCCGACTTTCTCAAATATTGGCTAGTGGCACAGGCACATTTCGCTTCTCAAATGGTTCAACACACAGGACCCTCCTCCCCATGTCAGACTTGAGAAAATGACAGTCAGTGACCGAGATGTCTGCTCTCTAATCCTATTCCCCCTACCGGCAGTGTTAGAGTCACTGAACCCTGTTGTTAGCACCTCCCTGGCCCTCCCTAAAACCTGGAAACTACTAGGCATCCCCCATCCATTCCAGGGTGACTTGCCTCTATGGAACTTCCTCCCTGGGGTCCCTGACCTACCACTATCATCATACTCCGCTGTGTGACACGTGGCTACGTATCAATCTGTGACACCTTCGAAGATGGCAACTTTATCGAGTGGCCGGACCTACCACCCGCTCTTAGACAAAAGCCATCCGCGTGGCTTCAATACTCATCCCTCCGGTAAACCCTCAAAATCAGATACCCGGATTTCCCTGCACTACCTCCCGATGACCCGTTAGTCGCAGAGTTATGTGACTTTAGCTCCTTCAGAGGAAAGGTATCCCGACTATATACCCTATTGCAAACTAGAACAACCCCTCCTTTTGACAAACTGAAGCATAAATGGGCAGAGGGCTTGGAGACAGAAATGTCTGACGACCATTGGAAGCAGATGTGCGTGCACACTCACAATGTGTCCTTTAATTCCTGTTTTAAACTGATCCAGTTCAAAGTCCTACAATGGTACCATCTCACTCCTATCCGGCTACACCACATATCAAGGGACCATTCTCCCAGATACCCCAGGTGCGGAGCTGACAACGCCATGTATATACACATGTTCGGGCACTGTCCTAAACGTACAGGAATATTTGGTTGAAGTTCTTTTCCTACATGGCACCTGATGATACAAGCTCTGACAATGCATCCCCTGTTCCCTGTCCCTCCACGCCCAACAGGGCTTGAACTTTTGATTGCCTGGGCTTCTACTGGCCTGCTGTATCTCACATGCTTATTACCCCAGATTTAAAAAAAAACGATGCTGTGTCCCATTGATTTGTATTGTATTTGCACATGCTTGCCCCATTTTGAGCCTCTGCCTGTACTTTTTTGTGTCATCAAGCTGAATAAATAAAGGTTTAAAAATGAAAATAAAAGAGATGATCATGGAACAAAAGATATTGATCTTATGTTAATCCATGTTGTTTTATCAGACCCTGTACCATAACAGTATCAAGACAAGTAGAAATTTGTTGTAGAAAAGTAGAAATTGTAAACAGAAACACAGCCTTGGGAAAGAGTCTTTCTTGAATGACAGCCCTTCCTCGTTCTTGATCTGTTCAAGATCAGGCATCTGACATCTGATTGCTGCTTCTAGGTAGGAACGTAAACAAGATATCCTTGTGCGAACAGAAATACACCCATCTGGCTAGTCTACTGTTCTGGCATTTGTACTGTTACAGAACTTTCAGATTCCGGTGATTGGATTGTGCAGTTACCTGATACCTGGAACAAAGTAAGAGATGTCACCATTTGGTGCATGCTTTCTTTATGGCCAACAGCCCTTTCTGTAGAACAGTGTAATTATCTTCCGAGGCAGTCAACGCTTATGACAAGTAAGCTATTGGGTGTTCAAATTTGTCTTCAAAAACTTGTTTTAGACCGCTCGGATAGCTGAATTAGAGGCATTTGTTTCCAGTATGAAAGACATCAATTGGTCTGCCAGCCTCAGAATGGGTGCTTTCATGAAATCTTCTTTGAGCTCTCTAAAAGCCTGACTTGCTGTATCATCCCACTGAAAGTGTACTCCTTTCTTCAAGAGCAAGTTCAAATGCAAGATCCTAAGGTAAACCTTGTGTACAAATTTCTGATAGAAATTTGAGAAACCCAAAAATCTCTGTATGTCCTTGACCGATGTTGATTCTTTCCATTGTGCGATGGCCTTTACCTTGGTGGGGTACATGGCAGCTGCTTGTGCAGACAATACAAATCCTAAATAGGTCACTGAACACTGATGAAAAACACATTTCTCCAGTTTTGTGAATAGATGGTTATTTTGAAGGAGAGTCAAAACCTCTGCTACGTGAGAGTGATGTTCCTGCAGATCACTAGAAAAGATCAGGATATCATCCAAATTGAATACAACTGAATGGAGCATTAGATCTGAAAAGAGGTGATCCATAAATTGTTGGAACACAGCAGGTGCGTTGGCCAAACCAAATGGCATGACACAGTATGCGTAGTGGCCGAAAGGGGTGCGAAAGGCTGTCTTCCACTTGTCACCACTACAAATTCAAAGAATATGGTAAGCCCTCTTAAGTCAAGCTTTGGAAAAAAACTGATGCCCCTCTTACTGCTTCCAGAATAACTATGATCAAAGGAAGAGGATATTTATCCTTCCTTGTAACCTTGTTCAGCCCGCGGAAGTCAATACAGCGATGTCATTTTTCTGTGTACTTCTTCGGGATCAAAAACAGAGATGTCCCTGCAGGAGATTTAGACTCTGCTATTAGGCCATTGCGGTGGTCCATTTGGAGGTATGATTTAAAGGCTGTTTTTTCTGGGTCAGAGAGCGTATAGATCCTGCCAAACTATACTTGTGTGTCAGGTAGGAGGTATATGGTGCAGTTGCCAGCTCTATGGGATGGGAGTTTTTTGTATTCTTCTTCCGAAAATACTTGTTGATAGTCTTGGTATTCCTCAGATAAGAGCTGGAAGTATGGATATGGACTTAAGCTCCTTGTTGTCTTTTTCCTCTTCATTATGTATATGGAATCCTATAGCTCCATGACTAAGGCAATGAGAGAGACAGAATTCAGAGCCCAGAAAGAATGTTCCTGCAGTCCAATTGATGAACGGATTGTGAGATCGAAGCCAAGGAAGGCCCAATATGATTGGGTAGTGGGAGGCTTTGATCAAATTGAATCTGATCGTTTTGGTGTGAGACAAGATCTTCATGATAAGGTCTGCGGTTTGCTCTTTAATCGGTCAGGAGGACAAAGGTGTACCGTCCACTCCCTCAACTGGGATCTCCACTGATATGGGCACCCGAGCTACATTGTTATCCTGAGCCCATTGGTCAGCCAGAAAATGTCCAGATGCACCACATTCTATAACTGCAGGGACGTATTGCAGTAGTATGTCTTGTACTAGTATGTCCACTCTAAGGACCAGTATGATGGTGTTCTGCATGCTTTGCGTTTGGGAACAATTCCTTCCTTCCTGGTTCGAAGTTCCCTTTATGAAAGGGAATCAGCATTTCCCAATGGTCGTGGAGGAGCCATGGTGCATGTTTGTTGGAAGCACAATAAATGCAAAATCCCTGTTACTTGCATCAGTTTCGTTCCTCTGAAGTAATTTGCCCCCTTGTAGACCCAATCTGTATCAGCTTTTCTTCTGACAACTTTCTGTGGCTAGTACAGATGTTTTTGGGAGCCATTAGTAGTCTGCCTTTCCTTTTCTCCAAATGACGCTTCTATAAGTGGAAATCGATTTGTAGGACTAGAGCAATCATTTCCTTTAGGCTAGGAAGTTGGGGTACCCTAGAAACCTAAACCTTCAATCCACAGTCAATCCTCGATGAAAGAGGGTAACTAGGGCATCATCCGGCCATGAAGTCTCAGAAGCCATTTGTTTAAATCAGGTGATCTGTGAAAGAGTGTCAAGAGAACCCTGTTTAATATCCAAAAGGATTTCTCGGGATGCTATTGTTAGTTCTTCTTGGCTGAACATAGCCTGTAAGCTGTTTACAGAGGTGGGGTAAGAATCCAGAACCTGGTTATTTGTAACAACTAAGGGAGTAGCCCAAGTCAGGGCACCCCCAACCAGGTTGGAAACCATATAGCTTATCCTTGATCGATCAATGGGGAAGAAAGAAGGTTTCAATGTAAACTGCACCAATTCCTTGATTATCTTTTGGTTTCCTTCGTACTTCCCAGACTCCAGTGGGAATGGTGTTGATTCAGAATGTGCAGGAGCACTTGGGACCATTTGGTGCAAAGTAGCGTTCTATTTTTCCAAATACTGGACTTCCTGTATCAGATCCTGCAAAGCAGCCATTACCTGCTGCATTTGATTCATTGTGATGGGTTGGGCATCACTTACTGTAATGATTTAGTAAGGATTTACCTGTTAGTGCAGCTGGGTTGCTGGTCTGGGTCCCAAGGACTGGTTACAATGCTGAGAGTGGAACAATGCCTCTAAGAATATCTGCCAGCCTGAAGACACAGGGTGGCGGGTACTCATAGGGCAGAGCCCAAGGGAAAAACCCACTAGGGTAAAAACCCTTGTTCCACTGAGGGTGTCTCCCATTCATCTCTGAGTTGGTATTGCAGAACGGAGAGATTGCAGAACAGAGAGAACACAGGGGGTGATGCAGTGAAATCCAAATGACTGGAAAATGCTCCAAGACCCATAAGTCAGAAATCAGAGCATGTTTAGAGCGAGGCAAAAGAAGTAAGCCAGGGGAGCGCAAAGTGGCAGTTTGTTTGTTTGTTTTGTTTTATTCATATTTATATAGCACACAACAGCCCGAGGACATTGTGGCACTTGTTACAGTACAAAGCTTAGTTACTTAGTTACATGGTCATTAGCAATATATATACAGGTTGCAATACAGTTACATAGTCATTAGCAGTATAAACGCAGGTTACAATATAGTTATATTACATTTGTGTTATATTACAATATACATGGCAGTAGTGGAGGAGGCAGTCCTCCACTTGCTAGTTGAGGAGAGTGGCCTTGAGGTTGTTGCGGAAGACAGAGGCAGTGCAGTATGGAAGCAGAAACACAGAAACAAAGAGGAAGGGAAGAACTGAGGTAGCATCCGGGCTTGCAGGGAAACACAATGAGATGCAAAGAGCTGACCGCTGAGCTGGGTTTTATGCTATAACTGAAGCCAGCAAGTCACATGATTCAACGTCCTCCATGTGGGAATTTGCTAGATCCCCAATCCTTTGGTTTATGGAGGAATACTTCCCATATGACTGACTCTTTCTCCACGGCTGCCATAGCGACCCTGTGCAGGGCCGATTCCTAACAGAGAGTCCCTTTGGTTCAATTATGGGGATAACAGTTTGATTGTGGTTCAAGCATTCAATGGAGCAGAATAGGGAGCTTTCAATGATAAGGTTCTCCAGATGCAGTGTGACCCACTTGAGGGGCTGTAGGACATGATGGGTTTGTTCAGGTTCTGATATCCCCTCCTACTGAGGTTTGATGCAGAATGGCAGGTCCTGGTCCTAAGCTAGAGTGGATAGGGTGCAGAGCGTGCCTTTGAGGTGGACTGCTGCTTCTTCTTCACCTCAGTGGTTTAAGCCTTTGTAAAGATCAACTTAAAAATAGGTCCAATTAAATACTCCCTCAGGTGTTTGTGCAAGGGTGAATCAAAGAAAGAATGGGGACCCCTTCTTTTAAGGCAAAGGTCCACAGCTTCTTTAAGTGGTCCAATCCATGTTCTCAAGAAAAGTGGTCATTGCCTTCTGACATTATAACCAGATGTATGTGTGCTAAAGGAAACTGAGGGGACAGGAAGGAAAGATGGAGATACAGAATCAAAAAAGTTGGTGGCATTTTATTTGGTTTTGTTTACTTCTAAAGCACAGGCATCAAGGCACTGAGAAAGAGACTCACAGAAACAAGGCTAGCTAAAGAAAACTTCGGAATGAATGGTTTTGACATGCTGGCAAAAAAGGAGATGATTGTCAATAGAGAGTGGAGGAGCTCATTTCAGAGCAGCCACAGAAAATGCCTTCCAATCCATCCTTGTCAGTTGGAACCTAGGACTCTGGATCACAAATTAAGAAGCAGAGTGACGCACTCTGGTAGGCACATAATGATAACAACATCTTCTGCAAAAACGACACACTGTGACAGTAGATGACCCGATGCACAATGCAATGTCCAACCGGAAGCCAACGAAGGCAGCACCATAGGGGGTATATGGCCCCGAACATAAATGGCTGGGGCCACTCTTGCAGCAGTATTCTGTAGTACCTGGAGGCAACTGAGAATATAGGCGGGCTAAGACAAGAAAAGAGCATTGCAGTAATTTAGGTTTCCAAAAACAGAAGCAGCAACCACAGGAGCACACAGGTGGGAGGGCAAAAACAGAAGAACCGTCCACAAGATTTTAAGCTTCAAATGGCCCCCTTGGTAAACCGAGCTCACCTCTGAGCCCTTAGACATGGTAGCCATAATTTTAACTCCCAGGTCACTCACTACTGCAACAGGTTTAGGAAAAGAGCCTAGAGAAGGAGGCCAGCATCTGGTGTCTGAACAGAGGACAGCAAAGAAGTACCAACAACGAACACCTCTGTCTTGTCACCATTGAATCCAAGCCAGTTCTGACTCATCCAGTCAACAATATCCATCAGACAGTTTCTGAGATTAACAGAAGCTTAAGAAAAGGTAAAATAAAGAGGAACCACAATCTGGGTATCATCCATGTAGATGTAACTCTGGAGCCCAAATGACTGAATGAGTTTCATCAACTGCTGCATATAGACATTAAAAAATAATATGTGACAAATGATAGCCCTGAGGCATCCCACAGGTGACAGATACAGGGCTGGTCCTGAAATGGGGCAGGGACAGTGACTGAGAATTGATCAGCCAAGAACGAGTGAAACCAAGATTGGCATTCTCAGGCATTTCTGAGTCTGTGTTATTTGCTCAATGATATTGAATGCAGCTGATAGATCAAGTAAAATCATTGCAGCGATATCCCATTGATCAGCAAGCAGAGCAAGATTGTCCATGTGCGAGACCAGTACCAGCTCCGTACCCCGGCCAGGTCCATACCCAGACTGAAAAGGGTCAAAGAAAAAGGATTCTTCCAGAAAAAAAAGAATGTAGGGAAGAGATAGGGTGATAGTAGCCAGTAGCAAGGGGTCCAAGGAACACTTCTTTAGTAGGGGGATAACTAAGGCACGCTTCAAAACAGGAGAAATAAAAATGCTAGGTAGAGAGTGATTCACAGCTCTTGTGAGCAATAAGGCAATAACAGAAATAATACATTTTAAAAGAGAAAGAGGAATTGGGTCAATGGGGGAGGCAGATTTAAGCATGACAGTCACCTGAATGATGTCATTAGGGCCGAAGGAAGGGAACAAAGACCAGGAATAGAACACCATAGAAGTCAAAGACAAATTAAAGTTGGGAGAGCACTCAGGCAAGATAGTCAACCTTTGATGGATGGTGTCAATCTTGTCATTAAAGAAGGCCAAGTGGGAGTCACATAAATACTGAGAGGCAGATACAGAAGTGGAAGAAGAAGCCCTAGCTGTGAGAGTCTGAACAGTTTTGAAAAGCTCCTTAGAGTGGTTAAGAACTTGTAGAGAAGCATATGTATCCGTCAATAGACCCCACCTGCTCACCTCGGTCTTACTGGAAGAACAAGAAGAAGACACTATGCCTGACACCGGGTATTATCCCAATACGATATCAAAAACATGAGACACATTACAGGCTCAGACAACCGTATAGAAATGTATCCTCAAACGGATGCGATAGAAGTAAGTCTGCAGACATCAATGGAGCTAAAAGAAATATAAGTGAAGTCTGACAATTGTAAAGTGACGTCATGAAGAGAAGACACAAGGGTGCACTGAAATGATATACAAATACTTAAAGAATGAAGATGTGACTGAAGTAAGAAGGTGAACATATATGTGGATACAAAGAAATCATATACAATGATAAGATAAGTAAGAAGAGATGTAGTGCATTTATATATGCAGAAACGCTATGCAGATGAGACCACTAGAAACTTGCTGAACAAAGAAAATAGAACATGAGTAAAGCAGCCATGTTGAGAAAATCGACATCAGTATTGTGTAATAATAAGGAAGAAACCTCAAGGAGAAAAACCAAGGCTGCAGAGCTGACAGGCACTGAAATACAAATTCATGCACGAACAAAGAATATTTGTGTGGCTGAGGATGAAAGATGCCACAGCAACAAGCAACTGCAAAGCACAAAAGGAGTCAAAGAGGATAAGTCATGTATGCAGGACATATTTCTCTTAGATCAAGCAAATGAGTGAACATTTGCGAGTGCCAGGTATTGTACAATTACAATACATGGAAAGCGCGTGCAGAGTGGAGCAACCAAGACTCTAGAGGCCAAGAGGAGTACTAGCACCCAATATAATTTAATCAAATAGTAAATAGTTCTAAATAGAAGGGCAGAATGGACAAAATCATGTTCTCCTCACATGTGGTGTAAGACCAGAAGACAAGGCCTATTCATGAAGCTCCAGACGAAGATAGCAATTCACTTTCACTCCCTTTAAAGATTTGAGTAAGGGAAAAGTCAGCAAGGTCAACTACAAAGGCTTCGGTCCTAATTTATGAGAGATGGAGGTGTGGGTTTTATTTATTTATTTACTTATTTATTTTTCTTTTCTTTCTTCTTCTCTCTCTCTATTTTTTTATTTATACTTACTGCTATTGTTTCACAGATATGTACATTTTGCTGAACTCTGTTTTGTAATGATAATATGCTAAAATTTAATAAATGTGTTCTAAAAAAAATAATAATAATAATTAGCCAAGTGGGCACTTGTCTGATGTTCTTCCCCGCACCTGGGTTTCATTTTGCTTATGTGCTGCTGACAAACCGAATGTTCAAGGTTGGAGGAGAGTGCCAACCAATCATGAGGGCATGTGTAATGGTGGACTATACATTTTTGTAGAAGCCAATATGCTATTATTCTGATAGTATCTGTATTTTACGTAGTTAGAGGTTCAAGGTGTGCCTACAAAATAAGAGGAATCCAATGATGTCACTAACACCTAAATGAACTACAGGCATATATGTTCCCCTAACCAATCCCACCACCCAATAGGTTTTTACTGTTTGCCACAAAGGATGACCTCATAGCTGACTTACATCAAGGTATAAAGCCTTTTATGTAATTGAAATGCATTGACAGTGTGTGAGCTGCAATTTGTTTTGCTCGCCAGGTTTCCCTACTTTGATGAGCTGATAATAAAGTGGTATTTGGCTATATTCTTTGAGTCTATCTGGCTATTTGTGCCTGGGATCAGTTATTGTGGTATCCCATTCAGCTCTTGGAACACTCTGGGTGCTACTGCACATTTTGGTAGTGGTACAGATGGTTCAATCAAACTCTCTGATTTTGGACGTCTTCTGCCATCAGCCAGAAGACCCCACATTTTTCTGTGGAGAGCAGAAGAAAAACATGTGTATGAGGAGGCGGTCGGCAGGTATCTCTTTGAAGAAATACCTGTCCAGTCCTCACGGGTGCCCTGCGGACTGGCGGCAAAGTGGTCGATAGGGGAAGAGTCGATACTGAAGAGCTCGGACTGAAAAACAAACTTACGAATAAACATCAAAAGTGGCAAGTAAAAGGGGAGGGAACGTATTGCATTTGTATATATAGTGGGGGAAAATGACAGGATTTGATTATGCAAAGATACCTCATTTCCTATTCTCAGGGAGCTAGAAGGGACCGCATCACACTTCAGAACAGAGTATTTCTTATGGAATTCTTGCAGCCAGGCCAAAGAGGGTGCACAACACACTCCAAAAATAGAGATTGGATACTTTTACTAGGCAGTTAAAGAAGATGATCATAGAAATTGTTGTGCATATTTGTGTGTGGTTGTGAAAATATGAGTGCAAAAATGGGCATAAATTGTATTAGTTGTGATAATGTAGGTTGTATGTTGGAACTATAAAACTATAGTAATAATCCAACTGATTATCAGAACCTAAAATGAACGATTGACACCAATCATAGAAGGGTAGCACTTGAAGAAGAAATAGATTAAAATAATATTCTTAGATTGTCAATAAAAATAGCAGAATTGTAAGAATTGATGGAGCCATAAACAAAGCAGCACAAAAAATAATATTGCATAGGCTTTGACATTTTTCAGAGAATATTTTGGAGAAATGGATGGTGTTTGATGGTGCTTGCCCAAATTGATTGTTGTGATATACTTAATCAAAGTAATAACAGAATAGAATAACCGGTAAGTATTGAAAGTTAAAAAAGACTCGCCATTATGAGGGACACTCCCCTTCTACACTTGTGCAAAACATTACCAAGGGACACACCAGAGATTAGGAAATACCATGCTCAGTGGGTAAAAGGCAAGGCTTACAAAATGTTCATGCCTTGGCCTCAAGAAGGTTTGTTATCAAGAACAGTATTGCAACACATGACAACATACTTATATGCTGAATACTCAGGTAAGAAGTTACTGAAAAGGGTAGCTATTTTAGAGCTATTGAAAATGTATCAGAGCGAGAAAGAAGACCCGCCAGTGAAGGAGTGGATTCTTAATCAGCATAAAGGGGATGACGTGATGCCCTCTACTCCACTTTCGCCTCCTGAAAACAAAAGCATGATTGAAGATAAACAGGGATTTTATCCTCTAAAAGTGTTAAAAGCAGCGATGGGGTATGTTAATGTGACATATGCCCTCCCACCCCCGCTTATAGTCATAAAGATAATATAGAAGAAAGCAATAGTAAAGAACGCAAATATATGTCCATATGTGATGAACATAAAGAGTACAATGCAAGAAGGGACAGACAGATAAAGATAGAAAAGTAGAGAAAGACAGAGCCAGAGGAGTGACAATAATACATAATGAGTGGATTGGAGGATGGATACTGCTCAAATTAGATGGAAAGGGTATTGACGATGTTATAGAAAGAGTAGAAAGAGAAGAAAGGAAAAGGAATGAGAAAGGGCACACACAGATGAGAAGGAAAAAGAGAGTAAGCAAAAGGAAGAACAAAGAAGATAAAAGAGAAAGAGAGAAACGTGAAGAAACATGAAGAAATAGAAGCACAGATATTGAACAAACATAGGTTGCAAAGAAGGCGAGAGGACGGGGAGATGAGAAGAAAGAAGGAAGACATGAGAAGGAGTAGGGGACAAAGGGATGACAAAATAGATCACATTGTTAATAGATGTGTAATACCAACGAGAATGATGGGAAATACAGAGAAGATCAGGGAGCTGCACAAGATACCTAGAATACAGACATGGGCTAATGAGCATGAGGCAGAAGGTATATAGCGAATATATACAGGCAAATGAGGGAAAACATGATTACGAGACCAAAGGGAGCATCGAAAGAACTTTGAAAGAAATGGGAGGTAGATCAGATGATGTAATGATGGACAAGCATAGAACGCTGTCCTTAATCAGACTAGAGGTTGATGATGAGGAAAGGGATAACTGCCATCCCAGTTGGGGCATGAAGATATCAGATTAAGAAAGGGAAGAAAACAAGAGATAACGAGGAGAGGGAGCATATGGCTTTTCGATAGGTAAAGTGGTCAGATTTAGAAGATCCAAAAGAAAAAAAAACAGAGTCTACACCATATTCTGAATGACCGCAAGCATGGTCACATAAAACAGGGGATATTCCCCTGCTTTACATAAGTAAATTACGGTCACTTGCAGGACAAAGACGAATGGGTGAAGCTAGCCCCACCTGGGAGACAAGAAGCATAGGTGGATACGATTTTACACCAGGATTTACACCATTTATGTTATTACAGAAAGGGGGGAGAATGACTACAATATATACTGTGGCCACAAATGGATAAAGAACATTTGAAATATAATTTACCTAGTTCGACTGCAGGATTGGGAACATGGATTTATGACTTAGAAAGAATGACAGGGCAAATGCAAATGACATTAACAGTGGGTGATGTAAAAGGCCTATAAGCAGCTATTCTAGGGGAGAGCGCTGATGATAATTGGAGATGAGGAGGATATGCAAGTGTGACAGCACAAAGCACAACACATGACAGAGCGCCATTTAATAATTGCAGAGCAGGCATATGAAGGGCGCTTAGAGTATAATATACTGACACATCAGACATGGGTACAATTATGACAAGCAACATGGCTGAGGGCAAAGATCCTGTTGCTTGTATTCAGGAGATTCAAGAATGGTGACATCTTGAGATGAGGGAACCATGTGATAAAATTGTAACTTTATTTGACCATATTTTATGTCAGGGTCTGCACGAGCCAGTGCAAAGGCAAATGAAAAAACAGGTAGGTATGGATGCGAAGGCATGCCCAGAAATACAGTTGACTATTGTACATCACTGTCGATTAGTAAAGGAGAATAATAAGAAAAAACCTGCAAATAGAAAGCAGGAGGAAACAATGTTAGCACAGAAAAAGGTGTACAAATTTGCCATAGATGGGTCAGTATTGACGAATGGTGAAGGCATGGCCACAAAAGAGTTACAGCTTATGCAACCAAGCAATGCAGGGTACCTTATAGATCAAGGAGGGTAACATTGTTTGCCACAAGGTAGAGGGAATGGTCCTAGAGGTTTAGAAGGCAGATTTCAAAACCCTCAAGTGGTGGTGGTATTTAATGGAGGACATCCGCAGCAATGCTGGAATTGTGGGAGGACAGGACATATGGCTGGCACACAAAGAAGTAGATGAGGCATGCAGCAGAACTGGCAATCTCGAAGAAGGGCGGGGCGGGCTATACTCCACAGTGTAGTACAGAACCACCAGAGTATTATGCCAAAGATCACATGCAGTATCAGACATGTGTGCCACAAATACAGCAAACGCAGTAGACCCCACTGCAGCCACAATCCCATCCCCACAATGGCAACTAGAGCAAGCACCTATGCAAACCCAAAGTACAGACACAACAACAATAGTGCACTCCGATGCAACACGCAACAGTTCCACAATGGAAGGCGAATACAGAAGTCCCACAAGGGAATTTATACCCACAATAGGAGAGCCCAAAGAGTGGCCTCATGTGTTCAGTACTATCTGTGACACCACACCCACAAGAGGAACCAAGGGTGAGGGTAAAAAAAGTAGGCAAGACATGTTAGTTCCTTGTAGGCACAGGAGCAACATGTTCCTGTGTTCTAGAGGGACTATGAGTTTGGTTCCTTTCACTGATGAATTACCAATTGCAGAAGGAGAACATGACATGTCTATTGCATTATTGTATTTGCAGCTGCTTTATGGAGCATAATATGATGAAAGGCAGACCTCAGGTTTAAAGTGAAACATACATAGGCCCCTCCTAGGATCCACAATAGCCCCATTGTGTAAGTTAGTGAGTGAGTGTCTGTCTGGTATTAGGTATTTGTTATGTGACCGCAAGTCTATAAACAAGTTTACCATGCTGTTTGTTTTTCCTAACAATTACCATGAAACATACCAATTCTTCAGATTGTATCATTTTAATCACACCTTGTCTTCCCATGCTTTATATGTCTTTCTTTACTTGGCGCACTCCTAACCTTGTGAACCACTGGCATGGCATGAGACATCTACTCTTATCCGATGTGTGAATCCTTTTGGAAATCCTAACTCTTCTCTGAATATGCTTAGGACATCCATTCTTTTCACTATCTATATGTTCTCCTGGTGTTTTGTTGCTTGATTCACATACAAACACTGATACAACAGCATTGGGATCTAATGTTATCATTAGTCTTCTTTCGTGAGGCCAGCTATTCCCTACTGCTTTGCGACACCCGAACTGCGATTCAGTCCAGAACCATCCTATTATATCAATTACTTTTCCTTCACAGACAACTGGGGTTATATCTATACGATTGATAACTGCTGTTCCTTTTTCTTTGAACGTGGTTTCATAGATGTTCTTTCAAAGAACATCTAAATGAACATTTGTAGGTTTTCTTTTGCCATTTTGATCATTGCCATGGGTTTCTCAGTATTGTTGGGATGAACAAACATCATCTCAGTCAGGCAAAAAGGTTCAGGCTGAGAAAAACCTACTAGCCCATACCACAGTGTGAGAGGATGTGTTTCGCACAGCAAAAGGTGCACGTATCACTTGTAGTTAGTTTTGACACATATTAGATACCCACATATAGTAACACAGAATGAGAGACACATATATTAATGCGTGGTTGCAGAGGTTATAGATAGGGCATTGTTATAGGCCCTGTGTTTAGTAGATGTATACAAAGTTATGTTTTTCAGTGTGGTGCGAGGAAAGAGCTGAAGTAGGTGGAAGATGGAGTCAGAAAGGTTCTGTGGTAATAACGAGGTCAGCATGTTAACATGGCAGAAATGCCGCCATATTGCATTTTAAGGCCTACTGCACAATGAACAACATGTAGGCCCTAATGTGGATTTGTGGCTCCATTTAACTCAATCCCAAGACAAATAACATTTCCGTCCCTCAAAAAAGAAGCCAAGGTCAGAGGCATACGCTGTGCACAGTTAAGCAATAATTGTATCCAGCTTCAGGGCCTGAAAGTAGTGGGAAAGGAATGTTAGCTGTGGGCAGGGTAGGTAGGGGTGTGCCCTTTGAAAGACAAAGTCATGAGAATAGCGCATGAGGGTTTGCAATGCCAATCGGCCAGACTGAGATTTAGAACACTACTACCCTCAACCAAGTAGCTGTGATCCCATTAGAATTACTAGCACACTCATACCAAATTCAAATATATTCCAGCAATTCAGATTCAAGAGTGGTGCCCTGGTCACGTCGTTACTGGGCACCTGGGGTTTGAAGGAGATAGGGAGCTGTGCCTGGAACATTCTGTGGTTTGGGATAGGAGGAGCAGAGGTGATGGCAATACATTTATTACAAGGTGGTGTGTGCAGCTTGTGTGCACTGTCGTGTCTGGTATAACAAGAAGGTCCATTGTCTTATCAAAGAAGAATTGGCCTCGCCAATAATCCGGATCGCGGGGTTCCAGATCATGCAACGGTCATCATTTAGCAGTGTATCAATACATCTATCAGCCAATCCATACCTGCATTTAACAATGACGATTGAGTGGGCCATGTGAATAAGGGAAGGAGTTTAGATAAGGTGTGGCCAATTGATCCAGGAACTGTAGTGGGGTATTAGCATGTTGTATAGGTGGTAGACAAGGAGGGTGGTGGGAAAACATTGCAACCTATGCTTGCTGATTTGCAGTTTTCAGCTGTATAACTTTTTGGGCCATGACAAGCCCTGTGTCTATTCAGTTCTATGGGACCTTTTTGCATAAAATAAACCTTGTTTTCCCTTGCAAAGAGGTTCAGTGATTATGTGGTCTTTGGATTATTTGTATTGTTCGGGTTTTGGGTCATGTCTTTCATTAGAGTATCTGCATCTTCATCAATTTTGTTTTCATTTCTTGTTTCCATTATATGTTCCACTCCATTATCAACTCATCTAGCTCTTCACATACTTCTTCAACATAGTTCATTGATGTTGTTGCAGTCCGACATTATTTGGCTAGATGTCCTCTCCTATTACTTTTTCTGCATATTACTTTAATTGTGAGGCATTGATTACTATTCGATAGGTGAGAAGCACTGTTAAATCTGAATCATCTTCATTCACTTCTCTCAGGATTCTTCAACTTACATTGTTTTCTTCTTCTCACCAGATTTCTCTTGTTATCAAATATGTGTGTTCCTTGCACGGCTAACATGTCTGGTACATCTGAGGTCTCTTTTAGTACAGTTACTGAGTTGTCTTTTTTTACCCACATCCTTGTGTGTTTGACTTAAATTGCTACTCTTACATCTTCAACAATAGATGGATTTCCTTTAGACCACAGTACATCATGTTCTTTGCTCTCACGACATTCTAACACAAATTGATCTTTTAGTCTCTCTTCCAAGTTCTCCCCCAAACTGATATGATGATTCTAATCTTTCTGCGCAGCCACGTAATGTTTTACCAACTCTTTTTCCAACAGCAAACTTTTTGAAAATGATAAGGTTCTGGAATCACACTAAGTTTATTTTTACTTTGTAGTACGTTGTTCATATTCATTTAACCCATATGATTATGTTTCCTTTACATTGGGTAGGTTCTAAAAATGTTCTTCACTTACATTTGCCAGATAATGGATCAATAGTGACATTTTCCTTTCAATGGCATAATTAGATCCATAACTTGCCTGCATACAATGGTAAAAACGTTTCTTCCACCACCTTCAAGGTATTGGTGGGTCATCTTGTTAGATGCAAAATAATGGTGATGCTGAAATATTTTGCATGCTTTCTTCATTCTTTTGTGTATCACCTTTTTCCACTGTTTAATAGTTATCAGGGAATATTAACCTATCCTACTGTTTACTTCTTTTGTAACCACTTAGTCATGTGAGACATTGGTTATCATATTATTGTGCCTTTGTTTCCATATGACTTGTTTCACACTTTAATTTGATTGTCAATATTGCCTCACACACTTGATACTTATAAACGTCAGTGAGCCTTTTTTTTATCTGTGAGTTTCTATATACTCTGTGTAGGACATAGTTGTTGTTGCTGGCAACTACTTGCTTGTGAAGAAATTGCTATTCACATGTATGCACGTTGCAGAGGTCCTTTCCTCTGAAGTTCAATGGTTTGGGAACAGCGCATGCACAGCACATTCACCTTCCTCATTGATTTAATAAAATATATGTTTTTTTGTGTGTGGTTTGCTCCACAGCCGAGGCTGATGCGCTCACCGATGACAGTTTCTCAAGGTTGCACCATATTGTAGCCTTTGCCTCTGCTGCTTCAATCAGCTTGACTCTTACACGCAAGCTCCTCTCTTGTTCCACTAGTTGACTGATGGATTCACAGTGTAGCATCGTTCATCACGACTTATAGTGAAGGGTCCGCAATGTCAAGTCAGTTCATAGTTCTATTGATACTTCTTAGCACCCCACAGCATCACCACAACTGTTCACGTCACTCCCTATCTTCTTCTCATCTTGGGTTCTCATCTAAAATTCTAACTGTAGAACACTATACTCATTTTAAGTGTACTCTGCCACCAGGTTAATCATAGTTATTGGTTATGGGAACAGGAGTGCATATTTTAAATGCAGCTCCTGCGCTGCAATGACTTGGCTGTCATTGCAGCTATCATAGGGTACCGCTACCCGCTGGACCTGCTCTGTGCCACGGGGGAGCAAGCGATGCAGGTCAAGAAATTGATTCAGAGGGGTACATGTGTACACTATGCCTTTAGCATGGAGTTTTGGGGCAGTTGGTTCTGGTCAGCAGACCACCCTGTCTGAGAAAGAATTACCTGAATCGTTTTATATTGATAAAAAAAAAACAACCAAGGGCTTCTACACCCTTGCCAGATGGCAATCCTTCACACCAAGAACCATGATTACAAAATGAAAGCTTTCATTTCCAGTTGCAGCTACAGGATGAGAAGGAAATTTTCCAGTAGAAAAGAAGGAAAAGGGTACCATCCACTAGCACACCCCCTCTCTAAGACAGCCTTCAACCAACTGCCAAGCATAACATCCAACAGCTCACTCACACATCTTTCACTACATAGAACAGAAATTACTTCAAACATGCAAACAATCATCCAGGGCAGCATGCAAAGGAGAGGGGAAAGGTAGAAGACACATCAACAAAATACTGTTCTGCAAGCCTTCATAGATACATGTTTCAAGCATTTAAATAATAAAGCCACATCAGCCCTAGCAACCACAATGTTAAAGCTATCTTGAGAACTGCATTCAAATATGGTCCAACCACTATATTGTACCTTAAGTGAATTTCCTATATAGTAGCATTTGTGGCATTGCCTTAGAACACCCAATTATGTAGTATGCACCAATCCTCTGCGTACGCTTCGTGTTACACTTGTTAAACTATCAATACAGTCTCTTGGAAATAATCAGCAACTCATATTGAATAAGAGGATGATTGTTAAGTCATTTAAAATGTTACTCACTGCTTTAACCTTGATTGAGTGGATGTTCACAATTTCCTTTCCCATGGACATGGGCAACTGGCTAGCATTCAGACCACTGAAAACTGAACTTACTAAAACATGCAAAAGTACTCAGAACATATAAATATGAGAACACATCGCTGTGCCACTATGGTCATTTCCCTGGTTGCAAGTTAAATGATAAAACCTCTGCCAGTGTTTAAGGGATTTGCAGTGGTCCAAATGATAGCCGGGCCAGGCCACGTCTGTATATTAGTCATGGGAGCCCAATCACAATATTATTGTGTACCAGGCACCCACCACCCTTGTGTATGCTGGAAGCACATTTTACAATGATAGGGACCTTAAAGTCATGCAATTGTGAAATGAAAAATACCTGCATATTGCCTAAAGTCACTTTTTTTTACTTGTGTGACATTTTGAGGAAACCCTCTTATTGACCAAAGAGAAAGAAACTTCGGGGCAGATACTCAAAAAAATGGCACAAATGAAAAAAGCACAGAAAACAAACTTCTTTCATTTGTTCTAATTGCTGACATTTTCAAGTCAGCAATTTCTCAAAGGTGACCCACACATTTCATGAGAGTCTGGACAATAGTGCAAAGATGCGATGTCCAGCCCCTTGGATACATGAGTGTTGAGAACCCTTAGCTCTACTACATTTTTGTGTGTTTACCAGTTCTAATTTGAGTATTTCTACTCCTTCATTCCAAAAAACGTTTATAGCATTAATTAAAACTAATAATAACATTTTGTGTCAGGACAAAATTACTGGTGAATTTAAAATGGAACAATAACAATATAAAACTTCTTTATTATAACACTTTTCCTTTTATCGTTACTTCTTGTAAGGACCCCAAGTCAATTTTCTTCGTAATAAATGAGACCTTCTCAGTCCATTTGACTGATCCTCCTCCCGACTTGATTAGTAAAATCATATTAAAACCAGAGAAAGAATCAATATCTTGCACTGGTACTTATTTTGATTTTCCATAAACATCCCAAAACGTTTTGTTTCTTCAATGTTGTGTGTATTCCATTTAGATCAAGACATTTCACAAAATGTTCCTACATGTATCCATCATTCCTTTAGTCGAATCTGGGTCTCTGGCAACAAGATTTCCAGCATCCATATAGTTAATGCAAGTTGTGTGTTGTTTATTCAGCCCAGGAATAGGTGCACTTTTAATTATTGTATAATCTCTTCATAATTTACCCAAAAATTCTATACAGCAAATTAATAAAACTTCATGTAATAGACAGATGTTCTAACTGTCTGATAAATGGTAGAGGAATCTAATAATAATTGATTAACAATGTTTCTCCTTCTATTGTTCAAGTATATTTCACAGTTATCCAATGTAGGAATATTTCAGTAAAGACTACACATTTTAAAGCCTGGAATAAGAACACATAAGCAACATGGTTGTAAGTATTGCCTAGGTCCAAATGATCAGCAAGGGAATATCGATGTCTCACATACATGTCACATATTTGTGTTATAGTATTAATGTGTCCCTATTTTATTTTCAGCAACCACAGAAACTTGCTGTTGATTAATGCCTGTTGACATTACTTCACTAATCCTCTTTGCTATTGTCTTTAGATACTGTTTTTGTCCACATTTAGTAATAGGTCTCCAAATGATCATTGCAGTTTCCATCATCACAATTACTGTACTTTTAATCGACAATTATCTTACAAACAATAGATAAAGCTCATACCATAATACAATACGTTAATACAAATACAAAACTACTAATAAAGTGAAGCATATAAATAACACAGTAAAAACTCGTATAACAGTTACGATGCATTCCCGATCCGTACAAAAACAGAGAAAAAGCAAAAACCACATTGGGCAATTGTGTCAATTTACACAAATCTTCAGCAGTATACAGAGTCCTTACATCAAATTAATATAACATTAGTTTCAGAAACATCTATCCAGGGACCCTGTTCCGTGGACACATAAAGAAAAATGCTAAATAGTTTGAATCACAGTGGGCTATTTTGGCAAAAACCTGACTTAATGTAGTCCCATAATCCGCAATCAGAATTTAACCTATAGTGTCCAAGCCAAGGAGGGGTTTGTAATATTGAGATCTTTTTCATATCCAGGATCCTCCTTGTTCAAACAGTACAGGCACGACAGAATGCATTGAAGTCATTTCTAATGAATATATCCTTCCTCACACATGGTTTGTCCTGTTGTCCTATCAGGAGTGTCCTAGATTTCCATTCGACCAATTTTAACTGCCACTTTACATATTTGCAGGAAGGTAACGGCCTACCTCCTTCTGCATTTAAGACATCTATTAATGCCTTAATGTATTTAACTAAAATGGTTATACTCATTACTTTACCCAATACAATAATATCTTCAATGCAACCCCATTTTCTATATTTCGCAAAACCATTTCTATATGTAAGGAAAAATAATGTGTAACCCCAGGATCCTTGTTATGAAATCATTTTCTTGTATAATCAATTTCTTCACCAATCATTGGCCCCATAATTCAGCTCCATTTACAGAGGTTTGCCTGCCATGTAATTTATAAATACCAATTGGCAGATTTATGACCACATTCCTGTTTTGAAATTGAGCTACTGCCAATAAGCTAATATCAAATTACATTTGAAAATGTGCTGATCCCACAAGCAGATACTACAAATCCTGATACTCAGATGATGGTATATCTTAAATTGCTGGATCTTGGTAAAATCACTACTTAAGGTAGGTTTAGGTGGTCACATTGTTGCTCTTTTAATCTTGGATTGCTCAAATTTCCATTTCATTGTGTTACAGTATTTGTTAAACCTAGTGTAGAGGAGGAGCCAAAAGCATCTACCGGAAATTCCCACCCCTAAATTAACTATATGTTGGGTACTGGAAATAGTGACAAGAGCAACACCTGTAATGATGCCTATGACACAAGCAGCCTTTGAAGCAAGGTATCCATTGAGAAAAGCAGTCTTTATGCATCCATGAAAAGCTGACAGCCTCTTGGGAAGGATCCCTGAAGAGCACATGTAGACGGATGAAAGAAGAGACTGGTGACATCACATGAAGAAAAGTGACACACCTCAGAAGAGAACACAAGAGAGAAGATGAATAGATCATATAGAATCTGAAGACGAAATGAGAATCGAGTAAACTTCCATATGCAGAAATGAAGATCGCAGGTGTGAAAAGCACAAAATAAAATGAAAACCATTTTATAATTGTACAGATGCAGTAACGCAAGTAGACAAAGTAATCAAACGGCTAGATACGTAGTGAATAGATTGTGGTGATGCACCAAGGTATATAAATGTATAGGAACCTGAAAGTTGCACACTGTATTAGAGCAAACTGGGCACCGTGAATAAGAAGGGCTGATAAGTGTTGCACAGCAGAATAAGACTGGCTGGAGATGGAAGAAAAATCAAGGAGGCCTGCCTGGCTCAATGTCAAGAGATGAGGCAGCCAAGAAACAAGTTAATTATCATGGAAAGACAAAATGAATGTGAAGGCAAGAGCCAAGCTCCTGTTGAGGTACAGCGGAAGGACAATGAGTGCCAAGTTTTATTAATTTAATGCCACTAAATGCTATGTAAGAGCTCAGAACGTGATCTCCATTCACATGGTCAGATTAAAATAGACTTCAGGCAAGTTACGCAGAGACCAGAAGATAAAGACATGCTCACACTCCCTTTCATTCCCAGGAGCATTGTTATGAAGTATTGAGGAAACCCTTGATGAGGTACATGTAAAGAAATACTTTATTTCATAAGTGACCCGTCGCCCTGCACTGCATCCGCCGCCGTCAGCCACCCGTTGTTTCACAAGCTACAACCATTCTATAGAACTCCCCCACAGCTTCCTAAGTAAACATTCTGAATCCACGCGGACGCAGGCAGGGTGCCAATTAAAATTCATATGTCAATAAATAACGTTAACATGTAACAATGTTAGTCAACAACCAATTTCCAAACAAACTATATACAACACTATCCCCTTCCTTGTAAAAACAAAAAAATAAATTATAATAGTGAAAGAGAACAAACACATTTAAATCATGAAATAAGATAATAACTTAAAGAGCATGTTAAATTATTCTCAATATAAATAAGCTTCCAAACAAAGGTTTCTATTAGAACATTAAACTACTAGTCATTAAAAACTAGTTATCCATAACATAATCTTTAGACCAAACTGGTAGTTTTCTAACTCTTGCACCTCAAACAACTCTTCCATCAAAATCATCAATGGTATGATATGCTGGATGTACATAGCCAGCTCCCATCTCACTTCCATGTTGTTCATTCACTCTGCCATCTTCATGCACATACCCATTTCCCATCTCACTTCCCATCTCACTTCCATACTGCTCATTCTTATCGTCACTTTCTAACTGTAAATCATCCTCAAATAAATTAATTGCTCTTCTGTTATTTCTCTTCCTCCATTCCTCCACAGTATCTTCATTCCTCCAATTCCATTTACTAATCCTATCCAACTTCCAAACTGAGCCACCTAGAACTTTAACAGCCCTTTTGAACACATCAACTACCTTTACAGGATTGGAGTATTTAGATTTGCCTTTCCTTACATTTCGTCCCTTTTTAATCCTTACAAAATTACCCGGGACCATTTTCAACCTGCACTGTTGAAAATGCTTTCTCCCATCAACTTCTACATTATTGTCATACCCTTCTTTCCCCCTATAGTTGATCTAAAAATGGATTGAGCAAAGTGTTTGGCACTCTGCCTCTCATCATCTCAAATGGAAACTTTCCTGTGTCCCTCCTGACAGAAACTCTGCTGCTCCATACTTTCACTTTGAGTGCCTCTTCAACAGGCATATTATTCCTTAATGCTTGTTCCACTGTCTTCACTATGACTCTATTACATCTTTCCACCAAAAAGTTGGTTTGAGGGTGATAAAATGCTGAGAATCTCTAATCAATCCCAGAATGTACAGCAAAATCTTTCATTTCTTTACTTCTGAACTGTACCCCATTATCACTAATTATGACTTTCGGGTAGCCTTCCCTCCTAACAACTTGTATCAAAAATGTTATTACCTCACCAGAATCAACTTTACTTACCAATTTGACCTCCAGCCAACCTGAAATATAGTCCACCAAAACAATAAAAAATGTGCCCTCTTGTCCCAAATCTCCATATGGTCCAACTATGTCAATAACCAACCTGTCCCATGGTTCTTCACCCTTGGACATGTTAATCGGTTCCACTTTGTAACTTTTGCAACTTTTGTCACTATTCTGACATGACCAACAATCTCTGACAAACCTTTCCATCATCAAATCCAAAACAGGCCACCAATATTTCGCTCTTACATTATATTTTGCCCCTGTTATACCTGGATGCCCTTGATGTGCCTTTTCAATTAACTCCATATGTAAAACCTGTGGAGGAAATAGTTTCTCTCCTCTTAGTAACAGATCATCCTCTATAGACAACTTTTCTCGTATTTCCCAAAATTTTACACATTCATCATCAACTAATCTCTTTTCGGGCCAACCCGACTTGGTATATCTCATGACATTATTTAGAATAGTATCCTTGGTAAGTTCACTTAGCCACATTTCCTTTGGCATTACCTCAAAAACTGTTGCTACTACCTCACTATCTTGATCAAACTGAATGTTACTATCTACTAAGGGTAACCTAGACAAAAAATCAGCTATCACATTCCTCTTTCCTGGATTATACTTTACTACGAAGTGAGAATCTTGTAATCTGAGACTCAATCTGGCCAATCGTGGAGAAGCACTACTCATTCCCGTACAGTGAGCACTTCTACCAATGGTTTGTGATCAGTTTGTACCACAAATTTGCTCCCCCACAAATACTTCCTAAAGTAATTAACTGCCCAAACACAGGCTAGCATCTCTCTTTCAATGACTGAATACATGCTTTCAGTATCAGAAATCGCTCTGGATGTGTGATTTATGACTCTTTCATGACCATCTTCTGTGATAAAACTGCCCCCAAGCCACTACCACTAGCATCTACCGTGACTCTAGTCTGTCTTCCAAATTCAAAACCCCCCGATTCTACAGCTCCACAAATTCCCGCTCTGATGGATTCAGTTGCTTTTTTACACTCATCATCCCACTCAAATCTCACATCCTTTTTCATCAGTTTCCTCAAAGGCTCAGTAACACTGGCGGAATTCTTTACAAACTTATTGTAATATTTGCACAACCCAAGAAACAACCTGAGCTCTTTCTTATTAGTGGGGTCAAACAAATCTTTAATCGCTTTCATCGCCTCTTTTTTGGGCTTATAACCCCTTCCATTTACAATGTGACCTAGATACTCTACCTCTTTCACTCTGAATTTGCATTTACTTTTCTCCACTTTCAACCCACTGGCATCCAATCTTGACAACACCTCATTCAACCTTCTGTAATGCTCCTCAGAACCTCAGCCAAAAATGATTATATCATCCTGGTACACTAAGGTTCCAGATAAACCCTTCAACACATGTGTCATAAGTCTCTGGAACACTGCTGCCGCAGAGGCCAATCCGAAAGGCATCTGCTTGTATCTATATAACCCAATCGGTGTGATAAACGCAGTAATATCTCTGCAGTCCTCTGTGGGTGATATCTGGTGGTATACATTTGACAAATCCAACGTGGATAATGTATCTGCTCCTCCAAAACTGTTCAGTATCTCCGATTTTATTGGTAAGGGAAATATGTCCGTGATGATGTTTTTGTTCACATCTCTGAGATCCACACATATCCTTGGCTTCCCGTTTTTCTTTATTGCTACGACAATGGGACTCACCCATTGTGATGATTCAATCTTTTCAATTACTCCCTCCATCTCCAATCTTCCCAATTCTTCCTCCACCTTATCTCTAAGAGCGAAACGTATTGGCCTGGCTTTTGTGTGTGTCACCGGTAATGCTCCACAATTGAGTTTTATTCTGTGAGCAAAATCTTTCAGCAAACCTAACTTAGTTTGGAAGACCTCATCAGGATTCACCTTTGTCTTCTTCGTTTGATCACTACTACTGTTCACAATAAGGATGTCACACGGATCTAATCTTATCCTTAGCGCTGCTTGATCTCTCCAACCTATTATGTTCACTCCTTTTCAGCCACATAAATCTTCACTTGAGCACGTCTATCTTTGAACTGAATAATGCCGAAGAACCAACCCACGATCTGTATTTTTGATCCTTCAAATCCACCTGGATTCTTTATGTCTGGTGTCTTCAAATTACATCTGAGGCCTTCTGCAACAAGTTTCTGCCAAGTCTTCTTTGAAATGATGGTCCAAGGTGAACAACTATCAACTTTAACTTTGAATTTCCAATTATCTACAATGACTTCGCAACTTGGGCACTTAAACTCCCCTCCAGGTGGTTCATGAATCATGAATACTCTCTCTTCATCAGATTCATCATCTTACTCTTGTATTGCCGACACTCTCTTTTTCCATCTGCAAACAACTGCAAAGTGACCCTTCATCCCGCAATTTCCACATTTTTGACCAATTGCAGGGCAATTTCTGAAGCAAGCAGAATGGCTCAATCTATCACAATTGAAGCACCTATCACCATCTCTTGTCTGTGGAGGCTGAACCCTCGACTCAGTTTTTGTCCAGAATGTTCCTCTAGAAAGGTTCCCTCTCCCCTCCTTGTTTTCTGATCCTTTGGTCTTGTTGAATCTATTTGTGACAATTTCAGACCGTTCTCTGGTGCGTACAGCATTCACTAGACCTTCCTCCAACTCTTGAATGCTTTTGTTGCTGGTCAGCAATACATTTTGTGTAGCCTCTTGTTTCTTAGACTTCATCTCTTTCGAGCACAGCTGGCTGTGTTCAATCCTTTTTGCAATAACGATAGTCTCAGGCAGGGACGGATTACCAACCATCCATAACCTGTCCTGTATCAGCGAGTCTCTGGTATGAATTATGACCTGATCTCTGATGAGTTCATCCAGGGTGATTCCATTTCCAAAATGACATGTGCGAGCCAACAACCTTAAAGCTGAGATATATTCTTCTATACTTTCCTGCTCCCTTTGAGTCCTTGGATAGAATGTAAATCTATTAATTGCTACATTAGTCTCTGGTGTGTATTATTTATCCAGCTGCCTCAAGGCTGTATCATATTCATCGCTATCACCTCCCTCATCCACAGGTAATTCTGGAAGCTCTCTGTACTTCCTCTGACCCTCCAAACCTAAAGCATAAAGTAATAGTAGTTTCTTCTTGTGAGGCATCAACCCTTCTTGCTCTACTGTCTGGATGTAATTCATCCAGAATTCCTTCCATTCTGATCAAACTACAACAGGCTGACCCGGAGTTGGAAGAAAACTCGCCGGTGGCTGAATACTGATACCATGCATGGCCATCTGTGTTTCTCCTGTCTCTGGATATTGTCTGCACTAAAATGTCTACTGCTCTATCTTCAATTGTCGTCAAGAGCTTCCCAAGTTTAGTTTCCAATACTCACTTGTCTCTCATGGCTGAAATTATTTGATCTAGGCTGAATCAAACTCAAAAGAATACTGGAACCAGAATGAAGAGTGCTCAGGAAATCTCTGCCTGGCTTCCTGAAACAATTCAAAATGGCGTCACGTAATGATGTTTTTCTTATGTCCTTTTCTCTAATGTTTGCATTCAGGACCGACGCTGCAAATTCAAAGCACTTCTCCCCAAAATCCACTTATCTGTGTGTCAAATGGCCATTAACTTTGCCTCTGTTGTGCACCTCTAGGCTTTCTCACTTCTGGTGCAGTTTGGGGATTATGCACAGCACAAGCGAAACATATCGCTCGGAGCAGCAGCTCTCCTTTCGGCGTGGGTGTGGGCACCGGGTCAATCCTCGTCGCAAAATGAAGTATCGAGGAAACCCTTGATGAGGTACATGTAAAGAAATACTTTATTTCATAAATGACCCGGCACCCTGTACTGCATCCGCCGCCATCAGCCACCTGGTGTTTCACAAGCTACAACCATTCTATAGAACTCCCCCACAGCTTCCTAAGTAAACATTCTGAATCCACGTGGATGCAGGCAGGGTGTCAATTACAATTCATATGTCAATAAATAACGTTAACATGTAACAATGTTAGTCAACAACCAATTTCCAAACAAACTATATACAACATGATACTTTCAAGGCCAAGTTCAAACGACTATGCTCATAGCAGACAGCTTGAGTGATAATGGATAGTGGGCTAATTGGGTGGGGTGGCATGGTCAAGCCCAACCTTCCGGCACCTTGGGTACCAGCTTGCATGCTGCTAATGAGAGGAATATTCCAGAAGGGTACAAGCGTGCCAACCAATTATAAAGGGCCATGTATCAAAGAGCCCTATAGTTTAGAGACCCAATAAGAAGTTGTGCATTTAATGACATTGACAATGACTTGCACTAGGGGTGGGCAGAGTTGTCCACCTGACAGTAGAGATCCGATCACAACCCCAACCCTCCTAGAAAGTATAACTAGATGTTTTCCGTTAACCAACCACAGTTTCACTTATGTTTTGTCAGTTTTGGCACGTAGCATGACGTCAGTGATGATGAGTTTTTAGTATAAAACCGTACTTTTTAAGAAATTTGCTGAGATCTTACTGCTAGACATTGTTAATGTCCGTTGTACTCCCTGTTTCACATTATTGTTCTTAAAACAGACATAGGGGGTCATTACAAGGTTGGAGGTAGCCATGCCGCTATTTGTGGCATGGCTACCCCCATGCTGAATACCGGGTGCAGGTTCCCTGAATGGGTAAAATACGAGGGCATTCTAACCTTTGAGGCCCGGTATTTCCCCATTCAAGGAACACATCCCCATTCCAATTCAAGCCCCCATAGGGCTCAATGGGAATGGGGACCATACTAACAACGGGTCCGTTAATTAATAATGGGCCCGATGTTAGCATGCTGGTCCTTTAGCGGGTCCCGCTAAAGGACCTCGTAATGCGGTGGTAAGGGGTTGACGGCTCCGGCATCTTTACCGGCGCCATAAACCCCTTACCTGCAACCTTGTAATAACCCCCAGAGTCTTTTGCCAACTTCCTGAGTCAGTTTTATTATTGATGTTTGAGTATTCTCCTTTCCCATCCACCCTGTAGAGTGTTACCTTGTCTTAAAGGGCCCTACTCAGATTCACGTGGTAGCAGACAGGGATGGGTAGAAAGGCCCATCGATAAATAGGTCTTTGGAGTAGTAGGAACATCGGACACCCTCTGCCATCCAGCCAGAGGAATGCAAGGTTTTCTGTGGAGAATGGCCGATATAGTCAACTTGCAAGTAAATAAGATACAGGTGGGATGTGTCCCTCTTTCACAAAATCCCTACTGGTTTCCTTAGGTGCTGAGCAGACCAAAGGTGACAGTGTCCGATTGGAGGAGGGGTTGATCCAGTGAGTCCGGAGCCTAAAGGCGAATGGTGAGCAGATTGAGGGATCTGGCAAAAACTCAAAACGGGGTTGTGGTATCACATAAATAAATAATTAAGGATTGGAGGACATAAGACCAGGAGCGTCAAGGAGGGAACATGTTTTGGATGAAGAGAGACCAATGAAAATCCCAGAATGCTAATATAAGAAATGTGGTTAAACTAGGCTGTGCAGAGATAGATTTGTGAGAGGGGATGATTCAGACTCCTATTGGAGTATTTTAGGGTCTGAGAGAAGAGAAGTATATCCCATGGTGTGCATGCAAAAGATTCAACTAGTTTGTTTGTTTGTCTTTATATATTTTTTGTATTTAAAAAAAGTGTTGAAAAGCGACAAAGATAGGCTGAGTTGCGTAGAGAAAAGATGGTCATGATTTACCCTAGGTCATTGTCAGTACGGACCGTAGTGCACATTTAGATTATTGAGAAGTAGAGGTTTTGAGCGGCGACTGTTGGTTGGTGCACGCTCATATTTGTTATTTTTCTGAAACATATTTCGTGTAAAATCAATGGTATGTACAGACAGTCAAGTGAGACTTGTCATAATGGGAGAAGTGACACCACTGATGCACATGTGCAAAACACTGCTGAAACATATGCCCAAGATCAAACAGTACAGTGCAGAATGAGTAAAGGGCAAAGCAGATAAAATGTTCTTGCCATGGCCACAAGTGGGATCACTGGCAAAAGCAGTATTGCAACACGTGACCACATACTTGCATGCAGCTTACACGGGAAAGAAATTATAGAAAAGATTAGCTGTTTTAGAGCTTTAGAAAATGTACCAGGAGAAGCGGTAAGATCTGCCTCCTCAGGAATGGATGCTTAACCAGAGCAGGGAGGAAGGTGTTGAGCCTTCTGCTCCCCTTACTCTGCCAGAAATACATGGAAATAGTACAGAAGAAGCAGGACTGCATCCGTTGCAGGAACTGAAATATAATAACCTGATATATGAACCACCCGCTTATGGTAGTGACGATAGTCAAGAAGAGACTTTTAGGTCTTGCAGGATAAGGAAGAGAAAAATGAATGAACAAACGTTTCTCTAGATATGGAGCGGGACATCAAAAGATGGAAAGGAGAAAAAGATAAAGCTGACGAGATTACGCTAGTACAGAATGAATGGATGGGTGGACAGATATTATTAAAGCTTGATGGGAAAAACCTTGAGGAGGTAGGGGAAAGAGAAAACCAAGACGAGCAAAATAAAAAAGACAGGCAACGAGAAAGTAGACTGAAGGAAGATGAGAACAAAAGAAAGAATAGACTAAGACGAGAGCAGTTGTATCAGGAAGAACAACAAAGAAAGAAAGAAAGGGCAGAAGAGCAAAGAAGGTTTGATAACAGGCAGAGAGCAATCGAAGAACAAGATAAGCTAAACAAAAGGGGAGAAGAGGCAGAAGCTCAGAGATTACGGGATAACAGAATGCAAAGACAAAAAGAAGAAGAAGTGCGTAGAGCACACGAACGAAGGGAAGAGAAAAGGCAGGAAGAGGAATGGGTTAAGTGGGAAATGAAAAATGAAGAGAAATAGACAAAGAAATAGAGCGAAAAAGGAGACAGAGGGCATGCAATATTGATTGCATTGAGAAAGAGCTGATGGAACCGAGTCCTGTAATATCATGGGTAACATAGAAGAGTTTCTCTCGTTGCAAGACGGAATGCCACGAACATCTAGGGTAAACCTAGATGATAATTTTGAGATAGGAAGCATCTGAGAGAGGATTGATAAAGCTTATCAAGATATGAGGACAAAATACGAATCAGGAACCAGGGGAAAAGACGGTCAATCTCTAACTGACCGGTCACGAGGCAAAGAAGGAAACCCATTTTGTCTTGAGCATAGAGCCTTGTCTTTGGACAGGCTGACTTTAAACAGAGATGAAAAGGATGATAGTCACGTGTACCTAAAACAAGTAAACCATACTCCCCATAAATTGATGCCTAAGAAGGGTCAACCTATCTCTGCGGTCTGCTGTAGACCTAAATCTATGTATAAGAAGAGAGAGAGACACTTATAATTCGAAATAAGTCTCTCATAGAAGGTGATGGAACCCTAGCTCCCTCAATACTTAAAGTCCTAAAGAAATTGACATAGTAACCCTAAAACGATAAATAGATTATAAACTGATTCAATTTACTAGTTTATGTATCAAAAAAGACTGTTAAAAAACCCATAGAATCACAAAGCGAGTTGTAACTCATTACAATATCACATACACAAGATAAAATATGCATCCACATTAAACAATACAAACGGCACAGACGACAATAATGAAAACTCAACACTCATAAAGTGTCTCTACATTAGATTCCCAAAATGTTTCTGTTTCTTACACCACAATGGTCAAAAATTCATCAGGGAATATTTATTTGATTTTTATTTCTTCAACCCTTTGTGCTGTGGGTAGTTCGCATAAAAATGCAGTGCAGAATAAAACCCTGCAATTAATACTTCTTCCATGGTGTACAAAAAGTTACTGCCAAGTTCCACATTAATAGGGACTGATCACTTCAAATTGCTCTTGCGTAGCCCAACAGCTCTTCTGTCACTTATGCTGCTATTACTGCAGGCATGGACACAATGCAGTTGATTCTAGTGGTTGCTATAACCAGATCTTCCTATCTTAAATTCTCTGGGTCACACACATCTTGTTCACTCGATATGTACAGAGCGTAAGTGACTTCTGCAGTGGATTTTGGCATCGTGGTTGCCGCTTAGCATGACCTGAAAGACTAATTTTGGAGAACAGGAAAGACTCGGGAGTACGACTTGCGTACAGATATGGTTATTATAAAGGGCCCTATAGTTTAGAGACCCAATAAGACATTGGCCCTCATATGAGCATCGAGGTGATCAAAAAAGGAAGGCGGAATGGTAATACAGCATCAAGTCCCGGTCTGGGCCATTATGAGCTGTAAAAACCGGCATTACCGCCACCGCCTGTACCATGCCCCTTCTTACCGGCATGCGCACATCCACACGCCCATTGTGGCGGCAATACCGGGATGCCACTAACAGTAGTACATCACAAGTAACGCGGACATGCACCTACCGGCATCCCAAAGGCAGTAAATAGGGTCTAGATGATGGCGCTACTACAGGCATTGCAGATCACCTGTAAATAGCAACCTGCTGTGTACCCAACTGCCACAGGTGCACACAATCACCACAGGTGGAGGCAATGGGGCGTGTCCCAGCACAAAAGGAGCACACCCACCCACCACACCACTTCCCACACCAAAATGATCCCACCTGCTGTTGCAATCCTGGGGCTGGAGGACATGCCTGTACTGCTACACCAGCAACAACAACAACTACAACAACAACTGGCAGCACAGAGGAGACGCAGGTGGTGAAGGAGGGTGAGACAGGCCCAGCAAGTCCCACCAGTGCAGCCAGTGGTACCACGTAGGCAGCCACCAATCCCTCACATCAGAGCCAGTCCATTCAACCTAACCCCTGTGCAGATCCACACCCTGTACCAGTTGGACCGGGACACACTCACCACCATAGTGGACATGATACACAACAACATCGTCAACCTGATAGAAATCTGCACTGCCACACCCCCTCTACTGAAGGTAGTGTCTGTGCTCCACTTCCTGGCCACAGGCACCTACCAGCACACAGTAGGCCAGCTGCATGGCATATCACAACCACTCTTTTCATGCATGCTGACCCAAGTGCTGGAAGCCCTCCTGAAGCACGCAAGCATCCACTTATCCCTACCACGGACTGGCCAGGAGCTTTCTGACCCTAAAGTTGGCTTCCATGCACTGGCAGGCATGCCCAATTGTGTCGGTGCCCTCGACTGCACCCATGTAGAATTGGTGGTCCTCATGCCATTGAGGTGGTGTACCGCAATCGTAAGCAATACCTCTCCAATGTGCAGATGGTATGTGACTCCAGCAAGATGATTGCACATTGTTGTGCCTGATATCCCGGATCCACACATGATGCCATGGTGCTGCGTAACTCCACTCGCTGCTCAGTAAGTTGCATGACAGGCCCATGGCAGTGCAATGGGGGGTGAGATTGGGGGGATGCATACTCCACCTGGGTGAGATGGGGGGGATGCATACTCCACCTATGTGAGATTGGGGGGATGCATGCGCCACCTGGGTGAGATTGGGGTGGGTGCATACTCCACCTGGGTGGGATGGGGTGGTGAGTGGACAATGCACATACAGCTAAACACTGTTGCCCTGAACATCCCAACCTGAACATGACACATCAATGCCATACATAAGACCAATGCTGCAAAGCAAAGACAATATTCCAGAGGTACAAGCAGGTCACCATGGGAATGTCAAGCGATGGATGACAAAACATGATTACACCTGTGGCAATGCCGCTAGTGGGAATACATACAGAGTACTATACATTGCCAATATGGGTGGAAAAACATAGTTCCGCGTCCACAGTACATCTACATCAGCATGCAAGTGAACACCCTGCATCATCTGGACAATGCAATCCACACCAGCAGACCATAGTACAGCACACATTGCATCAAATGAACCTGTGTGCATACATCCAGGGACATATGCATGTCAACAACAAATAGCTGCAGCCATGGCAGTGATTTCTAAAGGTGTCAGATCAGAAATTGACTTACACATACCTCACTGTGCTCCCATGCAGGTGATGGTGGCTATCCCTTGAAACCATGGCTACTTACTCCTGTACGGAACCCGCAGAACAGGTACGAAGAGTACAACCGGGTTCATACTCCTTTACGGGCCCGAGAAGGTGGGAAATATCACCATGGTCTGTGCCATGATGCACAACATGTGCATACGGTGAAACGTACCACTGCCACCTGATATTGACCTGCATGCACCGGGTGAGGATGATGATGATGATGATGATGGCGGAGATGCAGCACCACTGCCAGTTCACGATACCCAAGATGGCTGTGCTGTGTGCCAATCACTGATTGACGATTTCTTCTGAACCACAGAGATGCTGATGGTTCTGTGTTAGTACTACACTGGGCACTGGGATCGTATGCATATGGAAACAAGGTGTGTGGGGAGTTGGGCACTGTGCGCTGTCATGAATTGAATAAACACACACGAAATAAACAATGTCCAGTCATGATATGATTTTGAACACACCAGGTGTATTGGATATTTAACATTATTGTGCTTGAACCCTCCACCTCACACACACCCTTCTCCTCCCCCCTACTCCCAACACCCCCAACACCCCCACCCCCTCCAACATCCCTTATCCTCCCAAACACCCCCAACACCACCTCCCCCCACCCCAACACCACCTCCCCCTTCCCCCCAACACCCCCAACACCGCCTCCCCCCTCACCCATTGTCATCCCACACATGATGTGCCAATCATGATTTTCCCCAGGTGGCAGTTAGCACATGCAGGGTGGACCTGCTAGTTGCCGCCACCATTTGGGTCTGGGGGCAGCATGTCCATGTGGCATGCGCTGCACGTGGTCATACGCACAGGGCTTGTGGGAGTCGAGCTGGCAGGTGTGGTGGATGAGGTTGAGGTGGATGCCTGTGCAACCATCGGTGCAGGTTGTTGCTGCTGCATATGTTCAACAATCCTGCCAAGGACCTGTGTTACTGCAGCTAAACTGTCTCGGATGACCATGGTGTTGGTGTTCATGGCTATGATGTTAGCCACATTTGCTTTGCATTTCTCACAGCGGATCAGTTCCCCCTCTGCCACATACTGCCAGACCAGCTCGATCATGCTATCCTGGTGGGCCTCAACCCTCGTTAAGCAGGCCTCCATGCTAGTGGTGGCTGTGGAGGTGAATGTTGCAGTGGCAGGGTGGGCATGTTCTTGCATGGGGCTGACTGGTGTGCCCTGTGTGGAGTGCAGGGATGTGGGCTGGGGGCTCAGAGTATGTAGACATACCACATGGAGGTCTAAATATTCCTCAGCGTGGCCCTCCACATCGCTGAGGGGGGCAGTGGCAGCTACCTCCCCTATGGAACTGGTGGCAGCAGACTGTGTGCCATCACCCTCTGCCTCTGCAACCGTTGACAACTCTGTTGTGGCAGTGTTGTTGGCTGGTGTCTCACATGTTGTCTCCTTCTCTGCTGGCCTGCCCTGTACTGCTGGTGCTGGGCTGTGTTGCAGTCTGGGCGTTGGTGTTGCCCTGGAGGTAGACGGTCCAGTGCCTTCTTGACTGGCCCTGGATCCCTTGGAGGATGTCTTGGCCTTTGGGGCAGGCTCCTGGCCTTCACTTTCTACATCTGTGCCTGTGGGGGAACAAGAGATGCAGGGCATCAGTGATGGTGGTACGTGCAAGATGCATGATTTGGTGCTGTTTAGTAGTTCACGTTGAATTCATTGCATTCGTGCAGGTGTGACGCTCAGGGTACTTGCAATGGGGGGCCATATTGGCATACGTCGTGGACTCTCCTTTCTGGACTGATGTGTACTATGTGACATACCATTGTATTGCGCTTTGCGTGATGTGTGACAGGTGATTTCTTTCTTTGTGTTGAGTGTCTGTTGGTAATGGGATTGGCACGCAGCATGCATATCACTGTGACAGGGTTTGGTCCACCATCTGGACATGGATCTGTATATGTGTGTATGATGGGCCATGCATTGACTTGGTTCAATTTCACATCTGTTGTGCTATGTCATGCTTTGGTTCTCTGTGGTTTGTGAGGACACTCACCTCCATCTGCCGATGACGGCACACCCGTCTCCATGTCTCTGAAGCCCTCGATAGATTCCATATTGATCGTGGTGCTACATGTCTCCTCCCATCATGACAGTTTGGTGGGTGAGTGGTCCCCGCCGCCTGTTGGCATGGCCTCCCTGCAGTTGTCAGACAGTATGTTGCGCACCCAGAGACGTAGATCGTCCCACCTTTTTTTGCAATCCTTCACCATGCGGGTGGTGGTGCCAACCGTAGTCACCTTCCTTGCCACCTCCTCCCATATTTATTTTTTGCACAGTTGGGCTGCGCGCTTTAGGTCATTGGCAAAGACCTCATCGGCATGGGCTACCAGCGTGTCCGCTAGCATATTCAGCTTCTCGTCCGAGAAGCACTTCTTGTGCATGCGGGGGGTGGACTTTCGAGTAGCCTTGGACATTATTGCTTGATTGGGCCTGCTCTCCACTCTGTACCAGTGCTGTGTTCGGAGGATTGCAATGGATTTTGTTTTTTAAGATGGCTGCCAGTGCATTTCCCATTCCGGTGCGATGACGTTACTTCCGGGTCCGGTGTTACGAACCCGCTATTTACATGATGGTATTGCCGGGTCTGTTATTAAGGGGTTTCTCCTGAACGGAGGTGGTTTCAGCGGGTTCCGTGAGGGCGCTATCAGGGGTTGGAGGGTCTTTAGTGGCATGGTGGTGCAGCCATTACCGGCATGGGCGTTTGCACATGTTTGTGCTCTCGTAACCAGCTGCTAATTTTGGTGTCGAGGGAACACGGACGCGCTATTAACACCATGCCGGTAATGACTGCGTTTTACCACGATTGTCGTAATGAGGCCCATTGTGTATTAAATGATGTTCACAATGACCTGCACTAGGGGTGGGCACAGTTGTCCACCTGACAGTAGAGATCCAATCAAAACCCTCATAGAAAGTATACCTAGAAGTTTTCTGTTAACCAACCACAGTTTCCCATGATGATGAGTTTTTTGTATAAAAGCATACTTTTTATGAAATTTCCTGAGATCTTACTGCTAGACATCGTTGATATCTGTTGTACTCCCTGTTTTAGATTATTGTTATTAAAACAGACTGTCTCTTTGCCAACTTCCGGAGTCAGATTTATTATTGATTTTTGAGTATTCTCCATCCCCATCTACCCTGTAGAGTGTTACCTCGTCTTAAAGGGCCCTACTCGGTTTCACAAGTTAATCTAACCCCACTGGGTTTTAGAGAATATAACTGTGTCATCCATTAAAACAAAAAAAAAGGTATTTGTCCTGTGCTTAAAGAGGGAGCATCAGTGTCCACTGATGGGATATACTGTGTCATATCCTTAATAGGCAACAAATAAAGGGATGGAGCAAAAATGCATCATTCCTTAATGCCCTGTTCAACTTTTCTGTGGTGTAGCAAGATTTCCAGCCAAGCACCACCTACTCACTGCCTCGTTTTTGTTGTACAAGTCAATAATTACTTGTATGTCCAGCCCAATCAACGTTTTCCACAAAGTTATTCTTTGGACCCTATAAAACGCTGCTTTCAAAGCTATAAAAATGCATATTTAACCCTTTTTAGTACACCATATTTTTGTAAAATAAAATAAAAGAATGTAACAATATTTAGTTTTCCTAATTCCTGCACAAAAACCGGCTTGATGGTTCCTCATCACATTATCACCAAGCCATTTAATTGATAAAACCGTTTGTCATGCCCAGTCCTCTAAAGAACCTGGGTGGTAATTAGCTGAATTTCCAGAGTTTCCTGTCTTGAATAGGGGTACTTGTTCTACCATGCTCCATGATGAAGGTACACATGATGAAACAGCAATTCAATTGAATAAAAATGTTTAAAAAAGCAAAGACATGGATATCATCTTTAAACAACAACTATTCTGTCTGTAGAGGTGCTTTATTTCCTTTTTGGGGATAAGTAAGTAAAAAAAAATAACCCAAATTAAAAAAACAATTTAAAAACAGTTATAACTTTTTTTTTGTGAGGGATTAATAATGAAATCAGAGCCCTTTCCAATTTAGGTAGGATTTTCACATATATCTTAGGTTTATATGTGGCAACATGAATGACACCTACCTCTATCAAATGTTGTCTGCATGAGTCAACTTTAAAATTAATATTGAGAAAATTTACCAATTCTTAAATCAAAGGGTAATGTTCAATATCCTGCCTAGGAACAACTGTGAAACTCTTTATAAGAGGTCATCAGTAAATAACCAACAACATTGCTTTTTCCAGCACTGCAAAATGTAGGTTTTGCAGGACTATATACTTGGAATCTGCTAGTGCATGCCCTCAGTCCAAGCCTAAACTAAACATAGTCTAGATAGAGAGCAAGTCTATTATGCCATTTCAGGGAAATCTTATTAACATGTGAGGTAACCCAAACCAGGTCCTCCTCAGCCTGTATCCCTTCATTTTCTGAAATTGGTTCATTTTTGTTTTCGGTCAAGTTTGCGTGATTAGCACCAGTGTCAAAAAACACCAGGAGCCAGATTACAGAAACTTTGCACCATTGCAAGGGCAAAGTTGCACGATATTAGCACTAGGGCAAAGTTTGCCCTATTTTTAGAAACACTAGGACATATTAGAAAACTATTGCACCATGACAACTCCACCTTGGCATTGTATAAGCACCTGGACAAACTTTGCCCTGTTGCAATAATGCAGTGAAAATCTATCTTTTTACCCAAGAGCATTTTTTTCCCTGATGCCAAACTGCACTTGTCATGATGCAATAGTTTTCTAATATGTCCCAGTGTTTTAAAAAATAGGGCAAACTTTGCCCTAGTGCTAATACCGTGCAACCTTGCACTTGCACCGGTGCAAAGTTTCTATAATTTGGCCCCAGAAGTGATTGGATTTCTCGTATTACTGTGGCTGGTGTCTTTAATAAGGGCAAAGGAGAACGCTCTGTGTAGGCCATCTCTTTCCCCATTTTAATAATATTAAAATAAAACCGTAAAACAAATAAAAATAGATAAAATCTCAAAATTCCATAATTTCATTAAGGTAACCCATATTATCATAAAGACATAAACAGTGACCAAGAAAACAATTAATCTTGTACTTTAACCCAACCCACACCCCACATATTACTACTTGATTAATACAATTAATCAAAGCAGGGTGGGACTGAATAACTTTGTATGCAGAGCAATCGCGTGCATTCCTAAGTGAGCCTTGACGTACATTGCCTCCAAGTTAGCAAGACCCCGATCGAAACTCCCTGTACTTTTCTTGGGTTAATGTAAAGTGTTCACCGATGTGTCTCTTGCCACTTTCTTTTTTCATCAAGGATGGACTTTATCAAGAAAATATTTCACTAACTCACTGCTGACCTTGACATGCTGGTATCTTAAATTCTGAATCAATTGGTGTCACATCTTCAATATTAATCAATATATTGTTCACTTTCAACCTTCTCATGACTTCGTTTTCATTTGTCCTACTCTTTTTCGAATTTAACACGGTCCTTCTGATCACCATTAGTTTCCTATCTCACTATTCGTTTCACTCGCTTTCACAGAATCATGTGAAGCACTTGCTTTTCTTCCCACCCGTGTTGCATCTTGTTAATCAGTTTATTGTGCAACAAACACGTAATTTCTCAATTACAACTATTTCTGTTTATTCACAAATTATTCAGGATTTCTTTTTGTATAAATGTAATTCTTACCCATATACGTTGCAAAGCTTGCACATTATGAAATCCCCTGTTAAACGTCTAATCATTTAACAATTGGAAAACACATGCTTTATACAAACAACAATAAAGTGACCGTTCACAAACACAATTTGCAAACTTTGGAATCACCATTGTAACAAATGAAGAAACCTTTATGTATTACGTTTACCAACATAAACGTTGAAGGTAGATGGTTGGGACAACTATAAACCATTGGCTACAATGGTAATTTCACACTGGCATTCCAAACACCATCTTCATCGCCCCACTTTATGGGCCTCATCACGAGTCTGGCGGTAACCCTTAAATGTGGCGGAAGCGCTATTACCGCTGCATTTAAGGGTCCACCAGATCATGGCTTTGGCGGATTTCCCCCCAGTTCTGAGCTGGGGGGAAATCTGCAGCAAAATTGCTGATTTTCAGCGCGATTACCGCTGACGGGAAATCCGCCGGCGGTAATAGTGCAAATTTTCCCCATTGGGCCCAATGGGGAATGAGGAATTCCCGAATGGGCCCAATGGGGAATGGGCAATAACCCTTCCACCAAACCCGAGATCCGGCGCTAATAGGGGGGTTTCGCGGTAGGGCTATTAGCGCCGGCGCTAATAGCGCCGGCGTTACCCCCCAACTCGTGATGAGGCATTTGAAAACACGTCATCACATTGTATTAGCAACCGATAGGGTTGTTAAACATTTTGATCATAATTATTTGTATTCTTACATCTGATAAGGATTCCACCCGAAAACATAGCCATTTTAAATTATGTTTTTTCCCACTGGAAAGCTGCAAAAATGATTACATTCAGAAACACCATAAAAACTGATATCCCACACTCATGCACCTAGTAAAGCTTTTAAGCAGAAAATATCACCAAGGTTTGTTTTTAAACTTCTGGCATAATTATGCAAAAACAACATAATGTACTCATCTCCTTGTTTGCCTTCCTAAAACACTCCTTTACAGAAACACATTCACAATAACACCCTTGATGTTGCGCACCTAGTAGCCATTTTACGTCACTGAAAAGAAATTCTCTTGTTGTTCTGATTATTCTTCATTGACTTGTATACCTGTGCAAGAGAATGTAAGTCGTCGTTCTGCACCTGAAACCGAAAAATAAATGAACATCTACACCCCAGTTCTCAGTCTGGACAAGGGAGACCAAGGAACTCATGGTGGATCAAAAAACAACACAATCAGCTCTGCACCCTTTATGATAAGGTGTCTAACTGGCACCCTCAGGTGGAAACCGTGTCACCCTGGGAAATCCGAGATTGAAGGATTAACAGAGGATTATTTGAACTATTCTACAGACCAAAAATCAAAGTGAACTATCAGATTTATCAAGGTATCTGAACAAGCATCACCTACTTAGGGGCTTCAGCTCATAAATGTAAAAAACCTTAAACCTGTAAGGCCAGTAATAGAGGGTCTCTGGGCAGAGTAAGCGTTGGACCCATGTCTGAGCATACCCGTCCCATTTAGAGCGGCATATGCCAACCTATGGTTGAATACTGGAAGTTTTGTAATTAATATTGGTCTCAAGCAGAGAGAAGGTAGTCTAGCATGTCAGACTGGACTTGCCAATTTGGGTATGAGACCATGCCTGATCTGCATATTCTATTTCCACCTCTGCATGACACACTGATTAATTATGTTCTGGAAGGTCGCCAAGAACAATTACAGAGGCTATGATCGGTGCAAACCTTCTGTCCATCCACCTTCAGTTTTGTAACTGCACCCCCAATTCAGATGGGGTTACTTGTGGACTTGAGCAGAGGGAATGTAAACTAGCAGATTGGGTTGGACTGCCCCTTTTGGGCTGGAACGAAACCTGATTTGCAAACTGTCTCTTCCATTCTATAATAATAAGACTGGTTAAAAAACCTGGAGTGTGCACGTTGACCCAAGCAATACCATATGTTGTGGCTGTATCAAAACTTCTCAGCCATCAACCTTCAATTTCTGTAAAGATCAGGGAAGAACGCACACTGTATCTTGAATAGCAGGAGGAGACTGACAATGGCAGGTCTGCCACCCTGGCATCCCAATTCGCTGATAAGTCAGAAAAAATGATGATGATGATGACATTCAAGATGATCAAGATACAAATTATGATCCATGAGAGTCTGGGCTGGGTCGTGTTTGCTGCTGGAAAGCAGTGTACCGAGGATGTGTAGCCAAATGCCACCTCAGTTACAGAGACATTTCTAGTAGTTGAAGCTTGCCCCCACCTGCCTATCATCGGTTCAAGAAAAAGCCTCCTCATCAGTAATCAAGAAGTACAACACAGCATTATGTGACAGCTAGAAAGTCACCATCACTGACACCTCCATTTCACCCAGTTGAGTCAACCCTGTGTGCTAATTGCCCACACTGATAATTAAAGGTGTTGCGGGACTTAACACAGAATTACCAGAACCTGAATATGGCCACTTGCACACTTCTGGAAAACAGTGGCCAAGGAAATGAGAGGGCCAACTTCGATCCTACACTTTTGTGGTCCAAAGTTATATGGCACCAGGCACTGACATGGGAAGACGTCAAAACATCTGAAGTGCATCTCTCCCAAACCAGCAGACAAGCATCATACCACTGCATTTCTGCACACATCCCAGAACATATTGCAGCTGTGCCATTTCTTAAATCTTCAAGTCCTACCTCTAGGGAGCATTGGACACCCATTACAGCAGACCATTGCTGTTGAAGCATTTAAAAGAAAACACACATATCCCAAGTCAGACGACAGACATGTTCTCATTGCTCACCTGACTACAATATGCAACAGACCTCTTGCTCTACTCCTTCTAATCTTCTAATCTCGATTCGTCCAAAACATTAAATGCTGGTAATTTTCTGTCTACTGTTTATCTCCAGCAAAAACAGTACCAACATTTAATGGCAAGGTACTGCCAACATTGGCACATGTACTTAAGAGTCTGGGTGCCACAAATGCACCACAAACATGTGCAGCAGTGCCTACATGGCTATCACAGCACACTGGGTGGGAATGTATTCCTCTGCCAGCCTAAAGGTTTTGTAGAATAGTGCAATGGGGCTTCAGATGTTTGCATTTTTGCAGAGCCAAATGGAATTTGAAATTTGGGGATGGTAGGGGAGATGGGGACAAATTGGCTAAAACCTTGTAATCCAATTGCTGAATTGCTTACAACATCAGTTTGCCAAAGAAGGCATATAACAAGATGTATGTTAACCGGAACAAATTTCACAAACTACACTGGGAATTTCAATCTCAAGTTGACTACGTGCTTGCAACATCAAGTTAGAAAAGGACGCATACATGAAGAAGAATGTTTACCAAACCACATTTGGCAAACTACACTGGAGATTTCAATCTCAAATTGACTGACCCAATTGCTGGTACATAACTTACCCCAATAGAAACCTTTGTGAACAGTACAGGTGCACTTTACATGGAGATGATGATGTTGGACACCCACCTCAGACACCCATGCTTCTTGACTTCACACAGATCAACAGCTGCATCCTGGTGTGGGTCTAGTATTTCTTATGTGAGTGCCTCTTTGAATCAGGGTTTCAATTATATCTCATTATTAGAGTTCCTTTGCCCTAAGAGGACGTGTTACCCTTCCTCCCAGGGATTAAAAATAAGACTGCATCCTCGCTGTTGGGTCACTTGTGGCAGTGAAGCCAGCCAGGCTGCCTGTGAATATACACTGCCTTGACTTTACTGAAATGGGCACACAGGGTTGTCCCTTGCATGATATTGAATTTGGGGTGCTGTGATAATTGTGTGCTCCTATCAGTCACCATACTACTGTCAGATGTGGCTTATTCTTACAGATTACCCTGTCACCAGATTTAGCAGCAACTAGTATATTTTAATGCTGAGATGCAGACGTTTCAATTCTAGCTCTGTCTGCAGTGATTTTGGGCCAATGCAGCTGTCTGGCATGGTCATGTGTCTTTTGAACCTGCCCTGTGCTACTGGAGAGCAGGAGCTGCAGATGTCAGGAGAATGGTTCAGCAAAGGTACATGAGTGCAATATGCTTTTGCATGGATATTTATGAAAAGGAGGTCTAATTATTAGACACCCTTTCAGAAACCGAATTACCCACATCACTTTATTTGAATACACAATTTAAAAGCTAGGGATTTGACACCCGTTTTAGATGGCATTCTGTCACAGACGTCTTCCTGCACTGCGACCTACAACACACTCATCAGCTTCACCACAGGGCCTTGTACCAACTCTGATACTGCATTTTCTTTTTGGTTTCCTCTAAGGCTCCTCTGATGTGATGAAACAGGGCTACAGTTGACCAGCTGCACAGCCATGCCATGCAAACTAGCAGGGCTGTGGAATGTGTGTTGCGCCTCAGACCAGCCGATTCATGGCACCCTCCTAAGAAGTACATAGTTGGCGTGAATAAATGTGGCTGAAGCAAGATCCCCAAGCCAGAGACTGCCTCGCAGATATGGCAGAGAAACCATTTTGCATCTGCAGCAACACTGGCCTTTCCATTTGCCACTCCATTTGAATTTTAGGATGAGCCATGCCCGGGGGAGGTAGAGTAATGAGCAGCTCTCCCATGCGCTGGCCTGTTTTCATTACAATACATTTTCTTTACTTCTGGGATGTGTATCATTTGTGCCGAGGAGTTATGTGGGAGCAGGACGAGTCTGCAGGAGACCTGGTACCACAGAGGCTGCCACTACAGTCCTTCCCATATCTCAGTGTTCTCACCCAGCACAGACTTTGAATGTCATGTATCTGCTGCCTCCTTGTTCAAGGCATCCAGCAGTAGATGAGCCTCCTTTTTCACTCCTCCTAAGGCCACCTGCAATTCCTCAGCATCCCGACCCAACCTGGAAGCCCAGCTAAGCTGTGTGGCACATGCCAATGAGCCGACACCAACAGACAGAATGAGGTTCCTACCCTCCTCATTTCTGAAAGGGAATGCATCCTCTTCTTATGAGCAGAAAGACAGTTACTCATCCTACAATTCAGTTCTATTCCCAGTACCATTCCCCTCCTTATGCTCTCCTGCATTTAGAAATAGAATCTGAAAGGAAAGAAGAAAACTAGCGAATCACAGAATAGCAGCCAAATCATCCAGGAAACCAATTAAACAACCAAAGAACTGCACCCAAGGAAGAAGACACATCACTTCAAATGAACTACATGGCAACGCAAGAATGACATACCAGCCAAGAAACATATAGGGATATGACAACAACAAAGATGCAGGGAAAAGCAGGTAGGGTAAACAAAATGTTTTGCGCAAAGTGCATTTTTTCGGCCTTTGGACGTTTTTTTCAGGGTAAACTAAAGGGAAAAGCAAACGGGAGAGTGAAGAGATTTTTTCTGATTCATTTTTATCAGGGGGAACTAACAACATACTGTATTAACACAGAACACTAAACAGACAAAAGGGTACAAAACAACATAGCGCAATAGCAAACTACATGAAAACAAACTCAAAGATTCTAAAAAGTGCTTTTAACACCCTCCAACTGTGAGCCTGCCCTTCGTCACTCACTCCAGAACAAAATCAACAAACGACCAGACCAAGAAGTGAGCAAATCCTTGAATAGAATTTAAAACTATTTAGGAGTTTTGAGGCATTCGATTGGCTGAACGAATTTGGCATGCCAACCTGTGGTCAGAGATTCAAAAACCAATAGAGAGAATGAACCCGTGATGTTACTGTGCCAACAACCCAGTGCTGTACCCGCATGATATGTGGAATCTCCCTTAAGAAGTTTGAGAGTCTCACAAGCTCTGTTTTAGGAATTTCATTTAAGCCTCATGATAACAGTGGATGTGCTTCCTTTTCTGTGCTGACCTCTACTGTATATTGTGCCTTAGCATTTACTGCAACATTGTGATGGGTCTCCGGTTGTATGTGCTGCACCTGGAGTGTCCGTGAGCCCCCCTCCTACAAAGGCCATGCACACACACTTGTAGGTTGGTCGGGCTCCCCGGTTGCTCTGCGGCTGCCGGGAACACCCACTTTATTTATACCACATGCAGCGGAGTGCAACATCACTTTGCCGCGTGCATGTGCACTTAAAGGGGCAGAACCACACTCCTCCTTTTTCATAACAAACAAAGAACAGAGGTTAACTACACACATAATATAAGAACACACTGCACACAAAGGCACAGACCCATGTAATCGTATCCACCCCCGTCTCAAGCGTCAATTCCAGTCCACATGGTGGTCCCGCCAGTTCAGGGGTCCAGAACATAGTCCTTCAGGTGGGCAGGCCTCCGCCTCCCAACCATCTTGGGATACCTCCTGCCCACCTCCCAGATCGAGCCCTCCTCACCGGAGCTCCCCTGAGCCGGGGAGCTTGGCGGATGGGCCAGGCCACCACTCTCATCCTATACGTCACTCATGTACCTTCTCTGCAACACCTCCGACCTGGCTTCTCCAAGCTTCTTGAAGAAACTGGCATTGCAGGTGACAAAGGCAGTCTCATCCGATGCTGTTACCATGGAGGCGTACACTGCTACCATGTCCAGTGGACCAGGCTCATAGGTGAAAGATAGCTTCTCTTGCGGATGTCGATTCTTGACTAGTACTTCATCGCTGGTTAAGAACAGCTGGTATTCTCCTGTTCAGTCCTGATTCTCCTCTCCCTTTCCACCTTCTCGTTGTTGATGACTGCAGACTCTCTTTCTCCTACTTCTGGGATGAGGCCCCTCGGACATCGCTTGAACAGTGCTTCAGCAGGAGCCACACCCATGGATGTGTGTGGAGTGGCCCGGTACTCCCGTAAGAAGTAGTATAGGGCCCTCTGCAGTCTGTGCCCCTGGCCCCGAGTGATGCAGAACACTTTGTTTAGTGTTCTGATGAAGCGTTCCGCCTCACCGTTTGCCCGAGGCCACAGAGGCATGTTCTTGTAGTGATGGAAACCATACTCCTCCATAAACTGGGTGAAACTCTCCCCTTGGAAAGGCAGACCATTATCCAAACACAGCACCTGGGGCAGTCCGTGTGTGGCAAAGATTTTCTCCATCGTGACAGCAACGTTCTCGGCCACCAACTCGATGAACTCCATCTCCAGATAAATGGACCATTCATCCACGACAATGAGAACAAGTGTGTCCCGGGTTTTGGACCCAGAGTCAGCATGGATGATCTCCAAGGGCTTGGTACCTCTCGGCATGGTCTCTATGATGACGCCTGGCACCACACACAGGCCACCACAAACTCCTCAACCCACCTTTCGAGATCCAGAAACCACACCTTCTGTTGCAGGTGGACCTTGGTCTTGATGGTACCTTTATGTCCTTGGTGTGCCAGATCAATCACCTGTGTGACCTTGACCTGTAGGATCAGAATTCGGTCCCCCTTGAGCAATAGTCCTGACTCGGAAAATACCAACTCATCCTTCACCATCCATAGCTGCCGACTTCGCTTCCTGGGTCCTAAGCGCCATTCTTTCCACAACAGATTTCAACAAGCCTTGTTGTAGAGCCGCCTTCAGGATGTTGAAACACTCGTCCTCCGCTGCCGCCTGTTCCAGCTCATGGATCAACACTGGAATGGTCACCTCCATCACCAGCCTGACATGCTCATTGGCCTCCTCTGCACTGATGTTCTTCAGCCCCTTTGGCTCTCCCCATGGGTGTCAGGACAGATAATCGGCTGCATTGTTGTTGCCGGCCGATATACCAGAGACACACCATACTTCAGCAGGGCCAGCATCCACCTCTCAATCCTTTCCGGCGGCTTCGAGGATGACCCCGTCAGTATGGGCAGGAGGGGCTTATGGTCCGTGACCACCGTCACCAGCCTTCCCAAGACATAAAGCCGGAAGTGATGACATACCCACAGGACCGCCAAGGCCTCTCTCTTAATTTGAGAGTACCTTTGCTCCGTGTCCGACAACGCCTTGCTGGCATAAGTGACTGGCCAGACCTCCGACTTGGAATCGGTCTGAGTGAGCACTGCACCCAGTCCAAATGGGCTGGCATCGACCACAATTTCTAATTGAAGGGAAGGGCCAAAGAAGGCCATAATGTCCTCCGCTGTCAAAGCCCCTTTTAAGTCTTCAAAAGCGGCCTGCTCCAAGGGCCCCCACTGCCAAGTGACATCTATTTTAGTCAGAACCTGCAGAGGTTCCGACAGGGATGCAAGGTTCTTGATGAACCGGCCACAATATGTGACCATCCCCAAAAAGCTCCTGACATCCGACATGTTCTCCGGGGGTCGTGCCTCAACAATGTCTTTCACTTTTCAAGGGTCTGCTGTCACACACCCTTCTTTGAAGACAAAGCCAAAAAACTTGATCTTAGTTCTCAGGCATTCACACTTGTCCCTGTGCAGTGTCAGTTCCAAGGATTGGAGTTGCTCAAGTATCCTTGCCAGCCTGCCCAGGTGCTCGGCCTCCGACTGCGCGAACACCAAGAAAATATCACTGATGTTTAACACTCCCTCCAAGTCAGCAAGGGGAAAGGAGCTCTCATAATGTTCTTGAAAACTTCTGCTGCAGACCACACCCAAAAGCTCAGGCGCTTGTAGCAGTAGAGACCGTGGTGTGTGGTGAATGTCGTTGTGTACCTCGACTCGGGGTGCCACACCACCTGATGATATCTGCCCTCCAGTCCAGCTTGGAGAAGAACCAGTCTCCTTTTAGCTCTGTGATGATGTCGTCTATGGTGGGTTTATATGGCCCTCCCTTTTGATGGCTTTGTTCGGGAGCTGCACACCGAGTCCGGCTTCTTGGGTTTCCTGGCGATGACAATAAGAGAAACCTAGGGTGTCAGGCCTTCCACCTTTTCGATGATGTCCAACTCAACTATGCTGTCCAGTTCTTTATCAACCAAATTCTGCAGATGGAACGGAACCCGGCAATGCTTCAAAGTGATTGGTTGGATGGACTCATCACTGTGGAGCCTCACCGGATCGCCTGCCATGCAGCTGATTCCCTCAAACAGCCAACTGTACTTCACAAGGAGCTCCTGCACATCCTCCACGTAGACAGAGTAAGCAAAACTCACTATACCGAGTGCCTCCGCAGCTGCACAACTCAGAAAGGTGTTACTGCTGACCACCGTGACATAAAAGCGGCCCTTGATGGATGACCCTCTGTGTCCTACTTGGCCAAAAACGCCCAATCTAGCGGAATGGATTATTCCCCTCCAAACGTAAAGATACATGCTTTAGGGGTTTGTAGCTTTGGCAGCCGTTCCATGGCGTCATAGTGTTCTTGTGCCATGAAATTCACTGATACCCCTGTGTCGACCAGCACTGGGACCATGGACTTATTCACCTGTACCAGACAAAGTGGCTGTCTCCTGTTATTGGGCTGCAGAGCACCAACACTCAACACAAAGAAGACCTTCTCCTCTTCCTCCTCATTATCATCCTCGTGAGGGGCACCTTCTTCCCCTTGACCGACCTGGGCGACGTTAGGTGGGCGCAGTTGCCTGAAGAACCCTGCTCTAACGGGTCCCCTCGGGACCACGACCGGCATTGGAGCACTGCACATCTGGGCATAGTGATCTGACGCCCTGCACTGGCCCATGATTTCCTTTGCGCTGGGCAATCTGCGCAGTGAGGGAGGTCATATCCACACTTCATGCAGGAGTCCATTGTTCTTGTGCCATGATCACGCTGGTTGCCACATGGATGTCTTGCGCCTCTGCCCCTTTGGCCACGGCCCACTGCGCACACCTTTTCTGACTTCCCCAGTTGCACCACTGCCTCCATTCTGGATGCTCTTTCCTCGGACACCTCCTGGCAGCGCCCAAGTTCCAAAATGTGAGGCAGCTTGATTCCCAGTTCTTGCAGCACCTGTCTGCGCAGCTTTCCTGACGAGCACCCATGAATCAACTGGTTGCGGATCATTGTGTCCGCATTGTCTCAAGCACATGGCAGAGACAATCGGTGCAACCTGCCGTAAAAGTTGTCCAATATATCGTCATCCTTCTGGCGGGCAGAGCACATCACAAAACGTTCTTAGTCAGCATTTTCAAGTGGCATGAAGTACTCCCTTAAAGGTATCTTGGCTGCATCATATGTGGCATTACGAGGCTGCAGGGACTGAAACATACAAAAGCGTTACCACCTTGCTGTAATTGTTGGTTTCACCCGAGCTGTCAAATTAGGGCATTGGCGTAAGTGCACCCTGCTGTCTTATCACAAGTGGTGCCTAGGGAACAGGAGGTTCTCCCACACCCTGGCCAGCATCCTGCATGGCAGTGAGTGAACAGGCACCCCACCCAACTCAAAGGGGGCCACAACTCACTGACCTGCACCCAGATGATGAGTGTGACAAAGTTGGTCAGGCACTGTTAAAGCCGCACTCAGGCACTGCTCCATCAAACTTCTGATGACTCCTCCACCACCATGCAAAACAGTCCAGAATGCCCTCTCAGTCACCTCTTGGAAAGAAGTCAAACATTTGAAAAATTGGGGCACCAGGTGCAGCCCAGTCCTGCAGTGCACAGATCAGGTGGCTTCCGCAGATCAGGGACTTCCGGACTTCCTAGCCACTCCTGTGGCTCTAAAAATTGATAAGGGTGGGCCCAGGGGAACAAACAAATGAATTGAAGGCCTCCCTAGCCCATCACCTCATACTCGACGTAAAAGTGTTAAGAAACACTTCAAAAACATAGAATGTCCAGCATCAGCTGTTCCACTTCTAGGGAATCAAAATGTTCTGCTTGGATGGTGCTCATGCACTCTACAATAGAGCGGGAACCCTCCCAAGCATGTCGTCAAAATGGCAGCCAAACCATGTGGATCTCACCTTCTCCGTGGCATCCAGGAATGGTGAAATTGTAAAAAAATCACTGACCTTCACCACCGTGCACGGGTTCATGAGATCTCGCTTCGTCGCCACTGTGATGGGTGTCCGGTTGCATGTGCTGCACCCGGAGTTTCCTTGGGCCCCCCTCCCTCCTTCAAAGGCCATGCACACGCACTTGTAGCTGGGATCGGGCTGCCGGTCGGTCTGCGGAAGCCGGGAATGTCCACATTATTTATACCGCACACTGCAGAGTGCAACGTCACTCTGCCGCAGCATGTGCCCTTAAAGAGGAAGCACCACACATGTAAGGAACATGTGTCTTTTACTCTAACGACTAAGCACTTATGTGTTAGCATGAATCACTGTGCAACTGCACTTCTGCTTTATGGCAGATTTTATATTCGTTGCTATGAATAATACCAGAAGCACTTTCCTTTTGTCTCTAAGAATGTTTAAATATTTTTTTAGTAGATTCAAGACAGAAATGTCATTGTCAACATTTTACAGTGGTTTTGCGTATTTACATATGACTTCCCTACTGTGATGGCATTACTAATTGATTATGATTCGCATACAAGATGGAACAGGTAAAGAATAATCGAGTTCTGCAAGCAACATTTCAAGGCAAGTACAACTGTTTAGACAATCACCATTTTACACAAGCGAGAGTCAGCAATTTTAATCATCCATGTTTAATGGCTTTCAGTTGAAAACATTTACAGCTTGTTTGCCTAATTAGTAAAGTTCAAAACACAGCACTGGTTGCATTTTGGAACCCGAAGTAAAGAGGAATAAAAAGACGTGTCTGACAATTGGTTATTCATTATTCATAGTGTGTAGCGTCGCACATTTCAAAAAGAAACTCATTAAAGTAAACAGTTTTTCTTTGTGTTTTGTGTCTGTGACAGTTTAAGAAATTGAATAGTTGCATCTCTCTGAATTGAGCCGAGACATCCCTTCAACCAAGACATGCTTCGAATAGTACATGAAGTACATTTTAATTTGGACAGATATCTGCAATTTTAAGTATATGTAAAAAATTGCTAATTTAGCACATTTGCATAGTCATGTTTCCACAATGATTTTCATTAACACTTGGAGCAATTTATTTTATTTAAAAAAATGGCTTGTGTTGAAGAACCACTACCCTTATATTATTAGTCAAAGGTAATTATAACATCCCCCTTAAATACTATGGGGCTGATTTACAAAGAACGTGCTAAATCAGCGGAAAGTGTTAGCAGAAAGCTGATAAACTAAGAAAATGCTGCGCTAAACCTACTTTAGGCAGAGGTAAAACTGCAGTGCTGTACAACACTCCCTCAGGCCATACCAACACTGTGCTTTGTACGCACAATGTGGCGTGACGTGAACCAATGCACAGCAGAATTCAGTGAGCTAGTGTCGCAATCATACTCAATTCCTCAACAAACAGCCACCCGCACCCCTAGCCAGGCAAAGGGAATCTTTGAGTGGCCCTATCAGACGCAATAGTTCAAAATAGAGGTCAAAGGACAGACAATCTAGTTATGCCAACATACTGCACTATTAAATGAAGGTCAATTACATTACAAACTGGCCAAACAGCAGAACAGAGTGCAGCATTGTGTGTGCAACATCTGGCTCCCAAAGCAAGATTACTGAGACTGATGTATGTTGTTGTCCTCCATGTGTTGGAGTTCATGCTGGGCTAGTGCTTCCTTAAGGATCAAACTTAGGAAGGGAAGATCATGATGGGGGCAGTAGTTACTGGGGTATCTGGGGTCCAGTCTTGGTTACTTGACAATTGCAAGCATTTGCCCAGACTTGAGTGTCGAGGCAAACGTGTCTTGCCTGAGGTGTTGTTGATGATTGCAAGCCAAAGAATGACTGCTTATGTTGGAAGGGTATACAGCATGGTAGATTGATGATGTTGACCCTGTACAATGTGGCCTACTGTGAACATACGCATGATCACTTTTGTTCCAAGGTGAGAGCTTTGAAAGTTAGCAAATCAGTAGTCTTTGTCAACAATTGTATATGGTAGTGCAGCCACATTTGCTGTTGCAAACTAAAATGCATGCAGATCCTGAGGGGCTACTACATGATGATTTTCCATGATGTTGGCATCCTTTATGGACCACAGTTTGTGTGGTGACACATGATGCAATGCTTCATTGCCTAGGAGATGTCTCTTCTTTAGTTAGTTTCCTTGCCTATGGTGTTCATATAGTATGTGTCCTTGTCAGTATGAATCATTTGTCTGTGTGTAGGGCACACTTCCCAGTGATAAGAATGAATGTATGCATTTCAGGACACTTCCCAAGCTATTTCCTCTCTACTTATGCTTCTTTTGTAGAGGTTGAGTGTACTAGAGTTTGGAACGTGAAGGGTTCAGGGTGTGTTGGCACATAGACATTGATTGCAAGAGGGGGGTTGCTGTCATGGTTACTTTCACTGACACTGGGCCATGTGAGGAGGAGGTTCTGCATATCTTCCATGACGTCTTACTCTGGTAAGGGACTGAATGACCTGCAGGTTTGCTAGATAGCCATTGGATGTGCTGGACTGGGGTGGTTTGACTAATGTGGAAATGATTTGCCATATTGTCCAACAAGTTCAGTGTAATTAGAAAGCCATGACAGATGGTATGTTGGATGATGAGGATGAGTAAGAGGATATAACCTTTTCTGTAATTTGGTTCTAGTGTGTACTGTGTTTGTGTTTGTGTTAGAGTGTTGAAAGGCATTGTACACCTTATTTTCTGCCAATTGTTTGCTGTATTTGCAGAATGCTTCTGCTTACAAAGATGCTGTTGGGGTTAGTCAGAGACATTTCGGTGGCCAAGCCATGAAGTATCTTTTGTTCTTAGGTGGTAGTTAGATTAGATTGAAACTGGCCATGTCTTTTGGTGAAAGCAGAAAGTGTCTTAAGAGTTCTTTCAAAGAGCCAATGTTGGTGGCGAGAATGTGGGTGCATGGGCATGACCCATTGTTATGATGATGAAAGCCTCTAACCATCGTCTTTAGACAGCTAGTGGGATAATTGATGAGGACCTCTGGGATGTGGGTTTTGGTGTATGTAATATAGGTATCAGTCATGAAGAAGTTAATCAAGTCCTGTGTGTAGTTCAGATTGGCAAAATTTGCCGAAGGACTTAGGAGCACATGAACTCATAGGTGGGTGATCCCCATAACCAATTGACACCAGGGAAAATAAATATCAAAACTAAAATGTGAGAAGATGTCCTGTTGGATAAATCATGGCCAATATAATACTAGTACATACTGTGGACATCGCCACTCTGAGTTTCCTCATGTCTAAACTGGACACATTAATCCAAACATCTCTGCATGCTTCAAGTTGCAAAAAAAAGGTATATGACTATATCACAGTTCATCTATTAATGATCAAATACACAATACAACTAAACATTTAATTGAAGAATATATAGGACTCCCTGTCCTGAAACATCAACAATGTTGCCCTCTGTGTGTCACCATACAAAATGTACAATCAACACGAACCATGCTAAAAACATTTAAACAGAAGATATTGAACCATATTTTTTTCAAAATGCATTGCAATCATCAATATATGCGATAAACAATTCGCAGCACCAGACAAATTACAAACATGAATAAAACTTCATTGTAAATCGATCATTGGTTACTAAAACAATGACCACATAGTAAGGAACCAGTCATGCTGTGATTGATATGATATGATATGATATGATATGGAATTTATAACGTGCCTATACACAAGTGTTTCAAGGCGCGAAACAATGATCAACTCGTTGAGGTCACCATCTAACATATCTGGGAATCGTTACATTATCCCGGAGACCTTCGTGAATGCTAGTTTTCACAGCATGAGATGTAATTTGTTATGTTTAAAGCATGTCTTCCTATGGACCAATAAGAGAACTGCAAGAAAATGTACTGATGTTCAATAAAAGTGTTATATAAATGATTAAGTGAACATATATACTTCATGTTTGTGATCCAGGAAAACAAAAATTATTCAGTATACCTAATTTCAATATATGTCTTTCAAGCTCTTCTATTGATTTAGTCGGGCTTCTGTGTGCTTGGCCCTTAAGTGTCTGCAAGAAAAGTACACAAACCTATCAATGTGATGGCAATAACTCATCACCTCATGGATGCTAATCTACTGGTTCTAAATATTACAATCACATTACCTTTCAGTTTGTGAACTCAGGGGTCGAGTCAGTTTGTAAAGTCTTCTCAACACCGACAGGCAGCGACATACATTTAAATTGCACCTCCATGTATGTTTTTTCAGTGTTTCTATGACAACATAAAGCTCTGGCTCCGTAGTTGTTAGTATGTGTGTGAGAGCTGCATGTATTTAAGGCCTGTCACATGATAGGCCCAGTGCGTCGTGCATGTGACAAATGTGCTTACCGGGACCTGAATGTCATTAATCTTCTACAATGTTATGCTTTGATAACCAAGCAGCACCAGTGATCTTGTGTTTCAAATACAACGTGTCTCACCATAGGAATTCTTACATGTTGACTTGAGTCCAAATTCAAAAACCTGAATGCAATCTTGCATGTCTAATCAATAGCTGTTAGCTTAACTAAGTATCTCTTCAACAATGCTATCCCAGAAAAAATCTAAATTTACACTTACCACCAAAGTAGTTTCTGAAAATTGAGTTAATCTGTCCAATCACTCATTTCACATAGTGAGGTGCCATATTGTTAATTTAGCAACATTTCTTGCAAACCGAGTGCAGGCAGGAGACTATATACATAATTGTACTACATATCAGGACATGTTAGATGACCTAAGCCATAAAAGGAAAGACACCTTAGAGGAAGTGGAGATACTCTTCATTGACGGGTCATCAATGATCGATCAGAACACGGGCTACAGACACATGGGGGCAGCACTGAAATGATATCAGGATGGTGGTTTGAGGTCATGTCAAACATGAAGTTTACTATATTCAGCAGAAGCAGCAGAATGTGTGAAATTAATAACAGCAGTAGAAATGTCAAAAGGATTCTGCCTATGTCACATTAACAGTGCACTCAGGGTTGTCCAGGCAGAAGAGAAGATGTTTTAAAAAGTCAGATCACACTCCCGTGCAGCATGCAAATTTACTACCAAGATCAGCATTAGCAGCATTAGTAGTAGTGAAGTGTGGAGCCCACACAAAATGTGCAGACTATAATATCTTAATATATGAAGTCAATGATGTAGCAGACACAGCAGCAAAAGAGGCAGCATATTTACCACACATTACAGACAACGTTCCCACATTCACAATCATTCCCTTACAACAAGTACAAATCAGTGAATGTTACAATGCTCTACCCGTGGTGCAAATTATAGAGTTACAGGGACATGCCCCTCAGCAAGAGCAAGCACTACAAACAAAAGATAGAGTGTTCTTTATGCCCCACTGAATGAATAGGGAGACAACACTTTTAAGAGAATCCTATTATGACCCAGGAGTTACTTAAAATTGCCCTTTACCAATTTCATTACCTATAACACACATCTAAAGAGTATATTTCAGTTGATCTACATGAAGATTGGTTTGTCTCAATTTTGAAGGAACATGTGACAGTGTTCATTATCAATTGTGTAACATGCCAATGTTATACCGGAAGTCACACATTGAAAATGACTAAGACAACATTGCCCCAGCCCTTCAGGACCTTGTCAACATCTCCACATAGATTTTGTAGCCATTCTTACTAGATGCAAAATTTTTGCTATTTGAATGTTGCTGTGTCATCGTTCTCCATTTGGCTTGCCAAATCAGCAGCTAAGTTCCTCGTACATGAGGTAGTCCCATGATGGAGTGGTTGTAAGTTAGTCAGGTCACATTTTTTCAATGACCTCTTCAAAGGAATAACTTCCCTATTTGGCATAACACATGAATTGTGTTCAGCTTACTACCCCCAAGCCGACAGATTTGTGGGATGGCTCAACGTTTTACTAAAAGAAATCCTTATGAAGATGCACAAAACAATTCACAGGAGCTGCTGTATTGCTTGCTTTTAGGTTTACTTGCCTCGAGCAACTAGCCTGATTCCGACCATCATCTTACTCTGCACAAGATTGTCATGAGTAGCAGACTACAAAGCGCCCTGAAAGACTTGTGTATGCGCACAATATAAATAAACTATCATATAATATCATGTCACCGCCTAACCCTGTCTGCACAGCTTCTAATGCTCATATTTCCGCAGAAATATTGGGAGTTGAGATTCAGGGCTATCTTATGGAACATTCCAATTCTCTTAAATTCATATCTGAACAGGTTGGGCCCTGGCAAAGTCGACTAGCCATGACAACAACAGAGACACCAGGGACACCAGAAGAAGCATCACTACTACAGCAACCATAACTATATACAGGAGATAGGGTCTTTACTAAAAAATCTTATGCAGAATTGGAACCAACCTCAGTTCCTGGACCCCTTCGAGATGACTTATGCCAGACCAACTTCCCTGAAGGTAGCTGGTCGAAATGAATGGCTGCAGATGTCTGGAAAGACAAAGGCAAAACCCCCCTTCCTTGAGAAGAAAAGGACGGAGAAACAAAGGAAGTATCTGTAATTTAACTTTCTAACTGTCACGCTTACCAGATCTCTGCAGGAGAGTTGGGAGCCTCCACTCAATGGGTACTGTGGGCGGCCTAGCCAGGGCAATGTGCAGGCTTCTGTAAATCAAGAAACAAGGGTCACTACCCTATGGATCCCAAAGCCTATTCCTGGTCCCGTGATGCAACCCCTCAGGCTTCCAGGGATTTAAACTACAACCTAGCTCACCTCTGTGTTATGAAAAATGAGTTCTCCTCATATATCATGCGCAATGTACTGCCTTAAGTGTCATTTTGTAAAATGTATGCTGCTCATAGTTGTTTAACTCCTTTTACCTTTCTCCCCTTCTCTGCAGGCGGGAGCGGTTGGCGCCTAAAATTCTGGAGATTCAGCGAGCTTTGGAAGCCAGGAAGTGAAGAGCCCAGGAATTGTAGAAGTGCTGAGCTCCGAGCCCAGCATTGTGAAAATGCAGGAGGTCCCATGACGTGACTGGTAAGTGTTGTTTAATGACTTGTGCTTGCGATTGTTTTGTCTTAATCTAACATGTGCTTTTGTCTTGCAGGTCTGATCGGGAGCACTGGTAAGCGTTGCGCTGCAGTCTGCAGTTCAACGTGAAACACAGGTTGAGCTTTGGGCATGGCTTAAATAGGCAGCCATGCCCAGAGACTAGCAATCTCCTGAAAATGATCAATGGGCTGCTGAATGGCCATTTTAGGGGAATGAGGAAGTCCTTACCCTCCCCTGGTTTAATGGTGTTGTGTGACTGTGACTGTGAGGAGCGCCAGGAGCGCCAAGCAAGGACCCATCTAGTCCTCATGTGTATGATCTGGGAACCACTAATGCCAAAATGAGAGGGGAGCCCTGGCAGAGGTAGTTTCCTGTTGAGTTTCTTGGTGATCATGACAGTTTTCTTCCCCAATGCCCCTCCTAAGGATGGGTTCCAGGACTCAGGTTTGGTTGGATGATTCTGATGGAATCGTTTCAGTAATCAGAGTGCATGAATATTACAACTGGGTTTCCATGTTCTGTCTTGTAGACCATACCCCTTCCAATCCACCAGATAATACAATTTCTTCCTGACTACCTTGGAGTCGATTATGTCTTTAACTTCATATTCTGCTTCACATTCTACTGTCAATGGTGCTGGGGGTGTCTGCACATGAGTTCCTGGGTGAACGGGTTTAAGTAAGGAGACATGGAACACTGGGTGTATTCGTATTATGCCATGTGATTGATCACAGCTTCTATGGTGAACGGGCCCAAGAACATGGGGTGAAATGTTCTTGGCCCCTTCAACGAGACATGTCTGGAGGCTAAGCAGACTGCATCACCCACTTGGTACTTGGGGGCATCTTTGTGGTTGTGATCTGCAAATCTCTTTTGTGGCTCTTTTGCTGCTGCCAGGTACGTCATGGCCTTTTTAACTGCCTGTGAAATGCTATAATGTAAAGTCTTAACTGCTGGCATCCCCAAAGTTTACGGTGGTTCGTAAACAGAGGTCCGTGGATGAGGTCCATATAGAGTGTAGAAGGGACTAAGTCCTGTGGACGCATGCACCGAGTTGTTATATGCATACTCCGCAATCCAAAGTATGTCGACCCAAGTATTATCTGTTCGGTGGAGGAGAAATCAGAGGTATTGTTCCAGTGTCAGATTGATACATTCCATCTGTCCATCAGTTTGGGGATGATGGCTTGTAGATAGACGCTCCTCTATCTTTGCCAGGTCACAGCTCTTCTTCCAAAACTTAGACACAAACTGACTCCCTCTATCTGACACCAACTCAGACAGGAAAGCATGGAGCTTCACAAAGTGTTCCAAGAAGACTTTGGCAGGGTTGACGCCATTGGAATCCCTTTCAGAGCCACAAAGTGAGCCATCTTGGAGAACAGGTCCACGACAACTAGCATAGTGTTAAATCCGGTGCAGGGGGGCAACTCTGTGATGAAATCCATGGCGATGGTCTGCCTTGGTGTCGGTGGAAGTGCTAAAGGTCGAAGGAGTCCTGCTGGTTTCTGCTTCTGAGCCTTGTTCTGGGTGCAGATCCCACACGATTGGATAAAGTGGATGACATCCTTGCGCCAGGTCGGCCACCAGTATGACCGCTTAATCTTCTCCATAGTCTAAGTTACCACTGGATGGCCCTCCACCAGTGTGCCATGGTAGTTCGCTATGACTTGATCTTGTAAGGTTTGCATTGGCAGATACAGGTAGCCTTGTTAATATGGCAAGTTGTCTTGAATAGAAAACCAGGGTCTTTTGGCCCCCCAAGCTTGCAATTCAACAGCCAACATACTGTGTCCTACTTCTGCTCTTAGATCTTCTAAGGAGGAATTTGTGGTTCCCAGAAACTCCAAACAATTTCTCTCCCACAATGATATTCACTGGCTCAGGAGTGACATAAGCATTGTTACCCTTACCAATGCGTGATAAAGCATCCGCCTTGCCGTTGTGTACCCCTGCTCGATAGGTGATGACAAAATCGTACTCTGCAAAGAACAGAGACAAGCGGAGCTGCCGTGATGACTGTGCTTTTGCTGAACGCAGGTATTGCAAGTTCCGATGGTCGGTGATGGTTGTGATGGTGTGTCTGGCTCCTAATAGATAATGGGGGTCATTACAAGGAGGGCGGTAAGGGATACCGGGCACCAGTAAGGAGACCGGTGCCAGTAATCCCTTACTGCCCTATTCCAAGGTCCCTTGGCGGAGACTGTAAGGAACGTGTGGTCTGACCACACTTCCCTTACAGGTCCCTCTAAGGGACCAGGGCGCTAATATCGGGCTTGCAAGTTGCGATCCCGTTATTAGCACCCTCCCCATTCCCATTGAGCATTAGGAATGGTCTGTTCAATGGAGATTTACCGGTCCCGACAGGGTCGGACTAAACCGGTAAGTCCCCATTGAACGAGACTGGACACGGGCACGGTATGGGAGGCAGCCATGGAGCTAATAGCTCCATGGCTACCACCCATCTCGTAATGAGTCCCAATGTCTCCATTCCTTGAGGGCATCCTTGATAGCCAATAGCTGCTAGTCAGTTACAGCATATTTTAACTCGACAGCAGAGAATTTCTTTGACTAAAAGGCCACCGGGTGCAATTGACCGGTATATGGGTTCCTTTGCGACAATACTTCTCCCATAACAATGCTAGATGTGTCAATCTCAACCACATAAGGGAGGTCGGGTTGGTGATGTTGTAGAACTGGGGCCGTGGTGGACTTGCCCTTCAATGTCTGGAACGTCTTTTCCGCTTCTGCTGTCCCTTTAAATTTTCTGTGTTTTCGAAGCAGAGATGTGATTGACTGCACCAACTGAGAGAATGCGGGAACAAACCGACGATAGAAATTTGCGAAACCATGAAAGCTTTGGATCCTCTTCCCAGACGTGGATGAAGGCCAGGTGAAAAATGCAACCACCTTTCGATTGACCATTCTTATGCCCTGTGATGACAGCACAAAGCCCAGAAACTCGGCCTCTGTGACATGAACTTCCCCCGAAGGCCTGCGCTTGGATCACATCCTTCCTCCATGAAAGTCTTCTCTGACTCAGCATGTGCCACGCCAAGCCATCTCAAATGTGGAATACCTCAGGGTTTGTGTATCGCTCCCACTCTATATAACCTATTCACCAGGCCCATGTTCAGCATCCTTGACGCCCTGTGTATCTCATACACTAACTACGCTGATGACACACAGGTGCTTATCCCACTCACAGAGGACTATGATGCTGACTTAAAAACTCTCACCACTATTTACTCCACGATCCAGTCCTGGATGGCCTCAACAGCGACAAAACCAAACTTCTGCTAATCAGATCTCCCACCATTTTGAGTAACTTGGATAAGCAATACCGGTCCTTCACCATTGACAAAATACCCATCACGGTATCTAACAATGTCAAGACCCTGGGCATCTATATTGACTCCAACTTTACTATGGACAGACAGGTCAATGCCATTTCCTCCACCTCGGCATATTACTCCAAAGTTCTCAATGCAGCCAGGCCCTTGCTATCTCAACAGAATTGCCTCATTATTGCTAGGGCAATAATAGGATCAAGGTTGGACTACTGCAATGCCCTTCTTGTAGGGACATCCAACAAAAACCTGACCAATCTCCAATTCATCCAGAATAACACCATCAGGGTGGCCACTGGAACTTCAAGAAAAGACCACATCTCTGAAGTGAGAAGGCAGGCTCACTGGCTTCCTGTCAAGGAGAGGATTATCTTTAAAACCCTATCCCTCATGCATAAATGCCTCCACGATCTGACACCCCCATACCTGGTCCAAAGAATTGTCAAGCATTCTTCTTCCATGCATTTAAGGAAAGAATACACCAACCTGATCACCATGCCTAAAACACGAAGAATCCGTGCTGGTGTATCCAGCTTCCCCACTATGGCCGCCTCACACTGGAATGCAGTTCCCACTCACCTACGTATGATTGACTCCCATTTAGCATTCCGCAAAGCTATCAAAACTAAGCCTTTTGTTTAGTGAAAACTCTACAAGGATCGATTGTGCCTAAATGTTTGTTTTCCATGTATTGCATTTGCACCTCTTGTGAAAACAGAAAAATAATATGAGGCTGGGAAGCCCAAAAGGAAACACACCAACACAGGTTACAAAAAAACATACAAGTACTTTATTTCAAGTTACAACAGTTACCAAGTCAACTGACAAACGGATAGCTATTCGGCTCTCAGTATAACATAACGAACTTCAACGAGGGTTTGATGTGTTCAGTGAGAGACCGCACATTGGAATACCCGGGCCATTTATACAATTTGTCCAGCCCTTGGCCAACCCTCTTGCGGGTTAACCATTCTGCGAAATACAATATTGGTCTTAGGGTTCCTTGCCAGGTCAGCCTTTAATATATGCATTTTGATTAGTTTCGCTGATATAAGTAGTACATTTACATATAGGTCAACAGTAGGACAAGGTCTCTGTTCGCGACCCCGACAAATCACCTGCAGGCATATTAATTATTCAGCGTACGGAGGTCACAACAGCCAGAATCTATTCGAAATGCCATTTGGCCTCCATTTTGATGTTCAGGGTGACTCCTTCATAACAAAAGAACCTAAAATGGCGGCTTAATCCAAGATGGCGGCTTACATTGATTTCTCTGAGGTCAAGACCTTGCCATGGAGTTTGTTCACGCATGATGTTCAGACAACTTGGCGTAGGCCAATATACATACAACTATTACAATAGGAGGCATAATATTATTTCTATTCCGACAAACCCTCCTTTTGACCTATACCAAGTGTTAATACCATTTCTAATGTCTTTGTAAATAACTCCATGCATTGTCGTCCATACATCCTGAATCATTATCTGTAATATCTATAGCCATTAGGTCGTTCACCAGAACCTCTTGCAACACGCACTCTTTAGATGCTGTATCTGGGGCATACACTTTATGTCCTATCGTGCTCACCATCCCCCTAGCATTGCACATATACTAGGTAGACATTGGATACAGCAACAAAGGAATAGCAGAATTCCCAAAATAACCTGTATGACAGAAAGCACCTTCCAACCCCAGGATCGTAAGTCCCAGAACCAAGCACTAATACTCCAATCTCCCACAGGAACGTGCACTTTTGAACTAAGGACGTGCAAGTTCTGTATTGCCTTGAAAATTGTCGGGGAGGAATCTGGTACGAAAACACAACAAGCGGACCCCACCAATTTACATACTCTGCCACGCTCTGCCAGAATGACATCTAATGCCATCCGGTTTTGGAGTGCTACCAATCCTATTGCTTTCTTTTCCAGTGTCGTATTATAGAGTATATCCGTGGTCTGGTTGATGGTTCTCTCCAGTACTCTTGCTAGCCCCCTAATATTTTCAGAATTTGCTATCTGTCCCCAAAATGGCACAACTGATTTTGCTATATCTCCCAATATTTGCCCACGGGTATCTCCATCCTTGTCCCGCAGTGGACGAGCCTTAGAAACTTCCAATGTGCTAGCTATGAATACCCCGGGTAACAGGATTCCTAAATAACAGGTTCCCTGCCAATCCTTGGGCAACCAGGGAAATGCTGTACTACCGCAAACGAAATAGACAGGCCCCCCTATATACAAAGGCCTGTTCTCCCCGGTCAAATTTACAACGTTCACACAACCTTCAAAATCTCCCATTCCTTTGTACACAGAAGGGAACTGAATCAGGGCTATGGTTAATAGAGTAGGAAGGAGGCACGGCATCCTTATTGCCTATCGGAGCCATTTTAAAGGAAATTAGAGTTTGGAAAAGAAGAGACAGTTTATCAGATGGCCTAATATAAGCAACATTAGGCTTACTTCTATTTGCAAAAAGTGAGCATCCCAGGGGAGTCAATACACGTTTCTCAAAATCATTTAAATTAGTTCCATCAAAGTTCCCTGAGATGTTATCATTCCAACGGCCAAAGAATAGTTTTCTAAGAGAGGCATAGCAAGCAGTCGTTAAAGGTAATGGATGAATATACTATCCTAGCCCCTTGTTCCCATGTTGCGGTAAATGGGTGCAGATCCAGCAGTTACTCTTATTAAAAATGGCATGCGTTGAATTCATTATTATCATTAAAGTGTTATTATGATACTTTCGTCTATGCTGGGAGTCCCTAGGTGACAAAGTATGAAGGTGTACAGAGGGAGTCAGAGCAGTAGGTACAATTTCAATTGGCAAAAGAGGCTCTAGAGGATACATTTCTTCAAAGTACCAAAGTCCCACGGCAGTAACTATACAAATTCCAATTACTATCATCACAACACAGCAATACGTTTTCGGGGCCCAGGCACATTGTTCATTGTCTGAGTTGGTCACCCCCTTATTTACAAGTCCAATACGAGCAGTAGCGGTGGAGGTGGCTTAGTCCTTCCCCAACCCTAGCCAGCAGAATCCCTTTTTTTCCAAATTTTTCCTTGCAAAAAACTCTTGATGACTCTCTTTTTTTTCCAGATGCACAGGCAAAAGCCGTGCCGTAGTTCTATTTTCTTCGTCGAAGGTCGTACCTGGTGGTTCCCGGTACTGTTTGATCTGGAAATAAGGTAACATCACTTCCTGAGGGAAGCAACGTATCAGAGGCGACGGAAGTCGCAGAACTTGAAACAACGTTTTCCGGAAGTTACTTTTCCAAAGAGTGCGGAGACAAAATGGACAGTTCCCCAAGCTCCACGGGCTCAGAGAGATTCTCCGACACACTCACAGCGCTATTTGCTACTCCAGGATCTGAGATTGTAGCATCAGCAAGGGTTTCTGCTTCTACTGTAATGTGTGGCATCGGGTGAGGAAGTTTCTTGACATGCATTGCGTGGATCCAATGCTTCTTTCCAGCCACCCGCACTGCTGTCTGGGTGACCAACAGCACCTGGTAGGGTCCCGTCCAGCAAGGTGCGAGGCAGGAAGACCTTTCGTAGGCCTTCACCAGGACCCAACTTCCAGGCTGAATATTGTGTCCTGGGCTCGTAAACCGTACAGGTAAAGCTGATCGAATCTGATGATAAATGAAATACAGATTTTTAGTCAACTGGTTACAGTAGTCTGCAAGCAATATATTTTCAACATCTCTCAATGCTTTAGGCTTTGGAAGACCCCAAATATTAGCAGGCCTCCACATCACCACCTCGAATGGAAAGAGCCCCGTTTTAGTTTGAGGTGTGGCACGCATGGCTAACAACACAATAGGTAAGGCGTCCGGCCATTTCAGTTTGGTGCGGCACATGTTTTAGCAAGCTTATTCTTTAGGATACCGTTATGTCTCTCTACCAACCCAGCACTTTGAGGATGTCTAGCCGAATGAAATCGCTTTTCGATGTGTAATGCTGTGCATATCTGCAAGATTACTGCTGCAACAAAATGTGGACCGTTGTCCGACCAAATTACTCTTGGCAACCCAAATCGTGGGAAGAATTCCTTTACCATAGTCTTCGCAGTGGTCATGGCAGTAGCATCTTTAACGGGGAAAGCCTCAACCCATTTACTAAAGGCACAAATGATCACAAGGACGTATTTTAGATTGTTACACCGTTCCATCTCAATAAAATCAAAGTGGATGACCTCGAAGGGGACACAAGGAGGCCCAAAACTACCCCTTGGAGTTGCTGTCCCCTTCCCCACATTGTGCTGCAAGCAAATCATGCAATCTTGGACATAATGCTGCGCGATTTTCAAAATTTTATCATTTACCCAGACTTTGTCTAACATTTTTGTGATCTGCTGAGCACACACATGCGTAGGACCGTGTGCCATCGTAACCATCGCCAGCACATATGAATCAGGGAGCAACCATTTCCCTTCAGATGTGTCCACCCAACACCCATCTTCATCTAGTTTCCCCATCCCTTCGGCCCACTTCTTAGACTCCTTTATTGTGGCATCAGCTTGGATATCTCGTACAGACCCAATACCCTCATCCATTACATAGGCATCTCTTGTTTCTCCTAGAGCATACATGTCTGTGCTAAGGTCTGTGGCCGTTTTCCTGGCTATCTGGTCAGCAAAAGCGTTCCCTTTCCGCACATCATCTATGACCTTACGATGCGCTGCACATTTCATGATCGATAACTGACTAGGGAGCGCGAGTGCCGAGAGCAATTGCACTATCAGGGGGCCATGCTGAATCTTGGTCCCATGTGAGGTTAGGAACCCTCTTTCCGACCAGAGCCTCCCAAAGTTGTGAGCCACCCCAAAGGCATACTGGCTATCAGTATATATATTTACTGTACGCCCTTCGGAGAGTTCACAAGCTCGGGTCAAAGTTATAATCTCTGCGGCCTGCGTGGAGTTATATGGGATTCTCTTAGTTTCAACAACCGTACTCAATGTAGTGACTGCATAAACAGCTGTAGATGTACCATCCGGAAGTTTGAAGCAGGAGCCATCACAAAACAGCTCCCCTTCTGCATATCCAAAGGAGTATCTATAAGGTCTATCCTGCCCTTTGTTTCCTGTTCAGTATTATACAGGCAGTCATGTGATTCTTCGTCACCGCAAACAGTATTTTGCGGGAAAGTTAGGAGTTCAGCCGGATTAAGAACACAACACCTCTTAATTTGAATGTGAGGGGCAAACAAAGTCAATTCATACCTCGTCAGCCGTGCAGAGGTGAGGTGCTGTGTTTGGGTTTTATTCAATAGGACATCTACAGAGTGAGGTGCCATCAGGGTTAAATCATGGCCTAGGACCATTCCCTCACTCTGTTTTACAGACGCGGCAGCAGCAGCAATGGCTCTCAAACATCTTGGCAAAGCGCATGCGACAGGATCAAGGGCAGAGGAGTAGTAGCCGCACGGTCTATTCTTCCCTCTGTGTTGCTGTGTTAACACAGCCAAAGCACATCCATCACATTCATGCACAAACAACACAAAGCCCTTAGTGTAATTTGGAGTACCCAGAATCGGTGCAGAGCATAACGCGGTTTTGAGAAGCTCAAATGATCTTTGATGTTCCGACTTCCATGGCAGCGGTGAAGAAATGCCCTTCTTCGTCAAGGCAAACATCGGTTTTATCACTAGTGAGAAGTTCGGGATCCACAGCCTACAGTAAGAAGCCATACCAATTAAGGCTCTGACTTCCTTCTGTGTATTTGGGACAGACATGCCAGAAATGTGTTTTATTCTTTCAGGTGTCAATCTTCTCCCCTCCTTTGACAGGAGATAGCCTAAATAGGTGACCTCCTGACAACAATATTGAAATTTCTTAACCAAAGCTTTATGACCATGTTAAGCCAAATGAATAAGCAACAATACAGTGCCTTCTTTACAAGCACTTTCAGAATCTGCAGCTAAAAGCAAGTCATCGACATACTGAAGCAGTGTACAAGTAGATGGCAATTCAAGGGTGTCAAGCTGCTCTTTCAAAGCCCTACTATAAATGCTTGGACTTTCAGTATAACCTTGAGGTGCACGAGTAAATGTGAACGAACGTCCCCCCAAGGTGAACGCAAACAAATATCTACTATCCTTGTGTATAGGAATACTGAAGAAAGCATTCTTCAGATCCACAACACTAAAGTGAGTAGCTGTAGCAGGGATCATTGTTAATATTGTTGTCACATCAGGCACAATTGGAAATTGTGGGGTGACAACTTTATTAATAGCGCGTACATCAATTATGAAACGGAATGGGATTGCATTGTCGCCTTTCACGTACACGGGTAAAATCGGACTGTTACATAAACTACCTGCAATCTCTTCGATCACTCCTCGATGCACAAAATCGGAAACAATGCACTTCAAAGCACGCTCGCCCTCAACTGATATTTTATATTGCGGAATGCGTGGTAGTTTAACTCCATGTTTCAAAACTATTTTAACGGGTTCAACCTGTAATACCCCAACATCATTGTCGTTAACCGCCCACAAACATTCTGGGACAACGCTAAACTCAGGAGGCAATGGTCGAGTCAGAAACTGAGAACTGGGAAGTTGCTGTGGTGAAATCGTCAGTCGCACTCCGTCAGAGGAACAATGAATTACTGCATTTAATTTCTTCAACAGATTTAACCCCAGCAAATTCTCTCCACAGTTTGAAGTCAAGAGGAATGGACAGTGGTCCGTAAAGGGACCCAAAGAAACAGGCACCGGTGAAGAAACCAGACAAGCAACTGGTATGCCAGAAAACCCTACAGAAACATTAGTTTGCCCTGACAGTGGAATGTTTGGAACCCGCAAATTATCAATGGAGCACTTCTGTGCTCCAGTGTCTATCAAGAACTGATGTTTCCTATTCCCCACTAACAGTTCAATGTAGGGACCTTTTTGACTAACAGGAATAGGTGAAGGTTCCAAACCCTGCTTCGGGCAATCCTAACGAAACAAGATGTCGTCCAAAGGAAGCTCTTCAGAAAGGTAGGCAGCAGAAGGGTGATCAAATATGTTTCTTGTGTCCACACTCGAAGTCTGATTATCCCGTGAATAAGCTTGCTGAGGATCTTGTGAGACTGACCTCTATTAGGGCTCCCCACTCTGGGGCGACCTCTAGGTCATCTACCCATACTCCCAAATGTGTTGTTTGACCTCTGTCCAAGGACGGGGCACTGTGCATGCCAATGACCTTCCTGGCGGCAATAGGCACATTGATTAATATTCACAGGACCCAAGGGGACGTTCCCTTTCGGAACATACTGACACCTCTGGTCTGTGAATTACCTCCTCTGGGATTTCTAACAATTTGCTGTAACAATACTTTAGTCTTCAAATCTCCTTTCCTCTTCTCGACTCTATCTTTTTCATTATTGACACGGTTTTCATAATACTGAGCCATGTGCAAAACTTCAGATTGGGATTTCGCCTGCCAAGCGCTCTCAGAGGACATAATCTGTGACTGGATGTCAGGCAGCAATCCACGCACAAATTTGTCCACAAACAACCTTTTCCCAGACTCTGTGCCCAAGTCCTGTCCACTGAAGTCAGAGAATACCTGTTCAAATCGATTAAAGAATTTGGTGACACCTTCAGATTTTCCTTGAACACAGGCCGTAAGCTTGTCCCAAATAATTCTTTTCTCAGGAATTATGGTTTTCAATTTTGCAACAATTCTATCAGGCAAAGTGAGTATTACCTGAGGTGGTTTCTCACCAGCTGGTCTTTCCCCATCAAGCCTAGTTATGTTAGCCCACGTATCTCCCAACCCTGGCACATCGTCTATTTTTCGAACCTGCTTCCATAAATCTACGGGCAGGAGTGCAGGGAATAGCAAGTCAATATCACTTAGGGTGAAAATAGAGGACTGTAAAACGGACTCTATCTCTTTGTAGAATCCTGTCGGATTTTTCGTAATATCAGGAATTGATTATCTAATAGTGTTCACTTCCTGTCGCGAAAACGGGACGTGAACGAATTGTGATACATAATGTGCGGGAATGTCCACAGCGGGTGCACCTGTCCCAATGTTAGCAAGAATCTCAACCTTTGGGACAAATGTCGGAGGAACCTCTCTCATAGGCAACTGAGATATAGGTAATTCCGATCGCTTACTAAGCAACAGAGCCAGGTCGAGCGCTAAGGCAGTTGAAGAAGTGTCGGGCGAAAAAGCCCTCTTACAAATACCCAATAACTCTGTAGGGCAACTAACCTTCTTCCTTACACATTCATCCTGCAGGTACTGCACCATTACCTGAATCACCTTCCTCTGCACTTCTACTGTATACTGACTAAACGTGTCATGCACTTCATCTGGCGGTATCGATGAATCCGAGATCCATCGAATCGCATCTTTGGTACAGATTCGTACTTCCTCAGATGGCGATTTACGACACGGAAGGAACCGTTTCTGTACATACATACTGTCATCTTCATCATCCTCATCGCGCAATTTTTCTAAGTCCCTCCTATACTCAAATAACCTCTCAACATGACCATGTACTTTCTCCTCGGTGTCCCTCGAAAGCGCTAAAGTATTCAGATCCCTCAACCCTTGTGGGAGATCTGTATTATGTAATCTACCCAACATTACACATAAATAAGTCCCCAAACCTTCAATAAAAACATTTTTCTCGGGAAAATTGCCCATATTTGTGGAGAAAACATCAGCTTGATCACCTCTCTCCATACAATGCTTAGCCCATGCAAATAATTCCTGTTTCTTTTCTGCAGAGACAGTATTTCGAGTGACAATCATTGACCCCGCACCCTGATCAACTTCAGTCAGTACAGAACCACTCGGGAGTGGAGGTGCGGGCAAATTCAATGGAGGTGCGACTATCGGCGCAAGGGGAAGGGGTGGTAGAGTAGGTGGAGGAGCAACAACTGGAGGAATAGGAACAATAGGTTGTACAGGGGGAACAGGAATAACAGCAGGAAGAACAGCAGGAATGGGCAGATCACCAGGGAGAGGATCATACGGAGGTGGCGCAGAGGCACCAGGCCTGCGTTCGTTTAACAATTTGTCAATAAATTCTTCGGAAACATGAAAATCTCTGGAGGGATAGATTTTCTGGATACCGAGTGAGAAAGCCCTTTCCATACTCTTGACTGACTCTGAATGTTTTTCCTTATCATATAACAACGCCTTTTCGGCATTTGTTTTATGATGGCGTGCATTTTTATCCCTACTTTTAAGCTGCTGCAACGCTTCTTTTTTCCAATTCTGCAAAACATCAAATGCTGCAGGTCTGGCCTTCTTCTTTAACAATACCGATTCTAGGTATTCAATATGGGGGATCTCGAAACTACCATTGATTGGCCACTGAAATTCAGAGGCATGTCTGGTTTGTCTGTGCCAAATATCATTAAATACTATACTTCCAATGCCATGCTTACAGTACATAGTACACGCCGGTGACCCCTCCTGTGGTGCCGGGCGGCTAAATTCCAAAGATTGTCGATATCTGCGGAACAGTGCCCTAAAGAAGCTAGACAATTTCCCAGGCATTTCACAAAAAATTGGTGTTACCTGGTCAATAATTGTGTCTGCAAATACAATACGCCAAATTCAAATTGTCAGGGTTAAATTAAGAGTCAGGTCACGACTACACCTGACCAAACCTAAGGAGGACCGTCCGGTTTACCAAAGAACTTACCAAACGAATTTTACCTTGTGTTTGGTGGTTTTGACAAATATGCTCGCCTCAAAAATGGACCCTCGTCAAGATGCCATGTCAGACCACACAACTATCGTCCAAGGATTGGATCGTGCAGCACTGCCGAGGTATCGCGTCTCGTTCGGTCGGGCCCGCAGTATCACACTGTCCGATCCCGGTTCGATAGCCTGCGTCAACCTTCAATGATCCGGCATCAATCTTGAGGGTCCCTATTCGGGCGCCAACTGTGAAAACAGAAAAATAATATGAGGCCGGGAAGCCCAAAAGGAAACACACCAACACAGGTTACAAAGAAACATACAAGTACTTTATTTCAAGTTACAATAGTTACCAAGACAACTGACAAACGGATAGCTATTCAGCTCTCAGTATAACATAACGTACTTCAACAAGGGTTTGATGTGTTCAGTGAGAGACCGCACATTGGAATACCCGGGCCATTTATACAAATTGTCCAGCCCTTGGCCAACCCTCTTGCGGGTTAACCATTCTGTGAAATACAATACTGGTCGTGGGGTTCCTTGCCAGGTCAACCTTTAATATATGCATTTTGATTAGTTTCGCTGATATAAGTAGTACATTTACATATAGGTCAACAGTAGGACAAGGTCTCTGTTCGCGACCCCGACAAGTGGCCTGCAGGCATATTAATTATTCAGCTGTACGGAGGTCACAACGGCCAGAATCTATTTGAAATGCCATTTGGTCTCCATTTTGATGTTCAGGGTGACTCCTACATAACAAGAGAACCTAAAATGGCGGATTAATCCAAGATGGCGGCTTGCATTTATTTCTCTGAGGTGAAGACCTTGCCATGGAGTTTGTTCACGCATGATGTTCAGACAACTTGGCGTAGGCCAATATACATACAACTATTACCATAGGAGGCATAATATTATTTCTATTCCGACACTCTGTCTGCTCACTTATGTTTTGTAACAAATCCTGTTACTGTTCACTGTTTCCATTGAATCAAGTCTTCTTACAATTTCATGTAACAGCGTCTCAATGATTTGGGCTGCAAGTGTGCTATACAAATGCAAATAAATAAAATAAATACATAAATAATAAATGAAAGGAGCATTTCCCCAATTTGGGTACAGATGATGTTGGTGTAACTTTGTGAGGACGCCGTGTACAAGGATTATATGTTCCTGGATCGTAGATGAATAAATCAAGGTGTCGTCAATGTACACCACTGCACATACAACCAACTACTCCCGTAGCACATCGTTCATGAAGTTCTGAAATGCTGCAGGGGCATTACATAGCCCAAAGGTCAATACTTGATTTTTGTAAAGGCCATACCTGGTGCAGAAGGCAGTTTTCCGCTCATCGCCGTTCTTGACTCGCACCAGATGGTATACCCCGTGTAGTCCAGGTTGGTGAAGATCAGCGCCTGCTTGACTTGGTCCAAGAGCACAGGAATAAGCGGAAGCAGGTACCTATTTTTGATTGTTATCTGGTTCAATGCGCGGTAATCTATACACGTTCTTAAGTCCCCTTCCTTCTTTGATACGAAGAAGAGGGGAGTGGCCGCTGGTGATTTTGAAGGCCGGATAAACCCATTGGCCAGATACCTATTGAGATGTGTCTTCAGGTGTGAGTTCTCCTGTTAGTTCAGTGCATAGATGCGGTTGCACAGAACTTGGGATCCTGGGATAAGGTTGATCTGGCAATCGTATGGCCGATGCAGTGGTAGAGTATTTGCTTGCTCCTTTTCAAACACATCCCAGAATTCACTGTATTCGAGAGGCAAAATGCCTACCAACCCTAGAGTAGCACTGGTCTTCTGGATGGTCTGTACCTGGCCTCCTTGGGCACCTTCTACTCCATAACATAAGTGTTTTCACTCGTCAGTGAAAGCCAAGGTACTTGTACGCCAGTCGATGTGCGGGTTGTGGGCCTCTTGCCTGGGAATGCCTAGAATGATCTGGAATTGCGGGGCACTGATAAGGTAAAATAAAATCTTCTACCTGTGTCTGTCCTGACAAAGCAATGTGATCTCATTAGTGCATTGTAGCACAGGCCCGTACACCAGCTGGGTGTAGTCAACAACTGTGATGTTCTCAGCCACTGATTTAGAGCGACTGGAATTTCGATTCTGCTTGCCAGAGTGTGATCCATGTAGTTGCCTACTGCACAGCTATCCACATATGCATCCAGAGCATGCATTTTGGAGGGCTGCTGTGGCAAATCAAGATTATGGGGACAACAAGGTGTGAGGTTCGGGGTGCTTTTTCTTTGCTTGACAAGCTGACCTCTATACTTGCCAGGCATTGGAGTTTTCCGAACAATCCTCATCCTCTCCCTTCTCCAGGACCCCCACCGTTTTTCTGGGTGGTTTCACTGGACAGTTTCTGAGAAAGTGTCCCACCTATCCACAATATAAACATAACTGTTGTTGCATCTCTTCTCCCTCCCAACCCTCGTGAGGGGACCCTGAACTCCTCCCAATTGAATGGGCTCCAGATGGGTATCAGGCTTGTGTCGGACTGGGCTTTCTTTTTGGTGGACATAAAATGCCCTACTCTCCGAACGAGCGCGATCCACCTTGCGGTCTTGTAGTCTGTGGTCCAATTGTATTGTCAAGTCAATATACTCTGCACACCACTCGGGGGGATCGACGACCTAAGCCAGAACATCTTTTAGCTCTCCTTGTAGCCCTCGGTGAAATAGTGTCATCCTCTTCTTCTGCAGCCAATTTGTTTCCGCGACCAACTGATTGAAGGTTGCCAAAAAGGCCAGCAGATCCTGACTGCCCTGTCGCAATGCAAACAATTCATTGTCCAATGCCTGTCCCTGAGTGTGGCGGGTGAAGAGCTTTTCTAGTTTCTGCTGGAAGCCAGGAAAGTTGCCTAGAAATGGATCATCCCTGTTGACCAAAGGAATAGACCAATCTGCTATATAACTCCCAAAGTATGACAACACAAAGGCTACTTTCCATTGATCAGTGGGGAAAACCCCGGGACTGCAAAGGAAATGCAAGCAGCATTGGTTTATAAATACCGCAAACCTCTTGAGATCCCTGGTGAACCGTTCTGGGGGTGCTAGTGGGATATTCCCTGGTACTACCACCTGAACAGGGGCCATGGGCAGCGGTATCAGTGCTGGTGGTGCTTCACCCGGAAGAGGAGCCTGCCCTGCCTGCGTCTGTAGCAGTTGTAGGGCCAATTTGTCAGTCTGATCTCTGTTCACAACCAATTCCCACCATACAGCATCTGTCTCAGTCTGAACTGCATGCACCTCTGCGCGCAGCTCAGCCAACGATGGGGACAGGTGATCAACGCTCAGGCAGAGTAATTTGTGAAGGGCTTCATGTTCTGTCACGCTTACCTGATCTCTGCAGGAGCGTTGGGAGCCTCCACTCAGTGGGTACTGAGTGCGGCATAGCCAGGGCAATGTGTGGGTTTCTGTAAAACAAGATACAAGGGTCACTACCCTATGGATCTCAAAGCCTATACCTGCTCCCGTGATGCAACCTCTTGGACTTCCAGGGATTTAAACTACAATCTAGCTCACCTGCGTGCTATGAAATATGAGCTCTCCATCCTTCTGTCTTGCAGTGGCGCTGTGCTCCTGGAGATGGAAGGCAATTGCCAGTTACTTCACTAGTGATCATGACACTAACCTTGTTTCATCTTTTTCTGTGATCAGACTCTCTTTTTTCAACTCTGTAGCAGAAGAGACCTGGAGGAATAATTAAATGATGTCATGCTTAATTGTTTTTTCTCATTCCTTCCTTTTGTTTGAACATGAAGGATTTCTGGCTGAATATTGCGATAATGGTATAGATGTACCAAAGAACAGTAATGTGTCCGTGACCAGAAGCAAAAGGGATGTTTTAAATTCAGAAATGATCTTGAGCAGCACTGGGGATGAGCATCACACCAACACTGATAACATGTGGTATAACTACATGAGGGTAATGGGAAGAGGGAAGGCACATGGTACATGCTATGTGTGCCCCCTGATTCCACATGCACAACCAAACTTTTTATCCCACAGGAGGTACCAGCACAGACAGCACACTGTTCGGTTCACATGGCCTTATGCCGGGTTAGGGGACTGTTCTAGGGACCAAGGGTTCAGGGGTAGGGTGTAAACGAGGGTCATGTTGTTTATAAAGATAATTACATCGAGCTAAAGAAGATGGCAGAAAAGTAAGAAACAAACAATATTGTATTTCATTATGATAAAAAAGGACCAAGGCAAGAGAAGCTTTCATTTACAACACAACACAACACACAATTTCTTGTGAAAATGAAACAGGACATGTGCTGCCTCAGTGTAGGACAAGACCACAATTACATATAGAGGGTGCTGTTTTTTTATGAGGGCTCATGTGTGGAAGGGTTCATGGGATATAGAGCAGATGGATTGGTGGGATTTGGTGGAGAAGTGGCCAGAAATATCATTAGTACTTGCATTAGTGTTTCGGAAAGGAATATATAGACACTACCTTGGATAAATGAAAATAAGCAACCAGTCAAAATACAAGCACTTACGCAAACTTCCTTGTGTTTCAGATCCAAGGGTAGCGTTAAAGTTGGCATTAACAAAATGTGCACAAGAACAATGAAGATTTCGAGCCTATAAGGAGGAACAGTAGCACTAATGGACTGCTATTGGGTGTTTGTCACCCAGGCATATACCGAACTACCACCACATTGGGCTGGGGTTTGTTCCCTTGTTACCCTGCACTCACAAGCACCAGTGGTACCACATTCTGATCGAGTGTAATTTGCCGAACGTCCCGTTATTAAAGATTTTTACCACAAGTGGACTAGACATTGCTGCAGTAACAAGTATTTTTCCCAGGAATCTTCACATAGATGAGCAGAAGTGCCTTTGGAATATCGCCTTTTCAGCACAAAGGCAACCTTTTGTACATGTCTTCTTGCACCAGGGATCCATGCATGTGTCCAATGCCAAATGGATTCAGATAACTCGGTTGGAGCTGCTGCAGCTGGCAAAATGGTACAGAATGGGTTTTAATGCTATCAGGGAAGAACTCAGGGCAGCTAGGTTAATAAACCTGCAGAAAAGGTATGTAGTAGACCTGGTAACAGCTATGGAAACAGGAGTGTGCGTGAAGATCGGATGCTTCTGTTGTACACACTTGCCCTCCAATGATGCAGCAAATGGAAACTTGACTGAAGCTATCAATGCACTGCACACACTACAATGCAAAATGAAAGCAGCAGGGTGGTCAAAGATGACTGATACCAGACAATTTTTTCTTGGGCGCCCACCTGGTTGAGCAACATTGTAAAAGTTCTAGGTCCTATCATTGTAATGGTGCTCATTGCTCTTTGTGTCTGCCAAAGTATTTTGGGTTGCTGCAGAGGATTTGGGGGTAAGGGGATGTACATGATGTCACACCCGATGAAGAATTCCAATGACACCGCCACACTCCTCTCAAGACATGTTCATACACAGACTGTATGTTTCTGATAGTGAATCCAATTCATCCCCCACTGATGCTCTTTAGTCATCCATATCCTCAAAATTAAACTGAACACTGGGTAGATTGTTGTTTTATGACCTGCACACCCGAAGAGTACATAGCACATGAAGAATGCGTATGTGGGGTACATAAGGTATGGATTCTAAAGGGTGATTGGGATAGTAAGAAGGAAGAGTTGTTATTGGTTAATACATTAACCAAAGGCAGGTGTAGTGCAGTGTACTCAACATGTGTGCAAATATAAGGTAAGAAAGATTTTAGCAAGGTATTATGCCCATGGTAGTGATTCTGTGATCACAGGCTTTTTGCGGTGCAACATTGTATTTAAGGTAGATGTCGTTTTGCATCACTTTTAGGGAGTTTCCAGGCTGCTTGCTGCAAAGTAAAATACATGTGTATCAAAAAAATCTTCCTTTATTCATTTCACCATAGGTACGTTTCTGTATCTTCATTTTATGTTGCATATGTAGATGGAGCTTTATTAAGTATAGTTGGTGGTTGTAATGTGCAAGAGGTCTTCCATGTTAGAATAGGTGTTGTTAAAGGCTTCAGATTTTGCTATTGTGTGTGCTAGGACGCATATCTGAGCTACGATTATTTAATTGAATTTAATTTCTGCCGCTGGGCAGGAGGCTTCAAGCAAACAAGGTCAGAGTGGAAAGGGATGCAGAACAGTGTTAAGTTAAATTGTTGAAAGAGCAAAGGTTCTCAGGTGTCTGAAATGAGATTTGAGATAGCAACAATTGCAACAGGAAGAGTTCCAACTAATGTAAATGATGAATTTTGTGCTGACTATGAAATTATGTAATGATATAGGGGTGATATGTTGATGGTCACGAGAAAGGAAACTTCCAATTATATTGTTTAATGTATGCTGTTGTTCAATGACAAATAGCCAACAGAAATGTTAGAATTAGAATTGATTTTAAATTTGCAGAACATGTACATTTTGTGGTTTATTGTTTTAAATATTGTAGCCCTGAGTGGGTGTGTTGAGATATTCTTCAATTCAGTTGCACAGAGCTGTCTGATTCTCCCGACCATATTTTTGGATTGAAAAGTGTTTTTTTCTTGCAATTTGTGCACTCTATTTTTTATTACATTTCACTACTACTGGGTTGTCTTGGGGTAATTTTACCATCCTTTACATTATGACCACCTCTCTCTTATGCTGTGCATCCTTTGGTTAACTTGCAAGCATAGCACCATGCAGGGCATTGTGAAAAACATAACAATGTGTATAAACATTTCTATTGAAAACTGTGACATGTGGCCATGCAGATATCAGAGCAAATGAGATGTGTACATTTTTGTTGACATAGAGGCATGTCTCACATGCATGTCTGCAGATAATGGGATTGTGAAATGGGTACACACTCACTTGACCTCTAATTCACAGGCTCTTGTACGTCCATCTTGCTGTCAGCATTATGACACTGTGGGAGATCTGTATGAAATACAAGTACATTTGCCAAGAGCCACAGCCAGAAACCAAATGGGTGGACCCTCCAACACACATCTACATAATGTCACCATGTTCCCTGTTACCCTTCAAATGTATCATGATTCTGCTCTATGGAAAACCTATGCACATAGCAAAGGAACATTAAATGTCTTGCTGTTATGAGCGTCTCAAACAACAGATTGGCAGCCATGCAATGTATTTATGTATAGGTCTGTCATGCTTTCCGCGTGCTTCTTTGTGAGCGTGGTAAGATTTGTGTGTTCAGCTATACTCAACACTTACCAATCAATTTGTTGCCAACGGTTCCAGATGGCAAGGCCTGATAGAGAGGAGAAGGGCAGACCATGTAGCCATCATGGATACGTCCCAGATTATTGCCATTCCCAAGCATAATTTGGTCAATTGTGCAGGCATGCTGCAATGATGCACTGTAATACCTGCTGCAGGTTAAGGGATTGGATGGGCTAGCATATGCCCCCTATGAAGATGTGGTACACTGAAATGACCTAGTGGAAAGCAAGTGAAGGCATAACAAAACCTAGACATTTGGAGGTATAGCATGCACATGCATGGTGCTAAATCATCATCTCACTCCCTCACAAGGTCTAGGATGACATAGGCGGGACTCATACTCCTTCTAGCATTGTGAGCTAACACAATTGTGAGCAATGTATGATCCGCCATTGTTAGAATGTTTGGCTTTGTTTATATGGCACATTTATACTTTGCCCCTGCACCAGAAAGGTGCTGTGTTAAAGGGCATTTAAGGTGTGCTCAAGAGTGCTATAATTATTGTGAATTAGGTTGGTTTTGCACCTTCGTAACTGTGTTTGGAATTTTGCCTGCTGCCTCCCTAGACAGAGCCAATTCTCGAGGAGGCGGCTTAGCCATCATCGCTAAAAACAATCTTACCATAAAAATAGAAACATGTTCAAACACTAAATCCTACGAATCCTTAACTGCTAAACTCTTAACATCATCCTCTCAAACTATCAATATGCACCTCATCTATAGGCCATCAGGTCCCATTGGAAGGTTTGAGGAGGACATCTCTATGATCCTCTCAAACAACCTAAAGAACTCATATACATACAGAGCACCCACCCCTGTCAACTTTACACACAATCTATATTTGCTCAAAAAGACACACTTGCACAGGTACACATTTGTTTAAAATTACATGCACCCCTCACATATCACAGGAGGTATACCCTGTCCAAATCTGCTCTTCCTGAGAGCTTGCATTCAGAAATGGCGACATTTGCACTTTTTAACTGGTTTCGCAATATCGGACATTAACCCAAATTTACACACATGTGCGCAAGGAGTATGGACATTAGTTGATGAAGTGTCAGATTTTTCACATGCACACATTTTGAGTAATATCCTCTTTTCCGCTAAAACCCCCCTGAACATACCACCGGGTCCTAACACGTCTCAAAATGTGGGCAGAAAAATCACAAGAATTATGGTATCATTTAAATAATTTTCACAAGTCGGCTCTATGAATGATCCATCTTTTTCTAAAACCATATTCTGGCTATAGGGGTGTGTCTTTTCAGGTCACATGGTACAGAAACCAGTCTTTCCAGTTTCTGCCAAGCTCAGAGACCCTGCCCCTCCCAGCTTCTGCCAAGAGGAAGCTGTTTTACGACATCTGCAATAAACCATCTGCCTGGGTGAAGGGGGTTGCATTGTTCAGAGCTCCTGTATTCTGTGGGGGCTCCCCTTAATTCAATTATCAGAGAGATGGCATATCCTTAGTGTGGCCAGCAGGAAACAGCCAGGCCTGGGAAGTTACTTGTGAATCAAGTTTCACTCCTGATGGGGGTAGTTGCCAGGCAAAATTGGAATCTCTTTAAGCCAGTTTTTAGCCACATGTCGTTTCTGTTCCCCAGTTTTCTGCATTCAAATAACTAACAATTTTTTACATATGCAGCTGGAAAGCTGATTCTAAGTTTAAAACTATGACATTTAAACAATTGCAGCCTATGTGACACTCAAAAGTAGGTCACTCATTTCTTTTAAACATTTAGATTTTTAGTGTCTTTCAGTCCAAATTTACTTAAACTGCTGAAATCCACAGCTCAGCCAGTCTTGTGATGAACATTGTTTTAGGCTCATCCTCTTTCCAGATTTTGTATGCCCACAAGACTTTATTCTGCCAGATGTCCGCTGGTGTTCAGTGAGATTTTTGGATGTGTTGCAAATAGGCATTTTGAGCTGGCATTCAGAGAAACAAAAGGTGATTTTAAAGTGCGGTTTTTCCTATGGCACACATTTCACTCATGGCACCCCGGCCCATCCTGCTTGCATTGGTGGGTGGCAAGTTAGGCAACCATTTTAGTGTGCACAACTGCGCGTTTTTCATAGATTCTGGCGCACATGTGGGCTTTTTCGGCCATCTTGGATTTCCTAAGCCCACAGCACCAAATGTTGTAGCATAATAGTCCAAACGTGGGTCAGGACACCCAACAAACCCCCCCGCCGGACGGCACTTGGATTGAGTTGAGGGGATGTCGGGTGCACAAGGGTTTTGACCCACACCCCGGTATGTCCGCATAATCTTCTTCCAATTCTGCAAATGGCACAGTTCAGCATCTTTTCCTCCATCCGGTACTGATCGATCGGTTCTCCTCGCCGGTCCTGATGGGAATTTTGGGCGGTACACCGGGCCCCTTGCGTCTCTGCTCCCCGTCTCCGGATCGTCCTCCTTGTCCCGTCTCCAGGTTTTCTTTCTCCTAGGACGACAAAGGAAGAGCGGCAATACCTATTCATAGACATTTTTCCACCACTGTTGAGCTAGTGGGGCAGCATATGCATTTGATCATAACGAAACATTACATTCTTATTTTGAAAAAAAAAACAGTATAACTAAGAGACAGTTTCATGCAAATCACAATATTTTAGAGACTAGATGTCGTATGTTTTATGGTTTGAACTGAATTAGTCTGAGACAGTACCCGCTAGGATTCCAGAGGATTCCTCCAGTTGTTGCAGAGTGTGCCTGGGATGGCAACACTTCAACTGGTTAATGTGGACCCACTTGTCTTCCCCCTCTGCCAAACCGCCTTTGGGGATGCGGATCTTGTAGGCCACAGGGGAGATTTTGTCTATAATCTCAAAGGGTCCCTTCCATGTAGGCAAAAATTTTCGCTGTTTGGCCTGGTTCCTTTGGAAAGTGTATAGATAGACCCGGTCCCCCACCTGATATTCCTTCCTGGAAGTTTTCAGGTCATAGTGGGTCTTCATGCTATCAGCTGATCTTTCTAGATTCCGCTGAGCATAAGCAAAAGCATGTTGAAGGTGTTTCCTTAAATTCTCCACATACTCGTGAGTTGTTGAGGCATTTATTAGGGTCTGCTCTTGGGTCCTGTAGAGCAAATGCTGAGGAAGCACCATCTTGCGTCCAGTCATCAACTCGAATGGTGACATTTTGGTTGCAGATGAAGGGGTAGATCTGATGGCCATTAGGACCAGAGGTAATCGGATATCCCAACTTGGCCCAGAATCTGCCACAAACTTTTTTACTATGCTCACAATGGTTTGGTTATATCTCTCTACTGCCCCAGAAGAAGCTGGCCTGTAAGCAATATGCAACTTCCTTTTGACCCCCAGTATCTCCCACATCTTTGTCATTACTTCACTGGTGAAGTGGCTACCCCTGTCTGACTCAATCCTTTGAGGTAGACCAAAACGGGAAAAGATGTGGTTAATCATCAAGACAGCTGCGGTTTCTGCCTTGCAATTTGGGGCTGGGAGACATTCCACCCACTTGGTAAACAAGCATGTCACAGTCAACATGTACTTATTCCCCCTAGCACAGCGAATCACGTGGCCTACAAAGTCGATTTGTAAATCTGACCAATGCAGTGTCATCCCCCTCTTTTGTAAAGGCGCCCGGTGTGTGAGGGATGATGGCTGAAATTGTGCACACACAAGACACCCCTTCAAGTATTGGTCGAGGTTCTGCCCCATGTGTGGCCAGTATGCAACCTCTCTTAAGATTTCCAATGTTGTGTGAAACCCCCTATGACCGGCGGTGGCCGCATCATGGGCGTGACTTAACATCAGGCTGCGGAATGAGGTAGGAACCACCCACTGATCGTGGTCAGCTTTGGATTTCCTTACCAGCAAACCGTCTTGGATCCGGAACATTTTTGGACATTTCATCAACACTCTTAGGTCCTCTTTCCCAGTGTAATCGGTATCCGTCAGGGGAAAGTTCTCAGGGTCCTCAAGGTGCTGGTAAAATGTACCAATTATTGGATCCCCCTTCTGAGCGGTAATCAAATCAGCATCAGGGGTCTCCTTCCTCCATTGTGCAATTGAAAGGTCGTTGTGAGCATTTGTCTGGGACCTAGTGAAAGCAGTGACCTGGATTTCCCCCAACAGGGACTCAATCTCAATTAGATCCCCTTGGATGGCCCCGGTTTTGGCCAGCTGATCAGCTAAGTCATTTCCAGTTTTGTCTGGTCCCTCTACTTTGGAATGACCCCTGATCTTTTTCCAATAGATGGTCATCTCATTCGAGGTGACCAGATCATCAATGTTTTGGATCAACTTTCCATGTTTCAAGGGTTTGTTGTTAGCACATAACATGCCTCTGGTTTTCCAATTAACCAGGTGCTCCACGAATCCGTTCCGTACATAATCCGAATCTGTGATTATGACCAGTTCGTGGAGTTGATGCTGGACAGCAGTGAGGATGGCCTGATGCACAGCCATCAACTCTGCCACCTGACTACTTCGGGGACCAATTTTGTACCCAGCGGAGGGTTCTGGGAACTCCTTCACCCATGCATTCCCTACGCCGGCCACCAGTTCTTTTTCCCCGTTGTTGTCAACATGGTAAGAGCATCCATCCACATAGACAGTGGGCATTCCCTCACACTTGTCCTCTTCAAAGACTTTGTGTGGGGAATTAAGGTATGCCTCCATGTTGTCCTTGATTTTTAGACTTTCGTCCTCGAGACAGTTTTCTCTGGCACAATCATGCAAGTCAGCCAGACCTTGCGCGAGGGGACTCTTCTTGTTTTGGCCATATCTGACCTCCACAGGAAATACTTGCATTGATAGAATCCAGGAAGTAATTCGGGAATTACTCACATTTCCGGCCCGGATTCTGTGACTTTGGAGATATTGCAGAGGCTGGTGTGGAGTCTCCACTATGATGTGTTCCCCATGGATAAACGGGCGGTAATTCTTCAATGCCCACACCGTCGCCAGGAATGCCTTCTCACAATCGTTGAATTTTTCCTCCACAGAGGATAAAGTTTTGCTCGCATAGGAGATTACTTTATTGACCTTGTCATGCTTTTGGTATAATACTGCCGTCAAGCACGTATTAGAGAACCCCGTCTCCAGGAAGAACTCCTTGTTTCTGACAGGGTAAGCTAGGCAGGGCGCTTGTGAGAGGCTTCTTTTGAGTTGTCTTACTGCCTCGGCTTGTTCTGGACCCCATTCCCACTTGACCCCCCCTTCAGGAGATGAATCAGGGGTCTGGTGATCTCTGCGTAGCCCTCAATGAACTTTCTGCTGTAATTAGTCAGTCCAAGGAGGCTCCTTAGTTCCCGCAGAGTTGTGGGGTCTTTCAGTTTCTGAAGTGCTTCCACTTTCTTTTCCTGGGGACAGAGACCCTGAGGAGTAATCTCATGCCCCAAGAAATTAACACGGGTTCTACACCACTGTGCTTTCTGAAAGGAAAGTTTTGCTCCGGCGGCCCTCAACTGCGTCAGAACATAACGGATTTCCGCTATGTGTTCCTCCACAGATGAACTTTTGATGAGGACATCATCTACATAAGCCAGGTTACCCCTCGCACCCAGGTCGGGCATGGCCTTATGTAGGAAAATATTGAACTCATTACCGGAGTTAAGGTATCCGAAGGGAGTCCGGGTTCATGTATACTGCTGGCCCCCAAAGCTAAAAGCCAGCTTGTATTGGTCCTCCCTACTGACCGGCACGGTCCAGTATCCATTGGTCAGGTCTATTGCAGTGAATACCTGTGACCCCTGGATCTGGGCCAGCCCTTGGTCAATGTAGGGCAGAGGCCATCGGGAAGTATGGACCCGTTTGTTGACCTCCCTAAGGTCAGCGCAGAGTCTCCACTGGCCGTTTGGCTTTAATATTCCCAGCACCGGATTATTGAAGGTGCTGCGGATGGGACGGATTATTCCCCTGGACTCAAGGTTCTTAATTATTTCAGTAAGGGACTCCATTGATGCGAGAGGCAAGCGATATTGCTTCACAAACACTGGAGTCATGCCAGGGTCCGTGGGGATTGTTGTTGTGTGGATGTCGGTGCGACCACAGTCATATGAGTCTACTGCAAAGAGATCTTGGAAATCCAAGAAAACTTGTTTCAACTTTTGCTTCTGTTCCAGAGTCACACAGGCATCAGCTAGGTTGACTCTCTCTTCCACCATCTGCCTGAAGCCTGGAAAGACTTCTGGTTTGGCTATCTCAGCGGCCTCCTCCAGCTGGGTGGAGAAGTCCCTGGTCAGAGTGCTGATTTGGACTGGAGGCTTCAGGGGGGAAAGGCAGCCCTCATGGACCTGGAAAATCACCTCATCCCTCCTGAAGTCACAAGTCACATCTTCCTTACCATAAGGGCAAGAAGTGTACACCAGGAAGTTCCCCCCATGCCGGGTAAAAATCCTGTCTGGTGTCGTATTGTCATCACTGTCACTGTCAAAGCAGTCCTTGGGGATTGGCCCTAACAGTTCATTACCTAAATCTATTGAAAAATGTTGGTCATCAACCGCCATTACAATAATGGTGCCTGCGGCTAGAGTAATACTCTTTAAGTCGCTGTTATCCACCTCTATTGGAATGGTGTCATGTTCTATGTTGACTAATGGTGTTGGGTTTACCCCCAACCCTTGCTGTTGGAGAGAAGCGTTTAGATGTATGTAAGCATCAGGGTTTTGCAGATATTGTCCTCTTTTAACTTTCACTTCCAGGGAGAATTGTCGGGTCCTTTCTGGGATGGTGACTTCCTCTTTGATCTGAATTTCAACTGCATAAGGTAGCAATTGAGCTGACCTAAATGCTTTTTCTGGATCATCAAAGCCCATGGGATTATCCGCTAATCGGGACCAAGCTTTGAAGTTTATTAGGTCCAAACTAATGGCAAAGCGGTTGAGAATGTCACTGCCTAAGTAAAAGGCGGCAGTGACGTCTCGCACGACCCAACAATTATGGACTATGCTCTTGTTGCCAATAGAGATTTTGAGCATACACCTGCTTGGCAGGAGATGTTTGGAATTAGGTGCTTCCAGGTCCATTTCCCATTTGTCTATCAGTTTGAAGGTGGGAATGGCTGGATCTTTTGGGAGTTGGCGGAGCATGGCTTCGCTGATGAAGCTCTTACCGTTGTTCACACACACTCGAGCGAGAACAGAGTCCTTCCCATCATTTAACTGAACAGGGATGAACAACTGCTCTCCAATTTGCTGAATATCAGCCAGGCTCTGAGCTGATTTCACATCTTTCTGGACTATAGGAGTGGGAGTTTCTGATTGTGGATTAGTATAGAATCTCAGAGTGTTTCCTTCCAGCGTGGAGTACCACTTTAGACTGGAAGGAAGGTTGATTTTCAGAAATAGAGAGGACACCCCATCACCAGTCTGTTGTCCTACTGCTATTACTGTCACGTCTGGAATTTGGTTGTTCTGGAAGTGAAATTCTACTTGGTCAGATTTTTGTTCAACCATGTGGCATGTGCCATTTAAACTACCATGGTTGACACTCTGTTTTAATTTTATTGGTCGGCTAGTCTGGGTCCAGAGGACCTTGTTTACGCAATCTATTAGGGGTGACAACCTTCTCAGGAGGTCATTCCCTAGTAAACAAGGGGTTTCCTCTGGAGTCACAACTATGACCGGGTGTTTCACCTTGTGTCGCCCGATCTTAATGTCCAAGTCTGTTGTCCCCTCGACGGGAATTTCCTTCCCGTCAAAGTTCTGGAGTTGTCCAGGAAGAGAGGTGAGAGGAATTTGGTAATTCTCTCCCCTTCCTGCATTCAGTTCGTCAAAGGCCCTTCTGGACAGAAGGGTAGCTTGAGATCCAGTGTCCACCAGTGCCAAAATTGTCCCCTGCCCCTGTACTTGTACCGGGGCATAGTATCTTCCCTCCTTCTCCTCAAGGGGGCACAGATAATGCACATTTTTGAACAACTGGTGGGATAACTTTCTGGTTTTGGACATCGCTAGCGAAGAGATTTGGGCAGAATTCTGTGGAGAGCCTTGGGAATCTGAAAGAAAAAGTTGGCAACTGGAGATCAGAGCCATTGTGGGTTCCCCTGGCTTCGGTTCCGGGCCGCCCCCCCCCCTTTTTGGAGGCAGTCACCAGGATGGGTTTGAACCAGGGGATTTTCTTGCTGTTGGTTCTGGGATGAGATGGTGGGCGGCGGTAGCTTAGTCTCCACATCTCCCCAGTCTGGATTTGCATCCCTAGGGACCCATTTTTCTTTGGGAGGAGTTCCCCCCTCTCTGAAGGAGAAGATCCTTTTCCCAGGATCCTCTGAGGATCCCTCTCCCTCAAATTGGAAGATCTGTACCTCCTCCTCAAACTGAGTCTGTTTGGGTCTTTTGTTTCTCCTACCCCCCCTCTGCTCCTTAGGAGGCAGACTTTCAGGGGCAAGAGATTTTGTTTCCGGTTCCTGGGTTTCCAGGGGCTGTTTACAAGTGAGGAAGGAAGCTTCCTCCAAGGCTTTACACCCCCCTTCCCTTTGTGCCTCCTCCCTGGGAACCGGTGAGTTATCGGGGTGCTGCCCCCGTCATTGTTCTGAGGCACCAGGTCCAGAGTTGGGTGCGTTCTGCGCCGGCATGCCGATCTGAGGGTTCTGCTGAGCCCTCAGTATGTGACCCAGATCCCGCGCCATGTTTTGAACCTGGCGCTCTAACTGGGAAACCCGCTCAGGCTGATACGGGGCCCTGTTTTCTCCCCTAGGCTGATCCCGGGAAGGGTAGCTATCCCTTCTTTGGCAGTACCCCTGGTTGGGAAGATTTGGATACCCCTCCACCCTTGGCCTCCCCTCTCCCGGATTCGGTTGTCTGGGCTCAGGGAATTGGGGAAAGAAGGGTGGAGGATTTTGGGGCTGGAAGTTGGGTGGATACCTGGGGAAAAAGTTCTGCCCAGGATTTGGAGAATGTCTGCCCTCCGGTGGGAAGTTAGGAGGGAAGTTCCCTGGGTTAGGTGCTTGGCTGGATCCCCCCCCTGGGCTGGAGGAGTCCACACATAACCCAGGATGGGTCGATTACCCTTGTAACGGGGACTTACATAGTCAGGAGAGCGAGGGACCCCATTTGTGGGACTACCTCCTTGACTCCCTGTTTGTGACTGGCTCGAGGACCTTCTGGGCCTAGCATTATTAGGTGCAGGTAGGTTTTTAGGCCCCCCCATCTCCAACTCTAAAACGGGGGTGACCTTTACCTCTGCCACCTTGGCAGCAGCAGGGGTGTTGTTGGCTTTGGGGTTTTTGGGCGCATTATTTTTATTTTCTATTGGCTTCTGCACCTCATAGATGCGGGTGGCTTGTTCAATGACCCATTCTAAAGATCTTTTCTCATGAAAATCTCTCACGAGCTGGGTCATTATGTATTTGGGCAAGGCATGGAAAAACGTATTAATAAATTCTCTGCTATCCGTGCGCACCCTTCTTGTGGTCTGCGCAAAGGCACGTTTCAGTTCTTGCACGAATTCTTGTGGGGCCTGATCCTCCCCACATTGCAAATTGTAGGCTGCCTTGCGAGCCTCTTGAGGATTTCTGTGAACAGAAAAATGTTTCAAGATGGCCGCCTTATAGGTGGACCATCTTGAATGATTTTGGTCCTCCAGCCCCGCAAAGAAACTGGAGTATTCCGGGGAGAAGGTCCACTTCACATATTGAATACAGCTTTGGCTGTCCTTCAAATGGAAAGTCTCCATCATTTGCTCAAACAACTCTAAGTGCTCCCAAACAGAATACTTGGCGTTCTTATGATAAGGCGTGATGACGCTCCTGATTGCCTTAATCTGCTTTAAGGGGTCCTTAAGCAAGGCCCTTTTTGTCTTATTGGCCTTTTTGGTTCGGGTAACCCTGGTCCATTCATCTTCTGACTCAGAGGCACTGCTCCCAGAGGTTCCCGTCTGTTCTTCCAGGTTTTCCCAGATTCTGCGAGCCTGGGAATGGCTGGCAGAATGTGGGGACCTGGTCTCCTGTGTCCTGTACCGCTCAGAGGAGTCTTCAGATCCCTCCTTGCTGCCAGGATTTGATGGGTACCCCCCCCCCACTGACCTAACTGGGCAGAGGTTTTCAGGATGCCCTTAATGGGCCTACTCACCTGGGGTTCCCCATCAAATTGCACTGTGCTTGGGTGCCCATACCCGGATGCCCGCCCCTCCATTCCTGGGTGGTACTGGCCTATGAGCCCCATGCTTCTGGCTGGATAGTAATCTGCCATCCCTGTGGCCCTGTGCTCATGTGCGCCAGGGGACATGGGGGTGGCAGAGTCCAGGGACTGAGAGAAATAAAGGCCTCTGGTACTAGGGCTCCTGGGGTTATGCTCCGGAGTTTCTCTTTCCCAGCGAACCCCATCTCTATCCGCCCCTGCTCCCTGTTGCAAGGCAAGAGCCTGCGCCTTCAGTTCCTCAGTTAAGGCCTTACTAGACTCTATCAGTCTCTCCTGCATCGCTACCTGTTGTTGGAGTCTATCATTGTGCTGGCAGAGAGCTTCATTCTCTCTCTGCGTTTCCTGATTGGTCCTGGAGCACTGGGCCAGTCTTTGCTGCAGGAGGGTTACCTCCTGAGCTGTGTCCCTATTGGCCTGCTCCTTTCTTGCCAGAGCATCCTCCACCTTCCTGGTGTGCTCTAACAAGTTATGGTGTTCTTTTTGGAGGTCACCCAGTCCCTGGAGGGCCAGGTGATTTCCTTCCATTTTCCTTTTTAAGTGGCAGACTTCCTGGCCTAAGGTATCCCATTCCTGACTAAGAGCCTGCAACTGTGCCGCCAGGTCGTCCCTTTGCCTTTGGAAGGCACCAGCTTTCTGGCGCTCCTGGTCAAATTCTGCCTGAGTATCCAGGTCTTTCAAAATCAGTTTATTGCTCTCTGCCTTCTCCCTATCTAGGTGGCTTTGCAGGGTGACTACCTGCTCAGCACATGCCCTATTGAAGTCTAACTGTTGCTCCAGCTTTTTCTGGCTCTGCAGTAGGGAGTCCAAACCTTCTTGGTACTCCTTTTGCAAGGCCAGAAATCTGGTATCCTGGTCAGCCTTTTCCTGTTGCAGGATGTCCATATCCCTCTTTATTTTAATGATGTGCTGTCTACTCTCATTTTCTGACTCCTGGCTCCCCTGCAGCATCTGCTCAGAAGAGGCCAGGTCAGATTGGACCTTCTCTAACGCCATCTGTCGCTTATTCGCCAGATCTTGGCTTTCAGTACATTTATCCTGCATGTCTCCCATATATAGGTACAGGTATGCGGCTATCCTAACCATCTTGTCTTGTTCATCCTTAGCTTTAGGAGCCATGTATAGTTCACTCAGGGCCACATGAAGGGGACCCTGATCTCCCCATATATCTGACCCTGTTTCAGTGACCTGTTGCGTGATGGCCTGCAACCAGACCATGCGGTCCTGGTGAGTCCACTCACCTCTCACAAATAACTTATGTAAGAAGTTCTCTCTGGCTATTTTCATGTCTACTAAGGTCGTCATTCTAGAGATTGGTCTCTGTCCTGACTTACAGAAATTAGTATTTTATTTTTGCAAAACAGACCTTTTCCTTAGAGCGTTCCTTTGAGGAGTGCTTTACAGCGTAACACAGCGTGTGATCCGACCGGATATGTGTATCTGGTCAGCTGGCACGCTGTATTAATCTGCACAAGTGATAAATCTAATCCAAACGTCCGGCACGAGCCCCCAATTTGTAAGAGGATTCAATTCAACACTACAGCTAAGTCAATGCCTAGTCTGGGATAATGAATGGAAACCCTTATTGATGACTACCCCTATATAACACCCTTCTCTTGGAATCCCCCTGACCCCACTGATCCAAGAAGTAGTTCTGTTTGCAAGTTAAAAGGTTTGATAACTTAAACAATATATATATATATATCACGCTTTATAATAAATTAATAATTGAATATCACACTGAATCTGATTAGTAATCAATAATGGATAGTCTGGCACTAGCACACTTGTGAATAGGAACGGAAGAATAAGGTGGTAGAGAATACTTTATATAAGTTCAGCTGGATGTAATGTTGAATGAAAAATGCAATACAGAAAATACTCAATATGATTTCAACAAAACAATGTAATCACTTTTCTCTGGCAATCCCCTCCCCCCTTTATGCAATGCAAGGAAATGGAAGGAAAGCACACAGTTCTCAGAAATGCAATCAAATGTAATTCAGTTCACCCCAGCAAGCTTACACTACAGAAGTTGGAAACACAGGCCCAAAATGCTTTTATATGTGCTGGCAATGAAGTGAGGAATATGCTGAAAATGGTTTTAATTCCCTCTAGGAGGTTCAGGGTGAGTGAAATATACTTGGGATGAGTTCGTTCAGGCTCACTTTAGCAAGGATCTAGGAGTAATTGGCAGGTTAAACGAATTTTTGGCAAATGAAAGCAAGAAAACTGCTGTTTTCACACGTGAAGAAATTTTGCAAATCGCGGCAAATTCGCGAGTGCGTTTTTCGCGATTACAGCAAAAGTATCGCGGGTAGGTTCGTAGGAATGCCACGATTCTCAGCTTTCAGAGGAAAGTTACTGCAAGTCTCTAGCACAAACGGTCACGGAGATATGAGCAATTAAATAAAGGTCGTTTTTCAGATTTGAAATTTTAAAGTTCAAAAAGACAAGTGACAGCTAGCAACTAGAAAATGACAGGTGACAGTTAGGAGGCAGTTCTACTTAGATTAAATAGATTGAATTATATTATTTTAACTAAGAGATTGGTTCTGCACAGTTCTACTAGGTACTCACACTATATTCTTGAATTAAATGGGCCTCGCCACGGATCTGGTCAGGTTTTAGACTGGACTCTGGTCTGGTCTCTGCACTTCACAGTGATCTGGGTCAGCTCTCTCTGGTTCTGCTAACAGCGGTCTGGTCTGGGTCTGCTCTCTCTCTGGATTCTGGAGATTGATGGATTTAAAGTGTGGATCTTTCTGCACAGCTTTCTCTAGAGATTGATGGAGGTAAAGTATGGATTTTCCCGGCAGAGCGTCCCGCAGCAGATGGAATTGAATGTCCCTATCTGTCCTGTCTGTCTGCTTTTATGTGTTTTGAAAATGGGTGTGTGTGCAGCATCACTAGGCTCTACCCCTCTCCACTTATCATTGGCCACTTCATCCACTTCCCCTTGATTGGGGGAATGAAATGAAGTGTCATCATGATGAGGTCTGTTTATGATACAGAGAACCCACCCCTGTCAACTTTACACACAATCTATATTTGCTCAAAAAAGACACATTTGCACAGGTACACATTTGTTTAAAATTACATGCACCCCTCACATATCACAGGAGGTATACCCTGTCCAAATCTGCTCTTCCTGAGAGCTTGCATTCAGAAATGGCGACATTTGCACTTTTTAACTGGTTTCGCAATATCGGACATTAACCCAAATTTACACACATGTGCGCAAGGAGTATGGACATTAGTTGATGAAGTGTCAGATTTTTCACATGCACACATTTTGAGTAATATCCTCTTTTCCGCTAAAACCCCCCTGAACATACCACCGGGTCCTAACACGTCTTAAAATGTGGGCAGAAAAATCACAAGAATTATGGTATCATTTAAATAATTTTCACAAGTCGGCTCTATGAATGATCCATCTTTTTCTAAAACCATATTCTGGCTATAGGGGTGTGTCTTTTCAGGTCACATGGTACAGAAACCAGTCTTTCCAGTTTCTGCCAAGAGGAAGATGTTTTACGACATCTGCAATAAACCATCTGCCTGGGTGAAGGGGGTTGCATTGTTCAGAGCTCCTGTATTCTGTGGGGGCTCCCCTTAATTCAATTATCAGAGAGATGGCATATCCTTAGTGTGGCCAGCAGGAAACGGCCAGGCCTGGGAAGTTACTTATGAATCAAGTTTCACTCCTGATGGGGGTAGTTGCCAGGCAAAATTGGAATCTCTTTAAGCCAGTTTTTAGCCACATGTCGTTTCTGTTCCCCAGTTTTCTGCATTCAAATAACTAACAATTTTTTACATATGCAGCTGGAATGCTGATTCTAAGTTTAAAACTATGACATTTAAACAATTGCAGCCTATGTGACACTCAAAAGTAGGTCACTCATTTCTTTTAAACATTTAGATTTTTAGTGTCTTTCAGTCCAAATTTACTTAAACTGCTGAAATCCACAGCTCAGCCAGTCTTGTGATGAACATTGTTTTAGGCTCATCCTCTTTCCAGATTTTGTATGCCCACAAGACTTTATTCTGCCAGATGTCCGCTGGTGTTCAGTGAGATTTTTGGATGTGTTGCAAATAGGCATTTTGAGCTGGCATTCAGAGAAACAAAAGGTGATTTTAAAGTGCGGTTTTTCCTTTGGCACACATTTCACTCATGGCACCCCGGCCCATCCTGCTTGCAATGGTGGGTGGCAAGTTAGGCAACCATTTTAGTGTGCACAACTGCGCGGTTTTCATAGATTCTGGCGCACATGTGGGCTTTTTCGGCCATCTTGGATTTCCTAAGCCCACAGCACCAAATGTTGTAGCATAATAGTCCAAACGTGGGTCAGGACACCCAACAAAATGAATACATTCACAAGCACGTGATAATTCATAATTCAATTTAACAAAGCCTTTGCAAATTCAAATGAAGTAATCCACATTTTACAAAATCCTTAAAACTTGCTCTGTGAGATATTATGGGAATAACTGACAAACCAGTTTTTATCACAACTGAAATGGCTTCAAACAAAGATTAGCTAAATTCACAAAGGGGAGCAGAAAACCAATGGGTGAAAGGGGGACTTTCACACCTTTCAAAAGCACATGATGCTTGAAAAAGAAAGCATCCTTCTTCTCCTGCGTATATTTAATGTTTGGACAACAGATGCCATTTTTTTCCCTCAACTAGGTATAGTTTTTTCCCATACATAAGTTTTTTAAAAAAATATTACACTTTGGCATGCCCTTTATTACAGACTATTTACCTGAGATCCTTAGCTAGCAAGGAGCCAGAGAGACTGCACACTCATCATTTCAGCCTAGTCAATCATATCCCCACCCCCAAAACCCCTGCCTGTCACTTCCAACACACTGCTCTTCACCATCATGCAGCTGTCTCACCTCGCTGTGAACCTTTTTGAGACCAAGGTGCTGCACATTGTTTTTGTGGAGTCCGCAGTCCACCTTATGTTTCTTTTGCTCCTAATGTCTTCATGACGAATCCCCTGCAGGGTTGGAGCATCACTTATATACCAAAGGTTGGTGCTTCATCAAAACCTGGTGTGTTGGGGCTGTTGAATGTGGGAGAGGGGGTTCATTTTGGACTGCATGAAAACCATTTGGGGCTTGTGGGAGACATCAGGTTAAACCTCTAGCTGAAAGGAGCAGGAAGTCTGGCCCCTGCCCATACCAATACCCTGACAAATGCCTTACAGATGCCTTGCCCTACCCTTGACAGGGAAAAGTCACAGCAGCAGCTGAACATGTTAGAGTAAGCTTGCAGTCATCGCTAAGCCTGCTGACCAACATACTAAGGCTGGTCAAATGGGTGACTGTGTTCTCCAAATGTATGCTGCACTTCCACTGTACTTTAACTTCCTGATTCCCATAAGCCAGGCAGGTTATGATAATGTCCAAGTTTCCACACTGACCCATTCTCTCATCTGCCATCTCGCAGACACTTGTTTTGTTGCTCATGGGGTATTGTGTATCTTTTGGCGACAGAGACAGCAGAGACAAAGTGAGTGAGAGAGAGAGAGAGAAATAGAAGAGAGAGAGAGAGAGAGAGAGAGAGAGAGAGAGAGAGAGAGAGAGATCAGACTCAATAACGGGAATAGACAAAGTGCAAGGCAAAAGCTAGCCAGGTGTATTATCATCAAAATAAAGCAGGGAGAGCATACAAGCATTGTATTATTTACACTCTTGTTGGTTATATACAAAACAATGGTTTATATGTTCAGCATTTGTCATAACTGACATCATACTGTGATCTTAGTTACCTAAACGTACGAGTTATGTGGATTGGCTGATAGTGGTGATTTCAAATCCATTCTATAGGGGTTAGATCTGGGGTTAGATCTGTATTTCTGGAGTTTCAGCATCTTGTGTTCTCTGGAAGCCTTGAGGCATTTGTCTACAAATAATGGTTTATATATTCAACATTTGTCATAACTGGCATCATACTGTAATCGTAGTTACCCAAACGTACGAGTTATGGGGATTGGCTAATAGTGGTGATTAGAAATACATTTTATAGGGGTTAGATCTGTATTTCTGGAGTTTCAACATCTTGTGTTCTCTGGAAGCCTTGAGGCTTTTGTCTATCTGAGAGTCTGCTCTAGCTTCCATTTTACAAAAGATGGGGATCCATGAGAACAGGTAATTGTCATGCCCAGATGCCTGTGGGCTTCAGCGCGCTATAAATACATAAATAAAATAAATAGATAATGTATTAACACTTATCCATTTTTATGTGCTTGCAACCTCTGCACAACTATTTTATTTCTCAATTTAAAGGCTGAAATAGTGTTGGAAGGAAATGTTCATCCCAATATTGACAAGGTTTTTACCATGATCACGTGTTTTTAAAGATATGAATGCAACACTTCTGATACAGGAGTTAATAAGTTGAATACTATAGATATTATTATCTTTTAGCACCTAGAAAATCATTTACTCTCAGAGATTTGTAGAAAGTAGATACCTAGCAATTATTTTAAAAGCAATGTTTTTTACATTTTGTAGTCTTTATATAATAATCATTATTGCATCAAGAGAAATAATCATGTATAACAATGGTAGACCAGTAAACCTGAACATAAATACTGTAGCAACGATAAATGAAATGGCATCAGAACAATTCCCTGTAGTAAACACACAGATGAGGAGACTAAAATGAAGTGTGCCATATGACTCTATATTACTGATTCTGCCCATTTTACTAATAATTTGTGGTACCAGCACAAGAGCAGAGTTGGGAGAGAGCCATCTGATGAGAGCTGTGCTGTGTGTTCCCTCATTCCCTAAGCCATGAGTGCTTCCAGAATATTTGTGGCTACAGAAATACCCTTCATTTAACATTAAAATGCCAACAATATGCCCATATTATCAAAATGATTCCAATTTAAGGAGGGGAGACAGTGACAAGGTACATTGATATGAACACTCGGTGTGAGGAACACTACATAGAGCTTATATTCTGCATCACTACACAGAGATGTGGACCAGTCCAGGACTTCTTATGTCACATCACTCTCCCCATGATCACAGATGCAGAGCTGCTCTCCCTGAACACTCCAGTCGGAGAAGCAGAAGTGACCAAATCTGACCATGAGCTTTTCCCATAGAAAAGGCAGCCGTTCTGGATGGTCTACCGATCGATCTCTCTAAAGCAATGCTGGAGATACGCAGCACCCATTACAATGTTTCACCCTAATCCTTCTTGCCTTCATATCTTGACAACTATTGGTTCTATGTGAAGCACATATAGTAGTGGTGGACGGGGACTGGCTATCCCGCCTACTACCACAGAGTAAGTTTGAATCTCATACTCTCCGCAACAAAGGGAAATCAAGGAAGGAAAAAGCTCCCCTCACTCGGGGAAAGGGACAACATTAAAAATGGCCCTCTGAAATACAAGCTCACTGAATAACCACACTCAAGACATTCATAACTTGTGCACAGCAATTCAGATATGTTGTGCCTCACAGAGACTTGGATCAGAGACACAAGTGGCCCATTGATCGACCAAGCAGTTCCAACAGGTTTTGTTTATCTTTTGCAAAAACAGAGATCAAGGCTATGGAGGTGGGGTGGCAATCATTGCAGCGACTAAATTAGGGATTTTTACCTCACCTAGCTCCTGTCAAGGTTGTGAGATCTTACTTACCAAATGGACTCCAAAACTTCATAATTGTATACATATTGTCCTAATCTATGAGCGCCATCATCAATGCCTGGTTTTAATAAAGAAATTATCCAAATCTTAAACACGTTTGAGGGCCCAAACCGTGTAACACTCCTCCTGGGTGATATAAACTGCAAGAGCAGAGAAAAATCAAACATTGTGGCTATAACAATCATATTTTAGATTGGGTTTATGCCAAAAATCACAAAATTGATATTAACCAGACCAGTCCCTGCATATGGTCAGATTATATATTCTTGATTTTCACATGCAACTCCCAGATGGTCCGTTAAAATCATACAACACTGCAAAAACAGTCACCATCTACAATTTTAAAAGAATACATCCCCATGATCTATCAGTCTGTCTTGATTTAATTATGGCTGGGTCATCAAGCACAGTTTCAGCTGATCAGTTAGTATCTTCCTTTTCAAGTAACTTTTTGAAGATGCTTCATAAAATATCTCCCATCAAATCATGATTACTAAGGGACAATCCCGGTAACCAAAAATGGTTTGCCCCTCAACTTAGTGCTCTAAAAAGAAAAAAGCGCAAACTTGAATCTTATTGGTTAACAAAAATGCCTGCAAAGAAGTAGACAATTGTAGACACCAAAAATAACTTTTTTAAATTCACTCAATCTTCCAACTGTTAAAGAAATGTTTTTTGAGATCCTAAAACTTGAAACATCAAAGTCACTTCAAACTACATGTCTGCCCACAAGCCAGAACTGTTTATCAGTCCAGACCAGACCACGTTTGAATAAAAAATTGCTAATGCAACATCAAAATTGCTCTGAACACCTCTACCAGACTTAATGAACATCATAGTGTAGACCCTGAGGTCCAAAATCAACCTCTCTTTACTATATCGTCAGTATCTATATCAGACATGCAAAAAATACTTTCTTCAATGTGTCTGACCCCATGTCCAGAAAACATCCTTCCACCAAAATTAATTTTGGAACACAAAGACTTATATACTCCATTCCTGACTAGATTTATGAATGCCTCTTTCAAAGATAGCTGGGTTCCAAATTCAATAAAGACGGTCAGAGTTGCCCCGCTTGCCAAAAAAACAAATTTTGAATCCGAGATCCAAGTACCCTTAGAGCCATCACAAACTATACAATTCTTCTCAAGATCTTTGACAAATTCATCTGTCCTCAATTTCAAACTTTTGTGAACTTAAAAGATCCTTTACAGTATGTAATCTGATGTTCGACCTTCTCACAGCACTGAGACAAAGCTTGTTGATCTTCAATCACACATGCTGAGAATTATCAATGAAGGTAAATTGGGGATGCTGGCCTTATTGAATTTGTCGGCAGCTTTCAATTTGGCGGATCACAATTGCCTCCTATATTCCCTATGTCACCTGGCGCAGTGTTCTGCGGAGGCAGTCTATTGGTTCCGCTCATTCTTATCAGATCGTGAGTCAAGGATCCAGTGGGGATCAGTTTTTTCCCCAACAGCACTTATTCGGTGTGCAGTCCCCCAAGGGGCATGTTTGTCACCTATTGGCACAGGTCTGATAGCACAGCGAGTAAAGCACTTGCTTTGACATCTGCGCAGAGCCTGCTGACGCAGGTTTGAACCTGGCAGGGCCAAACTCAGCCTTTCATCCTTCCGAGGTCAATAAATGAGCACCACAAACCGTGGGTAATAATAAACAGCGCTCAGATACCTGATGGTTTGTAGCGCTATATAAATGATAAATTATTATTATTATTATTATTTTTATTATTTATATCAGACAACTATGCTCACTTCTAGATGATAAGGGGGTGTTTTTCACAAGCTATGCAGATGCCACCCAGCTAGATTTAGAGATTTCTCTACTATAGATTCTGCTGCCTTAACCAAAACCTATAGTCAAATTAAAGCCTGGATGTCCACAAACTCGCTCTGCCTAAGTAGCAGCAAAACAGAGCTGCTTACATTCAGTTCGTGGCAGGCTTTGGCAAAACTGAGCCCAGAATATAGGATTTTACAAGCTGGAAATAGGACTATTCAAGTGCAGAACAAGGTTAAAGCTCACTCTGGGCATTCAGTTGGAGGCTTCCTTAAATGCAGACACATATGTCAATCAGTTGAACCAGAATTGTAAATACCATCTGCATCTACTTAAGAACATTTGTTTATTACAAGAAACAACAGTGCCGTCATTGCTCGAGCTACCATCTTATCATGACTCGATTACTGTAATTAGCTACTAATCGGAGCCTCACTCCATAATTTGAAAAAATGTCAGGTCTTGCGAAATGATGCAGTGTGCATCGTTAAGGAAAATCACAAGAAGGTAAAACATCTCAGACCATAGAAGGGATCTTCACTAGCTCCCAATACAAGAACGCATTCTTTTCAAAGTAGGGTTTATCGATGGATTTTCAGATCAGCACCTGGATACTTAAAATCACTGATTCCTCAGTATATTTTTATTACACTCTTCCAATCTCTTGTCCTTACTCTAAACCCTCAAATGGCCATGGAAGATCCTTTCCAGGAATGGTGCCAAATGCTTGGAACTCGATGTCCCTCGCGCTGAGATCAGAAACAGATTTGAGAGCCTTAAGAAAAACATACAAAACCTTATTTTTCAAGTAGATACTTTTCTCTGTGTACCCCCCATTGTTTGGATTCAAATTGTCCCGTTATTGATGTATGTCTTTAGTGTAAATGTCCTTTGCTCCTGATGCCTGCAGGCTTTCAGGGGATAATAAATAACTAAATAAGTACCTATATTTATTTTTAAGGGAGGGTTTTAAAGGAAGTAATGTGTTTCTCTTAGGTTTATCCAAACCTAATATAAAATCAAAACTACTAAAAGTAGTTGTATTATCTCCCTGTTCCCTATATACATTGTTTTCCTGTTTACAAAGAGGAATCTTGTACTTTGTACCTTGGGGAAGTATGGGAGAGGAAGTCTTGCTAAAACAACATGCCATTAGATTTTCATCATAAGAGTATGAATACTGTGTCCTCCCATTCCCTTGATGGCCTTCTCCTCCAATGTGATCCACCAAGCTAACACCACCACGAGGGTTAGGATCAGGTAGTGGCTGCCTTCCCCATGCCACATTGGAGGAGACTTTTACACAGGGATTCTGTGAAGATTCTGCAGGATTCATCACATTATTTACAATCTTGTAAGAACATGGAACAGTGACAGGATATAAAATCAATTGGGAGAAACCCAAGGCTATGCCACTATGAACAGATATATCACAGGATCCAGGTGGCTGGCCCGTTCAAACTGCAGATGCAGTTGATTGAATATTTGGGGGTGAGGATCAGCGCAAACTATATTGAGCTGATTCAAATCAATTATCACGAGTGGGGAGGGATGTTTTTCTTCAATCACTAAAAGCGAAGTTGTATATACATTTTCTATTCATATGATAAACATTTGATATAAAACTGATAAGAACCCCGATACGGGGTATACATAGATGATGTATTGAATCACTATAAATTGAATTGCACAACAATACATTTGCCGAACACCTAAAAAAAGTATACTTTTCATATGAATTTGATATAAAATATATAAGAACCCCTATGTAGGGGATAAATAAAGCTGTATTAAAACCCCAATAAATTTAATGACCACCCTATACATTTTAATTTGCCTCAACATGTGTTATATTAAGTTTACATAAATTGGATTCAAATTCCAATAGGATGGTATAAATAGGTACACATAAAATACAAAATAAAATACAGACCAGCACTCACTTGAGGCAGTTGCTTGAACGTATCATGATGATGTGTAGGGGCACAAAGTAATATTAACTGAACTGTAGGTGTACCCGAGTTACCTCTACACACACCCTGCAGCTGAAATTGCACACCAGGAGTGGCACACATTTAAAGTTAATATAATGATGCCATTGGTCTGAGCCTTGGGCTAAAGTGTCAGTGTTGAATGTGGGGTTTGATCCATTTATTTTGGAAGATCATCCTGTTTGGGTCATATGTTGCACCTATACCAAAACCCTTTTTTTATGTGTGCTCTACCAGATGGTGCAACAGTGTCAGCCTTGTTTGTGAAATCGTCAGCCTGCTTCCTTGCCTTGAAAGCAGATATCCTTTCTAAGCTCCTGATTCTTAAATTGGCACAATGACCGTGCAAAAGAACACAATTCACTGGCGCAAATCAGTAGGCCCAGGCTCCACCACTTTTGTCAAGTGGGCCTGGGCGTCCTCGTAGTGCAGGACAGTGCACCGTCAGCATTATGCCTGTTTTTGGTTTAACTGGCGCAATCCTGAAATCATGGCAGCATTTTTGTTAAAATAACAACATATTTGCTATTTTATAAAAAGTCTGCTGAGAACACGGGTGTATATGAACACTTTCATATACAGCAAAGTAAGCAGCGTCAACGTTGCAGAATACAACTTTGAAGGTGCTTACTTTGGTGTATATGAAAGTGTGTGCATATACACCCGTGTGGTGCATATTAACACTTCATATACACCAAAGTAAGCAGAATACAACGTTGAAGCTGCTTACTTTGGTGTATATGAAAGTGTTCATATACACCCGTGTGGTGCATATTAACACTTCATATACACCAAAGTAAGCAGAATACAACGTTGAAGCTGCTTACTTTGGAACACACCCTGCACTGGAATAACCCTTCTTGTGCCACTCCTCCACAATACCGGCACTGAAATGATACCGTATATGCTCGCCACTTTAGCGCACATTTAAAAGTGGAGGGATGCCATAAGAATACCTGTTTTAAGTGGAAGGTTACAAATGTGGCAGTTGCTAGGTTGGTTTCCCACCCATCCTAGCAACCATCACATATATTCCGAAAGTGGCGCATTCATACCAACCTCGGAAGAATGCGCCACCTTCAGAAAAGTTCTTAAGTACCGAAATGGTCATTAACGCTTTTAACAACCTTTTCAGTACTTAAGACCCAGTTGAGAATCGGGCCCTCAGTGCACCATTTACCGACACAGGGACTAGTTCTTATTTGTATTTCAGAGGCAGGAACCTGGTATCTCTGCAGCTGTCCTCCCATTTTGATTACACCGACTCTTGTGTTTATGTAGAAGCCACAAAAATCGAGACCTCAGCTATTTTATTTTTTCTCTGCCTGCTTTGCCTCCTTGAATAGCACTGGGGAAAGGCCCTGTCAGTTTTGAAATGCCCGCATATAATCCTTCCCCTCTCTGCTTTCCTGAGGCAGGGCAGAAGGTGAACAGTGCTGGCTTAACAGATCGCAGCACGTGACTGCTGACTGCCTGAACTTAGCGCCTGCAGCCATGCTAGGTGCGGCAGGCGCTGCACACTCAGCGATATCCTGGATTTATGAGATGACTGCCCAGTGTTTTGAAAGGGTAATGACTGAAGACCGCAATTGTGGGTCAGAAGCTCTGGGAATCGCCTACCTGCTTTCCTGCATTTAGAACTCATAAATATTGTATATGATATAACTTTCAGATCAGAACCTAAATTATTGTAATGATCGGAGCTGGAGCATTTTACTAATCTCAGCTAGTTATTTGGCACAATCAAAAGTCTAGTAGGTGGAATTTGCCCATCAAACACTGGTTAAAAGGTGGAATCTGTGTAATGTATACAAAAGAGCCCGGAAAATGCGTATTAAATCCAGTGCCGAGATGTTCTAGTAGCCCTTGGGGAGTGAAGTCTCAGTTTACAGTTTGAGTGAAGAGTACTCAAGTCAAGTACCTTAATTGCAATCAGTTTGGTCTAAATTGGACAAGGATGTTGAGACTGCGTGGGCATTGGGGAGCAGTGGGGGAGGATGCAGCTTTGTCTGCTGTGTAGGAATTTAATAAACACTGTAATCTCAGCTGAATAGTCACGGATGCATTCACTGTGACCCATTAGCTGCATTTTCTCGTCTTGTCACTCTGGAAGTGTTTTGAATGCAGGATTCCAAAGGCTGAGCTTGTTTTGGCAATGGTCGATTTAGGGGGTGAAGGAGTTTGGCTACTGGGAAAAAAATGTGTCATGGTGGTTACAATTCTACTCCTCAAGAAAAAGTGCAATTAGATGCTTCATATTCTTGGGTGGACCACTTCTCCACTAAATGATCTGTATGTGTAACCCATGACATGAATAACAAGTGGTGCTAAACAAAGCATATTGGCTCTTGAATGGAGTTGTTGGGTGGTTCATGTGCTGTCTCCCTCTGCTCTCTCTATAGTGCACAGCCACCACTTCAAGTCTGACCTGGCGATTCCAGGGCCTGTTAGCTCAGTGTGTTAATGTAAGCCACTTGTGATTGGCTCCAAGCCCCTCCACCCACCCCAGCCCCTCGTGAGTGTCTCGATGTCCCCCTCTCATCCCCTGCTTGCCTTTTAACTCCCTGTTCCCCCTCCTCTTCTCCTCCCCCTACCCTCCCCTCTTTCCCTTCCACGCCCTCCTGTCTTTTTTCTGGCACTACCCTAATTGCCATCAGGCATAGTAATCATTGCCGCCTGTCTTTTGCAGCCGCCTGCCCTCCCCTCCTACCGCCCGTTGTCCTGTGAAAGTTCGGCACTACCTCAATTGTCATCAGGCATAGTAGTAGTAGTTGCATGCCTTTTGCAGCCATCTTGCCCTCCCCTGTTCCCCTCTCACCTTTTCAATTATATTTTAGCACTTACTCTAATCATTTGTTCCTTGACCTCTGATAACAGCTTGTAAGTCTCCCCCTTTCCTTCCTTGTCTTCTCCTCCTCCCCCCCAGCAGGACCTTGAATGGTCGTTGACCTTTCTAGATAGTCACTTGTTCTGTTCCTCTCCCTACCCCGTCCCTCCACTTACTCCCACATCCTCTCCTCCCCCATTTCTTGTCATCCATGCATTGCAACAATTGTCGTCAGGCATAGTAATGTTAATGCTAGTCTTGTCATATTTTTTCTTTCCCCTCCTCTCCCGCATTGTTCCATGCACTTGTACTATCTGATATGATATGATCTTTTTTTTCACATTCTGATTTGTTTCAAGGACCTGTTAGAATGTAACTGTATTTCTCCCATGTTCCCTCCCTCCTTGAAGCGCTTTGAAACACATTGTGTATTGGTGCTATACAAATAAACAATCAATTCAATTCAATTAATGTATATAAACATGTAGGTTTCCATTTTAATTTGCACTTCAAATTTAGTGCCAATTATATATGTGGGCTTCCTAGGCTGGAGGTGCATTAGCAAAAAAACTCCTCGAGCTAGGAGTTGCGATGGGCGAGCTTGGGACGCTGTTACCGGGATGTCATAATTTCAGACACCTATAGCTGATTTGCAGTGTTTATATTAGTTGAATAAATAAAGCAGGAAACACAAAGCTGGGGTCTGCTGTATATTCTGATGCCTGACACATCATACTACGCTACTTTTGGTCATTTCAAATGACACAGTGGCCGAGGGTATTAGTGCGGAAGCGAAGCCAGATGTTTCAATTTTATCAAGCGCTTTCAAAAACAGCTGATGCCATGGGTCTAATGGGTCGTGAGGGATTATCACACGACTGTGGAGCTGCATACCCCCACCTGATCTGTGGTCTAATCTGATAAGATTTGGGCGCGGTAACTGGGCCTTAAATTTAAAACAGGGCTCAGGCCTGGGCTATCAGAATGCCAGTGCACTTTGGAGCTGGAACTAGGAGAACACCTGGATTTTTTTAAGCTGAAAGGCTAACACTGGAAACCCCTGGTTGGAGCACAGATGTGTGATATATTACAGCTTGCAGAATGCAATGTGGCAAGACTTGGCTCTGTGATAAACTACAACTTGTTGGAGGAGGAGTTAGAACTGGATCCTCTAAAGATTGAGACTTTTCTCAAGCAGAGGATGGACATCCTGCAGAGCACATGTGAAGAATTAGCACCAGAACTGTTTATCGAGATGACTGGGTGACAGACTTTAGACTTTTCTTATTAGAATTAAAGTAAGCAAATATTTGATTTCAAATTAAGCATCTGTACGTTTTGCGTGTTTAGTGTGGTGGCATTTTAAAAAGACGTGTTTTAAACCCATTTTTTAAATGTAAAAACTATTGTATTGTTTAAGTTTTTCTAGTGGGATAATAAGAAGATAACCAGTTCTTTGCTGGGTTTGCCGTCTTCAGCCTTCTCATGAGTTTGTGGTGGAGGTCTGGCAGATCAAATGCTCTGTTAGATAATGACATATTTTTTATCTGATTTAAATACTTTGTTTAAGCTTCACTAATGTGTTAGTAAGGAAATAGTAATCTTATGCTTGCTTTGTTGTCTGCCCCTTTGTGTGTGGCTGAAGCTTGTGAGAGCTTATGCTGAGGGTGTTAATGAAACCTTCGGTCTGATTGGCATGCGTTAGGATCGATAGCCTATACAATGAATGGGCCCCCTGTCCAAAAATTGTAATTGATAAAATAATGGAGGTTGAGAAATAGCTGTAGATTATTAAGGCTATGGTTAATATCAGTTATAAAATTGATGTATTGAAGGGATAGCAGCTCTTTGGCAGGGTTTGTAGCCTGGCACTATGTGTACTGAGCACTACATTTGTATTGAAAAGGGCTGTGATAAGCATTGGAAGATATTTTTATTGCAGGGCCTATGTCCAATGTTAAACATCTATATTTTAGTGGAAAATGTGGAGCGTGCATTCTGATAATCTATTTGTATTTATTTCAAGGTGTAATGGATTCTAGGCATAGGGTTGCACCGTCATCAATGGTGGAACTGCAAACCGGTGCAGAGGATATGGAGATGTGTTTATCCATGGATCAGAATTTGTTTTGTGCTTCAGTAAGGGCCTGCGGATGTGGGGTCCAACAATGGAACCTAATGGTTTTGTGCTCCAGCAAGGCCCAACAGATGTGGGGGCCCAACAATGGAGCCACATGTTTTTTGTGCTTCAGCAAGGCCCAATGGATGTGGGGGCCAAACAATGGAGCAGAATTTTTCTGTGCTTCAGCAAGGCCCAACGGATGTGGGGGTCCGACAGTAGAGCAGAACAGCGTATTGGGCTCTGCAAGGAAAAAGGATTGTGTGTCCCCACAACAGTTGGAAGGGTCATGGTTACAGGGCCTCCTTTGCATCGTGGGCATGTTTCATCAAGAGGGCTCTGCCACGATTCAGCATGGGGCCATGGAGTTCAGACCCCCCAGCCAGCGCTGCAAGATGTCATGGTCCAAAGCACTGTTCCTTAAAATGTGGAAACCACGTTTAAAAGGTATGTGGTTGGGGCTGCTTGTATTACCTATAACTTCATGCATGCCTCCAGCTGGTTTGGGTTTGAACCAGTATATTAAAAGGGTTCAACACCTCAGGATAGACTGGAGTTTAAGCGTGAGTGGAGGTACGAAGAATCAAATGTTGGGTCTTCCAAAAGACAAACCCCTCAACCCCCCGTAGAAAATCAGCCTGTTATTGAAAGAGGAATCAAGTCTAGAGGGATATGTTTGAGTTTTAGAAAAAGTAGGAAAGCATCTAGTAGTGGGGCATGAGGTGTTGAGTCTATGGTTTACACTGATGTACCTGGGCTTCGAAGGGTAGCAACAACAGACAATTATGTTCAGCAGAGGGTGACATTGGTGAAGAGGTAATAATCATTGATGATGATGATGCCTAAACACCTTAGCCAATAGTAACTACTGGGCAAGGTGTACCATTTAATAACTGTGTAGCTGAGAATATTACAGACAGTATTGTTAATGTGTCGATGAACCTACCCGTCAATGTCATCCACCCCAAGGGAGATCCATTGTCAGTAGATATATCATCTATTCAGCAGTGTGAACATGCCCCTCCTCGGTATGAAGACATTAACTCAGGGGAGGAGGAAAGGGTTAGGGGTGTGTGTCTGTGGGAACATGAACTAGGTCTGCGCACAATTGGATCACATAGACACCACTCTGGATGCCCTACGGGCTGACCAGTTACTACCCATTTTTAATCAGTCCACTAAGGAGCTTTCTCACATGGCACAACATTTTTACAATATAACCCCTGGAAAATTATTTGTTGAGCCATGTATAAATGTGCATAATGATCCTGAGGTAGTAACTCAAAAGAAATGTGATAAACCCGAAGCTGCCCCTGATGATGTTCAAGATGGTGGGGCCATCATTATCACAAGTATCACCATTGTAAATGAAATAAATGTGTGTGTTGATCAAACTGCTAACACACAAAAGGATTGTGTTAATGAGGGCCAGGGATGTGTTAATAGTCAGGTGGAGCCTGCTAACATTTCAAATGACCTCAGCACTAGTATTAATATTATACATGACACAGAGGATACATGCTGATATACATCAGTTATTAGAGCACTAAGCCCCCTAAAAGAACTAAATAGATCCCGATAGAGTACGAATGAGCAGTAAAAAACAGGCATACACCCCCACTTTGAAACACATTTATAAAAAAAATGATGCAAATCGTGAAAACTCTGAAGACTTACTCTAAAAGCAAATTGGTGGAATCTGTTATCAGGGGTTCTTTTGAGCATGTGGAGTGGGTGGTTTCTACATTAATAAAACAGCTAACTAATAATATTGCAGCCTTAGCGATGGGGTTTGTGGGACAACCATGGGCGTTCAGTCTGAGCATCCCAATTCCGCAATAGAAAATGCCCCCTAGCCCCGGAGGCACTCTGTCAGTTTGAAAATCACAACACTGCTTCTATCCCACATATACTCATTGAAAATCATATTGTAGCTATAGAAGGCCCTAGAATGGCCAATCCCCTGTCAATACCCACACAACACATATTGCAAGCATTAGGTATAATTGAGGACAGTAAAGGTGTTTGACTAGCAACTAGATCACACCCTAAAACTGAATGCCCTGTTGGAAAACATACACATTTTCTAAACAGTCAGCAAACCACTAATTCACAATCTTGATTAACCAGTGTCCGCTGTAACAGAGGATATCCTACAGGTGAAATTGAAAACACAGGAGGTGTTACAGTTGGGCCGCCTGGACAGAGCGGAGTGGATATCCGCTTCAGAGGGCCCCTACAAACACTGAGAGGAACTTAAAATAGTGTAGATCTAGAGTCCAAAGTGTCAGTTATATCTTTAAAAAGGCCTGGTTGGTTATTTCCAGATGTGACTGACCTAGCACCCCATAATCCCAAACACCACAGCTCCCAGATGCTCCTATCTATTTGGAGAGGGTACACACATATGGAGGGCTTATAAAACATTTGCAGCTGTGAAGCATTATGAGGAATTTAGATTTGTAAACTTGCACCAATTACGCTCATAGGGGCACATGCTAGCCATTATAACTGACGACATGGAAACACTGGTCTGGCGTATATCGGAAACTGGCGGGACCAACAATTTAATCCAGATATTCATGGATGCTGAACGCTTAACCAGGCCCTTGTTTATAAGTTGGTCCCAGCGGGATGTTTTCTGCATTTTATAATTTTTGGTGAATCTACAAGGCTACTGGAGAGTTAGACCAAAATCATGTATTTTGGGACATTAAGAATCATGGGACTAGGTGTCAGACCCTGTTGCAGAGGTGCTTATAAATCTAAAGTTATTCACATCCATATCTTCTAAATAAATAAAAATGTAAATGTTTGTTTGTTCAAAATCCTAAATCTCCGAAAGTTCTTAACCGATTGCTTTGCAATGTTGATACAATGTTGCATTCGAATAGGTGCGTGTTTTTATATAACTGCTATACAGAGATGTCACACTTGTGACAGGTAAAAACATGCTTTTTTCTGAAAAACAGCACCATCTGTTGGATGTAAAAGCAACACATGGTATGCTAAACATTTTACTGCAAAACATCACCATCTGCTGGATGTAAAGCAACACACGCTATACTAAATATTTTATGATTTCATTTCAATGTTTCCGTGGCTCAAATACGTGCCGAGGAAGCAGCAGAGCGACGTGCAGCCAGACTTCAGGATGCACGGTTGCGAGCACGGTGATCACGTTCTGCAGCTTCAGCTCTGTTTCGTTTTCAAGAGAATGAACGCGACAGGCTAAGAGTGGCTGAAAGACGTCAACGAGAAACAGCACATCAGCGTGACACACGACTCCGTGCTCAGCAATCACGCAATTACAATCGCCTTGCATTCCGGTACAACCCAGCTGATGATTATAGTTTGAACCGGCATGTTCTCATCGGCACCATGACTGAAGTGTGACCTTATTACAAGGCTCTGAAATTTAATGGAGAAACGAAAGGATTGTGTTGCGCTGCCGGGAAAATTAACCTGCCTCAACTTGTAGAACCACCAGAGCTATTGTGAAATTAAACATATTAGAAACGTGGGCTTTCTCTTTTCTTTAGTTTCCATTTAAACAGATTAATCCACAGCAACGTGTGGCCGGGATAGCTAGTTATAAAATAAAAACACAGATCGGTGTTCAGTTTAGATTGTGCGTCCTTAAATCTGCACCTGGCATTTGGTATGATAGGTTTAAACGGAACGTGGAGCACACCACGGCACAAAACAGATGATGATACATGCAAGAAGGTTCTGCAAGCCCCTGAAGAGCTGGGTATTCTGACGGGTAAACTTGTCGACTCTCTTTGTATAGTATTTTGATAGACCCATCAAAATAATATACTTCAACCACAGTGTGTGGCAGTCTTTCCCACTAATAGATAAAACAGCTAGAAACACTTTGTATGTTTTAAACCACAACAACCATTTCTACGGTATAACCCATTACAAAACCTTCCAGGGGGCTAAAAACCTCTACCATATTTTCAACAACAAAAATAAAAACAGTTGTCTGTGTCACTGTCGCTTGTGTTTAAGAGAGACGTGTCAATCAATTAAGGAGAAAACTTCCAAATATCTGCAATGTCACACCATTGCAAGGTTGTGGGCAAGTCTTGACATGTACATTTGAAAGGTGGCCGTGTGGTTTAGGGTGTGTATGCCATATTTCGACTGCCCCACGTGTGAGACATTTCTCCAAGAGATTCACAAGTGTAAGAAGGAAATTTGTCTGGTGTGCAAAGTGCCTGTTGTCAATCTGGATGAACACCTGTGTTATATGACAGCCGGTAGATCTCAAAAGAAAATCGAGGATTACAATGTGAATGACATAGTGGTCCACTTGGAGAATATAATTCACCAGTGACCCTCCATCATAAAAATCATATATGATGACATGCTCACCATGCTCGGCGATAGTAAATGATCATTGTTGAGATGGTCCAACATAACTCCTACAAATTCAAGTTGTTTGAACTGTTGCTGTAAAGTTTTATAGAGAGATTACCAGCGGATGCACAGCCACACAATATTTATGGGTTTATGAGTTTGTGCTGTGGGGGCATTCTCTAGAGGTTTTCTGTCAAAATAACTCTTGCCCCGCAGCTGGAAGGACCAGCTAACACACATATAAATGGATATTGTAACCTGTTATTCATAACATCAACTACTTAATAACCATAGCGATGTATCATACCGCTGGCTGCCAACGTCCATTTATGAAACACAATGCTGAGGTAGAATACTCATGGTAATCTCCCACTGCTTTTTGTTGCGCATGATATACGGCTGTGTAACAGCGATAGACCTCGGGGTGTTATGCACATCTCCCTGTGTATAGGGCTATAAAAGATCTTTCAAACTGTCAACCTTTATCTCAGCCATATTGTTAACATTCAGAGTTATGCTTTTCTCTTTCATACTGACGGTCCCTAACGGTGTGTAATAGGCATATGTTTAGGACCTGCGGATACAAACTCAACGATGTATTCACCGAGACTAGCTCTAAAGTTAGATCCCCTAGATAATTGTTGGTGGAGGGGTTGATACCCCTGGGTCGACTGACAAAAATTACGCTATCAGTGTCATGATACAGAAACCACCTTTGCAACTGCTCCATCCCAGCGTATAGCTTCAAGCACGCTTGAACAGTGTGAACACAGTTATGAATATATTGGTATTGTCAGAAGTTGTTGGATATACCACGGTATATCGCCAGCATAAGCAAGCCATTTCATTATCTATAAACATGCAGCTGCTCACGTTTTAAGATGAATTCAAAAGCTGCTTTTATCATGGATGTCCCGATTGTTATCCAGCTGTGGGCTTCAATACTTTGAACGGTGCTACTTATGAGCTGCTGTATTGGCGCATCATGTTGAAACAGAATTTTCTAGCGAGCCAGGGTGTTTGCGTTGTCAGTATCTGGTAACACGTTTGTTGACACTGATAGCGTAATTTTTGTCAGTCGACCCAGGGGTATCAACCCCTCCACCAACAATTATCTAGGGGATCTAACTAGTTATTTCATTCATATAAGGTAACTCTAGATTGAGCACACACATCTGCATTTCTGACACAAAGTAATAACTCTGTGAGATCTATACATATTGTGTGATGTCTTACTATTAACAACCCTTGTCACCATTTGATCATTTCCCTGGAAATTGCTATAATACATTTTCAAAACAGCCGACAGTGATATCCATTCTGACATTTGACTGACAAAGAATATACAGTGTTGACTGCATGTAATGGCTTTAGAGATTTGGACTGGCACAGTGGTATAACGTAAATACTTTTCACATTATATGTTAAAACTCCAGCATATATGGGGTGTTGCGGGAAGTGTGCCAAGTCATCAAATGCCATTTCCCCTTCAGGCCACAGAGCTATTCAATGATTTCCACCCAGGGCCTGGGGATCAGTGTTCACCACCAAGTTAAGGTGCCAATTCCTGGGTAGTAACATGGAACATGTGTTGCTGGCATACGCCCGGTGAAATGTTTTCCGGGTGTGTCTATGTTTATGGAGATATCTTTCTTATCTGTAGAAGATACATTAAATATTAAAGGATATGTTACGCTGAGCATTGATCTTGAGAACTTTGTTGAAAATGCTCCACACTAGAAGCAAATGCGTAGCGGTTAAATGTCCTTCAAACTTTATCTCGGTCCATAGATTGCCAGCCCTCAATGGGTTGAAATGTCCCGATGTGAAGTTGTTGGGTCTTAGATCTAAGGCCAGTAATGTGTAACCACAGGAATAGTTGTTATGTGGGAATGTGACCACTACATAATGCATTTGATTCCCGCTAATATACACCAGCCCCATGTACTCCTTGATTATGTTCCGAGCTGCAAAGTTAGGGGTATATGCTTTAGTGGGAATCAGAAGACCATTGTTATGCAACGCTGCATAGTTCATGGTGTTTGACGTTGAAGGGGTTTCAAGCATATGTGTCTATAAGTGACACTTTTTCAACAATACCCATGATGATTATTTTGGGTATCTGTCCCAGCAAGAGGTTGTATTGACTGGGCTACTGGTAGGAATGCTGAAGACTTTAAGGGCTTCCCTCACAATCGGGTACTTCATGTTAGACATATTGCAACAGATCTCCATGTGCTAGTCTTAAGGTTGGGGGGACGCTCACACATTTAACTAACAAACTAGCTGATACGATGACTAGCTTGTGCAGTTTGGCGTCCCCGCTGATGAGACAGAAAGCATCTGTGTTTCTGGATAGTTTCACTTTAAGGTCAACGCTGTTGATCAGTAGTTTATCCTGCAAGAAAATGTCAGAATGTAGACGTCCTAGTAAATCAAATATTCAACTGCCCCTGGTGTAGCAGGCTTTCTTCATGAACCCCACATTCTCACCATCCAGAGCTCTGGCGTCGAACTGCCCAGTGCAGTCGCAGCAAAAGAGAGAAGCCGAAAGCTGTTTTTCCAAGGCATCAGGTCATAATTTAATATGCTCTCAATATAGGCCCTGTAGGGCATACATATTATCACTTTATGTTATCATTCCATCACCCAGTGTTACGTCCACCTGGTTGAACATCATAGTTATGTAGTTTGCGATCATAGCCATTCATGATCCAGCTGCTATATTGGTGCCATTTGTGTTTGTAATTTTGCAAGTTATATGCAGCAACTTGTCATTCAAATCCAGATGCATATCAGTTGATCCCGATACAAAGAAATGTATGGGGGCTAGCACCGATAGCGCTGCTAGGGGTGACATCTCCATAAAAAAACTATTCTCAGTTCTGTTTTGGGCCCGGGGTATGCTGAAGAGATCAACCTCTGATTTCACACACTCCCTAGAGCATCCATGTAATAAGGCCATTGCTCTTTAGAAGATATCACCACCCTTGTATTTTTTAGGGGTAACGCACTTCTTATTAGCCTGATGCCTGCGTAGGGCGCTGGAGCAGCATTTCTTGGTGAGTTCCGGAGGGCTGCATATATGATTTGGTGAGACGATTGGCAACCAGCGTAGCACACTCCCCATGATGTCTTTTGCAATATTGGTGGCAGCCGTTTTCACATGCGGTTTAGCTAGTTCAAAGCCAAATCATAGGAAGGGCATTGCACATCTGAAGAGGCTTCTAGAGATAATGCTGTGCCCTGCTCCATACTTTATGGGGCTCACGCTAAAGTATGGCTGATCGCTGTAGCCAGCCTGGTTCCTATAATTTTCCATATAGGCCCTGGGATCCCCATAGTTCTACACCACAGCCATTCTAATGCTGTTTTATTAGTCTTTCAGCTGGTGAAGTCTGAAGTGCCAGATTTGTCCATATTCTCAGGTCCTGCTGTGGATTTTCAGGGCTTGTTACTCAAAATGAATCATTGAGAGTGGGCCTCTCACCTGGCATGCATAACTTTCAACTCTAGCTGTCCTTTGCCTGTATCCAAATGTGCACTGTTGGGTGTAGGCCTCTCTCCCACTAGACAGGACTCTAATATCTGGCCGTGCTTAGCCTTTTTACTCACAATGTACTGTTAGGTATAGGCCTATCTCCCACTATACAGGACTCTCAAATTCCAGCTGTAGCCACCATATATATGTGGATACCTACTACATTATGAAAGCCAGGCACCCCTGGTATGGACCTGGACATACATTGCCTCAGCTGAGCAACGTTGCGGCCGCAGGCACGGCCAAGCATCCATGCACAATCAAACACTGCTATGGCTAAGCACATCCAGTCTAATGCACACATAGCCGTCCAGACTGAAAAACCGACGTACCTCAACACCTCTGCCACTAGCATACAGCGAACACCACCTGAAAGGAACTTGGTATAGCTGGCCTCACATAGACTCAACAATAGCAAACTATCTCTAACCCTCACCAACACCCACCCATGTGTCTGATCTCTCTTGGGTTGCTTAGTCGTGCCTTGCCAGCCACCCAAGTCCTAGAACGGCAACATGCACACATGCATCTCCTAAACAGAAACCCCCCTAGAACCTTCCAACGACATCAACTACTGTCAACAAGGGTGTTCAACCGAGGAAAAAGCGCATTGAGGCCCCACAAGTGGGGAAAGATTACTATATAAATATAAACACAATAAAATACAATACAATACATATTTAAATGATACAACTTGTACTTGATTGTCGCTTATCTGTATATTGACAGTGTCAAAATGTTTTTTACACACAAGGACATAATCAAGTTTGCTATATTGAATGTTCACAATATTGTTCTAAGTAATGGTGCATAGCTATCACCCACCCTTTGATACTCCACTCGCTGTAATCTGTAAACTGTAAAAACCCCTGTTAATATAAGCTCAGATATTGTCCCACTGTTCTTCACTTCCAATATGTTGCATGGTTCACACTATGTTATGCAGTCTCCCCGTTGTTGAAAACTTGACAGGCACATCCAGTCCCTGCAGAAAAATATTCCACTGGTGAGGGTCTAGGTGTAACATCGTGTCATCATACTCAGCTATGTTTGATATGATTTTTTTATGACTGACAAGGTCCTGTATATTTGGTTTATACTTCTCAGTGAATCGTCCAGGTGAGAGCCTCAGGGGGTTTGTTCATTTTATGATAAATGTGGCTTTTCCACTGCCTAAAGGATCCCACACATGGAGATACTGAACTTCTATGAGCATCACAGTACACTGTCCTTCCAAATGTACAGGTTTGGCCAGCTTCACTGTGAAGTTGGATATTTTGTTCTCTGGGAAGATATCCATGGAGACATTGCTGGGAATCACAATGTAGACATGTGTAGACTCCATGCCTTTTTTTGTTATACACCTGTGGCCTCTAGAGAACCGGCATCCAACCCAACAGTTGAATTTCACAGACCATCCCAAACATCTGATTAGATATTGCTTCCTAGTGCCTCCGACTTTACTCGTTATAACTTTCTATGTTCTATGAATTTGTTGCTGGTCTTTGCTGACTTTGTGGAACTCCTCCCTATAAAAAAAACCTTGAACAGCTTCCCTTAAGTAATCAATTTGTCTGCATATTTAAAGACCTTCCCTGAGCGCCACTCCATCTATGATAAATATCTTGTTGCTGTAATTCTGCTCATACCACTTTGTACAGACTGACTTGAGCATTCAGAGCTGCACATGATTCTCCTTTTTAGGGGGCGTTAGGGTCTCCTTTTCAAAAAGCCTTTTGTCATACAGTTTTTTCCAGACCTCGAAGAATTATGGGGTGTTACAGCTATGGGAGTAGTTTTAATAGATCTATGATGCGTGTTGTTATACACATTTATAAATGCGGGTAACACATCCACATTTTTACTGCTGTTTATAGCTGTGAGGAAACGCCAGATCTGTGTTTTAAAAGTTTGTATAAAACGTTCTACAATAGAGGCTTTAATTTTGGAGTGTGTTTTAAAGTGATGCACCCTGTGTTGTTTTAAAAGGGGTTGTAGATGTTAATTTGAAATCCCCTACCAGTGTCTGTCTGTAGTTTAGTGGGTATTCAACCTTTGTTACATATGTGTTTGAAAGCTGTGTCTACACCGTGCCCTGTCTTGTCTTTTAAAGCCTCAAAATAGGCATATTTTGATAGGACATGGACAGCTAGAATATAGCAGAAACCATTGTTATCCCCTCACACCTGATCACATCCATAATATAAGTCTACCACTGTTGATCAATATCTTACTCCATGTTCATTTGCTGTGTAATATGTTTTCGGGATGGTTTCTGTAGCATGTAGGCATCCCGATCTGAAAGCCACATCTTGACATGACCCCTTAAAACATTTTCACCATCTGTTACAGGTTTTCAACCTCTCCTTAACTACCAACACCCACTTCATTGTAATATATCTCAGACAGGTTTACCCCATAGTCACTGAATATAAAGACACAACTAGGTTTTATAAACAACAGATTTGTATTAACATTTATACCATCTGATTTGTATTGACAATTCCGCCATCACAAATTTGTATTCACATTACATAGTTCAGGTTATCTGATCCTGTACAGTTATCCTTTGAGCTACAAATTCTGCTGTATACGTAATTACTTCATACACACACTTGTGTTCACTGTGCCGATAAGCAAACATGCACAATTGAGTGACTGCTGATAGAAATTTGCTTATCCACTAACCAATGGTTGCTGTTGGAAAACATGTTTGCGTTACATAGAACATTTTCACATTGGTGTCTGTATACCTGTGAGGGTCTTTCCAGATAACACAACATTCTTGAACATATAATGCCTATATCCTCTTTTAGTAATTCCAACAATAATTGCTGTACACATCCAGTGGTGGATTTCACATTAAATTGACAATGTTTTATCTTCTGCAAATATGTGCAAGTACATGTAAATTATCTACAATTTCAATCTTCATAGGTCAATTTACAGGGCACCATGCACATTGTTCTGCCGTCCTGTTGTATCTATACTTTATCCCCCTGTTGCAAATGGTATTTCCAATGATGCTTCTAACACACAGCAGAAACCCCCATCTGAACTGTTTCATTTTCAAGAAGGTGTTATTTACCACTTGTATAACCCACAATGTTTCATACACACATTGCTCTCCTCCTTTCCCAACCCTTAGCTGGATGGATGGCTGTATTAGATGCATCATTTTTTACAAGGCTTTTAGGGCTCAACATGTAGCATATTTTACAAAATGATTTATCTGTATAGGCTATTTCCAAACGTTCATGAGCATCCCACTGTGGATTGTCAATTTATGTCTGGGGCACCATCTATAAAAGTTTTTTTTTTAAAATAGGTTTTCACCACTATAGACGAGAAGCCCTCAATGGCTAAAGTATCAATCCAGGTCAAAAGTGACATGTCTGCATTATCTTTAACACTATAACTGTCCATTTGTAAAATATATTCCTTACACAGGCTATTATCTAGACTCCCCAGGTTTTTAATTTGGTTTGAACAGCAAACACAATAAATATTGACAGTATCTGCTACAGCTTGGCTCTCCTCATTGCCATCCTCATTGCCATCCTTTAGACAAGAACTGAAATGCATGGTTTTAACGCCAGGCTAGTTCTTACACACATACAAACACATACAAAATACAAATATGTGCTTTGAAAATATACCCACTGGCTTGACATGCAGTCCGATATCAAGGCTCCATGACCTTCTGTATTTTCCCAAAGTTCAGGGGGCCGGAGTCACTCTATGTCACCTCAACTAAATCATTCTACTGACTCCAATTCACCTAATCATGATTGCACAGTCTCTACGTTCATGGGCTGCTGAAGAATTTCATTGTCACCCCAGGTTACCATTTCCAAATTAGTCGTGGCTATGGGTGTTTCGACCTTAATGTTTTTAAACAAATCTCCAACAGACCACCCTGGTCCAGTGGCAATAGGTAGCGGCTCACTGCTGACAGAAAGTGTAGACATGCTCTTGCAGAGCTCCCCGCCTTCACCGTCTGCCATCAAATCCTGAGAGCCCTCCATTGCATCAGGACTGTTGCACCTTTCCATAAGACAATAAGGTGTATAACTATCATTGGAATCACCGGAGCTGCCAGGGGCTGCATTCCCCTCATCAAAACTGTAGCAGATCATAATTGCAGTTTCCTCAACACCATGCTGGATAGCCCCTGGGAAGTCAGAAAACCACACATGTTATTTAGACCTACAATCTGCGTTTTAAAACCTGCCCCCAACAGCATCATAACCTTTGAACTGCTCAAAGACACATGCCTATTTATACCCTATCCATTTTATATGAAATGTATTTTGAATATATTTTCATAATTTTCGGGGGTATTTTCTATTTTTATATCAAAATGATTGGGGTTCTTATCAATTTTGTATCAAATGCATATCAAATGTATATAAAATGCATGTAAATGTGATGGGGTTCAATCACATTAATAAGGGTTCAGGGGTGTGTGGCTAGGGGCATGGAAACGGACAGGCCACCTGTCACTTTTAGTGATTGAAGTAAAGCATCCCTACCAACTACTATTATCCACCTACGCTGCTTCAGATTAGGGGAGATCTACTTAAACAGAATGCCCTGCCAATATTGCTCACAGGGCGAATTAATGCAGTGAAAATGTATTGTATATACCTTACCAAAACTAGTATATCTAGCGCAGATGATCCCACCGCCACCACCAATTTCCACAATTGGAAATCAAATATCTGTGTGCCATACAGCTAGCATCAACCCTGGATGTTATTTATTTACAATGAGGGGCATTATCAGAAAGAGAGGGACATGTCTGTCAGTCAAAAATGTAATAACCCTAGCAATGCTGAAGATTAACCTGCACTCACTAACCTGCATATATATTCTTCCAGGATGGGAATTTTGTATGCTAACTCAGAATATATTACTGTGGATGATGGCATACAATAAAAGCACCTCATCCATTAGGTTTGCTTGGGTCAGCTACACAACCCTGGGCTGGAGAGGAAAAAAATTAGCAAATATTGTTTTAATTTTGACATCAACATTGATTTAATCTAAGTGTGTAAGTTATAACTTCCCAAAATTATGACAGTTTCACATAGATCATTTACTTTTTAATGAGCGCTTTATTTGTGGATGGGAAAACAGTGATTTTCTCTGACTACAGACATCAGACGGCAACATAAAAAGTAAGATCTTGTTGGGAAGGGAACATCCCTGTACCCCCAGGCACTTTAAAGTGAGGCTAGATGCATTTTGAGGCACTGTAATGAGAGGGATGCCTTCCCATTGAACAGGACCCCATGTTAATATAATCAATTATAGTTTAACTACATGGTGTGGGCCACGGCGTGAGTGGCATCGATAGTCTGCATAGAAATTAGTAAACATAGGTAGAAGGGAAGGTCTGCATGGTTAATGTGGCATCGCATGCACTAGGCCCAGATATACGATACCACAGAAATCTCCAGTTATGTCTGAACTCCTATGAAGACATTTTGCATCCCCACCCGCCACAACGTCTATTCATTGTTCCAAAAGTGTTGCAAAGATGTGTTTTTTACCCAAGAGGAATGTGACCTATGAGTCCATGATCAGACACCGGCACCTGGTGTGCATGTGATCTCACAATGTCAAAAGCATGAACTGCCCCATTCCTGTGTGACTACAAGTTAAATAGCCCATATAACTGACTAAATCATAAGATTCTCGAATTCCATGGCACCAGGTGCCCTTTGACCACCAACCCCAAAGTAACAAGTCCCTAAGGGGGTAATTCATAGAATCCAGCACACAAGTGGCGCATGGCGAACAGTATGCGACTTTCTGCGCCAGCCGCTTGCGCTAAAATCCATTTCCGCACACATCGTATTCATGGATATTAACTTCCAAAACCAGCTGTGGCACAGAGTGGCGCAGCGACCCTGCAGCAGCGCCAAGTACGCCCCCAACCACTCCCCGTGCGCCATGTACAGCACACAAATCCTGTACATGGCGCACAGGCTCACAACCACGAAAACACCTTTAAAACTCCCCATGCACCCCTCCGAATACACGTATCTGCTGCGCGGGTACTCTCACACGCGATTGAGCCTGTGCGAGGGGGGTACGTGGATTACTGGGGTGCGCGGGAAGTTTCACACGTGATTGGGCCTGTGCGAGCAGGGTACGTGGATTACTGGGGTGAGCAGGATGTTTCACACGCGATTGGGCTTGTGCGTGCAGGGTACGTGGATTACTGGGGTACGCTGGAAGTTTCACATGCGATGGGGGGTGCGTGGGTAGTTTCACACGCGGCAGGCCCTGTGCGTGTGGGTACGTGGATTACTGGGGTGCGCAGGAAGTTTCATGCGCGATTGGGGGGTGCGTGGGAAGTTTCACACGCGACAGGCCCTGTGCATGCAGGCTACGTGGATTACCGGCATGCGCAGGAAGTTTCTAACGCGATTGGCCCTGTGCGTGCAGGGTAGGGGGATTTGGGAGGTGCACATCTCTTGACACAAACCAAAAGTCAACTATGTACATCAACACATGTCCGTCACACACACACACACAGGTTGCCATTGATTGAGTAAACCCACATGTCAACATGCATGAACCCAATGAGTGAATCCCACACATTGAAGTAAAAGATCAAAATGTATTAACATGAAAACCAATTGAAAGTACTTAAAGCATAAAATAATGCCAAACATGAAATGAAATGCATGTCCAAATAAAAAAAAATGTAATTCTTCAAAAAAAACCAAGTAATCCAAAAGAAAAATTGCCAAAACTCTCTGTCCACCAAACCAAATCCAAATGAATCGCAAAAAGGTAAATCCATTGATCCATGGTGAAATTAAATTAAAATGTCCAAATAAATCCAACGTCCAACTATGTACAATCCAATTTTCAGGGGTCCATGAGCCCAACGAAACACATGAAACCTATCTAATAACCTACCTAACAAAAAAACTATATACAAAAGTGCGGGGCATAGTCCAAAAGCCCCAAAATTAAAAAAAAGGAAACCGAACACTATAATCTATTTACAATGGCGACGGGCAAGTCCTGGGACTCACTCAGTGATGTTTTCGGCCAGGGCATCATCGAACTCCATGTCTATTTGCTGGAGGCGGGCCTCTGTCCTGGCCCCGGGGTCTCACAGGGAGGCACTCATGGCCTGTTCCAACTCCCTGCGAGTTGCCTCGAGGCACTCTGCCCGCTTCAACACCCGACGCATGGAGAACTCCACCCTGACCATGGTGAGCCGCACCTCTTCTGCTCGCCGCCGCTCCGCACCTATACGCTGGCCCAATCACAGCCACATGGAAGACACATCCATTCCAGGGTCCTCCTGCCCTCTGGCCGATGCCTGCCCCCCTGATGTCGATGGCCCCGAGCCATCATTGCTCCCACCTAGAGCCTGCTCCTGCTGCTGCTTCTGCTGCTGTCCATGTGCCCTGTCCGATGATACCTGCACACCCTCCATCAGCTGGTCTCCAGTTGTGTTGTCCACCCCTGCTGGACCGCCGACTCCCGACTGTGGCAGGGATGGCATCTCCACCAAGCTGGCTGTGTTGGTCAGGCCAGATTCACAGGGGGCCCTGGTGGAATCTGGCCGGACGACGGCAGCGAGAATGACTGCCGCATAGTCTCCACAGAGGAGGAGAGGTCCACCAGAGTGTGCGACACATGTAGGAACCCACCGACCAGGGCCCCCCCAACAGTGCCACGTCGCGACGCTGCTGTTCGTGATGGTGTGCTTTCTCCGCCCAGGAAGAACGCACATCATCATGAATGTCACGCGTGCGCAACGCGACACCAATCAGGACGGAGCCCATACGGTCATGGGACCCCTTGTCCGCAGGTAGTGGAGAGGCAGAAGACATGGCACTCTCCCCTACCTGCGGACGGGCCTGGGACAGGGCATCCCTGCTGGTGCATGGTGGTGCAGTCACAGGGTCAAGGACAGGGATATGCACAGGTCCTTCCTACCACTGCACCAATGGTACTACCCCCACCAGGCCCCATGTGCGGCTCAGTAGCAGGCTCTTCCTCCTCTGTGGAGACCACCAACCTGGATGACTCCATACCCTCTTCCAACATTGCAAGCCCTTGTGGGGGCTCACCCGACCCTTCTGCCACAGCCATAGTGTCAGAAGCGGCACCAGCCCCCTCGCTCCCGGATGATGGCCAAGTCCTGGGAGGGTGGCTGGGCCTTGAGTTGCCGCCCGGTGAAGGCATCCCCGCCGCTTGGCTCCACAACGCCGTCTCCGCTCTCTTATTCACTTGACGCTGCATAGAGGGAGACATAGAACACAAGCATCAGGGTACAGTACAATATTCCCCTAGACAGGAAGCAATAACACATGAGTGGCAGTGTCTAACGTCACTTCCATCCTGTCCCTCCACAACACATGTGTGAATGCACGCAACACACATGCATAAACAGGCACGGCGCCTGCAATCAACATCAGCATTCATGTACAAGTGCCTCTATTAATCAAAATGTTGCCTTCAAACTCACATGCATCATAGCTCACACTGATCCCATGCACACACATCACTGGAGGGTCATGCACCATGCCTTGTACACCACAGACACAGTGGATAGACACAGTGCATACAAAGGTGACTGCACTGCATGAGTGAATGTACACATCATCACGGACATGTGTCATGAATCCATGGCGTATCGAAGTCACAGACACACTTCTCAGACACACACACACATGTGCACCATACATGTACATGACAGCAGTGCCCATACCTCACACCCCCACCATGTGCAAGAACAGACACTGGCATGCTTTCATGTGTGCATTTGCCATACAGCTCCCCATGTTGCATTGGAACTCATGCACCAACCATGTGGTTCACACATTACTGTTCTCACATGCATGACCATGATGTCCCTGCACACACACATCCATACATGGCCCATGTCACACATACAGGCAAGTATCAGATGACCAGCACACTGCAACATGCCCTGTCTCACACACCAATGCTTGGCCACTTACCGCTCAACTCCAGACGGGTCTTCCTCTGAAGGATCTGGGCATGGAGCGCTGGGCATACGTGTTCCAGGACCCTCATCTGGATGTCACTCATGCTGACCCAGCCCCCCTCTGCGGGGAGCCGGGCCTTGTGGAAGGTCCTGGACCTGAAGTCCTCCCAGCGCTTCTTGACGTGCTTGATGTCGCGGGTTGCCACCCCCTCCGCATTAATGGCAACCACTACGTCGTCCCAGATCCTCTCCCGTCCTTCCTTGTTGGCGCGTGATGTTCCGAAGAGGGCATCAAAATGTCCCAGGACATGCTCCACCAGGACACCAAATTCCTTCACACTGAAGCTGGTGGCCCTCTGTCTCTCTGGCTGGGGGTCACCAGTGGTCTCAGATGGTGTTTGCCCCGACATGGTGACCCCCGAGGCAGGTGTGGGTAGGCAACTGGGTCCTGGAGCTGGGCTGTGGAGCGATGGTATCCCAGTCGGGAGTCTTCTGTTCCAGCAGGGGTGGAAACAGCAACTGGAAACCTGGCTGACGTGCAGGCACCAAATAGCAGGGAACGTGGGCAGCAGGCAGTCAGGCAGCAACAGATGGCAGGTGGGAGCGTGCTCGGGGCTCTGGGGGGCAGTAATTCGGCCTTCTGGGCAGGAACGTGGTCTTCTGTGTGTTTTCACGTGGCCAGCTTGATACGGAGTGATTTGGCACGTGGAAAAATTGCACATCAGCGTGTAATTCGAGGAAAGGCCCGTAGCGCGTAAGCGCATCAGCACACGTACGCGGTTTCATTGGACCAAAGGCCCTTAGCGCATGGGCGTTTCCCTCATGACGTGGGCATAGTGGTTCAGGGCGCGTGAAAAAAACTGCACGTCCGCGTGTGAATGCGTGTAATCCGAGGAAAGGGCCTATGTGTCAATGACATGACGCGCGTGGGCATTTCCCTCGTAATGTGGGCATAGTGGTTCGGGGCGCATGAAAAAACTGCACATCCGCGTGTGAATGCGTGTAATCCAAGGAAAGGGCCTACGCGTCTCTTACGTGATGCACAAGGGCGCTTCCCTCAACACGGATGCATGTTCATTGTACACGTGCAAAAACTGAACGTCCGAGTGTCAGCTTGTGTAATTGGAGGAAAGGGCCTTAGCGCGTACACGCGTAAGTGACGTTGTACATGTGGGCTGGTTTTAAAGGTATGTGTAGGACGCCATTTCCTTGTATGTGCTTTTCGTGGAGAGTGAGTGGGTGAATTCTGTACTTCTTGTCGGTTCACACGCGATTACTTCACAGCGTTTCAAGTTCATACTCCTTGTTACCTCTGACAGCATTCATTTTTTTTGTTGGGCCTGTTTCCTCAAACAGCGTTCTCTTCTTCTTTTGTCCTGTCTCTGTCTCCTCAGACAACGCGCACACGCGCGTCTTTTTCATGCTCTTTTTCCAGGCAGACGTGGAGTCGCGCACGTATTTACCAACTGTGCTTGCCCCGTGTGTCGCGTACCCCTTCAGAGGTCATTGTAGGCTGAGTGTAATATGCATACGCTTATTTTTGTGTTTCTGGGTGCCACAGCATAGTGCGGGTTAATTTTTCCACGCACGAAATCTATGAGGGCTTGCGCGCACGTTATTTTTTGTTTTCGGGGCGCCTGTGCGTTGCGTGATCCGTCATCTTCCCCCAGGGGTCACAGACAGCCATGCTAGAGCACTAGGGTACGAATTCCATCTAGTACCCTACCCCTTCTACCCCCAATTGCCCAGGACAATCGTTTACTGCTACTCCCAAATGCACAACAACATCAGTGCCATGGTTGGGAGGCGACCAAGCGGTAAGGGAGGAAAATGTGGCTGACCTCCAAAAGGTGGGTGTTGTGGGCGCGGTAGGGGATGTGGCCAGGATTTGCAGGGTGCCCCTAGACCCCCATGTTTGGAGGACCAATCAGGGACACCCATGCCCCCCCATGGTTGTGGGAAACGTAGCTGATACCATCCCAGCTCAGCCCTTGTTGGACCAGCCCAGTGTGGCACCTGACCCGGCACATGATGACTCCCAGGCTGACTTCCAGGTCAGCAAGCCTAAGCCACTTGTGGTGGTGCAAGTTGGTGTCACCAGGCCACGTGGATCTGGGGCAGCAATGTCATCTGCTGCCACAAGTAGGCAGGGTGGGGAGGCTTCAGGGGCAGCTGTAGCTCTATCCACCCCAGCTCTGAGTCTCCCAGCCGGGACAGTGTCGGTCCAGGTCCATCAAACCGACGTTGCCCCTGCCAACATCACACTTCGGCCAATGCCTGCACCAAGACCTATGGTCATTGTGCATTTGCTCACTCCTAGTACTGTAAGGATATTTGGCGTGTTACAGCACAGAGTACAGCACTACTACACAGGTAGCAAACAGCACAGAGTACAGCACTAATGCACAGGTAGCAATTTTTTTTTTTGCAGCACCACCACAAGGGTGCGGTGCATTGCTAAATGTGTTACCAGATTAACAAGAAAAGACAGGCTATTCAGTCAAAAACGATTTTAACATATAAGATGCAAATCTATTTTTACAGTTAAAAGCACACATGCTCATTTAAAAATGCACACTATTTTTCACCTGAAATGCCTATGGTGCGAGAGACACATTTGAAAATAATAACTAACATAACGTATAACTAACCTGACTAATGAAACATAATCCACTAATAAAAATGTGTCTCCACTGCAGAATTAGGCCTATTCTGAAAGTGAACTTTTAAACGCACATCCATTTTTTTTCTGTTCTCTCTGCTGCCCTGTCCACATAACTACAGGAAGCAAATGGGCTCGAAAGGACAGGAAATCAGTTGGTTGCAAAGTATTACTATAAAAATGAGCCATTGTGTAGAGAAGGAGGAGATGGCGTGATTAATTCTGATTGGAGCAGCGTCATAGCAAGTATCATGCTAGAGGGAGTGATCAGGTTTTTGCTGGGGGGAGTTTGAGGAAGAGGAAAGTCAGTCAAGATTTGGCAGAGCTGGAAGAAGGACCTTTCCCCTGGCTGAGGCATTCCTATCTGTAGAAGCTGAGGATTCCAGATAATAACCCCGGTTTGAGAACGAAAAGCGTTCGTTTTCACTGGGGTTAATCTTCAAGGGAGCCACATTCAGAAAGAGAACAACTAAAGAGATAAGGTAATTACAGAAGTGTGGGAGCTGAGTGTGTACGAGAATATGCAGTCAGTGTAGGATTCCTGTGCATGCCTTAATCAAATGCTAATGTTGCAATTTGAGTTCTGTTCTCCGCCACTCTCTTTGCAGTGTGTCAGAGACAAAGCTGTTACTGTGCTATTGTATTTATTTCTGTAAAGAATGAGATCGTGTTTAAATGCAACTTTTATAATACAGAAAGATATTTGAAAGCAGACGGGTGGTGTGTTTACTATTTACCATTACAATGCTGATGATGTGGGGAGATTTTTAAACAATGCAATGGTCATTTTAAGACAGATGTGTGCATGTCAGATTCAGTATGAACAGTTCTGAGTGACTGTAGCATAGCTCGTTGGAGGTACATGAGCCAACGGGAAGAGAGACTCTCTGGACATAGTTCCCTACCGTATATAAGGTAGTGGAAATTACCACAAAATTACCGCATATAGCTCTCTGTCGTAAATAAGTCAGTGAGATTGCCCATGGTGGCACACTAACACTAACACTAACATTGAAAATGTGGTATTCCTGAAATGTAGGCCTGAGGTCTCTCTAGTGATTACACGAAAAATCTAAGCAAAGATAAGGGATTCTGGACATTGGGGCCACCAATAAAACAAGGGAATAATGCTCACCAAAATACCACCAACCACGCCTACCAACCACGCATACCAAATATGCATGCCTGGGTGCTGAAATAGTGCATGTCCACTGTACTATTGTTGCACATGGCCAAATCTGAATACAAGGAGTGATTTTTCGGCGGTAATAAAATACCGTCAGGCCCCAAATCTCCACAAAATACCCTACATATTTATGATGCGTTGCAGGCTGGGAAAGTGATCATAGAGTACCTACTGGGCGTGGCAAGCGTGTATCACACTGCCATTTGCACATTAAAGGGAACCCATTTTATAATAGCAGTGTGCCACTAAAAACGAATTTCAGAATGTCACAAAGGGAAACCACATTCTCAGATCTAGTGCAATATTTAGAGGCAAAGTTGTTTGCACATGGGAATTGGTCATCGAATAGCACGTTAGAATGGAGTAACCGCATTCAGGGTGAGGTGCAGAAAGAAAAACTAGACAATATTTTTGCAGAAGGCAGCATAATTCAGGTCTGCCTTACAAGATTATTGAATGCAGCCGATAAAAGTGCAGAGAAAGACTGTTTAATACGGCTATGCGGCAAAATATGGTTTATTTTAAACAAGTCCCTGCGAATGCAAGAGAATGATACTCAGCTAATTAACAGGTTAAAGACTGAATTAGAGGGGGCAAGTAAAAATCAGGAAATGTTGAGAGCAGAATTGGATGTATGCCAAAAAGACATGCAATTAAAATGCAGAGACTTTGATACTCAATTATCCAAAAGCAAGAAACAATTTGAGGATAGTGAGCAAGAATTGGCACACTTAAAAGCCTTAGTGGATCACATTAGACAAGATAAAGATGAGGTTGTTTCAGAGATGCAGATTTTACAAAAAGAACACTGTGAAAAAGAACGTGATCTCCAGAGTGCAGAACAAGAAATGATTAAAATGATTCAAGAAAGAGACAAGAGAAATAAAGAGTTCAATGAATGCCAAATGCAAATGTGCGACATGCAGGAGGTGATTAATAAGATGAGTGATGAAAATAATTATTTACTAAACGAAGCAACCAGACTCCTTAAAAAGTGTAAGGACTTAGAACAGCAAATGTGCATTCCCAGGTCCCAGGAGAGGCGGCAGGGTACCACATTCAATGGAGTGGAGGTGAATTCTAGCGCTGCCCAAAGAGCTAGTGCTCCAGTGACTGGGCCGGTGACTGAACTTGGTTGCAGCGCCCTTGGGGGATTTGATACTCCCATTGGGGGCAGCCACCAATCTCATACACCTGAAAACAGGATTGAATCACAAAATAGTGCAATTCCATGCATTGCAACAAGTAGCCCCATAAAAATAATAAATCCATTAAAGCCCTGATCAAACCATTTAAAAAGGGAGGTGAATGCTGCATTGAGGATCACTTAGAAGCGGTGCATGACATTTTTAAAGCACTCCAGATACCTAAGGAACAGTACAGACAATATTTTCATTTAACTTTAGATGCCCCGACGGCCAGCATCATAAGGGGATTAAATGAACAGCAGAATATGACATGGCTGGAGTTTGAAAAAGAAATTAGGCGTCATTTTTCTCCTTTTCAGTCATTGCAGGAGGCAAAGAAAGTCGCGTACACAATTACTGCTGGACCTAATACATCCCCTCGCCAATTTTTACAAGACTTAAAAAGAGCATTTTCTCGCTTTGATGTATCTTTTGACTCAAATTCCAATGAGTTTAAAACTGCATACTTCTATGGGCTACAGAAAGACATCATATCCCAATTGGTCCGTGAATTTGACCGTGACAAGTCCCTTGAATGGATTGTACATCAAAGCACAAAACTATATGAGGTACTCTATTGTCAGGGTAGAGAAAGTGATAAAATGAAAGATGCTAGACCCAAATCTAAAGAACCCTCAGCCACAGTAATGGAAATCAGGTCAGCCAAAATGTCCCTTGAGTCTGCTCAAAGCCAAGGTAAAAATAATGTGACACCTGAACAAAGGGGTAATCAACAAAGATCGCCATTTCCTGTACCAATGTTCCAATCACATGATCCTAATAATAGAGAGAGCTACATCAGCCCTAGGTATTTAGGGGACAGACCCCGGGTAGGATACCGGCCTGATATGGCAGGTATGAACAATAACCAGAGACAAAATCAAGATCAAAGAAATGATGGTCCCTACCAGTCATTGGGGACACAGAGCAGATTTGATCCCAGCACCATGATATATGGTAATCAGGATAGGCCCCGATATGTGGATCGATTTACTGATAATGGAAATCAACCTAGGGGCCAGTACCCACAATCTGAGAGACAGGACATGAGGCAAAACGTGAACTACAGTCCACGCCAGTACAATGATTCCCCACCAGGGGACTATAATCAAAGGATGGGTGCAACCCGCTCCCCTCCACAAATGAATCAAGAGTTCAGAAACCATCCCAACCGACATCAATCACCTGAGAGGTATCAGAATAGATCCAATCAGGGGGAAAACAACCAATATCGACCTAGGCCACAGAAAGAGGATCCTAGAGAGATGGAAAGGTTCCAGTGCCTTGAGGCCCAAGTGAACATGTTAGCTGAGCAAATAGGAAAGCTCTATACAGCGCAAAAACAACCTTCCAAAGAGGGGGCTGATGGCCATAGCAATGACCGGGGGGCTTCAGAAAAGTGACTAAGTACTCATGATAACTGCAGTGCCAAAATGACAGATTGCTCTGATATAATTTTGCATAACGACTCTGAGATGCCTAATGGATTAAAAATGAAAGTACCAGTAAATGAAATTGTGACAGAAATTGCAAATACTTCTAAAAAAGAGGTACGGTTTAACTTAGAGCTAAATAAAACAGTAAAGATTTGCACAAATGAAAAAGAAACATTAGGAATTCCAAAAGAACAAAGGAACAGATTTAAGAAAAATGACTCATGCATGGGGAATACCAGTGAACAGGGAGTAAGTGGGGATGCTATAGCTCCTTCCCTGGGCAAGCAAAACAATGACCAAACACAGACAGAAAAAGGAAATACTCACAAGGAGGGTACAAGTCAATCACCTGAAGAATTCTTTGAGCCACATATTTTTGAAGAGGCTGAAAGGGCTGGTATTACACTAAATGATCACAAATGCACAGAATTAAAAAATGACAAATTGCTGAATGATGTTGTTACACATGTTCAGTTGGAGGATTGCAATGTGGTCTCTGATGTTACCCAGATGGATGGGCGAACAGTGGCCACACTCCAAAAAACCTCTGAACATGGAGAAATGAATAAAATCTCTCGCACAGAAATGGGTAAAAAGGAGGGAAAAATGTCTTTTCATTTACCAATGTGCTTAGCCAAAAGTGAAAAAGACCTGAGAAAGTTGAGCCCTGAAATCAGTAAGAATTCACATTTCTTATGTGTATTAGAGGAAGTTGAGGACAGATATTATGCACCCATCACTGTAGAAGAAAAATGCCACACCTTTGCTATGATTGACACTGGCGCACAGGCCACAATTATGTCCAAGGAGCTGGTAAAGAGTATCAATGAAGGGAGGCCTCCACAGAGTCAGATCACAGTGAAGGAAAATCAAGGCCCAGTGCATAACTTTAATGGGGAGGAGGTGCCCATCATAGGTGTAACTGAGGTTGACATAAAAATAGGAAAGCACAGAATGAAACAAGAGGTATTGATCACATCTATTTGTGAAATTCCATTTCTGATGGGGACAGATTGCCTGAAAAGATTGTCTCCTCTCATAGATGGGGTGAATGGAGTGCTGTGGTCCTTAACCAAAAAACCATTGAGGCCTAAGAAACTAAAATCACAAAACAGCAATATAAATGAATGTCACACCGTTGCCAAAACAAATGATGCTGTGGAGGTATATCTCCAGAATAGCTGCATACCTAGTGTCACTGTCATATTAATGTGTCAAGACAAAATACAGAGCGACAATGAAAAACTACCTGTACAAATATACTTGGACCCAAGGAAAGATTGGCAGACTGCCATAGATGAGCACACATTATGTTTTTATCTAAAAGAGAAAACGTGCAAACAGAATATTGCTCCTAAAACAGATTCAGAAAAACACATTACCACTCTGGCAGAAATACACATGGAAGATGAGCAACCATGGGTTCATGTTGGTATAAATGATTATCTTAAAACAATAAAAGCCACTTTAGCGCTTGAACATGAAAGGAGTTTCATTAATGAAAAATTGTTGCAAAAAATTATGGAGAGGGAAGAAATCCCGAAATTTAGGATTAAAAACCAATATGTTTCTGGGTTGGACAGTCCAGACTCTGAAAACCGAATTGCAGGCAGATGCATGCTTAAAATTAGCATTGGGCAGAAAACAATTTACCATAATGTATGGATAGTGAGTGGAGCACAAAATGAATTTTACATGGGAAATTACATCATGCACAGAATGTGTATGGTGTTAGATTTCCTTAATCAAAAAATATGGTCACGCCTAGGTGGTCCGGCACCTGAATTTGAAGACAAAAGAAGGGCTTATCATTGTACACAACTGGTTCCTTATGCAGTCGAATTACAAATGAGGAAAAATACTATTATTCCTGCATTTACAAAACAGTTTGCAATAACACTGAAATGCAAAAATGGACAGCAGATGAAAGGCTCTGATGCATTTGTATGCCTGAATGAATCCATAAAACAGCAAGGCCTGGATTATGAATACATTCCATTGGTAGACATTGGTGAGGGATCTGTAAAAATCATGGTAAATAATAAAGGTTGTCAGGATATTCATTTAGAGGAAAACTCCCCATTAGGAATGGCCATACAAAAATCACATTATACGGCAGATTTAAATAACATGGTGATTGGGAATATTCCTGAAAAATATGTAGATGCCAAGGGCGAGTTGCCAGAACACCTGGACTCTCAGCCCAAAGGAATATTTAAAATTCATTCTGTGTATCCTTATGATTCAAATGAGACGGTGTGCTGCCATCAAGAGGATTGCATAATATTTAATTTAAATGAAAATTAAACAGAAAATCAGCCCATTGAAGTGGAAGCTGATATGCCAAAATATTTAAAAGTGGCAGCTTTACAAAAAGACACAGCCACACAGTTAGAAGAAAGCGCCGAGATTCCCTTACCAGAAGATTTTCCAGAATTTTCCAAAATGGTAGAAGAGCAGATCTCCTTAGCGGATGCATGTGAAAGCAATGAAGAGAGGGACAATCTGAGGGAGATATTTATGGAGTTTAAGGCTGTATTTGCAAAAGATGCTTATGATTGTGGTTTAACTGATTTACATGTGGCCACACTACCAGAAGGGTGTAGCAGAAACCCAGTGTTTGTACGCCAGTATAGACTACCGCTGGCATGTTTAGAATCATTGGCAGAGATTATTAAAAATTTGGAATCGCGGGGAATCATCAGGCCCATTCATAGCACATCCAATACACCTATTTTAGGTGTATTGAAGCCAAATGGTCAATGGCGGCTATGTGCAGACTTGAGAGAGTTAAATAAAAGAGTACCAATATACCAATATCTAGATGGCCACTGCCATTCATTGATCAGGGCCTAGCTCAGATACATGGACAAATGTATTTACCACATTAGATCTCACCTCTGGATATTGGTGCGTGCCATTGGCAGAGGAGATACAGAATTTATTTTCCTTTACATTTGACAGGACTCAATATGCTGGCTTAGAGCTCCGTTCGGGTACATCAATAGTGGGAGTGAATTTGGCATATTTTTGAGAAAGGCCATGCCGGATGCAGCGGAAAGAGGAACAATAGTTTATGTGGACGATGTCCTGATAAAAAATGAAAGCCTGAAAAGCCATTTTGATGAAATAAGACATGTACTTGGCCAATTGCAGAAAGCAGGTGCCAAAGTATCTTTGCAAAAAGCACAATGGTGCAAGAAAAAAGTGAACTTTCTAGGGCATGAAGTGACTGAACATGGGCTAAATCCACAAAAGAAGAAAATAGAGGCCATACAAAGATTAAAAGATCCTACAAAATGTGAAAGGAGTAAAAAGTTTATTAGGGATGACAGGCTATAACAGAATGTTCATTGAAAATTATGCAGAAATCACTCAACCATTGACTAAACTGCTTAAACTGAATACTCCCTGGAAATGGGAAAAAGGGCAGTCTGATGCAGTGGCTAAATTAAAGGAATGTCTTGTAAAGGCACCATGTTTAGCATACCCCATAAAGGACAGGGATTTCTTTATAGAAATAGGTTTTTCTGAACATTGTATGTCAGCAGTGTTATCACAAAAACACGATTTGAATCACAAAACCATTGCCTATGCAAGTAAGGCATTTTCCCAAGTTGAAATGAAATTTAATGAATGTGAAAAGGCCCTATTAACCACTGTGTGGGCGCTACAACATTTCCGCCCCATTGTTCAGGGAGAAAAGGTGATTATTGAAACAAATCATCAACCTTTGCAATTTTTAAAGAGTAAAAGAATTAGATCAGGCAATCTAGCGCAATCCAGAATCACTTCATGGACGCTGGCATTACAAGGTTTTCCCGTAGAAGTGAGATATGGACAAAATAAAAAGAGCCCAATTGCTCAAGGGTTAGCTGACTTACATGACTGTGCAGCTGAACAAATACCAAATGAAATGGAAGTGGAAACTAGTTTGCAGGAATTTGAACAATCACCACACAAAGCTTTTGATGAAAAAACATGCAAGGATTTGCCAACTGTATATGTGGATGGTTGTGCTTTTCACATTGAAAATGACAGTAATAAACAGTTAGTGGCAGGAATAGGAAATGTCTGGTTGAAATGTGAAGGCGTTCCCAGTATAGGGATGAGGATTGGAGATAGGAGCAGTCAGGTGGCGGAATTGGCAGCCATTTATAAAGCAATTGCTACTGCAGTTGATAAAAAGTTCAGTGAAATTGTCCTGGTGACTGATTCTGACTATGCACGGAATAGCTTTGTGGAGTATTTGCCTGGTTGGAAAGCAAGAGGCATGGTTACATACAACAAAAAGCCAGTTAAACATGGAAAAATGATACAAGCCATAGACAAATTGGTGTCAGAAAATAATTTAACAATATACCGGAGAAAAATTTGTGGGCATTTAAAAACACCAGGAGAGGATAAGGAGGGAAATGATAAGGCAGACCACCTGGCTAAGATTGGGGCTGTGATGGGAGAATTGCTACCTATTGATTATTTAATGGGTGAAATACAAATTGATGCAGTCACACGTTCTAAAGCACCAAAGGAGGTAGATCAACCGGTGGTGCAGTGGAGTCATGACACGCCAGACCAAGATTTGATTGAGGCACAAAAGAATGATCAAATTTTGGGAATCTATTATAATCATTTGATAGACCCCGAACAAAATCCTTTAACAGAAAATGATTGTATGGGAAAAGAAGAGTTGAGGGTGTTATTAAAGAACAAAACACGAATTAGATTACAGGATGGACTCATGATTAGAGAGTCCATAACAGGGCAAATACAGTGGGTAGTACCCCTTTCATTCAGAGGACTAATGCTACACCATGCACATGATGCCATAACTGCAGGCCATAGAGGTTCACAAAAAACATTAGAAATACTAAAAGATTATGCTTACTGGCCACATATGTCCCAAGATGTGGAATTATATACTAGAGGATGTCTAGTATGCGCCCAATTTAAACCTGCTTCACCAATGCATAGAGCACCATTGATGAAAAGAGGCCTAACTCTCCCATGGTCAGATTTGCAAATAGACTATGTAGGTCCTTTAAAAAGGTCGAGCAGGGGACACCGTTATATTTTGAGTGTGGTATGTTTGATGTCGAAGTGGATTGAATGCATTCCTGCACCAGATTGTAGTGCGCAAACAGCAGCCACATTGCTGGTGAACCATGTGTTCTCAAGGTTTGGGTTGCCACAAAGAATTGAGTCAGACAGAGGAAGTCATTTCACAAGTACTCTAATGAGTAAGGTATGGCAAATACTAGGTGTGAAAAGGAAACTCCATATCGCATATCGGGCGGCGTCTTCAGGTACAGTTGAAAGAAGCAATAGGTCTGTTGTGGATATTTTAAAGAAATTTGTGGCAGAAGCAGGTTCGAGCTGGGATTTACGTTTACCGTTGGTTTTGATGGCAATCAGGTCGACTCCTGCCAAAGCAACAGGTGTTAGCCCCCATGAGGTCTTAACAGGTAGGAAAATGGTGTTACCACAACACCTACTATACAGAACACATGAGCAAACCCTTGTGAGTGCATCCACAGTTCATGAATATATTGATGAACTGAGGAGGCATTTGCAACATGCATTTGCTTTTGTGCAGAGAAATCTGGAAAGAGCTGCTGACAGTGCAAAATCGTATTATGATAAAAAGACATCAATAAAGGAATACAGTGTAGGGGATCAGGTATACAAGTTTCATTTTGGAAAAAGTAAACAGAAAAATTCTAAATTTCTAGCAGCCTGGCAGGGGCCATTTCGAATTATAGATAAGATCTCTCCTGTAGTGTATAAAATTTTGAAAAATGAAGGTGAAACAGCAATAGAGCAGTTTGTCCATGTAAATCAAATCAAACCATGCCATCCCAGACATGAGATCAGGCAGCTTGAGCATGTAGAAACAGATAAAGTCCCTTGAACACAAAAAGAGAAAATAAATGGGTGTAATCAGGAGGCAGTGACAAAGAAGTTAAAAAGTTGATTGTTATGATGGTACATAAACACTGTAATATATGTACAAATATATAATATAAGTAAATAAATAAATAAATAAATGCACATTTAATGGAAGCTCATGGTTGGTGTGCAGAGAGAAAATGTGTTAAATATTGAATGCTGTTTTATATCTGCTTGTTTTCTTTTAACTTGTGTTTAATTTCAGGAAAAAAAAAAAAAAAAAAAAAATGAAATATTTTTACCAAGCATGTTTTATTTTTGGCAAAAGGATGAAGTTAGTATTACGCTATGTACTTAATTTGTTTATTTTCTATTTTGATTTAGACAATTAACATTATTTGGTCAGAGGTTCCGGGATCAGAGCCCACGGGAGAGACGATGGAGTCCTGGAGCCCAAGAGGACGGATTCCGGGAAAGCCCCAAAGAGGGGTGAAGACCAAGGCTACAAAGCGATCAGCATTGAAGATGATACCGATGATATGGTTAATGATGATGATATTTGGAGGGATCTTCAAGAATTCAGAAGCACAGGTTGTCATTGAACCTGGACCAGCATCTGGTATCGCGGTGGAAGAGGCACCAGGATTCATCATGAGTGATAGAAGGATGATTTTCCAAAATATATACATTCCGTTAAATCCTGAGATTTTGATTGAAAAACACTTGAACAATACCGGAATTAAGATTGAACAGACTAAAGAGTGGCTGGAAATAAGAAAAGAGGACACTAAGCAGTCAATAAGAGATATATTAATGCAATTGGAAAAAACATTCGTGAATTCAGCAGACATTAAGAAGAAGAGAGGAAAGAGAGGTGCGGTGATGCTCGCGATATCAATGGTAATGTCTATAGTTGGAGCAATAATAGGTACCACAATATCAACAGCCAATTCTATTTCGGTAGGAACACTGAGTACTAAAGCACAACAACTGAGTGTTGACCTAGAAATAATACAAAAAACGTTAGATGGAATTAGAGGGGGACTGGATGAACAAGTAAGATTCATAAATGAAACTGCAATCATTCTAAATGAACAAGCGGATGTAATGCAACGGGCGACTAAAATAATACTTAAGCATGACAGAATTTTAAATGAAATATTGAACATAATGAGTCCTGTTGATAGACTATTAACGAATTATATGAGAGAAGTTCAAACTGAGTTTTCACAATTGATTCAAGGACATATTCCATTGTATTTTGTTTCGCAGGATATCATTCGTCAAATGATAGAAAGATTGACCAGGAGGGAAATTGACATAGTACAGGTAAAAATTGCATTCGAAATGGGGAATGCAATGCCGTTATATGTGGACTTGGAAAGACTAGAGATCGGATTTTTGCTATGCATCCCATATGTAGCCCCTGAACTTATTTATCAAACGAAGTGGGTACACAATGTGGGATTTTGGCAAGAGGACGAATTCATTAAGATTAAGACTCCAGAAGTGGTGGCATTTCAGTCATGGGAACCTGAAGTGTATTTAATACCAAACCTGGAAACATGTGTACCATTTAAAGAACAAAATTATATGTGTCCAGGTAAACCGTTTGTTCCTGATGCCACAGATGCTATTTGTGGTTTGAAATCTGACCCAAGTATATCAGAGGGATGTGAAGTGATTATTAGTAATATGGGGAGTGAAGAAATGGCACAGGCTAAGATGGTCAGAGGTAAATGGTTGGTCAGCACCTGCTTAAAGAACATGACGGTAGTACATTTAAACCATGGAACATACGTGGTTAAACAGGTGAAATATAATGTTTTTTATTTACAGGTTCCAAAGGATGCAATTGTGTCAATTGGGGGATTAACATTGTTTCATGTAACAAATGATGTTTGGGAAAGCCAAGTGGAAAATATCGATTTTTTTCAAAGGGATACTTTTCCAATAGATCCGGATGTGGAATATTTATTGAATCACAAAGAAAGACATGTTATAAAAATGAATTTGAGAAAAAACAATATTACAATTAGTAATCTGGGCATAATAGAAGTGGAAATATTTAATTGGGGAACCTGGGGGGAACGCTCAATAGTGGGTTTGGCTATCCTGGTGCTAATCATGGGTGGATGGTTGATTGTGCTATCAGTAAAAATGAAAATGTTACTGATTTTACTAGCTACATCAGGAAGAGAAAGATATCCCAATACACATGCATTTTAAAAGAAAAAGAAAGAACAAGTTGTTTTTAGGAATTGGCTTGGATCGTGGCCAGATTCTAAAAACAAAAGGAGGGTATGTAAGGATATTTGGCGTGTTACAGCACAGAGTACAGCACTACTACACAGGTAGCAAACAGCACAGAGTACAGCACTAATGCAATTTTTCTTTTTGCAGCACCACCACAAGGGTGCGGTGCATTGCTATATGTGTTACCAGATTAACAAGAAAAGACAGGCTATTCAGTCAAAAACGATTTTAACATATAAGATGCAAATCTATTTTTACAGTTAAAAGCACACGTGCTCATTTAAAAATGCACACTATTTTTCACCTGAAATGTCTATGGTGCGAGAGACACATTTGAAAATAATAACTAACATAACTTATAACTAACCTGACTAATGAAACATAATCCACTAATAAAAATGTGTCTCCACTGCAGAATTAGGCCTATTCTGAAAGTGAACTTTTAAACGCACATCCATTTTTTTTTCTGTTCTCTCTGCTGCCCTGTCCACATAACTACAGGAAGCAAATGGGCTCGAAAGGACAGGAAATCAGTTGGTTACAAAGTATTACTATAAAAATGAGCCATTGTGTAGAGAAGGAGGAGATGGCGTGATTAATTCTGATTGGAGCAGCGTCATAGCAAGTATCATGCTAGAGGGAGTGATCAGGTTTTTGCTGGGGGGAGTTTGAGGAAGAGGAAAGTCAGTCAAGATTTGGCAGAGCTGGAAGAAGGACCTTTCCCCTGGCTGAGGCATTCCTATCTGCAGAAGCTGAGGATTCCAGATAATAACCCCGGTTTGAGAACGAAAAGCGTTCGTTTTCACTGGGGTTAATCTTCAAGGGAGCCACATTCAGAAAGAGAACAACTAAAGAGATAAGGTAATTACAGAAGTGTGGGAGCTGGGTGTGTACGAGAATATGCAGTCAGTGTAGGATTCCTGTGCATGCCTTAATCAAATGCTAATGTTGCAATTTGAGTTCTGTTCTCCGCCACTCTCTTTGCAGTGTGTCATAGACAAAGCTGTTACTGTGCTATTGTATTTATTTCTGTAAAGAATGAGATCGTGTTTAAATGCAACTTTTATAATACAGAAAGATATTTGAAAGCAGACGGGTGGTGTGTTTACTATTTACCATTACAATGCTGATGATGTGGGGAGATTTTTAAACAATGCAATGGTCATTTTAAGACAGATGTGTGCATGTCAGATTCAGTATGAACAGTTGTGAGTGACTGTAGCATAGCTCGTTGGAGGTACATGAGCCAACGGGAAGAGAGACTCTCTGGACATAGTTCCCTACCGTATATAAGGTAGTGGAAATTACCACAAAATTACCGCATATAGCTCTCTGTCATAAATAAGTCAGTGAGATTGCCCATGGTGGCACACTAACACTAACACTAACATTGAAAATCTGGTATTCCTGAAATGTAGGCCTGAGGTCTCTCTAGTGATTACACGAAAAATCTAAGCAAAGATAAGGGATTCTGGACATTGGGGCCACCAATAAAACAAGGGAATAATGCTCACCAAAATACCACCAACCACGCCTACCAACCACGCATACCAAATATGCATGCCTGGGTGCTGAAATAGTGCATGTCCACTGTACTATTGTTGCACATGGCCAAATCTGAATACAAGGAGTGATTATTGCTAAGTTATTTTTTGGCGGTAATAAAATACCGTCAGGCCCCAAATCTCCACAAAATACCCTACAGTACCCAGTCCACCGGTGCTTCTGCCCCTACTGACCAGAGCGGCGTAAGCCACTCAGGCTGCGCTCTACCTTTGAAAAAGAGAAAGAAGGGTGCTCTGGCACTACAGGCTGAGACCCCAGACACGGCTACACACTCCGGAAGGTCAAGGAAGCCTAGCTTTAATGACGCGGAACTTGATTCACTTGTGGCCTATGTGTCGGCACATAGCTGCAAAATGGTGGTGACTGCAGGATGCAAGACCACACCTGGTCAACATAGGGCACACTGGCAGACCATCGCGGATCGCATAAGTGCCCTTGGATTTGTGAGGTGCACAGCCGATGATTGCTACAAGCAGTGGAATGACCTGAAATGCAGAGCAAAGAACAAGCTGACCTCAAATCATGCCGCTACTCTGGTGACTGGTGGTGGGTCTCCACCAGAGGACAACAAACTCACTGAACATGAATCTGTTGCTGGGACCTTCGTCACAGAGGAACAGATCCAAGGCATGGGAGACCTACCTGATTACGACGCATTGTCCGGTGACTGCCCATGCATGTGTGTATAATTCATGTGTAGGTTGTTTGGGTGACGTGTTCTGATTGAGTGCCAGGTGAGGGTTTGTACTCCTGAGTGTTATGGGTCACACATGTGCTTCCTCCAATACATTCACATGCCTTTGATTTGGGTATGACAGTATCCCTTCTGCCCACAGTATCCAATTAGCCCCACATTACTGCTTTTGCCCTTGAACTATCATCTTGCAACAACATTGTTCTGATTTTTTCTGTGTTCATTCAGGCTGATTGCTTAGATCATCCCATTTTTCATATGCTTTTTTCATCCCTAATGCCACATGTGTGACATGCTTCTGTCATTGTTTACACCCCACATTGTGCCACATTTGTTACCTGGTTATGTGAATGATTAGATCATTCAGGGCGAGAGAGTATTGGCCTGCCGAAATTTATTTTTAGGGCCTGTATGCATGTGGAACATGATAGTTGTTTCCTGTCATGTTGAAGTGACCAACCATTGATGTGTACATCTGCCTACAATCACTGTATTATTGTACACTGGATGTGTTGCAGTGTGTGGCACATGCATATTTTGCAACACTATTCTGCATTAATCTTCTCATCATGTCCATGTGGCATGGATGTATGACAGCACTCATTCATTGACATATCGCTGTAGTTGTCTAATTTACCATGGCTACGCTACATGACATATGTTTGCTGGCATGTGTCATGTATGTGTATTGGACATGCCACTCACAGGCTGATGTGGGATGCCAGTGCTACACAACATGCTGCGAATGTGTTGCTTTTCCATCTTGGTGTCCTCATTGTCTGCCTTTTTGACTCCCCTTCAAACTCATTGACAGTGCATGCATGCCAGGGTTATAGTCATGTGGGACATGTGTAAACCATGTACATGATCTCTGTCTTGTCAGGCCTATGTGTGTGCTATGGTGCTCATGTCTGTTTCCATTTGTTGTATTTCATGTTTTTGCAGGTGACGACACACTTGATGCTGGTGAGGTTCAGGAGATGGTGCAGAACCAGGAGGATTCTCAGCCACGACCAAGCACCAGTGGGGGACGTGGTGTGGTGGTGGGTGAAAACACTTTGGTGCTGCAGACCATACTGTCAAGGGGTGCCTCTGGGTGCAGCTCCCCAGACCTCTATTCAGGTGCTGAGTCGGATGATGAGACTTATGTGCTGTCGCAGGTCAGTGCTTCTGGCAGGGATTCTGTTCTGTCCAACCCACCTGCACCAGGGGTAGAACCCTCTATGGGGATGTCAGTGTTGGTAGGTCCGCCTTTGGCAGTTACGGATGCAGGGTCACACTCCACAGCATCTGATCCTGTTCCTGGGCCAGCAGATCAGAGGGGGAATGCAGTCCTGTAGCCTCAGGCAGTGCCAGCACAGCAAGGTGCAGATCGCCTTGCCCCGAACAGGTGTGGTGTCCGCCGACGCGGTGGCCGTGCGCCACCAGGCAATACTGTATGGGAAAATTCCATGTACGTTGTGGCAACCCAACAGGCAGCATCAGTAGAAATGATGGCTCAGGCAATGGAGAGGGTGGCAACTTCTATTATCCCCCCTGAAAGGCAGATGGAGCAACAACACCAGGGCTTTGCGTGGGCTGCCTCCCATAGTGCCAACATCTCCTGATGCAGCAGCAGAGGGTGAAGAGAGCGACAGCAGTTCTCCCACAATGGCATAGCCGTGCAGGCCATGAGCACATGGAGGTATTTTTTTTTCACAACATCCATGCAGGTGGGTGTTTTGGTGTGCACCCGGTCCTCGAACCTCCTGGGTGCCCCCCTTTTCCCCCACATGGCCATTTTTTTTTTACAGTGTGTTGCCTTGTGTGGCTCCTGTGGGCATCCACTGTATTTCGGCTGGGCACATGCAGGCTTGTCCTGAGTTTGGGTTAGATTCTTGGGTTTGTGACACACACACCCCTCCTGCTTCCATGGGCTTGCAAAGGGTGTGACCAAGTGACAGTGATTTACACAGTGACATTGGGCTCCCATGAGCTGTGTGGGCAGTCTGTAGTCAATACTGTGAGGACATCCCTAGTGGGTATTGTTGTTGTATTGTACACTGCATGGTGTATTGATATGTGCTTGTGCATCCATGTCTTCCTCCTAATTTGCAGGTTCCTTCCTCATGTCTTCACAAGGCCATCTCCTTTGCAGATAGAGTTCATGTTGTATGCAGTACACTGACACATTTGCGTGGCAGAAACACTCTACGGTTGGAAGGGGTCGATGTGCTGGCTTATTCAGGTTGTAAGACTACCTCTACTTTGACTTAGTACTGTCATATTTTTGCAATCTTTCATGGTGTGTTGCTGTATTGTGTTGATGGTAAGTATTTGTTCATGTGTGCTGTTATTGATTACTGGGAGCATATTGTCTGTGGGCAGTTTCCATTTGGGACAGTGCACTTTGTGACACTTGTGCAGGTCTTGTGCATTGCTTTGTTTGCTTTCACATTGCATGACATGCCATGGTGTGTTGGGTGGCGGAGCTGGCGAGGGGTTGGGTGACATGGCGCTGATTTCATGTTGTATTTTGCAGGGGGTAATCAGTTTAGCAGCATAGATGTATGTCTTTTAATGACACAGTATTGGTGGTGTTTCGGTAGGTAGGGATGCACACAATGTAACACTTCCAGGTGGCCAATCTCAGGCTGGTATGGTTGTGACAGTTGACTGTCCCTTATGTCATCATCATTGATTGTCAGCTGGTATGTGCCAGGGCTGTGTGCACTCCACATGGGTGTGATTTTAGGTGAAGTAATTAGCCACCAGCTGCGTACAGGCTGCCTCACCACGTGCCCTTTCCCCTCCCATGCGCAGCGGCCGTGCATGTGGTTGGGGATGTGGGGGCACCACCAAGTTCACCCGCAGGCCCCGGCGTGTTGCAACGTTGTGCAGGACACATGCTGCCACTATGATCCTGCACACTACTGGGGGAGCGTATAGCAGCTGCCCACCAGAGCGGTCAAGGGAGCGAAAGCGTTACTTGAGCACTCCGAATGTGTGCTCCACTATGCCCCGGGTTGCAATATGGGCTGTGTTGTATCTTACCTCGGGTGGTGTATCTTACCTCGGGTGGCGTCCTCATGTGGGTGCTCAGAGGGTAGGCACTGTCCCATGGGGAGGTGGTGATGGGTATCATTAGTGGGGTTGTGACATTACTCAGTATCTGACATGCATGCATGTGCAGTGGCATTTATACAAACCAAGCAGCCATGTATCGCCATGCCGCCCAGCTTCTAGGTCCCGGTTTAGGGTTGACATTCTGTAAATGAAACTGTCATGGGTAGACCCTGGATAGTTGGCATATACTGAGGTGATGATTCCCTTAGCATCACATACTACCTGCACGTTGATGGAATGCCAGTGCTTGCAGTTTCTATAGATGTGCTCCGTTGCCCTGGGGGGACGTAGAGCCACATGGGTGCAATCAATTCCACCTAGCACTTTGGGGAATTGTGCCACCCCGTAGAAATCCTGGACGGCAGCCTGCCTTTCTGCAGGTGTTCTGGGCAGGTATATGTTGCTGCGGACTGATGGGCGTGCAGTCATGATGGCCAACACCTGGTGTAGGCAGCGTGACTGCGTGGCCTGTGACACCCCCCCCATTATAGCACCTGTCCGCGTACCTTTTCCAGGGGGCTCAGTGCTTGGGAGCACAGGGTGGGTGATGTGAGGTCATCCTCCCACTCACTCACCAGGTCGAGTATTATGTAAGGTGGAAACCTGTACCTCCCATACACCTGGTCATCAGGCATCCCAAAAAGGCTGGTTCTTGGTGTAAAAATTCTGGGCCTCACTATCCTCTTCCTCCTCCTGCGGTATCCCATGACCACTGCTGCAAGCAATGGTATATTCATCTTAGCATCTGAGCTTGTTTGTTGTTTGCGCGCATTTTTATGCTGTGCGGGTCCATGTACGCCTGCTTCCTGCTGGCATCCGTGTTTCTGGATTTTTACGCATCTTTTTTGGCGCACGCATTAGCCCCGTTCGATTCCATAAATACGTGTTGTAGGCGTGCGTGTGGGCGTTCCGCGCATTTGCCTCCTGTACTTCCCCCATGACGCCCACATTTTCACGCGTTGTTCCCCATTCCGTGTGTTACACCCCGAGTTACGCCTACTTTTGTTGTGTGCGCTGCGCTATGTGCGCTTTCGCTGTGCGCATAGCGCACGCTGTTTGAAGATGTGTGCGCCAGCGTGCTCCACGTAGGATTTTAGCGCACATCCATGGATTTACACATGCACGGACTTCCATGAATCGCTGTGCACGGGTTTCGCTGCGATTTTCGCACTTGAGCTGCGATTCGCACACTTTTGCACACTTGCGCGGGAATTTTCTGCGCACATTAATTCCATGAATCGGCCTGTAAATGTTCAAAGAGGATGGACAGGGCATATTGTTGATGCAACAATCATGTGATTTGTATTGTGTGGTGCTGGGAGGGATAAATTATAGTTCAAAACGAGGGTGGAGACCTTGGAGCCGGATGGCGCGGGAGGGTGTGAGTGAAATTTGTGTATGAAGGTTAGAATGCCTCAGAACCTGTTTTTCATCTGTATTAAGGCATGCCAAGTGAACAGCATGAGTGATAAAACAAGTTGTATAGTAGGAGTATAATTAATTTGTTTTCTGACCTTCGACGTGAGAAGAAGATGAGCCCACAGCAGGCATGTGATCGAAGATGGACAGACTGTGCTTGGCCAATAAAACTACCATCCCTTATGGATAAAGGTGGTACAGGTATAGGGTCCATCCAATCAGCTTTGCTGGTTTTTACTGTATGTATTGATTCAACTATGATGATGTTTTCCTTTATAAGATTCTGCTTGTACTACTTTTTTCAGCAGAACGTTCTTAGCATCAGAGTTATTTGCTGTTGCTCTCATCTGCGTGTGAGATTAAAATGTATTATCCTTACAAGATCGACTTGGGCCTTTCTTCCCTAGCGGGTTGTATATTCCCTGGTGTGAGCATTTAGCAGCGTGCCTTCTGTCTACTAACTGAGGTACAATTCATGTCTTCCTTCAGGTGGAATATTTCGGGACACATTTACTCTACTTTGAAAAGGTGTGTTCAACATTTGAATATTTTTGAATCCATATACTTTCAAATTATTTATTTTTTGAAAGTACATTGTGCTTTACCCCAGGATTAGTATTTCAAGTTATGTACTTAGTGAGTTTGCGTGTAAATGGACATGCGATATAGGTACTCACCTCACAAATAGTAAATGTCAGTGCGTAAGATCTATGGAAGAAGACATCAACACACGCCACCATTATATCCCAGTAGCACACATAACTTAGGCCCTACATCACCCATATATCCTGTCGCCATTCACTTTAACAGGGCCTCATTACGACCCTGGCGGTAAGGGGTTAACGCCAGCGTTAGCTGCGCCGACCCCTTACCGCCAATTACGAGGTCCCTTAGCGCCATGGCGCTTTTAACACCTGCTTTTAGCAGGTGTTAAAATCCATGGCGCTAAGGGACCATGGAGTTAATTACGCCACCGTAATTTACGGTGGCGTAATTAACGCCGTCCCCACTCCCATTATGCCCTATGGGGCAAAAATGGGAATGGGGAAGGGTAAATGGGGATTGGGGACTTACCGCCCCGCCGACCTCGGAATGGGGCGGTAAGTCCGCCAACCACCATGGCGTAAACGTAGTTTACGCCATGGTGGTAAAGTCACGGCCCAGGCGGTAACTTACCGCCTGGGTCGTAATGAGGCCCACAGTATGACACTGGTTTAGTGGCTCCCGCAAGCAAAGCAAGTTAACTGGATAAATGTCTCGAGGGGATGCAAACACATTTTTATTGTGAAAAAGTAAATCGTTTTTGCCTCAAAGCTGTTCACTGTGCATTTATCATATTATTGTTAGGGTTCGGGGATATAGATGTGATTCGGTGGAGTAGAGGTTGGGGTGGTAGTGTGGTGAGGGGGTGTTGAAGGAGAATCCTACTTAAATATTTTTTTAAATGTGAAGTGATTTTGTCAAAGTAAATCACCACGTAGTATTTTGCTTCAATAAAACAAGATAGAATTCTCATAGAAACCCATTTAAAAAAAAAAATATTAAAGCAAGTGTGTTCCACTGTCCAGTCTAAAATAACCATAGAAAAAGTATTCTATTCTATTCTATTCTATTCTATTCTATTCTATAGAATTTGTATTAAGCGCCAACTCGCCTGCGGGCCTCAGAGTGCTGACAGACAATAAAAAATAAAACATTGAAGTAGCAGTGGATAGCCATGCAAAAAGGCTATTCATACAAAAAGGAAAAAAATGGAACAAGGGAAATGGAAATTATAAAAGCTATCCTGCAAACGGCCCTAGTAACTGCACACTGCTCTTTCTAAGGTACAGTCCCGAACTTAATTCTGTGCTAAATAATAATAATAATAATAATAATAATAATAATAATAATAATAATAATAATAATAATACCGTTTCCACGCCTTTGCAAACCTTCCTTAGTGCTGGTACTTCCCCACCTATCTGGAAGCTCCCGACTGTGGGTCCATATTTCCATCTGATAAATTGCAACAGGTAATTATGTATTGTCTAGTATAGTACATAGTATAGTTTCGTTTTGTATGCAGTCATCTAGAGATAAGTTAGAGTTTACTGTTAGTTTGTAGTTACTTGAGAGTTTCAAGTGTTTAAAGTTTAGATTTTAGTTGTTAGAAATTCTAGATTTTAGAGTTTAGTTTAGAGTTAGAGTTTGAGTTTAGAGTTGGAGTTTACAGTTACATTTAAGGGTTACCGTTATGTTTTTATAGTTTAGACCGAAAGGTAACTTAAAAGGTAATTGGGACACAGAGGGGTCGATTCATGGAATTAATGTGCGCCGAAAATTCCCGCGCAGAGGTGCCAAAACGTGCGAATCGCAGGAAAAGTGCGAAAAACGCAGGAAAACGAGCGCACAGCGATTCATGGAAGTCCGTGCGCGAGAAAAACATTGGATGTGCGCTAAAAATGTGCGCCGCGCACGCCGGCGCACAGGTCATCCAACAGCGTGCGCAACGGCCACTGCGAAATCGCACGTAGCACAGCGCACATCACAAAAGTAGGCGGAACACAGGGCGTAACACTCGGAATGGGGAACAACGCGTGAAAATATGGGCGTCACGGGGGAAGTACAGGAGGCAAGTGCGCGGAACGCCCACACGCTCGCCTACAACCCGTATTCATGGAATCGAATAGGGCAAACCAGCGCATGGTCAAAGACGCGCACAGGGCCAAACAAGTACGCCACAAGAAAGCAGGCGGTAGCGCCCCTGCGACTGAAAAAAATGTGCGCCAAAATGTGCGCTAACAAAAAGCACCCATATACAGCCATGATGAATGGCCCATACAGTGGCCCTCTAGGACAAATGATGTGCAAAGGGGCACTGACAAACATGGACACCCGCTGTGTGAAAAATAGCGTGTGCGCGTGTTCCTGGGTGCGCGGGAAGTTCCACACGCGATTAGCCTGGGTACGTGTACTTCGGGGTGCGCGGGAAGTTCCACACGCAATTAGCCTTGGTACGTGTACTACGGGGTGCGCGGGAAGTTCCACACGCGATTGGCCTGGGTAGGTGGGGGTGCGTGGGAAGTTCCACACGCGATTGGCCTGGGTACGTGTACTACGGGGTGCGCGGAAAGTTCCACACGCGATTGGCCTGGCTAGGTGGGGGTGCGCGGGAAGTTCCACACGCGATTGGCCTGGGTACGTGTACTTCGGGGTGCGCGGGAAGTTCCACACGCGATTGGCCTGGGTACGTGTATTCCGATGTGCGCGAAAGATTCACACGCAATTTCTGCAGGGTACGGGTATTTCGGTGGTGCCGGGGAATGCTACACGTGATTTGGCCATGTGGGTCCCCCCAGGTGTTCCCTCTACACCTTCCACGGCCCCTGCAGGCAGCCCACACCACAGGGTACTACCCTGCACCCCTGCTCATGTCCCACATTCAACCCATCCACCATGGCCATGCCCACCAGCCAACCCACATGTCACCTTGCACTACTGATCACCAACACATGTCTCCCACCACCCCCACCCCCCAGCCACCAGGGACAGCCTCCACCAGGCCCCCAGTCATGTCCCCTATTACCCTCACCCCACAGCAGTGCAGGGGCAGCCTCCACCAGGCCCCCACTCATGTCTCCCATCAGCCCCACCCCCCAGCCACCAGGGGCAGCCTCCACCAGGCCCCCACTCATGTCTCCCACCACCCCCACCCCCCAGCCACCAGGGGCAGCCTCCACCAGGCCCCCACTCATGTCTCCCACCACCCCCACCCCCCATCAGTGCAGGGGCAGCCTCCACCAGGGCCCCACTCATGTCTCCCACCACCCCCACCCCCCAGCCACCAAGGACAGCCTCCACCAGGCCCCCACTCATGTCTCCCACCACCCCCACCCCCCAGCAGTGCAGGAGCAGCCTCCACCAGGCCCCCACTCATGTCTACCACCACCCCCACCCCCCAGCCACCAGGGGCAGCCTCCACCAGGCCCCCACTCATGTCTCTCACCACCCCACCCCCCAGCATTGCAGGGGCAGACTCCACCAGGCCCCCACTCATGTCTACCACCACCCCCACCCCCCAGCCACCAGCGGCAGCCTCCACCAGGCCCCCACTCATGTCTCCCACCACCCCCACCCCCCAGCAGTGCAGGGGCAGCCTCCACCAGGCCCCCACTCATGTCTACCACCACCCCCACCCCCCAGCCACCAGGGGCAGCCTCCATCAGGCCCCCACTCATGTCTCCCACCACCCCCACCCCCAGCAGTGCAGGGGCAGCCTCCACAAGGCCCCCACTCATGTCTACCACCACCTCCACCCCCCAGGCACCAGGGGCAGCCTCCACCAGGCCCCCACTCATGTCTCCCACCACGCCCACCCCCCAGCAGTGCAGGGGCAGCCTCCACCAGGCCCCCACTCATGTCCCCTATTACCCCCACCCCCCAGCAGTGCAGGGGCAGCCTCCACCAGGCCCCCACTCATGTCTACCACCACCCCACCCCCCAGCCACCAGGGGCAGCCTCCACCAGGCCCCCACCCATGTCTCCCACCACCCCCTACCCCCCAGCAGTCAGGGGCACCCTCCACCAGGCCCCCACTCATGTCTCCCACCACCCCACCCCCCAGCAGTGCAGGGGCAGCCTCCACCAGGCCCCCACCCATGTCTACCACCACCCCACCACCCAGCCACCAGGGCACCCTCCACCAGGCCCCCACTCATGTCCAACTCATGTCTCCCACCACCCCCATCCCCCAGCAGTGCAGGGGCAGCCTCCACCAGGCCCCCACTCATGTCTCCCACCACCCCCACCCCCCAGCCACCAGGGGCAGCCTCCACCAGGCCCCCACTCATGTTTCCCACCACCCCCACCCCCCAGCAGTCAGGGGCACCCTCCACCAGGCCCCCACTCATGTCCAACTCATGTCTCCCACCACCCTCACCCCCCAGCCACAAGGGGCAGCCTCGACCAGGCCCCCACTCATGTCCTCTATTACCCCCACCCCACAGAAGTGCAGGGGCAGCCTCCACCAGGCCCCCACTCATGTCTCCCACCACCCCCACCCCCTAGCAGTGCAGGGGCAGCCTCCACCAGGCCCCCACTCATGTCTCCCACCAGCCCCACCCCCCAGCCACCAGGGGCAGCCTCCACCAGGCCCCCACTCATGTCTCCCACCACCCCCACCCCTCAGCCACCAGGGGCAGCCTCCGCCAGGCCCCCAATCATGTCTCCCACCACCCCCACCCCCCAGAATTGCAGGGGCAGCCTCCACCAGGCCCCCACTCATGTCCCCTATTACCCTCACCCCACAGCAGTGCAGGGGCAGCCTCCACCAGGCCCCCACTCATGTCTACCACCACCCCCACCCCCCAGCCACCAGGGGCAGCCTCCACCAGGCCCCCACTCATGTCTCTCACCACCCCACCCCCCAGCATTGCAGGGGCAGCCTCCACCAGGCCCCCACTCATGTCTACCACCACCCCCGCCCCCCAGCCACCAGGGGCAGCCTCCACCAGGCCCCCACTCATGTCTCCCACCACTCCCACCCCCCAGCAGTGCAGGGGCAGCCTCCACCAGGCCCCCACTCATGTCTACCACCACCCCCACCCTCCAGCCACCAGGGGCAGCCTCCACCAGGCCCCCACTCATGTCTCCCACCACCCCCACCCCCAGCAGTGCAGGGGCAGCCTCCACAAGCCCCCCACTCATGTCTACCACCACCCCCACCCCCCAGGCACCAGGGGCAGCCTCCACCAGGCCCCCACTCATATCTGCCACCACCCCCACCCCCCAGCAGTGCGGTGGCAGCCTCCACCAGCCCCCCACTCATGTCCCCTATTACCCCCACCCCCCAGCAGTGCAGGGGCAGCCTCCACCAGGCCCCCACTCATGTCTACCACCACCCCCACCCCCAGCTACCAGGGGCAGCCCCCACCAGGCCCCCACCCATGTCTCCCACCACCCCCTACCCCCCAGCAGTCAGGGGCACCCTCCACCAGGCCCCCACTCATGTCTCCCACCACCCCCACCCCCCAGCAGTGCAGGGGCAGCCTCCACCAGGCCCCCACCCATGTCTACCACCACCCCCAGCCACCAGGGGCACCCTCCACCAGGCCCCCACTCATGTCCAACTCATGTCTCCCACCATCCCCATCCCCCAGCAGTGCAGGGGCAGTCTCCACCAGGCCCCCACTCATGTCTCCCACCACCACCACCCCCCAGCCACCAGGGGCAGCCTCCACCAGGCCCCCACTAATGTCTCCCACCACCCCCACCCCCAGCAGTCAGGGACACCCTCCACCAGGCCCCCACTCATGTCCAACTCATGTCTCCCACCACCCCCACCCCACAGCCACCAGGGGCAGCCTCCACCAGGCCCCCACTCATGTCCCCTATTACCCCCACCCCACAGCAGTGCAGGGGCAGCCTCCACCAGGCCCCCACTCATGTCTCCCACAACCCCCACCCCCCAGCAGTGCAGGGGCAGCCTCCACCAGGTCCCCACTCATGTCTCCCACCACCCCCACCCCCCAGCCACCAGGGGCAGCCTCCACCAGGCCCCCACTCATGTCTCCCACCACCCCCACCCCCCAGCAGTGCAGGGGCAGCCTCCACCAGGCCCCCACTCATGTCTCCCACCACCCCCACCCCCTAGCCACCAGGGGCAGCCTCCACCATGCCCCCACTCATGTCTCCCACCACCCCCATTCCCCAGCAGTGCAGGGGCAGCCTCCACCAGGCCCCCACTCATGTCTACCACCACTCCCACCCCCCAGCCACCAGGGGCAGCCTCCACCAGGCCCCCACTCATGTCTGCCACCACCCCCACCGCCCAGCAGTGCAGGGGCAGCCTCCACCAGGCCCCCACCATGTCTACCACCACCCCCACCCCCCAGCCACCAGGGGCAGCCTCCACCAGGCCCCCACTCATGTCTCCCACCACCCCCACCCCCCAGCAGTCAGGGGCACCCTCCACCAGGCCCCCACTCATGTCCAACTCATGTCTCCCACCACCCTCACCCCCCAGCCACCAGGGGCAGCCTCCACCAGGCCCCCACTCATGTCCCCTAATACCCCCACCCCACAGCAGTGCAGGGGCAGCCTCCACCAGGCCCCCACTCATGTCTCCCACCAACCCCATCCCCCAGCCACCAGGGGCAGCCTCCACCAGGCCCCCACTCATGTCTCCCACCACCCCCACCCCCCAGCATTCAGGGGAACCCTCCACCAGGCCCCCACTCATGTCCAACTCATGTCTCCCACCACCCTCACCCCCCAGCCACCAGGGGCAGCCTCCACCAGGCCCCCACTCATGTCCCCTATTACCCCCACCCCACAGCAGTGCAGGGGCAGCCTCCACCAGGCCCCCACTCATGTCTCCCACCACCCCACCCCCCAGAAGTGCAGGGGCAGCCTCCACCAGGCCCCCACTCATGTCTCCCACCACCCCCATCCCCCAGCCACCAGGGGCAGCCTCCACCAGGCCCCCACTCATGTCTCCCACCACCCCCACCCCCCAGCAGTGCAGGGGCAGCCTCCACCAGGCCCCCACCCATGTCTACCACCACCCCCAGCCACCAGGGGCACCCTCCACCAGGCCCCCACTCATGTCCAACTCATGTCTCCCACCATCCCCATCCCCCAGCAGTGCAGGGGCAGCCTCCACCAGGCCCCCACTCATGTCTCCCACCACCACCACCCCCCAGCCACCAGGGGCAGCCTCGACCAGGCCCCCACTAATGTCTCCCACCACCCCCACCCCCAGCAGTCAGGGACACCCTCCACCAGGCCCCCACTCATGTCCAACTCATGTCTCCCACCACCCCCACCCCACAGCCACCAGGGGCAGCCTCCACCAGGCCCCCACTCATGTCCCCTATTACCCCCACCCCACAGCAGTGCAGGGGCAGCCTCCACCAGGCCCCCAATCATGTCTCCCACAACCCCCACCCCCCAGCAGTGCAGGGGCAGCCTCCACCAGGTCCCCACTCATGTCTCCCACCACCCCCACCCCCCAGCCACCAGGGGCAGCCTCCACCAGGCCCCCACTCATGTCTCCCACCACCCCCACCCCCCAGCAGTGCAGGGGCAGCCTCCACCAGGCCCCCACTCATGTCTCCCACCACCCCCACCCCCTAGCCACCAGGGGCAGCCTCCACCATGCCCCCACTCATGTCTCCCACCACCCCCATTCCCCAGCAGTGCAGGGGCAGCCTCCACCAGGCCCCCACTCATGTCTACCACCACTCCCACCCCCCAGCCACCAGGGGCAGCCTCCACCAGGCCCCCACTCATGTCTGCCACCACCCCCACCGCCCAGCAGTGCAGGGGCAGCCTCCACCAGGCCCCCACCATGTCTACCACCACCCCCACCCCCCAGCCACCAGGGGCAGCCTCCACCAGGCCCCCACTCATGTCTCCCACCACCCCCACCCCCCAGCAGTCAGGGGCACCCTCCACCAGGCCCCCACTCATGTCCAACTCATGTCTCCCACCACCCTCACCCCCCAGCCACCAGGGGCAGCCTCCACCAGGCCCCCACTCATGTCCCCTATTACCCCCACCCCACAGCAGTGCAGGGGCAGCCTCCACCAGGCCCCCACTCATGTCTCCCACCAACCCCATCCCCCAGCCACCAGGGGCAGCCTCCACCAGGCCCCCACTCATGTCTCCCACCACCCCCACCCCCCAGCATTCAGGGGAACCCTCCACCAGGCCCCCACTCATGTCCAACTCATGTCTCCCACCACCCTCACCCCCCAGCCACCAGGGGCAGCCTCCACCAGGCCCCCACTCATGTCCCCTATTACCCCCACCCCACAGCAGTGCAGGGGCAGCCTCCACCAGGCCCCCACTCATGTCTCCCACCACCCCACCCCCCAGAAGTGCAGGGGCAGCCTCCACCAGGCCCCCACTCTGTCTCCCACCACCCCCATCCCCCAGCCACCAGGGGCAGCCTCCACCAGGCCCCCACTCATGTCTCCCACCACCCCCACCCCCCAGCAGTGCAGGGGCAGCCTCCACCAGGCCCCCACTCATGTCTACCACCACCCCCACCCCCCAGCCACCAGGGGCAGCCTCCATCAGGCCCCCACTCATGTCTCCCACCACCCCCATCCCCCAGCAGTGCAGGGGCAGCCTCCACCAGGCCCCCACCCATGTCTACCACCACCCCCACCCCCAGCCACCAGGGGCACCCTCCACCAGGCCCCCACTCATGTCCAACTCATGTCTCCCACCACCCCCACCCCCCAGCAGTGCAGGGGCAGCCTCCACCAGGCCTCCACTCATGTCTCCCACCACCTCCACCCCCCAGCAACCAGGGGCAGCCTCCACCAGGCCCCCACTCATGTCTACCAGCACCCCCACCCCCCAGCAGTGCAGGGGCAGCCTCCACCAGGCCCCCACTCATGTCTCCCACCACCCCCACCCCCCAGCAGTTCAGGGGCAGCCTCCGCCAGGCCACTCATGTCTCCCACCACCCCCACCCCCCAGCCACCAGGGGCAGCCTCCACCAGGCCCCCACTCATGTCGAACCACCCCCCCACCCCCCAGCAGTGTAGGGGCAGCCTCCACCAGGCCCCCACTCATGTCCCCCTGCACCCCCACCCCCCAGCAGTGCAGGGGCAGCCTCCACCAGGCCCCCACTCATGTCTCCCACCACCACCTAACCCCCAGCAGTCAGGGGCACCCTCCACCAGACCCCCACCCATGTCTCCCACCACCCCTACCCCCCAGCAGTCAGGGGCACCCTCCACCAGGCCTCCACTCATGTCTACCACCAACCCCACCCCCCAGCAGTGCAGGGGCAGCCTCTACCAGGCCCCCACCCATGTCTACCACCACCCCCACCCCCAGCCACCAGGGGCATCCTCCACCAGGCCCCCACTCATGTCTCCCACCACCTCACCCCTCAGCAGTGCAGGGGCAGCCTCCACCAGGCCCCCACTCATGTCTCCCACCACCCCCACCCCCAGCAGTGCAGGGGCAGCCTCCACCAGGCCCCACCCATGTCTCCCACCACCCCCACTCCCCAGCAGTGCAGGGGCAGCCTCCACCAGGCCCCCATTCATGTCTAACACCACCCCCAGCCACCTGGGGCACCCTCCACCAGGCCCCCACTCATGTCCAACTCATGTCTCCCACCACCCCCACCCCCCAGCCGTGCGATTTGCCTGGGTACGTGTACTTCTGGGTGCACGGGAAGTTCCACACGCGATTGGCCTGGGTATGTGTACCTCAGGATGCACAGGAAGTTCCACACGCGATTAGCCTGGGTACGTGTATGTCGGGGTGCGCGTGAACTTCCACACGCGATTTGCCTGGGTACGTGTACTTCGGGGTGCGCGGGAAGTCCCACACGCAATTGGCCTGGGTACGTGTACTTCGGGGTACGCGTGAACTTCCACACACGATTGGGCCTGTGAGAGTGGGGTACATGTATTCCAGGGGTGGGCGGGAATATTTACCCGCTACTGTGCCTGTGAGAGCGTGCTACGTGTATTCCTGGGGTGGGCGGGAAGATTCACACGTTCGCCTACGACGTGCTGAAAAATTGTCCAATCCTGAGACACGTACGCCAGCATGAAGCAGGCGTACGTCGACCCGCGCAGCATAAAAGTGCGCGCAAACAACAAACAAGCTCATATGCCAGGATGAATATACCATTCCTAGCAGCAGTGGCCGTGGGTTACCAAAGGAGGAGGAGTGAGGGCCCAAATTTTCACTCCCAGAACCAGCCTTTTTGGGATGCCTGATGACCAGGTGTATGGGAGGTACAGGTTTCCCCCACACATAATACTGGCCTGGTCAGTGAGTTGGAGGATGACCTCACATCACCCACCCTGTGCTCCCAAGCACTCAGCCCCCTGATGAAGGTCCTCAATGTACTGCGCTTCTTGGCCACAGGATCATTTCAGCGGACAAGTGCCATAGTGGGTGGGGTGTCACAGGCCACGCAGTCATGTTGCCTACACCAGGTCTTGAACATCATCACTGCACGCCCATCAGTCCGTAGGCACATATACCTGCCCAGGACACCTGCAGAAAGGCAGGCTGCCACCCTCGATTTCTACGGTGTGGCACAATTCCCAAAAGTGCTAGGTGCCATTGACTGCACCCATGTGGCACTACGTCCCCCCAGGGCATCTGAGCACATCTATAGGAACCGCAAGCACTGGCATTCCATCAACGTGCAGGTAGTATGTAATGCTAAGGGAATCATCACCTCAGTATATGCCAACTATCCAGGGTCCACCCACGACAGCTTCATTTACCGAATGTCTACCCTAAGCCGGGACCTCGAAGCTGGGCGGCATGGCGATACATGGCTGCTTGGTGAGTATGAATGAATGCCACTGCACATGCATGCATGTCAGATGTAGAGTTATGTCACTACCCCACTAATGATACCCATCACCTCCTCATCAGGGGACAGTGCCTACCCTCTGAGCACCCACATGATGACGCCAATTCGGAACCCCATCATGCCTCCAGAGGTAAGATACAACACAGCCCATATTGCAACCCGGGGCATAGTGGAGCGCACATTCGGAGTGCTCAAGTCACGCTTTCGCTCCCTTGACCGTTCTGACGGGCAGCTGTTATATGCGCCCCCAGTAGTGTGCAGGATCATAGTGGCAACATGTGTCCTGCACAATGTTGCAACACGCCAGGGTCTGGCCGTGGACATGGTGGTGCTCCCACATCCCCAACCACATGCACGCCCGCTGCGCATGGGAGGGGAGAGGGCACGGGGTGAGGTAGCCCGTACGCAGCTGGTGGCTAATTACTTCACATAGAAATCACACCCCAGTGGAGTGCACACAGGCCTGGCACATACCATCTGATAAGCAATGATGACTCGACCTGACAATTAAGACGAACAAAGGGACTGTCAACTGTCAGAACCATAGCAGCCTGAGATTGTTCATGTGGAAGTGTCACAATGTGTGCATCCCTACCTACACAAACACCACCAATGCAGTGTCATGAAAAGACACTTCCATGCTGCAGAAATGAATACCCACTTCCAAAATACTACATGAAAACAGTGCCATGTCACCCACCCCCTCCCCGGCACGGCCACACAACACACCATGGCATGTAATGTGAGAGGAAATAAATTAATCCCCACAACATGCCCCAAGTGTCAGCAGCTACAGTGTCCCTAATGGAAACATGTCCACACATGAAATGCTCACAGTAATGCAGGACCTACAACCCACATTACCAAATACTTACCAAGAATACCAATCACCTACACAACCTCCAACCTACCTTAAACATGACAGTACAGACTTAAAAATTAGCTAGACTCACCACCTGATGATGACAGCCCTCCGAACACTTCCAAGTATACAGTGTTAGTGCCACGCAAGAGTGTAGGTGCACTGCTTACAACATGGACTCCAGTTCCAAGGTGGACCGCATTGTGAACACATGAGGAATGGACCTGCAAATATGGAGGATGAGATGGATGCAGAGGCACATATCAATACACCACGCAGTGTACAATACAACAACAATATGCACTATGAATGTATACACAGTATTGACTACAGACTGCCCACACAGCTCATGGGAGTCCAATGTCACCACGTACGTCAATGTCACTTGGGCACACCCTTTGCAAGCCCATGGAAACGGGAAGCAGGAGAGGTGTGTGTGACAAAAACCCAAGCATCTGAACCAAATCCATGACAAGCCTGGATGTGCCCAGCCACAATGCAGCGTATGCCCACGGGAGCCACACAAGGCAACACACTGTCCAAAAAAAATTAAAATAAAAAAAAAAAAAAGAAAAATCAAAAATGGCCATTAATGGGCCGGGGGGGGTTGGGGAAGCCACCCAGGAGGTCCGAGGACAGGGTGCACACCAAAACCCACCTGTGTGGATCTTGCGAAAAGAAAACACCTCCATGGGCTCATAGCCTACACGGCTACCCTATTGTGGGAGTATCACTGCTGTCGCTATCCTCACACTCTGCAGCTGCATCCGGAGGTGCGGAGGTGATGGCACTATGGGAGGCAGCCCATGCAAAGCCCTAGTCTGTTCCTCCATGGCTGCAAGCATGCGGGTTTGGTAGGTCTCGTTCTGGAGGATAAGTGTGCGGAGGTCCCCATGCAACAACTCACGGGATGCCCGGACCTCCACCCTAGTTGCCTGCATCTCAGCTGAGAGCGTACGGGTGAGACGCTCCAGCTGCTGTTCTGTCCTTCGGTCTGTTGAAGCCTCAAGCTCAACAAGAGTCGTCCTGAGGTGAAGGAGTTCCAGCCTCAGGGCTTCCCTGTGGCCCTGGGACTCTATGGAGATGGCTTCCTGCAGAGTCGCCAGTGCCGCCCGCCTGTCCCTGTGGGATGCCAACATGTCCTCCCTGTGTGACTGGCAGATGGAGTCGGTTGCCTGCAGTAGTCGCTCCATCAGCCTTTCGGGGGGGACAATGGAAGTGGCCACCCTATCCATGGCCTGAGCCATCATCTCTGATGATGCTGCCTGTTGGGTTGCCATACCGTAAACTGATTGCTCCCATGCGGTATTGCCAGGTGGCGTACGGCCACCACGACGGCGGGCACCACACCTGCCTGGGGCAAGGCGAACTGCACCCTGCTGTGCCGGCACTGCCTGAGGCTGCAGGACTGCATTCCCCCTCTGATCTGCTGGCCCGGGAACAGGATCAGATGTCGCGGAGTGTGACCCTGCATCCGTAACCACCAAAGGCGTACCTGTCAACACTGACATCCCAATTGAGGGTTCTAACCGTGGTGCAGGTGGGTTCGACAGAACAGAATCCCTCCCAGGAACACTCACCTGCGACGGCACGTAGGTCTCATCATCTGAATCAACACCTGAGTACAGCTCGGGGGAGGTGCAGCCAGAGACACCCCTTGAGAGCACGACCTGCAGCAGTTGTGGATACTCACCCATCGCCACACCACGTCCCTCACTGGTGGTCGGTCGGCCCTCAGACCCCTCCTGGGTCTGCACCATCTCCACAACCCCAGCAGTATCAAGTGCGTCTTCCCCTGCAAAGACATAAAAGAAAACAAATGGAAACAGGCATTAGCACTATGGCACACAATTAGGGCTGAGAGGCTACAGAAACAGTACTTGATTGACACATGTCCCACATGACTAAAACACTCCCATGCATGAACCGTCACTGCGTGTGATGGGGAGGCAGATGGCACACATTAATGACACCAAGATGGAAGATGAACACATTTGCTGCATGCTGCCTAGCAGTGGCATCACACATTGACCAGTGATTGGCAGGTTAAATACACATGCCATCACACAGATGGCATGTACCCTAGCAATGAAGTGAAGAGGGAAAGGAGGTAGCCAATTGTGCATTCAGTCCAGTTTGTTCATATGATTGATTATTTTCATTGTAATGGTTGAAATGTTTAACCTGCAGCTGCCAGTCAAAAATGGTCCTATAGCACAGGGACATGTCCAAACTAATCATGTCCACAAAACTGAGCCAGTCCACTGTACCATAGCCATGTCGGACATGTGACAATAGGACTGAGAAATCCCGAGTAAAAGTGGTGGTATGCAAACAATCTGCCTGAATAAACAGAGGTAAATAAGCAACAGTGTTGTGGCAAGATGACACTCCAAGGGCAACTGGCGTGGTGTTGGGCTGGATGTCTAATGTTGGCCGAAGGGATGCTGCTATACCCAAATGCTGTTGGCAAGAATGTATAGGAAGAGGCACATGGGTGAGCCGAACCACTCAGGCACACACACCCTCCCCTGGCACCCAAACAGAAGCCCTCCCACACACACCATGCACATGGATGACACATACATGCATGTGCACTCACCGGACAATGCCTCATAATCTGCCACTTCTCCCACGCCTTGGATCGGTTCCTCCGTGACGTAGGTCCCAGCAACCTGCTCATGTGGAGTGAGTTCTATGTCGTCTGCTGGAGACCCACCTCCAGTCACTAGAGTTGCGACATGACTTGAGGCCAGCTTATTCTTTGCCCTGCGCTTCAGGTCATTCCAGCGCTTGTAGCATTCATTAGCTGTGCGCCTCAAGATTCCAAGGGCACTTATGATGTCCGCAATGGTCTGCCAGTGAGCCTGACGTTGTGCAGGTGTGGTCTTGGATCCTGCAACAATCACCATTTTGCGGTCATGTGCGGACACATACTCTACAAGTGCATTCAGTTCGGCCTCATTGAAGCTGGGCTTCCTTGACGGGCCGGACTGTGTAGCCGTGTCTGGGGCATCAGCCTCTACTGGACGAGCACTCTTCCTCTTCCGCTTGGAAGGTGGTGGGGATCCGGAGTGTCCTGCGCCGCTCTGGACACTAGGGGCAGGAGCGTGGGATTGCACACTCAGCATGGGAGTTGGTGCAGGCATTATCTCAAGTGTGATGGTGTCAGGGGGAATGTCAGCATGATGGACTTGGACCGACACTGTCCTGGATGGGTGTGCGAGAGGTGGGTTGGATGGAGCCGCAGCTGCCCCTGCAGCCTCCCCAGCCTGCCTACGCGGGGCAGCAGATGACCTAGCTGCCCCAGATCCACGTGGCCTGATGACACCAACGTTCACCGGCGCACGTGGCCTAGACCTGCTGACCTGGAAGTCAGCCATGGAGTCACCCTGTGCCAGGTCTGGTTCCACAGTGGGCTGGTCCAACAAGGGCTGAGCATGGATGGTGTCAGCCACGGTAACCTCAACCGGGGGGGGCATGGGTGTCCCTGACTGCTCCTCCACACATGGGGGCTAGGGGCACCCTGCAAGTCACGGCCACGTCCCCTACCGGATCCACCATGGCCACCACTTGGGGCTCGGCCACCTTTGCCACCCTTACGGCTTGTTCGCCTCCCAGCCATGGCACTGATGTTATTGTGCGTATGGGAGTCGATGTGAACTATTGGCCTGGGCAATTGGGGGTCAAAGGGGTTGGGTATCAGATGGTAATCGTACCCTAGTGCTCTAGCAAGGCTGTATGTCACCCCTGGGGAAAGATGACGGTCACCCAACGCACAGGCACCCCAAAAAAGCGAAGTAAGGTGCACGTAACCCCTCCTAGACCACGTGCGTGGAAAAATAAACCTGCACTAAGCTGTGGCACCCAGGAACACAAGAATGAACGAATGCATGTCACACGCAGCCTAGAATGACCTCTGAAGGGGTACGCGACACACGGGGCAAGCACAGATGTTAAATACGTGCGCCACTCACCGTCTGCCAGGAACAAAAGCGTGAAAAATATGCGCGTGTGCGCGATGGCAACACCCCTGCCAAAAGAAGAATTGTACGCTGTCTGAGGAGACAGGACAACAGTAGTAGGGAACGCTGTTTGAGGAAACAGGCCCAGGAAAAAGAGGAAAAGAGATAAAGCTGTCAGAGGTAACAGAGAGTACGAACTGGAAACGCCGTGAAGTAAATCGCATGTGATCTGACAAGAAGTACAGATTTCACCCACTCGCTCTCCACGAAAAGCACATACAAGAAAATGGCGTTCTACACGTACCTTTTATACACATGTCACAGACGCGCATACGCAATGAGGCCATTTCCACCAATTACGCGCTTTGACACTCGGACGTGTATCTCTTCATTTTTACACGCGCCATGCGCGTGACATCACAGCTGCGTATGGTGGCCTTTGGGCCAATGAAATCGCATATGCGAGCACACGTGGTAAAACTGCACGGCTGAGTGTCATCGCGTGTAATCGTAGGGAAGTGAGCGTACACGCGATTGGCCTGGCTACGTGTATTTCTGGGGTGCGCATGAAGTTCCACACGTGATTGGTGGAAATCCACGTGTGCTCTGTCATCACGTGTAATGAGGGAAACACCCGCGCGCCTCACGCACAGACGCGCTCACGCGCTAAGGGCCTTTGGTCCAATGAAATCGCATATGCGTGCTGACGTGCATACGCGCTAAGGGCCTTTCCTCGATTTACACGCAGACGTGCAGGATTTTCACGTGCCAAATCACTCCGTATCAAGCTGGCCACGCGTAAGCACACGGAAGACCACGCTCCTGCCCAAAAGGCCGAATTACTGCCCCCCAGATCCCCGAGCAGCCTCACACGAGCCATATGCTGCTGCCTGCCTGCCTGCCTGCTGCCACCGTGCCCTGCCATTTGGTGCCTGCACATCAGCCATCTGCAGGGGTCCATTTGCTGTGTCCACCCCTGCTGGAACAGAAGACTCCCGACTGGGATACCATCGCTCCACAGCCCAGCCCCAGGACCCAGTTGCCCACCCACTCCTGCCTCTGGGGTTGCCATGTCGGGCTCTGCAACATCTGGCACCACTGGCAACCCCCGGCCAGAGAGGCAGAGGGGCACCAGCTTCTCTGCCACCGAAGTTGGTGTCCTGGTGGAGCAAGTCCTGGGGCAGTATGATGCCTTCTTCGGAAGTAAGCGCGACAACAAGGAAGGACGGACTCGGATCTGGACGGACATCATGACTGCCATCAATGCGGAGGAGGTGGCAGTCCGCGACTACCAACATGTCAAGAAGCGCTGGGATGACTGCAGGTCCAGGACCCTCTTGAAGGCCCGGTGCCTCGTGGAGGGGGGCCGGGGCCGCATGAGTACCATCCAGATGAGGGTCCTGGAGCGCGTAGGGTCAGCGCTCCACGCCCAGATCCTTGAGAGGCAGACCCGTCTGGAGTTGAGCGGTAAGTGGCCAAGCATTGCTGTGTGAGACAGGGCATGTTGCAGTGTGCTGGTTGTCTGATACTTGCCTGTATGTGTGGCATAGGCCATGTATGCATGTGTGTGTGCAGGGACGTCATGCATGTGAGACCAGTAATGTGTGAGCCACATGGTTGGTGCATGTGTTCAAATGCAACATGGGTTGCCCTATGTGGAATGGCCACATGAAAGCATGCCAGTCTCTGTTCCTGGACATGGGTGAGGGATGGGTGCTGATGCCATGTACATGTATGCTGTCCATGTCTGTGTGTCTGACCTGCGTGTCTGTGACTTGTGAATTCCAGGGATGCATGACACATGTCTGTCGCAATGTTCAGGTTCACTGATGCAGCCTAGTCATCCTTGTATCCACTGTGTCTGTGGTGTATGAGGCCAGATGGATGAAACTAGGGTGAAGTGTGTGCATGTGATAGGCATGGCACATGATGCATGTGAGTTCCAAAACAACAGTGTATGTTTCAAGAATCACTTGGACATGTATGCTAATGTCCATAGCATGCGCCATGCCTGTTACCGCATATCCTTTACCTGCAATGAGCCATGTGTTGTGGAGGGACATGATGGAAGTTATCTTTGACAGTGCCACTCATCTGCTATTGCTTCCTGTCTAGGGGACCATTGTACAGTACCCTGATGCTTGTGTTCTATGTCTCTCTCTACACAGCGCCACGTGAAGAAGAGGGCGGAGATGGCTCTGTGGAGCAAAGCGGCAGGGATGCCCCCACGGATGCAGCGGAAGGGGTCGGTGAGCCCCCACAGGGGCTTGCAATGGTGGAAGACGGGGTGGAGCAATCCAGGTTGGTGGTTTCCACAGAGGAGGAGGAGGCCGCTACTGAGGCGCACATGAGGCCTGGTGGGGGCATCCCTGCTGGTGCAAGTGTTGCAGTCCAGGGGCAGGGGCAGGAGGCAGCACAGGTTGCCGTGGAGGGGCCTGTGCATGTCACTGGCCCTGACACTGTGACTGCACCACCATGCACCAGCAGGGATGCCCCATCCCAGGCCCGTCCGCAGGTAGGGGGGATGTCCATGTCATCTGACTCCCCTCCACCTGCGTACGAGGGGACCCCTGGCCATATGGAGAAGGTCCTGATTGGTGCCGCGTTGCGCACAGGTGCAATTCGTGATGAGGTGCATGCTTCCCGGGAGGAGCATGCACGTCATCACGGAGAGCACCGTGCCGACGTGGCCCAGTTGGGAACGGCCATGGTCGGGGGAGACATGAGTTGGACATGAGTGGGGGCCTGGTGGAGGCTGCCCCTGGTGGCTGGGGGGGTGGGGGTGGTGGTAGACATGGGTGGGGGCCTGGTGGAGGCTGCCCCTGCACTGCTGGGGGGCGGGGGTGGTGGGAGACATGAGTGGGGGCCTGGTGGAGGCTGCCCCTGCACTGCTGGGGGTGTGGGTGCAGGGGGACATGAGTGGGGGCCTGGTGGAGGCTGCCCCTGCACTGCTAGGGGGTGGGGTGGAGGGAGACATGAGTGGGGGCCTGGTGGAGGCTGCCCCTGGTGGCTGGGGGGTGGGGGTGGTGGGAGACATGGGTGGGGGCCTGGTGGAGGCTGCCCCTGCACTGCTGGGGGGTGGGGGTGGTGGGAGACATGAGTGGGGGCCTGGTGGAGGCTTCCCCTGCACTGCTGGGGGGTGGGGGTGCAGGGGGACATGAGTGGGGGCCTGGTGGAGGCTGCCCCTGCACTGCTAGGGGGTGGGGGTGGTGGGAGACATGAGTGGGGGCCTGGTGGAGGCTGCCCCTGGTGGCTGGGGGGTGGGGGTGGTGGGAGACATGAGTTGGCGCCTGGTGGAGGGTGCCCCTGACTGCTTGGGGGTAGGGGGTGGTGGGAGACATGAGTGGGGGCCTGGTAGAGGCTGCCCCTGCACTGCTGGGGGGTGGGGGTGCAGGGGGACATGAGTGGGGGCCTGGTGGAGGCTGCCCCTGCACTGCTGGGGGGTGGGGGTGGTGGAGACATGAGTGGGGGCCTAGTGGAGGCTGCCCCTGCACTGCTGGGGGGTGGGGGTGGTGGGAGACATGGGTGGGGGCCTGGTGGAGACTCCCCCTGCACTGCTGGGGGGTGGGGGTGCAGGGGGACATGACTGGGGGCCTGGTGGAGGCTGCCCCTGCACTGCTGGGGGCTGGGGGTGGGGGGAGACATGAGTGGGGGCCTGCTGGAGGCTGCCCCTGGTCGCTGGGGGGTGGGGGTGGTGGTAGACATGGCTGGGGGTCTGGTGGAGGCTGCCCCTGCACTGCTGGGGGGTGGGGGTGGTGGGAGACATGTATTGTTGATCAGTAGTGCAAGGTGACATGTGGGTTGGCTGGGGGGCATGCCCATGGTGGATGGGCTGCCTGCGGGACATGAGCAGGGGTGCAGGGAAGTCCCCCGTGGTGTGGGCTGCCTGCAGGGGCAGTGGAGGTTGTAGAGCGAACACCTGGGAGGACCCACATGGCCAATTCACGTGTAGTACTCCCCAGAACCCCTGAAATACACATACCCTGCCGAAATCGTGTGTGGAACTTCCCGCGCACCCCTGAAATACACGTACCCTGCTGAAATTGCGTGTGGAACTTCCCGCGCACCCCTGAAATACACATACCCTGCTGAAATCGCGTGTGGAACTTCCCGCGCACCCCTGCAATACACGTACCCTGCTGAAATCGCGTGTGGAACTTCCCACGCACCCCTGAAATACACATACCCTGCTGAAATCGCGTGTGGAACTTCCCACATACCCCTGCAATACACGTACCCTGCTGAAATCGCGTGTGGAACTTCCCGCGCACCCCTGGAATACACGTACCCTGCTCGCACGGGGCCAATTGCGTGTGGAACTTCCCGCGCACCCCTGAAATACACGTACCCTGATGGAATCGCGTGTGGAACTTCCCGCGCACCCCTGAAATACACGTACCCTGCTGAAATCGCGTGTGGAACTTCCCGCGCACCCCTGAAATACACGTATCCTGCTCGCACGGGGCCCATCGCGTGTGGAACTTCCCGCGCACCCCTGAAATACACGTACCCTGCTCGCACGGGGCCAATCACGTGTGGAACTTCCCGCGCACCCCTGAAATACACGTACCCTGCTGAAATCGCGTGTGGAACTTCCCACGCACCCCTGGAATATACGTACCCTGCTCGCAAGGGGCCAATCGCGTGTGGAACTTCCCGCACACCCCTGATATACATGTACCCTGCTCGCACGGGGCCAATCGCGTGTGGAAATTCCCGCGCACCCCTGAAATATACGTACCCTGCTGAAATCGCGTGTGGAACTTCCCGCACACCCCTGTAATACACGTACCCTGCTGGAATCGCGTGTGATACTTCCCGTGCACCCCTGAAATACACGTACCCTGCTCAAATTGCGTGTGGAACTTCATGCGCACCCCTGTAATACACGTACCCTGCTGGAATCGCGTTTGATACTTCGTGCGCACCCCTGAAATACACGTACCCTGCTGGAATTGCGTATGATACTTCCCGCGCACCACTGAAATACACGTACCCTGCTGATTTTGCGTGTGATACTTCCCGCGCACCCCTGATGCACACGTACACAGGACAATTGAGTGTGGACTTCCCGCGAACCACTGAAATACACATTCCCCGCTTGGCGTTTGCTGTTTGCCAGCCCTGTGAACTGGTCCAGGGTTAGCGCAGCCCTTTGCGATTATTTGGGGATTTTGAAGGCTTTTCCTTGCGCGAGGGCGTTCTTGGGGGCGTAACTGGCGCTGCTGCAGGGTCGCTGCGCCACGCTGTGCCACGGCTGGTTTTGGATGTGAAAATCCATGAATACGCTGTGCGCAGAAATCGATTTTAGCGCACGCGGCTGGCGCAGACATTCGCACGGGCACGCTGTGCGCCTGTCGCGTGCGCCACTTTTGTGCGAATTTCTATGAATTACCCTGAGAGTTCACTTGTTCTCACTTTTCACTGGCTTCTTCTGCTTTTGCCGGGTAGCGTGAGTTTTACAGCATCCTGTGCTTAATAATCAGGTTTAGCTTCCGGCACAACACACTGTCCTCAGCTGTGTTTTCGATGGCAACTCTCACATCAGTCTTGAATAACAACCTCTCACATAATTCCATCCATGCTGGCAGTAATATTCCCGCTACCATTCTTTGCTTATAACATGCATGTAGCATATTAGGCAGGCAATCTCCCAAAACGCAAACACCAAACTTCCAGTGACAGTCACCAAGTGAAAGAACTAGCCAGGCTAATCCGAAAATCGAATTTATTGTGTTGGTACATGGAATTTCACTTTTGATTATTTTGTGTATGCCGTGCATGAATAAACTTCCACCTTAATAGCTATGCATCCTTTGTTTTCCAATATTGTAATTTAGCCAGTAAATGCCCTCCTAAGTACAACTTTTCAAATATTCAGAATGTCAATGCATCACAGAAATTAAGATGTTGTGACAATAATACATTTCTCAAAATCATATGTTCTTCATTTGCAAAAGATTTTAGTGGTTTACCAAGAATAACTTGCCATTGCATATTCAATGTTTTAAAAGTGAACTATCATTGAATAACTTTTTTTGAAAGTGTTGCACATGTCCTTTAATGCTTACAAAAACAGAACATCAAAGTATGAATTTAATTATATTTGGTTTATAAACAAACCTTTACAACGAAAAACTATAACATCTTAAAAAGTATTGTTCAGGACAGTCATTCACATGTTGCTTTAAATCTGGGTGCTTGTGTGCATAAGTTTGGTATTTTGTTTTCTACATGGGTAAGTCATTCTATGTAGTGAGAAGCTAACAGGCAGACATAATTGCACTGTATTTACACGTTATCAGTAGCCTGGTTTTCTTAACAGTGTTTTAGGTTGAGTCCCATTCCACTGTAAAGTTGAAGTTATCTACAATGTATGCAATTTTCTCATTTAATTGAAACAAATTATTATTACAAAACAATGTGTTTCTTGTCCCAAAGTGTGTGTGTGTGTGGGATTGTTGTATTGTAGAAACATCAAGCAGAGGCTACCATCATCCATCAAATGACCCAATAAGTGTGTACATCTTTCATTCAGGTGAATTTGTACATTGTCTTGAGTAGGGCTGAGACAATTAAATGACTCATATACTTCAAAAGTGTCCCATATTGTCTTGATCTTATTAGCTGCCAGTTGAAAGCAATAAAGGTAACAAGGATGATGTGGTGGTAAGAATTTGATTACATTGACAAGGTGTACAGCAAGACTATGGTTCTTGGTGGGATATGGCACTTAATTGGTATAGTGTGCCCTCTGATTTACAAAGTGACAAATAATTGATGACTGGCAGGTGGTCATATGTCATTGTGTCGCCTTGCAGGAGACATGTCTGGTTATTCTCTGGTGATTTCTGAGCTTGGTGTTGGGTAAATGAATATTGGGAATTGGATGGGGCAAAGTGTAGATGGAGTGTGTTGCTTATACAATGGCTTGACTGATACAATGTCACAGATGATGTGTGAAATTTAACCGGCCAATGGCCATGGGACCTTGGTAAGGACACAAAGCCAGATAACAGGTGGATTGAATGAGGGGAACACATATTTTGTAGAGTGCATAAAAATCAGATGAACCAAATATTTGGTTGTACAAATGCTGAAGGAAGAGCAGGATGACCCCCAGAAAAACGTAAATGATGTTTTGGAGATATTCAGGTATGATTAGGATGGTACTGCTTTACTCTGAAGAAAACTGCCTCCTGGTTTGAATAGTCACCCTAAATTATGACCTAAATCATTACCTTTTCATCATTGTATGGGTTATTCTGAAGTTAAAGTAAGTTGCGACTTGTTGGTAACCTTAGCAAGGATTCTCAATGGTTGGACCTCTTGAAGCAATGAGGGCTGGGATGTTGAGGGATACTGATGAAAAAGATATGTCAAATGGTAGTTTTGAAGGACTACAAGATAAAACCCATTATGCATTCATTGAGATGGAGGCATAGTAGCTGTCATCAACATGGATTTCTCAATTGATATTCACTTGATAAGTCACTAATAGATTTACTCTGAACACTGCAATCGGAAATGCGCAATTGAAATCCGGAATAGCGAGGTTGTTAGATCAAAACCTCTGCCCAGACACTCACCTCTCCTATCATTATGCTCACTCTCTACTCTACACCAACACACAATAGAGCGCAGCTACACCCCTCGATCAATTTCAGCCTAGCTGCTCACATACGAACAATACGTCATGAACACCTCAACATTCTGATAAAACACAGCTATACCTTACGACAATCGACCTAGCTGCACACATACGCGTCCAATACAGGCCTGACACAGTCTTGGTGTACAACCTCCAGACTGAACACATTCAAATGCTATCAAATACCACCCACCTAATGCTAGGATGCAGTTACCATCAGGCAATCGAAACTGATGGGCTCATAATCAGTGCAGACAAGCACCCTATGACACCTTACTCTCTCGCCTGACCTGGACTAGGGGTCCCCAAGGACATTCAACCCACCAGCGCTTTGAGGTCATACCAATGATATATAGAGCGCTATATAAATGCCGAATAACAAAACATAACATAGCATAAAAGGAAACTGCAGGTTTTCTTATAATGTTTCGAAACTAACCCTGAAGAGTAGCTTATCTCATGGGATGTGACGACTGATTTGGTCAGGAGGCCACGACTATGCAATGGAAGCAAAGTGGAGGTGCATTGATATTTTCCTATGAAGTTATAGACATATATAACACTAAAGGATGACACGAGGTACCACTGTTTATGTATTAGAGTTTAGCGTGGGTGATCCCTTTGAATATACTAATCTGAAGGAGTTAGTTGGGTGTCGTGTCAAGCATGGTTGATGCACATGAAATAGTCTTGTATTAATGTCTTTATGATTGAAGTGGTACAGGGCCCACAAGACTTTGGCTGGCAACTGTAGTATTCACCTATGTGTAGACCGTTGCATTGTGGGTATTGTTACTTACAATTATAACTGTTAGGTATTGCGGAGCATGGCCTACTATTGTTTTTTTCAGAATACAAAATATTGCTCTTACTATAGTTTAGGTGTTGGGTATGAATGTTGGTTTATATGTTCTTAAACAATGATTTCAAAGTGGTCACCATGAAGATATATAGGAATATGTTAAGTTGACTTTCCGACAACCTTTTCCTCGTAAGCATGATACTTACTGCTTCCCTGAGTTATATTGTCTTTGACATAAGTTGGGGGTCAGTTACAGTTTGTCCAACACAGACAGCAAAACAACAGGACTGAGATTTTCTTCAGATTACCGCCTGACACTGACAACATTTCATTGATACATGATGAGGTGGGCAGCAACGCACTCAGAAGAAAAGTGAATTGGTTAGTATGTACAATATTCATATGGCTCCATAGAATGAGTTGGGTTTCAAGATGAATGCATGGCCAGAGCACGGAAAAGACATGAAGTATAAGGACAGGCACCTCTTTCTGCCACTGCCATTCTGGGGCTGCTGAGCTGGAAGACCCCTCATTAGGAGCGTTGTAATAATTCACAGATCATCTTTTTCAAAACAAGGATTTCCTTGAGCAAAATACAGTGGCACAATACCTACGTGGTATAAATGCTGAAATTGCCATGTGGCTGCAGGTGGATGCTAATTGATGAAGTTGTCTTGGGGCGGAGCCGGTGCATCCTATATCGCTGCTATTGTGAGTTTAACCTCAAGATGGAGGAAAAAGTTGTCCAGCACCTCGATCGTGTCAACCTTATTAGTTGAAGGAAAACATTACATACTTGGATTACTTGGATACTTGGATTACTTGGATTAAAATGCCCCTTTTTCACTAAAATGTAAAAAGTTGTATTCTATTTGGTAATTTAGTACTTCAACGGATCTGATTAATTTCAGAAAGTATTACCATAATGTATTCATGTTTAGTATACACCAATATCAGAGATTTCTAAACCAATAAAATGTGATCTTATGGATTTTTGTGAAATAGTTTGAAAAATAAAAAATATGTTAATGTATCCATATACTTAAACTTGTTACCCTTTCACAGTCAGTAATCATATCTATATAACAGTTAAAATCAAATAGATTACATGGGCACAAGTAACATATCCTGGCAAAAACAAAGTGAAAAAAAAGAGAGAACACAAAACATAAACTACAGAAACACTCTAGGAAAGAAGGTAAGACTGAGAGATAAACTCCATCCAGGAAGGTGTCTATCAGCAATCAGAAAGATACCTGCTGCTTCATTCCGGAGCACTCCAAAGCTTTGGGAAACGTTATCCTCATCCTGCAAAACACTGTGGTTGTAAACACAGTCTCCTGCCGTCATCTGTCAGGAGATCCCAGGCAGCGGTGTTGACGCAACTTCCCGAATTGGGCCTATCTTGTTCCAGTCAGCACCACCTCATGGACAGTGTCTATTAGTGAACTCTGGAACGTCAACTTTCACAAACAAATTGCACCCCATGCCTTCCACAGTTCTTTTGTAAAAATGATTATCTTTTTGTTTCTCCACTAACTCTCCTCAATTGGAGTCTTCTTGTTTTTTTACTTTTATTTTATCTGTGCCGGTGGGATCCCTCTGGGCTCGATGTTTCTACATTTTGGGGCTAAATTAATTAATATGGCCTCCAGCAAAAACAACCAGAAAGTGGCAAATGCTTCTTAGGATGCGCAAATCTCCTCTGTAAATCTTAAACGGCCTAAAAGTGATTCGCCACCACCATTAATTTCACAGGACCCTGTCATTGAGGCCATTCTACAGGAAATAAGATTGTGCAAACCATTTATTGAAACCACCAACCAAAAATTGCAGCAGCTTGATGAAAGGTGGAACGAATTTGAAAATAGAATGAGTGAGATGGAAAGTAGGATAGGTCTGACGGAAGACATTTCACCCAGGATGTCTCAACTTGAAAAAGCGGTGAAAGACCTTCAAAAGCGCAATGAAGTATTGGAAAAAAGAAGCAGGCGCAATAACCTGCACATTACAGGCCTTCCCGAGGGCTGTCAGGGGAATGATGTTATACTGTTTCTCCAGAATCTATTGCCAGCCCTAATTAACATCCCAAAAGAAATATCTCTCAACATCCAACATGCTCATTGTATTGGCCATCCGGAAACCCACAATCTGCACACCTCTCACTGTGCACTTTGATCTTTTATCTACTTGCATATACCCAATTGCAGCTCATTCTTTCAAAGGCCAAAGAGTTAAACACCCTCATTTGGCATGGGAAAAGGATCTATATTTCTAAAGATGTGGCTAAAAAAACTGCCCAGCGCAGGAAGGAATTCCTCTCATATCGTCCGGCCCTTAAACAACTCATTGTCCGACATGGCCTGCTCTTTTGAAGTTACATATGATGGTCGCACTTTAATATTTAACCAACGTTCTGACCTCAAGACATTTATCCATTCCCTGAAGACCGACAACATGGATACTTTTCTTCCTATCAACCCATCTTCTTCTGGGACTTGACTTTTTTTTAACGTTTCTGAAGTGTTGCAGCCTCTAATTTGCCCCCAGTAATGGTGAGACAGACTCCATTTCTGCCAGGGCTTTTTTTCCAGCCCTGTTGGCATCACCTACTCCTTTCATCTTTTCTCCCTTTTTATTCTCCTTGATGTCCTTGATGATGTCTTCTCTCTCTATACACCTTATGTATCAATGTGTCATCTCATACAAAGTTATGCTTTTCTGGTTCATCTCACCTCTCCTGATCAAGTACCCCCTTCCTTTCCCTCCATCCTTCTATCTTCACCCTCACTCTTTTGGATACTCACTCAGGTATTTATTTACAGTTGCTATTCTTACTACTGTATTGTGTATTGCATTCAATGAAACCTTCATCATTGGGTATTGTTGTGTTCCTGTTCTAACCCTGCTGCTCCTGTTCAATGATTTTTAGATGTGTTTCTTGGAATATTAAGGGATTTAATAATCCAATCAAGAGGTAAAAAATTATCACTCATCTCAAAAAACAAAATCCATCAGTTGTGTGTATACAGGAAACACAACTCTCCCTTACAGAAGCCATGAAACTCAAAACCATTTGAGTCAATGATATTATCGCTAGTCCAGCAGTGGGCAAGAACATTTGTGGCCATACTAATTAATAAGAAGCTATCATATAAGATTCTTGGTCAAGATGTGGAAGCCAAGTGGAGGTGGGCTTGGGTTAAACTATTAGTTGGATCTTATGTCATTACTGTTATGTGTATTTATGGTCACACCTTGCCTGATCCTGAATTTTGGAATTCTATCAAACAAAGCATACGTAGCTCAACTTTCTCCAATCTAATGTTATGTTGTGATATGAACCACGTTCTTGACCCTTCTTAGATAGAAAATCCAAATGCTCCTTCAAGATTTCCATGCCCCACAAAAACTTTGCTTGACTGAAACAGGCCTTATTAACACTTGGAGACTGGCCCATCCGGCTGGCCTAGAGTACACATTTCATTCACATCCCCATGATACCCTTTCACGCATTGATTCCATTTTCACTACTAAATCCCTTATGAATACTATCACTGACTACCTTATCTCTAATATTATTGTATCTGATCATGCTCCAGTCATAAACACCTTTGATCTCTCTGACATCAGGAAACCATCCTCCAGAGGGGAATGTAATACTTGTCTTCTCCAAGACCAACATTCAGTAGTTCATGGCCTTCCAACAGAAAATCTAGATGAAGACACCTCCATCTCCACTAAATGGGATGCCTTTAAAGCTTTCCTTAGAGGTCATATAATCGCCTTGTCCAGCATGAAAAAGAAGCAATGCAAAACAGAACTTGATTCTCTATACCTGCAGCGTACTACTGCTGAGAAGCAATATTATTGCTCATCCTCAAACACAGACCTTCGCACTGTCCTATCCCTTTGCTTTCAAATTAACAAAATACTCACTGAACGAGCTGCTGGCACAATCTTAAAATATAAATCCAAAATCTACCAAACCTCCAATAAAGCTGGCAGAACTCTTGCATCCTATTTCAAAGCTAGGAAAGAGAAATCTCTAATCTCCCACATTAAAAATCCCTGTGGTGCCATTGTTATCAATCCATCGGAGATTATTTAGGTCTTCAAAGAGTTCTACACTGATCTATACACTGCAGAATCTTCCATCCCAGACAACACTCTCATATCCTTCTTTGATAACATAAATAGACAATCTTATCCATCAACTGAACTGGGTGGCCTGGAAGGTGACCTCACCACACAGGAAATCATACAGGCCATCAAGGGGTTGGGAAAAGGCAAGGCTCCGATACCTGATGGCCTTTCCACTGAATTTATTTATCAATTCTCCAGCTCCTTGTCCCCCAAACTCAAAACCCTTTACTCTTCCTTTATTTCAAAGGGCTTCTCGTCTGGAACCTTTTCTGAAGCCCTCCTTATCCTTTTTACTAAAACTGATAAAGAACTAGATCTTCCTAAAAATTATAGACCCATATCACTCATAAATATAGAAAGTAAAAATGTTGCCAAAATTATTTCTGATACAATTGAATCCTACCTTCCCTGTCTCACCAAATCCGACCATGTAGCATACGTCAAAGGCAGAAACAGTTTGGCCAATACCAGACTCCTAATTAATTCCCTGCATATTATTTCCCAGGACAAAAAAGACAAATCAGGTTATGCCACTGTTTCCCTAGACACCGAAAAGGTCTTTGATCGGATCAACTGGGACTATATGCTCCAAGCTCTATGATGACATGGATGTGGTGGGGCCTTCACATTCCTTGTCAAACTCCTGCAATCTGACCCCAAATCCTCAATATATATCAATGGTCAGTTCTCATCCTTTTTCTCTTTACAAAGAGGAACTAGGCGGGCTGTAATCTTTCCCATATTGTATGTGTCCTAAACCTGGAACCCCTTTTAGAACTCATCTGATCTCATAAAAAATATTCCTGGGATTGCCTCTGGTGTCCATGTAACCAAGATAGCTGCATATGCGGATGCTATTCCCATTCTTATGAAAAATCCCAAACAATACCTCCCCTACTTGGTGGCCAGACTTCAAGTTTTCTCATCTGTTTCAGGGTATAAGCTCAAAAGAAACAAACTAGAATGTTTACCTTTAAATTTGTACAGCCTTATACATGAATTAGATGTCTTTGGCTTTAAATGGTACAATAACTCCTTCAAGTATCTAGACGTACGATTACTTAATAGGTTTAAAGATTTATCCTCTACCTGGTCCCCTCTTTATCTATCCTAGTGGGGTTGTTTGGACACTATTAAGATGATGTTTTCCCCCACTGTGCTATACGGTCTACAAATGTTCCCAATTCCTCTCACTGCTTCATTTTTCAAATCCATAAACTCAATATTTCTCAATTTATTATGATGAAAAAGGCAAAAGCAAAAGAATTGCACTCAACAAACTCAAATCCCCCTATGAAAGTGGTGGTGTCAGATTTCCGGACTTCAAACTTTATCACTATGCTTTCATTCTCAAACAAACCTACTGCTGGTATTCTCCTTCTGATTTTAAAGACCCACCCTCCTGGTTCATAATTGAAAAGCAGTAAGTTTCCCCTCACAATCTTGCCGTCATATTTTACCTCAGTAATTGCTCTTCTAATACGCTCTCCAACACAATTAAAGCTTCCAAATCTGCCCAAAGAGCTTTCCTCTTCTCCCCATCAAAATCCCATCTCAAGAACGATCCCCTTATTTGTGGCTTAACAAGTCCATTACAATTAATAAAAGAACAATATATAGGAAATCTTGGCTCTCCAAGGGCATTAAGTTTATTTATCAGATTGTACAAGACCATAACGGCATTCCAAGACCTCAAGAATTCATTCACTCTACATCACTCAGACTTTACCTTTTACAACGAGTTGGTTAATGCCTGTCTGGACAGTCTTCTAGCTCACAACAACAAAGTTCTTTCACCAGACACCACAAAACTACTTATCATTACCACGGTCCCTGACATTTGTGCTGCTAAACTTTACAAACTGTTGCCTACAGCTGACTCTCCAAAATCAAATGGCTCATACAATACCAATGGGAGACTGATTGTAGGTTGGTCTTTAATGGTCACTCTTGGGCTCAGCTTTGGTCCAAGATTAGATATATTTCCACCTCTGCCAACATCACTCATAACCTCTTTTTCTTCATGCACAGAGCCTTCATCAGCCCTTTAAAACTGACTAAAGCTAAAACTCAATCTGATGGCGATTGCTGGTCATGAGGGAAAGCACCGGGCTCTTACACACATATGTTTTATGAATGCCCATTTGTGCTCAGGCTACGGCAAGATATCCGGACATTCCTGACAGCACTTTTTTCCTGGGCAGTATCGCTGTCAATGGGGAGGAATCTCTCTCCTTCCCTCCTTTTCGCGATCTGGGCTATTCAGCTTTAAGCCACTTCGACTTCGTGACTTAGAGTGAATTTAATTAATAACCACTATAAGTAATTACTGTAAATACGTGAGGATGCTGATGTAGCGCATCAGTCCTAGTTATGCTTCAGGCAGTGTAGATCTTTGCCGCGAGTAAAAAGATATACTAATAATAAACACTAAAATAGGACTAGATACCCTATTTTAGCTGCCTCATTCAAGATGGCGGCCGTTACTTTTACCGACACTGTGTTTGGAAGCGCGAACGAATGGAGCACTCTAACTTTATCTACTAGAATATACAAGATTTAGGTAAATCGACTTATTTTTCCGGTTAGTGTGACATAAGCTTGAATAATACTAATACGAGTTATGCCGCTGAAAAACGCGGACCTCTTAAGCCACTTTGTGTAAAGGAATAGACACTCCAGCCCTAACCGGATACTTTCTCTCGTTACTTGTAGTAATTATCGTCGTCACGATATGAAAATCTAACAAGACAAATGACGACTGCTCGCCTCCCCCCAATTTGGGCTACACTATACCAATGGAAAGGTGAGCACAATCAAGAAGTAAATACCTGCAACTAGAGGTTTATCATTACGAGTTCGGCCAACCCATATTAATTCCAATATATATCGTCCTAGGCACACCTGAATATAAATTGCCGGGGGATGACGATCTAACTAACACAGAAGGACAGACGAGAGACATTTTACTGAGATTACTTCTCCAGGCTCCCTTACATTTTAAGCATTAAGATACCCCTTCAAACAGAGGTAAGTCACTATCTAATTCATTATAAGTGTAATGAGAGAGAGAATCAGTATGTACTGACAGTAGACATTAATATATGCAAATTTAATTTGCAGGTCTGAATAGATTTATTCAGAAGCCAACATCAGACTATGAAAAGGATAACTTCCTGATATACAAAGGAACATACCTTTTAAAGACCCACTCGCCCTGACAAGACTAGGTAATTATTCAACCTAGTTAAGTCTGATATACTAGATTTATCTTTAAGATTGAAACAGCACTTATAGCACATCTCTCTTTTTTATCTCTGTTTGTTATCAACAGCTGCAGTAAAGAACACTCAAGTTCGACATTAAAACACGAACACCAAGATTTGCCAACTCAAGAGATATGCATTGAGAGCACGCTCAAATGTTGATGGAAAACCGCTGTTATTATTGTTATTTTTACTATAATATCTCCAGAGACAGTGACACCACTCCTGATGAAAGTTCCTTGATAATGCTTTGAGAACTGAAACATGTAGAGTTCTTCCATCTAGATTAAGCAGTAGATTGACGAATATAGCTACCTGAAGTGGGGTTGTATAAACAGTGCAAGATAGCAATCGCTCCCAGCGCTGTCAATAGAATCAATTACCTGACAATTAGATTGAGGCCACTAAATGGCTCTAATAACAAAGTGTCACGACTACATTGTCTGTGTGTTTTAACATAAATTGAATTGTGTATAATAATTGTTTTATGTAAAGTGAAAGGGATTGGCCCTTAGCTTTTTTTTAAGCAAATGTGTTTTTCTACTGAAAATGTACTATTAAAAATGATTTCATAACGAATTTTATAGCACTAATTTAATGCATATTGACTGTAAACTGTTGATTATAGCTAACTACCTCTGTTGTCTAACATTATGATCTCCCCGATAAAAGGTAGAGCTACTACTTAGGTAGTAAGAATTGGGTTTCCCCCTTTATAGTATACTGGGTCTATTTGGCCCAAAATTACATGCACAGTTAATCCTTGCCAGTAAATATATATATTTTTTCAGAATACACCATTAACAGAATCATAAACAACACAACATAGCATAAATATTGTATACATCATAAATACTGTAATCTATCCAGGTAACCTAAAAAAAACTCTAAAACATCTTATAAAAGCCTCTTTTACTTATTTTAAATCATCATACATAAAATCAGCATGGTTTTAATGCACAAATAAAAACATAACATCGGTACACAACCTAATAATTTTCGTAATAAAATGTGACCCAAGCCTACTTCTTGTCAGATTGGGGAATAACATACAGATTAATAAAAAATGTAGAAGATCCTCATCTTTACCCAGCACACAGGTACATCACCTCTCTATGCCCAAGAAGCTTGTTCAAGCCTTCACTAGTAGCAGATTTAGCATAATCATCAGGACAATCCTTGTACACTCCTGTGATTTTATTTTGGTTATAAAATTGGATGGTGCCACATCAACTCAGGACTTACTCCAAAGCCTTGATGACGACAGTTTTACCATATACTTCTTTTTCAACACACGTCTAAGTAAGCTTTTTGGTTGCAATGTGGACATATATCTGAGACACGTTATCTCCTTGTATCCCCATCTCTTCATTAAGGCAATCCCATTTGAGTACCAACAGTACTTTCCCTGTTGGCGGAATGATACCATCTCTATGAGGGCATTCCCATATTGCGATGTATTGAGGGATCAATCTGAACTTTAAGAAAATACAAACAAATCTGTACTGTACTGCGCCTGACAATGTATAGTGCGCACACCTAACTTGTCTCAAAATGCATCGCGAGATGACAGCCCTTCCAATTTCCCTAAGGATATGTTCTGTGTAACCTCAAGATGTGTACAGGGGGAAACCCCCACATTTCAAGTCCATGTAAACCTGCCATATGAGTTTTGACCTTTAGTACTAAGAGTCATTTATCCAGTCTCCTTCCTTCATAGAGATGTTTGAAGTCCCCTACACACCTGGTCTTGTTTTGTAAGGCAATGACTTCACATAGAACTGTGATCATGGGTTTTTTTTTTGGGGAGTCTAAAACATGTGATGGTGAAGACTGGTGGCAGATCTGAATTCAGGGCGAAAGGATGTTGTTCGTTATTGCTTTAGTTACTTTTTAGAGAAAGTTTTTAAATGTATAAATGAAGTGGTGTGAGTCTCTGTAAGGTAACTGGGACCGAGAAGGGAATCTAGCAATGTGACGACTTGGATTGAAGTGTGTTTTCAATTTTGATTCTGAAAAGGTTAGAAATCTATGATAAAGTTATAATACCTTTTAAATAAATATTTTTAACAAAAATGCCCTAAAGTTCACTGCATCCTGCTTTGCCACCAATATTATGTGCATATGCCAGCTACCCACAGTGATTGCAATACACCAGAACCAAATATCTATAGAATTTTATCAGCTCTACTTCCTCATTGTTAATGTTTGTTTGTTTGTTTGTTTATTTTATTTATATAGTGCACCTGACCCAGAGGTATCTGGGCACTCTTTAGGCAAGTAGATTGTTACATACATTGTGCCTCCTTAGGAGTTTGGATGGAGCCATGCCATTTTTAGCGGCATGGCTACCCCCAAACCGGGGCCGGGCTCCAATAATAGGGAATTACCAGGCCATAATGACTTTAGCGGGCCCGGTAATTCCCATTCTCGGGACCCGGATCCGGTACATCTCCATTCCCATTTGAACCCCCATAGGGCTCAATGCGAATGGGGAGGATGCTAACAGTATGCCTGTTAATGAGGGTCCATTGTTAGCACCCTGGACTGCTAGCGGGTCCCGCTCTGCACGTCTGGTCTGGCCAGGCATCCAGAGTGGGACCCGCTGCAGACCTCGTAATGTGGTTGCTAGGAATGAACGGTGCCGGTCCCTTACCGGCACTGTTCATTCTGTGGCTGTCACCCTCCTAATGAGGCTCATAGTCTTTTGGTCATACAAAGACAATATCGACAAAATGTGCCATTTGCTCCATACATCACCATTTCCAAAGACTACAATCTTAGTTTTTCACAAATTAATTTCAGACTATGTTCCTTAAAAATGATTCTGCATATAAAAGGCTCTGCTGCAAACCCCCAGCCATTAGATCAATTAGCAATATATCAACAGCGTACATCAGAGCACTAAACGTAATCCTATTTAATAAGGAGGAGGTAAGCCTGGCTAATGAATTGTGTGGGTTAAAATCTGACGGACAAAAGTTCAATAAGTGCAGGCATGGCTAGAGGATAGCCCTGCTTTGCGACTCTTTGGTAAAAATGTTCTCCGATTATTTGTTTTCCCTAGAGCAACAAACGGCTATTAAAGTATCTTCATGCAACAGTTGGATTAACTGCAGCAACCCCAAGGGGATACCAATTCAATCTATTGGTTTACATAATAATTCCAATTGATAGACTTAATGGCTTTGGATAATTCTAATAAATCTGCATATACCCTACTGTGTCTAAATTTTGGATGTGTCTCTATTATAGTATTCAGCAGAAAACATTGATACATCATAGAGAACCCATTTGTAAATCCTCATGGCTATGGAATGAAGGTGCTGATACAACGGGGCAAATTTACCAGCTGTGGGATTAAGTGGTGGGGGCACCCGATGTGGAACAGGGCATCATTGGCGGTTGTAACCCAGGCGCCAAGAGCACATACATGGCCAGAGGAGCCAGGGGTTAGGAGTGTGGTGGAGGTGCTTAAGCGGTGCATGGGGGTACACAATAAATGTGGTGGCATAAGACCCATAGGGCACTGCTGCAACACTCAAATCAGGTACAAAAACACTGGTGAATAGATCACATGGGGATGACGCAGACAGACCCTGCATGGTAGAACACATGAGAAATTGTGTAGAAATTTTACGGCAGAGGGGTGGGGTAAGAATCATTCAAGCTGAATGTCTACAGGAGACAGTAGCCGCTGGGAACAGGACCAACCGATACATACAAGGTCGGCACGCCAGTCTCACGGGGTCTCACAGAGACCAGCGGAATTAAATTTACCAAGATATGTCTGAGGAGGCACACTCCCAGCACAATTGGTGGTTTCAATCGCCCTTTGGCAGGAGGGTCTGCCAAGAAGGATGTGGGATGAAAGGGTGATGATCCAGGAAGAGCCATCAGAAGGTGAGTTTTGGTGTCCCTGTAAGGCAACACGTATAATGTGTCCTCGATGATGTCTGCGAGACCACTCATTGGTTGGATGTCGTGTGAATGTCTCCCTTCCCACCAGCTCAGGTTGTTTCATGTTTTTCCTAAGTGTGCTGACCTAAGGCAGATTAATAAAGTTCCAGAGGTCAGCACAATTACATAGTGTTTCTCAACAATCAATTTGTGTGGTGGAGCGAGAGAGAGTGTGGCGCCACAAGGGGAGGTAATGGAGCAGGAGGTGGCAGGTCTGTGTGATCCAATCATTTTTAACAAACCTATGTCGAGCAATAGGGGACTGACGTGGGACACTGGATACCTCAACACACTAATTGTAATTGTTTTTCACTATGAAAGTATGTAACTCACTGTATACAAGATTTGACCACAGTGGGTGGTTTTATCAGCTTTCATCTACCAGTTCCATTCCACTGTGCTGTCTGATTTGTGCTTGCCCAGCTGTAATAAACAGTGTTACTTCTTGCCTAGTGTAGGCTCCTTTTTACATTACTTCTAGGAAATTGATGATTACCTGTTCATTGAGGACCCCTGATACAGCTATCCGGCAATACATTATTTTCTAGGGTCCAGTCCTTCAATTCAATTGGCAGGGAGCCTGCAAAGATCATGCTTGAGACGTATAGAAGTGATATCTAGCGGTAACAATGAGGGTCCTCAACCATACGTTTTTTAAACAGTGGAAATAGCAGACTTCTCCTCCAAGATGCTTGGCAGTTAAGGCCTAGTGAGATTGCATAAGAAACATGCTCACAAAACCATATGAGCAATTCAGGCCTCGTCCCATCATATCCTTGTTCATCTCCAGGAAATGGTTGGCAGTTTCTTCCTGTGTAAAATGCATGTTTTAATGGATCCTCAAACCTTTCAGTTCATACATAGAGCAGTCAGACTCATAATTGAACAAAACCTCCTGGAAATGTGCTCTCCATGTTAACAATAGGATAGAGCTCACATTGCACCCCCCAGCCCTTTTCTCATACTCTTTTGATACCAATTTCCAAAATACATCAATGTTATTTTCTTGAATTGTCTAATCCGGTACATAACATTGTTGTTCGCCCTTCCTCCACTCCAGCATCCCTTCTGTCGTCACACTTCCACATTTTTGTTCGAGAAATTGTTGCTTCTTATATGTTAACAGTATATAAATGCTAACTTTTTTTTTACCATAATTGTTCATCATTCGGAGCACCCATGGGCTACTTCTGCTAATTTTCCTTTCTGCATCCATGTGGCCACTGGAGAAATCACCAATTTGCTATGAAAGAAACTCAAATGCTGTTTAAAGGAAGAAACTGTCCCTCCACACTCACCAACATTTGAGGAATTTGGTAAATAAACCCTGTGTTTCTGCATCTGGAAGATGCATGCTACCTCATCTTTCTCATCTGCCTTTGTGGGCAGAAAATGTACCATACTATTCTGCTTATGTGGTCTTGTCTCTTAGATGCTCTTTGTCCAAGAATCATAAAAACTTGACCCCCAGTGAAACGAGAAGCAATCTACTATACCATAGTCAGTGACAGATTTCCTATTTCCTGATTGTAAAGTGGGCTATATCCCCTTTGCACCTGCCTTTTAGTTCAACCAGCAGATGCCTATTCCCAGAGCTATGAATAATACAGCCTTTGGGGTCTTGGTCAGCATTGAGACTGCTTCTTTTTGGGATGCCACACACTTCCTCTACTAACCTCATCATCACAGATTGGCCGTGAGCATTCCTCAATTTAGCATTAAAATCTCCCAGTAGTATTATGCTGATGTCCACTTCTTGAGCTAGAGCTGTGGAAAGTAGACTTTCCTCCTTAAACATTTTTTTTGCAATTTGACTGGGTTGGGAAATAAACATGCATTAATGCCAATCTTGGTTAGGCATGATATAAGCTTTTGTCATAACAATCATCAAAGTTTTCAAATGCATTTGATTAGATCTTGATACTTGCACTGGTGGAAATCTCCCCAGCAGAGTTGCAAAGTCTTTCCTCTAGCACCCCTTTGGTGATCTTTCTGCATTTTTGGAAAGCACATTAAACTCCCTAAATAGTTCCTTCAACAGGAGTCATCCTCCTGCCGTGCCTCCTGGCAAGACATAACGTTGTTAATCCTTGTGTTCAGCAATGTTCAGGATTGGACAATATTTTGTATTTGTATTTTATTGATATGTATATAGCGCTTTTAACCAAAGCGCTTCACAAAAAACATCAACAGTACATGCAAATTTCAGTATAATCAATTGTGTTCACTATTAGCCAATATGAGTCAGGCAGGAGACTGTAGTAGGTAAGATTTTAGGGAGTTTAGGGAGGAGCAAAACAGTGAATAAGAAGTGATGGATCTGAGGGATAATGGGAGGTTTCAGTGAAAAGGGGACTATAGTTGAAAAGATCAGAAACAAGATTTTGCACAGGGGGCACGTGGAACAGTAAGTAGAAAGAGTCCAGCAGAACAAAGAGGACGAGATAGAAAACCCTATTCATGGAACTGTGCAAAGTTTATTTCTGCAGTGCAAAGTATGAGCAAAGTCAGTAGATAGTTATTTTTGCAGTACAAAATGACTTTGCACAGACTTTGCACTCCAAAATACACTTTGCACAGTTCCATGAATCAGGGTTTGTGTTGACAGTGCAAAATCACTTTTCAGCAGTTCAAACTCACTTTGAACCGTGCACAAATTCCATGAATTGGGCCAAGAGAGTAAAATGAAAGAAGAGAGGAACGATAATCAGGAGCAAGACCTTATAAAGATTTGAATACTAGAAAAAGGAAATATAATTTCAACTGAAAGTGAAAGGAAAGCATCCAAGGCAGTCAAGAGAAGAGGAAATAGAGCCACAATAGGATAGTAAGCAAAGCGAGTGGATAGTTGAATTATAGATTGATTTGTGAGGCACTAGCTGAGAGCGAGTAAGACCAAACATTAGAACACAACAGTAGAAAAGTCGAGAGAAAATTAGAGAAGTGACCAAGAGCCTAGTGGCATGAAACGTGAGAAAGGGACACATTTTGTGAATATTGAAACGGCGGTAGCGACAAGCACGAGAGGTAAGTAATATATGATGACTAAAGGAAAAGTTAGAGTCAAGATAGAGACCAAGATTACCGGCAGAAGGAGAGATCGGTAGAGTAGAGGGCAGAAAAAGAATGAAGGGAGGAGGAGAAGGAGGAGGAAGAGTAGTAGCAGGAAAGAAAAGAACTTCCGTTTTCCTGGTATTTAAGGTAGGAAAATGGGAAGTCATCCTTGTCTTGATAGTAGATAAGAAGAGAGAGTGGCATCGATGTCAGGTGTGAAAGACAAAAAAAGAAAGAAAGAGCTGGGTGTCATCTGCATAGAAGTGATGCAACACTCCAAAAGAAGAATTAACAGGGGAAAGAAAAGAGGTGTATAAAGAGAAAAGAAAAGGACCGAGAACAGACCCTTGAAGAATTCCATAATCAAGAGGAAAAGGTGGAAAAGTGTTGCCGCCCCAAGAAATGGAAAATGTGTGGTTAGAGAGATAGGAAGAGAACCAGGAAAGAACAGAACCATGAAAACTAAATGAAGAAAGTGAGTCTAGAAGCAGGGAATGGTCCACCTTGTAGAAAGCAGCCGAGAGGTCAAGAAGAAGAATTAGAGTGTTTCGAGTAGCAAGCAGTAAGAAGAGAATTGAGTACTGAAGTCCAAGCAGTTTATGTGGAGTGATGTGGGCGAAATACAGATTGAGTGGGAGGAAGAAGAGATAGATCTGAAACAAAAGATCCAATTTGTGAGTAAACAATACATTCCAAGAGTTTAGACAGAAAAGATAAAAGAGAAATAGGGTGGAAATTGGAGGCAAGAGAAGGATTAGCCCTGAGTTTCTTAACAATAGGTATAATAATCTCATGTTTGAAAGCCGAAGGAAAAGTTGAATTAGTAAGACAGGTATTGAAGAAAGAGCTGAGAAAAGAAACCAGAAGTGGGTAGACTTTAGGAATGAGTAACGAGGGAAGAGGGTCAGTAGGTGCAGCTGTAAGATGAGTTCTAGCAAGAAGAAGAGTAGCGTCAGAGTCAGAGACAAGAGTAAAGTTAGAAACAGTGGCAGAGGGAAGAGGAAAGGATATAGAAGAGGGGTTAAATAAAGGAGATATCATAATGTCCTGACATGGACTATGTACTTTAGAAGTAAAAAAGTTTGCAAGGTCTAAAGCAGTTAGGGATGATATAATGGAGGGATCAGGTGTAGGAGGAGAAAGTAAGCAAGTCAAGGTTTGAAAAATATGGCGAGGATGAGAAGCGTGGGTGTTAAGAAGATCAGGATTGTAGGTGGACTTGGCAGATTTAAGGCAGGTGTCATAAAGAGTGTGATATGAAAAGTATGTGGTCTGATTGGTCTGAGAGCGATCTTTGCGCAAACGCCTCTCAAGATGATGGAGGAGACGGGGCATAGATGCGAGATGAAGAGAAAGCCATGGTTGACCAGGTTTATGAGTAGCATGAAAGGAGTAAAGACTATAGAGTTGGTCCAGACTAGAAACTCAGGAAGAAGAAAGGGCGGAGGTTGCTTCATCTGCAGTAATACTAGAAATTTGAGTGAGAGAAGGAAGAGAATGAGTGCAAGTGTCATGGAATAGAATGTAGAGTTAAAGTTGCTCAAATCACGTCTAAGAAAGTAGTTGGCGAGGGGAGGGGAGGAGTAACAGAAACTGAAGGAAGAAGAGAGACCGATAGTAAGAAATAGTCTGAGAAATAAGTAGGAACGGTAGAAACAGAATAAGAACTTAATGATGAACAAAGATCAAGTCAAGAGTGGAACCAGAAGAGTGAGTACTAGGAGTCGAGAGTGGAGAAAGTAGATATGAGTTTACTATATAGAGAAAGGGTGATGCAGTATGATCAAGGGAAATGTGGAGATTAAAGTCTCTGACCAAGACAAGAGGAGTGGTAGTGAGCGAGATATAGCTGAGAAGATGATCAATGTCATCACAGAAAGACCCCATTGGGCCAGGAGGACGATGAATGATCAGAAATGAGATATCGTGAGGAGTTGTGAATGATTCAAACATTTATTAAAATGATGCATAACTAGGTAAAGGAAGAGTAAAAGGAAGAGATAGATATTTGGAATGGAACAGCAAGCCAATACTGCCGCCGCGTCCAGAGGCACAGGGGGCGTGTGAGAAAGATGATACGGAGGAAGTGAGAGATGCAGCAACAGTCATGGGTAGAGGACAGAGACTATGGGGGTGATTCACAGAAGCATTTTATAATGACACAATCCCATAGGAAAGCGTTCTGTGAAGCAGGCCCTATACCTCCCCGTTGTTTGACTATAATTTGGGTTCGCCTTTTGTTACATACTTTGGGGGAACACAATCACACCGTACTATCTCTGCCAGTGTGTGCGTGACTTCCTCTCAAATGTACTTCATAATCAGTCTGCTTTTCCCACGACCATGTAATACTGGTGTTGCGATATCCCTACGTGTCAATATAATGCAAGCTATGGCGCAGTCTTTACATTCATATTGTGAGACTTGTAAAATTAATGGAGATAATTTCACTAAGCGATGCCATGACTTATTGCCAAGAGAACTGCGATTGAGTGTGGCGTGCCCCTTTGTGAACTTCGCGGGAGGGGCACACTGAGGAGATTTCATGCACCTGGCAATAACTGACATCATTGCACATTGCCATCTAAGAATGACTGGCCTTCTTCCCATGAACCTCACATTGTTCGGTGCTGAATGTTCAGTTGTTTGAATGGAGCCACGGAACGAACAATAGCGTGTTTTAAGACTGTTGCTCAGGGTTCCTGGCAGCCCACCTCTCCGCTGTGCTGCAGTATGCAGCTTCTTCTGTCCTCCATCACTATTGATGGTAACACAGAGAATAGCGGTTGGTTGTCAACAGAAATATTTTGTCAGCGCATTTGCTTAAGCGCGCGCACGTACTGTTCTTGGTTTCGCTACACTGTGCTTTTCTGATGACGTTAAACATGCATTTTCTTACTGTACTTCTGTTTGCTGTTTGACAGGAGAACTGTACAATAAAGTTAATGGTACATTGTAATGCCGCACTTTAGCCCATGTCATTTTAGTTTATGTTAATGCTCACTTCTTGCAGTCTCATTTTATGTGAGCCATATAATCCCCGGGTGTGATATATTCCAGGGGATTTTGATAATGTGTTGGTCAGGCAATGAAAAGGAATGGGAATGCCGGTGGTTATAGAATGCCATGCTTTTTACCAACCTGGCCGACAAACAATCTGTAATGGCGGACAACCATGTAGGTGCATTAGTGTCAAAAGTAATATGAATGTCTATAACCTCAAACTGCTTTTATAGGTTTTAAAATCACATAGACATCCATGGGTCTTTAAGCCTTTCAGTGTCCATCGCAATATGTTATGGGCAGGGATGTCATTTGGGGGTGGACAGTGGTTGTAACTGCGACCCCTGAGGTCTCCCTTTCTACCCCTGTGGTCTCCCTTGCTACCCCTAAAACAGTTTTTTTTTGTTTCTTTTTTTTTTAAAGGAAGCTCCTGGACTGTGACCAGCGCCATGTGGCTCTTTGTTTCTGAAGTGGCTGGCATTCTTGTTCAGGCCTCTTAAAAAAAAGTGGGTTCCACAAATGTAACACTTTGGACAGTGACCCTAAATAAGAAAGAATACGAATAACAAATAATATGTCTTTCTGGAATTCTATACAATAATTGCTAGACTCATTACAGTTTTATTTCAGACACAATTCAGGTGGTGAGCCACTGTTCTTAAACACCTAACGTCCAAAAAGCAGTTAGAGTAGAATAAGCATCCATCGAGTACTATGTATTTTGCTTTCCGCAAGTTGCAGTTATAACCTGTTTTTTCTGCCGTTGTCTCTGTTACGTTCAGTCCCTTGACAACATACTTATGCCTAAAAGCTTGTATACAGTGTCGAAATATTTGACCATAGCACATCAACTGTCCCTTCATTTCACTGTGCCACAATTAATGCTTTGCTGTAATGTGTCTATCTTTCCTATCTTCATGGCCTGCTGTTCAGGGTGTTTGTTTGCATGTATTAGGTAACGCGTGCCCAGAGTACGCAATGTCGTGTGAATGCCCTGCTTTCCCTATGTTGACAACCTCAGAAGCTTTAAAAGCAGATCCACGCAGTCTTGACATGTGCCCAACTTTAATGAAATTAAACTATATATTTTTTATATCAAGCTCGTACACAAGTGTTTTGCAGCAGACCTGCAGATGAACTGGTATGCTGATAAATCTGTTACCAGTTTAATGGTATCCACTTCAGAGTGTAATTTGCTTTCTGACTTTGAGAACATTCAGGCATTGTTTTGCTTTCCTGTCATGTGTAATGGCCCTAAAACCACTTACCTTATTACACACACTAAAAGTTCCTGGACTCAGAGAGGCAATAACACACACTTAGACCAGTAGTTGGAATATAATCCTCTCTTTACAGGCACTTTTATTCATACAAGATATAAGCATACAAATTACTCTTGGAGTAAATATAATTGGTTATACATAGACACACACAGACAAGGATAGCTACAAAGTTTACATCACCATTAGTGCAGTTGAAGGATAAAGCTCCATCTCGGCCACCACGACACTACCCAGTCCCAAGGCAGGTAGACAGAGAGAACACACATACTAACAGGGACTTGAGCGGAGCGTCCCCCCCTGTCAGCGAGACTTCATCACCCGGGGTTCCAATTCACTGTCTACCACCAAAATACCTCTTCTCTTATGGGGGAAAAAAAATCCCTGCCCACCTCAGGTTGCCAACCGTCCCGGGCCGAAGGACAGACAGCATGGTGAGTATAGAGCAGAAAAATGTAGTCAGTAGTAGAAAACCCCAGTTTGTCTCCCACACGCTCATTCCAAGCACCCCTTATCACAGCACCTGCACAACTCGGACTTCCTTCTTGGCTCATCCTTGAGCGACCAATACACCAGATATCCTCCACAATGAGCTCATCTGTTTCAAAACATAGTATTGCAGCCGTGGCAGAACTCATGTCTGCTAACTGAGCTCACAGAAACGTAGACTTTCATTGTGGTTTGAAAGTGAATGTCCAAAATGGCCACGCAACAGTGCCATGTTGTTTTTTTTATCTTGTTTTCGCACATACAATACAGACATGTAATTGCTCATTTTACTATAGCCGGTAAGACAGCTATAGCCGATAAGATAGCTCAGTGGGTTGAGCACTCACTCATGCGATCTGTGGGATATGCAAGTTGCAGGTTTGAATCCCAACAAGGCCAACTCAGCCTTTTATTCTGCTGAGGTTGATAAATGAGTTCCAACAGAGATTGGGTTATATTGTATGTATATTTGCTCTATATGAAGCGCTTAAGCGTAAGTGCTATATAATAACACAACATTATCATTTGGCCCTGGACATCTGCCTGCATTCACAGTAATTTGGTAATATGGGCCTATACACGGTCATATTAATGATACATATGTTGATCCATTTGTGTATGAAATGTATATCACATTAGTGATATAGTAACCCTATTTTTGGTAGTGTACTTAGGAAAAGTGCTATGTGATGCCACTTTCTCTTTTGTCGAGGGGTGAAAGGTCGCTTTTCTGTGATGTCACTTTGGGGTGGGGTCAAATGACATCACTTACTGTGATATCATCAGAGGTCAAAGGTTGTGTGATGTCACTTTAGCTACCCCTAGCATTTCGGTAAAATGACGTCCCTGTATATGGGTAGAAAGACTGTTTCTGCTCACAGAATGAGGAATCGGAGTGTATTTGATTTTCCATTCCAAACTGTCAGGTGAATCTGGCTGTATATGGCATGTATACAAAATAACAAACAAAAAAACCTGCACATAGTTTGTTTCTATGTGTATTTATGATTCGGTTCCTATTCAAGCACAATCGGCCTGGATATGTTGGTATAACTTCGCTGTAGTATGTGGAATATTAGTGATTGCAATACCAATACATTATCACCCTCATTTCTATAAAAACACCAAAAGGCTAATTTTAGGTGTGCCATATAATCCAATGGGTTGGACTGTGTCTTCAAAGGGATATGGAGTAACTCCAGAAGATTTGATCAGTTCCTGATTTCTATACCTTTTTCTAGCCACAACTGGGAAACAAGTGGTAATGCTAACTGTCGAATATCCCTCTAACTGTGGAACTATTTATTTATTCAGTTATTTATTTATACATTTATAGCAGAGCACATAGCCTGTGGGCATCTAGGGGCTGGTTACAGGGAAATAAAACGGGGGTAAAGGCATGTCAGTTAAATAGCAATGTTTGTAGGTGGATCTTGTAGGCCTTGCTGGGGCGTGTCTTTTGACTTTATCCGTGAGGTAGCATGGTGCATAATTTGAGAGACCTCAGGGGTCAGGGAAAGAATACTGAAGTTGATGCTCTCCTTGACTGGGAGCCAATGGGCAGGTTTTCTGGCATAAGAGATGTGGTCCTATTTACCGATCTCGAGTTCCGCCCTGAGGGCATTGCTTTGGGTTGTTTGTAGTTTGCAGAGGGTCTTTAGAGGTGCCACAAAGCAAGGAGTTACAGTAGTCGAGTTTCGACCCTACAAGTGCCCCGGCCACTTCAAGGCAGTTGTCTGAAGTGAGGAAAGGTTTGCTGGGATTGATGAACTTGATAGCATAGCCTGATGAGAAGGCAATGTGGTTGATCTGGCAGGACATGGTCAGCGATGAGTCGAGGTAGACAGCAAGAAATGCCAAGTGAAATTTCACTTTATATAGATAATATTCAGCAAGCTCACATTTTAATGTACGGCTGCTGAAAGAGAGAGAATATAAACAAAGCAGGGTGATCACCCCATATTTTTCCTATGCCTCAGCAGTTTTTGCTGAATCTCCATGCAAACAACGAGTACTGGATATTAAGAAATTAGTAGCACTCATTATGAATCTCAAATCAATAAGTATTGGCATGTATATGTGTTCCCTTCTCTTAGGTCTCAAATCATGAGAGTAGGGGAAATACAAGAATTATGAGGCCTGAAATCAAACGACACTGACCACTGGCTTGAAATAAAGTACCGATAAGTGTTTTGTGGACCTCAATAAAGTGGTAAAAGGGATAATGCCACTGGAGCCGGTTGACTGTTATTAAAGGATGCCTGAATAGTAACTGGGTGTCCATCTTTCTTCTTTCAGATTTTAAATGTTTTGAGCAGATGAGAATGGAGCATTACACATGACATTATTACTCCCTTTCATGCTCACCAATTCGGCCTCCTTTTCTGAATTTTCAATTAAATTCTTTCAGAACCTAGGTAGGGTTAGCAGTTTTTCCCTATCTTTCATCCTAGACAGATGTCTACCAGCGTTCCATAGGGAAATGGTGACACAGGGACAGTTAGCATTGGTTGGAGGGATAGATTGGTGCATGAGAAAGGAAATATAAAGAAGAAAACAATGTAAATAAAATGTACCGATAATTTGTTGTGTGTGATTGTTATGACAATGTATATTGTGTAGCTTAGCTGCCCTTGTGGTTCACTTGTGTGGATATAATCTGCCATGCATGTGTATGGTGGTCATCATTACTATGCTAAACAGGCTTACATTCATTGCGCTCCATGCTGAACAGTATAGTACAAGCATGTAACTCTGCTAGTTCCGTTTACTGACACCTACAAGATTCCCTGTAGTTTTGCAAGAGGGTAGTTACAGAGAAGCACATGCATTCCTATAAACTGACTACTGCAAATCAACATTACAATGACCAGGTGTGGCTCTTAAACGTGTGCAACACTGTCCCAAAGTATTTTTAGTTGTACATCCCCATCGTGGTGGCAGAATAATAAATAGATATAAACCATATCTGGGCTGAATTGGTGCCCTATGAGAATATACAATCAAACTTGCCAAAACATTCTTTAATATATTAATTAGTTCATGATAGCTCTCCCGTTCACCCCTAGCATTGGTTAACATCTTGTTAACAACATTATAAACACAACCTTTTGTAGGGACTTTTCATCAAAATTTATTTCATATGCAATGTCATCAGTTATGTCATCAATGACATTTGTGATGTCATCTTTGGTGTACTGAGTGTTAGTCTTAGCAGTGCATGGTGGTGGCATGACTTATGGTTGCTTAGCTTACCATAACAGGTGAATTTCTGAGGTTTTTCGGTTTGACTTGTAATCATAACATCCCTTTAATAAAGTTTTTTCACTGAATTTCATGGGTTTTTGTTAGTGCAACTTAACCATAATGTCCTTTTTTACAACAGTTTTTCAGTGAATTTCATGGGTTTTTCTAAGTGCAACTTAACCATAACATTTCTTTAACAAAGTTTGTTCAGTGAATTTCATAGGTTTTTGCTAGTGCACCTTTAACCTACTGCAAGTGCCTTATATTGTACTCCCCCCAATGCAGCAACTATGGAATCCACGAACAATGCGGTAATCTGCGGACATCAGGCAGCATTTACAAGGCTCAGAATCATAGGGGAGACCCATCAACCAACAAACAAATGTACCTAAAATCACAACTAATGTGTACAACATGCAAATATACCTTTTTGTACATTTAAAAATACTATTTTTTGTAACACACATTGCAGCGGTATGCACCAATAACAAACTGTAACTGTACACTTCATTTAAGCTCCTCAGTACAACTCTTGATACAGATTAAGAACACTAGGTGCTTACTGAACAATACATTCTCACTAAATAGTAAGTGCATTGTATTTATTTATCTTTCATTAGCTTTCATTACTTAAAGGAGAATTTCCCAAAAGAAGAAATGAGTGACAATAACATCTCCAATGGTATACAATAGACATTTTAATGTCAACAAATAATGTATTTTGTACACACCTCACTAAAATAATAATTTATTTTTCTCTACAGTACATAGTTTTCATGAAGAAAACATGCCCCAGTTTAATCATTCACAATCCCAAAAATCAGAAAGAGAAGTCCTACCCCCAAGTGTAAATACTCAACTAATGAACTTGTCTAAAAAATTGGATGAACTTAGTAATGATTTTAAGGAACCCTTACAATAGTTAAAAATCATGTCATTGAAAATGTTCCCTATCACTGTCCTTCTTGCACCTGTCCCTCTTGTCCCCAGAAATCATCCCCATCAAATTCTGAACATAAAGACAATGTGATGAAACCTCACTTCCTTCCTCCCCTTATGATTATGTACACACATTCCTAATCCTCTGATTTATGTATCCCATTCTGAAACCCCATCCCTTTCTTGAATAAATATATTTTTTGTACCACAAATGTTTTGTTTATTGTTGTGTGGTATTCCCTTCTATTTTAAACTCACATTATGAGTCTGTGGACTACGTGACTGTCCGGGGTGTTTCCACTCAAAATGGACGTGCCCACGGAGAGGTGTGATGTCCGGACATCGCTGTTTTTGCATGATGCACTTTTAAATGGTCCGCGGACACTGTGCCTGTTCTACAGACATCCGGGGCATGCACACTGCAATTCCCACCTGGAGAGTGTTCGTAGATAGACGTCGGGCCCACGGATGTCCAGGTACATCATCATGTGACCGCATCCGTGTGGCCTATGGTGGTGTCCAATATAGGGTGTTTCCAGCAGAAACTTTACCCTTGCACAGCTCCCAGACCAATTTCTGTTTGATCTGGCTACTTTTTACAACTTTCCAAGGCCTATTTTTGACTCTGTAGTGTACGGACAGTAAAAATGTCCATGGGCACGTCCTCTAAAGGGACCCAACCATCACTTTTCCTCATTCTCAATCTGGCTGTCCAGGAGAGAGCATCTGGAGAACACCTGCTTTGCACATTTATCAAATCCTGCTGCAATGGCATCTACTATGGCCATCTCTGCTTTCCAACCACCACCACCATCATCATCTGGAGGGCCTGGAGAGGGGAACGGGCACAGTGATATAGAAGAGGAGGATCAAGAGGAAGAAGAGGATGAAGAGCAGGAAGTCCCTGTCACCAGTACTCAGAGTGAGTCCTGGGTGTGGCAATTTTTCACGACCGTTGGAAATGTCCCAAAGGCTTGTGCAAGCAATGTTCGATGCACTGAGTGGAAAGTTGTACTCAGTTGCGGGAAACCTGGTTTGTGGACTACTTACATGAGGCACCACACCAAATCAGCCCACCGGAGTGCTCTGAGAAAGGTGATACCTTTCTCAGGAAAGAGCAGTTTGACTTCCTCCACCCCATCCTCTTCATCTGCTCCTGTCACCACAAAGGATACTCCTTTGGTGCAGAGGATCCCAGTGGCAGCTTCACAGGCCATACAGAATTCTGTTGGCCCTTACGTTTCGAGGGTCACAGTGCTATGCATGTACTGTGAAGCAACAATCTATAAGGGGGAGCAGATTTGGAGTGCTTTCGAGGCTGCAGTCAAGGAGCATGAGAAACACTGCTATCTACCTGATTAATGCCCGCCCAACATCTTCCTCTCCCAACCAGCCCCTTCGTCCCTGTGGTTGGTGCCCCTTCCCTCCATTCCCTCCCCTACCTTACCTCTTCTGAGAAAAAAGCCAAAAATACAAAATTGAAAAAATACAAAAAAGGTTACTTTAGGAGTCACCTTTCACAGTTAAAAAATAGAAGTGTGAAAAAAAACGTCACAGTCCCCTGTGAAGCCTACATAGTCAGTCTACAGACATCCAAAATATTCTGGGTGTGGGGTGGGGGAATAAAATAATTTAAATTGTTTTGCATTCAAAAAGGGTGGCTCTTAATACAACTGTTATGTCTCATTACGGCCGCTGATCTTGGTGGTGCTGTTCCCGTTTTTGCTACGCTGGTGTATTGCAGAAATCCATCATGGCCACCGGGGTTCACTGAGTCTGTGCAATGAGTCTGTCTCTCCAGCTTTAGGAGAGCTCTGCCTGCGCAGAGTCATGTGTCGCTTTATATTCCACCGGTTCCGGGATACCAGCACGTCGCTACTCTTGTAACAGACGCTCTGTAATTTCGCTGCCCACGGAAACCTATCTTCCCATCCTTCATGCCTGTTCCATGCTTACCTGTCTTTCTTGTTATAGATAACTCGTCTTTGCGGCTATGTCTGCTCCTGGTTCCTGCATCTCTCGCTGGGCTGTCACTTCCCCCGTTCCGCTTCTCCTACACTGAAGTGCTTACTCCGTCTTTCATTACTGAATCTTCTTCAAGATGTAAGAATGTAGTAGGGATTTTAAGAGGGTCATGTCTTTCATAAGCTTTAAACACAGCAATAATCTCTTTCACCTTGCAGGTAAACTGCGGCAGGAGTCTTTCTTTCACTGCCGACAACTACGCAACTGGCACAGAAGCCTGTAGCCTTGGTTACACTTGTAGCCCCGTAAGTAGTGCTGCAGAAGGGCGGGCTTCAGAGCAAAATCTGTAATCTTTCCTCTTTCTCATTCTTATCTGATTATAGAGATCGTACCCTCCATGGGATGGATGTTAAGATCTTTCAAGCCCTTTCTATAGCCTGATCGGAGATCTGCATAAACTATTCCCAGGTGCTATCCAGTTCTGCTTTTCTCATTCTACGTCTCTCTCTATTTCCACATCCATACTTACCCTTTCATTCTTTCTGACAGAAGAATGCTTCCACTCGACACCGTGAGAATATCCAGTCCAGTAACTTCCCGGTCCAGGATTCCAAAGACAGAAAAGCTGCTAAGACCCAAGCTCTCTATTCCAGCACAGGATTTTTTCCACCAGAGTGTTTCCCTGGGGGTTTTGCTCCATTTTGAGTCCACAGGGGGAGCTGACAGGGGGATTTTCCTGTCGCCAAGGACCTACCATCTGCTAAGGTTAGTGACGCACCGCACAACTTCCAAATCAATTGTCACAAGAACCTTTAGTGTTTTTGTTTTTTGTATTTTGTTTATTTTTGGTTTTACTGAACTAAGAAAACATTTCACTGAATTTAATAATTTCTTCTCACTTTCACACAACTGCTTCAAAGCATTTTGAATGTTTTCCACAAAAATCTGATTAAGTTAGATGGATTCCATCTCGCCGAAAAATGATGGCCCAACCAAATTTAATGTTCTCATTATGAAACTATGTCATGCCAACATGGCGAACAAAAGCAAACACAGCTTTATTTACGTTGTGCCTTTCTTTTTCCATTTGCAGACAAAATGAACTGGAACACATCCACATCTGTCTCTGCGCAATGCATGAAATGATTACTTGGGAATTAGGCAGCATTTCCTTCACCTTTCCCAATGTCTCCTTCATTGCAAACTGCAAAGAAATTCCAGTCATGTTCCCCAAATTCTTCCTACAACAATGAATGATAATAATGACTGCATGCTTCAATTAAACCATATTTGCATAACATGGGAGCAGGTCCACCCACTTAATTCCACGCACTCCACATCAGAACACTTCCAATTCACAGAATCCTAGATTTTTGGCGATTCCACAATGCTCAGCACACACCTTCACCTATTGGACCCAACAGTCCCCCAAAATCCAAACACTTTGCCTGCTGAAAGACATTGCCATGGCTATTTTCAATCCTCTCACAACTCCTAACAAAACTCCTGCTACCCTCTCTTCCTGTACACCACACCCAGGTCACCTGATTGGCTGATCCCCTGATGTCCGTGGACAGTCGACTGTCCACAGCCTCCGCAGTTCTCTCTCCATGCCAGGCATCCTCAAACAACCGAGCTGTGACATGTGTCATCCGCGGATGCCACTGCCAGTCAAAGGGTTTGTGAAGGGAAATTAAACACAAGGGGGGTCATTACGAGGTTGGAGGTAACCATGGCACTATTAGCGCCATGGCTGCCTCCAAAAGCTCACCGACTCTGCCCTGGTGAATGGAGTTATTACCGCCCCATTGCAAGGTTGGCGGGGTGGTAATTCCCCATTCACCAGGGCCCTTCCCCATTCGCATTTGAGCCCCCATAGGGCTCAATGGGAATGGGGAAGGCGCTAATAACGGTACCGCAAATTGCGGTACCGTTATTAGCTCTAAGGTACCTTTGCGGGTCCTGTCCTTAACACCTGGTAAAACCAGGCGTTAAGGGAGGACCCGCAAAGGGAACTCATAGTAGGGCGGTAAGGGATTACCGGTACCAGTGCCCTTACCGGTACCGGTAATCCCTTTCCGCCCGGGTCGTAATCAGGCCCAATGGAAGTTATTTAATCTTTAGTGGTGGCTCTGAAAATAATCTTTTTTGGGGGGTTTGTTAACAAACACCCCTCTTTCCTTTTTTGCTTTTATGTTGTTTTTTTCCTTACAGGAACTTCTTTAATGCATTCCTAAGATGTGTGAAGTGAACTGGACAAAAAAAAAAAATCACACCGTGAGAATTGACATTATCATTCTCAAAAGATGACAATACTGCAGCATTTTAAAAAAAACAGATATACCTTTATTGACAATCTGCCTTGATTGTTCAATTTGAGGATTGAAAAAGTTTGTTGGACATCACCATATGCGCCTCTGATTTATTTCTGAAAAAATAATCTAGATGCTCTCCAGTAAATCCCTAAAATAAACCTTGTTACTGTGAAAAATATAGCAAAATGCAGTCATAACTATAGGCTTGAGTTGCACTTAACTTATTACTACTGCTATCTAATTGTGCATCAACATTAAGTAGCATCAACACCAGCATTGTTGCACCTATAGAAAACGATGAAACGGGGCAGGCGTTAAGGAGGTTTTAGACGGATGAGATAGAGAGAAAAGAGAGAAAGAGAGTTTCATTATTTACATTTTGTCATGCCATAACGTATTCCCATTAACCCTTTTAGGGTACCACAGCATTTGCTTGATTGTTATCCAGTGTTTCAGGTGCTAAACTATTGTGTGCTTTTCGGACGTCTGAGACATGGATCCAGTACTGCAGCCCCTTCACCTTCACAGAAAGGGGGGTGCAGTAGATCACCTCATATTGCCTGTAGAATCTCGGAGAGTTCAATTTTCTCACAAAACTGCCCACATATGCTAACTGTCCTGACATTAGGGGTTGTGCTGGGCTGTCTGGCGCTGCAGTTGTTGTGTCTGTTTCATTGTCTATAGTGATTGGTGGCACAATTTGTTTAGCAATGCGTCTTACTACTCATGTGTCATGGGAGGATAGCTCAGGGGAAACATGCTCGCCTTGGAAGCAAGACGACACGACTGCGCTTAGAAACCTCTGGGTATTAAGTCCGTTATAAATAACCCATCATATCATGTCATGTGAGATACTCTTTAAATTCTTCTCATAGTACAGTTGCTGTTCCGTGTGTATCAGACACCCTTCTCAATGGCGACAATGGCATTTGCATGCGTCAACCAGTAACTATTTCATGGGGGGACAGGTAGTAGTCCTTGCTAAGCTGAGTGCACAGCTGGAAGAGGGCTAAAGGCAGACAGTATACCCAGTTCTTTTTTGGAGAGTGACATAGTTTTGATAACCACTCTTATGGAGCCGTTGATTTTCTCAACAACCCTGTACATTTGTGGGTTTTAAATTGAACACATTTTGTGTTTTATTCCCAGTAGTAGAATACCTCTCTGATGAGGAACTTGGCTGCACTGGCTTGCATCTGGGCACAGGGACCTGCTTCCATCCATCGCGAAAAGGGACATGCCACCACAATCAAGTATCTTGCCCCATTGCATCTCTCCCACATGTCCGCGTGATCAATGTGCAGCTCACAGAAGGGACCTGCGGGGCAGGGTAGCGTACCCCGCAATGTTCTTAGAGTCATCCCTGAGTTAAACACTTAGCATGTTGTGCACTCAACCACCATTTTGTTCAGATATTCCTGAAGGTTTGGGATGAACCAATGTTACTGGAGATCAGCTGCTAAGTGCAGTTCTGAAGTATGGGCTGGGAAATGCAATTGCTCGAATGCTACACACAATAGTTCTATGTGCATTCTGACTTTCCCTGTTGTGTTCTGTCTCCACAGTAAATCAGTGGGTGACTGTGTGCACCCTCGTTTGGTCCATAACTCTTGCTCTTTTAGCAGGGCTCTCTTTTGTAACTCTATTATTTGTGAAATGGGTAGTGCGTTGCAACCCTAAGCTTTTGGCTCTTCTGTTTTGTTTACTAGTATGCATTCTGCACTCATTGATATGGGGAGATATGCTGCTTGTTTTGCAGTGGTATCTGCTGCTGCATTTCGTAAAGATATTTTGTCTACATTTTAGGTGTGTGCTTGGCATTTCACTATGGCTGCTACAGATGGTTCTGCAAGCGCATGAATTAATTTATTCTGTAACTATGCATGTTGTACTGGGGACCCATCCGCTCTCCTGAATCCCCTTCTTCGCCATCTGTATAGCCCAGCATTTACAGTGGTGGTTACTTATGCTGAGTCTGAATATATTCTCACCACACATCCTTTTGCTGCATGGAGATCCTCAATTAATGCTACTAGCTCTGCTGCCTGGCAGAGTAGTACATGGGCAGATGTTTCTTGACCATTAGCTCATATTTTCCATCCTCCATTCGTACTACTACTGCCTCTAAATGTTTTTCACCTGTTTCTTGGCTAATCATACTGACCCATCAACAAAGAATACTTCTCCTTCTTGTAGTGCATTTTCCCTTGCTTTAGGAATGTCATCTACTTCTCCCTCGTATGTGGCACAATCATGTTCTTGAATATCTTGAACAGTGTATGGCTCTGTAAGGAACGTGGCTGGGTTTACTGATTTACATCTTACTACCTGAATATTGGGGCTCGAGAGGATGATCTCATAGGCTGACACCCTTTGTGTGGTGAGGGTGGATTTTGATCTTTCAGGTATTGCAAACGGCGAGTGTTCCACGTTCAGGATAACAGAGCACCCCATGACAGTTGTCGATCTTTTCTCAATAGCAAAGGCAGCAGCTGCAAGAGCCTGTTCACAAGTGGGCTACTGGAATATGCTAGTGGTGTGTGTCCCTTGGAACTCTTTTGTGCCAGTACTGCTGCCATCAGAGTGCCATTAGAGTGCAAGAAGTGGTAAAATTATCACTCATAATCAGGTGCGGCTAGAACTGGGGCCGTGCAGATCAATTCTTTTAAGTTTTTGAATGCTGTTTGTATTTCTGCTCTCCAAATTATATGGGTCTTCTATTTCTGAGTTTCTTTTAGATCTTGTAACATAGGCCTTGTGTATGCTGCATAATCTAATATCCATGCTCTACAGTTGTTGCATATTCTGAGGAACTTTTGCATGTCCTTTAGTGTATGTGGTCTGGCTGAAGCACACACTGTTGCACCCTGTTGGGTATTATTCTCTTGCCATCTTTTGAAATCAATTGGCCCAAGTACAGGACCTCAGTCAGACAGTACTGAAATGTCTTCTTGTCTACATTGTACCCCTTTTGGGTGAGTAACTGGAGGAGCACAATAGAATCTCTCCGACAACTCTCTTCGCTGCCACTGCAGACTAGGAGATTGTCTACGTATTGAATGAATGGTGCTCGGGACTTGAATATTGCTGATGTCTTCGTGCAATATCCTGTTGAATATGCTGGGGCTCTCACAATACCCTTGGGCCAGACGACAGGGTTTATACCTCCTACCATCCAGTATGAATGCTGTGAGATATTGTGAGCCTGATTGCCTGATTCGAGGGGGCACTGAGAAGAAGACGTTCTTCAAATCAACCATAGTTAAGTGAGTGGCCTGTTTTGGGATGCTACACAAAATGGAAGCAGGATTCGGGACAAGAGGGAACTCCTTTTGGACAATATCATTAAGTGGGCGGAGGTCCTGTATCATATGCCATGACCCCCCTGTCGCTTTCTTAATGGGGTACCTGGCTGTGATGCACGGGGAGGTTGAGGGGACAAGTATCTCTTGCTCTAAGAGTGCACTCAATGGGCCTAATTACACATTAGATGGTAGAGGGATAAAGGCGCCGGTAGAGCTGCTCGACCTGTTATCCCTCTACCGCCTCATTACGAGGTCTGCTTGCGGGTCTGATAAAACCAGGCATCCTTAGTGGGACCCGTGAGCAGACCAGGATGCTAACAACGGGCCCGTCATTAACGGGCCCGTTGTTAGCATCCTCCCCATTCCCATTGAGCCCTATCGGGGCTCAAATGGGGATGTACCGGGTCCGGGTTCCTGGAATGGGAAAATAGCAGGCCCTCCAAGGTCGGAATGGTCTGGTATTTCCCCCTTCCAGGAACCCGGTACCCGGTATGGGGGTAGCCATTCTGCTAAAAGCGGCATGACTATCTCTATACTTGTAATGAGGCCCAATGTCTCTTGGATTACTTCCTTCACTTCTGGGGGCAGGGGGTATTGTTTTACTCGGGGTAATATCACCACTGACATTGACCAGGTCGAGTTTGTATGTGATCAGAATTTGTCCATTGTAGGCCTGTGGATTAAGTCAGGACTGGTACTGAATTCTATCTGGAAAGCCAAAATGGATTTGTTTAAAATGGGCATCTTGATAGCTCACGATCCTGAACGCCTGATAGAAGAACGTAAGGGCCCTGTTGTGAATGATACTGATGGGTGTTTGCCCGTTTGTTCATGCTCATAATGCGGTCCGATTGACATGCCGCGTCAGGCTGACTTGAATTCCCCAAGGACATAACCGAGTGGGTGTCCTCTTTCTTTAATGAGTTGGAATACGATGGGGCATACTCACTTACAATGGACCTGAAATCAGTTTGATATAGTGGTCCTTCAAGAATCATGCTTACAAAAAACACCCTTGTGGGATGATCATGATATAGTTTTGTTGCCAGCCATGGTGGGCACTAAGGGGAGACCAACCTCTGGCCTTATGGTGGTCGTAAAAACAAGCAAAGGTCTGAGCATGAACAGATGGGCTGCTCCCAATAACTTCATTCAGTTGGTTAAAATATGTGACATTAATGGCTCTTTTGCCCTGATAAATCTGTATCACAATCCCATGGGCATTTCAGATGATGTTTTTTATAGAGACTTGGCAAGTGTCCTGGAAAAGGTTGCCCAAGATCAAAGTGTTATTGCCATAGTTGTGGCTGGTGATCTAAACCTTGATTGCTTTTGTCCAAAAAAGACCTTGGCCGTCCAAGAACGGTGGCTTAGATTTACATCAAAATATACAAATGAATAGGTCCAGAGACGCTATGCTCATAATCAACACTCCCAGAAAAAACAGTCAACATCTGCATGTGCAGAGAAAGAATCACTCTTCAGTATTTGTATAATAGAGATAAATCTCACTTATTTTTATATTAGCACTGTGAACCTGGAGGGTTCAAAAAAGACATCAACACTGTTTGTTAAACCAAATCAACAGAAACAAAATACATATAACACACACCGAAATAAAACATATTCGGAACAGATTCCTAAAAATGTGTGTGTAACAAGGAACAAAAACAAATTAGAATTCGTCAAGACCTTCACATACTGTTGTGTATAAATTCAGAAAAGACATTATAAAAGCCTGTAGGACAATGATAAGGACACAAAGGGCCTCATTACAACTCAGGCGCTAAGGGGTTTATGGCGCCGTAAACAGCGCCGACCCTTACCGCCTGAGTACGAGGTCCCTTAGCGCCATGGAGGATTTAACACCTGCTTTACGGTGGCGTAATTAACGCCTTCCCCACTCCCATTATGCCCTATGGGGCAAAAATGGGAATGGGAAAGGGTAAATGGGTTAATGGGGACTTACCGCCCCGCCAACCTCGGAATGGGGCGGTAAGTCCGCCAACCACCATGGCGTAAACGTAATGCGAGGAGTACATAGAGGCGAGCTCATGTGGCACACGCATCCCTAGCAACTGCCTGTGATATTTATTATTCTACAGCTTTAGACGTCATCCAACACAGAATTCCGTCCTGATGAAGGCCGTGTTAAAGATGAGGCACATCTAGCCCACCGAAAACGGCTGAAACACCTGGTGTAGACGCACTACTCCCTTTAGTACAGCCCCAGCCCCACATTATGACCCATCAACCTTTTGTGATGTCATTTTTGATGTCCTGGGTGTTAGTCTTAGCAGTGCACGGTGACGGCGTGAGTTATGGTTGCTTATCTTACCATAACTGCCGAATTTCAGGGGTTTTTCGGTTTTACTTTGAACCATAACGTCCCTTTAACAACATTTTTTCACTGAATTTCATAGGTTTTTAGGAGCGCAACTTAACCATAAAGTCCCTTTAACAAAGTTTTTTTACTGAATTTCATAGATTTTTAGTAGCGCAACTTAACCATAACGTCCCTTTAACAAAGTTTTTTACTGGATTTCATAGTTTTTTAGTAGCACAACTTAACAATAATAACTTTGGCTTTATGTACATATAATATGGAACATACTGAACCCTTTCTACTGAATTTGACGGTCCGCAGACATGTTTGGACAACAGTACCACCACCTAAAAACTCTGGGGAGGTATGTGTAATAGTTATATCATAACATAGGAACATTTAACAAACAAATTCACAAAGCAGCACACATACAAAGTATATGTAGTAATACTTAAAAAATGTTACCCATATATGTAACACACTAACCATTCATGTAAATACAAGATGTTTTAAAATGGAATATACCAAAAGAAGATAAAGTGGCTTCCACCATAATTAGCTCACAGACGCTCCACAACCAACAGCAAGACCAGACGTATACACTACTGATTATATATATCACCAGACTAGTAGGTGCACTTCTTTTTACTCATATATTTATAAACTTTCTATATTAGAAAAAAAAACATATTACTTTTTTGTTTACTTACAATAATGTGTAGTACTCTCGACTGGCTAGAGGAGCATTTCCCACAAGAGGAAATGTTAGAAAATAGTCCACCTAATGGTACACACTTTACTATATAAACCAATTAATAAATATTATTCTGTATACATTTAACATATACATTTTTTTTATTACAGACCATACAAAAATTCCAAGCATCTCATAACAACAATCAGAGGATATCACTCTACAGCAGATTAATCAAAAAATGGACGACCTTATGCAAAATTTTATGGATTTGAAAAACTTTGTGGAAAATTATGTGAAACCCCCAACAGCACACCATTGTCCAACCTGAACTTGTCCCCCCTCACCCTATCCCACGCAGTTAACCCCAAACGCTGTCTATGGACCAAAGCGTTTTGATGAGCTTTCCTTCCCTTCTTCACCTGATCCCAGTTATCTAGAAATCCCTAATTCTCCTGTTTTTGTTTCCGTTTCTGCCCCACCTTCCCAGTCATAATTGTATATATATATGAAATAAAGTTACTTTTCTTATATTGTGTTGTAATTACTTTCAGTTCCTTGTGATAAAACAAATGTAGGTGTCCACGGACACCGCGGTTGTTTGGAAATGTTCGTAAAGAAACGAAAATGTGACTGTCCTGAGGACACTACATCTGTCCGTAATGTTCTCATGCAAGTTGAAAATGTTCTAAGAACACTCGTAGTGCCCTGAAATGTTCGTAAATAAACGAAAATGGAGGTGTCCTTAAGAACACTATGCCTATTCGTAGAGTTCGATAGCAAACAGAAACTGTTCTAAGAACACTCGTTGTGTCCTGAATTGTTCGTTAATAAACGAAAATGGAGGTGTGCTTGAAACGCTATGTCTGTCTGTATTGTTAGCAAATAAATTAAACTGTGCTGAGAAAAAACGGCTGTCCGTAACTGTTAGTTTTACATGTGACGCACTTTTAATTAGTTCAGGACCCGAACACTGTCCGCAGAACATCAACACGCATGCGCAAAACAATGTCCATTCATTGGGTGCCCTGCGGACGGCCGCTACCTTAGCGAACATGCTCACAAAACAATCATGTGACTGCGCCCACGCTCATCTCGTGCTCTAAATGCGGACACTGTTTGTGTCCCCGACCAGTTTAAAAGTACATTTCCAAGTAATCCACAATATTTCTCATTAAAAAATCACCATACCACAAATCCCACATACTAATCCTAACTTTCCACATAGTTTTTGTGACTTTTTGAACCTTTTTTGATGTTCGATCTGTCTTGCGGACGGCGCGCATGTCTGCGACCCGCGCACAAGCACCCCGATATAAGACCACGCCCTAGAGCGCATTCTCATTGTATTTCTGACTATTCCACAGAGCACACTGCATTTTGCTGTATACTTTGCAGATTTTGAGATTAACATCTCCAAGCCTATGACATCCATGGCTCGACTATTACCACATGGTGCTACATCTGCCTCAGCACCACCCCCACCCCCTCCACCACCACCATTTCCACAAGGGCCTGAAGAGGGAAACAGGAGTGAGGATACAGAGGAGGAAGAAGAGGATGACGAGAATGAGGTAGAGGAAATCCCTACTACCCGCCCTCGGCGTGAATCTTGGGTGTGGCGGTTGTTTACCGTTCATGGAAACGGTCCTAAGTCTCATGCGAACCGTGTCACCTGTAATGAGTGCAAAATGGTACTCAGTCGCAGGAAGCATGGTTCGTATAGCTTTGGGACCACTACCGTGAAGCGACACCTGCGCTCATTCCACACTGGGGCAATTCGCAAGGTTGTACCTTGCGAGAGGCGTAGTAGGTTGATTGCCTCTACTTCATCCTCCGTTCCTGATCCTGTCACCACAAGGAACACCTCTGTGGGACAGCGTCTTCCTCAAGCTGCCTCACAGGCCATACAGAATTCTGATGACCCTTACCTTTTCGAGGGTCACAGTTGTATGTGTGTACTGTGACACAGTACTCTGCAGGGGGGAACAATCATCTCAGAGCACCAGAAGACCTGCTCACTACCCAAATAAAACCCACTCTACATCTTCCTCTCTCAGCTCGCCCTTTCTTATCGCTGTGATTGGTGTCCCCCTCCCTTTGCCCTCCTTTCCCTCCTCTCCTAGTGTGTCGTGTATAAAAAAGAACAAAATAACAAAAATCAAAAAAATAAATAAGGCTCTTTTCAGAGCCGCCTTTCACAGTTAAAAAATAGAAGTGAAGATACATAAAGCATAGCCATTTCAATTTTGTGAAAGTCCGCGGACAGTCCGCGAACAGAAAAACAATTGCATTGCTACCCTATTGAAACCAATGCATTTTTCTCTAACAGGAAGTGGTGGCTCTGAAAAGAGCCTTTGGCAGGTGTTTGAATGTAAAACATTTTAACTACGTAAGACATACTTCAAAACGAATGCTGTATTTCTAAAAAAATGTTGCAATGCATTTTGTACATTTCTCAGAAAAATCTGATTGCCAGCATAAGTAAGATGGACTCCATCTACAAAACAAAATATTTTCATTGTTAAAAGAGGACATGCCAAAATCTCTTAGGAAGGCACAAACAGACTTATTAACATTATGCCTTGCTTTCTCATTTGTGGAGCACATGAGAAAGAACGAAGCCACACTTGTCTCTGCGCAATCCGTGAAAAAATTATTTTAGAGTTTGGAAACATGTCCATTATCTTCTGAAGTCCTTCTTTCATTGCAAATTGCAAAGAAATTCCAGACACATGTCCTAAACTGTTCCCTACACAATGAATTACAATTATGTTTGGATGTTCCTCTATCTTCAAAGTTGCACAGAGAGGTAGCAAGTCCAACCACTTCATTCCATGCACTCCATGCCAGTGCGCTTCCACATGTGGGAATCCAAGATCTATAGATACTCCACAGCTTTCTGCATGCACCTTCAACCAATGAATCCACGAGTCTCCCAAAATCCATACAATCTGTGTTTGAAACACTCAGCCATAGCTATCTGTTCTTCTCTCTGCAAAAACAATATCTGAGAAAACCTCTCCTAGCACAACACACTCACTAAACTTTACTGACCAATCCCTTGCTTCATCCAATCTCATTTCCATACCTCCCCTCCCCAAATTCCCCGGATGTAATATGCGGTGTCCTAGAACTACCGCCATGTCCGTGAACGTATCGTAACATGTAAAGCCCTTCTACCATTTTGATTTCACTCTCTGTGCCATTCCCTCATTGGATGTAGCTAATCAATCACATGACCATCCACCAATCAAATCCAATAACTCTACATGTAACTGCATCATCATAGAGCAGCACTACAAATGTACGGTGTATCTCTCGGAGTACAAGTCTCATACCATTGACAATCTACGAGAAATACTATACAAATCTCCAATATTTCTACTTGCAGCTTGGTCCATATCCATTTACATGAACAGAAAGTACAGGTATGAATATTTTCTACACAGTACATGAACATATTTTCTAACCGACTCTTACCTTCTATAATCTGAAAAATGAGTGGACGATCATTGTTTCATTGTCCTAAAATGACCCGTCACTTACAAACCTTTATATCGTTTAATTTCTTCATACACACACACACATGCAAATACTATTAAACTAACATTTTTGAAATAAAATATATACACGACATATAATCACACAAAATAACATACACACTCTATGATCAAATCTCAAACAATAATATTTGTACAAACACATAATTGGTTTTAATTTTTTTCATTTATATAAGTACTTACATACATTTAGATAGGACAAGCTGACTATGACATTCACTCATGACTCACTATTACGTGGAAAAGCTTAGTTACAAGAATAGTGGTATACGTTGGTAGATTATGAATTCCACAAACCATATTAAAGATATTTTCTTTCCTACTCTTAGTAATAATATAGTTTTAAAGGTTTTCAGGAAGGCACTGAGCATTTCAATTGTGGGATTTGTGGTATGGTGATTTTTTAATGAGAAATATTGTGGATTACTTTGAAATGTACTTTTAAACTGGTCGGGGACACAAACAGTGTCCACATTTAGAGCATGAGATGAGCGTGGGCGCGGTCACATGATTGTTTTGTGAGCATGTTCGCTAAGGTAGCGGTCGTCCGCAGGACACCCAATGTGCGCATGCGTTTTGATGTTCTGCGGACAGTGTTCGGGTCCTGAACTAATTAAAAGTGCGTCACATGTAAAACTAACAGTTACGGACAGCCGTTTGTTCTTAGCACAGTTTAATTTATTTGCTAACAATACAGACAGACATAGCGTTTCAAGCACGCCTCCATTTTCGTTTATTTACGGACAATTCAGGACACCACGAGTGTTCTTAGAACAGTTTCTGTTTGCTATCGAATACTACGAATAGGCATAGTGTTCTTAAGGACACCTCCATTTTCGTTTATTTACGAACATTTCAGGGCACTACGAGTGTTCTTAGAACATTTTCAACTTGCATGAGAACATTACGGACAGATGTAGTGTCCTCAGGACAGTCACATTTTCGTTTCTTCACGAACATTTCCGAACAACCGCGGTGTCCGTGGACACCTATATTGGTTTTAGCACAAGGAACTGAAAGTAATTACAACACAATATAAGAAAAGTAACTTTATTTCATATATATATATACAATTATGACTGGGAAGGTGGGGCAGAAACGGAAACAAAAACAGGAGAATTAGGGATTTCTAGATAACTGGGATCAGGTGAAGAAGGGAAGGAAAGCTCATTGAAACGCTTTGGTCCATAGACAGGGTTTGGGGTTAACTGCGTGGGATAGGGTGAGGGGGGACAAGTGCAGGTTGGACAATGGTGTGCTTTTGGGGGTTTCACTTAATTTTCCACAAAGTTTTTCAAATCCATAAAATTTTGCATAAGGTCCATTTTTTGATTAATCTGATGTAGAGTGATATCCTCTGATTGTTGTTGTGAGATGCTTGGAATTTTTGTATGGTCTGTAATAAAAAAATGTATATGTTAAATGTGTACAGAATAATATTTATTAATTGGTTTATATAGTAAAGTGTGTACCATTAGGTGGACTATTTTCTAACATTTCCTCTCGTGGGAAATGCTCCTCTAGCCAGTCAAGAGTACTACACATTTCTGTGAGAAAACAAAAAAGTAATATGTTTTTTTTCTAATATAGAAAGTTTATAAATATATCAGTAAAAAGAAGTGCACTTACTATGTCTGGTGAGATATGTAATCAGTAGTGTATACGTCTGGTCTTGCTGTTGGTTGTGGAGCGTCTCTGAGGTAATTATGGTGGAAGCCACTTTATCTTCTTTTGGTATATTCCATTTTAAAACATATTGTTTTTACATGAATGGTTAGTGTGTTACATATATGGGTAACATTTTTTAAGTATTACTACATATACTTTGTATGTGTGCTGCTTTGTGAAATTGTTAAATGTTCCTATGTTATGATATAACTATTACACATACCTCCCCAGAGTTTTTAGGTGGTGGTACTGTTGTCCAAACATGTCTGCGGACCGTCAAATTCAGTAGAAAGGGTTCAGTATGTTCCATATTATATGTACATAAAGTCAAAGTTATTATTGTTAAGTTGTGCTACTAAACAACTATGAAATTCAGTAAAAAAAACTTTGTTAAAGGGACGTTATGGTTAAGTTGCGCTACTGAAAACCTATGAAATTCAGTAGAAAAACTTTGTTAAAGGGACGTTATGGTTAAGTTGCGCTACTAAAAACCTATGAAATTCAGTAAAAAAACTTTGTTAAAGGGACGTTATGGTTAAGTTGTGCTACTAAAAACCTATGAAATTCAGTGAAAAAACATTGTTGAAGGGACGTTATGGCAAAGTAAAACCGAAAAACCCCTGAAATTCGGCAGTTATGGTAAGGTAAGCAACCATAACTCGCGCCGCCACAGTGCACTGCTAAGACTAACACCCAGGACATCAAAGATTACATCATAAATGTCATTGATGACATCACTGATGTCATCACATGCTGGCTCCCTCTTTTTTCCTTTACTGATATATCTAGGCCAGTTACAATCAGGAACTAAAAATTCACTATATTATAATACAAAGTACTATGTTTGTAGACTTATACTACAAATATGTTCTTACAGTAATTCACTTATGGTCCACTCAAAGCATATGAACCATATACAAGGGAGAAAACACAGACTTGGAAGACAACAATGCTTTCTGTGTATGAAGATGATTAGTACGGTTATCAACACTGTGTTATAGTTCTGTTGTTTTTTTTATTACTGTACTTTCCCTGAATATGCTCATATTTGTACACATTGCACGTACACTACTTTCATTAGGGTCTAGTCACAATATGTGATAGTTATACATAGGGAAGTAGTAGCTTTGAAGCAGAGCAATCATTTCTGTACATGAAGATAATCAGTTACGTTATGAAAATTGTCAGGTAATACTGCTGTTTTTTTGTTTACTTCACTTTCCCTGTATATGCTTTATTTGTATGTGTTATTGTCTGTTTGTGTTTGGTGTGCAGTAATGCAATAATGTAGTAATTGGGTTTTATTAGCTATCTATTACATGTTTCACATTATGCAAAACTCTAATAAAAAAGCAGTTATCATTTCAGTATTCAACATGGCAAGATTATGAATATTGCACCTTCATCATTTATGCTGCACACACTGTTTATGTTTCTGCATGAATAGCTTAGTATACTGGATAGAACTTCATAATAGAATGCAATGTATGTCAACACATTCCTTAATGCACTAATTAGCTCACAATATTTATTCCAATGATCCTTGACACTTTTTTGTCAATATTACAATAAGAATCCCTTCTACAGAGTTTTCATGAAAAGTAAATGCACATGTGATGTCATCAGTGATGTCATCAATGACATTTGTGATGCCATCTTTGATGTCCTGGGTGTTAGTCTTAGCAGTGCACGGTGGCGGCGCGCGTTATGGTTGCTTATCTTACCATAACTGCTTCGGTTTTATTTTGAACCATAACGTCCCTTTCACAACGTTTTTACACAGATATATATATATATATATATATATATATATATATATATATATATATATATATATATATATGTAAAACATATTGTTAAAGGGATGTTATGTTTAAGTTGTGCTACAAAAAAACTATGAAATTCAGTAAAAAAACTTTGTTAAAGGGACGTTATGGTTAACTTGCGCTACTAAAAACCTATGAAATTCAGTAAAAAAAACTTTGTTAAAGGGATCAAGTAAAATCGAAAACCCCTTGAAATTTGCTAGTTATGGTAAGCTAAGCAACCATAACTTGCACCACCACCGTGCATTGCTAAGACTAACACCCAGGACATCAAAGATTTAACAACGTTTTTTTACTGAATTTCATAGGTTTTTAATAGCGCAATTTAACCATAACCTCCCTTTATCAAAGTTTTTTTTACTGAATATACATATACATAGTGTGAATTTGATAGATGTTTACTAGGATTCCCTTACTTTATGTACATGTAACATAGAATATACTGAACTCCTCGCTAGTGATTTTGATGTCTGCGCACTGTGCTTATGTCCGCGGATGGACGCGGACAACATTAACACTACCCAAAAACTCAGGGGGTATCTTACATTGTTCTATCATGCCATATAAACACTAAACACGTTCAAAAAGCAGCGCATAAACACATTGGCCCTCATTACGACCCTGGCGGAATTCGAAAAACGATGGCGGAAATGTAATACCGCCATCGAATACCGCTCGTTGCGATTATGACCCGTCACCGTAAAGTACGATGCCATTAGCGACACCGTAGTGAACGCCAACGCTAACTGCACCAAGTACGCGCACGCGCGCCTTGCAAAACCGTAATTTCCGCCATGGCGCAACGGTACGCGAATTCTGACCCTAGCGGACATTTACTTAACGCCATCAAGCATGGCGGAAAGTACCATTCCGCCATGGTGAGAATTACGGCATCGCGAACCAACCGTAAATGGCCCTACTGAGTGCCTGTACTCCACTCCCTGCCCACATTGCACAACTCCTCGTAGGCGCAATGTAGTCACACTATGCAACCAGTGAAATGTACAAGTCACCCATGCATGCCAACGAACAAATGCATGCAGGGGCTCCAAGTGCCTTGTGAGTGGCCATCCATATTTGGCATGTCACCATTGCCGTACTGATGCAGCACAGGCATGTGAAGGTTCAAGTACACCAAAATGAACTGAAATATTCCATGAGACAAAACAACAATAGTCCCCCATCGCTTGCCACCAGTGTAAATCAACATTCAAAGCAGTATCCTGAGGGAGACTGCACCAGCCCTGTACTCTTGCCAGTAGACAAACCAACCATCAGCATAAGCATGTACCACACAAGTTGGCAGAGTGACTGAGCAGCCAGGCTCATCTCAAGAGGGGCCAATGGGAGCTGTAGGGCACAGATGGCACGAATACAGAAGCAATTCCAATGGACCTGACCTCAGTCTCCCTCCAAGAAACGCACGCAAACACAGGCACATGTGACCAGACATTTTCTGATAATCCCATCATTCCACAAATCCACCTGGCTGACCGGCATCTGTTGCACAAAAGCTAATCCCCCGCCCCTGAGCATGACATCATAAAAACAGTCATAATGGCAGCCCCTATCCCTGACCTTACTGGGCTTCGTAGGCAAACGCGGCCAGTACAGTACCACACAACTCTACTCAGAAGCCGGAACCCAATGCAGATCATCTCACAATACATCGCGCCACAAATCGGAATATGCTACATTACTAGCAAAGAATAACGCTACACGGTTAATATCTGAATATAAATTTAATGCACATCAAAATCACCAAGCCCATACAGCTATTTGCTCATAAACTCCCAAATAATTTTCATTACTGTGGGCTGCATCCGCAATAAATGACCAGCTTCTTCTTGTGTGACGCCCTGTTCCTTCATGGTACACAGGGGCTACATTTACGTTCAAAAAGGCAACATGGAAGCGCCTAGAACCGCAGGGCCGTCCCATGAAGTAGGCACTAGTCCAGCTGAAAGGTTGATATGTTGCTCCTAGCCACTAGTACTGCGTAAGGGCACGTGGCCCATTGGCGATCGTCCCATAAGATCGTAATGGTGCTCCACTGATTAACTCGAAGCTGCAGGTGTCGACTGTAAAAGCCATCTGCAGGAGTGGCGTACAGATGGCAGCGGCAAAAGGGGAGGAGATACCTGTCACCCAAATGAAAAAAAAAATAATAGTATGGGCATCCGAACTTCATATGTATTACTCACTTCATTCAACACACTAAATCTACAACCATATGCATGCTAGCCCACTCAAAAGGATTAATTTCACCCAAAAATCACTTGCGAATCATAACGATATAAATCGAGGTGAATACACTATTACAAACGAGTGTTTGTGTGCATGCGTCTGTTAAAACAGAATCCATTAGATGGGATTAGTAACGTGCATAGACACAAGTGTTTGAAGGCGCGTCGAGACAGGGAGGGTTCAACAAGGGCAGATAGACGATGGTCCCACTATGGCAGCTGTGCATCACATAGCGCAGGGGAAGGGGATAGATTCCAAAAAGCCATGTACATGGCAAACTCTCAATTAAATCATCTGTCCATGCATCCATTCATCATTCCCTCATCCCGGTATAAAAACGCCTGAATATTTACTCACATAACATTTGAAATTTCCATTGAGTCTGTGCGTAATGCAGTCTGCAAAATCCACTGTGCTCCTGCCCGGATTTCTAGTGTAGTGAAGTAACATGTATTTGGGAACGTCCTGCCTTATCGTCCACTACGCTATTGCGCATCCCATTCAATTCATATCAATCATTGCATTCTCGTCATGGGCCCTGTCCCAAGGACATTCAACAATAGAACGTTATATTTCCAGTCAGACCTGTGGGCGTCTCCTCGCCGCTAGTTGAAAACCAAAAGCGCTGTCCTTCGAATTCCTCATTTGCAACATCACGTCGAAAAGGCATCTGTGAACGCTTGAATTCACAAATACATCTATGTAGTGCGGCTGTGTGTGAAAATGGTAATTGGCTTCAATCACTAATGGGACTCCCCGCCCGTCGGTGAACGTCGGTACAGTGCTGCATGAGGGTCCACCGTTGATCGAGTACTACATTCCACTGACCCTTCACAAGTTTGTTCGCGACTGCAAATATAGTATGTGAAACAATGGGACCATAGCAGAATTAACATATAAACCAATATTTCACTGCCATCGGGATAAAATACATGATTGTAATTGCAAGATGCCATGCGTCAAATTGCAGCGTTGTGTGCGGGACGTGCTCGCCCAAAAGTTATTGCAGCTGGCACAGGTGGAATGAATCACCACAGGTGGAGGCTATACAGCCTGAAAACACATAAATTGCACACCCAACCCCCTCCCACAACCACACCCACTCCAAAATGCTACCGACAGGACTAGCGATGTTGGGCCTGGGGGACCTGATAGCACTGCAAGTACTCCAACTTCAAGAAGAAGACGAACACCAACTACTACAACAACCGGCCGCACAGAGGAGACGCAGGAGGAGGAGGAGGAGGGCAAGGCAGGGGCAGCAAGGCCCACCAGCACAGCCACTACCACCACGCAGGCAGCCCGCAATCCCACGCCTCCGAGCTAATCCGTTCAACCTCACTGCTGAGCAGATCCACACCCTCTACCGTTTGGACCGGGACACCATAACCGCCATTGTCAACATGACACACGCTGACCTTGTCAGCATGATAGATAGCCCAACCGCCATCCCACCCCTACTGAAGGTGGTGTCTGTACTCCACTTCCTGGCCACAGGCACCTACCAGCACACAGTCGGACAGTTGCATGGCATTTCACAGCCACTATTGTCACGGACACTATTCCAAGTGCTTGATGCCCTCCTGAAGCACACAGACGACTGCATCTCTTTACCACGCTCGGAGCAGGAGATTACAAACACAAAAGTGGGATTCCATGCACTTGGCGGCATACCGGGTTGCATTGGTGCCATCGACTGCACCCATGTGGAATTGGTTGTCCCACATGCCATGGAGGTCCAGTACCGCAACCGGAAACAATATCATTCTATCAATGTACAAATGGTGTGTGACTCCAACAGGATCTTTACACATTGTTGTGCCCGATTTCCAGGATCAACCCATGATTCTATGGTCTTGAGGAACTCTACAATACCACGCTACATGGAGCGACACGCAGGGCACCGATCCTGGCTACTCGGTGAGTCTCATTTAATGCATGAGAATGTGGGGTAGGTGATGCGTCAATGACCTGGCAGGAAGGGGGGGGGTGCGTACGTAGCAATGTCATTCCACAAACATCCTTTATTGTCCACATACAGGTGATGCCGGGTATCCACTGAAGAGATGGCTCCTTACACCAATCCGGAACCCACAGAACCAGCATGAGGAGGACTACAACCATGCCCACTCACGTACCCATGTAGTCATAGAACAGGCATTCGGCCTACTGAAGGCTCGTTTCCGCTGCCTCAGCAGGTCTGGCGGGGCACTCCTGTACCGCCATGAGAAGGTTGCAAAGATGGTCATGGCATGTGTCATGCTACACAACATGTGCGTACGTAGAAATGTGGCCATGCCCCCTGACGCAGAACTGCAAGCACCTGAAGATGGTCATGATGAGGGTGGGGATGTGGCAGCACCTCAAGGAGTCCGCGAGGCACAGGAGGCCCGTGAAATTTGTCAGAATCTCATAGATGCATGCTTCTAGCACTCACGCCTGGTGGCTGTTACATGGACACGGGACTTGTGGCACTGTGTGTGTCTGGAACATGCACAATGTGGACTGTACGCCAAGAAAGGCCTCGTACACAAAGATCAATGTCCACACATCTCATTGGATGAATATGAAGAAATGTATAGCAAATGTGAAATGATATTACACACCCAAACGACCCGCAACCCAAAAAAGCCCAACACACCCCCTCCACCCTCCTACCTCCCCCCCGAACACCAGTGTCCAAAGATGCTCATTGTCAGTGGGCAGACGCTATTGCAAGCCCCCTCTCCGGGTATCAGGGGCACCCCTGCCTGTGGAGCGCAGGTTCCTCCCAGATCTACGTTGGGGGCTGCCCTGGACGGAACTTGCAACAGATGATGTCTCTGCCTGCTCACGTCCATGCATGTCCCTAAGGGTTTGTGAGAGCTCAGTGAGCACACGGCGCACAGCGGCAAGTTCACCACATATGTCTTTGGACGTCGCATGCAGTTCCCCCCTCAGGCTCTCGGTGCTTCTCTCCATTTGTCCCCTCAGGCTCTCGGTGCTTCTCTCCATTTGTCCCCTCAGGCTCTCGGTGCTTCTCTCCATTTGTCCCCTCAGGCTCTCGGTGCTTCCCTCCATTTGTGCCCTTAGTGTCTCGGTACTTCGCTCCATTTCTGCCCTAAGTGTCTCAGTAGATGTTTCAATGGCTGCCTTAGAACCCCCACATTCAGCAGCATGCTCCTTGAGGAGCGTGGCCAGTTGCTGCTGTTGCACAATCATCTGCTCGAGGGACTGTTGCCTCTGCTGGGCCATGCCCATTTGCGGTGGTGTCACAGAGGGGCTGATCACCTCATGTTGCCTTGCCACAGGCCTTGTGGGGGTTGGCCAGTCGTCGTCTTGTGGGTGCCCCTGCGTGGTTTCCTCATGGTGTACGGGATGAAACAAACAGGGGGATTGAGACAGGTCATGGATGGGTCCTACATCGACAGCACCGTTTTCTGTGTCGGAGCATGCTGGCATGAAAGCAGTGTCACCTATGGTGCTGCTGCCACCAGAAGCAGTGCCTTCTGTGGCATCCATTGGGGGGACCTGTGGTGCTGCTGTTGTGGACATGCTGGCTGCTGGGGTGCCTGTTGAAGTCCCCTCCAGTGTGCTGCCACTTGATTTGTGCTGCTGCCGTGTCTTGATCCGTGCAGCTGAGGTGGAGGGTCTTTGGCCGTTGGTCTTGGCCCTCTTTGCAGGTGTGCTGGTAGGGGTGTCCTGAAGCTCGTCGTTTGAATCGGACCCTGTGGTGGAGTAAAGGAGGGCGAGCGTTATTTATGGGTCTGTGGAAATTGGAATGGCAATGTATCACATGCATTGGGGTGGTACCTGAGGGTGATTTGGGTCAGGGCCTTGGAGGTGGTCTCATTTTTGTGTGGATTGAGGATGCAGTTATTTTGCAGCCTGCAGTTAGGGTGTGCATGCTGCACATGTAGAGGGTGTTTTTAGGATTTTTACTTATTTATGTATTTAATCTGACTTTTAAAGGGCGCTATCATGGCAATGTATGTGGACGTTCTCCTGGACATGTGTTTCTATTGCACTATGGGGACACATGGTACTTCACATGATTGGACATTGTGGATTTAGCATTGTTTTATTTGGGCCACCTACCTGATTCTTCGGATGTCTGCACTCCTTTCTCCATCCCTCCGACTCCCTCTATGCTCTCCATTCCAATGGTGGAGGCACAGATTTCCTCCCAGGGGGTCAACTTGATGGGTGATTCCGATCCTCCCCCGGTAGCTGTGGCAATGTTTCGTTTGGCAGAAAGTATGCTCTGGACGCGTATCCGCAAGTCGTCCCATCGCTTTCTGCATTGCTGTGGTTTGCGGGGTGCGGTCCCCACCGCACTTACCCGCTGTGCCACCAGGGCCCATATGGCCTTCTTGTTCGCAAGTGCCGTCCTGGTCATTTGCGTCGAGAAGACGACGGCAGCATTCTCCTGGAGGGTCTCTGTGAGCACGGTGAGTTCCTCATGGGAGAAGTGGACCTGCCGCTTGCGATCGCACGCTTTTTTAGCAACTTTTCCCATATTTATTTTTTAAACTGGGGTGGCTAACGGGTTGGGATGTGTCTCAGGGTCGGATTTTTAATGGTTGTGTTGGGATTCTGCTTTTATAGGTGTACGGCGTGCTGTTTCCCGTTCCGGCACCATGTTTTTACTTCCGTTTCCGTATATTTACGGTGACCGTAATTTCCGCTGACCGCTCATTACGGTGACCGCTAAGATGGGTGGCGGAATTGCACCTAGGGCGGCGTACGACGACGGTAAGGGGCGTTTTGGGGTCATTTCCGCCATCGCGGACTTTGCACTTCCGCCATGGCGTAATGCTCGTGCCCGATGGGTCAGAATTAGCTGCACTTTACTCCATCGTGCAATGGCGGAAACGCTATTTACGCTATGGCGGTCATGTCAGTTACTTTCCGCCAGGGTCGTAATGAGGGCCATTATGTGTAATAATAAATGGGAAGTGGAACCTATATATGTAACACATCAAATGTCCATTTAAATAGCACATGTACTAAAATGGAATATACCAAAAGAATAAAAAATGCCTCCAACATAATTACCTCACAGAAACTGCACAGCAAGAAGCAACAATAGACCTACACAACAGTAACAACAAAACTTACCAGAAACTAGTAAGTAAACTTTATTTTTCTTATATATTTCTAAACTTTCTGCATTAGATGCACTAAAAGTAATATTTTTCTTTTTACACAGAAATGTCCAGTACTTTCGAATGGCTTGAAGAAAATTTCTGAAATAACTGAAGACAGTGCTACTAATGGTAGACACTTCTCTATATAAGCGAATTAATAATCATTACTTTATGTGTAGTTAACACATTATTTTTTTTAACAGACCATGCAAACAGTGAAAATAATATAACAAAAGAGACATTAGAAAATGCTCTGCAGCGCATGGATCAAAAAAAGGATATGCTTATGGAAAATGTCAATCTTTTGAAACATTTTTTGGAGGACCACATAAAATAAAAAATAAAAATATCATTGTCCCACATGCACCTGTTCCCCCCTCCATGTCCCAGTCAACTATCCCCAGACCCTCAGTACCTAGAAAAACGTTGTGAGACTTCCATCCCTTCATCCCCTCCCATCCATACTCTCCAAACCCGTAATTCCCCTGTATTTGAGTCAGTTTCTGCTTCCCCCTCTCTTTCATAAATTATATATTTGTATACAATAAAAAAGAATTATGTGTGCTTAAATACAGTCCTTTGTGTCTTATTTTTTTTAAAAAGGCAGTTGGGGTGTTCACGGACAGCTTGGGTGTCCAGAATATCCGCAATTAACCAAAATGAGGGTGTCCTAAGGACACTATACCTGTCCGTATTGTCTGCAAGCAAGATGGAACTGTTCTTAGAACACACTTGTGTCCGGAATGTCTGCAATTAACCAAAATGGAGGTGTCCTAAGGACACTATACCTGTCATACTGTCCGTAAGCAAAATCGAACGGTTCTTAGAACACATTCCGTGTCTGCAATGTCTGTAATTAACCAAAATGGAGGTGTTCTAAGGACACAATACCTGTTCATACTGTTTCTGATTATAATGGGAGTCTCCGTACTGTCCGTAGAACATCTACACACATGCGCAGCGCACCCATAGGTCCTACGAACATAGCGCCTGTCCGTAACTGTCCCTCACACATGTGTCGCAATTTTAATTAGTTTGAGGACCCGAAAACTCTCCGTAGAACACCCATGTGCATGCGCACGACCGTTCCTGCGCATGTGGTGTCCTGCGGACAGCTGTCCCATTCACCAACGTATCCGCAATGTCATCATGTGACCGCACCCACGCTGAGGGTGTGTCCTGATTTGCGGACACTGTCCGGGTCCCCGAACATTTTAAAAGTACATTTTGGACAATCCAAAGAATTTTACAGTAAAAAATCACCATTGCACATGTTCCAAACAATGACCCTGGCGTTCTACATACCTTTTGGAACTTTTTGCTGTCTGCGGAGCGCGCACTGCACCTCTATAAAAGGCCACACCCCAGAGCTCATCCTGATTCTGTCTTTCTACTACTGCAGATTGACTTGCTTTTTTGGCTTTTGTTGCTCTTGCTGCTCTTGCTGCTTTTCCGTCATCTAACCTGATGGCATCCATGGTTGCTGCTGCTCCAGCTGGTGCTACATCTGCCTCAGCACCACCTGCACCACCCCCACCCCCTCCACCAACGCCACCACCTCCCCAAGGGCCTGCAGAGCGGAACGAGCATGAGGATGCAGAGGAGGAGGATGAAGAGTCTTGGGTGTGGCGGTTGTTTACCACTCTTGGTGGAGTGCCAAGAGCACGTGCAAATAAGGTCACCTGCAATCAGTGCCACATGGTGCTGAGTCGTGGGAGGCCTGGTTCATACAGCTTTGGTATGACATCAGTGAAGCGACACCTATGGTTGTTCCACGGTGGGGCTATTTGCAAGGTTGTACCTTGTGATAAACGTTGTAGGTTGAGTTCCTCTACAACATCCTCCGTTTCCGCTCCTGTCACCACAAGAGACACTCCTGTGGGACAGCACATCCCTCCAGCTGCCTCACAGGCCATTCATGATGCTGTTGACCCTTACCTTTCGAGGGTCACAATATTGTGTATGTACTGCAATGCAGTACTCTGCAGAGGGGAGAATCTACGGAGTGCTTTCGAGACTGTGGTCAAGGAGCACGAGAAGGTCTGCCAACTACCAGGATAAGGCCCAGCCTACATCTTCCTCTCTCAACCTGCCCTTTCTTATCCCCATGGTTGGTGTCCCTTCCTTACCCTCGTTTCCTTGTGTGTCGTGTGTAAAAAATAAAAAAATATATAAAACACAAAAAAACAAAAAAAAAGGCTCTTTTCAGATCCGCCTTTCACAGTTTAAAAATAGAAGTGAAAAATAAATAGTGCAAGGCCCTGTTCATTTTTTAGAACTCCATGGATAGTCCGCAGACATTTATTTTTTTTGGGTGCTGCCCTATCATAACCATTGCACTTTTCTATGGGAGGATGTGATGGCTCTGAAAAGAGCCTTTTGGTGGTATTTTATTTGTGTTTGAAAAACTTCAAATGGTCAACACCTACTGCAAAATAGATGGCTGTAATTCCAAAAAAGGATGCAATGCATTATGTACATTTCTCAGAAAAATCTGATTGCCAGAATAAGTAAGATGGACTCCACATCTGCGAAAAATGTATGTGCTACAAAACATAATATTTTCATTGTGAAACGAGGACATGCCAACATCTCTTAAAAAGGTACAAACAGCCTTATTGACATTGCCCCTCACTTTCTCCATTTGCAGACCAAATGAAGACAAACACAGCCACATTTGTCTCTGTTCAATACAAGAAAAAATTACTTAGAATTTGGAAACATGTCCATGACCTTCCCAAGTCCTGCTTTCATTGCAAATTGCAAAGAAATTCCAGACACATGTCCTAAACTGTTCCCTCCACAATGAATTATAATTATGTCTGGATGATGCTGTGTCTCCAAAGTTGCACAGAGAGGTACCAAGTCCAGCCACTTCATTCCACGCACTCCATGCCAGTGCACTTCCACATGAGAGAATCCAAGATCTGCATCTACTCCACAGCATTCTGCATTCACCTACAACCAATGTATCCATGAGTCTCCCAAAATCCAGATAATCTGTTTTCTAAAACCCACAGCCATAGCTATCTGTTCTTCTCTCAGGAAAAAGACTTCTGACAAACTCTCTCCTTAGACAACAAACCCAGTAAACATTATTGAACAATCCCTTGCTCTACTCTTTCTCATTTGCATGCCTCTCCACCCCAAAATCCCTGTATGTAATACGCACTGTCTGCGGACTACCGCCATGTCCGCAGACATATCAAAAATCTGAGCGTGATGAATTAAAATTTAACTAGTGTGCCCCATTTCCCCGTTGAGGTTGGCTCTGCAAAGAGCCATTTTCATTGTTTTTTTTGCAGATGCTTGACAGACAACTATTATTTTGTATTTTTCTTGTTTTTTGTTCTTACTTTACTCCTAAAATCTTCACATAAGCTTCTCCAAAGCAACCCTTGCATTCCAAACGGCATAGCGTGTCCATTAAAAGATAAAGAAATGCCATCTTCTTTAAAATAAACCGCATTGGAATCAATATTATCAGTATTACAGAAGAACATACCAGCTCTAAGCATGAAAGCACATATACCTCGGTTGATTGCACACCTAGCAATGTTTTGCTGTGGACAAAAAACAGAACTATTGTCCCATATTGCCCTAGGTGCTAATCCAGAAAAAATAAATTTGGCATTTGGAAGGATGTTCATTACTGCTTGAACCAAGTGTTCCAAATCGGCCAACAAAGTAGGGATACTGACATAGCCCAAATGGAAAGCACAACAGTGCAAAACTACCACATGGGGACTGTTCATCCTGCCCATATCTTCACAAACTTGTACAATTCCCTGTACATTGCAATCAGGCACAGTGCTCCACACCGCCTCCACTCATTTAACATCAACATTGTTTGCCACATGCCTGCATTGAGCATAATGCTGTAAACCATGCACAAACATATCTTCAACCACCAACACCCTGACTTTCTCTAACTCTGTCATCTTCACTACAAACAGCCTCTTTCAACACAAATTCAAAACCTCAACACCTGATTGGTAATCCCTACAGTCCCCTTTCCATGCTGGATTTGCTGGAAAACCCTGGATGTGGCACGGCCTGTTCGCTGACATCGCGGCTGTCTGCGGATCGCATAACTTTTAGACAGCCCTTCTACCCTTTCCACTTCACTCTCTGTGCTATTCCCTCATTGGATACAGATAATCAGTCACACAACCATCCACCAATCACACCCACAACCTCTCCATCTAACTCCATCATCAGAGTTCAGCACTTCAAATGTACTGTTGGTCACTCTGAGTACAAGTCTCATATCATTGGAAAGCACCTACTACAAAACTACTGTACAAGTCTCCAAGATATCTACTTGCAGTTGCATGCATATCCACATGCATGAATACAAACCATAGGTATGCATATTTTATGCACAGTACATGTACAACTCTTATAAATGCATATGAACAAAGTAACTACCACTTAACCCGTATAACCTATAAAATGAACTTAATATTATTTTTCCCACCTGCTATAATTAAATGTCACTTCCAAACCTGTCTGCTATCTAAATTCTTTTTTTACACACACAAAATTATAGTATGAAAAGATGGGAGAAATAACAGTATCATTGTAGAAAAACACTTTTATTACACACAGCCAGGATAAGATCATGCATCTTTATAAACTCACACAGATAGACACTATCAAAGCTCCCAGCTCAAATAACACCACTGCCTGTACGTCACATCCTTCTGCTTTATTGCCCACACCTTCACAAACGCATACATTCTATGCTTTTCTATAAAGTTTCTGCCATTTACCTTATAAAAATTGCAAAACAAGTATATCATTATTTCTTCTATCTCCTAACATGCAATCACACAGCCTTAAGAAACCAATTGAGTTTCATATACTTACTATTCTACTCATTTGCAAAACATGTTGAACTAACATGTTGTAAGTAAAATATAAAGGCTGCACATAGTCAAAGGAAACTGCATGCACACACTATGTTCAGTTATCAAACAACAATACTACTACAACACATACAAATCAATGTCTAAATTAACATCAGTGCTATAAACACACATAATTACTAACTTTGTTGTTTTACAATAGTAGTGAAGACAACTCTCCTGAAAAGCAACAGCATCTGAAGTACAAACAACAACTCAGAAGAAACCGGTTCATTCCAAACAAAAAAAGTAAGTACAATACTATCATAATATTCTTACTGTTACTGAAACACACTGTGGGGTTGATTCATGGAATTTGTGCACTGAAAAATGGGGATTTGTGCACCATTCAGCCCACAAATCCCCATTTGTTAAACAGGGATTTGCAGGCAGAATGGCACACAAATACCCATTTTTTGGTGCACAAATTCCATAAATAAGCCTCTAGAATGTTAGTATTGCAGTTGAAAGAACTGTTTTAATTCTATACCATTAGATTTAATATTAGTGTTTCTCGTCACCACAAGGTTACATTGTACTGTCATCTGAACCCCAGTAAAGTAACACACAAATACAAGAATAGCCTTCCCAACTAATTGTAGCTGCCCAATGCACAATCAAATATCACCACATACATCCTTACCATCACACTCAGATACTCATGCACACAGCACACATACATTGCAGAACAACCCACCCCATACCTTCTTTTTTTTTCAACAGACCCCAAAGAATGCCTACCAAACTACCAAAAAGCAACTACGTAGAAAGCAACACAGAAGTAGAGCAAATGAAAATAAAAGTGTTCAAAATAAGCATCCATCTCTAGCAGAATTTGTACAAAAAGTTCTAACAAAAGATCTAATCGAGTCATTAAGTGAAACAAAACAAGTTTCCAGTACAAAAACTTTGCCTCCTCTTTCTAAATGTAAAACAAAACAGAAAGTGATTAACAAGAATTTAGCTACCACTACTGCTAACAGTGCTCCTATAAATCTTGATGTAGTGGCAAGTAACCATACCAAAAAATGTATTTTACAAAAAATATTCTGCCACTGAGTCCTTCAGAATCTTATAAAAACAGGAGAGAAATCATGCACAACCCTTAAAACCTACCGTAGAAAATTAATCTTAGAAGCTCTCATAGACAGTGCAATCCTTCTCAAAAGGAAGATATTTATTTCAGTGTTAAACAGAATGAAACCACTAACAAAACTAACTACTAAATTACAAAAAAGACTTTTCAATAAATGGAATATCAACAAAAATAACATCTTAAATATCTGTGGAGGTGGAGGGTGTCACACCGCGAGCACAGAAACATATTTCAATGAAGAAGCAACAAACATAGGAGCGGACGAGGGTATGAAAAACTTAATAATAACATTATGGAGCAAGAAACTAAATATCCCCAGAAAATTCAGTATCACTTCTCCATCAGACTGAACCAAAATGTCCAGTGTACAAATGGCCATGCACTTCAATGTATAACATTGACAAAAAATCTTTCAAAACTCTACGCTAGTTCCTCAATCAATATGTAAAAGGCAAAGACAAATTCAAAAGGAAACTTCTACAAAATATGGATACCTGTCCAGTGCGTAAACACACAGGACGACAAGGACATTCATTAGCCTGCATTTCAGGACCGAATTGCAAAAGCACCTTCCATCATGTCAAAGTGATATCAACACATCATTCAATTATAAGAAATCTAGTCCATAATCTGTACTATGCTAAAAGTCCAGCTTTAGCATTAGACAATTTAAATAACAATCTTCTACATGGCACAGCCAAAGACCTACTCGAGGAAATAGAGCATATCAAGAGAAAATATTTTGGAAGTGAAAGCCACTTACAAAATGCAATAGCGTTACAACAGACAAGGAACAATTCTAAAATTTGGCAACCTTCTACTACACACATACAAAAAAGAAATACTAAAATTTAAAAGTACATCTGCTGAAGTGCCAAACCATGTGTGTGTGTGTTGCTGCAGAACTTTTTTATAAAAGTAGCACAAAAGCTGTAGCCATAACATACAAAATAAAAGACAATAAAGATTCCAAATGGTTTGAATTAGCTCTCTACCTTATAGCAGAAAACAAATATGAAATAAATGACCCCTTAATACTTACTGCACTACAAAACTTGGCAACAACCAAACTCCTTCACGTGCTATCACAAATAACTTGGAATTATTCCCACTACCAAAACCCTTGCAACAATTCAATATATATAAGATCATCATAATTCAAACAGTGCATCCATTTTAAGCAATAATACGCCGTCAACCAAAAACAGCAAAATTATCTCCCTCAGAATTAGTGAAAGGCAATCGTAGCAAAGTAGTTTATTTACCATTAGATCTAAAAGAAAACGTATACACTCTAGGCGTGAAATGTCCAATAGAGCAATATTTAATTGTTTTAGTAAATGGTGTACCTACAAAAGACAAAAAATATTGGCAACAACTCGTAGACTTACATACATTTAGACAAGCCTTACAATATCTAAAAGACAATGATGAATACTACAAAGACATTAATATTGAAGAAAACCTGAGGGAAATCATTGAAATAATTCAAGATTCACCAGAAACTGGTCAATTTGAACTTCTAGATCCTGCTACAGTATCCAATATTTTAGACAATATACAATTCATCCATTACACTCTAAAGACACCATAGATGATGCACTAGAAACGTACCAAATGCAGCAAACCGAAGGATCACCAATCAGCATATGGGAAAAAAGTATAGAAGCACATGCTTTTCCTCTACTCTTTGCTACTGGGAAAGGAGGAAGGTACGATGACAGAACCACTCAGATATCAGCATCAGAATACTGCTTGTTTCGAATGTATTCTGAAGATCCCAGATTTAGGCAAAATGTGGAATACATATTCCACCTACTCTTTGAAAGTGAACTAGCAACTATATGCTAGGGAGTTGCACACACATTGAAATCAGGTACCCATTTTCAAAATAGCTCAGCTGCGCAATTACTACAAAAAGTGCAAGAAAAAGATAAGGTTTTACAATCAAGCATTACAAATCTGTTAGCAAACATGCGTGGTAGTAAAGAGTTCTGGTTCCGACGTCACAGAGATGTAAGTTGTATTATAAGAAACCTTGGCCCATCCACTTATTTTGTTACATTAAGTTGTGCAGAATATGCATGGGAAGATTTACTTGATTTCCTACGCGTATCAAACAAAAACAAAACAAACATAGATATACTAACACCTGGAGAACTTTGCTCTCTAGATCCTGTTAATGTTTCAAGATATTTACATCATCGCTTCATTGCTATGCTACACTTTATTTGTAATAAAACTGTTCCTCCCCTTGGAGATGTGCAACAGTTCTTTTGGAGAAAAGAATACCAAGCCAGAGGAGCACCACATATCCACAAGCTTTTATGGATTAAAGATGCACCTAAATTTGGTCAAGACAGTGCTGCCACTGTTTTACAGTTTATCGAAAAATATGTCACTTGTGAAATTCCTTCAGAAGCAACAAATAGTGGTCTTCATGCACAAATTTTACAATTTCAAAGACACAAATGTGGAAAATATTGTTGTCGCAAAAACAATAACAAAGGGAAATACTACACAAAATGCTGCTTTGGTTTCCCTAGACCTAGATCAGGTACCCATTTTCAAAATAGGTCAGCATGCGCAATTACTACAAAATGTGCAAGAAAAAGATAAGGTTTTACAGTCAAGCATTACAAATCTGTTAGCAAACATGCATGGTAGTAAAGAGTTCTGGTTCCGACGTCACAGAGATGTACGATGTATGATAAGAAACCTTGGCCCATCCACTTATTTTGTTACATTAAGTTGTGCAGAATATGCATGGGATGATTTACATGATTTCCTATGCATATCAAACAAAAACAAAACAAACATAGATATACTAACACCTGGAGAACTTTGCTCTCTAGATCCTGTTAATGTTTCAAGATATTTACATCATTGCTTCATTGCTATGCTACACTTTATTTGTAATAAAACTGTTCCTCCCCTTGGAGATGTGCAACAGTTCTTTTGGAGAAAAGAATACCAAGCCAGAGGAGCACCACATATCCACAAGCTTTTATGGATTAAAGATGCACCTAAATTTGGTCAAGACAGTGCTGCCACTGTTTTACAGTTTATCGAAAAATATGTCACTTGTGAAATTCCTTCAGAAGCAACAAATAGTGGTCTTCATGCACAAATTTTACAATTTCAAAGACACAAATGTGGAAAATATTGTTGTCGCAAAAACAATAACAAAGGGAAATACTACACAAAATGCTGCTTTGGTTTCCCTAGACCTAGATCAGGTACCCACTTTCAAAATAGGTCAGCATGCGCAATTACTACAAAATGTGCAAGAAAAAGATAAGGTTTTACAGTCAAGCATTACAAATCTGTTAGCAAACATGCATGGTAGTAAAGAGTTCTGGTTCCGACGTCACAGAGATGTACGATGTATGATAAGAAACCTTGGCCCATCCACTTATTTTGTTACATTAAGTTGTGCAGAATATGCATGGGATGATTTACATGATTTTCTATGCATATCAAACAAAAACAAAACAAACATAGATATACTAACACCTGGAGAACTTTGCTCTCTAGATCCTGTTAATGTTTCAAGATATTTACATCATTGCTTCATTGCTATGCTACACTTTATTTGTAATAAAACTGTTCCTCCCCTTGGAGAAGTGCAACAGTTCTTTTGGAGAAAAGAATACCAAGCCAGAGGAGCACCACATATCCACATGTTTTTACGAATTAAAGATGCTCCTAAATTTGGTCAAGACAGTGCTGCCACTGTTTTACAGTTTATCGAAAAATATGTCACTTGTGAAATTCCTTCAGAAGCAACAAATACTGGTCTTCATGCACACATTTTACAATTTCAAAGACACAAATGTGGAAAATATTGTTGTCGCAAATACAATAACAAAGGGAAATACTACACAAAATGCTGCTTTGGTTTCCCTAGACCAGTTACAGTAACATGTCACGTAAACAATTTCATGTCTTCAGTTAGACATAGTGTTAAAGGTAAATCACCTAGGAACACATATTACATAAAAAGAACAGAAGAAGCAAAATATATCAATGATTACAATGCAGTTATTGCCTTCTTAAGGAATGCAAACATAGATGTGCAGTACATTGCAGACAATTCCACTGCAGTTGCACGATATGTTACAATCTAACTAACCAAAGCAGAAAAAACAGATCTTCAAGACCTCTGGGATTATCCATCATCAGACAAAACACTATCTCAGAAATTGTACAGCTTAGCATAAAAATGCTCTCTCGTAGGGAATGTGGCTCCTATGAAGCTGCAGGCCGCTTACCTGGTACTGCTATGTATGGAAAATCTGAAAATCTAGTAAGGCTAAATCTTGGTCCTGCTAAATCTAGAAAAAGAGTTCTAAAATCATAAGACAACATAGAAACAATAGCCAAAAATGATCCCAACAGCCAAGACATTTTGAGAAACAATTTACTCGACACATACTACCCAAACATAGTCCAACTTTGGGAACCATGGGCCGCATTATGAGTATGGAGGTAGCCATGCCCTTTATAAGGGCATGGCTCCGCCATACCGGTTTCCAGTACCGGGTTCTGTGAATGAGGAATTACCAGGACATTCTGACCTTGGAGGACCCGGTAATTCCTCATGCACAAAACCATTCCCCATTCCCATTTGAGTGCCCATAGTGTTAAATGGGAAAGGGGATGGAGCTAATAAAGGGCCCGTTATTAGCTCCTTGGTCCCCTCGCGGGACCCGGAAAGGACACCTGCTTTTACCAGACATCTGTTCCGGGTGCCGCTAGGGGACCTCGTAATCAGGCATCCCGTAATTAAATAGGCGGTCCCGTACCGGCACCCTTCAATTCGGGAGTGCAAGCCTAGTAATGAGGCCCCATGTATCTATACCATATAGCCCAAAACTTCACATACAAAAATAATATAAAACCAGATGAAAACAAAGGTAAATACAGAGTGACAAATTGTGAAGGCAGCTTACTCAAACTAACCAAATGAAGCTTAATTAATCATATCAAATTGTCATTAAAAACTCCTCAACATAAAGAAGTATATTACATGTCCCTGCTACAACTTTTTAAACCATGGAGAAAAGAAGAAGAGTTACTAAATATCTATGTCTCCTATGAAGATGCTTTCAAAGCAAATGAAAGCACTATAACTGATGTAAACTTTACAAAGTACACAACAATGTTGCACAATGAACAATGAACAGCAACACGAAGAAGAACTCCAGGCCCAACTAGATAAGGACACTCCTGACAGTAGTCAACCTTCTGTAACAGGAAGCCAAGAACCACTGGGACAGCCACTAATAGCAAATGAGGCAGAATTAGCTGACAGAAGTAGAAAACACCATGTGTTACTATGAAGAAGATACAGAAGACTTAACTGTACTACAATCAAACTTAAATAAAGAGTAGCATACGATTGTTCAACAAGTAACAAAAGAAATTGCACATGGTGTACAACAGGAAAACAAAGAATGTTCCTGCCAAAATTACAAACCTGGACTACTATACGCCACTGATGAAGCTGGTTCAGGCAAAACATTCTTAATCAAAATCATCAGCAAGTTCCTTCAGCAATTGACAAACAACAAACTGTCAGCTGTTATAACTGCCACCACAGGTTTAGCTGCCTACAACATAGACGGTGTCCCTTTACAACGATTACTACTCCTTCCAGTAGAACACGAAAACAAATTAGAATATTACAAACTTTCCACAGAAGCTGCAATGGAACTACGCAGAGTGTTAAAACAAATGAAAATGCTACTAATAGATGATGTGAGCATGGTCTCCAACCTAATGTTGGCTTTGATTCACCTCAGATTACAAGAAGTACTTACAACAAACTATGAAGACCTCTTTGGAGGAAAACACATTATTGTTTTCAGAGACCTTCTTCAATTGACACCAGTGAAAGGTGAACCTATTTTTAAATCATTAGGACACAAACTCTGCCGTAAAACTGTTGGCAGCATAGGAAATGTCAACCTTTGGCATCATTTAAAATACAGAGAATTAACAGAAAACATGTGCCAATCTGCAGACTTCACTTACTCAAACATTTTAAAAAAGTATTAGAGTTGGTGTACTATCTCAAGAAGCCCAAGAAATATTAAAAACACGGCACATACATGCACTTGATGGCCATAACTCATGTGCTACTGATGTCATGGAACAATTAGCACACAAAAATGTCAATTGTATGTCCTTAATGCCAACTGTTGTCAGCTGTTCCAAATGCAATGAAACAATGTTGAAAAAAAATGCAATCAACAATTGAAATTTGCTCCACAGACAAACTGGAAATACATGGTATGACACTACCCATGTGTCAACAAGCAACAACAAAACTAAATAACTTCTATCTCCAACACAGCTGGTTTGGAGAAAATATTAAAATTATCTTCAAACTGTAGAGTAATGCTTAAACGTAACCTTGACGTGGTGCAAGGACTAGTTAATGGAGCACTGGGTACAGTTCTTGGCTTTCAAACATACCCATATGACAACAACATTCAGTTTGTCAATATTCTCTTTGACAAACTTTCAGAAGTAAAAAGTATAGGACGCTCAACAGCTCGATTCCTTCTCTTCAAAGACATGTATGTACGCAGAGAACAATTTTCTCTAACTCCTGCATACGCAGTCACGATTCATAAATCATTCATAAATTATTACATTCATAAACGATTCATAAATTACCCTAGACAAAGCAATGACAGAAATTGGTAACACAGTCTTTAAAGAAGGCATGAGCTACGTAGCAATATAACGCTTACGTACACTTGACAGTCTATTTCGAATCAAGTTTGATGCAAGTAAAGTAAACGCGGTTATTCCTTGCATTGTAGAATACAATAGACTTTGCTCACTACACACCCCCATCTAAACACATATGCCCTCATTCCAACCTCGGCGCTAAACCATGGTGCTATTAGCACCATGGTTGGTGCCGGTGTTGTAACAAGTCCGTCATGGTGGAATGGGGAAATACCGCCCCATTCCAAGGTTGGCGGGGCGGTATTTCCACATTTCACCATGGCCCTTCCCCATTCCCATTTTCGTCCCATAGGGCTCAATGGGACTGGGGAGGCGCTAAGTACGGTACGGCAAATTGCGGTACCGTAATTAGCACCGAGGTCCCTTTGCGGCACCCTACTTTAACGGCTGGTAAAACCAACCGTTAAGGTTGGGTCCCGCAAAGGGACCTCGTAATCAGGCGTTAAGGGTTTAACGGCACTGACACCTTTTACGGCGCCGTTAAACCCTTAACGCCAGGGTTGTAATGACCCCCATATTCTGTTCCACAAAAAGTAAAACATTATAAAATGAAAATAAATCAAACAGAAATGCAACAGGATGTCACTGCAAATCCTCCAAAAATAGTAAAAGAAACTAATACTTCATCAAGTACCACAAGCAAAAAAGAATCAATCAGGGAATGTAAACCAGGTACTTCTTCTTTTAAGAAGGAAGACAGACTCCAAAAAAAGCAGTCAGATACAGAACTACCTGGTCCATTTAAACTCTCAAATATAGTTGGTGTAAGTTGCTACGCAAATGTAGCAATGAATATTCTATTTCAATTACCACCAATTGTTGACAACATTTACTTACACAGTACAGACCACGTGTGTTTGCAAAAGTTAGTACTTCATAGAAACGCAACAAACAATCCTGACAACATGTATAGTGTTTATGGAATAAGACAACAATTGGACTACTGTGCTGGAATGGTGAAATTCACTATAAACTCACAGGAAGATCCACAAGAATTTCTAATGTACTTACTACACGTACTGGAAAACAAAAACATACCTATAAATGAAATCTTCCAGATTTCATACATGTGGAAACATACATGCACTCTCTGCAACAATGTGACACAAGAACAAATCCCCAATGAACCCTTCGTATATATATATCAATACCTAATTGTGAATCCATTCCATTTCAGCAACTTGTACAAAATGCAAACCATGGTAGATTATGTTCTACCTGCAATTCAGATAATCGCTCTACGTTAGTAATACAAAGACATAATAAATACGTAATATTAATGCTTCTACGTTACAATGCAGATGGTACCAAAAAAACTGCAAGCTGACTGGATTCACACATGGTCAAATATCACTTGGTAAGAAAACCTTCACAACAATAGGTATAATCTAACACGCAGGAGCCACAACCAATTAAGGGCACTACACTGCATATATAAAAAAGAAATGTGGATGGTTTGAATGTAATGATAGTACCATTACTCTAAAGCAGAGATTACCATCAAATCTTAAATAACGCTTATTTAATGTTCTTAAAACCAAAATTTGATAACTAAACTGTACTTAAACCTTAAGTAAACTTGTAGTAAAAAATATAAACTGTTAGAATATTCCAAAAGCTATCTAACTGCCCAAAGATTCGACAACAACTAATCAGATAAATGAATACCACTAAATTAGAGCAAAAAATAGACAGTTAGAATACGCCAAATGGTGTCTAACTGTCCCAAAATGTAACAATATCCAAACAGATAAATCAATACCACTAAAATATATCAAAAATAGACAGTTAGAATATGCCAATTGGTATCTTAACATCCCAAAATTTAACAATATCCAAACAGATAAATCAATACCACTAAAATATATCAAAAAATAGACAGTTAGAATACGCCTACTGGTATCTAACTGCTCTAAAATTTTACAATATCCAAACAAATAAATAATATGTTACTGCTCCAAAAAAATGCAACAAGCCAATGTATAAAGCATTAGCCAGAAACTACAAGTGAACACTGAAAACAAACAAACAAATAAACTGTAGCATAACAGAAAAAGGTTTTTTTTTTAATCCAACATGGATTTTTTTTTCTCCCACTGACCCAATGATTTTAGCAACGAACACAGAAACTGAGCAAAATTACAGGTTTGTAATCTACTAACTATGAGGGTAAAAAAAAAATGTTGATTATACAATGTAATACGTCATTACAAAATACTAATACTAAGATGCTATTTTCTTTTATCACAGAAATGAACAAGAAATACATGTACTCCAGTTACTAAACCAAACAGTAAGTATATTATACACTCTATGCCCTGACCACAACCACCGCAGCATATCACACCCATAGAGTCAAACATTTCAACTATGGCCTATTGAAACTTTTAATGTCCGCGGACATTATGAGTGTTCTTAGAACACTTTCAACTTGCCAACGAACAATACGGACAGCATCTTCAGGACACCCCCTACGAACATTTCAGGACAACGCGAGAGTTCTAAGAACACTTTCAACTTGACAATGAACAATACGGACAGCGTCCTCAGAACACCCCCATTTTGTTTATTTGCGAACATTTCAGGACAGCGCAAGTGTTCTTAGAACACATTCAACTTGCCAGCGAACAATACGGACAGCGTCTTCAGGACACGCCCTACGAACATTTCAGAACAACGCAAGAGTTCTTAGAACACTTTCAACTTGACAACGAACAATACGGACAGCATCCTCAGAACACCCCCATTTTGTTTATTTACGAACATTTCAGGACACGGTGAGAGTTCTTAGAACACTTTCAACTTGACAACGAACAATACGGATAGCGTCCTCAGAACACCCCCATTTTGTTTATTTACGAACATTTCCGGACACCGCGAGTGTTCTTAGAACACATTCAACTTGACAACGAACAATACGGACAGCGTCCTCAGAACACCCCCATTTTGCTTATTTACAAACATTTCAGGACACCGTGAGTGTTCTTAGAACACATTCAACTTGCCAGCGAACAATACGGACAGCGTCTTCAGGACACGCCATACGAACATTTCAGGACAACGCGAGAGTTCTTAGAACACTTTCAACTTGACAATGAACAATACGGACAGCGTCCTCAGAACATCCCCATTTTGTTTATTTACGAACATTTCAGGACACCGTGAGAGTTCTTAGAACACTTTCAACTTGACAACGAACAATACAGATAGCGTCCTCAGAACACCCCCATTTTGTTTATTTATGAACATTTGAGGACACCGCGAGAATTCTTAGAACACTTTCAACTTGACAACGAACAATACGGACAGCGTCCTCAGAACACCCCCATTTTGTTTATTTGCGAACATTTCATGACACCGCGAGTGTTCTTACAACACTTTCAACTTGCCATCGAACAATACAGACAGCGTCCTCAGGACACCCCCATTTTGTTTATTTGCGAACATTTCAGGACACCGCGAGTGTTCTTAGAACACATTCAACTTGCCAGAGAACAATACGGACAGCGTCCTCAGAACACTCCCATTTTGTTTATTTATGAACATTTCAGGACAACGTGAGAGTTCTTAGAACACTTTCAACTTGCCATCGAACAGTACGGACAACGTCTTCAGAACACCCCCTACGAACATTTCAGGACAATGCGAGAGTTCTTAGAACACTTTAAACTTGACAACGAACAATACGGACAGCATCCTCAGAACACCCCATTTTGTTTACTTACGAACATTTCAGGACACCATGAAGAGTTCTTAGAAGACTTTCAACTTGACAACGAACAATACGGACAGCATCCTCAGAACACCCCCATTTTGTTTATATGCGAACATTTCAGGACACTGCGAGTGTTTTCAGAACACATTCAACTGGCCAGAGAACAATACGGACAGCATCCTCAGGACACACCCATTTTGTTTATTTACAAACATTTCCGGACACCGCGAGTGTTCTTAGAACAGTTTCAGCTTGCTTGCGAACAAAATGGACACTTATTGAGTCCTCAGAACACCCCCCATTCAGTTCATTTAGAACATTTCAGAACACCCGTGATCTCCGCAGACAAATCGAACACAACAAGAACGTCTACCACATAAAAAAACACAACTTTCAACCTATCTCATGCTCCCCCACCCTCCCCAAACACTCCTACACACCAACACACTCTATTAAATACAAATTTTGAACCAAGTTTCACCGCGCTGTCTGCGAATCCAAGATGGTGGGCGCTACCGAAAATCTGACGTGCTTCACGCTCCACACCGTCCAATCCGCGGAGTGAACAGGGAAGTGTGTCCGCGGACTGAACACAGATATCACACTTTTTTTATGACCTACTTTTTGCTCATTTTTAAAAAACTACTGGACAGATTTTCACCAAATCTGCAAAAGCACACTTTCGGGACCAATCCGCTACTCCTGGTCCAAATTTGGTGAAAATCCGTCCAGCGGTTTGGGCTGTAGGCGCGAGCAAAGTTTTTTCCCCATTCAGTCTATGGGAAAAAAAAAATGGGACCCCCTATAACTTTGCCCCCCCTGGACGAATCCTCACCAAACTTTGCAAAACATTTCAGAGAGGGCCATATACTTTTCTTGCAAGGATTGGTGAGGATTCGTCCAGGGAGAGCAAAGTTATAAGCCACCCAAAAAGTGCTCTTCCTATGGAAACAGCAACTTAACCATAACTACATGGCCACTACCTTGGCCATGTAATGTTATGGCTAAAATGCACTAATAAAAACCTATCAAATTACAAGTACAATTTTTAAAAAAAGACATTGCATAGCTTACCATAACTAGCTTTTTTAAATTTTACTTGTAACCATCCCTTTCACAAAGTTTTTTCCCTGAATTTTGCTAGCTTTCTATCAATGCAACTTAACCATGACGTCCCATTAACAATGCTTTTTTCACTGAATTTGATTGTTTTTTTTTGCTAATTAACATCTCTTTAACAAAGGTTTTTCGCTGAATTTCATAGGTTTTTTGTTAGTGCATCTTAACCATATTGTCTCTTTAACAAAGTTGTTTCATTGAATTTCATGTTTTTATGTGGGAAAATGTTTCATGAAGTTACATCATTGTATATAAGTTATAAATAGTTGATCTTTTAAGATATAAGAAAGAACTATAAACCTCCTTTAACAAACATATTTTTTGCAAGGCACAGTGATGTGTGTTGTTATCAGCACACATGCTGGGGACGCAAGTCATGGTTGAATTGCCTAAGGTATGAGGCTCACCCATGAGGCCAGCCCCACCAAACCACTTCTGTTGTCCAAGTCAACTACCATGCATCCTAGGTCAGTGTCTACTATACCTCATAAAGTGACCAATGCCCAGTGCTCATGGCTTGCAGCAATGCCTAGTCCCCACAATCCATGGGGCATGGGCTTCGGCCATGCTGTAGGCCCCTGTAAGCAAATCAGATTAGAAATTTTTCCTTGCCTAGGGAAAGTCCTACTGCCATATATCCTGCCTCTTAGATTGTGCCACTTAGGATGCAGGGACATCATTTTGGCCTGACATGCTTTGTATTTGTGTTATGGGTTGCGGAAAATGGCCTAGTAAGAGACTATTGTGTAATCATGCCATGCTGGGGACTAGTCTAGTATAGTTAAATAGTTGTATTCTTTAATACAATCTATTCATGCTGAAACGCAACCACTCTGCGACAACCCTGGACTACTCGCACAAATAATATTGCGATTGTTTTAGATATGTTTTGTCACTCTGTTTAGGTTGTTTGTCTTTGAAATAATGCATGCACTATGTTGCTCGCACCAGCCTTCTGCTCTAGCACATTTGTAATACTGTTGGTATAGAAGCATGTGTTGAATCATGTTACAGTATTGTGCAGAAACTATGCACCCTGAGGATTGAGACTAATGCTCAAACTAATTAAAATGATTGATTGAATCAGGACAAATAACATTTACCAAATAATCTCACATTTTTTGAAGAAGATGCTAATATTACCGAATTGAATGTGCATAAAGAAATTGCAAAATCATGTTTTAATTAACCTCTGGTAGGAACACACCTCTCTCTGTGTATCAGTTATCCTCCCCAGTTCCTACCACTGTAGTGGACACCCCTCATGTACTCCATACCAAAGTTGTATCACTATTTTTATGTGCTTACATTTTGACACTTTGGAAAAAATGTATCAAAAGACACATTTGCAAAAGCATGCATTCAGGTCCTTGCTGATGCTCCTCATGCAAGTTTTCTGCAATCCCCTCCAACACTACAGGCTGCAGCCACAGCAGAATTGTTTTCCCCATTGAAAATTAGGACTTCAGCCATGCCGCATGCCCCAATAAGCAAATCGGAGTACACATTGTTCTTTGCTGATGGCCGGGCCCAATGCCTAGACACCAAAGTTATATCACTGGTTTTTATACTTAAATGTTAACACTTTGGAAAAAATTAAATGAAAGACAGATTTCCAAAAGCATGCTTTCAGGTCCTTGGTGATGCTCTTCATGCAGGTTTGTTGTAATCCAGTCTAGCACATCAGGCTATAACTATGCTCCCCCTGGACAAATCCTTAACAAACTTTGCAAAAAAAGTATATGGTGAGGTTTTGTCAAGGGGGTTCAAAGTTATAGGGGGTCCCACATTTTTTTTCCACAGGCTGAATGGAAGGAAATTTTGCTCACGCCTACAGCCCAAACCACTGGACGGATTTTCACAAAATGTCCGGCCTGTCTGGCAGCTTGGTCCTGAAAGCGTGCTTTTGTAAATTTGTTGAAAATCGGTCCAGTAGTTTTTTTTAAAACAGACAAAATGTAGGTAAAAAAGAATTAGTGATATCTGGCTCCACTCTGCTGACCCATTGCACTTTTCGCTCCGTGGACAGGACTTCGATTGATCCAGTGGACCATGTCATACCCGCAGACATCCAATGCACCCACGGATTGGCTGGAGGGAAGCACAGTGTGCATCACATTTTCCCGAAGCGCCTGCTATGTTGTATCCGCGGATATTCTCAGATAGCTTGCGGCGAACAGGGCTGGAAAACATGTTTTGGGGCATCTGGTGTTGGGAAGAGGGTCTGGAAAGGGTGGGGGAGTGAAAGATGGTTCATATAATATATTTGTTTAGGTGGAAGAAGACTATGTTGTGTCCACGGTGTCTGGACACAACCCCACAGTAGTTTGTGGGTAGGTCCTCAGGCGACCAGTTTATGTGGTGACTGCAGGCAGGCTTTAGTAGATGATATGAGGATGTTTGTATAGGCTGTATTATGCTGTGGTGTGAGTGGCTAGCTACTAGACACTTGGGTGCATGGCCAGATGCCATGCACCCAAGAGGCTGCCCACTGGTTGAAGTACTGTAATAGTATGTGTAGAGAAGTGTACAGGGCTTCAAGTGGCTGGCTTATTGCACCCAAGAGACTTCCAAATGGTTGCAAGTACTGAAATAGTATATGTACAGAAGTGGACAGGGCCTCTGTTGGTTGGCTTATGTGGGTGGGTTGTGGCCAGTGTGCAGATTGTTGGGTGTATGTCTGTATTATGCTCCGGCCATGCACCCAAGAGTCTGCCCACTGGCTGCAAGTAATATAATAGTATGTTTACTGAAGTGGACAGGGTGTGTGCAGCTGGCTTATTGAACTGTCCTGAGGGTGTGGCCACAGGGCAGATTCCTCGGTGCATGACTCTATTATGCTGTGGTAATTGTGGCCAGCTAGGCCATGCACCTAAGAGTCTGCCCACCGGCTGCAAGAGCGTGCCCACTGGCTACAAGTAGTGTAATAGTATGTGTAGAGAAGTGGATAGGGTGTGTTTCAGGTGGCTTATTGGAGTGCCCCGTGTGTCTTGGGTGTATGAGAGTCTCTGCACTGGGTGCAATTCGTGTGATATTATATGAACCTGTAGGTCCTCAGTCGAGCAGCTTATCTGGTAACTGCAGGCAGGCTTCATTAGGGTAGGGGAGTGGAATGTAGATGATATGAGGATGTTTGTATAGGCTGTATTATGCTGTGGTGGTTGTGGCAAACTGCTGGACTCTTGGGTGCATGGCTGCATCTCCCAGGAGTCTGCCTACTGGTTGAAGTACTGTAATAGTATGTGTAGAGAAGTGCACCGGGCTACCTGCAGCTTAGGGAAGGGGAGTGGAATATGAATGGTTGCAATAGTATGTTTACAGAGGTGGACAGGAACTCTGGCGGTTGACTTATGTGTGGGGGTTGTGGCCAGTATGCAGATTGTTGGGTGCATGTTTGTATAATGCTGTGGTGAGTGTGGCCAGCTACTATTCTCTTGGGTGCATGGCCAGAGACCATGCATGCAAGAGTATCCCACTAGATGCAAGTAGTTAATAGTATGTGTACTAAAGTGGACACGGTGTGTGGCAGCTGGCTTATTGGACTGTCCTGAGGGCTGTGGCCACTGGACAGATTCTTGGGTGCATGGCTGTATTATGCTGTGGTAATTGTTACCAGCTAGGCCATGCACCCAAGAGTCTGCGCAGGGGCTGGAAGAGTGTGCCCACTGGTTGCAAGTAGTGTAATAGCATTTGTACAGAAGTGGACAGAGTGTGTAGCAAGCGGGCTTATTGGACTATGCTGAGGGTTGTGGCCACTGGGCATATTCTTGGGTGTATGACTGTATTAATCTGTGTCAGCTAGTAGAGTCTTGGGTGCGGCCATGCACCCAAGAGTCTGTCCACTGGCTGCAAGAAGTATAATAGTATGTGTAGAGAAGTGGATAGGGGGTGTGTTAGGTGGCTTATTGGAGTGCCCTGAGATTCTGGGTGTATGAGAGTCTGTGTAGTGGGTGCAAGTAGTGTAAAAGTGTGTGAACTGAAGTGGATAGGGCCTCAGGCGTCTGCCTTATATGTGTGGGTTGTGGGCAGATATTTTGGTGCATGGCCGTATTATGCTGCAGTGGTTGTGGCCAGGCCCTAGACTCTTGGCCATGCATTCAGGAATGTGTCACTGGCATATGGATTGCAAAAATATGTGTATAGAAATGCAATTTGTTGATTACAAAGAATCATGACACCAATAATCATGTACTCACTGTATATATTGTTGAGGCACTGTACACCTTTTTTGATTCCGTGTAGAATACTGTAAAGTGGCAATAGGCGATTTGAATATTGTGGCACTGTGTGCACATATTGTCTTTATTTCATGTGGAAATGCAGGACAAATCTTTGTTTCATTGTCTGTGATAAAAGAAAACAACATTTTAGGGAAGGTACTTCATAATGTATTGCATTCATTTTCATACATATATGTACTTTGTGGACCCTCATAATTAGTACATTACAAGTACTATGCTTTCAACAAGTGTACTGTGCAATGTGCTCAGTTCCTGTGTTTGCATAATCATTGGCTCTGTGGGAAAAAAAACATCCATGCAGGATTTAAAAAAAGAACCTCTACATTCATTTGTTGTTATATGGCACACTGTTTCATTGATGTGTGCTGTACTTACAGGAATGTTTAAGGTGAATATCTATGTGATCTTGTAGCACTGTTGCAGTAGGAGGAATTAAAATGGTGTATGATATTCCTTTTAGAAGTGGTGGTACCATGGTTGCAGTTAGATACTAGTTGGCGTATTCTAACTTTTTATCTATTTCCTCTTTTTAGCAGTATCTGTTTATCTGTAGTTTTGCAGACTAATATTGCAGGATTGTGGGGCCAGTTACATACCTGTTGGTGTATTCTAACTGTTGGTAGTTTGAAAGTTGTTGAGGGTATGTTTGTAGCACTTGGATTGCTGAAGGTTGATTTTGGCAGTTTGACCACTGGAAGTAATATTGTATTACTGTGAGTGTAGTAAGATACCAGTTGGTGTATTCTGGTTGTTTATACTTAATAAGTGTTGACGGGTTTCTGCAAAAGTACTTTCATTTTTGCTGGTGGATTTCAAATTGTGTAGCAATGGAAAGTAATATTGTAGTATTATGGTTGTAGTGAGACTCCAGTTGGTGTATTCTGTTTACAGTTTAACAGTTTTGCAAGGTATGTCTACAAGTGCGTTCATTCTTGTTGGTGGATCTCCATTTTTCACTATTGTGAAGTGCCTTTGCAATAGTATGGGTGTAGTTAAATGCAGTTGCATATTTAATGCAGTGGTATGGGCATTGTTAGACAGATGTTACTTTATTTTAACAGTTGGTCACTTCACAGGTCATAGAGGACAGTTTGTAGATCCTCATACTCAGTACTTTTCTTTTTAAGTATTATATGGGAAACAATATCAGTGTGCCCTTTACACAGTTGTTGTTTCTGTGACTATAATCATTAGGTCATTGGGGAAAGAACTCTATAGCAGCGCAACTGATGTCCTCATGGGCCATTTGGTGTATGCTAAATTGTTCTAGTTTCACAGGGGAGAAAGTTATTTTTTGTTTGCAATTGAATATCTGGTGGTGGGTATTGAGCAGTAGGCTATGCTATTTTTGTTGGTTTGGTTTCCAGAATATTAAGTAGGCATTTTCAAGATTTGCTGGTAATCTCTGCTTCAGAGTAATGGAAGCATCATTGCATTCAAGCCACCAACATTTCTTTTTAATGTATGCAGTATAGTCACCTGCAGTGGTTGTTGCGCCCATGTGGTAGATGATGCCTACTGTTGTGATGGTTTCCTTGCCAAGTGATACTTGCCCGTGTGTTAAGCTAGTATGCTTACAGTTGTTTTTGGTACCACCTGCATTGTAGCCTAAAAGGATTACTATTATCTATTGGCTATTTGACTGTATCTGTAAGGTGGAACAATTGTCTGAATTGCAAATATTACAAAATATGCCATGATTTGCATTTTGTACCAGCTGTTGAAATGGAATGGATTCACAGTTAGGTATAGATACACAAACAAAGCGCTTGTTAGGGACTTGTTCCTGACCCCAAATAGCTACAGAGAGTGCATGTATGTTTCCACATATATGAAATCTGGAAGATTTCATTTATGAGTATGTTTTTGCTCTACAATGCTTGCGATAAGTGCATTAGAAATTCTTGTGGATCTTTTAGTGTGTTTATGGTGAATCTCACCCTTCCCTCACAGTAGTCCGATTCCTGCCTTATTTCTGAGACACTGTAAGTGTTGTCAGGATTGTTTGTTGCATTTCTATGAAGGAGTAGCATTTGCAAGCACAACTGGTCTACGCTGTTTAAGTAAATGTTTTCAACAATTGGTGGCAATTGGAATAGAACATTGATTGCTACATTTGCATAGCAATTTACACCAGTTGTGTTTGAAAAATTGAATGGACCAGACAGTTCTTTGTCTGATTCATTTGATGGAAGTGCACATGCTTTTTTTGATGAGGTTCTTTTCTTTGTTTGTGTAGTTGGGTATGGATTTGCCTTTTCCGTACATCCTTCTGTGGTTGTGGTAATTGTTGCAGTAGCTGCTGCATTTCATTTGTTGAGATATCACAGATCAATTGTATTTGCACTAGTTTTTCATTTACAAAATTTTCCTTTTTGAGGAACAGGGTACATTTTGAAATGGGGTGTGTAGAGTGTACATTGTCTGTTGTACTCTACAATGCAAGGAATGTGAGCTTTGAATAGAAATAGTCCTTCAAGTATACATAGGTGTGACAGTGCTACGTAATCCATTTGTTCTTTAAAGACTGTGCTGCCAATGTCAATCAATGCTTGCTCTAGTGTTAGACCTTGCAATTTATGAATAGTGACTGAGTTAGAGAAAACTGTTCTCTGCGTGCATACATGTCTTTGAAAAGTAGGAATCGGTTGTTCAGCGTTGTATCCTTTTAACTTCTGAAAGTTTGTCAAAGTGGATGTTGACAAACTGAATGCTGTTGTCACGTGGGTATGCCAGGAAGCCAGAAACTGCACTGAGTGCTCCTTTAACTAAACCTTGCTCCACGTCAAGGTTACATGTAAGCATTATTCTACAATTTAAACACAATATTAACATTTTCTCCAAACCAGCTCTGTTGGAGATAGAGTTGTCTAAACTATTTAGTAGTGGTGTGGCTTGTTGACACATAGGTACTGTCATACCATGTACGTCCAGTTTGTCTGTGGAATACATTTGCACTATTGGTTACATTTATTTTCTACATTGTTTCATTGAATTGTACACAGCTTGTTACGGTTGGCATTAAGGACATTCATTTTACATTTTTGTGTGCTATTTGTTACATGACATCAGTAGCAGATGTGTTATGCCCATATAGCTCATGGATGTGTCTGCTATTTAAGATTGACTGTGCTTCCTTAGAAAGCACACCAATCTGAATGCTTTTCAAAATTTTGCTTAGGTGAGGTCTGCAGAATGACGCATGTTTTTAGTTAGTTCTCTGTATTGGAATTGTTGCCAGAGATTTACATTTCCTATTCTGCCAAGTGTGTTATGGCACAGTTTGTATGCTAAGGTTTTAAACATAGGTTCAACTTTCACTGGTGTTAATTGAAGAAGATCTCCAAAAACTGTAATGTGTTTTCCTCCAAGGAGTTCTTTGTAGTCCATTTTAAGGACCTCTTGCAATTTGAGTTGAATCAATGCCAACATTAGGTTGGAGACCATGCTTACCTCATCTATTAAGTGCATTTTCATATGTTTCAAAACTCTGCGTATCTCCATAGCAGCTTCTGCTAAAAGTTTGTAGTAGTCTAATTTCATTTGGTGTTCTACAGGAAGGAGTAGCAATCGTTGTAATGTAACACCACCTATGTTGTAGGCAGCTAAACATGTGGGGGCAATTACAACAGCTGAAAGCTTGTTGTTTGTCAATTGTTGGAGGAACTTGCTGATGATTTTTTATTAAGAATGTTTTGCCTGAACCAGCTTGACCACTTACATACAGGAGTACATGTTTAAAGTTTTGACAAGTACAAGTTTTAGTTTTGTGCTGCACACCATGTTCAATTTATTTTGTTACTTCTAGGAAAATGCTATGCTGTTCATCATTCAGTTGTGATTTCAGTAGAGCAAGGTTTTCTTCAGATTGCTCACACTGACACATGCAGCCTGATTCGAAGAGTGTTTTCCTATGGGAATGCGCCATTATAAAACATTTCTGTGAATCAGGACATGGTGTTTTATACTTCAGTCATGGCTAATTCTGCCTCATTTACTATGAGTGGCTTTCCAAGTGGTTCTAGGCTTCCTGTAAGAGAAGGTTGACTGCTCTCATGGTTGTCTACATTTAGTTGTGCTTGCAGTTTTTCTTCTTGTTGGCATTCATTGTCCAACATGTTTTTGTACTGTTTAAAGTTTATGGGCCTGATCACGACTTTGGCGATAACCGCTGGCGGTATTAGCCCTACTGCCGAACTCCCAGGCGCTAATAGCGCCAGATCACGAGTTTGGCGGTAATGTTAATCCCCATTCCCCATTGAGCCCATTCGGGAATGCCCCATTCCCCATTGGGCTCAATGGGGAATTTTCAGGCTCTTACCGTCGGCGGATTTACCGCCGGCGGTAATAGCGCAGATTTTCGGCAGATTTCCCCCCAGCTCAAAGCTGTGGCGAAATCCGCCGAAGTCTTGATTTGGCGGACCCTTAAATCCGGCGGTAATAGCGCGACCGCCGGATTTAAAGTTTAACACCAAAGTCGTGATGAGGCCCTATATCTGTTATAGTGCTTTTACTTTCATTGAAAGCATCTTCATAGTAGGCATGGGTATCCAATAAATCTTCTTCTTTTCTCCATGGTTTAAAATGTTGCAGTAGGGACATAAAGTTCTCTATGTTGAGAAGTTATTAATGATATCTTCATATGATTAATCAGGCTGTGTTTGGTAAATTTAACCAGGCTGCTCTCACAGAGTTTGATGATGTATTTACCTTTTATTCTCATCTGGTTTAATCATATTTTTGTATGCAAAGTTTTGGGTTATGTGGTACAGAGGCATGGTTTCCAAACTAGTACTCCTGTTTGGGTAGCATGTGTCCAATACAATATTTTTCAAAATGTCCTGGCTGTTGGGATCATTTTTGGATATTGTTTCTATGTCTTGGTACAGTTTGAGAACTCTTTTTCTGGATGCAGCAGGACCAAGGCTTAGCCAGACTATGTTTTCAGATTTCCCATACCATACAAGGCTGTGCCGGATAAATGATCTGCAGCATCGTAGAAGCCACGTTCTCTATGGGAGAGCATTTTTATGCCAATGCTGTATCATTTTTAGTGACAGTGGTTTGCCAGATGATATGTCATCCCAGAGGTCTTTTAGCTCTGTTTTCTCAGCTTTGGTTAAGTAGGCTGTGACATATGGTGCAACTGAAGTTTAATTGTTTGCAATGTACTGCGCATATATGTTTGCATTCCACAGGAGGGCAATGATTGCATTGCCATCATTGATGTACTTTGATGCTTTGGCTATTTTTATGCAGTATGTGTTCTTAGGCAATTTGCCTTTCGCACTGTGACTAACAGAAGACATGAAGCTGTTTACTTGTCCTTTTGCTGAAACTGGTCTAGGGAAACCAAAGCAGCATTTGGTATAGTATTTGCCTTTATGTTCATATCTGTACCAACAATACCTGCCACATTGGTGTCTTTGAAACCACAAACTATGTGCATGTAGGTCACTGTGTGGACTTTCTAAAGGGATTTTGCAAGTTACATGTTTGTGAATGAACTGCAAAACAATGGCATCACTGTCCTGTCCAAATTTAGGAGCATCTTTAATCCACAAAAGCATTTGGATGTGTGGTGCTCCTCTGGATTGATATTATTTTCTCCAAAAGAAGTTTTGCACTTCTCTGATGGGAGGATTTGTTGTATTACAGATGAAGTGCAGCATGGCAATAAAGCGGTGATGGAACTACCTTGACACATTAACAGGGTCAAGAGAGCGGAGTTCTCCTGGTGTTTTCATGTCTATCCCTGCTTTGTTTTCATTTGCTATGCATAGGAAATTGTGCAAGTCTTCCATGCATACTCTGCACAACTTAAAGTGACAAACCATGTGGGTGGGCCAAGGTTGCAAAGCGTACACCGTACATCTGTGTGACATTGGAAACCAGTATTCTTTCGTACCACGCATGTTTGCCAAGAGATTTGTAATACTTGACTGTAAAACATCACCTTTCTCTTGTACCTTTTGAAGTAGCTGTGTAGCAGACATGTTTAAAACATTGGAACCTGTTTTCAATGTGTGTGCAACTTCGCAACATAGAGTTGCTATTTCACTATCAAAGAGGAAGTGGAATATGTATTCAATGTTGTGTCTGAATCTGGGGTCTTCAGAATACATTTGTAAAGAGCGGTATTCTGGTGCTGTTATTTGTGTGCATCTTTCATCATACCTTCCACCTTTTCAAGAAGGAAAAATTAGAGGAAAGGCTTGTGCTTCTACATTTTTTTCCCATATGCTGATTGGAGACCCTTTGGCTTGCCACATTTGATAAAGTTTCTAGTGCATCATCTATGGTCTCTTTGGAGTGCAAAGGGTGAATTATATACTGGTCTAAAATATCGGAAGCTGTAGTAGAATCTAGAAGTTCGAATTGGCCAGTTGATGAGGAATCCTGAATTATTGCTTTCTCTCAGATTTTCTTCAATGTTTATTTCTTTGTAGTATTCATTGTTCTCTTTAAGATATTGCAGGGCTTCTCTAACTTTAAGTCAACTAGTTGCTGCCACATTTGTTTGTCTTTTGTAGGTGCTCCATTCACTGGGATAATCAAAGATTGATCTATTGGCCATTGCACTCCCAGAGTCTCTACATTTTCTTTAAGATCTAAAGGCAAATAAACTAATTTGCCACAAATGACTTTCAGTAATTCAGAAGGAGGCAACTTGGCTGTTTTCGGTTGAAGGCGTATTATCGCTTGAAATGGGAGCATTGTTTTGTTTACAATGCTCTCATACAAATTTAGCTGTTGGACTGGTTTTGGCAGTGGGAATATTTCCAAGTTATTAGAGATAGCCATGAAAGCATGTGGTTATTGTCAGATTTTCCAGTGCAGTATTTTTAACGTATTTCAGGTTTAGTTATTTCGTATTCTTTTCTGCTGTAAGATAGATAGAGAGCTCATTGGAACCGTTGCGATTGCTCAGTGTCTTCTATTTGGTATGTTATATCTACAGTTTTGGTGCTCTTTGTATAACACACATACTTGGTGTAGTACTTCTTCAGATGTGCTTTCAAACTTTGCTATTTCTTTTTTGTATGTGTGTAATAGAAGATTGGCATCTGCAAGGTTGTCGCTACTGTCTTCTAAAGTTACTGGATTTTGTAAGTGCTTCACTTCACTTCCAATATATTTGCTTTGGATGTGGTCTATTGCTTCCAGAAATTCTTTGGCTGTGCCATGTAGGAGAATGCGATTTAAATGTTCCAGCGGTAAGGCAGGACTTTTTGCATAGTACAATCTCTGAAAAGATTGTGTATAGTAGAATGGTGTGTTGCTAACATTTTGATGTGGTGGAAGGTGCTTTTGAAAGCAGGCCTGGAAATGCAGGCTAATGAATGTCCTTATAGTCCTGTGTATTTGCGCACTGGAGAGTAGTCCATGGTTGGTAATATTTACATCTTTAATTTATCTTTGGCTTTCACATATTGATTGAGGAACTGCCGCTAAGATTTGAAGGAGTGCATTTGTAGACAGGCTGAATTGGTTCGGTGGAATGTAGAGTTGATTGTAAGTTTTTGGGGGATATTCTTGCTATCAGCGTTTCTTCTGCCATAATGGTACTGTTTACTTTTTCATACCCTCTGCCACTGCTATGTAAGGCAATTGGGTTCATTTGCCCTTGTATGTGTGCCTCTTCATTGAAATATGGCTCTGTGCTGGTTGTGTGAATCCACTCACCTGCACAGACATTTGCAAAGTTATCTATGTTCATATTGCGTATGTTGCAAAGTACTTTTTGTAGTTTACTAATTACTTTTGTTAGTGGTTTCATTCTGTAGTAAAATTAATATAAATAATTTCCTTTTGAGGAGCATTGCACTGTCTATGAGAGCTTCCAGGATCAGTTTTCTGTGGTAAGATATAAGGGTTGAGTGTGATGTATCCCCTGTTTCTATAAGGTTCTGAAGGATTCTATGGTGGAGCATTTTTTGTAACATACATTTTTTGTAATGCTTACTTGTGGCTATGTTAACATTGGTAGATGTAGTATTAGCACTGCTGGTATTTGCATTCTTCTTAATACAGGAATGGGGACATGGGCACACTGGCTCCGTTGGTAATGGGGCTGTTGGTCCCATGATAAGTATGCCTAATGGTGAGTGTTTTAAAAGATGCCCTTTTTGGGAGCTGCACATGAAAGTTGAAAAATGGTTTTGTGGATTTATACCAGCACTGTATGTACATTTTTCATTAAAAAAAGAAGTGGAGATGGAAAACATTTATACAACAATTTTAAGTGTCACTTGTGTGAAAGTTTACTGTGTTGTCAGTGCATGCATACTTGCCAATGTGATACATTCCAACGTGTAATTGCTTATTAAAATATGTTTTTTTGTTTGTATTTTGGGAGTTGTGGTTGCACTTTTTGCGTGAGAAAATATAGACAAGTCCCAGAATGCAGAAAACAATGTAGGAGCCAATAAGTACATACAGATTAGAAAGGGGAATGTTAGCAAATATGCATGTGCATCAAAGTTAATACAATTGCACACATTGAGTGTTATTTCATTATTTCTTTTTAGAAATGACACACAGTCCTGTTGTAAATTTGTACATGCATGTATTAGTTGTACTTGGGAGAAGGGCTGAAAAAAATATTTTTAAACGCATTGCATTTTGCCATTTTTCATTCCATGTAGATGACATGCTTTAGCAACATACTTGCAGTGTTCAGTTTCACATTGGATTGTGAGAGTTCTAGTGTAACTTTGTTTTAGTGGGAGAAGTGGTATTAAAAGTGACAGAATGAAAGGAAAAAATAACACTTGGTAGGTTAAACGGGTCATATTGGCCAGTATGCATGTGCTGTCAAGACATTGAACTTTCACAGAGGATCCGTCATGTTGTATAAATGTTTTTCATGATTTTCTTTTCTTTTACAAAAAGACACAGATGGTGGTGCTGCAATTTCAAATATATATTGTAACTGCCACTTGATGTAAAGAGATGTGCAATAGACAGTATGATTATTGAGTAGGTTAATGCGGGGTAAGTGGCAGGAATCCTGTTTAAATGAATTTGTAAAGGAGTTGGAAATATAAGTATACCTGTACTTTGTCTTAATAGATGCAGATGTGCTTGAACATGCAAATAGAAGTCTTGGAGCTTTGTATAGTAGTTTCTGAGGCAGGTGTTTGTGAGTAACAAGAGACATGTATTGTGAAATCTGAAGTGTGGAACTAAGATGTCAGAGTTAGATGTAGAATTTTTGGATGTCATTGGTGGATGGGTGTGTGACTGCTTGAAAGTAGCCAATGAGGGAGTTCTACAAAGATTCAAGTTGAAAGGGAAGAAGGGCTGTTCAGTGTTACAGGGTCTGTGGGCAGCGCAGTAGTCTACGGATAGGGCATGCAACATCCAGGTCTTTTAAGGTCGGCTGGCATGGAAAGGGGCCTGTGGGGATTAGCCAATGAGATGTTCTGATCATGATGTATAGAAAGAGAGGGTAACAGTTCTCGTCATTGCTGCATGTAGGTAAGATAGCTGTGGTTGTTTATGAGAAGGATTACTGTGTGGATGGTGGGAGATTCTTGGATGCTGAATCTGAAAAGGTACACAGACATGGTGTGCCTGGTCAAAACTGGGAGAGTTTATTTGCATATTGCAAAAACATTTCTCATTTTCAATGTCCAGATTTCATTGTGGAAGACTGTGGAAGACATAGGGCCTCATTACACAGATGGCGGTAATGGTTAACGGTCACTGTTAATGGTAACGGTGACCGTTAACCATTAACGCCTTACTACGAAGTCCCTTAGCGGGTTGGTGCTTTAACGCCTGCTTTTTGCAGGTGTTAAAAAGCAACCCGCTAAAGGGACCTTGGTGCTAATTACGGCACCGCAAAATTGCGGTGCCGTAATTAGCACCTTCCCCATTCCCATTATGCCCTATTGGGCAAAAATGGGAATGGGGAAGGGCAGTGGTGGAAGGGGGAATTACTGCCCCGCCAACCTTGGAATGGGGCGGTAATTCCCCTTTCCACCAAGGCCGTGCCGGTATTTTACCTGCATGGACTAAGGTGCTAATAGCACTTTGGTCCATGTGCTAATACCGCCATCCGTGTAATGAGGCCCATAGTATGGGCAACATTAGTGCAATATATTTTCAGATTGCATTGAAACATCTGCTGCAAACACTAATGGAACTATTTTCACATGGCAAGATAGTTTTTTTGACACATACCTCCTATGGCAGTATGGAAATGCACCGATGTGTTTGTTCCGCAACAAGAAGCAGGAAGATGCCTTATAAACAAAGGGGTATGTTCATTTTTGAATGGTGTTGGGATGACATATTTTCCAAATGAGAACATTGTGCCAGATGGTCACATAATTCTTTGAATGATAGCATGACTTTCACTGTTTTTGGTAATGACATCGTTCTCCAAAACATTCAAAATGCACTCAGAAAGTTCCTGTGAAAATGATGTAGAGTACATGTGAAAGGATTTCAAGTAGTTGTAGGAAACAAAAACCTAAAAAAGCAACCAATAAATTATTAAAAAGAAACCTACTTTTCAGAGCCAACCCTAAAGATTAAATGGATTATTAGTATTATTATTATTATTATTTTTAAATAATTTACATTGTGTTTAATTCCCCCCGGACCCCATCAGTTAGGCGATGAGTCCACGGCGGTAATTCATGGATGGCACATGCCACGTCCAGGTCTTTTGAGGATGCCAGACATGGAAATGGGACTGTGCCGCCCAGGGAATCAGTCAATCATGTTTCCTGGGTGTTGTATATAAGCAGAGAGTCACTGCTAAGACTAACACCTAAGACATCAAAGATGACATCACAAATGTCATTGATGACATCACTGATGACATCACATGTCTGGCTCCCTCTTTTCTCCTTTACTGATATATTTAGGCCTATAAGAGTCAGAAACTAAACATTCAGATACTCATAATTCATATTCAAGTACTATATTTGTAGAGTTATTGTTCAAATGTGTTCTTACAGTAATTCATTTGGAGTTCACTCACAGCATATGAAACTAATACATAGGGGAAACCACAGATTTGGAAAACAGCAATGCTTTGTGTGTATAAAGATAATGAGTAAGGTTATCAACACTTTTGTATAGTTCTGCCTTTTTTTTAATTACTTTACTTTCCTGGATATGCTCATATTTGTATACATTCTGTGCACACTATTCTCCTTAGGGTCCAGTCTCATTATATGATACTTATACGTAGCAAATTAGTAGCTTTGAAGCAGAGCGATCATTTCTGTGTATAAAGTTAATCAGTTGGGGTTTGAAGATTGGCTGGTAATACTGTTGTTTACTTCATTTTTCCTGTATATGCTCATATCTGTATGTGTTGTTGTTATTTATGTTTTGTTTGAATAATGGAATTATGTAGTAAATGTTGCACAGTGGATAAAACTGTAATAAAAATAATTTATCATTTCACTATTCAACATGGTAAGATTACAAATATTGCACATCCATCATGGATTTTGCACTCACTGCCTATGTTTCTACATGAGTAGCTTAGTATAGTGGAAAAAACCTGATAATAGAATGGTATTCGTATCAATGCATTACTTAATGCACTATGTACCTCATGATTTTTATTCCAATATTCTTTCACACTTTTTTATCAACATTACTATAAGAATCCCTGGTACAGACTTTTCATGAAAAGTAAATGCACGTGTGATGTCATCAGTGATGTCATCAATGTCATTTGTGATGTAATCTTTGATGTCTTTGGTCTTAGCCGTGCACAGTGGTGGCACGAGTTATGGTTGCTTAGCGTACCATAACTGGCGAATTTCAAGGGTTTTTCAGTGTTTTACGCGAACCATAACATCCCTTTAACAAAGTATTTTTCACTGAATTTCATAGGTTTTTAGTAGCGCAACTTAACCATAACGTCCCTTTAACAAAGTTTTTTTCACTGAATTTCATAGGTTTGCAGTAGCGCAACTTTACCATAACATCCCTTTAACAAAGTTTTTTCACTGAATATAGATATAGATAATGTAAATGTTATAAATGTTACTAAGACTCCATTAGATTAGATACATATAACATAGCAAATACTGAACCTCCTGCCCCGCTAGTAATTTTGATGTCCGTGGACCGTGCGCATGTCTGTGGATTGGCGCGGTCACCATCAACACTATCCAAAAACTCAGGGGGTCTCTTACATTATTGTATCATACAATAAAACACCAAACATGTTCAAAAAGCACCACACAAATACATTGTCTTTAATAGTAAATAAGAAGTGGAAACTGTATATGTAAGACACCAACCATCCATGAAATGTCCAGTACTTTGGAATGGCTGGAAGAAAATTTCCCACAAGATGAAATGAGTGAAAACAGTGATATTAATGGTTGACACAACATTTCTCTATATAAGCAAATTAATAACCATTACTTTATGTGTAGTTAACATATATTTTTTTAACAGACCATACAGACAATAAGTGTAATATACTAAGAGAGACATTAGAAGATTCTCTGAAATTAATGGAACTAAAAGTGGATATGTTAATGAAAAGTTTCAATCTTCTAAAACAGATTGTTTAGGACCACAATAAAGAAAAGATTAAATATCACTGTCCCACATTTACCTGTTCCCCCTCTCCATGTCCCAGCCAACTATCCCCAAAACCTCCCAGCAAGAAAAACATTACGAGGAGACTTCCATCCCTTCCTCCCCGTCCATACATGATGTCCAAAACCCTAATTCCCCTGTATTTTTTCAGTTTCTGGTTCCCCCTCTATTTTGTAATATTTATACTGTTAAACAATAATACAATTTTAAGTGTGTTCTAAGTATATGCTTGTGTCTCTTTTTTTTTAAAAAAGGCAGTTAGGGTGTCCGCGGACAGCACGCGTGTCCGTTATGTCCGCAATAAACGAAAATGGGTGTGCCCTAAGGACACTATACCTGTTCGTACTGTTCGTAATTAAAATGGAAGTGTCCTTAGAACACACAAGATGTCCGCCTGTTCGCAATTAACCGAAATGGGGGTGTCCTATGGGCAATATACCTGTTCGTACTGTGCATAATTAAAATGACAGCGTCCTTAGAACACACAAGATGTCCGCTTGTCTGCAATTAACCCAAATGGGGGTCCTAAGGACAACATACCTGTTCGTACTGTTCGTAATTAAAATGGAGGTGTCCTTAGAACACACAAGATGTCCGCCTGTCTGCAATCACCCAAAATGGGGGTGTTTGTTCGTAATGTCCGCAACCAGAATGAATATATCCGTAGAACACATATCCCGTCTGCCTGTCCGCAAAGTTTTGACACACATTTATTTTCTTCAGGGACTTCAACACTGTTCGTAGAACACCCGCGCAATTGTGCACCACAACCTTGGGTCATACGAACAATGCGCCTGTTCGTAACTGTCCGCAACATGTGTGTTGCACTTTTAATTAGTTCGGGGACCTGAACACCGTCTTTAGAACACCCGCGCCCATGGGCACAACCGTACCTGTGCATTTGGGGTCCTGCGTACAGCCGTCCCATTCGTGAACGTGTCCGCGATGTCATCATGTGACCGCACCCACGCTGAGCGTGTGCCCTGATTAGCGGACACTGTCCGGGCCCTAAAATATTTAAAAAAGTGTTTTTTTTAGCACTCCAAAGTATTTTATAGTAAAAGTTCACCATTGCACATGTCCCAGACAATGTCTCTGCCGATCTACATACTTTTTGGAACTTTTTGATCAAAGTGTTGGGGGACGGTGCGGGTGTCCGCGAAGCGGGCCCCAGCACCCCTATAAAAGGCCACACCCCAGAGCCTATTCTCATTCTGCTTTTGGATTTCCAAGATTTACAACAGGACTGTTGTGCAGGTTGCTGTTCTTAGTTCCTGGTTTCTGGTTCCTAGTTATTAACTTTCCAGATGGCATCCCAAATTGTTTCTGCTGCTACTGCCTCGGCATCAGCACTCCCACCCCCTCCACCACCACCACATCCCTCAAGGGCCTGTAGAGGGGAACAGGCATGAGGATGCAGAGGTGAGGGATGAAGAGGATGAGGTAGTGGAAGTCCCTACTACTAGCACTCATCGTGAGTCTTGGGTGTGGTGGTTATTTACCACTGTTTTTTTTTTTTGATAAAACATTTTTTATTGTTTTACATTCTCATCAACACAACAAAAACATGTGTGGACTAGCAAGCCCTTTCAAAATTCGATCATGAACAGGTCAATTATCAATCACCCATGACATTACCCCGGGTCTTTAGTGCGATTAAACTGTATCCCCCTCACTGCCCTCAACAGGATCCAGGAGGATCTAAGGTCCATCTTCTTCCCACCTCCCCCATATCTTATCCGCTTTGGCAGGGCAGCCTCTGGCAGTATATACTCTGTGTTCTATGACTGCACGAATGTTCATGTCCGATGCCCATTGCTCCATCGTTGGGGACTCCGGGGCTCCCCATTTTTGCGCTATGTTGCGCTTCATCAGTCCCACTGCCCTGTTCAAGAGCAGTCTGTCCCATTTATTAAGTGCAGTCTCGCCCGGAACACCCAGAATGAGAATCTTTGGGTCCAGTGGTATACGGCATGCCAAGACATTGCTAAGTGCAGTACAGCATTCATTCCAGAAGGTACGGATTCGGGGGCATGCCCAAAGGATGTGTAAGAAAGTCCCTCTTCTTCTCTGCATCAGAGACAGTTCGTGTTCGAGGCTCTCTCCCACCTATATAGTATCGTCTTGGGGTAGTAGACCCTGTGGAGGATCTTTAATTGGACCAGCCCAAGCCTGGAAGAGATGGCCACTTCCCTTGGGTGCATTAGCACTTGGATCCAGTCTTCTGGATCTATTACCCCTACATCCACCTCCCATTTGGCTTTAAGGGTCCTAAGTTCGGGCGTAGCAAAGGATGTAATAGCATTATATAGGATGGAGGTGCATTTGGTGGGGATGAAGGCTGGCAGTATATTGCGCTCTATCGGTGTATAGTCCGGGACGTTAGTGCCTACAGGTATGTGGTTTCTTAGGGCGTGGGCCATCTGTACATAGTGGTATCGCTCAGTGTCCGGGAGTTGGAATTTTTGCTGGATGATTTCAAACGAGGCTATATCCCCCTCCTCAAGAATATCCCCGACCCTCAGAATCCCGGCCCTTACCCATCGGGGCCATGGTTGAAGTTTCTTTATCTCGGGCAGGTTGCAATTTCTCCACAGGGGTTGTGCGGTAGTTACGCTGTGTTCCCACCCTACGAATCCGTGCGCCTGCTTCCAAACAGCAGTAATATGAGTCGTGGTCGTTGGTGGGAGGGGTCTCGGGAGAGTTTGGTATAGCAGTTGCCATGGGTCGGTACCGTGCATGGCCGCAACCTCGGCCTTGATGTGGGGGAGTTCCCTATCTCTGTGGAGCAGGTCGTTGACCACTGCTAACTGTGCAGCCCAATAGTAAGTTTGGAGGTGGGGAGCCCCTATCCCACCCTCCCAGATCGATCTTTGGAGCGTGGTCAGCACTATCCTCGACTGGACTCCCCCCCATATTAGTTCCCGGAAGAGGGATTCAACCCGTTTAAAGTCAGAGTCTGGGATCTTTAATGGGGCATTCTGTAAGACATAGAGAAACCTTGGGAGAGTCATCATCTTAAAGAGTGCGGCTCTTCCCATGGGCGTAAGAGGGTGAAGCCTCCAATGGTTGACGTCGTTGACAAAGCGATCAAGGACCGGTTGGAAATTGTGTATTGTGTATTCAGTCAGGTTTGTAGTCACCCAGATCCCTAAATACCGAAAGCCTTGCGGTTCCATTTGGTACGGGCATTACTGGGGGTCAACCCGCACATTGCCTTTCACCGGGAAGAGAACTGATTTTCCCTAATTAATTTTAAGCCCACTAAGTTCTCCAAAACGGGTAAGCATCTGTGTCAACCTGGGGCAGGATCGAGCTGGGTCCCCCAGGTAGATCAGGAGATCGTCTGCGTACAAGGAGATGCGGTCCTCATGTCCTTCAGGCCATCTGAACCCTGTCCATGCAGCATTTTGGCAGAGCCAAAGGGCAAGAGGTTCAATTGCCAGGGCAAAGAGAAGGGGAGAAAGGGGGCAACCCTGTCTCGTGCCTTTTCCCAGTGGGAAGGACCGGGACGGCCAACCATTCACCCTGACCTCCGCTTGAATGTTAGTGTACAGTAATTTCACCCATCCCAAGAAGCTGTCTCCGAACCCCATACGCCTCATGATCTCCCAGAGGCAGTCCCGCCTGACCGAGTCGAAGGCCTTTTCGAAATCTATTGCCAATAGAGCGAGAGGGGTATCAATGACCGGGGCCCGCTCTAGCGCCAGGTGGAGCCGACGCAGGTGCATACGGGTTGATTTGTGTGGCATAAAGCCACATTTATCCGGGTGGATCAAGGTGTGGACTACTGACTGCAGTCGGTTGGCAAGGAGCTTGGTAAGAACCTTGGCTTCACTGTTAATTAACGGGATAGGCCGGTAAGAGGCGCACAATTCCGGGGGTTTATCGGGTTTGGAATGACCACAATAGTGGCTTTACATAGGTCAGGTGGGAGGGTGCCTTCGTCGCGGGCGCCGAGGAGCATCCTGTAGAGGGGGGTTGCTATTTTATTCCCTCCAAGCTTTTGCCAGGTCTCGGCCGGGAATCCATTAGGGCCTGGTGTTTTCCCTGCTTGAAGCTGCGCCAGGGCTTCGGCTATTTCAGATTCAGAGAGATATGAGTCCAGCTCCTCACGTTGTTGTGCCGTCAGTGCTGGGAGTATTACTTCGTCTAGTAGGGTCGGGTCGAATGGTGTTATCGAGGCTTGGTAGAGTTCCGCATAGAACTGGGCAAAGGCCTCTGCTATTTCAGCATCCGTCTGATACCCGACACCATTCGGGGCAACAATTTCACGGACATGCCATCTCCCCTCCTCCCTCCTCTCAAGCCAGGCCAGCATTTTGCCTGCCTTGTCCCCCAGATCGTATATCCTCGCTTTGGTGTCCCAATGGGCTTGCTTGGCATTATCCAGCATAATATTTCTGAGCGTTTCCGTGGTTAATTTGAGGGACCTTTGAGTCTGCAGGGTTGGGTCAAGAACATGTGTGTTTTCGGCCCTGATCATTTCAGCCTCCGCCTCCACTATTTTTTGGAGTCTCTCCCTCTTTTTGTTCGCTACCCAGCAGATTATTTCCCCACGCAGCACCGTTTTATAAGCCTCCCACACCACTACTGGGTCATCCACTGCTAGTTCGTTTATATCGAAAATATTCATCGGACACCTCCGTGAGGTGGTCCACTAATTCTGGGAATCCAAGGTGGTAGTTGTTTAGTCTCCATGTTCTAGGGGGGGTCGTGGCGTGCGTTCGTATTTCTATTATTAAGGGGGAGTGGTCCGAGATTTCATGATGGAGGAATTCTGCGGATATCGCCCTATGTAGGTCTGTATTCGGGACGAGGAGGTAGTCGAGTCTAGAGAGGGAGCCATGGGCCCCAGAGTGGAACGAATAGCCTCTGCTTTGAGGGTGCAACTCCCTCCACACATCTCGGAGGCCCAGGGCGGACACAAAGTTGGAGAGTTTCGTCGGAGCATCCGGGTTACGCCCTCTAAGGTGGGTACGATCCATGGTGTTGCACATAACGTCATTAAAGACTCCCCCTAGGATCCACCGATCAGGGTGGTGTTTCCCTAGGAGAGTGGTAATATCGTCCAATAAGCCCCGGCCCAGTCCGGGTGGGGAATATATTGACACAATGGCCAGTGTTTCTCCCCAGAGCGAACCCAGGATGAGTACATAGCGACCCCGTGGGTCCAATTCCACGATTTGTAAGGAGAACGGGAGCCTCTTGTGTATAAGGATAAGGGTGCCCCTGGATCCCATTGTGTACCCTGCATGGAATGCGGCCCGGTAGTTTGTTCTCTGGAAAAGGGTGCAGTGTGTGCCCGCTAGATGCGTTTCTGATAGAAGGGCCAGATCGGGAGAGTGTCTATTCAACAATTGCTTAATAAGACGTCTCTTAATCCCAGAGCCCATTCCGTTCACGTTCCAGGCGAGCAGCTTAAGGGACCTGGGGCGGTCAGGCGGTGGTAGGTGTGCTTGTGAGTGTGTCATCTAAAACTTTCTGTTGGAGGGCCTGAAGGATGCTTTGGTCGGGAGAGCTGCCTCCCCTTGGTGTGTCTGTCGGGGATAGGGTCCCGATATCTAGTGCAGCAGGGTATAATGTGTAGAGGGTTGGGTTTGGGTCGGTGTTTGGACATGCTATAGATCCGAACTAACAAAAAAACATAAAAACTTTCCCTTTCTTCCCCCTCCCTATACTCCACCCCAACTTGAAGTACCTGTCGCCCGAACATACAAATACAACACACTATCAAAGGACAGTCAATTTGTTAACTAATAACTATTCCCCAAGTAGTACCGTTATACTTAGTCTTGGGTTGTCTTGTTCCAACATTAGGGGTTGCGCAGTCCGGGCCGCCAGTTATACAGGCATCGGGTTCACAGTTAGCTTGTTGTTAACATAATATACAGCGTGGTGCCGACTCTTAATGCGTAATTTGTGAGTGGATACCTTATTCTTCTTTTCAGTCATTGTCCCTGTTTGGCTGTGCTTGAGGTTGTTGTTGTGGGCGCTCAGGAGGTGCTCTCTTTTAGTAGTGGTCTGGGTGTCCGAGATACTGTCGATGCTTTTCAAGCCTCAGCATGTTGTGGGATTTCGATCTGTTGTTGCTGCTGCAGATCCGGATCAGGTGGGCGTTCAGGGTGTGGTCTGTTCCGTTCTCCTCTCCTTCTTCCCTCAGCGCTCCAATCGCCGTCTATGTGCCTTTCAGCCCAGCTCCACGACTCCCTAGGATCAGTGAGATGCACCGTTGCATTCTTGTGGAATATTTTTAAGTTGGGCGGGGAATATTAGCCCATATTTAACTCCCATTGCTTGCAAGCGTTTCTTGGGGGGATCAAATGATTGGCGCGCTTTCTGTACTTCTCTGGTGAAGTCAGGGAAGAAAGCAATTCTTGATCCGTTGTAGGTAACATTTACTTTAGAGTCTCTATCTCTATAGTTTAGGAACCGTGCGATGACTGTACGTGGCGGTGCACCTGGCGTGATCTTGCCGGTCGGGATGCGGTGGGCTCGCTCAATGGAAAAGAACTTGGAGAAGGACTGTGCATCGTATATGTCTGCGAGCCATCCCTCAAGGAATAGCTCCATGCAATCTCCTTCTGCCTTTTCTGGAAGACCCAGTATACGGACGTTGTTGCGTCTTGATCTGCCCTCACTGTCATCTGCTCTTGATTCCAGGAGCTTTATGCGTGCCAACATGCCGGACATCTGGCGGTTCACTCCGCGGAGACTGTCCTCGGTTTCGGAGATTCGCATCTCCGCCTCCCCGGTGCGTGAGGTCAGCTTCTGCAGGTTGTGTCTTAGCAAGGATACATCCGCACCAATACTGTCCATCTTTTTCTCCATGGAAGTTCTAGAACTGGTAATGGCACTCATGATGTCCTTGAGGGAGATATTCTCCTCCATACAGTCTGTGTCGTGTTGTGCCGGCCTCTCTGGGGGACGAGACAGTGGTGTGGTTGCGTACTGTTCAATCCTGCTTTGTGTAGAGGTCTTCCTGGGTTTATCTTTCCCCATTTCAGGCACCTGGAGGGCAAAGCCTGCTGGAGGGCAGAGAAGCAAGTGATATTGAGAGGGGGGAGGTTTTGAGTATGGCGACTCTGCACTTTCAGGGCTGTGAGCGTGCTGGTCGGCTGGAGCCGTGTCAGTTAACGCTTTAGTGTGTCAGTGTCACTTTGCAGGAGGGATGTCTACAGGCTGTGGGCCCACGTCTGAGTTGTGTTGGGGAAGAGCACACAGTTGGATCCAAGCTGGACGTGGGTCCGAATTTCCGTGCCTGTATGGGTGCCTCACCCAGTACAGCACATGTTGATTTGCAGATGTGCAGTTTTAGTTCAGTGGCAGTGGGGGCAATTGCATCGAGTTAGAGGTTCACCTTGTCTGCTAATCTGTTTTCTTTCCCCTCCACTTAGGACATTTGTACAGGGCAGTTGTTTGTTTGTTTGTTTGTTTGTTTATTTGGTAATGCGCTCCAAGCCCGTGGGCATCTGGGCGCAGCAATACAAGAGGACTCGAAGCTTAGTTACAATGCCTGACACAGGCTATTACAGAAAACAATGGTTACTTACAATGGGTGATACAGTACATATAGAATAACAAAGGTTAAGCGCGTAAGAATAACATCTTAACAGGTTGTAGCATTACCGCTAGGATGAGGATCGTTGCATGTCGTTGTTGTGTAGCCATTTGAGGGCGTGGGATCTGAATCTTGTGTAGGGTAGAGGGCGTCTAAGGTCGGATGGGAGTGTGTTCCATGATTGTGCAGCTCTAACTGGGAAGCTCGCACCGCCCGCTATGGTAAGTTTGAATCTAGGGACTTCCAGTAGGAAGGTGTTGGCAGATCTCGTCAGTCGGTTGGAGGGTCTCCAGTTAATTCTTTCCGCTAGGTAGGGGGGTGCTTGATTGTTGAGGCATTTAGAGGTTAGGGAAATAGTTTTAAGGAGGATTCTGTCTTTTATCTTTAGCCAGTGGGCTTCTGTCCGGTGTTTGGAGATATGCTCTCTGCGTGGGATGTTCAGGGCTGCTCTAAGAGCGTTATTTTGTAATCTCTGGAGTTTGTCAGTGACTGACTTGTTTGCGCCTGAGTATAAGGCGTTGCAATAGTCCAGTCTGGACATGACAAGGGCATTGGCCAAGGTGAGGCAGCTGGCACTGGACAGGAAGGGTCTGGCGGCACAGATAAGTTTACATGTGTAGGTGGTTGAGGAGGCGAGGGAGTTCACTTGCTTTATGAGGGTAAGAGCTGAGTCAAGGTAAAAACCTAAAGTTTTGACCTCGCGCATAACCTTAATAGTATTGTTATCTATGTTAAATGAGGCATAGTCCGGGGTGAGTTTGGATAGGTTGTGGTCTGAACCGAGGAGCAGGATTTCAGTTTTATCGTCGTTCAGGCAGAGGCCATGAGTGGCCATCCATGCTTGAATGAGGATGTAAATTTTATTCACCAGAGCCAAGTCTGATTCATGGTTGCCCGAAAGGGGTATGAGGATCTGGGTGTCATCTGCGTAATTAGTGTAGGTGACACCCAGTCTGTCCAACTTGTTGAACAATGGCTTGGTGAAGATGTTGTACATAGTGGGTGAGACACAGGAGCCCTGTGGGACTCCACATGTGATTTGGATGGGATCAGCACAAGTGGAAGGGGAGAACACTCTCATGGTCCGGTTGGCTAGAAAGGATTGGACCCAAGCTATAGCATCTCTTGTGAAGTTGGCAGCCAGCTTGAGGTGGTTGCATAAGACTGCATGATCCACCAGATCAAAATCTGCTGACAAGTCCAGTAAAAGTAGCAGCGCTGTTTTCCCATTATCCTTAAATTCCTCCATTTTAGTTTTAAGATCTATCAGGGCTGTTTCAGTGCCATGGAGTGGGCGGAAGCCCGATTGGCGCGAGCCTAGTAGATGATTAGCTTCTAGGTATTCTTGAATTTGGAGATAGGCTACTCTGTCGATAATTTTTAGTAGGAAGGGTACTGTGGTGATTGGCCTATAGTTGGTCGGGATAGATGGATCGAGGGTTTGTTTTTTGAGAAGGGGGAGGACCCAGGATTCTTTTAAGTTGGCTGGCACTGTGTTGGATTTGAAGGATGAGTTGATAAGCTTAGAGATGAAGGGGGCTAAGTCTCTGGCAGCGTCCTTTATTATTTGCGCTGGGCAGCTGTCGCCCTTACAGTTGGAGGGCTTAAGTGAGAGGATAGCCTTTTCAGTGTCGATGATGGAAATGGGTTTAAAGCTAAAAGGGGGGATGGTGATAGGTTCAGTTGCTAGAGGCACTTGTTGATCAATAGGGGAGAGGGTGTCTTTTTTATTCATTATTTTAAGTTGGAGGGTGGAGATTTTGTTTGATAGGGCATTCTGTATATTAGTACACCATATCTTGTCCTTTGGGACCGTATCAGTTGGTTGGATAGGGGATTCCATTTCCCGGAGGATGGCAAAAAGTTCCTTGGTATTCGATTTGGCATTGGTAATTCTGTCATTGAATACGTTTTTTTTGGTGTTGATAATTTCTGACTTGTAGTGTTTTGTAACTTGGGTTAGCTTAGTTTTGTTATCATTGGTGGGCGAATTACGCCAGATAGTTTGGAGTTTTCGTTTCTGCTTTCTAAGGTCCTTAAGCTGGGGGGTGAACCAGGCATTGAGGTGGGCTTCTTGCTTGGCTTTGCGTAGTTTTGCAGGTGCAATGGTGTCTACTGCGTGAGACATAGCTTTATTGAAGGTGTCAACTAGTATGTCTGGGTCAGTGTTGTCCTTCAGACTGTTAATAGTGGGCAGGAGGAGGGGGATGAGTTTTTCTGTAGTAATGTCTTTTTTACTTCTTGTAGGGAGTGGTGGTATCATTTTGATAGTTTTAGGGCTGGGGAGGTCAAGTGTGGCAGTGAAATTTATTAGAGAGTGGTCAGTCCATAGTTGAGGGGTAATGGCAGTGATGACTATGTTGCAGTTGAGTTCTGATACCCAGTCAAGGGTTCTGCCTTTAGCATGTGTGGGGGAGAGAACTTTTTGGGTGAGGCCTTGGTCATTTAGGATAGCTGTTATAGAGAGGGCGTTTTTGTTGTCTGGCTCATTGAAGCCGATGTTAAAGTCGCCCAGCAGCAGCGTTTGCGAGTGACTTTGGGTAATGTTCGCTATGAGGGTGGTAAGGTCATCTTCAAAGTTTCCCAGGGGACCTGGGGGCCTGTAGATTAAGTGAATGGTTAGCGTGCGGTTATTGGAGAGTTGCATTTTTGCTGAGAGTACTTCGCAGGAAGCACAGGGGGGTGAGGTGGTGAGTCTGATAGGCAAAGTGGTTTTCGCGATGATTGCTAGGCCACCGCCTTTAGCATTGGGCCTGTCTACTCTATGGATCTGGTAGTTGTCAGGTATGGCTAGCATCAGTGAAGGTCCTGCTGCCTCATGGAGCCAGGTTTCTGTTACGGCAAGGAAGTCAATGCTACTGTTGTTTAGTATGTCAGCAATTTCAATTGCATGGGCTACCATGGATCTGGCATTGATAAGGGCTCCAGTAAGTGATAGGGTGTTCTTGGGAATAGGGTGACTTACAAGTATATCTGTATGTTTATTTTGACTCCGGCCTTTCTTTGGGTGGAGGTGAGTAGGGGTTAGGGTTAGAGTTAAAGGTGACGTAGTTAGTGTTTGCTTATCCATGTGTGTCTGTATAGATGGGAATCTAGCAGTATTGTTAGTACTGTTTCTTTTAGGTTCGTATATGCAAGGTAACCTTGCCCTGAGTCTCAGGTTTCTGTCTGTGGGGGGACGAGTACTAAAGGTAGCAAAGGTCATGATTGTAACTGGGAGGGTCAGGGAGGTCAAGTTTCTGCACATGGTAGTTGGTGTGGTTCCCTTGTTTCGCTAAAATGTCTGTCTAGGGTGACGCAATGTGTAGTGCAGGTGGCTAGTTGAAGCCAAGGCTGCGCCTAGTGTTAAAGGGCATGATATTCACAAAATACAGTATAAACTAGAGTGCATGGTCTGTTAATGATGAAGGGCCACAGCACAATCAAGGTGGTCCGTTAGCGACTATGAGGCACAGCACAGTTAAAGTGGTCCGTTAGCGACCATAAGGCACAACACAGTTAAAGTGGTCTGTTAACGACCATGAGGCACAACACAGTTAAAGTGGTCCGTTAGCGACTATGAGGCACAGCACAGTTAAAGTGGTCCGTTAGCGACCATAAGGCACAACACAGTTAAAGTGGTCCGTTAGCGACCATGAGGCACAACACAGTTAAAGTGGTCCGTTAGCGACCATAAGGCACAACACAGTTAAAGTGGTCCGTTAGCGACCATAAGGCACAACACAGTTAAAGTGGTCCGTTAGCGACCATAAGGCACAACACAGTTAAAGTGGTCCGTTAGCGACCATAAGGCACAACACAATAAGGTGAACCATGAACATCTGGGTATAAGTAGCACCAAGAGAACTAGGGTCTAAGTATGTGGACACAGCTATGGCAGTTATCGTGGGTACGGGTCTAGATCAAATCATGCAAACATGAATCGGTGCATTAACAATGCAATGGGACACAATTTGAATGCATAAATCAGGGGTACCTAGATTCGAATTTAGCAGGATGAGCTTAAAAGTTCAGTGGGCCACAAGATCAAAATGTATGAGCAAAGGAAGAAAGAAGGCTCGCCAGGGCGTCTTTGTTCTCCCTTCCCAATGCAGTAGCCAGGTCAGCGTGGGTAGCAGGCCAGATGGGCGGCGGAAGATCACAGCCTTTCACAGTATGGTGCCCACAATTTACGTTCGGCTGCTGGGTCCCTCCTCCCTCTCTCCTTACCGGTTCCCTGTGGTGGATGCCAGCGTGCGCTCAACGTGACACGGAGCGTCCGCGAGTGTCTCTGAAGGATGTTAGGGGCCCAAGCAGGTCCGGGAGTCAGGGTCCGCTCGTCCACGCCTCGGGCCCTCCAGCCTCACGATCGGGCACCGGGGTCCATCCCGCTTCACAACTGGGGACGGGGGTCACACGCAGCGGGACCTCTGCGGATCCGGGAGAGCGGAATGTCCGTGTTTGTGGAGCGCTGCGTATCATACGCTCCTCAGACGTACCATCCAGCCGGGCGTTGCGTCCTCGCCCAGAAAGGTTTCGGTCCGGTGCCTCTATCCTCGTCCGCCTCACACCCAAAGCCTGCGACGGCCAGGATGCACGTCGTACCTCAGTGGTCGGAGCGCCTGTTATGAATGATTAGTGCGGGCACACCAACACCAAGGATCGCCCGACGCTCATCTGGTCACCACGGGACCGCAACGGAGGGCATCAGCTGCTATTAAGTTCTCCTCCGTAACGAGGATCTCTCTGTCTCTGCCCTCACACCGGCTGGGCCTGCACCGTCAGAGCCGTCCCCTCCGCTCCGAGCCGGCGTGTCTTGTGCTCAAGCGCCGCTCATCTGGGGCTCAATACGTGTCTCCATCTCCCGCCGGCGCCGCAGCGCCCAAGGTCCAGGCGGGACGGCGCTCTTCCTCCAGCACCAGACCGGGTAGGTCGCAGTCCAGGGTTCCCGCGTACGGCCGCGGCACCGATCCCAACAACCGACAGTAGCCGGCAGGCCAGCCTCGGGGTTCCTCAGTAGTGCAGTTTCGGCTGTGCGCAGCAACGGGGGAGGAGGGGGTTGCACAGTCCCTTCTCCGATGGGCCGCGGCGATTCCTATCGCTCTTCGCGCTCGGTGGCCATTTTGATGTAGATTTGGCGCCAGGCACAGACAGATACACTCGGCAATATCTTTTGTTCCTTTCTCCGATTCCACCTCTCATCTCCGCCCTGTGCGGCCACCGGCGTCCACCATTGGGAAAGCAGCTTTTCTTTTCAATCTGGTGCGATTATTGCAGGATTTGTACAGGATTTAGCTGGCGGCCACGGAGCACCGAGGAATCACGTCCTCATCGTGTGCTTGTTGGCCACGCCCCCTATTTACCACTGTTGATGGAAAGTCAAAAGCTGTTATGAGCAAGGTGATCTGCATTCAGTACCGCATGGTGCTCAGTCGTGTCAAGCCCAGTTCATATAGCTATGGTACTACATCAATGAAGCGACACCTAAAGTCATTTCGCAATGGGGCTATTCAAAAGGTTGTACCTTGTGATAAACGTAGTAGTTTGAGTTCCTCTGCAGCATCCTCCGTTTCCACTCCTGTCACCACAAAAGACGCTCCTGTGGGACTTCACATCCCTCCAGCTGCCTCACAGGCCATCCATGATGCTGTTGACCCTTACCTTTCAAAGGTCACAATATTGTGCATGTACTGTGATGCAGTACTCTGCAGGGGGGATACATTTTGGAGTGCTTTCAAGACTGCAGTCAAGGAACATCAGAAGATCTGCGATGTACCTCAGTAAGGCCCACCGTACATCTTCCTCTGTCCACCTGTCCTTTCTTATCACAATGGTTGGTGTGCCTTCCTTACCCTCCTTTCCCCTCCTTTCCTTGTGTGCCATGTTTAAAAAAATATATAAAACAACAAAAAACAAAGGCTCTTTTTAGAGCCGCCTTTCACAGTTTAAAATAGAAGTGACAAATAAATACAGCGGATATGTATTTTTTGGGAGTACTGCCCTATCAGGACCATTGCACTTTGTTATAGGGGAAGTGGTAGCTCTGAAAAGAGCTTTTTGTGGTCTGTTCTTGTATTTCAAAAACTTCAAATCGTCAACACTTACTGCAAAATGGATTGCTGTAATACCAAAAAAGATTGCAATGCAGTTTATATATTTCGCAGAAAAATCTGATTGACGGCATAAGTAAGATGTACTCCATCTCTGCGAAAAATGTGTCTGCTGCAAAACATAGAGGCCGATTCATGGAACAAACGTGCGCCGAAAAAATCCCAGCGCAAGCAGGCGCAAGGTGGCGCAAGCATGAGAAAGCAAGTGCACGCGCACGCATGCGATTCAAGGAAGGCGCTGCACGTGTTTTCCACTGGTTGCGCACCAAATCCGTGTGTGGCGCACGCGGGCGCACACATCATAAACGGCGTGCGCTACACGCACAGCGAAAGTGCACATAGCGCGGCACACACAACAAAAGTGAGCAGAACAGTGGGCATAACACGCGGAATGGGGAACAACGTGTGAAAACAAAGGTGTAACTGGGGGAGTATTGCAGGGAACTACTCGGAACGCCACCACCCACGCGAACAACCCATATTCATGGATTCGAATACGGGAAACCTGCGCACAGCAAAAGACGCGCATAGGCGTCAACGCATCCACCACAGGAAGGCAGGCGGAAGCGTCCCCGCACACAGTATAAAAGTGCGTGCAAACAACAAACACATATATACAGCTACGGTGAATGCCCCATTTGTCGCAGCACTGATCGTGGGAAACCGCAGGAGGAGGAGAATAGCCAGGGCACACATTTTTTCACCCCAGACAAGCCTTTTTTGGGATGCCTGACAACTAAGTCTACGGCAGGTATAGATTTCCACCTCGTATCATCCTAGACCTGGTCAGTGAGTGTGAAGATGACCTTACATCCCCCACCCTCTCCTCCCAAACATTGAGCCCCTTTGAGAAGGTGCTCAATGTCCTGCATTTTTTGGCCACTGGGTCATTTAAGCGGACTACTGCCATAGTGGGGGGGTCTCACAGGCCATGCAGTCACGCTACCTACACCAGGTCTTGGCAATCATGACAGCGCGTCCCTCAGTCCGTAGGCACATATACATGCCCAGAACACCCGCAGAAAGGCAGGCCTTTGTCCAAGACTTTTACAGGGTGGCACACTTCCCCAAAGTGCTCGGTGCCATAGATTGCTCCCATGTGGCCCTACATCCACCTAGGGCCACTGAGCACATCTACCGAAACCGCAAGCACTGGCATTCCATCAACGTGCAGGTGGTATGCGATGCAAAGGGAATCATCTCCTCTGTCTATGCAAACTACCCTGGCTCCACCCATGACAGTTTCATATACAGAATGTCTGCCCTGAGCCGGGCCCTGGAAGCTGGGCAGCATGGTGACACATGGTTCCTAGGTGAGTACAAATGCCTGTGCATATGCATGCATGTCACACACACACACACACATACACAAACCCCAATAATCACAACCATCATCACCTCTCCATGGGACAGTGCCTACCCTCTGAGCAACCACATGATGACGCCAATCCGGAACCCCACCACACCACCCCAGGTAAGATACAATGCAGCCCATATTGAAACCAGGGCCATAGTGAAGTGCACATTCAGAGTGCTCAAGTCACGCTTCCGCTCCCTTGATCGCTCTCGTGGGCAGCTTCTCTATGCACCCCCAGTAGTGTGCAGGACCACTGCGGCAGCATGTGCCCTGCACAATGTGGCAACACGACAGGGCATACCGGTGGACATGGTGGTGCCCCCACATCCCCAACCAGAGGCACAGGCACTGCCCATGGGAGGGGACAGGACATGTGGCGAGGAAGCCCGGACCCAGCTTGTGGCCACATCTTTCACCTAAACTCCCACCCCTGCGGAGTGCACACAGGCCTGGCACATACCAGGTGACAATCGATGATGACAAAGAGACAGTCAACTGTCACAACCTTACCACCCTGAGAATGTTGCCATGGAAGTGCCACATTGTGTGCATCCCTACCTACTTAAACATAAGCAATCCTGTGTGACCAAAAGGCACACATGCAAGGTGTGAATCACACAGACCTGCAAATCAGGCCGTGACTATCACTGGTATGTCACCCAAACCCTCCCAAACCACAACATGACATGGCAAGCAATAGCTATACACCAACACAGTACCAATAAGGTACACATTGACATGTGAAAAATGTAAAGTGGCATCAGACAATGATGCCTGACATGGAATCAGATGAAATGACTGACCAACAACCTCCCACCCAAAAGAAGTCATACCCAAATGCATTCCAACAGTTGTAGTTGTAACATAACAATGAATGCCTGTCTACATGCACATTGTGCATTGCAAAATCAACACTGCAGCTTCTGTTTGCCATGCCCACCTCCTGCAACACACTGCTCAGCGCACAGCATAGTGAACAGCCGTTGTGTGTGACACACACCCTGAGCATCACATCTAAGCGACAAACTACATCAAAAAGCAACTTACGCATGTACAGGATCCACAATTGGTCATAGATCATGTGCTGCAGGGACACAGTGGGCACCAGAAGGCAAACAGAGTGTACATGTGGACATGGAAGGGTGGTTGTACATGTAGTGGATCATAGTGCAAGTGTGTGGGTCAGTAGGGACAAGCACTCAATATATGCATGTGCAATCAAGTGACCATCAGTTTCCTCTACACATCACATGTGAACATTCACCATGTGTACACCCCAGCATGTCAAGCCACACTATTCCCTCACACCTGAAAGGTAAACACAACACATGAACAGGCATTGATCAGCAGGATGCATCATGTACATAGGATACCGCAATTACAATGTCAGGGTGCGCATCACACTGTAGGGCAAGGCAACTGTCAACAACAAAACACCCCCCCCCTCTCCCCCACAAATCACCATGACCCACTGAACAACTGCACCTGGGTTATGTAGCCTTCATCCTTGATTTTAACCTGGCCACAGGATCACCCTTCCCCTTTGTCACCATCTCCCACCTTGTGAACAAAAAGCATCCAGCACCCTCAGAGGCCACCTTCACTTGCAAAAACACCACATCAAAGAGAACTCAAAGCAGGCCAACACAGAAGCCAAGCAAAAAGCCTGCAGTCAGCAAAACAAACCAGAAGAGCCTCCAGTAGATGACTTGAAGTAGCAGTACGTCACAAAGCCCAAGTACTACCACAATGACGTAACAACCAAGGTAGCACAGTAAAACAATGTCACAACAGGATGTGTACCATGTGTGGTACATAACACAGAATGGTGCACCACGAACTGATGTGTACTGTCACAGCTCCCGTGTTCAGGCGCAGGAGTGGCTTGAACCAACCACCCCCACCGTGGTCTGGGTGCCTGTAAGGTCAAACTCACACAGGCCTCTGAGACCCTGGTGAAGAAGGAGGGTCAAGGATATGCAGTCGGGACAGGCATTGCTATACTGGATAACCAGAATGCGGGGCAGGAGAGGGGAGTAGGATTGACACAGGAAAGTAGGAAATGCACAAAACTGTACTACTCATATTAACACATACACAAGTACACCAAACTTGATCATCATGCACATAGTAAAAAATTACTCAATTGGAAGACAAAGAGAAACTTATCTCTGGGGTGAGTGCTGGCCTCCTGCCTGAGCACTCTCAGGTCCGGTAACAGGAACAGTTCAATGCTGCAAAGAGAGCCACAGTTACTATCTGTGCGTGCCCATAACACACAAACACACCACAATATATGCCCCAAACTAACAAACTATTCTACAAACAAACAATCTGGTGTTGATGCTTCATACCCATAGGTAACATTACCCCTGTGATGGTTCATACACAGTCAATGCAGTAAGTCAGGCGCTGGTGGGTGCGTGGCAAATGGAAGACCAATGTGGCACGATTTACACAACATGCAATGTTCCCTGGGTAAGCAGCCAGACGCATAGAGCAAGGTATGACTTCAGAACAAGTCGTGTTCCACCAGGACCGAAATAAAGTAGGGAGTGCATGTGTCAAATTCTACATGGAAATGAAATGCACTGCACACGAGTCTGTCCGTTGCTGTCTGTGCCTGTGAGCTGCTTCTTTCCATGTCTCGCAATGCTACATGGCTAATACAAGTGCCTCAATGGACCATGGTGGTGGCCCTTGCAGGTGGCCCAGACAACTTTCCCATCAACTAGCCATTAGTCCACCAACACATCTCAGCTGTATTGTGCGCTTCAACACCAATATTTGTCCAAGCTCACCGTCAGTGCTGCTACTAAGCATGCATGTGCAACTGGCTTGGTGGACGGTTTGCTGTGTTGTGGCCCCCCTGTGCTGCTCACCTTGCATGGAGTCCCTTGAAACACGTCAGCTGTTTTCGGATGTATGAGCGCAATCCCTGTGCCTCGGCTTGCGCACACATGCGCATGTCGGCACCACCAAACGTGTCCAATTTCCAGACATCCAATGGCCAATGTCTGCTGGCAAAGGTGGTGTGGAGGCTCATCCCACTGCAGAAAGGGCATGAAACACATGATTAATGCTTTAAATTCATCTTTGTGTGTCTCTTCAGGCATTTCATGACTGGACCATGTCAGAGACGTACATCAGAAATCACACCATCAGTCCGTCTTTCACAGGCAAAGTGTGGAACACACTATCTACGGCATGAATTGCAACAAACACATGTACAGTAAAGATAAGAAACATAATACACAATGCATAGCAATGAATGTACACATGAATCATGAAACCCCCCATCTAGCAAAAGAAGAACAGTGGTCAATAACACCCCTATCATCCCCACTAGGGGTGTTAACACAAGTTGGACAGCAGCAGACATGCCACAGATATGTCAGTCCAAAGCCCTTGTGTAATAGGCTGTTACACCGAACCATCCTGCCGAGCCCATGGATAAGTGAAGCAGGAGTGGCATATGTGAGTTAAGGACCCCAAGCTGCAAACACATACACAAGACAAGCTTGAAGAGCTGGAACAGACAGTGGATGCTTTCAAAAGCCACAAAGCACCACACCGTCACATGAAAGCACAATAGACAAGCAATTTTAAACCATATTAACTAATTACACTAACTATGAAAAACCTACATTACCTAATTAAACTAACTATCAAATAGAAACGTAACTAACTAAACTAAAAGAAAAATAAAAAATGGCCACATACGACCCGGAGGTGGAGGTACCCAGGAGGGGGGAGGTACAGGGTGCTGCTCAACACCCACATGCAATGATGTTGAAGAAAAAAAAACCTCCATGGGCTCAACGCCTACACAGCCCGAACTATGTGGGAGATAAATTGTTGTCCGAGTCTGGCTCTTCCTGGAAAGGAGGACGTGGCTCAGGAGCCTGACCACGCCTAGCGCAGCTTGCCCCTCGTCGGCAGCAAGTCTGCCGGATGGGTGAGCCTGGTTCTGTGCAGCGATCACACGTAGGTCTGCATGCAGGACCTCACGTGATACGCGTGCTTCCTCTTGCAAGGTAACACATGTAACACAGAGTTCCTCCTGCAAGGCCTGGCTGGACAACTATTGCACCTCCCGGCAAGCATGTAGCGCAGCCGAGAGGGTACGCTCAAGCTGCGCAAACCTCTTCACTGCCCGCTCCCTCTGGGACATCATAAGGACACCCATAGTGGATCTGAGGGAAGCATACTCCTCCCTCAGGGCCTCCATGTGTGCCTCTGCGTGAGCAGCAATTGCTCGACGCAAAGACACCATCTCAGCCTGGCGTGCCCTGTCTGAGGCCACCATGCCCAGCCTGAGCGAGTGGGCCGTGGACCATGCTGCCTGCTGCCGGAGAAACACCTGCCTAGCAGAGGGGAGCACGGATTGGGAAACACGCTCCATGCTCACAGCAATGCTCTCCATTGCTGCCCCCTGGCTTTCAGAATTGGCAGTCATGTCTTGCTCCCACTCAGTATACAGTGGTTGCACGCGGTTACCAAGTTGCTGGGCTTGACCCCTGCGGGACCCAAGGACTAGGTGTCCTCGTTGTGTTGGCACTGCCCACGGCGGCACGACTACATGCCCCCGTCGATGTGATGGCCCCTGCACATCAGTGACTGGTGTGGAGGGTGACCCTGCGTCCCAATCCACCATAGGCGGAGGTTCCAAGACTGTCTGACCCCTCAGTGCAGATGTCGCGGACAGAGGAGTGCCCACATTAGAATCACTCAACCCTGACATATGGACCTGATGCTCATCCAACTCGACATGGACGTCAGAGTGGTCATCAGGGCTGGACTCATTGCCAGCCAGAGACAAGATGTACTGTAGCACATGTGGGTTTTTGTGGCCTACCACCGCACGACCCCCACTTGTGCTGGGTTGCTGTAGTGATAACAACCCTGTGCCTGGCATGACAACACCATCCTCTGGCTCCATTGCATCATCATCTGAAAAGTAGAGAGAAAAAAGATCACTACACATGTTAGAAGCACACAACACACATACACACACAGACATCACACAGACACCAAACACATTAAGCAGACATGTCACACACAAAAGAGAACCTGCCATGCACGCTGGGTCAACTTGACACTGCTTCTGTGATTAGGCATGAAGAATGGTGTCATTTTGCACAGAAGTGGGTCGATGCAGTGCAGCAAATTTGTACGTTACTCACTGTCTACATGTACAAATACTTCATGATGTGTATCTGAAAATGTGAAGGCAGTGCAAGGTCAACTTCAGCCATCAGGTGCAATGTGCATTCAATGGCTAGCATGGCTACAAGCAAACCACCCCTCCCCCCAAGTGCAAATGCAGGGATGCCTAGCATGGTATCAAATGGCTGACCATAGACCTGTGTATTGACAGACAGTGTAGACTAGCATCAACTGCATCATGTGAGTCAAGTGACAACACAGCAAATGATGATGGGACAGTAAGCAGGACACGTGATGAAACCTCCGGAGTACACCCACGTGTGAAGAAGACACTACACCAGTTGGACAGAGTAATTGGCCATTAAACAAGCTGAGGCCTGTGACCCACACAGACTGTCACACCCTAAACATGTGTGCGACAAAGGACTGAGCCACAGTGGACATGGGAAGGCTGATAAAATGCCATGCAATGTAGGTCCCCCTGGACTCGTACTACAATGATCATCCAGTCAAGGACACATAGGGGCATGAGTGGAATACACATGGAGCATGAATGTGCACTCATTTCCCTGCAGGGAATCTGACCTCTGCACAGTCCAAGTGAGACACCCTGCATCAAGTACAAAGGATGTACCACACAGCATATGTCTGGCAGATTGGCTGCCGGAAGTTAGCATGTACACAGGACGCATGAACAGGGAAGTACTCAATGGCAAAATTGAAGCATACCAGTGCTAAGGTGGAATTGGGGTGCAGAGTGGGGGTGGAGGGGCAAGGGAGCATGCCTACATGGAGTACCAGCATGCAGGCAGAGGACACATGCACGTCAGTCATGCTATGACATAGTCACTGGGCTGAGAGGAAGGTCACTCCACGCTACATGCAGAAGGGCCAGTGAGCGCGAACATGGACTTGAGGGGCATCCTGGTGACCAGCATGTGAGTAGGGTGCAATAGTGGAGATGCGGACAGTCCCTGTCCGCTCCACATGTCCACCATCCAGCAGAGCAGACATGCATCAGGGAAGCATTGCATTACTTGCACATCAGAACCATGTACACGTTACATGTAGTGGCAGTCATGCACAACACATCGCACATGTAAAACACACATGTCCGCAACAAACACGTAGCAACACTCACTGGACGGGGCATAAAAGTCTGGCATCTCTCCCACTCCTTCGACTGATTCAGATGGTATGAACTCTGCAACGAGTGACTCATGTGGAGTGAGGTCTTCCTCCTTAGGTGCAGGCCCACTGCCAGTCACCAGAGTCAAGTTGTAATTTGAGGCACGCTTAGCCTTAGCGCTGCGTTTGAGGTCATTCCAACGCTTTTTGCACTCTTGCGCCGTGCGCACCTCATGGCTGAATACACTCACATGTTCCGCAACTTGCTTCCAGTGGGTATCACGGTGGGCAGCTGTAGTCTGACAATTAGGACCCACTAGCATGTCACGGCTGTGGTCCCGCACGTAGTCCATGAGGTAGTCCAGTTCCTGGTTGCAGAAAGGCTTCTTCCTCAACATGCAGGAGGTTGTGGCTGTGTGTGGGGTCCCAGCCTGTGCTGCAGGTGCAATCTTCCTCCTCTTGGATTGTGGCGCAGACCCTGGCTGGCAAATGCCGCCCTGATCACTATGGCCAGTAGCACCAGTGGATTGAGCCAAGGGAGTAGCAGGTGGAGGGACGGCCAAAGGCCTGACTTGCGTCAGTGGCAGCTGGGTACCCTCTAATGGACCCTGCACAGCAACATCCGCTGTGGCAGGGTCATTGACTGCGACTGTCCTGGTTGGCAGACTCACAACCGGGGTGTTGTTGGCTACATCTGCCCCTGCACTTGCCAATACCCGGCTGTTTGGTGCAGCAGATGACATTACTGCCCCAGGGACACGTGTCTTGGTCAGGGCAGCCCTGCGTGCACCTACGGTTTCCCTCCTGGCCTGTTGGAAATCTTCCAAGGGCTCTTCAAATGACAACGCAGCCTGCGCTGGCAGACCCTTAGCCTGGGTGGTGGTGTCCACAGCTGCACCTGCAGCTACCACTACCCTTGGTCCTGTGACAGTCAATGAAACAGACTGCCGGGTCACACGGGTTGTGAAAACAGAAATAATATGAGGCCGGGAAGCCCAATAAGAAACACACCAACACAGGTTACAAAGAAACATACAAGTGCTTTATTTCAAGCTACAACAGTTACCAAGTCAATTGACAAATGGATAGCTATTCGGCTCTCAGTATAACATAACGAACTTCAACGAGGGTTTGATGTGTTAGTGAGAGACCGCATATTGGAATACCCGGGCCTTTTATACAATTTGTCCAGCCCTTGGCCAACCCTCTTGCGGGTTAACCATTCTGCAAAACATTTAATTCTGGTCTTAGGGTGTCTTGCCAGGTCAATCCTTCAATATATGCATTTCGATTAGTTTCGCTGATATATGTAGTACATTTACATATAGGTCAACGATAGGACAAGGTCTCTGTTCGCGACCCCGACAAGTGGCCTGCAAGCATATTAATTATTTAGTTGTACGGAGGTCACAACGGCCAGAATCTTACTCAGAATGTCATTTGGCCTCCATTTTGATGTTCAGGGTGACTTCTACATAACAAGAGAACCTAAAATGGCGGCTCAATCCAAGATGGTGGCTTACATTGGTTTCTCTAAGGTCAAGACCTTGCCGTGGAGTTTGTTCGCACATGATGTTTAGAAAACTTGGCGTAGGCCAATACACATACAATTATTACAATAGGAGGCATAATATTGTTTCTATTCTGACAGGGTGCCAGTGCCAGATGCAGAAGGTGCATCTCCCGGAACCACAGGGGGTGGTGGCATGACTGCACCGACACATGGCACAACATCGTGCTCAAGTGGCGCACCGCTGCCTCTTCCCCCTCTGCGGCCACCCTGGACACCCTGGAGTCCCCTTACTCCCTGGTCACCCCAGTCATGTCCCTGACCACGCCCGCCATGAGGAGGACGCCCAGCTGAGGTGCCCCTCACCTTTGTTGGCCTCCCAACCATGGCACAGATGGAGTAGTGCCGGCACAGATGGAGGAGTGCCAATGGGAGGTGTACACCACAATTGTCCTGAGCAATTGGGGTGAGGTGTGGGATGCAAGATGTTAACAGCCCCCCTGCAGCTGCAAGGCTGTATTGACCCCAGTGATGTAGTGATGGGTCATGCAATGCTCAGGCACCCCAAAACTGCAGTAAAACCGTGCATGCAACCCTGCAGCCTACGTGCGTGGAATCAACCTCCTGCAGTATGCGGTGGCACCCAGTAACACGAAAAACGCGTACGCGGGGACACACAGGCTTCTATGACCTCAAAAACTGGTGCAATACACAGGGGCACCCGCAGTGGGATAAATAGCGTGCGCGACTCACCGTCTGACTATTGTGATAATGAAAAACACGCGTAGCCAATACCCCCGCCAAAAGAAGAGATATGTCCTTGATCCACTGTGAAGTTGTGATGGTGCGCAAAACAACACGAAGTAGCAGCACACGTCGCTCTCCACGAAAGGCACGTACAGCGAACTGCTGGCCCCGCTCACCTTTAACCCGTGCTGAGGGAAAGGCCTGCGTGCATCACGCGTAGCCCCTTTCCTCGGATTAGACGCATTCACACGCAGACGTGCACTTTTTTCACGTGCGCACTGAACCACTATGTCCACGTCACGAGGGAAACGCAGATGCGCGCTACGTCACAGATGCCCTTACACGCTAAGGGTATTTCCTCGAATTACATGCTGACGTGGAATTGTTCACATGCCAAATCACTCCGTATCAAGCTGGCCACACAAAAACACACGGAAGACCACACACACCCATTTTCTTGCCCCCAAGTGCCCTGAGCACGCTCCCACCAGCCATCTGCTGCTGCCTGCCTGCCTGCTGCCCAAGTGCCCTGCTATTTGGTGCCTGCACGTCAGCCATCTGCAGGGGTCCAGTTGCTGTGTCCACCCCTGCTGGAACAGAAGACTCCCAACTGGGATACCATCTCTCCACAGCCCAGCCCCAGGACCCAGTTGCCCACCCACGCCTGCCTCGGGGGTCGCCATGTCAGGGCAAACACCATCTAAGACCATTGGCGACCCCCAGTCAGAGAGGCAGAGGGCCACCAGCTTCAGTGAGAAGGAAGTTGCTGCCCTAGTGGAGCATCTCCTGGGGCATTATGATGCCCTCTTCGGAACATCATGCGCCAACAAGGAAGGACGGTCGAGGATCTGGGAGGACGCAGTGGTTGCCATCAATGCGGAGGGGGTGGCAACCCGCGACATCAAGCACGTCAAGAAGCGCTGGGACGACTTGAGGTCCAGGACCCTCTACAATGCTCGGCGCCTCTCAGAGGGGGGCCGGGGCAGCATGAGCAACATCCAGATGAGGGTCCTGGAACACGTAGGCCCAGCGCTCCATGCCCAGATCCTTCGGAGGCAGACCCGTCTGGAGTTGAGCGGTAAGTGGCCAAGCATTGCTGTGTGAGACATGGCATGTTGCAGTGTGCTGGTAGTCTGATACTTGCCTGGATGTGTGTGTGCAGGGACATCATGGTCATGCATGTGAGACCAGTAATGTGTGAACCACATGGATGGTTCATGTGTTCCAATGCAACATGGGGAGCTGTATGCGGAATGCACACATGAAAGCATGCCAGTCTCTGCTGTTCTTGGACATGGAGGGGGTGTGAGGGATGGGTGCTGCTGTCATGTACATGTATGGTGCACATGTGTGTGTGTGTCTGAGAAGTGTGTGTGTGACTTTGAAACGCCATGGATGCATGACACATGTCTGTGATGATGTGTAGATTCACTCATGCAGTGCCATCACCGGTGTATCCACTGTGTCTATCCACTGTGTCTGTGGTGTACAAGCCATGATGCATGACCCTCCGGTGATGTGTGTGCATGGGATCAGTGTGAGCCATGATGCATGTGAGTTTGAAGGCAACATTTTGGTTAACAGAGGCCCTTGTACATGGATGCTGATGTTGATTGCAGGCGCCGGGACTGTTTCTGCATGTGTGTTGCGTGCATTCACCCATGTGTTGTGGAGGGACAGGATGGAAGTGACATTTGACAGTGCCACTCATTTGTTATTGCTTCCTGTCTAGGAGAATTTTGTACTTTACCCTGATGCTTGTGTTTTATGTCTCCCTCTGTGCAGCGTCCAGTGAAGAAGAGGGTGGAGACGGCGCTGTGGAGCCAAGCAGCGGGGATGCCTCCACCAGGCGGCGACGCAAGGCCCAGCCACACTCCCAGGAATTGCCATCATCTGGGAGCAAGGGGGCTGGTGCCACGTCTGCCACTACGGCTGTAGCGGAAGGGCCAGGTGAGCCCCCACAGGGGCTTGCAATGGCAGAAGACGGTGTGGAGACATCCAGGTTGGTGGTCTCCACAGAGGAGGAGGATCCCGCTACTGAGCCGCACATGGGGCCTGGTGGGGGTAGTACCACTGGTGCAAGTGGTGCAGTCCAGGGCCAGGGTCAGGAGGCAGCACAGGTCACCGCGGGGGGGCCTGTGCATGTCGCTGTCCTTGACCCTGTCACTGCACCACCATGCACCAGCAGGGATGCCCCGTCCCAGGCCCATCCGCAGGTAGGGGGGAGTGCCACGTCATCTGCCTCTCCACTACCTGCGGACGAGGGGTCCCACAACCATATGGGCTCCGTCCTGGTAGGTGTCACGTTGCGCACGCGTGACATTCATGATGACATGCGTGCTTCCTGGGCAGAGCACGCACGCCATCAAGAAGAGCAGCATTGCGACGTGGCACTGTTGGGAGGGGCCCTGGTTGGTGGGTTCCTACATGTGTCACACACTCTGGCGGACCACTCCTCCTCTGTGAAGACTATGCGCCAGTCGTTCTCCCTGCCATCTTCCGGCCCAGATTCCACCAGGGCCCCCTGTGGACCTGGCCTGACCAACACAGCCAGCTTGGTGGAAATCCCTGCCACAGTCGGGAGACAGGGGTCCAGCAGGGGTGGATACCCCAACAACTGGAGACCAGCAGTTGGAGGATGTGCAGGCATCGGACAGGGCACATGCACAGCAGCAACAGCAGCAGGCTCTAGGTGGGACAATGATGGTTGGAGGCCAACGACATCAGAGAAGCAGGCATCGGCCAGAGGGCAGGAGGACCCTGGAAGGGGTTTGTCTTCCGTGTGGCTGCGGTTGGGCCAGCGTATAGATGCGGATCGGCGGTGGGCAGAAGAGGTGTGGCTCACCATGGTCAGCGATGAGTTCTCCATGCATCAGGGGTTGAGGCGGGCAGAGTGCCTCGAGGCAACTCGCAGGGAGTTGGAACAGGCCATGAGTGCATCCCTGCGAGACCTCGGGGCCAGGGCAGAGTCCCGCCTCTGGGACATCGACATGGAGTTCGATGATGCCCTGGCCCGGGACATCACAGAGTGAGCCGCAGGACTTGCCCGCCGCCATTGTATATGGTTAGGTAGTGTTAGGTTTCCTTTGTTTTTCTTTTAATTTGGAGTTAGTGGACATTGCTCCACTTCGTGTGTATATAGTTTTTTCGTCATAGGACTTTTTTGTAGGTTTCCTTTTGTTTGTAGATCATGGACCATTTGGACTTACATTGTATATAGTTGCAGACTTGTACATACTTTCTTTTTCTATATTCCCATGGATCACTGGTTATTTTTTATTTGGATTATGTTTTTATTATGGACATTGGCAATGGACCACTTTTTATTGTACATGATTTTTCTTTTTTTTTACTTCATTGGTTTTACAATATTTTTTTTCTAAATTGGTCATTGTACATTGATTTTCATTTTACTATGCCTCAAAGTCAGTTCATTATGTTTTTAATACAATTTTTATAACTTCTGAATTGGTGTTGTATTCTGTCATTGGTTTTGTGCATGTCTCATTGAACATTTCCTCAGTCATGTGTTGCCACTGCGTGGCTACGTTGTGCATTCCTGCATGGGCATGGTGGTTCATTTAGACTATCATGGCATGGGTAATTTGGGAGTTGTTTCTGTGGATGGTTGCATGCTTGGATTGGGGGCAAGGGGGAATAGGGTTGACTTTAGGGACATGGGTCTTTTTTGTTAGGACATGTTGTTTGTTGGAACATGAGTCGGGGCCTGCTGGCAGGTGCCCGTCAATGCTGGGGGGTGCGGGTGCTGGGGGACATGAGTCGGGGCCTGCTGGCAGGTGCCCCTCACTGCTGGGTGGGTGGGGGTGCTGGGGGACATGAGTCAGGTCCTGCTGGCAGGTGCACCTCACTGTTGGGGGGTGGGGGTGCTGGGGGACATGAGTCAGGGCCTGCTGGCAGGTACCCGTCAATGCTGGGTGGGTGGGGGTGCTGGGGGACATGAGTTGGGGCCTGCTGGCAGGTGCCCCTCATTGCTGGGGGTGGGGGTGCTGGGGATATGAGTTGGGGCCTGCTGGCAGGTGCCCCTCACTGCTGGGTGGGTGGGGGTGCTGGGGGACATGAGTCGGGCCCTGCTGGCAGGTGCCCCTCACTGCTGGTGGGTGGGGGTGCTGGGGGACATGAGTCAGGGCCTGAGGCTCACTGCTGGGTGGGTGGGGGTGCTGGGGGACATGAGTTAGGGATGCTGGCAGGTGCCCCTCACTGCTGGGGGGTGGGGGTCCTGGGGGACATGTACCCCGCTCGGACACGGCCAATCGCGTGTGAAACTTCCCGCGCACCCCAGTAATACACGTACCCCGCTCGCACAGGGACAATCGCGTGTGGAACTCCCTGCGCACCCCAGTAATACAAGTACTCCGCTCACACAGGGCCAATCGCGTGTATAACTTCCCGCGTACCCCCGAAATACACATACCCCGCTCACACAGGGACAATCGCGTGTGAAACTTCCTGCGTACCCCCGAAATACATGTACCCTGTTCGCACAGGGCCAATCGCGTGTGAAACTTGCTGCATACCCCCGAAATACACGTACCCTGCTCGCACAGGGCCAATCGCATGTGAAATGTCCCGCGCACCCCCGAAATACACGTACCCTGCTTGCACAGGGCCAATCGCATGTGGAACTTCCCACTCACCTCCGAAATACATGTACCCCGCTCGCACAGGCCCAATCGCGTGTGAAACTTCCCACGCACCCCAGTAACACACGTACCCCACTTGCACAGGGCCAATCGCGTGTGAATCTTCCCGCGCATCCCAGCAATACACGTACCCCACTCGCACACGGCCAATCGCATGTGAAACTCCCCGCTCAGCGGGGTACGCGTATTCGGAGGGTTGTGCGGCGAGTTTTACAGGCGTTTTCGTGGTTGGGGACCTGTGCACCATGTACGGGATTTGTGCGCTGTACATGGTGTGTGGGGAGGGGTTGGGGCATAACTGGCGCTGCTGCAGGGTCGCTGCGCCACTCTGCGCCACGGCTGGGTATGGATGTTGAAATCCATGAATACGCTGTGCGCGGAAATGGATTTTAGCGCACACGGCTGGCGCAGACTGTCGCACGCGGACACTGTGTACCAGCCGCGTGCGCCACTTATGCGCTGGATTCTATGAATTACCCGATAATGTTTTCATTCTGAAAATGGACATGCCAACATCTCTCAAAAAGGTACAAACATCCTTGTTAACATTGCTGCTTGCTTTCTCCATTTGTGGACCAAATGAAAAAGAACACAACCACATTTGTCTCATCGCAATATGGGAAAAAATTACTCTGGAGTTTGGATACATGTCCATGACTTTCTAAGTACTTCTTTCATTGCAAATTGCAAAGAGATTCCAGAGACATGCCCTAAACTGTTCCCTCCACAATGAATAATAATAATGTCTGGATGATGTTGTGTCACTAAAGAAGCACAGGGAGGTATCAAATCCACCCACTCCATGCCAGTGCACTTACACATGAGAGAATCAAAGATGTGCAGCCACTCAACAGCGATCTGCATGCACCTCCAACCAATGTATCCAAGAATCTCCCAAAATCCAGACAATCTGCTTTCTGAAACACACAGCGATAGCTATCTGCTCTTCTCTCAGGATAAAGATCTACTGACAAACTCTCTCCTTACAGAACACACCCAGTAAACCTTCTTAACCAATCCCTTGCTCTGCGCATTCTCATTTGCGTGCCTCTCAACCCCAAAATCCCCATATGTAATACGTGATTTCCGCGGACAACCGCGGTGTCCGCGGACAGAGCGAAAATATGAACATGCGGAATGAAAATTTAAATAGTGTGCCCCATTTCCCCTTTGAGGTTGGCTCTAAAAAGAACCTTTTTTTGTGTTTTTTGCAGATGCTTCAAAAACACCTTTTATTTTGTATATTCTTTTTTTTTTTCTTTTTCTTATTTTCCTCCAAAAATCTTCACATTAGCTTCTCCAAAGCAACCTGTCGGAATGGAAACAATATTATGCCTCCTATTGTAACAATTGTATGTGTATTGGCCTACGCCAAGCTATCTAAACAACATGTGCGAACAAACTCCACGGCAAGGTCTTGACCTTAGAGAAACCAATGTAAGCCGCCATCTTGGATTGAGCCGCCATTTTAGGTTCTCTTGTTATGTAGAAGTCACCCTGAACATCAAAATGGAGGCCAAATGACATTCTGAGTAAGATTCTGGCCGTTGTGACCTCCGTATAACTGAATAATTAATATGCCTGCAGACCACTTGTCGGGCTCGTGAACAGAGACCTTGTCCTACCGTTGACCTATATGTAAATGTACTACTTATATCAGTGAAGCTAATCGAAATGCATATATGAAAGGATTGACCTGGCAAGGAACCCTAAGACCAGAATTAAATATTTTGCAGGATTGGCCACCAGGGGGCGCACAGGCAATGGCTGCCTGATTTCCGCGCTCCGCCACCGGCCGGGTCCGAATCGGGATTGAGCCCCCCCATAGACCCCCCTGAGGCAAAAGAACGGGTCGTAGAGCGGGGTGAACCCCTGGTGCCCCCGCGGAGCAAAACAGCGGGGTCAAAGGACCCAGGAAAAGCGGAGACTCAGGGCCGCGGATCCAGGGCCGCGGGACCAGCAGCGGAGGTGCGTCAGAGGGCCCGGCCGGCGCGTAGCCGGAAGCCGGAGCCGAAGACCATCGCACTGGAGACAGGCAAGGGAGAGCCGACCTCCGACGCCGCGGTGACCACCCATCCCCCGCGGCGCCAACGCAGAGCGGGAGCCGGTGGGACCCACCCGGGGGTGAGGACCGCCGGCGGAGAAGGCGGGGATCGCGTGGGAGACGCACCCGACCCGGGGAGTGGAGCAGGAGAGGAGCACCGGCCCGAATAGGCCACGAAGAGGTGAGACCCCCGGGGCGGACTCAGAGACCCCCGGTGGGGGTCAGCGGGCTGTCTACGGGGCAGACAGCGGCCTCCCCGCCTCCCCACCCGCATAGCGGGCCACGGTCTGCGGGGGAGGTGCCCCCACAACCAACAACGCATGCAGGCCGCTCCAACGGCCGGGCACCCCACCCGCGGCAAGGAAGACACAAAAGGCAAGGAAGGCCCTGAAGACGCCGGGTGTGAGGCCCCCGCCGGGGAACGGCGGGGCGTGTGCCCACCCTGAGAGGTCCCCCAGGCACAGCAGTAGCAGGTGAGAGGAGAAAGAAGCGACCTATCCCCTCGGCCCCCCAGCCCCGCCACTGGAGAGGGCTATGGGTCCAAGCAGCGCGACACAAGGGCAAGCAAGCCCCCCCAAGGAAGACACACAAGGCACAGAAGGACCGGCGGTCACCGGGTGTGAGGCCCCCGCCTGAGACAGGCGGGGCGTGTGCCCGCCCTTCCACGAACTCAGGTGGTCCCGCGAAGTAACCCACCAGGAGCTCCCCCCAAGCCCAAGTACAACCAACGGAGCGTCCAGGGGGGGACTGAATGGACTGGCAAAAGAACTTACAGAAATACTGCTACCGAGACCCAAGCCCACACGGAATGGACCCGGCCTGTGCCCGGGAGATGGCCCACTCAGAGGCCGCTACCCACGCAACGGAGGCAATGGAAAGGGGCTTTGCATCCATATTGCAAGAAATTAGAGACATGCGCTCCGACATAGCCCAGAAGTTTGAGAAGATGGACCGCCGGGTGGACAAAGTGGAGGACAAACTCCTACAGGTTGAATCCAACCAATCCTCCTCAACAACCCTGGAGATAGAGACTAACATGAGGTTGTCAGCCCTGGAGAAGAGGGAGGAGGAGAGGTCCAGACAAATGGATGATTTCGAGAATAGGGAACGAAGAAACAACCTCAGGTTTTTTGGAGTTCCGGAGGCAGAGGGGGAAACGGAGAGAGAGCTTACCAGAATGGTGCGGAGCATAATCGCCCTCCTCTTCGAAGAGGAGATGACCGCTGAACTCACATTTGACCGGGTACACAGGGTGGGAGGACGAGCAGGGGGCCCTCGCTCGATCCTGGTCCGGTTCCACTACTACCTAGAGAAAACACGGGTTCTGGAAGCAGCCAGGAACACTCAAGAGATAACATGCAATAACTCGCAGGTCTCCATTTTTCAGGACCTCTCTGCATACACTCTTTCCAAACGCAGGATGTGCCGCCCCCTCACCCAGCTGCTGAAAGACAAGGGAGTATGATATAGATGGGGCTTCCCCTTCTCCGTGACCTTCGAATATCAGGGCCAACGGACGACGCTGACCACTGAGGAGGACATCAAAGGAGCCATCTAGGACTATGTGGTGGACCCGCCCCCCCGAAGGGAGCCATCAGGACCGGCGACGGGCGGAGCAAGTGGCCCGGGCCCGGCGAGCGAAAGGAGGAAGAAATCTGGGGCACGGAAATTTAGAAAAATGAACACACCCTCACCAGCGAAAGAGGCAGAGCGAAATGACTCGGAGGGATGATTTTCGAGGGGTCCCAGCCAGCACTGGCGCGAAAGACCGGTCTCCCGGGATGAGCGGAGTTAGCAGACTAATTACAAGGCAGTAATCCGGGGACCGCCGAAAGGCAAGAACGGTTCCAGAATCAGGCTGAACAGCAAGTACAAAAGGGGGCAACCACGGGAATGAAATTCGGGGGGGGCTCACACGAAGGAGGTTTTGCAAGGATTGCCTGGCCGAGAGGGACAGGCTGGTGGTCCGGCCAAAAAGCCAGTAATGGCACAACTATCTGGCTGGACTCCGGGGGAGGGGGTGGGGGTTCATGACCAAGTTGGGGTTTGTTTGTTGGGGAGAGGGTTAGAGGGGCAGTTGGGGGTGCAGTTTAATAGCGTCCAACCGGTGAATCAAGGGGAGCGAACAGGGAGAACCGATGCGAAGTTGTTGACCAGTATGGCAGGAAACATTGATTATGGCTGACAGCCATCCGGCCCTGGGAGTGGGCACCCTGAACGTGAGGGGGCTGAACACCCCCACAAAAAGATCTCTGATTTGCAGAGAGTTTAAGCGGGCGAAACTAGACTTACTGTTTGTCCAAGAGACACACTGTGCTAGGGGGAAGGAGCCCAGGCTGCGGGGGGGTGGAATTGAGGAGGTCTATCACGCATCCCACAGGTCTAAGAAAAGGGGGGTGGCCATATTAATAGGAAGGAATGTAGGGTCCGAGAAGGAGGCGATCTTGAAGGATCCCGAAGGCCGTTACCTGCTGATACGGGGCGCCCTACAGGGGGCCTCCATCACCCTGGCGGTGGTGTACGGCCCGAACGAAAACCAGGCCCAATTCTGGGAGGAAACCAGGGACAAGCTCAGGCTATTCACGCAGGGCCCACTAGTGGTGGGAGGTGACTTCAACATGGTCCTGGATCCCACCCTGTATAGGAAGAGGATGGGCCCCCTCAACCCCAGGCCCATAGAAGAGGCCATGGCACAGAGCTTCCGGAGAGTAAATGAGGACCTGGGCCTGATAGATACTATCCCGACCCCTAAGACAGGGATCCCCTCCTTCACTTACCACTCAGCCATACATAATTCATTCTCCAGGATAGATTACATCCTAACAGACGACAGTCTTCGCCCGTTTGTATCAGGCTTCAGGATAGACCCAGTCCCCTGGTCGGACCATGACATGGCCCGCATCATCATTACAATGGGCTGGAATAGGGAAAGCAAAGGGCGCTGGAAATGCAATGATGTCCTGCTAAAGGATGAGGTCTTAGACTCCATAACAGAGTTCTTTGAGCTTAATGACAACGGGGAGGTGACCACACACACGCTCTGGGACGCCTTCAAGGCAACCCTAAGAGGAGTCCTTATAAAAATAGGTGCCCTAAAGAAGAGGGAGAGAGTGACCCAGGAGAAAGCCCTGCGAGAAAAGATAGCCCGTCTCCAACCGGGGGGATCCCCGACCCAACCCCTAGACCGCGACCGGGTGGCAGCACTGGCGGACTATAGGCTCCAACTAAAAAACCTCCTCCTACACAAAACGGAGAGGAGTCTTCAAATGGTTAAGCAAAAATATTATGAGAAAGGGGACAAGGCGGACAGGATCCTCGCCTGGAAGTTAAGGGAGGTACAGAAAAGCAGGAGGGTAAAGGAAGTGAGGGACACCCGGGGACTCATGGGATGTGACTCTCCCCACATAGGAGAGGCTTTCCGGCAATACTACAGAACCCTCTATTCATCCGAATACGAAGGGGGAGACACCCAGATAGAAAACTTCCTGAACTCCATACAGATCCCGTCCCTCTCCGGGGAAATGTCCGAGGGGTTGGAGGGCCCGATAACCGAGGATGAGGTGGACAAGGTGATTAGTGGGATGAAGGTGGGCACTGCCCCGGGGGAGGACGGCTTCTCCGTCCTCTTTTACAAAAGATTTCGCTCCACTCTGGCCCCTTACCTTGCAAGGGTCTTCAACGCGGTGCTAGAGGGGGACATCCTCCCAGAATCTATGATGGGAGCTATTATAGCGGTCTTGCCCAAAGAGGGAAGGGACCCAGCGGATTGCTCTTCCTATCGCCCCATATCACTATTAAACATTGACGTCAAGATCTTGGCCAAGGTGGTGGGGAGGAGGATGGAAGGTATAATGCCGAAACTAGTACACGGGGACCAGGTGGGCTTTATTAGAGGAAGGCAGGGGTCAGATAACATCCGCAAAACAATAGACCTCTTCCATTTCGCCTAATCATCGGACTTGGACGCCTGCGTCCTTTCCCTGGACTCCGAGAAGGCCTTTGACAGGGTGGAGAGGCGGTACATGGAACTCCTCCTCCGGAGGATGGGTTTTGGAACTCACATTATGCTTTGGATAACTGCCCTCTATCGGGCCCCAATGGCAAGGGTACAGGTGAATGGGATATTGTCTGAATCATTCCCCCTCTCCCGCGGGACAAGGCAGGGATGCCCACTCTCTCCCCTGATATACGTCCTTATGATGGAGGCGTTGGCAATAGCGGTCAGAGCCAGCCCAGATATCAGAGGTATTAAAAGGGGCGAGGTGAAATTTAAGCTCTCCCTTTTTGCGGACGATGTCCTGGCCTACCTGGTGGACCCGGGCTCCTCACTCCCCCCCTTCCTGGCCCTGATCTCTGCGTTTGGTCGCTTTTCTGGCCTAAAAATTAACACGGGGAAATCTGTCATGCTACCAATGAGAACAATAGATCCAGTGCTAGACCCCATGGTTAGGTTTCACGGGATTAAGGTGGGTAAGGTTGCCATAAAATATCTGGGGGTACTCCTCACCAGGGACCTTGCGAATCTGGGAGCAGCCAACTATAACCCCATGATTGCGGTGATCACTTCAGATTTGAGGAGATGGGGGAAGATGATCCTCTCTTGGTACGGCCGAATGACCGCAATCAAAATGAATGTACTCCCTCGGCTCCTGTACCTCTTTACTGCACTCCCGACTAGAGTCCCAGCACAGAGCTTCAGAGATTTGCAGAACGGGGTACGAGACTTTGTATGGCAAGAGAAAACCCCGAGAACCGGAAGGGCAACGCTGACCCTACCAAGGGAGGAGGGGGGATTTGGGCTACCGGATTTCCACCTATACTTCTGCGCGGCCCAACTGCGCGTCCTCCTGGAGCACATGAAAGAGGGGCTGGGAACGTACTGGTCTTACTTAGAGGACATGGATGCTCACACCCTAAAGGTCAGAGACCTCCTATGGGCCCCACGCAAGACGATCCCGAAACACCTAAAATCACACCCGACCCTGGGAGTCCTCTGGGACATCTGGAAAGAGGGCCCCAGCACCGCTCATCTTACTACATGGCCGTCTCCAATGTCCTCTCTTTGGGGTCACCCTATCAACTTAGGAGGGCAGGGGTTCAGGTACTCTCAGACTTGGTCAGATAAGGGCCTGGAGTGGGCGGGGCAGATGTTCAGAGAAGGCGAATTTCTGCCTTATGAGGACTTGAAAGTTGCCCTCGGACAAGGATCACTCTCCATCTTCGAGTACCTCCGCCTGAAGGGCATCCTTTGCGCCAAAGCATGGGGCCCAAACCTGAGTAGGCGGTTGACTCCTTTTGAGAAGCTGCTGGACTCTGCGACGTCCAGGAAGGGGGCAGTGTCCAGTGTGTATAAACTATTGAATACCTACAACCTTAAAGGAAGAAGGAGCTTCCGCCTGTTCTGGAACGACCTGGCGGGCGAGGAGATCTCTGAGGACGCCTGGGCCAAAATATTCAAGATAGCATTCCATGGGAACCTATTCACCGAGGACATGGAGCATAACTTTAAGATAATACAGGGGTGGCACAGAGACCCAGTGAAACTGTCCAAAATGTTCTCCGGGGTGTCCCCGAGGTGCCCGAGAGGTTGCGATCAGACGGGATCTAGAAGCCACATGTGGTGGCACTGCCCGAAAGTACAGTCCTACTGGGAGTCGGTGAGGGGCTGGATAGAGGAAGTAATGGAGGATAGTCTGCCGCTAAACCCCTTAACGATGCTGCTGGGCCTCCCCCCGGAGGACACGGAGCTCCACCGATACCCAAGGATGTGGGAAACCATGCTGAGAGCAGGCAGGGTAGCCCTGGCCCAGAAATGGAAGAGTCCCGAACCCCCATCCAAGGAGGACTGGCTGAAAAAAGTAAAAAACATGTTCTTGATGGACAAATTAACCGCCAGGGTGAATAATGACACCAGCTCATTCCTTACAGACTGGTACGGGGTGCAGCAGTCCTGGGGATGGGATGTCCACTGAACTTAAGGGAAGGTGCCTCTCCAGAAAGGAACGGGTTAAGCCCAGCAAGACAGACCAATACGGACTGGGTCCCCATGACCTGGGGAACGGAGGCATTAAGCCAACCAAAGATGCGGTCACAAATCACATCGACCTCGAGGCTCAAGAGACGGAGCCACATAGGGAATCTCCCAAAGACAAATAACCGGAATGGACACGGGGGGAGGTTCGGGGGGGGCTACTAAGGGAGGGGGGAAGGGCCGTTCAGTTCTTTCTTTGTTGTTTGTCATATAAAAAAATGCAAATAAAAACTAAAGTTTAAAAAAAAAAAATATTTTGCAGAATGGTTAACCCGCAAGAGGGTTGGCCAAGGGCTGGGCAAATTGTATAAAAGCCCGGGTATTCCAATATGCGGTCTCTCTCACTAATACATCAAACCCTCGTTGAAGTTCGTTATGTTATACTGAGAGCCGAATAAACTATCCATTTGTCAATTGACTTGGTAACTGTTGTAGCTTGAAATAAAGCACTTATATGTTTTTTGTAACCTGTGTTGGTGTGTTTCTTTTTGGGCTTCCCGGCCTCATATTATTTTTCTGTTTCCACAGACCCTTATGTTCCAAAACAGCATGGCATTTCCCATAAAAGATAAAGAAATGCCATCTTCTTGAAAATAAACAACATTATCAGAATCAATGTTCTCATTATTACAAAATAACATACCAGCTCTAAGCATGAAAGCAAACATGCCTCGGTTGATTGCACACCTAGCAATATTTTGCTGAGTACAAAAAAAAAAGTATTGTCCCATACTGCCCTAGGTAACAAAGCAGAAAAAATTACCTTGGCATTTGGAAGGACTTTCATGATTGCCTGAACCAAGTTTTGCAGATCTTGCAACAAAGTTGGGGCACTGGCATAGCCCAAATGCACAGCACCACAGTGCAGGACAACTACATCAGGACAACTGAACATAGCCATATCCTGACAAACTTCCAAAATTGCCTGCAAATAAAAACCAGGCACAGTACTCCACACCACCTCCACTCCTTTTACATCAAAATTGTTTGCCACATTCCTACATTTAGCATACTGCTCCAAACTATCAACAAACATATCTCCGAGCACCAACACCCTGACTTTCTCCCCCTCTGCCGTCTTCACTACACACAGCCTCATTCAACACAAACGCAACCCTAACATCTGATTGGCTGATTCCCTACAGTCCCCTTTCCATGCTGGATTTGCTGAGAAACCCCAGATGTGGCATGCCCAGTCCGCGGACAACCGCAGTGACCGTGGAGCACGTAACACTGGGGCAGCCCTTCTACCCTTTCCACTTCACTCAATGCACCATTCCCTCATTGGCTACTGTTAAGCAGTGACCCAATCTTCCACCAATCACATCCTAGAACTCTACATCTAACTCTATCATCATAGGTCAGCACTTAAGATGTACAATTGATCACTCGCAGTACAATTTGGCTGTGACTGCAAAGGACCCACAGCAACAACTATTATAAAACTCCCAAGACTTCTACTTGCAGATTCATGCACATCCACATGCATGAACACAGACTACAGGAATTAATATTTTCTACACAGTACATGTACAGCTCTTCTAGGAATACAATACATCCCAGGATCATAGCTCAGCGGCAACGTGCGTGCCTTGGAAGCAAGACAACACGAAGCAACACAGGTTCCATCCCAGAGTCATCGCATAGAAACCTCTGGGTGTTTAAGCGTGTTATAAATATACAACTAAGATAAAATAATTACGCAACTAATAAACAATTCCTGTGTGAGCACTTTAAAAATGTAAAATAAATTAAATAAAAATATAAATAGAGTAACTGCCACTTACTCTGTAAAATGAACTTACTGTTATTTCTCCCATCTGCTATGAAGTGTCAATTGCAAACCTTTCTGCTCTCTAAATTTGTGTTTAAACACACACCTATCTAAAAAAATATTATTTCATATATATGATGGGAGAAATAAAAGTATACTTATGAAAACAAAAAAATAACAATGTCTACATTAACAAAAGTGCTATAAACACACATATTCACTAACTTCTTTCTTTTACAATTGCAGTGAAGACCACTCTCCTGAAAAGCAGCAGCGTCTGAAGAACAAACAAGGACTTAGAAGAAACCTACTCTTTCCAAACATAAAAAGTACGTACAATACTAACATAATGTTCTAACTGTTAGACAAACACACTAGCATATTAGTATTGTAGAACAAACAAGTGTATTAACCCGTTACCATTAGATGTAGTATTAGTGCTTCCCCTTACCAATTCCATACTTTGTATTGTCATCTGAACCCAGTATAGTAACACACAAATGGAAGAATAGCCTTCCCAACTTGATATAGCTGCCCACTGGACAATCACACACCTCCACAATCATCCTCACCATCATACTCAGACACTCATGCACAAAGCAACCAAGCACTGCACAACAACCCAACCCACACTTTCTTTTTTTCTCCAGCAGACCCCAAAGAATTCCTACCAAAAAGCAGCTCCATAGAAAAGAACACAGAAGTAGAACAAATCAAAATAAAAGTGTGCAAAACAGCATCCAACTCTAGCAGATGTTGTACAAAAAGTCCAAACAAAACAGCTAATACAGTCATTAAGAGAAACAAAACAAGCTTCCAGTACAGAAACGTTCCCTCCTCTATCAAAATGTAAAACTAAACAGAAAGTAATTAACAAGATTTCGGCTACCACCACTGCTAACGCTGCACCTATAAATCTTGATGTAGTGGCAAGTGAGCATACCAAAAAAAATATTTTACAAAAAATGTTCTGCCACTGAGTCCTTCAAAGCCTTATAAAACAGGATAGAAATCATGCACAATGCTTAAAACCTACCATAGAAACTTAATCCCAGAAGCTCTCATAGACAGTGCAATCCTTCTCAAAAGGAAGTTATTTATTTTAGTTTTAAACAGAATGACACCGCTGACAAAACTAACTACTAAACTACAAAAAGACTTCTCAATAAATGGAATATCAACACAAATAGCTTCTTAAATATCTGTGGAGGTGAATGGAGTAATACCACAACCAAAGAACCATATTTTAATAAAGAAGCATATAAACAAAAGCAAACAAACTCAATCGCCATACATATCAGGGGACAAGAGTATGAAAAACTTAATAGCACAATTATAGAACAAGAAACTCTGCTCACAAACATATCCCCAGAAAACTCAGTATCACCTCCCCATTCGACTGAACCAAAACATCCAGTCTACAAATGGCTGTGCACATCAATGTGCAACATTACCAAATAATCATTCAAATCTTTATGCCAGTTCCTCAATCAGTATGCAAAAAAGCAAAGACAAATTCAAAATGAAACTACTACAAAATATGGAATACACAGGACTAAAAGGACATTCATTAGCCTGCATTTCAGGACCTATTTGCAAAAGCACCTTCAGTCATATCAAAATGATATCAGCACATCATTCAACTATAAGAAATATGGTCTAAAAACTCTACTATGCTAAAGGTCCTGCCAAACAACTCCTCGAAGAAATAGAGCATATCCAGGGAAAATGTTTTGGAATTGAAAGCCACTTACAAAATGCAATAGATGTAAGACAAACTAGCAACTACTGTACAAATAGCAACCTTCTATTAAACACATACAAAAAAGAAATACTAAAGATTAAAAGTACCTCCGCTGTGGTACCAAACCATGTGTGTGTGTGTTGCCGCAGGACTTTTTTATGAAAGTACCACAAAAACTGTAGACATAACGTATAAAATAGAAGACAATGAAGATTCCAAATGGTTCCAATTAGCTCTCTACCTTATAGCAGAAAACAAATACGACATTACTGACCCCTTAATACTTGGCAATTACTGCACTGCAAAACTTAACAACAACCAAACACCTTCACATGCTATCACAAATAATTTCGAATTATTCGCACTACCAAAACCCCTGCAACAACTAAATTTATATGAGAGCATCATAATTCAAACAGTTCACCCACTTCAAGCAATAATACACCCTCAACCGAAAACAGCAAAATTACCTCCCTCTGAATTAGTGAAAGGCATTTTTATCAAAGTAGTTTATTTACCATTAGATCTCAAAGAAAATGTGTACACTCTAGGAGTGCAAAGGCCAATAGATCAATCTTTAATTGTCTTATTAAATGGTGTACCTACAAAAGACAAAAGAAACTGGTCAATTTGAACTTCTAAATCCTGCTACATAATCCAATATTTTAGACCATCATACAATTCATCTTTTACTCTCTAAAGACTTTATAGATGATGCACTGGAAACGTACCAAATGCGACAAGCCAAAGGATCTCCAATCAGCATATGGGAAAAAAAGTATAGAAGCACGGGCCTTTCCTCTACTGTTTCCTATTTGAAAAGGAGGAAGGTACGGTGATAGACCCAAACAAATAACAGCATCAGAAAATCATTCTTTACGAATGTATTCTGATGACCCCAGATTCAGACAAAACGTGGAATACATATTCCACCTTCTCTTTGAAAGTAAACAAGCAACTCTATGCTACAGAGTTGCACACACATTAAAATCAGGTACCTATTTTCAAAATATGTCAGCTACCAATTATTACAAAAACTGAACGAAAAATATAACATTTTACAGTCAAGTATTACAAATCTTTTAGCAAACATGCGTTGTACAAAAGAATACTGGTTCCGACGTCACAGAGATGTATGCTGTATGATAAGAGACCTTGGCCCACCCACTTGGTTTGTTACATTAAGTTGTGCAGAATATGCATGGGGAGATTTACACGATTTCCTATGCAAAGCAAAAAAAAACAAAACAAACATAGATATAAAAACACCAGGAGAACTCTGCTCTCTAGATCCTGTAAATGTATCATGATATTTCCATCATCGATTCATTGCTATGCTACATTTTATTTGTAATAAGACTTTTCCTCCCCTCAGAGAAGTTCAACACTTCTTTTGGAGAAAAGAATACCAAGCCAGAGGAGCACCACACATCCACATGCTATTATGGAATAAATGTGCTCCTAAATTTGATCAGGACAGTGATGCCACTGTTTTGCAGTTCATCCAAAAATGTGTCACTTGTGAAATCCCTTCACAAACAACACATAGTGACCTTCATGCACACATTTTACAATTTCAAAGACACAAATGTGGGAAATATTGTTGTCGCAAATATATTAAAAAAAGGGAAATACTACACCAAATGCCACTTTGGTTTCCCTAGACCAGTTTCAGCAACAGGTCAAGTAAACAACTTAATGTTTTCAGTCAGGCATAGTGTCAAAGGTAAATCACCTAAGAACACATATTACATAAAAAGAACAGAAGAATCAAAATACTTCAATGATTACAATGCAATAATTTCCCTCCTATGGAATGCAAACATAAATGTGCAGTACATTGCAGACAATTTTACTGCATTTGCACGATATGTCACAGCCTACTTAACCAAAGCAGAGAAAACAGAGCTTCAGGACCTCTGGGATGACATATCATCTGACAAAACACGATCACAGAAATTGTACAGTTTAGGCATAAAAATGCTCTCTCATAGAGAATGTGGCTGCTATGAAGCTGCAGACCGTTTAACCGGTACTGCCTTGTAGGGAAAATCTGACAATATATTATGTCTAAGTCTTGGTCCTGCTAAATATAGAAAAAATAGTTTTCAAATCATATAAAGACATGGAAAGAATAGCCAAATAGTATCCCAACAGCCAAGACATTTTGAAAAACGATTTACTAGACACATACTACCCAAACAGGAGTAACACTTTGGAAACCATGTGTCTCTACCACATAGCTCAAAACTTCACATAAAAAATAATGTTAAACCAGATGAAAAGAAAGGTAGACACTGAATTGTAAATTGTGAAGGCAGCTTAGTGAAACTTACTAAACACAGCTTAATAAATCATATCAAATTGTCATTAAAAACTACTCAACATAAAGAATTGTGTTACATGTCCCTGCTACAACTTTTAAAACCATGAAGAAAAGAAGAATAGGTACTATATACATATGACTCCTATGAATATGCTTTCAAAGCAAATGAAAGCACTATAACAGAGGTAAACCTTAAACATTACCAAACAATGTTGCACAATGAGTAGCAACATGAAGAAGAACTCCAGGCCCAACTACAAGTGGACACTCCCGACAGTAGCCAACCTTCTGTAACAGGAAGCCAAGAACTACTTGGACAGCCACTAATAGCAAATGAGGTACAATTAGCCACGAGTGAAGTAGAACAAGCTACAGAAGACTTTGCTGTACTGAAATCACTACTGAACAATGAGCAGCATAGCATTTTCCAAGAAATAACAAAACAAATTGAACATGGTGTGGAAGATGAAAATAAAAACTGTACCTGCCAAAACTACAAACCTATACTGCTATATGTGAGTGGTGGAGCCGGTTCAGGCAAAATATTCTTAATCAAAATCATGAGCAAGTTCCTTCAACAATTGAAAAATAAAAAACTGTCAGCTGTTGTAACTTCCCCCAGAGGTTTAGCTGCCTACAACATAGGTGGTGTCACTTTACACCGATTACTACTCCTTCCAGTAGAACACCAAAACAAATGAGACTACTACAAACTTTCCACAGAAGCTGCAATGAAACTACGCATAGTTTTCAAACAAATGAAAATGCTGCTAATAGATGAGGTGAGCATGGTCTGCAACCTAATGTTGGCGTTGATTCACCTCAGATTAAAAGAGGTCCTGAAAAGAGACTACAAAGAGCTCTTTGGAGGAAAACACGTTATTGTTTTTGGAGATCTTCTTCAATTGACACCATTGAAAGCTAAACCTATTTTTAAAACCTTAGGGGACAAACTGTCCCATAAAACTCTTGGCAGCATAGGAAATGTCAACCTTTGGCAACATTTCCAATACAGAGAATTAACAGAAAGCATGCACCAGTCTGCAGACCTCACATGAGCCAACATTTTCAAAAGTATTAGAGTTGGTGTACTATCTCAAGAAGCACAATCAATATTAAACACCAGGCACATCCATGCACTCTATGGCCATAACTCATATGCTACTGATGTCATGGAACAATTAGCATACACAAATGTAAATTGTATGTCCTTGATGCCAAATCTTGCAAGCTGTTCAAAATTCAATAAAACAATGTTGAAAAAAGAAATGCAACCAAAGAAATGTTCCACAGATAAACTGGACGTACATGGTATGACACTAACAACAACAAAGTTATGGCAGAAAAAGTCACAAGTTCACAGCGCTTATACAGTGATTAAGAAAATAAACATCAAGGCTGCGGGTATCTGGGCGGTGTGGGTGTACTGCCAATACACATCCACAGGAATAGTTGAAGAAAAACAAAGATGTTCCCAGTCTCACTGCGCCAAGAAATTATAATTAATTGTTTGTGCAAAGAAAAGCCTTTATTGTTTGTGCGAAGAGAAGCCTGACACGTGTTTCAAGCTGTGTACAGCTTTTCATCAGAGGCTTAGGTTGCAGCAATAAGAACTCCACATTTAGAGTAGGACAATGCCAAATACAGTTCTCAAAATGCCTCGCAGTTGCGGAAAGCTCAATGACCGCTTGTTTCAGTCTACTCGTGTTACCATTGCCCACAATGTATTTGGCATTGTCCTACTCTAAATGTGGAGTTCTTATTGCTGCAACCTAAGCCTCTGATGAAAAGCTGTACACAGCTTGAAACACGTGTCAGGCTTCTCTTCGCACAAACAATAAAGGCTTTTCTTTGCACAAACAATTAATTATAATTTCTTGGCGCAGTGAGAATGGTATGACACTACCAATATGTCAACAAGCCACATCAAGACTAAATACCCTAGAAAACCAACAGAGCTGGTTTGGAGAAAATTTTAAAATTATCTTTAAACTGTAAAGTTATGCTTAAACGTAACCTTGATGTGGAGCAAGGACTAGTTAATGGAGCACTTGGAACAGTTGTTGGCTTTCAAACATACCCACATGACAACAACATTTTGGGGTCCATTCATGGAGCAAACGTGTGCCGAAAATCCCAGCGCAATCAGGTGCAAGGTGGCGCAAGCGTGAGAAACCCAGCGCACGCGCACACGTGCGATTCAAGGAAGACGGTGCACGTGTTTCCAGCTGTCCGTGTGCCAAATCCTGCCATGGCGCACGCGGGCACACACGGCGTGCACTATGCGCACAGCAAAAGCGCACATAGCGCGGCGCACACAACCAAAGTGGGCGGAACAGTGGGCGTAACACGCGTAATGGGGAATAACGCGTGAAAAAGAAGGCGTAACTGGGGAAGTACTGCAGGGAACTACACGGAATGCCCACACGCACGCGAACAACCCGTATTCATGGATTCGAATACGGGACACCCGTGCACGGCAAAAGACGCACAAAGGCGTCAACGAGTCCGCCACACGAAGGCAGGCGGAAGCATCCCTGCGCGCAGTATAAAAGTGCACGCAAACAACAAACACGTATATACAGCTACGATGAATGCCCCATTTGTCGCAGCACTGATCGTGGGACACCGCAGTAGGAGGAGAATAGCCAGGGCACGCATTTTCGCACCACGGACAAGCCTTTTTGGGATGCCTGACGACCAGGTCTACGGCAGGTATAGGTTTCCACCCCATATCATCCTAGACCTGGTCAGGGAGTGGGAAGATGACCTTACATCCCCCACCCTTTGCTCCCAAGCATTGAGCCCCTTGGAGAAGGTGCCCAATGTCCTGCATTTCTTGGCCACTGGGTCATTTCAGCGGACTACTGCCATAGTGGGGGGGTCTCACAGGCCACGCAGTCATGCTGCCTACACCAGGTACTGGCAATCATGACAGCACGCCTCTCAGTCCGCAGGCACATATACATGCCCAGAACACCCGCAGAAAGGCAGGCCGTTGTCCTGGATCTTTACAGGGTGGCACACTTCCCCAAAGTGCTCGGTGCCATAGATTGCACCCATGTGGCCCTACGTCCACCTAGGGCCACTGAGCACATCTACGGAAACCGCAAGCACTGGCATTCCATCAATGTACAGGTGGTATGCGATGCAAAGGGAATCATCACCTCTGTCTATGCAAACTACCCGGGCTCCACCCATGACCGTTTCGTATACAGAATGTCCGCCCTGAGCCAGGTCCTGGAACCTGGGCAGCATGGCGACACATGGCTCCTAGGTGAGTACAAATGCCCTTGCACATGCATGCATGTCACACACACACAAATACACAAACCCCAATAAGCACAACCATTTACACCTCCCCAGGGGACTTTGCCTACCCTCTGAGCAACCACATGATGACGCCAATCCGGAACCCCACCACACCACCCCAGGTAAGATAAAACACCGCCCATATTGCAACCAGGGCCATAGTGGAGCGCACATTTGGAGTGCTCAAGTCACGTTTCCGCTCCCTTGACCGCTCTGGTGGGCAGCTACTCTATGCACCCCCAATAGTGTGCAGGATCATTGTGGCAGCATGTGTCCTGCACAATGTTGCAACACGGTAGACGTACCGGTGGGCATGGTGGTGCCCCCACATCCCCAACCACAGGCACAGGCGCTGCCCATGGGAGGGGACAGGGCACGTGGCCAGGAAGCCCGGACCCAGCTTGTGGCCACAATTTCCACCTAAACTCCCACCCCTGCGGAGTGCACACAGGCCTGGCACATACCAGGTGACAATCGATGATGACAAAGAGACAGTCAACTGTCACAACCTTACCACCCTGAGATTGTTGCCATGGAAGTGCCACATTGTCTGCATCCCTAGCTACTTAAACACAAGCTATCCTGTGTGACCAAAAGGCACACATATGACATATGACATGACATGATATGGCATTTGTAACATGCCTATACACAAGAGTTTCTAGGTGCAACGAGGCAGGGAGGGGGGAACAAGGGAAGACAGACAACGATACTACTCGGCCAGGTGTCATTTAGATTGCACAAGTGCAGGGGTAGGGGGAAGGGAAAGGTGCAAGGGGAAGGGGATGGGGGAGTGCAGTACAGGGTAAGTAGAATAAAAAACAAATAAATAGGCCAGCTGGTGGCAACTGCAAAGGTAAGTGCAGACAAGTGCTGGGAAGGGGGGGCTGTAAGAATAGAGAGACAGTCCCGCAGTGCAGGGGTTGCCAGGGAGGCAGTGCAAGTGCAGAGTGGCTGGGCCAGGGACTGAGGTCGGTGAGAGTGGCCCAGTTGCAGATCCAGTGCAGTTTCAGTGAAGAATTTAGCAAGTGAGAGGGAGAGAAAGAGAGAAAGCTGAAGCAAAGAGGAAGGTTTTGAGGTGCTTCCAGAACTGGAGATGGTTCTCCTCAAGTTCCAGGGAGGCAGGAAGGCTGTTCCAGAGGGAGGCCCCTGCTGCAGAGAGATCTACCCCCAGCTCATTGCTTCGAGAAGCGGCAAACCCTGACATGCAAGGTGTGAATCACACACACCTGCAAAACAGGCCATGACCATCACTGTTAAGTGACTCAAACCCTCCCAAACCACAACATGACATGGCAAGCAATAGCCATACACCAACACAGTACCAATAAGGTACACATTGCCATGTTAAAAATGTACATTGGCATCAGACAATGATTCCTGACATGGAATCAGATGAAATGACTGACCAACAACCTCCCACCCAAAATAAGTAATTCCCAAATGCATTACAAAAGTTGTAGACGTAACATAACAATGAATGCCTGTCTACATGCACATTGTGCATTGCAAAATCAACACTGCAGCTTCTGTGTGCTGTGTCCTACTCCTGCAACACACTGCTCAGCGCACAGCACAGTGAACAGCTATTGTGTGTGATACACACCCTGAGCATCACATCTAAGCGACAAACCACATCAAAAAGCAAATTAGGCATGTACAGGATCCATAATTGTTCACAGAACATGTGCTGCAGGGACACAGTGGGCACCAGAAGGCAAACAGAGTGTACACGTGGATATCCAAGGGTGGTTGTACATGTAGTGCATCATAGTGCGAGTGTGTGGGTCAGTAAGGACATGCACTCAACATATGCATGTGCAATCAAGTGACCATCAGTGTACCCTACACATCATATGTGAACATTCAACATGTGTACACCCCAGCATGTCAAACCACAACTATCCCCTCACACCTGAAAGGTAAACACAACACATGAACAGACATTGATCAGCAGAACACATCATGTACATAGGATACCACAATTACAATGTCAGGGTTCCCATCACACTGCAGGGCACGGCAACTATCAACAACAAAACACCCCCCCTCCCTCACAAATGACCATGACCCACTGAACAACTGCACCTGGGTCATGGAGCCTTCAACCCTCAATTTCACCTGGCCACAGGATCACCCTTCCCCTTCGTCACCATCTCACACCTTGTGTGTAAAACGGTGCCTGCACCCTCAAAGTCCACCTTCATTTGCAAAAACACAAAATCCAAGGCAGAAAAATGAACCAGAACAGCCTCCAGTAGATGACTTGAAGTCGCAGTACCTCACAAAGGCCAAGTACTACCACAATGATGTAACAACCAAGGTAGCACAGTAAAACAATGTCACAACAGGATGTGAACCATGTGTGGTACATAACATAGAATGATGCACCACGAACGGATGTGTACTGTCACAGGTCCTGTGTACAGGCACAGGAGTGGCACAAACCATCCCCACCGTGGCCCGGGTGCTTGCAAGGTCAAGCTCACACAGGCCTCTGAGACCCTGGTGGGGAAGGAGGGTCAGGGATATGCAGTCGGGACAGGCATTGGCACACTGGATAACTGGAATGAGTGGCAGGAGAGGAGAGGAGGAATGACACATGAAAGTAGGGAATGCACGAAAATGTACTACCTGCATGAACACATACACAATCCGAACAAACTTGTACATCATTGTCATGGCCTTCTGGAGTCCAGGCTTAGGAGTGGCACGAACCAACCACCCCCTCTAGGGTTTCGGCACCTGCAAGCTTGGGGCTTACACAGGCATGCGCAACCCCAGCGGGGAAAGAGGGTTAGGGAACGTTGGTTGGATAGGTACCGGAAGCAGGAACACCGGGTAGAGGGTACAGGGTTTAGAATTGGATAGGACTCCGGGTGATTAGGGGAGAAAAAACATACCAAATTGAATTACATATTCATCCATGCATTAGGGCACCCCCCAGCAAGCCTATGCAGAGCAGTTTGAAAGAAAAACAACAAGACACTTAGCTCTGGTTTTGAGTGCTGGCCTCCTGCCTGCGCACTCTCAGGTCCGGTTACAGGAGCACTTCAATGCTGCAAAGCGAGCCACAGTTAATAATCTGTGCATGCCCATAACACAAAAACACACCACCAAATATGCCCCATAGCAACAAACTACTCTACAAACCGACAATCTGGTGTGGATGCTTCGTACCCATATGTAACATTACCCCTGTGATGGGTCATACACAGTCAATGCAGTAAGTCAGCCGCCGGTGGGTGCGTGGCAAATGGAACACCAATGTGTCACAATTCACACAACATGAAATGTTCCCTGGGTAAGCAGACAGACCCATATAGCAAGGCATGACTTCAGAACAAGTCGTGTTCCACCATGACCGAAACAAAGTAGGCAGTGCATGTTTTAAAATGTACATGGAAATGAAATGCACTGCACCCGAGTATGTCCCTTGCTGTATGACCCTGTGAGCTGCTCCTTTCCATGTCTCAGAAGGCTACATGGGTGATACAAGTGCCTCAATGGACCTTGGTGTACCGCAGGGTATGTGCCACTGCCCCTGCAGATGCCCCAGACAACCTTACAATCAACAGCCATCAGTCCACCAACACATCTGAGCTGTATTGTGTGCTTCAACACCAATATTCGTCCAAGCTCACCCTCAGTGCTGCTACTAAGCATGGATGTGCAACTGGCCTGGTGGAAGCTTTGCTGTGTTGTGGCCCCCCTGTGCTGCTCACCTTGCCTGGAGTTCCTTGGAACACGTCAGCAGTTCTAGGATGTATGTCTGCAATCCCTGTGCCTCTGCTTGTGCACACATGTGCATGTGGGCACCAACAAACGTGTCCAGAATACAGACGTCCAATGGGCCATGTCTACTGGCAAAGGTGGTCTGGAGGCTCGTCGCCCTGCAGAAAAGGCATGAAACACATGATTAATGCTTTAAAGTCATCTGTGTGTGTCTCTTCAGGAATCTCATTACTGGACCATGTCAGAGACGTACATCAGAAATCACACCATCAGTCCGTCTTTCACATCCAAAGTGTGGAACACACTATCTACAGCATGAATTGTAACAAGCACGTGTACAGTAAAGATAAGAAACATACTACACAATGCATAGCAATGAATGTACACATTAATCATGAAACACCCCATCTAGCAAAAGCCAAACAGTGATCAATAACACCACAATCATCCCCACTAGGGGAGTTAACACAAGTTACACAGCACCAGACATGCCACAGATATGACAGTCCAAAGCCCTTGTGTAATAGGCTGTGACACCGAACCATCCTTGCGAGCCCCTGGATAAGGGAGGCAGGAGTGGCATATGTGAGTCAAGGACCCCAAGTTGCAAACACATACACAAGACAAGCCTGAAGGGCCCAGCTGGAACAGACAGTGGATGCTTTCAAAAGCCACAAAGCACCGCACTGTCACATGAAAGCACAATAGACAAGCAATTTTAAACTATATTTACTGATTACACTAACTATGAAAAAACTACATTACCTAATTAAACTAACTATCAAACAGAAACTTAACTAACTAAACTAAAAGAAAAATCAAAAATGGCCACATATGACCCGGGGGGGGAGGGGAAGCACCCAGGAGGGGGGAGGTACAGAGTGCTGCTCAACACCCACATGCAATGATGCTGAGCCAAAAAAAAACCTCCATGGGCTCAACGCCTGCACAGCCCGACCTATGTGGGAGATAGATGGTCGTCCGAGTCTGGCTCATCCTGGCAAGGAGGACGTGGCACAGTAGCCTGGCCACGCCTAGCCGCAGCTTGCCCCTCGTCGGCAGCAAGTCTGCTGGACGGGTGAGCCTGGTCTGTGTGGCGATGTGACGTAGGTCTGCATGCAGAACCTCACGTGATACACGTGCTTCCTCTTGCAAGGTAGCACGTGTAACACAGAGTTCCTCCTGCAAGGCCTGGCTGGACAACCGCTGCACCTCCCGGCAAGCCTGTAGCTCAGCCAAGATGGTATGCTCAAGCTGTGCAAACCTCTCCTCTGCCCGCTGCCTCTGGGACATCATAAGGACACCCAGAGTGGATTTGAGGGAAGCATACTCCTCCCTCAGGGCATCCATCTGCGCCTCTGCGTGAGCAGCAATTGCTTTACGCAGAGACGACATTTCAGCCTGGCGTTCCCTGTCTGAGGCCGCCATGCCCAGCCTGAGCGAGCGGCCTGTGGACGGTGACGCCTGCTGCTGTAGAAGCACCTGCCTAGCAGGGGGGAGCAGAGATCGGGCCACACGCTCCATGCTCTCAGCGATGTTCTCCATTGCTGCCCCCTGCCATTCTGAATTGGCAGTCATGTCTTGCTCCCACTCAGTATACTGCGGTTGCGCGCGGTGACCGCGTTGCTGGGCTTGACACCTGTGGGACCCAAGGACTGGGTGTCCTCGCTGTGTTGGCACCACCCGCGGCTGCACGACTTAATGCCCCCATTGACGTGATGTCCCAGGCACATCAGTGACTGGTGTGGAGGGTGACCCTGCGTCTCGATCCACCACGGGCGAAGGAACCAAGACTGTCTGATCCCTCAGTGCAGGTGTCGCGGACAGAGGAGTGTCCACATCAGAATCACTCACCCCTGACACATGGACTTGATGCTCATCCAACTCGAAATGGACGTCAGAGTCGTCATCAGGGCTGGACTCATAGGCAGCCAGAGACAAGATGGACTGTAGCACTTGGGGCTTTTCGTGGCCTACCACCCCACAACCCCCACTTGTGCCGGGTAGATGTAGTGGTAACAACCCTGTGTCTAGCATGACAACACCATCCTCCGCCTCCATTGCGTCATCACCTGAAAAATAGAGAGAAAAAAGGTCACTACACATGTCAGAAGCACACAACACACACACACACCGACAACAGACACATCAGGCAGACATGTGACACACAACATAGAACCTGGCATGCATGCTGGGTCATCTTTGAATTGCTTCTGTGATCATACCTGTTGAAAGGTGGCAGTTTGCATGGAAGTGGGTCTATGCAGTGCAGAAAATGTGTATGTCACTCACTACCTACATGTACAAGGACTCCATGGTGTGTGTCAGGAAATGTGAAGGCAGTGCAAGGTCAAATTCAGGCATCACGTGCACTGTGCATTCAATGGTTAGCATATCTACAAGCAAAGCACCCCTCCACCCAAGTACAAAAGCTGGAATGCCTAGCATGGTATCAAAAGGCTGACCATAGACCTGTGTATTGACAGGCAGTGTTGACTGGCATCAACAGCTTAATGTGATTCAAGTGACAACACTGCAAATGATGATGGGACAGTAAGCAGGACACATGATGAAAACTCTGGAGGCCGCCCACGTGTGAAGAAGACACTACAACAGTCAGACAGAGTCATTGGCCATTAAACAGGCTGAGGCCTGTGAGCCACACAGATTGTCAGACCCTAAACATGTGTGCAACGCATACTGAGCCACCGTTGACATGGGAAGGCTGATGAGATGCCATGCAATGTATGTCACCCAGGACTTGTATTACAGTGTATTACAGTGATCATCCAGTCAAGGACACATAGGGGCATGCGTGCAATTCACATGGAGCATGAATGGTCACTCATGTCCCTGCGGGACATCTGACCTATGCACATTACAAGTGAGATACCCTGCATCAAGTACTAAGGCTGTACCACATGGCATATGTCTGGCAGATTGTACGCTGGAAGTTAGCATGTACACAGGACGCATGAACAGGAAAGTACACAATGGCAAGATTGAAGCAGACCAGTGCAAAGGTGGAACTGGGGTGCAGAGTGGCAGAGGAGGGGCAAGAGAGCATGCCCTGGCTGGCTAATGCCGCCCTGACCAGTATGGCCAGTGGGTTCGGTGGATTGAGCCAAGGGAGTGGGAGGTGGAGGGACGACCAAAGGCCTGACTTGTGTCAGTGGCATCTGAGTGCCCTCTAATGGACCCTGTGTAGCAACATCCGCTGTGGCAGGGTCATTGACCACAACGGTCCTGGTTGGCAGACTCACAACCGGGGTGTTGATGGGTGCATCTGCCCCTGCACTTGCCAACACCCGGCTGTTCGGGGCAGCAGATGACATAACTGCCCCAGGGACACGTGTCTTGGTCAGAGCAGCCCTGTGTGCCCCTATGGTTTCCCTCCTGGCCTGTTGGAAATCTACCAAGGGCTCCTCAAGTGCCAACGCAGCCTGCGCTGGCAGACCCTGAGCCTGGGTGGCGGTGTCCACAGCTGCACCTGCAGCTACCACTACCCTTGGGCCCGTGGCTGTCGATGGAATGGACTGCCAGGTCACACAGGCACAAGTGTCAGATGCAGAAGCTGCATCCCCCGGAACCACAGGGGGTGGTGGCATGACTGCACCAACACATGGCACAACATTGTGCTCAAGTGGCGCACCCCTGCCTCTTCCCACTCTGTGGCCACTCTGGACACCCTGGAGTCCCTCTACTCCCTGGTCACCACGGTCACATCCCCGACCACGCCCGCCACAAGGAGTATGGCCAGCTGAGGCGCCCCTCACCTTTAGTGTCTTCCCAACCATGGCACAGATGTAGTAGTGCCGGCACAGATGGAGTAGTGCCAATGGGAGGTGTACACCATAATTGACCTGGGCAATTGGGGTGAAGGGGGTGTGAAGCAAGATGTTAACAGCCCCCCTGCACCTGCAAGGCTGTATGTGACCACGGTGATGTAGTTATGGGTCACGCAATGCTCAGGCACCCCAAAACTGCAGTAAAACCATGCACTCAACCCTGCAGCCTACGTGCGTGGAATCAACCTCCCGCAGTACGCGGTGGCACCCAGTAACAGGAATAACGCATATACGTGGGACACGCAGGCTACTATGACCTCGAAAATGGGTGTGATACACAGGGGCACCAGCAGTGGGAAAAATAGCCTGTGCGACTCACCATCTGACTAGCGCGATGCAGAAAAACACGCGTAGCCAATACCCCTGCCAAAAGAAGAGATACGTCCTTGATAGCTGTGAAGTTGTGAGGGCGTGTGAAACAACAGGAAGCAGCAACACACGACGGTCTCCACGAAAGGCACGTACAGCGAACTGCTGCCCCCGCTCACCTTTAACCCATGCTGAGGGAAATGCCTGTGCGCGTCACGTCACATACGCGCATGGGCCCTTTCCTCGCATTACACGCATTCCCACGCGGACCTGCAGTTTTTCTCACACGCTGAAATGCCCGTGCATGCCCGCGCGCGTCACTTCACAGAGGTGCTTACGCTTGAAGGGCCTTCGGTCCAATGAAATCACGTATGCGTGCAGACGCGCTTACGTGCTAAGGGCCTTTCCTAGAATTACACGCTGACGTGCAGAATTTTCACGTGCCAAATCACTCCGTATCAAGCTGGCCACGCATAAGCACACGGAAGACCACGCTCCTGCCCAAAAGGCCTAATTACTGCCCCCCAGAGCCCCGAGCAGCCTCCCACAAGCCATCTGCTGCTACCTGCCTGCCTGCTGCCACCGTGTCCTGCCATTTGGTGCCTGCACATCAGCCATCTGCAGGGGTCCAGTTGCGGTGCCCACCCCTGCTGGAACAGAAGACTCCCGACTGGGATACCATCACCCACAGCCCAGCCCCAGGACCCAGTTGCCCACCCACGCCTGCCTTGGGGGTCGCCATGTCGGGGCAAACACCATCTGAGACCACTGGCGACCCCCAGCCAGAGGGGCAGAGGGCCACCAGCTTCAGTCAGAAGGAAGTTGGTGTCCTGGTGGAGATACCCTCTCGGATCATCACGCGCCGACAAGGAAGGACGGGACAGGATCTGGGACGACTTTGTGGTTGCCATCAACACGGAGGGGGTGGCAACCCGCAACATCAAGCAAGTCAAGAAGCGCTGGGAGGACTTGAGGTCCAGGACCCTCATAAAGGCCCGGCGCATCACGGAGGGGGGCTGGGGCAGCATGAGTACCATCCAGCTGAGGGTCCTGGAACACGTACGCCCAGCGCTCCATGCCCAGATCCTTCAGAGGCAGACCCGTCTGGAGTCGAGCGGTAAGTGGCCAAGCATTGCTGTGTGAGACAGGGCATGTTGCAGTGTGCTGGTTGTCTGATACTTGCCTGTATGTGTGACATAGGCCATGTACGCGTGTGTGTGTGCAGGGACATCATGGTCATGCATGTGAGACCAGTAATGTGTGAAGCACACGGTTGGTGTATGTGTTTAAATGCTACATGGGGAGCCCTATGCGGAATGGACACATGAGAGCATGCCAGTCTCTGTTCCTGGACATGTATGGGGGTGAGGGATGGGTGCTGATGCCATGTACATGTATGGTGTCCATGTCTGTGTGTCTGACCTGCGTGTCTGTGACTTGTGAATGCCAAGGATGCATGACACATGTCTGTGACAATGTTCAGAATCACTGATGCAGCCTAGTTATCCTTGCATCCACTGTGTCTGGGGTGTACGAGTCCATATGGATGAAAGTACGGTGAAGTGTGTGCATGTGATAGGCATGACCCATGATGCATGTGAGTTCAAAAACAACATTGTATGTTTCAAGAGTCCCTTGGACATGTTTGGTAATGTCCATAGCATGCGCCATGCCTGTTACTGCATGTGTTTTGCCTGCACTGACCCATGTGTTGTGGAGGGACATGATGGAAGTGATCTTTGACAGTGCCACTCATCTGCTATTGCTTCCTGTCTAGGGGAACATTGTACAGTACCCTGATGCTTGTGTTCTATGTCTCCCTCTACACAGCGCAAAGTGAAGAAGAGGGCGGAGACGGCGCTGTGGAGCAAAGCGGCGGGGATGCCCCCATGGCTGCAGCGGAAGGGGTGGGTGAGCCCCCACACGGGCTTGCAACGGCAGAAGACGGGGTGGAGCCATCCAGGTTGGTGGTTTCCACAGAGGAGGAGGAGGCCGCTACTGAGCCGCACATGGGGCCTGGTGGGGGCATCCCTGCTGGTGCAAGTGGTGCAGTCCAGGGGCAGGAGGCAGCACAGGTCGTCGTGGAGGTGCCTGTGCATGTCACTGTCCCTGACACTGTGACTGCACCACCATGCACCAGCAGGGATGCCCCATCCCAGGCCCGTCTGCAGGTAGGGGGGATGTCCATGTCATCTGACTATCCTCCACCTACGGATGAGGGGACCTCTGGCCGTATGGAGAAGGTCCTGATTGGTGTCGCGTTTTAGCACGGGTGTCATTCGTGATGAGGTGCGTGCTTCCCGGGGGGATCACGCACGTCATCACGAAGAGCACCGTGCCAACGTGGCCCAGTTGGGAGCGGCCGTGGTCAGGGGTTTCGTACATGTGTCGGCCACTCTGGCGACCCTTTCCTCCTCTGTGGAGGCTATGCGCCAGTCATTCTCCATGCTGCCTTCCGGCCCAGATGCCACCAGGGCCCCCTGTGGACCTGCCCCGACCAACGTAGCCAACTTGGTGAGGATCCCATCCCTGCCACAGTCGGGAGTCGGAGGTCCAGCAGGGGTGGACACACCGACTTGTTGGGTGTCCTGACCCACGTTTAAGCTATCATGCCACAACAATTGGTGCTGTGGGCTTAGAAAATTCAAGATGGCGGAAAACCCACATGTGCGCCAAAATCCAGGAAAGCTGCGCAGTTTGTGCGCACACCAAAATGGTTGCCTCACTTGCCACCCACCAGTGCGAGAATGAAAGGCCGGGTTGCCATGAGGGAAATGGGTTGCCAAAGGAAAAACAGTAGCGCCGGTTAGCTTCAAAGCGCTTTAAAACCACCATTGGACTACCCGCACAGTAGTCTGAAACCATTGGGAATGGAAATGCTGATTGCCAAATGCAACCTAGAATTGTGGGGAATTCATTTCTTAAATCCCAAAAATGGGTGCAGTACCAGTACTCACCACTATCCAAAAGCCGGCGTTTTAAAACCACTCTGTGTTTCCCTGAAGGCAAGTCAAAATGCCTACTTTCAAACATTGCAATATGTGCAAAATATTTACTGAACACCAGCAGACATTTGGCAGAATGGAGTTTTGTGTGCCTACAAAATCTGGGAAATGAAGAGCACAAAACAATGTATAACTAGACTGGCTGAGCTGTGGATTGCAGCAGTTTAAGTTGCACTGGATTTAAAGACACTAAAATCGAAAATGTTTAGATTAAATGAGTGACCTATGTTTGGTATCACATGCCTTTGTAACTGTTGAAATGTCATAGTTTTGCACTTAGACTCAGCATCCTAGCTGCATGTGTAAAATTGCAAGTTAAGTTAAAAAGCAACAAAAAACCTGCCAGTTAGCTGAAGGTCTGGCTTAAGGAACTTGATTTTGCTTGGCAGCTACCCCCATCAGGAGTGAAACTTGAGTCACCACTGTGTTCCCAGGCCAACCTTCCTTTTGCTGCCCACACTAAGGATATGCCATCTATCTGATAATTGAATTACCTGTGCTCTGCAGGAGAGTGAACAAAGCCCTCTTCACTCAGGCAAAGGTTTTACTACGCAGTCGTAAAATGTAGCTTCCTCTTGGCAGGAGCTGGGAGGGGCACTGCCTGTGAGAGCAAGCTGGCTTGGCAGAACTGGATTAACCAGTATTTCTACCTTGTGCTGAGAGAAAACCACACCCCTTTGTAGCCAGAATATTGTTTAGAAAAAGATTAATAACTCATGGTGCGGACATGTGAAAATTTTATAAATGATACCATAATTCTTGTGATTTTTCTGCCCACAGTTTAAGAGGTTTTTAGAACCGGTGGTATGTACAGGGGGGTGTCAGCGGAAAAGTGGATATTACTCTAAATGTGTGCATGTTAAAAATCTGAAACTTCATCAGTTAATGTCCCTACTCCCTGCGCACATGTATGTAAAGTTGGGTCCATGTCAGAAATTGAAAAATCAGTTAAAAAGTCCATTATGTGCCATCTCTGAATGCAAGCTCCTAGAAAGAGCAGATTTGGACAGAGACATGGCTAAATTCAGCCACACCATGTATATGTAATTTCAAGCAACTGTGTAACTGTGAAATATGTCTTTTATTATCAAATATAGAATGTGTGCAATCTGACAAGGGAGTGCCCTCTTGGCAAGCCATAAAATGACATCACTCTGACTCACAGTTCATTCCCCAATCAAGGGGAGGAATGAAAGCTGGACCAATGACAAGTGAGAGGGGCAAGTCTAGTGATGCAACACACACACCCACTCTCAAAAACACATAAAAGCAGAGAGTCAGGACAGATAGGGACCTTCAAAATCCATCTGCCGCTGGAAGCTCTGCCGGAAAAATCCATACTTTACCTCCATCAAACCTCCAGAGAGCCAAACTAGAGACTTCAATCTATCCAGAACTAAGAGACCAGACCAGAGAGAAAGCAGTGCTGTACCCAGAGAGACCCAGACCAGAGAACCAGAGAGAGCTGACCCAGATCACTGTGAAGTGCCGAGACCAGAGGCCAGTCCAAAACCCTGACCAGATCTGTGATGAGGCCCATTTAATTCAAGAATATAGTGTGAGTACCCAGCAGAACTGTGTAGAACCAATCTCTTAGTTTAAATTCATCTAATTCAATCTATTTAACCTAAGTAGAACTGCAGCTTAGCAATTGTGTTGTCCTGCCATCATTTTTAAAGCTGAAAAAGTGTGCGTTTAAAATTTGCAAAAACCAAAAACGACCTCTAGTAATTCGGTCATATCTCCGCAACCGTTTGGGCTAGAGACTTGCAGTAACTTTCCTCTGATAGCTTAGAATCGTGGCTTTCCTACGAACCTAGAACCGCATTCCTACCCCCTATAGTTTTACCGCAATCGCGGAACACGCATCCGCGAATTTTACCGCGATTTGCAATTTCTTCACGTGTAAAAAGACAGCAGTTTTGCATTTCATTTGCCAGAAATTCGTTTAACCTGCTAACTATCCCTGCCTCATTGCTAGTGTGAGCCTGGACTAATATTAACTAGATACCACTCACCCTGAACCTCTGAAAGGGAATTAAAAAGCATTTCCAGCATATTTCTCATCCATTGCTAGCACATATCAAAGCATTTGGGCCTGTGTTTTCAAAACTCCTATCTGTGTTTTAAACTTCTGTTGTCTAAGCTTGGGGGGGGATTGAACTGATTTACATTGATTGCATTTCTGAGAACTGTGTGTTTTCCTTCCATTTCCTTGCCTTGCATCAAGGGGGGGGAGGGGATTGCCAGAGAAAAGTGATTACATTGTTTGGTTGAAATCATATTGAGTATTTTCTGTACTGCATTCATTGAATATTGCATCCACCTGAGCTTACATAAAGCATCCTCTACCACATTATACTTTTGTTCCTATTTACCAGTGTGCTACCTTATCCATTTCATGTCAACTCATTAGTGATTATAAAGAAGTGTGCTAGTGCCAGATTCTCCGTGGTTAATCATTATCATATCAGATTAAGTGTGATATTCAATTATTAATTTATTATAAAGTGTGATATATATATATTTTAAATTATCAAATAAACCTTTTAAACTTGCAAAACAGAACTACTTCTTGGCTCAGTGGGGTCAGGGGGATTCCAAGAGAGGGGTGTTATATAGGGGTAGTCATCCGGAACGCATGAACTGGACCTAAAGATATATCAATAAGGGTTTTCATTCAGTATTCTAGACTAGGCGTTAACTTAGCTGTAGTGCTGAATTGAATCCTCTTACAAATTGGGGGCTCGAGCCGAGACGTTGGGTTAGATTTACCACTTGTGCAGCTTAATACAGTGTGCTAACTGACGGGATACATACATCCGGTCGGATCACCACGCTGCATTACGCTGCGAAGCATTCCTCAAAAGGGACACTCCAAGAAAAGTTCTGTTCTGCAAAAATAAAATACAAACTTCTGTAAGTCAGGACAGAGACCAATCTCTAGAATGACGACCTTAGTAGACATGAAAATAGCCACAGAGCACCTCTTGCATAAGCTATTTGTGAGAGGTGAATGGACCGAACAGGGCCAGGATGTGTGGTTGCAGGCCATCACACAACAGGTCACTGAAACAGGGTCAGATATATATAGAGATCAGGGTCCCTTACATGTGGCCCTGAGTGAACTATATATGGCTCCTAAAGCCAAAGAGGAACACAATAAGATTGCCAGGATAGCAGCATACCTGTACCTATATATGGGAGACATGCAGGATAGATGTGCTGAAAGCCAAAATCTGGCAAATAGGCAACAGATGGCGTTAGAGAAGGTCCAATCTGACCTGGTCTCTTCTGAGCAGAGGCTGCAGAGGAGCCAGGAGTCAGAAGATGATAGTAGGCAGCACATCATTAAAATAAAGAAGGATATGGATGTGCTGCAAAAGGAAAAGTCAGAACAGGATACCAGATTTCTGGCCTTGCAGAAGGAACACCAAGAAGGTTTGGACTCCCTACTGCAAAGCCAGAAAAAGCTGGAGCAACAACTGGACTTCAACAGGGTATGTGCTGAGCAGGTAGTCACCCTGCAAGGCCACCTAGATAGAGTGAAGGCAGAGAGCAACAAACTAATTCTGAAAGACCTGGATACCCAGGCAGAGTTTGATCAGGAGCGCCAGAATGCTGGTGCCTTCCAAAGGCAAAGGGACGACCTGGCGGCACAGATGCAGGCTCTTAGTCAGGAAAGAGACGCCATAGGCCAGGAAGTCTGCCAATTAAAAAGGAAAATGGAAGAAAATCACCTGTCCCTCCAGGGGCTGGGTGACCTCCAAAAAGAAAACCAGAACTTGTTAGAGCACACCAGGAGGGTGGAAGAGGCTCTGGCAAGAAAGGAGCAGGCCAATAGGGACACAGCTCAGGAGGTAAACCTCCTGCAGCAAAGACTGGCCCAGTTCTCCAGGACCAACCAGGAAGCACAGAGGGAAAATGAGGCCCTCTGTCAACACAATGATAGGCTCCAACAACAGGTAGCGATGCAGGAGAAACTGATAGAGTCGAGTAAGGCCTTAACAGAGGAACTGAAAGCACAAATGCAGGCTCTTGCATTGCAACAGGGAGCAGGGGCGGATAGAGATGAGGTCCGCTGGGAAAGAGAGACTCCTGACCATAACCGCAGGAGCCCTAACCCCAGGAGCCTTCATCTCCCCCAGTCCCTGGACGCTACCACCCCCATGTCCCCTGGCGCACATGAGCACAGGGCCGCAGGGATGGCAGATTACTATCCAGCTAAGAGTATGGGGCTCATAGGCCAGTACCACTCAGGAATGGAGGGGTGGGCATCCGGGTATGGGCACCCAAGTACAGTACAGTTCAATGGGGAACCCCAGGAGAGTAGGCCCATTAAGGGCATCCTGAAAACCTCTGCCCAGTTAGGTCAGTGGAGGGGGTACCCATCAAATCCTGGCAGCAAGGAGGAATCTGAAGACTCCTCTGAACTGCGCAGGACACAGGAGACCAGGTCCCCACATTCTGCCAGCCATTCCCAGGCTCGCAGAATCCGGGAAAACCTGGAAGAACAGACGGGAACCTCTGGGAGCAGTGCCTCTGAGTCCGAGGAAGAATGGACAAGGGTTACCCGAACCAAAAAGGCCAATAAGGCAAAAAGGGCCTTGCTTAAGGACCCCTTAAAGCAGATTAAGGCGATCAGGAGCGTCATCACGCCTTACCATAAGAACGCTAAGTATTCTGTTTGGGAGCACTTAGAGTTGTTTGAACAAATGATGGAGACTTTCCATTTGAAGGACAGCCAAAGCTGTATTCAATATGTAAAGTGGACATTCTCCCCGGAATACTCCAGTTTCTTTGCTTTAAGATGGTCCACATATAAGGCGGCCATCCTGAAACATTTTTCTGTTCACAGAAATCCTCAAGAGGCTCGCAAGGCAGCCTACAATTTGCAATGTGGGGAGGATCAGGCCCCACAAGAATTTGTGCAGGAGTTAAAGCGTGCTTTTGCACAGACCACAAGAAGGGTGCGCACGGATAGCAGGGAATTTATAAATACGTTTTTCCATGCCTTGCCCAAATATATCATGACCCAGCTCGTGAGGGATTTTCACGAGAAAAGATCTTTAGACTGGGTCATTGAACAGGCTACCCGGATCTATGAGGTGCAGAAACCGGTAGATAGCAAAAGTAATGCCCAGAAAAACCCCAAAGCCAACAGCACCCCTGCTGCTGCCAAGGTGGCAGAGGTAAAGGTCACCCCTGTTTTGGATTTGGAGATGGGGGGGCCTAAAAACCTACCTGCACCTAATAATGCTAGGCCCAGAAGGTCCTCGGGCCAGTCACAGACAGGGAGCCAGGGAGGCAGCCCCACAAATGGGGTCCCTCGCTCTCCTGATTATGTAAGTCCCCGTTACAAGGGAAATCGACCCATCCTGGGTTATGTGTGGACTCCTCCAGCCCAAGGGGGGGGATCCAGCCAAGCACCTAACCCAGGGAACTTCCCTCCGAACTTCCCACAGGATGGCAGAAATTTACCAAACCCTGGGCAGAACTTTTTCCCCAGATATCCACCCGACTTTCAGCCCCAAAACCATCCATCCTTCTTTCCCCAATTCCCTGAGCCCAGACCACTGAATCCGGGAGAGGGGAGGCCAAGGGTGGAGGGGTACCCAAATCTTCCCAACCCGGGGTATCACCAAAGGAGGGACAGCTACCCTTCCCGGGATCAGCCCAGGGGAGAAAACAGGGCCCCGTATCAGCCTGAGCGGGTTTCCCAGTTAGAGCGCCAGGTTCAAAACATGGCGCGGGACCTGGGTCACATACTGAGGGCTCAGCAGAACCCTCAGATGGGCGTGCCGGCGCAGAACGCACCCAACTCTGGACCTGGTGCTCCAGAACAATGACGGGGGCAGCACCCCGATAACACACCGGTTCCCAGGGAGGAGGCACAAAGGGAAGGGGGGTGTAAAGCCTTGGAGGAAGCTTCCTTCCTCACTTGTAAACAGCCCCTGGAAACCCAGGAACCGGAAACAAAATCTCTTGCCCCTGAAAGTCTGCCTCCTAAGGAGCAGAGGGGGGGTAGGAGAAACAAAAGACCCAAACAGACTCAGTTTGAGGAGGAGGTACAGGTCTTCCAATTTGAGGGAGAGGGATCCTCAGAGGATCCTGGGAAAAGGATCTTCTCCTTCAGAGAGGGGGGAACTCCTCCCAAAGAAAAATGGGTCCCTAGGGATGAAAATCCAGACTGGGGAGATGTGGAGACTGAGCTACCGCCGCCCACTATCTCATCCCAGAACCAACAGCAAGAAAATCCCCTGGTTCAAACCCATCCTGGTGACTGCCTCCAAAAAGGGGGGGGCGGCCCAGAACCGGAGCCAGGGGAACCCACAATGGCTCTGATCTCCAGTTGCCAAATTTTTCTTTCAGATTCCCAAGGCTTTCCACAGAATTCTCCCCAAAATTCTTCTCTCGCGATGTCCAAAACCAGAAAGTTAGCCCACCAGTTGTCCAAAAATGTGCATTATCTGTGCCCCCTTGAGGAGAAGGAGGGAAGATATTATGCCCCGGTACAAGTACAGGGGCAGGGTACAATCTCGGCACTGGTGGACACTGGATCTCAAGCTACCCTTCTGTCCAGAAGGGCCTTTGATGAACTGAATGCAGGAAGGGGAGAGGATTACCAAATTCCTCTCACCTCTCTTCCTGGACAACTGCAGAACTTTGACGGGAAGGAAATTCCCGTTGAGGGGACTGCAGACTTGGACATTAAGATCGGGCGACACAAGTTGAAACACCCGGTCATAGTTGTGACCCCGGAGGGCACCCCTTGTTTACTAGGGAATGACCTCCTGAGAAGGTTGTCACCCCTAATAGATTGTGTAAACAAGGTCCTCTGGACCCAGACTAGCCGACCAATAAAATTAAAACAGAGTGTCAACCATGTTAGTTTAAACGGCACCTGCCACATGGTTGAACAAAAATCTGACCAAGTAGAATTTCACTTCCAGAATAGCCAAATTCCAGACGTGACAGTAATAGCAGTAGGACAACAGACTGGTGATGGGGGGTCCTCTCTATTTCTGAAAATCAACCTTCCTTCCAGTCTAAAGTGGTACTCCACGCTGGAAGGAAACACTCTGAAATTCTATACTAATCCACAATCAGAAACTCCCACTCCTATAGTCCAGAAAGATGTGAAATCAGCTCAGAGCCTGGCTGATATTCAGCAAATTGGAGAGCAGTTGTTCATCCCTGTTCAGTTAAATGATGGGAAGGACTCTGTTCTCGCTCGAGTGTGTGTGAACAACGGTAAGAGCTTCATCAGCGAAGCCATGTTTCGCCAACTCCCAAAAGATCCAGCCATTCCCACCTTCAAACTGATAGACAAATGGGAAATGGACCTGGAAGCACCTAATTCCAAACATCTCCTGCCAAGCAGGTGTATGCTCAAAATCTCCATTGGCAACAAGAGCATAGTCCACAATTGTTGGGTCGTGCGAGACGTCCCTGCCGCCTTTTACTTAGGCAGTGACATTCTCAATCGCTTTGCCATTAGTTTGGACCTAATAAACTTCAAAGCTTGGTCCCGATTAGCGGATAATCCCATGGGCTTTGATGATCCAGAAAAAGCATTTAGGTCAGCTCAATTGCTACCTTATGCAGTTGAAATTCAGGTTAAAGAGGAAGTCACCATCCCAGAAAGGACCCGACAATTCTCCCTGGAAGTGAAAGTTAAAAGGGGACAAGAGTTGAAAAACCCTGATGCTTACATACATCTAAATGCTTCTCTCCAACAGCAAGGGTTGGGGGTAAACCCAACACCATTAGTCAACATAGAACATGACACCATTCCAATAGAGGTGGATAACAGCGACTTAAAGAGTATTACTCTAGCCGCAGGCACCATTATTGGAATGGCGGTTGATGACCGACATTTCTCCATTGATCTTAGAAATGAACTGTTAGGACCAATCCCCAAGGACTGTTTTGACAGTGACAGTGAGGACAATACAACACCAGACAGGATTTGTACCCGGCATGGGGGGAACTTCCTGGTGTACACTTCCTGCCCCTATGGTAAGGAAGATGTGACTTGTGACTTCAGGAGGGATGAGGTGATTTTCCAGGTCCATGAGGGCTGCCTTTCCCACCTGAAGCCTCCGGTCCAAATCAGCACTCTGACCAGGGACTTCTCCACCCAGCTGGAGGAGGCCGCTGAGATAGCCAAGCCAGAAGTCTTTCCAGGCTTCAGGCAGATGGTGGAAGAGAGAGTCAACCTAGCTGATGCCTGTGTGACTCTGGAACAAAAGCAAAAGTTGAAACAAGTTTTCTTGGATTTCCAAGATCTCTTTGCGGTAGACTCATATGACTGTGGTCGCACTGACATCCACACAACAACAATCCCCACGGACCCTGGCATGACTCCTGTGTTTGTGAAGCAATATCGCTTGCCTCTCGCATCAATGGAGTCCCTTACTGAAATAATTAAGAACCTTGAGTCCCGGGGAATAATCCGTCCCGTCCACAGCACCTTCAATAATCCGGTGCTGGGAATATTGAAGCCAAACGGCCAGTGGAGACTCTGTGCCGACCTTAGGGAGTTCAACAAACGGGTCCATACTTCCCGATGGCCTCTGCCCTACATTGACCAAGGGCTGGCCCAGATTCAGGGGTCACAGGTATTCACTGCAATAGACCTGACCAATGGATACTGGACCGTGCCTGTCAGCAGGGAGGACCAATACAAACTGGCTTTTACCTTTGGGGGCCAGCAGTACACATGGACCCGGACTCCCTTCGGATACCTCAACTCCGGCAATGAATTCAACATTTTTCTACACAAGGCCATGCCTGACTTGGGTGCAAGGGGTAACCTGGCTTATGTAGATGATGTCCTCATCAAAAGCTCAACTGTTGAGGAACACATAGCGGAGATCCGTTATGTTCTGACACAGTTGAGGGCCGCCGGAGCAAAACTTTCCTTTCAGAAAGCACAGTGGTGTAGAACCCGTGTTAATTTCTTGGGGCATGAGATTACTCCTCAGGGTCTCTGTCCCCAGGAAAAGAAAGTGGAAGCACTTCAGAAACTGAAAGACCCCACAACTCTGCGGGAACTAAGGAGCCTCCTTGGACTGACTAATTACAGCAGAAAGTTCATTGAGGGCTACGCAGAGATCACCAGACCCCTGATTCATCTCCTGAAGGGGGGGGTCAAGTGGGAATGGGGTCCAGAACAATCCGAGGCAGTAAAACAACTCAAAAGAAGCCTCTCACAAGCGCCTTGCCTAGCTTACCCGGTCAGAAACAAGGAGTTCTTCCTGGAGACAGGGTTCTCTAATACGTGCTTGACGGCAGTATTATATCAAAAGCATGACAAGGTCAATAAAGTAATCTCCTATGCGAGCAAAACTTAATCCTCTGTGGAGGAGAAATTCAACGATTGTGAGAAGGCACTCCTGGCAACGGTGTGGGCATTGAAGAATTACCGCCCGTTTATCCAGGGGGAACACATCATAGTGGAGACTCCACACCAGCCTCTGCAATATCTCCAAAGTGACAGAATCCGGGCCGGAAATGTGAGTAATTCCCGAATTACTTCCTGGATTCTGTCAATGCAAGGCTTTCCTGTGGAGGTCAGATATGGCCAAAACAAGAAGAGTCCCCTTGCGCAAGGTCTGGCTGACTTGCATGATTGTGCCAGAGAAAACTGTCTCGAGGACGAAAGTCTAAAAATAAAGGACAACATGGAGGCATACCTTAATTCCCCCCACAAAGTCTTTGAAGAAGACAAGTGTGAGGGAATGCCCACTGTGTATGTGGATGGATGCTCTTACCATGTTGACAACAACGGGGAGAAAGAACTGGTGGCTGGCGTAGGGAATGCATGGGTGAATGAGTCCCCAGAACCCTCCGCTGGATACAAAATTGGTCCCCGAAGTAGTCAGGTGGCAGAATTGATGGCTGTGCATCAGGCCATCCTCACTGCTGTCCAGCATCAACTCCACGAACTGGTCATAATCACAGATTCGGATTATGTACGGAAAGGGTTCGTGGAGCACCTGGTTAATTGGAAAACCAGAGGCATGTTATGTGCTAACAACAAACCCTTGAAACATGGGAAGTTGATCCAAAACATTGATGATCTGGTCACCTCGAATGAGATGATCATCTATTGGAAAAAGATCAAGGGTCATTCCAAAGTAGAGGGACCAGACAAAACTGGAAATGACTTAGCTGATCAGCTGGCCAAAACCGGAGCCGTCCAAGGGGATCTAATTGAGATTGAGTCCCTGTTGGGGGAAATCCAGGTCACTGCCATCACTAGGTCCCAGACAAATGCTCACAATGACCTTTCAATTGCACAATGGAGTAAGGAGACCCCTGATGCTGATTTGATTACTGCTCAGAAGGGGGATCCAATTATTGGTAAATTTTACCAGCACCTTGAGGACCCTGAGAAATTTCCCCTGACGGATACCGATTACATTGGGAAAGAGGACCTAAGAGTGTTGATGAAATGTCCAAAAATGTTCCGGATCCAAGACGGTTTGTTGGTAAGGAAATCCAAAGCTGGCCACGATCAGTGGGTGGTTCCTACCTCATTCCGAAGCCTGATGTTAAGTCACGCCCATGATGCGGCCACTGCCGGTCATAGGGGGTTTCATACAACATTGGAAATCTTAAGAGAGGTTGCATACTGGCCACACATGGGGCAGGACCTCGACCAATACTTGAAGGGGTGTCTTGTGTGTGCACAATTTCAGCCATCATCCCTCACGCATCGTGCACCTCTCCAAAATAGGGGGATGACACTGCCATGGTCAGATTTACAAATCGACTTTGTAGGCCCTGTGATTCGCTCGGCTAGGGGGAATAAGTACATGTTGACCGTGACATGCTTGTTTACCAAGTGGGTGGAATGTCTCCCAGCCCCAAATTGCAAGGCAGAAACTGCAGCTGCCTTGATGATTAACCACATCTTTTCCCGTTTTGGTCTACCTCAAAGGATTGAGTCAGACAGAGGTAGCCACTTCACCAGTGAAGTAATGACAAAGATGTGGGAGATACTGGGGGTCAAGAGAAAGCTGCATATTGCTTATAGACCAGCTTCTTCTGGGGCAGTAGAGAGATATAACCGAACCATTGTGAGCATATTAAAGAAGTTTGTGGCAGATTCTGGGCCAAGTTGGGATATCCGATTACCTCTGGTCCTAATGGCCATCAGATCTACCCCTTCATCTGCAACCAAAATGTCACCATTTGAGTTGATGACTGGGCGCAAGATGGTGCTTCCTCAGCATTTGCTCTACAGGACCCAAGAGCAGACACTGATAAATGCCTCCACTACTCATGAGTATGTGGAGAATTTAAGGAAACACCTCCAACATGCTTTTGCTTACGCTCAGCGGAATCTAGAAAGATCGGCTGATAGCATGAAGACCCACTATGACCTGAAGACTTCCAGGAAGGAATATCAGGTGGGAGACCGGGTCTATCTATACAACTTCCAAAGGAACCAGGCCAAGCAGCGCAAATTTTTGCCTACATGGAAGGGACCCTTTGAGATCATCTACAAGATCTCCCCTGTGGCCTACAAAATCCACATCCCCAAAGGTCCTTTGGCAGAGGGAGAAGACAAGTGGGTCCACATAAACCAGTTGAAATGTTGCCATCCCAGGCACACTCTGCAACAACTGGAGGAATCCTCTGGAATCCTAGCGGGTACTATCTCAGACTAATTCTGTTCCAATCATAAAACATACCACATCTAGTCTCTAAAATATTGTGATTTGCATGAAACTGTCTCTTAGTTATACTGTTTGTTTTTCAAAATAAGAATGTAATATTTCGTTATGATTAAATGCATATGCTGCCCCACTATCTCAACAGTGGTGGAAAAACGTCTGTGAGTAGGTATTGCCGCTCTTCCTTTGTCATCCTAGGAGAAAGAAGACCTCGAGAATGACCAAGAAGGACGATCCGGAGACCGGGAACGAAGATCCAATGGGCCCAGTGGACCGCCCAATATTCACATCAGGACCGGCGAGGAGAACCCATCGATCAGTACCGGATGGAGAAGAAGATGCTGAACTGTGCCATCTACGGAAGAGGAAGAAGATTATGCGGACAGACCGGTGCATGGGTCAAAACCCTTGTGCACGCGACTCCCCATTGACTCAAAGTCAAGGGGCAGTCACGTGGGGGGACTTGTTGGGTGTCCTGACCCACGTTTAAGCTATCATGCCACAACAATTGGTGCTGTGGGCTTAGAAAATTCAAGATGGCGGAAAACCCACATGTGCGCCAAAATCCAGGAAAGCTGCGCAGTTTGTGCGCACACCAAAATGGTTGCCTCACTTGCCACCCACCAGTGCGAGAATGAAAGGCCGGGTTGCCATGAGGGAAATGGGTTGCCAAAGGAAAAACAGTAGCGCCGGTTAGCTTCAAAGCGCTTTAAAACCACCATTGGACTATCCGCACAGTAGTCTGAAACCATTGGGAATGGAAATGCTGATTGCCAAATGCAACCTAGAATTGTGGGGAATTCATTTCTTAAATCCCAAAAATGGGTGCAGTACCAGTACTCACCACTATCCAAAAGCCGGCGTTTTAAAACCACTCTGTGTTTCCCTGAAGGCAAGTCAAAATGCCTACTTTCAAACATTGCAATATGTGCAAAATATTTACTGAACACCAGCAGACATTTGGCAGAATGGAGTTTTGTGTGCCTACAAAATCTGGGAAATGAAGAGCACAAAACAATGTATAACTAGACTGGCTGAGCTGTGGGTTGCAGCAGTTTAAGTTGCACTGGATTTAAAGACACTAAAATCGAAAATGTTTAGATTAAATGAGTGACCTATGTTTGGTATCACATGCCTTTGTAACTGTTGAAATGTCATAGTTTTGCACTTAGACTCAGCATCCTAGCTGCATGTGTAAAATTGCAAGTTAAGTTAAAAAGCAACAAAAAACCTGCCAGTTAGCTGAAGGTCTGGCTTAAGGAACTTGATTTTGCTTGGCAGCTACCCCCATCAGGAGTGAAACTTGAGTCACCACTGTGTTCCCAGGCCAACCTTCCTTTTGCTGCCCACACTAAGGATATGCCATCTATCTGATAATTGAATTACCTGTGCTCTGCAGGAGAGTGAACAAAGCCCTCTTCACTCAGGCAAAGGTTTTATTACGCAGTCGTAAAATGTAGCTTCCTCTTGGCAGGAGCTGGGAGGGGCACTGCCTGTGAGAGCAAGCTGGCTTGGCAGAACTGGATTAACCAGTATTTCTACCTTGTGCTGAGAGAAAACCACACCCCTTTGTAGCCAGAATATTGTTTAGAAAAAGATTAATAACTCATGGTGCGGACATGTGAAAATTTTATAAATGATACCATAATTCTTGTGATTTTTCTGCCCACAGTTTAAGAGGTTTTTAGAACCGGTGGTATGTACAGGGGGGTGTCAGCGGAAAAGTGGATATTACTCTAAATGTGTGCATGTTAAAAATCTGAAACTTCATCAGTTAATGTCCCTACTCCCTGCGCACATGTATGTAAAGTTGGGTCCATGTCAGAAATTGAAAAATCAGTTAAAAAGTCCATTATGTGCCATCTCTGAATGCAAGCTCCTAGAAAGAGCAGATTTGGACAGAGACATGGCTAAATTCAGCCACACCATGTATATGTAATTTCAAGCAACTGTGTAACTGTGAAATATGTCTTTTATTATCAAATATAGAATGTGTGCAATCTGACAAGGGAGTGCCCTCTTGGCAAGCCATAAAATGACATCACTCTGACTCACAGTTCATTCCCCAATCAAGGGGAGGAATGAAAGCTGGACCAATGACAAGTGAGAGGGGCAAGTCTAGTGATGCAACACACACACCCACTCTCAAAAACACATAAAAGCAGAGAGTCAGGACAGATAGGGACCTTCAAAATCCATCTGCCGCTGGAAGCTCTGCCGGAAAAATCCATACTTTACCTCCATCAAACCTCCAGAGAGCCAAACTAGAGACTTCAATCTATCCAGAACTAAGAGACCAGACCAGAGAGAAAGCAGTGCTGTACCCAGAGAGACCCAGACCAGAGAACCAGAGAGAGCTGACCCAGATCACTGTGAAGTGCCGAGACCAGAGGCCAGTCCAAAACCCTGACCAGATCCGTGATGAGGCCCATTTAATTCAAGAATATAGTGTGAGTACCCAGCAGAACTGTGTAGAACCAATCTCTTAGTTTAAATTCATCTAATTCAATCTATTTAACCTAAGTAGAACTGCAGCTTAGCAATTGTGTTGTCCTGCCATCATTTTTAAAGCTGAAAAAGTGTGCGTTTAAAATTTGCAAAAACCAAAAACGACCTCTAGTAATTCGGTCATATCTCCGCAACCGTTTGGGCTAGAGACTTGCAGTAACTTTCCTCTGATAGCTTAGAATCGTGGCTTTCCTACGAACCTAGAACCGCATTCCTACCCCCTATAGTTTTACCGCAATCGCGGAACACGCATCCGCGAATTTTACCGCGATTTGCAATTTCTTCACGTGTAAAAAGACAGCAGTTTTGCCTTTCATTTGCCAGAAATTCGTTTAACCTGCTAACTATCCCTGCCTCATTGCTAGTGTGAGCCTGGACTAATATTAACTAGATACCACTCACCCTGAACCTCTGAAAGGGAATTAAAAAGCATTTCCAGCATATTTCTCATCCATTGCTAGCACATATCAAAGCATTTGGGCCTGTGTTTTCAAAACTCCTATCTGTGTTTTAAACTTCTGTTGTCTAAGCTTGGGGGGGATTGAACTGATTTACATTGATTGCATTTCTGAGAACTGTGTGTTTTCCTTCCATTTCCTTGCCTTGCATCAAGGGGGGGAGGGGATTGCCAGAGAAAAGTGATTACATTGTTTGGTTGAAATCATATTGAGTATTTTCTGTACTGCATTCATTGAATATTGCATCCACCTGAGCTTACATAAAGCATCCTCTACCACATTATACTTTTGTTCCTATTTACCAGTGTGCTACCTTATCCATTTCATGTCAACTCATTAGTGATTATAAAGAAGTGTGCTAGTGCCAGATTCTCCGTGGTTAATCATTATCATATCAGATTAAGTGTGATATTCAATTATTAATTTATTATAAAGTGTGATATATATATATTTTAAATTATCAAATAAACCTTTTAAACTTGCAAAACAGAACTACTTCTTGGCTCAGTGGGGTCAGGGGGATTCCAAGAGAGGGGTGTTATATAGGGGTAGTCATCCGGAACGCATGAACTGGACCTAAAGATATATCAATAAGGGTTTTCATTCAGTATTCTAGACTAGGCGTTAACTTAGCTGTAGTGCTGAATTGAATCCTCTTACAAGCAACTGGACCCCAGCAGATGGAGGATGTGACAGCATCATCGGGCAGGGCACGTGCACGACAGCGTCAGTGGATTCCATCAGCCTGGATGCCGTCGTGCTGGCACAGGCAGTTGCGTCAGAGGCAGTGGCAGGCTCGACGTGGGAGGCATCATGGCTTGGGGCCATCAACATCAGGGGGACAGGCATCGGCCGGAGGGCAGGAGAACCCTGGAATGGGAGTGTCTTCCGTGTGGGAGCGGTTGGGCCAGCAGATAGGTGCGGAGTGGCAGCGGGCAGAGGAGGAACGGCTCACAATAGTCAGGGCAGAGAACTCCATGCGGAGGGCGCTGAGGCAGGCTGTGTGCCTCGAGGGTATTCGCAGGGAGTTGGAGCTGGACACTGCATTATCCCTGTGAGACCTCGGGACCAGGGAACATGCCCGCCTCCAAGCCATTGAGCAGGAGTTCGATGATGCCCTGGCCCATGACAACAACCAGTGAGCCGTCGGACTAGCCCGCTGCCCTTGTAAATAGTTATGTAGTTAGTGTTAGGTTTCCTTTGCTTTTTTATTTATTTTGGACCTTTTGGACAATGGACCACATTTATGTATATAGTTTTTTTATTAGGTAGTATTCTTAGATAGGTTTCATTTCTTCAGTTGGGATCATGGACCCTGGATTGTTTATCTGTATATAGTTGACTGTTGGATTATAGTTTTTTTTTGGGATTTACCCATGGAGCAATAGTTTTCTGTTTTGTTTTTCCCTTGGATGTACTTTTTTGAACTGTGACTTTGGACACCTTTCCTTTGGATTATGATTTGTGGTTTTTCATTATTTTATGGACATGCTGCTTTTGGTTTTTAATTCCCATTGTTGTTTGTTTATTTTTAATTCCATTTATGTTGCTTTTAATACATTTTTTTCATCAAACTTCAATGTGTAGTATCATCTCATTGGTTTCATGCATATCATGATATGGGTTTTGACATTCACTTACACCCATTGTGTGTATGTGAGAGACATGTGTTCATTTACATACTTGCCATTGGGGTTGTATTATGTAATTGGCATTTCTAAGTGGGTGGATGCAATACTTGGGTGGGTGTTTGGCATGTGGAGGCTGCCCATAAGGGCCAGGGATCTAGATTGTGATGACGTGTTGGCTGGGGGACATGTGTCAGGGCCTGCTGGCAGGTGCCCCACAATGCTGGGGGGTGGGGGTGCAGGGAACATGAGTGGGACATGAGTGGGGGCCTGCTGGAGGGTGCCCCGCAATGCTGGGGGGTGGGGGTGCAGGGGGACATGAGTGGGACATGAGTGGGGGCCTGCTGGCAGGTGCCCCGCAATGCTGGGGGGTGGGGGTGCAGGGAGACATGAGTGGGACATGAATGGGGGCCTGCTGGCAGGTGCCCCGCAATGCTGGGGGGTGGGAGTGCAGGGGGACATGAGTGGGAAATGAGTGGGCGCCTGCTGGCAGGTGCCCCGCAATGCTGGGGGGTGGGGGTGCAGGGGGACATGAGTGGGACATGAGTGGGGGCCTGCTGGCAGGTGCCCCGCAATGCTGGGGGGTGGGGGTGCAGGGGGACATGAGTGGAACATGAGTGGGGGCCTGCTGCAGGTGCCCCGCAATGCTGGGGGGTGGGGTGCAGGGGGACATGAGTGGGACATGAGTGGGGGCCTGCTGGCAGGTGCACCACAATGCCGGGGGGTGGGGGTGCATGGGACATGAGTGGGACATGAGTGGGGGCCTGCTGGCAGGTGTCCCACAATGCTGAGGGGTGGGGGTGCAGGGGGACATGAGTGGGACATGAATGGGGGCCTGCTGGCAGGTGCCTCGCAATGCTGGGGGGTGGGGGTGCAGGGGGACATGAGTGGGACATAAGTGGGCGCCTGCTGGCAGGTGCCCCGCAATGCTGGGGGGTGGGGGTGCAGGGGGACATGAGTGGGACATGAATGGGGCCTGCTGGCAGGTGCCCCGCAATGCTGGGGAGTGGGGGTGCAGGGGGACATGAGAGGGACATGAGTGGGGGCCTTCTGGCAGGTGCCCCGCAATGCTGGGTGCCCCGCAATGCTGGGAGGGGGGGGTGCAGGGGGACATGAGTGGGACATGAGTGGGGGCCTGCTGGCAGGTGCCCCGCAATGCTGGGGGGTGGGGGTGCAGGGGGACATGAGTGGGACATGAATGGGGGCCTGCTGGCAGGTGCCCCACAATGCTGGGGGGTGGGGGTGCAGGGGGACATGAGTGGGACATGAGTGGGGGCCTGCTGGCAGGTGCCCCGCAATGCTGGGGGGTGGGGGTGCAGGGGGACATGAGTGGGACATGAGTGGGGGCCTGCTGGCAGTTGCCCCGCAATGCTGGGGGGTAGGGGTGCAGGGGGACATGAGTGGGACATGAGTGGGGGCCTGCTGGCAGGTGCCCCACAATGCTGGGGGGTGGGGGTGCAGGGAGACATGAGTGGGACATGAATGGGGGCCTGCTGGCAGGTGCCCCACAATGCTGGGGGGTGGGGGTGCAGGGGGACATGAGTGGGACATGAGTGGGGGCCTGCTGGCAGGTGCCCCACAATGCTGTGGGGTGGGGGTGCAGGGGGACATGAGTGGGACATGAGTGGGGGCCTGCTGGCAGGTGCCCCGCAATGCTGGGGGGTGGGGGTGCAAGGGGACATGAGTTGGTGATCAGTAGTGCAAGGAGACATGTGCCTTTGCTGGGGGGCATGCCCATGTTGGGTGGGCTGCCTGTGGGACATGACCAGGGATGCAGGGTAGTCCCCTGTGGTGTGGGCTGCAACACAACAAGGTGTAAAAGCGGATACTCCAGCGCAAACTCTAGGAGATATTATGAAATCCTTCGTGCCATTTTTTGGGCAAATTACGAATTCAGAAGATATCAGGGGACTAGCGAGAGTATTGGAGAGAACCATCAACCGGACCACTGACATACTCTATAAGATGACGTTAGAACAGAGAGCGAGAAGATTAGTGGCTCTTCAGAACCGGATGGCATTAGATGTCATCCTGGCAGAGCTAGGAGGAGTATGTAAATTAGTGGGGTCCGCTTGCTGCGTTTACGTACCAGACTCATCTCCGACGATCTTTAGGGCTATCCAAAATATACATGTTCTTAGTTCAGAAGTACATGTTCCTGAGGGAAACTGGGAACTTGGTAAATGGTTTTGGGTCCTCCTACGGTCATGGGGATGGAAGTTGTTTTCGGCCCTGCTGATTATCTTGGGAAGTTTTCTGTTTCTTTGTTGTTGTATACAGTGTCTCCCATGTATATGCTCAGTGTTAGGGGGATGTTGCGCGCAAGCAACAAGTGTATTAGGAAATAAAATATACACCCCAAAGAAGGTTGCCAAAGAGTATGTGTTGAAAGAAACTCTGGTGTCAGATCTAATGGCAATAGATATGGCCGACAATGATTCAGGGTATTTTGTATTTGTATTTATTTTATTTATAAAGCGCAGCCAGGCCCGGGGGCATATGGGCGCATAAGGTAGGTCTGGTTACAAATAAGAGTAGTAAACAGGTGTTACTTTGCAGTTACAGGAGGGTACAAACAGAGCAGTCAACAAAAGTTCCGTCGCAGTTACAGGTAGGAACAAACAAAATATAGCAGGTACATGCAAAGATACATTAAATCACAAAGTGAGCTGGCAGCAGTCCATCATGCTGGGATCGATAGGTTAGGCTGTTATGGAGTCCAAGTTGTGGAGCCAGCACTTCGTGTTGTGTTTGAACCGGTTAAATGAGGGTTCTGCTCGTAAAGGCACGGGGATGGTGTTCCATAGTTTGGAGGCTTGTACAGGGAAGCTAACTCCACCCGAGTTATGAAGTTTGAATCTGGGTATGGTCATGGTGTTAGTTTGTGCTTCTCTAAGTGGTCTCGAAGAAGTGTGAGGTGTAAGTTGGTTAGTGAGGTATGCTGGAGCAAGGTTAGCCCTGACTTTGTGTGTAAGGGCTAGCGTTTTAAGGGATATTCTATGCTTGACAGGGAGCCAGCGAAGATTGTGTCTGGTTTCAGATATGTGTGCCTTTTTGGGAATGTTGAGGGCAGACCTGATGGCATTGTTTTGGACTACTTGTAGTTTATTGATATTTTTGTGACTAGTGACCAAGTAAAGAGCATTACAGTAGTCTATTTTGGAAAGGACTAATGCTCTGGCGAGAGTAATGCAATTAGGTGCGGAAATGAATGGTCTGCATGCAGTGATCAGTTTACAGGTGTATGCAGCTGATGATGCTACTGCATTGGTTTGTTTGGAAAAGGATAAGGTAGCATCAATGTAAATACCAAGAGTTTTAGTGTTATTTGATACGGAGATGAGATTGCCATCTATGGTAAAGGCTTTGAATGAGGGATTAAGATTTTTGAGTTTGGCATGAGTGCCCAGGATAATCAACTCGATTCTTTCGTCATTGAGACACAAGCCATGGTGTGCCATCCATGCTTGTATAACAGAGTAGATTTCATTGAGGGTGGTGCTGTCAGTTTCGTAATCACCCGTGATAGGAATGAGTATCTGGTGTCGTCCGCATAGTTGGTATACGTGACACCCAGATAGTCAAAGATATCGAAGAGGGGTTTCGTGAATACATTATAAAGTGTCGGAGACACGCAAGAGCCTTGTGGGTCTCCGCAAGGTACTGGTGAAGCCTCAGCAGAATCCGTGGGAGAGAAGACCCTCATGGTTCTGTTCGCCAGGAAGGAGCTAATCCAAGCCGAGGCTGCGTCTGAAAAGTGTGCTGCCGATTTCAGGTGGTGACAGAGTGTTTGATGGTTGACCAAGTCAAACGCTGCTGACAGGTCAAGCAGCAAGAGGAGTGCGAGTTTGCCATTGTCTTTCAGATTTTGGATCTGGGTAGTAAGGTCAATTAGTGCAGTTTCCGTACCGTGTCTCGGTCGGAAGCCTGATTCCCTAAGCCCTAGGAGATTATTAGATTCTAAGTAGGCCTGTATTTGTAGATAAGCCGCTCTGTCCAGTATTTTTAATAAGAACGGTACAGTCGTTATCGGCCTGTAGTTAGACGGGTTGGCTGGGTCAAGAGTGGTTTTTTTGAGGAGTGGAATGACCCAAGCGTCTTTAAGGTTGTCAGGAACTATTCCAGATTTGAAGGAGGCATTGATGAGGTTGGTAATGAATGGAGCCAGGTCGTGCGCGGCTGCTTTAATGATCGGGGCAGGGCAGGCATCACCTTGGCAGTTTGAGGGTTTAAGTTTCCTGATGATGTTTTCTACTTCCCAAGTTGAGAGGGGTGAGAAGCTGAAATGTGTACAGGTTGACTTAAAGGTTGATGGTTTGTTAGGTAGTTGTTTGTAGTCCGGGTCAGCTAGTAGTAAGGATTTTTTGCATTGATTTTGGATTGTAGGCGAGCTATTTTATCTAATAAGGCTTTCTGAATATTACTACACCATAGTGCGTCAGTGATACATTTGTCAGTGGGGGCAATGGGGGATTCTAGTTCTTTGAGTATCTTGAAGAGTTCTTTTGTGTTGGATTCTGCTTGTGTGATCCTTTTGTTATAAGTGTCTTTTTTGGCAAGAAGTATGGCTTCTTTGTAGCTAGAGGAGGCTAGGGTTAGTTCAGACTTATTAGAAGGTGTGGGGTGTTTTTTTCCAGAGTGCCTCAGCGGTTCTTTTAGTTTTACGTAATTCTCTTAGCTGGGGTGTGAACCAGGTGTTAAGGTGACGCTGTGGTTTCGGTTTGCGCAGTTTTAGAGGGGCAATAGAGTCCAGAGGTTTGAGTATAGCCTGGTTGTAGATGTCCACTAAAACTGTGGGGTCAGCATCTGAGTCAATATTATTCAAAATAGGGAGTAGTATAGGTAAAAGTTTGTCGGGGGTAATATCTTTCTTGTTTTTGTGCGGATGGCTGGGGCAATGATAGGCACCGGGTGGGGTGTGTTAGCTTTGATAGCAAAGGTTAATTTATGATGGTCCGACCAGATGCATGGGTCATTGGATAGGAGGTCAATAGAGCAATTGATGTGGGAGAGCCAATCTAGAGTTATACCTTTGATATGAGTAGGTTCGTGGATAATGTGCGTATGACCCAGTTCAGATAAGGTGTTGGCAAGGTCAAGGGCGTTAGTGTCCTTAGGATCGTTGAAACCAAGGTTAAAGTCCCCAAGTAAGATGGTTTGAGAGTTAGGTTTGGTATTTATGGTTGTAAGTGATGCAATGTCCTCTATGAAAGAGGAAATGGGTCCTGGTGGTCGGTAAATAAGGTGCAAGGTTGCCGTGTGGTTGGGTGAGAGAGGTAGCTTAATTGACAGGGAGCAGACGAGATTTGCGCATCTTGGATGACTTTAATGTCGAAGGTGTATGGATGATGACGTATGGAGTTACTTGCAAGCAGATCAGAAGTAGTATTAGCACTTGGCATAGGCCAAAAGGAGGGTTTGTCGAAGTGGATATTAAATTATGCCTCCTATTATAAACGATTTGTATGTATATTGGCCTACACCAAGTTGTTTAAAATTGTACACAAATAACTCTCTACGGCAAGGTCTTGACCTTAGAAATTGATGTACACCTCCATCTTGAATCGAGCCTTCATTTTAGGTTAGAACCACCATTTTGGGGTTTTGTACAAAGTCACCCTGTGATCTAAAATGGCCGTCTCGTGTGCCCTTGTTCTTGCCATAACCTCTCCAACCTCTGTAGGAGAGTTAATGTCCAACCTGCCTTCAGGCTACATGTTAGGGTCATGTAGACCTTGTCCTTTGTTGACCTCGGGAGTAGGGAATTACTTGAATTAGCAAAGTTAAACTACAAGTATACAAGAACAGTAATGCTATCGAAATATAATATGTGAAACATGTGTTTGGTCTGTATTAAAACAGCATGTAAAGAGTGTAAATGTTAAATTAAAGAATAATGGAGTGTGTTAGTAAATATATTCAAAAGTAAACCGCATGCACGAGATATGGAAATTAGGAAAGTGAACCTGGCGCAACCCTAGCCCAGTGTATAATTAACCTGTAGGAGGGCTGGACATCATTTTACAAATTGTATAAATGCATCGATGTCCAGCTAGGAAATTCTGTTCACTGCTCACATTGAACCCTGCTCATGGTCTCTGTGATGTATTGACGGCCAAATAGCTATTTGCGTACTTTGTTGAATACTGTTCAGTTTTGTAATAAAGATTCTGGTAATCTTTACAAGCCTATGTCGGTGTATTTTCCTTTGCTTGGTGTAACAGCTGTAATATTGTATTTTTTCTGATTCCACAACATAACTATCAGGTCCATTTAAATTTTCAAATATAACTGCTGTAAATTGCTATGCAAATGTAGCAATACATATTCTATTCCAATTGCCACCAAATATTTAGAAAATGTACTTACACAGTACATACCAATTGTGTTTGCAAATGTTAGTCCTTCATAGAAATGCAACCAACAATCCTGACAACACTTACAGTGTTCATGGAATAAGACAAGAATTGGACTACTGTACAGGAATTGTCAAATTCACTATAAACTCACAAGAAGATCCACAAGAATTTCTAATGTACTTACGACAAGTACTGGAAAACAAAAATATACTTATAAATGAAACCTTCCAAATTTCATACATGTGGAAACATACATGCACTCTCTGCAACCATCTGGCACAGGAACAAGTCCCTAATGAACGCTTTGTGTATGTATCCATACCGAACTGTGAATCGATTCCATTTCAGCAACTTGTACAAAATGCAAACCATGGCAGATTATGTACTACCTGCAATTCAGATAATCACTCCACCTTACAAATACAGACACATAGTAAATACATAATAGTAATGCTTATACATTACAATGCAGATGGTACCAAAAACAACTGTAAACTGACTGGATTCACACACGGTCAAGTATAACTTTGTAAGAAAACTTTCACAACAATAGGTATAATCTATCATGCAGGAGCCACAACCACTGCAGGTCACTACACTGCATATAGAAAAAAGAATGTGGATGGTTTGAATGTAATGATAGTACCATTACTCTAACACAGAGATTGCCAGCACATCTTGTAAACACTTACTTAATATTCTTAAAACCAAAATTTAGTAAGTAATCTGTGTATGAACATAAGCAAAATTTCAACTTCAAAACTGTGCACAGTTAGAGTACGCCAACATGTATCTAACTGCCCCATGATTCTGCAACAAGCAAACAGATATATACATACCACTAAAATCAAACAAGAAATATACAGTTAGAATACTCCAACAGGTATCTAACTGCCCCAAAAAATCTGTAACAACCCAACGCATAGATGAATAGCAAGAAAGAAGAAATAAAAAGTAAAATAATGAAAGAAATATATTGTACCACAACATAAAAGTTTTTTTTTAATCCAGCATGGATTTTGTTTCCCACAGACCCAATGATTTAGAAAACAAACACAGAAACTGAGCAAATGGCTATTGTACTGGTAAAGTACTAAATATGAGGGTCAAAAAATGAGGGTAAAAAAATAAAGAAATGTTTATTATGCAATGCAATAACTCATTATGAACTACCTACTCTAACATATGATCTTTTCTTTCATCACAGAGATCGAAAAAGTATGTCTGATCCAGTTAGTCATGTCATGAAAAAACTGCATACAACCACAAAAAACTCAACCAGTAAGTATAAAATAAATAGACTCACAAACACTGCAGTCCTTGTTACAAACTCTACAATCTTAACTGTATAGCCTAGCTAAAACTTCACATACAAACTCTACAAATGAAACAGTACACACACTTTTGGGTTGGGGATATTTGATGGGTGTTTGATTCTATGGGTGTGTTATGCTGCAGTGGTTGTGGCCAGGGCCTAGAGTCTTTGGTGCATGGCCGAACACACCTATACTACCAAACATTTTGACTGTGGTATGTGGGCTACTATATAGGGGATATTCATTACAATCAATCCTCTACTAACAACCCAAAACCAACATCACACTAAAGTAAAATAGCTAGTAGTGCATTTATTATGTGCGTGAACAGCCGCGAAGACTGCGGACATGGCAAACACATCAGGGGCATCTGGCACCTAAACAAATACAGTATTTGACCCATCTCGTACTCCCCAACCGTCCCAAAGCACTTCTGCACACCAACACACTCCCCAAAATTGCATTTTGCCTCTGTTTGCCGCCGCACTGTCAGTGAATCCAAGATGGCGGGCGCATCGAAACAATGTGACACACCTCACTCTTCACTCCAGCCAATCGGCGGACATGTTGCATGTCCATGTACATGATGCATATCGATTAGCCTGGACGGATTTACACCAGATTAACAAAAGCATGCTTTCGGAACTAAACCACCGCTCCTGCAGCAAATTTGGTGGAAATCCATCCAGCGGTTTGAGTTGTAGGCGTGCACAATTTTTTTTCCCATTTATGTCTATGGGAAAAAAGAAATTTTGGGACCCCCCTATAACTTTGCCCCCCCCAAAAGCAAAGCTCACCACAATTTGCAAAAACATTCAGAGTGGGCTATATACTTTTTTTGCAAAGTTTGCTGAGGATTTATTACATGGCCACGGTAGTGGCCATGTAGTTATGGTTAAGTTGCTGTTTCCATAGGAAGAGCACTTTTTGGGCAGCTTATAACTTCGCTCTCCCTGGACGAATCCTCACCAAAAAAAAGTATTTGGGTCACTCTGAATTGTTTTGCAAAGTTTGGTGAGGATTAGTCCAGGGGGGGCAAAGTTATAGGGGGGGTCCCAAAACTTTTTTTTCCCATAGACATAATGGGAAAAAACTTTGCTCACGCCTACAGCCCAAACCGCTGGATGGATTTACACCAATTTTGCGGCAGGAGTGGCGGTTTGGTCCCGTAAGCGTGCTTTGCTTTATTTGGTGCAAATCCATCCAGTAGTTTTCTAAAAAATGACAAAAATGTAAGTGAAAAAAATTAGTGAAATCTGTGTTCGCTTCGCAGATACACTTCCCTGTTCCGCGGACAGGACGGTGATTGGGCAAGCAGCTTGCGTGATGTCCGCGGACATCTGACATGCTCTCTCATGGGATGCGGTGAAAGCGTGCAGTGCGTCTGGCTTCAGAGACGCCCACCATCTTTGTTCCTCGCATGAGAGGCTTTGTATCCCGCCTGCACAGTAAGTCCCCAACCCCCCCTCATGCCCGTGTCTGTCTCCTGTTCCTCCCAACCCCCGCTCATGCCCCGTGTGTCCTTCTTGTCACCCCCACTCATGCTCCGTGTCTTCCCTTTTCCTCCAGCCCCCCACTCACACCATCGGCACACGGTGGCCAGCGGAGGGCCGAGGAGCAGGATCTGCCCCCTGCACAGTCTTTCACCCTCCCGCCCACCCCCCGCTCATGTCTGTGTGTCTTTCTCCCTTCCGCCCACCCCCACTCATGTCCGTGTGTCTTTCGAACCTCCCACCGACCCATGCTCATGTCCGTGTGTCTTTCTTCCTCCTGCCCACCCCCTGCTCGTGTCTGTGTCTCTCTCCCCTCCCACCCACCCCCGCTCATGTCCGTATGTGTCTCCCCACCCGCCCAACCCACGCTCATGTTCCGTGTGTCTCTCCCTAGCCGCCCACCCCCGCTCATGTCCGTGTGTCTCTCAAACCCACCCGCCGCCCACCCCCCACTCATGCCCCGTGTGTCTCTCCCACCCCCCGTGTGTCTCTCCCACCCCCTGCTCATGTTCGTGTGTCTCACCCCACCCGCCCACCCCCCGCTCATATCCGTGTGTCTCACCCCCCCGCTCATGTCCGTGTGTCTCTCCCCACCCGCCGGCCACCCCCCCTCATGTCCGTGTATCTCTCCCCACCTGCCGCCCACCCCCCGCTCATGTCCGTGTGTCTCTCCCCACCCGCCGCCCATCCCCCGCTCATGTCCGTGTGTCTCTCCCCACCCGCCGCCCCCCCGCTCATGTCCGTGTGTCTCTCCCCAACTGCTGCCCACCCCCTGCTCATGTCCCGTGTGTCTCTCCCCACCCACCGGCCACCCCCCACTCATGTCCCGTGTGTCTCTCCCCACCCGCCACCCACCTCCCGCTCATGTCCCGTGTGTCTCTCTCCACCCGCCGTCCACCCCCCGCTCATGTCCCGTGTGTCTCTCCCCACCTGCCACCCACCCCCGCTCATGTCCCGTGTGTCTCTCCCCACCCGCCGCCAACCCCCGCTCATGTCCCGTGTGTCTCGCCCACCCCCCGCTCATGCCCCGTGTGTCTCTCCCCACCTGCCGTCCACCCCCGCTCATGTCCGTGTGTCTCTCCCCACCCACCGCCCACCCCCCGCTCATGTCCGTGTGTCTCTCCCCAACCGCTGCCCACCCCCTGCTCATGTCCCGTGTGTCTCTCCCCACCCACCGGCCACCCCCCGCTCATGTCCCGTGTGTCTCTCCCCACCCGCAACCCACCTCCGGCTCATGTCCCGTGTGTCTCGCCCACCCCACGCTCATGCCCCGTGTGTCTCTCCCCACCCACCGCCCACCCCCGCTCATGCCCCGCATGTCTCTCCCCTCCCGGCCACCCCCCGCTCATGCCCGTGTGTGTGTCTGTCTCTCCCACCCGCCCACCGTCCGCTCATGCCCCGTGTGTGTCTCTCGCCCACCCGCCCAACCCCTGCTCATGCCCCGTTTGTGTGTCTCTATCGAAATTAATGAATATATATATATATATATATGTAAAATTGCCTTGTACCACAGTATAAGGCTGTCGGAGTGCACTCCAGAAAACAAACCCACGTGGTAATTCCACACTGGACCCAGAGTTGCAAAAGACCAGCAGTCATCCAAGCGTCCAAAATGTTCTTTAATGAAATGTCATGGACAATAGAAAAATGCGGACAACAACGCGTTTCGCGGCAAAGCTAGCCGCTTGATCACGATGAGGGTGCAGAAACAACAGAAGTACATTTAAACCCGTATATTCGCTATGGTGTACAAGGATAGAGTGTCCTGCACAATGATAGCCATTTTCTCATACGAAATCCGCCATGTTTAAGAGTGTTTAAAACCACAGTGGGTTACGTTAAAAACATTAAATTGCATACAATACATTTGTTAGGCATATCAAATTGGCTGGCGATATATCACTTTTCTCAACATAAACCACACATATTAAACTTTAAAATGTCCTCCAATTGCACATGTTACATTTTTTGGTGTACTTTTTTGGATGTGAATTTTATTAGGTGTGTATGTATGTGTAATGCTGCGTATATCGTGTTTATTTATTAATCTAAAGCACGTTTTTCTGATGTCAAAAGTACACAGACAAAATACAAGTGTATTTCAAAGTGTTAACTAGTCGCAGTCCTGGCTGTCTAGCAATTATTATTCCTGCAGTTTTTTTTACTGAATATATATATATATATATAATTCAGTGAAAAAAACTTTGTTAAAGGGATGTTATGGTTAAGTTGCGCTACTAAAAACCTATGAAATTCAGTGAAAAAACTTTGTTAAAGGGACGTTATGGTTCCAAGTAAAACCGAAAAACCCTTGAAATTCGCCAGTTATGGTACGCTAAGCAACCATAACTCGCGCCACCACCGTGCACTGCTAAGACTAACACCCAGGACATCAAAGATGTCGCAACTTAACCATAACGTCCCTTTAACAACGTTTTTTTCACTGAATTTCATAGGTTTTTAGTAGCGCAACTTAACCATAACGTCCCTTTAACAAAGTTTTTTCACTGAATTTCATAGTTTTTTAGTAGCAAAACTTAACAATAATGACTTTGACTTTATATACATGTCATATGGAACTGACTAGATCTCTTCTTATGAACGTGATGTCCGCGAACGTATTTAATGTTCGCGGACATGTTCGGAGAACAGTACCACTACCTAAAAACTGTGGGGGGGGGTGGTGGGGTATGTTTGATTGTTATATCGTAATATAGGAACATTTAACAAATTCAAAAAGCAGCACACAAACAGATTATATATAGTAATACATAAGAAATGTAACCCATATATGTAACACACTAACCATTCATTTAAATACAATATGTTCTGAAATGGAATATACCACAAGAACATAAATTGGCTTCCAACATAATTACCTCACAGACACAACAGAACTGAGAACAAGACCAGACCCACTGAATACATAGGACTTATCTTACCAGAAATAGTAAGTGTACTTCATTTTACTCATATATTTATAAACTTTCTGTATTAGATTAAAAAAATATTATCTTTTTTTTTTTTTTTCTCACAGAAATGTCTAGTACTCTGGAATGGCTAGAGGACAATTTCCCACATGAGGAAATGTCACAAGATAGTGAAACTAATGGTAAACACTTTATAATATAAACCATTTAAATATTATTATTTTGTATACATTTAACATATATATATTTTTTTGTACAGAGCATAACAAAATAGAAACTACCTCTGAAGAAGCTGTTATGGAAAACACGCTTGACAACATAAAAGAAAAAAATGATTTACTGTTGACCAATTTTAATAATTTGAAAACTTTTGTTGAAGATCATTTTAAAACAAAAACGTCATACCATTGCCCCACATGTACTTGTCCCTCCTCACCATATCCCAGTCAATTATCCCCAAACCCTCTCCATAATCCAAAACATTTTGATGAGATTTCCATCCCTTCTTCACCTAATACCAATCATGTTGAAACCCCAAATTCTCCTGTTTTTGTTTCTGTTTCTGCCTCACCTTCTCTGTCATAAATTATTAATATATGTTAAATAAAGTTTATTTTTTATATTGTATTGTGAATAGTTTCCGTTTTATTTTTTTTAAAACAATAAAAGTGTCCGCAGACAGTGCGAGTGTTCTGAAATGTTCGTACATAAACGAAAATGGAGGTGTCCTGAAGAACACCACACCTGTTCGTACTGTTCGCTAGCAAGTTGAAACTGTTCTAAGAACACACGTGGTGTCCTGAAATGTTCGTAAAGAAACAAAAATTAAATTGTTCTAAAGAACACTATATCTGACCGTAATGTTCGCTATCAACTTAAAACTGTCCTAAGAACACAATTGGTGTCCTGAAATGTTCGTAAAAAAAACAAAAATGATGTGTCCTGAACAACAGTACAACAGTTCGTAGTGTTCGCTAGCAACATGAAACTGTACTAAGAACACACGCGGTGTCCTGAATTGTTCGTAAACAAACAAAAATTAAAGTGTCCTAAAGAACACTATACCTGTCCGGTACTGTTCGCTAGCAAGTTCAAACTGTTCTAAGAACGCTATTGGTGTCCTGAAATGTGTGTACGTAAACGAAAATGGAGGTGTCCTGAAGAACACTATACCTGTTCGTAGTGTTCGCTACCCAATTGAAACTGTTCTAAGAACACACGCGGTGTCCTGAAATGTTCGTTTCACGTGTGACACACTTTTAATTACTTCAGAACCCGAACAGTGTCCGTAGGACATCAATGCGCATGCGCTAACCAATCTCCGTGCACTTGGTGTCCTGCGGACAGACGCTTCCTTCGCGGATGAGTTCGCAAACGATCATATGACCGCGCACACGCTCATCGTGTGTCCTGAAATGCGGACACTGTTCGTGTCCCCGAACAATTTAAAAGTACATTTTCAGTTAATCCATAATATTTTTCAATAAAATCTCACCATGGCACAAGTCCCACATAGCAATCTTGAGTTTCTATATACCTTTTGAAACTTTCCAATCCTTTTTTTGTGTTCGATCTGTCCGCGAACAGTGCGCATGTCCGCGGACCGCGCACAAGCACCCCTATAAAAGACCACGCCCAAGAGCTTATTCCCATTGTGTTTCTGGCTATTCTTCAGAACACAGTGATTTTTGCTGCCACCTGCAGACTACACCATCATCGAGATGGCATCCTTGGCTGCTGATCTGCCACTTGGTGCTGCACCTGCTTCAGCACCACCCCCACCCCCTCCACCACCACCACCTCCCCAAGGGCCTGAAGATGGGAACAGGAGTGAGGATGTGGATGGAGGAAGAAGAGGATGATGAGAATGAGGTAGAGGAAATCCCTACTAGCCTCACTAGGCGTGAGTCTTGGGTGTGGCGGTTATTTACCATTCATGGGAATGGTCCTAAGGCTCGTGTGAACCGTGTTACCTGCAATGAGTGCAAAATGATACTCAGTCGCGGGAAGCACATTAAGTACAGCTTTGGGACCACTACTATGAAGCGACACCTGAGGTCATTTCACTCTGGGGCTATTCGCAGGGTTGTACCTTGCGAAGAACGTAGCAGGTTCATTTCCTCTACTTCATCCTCTGTTTCTGATCCTGTCACCACAAGGACCACCTCTGTGGGACAGCGTCTTTCTCAAGCTGCCTCACAGGCCATACAGAATGCTGATGACCCTTACCTTTCGAGGGTCACAGTTGTATGTATGTACTGTGACACAGTACTCTGCAGGGGGGAGCGACGTCGGAGTGCTTTTGAGACTATCGTCTCAGAGCACGAGAAGACCTGCTCACTACCCAAATAAAACCCACTCTACATCTTCCTCTCTCAGCTCACCTTTCTTATCCCTGTGGTTGGTGTCCCCCCTTACCCTCCTTTACCCTCCTCTCCTAGTGTGTCGTGTCTGAAAAACCAAAAAAAATACAAAATTACAAAAAGCAAAAAAAAATAAGGCTCTTTTCAGAGCCGCCTTTCACAGTTAAAAAATAGAAGTGAAAATAAATGAAGCAGGTCTCTTTGTATTTTTTAGAAGTCCGCGGACAGTTCGCGAACATTAAAAAAATTGGGTTGTTACTCCATCAGAAACATTGTAATTTTGTCTGGAAAGAAGTGGTGGCTCTGAAAAGAGCCTTTGGGTGGTGTTTGTAAGTCAAAAATTGTAAATGCTTAACATCTACTTCAAAATCGTTGTTGTAATTCCAAAAATGGTCGCAATGCATTTTGTACATTTCTCAGAAAAATCTGATTGCCAGCATAAGTAAGATGGACTCTATCTCTGCGAAAAATGTATGTACTACAAAATACATAATATTTTCATTGTGAAAAGAAGACATGCCAAAATCTCTTAGAAAGCCACAAACAGCCTTATTAACATTGCGCCTTGCTTTTTCCATTTGTGGACCAAATGAAGAAGAACGAAGCCACATTTGTCTCTGCGCAATCCGTGAAAATATCACTTGAGAATTAGGAAACATGTCCATAACTTTCCTAAGTCCTTCTTTCATAGCAAATTGCAAAAAAATGCCAGTCACATGTCCTAAACTGTTCCCTCCACAATGAATTACAATTATGTCTGGATGTTGCTCTGTCTCCAAAGTAGCACAGAGAGGTAGCAAGTCCAACCACTTCATTCCACGTACTCCATGCCAGTGTACTTCCACATGTGGGAATCCAAGATTTACAGCTACTCCACAGCTTTCTGCATGCACCTTCAACCAATGTATCCACGAATCTCCTAAAATCCAAACAATCACAGCCATAGCTATCTTTTGTCCTCTCTGCAAATAGAGTATCTGAGGAAATCTCTACTGGCACAACACACCCACCAAACTTTCCTGACCAATCCCTTTCAGTGCTTATTCTCATTTGCATGACTTCTGAACCCAAAAATCCCTGGATGTAACTCCCGATGTCCGCGAACTACCGCCATGTCCGCGGACATATCGTAACATGAACAGCCCTTCTACCATTTCCACTACACTCTCTCTGCCATTCCCTCATTGGATGTACCTCAAAAATCACATGACCATGCACCAATCACATTCAAGACCTCTACATCTAACTGCATCATCATAGATCAGCACTGCAAATGCACTCTGAATCTCTCTGAGTACAAGTGTCTTATCACTGGCAAGCAGCATCTACCAGAAATACTGTACAAGTCTTCAAGATTTCTACTTGCAGCTCCATGCATATCCATATGCATGAACAAAAACTTCAGGTATGCATATTTTCTGTATAGTAGATGAACACATTTTCAAACAGACGTTTACCTTGTAAAATCTGTAAAATGAATTTATTGTACTTTTTTCAATTTCCTAAAATCAACTATCACTTATAAACCTTTGTACTTTTTACTTTCTTTATACACACACACTCAAATCATGTTAAACTAACATTTTTTAAATGAAATATATAGACTACAAATATTCAAACAAAATTGCATGCAAACACAATCTATGTTTAAACCTTTATAATTTCATATTTTTAGTTTTTATTTATTTATTTATTTACTTAATTACTTTAAATTAGACATGACATTGAGGCGCTATTACCTAGAACAGTTTACTTACAGAAATAGTGGTATTCACTAATATATTATAAATTTCACAAGACATAGTAAAGATATTTTTTTTGCTACAGTTAGTCATTCAATACAATTTGTTCATTAAGAACATATCATATGTACTGAACTGATGCAATGTATCTTATGTAAATAAATTAGTTTAATCGTTTTATAGAAGGCACTGAGGATTTCAATTAAAAAAATCAATATCTAAATTAAAAACAGTGCTATATACAAACAAAGTTACTAATTTGAAGCTTTTACAATTGCAGTGAAGACCAGTTTCCTGAAAAGAAGCAGCCGAATTCGAAGAAGAAAGAAAAACTAAGAAGTTACCTGTTAATTTTAAAAAAAGTAAGTAAAATATCACCATAATATTTATATTATTAATCAAATATACTATAACATTAATACGAGCTATTTTGGTTTCTTAAAATAGAGATTTTGTACCATTTTGTCAAAAAATGTCCATGTCTTAAACAGCGATTTACAGCCAGAACGGCCGACAAATTTCTATTTTTGGACACACAAATTAGCCAACTGAACCACTACAATTTTCATATTATAAAACAAACAACTGTTTTAATTGTATACATTACATTTACTATTTGTACTTTTCCACACCACTAGCTTACTTTTTTTTGTCATCTGAACCCCAGTTTAGTAACACATAAATTCAAGAATACCTATCCCTACTAGTTTTAGTTCCCAATGCACAATCACACACCATTAAATACATCTTTATCATCTTACTCAAACACTCATGCACACAGCACACATACATTCCAGAACACCCCAACCCATATATTCTTTATTTTTTTCAACAGACCCTAAAGAATGCCTACCAAAAGACAACTCCGTAGAAAGCAACGCAAAATTAGAGCAAATGAAAATAAAGGTGTCCAACATAAGCATCCATCTCTAGCAGAATTTGTAAAAAAAGTTGAAACAAAACAGCTAATACAATCATTTAGTGAAACACAAGAAGTTTCAAGTACAACAACTTCGCTTCCTCTATCAAAATGTAAAACAAACCAAAAAACAATTAACAGAAAATCAGCTATCAGTACAGATAAAACTACTTCTTCAAATTTTAATATAGTGCAAAGTAAGCATACCAAGAAAAGTATTTTAGCCAAAATATACCGTCACAAAGTCCTTCAAAATCTTATAAAAACAGGAGAGAAATCAGGTTCAAAGCTTAAAACCTATCGTAGGAAATTAATCTTAGAAGCATTGATGGACAGTGCAATTCTTCTCAAAAGAAATTTATTTATTTTAATGTTAAACAAAATGAAACCACTAACAAAACTAATAACTAAATTACAAAAAAGACTTCTCAATAAGCGAAATGTCAACAGAAAGAACTTCTTAAGTATCTGCGGAGGTGAATGGAATCACACTACGAGCACAGAACCATATTTTAATGAAGAAGCGTACAAACAAAAGCAAACGAATACAATTGCCATAAATAGCAGTGGTCGAGGTTATGAAAAAGTGAATAATACCATAATGGAACAAGAAGTATTCCTTACAAAAATATGCCCTGAAAACTTAGAATTACCCCTCCATTGAACTGAATCAGAACGTCTAGTGTACAAATGGCCATGCACGTCAATGTGTAACATTCCCAAACAATGTTTCAAATCTTTACACCAATTCCTCAATAAATATGTAAAAAGCAAAGACAAAATCAAAATTAAATTACTGCAAAATATAGATACCTGTCCAGTGCGCAAGTACACAGGACTACAAGGACATTCATTGGCCTGCATTACAGGACCTACTTGTAAAACCACTTTCCATGATATCAAAAGGATATCAACACATCATTCAACTATAAGAAATCTATTCTATAAACTGTACTATGCTAAAAGTCCTGCTTTAGCACTAGCAAAGTTAAATAACATCCTTCTACATGGTACAGCAAAAGACCTACTTGAAGAAATTCACTATATCCAGAAAAAATATTTTGGAAGTGAAAGCCATTTACAGAATGAAATAGCTTTAAACCAATTAAGCAACAATTCTACACATGGCAACCTTTTGCTAAACACATACAAAAAACAAATACTAAAATTTAAAAGTACATCAGCTGAAGTACCAAACCATGTATGTGTATGTTGCCGTATAATTTTTTATAAAAGTAACACAAAAACTGTGGACCTATCATACAAAATAGAAGACAATGAAGATTCTAAATGGTTTGAATTAGCTCTCTACCTTCTAGCAGAAAACAAATATGAAATAACTGAGCCCTTTGCAGTTATTGCACTACAAAACTTGACAACAACCAAACTCCTTCACGTTCTATCACAAATAATTTGGAATTATACCCAGTACCAAAACCTCTACAACAACTTAATTTATATGAGAGCATCATAATTCAAACAGTACACCCATTTCAAGCAATAATACGCCTTCAACCAAAAACAGCAAAATTACCTCCCTCTGAATTGGTAAAAAGCATTAGTGGAAAAGTAGTTTATTTACCATTAAATCTAAAAGAAAATGTGCATACTCTAGGAGTACAACGTCCAATGCAGCAATATTTAATTATATTAGTAAATGGAGTACCTACAAAAGACAAAAAAATTTGGCAACAGCTGGTAGATTTATATAAAGTTAGACAAGCCTTCCAATATCTTAAAGAGAATAATGAATATTACAAAGAAATTAATATTGAAGAAAACTTGAAAGATACAACTGAAATAATTCAAGAAACACAAGAAGCTGGTCAATTTGAGCTACTGGATCCTGCTACAATATCAAATACTTTAGACCATTATACAATTCATCCTTTGCACTGTAATGACACCGTACAAGATGTACTCGAAACTTACCAAATGCGTCAAACAAAAGGATCGCCAATCAGTATATGGGAAAAAAGTATAGAAGCACGTGCTTTTCCTCTACTCTTTCCTACTGGCAAAGGAGGAAGGTATGATGATAGACCTATTCAAATATCAGCTTCAAAATACCGCTCATTACGGATGTATTCTGAAGATCCCAGATTTAGACAAAATGTGGAATACATATTCCACCTACTCTTTGAAAGTGAACTAGCAACTTTATGTTACGGAGTTGCACACATATTAAAATCAGGATCACACTTTCAAAATATGACAACTACAGAATTATTAGAGAAAGTGCAACAAAAGGATGAGGTTTTACAATCAAATATCACAAATCTATTAGCAAATATGCGTGGTATTAAAGAGTACTGGTTTTGACGTCATGGAGATGTACGTTGTATGATCAGAAACCTTGGCCCACCCACTTAGTTTGTTAGATTAAGTTGTGCAGAATATGCATGGGAAGATTTACATGATTTCCTACGCATATCAAATAAAAACAAAACAAACATAGATATTCTAACACCTGGAGAACTTTGTTATTTGGATCCTGTTAATGTTTCAAGATATTTTCACCATCGCTTCATTGCTATGCTACATTTTATTTGTAATAAAACTGTTCCTCCCCTTGGAGAAGTGCAACACTTCTTTTGGAGAAAAGAATACCAAGCCAGAGGAGCACCACATATCCGCATGCTTTTATGGATTAAAGGTGCTCCTAAATTTTGTCAAGAAAGTGATGCCACTGTTTTACAGTTTATTGAAAAATATGTCACTTGTGAAATTCCATCAGAAGCCACAAATAGTGATCTTCGTGCACAAAGTTTAAAATTTCAAAGACACAAATGTGGAAAATATTGTCGTCGCAAATACAAAAACAAAGGCAAATACTACACCAAATGCCGATTTGGTTTCCCTAGACGAGTTACAAATACAGGTCAAGTAAACAACCTCATGTCTTCAGTTAGACATAGTGTTAAAGGTAAGTCACCTACAAATACATATTACATATAAAGAAAAGAGGAAAAATATATCAATGATTATAATGCAATCATTGCCCACTTATGGAATGCAAACATAGATGTGCAGTACATTGCAGACAATTCTACTGCAGTTGCACGATATGTCACAGCATACTTAACTAAAGCAGAAAAGACAGAGCTCTAAGACCTCTGGAATGACCTGTCATCAGATAAAACAGTATCTCAGAATTTATACAGCTTGGGCATAAAAATGCTCACCCATAGGGAATGTGGATCTTATGAAGCAGCTGATCGTTTAACTGGTACTTCATTGTATGGTAAATCTGAAAATATAGTATGGCTAAGTCTTGGTCCAGCTAAATCTAGAAAAAGAGTTCTAAAATCATATGAAGATATAGAAACAATAGCCAAACATGATCTCAACAGCCAAGACATTTCAAAAACAATTTATTGGACACATACTACCCAAACAGAAGTAATACTTTGGAAAACATGTGTCTATACCAAATAGGCCAAAACTACACATACAAGAATAATATGAAACCTGATGAAAAAAAAGGTAAATATAGAGTGACAGACTGTGAAGGCAGCTTAGTTAAACTCACTAAACCAAATTTAATTAATCATATCAAATTGTCATTGAAGACTCATCAACATAAAGAAGTATATTACATGTCCCTGCTACAACTCTTCAAACCATGGAGAAAAGAAGAACAATTACTAAATAACTATGACTCATATGAGGATGCTTTCAAAGCAAATGAAAGCACTATAACTGATGTAAACTTTACACAGTACAAAACAATGTTGCACAATGAACAGCAACATGAAGAAGAACTCCAAGCCCAACTAGATAAGGATAATCCTGACAGTAGTCAACCTTCTGTAAAAGGAAGCCAAGAACCACTGGGAGAACCACTAATAACAAATGAGCCAGAATTAGCTATGATAGAAGGAGAAAACACCATGTGTCAGTATGAAGATAAGGAAGACTTAACTATACTACAATCAAAACTAAACAATGAGCAAAGTAGCATTTTTCAAGAAGTAACAAAACAAATTGCACATGGTGTAAAACATGAAAATAAAGAATGTTCCTGCCATAATTATAAACCTATACTACTGTACGTCAGTGGTGAAGCTGGTTCTGGCAAAACATTCCTAATCAAAATCATTAGTAAGTTCCTTCAACAATTGACAAACAACAAACTGTCAGCTGTTGTCACTGCCCCCACAGGTTTAGCTGCCTACAACATAGGTGGTGTTACATTACACCTATTACTACTATTACCAGTAGAACACCAGAACAAATTAGACTATTACAAACTTTCTGCAGAAGCTGCAATGGAATTATGCAGAGTATTGAAACAAATGAAAATGCTACTAATAGATGAAGTGAGCATGGTCTCCAACCTGATGTTAGCTTTGATTCACCTCAGATTACAAGAAGTACTCAAAACAGACTATGAAGAGCTCTTTGCAGGAAAACACATTATTGTTTTTGGAGATCTGCTTCAATTAACACCAGTAAAAGGTGAACCTATTTTTAAAACATTAGGGCACAAACTCTGCCGTAAAACTGTTGGCAGCATTGGAAATGTCAACCTTTGGCAAAATTTCCAATACAGAGAATTAACAGAAAACATGCGCCAATCTGCAGATCTAACTTATGCCAACATTTTAAAAAGTTTGAGAGTTGGTATACTTTCTAAAGAAGCAGAAGCAACATTGAAAACCCGGCACATTAATGCACTTTATGGCGATAATGCATGTGCTACAGATGTTATGGAACAATTAGCCCACAAAAATGTCAATTGTATGGCCTTAATGCCAACTCTTGCAAGCTGTCTCAAATTCAATGAAATAATGTTAAGTAAAGAAATGCAACCAATAATGGAAATTATCACCACAGACAAATTAGATGTACATGGTATGACACTACCCATGTGTGACCAAGCCACAACAAGACTAAATAATTTAGAAAAATCAATCTCAAACACAGCAGGCTTAGAAAAGATGTTAAAATTATCCTTAAATTGCAGAGTAATGCTTAAACGTAACCTTGACGTGGACCAAGGACTAGTTAATGGAGCACTGGGTACAGTTGTTGGCTTTCAAACATACCCACGTGACAACAAAATTCAGTTTGTCAATATACTCTTTGACAAACTTTCAGAAGTAAAACGGATAGGACGCTCAACAGCTAGATTCCTTCTCTTCAAAGATATGTATGTACGCAGAGAACAATTTTCTCTAATTCTTGCATACGCATTCACGATTCATAAATCACAAGGTCTTACCCTAGACAAAGCAATGATAGATATTGGTAACACAGTCTTTAAAGAATGCATGAGCTACGTAGCACTATCACGCTTACGTACACTTGACGGTCTATTTCTAATCAACTTTGATGCAAGTAAAGTAAACGCTGATATTTCTTGCATTTTAGAATATAAAAGACTTCGCTCACTATACACTCCCCATCTAAACACATATTCTGTTCCACAAAAACTAAAACGTTGTAAAAGAAAACTAAATCAAACAGAAATGCAACAGGACGTCACTGCAAATCCTCCAAAGAGAGTAATAGAAACTAAAACTTCATCAAGTACCACAAACAAAAAAGAATAAATTAGAGAAAGTAAACCAGGTACTTCTTTAAAGAAGGAAGACAAACTCCAAAAAAATCAGTTAGATACAGAACTACCTGGACCATTTAAATTCTCAAATATAGTTGGTGTAAGTTGCTATGCAAATGTAGCAATGAATATTCTATTTCAATTACCACCAATTGTTGACAACATTTACTTACACAGTACAGACCCATTGTGTTTGCAAATGTTAGTGCTTCACAGAAATGCAGCAAACAATCCTGACAACACATATAGTGTTTTTGGAATAAGACGACAACTGGACTACTGTGCTGGAATGGTGAAATTCACTATAAACTCACAGGAAGATCCACAAGAATTTCTAATGTACTTACTACAAGTACTGGAAAACAAAAACATACCTATAAATGAATTCTTTCAGATTTCATACATGTGGAAACATACATGCACTGTCTGCAACAATGTGACACAAGAAGAAATCCCCAATGAACGCTTCATATATATATCAATACCAAATTGTGAATCCATTCCATTTCAGCAACTTGTACAAAATGCAAACCATGGTACATTATGCTCTACCTGCAATTCAGATAATCGCTCCACGTTAGTAATACAAACACATAGTAAATACGTAATACTAATGCTTCTACGTTACAATGCAGATGGTACCAAAAACAACTGCAAGCTGACTGGATTCACACATGGTCAAACATCACTTGGTAAGAAAACCTTCACAACAATAGGTATAATCTACCACGCAGGAGCCACAACCAATTCAGGGCACTACACTGCATATATAAAAAAGAAATGTGGATGGTTTGAATGTAATGACAGTACCATTACTCTAAAGCAGAGATTACCAGCAAATCTTACAAACGCTTATTTGATGTTCTTAAAACCAAAATTTGATAAATAAACTGTATTTAAACCTTTAAATAATTTTGTGTTAAAAAAATATAAAGTGTTAGAATACTCCAAAAGCTATCTAACTGCTCAAAGATTCTACAACAACTAATCAGATAAATGAATACCACTAAATTAGACCAAAGAATACACAGTTAGAATACGCCAATTGGTATCTAACTGTCCCAAAATTATAAATTTGTGTTAAAATAATATAAACTGTAAGAATACTCCAAAAGCTATCTAACAGCTCAAAGATTCTACAACAACTAATCAGATAAATGAATACCACTAAATTAGGCCAAAAAATACGCCAATTGGTATCTAACTGTCCCAAAATTTAACAATATCCAAATAGATAAATCAAAACCACTAAAATATATTAAAAAAATAGACAGTTAGAATACGCCAATTGGTATCTAACTGCTCCAAAATTTTATAATATCAAAACAAATGAAGAATCTGTTACTGCACCAAAAAAAATACAACAAAGCAAAGTATAAAGCAATAGCCAGAAACAACAATTGAACACTGAAAACAAACAAACAAATAAACTGTAGCATAACAGAAAAAGGTTTTTTTTTTAATCCAACATGGTTTTTTTTTTCTCCCACAGACCCAATGATTTTAGCAACAAATACAGAAACTGAGCAAATTGCACAGTACTCTGATTTGTACTCTACTAAATATGAGGGTCGAAAAAAAATAAAAGTATATTGCTTATACAATGTAATAAGTCATTACAAAATACTAATACTAACATGCTATTTTCTTTTATCACAGAAATGAAGAAGAAAAACATGGACTCCCATTACTAGACCAAACAGTAAGTATACAATAATAAGGACAACCATAGCACCATATCACATCCATAGTATCTAGTACCTTTGTTCCTTATACATTTGTTTTTCACCTAAAGTTATAAGCAAATATGAATGTGATATGCTGCGGTGGTTGTTGCCAGGGCATACAATCTTGGGTGCATGGCCAAACGGCCATGCACCCAGGACTCTATGCCCTGGCAACAACCACCGCAGCATATCACATCCATAGAGTCAAACATTTCAACTATGATCTATGGGAAACTTTTAATGTCCGCGAACAATGTGAGTGTTCTTAGAACACTTTGAACTTGCCAGCGACAAATACGGACACCGTTTTCAGGACACCCCCTATGAACATTTCAGAACAACGCGATAGTTCTTAGAACACTTTCAACTTAACAACGAACAATACGGACAGCGTCCTAAGGACACCCCCTACGAACATTCCAGGACACCGGGAGTGTTCTTAGAAGTGTCTTCAGAACACCACCATCTTGTTTATTTGCGAACATTTCAGGACACCGCGAGTGTTCTTAGGACACATTCAACTTGACAAAGAACAATACGGACAGCGTCCTCAGGACACCCCCTACGAACACTCCCCAGACACCGGGAGTGTTCTTAGAAGCGTCTTCAGAACACCCCCATCTTGTTTATTTGCAAACATTTCAGGACACCGCGAGTGTTCTTAGGACACATTCAACTTGACAAAGGACAATACGGACAGCGTCCTCAGGACACCCCCTACGAACACTCCCCGGACACCGCGAGTGTTCTTAGAAGCGTCTTCAGAACACCCCCATTTTGTTTATTTGCAAACATTTCAGGACACCGCGAGTGTTCTTAGGACACATTCAACTTGACAGAGAACAATACGGACAGCGTCCTCAGGACACCCCCTACGAACACTCCCCGGACACCGCTAGTGTTCTTAGAAGCGTCTTCAGAACACCACCATCTTGTTTATTTGCGAACATTTCAGTACACCGTGAGTGTTCTTAGGACACATTCAACTTGACAGAGAACAATACGGACAGCGTCCTCAGGACACCCCCTACGAACACTCCCCGGACACCGCGAGTGTTCTTAGAAGCGTCTTCAGAACACCCCCATTTTGTTTATTTGCGAACATTTCAGGACACCGCGAGTGTTCTTAGGACACATTCAACGTGACAGAGAACAATACGGACAGCGTCCTCAGGACAATCCCTACGAACACTCCCCGGACACCGCGAGTGTTCTTAAAAGCGTCTTCAGAACACCCCCATTTTGTTTATTTGCGAACATTTCAGGACACCGCGCGTGTTCTAAGAACACATTCAACTTGACAGAGAACAATACTGACAGCGTCCTCAGGACACCCCCTACGAACACTCCCCGGACAACACGAGTGTTCTTAGAACAGTTTCACTTTGCTTGCGAACAAAACGGACACATATTGACTCCTTAGAACACCCCCTAGTCAGTTTATTTAGAACATTTCAGAACACCTGTGATGGCCGCAAACAAATCGAACACAAAAAGAACGTCTAACACATAAAAAACACAACTTTCATCCTATCTCATACACTTCCACCCTCCCCAAACACTCCTACACACCAACACACTCTACAAAATACACATTTTGAACAAAGTTTAACCGCGCTGTCCGGATACGTCCGCGAATCCAAGATGGCGGGCGCTACCGAAAAATCTGACGCGCTTCACGCTCCAAGCCGTCCAATCAGCGAACACTTTGCATGTCCGCGAACATCACGCAAGACGATTGGCCAATCAGGACACTTTCCGCGGAGCGAACAGTGAAGTGTGTCCGCAAACCCAACACAGATATCACTAATTTTTTTTTACCTACTTTTTGGTCATTTTAAAAAAAACTACTGGACAGATTTTCACCAAATTTGCAAAAGCACGCTTTCGGGACCAAGCCGCTGCTCCTGGTTCAAATTTGGTGGAAATCCGTCCAGCAATTTGGGCTGTAGGCGCAAGCAACATTTTTTTCCCATTCACTCTATGGAGAGTGAGTATAATGTATACAAATATGAGCATATAGAGGGAAGGTAGAGTAATAAAAATAAAACTATGAGAAAGTGCTGATAACCATAATGATTATCTACATGCACAGAAAGGATTGCTCTCTTTCAAGCCTGTATCTTCCGCTATGTATATGTTTCATATGATGTGACTGGACCCTAAGCCTACAAATATAGTACCTTTTCAATTTTTACTTCCTGACTGTTACTGAAGAAAACTATGTGGCTTCGATATGTCAGTAAGGGATAAAAAGGGAGAGCCAGCCATGTGATGTCATCAGTGATGTCATCAATGACATTTGTGATGTCATCTTTGATGTCCTGGGTGTTAGTGTTAGCAGTGCACGGTGGCGCGAGTTATGGTTGCTTATGTTACCATAACTGCCGAATTTCAGGGGTTTTTCGGTTTTACTTTGAGCCATAACTTCCCTTTAACAAAGTTTTTTCACTGAATTTCATAGGTTTTTAGTAGCACAACTTAACCATAACGTCCCTTTAACAAAGTTTTTTCACTGAATTTCATAGGTTTTTAGTGCACAACTTAACCATAATATCCCTGACTTCATATACATGTAACATAGAACATACTAACCCCCTCGTAGTGATTTTCATGTCCGCGTACTACCGCCATGTCCGCGGACACATCGAAAATCTGAGCGTGGTGAATGTAAATTTAAATAGTGTGCCCCATTTCCCCTTTGAAGTTGGCTCTGAAAAGAGCCATATTTTTTTTTTTTACAGATGTTTGACAGACACCTGTTATTTTGTATTTTTTTTCTTGTTTTTTTTTCTTACTTTACTCCTAAAATCTTCACATAACCTTCTCCAAAGCAACCCTTACATTCCAAAATAGAAAGGCATTTCCCGTAAAAGATAAAGAAATGCCATCTTCTTTAAAATTAACAGCATTACTGGCATCAATATTCTCATTGTTACAGAAGAACATAACAGCTCGAAGCATGAAGGCACACATGCCTAGGTTGATGACACACCTAGCAATATTTTGCTGAGGACAAAAAACTGAACTATTGTCCCATATTGCCCTAGGTATTAATCCAGAAAAAATTACTTTTGCATTTGGAAGGATCTTCATTACTGCTTGAACCAAGCGTTCCAAATCAGCCAACAAAGTAGGGGCACTGACGTTGCCCAAATGGAAAGCACCATAGTGCAAAACTACCACATGCGGACTGTTCATCATGGCCATATCCTCACAAACTTGTACAATTCCCTGTACATTGCAATCAGGCACACTGCTCCACACCACCTCCACTCCTTTCACATCAAAGTTCTTTGCAACATGCCTGCATTCAGCGTACTGCTATAAACCATGCACAAACATATCTCCGAGCACCAACACCCTGACTTTCTCCACTTCTGCCATCTTCACCACACACAGTCTCTTTCAACACAAATCCACAACCTCGACATCTGATTGGCTGATCCGTACAGTCTTCTTTCCATGTTGGATTTCCTGGAAAATCCCGGATGTAGCACGCCCTGTCCACGAACAGCCGCGGTGTCGGCGGACGGCGTCCACTTTACTCTCTGTGCCATTCCCTCATTGCATACAGCTAAGCAATCACACAATACGAATAACGTCCTCAGAACAACCCCATTTTGTGAATTTTTGAACATTTCAGGACAATTATTATTTCATTATTCAACATATTAACATTGCACATATTATACATTCATCTTGTACTCTGCACACAATGCTATGTTTCTCCATTAGTAGCTCAGTATACTAGATAGAATCCCATAATACAATGCTATTTATATCGATGCATCGTTCAAAGCACTAATAATGGTATGATATTTATTGCAATATCCTTGACACTTTTTTCGCAACATTATAATAAAAATCCCTAGTACACAAATTCCATGAAAAGTACATACACATGTGATGTCATCAGTGATTTCATCAATGACATTTGCGATGTCATCTTTAATGTCCTGGGTGTTAGTCTTAGCAGTGCACGGTGGTGGCGCCAGTTATTTTTCAAAGCTTACCATGACTTGCGATTTTCAGGGGTCTTTCGGCTGTACTTAGAACCATAACGTCCTTTAAACAAACTTTTTTTAATATCACGCAAACAATATACAAACATGGCGTGCAAAAACCAACTTCTACAGATGGCTTTACACAGAATGTTGCAAAGTAAGAATTTATGCTCGTTCACAGTGAAGGTCAGCTGCTTCCACAACTTCTACAGATGGCTTTACACAGAATGTTGCAAAGTAAGAATTTATGCTCGTTCACAGTGAAGGTCAGCTGCTTCCATTTTTTTCTCGGGCCCCGGAGAGGCTCACGAAGCGGACTATAAGGTTGTATTGTGTTTTGACCTTGACAGACAGAGATTGTGATGAAAGACTTCTCTTGAAGGAGTGTTGCTAAAACGTAAGAGAAGATAAAGATGACATTTCTGAAACGAAACCACTTTTATATATTATATCACTATGCGAAAGATCGTTGGCACACGCGGAGTCGTATTTTGGGACTGCACCACTCGTAGACAATGGAAATTGCTATTGTACTGTAAGTTACCCTTTAGATTACTTTATACCAAATATAATTACAATAGCGTAGCATTAAAGACCGCTCAAGTTGAACTTGTTCGTTGAAAGTGGCATAATGTTTTCTACCGCGCACTATCACCGCCAAATTGATCCCCTGTCGTTTAGAGGGCTCTGAAAAAGGCAGACGACACAGGGTGGGTTAATAGAAATAATTTAACCGGTCTATAGGCGGTCAAACGCTCTACTCGCTGTGCCACTTCACTGTAGCCTGTCAAGTGGCACAGCGAGTACAGCGCGCGCTTTGACATCCGTGCACAGCTTGCTAACGCAAGTTTGAATCCCGGCAAAGCCAAACTCAGCCTTTCATCCTTCCGTGGTCGATAAATGAGCACCACACACCGTGGTTAATAATAAGCACCGCTTAGATACCTCACGGTTCTTAGCGCTATATGAATGGGAAAATATTATTATTTTATTATTAACATACTCTGTTGCACTATCTTCGATAGCAAATATTTTCACGCCCTAATAAATAAAATGATGATTTTTAATGAAGATCGGCTGGTGATACTAATTTATGTTTTTTAAAACAGGTATGTGGCTCCATTTTGCTTATGTCACGATTTACAGACTCCAGCGGATGGGGTCTTCAACTGCCAGGTGCAGGTCCAAATATGCAACTTCATGACCCTCACCATTTTATGGGACAACCGCCAAGGACCAATATGCCCTTTCGTAGTACTAGCGGCTACAAACAACATACCAACCAATAGGGTGGTCTAATGGCTCGTTGTTGGAGCAACCTTCCGATTATCAGAGCGACCATTTACTGCTTTTATCATAAACCAACAGCCTATCTACCGCAAAGGAACAACGCGTGGCTCCAAATAAACTTTAGCTGATCGACAGCAGAGACAATAGCAAATCGCTGAATATTCACTAAACATTTCATGTGAAATAAATGTACTTTACCAAATGTACAATCCTGCTGTTTACTTTTAAACCACAGTTTCATATTCCGAATTGTGGCGCGCTGTGTTGTGACATAATGTGTGTTGTCTTCAAGGTTCTGTGTAAAGTTGCGTAGTACTGGAGACGACTGGGCGCATTTGATTACGCACCCTGTAACGTCACGGAGAGAGGCGGGGAATATGAATGCTTTGATAATATCAGGCTTAGGGGTGGGAGATATGATTTAGTGTCGCAAAAGCAAGTCAGCCAGGTCAATAGCGCCAGTCATAGGATTATCACATAATGTCGGCGCACACCAGCCAGATTTATCGTTTCTTTAGTGGACAAAAATTCCGTTGACGCCCCTAGGAAATTGTACTATTAGCGGACAAAAGGAGTGCTCTTAAAACACTTTCACCCTGACAACGAACAATACAAACAACATTCTCATAACACCCCATTTTGTGTAATTGCAACCATTTCGGGACACTGCGAGTGTTCTTAGAACACATTCAACTAGACAGATTACAATACGGACAGTGTCCTGAGGACACCCCCAGTTTGTGTATTTACAAACAATTAAGTACACCGCAAGTGTTCATAGCTCATTTTTACCTTCCTTGTGAACAAAAATGACACATACTCCGTCCTCTAAACACCCCACCATTTAGTTTATTTACAAAATGTCAGAACAGCCGTGTTCTCCATGGACAAATCGAACGCAACAAAAACGTCTAGCACATAAAAAAACAAAACATTGAACCTATCTCATACTCCCCCACCCTCCCCAAACACTCTTACACACCAACACACGGCACTAAATACAATTTTTTATCCACGTTTCACTGCGCTGTACGCGGTCGACTGCGAATACAAGATGGCGGGCGCCACAGAAAATCTGACGCGCTCCACGCCACTCGCCGTCCAATCAGCAAACACGTCGCATGTCCGCGGACATGACGCAATGCCATGGGTCAATCGGGGTCCTGTCCGCGGAGCGAACAGGGAAGTCCGTCCGCGAAGCGAACACAGATATCACTAATTCTTTTGCCTTACATTTTGGTCATTTTTTAAAAAACTACTGGACAGATTTACACCAAATTTACAAAAGCACGCTTTTGGGACCAGGCCGCCGCTCCTGCCGTAAATTTGGTGTAAATCTGTCCAGCGGTTCGGGCTGTAGCCGTGCGCAAAGTTTTTTCCCATTCAGTCTATGGGAAAAAAAAAATGTTGGGACCCCCCCTATAACTTTTCCCCCCCTGGACGAATCCTCACCAAACTTTGCAAATAAATTCAGAGTGACCGAACTACTTTTTTTGCAAAGTTTGGTGAGGATCCGTCCAGGGAGAGCGAAGTTATAAGCCACCCAAAAAGTGCTCTTCCTATGGAAACAGCAACTTAACCATAACTACATGGCCACTACCGTGGCCATGTAATCATGTAATATATATATATATATATATATATATATATATATATATATATATATATACACAGTGAAAAAACTTTGTTAAAGGGACGTTATGGTTAAGTTGCGCTACTAAAAACCTATGAAATTCAGTGAAAAAACTTTGTTAAAGGAACGTTATGGTTCCAAGTAAAACAGAAAATCCCTTGGAATTCGGCAGTTATGGTAAGCTAAGCAACCATAACTCGTGCCACCACCGAGCACTGCTAAGACTAACACCCACGACATCACTGATGACATCACATGTGTATGTACTTTTCATGAAATATGTGTACAAGGGATTCTTATTATAATGTTGCGAAACAAGTGTCAAGGATCATTGCAATAAATATCATACCCTAATTAGTGCATTGAACGATGCATTGATATAAATAGCATTCTATTATGGGGTTCTATCTAGTATACTAAGCTACTCATGCAGAAACATAGCATTGTGTGCAGCGTACAAGATGAAGGTATATAATATTCGTAATGTTAATATGTTGAATAATGAAATGATAATTGTTTTCTTAATAGATTTTTGTGTACTGTGAAATATGTAATAAGTAGCTAATAAAACCCATGTATTACATAATTGCATTACTATAGACAAAACACAAAGAGACAAGAACACATACCAATATGGGTATATACAGGGAAAGTGAATGTAGCAAAAAAGCACAAGTAGTAGCAGCAACAATTCATAACCTAACTGTTTATTTTCATGCAAATAAATGATTGCTGTTTCAAAGCTGATATTTACCCTATGTATATGTATCACTTGATGTGATTGGACCCTAAGGAAAGTAGTGTGAGTACAATGTATACAAATATGAACATATACAGGGAAAGTACAGCCATAAAAAAAACAACAGAACTATCAGAAAGTGCTGATAAGTCTATTGATTATCTTTATGCACAAAAAGGATTGCTGTCTTTCAAGCTTGTGTCTTCCCCTATGTATATGTTTCATATGATGTGACTGGACTCTAAGGGAATTACTGTAAGAACCTACTTGAAGGATACATCTTCAAGTAGGTTCTTACAGTACCTTTTTTGTTTCTGACTGTTACTGATGAAAACCATGTGACCTAGATATGTCAGCAAAAGAAAAAAGAGTGAGCCAGACATGTGATGTCATCAGTGATGTCATCAATGACATTTGTGATGTCATCTTTGATGTCATGGGTGTTAGTCTTAGCAGTGCACAGTGGTGGCGCGCGTTATGGTTGCTTAGCTTACCATAACTGGCGAATTTCAAGGGTTTTTCGGTTTTACTTGGAACCATAACGTCCCTTTAACAAAGTTTTTTCACTGAATTTCATAGGTTTTTAGTAGCGCAACTTAACAATAATGTCCCTTTAACAATGTTTTTTCACTGAATTTCATAGGTTTTTAGTAGCGCAACTTAACGATAACGTCCCTTTAACAAAGTTTTTTCATTGAATTTCATAGGTTTTTATTAGTGCAACGTCACCATAACATCCTTTTCAATAGATGAAGACCACTAGCATCTTAGGTCCTCAAAGTGGAACCCCAGGTGGTAAAAAAAAGATTTTTGTTCCCAAACCGGGACGCCTGCGGAAGGAAAATCTTTTACCAAGATGGCCACCATGGAAAGGGAAGGCGGGGTGTATAAAAAGAACAGGGCATGATCAGGGGGTGGGGGGGAACAGGAAAGAGACACGGGGCATGAGCGGGGGGTGGGGGGCAACAGCAGGGAGACACGGGGCATGAGCGTGGGTGGGGGAACACGAGGGAGACACAGGGCATGAGAGCGGGGTGGGGGGGTAACGGGAGAGAGAGACAGGGCATGAGAGGGGGTGGGGTTAACAGGAGAGAGACACGGGGCATGAGCGGGGGGTGGGGGGAACAGCAGGGAGACACAGGGCATGATCGGGGGTGGGGGCAACAGGAGAGAGACACGGGGCATGAGAGGGGGTGGGGGGTAACAGGAGAGAGACACAGGCATGAGAGGGGGGTGGGGGTAACAGGAGAGAGACACAGGGAATGACCAGGGGGTGGGGGGCAACAGGAGAGAGACACGGGGCATGAGACGGGGGTGGGGGGTAACAGGAGAGAGACACGGGGCATGAGCGGGGTGTGGGGGGCAACACCAGGGACACACAGGGCATGACCGGGGGGGTGGGGGGCAACAGAAGGGAGACACAGGGCATGAGCGGGGGGCAACAGCAGGGAGACACAGGGAATGACCGGGGGGTGGGGGCAACAGGAGAGAGACATGGGGCATGAGAGGGGGTGGGGGGTAACATGAGAGAGACACGGGGCATGAGCGGGGGGTGGGGGGCAACACTAGGGAGACACAGGGCATGACCGGGGGGTGAAGGCAACAGGATAGAGACACGGAGCATGAGCGGGGGCAACAGCAGGGAGACACGGGGCATGACCGGAGGGTGGGGGGCAACAGGAGGGAGACACGGGGCATGAAAGGGGGGTGGGGGGCAACAACAGGGAGGCACGGGGCATGAGCGGGGGCAACAGCAGGGAGACACGGGGCATGAGCGGGGGGTGGCGGGCAATAGGAGAGAGACACAGGGCATGAGCGGGGGGTGGGGGAACAGGAGAGAGACACGGGGCATGACCGGAGGGTGGGGGGTAACCGCAGGGAGACACGGGACATGACCGGGTGGGGGGTAATAAGAGAGAGACACGGCGCATGAGTGGGGGGTGGGGGGCAACAGCAGGGAGACACGGGGCATGAGCGGGGGGTGGGGGGCAACAGGAGAGAGACACGGGGCATGAGCGGGGGGTGGGGGCAACACTAGGGAGACACAGGGCATGACCGGGGGGTGAAGGTAACAGGAGAGAGACACGGAGCATGAGCGGGGGCAACAGCAGGGAGACACGGGGCATGACCGGAGGGTGGGGGGCAACAGGAGGGAGACACGGGGCATGAAAGGGGGGTGGGGGGCAACAACAGGGAGGCACAGGGCATGAGCGGGGGCAACAGCAGGGAGACACGGGGCATGAGCGGGGGGTGGCGGGCAATAGGAGAGAGACACAGGGCATGAGCGGGGGGTGGGGGAACAGGAGAGAGACACGGGGCATGACCGGAGGGTGGGGGGTAACCACAGGGAGACACAGGACATGACTGACCGGGGGTGGGGGGTAATAGGAGAGAGACACGGCGCATGAGTGGGGGGTGGGGGGCAACAGCAGGGAGACACGGGGCATGAGCGGGGGTGGGGGGCAACAGGAGAGAGACACGGGGCATGAGCGGGGGGCAACAGCAGGGAGACACGGGGCATGACTGGGGGGAGGGGGGAACAGGAGAGAGACAAAGGGCATGAGAGTGGGGTGGGGGGGTAACAGGAGAGAGACACGAGGCATGAGAGGGGGTTGGGGGCAACAGCAGGGAGACACAGGACATGAGCGGGGGCTGGGGAGTAACAGGGAGAGATGCGGGGCATGAGCGGGGGGTGGGGGGCAACAGCAGAGAGACACGGGGCATGAGATGGGGGTGGGGGGTAACAGGAGAGAGACACGGGGCATTAGAGGGGGTGGGGGGAACAGGAGAGAGACACGGGGCATGTGCGGGGGGTGGGGGTAACAGCAAGGAGACACGGGTATGACCGGGGTGGTGGGGGGTAACAGGAGAGAGACACAGGGCATGAGTGGGGGGTGGGGGGCAACAGCAGGGAGACACAGGGCATGAGCGGGGGGTGGGGGGAACAGGAGAGAGACACGGGGCATGAGAGGGGGGTGGGGGGTAACAGGAGAGAGACACGGGGCATGAGAGGGGGGTGGGGGTAACAGGAGAGACACACAGGGCATGAGTGGGGGTGGGGGGTAACAGGAGAGAGACACGGGGCATTAGAGGGGGTGGGGGGAACAGGAGACAGACACGGGGCATGAGCGGGGGCAACAGCAGGGATTCACGAGGAATGAGCGGGGGGCAACAGCAGGGAGACACGGGGCATGAGCGGGGGATAGGGGGCAACAGGAGAGACACACATGGCATGAGTGGGGGGTGGGGGGAACAGGAGAGAGACACGGGGCATGAGCGGGGGTGGGGGTAACAGCAGGGAGACACGGGGTATGACCCGGGTGGTGGAGGGTAACAGGAGAGAGACACGGGGCATGAGTGGGGGGTGGGGGGCAACAGCAGGGAGACACAGGGCATGACTGGGGGTGGGGGGCAACAGGAGAGAGACACGGGGCATGAGCGGGGGATAGGGGGTAAAAGGAGAGAGACACGGGGCATGAGCGGGGGTGGGGGGCAACAGCAGGGAGACACGGGGCATGAGCGGGGGGTGGGGGTAACAGGAGAGAGACACGGGGCATGAGCAGGGGGTGGGGGCAACAGCAGGGAGACACGGGGAATGACCGGGGGGTGGGGGGGAACAGGAAAGAGACACGGGGCATGAGAGGGGGGTGGGGGGTAACAGGAGAGAGACAAGGGGCATGAGAGGGGGGTGGGGGGCAACAACAGGGAGACACGGGGCATGAGCAGGGGTGGGGGGAACAGGGGAGACACGGGGCATGAACGGGGGTGGGGGAGAAAAGGAGGGAAACACGGCATGAGCGGGGCGTGGGGTGGAACAGGGGAGACACGGGGCATGAGCAGGGGGTGGGGGGCAACAGCAGGGAGACACGGGGCATGAGCGGGGGGTGGGGGGCAACAGCAGGGAGACACGGGGCATGAGAGGGGTCGGGGGGCAACAGCAGGGAGACACGGGACATGACCGGGGGGTGGGGGGCAACAGGAGAGAGACACGGGCCATGAGCGGGGGTGGGGGGTAACAGGAGACAGACACAGGGCATGAGCGGGGGGCAACAGCAGGGAGACACGGGACATGAGCGGGGGATGGAGGTAAAACGAGGGAGACATGGGGCATGAGAGGGGGTGGGGAGTAGCAGAAGAGAGACACGGGGAATGAGCGGGGGGTGGGGGGTAACATGAGATACACAGGGCATGAACGGGGGTGGGGGGAACATGAGGGAGACACAGGGCATGAGAGGGGTCGGGGGGCAACAGCAGAGAGACCCGGGGCATGACTGGGTGTGGGGGGCAACAGAAGGGAGACACGGAGCATGACCAGGGGGTGGGGGGCAACAGGAGAGAGACACGGGGCATGTAAGGGGGTGGGGGGTAATAGGAGAGAGACACAGGGCATGAGAGGGGGTTGGGGGTAACAGGAGAGAGACATGGGGCATGAGTGGGGGAGGGAGGCAACAGCAGGGAGACACAGGGCATGACCGGGGCAGGGGGACAACAGGAGAGAGACACGGGGCATGAGCGGGGGGTAGGGGGTAACAGGAGAAAGACACGGGGCATGAGCGGGGGTGGGGGGCAACAGCAGGGAGACACGGGGCATGAGCGGGGGGTGGGGGGTAACAGGAGAGAGACACGGGGCATGAGCGGGGGGTGGGGGGCAACAGCAGGGAGACACGGGGCCTGACCAGGGGGTGGGGGGAACAGGAGAGAGACACGGGCATGAGAGGGGGGTGGGGGGTAACAGGAGAGAGACACGGGGCATGAGAGGGGGGTGGGGGGCAACAACAGGGAGACACGGGGCATGAGCAGGGGTGGGGGGGAACATGGGAGACACGGGCATGAGTGTGGGGTGGGGAGAACAGGGAAAACATGGGGCATGAACGGGGGGTGGGGGAGAAAAGGAGGGAGACACGGCATGAGCGGGGGGTGGGGTGGAACAGGGGAGACACGGGGCATGAGCAGTAGGTGGGGGGCAACAGCAGGGAGACACGGGGCATGAGCGGGGGGTGGGGGCAACAGCAGGGAGACATGGGGCATGAGAGGGGGTTGGGGGTAACAGGAGAAAGACACAGGGCATGAGAGGGGGGTGGGAGGGCAACAGCAGGGAGACAAGGGACATGAGAGGCGGGTGGGGGAAACAGCAGGGAGACACGGGACATGACCGGGGGTGGGGGGCAACAGGAGAGAGACACGAGGCATGAGCGGGGGGTGAGTGGTAACAGGAGACAGACACGGGGCATGAGCTTGGGGCAACAGCAGGGAGACAAGGGGCATGAGCGGGGGGTAGAGGGAAAAGGAGGGAGACACGGGGCATGAGAGGGGGTGGGGAGTAGCAGAAGAGAGACACGGGGAATGAGCGGGGGTGGGGGTAACATGAGAGACACAGGGCATGAGCGGGGGGCAACAGCAGGGAGACACAGGGCATGAGCGGGGGTGGGGGGAACACGAGGGAGACACGGGGCATGAGAGGGGAGTGGGGGGTAACAGGAGAGAGGCACAGGGCATGACCGGGGGTGAGACACGGGACATGACTGGGTGTGGGGGGCAACAGAAGGGAGACACGGTGCATGAACGGGGGATGGGGCAACAGGAGAGAGACACAGGGCATGTGAGGGGGTGGGGGGTAACAGGAGAGCGACACAGGGCATGAGAGGGGGGTGGGGGTAACAGGAGAGAGACACGGGGCATGAGAGGGGGGTGGGGGGAAACAGCAGGGAGACACAGGGCATGATCGGGGGATGGGGGGCAACAGGAGAGAGACACGGGGCATGAGAGGTGGTGGGGGTAACAAGAGAGAGACACGGGGCATGAGAGGGGGGTGGGGAGTAACAGGAGAGAGACACGGGCATGAGCAGGGGGTGGGGGGCAACATCAGTGAGACATGGGGCATGAGCAGGGGGTGTGGGGCAACAGCAGAGAGACACATGGGGCATGAGCGGGGGGTGGGCGGGAGGGGATAGAAACACAGGGCATGGGGGGGTGGGAGGGATAGAGACAAACAGGGCATGAACGGGGGTAGGTGGGAGGGATAGAGACACACAGGGCAGGAGCGGTGGGTGGGTGTGATGGATAGAGACACACGGGGCATGAGCGGGGGTGGGGGGAGGGGAGAGACACACGGGGCATGAGCGTGGGGTGGGTGGGAAGGATAGAGACACACGGGGCATGAGCGGGGGTTGGGTGGGAGGGATAGAGACACATGGGGCATGAGCAGGGGGTGGGGGGGAGGGATAGAGACACACGGGGCATGAGCAGGGGGTGGGGGAGGGATAGAGATACACGGGGCATGAGCAGGGGGTGGGGGGGAGGGGAGAGACACACGGGGCATGAGCGGGGTGGGTGTGAGGGATACAGACAAACGGGGCATGAGCGGGGGTGGGGGGAGGGCTAGAGACACACGGGGCATGAGCGGGGTGTCGGTGGGAGGGCTAGAGACACACGGGGCATGAGCGGGGGGTTGGTGGGAGGGCTAGAGACACACGGGGCATGAGTGGGGGGTGGGTGGTAGGGCTAGAGACACACGGGGCATGAGCGGGGGGTGGGGGGGAGAGACACACGGGGCATGAGCAGGGGGCGGGGGGAGGGGGAGACACACACGGGACATGAGCGGGGGTGGGCGGGAGGGGGAAAGAGACACGGGGCAAGAGCGGGGGTGCGCGGGAGGGGGAAAGAGACACGGGGCAAGAGCGGGGGTGGGTGGGAGGGCTAGAGAGACACGGAGCATGAGCGGGGGTGGGTGGGAGAGCTAGAGACTCACGGGGCATGAGCGGGGGTGGGAGGGAGGGCTAGAGACACACGGGGCTTGAGCGGGGGGTGGGTGGAAGGGCTAGAGACACACGGGGCATGAGCGGGGGGTGGGGGGGAGGGAGAGACACACACGGAGCATGAGCGGGGGTGGGCGGGAGGGGGAAAGAGACACGGGCCAAGAGCGGGGGTGGGTGGGAGGGGGAAAGAGACAAGGGGAATGAGCGGGAGGTCGGTGGGAGGGCTAGAGACACACGAGGCATGAGCGGGGGGTGGGTGGGAGGGATAGAGACACACGCTGCATGAGCGGGGGGTGGGTGTGAGGGCTAGAGACACACGGGGCATGAGCGGGGGTGGGGGGAGAGACACACAGGGCATGAGCAGGGGGTGAGGGGAGGGAGAGACACACACGGGGCATGAGCGGGGGTGGGCAGGAGGGGGAAAGAGACATGGGGCAAGAGCCAGGGTGGGTGGGAGGGCTAGAGACACACGAGGCATTAGCGGGGGGTAGGGGGAAGGGAGAGAGACACACGAGGCATGAGCGGGGGGTGGGTGTGAGGGCTAGAGACACACGGGGCATGAGCGGGGGTGGGGGGGAGAGAGACACACGGGGTATGAGCAGGGGGTGGGTGGGAGGTATAGAGACACACGGGGCATGAGTGGGGGGTGGGTGGGAGGGATAGAGACACACGGGGCATGAGCGGGGGATGGGTCGGAGGGATAGAGACACACAGGGCGTGAATGGGGGGTGGGTGTGAGGGATAGAGACACACGGGGCATGAGCGGGGGGTGGGGGGAGGGGAGAGACACACGGGGCATGAGCGAGGGTGGGTAGGAGGGCTAGAGACACACGGGGCATGAGCGGGGGGTGGGTGGGAGCGATAGAGACACATGGGACATGAGCGGGGGTGGGTGGTATGAATAGAGACACACAGGGCATGAACAGGGGGTGGGGGGGAGGGAGAGAGACACACGGGGCATGAGCGGTCGGTGGGGGGGAGACAGAGAGACACACGGGGCATTAGCGGGGGTGGGGGGACAGAAAGAACACACGGGGCATGAGCAGGGAGTGGGGCAGACACGGGGCATGAGGGGGAGTGGGAGGAACAGGAGACAGACACGCTCCTGCTGACCTGACAAAGCCTCTCATGCGGGAAAGAAAGATGGCGGGCGTCTCTGAAGCCAGACGCACTGCACGCTTTCACCGCATCCAATGAGAGAGCACGTCAGATGTCCGCGGACATCACGCAAGCTGCTTGCCCAATCACCGTCCTGTCCGCGGAGCGAACAGGGAAGTGTGTCCGCAAAGCGAACACAGATATCACTAATTTTTTTCACTCACATTTTCGTCATTTTTTTTAAAAACTACTGGACGGATTTACACCAAATAAAGCAAAGCACGCTTTCTGGACCAAGCCGCCGCTCCTGCCGCAAATTTGGTGTAAATCCGTCCAGCAAGTGACCCAAATACTTTTTTTGCAAAGTTTGGTGAGGATTTGTCCAGGGAGAGCGTAGTTATAAGCCGCCCAAAAAGTGCCATGTAATAAATATATTACATGGCCACGGTAGTGGCCATGTAGTTATGGTTAAGTTGCTGTTTCCATAGGAAGAGCACTTTTTGGGTGGCTTATAACTTCGCTCTCCCTGGACGGATCCTCACCAAACTTTGCAAAAAAAGTAGTTGGGTCACTCTGAATTTCTTTGCAAAGTTTGGTGAGGATTCGTCCAGTGGGGGGAAAGTTATAGGGGGGGTCCCAAAACTTTTTTTTCCCCATAGACTGAATGGGAAAAAACTTTGCGCACGGCTACAGCCCGAACCGCTGGATGGATTTACACCAAATTTGCGGCAGGAGCGGCGGCCTGGTCCCAAAAGCGTGCTTTTGTAAATTTGGTGTAAATCTGTCCAGTAGTTTTTTTAAAAATGACCAAAATGTAAGGCAAAAAAATTAGTGATATCTGTGTTCGCTTCGCGGAAGGACTGCCCTGTTCGCTCCACGGACAGCACCCCGATTGGCCCATGGCCTTGCGTCATGTCCGCGGACATGCGACGTGTTCGCTGATTGGACGGCGAGAGGCGTGGGGCGCGTCAGATTTTCAGTGACGCTCGCCATCTTGTGTTCGCAGTCGACCACGTACAGCGCAGTGAAACGTGGATAAAAAATTGTATTTAGTGCCGTGTGTTGGTGTGTAAGAGTGTTTGGGGAGGGTGGGGGAGTATGAGTTAGGTTCAATGTTTTGTTTTTTTATGTGCTAGACGTTTTTGTTGCGTTCGATTTGTCCACGGAGAACACGGCTGTTCTGACATTTTGTAAATAAACTAAATGGTGGGGTGTTTAGAGGACGGAGTATGTGTCATTTTTGTTCACAAGGAAGGTAAAAATGAGCTATGAACACTCGCGGTGTACTTAATTGTTTGTAAATACACAAACTGGGGGTGTCCTCAGGACGCTGTCCGTATTGTAATCTGTCTAGTTGAATGTCTTCTAAGAACACTCGCAGTGTCCCGAAATGGTTGCAATTACACAAAATGGGGGTGTTCTGAGAATGTTGTTTGTATTGTTCGTTGTCAGGGTGAAAGTGTTTTAAGAGCACTCCTTTTGTCCGCTAATAGTACAATTTCCTAGGGGCGTCAACCGACTTTTTGTCCACTAAAGAAACGATAAATCCGGCTGGTGTGCGCCGACATTATGTGATAATCCTATGACTGGCGCTATTGACCTGGCTGACTTCCTTTTGCGAAACTAAATCATATCTCCCGCCCCTAAGCCTGATATTATCAAAGCATTCATATTCCCCGCCTCTCTCCGTGACGTTACAGGGTGCGTAATCAAACGCGCCCAGTCATCTCCAGTACTACGCGACTTTACACAGAACCCGGAAGACAACACACATTATGTCACAACACAGTGCGCCACAATTCGGAATATGAAACTGTGATTTAAAAGCAAACAGCAAGATTGTAAATGTTGTAAAGTACATTTATTTGACATCAAATGTTTAGAGAATATTCAGCAATTTGCATTTGTCTTTGTTGTCGATCCGCAAAAGTTCATGTTGAGACACGCGATGTTCCTTTGCGGTACAGAGAGTGTTAGATCAGCTTACAACTCAGTGCGCAACAATTCGGAATATGAAACTGTGGTTTAAAAGTAAACAGCAGGATTGTACATTTGGTAAAGTACATTTATTTCACATGAAATGTTTAGTGAATATTCAGCGATTTGCTATTGTCTCTGCTGTCGATCAGCAAAAGTTTATTTGGAGCCACGCGTTGTTCCTTTGCGGTAGATAGACTGTTGGTTTATGATAAAAGCAGTAAATGGTCGCTCTGATAATCGGAAGGTTGCTCCAACAACGAGCCATTAGACCACCCTATTGGTTGGTATGTTGTTTGTAGCCGCTAGTACTGCGTAAGGGCATATTGGTCCTTGGCGATTGTCCCATAAAATGGTGAGGGTCATGAAGTTGCATATTTGGACCTGCACCTGGCAGTTGAAGACCCCATCCGCTGGAGTCTGTAAATCGTGACATAGGCAAAATGGAGCCACATACCTGTTTTAAAAAACATAAATTAGTATCACCAGTCGATCTTCATTAAAAATCATCATTTTATTTATTAGGGCGTGAAAATATTTGCTATCGAAGATAGTGCAACAGAGTATGTTAATAATAAAATAATAATATTTTCCCATTCATTTAGCGCTAAGAACCGTGAGGTATCTAAGCGGTGCTTATTATTAACCACGGTGTTGTGCTCATTTATCGACCACGGAAGGATGAAAGGCTGAGTTTGGCCTTGCCGGGATTCAAACTTGCATTAGCAAGCTGTGCACGGATGTCAAAGCGAGCGCTGTACTCGCTGTGCCACTTGACAGGCTACAGTGAAGTGGCACAGCGAGTAGAGCGATTGACCGCCTATAGACCGGTTAAATTATTTCTATTAACCCACCCTGTGTTGTCTGCCTTTTTCAGAGCCCTCTAAACGACAGGGGATCAATTCGGCGGTGATAGTGCGCGGTAGAAAACATTATGCCACTTTCAACGAACAAGTTCAACTTGAGCGGTCTTTAATGCTACGCTATTGTTATTATATTTGGTATAAAGTAATCTAAAGGGTAACTTACAGTACAATTGCAATTTCCATTGTCTACGAGTGGTGCAGTCCCAAAATACGACTCCGCGTGTGCCAACGATCTTTCGCATAGTGATATAATATATAAAAGTGGTTTCGTTTCAGAAATGTCATCTTTATCTTCTCTTACGTTTTAGCAACACTCCTTCAAGAGAAGTCTTTCATCACAATCTCTGTCTGTCAAGGTCAAAACACAATACAACCTTATAGTCCGCTTCGTGAGCCTCTCCGGGGCCTGAGAAAAAAATGGAAGCAGCTGACCTTCAGTGTGAACAAGCATAAATTCTTACTTTGCAACATTCTGTGTAAAGCCATCTGTAGAAGTTGTGGAAGCAGCTGACCTTCATTGTGAAAGAGCATAAATTCTTACTTTGCAACATTCTGTGTAAAGTCATCTGTAGAAGTTGGTTTTTGCACGCCATGTTTGTATATTGTTTGCGTGATATTAAAAAAACTTTGTTAAAGGGACGTTATGGTTAAGTTGCGCTACTAAAAACCTATGAAATTCAGTGACAAAACTTTGTTAAAGGGACGTTATGGCTCAAAGTAAAACCGAAAAACCCCTGAAATTCGGCAGTTATGGTAACATAAGCAACCATAACTCGCGCCACCGTGCACTGCTAACACTAACACCCAGGACATCAAATATGACATCACAAATGTCATTGATGACATCACTGATGACATCACATGGCTGGCTCTCCCTTTTTATCCTTTACTGACATATCGAAGCCACATAGTTTTCTTCAGTAACAGTCAGGAAGTAAAAATTGAAAAGGTACTATATTTGTAGACTTAGGGTCCTGTCACATCATATGAAACATTTACATAGCGGAAGATACAGGCTTGAAAGAGAGCAATCCTTTCTGTGCATGAAGATAATCAATATGGTTATCAGCACTTTCTCATAGTTTTATTTTTATTACTCTACCTTCCCTCTATATGCTCATATTTGTATACATTATACTCACTCTCCATAGAGTGAATGGGAAAAATATTTTGCTCGCGCATACAGCCCAAACCGCTGGACGGATTTCCACCAAATCTGGACCAGGAGCAGCGGCTTGGTCCCGAAAGCGTGCTTTTGCAAATTTGGCGAAAATCCGTCCAGTATTTTTTTTTAAAATGACCAAAAAGTAGGTAAAAAAAAATTAGTGATATCTGTGTTCGGTTTGCGGATACACTTCCCTGTTCGCTCCGCAGAAAGTGTCCTGATTGGCCAATCGTCTTGCGTGATGTTCGCGGACATGCAAAGTGTTCGCTGATTGGACGGCGTGGAGCGTGAAGCGCGTCAGATTTTTCAGTAGCGCCCGCCATCTTGGATTCGCAGACGTCCCCAGACAGCGCGGTGAAACTTTGTTCAAAATGTGTATTTTGTAGAGTGTGTTGGTGTGTAGGAGTGTTTGGGGAGGGTGGAAGTGTATGAGATAGGATGAAAGTTGTGTTTTTTATGTGTTAGACGTTCTTTTTGTGTTCGATTTGTTTTTCGGCCATCACGGGTGTTCTGAAATGTTCTAAATAAACTGACTAGGGGGTGTTCTAAGGAGTCAATATGTGTCCGTTTTGTTCGCAAGCAAAGTGAAACTGTTCTAAGAACACTCGCGGTGTCCGGGGAGCGTTCGTAGGTGGTGTCCTGAGGACGCTGTCCGTATTGTTCTCTGTCCAGTTGAATGTGTTCTAAGAACACGCGCGGTGTCCTGAAATGTTCGCAAACAAACAAAATGGGGGTGTTCTGAAGACGTTTTTGACAACACTCCCGGTGTCCTGAAATTTTTGTAGGGGTTGTTCTGAGGACGCTGTCCGTATTGTTCTCTGTCAAGTTGAATGTGTTCTAAGAACACTTGCGGTGTCCTGAAATGTTCGCAAATAAACAAAATGGGGGTGTTCTGAAGACGCTTCTAAGAACACTCGCGGTGTCCGGGGAGTGTTCGTAGGGGGTGTCCTGAGGACGCTGTCCGTATTGTTCTCTGTCAAGTTGAATGTGTCCTAAGAACACTCGCGGTGTCCTGAAATGTTCGCAAATAAACAAAATGGCCATGCACCCAAGATTGTATGCCCTGGCAACAACCACTGCAGCATATCACATTCATATTTGCTTATCACTTTGGGTGAAAAACAAATGTATAAGGAACAAAGGTATTAGATACCATGGATGTGATATGCTGCTATGGTTGTCCTTATTATTGTATACTTACTGTTTGGTCTAGTAATGGGAGTCCAAGTTTTTCTTCTTCATTTCTGTGATAAAATAAAATAGCATGTTAGTATTAGTATTTTGTAATGACTTATTACATTGTATAAGCAATATACTTTTATTTTTTTTCGACCCTCATATTTAGTAGAGTACAAATCAGAGTACTGTGCAATTTGCTCAGTTTCTGTATTTGTTGCTAAAATCATTGGGTCTGTGGGAGAAAAAAAATCCATGTTGGATTAAAAAAAAAACTTTTTCTGTTATGCTACATTTTATTTGTTTGTTTGTTTTCAGTGTTCACTTGTTGTTTCTGGCTAATGCTTTATACTTTGCTTTGTTGTATTTTTTTTGGAGCAGTAACAGATTCTTCATTTGTTTTGATATTATAAAATTTTGGATCAGTTAGATACCAATTGGCGTATTCTAACTGTCTATTTTTTTAATATATTTTAGTGGTTTTGATTTATCTATTTGGATATTGTTAAATTTTGGCACAGTTAGATACCATTTGGCGTATTCTAACTGTGTATTTTTTGGCCTAATTTAGTGGTATTCATTTATCTGATTAGTTGTTGTAGAATCTTTGAGCTGTTAGATAGCTTTTGGAGTATTCTAACAGTTTATATTATTTTAACACAAATGTATAATTTTGGGACAGTTAGATACCAATTGGCGTATTCTAACTGTGTATTTTTTGGTCTAATTTAGTGGTATTCATTTATCTTATTATTTGTTGTAGAATCTTTTAGCAGTTAGATAACTTTTGGAGTATTCTAACAGTTTATATTTTTGTAACACAAATTTACTTAAAGGTTTAAATACAGTTTATTTATCAAATTTTGGTTTTAAGAACATCAAATAAGCGTTTGTAAGATTTGCTGGTAATCTCTGCTTTAGAGTAATGGTACTATCATTACATTCAAACCATCCACATTTCTTCTTTATATATCCAGTGTAGTGCCCTGAATTGGTTGTGGCTCCTGCGTGGTAGATTATACCTATTGTTGTGAAGGTTTTCTTACCAAGTGATATTTGACCATGTGTGAATCCAGTCAGCTTGCAGTTGTTTTTGGTACCATCTGCACTGTAACGTAGAAGCATTAGTATTACATATTTACTATGTGTTTGTATTACTAACGTGGAGCGATTATCTGAATTGCAGGTAGAGCATAATCTACCATGGTTTGCATTTTGTACAAGTTGCTGAAATGGAATGGATTCACAATTTGGTATTGATATATATGTGAAGCATTCATTGGGGATTTCTTCTTGTGTCACATTGTTGCCGAGAGTGCATGTGTGTTTCCACATGTATGAAATCTGAAAGATTTCATTTATAGGTATGTTTTTGTTTTCCAGTACTTGTAGTAAGTACATTAGAAATTCTTGTGGATCTTCCTGTGAGTTTATAGTGAAGTTCACCATTCCAGCACAGTAGTCCAATTGTCGTCTTATTCCAAAAACACTATATGTGTTGTCAGGATTGTTTGCTGCATTTCTGTGAAGTACTAACATTTGCAAACACAATGGGTCTGTACTGTGTAAGTAAATGTTGTCAACAATTGGTGGTAATTGAAATAGAATATTCATTGCTACATTTGCATAGCAACATACACCAACTATATTTGAGAATTTAAATGGTCCAGGTAGTTCTGTATCTAACTGATTTTTTTTTTTTGGAGTTTGTCTTCCTTCTTTAAAGAAGTACCTTGTTTACTTTCTCTAATTGATTCTTTTTTGTTTGTGGTACTTGATGAAGTATTTGTTTCTTTTACTCTCTTTGGAGGATTTGCAGTGATGTCCTGTTGCATTTCTGTTTGATTTAGTTTTCTTTTACAACGTTTTAATTTTTGTGGAACAGTTTAGATGGGGAGAGTATAGTGAGCAAAGTCTATTATATTCTAAAATGCAAGGAAAATCAGCGTTTACTTTACTTGCATCAAAGTTGATTAGAAATAGACCGTCAAGTGTACGTAAGCGTGATAGTGCTACGTAGCTCATGCCTTCTTTAAAGACGGTGTTACCAATATCTATCATTGCTTTGTCTAGGGTAAGACCTTGTGATTTATGAATCGTGACTGCGTATGGAAGAGTTAGAGAAAATTGTTCTCTGCGTACATACATATCTTTGAAGAGAAGGAATCTAGCTGTTGCGCGTCCTATCTGTTCTACTTCTGAAAGTTTGTCAAAGAGTATATTGACAAACTGAATTTTGTCACGTGGGTATGTTTGAAAGCCAACAACTGTACCCAGTGCTCCATTAATTAGTCCTTGGTCCACGTCAAGGTTACGTTTAAGCATTACTCTGCAATTTAAGGATAATTTTAACATCTTTTCTAAGCCTGCTGTGTTTGAGATTGATTTTTCTAAATTATTTAGTCTTGTTGTGGCTTGGTCACACATGGGTAGTGTCATACCATGTACATCTAGTTTGTCTGTGGTGCTAATTTCCATTATTGGTTGCATTTCTTTACTTAACATTATTTCATTGAATTTGAGACAGCTTGCAAGAGTTGGCATTAAGGCCATACAATTGACATTTTTGTGGGCTAATTGTTCCATAACATCTGTAGCACATGCATTATCGCCATAAAGTGCATTAATGTGTCGGGTTTTCAATGTTGCTTCTGCTTCTTTAGAAAGTATACCAACTCTCAAACTTTTTAAAATGTTGGCATAAGTTAGATCTGCAGATTGGCGCATGTTTTCTGTTAATTCTCTGTATTGGAAATGTTGCCAAAGGTTGACATTTCCAATGCTGCCAACAGTTTTACGGCAGAGTTTGCGCCCTAATGTTTTAAAAATAGGTTCACCTTTTACTGGTGTTAATTGAAGCAGATCTCCAAAAACAATAAAGTGTTTTCCTGCAAAGAGCTCTTCATAGTCTGTTTTGAGTACTTCTTGTAATCTGAGGTGAATCAAAGATAACATCAGGTTGGAGATCATGCTCACTTCATCTATTAGTAGCATTTTCATTTGTTTCAATACTCTGCGTAATTCCATTGCAGCTTCTGCAGAAAGTTTGTAATAGTCTAATTTGTTCTGGTGTTCTATTGGTAATAGTAGTAATCGGTGTAATGTAACACCACCTATGTTGTAGGCAGCTAAACCTGTGGGGGCAGTGACAACAGCTGACAGTTTGTTGTTTGTCAATTGTTGAAGGAACCTACTAATGATTTTGATTAGGAATGTTTTGCCAGAACCAGCTTCACCACTGATGTACAGTAGTATAGGTTTATAATTATGGCAGGAACATTCTTTATTTTCATGTTTTACACCATGTGCAATTTGTTTTGTTACTTCTTGAAAAATGCTACTTTGCTCATTGTTTAGTTTTGATTGTAGTATAGTTAAGTCTTCCTCATCTTCATACTGACACATGGGCCCTCATTACGACCCTGGCGGATTTTTACCGCCATCGACGGACTTTCCGGCCATGGCGCAAAGTCCCTTTACGCCATGGCGGATGGCGGACTTACCGCCCCATTCCGAGGTCGGCGGGGCGGTAAGTCCCCATTGACCCATTTACCATTCCCCATTCCCATTTCGGCCCCATAGGGTATAATGGGAGTGGGGAAGGAGTTAATTACGCCACCGTAAAATACGGTGGCGTAATTAACACCAAGGTCCCAGAGCGCCATGGATTTTTCCGCCCGCAAAAAGCGGGCGGAAAAATGACCATGGCGCTCCGGGAACTCCTAGTTGGCGGTAAGGGGTCGGCGCAGCTAACGCTGGCGCAGACCCCTTAGCGCCAGGGTCCTAATGAGGCCCATGGTGTTTTCTACTTCTATCATAGCTAATTCTGCCTCATTTGTTATTAGTGGTTCTACCTGTGGTTCTTGGCTTGCTGTTACAGAAGGTTGACTACTGTCAGGAGTATCCTTATCTAGTTGGGCTTGGAGTTCTTCTTCATGTTGCTGTTCATTGTGCAACATTGTTTTGTACTGTGTAAAGTTTACATCAGTTATAGTGCTTTCATTTGCTTTGAAAGCATCCTCATATGAGTCATAGTTATCTAGTAATTGTTCTTCTTTTCTCCATGGTTTAAGAATTGTAGCAGGGACATGTAATATATTGAGGAGTCTTCAATGACAATTTGATATGATTAATTAAATTTGGTTTAGTGAGTTTAACTAAGCTGCCTTCACAGTCTGTCACTCTATATTTACCTTTTTTTCATCAGGTTTCATATTATTTTTGTATGTGTAGTTTTGGGCTATTTGGTATAGACACATGTTTTCCAAAGTATACCTTCTGTTTGGGTAGTATGTGTCCAATGAATTGTTTTTTAAAATGTCTTGGCTGTTGGGATCATGTTTGGCTATTGTTTCTATATCTTCATATGATTTTAGAACTCTTTTCCTAGATTTAGCTGGACCAAGACTTAGCCATACTATATTTTCAGATTTACCATACAATGAAGTACCAGTCAAATGATCAGCTGCTTCATAAGATCCACATTCTCTATGGGTGAGCATTTTTATGCCCAAGCTGTATAATTTCTGAGATACTGTTTTATCTGATGACAGGTCATTCCAGAGGTCTTGGACCTCTGTCTTTTCTGCTTTAGTTAAGTATGCTGTGACATATTGTGCAACTGCAGTAGAATTGTCTGCAATGTACTGCACATCTATGTTTGCATTCCATAAGTGGGCAATGATTGCATTATAATAATTGATATATTTTTCTTCTTCTTTTCTTTATATGTAATATGTATTTGTAGGTGACTTTCCTTTAACACTATGTCTAACTGAAGACATGAGGTTGTTTACTTGTCCTGTATTTGTAACTGGTCTAGGGAAACCAAATCGGCATTTGGTGTAGTATTTGCCTTTGTTTTTGTATTTGCGACAACAATATTTTCCACATTTGTGTCTTTGAAATTGTAAAATTTGTGCACTAAGATCACTATTTGTGGCTTCTGATGGAATTTCACAAGTGACATATTTTTCAATAAACTGTAAAACTGTGGCATCACTGTCCTGACCAAATTTAGGAGCATCTTTAATCCATAAAAGCATGCGGATATGTGGTGCTCCTATGGCATGGTATTCTTTTCTCCAAAAGAAGTGTTGCACTTCTCCAAGGGGAGGAACAGTTTTATTACAAATAAAATGTAGCATAGCAATGAAGCAATGGTGAAAATATCTTGAAACATTAACAGGATCCAAAGAACAAAGTTCTCCAGGTGTTAGAATATCTATGTTTGTTTTGTTTTTATTTGATATGCGTAGGAAATCATGTAAATTTTCCCATGCATATTCTGCACAACTTAATGTAACAAACCAAGTGGGTGGGCCAAGGTTTCTGATCATACAACGTACATCTCCATGACGTCGAAACCAGTACTCTTTAGTACCATGCATATTTGCTAATAGATTTGTAATATTTGATTGTAAAACCTCATCCTTTTGTTGCACTTTCTCTAATAATTGTGTAGCTGTCATATTTTGAAAGTGTGATCCTGATTTTAATATGTGTGCAACTCCGTAACATAAAGTTGCTAGTTCACTTTCAAAGCGTAGGTGGAATATGTATTCCACATTTTGTCTAAATCTGGGATCTTCAGAATACATCCGTAATGAGCGGTATTCTGAAGCTGATATTTTGAATAGATCTATCATCATACCTTCCTCCTTTGCCAGTAGGAAAGAGTAGAGGAAAAGCACGTGCTTCTATACTTTTTTCCCATATACTGATTGGCGATCCTTTTGTTTGACGCATTTGTTAAGTTTCTAGTACATCTTGTACGGTATCATTACAGTGCAAAGGATGAATTGTATAATGGTCTAAAGTATTTGATATTGTAGCAGTTTCTAGTAGCTCAAATTGACCAGCTTCTTGTGTTTCTTGAATTATTTCAGTTGTATCTTTCAAGTTTTCTTCAATATTAATTTCTTTGTAATATTCATTATTCACTTTAAGATATTGGAAGGCTTGTCTAACTTTATATAAATCTACCAGCTGTTGCCGTATTTTTTTGTCTTTTGTAGGTACTCCATTTACTAATATAATTAAAGATTGCTGCATTGGACGTTGCACTCCTAGAGTATGCACATTTTCTTTTAGATTTAATGGTAAATAAACTACTTTTCCACGAATGTCTTTTACCAATTCAGAGGGAGGTAATTTTGCTGTTTTTGGTTGAAGGCGTATTATTGCTTGAAATGGGTGTACTGTTTGAATTATGATGCTCTCATATAAATTAAGTTGTTGTAGAGGTTTTGATACTGGGTATAATTCCAAATTATTTGTGATAGAACGTGAAGGAGTTTGGTTGTTGTCAAGTTTTGTAGTGCAATAACTGCAAAGTATTAAGGGCTCAGTTATTTCATATTTGGTTGTGCTAGAAGGTAGAGAGCTAATTCAAACCATTTAGAATCTTCATTGTCTTCTATTTTGTATGATAGGTCCACAGTTTTTGTGTTACTTTTATACAAAATTCTACGGCAACATACACATACATGGTTTGGTACTTCAGCTGATGTACTTTCAAATTTTAGTATTTCTTTTTTGTATGTGTTTAGCAAACGGTTGCCATGTGTAAAATTGTTGCTTAATTGGTTTAAAGCTATTTCATTCTGTAAATGGCTTTCACTTCCAAAATATTTTTTCTGGATATAGTGAATTTCTTCAAGTAGGTCTTTTGCTGTACCATGTAGAAGGATGTTATTTAACTTTGCTAGTGCTAAAACAGGACTTTTAGCATAGTACAGTTTATAGAATAGATTTCTTATAGTTGAATGATGTGTTGATATCCTTTTGATATCATGGAAAGTGGTTTTACAAGTAGGTCCTGTAATGCAGGCCAATGAATGTCCTTGTAGTCCTGTGTACTTGCGCACTGGACAGGTATCTATATTTTGCAGTAATTTAATTTTGATTTTGTCTTTGCTTTTTACATATTTATTGAGGAATTGGTGTAAAGATTTGAAACATTGTTTGGGAATGTTACACATTGACGTGCATGGCCATTTGTACACTAGACGTTCTGATTCAGTTCAATGGAGGGGTAATTCTAAGTTTTCAGGGCATATTTTTGTAAGGAATACTTCTTGTTCCATTATGGTATTATTCACTTTTTCATAACTTCGACCACTGCTATTTATGGCAATTGTATTCGTTTGCTTTTGTTTGTACGCTTCTTCATTAAAATATGGTTCTGTGCTCGTAGTGTGATTCCATTCACCTCGGCAGATACTTAAGAAGTTCTTTCTGTTGACATTTCGCTTATTGAGAAGTCTTTTTTGTAATTTAGTTATTAGTTTTGTTAGTGGTTTCATTTTTTCATTTTGTTTAACAGTAAAATAAATACATTTCTTTTGAGAAGAATTGCACTGTCCATCAATGCTTCTAAGATTAAATTCCTACGATAGGTTTTAAGCTTTGAACCTGATTTCTCTCCTGTTTTTATAAGATTTTGAAGGACTTTGTGACGGTATATTTTGGCTAAAATACTTTTCTTGGTATGCTTACTTTGCACTATATTAAAATTTGAAGAAGTAGTTGTATCTGTATTGATAGCTGATTTTCTGTTAATAGTTTTTTGGTTTGTTTTACATTTTGATAGAGGAAGCGAAGTTGTTGTACTTGAAACTTCTTGTGTTTTACTAAATGATTGTATTAGCTGTTTTGTTTCAACTTTTTTTACAAATTCTGCTAGAGATGGATGCTTATGTTGGACACCTTTATTTTCATTTGCTCTAATTTTGTGTTGCTTTCTACGGAGTTGTCTTTTGGTAGGAATTCTTTAGGGTCTGTTGAAAAAAATAAAGAAGATATGGGTTGGGGTGTTCTGGAATGTATGTGTGCTGTGTGCATGAGTGTTTGAGTAAGATGATAAAGATGTATGTAATGGTGTGTGATTGTGCATTGGGAACTAAAACTAGTAAGCTAGTGGTGTGGAAAAGTACAAATAGTGAATCTAATGTATACAATTAAAACAGTTGTTTGTTCTATAATATGAAAATTGTAGTGGTTCAGTTGGCTAATTTGTGTGTCCAAAAATAGAAATTTGTGGGCCATTCTGGCTGTAAATCGCAGTTTAAGACATGGACATTTTTGGACAAAATGGTACAAAATCTCTATTTTAAGAAACCAAAATAGCTTGTATTAATGTTATAGTATATTTGATTAATAATATAAATATTATGGTGATATTTTACTTACTTTTTTTTTTAAATTAACAGGTAACTTCTTAGTTTTTCTATCTTCTTCGAATTTGGCTGCTTCTTTTCAGGAAACTGGTCTTCACTGCAACTGTAAAAGCTTCAAATTAGTAACTTTGTTTGTATATAGCACTGTTTTTAATTTAGATATTGATTTTTTTAATTGAAATCCTCAGTGCCTTCTGTAAAACCATTAAACTAATTTATTTACATAAGATACATTGCATCAGTTCAGTACATATGATATGTTCTTAATGAACAAATTGTATTGAATGACTAACTGTAGCAAAAATAAAATATCTTTACTATGTCTTGTGAAATTTATAATATATTAGTGAATACCACTATTTCTGTAAGTAAACTGTTCTAGGTAATAGCGCCTCAATGTCATGTCTAATTTAAAGTAATTAAGTAAATAAATAAATAAAAACAAAAAATATGAAATTGTATAAATTGTATAAGTATTTTTATAAAGGTTTAAACATAGATTGTGTTTGCATGCAATTTTGTTTGAATATATGTAGTCTATATATTTCATTTCATTCATGTTAGTTTAACATGATTTGAGTGGGTGTGTATAAAGAAAGTAAAAAGTATAAAGGTGTATAATTGATAGTTGATTTTAGGAAATTGAAAAAAGTACAGTAAATTCATTTTACAGATTTTACAAGGTAAAAGTCTGTTTGAAAATGTGTTCATCTACCATAGCTCTCAACTCACACGCTTTTGGCGGGTGTCACCCGCCTTGTAAAGAGCAGATTCACCCGCCAAGCCTCCTGCACGCCCACTCATTCCAATGGGCGTCTCACCCACCAAAAACAAAATCGGGTGATTTCACCCGCCTGTAAAACAAAAATGGTTGAGAGCTATGTCATCTACTATACAGAAAATATGCATACCTGAAGTTTGTGTTCATGCATATGGTTATGCATGGAGCTGCAACTAGAAATCTTGAAGACTTGTACAGTATTTCTGGTAGATGCTGCTTGCCAATGATATGACACTTGTACTCAGAGAGATTCAGAGTACATTTGCAGTGCTGATCTATGATGATGCAGTTAGATGTAGAGGTCTTGAATGTGATTGGTGCATGGTCATGTGATTTTTGAGGTACATCCAGTGAGGGAATGGCAGAGAGAGTGTAGTGGAAATGGTAGAAGGGCTGTTCATGTTATGATATGTCCGCGGACATGGCGGTAGTTCCCGGACATCGGGAGTTACATCCAGGGATTTTTGGGTTCAGAAGTCATGCAAATGAGAATAAGCACTGAAAGGGATTGGTCAGGAAAGTTTGGTGGGTGTGTTGTGCCAGGAGAGATTTTCTCAGATACTCTTTTTGCTGAGAGAACAAAAGATAGCTATGGCTGTGTGTTTCAGAAAACAGATTGTTTGGATTTTAGGAGATTTGTGGATACATTGGTTGAAGGTGCATGCAGAAAGCTGTTGAGTAGCTGTAGATCTTGTATTCCCACATGTGGAAGTACACTGGCATGGAGTACGTGGAATGAAGTGGCTGGACTTGCTACCTCTCTGTGCTACTTTGGAGACAGAGCAACATCCAGACATAATTGTAATTCATTGTGGAGGGAACAGTTTAGGACATGTGACTGGATTTTTTTTGCAATTTGCTATGAAAGAAGGACTGAGGAAGGTTATGACATGTTTCCTAATTCACGGATTGCGCAGAGACAAATGTGGCTTCATTCTTCTTCGTTTGGTCCACAAATGGAAAAAGCAGGGCGCAATGTTAATAAGGCTGTTTGTGGCTTTCTAAGAGATTTTGGCATGTCTTCTTTTCACAATGAAAATATTATGTTTTGTAGTACATACATTTTTCGCAGAGATGGAGTCCATCTTACTTATGCTGGCAATCAGATTTTTCTGAGAAATGTACAAAATGCATTGCAACCTTTTTTGGAATTACAACAACGATTTTGAAGTAGATGTTAAGCATTTACAATTTTTGACTTACAAACACCACCCAAAGGCTCTTCTAAGAGCCACCACTTCTTTCCAGAGAAAATTACAATGTTTCTGATGGAGTAGTAACCCAATTTTTTTAATGTTCGCGAACTGTCCGCGGACTTATAAAAAATACAAAGAGCCCTGCTTCATTTATTTTCACTTCTATTTTTTAACTGGGAAAGGCGGCTCTGAAAAGAGCCTTATTTTTTTTTTATTTTTGTAATTTTGTATTTTTTTTGGTTTTTCAGACACGACACACTAGGAGAGGAGGGTAAAGGAGGGTAAAGGGGGGGACACCAACCACAGGGATAAAAAAGGGCGAGCTGAGAGAGGAAGATGTAGAGTGGGTTTTATTTTGGTAGTGAGCAGGTCTTCTCGTGCTCTGAGACGATAGTCTCAAAAGCACTCCGAAGTCGCTCCCCCCTGCAGAGTACTGTGTCACAGTATATACATACAACTGTGACCCTCAAAAGGTAAGGGTCATCAGCATTCTGTATGGCCTGTGAGGCAGCTTGAGGAAGACGCTGTCCCATAGAGGTGGTCCTTGTGGTGACAGGATCAGAAACAGTGGATGAAGTAGAGGAAATCAACCTGCTTTGTTCTTCGCAAGGTACAACCCTGCGAATAGCCCCAGAGTGAAATGACCTCAGGTGTCGCTTCATAGTAGTGGTCCCAAAGCTGTACTTATCGTGCTTCCCGCGACTGAGTATCATTTTGCACTCATTGCAGGTAACATGGTTTGCACGAGCCTTAGGAACATTACCATGAATGGTAAATAACCGCCACACCCAAGACTCACGCCTAGTGCGGGTAGTAGGGTTTTCCTCTACCTCATTAAGGGTAGAGGAAAAGCTGTGCCTGGTGTTGTGCCCTATGGTCGCCCACAGACCACCTTTGAAATTGTGTTGTGCCCTATGGTCGCCTACAGACCACCTTGAAATTGTGTTGTGCCCTATGGTCGCCTACAGACCACCTTTGAAATTGTGTTGTGCCCTATGGTCGCCCACAGACCACCTTTGAAATTGTGTAGTGCCCTATGGTCGCCTACAGACCACCTTTGAAGTTGTATTGTGCCCTATGGTCGCCCACAGACCACCTTTGAAGTTGTGTTGTGCCCTATGGTCACCCACAGACCACCTTTGAAATTGTGTTGTGCCCTATGGTCGCCTACAGACCACCTTTGAAGTTGTGTGTTGAGTCCCCCCACTTACAGCACCACCAAGTACACAATCATGCCCTTAGCGTCCTGCAAGCTCACCACTGCCGCCACCACGCTGCTCACCCTCCTCTCCACACTCACTACTCTCAAACTCTACCCTCCCATCCATCCCCTCACCCACACTCCACCCAGCCCACTCTTCTGCCACAAGCATCTCGCTATTAAGGATATCACACCTACCATGACAGATCGTACACCCTGTGTAGTAACTCTGCACAGACTAGAAAGACTTAGAGCGCGCACACAGACCCCAGAACTTAGCACACTAGCCCATCCCACTGAATTCAGAAACTATAGACTGAGTTCCCGCACCACCTCCACACGCTGCCCCCGCACGGAATACCCACACACCCACAGTCCACCACCCACTAACCTAGCCACACCCTGCAATACCACCTCACAGAACATACCAGACACGACCATCACTCACACCTCCACAAGCAAACATCACACACCTCACATCAAATGTGCCCTCTTCAATGTCCGATCACTCCCAGCTCATGCCTCTGATATTCATGATATTATAACCAGTAATAACATTGACCTGTTAGCCATCACCGAAACATGGTTACATGAAGCATCAGGCCCTGCCGTCACACTTGCACTACCACCGGGCTTCTCCATACTCAGACAAGATAGGCCAGATCGAATAGGAGGCGGAGTAGCCCTCATCTACAAAGAGAACCTACAGCTCCGACCTGTCAGTCACCCCTCGACCAACAACTCTGACCTCTTATCGGCCAAACTCACATTGTCACCCAACAGCACCATCAACATTCACCTACTATACCGCCCCCCAGGCAACTCCCCGGACTCACAGGACAACATCTTACACATCCTTAGCAACAATATCAAAAGCCCCACCAAAACCATTCTACTAGGGGACCTCAACCTCGGATTTAATGATCCCAAGGAGAAATCTGCAGCCACCCTCACCAAGGAACTCAATGACCTGGGCTTCATCCAAAAAGTAGAAAGTCCTACTCACATCAAAGGCCGCATACTTGACTGGATCGCAGACCATAACTGCCTCTCCTCTATCACCTCCAACTCCTCACTGCCCTGGACTGACCACAACTGCATAGAGTTCTCTATTCCTATCACCAAAAACCTTAAGACTCCGACCCCTGCCAGCGCTGCACAAGTCAGAAGCTCTAAAAAACTCACAGAGGAGAACCTACGCCCATACCTCAATACCCCAGTGTTAGCCCCCCCATTCGCTAGCGACCCCAATATCCTAGCAGACATCTACAAAGATGTCCTCACCAAAGCTATCAATGCAATAGCGCCACTTGAATGGAAAAAAGAGAAGAAATCCTTACACGCCAACTCCTGGTTTACCGAAGAACTACACTCAATGCGATCCCACAAAAGGGCAGCACTAAAAAACTGGCAATCTGACCCCTGCACTAATACCAAAAACATATTCAATTTAATCTCCCACCAATACAAGAGAGCCATCTCCAATGCCAAAGCCAACGCCTTCAACACTCGTATCGCCAATGCCAAGTCACAATCCAAAGAGATTTTCGCAATCTTCAATGAGCTCATCTCCCCCCCTAATACTCCAGATGAAATAATCAAAGATGAAGCGTGGTGTACCAGCATTCAAGCTGCCATGCTTCACAAAATTGACCTTCTCCAAAAGAAAATCAAAGACCACTGCAAAGCACTTCCTCACCAGACAGGAACCAAACCGACCAACACCCCACCCACTGCCTCCAAGCCCACCATACCTGACTTCTCCTTCAGAGATGTCACGGAAACAGAAGTTATCAACCTTCGAATAAACCTCAAACCCTCCCCATGCAAAGGCAACATTTGCCCACCTAAACTAGTCAAAGACTGCGCAGACTGCCTTGCGCCGCTCCTCACGGCATTCATCAATGCGTCCTTCAAAACAGGCACCATCCCAGCCAACCTCAAAGAGGCTTGGGTCCGGCCTCTCCTAAAAAAAATGACTCTTGACCCCTCACAACCCAACAACTATAGACCAATAACCACTGTGCCATTCTTGCTGAAACTACTGGACAAAGCCGCACACTGCCAAATCCAACACTTTCTGGAAACCCACTCCATCCTCGGGACGAGGCAATCGGGCTTCCGGAAAGGACATGGCACAGAAACAGCCCTGGTAGATCTGAAGAGCCAGATCACCCAAATCATGGACAAAGGCAAGCCGGCTCTTCTGCTTCTTCTAGATCTCTCAGCCGCGTTTGATCTGGTTGATCACAAGATTCTCACTTCCCACCTCACGCACTCAGCTAACTTCTCCAAAGAAGCAGCCGCCTGGATCACTTCCTTCCTCGAAGGTAGGGCCATGAAAGTCTTCTCGGGCATCGGCAACGCCACTCCCACGACAATCCACTGCGGGGTCCCACAAGGTTCCTGCACTGCACCTACACTCTATAACTTGTTCACCAAGCCACTCTTTGACAAACTTGACTCATACGGCATCACCTACACGAACTACGCGGACGACACACAAGTACTTCTACCCCTCTCAGGCTCATACAACGAAGACGCAAAGGCACTCCACTCTATCTACTCCATCATCAAGGCATGGATGGCAATTAATGGCCTCTGCCTCAATGGTGACAAGACTGAAATCTTGATACTAGGTCAACAAAACACCTTAGACAAACTGGACAAACTGTACTCTAACTTCTCCATTGACAACTCCATCATCCCTGTGTCCACAGCCGTCAAGACACTGGGAGTATACCTTGACTCTTCGCTATCAATGACTAGACAAGTCAGCGCAATCACTTCCGCATCCGCACACACCACCAAACTTATAAACGCCATCAAGCCCTACCTCTCTAAACCTAACTGCCTCTCCATAGCGAGGGCAACCATTGGAGCCAAACTGGACTACTGCAATGCTCTCCTAGCAGGCACATCAGCCAAAAACATAAATAGACTACAAATCACACAGAACAACGCTCTCCGGGCCGCTCTTAGTATCCCAAGAAGAGAGCATATCACCCAGGCCAGGCTCTCAGCCCAATGGCTCCCAGTCAAAGAACGGATCACCCTCAAAATCCTCACCCTCACTCACAAATGCCTCTCCTTCTCCGCCCCGTCCTATCTTTCAGATACCATCCTCAAACCTTCCTCCACACGTCCCACTAGGACGCAATACGCCAACCTACTCTGCACCCCACGCATCAAAAAAGCCAAAGCCGGAGGTCTAGGTTTTCCCTACATTGCAGCACAGACATGGAACGCTCTCCCCTCAGACATCCGAACGGAAAACTCACTTCCCATCTTTCGCAGGAAACTGAAAACCTCGTTCCTTGCAAAATAATTAGCAAACTCTCAGGAAGCCATGTAAATATACTGCCTTGCTATTGTATATATTTCCTATGTAACTTATGTACTGATTGTAAGTACGGTTTCCTTTGCAACTAAGATGTCTGTAACAAGCGCCACGATGCTTCTGGGCTGATGTGCGCTCAACAAATTTGAATAAATAAATAAATAAATAAATAAATAAATTCTCATCATCCTCTTCTTCCTCCTCCGCATCCTCACTCCTGTTCCCCTCTTCAGTCCCTTGGGGAGGTGGTGGTGGTGGAGGGGGTGGGGGTGGTGCAGAAGCAGGTGCAGCACCAAGTGGCAGTTCAGCAGCCAAGGATGCCATCTCGATGATGGTGTAGTCTGCAGGTGGCAGCAAAAATCACTTTGTTCTGAAGAATAGCCAGAAACACAATGGGAATAAGCTCTTGGGCGTGGTCTTTTATAGGGATGCTTGTGCGCGGTTCGCGGACATGCGCACTGTCCGCGGACAGATCAAACACAAAAAAAGGATTGGAAAGTTTCAAAAGGTATATAGAAACTCAAGATTGTTATGTGGGACTTGTGCCATGGTGAGATTTTATTGAAAAATATTATGGATTAACTGAAAATGTACTTTTAAATTGTTCGGGGACACGAATAGTGTCCGCATTTCAGGACACACGATGAGCGTGGGCGCGGTCATATGATCCGTTCGCGAACTAGTCTGCGAAGGAAGCGCCTGTCCGCAGGACACCAAGTGCACGGAGATTGGTTAGCGCACGCGCATTGATGTCCTACGGACACTGTTCGGGTTCTGAAGTAATTAAAAGTGCGTCACACGTGAAACGAACATTTCAGGACACCGCGTGTGTTCTTAGAACAGTTTAAACTTGGTAGCAAACAGTAAGAACAGATATAGTGTTCTTCAGGACAAGTGTAATTTTGTTTATGTACGAACATTGCAGGACACCAATTGTGTTCTTAGAACAGTTTCAATTGGGTAGCGAACACTACGAACAGGTATAGTGTTCTTCAGGACACATCCATTTTCGTTTACGTACGAACATTTCAGGACACCAATAGCGTTCTTAGAACAGTTTGAACTTGCTAGCGAACAGTACCGGACAGGTATAGTGTTCTTTAGGACACTTTCATTTTTGTTTGTTTACGAACAATTCAGGACACTGCGTGTGTTCTTAGTACAGTTTCATGTTGCTAGCGAACACTACGAACAGTTGTACTGTTGTTCAGGACACATCATTTTCGTTTATTTACGAACATTTCAGGACACCAATTGTGTTCTTAGGACAGTTTTAAGTTGATAGCGAACATTACGGACAGATATAGTGTTCTTTAGAACACTTTAATTTTTGTTTCTTTACGAACATTTCAGGACACCACGTGTGTTCTTAGAACAGTTTCAACTTGCTAGCGAACAGTACGAACAGGTGTGGTGTTCTTCAGGACACCTCCATTTTCGTTTATGTACGAACATTTCAGAACACTCGCACTGTCCGCGTACTCTTTTATTGTTTTTTTTTTAAAAAAACGGAAGCTATTCACAATACAATATAAAAATTAAACTTTATTTAACATATATTAATGATTTATGACAGAGAAGGTAAGGCAGAAACAGAAACAAAAACAGGAGAATTTGGGGTTTCAACATGATTGGTATTAGGTGAAGAAGGGATGGAAGTCTCATCAAAACGTTTTGGATTATGGAGAGGGTTTGGGGATAATTGACTGGGATATGGTGAGGAGGGACAAGTACATGTGGGGCAATGGTACGAGGTATTTGGTTTGAAATGATTTTCTACAAAAGTTTTTAAATTATTAAAATTAGCCAACAATACATCCATTTTTTCTTCTATATTGTGAAGACTGTTATCCATAACAGGGTTTTCTGAAGTTTTTTCTATTTTGGTATGCTCTGTACAAAAAAATAATATATATGTTAAATGTATATAAAAAAATAATAAATAAATGGTTTATATTATAAAGTGTTTACCATTAGTTTCACTATCTTGTGACATTTCTTCATGTGAGAAATTGTCCTCTAGCCATTCCAGAGTACTAGACATTTCTGTGAGAAAAAAAAAGATAATATATTTTTTAATCTAATACAGAAAGTTTATAAATATATGAGTAAAATGAAGTACACTTACTATTTCTGGTAAGATAAGTCCTATATATTCAGTGGGTCTGGTCTTGTTCTCAGTTCTGTTGTGTCTGTGAGATAATTATGTTGGAAGCCAATTTATCTTCTTGTGGTATATTCCATTTCAGAACATATTGTATTTAAATGAATGGTTAGTGTGTTACATATATGGGTTACATTTCTTATGTATTACTATATATAATGTGTTTGTGTGCTGCTTTTTGAATTTGTTAAATGTTCCTATATTATGATATAACAATCAAACATACCCCACCCCTCCCACCCCCCCACAGTTTTTAGGTAGTGGTACTGTTCTCCGAACATGTCCGCGACCATTAAATAAGTTTGCGGACATCAAGTTCATAAGAAGAGATCTAATCAGTTCCATATGACATGTATATAAAGTCAAAGTCATTATTGTTAAGTTGTGCTACTGAAAAACTATGAAATTCAGTGAAAAAACTTTGTTAAAGGGACGTTATGGTTAAGTTGCACTACTAAAAACCTATGAAATTCAGTGAAAAAAACTTTGTTAAAGGGACGTTATGGTTAAGTTGCGCTACTAAAAACCTATGAAATTCAGTAAAAAAACTTTGTTAAAGGGACGTTATGGTTCCAAGTATACCGAAAAACCCTTGAAATTCACCAGTTATGGTAAGCTAAGCAACCATAACTCGCGCCACCACCGTGCACTGCTAAGACTAACACCCAGGACATCAAAGATGACATCACAAATGTCATTGATGACATCACTGATGACATCACATGTGTATGTACTTCTCATGAAATATGTGTAGAAGGGATTCTTATTATGTTGCGAAAAAAGTGTCAAGAATCATTGCAAGAAATATACCCTAATAAGTGCATTGAACGATGCATTGATATAAATAGCATCCTATTATGGGGTTCTATCTAGTATACTAAGCTACTCATACAGAAACATAACATTGTGTGCAGCGTACAAGATGAAGGTATGATATTTGTAATGTTAATATGTTGAATAATGAAATGATAATTGTTTTCTTAATAGATTTTTTGTGTACTGTGAAATATGTAATAAGTAGCTAATAAAACCCATGTATTACATAATTGCATTACTATAGACAAAACACAAAGACACAAGAACACATACCAATATGGGTATATACAGGGAAAGTGAAGTTAGCAAAAAAGCACAAGTAGTAGCAGAAACAATTCATAACTTAACTGATTAGTTTCATGCAAATAAATGATTGCTCTGTTTCAAAGCTGCAATTTACCCTATGTATATTTATCACTTGATGTGATTGGACCCTAAGGAAAGTAGTGTGAGTACAATGTATCCAAATGTGACCATATACAGGGAAAGTACAGCCATAAAAAAAAAACAACAGAACTATCAGAAAGTGCTCATAAGTCTAGTGATTATCTTTATGCACAAAAAGGATTGCTGTCTTTCAAGCTTGTGTTTTCCCATATGTATATGTTTCATATGATGTGACTGTACTCTAAGGGAATTACTGTAAGAGCCTACTAGAAGGATATGTCTACAAATAAAATAAAATTCTTAGTTTCTGACTGTTACTGAAGAAAACCATGTGGCCTAGATATGTCAGCAAAAGAAAAAATAGTGAGCCAGACATGTGATGTCATCAGTGATGTCATCAATGACATTTGTGATGTCATCTTTGATGTCCTGGGTGTTAGTCTTAGCAGTGCACGGTGGTGGTGCGAGTTGTGGTTGCTTAGTTTACCATAACTGGCAAATTTCAAGGGTTTTTCGGTTTTACTTGGAACCATAAAGTCCCTTTAACAAAGTTTTTTCACTGAATTTCATAGGTTTTTAGTAGCGCAACTTAACCATAACGTCCCTTAAACAAAGTTTTTTTCATTGAATATATATATATATATATTACATGGCCATGGCAGTGGCCATGTAGTTATGGTTAAGTTGCTGTTTCCATAGGAAGAGCACTTTTTGGGCGGCTTATAACTTCACTATCCCTAGACGAATCCTCACCAAACTTTGCAAAAAAAGTATTTGTGTCACTCTGAATTGTTTTGGAAAGTTTGGTGAGGATTCATCCAGGGGGGGCAAAGTTATAGGGGGGTTCCAAAACTTTTTTTTCCCATAGACATAATGGGAAAAAACGTTACTCACACCTACAGCCCAAACCGCTGGACGGATTTACACCAAATTCGCGGCAGGAGCAAAATCCGTGGTGTAAAAAAAAATTGGTGTAAATCCGTCCAGTAGTTTTTAAAAAAAATGACAAACATGTAAGTGAAAAAAATTAATGATATCTTTGTTCGCTTCGCGGACACACTTCCCTGTTCGCACCGCGCACAGGACGGTGATTGTGCAAGCAGCTTGTGTGATGTCCGCGGACATCTGACGTGCTCTCTCATTGGATGCGGTGAAAGCGTGCAGTGCGTCTGGCTTCAGAGGCACTGCCATCTTTGTTCCTCGCATGAGATGCTTTGCATCCTGCCTGCACAGTAAGTCCCCCACCCCTGCTCATGCCCGTGTCTGTCTCCTGTTCCTCCCACCCCCCCGCTCATGCCCCGTGTGTCCTTCTTGTCACCCCCACTCATGCTCCGTGTCTTCCCTTTTCCTCCAGCCCCCCACTCATGCCAACAGCACACGGTGGCCAGCAGAGGGCCGAGGAGCGGGATCTGCCGCCTGCACATGAACGCCTTGTGTCTTTCTCCCTCCCGGCCACCCCCCGCTCATGTCCGTGTGCCTTTCTCCCTCCCGCCCACCCCCGCTCATGTCCGTGTGTCTTTCTCCCTCCCGCCCACCCCCTGCTCATGTCCATGTGTCTTGCTCCCTCCCGCCCACCCCCGCTCCTGTCCGTGTGTCTTTCCCTCCCGCCCACCCCCTGCTCATGCCCCGCTCATCTCTAACACCCACCCACCCCCCGCTCCAGCCCTGTGTGTCTCTCCTACTCCCCCGTGTGTCTCTCCCACCCCCCGCTCATGTCCATGTGCCTCTCCCCTCCCGCCCACCCCCCGCTCATGTCCATGTGTCTCTCGAACCCCCTGCTCATGTCCCTGTGTCTCTCCCCACCCGCCGCCCACACCCCGCTCATGTCCCTGTGTCTCTCCCCACCCGCCGCCCACCCCCATGTCTGTGTGTCTCTCTCCACCTGCTGCCCACCCCCCGCTCATGTCCGTGTGTCTCTCCCCACCCGCTGCCCACCCCCATTCACGTCTGTGTGTCTCTCCCCACCCACCGCCCACCCCCGCTCATGTCCGTGTGTCTCTCCCCACCTGCTGCCCACCCCCCGCTCATGTCCCGTTTGTCTCTCCCCACCCGCTGCCCATGTCTGTGTGTATCTCCCCACCCGCCGCCCACCCCCCGCTCATGTCCCGTGTGCCTCTCCCCACCCACTACCCACCCCCTGCTCAAGTCCCGTGTGTCTCTCCCCAGCCGCTGCCCACCCCCGCTAATGTCCCGTGTGTGTCTCTCCCTCCCCCACACCCCTGCTCATGCCCGGTGTGTCTCTCCCTCTCCCGCCCACCCCCCGCTCATGCCCCGTGTGTCTCTCTCCCTCCCCCCACCCCTGCTCATGCCCCGTGTGTCTCTCCCCCTCCCGCCCACCCCCCGCTCATGCCCTGTGTGTCTCTCCCCCTCCTGCCCACTCCCCGCTCATGCCCCGTGTGTCTCTCCCCCTCCCGCCCACCCCCTGCACATGCCCCGAGTGTCTCTCTCCCTCCCCCCCCGCTCATGCCCCGTGTGTCTCTCTCCCTTCCCCTCACCCCCGCTCATGCCTCGTGTGTCTCTCTCCCTATCCCCCACCCCCGCTCTTGCCCCTTGTGTCTGTCTCCCTCACCCCTGCTCTTGCCCGTGTGTCTTTCCCCCTCCCGCCCACCCCCACTCTTGCCCCGTGTCTCTTTCCCCCTCCTGCCCACCCCCGTTCTTGCCCTGTGTGTCTGTCTCCCTCACCCCCGCTCTTGCCCCGTGTCTCTTTCCCCCTCCCGCCCACCCCCGCTCTTGCCCCGTGTCTCTTTCCCCCTCCCGCTCACCCCCGCTCTTGCCCCGTGCCTCTTTCCCCCTCCCACCCACCCCCACTCTTGCCCCGTGTCTCTTTCCCCCTGCTGCCCACCTCCGCTCTTGCCCCGTGTCTCTTTCCCCCTCCCGCCCACCCCCGCTCTTGCCCCGTGTCTCTTTCCCCCTCCCGCCCACCCCTGCTCTTGCCCTGTGTCTCTTTGCCCCTCCCGCCCACCCCCGCTCTTGCCCTGTGTCTCTTTCTCCCTCCAGCCCACCCCCAGCTCTCGCCCCGTGTCTCTTTCCCCCTCCCGCCCACCCCCACTCTTGCCCCATGTCTTTCCCCCTCCCGCCAACCCCCGCTCATACCCCGTGTGTCTCTCCCCCTCCTGCTCACCCCCGCTCATGTCCCGTGTGTCTCTCTCCCCTTCCCCCTACCCCCGCTCATGCCCCATGTGTCTCTCTCCCTCCCCCCACCCCCCGCTCATGCCCCGTATGTCTCTCTCCCTCCCCCCACCCCCCGCTCATGCCCGTGTGTCTCTCTCCCCTTCCCCCCACCCCCTGCTCATGCCCCGTGTGTCTCTCTCCCTCCCCCCCGCCCCCCGCTCATGCCCCGTGTGTCTCGCTAACTCCCGCCCACCCACCGCTCATGTCCCGCTTGTCTCTCTCCCTCCCCCCACCCCCGCTCATGCCCCGTGTGTCTCTCTCCCTCCCCCCACCCCCACTCATGCCCCGTGTCTGTCTTCTGTTCCCCCCCATGCCCTTTGTCTGTCTCCTGTTCTCCCCACCCCCCGCTCATGCCCCATGTCTGTCTCCTGTTCTCCCCAACCCCTGCTCATGCCCCGTGTCTGTGTCCTGTTGCCCCCACCCCGCGCTCATGCCCCGTGTCTTTCTCCTGTGGCCCCCCACCCACCCGCTCATGCCCCGTGTCTGTCTCTTGTTGTCCCCCACCCCCCGCTCATGCCCGGTGTCTCCCTCGTGTTCCCCCCACCCCCTGCTCATGCCCCGTGTTTCTCTTGTGTTACCCCCTCCCCCCCACTCATGCCCCGTGTCTCCCTCGTGTTCCCCCCACCCCCCACTCATGCCCCTTGTCTCTCTCCTTTCCCCCCCACCCCTGCTCATGTCCCGTGTGTGCCCTGTACCCCCCCGCTCATGCCCCGTGTCTCCCTCGTGTTCCTCCCCACCCCCCGCTCATACCCCGTGTTTCCCTCATGTTCCTCCCCACACGCTGCTCATGCCCCGTTTCTCTCTCGTGTTCCTCCCACCACCGCTCATGCCCCGTGTTTCCTTCCTTTTCCCCCCACCCCTTGCTCATGCCCCGTTTGTACCCTGTTCCCTCTCACCCCCCGCTCATGCCCATTTGTCTCCCCTGTTCCCCCCACCACCGCTCATGCCCTGTTGTGTTCTTTATACACCCCGTCTTCCCTTTCCATGGTGGCCATCTTTTTGTTTTTTTACCACCCGGCGTTCCCACTTTGAGGACATAAGATGTTAGTGGTCTTCATCTATTGAAAAGGATGTTATGGTGACGTTGCACTAATAAAAATCTTTAAAATTTAGTAAAAAACAATGTTACTGGGACGTTATGGTTAAGTTGCACTAATAAAAACCTATGAAATTCAATGAAACAACTTTGTTAAAGGGACGTTATGGTTAAGTTGCGCTACTAAAAACCTATGCAATTCAGTGAAAAAACTTTGTTAAAGGGACGTTATGGTTAAATTGCGCTATTAAAAACCTATGAAATTCAGTGAAAAAACTTTGTCAAAGGGACGTTATGCTTCCAAGTAAAACCGAAAAACCCTTGAAATTCGCCAGTTATGGTAAGCTAAGCAACCATAACTCGCGCCACCACCGTGCACTGCTAAGACTAACACCCAGGACATCAAAGATGACATCACAAATGTCATTGATGATATCACTGATGACATCACATGTCTGGATCACTCTTTTTTCTTTTGCTGACATATCTAGGCCACATGGTTTTCTTCAGTAACAGTCAGAAACTAAAGATTTTATTTTATTTGTAGACGTATCCTTCAAGTAGGTTCTTACAGTAATTCCCTTAGAGTCCAGTCACATCATATGAAACATATACATACGGGAAGACACAAGCTTGAAAGACAGCAATCCTTTTTGTGCATAAAGATAATCAATAGATTTATCAGCACTTTCTGAAAGTTCTGTTGTTTTTTTATGGCTGTACTTTCCCTTTATATGGTCATATTTGTATACATTATACTCACACTACTTTCCTTAGGGTCCAATCACATCAAGTGATACATATACATAGGGTAAATAGCAGCTTTGAAACAGAGCAATCATTTATTTGCATGAAAATAATCTGTTAAGTTATGAATTGTTTCTGCTACTACTTGTGCTTTTTTGCTAACTTTTCTTTCCCTGTATATACCCATATTGGTATGTGCTATTGTGTCTTCGTATTTTGTCTATAGTAATGCAATTATGTAATACATGTGTTTTATTAGCTACGTATTACATATTTCACAGTACGCAAAAATTTATTAAGAAAACAAATATCATTTCATTATTCAACATATTAACATTACGAATATTATAGCTTCATCTTGTACGCTGCACACAATGTTATGTTTCTGTATGAGTAGCTTAGTATACTAGATAGAACCCCATAATAGAATGCTATTTATTTCAATGCATCGTTCAATGCACTAATTAGGGTATGATATTTATTGCAATGATCCTTGACACTTGTTTCGCAACATTATATTAGGAATCCCTTGTACACATATTTCATGAAAAGTACATACACATGTGATGTCATCTTTAATAATAATAATTTAGCATTTATATAGCGCTACGAACCCTCAGGTATCTGAGCGCAGCTTATTATTACCCACGGTGTGTGGTGCTCATTTATCGGCCTCGGAAGGATGAAAGGCTGAGATTGGCTCTGCCGGGATTCGAACCTGGCTCTGCACAGATGTCAAAGCTAGCACCCTACTCGCTGTGCTATCAGACCGGCTTAGACTTTTTGATGTCCTGGGTGTTAGTCTTAGCAGTGCACGGTGTTGGCGCGAGTTATGGTTGCTTAGCTTACCATAACTGGCGAATTTCAAGGGATTTTCGGTTTTACTTGGAACCATAACGTCCCTTTGATAAAGTTTTTTCACTGAATATTACATGGCCACGGTAGTGGCCATGTAGTTATGGTTAAGTTGCTGTTTCCATAGGAAGAGCACTTTTTGGGCGGCTTATAACTTCGCTATCCCTGGACGGACCCTCACCAACCTTTGCAAAAAAAGTATTTGGTCACTCTGGAATTTTTTGCAAAGTTTGGTGAGGATTCGTCCAGGGGGGGCAAAGTTATAGGGGGGGTCCCAAAACTTTTTTTTTTTCCCATAGACTGAATGGGAAAAATGTTTTACTCGCGTCTACAGCCCAAACCACTGGACGGATTTTCACCAAATTTGGAGCAGGAGCAGCGGCTTGGTCCCGAAAGCGTGCTTTTGCAAATTTGGTGAAAATCCGTTCAGTAGTTTTTTTTTAAATGACCAAAAAGTAGGTAAAAAAATCAGTGATATCTGTGTTCAGTCCGCGGACACACTTCCCTGTTCGCTCCGCAGACAGTGTCCTGATTGGCCAATCGGCTTGCGTGATGTTCGCGGACATGCAACGTGTTCGCTGATTGGACCGCGTGGAGCGTGAAGCGCGTCAGATTTTCGGTAGCGCCCGCCATCTTGGATTTGCAGTCGTCCGCGGACAGCGCGGTGAAACTTTGTTCAAAATTTGTATTTAGTAGAGTGTGTTGGTGTGTAGGAGTATTTGGGGTGGGTGGGAGTGTATGAGATAGGATGAAAGTTGTATTTTTTATGTGTTAGACGTACTTTTTGTGTTCGATTTGTCTGCGGACATCACGGGTGTTCTGAAATGTTCTAAATAAACTGAATGGGGGGTGTCCTGAGGACTCAATATGTGTCTGTTTTGTTCGCAAGCAAACTGAAACTGTTCTAAGAACACTCGCAGTGTCCTGAAATGTTCGCAAATACACAAATTGGGGTGTTCTGAAGACGTTGTCGAACACTTGCTGTGTCCTGAAATGTTCGCAAATATGAATGGGGGTTGTGGCTGACAAGTTGAATGTATTCTAAGAACACTCGCGGTGTCCTGAAATGTTTGCAAATAAACAAAATGGGGGTGTCCTGAAGACGCTTCTAAGAACACTCGCGGTGTCTGGGGAATGTTCGTAGGGGGTGTCCTGGAGACACTGTCCGTATTGTTCTCTGTCAAGTTGAATGTGTTCTAAGAACACTCGCGGTGTCCTGAAATGTTCGCAAATAAACAAAATTGGGGTGTTCTGGAGACATTTCTAAGAACACTCGCGGTGTCCTGAAATGTTCTCAAAAAAACTAAATGGGGGTGTTCTAAGGACACTGTCCGTATTGTTCGTTGTCAAGTTGAATGTGTTCTAAGAACACTTGCAGTGTCCTGAAATGTTCACAAATAAACAAGATGGTGGTGTTCTGAAGACGATTCTAAGAACACTCGCGGTGTCCGGGGAATGTTCGTAGGGGGTGTCCTGAGGACGCTGTCCATATTGTTCTCTTTCAAGTTGAATGTGTTCTAAGAACACTCGCGGTGTCCTGAAATGTTCGCAAATAAACAAAATTGGGGTGTTCTGAAGACATTTCTAAGAACACTTGCGGTGTCCTGGAATGTTCGTAGGGGGTGTCCTGGAGACACTGTCCGTATTGTTCTCTGTCAAGTTGAATGTGTTTTAAGAACACTCGCGGTGTCCTGAAATGTTCGCAAATAAACAAAATTGGGGTGTTCTGAAGACATTTCTAAGAACACTCGCGGTGTCCTGAAATGTTCGCAAAAAAACTAAATGGGGGTGTTCTAAGGACACTGTCCGTATTGTTCGTTGTCAAGTTGAATGTGTTCTAAGAACACTTGCAGTGTCCTGAAATGTTCACAAATAAACAAGATGGTGGTGTTCTGAAGACGCTTCTAAGAACACTCGCAGTGTCCGGGGAATGTTCGTAGGGGGTGTCCTGAGGACGCTGTCCATATTGTTCTCTGTCAAGTTGAATGTGTTCTAAGAACACTCGCGGTGTCCTGAAATGTTTGCAAATAAACAAAATTGGGGTGTTCTGAAGACATTTCTAAGAACACTTGCGGTGTCCTGGAATGTTCGTGGGGGTGTCCTGAAGGCGTAGTCCGTATTGTTCGCTGGCAAGTTGAATGTGTTCTAAGAACACTCGCAGTGTCCTGAAATGTTTGCAAATAAACAAAATGGGGGTGTCCTGAGGACACTGTCCGTATTGTTCGTTGTCAAGTTGAAAGTGTTCTAAGAACTATCACGTTGTTCTGAAATGTTCGTAGGGGGTGTCCTGAAAACGCTGTCCGTATTGTTCGCTGGCAAGTTGAAAGTGTTCTAAGAACACTCATAATGTCCGCGGACATTAAAAGTTTCCATAGACCATAGTTGAAATGTTTGACTCTATGGATGTCATATGCTGCGGTGGTTGTTGCCAGGGCATAGAGTCTTGGGTGCATGGCCATTTGGCCATGCACCCAAGACTCTATGCCCTGGCAAAAACCACTGCAGCATTTCACATTCATATTTGCTTATAACTTTGGGTGAAAAACAAATGTATAAGGAACAAAGGTATTAGATACTATAGATGTGATATGCTGCTATGGTTCTCCTTATTATTGTATACTTACTGTTTGGTCTAGTAACCGGAGTACATGTATTTCTTGTTAATTTCTGTGATAAAGAAAATAGCATGTTAGTATAAGTATTTTGTAATGACTTATTACATTGTATAATCAATATACTTTTTTTTGGACACTCATATTTAGTAGATTACAAATCAGAGTACTGTGCAATTTGCTCAGTTTCTGTATTTGTTGGTAAAATCATTGGGTCTGTGGGAGAAAAAAAATCCATGTTGGATTAAAAAAAAAACTTTTTCTGTTATGCTACAGTTTATTTGTTTGTTTTCAGTGTTCACTTGTTGTTTCTGGTTAATGTTTTATACTTTGGCTTGTTGTATTTTTTTGGAGCAGTAACATATTATTTATTTGTTTCGATATCATAAAATTTTGGAGCAGTTAGATACCAATTGGTGTATTCTAACTGTCTATTTTTTTGATATATTTTAGTGGTATTGATTTATCTATTTGGATATTGTTAAATTTTGGGACAGTTAGATAACAATTGGCGGATTCTAACTGTGTATTTTTTGGTCTAATTTAGTGGTCTTCATTTATCTGATTAGTTGTTGTAGAATCTTTGAGCAGTTAGATAGCTTTTGGAGTAGTCTAACAGTTTATATTTTTTTAACACAAGTTTACCTAGGGTTTAAATACAGCTTAGTTATCAAATTTTGGTTTTAAGAACATCAAATAAGCGTTTGTAAGATTTCCTGGTAATCTCTGCTTTAGAGTAATGGTACTATCATTACATTCAAACCATCCACATTTCTTTTTTATATATGCAGTGTAGTGCCCTGAATTGGTTGTGGCTCCTGCTTGGTAGATTATACCTATTGTTGTGAAGGTTTTCTTACCAAGTGATATTTGACCATGTGTGAATCCAGTCAGCTTGCAGTTGTTTTTGGTACCATCTGCATTGTAACGTAGAAGCATTAGTATTATGTATTTACTATGTGTTTGTATTACTAATGTGGAGCGATTATCTGAATTGCAGGTAGAGCATAATCTACCGTGGTTTGCATTTTGTACAAGTCTCTGAAATGGAATGGATTCACAATTTGGTATTGATATATATATGAAGCGTTCATTGGGGATTTCTTCTTGTGTCACATTGTTGCAGAGAGTGCATGTATGTTTCCACATGTATGAAATCTGAAAGATTTCATTTATAGGTATGTTTTTTTTTTTTTACAGTACTTGTAGTAAGTACATTAGAAATTCTTGTGGATCTTCCTGTGAATTTATTGTGAATTTCACCATTCCAGCACAGTAGTCCAATTGTTGTCTTATTCCATAAACACTATTCGTGTTGTCAGGATTGTTTGCTGCATTTATGTGAAGTACTAACATTTGCAAACACAATGGGTCTGTACTGTGTAAGTAAATGTTGTCAATAATTGGTGGTAATTGAAATAGAATATTCATTGCTACATTTGCGTAGCAACTTACACTAACTATATTTGAGAATTTAAATGGTCCAGGTAGTTCTGTATCTAACTGCTTTTTTGGAGTTTGTCTTCCTTCTTTAAAGAAGTACTGGTTTACTTTCCCTAATTGATTCTTTTTTGCTTGTGGTACTTGATGAAGTATTAGTTTCTTTTACTCTCTTTGGAGGATTTGCAGTGACATCCTGTTGCATTTCTGTTTGATTTATTTTTCTTTTATAATGTTTTACTTTTTGTGGAACAGAATATGTGTTTAGGTGGGGGGTGTATAGTGAGCGAAATCTATTGTATTCTAAAATGCAAGGAATATCAGCGTTTATTTTACTAGCATCAAAGTTGATTAGAAATAGACCGTCAAGTGTACGTAAGCGTGATAGTGCTACATAGTTCATGCCTTCTTTAAAGACTGTGTTACCAATATCTATCATTGCTTTGTCTAGGGTAAGACTTTGTGATTTATGAATCGTGACTGCGTATGCAAGAGTTAGAGAAAATTGTTCTCTCCGTACATACATATCTTTGAAAAGAAGGAATCTAGCTGTTGAGCGTCCTATCCTTTTTACTTCTGAAAGTTTGTCAAAGAGTATATTAACAAACTGAATTTTGTTGTCGCGTGGGTATGTTTGAAAGCCAACAACTGTACCCAGTGCTCCATTAACTAGTCCTTGGTCCACGTCAAGGTTACGTTTAAGCATTACTTTGCAATTTAAGGATAATTTTAATATCTTTTCTAAGCCTGCTGTGTTTGAGATTGATTTTTCTAAACTATTTAGTCTTGTTGTGGCTTGGTCACACATGGGTAGTGTCATAACATGTACATCTAGTTTGTCTGTGGCGCTAATTTCCATGATTGGTTGCATTTCTTTACTTAGCATGATTTCATTGAATTTGAACAGCTTGCAAGAGTTGGCATTAAGGCCATACAATTGACATGTTTGTGGGCTAATTGTTCCATAACATCTGTAGCACATGCATTATCACCATAAAGTGCATTAATGTGCCGGGTTTTCAATATTGCTTCTGCTTCTTTAGAAAGTATACCAACTCTGATACTTTTTAAAATGTTGACATAAGTGAGATGCAGAATGTAAAAAACTTTGTTAAAGGGACGTTATGGTTAAGTTGTACTAATTAAAACCTATGAAATTCAATGAAAAAACTTTGTTAAAGGGACGTTATGGTTAAGTTGCGCTACTAAAAACCTATGAAATTCAGTGAAAAAACTTTGTTAAAGGGACTTTATGGTTCCAATAAAACGGAAAAACCCTTGAAATTCGCCAGTTATGGTAAGCTAAGCAACCATAACTCGCGCCACCACCGTGCACTGCTAAGACTAACACCCACGACCTCAAAGATGACATCACAAATGTCATTGATGACATCACTGATGACATCACATGTCTGGCTCACTCTTTTTTCTTTTACTGACATATCTAGGCCACATGGTTTTCTTCAGTAACAGTCAGAAACTAAAAAATGTATTTTATTTGTAGACGTATCCTTCAAGTAGGTTCTTACAGTAATTCCCTTAGAGTTGAGTCACATCATATGAAACATATACATAGGGGAAGACACAAGCTTGAAAGACAGCAATCCTTTTTGTGCATAAAGATAATCAAAAGACTTATCAGCACTTTCTGATAGTTCTGTTGTTTTTTTTTATGGCTGTACTTTCCCTGTATAGGGTCATATTTGTATACATTATACTCGCACTACTTTCCTTAGGGTCCAATCACATCAAGTGATACATATACATAGGGTAAATAGCAGCTTTGAAACAGCAATCATTTATTTGCATGAAAATAATCAGTTATGTTATGAATTGTTTCTGCTACTACTTGTGCTTTTTTGCTAACTTCACTTTCCCTGTATATACCCATATTGCTATGTGTTCTTGTCTCTTTGTGTTTTGTCTATAGTAATGCAATTATGTAGTACATGGGTTTTATTAGCTACTTATTACATATTTCACAGTACACAAAAATCTATTAAGAAAACAATTATCATTTCATTATTCAACATATTAACATTACGAATATTATACCTTCATCTTTTATGCTGCACACAATGCTATGTTTCTGCATGAGTAGCTTAGTATACTAGATAGAACCCCATAATAGAATGCTATTTATATCAATGCATCGTTCAATGCACTAATTAGGGTATTATATTTATTGCAATGATCCTTGACACTTTTTTCGCAACATTATAATAAGAATCCCTTCTACACATATTTCATGAAAAGTACATACACATGTGATGTCATCAATGACATTTGTGATGTCATCTTTGATGTTGTGGGTGTTAGTCTTAGCAGTGCACAGTGGTGGCGCGAGTTATGGTTGCTTAGCTTACCATAACTGGCGAATTTCAAGGGTTTTTCGGTTTTATTGGAACCATAACTTCCCTTTAACAAAGTTTTTTCACTGAATTTCATAGGTTTTTAGTAGCGCAACTTAACCATAACGTCCCTTTAACAAAGTTTTTTCACTGAATATATATATATATATATATATATATATATATATATATATATATATATATATATATACATATTACATGGCCACGGTGGTGGCCATGTAGTTATGGTTAAGTTGCTGTTTCCATAGGAAGAGCACTTTTTGGGCGGCTTATAACTTCGCTCTCCCTGGACGAATCCTCACCAAACTTTGCAACTTTGAGTCACTCTGAATTTTTTTCCAAAGTTTGGTGAGGATTCGTCCAGGTGGGGCAAAGTTATAGGGGGGGTCCCAAAACTTTTTTTTCCCATAGACATAATGGGAAAAACTTTGCTCATACCTACAGCCCAAACCGCTGGACGGATTTACACCAAATGTGCGGCAGGAGCGGCGGCTTGGTTCCGAAAGCGTCCTTTGCTTTATTTGGTGTAAATTCGTTCAGTAGTTTTTAAAAAAAATGACAAAAATGTAAGTGAAAAAAATTAGTGATATCTGTGTTCACTTCGCTGACACACTTCCATGACGTGCTCTCTCATTGAATGCGGTGAAAGCGTGCAGTGCGTCTGGCTTCAGAGGCGTCCGCCATCTTTGTTCCACACATGAGAGGCTTTGTATCCCGCCTGCACAGTAAGTCACCACCCCCGCTCATGCCCGTATCTGTCTCCTGTTCCTCCCACCCCCCCGCTCATGCCCCGTGTGTCCTTCTTTTCACCCCCACTCATGCTCCGTGTCTTCCCTTTTCCTCCATCCCCCCGCTCGCACCATCGGCACACGGTGACCAGCGGGATCTGCCGCCCGCACACAAGGTCTTTCTTCCTCCCGCCCACTCCCCGCTCATGTCCGTGTGTCTTTCTCCCTCCCGCCCACCCCCCGCTCATGCCCCGCTCGTTCCCCGCTCGTCTCTACCACCCGCCCACCCCCCGCATATGCCCCGTGTGTCTCTCCCACCCCCGCTCATGTCTGTATGTCTCTTCTTTCCCGCTCACCCCCGCTCATGTCCGTGTGTCTCTCCCTTTCCCCACACCCCCTGCTCATGCCTCGTGTGTCTCTCTCCCTACCCCCACCCTAGCTCTTGCCCCGTGTGTCTGTCTCCCTCCTGCCCACCCCCGCTATTGCTCTGTGTCTCTTTCCCCCACCCACCCCCGCTCTTGCCCTGTGTCTCTTTCCCCCTCCCACCCACCCCCGCTCTTGCCCCGTGTCTCTTTCCCCCTCCCACCCACCCCCGCTCTTGCCCCGTGTCTCTTTCCCCCTCCCGCCCACCCCCACTCTTGCCCCGTGTCTTTCCCCCTCTCACCCACCCGCGCTCTTGCCCCGTGTGTCTCTCCCCCTCCTGTCCACCCCCTGCTCTTGCCCTGTGTGTCTCTCCCCCTCCCGCCCACCCCACACTCCTGTCCCGTGTGTCTCTCCCCCTCCCACCCCGTGTGTCTCTCTCCCTCCCCCAACCCCCGCTCATGCCCCTTGTGTCTCTCTAAATCCCCCCACCCTCCACTCATGCCGCGTGTGTCTCTCTCCCTCCCCCCACCCCCCGCTCTTGCCCTGTGTGTATCTCTCCCTCCCCCGCACCCACCGCTCATGCCCCGTGTGTCTCTCTCCCTCCCCCCACTCCCTGCTCATGCCCCGTGTGTCTCTCTCCCCTTCCCCCACCCCCCGCTCATGCCCCGTGTGTCTCTCTCCCTCACCCCCACCCCCTCTCATGCCCCGTGTGTCTCTCTCCCTCCCCCCCACCCCCGCTCATGCCCCGTGTGTCTCTCTCCCTCCCGCCCTCCCCCGCTCATGCCCCGTGTGTCTCTCCCCCTCCCGCCCACCCCCCGCTCATGCCCTGTGTGTCTCTCTCCCTCCTGCCCACCCCCCGCTCATGCCCCGTCTGTCTCTCTCCATTCCGCCCACCCCCGCTCATGCCCCGTGTCTCTCTCCCTGCCGCCAACCCCCCGCTCATGCCCCGTGTGTCTCTCTCCCTCCCGCACACCCCCCGCTCATGCCCCATGTGTCTGTCTCCCTCCCCCCACCCCCCGCTCATGCCCCGTGTGTCTCTCTCCCTCCCCCACCCCTGTGGAAACAGAGAAATTGATATGAGGCCGGGAAGCCAACAGGAAACACACCAACACAGCTACAACAATTACCAAAAGTCAATTGACAAACGGATAGCTATTCGGCTCTCAGAATAACAGAACAAACTTTCAACGGTAGTTCGCTGTGTGAGAGACCGTACATTGGGATACTCAGGTTTTTATACTTTTTTATCCAGCTCTGGCCAACCCCCTCGCGGGTTAACCATTCTTAGAACCAGGCCTAGAGTTCGTTGCCAGGTCGATCCCATAATGTATGCATTTTGATCAGTTCCGCTGATACAGTTGTTCATTTACACATAGGTCAGGGATAGGACAAGGTCTCAGTTCGCGACCCCAACAAGTGGCCTGCAGGCATATTACTTATTCATGTGTGCGGAGGTCACAACGGCCAGAATCCCAGTCGAAATGTCATTCGGCCTCCATTTTGAATTTCACGGTGACTTCCACACTACAAGAGAACCTAAAATGGCGGCTAAATCCAAGATGGCGATTTACACAGTACATTAAGGTCAAGACCTTGCCGCGGAATCTATTTACACAATGTTTTAGACAACTTGGTGTAGGCCAACACACATTCAAACAATGCTATAGGAGGTATAATATTATTGCGATTCCGACACCCCCGCCTATGCCCCGTGTCTGTCTACTGTTCTCCCCACCCCCCGCTCATGCCCTGTATCTGTCTCCTGTTCCCCTCATGTGCCGTGTCTGTCTCCTGTTGCCCCCCACCACCCGCTCATGCCCCGTGTCTGTCTCCTGTTCCCCCCACATGCTCATGCCCCATGTCTGTGTCCTGTTCCCCCACCCCCCACTCATGCCCCATGTCTATCTCCTGTTGCCCCCCACCCCCTGCTCATGCCCCCTGTCTGTCTCCTGTTCCCCCCACCCGCTCATGCCCCGTGTCTGTTCTCCCCACCCCCCGCTCATGCCCCGTGTCTGTTGTTCCCCCCACCCCCCGCTCATGCCCCGTGTCTGTCTCCTTTTCCCCACACCCCTTGCTCATGCCCCGTGTCTGTCTCCTGTTCCCCCACCCCTTCGCTCATGCCTCGTGTCTCTCCTGTTGCCCCCCACTCATGCCCCGTGTCTCTCCTGTTGCCCCTCACCCCCCGCTCATGCCCCGTGTCTGTCTCCTGTTGCCCCCCACCCCCTGCTCAGGCCCCATGTCTGTCTCCTGTTCTCCCCACCCCCCGCTCATTCTCCGTGTCTGTCTCCTGTTCCCCCCACTCCCCGCTCATGCCCCGTGTCTGTCTCCTGTTGCCCCCCACCCCCCGCACATGCCTGTGTCTGTCTCCTGTTTCTCCCCACCCCCGCTCATGCCCCGTGTCTCTCTCCTGTTGCCCCCCACCCCCCGATCATGCCCTGTGTCTGTCTCCTGTACACCCCACCCCCGCTTATGCCCCGTGTCTCCTGTTCCTCCCACCCCCGCTCATGCCCCGTGTCTGTCTCCTGTTGTCCCCCACACCCCCTGCTCATGCCCCGTGTCTCTCCTGTTGCCCCCCACCCCCTGCTCATGCCCCGTGTCTGTCTCCTGTACCCCACCACCCCCGCTCATGCCCCGTGTCTCTCTCCTGTTGCCCCCCATTCCCCTGCTCATGCCCCGTGTCTGTCTTCTGTCCCCCCCACCCCCGCTCATGCCCCGTGTCTGTCTCCTGTTCCCCCCACCCCCTCTCATGCCCCGTGTATGTCTCCTGTTGCCCCCACCCATGCCCCGTGTTGGTTTCCTGTACCCCCCACTCCGCGCTCATGTCCCGTGTCTCTCTCCTGTTGCCCTCCACCCCCCCGCTCGTGCCCCGTGACTGTCTCTGGTTGCCCCCCACCCCCTCGTGCATGCCCTGTGTCTGTCTCCTGTTCTCCCCATCCCCGCTCATGCCCCGTATCTGTCTCCTGTTCCCCCATCCCCCGCTCATGCCCCGTGTCTGTCTCCTGTTCTCCCCACCCCCCGCTCATGCCCCGTGTCTCTCTCCTGTTGGCCCCACCCCCCACTCATGCCCCGTATCTGTCTCCTGTTGCCCCCCACCCCCGCTCATGCCCCGTGTCTCCCTCGTGTTCCCCCACGCCCCGCTCATGCCCCGTGTTTCCCTCGTGTTACCCCCCCGCTCATGCCCCATGTCTCCCTCGTGTTCCCCCCACCCCCGCTCATGCCCCTTGTCTCTTTCCTTTCCCCCCCACCCCCGCTTATGTCCCGTGTGTGCCCTGTACCCCCGCGTCTCCCTCGTGTTCCTCCCCACCCCCTGCTCATACCCCTTGTCTCCCTCATGTTCCTCCCCACCCGCTGCTCATGCCCCGTGTCTCTCTCGTGTTCCCCCACCACGCTCATGCCCCATGTTTCCTTCCTTTCCCCCCCCACCCTGTGGGATGTATTTACCCATGCATCCTAGCCCTACCTCAAAACTGTGCAGTACTGACATGGAAAACATCATGATGGCCAGAGCTTCCCAGAAAATGCACAGGGAAATGCATGAAGAATAGGCTGCCACTCATTTTGCCGATGTTATGGGCACAGAAGGAAACTGCTTAAAACCACCATTGGACTACCCGCACAGTAGTCTGAAACCATTGGGAATGGCAATGCTGATTGCCAAATGCAACCTAGAATTGTGGGGAATTCATTCTTAAATCCCAAAAATGGGTGCAGTACCAGTACTCACCACTATCCAAAAGCCGGCGTTTTAAAACAACCCTGTGTTTCTCTGAAGGCAAGCCAAAGTGTCTATTTTAAACATTGCAACATGTGCAAAATATTCACTGAACACCAGCAGACATTTGGCAGAATGAGGTTTTGTGTGCTTACAAAATCTGGGAAATGAAGAGCCCAGAACAATGCTTATAACAAAACTGGCTGAGCTATGGAGTCAGCAGTTTAAGTTGCACTGGATTTAAAGACACTAAAATCGAAAATGTTTAGATTAAATGAGTGACCTATGTTTGGTGTCACATGCCTTTGTAACTGTTGAAATGTCATAGTTTTGCACTTAGAATCAGCATTCTAGCTGCATATGTAAAAATGTTTAGTTTTATTTGAATGCAGGAACTGGGGAACAAAAAGTGACATTTTATCTGAAACCTGGCTTAAGGAACTGAATTCTGCCTGGCAACTACCCCCATCAGGAGTGAAACTTGAGTCACAGCTGTGTTCCCGGGCCTAGCTGCCCTTTTGCTGCTCACACTAAGGATATGCCATCTATCTGATAATTGAATTACCTGTGCTCTGCAGGAAAGTGAACAAAGCCCTGTCCTGGCTCAGGCAAAGGTTTTATTGGCAGGAGTCGTAAATGGTCGTAAAAAGTGGCTTCCTCCTGAGGAAAGGGGAGGGGCACTGCCTGTGAGAGCAAGCTGGCTTGGCAGAACTGGAAAAACCAGAAATTCAACCTTGTGCTGAGGGTAAACCACACCCCTTTGGAGCCAGAACATAACTTTAAAAAGATGAATAACTCATAGAGCGGACATGTGAAAATTTTATAAATGATACCATAATTCTTGTGATTTTTCTGCCCACAGTTTAAGAGGTTTTTAGAACCGGTGGTATGTTCAGGGGGGTGTCAGCGGAAAAGTGGGGATAACTCTAAATGTATGCATGTTAAAAATCTGAAACTTCATCAGTTAATGTACGTACTCCCTGCGCACATGTATGTAAAGTTGGGTCAATGTCAGAAATTGCAAAATCAGTTAAAAAGTGAAATATGTGCCATTTCTGAATGCAAGCTCCCAGGAAGAGCAGAGTTTGAACAGGGGATACCTCCTGTAATGCATGATGGGTGCATATGATTTTTAAAACAATATGTACCTCTGCAAATATGTATTTGTTTCAAATCTAGATTTGTGTGTAAGTTGACAGGAGGAGTGGGCTCTCTGCAAGCCATAAAACGACATCACGCTGACACACACTTCCTTCCCCCAATCAAATGATAAATGGAAGTTTGACCAATTAGAAGCTGAGAGAGAGGTAGGGTCAGTGATGCTAGAACACACCCACATTCTAAACACATAAAAGCAGACAGACAGGACAGATAGGGACCTTCAATTCCATCTGCAGCGGGACGCTCTGCCGGAAAAATCCATACTTACCTCCATCAATCTTCAAAGAGCCAACACTTAGACTCCAAGATAAACAGAGACTTCAGAACCTTAACCAAAAAGGCCACTGCCAGCAAGAGTATTTGTCAGCAGGCCTCAAAATATTTTTGCAACTGAACTCTTCAGACAGCCGGGCGAGCCGTCTGAATTTTGCCAAGAACTTTTGCAAGAACCCGGTGACAGAAATATCCAAAGAGAAGGCAGGACCCGACCCAGAGAACCGGTGCCTAGCAGAGACCAGGCCATTGTATCCAGAGTGCTGACCCCGAGGCTGTGAGCAGTTCCAGAGGCCAGGCGCTGTGAGCAGAACCCGGGAAGACTTGACCAGACTGAAGTCCGTGACCAAGTCGCTTTCCGGTTCAAAAATCTCTTGTGAGTACTCAGCAAAACTCAGAACACATCTCTTAGTTAAAATAATATAATTCAATCCATTTTTAACCTAAGTAGAACTGCAGCTTAGCAATTGTGTTATCCTGCCATCATTTTTAAAGCTGAAAAAGTGTGCGTTTAAAATTTCAAATCTGAAAAACGACCTTTATTCAATCGCTCATATCTCCGCAACCGTTTGTGCTAGAGACTTGCAGTAACTTTTATTTGGAAGCTGAGATCCTAGGCTTTCCTAGGACCCCAAAACGATAGAGATAGTCCTTGTGGTTCCTCTGTAATAGCGCTCGGCGCATCCGCGAATTTTGCCGCGATTTGCAAATTTCTTCACGTGTAAAAAGCTGCTGCTGCTTGCCTTCCATTGCCAGAAATTCGTTTAACCTGCTAACTATCCCTGCATCATTGCTAGTGTGAGCCTGGACTAATATTAACTAGATACCAATCACCCTGAACCTCTGAAAGGGAATTAAAAGTATTTTAGCATACTTTTCAATTCATTGCCAGCACATATCAAAGCAATTTGGGCCTGTGTTTTCAAACTTCTGTAGTCTAAGCTTGCTGGGGTGAACTGAATCACATTTGATTGCATTTCTGAGAACTGTGTGTTTTCCTTCCATTTCCTTGCATTGCATAAAAGGGGGGAGGGGATTGCCAGAGAAAAGTGATTACATTGTTTTGCTGAAATCATATCAAGTTGTTTTCTATACTGCATTTCATTCATTCAACCTTGCATTTCCTTGAACCTTATAAAGCATTCTCTACCACATTATACTTCTGTACCTATTTACCAGTGTGCTACCTTATCCATTTCATGTCAACTCCTTATTGATTATAGAGAAGCGTGTTAGTGCCAGATTCTCCGTTGTTAATATTTATCATATCAGATTAAGTGTGATATTCAATTATTAATTTACTATAAAGGGTGATATATATCTATTGTTTGAATTATCAAATAAACCTTTTAAACTTGCAAAACAGAACTACTTCTTGGCTCAGTGGGGTCAGGGGGATTCCAAGAGAGGGGTGTTATATAGGGGTAGTCATCCAGAACGCATGAACTGGACATAAAGATATATCAATAAGGGTTTTCATTCAGTATTCTAGACTAGGCGTTAACTTAGCTGTAGTGCTGAATTGAATCCCCTTACAACCCCCTGCTCATGCCCCGTTTGTACCCTGTTCCCGCTCACCTCCCGCTCATGCCCATGTGTCTCCCCTGTTCCCCCCCACCCCCCGCTCATGCCCTGTTGTGTTCTTTATACACCCCGCCTTCCCTTTCCATGGTGGCCATCTTGGTGAAAGATTTTCCTTCCTACACCGGGAACCCGCAGGCGTCCCGGTGTAGGAAGGAAAATCTTTTTGTTTTTTTTACCACTCAGTGTTCCCACTTTGAGGACATAAGATGTTAGTGGTCTTCATCTATTGAAAAGGATGTTATGGTGACTAATAAAACCCTTTAAAATTTTGTAAAAAAAAATGTTACAGGGACGTTATGGTTAAGTTGCACTAATAAAAACCTATGAAATTCAAGGAAAAAACTTTGTTAAAGGGACGTTATGGTTAAGTTGCGCTACTAAAAACCTATGAAATTCAGTGAAAAAACTTTGTTAAAGGGACATTATGGTTAAGTTGCGCTACTAAAAACCTATGAAATTCAGTGAAAAAACTTTGTCAAAGGGACGTTATGGTTCCAAGTAAAACCGAAAAACCCTTGAAATTCGCCAGTTATGGTAAGCTAAGCAACCATAACTCGCGCCAGCACCGTGCACAGCTAAGACTAACACCCAGGACATCAAAGATGACATCACAAATGTAATTGATGACATCACTGATGACATCACATGTCTGGCTCACTCTTTTTTCTTTTGCTGACATATCTAGGCCACATGGTTTTCTTCAGTATCAGTCAGAAACTAAACATTTTATTTTATTTGTAGACGTATCCTTCAAGTAGGTTCTTACAGTAATTCCCTTAGAGTCCAGTCACATCATATGAAACATATACATACGGGAAGACACAAGCTTGAAAGACAGAAATCCTCTTTGTGCATAAAGATAATCAATAGACTTATGAGCACTTTCTGATAGTTCTGTTGTTTTTTTTTTATGGCTGTACTTTCCCTGTGGGTCCAATCACATCAAGTGATACATATACATAGGGTAAATAGCAGCTTTGAAACAGAGCAATCATTTATTTGCATGAAAATAATCAGTTAAGTTATGAATTGTTTCTACTACTACTTGTGCTTTTTTGCTAACTTCACTTTCCTTGTATATACACATATTGGTATGTGTGCTTGTGTCTTTGTGTTTTGTCTATAGTAATGCAATTATGTAATACATGTGTTTTATTAGCTACGTATTACATATCACAGTACACAAAAATCTATTACGAAAACAATTATCATTTCACTATTCAACATATTAACATTACGAATATTATACCTTCATCTTGTACGCTGCACACAATGTTATGTTTCTGTATGAGTAGCTCAGTACACTAGATAGAACCCCATAATAGAATGCTATTTATATCAATGCATCGTTCAATGCACTAATTAGGGTATGATATTTATTGCAATGATCCTTGACACTTGTTTCGCAACATTATAATAAGAATCCCTTGTACACATATTTCATGAAAAGTACATACACATGTGATGTCATCAGTGATGTCATCAATGATATTTGTGATGTCATCTTTGATGTCCTGGGTGTTAGTCTTAGCAGTGCACGGTGGTGGCGCGAGTTATGGTTGCTTAGCTTACCATAACTGGCGAATTTCAAGGGTTTTTCCGTTTTACTTGGAACCATAACGTCCCTTTGACAAAGTTTTTTCACTGAATTTCATAGGTTTTTAGTAGCACAACTTAACCATAACGTCCCTTTTAACAAAGTTTTTTCAATGAATATATATTTCTGGCTAGCATTTCAGTTTGGGCACTTCCACACAGATTTAATTAGAGGGCGGGACCAAAATGTTGCCCTTTCCCTTTTAAGCAGCCAGCGACCATCAATCTAACGGCACAGCCTTGTTGCGATTAACCTTTATCCTCAAGATTTAGATCATTATCAGAGTTCTCCTCGCTCATCACCCAACACACGACACGCCGTGAATGTGTGCACTTTGCAGCATGCATTCCATTTCCAATTAGCCACACGATTTCAATGAGAGGGAACATTGTTGGCTTTAAGCAGGATGTGCTATAAATAATGGCCCACCATTCCTGTGGATGATGGCAATCACGAAGATGCCCCTTGGAAGCGCCGCTCCTTCCCCGCTCCCGCCATGACACGCTACGCTGATTTCATTCCACCAGCCCAAGGAGGACAGGCGGCAGGGATTTTAACTTACTCTTATCCATGAACCACATTTTAATGACATTATCATCTTCTATTTCTGACATCCGCTATTATCTATTTTTCCTCATGAAATATGTTATGTGTATTAATGTGAGATGTATCTTTTTGCCGTGGCGAATGTCCTTCAGTTAAATACAATATTTGCTGGACCAAATTCGAATCCGTTTTCACTTTGCAGAACGTCCTTGCGGGAATGTTAGTTAGACGATCATCCGAACATCGGTTGGTGTCTCGGTTCCCATTGTACCTGCTTTGTAAGGTCATCCCCACAGGCGAGGTGTATGCATGCAGAGCCATTTTTTATTGAATTCTATAAATCTGAGTGACGGAAAAGTAACTTTTCTCGTGCTCATCTTACTTGGAAGCGTGCTGAAGCGCTCTGTGCAGCACTACTCAAACATGCAAGGAAACACTGGGAGCGCTAATGAGGAGACACGATTAGGAGCATGGCAGCGCGCGCATTCAGGGCATCTTTAGCACATGACTTTCCCGCCCGAAGCAGCACGCTTGGCACAAACAAACCCTGTTCCCTCTGGTAGCTGATTAATTAGGCACTGCAGGAGCCTAAACGGAAGACTGCTGGCCACATGACTCGGGGATGACAGCAAGAATTAGGCATGTGTGCCGCTCAAAAACATTTCCGTGGAAAGAAAGCGGCGCAGTAGTCTGAAGCACCAGCTTCTTGCATTTGATCATCGCTCATCACCATATCAAAGTAGCTCTTTTCAGGTCTGAATATTTGGTTTATATCTCACACGACTCCGTTCTTTTGTTAATTTACAGGGTCTCTAATATTCTAAATATGCCTAGTTTTTAGCCCCTCCAGTCCTTGTAATGAGCCCATCCATCAAAATGGAGCAACTCCAGCGTTAGCGATAATGTATTCCTCGCTGGCATGAGCACCGGCTACTTGTGTTGCTAAAGGGAAGATCACATATGCGAGAGCACAAACTGAAGATTTCATGTGACATTTTGCGTTTTCGAAACCAGCTCATTGTGGTAATGTCCTTCGCCAGAGAGTCATCAAATGTGCAGCTCATCAGCGACAGAAAAGGCCAACATCACACTATTTAATGGTGCAGTGTGATTGTTTAACATGTTAGGGCCACGTATACATGTGTCATTATTTTACCATAGATATCTCATTCGTCTATGTAAGCGAGTTGACATGAAGACAAATCATATAAAGGGTTATTACTAATGGTGGCACAAGGAAGACGTGTCCCTTCAAAGGCTTCCGTAACAACAGGAGACTAGTTCCGAACTCAAGCAGTGTTGTGTCCAGAAATCAGTATTAGGGAAGCAAACCAGGGGGCACAACTAAAACAAGGGTGGGGGGGGGCTGGGTGGCAGCAGATCAAAGGAAGGTCAACAGGCCAAGCTGGTTTAAATAAACATATTTTAACACCCTGGTTAAAAAAATTGACATTATGAAAGTTCCGAGTAGGTTTAAGACAATAACATTTTGCATCAAGTTGAAATGCACCCCAAAAATGTGAACCTATGTTCAACAGTTGCAAAAAGAAGGCCCTCAAAAAACGCCCAAAGCAAGTAAGTCTTACAAGTGTTTTAGTGCGTTTTTTTTTTATTGAACACAATCCATCTTTTGTTGATCTAACTTTGAGACAATCAAAAACAGAAGCAATGAACAGTCTGCAATCGTCCACACTGTTGCCTTTCATCATGTACCTTCAAGGTCCGGCTCACAGCACCCTGAACGGCACCCCAGCCAAACTTACAGTTTACATCTATAAACAGGACCGTTCAGCTGTCTTCCTAAAGTGCACACTCGTGTTTTAAACAAATAATCCATAAGAATTTTCCATCTAACTCCGGTCCATTATTTCAAGTTTGCTGAGAATAATAAAATCACATTTTAAACTGGTGTTCATGGCAGATACTCCCTTTGTGGAAGTGCTGTGATCCGTGTTATTATTACCCATATTAATGGTCATGTAACATAATGTAAAGTGACTTACATAGCTCATTTCTGAAATTTGTGGTGGCCTTGTGGTGTATGATATAATTTTTCCAAACCTAAAGAGGGGATGGTATAAGGCAGAGACTGTTATTGAACATGTGACGTTCATGAATGCGGGCCGGAAGTAAGTGCTCGTATGTCTCTGTGGCTAAGGGCATTAATACTTGGGCAAAGCACGCAATTAGATGACAGGACTGGGAGAGTCCCTGGTAGAGCACATTATGTGATAAAGCTAAAGATGTAGCAGGCTGTGTGATTAGCTCTGAGCTGCTCCGCAAGGTTCCATACTTACCAACATCATTTGGCCAAAAAGAGGTAGGATTGTTTATGCTTCAATACTAGTATGGCATCACATAACCTTTGGCTCAATGACGTAACATGCCATTTTGATCAGCGAAGGTTATTCCGAGCCTGGCAGTCCCTGCAGGAAAAAGACCCACAAGAAATAAGCCAATCGCCAGGAGAAAATGAGAACCACTATCCCTGTATTTCACCTGCGAACCAACACGTATTCTTTAAAATAGATGCATTGTTTGATATTACAGCTAACTGAAACACCGACTATGAAAGTAAATCCGGAAGAAGACTACTCTACTCTTTAGTGTGGAGAGTGGGAAGACAATGATGAATAGAATGTGTCAGATCATAATGTATTCCCTCATCACCTTCCTAGGTCTGCCTGTAACACCTACTTTCAGTACACACTCCAAAGTCCATCCTCCTTCAGCTACAAATGTAACCACTTCTGAGATACCTTTGTGTATAACAAACATTGTAGGATCTAGTATTCAAATCTGTAGAAAGGAGGAATAAATAAAATGCAGTTAAGGATTGGCAAGTATGACTGCATGGACATGTTTGTGTAGATTTTCCAACATGCCCAGCATTGTTTTTCATGTCACTGTTTGGTAGATGATCAGTTCAGTCCATTATTTTTGCACTGTACTGTCAGTTATCTTTAGAACCTATTGTTTCATTTGTATAGCTGTCATAACAAGTTTAAATTAATCGAGGGGGAGTAATAGAGATTTATTTCTGCTACTCAAGCAATAGAACCTGAGAAGGGGACATTACCAGACTTGTAATGCCCCACCACCCTCAGAGGATTCTATTTCTATTAGTACCACAGCACGTTGAACTGGGGTACTAATAGTGTTTTTTTTCTCAATTTCCAAAATGGTGTGAAAGTCGTTTCTCAACTCGGGAAAAAAATGAAAACAATTGGCTGCCATGGATCGGACAGAAGGGGACCACACAGAGTCCCTTCTCCCTCTCCATGGCAGCTATTAAAAAGATATAAAAACAGGTAAACAAAGAAAATGCCCATCATGGATCGGGTGAAGGGACTACACATAAACAGCCCTTTCCATGACAGCCAGAAGAAGAAGGGAAAGGAACGTGGAAAGACGTGGCACCCCAAGCGCCAGTAGCAGGTAGGTCTTTGTTGAGCTTGTGGGGACAAAGTGAGGGCCAATCAGATTTTCTTTAACAATCGGATTGTCCCTCAGCGTGTACTAATATTCTGTAAAATTCTTGTTTCTAGATTACTGTCCTTTGTTACAGTTATCACCTGTTTCCTTGAGTTTCTGAATACGAATATTAATGTTCCCATTGCTTGAAATGCTATACAATGATTCTGTTTTTAAAGTGTGAGGGCCTGAATGTTTTGTTTCCATGCAAAGATAGGTCCTGGCACAATGCTATTTGTAACACTTACAGTCAGTCGTGTTTATTTAGAAAGCCGTTGTTTTAGTTCTGTCCCTTGCAGGACATCTGTACATTGGAAAATGCACAACCTCCAGGTACGTACTTTTGCTAATAAGTTTGTCATGGTTGAACATTTGACACATGACCAGTGGGTCACACGATTCTGAAATTCAAATGTGGACTGGCCCAAAGTAGATGGTTAGTATAATCGTGGCTGAAGGTTTGAATGGGGGAGGGAGTTTTGTGGAACTTAAATAACAGTGAGGTTACTGCCCTTATAGAGGTTCCACTAAATAATCTTTGTAATTTAGATTTGATACTAGTCAATGAAAGGTTTTGAACAATGAGCGCTAAAAAATGATTTCCCAATATGCTTGTAAAAATGAACTTTAAGATAAGCATATTGAAAATAGGAACTGATACTTCCTTCGACTGTCACTTGCGTGACTCCACCCATCCATTGCCAGTCCAAACCCACACTTCAGGGAATCTTCAGGAAAACTATTGTTTAATTTCAATTGTTGCAAATATGAAATAATTTGGGATAGCCTAAAGGGCTTCTAGAAAGTTCCATTTTGATGCTGCTAAGATAGATCATGTGATGAATGCATTGGCTGCAGAGAGTTCTGCACAGCCTTCTGGTTTTGGTTTGACTGTTTTTCATTATTCGGAGGTTGATAAAATGATCATCATTCAGTTGTGTGATTCCACTTATTGCTAGGTGATGTGACAGGCAGTGTATTTTTGGTGCCTGGTGCATAGGGGGAAATCATTCTAAATATTTAAAACAATTTAAACCCAGTCTTGGGTTCAAAAGGCAATGCTAGAAGGGTGCATCGATTGTGTCTTTTGGATGTTGCACTATTCACTGGAGCTTTCAAAACACAGTAGAGGAAAGATTGTAAATGGTTAATCTGAACTCATAACTCCTTAAGTAAAACACCAAATTACCTTGGCAGAAGAGATCGTCATAGAACCCGCAAGAAACGCTTGGCGTCCTGTGGCAGCATAGCCTGGGCAATATTTATTTCTGTCGGCTGCACTGTGACTACATTACTACACAAAGAGACAGCTCTCTAGCTGGCATGGAATGTGTTGCTTCACACTGCCCCAGTGATGACCTGAAGTCCGCTGCATACGTGCACACGGCAGAGTCACCTCACATCCCTTACAGACTCGGAGCATCATAAATGCCTTCACACTAATGGACCTCCTGGCACGGGCTGAATAACTCTCTCTGCCGCTGCTGGCTCTGTGTCCTGGGGCTGGGCTCCGAGACAGCAGCCTGTGAAGCCATAAACTAACATGAGAATCTAAAAATAGAATAGCAGTAGGATCTGATACGAAAATCTTTAGGCAGTAGGACTGCATAAAAAAAATGGCCTACCTCCTGAATCCATAGCGGTGGCAAGTGTGAGGTTTGTGGGGTTGAGATGATGTTGCATGCATAATCTTGAGTGTATGTTATAGTATTGTTGTGTAGTTTAAAGGTGATCGATGGAAAGGTTGGGGAAAGCAGAGGGTTTCTGTGGCTCATGAAAAGTTGTATTAGAATTTTAGGGTTATGCTGAATCTGTAGGGTTCACGCTTTGTTGTTATCCATCTTGATAAGTTGTCCAAGTTCAGGGTTCAATTTGATGATGATTATGGATTGGTGGCAGTTTTTTATGTGTGATAGGGAAAAAAGTTGTGGGGAAAAGTTGGAGAGAGTGACCTGGGGTCCAGTCTCTGAGGTGTTCTTGATATAAGTGTTATGCACAGGCATGTTGAACATGCCAGTGAACCTGACCTGAATTTCATCCCGTTCGCGAGGGTGAAGCTCTGATCGGTTTGTGCCCAGATTTGTGATGGCTATTATGCTAAGGAGTTTCATGACCATTCTGGTACATCTGCATGATTTTGGTGGGCCTTACAGTCACACGGGTCCAGACATCCTGTTATAAAGTTCCATGACACATCAACCAGTAGATTGCAACAGGAGTCATGGATGTACCCCATGTAATGACACTTCTCCCCACACTTTATCACAAATCTCGTACATCGCATTACAAAGGTAGCACACGTGTGTTGGTCACCATGCATAGCACAGCATGCGGGCAAATCAGCCCATTGTTGTCACTGTACAAGATCACCAGGGAGCCGCCAAACTGAAGGTGAATGGCTGTCACTTCTCTGAAAAATCAATTTTTGGGGACACATATTCTGCAAAGGAAACAGGCTACAACAATGTATCTGGGCACAAGGAGAGGGGAGGCACGGTTAGAACCCTACATGGGATGTCAGACCCCATCCCCACCCACAGGCAGCAGCAACACACATGCATGGAGCCATGTCATTAAGGAAGTGTGCTTAAATCAGATGCAGAGATTCGATGGATAGACTTGTGATGAAATCCCTGCTCTCTGCACGGGTCCACAGCTGGCCCTGTAATACATACCAGTATATGTTCATGCAAGGTCTCATGATGCGTTCAGTTTGTTACCATGGGACACATGGTTACAGGTATACTCACAACACACCCACCTGAACTGCGAATGTATCCTGATATGGAACAGCTTGGTGTCCATGCGACCCCCCTTTCAGGCACTCCCCGGGCAAGAAACTGGCTGGACAGTAATGTTTGCATAGACATCGGGTGAAGGACTCATGTCCCCCACACATTCTAAGGAGCCATCTAATCAGAAGCAGTAAGCCACAATGAACAGCGTGTCCTTCACTGTTGCAGAAGAGCCTCTCAAACCACTAGGTAGCTGGAAACAAGGGATGTAAGATATTTTGTCTTACTGGGGTAAATTTGGGATTTGGTGGTATTTTTTTACCGTAAAAATAGTGGCGATAATTTGGTGGTAAGTTAGTCTTGCACGTAGATTGGATTTAGCATCATATTATGTTAGTGACCATACCTTATTAGCTTATATTGGTGGTAATTTTAGTAGTATTTTGTTTTGCGGTATTTACTTCTGTAGTATGGCGATGAGCATGGTTTTCTTCCTTATACTATAACCCTATCATAAAACAAAAATGTCCTTCCTATTAGAATACCTCCCAGTGGTCTATAGAGAGCCTCAGACTTATGCACTGTTAGAACCCAATGATTTTATTTAGAGTGCCACCTATAGTTTGTGGCTGGTATCACTGGCTTATATACATCCAGTAATCTATGTGTCATAAAGTATCACTGGTTTATTTACATCCAGTAATCTATGAATCAGATCCTTTCCCATCAGCATGCAAGAAAAGGGCATTCATCATACCGCACACACACCTTCTCTTATCTGTTAGTTTGCTTCTGTTGGTAAATTGGCAAATGCACTACTGCACTAATGTGAGCCTCCCCTTTAGACATCATCTATTGAAAATAATTCACAGATGCATGAATGACACAAACTCCCATTTGTTTTCATAGGTACTTATTATATTGAATTACATTTGCATGTCATCAAGTCTTACCATGGTTATTTACAGCAGCCTCTGGAATACAAAAGAAAGCAAAACAGGACAAGCAGGTCTATTTGAAACATAGATTAATGTTCCCACATTCTGAAAATGACAAAAATAAACATGCAGTGATTTTCTAACCTTTCTACACTGTAATAAACCTTAGCCAAACATACAGCATTCAAATGATCCTCACATGGCACAAATCTTACCAAGATTAGCACTTCTTTTGAAGTTCTCAGCACAACCTTGCTCCACTCGCAAAGGCAGGCCCAGTGACAATGCAAAATGATTCTGTACATTTTGTGTGGGGAGTGCCAGCGAGATATCTCTCACAGCCAGCGCTCTAACCCCTTGGAACTCTGTCTGTCTTCACAGCCCAGTCTGAACTAACTGAACTAACTCCTCTCCGCAATTTATGCCATTAGGAAAGATCGGATGCTTCCCATTTTGACGTGGCAAGTCTGCCTATAATTCTCCCCCAATCAGGTTAACAAGGATGTGTTCTGTAACAACCCTCATGTTCAGAACAATGAGAGCTTCAGAACAGAATTATTGTTTCTTTTTGTTTTCCTACTGCAGCATTCTTTCTGCTCCCTGCAAGCTAAAGTAAACGCCAGTGTGCATTTAAAATGCATTTCAGTAGTTCCACCAAAACATGTATTTTCACCTCATTTTGCACATGAGCCTACATTATAATGTTAGGGAAGTTAGAATTAGTTTTTTAGCAATGTTAATTAAGTTAATTAAGTTAGTCAGTTATATGATTAATGTAGTCTCCAACAAAAAAAAAAATTGGTGCACTTCAATGTTTGGCCTGGCAGCACTAAGCTTTTCTATGCGTGCATTTCATTCTCTGCAGTTTCAGGCTGGGCTTGGTGGTGTTGTAAAACCTGTACCTTGCATGCCACCAACAACATATTTACATGTCATACTGGCAAATTACATGGCCACGGTAGTGGCCATGTAGTTATGGTTAAGTTGGTGTTTCCATAGGAAGAGCATTTATTGGGCAGCTTATAACTTCGCTCTCCCTGGACGAATCCTCACCAAACTTTGCTAAAGAAGTATTTGGGTCACTCTGAACTTTTTCGCACATTTTGGTGAGGATTCGTCCAGGGGGGGCAAAGTTATAGGGGGGTCCCAAAACATTTTTTTTCCCATAGACTGAATGGGAAAACATTTTTGCTCGCGTCTACAGCCCAAACCGCTGGACGGATTTTCACCAAATTTGGACCAGGAGCAGCGGCTTGGTCCCGAAAACATGCTTTTGCAAATTTTGTGAAAATCCGTCCAGTAGTTTTTTTTAAAATGACCAAAAAGTAGGGCAAACAAAATAGTGAGATCTGAGTTCGGTCCGCGGACGGACTTCCCTGTTCGCTCCGCGGACAGTGTCCTGATTGGCCAATCGGCTTGCGTGATGTTCGCTGACTTGCAACGTGTTCACTGGTTGGATGGCGTGGAGCGTGAAGCACGTCAAATTTTCGGTAGCGCCCGCCATCTTGGATTCGCGGTCGTCTGCAGACAGCGCGGTGAAACTTTGTTAAAAATTTGTATTTAGTAGAGTGTGTTGGTGTGTAGGAGTGTTTGGGGAGGGTGGGAGTGTATGAGATAGGATGAAAGTTGTGTTTTTTTATGTGTTAGACGTTCTTTTTGTGTTCGATTTGTCTGCGGACATCACGGGTGTTCTGAAATGTTCTAAATAAACTGAATGGGGGGTGTTCTGAGGACTCAATATGTGTCCGTTTTGTTCTTCAGGCAAACTGAAACTGTTCTAAGAACACTCGCAGTGTCCTGAAATGTTTGCAAATAAACAAAATGGGGGTGTCCTGAGGACGCTGTCCGTATTGTTCATTGTCAAGTTGAATATGTTCTAAGAACACTTGCGGTGTCCTGAAATGTTCGCAAATACACAAAATGGGGGTGTTCTGTAGACGTTGTCGAACACTCGCTGTGTCCTGAAATGTTCGCAAATATGAATGGGGGTTGTGGCTGGCAAGTTGAATGTGTTCTAAGAACACTCGCGGTGTCCTGAAATGTTCGCAAATAAACAAAATGGGGGTGTTCTGAAGACATTTCTAAGAACACTCGCGGTGTCCTGGAATGTTCGTAGGGGGTGTCCTGAAGGCGTAGTACGTATTGTTCGCTGGCAAGTTGAATGTGTTCTAAGAACACTCGCAGTGTCCTGAAATGTTCCCAAATAAACAAAATGGGGGTGTCCTGAGGACGCTGTCCGTATTGTTCTCTGTCAAGTTGAATGTGTTGTAAGAACTCTCGCGTTGTTCTGAAATGTTCGTAGGGGGTGTCCCGAAGATGCTGTTCGTATTGTTCTCTGTCAAGTTGAATGTGTTCTTAGAACACTCATGGTGTCCTGAAATGTTCGCAAATAAACGAAATGGGGGTGTTCTGAGGACACTGTCCGTATTGTTCTTTGTCAAGTTGAAAGCGTTCTAAGAACTATCGCGTTGTTCTGAAATGTTTGTAGGGGGTGTCCTGAAAACGGTGTCCGTATTGTTCGCTGGCAAGTTGAAAGTGTTCTAAGAACACTCATAATGTCCGCGGACATTAAAAGTTTCCATAGACCATAGTTGAAATGTTTGACTCCATGGATGTGATATGCTGCGGTGGTTGTTGCCCTGGCTACAACCACCACAGCATATCACATTCAAATTTGCTTATAACTTTGGGTGAAAAACAAATGTATAAGGAACAAAGGTATTAGATACTATGCATGTGATATGCTGCTATGGTTCTCCTTATTATTGTATACTTACTGTTTGGTCTAGTAACCGGAGTACATGTATTTCTTGTTAATTTCTGTGATAAAACAAAATAGCATACTAATACTAATAGTATTAGTATTTTGTAATGACTTATTACATTGTATAATCAATATACTTTTTTTTTTTTTTGGACCCTCATATTTAGTAGATTACAAATCAGAGTACTGTGCAATTTGCTCAGTTTCTGTATTTGTTGCTAAAATCATTGGGTCTGTGGGAGAAAAAAAAATCCATGTTGGATTAAAAAAAAAACTTTTCTGTTATGCTATAGTTTATTTGTTTGTTTGTTTTCAGTGTTCACTTGTTGTTTCTGGCTAATGCTTTATACTTTGGCTTGTTGCATTTATTTGGAGCAGTAACATATTATTTATTTGTTTTAATATTATAAAATTTTGGAGCAGTTACATACCAATTGGCGTATTCTAACTGTCTATTTTTCTGATATATTTTAATGGTATTGATTTATCTATTTGGATATTGTTAAATTTTGGGACAGTTAGATACCAATTGGCATATTTTAACTGTGTATTTTTTGGTCTAATTTAGTGGTATTCATTTATCTGATAGTTGTTGTAGAATCTTTGAGCAGTTAGATAGCTTTTGGAGTATTCTAACAGTTTATATTTTTTTATCACAAGTTTACTTAGGGTTTAAATACAGTTTAGTTATCAAATTTTGGTTTTAAGAATCAGATAAGTGTTTGTAAGATTTCCTGGTAATCTCTGCTTTAGAGTAATGGTACTATCATTACATTCAAACCATCCACATTTCTTTTTTATATATGCAGTGTAGTGTCCTGAATTGGTTGTGGCTCCTGCGTGGTAGATTATACCTATTGTTGTGAAGGTTTTCTTACCAAGTGATATTTGACCATGTTTGAATCCAGTCAGCTTGCAGTTGTTTTTGGTACCATCTTCATTGTAACGTAGAAGCATTAGTATTATGTATTTACTATGTGTTTGTATTACTAACGTGGAGCGATTATCTGAATTGCAGGTAGAGCATAATCTACCATGGTTTACATTTTGTACAAGTCGCTGAAATGGAATGGATTCACAATTTGGTATTGATATATATATATGAAGCGTTGAATGGGGATTTGTTCTTGTGTCACATTGTTGCAGAGAGTGCATGTATGTTTCCACATGTATGAAATCTGAAAGATTTAATTTATAGGTATGTTTTTGTTTTCCAGTACTTGTAGTAAGTGCATTAGAAATTCTTGTGGATCTTCCTGTGAGTTTATAGAGAATTTCACCATTCCAGCACAGTAGTCCAATTGTTGTCTTATTCCATAAACACTATACGTGTTGTCAGGATTGTTTGCTGCATTTCTGTGAAGTACTAACATTTTCAAACACAATGGGTCTGTACTGTGTAAGTAAATGTTGTCAACAATTGGTGGTAATTGAAATAGAATATTCATTGCTACATTTGCGTAGCAACTTACACCAACTATATTTGAGAATTTAAATTGTCCAGGTAGTTCTGTATCTAACTTTTTTTTTGGAGTTTGTCTTCCTTCTTTAAAGAAGTGCCTGGTTTACTTTCCCTAATTGATTCTTTTTTGCTTGTGGTACTTGATGAAGTATTAGTTTCTTTTACTCTCTTTGGAGGATTTGCAGTGACATCCTGTTGCATTTCTGTTTGATTTATTTTTCTTTTATAACGTTTTACTTTTTGTGGAACAGAATATGTGTTTAGGTGGGGGGTGTATAGTGAGCGAAGTCTATTGTATTCTAAAATGCAAGGAATATCACCGTTTATTTTACTTGCATCAAAGTTGATTAGAAATAGACCATCAAGTGTACGTAAGCGTGATAGTGCTACAAAGCTCATGCCTTCTTTAAAAACTGTGTTACCAATATCTATCATTGCTTTGTCTAGGGTAAGACTTTGTGATTTTTGAATCGTGACTGCGTATGCAAGAGTTAGAGAAAATTGTTCTCTGCGTACATACATATCTTTGAAGAGAAGGAATCTAGCTGTTGAGCGTCCAATCCTTTTTACTTCTGAAAGTTTGTCAAAGAATATATTGACAAACTGAATTTTGTTGTCGCGTGGGTAAGTTTGAAAGCCAACAACTGTATCCAGTGCTCCATTAACTAGTCCTTGGTCCACATCAAGGTTACGTTTAAGCATGACTCTGCAATTAAAGGATAATTTTAATATCTTTTCTAAGCCTGCTATGTTTGAGATTGATTTTTCTAAACAATTTAGTCTTGTTGTGGCTTGGTCACACATGGGTAGTGTCATACCATGTACATCTAGATTGTCTGTGGTGCTAATTTCCATGATTGCTTGCATTTCTTTACTTACCATGATTTCGTTGAATTTGAAACAGCTTGCAAGAGTTGGCATTAAGGCCATACAATTGACATTTTTTGTGGGCTAATTGTTCCATAACATCTGTAGCACATGCATTATCGCCATACAGTGCATTAATGTGCCGGGTTTTCAATATTGCTTCTGCTTCTTTAGAAAGTATACCAACTCTGATACTTTTTAAAATGTTGGCATACGTGAGATCTGCAGATTGCCGCATGTTTTCTATTAATTCTCTGTATTGGAAATGTTGCCAAAGGTTGACATTTCCAATGCTGCCTAATGTTTTAAAAATAGGCTCACCTTTTACTGGTGTTAATTGAAGCAGATCTCCAAAACAATAATGTGTTTTCCTGCAAAGAGCTCTTCATAGTCTGTTTTGAGTACTTCTTGTAATCTGAGGTGAATCAAAGCTAACATCAGGTTGGAGACCATGCTCACTTCATCTATTAGTAGCATTTTCATTTGTTTCAATACTCTGCGTAATTCCATTGCAGCTTCTGCAGAAAGTTTGTAATAGTCTAATTTGTTCTGGTGTTCTACTGGTAATAGTAGTAATCGGTGTAATGTAACACCACCTATGTTGTAGGCAGCTAAACCTGTGGGGGCAGTGGCAACAGCTGATAGTTTGTTGTTTGTCAATTGTTGAAGGAACTTACTAATGATTTTGATTAGGAATGTTTTGCCAGAACCAGCTTCACCACTGACATACAGTAGTATAGGTTTATAATTATGGCAGGGACATTCTTCATTTGTTTCAATACTCTGCGTAATTCCATTGCAGCTTCTGCAGAAAGTTTGTAATAGTCTAATTTGTTCTGGTGTTCTACTGGTAATAGGAGTAATCGGTGTAATGTAACACCACCTATGTTGTAGGCAGCTAAACCTGTGGGGGCAGTGACAACAGCTGATAGTTTGTTGTTTGTCAATTGTTGAAGGAACTTACTAATGATTTTGATTAGGAATGTTTTGCCAGAACCAGCTTCACCACTGACGTACAGTAGTATAGGTTTATAATTATGGCAGGGACATTCTTTATTTTCATGTTTTACACCATGTGCAATTTGTTTTGTTACTTCTTGAAAAATGCTACTTTGCTCATTGTTTAGTTTTGATTCAAGTATAGTTAAGTCTTCTTTATCTCATACTGAAACATGGTGTTTTCTACTTCAATCATAGCTAATTCTGCCTAATTTATTATTAGTGGTTCTCCCAGTGGTTCTTGGCTTCCTGTTACAGAAGGTTGACTACTGTCAGGAGTGTCCTTATCTAGTTGGGCTTGGAGTTCTTCTTCGTGTTGCTGTTCATTGTGCAACATTGTCTTGTACTGTGTAAAGTTTACATCAGTTATAGTGCTTTCATTTGCTTTGAAAGCATCCTCATATGAGTCATAGTTATCTAGTAATTGTTCTTCTTTTCTCCATGGTTTGAAGAGTTGTAGCAGGGACATGTAATATACTTCTTTATGTTGAGGAGTCTTTAATGACAATGTGATATGATTAATTAAATTTGGTTTAGTGAGTTTAACTAAGCTGCCTTCACAGTTTGTCACTCTATATTTACCTTTTTTTTCATCAGGTTTCATATTATTTTTGTATGTGTAGTTTGGGCTATGTGGTATAGACACATGTTTTCCAAAGTATTACTTTTGTTTGAGTAGTATGTGTCCAATAAATTGTTTTTCAAAATGTCTTGGCTGTTGGGATAATGTTTGGCTATTGTTTCTATATCTTCATATGATTTTAGAACTCTTTTTCTAGATTTAGCTGGACCAAGACTTAGCCATACTATATTTTCAGATTTACCAATCAATGCAGTACCAGTTAAACGATCAGCTGCTTCTTATGATCCACATTCTCTATGGGTGAGTATTTTTATGCCCAATCTATATAATTTCTGAGACACTGTTTTATCTGATGACAGATCATTCCAGAGGTCTTGGAGCTCTGTCTTTTCTGCTTTAGTTAAGTATGCTGTGACATATTGTGCAACTGCAGTAGAATTATCTGCAATGTACTGCACATCTATGTTTGCATTCTATAAGTGGGCAATGATTGCATTATAATCATTGATATATTTTTCTTCTTCTTTTCTTTTTATGTAATATGTATTTTTAGGTGACTTACCTTAAACACTATGTATAACTGAAGACATGAGGTTGTTCACTTGACCTGTATTTGTAACTGGTCTAGGGAAACCGTATCAGCATTTGGTGTAGTATTTCCCTTTGTTTTTGTATTTACGACGACAATATTTTCCACATTTGTGTCTTTGAAATTGTAAAATTTGTGCATGAAGATCACTATTTGTGGCTTCTGTTGGAATTTCACAAGTGACATATTTTTCAATAAACTGTAAAACAGTGGCATCACTGTCTTGACCAAATTTAGGAGCATCTTTAATCCATAAAAGCATGTGGATATGTGGTGTTCCTCTGGCTTGGTATTCTTTTCTCCAAAAGAAGTGTTGCACTTCTCCAAGGGGAGGAACAGTTGTATTACAAATAAAATGTAGTATAGCAATGAAGCAATGGTGAAAATATCTTGAAACATTAACAGGATCCAAAGAACAAAGTTCTCCAGGTGTTAGTATATCTATGTTTGTTTTGTTTTTATTTGATATGCGTAGGAAATCATGTAAATCTTCCCATGCATATTCTGCACAGCTTAATGTAACAAACCAAGTGGTGGGCCAAGGTTTCTGATCATACAACGCACATCTCCATGACGTCGAAACCAGTACTCTTTAGTACCACGCATATTTGCTAATAGATTTGTAAGATTTGCCTGTAAAACCTCATCCTTTTGTTGCACTTTTTCTAATAATTGTGTAGCTGTCATATTTTGAAAGTGTGATCGTGATTTTAATATGTGTGCAACTCCGTAACATAAAGTTGCTAGTTCACTTTCAAAGAGTAGGTGGAATATGTATTCCACATTTTGTCGAAATCTGGGATCTTCAGAATACATTCGTAATGAGCGATATTCTGATACTGATATTTGAACAGGTCTATCATCGTATCTTCCTCCTTTGCCAGTAGGAAATAGTAGAGGAAAAGCACGTGCTTCTATACTTTTTTCCCATATGCTGCTTGGTGATCCTTTTGTTTCACGCATTTGGTAAGTTTCCAGTGCATCTTCTATGGTGTCATTAGAGTGCAATGGGTGAATTGTATAATGGTCTAAAGTGTTTGCTATTGTAGCAGGATCTAGGAGCTCAAATTGACCAGTTTCTTGTGTTTCTTGAATTATTTCAGTTGTATCTTTCAAGTTTTCTTCGATATTAATTTCTTTGTAATAATCATTATTCTCTTTGAGATATTGCAGGGCTTCTCTAACTTTATGTAAATCTACCAGTTGTTGCCAAATTTGTTTGTCTTTTGTAGGTACTCCATTTACCAAGATAATTAAAGATTGTTGCATTGGACGTTGCACTCCTAGAGTGTGCACATTTTCTTTTAGATCTAATGGTAAATACACTACTTTTCCACGAATACCTTTCACTAATTCAGAGGGAGGTAATTTTGCAGTTTTTGGTTGAAGGGGTATTATTGCTTGAAATGGATGAACTGTTTGAATTATGATGCTCTCATATAAATTAATTTGTTGAAGGAGTTTTGGTAGTGGATGTAATTCCAAGTTATTTGAGATAGCACGTGAAGGAGTTTGGTTGTTGTCAAGTTTGGTAGTGCAGTAACTGCAAAGTATTATGGGGTCAGTTATTTCGTATTTGTTTTCTGCTATAAGGTAGAGAGCTAATTCAAACCATTTAGAATCTTCATTGTCTTCTATTTTGTATGAAAGGTCTATAGTTTTTGTGTTACTTTTATAAAACGTTCTGCGGCAACATACACACACGTGGTTTGGTACTTCAGCTGAAGTGCTTTGAAATTTTAGTATTTCTTTTTTGTATGTGTGTAGTGAAAGGTTGCCATGTGCAGATTTGTTACGCAGTTGGTTGACAGCTAATTCATCTTGTAAGTGGGTTTCATTTCCAAAATATTTTTTCTGTATATACTCGATTTCTTCTAGTAGGTCTTTTGGTGTACCATGTAGAAGAATGTTATTTAAATTGGCTAGTGCTAAAGCAGGACTTTTTGCATAATACAGTTTAAAAACTTGATTTCTTATACTTGCATGATGTGTTGATATCCTTTTGATATCATTGAAGGTTGTTTTGCAAGTAGCTCCTGATATGCAGGCCAACGAATGTCCTTGCAGTCCTGTGTGCTTGCGTACTGGACAAGCATCCATACTTTGCAGTATTTTAATTTTGATTTTGTCTTTGCTTTTCACATATTGATTGAGGAATAGGCGTAAAGATTTGAACATTTATTTGGGAATGTTACACATTGACGTGCATGGCCATGTGTAAATTAGATGTTCTGATTCAGTCGAATGGAGGGGTAAATCTAGGTTTTCAGGGCATATTTTTGTAAGGAGTACTTCTTGTTCCATTATGGTATTATTAACTTTTTCATAACCTCGACCACTGCTATGTATGGCAATTGTATTTGTTTGCTTTTGTTTGTACGCTTCTTCATTAAAGTATGTTTCTGTTCACATTTCGTTTATTGAGAAGTCTTTTTTGAAATTTAGTTATTCGTTTTGTTAGTGGTTTAATTCTGTTTAACACAACAATAAATAAGTTTCTTTTGAGAAGAATTGCACTGTCTATCAACGCTTCTAAGATTACTTTCCTACGATAGGTTTGAAGTGTTGAACCTGGTTTCTCTCCTGTTTTTATCAGATTTTGAAGGACTTTGTGACGGAACATTTTGGCTAGTATACTTTTCTTGGTATGCTTACTTTGTACTATACCAAGATTTATAGAAGACGTTTTATTTGTAGTGATAGTTGATTTTCTGTTAATTGTTTTTTGGGTTGTTTTACTTTTTGATAGAGGAGGCAAAGTTTTTGTACTAGAAACTTCTTCTGTTTCACTACATGACTGCATTAGCTGTTGTGTTTCAACGTTTTTTACAAATTCTGCTATAGATGGGTGTTTATGTTGGAGACTTTTCTTATCATTTGCTCTACTTCTCCGTCCCTTTCTACGGAGTTGCTTTTTGGTGGGCATTCTTTAGCGTCTTGAAAAAAATACAGAAGCTATTGGTTGGGGTTTTCTGCAATGCATGTGTGTTGTGTGCATGATTGTTTGAGTAAGATGATAAAGATGTATGCAATGGTGTGTGATTGTGAATTGGGAAGTTGAACTACTAGGGATTGCTATTCTTCAATTAATGTGTTACTAAACTGGGGTTCAGATGACAGAAAAAAGTAAGCCGGTGGTGTGGAGAAGAATAAATAATATAGGTAAAGCTATACAATTAAAACAGTTGTTTGTTCTATAACATCTACATTCTAGCGGCTGAGTTGGGTAATTTGTGTGCCGAAAAATAGGACTTTGAGGGCCATTCTGACAGGAGATCACTGTTCAAGACAGGGGGGGAATTTTTGGTCAGAATGGAGAAGAATCTCTATTTTTAGGTACAGAAATACCATGAATGCACCGTACAGTGCTTGTGAGTTATAAATCAAATATTATGGTAACAATCGACTTACTTTTTTTTCAAAAATGAGTAGTTTGCTTCTTAGTTGTTCTTTGTAAATCAAAATTGGCTGCTTCTATTCAGGAGAATGCGCTTCACTGCAATTGTAAAAGAAAGAAATTAATAATTTGGTTGCTATATAGCACTGTTTTCATTTTAGACATAGATTTTTTTAAATTGAAATGCTCAGCGCCTTCCTGAAAACCATTAAAACTATATAATGAGTAAGAGTAGGAAAGAAAATATCTTTACTATGGTTTGTGGAATTCATAATCTACCAACGTGTACCACTATTCTTGTAACTAAGCTTTTCCATGTAATAGTGAGTCATTGTCATCATAGCTCTCAACCATGTGTGTCGCAAAGGCGGGTGAAATCACCTGATTCTGTTTTTGGCGGGTGAGACGCCCATTGGAATGAATGGGCGTGCAGGAGGCTTGGCGGGTGAGTCAGTCCTTTACAAGGCGGGTGACACCTGCCAAAAGCGTGTGAGTTGAGAGCTATGTGTCATAGCCTGCTTTTGCACGTAACAGTGAGTGAATGTCATAGTCTGCTTGCCCTATATAAATGTATGTAAGTACTTATATAAACGGAAAAAATTAAAACCAATTATGTGTTTGTACAAATATTATTGTTTGAGATTTGATCATAGAGTGTGTATGTTATTTTGTGTGATTATATGTCGTGTATATATTTTATTTCAAAAATGTTAGTTTAATAGTATTTGCATGTGTGTGTGTGTGTGTGTGTGTATGAAGAAATTAAACGATATAAAGGTTTGTAAGTGACAGGTCATTTTAGGACAATGAAACAATGATTGTCCATTCATTTCTCAGATTATAGAAGGTAAAAGTCGGTTAGAAAATGTGTTCATGTACTGTGTAGAAAATATGCATACCTGTACTTTCAGTTCATGTATATGGATATGGACCAAACTGCAAGTAGAAATATTGGAGATTTGTATAGTATTTCTCGTAGATCGTGGTTGTCAATGGTATGAGACTTGTAGTGCTGCTCTACGATGATGCAGTTAAATGTAGAGTTATTGGATTTGATTGGTGGATGGTCATGTGATTGCTTAGCTACATCCAATGAGGGAATGGCACAGAGAGTGAAATCGAAATGGTAGAAGGGCTGTACATGTTACGATACGTTCGCGGATATGGCGGTAGTTCTAGGACTACGCGTATTACATCCGGGGAATTTGGGGAGGGGGGTATGGAAATGAGATTGGATGAAGCAAGGGATTTGTCAGTAAAGTTTAGTGAGTGTGTTGTGCTAGGAGAGGTTTTCTCAGATATTGTTTTTGCAGAGAGAAGAACATATAGCTATGGCTGAGTGTTTCAAAACACAGATTGTATGGATTTTGGGAGACTCGTGGATTCATTGGTTGAAGGTGCATGCAGAAAGCTGTGGAGTATCTATAGATCGTGGATTCCCACATGTGGAAGTGCACTGGCATAGAGTGCGTGGAATGAAGTGGTTGGACTTGCTAACTCTCTGTGCAACTTTGAAGATAGAGGAACATCCAGACATAATTGTAATTCATTGTGGAGGGAACAGTTTAGGACATGTGTCTGGAATTTCTTTGCAATTTGCAATGAAAGAAGGACTTTAGAAGATAATGGACATGTTTCCAAACTCTAAAATAATTTTTTCACGGATTGCGCAGAGACAAGTGTGGCTTCGTTCTTTCTCATGTGATCCATAAATGGAGAAAGCAAGGCGTAATGTTAATAAGGATGTTTGTGCCTTCCTAAGAGATTTTGGCATGTCCTCTTTTAACAATGAAAATATTTTGTTTCGTAGTACATACATTTTTCGCAAAGATAGAGTCCATCTTACTTATGCTGGCAATCAGATTTTTCTGAGAAATGTACAAAATGCATTGCAACCTTTTTTAGAAATACAGCATTCGTTTTGAAGTACGTCTTACGTAGTTAAAATGTTTTACATTCAAACACCTCCCAAAGGCTCTTTTCAGAGCCACAACTTCCTGTTAGAGAAAAATGCATTGGTTTCAATAGGTTAGCAATGTGATTGTTTTTCTGTTCGCGGACCGTCTGCGGACTTTCACGAAATGGAAATGGCTATGCTTTATGTATCTTCACTTCTATTTTTTAACTGTGAAAGGCGGCTCGGAAAAGAGCCTTATTTTTTTTTTGATTTTTGTTATTTTGTATTTTTTTTGTTCTTTTTTATACAAGACACACTAGGAGAGGAGGGAAAGGAGGGTAAAGGGAGGGGGACACCAATCACAGGGATAAGAAAGGGCGAGCTGAGAGAGGAAGATGTAGAGTGGGTTTTATTTGGGTATTGAGCAGGTCTTCTGGTGCTCTGAGACGATCGTCTCAAAAGCACTCCGAAGTCGTTCCCCCCTGCAGAGTACTGTGTCACAGTACACACATACAACTGTGACCCTCGAAATGTAAGGGTCATCAGAATTCTGTATGGCCTGTGAGGCAGCTTGAGGAAGACGCTGTCCCACAGAGGTGTTCCTTGTGGTGACAGGATCAGGAACGGAGGATGAAGTAGAGGCAATCAACCTACTACGCATCTCGCAAGGTACTGGCGAATGGCCCCAGTGTGGAATGAGCGCAGGTGTCGCTTCATGGTAGTGGTCCCAAAGCTATACGAACCATGCTTCCCGCGACTGAGTACTATTTTGCACTCATTACAGGTGACACGGTTCGCATGAGACTTAGGACCGTTTCCATGAACGGTAAACAACCGCCACACCCAAGATTCACGCCGACGGCGGGTAGTAGGGATTTCCTCTACCTCATTCTCGTCATCCTCTTCTTCCTCCTCTATATCCTCACTCCTGTTCCCCTCTTCAGGCCTTGGGGAAATGGTGGTGGTGGAGGGGGTGGGGGTGGTCCTGAGGCAGATGTAGCACCATGTGGTAATAGTCGAGCCATGGATGTCATAGGCTTGGAGATGGAAATCTCAAAATCTGCAAAGTATGCAGCAAAATGCAGTGTGCTCTGTGGAATAGTCAGAAACACAATGAGAATGCGCTCTAGAGCGTGGTCTTATATCGGGGTGCTTGTGCACGGGTCGCAAACATGCGCGCTGTCCGCAAGACAGTTCGAACATCAAAAAAGGTTCAAAAAGTCACAAAAACTATGTGGAAAGTTAGGATTAGTATGTGGGATTTGTGGTATGGTGATTTTTTAATGAGAAACATTGTGGATTACTTGGAAATGTACTTTTAAACTGGTCGGGGACATGAACCGTGTCCGCATTTAGAGCACGAGATGAGCGTGGGCGCGGTCACATGATTGTTTTGTGAGCATGTTCACTAAGGTAGCGGTCGTCCGCAGGACACCCAATGTACGGACATTGTTTTGCGCATGCATATTGATGTTCTGCGGACAGTGTTCGGGTCCTGAACTAATTAAAAGTGCGTCACATGTAAAACGAACAGTTACGGACAGCCGTTTGTTCTTAGCACAGTTTAATTTATTTGCTAACAATATGGACAGACATAGCGTTTCAAGCACACCTTCATTTTTGTTTATTTACGAACAATTCAGGACACCACGAGTGTTCTTAGAACAGTTTCTGCTTGCTATCGAACACTACGAATAGGCATAGTGTTCTTAAGGACACCTCCATTTACGTTTATTTACGAACATTTCAGGACACTATGAGTCTTCTTAGAACATTTTCAACTTGCATGAGAACATTACGGACAGATGTAGTGTCCTCAGGACAGTTACATTTTCGTTTCTTTACGAACATTTCCTAACAACCGCGGTGTCCATGGACACCTAAATTGGTTTTATCACAAGGAACTGAAAGTAATTACAACACAATATAAGAAAAGTAACTTTATTTCAAATATATATACAATTATGACTGAGAAAGTGGGGCAGAAACGGAAACAAAAACAGGAGAATTAGGGATTTCTAGATAACTGGGACCAGGTGAAGAAAAGAAAGAAAATTTCATCGAAACGCTTTGGTCCATAGACAGGGTTTGGGGTTAACTGCGTGGGATAGGGTGAGGGGGGACAAGTGGAGGTTGGACAATGGTGTGCTGTTGGGGGTTTCACATAATTTTCCACAAAGTTTTTCAAATCCATAAAATTTTGCATAAGGTCATCCTTTTTTGATTAATCTGCTGTAGAGTGATATCCTCTGATTGTTGTTGTGAGATGCTTGGAATTTTTGTATGGTCTGTAATAAAAAAAATGTATATGTTAAATGTATACAAAATAATATTTATTAATTGGTTTATATAGTAAAGTGTGTACCATTAGGTGGACTATTTTCTAACATTTCCTCTCATGGGAAATGCTCCTCTAGCCAGTCGAGAGTACTACACATTTCTGTGAGAAAACAAAAAAGTAATATGTTTTTTTTTTCTAATATAGAAAGTTTATAAATATATGAGTAAAAAGAAGTGCACTTACTATGTCTGGTGAGATATGTAATCAGTAGTGTATACGTCTGGTCTTGCTGTTGGTTGTGGAGCGTCTGTGAGGTAATTATGGTGGAAGCCACTTTATCTTCTTTTGGTATATTCCATTTTAAAACATATTGTATTTACATGAATGGTTAGTGTGTTACATATATGGGTAACATTTTTTAAGTATTACTACATATACTTTGTATGTGTGCTGCTTTGTGAATTTGTTAAATGTTCCTATGTTATGATATAACTATTACACATACCTCCCCAGAGTTTTTAGGTGGTGGTACTGTTGTCCAAACATGTCTGCGGACCGTCAAATTCAGTAGAAAGGGTTCAGTATGTTCCATATTATATGTACATAAAGTCAAACTTATTATTGTTAATTTGTGCTACTAAAAAACTATGAAATCCAGTAAAAAAAACTTTGTTAAAGGGACGTTATGGTTAAGTTGCGCTACTAAAAACCTATGAAATTCAGTGAAAAAACGTTGTTAAAAGGACGTTATGGTTCAAAGTAAAACCGAAAAACCCCTGAAATTCGGCAGTTATGGTAAGATAAGCAACTGTAACTCGCGCCACCACCGTGCACTGCTAACACTAACACCCAGGACATCAAAGATGACATCACAAATGTCATTGATGACATCACTGATGACATCACATGTGCATTTACCTTTCATGAAAAGTCTGTACAAGGGATTCTTAGTGTAATGTTAATAAAAAAAGTGTCAAAGATTATTGGAATAAATATCAAGTGCTAATCAGTGCATTAAGCTATGCATTGATATAAATAGCATTCTATTATTAACTTCAATCCAGTATACTAAGGTACTCATGTAGAAACATAGGCATTGTGATGTCATCTTTGATGTCCTGGGTGTTAGTCTTAGCAGTGCACGGTGGTGGCGCGAGTTATGGTTGCTTAGCTTACCATAACTGGCGAATTTCAAGGGTTGTTCGGTTTTACTTGGAACCATAACGTCCCTTTAACAAAGTTTTTGTCACTGAATTTCATAGGTTTTTAGTAGCGCAACTTAACCATAACGTCCCTTTAACAAAGTTTTTTCATTTAACAATATCCAAATAGATAAATCAAAACCACTAAAATATATTAAAAAAATAGACAGTTAGAATACGCCAATTGGTATCTAACTGCTCCAAAATTTTATAATATCAAAACAAATGAAGAATCTGTTACTGCTCCAAAAAAATGCAACAAAGCAAAGTATAAAGCATTAGCCAGAAACAACAAGTGAACACTGAAAACAAACAAACAAATAAATTGTAGCATAACAGAAAAAGGTTTTTTTTTTTAATCCAACATGGATTTTTTTTTCTCCCACAGACCCAATGATTTTAGCAACAAATACAGAAACTGAGCAAATTGCACAGTACTCTGATTTGTACTCTACTAAATATGAGGGTCGACAAAAAAAATAAAAGTATATTGCTTATACAATGTAATAAGTTATTACAAAATACTAATACTAACATGCTATTTTCTTTTATCACAGAAATGAAGAAGAAAAACATGGACTCCCATTACTAGACCAAACAGTAAGTATACAATAATAAGGACAACAATAGCAGCCTATCACATCCATAGTATCTAATACCTTTGTTCCTTATGCATTTGTTTTTCACCCAAAGTTATAAGCAAATATGAATGTGATATGCTGCCAAATGGCCATGCACCCAAGACTCTATGCCCTGGCAACAACCACCGCAGCATATCACATCCATAGAGTCAAACATTTCAACTATGATCTATGGGAAACTTTTAATGTCCGCGAACAATGTGAGTGTTCTTAGAACACTTTGAACTTGCCAGCGAACAATACGGACACCGTTTTCAGGACATTCCCTACGAACATTTCAGAACAACGCGATAGTTCTTAGAACACTTTCAACTTAACAACGAACAATACGGACAGCGTCCTAAGGACACCCCCTACGAACATTCCAGGACACCGGGAGTGTTCTCAAAAACGTCTTGAGAACACCCCCATTTTGTTTATTTGTGAACATTTCAGGACACCGCGGGTGTTCTTAGAACACATTCAACTTGACAGAGAACAATACGGACAGCGTCCTCAGGACACCCCCTACGAACACTCCCCGGACACCGCGAGTGTTCTTAGAAGCGTCTTCAGAACACCACCATCTTGTTTATTTGCGAACATTTCAGGACACCGCGAGTGTTCTTAGGACACATTCAACTTGACAGAGAACAATACAGACAGCGTCCTCAGGACACCCCCTACGAACATTCCAGGACACCGGGAGTGTTCTTAGGAGCTTCTTCAGAACACCACCATCTTGTTTATTTGCGAACATTTCAGGACACCGCGAGTGTTCTTAGGACACATTCAACTTGACAGAGAACAATACGGACAGCGTCCTCAGGACACCCCCTACGAACACTCCCCGGACACCACGAGTGTTCTTAGAAGCGTCTTCAGAACATCACCATCTTGTTTATTTGCGAACATTTCAGGACACCGCGAGTGTTCTTAGGACACATTCAACTTGACAGAGAACAATACAGACAGCGTCCTCAGGACACCCCCTACGAACATTCCAGGACACCGGGAGTGTTCTTAGAAGCTTCTTCAGTACACCACCATCTTGTTTATTTGCGAACATTTCAGGACACCGCGAGTGTTCTTAGGACACATTCAACTTGACAGAGAACCATACATTTGTTTTTCACCCAAAGTTATAAGCAAATATGAATGTGATATGCTGCGGTGGTTGTTGCCAGGGCATACAGTCTTGGGTGCATGGCTAAATGGCCATGCACCCAAGACTCTATGCCCTGGCAACAACCACCGCAGCATATCACATCCATATAGTCAAACATTTCAACTATGATCTATGGGAAACTTTTAATGTCTGCGAACAATGTGAGTGTTCTTAGAACACTTTGAACTTGCCAGCGAACAATACGGACACCGTTTTCAGGACACCCCCTACGAACATTTCAGAACAACGCGATAGTTCTTAGAACACTTTCAACTTAACAATGAACAATACGGACAGCGTCCTAAGGACACCCCCTATGAACATTCCAGGACACCACGAGTGTTCTTAGAAGCGTCTTCAGAACACCACCATCTTGTTTATTTGTGAACATTTCAGGACACCGCAAGTGTTCTTAGGACACATTCAACTTGACAGAGAACAATACGGACAGCGTCCTCAGGACACCCCCTACGAACACTCCCCAGACACCGTTAGTGTTCTTAGAAGCGTCTTCAGAACACCCCCGTTTTGTTTATTTGCGAACATTTCAGGACACCGCGAGTGTTCTTAGGACACATTCAACTTGACAGAGAACAATACGGACAGCGTCCTCAGGACACCCCCTACGAACATTTCAGGACACCGGGAGTGTTCTCAAAAACGTCTTCAGAACATCCCCATTTTGTTTATTTGCGAAAATTTCAGGACACCGCGGGTGTTCTTAGAACACATTCAACTTGACAGAGAACAATACGGACAGCGTCCTCAGGACACCCCCTACGAACACTCCCCGGACACCGCGAGTGTTCTTAGAACAGTTTCACTTTGCTTGCGAACAAAACGGACACATATTGAGTCCTTAGAGCACCCCCAGTCAGTTTATTTAGAACATTTCAGAACACCCGTGATGTCCGCAAACAAATCGAACACAAAAAGAATGTCTAACACATAAAAAACACAACTTTCATCCTATCTCATACACTCCCACCCTCCCCAAACACTCCTACACACCAACACACTCTACTAAATCCAAGATGGCGGGCGCTACCGAAAAATCTGACGCGCTTCTTGCTCCACGCCGTCCAATCAGCGAACACGTTGCATGTCCGCGAACATCACGCAAGACGATTGGCCAATCAGGACACTGTCCGCGGAGAGAACAGGGTAGTGTGTCCGTGAACCGAACACAGATATCACTAATTTTTGTTGACCTACTTTTTGGTCATTTTAAAAAAAACTACTGGATGGATTTTCACCAAATTTGCAAAAGCACGCTTTCGGGACCAAGCCACTGCTCCTGGTCCAAATTTGGTGGAAATCCGTCCAGTGGTTTGGGCTGTAGGCGCGAGCAACATTTTTTTCCCATTCAGTCTATGGACTCCCATTCAGAGTGACCCAAATACTTTTTTTGCAAACTTTGGCGAGGATCCGTCCAGGGAGAGCGAAGTTATCTATATATATATATACATATTACATGGCCACGGTAGTGGCCATGTAGTTATGGTTAAGTTGCTGTTTCCATAGGAAGAGCACTTTTTGGGCGGCTTATAACTTCGCTCCCCCTGGACGAATCCTCACCAAACTTTGCAAAAAAAGTATATGGCCCAGTATATGCAAAGTTTGATGAGGATTCGTCCAGGGGGGGGGCAAAGTTATAGGGGGGTCCCAAAACTTTTTTACAGCCCAAACCGCTGGACGGATTTTCACCAAATTTGGACCAGGAGCAGCGGCTTCTCCAAGGGGAGGAACAGTTTTATTACAAATAAAATGTAGCATAGCAATGAAGCGATGGTGAAAATATCTTGAAACATTAACAGGATCCAAAGAACAAAGTTCTCCTGGTGTTAGTATATCTATGTTTGTTTTGTTTTTATTTGATATGCGTAGGAAATCATGTGAATATTCCCATGCATATTCTGCACAACTTAATGTAACAAACCAAGTGGGTGGGCCAAGGTTTCTGAGCATACAACGTACATCTCCATGACGTTGAAACCAATACTCTTTAGTACCACGCATATTTGCTAGTAGATATGTAATATTTGATTGTAAAACCTCATCCTTTTGTTGCACTTTTTGTAATAATTGTGTAGCTGTCATATTTTGAAAGTGGGATCCTGATTTTAATATGTGTGCAACTCCGTGACATAAAGTTGCTAGTTCACTTTTAAAGAGTAAGTTGAATATGTATTCCACATTTTGTCTAAATCTGGGATCTTCAGAATACATCCGTAATGAGCGGCATTCTGAAGCTGATATTTGAATAGGTCTATCATCATACCTTCCTCCTTTGCCAGTAGGAAAGAGTAGAGGAAAAGCATGTGCTTCTATACTTATTTCCCATATGCTGATTGGTGATCCTTTTGTTTGACGCATTTGGTATGTTTCCAGTGCATCTTCTATGGTGTCATTAGAGTGCAAAGGATGAATTGTATAATGGTCTAAAGTATTTGATATTGTTGCAGGATCTAGCAGCTCAAATTGACCAGCTTCTTGTGTTTCTTGAATTATTTTAGTTGTATCTTTCATGTTTTCTTCAATATTAATTTCTTTGCAATATTCATTATTCTCTTTAAGATATTGTAAGGCTTCTCTAACTTTATGTAAATCTAGCAGCTGTTGCCATATTTTTTTGTCTTTTGTAGGTACTCCATTTACTAAGATAATTAAAGATTGCTGCATTTGACATTGCACTCCTAGAGTATGCACATTTTCTTTTAGATCTAATGGTAAATAAACTACTTTTCCACGAATGCCTTTTACCAATTCAGAGGGAGGTAATTTTACTGTTTTTGGTTGAAGGCGTATTATTGCTTGAAATGGGTGCACTGTTTGAATTATGATACTCTCATATAAATTAAGTTGTTGTACGGGTTTTGGTAGTGGGTATAATTCCAAATTATTTGTGATAGCACGTGAAGGAGTTTGGTTGTTGTCAAGTTTTGTAGTGCAGTAACTGCAAAGTATTAATGGGCCACTTATTTCGTATTTGTTTTCTGCTGCAAGGAAGAGAACTAATTCAAACCATGTAGAATCTTTATTGTCTTCTATTGTATATGATAGGCCTACAGTTTTCGTGTTACGTTTATAAAAGGTTCTGCGGCAACATACACATACATGGTTTGGTACTTCAGCTGATGTACTTTTAAATTTGAGTATTTCTTTTTTGTATGTGTTTAGCAAAATGTGTTTAGTTGCCATGTGTAGAATTGTTGCTAATTTGGTTTAAAGCTATTTCATTCTGTAAATGGCTTTCACTTCCAAAATATTTTTTTCTGGGTATAGGGCCTCATTACACGGATGGCGGAGAACCATGGCACTATTAGCGCCATGGTTCATGCCGGTAAAATACCAGCCGCGCCTTGGCGGAAAGGGGAATTACTGCCCCATTCCAAGGTTGGCAGGGCGGTAATTCCCCCTTCCACCATTGCCCTTCCCCATTCCCATTTTTGCCCCATAGGGCTCAATAGGAATGGGGAAGGCGCTAATTACGGTACTGCAAATTGCGGTACCGTAATTAGCTCCCTGGGTCCCTTTGCGGGTTGGTTTTTAACGCCTGCAAAAAGCAGGCGTTAAATCCCCCAACCCGCAAAGGGACCTCGTAGTAAGGCGGTAAGTATTTACCGGTACCGGTATTTTACCGGTACCGGTAAATCCTTACCGCCATCCGTGTAATGAGGCCCATAGTCAATTTCTTGAAGTAGGTCTTTCGCTGTACCATGTAGAAGAATGTTTTTTAAATTTGCTAGTGCTAAAGCAGGACTTTTAGCATAGTACAGTTTATAGACTAGATTTCTTATAGTTGATTGATGTGTTGATATTCTTTTTATATCATGGAAAGTGGGTTTACAAGTAGGTCCTGTAATGCAGGCCAATGAATGTCTTTGTAGTCCTGTGTATTTCTGCACTGGACAGGTATCCATATTTTGCAGTAGTTTAATTTTGATTTTGTCTTTGCTTTTTACATATTGATTGAGGAATTGGCGTAAAGACTTGAAAAATTGTTTAGGAATGTTACATATTGACGTGCATGGCCATTTGTACACTAGACGTTCTGATTCAGTTGAATGGAGGAGTAATTCTAAGTTTTCAGGGCATATTTTTGTAAGGAGTACTTCTTGTTCCATTATGGCATTATTAACTTTTTCATAACCTCAACCACTGCTATGTATGGCAATTGTATTTGTTTGCTTTTGTTTGTACGATTCTTCATTAAAGTATGGTTCTGTGCTCGTAGTGTGACTCCATTCACCTCCGCAGATCTATCATCGCTTCTAAAATTAATTTCCTACGATAGGTTTTAAGCATTTAACCTGATTTCTCTCCTGTTTTTATAAGATTTTGAAGGACTTTGTGACAGAACATTTTGGCTAAAATACTTTTCTTGGTATGCATACTTTACACTATATTAAAATTTAAAGAAGTAGTTTTATCTGTAGTGATAGCTGATTTTCTGTTAATTGTTTTTTGGTTTGTTTTAAATTTTGATAGAGGATGGAACGTTTTTGTACTTGAAACTTCTTGTGTTTCACTAAATGACTGTATTAGCTGTTTTGTTTCAACTTTTTTTACAAATTCTGCTAGAGATGGATGCTTATGTTGGACACGTTTATTTTCATTTGCTCTACTTCTGCGTTGCTTTCTACGGACTTGACTTTTGGTAGGCATTCTTTAGGGTCTGTTGAAAAAAATAAAGAAGATATGGGTTGGGGTGTTCTGCAATGTATGTGTGCTGTGTGCATGAGTGTTTGAGTAAGATGATGTATGTAATGGTGTCTGATTGTGCATTTGGATCTACAAATAGTAGGGATGTGTATTCTTCAATTAATATGTTACTAAACTCAGGTTCAGATGACAGAAAAAAATAAGCTAGTGGTGTGGAGAAGTACAAATAGTAAATCTAATGTATACAATAAAAACAGTTGTTTGTTCTATAATATGAAAATTCTAGCGGTTGAGTTGCGTAATTTGTGTGTCCAAAAGTAGGAATTTGTGCGCCATTCCGGCTGTAAATAGCTGTTTCAGACATGGAGATTTTTGGACAGAATGGTGCACAATCTCTATTTTTAGGCACAGAAATAGCATGAATGAACTTTACAGTATGTTTCAGTAATACAAATATTATGGTGATATTCTACTTACTCTTTTCCTAAAATGAGCAGTTTAATTCTTAGTTCTACTTTGTTCTTGAAATTCGGCTGCTTCTTTTCACGAGAATGGTCTTCACTGCAATTGTAAAAGAAACAAATTAGTAATTTTGTTTGTATATAGCATCGTTTTTAATTTAGATATTGAAATTTTTAATTGAAATCCTCAGCGCCTTCCTTAAAACCATTAAAACTATCTTATTCACATAAGATACATCGCACCAGTTCAATATATATGATATGTTCTTAATGAACAAATTGTATTGCAATGAGTAACTGTAACAAACAAAATATATTTAGTATGTCTTGTGAAATTCATAATTTACCACTGAATACCATCATTTCTCTAACTAAGCTGTTCTAGGTAATAGTGCCTTAATGTCATGCTTAAATTAAAGTAATCAAATAAATAAATAAATAAATACATACATGCAATTGTATAAGTATTATTTTTTGGGATTGGAACATAGAGTGTGCATGCATGCAATTTTGTTTGAATATATGTAGTCTATACATTTCATTTAAAAAATGTTAGTTTATCATGATTTGATAGTATGTGTATAAAGAAAGTAAATAGTATAAAGGTTTATAAGTGATAGTTGATTTTAGGAAATTGGAAAATAGACAGTAGATTCATTTTACAGATTACACAAGCTAAAAGTCAGTTTGAAAATGTGTTCATGTACTGTACATAAAATATGCCTACCTGTAGTTTGTGTTGATGCATATGGATATGCATGGAGCTGCAAGTAGAAATCTTGGAGACTTTTACAGAATTTCTTGCAGATGGTGCTTGCCAATCATATGACACTTGTACTCAGAGAGATTCACAGTACATTTGCAGTGCTGATCTATGATGATGCAGTTAGAAGTAGAGGTCTTGAATGTGATTGGTGCATGTTCATGTGATTTCTTAGCTACATCCAATGAGGGAATGGCACAGAGAGTGACGTGGAAATGGTAGAAGGGCTGTTCATGTTACGATATGTCCGCAGACATGGTGGTAGCTCGCGGACATCAGGAGTTACATCTGGGGATTTTTGGGTTCATAAGTTATGCAAATGAGAATGAGCAGTGAAAGGGATTGGTCAGGAAAGTTTAGTGGGTGTGTTGTGCCAGGAGAGAGTTTCTCAGATACTCTTTTTGCTGAGAGAACAACAGATAGCTATGGCTGTATGTTCCAGAAAACAGATTGTTTGGATTTTGGGAGATTCTTGGATACATTGGTTGAAGGTGCATGCAGAAAGCTGTGGAGTAGCTGCAGATCATGAATTTCCACATGTGGAAGTACACTGGCATGTAGTACGTGGAATGAAGTGGTTGGACTTGCTACCTCTCTGTGCTACTTTGGAAACAAAGCAACATCCAGACATAATTGTAATTCATTGTGGAGGGAACAGTTTAGGACATGTGTCTGGAATCTCTTTGCAATTTGCTATGAAAGAAGGACTTGGGAAAGTCATGGACATGTTTCCTAATTCTCAAGTAATATTTTCACGGATTGCGCAGAGAGAAATGTGGCTTTGCTCTTCTTCATTTGGTCCACAAATGGAAAAAGCAAGGGGCAATGTTAATAAGGCTGTTTGTGCATTTCTAAGAGATTTTGGCATGTCCTCTTTTCACAATGAAAATATTATGTTTCGTAGTATGTTTTCGCAGAGATGGAGTCCATCTTACTTATGCTGGCAATCAGATTTTTCTGAGAAATGTACAAAATGCATTGTAACCTTTTTTAGAAATAAAGCATCCATTTTGAAGTAGGTGTTAAGTATTTATAATTTTTGACATACAAACACCTCCCAAAGGCTCTTTTCAGAGCCACCACTTCCTCCCAGAGAAAAATGCAATGGTAACAATAGGGTAGCACCCCAATTTGTTTAATGTTCGCGAACTGTCTGCGGACTTTTAAGAAATACAAAGGGCCCTGCTTTATTTATCATCACTTCTACTTTTTAACTGTGAAAGGCAGCTCTGAAAAGAGCCTTATTTTTTTTGATTTTTGTAATTTTGTATTTTCTTTGGGTTTTTTAGACACGACACACTAGGAGAGGAGGGAAAAGGAGGGGAAAGGGGGGCACCAACCACAGGGATAAGAAAGGGTGAGCTGAGAGAGGAAGATGTAGAGTGGGTTTTATTTGGGTAGTGAGCAGGTCTTCTCGTGCTCTGAGACGATAGTCTCAAAAGCACTCCGAAGTCGCTCCCCCCTGCAGAGTATTGTGTCACAGTACATACATACAACTGTGACCCTCGAAAGGTAAGCGTCATAAGAATTCTGTATGGCCTGTGAGGCAGCTTGAGGAAGACGCTGTCCCACAGAGGTCTTCCTTGTGGTGACAGGATCAGAAACGGAGGATGAAGTAGAGGAAATCAACCTACTACGTTCTTCGCAAGGTACAACCTTGCGAATAGCCCCAGAGTGAAATGACCTCAGGTGTCGCTTCATGGTTGTTGTCCCAAAGCTGTACGAATCATGCTTCCCGCGACTGAGTATCATTTTGAACTCATTGCAGATAACACGGTTCGCACGAGCCTTAGGACCATTCCCATAAATGGAAAATAACTGCCACACCCAAGACTCATGTCTAGTGCAGGTAGTAGGGATTTCCTCTACCTCATTCTCGCCATCCTCTTCTTCCTCATCTGCATCCTCACTCCTGTTCCCCTCTTCAGGCCCTTGGGAAGGTGGTGGTGGTGGAGGGGGTGGGGGTGGTGCTGAAGCAGGGGCAGCACCAGGTGGCAGTTCTCGATAGTGGAATCAGCAAGTTGCCTGAGAATTAGCTGTGCTCTGAAGAATAGCCAGAAACACAATGGCCCTCATTATGACCCTGGCGGAGGTCCATGGTGCAATTTGCACCATGGACCATGGCGCAGAGCTGCCAATACCGCCATGGGGGTTGGCGGACTTACCGCCCCATTCCGAGGTTGGCGGGCGGTAAGTCCCCAATCCCCATTTACCCTTCCCCATTCCCATTTTTGCCCCATAGGGTATAATGGGAGTGGGGAAGGCGTTAATTACGCCACCGTAAATTACGGTGGCGTAATTAACAACAAGTCCCGTAGCGCCATGGATTTTTCCGCCTGCAAAAAGCAGGCGTAAAAATCTCCATGGCGCTACGGAATGTCGTAGTCTGGCGGAGAGGTACGCCATGCATTACGCTGGCGTAAACCCCTCTCCGCCAGGGTCGTAATGAGGGCCAATGAGAATAAGCTCTAGGGCATGGTCTTTTATAGGGGTGCTTGTACGCGGTTCGCGGACATGCGCGCTGTCCGCGGACAGATTGAACACAAAAAAGGGTTCAAAAAGTTTCAAAAGATATGTAGAAACTCAAGGTTACTATGTGGGACTTGTGCCATGATGAGTTTTTATGGAAAAATATTGTGGATTACTCGAAAATGTACTTTTAAATTGTTCGGGGACACAGACAGTGTCCGCATTCAGAACACACGATCAGCATGGACGCGGTCACATGATCCCTTCGCGAACAGGTCCGCGAAGGAAACTCCTGTCCGCAGGACACCAAATGCACGGATATTGGTTTGCGAATGTGCGTTGATGTTCTACGGACAGTGTTCGGGTCCTGAATTAATTAAAAGTGCGTCACACATCAAACGAACATTTCTGGACATCGCGTACTTGCTAGCAAACAATACGGACAGATATAGTGTTCTTTAGGACACTTCCATTTTTGTTTGATTACAAACTTTTCAGGACATCAATTGTGTTCTTAGAACAGTTTAACTTGCTAGCAAACATTACGGACAGGTATAGTGTTCTTTAGGACACCTCCATTTTCATTTAATTATGAACATTGCAGGACACCAATTGAGTTCTTAGAACAGTTTGAACTTGCTAGTGAACAGTACGGACAGGTATAGTGTTCTTTAGGAAACCTCCATTTTCTTTTAATTACGAACATTTCAGGACACTGCTTGTTTTCTTAGAACAGTTTCAACTTGCTAGCGAACAGTACGGACAGGTATAGTGTTCTTTAGGACACCTCCATTTTCGTTTAATTACGAACATTTCAGGACACCAATTGGGTTCCTAGAACAGTTTGAACTTGCTAGCGAACAGTACGGACAGGTATAGTGTTCTTTAGGACACCTACATTTTCATTTAATTACGAACATTTCAGGACACCAATTGGGTTCTTAGAACAGTTTGAACTTGCTAGCGAACGGACAGGTATAGTGTTCTTTAGGACATCTCCATTTTCATTTAATTACGAACATTTCAGGACACCCATTGGGTTCTTAGAACAGTTTCAACTTGCTAGCGAACAGTACGGACAGGTATAGTGTTCTTTAGAACACCTCCATTTTCATTTAATTACGAAGATTTCAGGACACCAATTGGGTTCTTAGAACAGTTTGAACTTGCTAGCGAACAGTACGGACAGGTATAGTGTTCTTTAGGACACCTCCATATACGTTTAATTACGAATATTTCAGGACACCACTTGTGTTCTTAGAACAGTTTCAACTTGCTAGCGAACAGCACGGACAGGTATAGTGTTCTTGAGGACACCTCCATTTTTGTTTATTTACGAACATTTCAGAACACCCGCGCTGTCTGCGGACATCTACATTGTTTTTAAAAAAATATAAAATGGGAAGTAATTACAACACAATATAAAAATGTAACTTTATTTCACATAGATTAATAATTTATGACAGAGAAGGTGAGGCAGAAACAGAAACAAAAACAGGAGAATTAGGGGTTTCAACATGATTGGTATCAGGGATGGAAGTCTCATCAAAACGTTTTGGATTATGGAGAGGGTTTGGGGATAATTGACTGGGATATGGGGAGTGGGGACAAGTACATGTGGGACAATGGTATGAGGTTTTTGTTTTAAAATGATCCTCAACAAAAGTTTTCAAATTATTAAAATTGCTCAATAATAAATCCATTTTTCCTTTTAAACTGTCAAGCGTGTTTTCCATAACAGTTTCTTCAGACTTTTTTCTATTTTGGTATGCTCTGTACAAAAAGAAATACATATGTTAAATATATATAAAATGATAACAATTAAATGGTTTATATTGTAAAGTGTGTACCATTAGCTTCACTATTTTCTGAAATTTCGTCATGTGGGAAGTGCTCCTCTAGCCATTCCAGAGTACTAGACATTTCTGTGAAAAAAAAAATATATAATATTTTTTTTTAATTCTAATACAGAAAGTTTATAAAGATATGAGTAAAATGATGTACACTTACTATTTCAGGTAAGATATGTTCTGAGTACTCTGTAGGTCTGGTCTTGGTCTTAGTTGTGGAGTCTCTGTTAGGTAATTATGTTGGAAGCCTATTTATCTTCTCTTGGTATATTCCATTTTAGAATATATTGAATTTAAATGAATGGTTAGTGCGGTACATATATGGGTTACATTTCTTATGTATTACTAAATATAATATGTATGTGTACTACTTTGTGAATTTTTTAAATGTTATCATGTTGTAATATAACAATTAAACATACCTCGCCCCCCAGACTTTTTAGGTAGTGGTACTGTTGTCCGAATATGTCCGCGGACATCAAAAATGTTTGCGGACATTACATTCAGTAGAAGTGGTTCAGTATGTTCCATATTACATGTACATAAAGTCAAAGTTACTATTGTTAAGCTTTGCTCCGAAAAATACGAAACCCTTGTACAGACATTTCATGAAAGATAAATGCACATTTGATGTCATCAGTGATGTCATCAATGACATTTGTGATGTCATCTTTGATGTCCAGGGTGTTAGTATTAGTAGTGCATAGAGGTGGCTCGAGTTATGGTTGCTTAGCTTACCATAACTGGTGAATTTCAAGGGTTTTTCGGTTTTACTTGGAACCATAACGTCCCTTTAACAAAGTTTTTTCACTGAATATATATTACATGGACGCAGTAGCGTCCATGTAGTTATGCTTAAGTTGGTGTTTCCACAGGAAGATAATATTTTGGGTGGTTTATAACTTCGCTCTCTCTGGACGAATCCTCACCAAACTTTGCAAAACAAGTATATGGCCCACTCTGATTTGTTATGCACAGTTTGGAGAGGTTTGGTCCAGGGGGGGCAAAGTTATAGGGGGGTCCCAAAACTTTTGTTTTTTCCCATAGACATAATGGGGAAAAACTTTGCGCACGCCTACAGCCCAAACCGCTGGACGGATTTACACCAAATTTGCAGCAGGAGCGGGGGCTTGGTCCCGAAAGCGTGCTTTTGCAAATTTGGTGTAAATCCGTCCAGTAGTTTTATAAAAAATAACCAAAATGTAAGGCAAAAAATTTGTGATATCTCCGTTCGCTTCGCAGACGGACTTCCCTGTTCGCTCTGTGGACAGTGCCCTGATTGGCCGAGCGGCTTGCGCGATGTCCGCGGACATCTGACGTGTTCACTGATTGGATGGTGTGGGGCGTGGATCGAGTAAGATTTTTGGTGGCGCCCGCCATCTTGCATTCGCGGACGACCGCGGAGAGCGAGGTGAAACTGGTTTAAAAATTGTATTTAGTGGAGTGTGTTGGTGTGTAAGAGTGTTTGGGGAGGGTGGGGGAGTATGAGATAGGTGCAATGTTGTATTTTTTTTATGTGCTAGATGCTTTTGTTGTGTTCGATTTGTCTGCGGACAACACGGCTGTTCTGAAATGTTCGTAAATAAACAGAATGGATTCAGTGTCAAATTGAAAGTGTTCTAAGAAGACGCGTGGGGTCCTGGAATGTTCGCAGGGGGTGTCCTGAAGACGTTGTCTGTATTGTTCGTTGTCAAGCTGAAAGTGTTCTAAGAACACTTGCGGTGTCCTGAAATGTTCGTACATAAAGAAAATGGGGGTGTCCTGATGACGCTGTCCGTATCGTCCTCTGGCAAGTTGAATGTGTTCCAGGAACTTCCTTGTGTCCGCGGACCTTAAAATGGTTGAAATGCTTGAATCTATAGGTGTGATATGCTGCAGTGGTTGTGGCCAGGGTATAGAATGTTGGGTGCATGGCCATTTGGCCATGCACCCAAGACTCTATGCCCTGGCCACAACCACCGCAGCATATCACACTCATATGCTATGCACCCAAGAGTCTATGCCCTGGCCACAAGCACCGCAGCATATATCACACTCATAGTGGCTTATAACTTTGGGTCAAAAACAAATTTATAAGGAACAATGTTATAAGCCAGTATGGGTGTGATATGCTGCGATGGTCGTATTTATCATGTTATACTTACTATTTGGTTTAGTAACGGGAGTCCATGTTTTTCTTGTTCATTTCTGTGATAAAAGAAAATAGCATGTTAGTATTAGTATTTTATAAAGACTTATTACATTGTACAATCACAATTCTTTCTTTGTTTTGACCCTCATATTTAGTAGATGACAAACCAGAGTACTGTGCAATTTTCTCAGTTTCTGTGTTTTTTTTGCCAAAATCATTGGGTCTGTGGGAGAAAAAAAATCCATGTTGGATTAAAAAAAAAACTTTTTCTGTTATGCTACAGTTTATTTGTTTGTTTGTTTGTTTTTAGTGTTTACTTGTTGTTTCTGGCTAATGCTTTATACATTGGATTGTTCCAGTTTCTGGGAGCAGTAAGATATTAGGCCGATTCATGGAATTAATGTGCGCCGAAAATTCCGGCGCAGAGGTGCCAAAACGTGTGAATCTCAGTGCAAGTGCGAAAATTGCAGGGAAACCAGCGCACATCGATTCATGGAAGTCCATGCGCGAGAAAAATATTGGATGTGCGCTGAAAAAGTGCGCAGCACATGCCGGCGCACAGGTCATCCAATGGCGTGTGCCACGGCCACAGCGAAATCGCACATAGCGCGGCGCACATAACAAAAGTAGGCGTAACACGGGGCGTAACACTCAGAATGGGGAACAACGCGTGAAAATATGGGCGTCACAGGGGAAGTAAGGAGGCAAGTGCGCGGATCGCCCACACGCTCGCCTACAACTCGTATTCATGGAATCGAAAAGGGCAAACCAGCGCAAGGTCAAAGACGCGCACAGGGCCAAACAAGTCCTCCACAAGAAAGCAGGCGGTAGCGTCCCTGCGCCTGAAATAAATGTGCGTCAAAATGTGCGCTAACAAAAAGCACCTATATATAGCTATGATGATGATCCATACTGTCGCCCTCTAGGACAAATGAGGTGCAAAGGGGTACCGACAAACACGGACACCCGCTGTGTGAAAAATAGCATGTGCGTATATTTCAAGGTGCGGGGGAAGTTCCACACGTGATTGGCCTGGGTACGTGTATTTCGGGGTGCGCGGGAAGTTCCACATGCGATTGTCCGTGGTACGTGTATTTCGGGGTACGCGTGAAGTTTCACACGCGATTTCAGCAGGGTACGTGTATTCCAAGGTGCGCGGGAAGTTTCACACGCGAATTTGCAGGGTACGTGTACTCCGGGTATGCAGGAAATTCCACACGCAAATCCAGCAGCCTACATGTATTTCGGGGGTGCCGGGGAGTACTACACGTGAATTGGCCGTGTGGGTCCTCCCAGCTGTTCCCTCTGCACCCTCCACGGCCCCTGCAGGCGGCCCACACCACAGGGGACTACGCTGCACCCCTGCAGATGTCCCACAGGCAGCCCATCCACCATGGCCATGCCCCCCAGACAACCCACATGTCACCTTGCACTACTGCCCACCAAAGTATGTCTCCCAGCACCCCCACCCCCCAGCATCCAGGGGCACCCTCCACCAGGCCCCCACTCATGTCTGCCACCCCCCACCCCCTAGCATCCAGGGGCACCCTCCACCAGGCCCCCACTCATGTCTCCCTGCACCCCCACCCCCCAGCATCCAGGGGCACCCTCCACCAGGCCCCCACTCATGTCTCCCAGCACCCCCACCCCCCAGCATCCAGGGGCACCCTCCACCAGGCCCACGCTCGTGTCTCCCTGCACCCCCACCCCCCAGCATCTAGGGGCACCCTCCACCAGGCCCCCACTCATGTCTCCCAGCACCCCCACCCCCAGCATCCAGGGGCACCCTCCACCAGGCCCACACTCATGTCTCCCTGCACCCCCACCCCCCAGAATCCAGGGGCACCCTCCACCAGGCCCCCACTCATGTCTCCCTGCAGCCCCACACCCCAGCATCCAGGGGCACCCTCCACCAGGCCCCCACTCCTGTCTCCCCCCCACCCCCCCAGAAGTCAGGGGCACCCTCCACCAGGCCCCCACTCATGTCTCCCTGCACCCCCACCCCCCAGCACTGTGGGGCACCCTCCACCAGGCCCCCACTCATGTATCCCTGCACCCCAGCCCCCAGCATCCAGGGGCACCCTCCACCAGGCCCCCACTCATGTCTCCCTGCACCCCCACCCCCCTGCATCCAGGGGCACCTTCCACCAGGCCCCACTCATGTCCAACTCATGTCCCCCTGCACCCCCACCCCCCCGCAGTCAGGGGCACCCTCCACCAGGCCCCCACTCATGTCTCCCACCCCCCCCCACCCCCCAGCATCCAGGGGCACCCTCCACTAGGCCCCCACTCATGTCTCCCAGCACCCCCACCCCCCAGCATCCAGGGGCACCCTCCACCAGGCCCCCACTCATGTCTCCCACCCCGCCACCCCCCAGCAGTCAGGGGCACCCTCCACCAGGCTCCCACTCATGTCCAACACATGTCCCCCTACACCCCCACACCCCAGCACTATGGGGCACCCTCCACCAGGCACCCACTCATGTCTCCCTGCACCCCCACCCCCCAGCATCCAGGGGCACCCTCCACCAGGCCCCCACTCATGTCTCCATGCACCCCCACCCCCCAGCATCGAGGGGCACCCTCCACCAGGCCCCACTCATGTCCAACTCATGTCCCCCTGCACCCCCACCCCCAGCAGTCAGGGGCACCCTCCACCAGGCCCCCACTCATGTCTTCCACCCCCCCCAGCAGTCAGGGGCACCCTCCACCAGGCCCCCACTCATGTCTCCCTGCACCCCACCCCCCAGCATCCAGGGGCACCCTCCACCAGGCCCCCACTCATGTCTCCCAGCACCCCCACCCTCCAGCATCCAGGGGCACCCTCCACCAGGCCCCCACTCATGTCTGCCACCTCCCCACCCCCCAGCATCCAGGGGCACTGTCCACCAGGCCCCCACTCATGTCTCCCTGCACCCCCACCCCCCAGCATCCAGGGGCACCCTCCACCAGGCCCCCACTCATGTCTCCCAGCACCCCCATCCCCCAGCATCCAGGGGCACCCTCAACCAGGCCCACACTCATGTCTCCCTGCACCCCCAACCCCCAGAATCCAGGGACACCCTCCACCAGGCCCCCACGCATGTCTCCCTGCACCCCCACCCCCAGCATCCAGGGGCACCCTCCACCAGGCCCCCACTCCTGTCTCCCTGCACCACCACCCCCCAGCACTGTGGGGCACCCTCCACCAGGCCCCCACTCATGTCTCCCACCCCCCCAGCAGTCAGGGGCACCCTCCAACAGGCCCCCACTCATGTCTCCCTGCACCCCCACCCCCCAGCATCCAGGGGCACCCTCCACCAGGCCCACACTAATGTCTCCCAGCACCCCCACCCCCCAGCAGTCAGGGGCACCCTCCACCAGGCCCCCACTCATGTCTCCCACCCCCCCACCCCACAGCAGTCAGGGGCACCCTCCACCAGGCCCCCACTCATGTCCAACACATGTCCCCCTGCACCCCCACCCCCAGCACTATGGGGCACCCTCCACCAGGCACCCACTCATGTCTCCCTGCACCCCCACCCCCCCAGCATCCAGGGGCACCCTCCACCAGGCCCCACTCATGTCCAACTCATGTCCGCCTGCACTCCCACCCCCCAGCAGTCAGGGGCACCCTCCACCTGGCCCCCACTCATGTCTCCCATGCCCCCCACCCCCCAGCAGTCAGGGGCACCCTCCACCAGGCCCCCACTCATGTGTCCCTGCACCCCCACCCCCCAGCATCCAGGGGCACCCTCCACCAGGCCCCCACTCATGTCTCCCAGCACCCCCACCCCCCAGCATCCAGGGGCACCATCCACCAGGCCCCCACTCATGTCTGCCACCTCCCCACCCCCCAGCATCCAGGGGCACCCTCCACCAGGCCCCCACTCATGTCTCCCTGCACCCCCACCCCCCAGCATCCAGGGGCACCCTCCACCAGGCCCCCACTCATGTCTCCCAGCACCCCCACCCCCCAGCATCCAGGGGCACCCTCCACCATGCCCACACTCATGTCTCCCTGCACCCCCACCCCCCAGCATCCAGGGGCACCCTCCACCAGGCCCCCACTCATGTCTCCCTGCACCCCCACCCCCCAGCATCCATGGACTCCCTCCACCAGGCCCACACTCATGTTTCCCTGCACCCCCACCCCCCAGAATCCAGGGGCACCCTCCACCAGGCCCCCACTCATGCTTCCCTGCACCCCCACCGCCAGCATCCAGGGGCACCCTCCACCAGGCCCCCACTCCTGTCTCCCTGCACCCCCACCCCCCAGCATCCAGGGGCACCCTCCACCAGGCCCCCACTCATGTCTCCCCTCCACCCCCCAGCAGTCAGGGGCACCCTCCACCAGGCCCCCACTCATGTCTCCCTGCACTCCCACCCCCCAGCACTGTGGGGCACCCTCCACCAGGCCCCCACTCATGTCTCCCATCCCCCAGCAGTCAGGGGCACCCTCCACCAGGCCCCCACTCATGTCTCCCTGCACCCCCAACGCCCAGCATCCAGGGGCACCCTCCACCAGGCCCACACTCATGTCTCCCAGCACCCCCACCCCCCAGCATCCAGGGGCACCCTCCACCAGGCCCCCACTCATGTCTCCCACCCCCCACCCCACAGCAGTCAGGGGCACCCTCCACCAGGCCCCCACTCATGTCCAACACATGTCCCCCTGCACCCCCACCCCCCAGCACTATGGGGCACCCTCCACCAGGCACCCACTCATGTTTCCCTGCACCCCCACCCCCCAGCATCCAGGGGCACCCTCCACCAGGCCCCACTCATGTCCAACTCATGTCCCCTTGCACCCCCACCCCCCAGCAGTCAGGGGCACCCTCCACCAGGCCCCCACTCATGTCTCCCATGCCCCCCACCCCCCAGCAGTCAGGGGCACCCTCCACCAGGCTCCCACTCATGTGTCCCTGCACCCCCACCCCCCAGCATCCAGGGGCACCCTCCACCAGGCCCCCACTCATGTCTCCCAGCACCCCCACCCCCCAGCATCCTGGGGCACCCTCCACCAGGCCCCCACTCATGTCTCCCAGCACCCCCACCCCCCAGCATCCAGGGGTACCCTCCACCAGGCCCCCACTCATGTCTCCCTGCACCCCCAACCCCCAGCATCCAGGGGCACCCTCCACCAGGCCCCCACTCATGTCTCCCAGCACCCCCACCCCCCAGCACTGTGGGGCACCTGCCAGCAGGCTCCCACTTATGTCTCCAACCCCCCCCACCCGCAGCAGTCAGGGGCACCCTCCACCAGACCCCCACTCATGTCCCCCTGCACCCCCCCAGCACTGTGGGGCACCCTCCACCAGACCCCCACTCATGTCTCCCTGCACCCCCACCCCCCAGCAATGCAATTTGCCTAGGTACGTGTATTTCAGGGGTGTGCGGGTAGTCTTACATGCGATTTCATCAGGGTACGTGTATTATGGGTCCGCGTGAACTTCCACGCGCGATATCAGCAGGGTACGTGTAATACGGGGTTCGCGTGAACTTCCACACGCGATATCAGCAGGGTACGTGTATTACGGGGTTCGCGTGAACTTCCACACGCGACTGGGCCTGGGAGAGTGGGGTACGTGTATTCCTGGGGTGGGCGGGAATATTCACTCGCGACTGGGCCTGGGAGAGCGTGTTACGTGTATTCCTGGGGTGGGCGGGAATATTCACTCGCGACTGGGCCTGGGAGAGCGTGTTACGTGTATTCCTGGGGTGGGCGGGAAGATTTACACGGACGCCTACAATGCGCCAAAAAAAAGGTCCAATCCGGAAACACGTACGCGTGCATGAAGCAGGCGCACGTCCCGCGCAGCATAAAAGTGTGCGCAAACAACAAACAAGCTAAGACGCCAGGATGAATATACCGTTCCTAGCAGCAGCGGTCGTGGGATACCGCAGGAGGAGGATAGTCAGGGCCAGAATCTTCAGAACCAGCCTTTTTGGTATGCCTGATGACCAGGTGTATGGGAGGTACAGGTTTCCACCTCACATAATACTCGACCTGGTCAGTGAGTGGGAGGATGACCTCACATCACCCACACTGTGCTCCCAAGCACTCAGCCCCCTGGAGAGGGTCCTCAATGTACTGCACTTCTTGGCTACCGGATCATTTCAGCAGACAAATGCCATAGAGGGGGGGTGTTACAGGCCACGCAGTCACGGTGCCTACACCAGGTGTTGGCCATGACCACAGCACGCCCATCTGTCCGCAGGCACATATACCTGCCCAGAACACCTGCAGAAAGGCAGGCTGTCAGCCAGGATTTCTACAGGGTGGCACAATTCCCCAAAGTGCTAGGTGTTATTGATTGCACCCATGTGGCTCTATGTTCCCCCAGGGCATCTGAGCATATCTATAGAAACCGCAAGCACTGGCATTCCATCAACGTCCAGGTAGTGTGTGATGCCAAGGGAATCATCACCTCAGTATATGCCAACTATCCAGGGTCCACCGACGACAGCTTCATTTACAGGATGTCAACCCTAAACCGGGACATGGAAGCTGGGCGGCATGGCGATGCATGGCTGCTTGGTGAGTATAAATGCCACAGCACACGCATGCATGACAGATACAGAGTAATGTCACTACCCCACTAATGATCCCCATCACCACCTCCCCAGGGAACAGTGCCTATCCTCTGAGCACCCACATGATGACACAAATTTGGAACCCCATCACGCCTCTCGAGGTAAGATACAACATAGTCCATATTGCAACCGGGGGCATAGTGGAGCACACATTCGGAGTGCTCAAGTCACGCTTTTGCTCCCTTGACCGTTCTGGCGGGCAGCTGTTATACGCTCCCCCAGTAGTGTGCAGGATCATAGTGGCAGCATGTGTCCTGCACAATGTTGCAACATGCCGGTGCCTGGCTGTGGACATGGTGGTGCCCCCACATCCCCAACCACATGCACGCCCGCTGCGCATGGGAGGGGAAAGGGCACAGGGTGAGGCAGCCCGTACGCAGCTGGTAGCTAATTACTTCACATAGAAATCACACCCCTGTGGAGTGCACACAGCCCTGGCACATACCATCTGACAATCAATGATGACTCAATCTGACAATTCTGATGAATTAAGGGACAGTCAACTGTCAGAACCATAGCAGCCTGAGATTGTTCACCTGGAAGTGTCACAATGTGTGCATCCCTACCTACACAGACACCACCAATGCAGTGTCATCAAAAGACACACTTCTATGCAGCAAAAATGAATACCCACTTGCAAAATACAACATGAGAACAGTGCCATGTCACCCAACCCCTCCCCGGCACCACCACACAAAACACCATTGCATGTCATGCTATGTGAGAGCAAACAAATGAATCCCCACAACATGACACAAGTGTCACAAAGTACAGTGTCTCTAATGGAAACTGGCCACACATGAAATGTTCACAGTAATGCAGGACCAACAACACACATTACCAAATATTTAGCAATAATACTAATCACCTACACAACCTCCAACCTACCATAAACATGACAGTACGGATTTAAAAAATTGGTAGTGTCACTACCTGATAATGCCAGCACTTCGAACACTTCCAACTGTACAGTGTTAGCGCCACGCAAAAGTGTAGGTGCACTGCTTACAACATGGACTCCATTTCCAAAGTAGACCGCCTTGTGAAGACATGAGGAATGGACCTGCAAATATGGAGGATGAGATGGATGCAGAGGCACATATCAATACACCATGCAGTGTACAATACAACAACAATATGCACTAGGAATGTATACACAGTATTGACTGCAGACTGCCCACACATCAAATGGGAGTCCAACGTCACTGTGTAAGTCAATGTCACTTGGGCACACCCTTTGCAAGCCCATGGAAACGGGAAGCAGGAGGGGTGTGTGTCACACAAACCCAAGCATCTAACCCAAATTCAGGACAAGCCTGCATGTGCCCAGCCACAATACAGCGTATGCCCACGGGAGCCACACAAGGCAACACACTGTAAAAAAAAATCAAAAATCAAAAATCAAAAATCAAAAATGGCCATCAATGGGCCAGGGGGGGTGGGTGAGGCCACCCAGGAGGTCCGAGGACAGGGTGCACACCAAAACCCACCTGTGTGGATCTTGGGAAAAAAAAACACCTCAATGGGCTCATGGCCTGCACGGCTACCCTATTGTGAGAGATTTGCTGCTGTCGCTCTCCTCACCCTCTGCAGCTGCATCAGGAGGTGGTGGAACTATGGGAGGCAGCCCACGCAAAGCCCTAGTCTGGTCCTCCATGGCAGCAAGCATGCAGGTGTGGAAGGTCTGGTTCTGGAGGATAATCGTGCGGAGGTCCCCATGCAACAACTCACGGGATGCCCGGACCTCCTCCCTAGTTGCCTGCATCTCAGCTGAGAGCGTACGTGTGAGCCGCTCCAGCTGCTACTCTGTCCTCGTGTCAGTTGAAGCCTCAAGCTCAACAAGAGTCACCCTGAGCTGACAGAGTTCCACCCTCAGGGCTTCCCTGTGGCCCTGGGACTCAATAGAAATGGCTTCCCGCAGAGTCTCCAGTGCTGCCCGTCTGTCCCTGTTGGACGCCAACATGTCCTCCCTGCGTGACTGGCAAATGGAGTCTGTTGCCTGCTGTAGTTGTTCCATCAGCCTTTCTTGGGGGACAATGGAAGTGGCCACCCTATCCATAGCCTGAGCCATCATCTCAGATGATGCTGCTTGTTGGTTTGCCATACCGTATATGGAATGCTCCCATGCAGTATTGCCAGGTGGCGTACGACCACCGCATCGGCAGGCACCACACCGGTCTGGGGCAAGGCAAACTGCGCCTTGCTGTGCCAGCACTGCCTGAGGCTGCAGGACTGCATTCCCCCTCTGATCTGCTGGCCCAGGAACCGGATCAGATGTTGCGGAATGTGACCCTGCATCCGTAACCACCAAAGGCGGACCTACCAACACTGACATCCCCATTGAGGGTTCTACCCCTGGTGCAGGTGGGTTGGACAGTACAGAATCCCTCCCAGAAACACTTACCTGCGACCGCACATAGGTCTCATCATCCGAATCGACACCTGAATAGAGCTCGGGGGAGGTGCACCCAGAGACACCCCTTGAGATAATGGTCTGCAGCAAGTGTGGGTTCTCACCCACCACCACAAAACGTCCCTCACTGGTGCCCGGTCGGGCCTGAGACCCCTCCTGGGTCTGCACCATCTCCACAACCCCAGCAGTATCAAGTGCGTCATTCCCTGCAAAGACATGAAAGAAAAGAAATGGGAACAGGCATTAGCACCATGGCACACAATTAGGGCTGAGAAGCAACAGAAACAGTACTTTATTGACACATGTCCCACATGACTATAACCCTCCCATGCATGCACCGTCACTGCGTATGAAGGGGAGGCAAATGGCACACATTGATGACACCAAGATGGAAGACCAACACATTTGCTGCATGCTGGCTAGCAGTGCCATCACACATTGGCCTGTGATTGGCATGTCAATACACATACATGACACATGCCATCACACAGATGGCATGTACCATAGCCATGTCACACATGTGACAATAGGACTGAGAAATGCCTAGTGAAAGTGGTGGAATGCAAACAATCAGCCTGAATGAACACAGAATAATACGCAACTATGTTGTGGCAAGATGACACTTCAAGGGCAACTGGCGTGAGGTTGGGTTAAATGTCTACTGTTGCCAGATGGGATACTGCAATACCCAAATCCTGGTGCGCAGAATGTATTGGATGAAGCACATGGGTGACCCAAACCACTCAGGCACACACACCCTTACCTGGCACTAAATCAGAAGCCCTCACACACACACCATGCACATGGATGACACACACATGCATGTGCACTCACCGGACAATGCCTCGTAATCTGGCAGGTCTCCCACGCCTTGGATCTGTCCCTCATGTGGAGTGAGTTCAATGTCCTCTGCTGGAGACCCACCTCCAGTCACTAGAGTAGCGGCATGACTTGAGGCCAGCTTTTTCTTTGCCCTGCGCTTCAGGTCATTCCAGCGCGTGTAAATCATTAGCTGTGCGCCTCACGAATCCAAGGGCACTTATGATGGCCGTGATGGTCTGCCAGTGTGCCAGACGTTGTCCAGGTGTGGTCTTGCATCCTGCAGTTATCACCATTTTGCTGTCATGTGCGGACACATACTCCGCAAGTGCATCAAGTTTGGACTGATTGAAGCTGGGCTTCCTTGGTGGGCCGGACTGTGTAGCCATGTCTGGGGCATCAGCCTGTACTGGACGAGCACTCTTCCTCTTCCGCTTGGAAGGTGGTGGGGATCCTGAGTGTCCTACGCCACTCTGGATACTAGGGGCAGGAGCCCCGGTGGACTGTGGACTAGGAGTGTGGGAATGAACACTCTCCATGGGACTTGGTGCAGGCATTAGCTGAAGTGTGATGTAGTCAGGGGGAACGTTAGCAGGATGGACTGGGACCGACACTGTCCTGGCTGGGAGACTCAGAGCTGGGGTGGATGGAGCCGCAGCTGCCCCTGCAGCCTCCCCACCCTGCCTACTCAGGGCAGCAGATGACATAGCTGCCCCTGATCCATGTGGCCTGGTGACACCAACCTGCACCGCCACACGTGGCCTAGACCTGCTGACCTGGAAGTCAGCCATGGAGTCACCCTGTGCCAGGTCTGGTGCCACAATGGGCTGGTCCAACAAGGGCTGAGCAGGGATGGTGTCAGCCATGTTACCCTCAACCAGGGGGGGGCATGGGTGTCCCTGACTGGTCACCCACACATGGGGGGCTAGGGACACCCTGCAAGTCCTGGCCACGTCCCCTACCATATCCACCACGGCCACCTCTTGAGGCTCGGCCACCTTTGCCACCCTTAACGCGTGCTCGTCTCCCAACCATGGCACTGATGTTGTTGTGCGTATGGGAGTTGCAGTAAACTATTGCCCTGGGCAATTGGGGGTCAAAGGAGTAGGGTACTAGATGGAATTCATACTCTAGTGCTCTGGCAAGGCTGTATGTGACCCCTGGGGGAAGATGACGGGTCACGCAACGCACAGGCCCCCCAAAAAAGGGAGATAATGTGCACGCAACCCCTCCTAGACCACGTGCGTGGGAAAATAAACCTGCACTACGCTGTGGCACCCAGAAACACAAAAATGAACGTATGCGTATCACACGCAGCCTAGAATGACCTTTGAAGGGGTACGCAACACATGGGGCAAGCACAGATATTAAATACGTGCGCGACTCACCGTCTGCCTGGAAAAATCGCGTGAAAAATATGCGCGTGTGCGCGTTGGCAACACCCCTGCCAAAAGAAGAATTGTACGCTGTCTGAGGAGACAGGACAACAGAAGAAGTGCACACTGTTTGAGGAAACAGGCCCAGGAAAAAGACAAAAAGAGAAAAAGCTGTCAGAGTTAACAGGGAGAACGAACTTGGAACGCCGTGAAGTAAATCGCGTGTGAACCGACAAGAAGTACAGATTTCACCCACTCGCTCTCCACGAAAAGCACGTACAAGGAAATGGTGTTCTACACGTACCTTTTAAACATGCCCACACGTCCAGCGTCACTTCCGCGTGTACGCGCTAAGGCCCTATCATCCAATTACACGAGCTGACACTCTGACATGCAGTCATTGGACGTGTAACATGCACCCGTGTACAGGGAAACGCCCGCGCACGCATGTCACAGACGCACATACACGCTGAGGCCCTTTCCACCAATTACACGCTATGACACTGTGACGTGCTTATTTTTTCTACGCGCCATGGAAAACTCACGTGCGCGTAACATCATAGACGCGCCTACACGCTGGGGGCCTTTGGGCCAATGAATTTGCGTACGTGTGCTGACGCTCTTACGCGCTAAGGCCCTTTCCTCGAATTACACGCAGACGTGCTGGATTTTCACGTGCCAAATCACTCCGTATCAAGCTGGCCACGAGTAAGCACAGAGAAGACCATGCTCCTGCCCAGAAGGCCGAATTACTGCCCCCCAGAGCCCCGAGCACGCTCCCACCTGCCATCTGCTGCTGCCTGATTGCCTACTGCCCACGTGCCCTGCCATTTGCTGCCTGCACATCAGCCAGGGGTGCTGTTGCTGTGACCAGCCCTGCTGGAACCGAAGACTCCCGACTGGGATTCCATCGCTCCACAGAACAGCCCCAGGACCCAGTTGCCCACCCACTCCTGACTCTGGGGTTGTCATGTCGGGCACTGCAACATCTGGCACCACTGGTAACCCCCGGCCAGAGAGGCAGAGAGCCACCAGCTTCACTGCCACCGAAGTTGGTGTCCTGATGGAGCAAGTCCTGGGGCAGTATGATGCCCTCTTCGGAAGTTTGCGCGCCGACAAGGAAGGACGGACTCAGATCTGGACAGACATCGTGACTGCCATCAACGCGGAGGGGGGGCAGTCTGACTATTCCATCATGTTAAGAAGCTCCGGGAGGACTTCAGGTCCAGGACCCTCAACAAGGCCCGGCGCCTCTTAAAGGCAGCGGATGCTAAGGGGCACCGGAGCCACTTGTCGGACGATCAGATGAGGGTCCTGGAACGCATATCCCCAGCGCTCCACGTCCAGGTCCTTGAGAGGCAGACCCGTCTGGAGTCTTGTGGTAAGTGTACATGCATCCTGATTGTAAGCTGTGTATGTGGTGGTGTGCCAGTAGTGTGCAGGTTGCACATGTGTTTTTATGGGGCCAATTATGAGGGGGGTGTACAGGGCCGTGAGGCTAACACATGCGAGGGCTCTCGTGTGTGAGACATGGATGGTGTTTTTGTGTGTAGGCTTGCATGTCAAATGCAGATGTGTGGGCACACATGTTTGGATGAATGTGTATGTAAATAGGCATGTTCGTGGTGATGTCACACATAGATGTTGGTTTCAGCTGCATGTATCAGCACTGTGTACATGTGCATGTGTGTGTATTTGACAAGGGTGCAACAGTGATGCAACATGGATGCATGTGACACCGGGATGTGGAAGCCTGATTGGAAGATGTGACATGGATGCCAATCTGAACACTGCAACAGTTGGCAGAGGTGTACACATGCATGCAAGTGTGGTGGTGTGTGTGCATGTGTAGTGCACTCCCTGTGTTGCATGGGATGTCTGGCTTACCTTTGCCTTCTCATGCTGTTGTATTGGTATGGATGGTGCTGGCTGTTGCGATATGGCTGTGTATGGCTCATGTGTGTGAGTTGAAATAACATGTGTGTTGGCGATTGTGATGCCATGTCTGAGGTTTCCCAATGCCACTCATGTACAACTGTCATGTGTGTATGTGTCCATTGTACAGTGCCCTGATGCCTGTGTTTTATTTCTCCCTGTCTGCAGCGTCAACTGTTGAAGAGGGCGGAGAAGCTGCTGTGGAGCACAGCGGCAGGGATTGCACCGCCAGCCGGAGACGCAAGGCACGGCTCCCCTCCCAGGTTGTCATCTCGTTGGGGAGTGAGGAGTCCGGTGCTGCGTCCCAGTCTGGTGCTGCCGGGGGGAGGTCCAAGAGGCGGAGGTCAGAGTTGGACTCCTCGGCAGCAGAAGGGGAGCTGGGACCCCACAGGGCCCAACGGGGGAAGATGGCACTGAGTCATCCAGGTTGGTGGGGGGTTTGGTGGAGGAGGAGGCCGTGCAAGCGACAGATACGGCGTCTGGAGGTAGGGATTCCACTGGTGCTAGTGGTGCAGTGCAGGACCAGGGACAGGAGGCAGCACAGGCCGCCGCGGAGGTGCCTGTGTGCAATCCTGTCCCTGATCCTGTCACTGCATCATCTTGCACCAGCAGGGATGCCTACATCCAGACCCGTTTTCAGGCAGGGGATGAGCTTACAACAACTGGCCTTCTTCTGCCTGCGGACGTGGCTATCCAGGTATGGGTTGAGCCTGTCCTGACTGGTGTGGCATTGCATCAACGGGCCATGCGAGGTGACCTGCAGTCTTTTCATGAGGAGACTGCACGTCATCTCGAATGGCTTGTTGACCGCGTCGGCCTTCTTGGACAGGTCACCCAGGCCGGATTCCTCCGTTTGCTGGAGATTGTTCCGACCCCCTCCTCAACTGAACACCCTATGCGCCAGTCGTCCTCCATGCCATCTTTCCACCCATTTTTCACCTGGGTGCCCTGTGGAGCTGCCTCTGACGGTGCGGCCAGGCTGGTGGAGGACACATCCCTGCCACAGTCAGGAGTCGGACGCCCAGCAGGGGTGGCCAAAAACAGACTGCACCACGGCCAGTGGAGGATTTGCAGGCAGCAGGAGCCAGGGCACGGGCACAGGCACAGCAGCAGCATCAACGAGGTGGGAGCCATGATGGCTCGGGGCCTTCGACATCGGAGCGGCAGGCATCGGCCGGAGGGCAGGAGGACCCAGGACAGGAAGAGTCTTCCGTGTGGCAGCAGTTGGGCCACGCCATAGATACGGAGCGGCAGTGGGCGGAAGAGGCACGGCTCACGATGGTCAGGGTGGAGAACTCCATGCGGAGGGCCCTGAGGCGGGCCGAGTGCCTCGAGGCAATCCTCAGGGAGTTGGAGGAGAACATGTCGTCGGCCCTGCGGACCCTCGGGGCCATGGAGGAGGACCGCCTCCGGGACATTGAGCAGGAGTTCGATGATGCCCTGGCCCAGAACATCCAGAAGTGAGCCGCCGGACTAGCCCGCTGCCCTTGTAAATAGTTCTTTAGTGTTAAGTTTCCTTTCGGTTTTGTTTTGTTTTGGGGCGTTTGGACAATGCCCCAACTTCTTGTATATAGTTCTTCATTAGGTAGTATTTTATTTTATAGGTTTCATTTACAGAATTGGGCACATAGACCCTGGATGTTCACCTTGTGCATAGTTTGACAATGGATTTGGATCGTTGATTTTCTTTTCCCATGAATCAATGGTGTTTTCTTATTTTGGAACCTTGGATTTATTTTCTCAGACTGACACTTTGGAGACTTGCTTTTGGATTGCTTTTCATTTGGATTTCATGTTCTTTTTCATTTATTGGACATGCTGGATTTCATTTATTATTTCCATTTTCTTCTGTTCCATTTCATTGCCTTGCTTTTCTGTTTAATACATTATAATTTGGTACTTCAATGTGTGGTATTCTCTCTTTGGTTTCATGCATGTCACAATGTGTGTTCTATCATTCACATGCTGTCATTGTGTGGGTTTGACGGATATGTATTAATGTGCAGACTAGCCATTTGGGATGCATTATGTGCTGGTGATTTCTTTGTGGGGTGGATGTCATACCTGGTGGTGTGTTCGGACTGGGGTGGCGTAGGCAGTGTATTGAGAGGGTATGGGGGCCATGATTATGGATCGTCAGGAGATGTTGGGGGGACATGTATGGGGGCCTGCTGGCAGGTGCCCTGCACTGCTGGGGGGTGGGGGTGCTGGGAGACATGAGTGTGGGCCTGCTGGAGGGTGCCCCTGGATGCTGGGGGGGTGGTGGTGCAGGGGAACATGAGTGGGGGCCTGGTGGAGGTTGCCCCACAGTGATGCGGGGTGAGGTTGCAGGGGGACATAAGTTGGACATGAGTGGGGGCCTGGTGTGGGGTGCCCCTGGATGCTGGGGGGTAGGTGTGCAGGGAGAAATGAGTGGGGGCCTGGTGGAGGGTGCCCCTGGATGCTGGGGGGTGGTGGTGCAGGGGGACATGAGTGGGGGCCTGGTGGAGGGTGCCCCACAGTGCTGGGGGGTGGGGGTGCAGGGGGACATGAGTTGGACATGAGTGGGTGTTAGGGAGAATTCTCTGTTTAGGCTGAATTTCCTAACCTAGTGAGTCCCCCAGCAGCTTTGCTGGATTTCTGGAGTTTGTTTTTTTCCATCCTGCCAAGAGTGAGACTCTTTTTCTCCCACTCTTGGACATGAATGTGGTTAATTCCTTTGAATGTCAATGTGTTCTATGGGCTATGGGGTCTTTTACTCCATAGGGTTTCATATGTTTTTCTATGTGTGTTACACCGCACCCTCCGTGCCGTAACACTGGGGTGTCCTAGAGGATCCCCACCATAGACTCCATACCCTGGGACTTACTACTGTCTCCCAGGGCATGTTAAGTCACCATTGGCTTTACTAGACCTAAATTTACTAACAGAACTAGTACAAACCATCCTATTGTGGACGTACTAGTAGGGGTAATTCGATTACCCCTGGGTCTGTTATTCGAGGGTGCACTGTCCTGTCCCCCCTCGTCGAGTTTTGGCTGGTGGCAGTGGAAACTACTTGTTATATTCGACCACGAATATAACCCTATGGGATTCTTCCCATTGTTGGAGGTTAATACTTTTTCTCGTTAATCTCTAACATACCACCGGTTTATTTATCTTAAATAAATCTTTCGGTTGGTGTTTTCTGCCAGAACTCGGCTTTTAAAATGGCATCTGTGTTCGTCTCTGTGACTCCTAAACCAAAGGTTGAGCCTTTTGTTCCACTTTTGGCAGGCTTCTGCACAGAGGCCCTCCAAAGTGGTGTCATTCTGTCTGGGTATCACAGGGGGTGTGGGAGGGGGTTTAGGCACCATGGACTGAGTTGCTTTGCCAACTCAAGTCGCACTCTGGCGTGATTGGCCCAAGTGGTGAGCCACCCCGCTCACCACTTAGCTTGTTTTGATTAACAGCTAGGCTGAATGAATGGGGGTTTTCTGCATAAAAGCAGGGCTTTTGGGACTGGATCTTCAGAAGTCACCACAGGACCTAAGAATCCGACGAGGGTAAAGCTGAGCTGACCTGCAACGACGACACCTCCGGTGGAGCCCTGCTGAACCGACTCACCACTTCCCAACAACAGAGGAGATCTCCCGGCTGGAGAGTCTCTTCCCCTGACTGGCGGGAACAACCAGTCCCCTTTGTTTTTTCTTCGCTTCCAGGGCGTAGTGGTTGAATTGCCCGTGCTGAGCACCCCGGCAACTGGATAGCCACTAACCCGTACCGCGACCAAAAGGTGGTGCCTTGTGACGGAGCACTCCGCGGCTGGTCTCTTCCCTGGTGGTGCAACGATCTTCAAATTTCCTTTGATGACGAGATCATCTCTTCTCTTGGCAAAGCCCCGACTTGCATCCACCACCAGGAACAACTTCTCCCGCCGGAGCTTTCTCTCCACATACGAGGTACCGTGTCCGCCTGGCTTCCCTTGTGTCGGTTAGCGTGAGGTGTCTTAATCCTCGCCTCTCCATTGGGTCGCCTCCAAGCCTTCTTAACTTTCTGTTCTGAACTGGTCCAATCTTTCGATAACAATTTGCGCCAAAGACTCAAAGTGCATTTCCACTGTGATACTTTTTGGGACATATCGCCTTGCCTCTCTCCGAGTGGGCCTGGCCTCTGAACTTTGCAATCTACAGTAGACCCTGCCTTACTTGCCTTGCATTTTTTCGTAAAAGTGTTGGTACCGAGTTGATTTCATACCCTGCCTTTTCTCTCCCGCCCTAACGAATACTAGAGTGCCATCTAGGTTAAAGCATTCACCTCTGTCTGCAAATAAGTGGTGCCGTTGAACCTAGACTTGTCGAACTATTGTTAGGGGGATTGATTTACTTATAGTAATTGTAATTGAAGTTGTTTGCCGTATTAGTGCCAGTGTGTTTTTCATAGATGTGTTTTTATAAATAAATAACTATTTATCTTTACACTGAAGCTCTGTTCCGTGTTTGATTGTTCTACTGTGTAAATTGCCCTATTTTGTATACTCCACATACTGCCTAACTCTTCTTGAGGGAAGTCTGACTGCTCAGCCACAGCTACCAAGTGAATCTGTGTGGTACAGACTGCTACCGAGTGGGTTTACTGCCAAACACCTGTAGTCCTAAATCTTTTGCAGTGGTCCCAGAGGGAACTGCACAGGTTTCCGCCTAACAGTGGGGGCCTGGAGGAGGGTGCCCCTGGATGCTGGGGGGTGGGTGTGCAGGGAGACATGAGTGGGGGCATGGTGGAGGGTGCCCCTGGATGCTGGGGGGTGGTGGTGCAGGGGGACATGAGTGGGGGCCTGCTGGCAGGTGTCCCACAGTGCTGGGGGGTGGGGGTGCTGGGAGACATGCGTTGTTGATCAGTAGTACAGGGTGACATGTGGCTTGGCTGGAGGGCATGCCCATGGTGGATGGTCTGCCTGCGGGACATGAGCAGGGGTGCAGGGTAGTCCCCTGTGGTGTGGGCTGCCTGCAGGGGCCATGGAGGGTATAGAGGGAACACCTTGGAGGACCCACACGGCCAATTCACGTGTAGTACTCCCCGGAACACCTGAAATACACGTACCCTGCTGAATTCACATGTGAAACTTCCCACGCACCCCTAAATGATGTGCAAAGGGGTACGCGACAAACACGGAAATACGCTGTGTGAATAATAGCGTGTGCGTTTATTTCGTGGGGGCGCAGAAAGTTTAACACGCGATCGGGCATGGGGGAGCGTGGTATGTGTATTTCAGGGGCTCACGGGTTGTTTAACACGCGATCGGGCCTTGGGGAGCAGGGTACCACTCACCGTCTGCCTTGCGTGTAGAAGAACGCGTAGCCAACACCCACCCGCTGTGAAGTAATAGCGTATGAACCCCAACGCCTGCAGAACACACGCACCGTACCCCACGAAAAGCATGTACTGAGCAATGGAAATCCACGTGGGATCTTCAAGCCCTGCCAGGGCAACGCCCGTGCGTGATACGTCACAGACGCGCTTACGCGCTAAGGGCATTTGGTCCCATGGAATCGCGTATGCGTGCTGATGCGCTTACGTGCTAAGGGCCTTTCCTCGAATTACACGCCGACGTGCAGAATTTTCACGTGCCAAATCACTCCGTATCAAGCTGGCCACGCGTAAGCACACGGAAGACCACGCTCCTGCCCAAAAGGACGAATTACTGCCCCCCAGAGCCACGAGCAGCCTCCCACGAGCCATCTGCTGCTGCCTGCCTGCCTGCCTGCTTGCTGCCACCGAGACCTGCCATTTGGTGCAACACATCCGCCATCTGCAGGGGTCCAGTTGCTTTGTCCACCCCTGCTGGAACAGAAGACTCCCGACTGGAATACCATCACTCCACAGCCCAGCCCCAGGACCCAGTTGCCCACCCACGCCTGCCTCGGGGGTCACCATGTCGGGGCAAAGACCATCCGAGACCACTGGCGACCCCCAGCCAGAGGGGCAGAGGGCCATCAGCTTCAGTCAGAAGGAAGTTGATGTCCTGCTGGAGCTTGTCCTGGGGCATTATGATGCCCTCTTCGGATCATCACGCGCCGGCAAGGAAGGACGAGACAGGATCTGGACGGACATCGTGACTGCCATCAACGCGGAGGGGGTGGCAGTCCGACTATTCCATCATGTCAAGAAGCACTGGGAGGACTTCAGGTCCAGGACCCTCAACAAGGCCCGGCGCCTCTTGAAGGCAGCAGATGCTAAGCAGCGCCGGGGCCACTTGTCGGAAGAAGAGATGAGGGTCCTGGAACGCATATTCCCAGCGCTCCACGTCCAGGTCCTTGAGAGGCAGACCCATCTGGACTCGAGCGGTAAGTGGCCAAGCATTGCTGTGTGAGACAGGGCATGTTGCAGTGTGCTGGTTGTCTGATACTTGCCTGTATGTGTGACATAGGCCATGTACGCGTGTGTGTGTGCAGGGACATCATGGTCATGCATGTGAGACCAGTAATGTGTGAAGCACACGGTTGGTGTATGTGTTTAAATGCAACATGGGGAGCCCTATGCGGAATGGACACATGAGAGCATGCCAGTCTCTGTTCCTGGACATGGGTGGTGCTGATGCCATGTACATGTATGGTGTCCATGTCTGTGTGTCTGACCTGCGTGTCTGTGACTTGTGAATGCCATGGATGCATGACACATGTCTGTGACAATGTTCAGAATCACTGATGCAGCCTAGTTATTCTTGCATCCACTGTGTCTGGGGTGTAGGAGTCCAGATGGATGAAAGTACGGTGAAGTGTGTGCATGTGATAGGCATGACCCATGATGCATGTGAGTTCAAAAACAACATTGTATGTTTAAAGAGTCCCTTGGACATGTTTGCTAATGTCCATAGCATGCGCCATGCCTGTTACTGCATGTGTTTTGCCTGCACTGACCCATGTGTTGTGGAGGGACATGATGGAAGGGATCTTTGACAGTGCCACTCATCTGCTATTGCTTCCTGTCTAGGGGACCATTGTACAGTACTCTGATGCTTGTGTTCTATGTCTCCCTCTACACAGCGCAAAGTGAAGAAGAGGGCGGAGACGGCGCTGTGGAGCAAAGCGGCGGGAAATGCCCCCATGGCTGCAGCGGAAGGGGTGGGTGAGCCCCCACAGGTGCTTACAACGGCGGAAGACGGGGTGGAGCCATCCAGGTTGGTGGTTTCCACAGAGGAGGAGGAGGCCGCTACTGAGCCGCACATGGGGCCTGGTGGGGGCATCCCTGCTGGTGCAAGTGGTGCAGTCCAGGGGCAGGGGCAGGAAGCAGCACAGGTCGCCGTGGATGCACATGGTGATAATGCATGTGCTACAGATGTTATGGAACAATTAGCCCACAAAAATGTCAATTGTATGGCCTTAATGCCAACTCTTGCAAGCTGTTTCAAATTCAATGAAATAATGTTAAGTAAAGAAATGCAACCAATAATGGAAATTAACGCCACAGACAAACTAGATGTACATGGCATGACACTACCTATGTGTGACCAAGCCACAACAAGACTAAATAGTTTAGAAAAATCAATCTCAAACACAGCAGGCTTGGAAAAGATATTAAAATTATCCTTAAATTGCAGAGTAATGCTGAAACGTAACCTTGACGTGGACCAAGGACTAGTTAATGGAGCACTGGGTACAGTTGTTGGCTTTCAAACATACCCACGTGACAACAAAATTCAGTTTGTCAATATTCTCTTTGACAAACTTTCAGAAGTAAAAAGAATAGGACGCTCAACAGCTCGATTCCTTCTCTTCAAAGACATGTATGTACACAGAGAACAATTTTCTCTAACTTGCATACGCAGTCACCATTCATAAATCACAAGGTCTTACCATAGACAGAGCAATGATAGACATTGGTAACACAGTCTTTAAAGAAGGCATGAGCTACGTAGCACTGTCACGCTTACGTACACTTGAGGGTCTATTTCTAATCAACTTTGATGCAAGTAAAATAAACGCTCATATTCCTTGCATTTTAGAATACAATAGACTTCGTTCACTATACACTCCCCATCTAAACACATATTCTGTTCCACAAAAAGTAAAACATTATAAAAGAAAAATAAATCAAACAGAAAAGCAACAGGATGTCACTGCAAATCCTCCAAAGAGAGTAAAAGTAAGTAATACTTCATCAAGTGCCACAAGCAAAAAAGAATCAGTTAGGGAAAGTAAACCAGGTACTTCTTCAAAGAAGGAAGACACACTCCAAAAAAAGCAGTCAGATACAGAACTACCTGGTCCATTTAAACTCTCAAATATTTTAACAAAGGTAGCGGGCGCCCCTCTCTCGCAAGAACAGACATGATAACCTGTTCGGTGGTTATTAACCACTTGAGAGTTCGCAGCCACTGCTTTTACTCACTGTGCCTTTCACAGATGGGAAATATCCATTTGCATATCAGTCTTTGTCCTGCCCAGGGGCAGTCCAGCACCGAAATACAATGGCAATTCCAAGGGGATCATCAGTGAGGTGAAGCTGATGCCTCTCTAAGCACAGTGAGAGGGAGACCACGTCTGGTTGCCCCCAGGAGACCTAGGGTTACCAATCCCAGGTTCCTTAAATTTAGTTTGCAAAGGTAGCGGGCGCCCCTCTCTCGACAGAACAAGGCCTGATAACCTGTTCAGTGGTTATTAACCACTTGAGAGTTCGCAGCCACTGCTTTTACTCACTGTGCCTTTCACAGATGGGAAATATCCATTTGCATATCAGTCTTTGTCCTGCCCAGGGGCAGTCCAGCACCGAAATGCAATGGCAACTCCAACCTGAACGAGAGTACCACCAGCAACCCCATACACGTGTTTCACCCTTGTTGGGGATCATCAGTGAGGTGAACCAGACGTGGTCTCCCTCTAACTGTGCTTAGAGAGGCATCAGCTTCACCTCACTGATGATCCCCAACAAGGGTGAAACACGTGTATGGGGTTGCTGGTGGTACTCTCGTTCAGGTTGGAGTTGCCATTGCATTTCGGTGCTGGACTGCCCCTGGGCAGGACAAAGACTGATATGCAAATGGATATTTCCCATCTGTGAAAGGCACAGTGAGTAAAAGCAGTGGCTGCGAACTCTCAAGTGGTTAATAACCACTGAACAGGTTATCAGGCCTTGTTCTGTCGAGAGAGGGGCGCCCGCTACCTTTGCAAACTAAATTTAAGGAACCTGGGATTGGTAACCCTAGGTCTCCTGGGGGCAACCAGACGTGGTCTCCCTCTCACTGTGCTTAGAGAGGCATCAGCTTCACCTCACTGATGATCCCCAACAAGGGTGAAACACGTGTATGGGGTTGCTGGTGGTACTCTCGTTCAGGTTGGAGTTGCCATTCCATTTCGGTGCTGGACTGCCCCTGGGCAGGACAAAGACTGATATGCAAATGGATATTTCCCATCTGTGAAAGGCACAGTGAGTAAAAGCAGTGGCTGCGAACTCTCAAGTGGTTAATAACCACTGAACAGGTTATCAGGCCTTGTTCTGTCGAGAGAGGGGCGCCCGCTACCTTTGCAAACTAAATTTAAGGAACCTGGGATTGGTAACCCTAGGTCTCCTGGGGGCAACCAGACGTGGTCTCCCTCTCACTGTGCTTAGAGAGGCATCAGCTTCACCTCACTGATGATCCCCAACAAGGGTGAAACACGTGTATGGGGTTGCTGGTGGTACTCTCGTTCAGGTTGGAGTTGCCATTGCATTTCGGTGCTGGACTTCCCCTGGGCAGGACAAAGACTGATATGCAAATGGATATTTCCCATCTGTGAAAGGCACAGTGAGTAAAAGCAGTGGCTGCGAACTCTCAAGTGGTTAATAACCACTGAACAGGTTATCAGGCCTTGTTCTGTCGAGAGAGGGGCGCCCGCTACCTTTGCAAACTAAATTTAAGGAACCTGGGATTGGTAACCCTAGGTCTCCTGGGGGCAACCAGACGTGGTCTCCCTCTCACTGTGCTTAGAGAGGCATCAGCTTCACCTCACTGATGATCCCCAACAAGGGTGAAACACGTGTATGGGGTTGCTGGTGGTACTCTCGTTCAGGTTGGAGTTGCCATTGCATTTCGGTGCTGGACTGCCCCTGGGCAGGACAAAGACTGATATGCAAATGGATATTTCCCATCTGTGAAAGGCACAGTGAGTAAAAGCAGTGGCTGCGAACTCTCAAGTGGTTAATAACCACTGAACAGGTTATCAGGCCTTGTTCTGTCGAGAGAGGGGCGCCCGCTACCTTTGCAAACTAAATTTAAGGAACCTGGGATTGGTAACCCTAGGTCTCCTGGGGGCAACCAGACGTGGTCTCCCTCTCACTGTGCTTAGAGAGGCATCAGCTTCACCTCACTGATGATCCCCAACAAGGGTGAAACACGTGTATGGGGTTGCTGGTGGTACTCTCGTTCAGGTTGGAGTTGCCATTGCATTTCGGTGCTGGACTGCCCCTGGGCAGGACAAAGACTGATATGCAAATGGATATTTCCCATCTGTGAAAGGCACAGTGAGTAAAAGCAGTGGCTGCGAACTCTCAAGTGGTTAATAACCACTGAACAGGTTATCAGGCCTTGTTCTGTCGAGAGAGGGGCGCCCGCTACCTTTGCAAACTAAATTTAAGGAACCTGGGATTGGTAACCCTAGGTCTCCTGGGGGCAACCAGACGTGGTCTCCCTCTCACTGTGCTTAGAGAGGCATCAGCTTCACCTCACTGATGATCCCCAACAAGGGTGAAACACGTGTATGGGGTTGCTGGTGGTACTCTCGTTCAGGTTGGAGTTGCCATTGCATTTCGGTGCTGGACTGCCCCTGGGCAGGACAAAGACTGATATGCAAATGGATATTTCCCATCTGTGAAAGGCACAGTGAGTAAAAGCAGTGGCTGCGAACTCTCAAGTGGTTTATAACCACTGAACAGGTTATCAGGCCTTGTTCTGTCGAGAGAGGGGCGCCCGCTACCTTTGCAAACTAAATTTAAGGAACCTGGGATTGGTAACCCTAGGTCTCCTGGGGGCAACCAGACGTGGTCTCCCTCTCACTGTGCTTAGAGAGGCATCAGCTTCACCTCACTGATGATCCCCAACAAGGGTGAAACACGTGTATGGGGTTGCTGGTGGTACTCTCGTTCAGGTTGGAGTTGCCATTGCATTTCGGTGCTGGACTGCCCCTGGGCAGGACAAAGACTGATATACAAATGGATATTTCCCATCTGTGAAAGGCACAGTGAGTAAAAGCAGTGGCTGCGAACTCTCAAGTGGTTAATAACCACTGAACAGGTTATCAGGCCTTGTTCTGTCGAGAGAGGGGCGCCCGCTACCTTTGCAAACTAAATTTAAGGAACCTGGGATTGGTAACCCTAGGTCTCCTGGGGGCAACCAGACGTGGTCTCCCTCTCACTGTGCTTAGAGAGGCATCAGCTTCACCTCACTGATGATCCCCAACAAGGGTGAAACACGTGTATGGGGTTGCTGGTGGTACTCTCGTTCAGGTTGGAGTTGCCATTGCATTTCGGTGCTGGACTGCCCCTGGGCAGGACAAAGACTGATATGCAAATGGATATTTCCCATCTGTGAAAGGCACAGTGAGTAAAAGCAGTGGCTGCGAACTCTCAAGTGGTTAATAACCACTGAACAGGTTATCAGGCCTTGTTCTGTCGAGAGAGGGGCGCCCGCTACCTTTGCAAACTAAATTTAAGGAACCTGGGATTGGTAACCCTAGGTCTCCTGGGGGCAACCAGACGTGGTCTCCCTCTCACTGTGCTTAGAGAGGCATCAGCTTCACCTCACTGATGTTCCCCAACAAGGGTGAAACACGTGTATGGGGTTGCTGGTGGTACTCTCGTTCAGGTTGGAGTTGCCATTGCATTTCGGTGCTGGACTGCCCCTGGGCAGGACAAAGACTGATATGCAAATGGATATTTCCCATCTGTGAAAGGCACAGTGAGTAAAAGCAGTGGCTGCGAACTCTCAAGTGGTTAATAACCACTGAACAGGTTATCAGGCCTTGTTCTGTCGAGAGAGGGGCGCCCGCTACCTTTGCAAACTAAATTTAAGGAACCTGGGATTGGTAACCCTAGGTCTCCTGGGGGCAACCAGACGTGGTCTCCCTCTCACTGTGCTTAGAGAGGCATCAGCTTCACCTCACTGATGATCCCCAACAAGGGTGAAACACGTGTATGGGGTTGCTGGTGGTACTCTCGTTCAGGTTGGAGTTGCCATTGCATTTCGGTGCTGGACTGCCCCTGGGCAGGACAAAGACTGATATGCAAATGGATATTTCCCATCTGTGAAAGGCACAGTGAGTAAAAGCAGTGGCTGCGAACTCTCAAGTGGTTAATAACCACTGAACAGGTTATCAGGCCTTGTTCTGTCGAGAGAGGGGCGCCCGCTACCTTTGCAAACTAAATTTAAGGAACCTGGGATTGGTAACCCTAGGTCTCCTGGGGGCAACCAGACGTGGTCTCCCTCTCACTGTGCTTAGAGAGGCATCAGCTTCACCTCACTGATGATCCCCAACAAGGGTGAAACACGTGTATGGGGTTGCTGGTGGTACTCTCGTTCAGGTTGGAGTTGCCATTGCATTTCGGTGCTGGACTGCCCCTGGGCAGGACAAAGACTGATATGCAAATGGATATTTCCCATCTGTGAAAGGCACAGTGAGTAAAAGCAGTGGCTGCGAACTCTCAAGTGGTTAATAACCACTGAACAGGTTATCAGGCCTTGTTCTGTCGAGAGAGGGGCGCCCGCTACCTTTGCAAACTAAATTTAAGGAACCTGGGATTGGTAACCCTAGGTCTCCTGGGGGCAACCAGACGTGGTCTCCCTCTCACTGTGCTTAGAGAGGCATCAGCTTCACCTCACTGATGATCCCCAACAAGGGTGAAACACGTGTATGGGGTTGCTGGTGGTACTCTCGTTCAGGTTGGAGTTGCCATTGCATTTCGGTGCTGGACTGCCCCTGGGCAGGACAAAGACTGATATGCAAATGGATATTTCCCATCTGTGAAAGGCACAGTGAGTAAAAGCAGTGGCTGCGAACTCTCAAGTGGTTAATAACCACTGAACAGGTTATCAGGCCTTGTTCTGTCGAGAGAGGGGTGCCCGCTACCTTTGCAAACTAAATTTAAGGAACCTGGGATTGGTAACCCTAGGTCTCCTGGGGGCAACCAGACGTGGTCTCCCTCTCACTGTGCTTAGAGAGGCATCAGCTTCACCTCACTGATGATCCCCAACAAGGGTGAAACACGTGTATGGGGTTGCTGGTGGTACTCTCGTTCAGGTTGGAGTTGCCATTGCATTTCCGTGCTGGACTGCCCCTGGGCAGGACAAAGACTGATATGCAAATGGATATTTCCCATCTGTGAAAGGCACAGTGAGTAAAAGCAGTGGCTGCGAACTCTCAAGTGGTTAATAACCACTGAACAGGTTATCAGGCCTTGTTCTGTCGAGAGAGGGGCGCCCGCTACCTTTGCAAACTAAATTTAAGGAACCTGGGATTGGTAACCCTAGGTCTCCTGGGGGCAACCAGACGTGGTCTCCCTCTCACTGTGCTTAGAGAGGCATCAGCTTCACCTCACTGATGATCCCCAACAAGGGTGAAACACGTGTATGGGGTTGCTGGTGGTACTCTCGTTCAGGTTGGAGTTGCCATTGCATTTCGGTGCTGGACTGCCCCTGGGCAGGACAAAGACTGATATGCAAATGGATATTTCCCATCTGTGAAAGGCACAGTGAGTAAAAGCAGTGGCTGCGAACTCTCAAGTGGTTAATAACCACTGAACAGGTTATCAGGCCTTGTTCTGTCGAGAGAGGGGCGCCCGCTACCTTTGCAAACTAAATTTAAGGAACCTGGGATTGGTAACCCTAGGTCTCCTGGGGGCAACCAGACGTGGTCTCCCTCTCACTGTGCTTAGAGAGGCATCAGCTTCACCTCACTGATGATCCCCAACAAGGGTGAAACACGTGTATGGGGTTGCTGGTGGTACTCTCGTTCAGGTTGGAGTTGCCATTGCATTTCGGTGCTGGACTGCCCCTGGGCAGGACAAAGACTGATATGCAAATGGATATTTCCCATCTGTGAAAGGCACAGTGAGTAAAAGCAGTGGCTGCGAACTCTCAAGTGGTTAATAACCACTGAACAGGTTATCAGGCCTTGTTCTGTCGAGAGAGGGGCGCCCGCTACCTTTGCAAACTAAATTTAAGGAACCTGGGATTGGTAACCCTAGGTCTCCTGGGGGCAACCAGACGTGGTCTCCCTCTCACTGTGCTTAGAGAGGCATCAGCTTCACCTCACTGATGATCCCCAACAAGGGTGAAACACGTGTATGGGGTTGCTGGTGGTACTCTCGTTCAGGTTGGAGTTGCCATTGCATTTCGGTGCTGGACTGCCCCTGGGCAGGACAAAGACTGATATGCAAATGGATATTTCCCATCTGTGAAAGGCACAGTGAGTAAAAGCAGTGGCTGCGAACTCTCAAGTGGTTAATAACCACTGAACAGGTTATCAGGCCTTGTTCTGTCGAGAGAGGGGCGCCCGCTACCTTTGCAAACTAAATTTAAGGAACCTGGGATTGGTAACCCTAGGTCTCCTGGGGGCAACCAGACGTGGTCTCCCTCTCACTGTGCTTAGAGAGGCATCAGCTTCACCTCACTGATGATCCCCAACAAGGGTGAAACACGTGTATGGGGTTGCTGGTGGTACTCTCGTTCAGGTTGGAGTTGCCATTGCATTTCGGTGCTGGACTGCCCCTGGGCAGGACAAAGACTGATATGCAAATGGATATTTCCCATCTGTGAAAGGCACAGTGAGTAAAAGCAGTGGCTGCGAACTCTCAAGTGGTTAATAACCACTGAACAGGTTATCAGGCCTTGTTCTGTCGAGAGAGGGGCGCCCGCTACCTTTGCAAACTAAACTCTCAAATATAGTTGGTGTAAGTTGCTACGCAAATGTAGCAATGAATATTCTATTTCAATTACCACCAATTGTTGAGAACATTTACTTACACAGTACAGACCCATTGTGTTTGCAAATGTTAGTACTTCACAGAAATGCAGCAAACAATCCTGACAACACGTATAGTGTTTATGGAATAAGACAACAATTGGACTACTGTGCTGGAATGGTGAAATTCACTATGAACTCACAGGAAGATCCACAAGAATTTCAAATGTACTTACTATTAGTACTGGAAAACAAAAACATACCTATAAATTAAATCATCCAGATTTCATACATGTGGAAACATACATGTACTCTCTGCAACAATGTGACACAAGAACAAATCCCCAATGAGCGCTTTATGTATATATCAATACCTAATTGTGAATCCGTTCCATTTCAGCAACTTGTATAAAATGCAAACCACGGTAGATTATGTTCGACCTGCAATTCAGATAATCGCTCCACGTTAGTAATACAAACACATAGTAAATACGTAATACTAATGCTTCTACGTTACAATGCATATGGTACCAAAAAGAACTCCAAGCTGACCTGATTCACACATGGTCAAATATCACTTGGTAGGAAAACCTTCACAACAATAGGTATAATCTACCACGCAGTAGCCACAACCAACTCAGGGCACTACACTGCATATATAAAAAAGAAATGTGGATGGTTTGAATGTAATGATAGTACCATTACTGTAAAGCAGAGATTACCAGCAAATCTTACAAACGCTAATTTAACGTTCTTAAAACAAAAAATTGATAACTAAACTGTACTTAAACCTAAAGTACACTTCTAGTAAAAAAATATAAACTGTCACAATATTCCAAAAGCTATCCAACTGCCCAAAGATGCAACAACAACTAATCAGATAAATTAATACCACTCAAATAGAGCAAAAAATAGACAGTTAGAAAACGCCAATTGGTATCTAACTGTCCCAAAATTTAGAAATATCTAAATAGATGAAGCAATACCACAAAATTATATAAAAAAATAAACAATTAGAATACACCTACTGGTATCTAACTGCTACAAAATGTTACAATATCCAAACAAATACCTGCAGGGTAATTCATAGAATTTCGCACAAAAGTGGCACACGCGCTTTCACACAGTGTCCCCGTGCGATACACTGCGCCAGCCGCGTGCGATAAAATCCATTTCATCGCACAGCGTATTCATGGATTTTAGCCTCCAAAACCAGCCGTGGCGCAGAGTGGCGCAGCGACCCTGCAGCAGCGCCAGTTACGCCCCCAAAAACGCCCTCGCGCAAGGAAAAGCCATCAAAATCCCCAATTCATCGCAAATGTCTGCGCTAACCTTGTACCAGTTCACAGGGCTGCCAAACAGCAAGCGGGGAACGTGTATTTCAGGGGTTCGCGGGAATTTTCACACACGATTGTCCTGGGTACGTGTATTTCAGGGTGTCGCGTGAAGTTTCACACGCGATTCCATCAGGGCACGTGTATTTCAGGGGTGCGCAGGAAGTTTCACACGCAAATACAGCAGGATACGTATATTTCAGGGGTGCGCGGGAAGTTCCACACGCGATTGTCCTGGGTACGTGTATTCCAGGGGTGCGCGGGAAGTTTTACACGCAAATTCAGCATGGTACGTGCATTTCAGGGGTGCGTGGGAAGTTCCACACGCGATTGTCCTGGGTACGTGTGTTCCAGGGGTGCGCGTGAAGTTTCACACGTGAATTCAGCAGGGTACGTGTATTTCAGGGGTGTGCGTGAAGTTTCACACGCGATTCCATCAGGGCACGTGTATTTCAGGGGTGCGTGGGATGTTCCACACGCGAATTCAGCAGGGTATGTGTATTTCAGGGGTGCGCGGGAAGTTCCACACGCGATTGTCCTGGGTCCATGTATTCCAGGGGTGCGCGGGAAGTTTCACACGCAAATTCAGCAGGGTACGTGTATTTCAGGGGTACGCGGGAAGTTTCACACGCGATTCCATCAGGGCACGTGTATTTCAGGGGTGCGTGTGAAATTTCACACGCAAATTCAGCAGGGTACGTGTATTTCAGGGGTGTGCGGGAAGTTCCACACGCGATTGTCCTGGGTACGTGTATTCCAGGGGTGCACGGGAAGTTTCACACGCAAATTCAGCAGGGTACGTGTATTTCAGGTGTGCGCGGGAAGTTTCACGCGCGATTCCATCAGGGCACGTGTATTTCAGGGGTGCACGTGAAGTTTCACATGCAAATTCAGCAGGGTACGTGTATTTCAGGGGTGCGCGGGAAGTTCCACACGCGATTGTCCTGGGTACGTGTGTTCCAGGAGTGCGCGGGAAGTCTCACATGCAAATTCAGCAGGGTACGTGTATTTCAGGGGTGCGCGGGAGTACTACACGTGAATTGGCCGTGTGGGTCCTCCCAGGTGTTCTCTCTACACCCTCCACGGCCACTGCAGGCAGCCCACACCACAGGGGACTACCCTGCACCCCTGCTCATGTCCCGCAGGCAGCCCATCCACCATGGGCATGCCCCCCAGCCAAGCCACATGCCACCTTGCACTACTGATCAACAACGCATGTCTCCCAGCACCCCCACCCCCCAGCATTCAGGGGCACCCTCAACCAGGCCCCCACACATGTCTCCCTGCACACCCACCCCACAGCATCCAGGGGCACCCTCCACCAGGCCCCCACTCATGTCCAACTCATGTCCCCCTGCACCCCCACCCTCCAGCAGTGCAGGGCACCCTCTACCAGGCACCCACTCATGTCTCCCAGCACCCCCACCCCCCAGCAGTGCAGGGCACCCTCCACCATGCCCCCACACATGTCTCCCAGCACCACCACCCCCCAGCATCCAGGGGCACACTCCATCAGGCCCCCACACATGTCTCCCAGCACCCCCACCCCCCATCAGTGCAGGGCACCCTCCACCAGGCCCCCACACATGTCTCCCAGCACCCCCACCCCCCAGCATCCAGGGGCACCCTCCACCAGGCCCCCACTCATGTCCAACTCATGTCCCCCTCACCCCCACCCCCCAGCACTGTGGGGCACCCTCCACCAGGCCCCCACTCATGTCTCCCAGCACCCCCACCTCCCAGCAGTGCAGGGCACCCTCCACCATGCCCCCACACATGTCTCCCAGCACTCCCACCCCCCAGCATCCAGGGGCACACTCCACCAGGCCCCCACACATGTCTCCCAGCACCCCCACCCACCAGCATCCAGGGCCACCCTCCACCAGGCCCCCACTCATGTCCAACTCATGTCCCCCTGCACCCACACCCCCCAGCAGTCAGGGGCACCCCCACCAGGCCCCCACTCATGTCTCCCAGCACCCCCACCCCCCAGCAGTGCAGGGCGCCCTCCACCATGCCCCCACACATGCCTCCCAGCACCCCCACCCCCCAGCATCCAGGGGCACACTCCACCAGGCCCCCACACATGTCTCCCAGCACCCCCACCGCCAGCAGTGCAGGGCACCCTCCACCAGGCCCCCACACATGTCTCCCAGCACCCCCACCCCCCAGCATCCAGGGGCACCCTCCACCAGGCCCCCACCCATGTCTCCCAGCACCCCCACCCCCCAGCAGTGCAGGGCACCCTCCACCATGCCCACACACATGTCTCCCAGCACCCCACCCCCCAGCATCCAGGGGCACACTCCACCAGGCTCCCACACATGTCTCCCAGCAAACCCACCCCCCAGCAGTGTAGGGCACCCTCCACCAGGCCCCCACACATGTCTCCCAGCACCCCCACCCCCCAGCATCCAGGGGCACCCTCCACCAGGCCCCCACTCATGTCCAAATCATGTCCCCCTGCACTTCCACCCCCCAGCATCCAGGGCACCCTCCACCAGGGCCCCACTCATGTCCAACTCATGTCTCACAGCACCCCCACCCCCCAGCAGTGCAGGGCACCCTCCACCATGCCCCCACACATGTCTCCCAGCACCCCCCTAGCATCCAGGGGCACACTCCTCCAGGCCCCCACACATGTCTCCCAGCACCCCACCCCCCAGCAGTGCAGGGCACCCTCCACCATGCCCTGACTCATGTCCCCCAGCCAACACGTCATCACAATCTAGATCCCTGGCCCTTATGGGCTGCCTCCACATGCCAAACACCCACCCAAGTATTGCATCCACCCACTTAGAAATGACAATTACATGATACAACCCCAATGGCAAGTATGTAAATGAACACATGTCCCTCACATACACACAATGGGTCTCAGTGAAGTTTGATGAAGAAAATGTATTAAAAGCAACATAAATGGAATCAACAATAAACAAACGACAATGGGAATTAAAAACCAAAAGCAGCATGTCCGTAAAATAATGTAAAACCACAAATCATAATCCAAAGGAAAGGTGTCCAAAGTCACAGTTCAAAAAAGTAAATCCAATGGAAAATCAAAACCGAAAACCATTGCTCCATGTGTAAATTCCAAATAAAAAAATAAAATCCAACAGTCAACTATATACAGATAAACAATCCAAGATCCATGATCCCAACAGAAGAAATGAAACCTTTCAAATAATACTACCTAATAAAAAAAAACTACATACAAAAATGTGGTCCATTGTCCAAAAGGTCCAAAAAAAATAAAAAAGCAAAGGAAACCTAACACTAACTACATAACTATTTACAAGGGCAGCGGGCTAGTCCGATGGCTCACTGGTTGTTGTCATGGGCCAGGGCATCATCGAACTCCTGTTCAATGGCTTGGAGGCGGGCATGTTCCCTGGCCTGAGGTCTCGCAGGGATAATTCAGTGTCCAGCTCCAACTCCCTGCGAATGCCCTCGAGGCACTCAGCCCGCCTCAGCACCCTCCGCATGGAGTTCTCCGCCCTGACCATTGTGAGCCATTCCTCCTCTGCCCGCTGCCGCTCCACACCTATCTGCTGGCCCAACCGCTCCCACGCGGAAGACACTCCCATTCCAGGGTTCTGCCCTCCGGACGATGCCTGCACCCCTGATGTTGATGGCCCCGAGCCATGATGCCTCCCACGTCGAGCCTGCTCACTCGACAAATCAATGACATTTGTGATGCCATCTTTGATGTCCTGGGTGTTAGTGTTAGCAGTGCACGGTGGCGAGAGTTATGGTTGCTTATCTTACCATAACTGCCGAATTTCAGGTGTTTTTCGGTTTTACTTTGAACCATAACGTCCCTTTAACAAAGTTTTTTACTGATTTTGATAGGTTTTTAGTAGCGCAACTTAACCATAACGTCCCTTTTAACAAAGTGTTTTCACTGATATATATATATATATATATATATATATATTACATGGCCACGGTAGTGGCCATGTAGTTATGGTTAAGTTGGTGTTTCCATAGGAAGAGCACGTTTTAAGCGGCTTATAACTTCGCTCACCCTGGACGAATCCTCACCAAACTTTGCAAAAAACGTATATGGCCCACTCTGAATTTTATTGCAAAGTTTTGTGAGGATTCGTCTGGAGGAGCAAAGTTATAGGGGGGGTCCGAAAACTTTTTTTTTCCCATAGACTGAATGGGAAAAAAATGTTGCTCGCGCCTACAGCCCAAACCGCTGTGTGGATTTTCACCAAATTTGGACCAGGAGCAGCGGCTTGGTCCCGAAAGCGTGCTTTTGCAAATGTGGTGAAAATCCGTCCAGTAGTTTTTTTTAAGTGACCAAAAAGTAGGTCAGAAAAAATTTGGGATATCTGTGTTTGCTTCGCGGACACACTTCCCTGTTTGCTTCGCGGACAGGACGGTGATTGGGCAAGCAGCTTGCGTGATGTCCGCAGACATCTGACGTGCTTTTCTATTGGCTGCCGTGAAGCGTGCGGTGCGTCTATTTCAGAGACGCCCGCCATCTTTGTTTATCGGAGCGGGATCTGCTGCCTGCACAGTGTAGATGTGGGCTGCGTCGGCCACGAAAAGGCAGTGAGGCACAGGTCCTTGTGTCTCTCTCTTGTTCCCCCCACCCCCCACTCATGGCCTGTGTCTCCCATGTTCCCCCCTCGCTGATTTTCTGTGTGTTCCTCCCACCCCCGCTCATGCTCTGTTTCTCTTTCCCGTACCCCCGCTCATGTCCTGTGTCTCCTTCCTTCCCCACTACCCCCCACTCATGCCCTGTGTCCCCCTACTGTTCCCCGCACCCCCGCTCATGCCCCATGTGTCTCTTCCCTTCCCGCTCACCCCCCTCTCATGCCCTGTGTCTCTCTCCCCTTCCTCCCACTCCCGCTCATACCCCGTGTGTCTCCCTCCTTTCACCCCCACCCCCCGCTCATGCCCCATGTGTCTCTCCCCTTCCCCCCACCCCCCCACTCATGCCCCGTGTGTCTCTCCCCTTCCCCCCCACCCCCCGCTCATACCCTGTGTCTCCCTACTGTTCCCCACACCCCTCGCTCATGCCCCGTGTGTCTCTCCCCTTCCCCACCACCCCCCGCTAATGCCCCATGTGTCTCTCCCCTTCCCCCCGCTCATGCCCTGTGTCTCCCTCCTTTCCCCCCACCCCTGCTAATGCCCTGTGTCTCTCCCCTTTCCCCCCACCCCCGCTCATTCCCCGTGTGTCTCTCCCCTTACCCCCCACACCCGCTCATGCCCCATGTCTCTCCCCTTCACCCATCCCCCGCTCATGCCCTGTGTCTCCCTACTGTTCCCCCAACCCCCCGCTCATGAACTGTTTCTCTCTCCCCTTCTCCCACTCCCCGCTCATGCCCCGTGTGTCTCTCCCCTTCCCCACCCCCGCTCATGCCTCGTGTGTCTCTCCCCTTCCCCCCACCCCCCACTCATGACCCGTGTCTCCCTACTGTTCCCCCCACCCCCTGCTCATGCCCGTGTGTCTCTCCCCTTCCCCCCCACCCCCCGCTCATGCCACGTGTGTCTCTCCCCTTCCCCCCACCCCCCGCTCATGCCTTTGTGTGTCATCCCTTCCCACCAACACCCCGCTCATGCCTCGTGTCTCTCTCCCCTTTCCACCCACCCCCTGCTCATGCCCCGTGTTTCTCTCCCCTTCCCCCCACCCCCTGCTCATGCCCCATGTGCTCTCCCCTTTCCCCCCACCCCCCGCTCATGCCCCTTGTCTCCCTCCTTCCCCCATTGCCCCCGCTCATGCCCCGTGTCTCTCTCCCCTTCCCCCCCACCCCCGGCTCATGGCCCGTGTCTCTCTCCCCTTCCCCCCACCCCCGCTCATGCCCCATGTATCTCTCCCCTTCCCCCCACCCCCTGCTCATGCCCCGTGTGTCTCTCCCATTCCCCCCACCCCCCGCTCATGCCCCATGTTTCTCTCCCCTTACCCCCACCCCCCGCTCATGCCCCGTGTCTCCCTTCTTTCCCCCCACCCCCCATTCATGCCCCATGTGTCTCTCCCCTTCCCCCACCCCCCACACATGCCCCGTGTGTCTCTCCCCTTCCCCCCAACCCCCTCTCATGCACCGTGTGTCTTTCCCCTTCCCCTCCACCCCCTGCTCATCCCCGTGTGTCTATCCTCTTCCCCCCACCTCCCACTCATGCCCCGTGTCTCTCTCCCCTTCCCCCCACTCCCCTCTCATGCCCCGTGTGTCTCTCCCCTTCACCCCCACCCCCCGCTCATGCCCCGTGTGTCTCTCCCCTTCCCCCCACCCCCGCTCATGCCCCGTGTCTCCCTCCTTACCCCCCACCCCCTGCTCATGCCATGTGAGTTTCTCCCCTTCCCCCCGCCCCCCGCTCATGCCCCGTGACTCTCCCCTTCCCCCCACCCCCGCTCATGCCCCCGTGTCTCCCTCCTTACCCCCCACCCCCTGCTCATGCCCTGTGAGTTTCTCCCCTTAAATGCCCGTGTCTCTCCCCTTCCCCCCAACCCCCACTCATGCCCCATGTCTCCCCCCTTCCCCCCCACACCCCGCTCATGCCCCGTGTAACTCACCCCTTCCCCCTCACCCCCGCTCATGCCCTGTGTCTCTCTCCCCTTCTCCCCCACCCCCCGCTCATGCCCCGTGTCTCTCCCCTTCCGCCCACCCCCCGCTCATGCCCTGTGTGTCTCTTCCCTTTCCCCCCCGCTCATGCCCCGTGTCTCCCTCCTTTCCCCCCAGACCCCACTCATGCCCTGTGTGTCTCTCCCCTTCCCCCACCCCCCGCTCATGCACCATGTGTCTCTCCCCTTCCCCCCACCACCCGCTAATGCCCCGTGCCTCTCCCCTTCCCACCACCCCTGCTCTTGCCCAGTGTCTCTCTCCCCTTCCCCCCAACCCCCCGCTCATGCCCCGTGTGTCTCTCCCCTTCCCCCCACCCCCTGCTCATGCCCCATGTCTCCCTCCTTTCCCCCCACCCCCCGCTCATGCCCTGTGTGTCTCACCACTCCCCCCTACCCCTCGCTCATGCTCCGTGTCTCTCCCCTCCCCCATCCCCCCCACGCCTCGTGTCTCTCCCCTTCCCCCATCCCCCGCTCATGCCCCGTGTCTCTCTCCCCTTCCGCCCTACTCCTGAAAATGCACCGTGTCTCTCTCCCCTTCCCCCCACCCCCTGCTCATGCCCCATGTGTCTCTCCCCTTTCCCCCCACCCCCCGCTCATGCCCCGTGTCTCCCTCCTTTCCCCCCACCCCCCGCTCATGCCCTGTGTGTCTCTCCACTCCCCCCTACCCCTCGCTCATGCTCCGTGTCTCTCCCCTCCCCATCCCCCATCCCCCACCCACGCCTCGTGTCTCTCCCCTTCCCCCCATCCCCCGCTCATGCCCCGTGTGTCTCTCCCCTTCCCCCCTACCCCCCGCTCATGCCCCGTGTCTCTCTCCCCTTCCCCCCACCCCCTGCTCATGCTCTGTGTCTCTCCCCTTCCCCCCACCCCCGCTCTTGCCCAGTGTCTCTCTCCCCTTCCCCCCAACCCCCTGCTCATGCCCCGTGTGTCTCTCCCCTTCCCCCCACCCCCTGCTCATTCCCCATGTCTCCCTCCTTTCCCCCCACCCCACGCTCACACCCCGTGTGTTTCTCCTCTTCCCCCCCACCCCCCGCTCATGCCCCGTGTGTGCACCCTGTTCCCCCATCCCCGCTCATGCCCCGTGTGTGCCCTGTTCCCCCACCCCCGCTCATGCCCCATGTGCCCTGTTCCCCCATCCCTGCTCATGCCTCGTGTCTCCCTTGTGTTCCCCCCACCCCCCGCTCATGCATCAATGACATTTGTGATGTCATCTTTGATGCCCTGGGTGTTAGTCTTAGCAGTGCACGGAGCAGTGCCCGGTGGTGGCGCGAGTTGTGGTTGCTTAGCTTACCATAACTGGCGAATTTCAAGGGTTTTTCGGTTTTACTTGGAACCATAACGTCCCTTTGACAAAGGTTTTTCACTGAATTTCATAGGTTTTTAGTAGCGCAACTTAACCATAACGTCCCTTTAACAAAGTTTTTTCACTGAATAAATATATATATATATATATTACATGGATGCGGTAGCGTCCAGGTAGTTATGGTTAAGTTGATGTTTCCATAGGAAGAGCACTTTTTTGGGTGGCTTATAACTTCGCTCCCTCTGGACGAATCCTCACCAAACTTTGCAGAAAAAGTATATGGCCCACTCCGATTTTGTTTGCAAAGTTTGGAGAGGTTTGGTCCAGGGGGGCAAAGTTATAGGGGGGGTCCCACAACTTTTGTTTTTTTCCCATAGACAGCCTACAGCCCAAACCGCTGGACGGATTTATAGCAAATTTGCGGCAGGAGCGGGGGCTTGGTCCTGAAAGCGTGCTTTTGCAAATTTGGTGTAAATCCGTCCAGTAGTTTTTTTTTAAATGACCAAAATGTAAGGCAAAAAAATTAGTGATATCTTCGTTCGTTCCGTGGACGGACTTCCCAGTTCGCTCCGCGGACAGTGCCCTGATTGGCCGAGCGGCTTGCGTGATATCCGCAGACATGCGCCGTGTTCGCTGATTGGACGGCGTGGTGCGTGAAGCGCGTCAGATTTTCTGTGGTGCCCGCCATCTTGCATTCGCGGAGGACCGCGGACAGCGCGGTGAAACTTGGATTAAAAATTGTATTTAGTGGAGTGTGTTGGTGTGTAAGAGTGTTTGGGGAGGGTGGGGGAGTATGAGATAGGTTCAATGTTCTGTTTTTTTTATGTGCTAGATGCTTTTGTTGTGTTCAATTTGTCTGCGGACAACATGGCTGTTCTGAAATTTTGTAAATAAACTAAATGGTGGGGTGTTCTGAGGACGGAGTATGTGTCCGTTTTATTCGCAAGCAAGCTAAAATTGAGCTAAGAACACTCGCTGTGTCCTTAAATGTTCGTACATAAACAAAATGGGGGTGTCCTGAGGAGGCTGTCCGTATTGTACTCTGGCAAGTTGAAAGTGTTCTAAGAACACTCGCGGTGTCCCAAAATGTTTGCAATTAAACAAAATGGGGGTGTTCTGAGAACGCTGTTCGTATTGTTCGTTGTCAGGTTGAAAGTGCTCTAAGAACCCTCCTTATGTCCGTTGACATTGCAATTTCCTTTGGGCCTTACCCGACTTTTTGTCCACTAAAGAAACGATAAATCAGGCTGCTGTGCGACGACATTATGTGATAATCCTATTACTTGCGCCATCGACCTGGCTGACCTGCTTTTGCAACACTAAATCATATGTCCCGCCCCTAAGCCTGACATTATAAAAGCATTCATAATCCCTGCCTCTCTCCGTGACTTTACAGGGTGCGTAGCCAAACGCGCTCAGTCATCTCCAGTCCTACGCGACTTTACACAGAACCTGGAAAACAACACACATCATCTCGAAACACAGCGCGCCACAATTCGGAATATGAAACTGTGATTTAAAAGCAAACAGCAAGATTGTACAGTTCGTAAATTACATTTATTTGACATCAAATGTTTAGAGAATATTCAGCGATTTGCATGTGTCTTTGTTGTCGATCCGCAAAAGTTTATATTGAGCCACGCGCTGTTCCTTAGCGGTACAGATGGTGTTAGATCAGCTTACAACACAGTGCGCCACAATTCGGAATATCAAAATGTGGTTTAAAAGTAAACAGCAAGATTGTACATTTGGTAAAGTACATTTATTTCACATAGAATCTTTAGAGAATATTCAGCGATTTGCATTTGTCTTTGCTGTCGATCAGCAAAAGTTCATCTTGCGCCACACGCTTTTCCTTTGCGGTACACAGGCTGTTGGTTTATGATAAAAGAAGCAAATGGTCGCACTGATAATCTGAAGGCTGCTCCAACAACGAGGCATTAGACCACGATAATGGTTGGTATGTTGCTTCTAGCCGCTAGTACTGCATAAGGGCATATTGGTCCTTGGCGATTTGTCCTCAGCAAAACAATGCTAGGTATGTAATCAACCAAGGCATGTGTGCCTTCATGCTTAGAGCTGGTATGTTCTTCTGTAATAATGAGAATATTGATTCCAGTAATGCTGTTTATTTTAAAGAAGATGGCATTTCTTTATCTTTTATGGGAAATGACATGCTGTTTTGGAATGTAAGGGTTGCTTTGGAGAAGGTTACGTGAAGATTTTAGGAGTAAAGTAAGAAAAAAAAAATAACAGGTGTCTGTCAAGCATCTGCAAAAAAACCAAAAAAAAACGGCTCTTTTCAGAGCCAACCTCAAAGGGGAAATGGGGCCCACTATTTAAATTTACATTCACCACACTCAGATTTTCGATATGTCCGCGGACATGGCGGTAGTCTGCGGACATCGAAATCACTAGCTAGGGGTTCAATATGTTCTATGTTACATGTATTTAAAGTCAGGGATATTATGGTTAAGTTGTGCTACTAAAAACCTATGAAATTCAGTAAAAAAACTTTGTTAAAGGGACGTTATGGTTCAACGTAAAACTGAAAAACCCCTGAAATTCGGCAGTTATGGAAAGATAAGCAACCATAACTCGTGCCACCGTGCACTGCTAACACTAACACCCAGGACATCAAAGATGACATCACAAATCTCATTGATGACATCACTGATGACATCACATGTGCATTTACTTTTCATGAAAACTCTGTACAAGGGATTCTTATAATGCTGACCATAAACTCTCAAGGGTCATTGGGATAAATATCATGAGCTAATTAGTGCATTAAGCAATGCATTGATATAAATAGCATTCTATTATGAAGTTCTATCCAGTATACTAAGCTACTCATGCAGAAACATAGGCAGTGTGTGCAGCATACATGATGAAGGTGCCATATTCATAATCTTGCCATGTTGAATAGTGAAATGATAACTGCTTTCTTATTAGAGTTTTGCGTACTGTGAAACATGTAATAAGTAGATAATAAAACCCACTTAATACATCATTATTACAGACAAAACACAAAGAGACAACAACATAAACAAATATGAGTATATACAGGGACAGTGAAGGAATCAAAAAAGCAGTAGTAGAAGAAAGAGTCATAACCTAACATTGTCTTTATGCAGAGAAACTATTGCTCTGTTTCAAAGCTGCTACTTACCATATGTATGTGGATCACATGATGTGACTGCACCCAAAGGAAAGGAGTGTGAGTACAATGTATACAAATATGAGCATATACAGGGAAGGTATAGTAATAAAAATACAACTATGAGAAAGTGCTGATAACTCTAATGATTATCTTCATGCACAGAAAGGATTGCTCTCTTTCAAGCCAGTGTCTTCCGCTATATATATATGTTTCATATGATGTGACTTGACCCTAAGTCTAAAAATATAGTATCTTTTCAATTTTTACTTCCTGACTGTTACTGAAGAAAACTATGTGGCTTAGATATGTCAGTAAAGGAAAAAAAGGGAGAGCCAGCCATGTGATGTCATCAGTGATGTCATCAATGACATTTGTGATGCCATCTTTGATGTCCTGGGTGTTAGTGTTAGCAGTGCACGGTGGCACGAGTTATGGTTGCTTATCTTACCATAACTGCTGAATTTCAGGTGTTTTTCGGTTTTACTTTGAACCATAACGTCCCTTTAACAAAGTTTTTTTACTGAATTTGATAGGTTTTTAGTAGCGCAACTTAACCATAACGTTCCTTTAACAAAGTGTTTTCACTGATATATATATATATATTACATGACCACGGTAGTGGTCATTTAGTTATGGTTAAGTTGGTGTTTCCATAGGAAGAGCACTTTTTGAGCGGCTTATAACTTCGCTCACCCTGGATGAATCCTCACCAAACTTTGAAAAAAAAAGTATATGGCCCACTCTGAATTTTTTTTGCAAAGTTTTGTGAGGATTCGTCCAGGGGAGAGCAAAGTTATAGGGGGGGTCCCAAAACTTTTTTTTTCCCATGTTGCTCGCGCCTACAGTCCAAACCGCTGGATGGATTTTCACCAAATTTGGACCAGGAGCAGCGGCTTGGTCCCGAAAGCGTGCTTTTGCAAATTTGGTGAAAATCCGTCCAGTAGTTTTTTTTTTAAGTGACCAAAAAGTAGGTCAGAAAAAATGTGTGATACCTGTGTTTGCTTCGCGGACACACTTCCCTGTTTGCTTTGCGGACAGGACGGTGATTGGGCAAGCAGCTTGCGTGATGTCCACGGACATCTGACGTGCTTTTCTATTGGCTGCCGTGAAGCATGCAGTGCATCTATTTTCAGAGACGCCCGCCATCTTTGTTTATTGGAGCGGGATCTGCTGCCTGCACAGTGTAGATGTGGGCTGCGTCGGCCACGAAAAGGCGGTGAGACACAGGTCCTCCTGTCTCTCTCTTGTTCCCCCCACCCCCCACTCATGGCCTGTGTCTCCCATTTTCCCCCCTCGCTGATTCTCTGTGTGTTCCTCCCACACCCCGCTCATGCTCTGTTCCTCTTTCCCGTTCCCCCCGCTCATGTCCTGTGTCTCCCACCTCCTCCCCAGCCCCCACTCATGCCCTGTGTGCCTCCCTCCTTTCACCCCCACCCCCCGCTCATGCCCCGTGTGTCTCTCCCCTTCCCCCACCCCCCGCTCATGCCCCTTGTGTCTCTCCCCTTCCCCCACCCCCCGCTCATACCCCATGTCTCCCTACTGTTCCCCCACCCCCCGCTCATGCCCCGTGTCTCTCTTCCCTTCCCCCCACCCTCCACTCATGCCCCATGTCTCCTTACTGTTCCCCCCACCCCCCACTCATGCTCATGTGTCTCTCCCCTTCCGCCCCACCCCCGCTCACGCCCTGTTTGTCTCTCCCCTTCCCCCACACCCCGCTCATGCCCCTTGTGTCTCACCCCTTACCCCCCACCCCCCGCTCATGCCCCGTGTGTCTCTCCCCAGAATCCCCTACCCCCCGCTCATGCCCTGTGTGTCTCACCCCTTCCCCCCACCCCCTCGCTCATGCCCCGTGTGTTTCTCCCCTTCCCCCCCACCCCCGCTCATACCCCGTGTCTCCCTACTGTTCCCCACACCCCTCGCTCATGCCCCGTGTGTCTCTCCCCTTTCCCCATCCCCCACTCATGCCCCGTGTCTCTCTCCCCTTCCCCCCACCCCCGCTCATGCCCCGTGTGTCTCTCCCCTTCCCCTCAACCCCCGCTCATGCCCCGTGTGTCTCACCCCTTCTCCCAACCCCCCGCTCATGCCCAGTGTGTCTCTCCCCTTCCCTCCATCCCCCGCTCATGCCCCCGTGTCTCTCTCCCCTTCCCCCAACCCCCGCTCACTCATGCCCCGTGTGTCTCTCCCCTTCCCCTCAACCCCCGCTCATGCCCCGTGTCTCCCTCCTTTCCCCCCACCCCCGCTAATGCCCTGTGTGTTTCTCCCCTTCCCCCCACCCCCCGCTCATACCCCGTGTCTCCCTACTGTTCCCCACACCCCTCGCTCATGCCCTGTGTGTCTCTCCCCTTCCCTCCATCCCCCGCTCATGCCCCCGTGTCTCTCTCCCCTTCCCCCACCCCCCGCTCACTCATGCCCTGTGGTTCTCTCCCCTTCCCCCAACCCCTGCTCATGCCCCGTGTCTCCCTCCTTTCCCCCCACCCCCGCTAATGCCCCGTGTCTCTCCCCTTCTGCCCCACCCCCGCTCATGCCCTGTGTGTCTCTCCCCTTCCCACCCACCCCCCGCTCATGCCCCATGTCTCCTCCCCCTTCCCCCGCTCACACCCCGTGTCTCCCTACTGTTCCCCCCACCCCCGCTCATGAACCGTGTCTCTCTCCCATTCCACCCCACTCCCCGCTCATGCCCCGTGTGTCTCTCCCCTTCCCCCACCCCCCGCTCATGCCTCGTGTGTCTATTCCATCCCCCCATCCCCCGCTCATGACCTGTCTCCCCTGTTACCCCCTACCCCCCGCTCATGACCCGTGTCTCCCTTGTGTTACCCCCTACCCCCCGCTCATGCCCCGTGTCTCCCTTGTGTTACCCCCCCACCCATGCCCTGTCTACCCTGTGACCCCCCCACCCCCCGCTCATGCCCCGTGTCTCCCTTGTTACCCCCCCACCCTCTGCTCATGCCCCGTGTCTCCCTTGTGTTACCCCCCCACCCTCTGCTCATGCCCCGTGTCTCCCTTGTGTTACCCCCCACCCCCGCTCATGCCCCGTGTCTCCCTTGTGTTACCCCCCACCCATGCCCTGTCTACCCTGTTACCCCCACCCCCGCTCATGCCCCGTGTCTCCCTTGTGTTAACCCCCACCCCCGCTAATGTGCCATGTCTCTCCCCTTCCCCCCACCCCCCGCTTATAAACCGTGTCTCCCTCCTTTCCCCCCACCCCCCGCTCATGCCCCGTGTGTCTCTCCCCTCCCACACAAACCTGCTCATGCCCTGTGTGTCTCTCCCCTCCCCCACCCCTGCTCATGCCCGTGTCTCTCTCCCCTTCCCCACACCCCCCGCTCATGCCCCGTCTCTCCCTACTGTCCCCCCATCCCCCACTCATGCCCTGTGTCTCTCTCACCTTCCCCCCACCCCCCGCTCATGCCCCGTGTCTCTCTCCCCTTCCCCCACCCCCCGCTCATGCCCCTTGTGTCTCTCCCCTTCCCCCCACACCCCGCTCATGCCCCGTGTGTCTCTCCCCTTCCCCCACCCCCGCTCATGCCCTGTGTGTCTCACCCCTTTCCCCACACCCCCTGCTCATGCCCAGTGTGTCTCTCCCCTTCCCCACACCCCCCGCTCATACCCCGTGTTTCCCTACGGTTCCCCCCACCCCCCGCTCATGCCCCGTGTGTCTCTCCCCTGAACCCCCCACCCCCCGCTCATGCCCTGTGTGTCTCACCCCTTAAGCTCACCCCTTCCCCCCACCCCCCCGCTCATCCCCCGTGTGTTTCTCCCTTTTCCCCCCACCCCCCGCTCATACCCCGTGTCTCCCTAATGTTCCCCACACCCCTCGCTCATGCCCTGTGTGTCTCTCCCCTTCCCCCATCCCCCGCTCATGCCCCGTGTCTCTCTCCCCTTCCCTCCACCCCCCGCTCATGCCCTGTGTGTCTCTCCCCTTCCCCCAACCCCCGCTCATGCCCCGTGTGTCTCACCCCTTCTCCCCCACCCCCCGCTCATGCCCAGTGTGTCTCTCCCCTTCCCCCCCACCCCCCGCTCATACCCCGTGTCTCCCTACTGTTCCCCCCACCCCCCGCTCATGCCCCATGTGTTTCTCCCCTTCCCCCCCGCCCCCCGCTCATACCCCGTGTCTCCCTACTGTTCCCCACACCCCTCGCTGATGCCCTGTGTTTCTCTCCCCTTCCCTCCATCCCCCGCTCATTCCCCCGTGTCTCTCTCCCCTTCCCCCACCCCCCGCTCATGCCCTGTGTGTCTCTCCCCTTCCCCCCCACCCCCCGCTCATACCCCGTGTCTCCCTACTGTTCCCCCCACCCCCCGCTCATGCCCCATGTGTTTCTCCCCTTCCCCCCACCCCCCGCTCATGCCTTGTGTGTCTATTCCATCCGCCCACCCCCCGCTCATGACCTGTCTCCCCTGTTACCCCCCACCCCCCGCTCATGACCCGTGTCTCCCTTGTGTTACCCCCTAACCCCCGCTCATGCCCCTTGTCTCCCTTGTGTTACCCCCCCACCCATGCCCTGTCTACCCTGTAACCCCCCCACCCCCCGCTCATGCCCCGTGTCTCCCTTGTTACCCCCCACCCTCTGCTCATGCCCCGTGACTCCCTTGTGTTACCCCCCACCCCCCGCTCATGCCCCGTGTCTCCCTTGTTACCCCCCACCCATGCCATGTCTACCCTGTTACCCCCCACGACCCGCTCATGCCCTGTGTCTCCCTTGTTACCCCACCACCCCCCGCTCATGCCCTGTCCTCTTCCCCCCGTGTCTCTCTCCCCTTCCCCCCCACCCCCTCTCATGCCCCGTGTGTCTCTCCCCTTCACCCCACCCCCCGCTCATGCCCTGTGTGTCTCTCCCCTTAACCCCAACCCCGCTCATGCCCCATGTCTCCCTCCTTTCCCCCCACCCCCTGCTCATGCCCCGTGAGTTTCTCCCCTTCCCCCCCACTCCCCGCTCATGCCCCGTGTGTCTCTCCCCTTCCACCCACCCCCCCTAATGCCCTGTGTCTCTCCCCTTCCCCCCACCCCCTGCACATGCCCCGTGTCGCTCTCCCCTTCCTCCCACCCCCCACTCATGCCCCGTGTCTCTCCCCTTCCCCCCCAACCCCGCTCATGCCCCGTGTATCTGACCCCTTCCCCCTCACCCCCCGCTCATGCCTCGTGTCTCTCTCCCCTTCCCCCCACCCCCGCTCATGCCCTGTGTCTCCCTCCTTTCCCCCCACCATGCGCTCATGCCAAGTGTGTTTCTCCCTTCCTTCCACCCCCTGCTCATGCCCTGTGTGTCTCTCCCCTTTCCCCCACCCCCCGCTAATGCCCCATGTCTCTCCCCTTCCCCCCACCCCCCGCTCATGCCCCATGTCTCTCTCCCCTTCCCCCCCACCCCCCGCTCATTCCCCGTGTGTCTTACCCCTTCCCCCACCCACCGCTCATGCCCCGTGTCTCCCTCCTTTACCCCCACGCCACGCTCATGCGCTGTGTGTCTCTCCCCTTCCCCCCCACCCCCCGCTCATGCCCTGTGTGTCTCCACTGTTCCCCCCGACCCCCCGCTCATGCCCCATGTGTGCACCATGTTCCCCCACCCCCGCTCATGCCCCGTGTTTGCCCTGTTCCCCCACCTCCGCTCATGCCCCATGTGCCCTGTTCCCCCCATCCCTGATCATGCCCCGTGTCTCCCTCGTGTTCCCCCCACCCCCCGCTCATGCATCAATGACATTTGTGATGTCATCTTTGATGTCCTGGGTGTTAGTCTTAGCAGTGCCTGGAGCAGTGCACGGTGGTGGCGCGAGTTGTGGTTGCTTAGCTTTCCATAACTGGCTGAATTTCAAGGGTTTTTTCGGTTTTACTTTGAACCATAACGTCCCTTTGACAAAGGTTTTTCACTGAATTTCATAGGTTTTTAGCAGCGCAACTTAACCATAACGTCCCTTTAACAAAGTTTTTACACACAAAGTTTTTACACTGAATAAATATATATATATATATATATATATATATATATATATATATATATATATATATATATATATATATTCAGTGAAAAAACTTTGTTAAAGGGATGTTATGGTTAAGTTGCGCTACTAAAAACCTATGAAATTCAGTGAAAAAAACTTTGTTTTCTGAAACACACAGCCATAGCTATCTTTTGTTCTCTCAGCAAAAAGAGTATCTGAGAAAATCTCTCCTGGCACAACACACCCACCAAACTTTCCTGACCAATCCCTTTCAGTGCTTATTCTCATTTGCATGACTTCTGAACCCAAAAATCCCCGGATGTAACTCCCGATGTCCGCGAACTACCGCCATGTCCGCAGAATTATCGTAACATGAACAGCCCTTCTACCATTTCCACTACACTCTCTCTGCCATTCCCTCATTGGATGTACCTCAAAAATCACATGACCATGCACCAATCACATTCAAGACCTCTACATCTAACTGCATCATCATAGATCAGCACTGCAAATGTACTCTGAATCTCTTTGAGTACAAGTGTCATATCATTGGCAAGCAGCATCTACCAGAAATACTGTACAAGTCTTCAAGATTTCTACTTGCAGCTCCATGCATATCCATATGCATGAACACAAACTTCAGGTATGCATATTTTCTGTATAGTAGATGACATAGCTCTCAACCATTTTTGTTTTACAGGCGGGTGAAATCACCCGATTTTGTTTTTGGCGGGTGAGACGCCCATTGGAATGAATGGGCGTGCAGGAGGCTTGGCGGGTGAGTCTGCCCTTTACAAGGCGTGTGGCACCCGCCAAAAGCGTGTGAGTTGAGAGCTATGGTAGATGAACACATTTTCAAACAGACTTTTACCTTGTAAAATCTGTAAAATGAATTTACTGTACTTTTTTCAATTTCCTAAAATCAACTATCACTTATACACGTTTATACTTTTTACTTTCTTTATACACACACACTCAAATCATGTTAAACTAACATTTTTTAAATGAAATATATAGACTACACATATTCAAACAAAATTGCATGCAAACACAATCTATGTTTAAACCTTTATAAAAATACTTATACAATTTCATATTTTTTGTTTTTCTTTATTTATTTACTTAATTAATTTAAATTAGACATGACATTGAGGGGCTATTACCTAGAAGAGTTTACTTACAGAAATAGTGGTATTCACTAATATATTATAAATTTCACAAGACATAGTAAAGATATTTTTTTTTTGCTACAGTTAGTCATTCCATACAATTTGTTCATTAAGAACATATCATATGTACTGAACGGATGCAATGTATCTTATGTAAATAAATTAGTTTAATGGTTTTACAGAAGGCACTGAGGATTTCAATTAAAAAAAACAATATCTAAATTAAAAACAGTGCTATATACAAAGTTACTAATTTGAAGCTTTTACAATTGCAGTGAAGACCAGTTTCCTGAAAAGAAGCAGCCGAATTCGAAGAAGAAAGAAAAACTAAGAAGTTACCTGTTAATTTTTTTAAAAAAGTAAGTAAAATATCACCATAATATTTATATTATTAATCAAATATACTATAACATTAATACGAGCTATTTTGGTTTCTTAAAATAGAGATTTTGTACCATTTTGTCCAAAAATGTCCATGTCTTAAACAGCGATTTACAGCCGGAACGGTCCACAAATTTCTATTTTTGGACACACAAATTAGCCAACTGAACCACTACAATTTTCATATTATAGAACAAACAACTGTTTTAATTGTATACATTAGATTTACTATTTGTACTTTTCCACACCACTAGCTTACTTTTTTTTTGTCATCTGAACCCCAGTTTAGTAACTCATAAATTCAAGAATACCTATCCCTACTAGTTTTAGTTCCCAATGCACAATCACACACCATTACGTACATCTTTATCATCTTACTCAAACACTCATGCACACAGCACACATACATTCCAGAACACCCCAACCCATATCTTCTTTATTTTTTTCAACAGACCCTAAAGAATGCCTACCAAAAGACAACTCCGTAGAAAGCAACGCAAAATTAGAGCAAATGAAAATAAAGGTGTCCAACATAAGCATCCATCTCTAGCAGAATATGTAAAAAAAGTTTAAATAAAACAGCTAATACAATCATTTAGTGAAACACAAGAAGTTCCAAGTACAACAACTTTGCTTCCTCTATCAAAATGTAAAACAAACCAAAAAACAATTAACAGAAAATCAGCTATCAGTACAGATAAAACTACTTCTTCAAATTTTAATATAGTGCAAAGTAAGCATACCAAGAAAAGTATTTTAGCCAAAATATACCGTCACAAAGTCCTTCAAAATCTTATAAAAACAGGAGAGAAATCAGGTTCAAAGCTTAAAACCTATCGTAGGAAATTAATCTTAGAAGCATTGATGGACAGTGCAATTCTTCTCAAAAGAAATTTATTTATTTTACTTTTAAACAAAATGAAACCACTAACAAAACTGATAATTAAATTACAAAAAAGACTTCTCAATAAGCGAAATGTCAACAGAAAGAACTTCTTAAGTATCTGCGGAGGTGAATGGAATCACACTAGGAGCACAGGACCATATTTTAATGAAGAAGCGTACAAACAAAAGCAAACAAATACAATTGCCATAAATAGCAGTGGTCGAGGTTATGAAAAAGTGAATAATACCATAATGGAACAAGAAGTACTCCTTACAAAAATATGCCCTGAAAACTTAGAATTACCCCTCCATTCAACTGAATCAGAACGTCTAGTGTACAAATGGCCATGCACGTCAATGTGTAACATTCCCAAACAATGTTTCAAATCTTTACACCAATTCCTCAATAAATATGTAAAAAGCAAAGACAAAATCAAAATTAAATTACTGCAAAATATAGATACCTGTCCAGTGCGCAAGTACACAGGACTGCAAGGACATTCATTGGCCTGCATTACAGGACCTACTTGTAAAACCATGTTCCATGATATCAAAAGGATATCAACACATCATTCAACTATAAGAAATCTAGTCTATAAATTGTACTATGCTAAAAGTCCTGCTTTAGCACTAGCAAAGTTAAATAACATCCTTCTACATGGTACAGCAAAAGACCTACTTGAAGAAATTCACTATATCCAGAAAAAATATTTTGGAAGTGAAAGCCATTTACAGAATGAAATAGCTTTAAACCAATTAAGCAACAATTCTACACATGGCAACCTTTTGCTAAACACATACAAAAAAGAAATAATAAAATTTAAAAGTACATCAGCTGAAGTACCAAACCATGTATGTGTATATTGCCGTAGAATTTTTTATAAAAGTAACACAAAAACTGTGGACCTATCATACAAAATAGAAGACAATGAAGATTCTAAATGGTTTGAATTAGCTCTCTACCTTCTAGCAGAAAACAAATATGAAATAACTGAGCCCTTAATACTTTGCAGTTATTGCACTACAAAACTTGACAACAACCAAACTCCTTCACGTTCTATCACACATAATTTGGAATTATACCCAGTACCAAAACCTCTATAACAACTTAATTTATATGAGAGCATCATAATTCAAACAGTAAACCCATTTCAAGCAATAATACGCCTTCAACCAAAAACAGCAAAATTACCTCCCTCTGAATTGGTAAAAGGCATTTGTGGAAAAGTAGTTTATTTACCATTACATCTAAAAGAAAATGTGCATACTCTAGGAGTGCAACGTCCAATGCAGCAATCTTTAATTATATTAGTAAATGGAGTACCTACAAAAGACAAAAAAATATGGTAACAGCTGGTAGATTTATATAAAGTTAGACAAGCCTTCCAATATCTTAAGAGAATAATGAATAATACAAAGAAATTAATATTGAAGAAAACTTGAAAGATACAACTGAAATAATTCAAGAAACACAAGAAGCTGGTCAATTTGAGCTACTAGATCCTGCTACAATATCAAATACTTTAGACCATTATACAATTCATCCTTTGCACTGTAATGACACCGTACAAGATGTACTAGAAACTTACCAAATGCGTCAAACAAAAGGGTCGCCAATCAGTATATGAGAAAAAAGTATAGAAGCACGTGCTTTTCCTCTACTCTTTCCTACTGGCAAAGGAGGAAGGTATGATGATAGACCTATTCAAATATCAGCTTCAGAATACCGCTCATTACGAATGTATTCTGAAGATCCCAGATTTAGACAAAATGTGTAATACATATTCCACCTACTCTTTGAAAGTGAACTAGCAACTTTATGTTACGGAGTTGCACACATATTTTTTTTTTTTTTAACTTTTATTTTTATCGGCAGAGGTTCACAAGGTACAAACATCAAGGCAACAAGCATATGAAACATATAGAACATGGAGGTGCTCACAGGTTACCTTGTCAACATTACAGCAGTGACTACAATGTTTTACGAATAAAGAAGAAGACCTGAGGAGATCATGATGCAGGAGTGGTGGCCGGGGACAGACAGGACTCCGACCCGCCCTCGGACTGATTATTGAGATATGTGTTAAATTCATTCCAAATGTTCTTGGGGCGAGACTGGGCCGGCAGCATAGACAGATAGTCCTCTTCGCAATTCCGTGACCATGTAAGCAGGCCCAACCATCTCTGCGGGGTCGGGGGAGAGGGACACCTCCAGCTCTGGAGTATACACTTCTTGGCAATCATACAACTTACATTTAAAAACTTTTTCAGGCGTTTAGTTTCCTCAGTGCTCCAAACCCCAAATAGGACTGCGAGGGGATCGGGATCGATAGTGATTTCAATTACTGCACTAAGTGTCTTAAGAACCCCGTCCCAGAAATTGAACAAGTTCTGACAGGTCCAGAACATATGTAGATGATCAGCGTCCTCGGCCCCACAGCGTGGGCACAGGCGCACCTCAGAACGAGCAAACCCTGAAGTCCTCCGCGGTGTATAGTATAGCCTATTAAGGAGCTTATATTGCATGGCTCGGAAGCGGAAGTTAAGAGAGACTTTTTGGGTGTGGAGACACATGCTCTCCCATAGCTCATCAGTTATCTCCAGGCCCAGTTCGTCTGCCCATTTGTTGCGAGCACCGAGGAGCGGCGTAGAAGGGGTGTCTTGCAGGATATGATATAATGATGAGATGACGCCCCGTGCACCGCCCGAGTTAGCAATGTACGCTATAGCCGGGTCGTCAGGGGGCTCATCAGGGAAAGAGGGCCACCTGGTGCGGAACGCCGCGCGGAGCCTGTAGTACTGGAGAGTTTCCAAGGGGGATCCAGTGTGACCCGGCTTCCAAGTCTGGGGGTTTATGAATTTACCCTCTGGATAGAAGTCTGATAATGCCCTATACCCCAGAGCCCCCCAATGGCGGGCCAATGCAGCATCTAGCGTGGGCTCCAACCCGGGGCAGGCCCACGCGGGCAGCCACTTGTAGTACGGGGAGGTCCCATCTGATGAGCCTAGTATGCGTGTCCAGGCAAACATGGTCGCAGCGATGGGGTCAACTGGGGAGTCCGGGGCGTAGTGTCGCTGTAACACTAGGGACATTAGATTAGTGCCAGCAGTTGCCAGCCGTTCCAGCTTAACATGAGGGCGCACCGGGGCGCCAGGGTACCAATGAGTGGCATATTGGGCTTGGGCCGCCAACCAGTATGTAGCAAAGTTCGGAGCAGCAATACCCCCTCGTCTGTATGAGAGTGCCATGTCAGTCCACTTCTTGCGGACCGCACCTGAATGCCAGAGGAATTGTGCGCAGAGCGTGTGCAATTTAGTGAAGTATGCCCTCCCAGGCCAAACGGGAATGTTACTAAAGGTGTAAAGGAGGTTGGGAAGCAGAATCATTTTAATCAGTGACAGCCGACCTGCAACGGATAACGGAAGAGTACGCCACCGTGAGATTTTAGCCTCAACTATCTGCGCTACCGCAGAGTAATTATCGGTGAGTAGGGTGGATTTAGTGAGGGATACATGTACACCCAGGTATTTAATGCCTTCAGGGGCCCAGCGCAGGGGATATTCGGAGACGGGCTGTGTGGTGGATTGAGTGAGCGGGAAGATCTCCAACTTGGAATAGTTAATTGTGAAACCGGAATGGGTGCCAATGCGGGTGACATCTCTCAGTATGGGATTGAGGTGAGTTGTGGGATCTCTAATATAAAGTAGGACGTCGTCTGCGTAAAGGGATATAATTTCAGGCTCCTCTATCAATCTTATTCCCTTATGAGAGTGTCTAGAGCGGATATAGTCCGCCATTGGTTCTATCACTAGTGCGAAGAGAATTGGAGAGAAGGGGCAGCCCTGGCGGGTGCCTCTAGATAACGTGAAGATCTCGGATGTTAGTGAGTTAACTCGAACCCGCGCAACGGGGGAGGTGTACAATAGTCTAATAAACCCTCTCATGTTTGGGCCAACCCCCATTGTCTCGAGGACCAGCCGCATGTATTTCCAGGAAACCATGTCAAAGGCTTTCTGGGCGTCCAACGTGACCGCTACCGCCTGGGCGTTCTGATCTATGCGGGACATGACATTGAACAATCTCCTGATGTTGTGGGAGGTGGATCTGCCCGGGACGAAGCCCGCTTGGTCCTCATGCACCAGGTGCTTCATGATCGGCAAAAAGCGATTGGCAATGATCTTAGCAAAGATCTTTGTGTCAAGATTCATGAGGGAGAGAGGTCTGTATGACCCGCACTCATCTTCAGGCTTACCTGGTTTGAGCAGCACAGTGATGACCGCTTCACGCATGGAGGGGGGGAGGATGGAGGCCTGGAGAGCCTCATTCCATACCTCAAGCAACCGAGGGGCCAGAATAGCTATGTGCTCGTGGTAAAAATCTGGGGTTAGCCCATCCGGGCCGGGCGCTTTGCCTTTGGGCAAGTCGGAGATGGACGACACTACCTCGTCTAGCGTAATCGGGGAGTCTAGCTGGTCCCTGGTCTGTTGGGAGATTTCTGTAGTGGGTATCTGCTCAAGGAGTTCGCGCATGCGTTGCTCAGTGTGTTCTACGGGCCTGGAGTGAAGGGAACTATAGAATGTAGTAAATATGTCTAGTATTTCCCGGTCCGCCCACCGAGCCTGACCAGTTCGATCTTTGATAGAAGAGATCTGTGTTCGGCCCACCTCCCCCTTTACAAGTGTCGCAAGCGTTTTCCCAGGCCTGTCGCCTTCACCATACCTCCTGGCGGCCTGAGGCCGGCTGAAGTAACGGACTTCGGAGGTGGCCAGTGTGTTATATACCTTAAGTTCATCAGAGATTCGGGCAAGAATGGTGGGGTCAGAGCCGGTAGTGTTGAGCTGCTCAAGTTGTTTCAGTTTGGTCTCAGAGCGCCCCAGAGCAGCCCTAATGGCCCTCAAGACCCCGGCCTCCCGGGAGATGGACATGCCCCTTATATATACCTTGAAGGCCTCCCATCTGATCGCGGCAGTCGTGTCTCGAAGTGAGTTAAGTTCAAAGAACGATCCGATGTCAGCTAGTATTTCGGACTTAAACACGATGTCTTTTAGGGCTTCGGACTTGAAGCGCCAGGTGCTGGCAGTTGGAGCAGGAGTGCCCAGTCTTAGGGACAGTGTGATTGGAGCGTGATCAGAAAGCGTGCGGGCCAGAATGCCCGCACCCTCCACCCCGCCCATTACCTCGCTGGAGGCCAAGAACAGATCTATCCTGGACGAGCTGTCGTGCACCGATGAATAGTAGGTATATTCCCGCTCCTGGGGATGGAGAGTTCTCCAGGCGTCACAGATATTGAGCGACTGCATATGGCTCCGTAGTCTGCGCGCCGCGCGAGACATTGCTCTGGGACCCGTGGCCGTTCTGTCCAGAACAGTGTCCAATATAAGGTTCAGATCCCCTCCCCATATGATATGCACCCCCACAAAGCCCAGAAGTATGGTGGCTATTGTGTCAAAGAATTCCGGAGAGTCCACGTTGGGACAGTAAGTGTTAACGAGCAGATATTCCCTCGCAGCTAGTGTGCAGTGCAGTATAACGTAGCGGCCTTCGGAGTCGATGTAGCTTTTATGGAGCCCAAACTTAATTGATTTGTGAATAATCGTGAGAACACCCCTTGATTGCGTGGAATAGGAAGTGTAAAATCTGGCGGGACCCCATGACGGGGCAACTGCCCTTGGTATAAGTCCATTGGAGTGTGTCTCCTGTAAAAGCAGGATTTTACAGTTATGCCTGTTGGCATACGCCATAATCTTGCGGGCCTTGGTGTGGTTGCTCAACCCCCGGACGTTCCAGGACATTATGACAGTAGACACTTCAGTGGTAGCCATCCCCATCCACAAACTTCATCCTTAATGAACATCCCAACACAGCTGACCATGTGAGCTCCCCAAGTAAAAACAGCGTGTGCGCTTGTGCCACCTCAGAATGCACCTCGCGAAACCTTGTATGCCTTTTTGAGAAACAACCCCATTTCCACCCCCCACCCGCACCACCAACCATGAATCAGCAGTGTAAACATCACCCTCCCCTAAAAGCGCGCAGATGGGCCCAAACCAACCTGGCCCACACTTCCCCAAGGCCCAACGGGGACCAACACATACCAACAAAACAGCAGAGAACAGTGCAATCGCAATGGGGTGCGCCGTTGCCACGCACTAGCACGCTTAGAGCCAAATGGCTCTGTTGCAAAACGAACAGTGGCAATGGACTCATAACGCAAGTCCCGACCCGCAAGGCGGGAAGCCGGGGGATCGCGCACGAGCCTCTGCGGTTCCTGCAGCTACTACAACAGTGTCGATAGTCACCCAGCACCCACTCCCTGTGTCCCAGAGTGGGGCATTGGGCCAGTCTCAAAAAGGCAAAAGGGCAAAAAATCTGCCATTGTGAAATTAGAAATAACAATAGGGCAGCAAAGAATTGACACATTGGTTTCGCATAGAGCATCATAAAGGTCCCCAGAAGGATGGGTGCCTGAACACTGTGGCAAGGGCAATCAGCAGACACATAGACCATCCCAGGGGGGGAGCTGGCCCCAGATTAAACATCTGGCTCACACGCAAGCGCAACGCCTACAGCAGGTGGCAGGATAAAGTGTCTCATCGTGGCGAGCCACCCGGGCGTAGCACGAAACAACATGCACTGAGCGGGGCCCAGCTCTACGACATACAAAGTGTTCGGATAATAACAGGGCCAGTCGCCGCCCCCCAGGACATCCAGCCACTGAGGGAGGCCGGCGTAAAGGACAGTTCCCGGCAGTATGAGAGATGGGTGGCCAGTACCAACAGTTCGTGGCCGAGCCCCGCCACAGGCGAGCGCCGCAAGGAGCCAGGGCGGCTCGATGAGCCGAGCAGTGTAAGCAGTAATAACATGTAATTACAGAATCAACAAATGCAGACAGTATCCCCACTCCATGACACCCAATTATCTTTCATCAGCGATGGCATCTCCAGGGCCCTGAAGCGGTATCTGCATCTCAATAAATTTTACCGCCTCTTCAGGGATGGTGAAGAAATAGAGTTTGCCCATATGGGTGATTTTGAGTCTAGCAGGAAATAGAATGGCATATGGGACTTTGCGCTCCCTGAGCATCTTCTTGACGCCAAGGAACTGACGCCTCTCCTGTTGCACAGCCATTGAGAAATCCGGGAAAATTCAAATAGTATTGGCCTCCAATCGCAACTCCCCCTTCTCCCGCGCTAGGCGGAGGATAAGATCTCTGTCACGATAATTGAGAATCCTGGCTATGATGGGCCTGGGACTATCTCCAGGCCTGGGACGCGGAGACAGGGCCCGGTGAGCCCGCTCGACAGTGAAGTAGGGGGAGAGGTCCGGGTCACCAAGCAGGTCCTTGAGAAGACGTTCGACCGCATCCTCCATTCGACCCTTCAGGGCAGTCTCTGGGACCCCAACAATACGCAGGTTGTTTCTGCGTGAGCGGGATTCTAAGTCGTCGCATTTTGCCTTTACATTTTTCATGTCGCGCGACAAGGCAGCCACAGTGTCCTGTAGTGTATGTATCTCGTCCTCGTTGGTGGATATCCGGTTTTCGGCCTCCGTGATTCTGGAGCCAGCTTGATCGACGCGTGTTTTGAGTGAGGCCACGTTAGCATTGATGTCGTCAAGCTTTTCATGAAAAGAAGCGAAGTTTTTGGCCATCGATTCCATCATGGCAGTAAGATCAGGAGCCGCAGCCACGGGACTCGGGTCGGCCTCGGGTTCCTCAGGCGTAGTTGACGCGTGGCCCACCTCGGATCGGGGGACCGCCTTTGTAAATTTATCCATGGCCCCCCCCCTGGCGCCACTCTTGGAACGATTCGACATGACCCGGATCAAAGAGACAGAGAGGGAGATGCTGAGATAAGATTAGCCAGGTATGGGCGCGAAGGAGGTAGCCGAACAGGTCCGGATCAGTCCAGCCCACGAGCCAGGAGGGCCCAGTTATATACTTGGTGTAGGGCTTACCAGAGGGAGCCCCAGTGCAGCTCCCGATGGTGTCTCCGCACAAGGAAACAGCTTATAGTCCAGCAGAGATTGGGAAGACAAGGAGGTGTAGTCTGGAGGAAGGGGTCACCCGTATGTGAAGATGGGGTGCTGCGACGGCAGTGAGTATGGTCCGGTCAGTGGAACTATGCCGCTCAAGGTGAGATTGCCCAGTTACGCAGAATGAGTGTGGCAGAGGCGTAAGAGGTCCGATGGGTGCGGTGCAGGTCACCCTCTCAGCAGGATGAGGCGTAGTGTGGAGGGCGACAATTCCAGGAGGGAGTTAAGGCCCCAGGCAGCGCGGTGGAGGAGGGCCCCCACAGGGAGGGCAGCACGCCACTAGGCAGGCGAGGCCCGCTGGCAGAGTGGGCAATGCGCGGGGAGTCTGGGTCTCAGCAGGCCCCCCCGAATGCAGGCGAAAGCCCCCGAATCTCACCTTCCACTCGCCGCGTCCTGCGGCCGCCCCGACTCCAGGCCAGGTCGCCGCGGCAATCACCGAGGAAGGGGCTCCTCCAGGAGCGGCGATGGCGGCGGGCGCAGGGCTCCGCCGCGGCAGCACTCCCCGCGGGCCGGCACCGCGCCAGGCTCGCAGCGTCAATCCTCAGCGGGAAGGGTGGGCAGGCGAGGATGAAGGGGCACCAGGCAGCCGCGGCGATCGCCGAGGAAGGGCTCCTCCAGGAGCGGCGATGGCGGCGGGCGCAGGGCTCCGCCGCGGCAGCACTCCCCGCGGGCCGGCACCACGCCCGGCCCACAGCGTCAATCCCCAGCGGGAAGGGTAGGCAGGCGAAGATGAAGGGGCACCAGGCAGCGATGAAGAGGTGCCGCGTTCGGGACCCAGGCACGGGCCAGAGGCGCCTGAGACGGCGGCCGGCACCGTTCCGGGCCGCGGCGCAAGCAGGAAATGCCGAGGGGCCCAGGGCCGCGCCGTCGCAAGTACGGCACGAAGGCGGATCAGGGGCACCCGATGTCCGTTTTCTTCCGGGATTCGGTGTGCGAGAAGGGCACGGCAGCAGGAGTGTGTGTAGCGAAGCAGGGGTGCCGGATCCGCTACAGAACCGCAGATGTGAGCGGATAAGCGGCGGCCAGGCGCGGAGCTCAAGTACTAGGCAGCCATCTTGCAGGCTGCTCAACAGCGCCCCCGAGTTGCACACATATTAAAATCAGGATCACACTTTCAAAATATGACAGCTACACAATTATTAGAGAAAGTGCAACAAAAGGATGAGGTTTTACAATCAAATATTACAAATCTATTAGCAAATATGCGTGGTACTAAAGAGTACTGGTTTCGACGTCATGGAGATGTACGTTGTATGATCAGAAACCTTGGCCCACCCACTTGGTTTGTTACATTAAGTTGTGCAGAATATGCATGGGAAGATTTACATGATTTCCTACGCATATCAAATAAAAACAAAACAAACATAGATATTCTAACACCTGGAGAACTTTGTTCTTTGGATCCTGTTAATGTTTTAAGATATTTTCACCATCGCTTCATTGCTATGCTACATTTTATTTGTAATAAAACTGTTCCTCCCCTTGGAGAAGTGCCACACTTCTTTTGGAGAAAAGAATACCAAGCCAGAGGAGCACCACATATCCACATGCTTTTATGGATTAAAGATGCTCCTAAATTTGGTCAAGACAGTGATGCTACTGTTTTACAGTTTATTGAAAAATATGTCACTTGTGAAATTCCATCAGAAGCCACAAATAGTGATCTTCGTGCACAAATTTTACAATTTCAAAGACACAAATGTGGAAAATATTGTCGTCGCAAATACAAAAACAAAGGCAAATACTACACCAAATGCCGATTTGGTTTCCCTAGACCAGTTACAAATACAGGTCAAGTAAACAACCTCATGTCTTCAGTTAGACATAGTGTTAAAGGTAAGTCACCTAAAAATACATATTACATAAAAAGAAAAGAAGAAGAAAAATATATCAATGATTATAATGCAATCATTGCCCACTTATGGAATGCAAACATAGATGTGCAGTACATTGCAGACAATTCTACTGCAGTTGCACGATATGTCACAGCATAATTAACTAAAGCAGAAAAGACAGAGCTCCAAGACCTCTGGAATGACCTGTCATCAGATAAAACAGTATCTCAGAAATGATACAGCTTGGGCATAAAAATGCTCACCCATAGAGAATGTGGATCTTATGAAGCAGCTGATCGTTTAACTGGTACTTCATTGTATGGTAAATCTGAAAATATAGTATGGCTAAGTCTAGGTCCAGCTAAATCTAGAAAAAGAGTTCTAAAATCATATGAAGATATAGAAACAATAGCCAAACATGATCCCAACAGCCAAGCCATTTTAAAAAACAATTTATTGGACACATACTACCCAAACAGAAGTAATACTTTGGAAAACATGTGTCTATACCAAATAGCCCAAAACTACACATACAAAAATAATATGAAACCTGATGAAAAAAAGGTAAATATAGAGTGACAGACTGTGAAGGCAGCTTAGTTAAACTCACTAAACTAAATTTAATTAATCATATCAAATTGTCATTGAAGACTCCTCAACATAGAGAAGTATATTACATGTCCCTGCTACAACTCTTCAAACCATGGAGAAAAGAAGAACAATTACTATATAACTATGACTCATATGAGGATGCTTTCAAAGCAAATGAAAGCACTATAACTGATGTAAACTTCACACAGTACAAAACAATGTTGCACAATGAACAGCAACATGAAGAAGAACTCCAAGCCCAACTAGATAAGGATACTCCTGACAGTAGTCAACCTTCTGTAACAGGAAGCCAAGAACCACTGGGAGAACCACTAATAACAAATGAGGCAGAATTAGCTATGATAGAAGTAGAAAACACCATGTGTCAGTATGAAGATAAGGAAGACTTAACTATATTACAATCAAAACTAAACAATGAGCAAAGTTTCATTTTTCAAGAAGTAACAAAACAAATTGCACATGGTGTAAAACATGAAAATAAAGAATGTTCCTGCCATAATTATAAACCTATACTACTGTACGTCAGTGGTGAAGCTGGTTCTGGCAAAACATTCCTAATCAAAATCATTAGTAAGTTCCTTCAACAATTGACAAACAACAAACTGCCAGGTGCTGTCACTGCCCCCACAGGTGTCGCTGCCTACAACATAGGTGGTGTTACATTACACCGATTACTACTATTACCAGTAGAACACCAGAACAAATTAGACTATTACAAACTTTCTGCAGAAGCTGCAATGGAATTATGCAGAGTATTGAAACAAATGAAAATGCTACTAATAGATGAAGTGAGCATGGTCTCCAACCTTATGTTAGCTTTGATTCACCTCAGATTACAAGAAGTACTCAAAACAGAATATGAAGAGCTCTTTGCAGGAAAACACATTATTGTTTTTGGAGATCTGCTTCAATTAACACCAGTAAAAGGTGAACCTATTTTTAAAACATTAGGGCACAAACTCTGCCGTAAAACTGTTGGCAGCATTGGAAATGTAAACCTTTGGCAACATTTCCAATACAGAGAATTAACAGAAAACATGTGCCAATCTGCAGATCTAAATTATGCCAACATTTTAAAAAGTTTGAGAGTTGGTATACTTTCTAAAGAAGCAGAAGCAACATTGAAAACCCGGCACATTAATGCACTTTATGGCGATAATGCATGTGCTACAGATGTTATGGAACAATTAGCCCACAAAAATGTCATCTGTATGGCCTTAATGCCAACTCTTGCAAGCTGTCTGAAATTCAATGAAATAATGTTAAGTAAAGAAATGCAACCAATAATGGAAATTAGCACCACAGACAAACTAGATGTACAAGGTATGACACTACCCATGTGTGACCAAGCCACAACAAGACTAAATAATTTAGAAAAATCAATCTCAAACACTGCAGGCTTAGAAAAGATGTTAAAATTATCCTTAAATTGCAGAGTAATGCTTAAACTTAACCTTGACGTGGACCAAGGACTAGTTAATGGAGCACTGGGTACAGTTGCTGGCTTTCAAACATACCCACGTGACAACAAAATTCAGTTTGTCAATATACTCTTTGAAAAACTTTCAGAAGTAAAACGGATAGGACGCTCAACAGCTAGATTCCTTCTCTTCCAAGATATGTATGTACGCAGAGAACAATTTTCTCTAACTCTTGCATACGCAGTCACGATTCATAAATCACAAGGTCTTACCCTAGACAAAGCAATGATAGATATTGGTAACACAGTCTTTAAAGAAGGCATGAGCTACGTAGCACTATCACGCTTACGTACACTTGACGGTCTATTTCTAATCAACTTTGATGCAAGTAAAGTAAACGCTGATATTCCTTGCATTTTAGAATATAATAGACTTCGCTCACTATACACTCCCCATCTAAACACATATTCTGTTCCACAAAAACTAAAACGTTGTAAAACAAAACTAAATCAAACAGAAATGCAACAGGACGTCATTGCAAATCCTCCAAAGAGAGTAAAAGAAACTAATACTTCATCCACAAACATAAAAGAATCAATTAGAGAAAGTAAACCAGGTACTTCTTTAAAGAAGGAAGACAAACTCCAAAAAAAGCAGTTAGATACAGAACTACCTGGACCATTTAAATTCTCAAATATAGTTTGTGTAAGTTGCTATGCAAATGTAGCAATGAATATTCTATTTCAATTACCACCAATTGTTGACAACATTTACTTACACAGTACAGACCCATTGTGTTTGCAAATGTTAGTACTTCACAGAAATGCAGCAAACAATCCTGACAACACATATAGTGTTTTTGGAATAAGACGACAATTGGACTACTGTGCTGGAATGGTGAAATTCACTATAAACTCACAGGAAGATACACAGGAATTTCTAATGTACTTACTACAAGTACTGGAACACAAAAACATACCTATAAATGGAATCTTTCAGATTTCATACATGTGGAAACATATATGCACTCTCTGCAACAATGTGACACAAGAAGAAATCCCCAATGGACGCTTCATATATATATATCAATACCAAATTGTGAATCCATTCCATTTCAGCAACTTGTACAAAATGCAAACCATGTTACATTATGCTCTACCTGCAATTCAGATAATCGCTCCACGTTAGTAATACAAACACATAGTAAATACGTAATACTAATGCTTCTACGTTACAATGCAGATGGTACCAAAACCAACTACAAGCTGACTGGATTCACACATGGTCAAATATCACTTGGTAAGAAAACCTTCACAACAATAGGTTTAATCTACCACGCAGGAGCCACAACCAATTCAGGGCACTACACTGCATATATAAAAAAGAAATGTGGATGGTTTGAATGTAATGATAGTACCATTACTCTAAAGCAGAGATTACCAGCAAATCTTACAAATGCTTATTTGATGTTCTTAAAACCAAAATTTGATAAATAAACTGTATTTAAACCTTTAAATAAATTTGTGTTAAAAAAATATAAACTGTTAGAATACTCCAAAAGCTATCTAACTGCTCAAAGATTCTACAACAACTAATCAGATAAATGAATACCACTAAATTAGACCAAAGAATACACAGTTAGAATACGCCAATTGGTATCTAACTGTCCCAAAATTATAAATTTTTGTTAAAATAATATAAACTGTTAGAATACTCCAAAAGCTATCTAACAGCTCAAAGATTCTACAACAACTAATCAGATAAATGAATACCACTAAATTAGGCCAGAAAATACACAGTTAGAATACGCCAATTGGTATCTAACTGTCCCAAAATTTAACAATATCCAAATAGATAAATCAAAACCACTAAAATATATTAAAAAAATAGACAGTTAGAATACGCCAATTGGTATCTAACTGCTCCAAAATTTTATAATATCAAAACAAATGAAGAATCTGTTACTGCTCCAAAAAAAATACAACAAAGCAAAGTACAAAGCATTAGCCAGAAACAACAATTGAACACTGAAAACAAACAAACAAATAAACTGTAGCATAACAGAAAAAGGTTTTTTTTTAATCCAACATGGATTTTTTTTTCTCCCACAGACCCAATGATTTTAGCAACAAATACAGAAACTGAGCAAATTGCACAGTACTCTGATTTGTACTCTACTAAATATGAGGGTTGAAAAAAAATAAAAGTATATTGCTTATACAATGTAATACGGCATTACAAAATACTAATACTAACATGCTATTTTCTTTTATCACAGAAATGAAGAAGAAAAACATGGACTCCCATTACTAGACCAAACAGTAAGTATACAATAATACGGACAACCATAGCAGCACATCACATCCATAATATCTAATACCTTTGTTCCTTATACATTTGTTTTTCACCCAAAGTTATAAGCAAATATGAATGTGATATGCTGCGGTGGTTGTTGCCAGGGCATAGAGTCTTGGGTGAATGGCCAAATGGCCATGCACCCAAGACTCTATGCCCTGGCAACAACCACCGCAGCATATCACATCCATAGAGTCAAACATTTCAACTATGATCTATGGGAAACTTTTAATGTCCGCAAACAATGTGAGTGTTCTTAGAGCACTTTGAACTTGCCAGCAAACAATACGGACACCGTTTTCAGGACACCCCCTACGAACATTTCAGAACAACGCGATAGTTCTTAGAACACTTTCAACTTAACAACGAACAATACGGACAGCGTCCTAAGGACACCCCCTACGAACATTCCAGGACACCGGGAGTGTTCTTAGAAGCGTCTTCAGAACACCACCATCTTGTTTATTTGCGAACATTTCAGGACACCGCGAGTGTTCTTAGGACACATTCAACTTGACAAAGAACAATACGGACAGCGTCCTCAGGACACCCCCTACGAACACTCCCCGGACACCGCGAGTGTTCTTAGAAGCGTCTTCAGAACACCACCATCTTGTTTATTTGCGAACATTTCAGGACACCGCGAGTGTTCTTAGGACACATTCAACTTCACAAAGAACAATACGGACAGCGTCCTCAGGACACCCCCTACGAACACTCCCCGGACACCGCGAGTGTTCTTAGAAGCGTCTTCAGAACACCCCCATTTTGTTTATTTGCGAACATTTCAGCACACCGCGAGTGTTCTTAGGACACATTCAACTTGACAGAGAACAATACGGACAGCGTCCTCAGGACACCCCCTACAAACACTCCCCAGACACCGCGAGTGTTCTTAGAAGCGTCTTCAGAACACCACCATCTTGTTTATTTGCGAACATTTCAGTACACCGTGAGTGTTCTTAGGACACATTCAACTTGACAGAGAACAATACGGACAGCGTCCTCAGGACACCCCCTACGAACACTCCCTGGACACCGCGAGTGTTCTTAGAAGCGTCTTCAGAACACCCCCATATTGTTTATTTGCGAACATTTCAGGACACCGCGAGTGTTCTTAGGACACATTCAACTTGACAGAGAACAATACGGACAGCGTCCTCAGGACACCCCCTATGAACACTCCCCGGACACTGCGAGTGTTCTTAGAAGCGTCTTCAGAACACCCCCATTTTGTTTATTTGCGAACATTTCAGGACACCGCGCGTGTTCTTAGAACACATTCAACTTGACAGAGAACAATACGGACAGCGTCCTCAGGACACCCCCTACGAACACTCCCCGGACACCGCGAGTGTTCATAGAACAGTTTCACTTTGCTTGCGAACAAAACGGAAACATATTGACTCCTTAGAACACCCCCTAGTCAGTTTATTTAGAACATTTCAGAACACCCGTGATGGCCTCAAACAAATCGAACACAAAAAGAAAGTCTAACACATAAAAAACACAACTTTCATCCTATCCCATACACTCCCACCCTCCCCAAACACTCCTACACCCCAACACACTCTACAAAATACACATTTTGAACAAAGTTTCACCGCACTGTCCGGGGACGTCCGCAAATCCAAGATGGCGGGCGCTACCGAAAAATCTGACGCGCTTCACGCTCCACGCCGTCCAATCAGCGAACACTTTGCATGTCCGCGAACATCACGCAAGACAATTGGCCAATCAGGACACTTTCCGTTGAGCGAACAGGGAAGTGTGTCTGCAAACCCAACACAGATATCTCTAATTTGTTTTACCTACTTTTTGGTCATTTTAAAAAAAACTACTGGACGGATTTTCACCAAATTTCCAAAAGCACGCTTTCGGGACCAAGCCGCTGCTCCTGGCCCAAATTTGGTGGAAATCTGTCCAGCGGTTTGGGCTGTAGGCGCCAGCAAATTTTTTTTCCCATTCACTCTATGGAGAGTGAGTATAATGTATACAAATATGAGCATATAGAGGGAAGGTAGAGTAATAAAAATAAAACTATGAGAAAGTACTGATAACTATAATGATTATCTTCATGCACAGAAAGGATTGCTCTCTTTCAAGCCTGTATCTTCCGCTATGTATATGTTTCATATGATGTGACTGGACCTTAAGTCTACAAATATAGTACCTTTTCAATTTTGACTTCCTGACTGTTACTGAAGAAAACTATGTGGCTTCGATATGTCAGTAAAGGATAAAAAGGGAGAGCCAGCCATGTGATGTCATCAGTGATGTCAACAATGACATTTGTGATGTCATCTTTGATGTCCTGGGTGTTAGTGTTAGCAGTGCATGGTGGCGCGAGCTATGGTTGCTTATGTTACCATAACTGCCGAATTTCAGGGGGTTTTCGGTTTTACTTTGAGCCATAACGTCCCTTTAACAAAGTTTTTTCACTGAATTTCATAGGTTTTTAGTAGCGCAACCTAACCATAACGTCCCTTTAACAAAGTTTTTTCACTGAATTTCATAGGTTTTTAGTGTACAACTTAACCATAATATCCCTGACTTCATATACATGTAACATAGAACATACTAACCCCCTCGTAGTGATTTTCATGTCCGCGGACTACCGCCATGTCTGCGGACACATCGAAAATCTGAGCGTAGTGAATGTAAATTTAAATAGTGTGCCCCATTTCCCCTTTGAAGTTTGCTCTCAAAAGAGCCGTTTTTTTTTTTTTTACAGATGCTTGACAGACACCTGTTATTTTGTATTTTTTTTCTTGTTTTTTTTTCTTACTTTACTCCTAAAATCTTCACATAACCTTCTCCAAAGCAACCCTTACATTCCAAAATAGAAAGTCATTTCCTGTAAAAGATAAAGAAATGCCATCTTCTTTAAAATGAACAGCATTACTGGCATCAATATTCTCATTGTTACAGAAGAACATACCAGCTCTAAGCATGAAGGCACACATGCCTCGGTTGATGAAACACCTAGCAATATTTTGCTGAGGACAAAAAACTGAACTATTGTCCCATATTGCCCTAGGTAGTAATCCAGAAAAAATTACTTTTGCATTTGGAAGGATCTTCATTACTGCTTGAACCAAGCGTTCCAAATCAGCCAACAAAGTAGGGGCACTGACGTTGCCCAAATGGAAAGCACCATAGTGCAAAACTACCACATGCGGACTGTTCATCGTGGCCATATCCTCACAAACTTGTACAATTCCCTGTACATTGCAATCAGGCACACTGCTCCACACCACCTCCACTCCTTTCACATCAAAGTTCTTTGCAACATGCCTGCATTCAGCGTACTGCTGTAAACCATGCACAAACATATCTCCGAGCACCAACACCCTGACTTTCTCCACTTCTGCCATCTTCACCACACACAGTCTCTTTCAACACAAATCCACAACCTCGACATCTGATTGGCTGATCCGTACAGTCTTCTTTCCATGTTGGATTTCCTGGAAAAACCCGGATGTAGCACGCCCTGTCCACGAACAGCCGCTGTGTCCGCGGACGGCGTCCACTTTACTCTCTGTGCCATTCCCTCATTGCATACAGCTAAGCAATCACACAATACGAATAACGTCCTCAGAACAACCCCATTTTGTGAATTTTCGAACATTTCAAGACAATTATTATTTCATTATTCAACATATTAACATTACACATATTATACTTTCATCTTGTACTTTGCACACAATGCTATGTTTCTCCATTAGTAGCTCAGTATACTAGATAGAATCCCATAATACAATGCTATTTATATCAATGCATCGTTCAAAGCACTAATAACGGCATGATATTTATTGCAATATCCTTGACACTCTTTTCGCAACATTATAAAAAAAATCCCTAGTACACAAATTCCATGAAAAGTACATACACACGTGATGTCATCAGTGATTTTATCAATGACATTTGCGATGTCATCTTTAATGTACTGGGTGTTAGTTTTAGCAGTGCACGGTGGTGGCGCCAGTTATTTTTCAAAGCTTACCATAACTTGCGATTTTCAGGGGTCTTTCGGCTGTACTTAGAACCATAACGTCCTTTAAACAAACTTTTTTTAATATCACACAAACAATATACAAACATGGCGTGCAAAAACAAACTTCTACAGATGGCTTTACACAGAATGTTGCAAAGTAAGAATTTATGCTAGTTCACAGTGAAGGTCAGCTGCTTCCACAACTTCTACAGATGGCTTTACACAGAATGTTGCAAAGTAAGAATTTATGCTCGTTCACAGTGAAGGTCAGCTGCTTCAATTTTTTTCTCGGGCCCCGGAGAGGCTCACGAAGCGGACTATAAGGTTGTATTTTGTTTTGACCTTGACAGACAGAGATTGTGATGAAAGACTTCTCTTGAAGGAGTGTTGCTAAAACGTAAGAGAAGATAAAGTTGAAATTTCTGAAACGAAAACACTTTTATATATTATATCACTATGCGAAAGATCGTTGGCACACGCCCCTCGCCGTCCAATCAGCGAACACGTCGCATGTCCGCGGACATGACGCAAGGCCATGGGCCAATCGGGGTGCTGTCCGCGGAGCGAACAGGGAAGTCTGTCCGCGAAGCGAACACAGATATCACTAATTTTTTTGCCTTACATTTTGGTCATTTTTAAAAAAACTACTGGACAGATTTACACCAAATTTACAAAAACAAACTTTTGGGACCAGGCTGCCGCTCCTGCTGCAAATTTGGTGTAAATGCGTCCAGCGGTTCGGGCTGTAGCCGTGCGCAAAGTTTTTTCCCATTCAGTCTATGGAAAAAAAAAGTTTTGGGACCCCCCCTATAACTTTTCCCCGCCTGGACAAATCCTCACCAAACTTTGCAAAAAGATTCAGGGTGACTCAACTACTTTTTTTGCAAAGTCTGGTGAGGATCCGTCCAGGGAGAGCGAAGTTATAAGCCACCCCAAAAAAGTGTTCTTCCTATGGAAACAGCAACTTAACCATAACTACATGGCCACTACCATGGCCATGTAATATATATATATATATATATATATATTACATGGACGCAGTAGCGTCCATGTAGTTATGGTAATCTTTCCATAGGAAGAGCACTTTTTGGGTGGCTTATAACTTCGCTCCCTCTGGACGAATCCTCACCAAACTTTGTAGAAAAAGTATATGGCCCACTCTGATTTCTTTCGCATAGTTTGGAGAGATTTGGTCCAGGGGGGGGCAAAGTTATAGCGGGGGTCCCAAAACTTTTGTTTTTTCCCACAGACAGCCTACAGCCCAAGCCCAAACCGCTGGACGGATTTATACCACATTTGCGTCAGGAGCGGGAGCTTGGTCCCGAAAGCGTGCTTTTGCAAATTTGGTGTAAATCCGTCCAGTAGTTTTTTAAAAAATGACTAAAATGTAAGGAAAGAAATTAGTGATATCTCCTTTCGTTCCGTGGATGGACTTCCCAGTTCGCTCTGCAGACAGTGCCCTGATTGGCCGAGCGGCTTGCGTGATGTCCGCAGACATGCAACGTGTTCGCTGATTGGACGGCGTGGTGCGTGAAGCGCGTCAGATTTTCTGTGGCGCCCGCCATCTTGCATTCACGGACGACCGCGGACAGCGCGGTGAAACTTGGATTAAAAATTGTATTTAGTGGAGTGTGTTGGTGTGTAAGAGTGTTCGGGGAGGGTGGGGAGTATGAGATAGGTTCAATGTTCTGTTTTTTTTATGTGCTAGACACTTTTGTTGTGTTCAATTTGTCTGCGGGCAACACGGCTGTTCTGAAAGTTTGTAAATAAACTAAATGGTGGGGTGTTCTGAGGACGGAGTATGTGTCCATTTTGTTCGCAAGCAAGCTAAAATTGAGCTAAGAACACTCGCTGTGTCCTTAAATGTTCATACATAAACAAAATGGGGGTGTCCTGAGGACGCTGTCCGTATTGTACTCTGGCAAGTTGAATGTGCTCTAAGAACACTCGCGGTGTCCCAAAATGTTTGCAATTAAACAAAATCGGGGTGTTCTGAGAACGCTGTTCGTATTGTTCGTTGTCAGGTTGAAAGTGCTCTAAGAACCCTCCTTATGTCCGTTGACATTAGAATTTCCTATGGGCTTTACCCGACTTTTTGTCCACTAAAGAAACGATAAATCAGGCTGCTGTGCACCGACATTATGTGATAATCCTATCACTTGTGCCATCGACCTGGCTGACCTCCTTTTGCAACACTAAATCATGTGTCCCGCTCTTAAGCCTGACATTATGAAAGCATTCATATTCCCCGACTCTCTCCGTGACGTTACAGGGTGCGTAGCCAAATGCGCTCAGTCATCTCCAGTCCTACGCGACTTTACACAGAACCCGGAAAACAACACACATCATCTCACAACACAGCGCGCCACAATTCGGAATATGAAACTGTGATTTAAAAGCAAACAGCCAGATTGGACAGTTCGTAAAGTACACTTATTTGACATCAAATGTTTAGAGAATATTCAGCGATTTGCATTTGTCTTTGTTGTCGATCTGCAAAAGTTCATCTTAAGCCACGCGCTGTTCCTTAGCGGTACAGAGGGTGTTAGATCAGCTTACAACACAGTGTGCCACAATTCGGAATATGAAAATGTGGTTTAAAAGTAAACAGCAAGATTGTACATTTGGTAAAGTACATTTATTTCACATCAAATCTTTAGAGAATATTCAGCGATTTGCATTTGTCTTTGCTGTCGGTCAGCAAAAGTTCATCTTGCGCCACGCGCTGTTCCTTTGCGGTACACAGGCTGTTGGTTTATGATAAAAGAAGCAAATGGTCACACTGATAATCCGAAGGCTGCTCCAACAACGAGGCATTAGGGTACACATACTGTTGGTTTATGATAAAAGAAACAAATGGTCGCACTGATAATCGGAAGGCTGCTCAAACAACGAGGCATTAGACCACCATAATGGTTGGTATGTTGCTTCTAGCCGCTAGTACTGCGTAAGGGCATATTGGTCCTTGGCGATTTGTCCTCAGCAAAACAATGCTAGGTGTGTAATCAACCAAGGCATGTGTGCCTTCATGCTTAGAGCTGGTATGTTCTTCTGTAATAATGAGAATATTGATTCCAGTAATGCTGTTTAATTTAAAGAAGAGGCATTTCCTTATCTTTTATGGGAAATGCCATGCTGTTTTGGAATGTAAGGGTTGCTTTGGAGAAGGTTACGTGAAGATTTTAGGAGTAAAGTAAGAAAAAAAATAACAGGTGTCTGTCAAGCATCTGCAAAAAAAACAAAAAAAACGGCTCTTTTCAGAGCCAACCTCAAAGCGGAAATGGGGCACACTATTTAAATTTACATTCACCACGCTCAGATTTTCGATATGTCCGTGGACATGGCGGTAGTCTGCGGACATCGAAATCACTAGCTAGGGGTTCAATATGTTCTATGTAACATGTATTTAAAGTCAGGGATATTATGGTTAAGTTGTGCTACTAAAAACCTATGAAATTCTGTAAAAAAACTTTGTTAAAGGTACGTTATGGTTAAGTTGCGCTACTAAAAACCTATGAAATTCAGTGAAAAAACGTTGTTAAAGGGACGTTATGGTTCAAAGTAAAACCGAAAACCCCCTGAAATTCGGCAGTTATGGTAAGATAAGCAACCATAACTCGCGCCACCGTGCACTGCTAACACTAACACCCAGGACATCAAAGATGACATCACAAATGTCATTGATGACATCACTGATGACATCACATGTGCATTTACTTTTCATGAAAACTCTGTACAAGGGATTCTTATAATGCTGACCAAAAACTGTCAAGGATCATTGGGATAAATATCATGAGCTAATTAGTGCATTAAGCAATGCATTGATATAAATAGCATTCTATTATGAAGTTCTATCCAGTATACTAAGCTACTCATGCAGAAACATAGGCAGTGTGTGCAGCATACATGATGAAAGTGCCATATTCATAATCTTGCCATGTTGAATAGTGAAATGATAACTGCTTTCTTATTAGAGTTTTGCGAACTGTGAGACATGTAATAAGTAGATAATAAAACCCACTTAATACATAATTATTACAGACAAAACACAAAGAGACAACAACATATACAAATATGAGTATATACAGGGATAGTGAAGGAAACAAAAAAGCATATGTAGTAGAAGAAAGAGTCATAACCTAACTGATTGTCTTTATGCAGAGAAACTATTGCTCTGTTTCAAAGCTGCTACTTACTATATGTATGTTTATCACATGATGTGACTGCACCCAAAGGAAAGGAGAGTGAGTACAATGTATACAAATATGAGCATATACAGGGAAGGTAGAGTAATAAAAATAAAACTATGAGAAAGTGCTGATAACCCTAATGATTATCTTCATGCACAGAAAGGATTGCTCTCTTTCAAGCCTGTGTCTTCCGCTATGTATATGTTTCATATGATGTGACTTGACCCTAAGTCTACAAATATAGTACCTTTTCAATTTTTACTTCCTGACTGTTACTGAAGAAAACTATGTGGCCTAGATATGCCAGTAAAGGGAAAAAAGGGAGAGCCAGACATGTGATGTCATCAGTGATGTCATCAATGACATTCGTGACGTCATCTTTGATGTCCTGGGTGTTAGTGTTAGCAGTGCACGGTGGCGCGAGTTATGGTTGCTCATCTTACCATCACTGCCGAATTTCAGGGGTTTTTCGGTTTTACTTTGAACCATAACGTCTCTTTAACAAAGTTATTTCACTATATATATATATATATATATATATATATATATATAGAAACAAAAAAAGAGAAAATGAAAGCGGAATACCGCTTCCGGACTACCGCTTCCTGGGCGGCACTCTTCCTCAATCATAAAAATCACCCAGATACGTCAAAAAAGGATCTCCATCAAACGTCCTTTATTTGTAAAGTACAGTGGACAAGTTGCCCACGAGAGAACTAAAACAACTACGCGTTTCACCCAAACGGGCTTCGTCTGGTTATATATATATATGTGCCATATTACTGCTGGCAACAAAATGCCACTACATTTTGCAATAAAAATGCCACTTCATTTGGGTAAAATATATATATGCCCTTACAGGGCCCATTCACCTTATTGACTTATCTATCAAGTACAATGACAGTGTGTTTACCCAGAATGTAGGCACACCATGGCACCTAACTACATAATGACCATGCCTTCACCCACCTGGAATACATTGTGCATGACCCATCTACTTGAGAACATGACATTGCTGCACGTACTGACTCGCCCGTGCATGGACGCCACACAAGAAGACGTAGACCCGATTATATACCCATCCATGGGCACAACCTAACCATGTCTACACATACCACTCACAGTGGCTGCATGGCCTGATGGGAACATCATCTTTGGAGTGTGCACACTGCCTCCAGCACAGGACTACACACCTGACACACGTAAATTCTCATTTGCATCATGACACAGATGCAAAGATGAGCCATGCAAAAGTGCACACGCCGTAAATGAGCATGCATTGCACACATGTGAATGCCTTCTAATGGCATGGCAAAGAACACAACCACCATGGCTATGTGCAGTGTCAGGCCTGACATTGTGCTGCACATGCTAACCTACATAGGGCTCTATCGGGTGTCTGGCGGTATCCCGGATGTAATTCTGCTGGGATACTGCCAGCGCAAATTGCATTACCACAACTAGGCCTGACGCTATTAGTGCCATATTCCGAGTTGCAGTGGTGGTGGTAAATCCCCATTCCCAATGGGACATTGGCAATAGTGCAGCACTAATAGCTCTGACAATTGTCAGAAAGGGGAGAATTTTACATGCAGCATAAGGCTGGAGGCAAACCTCCCACTTTCTGAGCAAACATGGATTTGGGTGGCGTGGTGGTAATAGCGCTATCACCAAATTTTTACTGCTCCGTCTAACTCCTGATGACCCCCGTAGTCACAAATTACACACATATGACAAAATAGACACGAGTCGTGGATGACACAAGATGAAGTCTTTTGAATGGCACAGCACACTGTTGACCACAATCGTAAAAACGGAACACACAAAGATGTCTAAGGAATATATGCATGTTAGGTTGAGTGCAAAACTTACACAGTAAAGACATGATGCAGACAGGGAATAAGTGGAACAAGTGGGCAACAGAAAAAAGTAAACAATATACAAGGTACACTGTGCATGGAGAGTGAGATGGGATGGACACAATAGGCAAAAACAAATCCAATCACAGTTTACCCTTTGAGCAACCCTGAATCACTGGCCCCACGATTACCACCTCCACCTCTTCCTTCACCCTGCCATGCAGGGGCCAACAGCTTCACACAATGGAGGAAAAGGACAAGGAGGGGACTGATGTGTGTCCTCACTGGCCACATCTGACCCTAGAGAAGTCAGATTGGCCGAGAGTGGCAGAGACCCGCAAGGAGATGGAGCTGTCTGTGTAAGTGATGGATGTTGGTGGACGACACATGCAGCTCCCTGACCATCCTCAATTCCCCTCTGTCTACCCGCAATTCAGCCCTCAGCCCTTTAACCTCCTCCCTCAGTTCCCTCTTTCCTGCAATTGTCTCTCCCCTGATACCCTCACCTCCCTCGACACCTCATGCAGGACACTAGCAACGCTTGGCAGATGTTCGCACTAGCAGCTCCAGGTGTGGTGACCTGAGTGATGGTGACATGTGGCTGGTTACCTGACAATGCAGTGGCAGTGGATGCTGGGGCGGAGACAGTGTCCACCATAGGTGACTGAGCTGCAGGCAGCACTGATGGTCCTAGTGGTGCTATGTTCATTGTGGGTCCTACTCCTGCAGGTGTTGCAGGACATGGATGGGCCCCATGCAGGGTGGCAGAAACAGTACAGTCCCTGCACCCTCATGCTAGGCCAATCTCCAGAAGGGGGCAGGTATAACAGGGTAACAAGGGCTTGAGGCGGTCCAGGTAGGGAAGCTTGCCTAATTCAGTTGTGTAGGGATCACACAGACAAGGGGTCAGGGGCAGATGGACAGGAGGAGGCACACAATCTGCAGCAGATTGTGATGTTGTAGTCCCTTTGGCGGCTACACATCCCTCCATACCCTGCCTGCTGCCCATCCTTGGCCTCATAATGCCACACCTGTGCCTCCACCCCTGACATTTCATTAACCACTACCACCCTCCTTCTCATGTGCGTCCTGTGGGGGGTTGCAGCTCTGATATACAGGAATCATCCTGACTCACCGTTTCACTGGCAACAGAGGCAGCACTAGAAGAGACAGGGACACAAGATCAGCACACACATCGAGGGAAATGCAGCACGGGCATGTGGCACACACACACCGACTACACAGGTAACAGACACTAGACCCATTTTCAAGTGTGCATAGGAAGACTACACTTTGCAGCGTGCATGTGGCACACACACCTGGTGAATAAATGGTATGGAATGGTAATCATCGACAGGCCGTAGTGGCTATTAAAAACACTTTAAAAACAGAATCATTATATAGGATTTCAAGCAAAGGGAGCATTAATAAACGTATTCAGAAACTCAAGGAAACAGGTGATAACTGTAGCACAGGACAGCAATCTAGAAACACAAACTTTACAGAATATTAGTTCACGCAGATGGACAATAAGATTGTTAAAAGAAAATATCTGATTGGCCCTCACTTTGTCCCTACAAGCTCAACAAAGACTACCTGCTACTGGCGCTTGGGGTGCCACGTCCCTCCACGTTCCTTTCCATTCTTCTTCTGGCTGTCATGGAAAGGGAGAAGGAACTATGTGTAGTCCCTTCGCCCGATCCATGGTGGGCATTTTCTTTGTTTACCTGTTTTTATATCTTTTTAATATCTGCCATGGAAAGGAAGAAGGGACTCTGTGTGGTCCCCTTCTCCTCGATCCATGGCAGCCAATTGTTTTCATTTTTTTCTCGAGTTGAGAAACGGCTTGCATGCCATTTTGCAAATATTCTGGGGCCTGTCGAGGCACGCAAGCTTCTGGTAGTCCTCCGAGAAAATCTGGTGCAGGACCCAGAGTTCCAGGTGGATGATGTGAGCCTGCAGGATGCGCCAGGATGAATCGTCTGTGTAAAGAATGGAGTGGGTTTATCTGTGCTACTACCCACTGCAGTTGGGGTAGAGGCAAAGAGGCACCCTTGCCAATGCTCTCAAATGGTAGTAGTGATTAACCAAGGCTGAGACTCAAGAGACAGAATGCAGACAGGTTCTTAATTCCAAAGCCCCCATAAAGGAATGTCTACAAATTATTTTATGTGCTACCCAAGTTCCTTCATTAAATAACATCAGGTTTAGTTGAATATTACACAGCCACGGTAGTGGCTGTGTAGTTATGGTTAAGTTGCTATTCCCATAGGAAGAGCACTTTTTAGGCGCCTTATAACTTCGCTCCCCATGGACGAATCCACACCAAACTTTGCAAAAAATGTATATGGACCACTCTGAATATTTTTTAAAGTTTGGTGAGGTTTGGTCCAGGGTGGGCAAAGTTATAGGAGGTCCCAAAACTGCTTTTTATTCCCATAGACTGAATGGGGAAAAAACTTTGCTCACACCTACAGCCTAAACCGCTGCACTGATTTTCACCAAATTTGCGGCAGGAGGAGCGTCTTAGTCCCGAAAGAGTGCTTTTGTAAATTTGTTGAACATCCATCCAGTAGTTTTTTTAAAAATAACCAAAAAGTAGGTCACAAAAAATGTGTGATATCTATGTCCGCTCTGTGGACACATTTCCCTGTTTGCTCCGTGGACAGTGTCCTGATTGGCTAATTGGCTTGCGTCATGTTCACGGACATCCGACGTGTTCGCTGATTGGATGCTGAAGAGCGTGGAGTGCGTCAGATTTTTGGGGACACCCGCCATCTTGTATCCGCGGACAGCGCAGTGACAAATGGTGGAGAAATACAATTTTGGCAAGTGTGTTGGCATGCAAGACTGTTTGGGGAGGGTGGGGGAGTAAGAGATGGGTCAAATATTGTATCTATTTAGGTGGCAGGCACCCCAGTTGTGTTTGTTGTGTCCGCAGACAGCCGTGCTGTCCTGATGTCCGTAATCGACTAAAATGTGGGTGTCCTAAGGACATTATACCTGTCAGTACTGTTTGCAGGCAAGTTGAAACTGTTCTAAGAACATACACGGTGTCCGGGATGTCTGTAATGAAACGAAAATGGAGGTGTCCTAAGGACACTATACCTGCCTGTAGTGTTCGCAGGCAAGTTGAAACTGTTCTTAAAACACACACGGTGTCCGGGATGTCCATAATCAAACGAAAATGGAGGTGTCCTAAGGGCACTTTACCTGTCTGTACTGTTCACAGGCAAGTTGAAACTGTTCTAAGAACACACACGGTGTCCGGGATGTCCGTAATCAAATGAAAATGGAGTTGTCCTAAGGACACTATACCTGTCCGTACTGTTTGCAGGCAAGTTGAAACTGTTCTAAGAATACGCACGGTGTCTGGGATGTCCGTAATCAAACAAAAATGGAGGTGTCCTAAGGACACTATACCTGTCCGTACTGTTCGCAGGCAAGTTGTAACTGTTCTAAGAACACACCCGGTGTTCGCGGACAGAAAAATTGCCCATATGACATAGTTAAATGTTTGATTCTATGGGTGTGATCTATGGGTTTGATATGCTGCGGTGGTTGTGGCAAGGCCTAGAGTCTTGGGTGCATGTGGTGGTTGTGACCAGGGCCTAGAGTCTTGGGTGCATGTGGTGGTTGTGGTTGGCCATGCACCCAAGACCAAAGTTCAAGACCAAAGTTATAAGTACCGAAGTTATAAACTAGCATGGGTGTGATATGTTGCGGTGGTTGTGGACAGGGCCTACCCAAGATCAAAGTTATAAGTACCGAAGTTATAAACTAGCATAGGTGTGATATGCTGCAGTGGTTGTGGCCAGGTCCTAGAGTCTTGGGTGCATGGGCCATGCACCCAAGACCGAAGTTATATGCACTGTTTGCTTCAATAGTTGTGTTATGGAGCAGTATTTATGAGTTGTACGTATTGTAATATACTTACTGTTTGGTTTAGTAACTGGAGTACATATATTCTTTGTCAATTTCTGTGATAAAAGAAAAGATCATGTTAGTATTGGTAGTTTGTAAGGACTTATAACATTGAATAATAGACATTCTTTATTCATTTCGACCCTCATATTTAGTAGATTACAAACCAGTGTACTGTGCTGTACTGGAGAGGAGGATTGTCCTCTGGCGGGCCCATAGGTCAGAACACACTCTCTAGTACCTGTAAAACAAGATAGCTGCACCATGTGAGGAATGGGGGTGCAGGATTCACTTACTCCAACACGACTCAATAATGAGGACTCCCTTGGCAAAAGGGAAGTCCGTTTAATGACAAGCACAGAAAACGGGGAAACAATTAGAAATCAGCAGCGTTGCAATCACCTGTCTTGCTTCAACTTCCACAAACCTCATTCAAACAGCAACAGTTATAGTCAAAACTCGTCATCAATGATGTCTAACTCTACAAGTTTGTCATGCAATATAATTGGATGGAAAAGGTAACTTTAGTATAGGTGCTATATCTGTATATGGTAACAGAGCATGCAGATTGGATAACTCTTATCGGATGGGCATCTACGCCCCTCCCTCTACATCACACATGATAGACGTCACTACAAGTACGACGTTATATTGGTTATACCATCTATAGGACCTTAGATAACTTGGTCCATTGTGATTGGGCAGGTTACACCCCTAGACATAAATCTCCATTTTAATTAACAACATGCAGAATGGACAGCCAGGTGCCTCGTGTCCCAAGATTCACCCTGCCTCCCTTCCATCAATCAGTGGTTTTGGGCTATGTGTCAATAAGCTCGCTGGGTATGGCCTCGAAACTGTAGCTTCTTATCTGGAGAAGTTATGGAATCCTTGGATCTAGGTGACATCAGACGTTGGTAACTCTTCGCGTCTGGCTGGTCACATGTCTGTTCACCATGAATCTGCTTCAGTTTTCAGCTTTTTGTGTATTTGATTCTTCTTTAGCCTCGCCACCTGCCTGCGCCCCCCCCTTATCTTAACCTTCACGGGGCAGGCTGGTATGCTCTGAAGTTTCGATTCTCCAGCGTTGCTGCTCTCCCCCTTCCTTGGGTTGACCTTGAATTCCCAGGCATGAGCTGCTCTTTGTTGAGTTTCAATTCCGCTCCTTCTCCTGGCTTTGACTGGGATATGAAACCTGGCCTGTTAGGCCTCTGATCGCCTGGGCATACTTCTGCTTTACAAAATGGAGTCGCACTTGTTCAGCGTGCCTTATCGAGGTAGATATATAGTTGGCGTTTTCCACTCTATTCTTCTACTAAGCATTGCAAGCAGTACTGTTTTCTTAGCTTCTTGCGTTCCAAGCTTATTTACACGTGTTAACTGGTTGGCTACTTCCATCTTGCCTCTTAGCAATTTTTCCTTACGTTTCAACATCGTCTCTTCTCCTGTGTCCATTACATCTATTATCACAGCTGCTTGCACTGGCGTGTTATCTTTGACAGCTGTTTTGTTCATTCGCGAGTCTATCCTGGCCCTTGTGTCATTTGCACTGGCCAGCCATTAAGGCTCTTTGGGTCTCTTCGTGGACGGTCTGTAGGTACTCTTCATTCTGTCTCAGCTGCTGGTATGGTTGCCTAAGAGGGTATCATGCAGCCCATGGTTGTCTAGTTACGGGTGCTTCATCAGGTATTGCTCTTCTGATGTACACTGGGCAGAGCCCGAGTGCTGCTCTCTGTTGGTCCATTTGCTCCTCATACATCACATACCTTGGCGAGTACACTCCTGGTACCTCGAAATGGGGGACAGGGGTGCAGGCAATCCCCCCTCTGGTCGGTTTATCGACCACTTCTGCTTCCTCTTTTGCATTTATTTCCTTTGATTCTTCGGTATCTCGTTCATCGTCTTCAGGGTTTGTACATGATGGTGTGAATGTGTGCATCTTGGGAGTCCATATTTTTATCACACCTTTCAAACTTCCTGCGGTTTTTACATGTTCGTCTTTGTTCCAAGTCATTAGCAGCCATTGTCCATTTGGGCTGCAATAGATCCATTTTCCTTCATGCTTTCTTCGTTTCCTGGGATATGTAAACTTTGTTCCTTCTGGCGCAAATTCACTGGCTTTCACAAAGTCTCTTATTTCTTCATCAGTCAGGTCTCTGGGCTTCCATCCTGGTTCGACATCGACCATGATTTTCATCCCAATGGCTATCTTCGTAGTTTTCTGGCACTGTGTGATGATTATCCTGATAACACAGAATCCTAGCAGCACCATTGCTAGTAAGGCTCCCAGAAACTTGAATATATCTGCCATCCATTGTGGGACCCATGAGAACAGGGCTCCAAACCAGCTGTCATCGTCCACTTCATCCCCTTCATTGATCATTTGGTTCTTTAGGTTTGTCAACATACTTATGGCTTCTGTTAGGGTTCCATTTTCTTCATCGTGCAATGTTTTAAATGTGCAACACGATTCCCCGATTTTTGTGCAAACACCTCCATCCATCGCTGTGATCATGTCTAGCACATATCTGTTCTGGAGGGTCATCAATCGGATTGCTCTTAGTTACTCTGTGATTGCGTTAAATCCTTTTATGGTAGTGTTGATGGTCTGCAATAACTCCAATCTGGTTATCTGCAGCCATTTAGCATTCACTCCAACCTGGATGTGTGGCAAGAGCATTGTGGTGAATACTGTTGAGGTGAGGCTGAACATCCTGTGTTCATATGGGATTGCATGGAGTGCCTCTTCTGATTTGGCAGAAAAGTAATTTTCTCTCTTCATCTGGATACCAGTTCCACAGATCTCCTTTTTCTTAGATGAGCATCAGTTTTTGGGAAACTGTCCAAATTCAGGTCATTTTTAGGGATCACTAGTGCGGGAACAGTGTGCATATGCCTCCCCAGTTCTTCGGTAGTCTTATATATGCCTTAGATCCACACGCCCAGTAACGGTCCATAATGACTGCGGTTCCTTGTGTCATTCCTGCGCTTCAAAGATTTGTCCGCAGTTTACATTCTCTCCTATCTTCCTCGTGCCATTACTTCTGAAGCATAGTTTCAGGCTTTCCAGTGGAACTATTTGCATGGGTCCTCCTCTGTCTTCGACCCATGTTAGCAGCTTTACCAATTTTGGTCATAGAGGTTTGCATAACCTCTGAGAGTTCTCTATTGCTTCTTGGCAGGCTCCAAAGACCATCCATGCTCAGATTACTACCCCTTCTTCCCATCCATTTGGGGAAACTACTGTTCCCCAGATCTGCATTTGGCCTCTGTTCTTCCAGATTTGAACCTCTTCTGCAGTTTTTCCTTGAACGTTCAGTCTCGGGTTTATTTCCCATCTCGTTCCTGATCCTTTAACTTCAGGGTTCTCGTATCTGATTACGTGATTCCTGGTATGCGCCCCGTTTCTTGTTTTAATGTCCTGGACGTAGCCATCTTCATCTGAGTAATCCTTTTCGGTGGCCCATATCAGTGAGGCGTCTCTTCCCATAAATTGTCCTCTGGTGTTACACATTGCTATGTGTGACATAGAGTGTGCTGTAGGGACATCAATTTCCACTGCCCCAAAGATCTTGGATTTTCCCATGCTGTACGGTAGAAGTGCACAGACGAAGCATTCTCCTTCTGATTGCCTTCGTCCTACTTCCTTCATGTGTTGGTATCATATGTTGTTTCCGAGATGGGCTGTGCTGTCCAGGTAATCATTGAGTTCATTGCTATCTTCGTGCGTCCTTCTCTTGATTCTAGCGTTCTTCTGTAGTTTGCGATAACTATGTCCTTGAATGCGTCTGTGCTGCTTTTCCACTCTGACCTTCTCGGTGGAGCAGGCTGTATCGCTGTGGTAGGACAAGGTTTTGCATTTCTTTTCCTTTCCTTTTGTAATCTTTCATAGATGTTCTCTAACCACCATTGGCTCACCAACTTCCCAACGCATGGCTGTGTCGTGGGCCTGGTGGTTGTTTTCTGTGTTGTAGCTGGAGTGCTTGTTGTTATAGTGTCTGTAGTTCTATTCTTCAGCTCCTCGTGCAGTTTCTTTGCTCTAACTATGAACAGGAACAAATGATCTATCAGCATGTGTGTTTTCTTTTCTCTGTGAGTTCCTTTGTGGCTACTTCTGTTCTTTTGAGGGATGTTGATATGCCCTCTCTCTTTGGTTTCTCACTTGGCTCTTCTTGGTTACTTCCACTATTTTCTGGGGCTGGTTGTTCGGTAGGCAGTCTCGTTTTCTCTATTGCCTTCGTTTGGGATCCAGTAGCCATTGACACTAGCCCTTGTTTGTGTGCATCCTGTGTGTGGGTGCATGCAGTTGTCAGTGCTGCATTTTCCTTCATTCCGTGCTGACCCTGTCTCCAGCTTTTCTCTTCATTCGTTACCTCAAATGTGTATGAATCACTGTTAATTACATTTAATTTTAGATCGTTAACTTTACCATCAGTTTTTCTTGGAAGTGGAATAACTATATAGGGTCTGGGTGCTTTTGTGGGACCCAGGCGTTCATTGTCTCGTGGGTGCACTGAAATATGGGGCACTTTGTGCACTGATAAAAAATGCAGTTCTGATGGTCAATGACAGAAACACAATGATACTTACTATGCATATACACATAATAGATCTATAAGATTGCTGGCAGCATTTCCTTCCAGGGACGCGGGGGCTCCCCTCTGTTGGTGGTAAAACCAAGTTACTGTTCTGGGCCCCCATATCCAACATAAGTCTATTGTCAGTGTTTAATTCTTTTTCTTACTCCAATTTTGCTGCTCAAGAGTTCCGGTAATTACTAAAGTGACGAGTGCTTCTCAAGTGTCCCCCCTCTTGGGGGTAATGACGGTAGTCTCTTGGTATGGGGTACAGTTCTTTTGCTAGATTATGGAAAAAGGTTAGGCTAGCATCTTTGGCACGTCACATTCATTATGCATATCTATAGTAGGCTAAATCCCAGTGCACTCCTCGAATTTGCTTGGGGCCTGAGGAGATGCAGGAACCTGTTCAATGCGAAGGAATGGAAAGATGGTATTACAAAAAATCACACAAAAATAGAATGTCATAAAAATAAAAAATAAAAATAAAAAAAAATAAAAATAAATTTAAAAAATAATAAAAAAATAAATAAAATAAGAAAAATAGAAGAAAAATAAAAGTAAAAAGAAAAACAAGATGGTGGATTTCTCGTTTCCGCTCTTCTCAATCTGTCCCACGGTGGAAAGATAAAGCACTGTCTCTCTGTCTCCTCGATCTGTCCCACGGTGGAAAGTCTCACTGGAATCTCCTTAGGTACTCTCGCTGGAAGTTAGATAGCTCTACCTGGAGCATGATGCCATGGAGGAGTGTGCCCATGTGTGAAATATTGGCTGGATCTCTGAGGAAGGTGATGACGTCAACATCTGCGGGCCTTCCCACCATTTCTGGATAGTCTGTGACTAGTCTGAACAGGACATTATGTGCCAGCTAGGTGTCCTCGGGTGATAGGGATATTTGTCCTGCTTTGCTGGGTCCTGATCACAAGCTTTTCTTTTGGCTCAAACAGTCTCTGCACTTTCCTGTTGCGTGGATTGCCACTAGGTAATTTAGCTTAGTCCACAGCTGGTTCAATTGTTCTAGGTTTCTTGGGTCCCTGATAAAAGTGCATGTGTCTGTGGTTGTTCTGACAAGTGCCGGGCACTTCTCGATTATTTGAAAGAATAGCGTGAAGGTGAGTTCATCAATGTCTGCCTGTGGTGGAAGCATTTGTGTCCTTTTCACTGCGCTAGGGTAACTCAGTGAAGGCTTCCGCGATAAAAGTTAGCAGTTGCCTGATTTCTTTCTTGTTAGCAGGATCTCGAATGAAGTCTGTGACACCCGTTGCTCTCCCTACGAGTGACGGATATGATGTTAACACTAACTGGAAATAAGTGAGTACACCCTATGTGAGATTTCTGCTGGGAGATACCATAAGTTCTGTAAACAATGTCTTGACACTGGTTGCTTCAGGATACTCTGTTAAGTTCTCAGAAAAGTCTTGTCTGTAATTTATCAGAGTCTTAGGTTTTCACACTGCTTGGGTGACTTGATTCGAAAGTTTGTGTTATCAACGTTGTTGTGGCTTCGGCTGCACTTCTCTTTACCCTGCAACTTGTGATGCACAGAGTGTTTGTTTTATTGTCCTTTATCACCTTTCTCTCTTTTTTCCAGCGGTAATGCCCAGTTTTGAAAGCCTCGATTTTAAAACAGGGTTCTTTTGCCTTGATTTTGCTGCTCATGCATCCTTCTTCCTCACCATGGATTTTGTCTGCACGTGCTGTGGTTCTTCCCCGTTGTCTGTGGTTTCTTCGCGTTTAGATGCCGCTGGAGGGCTCTCCCCTATATGTGGTTTAATGTCATTTAGGAAGAGCCATGCGCTTCTGCCCTGGACTTTGACGGCAGAAGGAGTGCAGTTCTCCACGATGAAAGGGTAATTAAATCTTGGATCGTCCCACCTTTTCCTTGTAGAATTTTTGATTAAGACAGCATCACCAGGGAAGATGAGAGGTGCACGTAGACCTTGAGTAGTGTCTGTTTCAGCTCTTCCTGATGTGCTTTATGCTGCGTTGCTACCCTTTCGCCATTGCTGCAATTGGCCTGTAATGAGAGAGATGCTGGATGTCATGCAGTTCAAATACTCCTGCATCTCGGTCCCCAGGACCTCTCTAGTTGGTTGGGCATCACATCTAGCTCTATCTCGGGGGGTAAGAGGGGTCCTCATCCTTCTGCCCGTGACTATCTCGTGCGGCATGAGGTGATGGTCGGAGCCTGGTTGGTTCCGAAGTGCATACAATGCCAGTGGTAGACAGTGCAGCCATCCCTTTTTTAATGTGATTTTCAACTTGGCTATCCTCTTCTTTAACAAGCCATTGAGCCTCTCATATATGCCATTTCCTTATGGATGATATGCCGATGAGAACATGTGCTTTATACCAAGCAACAAGCTGATCTGTTCATAGACTGTGTTGACAAAGTGAGCCCCGTTATCTGACCTCATCTCGGGAATACTTCTCTCACCTGAAATTTGGCAGCAAAGGTAGAGTCTGGGTGTGTACAGGGACCTGATTCTATCCATCTAGAGAATGTTCACACCACCACAATTAAATACCTGTACCCATTGCATACTTGTATCATGTCGACATAACCGATATGCAAGTGCTGGAATGGCCCATTGGGCCGGGGGATAACTCCTCTCACTACTTTCAATGTGTGCCCAGCAGTGAATTGCTGGCATATTATGCAGTTCACCATGAAGAATGCAACATGCTCCGCCAAATTCAGTGTAAACCAGTCTTCTGCGAGTGTTGCAGCAAGATTTTCTTTTGACATATGAATAGGGTAATGTAATTGCTCCAATGCTATTTTTAGTAGGGCGACAGGCATTACTGGTTTACCAGTGCTGTCTTGACTCCACAATCCATCAGAGGGGCTTAAGGAACACCCTCGACGCTTCCACAAATTCTTCTCCTCCTGAGGTGCCTCCCCTTGTAGCTCCAATAGCTGAGTCTGCCCCTTGTTTCTATAGGCCTCAGGTGTGGCTCGTGCTACCATCATTCTCTCATGGGTACGTGCCACCTCCATGTCCATGATTGTTTCACTCTTGGATTCCATACACCTGGCTTCTGTGTCTGCTTCATGATTTCCAAGTGACACGAAATACGTCCCTTTGGTGTGGGCAGCGCGTTTCACGACCGATATGCCCACTCGGAGCTGTAGTGCTTTTATCAACCTGTCCAATAAGGCTGCATGCTGCAATGGTGTGCCGTCTGCCCGGAGGTAGCCCCTCCTTTTCCAGAATGCTAAGCCTGCATACACGGTAGATGTCACATAGGCGGAAATCACTGTACTCCGTTATCTCCTGGTCTGCATGATTCTCCATGGCGAGTATCAGTGCCAACAGTTCTGCAGCTTGTGCTGAACAGTGAGATGTTATTCGCGCACTGACGAGTACCTGAAACTCTCCATTCGCCAGGTGTTTTACCACGGCCATGCCTATATATCTTAGTCCATCCTCTTGGTCGATTCTTGATGAGCCGTCAATGAAAACAATTTCACCACCGCCAGGCCATTTTCTTTTACCCTGGGGATTTCATCATAGAATTCCTCATAATTCGCACAGTCGTGTATAGGTTCTCCCTCTGTGACTGGCTCAGCTATGAACGTAGCTGGATTTACAATTTTGCATCAAACTATTTTGATCGATGGGTTAGAGATAATCATCTCATAGGCAGATGCTCTCTGAGATGTCAGCGTGCCCTTTGGTATTTCTAGTATGGCGAATAATGAGTGCTTGACAAACAAAGTCGTGGAGCACCCCATTACAATGAATGATGCCTTCTCGATGGCGAATGCGGCGACAGATAGATTTTGTTCACATGGGAAGTGGCCTCTCATAATCGGGTCCAGACTCCTGCTGTAATACACCAGGCTTATACCCAGCGAGGTTCGCTGAGTGAGTACTGCCATCATAAAATTGCCATCAGTATGTGAAAACATGTAGAATTCCTCTGCATATTTTGGAATCCCTAAAACTGGGGCCTTACAAATCACCCCCTTGAGTTCTGCAAACCCCTTTTCCATTGTCTCAGTCCATTCAATTTTTTCCTTTGTTGCCTGGGCTTTCTTCAAAACCTGAAGCAAGGGCTTGGTATACAAGCTGTAATCGAAGACCCATGCTCTGACATAATTGCATAGGCCTAAGAAGATTTGCATTTGTTTTATCGTGAGCGGCTTAGCTTCAGCCCTTTCTGGGGTTACCTGTTTCCCCTCGTGTGAGATTAGTTGACCTATGTATAACACCTCTTGTTGACAGTATTGTAACTTTTCCTTGTCAACTTTATATCCTTTCTCAGCCAGTATAGTCAGTAGCTGGACAGAATCATGCCTGCATTGTTCCTCAGTGACACTGCAGATCGAATGTCGTCTGCATACTGCAAGACAACACTGTCTACTGCAATATTGCTTAGGTTCATTTGCAGGACTCGGTTGAAAATGGAAGGAGATTCACAATACCCCTGTGGCAACCTTGTGCTTTTCAGGCGCGTTTGTCTGAAAGTAAATGACGTCAGATCTTGTGAGTCACGGTGCAATAGGATTGAGAAAAACGCATTTTTCAAGTCAATCACCGTGTAATATTTTCCCTCAGTGGGTATGTTGCATAGAATTGTAGATGGAATAGGGACTAGAGGGAACTCGGCTTCAACAATATCATTTAATGCTGTTAAATCTTGGATTAAACGCCAAGACCCTCCCTTCGACTTCATGACGGGGTAAATCACTGTGTTACAGGGTGATTCTGATGTCACTAGGATGCCCTGCTCCATCATGGCGGACATTGTCTTTGCAATCCCTTCATCCACTTCTCTGGACATGGGATATTGTCGCGCTCGTGGTAAAATTGCTCCTGGTTTCAGTTTAATTTTCACTTCTCCTGCCCCTTCCAGGAGGCCTACGTCATAGGGCCCTGTAGTCCATACTGTGACAGGCACTTGGGCCATGTCCTTTTCAAAGTACACTGGTTGTATCAGTGCCAACATCATTCTCTGAGGTACCTCCCGTTTGATCATTTTGACTCAAAATATGAGACTCACTTCCACCCTTGTCTCTTCTAGGTCGTCAGTGACGTCAGTCACTCGATACCCTTCTTCAATGGCGATAATCGCGCACCATTGTCTACCTTCGTCATCGTATCCTTCGACCAATGCTACTTTCCCTCGCACTGCGGCAGATTGAAGGCACCTGCTTAATTGTATCATTAAGTGAAATACTTGTCCCTCTTCTTCATGCATCGGTATTCTTGGTCTGAATAAAAACTCATCATGGGTTCTCATTGTTCTGTTTGCGAGGCCTGGCAATCCTGCCATGAGCACCCGCACTCCATATGCGAAAACTTCTGGCTCTAACGGTATAACCCTCATGGCTATACGTCCGGAGTATGCTCTGATCATTTCACATACCGTTGAATAATGCATTCCTGGAGTAGAGCATACTATGCCCTCCTCCGTGAACAAGATAGTCATAGTCAACTTCGTCATTAAGTCTCGACCCAGAATGTTTACCGGGGTCTGACGTGAATACAATAGGAGTACATTCATTTCGCACTTTCCTACAGAGACTGGGAGCGCGTCTGTAAAGGGAACTCTACTGTGAGCTCCTGTGAAACTCTGAGTATCTATGGCCTCACCGGACAAGGAAAACTTGCCTTCTCGTATGCACAAACGTGTTTCACCCGTGTCAACTAAGAAGGATTATTCTTTACCCCTATGACGACATTCACCCTAGGTTTCATATTAGGGTCTGGTGTCACAGATACGAAAGAGCACATCAGAGTCCCCAGTGAGCTGTCCTATTTGATATATAAGTTCAGCCCACTGTATACTTGTGGATTTCCCCCATTTTCAGGGTTGACCCCCCCCTCCGGAGTTAGTGCCCTGAGACATTTGCGGTGGTGCCTGTTGGGATTGTCCCTGTGGCAAGTTCCCCATGTTCGGGGGTTGAACCCCTTGCTGCGCACCTTGATGCAAGCTTGGCGCCTGCTTCTGCACTGTATGATTCTGTGCACCTCCTTGTTGTGGGACGGTAGGCTGATTCACCATGCCTGTTCCCATTCCTTGGCTATTTTGCCACATGCCTTGGCTTCTGCACATGCGCGCCACATGTCCTGTCATTCCACACAGCCAACAAACCGGCGGTGGTCGGGCCATCTGTCCATCTAGCATAGCTGGACTGCCCATCTGGGTGTTCTGAAAACCACCTTGATTACTTTGAAACCTCCCTGATTACTTTGAAACCCTCCCTGATTACTCTGCCATCATCTTCCTCTAAATCCCCTACCCCTCGAGTAAAATCCTGCAGTACCCTAGTTATTCTGTGATGGGTTAGCTGCTAGTTGTGCGCTTGGTTCAACTGGGCTTGTCAGCATGGCTCACTCAAGAGCATATTTTGAGAGTTTCTTTTGCACCAGCTTCGCTTCCTCACCCTTACGAGTTGCATCCTTTTTCCGGTTATTTTCTTGCAACAATCTACAGTAGTGTGCAATTGTCAACTGTGTCTAGGTCCATGGTTTGGCTTCTATCCCTACCAATTTCTTGAGCTGTTTTTGCACTGGTTCAGGCAACCCGTGGCACATTATATGGTAGAATACAGGGATAGATTTCTTCCAAGACTAATGCGTTTCAAGCACCCACGCGTCTTGAAAATTCTGGATATAAATCAATGGATCCTCTGACTCTTTCATTTTCCGAGTCATTATAGCCGCCATATTGAAAGTGTCTGGGTACAGCGTTCGTAGCGCTTTCTATACTGCTGCTCTACAGTTATTTAATGTTTCTCCGTCAGGGGAAGTGTTAATTATGGTTACCCTAGGGTACCCGCTCGTTTCCATACATCGTCTGCCCTTTCACCAAGTATGGCGATTAGGAGACCCTTAATGTCCCCTATAGCTAAGGTGACTCCCCCCGTCATTTTCTCGAACTCATGTATCCACTTCCCGGCTCCCGAATGCAAAATTGGAAGCTTGTTTTTCGGGTTTTCTCGATCCATTTGTGGCCATGGAATATATTGAGGTCTTTCTCCCCCCTTTTCAAGCAGCAGGAATTGAAATGCGCAGTCTTCCTTCTCTTTCCCCATAGCTCTCCTGTCTATCACTGGGGTAGCATTCCTGCATCGCTGTCTATTTGGCAATGCCATTAATCTGTCTGCATAGGTACGTGCTGGCACTCCCTCTGACCGTGGGAGTTCCCTCATGTGAGCCAGGCTGCGCCACAGACTTTGATGTCCTGGGCGCAGACTCACTAGCATCTGATCATCGTACCCCTTGGTCCCTTGGGAGCCGCTTTTCGCGCCGTCTCCCTTCTTCATGTGCCTTGTCCTCTGTCTCTTCACCAGAGTCAGATGCTAATTGCTCCCAGTTCACGCAACTCCTTGCATCTTCTTCGTCCTGACCAATCTCCAGCCAGATCTAGGGACAGTCCCCTGCTCCCACTACTTCTGGTGACATCCTCAGTGTCATATAGCTGAGTGCTTTCCAAGTGCTTGTCTTCCCTTCCCCCTTGGGAAATTTGTTTCAGCCCCATCTCATCCTATATATTATTGATTGTTTCTCCGATGCTTCTTGTGTCGAAGTCATCTTCAATATTCGTCCCACTCGTACTGGGTACTGAGTCATTCGCAGGAAAGAATTCTTCAATGTCTTCCCATTCTACAATAGGATTGTTTTTTTTAACTTTCCGCTCCAAATATTCAAGATATCTGCTCTTACGTTCTATTTCTTCATCTATTTCCTTGCGCTTCCTCGCTTCTTCTCTAGCCTTATCTACTTCCCTCATCCTTTCGTTTCTATGTTCCTTTGCCCTTCTAATTTCCTCCTCTTCTCTTCTCTTCATTCTCTTCTCACATACCTTTTGCTCTTCTTACAACCTTTGCTTATTCTGTCTGTTCTGGTCATAGGCTGCCTTCTGTTTGCGATCGGCTGCTTCTCTTGCTCTTCGCGATATAGTTGTTCTCGCTTCAGCCTATCCTTCCTTCTTATCCTTTCGTCCCTCATTTCCTTCTCCTTTTCTCTCTCCCTTCTTTGCGTCTCATCAGACTTCTCTCTCGCTCTCACATCAACACTTCCTTTTCCATTGAGTTTCAATAATATCTGTCCCCCCATCCATTCGTCTTTTGCGAATACTATCTCAACTGTTCTGTCTTCACTTCCTTTCCATTTCTTTCCATCCCTCTCCTTAACGAGAGGTGCACAACTCTGTGCCTGGTCCTTCCCTTCATCATCGCATCTCTCCTTGTCCCTCGGGACTGCGGAGGCAAGATTAATGTCCTGCTCCTTCCCTTTATTGTTGTCACTACTGTACATAGGCGACTCATATGCAGGGTTGCTATTCCCTGTGGCTGCCTTTAGTTCTCTTAGCGGGTAAAGTCCCTCTGACTTACTTAACTCGATGACTGGCTCAGGCGGGGCTGGTGGCGTGGTGGGCGTCTCACCCCTCTCCATGCATACGTTTAATATCCAGTCTGCGGGTGGTTCTTCCTCCTTCGCCTGTTCGAACATCTTCCAAAGTTCTAGAACAGCGAGGCATTTCTCTAATGTTTTGCCTGTGCATATGGTATGTAGGTAAGTCGTCATGTGTTGTAAAACGGCTTTAGATAAGGACCCATTTTGTGGCCAAGGCATAAACATCTTGTGAGCAGTACCCTTAACCCACTCCGTGCTGTACTTTTTAAGCTTAGGTGCATGCTTGGGTAACTGCTTACACAGATGTGCAAGTGGGGTAACCTCCTCCATTCTCAATTTCGTTACCAACAATACTTATGCAGTGTCACCACATTCCCCAGCATGAGTGAGCACAAAGTGCGCAAGCTCCAATCTAATCTTTTCCCGCCAAAGTTTTATACTATCAATTTACTCAAGAACATCAATTCATTGCCGATTCCCTCTCAGCTACAGAATCGCATAAAACCAGATTTTATTTCAAACAATCAATGATACAGTTCTTTTCACATTTGACATACATCCGAACACATATGACAGACACTTGACAGACTAGACGGACACCAGCTGGTCATACATATACCTGCCTTCTAATCAGTACCCCGCCATGGAGTTTAAACGAACCCCTTTGAGGCCATCTTTAAATGTTACTGTAGTCTCATTATCTGCCATTATGTGGGCTCTGGGTTCACGTTTCTTCTCACCACTGTATTAAAACGCCGGAACAAGGTGAATCCTTAATTGTTATCTCAGGTGTCCCTCCTGGTATCTTTTGTTTTCTCTCGGGTGTCCCCCCGGTAACCACTTGTTTTCTCTCGGGTGTCCCCCCGGTAACCACTTTTTTTTATATCGGGTGTCTATCCCGATAACCACTTTTTTTTATCTCAGGTGTCTATAACCACGTTTTATCTCTTATATTTGAGTCATTAACCCCTTATATATATATACAGTCTTCTCTACTTCTGACTATTTTATTTGGTCTCCGCCACCCTCCATTACCTTTCTCTTACTTGTTCGCATTAGACTCAACTTATGTCTTCTCTTGTTCTAATGCCTGCAAGAGATTTGCCAAAGTAATGAGTTTATTGTTTCACTCACCGCTCGCATCTTTTCTTCTCTGGAACCTCGGGATCACTGCCCCTTCCTCTTCAGCCTCTTGCGGTCTTTTCATCCGATTGGCTGCCCGTGGGAATGAGAAGGGTTATGCTTTGAAAGCAGGTTCCTTCAGACCCACTGCAGATTTTTCAAAATGATTCTATCATTGTCCATGGGAAGCTTCTCAGTCTACTCAGCCGGAATGGTGAAAGGACTCGTGATATTGCCGAAGACCTAGAGTTACTTTGTGCCGTCGGTCTATAGGTGTCTTAGAATTATATAATCAATAATCAATGGCCGTAACCATCCTCACACTACCAAGTGTGCTGGAGAGGCGGATTGTCCTCTGACGGGCCCAGAGGTCAAAACACACTCTCTAGTACCTGTAAGACAAGATAGCTGCACCATGTGAGGAATGGGGGTTCAAGATTCACTTACTCCAACACAACTCAATAATGGGGACTCAGTAGTTTGGCAAAGGGAAGTCCGTTTAATGACAAGCACATAAAACGGGGAAACAATTGGAAATCAGCAGCGTTGCGATCATGTGTCTCGCTTCAACTTCCACAAACCTCATTCAAACAGCAACAGTTAAAGTCAAAACTTGTCATCAATGACGTCTAACTCTACAAGTTTGTCATGCAATATAATTGGTTGGAAAAGGTAACTTTAGTATATGTGCTATATCTGTATATGGTAACAGAGCATGCGGATTGGATAACTCTTATCGGGTGGGTGTCTACGCCCCTCCCTCTACATCACACATGATAGACGTCACTACAAGTACGACATCCTATTGGTTCTACTATCTATGAGACCCTAGATAACTTGGTCCATTGTGATTGGGCAGTTTACACCCCTAGACATAAATCTCCATTTTAATTAGCAGCATGTAGAATGGACACCCAGGTGCCTCGTGTCCCAAGATTCACCCTGCCTCCCTTCCATCAATCAGTGCTTTTGGGCTATGTGTCAATTAGTTGGCGGGGTATGGCCTCGAAACTGTAGCCTCTTATCTGGAGAAGTTATGGCATCCTTGGATCTGGGTGACATCGGACGTTGGTAACTCTTCACGCCTGGCTGGTCACATGTCTGTTCACTGTGAATCTGCTTCCGTTTCCAGCTTTTTCTGTATTTGATTCTTCTTTAGCCTCGCCACCTACCTGGGCCCCCCTTATCTTGACCTTTACAGGGTAGGCTGGTATGCTCTGAAGTTTCGATTCTCCAGCGTTGCCGCACTCCCCCTTCCTTCGGTTGACCTCGAATTCCGAGGCATGAGCTGCTCTTTGTTGAGTTTGGATTCCACTCCTTCTCCTGGCTTTGACTGGGATATGAAACCTGGCCTGTTAGACCTCTGATCACCTGGGCATACTTCTCTTTTACAAAATGGAGTCGCACTTGTACAGCGTGCCTTATCAAGGTAGATAAATGGTTGGCGTTTGCTGCTCTATTCTTCTACTAAGCATTGCAAGCAGTACTGTTTTCTTAGCTTCTTGCGTTCCAAGCATATTTACATGCGTTAACTGGTTGGCTTCTTCCATCTTGCCTCGTAGCAACATTTCTTTCCGTTTCAACATCGTCTCTTCTCCTGTGACCATTACATCTATTTTCACAGCTGCTTGCACTGGCGTGTTATCTTTGACAGCCGTTTTGTCCATTCGCGAGTCTATCCGGGCCCTTGTCACGGGCCAACGATTAAGGCTCTTTGGGTCTCTTTGTGGACCGTCTGTAAGTACTCTTCATTTCGTCTCAGCTGCTGGTATGGTTGTCTAAGAGGGTATCGTGCAGCCCATGGTTGTCTAGTTACGGGTGCTTCAACAGCTATTGCTCTTCTGATGTACACTGCTCTCTGTTGGTTCATTTGCTCCTTATAAGTCACATACCTTGGCGAGTACGCTCTTGGTGCCTCAAAATGGGGGGCAGCGGTGCAGGCCATGTCTGGGACCTCCTCTACAGTGCTATTTGCTCAGTTTATGTGTATGTTTTTGAAATCATTGGGTCTGTGGGAAAATAAAATCCATGTCAGATTAAAAAACCCTTTTTTTGTTATGTTACAGTCTATTTGTTTGTTTGTTTTCAGAGTTGACTTATTGTTTCTGGCTAATGTTCTATCAATTGGCTTGTTGCTTATTTTTGGAGCAGTTAGATATCTGTTGTTGTATTCTAACTGTCTATTTTTTGTTATAATTTAATGGTATTCATTTATCTGTTTGGTTGTTATAGAATCTTGGGGCAGTTAGATACCTGTTGGCGTATTCTAACAGTTTATAGTTTTTTAATTGAAGTTTTGTTAATGTTTAAGTACAGATTAGTTATTACATTTTGGTTTTAAGAAGATTTAATAAGCGTTTGTAAGATTTGCTGGTAATCTCTGCTTCAGAGTAATGGTACTATCATTATATTCAAACCATCCACATTTCTTTTTAATATATGCAGCGTAGTGACCTGCATTGGTTGTGGTTCCTGCGTGGTAGAATATACCTATTGTTGTGAAGGTTTTCTTACCAAGTGTTACTTTACCATGTGTGAATCCAGTCAGCTTGCAGTTGTTTTTGGTACCATCTGCATTGCAACGTGCAAGCATTAGTATTATGTATTTACTATGCGTTTGTATTAGTAAGGTGGAGCGATTATCTGAATTGCAGGTAGTACATAATCTACCATGGTTTGCATTTTGTACAAGTTGCTGAAATGAAATTAGGTATGGATACATACACAAAGCACTCATTAGGGATTTGTTCCTGTGTCACATTGTTGCAGAGAGTGCATGTATGTTTCCACATGTATGAAATCTGGAACATTTCATTTATAGGTATGTTTTTGTTTTCAAGTACTTGTAGTAAGTACATTAGAAATTCTTGTGGATCTTCTTGTCAGTTTATAGTGAATTTCACCATTCCAGCACAGTAGTCCAATTCTTGTCTTATTCCATGAACACTATACGTGTTGTCAGGATTGTTTGTTGCGTTTCTATGAAGTACTAACATTTGCAAACACAATTGGTCTGTACTGTGTAAGTAAATGTTGTCAACAATTGGTGGTAATTGAAATAGAATATTCATTGCTACATTTGCGTAGCAACTTACACCAGTTATATTTGAAAATTTTAATGGACTTTGAAGAAGCACTTGAGGTACTTTGAGTAATAGGTTCTTCTTTGGTTGTGGTAATTGATGAAGAATGAGCTTCTTTTCGTCTCTTTGGAGGATTTGCAGTGAGATCCTGTTGCATTTGTGTTTGAATTATTTTTCTTTTACAATGTTTTCCTTTTTGTGGAACAGGATATGTTTTTAGATGGGGGGTGTATAGAGAACATAGTCTATTGTATTCTAAAGTGCAAGGAATATCAGCGTTTACTTTACTTGCATCAAAGGTGATTAGAAATAGACCGTCAAGTGTACGTAAGCGTGATAGTGCTACATAGCTCATGTCTTCTTTAAAGACTGTGTTTCCAATATCTATCAATGCTTTTCCTAGGGTAAAACCATGTGATTTATGAATGGTGACTGCGTGTGCTAGAGTTAGAGAAAATAGTTCTCTGCGTAAATACATGTCTTTGAAGAGAAGGAATTGATCTGTTGAGCGCCCTTTCCTTTTTACTTCTGAAAGTTTGTCAAAGAGAATATTGACAAACTGAATGTTGTTGTCACGTGGGTATGTTTGAAAGCCAACAACTGTACCCAGTGCTCCATTAACTAGTCCTTGCTCCACGTCAAGGTTACGTTTAAGCATTACTCTACAGTTTAAGGATAATTCTAATATTTTTTCAAAACCAGCTGTGCTGGAGATTGATTTTTCTAAGGCATTTAGTCTTGTTGTGGCTTGTTGACACATGGGTAGGGCGATAACATGTACATCCAGTTTGTCTATGGAGCAAATTTCAATTATTGGTTGCATTTCTTTTTTCAACATTGTTTCATTGAATTTGGAACAGCTTGCAAGGGTTGGCATTAAGGACATACAATTGACATTTTTGTGCGCTAATTGTTCCATAACATCAGTAACACATGAGTTATGGCCATAAAGTGCATGGATGTGCCGGGTTTTTAATATTGCTTGTGATCTTGAGATAGTACACCAACTCTAATACTTTTTAAAATGTTGGCGTAGGTGAGGTCTGCAGACTGTTGCATGTTTTCTGTTAATTCTCTGTATTGGAAATGTTGCCAAAGGTTGACATTGCGTAGGCTGCCAACAGTTTTCCGGCAGAGTTTGTGTCCTAAGGTTTTAAAAATTGGTTCACCTTTCACTGTTGTCAAATCAATTGAAGAAGATCTCCGAAAACAGTAATGTGTTTTCCTCCAAAGAGCTCTTCATAGTTTGTTTTAAGTACTTCTTGTAATCTGAGGTGAATCAAAGTCAACATTAGGTTGGAGACCATGCTCACTTCATCTATTAGTAGCATTTTCATTTGTTTTAACACTCTGCATAGTTCCATTGCAGCTTCTGTAGAAAGTTTGTAATATTCTAATTTGTTTTGGTGTTCTACTGGCAGGAGTAGTAATCGGTGCAAAGTGACACCGCCTATGTTGTAGGCAGCTAAACCTGTGGGGGCAGTTACAACAGCTGACAGTTTGTTGTTTATCAATTGTTGAAGGAACTTGCTGATGATTTTGATTAAGAATGTTTTGCCTGAACCAGCTTCACCACTGACGTACATTAGTATAGGTTTGTAATTTTAGATGGTACATTCATTATTTTCATGTTGTACACCATGTGCAATTTCTTTTGTTACTTCTTGAAAAATGCTACGCTGCTCATTGGTTAGTTTTGATTGTAGTATAGGTAAGTCTTCTGTATCTTCATACTGACACATGGGGCCTCATTACGACTTTGGAGGTACATTGGTACACAAATTGACCAGTTTCTGGTGACTCTTGAATTATTTCAGTTGTTTCCCTTAAGTTTTCTTCAATATGTATTTCTTTGTAGTATTCATTATTGTCTTTTAGATATTCCAAGGCTTGTCTAACTTTATGTAAGTCTACCAGTTGTTGCGTTTTTTTGTATGTACACCATTTACTAAGACAATTAAAGATTGTTCTTTTGGACGTTGCACTCCCAGATTGGGCACATTTTCTTTTAGATCTAATGGTAAATATACTACTTTGCCGCGAATGCCTTTCACCAATTCAGAGCGAGGTAATTTTGCTGTTTTTGGTTAAAGGCGTATTATTGCTTGAAATGGGTGCACTGTTTGAATTATGATGCTCTCATATAAATTGAGTTGTCAGTGGTTTTGGTAGAGGGGAATAATTCCAAATTATGTGTGATAGCACGTGAAGGAGTTTGATTGTTGTCAAGTTTTGTAGTGCAGTAACTGCAAAGTGTTAAGGGGTCAGTTATTTCGTATTTGTTTTCTGCTATAAGGTAGAGCGCTAATTCAAATCATTTGGAATCTTCATTGTCTTCTATTTTGTATGTTATGTCTATAGTTTTTGTGTTACTTTTATAAAAAGTTCTGCGGTAACACACACACACATAGTTTTCTTTTTTGTATGTGTGTAGTAGAAGGTTGCCATGTGCATAATTGTTGCTAGTCTGTTGTAAAGCTATTGCATTTTGTAAGTGGTTTTCACTTCCAAAATATTTAGTCTTTATATGGTTGATTTCTTCAAGTAGGTCTTTGGCTGTACCATGTAGAAGATTGTTATTTAAATTGGCTAGTGCTAAAGCAGGACTACAGTTTATAGACTAGAGTTCTTAGAGTTGAATGATGTGTTGATATCATTTTGATATGATGGAAGCTGCTTTTGCAAATAGGTCCTGATTTGCAGGTCAATGAGTGTCCTTGAAGTCCTGTGTATTTGCGCACTGGACAGGTATCCGTATTTTCCAGCAGTTTTATTTTGATTTTGTCTTTGCCTTTCACATATTGATTGAGGAACTGGAGTAAAGATTTGAAAGATTTTTTGGCAATGTTACACATTGACGTGCATTGCCATTTGTATACTGGACGTTCTGGTTCAGTCGAATGGAGAATTGATTCTGAGTTTTCTGGGGATATTTTTGTAAGCAGTATTTCTTGTTCCCTTATGGTATTATTACGTTTTTCATAACCTCGTCCACTGCTATGGTTGGCAATTGTGTTTGTTTGATTTTCTTTGTATGCTTCTTCATTTAAATATGGTTCTGTGCTTGTGGTGTGACTCCATTCACCTCCACAGATATTTAAGAAGTTATTTCTGTTGACATTCCGTTTATTGAGAATCCTTTTCGTAATTTAGTACTTAGTTTTGTTAGTGTTTAACACTAAAATAAATAACTTTCTTTTGAGAAGGATTGCACTGTCTATCAAAGCTTCTAAGATTAATTTTCTATGGTAGTTTTTAAGGGTTGTGCATGATTTGTCTCCTGTTTTTATAAGATTCTGAAGGACTCTGTGGCGGAACATTTATGCTAATATACTTTTTTGGTATGATTACTTCCTACTATATCAGATTTATTGGAGCAGTTTTAGTAGAAGTGGTAGCTGCATTTCTGTTAATCATTTTCTATTTTCTTTTACATTTCGATAGAGGAGGCAACATTTCTGTACTGGAAGATTGTTTTGTTTTGCTAAATGACTGTATTAGCTTTTTTGTATGAAATTTTTATTTTCATTTGCTCTATTTCTGTGTTGCTTTCTACGGACTTGCTTTCTGGTAGGCATTCTGTGGGGTCTGTTGAAACAAAAAAAATAAAAAGGTATGGGTTTGGCTGTTGTGCAATGTATGTGTGCTGTATGCATGAGTGTCTGAGTATGATGGTAAAGATGTATCTGGTGGTGTGTGATTGTGCATTGGGCAGCTATAATTAGCTGGGAAGGTTATGCTTCTGTTTGTGTGGTACTATACTGTGGTTGAGATGAAAGTAGAAAGTGAGCTAGTGGTGAGGATAAGCACTAATAGTAAATCAAATGGTATAAAATTAAAACAATTCTTTGTTTTGTAATACTAATATTCTAGGGGCTGAGTTATGTTATTTGTGTTCCAAAAAATGGGGATTTGTGTGCCATTCTGCTTGCTAATCCCTGTTTAATAAATGGTGATTTATGGGCACAATGGTGCACAAATCTTCATTTTATGGGGCACAAATTGCATGAATCAGCCGCATAGTGTGTTTGAGTAACACATTTTAACAACTAGAGAATACATATAACAATTACCATTATAACAGTAACAGTGGAAGCAATTTAAAATTTAGAATAAGACCAAGAGAACAGTAAGTAGAGCAATTAGACTGAAGTGGAGAAGGAAAGTAGTGCAGTATAAGTGAGAGAAAGGGAGGAGTGGGGAAGAGGAGGAGGAGGGAAACGGGTGTGGTTAAGGGTGAGAATGGGTGGGAGGGGTAAAGGGAGGGAGATGATTAAGGAGATAAGGCAAGGGGGGAGGGGGCAAGAAGTTGGGAGGGGTTTCATGGTGGGGAATGGAGAAGGAGAGATTTGAGGAAAGTGCAGAATGAGGAAAAGGTAGAAACAGAGCGGAGTGATAGAGGTAAGGAGTTCCAGTGCAGGGGGGCTAGGAGATGGAAGGAGCGGAAACGGGATGTGGCACAAGGGGAAGGAGGAACATTGAGAAGAAAGTGGTCTGCAGAGTGAAGGGAGTGGGAGGGAGTGTAGAAAAAGTGGAGAGAGGAGAGATAAGGGGGACCAAGATTGTGGAGAGATTTAAAGACTAGGCAGAGACACTAAGGTAGTATTATACTTACTCTTTTTTTGTGGAATGAGCAGGTTCCTTTGTAGTTGGTGTTTGTAGTTCAGATTTTGCTGTTTTCCAGGAGAGTGGTCTTCACTGCAATTGTAAAAGAAAGAAGTTAGTAATTTTGTGTGTTTATAGCAGTGATGTTCATTAAGAGGTTCATTTTTATGTCTTTGTAGTAGTATTCTTGTTTGATTTCTGAACATAGTGTTTGCATGCAGTTTCATTTCATTTTTAGCAGAAGACATTGCTAAACCAGGACGCAGAAAGAATGTTGGGGAAAATAAGATCTAAAAACACAGCTGAAATTTGGGCAATTATCACCGAAGCGGAGAAGCCTCAAGCAATAAGTCAAATGAACCCAATAAGTGCTTCATCATGGGTTAAGTATTATACACAGCTGCAAGGGGAAATTTACATCGACCCAAAGCGAAAATCAATGACAAACAAAAATGAGGCAGTAATAGATATCAGTATTGAGGAAATAGAAAACATCCTGAAAACATTGAAAGACTCGAGAGCCCCAGGGCCCGACGGGCTCACGAATGTAATACTGAAAAGCAACATAGGTGAATGGGCCAAATTCCTTCAACTTCTATTCAACTACATATTAACAACAGAAAAAATCCCGGATTCCTGGCGAAAGGCAGTAGTGGAACCCATTTTCAGAAAGAGTCTCAGAACATCAGCAGACAACTACAGACCGATTGCATTACTGGACGTGGTGGGGAAGGTCTTTGCGTCCACACTATTGAAAGCATTAAACCACTGGGTACAGCAAAGTGGACGTCATGATCCTTGGCAATCGGGTTTTGTGAAGGGGAGAGGCACAGCACTCAACATTTTCCTGATTAACTTATTGAAAGCCAGAACACAAAGGAACAAAAACCAAGGAATCTACATCGCGTTTGTAGACTTGTCGAAAGCTTTCGACACCATAAAAAGAGCCAAACTATGGACGAAAATGGAAAACTGGGAATGTCCTCAGTCACTGGTGGAGAACATCAAGGACTTGTACACGGACACAAACATCAGAGTCAGACTGGATACAGCGGGTACACTAACAGACGAAATTCAGATAAAAATGGGCTTAAAGCAAGGATGCCCGCTGGCACCGGAACTGTACAACCTGTTCACGTCAGATCTGGAAGATTCATTTGAGTCCACCCGCTGCTTTCCACCAAAAATAGCAGGAACGCCGATTGGGAGACTGCTTTACGCAGACGATATCGTCCTGATGGACCAAACCCAAATCGGCTTGCAAAGACAGCTTACATCATTACAGTCGTATGTGGACTAAAATGACCTGGTTATAAACCCAGAAAAATCAAGAATTCTGAAGTTAGGCCCAGGAGGTAATAAAGCCAGAGGGAAAAAACTAGGATGGTCTCTGAGAAACAAAAAAATCCTGGAAGTCGAAGCATTCACGTACTTAGGAGTCTGTATAGACAACACGAAGAACAATACGCCAAGAATAGCTGGGCTAAAAAGAAAAGCAACCAATCTAGCTGCCCAAGGGAGAATTCTGCGTAAAAGATACTGCAGATTTACCTTATCACCTCTAATAGCCTTTTATAGGATGAAAGTGGTGCCAATACTAACATATGGGGTAGAACCACCAATCCCCTTACAAGCTCAAACATGGTCAATCCTGGAGGGTCTGTTTTGGAGGAAAGCTTTACAGCTGCCTAAATCAGCCCCAATACAGCAGATAAGAAGAGGAGAGCTGGCTCTGACATCACTCAAAACAATAGTGGTATGGAAAACACTAGGTTTCTATCGGAATTGTCTTGAGGAAAACACTATGGGTGGATTTGGGGTGTTGAAAAAAGCCCTAAAAGATCAATCCGATGTAATCCTAACAGACTGGCAAAAGTAATGTCGAGGGATCCTAGTGAACCTCAGCGAGTCAGAGGATGACTTATGGATTAACCCAGACAAAACTAAAAAGAAACTATACATGGCAGATTGGATCTAAACCCAAGAAGATAACTGTAAATATAAAGGATACGAACACTCCTGGGCCCAGCCACGAAAACTGAATCAGATCCCGAGCTATCTGACTTTATTCCCCAATTGGTACTTCCGAGACCTTTTCCTGAGATTCAGATTGAACATTTTACCAACAGGAGAAATATTACAAAGAAGAAAAAGGCTGGACATCAGGGAAAGCTGCAGAATGTGCAAAAAAAAAGGAGAGATAGAATCTCTGAAACACCTCATACTGCAGTGTACCGGTTTAAGGAAAGAGCGAGAGCAGTGCTTGGGGGGACATCCTTAGAAGCTACACGACAAGGAATGTCGATGAGTGGTGGAGGACTCTTGTAGAAGGAGAAAACATGAAAACGATATTAGCACTCATAAAATTAGTGATTTTAATCCTTAAGAAACCAGAGGAGATCAACAACATAACCCAGGACTAATAAGAAGCTACCAAGCACTGCTACTAAGATACTGTATACCAAACGAAGAATCATGATGAAAGAACGGACATGCTCAGGTTAAAGGTTTCAAATAAGGAAACCACACAATCTGTTTAAATAAAATAAAAAATAAAAATAAAATAAATAATGTGCAGCCTTTATATTGTATTTATACTATGTTAGTTCAACTTGCTTTGTAAATGAGTAGAATATTAAGTGTATGAAATTCACTTGGTTTTTTAAAGCTGTCTTATAGAATGTTAGGAGAAAAAAGAAATAATGTTATATTTATTTTGCAATTTTTATTAGGTAAATGGTAGAAACTGTATAGAAAAGCATGGAATATATGTATTTGTGAAGTTGTGGGTAATAAAGTAGAAGGATGTGATTTACTGGTGGTGGAGTTATTGCAGCTGGGAGCATTTCAATGAAAGTGTCTACATGTGTGAGTGTATGGAGATGCATGACATTTTACTGGCTGTGTGTAATTTTATGATATACTACTAAGTGTTTTTTACATTGTCATTTCTTCCATCTTCTAATATTATAATTTTTTAGATAGGTGTGTGTGTAAAAAAAAAATAGATAGCAGACAGGTTTGGAAGTGACAGTTGATTATAGCAGATGGAAAAAATGACAATAAGTTCATTTTATAGGTTATACAGGTTAAGTGGCAGTTACTCTGTTTATATGCATTTTTAAGAGTTGTACATGTACTGTGCAGATAATATGCATAACTGTAGTTTGTATTCATGCATGTGGATACGCATGCAGCTGCAAGTAGAAATCTTGGAGACTTGTAGAGTAGTTTTTGTAGTAGATGCTTTCCAATGATACGAGACCTGTACTCAGAGTGATCAACAGAACATTTGAAGTGCTGAACTCTGATGTTGGAGTTAGATGTAGAGGTCATGGATGTGATTGGTGGATGGTTGTATGACTGCTTAGCTGTAGTCAATGAGGGAATGGCACAGAAAGTGATGTGGAAAGAGTAGAAGGGCTGCCTAAGAGTTACGCGGTCTGCGGGAACCGCGGCTGGCCGTGGACAGGCGTGCCACATCTGGGGTTTTCCAGCAAATACAGCATGGAAAGGGGACTGTAGGGATCAGCCAATCAGATGTTGAGGTTGTGGATTTGTGTTGAAAGAGACTGAGTGTAGTGAAGATGGCAGAGGTGGAGAAAGTCAGGGTGTTGGTGCTTGGAGATATGTTTGTGCATGGTTTACAGCAGTATGCTCAATGCAGGCATGTGGCAAATAATGTTGATGTTAAAGGAGTGGAGGTGTTGTGGAGCACTGTGTCTGATTGCAATGTACAGGGAGTTGTACGAGTTTGTAAAGATATGAGCAGGTTGAACAGTCCCCATGTGGTAGTTTTGCATTATGGAGTTTTCCATTTGGGCTATGTCAGTGCCCCTACTTTGTTGGAAGATTTGGAATACTTGGTTCAAGCAGTAATGAACATCCGTCCAAATTGCAAAGTATTTTTTTCTGGATTAGTACCTAGGGCAATATGGGACAATCATTCTGTTTTTTGTCCATCAGCAAAACATTGCTAAGTGTGCAATCAACCAAGGCATGCGTGCTTTCATGCTTAGATCTGGTATGTTCTTCTGTAATAATGAGAACAGATCTGGTATGTTCTTCTGTAATAATGAGAACATTGATTTCAGTAATGCTGTTAATTTTGAAGAAGATGGTATTTCCTTATCTTTTTTGGGAAATGCAATTCTGTTTTGGAATGTAAGGGTTGCTTTTGAGAAGGTTATGTGAATATTTTAGAGTAAAGTAAGGAAAAGAAAAAACCCAAAAATATACAAAGTAACATGTGTTTGTCAAACATCCACAAAAAAACAAAAAAAGGCTCTTTTCAGAGCCAACCTCAAAGGGGAAATGGGGCACACTATATATATTTACATTCAGCATGCTGAGATTTTCGATATGTCCACGGACATGGCGGTAGTCCGCGGACACCGCATATTACATACAGGGATTTTGGGGTGGAGAGGCATGCAAATGAGAATGAGAAGAGCAACTGACTGGTCAGTAAAGTTTAGTCGGTGTGTTGTGTAAGGAGTTTGTCAGAAGTCTTTTTCCTGAGAGAAGAACAGTTAGCTATGACTGTGTGTTTTAGAAAACAGATTGTCTGGATTTTGGGAGAATCATGGATAAATTGGTTGGAGGTGCATGCAGAACGCTGTGGAGTTGCTGCAGATCTTGGATTCCCTCATGTGGAAGTGCACTGGCATGGAGTGCGTGGAATGAAATGGCTGGATTTGGTACCTCTCTGTGCTAGTTTGGAGACAGAGCTTCATCCAGACATAATTATAAATCATTGTGGAGGGAACAGTTTAGGCCATGTGTCAGGAATTTCTTTGCAATTTGCGATGAAAGAAGGACTTGGGAAGGTCATGGACATGTTTCCAAATTCCCAAGTAATATTTTCTTGTATTGCGCAGAGACAAATGTGGCTGCGTTCTTCTTCATTTGGTCCACAAATGGAGAAAGCAAGGCGGAATGTTAATAAGGCTGTTTTTGCCTTTCTAAGAGATGTTGGCATGTCTTCTTTCCACAATGAAAATATTATGTTTCGTAGCACATACATTTTTCGCAGAGATGGAGTTCATCTTACTTATGCTGGTAATCATTTGTGATGTCATCTTTGATGTCCTGGGTGTTAGTCTTAGCAGTGCACGGTGGTGGCATGAGTTATGGGTGCTTAGCTTACCATAACTGGTGAATTTCAGGGGTTTTTCGGTTTTACTTGGAACCATAAGGTCCCTTTAACAAAGTTTTTTTTACTGAATATACATATAAATAACTCAAGCAACTCTACTTCAACAGTTAACAGAATATATACCATATTATGAGGTTAGGTTCTGCAATAATGCACCAACTGGTAATTGTAATAAAAGTACACCAAAATTACTAAACACAGTTTATCCTTAAAACCACAGTTGTAGAAATGCAGGCAAATAACGTTAGAACACTGGCAGACTGCTTTCCAGGGTAACATGCAATTCTGTGTGGAGATCCTGGTCAATGTGCAATAAAAGGCAAGTTATACATTGCTTTTATATTAAAGCCCAGCTTTTCTCTTTACAGGCCCCACCACCCCCAAAGTACCAGGGAAGCAACAGGGGAGCCTGATCCAAGACGAATCTGAGACCCCTGAATGGAGCCTGAGGTAGAAGCCCCTCTTCATTGTCACAGTGCCTTCATTGCCTTGGAAGGCAGACTAATGGAGTCTCTCAACTTTACTCGACAATGCCTGACGTGGAAGGTCCCCCTATGGCAAAGTAAGTCACTGGGTCATTGCTGTCGAGCAGGAGAAGGGAACCAAGCAGTGTCGGAAAGGCAGCATTGAAGATCTGTCTTGTTGGTCTTCTTGGTTGGGTTCACAAAGCTGGGTGCAGTGACAGAAATAGGTGTCAGTGTCGGTCATTTGCCATTAGCTGCCATTTGGTTCTTCGATGCTGAAGCTGCAGCACAAATGATAGGATGGCTTCTGGGAACTTAGACTTGAGCTCTGGACTTCTCTGTGGGTTACCACCAAATGTGAACCCTCAAGGCTTGTTCTTCAGTTTGGAATGGCAGGAAACCCACATCTAGGCACATCTCTGCAGGCACAACATTGGAATTCCTCATCCGTGGATAGGTGGACAGCTGTCATGGCTGCAATGCCACTTGAAGATGTCTTCAGTCAGCGTAACTTGGCATCTCCTGGTGCCAAACAGCACTATGCCAGGGTACACCCTTTTCCAGGTGATACACTGCAGTCTGGCTTTCAGTGGTCTCAAACAGTCTCTGGATCCTGGGTTTAAGATGTCTGGTCACTCTTCTTCAGGACCCATGAAGATACCTCTGCAGGATGGGAGGCCCTCAGGAATTACTTCCAGGATACTTTGGGTGAAGAACAGCATTTGCACAATGTCCCCTTGCAGCTACAATAAGAGGTCACCTATCCTTGTCGTCACTTGATCAGCCCTTGAATCAGAACAACAGCATTTGGATTTGGTGAAGAGTTGCAGCAGCTGGATTCAGGATACCCCTCCAGGAAAACTCCAAGCTTCTGATTTCTGGTTTCAACTTACAGCTTCTGACACCAACGTTAGTGAAGGGTCTTCCGTTATACAAAAATCCACCCATTCACTCAGGCAGGGCTAGACTCAGCCAATCACAAACTAGTGCATTAATCATGCTGCACCCAATAAAACTCACTGGCCCTCATTACGACCCTGGCGGAGGTCCATGGTGCAATTTGCACCATGGACCATGGCGCAGAGCTGCCAACACCGCCATGGGGGTTGGCGGACTTACCGCCCCATTCCGAGGTTGGCGGGGCGGTAAGTCCCCAATCCCCATTTACCCTTCCCCATTCCCATTTTTGCCCCATAGGGTATAATGGGAGTGGGGAAGGCGTTAATTACGCCACCGTAAATTACGGTGGCGTAATTAACAACAAGTCCCGTAGCGCCATGGATTTTTCCGCCTGCAAAAAGCAGGCGTAAAAATCTCCATGGCGCTACGGAATGTCGTAGTCTGGCGGAGAGGTACGCCATGCATTACGCTGGCGTAAACCCCTCTCCGCCAGGGTCGTAATGAGGGCCACTGGCATTCAGGTCATTCACCCAAAACCAGACACTCAAAACAGTGGATGTGTATTGGGGGCTACTCACAGCATTTAAGAGCACACACTGAATTCCCTCCCTTTTCAGACAGGGCTGGCTCAGGCATACCACAGCCACTGTGACACAACACCAAAACCAGATACCCACAACACAGAAAGTGAGTTGACTCCCCTTTCCATTCAGTCAGGTCCCACCCCTAAGGTGTAGCCAAAACAAGCAGTCTCTGGGAAGGATCCTACCAGTCTAGCAGGGACAGCCCTAGAGCCATATATTGTCCTTCCAGTCAACATCCAAACAGGGGGGAAGGGGAAACAGAGCCAGGGATCCTCAGGACTTTGAGAAACACAAGGGAAAGGCAGAAAGCCATGTGGCTTACCGTGGCCATCTTGCCACTGTTCAGGAATCCATGAATTTATATGCAGGGCCTGTATGTCCCAAAATGGGGGACCCATAGTCCCTACAAAACCAGCATGTAGCTGGCAGAAGCCCATACTCTGCTCTGTGTAAAACACAGAGGTACCCAATAACACAGACTGGAGGTACCAAGGGGTACCCCTACTGTTGCGCCGTTCACTCCCAGGGGGTGTTCCCAATGGCCACCACCTACCTTTCAGGGGTCTTTTCACCACAGTGCTGCTTACCTCTGGTCCGTTGGATGCAGGCTCCTTTTTCTGTGGGCATGACCATGTTCCTGAAGTGCGTGCATGCCCGGACAGCCATGTCCTCAGTTCCACGCATGTGTGGTGCACTGGGCTCTATGGCAATGATGGCTTGCCAAGCCTCGTTGTCATCCTAGGCACATATCTGCTTCCTGCTATTGACAGTTCTCTGCATCATAATACAGCTTCTTCCTGAACCGTGCTGTGTTGCTGTTTTGCTTCCAATTGTGCTTCTGTGCCCCTCCTTTGTTCCTGTTCCTCTTGCTCCTTGCTCTGTGCATCCCATTGTCTTAGTTCCTTCATCCTTTCCTCTGTTTTCCCCCTGCCTTGCCCTCTTTCTCTTGAGTCTCATGCTATCCCTTGCTCTGCAGATCCTCTTACCATTCCCTGTAGTTCTGCCATCTGCCTGTTCTACTATCAGCCTCTTCGCAGTCCTTCCCTGCTCTCTCCTTGGTTGTCTTCACTGTCAGTGCTTGCTCTGTTCCTGCACCTCGACAATCTGGGAAGAGCTTTCTGTGGCATGGAGAGCTGATCCAGAGCTTCCTATTTGCATCCTGGGGGGTTTGGGGTGGGCTTCTTGCGCCACACTGACATCAGTGCCTTCAGCTTCGACAGCCTGGCTTCATCATCACAATCAACAGAAACAACAGGTGCGTAGCACCAGCGAGAATCATTGCTTAACACCTACCCATGGGTGCCATAGGGGTATCCCATGGTTCTTGCTCACCACTGCCAGGGGTCCAGACTGGACTCTGTGGCAGAAAACATATAGAGAAACACATACATGGACATACCGGGACAAGGGGCGAGGAGGCCCTGTCCCTCCAAAACATTTCCAGCATCACAGTCTGTGCCTGCCTCCAGCAGCTTCCGTGCCTTGATGGCAGTGAACCACCCAAGGTTTACTCAGCGCTTCTTTGCCTCCTTGGCATTGCAGTGGTAGACCACAACCTCAGTGATGTGCCTTGAAATCTTTGCCCAGGAATTGGCCTCTGCTGCCACCTCTGTGTCCTGCGAGCTGTGACTGTGAGGTGCACATACTTGCTCAGAACTTCTGCCCCCAAGACCTTTATCTCCTGTTGGCTGAAGTTGGGGTTTCACAAAACAGGATCTGGTGAGGAGGGATCATCACCGGATGATGAGGATTCGTCCTGTGGTGTGGTGGTGCTCAGAGTAGGTGGCACTGACAGCCTTGTGGCAGCAGTCATGGATAGCGATAGTTGGCGCACACCCTTCACTGGGGTCCAGCACAGGTCCCATGTGGGAGGAGGCATGTGTTGTCCACCTCCTCTTCATCAGGACTTGGGTGTCGTTAAGTGTGGGAGTGGCCATGATGTCTCCGACAGGGGCATTGTGGATGCTGTGTTTGACAGCGCATACTGGCGCCTGTGGGCCTGGCAGTGTGCTGCTGGCCCATGGTGCCCCACATTCTTGGCACCTCTGGTAGTTAAGGCACAAGCATCCACCATGGTGGGCTGCCTGCCCCTGCTCCATTTGACCCTCCTGCACAGACCAGAGGTTCACTCCAGTGGTTCTGTTGCATCTGTGCACCCATGGTGTTTCCTGCTCCCTTGCTTGTCAAGTGTCACCAACATGTACTGGCACGGTCACACTTTATGCAGTGTTGTAGGGCTTGTGATGGGACATGTGTTGGTGGGCACACTGCATATGACTGTGTGCATCGGCACCCTTTACTGGTGTACTGGAAGTGGTGCATGCAGGGAGCCTTGACTCACAGACACAAGAACGGTGGCTTGGAAACATGCACAATAGCACACAACCACGTATTGGCATGTACATCTGCCAGATGTAGCTCATGCCTTCACTCGACATTGGTGGTTGGTGTTGTACATATAGGGAATGCAGGGCAGTGCCATGACCTGGGTGACCTGTGCACATGGCAGGGACGGATTTATCCTCCCAGTGGGATATGCACTTCTGTGTACCCGCAAGTTCACCTGTGTGATGCACTGCATCATGGAGGTTTCTGAATGTACCATGGGCACCCGTGTCTCATGGCATCAAGAGTCACCTGTCTATGATGAGTGTTGTGCAGCAGACAATGTCCACTGGTGGATATGCCTGGCGTGATTGGCATTGCGTCCATCTGCCTATGTCATGTGCATGATGGCTATATCTCGCAGACTGGCGGATGTATGTATGGATACCTGAGCTTTCCATTGAGTATGATCCAGTGTTATTTTTTTTCTGAGGCCTGGCTTGCTGGATGTCTGATTGCCCAATCTACGCAGCTTCTGTCTGTGCCTGCATGACACATGCATGTGTGACTTCACTGCTATGTGTTATGAATGTATATGTATAATGCAGGGCATGATCGGTATCCTTATGTCTGCACACACATCATGGTGGTGGTACAGGTTGCGTTTTTTACATGTGGGATGTGATGCAATTCCACTCAGCTTACAGTGCCACTGGATTGATGCACAGATGTGTTGGATGGACACAATAAACTGCTTTTGACACTCAGGGGTACATGGTCCTTTGCCTATGTTGCAGTGGGTGTGTGTGATTATGCGGTATGTGTAGTGAACACGCATGGATGTGTGAACATGTGCACAGTGTGTCTCTTCCCTGGCCTCCACTCACACAGTCCATGTCTATGTTTCATGCAAGTAGCAACAGATATGTTGGTAATGAATAAGTGATTCATTGAGTGTGGTGCATACATTTGTTGGGTGCATGTATGTGGTATTTTTAATTAGTCAAGGTTGAAAGTGCAGGTGCTTGACTGTGAATGGGATGTGTGAAACATCTGTTTTGTTGTTTTGACCATATTTACTGCATGTCTTGGTTGTGTTGTTCACAGGTATTTTGTCTTTCATGTGACCAGAGGTGAGTCTTTTTCCTAGTGTGAAACTTGTTCGATGATTATGGGAGTCACGTGTTCTTGATGGTGTCACATGTCAATAATAATAGTGGAACACTTGGAACAGAACTGTAGGAATTTAAAGACACGGCATAAATCCTCTAAATGTTTCCTACTCTGCCAGTTCCCAAACTGTCTTAATCTTAGTTGACTTGCAAGGCTTACTGAAATGGAATACAATAAAAAGCATTGGAGTAAAAAATACTATGACACTAAAATAGTAACATAAATTGGTCCACACTTACTTCATTGTCAAGATGGCTCATCTCTTTGCTTAACTCTCAGTTTAAGGTCTTGGTGAGAGAGATGTTGGCAAGATTGCAATCATGGGGAGATAAACTCTCTAAATTCCAACTGGGGTTCAGGGAAGCCTTAAGAACTAATGAGCAATCTCTCAATGTATATCTGGTGGTGGCAAATTCCATTTTTCTGAAGAGGGAGAGAATCTGTTGTGCCTTTGTGGTATTGAAGATGGCTTTTGACTGAGTAAACAGAGATATGCTCTACCATTGCCTTAGGGAGCATACCTGTCTGGACGGATTTGTTAACTTACTGATTGATCCTCATTCATCATATTATTGAAGCCTGTGTCAAAAGCAGTAGAAATGGGCAGTGTGAGAATGGTTTCCAGTGGAACTGTGGGTGAGGCAGGGGCGTGTAATGGCCTTGATTTTCTGTTCTTTAAACATTAAGGGCCTCATTAGGACCCAGGCGGACTTCGCGGTGCTAAATGCACCGCGAAGCATGGCGGAAAGCCGCCGATAGCGCCATGGGGGTTGGCGGATTTTCCGCCCCATTCCGACCTTGGCGGAGCGGTAAATCCCCAATCCCCATTCTGCCCTTCCCCATTCCCATTTTTGCCCCATAGGGTATAATGGGAGTGGGGAAGGAGTTAATTACGCCACCGTAAAATACGGTGGCGTAATTAACAACGAGGTCCCGTAGCGCCATGGTTTTCTCCGCCTGGTAAAACCAGCCGGAAAAGGCCGCCATGGCGCTACGGGAACTCGTAGTATGGCGGAGAGGTACGCCATGCACTACGCTGGCGTAATACCCTCTCCGCCAGGGTCCTAATGAGGCCCTAACAGACTGATGTTCCCCCTTTTGTCAATTAAACTGTGGCCATCCTTGCCTACATGGATGACACAGTCCTGATAGCGAGAACACTGCATGCTTTGCAAAGGCTAATAGATGTTTACTCTTAATGCATGAGCAATTTGGAACTTGAAATTAACGTGGCTAAATAGGCTGTGATAATTTACAAGCCCCCTTTTACTAACAATTGGGTAGGATCATCACCCCTTTTTTCACAAATAGGATCAAAATAAATGCTGTTTGATCCTCTGAATATCTAGGTATGACTTCCAATAATATGCTGTCTTTCAATGATCACTGTATTGCAATGAGTGAACTGTACGGCGCAGGGCATTATTGGAATTCATGGATTTGGCAAATCCTATAGATCTTCCCCAAATGCGATCATATTAAAAATCTATAACAACAAAGCAATTGCCAATGCCAAATATGGTATGGGCCTCTCGGGGTTTGGTAATCTGTCAGTGTTACAAGGTAGCAGAAATACATTGTGAAGCAACTGTTGGGTGTTCCTCAGTTTGCTGCAAATGTTTCTGCTTATCTAGAACCAGGGCTCAAATACATGCAGGACAAATTTAAATCGGAGCCTATTTGCCTTTGGCTACGTATTTGGGGATATCGCAAAGTTGGTCTGTCTCAACAAATTATTCATTGGCTGTGGAATTCTGAGACTAGCATTCTTGCCTTTTCTTGGTTTGCCCATGTAGAGACATTGGCTAATATGGTTAATTGTGGTTCTCTTTTTACTAAGTGTGTGTTATCAAATAAGAGTGAGCTAAAATTTACTCCAGACCAGACTGAACATGTAGAGGGAAGAAATGGAATTAAGGAAATCTGCTAACCGCCAATATATCTTGCTCTCCTCAAATTGCGCGATTTGATCACCAGAGCCCTTTTCAACCTACTTCCTTTTAAATCTGTGACGGCATCCTGGGCTTCGAGCGATTTCGAGAATTCTACATGTGAATTGTGTAGTAATAGTCTGAATGATCTTTTGCACCTATTTTCCTTTTGCCTGAGATATGACTGCATATGTAAAAGAACTAGAGTACCTTTCTTACAGAAAATTAATGTTCATCTATGTAAGCCTGCAATGCTTCTTATTCTTCTTGCTGATACTCCCTGATCGCTTGCACTCTATTCAGCTATTTCAGGGTGTTATTAGCAATTAGGGAAAAGGCACTTAATGGATTTCGAAATGTTTGTTTTATACAAAATATTTTCTTTTTATAATCGTTTTAATTTGGAGCTGCTTGATTGGATTTTTTGATGTGGATTGTAATTATTTGTACACAAGATTGTGATTCTCATTTTATTTCTGTATATTGTTGATTTTATGGTATCTTTTACCAAAAGAAGTCATATATGACTGAATACTTCATTTTTATCTCGAATGAGGCAATTGAGCACAGAGCCATCAGCACTCCCCAACTGGCCTGGCTGACCCCCCATCCAAACCCCCAGGCCTGCAGCCTCTTCACCTCATCTCAGAACAACCACAGCCACAGCAGCTGATAGGCTGAATATTCGGGAAAAGGTAACAGTCAGAACGGTACTAGAGTGTACACCAACTATGTGTCTGCAGAGAACAGTTCTAGAAGCAGGAGAAAGTACGGCAAATGGAGCTGTGAATAAATTACCATAGCTTGTGCATTCTGGTTAATAATGAATTACATCAAGCAAGATGTGTTGTAAAGGTAAAAATGATCATCTGATTGGAACAGTATAGACAGCACAATGTATATATTAGAATTGCATTAAATGCATTTACATTTTTTGGCGCAGAGGGAAAAAGTTATTTACTCACTAGCAGGCCCATTTGTATAGATATCAAAGTTCATGTGATGTTATCAGTGATTAGTCCTTGCAATGCACACTGGTGGCGCGAGTTATGTTTGCTTAGTTTACCTTAACTTGCATATTTCAGGAGGTTTCCACTTTTTACCTGAAACCATAACGTCCATGTAACAGCGTTTGTCCATTGAATTGCATAGGTTTTTGCTAGTGCAACTTAACCATAATGTGCCTTTAACAACATTTTTTGCCAGTGTGTTTTACATGGCCTGTTTTAGCGGCTATGTAGTTATGATTAAGTTGCTAAACCCATAGGAAGAACACTTTTTGGGCATCTTATAACTTCACTCTCCCTGGACAAATCCTCACCAAACTTTGCAAAAAAAGTATATGGCCCGCTCTGCGGACACACTTCCCTGATTGCTCTGCGGACAGGACACCGATTGGCTAATCGGCTTGCGTCATATCCGCGGACATGTGACGTGTTCCATGATTGGTTGGGGTAAAGCGTGAGGTGCGTCACATTGTTTCGATGTGCCCACCATATTGGATCCACGGACAACGCGGCATGGAATTCAGCATAAATTCAATTTTGGGGAATGTGTTGGTGTGTAGGAGTGCTTTGAGAGTGTGAGGGAGTAAGAGCTGGGTCAAATTCTGTATTTGTTTAGGTGGAAGAAGGCATTGATGTGTTAGCAGTGTCTGTGGTTGTCCGTGGACATACTAAACACTGGGAAAACTACTGGCTATTTTACTTTAGTACGATGTTGGTTTTGGGTCGTTAGAAGAGCATTGGGTGAAGAGGTTATGGGGGTAATTCATAGAATTCAGTGCACAAGTGGCGCACGTGGCTGGCGCACAGTGTGCACATGTGAATCCCTGCGCCAGCCGCGTGCGCCAAAACCCATTTCAGCGCACAGCGTATTCATGAATACCAGCCACCAAAACCAGCCGTGGCGCACAGTGGCACAGTGACCCTGCAGCAGCGCCAGTTACGCCCCCAAGAACGCCTCTCGCGCAGGGAAAAGCCATCAAAATCCCCAATCCAGCGCAAAGGGCTGCGCTAACCCTGTACCAGCACGGCAAGCGGGATACATGTATCACTGGGGTGCACGGGAAGTACCTCACGTCATTTCAGCTGTGTACGTGCATTTCAGGGGTGCGCGGGAAGTTCCACACGCGAATGTCCTGGCTACGTGCATTTCGGGGTGCGCGGGAAGTTTCACACGCGATATCAGCAGGGTACATGTATTCCAGGGGTGCGCGGGAAGTTTCACACGCGATATCAGCAGGGTACGTGTATTCCAGGGGTGTGCGGGAAGTTACACACGCGAATGTCCTGGCTACGTGTATTTCGGGGTGCGGGGGAAGTTTCACACGCAATATCAGCAGGGTACGTGTATTCCAGGGGTGCGCGGGAAGTTTCACACGCAATATCAGCAGGGTACATGTATTCCAGGGGTGCGTGGGAAGTTCCACACGCGAATGTCCTGGCTACGTGTATTTCGGGGTGCGGGGGAAGTTTCACACGTGATATCAGCAGGGTACGTGTATTCCAGGGGTGCGCTGGAAGTTTCACACGCGATATCAGCAGGGTACATGTATTCCAGGGGTGCGCGGGAAGTTCCACACGCGAATGTCCTGGCTACGTGTATTTCGGGGTGCGGGGGAAGTTTCACACGCGATATCAGCAGGGTACGTGTATTACAGGGGTGCGCGGGAAGTACCACATGCAATATCAGCAGGGTACGTGTATTACAAGGGTGCGCGGGAAGTTCCACACGCGAATGTCCTGGCTACGTGTATTTCCGGGTGCGGGGGAAGTTTCACACGCGATATCAGCAGGGTACGTGTATTCCAGGGGTGCGCGGGAAGTTTCACATGCGAATGTCCATGCCACGTGTATTTCGGGGTGCGGGGCGCCTCAGCTGGGCGTCCTCCTCGTGGTGGGCGTGGTCGGGGACGTGGCCGTGGTGACCAGGGAGTAGGGGGACTCCAGGGTGTCCAGGGCGGCCACAGAGGGGGAAGAGGCAGGGGTGCGCCACTTGAGCACAATGTTGTGCCATGTGTCGGTGCAGTCATGCCACCACCCCCTGTGGTTCCTGGGGATGCAGCTCCTGCATCTGGCACTGGCACCCATTTGACCTGGCAGTCCGTTCCATCGAATGCCACGGTCCCAAGGGTAGTGGTAGCTGCAGGTGCAGCTGTGGACACCTGTTTCGAAGGGGGGGGCCACTCAGGGGTGGCAGTGGTCTACCCTCTGGGAAGCGTACCAGTGAAGGGCTAGTAAGACTTGTATATACAACAAAAGGGGTACTGGTAACGCAGGGGACGGCCCCTAAAACCTCATAGGGAGTTAAGTCCTGTATGGGTCCTATTCCCGAAATAACCTCATTGGTTATGGAGAACACTACACCCATTTGTATATTTCAAAGTCATAACCTCACATAACAATTGAGTTTTGTGTAAGATAAAAAACATATTTAATACAAGATATTTATACATACAATTAAGTCAAACATGTAATACACATACATAACAATAAGTGAAATCATTGAAATTATATATTAACTGGTTGAAGCCATATACTACACATGTATATAACAATAGGTGAAATCATTGAAGCCCTGTATTAACTGTCAAATCAACACTTTTAACCAAACAAGGCCAAAGGGCAAAATACAGGAGAAAAAAGAAAAAAAGAAAAGGGAAGATGCCGGACCAAAGCCGGACATAAGTAGGAGTTCTTAAATTGTTTTCAAGCTTACACTATTACTTAACAACAATAAGAGTTCCTAGAATACATATTCCTTTGAAAATGAAATCCCAGGTTGAAAATATTAGGAAGCTGGGATTGGGTCTGCCAACGCACCAGAGGGGAGTTTTCAGAACCCAAAGTAATAAATGCCACTGCTGTGTGTCCTAAGCAGATAAAGCAGAAGGGGCAGGGTTCGAGACCCAAAATGGGTGAGGCGTGTTAGTTAAGAGCCTCCAATGTCCTCTGATCAAGAAAGTGCGTTTCGGCGGTGGTAACAGTGCAGAGAAAGTGGAATCTTCACAGTTGAGAGACTGTTCCGCCTTCGTCAGGGCAATAAGTAGCAAGACCCTGTTCTAGTGAGATGAAGGAAAAAAATAGAAAACAAGTGCATAAGGTTATAGAAGAAAAAAAGAAAACGAATTGCTGTCAATAGAAATACAATGCAAAGAGGTTATGAGACAAACATATACAAAATTGAGTTTCAAGTGTAGGGAAAATACACAAATGTATGTGTGCAAGTATAAGACCATGGTCCTGTATGCACTGAACTATTAAGGGCCATGTAAGGTTGAGCCTCTAATCCAGGGAGTACTCTGACAAATTGCAGATGAATCCCTGTCTGGTAAAATATGAATAATGGCCCTTGGTCCCTCCCAGGGGGTCCTAAACCACCCAGGGCCCCGGCCCACCACATGCATCCCCGGGTAGTTCCCATGGTCTGAGGGCACGGAGGGAGGCGGGAGAGGGGGAATATCCAATCATGCGGGATTCAAAATAAAAGGGGGGGTTGTAGCTTACCTAGAGTGGTACCAGGAGAACTCGCTGTAGATAAATCGGTTCTCATGTGCTCAAACGAGAAGATGGGATGTGAGTCGAAACCAGCTGATGAGCTAAAGGTAGCCGTTTGGGAAGAGCGCAAACCCTAATTGTGGGAAAACAGGAGAAGCTGGACCTAAAGGAACCGACAAAAAATGTTTGTTATTTTATCATGAATGGTAAACATTCCTGTGCCCGAGGGGCAGGAAATACATAAGAGGTACTCCGATGCGCTGAAAGTGGAGGTTACCTTGAAATGGATCCTCTGCAGAAAGTGTTAGTGCGGGAGCTTGCTCCGCGCAAAGGGAGCGTCCTTGTCTTTCATAACATGGAGGCTGCGTCTTAAATCATGTAAGGGCACGTTCAGATGTGTTGGCTCTGAAGTGTGGAGAAAGAAAAAGAGAGAGTCTATGAGGCAGTGAAAAGAACCGCATCTGCTGTGAGATAAGTGCATCGCCGTCAGGGCCCGTAGAGGACCTGTAGTATGTGTGAGAGGGCGTGAAATACCTGGGAGCGGGTTAGGAAGTAGCTCCAAGTCGTCTCGAGGGAACTGGAGTGGCTGTGAATGCCGTCGTGTCCCGTGCGCTGCGTTCGTGGAAATGCAGCTACAGACTGCACTGAAAAAATGCGAGCTGACGGCGTCCGTTGCTATGGCAACAACGTCATGTTCGGGAGGGCTCGCAAGACAGGGCCCGTATTGGTTGGTTGGAAAGGTATCCAATCCAAGGGCCCTATGGGGTTGCCAGGTACGGGTGTGTTGTGGATAGCCAATCAAAGTGCGGCACGTCAACATGTCGGAAGTTAGGCTTCAGAGGTGCCCTAAAGAAGAGGAACACGGGGAGACATGAAGCCGGGATGAACCAGAAAACAAACGGCTTGGTTCTTCGTGAGTACCACATCGCAAAATCTAGATATTTATGAGCACTAAACTATATACACATGAAAGTGCCTGTAGGAAATACCGTCGCCCTCTACATCAGACGGTGTTCCTATATTTGTCCGTCTGGGGCGCGTCCCGCACATGATGACAGTGTTGGAACGGGTACCCTTAATTGGATGTAAAAAATGACTGACATCGCGGGAGGGGAGTGTGGACCGCGTGTGTGAAAGGCAGACATCACCCCCATCCACTATCGAAGTAGAGAAACCCCCGGGGGTGTCTCAAACGAAAAAATGGAGGGAAGGAGCCGAGACCACTAGTGTGTAGTTACGGATAAGTCAAAAGGCCCACAATCCCTGGTTAAAATGGAGATTGCTCGTTGAGACCATTATCCAACGAGTCCAATCTGTAGATCCATCGCTTTTCTAGTTCCAAAAGTCTGTTGTGAATATTGGGACCTGTTTGTATCCTGTCCAGAACCCACCAAAGGATGTCATCAGGGGAATGTTGATGGGAAAGATAGTGTGTGACCATGGGGGAAGTGATGTTCTTGCATCGGATTCTAGAACGATGTTCGGATATGCGGGTGCCAACATTGCGCATGGTTTGGCCGACATAGCGCAGACCACTTGGGCATTTAATGCAATATACCGCTTGGCTGCTTTTGCAATTGGATTGATTGTTCAGCACCCATTGTCTATCACCAATCCTAAACGTTGGGATTTTCTTGGTAAACTTGCATACCGAGCAGGCCCCACAGGGGTAGTGGCCAGTAACTTTACGCAGGTTCCAAAGACCTGTACGTAGTGCTATTCGTGTACATGAAGAGTGAACAAGGTGTTCCTTAATATTCCTCGTTCTTTTGAAGGCGAACCGAGGAATGTGTTCGTCCACGAGCTGTAGTTTTACAATGGGCCAATATTTTTGAATCACCTTTTTAAATCAAAAGTGTTGGGGCCATGTGAAATCACACATGTAAGTCTTTCCTCATTGGGTTCCTTAGTATCGGTTCTGGGTGTTAAAAGGAGATCTTGATTGGTAAAACGAGCCCTTTTGGTAGCATTATTCACCAATTTTTTGGGGTATCCACGACCTCACAGACGTACACACAATGAGTTTGCATTGTCGTAAAAGTCATTGAGAGAAGTGCAATTCCTTCTAATTCTGAGTAATTGACCGTACGGAAGATTTTCTTTGATGTGTTGCGGGTGGTCGCTCTTATAATGTAGAAGTGTGTTGCGATCTGTGGTTTTTCGAAAAAGGTTACAAACAAGTTTATTATTAAGACCTGAAATTTCAAGATCTAAAAAGTGTATCTGTGTGGCGCTGGATTCCATAGTAAATTGAATATTAGTGTTCCGTGTGTTTAGCCAATCAAAAAATAATTGGAGAGATGTCTTGTCTCCGGACCAAATGAAAATGATATCGTCTATGTAGCGATGCCAATGGGATATCTTCGAGAGCCATAGGTTTGTTTGGCTAAAAACATGTTGTTCTTCGAATGTGGCCATGAATAAAATTGCTAAACTGGGTGCAAAGGTAGCACCCATGGTCGTACCCTTGATCTGTAAATAAAATTGATTGTCAAACGTGAAAAAGTTTTTGCCTAAGGCAAAGGTTGCTAGTTCTATAATGAATTCTGGTGGCACCCGGGGTGAACCAGTGTGAATTGCCTCATGTGTCAAATGCTCATATAAACAGTCTATCGCTGCATCCTGTGGGATAGATGTATACAGGGCCTTGATGTCCATGGTTACTAACAGTTGTTCTGAGGAGTTGGTGTTCAACTTTTCGAATACTTGAATGGTATGCATTGTGTCCCGCAGATACGACTTCGTTTTAATGCTTAATGGTTTGAGGAAGTAATCGATAAATTGGCCTATTGGTTCTAAAATCGAGCCACAGCCGGAGACGATTGGTCTCCCCGGTGGGTCCTCAGCATTTTTGTGTATTTTAGGGAGGGCATACAAACAGGGTGTGCGACCCGAAGATGTGGTCAGGAAACTTGCCTCCTTGTCAGTGATCCAATCCCTTTCTCGGGCGTAATTCACCATTTCAGAGATTTCTATTTGCATTTCTCTGGTGGGGTCCTTTCTAAGGGTTTGGTAACTGACACCATCTTGTAGTAGAGTCATGATCATATGAGTGTATTGATCAATGGTCATAAGCACAATCCATCCTCCCTTTTCGGCTGGTTTAATTACCAGATTGCGATTACTCGATAACTCCTTCAGGGCTTTTCTTTCGCCCGTGGTCAGATTCTGATGAATTTTGTTTGTGTGCTTCTTAAGCAATCTAATATCTCGCAAAACACACCTCTCGAAGGTGAGCAGGTCGTTGAGTACCTGGTTGTCTGAGGGTGTGAAAGAAGATTGTGGATGCAAACCTGTGTCTGGAATAATATCTTGACCATTATGATCCTGGAAAAAGACACGAAGTCTGAGACTACGCAGAAAACGGCGTATCTCCATTTCTGTTTTATACCAGTCAGTGTCGCTAGTGGGTACAAAGGAAAGACCTTTAGTTAGAAGAGAGATTTGGCATGGAGAGAGATCAAATTTTGCCAGATTGAAAATCGGTAGTTGATTATTGTCCAAGGTCTGATTTATCGTCTGCGCCTCCTGGGGCGTCGTCATTGTCCTTGATAAGGGGTGTTCCAAAATGGGGGACCCCATCCTCCTCCCTGTCCTCCTCTACCTATAAAAGGGAAAGATGGAGGGTAGGGGCCCTGAAAATGTGGTTTTCCGAAGTGTTGGGGCTGGTAGGGCGGGATGTTCTGATATGGGCTTCCCCCTGAGGACCCAGAACTACTTGATCCTGAGAACGAGACTTTACCTCGTCTGCCTCTCGCCGGTGATTGGGGTGAATTCCCTTGTTTTTTTAAAGAATCAATGTAGCCGTCTGCCGTGTATGGATAGATGACTTCAGTCTTGAAATCTTTAAGGTCTTTGTTTAATTTGTTTGTTTTCTTGGTTAAGGTGTTGGTCTTAAATTGTTGAAATTGTTTATTAATGTTTGAGAGTTGTGTCTCTATGTCCGTGAGTAACGTATTATCCTTAAATTTTGTTTCTTCTAATGTTAGATTTCTCTGTAGTTCTATGCTGATACGTTGTGCAGTGGTAATAGTGAGGACCATCAGGTCCCGACTGCATTTGGTAGCAATGAAGCTGAAGTTGGAAGTATACTCTTTATCTTCTAAGAATAACCTGGGTTCATTTCGGACTATGAGTCCGCTGGGTATAATGTTTTTTTTCAAATATTCCCTCACCGCCACCCAGGCTCAGGGTCTGCCAGCGCAGGCTGTGTTGGCACTTGAAGAGCCCTTGGTAGATCTCCAACAGGCCAGGGGGGAAACCATAGGGGCAGGCCGGGCTGCTCAGACCAAGACACGTGGGACACGTGTCCCTGGGGCAGTCATGTCATCTGCTGCCCCGAACAGCCGGGTGTTGGCAAGTGCAGGGGCAGATGCACCCAACAGCACCCCGGTTGTGAGTCTGCCAACCAGGACCGTTGCGGTCAATGACCCTGCCAGAGCTGATGTTGCTGCGCAGGGTCCATTAGTGGGCACCCAGCTGCCACTGACACAAGTCAGGCCTTTGGTCATCCCTCCACCTGTCACTCCCTTGGCTCAATCCACCGAACCCACTGGCCATACTGGTCAGGGCGCCATTAGGCAGCCAGGGTCTGCGCCACAGTCCAAGAGGAGGAAGGTTGCACCTGCAGCACAGGCTGGGACCCCACACACAGCCACGACCTCCTGCACGTCGAGGAAGAAGCCTTTCTGTAAGCAGGAACTGGACTTCCTCGTGGACTACCTGCGGGGCCACAGCCGTGACATGCTAGTGGGTGCCCAACGTGACACCCACTGGAAGCATGTTGCGGAACATGTCAGTTCATTCGGCCATGAGGCCATGAGGTGCGCACGGCGCAAGAGTGCAAAAAGCGTTGGAATGACATCAAGCGCAGCACTAAGGCTAAGCGTGCCTCTAATTACAACTTGACTCTGGTGACTGGCGGTGGGCCTGCACCAGAGGAGGAAGAGCTCACTCCGCATGAGGCTCTCATTGCAGAGTTCATACCACCTGAATTGGTCGAAGGAGTGGGAGAGATGCTGGACTTTGATGCGCAGTCCAGTGAGTGTTGATGCGTGTTTGTTGAGGACGTGTGTGTTTCACTTGTGGGATGTGTTGTGCATGATTGCCGCTACATGTGACGTGTACATGGTTCTGATGTGTAAGTAATGCAATGCTTCCGTCATGCATGTCTCCTCTGCCTGCATGCGGGACTCCATGTAGGCATGCTCCCTTGCCCCTCCTCCGCCACTCTGCACCCCAGTTCCACCTTTGCACTGGTCTGCTTCAATCTTGCCAATGTGTACTTTCTTGTTCATGTGTCCTGTGTAGATGCTAACTTCCAGCGTAGAATCTGCCAGACATATGCCGTGTGGTACAGCCTTAGTACTCGATGCAGGGTGTCTCACTTGTACTGTGCATGGGTCAGATGTCCCGCAGGGACATGAGTGCCCATTCATTCTCCATGTGCATTGCACGCATGCCCCTATGTGTCCTTGACTGGATGATCACTGTAATACAAGTCCTTGGTTACATACATTGCCTGCCATCTCATCAGCCTTCCCATGTCAACTATGGCTCAGTCCTGCGTTGCACACATGTTTAGGGTCTGACAATCTGTGTGGCTCACAGGCCTCAGCCTGTTCAATGGCCAATGACTCTGTCCAACTTTTGTTGTGTCTTCTTCACACATGGGCGGAATCCAGAGTTTTCATCATGTGTCCTGCTTACTGTCCCTGCATCATTTGCAGTGTTGTCACTTGAATCACATTCAGCTGTTGATGCCAGTCAACAATGCCTGTCAATACACAGGTGTATGGTCAGCCTTTTGATACCATGCTAGGCATCCCTGCTTTGGTACTGGGGTGGAGGGGTGCTTGGCTTCTAGATATGGTACACATTGAATGCACAATGCACGTGATGTCTGAATTTGACATTGCACTGCCTTCACATTTCCTGGCACACACCATGGAGTCCTTGTACATGTAGGTAGTGAGTGGCGTACACATTTTCTGCACTGCATAGACCCACTTCCATGGAAACTGCTACCTTTCAACAGGTCTGATCACAGAAGCAATTCATAGTTGACCCAGCATGCATGGCAGGTTATATGTTGTGTGTAACATGTCTGCCTGATGCGTTTGCTGTCGGTGTGTGTGTGTGTTGTGTGCTTCTGACATGTGTAGTGAGCTTTTTTCTCTCTATTTTTCAGGTGATGATGCAATGGAGGCGGAGGATGGTGTTGTCATGCCAGACACAGGGTTGGTACCGCTACATCAACCCGGCACTAGAGGGGGTCGTGGGGTGGTAGGCCACGAAACCCCCCAAGTGCTACAGTCCATCTTGTCTCTGGCTGCCTATGAGTCCAGCCTTAATGACGACTCTGACGTCCATGTTGAGTTGGATGAGCATCAAGTCCATGTGTCAGGGGTGAGTGATTCTGATGTGGACACTCCTCTGTCTGCGACACCTGCACTGAGGGATCAGACAGTCTTGGTTCCTCCGCCCGTGGCGGATCAGGACGCAGGGTCACCCTCCACATCAGTCGCTGATGTGCCTGGGACATCATGTCGACGGGGGCATGTAGTCGCGCAGCCGCGGGCGGTGCCAACACAGTGAGGACCCCCGGTCCTTGGGTCCCGCAGGGGTCAAGCCCGGCAACGCGGTCGCCGCGCGCAACCGCAGTATACTGAGTGGGAGCAAGACATGACTGCCAATTCAGAACGGCAGGGGGCAGCAATGGAGAACATCTCTGAGAGCATGGAGCGTGTGGCCTGATCTGTGCTCCCCCCTGCTAGGCAGCTGCTTCTCCAGCAGCAGGCAGCACAGTCCACGGCCCGCTCGCTCAGGCTGGGCATGGCAGCCTCAGACAGGGCAGGCCAGGCTGAAATGTCGTCTCTGCGTCAAGCAATTGCTGCTCACACAGAGGCGCACATGGATGCCCTGAGGGAGGAGTATGCTTCCCTCAGATCCACTCTGGGTGTCCTTATGATGTCCCAGAGGCAGCAGGCAGAGGAGAGGTTTGCACAGCTTGAGCGTACCATCTCGGCTGAGCTACAGGCTTGCCGGGAGGTGCAGCGGTTGTCCAGCCAGGCCTTGCAGGAGGAACTCCGTGTTACACGTGCTACCTTGCAAGAGGAAGTACGTGTATCACGTGAGGTTCTGCATGCAGACCTACGTCACATCGCCACACAGAACCAGGCTCACCCGTCCGGCAGACTTGCTGCCGACGAGGGGCAAGCTGCGGCTAGGCGTGGCCAGGCTACTGTGCCACGTCCTCCTTTCCAGGATGAGCCTGACTCAGACGACCATCTATCTCCCACATAGGTCGGGCTGTGCAGGCGTTGAGCCCATGGAGGTTTTTTCTTTGGCTCAGCATCATCGCATGTGGATGTTGAGCAGCACCCTGTACCTCCCCCCTCCTGGGTGCCTCCCCTCCCCCCCGGGTCGTATGTGGCCATTTTTGATTTTTCTTTTAGTTTAGTTAGTTAAGTTTCTGTTTGATAGTTAGTTTAATTAGGTAATGTAGGTTTTCCATAGTTAGTGTAATTAGTTAATAGTTACTATAGTTTAAAATTGCCCGTCTATTGTGCTTTCATGTGACGGTGCGGTGCTTTGTGGCTTTTGAAGGCATCTACTGTCTGTTCCAGCTGGGCCCTTCAGGCTTGTCTTGTGTATGTGTTTGCTGCTTGGGGTCCTTGACTCACATATGCCACTCCTGCCTCCCTTATCCATGGGCTCGCAGGGATGGTTCGGTGTTACAAAATTGTACACAAGGGCCTTGGACTGTCATATCTGTGGCATGTCTGGTGCTGTGTGACTTGTGTTTACACCCCTAGTGGGGATGATTTTGGTGTTAGTTTCCACTGTTCAGCTTTTGCTAGATGGGGTGTTTCATGATTAATGTATACATTCATTGCTACGCATTGTGTAGTATGTTTCTTATCTTTACTGTACACTTGCTTGTTGCAATTCATGCTGTAGATAGTGTTACACACTTTGGATGTGAAAGACAGACTGATGGTGTGATTTATGCTGTGACTCTCTGACATGGTCAAGTAATGAGATGCCTGAAGAGACACACACAGATGACTTTGAAGCATTAATCATGTGTTTCATGCCCTTTCTGCAGGGGGATGAGCCTCCAGAGCACCTTAGCCAGCAGACATGGCCCATTGGACGACGGAATTCTGGACACATTTGTTGGTACCCACATGCACATGTGTGCACAAGCAGAGGCACAGGGATTGCAGACCTACATCCTAGAACTGCTGACGTGTTCCAAGGAACTCCAGGCAAGGTGAGCAGCACAGGGGGGCCACTACACAGCAAAGCTTGCACCAGGCGAGTTGCACATGCAGGCTTAGTCCCAGCACTGAGGGTGAGCTTGGACGAATATTGGTGTTGAAGCACACAATGCAGCTCAGATGTGTTGGTGGACTGATGGCTGTTGATTGTAGGGTTGTCTGGGACACCTGCAGGGGCAGTGGCACATGCCCTCCGGTACACCAAGGTCCATTGAGGCACTTGTATCAACCATGTAGCCTTCCGAGACATGGAAAGGGGCAGCTCACAGGGACATGCAGCAAGGTTCATACTCGGGTGCAGTGCATTTAATTTCCATGTACTTTATGATAAATGCACTGCCAACTTTGTTTCGGTCATGGTGGTACGCAACTTGCTCTGAAGTCATGGCTTGCTATATGGGTCTGTCTGCTTACCCAGGGAACATTGCATGTTGTGTGAATTGTGACACATTGGTGTTCCATTTGCCACGCACCCACCGGCGGCTGACTTACTGCATTGACTGTGTATGACCCGTCACAGGGGTACTGTTATATATGGGTACGAAGCATCTACACCAGATTGTCTGTTTGTAGAGTAGTTTGTTGCTATGGGGCATGTTTGGTGGTGTGTTTTTGTGTAATTGGCACGTACAGGTTGTTGACTGTGGCTCTCTTTGCAGCATTGCAGTGCTCCTGTAACCGGACCTGAGAGTGCGCAGGCAGGAGGCCAGCACTCAAAACCAGAGCTAAGTGTCTTGTTGTTTTTCTTTCAAACTGCTCTGCATAGGCTTGCTGGGGGGTGCACTAATGCATGGATGTATGTGTGATTCAATTTGGTATGTTTTTTCCCCTAATAACCCGGAATCCTATGCAATTTTGAACCCTGTACCCTCTACCCGGTGTTCCTGCTTCCCGTACCTATCCAAGCACGTTCCCTAACCTTCTTTCCCCGCTGGGGTTGCGGATGCCTGTGTAAGCCCCGAACTTGCAGGCTCCAAAACCCTAGAGGGGGTGGTTGGTTCGTACCACTCCTAAGCCTGGACTACAGAAGGCCATGACAATGATGTCCAAGTTTGTTTGGATTGTGTATGTGTTTATGCAGGTAGTACATTTTCGTGCATTCCCTACTTTCATGTGTCATTCCTCCTCCCCTCTCCTGCCACTCATTCCAGTTATCCAGTGTGCCAACACCTGTCCCGACTGCATATCCCTGAACCTCCTTCCCCACCAGGGTCTCAGGGGCCTGTGTGAGTTTGACCTTGCAGGCACCCGGGACACGGTGGGGGTGGTTGTTTCATGACACTCCCGCGCCTGTACACAGGACCTGTGACAATACACATCCGTTCATGATGCATCATCCTATGTTATGTACGACACATGGTTTACATCCTGTTGTGACATTGTTTTACTGTGCTACCTTGGTTGTTGCATCATTGTGGTAGTATTTGGCCTTTGCGAGGTACTGCTACGTGAAGTCATCTACTGGAGGGTGTACGGGTTCGTTTTTATGCCTTGGATTTTGTGATTTTGGAAATGAGTGTGGATTCTGAGGGTGCAGGCATCTTTTTACACACAAGGTGGGAGATGGTGACGAAGGGTAAAGGTGATCCTGTGGCCAGGTGGAATTGAGGGTTGAAGGCTCCATGACCCAGGTGCAGTTGTTCAGTGGGTCATGGTCATTTGTGAGGGAGCGGGGTTGTTGTTGATAGTTGCCTTGCCCAGCAGTGTGGTGGGAACTCTGACATTGTAATGGTGGTATCCTATGTACATGTTGTGTTCTGCTGATCAATGCCTGTTCATGTGTTGTGTTTAGCTTTCAGGTGCGAGGGGATAGTTGTGGTTTGACATGCTCGGGTGTACACATGGTGAATGTTCACATTTGATGTGTAGAGAACACTGATGGTCACTTGAGTGCACATGCATATGTTGAGTGCATGTCCTTGCAGACCCACACACTTGTACTCTGATGCACTACATGTACTCCCACCCTTGCATATCCACGTGTACACTGTTTGCCTTCTGGTGGCCACTGTGTCCCTGCAGCACATGTTCTGTGACCAATTATGGATTCTGTACATGCCTAATTTGCTTTTTGATGTGGTCTGTCGCTTAGATGTGATGCTCAGGGTGTGCATCACACACAATGGCTGTTCATTGTGCTGTGCGCTGAGCAGTGTGTTGCAGGAGTAGGACACAGCACACAGAAGCTGCAGTGTTGATTTTGCAATGCACAATGTGCATGTAGACAGGTATTCATAGTTATGTTACATGTACAACTCTTGTAATGCATTTGGAAATGACTTATTTTGGGTGGGAGGTTGTTGGTCTGTCATTTCATCTGATTCCTGGTCAGGCATCATAGTCTGATGCCACTGTACATTTTGGACATGGCAATGTGTACCTTATTGTTGCTGTGTTGGTGTATGGGTATTGCTTGCCATGTCATGTTGTGGTTTGGGAGGGTTTGAGTGACATAACAGTGATGGCCGTGGCCTGTTGTGCAGGTGTGTGTGATGCACACCTTGCATGTCAGGGTCATCCGCTTCTCAGAGCAACTAGCTGGTGGCAGATCTCTCTCGGTGGCAGGGCCCTCCCTCTGGAACAGCCTTCCTGCCTCACTTGAACTTGAGGGGAACCATCTCCGGTTCGGGAAGCACCTCAAGACCTTCCTCTTAGCTTCTGCTTTCTCTCTGCCTCTCCCTTGCGGAATTCTTCACTGGAACTGCACTGGAGCTGCAACTGGGCCACTCTCACCGACCTCGGTCCCTGGCCCAGCCACTCTCCACTTGCACTGCCTCTCTGGCAACCCCTGCACTGCGGTACTGTCTCTCTATCCCTACAGCCCACCCTCCCAGCACTTGTCTGCACTCACCTTTGCAGTTGCCACCAGCCGACCTATGTATTTGTTTTTTGGTCTACTTCCCCTGTACTGCACTCCCCCCCCTCCCCTTCCCTTTGCACTTTTCCCTTCCCCCTACCCCTGCACTTGCACAATCTAAATGACACCTGGCCTAGTAGTACCATTGTCTGTCTTCCCTTGTTCCCCCCTCCCTGCCTCATCGCACCTTGAAATACTTGTGTATAGGCCATATCATGTCATATGTCATATGTGTGCCTTTTGGTCACACGGGATAGCTTGTGTTTAAGTAGCTAGGGATACAGACGATGGGGCACTTCCATGGCAACTATCTCAGGGTGGTAGGGTTGTGACAGTTGACTGTCTCTTTGTCATCATCGATTGTCACCTGGTATGTGCCAGGCCTGTGTGCACTCCGCAGGGGTGGGAGTTTAGGTGAAAAATGTGGCCACAAGCTGGGTCCGGGCTTCCTCGCCATGTGCCCTGTCCCCTCCCATGGGCAGCGCCTGTGCCTGTGGTTGGGGATGTGGGGGCACCACCATGTCCACCGGGACGCCCTGCCGTGTTGCAACATTGTGCAGGACACATGCTGCCACAATGATCCTGCACACTACTGGTGGTGCATAGAGTAGTTGCCCGCCAGAGCGGTCAAGGGAGCGGAAACGTGACTTGAGCACTCTGAATGTGCGCTCCACTATGGCCCTGGTTGCAATATGGGCGGCGTTGTATCTTACCTGGGGTGGTGTGGTGGGGTTCTGGATTGGCGTCATCATGTGGTTGCTCAGAGGGTAGGCACTGTCCCCTGGGGAGGTGATAATAGTTGAGATTATTAGGGTTTGGGTATTTGTCTGTGTGTGACTTGCATGCATGTGCAAGGGCATTTGTACTCACCTAGGAGCCATGTGTCGCCATGCTGCCCAGCTTCCAGGGCCCGGCTCAGGGCGGACATTCTGTATATGAAACTGTCATGGGTGGAGCCAGGGTAGTTTGCATAGACAGAGGTGATGATTCCCTTTGCATCGCATACCACCTGTACATTGATGGAATGCCAGTGCTTGCGGTTTCGGTAGATGTGCTCAGTGGCCCTAGGTGGACGTAGGGCCACATGGGTGCAATCTATGGCACCGAGCACTTTGGGGAAGTGTGCCACCCTAAAATAATCCAGGACAACAGCCTGGCTTTCTGCGGGTGTTCTGGGCATGTATATGTGCCTGCGGACTGAGGGGCGCGCTGTCATGATTGCCAGTACCTGGTGTAGGCAGCGTGACTGCGTGGCCTGTGAGACCCCCACAACTATGGCAGTAGTCCGCTGAAATGACCCAGTGGCCAATAAATGCAGGACATTGAGCAGCTTCTCCAAGGGGCTCAATGCTTGGGAGCAAAGGGTGGGGGATGTAAGGTCATCTTCCCACTCCCTGACCAGGTCTAGGATGATATGGGGTGGAAACCTATACCTGCCATAGACCTGGTCATCAGGCATCCCAAAAAGGCTTGTCCGTGTTGCGAAAATGCGTGCCCTGGCTATTCTCCTCCTCCTGCGGTGTCCCACGATCAGTGCTGCGACAAATGGGGCATTCATCGTAGCTGTATATACACGTTTGTTGTTTGCGCGCACTTTTGTACTGTGCGCGGGGACGCTTCCGCCTGCCTTCGTGTGGCGGACGCGTTGACGCCTGTGCGCCTCTTTTGCCGTGCGCGTGTTTCCCGTATTCGGATCCATGAATACGGGTTGTTCGCGTGCGTGTGGGAGTTCCGTGTAGTTCCCTGCAGTACTTCCCCAGTTACGCCTTCTTTTTCACGCGTTGTTCCCCATTCCGCGTGTTACGCCCACTGTTCCGCCCACTTTGGTTGTGTGCGCCGCGCTATGTGCGCTTTTGCTGTGCGCGTAGCGCACGCCGTGTATGCCTGCGTGCGCCATGGCTGGATTGGGCGCACGGACAGCGGGAAACACGCGCAGCGTCTTCCTTGAATCGCACGCGTGCGCATGCGCTGCGTTTCTCACGCTTGCGCTCCCTTGCGCCTGCTTGCGCATGGATTTTCGGCGCACGTTTGTTCCATGAATCGGCCCCTATGTATTGAAGAGTTTGTGCGTTGGTTGAAATTATTTTTTAGAATGTTAATTGAAGTGGATAGGTTTTGAGGTGGATGTATTATGTTTTTTGGGCTGTGGTCATTTGGTAGGTGTTTGTTTCTATGGGTGTGTTATGCTGCAGTGGTTGTGGCCAGGCTACCAAATATTTTGACTGTGGTATGTGGGCTGCTTAGGGGATATGTTTTCAAAAATGTGTGTACTGATTGGCAGTAGTGTAATAGTATTTATACGATAGTGAGATGATGTGTGTTAGTTTGTTTTTTGGATTGTGTTCAGAATGTTGGTATTGAAGAGGCTAAGCATTTGGAGTTGTATTTATTGGTAAGGTATGGCTGTGTTATTTTGCAGTGTTTGTGAGTCTAATTATTATATACTTACTGTTTCCTTTGTTGAGGTGCTGTATGTAGAGTTTTGGCCAGGCCATGCAGTCAAGATTGTAGTGTCTGGCAGCAAGCGCTGCAGCATAAGATACCCATGAAAGCAAACATTTTGGATTGTGGTCTATGGTCAGATGTTTGCTTGAATGGGTGTGTTATTCTGTGGTGTTTGTGAGTACAATCATTATATACTTACTGTTTGACTTTTTGTTGTTGTATGGAGGTTTTTCATGACATGGGTAGTTGGAGCAGGCATTTTTTTCAATCACTGTGATAAAAAATATCACATGTTAGTGTAGTTAGTTTATAATGAGTACTGCATTGTATAGTAGACATTTCTGTATTTTGTCAACCCTCATAGTTAATACTTTAGAAGTATTACAGTTCAAACCAGTGTAACGTGCAATTTGCTCAGCTCCTGTGTTTGTTCATTAAATCATTGGGTCTGTGGGACAAAAATCCATGCTGGATTAAAAAAAAAAAAAACCTTTCTACATTGTTGTACAATATATTTCTTTCATTGATTTCAATAGGAGGTATATAGGTGTATGGTTTTTGCATAGCAGTTGGTGTATTCTATTTGTTTATTTCTTTTTCCATTTTAGTGGTATTCATCTATCTGTTGGCTTGTTGCAGATTGTTGGGGCAGTTAGATATCTGTTGGCATATTCTAACTGTTTATTTCTTGTTTTATGGTATTCATCTATCTATTGGCTTGATGATGATTTTTTGGGCAGTTAGATACCTGTTTGGCGTATTCTAACTGTATATTTCTAGTTTGATTTTAATGGTATTTATTTATCGGTTTGCTTGTTGCAGAATCTTGGGGCAGTTAGATACCTGTTGGCGTATGTATTCTAACTGTTTATAGTTTTGAAGTTGAAGGTTTGTTTATGTTCATACACAGATCAGTTATTCAATTTTGGTTTTATGAATATTAATTACGCCTTTACAAGATTTGCTGGTAATCTCTGTTTTAGATTAATGGTAGTATCATTACATTTGAACCATCCACAATTCTTTTTTGTGTATGCAGTGTAGTGACCTGCATTGATTATGGCTCCTGCGTGGTAGATTATACCGATTGTTGTGAAGGTTTTCTTACCAAGTGATACTTGACCATGTGTGAATCCAGTAAGCTTGCAGTTGTTTTTGGTACCATCTGCATTGTAACGTAAAAGCATTACTATTACATATTTACTATTTGTCTGTATTTGTAAGGTGGAGCCATTATCTGAATTGCAGGTAGTACATAATCTGCCATGGTTTGTATTCTGTACAAGTTGCTGAAATGGAATGGATTCACAGTTAGGTATGGATATATACATGAAGCGTTCATTAGGAGCTTCTTCTTGTGCGACATGGCTGAAAAGAGTGCATGTATGTTTCCATGTGTATGAAATCTGGAAGATTTCATTTATAGGTATTTTTTTGTTTTCTGTACTTGTAGTAAGTACATTAGAAATTCTTGTGGATCTTCTTATGTGTTTATAGTGAATTTGACCATTACAGCACAGTAGTCCAATTCCTGTCTTATTCCAGAAACACTGTAAGTGTTGTTGGTTGCATTTCTTTGAAGGACTTACATTTGCAAATACAATTGGTCTGTCCCATGTAAGTAAATGTCAATAATTGGTGGCAATTGGAATACGATATTGATTGCTACATTTGCGTGGCAATTTACACCAGTTGTATTTGAAAATTTGAATGGACCTGATAGTTCTGTGTCCAACGTCATGTTAAATAGTATATCTGTTGTTGTGTTTATTGTATTCTTTAGGATTCTGGACAGTTGCCTTATATTATAGGATTTCACTATCTGCCCTAAGAATGGAATGAATGATTTTGCTACATCAGTTGCTATCAATACACCCTCATCAGTCCTTTTGGCTCTAGTTCTGGATAATCTGGCCATGGCTGCTGTTCCTAAGAGGAATACTCCTGGGAACAGTAGTCCTAGGTAACATGTACCTCCCCAGTTTCTGGGCAACCAAGGATATGCTTTCTCTCCACATACAAAATGAAATGGATCACCTACATATACGGGTTCTATTTCCCATTTTAATACCACCATATTCATGCAACCATTATATGTTCCGACTGAAAAAGAGCCTTTCTTTTTTAGACAAAAAGGGACAGTTCTTGGGCTATAATTCACTGTGTAAGATGGGGCGATTGCCTATTTGTCCCCTTCTGTTCTTACACGAAACGTCATTACAGATGTTTTTTCTGTGGGGAAAATCTATATCGTCTATTTTGTCGTGTTATCATTCGTGTACTTTTCCTCGTGGGCTCTGGGGCTATCACTTGTGCTTTATGAAAAAGGAACAACCCACAGGTTTCATTATTATCTCCTTAAACTCATTCATGTTGGTTCTGTCTGATTGACCCATATTACTCTCATTCCATTTCCCATAGAACATTGCACCTAAAGATGCACTACATGCAGAACTTAATGGTAGTGGCTGCACATACCACCCTATTCCTTTCCCAGCATGCTGTGGTAAATGGCACATACCCAGCAATTTGTTTACTTCAGAATTGCATGTGTCATGTTCATGATCAATAGCAATGTATTATTTCCAAAACCTTCCCTGTGTCTTTCTTCCATTGGGGGCAGGGTATAAGTGATCACCTGAACCGGGCTTTCAGTAGTGGATATATTAATTATTGGTAAAAACATTTCTAATGGGTGTATTGTTTCCACCCACCATAATATTAGGGCTGTTGATGTTGGTGCTACCACGCTCATAAAGCACATTATTATTGTCCGTACCAGCATACAATTTGTTTTACCATGCGTTTTTATTAAGCTTACAGTCTTTATAATTGACTCATTCTCAGCGGTGGTGGTGCAGGAGGAAGCTGGAACCGGTCCCGTCATGTTTCTCGTCGTCCTTCTTCTTTCTTATCACAGTTCATTGTGGATATCTCTCTTTGTTGCGCTTGCTCTGATGTCAATAAGTTTAACGGAATTGTCACAGTTCAGTTCTGCCTGTCCTTTTTTTAGCCTGGACTCAATTATTCGTTTTTAGGCGGGATCACTTGTCCTTTCTTATACTGCTCAGAGGACCTTTGATCAGTTATCTTATCCCCTTAGTATCATGTGCACCCAGCTTGTCCGCTCTGGTTCAGGACACATGTACTTTTAATCAGTTATCTCACTTGCCATAGTACCATGTGCGCCCAGCTTGTCCGCTCTGGTTCCTGACACATGTACTTTTATGATCGCACCGAGGAGCCGCGAGTCTTCAATTGTCCGACTTGCACAATTCTCACGCTTCTCTCCTCTACACCTCTAGTTCCTTCTCTGTCCATGAGCAGAACCAGAGGTTTACATAAACACCAAAAAGAACTGCGGATCACTTTGTCTCTCGAGGCCGCAAGTTGAATCGCCTCACTCCTGGTATCGTGTGATCCGTGAACAGTGCCGGTGCACTTCCAGATTCAGGCTCAAAGTCAGCCTGTGGCGCTACTGCAGGTGCTGGTGTGCGCTGCGCCAATGATGCAGATCCGTTCTTTAGCGTGCTGGCAAGTGCTGGTGGGAGCCAAAGGGGTACACGATTTGTTTCTGCTGTTATTTGCAAGGCAGATTTCATGTCGGCCAGCAGTGATGTCGATTCTGCTGGGCAATGTTGGGGCACTCTTTGCCCTTCCCCCTCTTTGGCAATCGTCTCAGGCTTTGTTTCGAGTTTCACTTCTCATTTTGGCAGATTAGGTGGTTGCTTACTGGCAACAGTTTCTTTCGTTTCTGGGACCGCTGTTTCTTTCCGCTCAACAGTGTCAGGCAAGTCTTTCAGTGCAGTTGGAATCTTCTTGGCATGGGTGGCATGGATCCACGACTTCCTTCTATCCACCCGTATTTCCGTCTGCGTCCCCAAGAGTACTTGATAGGGCCCGCGCCACCTGGGTGCTAATGATGACTTTCTTTCAAAGTTTTTTAGCAGCACCCAGTCGCCTGGCTCCAGCACGTGCCCCGGACCGGTATATCTCACTGGTAATGCCTCCTGCACCTGCTGATGAATCAAACGCAATTTCTGCATTAAAAGGCCACAATAAGTACTAAGCACAGGATGTTTTATCTCACTAAGTCGTTTTGGCTGTGGTGCGCACCATATATTTGCCGGCATCCCCATCATGATTTCGTACAGGGAGAGCCCAGTTTTAGCCTGTACAGACATACGCATGTATAATATTGCTATTGGTAATGCATCCACCCAACTCAACTTGCTTCCCGCACAAATCTTGCTAATCTTTGATTTAAGAATCCCGTTGTGCCTCTCCACAAGACTGGCAGAACTCGGATGCCTTGAACTATGGAATCTCTTATCAATCTGAAGACCAGCACCTATCTGTAATACCACTGCGCCCACAAAATGTGGTCCATTATCAGACCATAGGACACGGGGCAAGCCAAATCTGGAAAAGTACTCTTTCAACAATACTTTTGTTAACACGCACAGCGAAAGTGCAAAACTTCTAGCGCACACACCTAAAAAGGGGGTGGAACACGCAGAATGGGGAACAACGCGTGAAAATGTGGGTGTAACAGGGGAAGTACCACTGGGAAATACACGCTACGCCCACACTCTCGCAAACAACATATATTCATGGAATCGAATAGGGAAAACCCATGCACGCCAAAAGACACACACACGCGTAAATACATCCGCCACACGAAAGCAGGCGGAAGCACCCCCGCACAGTATAAAAGTGCGTGCAAACAAAAAACAAGCATATACAGCTATGATGAATGTCCCATTTCTCGCAGCAGTGATCGTGGGACACAGCAGGAGGAGGAGAATAGCCAGGTATTTTTTTGCCCAGGACCAGCCTTTTTTGGGATGCCTGATGACCAGGTCTATGGCAGGAATAGGTTTCCACCTCATACCTTCCTAGACCTGATCACTGAGTGGGAGGATGACCTCACATCTCCCACCTTGGTGTTCAATGTGCAGCATTTTTTGGCCACTGGGTCATTTAAGCAGACAACTACTATAGTCGGGGGTGTTACACAGCCCACGCAGTCATGCTGCCTACACCAGGTGTTGGCAAACATGACTACATGACCCCAGTCTGCAGGCACATCTACATGCCCAGAACACCCGCCGAAAGGCATGCCGTGGTCCAGGACTTTTACGGGGTGGCACACTTCTCCAGAGTGCTTGGTGCCATTGATTCCACCCATGTGGCCCTACGTCCACCTAGGGCACTGAGCACATATATGGGAACTGCAAGCATTGGCATTCCATCAACATGCAGGTTGTATGCTATGCCAAGGGAATCATCAACTCTGTCTATGCAAACTATCCTGGGTTCACCCATGACAGTTTCATATACAGAATGTCAGACCTACACCGGGAACTGGAAGCTGGGAGGCATGCCAAGACACGGCTAATTGGTGAGTACAAATGCCTCTGCACATGTATGAATGTCACACACAGACAAATAAACAAACCCAGCTAATGACAACCATTATCACCTCCCCAGGGGACAGTGCCTACCCTTTGAGCACCCACATGATAACACCAATACAGAACCCCACCACACCACCACAGGTAAGATACAACGCAGCCCATATTGCCACCTGGGGCATAGTGGAGTGCACATTCGGAGTGCTCAAGTCACATTTTCGCTAACGTGACCGCTCTGGTGGACAGCTACTATATGCACCCCCAGTAGTGTGCAGGATCATTGAGGCAGCATGTGTCCAGCACAACATTGCAACCCGGCGGGGCGTAACAGTGCCCCCACATCCCCAACCACATGCATGGCTGCTGTGCATGGAGGGGAAATGGCATTGTGGCTACATTTTTCACCTAAACTCCCCCCCCCCCGCTGTAGAGTGCACACAGGCCTGGCACATTCGGTGGCATGCATTACAAGGAATCCCAAAAAATAAAAGAAAATCTGGGTGCTGTGGGGTTGTCCGCTGCAACACCCCGCTCACTACACCACACAGTACGGCGAGTGGTGTCAGTGGACTGGAAACCCCTGCAGCTGCATAAAAAAAGGAAAAAGAAAAGCCAGCAGCACCAGTCCACAATCACGAAAGTCAATGTGAACATGTGCAGCAGGAACACAGCATGTCTCAGAAGGCAAGTAGTGACTGGGTTGGTGGATGTTGGGGTTGGGGAGGGCTTGGGAGTGTGTAGTGTGTGTTGTGGGCTGGTGTTTGCAGGGGGATTGAATGCATGTTAGCATGGGAAATGCATGAACACACAGTGTAGCATACATTTTCCATGTTAACCACTCTGTTGTGGACACATCTGCAACCGAAACATACTGCTGATCCTGTGACACATCATAAGCAAAGGCAACACAGGACTGTCAATTTACCTGCATAACACATCATGAACACAGGACCCAACAGTCCCATTTTCAGGCAGTGAGTAAACACCATAGCACAAGTCCCTCAATGTGACATTGCCACCACACCTCCCCCTACCATCATGAGAGTGGCCTCGACAGCTAAAGTGGGCATGGGCATGGGACCGCATACAGCATGAAGTGCATCAACAATGTATACAGACAAGGCAATATATGTATTAGCAGAATGAAATCATGCAGTCAACAATATACTCACCAAAATGCAGTCCAACCATGCACTGGAGAAACCATCATGAATCCCCACTAGGGGTATCTACACAGGTTGGACTTCAGACTGGCCCCAGATTTGACAGAAGTCCAATGCCTCTGTGTAAGTTACTGTCACACAGTGCCATCCTTGCGAGCCCATGGAAAGGGGAAGCAGGAGTGGCATATGTGTCCGGACCCCAAGCCACAAACACAAGACAAGCCTGTATGGGCCCAGCCAGAAAACACAGTGGATGCCATTGGATGCCACATAGCACCACACTGCAACATAAATCCACAATAGACAAAAAATAAAAATGGCCATAGTAGACCCGGGGGGTTAGGGGGCCACCCATGTGTCGATGTTGAGACTAAAAGAAAAATCCTCCATGGGCTCATGGTTTTCACAACATGACCTGAGTGAGAGAATGGTCGTCGTCATTGTCACCCCCTGGTTGTACATCCGGAGGTGCGCGTGGCACAGGTACCTGACCACGCATAGCCCCAGAAATCCCCTCCACGGCAGCAAGCATGCAGGCCTGGTGAGCCTGGTTCTGAATGAATATGGCATGGAAGTCCCCAATAACCACCTCACGTGTAACACAGAGTTCTGCCAGGGAGGCCTCACGTGCCAGACAGACCTCCTCCCAGCTTGCATGGAGCTCAGTCGAGAGTGTGTGTTCAAGCTACACCATCATCTTTTCTGCCTGTTCATCCTGAGCCATGATGAGAGCACCCAGGGTAGTTCTGAGGGAGGAGTAATCTTCCCTCAGGGCTTCCCTGTTGGCCTGTCCCTCAGCAGCAATAGCTGAGTGCAGAGCCACCAGTTCAGCCGGCAGGCCCTGTTGGACGCCACCATGCCCAGCCTGAGTGAACGGCACGAGATTCACCCATTAGAGACAGTTATCACAAATCCTCCCTTCTGTAATTGCAGATTCATTATTCAGCACTGGGCAACTACAAATCCAGCGTTTCAGATCTCAGAGCCATCCCGACGCCCCCGGGGATATCAGGTGAGCGTAACACACTGGTGGGGTGGGGGGACATGAGTCGGGGCCTGCTGGTAGATTGCTGTCATTGGGGGGCTCTGTTGTGGTGTGGGCTGCCTGCTGGCATGCTCAATGGAGATGGGGGCTCCATTGTGGGGTTGGCTTCCTGATGGCATGCTCACTGGTGATGGTGGGCTCCGTTGTGGTGTGGGCTGCCTGATGGCATGCTCACTGGTGATGGGGGCTCCGTTGTGGTGTGGGCTTCTTGCTGGCATGCTCACCGGTGATGGGTTGCTCCGTTTTGGTGTGGGCTGCCCGATGGCATGCTCACTGGTGATGGGGGACTCGGTTGTCATGTGGGCTGCCTGCTGGCATGTTCACTGGTGATGCGGGGGCTCCATTGTGGTGTGGGCTGCTTGCGAGGTACGTTTGAGGGTGATCCGAGCGCACATGGCCTTTTTCAAGCGATTTGGCTGGGGCGGTGTACGTGTATTCCAGAGGGGTGCGTGGAGTTTTGCATGTGATCGGGCTGGCACGAGTGGGGAACGCATATTCCGGGGGTGTGCAAGGAGTTTTACACGTGATTGGGCTGGCACGAGTGGGGTACGTATATTCTGGGGGTGCACAAGGAGTTTTACATGCGATTGGGCTGGCATGAGTGGGGTACGCGTGTTCCGGGGGTGCGCGAGGAGTTTTACACATGATTGGGCTGGCGCAAGTGGGGTACACATATTCCGAGGGGTGCTCGAGGAGTTTTACACGGGATTGGGTTGGCGCGAGCGGGATACACATATTCCAGGGGGTGCGCAAGGAACTCGTACCCCACTCGCACCAGCCAAATCGCGTGTAAAATACACCACGCACCCCTCAGAATTTGCGTACCCATATTCTGAGGGGTGCGTGAGGAGTTTTACATGAGATTGGGCTGGTGCGAGCAGGGTACATCTATTCCGGGGGGTGCGCGAGGAACGTGTACCCCGCTCGTGGCAGCCAAATCGCATGTAAAACTCCTTGCGCACCCCTCGGAATACGTGTACCCCGCTGACGCCAGCCAAAACGCAAATTACACATGATTGGGCTGGCGTGACCTGGGTACGCAAGCGTTTTTAGCACGATTTCGTTGTTGAGGGGCTGTATGCTAGTCCACTGGCCTTTGCGCCATGTTGTGGATTTATGCTGCTGTTTTTGCCGCAAGAGGTGGTGTTAGGGGCGTAACTGGCGCTGCTGGATGGTCGCTGAGCCACGGCTGGATATGGATGGGGAAACCCATGAATACGCAGTGCGTGGATAATGGTATTATTAAGTTGTTCATACCCTCGTCCATTGCTATGTATGGCAATTGGGTTAATTTGCTTTTGTTTGTATGCTTCTTCATTGAAATATGGTTCTGTGGTTGTGGTGTGACTACATTCACCTCCAGAGATGTTTGTGAAGCTATCTTTGTTGATATTCCTTTTATTGAGAAGTCTTTTTTGTAGTGTAGTACTTAGTTTTGTTAGTGGTTTCATTCTGTTTAAAATGAACATACTTAGTTGCATAGTTATCACGTGAAATTAGTTACAAAGCGTGCGCATATTTGTATAACATATTTGTACATTTGCCATGTGCAAAGTTGGAGATAAGAAATATGTACATAGTTACATAGTGTTTATATTACATTTATATTACAATATACATTTAGGAGGACGTGGGTGTGCTTACAGAGTTAGCTCAGGAAAGTGGTCTTGAGATTTTTACAGAAAGCATGGATGGATGGTTCAGCTCTAAGGAAGGCCGGTAGTGAGTTCCATAGTTTGGGTGCAACCTATGAGAATCCTAGCCCTCCGGCTTTAGTTCTCCGTATGCACAGGATGTGTAACTGGTTTGTGTACTGAGTTCTGGTAGGGCACGTAGAGGTGTTTCTTGATATAGCTTCTGATAGGTGTGTGGGAGCTGTGCTGTTGATGCTTTTATGCATAATGGTGAGGATTTTGAGTGTAATGCATTCTTTGACCTGGAGCCACCGAACTGCTTGTCTTGCTTGAGTTATGTGGTCTCTTCTGGGAATGCTCAGGGCAGCTCGTAGAGCATTGTTTTGTGTAGTTTGTAGTATGTGTATGTTTTTGGAAGATGTGCCAGCCAGGAGAGCATTGCAATAATCAAGTTTGGCGCCTATGGTTGCTCTGGCTATCGCAAGGCAGTTGGGTGCAGATAGGTAGGGTTTGATGGCATTGATACGTTTGGTGCTATATGGGATGTTGTATGTATTGCTTCACAACACTGTACATAGTTCTACATGATGTGATAGACATGACTACACCTGTGCATAGTTGAATGCTGGTGTAAATTCTAGAATGGAATGGGCAACCAGCTGGAATGAGAGAGCTGTCTAGATTAGAAGAACAGTTGTAGAGGCAGTGGTGTTGTTTCAGCTAGAAGCCTTTAAAATGTCATTGGCTATAATTGTGCATGAATAAAGATACATGTACTCATCCTGCCTGCGTGTTATTTTATAACACACTAGAAAGCCTTCTCCTATAATTATACTGTTATTTGTCCCATATTTTAACATGAAATGACACTTTGTTAGATAGCTGTGTGTGTTGTGTCTGATTACTATTATAATCATTTCGAAAGGAAGAACAAATTATAAATTGTATGTTAAATATGCAGAATGTATGGGGGCGTGGCCAGCACGCATGGAGTGAAGACGCGAATCCACGCAGCCCCGTCTGAAATCCTGTAACAGCGGATACAGACTTATCCGACGGCAAGCAAACACAAGTAAAGTTGGCAGAACCATTTTCCTCCCCCCCGGTGCCCTCCCGGAGAAAAAACAGACCAGGGAAACTGTGGTAGTGGCTGTTCTGCATGACCCCCCCTGCGTCCTCCAAGATGGCGCTGAGGGCTCCCCGAGGTGCGTAAAACCGAGTGGGCCATCTCCGTCACCCCAGAAGCCGACCGAGCGCCTGAGACAACAGAGGCGGCGGGGGCGAGCCCTGCAGACTTCAGTCCCGGGTGCGACCGTACTCCTGCACCTTGCGGCCATCGCCGACCTGCCGGCAGACGGGCCTAGGTGGGCTGGTGGAGGGGTGGTGACCGAGGAACACACGAAGGACACAGCGAGGAACATTGCCCCCGGGGTGAGCGGGCTGGGATGGGCCATTGCTATCACCCCTGATGTCGGGGAACCGACTGAGCGCTTGAAGCAACAGAGGCGGCAAGGAGTGAGCCCCGCAGACCCCGAGCCTGGTCACGGCCTCCTACACCTCACGGCCGCCGCGGACTTGCCGGCTGGCGGGCCCAGCAGGAGGGGCGGCGACCAAGTAGCGCACCAATGACTCAGCGAGGAGCGGAGCCCCCCGCAGCGGGGGACGGTGATCAGGCCCGCCCTGGCCCACGGTCTCGCCTCCGGTGGAAGGAGACGGAGGGAAGACGCTCGACTGAGGAGAACAGATCGGGATTGCAGGTACTCGGAGATCCGGATCGCCAGGAGCGCCAGTCTTGGGGTGGCGTGCCCGAGCGCTTCGGCCCCCTGCTAGTTACAAACAGGGCCATGTGTGCCGCGGCCTTGGGGGACACTAAACCACCTGGTGGCAGCGGGTGGGAGGCAGCTGTTCCCCACCCATGACAGAGCTGGCGGTCCCGATGAGATTGCATACAAGACTATACAACTCCCTGGGAAGAACGGGCAAAATCTGGTCCCGCAACCTCCGCCCTAATGGCGTAAGCGACGAGAAGGACCGCCTCACCCACCAGTCCGGCTGCCACAGCTGATTGAAACCCGGCGAAAGAGCTCGCCCCTCGGGGAAGCTAAACCCCAGATAAAATAACAGTGGTTTCGAATTGAGAGCAGATTACGGGTGAAAGGGACGGGAGCAGAGCCATTCCTAAATGCCCATATGCAAACAATGCCTACCAACAAGAAAACAGAAGTGAAAACTAAACAAGCCACCATGGACACTTTTGCTACAGCACCTGGGAATAAGCAACCAAACGTACAGGATGTGGTGGCAGCGGAGGCGAGTGCCCAAAGCCAACTAGTCAATGGGACAAACGGAGAGGTCCTGGAGGCGATTGCTTCCCTAAAGACGTGTCTCGAAAACAAAATGGACATGGCTGTAGGTGCTCTGAAAGCATCCCTGGAACAGAAACTGGACACAGTCATGGTGGATATGGGCCTTCTTCGGCAGGATGCTAGGAATTTGACGGACAGGGTCACAACAACTGAGCAGCAGTTACAACAAAACACCGCAGATCTCACGGTTACAAGGACAAAAATGTCAGAAGTGCTGCAGAAAGTCAGGTTCCTAGAGCGGAGGGCAGATGATGCGGAAGGCAGGGCCAGGAGGAACAACGTCCACATAATTGGAGTTCCAGAGGGCTAAGAGGGGAACGACCCCACAGAATATGTAGAACATATGCTCCTTCAGGAAATCGGAGCGGGGTCGTTATCCCAGGGCTTTGTGGTAGAACGAGCACACAGGGCACTATCTAGGAAGCCTCGGCCCGGGGCCCCACCGAGAGCAATGATCGCCAGGATAATGAACTTTAAGGACAGAGAGAGGATACTGGCATTCTCGAGGGGAGGGATATTTAGAAATGCCTCCAGGATCACAATATATCCAGACTATACTGCCACCGTCCAGAAACAAAGAGCCCAGTTTGGCCCTACAAAAGAACGCCTCAGAAGGGCGGAGATAAGATACATGCTCCTTTTTCCGGCCAAACTAAAGGTGATATACAAAGAGAAATCTTTTTTTTTTTAATCTACGTAGGAAGCTTAAGCTCAAGCATGGATAGATGCACAGGGGATCCCCCAGATGACACAGAGGGATGCCAATAACGGAAGGGGCCGACCCCGGTGAAGGGATCCGCAGCCAACTAGGAATAATGACGCCAAAAAACATAGAATATACAATGGGAGTTCGGAGAGGGAAGACAAATAGAAAGGAGCGACTAGCTCCACTCAGCAGCGCCGGCGGAGGGGAAAAGGCCAAGCCCCTAGAAGAGCGCAACGCGATTTTGGATGGCAGTTTTAAGGTATCACGCTGCGGCGAGTCTGCTTTGTCCAAAGGAGCATGACAAGAGAAGCGGCGAAGCCCGAGCGGGGAGAGGGTGGCTGGGCGTTAGTTTAAAGGTTGAAGTTTCGGTTAATAAAGTTACGGTTTACGTGTTGGTTGATATTACACATGGCCGACTGGCACATGGCACCATCGACTGGTGGGACGACTCACGCAACTACAGCATGTCCCGAGTGGGTGGAGATTGAGAAACCACACAACAGCAAAGCATGCGGACCCACCCCAGAGGCGAAGGCGGAGATAACTTGGTAGGAAGCAGGGCAACAAACGAATTGAAGGCTATCGGACAACGGAGCTGAAGGAATCAATGCATATATGAACCCTGACGAGATAAAAATAGCAACTTGGAATGTGCGGGGACTCAATGCTTATGTCAAGAGACTCAGAGTATACGCCTGGCTAAACAGGATGAATGTCAAACTGGCAATGCTCCAAGAGACTCACTTAACATCGGAAAAGCAGTCCAAGATGGCAAAGAAATGGGGAGGACACGTATATAGCAGTACATACTCGAATTATGCAAGAGGGACACTAACATGGATCGCACCGGGAGTGCCGTTCCAGCTCATGAAGCAAGAAACAGACTTAGAGGGGAGACTAGTGCTGGTACACGGAAAGAAATATGTCTGATCAATACTTACGCTCCGAATCACGAAGCAACCGAGTTCTTCAAGAAAGCGGCACTCAGAGTGGCTCAATACAGAGACGCCACACTCATCTGGGCAGGGGACTTCAATTGTACCTTAGACCCACTCCTCGACAGATCAGATGACAAGTACAGGAGTCCGGAGCCTCCAGCCAAGGAACTTCATAGAACACTCACACGATTGAAGCTGGTGGACGTCTGGAGGCAAGTACACGGAGGAGGGAAGGGGTACACTCACTATAGATTACCTGCTCACAGGCGCTGAATACTTAATAGAATTCACAGGAATTGACATTAAAGCACGAACATTATTGGATCATGCCCCGTTAACAGCAACATGGGCGTATACCCATAGGAAAACCCCAATACCAACATGGCGCCTCCGAGCGGAGGCACTGGAGGAGAGCAAATTGGAAGCACACCTACACGAGGTAATAGAAGAATACTTTGAACACAACGAGGGAATTGTAGGAAGCAACGCCACACTCTGTGACACATTTAAGGGGGGCGGCGATTGGGAAAACAGGAGGGCTAAAAGGGGCAGCCACGGAGGAACTGGATAAAATAGAAAAAGAAATAAGAAAGGAGGAAAAAAGGCCAGAAAATGCGGCGGGGAACCCAGGGATTGCGGACGTTAAGAATAAGATGTATGGAACTCTGGGAGAAATTGGGGAAGCTAAATTATGGGAAATACCTACGGAGACTGCACGCAGAAGGGGATAAACCCAGCAGACTCTTAGCATGGCTAACAAAACAAGAAAACAAAAGGGACCCCATAGTGGTACTGGAAGATGAAACAGGGACAGAGGTTAGAAGTAAAGAAAATATAAACAACCTTTTCGCCGGCTTCTATGAAAGGCTGTATGCTCCTACTCCGGAAGTGGAACCGGAAGACATTCCGGATGTCCTGGCCGAGATAAGGTTACTAAAGTTAATGGAGGAACAGGCCCAATCATTAGATGCCCCCATCACACTAGATGAAATTGAAACAGTGATTTCTGACCTCCCCTCGGGTAAAGCCCCGGGTCCCGACGGACTCCCTGGAGAATTTTACAAGGTATACAAGAACACCATTGCCCCAAAACTGTTAGAAACATACCTGGAGGCCTATGAGAACATACAACTACCAAACAGCATGTCGGAAACAACAATTGTACCAATACTTAAACCCGGGAAATCCTCAAGAAAATGTGCCTCGTATAGACCAATCTCCCTCATCAACCAAGACACCAAAGGGCGGTCTTAGCGAACCGCTTGAAAATAGTGATACCCACATTGATCCACTCAGATCAAATGGGCTACGTTCCAGGGCGCAATATGTTATGGAACCTTCATTCGATTCAGTTAGCTGGAAGTGGCTGCTAAGTGTTTTGGCACATTTCGGCATAGAGGAAGGGTTCCTTAGATGGATCAGGCTACTATACAAGGATCCCAGAGCCAGAGTAAAGACAGGAAGGCACATCTCAAAAGCTTGGAGAATATACAGGGGCACCAAACAGGGCTGCCCGCTGTCTCCAATGTTATATATATTGGCCTTGGAGCCATGGGCGTTTTTTCTCAGGGCAGAATACGGAGACACAGGAATAGATATAGACGGAGTTGTACATCAGATCTCGTTATATGCAGATGACACCCTGCTCTTCGTAGAAAACCCACGTACTAACCTGCCCTGCCTCCTGGAAGCAGCAAACGCATACACCAGACTGTATAGCCATTAATAAAGAGAAGTCGATCCTTTTCCCCCTGGCCGACCTCAGACGAGTCCCCCGAGACAAACTCCCGGACATGGGGCTGACATGGGCACCAAACTCCTTTAGATATTTAGGAATAGAGATACACCATAACACTGTAGAATCACATGAACATAATACACTAGTAGCATTAGACAAAATACAAAAGGCCATGAGCTTCTGGGAGACACTCCCTCTGGGGATGATGGGAAGGGCAGCCATCTTGAAGATGGTAGTACTCCCAAGGTTGCTATATTATTTCACAAACATCCCGCAAGCCAAACCCAGAGCCTTTTTCAGAAAATTAGACACAATGGTGCGGAGGTTCCTGTGGGGAGGTGGGAGGTGCAAGATCGCCATGACAACTTTACAACGACAGTACGAAGCAGAGGATATCAGGTTACCTGATTTCGAAAGATACTACCTAGCAGGGCAACTCCAATTTGTGGTCAAATGGGTGGAGGAGGATGAAGCAATAGATAAAATACTCTTCCAACCGGCACTGAAATCATACTATCTACGAGAAATCCCATGGCTAGACGAATCCCTACGCAAGACCTTACCAAGCATGCTCAGGCTGGCGACAAAACTGTGGGCGAGGGCGTGGACACTCCAGAAGGCGATGGACCCTTGCTCGTCACAGATCCCATTAGCCGGGTTATTGGGCACAGATCGGAACATGCTTGCAACATACAGATCCCAATGGGAAGCCAAAGATGTGGCACAAATAGGAGATCTGAGGATAGAAGAACAGTGGGCAGAGTTCCAAGACATGGTGGAGAGTTTTAATATACATGAAGGCCAATTCATCCTATATAATAGGATGATACTGACAATTAAAAAGAGGTGGCCTGAGTGGCCAGAACAAGAGGATGAAGTAGGGGAGTTAGATGTATGGTACGATATAGCAGAAGGTGGACACACAACTTCAAGGCTATATGAACAGCTGTTAAGATCTAATAACTCACAGGCGCTACACACGAGAGGAAGCTGGGAGGAAGAACTCGGACGATCCCTTACCTATCAGGAGTGGACAAGAGCGTTGAAATATCCCAAGAAAGTATCAAGGAACGCAAGGTTCAGGCAAGCACAATTATATGTCACACACAGAGCGTACTTAACACCCAAAAGGATGAATTTACTGAAGCTGGGAGAACCCCGCACATGCCCCCGCTGTCCGGAGGAGCAAGCGGCCATGGTGCACATGTTTTGGACATGCCCAGTGATACAGGTCTTTTGGGACGGAGTCAGAAGCAAGGTGGCCGGAAGCGGACTCCAAATACAAGAAGGGAACCCTGAACTATACCTACTGGCCCTCTTCCCTAGAGGAGGCAGACATAGGTTGCACCTCGCAAAAATGAAAGACTTAATATGTATATTAGCTAAACGATGGATAGCGATGGCGTGGAACTCGAAAGAGGGCCCAAGAATAGACTCTTGGTGGGTGGATCTCAAAAAATGGGCGATGACAGAAACGGTGGTGTGGATGAGGGCAGCGGAGAAAGGAGAAGAGGGAATGCACCAAAAATGATGGAGTGGAACTCCCTGATGCAGGACCTATTCGAACAAAGAGAGGACAGTGAAGAGGGGGACCCGGGAAGGGAGGAAGAACAGTAGAGGACGGTGCTCGCAGCACCCCCCAGTACAAGAAGGTGGAAAAAGAAAACCGCTGCACTGCTACAAAGCCACCTAGACAGAAGAAACTCAAATGGCAGGGTCGCCTGCCCACTCGGGGGCCAAGAGAAATAGGACATTTAAACAGAGTGCCAAGCAGCCAGTCATGTAATGTGTTATAAGTTGTATGTTATATGTTTGTTTGTTTTTGTAACATTATCAAAAAACCAATAAACTGTTTTAAAAAAAAAATATGCATAATGTATAGAAAGGAAATTGTATGTACATCCTATGCACTATAAGGCATTACATGCTATTATGGTTGAACTGTGGATAAATAGGTGGCAGTGGTTACAGAAATGATGGAATGAATGAACAAAATAATTGTTTGCACATTGCAGTTAGTAATATGGGTAAATAAACATTTGGAGAGCAGACAGGTTTGCAAGTGACAGTTGATCATAGCAGTTGGGCGACATGACAATAAGCTTTTTTTACAGGTTGTACAAGGTAAGAGGCAGTTACACTGTTTATATGCATTTATACAAGAGCTGTACATGTGCTGTCCAGAAAATAGTCATACCTGTAGTTTGTGTTCATGAGTGTGGATGTACATGGATATGCAAGTAGAAATGTTGGAGACTTTTATAGTAATTGCTTTAGGTGCTTTGCAATCACAGCCCACTTGTACTCAGAGTGATCAACAGTACATCTAAAGTGCAGAACTGTGATGGTGGAGTTAGATGTAGAGTTATTGGATGTGATTGGTGGATGGTTGTGTGACTGCTTAACAGTAGCCAATGAGGGAATGGTGTAGAGAGTGAAGTGAAAAGGGTAGAAGGGCTGCCCCAGTGTTACGCGCTTCACGGACACCCCAGCTGTTCACGGACAGGGTGTGCCACATCCAGGGTTTCTCAGCAAATCCAGCATGGAATGGGGACTCTAGGGATTAGCCAATCTGGTGTTGAGGTTCTGCTTTGTATTGAGAGAGGTTGTGTGTAGTGAAGATGGCAGAGGTGGAGAAAGTCAGGGTGTTGGTGCTTGGATATATGTTTGTGAATGGTTTGAAACACTATGATAAATGTAGGAATGTGGCTAACAATTTTGATGTAAAAGAAATGGAGGTAGTGTGGAGCACTGTGCCTGGTTTCAATTTGCAGGCAATACTAGAAATTGGTCAAGATATGGCTAGGGTTAACAGTCCACATGTGATTGACCTGCACTGTGGTGCTTTGCATTTGGGCTATGTCAGTGCCCCTACTTTGTTGAAAGATCTGGAAAACTTGGTTCAGCCAGTAATGAGAGTACGTCCAAATGCCAAGGTTATTTTTTCTAGTTTGGTGCTTAGGGCAATATGGGACAATAGTTCTGTTGTTTGTCCTCAGCAAAATGTTGCTAGGTGTTTAGTCAACCGAGGCATGTTTGCTTTTCTGATTACAGCTGGCAGGTTCTTTTGCAACAATGACAACTTTGATTCTGATAATGTTGTTTATTTTAAAGCAGATGGCATGTTTTTATCTTTTATGGGAAATGTCATGCTGTTTTGGAACATAAAGATTGCTTTGGAGAAGCTAATGTGAAGATATTTGGAGGAAAATAAGGAAAAATAAACAAAACGATTTACAAAATGAAAGGTGTTTCTGCAGCATCTGCAAAAAAAAAAACAGAAAAAAGTCTCTTTTCAAAGCCAACCTGAAAGGGGAAATGGGGCACACTATTTAAATTTTCATTCCCATTCTCAGATTTTTCAATTTGTCCGTGGAAACCGCAGTTGTCCGCGGACAGCACGTAATACATATGGGGAATTTGAGGCTGAGAGGCATGCAAATGAGACTGTGCAGAGAAAGGGATTGGTCAATAAGGTTTACTGGGTGTGATGTGTAAGGAGAGACTTTGTCAGAACATTTTTTTCCTGAGAGGAGAGCAGATAGCTATGGCTGTGTGTTTCAGAAAGCAGATTGTCTGGATTTTGGGATATTTGTGGATAAATTGGTTGGAGGTGCATGCACATCACTGTAGAGTGGCTGCACATCTTGGATTCCTTCATGTGGAAGTGCACTGGCATGGAGTGCGTGGAATGAAGTGGCTTGATTTGGTACCTCTTTGTGCTGCTTTGGTGACAGAGTGTCATCCAGACATTATTATTATTCATTGTGGAGGGAACAGTTTAGGACATGTCTCTGGAATCTCTTTGCAATTTGCAATGAAAGAAGGACTTGAGAAATTCATGGACATGTTTCCAAAGACCTGAGTAATTTGTTCTCCTATTCTGCAGAAACAAATGTGGCTGCATTCTTCTTCATTTGGTCCGCAAATTGAGAAAGTGAGGCGTAATGTCAGCAAGACTGTTTGTGCCTTTTTGAGAGATGTTGGCATGTCTTCTTTTCACAATGAAAATATTATGTTCTGTAGTATACATATTTTTCGCAGAGATGGAGTACATCTTACTTATGCTGGCAATCAGATTTTTCTGTGAAATATAAAAAATGCATTGCAACCTTTTTTGTAATTACAGCAATCCATTGTGCATTAGGTGTTGACCATTTGAATTTTTCAAAACACAAAAAAACACCACGAAAAGGCTATTTGCATAGCCACCACTTCCTCCCAGAGAAAAGTGCAATGGTTCTCACAGGGCAGAACCCCAAAAATGTTAGAGGACTTTTACAAATGTACAGGGCCCTGCAGCATGTCATTGACACCTCTATTTTTGAACTGTGAAAGGTGGCTCTGAAAAGAGCCTTTTCTTTTTTAAACATGATACACAAAGAAAGGAAGGGAAAGGAGGGTAAGGAAGGGACACCAACCACAGGGATAAGAAATGCAGGTGGAGAGAGGAAGATGTAAGGTGGGCCTTATTCAGATTGGTAGCAGTTCTTCTCATGCTCCCGGACTGCAGCCTCGAACGCACTTTGAAGGTACTCCCCAAGCAGAGCACTGCGTCGCAGTACATGCACAATACAGTGACCCTCCAAAGGTAAGGGTCATCAGCATCACGTATGGCCTGCGAGGCAGCTGGAGGGATGCGCTGCCCCATAAGAGTGTCTGTTGTGATGGCAGGAGTGGAAATGGAGGATGCTGCAGGGGAACTCAACCTACTACGTTTATTGCAAGGTACAACCTTACGAATAGCCCCACCATGGAACAACCTTAGTTGTCGCTTCGTTGAGGTAGGGCTGTAGCTGTACAAACCCGGTTTGTCACGACTCAGTACCAACTAGCTGTGAGTGTAGCGCAACTTGTTTGCACAAGCTTTAGGTACTCCATCAAGAGTGGCAAACAACCTCCACACCCAAGGTTCACGGTGAGAACTAGTAGTAGGGATTTCCTCTACCTCATCCTCGTCATCCTCTTCATCACTCTCCTCTGCATCCTCACACCTGTTCCCCTCTGCAGGCCATTGGGGAGCTGCTGGTGGTGGAGGATGCGGGGGTGGTGCTGAGACAGCAGTAGCACCAGCAGCAGCCATGGATGTGATCAGGACAGCTGTCAGGAATGAGGAATTGCAAAAACAGGTCCAGCAAGGATGAATCTCCTTAAGTGCTGTGTCTTATACAGAAAGAAAGAATGATCAGCTCTGGGGTGTGGCCTTTTATATGGGTGCTGGGGCGTGCTTCATGGGCACTCGCGCTGTCTGCAATCACTTCAAACACCAATAAAGGGCTCAAAAATATCCAAAAAGCATGTAGATCACCAGGGACATTGTCTGGGACATGTGCAAGGGTGAACTTGCACTGGAAAATACCATGGATTGCTCAAAAAAATCATGTTTTATGTGTCCGGGGGCCCAGACTGTGTTCGCGAACAAGGACCCATGCTCAGCGTTGGTGCGGTCACATGATGACATTGCGGACATGTTCGCAAATGGGAGGGCTGTCCATAGGACACCAAATGTGCAGGGTCGGTTGTGCATATGCGTGTGGGTGTCCCACGGACAGTGTTCTTGACCCCAAACTAATTAAAAGTGCGCCACGTGCAGCGGACAGTTGCAGACAGGTGCGATGTTCGTAGAAACCAAGGGTGTGATACACATGCGTGCAGGTGTTCTACGGACAGCGTTAAGGTCCCTGAATAAAATAAATGTGCGTCACAACTTTGCGGATAGGCGGACGGGATATTTGTTCTACGGACATATTCATTCTGGTTGTGGACAATGCGAACAGGGGGAATGTTCTTAGGACAGCTTAATTTGAATAGTTATGGACATGCGGATGGAATTAATGTTCTGCAGACACCCCCATTTTGACTATGGACGGTGCAAACAGGTATAGTGTCCTTAGGACACCCCCTTTTCGGTTAATTGTGGACAGACTGACCTCTTGAGTGTCCTAAGGACACCTCCATTTTGATTGCGGACAGTGTGAACAGGTATATTGTCCTTAGAGCATCACCATTTTGGTTAATTGCGGACAGGCAGACATCTTTTGTGTCCTAAAGACACCTCCATTTTGACTGTGAACATTGCAAACATGTACACTGTCCTTAGCACAACCGCATTTTGGTTAATTGCGGACATCCCGGTCACCCGTGCTCTCCTCAGAAACCCTAACTCCCTTTAAAAAAAAAAGACAAAGAGGAATATAGTAACATCACACATAATATTTTACTATTGTATAAAAATATAAAAATTATGAAAGAAAGGGGAAAGCAGAAACGGATACAAATACAGGGAAATTAGGGATTTGTACATGTTGGACAGTAGGGGAGGAAGGGATTGAAGTCTCATCATAACATTTTTCTTTTTGGGGATGTTTGGCTGGGTCATGGAGAAGGGGTACAGGTACATGTGGGGCAGTGATATTTAATTTTGTCCTTTATATGGTCCTCCACAAGGTTTTTTAAAAGAATGACATTTCTCATTAATAGATCTATTTTTTGCTCCAGTCGCTGCAGATGAGTTTCTGTATTATGTTTAATGTCTGTTAAAAACAATATATGCTAAGTACACATAAAGTAATGGTTATTAATTGGTTTATTTACAGAAGTGTAGTGTCTACCATTAGTATAACTGTTTTCACTCATTTCATCCTATGGAAAATTTTCTTCTAGCCATTCCAAAGTACTAGACATTTATGTGTAAATAACACAAAAAAATACTTTGAGTGTATCTAATACAGACAGTTTATAAATATACAAAATTAATATAGTGTACTTACTAGTTTCTTTTTAAGTTTTGCTGTTACTGCTGAATAGGTGTGATGTTGATTTTTCCTGTGCAGTTTCTGTGAGGTCATTCTGCTGGAGGCATATTTATTTTCTTTTGGTATGTTCCATTATGTTGCATATGCTATATAATTGTACTGTTAGTGTCTTACATATAAGTTTCACTTCTTATTTATTATTGAATGTAATTTATCTATGTGCTGCTTTTTGAACATGATTAGTGTTTTGTTTTGCATGATATAACAATGTAAGATACCCCCTGAGTTTTTGAATAGTGTTGATGTTGTCCGAGTCCGTCCACGGACATGCGCACGGTCCGCAAACATCAGAACCACTAGCGTAGGGCAGGGGGTTCAATATGTTATATGTTACATGTACTTAAACTAAGGGAATCCTACTAAACACCTATCAAATGTATGCTATCTATATCTACATATATTCGGTGAAAAAATGTTGTTAAAGGGGTGTTATGGTTAAGTTAAGCTACTAAAAACCTACGAAATTCAACAAAAAACTTTGTTAAAGGGATGTTATGGTTAAGTTGAGCTACTAAAAACCTATGAAATTCAGTGAAAAAACTTTGTTAACAGGACGTTATGGTTACACGTAAAACCGGAAACCCCTGAAATTCGACAGTTATGGTAAGCTAAGCAACCATAACTCACGCCACCACTGTGCACTGCTAAGACTAACACCCAGGACATCAAAGATGACATCCCAAATGTCATTGATGACATCACCAATGACATCACATGTGCATTTATTTTCATGAAAAGTCTGTACATGGGATTCTTATTATAATGTTGACAAAAAAATGTCAAGGATCATTGGAATAAATATCATGAGGTACGTTGTGCATTAAGCAATGCATTGATATAAATAGCATTCTGTTATGAAGTTTCTTTCAGTATACTTAACTACTCATGTAGAAACATAGGCATTGTGTGCAGCATACATGATGGAGGTACAATATTCATAATCTTGCCATGTTGAATAGTGAAATAATAAATGCTTTCTTATTAGAGTTTTGCGTACTGTGAAACATGTAATAAGTAGCTAATAAAACCAATTTACTACATAATTGCATTATTACAGACAAAACACAAAGACAACAACACATATAAATATTTGCATATACAGGGAAAGTGAAGTAAGCAAAAAAGCAGCAGTACTACCAAACACAAAAATGATTGCTCTGCTTCAAAGCTGCTACTTGCCCTATGTATTAGTATCACATGATGTAACTGGACCATAAGGAAAGTAGTGTGAGTACAATGTATACAAATATGAGCATATCCAGGGAAAGTACAGCACTAAAAAAACAGCAGAACTATAACAAAGTGTTGATAACCTTACTGATTATCTTCATGCATAGAAAGCATTGCTGTCTTTCAAGCCTGTGCCATTCCCAATGTGTATGTTTCATATGCTGTGAGTGGGCCCTAAGGGAATTACTGTAAACTTATATTTGATGGATAAGTCTACAAATATAGTACCTTTTGAATTTTTAGTTCCTTACTGTTACTGAAGAAAACCATGTGGCCTACATATGGCAGTAAAGGAAAAAAGAGGGAGCCAGACATGTGATGTCATCAGTGATGTCCTGGGTGGTAGTCTTAGCAGTGCATGCTGGTGGCACGAGTTATGGTTGCTTAGCTTACCATAGCTGTTGAATTTCAGGGTTTTTTTCGGTTTTACTTGTAACCAACCATAACGTCCCTTTAACAAAGTTTTTTCACTGAATGTTATAGGTTTTTAGTAGCGCAACTTAACCGTAATGTCCCTTTAACAAAGTTGATTTACTGAATATATATATATATATATATATATATATATATATATATATATATATATATATATATATATATATATATTAATTACATGGACGCGGTAGCGTCCATGTATTTATGGTTAAGTTGGTGTTTCCATAGGAAGGGCATTTTTTAGGTGGCTTATAATTTCGCTCCCCCTGGACGAATCCTCACCAAACTTTGCAAAAAAAGTATATGTCCCACTCTGAATTCTTTTGCAAAGTTTGGAGAATTTTTGGTCCAGGGGGGGCAAAGTTATAGGGTGGTCCCAAAACTTTTGTTTTTTTCCCATAGATATAATGGGAAAAAACTTTGCGCACGCCTAAAGCCCAAACCGCTGGATGGATTTACACCAAATTTGTGGCAGGAGCGTGGGCTTGGTCCCGAAAGTGTGCTTTTGCAAATTTGGTGTAAATCCGTCCAGTAGTTTTTTTTTTTAAATGACCAAAATGTAAAGCAAAAAAATTAGTGATATCTCCGTTCGCTCCACGGACGGACTTCCCGGTTCGCTCCGCGGACAGTGCCCTGATTGGCCGAGCGGCTTGCGTGATGTCCGCGGACATGCGATGTGTTCGCTGATTGGACGGCGTGGTGCGTGAAGCGTGTCAGATTTTCTGTGGCGCCCGCCATCTTGCATTCGCGGACGACCGCGGACAGCGCGGTGAAACTTGGATTAAAAATTGTATTTAGTGGAGTGTGTAAGAGTGTCTGGGGAGGGTGGGGGAGCATGAGATAGGTTCAATGTTCTGTTTTTTTTATATGCTAGACACTTTTGTTGTGTTCGATTTGTCTGCGGACAACACGGCTGTTCTGAAATGTTCTATATAAACTAAATGGTGGGGTGTTCTGAGGACAGAGTATCTGTCCGTTTTGTTTGCAAGAAAGCTAAAATTGACCTAAGAACACTTGCGGTGTCCTTAAATGTTCGTACATAACAAAATAGGGGTGTCCTGAGGACGCTGTCCGTATTGTACTCTGGCAAGTTGAATGTGTTCTAAGAACACTCGTGGTGTCCTGAAATGCTCTGATTACTTACCAGTAATCTGCGTTACTCCTAGTCCTACTCTACCTCGTCACAGTACTGACAACCCTCCTCACCCTCCCTGCGGGGAAGGTCCCATGCTCCGGCTTGGTAATATGAAATTGAGTGATGTGGATGTGGGGAGGAGTTATAGGAATTTAAAGAAATAGAAGAAAGTCCTGTGTCGGAGGCAGGGGCTTCATGAAGTAAGTACTGGGACGAGGAAGAGTGGACGTGGAAGTAATGTTTGCAATTAAACAAAATGGGGGTGTTCTGACAATGCTGTTCGTATTGTTCATTGTCAGGTTGAAAGTGTTCTAAGAACCCTCCTTATGTCCGTTGACATTTCAATTTCCTATGGCCCTTACCTGACTTTTTGTCCACTAAACAAACGATAAATCAAGCTGCTGTGCATCGACATTATGTGATAATCCTATCACTTGCCCCATCAACCTGGCTGACCTGCTTTTGCGACACTAAATCATATCTCCCGCCCTTAATCCTGACATTATCAAAGCATTCATATTCCCCGTCTCTCTCCGTGACAGTACAGGGTGCGTAGCCAAACGCGCTCAGTTGTCTCCAGTCCTACGCGACTTTACACAGAACCCAGAAAACAACACAGATCATATCACAACACAGCGCGCCACAATTCGGAATATGAAACTGTGATTTAAAAGCAAACAGCAAGATTGTACATTTCGTAAAGTACTTTTATTTGACATCACATGTTTAGAGAATATTCAGCGATTTGCATTTGTCTTTGCTGTCGATCCGCAAAAGTTCTTCTTGAGTCACGCGCTGTTCCTTTGCGGTACACAGGGTGTTGGTTTATGATAAAAGAAGCACTATGGTCGCACTGATAATCGGAAGGCTGTTTCAATAACGAGGCATTAGACCACCATAATGGTTGGTATGTTGCTTCTAGCCGCTAGTACCACGTAAGGGCATATTGGTCCTTGGCGATTGTCCCATAAAATAGTGAGGGTCATGAAGTTGTTTAGAAGTAGCTGCACCTGGCAGTTAAAAAATCCGTCGGCCGGGGTCTGAAAATCGTGGCATTGACAGTACGGAAGGGCATACCTGTTTTAAAAAACATAAATTAGTCTCACCAGCCGATCTTCATTAAAAATATTCATTTTATTTATTAGGGCAAATCAAAGCATTCATATTCCCCGTCTCTCTCTGTGACAGTACAGGGTGCGTAGCCAAACGCGCCCAGTCGTCTCCAGTCCTACGTGACTTTACACAGAACCCAGAAAACAACACAGATCATCTCACAACACAGCACGCAACAATTCGGAATATGAAACTGTGATTTAAAAGCAAACAGCAAGATTGTACATTTCGTAAAGTACTTTTATTTGACATCAAATGTTTAGAGAATATTCAGCGATTTGCATTTGTCTTTGCTGTCGATCCGCAAAAGTTCATCTTGAGTCACGCGCTGTTCCTTTGCGGTACACAGGGTGTTGGTTTATGATAAAAGAAGCACTATGGTCGCACTGATAATCGGAAGGCTGTTCCAACAACGAGGCATTAGACCACCATAATGGTTGGTATGTTGCTTCTAGCCGCTAGTACCGCATAAGGCCCAGTCGTCTCCAGTCCTACGTTACTTTACACAGAACCCAGAAAACAACACAGATCATATCACAACACAGCGCGCCACAATTCGGAATATGAAACTGTGATTTAAAAGCAAACAGCAAGATTGTACATTTCGTAAAGTACTTTTATTTGACATCAAATGTTTAGAGAATATTCAGCGATTTGCATTTGTCTTTGCTGTCGATCCGCAAAAGTTCTTCTTGAGTCACGCGCTGTTCCTTTGCGGTACACAGGGTGTTGGTTTATGATAAAAGAAGCACTATGGTCGCACTGATAATCGGAAGGCTGTTTCAACAACGAGGCATTAGACCACCTTAATTGGTGCAGCTGACAACAGTTTGGTTTGGGGATGGCCTATTTGTCACTGCTTTGAAAATAGCTTGTAATCAACTGCTGTCCAATTATATAGTAAGCATTTTATGGATGACAATTATTGTAAATGAATTCCTGGAATTCATGTGGTTCTTCAATAGTCCAAACTGTCATGTAGTACATACAACTGTTTGGACCAGTGGAAGAGAGGATTAAGTTCCCTCTGCAAGCATTTAGGTTTTTTGGGGAGTCCTCATGTCCCTGTCATCACTGGCATCAGTTTCCTTTTTGGTTTTTGCCCATTTCATTCCTTGGAAAAGACCATGTTCCCAATGCCCCCTACTTCTTGTTGAACATTAGAAATCCATCATATGATAAATAGTGGGGGCATGGAATATTTCCTAGACTGATATAATGTGATTATTGTTGTGATTCCAAGAACCATAATGTGATTATTGTTGTGATTCCAAGAACCATGCGAGCATCTCCAATGTGAAATATGTGAATGTGTTTTAGTTTGCCATTTGGAGCCTACAGTACAAACCATTGCAATATTGTAGTATAGATAGAACACAGGTGCTCCCCAAATCTACTTCATGAAGACATTTTTATAAGGTGGGACTTTCTTCAGGATGTGAGTGTAGGGTAAGGCCCAAACATCAGTATTAAAAAATTATCCAATGAGCCAATAAAGTGCACAGAAACAAGGAAAACAAATGTTTATAACATGCAGCCTCAGCTGGGAATAATTTATGAATCATTCAAGATTATATCAATAAATGGTGGTTTATATGGTGAGAAGTTGAGTTTATTTGTGCACATTGTTTCGAGATGAATGTAATGTCACATTTGCTGATTTGACAGTCTTGATTGTGCTATAGGTGATTCTATACAATACCAAGACCTAATAGCCTGTCCTATCCCTCGTGACAATTCTAATGACTACCTTATGGAAATGATCTCAAGGTGGGGTCATCTAATTTCACACAGTTTTGATTGGACATTTGACAGATTTAAATGTTTTGCATAAAACTTGGTTGTTCATTGGCTATGTCTCTTTGAATGTTCTGGGGTGGGTCGCATCCATCATACTAAGCCAATCCTATTGTAAGGTGTACACAGTGTGGTAACAAACAAAAAAAATACATTCTCATGATGTGACTACATGACTTCATGTGGCGTACGTCTTGGCCTCTTGCTCTGTGCCTATGTTCACGTCTAAATAGTGTTTCTGTATATTGCTGAAGGTGAATGGCCCTATTACCTATGAACACCTATAATTCAGGGGTTGTCAGGATTCAATATCTAATCTTTAATATATTCCTTATTATGTAAAAGGACCTCTTGGCTTCTCTTGATCCTTAATATCGATCTCTTCCTTGGTTCGGTGCTCACATTGTTCTGTATTTGTAATTCCACTGCTAGGTGGATGATTTCCTACAGGGGGAAGTATGTGTCTTCTCACTGTTTAACTTGTCTCGTGCACCCTTCTGCTCACGTTCTTATTCTCAACTAGCTGTGACCTTCGCCTTGCTAGGGTTGGGTCGTTCCAACATAATTTGTTTCTAAAGCACTGGATAGGCATATTACTTGTTACATGTTTTGTTTACTCCAGATCTCGGAACCTGCTGCATTCTGCTCCTAGCATGCCCTTTCTCATGTGTTCCTCGCAAAGTTGTAACACCTGATTTAGTCACTGCTCCTCATGCAGAGCATGTGAATGATCTTTGGCTATCTGTTTTGACGAATCGCTGCATGACTTTACAACCTGTCCATGACTGCAGACCTTGCGTGTGTCTCTCTCTAGTTTCACCTGAAACTGGATGCATTTTACTGTGTGGAATGCTCCATGTATTTCTAAGGCCTATTAAACCTTGATGTCCTACGAAACTACCTCTATTCTGATGCCTACTTATTGTTTTACACAACTAAAGGATGTTAGATTTGCTTATGTCGTGTTTTATATTTGCAACCTATTAGTGTTTCTTATGGGTGCTTATATTACTCCTTGTATCACTCCTTGTATCTTTGTCCTTCTCACTTATGTATGCTTGTGTGTCTGGTTAGACCTAATATTTGCTCACACACTATTTGTCTTTTTCATCATCCTACATGAACTAAATTGTAAGTGTATGTGTTCGTATTGCTGGCTACTGTCTATTTTACGTCAAGGAGGGTTCTCGGAAATGGGTCTATTCTCTTGCTGACTTCACCTAAGGGTTGTGCTTGCTGTCTAAGCCTCTATCTCGTGTTTTATGAGCTTTCTTAGTTTGTATTTTCGCTCAAATTTTGGGACATTGGACGTTCATCCCAATGTGAGGATGGTAATGGTCATCATTGGTCAAAGACTGTATTTATTATTTGACGAATAGGTTGGCAACAAATATTACTCCTAATGTCCTGACCTTTTATATACTGTGTTAGTGCAACGCTCCTTGTTGAAGGAAGGGGGAGGGGAGTTTGTTGGTGGTTCCACTGCTAAAGGTTATGATTTCCATCATATCTCCATTCAGTTGGAGGTAACACACTCTTTTTCTCTTTGGATTTTCTGCAATCATCATTTGACATTCTGAATGTGACCACTGGTGGTGTTATGTGGATCATAATATAACACCATCAGCATATACTTGCAATGACTCCAAAAAGAATTGCATGTGGTCTAATATGAGCAATATTTAAGCATTGGACCTTGTTATTCAAAACCAAATAGTGTTTATTATTGAATAGTATTGAATTGTATGGGTTCACAGGATGTTTTATATCATGTTTTTAACTCAGCATGTTTAAAAAAAAAACACTTTGTTAACACACAGACAAGCCGATTCTCTGCTTTATCTTGAACATATTACTGCTTTGCATCTATCAAGTCTGTTTTATCCACTTATGCATGGACAGGATTGTTATATATAGGTTGGTTGTAGAGGCATACCCTAATGTTTGATGTCTATCGGGATGGGTGTTCACATTCTATGTATGTGTGGCTTACTTGGTATATGTATAACGTGTTGGAACATCACATTTGGGTGTGAGTTCGATCATGATGGAAATTTGGTGGATGCATCTATTGCACCTGTGCTGACAATCTGTCAATGGTGCACATCATGTAGCTTAATTGTGATGAGAACTCCTTAGGCACTCTGGAATGGACTGGTGTTCCTAGTAGCAGGCAGTATTCTATAATGAGAATATATCATTATTTAGCTATCCCAAAGTTAACACAAGATATTACTTATTACTAATTATACTTGTATTATTATTGTTATTGTTTGTACTATTATTATTAAGAAATAATAATACCATTGTTTTTTAAAACATTAACAATGCCTTGTTTTAGCTTCAGATTTAACAATCTGTTCATGAAAGTTATACTTCATCATAAAACATTGCTTTCATTTAAACCACTTTGCAGAACATTTTAGTAAAAGCAACATGTTGCACATATTTTTTGTGTAGTCCTAAGGAATTGAATTAAACAGTCAATCATCTAAAAGAAAGAAAAGCATGCTGAGAATATATGACAATCATGTACTATGTTCACTGAAAATGTCTTAGTACTTTTTGTTCTGTCAATGTCAGAATAAATGACAGCTTTTACATGTTTCTTTAATATTTTTTAAATTAATATGCAGTGCAAATATACTAAGGGATACCATTGGGAAAATATGTTATTCTATTGCTTGTATTCACATCTTGCTTTATATTTTACTTTTGGTAGCCCAGTTTATTCATTTTGAAATGTTTTAGCTTCAAAGCAGTTATCTGCATTACTTGTTCCATTTCTTGATAATTTGCGGTATTGTGAAAATAGGTGTTTGGATTAATTGTGTTTATATTGTTGGCTATGTTCTGCTTATTATAAATATATTATGGAGAAATAAGTGGTGAGCTAAATATTACATTATTTTTAACTAAAATGCCACCTTGCTCCATGGATGCCAAACTAAATGGCATCTGTCCAAATGTTTGCACTCACAATTTCCTGACAAAGTAGTGTAGTGGCCTGGATTTATCATGCAAATCAACCAGATGAGAAGTACCTGAGATATTCTAATGAGGAAAACCACATACACTTGCGCATACTCATCCAATGTATCAACATCATGTTCATGTTTGGGATCAGGTGATGGGCAAAACCTATAGCCTATTTCAAACTAACAGGTGACCACACATGCATGGCTATTACCATCCTCACTAGCCCCTGCAATATCTGAAAAATTACAGAATGTGAACTGTGAATGTCTCTAGTTGCAGAATCAATTATTGGAGCCTGACAATGCAAAGCTATCCTGTCAACATCAGGTATGGCCATAATAAATACATGTCAATAGCTCAAGCTTGGCATACTTACATGATTGTTCCAAAGATCACTGTCTTGAGGGTGAAAAACTAATAACTACTGACAACAGGGAGGCCTGGCACCCCCGCATAAAATGTATGAAGAAACCACCTGCCAAAGAATAACCACATTCTATGTAGACAGGATTCCTACCAGAAGAAAGAATTAGTGTCTCACATTAGGAATGCCTGGATAAATGATCTTCTACTTATAAAACTGGTCTCTGATGTAGTCAGATGTCAATGCTGAGAGCGATTTATCAACCTGTCATCACTGCAATAAATCAGCTCACTGAAATAGTGCTTCTCACATGCGGTGTGTGAACAATACACCATTAAAACATGTTTGATTGGTCAGACCATTGATGAGTTGTATATAAGACCATTGATGAGTTGTATATATGACCATGTTTTTTAAATAGATTAATAGTCATTCACGAATATATGTCACATTAAGAAATGGATTGTCTTGGCTAGCCAACCAGCCAAAGCATTAGCTTTACATGGGCATTTCATAGATATGTAACATCTCCTTAGAGAAATCAAGGTCACGGTGTCAACCAGAGCATAAAATCCTGCTGCCAGTGAAATTCCAGCTGCACAATGGAGCAGGGCTACTCAAGATTTGGACTTGACCACTACTGAAAAGGGTATACAGTGACATTTATGTATGCAAAAATGCAAAATAAAAAGTATACATTTAGAGAGACTGCTCGGAGACAATTGCAAGCAGTCTTTCTATATTGAGCTGTCATGCCCCTGGATGGACACAAGTGTGTGCAGGGGCTGACAAGCAGGTGCGCCAGAAGATGGAAGTTTGGGAAATGTGTACATGCATAAGTGTGTGTGTCTGTCCCTCTGTGTATCTGTGTCTGTCTAGTTGGGGGAGGAGTGGAAGGCTTTTGGCGGGTGGGGGAGAGGGCATGTAAATGTGTGTGTTTGCATGTCTGTGCTAGTATGTGATTGGGGTTGAGTGGAAATACATTCTTTTGGGGAAATGGAGGTGGAGGGGGAAGAAGGGAGGTCAGGGGGGGAACACCCTGATTTTTGAGTTATACCACTAGCGCAGGAGAATTTGAGGTGGGGGTGGGGATGGGGTGGATTGGCTTTCTGGGGGGATTGGAGGAATAACCCTCCAATAGTGTGATATTTCCAAATTTGAAGCATTTTCTGTGTGTCACTTTCAAAATGTGGAAATATCACACAGAACCCTGAGAAATGCATCCCATTATTGGAAATTCTATGACTTTGTGCATGACCTAATTAACTTCCCTGTGATTACCAGGGGAAGGAAGATCTCTGAGTCCTGATCAAATCAAATCAAGGCTCGCGCCTTGAAACACTTGTGTACAGGCGCGTTACAAATGCCATATCATATCATATCCTAGAAACTGTTGTTGAGGAAACATTAACATGGGTATGATCAGTGGGTAGCACCTATAGCATTCTGAAGCTTAATGTTAAATCTTGCCCAGGCAGTTTTCAGGGATTTTAAAAGACTTAGAGATGTAATATCAATCGCCAAAATCAAGTGTATAATTACATCCAAAGGCAATATTACCCATTTCTTAAGGAAAGATCACGTGTTCAGAAAACTGTATGAAAGAATGTGTATTTTCAAAACAAACAGATCTGTTAAAGCTAAAATCTGTTAAATCTGTCATTAATCTATGCCGTGCCACTTACAACCAGCCATGCCTAGCTTGTTTTCTGTATGAAATAGCAAAATCAGCCACACTCACCTCTTAGAATTACATTTTAACTAACCCAATGCAACACAGCTGTTATATGTATTTGTAAACCAGTCTCAATGCGCAAAATTTGTTGCCTGGTACCTGTCACTGCACATGTCATATTATATGCAATATATAATGCTATATTATACTATATATCACAATATATGTTTATATTATATATCTCATATGTTACAGCCTGACAAAGCCCCACTGCTATACTGTTATACTACCTTTGCTATTGCAAAATTCAAATCTGCCCACAATTGCATACTGTGTAGACAATCGAATTTGCCTTTAATTGCACACTGTTTAGAAATTCGAATCTGCCCATAATTGCATACTGTGTAGACAATCGAATCTGCCTTTAATTGCACACTGTTTAGAAATTCTAAACTGCCCATAATTGCATACTGTGTAGACAATCGAATCTGCCTTTAATTGCACACTGTTTAGAAACTCGAATCTGCCCATAATTGCATACTGTGTAGACAATTGAATCTACCTAATACTGCATTTTGTCTAGTCATGCCTCTAGCTTAACTGTGATGCCTGTGATGCCCCTTTGAAATATATAGGCACGCTAGCCCTGATCAAGACTGCCAAACTTTGGTGCTATAGCATCAGCATAATTGTATCTCAGTCCCTACCGGATCTGTTCAATATACCTGCCACTGTGTCATTTTCGCCCAACATGCGCACCCTACAGACTTGCCTCCTCTACACATCCTGGTCCCTAGCCTGGACCATTCTAACCATCACCACAATAATGGCCCTCACCAACACTTCCCCATGCAATCTTCAAGAGAGAAACATGCGACTCAGTGCTAGGTTGCCATGACTTTATGGCATCAAAAACAAAAGAACCAGTCCACCAGTCCCTACACGCACCTCCATTGCCACTAATCCTGACCTCCTAGCCTCAGCGACGGTAAATCGTCCTGAACCACAAGGTGACCCATATCACAAACAGAGGAGACCTAACCACCCTAGTCCAAGATTTGTCAAAGACACCACTACAACTCCTACTTTATCAGGAGCCCTTATTAATGCTAGGTCCCTTATAGCACACAATCATGAAATAGCTGATTTATTGGCTATGGACAACTTAGATATCCTTGCTGTTTCTGAAACCTGGCTCCATGATGCAGCTGGCCCTGCCCTCATGACTGCCATACCGGACAATTACAATATCCTAAGAGTCGACCGGCCCAACACTAGAGGAGGCGGCCTGGCCATCATAACCAAAACGCAGCTAGCTGCTAGACTTACCCCACACCCAGCAATCACATCATGCAAACTTCTCTCGGCTAAAATACCGATCTCCAACAATAGCACACTAACAATACTCCTAGTGTACAGACCTCCAGGCCCACTAGGCAACTTTGAGGAAGACCTATCCAGTCTCCTCACTAATAGCATTAAAGATTCCACCCAGCTCCTCTTACTAGGTGACTTTAACCTGGCCTTTAACAATGTTGAGGACAAACAAGCCCAATCTATCCAATCCATTTTAGTCAATCATGACATTACCCAAAAAGTCCTAGCTCCTACACACATAAAAGGACACACACTAGACTGGATAGCCAACCATAACTGTGACATCACCATCTCTAGTATTCTACCTCAAATATGGACGGACCACTATCTTATATGCTTTACAGCCAGCATAGAGCCTCCCAAACCCAACAAGAATAAAATAGTACCCCCCAAGCCAACGAGAAGCAAAAAAGAAATCACGGCTGAAAAACTTCTCCCACTACTCCTACCTGCTCTCACTGCCAGTTCCAGTGAATCCAACCCTAGCGAGTTAGTTGAGTCATTTAACAATTCCATGACCAAAGCTCTGGACTTGATTGCCGCTATCAAATTCCATAAAAGTAAACGCGAAGCTCACCTTAACTCATGGTTCACCCCCCAACTCAAAGAAATGCGCATCCAAAAACGCAAACTCCAAGCTATCTGGAGGCACACCCCTTCTGCCGACAATAAAACCACACTTGCCAACTTTGCCAAAAGCTACAAGAAGGAAATAATTCAAACTAAAAAAGATTCATTCAATGAAAGAATCAGTAAAGCCAACTCGAACTCCAAAGAACTCTTCACTATTCTCCGGGAATTGGAAAACCCAATTGCCCCTGCAGACAATGTCCCCAAGGACAAACTTTGGTGCACCAGCATCCAAAATGCCCTAGCAAATAAAATCACAACCCTTCAATCTAAAATTACTAAGAAAAAAGCCTCCTTGAGCCCTAGTGGAACTCATACCACCCCACTGAAAGAGATACCCACCACTTCAACCCAAAGCAATTGTAAACCCTTCAGGTTTACGAACATCTCTATACTGGAAACTGAAAAGGTTATTCGATCCCTTAAACCATCGAACTGCCAAGGTGACAGTTGCCCTGCGCAAATCATCAAGGATGCAGCCAGAGATTTAGCACCCTTCATCTCAAAACTAATCAACGCCTCCTTCAATACGAGCACTGTACCCACAAACCTTAAAGAATCTTGGGTACTGCCCCTACTCAAAAAACAGACACTTGACCCAGCATTCCCCACCAGCTACAGGCCCATTACTACGGTCCCATTTCTCCTTAAAATCATCGATAGAGTAGCCTACCTCCAGATCCAGAACTATCTGGAGTCACACCAGCTATTAGGTTCACGACAATCTGGCTTCAGACTACTTCACGGTCCTGAAACGGCCCTAATCGACCTCAAGACACAAATCGACGAGTTGAAGGATAAAGGTAGAACAGCTATGTTCCTCCTCCTTGACCTATCAGCGGCCTTCGACCTGGTGGATCATGCAGTATTATGCAACCACTTAGCGTCTGCCGCCCAGTTCTCAAGTGAAGCTAAAGCATGGGTACAATCCTTCCTAGCTAACCGTACAATGAGAGTGTTCTCCCCTTTAGCTGCAGCGGACCCAATCCATATCACTTGTGGTGTCCCACAAGGCTCATGTGTCTCCCCAACAATGTATAATATCTTTACTAAGCCACTCTTCGACAAACTTGACAGATTAGGGGTAACCTATACTAATTATGCGGACGATACGCAGATTCCCATACCACTATCAGGCAACTTTGTCGAAGACACAGCTCTAGTAAACAAAATGTACCTCCTCATTCAGGCATGGATGGCCTCCCACGGCCTCTGCCTAAATGACGACAAAACTGAGATACTGATCTTGGGTTCCGACTCCACACTAAAAAAACTTATCGCCAATTATCGCAATTTCAACATAGATGGTAACACAATCAAGGTGGCAACCGAGGTAAAAACACTAGGCTTTTACCTTGATTCCACTCTATCTCTCAAAAAACAAGTTAATACCTTGGCATCTTCTACAGCGTACACCTGTAAATTAATCAGGACCTGTAGACCTTACCTCTCCAAAACTAACTGCATCACGCTAGCTAACGCATTAGTAATGTCGAAGCTGGACTATTGTAACGCCCTCTATGCAGGAGCTAATAAAACCATCATAAATAAAATGCAAATCCTACAAAATAACGCTCTTAGAGCATCCCTCGACATACCCCGTAGAGTACATATTTCCAACATCAGGAAAGACCACCACTGGCCAAAAATCAGCGACAGAGACCTTCACAATACACTATCTCTCACACACAAAGGGCTCAACAACACAGCACCCCCCTACATCTCAGCCAGATTGACCAGAAAATCGTCCAGCCACCACACCAGAGCTACTAACCACTTCCTGCTAGAAACCCCTAGATTTAGATGATCCAAAGCGGGAGGAGCAAGCTTTCCAGTTAGAGCTGCCCAGGCCTGGAATGCATTGCCCACTGCATTGAGAGCAAACTTATCCTATTCCAGCTTTAGAAGCAAGGTAAAAAACTGGCTCTGGTCTAACGACAACTAATTTTCACGGTACCTAACTGTCGTGATACTCCCGAAATCCGGTTCTAAGACTATTTTGCCTTTACCCTTCTACCTCTCTGTATAGATGTACTCTTAACATTGTAACATGCTAGCTCTCATCTCAACTGCTTGTATTGACCTGTATGCACTGTATTCCGTATGTATGTAACCTAAGCTTAAGTAACCTTGTACCTGCTGCGACCGGCTACCCCTGGATTTTGTGCGCATTATCAAATAATAAACATAAACATAAACATATTCTGCTATAAAGTGAATGGGGAAGCTCTTTGTCCAATGGAGTCATAGGGAAAAGAGATGCACTCATAAATAACCTGAGTTGAGGTTCTATGGCATACACCAATTGAATTTAGAAATATAAACTATGGCTAGATTGTCTTCTATTTGCTGGCCAACTAGAATCTATTACAGTCATTTAACCTCAAGATCCATGAGATCCAAGAGAGATACATGGCAATGCGATTTTGTAAACTGTGAGAAACTACATCCATTATATTGTTAAATTATTCTGGATAAAGTCAGTGATGGCAGATGCTGGGAAGAGGGTACAGTAGGAAGTTAAACCAGAGAATTAAAACACAGATACCACTTCAAAAAGTGTTTTGGGAACCTGTGTAAAATCTATATCACTGACAAAGGGAACATAATGCAAGGTGTATTTACTTCTTAATTTGTAATTAGAATTAAACCCCTGAGTAATATGATTGTGTTTGGACCTGCAACATGGGATCTCTGAAAGCTTTAGAAATGGCAAATTGAACATGAAGCAGAATGTTCTATGACTGATGTCTGCTCAAGTCAACGCAGTAATTGAAATGCATTGCTTCATGGACACATAGAGCTGAAATATTCTGAGGGTGAATATGATTCCTTATAAATAATGAGAGTTAGGCTCCACTTTCCCAGTATTCCTAAAGCAAATAAAATCTTGAGAAACCCAGGAATCTGTGATATTTTTCAACAAGTCCAAATACATGGTAGATGCAGTGAAGTATTGTTTATTCCCACTCTAGGAACCAATAATTTCTAATGAATTCTTTCCAGCATTGTATATTTAAATCAGCCTGAGAGTCAAATAATCATATTTTATTTGAGCTACAACTATCATTAATTGTTTTATTTTTAATAATTTATGAAAACACTATTTTATCTTTTGATTCTCGTATAGAAGGAGATTTAAAGTAAGCACATATTTCCAATGCTAATAGTCAATGTACGTGTGTGTGTACTGAACTCAATTGAATTAAAATGAGTGTGCAGTGCCATTGTAATTCAAGTACACAATCACCTGTCACATTATTTTCATATTTCTTTCAATAAAATACATTTTTATTTCAAACCAGATTGTTTATTTATTCATTTGAATTTGTGTAAAGTGCTGCTCGTCCGTGGGCCTCATGGTGCACAATTGTGTCTGCGTATGTAGGTTGTATGTTAAAATATGAAAATGTGGATTTTCTGAACATGAAATAAAATCTCAAAATACAAAAGCTGACTGTGCATATCTTTTTCAGGGAATGGCTTTTAATCTTTTTTGGATAGGGTGTCACCCAACTGAAAAATAATGAGACAAAGGTCACACACACACCTCAGTGATTTGCTTCTCTCAGTACCTTTGTAGTAAAAGACCGTTTTGGTTGCATTACACTTCACAGTTTAACATTACCTAACATGGCCAATATGGAGTAGAGAAATTCCACTGTATGACATGTTTTCCAGCACTCAAACCTTCCTGTGCAGAAGTACTAAAACAGGCAATCAAGTGTAAATTCAAAGACAACGTATTTTTATTGAATATTCTGACGCAGAGTCAGACACCTAACCCTTTGATGATTGCTTCCTCTTAGGAGAGGCTAAAGGGTCATCTCACCCTAGAAAGTGACCTCATTGTTGTTTGGTGCCCTACCTTTTAATCCATAGAAAAGGACCTCTGGCCTTTGGGAAGAGGATTCTGGTATTAGGTTAGAATGTACTTTGTGAATATATGGCGATTTAGCCATTTATACTTCACCGGCTGATACATCTAGTACCATATTATTGAATATTAATCTTAACTCCTGCTTAACTATTGCAAAGATGCATGCAGAGTGTAGCATGAAGTGCTATGTAAGCAGACATATATTATTATTATTATTACCAGTGGTAGTAGTTCTAGTAGTATTATAAGAGGTACTAGTATTAGTAGTGTTTTAGAACTACACAATTCTGTGTGTTGCTCTGTAGAACATGTAGCAACACATTAATTTTCAGATCAGAAATAGTATAGACAAATAAGTCCCCACAATTCTAATAGCAGAATGTTTTTGACATTCAATACACAATAAGTTGGCAGTATCACCAGACCTAGATCCAGCGATGTCAGCATTAATACAGAAAATGCGATACAACCCAAGGAAGGGCATTGGCAGGTCAAATTGTTTCAGGCTGCAAAGGAGGCTAGGCACTGTGATGAATAACCATCACTTCTTTTCTGGTGGTGTACTCTCCCCGTGTGGCCAGGGGACGGCATCCACTACCTGATTCTGACCTTGTTGGAGGCTAAATGAGGGAGAATCACATGGGGGAGACAACCCCTAGGGAAGTAGTAGGACACCACCGGACAAGACATGGTGTCCCCCTTCCTCTCATATAAGCCATTTCTATTGGCCAGGAACCTAAGCAGTGTGCACATCGTCATGCTTACTCATGCCCTGTGCCAACAAACCAGTTTTCAGATGCCCCCACAAGCTCCATTTGAACCCTTATCAATAATTGATGTGCCCTTTTCTTGCATAGGCCTGATATAGTTGGACCCCTTGAACCATCGAAATTAGGAAACAGGTATTTATTGGTAATTGTAGATTATGCAACTTGATATCCTGAAGCATTCCCATTATGCAATAATGCAACCCAACAATTTCTCAAACACTTGATCCCATTTTTCTCAAGCGCCGATTCCTAAAAGAGATCCTGACAGACCAGGGAGCTACCTTCATGAGTCGACTTATAGCAGAAGTAAAGGAAATATGGCATATAAAAACATTTAGGACTCTTCCATTTATCATCCACAGCCAATGGGTTATTGGAACGATTCAATAAGACCATAAAAGATGTTAGTGAAGGCAGACAGCAAATATTTGGATATTATGACACCTTAGGCCCTTTTTGCTATCCAAAAAACACCACAGTGCTCAACAGGATTCTCTCTATTCAAGTTGTTATATGACAGAGAACCACAAGTTGTTCTTGACATGTTATGGGAGACTTGGTAAAGGTTGGTGAAAACCACCTTGCCACTTGCCCAAATTGCCCGATGGTAAAAAGAACATCTGGCTACTGTTAGAACAATAGCCATATGTTCCTTTTACCATTGGGCAATTTGGGAAAGTGGCAAGGTGGTTTTCACCTACCTTTCCCAAGTCTCCCATAACATGTCAGAACATCTTGTGGTTCTCTGTCATATAACAACTTGAATAGAGAGAATCCTGTTGAGGGATAGAACAATAGTTCAAGCTCACATGGTCAAGGCCCAAGAAAATCAAAAGATATACCATTACAAGAAAGCTTTGCTTAGGTCCTTTTCCATTAGACAAACGGTGCTCAGTCTCCGTCCATCGTCTGAGAACAAGCTGTTGTCCAAATGGTATTTTTCTTAGATGATAGAACAAACAGGGCCATATGATTAGCGAGTCTCCCCACTGAATAGAAATATTAACACTCATATCTATCACGTACACCCCCTCAAGGAGTGAAGGGAGGATCCCGTTGAGACCACTACAGTGTTATTGACTAGTTTTTTGACTGAAGAATCAGATAAAAACACCCTGATTCCTTCCCAGCTGTCCCATTTTCAAAGAGATCTATTAGAACTGCTAGAGCAATTTCCTGATGTCTTTAAGTCTGTGCCAGGAAGAGTGAAAGGGAGCTTCCATTACATCCATACAACCCCAGGGAAAGTGGTCCATTTAAATACCCACAGGATCCCAGAGGCCAGAAAATAAATAGTCATAGAGGAGGTGGTAATATATGTAGTATATGCTAAGAGCAGGCATCATTGAACCATCTCAGAGCCCTTGATCCTCTCCGATAGTACTTGTTGCCAATCATGGAGGTTCTACATTGTCTTCAGAAGGGTGAAAAGGGTTTTCCAATTCAACAGTTACCCTATGCCCGGGATAGACGATCTGGTTGATTAATTGGGAACCGCCGTCTTCCTCTCCACAATTTATCTGACAAAAGGACATAGGCAAGTTCCCGTTAATCCTGAAGACAAGGTGAATAATGCTTCTTAAACCCTCATTGTACTGTTTCCTCCAACCTTATTCCTCTTTCTGTAGGGCTTATACTGATGATATAATCATATATATTAGGATACGGAATGAGAGCTTTGAGGAAAGCCAAGCTCACAGCCAATCTGAAAAAGTGTCACTTGACCTGCAGTTAAGTATCTTGGATTTATTGTTGGTAATGGATTGGTTCAACATCTTAGTGACAAAGTGAAAGCTGTACAAGAAACTCCAGTGACCAGAACCAAGAAACATCTAAGAGCCTTTTTAGGTACTATAGATGTTTTAAGCCCAGCTATTCTTCCATCACGTCCTGCCCTAGTGATACACTTTGGAATGTATAACCCCAAAAGATAAATTGGAGAGATGAAGATGACCTATGTTTTGACAAACTCATAAACATTCTGTGCAGTGAACCAGTGAGTTAATTTTACAGACAGATGCTTCACGTCCATGTTGGGGGGCTATCCTTTCACAAGATCATGAAAGCACAGAACATCCCATTCACTTTATCAGTATACAGCTATACCCCCGAGAAAAGAACTATGGCACTATTGAATTGGAGGCCTTTGCTGTACAATGGGCAATGTCATATCTTAAATAATACCTCACTGGCAGGAAGTTTAGATTGGTCAAAGATCACTAGCCATTAAAATGAATGAGCCTCCACAAGGACACCAATGCATGGCAATGCACTGGTTCTTAGGTATGCAGCCCTATTAGCTTACAGTAGAACAATAAAAGGAAGAGACAAGGAAATGTAGAATTCCTTTCCAGTTTCCTAATAGGTGCTGAGAGAACCAGCAACATTAGAGGAAGGGTATGTGATAATTCTGATGGTGTCATCACTTCTTTCCCAGTGTCAACCTCTCCCTATATGGCAATGGGACAGCAGACACTACCTGTCTCTGACCCTGGGGGTGGCTATATGAGGGAGGATCACATAGGTGGTGACAGCCTCCAGGGAAGTAGCAGGGAACCAACAGAGACATGGTATTCTCTTCCTCTCTTGAGGACACCTCATCCATACTCAATGCCTTAATTGCATATTGTTACACATCCCCTCATTCATTTATGAAGAACATGGAAGATCTTTCCTGTATGGAAGTCTCATGAAAATTATTTTCCAAACTCTACCTGTAAGTCGCTCAGAGCTGACTTGGACCCCTTGCTCACTATTCTTAGAGAGGCACAGCTACACCCTACTGATGAGGTTCAACCAGATCGAAACACATGTCTGGGGTTGCTGTTGGTACCCTTATCCAGATGAGAATTGCCTAGCATTTCGGTGCTGGACTGCCCCAGGGCAGGACAAAGACTGATATGTTTGGGATATTTCTTCTCTGTGAAAGATAGTGAGCTAAAGACTCTGTTAGGGAGAATTCTCTGTTTAGGCTGAATTTCCTAACCTAGTGAGTCCCCCAGCAGCTTTGCTGGATTTCTGGAGTTTGTTTTTTTCCGTCCTGCCAAGAGTGTGACTCTTTTCTCCCACTCTTGGACATGTATGTGTGTAATTCCTTTGAAATGTCAATGTGTTCGATGGGCTATGGGGTCTTTTACTCCATAGGGTCTCATATGTTTTTCTATGTGTGTTACACCGCACCCTACGTGCCGTAACACCGGGGCGTCCTAGCGGACCCCCACCATAGACTCCATACCCGGGGACTGACTACTGTCTCCCCGGGCATGTAAAGTCACCATTGGCTTTACTAGACCTAAATTTACTAACAGAACTAGTACAAACCATCTTATTGTGGACGTACTAGTAGGGGTAATTCGATTACTCCTAGGTCTGTTACTCGAGGGGGCACTGTCCCGTCCCCCCTCGTCGAGTTTTGGCTGGTGGCAGTGGAAACTACTTGTTATGTTCGACCCCGAACATAACCCTATGGGATTCGTCCCATGGTTGGAGATTTACCCTTTTTCTCGTTAATCTCTAACGTACCACCGGTCTCCTTATCTTAAATAAGTTTATCGGATGGTATTTTCTGCCAGAACTCGGTTTTTAAAATGGCGTCTGTGTTCATCTCTGTGACTCCTAAACCAAAGGTTGAGCCCTTTGTTCCACTTTTGGCGGGCCTCTGGACAGAGACCCTCCAAAGTGGTGCCATTCAGTCTGGGTTACCACAGGGGTGTGGGAGGGGGTTTAGGCAGCCTGGACCGAGTTGCCTTGCCAACTCCGGTCGCACTCTGGAGTGATTGGCCCAAGTGGTGAGCCTTCCCGCTCACCACTTAGCATGTGTTGATTGACAGCTAGAGGCTGAATGAATGGGGGTTTTCTGCATAAAAGCAGGGCTTTTGGGACTGGATCTTCAGAAGTCGCCACAGGACCTAAGAATCCGACGAGGGTAACGCTGAGCCGACCTGCACGACGACACCTCCGGTGGAGCCCTGCGGAACCGACTCACCACTTCCCGACGACAGAGGAGATCTCCCTGCCGGAGAGTCTCTTCCCCTGGCTGGTGGGAACAACCAGTCCCCTTTGCTTTTTATTCGCCTCAGGACGCAGCGGTCGAATTGCCCGTGCAGAGCACCTCGGCAACCGGATAGCTACTACCCCTGTACCGCGACCAAAAGGTGGTGCCTTGTGATGGAGCACTCCGCGGCTGGTCTCTTCCCTGGTGGTGGACATGTATGTGTGTAATTCCTTTGAAATGTCAATGTGTTCGATGGGCTATGGGGTCTTTTACTCCATAGGGTCTCATATGTTTTTCTATGTGTGTTACACCGCACCCTACGTGCCGTAACACCGGGGCGTCCTAGCGGACCCCCACCATAGACTCCATACCCGGGGACTGACTACTGTCTCCCAGGGCATGTAAAGTCACCATTGGCTTTACTAGACCTAAATTTACTAACAGAACTAGTACAAACCATCTTATTGTGGACGTACTAGTAGGGGTAATTTGATTACTCCTAGGTCTGTTACTCGAGGGGGCACTATCCCGTCCCCCCTCGTCGAGTTTTGGCAGGTGGCAGTGGAAACTACTTGTTATGTTCGACCCCGAACATAACCCTATGGGATTCGTCCCATTGTTGGAGATTGACCCTTTTTCTCGTTAATCTCTAACGTACCACTGGTCTGCTTATCTTAAATAAGTTTATCGGATGGTATTTTCTGCCAGAACTCGGTTTTTAAAATGGTGTCTGTGTTCGTCTCTGTGATTCCTAAACCAAAGGTTGAGCCCTTTGTTCCACTTTTGGCGGGCCTCTGGACAGAGACCCTCCAAAGTGGTGCCATTCTGTCTGGGTTACCACAGGGGTGTGGGAGGGGGTTTAGGCACCGTGGACCGAGTTGCCTTGCCAACTCCGGTCGCACTCTGGAGTGATTGGCCCAAGTGCTGAGCCTTCCCGCTTACAACTTAGCATGTGTTGATTGACAGCTAGGCTGAATGAATGGGGGTTTTCTGCATAAAAGCAGGGCTTTTGGGACTGGATCTTCAGAAGTCGCCACAGGACCTAAGAATCCGACGAGGGTAATGCTGAGCCGACCTGCACGACGACACCTCCGGTGGAGCCCTGCGGAACCGACTCACCACTTCCCGACGACAGAGGAGATCTCCCTGCTGGAGAATCTCTTCCCCTGGCTGGTGGGAACAACCAGTCCCCTTTGCTTTTTATTCGCCTCAGGACGCAGTGGTCGAATTGCCCGTGCAGAGCACCTCGGCAACCGGATAGCCACTACCCCTGTACCGCGACCAAAAGGTGGTGCCTTGTGACGGAGCACTCCGCGGCTGGTCTCTTCCCTGGTGGTGCACCGGACTTCACTTTTCTTCGACGACGAGATCATCTCTACTCTTGGCAAAGACCCGACGTGCATCCACCACCAGGAACAACTGCCCTCGCCGGAGCTGCTCTCCACAACAAGGTACCGTGTCCGCCTGGCTTCCCTTTCGATCGGTTCGAGTGAGGTGTCTTAATCCTCTCCGTTCCGTTGGGTCGCCTCCAAGCTTTTCTCATTTATTGTTCTGAACTAGTTCAATCTGCTGATAACAATTTGCTACAAAGACTTGAATGCATCTCCACTAGAGACTTTTTGGGACATCGCGCCTTGCCTCTCTCCGAGTGGGCCTGGCCTCTGAACTTTATGATCTATTGTGATTCTTGCCTTCCCACCTTGCATTTTATCCGCGAAGGATTGAACTGGGTTGATTTCATAACCTGCCTATCTTTTTCTCTCCCGTCCTAACCAATGTTCGAGTGTCATCTAGGTTGAGGTATACACCTCTGTCTGAACATAAGTGGTACCAGTAGAACCTAGAGTTGTCGAAATATTGCTAGGGGGATTGATCGTTTTCTGCTTCGTAGAGTAATTGTGTTTGATTTGTTTGCCGTGATAGTGCTATAGTGTTTTTCATAGATGTTCTGTTATAAATAAATACCTTAATATCTTTACACTAAGCTTCGTTGCGTGTTTGCTTGTCTTGCTGTGAAGAAATGCCCTATGTTGTATACTCCACATACTGCTCAACTTTTCTTGAGAGAAGTCTGACTGCTCAGCCACAGCTACCAAGTGAATCTGTGTGGTGCAGACTGCTACCAAGTAGGTTCACTGCCAAACGCCTGTAGTCCTAAATCTTTTGCAGTGGTCCCAGAGGGAACTGCACAGGTTTCCACCTAACAGACTCTAGGTAAGGCTCTTGTAACCAGGACTAATGTCTGGCAGAGAGTCTGCCAGGACCACCCTTGTTATTAATGGTCAATGTAAATCACTTGATGTAGCTGCAACCTCAGTCTCTTTGCCATTCTCAGTATAATTTTGACTCCTAAATGAGATGGCAGAAAGTGAGTAGCAATAAAGCAATGACCCCCTTTCCCCCAGGCATCAGCAATAAATGACCATTCATACAACACAAAGTAACAAATCACAACGGCCCAGATGTACAAAAATGTTGGGGCACAAGTGATTGGATGAGCATCTCCTCACTTGTACCAAAAAAGGAACTGTCCAAGTCACATTCACAGATCTTAGATGTGCTGCTTCAGATCCCTTTTGTCATTCCTTTGCACCTCTGGGCAAATAAGGGGGTGTTTCAGGCCATTTACAAGTGCACCCCGAATTCACAAATGGGATTCGCTTTTAAATTCTCCTTTTGAAACAGCCACATGTGGAGGTGAAGGAAATGACAGGGTTATTATTCTTTTTGAAGTGTGACAGCCATTGGTTTAACATGCAGCTGTCACACTTGCATTTCCATCCCCCAAGCAGGGATGGAAAGGTTTTTTTTTCTCTGAAATTTCACAGATCTCCGTGATATGTGCTCCTAGTAACCACGTGGTTGCTGGGATCCTGCCATACATCAGTTTCGGGAACACACTTATGAAATTGATATTTGACAGGGGGCTGGACAACGCATCTCTGTGTAATTGTCCAGCCTATCCTGAAAGTCTTAGGTCACATTTAAGAATTAGGTAACCTGAACATTTCCGCAAAGAGCGCAAATGATAGGAACACATTCTCTGCACTCCTTTCATTTACACTCATTTTTCGAGAATCTGTCCTAAAGTGTATTTAGGGAGATATACACAATTATAGCAATTTACAAAATAATGACAATCATGGATAGCATGCAGAGGCAGCTGGCACATTGGAGTGTCAGAGGCAGTGACCCACCCGTTATTTTCAAAGGAAATGCTATTATTGTTTTATAGATGGCATCTAAAAATGGGGGCAATAGAAAACCTGCTAAAAGTGAAAACTGAGTTTTCTTTTTGTTGCATTCTCATGTTGATTTAACATTAAAGGTTTCTGACTCACAAATGATTAGGGGATGGCTGGATGCACTGTATGTGTGCAGTGGGGCGAGTGCACTAAAGAGCCATACTCGCTGTACACGCAGAACGCAGTTTGAGCCCGATGAGGTATCAAAGGTATCAAAACCAGGCTCACATATATGGCTAGGGGTGTTAACATTGACATGCCACCCTACCCCCAAGGCATAGCTCACACTTCACCCTGCCTCCTGTCTTATCACTCATGCAGGCTGGGGTGGGGTTACAATTTTGTGACCCCACCCACCCTGCATAAGAGACAATGAAGGTCACAGGATTAAGAGTTAGGATGGCATATTGTGTCACGGAACAAGAGAGGTCCAAGGTGGGCTTTTGGTTTCCAGTTCAACCCTATGCCCATACTCAGCTCAGAGCGACTATTGCTTTGCCACACGACACGTGTGAAGTCCCACCAACACATGCAACTGCAGCTCAGAAATTGAGGAAAGAAGCAGGCATGGACTATTCAGAAAAGATGAACAACGTATTTTGGTAAGCAACACGGGAAGCACTGTAATAAATTTTATTTTGATTCAAGTCTCGTCTTCTCACCTAGAAATAGATTGTAGCTGCAGGATGACGGTCTCAGATGTCCAGGTGTCTTAAGATGTCTGCTTCAAGATGAAGCAGAAATCCTAGGGAACATGCAAACCTTACAATGCAGCAACAGTTGCTGCTAAAGAAAATACTGCCATGCACCGGTGAAACTGTAAAATTGGTTGGCACGATTTTAAAAACAGCACCATGTTTCGTTTTATAGTTTCAAACTCAATACTTTTATTTTAAATAGGGGTATTTTGAATTTGAATCTACAAAATTAAACATGAGTTTGCAATTTACTGTAGTAATCATTTTTAGAGTTTATCTTGAAAATGGTCGAGTAATTTGCATTTTAGCAGAGTAATCATTGTTCCAGAGTCCACACCATTCCCCTTGCAAACGGTGTGTGGTTTCCCAGGGCACACAGAGAGGCAACACGTCAGGAGTTCTCCCTGTGGGCCAGCAGCATCAAAAACCCCATGGCTGCACTATTGCTCTGATGTGTGGCCGTCCTGTGCCTCTGCATGTGATCCTAGCCTCCAACCTCAATCCAAGGGCTACCACAATAACATGAGGGGGGATTGGATCACATTTTGTATTGTATTTGGATTTTATTTAGATTTCATATATCGCTTTATATCGAAGCGCTGTACATAGATTCATCAAACGGTACAAAACAAAAGGGATAAAAGAAGGCAAACTGCAATGTTAACTATATTGAAGTAAGTGAGATCCCAGGGAATTACAAATTAGGGAATACACAGAGACAGGGTGAAGATAGAGAGGAACAGTATTGCAATTCAGAGGAGCAAGCAACGCGAATGAACGAAAGCAAGACTGAGAATACAGAGGACGAGGAACAACAGGAAGCAATTGAGAGCAAGAGTGGAGTGAATGAGATGGGGTGTAGAATGCAATTACAGAATAAAGATATTCAGGAGCAAGATCATAGAGGGATTTAAAAAACATACACAAAAAGTTGAATTTGAGGTGGGACAGGAAGGAGAGACAGTCAAGATTAGAAAGAGAAGAAGAAATAGAATCATGCAAAGCCAAAAGAAAAAGTGGATGAATGGAAGCAATAAAAACAGATTTCAAGGGTGCAAGATGAATAAGAGGAAGACCAAAGATTGCAGAAGAGCAGTAGAAGGAACGAGAAAAGATAAGTGAAGATATCAAGAGGTTAGTGATCTTAATGGTCAGGAAGGGACAAGCTTTGCGAATGTTATAGAAGTGAAAATGACAGACACGAGAGGATAAGGAAATGTGATGCTTAAAGGATAGCTCAGAGTCTAAATAAAGTCCCAAGTTTTGGGCTGTGGCAGAAATTGCCACTTGTCAAGGAGGAAATGAAATAAAAGAAGGACAGAGAGGAAACAGACTAGTATTAGCAGGAAGGAAAAGTACCACAGTTTTAGCAGCATTGAGTACTAAAAGGTGAGTCGACATCCAAGATCTGATTGCAAGGAGACAAGTGGAAAGTTTGTTGTGGATGTCAGAGGAAAAAGATGAATAAGACAGTAAAAGCTGAGTGTCGTCGTCATACAAGTGGTGGGATAGACCAAAAGAAGACATTATTTTAGCCTGTGGGGAAGCATAAATGGAGAAAAGAAAAGGACCAAGACCCGAACCTTGAGGAACGCCATAGACAAACGTGAGTGTATCAGAGGAAGCCCCTGCCCAAGAGACCGGGAATGTCCTCTGGCACAGGTATGACATAAACCAAGAATGAACAGATCCGGTAAGGCCTAAAGAGGAAAGAGAAGCCGGCAGGAGGGAGTGATCGTCAGTCTCTAAAGCTGCAGATAGATCAAGTAAGATAAGGAGACATGAATGTTTAGAATAGCTTGCAGATAGTGAGGGGTCTAGTACAGAAAGAAGAGCAGTCTCAGTAGAATGAAAAGGGTGAAACCCCGACTGGAAGCAGGGAAGAATAGTTAAGCTAAAAGAAAGTAGAGACTTGGGAGAAGATAATGCACACAGGTATTTTAGAAAGATAGGGCACTACTGAAATAGGAGAGAAATTAGAAACTAGAGAAGGATCAGCAGAAGGGTTCTTTAAGATTGGAATAATTGAGGAGTGCTTAAATTAGGAGGGAAAAGTCAAGAGGCAGATATTGAACAAAGAAGTGAAGTAGGAAACAAGAGAAGGATAACTTTGGAAATGTGTGCCTAAGGTATAGGATTAGATGAAGAAGTGGTTAGGTGAGCCCGGGTCAGCAAAAGAGAAGTCTCCTCATTGATATCGGGAGTGAAAGAGGGACTTGTTTCCTTTGGAGGCACAATAGGAGAAACAGTAGCTGATTGCAAATTTTAGGACCTGATAGCAGAGCAAAGAGAAATCACTTTAGAGGAAATCTATGAGGCAACGTCAGTAGCTCACAGAGAAGAATTAATAGAGTAATCAGGAGTAGGGGGGAGAAGACGTGAAAGTGTTTGAAAGGGACGCCTAGGATAATTTGACTGGGTGTGTCAGAGATCAGCAAAGTAAGAGCATTTAGCTGAGAGGCGACAGTCGTCATAGAGATTGTGCTAAGAAAAGAAAGAACTATAGTTTCCCACAGTCTTGGACTTCAGCCAACTTCTCTTACAACGTCGAAGAGCACCTTGCATGTCGTGGAGCTGAGAGGAGAGCCAGGGTTGTGGGGGCTTACGAGAATGATAGAAAACGGAGGTAGGGCAAAGGGCATTGAGTGAGGAAGAAAGTAAAGAGGAGAGATTGGATGCTGCCTCGTCAGAAGACAGGGTAGCAAAGGATGAGTGGGAGGGTAAAGCAGAAATACATAAATGACAAAAAGTGGAGTGTTAAAGTTGCGTAAGTCATGCTGAGAATATGAAGAAGAAGTTGAGAGAGAAGAAACAGTATCAGGGGACGTTGGGATTATTGAGACAGAAAGGGGTCCTACTGCAGCAGAAATACACATCATTTAGTTATGCTAAGGTGTGATTTCAAGTGTTGAAATAATTGAAATCGTACTTTAGGATAAATCTTCTAACTTCACTCACCAATGTACAGAAGTGGCTGGTTGTTACCTGTCGTCTATGGTCAAGCTGCTTATAAACATTTGCAGCACAGATATCTCAATGGGATAGGTGTGTGCTGCTGACATCTGTGCTCATACTGCAGATCAGTCCTAGAACGGCCAATTCAGCATTTCTTTCTGGAGTTGATAAAATGGGTACTATTAAAATGACTAATATTATGATTCCTGTGAATCAAGGTAAGAAGCACTACATATAACAAAAAACCACAGAGGTTTATATTTACCATGGCATATGCACCCTACGTAACTTATCTCTCCAATTCAGAGCACAGTGTTTGAAGGAGGACACTAATCAATTAAAGGTTGAAAGAGCCAGTTTAGCAATGGGAGCGGAAGTATGTGTTTGTGGCAGTGTCTCTGAGCGTACAGGGGTTTACAGTGGTGTGTATGGAGGGGAATATTTGAAACGTGTTCAAACTGGGCTGAAACACAGTACTGCCCAGGCTGCTGGTGCCCTCCCAGTCTTCCCATGGTTATATGCTTAAATGCAAATCTGAATGAGTCATGGCAGAGTGAGAATGTTATAAGAAGGTGAAGTGGCAAAGAGAGCAGTTGGCGGACAAGAAGTGCCAGTACAAATGTTTTCATTCAGAAATCACATTTGCTTTGCAGTCAGTGTACATCCAGGTGTGGCCTTTCGATAAAGTGTGAAGGGGCGCTGATGCACCACCCATCATGGAGGAGCCATCCATCATTCGAGACAGCCAGTCCGCTCAGTGTAAACACGGAGCGTGTCCTCAGCTTATTACTGCAGCTGAAGAGGCGCTCCTGGACTGGCTTTGACACAGTAGATTTCCCCACTGCACATTCCCAATGGGCCATGCTTGGCTGATATATTAGACTTCCCAAACCACAGACGGCCCATTGGGAATGCAGGCTGGTGTACTGCAGGGCTAGATTTGAGTAGGGTTTACTCCTGTACCTCCCCTTACATTTAGAGATGGTGACATAAAGATGCTCCAGTTCTACTTCGCCTGTGCAGGAACAATGAAGCTATATCTGCTTCCTAGATTCTGGTGCATGCTGTGTGGGACCTGAAGGGCCATTGTGACAGTCAGCATGATGGGGCCAGTGTTTGGAGTCCCTATGTGGTTTTCAGATAAGAACAAAAAGAATGTCTGTATGTATTTGTGTGTGTATGCATGCATGCAAGGGGTTGTCTCGCAAAAGTGCACATGTGATGAAGATGGAGTGTATTTAGTTTGAGTGTACAAATTAATAAAAGCAGGAATGTGTGTGCGTCCATCTGAGTTGGGCGGGTTGCAGGCCTCCAAATGGGTGTGGGTGGGGATGATTGGTCTAGACAGCAAAGACATGTTTTCTTACGGTGGCATTGCATTTTCTTAACTAGCATTTAGGGAAAAGGCAAAATTAGTTTTATAACCTAGGTGTGTGGGGGTACATTTATGCAGCTAGCAAGAGCATGTTTGCTCACTGCAGTATAGCATTTTACAGGCATTAAGGGCAAAACCAACATGAATGTTCTTACATTGGGGGTACATTTGTGCAGTGAGGAAGGGCATTTTTTCTTACTATGGTATTTTTACTGGCATGTAGGATAAAACGAACATGATGAGTGTTCCTACATTGGGGAGGAGACACATTTTTGCAGCCAACAAAGGCATTTTTTCTTTCTGTGGAAGGCATTTTTTTAGTGGAATCGAGGCGAAATCCAACAGGGTATTTATGTGGCCATAATTGCTACAGACACTATGGAAATGTTTTCTTACAGTGGCATGGCATTTTTTGATGGCATTACGGGGAAAAAACAACAGAAATATGTTCTTTCCAGGATACTACCATTTATTGGAAGCACCAGCATGGACATGGTTTGTTATAGTATCATTACTGGACTTATGATTGAAGAAAACATGAATATGTTCTTATGTGTGAATATTGGCATATATTAGTGCACTCAGCATGGGCATCTATGGGCATAGACTGCATTATAAGAATCCCTCAGTACACCTCTTGGTTGGTTCGGGAACCCTCACTAAGTCCAGTCACTTCTGCATCTTTATGGCAAATGTTTACGCCCCACCAATTAAAAAATTCACCAGCCTTCTCTGCCAGAAACCATATCCAAAAACAGGACAAACATGAATGTACTCATTCTTAAAACGGTAAAGGATCACAACATGTATGAACATCTCTCATGGGATTCCACAGATGTCTAGAGGTCTATGTATGTTACTAAAAACAGAACTTGGATGTCCTAATCAATAAACAGTGCGTCTTCAAAACAGAACTCGTAAATGTTCTTTGACCTAAATTCTTAAAGTTCGGCTTTTCCTCATAGGCAGTTTATTTTATTACCAAATCTTCATCAGAATGCTAAATGTGAACAGGTATGGTCAAGGTTAAAGAATTCTGGAATGTAAACCACTGTAGAACAAGACAGTTACATTGCAATAGTTCCAAATGAACTTATTATGTGTAATCATATATACAATGATACTGCAAGTTTTTCCGTAAGAGGAATGCTCCACGTGGATGCAAACCTCTGGGTAAGCAGTCTAGAAAATGTTGAGTCTTTCATGTGTTTGCATCTATGTATGTGACACAAAAGTGCAACTAGACGAAAAGGTGACTAAGCGACACGCAGAATCTAAATAGAATGGGACAATAATTGGCTTACCTTTTGGATGATGCTAGAGGTTGGAGCGAGTGGGTAAAGCACTATGCACATGGTTGAAAGGTGAATTGAATGTTGAACTGTGCCGCAAACAGACTTTTTTATGTAGAAGCATACCACTAAAAGGCAATCAAGGGTGAGCCACAGATGTAATTAAATTCGAAACATTTTTTTAACATAGGTTAGGATTGACCCAGTCTCAATGTTGCTTCAATGAAAAGCATTTACACAGTCAAGGAGGACTATTTGTGCAGCTCTTACTAGGCTGTAATGAGAGATAGACAATAATAAGATTCGGGGAAAATATATTTGATCTTACGTCACCAGTGTAAAGCAATGATGTTATGGAAAGACTTGTCTCAGTATGTGGGTAAGCAGTAATGGGTGCTATGTCTAATTAAATTAATGTCACCCAAACAGATGGAAGGCCTAGAGCATAAAGCAACTTTGCAATCGTGGAATGTTTTACGTGGTGGCATGTTTGATCAAACTTGAAGGATAAACAGTCTATTGGGATGCAGAGTGTGAGAGTATACATTTTTCAAGAAATAAAACATATAGTGGTGGCCCTTAGGGCACAGTCGGTAGATAACATTGTATACCTTGATATGGAGTTGAGTAAATCATGCATGGTTCAAAAGTACAGGCCATAGAATACAAGCATTAAGTAAATATACATGTGTTTGCACTGTGTGAATAGAATGGTGTTCTAGCTTCAGTATTCTATTACAGGTCAAGAATATGATAATGGCCCTCATTACGACCCTTGCGGAAATCGGAAAACGATGGCGGAAATGCAATACCGCCATCGAATAGCGCTCGGTGCGACTATGACCCGTCACCGCAAAGTACGAAGCCATTAGCGACACCGTAGTGAACGCCAACGCTAACTGCACCAAGCACGCGCGCGCGCGCCATGCCAAACCGCAAACACCACCATGGCGCAAGGGTACGCCAATTCCGACTCTAGCGGACATGTACCTAACGCCATCAGGCATGGCGTAATGTACCATTCCGCCATGGCGAGAAGTACGGCATCGCGAATCAACCGTAAACGGCCCCACTGAGTGCCTGTACACCGCTCCCTGCCCACAAAGTACAACTCCCCGTAGGTGCAATGAAGTCACAATGCAACCATTGAAATGTACAAGTCACCCATGCATGGCAACGAACAAAAGAAACACAACAGGGGCCAATGGGAGCTGCAGGGCACAGATGGCACGAATACAGAAGCCATCCCAATGGACATGACCACAGTCCCCCACCAAGAAACGCACGCAAACACAGGCACCTGTGACCAGCAATATTCCGAGAATCACATCATTCCACCAGTCCACCTGGCTGACCGGCATCTGTTACACAAAACCCAATCCCCCGCCCCTGAGCATGACAACATTCAAACTGTCATATAGGCAGCCCCCATCCCTGACCTCACGGGCTTAGTAGGCAAACGCGCCCAGTACAGTACCACGCAACTAAACCCCGAAGCTGGAACCCAATGCAGATCTCCTCACAATACATCGCCCCCCAAATAGGCATATGCCACATCACTTGCAAAGAAAAACGCTACACGGGCCAAATCAGAATAGAAATTTTATGCACATCAAAGTCACCAAGCCCATACAGCCATCAGGCCATGAACTCCAAAACACTAATCACCATTGTGGGCTGCATCCGCAAGAAATGACCAGCCACTACTTGTGTGTCGCCCTGTTCCCCCATGGTACACAGAGCCACATTCACGTACGAAAAGGCAACATGGAAGCGCACAGAACCGCAGGGCCGTCCCAATGGGGAGGCACTAGTCCAGCTGAAAGGCCGAAATGTTGGTCCGAGCCACCAGTACTGCGTAAGGGCATGTGGGCCATTGGCGATCGTCCCATAAGATCGTAATGCTGCTCCACTGATTAACACGAAGCAGCAGGTGTCGGGAGTAAAATCCATCTGCAGGAGTGGCATACAGATGGCAGTGGCAAAAGGGGAGGAGATACCTGTCAACCAAAAGAAAAGAAAAAGAACAGAATGGCCATCAGAACTACATTCGAACAACTCACTTCAATGATCACACGAAATCCACAGCCATATGCATGCTAGCCCACTCAAAAGGATCATCACCACCCCAAAACCACTTGCGACTCATAACCATCTATATCGAGGTGCAAACACCATCACAAACGAGTGTACCTGTGCATGCGTCTGTCAAAACAGAATCCATCAGATGGGAATGTTAACGTGCATGGACACAAGTGTCTGAGGGCGCCTCGAGACAGGGAGGGCTCAACAAGGCCAGATAGACGATGGTCCCACTATGGCAGCCCTGCATCACATAGCGTAGGGGAGGCGGATAGATCCCAAGAAGCCCTGTACATGGCAAACTCTGTATCAAATCACCTGCCCATGCATCCATTCATCATTCCCTCATCCCGGGTTCAAAACGCCTGAATAATTACTCACATAACATTAGAAACATCCATTGAGTCTGTGCGTTATGCAGCCTGCAAAATCCACAGTGCCCCAGCCCGTAATTCCAGTGTTGTGAAGTAACATGTATTTGGGAACGGCCGGCCTCATCGCCCACGTAGCTATTGCGCATCCCAAACTATTCATATCAATCATTGCTTCCTCGCCATGGGCCCTGTCTCAAGGACATTGAACAATAGAACGTTATATTTGCAGTCAGACCTGTGGGCATCTCCTCGCCGCTAGCTGGAAACCGAAAGCGCCGCCCTTCGAATTCCTCATTTGCAACATCACGTCGAAAAGGCATCTGTGGCCGTTTGAAATCACTAATTATTCCATCGAGTGCGGCTGTGTGTGAAAATGGCAACTGCCTTCACCCACAAATGGGACGCCCCGCCCGTCGTTGCAACTCGGTACAGTGATGCATGAGTGCCCACCTTTACTCGAGTACTACGTTCCACTGACCCTTCACAAGTCTGTTCGCGACTGCACAGATAGTATGTGAAACAATGGGACCACAGCAGAATGAACATATCAACCAATCTTACACGGCCATCGGGTACAAATACATGATTGCAATAGCAAGATACCATTCCCCGAATTGCAGCGTTGTGCGCGGGACGTGCTCGGCCAAAGGGGAGAGCAGTTTGCACAGGTGGTATTAATCACCACAGGTGGAGGCCATACAGCCTGAAAACACATAAATTGCACAGCCAGTCTCCTCCCACAACCACACCGAAATGCTACCGGCAGGACTCGCGATGTTGGCCCTGGGGGACCTGATAGCACTGCAAGTGCTCCAACTCCAAGAAGAAGACGAACACCAACTACAACCAGCCGCACGGAGGAGACGCAGGAGGAGGCCAAGGCAGGGCCAGCAAGGCCCACCAGCACAGCCACTACCACCACGCAGGCAGCCCGCAATACCACGCCTCCGAGCACATCCGTTCAACCTCACTGATGAGCAGATCCACACCCTCTACCGTCTGGACCGGGACACCATAGCCGCCATTGTGGACATGACACAGGCTGACCTTGTCAGCATGATAGATAGCCCAACCGCCATCCCACCCCTACTGAAGGTGGTGTCTGTACTCCACTTCCTGGCCACAGGCACCTACCAGCACACAGTCGGACAGTTGCATGGCATTTCTCAGCCACTGTTCTCACGGACACTATTGCAAGTGCTCGATGCCCTCCTGCATCACGCAGACGACTACATCTCTCTACCACGCTCGGAGCAGGAAATTACCAACACAAAAGTGGGATTCCATGCACTTGCCGGCATACCGGGTTGCATTGGTGCCATCGACTGCACCCATGTTGAATTGGTCGTCCCACATGCCATGGAGGCCCAGTACCGCAACCGAAAACAATTTCATTCCCTGAATGTACAAATGGTGTGTGACTCCAACAGGATCATTACACATTGTTGTGCCCGATTCCCTGGATCAACCCATGATTCTATGGTCTTGAGGAACTCTACAATACCACGCTACATGGAGCGACACGCAGGGAACAGATCCTGGCTACTCGGTGAGTCTCATTACATGCATGATGATGTGGGGTATGTGAATTGGCAATGACCTGGCAGGAAGGGGGGGGGGGTGTGCGTACGTATCAATGGCATTCCACATCATACGTTTCTCGTCCACATACAGGTGATGCTGGATATCCACTGAAGAGATGGCTCCTCACACCAGTCCGGAACCCACGGGACCAGCATGAGGAGGACTACAACCATGCCCACTCACGTACCCGTGTAGTCATAGAACAGGCATTCGGCCTACTGAAGGGCCGTTTCCGCTGCCTCAGCAGGTCTGGCGGGGCACTCCTGTACCGCCATGAGAAGGTTGCAAAGATGGTCATGGCATGTGTCATGCTCCACAACATGTGCGTACGTAGAAATGTGCCCATGCCCCCTGACGCAGAACTGCAAGCACCTGATGATGGTCATGATGAGGGTGGGGATGTGGCAGCACCTCATGGAGTCTGCGAGGCACCGGAGGCCCGTGACATTCGTCAGCATCTCATTGATGTATGCTTCTAGCACTCACGCCTGGTGGCTGATACATGGACACGGGACTCGTGGCACTGCGTGTGTCTGGGACATGCACAATATGGACTGTACGCCTATGATGGCCTAGTACACAAAGATCAATGTCCACACATCTCATTGGTTGATCGTGCACTTTTTATGGCATATGTGATGTCATGTTGAACACCCTATCGACCCGCCACCCAAGTGAGCCCAACACACCCCCTCCACCCTCCTACCTCCCCCCCGAACACCAGTGTCCAAAGATGCTCATTGTCAGTGGGCTGTCGCTATTGCAAGCCCCCTCTGCGGGTATCAGGGGCACCCCTGCCTGTGGAGCGCAGGTTCCTTCCAGATCTACGTTGGGGGCTGCCCTGGATGGAACTTGCAACGGATGATGTGTCTGCCTGCTCACGTCCATGCATGTCCCTAAGGGTTTGCGAGAGCTCAGTGAGCACACGGCGCACTGCGGCAAGTTCGGCACATACGTCTTTGGACGTCGCATGCAGTTCCCCCCTCAGGCTCTCGGTGCTACTCTCCATTTGTGCCCTTAGCGTCTCTGTTCCTCTCTCCATTTCTGCCCTAAGTGTCTCAGTTGATGTTTCTATGTCTGCCTTAGTGCCCCCACATTCATCGGCATGGTCCTTGAGGAGTGTGGCCAGTTGCTGCTGTTGTTCGATCAACTGGTCGAGGGACTGTTGCCTCTGCTGGGCCATGGCCATTTGCGGGGGTGTCACAGAGGGGCTGTTGTCCTCATGTTGCCTTGCCACAGGGCTTGTGGGGGATGGCCAGTCGTCGTCTTGTGGGTGCCCCTGCGTGGTATCCTCATGTTGTACGGGATGGGACAGACAGGGGGATTGGGACAGGTCATGGATGGATCTGACTTCGGCATCCCCGTTTTCTGTGTCCGAGCATGCTGCCATCAATGGGGTGTCACCTATGGTGCTGCTGCCACCAGAGGCAGTGCCTTCTGTGGCATCCATTGGGGGGACCTGTGGTGGTGGTGTTGTGGGCATACTGGCTGCTGGGGTGCCTGTTGATGTTCCCTCCTCTGTGCTGCCACCTGATTTGTGCTGCTGCCGTGTCTTGATGCGTGCAGCTGAGGTGGAGGGTCTCTGGCCGTTGGTCTTGGCCCTCTTTGCAGGTGTGCTGGTAGGGGTGTCCTGTAGCTCGTCGTTTGGATCGGACCCTGTGGTGGAGTAAAGGAGGGCGAGGGTTATTGATGGGTCTGTGGGAATTGGAATGGCATTGTATCACATGCTTTGGGGTGGTACCTGAGGGTGATTTGGGTCGGGGCCTTGGAGGTGCTTTCATTTGTGTGTGGAGTGAGGGTGCAGTTGTTTGGCAGCCTGCAGTGAGGGTGTGCCTGCTGCACGTGTAGTGCGTGTATTAGGGGTTTTTAATTATTTATGTATTTATTGTGGGTTTTAAGGTGCGCTATCAGGCCGATGTGTGTGGACGTTCTCCTGGACATGTGTTTCTGTTGCACTATGTGGACGCATGGTACTTCACATGGATGGACTGTGTGGATTTGGCATTGTTTTATCTGGCCCACCTACCTGAATCTTCGGATGTCTGCACTCCTTTCTCCATCCCTCCGACTCCCTCTATGCTCTCCATTCCGATGGTGGAGGCACAGATTTCTTCCCAGGGGGTCAACTTGATGGGTGATTCAGGACCTCCCCCGGTGGCTGTGGCAATGTTGCGGTTGGCAGAGAGTATGCTGCGGACGCGTATCCGCAGGTCGTCCCATCGCTTGCGGCATTGCTGTGGGGTGCGGGGTGCGGTCCCCACCGCACTTACCCGCTGTGCCACCAGAGCCCATATGGTCTTCTTGTTTGCAAGTGCCGTTCTGGTCATTTGCGTGGAGAAGACGACGGCAGCATTCTCCTGGAGGGTCTCTGTTAGCACGGTGAGTTCCTCACGGGAGAAGTGGACCTGCCGCTTGCGGTCGCACGCTTTCTTCGCTACTTTTCCCATTTTTCTTGGTTTCGCTAGGGTGGGTGACGGGTTGGGGTGTGTTTCAGGGTAGTGATTTTAGTGGTTGTGTGGTTTTAGTGTTTTTATAGGCGTACGCCGGGATGTTTCCCGTTCCGGGCCCATGTTTTAACTTCCGTTTCCGTATATTTCCAGTCACCGTACTTTCCGGTAGGCGCACACTGCGGTGACCGCTAAGAGGGGTGGCGGTATTGCACCTAGGGCGCCGTACGGCGGCGGTGTGGGCCGTTTTTGGGTCATTTCCGCCATCGCGGACTTTGCACTTCCGCCGTGGCGTGGTGCTCGTGCCCGATGGGTCGGAATGGGCCGCACTTTGCTCCTTCGTGCAATGGCGGAAACGCTATTTACGCTGTGGCGCTCCGGTCAGTCACTTTCCGCCAGGGTCGTAATGAGGGCCAATGTCAGGTTGTAGGTAATCATTAATTGCCAATTTATTGTCAGCTTCACAATGGCTATCTTCAAAGACATGGCATTTCATCAACAGTGTTCATGAAATGTGTGCCGATGCAGTGCGTGTGGTCCAATTCCAATGTATCACAGATTTTAGTGACAAGAGAATGCATAAATCAAATGTTAAGATTGGCAGGTGGTATGGTATTTAAGTTGCTGATGAAAATTGACAAATATTACTTAGATTTGTTTATCTGTGAATCGACAAGGAAAACGCCCACAAATGTGTGGATGAGCAGGGGCCAAATATTATTGTATTTGGTTTGTAAATTGCTTTTTTTATGTGATGCATGTACCAGCTTATCTTTTCTGTGTTTGCCTCTTTTTAAGGTTAACATAAGTTTATAACCAATCATTTTGTGAAGGGACAGAGGGCCTCATTACAAGTTTTCTGGAAACAAGGAGGCAGCGGCCATGGTAGGCATAATCTTCACAGAAGCATCGGCACCTATCAGACTCTATGTGAATAGTGACTAACATTTTACCAGCGCCTGACTTCCCGGGCTGCCGGACTTGTAAGGTCCCGGTGGCACCGGGTTAGTCAGGTGCCAGTACAATATTACGAGTCCGGCGGCAACCCACCGGTAATACCAGCAGGGTTACTGCCGGACTCGTAATGAAGCCCAAAGTATTCCAATGATGTTAAATAAGATGTTTCAATGTTGGTGTTCTGTCCCCAAGGACATAAAAGGTGGACCATGGGAACAGGGTCAGCTCAAAGTACCTGATTCCAAATTAAGGTGGAGCAACCATGTCGATCCTGGATTCAGATTGGTGCTGGTCGGTCAAACCGTGTTCCAAGTTGCTGCATCTCATTGGTCCCAGATGGCAAGACAGCATTGAGTCAAATTCAATCAGCTGCTCTGTTGGGTTTGAAGTGATGTTAAGCAATGCAAGTCAAATGGATTACCATGAAAGGTTTGACGATCGAGCATGGTATGAAACGATAAAACTGGTGGTTCACATCAACATGTGACACGATGGTCAAGCAGTTTGAGTCAAGTTGCGATGCATAGTCCTGGCATGCCTATGCATGGTTTGAAGGGGTTCTGGTGCTCAAGCCAGACAGGTGGTGGGGCTCTGTTCGGGTGATGCCACACAGAGCCGGTTCCATGATGAAACCGCAGTGTTTCAAAGAAGCAATGACAGGTCCTGTTGTTTGAAAGGGCGTTGAAATTATCTGGCAGTGAAAAACTGGCTGTTATGGCTCTTAGGATGCTGTGAGTCCCAAACCAAAGGCTCAGGGACAAGGTGAGTCCTTGTTCTCTTCTCCCAACAAGTAGGATTCTGAAAAACACCTTCAGGGGTCCTTTACCTCCAGTGAGGTTGAGTGCTGGTGTAGATGAGAGGTGGGTCTTGCTCCATCAGCACATCATCTCCAATAGGCCCAGAGAGTGGGTGGGGAGAAGAGCCTACCTCTGTCTTGGAACACTCAATCTTCACCTCACTGATGAAGGGCTTTGAAGGGGACTGCTTTCTGAAATAAGGTCGAAATTATTTATTCCTTGAGGCATGGATGGGACACAAGTGAAACAATGAAGGGGTAGGAGTGTTAGGGCAGTTTTTCTGAAGACCAACTAAGGGCTTAGTGAAACCATTCATCTGAGGCAGTACACGACTCGACTCTTAGTATAAGGCTGTACCACCTGAGTTCAGGGTAGCGTAGTTGGAGCAGCCTCTTAGGAGGGAGAGAGGGCTGTAGAATCAGTACAAATAAAATTGTAATACAAATGGTCCAAAGAAACACTGAAACACTATGTATTGTAAACATAAATACTATCACAGATCAATCATATAAACACATTATAGAAAAACACATCACTATGCTTAAAGCTACACAGACCAAAGCATGCAACCTAATTTGGAACAACTAACAGGAATTCCAGGGAAGTCAAAACCAACAGTTACTTTAACATTTCTGTCAGTAATACCAGGGTAGTAGACCCTATCAGTTGTACCATGACGCTCAACAAGAAATCACATAGTAATATCAACTGGACAAAATACTTTTCTAGTCTGGTGAAACACAGATTCTAGGAAGAGTATAAACCCATAACTCTGATTCAGGATAACACAGTTATTCTAGGGGAGTTGAACCTTGGAGTATAATATTCAGTTACAGTTGCTTTTCATTTCACAGACTAAAGGAAGCCATAACTTATTTTAGGATAACACATTTACACTCAAGGTAATTAAACCCTTTTGATGTAATATTCAATTATAGTTTTCTTTCAGTTCACAGACAAAGGGAAGCAATAACTCTAACTTGTTTTAGGATAACACAGTTATACTCAAGGTAAATAAAACCTATATATGTTTTACAGGAGCTAGAAGCAACTTAAAGGCAGGTATAAACCTAAGACTGTGTTTGTGGCTGTCTACAACAGACCGGGGAAAGCAAAATCAGGTGTTACACTTTATGAATGACTCCAAGTTATTCTAGGTATGTAAAACCTAATGCAAACTTATTCCGGACAGGTTAAAAGCAGGTCAGGGGAAGCAAGACCCAGTTGGGGGACACTCATACATTTATCCTAATAGGAACAGTAAAGTGAAACCAACAGCATTACTTTTGGGAAGAGGCACAATCAAATCACAGGTGAGTAATATAACCTTACATCTACTTTCTGTGAGAATGACGAAACAGTTTAAGGGAAGAAAGATGTTACATATACTTTTCAGAAGGGCAAAACATTTCTAAGTTAAGTAAAACAACCTTATATATACTTTTCGGAAAGGCAGACCATTTCTAAGGTAAGTAATAACTTTTGTAACTGTTTACTCTCAGAGTTACAGTTACCAACCAACTTCTTTTGCAAAGTCACGTTTAAACATGTAGTCTCTTTTCTGGGCAAAAGGTCCAATCCTTAGAAGTCGTTCCCTTATTCTTGGAGCATGAGTGTTCTCAGTGGCAGAAGGGGGATCACTAGGGTCTAGTGTCCACCAGGCAGGTCAGAATAGGCGCTTCAGTAGAAAAGGTCAGAGTTCCTAAGGAAGACTGTTAGAACAAGTAAGTACATTACTTTAGAGTTAGTTGAGGGCCCAGGGCTTCACAGAATACACCCTAGGAGGATTACAGTAGCGGTCCTGGGTGAAATCGATGAGAGGCCTCCCAATCACAGAAAACACCCCAAAACTACATAGGAATCACAAGAAACATAAGGTAAATAAATATCAAAGCCAGCACAGTACCTCAGCAAAAGATGATTTTGCTGCAGGAGAACTACAGGATATGTAGCCAAAAACCCTGTCATTTAATTCCTCATTAAGAAGACAGAAGACAGGACAATGGGAGGAATTTTGCAGCAAGGATCATGGAGAAGGCTCTGGGAAAGGTTTCCTCACGGCTGGATCTCTGTGTATTTGGCACCTTTTTTCAGGAGCACAGAGGAAGACAGAATATCGCTAGTCGGTGTCTCATCATGTGCAAGGTCCAGAACTCTTGTGAGCAGACATTCCAGACTGGAATTGTGCTTTTGGAGATCCAGCAGGATATCACGAAGTTTCCGCAAGATTTGGAATTCGGAAGACTGTGCATTGCACAATGGCTCAAGGTCACAGTCTATTGGGGTAATGCATCCCGCAAGGTTGCAGCATGCAGTGGGATGGCTGAAAATGAAGGACCTCTTGAGTCTAGGGGCTCCCACCAGGCTCTGGGTGATTGTTTTCGGACTCCCCTGGTTGATTGGAAGGATGGGCTACAGCAGGCTCTAGTTACACAGCCGGCTCTCTGGTCACTGGAAATCATCTCAGCCACACATTATTCATCTTCCTCTTCGGTTTTTGGTACCAGTGGTCAACTACCTCTTCAGATTCCAGGATCAGACTTGTATGCAGGAACCCAGCCAATCATACAGCCTTGCAACATTCAAATGTGGGGGATTAGCAATTCATTCAGGACAGACGGCCTCCCAGTTTGAACTGGAATCTCGCACACATGCTGGAAGACAAAGGACTGCAAAGTTTTGGACTCGTCCCTCACTTTCTGCCTTCACAGACACTCTGGAGACTGGGCAGGTAGTGAACAGGACTCCCACTGAAGACAGAAATTGCACAAAGTAATTGCCCACCCTGGCTGTTAGGGGAAGGAACAAGAAATGACAAGGGACACTAACATGGTGAAAAAACAAGACAGCAGCCATTTTGGTAAAATGAGCACCCATGGGTGCATTTAACGGGGCTGAGCAAACAGCCTGCAGTAAAGGTACACCAAATTAATAAAAAGGTTTACTGCCACCAGCCATTAAAGTTAAGTTTGTCCTTGTAACATAAATGCTACATTTATAATGAGAAAGGAGATACTCAGTATCTCCCCAGCACTCCACATAAGGTAGGGGGTGCTGGTCTCAGTTAATAAAACGTAAAAGGGATCCAAAGATCCTTTCTACGCTTCGGAACTGTAGTTCTCACAAGGTTAGCAAGATAAAGTTAGAAGGGGAGCCCCTAGGGCAACCCAACAACAATAGACACCAATTGCCAAAAAGCTGTCAAAGAGGATAACTTTTAAAAGACACAATGGAGAGCCTTAAAAATGACACCCATAAAAATGAGTAAAATATTTTGTGATTGTGGAGAAAGGTTCCTACTCACAGAGGTATAAGGAAAAATAAACCATCAGTAAAACCAAAGATTCCTGGGGTTGACAGAGGTCAGGAAGATTTATCAATATATATCTATAACATCTTACCTAAAAAGGAGACACCCTCCTTTATAGGCAAAGGTCCCCCTGGGATTGTATGAAAGCAAGCCTGCTTTAAATGATTCAATCCCTATCCTTGTGACAAATGGTCTTTGCCTGGTTGCATTGTGCCAAAAGAAGTACAGAGAAAAACAACATTGGAATCCTTCCCCAACTGTGCTTGGCTCCCTCTGAATACCCTAACCTTGCCCCCTTCTGAAGTGAAGGGGGCAGGGTTAGGGTATTCAGATGCTAGTCCATTTGTTTAGGGTGTGCCCTTTGAGTCCTGTTTACAAGGACTGCTCCCTCCATGAAGTTGCAACCACAACCTATGATAATAATGGTCACTGTAAACCATTTCATAAAGCTGAAACCATAATTTATGACAACAATGATTATTTGAATCACTTAATGAAGCTGCATCCACAACTTATGTTAATAATGGTTGCTATAAATTATGTCATGATGTTGTGGTCGCAGTCTATGCCAGTAATGAGCACTGTAATCACCTTCATGATGCTGGATCCACAATCTATACCAGTAATGGTACCTGTTAATCACTTAATATAGTTACATACACAAGCTAAGCTAGGCAGGGCCACTGTAAATCACTTAAGGAAGATGCAGCTAAAGCATATGTCAGTAATTGTCACTCTAAATTAATTAATGAAGCTGCAGTCACAATCTATGGGAGAAATGGTCATTGTAATACAAATCATTAAGCTCCATCCACAGCCTATCACAGACATGGTCACTCTAAATCAATTCAAGAAACTGCAGTCAAAATCTATGCCCAGACTGGTTATTGTGTATCAACTCCTAAAGACACAGCCGCAATCTGTGCAAGCATCAGTTACTTTAAATCACTTCATGAAGTTGTGGACACAATAGATGCCGGTAATGGTCACTCTACATTAATTCATGAAGCTGCAGCGATCATCTATGCCAGGCATAGTTGCTTCATAGTTGCTGCAAATGTCTAGATGAAGCTGTAGCCACAACCAATGCGAGTAATGATCACACTAAATCACTTAATGATGATGTAACTAACCACAGTCTATGCCAGTAATGGTCACTGTAAATTACTTTCATGAAGGAAAGCCCACACTAAATCAACAGCAGTGATGTTACCCCTCTAGCCCTCCATTCAAAAGTAAAAACTTGCAAGCCACCCATTGCATTCATACACTCACACACTCAGTCAGACTCAGGGTCTCTCTCACACACATACACAAATACACAGATGTGCACACGAACACACACACACAAACACAAACACAATAACATACACACAGAACAACACAGATGCAAATGTACATGCACAAATTTAGCCTGAATTAAAATGCTTAAAAAAGAACAAAACATACTTTTGTGTCACCGTTGTTTTCTGCTGAGTTGGGAGAGGAAGCAGTGGGAACAAATCCACTGCCATGCTGGGCCCTGGAAGGTCTTGAACACATTAGCACTTGCCAGCAGATCACAGAATGGTTGCCTAGCAATCTGTGTACCAGCATACATGCACACATTCCGAGTATGGTTGTTTCTATTTGGGCAATAGGGCTAGCCTGTGGTAGCAAGGGGGCACAAAGTGGACACTAAGTGAGGCCCAAAGGCTAATCCACCCTCCTTGGCTCCACCACAGGGATGTATGGCTCTTAGTGGAATTTGAAGTGTTTGGTTATGAGGTTATGGAGTTGTCACCCTTCCATCAATGTTCTTACATTGTAGAGGGACCCAAATGCTGTCTGCGCTTGAAGTGAGCTATTACCTTTTTTGGATGAATTGTCAAGCATAGGTTAATTTACAAAGACATGGTCACCATTTAATTTATGTTATTGAAAATATTGATATAGCGAGAACATGGCTAACTTGAGCATCAGAGTGCTTTACAAAACACATCAATAGTATAGTAAAGAATTAACAAAATACAACAATTCAATCAAAACAATCCACATACCCTAAGAAAACATACTGTACCCTAAAATACAGTTGAAATAATCAGGAATAATCAGGAATAAACACATTGACATAAAGTAACAACCTTTCCTAAAACAAGCAACTCATGGCACATATAATTATGAAAAGAAAAAGACACAACCTACTCTGCACTGCATATGTTGATTAAATTGACTTCAAAGCTCATGGGGACACAAACATATGTATCCCCTAGACATACAATCACAGTTAGAAATCACAAAGACCCTAACAAGAGAGTAAGGATTAGTATAGAAATGTTTTTATTAACACACAATTACCATTAAAACCACATGTAAAGAAAATATATATATATGCATAATCTACTAATGCCGCAAAGTGACTTGCACAACCAGTGAAAGTGGCATGTGCAATCTTATTTCACAAGACACAGTACTTTAAAGCTAGTAATAAAAAAGAGACTTAGCTCAGAAATGTCTGATACCCAATGCACCGAATCTCATTTTGTCCTGATATATACGTTGTGTCAAACTATGAGGTTTATTCAATACAACAAAACTACTATGATATAGGAATAAAAAACATGTAATGCATGATTAATGCAATTCACCTGATTGGTAGAACTTCTTCAGGGGACAATTCTGATCCTTATGATAGCTTCCCATAAAAATAAAAACTCTCTGCAGTCACACTATTCTTAATAATACTTGGCAGAGATTACGTTTTTACTTCTAATGTTTGTAGCCACCTTAAAACACAATGCAGAGACAGCTGCAATTAGTGTGTGTCCATAAATCTAATGTTTCAAATACAAAGGCACAGCTCAAAACAAATTAATAATTTGAGGAGTGCTTACCACTAGCAGCTTCACTATTCATTAGTGGTGAATCAAGCGTCTAATCATTGAACAAAAACCTGCAAGAGTTAACAACAATGTCACTAGTTTATTACCACTCCCCTGCAAACTTAAAAAGACCACAAACAGCCAACCATACAACACTTCTGGATCTGATAATTGAGTCTTACTTGAACTAGGATGTAGTTATCTCTAAAATGCAGACAAAATGTTCATCTCTATATGCCATGCTTAGATACCTCCTTCTGCAGAAAAAAAAATCAACAAAAACAGGAGGGGAGAAGAAACAACAGCACACACGCTTACATAAGCACTATTGTATCTACAAAAAAACATAAATGTAACCAATATTGGTGGTGCTGTGTACTTAAAAGTAATAGTATAGTTGTTGCCACAAGCAGGGACAGAAGACTGAATAAATGTTGCACATCACAGGATCAATCAATAGTCACCATAATCATATCGCCCCTATTGCACAAAAAATAAAAAATAAACAAGAAGGGCTGTTGAGTAACATGTCTGATTCAGTGTCTATGGGCTAAGTATCAAGGGACCCATATTAGAAGGTCAAGGTTGTTTGTGCTGAAAAAGCAGAATAACCTTAGTGTGGCTAAAATGTAGCAAACACCTGCCTTTACTGGAGCGGACAGGAGCTCACTGTGTCTGCTGTCAGTTTTTCCCATTTCCCATTTTTCCCATAACAGAGTCTCAAACAAGCAAACCCGTGACATCAGCCATGTTAAAAACACACTTGAGGCGGTCCACATGGGTGCCGTGCAGTCCATTCCATTCAAGTTGCAAACCCGGCAGCCACCTTGTGATTGCAACTCCAATACCGGTCATTGTAACAAACAGGACCGGCTTATGTTAGACGCCAGCACCTATCCCTCCAACATAATAAAGGGAGAATATTCCTAACATTCAAATCTTTTTAAAAGAAGAATCCTATTTTGAAATAAAAACTTAAAAACCTAAATTTGATTTCCTCTATTATAGTCACTATTATGTACCCATATATTGCACTAATATAGGGAACGCATGATATACCTTACTAATCTGGATTTCAGTCACATCAGTTTCTGGATAGAATATATATTCGATACAGTTGTGTTAATAATGTGATTAAAGAAATCTCACGTTAGTAACTACAAGTCCAGTACTATACAGTCCAAATACATTCTTCGAAAAGGAGAAGTGCTAAGTAAGGGCCTATCAAATAAAAGTAATAGAAGTTAGAAATACACTAGGCTCAACCGTGTGAACGCATGTCAGTCAGATAAACTTCATTTTCTGAAATATACCCAAATGCCATGATTGAAAAAAGCATGGAAACATACACATTATTGAACCTCTTGCCGACCTCTTAAATTGCTTGTAGTAGGTGAGAGTCAAACTCTCAACCAGTCGATACTCTCATGGAGTCCAGTCTACACACAATTGGTCAAGAATATAACATGTTGCTCACTCTCGTATAGTTCCTTCTTGTCATTAGCAATGCAACCCCTTGGAGGTATTTTAAGCAAAATTGTCCAATCCAGTGATTCGCTGGTATGTTCCATTGCTAAGAAATGTGCCACAAGGTGAACATTCAATACTGATTTTCAAATGCAGCTTTTATTTTCTGAAATGCGCACTTTAATTTTCCTTTCAGTTTTGCCTATATATCTTACCACATGAGCACCAGATTGCATAGACAACGACACTGATATTGTAATTTGTAAGCACTCTTTGGGTCCACATTTTCTCAAGGCCAATATGTACCTTCTTTGACCTTTTATTCTGAGCGCAACAACTGAATTGTCTGTAAGGAGTATTCCCTAAAGGTCTTCCTAATCCCCAGGTTTCTGCAATACTTAATTGCATCTCCCTAGGTATGTAGATGTCATTTTTAGTAGCCACATTTTTCAGGTAATTGCGTCTTCTGAAGGCATGTAGTGGACGACTCATAGGCACTTTACTGCCTTCTAAAATGTGCCAATTTATCTTGATAAGGCTATTTATTTTGTTAGACATATGGATGTAGGTACTCACAAATACGGTATTATCATATTTGTCTGCTTTCCCTTTATATTCCAGGACTGCTCCGTTATGGTTATCAGTCACTCTCTTACAAGCTCGCTTGACAATAGTCTTAGGATATCCTCTTGTTCTTAAATTCATACTTAACTTGTTGGCTTCTAAATCAAAAGCTGGTCTTGTGGAGCAGTTGTGGTTAAGTCTTAAGATTTGTCCTAAGGGCAAATTCTCTCTGGCGTGGCATGGATGACAGCTAGAGAAAATTAACAAATCATTCCTATATCCCTTTTAAGATTAACTGAAGGGATACTGCTTTTTCTTTTTTTTAAATTATTATTTGTGTTTTTAGCTAACAGCTTTTTGCACCTTAAACAATATTACAAACTCAATTACAATTACAATACATTGCACACGATTATTATTATTATTATTATTATTATTATTATTACAGCAATCCTCCCCTCTAAATGCAATTTCCAAATTCATTAAATTCAAGTTGTTATCATCTGTACTAGGACAATAGTGTAAAATGCTTTTGTGCTATTAACCAAATATGTAATGCTGTTGCCATAATAATGAGTGATTCTACAGTTTATATTGCCGACCAAAATGTGTCAGTTTCCAGTCCATTACCAAGTGCACAGAAATCACTGTACCTCCTCCATTAATATTCTCTGAGCTCAGAAGATCCTGTAAGGATATGTCCCGATGTCTCCAACTCGGTCTTACAAAGGCGACATAAACACTTCTCAAATTCCAAGTCCTGCAAAGCCCCAGTATATTTAAGGACCCGCAGAAGTTTAAATCCAAATACATAATACAATGAGAAAGCTTGGGGCAGCACAGTTTTGACAAATATGTTCACAGGCACCTGGCACATGGCCCTGTTTGGAATTAAGCAATAGAACCCGAGTGGCGGGGGCATTACCGTCCCAGGTAATGCCCCGGGGCCCATAGGTAAGGACTCGAGCGAATAAATTGCGTGACCGGGGCACTAAAAGCTTTTTTTTTTGTCCTGAAACGCTGCGCCGTTTCGGCGTTGCAGTGTTTCTGGAGAATGGTAGCCATTGGGAGCGGACGCACTGGGTGTTACCAGCGCGTCTGCTCCCGAAAAAGGATAAAAAGAAGGTAAGTGGGGTTGGGAGGGCGGGAGTGGGACGAAAAAAATAAAATAAAAGTGCCTGCGTCCCCGGCGGGGGACGAGGGAAGCCTCCAGCCGTGTGGAGGCGCGGAGCGGGGATGGCCCCGCTCCGAGTCTCCACACGGCTGGAGGCTTCCCTCGTCCCCCGCTGGGGACGTAGGACCAATAAGGTAAGTTGAGCGGGCGGGTGACAGGGAGGGAAGGGATTTAAAAAAAAAAAAAAGACTTACCCGAGTCCCCGGCGGAGGGCGAAGGCAGCTTCTCAGCCTTGGGGAGGCTCGGAGCGGGGATGGCCCCGCTTTGAGCCTCCTCATTGGCTGAGAGACTGCCACACCCCCCGCCGGGGACAAAGGCCGTGGAATCCCGACGGAGGGATTCCCGGCCGGGTAGGGACCTGGCGAGAGCCAATCAGAATGCTTGTTGCATTCTGCTTCGCTCTCGCCGGGTTACTAATATTTTATATAACACCTTTTTTTGCTCAGGACATCAATATTATTAACTCCATCACAATCAAGAGATTTTTTCTTAAGTGACTTTTCAAAAATACTGAGTTAATTTATTTCCGGTATAGCAAGTCCCCGTTCAGTTAGATGTTGAGTAGCAATTTTTTTGTGTTCATCATATGCTAGGTTTTTACCCGTTTCTCTATTGCCCTCTTCCAAATAATGCACATGGTCTGACATGATGGACATTAAATTATCGCCATACTCTCTCCCATGTTGAAGCTTAATATATAACTTTCTACAAGCAATCTTCCAAACTGAGGCCTAGCTCTGGGTGAATTGCCTCTGCTGCGACTGATATAGGCAAACCCAAGACTGAACGGAGCAGTTTTCCCTCCAATGCCTTTAGCCAGCTAAATGTTCTTCTCTGATACAGTTTCATGTGCATACAATATACAAGGAACTGTGCCGTTTGTGTATGCCTCTATCAGGGCATCCACAGATTCCCTGCATTTTTGTTTGATGTAATTTTTCATCACTTGCCAGAGCCCAGTAACCTATGTATGCATCATATCTTTAAACAGGAACACAGAGGATATGTGCAGATCAGACATCCTAGATATAAATACAGATCGACAACCTCCAGTTTTTCTCCATCGATGTGCCTGGCAAAGGGTAGGCTTTGATGTTTCCTATCACCTAGGGTCATTATCTTTGTCTTCTTTGATTTACCCTCAGCCCATTTGCTTTCGCTTATCCATGCAAACTCATGATCGATCTTTGGAGGCCCACTGGGGTAAGATCAATCAGGACTGTGTCGCCCACATAACACAACCCACCTATGCCTCTTCCAGCCAGCTTTGGAGGGAAATTGGATCAGTTATCAATCTCCCTACCCATGTCAGATACGTACAAATAATAGACAGCACGTGCAAGGACACAACCTTATTTTAGTCCCATGTTTGTATTGGTATAGCTAGTCAACACACTATACTGAAAGGTTCTAATGGCTATGCTGGTTTCAGTATATATAAGACTGGATTAAAAAGAGTAGATCTGGCTCAGTGCCCTATTTTGTTAGTTTTTCCCACAATCATTTGCGAATAACACTATCAAACGCATAGGAGTAATACACAAACCATAGAGGCATAGAGACATGCAGCTGTTTCTCCAACACCTTGCTTCTGCCGCCCGTCATCATTGTGCCCATATGCTGTGCATCGTGCCACACCCCGTTCTGAATTCCGTTTGTTGGAGTCTTTGCACTTTTTTATCTGCAACCCATTTATTCAGATGCAAGTAATTATTTCACCTACCATCAAAACGTACCTCTGTGGCTCACTTACATTTTGCTCTCCTTGACTCTTTCCGTGCAGCGTGTGTTCTGGGTCCCCACTTCCGCCACAGGGTGCTTTTTAAAAATAACTATATTTGTCCCCCACATTCCTTTTTATGGAAGCAGGGGACATCCCTGCCACCCCCAGATTCCATTAATGATGATCAAGGGGAGTGTGGGACACCCCTGCAACTCCAGCTCCCCTTACTCAACATTTTCTTTTCATGTTATTTTTTTACAGTGCTGAATTTGGAAATTTCTCCTGTTTGTTTTTGTGATTTGCTCTCCATGTACCATTTATTCAGCTGTATCAGCAATATTTTGGCAAAGATTGTACTGCTAACATCTAGCATTGCCAAAAGTCTAAGGTTGCTTGCTGCGGTCAGAATAAAGGACTTTTTTATGAAACGATATCAAGATGGAGTGACGCCAGCCATCTGGTATAAGCCCACTCTCAACAATTTGTCTAAATATGTTGTTCAATATCCTTGCCCACATACCAGGACACTGATTTATTACCACATTCGGCAAATTATCGAGGCCAGAGGTCCTGGACGATTTAAGTCTCATAATGATCTGGTGTATATCTCCTTCTTCAAATGGAGCATTTCTCATTTAAGACCTTCATACACTTGTGAATCATTTTTCCCATTTGGTAATTTCCAATACAGGCTATTGATATATTTGCACCACCACATCTCTGAAATATAACTAATTTCCTTGGGAAGCTGAGCCAAAATATAGGTCTGGACAAGTGCCAGAAATGTTTGCATCATGTGCTTTTATTAGTCTATACATCAATTTCCTATTGTATGAATATTTATTTAACTTACAGGACACTAGCCACTGTTTAAACTTAGCTTTACTCTTATTTATTTTTCTTTTTTTTCCCTGTCTGGGCTTTTGTTCTCCGAAAGATTTATGAGGCAAATACAATTTCGTTGTTTTCGTTTAGCCTTATGCATTGCTATATCAAATGGAGCCTGATGTTCTCCCTCTATTTCTAGTGAGCATCTATCCTGGTTTAATGAAGCAATAATGGATCTCACATCAATATAGATACTTAGCAGGGTATTCTGATGTTTTGGACCAGCTTGCATAACATACCCAGCTAATTTACCTCACTAATATCTCCTACTGACTGACTGATTTGATATCCCTGCATGTTACTGACGGCCAAAGTGGACTCCCTACTTTGGACTGCGTATGTTTTTGAAAACAGAGTGACCACGAGAGATGCATGATCACCCAATTCATTGAAAGTAACCTTATAGGTTCGAATTTGTCCATGTACATGATGCAAGGAAAACATAGCATCCAGACATGTGGAACTATCTCTATCCCACCAAGTCGTTAGATTCAACAGTGATGTGCAATCTGTGGGTACCAATGGAAACACATCAAAGTCCAACAACAAGCTTGTCCAGATCTTTCTCTTTTCCAGAAGCTTATTCTGATAAAAAAATATGATGTTTCCTTTTTTCTTTTTTTGGCAGCTTACAATCGATTTATTCTAGCTCAAGATCTTAAATAGTAATGCAATGAGTGTTAAACTCTCCAGCTATGATGACTGCTCCTCCTGGTACTTTTCCCTGCCATGATCCAAGAACTTGTTCCAGAGTATACTTCAATGTTGGGCTAAATAAGCCTTCTGGTGGGTCATACATTGATATTGCCACGGTTCTTTATTTTAATCTTGGAAAGTATGTGATAGCCATCAATTGCCAGTTTACCAGTTAACATAGTCTCTTGCAGAAGGAAAAGATGTGAAGAATCTAATAACAATTTCCCTTCTTTCCGAAAGATGAAAGGGTGGAATCCCCTAGTATTCTATGAAATTATTTTTTAGGGATCGATTCATCTGGGATAATCAATTTTGCCATCCCAAATTTGGCAAAGTCACCCAGTTCATCTCTCCAGCTTGTGACACATTACAAAAGGCTGTGGCATCTGGGTTTGTGGCAATGTTGTATTTCAAAACACAGATTTTGCAACTGGTTTGCTGAAGCACAAATATGGTCCACTACACCGAGTGTGGCAAATGTAGCATTTACCCAGTTTCTACTGCTACACAGTTCAGGTAATTCCACTTTAAGCAGGTCTTGCATAGACATTGTGTTTAAATCTGGTACTAGATGTAACAACCTTAAAAGATGTGTGCAAATAATATACAGACTATCAAAAGTAGTATATGTCTCCCTTATGTGAATAATGTTTCCAGTTGGCTGTTTCAATGCGGTTGTTAACTAGTGCAGAGTCAGAGTGACTGAATGCATTTTGGTACCAGCCTCCAAGACCAGCACCTACAATACCTGTTTGGTTAAATACTTGTGATCTGTCAGCTGTGTCCTTTCTGTTTGGCACTGGTATCCAAGGAAAAACGAAAGTCTGATTAACCACTTCAGGAATATGCATTTGTGTTGTCTGTTGTTCCACCAGATCGTGTGTTTGTTGGTGCTCTGTGTTATCACTATGCATCATTCCCTGACCTTTTAGACAGTTGTCTAGAGTACCAGCAGCTTGTTTTGATGTGTTTTGCTTTGTTGATTGTCCAAGTTCCTTGTCTTTTTTCTCCGCAGGCCCAAATGTATCTGTCCCCACATATTCTTTCTTTTACACACACCTCAGCATTTCTTACAGTTTGACGTTTGTTTATTCTGTTTTGATTTTTTGAGCATTCTGGATGTAATTCCTTCCATATCCATGGCAGACTCTTCACCAATATTGGGTTTCAAATTCTAACCCAATTATTTCTATTTTTTCATGACTGATAGAAGGAATTGTAAAAGGCGTTCCATAATACTCCTCTCCAAGAGAATCCATATTTTGTACTCCTATGTTACTATCACAAATGGTGCGGTCCCCCTCACTTTGCATTAAAATTATGTTGACCACCTTAGTATGTTTTTAGAGTTTCGCTATTCTTGTGCAAGCGAGCAGGAAAGAGCTAATATTGCTTCCACTGTGGCAGCAATGACATCTATGCTGGACTTCATAGGTGTTCCATTTTGGAATTGGTATGATCTTGATTTATTTTTCTCCGGTGTAGTAACACAGGAGTCTGGATCAGAATCATCTGAGGAAGTGGAGACAAGTCTTTCTAAATCTGATGAGGCCTAACTGTTAGTACTGGGTATCATATTTGTGGCTGTTGTATGAGGCAGAATCGCTGGTAAGTACAGTGGTTCCAGTGTGCCCCTCCACACTTTGAATTTTCTGGTCATTCACCTTATTTGGGAGCACCGTAAAGAAGCTGGTAATGTTGATATTGTCAATTTATTTTACTTTGAGCGGCTTCAGTTGAATGTTTTTGTGGGGGAGAGTCAGCCTGAATAAAAGGCGACAAGCTAAGAAGACCCGCTTTGGGCAAAGTGGTTATTGTTCTCGCTTGTCCACTTAAAGACTTCCTCAATCTCAATGTAGCAATCGGTCTCCCCACCCGACTGCGCAGAGAAATTAAAAAGTCTTTTCTTATCCTTGCTAACTCCTGTTGTCACCATTTTTACACTTGTTTTTTGATATAATGATGCAAACAGCAAAAATAAATTTCCTCACCCACTCTTCCCACATAGACCGCTGCGACTGTAGGACAACTTCACACAAATCACTTGCCATGAACACACACGCTAACACGCTCATGTGCGCCTTTTCTATTATTTCCGACCTGGATAAGCAAACCCAGATCTAGGCAGCACTAGCAGAAAGATCCATGTCTATGTGCTTGTAAAAACAGATATTGTTGCAAATATCCCAGCGGAACAGTGGAACAGCGGTGACTGCAGGGCAACTCCACACAACTCACTCACCACAACTGCACACGCTAACACACTTGTGTTCTTCTTTTGTATTATTTCAGACCAGGATTAGCAAGCCCAGATCCAGGCAGCACCAGTAGAAAGATCTGTGCTTATGTGCTTCTAAAAACTGCAAATGTTGCAAATATCACAGCAGAACAGTGGAACTGCAGCGACTGCAGGACAACTACACACAACTCACTCACCACGAACGTGCATGATAACGCGCTTGTGTGCTGCTCTTATTTTATTTCAGACCAGTATAAGCGAGCCCAGATACAGGCAGCATCAGCAAAAAAAGATATTAGATGAAAAATTATGCAAACTCTTGACAGTTCAAACTGGAAGAATTTGCTACCAGTTCTTGTCTTGGATTAGCTATCTCTTTCACTAAAGGGAATACGGTTTCTGGCTTGTTTAGAGCCAGATCAATAACAGCTGAATAGTAAACCTGTTTTGCTTCTTCAATATTTCCTGCATAAGCTTTCAGAGCAATTTTCAGAGATAGTAAATTCTCAATTATTGGGTTTCCCCACCATTTCCGCTTTAAAAGCCTTCATTTATGTATCTGAGAGTTTAACTCTTCAGAAAACCATAGAGCTGATAATTTATTGTAAATTGATTTGGTCATGGCTGGTGTAATTCTTTTCATTGTACTAAGCGTTAAATCACAATGTTTTTTTTACTGCTTCATCGATAGTAAAAAATGCTGGGTCAATTTTTAAGCAATGGGGAAAAAAAATGTGTAGGGTTTTTTGGATTAACTGGATGCAGACGTTGCTTTGTACAAGTTGCTCTTTTTCTCTGGTCTACCAGTCATAAATATTAGGTCAAAAGATAAATGTCAGTTTAACATTTTAGGGACTAATATTCTAATTATGAGCTCTATTTTCACAATTTATACGACGGTTCACTGACTCGAAGAACTGGCTAACTTATTAACATATTTACAAGCAGAATTTCCCCTGGCTATGTTGAAATCTCCCATAAAGAAAACAAATGTGGGGATATCATGCAGATGGATACAAAGAAATCCATAAAATCATGACTGAAAGTGTCAGGATTACCAGGTGTGTGGTAGATCACAAGTAGTTGAAAGCATGTGGGGGTTTTGAGGTAGATGTTGTACTCCAAGCATTGACAAGATGTTTCTTTTATCTAAAACAATTTGTGAGCATTTCAAATGGTTTCTGAGAATAATGATAACCATCCACTACAATTGTATGCCCCCCAACTTGGCTATATTAGTGCATGAGGCATGGAGAACAATTATGCAGTTTAACCTTTTGCATGTGTGATTCATCCACTTGTATCCTGCTCTGTAAATACCATTTTAATATTCACAATTTTATGAAAGAGGATAACAACCCTATTTTACCCCACTTTTAGAAGAGGTCACCATTTCATCAACATATGGCCTTTACATTATATAAACAAAGACATTGGAAATACATGTTTACTGCATTGGAGCATATGTTATATGTCTACATATGTTTATTAGGTGTGTGTGTGTGTGTGGTAGATGTGTGTAAACATGTAACAGTAACATGTATTGTAGTAGTGTGTGTTGTAGGAGCACATGCCATAGGAGCATGCGTTGTAGGAGTGACATCAAAGTCAGCTGTGACTTGCCTTTGATGTGAGTTTCTAGGAGATGTTAATTGTGTAATGTACAAACTGTTAAACTGATAAGCTGTGTGTACAGTTTGAATGAAAAGTGTAATAATTTTCCATCACCTTTAAACTGATATTAAATTTAACAGAGACTTGGCTTTTATTTGAGTTTTTAGGAAATAGTGCAATATACAAATTGTAAAGCTCATAAACACATTGTACAGTTTGTATGAAAGCTGCACATTCATTCTGTGCATGTGTCATTTATAGATTCAAAAAGGTATGAGCAAAGGTGTTTCCTCTTTTTTTGTATAGGGGGCTGTGGGTGGTGGGTGAGGAAGTACATATGTGACAAAGTCAAAATGAGCCACCACTAGCTAACCTGCTTCCCAAAACACGGGTTGTAGATAGAGTAATCCCTGAATTGTTTAATAGTAACCTACACATGTTTTCAAACAGTTACCTTTGTTACTAACATCACATTGGCCTAAATGAAAAGTTGCATCCCTGTATATTCATTGTACTCGTTTATGCATTGTCTCTCCTTTCTTCAAACGCAACCAAAAATCTTTTTTGCACATTTTTTTATTTTGAAAAATCCTTTATATATTCTTTGATATTATTATGTATACTAATTAAAATATATATTTTTGACTATATCTGGTTTTTGGCTATATATATATGTTCTGTGTAAAAATCTGGGGATCTACTACCCATGTTTTGGGAAGCATGGTCGCTAGTGGTGTCTCATTTATAGATTTACCCATGTTTTCGGAAGCATGGTCGCTAGTGGTGTCTCATCGATAAATTTATAGATACATTTAAAATGTTAACATCTCAAAATTGGCTGAGTCAATTTCTAGGCTCCTGCAAATAATTTTGAAAATCAAAGTGGACAATCTTTAGATATTTGGGCTGAAAAAATATATAATTTTCCTATGAGAAACCCAATCTTAAAAGCTGTTCAAAACGTGATCAAAGTAAACATGTTTTTAAACTATGCCGCAAAATAGTACTGTGGAATATTTTCAAATGCTCAAAAGTAATCAAGAAAAGTCATTCTCTAAAATGTCATAGAGACTTAATCTTAAACTTAACTATTTATTGCCCTAGCGCAAAAAGCATAATATACATATTATAGTGCAGTCGGTGCACTATATTTAAGTTGAGTATCAAGTTCCATGGGAAACCCAAAAATGTAATTGCTAATAACCTTTGACGCACATGACTGATTTGGCTGAACCCTCCACCAGACTGGACATTTTGGGAATGATTCATTAAAAAAAGAAAAATGTAAAAAGAAAGCACAAAGAATTCTGTTTTTGGCTACTCGCATTCTTTTCCATAGAGAAAAAGTTAACATTACTGTGCAACACACAGAAAAAAACATGGATGGAATTGTACCAGATGCAAAACAACTTGGGCATGAAGCGTTGACATCAATTTCCAGGCAGAGTCTAGAGTTAATCCTCCATTAATTTTTAAAATGCTTGACAAGGAAGGGGCTGTCCCTTTCTTCACACAATTATAGCTCTAGCTATATCGTCTTTGCAGCAGAGAGACTTTTCAGAAATGGAAATCTGCAATTTCTTTTGTTCAATTCAAGAGATGAAGTTGAAAAAAAGTTATTTGGTGGAGGAAACATAATGGAATTGCATCAGGCTAGAGGTGGAGATGGGGAAAGAGGACACCATGTGAAATTGTGTTGTCTAAGATGCACAATGAAATTTACAATAACTGCACTAATAATCGCCTTTATGGCCCTGGATATATAAGCTTGGTTTTAAAGTTACGTTAAATATGTGAAATTTAAATGTGTCATAAAAAATATTGACCATAGGATAACAGGCTGTTTTTTGGGGCATTATGAGGAGGGGATGAGAGTGTGTTTGGATGTAGGGGTGGTAGCTGGGCGCATTGGGAGACGTTTCAGGTATTCAAAGATTGCCACTTAATAAGAAAACAGAAAATAGCCTAGCAGTGGCAGTGTTGCTGGTGGTTTGAAATATCAACTGCCCGCTCATTCAGGGTGGCACCTTGTGCAGCAATCCTGCTGTGGCATACGAGGCAAAAGATCATGCACTCACTCAGGTTTACTGCTGGTCAAATGACCGAAGGTTGGGAATTGCAGCTGCTGCTCCAGTGCTGACAGGTTCTGCAGCTGTGAACTCCAGACATCGCTGGAGATGATGTGACTAGAGCGGATGGTGTTGCAGGTTAGGAGGTGGATGCAACATTGGTGGCATGGTGCGCTGATTGGGATCAGTGGGCCTTCATCTTTTGCTTGTAGTAGGCTTGCCAGTAGGGTTCATCCACTTCATCCCAGTGGACCCTCACCAGATGCTGGATGAGAGTCGAGGTGCCCAGGCTCTGGGATGGCATGTTGAATGGCCCCCATTGTAGGACCTTGTGGCAGAAGGTGCAACGGACCTACTCCAAGTCCTTTATGATGTGGTTCTCCAGCACTTGGAGGCCATCAATATGTTGTACACCTTCTTGCGGAGAGTTAAGCCGGTGCTGTGTCCTGACATGTTGGTATATGTAGGACATGGAGAAAAATGTATACAGTAAAAAAAAGATTAGACAAAAACACAATGGTACCTAAAGGAAAAAGTTTTTAAAAAAACAAATCAAAAAGCTGAAATAAAGAATATCCAACACCTACACCTCACAAGACCATGGTGAGAGGTGAAGGAGTTAGGGAAGTTAAAAAGGGATAGGACTTTCAATAAAGCTCTTACTAGCAGACAAAAAAGCAATGAGAGAAACATGCAAGTTTCCTATGGGTGTGGTGGAAGAACCAATCAGGAGTCGCATTTGGATCCTTGGTAGGTGCTATGGCGTTCAATTGTTGAGTGTGGTTTTATAACCGCAGTTACGGGACATAGGAACTTATGAAGAAAAGGAACTTAACCCCCTTCTGTGGTCAGACCACTACCTGCAATTATTCTCTTTATAAGGATTACATAAGGAGAAAGGGCGGGAGGCGACTCCCCGGGGAGGAAGTGGAGAAGCAATTGGCAAATCTATACCATGGCCTCCCTTGTGAGTATTTTTTCAATAAAGGAACAGCCATCCTAAAAGAGATATGCGATAAATACGCACCGCTCAAACTTAAAGCTAGTAACAAATCCAAATCTTGGTTTAGCCCAGAACTGGGGTTGATGCGTAAAAATGATACGCCAGGCCAATAGACTATGGAGGACCTCCAAAGCAGATAGCAAGGCTGAGAAGGCAAGAGCCTGCTTAAAGGAATATAAAACAGCTATTTTTGCTACAAAAAAAGATTTCCTTCAAATTGAAATGAAACAAGCAGGTAACCAAGCCAGAGCTTTATTTGAGGTGGTGGCAAGGTTTAGGAACCCCAAATGTATGGCAGTACCCACAGCTGACTCAAAGGAACAAGCTAATAAGTTCAATTGCTTCTTTGAACAAAAAATTGTAGATATTCAGTAAAGTATTACTGAAGTGATGACTATAGAAAAGTGGGAAAAACCTGGAGAAGAGATAGAGGTCGAGGAAAATCAGGAAGAAGAGGAGAACTTCTGTTTTCAAGCCATTGAGAAGGAAACAGCACAGGCTCTAATATTAAAACTAAAACCCACAAATGACCTGGCCTTTCCCATGCCAGCTTGTACCGCCATCCGTTTGATAGCTAACCTTGCCCCATTTATAACTTAATTTATAAATAAATTGTTGGAGGGCTGCGTTCCACGCTCCCTTAAAGGAGCCTTGGTAAAACCCTTATTGAAGAAGCCGAATTTAGACCCGATGGTGCTGAAAAACTATCGCCCGGTGGCTAATTTATGTTGGCCAACCAAAATCTTGGAAAAAGTCGTCTGCAGCCAATTTCAGCAGTTTATAGATAGTAAAGACCTGTTAGACGAATGCCAATCAGGGTTCCGTCCCCACCATGGGACAGAGACCGCCCTCTTGGCGGTCCAGGACAATCTACTGGAAGCTGCAGACAGAGGAAACTCTACCATACTTTTGATGCTTAACCTGTCTGCGGCTTTTGATACGATCAACCACAAGACCATCCTTCAAAGCATTGGAAAAATAGGGAGAGCTGCCAAAGTAGTGGTGGACTGGTTCGATTCCTTTTTGCAGGATAGAACCCAACAGGTGACCCTGGGAGCCTTTCTATCGGAACTAATACAGCTGAGCAGTGGAGTACCCCAGGGGTCAGCGCTCTCACCTCTGATTTTTAACCTGTATATTCGACCACTGTTCGACATCTTGAGGAAACATGGCTTACGTTTTCATTCTTATGCCGACGATACACAGATTTATGTGGAGACAGTGAATCTGTCCAAAGCATATGAAGGGATCAATAGATGTATGCAAGACATTAAAAAAAATGATGGCATGCAACCAGTTGCAGCTTAATGCAGCAAAAACAGAGGTGATACTGTTCAAATCAGAGAAAAAGAACAAAAACATAGAACTAAATATGACACCACAGATTCTGGGTGAAGAGATTCCACTCGCAAAGAAAGGGAAAAACCTTGGGTGTATATGGCAAGAGAATTCGGCTACTGAGACACAGGTAGGGGCCAAAGTAAAAGCTGCATACCATTCCTTACGGCTGCTCAGGAACATACTCCCCTTCATAGCATCCCAAGATCACTCTGTGGTTGTAGGAGCGCTGGTAAACTCACATCTTGTCTACTGTAATAGTCTGATGATAGGGATTCCAGCGAAAGAGATGCAGAGGGCACAGAATGCAGCAGTTAGACTTATAGCACACTTAAAGAAAAGAGATCAAGTTTCAACATCCCGGAGAGCACTCCATTGGCTTGTGGTGGAGGATCGAGTAAAATTTAAAGTGGCATGCCTAATGTATAAGTGTTACTATAAAACTGCACCCAGATACCTGACCACAAGAATTCACCATCATCAACCTACTAGAGACCTCCGGTCAGGAGATAAACTTTTGGTGGATGTTCCACTGACCAAATGTACCTCGAAAGGCGATAGGAGGTTTTCTGTATCTGGCCCAAGAGTATGGAACGAGTTACCCATTGCCATACGATCATGTAAGTCTCTAGAGGGTTTCAGGAAAGATTTGAAAACCCACCTATTCAAATGAACCTAACTATAGGGCCCATATAGACCCCCACAGCATCCCACAGCTAAATGTCATTTCTTAGTTAACAACTGCGCCCGAATGCAGTTTGGTCTGCTTGGTGCGCATTTAAAAATAATCAGAATCAAAATCAAAATCATGAACTGGACTGTTCTCGCAGTATTGCATTATTTATGCAATGGTTATAATAAACAACCTTCTGCATTACGTAAAAAGACATAAAAAGCTGTTTTATATCGCTAATACAAATAATCCATCTAACATATATATATAAAAAGAGCCCCAGCAGTTACGACCGTAGGTCTGGCGCATTAAATATTGTTGCAGGATTGGTCTGTAGACACAAAATATTTCTGAAGTTTGTTCAGAACATACCCTTTCTTATAGGCGTTGGTCATGTTATGACAGTCAGTAAGTACATGGCGGGTGGTTTTGATAGAGCACTTACATAACCTGCATACCCTTTCTTTGTGGGAAACCCACTCCTTCTACCTAAGTGCTCTTTAGTAGGGAGAATATCCGATCTTAAATAAGTAATACAACACCTTAGTTGGATATTTACAGGTTTCCTCAAATGTGAACAAGGTAGATTTGGGGTAAAGCTCTGATCTGTGTATAAATGTTACTTTTTTTTTAAACTGTAGTTTGGTGAGGCTTGTATCTGTATCCCAGACTGAAGTTTTGTTTTGTAGAGATCGTAGGGCATATTGGCAATTCAGCAATTCATTGTTAGTCATACCGATCGCAGCCAGGTGACTGTCAGTAGTTCCCTGAAGACTAAACCTAAAAGTTATAACCGCAGTCAGGGATGATTTAGCAACCAAAGATAAAAGATAACCTGCACTTGCTAACTTTATAGTCGTTATAGTTTACACCTGGAGATCAGCCATGATGATCTAAGAAATTGGACGCCTAGTTCCAATCTAAGGTACTCCAGCGGTACAGATTGCGGGACCCCTAGTATTGACCTCAAAATTTTGCCTTCAATAGCCCCTAACCATGAGGTCCTTTCCTCGGGTACAAACACAGAGCCGTATAAGGTCCCAGGAATGATAGAAGTAAGGTAAACAGCCCTTCATGCCCTTCAAACTACCACCTCCTTGAGTATTAATGGCCTTGCTTAATACAAGCCATTTACTCATAATCTTGGCGAAGTAAAAACAACTACTGGGAGTGGTTCTAATTGGAAAGCCTAAGTACAGATAGTTACACACCACCTCTATCAGGGTAGAGTTGAATTTCCAAGTAATGGCTTTTAATTTAGCTCCAGACCTGAGTTGCATGATCTTCATTTTACCAATGTTTATAATTAAAGCATTTTGGCTGGTGTAGTGCTTCAGTGCTGTAATAGAGTGCTGCAGACCAATCAATGTCTGATCCAGAAGAATAGTATCGTCTGCATAACTGACCAGGGTATAGCTTCTCCACCGATAACGGGTGGGAAGGTATTAAACCTACCAATGGATTTCAACATGTCAGAAGTATATAGATCATACAAAATAGGGCTGAGTACACATCCCTGTTTTTACTCGCTATTGGTGGTTATTGGCTATATCAAAAGCCCTTTGAGTTAATATGGACTCTATCTATGGTGTTTGAATACAGCGACTGAATAAAGTGCAGTAACTGGGGGTCGATGTTCCACTCTGTCAGTTTTGCCCAAAGGCGCGAACCGTTGACAGTACCAAATGCCTTTGAGAAATAAATATAACAGTCATATAGCAGCTTGCCCTCTGTTTTAGAGATCGATAACAGACTTAAAAGAGTGCTAATATTGTGTGAGGTTCATTGCCTTTTTCGAAAACCAGTTTGGCATTCATGCAATACCTGTTTAGAGTCCGCCCACTGATACAGTTTTTTTAGAAGGATGGATGCAAATACTTTTGAACTGCTGTCCGAAATGGCTAAAAGCCGATAATTAGATGGGTCGTTCTTCAAACAACGCTACCAAGATAGAGGTCCTCCAGCTAGGAGGGATAGTTCCCATCCTCCAGATTTCAACAAACATATTATAGAGCATCTGGGCCCAAGACTCTGGGTTAGCACATAAAACTCTGTTTGATAACTCGTCGGGCCCCGGTGCTCTAGAATTATGTAGGGTTTTATAATCATTAGTACATCCAAATGGTCAAAACAGTACTTTCTGTTATTATTAGGGCATCAAGAAGGTACGTCGGGCACCAGGAAGGAGGGTTTATAAAAAAGTTCCTTAATAAATAATGCCCACTGGTAGGCGGAGATGGAAACCTCTTCAACTAATGATCTTTCACCCAAAAAGTCCCTAATAAGGGACCGAAACGTCTTACTATCCTTAGGTCTAAGAAGCTCAAACAAGTAGGTCCATTTAGCTTTAGATAGGTTGCTCTTATACATTTTGACCCAGTTTTTATATTAAGTAGCCAATTTAATTAACTGATCCTGCTTTTCACGTTCAATTAAGCCACAATTATTCTTGGTGTCTGATATGGATTTCCTATATTCTCTTTTCCTTCTCTGGATTTCTATATCGTAAACATCTCTGTGGGGAAATTAACAGGGCACAACATGCTGATATAGTGCTAACTGGTTTGCTAAGATCTTGATTAACATTTGAATATTCCACTGGTTCCTACTCAACCAGTTCTCCACAGCTGTACCGTACGTAACAAAAAAACTTACTGCTGATGTTTTTGTCTGACCAAAAAAGTCAGTTCTGTGAAATACTGACAGTAGGATTAGTAGCAAGATGTGATAGAAAAAGGGTTTAGATAACATAATACACCACGCTAATGTTGCACGATCACTACCCCACAATGGATCCAGAGAAGATGGTCCAGCAAAACATAATCTAGACAGGAGGCTGTAGTGTTGTTGGTCCAGGTGGTCGCAGTGTATCTCCACTCAGACCTTTGGCATATAAACAAACCAGGTCGTACATTTAAATGAGATTCCCCCATTTAGCACTCCGAGGCCTGCTGGTTCCTTGCTCAGAATCAATCCCTCAGTATGATCCCTAATAATAGAATGGTCATACAACAATGGTGAGTTAAAGGCCCCCAAGATGATCAACCAACCTCTCGGGCACGTATCCTCCCATAAAGTAATATTTTCTATATTCTAAAGTGGAGCTCTATGTTGGCTTGAAAACATTCATAATCAGTATGGGTTGCATTGTATTTCCTGGAAGGATAATTAGAGCAGCTAAAATATGCTGACTTTCCACTTTGTGGGGGAAGGGGTTAATGTCAATATGACACCTTGCACCTTGCACCTATCGCCCAACCACCCTTTGGTCTACATCTAATAACCTGGGTATCACTGATCAGCCTCTGGCCTGGATGACCTCTTTCCTTTCTGATCGATCCTCCCAGGTACAGCTTGGGTCCATCCTATCCTCCTTCTCCCTCTCTACCTGTGGTGTTCCCCAGGGGTCCAACCTCTCACACTGTCTTTTCAACCAATATCTGGAAACACTTGCATACTGCATTTCCATTTTCTGCTCAAACTTCCATTGGATACCTCCTCTCCTTCCCATATCTCCTATCACCTAATCACCATTCAAAATTGGTGTGCCGCCAACAAACTTTGTCTAAATGCCAACAAGACTGAGATCCTCCTCATTGGTACGCCTTCACTATCCTTTATCCTCACTCTCTGGACAGTCTCCCTTGGCGCTCCTCCTTCCCCTTCATGCGAGGCTAAGAATCTTGGGGTCATCTTTGGGGTCATCTTTGACTCCAAACTTTCCTTCTCCGCACACATCTCTGATGTCTCTAAAACGCCAAACTTCTTACTGCACCTCCTTAGAGGCACTCTGCCTTTCCTCTCCTTCCCTCAGAGCTCACTGTCTCCCAAGCTCTGGTTCTCTCCAGGTTGGACTACTGTACCAGCCTCTTTCTAAATCTACCTACCTCCACTGTCCGCTATTTACAACTAATCCAGAACAGGACTGCAAGACTTGTCCTTGGCCTCAAGCCCTGGGATCCTATCTCTCCAGCTCCCAAACCCCTTCATTGGCTCCCAGTGGGTGCAATGATTACATTTAACACCCTCTGCATGGTTAACAAGGCTTTCTGGGGCTTGGGTTCAAAATACTTTCAACTATCCCTCCGTAAATACCTCCCCTATGGAGCCCTTCACTCCTCTACATTGAACTCCCTTAGGGTCAGTCGTTTTTCAAAGAATCAAGCTGAAGCCAGATCTCTGTCTTTGGCTGGGGCCTCCCTTTGGCGGGGTCGGATTGGTCCCTCTGCCTTTTGGCCCTGGGGTGTGGGGGCCGGTTTGTGGCCATGCCTGAGGCGTTTTTTTTTTTCTTTTTCAAAAAGCCTTTCATCCTTCTTAGGTCGATAAATGAGTACCAACACAGGTTGTGTGTTATATTGTATGCACATTTGTTCTATAAAAAAGAGCTTAAGCGTAAGTGCTATACAATACATATTATCATTTGGCCTTGGATGTCTGCTTGGATTCACAGTGATTTAGTGTAAATAGGAACAATGCTATTTGATGCCACTTTCTGTTTTGTCAAGGGGTGAAAGTTCGTGTTTCATCCCTTCCAGTGATGCCACTTTGGGGTGGGGTCCGGTGATGTCATCAGAGGTCAAGGGTCATGAGGCGAGGGGTGCGCCACTTTTTTGAGACGAGGGTTGGGCCAATTTTCTTTGGGTGACTGGGCCTATTTCTTGTCCCAGTCCGACCCTGCCCTTTGGAGCATCCTCCTGGCCACCTTGAAACTTGAGGAGAACCACCTTCGCTTCTGCCTTTGCCCCTCTTCTCCCCTGCTGATCTGTTTTCTCTCACTGCACCGTGCACCTGGCCACCCTCTGTCCTTCGGGCCCAGGTACCTGCTCACCCTGCCTTCCTCCTGCACTGCCTCCTGCGATCTGTATCTGTAACCATACAGTCCCCCTTTTTCTTCTGCACTTATCAGATATACACTATCTGACTAATCATGCACTTGCCACTGGCTGACCGCATTACCATTTCTCACCGCCTGTATTTATTTATTTAGTGCACTTATTATTTATTCTGTTCTCTCCTCTGTTCCGCACTTTCCACTTCTCCCCCTCCACACACTTTCCCCCTTTTCCTTTTTTCCATGCACTTGCGCGTACTTAATGTCACTTGGCCTATTAAGATTGTTTTTTTTTTTCTCTCTTGCTCCCCTCCCTTTGCTTGGTCATGCTCTGAAACACTTGTGTATTAGCGCGATATAAATAAAATATCATATCACATCATATCTTCATGAGTAATTTGCTTATAGTTTGAAATCCATTTAGCTGCAGTGGAATAGTCAGCCAAATCTCCTGAAGTAATAAGATATCACTGTTCTTTAAAAAGTCAAAACCCATATTTTTCTTTAAGAAAGAGCTGTAACCTCTAGTATTCCAACAAGTATAGTTAATATTGTTCAAATTCGTAATAATTCAATTACTGTCCATCTTCAGTTTTCTGTGAGTCATTGAACCCTGTTTAATGGCACAGGTAAGTATGGCTCATAGTGGCTCTAAGACTGGCTTTTCTGGGTCCAATAAACCCAGACAAATTGCCAGGTGCCACATTGGTATTTTCCGCCTGGCCAACAACTTCCTATAGATGGTGAGTTCAAATTCCAGAGCATATAGTTTTGTGGAGAAAGAGCACAACAATGCCACCACTGCCTGGAATACAAATTCAATAAGTGCCCAATTGTAGCTGTCTCCCACCACGGTGGCTTGATAAACTCATATCTGTCGTGCTGGGATTAGGGACCAAAGAATCATCAAATTTGAACGGTTCCAAAAAGTATTGCACGATGCCAGATATGCTGGTAAAGCTCTTTCAGCAGGAGGTGAATCTCTCGGGGAAACTACTCTGTTTATGTCCAACTGGATCCCATCATCCCCAATTGGGGTGACATTCTTTCTCAATGGTCCAGGCATTACCCTGTCTGGAAGTAACCTTTTTGGTGCCTGGTCAAGTCAAGTCAAGGATGCTCAAGGACTTCTGCCTTGGTTTGTAGAGCGCGATTAGATGGCGAACTAGTTCCTTCAAGACACAACCATTCATCCAGGGGACCGCTTAAGTGGACCTCCCTTGTAGTGCCGACCCATTGTAGGTGGGCCACATGGGTACCCTTTGTTATAATGCCTTTCCAACCTAGTTCTGGCCGATTCCCCTCGTTGTTCAAATGAGTCTGGTTCTACTTTAGCAAGCCACCTTCCATCCCTGATTCTTCCTCAAAATGAGTCAAAGCCTTCTTTGAGTGTGCTCTCCTCCTTGTATTTATGGCAGAGTATTTCGGCTCCGATAGTGACAAGGCCTCCCAGGCGTCCAAATCTTCCTCCGCCAAAGGCAAACTCATCACTGGCTGTTCCAGAGCTACTGACGGGACCCCCACTTTATTGTTGTTGATCCTAATGTGGGGCTTTAGGTGGGGAGCCATTGGTAAGGGTCCTACTTTGTTTTTGTTGATGGTAATGTGGGGTTCCACGTAGGGAGGAGGTATGGTGGTCACCAACTTTAGTCTCTGAGCAGGGGCTTGCTTGTTCATGACCCTAAGGGGAGAGATTATGACCTGCCAGATAGGAGTCTGCTACTTTTTCCAAAATACATGTCATGTCACATTGTTCGTCGGCCTTGTTTTTGTACAAAATGTAGATGGCATCAATCTTTAGCGTGCAGTCTTTCAAAGATAATGTGCAGGTATCACTTTCCTTCCCCTTGGCATACCTTACTTCTTTAGATAAGAGCATACTCTCATCCTCACTAGTCGATTCGGAGTAGTCTGTTGAAGAAAGTAGCCTTTGTAAGTCCGGACTTGCAAGCAAGTTTGTGCCAATAATATTCCCAAAGTCTGGGTCTTCTATCTTCTTTAAGTTCCGACTACCTAGCGAGTCTCGGCGAAGACCCAGATACATGTTTAAAAGGGAATCATGTTTATCAATGTCAAACGATTCTGAAATGGGAATTTCTGCTGAACGTATTTCGGCAGTCACAGGCAAATCAATGTCTTGAGTGGTCGTAGATTTAATAGCCAGGGCAGGGGAAAGAAAGGTAGATATTTTTGGTTATGTTACTGGCTGCCCACTCAACTTATCTTTTTTATGGTAAGGCAAGAGGGATGCCCCCTCGTGTATAGGGTTGCGTACGCATTTCCCTCCTTTCCGCGAGAAAGTCCTTAGCGTACATTTTCTTTGTTTGTGCAGTTTCGTGGTTAATGGCTGACTAAATGTATGGCAAGGCTAGAGCAGTGGAGAACAATCAATGAGGAAAACACTGCGTTTCCAGCAACAGCACACTACAGCCAAGTCTGTGTGAAGAGTAAGAGTCCCTGGGGGGAGCCAGAAACTGCTTTCCAATCAGCCCAAAATGCAAGTTCTGTGCAGCGATGCAGGTCCAACCCCTGCCAAACACTGGAAAAACATCCTGCTGTTTGTTTTGCTTCGGGAGTGGAGGGGTATTTTATAACTCCTCTTCAGCCTTAAAGGTAAAGGCACCCTCTCCTTCACACAGGTTGAAAGCTTTTCTAGTAGCCAGGGAAGGAACGGATTTACTCTGTCAAGGTCACAAAGAATCGAACCAGAAACACTTCCCACACTTCCGTCGCTTTGCCAGGGGCGGGGGATTTCATAACTCCTCGCCAGCTTTTAAGGTAAATTCACCCTCTCCTTCACACAGGTTGAAAGCTTGTCTAGTAGCCAGGGAAGGAACATATTTCCTTTATTCAGGTCGGCACAGAATCCCACCAGAAACACTTCCCACACTTCCGTTGCTTTGCCAGGGGTGGGGGATTTCATAACTCCTCGTCAGCTTTAACGGTAAAGGCACCCTCTCCTTCACACAGGTTGAAAGCTTGTCTCGTAGCTAGGGAAGGAACAGATTTCCTTTATTCAGGTTGGCACAGAATCCCACCAGAAGCACTTCCCGCACTTTGCCTTGCGACACGCATGTTAATGGCTCCAAAATAATTGATTGTGGTGTGGCCTATGGTTGTCGTGTCGTACAAAAAAATTATATTTTAATGTGTGTTACAAGATGGCTGAGTAGCCACATGAAAACCACATCTACAGGCAAAATCTCACCCAGATATACACGTTATCGCACATGCGGCTGTGTAAGTGCGGTTATAGCTGCGGTTATGGGCCGACCAATGAACGTCATGTGTTTTTGGTGCGCTCTCATAATTGGGGCTATAGGAGCTTGTTTGTAGCCCCGGTTACCCTGATTCCCAATAGGACTGCGTCTCGTTTGCCTTTTAGCTGCAGTTATGCCCTGTGGACAAAAAAGAAAGCACGTACATCTTTTTTTAACAATTAAAATGAGTATGAAATGTTTGATTTTGGGGTGGTCTGGGGTTGTTTGTTTGGGATGTGTCATGTTTAATGTTGTTTCAGGGTGGCAGATTAGCCGCAGTTATACCACGGTTACAATATGAGCCAGTATGTATTGTGTATGTTTTCGGCACACTTTGGTAACTGTGGATATAACTGGTTGATTGTCGCAACGCTACAATGAGACCGCGTCTTTCATAGCCATGGTTATGGTCCGTGGAAATCAAGATTTTCACAGCCGTAACAGCTGCATTTGTAGCCACAGTTATAAGGTTATATCTGCGTATATTGTAGCTGCAATTTAACAGGTAAAGATGAAACGTTTACACCAATTGAAAAGAATGTTTGATTGGTTGATACAAGGTACAATTTTACATGAAATTATGGCATTGGAAGGTGAAACTTTTTTTATTTTCTCTGTTTTATTAGCAGATGTATAGTTGAATAGTGCATACATTGGTGAACGTTCATGAAACATTTTTAAGAGGCAAACTCATTTAGACAATTTCAAAAACAGATTCTGACAACTCATTCACTGGGTTGCCAAGTGATTCATCACTTTAGAGGAGTATTTGAACAAAGAGGTATGCGTTCAAGCTGTGGACAGATTTTTTTGCCAGTGAGAACAGGATATTTTCTGTTTAGGAAAAGAAAATTAATAGTTTACAGAGAAATGGCGTTAGTCTTTTTTTATTCTTTGAAGCAACACAATAGTGGAATTCTAGAAGGAGACGGTTCTCACAATTAAATTACATTTTATGGATATCATTTTGATATAAAAACACAACGGCTCTTTGAAGAACTGAATATAGAACAAATTTAATCACATTGAATATAATAGAAGGTATTTAATAATATTGGCAACATAGTGTGTATATGGCCTGCATAAGCAGACATTTAGTTATGGTTAAGTTGTTCAACTCATTGAAAGAGCACTTTTTGGGCGGCATATAACTCTGCCGCCTTTCAACGAAACCTCACCAAACTTTGCAAAAAAAAAATATGGCAAACTCGGAACGAGGTTTGGTGTGGTTTAGCCAAGGGGGGGTAAGAGTTATAGGGAGTATCCCAAACTTTTTAAAATCCTCATTGACACAATGGAAAAGAAAATGTGCTCGCGCCTACAGCCCAAACCACTGTATAGACTTTCACAAAACTTTTTAGAGGAGCAGTGGCTTGGTTCCAAAAGAGTTCTTTTGCACATTTGAAATGTAAAAATCCATCCAGTTGTTTAAAAAAAAGAAAAATGCCCCAAAAGTAGGTAAAAATAAAATTAGTGGTCCCGTCCATGGACTAGTTTCCTGAATCAGCAGATTCCACAGACACACCCGGCCCAATCACAGAGTGGCTTGGTGACCACAGATACCAATGCCGCACGCTGATTGGATGTTCAAAAACATGGGGTGCGTCATAACTTTGAAACGGTTGCCATGTTCGATCCACGGACCACAGCTTCTTCTGAGGATAGTGCAATGAGGAAAACAAGTCTGTAAAGTACATTTGGGGTTATTTTGTGAATGAAAGAGGGCCTGAAAAGGGTGGGGGAATAAAGCTCATAGCTGCACCGAACTACAATCCCCAGCAGGATTGTAGTCCGGTAGGCACTTTCTGTAGAAACCCGGCGCGAACGCGCCAGCGCGGATGAGAAGGAGCCAGTCTGCGGCAGTCAGCGGCTGTACACGGCCTCTCTCCTTAGCCATCTCTCCAGGAAACACCACCAGTGCTGCAGTAATATATAAGATATCACTAGCAGCACTCCATACCTAGGTGAGTTCACTCGGCTCTCATGAGCCACCAGCCTGCTTAGAGGGACATCTTGGGGATTGTTGTATTGGAAAACCGAGCATGACAACCACAACAAGGGAAGAGTCAGGGGCCAGCAACACAAACACACAGCCACCACATTCTGGAGCCCCCAGGACTCAAGCTAGCACCAAGGAAAAGAAACAAGGACACTAAGCAGACACATTTCCAACAGCTGAACCTGGGGACTCTTAAAGTCTGTTTATTAAATACCCGTTCCCTTACCAAACACTCTGAGAATATTCATGATCTCATTATAGAAGAAAAGTTAGACTTGCTATTTTTAACAGAAACATGGCTTAAAGATCCAATTGGACCTGTGTGCACTAAAGTAGTCCCAGAGGGATATACTTTATACCACCAGAAGGGTAGGAGGTGGAGTGGCCTCAATTGCAAGAGAATCATTTAGTCTCTTCAAAGCCTCAATAGCTTGCACTGGCTGCAAAACCTTACACCTCAAATACTCCCCAACCCCTAGAGCGTGCATGAACTTTATTGTATTGAATAGACCCCCTTCGCTGGTATCAGACTTTAGTTGTGAGATCACTCAGCAGCTAAATGCTCTGAAATCCACTAATTCCTCCTCAATTTTAGTTGGCGACCTTAACAGATGGCACCAAAACAACTTAGATAAAGAAGCCATTAGTCTCGAAAAGTCGTTAAAAAATATTGACTTTGTAGTCCAGAATAATGACCCCACTACTATGAAGGGAAATCAGTTAGACTGGGTTGTAACACACAATCTTGTTACCCAGAATATATATACCCAGCCGTGTATTTGGTCAGATCATTTTAAAGTTCTCTTTGAGATATGTGTACCAGTTGCACCTAGCCACAAACATAGCCCTCACATTAAAACTATGAGCAGAAACTTTAAAGGTATAGGCCCAGAACAGTTAGAACCGTGTCTCTGCCAAATCGGTGTATGCTTCCAAACCGGGGACACTTGTGAGCAACTGCTACAAATCTATACTAACCATATCTCAGAGATGGTAAATCAGCACGCCCCCTTCAAATCCAAAATGGTTAGTAAAACCAGTAACCACTAAAGCTGGTTTAATAGTACACTCTGGGACCTCAAGATTGAAAAACGAAAATTAGAAAGAATCTGGCGAAAAGATCTTTCTCCTGATTCCAAGGAGCAATGGAATCAGGCGAACGTTAAGTATAGACACTGCATTACAACTGCTAAAGCAGAATACTTTAACAAGCAGATTGAGGCCGCACCAAACGCAGCCAGCAAACTTTTTGATATCCTCAAATCATATGAAAAATTTAAATCCATGTCTCCCCCATAGACTCCCACAGGGGAAGATTGTGAAAGTGTAAAAAGAGCCTTTGAAAATAAAACCCAAAAAGCTAGAGAAGGCATCATCCTGGCCAGAGAAACTGCTAAAGAATCCCTTCCTTCGATGGCGGCTTACTCACAGCTCTATGAACTGGAAAACGTTAACTTTCAACCAATCTCAGAGGCCAAGATGGTGAAAGTGCTGGCTAAATTGAAAACATCTTCTTGCACGGAAAATCTAATCCCCCCCAAAATTATCGTGGAAACCAAAGACCTGTTTGCACCAGTGTTAACCAAGATAATTAACACATCTTTCCATGATGGTAAAATCCCTAAAGCTATAAAATAGGTGACCATCACACCGTTGTTAAAAAAAACAGGCCTGAATCCTAAAGATCCTACTAACATGCGCCCTATCACTAATACCAACTTTGTATTGAAAATTATGGACAAAATTGCTACAGGACAATTGCAGGCACATGTGGAAGCCAACAATATTCTGCATGAGCAAGAGTCAGGTTTTCATGCGGCTCACAGCACGGAAACCGCCATTCTGGATCTCCAAACACGTATGCTTTCCATAATAGATAAAGACAAAACAGGGATCTTAATGCTTTTAGACCTAAGTGCTGCCTTTGACCTCGTCGACCACACACTTTTACAACATGTTTTGGAGAAAACAGCGGGGTGCTCTAAGGCAGCCCTGGCTTGGCTAACATCCATTCTCACAGAATTCACTGGGAAGAGAAGTTCCCAACATCCTCTCCCATAAGTGCAGGTGTACCGCAGGGAGCCAGCATCTCTCCTCTCCTCTTCAACCTATTCATGAAATATCTATGTGTAATGTTAGAATCCATCGGTGTTCACTTTACCAACTACGCTGATGATACACAGCTGGTGATAGAGTTGGAAAGAGATTATCAAATAGACAAGGAAAATATTACAACCATATACAACCTGATAGATAGATGGATGGAAGACAATTGGGTGTGCTTGAATAGTAAAAAAAACGAACTAATGATTTTCGGTTCCAGTCAAGCAAGGGACAAGCTTGTTAAAGAGTTTGAAGAATTCACAAAAAAAAAAAACACTCGGGATGATGCTGGAGGCGTCCCTGGGATCCGAATCCCAAACCAATTCTCTCCATAAAAATAACACATACTATATCAGGCTTCTGAGAGCCATACGCCCACTAATAACTGAAGAAAATACGGCCACAATTGCCAGGGCCATTATACTGGCACGCCTTGACTACGGCAACTCATTGCTACTGGGAGCACCTAAAAAGTTCATAAGCAAATGCCAGATAATGGAGAACAACGCAGTCTGGATCATAAAAAAAGATTGATAGAAGAAGCCATGTGACAGAGGCCAGAATATCCCTCCATTGGCTCAGAGTAGAGGACAGAATCATTTTCAAGTCTATGACCCTTGTTCACAGGTGTTTATATGGAGTGGCTCCATCCTATCTTAGAGCCAAATTCACCCGATATACCCCTAATAGGACTCTAAGATCCCAAACACAAGGCAAGTTACAGATACCCCAGGCACTCCAAACGACTGGTGCTGGGAAATCCTTTCTGATTCGTGCTGCTCAGGAGTGGAACAACCTCCCAGTTTCCCTGAGAGCAGAGCCAAATCTGCTAATCTGCAGAAAAAACCTGAAGACTCATCTTTTTAAATAATGTTCCACCCCTTAGCTGTTCTTCTACCCATGGCTTAACATGAATCTGTCTCTCTGCGCCTTGATGCCTGCGGGCTACCGACGTATTACAAATAAACAAATCAAATCAAATCAAGGTGATAAAAAGCTCTTCAGATGCTGCTGAGTCTGCTGTCAATTTTACTGTTCGCAGAAGCCATTGGGATTGGAGGGTTTGGATGAGTCTTGTTATTTGAAGGTGTATTGTACTTGCTCGTTATATGGTTTAATTCTATTGTGGTGTTTGTGGCCAGCGGAAAGATCCTTGGGGGCATGGTCATAGACTGTGCTCCCAAGAATCTGGCCACTGGCCACACACACTATAGAGATATGTGTATAGTAATTATAGGTACTATAGGGGGAGTATACAGTATTTGTAATATGGCAGAATGATATAATTGAAGTTTGTATGGTATTTATGATACAATTGAGGATAGTGCTTATGGAATCTGTAGTTGTTTCTCTGTGAAGAAAATCAAATATGATACTACTGGGTATGACTACTTAGTTGGATATGCTGATAAAGCTGGAATCTCTGGTTCGTTTTCTGTGAACAAAACTCACTATAATTGGTTACATAAGATAGTTTAAAACCTTTAATTCCATATGATTGTACATATAGGCTTTTGTGAACTTCATAAATAGTACATTCTATGTACTATGTTTGTTGCTACATTAGTGTGCGGTACACTGTTGTCGTATTAACATGAAAACATGAAATAATCATTGCGTCTCTGGGGTTATAATGGTTATAATGGTGTGATTTCTGGGGTGGGGTTATAATGGTGTGATTTAGTGCATAGATATTAGTGTTGTGGGGGTGTAGTTGAAATGAAGTGAGGACATGAGGGCATGTGTGTTAATGTGTGTTAGTGCTAGGGGTATGGAAGAGTCAATAAATAAAATTGTGGTATAGAAGTTTATGAGAGATGGATATGTGTGAGCAGGTGGAGAATTGTGGCATTATAAGGGATGTAATGAAAAGGTTGGAAAGTATGACATTTATATGGAAGGTAAAATGCAAAATTCTGTGAGAAACCTGATGGCGTTCTCCGACCCACTGCCTCAGTATCTTCCATTCAGGTGGCCGGGAAAGGGCCATCGCTTTTGGATCCTGACCCTGGGGGTGGACAAGCGAGGGGGATCACCTGAGTGGAGGGTCACAGGTGATTTGGAGGAGGATACCCAAGGGCAAGAAATGGTATTCCCCCAGTCCTGAAAACACCCTAACTTATTCTGCCTGAGCCTTTGTGGGGTGTTTACAATGTCATTCCATCTCCCCCTCCACATTTCCAACAAATACTGAGACGAGGAGGAGGCAAGATAAGTAACGATTACCCATAGAAATAACTTGTTAAAGTAAGGGAAACCTACCCTAGAAAGAACTCAGGTAGTCTCACTAATAGAGTAAGGCAAGGTCAGGCATTCAATACTAACTACTCACACCTCACTCCACTTGACTGGTTTGTTCACTATAAAAGGTGTGGTCTTGCACAAAGAAAAGAGCAAGCTGGTGATGCATTCAAGACCGGAGGGCCCAGAAGTAGAGAGAAGCTGGAGCTGCAGGCTGGATGGGGACGGAGTGCAGAGACGCTGGCCCGATGTGGATTAAGGGCTGCAGCATGACGAGGGAGTGTGCCTCCAGGGAGCCGGTGAAGTGCAGGAGAGTGCTCATTCCCTTGGGTTCTGCGCTCAGGGCCATCTTAACCACTTTTGGCGCCCTGGGCACGAACATCTTTGGGGCTCCCTCTACCAAACCAAAGGAATTAAGTGAACACGAATATCTAGTCACACCCCCTGATCCCTCGTCGCGATCACAACCTATAGTTTAATATGCTGCCTTGCAACATTCAAAATAAACGTGTTTACTCCCTTTAAGTCCCCTTAACCTGTTCATTCTTGCTCTTATCAGAATGATAAACAAGTAGCATTTGAAGGTCAACATTAGTAGTCTACGAAGAGGTTATTTCTGTTCTAGTATAGATATAGGATACATTTTATCAATAGCATCCAATCCAGGAAAGTATGCAGCCTGTAGTATTAATGCAGGACCGTGTGTAAAAGGTACATGTAACCCTGAATAGACAGAGAACTTACATTAGCTGCCTCACAGAATGCAAAAGGGCTCAAACATGGATAGAGAAGACCAATTGGAAGGAAGGAGAAAGCTACACATACAATAGCATGGATAGTGGATGCAGATTAGAAGGTACCAGGAAGGTCCATAGCCAGACAGATTGAGATAAGAAATGTGATATGGTTTTCAAATAGTGTTGCCATTAGAGATCAAAGGAACAAGTGCCTGTGGTGTGCAATATATCAATGCTCACTATTCTAGTGGAAGCAACACAGTATTGAAACCATGAATGAGGCTTTTATGAAGATCATACCCTGAGAAGGAAATCACTCTGAAAGGCTGACAATTTTGAAAGGATTAGGGATTGGTCATTTTGAGAGGTTAGACAATACAAGATTAAATGAGATGCCCAGCATCCCACATTGGTTAAGGGGTGGATGTGTGCCAACTCTGCAATTTCGGCATTTAAACACTTTCTTTTCCAGTTCTCATAATGAACGAAAACAATCTAATTTTATAAAACTGACTTGGAAAGTACACAAATCACAATACCCAACAAGACCATTTTAAAAAGTAAAATATTATAGAAGGGTGTTACGCAAAATGGGAATGATTCTCCATCATCAAGGGAAGTATATAAATACCAGCATACCAATCGATGTTATTTAACACATTTAATCTGGGTTTTTCTTTCGTATTTTAAAGCTTTAAAAACTTCCAAAACAATGGCTTGTGACATTGGCATATATAAACATGCATAAAAACCTTTGACTGTTTTTGTGGCAAACAAGCAGACCTTAAAATATGCATGCCCGAGGACTGCAACACCTGGTCCGCTCTCTTCTGTCTACCACCCCTTCCAGTCCAATGCCTACATAAGAATAAAGATCAAGTAATGGGCTAAACAATACCACTGCATGTACAAAGGCAAACCTCACAGAAGACAGCACTGTAATGTAAGAGATATTACATTATTTGACCGGGATCACTGTATTATCTGCTCACAAAGCCAGAATACAAACATGAACGTTTTTGTTCCACAGTCTTGAATTTGAATACATATTCAACTCTTGGACTAACAGTTTATGCTAATCATTGGAGGTGATTGCTTAGGTTTTACAACACCCAATCTGAACAAACCAATGTCTCGACCTTCATCATACAGATTATATGGTCAGTTACCCCTACCTGGTGCAGGTACATTGTTGATAATAGCACCTGTTGTGCTATACAAACAGGTACATATGCAGGCAGGTTTATAAGCTTCAAACATAGGAAAGGCTCAGCCAGCTTTGATGGAATGTGCGATTTGAATCTTGCATTTGAACACATATCTCTGAAATGAGTGCTTAACACACAGTGCTAACTTCTAAACAATTGTAGCATTCAATTTATCAATATGCATTTCAACTTTAGCTATTGCACATGATCAACATAATTCCCACAGGAAGGAAAGAATGCTACAGAGTTGTGCCCTTAGAAACACACACAGTATGTATACCACAGTGAACACAGAAGGCATTACATGATGAATTGATCAAGGCAGAATGTATTTGTCAAAACAGACAGGCAATGGGTTTAGAACCTCAGCAGCATGCCCTAAAATATCCTGGCATGTGAGATTTAAGTCTGGTGAACAATGGAATCTTACTTCTTTAGATCAGGCAACCTTGTGGAGCCCCCTCCAAGGTGGGGGCTCTGAGCAAGTGCCCCTTTTGCCCTCCCATGAAAACATCTCTGTCTGCGCTGACCCTAAGGGTGCTTGGGGGCAGTTGGAGAGACCCTGACTTCAAAACCTGGAGGATTTTCCTCTCAACGCAGTGCTGCCTGGTGAGTATTGTGGAGAGGGTGAGAGAAACTCGGGAGCGTGCATATGGATGGGTTTGGTGCGGGAGAAAAGCACAGACAATAGAAGAGGCACGGAAGGAAAGGAAAATGTAAAAGCTGAAAGCACAGCTGAAAGCAAGAGCAAAGCAGAAAGTGTAAAGCCTGAAAGCACAGCTGAAAAAAGAGCAAAGCAGAAAGTGTAAAGGTTAAAAGTGCAGCTAAAAACAAGAGCGGATCATAACATATAAAAGTGACAGAATGGAGCAGAAAGTAAATCGAAAAGCAGATCAAAGTGGAAAGCAATAAAAGACTGATCTGAGAACTGAAAGTGAGAAAAAGTAAAGAAAAGCACAACACTATTAGGCAACAAAGGCCATTAGAAACATCAGTTAAGGGAATTACGCCTTTAGAGTTAGGGCAAGTCAGGCATTACACCAACGCAAGAACCTTAGTAAATAAAGGATTTCAAACAAACCCTTTTGAGTCTGTGGCTCTATTTATAACATGCCTGCCACACATTGCATTTTGTGGAGAATAAAAAAAAAGCATATATGCATTTGCAGCAGCACTTTCTGCACATTTATTATATAAGGGAAATGCAGATGCAACGGATTTGTAGAACATTGTTAGGTGGCATTTGGTGAGTGAAAGTTTAATATGTTTAATATGTTGTCAGTACATGTAAGTAACTGCCACTTGATGTGAACAGTTTCACAATGCAGCAAAATATGGCATTCGATAGAGTCGTTAAAAAAGAGAATATGCTTATTGAGAAGCTTATCACAGGGTAAGTGCCAGTAAATCTCTCTCTGTATATTACACAGCCCACGGTAGTGGCTGTGTAGTTGTGGTTAAATTGCTAATCCCATAGGAAGAGCACTTTTTGGGTGGCTTATAACTTCGCTCCCCCTGGATGAATCCTCAGCAAACCTTGCAAAAAAAGTATATGGATCACTCTGAATTTTTTTGCAAATTGTGGTGAGGTTTGGTCCGGGGGGGCAAAGTTATACGGGGGGTCCCATAATTTCTATTTTTCCCATTACTAGACATAATGGGAAAAAACTTTGCTCACGCATACAGCTCAAACCGCTGGACGGATTTCCACCAAATTTGCGGCAGGAGCGGCGGCTTAGTCCTAAAAGCTTTTGTTAATTTGGTGTAAATCCGTCCAGTAGTTTTATTTTTAACCGGCCAAAACATAAGGCAAAAAAATTAGTGATATCTATTTCTGCTCCGTGGACACCCTTCCCTGTTCGCACTGCAGTCAGGACACAGATTGGCTAATCGACTTGCGTCATGTCCGCAGCGATGCAACATGTGCGCCGATTGACAGCTTGGCGGCGAACAGAGGCGAAATGCAATTTTGGGGAGTGTGTTGGTGTGCAGAAGTGCTTGGGGAGGGTTGGGGAGTAAGAGATGGGTCAAATACTGTATTTGTTTAGGTGTCAGGTGCCCCTGATGTGTTTGCCATGTCTGCGGTATTCACGGCTGTCCGCGGACATAAGAAATGCACTAGTAGCTTTTTTACTTTAGTATGATGTTGGATTTGGGTTGTTAGTAGAGGATTGATTGTAATTAATATCCCCTCTAAGCAGCCTACATACCACAGTCAAAATGTTTGGTAGCATAGGTGTGTTATGCTACGGTGGTTGTGCCAGGGCCGAGAGTATTGAGTGCATGGCCGAAGGCCCTATGCCGTAGGGCATGCACCCAAGACTCTAGGCAGAGTCCCTGGCCACAACCACCGCAGCATAACACACCCATAGAATCAAACACCCATCAAATATCCACAACCCAAAAGTTTATGTACTGTTTTATTTGTAGAGTTTGTATGTGAAGTTTTGGCTAGGCTGTGCAGTTAAGATTGTAGAGTTTGTAATAGGACTTTGTTATAAGATACATTCGGAGGTAAATATTTTGGATTGTGGTATATGAGCATGTACATTTTCTTTGAGATCTAATGGTAAATAAACTACTTTGCCACAAATGCCTTTCACTAATTCAGAGGGAGGTAATTTTGCTGTTTTTGTTTGAAGGCATATTATTGCTTGAGATGGGTGCACTGTTTGAATTATGATGCTCTCATATAAATTTAGTTGTTGCAGGGGTTTTGGTAGTGGGAATAATTCCAAGTTATTTGTGATAGCACGTGAAGGTGTTTGGTTGTTGTCAAGTTTTGCAGTGCAGTAATTGCAAAGTATTAAGGGGTCAGTAATTTCTTATTTGTTTTCTGCTATAAGGTACAGAGCTAATTGGAACCATTTGGAATCGTCATTGTCTTCTATTTTGTACGTTATGTCTATAGTTTTTGTGCTACTTTTATAAAAAGTCCTGCGGCAACACACACACATGGTTTGGTACTTCAGCGGATGCACTTTTAAACTTTAGTATTTTTTTTGTACGTGTTTAATAGAATGTTGCGATCTGTACAGTAGTTGCTAGTTTGTTGTAAAGCTAATGCATTTTGTAAGTGGCTTTCACTTCCAAAATATGTTCTTGTTTGACTGTACCATGTAGAAGATTTAAATTGACTAGTGCTAAAACAGGACTTTGAGCATAGTAGAGTTTATGGACCAGATTTATTATAGTTGAATGATGTGTTGATATCATTTTGATATGATGGAAGGTGCTTTTCCAAATAGGTCCTGAAATGCAGGCTAATGAAGGTCCTTGTAGTCCTATGTAGTTGTGCAATTTAGAGGCATCCATATTTTGTAGTAGTTTCATTTTGAATTTGTCTTCGCTTTTTACATACTGATTGAGGAAGTGGTGTAACGATTTGAAAGATTTTTTGGCAATGTTACACAATGATGTGCACAGCCATTTGCAGACTGGATGTTTTGGTTCAGTAGAATGGAGAGTTTATACTGAGTTTTCTGGGGACGTTTTTGTGAGCACAGTTTCTTGTTCCATAATGGTGATATTAAGTTTTTCATACCATCGTCCACTGATATGTGTGGCAATTGGGTTTGTTTGCTTTTGTTTATATGCTTCTTGATTAAAATATGGTTCTGTGCTCGTGGAGTGATGCCATTCATCTCCACAGATGTTTAAGAAGCTATTCTTGTTGATATTATGTTTATTGAGAAGTCTTTTTTGTAATTTAGTAGTTAGTTTTGTTAGTGGTTTCATTCTGTTTAAAAATAAAATAAATAGCTTCCTTTTGAGAAGGATTGCACTGTCTATGAGAGCTTCTAGGATTAATTGTCTACGGTAGGTTTCAAGGGTTGTGTATGATTTCTCTCGTGTTTTTATAATGTTCTGAAGGACTCTGTGGCGGAACATTTTTTGTAAAATATTTTTTTTTGGTATGGTTACTTGCTACTATAGCAAGATTTATAGGTGCAGCGTTAGCAGTAGTGATAGCTGAAGTCTTGTTAATCACTTTCTGTTTCATTTTACATTTTGTTAGAGGAGGCAAAGTTTCTGTACTGGAAGCTTGTTTTGTTTCGCTTAATGATTGTATTATCTTTTTTGTTTGAATTTTATGTACACAATCTGCTAGAGATGGATGCTTATTTTGGACACTTTTATTTTGATTTGCTCTACTTCTGTGTTGCTTTCTACAGAGTTGCTTCTTGGTAGGCATTCTTTGGTGTTTGTTGGAGAAAAAAGAAAGTGTGGGTTGGGCTGTTGTGCAGTGTATGCATGCTTTGTGCATGAGTGTCTGAGTATGATGGTAAGGATGATTGTTGAGGTGTGTGATTGTGCAATGGGCAGCCGCATCAGGTTAGGAAGTTTATTGTGTGTTACTGTACTGGGCTTGAGATGACAATATAAAGTAAGGGGAAGCACTAATACTACATCTAATGGGAAAGGGTTAATACACTTCTTTGTTCTACAATACTAAAATGCTAGTGTGTTTGAGTAACAGTTAGAACATTATGTTAGTATTGCACTTAATTTTTTGTATGGCAAGAGTAGGTTTCTTCTAAGTCATTGTTCGTACTTCAGCCACTGCTGTTTTTCAGGAGAGTGGTCTTCACTGCAATTGTAAAAGAAATAAATTGGTTAATATGTGTGCTTATAGCACTTTTGTTAATGTAGACATTGTTTTTTTGTTTTTGTAGTAGTAGTGTTTTCTTACAACTGAGCATAGTATGCATATGCACTTTCATTTGCCTATGTGCATCATGTATATTTTATATACAATCTGTTAGTTGAATAAGTTTTACAAATGAGTATAATACTAAACCTATAGAGCACACTTGTTTTTTAATTTTATGTTATGGATGTTAAGAGATAGAAGAAATATTCATATGCATTTTTTGCTATTGTTACAGGGTACATGGCTGAGATTGTACAGAAAAGCATGCAATGTATGCATTTGTGAAGGTGTGGGAAATAAAGCCGTAGGATTTCATATAGAGGCAGTGGTGTTGTTTGAGCTGGGAACCTTTGTAATGCTATTGTCTGTGCATGTGCTTGAATGAAGATGCATGTACTCATCCTGGCTGGGTGTAATTTTATAACTTACTGGACAGTCTTTTTCATAATTATACTGTTATTTCTCCCATCTTTTAATATTAAATAACATTTAAATTGTACTGAGAGTGATCAATAGTACATCTAAAGTGCTGATCTGTGATGATAGATTTAGATGTAGACTTCTTGGATGTGATTGGTGGATGATTGTGTGACTGTTTAACAGTAGCCAATGAGGAAATGGTGCGAGAGTGAAGTGGAAAGGGTGGAAGGGTGCCCCAGTGTTACGCGCTCTGTGGACACTGCGGGTGTCTGCAGACAGGGCGTGCCACATACGCGGTTTCTCAGCAAATGCAGCATGGAAAGGGGACTGTAGGGATCAGCCAATCTGATGCTGAGGTTGTGGTTTTTGTTGAAAGAGGCTGTGTCTACTGAAGATGGTAGAGGTGGAGAAAATCAGCGTGTTGGTGGTTAGAGATATGTTTGTGCATGGTTTGGAGTAGTATGCCAAATGTAGGAATGTGGCAAACAATTTTGATGTTAAAGGAGTGGAGTTGGTGTGGAGCACTTTGCCTGGTTTTAATGTGCAGGGAATTGTACAAGTTTGTGGAGATATGGGAAGGGTAAACATTCCACATGTAGTTGTTTTGCACTGTGGTGCTTTGTATTTGGGGTATGTCAGTGCCCCTGCTTTGTTGGCAGATTTGGAACATTTGGGTCAGTCAGTAATGAAAATACTTCCAAATGCCAAGGTTATTTTTGTGTTTCAGTACCTTGGACAATATAGGAAAATAGTTTTGCTTTTTGTCCTCAGCAGGTGGAAAGAGGAAGTTGTAGGGTGTGCTTTATTGAGGTAGGACGCTGACCTTCTCATTCTGTTTTACCGTAACGTTGGTATCATTATATTTGACCAATCCACACTTCTTTTTTATATATGCAGTGTAGTGACCTGCATTATTTGTGGCTCCTGGTGGTAGATTATACCTACTGTTGTGAAGGTTTTCTTACTAAGTGATAGTTTACCATGTGTAAATGCAGTTAGCTTGCATTTGTTTTTGGTACCATCTGCATTGTAACGTGAAAGCATTACTATTACATATTTACTATGTGTCTGTATTTGTAAGGTGGCAAGACGCCCACACCGTTCATCTCGCTATTGACCGAAAGTGGTATAGTACAACCACGTGTGCAAATTATAGGCCTCTACTATATAACTGCAGTCATTGGGGTCAGAGTCCGCGACGTGGCCAGAGGGGGTTGCAGCAGGGTTTGCTCGGACATTCTCATACAAGCACATTTTGTCAGGGCTCGAGACTTGCTCCTTTGAAAAATATTTACGTGATTTGCCATATGAAGAGGAGATGGGATGAGCTGACAGGTGGTGTGGCCTAACTGTGGGAGTCGCTGGGAGAGTGTGAAGTCCTCCAGATGAACTAAATAAATCCATAGAAATGTCGCCCACATTGGTGAATGGTAGCAAACTATTCATATGTTTTTCAAAAATATTTGTAATGCCACTGTGGTCTGAAGGGCTATTTGCTCCCATTCTGAGGGAAGGTCAGTGCCGTTGAATTTTTGTTTCCTAGCTGAGCAAACCCACACATTGTGCAGAGTATAAGGTTCAATTATTTTTCGACCAAATGGAGGATTCCAAAAGGAATACATAAAGGGAGGGATCTGACACTTTCAAATATGATAATGTTCACCATTTCAAAACTGGACAAAGGAACATGTGTTGACCTGAATGGATGTCTGTGTTACGCCGATAGAAAGGAAATGCCGAATATTATGTAAGTTTTACTTTCGACGATTTTATAGACAAACTAGTCAAATTATCATTCGCTGACCATTATTCGTGGGTTGATTGTATTCGGTTGTTGTGTGTGGCATATTGCAACGACACACAATTTCAACTTGTGTGTGTAGTTGGTTTTGTCCTGAGCACATGGGCAGCGCAGTATCAAGATGCGTGCGGTCCACCAGTGGGTTCCCCCAGGTTCCACAAACGCAAAATTCAACGCTATTATTTAATTAAAATTCCGTTTATGTGTTCTTCTTGGCCTTACCTTGCTCCCTGATTGCAGCGTCAGCCTCTGCATCCCATTTTCAGCTGACCATACTCCATAGCAGTAACTTCTGAAGCAAATTGAAGAGTACTTTGCACATTGTTTTGACTGAGTTCCCATTGATTCACGTCCGTGTTTATCGATAGTTGTAACAGCCAAATTAACGGTTTAAATGATAAACTGTAATAAAGATAGGCTACTGAGTCACATTTCTGTTATCTTTTTTTAAACAGCTACATCTTGGCTTTCTGCGATTGTCATGTATTGCAGATACCAACTGATGGGTTTTTTAACCGTCAGCTGCAGATACATGTGAATTGGTGGATCACAGTGATGCTTTTTTGGGAAGATCGCCTCAGGCCGATGTGCCCATATGTTGATGCCAAAGCCTTGCAATTCAAAGCGCGTCCAATGCACTTCTTATACCCAAAAGGAACACAGCGTGACTCACGATAAACATTTGTGGATCGAGAACAAAGAAAAAAATTACCCATTTGCTTGAATATGGCAATCACTGGATGTTCTCGGAGCGTTTATTGTGAAATCAAAGTACTTTACAAATTGTAGTTTTATTATTTCCTTTAAAAGTATGGTTCTATATTCAAAATTGGGATGTGCTGGGTTGTGAGATGATGTGTGTTGATATTCCAGGTTCTACGTCAAGTAACGGTGTCATGTAGGTGATGATTGGGTGCATTTTACTATGCTGTATAGTAACGTCCTGGAGATAGGTGGATAATATCACTAGATTTGGTGATGTCAGCTTCAAGGGCGGGGCATATGAATTAGTTCCGCCAGGGTAGTCCACCTTGGGCAATTCGGCAACAGATAAGATTATCACAAGATGGCCACGCCCTGGTGCCTGATTTAGTATGTGTAAAAAAGAAGAAAATTATGGTAAGGTGTATAGGAAATGTTTGTACGATTGATCAACGTATGGTTAGATGCACATGCCCGAACACTTGGGACAATAATATTTCTGAGTGCACTATTCTTTTAATTGATCAATTTTTTGCTGCATTCTCTGCAGATGATTTTCTAAGGTCTGTTTCTGTATTATTTTTAATGGCTGTATGGTGTGTTTAAAAATAAAATTGGTCGTGCACATAAAGTAATGGGTAATAATTTATATGGATTTATATAGAGAAGTGTCTACCATTAGTATCACTGTTTTCTCTTATTTCATCACGAGGAACATTTTCTTCCAGCCATTCAAAAGGACTAGACATTTCTGTGTAAAAAGAAATATATATATTATTTTTACTGTACCTAATACAGAAAGTTTATAAATATATAATATCAATGTAGTCTACTCACTAGTTTCTTGCTACATTTTGGTGTTACTGCTGCATAGGTGTGCTGCTTATTTTTGCTGTGCAGTTTGTGTGAGGTAATTCTGTTGGAGGCATAATTATTTTGTTTTGGTATATTCCATCATGTTGCATATGTTATGTAATTGGAAAGTTGGTGTGTTACATATACAGTTTCCACTTCTTATTTATTATTGAATGTAATGTATTTATGTGGTGCTTTTTGAACATGTTCAGTGTTTTTATTGCATGATACAACAATGCAAGATAGTCCCCGAGTTTTTGGATAGTGTTGATGTTGACCGAGTCTGTCTGCGAACATACGCATGGTCAGCAAACATCAGACCAACTAGCGCAGGTAGGGGGTTCAGTAAGTTGTATGTTATATGTATATAAAGTAAGGGAATCCTAGGGAACATTTATCCAATTTATATTGTCTCCATCTATATTCAGTGAAAACAACTTTGTTAAAGGGATGTTATGGTTAAGTTGCGCTACTAAAAATCTATCAAATTCAGTGAAAAACACGTTGTTAAAGGTACATTATGGTTAAGTTGCGCTACTAAAAACCTATGAAATTCAGTGAAAAATAACTTTGGTAAAGGGACGTTATGGTTCCAGTTAAAACTGAAAAAACCTTGAAATCCGCCAGTTATGGTAAGCTAAGCAACCATAACCCGCGCCACCACCGTGCACTGCTAAGACTAATACCCAGGACATCAAAGGTGGCAAAAGATGCCTCATATTGAAAAGGCTAAAGCTAGGCTTGTCCATCTGAAACCTCATCCTCCTCTAGTTGGTGCTCGACTCCAGACACCCCTGCCTAAACCATTCACCTTTGCAGAGGTGCCAGAGGGGAGGTCCTGGATATAATAACCAGGCTGAAGCACACAAGCTGCAAGGGGGATATATGTTCCAGCAAAATAGTTAAGGCTTGGAGTGTACATAGTACGGAATCCACAGTGTTGGATTTTTATTTTTTTTGTGTGTAGCTATTTTACTACATTTCGCAACGAGGATACCTTCACAATAATTGAGGCACCCGGAGCTCCCTCGATGGCTGTATCCCGTAAAGCTGTATCCCGTGAAGAAGTTATACCACTAGAGGCCGAAATGCAATACCGCGACTAGAAGACATGTAGAGCGGCAAGCTGACACCCCACAATTGACGCGGGGAGGAAGTATTGTCAGGGATCCTGCACAAATGTAATGTAGGAAGAGCCTATTCGGCGGTTCCAAGTGGGCGCATTTTATGAAACGTTGGCCAACGGTGCTTGCAAGGCATTTGAGGAAGGGACCCTCGAGCGTGGCATGACGTGCAGCCATTTTGGACACTGCATCTAGTTACTATGGCAACCATCATACAGTAATCCACACCGATTACTATATATGCACGTTAGCGTTTTGATACAAGCTGTGGACACAGTTTCAATGTTGAGTGGCATAAAAACTCTGTTCAACTGTTTATGGAAATAATAAAGTATTGGGGAGTTTAAAACAGGTTGAGAGCAGCACATGTTAAACTGTAACCAGGCAATAGTATCAAACACGGCATAACGTCACGTATGGACATTTGTGGAACTACATCCATACCATCAGCAACCATACTGCAGAGAGTATACATACTGCAATACATAAACTATGACACTGCAACAAAAAACAAAAAAATATAGAAGAGATGCCACATACAGTATAAATTCAAGGTGAACTGTTAAATAACATACAAAACAGAGCAAAAAAGGGGCACAAACTGTGACCAAGCACTGCACAGCAGAGAACCAACTTCAGAGGAAAGCATATATATGAAGCACGATACTGGAATACTACCCCGTGAAGCCTTGTAATGCAACGCAAGTGAAATGTGATCACAGACCACCAATTTACTAGTGAGACCTTCACCTCCACCAAAGTTTAAGGAAAACTAAAACACGGAAACAAGGGAGATTGTTCAAGATTGATATTACATCATGCAGCATATCACAGTTCCCATGCAGTTCCTGGAAACCCTGTGTGCCTTGGGAACAATGGATTGACAGTTTCCAGGTATATTTAAGGGCTATAAGTGGAAACAAATTTAATGATGACCTTAATGAGGCCACGTTGTTAAACTGTATTGGGGCAGAGGCTCTAAGAATTTTCAGGGCACTTCCTGAACTAGATGACACAGAGAATTGTTTTGGCGATGGCAACCACAAATTTGAGAGTGCGCTGGGGAAACTTGCCAAACATTTTGGCAACAAGACTAATGTTGTACTGCACAGGTACAGATTTTTCTCTAGGAAACAATTAAAAGGTGAATCCATTGACACATATATAGCATCACTCAGAGGACTCATGTCAACATGCAACTTTGCCGGCATGAATATTTAAGAGATCAACTTGTGTTAAATGTAGCTGATTTCTGCATACACCAGAGACTGTGGCAAACAAAAAATGTGTCATTGGAGCAAACTGTGGAGATAGCCAGAAGTATGGAACTGGGTGATCGCTGCATGAAAGAAAGATTTGACAAAGTTGAAGATAAGGAGGTCAAGACGATTCAAGATGACCCAGAAGAAGAATTGGAGGAGTCTTTGGTGGCGATGGTGAGAAAACTGTCGGAAAATAGTTGAGAGCCAGCTCTAGAAGAGGCAGAGGCACAGGATATGGAAATAGAAGTCAACGCCGCTGTCACAAATGTGGCTGGCACAGACATAACGACAGTGACAAGGAATGCCCTGCAGCAGCTGTTGAGTGCTACAGATGTGGTCATGTAGGAAATTTTGCGAAGGTTTGTAGGAATGCACGTGGCAGGATGGGCAGATTTAGCAGACAACCTTTTAACAGAACGCCTAGAGGCACCGTGAGAATTATTGAGGAAAGCCAACGACAAGCTGACATGTTGACTGTAAACCAAAGGGATGCACACATATAAATACTTACTGTCTCATCGGTGCAACAAACTAAGTGACCATGGGTGAACAGGCAAATAAATGGCATATCATTGCCCATTATGGTGGACACTGGATCCCCGTACACAATGGTGGATGTCAAGACCTTCATTGGAGAATTGTCGGGTAAAATGCAGGACATACAGTGCACTGGAGTGAGAGCAACTGGGTACAGGAAGACCCCCATAGATATCATTGGATGCACATGGGGCAAGCTAAGGTTCCATGATAGGGAGACGTACTGCAGACTTTACATAGCAAAAAATGGCTCATCTGTTGTGGGCTGGGACGAACAAGCTGTTCTATGAGTCAGAATCCACCTTGGTGAAGAAATCCCCATACTGAGCGTGTTCAGAGAAGACAATGATTTTAAAGCTGTGCTAGCGAAGCAATTTCCAAGAGTGTTTTGTGAAAAGATTGGACTTTTGGAAGGCTTTCAGCATAGGATTGTTCTAAAAAAGGGTGCCATACCCATAGCGCACAGAGTTCGAGGAGTTCCGATTGGTACGAAAGAAGCATTGAGAAATGAACATTTGCACCTATCTGATCAGAACATAATTGAGCCCATAGAAAGTTTGGAATGGCTTGCCCAATAGTCTTGGTGAAAAAACCTGACAACAAAATAAGGATTTGTGTAGATTTAAGGCTCCTGAAAAAAAAAATATTTGGATAGACTGGCATCCCCTCCCGAATATAAGTGAATTATTGACAACTATGAAGTCTGCGAAATGTTTCAGTACCATGGACCTGTCCTCGGCCTACCATCAGATTGCCTTAGAAGAAAGTTTGAGAAGCCTTACATCATTTGTCACTCCCTTAGGAGCATTTATGTTCAAAAGAATGCGTTTGGATTTGCTTCAGCTGCTGTGGTGTTTCAAAGATTAATGTTGCATCTGTTTGGGGGTGTTGAGGGGGTACAATGCTTCCAGGACGATATTCTGATATCTGCCATCACTGAGGAAGAGCATGATGCGAAACTGATGAGAGTTTTACAAGTAGTTCAAAAAAGTGGCCTGACACTGAAATTGGAAAAATGCAAAATCAAATGTGACAGAGTATCATATCTGGGTCACTCAATAGATGCCAAGGGTATTAGTCCCAAGGAAGAGTTAATGAACACCATTTTGGTTATTGCTGAACCAGAGAATAAGGATCAACTAAGGAGTTTCCTAGATATGACGGAATACTATTCCAAATTTGTAAATGATTATGCCAACAGGCCCAAAAACATGAGAGGTCTCATGAAAAAAACTGTCAAATACGTTTGGTCAGATGAATGCAGAGATGAATTTGAAAGAATAAAATCCGCCATCAACCAAGCGCCAGCATTGGGAATGTTTGACTGCAAAGCTAAAACAAACATTTCAGTGGATGCCAGTAAAGTTGGTCTGGGAGGAGTACTAGAACAGCTCCAGAATAGAAATTTGGTGACAATTGCTTTCGCATCAAGAGTGTTGAGAGGAGCAGAATTGAATTACTTCACCATAGAAAGGGAAGCCTTAGGAGTTAAGTGGATCCTAGAACATTTTAGAAACCTCATTTGGGGTTTATCCATTCTGCTCAAAACAGACCACAAACCGCTAGTACATGTTCTCCAATCTAAAGCTCCCCATTTGACATTGCCGAGAATTAGACGGTGGATACTGGACATTATGCAGTATAATCTTCAGGTGTGCTATACACAGGTACACAAAATCAAGTAGCTGATTGCTTTTCCAGGTTACCAACCAACCAGGATAATGAAGTTGAATCCATAGAAGGAGATATCCTTGCCACCATAAATCCGACCATTGATAAGGATGAATGGAAGAAAATGACTAAAACTGATCCAGAACAGTTGGAAATCAGAAGAGCCATAACCACTGATTGGAAGGATTGTGGACAAGACCTTGCAGACTTTGTGCAAATCAAGGAAGAGTTATCTATGAATCCAGAACACATTTACAGAGGTGATCGTATAATTCCACCGGTGCAAGTTAGAAGGAAACTACTCAACCTGGCCCATGAGGGACACCTAGGAAGGAGTTTAACGAAGAATAGAATAAGGAGTAACTATTAGTGGCCACATATGTGGAGAGAGGTGGAGGAAATGGTCAAGAATTGCACTGCCGGTGCCGCAAGTGACAAATCTAAAGTATTAAGGAAAACGCCATTGCAACCAGTAGAACATCCAAAAAATGTGTGGTCCAAATTAGCAATAGATGTCCTGGGACCATTTGAGAATCTTGAAACAGTTAGAATATACATCATAGTGCTTGTAGACTACGGCCCTCATTACGACCCTGGCGGAAAGTGACTGACCGGACCGCCACAGCGTAAATAGCGTTTCCGCCATTGCACGATGGAGCAAAGTGCGGCTCATTCCGACCCATCGGGCACGAGCACCACGCCATGGCGGAAGTGCAAAGTCCGCGATGGCGGAAATGACCCCAAAACGGCCCACACCGCCGCCGTACGTCGCCCTAGGTGCAATACCGCCACCCATCTTAGCGGACACCGCAGTGAGCGCCAACCGGAAAGTACGGTGACCGTAAATATACGGAAACGGAAGTAAAAGCATGGTCCCGGAACGGGAAACATCACGCCGTACACCTATAAAACCACAAAATCCACACAACCATTAAAAATACTACCCTGAGACACATCCCAACCCGTCATCCACCCTAGTGAAACCAAGAAAAATGGGAAAAGTAGCGAAGAAAGCGTGCGACCGCAAGCGGCAGGTCCACTTCTCCCGTGAGGAACTCACCGTGCTCACAGAGACCCTCCAGGAGAATGCTGCCGCCGTCTTCTCCACGCAAATGACCAGGACGGCACTTGCGAACATTAAGGCCATATGGGCCCTGGTGGCACAGCGGGTAAGTGCGGTAGGGACCGCACCCCGCAACCCACAGCAATGCAGAAAGCGATGGGACGACCTGCGGATACGCGTCCGTAGCATACTTTCTGCCAACCGCAACATTGCCACAGCCACCGGGGGAGGATCGGAATCACCCATCAAGTTGACCCCCTGGGAAGAAATCTGTGCCTCCACCATAGGAATGGAGAGCATAGAGGGAGTCGGAGGGATGGAGAAAGGAGTGCAGACATCCGAAGAATCAGGTAGGTGGCCCAAATAAAACAATGCCAAAACCACAATGTCCAATCATGTGAAGTACCACGTGCCCACATAGTGCAACAGTAACACATGTCCAGGAGAACGTCCACATACATAGGCCTGATAGCACACTTTAAAACTCACATCACATACATAAATAATTAAAAATCCTAAAAACACCCTCTACACGTGCAGCAGGCACACCCTAACTGCAGGCTGGCAAACAACTGCACCCTCACTCCACACACAAATGAAACCACCTCCAAGGCCCTGACCCAAATCACCCTCAGGTACCACCCCAATGCATGTGATACATTGCCATTCCAATTCCCACAGACCCATTAATAACGCTCGCCCTCCTTTACTCCACCACAGGGTCCGATCCAAACGACGAGCTCCAGGACACCCCTACCAGCACACCTGCAAAGAGGGCCAAGACCAACGGCCAAAGACCCTCCACCTCAGCTGCACGCATCACGACACGGAAGCAGCACAAATCAAGTGGCAGCACAGAGGAGGGAACTCCAACAGGCACCCCAGCAGCCAGCATGCCCACAACACCACCACCACAGGTCCCCCCAATGGATGCCACAGTAGGCACTGCTTCTGGTGGCAGCAGCACCATAGGTGACACTGCATTAATGGCAGCATGCTCCGACACAGAAAACGGGGATGTCGAAGTCAGATCCATCCATGACCTGTCCCAATCCCCCTGTCTGTTCCATCCCGTACACCATGAGGATACCACGCAGGGGCACCCACAAGACGACGACTGGCCATCCCCCACAAGCCCTGTGGCAGGGCAACATGAGGCGAACAGCCACTCTGTGACACCACCGCAAATGGCCATGGCCCAGCAGAGGCAACAGTCCCTCGACCAGTTAATCGTGCAACAGCAGCAACTGGCCACGCTCCTCAAGGACCATGCCGATGAATGTGGGGGCACTAAGGCAGACATAGAAACATCAACTGAGACACTTAGGGCAGAAATGGAGAGAAGTACAGAGACACTAAGGGCACAAATGGAGAGTAGCACCGAGAGCCTGAGAGTCCAAATGGAGAGTAGCACCGAGAGCCTGAGAGTACAAATGGAGAGAAGCACCGAGAGCCTGAGGGGGGAACTGCATGCGACGTCCAAAGACGTATGTGCCGAACTTGCCGCAGTGCGCCGTGTGCTCACTGAGCTCTCACAAACTCTTAGGGACATGCATGGACGTGAGCAGGCAGAGACATCATCCGTTGCAAGTTCCGTCCAGGGCAGCCCCCAACGTAGATCTGGGAGGAACCTGCGCTCCACAGGCAGGGGTGCCCCTGATACCCGCAGAGGGGGCTTGCAATAGCGACTGCCCACTGACAATGAGCATCTTTGGACACTGGTGTTCGGGGGGGAGGTAGGAGGGTGGAGGGGGTGTGTTGGGCTCACTTGGGTGGCGGGTCGATAGGGTGTTTAACATGATATCACATATGCCATAAACAATGCACGATCAACCAATGAGATGTGTGGACATTGATCTTTGTGTACGAGGCCATTATAGGCGTACAGTCCATATTGTGCATGTACCAGACACACACAGTGCCACGAGTCCCGTGTCCATGTATCAGCCACCAGGCGTGAGTGCTAGAAGCATGCATCTATGAGATGCTGACGAATGTCACGGCCCTCCTGTGCCTCGCAGACTCCTTGAGGTGCTGCCACATCCCCACCCTCATCATGACCATCTTCAGGTGCTTGCAGTTCTGTGTCAGGGGGCATGGGCACATTTCTACGTACGCACATGTTGTGTAGCATGACACATGCCATCACCATCTTTGCAACCTTCACATGGCGGTACAGGAGTGCCCCGCCAGACCTGCTGAGGCATCGGAAACGAGTCTTCAGTAGGCCGAATGCCTGTTCTATGACTACACGGGTACGTGAGTGGGCATGGTTGTAGTCCTCCTCATGCTGGTCCCGTGGGTTCCGGACTGGTGTGAGGAGCCATCTCTTCAGTGGATATCCGGCATCACCTGTATGTGGACGATAAACGAATTATGTGGAATGCCATTGCTACGTACGCACCCCCCCCCTTCCTGCCAGGTCATTGCCGCATCACATACCCCACATCATCATGCATGAAATGAGACTCACCGAGTAGCCAGGATCTGTTCCCTGCGTGTCGCTCCATGTAGCGTGGTATTGTAGAGTTCCTCAAGACCATAGAATCATGGGTTGATCCAGGGAATCGGGCACAACAATGTGTAATGATCCTGTTGTAGACACACACCATTTGTACATTCAGAGAATGAAATTGTTTTCGGTTGCGGTACTGGGCCTCCATGGCATGTGGGACGACCAATTCCACATGGGTGCAGTCGATGGCACCAATGCAACCCGGTATGCCGGCAAGTGCATGGAATCCCACTTTTGTGTTGGTAATTTCCTGCTCTGAGCGTGGTAGAGAGATGTAGTCGTCTGCGTGCTGCAGGAGGGCATTGAGCACTTGCAATAGTGTCCGTGAGAACAGTGGCTGTGAAATGCCATGCAACTGTCCGACTGTGTGCTGGTAGGTGCCTGTGGCCAGGAAGTGGAGTACAGACACCACCTTCAGTAGGGGTGGGATGGCGGTTGGGCTATCTATCATGCTGACAAGGTCAGCCTGTGTCATGTCCACAATGGCGGTTATGGTGTCCGGTCCAAACGGTAGAGGGTGTGGATCTGCTCATCAGTGAGGTTGAACGGATGTGCTCGGAGGCGTGGGATTGCGGGCTGCCTGCGTGGTGGTAGTGGCTGTGCTGGCGGCCCTTGCTGGCCCTGCCTTGCCCTCCTCCTCCTCCTGCGTCTCCTCCGTGCGGCCGGTTGTAGTTGGTGTTCGTCTTCTTCCTGAAGTTGGAGTACTTGCAGTGCTATCAGGTCCCCCAGGGCCAACATAGCTAGTCCTGCCGGTAGCATTTCGGAGTGGGTGTGGTTGTGGGAGGAGACTGGGTGTGCAATTTATGTGTTTTCAGGCTGTATGGCCTCCACCTGTGGTGATTCATTCCACCTGTGCAAGCTGCTCTCCCCTTTGGGCGAGCACGTCCCGCACACAACGCTGCAATTCGACGCATGGCATCTTGCTATTGCTATTACAATCATGTATTTGTACCCGATGGCAGTGTAACATTGGTTGATATGTTCATTCGGCTATGGTCCCATTGTTTCACATACTATCTTTGCAGTCGCGAACAGACTTGTGAAGGGTCAGTGGAACGTAGTACTCGAGTAACGGTGGACCCTCATGCATCACTGTACCGAGGTTCAACGACGGGCGGGGCGTCCCATTTGTGAGTGAAGGCAGTTGCCATTTTCACACACAGCCGCACTAGATGGATTAATTTGTGATTTCAAGCGGCCACAGATGCCTTTTCGACGTGATGTTGCAAATGAGGAATTCAAGGGCGGCGCTTTCGGTTTTCAGCTAGCGGCGAGGAGATGCCCACAGGTCTGACTGCAAATATAACGTTCTATTGTTCAATGTCCTTGGGACAGGGGCCATGGCGAGGATGCAATGATTGATATGAATAGTTTGGGATGCGCAATAGCGAAGTGGACGATGAGGCCGGACGTTCCCATATACATGTTACTTCACAACACTGGAATTACGGGCTGGGGCACAGTGGATTTTGCAGGCTGCATAACGCACAGACTCAATGGAAATTTCACATGTTATGTGAGTATGGAAACAGGCGTTTTCATTACGGGATGAGGGAATGATGAATGGATGCATGGACAGATGATTTGATACAGAGTTTTCCATGTACAGGGCTTCTTGGAATCTGTCCGCCTCCCCTGCGCTATGTGATGCAGGGCTGCCATAGTGGGACCATCGTCTATCTGGCCTTGTTGAACCCTCCCTGTCTCGACGCGCCTTCAAACACTTGTGTCTATGCACGTTACTAATCCCATCTAATGGATTCTGTCTTAACAGACGCATGCACACAAACACTCGTTTGTGATGGTGTTTTCACCTCGATATAGATAGTTATGATTCGCAAGTGGTTTTTGGGTGGTGATGATCCTTTGGAGTGGGCTAGCATGCATATGGCTGTGGATTTGGTGTGATCATTGAAGTGAGTAATTCAAATGTAGTTCTGATGGCCATACTATTCTTTTTCATTTCATTTGGTTGACAGGTATCTCCTCCCCTTTTGCCACTGCCATCTGTATGCCACTCCTGCAGATGGATTTTACTCCCGACACCTGCTGCTTCGTGTTAATCAGTGGAGCAGCATTACGATCTTATGGGACGATCGCCAATGGGCCACATGCCCTTACGCAGTACTAGTGGCTAGGAGCAACATTTCGGCCTTTCAGCTGGACTAGTGCCTCCCTATTGGGACGGCCCTGCGGTTCTAGGCGCTTCCATGTTGCCTTTTCGTACGAGAATGTAGCCCCTGTGTACCATGAAGGAACAGGGCGTCACACACAAGAAGTAGCTGGTCATTTATTGCGGATGCAGCCCACAATGGTGAAATGTGTTTTGGAGTTCATGGCCTAATGGCTGTATGGGCTTGGTGAATTTGTTGTGCATTAAATTTCTATTCTGATATGAACCGTGTAGCGTTCTTCTTTGCAAGTGATGTGGCATATTCCTATTTGGGGAGCGATGTATTTTGAGGAGATCTGCATTGGGTTCCAGCTTCGGAGTATAGTTGCGTGGTACTGTGCTGGGCGCGTTTGCCTACGAAGCCCAGTGAGGTCAGGGATAAGGGCTGCCAATATGACTGTTTTAATGATGTCATGCTCAGGGGCGGGGGATTAGCTTTTGTGTAACAGATGCCGGTCAGCCAGGTGGATTGGTGGAATGATGTGATTTTCGGAATATTGCTGGTCACAGGTGCATGTGTTTGCGTGCGTTTCTTGGTGGGAGACTGAGGTCATGTCCATTGGAATAGCTTCTGTATTCGTGCCATCTGTGCCCTGCAGCTCCCATTGGCCCCTCTTGATATTCATTTGTTCGTTGGCAGGCATGGATGACTAGTACATTTCACTGGTTGCATTGTGTGACTTCATTGCACCTACGGGCAGTTGTACAATGTGGCCAGGGAGCGGTGTACAGGCACTCAGTGGGGCCGTTTACGGTTGGTTCGCGATGCCGTACTTCTCACCATGGCGGAATGGTACTTTCCGCCGTGCTTGATGGCGTTAGGTGCATGTCCGCTAGGGTCAGAATTCGCGTACCGTTGCGCCATGGTGGTAATTACGGTTTGGCATGGCGCGCGCGCGCGTACTTGGTGCAGTTAGCGTTGGCGTTCACTACGGTGTCGCTAATGGCATCGTACTTTGCGGTGACGGGTCATAATCGCACCGAGCGCTATTCGATGGCGGTATTGCATTTCCGCCATCGTTTTTCGATCTCCGCCAGGGTCGTAATGAGGCCCTACACCTCTAAATGAGTAGAGTGGGGAATATCGGAGGAAAATGTCACCACCGAGTGAATTACACATTTTTTTAACAGATATATTCAACAGAGAAGGGGACCCCAAAGAATTAGTGTCTAACAATGGGTCTCAATTCAAATCGTTATAGTTCCAAGGATTTCTCAGAGAAAGAGCTATTGAACATATACCAACCTCGCTATACCATCCTATTGCAATCGGACTTGTAGAGAGAATGAATACATTTGCAAAGAGTGTGATTCAATTAGCCATGGCCAACAACCTCCCATGGAGAGAGACACTCAAAGAAGCCCTTTGTGCATATAGGTTAACTCTGCACTCCACCACTAATGTTGAATCTTTCACCATGATGCGTGGAAGAGTTGCTTCCAATTGACTGAGACCTGCCTGGATTTTCATGGACTCAGGAGAGGCAAAATTGGATATGGGTCAGATATTAAGAAGCGTAAAATAGAAACAGAAGAAATACAAGAACTATTATGACCGCAGGAATGGGTTGAAAGAAATGACAATCAACGAAGGAGAATGGGTTTGCATTAAGGAACCCAAGAAAACACTCAAAGGTGAATCCAGGTTTAGATCGCCACAGAGAGTAAAGAGCTGTCATGGCAAATCGGTTGTGTTGGAGGATGGGGGAAGATGGTCTTGTGATGATCTGGTGAAGATAGAGAAAGATTTCAATAGACCAAGCACAAGTAAAGACAAAGACATCATTCCAGGAACATCAAGTCAAGTGTACAAAGACATGTATCCAGGAACATCAAGTCAAGTGTACAAAGATATTTCCAAGAAATCAACTACCAGTATAGACAATGATCCAGGAGTACATGACCGTGCGAACAGAGAGTCTACAAATAGTCCCTGTAATGCAAGAAGTGGAACTATAGATGGGGGACTTTCTAAAAGAAACCAGAGAATTATTCGGAACTTCAACAATGACTATGTTTATTACTAGCATATATACACCACCACTTGTATCCTTTTCCGGTATATAGGGCTCAATGGAAATGTTTGTTTTAATCATTAATGCAAAGTTTAAATAGATGTTTTTATTTACCTTTCCCCTTTTCCATTCTCTCTTTCCTCCCCAACCTCCCTCTCTCCCATTTTCCCATTGTTCATTTTATATAAAGAAGGGAGATGTTATGTAGTTACTGACAGATATGTCAGTAAGAATGTTTATACATAGAATACACATGCAAAGGTTTTGGAATGTAGGGAACAGAGGTTGACAAACACAGGTCTGCTTGGTGCGGTTGTGCTTCAGGGGCTTTATTTATCTTATTCATATAGTACATGCAAGATATAAGACATTCAAACTCAACACAAAATACAGTATATCTTGCACATACATCTTATAGAGTTTTCATCATACCCCAGAACATTCAACAATGAAATACTCATAGAATAAACAAATTCATATGCACTGGGGTCATAATGCATTTACAAATGAAACAATCCCATTCAAAAGCAAATTCAAATCACCAAAATACAAACACAAAACATACATAAACAAAACATACATTACAACAAACAAGACAAACACAAATATAAGTAAACATTCACGAAGAGTAAACATTCAAATATGCAATGTACCAATACCATATAAATCAATAAAAGATCTCCACAAAATCCAAAACTCCTCTTCCTTACCCCTCCTCTTATACATGACGAATTCAAAATCTGACAAAATCACCACATCATTAATCCATTCTTCCACCTTCGGCTTCTTCCTAGTCTTCCAAACTTTCAAAATTTGTTTCAATGCTATTACCAAGATCCTATTTATCCAAGAACCATATAAACAAGCCGTCAGACACCGCCCAGTATTTGCCAAAAGCAAAACCTGTAACGGTCATCTTGGAAATGTAATAGAAAGAGTCATATCTAATCTGTCAAGGACTTCACACCAAAAGGTGACTACTCTGGGGCAATACCATAACATGTGAAGTAAATTTCCCTTATCCCTCCTACATCCCCAACATAAATCATCAGTTGCTAATCCTAAGGCACACATGCACACAGGCGTCCAATAAAGTCATCCCAAAACTTCCTGATGAATAAGTCGAAGTTTAAGATCTAATCTACTACTATATCCAGTACACCAAACATACTGCCAGGCTTCCTCAGAAATAGTATTACCCAAATCAGCATCCCATTTCTGTTTCAGACCACACGTGCTTTGCGGGTCCCCCTAAGGGACCTTGGAATAGGGCCGTAAGGGTTTACCGGCACCAGCATCCTTACCGGTGCCGGTAAACCCTTACTGCCCAACTCAGAATGAGGCCCCATGTCTCAACAGAATGTAGAGCATTACATTGGCTCCCCATAGCAAAGAGAGTCAAGTCGTGCACCCTTTGAATTGCACATGTCTGCATCTATGGAATAAGACCTTCTTATCTGGCAGGACTGCTGAAGTGGTTACCAAACAGGCACAACATAAGATCCAACAACATGGGTCTACTCTATACCTCAAAGGCCAAACTGGTACAGGTGCAAAATGGATGTTTTCCAGTCTCAATTCCTCATTTGTGGAATACCCTTTTGCCTGATTTGAGGTTGTACCCCAGTCTTCCCAGATTCAAATGTGATCTGAAAAACTTTCTTTTTGAGTAATATGCATCCATTGCGTCAACTTGCCTATCTTAGGTTTTCTCCCTAAGCTCCCTCGAGTCTCATGTTTTTTATTGTATGTCTTGTCTGCGCTCTTATGCCTCCGGGCCGCTGTTCCATCGCATTAGAAATAAAATAAATAAATAAATACATATATGTTCAGCCAATCTATAGTGATCACAATAGACTTTCAGCCAATGGATCTAAGAGTCCCCAACAATCCCTACACTCTGCCTCCTCAAAGACAATGCTATAGCCATCTTCAGTGCTCTCACCAAACACAACTCTTTGCACCTTCTCTTCCTGTACACCCCACCCATGAAACCTGATTGGCTGATCCCAGTCTCTGCAGTCCCACTTCCATGACAAGCACCCTAAAAATACACAGATGTGGCACATGCCATCTGTGGACTACCGTGTTCTCCACGGACAGAATAGCACTGGGCAGCCCTCGTACCCTTTCCACTTTCATGTTTGTTAGACTCCCTCATTGGCTGCATTAAAAGAATGACACATTCATCCACCAATCTTGGGAGGATAGCTCAGGGGCAAGGTGCAACCCTTGGAAGCAAGATGAAACCGAGCACCACAGGTTTGAGCCCCGGGACCGTGCTTAGAAACCTCTGGGTATTATGTGCATTATAAATAACCTATCATTTCATATTAATCACATCCGAAAGCTCTACATCTAACCATGTCATCTCAGTTCAATACTTCAGAGGTAAACTTGAACTCTCAGAACACATATGTCCTGTTAATCACAGTCATCGGGATGGAAAACTACTGTGAAACTTTCCAAGATTTCAATTTCCAGATTCAACAGCATCTGCATCTAACAATACACAGCAGAGGTGAGCCTGTATATTTTGAAGTATTTTCTGCAACTCTTTTACATATATATATATATATATATATATATATATATATATATATATATATATATATATATATATATATATATATATATATATATATATATATATATAGAGAGAGAGAGAGAGAGAGAGAGAGAGAGAGAGAGAGAGAGGAAGAGAGGGTTCCTGCTACCTGCCCTGTAATACGTGTCTCAATAAGCATATTCTCTTTTTTAATCACTCCAGCAAAATCCACCCATTGCAGCATTCAGCACCTGCTCACATCAAGCAGCAAATACTTACAACGCTATGCATTTCACAATGTCACTTTTCAGGACCAATTTTATTGGGTTAATAGCAGCACTGTGCGTAGCTGTCTTCCAACAGAAATAAAAAGCAGATGAAGAACATTTGTAGAACATTTTTAAGTGGCACTAGGTGTGTGCAAGTTTAATATGTTGCCAGTACATGCATACCTGCCAACATGACCCATTCCAATATATAGGTGCATAACAACTCTACATTTTTTTCTTTGCATTCTGTGACTTGCAATTGCATGTCTCCCTTTATAAAACTCAGACTACAAGTCGTACAATGCAAAGAAAAAACAAGACTGGAATGGAATATTCAGAAGGCATGTATATCGAATGAAAAATATAAAATGCTATGCGTTTAAAAATGTTTCTTTTTAACAGCATGTTCATGTAAGTTAAAAAATGCACATGTGCATTTATAGCAGCATTGTGTGTAACATTTTCATAAAAGAAAGAAAAAGCAGACGCAGTACATTTCTACACCATTTTTCAGTGACACTTGATATGTGGAAGAGTAATACGTTGGCAGTACATGCATACTTGCTAGCATAACCCATTCCAAACATCGAAGCAAAACAATATAACAACCACAAGACTAAACCAATATTAAAAGACAAACAAAACCAAGCTAAAAAATTCCACTGCAACCTTATCAATGCAAGGTCAATGTCAAAACACTTCACAGAGATATATGACCTTCTCTGCGATGACATCATTGACGTCCTGTTCATCATGGAAACATGGTTGGATGACAACTACAAAATCACAATCCACAGCTGCCTACCCGAAAACTTCAAGTGCACCAGTTAAACAGAAAAGGAAAAAAGGAGGAGGCCTGGCAATAGCCTTCAAGGAACACCTGAAAATAAAAACAGACAAACCACAAAATATCAAAAACTGTGAATGCAAGGTCCTTCACCTGGAAGTAGACCCAAAATCAAACATACAATTCATACTAATTTACTGACCTCCATCAAATGATGCAACCTTTCTCGACAACTTCATAGAAGCGATCACCGACGTAGCCATCCAACATGAACATCTGAAAATCCTTGGGGACTTCAGCACCTAGTTTGAAGAAGAAAACAGAAACTCACAAATATCGCTAATCAAAAAACGAAAAGCCATGAAACTATGACAATTGGTCAAAGGAGCAACACACACGGCGGGACACACACTCGACACAATCTTTGCTAACAAAATTCTCATTGCCACCGCACCACCGTACAGATACTCTGTAGTGACCACCTCATCATGCCGTTTGTGTTCAAACTACCAACTAAAACAGCCAAGCAGCCCGATAAACTCCCAACTATCACAAAAAGTAACTGGAAAGGTGTCAAAGCGAGCAATTTAATAGAACAACTTGAACTCACAAAACCAACTACCACTGACATGTATAAAGCTGACCTCGATGGGAAAACAAAGCTACTTCACAAATGGATAGTAGAAATATTTGACGGCATCGCCCCTGAAAAACCTTTCACCCCATCACGAAAGAGAGCAATGGCAAAATGGTTTACCCCAATGCTCAAAACCATGAGAAAGAACAAGAAACTCAAACTAGACTGGAGAAAAGAATGCGACCAAACAAAGAGTGCACATTTCCAATGACAGATCTGATCTTAAAAAAAGAAATTAAAAATGCAAAAAAGACGCACTACGACAGCAGAATGACCAAAGCCACCAACACCCAAAAATAACGTTTATAATTGTAATTGGTAATTTATAACACGCTTAATACACAGAGGTTTCTAAGCGCGGACGCGGGGGTCGAACCTGTGTTGCTCTGCATCGTCTTGCTTCCAAGGGGAGAACGTTGCCAATGAGCTATCCTCCCTAGTTCAACATCATAAATGAAATGAGGAACCCACAGGGGTGCAATAACACCCTGGTAACCTCTCAGAAACTCTGCAATGACCTTGTGGACCATTTCAAGAAACAAAACATGGTCACCCACCAAATTATAGAAAGCAGACAGGCCAACCCAAGTGCACAACTGATCCCACCAAGCAAGAAACCACACTATAAACTTGAAATCTACCCAGAAATACCACTAGAGACATTTGTCCAGCTGGTAAAACATAGCACTAAAGCAGACTCCCCCATGGAACCCTGCCCCCAGACATTTACAAATACATCCTCACAGAGGGTGCACCACTGGAACACTGCAGAAACCTTTTTAATCTATCACTCGCAACAGGGAAAGTACCGCGATCATTCAAATCAGCGCACATCAAACCACTCCTCAAGGACACGAGAGGAGACATGGTAGATCTCTCCAACAACAGACCGATTTCAAACATTCCCTATGCAGCAAACCTACCAAAAACCTATATCTACAAACTAACACAAGAACACATAGAAAAATACCAGTTGCTGGACCTGGTGCAAGTCGGCTTTAAACCCACCAGAGGAACAGAAACGGCACTCCTATATATCTGAGATGACCTAAAGACAAATGCAGACTCCGCCACAAACTCTGCCATAATTCTACTTGACCTCTCTGCAGCTTTTGACACAGTCAACCATGAAATCATTATTTTATCCTAAAACCTGGAAAATAACACGTTTGTCCCATGGCCCACAGAACTAGGAGCAGCACCCACACCATCACAAATAGTCAAAAATCTGGGAATCCTAATGGACAACGTGCTAACATTAGAACAGCAAGTAGATGCAATAATCAAGACTTTTTGTTCCTCCTACATTCGGTAAAAATAATGTTATAATTCCTATCCGTCACCCATAATACATTGACAATCATCACCCTTATCATGTCAAGAATTGACTACACCAACATGCGTAACCTCGGAATGCCAGAATACCTACTGAAGAAACTGCAACGTATCCAAAATGCAGCGGCCAGACTCCTACTCAAACTATCCTGAAGAGACCACATCACCCCAGCGCTAAAAATGTTACACTGGCTTCCAATCAAACAACAAATCACGTCCAAAACAATGTGTACAACACAGAGCTATCCACGGCCAAGGAGCAGAATTCACACAAAAGAAAATGGCCCTCATTACGACCCAGGCGGTAAGTTACCGCCTGGGCCGTGACTTTACCACCATGGCGTAAACTACGTTTACGCCATGGTGGTTGGCGGACTTACCGCCCCATTCCGACCTTGGCGGGGCGGTAAGTCCCCAATCCCCATTTACCCTTCCCCATTCCCATTTTTGCCCCATAGGGCATAATGGGAGTGGGGAAGGCGTTAATTACGCCACCGTAAATTACGGTGGCGTAATTAACTCCATGGTCCCTTAGCGCCATGGATTTTAACACCTGCTAAAAGCAGGTGTTAAATCCGCCACGGCGCTAAGGGACCTCGTACTCAGGCGGTAAGGGTCGGCGCTGCTTACGGCGCCGTAAACCCCTTACCGCCTGAGTTGTAATGAGGGCCAATAACTATTAACCAACCAACCAGAACAAACAGAAAATGCAATGACAGCCGCCTTGAACCAAAACCTTACACAAGGAAAAAGCTAAGAGGCTCCACCTTCTCTCACCTAACAGCAAAAACATGTAACTCCCTCCCAAAAGATATCTGAAATACAAAGGACCACCAAAAAATTCAGGAAACTACTAAAATCCTGCCTCTTCTCCACCAAACTAAAATGAATCCAGCACATCCCACACCATGCCCCCTCGCTAGGCTAATCCCAAGGGATAGGGACCATTGCTAGAGATGAAGGAGCTGTAAACACTAACACCCAACATGAGAGGGAGCACTCAGAACCAATAACGAAAGGACCACCGCTAGTAACAAAGGGAGATGATGCTAGACAGAACACTATTATGCATTACCCTGTGCAATATCTAGAAAGAACAGTAATACTAGCTTGCTTCATATCTAGACAAATTTGTAAAGATTAACTTGTGTCATATCTTGACATAACTATGACACTAGCTTGCATGATATCCAGACAGAATTGTGATGCTTTGCCAGCGTCATATATAGCCAGAGATGTAACACTAGCTTGAGTCATACCTAGACAAACTGTGAATGTCCGCTTACACCACACCTACACAGAATTGGGAATGTGTGCTTGCACCACTCCTAAACAGGACTGTAAAATATAGCTCACATCGCGTCTAGACTTATTTATGAATGTCAGCTTGCACCACATCTAGACAGAACTGTGAAGATTAACATTGCGGCACACCTAGACAGAACTGCATTGCTAGCCTGTGTCATACCCATCATGAGTTGTTATGCTAGCCTGCTCCACATCCAAACAGAATTGTGAAGATGAGCTTTGCATCACATCTGGACAGAATTGTGAAGATTAGCATTGCATCACATCTGGACAGAATTATGAAGATTGGCAGTGCATCAAATCTAGACACAATTATGAGGATTAACATTGCGTTGCATCGAAACAAAATTTTGAAAAATAAGCACTGCATCACATCTAAACAAAACTGCCAAGATTCAGATAGAATTGTGAAACCTGCCATTGCTTCACATAGCCTGTGTCACCTCTATACAGAAGTGTGTAGGTTAGCATTGCATCACAACTAGATAGAATTGTAAAGATTAGCATGTGTCACATCTACGTAGATTAGCAGTGCATCACTTCTAGACAGATATGTAACACTAACACGCGTCATATATTGACAGAATTGTGAAGATCAGCATCGTATCACATCTATGCAGAATTGCAGTACCAACTTGTGTCACATCCAGATATAACTGTAAAGATTAACTCGCATCACATCTACACAGAATTGTGAATGTCAGCCTGCATCAAATCTAGATAGAATTGTGAAAATTAGCATTGTGCCACATTGGTACAGGGTTCATCTCTCTATAATTGTAACAATAGTGACACTATACATTAGCCTAGAGTCTTCTTTTCAAATTAGCAACATTTATTTCACTTTTAGTCATTATATTGTACCACACATTCCATCTCAACACCATGGGTATAACACCCACTGTTTTCCTCTAAACAATGTCCCTACTTATTCATTTGCACCACCACTCTCCTACTCACTAACCCAACCCATCACACATGTACACACTCTTAGTATGACAACCTCACCAACCACAACTATCATCCCACTGCACAATCACAAAATGTGCCATTCATCTCTACAATCACACCCATGCACAATATACATTCCACAACATTCAAACCCAACAGACACAACACAATGCCTACTAAAAGGTAACTCCATAGAAAAAGAAAGAAAAAATAGAGCAGTTAAAAAAGCATGCTATATATTCATCCACCTCTAAATAAATGTATAGAAAACATTCAAACAAAAGAGCATTTCAAACAAGAAAACATGCAAACAAGAAAACTAAACCAGCCATGGCTAAAAAAGGTGAAGTGGATCTTGGAAAAAACTAAAAGTAAAAAAAAGTTATACAAAGAAAAACAGACCTACTAATGAATCTAACAATATATGTACCAGTTTTAACATATCCACTATAAAGCAATACAAAAATGTATGTTACAAGACAATGTCCACTGTACAGTTCTTCACAATCGCTGAAAAGTAACCATCTACCTGTAAAAACTACGGCAGGAGACTAATCCTTGAAGCTCTAATTGAGAGCACATTTCTACTAAAGAGAAACATTTTATATTCATTTTAAACAGAATGAAACCACAAACTAAATTAAGTAATACATTAGAAAAAGTACTTCTAAAATGTGCAATGTCAATATAGAGACCTTTTCAAACTTCTATGAAGGTGAATGGATTCACAAAATCAGCACAGAGGCGTATTTCAATGAATAGGCGTAAAAACAAGAACAACAAAAATCATTTGTCATAGACAGTGATGGCTGAGGGTATGAAATGGTAGGAGCCACCATTATGGCAAAAGAAACCTATATAGAGAAAATGTCCCCAACAAACATTCAACCAAATTTTCCTTTCAGTACATGTAAGTAACTGCCACTTGATGTGACCAGGTGCAGAATGCTGCAATATATGGCATTTGATAGAAGTGGATAAAAAGGAGCATATGCTTATTGAGATGCTTCTTACAATGTAAGTGGCAGCAAACCTGCACATATATATATTTATATATTCAGTAAAAAAAACTTTGTTAATGGGATGTGAAACAGAAAGTGATTAACAACAATTCAGCTACCACTACCTCTAACACTTCTCCAATAAATCTTGATGTAATGGCAAGTAACCATACCAAAAAAAGTATTTTAGAAAAAATGTTCCGCCACAGAGTCCTTCAGAATCTTATAAAAACAGGTGATAAATCATGCACAACGCTTGAAACCTACTGTAGAAAATGTATTTTAGAAGCTTTGATAGACAGCGCAATCCTTTTCAAAAGTGAGTTATTTATTTTAGTATTAAACAGAATGAAACCACTAACAAAACTAACTACTAAATCTCAAAAAACACTTCTCAATGAACGTAATGTCAACAAAAATAACTTCTTAAATATCTGTGGAGGTGAATGGAGTCACACCACAAGCACAGAACCATATTTCAATGAAGAAGCATACAAACCAAGACAAACAAACACAATTGCCATACATAGCAGTGGACAAGGGTATGAAAAACTTAATAATACCATAATGTAACAAGAAATACTGCTTACAAAAATGTCCCCAGAAAAGTCAGTATCACCTCCCCATTCAACTGAACCAGAATGTCCAGTATACAAATGGCCGGGCACGTCAATGTGTAACATTGCCAAAAAATCTTTCAAATCTTTACACCAGTTCCTCAATCAATATGTGAAAGGCAAAGACAAAATCAAAATGAAACTACTCCAAAATATGGATTCCTGTCCAGTGCGGAAACACACAGGACTACGAGGACATTCATTAGCCTGCATTTCAGGACCTATTTGCAAAAGCACCTTTCATCATATCAAAATGATATCAACACATCATTCAACTATAAGAAATCTAGTCTATAAACTGTACTATTCTAAAAGTCCTGCTTTAGCACTAGCCAATTTAAATAACAATCTTCTACATGGTACAGCCATAAACATAATCAAAGAAATAGAGCACATCCAGATAAAATATTTTGGAAGTGAAAGCCATTTACAAAATGCAGTAGCTTCACAACATATTAGCAACAGTTGTACAGATGGCAACCTCTACTACACACATACAAAAAAGAAATATTAAAATTTAAAAGTACCTCTGCTGAAGTACCAAACCATGTGTGTGTGTTGCCACAGAACTTTTTATAAAAGTAACACAAAACTGTATATGTAACATACAAAATAGAAGACAATGAAGATTCCAAATGTTTTGAATTAGCTCTCTACCTTATAGAAGAAAACAAATATGAAATAACTGACCCCTTAATACTTTGCACTTACTGCACTACAAAACTAGAGAACAACCAAACTCCTTCACATGCTATCACAAATAACTTGGAATTATTCCCACTACCGAAATCCCTGCAATAACTCAACTTATATGAGAGCATCATAATTCAAACAGTGCATCCATTTCAAGCAATAATACACCTTCAACCAAAAACAGCAACATTACCTCCCTCTAATTTAGTGAAAGGCATTTGTGGCAAAGTAGTTTATTTACCATTAGATCTCAAAGAAAATGTGCACACTCTTAGAGTGCAATGTCCAATAGAGCAATCTTTAATTGTCTTAGTAAATGGTGTACCTACAAAAAACAAATAAAATTGGCAAAAACTCGTAGACTTACATAAAGTTAGACAAGCCTTGCAATATCTAAAAGACAATAATGAATACTACAACAAAATTAATATTGAAGAAAACTTGAAGGAAACCACTGAAATAATTCAAGAGTCAGCAGAAACTGGTCAATTTGAAATTCTAGATCCTGCTACAGCATCCAATATTTTAGACCATTATACAATTCATCCATTACACTCTAATGACACCATTTATGATGCACTAGAAACATACCAAATGTGACATACCAAAGGATCACCAATCAGCATATGGGAAAGGAGGATGGTACGATGATAGACCCATTCAATAACAGCATCAGAATACCGCTCGTTACAAATTTATTCTGAAGATCCCAGATTTAGACAAAGGGCCTCATCACAAGTTTGGCGGTAACACTTGAATCCGGCGGTAGCACTATTACTGTTGGATTTAAGGGTCCACCAAATCAGGGCTTTGGCGGTTTTCTGGCAGAAAATCCGCCGGCGGTATGAGCGCGAAATTTCTCCATTGAGCCCAGTGGGGAATGGGGCATTCCCGAATGGGCTCAATGGGGAATGGGGATTTCCAAATCCACCAAACCCGTTATCCGGCGCTAATAGCGCCGGTGGGTTTGGCGGTAGGGCAGATAGTGCCAGCGCTATTAGCGCCAGCGTTACCGCCCAACTCGTGATAAGGCCCAAAATGTGGAATACATATTCCACCTACTCTTTGAAAGTGAACCAGCAACTCTATGCTAGAGTTGCACACACATTGAAATCAGGTACCCACTTTCAAAATATGTCAGCTGCGCAATTATTACAAAAAGTGCAAGAAAAAGATGAGGTTCTACAATCAGGCATTACAAATCTGTGAGCAAACATGCATGGAACTAAGGAGTACTGGTTCCGACATCACAGAGATGTATGTTGTATGATAAGAAACCTTGGTCCACCCACATGGTTTGTTATATTAAGTTGTGCAGAATATTTACATGATTTCCTATGCATAGAAAAAAAAAAAACATAGAACGCATATTAAGAACACAAAGAACACATATTACATAAAAAGAACAGAATAAGCAAAATATAACAATGATTACAATGCAATCATTGCCCTCTTATGGAATGCAAACATAGATGTGAAGTACATTGCAGAAAATGCCACTGAAGTTGCACGATATGCTACTGCCTACTTAATCAAAGCAGAAAAAACAGAGCTTCAAGACCTCTGGGATGACCTATCATCGGAAAAAACACTGTCTTAGAAATTATACAGCTTGGGCATAAAAATGCTCTCTCATAGAGAATGTGGCTGCTATGAAACTGCAGATCGTTTAACCGGTACTGCTGTGTAAGTAAAATCAGAAAATATAATATGGCTAAGTTTTGGTCCTGCTAAATATAGAAAAAGAGTTCTCAAATCATACGGCAACATAGAAACAATAGCCAAAAACGATCCTAACAGCCAAGACATTTTGAAAACTAATTTACTGGACACATACTATCCAAACAGAAGTACCTCTTTGGAAACTGTCTATACCACATAGCCCAAAACTTCACATACAAAAATAATATAAAACCTGAAGAAAATAAAGGTAGATACATAGTGACAAAGTATGAATGCAGCTTAGTGAAACTTTCCAAACAAAACTTAATTAATCATATCAAATTGTCATTAAAAACTCCTCAACATAAAGAACTATATTACATGTCCCTGCTACAACTTTTTAAACCATGGTGAAAAGAAGAAGAGTTACTAGATATCTATGACTCCTATGAAGACTCTTTCAAAGCAAATGAAAGCACTATAACCAATGTAAACTTTACACAGTACAAAACAATGTTGCACAATGAACAGCAACACAAAGAACTCCAGGCCCAACTAGATAAGGATACTCCCGACAGTAGTCAACATTCTGTAACAGGAAGCCAAGAACCACTTGGACAGACACTAATAGCAAATGAGGCAGAATTAGCTATGACAGAAGTATAAAACACCATGTCTCACTATGACGAAGATACAGAAGACTTAACTGTACTGCAATCAAAACTGAACAATGAGCAGCATAGCATTTTTCTAGAAGTAACAAAAGAAATTGCACATGGTGTACAATATGAAAATAAAGAATGTACCTGCCAAAATTACAAACCTGTACTACTATACGTCAGTGGTCAAGCTGGTTCAGGCAAAACATTCTTAATCAAAATCATCAACACGTTCCTTCAACAATTGACAAAGAGCAAACTGTCAGCTGTTGTAACTGCCCCCACAGGTTAAGCTGCCTACAACATAGGTGGTGTCACTTTACACTGATTGCTACTCCTTCCAGTAGAACACCAAAACAAATTAGAATATTACAAACTTTCTACAGAAGCTGCAATGGAACTACGCAGAGTTTTGAAACAAATGAAAATGCTACTAATAGATGAAGTGAGCATGGTCTCCAACCTAATGTTACCTTTGATTCACCTCAGATTACAAGAAGTACTGAAAACTAACCACGTAGACCTCTTTGGAGGAAAACACATTATTGTTTTTGGAGATCTTCTTCAATTGACACCAGTGAAAGGTGGAACTATTTTTAAAACCGTAGGGCACACACTCTCCCATAAAACTGTTGGCAGCATAGGAAATGTTAACCTTTGGCAACATTTTAAATACAGAGAATTAACAGAAAACATGCGGCAGTCTGCAGACCTCAACCATGCCAACATTTTAAAAAGTATTAGAGTTGATGTACTATCTCAAGAAGCACAAGCAATATTAAAAACCCGGCACATCCATGCACTTTATGGGCATAACTCATGTGCTACTGATGTCAAGCAACTATTAGCACACAGAAATGTCAATTTTATATCCTTGATGCCACCTCTTGCAAGCTGTTCAAAATTCAATGAAACAATGTTGAAAAAAGAAATGCAACCAATAATTCTAATTTGCTCCACAGACAAACTGGACGTACATGGTATGACACTCCCATGAGTCAATAAGCCACAGCAAGACTAAATACCGCAAAAACTCTATCTCCAACACAGCTGGTTTGAAGAATATATTAAAAAGATCTTTAAATTGTAGAGTAATGCTTAAACCTAACCTTGACGTAGAGCAAGGACTAGTTAATGGAGCATGTGGTACAGTTGTTGACTCTCAAACATACCCACGTGACAACAACATTCAATTTGTCAATATTCTCTTTGACAAACTATCAGAAGTTAAAAGAATAGGACGCTAAATAGCCACTTTCTTTTTTTAAAGACATGTATATGCAGAGAACAATTTTCACTAACTCTAGCATATGCAGTTACCATTCACAAATCACAAGGTCTTACCCTAGATAAAGCATTAATAGATACTGGTAGCACAGTCATTAAAGAAGGCATGAGCTATGAAGCACTATCACGCTAATGTATACTTGACGGTCTATTTCTATTCAACTTTGATGCAAGTAAAGTAAATGCAGATATTCCTTGCATTCTAGAATACAATAGGCTGCGTTCACTCCACACCCCCCATCTAAAAACCTATCCTGTTCCACAACAAGCAAAACGTTGTAAAAGAAAACTACTTCAAACTGAAACAATACAGGATATCACTACAATTCCTCCAAAGAAAAAAAAAAGAAACAAATACTTCATCAAGTACCACAATCAAAGAAGAATCTAGCAGTCAAAGTAACTCAACTACTTCTTCAAAGAATCAATACACACTCCAAACAAATGACTTCGACAGAGAACTATCAGGTCCATTCAAATTTTCAAATATAACTGCTGTACATTACTACAAAAATGTAGCAATACATATTCTTTTCCAATTGCCACCAATTATTGAGAAAAGTTACTTACACAGTACAGACCAATTGTGTTTGCAAATGTTAGTCCTTCATAGAAATGCAACCAACAATCCTGACAACACTTACAGTGTTCATGGAATAAGACAAGAATTGGACTACTGTGCTGGAATTGTCAAATTCACTATAAACTCACAAGAAGAATTTCTAATGTATTTGCTACAAGTACTGGAAAACAAAAAACATACCTATACATGACATCTTTCAGTTTTCATACATGTGGAAACATACAAGCACTCTCTGCAACCATGTGGCACTAGAATAAGTCCCTAATGAACGCTTCATGTATGTATCCATACCTAACTGTGAATCCATTCCAGCAACTTGTACAAAATACAAACCATGGCAGATTATGTACTACCTGCAATTCGCTCCATTTTACAAATACAGACACATAGTAAATACGTAATAATAATGCTTTTACGTTACAATGCAGATGGTACCAAAAACAACTGTAAGCTGACTGGATTCACACATGGTCAAGTATCACTTGGTAAGAAAACCTTCACAGCAATAGGTATAATCTACCACGCTGGAGCCACAACCAATACAGGTCACTACACTGCATATATAAAAAAGAATTGTGGATAGTTTGAATGTAATGATAGTGCCATTGCCAGCAAATCTTGTAAACGCTTACTTAATATTCTTAAAACCAAAATTTATTACGTAATCTGTGTATGAACATAAGCAAAACTTCAATATCAAAACTGTGCACAGAGTACGCCAACATGTATCTAACTGTCCCAAGATTCTGCAACAAGATAACAGATTAATAAATACCACTAAAATGTATCAAGAAATATACAGTTATAATATGCCAACAGGTATCTAACTGCCCCAAAAAATATACAACAAGCAAACAAATAAACAAATACTACTAAAATCAAACAATAAATATACAGTTAGAATAGGCGAACAGGTACCTAACTGCCCTAAAAAATCTGAGACAACCGAACATATAGATAAATAGCATAAAAGTAGAAATAAAAAATTAGAATACGCCAACAGGTATCTAATTGCCCCAAGAATCTGCAACAAGCTAAAGATAGAAGATTAGCAAGAAACAATAAATAAACAGTAAAACAGTGAAAGAAATATATTGTACCACAACATAGAGTTTTTTTTTTTTTAATCCAGCATGGATTTTTTTCTTTCCCACAGTCCTAATGGTTTAGAAAACAAACACAGACATGGAGTAAATTGCACAGTACACTGGTTTAAACAATAGTACTTGTAAAGTACTAAATATGATGGTAAACAAATACAGAAATGTCTATTGTGCAATGCAATAACTCATTATGTACTACCTGCTCTAACATATGATCTTTTATTTAATCACAGAGATCGAAACTACATGTCATGAAAAACTACATACAACCACAAAAAACTCAAAAAGTAAGTATACAATAAACAAACTCAGAAACACTGCACTCCTTGTTACAACCTCTACAATCTTAACTGCATAACCTAGCCAAAACTTTGGATATTTGATGAGTGTTTTATTCTATGGGTGTCTTATGCTGCAGGGGTTGTGGCCAGGGCCTAGAGTCTTGGGTGCATGGCCTACGGCCTACGGTCTTCGGCCATGCACCCAAGACTCTAGACCCTGGCCACAACCACCCCAGCATAACACACCTATAATACCAAACATTTTGACTGTGGCATGTGGGCTGCTGATAGGGGATATTAATTACAATCAATCCTCTACTGACAACCCAAAACCAACATCATACTAAAGTAAAATAGCCAGTAGTGCATATTATATCCGTGGACAACCGCCATGACCGCAGACATGGCGAACACATCAGGGGCACCTGCCACCTAAACAAATACAGTATTTGACCCATCTCTTACTCCACAACCCTCCCCAAGCACTTCTGCACACCAACACACTCCCCAAAATTGCATTTTGCCTCTGTTCGCCACTGCGCTGTCGGCAGACCCAAGATGGCGGGCACATCGAAACAATGTGATGCACCTCACGCCTCATCCCAGCCAATCAGAATACGCTGCATGTCTGCGGACATGATGCAAGCCGATAAGCCAATCAGTGTCCTGTCCGCGAGCGAACAGGGAAGTGTGTCCATGGAGCAACATAGATATCACAAATATTTTTGCCTTATGTTTTTTGGCTATTTAAAAAAAAAACTAGTGGATGGATTTACACCAAATTTAAAAAAGCATGCTTCTGGGACTTAGCCGCCACTCCTGCTGCAAATTTGGTGGAAATCCGTCCAGTGGTTTGAGCTGTAGACATGCGCAAAGTTTTTTTCCCATTATGTCTATGGGAAAGAAAATACATTTTGGCACCCCTCCTATAACTTTGCCTCCCCTAAACCAAACCTCACTAAAATCTGCCAAAAAAATAGAGTGGACCATATACTTTTTTTGCAAAGTTTGGTGAAGATTCGTCCAGGGGATCGAAGTTATAAGCCGCCCAAAAAGTGTTCTTCCTATGGGATTAGCAACTTAACCATAACTACACAGCCACTACCGTGGCCGTGTAATATATGTATTGACAAAAATACTTTACAAAATATAAGCATAACTATACTATGCCTTGTTAGATGTAGGTGAAGGCATCATGAAGCAGACACGGGAAACAGATCAAAGTTTGGTCTATAAACCTTCATTAACTAAAAATACAGGATGGAAAAAGGACTAACTTTCCCTATGCTAAGGTGAGATTCCCTACCTAAACTAAGGATAGTCTGTGCCAGGAAGTCCAAAGCAAATGTCTGTCTGTGTCCAACACCTATACTTGCCCTCACAACTACATGTATATAATGTGTAGGGATGTCAGCATCAAAATAAATGGTGCTCAAATAAGAGATCAGAGCTTCTTCCAGCTCTTGGCTTGTAACCACATTTCCCTTCCCCAAGCTCAAGGCAGGTCACAAGATACAGGCATTGCCTTCCCAAGAGTTCACGTCTTTCAGTTTTACAAAACAACACAATCCCTGGGTCACTTCCCAGCTCTTCTGATATAGTTACCTTTCACCAATTCTTGCGCTCTGAAACACTTATCATATATTCAGTTCCGTACCGAGATTTCAGGGCACCAAAGATCTTCAAACACAATCTTCATTGCAGATGCTTTCATTGGCTTTTTTCATTAAGAGGTTTCTAGAAGCAGTGGTCAGACCACCCAGTTTACCCATTAGAGGTCAGGCTTGCTTCCTTTTCACCAACATGTTGCCACTGCCTCAGCTTGACAATGGTGCTTGATTCACTCACACATTAAATCCTCTGTATGTTGTATTGTGGCTTGGTTTGCCACCTTGCACTTTCTTGTATTTTTCTGGCTCCTGCCAATGCTTGTATTCTTATATCATGTAATTCCTTAACTTCTCTTGGCTCCTGCCAATACTTGTTCATAAATGCTTCTTGTGGCAGTTTTCAATACTTGTATACTCATATCATACAGTTCCTTGTATCAAAATGTTTCACAAACTTGCTTTTACCCAGATTGGTATTCAAAAATGCTTATTCTCATTTTCATTTGGTTCGGTATTCAAAGAAGTATTTTCTTTCATTCAACTCAGTGTTCATTGCATGCTCGCCTGCCAACCCTGTATCCCCTGTGCTTGGTTGACACAATGGTCGGAGCTTATGGCATCCTCACGAGACCTCCTGCCATCACAAACCTTTTCCCTCTGATGCAGTGCTTTCTTCAGCTTACCAGCAGCTCACTGTGGCTTTGCTTACCCAGCAGTGGTTCTTCTGCAGGTCGGGCCTCATGCAACCGCTTTGTCTGGTCACGCTGGTTCTCCTCTATTGGTCTGCAAACAGCCTCCAGCCTCTTTCAGCTTCACTTTCCGCTGCATACACTCTGCATCATTCAAAGGATCTCGAGTACTCCACTTGCCACATCGCTTTCCCAGAGGGGTCTGCTTTCACCAAGCAGTCCGGGGCCCTGCTTCCACAGCTGACCCAATTTACACAATACTTCCGGCTTTAAAAGTTCACACCACCATGATTGACCCAAAAGGACTTGAAATCAGGAGTCCTACATTACTCTTTCTCACCTCTTCTTCATCCCAGTACACAACTCATGTTGGTGTGTGTGTGTTAATAAAGTAATAATGGTTTCTCTTGTTGGTCTCTTCCTCAACCCAGTACCAAACTGGTATTTCTTGGGGAATATTCTAGGGCAATAACAGGGAAACGATTGACAGTAGCCTATAAAGGCTTGAGGGACAGAAGACACCTCATTACACGGTAGGCGGTGAACCATGGCGCAATTAGCGCCATGGTTCATGCCGGTAAAATACCAGCACCGCCTTGGTGGAAAGGGGAATTACAGCCCCATTCCAAGGTTGGAGGGGCGGTAATTCCCCCTTCCACCATTGCCCTTCCCCATTCCCATTTTTTCCCCATAGGGCATAATGGGAATGGGGAAGGCACTAATTACGGCACCGCAAATTGCGGTACCGTAATTAGCTCCCTGGGTCCCTTTGCAGGTTGGTTTTTAACACCTGCAAAAAGCAGGCGTTAAAATCCCCAACCCGCAAAGGGACCTCTTAGTAAGGCGGTAAGTATCGGTACCGGTAAACCCTTACCGCCTACCGTGTAATGAGGCCCTTAGTATGAAAAAGGGAAATGGGGGATACATTGTCTCACCCAAGGGTGCCTCATCCCCACTCCTGACTCCCCAAGTCTCCTCCATCCAGGTGATTCTTCCTCTCATATCCACCTGCAGGGTCAGGATCCAAGAATGATGCCATTTCCCTGGTCCCCTGAGAGGAGGATACTTGGCGAAAGGATGTAAGGACATCCTCAGGTTCCTTACAGTAGGCATTGTTGAATCTGCAAATAGAAATCTTGGAGTATTTTACAGTTTCACAGAAGATTGTATGCAGGATTGTTATGCAGTACCCTGTGGGAACACTACAAACAACTGTGATTACAGGTATAGGAAACCCAACCTTTGGTATAAGCTTGTACTACACAGTTTTGGTAACGTGTTGAGCAGCCAGGCTTATCTCAAGAGGGGTCAATGTGAGCTGTAGTGGATCTTACACAGAGATTCACAGTTAAAAGTATTCAAGTAAACTCTTACACTCAAGGTTTCTTGCATAAACAATTATGAATGTATTTATTAGCCAGTTAGAATAAACCTTTTTTTCAGAAAGGAACACTATAATAGTAACATACAAATACACTTCCATACTGTAGAGTCTTAGTTTATAAATCGTTAAAGACCCTTTTGGGATGGCCCACGGACACAACCTACACCCACAGGTGACGTCAATAACTATGGTGCTGGGGACATTAATATCTTACTGTTGGCATTAAAAATACTTTTAGAAATTGGCAAAAGATAAAGGTTATTAGAACAACAAGAGACCACAAATATTCTTAAGCGGGCATACTTCTGGATCCCTCTAGAAGAATCATTCAGTTCGATAGGCTAAGCCAAAGTCAATGGGCAAAAGTCTTGTATATTAGTGACATTGATAACGTGCAAGTGCATGGGAAAGGGAGAAGGGGGAAAGTGCATTGGAAGGGGGAGACATTGGAAAGTGCAGAGTATAAGAGAGGACAAATAAATAGGAAGTGGATAAATAAATAAATAAGGTGAGTCAAAAACAGTGGTAGTGCAGCCTGTGAGGGCCAAGTGCAAGGTTAGTCAGAATAGGGAGTAACCAATCAGTGCAGACAGAGTGGGGGGACCTGTATGGGTACAGATACAGGCCCCAGTGGATGTGGTGCCAGGGGGCAGTGCAGGAGGATGGCAGGGAGAGCAGGTACCTGGGCCCAAAGGCAGAGGTTGGCCAGGTGCGGCATTGCTGAGCAAGAAAGTAGATCAGCAGGGGAGAAGAGGGGAAAAGGCAGAGGCTAAGAGGAATATCTTGAGGAGCTTCCGGATCCGTAGGTGGTTCTCCTCAAGTTTTAAAGTGGCAGGGAGGCAATTCCAGAGGGAAGCCCCTGCAGAAGACAAAGATAAACCACCAACTTGTTTCTTAGAAAAACGACTGACCCTGAGGGAGTTGGAGGTAGAGGAGCGAAGGGCTCTAGAAGGGAGGTATTTACAGAGTGATAGTTGAAGGTAAAGTGGACCTAGACCCCAGAAAGCCTTGTGGACAATGCAAAGGGTTTTAAATGTGATCCTTGCAGCCACAGGGAGCCAATGAAGGGATCTCAGAGCTGGAGAGATACAATCCCAGAGCTTGAGGCCAAGGAAAAGTCTTGCAGTTCTGTTCTGGATTAGTTGCAGAGGGCAGAGAGTGGAGGCAGGTAGATTTAGAAAGAGGCTGTTACATTAGTCCAACCTAGGGAGAATCAGAGCTTGAGAGACAAGGTGCTTCTGGGGGAAGGAGAGGAAAGGAAGAGTGCATTTTGGAGGTGTAGTATGAAGTTAGTCTTTTTGGAGACATCTGAGATGTGTGAAGAGAAGGAAAGTGTGGAGTCAAAGATAACCCTGAGGTTCTTAGCTTCGCTGGTGGAGGCAGGAGGAGGGCCAAGGGAGGCCAGCCAGAGAGAGAGGGGAAAGGATGGAGTGGGTTTACCAATGAGGAGGATCTCAGTCTTGTTAGCGTTTATACAAAGATCATTTACAGCACACCAATTTTGAATGGCGATTAGGCAGTCAGAGATGAGGGCCCAAGAGGAGTTAGCCGAGGGAAGCCTGAAAATGAGTTGGGTGTTGTCAGCATAGCACTGGAAATTTGAGCAGAAGATTGAAATGCAGTAGGCAAGAGTTGCCAGGTATTGATTGAAAAGCCAATCAATCCTGCACTCTGTTGAGGGGGCTCAGTCTCAGTCAGTCCTGATTCCTGGGAGTACGAAAGATCTTTCTGAAGCTCTAGGCCAGCTTAAAAAGCAATGCACACAATATGGTGTTCCTCTCCCTGGCTTTACGGTTTCCAGCAGCAACTCTGTGGAAATTCAACCAGCTCTGAGATGAATGTTCAGGTGGCTTACTTTGGAGTTGATTGGTCCCACCAACTCAAGGGGAGAAGTCGTCCTTTAAGGGGCTTCTCTGTCAATGCAAACTTGGCATTTTGGCACTGCAGCAGGGCTTCACCGGGCAAAACAATGGTCTAGGAGTTGCAGCAGACGTCTTCTTCAATTTCTTCTTCAGTTCCTTCATCCAGTGGTCGACTCTGCCTTCCAAGCAAAAAGACTGGCCTTTTCTATAGTTCTCTCCCATTCATTCCAGCCTAGGTGTCAGTCACCCAGCAGGGTGGCTATCCTTGCTGGACAGTCAGCCGGCCAATCACTACAGAGTGCATTTGGGTTTCCTAGGAGACTAAGCACAGGGAGTTTCGGGCACCTGCCTCACTTCCTGCCTACCGCAGACACCCTGGAGCCAAAGGCGGGCTTCACTTGTGAATCCTGCCGAAGGCAAAATGAACAAAGAGACCAAACCTGGTTTGGTGTACAGAGTAAATCTTAAGATGGACCTTTCCACAAAGAAATGGCAAAAAAAGAAGAACAGGACCATTTTGACAAAAATGGCACCCTTGGGTGTTACTGCAGCTGCGAAAGCAGCCCGCGATAAATGCACACTATGGTAGTTAAATCGAAACTACTGCCAATAGCCATTCAGTGAGAAAAGGGTAACATAAAAATGCTACATGAGAAGCTAGACAAAGGGATTACTAGGTAACCACTCCAGCACCCTATTGTAAGTATGTTCTGGGTCTAGAAAGTTACAATGATGAGTAAAGTCAATTTCACTTTACTGCTCTAGGAAACAGTAGTTTATCTGAGAGAAGGTATTTAAACATTTGGGAAATCTGAAAGACTTCCATGTGTCACTGCACTGAAGGTGCTGTGCGACGCAATGTAAACTATGATGCCTATGGAGTTTGTCAGACTCCACAACCAAAAGAAACACAGTATTAAAATACATGAGTGAGCACAAAAAAGGGTCTCACTCTCTCCAGGTTAAAAAAATCAAGTCCTCAAAATCCAGCAAAGTTGTTGGGGGTCTCTAAGGTGGAGGGAATTAGCACATTTCCTAGAATTCTCCCTAACAAGGAGGCTGTGAATCTGAGAGTTGATATGTAAATCTGTAATGCTGAACTGATGTGACGGGGTAACATGTAGAGTTTTTGGATGTGATTGGTGGATGGATGTGTAACTATTTAAAAGTAGCCAATGAGTAAGTGTTACAAACATAAATGTAAAATAGGTAGAAAGGCTGCCCTGTGTGACAGTGTCTGTGGACTTGTATGTGTCATCTCGGTCTTGGAAGGATCCCTGGCATGGAAAGAGGACTGCAGAGATCAAGGACAGCCGTGAACATCCTCGAACATCAGGGATAAACCAATCAGGTTTCCCGGTTAGAAGATTATTTTTTAACAGTTTGCTCAAAGGCAAATGTTGAAACATTCTAACTTGTTTTGTCCACAAATTGAAAAATCCAAGCAGAAATGTACGAATGACATCTTTCCACAATGAAAACATTCATTTTGATGGTGTGAATAGAAAGGGAGTTAATTTTGACAGAAGTTGGATATAAGATTTTTCTTTCCAATGTTCAGAATTCTGTAAGAGCCCTCCCTGTCTTACCACATGCAATAAAATAAATGAGACAATGAGACACACCCCAAACGGAGAATGAGGCTAAGAGGACAGGTTGCGAGAGTTCAAGGTTTTTATATAGAATTGCCATCCAGAGAACTCTGCTACCCGAGAGCGCTCTGGCAAACATTGCGTTTACACGACATTATAAAGTGAAAAATCGTCATAGATGACACAACTAACATAGGATACTAAATCAGTGCAAGATTGGATAGACATTATAGATATATAGGTTCATGGAGGCACTGCTTCATCTGGATTGGTTGCTCCTTTGGTGGGAGGATGAACATCACGTGGTCTGGCCGTCAGCGTCCAGGAGGGGTGAGGGTCAGGTCGCTGTGAAGCGGGGTGGCCACTAACTAAGCTAACATAATGCAACTTGATCAAACATGCACTAAATAATAGTCATTACATGTACTTTGAGCAAATCAGTATAAACCGATAAACTTCATTCATGTATTTACATCATTACTTATTGAGACGTATATGGGGTATAAGGTTAAGGGTCTTGACCAATATGACAACATTGATTGTGCCGAGGGTCTGGACTCGTAAAGAAGCTGAGGCAGGTTGGTGGTTGTTAGTGGGAGACAATATACTGCGACGAGGTCTGATGTTAACTGGGGCATACTGGGTGGGCATCATGGCGAGGTCACGTATCTGGTACATCAAGAGAATACCTTGCAAGGACACAGTGTTACACTGGCAGTAATTTTCCAATAGCGAGGGTGAGGGGGCATGAGCAGATTTGTGGAGATGGATGAGCTACAGGGCCTGGCTGAAGCTGGTTCACACGCAGGACAGTGATCTCAGAGGAAGAGGGAGATGCCTCATTTGTTTTTGTTGCAATTACCTCTGGCTTGAGCATGAGAATGAAGCTGCAAAGCTTTCTGACTCAGGGAGAGAAAAGGTGGGGGCCATGTGCGTGGTGTGCGCAGCACTGCTCAGAGAGAGGTTTTCTCGTATTGTCGCAGTGAGGCCTAGTTACAAAGATGGAATCAAGGGGGCACAAATGGATGCCACGCGTCCTGTGCAACAGCCCCATCTACGCAAATGCCAGCCGGCACTGCTATTACATAAGGGCGATGGGGGCATTCCCCACCATTGGAGGCACATGGTTCAAGTTGTACTAAAGGAAAGGGTGGATGGGAGGGCCTGCTGACCCCTCACTCACACACATTCCCCCTTTTGTTACATCTAAAATAACAAACTATTAGCTCTTTTATTCTCGCTTCGATAATACTCAGCTTCTGCTACTGCTTCATCCCAGGCAGGTGTACCTTTTATGGGCATCCATGCCCTACCATACGCTTTTCAGGCTGTGCCCTCTCCTTGTGTATTCATCAGGGGTGCATGTCATGTATATTCCTCCATCCCCATCCAGGTCCACCCACACCTCCTGTAGCTCCATTGGTTCTTTTATGGTGGTGTGATATAAGATATCAACCCCATCCCCATTCTGGCGGTACACCGCTGTCATGCGATACTTTTGTGGGTTAGGTTCCCCAGTTTGCATTTCTGCATCTATCATAGTTGTTACCGTTGACTGTCGGCCCATCGTTACCATCATCATAGCTGAGTTAGGCATAGATTTTGCACAACATCGGATACCTAGTTTGCACACACAGAAAAATAGCATTATGAAGACGATGACCAGAGCGAAAGTTTTCATCACAGTGTTGAACCAGGATGGTATCCAGCTGAACATGTTGTCAAACCAGGTGCTCAGTTCTATCCCTCCTTCTTTCGTCATCCTTTCCCCCAGGCTGTGTACTGCTGTGATCACGTGGGAAAGGGTTCCATTATCCACATCTTCAGAGGGCAAACACTGTCATCCATCGCCGTGAGGATATCTAGGACGTACCGGTTCTGCATTGCCATTAGCTGAAGAGCACAAAGTTCTGCCTTGATCACATTGAACCCTTCTTCAGTGTCGTTGGCGAGTTGGATCAGCTCCCAGCCTACTATTTGTAACCACTTGGCATTAGTTGGAACCTGGAGCCCTGGTGTTAGGAGGGAAGCAAAGAATGTCTCGGTGGAATTAAAGAGTTTGTACTTCACCAGGATCTCGGCAAGAAGAGGAGATGATTCAGAGGAGATGTAGTTGGATGATCTCCTTTTGCGATAGAGTCTGTCTTTTAAGTAATTTTCCGACAACAGTTCATATGCTGGAGGCTCTGTTACCACTACTTGGGGTGCTGCTGATGTGTCAGCCAATTGCCCTGCTGCCAATATGTCAGCCGATCTCCCTGCTGCCGATATTCCAGCCGATTTCCCTTCTTCCCCTTGGATATGGCTTTCTGGGATTATCGTCAGAGCTGAGGGTAGAGTGCCCTTCCATGACGCCGGGAGGTGCAGGTATGCTTGTTTGCCACAGATCCAATACATGTCCGTGAGAGCAGCTGTACCTTTCTTCATATCTCGAATTATAATTGTTTTGTTGCACTATTTGTTTGCACCCATTGACACCTTCACTTCTCCATGAAAGCAAAGCTCATGTTGGATTTCTTTCTGGGTCTTGATGGGCTTTTCTAGTGCAGTGACCCACATGAGTTTGGCAATCTGCTTGGACTAGACGGGGGCACGCATTTCTTTTACCCATTGGAAGTTATTTTCAGTGAGTCCTGTGAGTGCCTCAGCTTTGCACTCGATCATTTTGTTGTGCCATTTATTTTCCGAGAATCTTTTTCCTTTTATGACGAAGAATGGTTCTTTGATGCACATTACTCCTATGTGCCTGCTTGTGCATGTTCTCTCTTTCTGCAGCAGCTCTATTGTAACTGTGTGTGCCTGGAAGGTGCTCTGAATTCTACACAATACGAGATGAATTAAACACTGGGCGTCTGACAAGGGTACCTCTGGTGGTACCAGTATTTTGTGTGTCCCTGATGCGTGCGGTATGAGCGAGCAGACAAAGCAGCTCTCATTGGTGCCTTGTTTTGCTGTGGCACTCATGTCTGAGTACCATTTATTTGATTGGTCAGGGTGGCGGGTGTCTTCTATTTCATCTAATCCCAGGCTGTGGTAGATATCATATCTTTCCCTCCCCCCCGCACCCCCTTTCCCTCTCCTTCTTTCCCCTTTTTAGTAACTCCTAACTTTTCGGTAGTGTATAGGGAATGCCCCTGCCCATGCTGTGTCATTGGGCCTCATTACGACCCAGGCGGACTTCGCGGTGCTAAATGCACCGCGAAGCATGGCGGAAAGCCGCCGATAGCGCCATGGGGGTTGGCGGATTTACCGCCCCATTCCGACCTCGGCGGAGCGGTAAATCCCCAATCCCCATTCTGCCCTTCCCCATTCCCATTTTTGCCCCATAGGGTATAATGGGAGTGGGGAAGGAGTTAATTACGCCACCGTAAAATACGGTGGCGTAATTAACAACGAGGTCCCGTAGCGCCATGGTTTTCTCCGGCTGGTAAAACCAGGCGGAGAAAACCTCCATGGCGCTACGGGAACTCGTAGTATGGCGGAGAGGTACGCCATGCACTACGCTGGCGTAATACCCTCTCCGCCAGGGTCCTAATGAGGCCCATTGACATCATTCACAGTGTGCTTGACTGACAGGTCTGGTGATTCATGAGTAGCAGCAATATGAAAGTGCATTATCAATTCTTGTGAGGTAGGTTCTCAGGTTGTCTGTGCATTAACATTGATTTGGTTAAGCTCATTCGCCCACTGGTAGTCACCATCATACTCGTTTGTTTCATTATCATTACTCGAGCTTATAGCAGCAAGTGAAAGGAGGGGAGCTGTTGTTGTGTCATTAAAGTGCACCATAGAGAGGTTTGTATCGACAGTACAATCATCAGCAGAATAATTATCTCTCCACATTGTTTTTACCCCTGTCCAGATAAGTACTGACCCTTCGCCTATAAGCTGTGTCCCACTCCTCCCCTTTTTCATATCCTCAACAACACATAGCACAGTATAATACCTGGCCATAAAGAATAGCATTACAGAAAACAATATAGCAAAATACTTCAGGCCACACTCGACATGATAATACTTGTTTGCTCTATTAACAGCCCGGTCACTAACTAACATTAGGCCATTATCTCTGAGCGCGCTCCTTTCGGCCATTATGTTACCTGGAGGGGTGATATAAAATGGTTAAGTGACAAGCATTCATGAATTCATTTAATTAATTAGTTCATTACTTTTTTCATTTCACCCATATTACGTTATTTTTAGTTGCTACGCATTTTTTAATATTGCTATTCCTTATTCACCCTACCACCCTACATTTTATTTGCAATGAGCAATTAACATTATGAGAGAAAAAGAGAGAGAGCGAGAGAGAGAGAGAAATGTAAACACACTCATATTCATTGTCATTTTATGCAGTTTTTGTAATTACTTCTTCATTCAATTGGCAATTTCAGTGTTGTTTGTTTGTTCACATTAAGGGAGTGCACTATCGCGTGCTCTTCTCACGTCTGAGAGATGCACCCAGAATTTCAGTCCCTTTACTTTCACGGCTGTGGGTGTACAATAGATGACCTTGTAAGGTCTATGAAATCTTGGCAAATTCTACCTTCGAACAAAACTTTGATGGGCCCTCTGGACTGTCTTGGGCTGGTTTTCCAGTATCTGTCGCAGCGTTCTCAGTAAAGGGTGGTACAATTTTTCGCGCTATGTTACGTAGCTGCGTGTCAGCTGCGTAAGGTATTCTTTAAATTCCTCCCCCAGCACTGTGGCAGCCCTGTGCACATCTGATGCTTTTCTTATCGGGTAGAGTGGCATATGGATACACCTCCCTGTCACTATTTCGTGGGGGCTCAAGTGGTGGTCTTTGCTTGGTTGCGTCCTGAGTTGGAACAGTGCTAGGGGCAGGCAATACACCCAATTTTTCTTGAGTGTGTTGCACAACATTGACAATTTACTTTTGAGCAGGCCGTTGATTTTTTCAACCAAATTCCGTTTGCCATTGGATGATAAATAGAACACAGATTGTGCTTATCCCCTAAGAGCGATGTTACTTCTTTGAAGAGGTAATTCACAAAATGTGTGCCATTGTCTGATCTTATTACATCACAAATTCCCCACCTTAAGAACACCTCCTGCACCAAATATTTTGCAGCACACTTTGCGTCCGGGTGGGGACATGGTGAAGCTTCCACCCACCTGGAGAAGGGGCATACCACCACAATTAAGTATCTTGCCCCATTACACCTTTCTCCCATATCCGCATAGTCGATATGGAGTTCTCCAAATGGTCCTACTGGGCGCGGCAGTGTTCCCTGCAATGTTCTTAGGGTCATCCCTGAACTGTATGTTTAACATGTGATACATTCTATGGTGAATTTTGACAAATGTTCCTGCAGGTTGGGAATGAACCAATGCTCTTGTATGTCCGCCGCAATATGTTGTTTTGCTACATGGGTTGGGAAATTCAGCTGTTGGAATGCTATTTCTAGTAGCTCTACTGGCATCACTATCTTCCCAGTTAATTCATGTCTCCAGATCAGATCTGTTGGTGACTGTTTGCACCCTCGTTTGGCCCACAACTCTTGCTCTTCTAGTGGTACTCTTCTCTGTAATTCTATTATTTGCATTATTGGTGTATTGCTATACCCCTCTTCTGATGGTTCTGTGTTGGGCATTTTAACAATACATTCAATTGTTGGGGGCACATTGAAATATGCAGCGGCTTTCGCTGCAGTGTCTGCTGTCGCATTTCCCAATGAGATTGCGTCTGTGTTGTTAGTATGGGCTTGGCATTTCACCACTGCCACTACTGATGGTTCTGCTAAAGCTTCAGTTCATTTAGCAATGCAGCATGTTGTACTAGCGACCCATCTGCCCTTTGGAACCCTCTTTGTTGCCATCATGACAGCCCTGAATGTACTGTTGTTGTGGCATATGCTGAATCTGAATATATCGTTACTGCACACCCTTTTGCTGTATGCAGTGCCTCAATTAACGCCACCAATTCCGCAATTCCACCGATTGTGTGGAGTAATGAGACGGGAGGCATTTTTGGACAATTGTTTCATAGTTCTCTTCTTCCATTCTTACCACTGCCATCCCCACATGTTTTTCCCCTGTTTCAGTATCTATGGATGCTGACCAATCTATGAAGTATATTTCTACTTCCTGTAAGGCATTCTCACTTGCTTTGGGAATATCATCCTCTTCTCCCTCGTATGTAGCACAGTCGTGTTCCTGCATGTCTTCCATAGTGCATGGTTCACTAATGAAGGTGGCTGGGTTTACTGTTTTACACCTGACCACATGGACATTTGAGCTGGAGATGATTATTTCATAGGCTGTCGCCCTTTGTGTTGATTTCGATCTTTCTAGAATTGCAAAGAGTGAGTGCCCTGCATACAGTGTCACTGAGCAGCCCATCATGACTGTGGCGCTCTTTTTAATGACGAAGGCTGCTGCAGTGAGGGCTTGTTCGCATGCGAAGTGGCCTTGCATTACTGCCAGCATTCCACTGTAATAGGTCAGTGGCTTGTGGCCTAGTGACGTTTTCTGTGTCAATACTGTAGTCATTAGTGTGCCATTGCAGTGTGAAAATAGATAAAATTCCCTGTCATAATCTGGGTTCGCAAGAACTAGTGCATTTGCAATCAGGTCTTGTATCTTGAAGTACTGGGTCATCATCTCATCTGTCCATTTTATTGGTGTATTATTCTTTTTGGACTCTTTTAGTGCTTGCAGCAGTGTGCGCGTGTATGTTGCGTAATCAAGTATCCATGTGCGGCAGTAATTACAGATGCCGAGAAACGTTTGCTTGTCATTTACTGTTTTTGGTATTATCATATGGCGTATGGCAGCTGCTCTGTCAGGAAGTATCCTTTTGCCATCTTTGGCGATTAGTTGCCCTAGGTACAGTACTTCTGCTAGGCAGTATTGCAATTTTCCTTTATCTACCTTATATCTTTTTGTGGCTAACAAATTCAACAATGTCATAGAATCTACTCTGCACTGCTCTTCACTTTTGCTACAAATGAGCAAATCATCTACATACTGTATTATTGTGCTCTCTACATCAATGCTTCCAAGATCTTCATGTAAAATCCTATTGAAAATGCTGGGGCTTTCACAGTACCCCTCCAGTAACCTGCAGTGTTCGTATCTGTTCCCCCCTTGTGTGAATGCTAAGAGGTACTGAGAACCTGGGTCAAGTGGGATCGAAAAGAAAGCATTCTTCAGATCCACTACTGTAACTCATATGGCTTCTTTGGGTATGCTGCGCAATATTGATGCCGGATTAGGCGCTAATGGAAATTTGTTCTGGATGACGTCATTAAGTGGGCGTAAATCTTGTACCATTTTCCACGCCCCACCCAATGCATTTTTGATTGGGAAAATCGCTGTATTACATGGAGAGTTGGACGGCACTATTATCCCTTGTTTTAGTAGTGCGTTTATTGTCTCTCTAATTCCTTCCTCTGCTTCCTTTGATAGTGGTTACTGCTTTACTCTTGGGGGTATGGCACCTGGCTCCGTATTTATTTTGATTGGTGTTACTTCGTACAATAACCCTACATCATGGATTCCTGTTGTCCAAATCTCTGGTAGGACCTTTTCCATGTCTTCCTCGAATATTGTGGGTGGCACGCTGACACTAGCCATAAGAGGATTGTGTATTTCCCTGTGCTGGATCATGTTGTCGCATGGTATACTTATTTCCATTATGATCTCCCCATCACTCTCACTGTCAGTAAACAATTCTTCATCAGTTAAATGGCGCAACTTTATGTTTGGATCTATGCATAGTACTGTTCTCCACCTGCATCCATGCGTGTCCAGTCCTATCACTGCGATATGTTTGCTTGAGACCTGAACCCCTTCTAAATCAATAGACAAAATGGTTACAGTAGCTGTATTTACAATTGGACGAAAAATGAAGTCTGAGAGTACCTTCCATTCCTTTCTTGTTATCTCTGGCACTACTCGTGCTAACACTCTGATGCCGTAAATGAACATATCCATGTCAATGGGCACCCCTCTTACCTCAACTTCGTTTGTCATGGTGCTAGTCATTAACATTGCTCGTACAGGGCACACTCCTGGCGTTGAGAATACTATCCCCCGATGAGTAAAGGAGATTGTCTTGCTCAATTTGCTCAGAAGGTACCTTCCTAGCAAATTTATTGGCGTGCCTTCCTGATATAGGAAGGGTGCACGCACTGTTTTCCCCCCCACCGTTATGTCAAGGTCTTCTGTGTAAGGAACTTTTAAAATAGCCCCAGAGATCCCTTTGTTTCCAAATTTCTTCCCAAGAGCAGAAACTGCCCTTCCATGAGACATGATTTTTCTTCTCCTGAGTCTACCATAAAGATAAACTGCTCGTTTCCTATCTCTGCTCCCACTAGTGGTTCCTCTTCTGCATGTAGGGTAGTGGATAGGACTGGACACACAAGCACTCTCTGTGGGCTGTCCTAATCGGTGTACGTCCCAATTCCTGGCACTGAGAAAACATTATCTCCTACCACCGCTGTGCCGCGAAAAGGTGCAGGTGCACCATTAGCAGATGTTGCAAAAATGTTATTGTTTGCATTCCCCACAGTATTTTGTCATGTACTCCCCTCTGTTGTGGCTGCTGCTGCTGGGGTGGCTGTCTTTGCGGCATTTGGGGTGCATTGTAATATGTTCATTTTGTCCACCCCCTCCCATAGGTAACCCGTAGGGACTGCCTGGGTGTGGATATCCGTACTGCTGTTCATTTCCCATTGGGCGCTGCCCTTGGAAGTAAACCATAGGTTGCATTCTACACTCTCTTGAATAGTGCCCACACATCCCACAATTTCAACATGACCCTTGCGGTCCTCCTCTCATCCCAAGCCTACCAAATCCTCTGTTTCCCATTCCTCCGAATACCCCTCGTGGCCCCCTGTACCCACCTCGTCCTCTTGTTGGTCTTCCTTGCCATTGGGGCCCTCTGTATTTTTCTTCTCTGTACCACTGTTCTTGTCCTCCTGCAGCCCATGTTGCGGCCATTCTGGCTGGTGCATTTCCTGCTCCATCATCCCCTTCACTGCTCCTATCAGTTTATGTTGCTGCATTCAGCGCTGCGACCTTCACTAACTTATTATGTACTAATTTCGCTTCATCTGCCAACCTTTTTTGTGCTATCTGCTTTTCTATTTCTTTGATCCTCCTACAATGGTGTATAATTATGCTTTGAATCTCAGGCCAGCCATTGGCTTCCATCCCAGCTATTTTATCCAAGGCCTTCTGTACCTCCTTCAGGAGCCCTTTTTTAATTATGAAATAGAACAAGGCAGTGGATTGATCCCATGCCGTGCCCGTTTCACTTCTCCACAGGTCTTGCACCCGGAGGATGAACTGCGTAGGCTCCTCCTCCTCTCCCATTGTTCACTGCATCACTAGGTGTAAATCTGGAATGTCTGGAAACGTTCTCCGCAATGCATCCCATACCTGTGCTCTAACGTTATCGAATGGCGATCCATCATGGCGGTCACAACTCATTGTCACTCCTGGGAATCCCGCCTTCACCCACACTGCGTCTGCTTGATCACCAACAAACTTTTCACATCCCCTATTGGGTGTGCAGTCATTTTTATACATAATGGCAAAACACTTCCTACGCATATTACAGTTTATCTTAACATTTTGTATGGCAGAGAAAAGTGGTTTCACAGAAATGTATTACTGTCAACTTTTCTTTTCCATGCAAATTGTCCACAATTTTTATTAGCATGAAATGTAATGCTGATGTAAAAGTTAGATGTTCTTACAGAGTCTTACTAATTTAAGTATAGATATAAAGTAGATGGGGTCTACAAGATTATATTTTTTTTATTATATTTTTAAACGTTGAAAGGCAGTTCTATGCAGAACTTTTTTTTCTTTTTTCTGTTTTGCAGAGGGACGGATAGAACAAAGCAGAGAGGGAGAGAGTGCGGAAGGAGGGAGGTAAGGGGCACCCGCCATCATAATGGAGGGACAGCTGGACAAAGTAAGATGTAGGGTTTCAAAAAACAAATGTAGCGGGCAATCCTTTTCATGTCCCCTCATAGCCGCCTTGAAGGGGCTTTGGATGCCCTCCCCTGCAGATACTTGTGTCACAGTATATACACATTAGTCTTGACAGCGCAAGGCATGACTCAACAGTCTCCTGTATGGCCTGTGAGAAGGCAGGAAGAATCCTCTGCCCCACTGCGGTGTCCTGAGTGCTGACAGAGTGGCTGACTATGGTCTAGTGGCCGAAGTAAGCCTTCTCCCTGAGTAGGTGATACCCGTTCTCAGGTCAGCTTGGTGAAAGGTGCTGGTGTGTTGGCAAAGGAGGTAGTACCAAAGGAGGCATGCCGCTTTTTGGCGTGACTGAATACAAATGTGCACACAGTGCAGCACACATGGGCAGCCTGATCCTTTGATACTCCTTCAATGGTTGTAATAAACCTCCATAACCATGATTCCTTCTGCCCACCCGACGTAGACAGCACTACCTCTACTACATCTTTGTCTTTCTCTTCTTCCTGCATGTTATCTGATGCAGGTCCCCAATTCCCCTGCCAAGGTCCTCCAGGTGGTGGTGGAGGTGCCCCTGGGGAGGAGGAGGAGAAGGCATGGCCATTGCAGATGACATTGTCAAAAAAGTCTGCTATGCTCTATGAAATAAGAAGTCCTCTCTGCTGGTGTAACAAAAATTGGTGGAAATGGCTGCTGACTTCCAAACTTTGGCAGCCAAATAAGGCCTTGAAAAAGAGCATTCAATTTAAAGTCTGTAGAGAGGCCGGAAGTTGAATTTAAAGATGTCAACAAAGTGTGAACACCAACCACAGACATGTCATCAAGCTGCATGGCATGGTCACGTGATGATGTCCGGGGGAGTCCATGATAACGTTACGAGAACATGGACTTTTGGTACAGGAAAGAATGCATAAAAAGTATTAAAAATGTTATAGCAGCACTGGCAATGGATCTAGGAGGTGTGCCAGGACAAAGTTTGAACTTTAAAGTCCCTATTCTGTGCAAAAATTGAATTTGAAGATGTCCGCGAAGCACGGTCATCGAACGCAGACAAGTCATTGTGCTGCATGGGTACGGTCACATGATGATATCTGTCGGTGTCCGTGGGCACATTATGATGTCTGTAAACTATTACGTGACCTATGACATGGCATGTACATGGTATGGCGTCTGCACCCATGCAATTACTTTTACAGACAAATTAAAAGTGCATATTGACTCCGCGGACTAGGCAGTACATTTGTGGACACTGAAACATCTGTACTGCATCACTGGTATGTAAATATTAAGACTCAGACTTATATAATAGTCTGCGGACATCAAAATAAACTATTTTTACAAACTTTGGAACATTACATTATTTATTTATTATGTATTTACAAAGAAAATCATTTGTGGGACTGATATATACAGATGGCATGTGTAATTATTTATATCACATTAGGGATGGGGTATTGGAATGGGAAACATAAACAGGGGAACTTGAAATTTGTATAAAGTCATCATCAGGAGAGGGAGGGAGAGAAGTTTCATCAACCATCTGTCATTTATGTTTTCTGGATTTGATTGAAGTGATTGCTGGGGGCAAATGGGACAGGTACAAGTATGGACGTGATAATCAAGCTTTCTAATGACATGATTTTTAACATACATTATGCGTTCTTTAAAGTCATTGCTAAATTCATCTAATTTTGAAGACACGTTCATGACTTCATTCTGTACAGTTGGTGATTGGGATTATTTTTCTGGTTGTTAAGATTCTCCATGATTACTCTGCGGTGTAGTTTCTTGATCACATTAAGAAAATAAGAAATCAATATTTCAACAAGCTCTGTTACTTTATTTGTTTTCATTGACAGATATATTGTTTACTATTAGAAATGTTTTTAACGGGGCATTATGGTTCAAGTAAAATAGAAAAACCCAAGAAATTCACCAGTTATCGTAAGCTATGCAACAAGAGCTTGCACCACCAGAGGGCACTGCTAACACTAACAGCTAGGATATCAAAGAGGACATAACAAATGGAATCACAGTGCCCTGAGGACCAAAACTGTTGTTGGATGGTTGAGTCGATAACACCTTATTTTGATTTGTACTTGATAACTCCATCTAATGGAAATTCTATTCCATCAAAGTTGTACAAATCTCCAAATAGTGTTTTGAGGATAATGCCATAATTTTCATCTCTTCTTTGGTTCAAAGTGTCCATTACTTCTCAAGTGATAAAGATTCCCTGAGAACCTGTATCTAACAGAGCAAGTAAGTCACACAGACACTGTACCTGGATATGAGTGAAAAACAGTTGATCCTTCATTTCCACCTTACGGAGAAAATGTGAATTTGTAGTCATTTATACTGCATCGTTCACATGTTTGGGGTTTAATGAACTTGACCTAGTCTGCCACCATGTGGGCATCTTCGTCAAACTCATGTTCAGGTGGGTTTGTCAAGGACATTGTAGGAATACAAATTAATTATGAAACCGCAAATGGGGCACAGACTACACCCTCATCTTATGTTCCAGGTCACTGACTATGCTTGAAGTGTGGCATCTATAAAAATCTGAGGAAAGGAATCATCTCTTTTCTTGGTCTTGCTGTGAAATGTCTTTTCTTTTCTTATTTTTGCATGTCCTGCATAGGGGATTCTTAGGTAATCTAATTCACTTCTTTCAAGCGTGCTGTCACACTTATCTAAGGTTGATTTGTTGTTCCATGTTTGAAGGACAACATTCCTGGCTCAATCTCAGCTGAGTTCTCCTCTTTGTCAAATGTGATTGTTATATTTTTCCCTTCACTGAACTTTTCTTGTTTGCATTTGATGTTGTCTCAAGGAATGAAGAGGTGTCATTAATCTGTGGTATTTTCACAGGGTTTAAAAAAAGCTTCCACTATGGCTTGTTATATCTTTCCTACTATTTTCCTTTGTTCCTCGTGCCTTTTTTAGGGGAATGTTTTCCTTCTTTCTTTGTCTCGACTTTCTTTATCAATATGTTTGGATCTTAGGGCAAATATAAGCTTGAGATCTTGAGCAAACCTATTGTTTTAGTTTGTACGCCATTTCTAGGAGAATTAGATCAAGTGTTTTACTTTTAGCAGTGAAAGAGAAACATTTTCTTCAATCGCAAGACAACATTTTGGTCTTTGGTCGCATCTCAACTCCAACTTTGCAACGTACTTGCCTTTTTCGGGGGAGACATACATTTAATTCTGATGACTGTTGTTGCGTGTATTGCTTGGCTTGCATGTACTACTGAGAGTGTAAGTAAGTGGCGTTAAATATTGTTACTTGTCAAGCCACTGAAAGATTCTAAAACATACTAATTGGTGGACATAATCCTAATAGTTTCAGGCTGAATGCAAGCACTGCTGCCAAAGTAAGGGCAAATCCTGTATTATTAAAAGGAAATTATTATGCTATTGTGTGTATCGATCATAGTATGGATGCTGCTATAACATAAATTTGAATACACTTTATAACTTTCATTTAATCTATTAGGCTGCAAATAAAATATGTTTTGGATTTTTTTTCCAGAACCTTCTTATAGGTTCTTATTATCTCCATCTTGTGGGGGAGTATATTTGCTGCCCAGTATAGGCCTAGAACCTAAGTTCTGGAAACTAAGGAGTAGTGGGTTATTATCTTTAACAGCAATTCAGTAGTTCTTCGGTTCACATTTCTTTAAGTCTAATGTCACACTCTTCACCTCATGAACCTTAATGCTGCCTGGCACAGGCATTTGTTTGGGGTTAACATCTGTGTTTTTAGTGCTATTCGGTTCTGTACCTTATGGCTCCTTGTAGCTTGGGTGATAATCTACTGTAATGATCTTGATTCATCAAAACTGAACACTTACTTATTTACTACATATTTGAGAATGATGAGGAACAAATTTGTTTTAAAATCTCGACTATCGTTATCGATATGTTTAGAGATGTGTGCAAATACAAGCTTGCGATCTTGAGCAGGCCTATCTATTTAGTTCGGACAGCGATTCTAGGGGAATTAGAACATTTTCCTTGTTGACCAATTCTCCCTGCCAAGTGTTTTACTGTTAGCTCCGAATGAGAAATCTTTTCTCTACCAACAAGACATCAAGTCAGTCTTTGATCACATCTCCGTTCCAAGTCTGTAATGGACTTGCCACTTCTGGAGAGAAATACATTTAATTCTGATAACCGTTGTTGCATGTGTTGCTTAGCCTCCACCTACCATGATATGATATATGATATGATATGATATGATATGATAAGGCATTTATAACACGCCTATACACAAGTGTTTCAAGGCCATGGTATCATTCAGGGAATTGATACTGGACATACATTAGGTTGTGCTGGGATGAACATGCAGGTTCCAGGTACGTGCCAAAAGATTCAGACTAAGGAAAATCATTTAGGGCACACAAAAGTGAAGGTGCGTGGCAGCTGAGGCATGGCGAGTGTAATTTGGAGCAGATTATACAAGTAGATTGCATATGGAAATATGGAGTAAAGAACACGCGCATCTTTAAAGTAGTTATATCGGCTTAGTTAGGCCCAGGTTTAGGGCACAGGTGATGTTATATAACATTAGTGATATATAATGTGTAAGGATGATGAGGCAGAAACGGGCCGGGGTTCAGAAAAAAATAAAGCATCACCATATAGGAAGTGAGGTCTAGATTTTGTATTCCCTGTTGGAGTTGTATCAGCATGGCATAATGAAGTTTTCAAGTTATTTTCCCATTTGCAAGCTCCAGAAGTAAAAATGAGTATAGTGGCACTCAGGCCGAACAGATAATGGTTTAATTGTATCAAGCTGTAAATCTGGAGAACAAGATTGAAATGTGAACTCCAGCGCTAGGGTAGGGCTGCCGCCTTTCCGAAAGACAAATCCATGACAGCCAGGTTAGAGATCTTGAGCTACCAAAATGCACAGTTTAGATTTACGGCACTACCGCCCCGCCGCCCCCCCCACACCCCCACCCCCCCAGGGAAAATGGCCATCCTCTTGGAACTGCCAAGTGGCTGGAAAATTGAGTACATACATCAGAGAGAGAGAGAGAGAGAAAGAAAGAGAGAGAGAGAGAGAGAGAGAGAGAGAGAGAGGGAGAGAGAGACAGAGAGAGAGAAAGAGAGAGAGCGAGAGAGAGAGAGAGCAAGGAGATACAACGTGGGTGGGTAACTGATAAGGGGGGAGCGAGGAGTAGCACATTCCGTGATTTGTGATGAGATGCACAAGAGGTGGTGACAGCAAATCTAGTCCAGAGCTGGGTAGGCATGGCTGGGGCGCCTGTGTGTCTGGTATCAGAACGAGTGCACTATTATCTCAAAGGGCCAATTTGATCTCAGAGTTGTCCACTGACTTAATACTAATGACCCGGTGCACATCACATGTCTAGGCTGATGGGGCGATTAACATTGCAGGTAACTCGCCAATCCAGTTGCTGGGAAACAAGGTGACAGGATAGAGGCACCACAGACAAGCGACAATGTCTTTCCTTAAAATCCATGTACCTGCTTTGAACTAACAGAGAACTCCATGCCAGTTTGGTTCTACAGGAGCTTCTAACACCTTTTTCCTTTTTGTATGCACAATAAATCTTGTTTTCCTTTCAAATTGCGCACCAACCAATTGTTTTTATTGTCTGGTTGTCAAGAAGTCTCATCTTACAGATTTGGTGACCCCAATGTGATCCCTGACCCTCCGCATTGATGCAGGATTCATGGCCGCACATTTGGAGGAGCCACTGCAGTGACCAGCCGCCTGTGCACAAACTGGCAAAGTTTGCAGCAGCTGTGTTGCCTACATTGCTGTCTGCTCTTGGGAGCAGGGTGAGTTTCTAGGATTGTGCAGGCCTTTGAGGGGACACAGTGACAGTGCAACTCATCAGCGCACATAGATGTTAGTGCACCCTTGCGGTAGAAAACAGTAAGGGGAAGGGGTTTGTAGTGTTGAGGTGTGTGTGTGTGTGTTAATATTGAATCGGATGTGAAGTGGAAAGACCAGGTGGTATTACACATGTATTTACTTGTTTGGATAGACGTCATGGTATATATTATGAGGTAAAAGGATGATGACTGCAACAGGATCCTCTCCGATTGTGGGAAGAAGGCAGTGCTACAGAAATACAGAGACAAAGAGGATTAAGGGTAGAGTGCAGTATAGAGAGATAGCATGTGATCCCTCTACCAGATATAAAGGGGCATGAGGACGAACAGTGTTTTTGTGGTGTTTTTATTGTGGTAGTATCTGATTTTGGGGATGAGAGTAATGTGTGCATGGTTGGTGTTAGAGTGTGTGGATTATAGCAGTGTGGTTAAATGTAGTGTGAGTGAGAAGAGTGACGAGTGGGGGAGAAGGGTTGGAAATGAGATGGGTGGAGAAGGGGCAATAAGGCAACACTGGATCAGGGCCTGGGTTGAGTGAAAACATTGCAAGCAAGTAGAGTAGAGAGCTGTTTACTCAATTGGAGTATATTTGGACCACTCTCCCATTGTAATGGGAAAATAATAGGAAGTGCCGATTGGAGTTGGTAGCCGAGACAATAAGAGGCGTGCATAAGCAATGGCCAGTTCAGGGAACAAATAATAAGGAGGTGTTGGGCCATATGTGCACATTTTTGGCAGCCAAGTATAAGAAGAAGATATTGAAGTTCAGGAAGGGGGTTCTAGAACTGAGGAGGGTTGGGGGATGATTTGGAGGATGTTCACACTGGCCCTACGCAAGCTGTGGGACACCCATAACGTGTGTTTACGGCCCGATCCACCACCATTGTCCCAAATAAACATTGCTCTGAGCACAGTGCACACGCATAGTGCGGCAGGGTACATAATTCCATTCCGGCTACCACTGCCCGCCACTGTACCTCCTTCAGCGCCTGCAGAATATGAGACTATCCCAAACCCTATAGCATCTGCAGCTGCTCGAGCTCCTGGCACAGGGAACCAGAGCAGAGGCCACAGAAATTTAGAGAGAGCTTTAGGGAAGAAAGAGGAAGAGTTAGCAAGGTTAAAGTTGGACAGAGGAGATGGATAAATGGCTAGCAGGGGACATTTTGTTCAGAATTGATAGTACTGCAATTAGGGATGTGGAGACAGAAGGTAAAGGACAGTATTCAGAAGTCAGCATAGAGGAAGACCACGGGCTATGAGCATGGATTATGGACCGGTTTGGTGAGATGATGACATAGCTGTAGTTGTGAAAGAGGTAGAGTGGGGCACAGAAGAGCAGTAGGGGAGGGTGAGGCACTGCCCATGATATGACCATGGGTAGAATGTATGTATTGGGCGCAATTGAGATCTCACGATGGATGCATGGCAGTAGTGAAAGGGAAATCAAAGGGGACGAAGAAAGTAGGGAGGCTGGTAGGAGCACAGTTCCCATTATTTCACAAAGTTCCTGGGAAGGCACAATATGTAGCCTGGCCACACAGGGACAGGAACAATGTGATTAAGAAATTGCCAACTCTTACTGCAGGTGGGGGTACATGGATATATGTCTTTGAAAAACAGACCAATGGCATTACACTAGCTCTGGGTGATATGAAAGGTTTGTTCACTGCAGTATTTCAAGACCAGGCAAATAATATTTGGGTCAATGCAGGGTATCTCAGAGTACAGATAGGGGATGACAGCCATGACAGGACCCATTTTAATGACTGTAGGGCCAGAGTGTGGTCTGCAGTGCAGCACATGTACCCCAATACACCAGATCTCCATTCAATAATGGTGCAAACTATGCAGGATGATGAGGAACCAGCGCAGTATATATTACAAACATAGGAGATGTGGAGGGCAGAAACAGGTGAGCCATGGGGCCAGTCCATAGCGTATTTTTACGATATGGTAAAGCAGGGCCTCCCCAAATATGTAGAGAAAGCTTTAGACAAGGTGGAAGGGACTGAAGCAAAAGGGTGGGCAGAGAAACAGTCAATTATTGTTCACAATTGTAAAAGGGTGAGGGAGAAGGAAAGGAAGTGGCAGAGATGGCACAGAAAGCAGAAACAAAACTTGTACAGAAGAAGTTAGCAAGGTTAAGGGTGGAGGGAACAAGTGTAACTGTGCCACAAGGGGGGCAGATGCAGCAGAGGGCTGTATCGGGTGAGGTACGAGTAGCTGCACTTGGGGACGAAGGTATGACCGGATTTTTGGGTATCAGGGACAATACCAAGGAGGACCCAAAGGGGGGTATCAAAGGGGAAGATTTTCAGTATTTAGAGGGGGCAAAGGGGGATTTGAAGAAATAGGCCCAAGGTTTGGGAGGGCAGGACGGTTTTGGACATGCAGAACGATGGGCCATTTCTCATGGAAAGTAGGAGCAGACAATCATCTGCATATGTCCTGTGCATGTCCCCATCCACACAAGGAGAACCAGCCCCCTATCCAGAGCCATATGCCATGGAGACTCTGAATTTTCCATATGGTGTACCACCCACGCCCAACCTACAGTGCCACCCCTGTATCTGCAGATGGCCATACCAGCGTCCAACATGCCAGTTTATGACATGCATCAGCCACCACTGCAGGTCTCTCAGGTGCCAAATAACAGTGCAGTACCCCACAGTACAGTCACTAACTGCCAAGGGGCCAGTGTGGTGGGTGGGAATCTGTTTACATTTCCAGGAACTAATACTTAACCAGATTATGACAGCCCACAGGGAGCTTTAAAGTGCCCAGTCCTGTCAGTTACTGCCACCCTAGAAGAGGAACCATTGGTGGGCATGGAGATAGGAAACAAATAATTTGTTTTGATGGTAGACACTGGAGCAACAAAGTCATGTATCAGGGAGGGGCACTTCCCCATATCGGGTAAAGTAATAGACATGCAAGGGTTCTCTGGAGCAATAAAATCCGTTCCATTCACATACAAATTACCCATAAAGGTAGTTAACAGAGAGGTGTAAGCCCTGTTGTTGTTTTCAACCACGTACCCAGTGAACTTGTTATGGAGCGATGTGGTAAGCAAACTCAACATGACACTATCATTCACAGATGAAGTTTTTGTGTGTTCGACTGTAAGGAAAATGTTGTGAGAGGGACATGGTCATTGTGCATGCATTAGGAAGTGAGGGAGCGACCCGAGAGGTACCTGTACACACAGACTTGTTTACATACAGGGTCACAGTTTTGCTTAATGCAGTGCCAGGTATGACCAGGAGATCATGGAGGGTATCATCTCCATTCTTATTTCGACCAGCTATACCCCAATACCATGAACCAGGGACAAGGCTTACATTAGATCTGGGAGGGGTGGTGGTCACAGAAGACAAAACTGTATTGATAGGGAGCAATGTGGAGGGAGGAGAGTGGCATACGGCCCTTTGCATTGACCCAACACAATCATTGGGTGGGAGTGAGACGGACAACTGTTTGAGGATTCTGAAAATGACGGGGAAGTCATTTTGGAAGTATGTGTCCCATGTAAAATAATAATTCAATATTGCAATGTCTCATGTCCCATCATGGTAGCTGGAAGCATGGCATCATTTGCCAAGGACGGCTTAGGCCAAGTAACAGACGGTTTATGGACAAATAATCCCAATGACGTAGCACTGTTAAAGAGTGTGGCAGCAGTACACATTACCCTCAAACCAGTGGCAATGTTACCCAGAGTAAAGCAGCACCCATTGTCTAGTAAGGCAGATGAGGGAATATATGACAACATCACAGCAATACTGCATCAAGAAATTATAGTGCCTTCAGTGTCCCACTGTAACATGGTTATATATCCTGTTAAAAAGTCAAAGGGTTATAGTTGTAGGATGATTCAGGGCTTACGCCTCTTAAATAGTGTGGTTCAAGATGAATTCCTGCTTGTACCAAACCCAGCAACTATCCTTTGCAACATACCTAACGCAGCAACTTATTTCAATGTCATTAACTTGAAGAATGCATATTTCTCAATCCCATTGCATTCAGATTCCCAATACCTCAATGTGTTCACCCATCGCAGGATGAGATTCCAGCATAATCATCTCCCACAGCGGTGCTGTGAGCCCCCCAGTATTTTTACAGAATACTCCACACTTACTTGGGGAAAATACACATTCCCAGTATCATAATCCAAAATGTTGACAATTTGTTGGTATGAAGTACAAGCTAACAGCAATGCAGAGAGGACTCCATCACGCTGTTTAAATTGCAGTACAATACTGTCAACAGAAAGTGTTATATTTAGGACAACTTTTTTCCATTGATGGTAAGAGAGTAACATCTGAGCGTGCAGCTGCAGTATGCAGCACCCTATAGACAATCACATTTAAAAGACATGTAGAAGTTCCTGGGACAGTGCAATTACTGTAGGGCATATGGATCTTTGATTACACAACACACATTATTACAAGAACAGAAGGAGCCCCAAAAGGTGAAACGCCCCATTACATGGACAGAAGAAATGTCTACATGCTTCCAAGAGCTCAAAGACATCATCAGTAATGCCCCTGTTTTAGCAACCCCTCTGTACATACAGGAGTTATATTTGTTTCCCCATTCAAATGGACAAATGATGATAGCAGTATTGACACAAAAAGTACTACCCTTGGTCTATTATAGTGGGGTGTTTGAAACTGTCAGTTTCATAAACTAATATGCCGAATTATGAAATGGTTGTGCATTCACTGCCTTTCCCCGGCACCTATGCACTTTGCTTCCTGACCTCGACAGTATCAAAGGGATACAAGTACTTTGCAATGTGCTGCCAGCCTTTACAGAGCAAGTTGATAACATTTATAATTTGTTTCTAGGGAAAAACATGCTTTGAGGCATGTTTACAGTGCCTCTGTCTAATGTTAAACTATGTATACTTACTTACCTGTACCCCAACTTTATTGCCTATATGTTATTCACTTGAAACACAATTATTTAGGGCATTCTCTAGCCTAGTGCATAGAACTGTGTGGCTATCAACAAATCCCCCTCCTCTTTAAGTAGGATAATACTGCAGCTGATACGTTTGCATCTTTTTTACTGCGTTGAATTTGGATTTTTACCACACAAATGTTGCTTCCTATCCCTGCTCCCCGCCAGTACAGTCCAGGTGAGAAACAATACCAGCTGAGACAGCCTTACCGCTACATGAGTCTAGGGCAAATATACAAGAAAGACTAAGGTAGATTTCAAGAATCAATGCCTTAAACAAACAATCTATACACTTTTGCCATAATGAAGCAGTTTAGTTTGCACAACACTAAATAGGGATCATAGTTAAATAACACAAAGCACATCTTCTGTGCTATATATATCACAAGAGGGAGGAGGTCTCCACGATACCAAAAGAGGGACTCACCACACTGATAGGGTAGATGAAAGTATAGGCAGTTTAGATGCTGAATACATGGGCACCTAATACCAGCATATGGCGGACGTACAAGACGAATGTAAACATGAACACATGCGAATATAGGTCACCAACATGGAGGTGAGAGAAAGCAGGAGTACGGACATTTGCTTAGCAGGAAGGCTGCAGCAGGCCTAGATGTTAGCAAAGCCTCAGATGAGATACTTAATACATAAATACACTTTTATTTCTGAAGCTCTGGAGTTCCCTAGATAGCAGTTTGCAGCACACGCCAAGCTCATATGCGCAGACGGGGTAGTGCTGAATGCATAGACAAGATAACAGTTCCCAGGAGACAAAATAGCAGCCTTTCAAGTTAAGTGAATTTATAGGGGCACAGACAGGAATTGAAGTCCAGGTGCACTAGAATAGTATGCCAAAATACTCCATAGAAAATAGATGAAGAGTTTCCCAAGAGGTCACAAGAAATACAACATGGACGTTAGAATTAGCTAAATTCTGAAAAAATAAGAAGAACATGATTATCCTCTCCTGACTCGTGAGTAATATATGAAGAACACTAGCTATTCATTGGGAGCTAAGTACAGATAAGACACCTGCAGGACTCCCCAGCATGCACCCAGACATGAAATGGTACATAAGGCCAAATACAAAGGACACAGATAGGGCGCAGGGCCTAGGAATGATAGGGAGTTTTTTTTCATTTGTAATTATTGTAGACAAGTGACTTCTCTCCCCCATCTTATGTCTGCATTAAATCTTGATGTCTCATCAAAGTGTCCAATGTTGGTGAGTAGATGGCAAACCAATAAGAATCCCTCTTTCCATTCTGCCCATAGTGAGCAGCGCCAACAAGTAAACTTTCAGGATGCTGATGTAATGACGGTAGTGTATGTAATGTGTTGGGTCCAGGTTGAGCCATCATATATGTCTATCCCAATCATAGAACTAACACCTAAAGAATGTGTATGGGTCTTGGAATAGTAACCAATCCGAGATGCTCATAAGTTTTATAATAAAAATTGTAGTAGAATGTTATTGTTGATGTGTTTTCAATGTATAAACCACTTACACTCATTGTAAGAATGATAGCTATTTGTTAGCTATCCCGGTTGAGTTTCAAAGCTTTGAATGAAGCTGGGTGTTTCTGTGTACTCTGGGTACTCCATTATTGAGTATTGTTTTTTTTTATGCTGTTATAATTATGGGTCTGTAACGCTCACCTGATTCTCGCAGAGGCGCCGGTCTTGACTGGGCGACTACCGTATCTTCAAAGGTGATGTGTAGCACCCGGTTGGCTCTTTGGGCTGGACCTCTGTGCACTGTATGCCTGACGTGTAGAGTAAGATGTCTGCAGATAGAAAATATGGGGTTAATGAACTGGGGTTATTGGGGTGTCCCTATCTCTTTCCTCTTCTCCTCTCCTGTAGACCCCCAAAGGTTAACGCTCTCACCTTAGGTAAGTGAATGCCGAGCTCTCCATCTGCCTCGGGGTAGGGTGCTGTAACCAGTTTCTTCACTGGATAGGTAGCGCAGGCCTCTTGACTTCAGAGGACTGCTGTCCGTCGTTTACTGCACGAACGGTAAGTTTCGAGTCATTCAAATGTCTTTAAAGTCTTTAGTAATGATGTCTCTTGTTTTGTAGGGTTCCGGCGATGGCGGATGACGGGCTGAAGTGAGTTGAAGATGGAGCCCGTGTGATGAATAGAAGCGCCTGGAAGCACGTAAGTAAGCGCTTGTTGCCTGCTTCACTATGCGCTCTAACTGTCTTTTTATTTTCCAGGTACGAGTTCGGAGCGGCTGCAGGGTGCCGGAATACCCACTGGATTAGATGTGGAAAGGAGTAATGGCACGTGAGTATTAAAGTTCCCCAATGTCTTTAAACGCACCTTGTTTTGTCTTTCAGATGCGGGATGCAGCGCCGAAGGCCTCCGGAGCGTGCAAAGAGTTGGTAAACTTTTGTCTTTCAGATGCCGGAATGCAGTGTGAAGACCTCCGGAGCGCACGAAGAGTAGGTAAGCCTTTGCCTTTCAGATGCCGGAATGCTAACCTGTTCTTTCTTGTCTTTATAGGTGTTGCTGAAGACTGGATTCAGGATGGTAAGCCTTTTTCCTTAGGCCCAGGACCGGATGCAGAAGACACGATGAGCGTTCTGCTGCAGAGGTTGCAGAATAACGCAAAGCAAGATTCATCCACCGGGTGTGGTTTAAATAGCCTCCTGTAGTGCTTAGGTGTCTCCTTCCACAGCCACGCCTAAGTAAGAAAAGAGTTCCTGGTAAGAAAAGAGTTCCTGCCTTCCAGAAGAGTTCCAGTGTTCTGAATCTAGGGAGTGGCTCCAGCCCCACCCAACAGGAAAAGTAGTTCCAAACAGAAGAGGATCAGAGGCTCAACTGGCAGGCAAGTAAGCAGCATGGTCTGCTGAAGGTAAGTCCACCCAAGCATTATGAGCCCGGCGCTTCCAGCGCTGGGACTGGGCATATTTATGAGCCTGGTGCCACTGGCGCCAGGACTGGGTCCAAAAGGTCCCAATTGGGACTGGTTGGCACTCGGAACCTGGGTTATGGATCTGCTTCCAAGGGAGTTGGGAAAACCCTGACCTTTTGGAAGCAGAGATCATGACAGGGTCCTCCTTAACACTTTGGTGAATGGCTCTTTCATTAATTCCTTTAATTGGCAGGGAAATGCCTAAATATTTTGGTCTTTGCAGCCTCCCAAAATCACAGGTGTTAGTCTTGCTTTAACATGGTCAGGGATGGTTTGCTTATTAGGTTTTGATCTTTCAACAACCTTTCCACGGAAACATACTATTTTATAAGGTGTATGGCAGAGGTTAAGTTCTGAAGTTGGCCTTAGGTTCCGTATTGTATTCATTGCATGGAATCTACTGTTGAGGATGTTGGTTCCCTTCATCCTGTAGTCCTGGGGAGCGAGGCACAGCATATTGAAGATTAATCTGGAGCCCATGAATGCCCTGGAGTGTACTGGTTATTTGGTTACTCAGCTTGAGACCCAAGTTCATGTTCACAGCCGTGTTTAGGAGTAGTTAAAGATGAGAACACCACTTTCTTTTCTGCACCAAAAATCCAGCTTTTGAAATTATACAACTGGGACACTACCAGGCCAGGCCGCTGTAGCCAAATAACAATAATGTTTATTTAGTTTGGTAGTAGCAGGTTCTAATATGCCAGCGGTTTCTAATATGCAAAGAAAAATGGTGTTGAATGTTTGTAGTCTTCTTTATAGTTATAAAGCCAAATGTACATTTAAAGGGGAAGCTTTTGCCGATGTTATGCAATCTGACACTTTTCATAAGCAGTAAACCACTAAAAAAATGTGATTTCTTTATCCACCCTTAATTGGTGCATTCAAACAATGGATAGACACTATAAAGAAAATCTTTCAATTGTCCATTACTGTAGCTTTTTGAAGTGTTTAAACAAAAATTATTATTCCGATGCTTTGTGTTTCATCTTAAAAAGCCCCTTGTAGAAACAGTAATTAATTGGAGTAATGCCAACAACAATTACTATGCAATACCGTAATAACATGTATTATTCATCATATCATATTATTTTTTTATGTGTTTCATGAATGAAATAGCACTGCCACGTTCATTTATCTGCAAGTATGACAAACATTATTTAGACATAATCCAGTTAAATAATGTGAAATTGTAAAATTAAATATGTATAGCAATTACCAATATGAATAGTAAAATGTGTATGTAACAATAAAGCCAGACACTGGTGTGGGATAATGCCACTCTGCAAGTTACTTGTGAATGGTTTGCCAGGTGTTTGTCACAACAAGGTGTCATTATTAATTTGTCTGTATGGCAGTATGAGAAAAGGCAAAAGAAATTGAAGGAAATTACTACTTAATATATGCGGGCGAATAAGGGGAAGGTCAACACATATACAATGAAACATATATATGCAATGTGTTCTGAAGCAAAAACAATAAACTTGGATACATTGGGCCTTATTACGAGTTTGGAAGTAAGTAGTGTCCCTTACCCGCATGGCACAAACAGCGCGTCCGTGCTGGCACCAGTCCGCTAAGAGAGGAATATTACAAATTCGCAGGCACAAGCTTTATGCCATGCCGTTAAGGTATCTAGCGCCATGCCACAAAAGGCTCCCAAAAAGCCCTTACCGGCATCAATCGTAGCGCAGATAACACTACCGACTTTGTCCAATGCGTCATTAGTGGTGACTGTAAATAGCAGTCACCGCTATTTAGGGTCATCGCTAATAAGTGTAACTGGAAGTAGCGTCATCGCACAGGAATGGGAAGGAGCACGGCAGCCATCTTTAAGTAACACAATCCTTTGTCATCCTCAGCACACAGGACCTCTGGGACACTGCTGATCGTTAGAAAGCTCACTCCTCCAAGACCACAATGCCTAAGGCCCTGAAGAAGGGAGCTGCCTGGCTGAGTAAGGAACGATTTAATGAAGATGAGCTCCAGATGCTTGTGGACACACTGCACGAGCATGCAGCCACTGTCTTCTCCAGCAACATGAGGAGAGAGGCAGTGCTACGGAAAAAAAGAGATCTGGGCACTTGTTGCCCAGAAGGTTAGTGCTGTGGGCAACACACCACGCACAGTGAAAGATTTCCGTAAGCGATGGGACAACCTGCACCTAAAGGTGCGCAACATCCTATCCGTTAATCGCAGCCAGGGCATGGGAACAGGAGGAGGTCTCAGTTCCCCCATAAAGCTCACCCCGTGGGAGGACATATGCGCAGGCATGATTGGGACAGAATCCATCGAAGGTGTAGAGGAGATGGAGTGTGGCGCCACAACATCGGGCGATAGAAGTGAGTGTCCAAAGAAAAACACTGCTATGCCAAATCTGATGAATGTCATCCCCAATGTCAGTCCGAAGAGTCACATCATGGTCGCCCACACACACACACACACTCCCCGTAAAGTAGGCCGAACCATTACAGACACAAGCTGATGCCTGGTGCAAGGAAATATCGTACATGACCCATAATACACAAAGTAGGAAATTCCACAAGGCACACAGAGTGCATGAGCAAAATAGTATGCATGTCAGACAGCACTGTTCTTGGCCAACATGAGTGACTCCGACATATGCCTGCATTTACCACTACGGCCATTTCTTCATTGGCAATTACCTTGGCGTCAAGGATTGAGTTTCCGCGTCGCGGGACTGTAAGGTCACGTGACGCTCTTGCCGGATCACGTGACTCAGCCACGCATCACGTGATCAGAAGCGCGAGTACTTAAACCCGGAAACCCAGGTACTCGTTGCTTCACAGCTGTGCTCTGCATCCTGTTTGGCGTTACGTACCTTTGGATCACCTTTGGATCGCTCATGGAATCGACCTGGCTTGCTCTACTGGACTCTTCTTGGATCTACCCCTTTGGATTTGTTTGCATAGTGATATCTGGCTCTTGACCACGGACTGTTATTGGACTGCCTCCTGGATCTCCCTCTTGCACCTTGGCTCTTTGGACTTCTTGCCTCGTAGCTCCACAGCTCCTACTGACAGGCGAACAACTGAGGACTACTCCTCTTGGGGTACTTCAGTCCACGTGGGTCCCAGACCTCTCCACTAGGTTCACTACCTCTTCCTTGACCCTGATTGGTAAGACCTTACCGTTTTTCCTAAACACTGTGGTTACTGTTTCTTGCTTGGTACTTAATCCGCATTTTCTTGCAGCAGCGTGGGGTCCCAGAGGTTCGCGTTCCCGGACTTGAACATCTTCGCCTGTGGCCTCAACGGCTGCACAGAGAGTGGCTTTAGGTTCTCTATGTGCGGCATTTGGGGACAGAGGCCTCTTCTGCCTACACGACACTCAAGTCACAACAGACTGTGAAGCCTATTGTCTTGGGGAACGCTGAAGACCCCATGACTGCTATAGTCCAAGCCATTACAGTGCTACAAGCCGATATGGCAGCAGCCAACACGGCTATCCATCAACCTCTCGGCAACATACAAAGTGTCAGACACCCTTTACACCCAGATGCAGAATTCGGAGACACACCCCCTGTTTCCCAACCCGTTCCACCTCCGATTCTCCCACCTCAGAACCCCGTTCCCGTGGTACTACCTACTCCGTTCCCGTTGGCAGCCCCTGAGAGATACCATGGGGATCCCAAGAAATTCAGGACCTTTCTAAACCAATGCAAGTTGCATTTCCTGTGCCGACCTCAGGCTTTCCCAGATTCCACCACGAAAGCAACGTTCACCCTTTCCCATTTGGCTGGGATGGCCGCTGCATGGGCCAACCCCTTGTTGGAGAACGACAACCCGGCCTTATATGACTACGATCTCCTCATCACCGAGATGTCCAGGGTTTTTGATACTAGACACAAGGTCCAGTCGCGAGACCTGGAAATTCTGGATTTGTGTCAGGGTATGGGTTCCCTCATTGAATACATAACCCGTTTTAACCAGCTCTCCGCTGAAACTTCCTGGCCCGAGGTCAAGAAGGCAGTAGTCTTCTATAGGGGTCTCAGTAATCCCATGAAGGACGCCTTATCAGTAGTACCCTCATTACCCACTGCATTTCAGGATCTGGTTGACTTGTCACTCCAGGTGGACGCACGTAGGTCCGAAAGAAGGCCGGAAGCAGGTTTCGTTCAGTCCTCCACACCTCACACGGCAGTTCCTTCTTCTGACTCCTCTCAAGAACCCATGCAGATAGGGGGCGTCAGGAGCCCGATATCTCCCCTAGAAAGGGAACGTAGGAGGGTGGATAACGCCTGCTACTATTGTGGCACCTTAGGTCACTTTATTAAGGAATGCCCACGCAGTCCCAAACTCAAGCCACAGGGTTTTCAGATAGCTCAATCATAGTACCGGGGACGGGATCGAGCTATACCACGTACACCCCAAACCCAACACCCTCTTTCGGGCGTATCCGGCCCATTCATGTACAAGCCACTCTACAGCCCACAGCGTCCGTTTCGCATCCTGTAACTCTGATAATCGACTCAGGGGCAACGGGTAACTTCATCGACATTTCCTTGGCCCGTTTATTAAATCTGCCCCTCTTGACCAAGACCAGGCCTGAACCAGTACAGGCTGTAGATGGCTCTTCTTTGATTTCGGGCCCAGTAAAACAACAAACAGCCCCTTTGCTATTAACCATACAATCCAGACACAGGGAGACCATAAGTTTTGATCTCATCACCATGCCACAGTTTGGGCTCATTCTGGGAATCCCTTGGCTTCAGGAACATAACCCCCTCATTGATTGGAAATTGGGTTTGGTTCACTTTGAGTCGGATGTCTGTCAACATTTCTGTCTTCCCACAGACGCACTCAGCGACAATCCTGCTCAGGCTATAGCTCATTTTACAGTGCAGGATCCACAAGAAACACCATCAGAACACGTAGTCAGGTTAGTGGTGACAGACGTTCCCCAGGTATACCAAGATTATGCGACTGTGTTTGATCGTGGTTCCTCTGAAACACTGCCTCCACATCGCCCATCCGATTACCCCATCGATCTACTCCCTGACACAGTGATTCCCATGGGGCGGATCTATTCCCTCTCACCATCCGAGGAAACGACTCTCAAGGAGTACATTAGGAAGGCCCTGAGCCTAGGGCACATACGACCATCCACCTCGCCTGCAGCAAGTCCTATCTTTTTTGTGCCGAAAAAGAAAGGCGATCTACGCCCATGTGTAGACTATAGACGCCTGAATGCTATCACGAGGAAGGATCGGTACCCTATTCCCCTCATGATGCCCTTGCTTGACCGACTCACACACGCTACCATTTTCACCAAACTAGACCTCCGCGGAGCCTACAACCTGGTCCACGTCCGTTCCAGGGATGAATGGAAAACCGCTTTCTGTACCCGGTACGGCTTATATGAATACACAGTCATGCCTTTTGGGCTGTGTTATGCCCCGGCGACCTTCCAGAGGTTTATGAATGACATTCTGAGCGATATCTTAGATGTCTACGTCGTGGTTTACCTCGACAACATCCTAATCTTTTCTCAGTCTCTGGAAGAGCATGTGCGCCACGTTCGTGAGGTGTTATCACGCTTACAAAAACACTTGCTATATGCCAAACCGGAAAAGTGCCTGTTCCATGTTAATAACGTTGATTTCCTCGGGTTTTGTATCACTCCCAGGGGTTGTCCATGAACCACTCCAAGGTTAAAGTGGTTTTGGATTGGCCTATTCCTGCGAACCTGAAAGCTCTTCAGTCCTTTTTGGGTTTCGCGAATTTCTACAGGAGGTTCATCTCTGGTTTCTCTTCTATCGTGTCTCCCCTCACCGCATTAACCAGTCCTAATGTTCCCTTTCTTTGGTCTGATACACAACAGAAGGCCTTTGATTCACTGAAGACTGCTTTCACCACAGTCCCTGTCCTCCAGAATCCCGACTCAGATCTCCCTTTTATCGTGGAAGCCGACGCCTCCTCCTTCGTTCTTGGTGCCGTCTTGTCCCAAACATGTCAGGCCATGGGTCGTCTGCACCCAGTTGCATTCCATTCCCGCAAATTCACCACCACCGAGTCACACTACACCATCACCGAGAAGGAGTTATTAGCGGTTATGGATGCATTCCGCGTGTGGCGAAACCACCTTTTGGGCGCCAAGCATCGATTCACGGTGTTCACTCATCACCAGAACCTGCAGGATTTGGCGTCCCTGAAATGTCTTAACAGTCGACAGGTGAGGTGGCATCTTTTCTTCGCGGCATTCGACTTCCAGATCCGACATCGGGCTGGTTCCGCACACGGCAAAGCCGATGCGTTGTCCCGCTCTCCCGGGGGGGTTTCTCTGCCGGTATTCCCTGACACATTGTTGGACAACACTAAGGTAATTTGTCTATATACCCCCTCAGTGCCCTTAGTGGACGCGGTACGCAAGTGGGTGTCCTTGCATCCCGACCAACTATCAGAATGGGATCCGGTATTCCAGGATGGTCTCCCGTTTGTGCTGAACCGCCTATTCTTGCCCACGGCCGATACACGCAATATGGCCATGGAATGGTCGCAAAATGCCCCTGTGAATGGTCATCCTGGCTAACGCCGTACGTTACCCCTCCTGAAACGCTGGTGTTGGGGGCCGAGCATGAAGAGGGACGTGGATTGCTACGTCAATACATGCACCATTTGTACACAATGCAAAACCCGCAGGGGACGCCCATTAGGCCTGCTTCTCCCTTTACCAGTACCCCCGAAACCATGGCATACAGTAACCATGGATTTTGTTACAGAACTTCCTCGGGTACAGGGTTACGACACTATTTGGGTGGTGGTGGAATCCTTCTCGAAGATGGCACGCTTCAACCCCTGTAAGGGTATTCCCTCCGCTTCCGTCCTGACCACCCTGTTCTTTGATTCTGTCTTTTGTCTCTTTGGGTTGCCCTCTGTCCTTATATCTGATCGGGGTTCTCAATTCACTTCTCGCTTCTCGCGCGCTCTAACCAGATTAATGGGTATTGATGTCCGGTTCTCTTCGGCCTACCACCCGGAAACGGATGGTCAGACCGAAAGGATGAACCAGACCATGGAGCAATATCTCCGCTGTTTGATCCTGCAACAGCAGTGCTCTTGGTTGCGTGCCCTCCGACACGGTGAATTCGCCTACAACAATGCGGTTCATGCATCCACTGGGTTCTCTCCCTTCTATGTCCTCTATGGCCAACATCCCCGCACGTTACCGGTCCCTGACCTCGCGGCCTCCACCAATCCGGCCGCTAGCGCCTGTCTTAGGGATCTGTCCTCTATCCACGCCCAGACTGCATTACATCTCCGTGAGGCCCAGTCTTCCATGAAGGCCCAGGCAGACAAGAAGCGACTGTTGGCCCCGGCTTTCTCGGTGGGTTCCCGGGTGTGGCTTTCTACCCGTCACTTGAGGTTAGTGGGTTGCAGGAAACTTTTGCCCCGTTTTGTGGGTCCCTATGTGGTGTCCCAGGTTATCAACCCTGTCACGTACCGCCTGGTTGTCCCGGGGTCTTGGAGGGTCCACCCTGTGTTTCACATCTCCCTTCTCAAGCCGTGTCCGGCCCCTTCCCGCTTGCGCGCCTCTGCTGCCCCGGTGTCCTTGGCATCCCCGGACGAGTACGAGGTGTCCTCCATCCTGGGCTCCCGGGTCTGCAGAGGGCGCTTGCAATATCTGGTTGATTGGGTCGGTTATGGCCCGAAGGAGCGCTCTTGGGTCCCTGCTATTGATGTCCACGCTCCCCGGTTGGTGGCTCGCTTCCACCGGGATCACCCTTCCTGCCCACGGGGTCGTGGGCCTTTGGGGGGGGGTTTGTCACGATCCCTCATCATGTGGTCCCCAAGGCACTCCCCCATCCTCCGTCTCGCTCTTCCCTTTCTTCCCCCCTTCTCCGGGACTCACGTGGACTCTCACACACCTTGCGAGCGCACCCGCGCCTGGTCCGTAACAGGACGGCTGTCAGGCTACGGCTATTTCTTCATTGGCAATTACCTTGGCGCCTAGGATCTCGAAGGGCTAGCATTGAGTTTCCGCATCGCGGGACTGTAAGGTCATGTGACGCTCTTGCCCGATCACGTGACTCAGCCGCGCATCACGTGATCAGAAGCGCAAGTACTTAAATCCGGAAACCCAGGTACTCATTGCTTCACAGCTGTGCTCTGCATCCTGTTTGGCGTTACGTACCTTTGGATCACCTTTGGATCGCTCACGGAATCGACCTGGCTTGCTCTACTGGACTCTTCTTGGATCTACCCCTTTGGATTTGTTTGCATAGTGATATCCGGCTCTTGACCACGGACTGTTATTGGACTGCCTCTTGGATCTCCCTCTTGCACCTTGGCTCTTTGGACTTCTTGCCTCGTAGCTCCACAGCTCCTACTGACAGGCGAACAACTGAGGACTACTCCTCTTGGGGTACTTCAGTCCACGTGGGTCCCGGACCTCTCCACTAGGTTCACTACCTCTTCCTTGACCCTGATTGGTAATACCTTTCCGTTTTTCCTAAACACTGTGGTTACTGTTTCTTGCTTGGTACTTAATCCGCATTTTCTTGCAGAAGCGTGGGGTCCCAGAGGTTCACGTTCCCAGACTTGAACATCTTCGCCTGTGGCCTCAACGGCTGCACAGAGAGTGGCTTTAGGTTCTCTCTGTGCGGCATTTGGGGACAGAGGCCTCTTCTGCCTACACGACACTCAAGTCACAACAGTCACATGCCCACGCCCAGACCTCTATTAAAGGCATCATAAAGTACGATGCCGTTAATAGCGGTCGGGCTGGTCAGAATAGCCCGTAGCGGCATTCGATGCCGGTATTCCTTTACCAGCATTCTTGTTCCCTTAGCACCAACCTCGTAATGAGGCCCATTATCTGTAACGAAAGCTGGACAATGTAAAACAAACCTAACTGACAATAGGCCTCATCACGAGTTGGGCGGTAACGCTGGCGCGAATACCGCTGGTGCTATATGCCCTACCGCCAAACCCCCCGGCACTATTAGCGCCGGATCACGGGTTTGGCAGTAATGGAAGTTCCCATTCCCCACTGAGCCCATTCGGGAATGCCCCATTCCCCATTGGGCTCAATGGGGAATTTTCATGCTCATATCGCTGCTGGATTTCCCGCCTCAGAGCTGGTGAGAAATCCGCCGAAGCCCTGATTGGCAGACCCTTAAATCCGGCGTTAATGGTGCTACTGCCGGATTTAAGGGTTACCGCCAAACTCGTGATGAGGCTCAATTTACAAATTGCAAAGTCTATGTTTTTTTTAAATTTGCTTTAATTAAGAACAATTTTTAGCAAAGCACAGCAGAGACCATGCTTTGTATTACATCAATGATCAAGGGCAACAAGAAAAGAAAAGTCCATTCCTAATTATAAAAAAAAGAAGAGAAAGCAAAAAAGAGAAAACACATCTCTACATTCCTTCAAGGCAATCATATGACATGGTTTGTTCCCTGCTATCAATGTTGAACACCAAATGGGCTGGTCTTCGCTCTGGAAGTCTGACAATAAGAGTCTGAAATACTTGGTGCAATTCTCCTCTACAGCTGTGCAAGAGGTGACCAAATGCCTTATTGATACAACTAGCGTATCTTTACAGAATCGACATTTGTTAGAGTCAGATTGCCCCTGGATTGCTTGAATCTCGTTTCTTTCGGGAGTAGATTGAAGCGGATACGGAGGAATTGGTCTCTCCATTTTTGGTCCAGTGACTGCTTTAAGTATCCACACACTGCGCTGAGCTTCCTTAGTTCTGGAGGAACATGGACCATCAATTTATTTTTTGCTGCTGAGAGTATGGATCCAGTCTAACTTGCGCAACTTGCGTTTGATCAACATGGAATTAGTAAGGAGAACCTTAAGTGAGCATCGGGTCTCTACCAACAGGTCAAATGTTTTCCTTCTCCAGTTCTGCAACACTAGGGTGTCGGAGGCAACAATCTCTTTGTGCAATATTTCAAAGATGTCTGGACGGTTGAGTAGAAAACATTTCTGCACAAAAGCTAAATTCTTCTAGTTGACAATTGATTTTAGTGATGACAAGCCCAATTCTCACTGTATTATTTGGATTGTTATTGCAAAAGACAGACTCATCACCTCTTTCCAAAAAAGGCCTTCAGATTGTGGCCAGACCATAGATGGATTATTGGGCATGGCCTCAGATCCGTAGGTAATAGTAGAAACGGCCTTAGATTTATAGAATAGGAGCACTGGGAGAATGGAGAAAAGCCCATATTTGCAATTGATAGCCCGTGCTTGGCTGGCCAGTGCTTTGGTTTTGGCTCTAAGATTGGACACCATAGGAGCTTCTGTGATAGTGTCACTATGCCAAATTCCCAAGTGCTTAAAGGTGGTTACTTGTTCAATGGAACACCCCTCAAGCGACCACAAGTATGTTTTTTCCTTTTTTTGAATTGCCTAGATTTAGGATTTTTGTTTTAGATTTGTTAATCTCTAAACCATTAGTTTGAATGTAATTTGCTAGGCCATTCAGTTGCCGTTCAAGTCCTATGGGTGTCTGGTCTATTAGGACTTCATTGTAGGCATAGAGTATGCGTGGTAATAAAACTCCACCGACTGCCGGTGGAAAAACTCTTAAATCAGGATCTGTGTTCTTGATGTCAGCCCGAAAAAAGTTGATAATGCTGCGTCCATTGGGCATCCCTGTTTAACACCTTTGGCAGTGGGAATTTCATTGGAAAGCAGTCCTTATTTATTTAGTCACACTCTTAATGATGTTGAACAATGTGCAGCTTTTATGGGATCCAGTAAGGGATTTGGACTGTTCTCTGTCTCCAGTTTGCTCCACAACCTCTGATGGTCGATCTGGTCCAATGCTTGGATCAGATCGATGTAAGCCATGAAGATTTTTGGTTTCCCTTGTTTCACTCAACTTTTAAGCATGTTGAGGATGAAAATGTTTGCTATAGTCCCAACTCCTTTCCCAAACTCAGTTTGTATTGGGTTGTTTATTCTTGAGTTTGTACACCAAGAGCTGAAATGATCTAATATGATTGCACTGTACAGTATACCTATCACATCGAGAAGGCCGATGGGCTAATAGCTCTTTGGATTGTTGCGGTCCCCATTTTTAAAGATGGGGACCACAATCGCCCTCCTCCAGGAACACAGAATGGAACAAGCTTGTGAGATCTGTAGCAGCAATGAATGTATTAGAGGAGCCCAAAAGGCCTGGTGTTCCTTAAGCATGAGATTTGGCAGGCCATTGAGACCCGGCGCTCACAAGTTGTTTAGTTTTGCAATGCAACTCTGAATGTCTTCAATAGACAACGAGGAGATCTATGGTACTGTATCAGCCGAGGAGTGACCAGATGGAATGGTATCAGAAGCTGGAGCATATCGGTTTTTAAAATGGTCTATCCAAAAAGACTCGATAATCGGGTTTGTCTGGTAGTCATGGATCTGGAGTCCCACAGCTTTGATAAGAGGCCAAAAATGTCTTGTTATTTTTCCCTGCTAAGGTCCTCAGCATGGTTTCAGCGTCTTGTTGATGGAGCGACCGTTTAAATGAAAAGAGCAAATTTTGATAACAGTTTTTTCCGATTCCCATATTCTCATAAGCAGATGGATTTCGTGATCTTTTCGCTAATCAAGTTAGTCTTCATACCTCTTTTCTATGTTCAACAAGCTCAGAGTTTAACACGTGAGCATGGGTAAGACATGATCGAGGTCTTTTGATGGCACTGGTGGTGTGGCGTTTTAAGAGTGGCGTATTTTCAACCAGCGATCCTTCCACCTTAAAAGATGCTGTGAAATTGACCATCCTGGAGTTTGTCAAATTCAAGTGTGTGCCACCACCAGTGACTACTACTGCAGACGTCATTTTTTGTTGAAGATTCAGGACGGAACCAGTCCATTCCATATGGAGCATGTGCTGATCACTTTTCTTTGTTTGGATAATCTTGAAGAGGGCCACCTGGGGCAAGATGGTGGCCTGAAATGAAGATGTAGTCGATCACAGATGAGTGTCCCATATTTTCCAAGGTCACATGTGGCAGCTAGTCTTCTTTGGTATTGCCACTGAGCATGTGCATGTCTTTCGTGGACATTAGTGAATTCCACATGCTGGCTCTGCAGCCGTGAGTTGTGGGCTGTGGGTTGGTTTCTTCGCAGTCATTGTTGAAGAGACATGATGTGTTTCAGTCACCACAGAGTTTCACGTTTCTTGTTTGTTGGACTATGTAGGCATCATCTAACAGATCAGATATATGATCAATGAATCCTTTGTTAGATGTAACAGCCGGTTTCCAATATATATTAATTATGACCAACTCGGCTTTTGACATGAGATCCTAACCATTGGGCTCCGTTTCTCAAGTTAGTAGAGTTTCCTGGGACAGTGGGGTCATTGAGACAGGTTTGATTGAGATCAACAAACTTCCAGACTTGATAGCAGTTAACAAGCCTGATGTCGGGCGTCCTTTGTTGGCCTTTGTAGCAGGGCTTAGAGATGATGTGAAGCCATCTAAAGCCGGGTTTACTCACAACCTCGTCTCTTGAAAACATAAGAGATCATAGTGGGCCAAGTTTATCTCGCTAGGTTTGGTCAAGTGGTTGAAAACTCGGGTGTTCCATGAGACTAGTGATACACAAGGGTCTTATTCGGTACTGTGATTTTGGGTTGCTAGAGATTGTTATGAGTTGTCAATGCCCTTGACAGCCAGGACCAGTCTTGATTTATCATTGGAACTTTTGGTTCGCGTGACGAATGGTTGATACTTCTTACTTGTCGTGACATCTTGAGAGTTTCAAACGTCACTTCTAACTTTGGTCCCAGGCCAATCGGAACTGGACCAGTTTGAAGGGCATCTAACTGATTTGGCTCTGATTTATCAAGATTGGTCTCTTTGTTGGCTGATTTGGTTGCAGAGCCTTCGAGCTCAGTGTTTGTGCTTAGCGGCGTCAGCCGAGCAAGCGATTTTCTCTCTCTCTCTCTCTCTCTCTCTCTCTCTCTCTCTCTCTCTCGGAGTCTTTCAGTGTCATTAGGTCAAACCCTAGCATCAGCATACTTTCTGCAGCATCTAGCAGCATGTTCTTGATCACATGTGGTCTTTTGTGATCTTTAATATGTGGTAGGATGGGACTAGCAGCTATGCAGGCCTGTTGATTCACGACAGATTTTAATGTTCCAAATGGTGCTGGTGGACATTGGACCTGTGGAGGCGGGGCAGCCCTTGTCTGACCAACTCTTTGGGTCGGCAAAAAGGATGATTTTGAATGTGTGCCCTCTGTGGCATCTTCATTGAGTAACTCTTCATGGACTGTACCATGAAGACGTTGTGTCCTTTTTTCTGCCATGGTGAGAAATAGAGGTGATGAAGTGTTTACCAACGGCAGACTTTGGCTGGCTTCCTGTTCCAATTGTATTGGTAAAAGCACAGTTGTGTCTTGTACATCGTCATTGCCTGAGTATGATCCTTCGATGGAATAAGTTGAAAGGTCTAGCAAGGTTTGTAGTGACAGACTTATTGCATTGGTCATGTTCTCACCCATAGACACAGATTCTTTGGATGGAGTACGTGCCACTAGAATCTTGGTCAACACCACTTTTGTTTTTGAAGCAGGGAGAGCTCTCTGAAGTGCTGTCTTGGGGCATCTTTCTTATTTTTCAATGTGGGTGGCACATTTCCTCTTATAGACAAGGAGCCTGGAAGCAACAGTTTGGTCAGTATTGTCTTCTCTGGTCAATTTTGTTTGGCCGTCGTAAATATAGAGCAAGCTGGATTTGGTGCGCCTTGAAGCAAGGCCACTACTATCGTGATTTCTTCAATTTCCCGGTCAGATGCACCATTGCTTTTCGCTGATTGAGCTGGATCTGATATTTTACTTGAGGTTGGGATTATGAGAATTTACGGATGCTCTGGTTAGGTCCAACTGTTGAGTCAGACTCATGGTCTGAGTTCCTTGAGAAGAACTTGAGTGTGCATTGGATTGCAAATTTGCCTTTGTCAAGTCGAACTTCAACTGATCAGGTGTTCCACTCGGGCCATTCGCTGTAACGTACCCCTCAAGGAAGACTAATTTTGATGGAGTCATGGTGAGCAGAGTGCTATGATCTTTGAGGGTGTCATTCAGATGCTCGTACAGCTTCATGAAGGGAGCAAGGACAATTGTGATCATTGACATGATGGTCATAAGGTCGGTTTCATTTTTCCTGATAGTGTGTTTTGTAGGGGAGTTGGCTCCTGCTCGGAATCAGCATCCTGCGGTGTAACAGGACTTGAACTCTGGCATTCAGATCTGATACTTGAACTCTGAGTAGGGCCTGGTGGCACAAGATCAGAAACCAGTGTCTCTGGATCTGTCCTTGTGCCCCTACAATCAAAGGTGAGTCCCGTTTCAATGTTGTTGGTAATAGTAGGTAGTTTGTGACTTGGGGCGAGGACGTCGTCAATTGCCGCTTCATATGGTAGATATGCATTAGAATCCAATGTGGATGATGTTACTTGAGGGCTGGCTCCACTTGGGTCATTGAGAAACCTACATTCGCAGCTTCCATTGGTTGGTTGGTATTGTTTCAACCCTTCTCTAACCACAATGGAGTGAACATCTGGTGAGATTGCGGGGAGGCCCATTACTTCCATTCCTGAGACAACCTTGTGTGCATGGAGTGATTTATTTTCAAAAGGCCCAATTTATTGAAGTTGTCAGTTGAACATCATCTTTGTCAACTCTAGTAAAGGGGGCCAAGTGATAGGAGGTGGCGGTGGATTGGGGTCCCACTGTAGAAACTCCTGTTGAGCAATCAAACACTGGTGAGGCTAACCCCAACTCCCATACTTTCCAAAATGTCAGCATCTGAGGGATCATTCGCAAGTTGAAGTTCTGGGATATGAGATGGATTAAACATTTTGATGGAGGAGAACAGTGTACCTGGGCCACAGCCCCTCACTACAGCATTTCTATATATTCTAGGCTAGGTATACGTTTTGGTCTTTTGTGGCACGTATGGATGATGTTGTGCCTTGATTTTGCATGAAGCATGGAAATTGTTTTAATGCATTACCATAACATTCTCACTTGTTATGGCCTCCTTTTACATGATTTTTTCTTGGGAAGGTAACTCCCCAGCCACAGGAGGCCTTTCGGCAGCAGGATTTTGGCCATCTTTATTTGTGGCTAGTGGGATCTGAGTTTTTAGTTGAGCCGCGGCACCTGTTGTAGTAGTGTGTTTCAACGAGCTGGCTTGCACATTGCTTACCCCAGGTGTTCCGTGGATTTGGGCTTTTATAATCAGAGCCTCAGCACCTGGGAGTAAACTTAATTCAGGTTGACCAGTGGAGCTGGACACAGAGCTTACAGTAAGATCCACATTCTGCTCTGTGCTTGCACTAAACTCTTGGAGGCTGGGGTCATGGCTCCTTAAATGCACGGCTGGGGACTCTTCAGACACTGATCTGTGGTTTGTAACATCGACTTTTATTTTCTTAAGGGAGGAGCTAGCTGATTGAACGTCATCTAGGACATTGTGTGATTTTGCCGAATTGACCATCGCCCCCTTCCGAAATAGACTTGATCAGCAACAGCATCGGTTCCAGGGAGGCAGCAGGTTGTAAAGCCATGGGGGCCAGGTCCTGACAGAAAGAGTCAGCAAATACTTCCTGTTGTGGAGTCGGGGAAGACATAAGAGAAATGTTTAAGGTTATTTGTTTTGTCTTACCTGTTTTGTTCAGTACAGGTGGCAGAGGAGCCAGAGGGGTGCATGCTGCCACCATATCTGGGGAGGCATTCAGTGTTGTTGTTGTAGAAGTGTCTCACTCCTTCTTATTTTTAGCACTCCGTAAGATCTGACCCTCATCCATAGAGGCCCAAGCCCACCGGAAACCATACACTCGGTCACACTCTGCCACGCTTCTCTACTCCAGGTGTATAAGAGAGCGAGCACAGGCAGGAGGGGGAGTGTCTGGTGGTAGGCACGAAAGATAGACTCAGCGAGTCTACAGCAGGAGCAGCAACATTCAATGTAGAAAAAAGACTCAGCGAGTCTGCAGGATCCACGCGAACTACACAGCCGTGTGAGATTGAACTAAATGCAACAAAGTATCAGCAGCAACGTTGGTAGCAGCACGCCACCTACTCTGTCTATCTTTGATATTTGTTTCTTTTTTGGTAGTCAGGTTTCCAGAATGGAAACAGGTGGTAGATTCTTTAGAGTGCAGGGCAATAATAAAACAGCTAATTGCTTTAGATGAGGGCTGGACTTGAACAATTCACAAAGCCAAATCACTGTTTCCTTATGCAAGTGCAAATGTGACCCATTCATGATTTAGCTACCACACAGCCATTTGGGAAATACCTCTGATTTTAAACAATTGTGAGCTATAACTAAAGCACAATATAATTAATGGGCATTATTGACTCACTGTTCCTACCTTTGAAGGATGTACTAGTCGTTTAATAACTTTCTACAATGGGGCATCTGAAATCCTGGCTTGGAAAAAAAAAATCAAGTTATACATGGGACTCCTTTTGGTTTCACTTGTTCTCAACTAACATCACAACTAAACAAAAGGGCATGTAAGTGCATGTTTGGTCAGTCACAGGCAACTCATATTGTATGTGTGATATTCATTGATGCATACAACATATCCATGAATTGAAGATGGCTCCAAAGAGTGGACATGTCAAGACTAGATACACCTCTTAGGAAGTGTTACAGTGCACATTATTTGGTAATTCATTGTGATCTCAGTGCATGCATTTACAAGCAAGATTTCTTTTTACATGGAATACATTTTTTAAGGATGTGACAAACTAAACTTAAAGTGAGTACATGATTGTTTTTCCTGCATGCATAGCATTGATATTTGGGTAACAGTTTTTTGAACTCATTGAATAGGAACTCAATGTTGTTGTGAGAAGGTCAAAAAACATGTCAGCAACAGTGAAACAGTCAAGCAACTAATACATTCTCTAGAATTACTGCAGTTATCCAAGTAACAGATGGAGCGATCAAAAGAACCATAACTGATTTAATGAGCCATTTGCAGTTTCACTGTACCGGTCGTGTGTACTTACACGTGCATGGCTTAATCTTTGAGACAAGCATATGCTACCGGCAGGATCAACCAGGTAGCCGCACCTGCTGAAGGGTGGCAACGGGGGAGCCGCGCGCCCGCCTCGGAGCCGACCTTCGCGGCCTGCTGGGGGGTCGCTGGAGGACCCGAGCCTCGGGCCCTGGGGCGGACCGATTGGTCGCGCGGGTGCCGGCGGCCCGGCCCGCTCCACCACACCACACCACACGGGGTGGGTGGGAGGGTGAGGCCGGGCCCAGGCACAACTTGGAGCTGTAGGGGGTTCGCCCGCAAGGCCACCACCGGAGCGGCGACGCAGGCGGTCGGCACCCCACGGAACGTGCGTTCCGAGCTGCTGGAGAAACGTGCTCGGTGGAGCAGGGGCCGCGTCGTGGCTTGCGGTAGGCACACCCGCGCTGGGGCTAGCCTTGCGCCACCCGACCCCGTCCACTCTGATCGGACCACTGGGGAAGCTGCCGGGCTGATCGGCCTTTGCTCTGCTCGGAGGGGAGAGCCGCCCACGCGGGGGTGGGGGCCCTCCCCGAAGACGGGGGCATACCCTCGACACGGTCCCAAGGTGGGTGGAAGTGAATTGCTTGAAACAACAGCCGAGACAGGCCAAGCAGTCCAACCCTAGACGGACCAAGTGCGCCAAATCGATCGCATGGTTCAACTAATACATTGCAATTTCAACCATTTTGGACAAAGAAATTATTATAATAATTTTTCTGTTAGCAATATTGGACAATTGCGCTACTGTGGAATAGTTTTCGAATGATTAAATGTATATGTCTTACAAGAGATGGGACTATTGCCTTAAAGGTAGAGCAGGTGGAGAAGGCCTATCGACAGTACCTTATTCTTGATCTTAGATTGTTTTACAGCATTGAAGTGTGCTCTCTGCACTTTCCTTGAAGTCAAACTGGGTTTGAGATGTGGAAGGTCACATTGATCCAGCTGCATGTCTGTGTTGAGTCAGCTGTCAGATGGGACTCTGAGCGGTTCAAGACATCATTCAAGGTGATACGGTTTGAAGAGTCCAACATGTTCAGATCGGCAGTTGTGTCTGCTGGAGATGATGTCACCACCGGGTTGAGGTGGTGCATGACAAGATGGTTTCCTGCATTTCAATTTGGTCTTTGAGTTGGGTTGAGGTGAGGGCCAGGCCTGTTGGTTTGATGCGGTATTCAACATTGCGATTAGTAGTAAGCTTCCACATCAGTGAGACATTCTTTAAGTTGTGAAAGCAAAGAGTACTACTGACACAATGTGGCGGGGAGCTTTTTCAAGATGTCGAGGAGCTTTTTGAAGTTGTGAATGGCCAGAAACAGCACTGCAGGTCCTGTATCACATTTAAGGTCATCAGACATGGTTTGACTCTGTTTGAAAGCTTTGTAAAAGCATTACAGCTTCTCTTGCCCGTTGTAGTTACTGGGAGTCGCAATGTACAGGCTACAGGAAAAGGTAAGTACTTTTGTTCTGCACTCACAGTTCTGGAAGCTTGACTGACACCTACTGAGGATCTCTCACCTCCAGTGAGGTGCCTGGTTCCAGTGCAGCAGGTGGAGGGCCACACAATGGCCCACACAGCGGTCAACCCCACTGCTCTCTGGGGATAGATAGGGGGCTGGGATGAATGAGGTTGATTCAGTTTGAATGAGAGAATGATTAGAATCATTTGTTTGGATGCTTGATGGCATTTTTAACGAGTGATTTGTGTCTATTTAGCATTTACCACTTAATTGGGACTACAACCATTCAACATATCAATTTTTGTTGTCTAATTGAAACTGTCTACCGTACAACCGTTTAGTGTTCAGTAACAAAATCAATGTGTATGTTTATTAAGTTAATTTCATGTTTTGTGTATATTAATAAAATCAATATTTTTGTAATACGATTACACTGGTTGAATACTTAATTTGTAAATGACCAGTAATGACTCTTAAATTGAGCAGCACTCGCTCAAGAGGGCATAGTTTCCCACTCTGAAACCATGTTTTGCTCACAAAAGGCTTTTGTGCGAGTTTAAGGTTTTGAAACCTATTTCAGAGGGTGTTTGATGAGCAAAGTAATTGACACTCATACCCCCTTTACTGTCTGAAAACCTGGTTCCAGTGCAGCAGGTGGAGGGCCAACCCATGGTCACCCCCACTGTTCCCTGGGGATAGTTAGGGGGCAGAGCTCTCCTTGCCAAGTACACCTCCTATCCTCGCCTCACTGTTGGAGCACTCTGGAATGGACAGCACTCTCAACAGAGGTCCAGTGAATTATTATTCCATCATGAAAGTGAAAAGATGAATCAAAGAAGGAGTGGGCGACCCATTCCTTATGACAGAAAACTGCCACTGGGGATTGGACACAATCAAGCCTGTTGTGAAAGGTCCATTACAGTTGCTGTAAAAAGTAGTTCTTGACTTATAATGCCATACCCAGAGTGCCTTGCCATGCAGGTAAATCAGGCATCTGTAAGGGAAACTGCCCACACAGGAACAGAAATATTGGGATACTCTTCTCAGGCCCACCTTTCCCTTCTTGGCTACTCTAAACCTGCCCCTGTCCATGGCCCTGACTTCAAATACACTATGTAGTGCTGCAAACTGATGTGAGGCTGGCCTTTGTTATATGAGAGCCCATCTGAATCAGGATCCCAGGAGATCTCTAGATGAGAACTCCTGTGGCTTGTATGGAGGTGTTTCCCTTCCTGCTGGGGAATTAAATGAAGATGACTGCATCCTAGCCTCACTGGAAGCAGTGGAGACTGCCATGCTGGCCATGAATATACATTACCTTGGCATCATTAACCAGGGCTCACAGGGTTGACACTCATATGGTATCAAATTGGGGTGGCTTTAATAATTGTGTGCTCTTTTCAGTGACTATAACCAGGTATTGCTTATTTTTTTAGACTGCACCACCACCCGACTGTTAAGGCAACAATAGTTGCCTTTTAAATCAGAGGTGCAGAATTTAAAATGCTACCTATGGTTGCAATGACTTCGGATCATATCAGCTGTCAGGGGTGCACATGCAACCTATGACCCCTGTGTCACTGCAGAGCAGGAGCTGTTCATGCCAGGCGACTGGTGCAGCTACAACACATAGATGTAGTATACTTTTGGGATGGAGCTTTATGAAAGGTGGTTTGATTAGAGCACTCCCTTTCAGAAACAAAATTACTCACCTCATTTTATATTAATACAACTCGAATAAAGATGTGGCGCTCACTCATCCACACTAGATGGCATTCTGTCACACAAAGACAACATAAAGGTATTTGATTTGTGTTGTTTATTTGGCTTCGCTCGAAATGCCAAGTCTTCTACTGGCTAATTGTTAATGTTACAAACCTGCTGGCATAAAGTAGGCTAAAAAATATCTCTGCTCCAAATGTATGAAATGCTTTAAATGCCCATCATTCAATTTAATAAACTGTCAAATGCTAAACATTTTACCAAGAGCAGAGAGATCAATTCAGCAATTCAGATATTAGTAAAATGTCACTGTTGATAGTGAACTGTAGGATAGGAACATCGTCTTTATTCTTATTTGAATTACAAGTCAAATTAAAACTGTAATCTTCCAATAGCATAAAATCAATATGAAGGGCTTAATTTTAATCAGATACATCTCTGGACTGTAAAGCTTTGATTGTGGTGTGACACATTGTGGTTCCCTTGAAAGACACATCAAGATAAATGCATAATTTTAATTCATGTAAACACTGACAAAAATCATATTGTTTAATCCGACATGAATGCAGATGAACCCTTTCACTACCTTTACATATGCAAATATATACAATTCCATAGGCAAGCAGAGATGTCCTAGCAGTAAAATGCTGAAATACAATCTCAAAACAGAAAGAAGCTAACATAATATGTGTTCTCTGGCCAGTTATTGCATGGTTCATATGTTTCCGGTTGTGACTTTAAAGCCGTCTCCATATGGTATCAGCACATTCAAACGATTGCAAAATAGTTTTGTTTTTTCTCACACTTGCATTCCCTAGAAACATGTTAATGCTGGATGTGGCAGAACACGTATGCTGGAGTGGCATTAAAACACTATGCAAAAGCGTCACACTCATTGAATCAGGTTTGGTATTCTCAAGCTAAGAGGTCATATTTCAAGCGCATTTCAATATTATTTTTTTCCAATTTTTAATTTGTTATTCCTCTTCCTATTTTCTAATTTGAGGGATTCGGTCGGGGGTGACATCCCGAGCATGGCTTCCTCTTTATCTTCAGGATAGCAGCAGATCAGATGAGACTATTTTCTTGAATGAATGTCGATGGCAGTCTCTCCTCATGTCCGCTGCACATCACACTTGGGACACTGACCGTTGAGCTAGAAGTTGAGTAGTGTTGCCAGGTCCAAAAGAAGCCCAAAATAGGTTGACTCTCCTGCTACTTATCCGTAGAAACAAGCACACAGACACAAATGCTGTGGATATGTCTCAAAAGTAACGGAACATAACGCATACAGACAGCAAACTGACATAGTATTTTACAACAAAACCCTTTCTTTTGAATTTTTCTGGCAATTACTCTCTCGTCTGTTCACTTCTTGTATGTATGTGATTTATAAAGTGCTTCTTTGGCTCCTTTTTTGTTAAGGTCTTGAGATCAGCATACACTGCAGATAATCAGCTTCCCCTATGATAGCAGGAGTTGCCGAAAATAAGAGGTTGACAACCAGCAATGACTCTACACATCTGTGTACATTCACACACGTGCAGGGCATATTTATTCAGCCAAAGTGATCTGACGATGTATATCGCATCATCAAGTCGGAAAAATATGTAAGGACACATCACTCTGGATCTTTGCACGCTAGTATGGAAAGCCTGGTCCTTGGATCCCTGGTGAGATTCTCCCCTCTGGTCCATCACGTCTCTTGTCCATTGCTCCCTTGTGAAAAGCTTCTCTCGCCCATTGCTCTCTGGGCCTTGGCTGTTCTGGGCCATTGTCCCTTTGGCACTTGGCTGCTATGGTGAGTCTTTCTCCTCTGGTATTTGGATCATCTGGTCCTTCAGCAGTATTATCCTTGGTGTAATGGGAGTTGCACGTCTGGTCCTTGGTTCCATGGTGAGTCACAAGTGAAAACAAATCGAATTAAAATCTTTCTGCGGGCTGCTGCTGGATCAAGTGGACTTTGAAAGTCTCATAATTGCTTGATTTCATGGTGCCTGAATGCAATTCAGTCATATCCAGCACTATTTGGAGCAAGATATGGTAACAATAACCACCTCAAAATAATTGTTCGTCCTACCTTAAACTACAATACATCTCAACACAAAACTTAAAAGCTGAAATAAAACGGGTTGCATAATGAATTTCCATAAACATCACACTAATGTAACCCAGATATACCAGCACAACTCTCCACACTCCATGTACTCCAGACAAAGGTTTTAAGTTAGAAATCTGGACCACTGCTACAGGCAGGTCACAACTTATTTCAAATGCACTCATCGCAGAGAGCACTGTCGTTTAAATGTGCATGCTTCAGCATTTCAACAAAACAACATTGCTCTGTTCCTCCTGCTATGTTAGTGCTGAACCATGAAAATGAAAAAAGAACTATGCAAGACTAAATAATATATCATAACAGAGCATACTAGCAGTGCTCTGGGTGACTTAAGAAACGTCTGTGACTGCCAGCAACAAAGTAGGAAATTAATGTTGGTTTTGCCATGGTCAGTCCACTATAGTAGAATCTCTGGTGCACTATCTGCATGCCATATTACGTTATATGACACTGTATTACATTATATCACAACGAGGAAGGGCCAGTGTAAAAATAATGCAATTTTAGGTGATGGCTTTGGGGGAGAATGAGAGGTTACCTAAAATCATGATGTTTGCACTATTGCAAGGCAATCTGTTTAAATAGTGTGAACTTCACTTCTAACAATTCCAACCTTAAATTCAGTCACAAGTAGATCCAATTGTTTCCACAGGATCACACACCTTGGTTAAACAGTGAACTTGGATCTCAACTTACTATATGCCCCTTTCTTTTCTCACTCTATACTTCCTTCCTAGATCCTATCATCTCCTCTTTTGGTATCTCACACCATTTCTACGCTGATGATACCCAGCTTTTCCTCTCCTTCTCCTCCTTCTCTCCCGACATTCACGATAAACTCTCTTCTTGCCTTTCTGCTATCAAATCCTGGATGTCCTCTCACTTCCTTACTCTTAATGCTGAAAAGACTGAACTCCTTTTCTTCCCTGCCAACACTCTTCCCCCTCCCTCACCTCCCCCTCCCATTCTCTTTCCCCCTTCCCAGCTCTCCTTCTCTCCCCATGCCTGTAACCTTGGTCTTCATATTGACCCTCACCTCTCTCTATCTCACCACATATCTCTTACTGCCAAGTCTTGTCGCTTTCACCTCTACAACATTCGTAAAATTCGACTCCTCCTTTCCTTTCACGCTACTAAACTCTTAATCTCCTTCCTCATCTTCTCCAGACTCTTCTACTGTTCTCCCTTCTCTTTGGACTCCCCTCCTCTCATCTCTCCCCACTCAAATCTGTCTACCATTCTGCCATCCGCTCACTCTGCCTTCTCTCACCTCTTGATTCCTTCTCCTCTTCTCTCACCTCTCTAGGTTGGCTCTCTTTTCACTCCCAGCTCAAATTCAAGTTCCTCTGTCTTGTTTTCAAATCCCTCTATGGTCTTGCCCACCCCTACCTCTCCTCCCTTTGTACTTTCTATACCCCTTCTCGTTCTCACCGCTCTGCTAATCTTTTCCTACTCTCTCCTCCTCCACCACCCTGTGCCCCCTCCTGCTTCTGCTCTTTCCAACTTCTCGCTCCCTTCCACTGGAACCGCCTTGCCCTCCACATCTGCTCTTCTCCCTCCTACCTTTCCTTTCACTCTTCTCTAAAATCCTATCTTTTTCACTCCCTGGAGGGGAGTGAAAAAGCAAAAGGAATATCATTGTAATTTTAAGCGAAAGGAATATCATTGTATCTTTTCCCCCCTGCTGATTGGAAGACTGCAAGCCCCAGAATGCAACATTATGTAAGCCTGAAAAATCTCCTGATTTACACTTTTAGCACTTTAAGACACACACCAAAACAATTTGTGATATAAGGTCACTGTGGGATAGAGCTTGTTTGTTGCAAACTTCCAGCTTGCTTTGTGGATTATATTAAGAACATTTGATTATTTGCATAAAAACAAACCCTTCTTTTGTATGGCAGACTAGTAAATCTTTAAAAGGATGTTTTTATTGTATTACTCACTTTAATTTTCATAGCAACAAATACAGATTTGCTAGATAACTGACACTTTAAGTTGGAAATGCCCAATCACAGTGGCAATTTCCTAAACATGCAAGCATAAGGATTATAAATGAAATGAAATGAAATCTGTAATTGCAAGGTCCTTAAGGTGCTAAACTTACAGCCCTACATATATTACATGGCCACGGTAGTGGCCATGTAGTTATGGTTAAGTTGCTGTTTCCATAGGAAGAGCACTTTTTGGGCGGCTTATAACTTCGCTCTCCCTGGACGGATCCTCACCAAACTTTGCAAAAAAAAGTATTTGGGTCACTCTGAATTTTTTTGCAAAGTTTGGTGAGGATTCGTCCAGGGGGGGCAAAGTTATAGGGGGGGTCCCAAAACTTTTTTTTTTCAAATTTTTGCTCGCACCTACAGCCCAAACCGCTGGACGGATTTCCACCAAATTTGGACCAGGAGCAGCGGCTTGGTCCCGAAAGTGTGCTTTTGCAAATTTGGTACAAATTTGGTGAAAATCCGTCCAGTAGTTTTTTTTAAAATGACCAAAAAGTAGGTAAAAAAAAATTAGTGATATCTGTGTTCAGTTCGCGGACACACTTCCCTGTTCGCTCCGCGGACAGTGTCCTGATTGGCCAATCGTCTTGCGTGATGTTCGCAGACATGCAACGTGTTCGCTGATTGGACGGCGTGGAGCGCGTCAGATTTTTCGGTAGCGCCCGCCATCTTAGATTCGCGGACGTCCGCGGACAGCGCGGTGAAACTTTGTTCAAAATGGGTATTTTTTAGAGTGTGTTGGTGTGTAGGAGTGTTTGGGGAGGATGGGAGGTTATGAGATAGGATGAAAGTTGTGTTTTTTATGTGTTAGATGTTCTTTTTGTGTTCGATTTGTTTGCGGACATCACGGGTGTTCTGAAATGTTCTAAATAAACTGACTGGGGGGTGTTCTAAGGATTCAATATGTGTCCGTTTTGTTCGCAAGCAAAGTGAAACTGTTCTAAGAACACTCACGGTGTCCGGGGAGTGTTCGTAGGGGGTGTCCTGAGGACGCTGTCCGTATTGTTCTCTGACAAGTTGAATGTGTTCTAAGAACACCCGCGGTGTCCTGAAATGTTCGCAAATAAACAAAAAGGGGGTGTTCTGAAGACGTTTTTGAGAACACTCCCGGTGTCCTGAAATGTTCGTAGGGGGTGTCCTGAGGACGCTGTCCGTATTGTTCTCTGTGAAGTTGAATGTGTTCTAAGAACGCCCGCGGTGTCCTGAAATGTTCGCAAATAAACAAAATGGGGGTGTTCTGAAGACGCTTCTAAGAACACTCGCAGTGTCCGGGGAGTGCTCGTAGGGGGTGTCCTGAGGACGCTGTCCGTATTGTTCTCTGTCAAGTTGAATGTGTTCTAAAAACACCCGCGGTGTCCTGAAATGTTCGCAAATAAACAAAATGGGGGTGTTCTGAAGACGCTTCTAAGAACACTTGCGGTGTCCGGGGAGTGTTCGTAGGGGGTGTCCTGAGGATGCTGTCCGTATTGTTCTCTGTCAAGTTGAATGTGTCCTAAGAACACTTGCGGTGGCCTGAAATGTTCGCAAATAAACAAGATGGTGGTGTTCTGAAGACGCTTCTAAGAACACTCCCGGTGTCCTGGAATGTTCGTAGGGGGTGATCTGCGGACGCTGTCCGTATTGTTCTCTGTCAAGTTGAATGTGTCCTAAGAACACCCGCGGTGTCCTGAAATGTTCGCAAATAAACATAATGTGGGTGTTCTGAAGACGCTTCTAAGAACACTCCCGGTGTCCTGGAATGTTCGTAGGGGGTGATCTGAGGACGGTGTCTGTATTGTTCTCTGTCAAGTTGAATGTGTCCTAAGAACACCCGCGGTGTCCTGAAATGTTCGCAAATAAACATAATGTGGGTGTTCTGAAGACGCTTCTAAGAACACTCGCGGTGTCCGGGGAGTGTTCGTAGGGGGTGTCCTGAGGACGCTGTCCGTATTGTTCTCTGTCAAGTTGAATGTGTCCTAAGAACACTCGCGGTGTCCTGAAATGTTCGCAAATAAACAAGATGGTGGTGTTCTGAAGAAGCTTCTAAGAACACTCCCGGTGTCCTGGAATGTTCGTAGGGGGTGTCCTGAGGACGCTGTCCGTATTGTTCACTGTCAAGTTGAATGTGTCCTAAGAACACTCCCAGTGTCCTGAAATGTTCGCAAATAAACAAGATGGTGGTGTTCTGAAGACGCTTCTAAGAACACTTGCGGTGTCCGGGGAGTGTTCGTAGGGGGTGTCCTGAGGACGCTGTCCGTATTGTTCTCTGTCATTTTGAATGTGTTCTAAGAACACCCGCAGTGTCCTGAAATGTTCGCAAATAAACAAAATGGGGGTGTTCTGAAGACGTTTTTGAGAACACTCCTGGTGTCCTGGAATGTTCGTAGGGGGTGTCCTTAGGACACTGTCCATATTGTTCGTTGTTAAGTTGAAAGTGTTCTAAGAACTATCGTGTTGTTCTGAAATGTTCATAGGGGGTGTCCTGAAAACGGTGTCCGTATTGTTCGCTGGCAAGTTCAAAGTGTTCTAAGAACACTCACATTGTTCGCGGACATTAAAAGTTTCCCATAGATCATAGTTGAAATGTTTGACTCTATGGATGTGATATGCTGCGGTGGTTGTTGCCAGGGCATAGAGTCTTGGGTGCATGGCCATTTGGCCATGCACCCAAGACTCTATGCCCTGGCAACAACCACCGCAGCATATCACATTCGTATTTGCTTATAACTTTGGGTGAAAAACAAATGTATAAGGAAGAAAGGTATTAGATACTATGGATGTGATATGCTGCTATGGTTGTCCTTATTATTGTATACTTACTGTTTGGTCTAGTAATGGGAGTCCATGTTTTTCTTCTTCATTTCTGTGATAAAAGAAAATAGCATGTTAGTATTAGTATTTTGTAATGACTTATTACATTGTGTAAGCAATATACTTTTATTTTTTTTCGACCCTCATATTTAGTAGAGTACAAATCAGAGTACTGTGCAATTTGCTCAGTTTCTGTATTTGTTGCTAAAATCATTGCGTCTGTGGGATTAAAAAAAAACCCTTTTCTGTTATGCTACAGTTTATTTATTTGTTTGTTTTCAATGTTCACTTTTTGTTTCTGGTTAATGCTTTATACTTTGCTTTGTTGTATTTTTTTGGAGCAGTAACAGATTCTTCATTTGTTTTGATATTATAAAATTTTGGAGCAGTTAGATACCAATTGGTGTATTCTAACTGTCTATTTTTTTTATATATTTTAGTGGTTTTGATTTATCTATTTGGATATTGTTAAATTGTGGGACAGTTAGATACCAATTGGCGTATTCTAACTGTGTATTTTTTGGCCTAATTTAGTGGTATTCATTTATCTGATTAGTTGTTGTAGAATCTTTGAGCTGTTAGATAGCTTTTGGAGTATTCTAACAGTTTATATTATTTTAACACAAATTTATAATTTTGGGACAATTAGATACCAATTGGCGTATTCTAACTGTGTATTTTTTGGTCTAATTTAGTGGTATTCATTTATCTGATTAGTTGTTGTAGAATCTTTGAGCAGTTAGATAGGTTTTGGAGTATTCTAACAGTTTATATTTTTTAACACAAATTTACTTAAAGGTTTAAATACAGTTTATTTATCAAATTTTGGTTTTAAGAACATCAAATAAGCGTTTGTAAGATTTGCTGGTAATCTCTGCTTTAGAGTAATGGTACTATCATTACATTCAAACCATCCACATTTCTTTTTTATATATGCAGTGTAGTGCCCTGAATTGGTTGTGGCTCCTGCGTGGTATATTATACCTATTGTTTTGAAGGTTTTCTTACCAAGTGATATTTGACCATGTGTGAATCCAGTCAGCTTGCAGTTGTTTTTGGTACCATCTGCATTGTAACGTAGAAGCATTAGTATTACGTATTTACTATGTGTTTGTATTACTAACGTGGAGCGATTATCTGAATTGCAGGTAGAGCATAATCTACCATGGTTTGCATTTTGTACAAGTTGCTGAAATGGAATGGATTCACAATTTGGTATTGATATATATATATGAAGCGTTCATTGGGGATTTCTTCTTGTGTCACATTGTTGCAGAGAGTGCATGTATGTTTCCACATGTATGAAAACTGAAATATTTCATTTATAGGTATGTTTTTGTTTTCCAGTACTTGTAGTAAGTACATTAGAAATTCTTGTGGATCTTCCTGTGAGTTTATAGTGAATTTCACCATTCCAGCACAGTAGTCCAATTGTCGTCTTATTCCAAAAACAGTATATGTGTTGTCAGGATTGTTTGCTGCATTTCTGTGAAGTACTAACATTTGCAAACACAATGGGTCTGTACTGTGTAAGTAAATGTTGTCAACAATTTGTGGTAATTGAAATAGAATATTCATTGCTACATTTGCATAGCAACTTACACCAACTATATTTCAGTATTTAAATGGTCCAGGAAATTCTGTATCTAACTGCTTTTTTTGGAGTTTGTCTTCCTTCTTTAAAGAAGTACCTGGTTTACTTTCTCTAATTGATTCTTTTTTGTTTGTGGTACTTGATGAAGTATTAGTTTCTTTTACTCTCTTTGGAGGATTTGCAGTGACGTCCTGTTGCATTTCTGTTTGATTTAGTTTTCTTTTACAACGTTTTAGTTTTTGTGGAACAGAATATGTGTTTAGATGGGGAGTGTATAGTGAGCGAAGTCTATTATATTCTAAAATGCAAGGAATATCAGCGTTTACTTTACTTGCATCAAAGTTGATTAGAAATAGACCGTCAAGTGTACGTAAGCGTGATAGTGCTACGTAGCTCATGCCTTCTTTAAAGACTGTGTTACCAATATCTATCATTGCTTTGTCTAGGGTAAGACCTTGTGATTTATGAATCGTGACTGCGTATGCAAGAGTTAGAGAAAATTGTTCTCTGCGTACATACATATCTTTGAAGAGAAGGAATCTAGCTGTTGAGCGTCCTATCCGTTTTACTTCTGAAAGTTTGTCAAAGAGTATATTGACAAACTGAATTTTGTTGTCACGTGGGTATGTTTGAAAGTCAACAACTGTACCCAGTGCTCCATTAACTAGTCCTTGGTCCACGTCAAGGTTACGTTTAAGCATTACTCTGCAATTTAAGGATAATTTTAACATCTTTTCTAAGCCTGCTGTGTTTGAGATTGATTTTTCTAAATTATTTATTCTTGTTGTGGCTTGGTCACACATGGGTAGTGTCATACCATGTACATCTAGTTTGTCTGTGGCGCTAATTTCCATTATTGGTTGCATTTCTTTACTTAACATTATTTCATTGAATTTGAGACAGCTTGCAAGAGTCGGCATTAAGGCCATACAATTGATATTTTTGTGGGCTAATTGTTCCATAACATCTGTAGCACATGCATTATCGACATAAAGTGCATTAATGTGCCGGGTTTTCAATGTTGCTTCTGCTTCTTTAGAAAGTATACCAACTCTCAAACTTTTTAAAATGTTGGCATAAGTTAGATCTGCAGATTCTGTTAATTCTCTGTATTGGAAATGTTGCCAAAGGTTGACATTTCCAATGCTGCCAACAGTTTTACGGCAGAGTTTGTGCCCTAATGTTTTAAAAATAGGTTCACCTTTTACTGGTGTTAATTGAAGCATATCTCCAAAAACAATGATGTGTTTTCCTGCAAATAGCTATTCATAGTCTGTTTTGAGTACTTCTTGTAATCTGAGGTGAATCAAAGCTAACATCAGGTTGGAGACCATGCTCACTTCATCTATTAGTAGGATTTTCATTTGTTTCAATACTCTGCATAATTCCATTGCAGCTTCTGCAGAAAGTTTGTAATAGTCTAATTTGTTCTGGTGTTCTACTGGTAATAGTAGTAATCGGTGTAATGTAACATCACCTATGTTGTAGGCAGCTAAACCTGTGGGGGCAGTGCCAACAGTTTACAGTTTGTTGTTTGTCAATTGTTGAAGGAACTTACTAATGATTTTGATTAGGAATGTTTTGCCAGAACCAGCTTCACCACTGACGTACAGTAGTATAGGTTTATAATTATGGCAGGAACATTCTTTATTTTCACGTTTTACACCATGTGCAATTTGTTTTGTTACTTCTTGAAAAATGCTACTTTGCTCATTGTTTAGTTTTGATTGTAGTATAGTTAAGTCTTCCGTGTCGTCATACTGACACATGGTGTTTTCTACTTCTATCATAGCTAATTCTGCCTCATTTGTTATTAGTGGTTCTCCCAGTGGTTCTTGGCTTCCTGTTACAGAAGGTTGACTACTGTCAGGAGTATCCTTATCTAGTTGGGCTTGGAGTTCTTCTTCATGTTGCTGTTCATTTTGCAACATTGTTTTGTACTGTGTAAAGTTTACATCAGTTATATTGCTTTCATTTGCTTTGAAAGCATCCTCATATGAGTCATAGTTATCTAGTAATTGTTCTTCTTTTCTCCATGGTTTGAAGAGTTGTAGCAGGGACATGTAATATACTTCTTTATGTTGAGGAGTCTTCAATGACAATTTGATATGATTAATTAAATTTGGTTTAGTGAGTTTAACTAAGCTGCCTTCACAGTCTGTCTCTCTATATTTACCTTTTTTTTCATCAGGTTTCATATTATTTTTGTATGTGTAGTTTTGGGCTATTTGGTATAGACACATGTTTTCCAAAGTATTACTTCTGTTTGGGTAGTATGTGTCCAATAAATTGTTTTTTAAAATGTCTTGGCTGTTGGGATCATGTTTGGCTATTGTTTATATATCTTCATATGATTTTAGAACTCTTTTTCTAGATTTAGCTGGACCAAGACTTAGCCATACTATATTTTCAGATTTACCATACAACGAAGTACCAGTTAAATGATCAGCTGCTTCATAAGATCCACATTCTCTATGGGTGAGCATTTGTATGCCCAAGCTGTATAATTTCTGAGATACTGTTTTATCTGATGACAGGTCATTCCAGAGGTCTTGGAGCTCTGTCTTTTCTGCTTTAGTTAAGTATGCTGTGACATATCGTGCAACTGCAGTAGAATTGTCTGCAATGTACTGCACATCTATGTTTGCATTCCATAAGTGGGCAATGATTGCATTATAATCATTGATATATTTTTCTTCTTCTTTTCTTTTTATGTAATAGGTATTTTTAGGTGACTTACTTTTAACACTATGTCTAACTGAAGACATGAGGTTGTTTACTTGACCTGTATTTGTAACTGGTCTAGGGAAACCAAATCGGCATTTGGTGTAGTATTTGTCTTTGTTTTTGTATTTGCGAGGACAATATTTTCCACATTTGTGTCTTTGAAATTGTAAAATTTGTGCATGAAGATCACTATTTGTGGCTTCTGATGGAATTTCACAAGTGACATATTTTTCAATAAACTGTAAAACAGTGGCATCACTGGCTTGACCAAATTTAGGAGCATCTTTAATCCATAAAAACATGTGGATATGTGGTGCTCCTCTGGCTTGGTATTCTTTTCTCCAAAAGAAGTTTTGCACTTCTCCAATGGGAGGAACAGTTTTATTACAAATAAAATGTAGCATAGCAATGAAGCGATGGTGAAAATATCTTGAAACATTAACAGGATCCAAAGAACAAAGTTCTCCAGGTGTTAGAATATCTATGTTTGTTTTGTTTTTATTTGGTGTGCGTAGGAAATCATGTAAATCTTCCCATGCATATTCTGCACAACTTAATGTAACAAACCAAGTGGGTGGGCCAAGGTTTCTGATCATACAACGTACATCTCCATTACGTCGAAACCAGTACTCTTTAGTACCACGCATATTTGCTAATAGATTTGTAATATTTGATTGTAAAACCTCATCCTTTTGTTGCACTTTCTCTAATAATTGTGTAGCTGTCATATTTTGAAGGTGTGATCCTGATTTTAAAATGTGTGCAACTCTGTAACATAAAGTTGCTAGTTCACTTTCAAAGAGTAGGTGGAATATGTATTCCACATTTTGTCTAAATCTGGGATCTTCAGAATACATCCGTAATGAGCGGTATTCTGAAGCTGATATTTGAATAGGTCTATCATCATACCTTCCTCCTTTGCCAGTAGGAAAGAGTAGAGGAAAAGCACGTGCTTCTATACTTTTTTCCCATATACTGATTGGCGATCCTTTGGTTTGACGCATTTGGTAAGTTTCCAGTACATCTTGTACGGTGTCATTAAAGTGCAAAGGATGATTTGTATAATGGTCTAAAGTATTTGATATTGTAGCAGGATCTAGTAGCTCAAATTGACCAGCTTCTTGTGTTTCTTGAATTATTTCAGTTGTATCTTTCAAGTTTTCTTCAATATTAATTTCTTTGTAATATTCATTATTCTCTTTAAGATATTGGAAGGCTTGTCTAACATTATATAAATCTACCAGCTGTTGCCATATTTTTTTGTCTTTTGTAGGTACTCCATTTACTAATATAATTAAAGATTGCTGCATTGGACGTTGCACTCCTAGAGTATGCACATTTTCTTTTAGATTTAATGGTAAATACACTACTTTTCCACAAATGCCTTTTACCAATTCAGAGGGAGGTAATTTTGCTGTTTTTGGTTGAAGGCGTATTATTGCTTGAAATGGGTGTACTGTTTGAATTATGATGATCTCATATAAATTAAGTTGTTGTAGAGGTTTTGGTACTGGGTATAATTCCAAATTATTTGTGATAGAACGTGAAGGAGTTTGGTTGTTGTCAAGTTTTGTAGTGCAGTAACTGCAAAGTATTAAGGGGTCACTTATTTCGTATTTGTTTTCTGCTACAAGGTAGAGAGCTAATTCAAACCATTTAGAATCTTCATTGTTTTCTATTTTATATGATAGGTCTACAGTTTCCGTGTTACGTTTATAAAAAAGTTCTGCGGCAACATACACATACATGGTTTGGTACTTCAGCTGATGGACTTTTAAATGTTATTATTTCTTTTTTGTATGTGTTTAGCAAAAGGTTGCCATGTGTAGAATTGTTGCTAATGTGGTTTAAAGCTATTTCATTCTGTAAATGGCTTTAACTTCCAAAATATTTTTTCTGGATATAGTCAATTTCTTGAAGTAGGTCTTTTGCTGTACCATGTAGAAGAATGTTATTTAAATTTGCTAGTGCTAAAGCAGGACTTTTAGCATAGTACAGTTTATAGACTAGATTTCTTATAGTTGAATGATGTGTTAATATTCTTTTGATATCATGGAAGGTGGTTTGACAAGTAGATCCTGTAATGCAGGCCAATGAATGTCCTTGTAGTCATGTGTATTTGCGCACTGGACAGGTATCCATATTTTGCAGTAGTTTAATTTTGATTTTGTCTTTGCTTTTTACATATTGATTGAGGAATTGGCGTAAAGACTAGAAAAATTGTTTAGGAATGTTACATATTTACGTGCATGGCCATTTGTACACTAGCATTCTGATTCAGTTGAATGGAGGGGTAATTCTAAGTTTTCAGAGCATATTTTTGTAAGGAGTACTTCTTGTTCCATTATGGCATTATTAACTTTTTCATAACCTCGACCACTGCTATGTATGGCAATTGTATTTGTTTGTTTTTGTTTGTACGCTTCTTCATTAAAGTATGGTTCTGTGCTCGTAGTGTGACTCCATTCACCTCCGCAGATACTTTTTTGTAATTTAGTTATTAGTTTTGTTAGTGGTTTCATTTTGTTTAACACTATAATAAATAACTTTCTTTTGAGAAGAATTGCACATCTATCAACGCTTCTAAAATTAATTTCCTTCGATAGGTTTTAAGCATTGAACCTGATTTATCTCCTGTTTTTATGAGATTTTGAAGGACTTTGTGACGGAACATTTTGCCTAAAGTACTTTTCTTGGTATGCTTACTTTGCACTATATTAAAATTTAAAGAAGTAGTTTTGTGTGTAGTGATTTTCTGTTAATTGTTTTTTGGTTTGTTTTACATTTTGATAGAGAAGGCAAAGTTTTTGTACTTGAAACTTCTTGTGTTTCACTAAATGACTGTATTAGCTGTTTTGTTTGAACTTTTTTTTACAAATCCCGCTAGAGATGGATGCTTATGTTGGACACTTTTATTTTCATTTGCTCTACTTCTGCGTTGCTTTCTACGGACTTGACTTTTGGTAGGCATTCTTTAGGAAAAACAAAGAGGTGATGGCTGGAAGGTTTAGAATTAATCTTAACCACTGGCAACGCTCTGGGCAACCCTCCAGACCACCGTTCTTCGCCTGCCAAGCCATTACAGAAGGGAAAGACCATATGCAAATCAGGCTTGGCCCCACCCCAAAAGGGGCAGTCCAGCCCGAACTGCTAGGCCACATCCCCTCTGCACGAGACCACAAGCATCCCCAAACATGTTTCGCCCTTGTTGGGGCTCATCAGTGAGGAGTAGCTTGGGTCTCTAGGCCCAGCAGGCACGGGACCCACGTCTGGGCATACCCGTCCCACTCGGGGTGACATAGCAAAAACAAAGAGGTGATGGCTGGAAGGTTTAGAATTAATCTTAACCACTGGCAACGCTCTGGGCAACCCTCCAGACCACCGTTCTTCGCCTGCCAAGCCATTACAGAAGGGAAAGACCATATGCAAATCAGGCTTGGCCCCACCCCAAAAGGGGCAGTCCAGCCCGAACTGCTAGGCCACATCCCCTCTGCACGAGACCACAAGCATCCCCAAACATGTTTCGCCCTTGTTGGGGCTCATCAGTGAGGAGTAGCTTGGGTCTCTAGGCCCAGCAGGCACGGGACCCACGTCTGGGCATACCCGTCCCACTCGGGGTGACATAGCAAAAACAAAGAGGTGATGGCTGGAAGGTTTAGAATTAATCTTAACCACTGGCAACGCTCTGGGCAACCCTCCAGACCACCGTTCTTCGCCTGCCAAGCCATTACAGAAGGGAAAGACCATATGCAAATCAGGCTTGGCCCCACCCCAAAAGGGGCAGTCCAGCCCGAACTGCTAGGCCACATCCCCTCTGCACGAGACCACAAGCATCCCCAAACATGTTTCGCCCTTGTTGGGGCTCATCAGTGAGGAGTAGCTTGGGTCTCTAGGCCCAGCAGGCACGGGACCCACGTCTGGGCATACCCGTCCCACTCGGGGTGACATAGCAAAAACAAAGAGGTGATGGCTGGAAGGTTTAGAATTAATCTTAACCACTGGCAACGCTCTGGGCAACCCTCCAGACCACCGTTCTTCGCCTGCCAAGCCATTACAGAAGGGAAAGACCATATGCAAATCAGGCTTGGCCCCACCCCAAAAGGGGCAGTCCAGCCCGAACTGCTAGGCCACATCCCCTCTGCACGAGACCACAAGCATCCCCAAACATGTTTCGCCCTTGTTGGGGCTCATCAGTGAGGAGTAGCTTGGGTCTCTAGGCCCAGCAGGCACGGGACCCACGTCTGGGCATACCCGTCCCACTCGGGGTGACATAGCAAAAACAAAGAGGTGATGGCTGGAAGGTTTAGAATTAATCTTAACCACTGGCAACGCTCTGGGCAACCCTCCAGACCACCGTTCTTCGCCTGCCAAGCCATTACAGAAGGGAAAGACCATATGCAAATCAGGCTTGGCCCCACCCCAAAAGGGGCAGTCCAGCCCGAACTGCTAGGCCACATCCCCTCTGCACGAGACCACAAGCATCCCCAAACATGTTTCGCCCTTGTTGGGGCTCATCAGTGAGGAGTAGCTTGGGTCTCTAGGCCCAGCAGGCACGGGACCCACGTCTGGGCATACCCGTCCCACTCGGGGTGACATAGCAAAAACAAAGAGGTGATGGCTGGAAGGTTTAGAATTAATCTTAACCACTGGCAACGCTCTGGGCAACCCTCCAGACCACCGTTCTTCGCCTGCCAAGCCATTACAGAAGGGAAAGACCATATGCAAATCAGGCTTGGCCCCACCCCAAAAGGGGCAGTCCAGCCCGAACTGCTAGGCCACATCCCCTCTGCACGAGACCACAAGCATCCCCAAACATGTTTCGCCCTTGTTGGGGCTCATCAGTGAGGAGTAGCTTGGGTCTCTAGGCCCAGCAGGCACGGGACCCACGTCTGGGCATACCCGTCCCACTCGGGGTGACATAGCAAAAACAAAGAGGTGATGGCTGGAAGGTTTAGAATTAATCTTAACCACTGGCAACGCTCTGGGCAACCCTCCAGACCACCGTTCTTCGCCTGCCAAGCCATTACAGAAGGGAAAGACCATATGCAAATCAGGCTTGGCCCCACCCCAAAAGGGGCAGTCCAGCCCGAACTGCTAGGCCACATCCCCTCTGCACGAGACCACAAGCATCCCCAAACATGTTTCGCCCTTGTTGGGGCTCATCAGTGAGGAGTAGCTTGGGTCTCTAGGCCCAGCAGGCACGGGACCCACGTCTGGGCATACCCGTCCCACTCGGGGTGACATAGCAAAAACAAAGAGGTGATGGCTGGAAGGTTTAGAATTAATCTTAACCACTGGCAACGCTCTGGGCAACCCTCCAGACCACCGTTATTCGCCTGCCAAGCCATTACAGAAGGGAAAGACCATATGCAAATCAGGCTTGGCCCCACCCCAAAAGGGGCAGTCCAGCCCGAACTGCTAGGCCACATCCCCTCTGCACGAGACCACAAGCATCCCCAAACATGTTTCGCCCTTGTTGGGGCTCATCAGTGAGGAGTAGCTTGGGTCTCTAGGCCCAGCAGGCACGGGACCCACGTCTGGGCATACCCGTCCCACTCGGGGTGACATAGCAAAAACAAAGAGGTGATGGCTGGAAGGTTTAGAATTAATCTTAACCACTGGCAACGCTCTGGGCAACCCTCCAGACCACCGTTCTTCGCCTGCCAAGCCATTACAGAAGGGAAAGACCATATGCAAATCAGGCTTGGCCCCACCCCAAAAGGGGCAGTCCAGCCCGAACTGCTAGGCCACATCCCCTCTGCACGAGACCACAAGCATCCCCAAACATGTTTCGCCCTTGTTGGGGCTCATCAGTGAGGAGTAGCTTGGGTCTCTAGGCCCAGCAGGCACGGGACCCACGTCTGGGCATACCCGTCCCACTCGGGGTGACATAGCAAAAACAAAGAGGTGATGGCTGGAAGGTTTAGAATTAATCTTAACCACTGGCAACGCTCTGGGCAACCCTCCAGACCACCGTTCTTCGCCTGCCAAGCCATTACAGAAGGGAAAGACCATATGCAAATCAGGCTTGGCCCCACCCCAAAAGGGGCAGTCCAGCCCGAACTGCTAGGCCACATCCCCTCTGCACGAGACCACAAGCATCCCCAAACATGTTTCTCCCTTGTTGGGGCTCATCAGTGAGGAGTAGCTTGGGTCTCTAGGCCCAGCAGGCACGGGACCCACGTCTGGGCATACCCGTCCCACTCGGGGTGACATAGCAAAAACAAAGAGGTGATGGCTGGAAGGTTTAGAATTAATCTTAACCACTGGCAACGCTCTGGGCAACCCTCCAGACCACCGTTCTTCGCCTGCCAAGCCATTACAGAAGGGAAAGACCATATGCAAATCAGGCTTGGCCCCACCCCAAAAGGGGCAGTCCAGCCCGAACTGCTAGGCCACATCCCCTCTGCACGAGACCACAAGCATCCCCAAACATGTTTCGCCCTTGTTGGGGCTCATCAGTGAGGAGTAGCTTGGGTCTCTAGGCCCAGCAGGCACGGGACCCACGTCTGGGCATACCCGTCCCACTCGGGGTGACATAGCAAAAACAAAGAGGTGATGGCTGGAAGGTTTAGAATTAATCTTAACCACTGGCAACGCTCTGGGCAACCCTCCAGACCACCGTTCTTCGCCTGCCAAGCCATTACAGAAGGGAAAGACCATATGCAAATCAGGCTTGGCCCCACCCCAAAAGGGGCAGTCCAGCCCGAACTGCTAGGCCACATCCCCTCTGCACGAGACCACAAGCATCCCCAAACATGTTTCGCCCTTGTTGGGGCTCATCAGTGAGGAGTAGCTTGGGTCTCTAGGCCCAGCAGGCACGGGACCCACGTCTGGGCATACCCGTCCCACTCGGGGTGACATAGCAAAAACAAAGAGGTGATGGCTGGAAGGTTTAGAATTAATCTTAACCACTGGCAACGCTCTGGGCAACCCTCCAGACCACCGTTCTTCGCCTGCCAAGCCATTACAGAAGGGAAAGACCATATGCAAATCAGGCTTGGCCCCACCCCAAAAGGGGCAGTCCAGCCCGAACTGCTAGGCCACATCCCCTCTGCACGAGACCACAAGCATCCCCAAACATGTTTCGCCCTTGTTGGGGCTCATCAGTGAGGAGTAGCTTGGGTCTCTAGGCCCAGCAGGCACGGGACCCACGTCTGGGCATACCCGTCCCACTCGGGGTGACATAGCAAAAACAAAGAGGTGATGGCTGGAAGGTTTAGAATTAATCTTAACCACTGGCAACGCTCTGGGCAACCCTCCAGACCACCGTTCTTCGCCTGCCAAGCCATTACAGAAGGGAAAGACCATATGCAAATCAGGCTTGGCCCCACCCCAAAAGGGGCAGTCCAGCCCGAACTGCTAGGCCACATCCCCTCTGCACGAGACCACAAGCATCCCCAAACATGTTTCGCCCTTGTTGGGGCTCATCAGTGAGGAGTAGCTTGGGTCTCTAGGCCCAGCAGGCACGGGACCCACGTCTGGGCATACCCGTCCCACTCGGGGTGACATAGCAAAAACAAAGAGGTGATGGCTGGAAGGTTTAGAATTAATCTTAACCACTGGCAACGCTCTGGGCAACCCTCCAGACCACCGTTCTTCGCCTGCCAAGCCATTACAGAAGGGAAAGACCATATGCAAATCAGGCTTGGCCCCACCCCAAAAGGGGCAGTCCAGCCCGAACTGCTAGGCCACATCCCCTCTGCACGAGACCACAAGCATCCCCAAACATGTTTCGCCCTTGTTGGGGCTCATCAGTGAGGAGTAGCTTGGGTCTCTAGGCCCAGCAGGCACGGGACCCACGTCTGGGCATACCCGTCCCACTCGGGGTGACATAGCAAAAACAAAGAGGTGATGGCTGGAAGGTTTAGAATTAATCTTAACCACTGGCAACGCTCTGGGCAACCCTCCAGACCACCGTTCTTCGCCTGCCAAGCCATTACAGAAGGGAAAGACCATATGCAAATCAGGCTTGGCCCCACCCCAAAAGGGGCAGTCCAGCCCGAACTGCTAGGCCACATCCCCTCTGCACGAGACCACAAGCATCCCCAAACATGTTTCGCCCTTGTTGGGGCTCATCAGTGAGGAGTAGCTTGGGTCTCTAGGCCCAGCAGGCACGGGACCCACGTCTGGGCATACCCGTCCCACTCGGGGTGACATAGCAAAAACAAAGAGGTGATGGCTGGAAGGTTTAGAATTAATCTTAACCACTGGCAACGCTCTGGGCAACCCTCCAGACCACCGTTCTTCGCCTGCCAAGCCATTACAGAAGGGAAAGACCATATGCAAATCAGGCTTGGCCCCACCCCAAAAGGGGCAGTCCAGCCCGAACTGCTAGGCCACATCCCCTCTGCACGAGACCACAAGCATCCCCAAACATGTTTCGCCCTTGTTGGGGCTCATCAGTGAGGAGTAGCTTGGGTCTCTAGGCCCAGCAGGCACGGGACCCACGTCTGGGCATACCCGTCCCACTCGGGGTGACATAGCAAAAACAAAGAGGTGATGGCTGGAAGGTTTAGAATTAATCTTAACCACTGGCAACGCTCTGGGCAACCCTCCAGACCACCGTTCTTCGCCTGCCAAGCCATTACAGAAGGGAAAGACCATATGCAAATCAGGCTTGGCCCCACCCCAAAAGGGGCAGTCCAGCCCGAACTGCTAGGCCACATCCCCTCTGCACGAGACCACAAGCATCCCCAAACATGTTTCGCCCTTGTTGGGGCTCATCAGTGAGGAGTAGCTTGGGTCTCTAGGCCCAGCAGGCACGGGACCCACGTCTGGGCATACCCGTCCCACTCGGGGTGACATAGCAAAAACAAAGAGGTGATGGCTGGAAGGTTTAGAATTAATCTTAACCACTGGCAACGCTCTGGGCAACCCTCCAGACCACCGTTCTTCGCCTGCCAAGCCATTACAGAAGGGAAAGACCATATGCAAATCAGGCTTGGCCCCACCCCAAAAGGGGCAGTCCAGCCCGAACTGCTAGGGTCTGTTGAAAAAAAGAAAGAAGGTATGGGTCGGGGTGTTCTGCAATGTATGCGTGCTGTGTGCATGAGTGTTTGAGTAAGATGATGTATGAATGGTGTCTGATTGTGCATTGGGAACTACAACTAGTAGGGATGTGTATTCTTCAATTTATATGTTACTAAACTCAGGTTCAGATGACAGAAAAAAATAAGCTAGTGGTGTGGAGAAGTACAAATAGTAAATCTAATGTATACAATAAAAACAGTTGTTTGTTCTATAATATGAAAATTCTAGCGGTTGAGTTGGGTAATTTGTGTGTCTAAAAGTAGGAATTTGTGTGCCATTATGGCTGTAAATCACTGTTTAAGACATGGGGATTTTTGGACAGAATGGTGCAGAAATAGCATGAATTAACTTTACAGTATGTTTGAGTAATAATAGAAATATTATGGTGATATTCTACTTAATTTTTTTCTAAAATGAGCAGTTTAATTCTTAGTTCTTCTTTGTTCTTGAAATTCGGCTGCTTCTTTTCAGAATGGTCTTCACTGCAATTGTAAAAGAAACAAATTAGTAATTTTGTTTGTATATAGCATTGTTTTTAATTTAGATATTGATTTTTTTAATTGAAATCCTTAGCGCCTTCCTTAAAACCATTAAAACTATCTTAATCACATAAGATACGTTGCACCAGTTCAATACATATGTTATGTTCTTAATGAACAAATTGTATTGCAATGACTAACTGTAACAAACAACATATCTTTAGTATGTCTTGTGAAATTCATAATGTACAACTGAATACCACCATTTTTGTAACTAAGCTGTTTTAGGTAATAGTGCCTTAATGTCATGCTTGAATTAAAGTAATCAAATAAATAAATAAATAAATACATAAATACATGTAATTGTATAAGTATTATTTTTTGAGATTGGAACATAGAGTGTGCATGCATGCAATTTTGTTTCAATATATGTAGTCTATACATTTCATTTCAAAAATGTTAGTTTAACAAGATTTGATAGTGTGTGTGTTAAGAAAGTAAATAGTATAAAGGTTTATAAGTGATAGTTGATTTTAGGAAATTGGAAAAAAGACAGTAGATTCTTTTTACAGATTACACAAGCTAAAAGTCAGTTTGAAAATGTTTTCATGTACTGTACAGAAAATATGCATACCTGTAGTTTGTGTTCATGCATATGGATATGCATGGAGCTGCAAGTAGAAATCTTGGAGACTTGTACAGTATTTCTTGTAGATGGTGCTTGCCAATGATATGACACTTGTACTCAGAGAGATTCACAGTACATTTGCAGTGCTGATCTATGATGATGCAGTTAGATCTAGAGGTCTTGAATGTGATTGGTGCATGGTCATGTGATTTCTTAGCTACATCCAATGAGGGAATGGCACAGAGACTAAAGTGGAAATGGTAGAAGGGCTGTACATGTTACGATATGTTCGCGGACATGGAGGTAGTTTGCGGACATCAGGAGTTATATCCGGGGATTTTTGGGTTCAGAATTCATGCAAATGAGAATGAGCAGTGGAAGGGATTGGTCAGGAAAGTTTAGTGGGTGTGTTGTGCCAGGAGAGAGTTTCTCAGAAACTCTTTTTGCTGAGAGAACAACAGATAGCTATGGCTGTGTGTTTCAGAAAACAAATTGTTTGGATTTTGGGAGATTTGTAGATACATTGGTTGAAGGTGCATGCACAAAGCTGTGGAGTAGCTGTAGATCTTGGATTTCCGCATGTGGAAGTAGACTGGCATGGAGTACGTGGAATGAAGTGGTTGGACTTGCTACCTCTCTGTGCTACTTTGGAAACAAAGCAACATCCAGACATAATTATAATTCATTGTGGAGGGAACAGTTTAGGACGTGTCTGGAATTTCTTTGCAATTTGCTATGAAAGAAGGACTTGGGAAAGTCATGGACATGTTTCCTAATTCTCAAGTAATATTTTCATGGATTGCGCAGAGACACATGTGTTTTCGTTCTTCTTCATTTGGTCCACAAATGGAAAAAGCAAGGCACATTGTTAATAAGGCTGTTTGTGCATTTCTAAGAGATTTTTTCATGTCCTCTTTTCACAATGACAATATTATGTTTCGTAGTACATACATTTTTCGCAGAGATGGAGTCCATCTTACTTATGCTGGCAATCAGATTTTTCTGACAAATGTACAAAATGCACTGCAACCTTTTTTAGAAATACAGCATCCATTTGGAAGTAGGTGTTAAGTATTTAGAATTTTTGACATACAAACACCTCCCAAAGGCTCTTTTCAGAGCCACCACTTTCTCCCAGAGAAAAATGCAATGGTAACAATAGGGTAGCACCCCAATTTTTTTAATGTTCGCAAACTGTCCGCGGACTTTTAAGAACTATAAAGGGCCCTGGTTTATTTATCTTCACTTCTATTTTTTAACTGTGAAAGGCGGCTCTGAAAAGAGCCCTATTTTTTTTTATTTTTGTAATTTTATATTTTTTGGTTTTTTTTAGACACGACACACTAGGAGAGGAGAGGAAAGGAGGGGAAAGGGGGGGACACCAACCACAGGGATAAGAAAGGGCGAGCTGAGAGAGGAAGATGTAGAGTGGGTTTTATTTGGGTAGTGAGCAGGTCTTCTCGTGCTCTGAGATGATAATCTCAAAAGCACTCCGAAGTCGCTCCCCCCTGCAGAGTACTGTATCACAATACATACATACAACTTTGCCCCTCGAAAGGTAAGGGTCATCAGAATTCTGTATGGCCTGTGAGGCAGCTTGAGGAAGACGCTGTCCCACAGAGGTGGTCCTTGTGGTGACAGGATCAGAAACAGCTGATGAAGTAGAGGAAATCAACCTACTATGTTCTTCACAAGGTACAACCTTGCGAATAGCCCCAGAGTGAAATGACCTCAGGTGTCGCTTCATGGTCGTGGTCCCAAAGCTGTACGAACCATGCTTCCCGCGACTGAGTGTCATTTTGCACTCATTGCAGATAACACGGTTCGCACGAGCCTTAGGATCATTCCCATAAATGGAAAATAACCGCCACACCCAAGACTCACATCTAGTGCGGGTAGTAGGGATTTCCTCTACCTCATTCTCGTCATCCTCTTCTTCCTCCTCTGCATCCTCACTCCTGTTCCCCTCTTCAGGCCCTTGGGAAGGTGGTGGTGGTGGAGGGGGTGGGGGTGGTGCTGAAGCAGGTGCAGCACCAGGTGGCTGTTCTGCAGCCAGGGATACCATCTCGATGGTGGAATCAGCAGGTTGCTGGAGAAATAGCTGTGCTCTGAAGAATAGCCAGAAACACAATGAGAATAAGCTCTAGGTCGTGGTCTTTTATAGGGGTGCTTGTTCGCGGTTCGCAGACATGCGCTTTCCGCAGACAGATCGAACACAAAAAAGGGTTCAAAAAGTTTCAAAAGATATGTAGAAACTCAGGATTACTATGTGGGACTTGTGCCATGATGAGTTTTTTTGGAAAAATATTGTGGATTACTCGATAATGTACTTTTGAATTGTTCGGGGACATTAACAATGTCCGCATTCAGAACACGCGATCAGCATGGGCGCGGTCACATGATCCCTTCGCGAACAGGTCCGCGAAGGACGCTCCTGTCCGCAGGACACCAAATGCACGGACATTGGTTTGCGCATGCACGTTGATGTTCTACGGACAGTGTTTGGGTCCTGAATTAATTAAAAGTGCATCACACATCAAACGAACATTTCTGGACATCGCGTATGTTCTAGAACAGTTTAAACTTGCTAGCGAACACTACGGACAGATATAGTGTTCTTTAGGACACCTCAATTTTCATTTAATTACGAACATTTCAGGACACCAATTGGGTTCTTAGAACAGTTTGAACTTGCTAGCGAACAGTACGGACAGGTATAGTGTTCTTTAGGACACCTCCATTTTCGTTTAATTATGAACATTTCAAGACACCGCTTGTGTTCTTAGAACAGTTTCAACTTGCTAACGAACAGTACGGACAGGTATAGTGTTCTTTAGCACACCTCCATTTTCGTTTAATTACGAACATTTCAGGACACTGCTTGTGTTCTTTGAACAGTTTCAACTTGCTAGCGAACAGTACGGACAGGCATAGTGTTCTTTAGGACACCTCCATTTTCGTTTATTTCCGAACATTTCAGGACACCGCTTGTGTTCTTAGAACAGTTTCAACTTGGTAGCGAACAGTACGGAAAGGTATAGTGTTCTTTATTAGGACATCTCCATTTTCAGGACACCAATTGGGTTCTTAGAACAGTTTCAACTTGCTAGCGAACAATACGGACAGGTATAGTGTTCTTCAGGACACCTCCATTTTCATTTATTTTACGAACATTTCAGAACACCTGCGCTGTCCGCGGACATTTACATTGTTTTTAAAAAAATAAAAAATGGGAAGTAATTACAACACAATATAAAAATTTGACTTTATTTCACATACATTAATAATTTATGACAGAGAAGGGGATAATTGACTGGGATATGGGGAGGGGGGACAAGTACATGTGGGACAATGGTATGAGGTTTTTGTTTTAAAATGATCCTCAACAAAAGTTTTCAAATTATTAAATTTGCTCAATAATAAATCAATTTTTTCTTTTAAGCTGTCAAGCGTGTTTTCCATAACAGTTTCTTCAGACATATTTTCTATTTTGGTATGATCTGTACAAAAAGAAATATATATGTTAAATATATATAAAATAATAACACTTAAATGGTTTATATTGTAAAGTGTGTACCATTAGCTTCACTATTTTCTGACATTTCGTCATGTGGGAAGTGCTCCTCTAGCCATTCCAGAGTACTGGACATGTCTGTGAGAAAAAAAAATATATATAATATTTTTTTAAAATCTAATACAGAAAGATTATAAAGATACGAGTAAAATGATGTACACTTACTATTTCAGGTAAGATATGTTCTGAGTAGTCTGTAGGTCTGGTCTTGGTCTTAGTTGTGGAGTGTCTGTCAGGTAATTATGTTGGAAGCCTATTTATCTTCTCTTGGTATATTCCATTTTAGAATATATTGTATTTAAATGAATGGTTAGTGTGGTACATATATGGGTTACATTTCTTATGTATTAATACATATAATATGTATGTGTAAAACATGCCCCCCCCCCAGGCTTTTTAGGTAGTGGTACTGTTGTCCGAATATGTCCGCGGACATCAAAAATGTTTGTGGACATTACATTCAGTAGAAGTGGTTCAGTATGTACATAAAGTCAAAGTTACTATTGTTAAGCTTTGCTACTAAAAACATATGAAATTCAGTTAAAAAACTTTGTTAAAGGGACGTTATGGTTAAGTTGTGCTACTAAAAACCTATGAAAATCAGTGAAAAAAACGTTGTTAAAGGGACGTTATGTTTAAGTTGCGCTACTAAAAACCTATGAAATTCAGTGAAAAAACTTTGCTAAAGGGACGTTATGGTTAAGTTGTGCTACTAAAAACCTATGAAATTCAGTGAAAAAACGTTGTTAAAGGGACGTTATGGTTCCAAGTAAAAACAAAAAACCCTTGAAATTTGCCAGTTTTGGTAAGCTAAGCAACCATACCTCACGCCACCACTGTGCACTGCTAAGACTAACACCCAAGACATCCAAGATGACATAACAAATTTCATTGATGACATCACTGATGACATTACATGTGCATTTACTTTTCATGAAACGTCTGTACAAGGGATTTTTATTATAATGTTGAGAAACAAGTGTCAAGGATCATTGGGATAAATATCATGAGCTAATTAGTGCATTTAGCAATGCATTGATATAAATAGCATTCTATTATGAAGTTCTATCCAGTACACTAAGCTACTCATGCAGAAACATAGGCATTGTGTGCAGCATACATGATGAAGATACAATATTCATAATGTTGATATGTTGAATAATGAAATGATAACTGCTTTCTTATTAGAGTTTTGCGTACTGTGAAATATGTAATAAGTAGCTAATAAAACACACGTATTACATAATTGCATTATTATAGACAAAACACAAAGAGACAAGAACGCATACAAATATGGGTATATACAGGGAAAGTGAAGTAAGCAAAACAGCAGAAGTAGTAGCAGAAACAATTCATAACCTAACCAATTATCTTCATGCAAATAAATGATTGCTCTGTTTCAAAGCTGCTATTTACCCTATGTATATGTATCACATGATGTGACTAGATCCTAAGGAAAGTAGTGTGAGTAAAATGTATGCAAATATGAGCATATACAGGGAAAGTACAGTAATAAAAAAAAAACAACAGAAATATCAGAAAATGCTTTTTTTAGTTCCTGACTGTTACTGAAGAAAACCATGTGGCCTAGATATGTCAGTAAAGGAAAAAATAGGGAGCCAGACATGTGATGTCTACAGTGATGTCATCAATGACATTTGTGATGTCATCTTTGATGTCCTGGGTGTTAGTCTTAGCAGTGCATGGTGGTGGCGCGAGTTATGGTTGCTTAGCTTACCATAACCGGCGAACTTCAAGGGTTTTTCGGTTTTACTTGGAACCATAACGTCCCTTTAACAAAGTTTTTTCACTGAATTTCATAGGTTTTTAGTAGCAGAACTTAACCATAACGTCCCTTTAACAATGATTTTTCACTGAATATATATATATATATATATATATATATATATATATATATATATATATATATATATATATATTGCACAGCCCACTAGTTATGGTTAAGTTGCTCATCTCATAGCATTAGCACTTTTTGGGAGGCTTATAACTTCACTCCCCTGGATGAATCCTCACCAACCTTTGCAAAAAATGTATATGGCCCGCTCTGAATCTTTTTGGAAAGTTTGGTGAGGTTTCGTCAAGGGGGGGGCAAAGTTATAGGGGGGTCCCAAATATTTTTTTTTCCCATAGACTGAATGGAAATAAATCACACCTACAGCCCAAACCGCTGGCCCATTCCCCTGTTCGCATCGCTGACAGGATTCTGATTGGCTAGAAAGGCAACGTAATGTCTGCGGACATGAGATGTGCTTGTCGATTGGCTGGAGGGAAGCATGGGGCGCGTCACATTTTCCTGATGTGCCCGCCATGTTGGGTCAGCGGATATCCGCGGATAGCCCGGCAGCGAACAGGGCCGAAACCCAATTTTGGGGAATGTGCTGGGGGAACAGGGGCTGGAGAGGGTGAGGGAGTGAAATATGGGTTAAATGCTGTATTTGTTTAAGTGGAAGAAGGCTGTGCTGTGAACGCGGTGTCCATGGACACCGCAGTAATCCACGGACAGAAGCTCGGGCGAGCAGCTTGTGTGGTGACTGCAAGTAGGTTTCATTAGGGTTGGGGAGTGGAATGTAGATGATATGAAGAAGGTTATAGAAGTGGAGAGGGATTCAGGTGGTTGGCTTATGTGTGTGAGTTGTAAGTAGTATATAGATTATTAGGTGCGAGGGTGTGTTATGTTGTGTTCATTGTGACCAGCATTTACAGTCTTGGGTGCATGGGAGGAGGTGATGCACTGAAGAGTGTAGGGGTGTGGCCACTCATTACAGTACTGTAATGGTATGTGTGGAAAAGTGTGGCAGTTCTCATTTGGTTGGATTATTGGTCTGAAGAGTGTTCTGACTAGTTTAATGTACTTGAATGCTATGTGTACTGTAATAGAACTGCTTCAAGTGGATGCCTTATGTGTGTGTGTGTTGTGGCCACTAGGCAGATTGTTGGGTATTTTACTATGTTATGATGTATTGCTTGTGGGTATTTAATAGAGTACTAGGTGGAGAAGGCATGCATTGAAGAGTGTTTGTAATGTAATAGTATGTCAATTGAAGTGGATAGGGCTTGAAGTGGCTGTGTTATGTTTTTGGGTTGTGGTAAGTGGGCAGGTGTTTGCATGCATGGCTGTGTAATGCTGCAGTGGTTGTGGCCAGGGCCTAGAGTCTTGGGTGCATTACCCCCGACCTATCGCCTCCGGCCATGCACCCAAGACTCTAGGCCCTGGCCTCAACCATTGCAGCATAACACAGCCATGCATGCAAATATTTTGACAGTGGCATGTGGATTGCATAGGGGGCATGTACTGAAGAGTTTGTCCACTGGCTGCAAGTAGTGTAATAGTGTTTATAGAAAAGTGGACAAGGTGTGTGGCAGTTGGTTTGTTGGACTGTGTTCAGCATGTTGGGTGGGTGTATAATATTCTATGCCTGGCTACAACTATCGCAATATAATACAGGTATGCACTGAATGTTGTGACACCAATTATTGTATACTTATTGTTTGCAATGTTGAGGCTGTATGCAGTTATTTGCATGGTATGTGAAAATGTAGCCGAAATTGTGTTTTCATTCTCTTTGATAAAAGAAAACATCACATGTTAGGGTAGGCACTTTGTAATGTGTTATTGCATTGCATAGCAGCCATTTGTGTACTTTGTGGACCCTCATAGTTAGTTCTTCAAAAGTACTATGCTTCAAACCAGTGTACTGTGCAATGTGCTCAGTTCCTGTGTTTCTTCCATAATCATTGGGTCTGTGGTGAAAAAAAAATCCATGCAGGATTAAAAAAGAATGATCTACTTTTAGTTGTTGTTATAATGCACAGTCTTTTTTGGTGGTCTATTGTAGTAGAAGGAATTGAAGAGGTGTGTGGTTTTTGATTTGGAAATGATGGTACTATTGTTGCAGTTAAATACTAGTCGGTGCATTCTAATTGTTTATTTATTATTGCATTTTAGCAGTATTCATTAATGCGTTTGGTTGTTGATCTTTTGTAAATACTGTGGTATTGCACAGTAATGTTGCAGAATTTTTGGGGCAGTTAGATACCTGTTGGCATATTCTAACTGTTGATAGTTTTGAAGTTGTTGAGGGTATGTTTATACGTAATAAGTGTTGCAGCGTTTCCTCAGAAAATCTTACATTGCAGTATCATGGTTGCCGTCAGATACCAGCTGGCATGTTCTAACTGTTTACAGTTTTTCACTTCTGCAGGGTTTGTTTTCAAGCATGTTTTTTCTTGTTGGTAGATGTAGATTTTCACTGTAAATAGCTGTAGCTTTATTCTACCAGTTTGTGCTTTTAAATGTTATTGAGGACAGTTTGTAGACGCTCATACTCAGATTAGTGAATGCATTTCGGTTTCAAGATTATTAAGTAAGCTTTTGCAAGATTTTTTTTTAATCTCTGTTTCAGAGTAATGGAAGTATTATTGCAATCGAACCATCCACATTTCTTTTTAATGTATGCAGTATAGTGACCTGCATTGGTTGTGGCTCCTGTGTGGTAGAGTATGTCTACTGTTGTGAAGGTTTTGTTGCCAAGTGATACTTGTCCATGTGTGAAGCCAGTCAGCCTGCAGTTGTTTTTGGAACCATATGCATTGTAACGCAAAAGCATTACTATTATGTATTCACTATGTGACTGTATCTGTAAGTTGGAAATATTATCGGAATTGCAAGTAGTACATAATATGCCATGGTTTGCATTTTGTATGAGCTGCTGAAATGGAATGGGTTCACAATAAGGTATAGATACATACACAAAGCACTCATTAGGGACATGTTCGTGCATTACATGGTTGCAGAGAATGCAAGTATGTTTCCACATGTATGAAATCTGGAAGATTTTATTTATCGGTATGTTTTTGTTTTCTAGTACTTGTAGTAAGTACATTAGAAATTCTGTGGATCTTCTTGTGTGTTTATAGTGAATCTCACCATTCATGCACCGTAGTCCAATTCCTGCCTTATTCCAGAAACACTGTTTGTTTGTTTGTTGTATTTCTGTGAAGGACTAACATTTGCAATAAACAATTGGTCTGTGCCATTTAAGTAAATGTTTTCAACAATTGGTGACAACTGGAATAGAACATTGATTGCTACATTTGCATAGCAATTTATGCCAGTTGTATTGGAAAATTTGAATGGACCCGACAGTTCTGTGTCTGGGTCATTTGATGAAAGTGCAAGTAGTTTCTTTAAAGAGGTAGATTGATTTGTTTGTGCAGCTGGGTATGTATTTTTTTCAGTAGTTCCTTTTTTGCTTGTGGTAATTGATGAAGTACCAGCTGCTTTTAATTTCTTTTGGAGGTATTGTTGTGAGATCATGTATAAATTGAGTCTGCACTACTTTTCTCTTACACAGTTTCAGTTTTTGAGGAACAGGGTACATTTTGAGATGGGCTGTGTAGAGTATACGTAGTCTATTGTACTCTACAATGCAAGGAATATCAGTGTTGACTTTACTTGCATCAAAATTGACTAGACATACTCCTTCAAGTATATGTTGGCGTGACAGTGCTACATAACTCATTCCTTCTTTAAAGACTGTCCTGCCAGTATCAATCAATGCTTGATCTAGGGTTAGATCTTGTGATTTATGAATGGTGACTGCGTATGCTAGAGACAGAGAAAACAGTTGTCTGTGTACATACATGCCTTTGAAAAGAAAGAATTGGGCTGTTGAACTGAATGTTGTTGTCACGTGGGTATGTTTGGAAGCCAACAACTGTACCAAGTGCTCCATTAACTAATCCTTGCTCCACATCAAGGTTACGCTTTAGCATCACTCTACAGTTTGAACACAGTGTTAAAATGTTCTCTAAATGAGCTGTGTTAGAGATATAGTTTTCTAAGGTATTTAATTGTGCTGTGGCTTGTTGACACATGGGTAGTGTCATACCGTGGACGTCCAGTTTGCCTGTGGAGTAAATTTGCACTAGTGGTTGCATTTCTTTTTTCAGCATTGTTTCATTGAATTGTGTGCAGCTTGCAAGAGTAGGCTTCAAGGACATACAGTTTACATGTTTGTGTGCTAATTGTTCCATGACATCAGTAGCACAGGTGTTATGGCTGTATAGCTCATGGATACATCTGGTTCTTTGTATTGAAAATGTTGCCAAAGATTTACATTTCCTATGCTGCCAAGAGTTTTACAGCACAGTTTGTGTCCTAAGGTTTTAAAAATAGGTTCACCTTTCACTGGTGTTAGTTGAAGAAGATCTCCAAAAACAATAACATGTTTTCGTTCAAAGAGTTCTTCGTAGTCTGTTTTAAGGACCTCTTTCAATCTAAGAAAGCCAACATTAGGACGGAGACTATGCTCACTACATCTATTAGCAGCATTTTCATTTGTTTCAAAACTCTGCTTAACTCCATAGCAGCTTCTGCTGAAAGTGTGTAGTAGTCTAATTTGTTTTGGTGTTCTACTTGCAGGAGTAGAAATCAGTGTAAAGTGACACCACCTATGTTGTAGGCAGCTAAACCCATGGGGGCATTTACAACAGCTGAACGTCTGTTGTTTGTCAATTGTCGGAGGAACTTGCTGATGATTTTTATTCAGAATCCTTCGCCTGAACCAGCTTGACCTCTTACATACAGCATTATAGCTTTATAGTCTTGACAGGTACACATTATAGTTTTGTGCTGCACACCACTTTCAATTTGATTAGTTACTTCTGGGAAAATGCTACTCTGTTCATTGTTTAATTGTGATTTGAGTATAGCAAAGTCTTCTGTAGATAGCTCATACTGACACATGGTGTTTCCTACTTCATTAATGGCTAATTCTGCTTCATTTGCTATGAGTGGCTGTCCAAGTGGTTCTTGGCTTCCTGTTAGAGAAGGTTGACTGCTGTCAGGAGTGTCTATATTCGGTTGCACCTCGAGTTCTTCTTCTTGTTGGTATTCATTGTTCAACATGGTTTTGTACTGCGTAAAATGTTTATCTGTTAGAGTGGTTTCATTTGCATTGAAAGCATCTTCATAAGAGGCGTGGGTATCTAATACATCCTCTTCTTTTCTCCATAGTTTAAGAAGTTGTAGCAGGGCCATGAAATATACTTCTTTATGTTGAGGAGTTTTTAATGATAGTTTTATATGATTAATCAGGCTGTGTTTGGTAAGTGTAACCAGGCTGCCCTTACAACCTTTGACCATGTATTTTTTTTTCTCATCTGGTTTAATATTATTTTTGTATGTGAAGTTTTGGGCTATGTGGTATAGACACATGCTTTCCAAAGCAGTACTCCTGTTTGGGTAATTTGTGTCCAGTAAGTTGTTTTTCAAAATGTCCTGGCTGTTGGGATCATTTTTTTTGGCTATTGTTCCTATGTCTTGGTGTGATTTGAGAACTTTTTTTTCTGGATGCAGCAGAACCAAGGCTTAACCACACTATGTTTTCAGATTTCCCATGCAAGGTGGTGCCGGTTAAACTGTCTGTGGCTTCATAGCAGCCACATTCTCTATGGGAGACCATTTTTATGCCGAAGCTGTACAATTTCGGTGACAGTGTTTTGTCAGTTGATATGTCATTCCAAAGGTCTTTTAGCTCTGTTTTCTCTGCTTTGGTCACATAGTCTGTGACCTATCATGCAACTGCAGTGGAATTGTCTGCAATGTACTGCACATCTGTATTTGCATTCCAAAGGAGGGCAATGATTGCATTCTAATCATTGATGTATTTTGATCCTTCTGTTCTTTTTATGCAGTACATGTACTTAGGTGTATTGCCTTTCACACTGTGTCTACCCGAAGACATGAAGCTGTTCACTTGCCCTGTTGCTAAAAATGGTCTAGGGAAACAAAAGCAGCATTTGTATTTCCCTTTGTTTTTATATTTGCACCGACAATACTTGCCACACTTGTGTCTTCGAAACTGCACATTTGTGCATGTAGGTCGCTATGTGTAGATTCTGAAGGGAATTCGCAAGTGACATATTTGTGAATGAACTGTAAAACAGTGTGATCACTGTCCTGGCCTAATATTAGGAGCATCTTTAATACACAAAAGCATGTGGATGTGTGGTGCTCCTCTGGTTTGATATTCTTTTCTTCAAAAGAAGTGTTTCACTTCTCTGAGGGGAGGAACAGTTTTATTACAAATGAAGTGCCGGATAGCAATAAAGCGATGATAGAAGTACCTTCACACATTTACAGGATCAAGAGAGCAGAGTTCACCTGGTGTTTTCATGTGTATATTTGCTTTGTTTTCATTTGCTATGCATAGGAAATTGTGCAAGTCTTCCCATGCGTATTCTGAAAAACCATGTGGGCACGCCAAGGTTGCGTATCGTACAGCGTGCATCTGCATGCCGTCAGAACCAATATTCTTTCATACCATTCATGTTTGCTAAAACATTTGTAATACTTGACTTTAAAACGTCATCTTTTTCTTGCAACTTTTGAAGTAGCTGCGTAGCAGACATATTTTTGTAAATTGGAAACTGTTTTCAATGTGTGTGCAACTCTGTAACATAGGGTTGCTGATTCACTTTCAAAGAGGAGGTGAAAATATATTCAATGTTTTGTCTGAATCTGAGGGTCTTCTGAATACATTTGTAAAGAGCGGTATTCTGATGCTCTTATTTGTGTGGATCTTTGATCATACCTTCCACCTTTTCCAGTAGGAAAAAGTAGTGGAAAAGCTTGTGCTTCTACACTTTTTTCCCATATGCCTAGTGGAGATCCTTAGGCTTGTAGCATTTGATATGTTTCCAGTGCATCATCTATGGTGTCTTTGGAGTGCAGTGGGTGAATTGTATAGTGGTCTAAACTATTGGATGCTTGGTAAGATCTAGACGTTCAAATTGGCCAGTTCCTGAGGAGTCTTGAATTAATTTGGTGGTTTCCCTCAGGTTTTCTTCAATGTGTATTTCTTTGTAGTATCCATTGTTGTCTTTTAGACATTGCAGTAACAGACATTATGTAAGTCCACTTGTTGCTGCCAGATTATTTTGTCTTTTGTAGGTACACCATTCACTAGGATAATCAAAGATTGATCTGTTGGCCTTTGCACTCCCAGAGTGTCTACATTTTCTTTGAGTTCTAATGGCAAATAATGGCTAATTTCAAATAAACTACTTTTGACAGACATGCCTTTCAGTAATTCAGAGGGAGGCAGTTTTGCTGTTTGAATGTATTTTATTGCTTGAAATGTGTGCACTGTTTGGATTATAATGCTCTCATACAAGTTAAGTTGTTGGAGTGGTTTTGGCAGTGGGAATATTTCCAAGTTATTAGTTATCACCCGTGAAGGTATTTGGTTGTATTCAAGCTCTGCAGTGCAGTATCAGCAAAATATTGAGGGGTTAGTCATTTCGTATTTGTTTTCTGCTATACGATAGAGAGCTAATTGGAACCACTGGGATTCCTCATTTGCTTCTATTTTGTACATTATGATTTAAGTTTTGGTTCTCTTTTTATAAAATGTTCTGCGGGAACATACACACACATGGTTTGGTACTTCAGCAGATGCATGTTTAAGCTTTAATATTACTTTTTTGTATGTGTGTAATAGTGGGTTGACATCTTCAAGGTTGTTACTACTCTCTTCTAAAGGTACTGGATTTTGTAAGTGGGTTTCACTTCCAAAATATTTGCTTAGGATGAGCTCTATTATTCAAGTAGTTGTTTGGCTGTACCATGTAGAAGAATGTTAATTAAATGGTCCAGTGCTAAAGCAGGACTTTTTGCATAGTACAGTTTATGAACAAGATTTCGTACAGTTGAATGGTGTGTTGCTAACATTTTGATATGGTGGAAGGTGCTTTTGCAAGTAGGTCCATAAATGCAGGCTTGAATGCCCTCTAGACCTGCGTATCTGCGCCCTGGACACGAGTCTATAGTTTGTAATATTTACATTTTTAATTTGTCTTTGCCTTTCACATACTGATTACGGAACTGGCATAAAGATGTGAAAGATTGTTTGCACTTGTTACACTTTGATGTACACAGCCATTTGTAGACTGGACATATTGGTTCGGTGGAATGGAGAATTGATTGTAAGTTTGCTGGGGATATGCTTGTGAGCAGAATTCCTTGTTCCATAATGGTATTGTTAACCTGTTCATACCCTTGTGCACTGCCATGTATGGCAATTGGGTTTGTTTGCTTTTGTTTGTATGTGTCTTCATTGAAACATGGCTCTGTGCTGGTGGTGTAACTCCACTCACATGAACAGATGCTTGCAAAGCTATCTTTGTCGATATTCCATCTGTTGCAAAGTTCTTCTTGTAGTTTAGTAATTAGTTTTGTTAGTGGTTTCATTCTATTTAAAACTAATATAAATAATTTCCTTATGAGAAGGATTGCACTGTCGATGAGAGCTTCCAGGATTAGTTTTCTGTGGTAGGTTTTAAGGGTTGAACGTAATTTGTCCCCTGTTTTTATAAGGTACTGAAGGACTCTGTGGTGGAACATTTTTTGTAAAATCATTTTTTTTATATGCTTTATTGTGGCTACATCAATATTTATAGGTGCAGTGTTAGCATTAGTGGTAGTTGCAATCTTCTTAATGCATTTCTTTATAGTTTCTCATTTTGAAAGAGGAGTCAGAGTTTCTTTCCTGCAAGCTGCTTCAGTTTTGCATAGTGAATGTATTAGCTGTTTTGTTTGAACTTTCTGTACAAATTCTGCTAGAGGCGGATGGATATTTTGTACGTTTTTAGTTTGATCTGCTCTATTTCTGCGCTGCTTTCTATGGAATTGCTTTGTGGTAGGAATTCTTCAGTGTCTGTTGGAGAAGAAAGGAAACTGTGGGTTGGGAGGTTGTGCAATGAACATGTTTGCTCTATGCATGAGTGTCTGAATATCACAATAGGCATATGTATAGAGATGTGTGATTGTGGAATGAAATGAAATGAAATATTTAATTTATATCGTGCTCACATAAGTATTATGTTTCTTTGTGTGGAATTCTTTTAACATGCAGTTTTATCTGTGTGTTTTGTAGGCATTGTATAGCTGGTGTACTAATAGGGGAAGTTGTTGTAAAAATTGTAGTTGGAATGAAGAGAATAACAGTTTGCACATTACAATGGGTGATATGGGGAAAAGAAAACTTTTAAAGCACACAGCTTTGTAAGTGCCACTTGATGGTAGGAAATGGGACAATTGACAGTTTGCTCACGGAGTAGGTTATGCAGGGTAAGTGCCACGTATCCTGTTCAAAGGCATTTATAAAAGAGTTGCAGATGTAGTGTACACAATATATGCATACCTTTGTGTTGATGGATGCAGATTTGTATAAATCTGGAAGCTGATATGTTGGGGAGTTGTACAGTACTTTGTTCTGGAGGTGCCTTGAAATCACAGTAGAATTGTAGTAGATCTATAGTGCTGAAATGTGATTATAGAGGTGGATGTAGTTGTCTTGGATGTGATTGGTGGATGCTTGTGTGACTGCTTATGTGTTGCCAATGAGGGAGTGGTTCAGAGAGTGATGTGGAAAGGGAAAATGGGCTGCTCCTGTGTTACGGGTCCGTGGACACTGCGGTAGTCCAAGGACAAGGAGTGCCATATCCGGGGCTTCTCAGCATGCCTGGCATGGAAATGGGACTGCAGGGATTAGCCAATCAGGTGATGAGGGTGTGATTCATAGGGAGAGAGGGTAATTCTTTTTTATTGCTGCGTGTAGTAAAGATGGCTGCAGTTGGAGCGAGAAAGAGAGTTTGTATGTGGATGATGGAAGATTGTTTTATGAGAAATCTGCAGATGCATGCAGAGATATGTGGCATTTCTGCCAACCTTGGATTGGAGGGAGTGGAGGCTTTGTGGTGTGATATGCCAGGGAGACATTTGCAAGGTGTATTTACACTTTGTAAAAATATGGCTGTTTTCAACAGTCCAGATGTCCTGGTGATTAATTGTGGAGGAATGTGTTTGGGGTATTTGAGTGCAATAACTTTGCAGGGTGACCTGAAGCAGTTCCTGAAGGTACTAATACACCTCTTTCCATGTGCAAAGGTCATCCTTTTCCAAAGTCTTGTAGAGTGTATTTTGTAGATGTAGTAGAACAAATCTGAACCCCCCTCTCCAAAATAAGGCTCTTTTCAGAGCCACCATCAAAGAGGAAATGGAGCACCCTGCTTGTAATTTCTGTCGCACCCTCATAAATTGAAGGATATGTCCGTGGACACCGCGTTAGTCCACGGATCGCACATGCCACATCCGGGTTGGTAGGCATGGAAATGGGACTGTGGAGGCCAGGGGATAGGTCAATACTTTTTCCAGGGTGTGGTGTGCAAGGAAAGACTGTGGCAGAATGTCTATTTGCTAAGAGGAGTGCAGTTGACTATGGCTATGGCTGTGTCTTTCAGGAGGCACAGTGTCTGGATTTTGGGTGACTCTTGGATACATTGGTTGCAGGTGTATGCACAGCATTGTGGAGTAGCTGCACATTTTGGATTCCATCATGTGGATGCGCAGTACTTTGCAGTGCATGGAATGAAGTGGCTTGATGTGGTTCCTCTTTGTGCTACTATGGTGACACATCATCATCCAGACATTATTATCATTCATTTAGAAGGTAAAAGTTTAGGTCATGTTATCGGCATCTCACTGCAGTTTCCAATGAAGGAGACACTTGGGAAAGTTATGGACATGTTTCCAAACTCCTGAGTAATAGTTTTCTCACATTGCGCAGAGCCAGACGTGACTACCCTCTTCTTTATTTGGTCCTCAAATGGAGAAAGCGAGGTGCAATGTTAACAAGGCTGTTTGTGCTTTTTTTAGAGATGTTGGTATGTCGTCCTACCACAATGAAAATATTATGTTTCGTAGCAAAAACATTTTTCGCAGAGATGGAGTCCATCTTACTGTTGATGGTAATCAGCTTTTTCTGCGAAATATTCAAAATACCTTGCAGCCCTTTTTGTAAGTATATGAAGCATTTTTCCAGTAGGATTTGGCCTGTTCCACACTTCCAAAAACAAACATCACAAAAATGCTCTTTTCAGGGCCACCACTTTCTCCCGGAAAAGAGTGCAATATTTTTGAAAGTGCCAACCACCACATTTTATTTACAATTTGCAGATTACCGCCCAGGGCCCAGGTCCCTGCACTATTTCATTAGAAAGGAAGGGAAGGCTGGGAAGGGGCACCAATGACAGGGATAAGAAAGGGCAAGTGAAGAGAGGAAGATGTTGGGTGGGCCTCACTTAGGTAGGGGGCACTCTTTCTCATGCTCCCGGACCAAAGCCTTGAAAGCACTCCGAAATTGTTCTCCCCTGCAGAGTACTGTGTCACAGTACATGCACAATACAGTGACCCTCGAAAGTTAAGGGGCTGCTGCATCGCGTATAGCCTGCAAGGCTGGGTCAGGGATACAGTGTCCCAGGGGAGTGTCTCTTGTAGTGGCAGGAGTGGATACGGAGGATGTTGTAGAGGAACTCAACCTACAAATTTGTTCAAAGGGGATGACCCTCTGAACTGCCACCTTGTGGTTCGACCTCAGGTGTCGCCGCAAGGAGGTCGTCCCGTAGAAGTACTTACCCGGTTTGCAATGACTGAGCACCATGTTACACTGAGTGCCGCGCACCTTGTCTGCACGTGCCTTGGGTACCCCTCCAACGGTGGTATAGAGACTCCACATTCGAGGCTCATGCTGGCTGGCAGTAGTAAGGACTTCCACTACCTCATCCTCGTCTTCCTCTTCATCGCTCTCTACATCTAAATGCCTGTTCCCCTCTCCAGGCCCTTGGATAGGTGGTGGTGGTGGAGATCGTGGTCCTGAGGCAGTGGCAGAGGCAGCCGGAGAGTTAGCCATGGATGCCATTTCTCAAACAAGCACTTTTTTGGTGTCCCGGGGCCCGGATTCTGTTCACGGACAAGGGACTGTGCTGAGTGTGGGTGCTGTCACATTGTGACGTTGTGGACGTTCAGGAAAATGACAGGTGTCAGTAGGACACCTTTTGCATAGGATCGGTTGTACGCATGTGCATAGGGGTTCCACAACACGGTTGGGCACCCCGGAATAATTAAAAGTGTGACACATCCGCGGACTGTTCCGGACAGGCGCAATCTTCGTAGGATGCCAAAAGTGGGATGCGCATGCGTCTAGGTGTCCTCTGGATAGGGCTAGGGTCCCCGAAATAATCTAAGATGTGTCACAACTTTGCAGACATGCGGACAGGTTCAGTGTTCTACAGACACCTCTATTTTAATTGCTGACAGCCCAGACAGGTTAAGTGTCTGTCGGACGCCTATTGAGCGTGATTGGTTGTGCGCATCCATATAGGTGTTCTACGGACAGGGTTGGGCTCCCCAGACTAATTGAAAGTGTGACACATGTGTGGCGGACAGTTCCGGACCGGCACACTGTTTGTGGGACCACGAAAGTGGGATGCACATGTGTTCAGGTGACCTGCGAACAGGGCTAGTGTCCCCGAACTAATTAAAGGTGCTTCACAACTTTGCGGACATTCGCACTGACTTGGTGTTCTGTGAACACCTTCATTTTTGATTGCAGACAGCGCGGACACATTAAGTGTCCGTAGAACACCTCCATTTTGGTTCATTCCGGACATTCCGGACAGTCACGCAGTACACAGACACATACAGCAGCAGTACACATATAACTTTATTTACAGAAATATATATACAAATTACAAAAGAGAGGGGGAAGCAGAAATGGAAACATGTAGAGGGGAATTGGGGTTTTCTAGAGGTTGGGTGGTAGGGGAGGAATGGATTGACGTTTCATTGTAACATGTTTGGTGATGGGGAATATGTGGGGATGGTTGGCTGGGACAGAAAGAAGGGTTGCAGGTGCAGGTGGGGCAGTAATATTTAATTTTCTCCATGTTATGTCTTTGTACAAAGTCTTTCAAAATAGGAAAGTGTTCGATTATTGATCAATTTTTTCTTCCAAGTGCACTAGAGGTTTTTGCATAGTGTCACTTTGTTGCTCTACTTGGTTTTGCAGTTGTACATGATGTATTGTTTCTGGGGCATTGCTGTTATTTTCTGTATGTACTGCTGAACGAAAATAAATGTGTCAGGTCCATGTGAAACAATGTGTATTAATTGGCTTACTTTGGAAACTGCACTTTGTACCAATAGTATCACTGGGCCCCATTAAGAGTTGGCCGTTTGCACTGCTGCCTCCTGGCAAAAAGGTCCCAACCCTAAAAACAACATCTGGAGCACAGGAACCTCCTCAGGTGGAAGAGGTGGGATCCTAAGTGGCCAGTGATGTGGAGGGACCACAGTCAATGGCTACAAATGATCTGGGTGAGGCGGCACAGTCTGCACAACAAAGTGCGGAGAAGACGGAGGAAGTGGAGGAAGCAGACGCCGCAGGCAATAGCATGCTTGAAGACATGCCAAACACCCCACCCATGCTGCCTGCCCCACGGTTCTCGCCGGAACCTGGCTCAGGTGGCCACAGCTCTGTGGATGACATGGTTGTAGGTGCACGCAGCCCCAGAAGCACACACACACCACCTCCTGTGTAACCACCTGTGGCACAAAGCATCAGGGACCTGGAGCGACGGCTGACTCACATGGAGGAGTGCCAGCAGGCCATGCGTGACATGGTCAGGCAGTATGTGGCTGACAGTGAAACCACACACCGAGCCATGCAGGAGAATTCTAGGGCAGTCAGCCTTGCTGTTTACCATGTGGCCCATCGTGTTCTAGGAACGAATGGCAGCCATGACACAGGCCGTCACCCAGTTGGTTGCCACCATGGCCCAACAGTGAAATACAGACACAGACCCACAACCTGCACCATCAACCAGCACAAACCCGGCAAGTTCAACGCAGACAAGCCTGGTGTGTCGTTCACTCCATAGTATGCGCCACACACACCAACAACCCTCTCCACCTAAAAGGGGCCGTCAGTAGCCTGACTCACATGTACATGTCATGAGGGAGTCAAATTGAACTTGCATTGGGGGGAGTTGGGTGTGTGTGGGTCTTGGGGGTGGATTGTGGGGTGTGTGGGGTGTTGGGGTGTTTGGGGTGTGGGGTGGGGTTTTTCCTTAGCTTACCATAACTGGTGAATTTCTAGGGTTTTTCGGTTTTACTTGTAACCGTAATATGGATCAGTTGTTATTAGTGCAAAGTAACTATAATGCCCCTTTAAAAAAAGTTTTTGGCACTGCATTTTATAGGTTTTTCATAGGGCAACTGAACCATAACATCCATTTAACAATGTTTTTTCACTGAATATAACACAGCCCATGGTATCAGCCGTGTAGTTATGGTTAAGTTGCTCATACCATAGGAAGACCACTTTTTGTGAGGATTATAACTTGCCCCTGGACAAATTCACATTAAAATTTTCAAAAAAAGTATATGGCCCACTCTGAATTTTTTTGGGATGTTTGGTGAGGTTTTGTACAGGGGACCAAAGTTATAGGGGGGGGGGGGAGTCCACGTTTCTTTTCCATAGATTGAATGGACAAAAACTTGTACAGTCCAAACCGTTGGACGGATTTTCATCAAATTTGCAGCAGGAGCGGCGGCTTTGTCCCAAAAGCATGTCTTTATAAATTTGCTGATAATCTGTCCTGTACTTATTTTAAAAGCAGGTAAAATGTACGTCTCAAAAAATTAGTGATATATGGCTCCGCTCTGTGGTCCCATTTCCTTGTTCACTCCGCGGTCAAAAGTCTCATTGGCCTGGAGTGTGGCGTGATGTTGGCAGACATTGGACCTGCCCGATGGTTGGCGGAGGGAAGCGTGATGTGCGTCATAATTTTGGGTAATGTCGCCATGTTCTATCCGAGGATAGTGCAGCACCAAAAGGGGCTGGAAAACATGCTTTGTGGTATTTGGTGCTGGGAATAGTGAATGGAAAGGATGGGGGAGTGAGAATTGGTTCATCTGATATATTTCATTAGGTGGAAGAAGACGGTGGTGTGCCAGCGTTATCCATGCATACTGCGCCAATTTGCGTGTACCTCCTCAGGTGACTAGCTTGTGTGGTGAGTGCAGGCAGCCTTTGTTACGGCATGATAGGTCCTGAGGCAACCTCTTTTTGTGGTGACTGCTGGCAGGCTCTATTGCAGATGGGGAGTGGAATGCACATGACATGAGCATTTTTACATAGGGTGTTCTATGCTGTGTTGTGTGTGGTAAACCCCTAGCACCTTGAATGCATGGCTGGAGGCCTTGCACCGAAAAGTATGTGCACTGGTTGCAAGTAGGTTTCACATTGTTGTCTTGTGTGTGTGGTTTGTCAACATTGTACATATTGTTGGTTGCATGGGTGTGGTGATTGTTAGCACGTCCTACAGTTTTGGGTGCATGGCTAGAGATGATGGAGTCAACAGTCCTGCAGTGTGTCCACTGGGTGAAGTCTACAGTAAAATACTATGTGAATGGAAGTGGGTAGTGGTGCCGGAGGCAGTGTTATATTTGTGGATTCTGCTAACTGGTTAGATGTTTGCATGTATGGCTGTATTACGGTGCATGGGTTGGATAGGAGTGTTGGTGGCTGTGTTACATTTGTGGGTAGTGGTACCTGGCCACATGTTTTCATGCATGACTGCATTACGTTGTGGTGGGTGTGGCCAAGGCCTAGGCTCTTGCGTGCATGGCTGATACCGTAGGCCATGCACCCAAGATCCTAGGCCTTGGCCACACCCACCGCAATGTTACACAGCCATGCATGCCAACACTATGATACTGGTATATTGATGCCACAAATATGTTTACGGAGTCATTTTTTTTTCTTCGTTCCTTATGGTAAGTTGGCATAACCATACGTTGCTGCATCGTACACAGTTTTATCTTTGCATCTCTCCGAGGGTGGTCACCTTTACAGAATGGTTGTGAAGGACATTGTAGACTTGGTAGAGCACCAGAAGTCAGTTGACATGCATACACTTCCATATGGTGTAGGTCATTGCACTTGTTGCACATTAGGGAGCAATATGACACCATTTGCGTTTGCTATGGTTTGCCCCGGATGAGACACTTTGTTTAGGGAGTGCAGTAAGATATTGCGACATGAAATGAATTCCTCAGCATCACACATTTAAAATATGGACAATGTACATAGCCACCCACATGCTTACAAATTGGGTACTTACGCTTATTTTCTGTTTACCCGGGATCAGTTTTCAATTGGGAAGCATACTCAGAGAACGAAAAAGGGTTGGAAAACCGATTCCCCCTCTCTGTGCCCAGAGAGCTATGATTAGTGACACCTTAATAAAACTTGCGTGAACACCAATTCATCAAAAGAATAATTGGATTTTTAATTTTTAAGTATTTTAACAAATTCTCTCCACCACGAGACAAAAGATCTTTGAAAAAAATGCACAATTTATTAATTTTTGTTTTATAACGTAAAACATAACTTCATCTTTTTAAAAAAAATGTGATCACAAATCCATATAAAGAATTCATACAAATGAAACACAGTAGGGATAGTGGGTGACATGGATATTGCAATTCCACAGTGAAATAATAATCCAAAAGATTTATAACACAGGAAGTAGTACATTACAAACCTGTTGTATAATGCAACATCAGATTTTGCATATATTTGTGCTAACTTTAAGGGTTACAAAACTGGGAAAAGCAGATCATAGTCATGACAATTTACAATGAACTTGGAATGACTGCAAGTAGTCTCTCAGAAGAACAAAAAAGACTAACTAATTGTAGTTTCTACAATAGTCGACATGTTTCAGCTGTGGTGTTAATTAAGCACTATCTCTAGTGCTCTTTATCCAAACATATTGCATGGCCTTCTTCAGGATAAAAAACGTTTCTTTTCTATGATGAATCAATCTCATTTACCCCTTTGTTTTCAAAACGATGATTTCACTAAAAAATAATCACAAACAAAACATTTTAGTTTGTGGGGTAGAGGCAGAGTTTTAAAAAAGATTGTAAAAAGCAGGGATAAACGTTTGTGTTGACCATTTGCTACTTAAAAAGTTGTGTCATCAATCTCACACTTACATAAAACCAGATGGGCGCGTTTTTGCAGTTATTGCTGTATTATCAAAAGGTGATGTCTTCCACCTTTTCTTCTTTTATCACGATAATGGAAGGGGTCATGAGGTACTTTAAATCTCTCCTTATTCTATTGCCTGTTAATTTTCATAGTAATTCAGAAAATTCTAGCAACAATTCTAATGAAGTTTTCTTACCTGAAGCGTCTTGATTGTTTATCTAATGTTGCAAGGATTCACAAATTCTTTGCAAGATTTCCCAGGAGTTGTTTGATCACTGGCTATTTGTCTGAACAAGGCAAGGCAGAACATTTATGTCTCTTGTCTCTAACATTCCTCTTTTTACTTATATTGACAACCAAATTATGGGGCTAGCACTATATTTATACTGGTGGTTCCCTAGTATTTGTATGAGTATTCGTAGTTGAGCCCTAGGTGTAGAACCGTCCTTACTAAGCTCTGATGATTAATGTGGTGTCCCAATTAATTTTTCCGCTTATTATCACAGCAGCTCCGACGACACTCGTCTGCCTTTTCTTCACAGATGGCAGTACCCACAGGTACTGCCAACTAATCTGCCCATAAATTAAGGTGGCCAAATGAGCCTTTCCTCCTATATAGGCAACTCTGGTTTCTCTATGTCACTTACAGCTTAAATAGGCTGCAATAGGCCCAACCAGGTCTATTAAGTAGGTTCCACTTCAGTTTTCTGCCACCGCCCACCTAATACCACTACTTCCAACTAGGCTTTCCCTTCATCAGATGTAATGCATAGGTAGGCTGCTTAATGTACAGGTAAAAACCTTACTGCAACGTTTTTGTGCCTTCTATCACAGGGCAGACTTCAAGCCCAGCCGTCATCCATAGCACTGACCGCTCTTCACCACCCTACCCCAATTTGGGGCATATTTTTCATACCACCTGGTAAGATTCAGACATTTCATTAATTTCAGTAAATGTCCAATTACTGCAGCAACAACCCCCTAAATACCTTGCTCTTTTCCCCGTTCTCTCCTTTCTCTTTCATCTTTTGCTTCGCCACCATCAAATATGGAACTCATTATAATGTATTTTGTATATGTATCCTCAATGTGATGTATGCAACAATTTACTTACCTTTTGTGCTGAAACACATACTGTCACTTTTTTAACTATACCACTCACCTGGAATTGAGACACATGCACCATGCCACAATTATCACCCACACAAACCACGTGCACATGTGTGTAACCTTTTTAACTATGTGTCAGCCTTGATAAAGACCCACGCGGTCGAAACACATGTCGGCTGACCACAAATTGGGACTATGAGTCCACATGAAACAATTAATAAATGAATAAAAGTTGCACTTAAAATGGACTTTCAAAAGAAAGTGTGAAGTTAATAATATCAAACTAATAGCAAGGTATCCAGAAGAAACCCTTGATTATCCCTATATGTATACACTGTAGATCCTGAGATAAAAAAAGGGGCATGTTTACAAAGTCGCAGCATGATGGAACAAAACTCAAACTTATTTATTATAGAATGCACGTTGCATTCTCTCTCCATTCTGTGGCTACATAAGTATGTGTTACACCTACTTGTCACAATTTGTTCTTTTGTGTGGACGGGCCGTTGAAGTGCTGTTTTATTTCATGGAACTCTGCCGTTGATGCAGATACTTTCATTTCCCTGGACGTCTATGGGCAATTCTGCAGCTGGTGCATGCCTGCCTGTATTTTATTATATATGTCAGGTGAATTAATTTAACCTTTTATAACTTATTTTTGGACTTTGTGATGTCCCACGTTTAAACGCGTTTAACCACAGAGTCAGAAAGCTGTATGTACTCTTCTGCTGCTTTTTCCAGACAAATAACTTAATGCTGAGTGGTTGCTTATCCACTTACTTTTTTCAGCAGAAAAAAGGACAAGAATGCTCACAGAAACGCTGTTTTCATCGGACGGGGACCCTGCTGCACTCAGGTCTGGTTCTTTTTTTCTCCTAAGAATCCCCGCAAAAATGACATGTTTTATATCTCCTTCTTCAACTGTTATGTGACACAGTATGATCATTAATGTGGTGTGTCATATTATTGACAGAGTGGCCGCACTGTGTTGGATCCAAGTGCACCGCCCTCTGGTGTTGTAATTTCATTGGTGTAATCATTATTATGGTTTGGGAAAAATTGCCAATTCTGCATACAAGCACAGTCCACTTGCGCTTCTTTTTCACGCAATGCATGTTTTTTAAAATGTTATTATCTGTAGGCCAACTACTGACTTCATTTTCAAAAAGAGGTTTCTTTTTGTAGAGGTTGGTTGCTATTATTTCCCAAGGACTTCACAAAAATGCATGGCTTCATGTGCTTTTTACCTAAACATGCAAGTTCCATCTATGGTGGATACTCTTTACATCAGGAGATTCCACTTCACCGAGGAGGTAAGGCCATTTTTTACTGTGACTAGGGAGTAAATCCACCATTGTTTACATTTAGACAGAGAGGCATCATGGTTGCCACCTCTAGGGTGGGCGTTTACCGTTTGAATTATAAACCAAAACATTTTGCTATATTTATGTTGGTATTTTGCAAAATGCGCCACCAATGGTTTGTTTTCAACTTGATTTTTTATACATGACCGATGTTCAGAAATCCTCTGTCATATTTGTCATTTGGTTTTGTCAACATAAAGTAAATTGCATGGACACTTGATCCCGTAGACTGTCAATTCTGTCAAGCAGTTCGTAAAACTATTTGGTTCCAGTCTCTTCCCCTTAGTTATATTGATTTAATGTCTCTTGTTAGGGAACACACCGAGCATCGCCCGAATTTGTAGTGTCCCACTACCACATACACTTGAAGATGTACTTCACATATATATTTATGATATGTTTTCTTTATATAAATGCTTTGGAAACAAACATATGCCATTACAATAAAAGAAACATTTCACAATACCCTACCCTTGCACTACATAATTGGTTATACAAATCTCGTCAGCTACATGCGTATGCAGTTATTCTTTTCTCCTCCATCCAGCAAGGACGGTACATTAGTACTGGACACACTACTGTGTGAGCAGAAAATGTATACTTCACTGTGACAATTGCAGTTTTATGTGAAAGACAATATGCTTCACTGCCGTTTGTAATCACTCTAAGTTAACATTTCTTAAAGGACAATAGTGCTTGCTAATATCCCCCCTGACCCCTATTGATGTTTCTCTGCTGCCATTGCCATGTTCTGTTTACACAGAGCAACATCTTCACATGGCGCACATCCTGGGAGAGCTCCCCTACCACCTTTCTGCCCTGCCGTTCCACTATTACATAGAAGTGTGTGCTCAGCGCGCAAAAGGCTGTAATCGGGCAGGGGGTGAAGGCAAATTCGGCATGTTTACAGGTCCGCAGAGAGTGTCAGCAAATCACCGTCCAAAAGCATCAATGCGGGAAACTCCCGCAAATTACGGGACGGTTGGCCATTTTACTATTACCTTTGTTTTTTGTACTTTTTCAGATGTGCTAAGAACACGCTTGGCGTTGCCATTTTGTGCTACTGCTATGTGTGCATCACTTGCACTCACTTTAAGTGACGGCGCGCCACTGCATATCAAGACACGCACCCCATAGGTGACATTACTTGCAGACAGTAGTAGATCAAACCGTGTACTAATGCAATTTTCATAAGGTTTGTGGCCAGCATAGTCCAAAGTGTCAAGTAAGCACATATGTCCAGACAACAGGAAAATAAACACAAGGTAAAACAGACATGCACACACAGAGTGTTCAGTTCCTAATTTCTGCAATGTCCATGGTTATACTGTGTTTCTAGGAAATCACACTGTATGGCGTACTAAACCCTTGCAGGCTACCTTTACGGAAAATGTGTGCTGCAACGACACTAAGTTATCTTTCATTTTCTTTTTAAATTTCATAGAACGTCTACATTTGGAGCAATTCATGCATACGACTCAAGCCTATTTTACAATGAGCATTTTCCCTGTTGATAGAGAGGTATGTTAGGTTTCGATTTACGGCCACCATGCTGCTACAAAAACAAAATCAGGTGACAACGTGTTACCATTGCTTTGTGCAATTCTGATTCTAAGTACTGCAGTTAAGCAGGACTTTCTTTTACGTACATGGAGACATGCTGGTACCTTATGCATGGTTCAATGAATGTACAGCTGACACAATCTATAATGTACATTTATGGGCCCTACATACTATTTATATGTGAAGTGTCTTACGAATCAACGTTGTATGTTGGCAGACTGTGCGTGCGATGGCTGCGCATACATGGCTGGCAGAACCATTTTACACACTTTAGTGCCTTTGGGCAAGGATATTTTTGGGCCTCTACTTCATGAAAGGAAACTAATTCCTTTACGACTTTTTCAAAGATTGTATGTGCTTTCCAGCGTATGCAGTATAGTGACCTGAACTAGTTGTGTCACCTGTGTGGTAGATTATGGCTATTGGTGTGAAGGTTTTGTTGCCAAGTGAGGCCTGTCTGTGTGTGAAGGTAGTAAGCTTGCAGTTATTTTTGTTTCCATCTGCATTGTATGTTGGAAGCATTCATAATATGTATTGCCTATGTGATTGTATATGTAAGGTGGGGCAATTATCGAAATTGCAAGGCCTATACAATATGCTATGGTTTGCATTTTGTACCACTTGCTAAAAATGGAATGGAATCACAGTTCGGTATAGATAGATAGAGAAAGTGTTTGTTAGGGACTTCTTGAATGACATGATTGCAGAGAATGCATGTATGTTTCCACATGTAGGAAATCTGAAAATTTCATTTATGGGTATGTTTTTGCTTTCCAATACTTGCAGTAAGTACATTACAACTTCTTGTGGATCTACTTGTCTGTTTAATGTGATTTTAGCATTCTAGGACAGTAGTCCAATTCCTGCCTTATTCCTGAGACACTGTAACTGTTTCAGGGATTGTTTGCGGAATTTCTATGCAGGGCTATCATTTGTAAATACAACTGGCCTGAGCCGTGTAAATAAATGTTTTCAACAATTGCTGGCATTTGCAATACAACATTGATTGCTACATTTGTATAGTAATTTACACCACTTGTATTGGTAAATTTGAATGGACCAGGCAGTTTTGTGTCTGAGTACTTTTTGGTTAGTACACTTTGTAAACGCGATTTCTTGCACTACAATGGTGTGCTGCTAACATTTTGATATGGTGGAAGGTGCTTTTGCAAGCAGGTCCAGAAATGCAGGCTAAGAAATGTCCTCATAAGTCTGTGTATTTGCGCACTGGACAGGAGTTTGTAGTTTGAAGTATTTAACTTTTACCTTTGTCGTTGCCTTTCACATAGTGCTTGAGGAACTGCTGCAACAACTTGATAGAGTTGTGGCGACCATTACACATTAATGTGCAAGGCCATTTCTAGATGGGCCATATTGGTTTGGTACCATGGAGAGTGGCATCCAAGTTTGATGGGGATATTTGTGAAAGCACTGTCTCTTCTTTCGTTATGCTATTGTCTAACTTTTCATAGCCTCGTACAGTGCTATGTATGGCAATTTTGTTTCTTTGATCTTGTTTGTATGATTCTTCATTGAAGTATGGCTCTGTTCTTGTGGTGTGACTCCACTGTACTGATGTTGGAAAAGGTATCTATGCTGATATTGTGTTTGTTTCGAAGTAGTGGTTGTAGTTTACAAATTCATTTTGTTAGTGGTTTGATTCTCTTTAAAATTGATATACAGAATTTTCATTTCACGACCACTGCACTGTCTACATGAGCTTCCAGGATTACCTTTCTGGAGTAAGGTTTAAGGGTTGAGCGTGATTTCTCCTCTCTACTTATAACATTCTGAAGGACTCTGTGGTGGAATTATTTTTTGTAAAATTACTTTTTTGGAATGCTTCCTTGTGGTAACATTAGCATTTGTGCATGCTTTATTACCAATAGTGACAGTTGCACTCTTTTCACTACCTTTCTTTTCATTTTTACATTTTGACAGAGGCATTACATTCTCCTTACTGGTAGGTGCTTTTGTTTTCCTTATTGACTGTATTAGCAGTTCCCTTTCAACTTTCGGTACACAATCTGCTAGGAGTGGATGGCTACTTTCTATGCTTTGAGGTAGAGCTGGTGTATTTCTTTTTTTTTTAAACTTTCTTAATTGGCATAGCGAAAGAACAGACAATCAGCAAAGTGTACAAGGTAAATATGGTAGCAGGTACATGAGCGACTACATAATGCATGGTAGATACAAGCGGGGGAAGATGCCCAATCGAGCAGACACACAGGGCTCGGGGAAGGACTAGTTCACCTCACCAGGAGGGGGGGGGAGACAACAGTTCTAGATCATCCTTGTTGTTCAGGTAGGTACAAAATTCTGACCACACATTCTTGGGACGAGAGGTCTGCGGGAGGGTGTTAATGTAGTCCTCTTCGCACGTTTGAGTCCAGGTGAGGGCCCTCAGCCACATTTCAAATGAGGGGGGGGAGCGGCGTTTCCAACATTGTAATATGCATTTTTTGGCCACTATTGTGGCGACATTCAGAAACCTGGAAATGTTTCCCAATTCTGGACTGTCCCAGAGGCCAAATAATACAGCTAATGGTTCCAGAGAGATGGGGAACGCTGTGATTTCAGTGAGGGCATCTATTATGGCCTTCCAGTATGAACCCAATGCATCACAGGACCAAAACATGTACATATGATCCGCATCTAAAGATTTACATCTAGGGCAGGGGTGAGCCTGAATGCGTGTAAACTTGTCCAGTCTGTGCGGAGTGTAGTACAGGCAATTTAGGAGCTTATATTGTATGCATCTATATCTGGCATTAAAGGAGGTGGCGCGGGTGTGTACGCACTTCCATATTGCTTCAGTGATGGGGTGTACCAGTTCGTCGCTCCATAGATCGTGCGCCGCACATGGCAACTCTGTAGGTTTGGTCATCAGCATTTTATATAGGGAGGACACAATCCCTCTAACCCTGGCTGAGTTATCTATATAGTGTATCTCCGGCGAGTCTGGGGGCTCATCAGGGTATGAGGGCCAGCAGGCACAAACCGCTGCTCTCAGTCTGAAATATTGCAGTAGCTCTAGCGCAGTGCCAGAGTGGCCCTGACGCCATGTTTGTGGAGTGATAAACTTCCCTTCGGGATAGAAATCGGTCAAGGCCCGATATCCCAAGTCCCAAGTCATACCAGTGTTTCATTAGGAGTTTATCATGTGTGGGTGTGAGGCCTGGGAATTGCCAAATGGGCAACCATTTATAGTACGGGTGAAGGCCGGGTTGTGAATGTAGTATTTGTTTCCACGCCATGATTGTGGCCGCCACGGGGTCGGCCTGGGATCAGTATGAAATGTGTGGTGGAGTATAAGAGCGATGGCGTTAACCCCCTCACCAGCTAGCTTCTCAAGCTTCACATGGGGGGGGGGTCAGTGAATGTGTACCAGTATGTGGTGTGTTGGGCTTATGCGGCATGGACGGGTCATACGGTGCCACTTCTTCCGGACCGCACCGGAATTCCACAATAATTGAGCGCAGAGAGAGTGCAGATTTCTGAAGTATCGTCTTCCAGGCCAGATCGGCACATTGACAAAGATGTAGAGCAATTTGGGGACAGTTATCATTTTAATTAGAGCCAGCCTGCCCGACAAGGAGAGCGGGAGGTTACGCCATCTCAACAGTTGGGCTTCAGCAAGCTGCGCCACAGCCCCGTAATTGTTAGCCAGTAGTGAAGACTTGGTGAGGAATACCTGCACCCTGAGGTATCTGATACCCTTTGGTGACCAGTGAAAGGGGAATTCACATGACGGCTGTGTTGTGGTCGGTGTGAGCGGGAAAATGTCAGATTTGGTATAATTAATAGAAAAGCCTGAAAAAGTGCCAATCTTGGTAATGTCCCGTATGATCGGGTCCAGGTGGGTGGACGGGTCCCTGATATAAAGTAGCACATCGTCTGCATACAGTGAAATGATCTCCGGGGTGTCGCGCAGACGTATACCTCTACGCGTGTGTTTGTCTCTGACGCTGTCAGCCGTGGGTTTGATGGCAAGTCCAAAAAGTATCGGGGAGAACGGGCAGCCCTGGCAGGTACCTCTATGGAGGGCGAAGGGGGCTAAGGTCCTGGTGTTGACCAGGACTCTGGCTATGGGGTCTGTGTAGAGCAGCTTGATATATGACATCATGCAAGGGCCAATTCCCATTTTATCGAGTACCGCCCACATGTATTGCCACGACACCATATCGAATGCCTTCTGGGCATCAAGGGTGACCGCTACTGCATTCGCATTGAGATCAATTCTGGCCAAGACGTTAAACAAGCGGTGGATATTGAGCGCTGTGGACCTACCGGGCACAAAACCACTTTGATCGGGATGGACTAAGTTTGTCATAATAGGGAGGAATCTATTGCGATAATCTTGGCGAATATTTTCATGTCGGTGTTGATCAAAGAGATGGGTCTGTAAGAGCCACATTTGTCCAGAGGTTTGCCAAGTTTGGCAAGCATAGTTATGAGCGCCTCGCGCATGGATTGGGGCAGGGTGTGCAAGCTTAGTGCCTCATTCCAGACCTCCAAGAGTCTGGGTGCCAGGATTGCTACATGCTCACGATAGAACTCAGTGGTGAAACCGTCCGGGCCAGGAGCCTTGCCCATCGGGCAGTTCGAGATGACTGTGGTTTTCTCATCAAGGGTGAATGGAGCTTCAAGCTGGTCGCTAGTGGTGCGGGAGAGGAGGGTCATGGGTATTTGGTCCAGCAAGGCATCTGTGTCTTGTAAACTATGTTCCTGCTGGGGGCCGTATAGAGTCATGTAGAACGCAGTGAATGTCGCGAAAATGTCCTGGTCAGACAAGCACAGGGTGCCGACTGCAGTTTTTAATACAGTCAATGCGAGTCCTGCCCCCCTCCGTGCGGACCAGCCTGGACAGCGTCCTCCTCGATCTGTCGCCCTCACCATATTTTCTGGCCGCTACGGGACGGGCATAGTACTGGACCTCCCTTTGGGCGTGGGACTCAAATGCTTCCAATTCCGCTCTGATCTGTGCCAGTGCGGTCGGGGAAGGGGCAGCAGCATTTTCTTTCTCAAGTTCCTTTAGTTTTGCCTCCAACCGTTGCAGGCTACTTTTGATAGCTTTGAGGAACCTGGCTTCTCTAGAAATGCACATCCCCCTAATGAAGACCTTGAATGCCTCCCATCGCACCCCGTCAGAGGTATCCCGCCTGTCATTGCAGTCAAAGAAGGTGTTAATATCAGCCAGGATATCAGCTTTGAAGACTATGTCGCGTAGGGCCTCAGCCTTGAATCTCCAAGAGGAGCGGGGGGGCGGTCCTGTCCCAATGCTATGCGTAGTGTTACGGGTGAGTGATCCAATAGTGTGCACAGTAGTATGTTGGACTCCGTGACCCTGCCCACCATGCAGCCTGATATGAGAAAGAGATCTATCCTGGAATGGCTATTGTGCACCGATGAGTAAAAAGTGTACTCTCTAGACTGTTGGTACTTTAGAAGTATGCTGGTGATGGCGTCGAAGAACTCTGGAGTGTCAAATTTAGGGGTGTATGTATTAACAAGGAGGCATTCCATGTTGGCGAGCAAGCAGTGAAGTATTACAAATCTACCCTCGGGGTCAATATGGATGGTGTGAAATGAGAATTGGACTGATTTGTGGATTCGTGTCAGCACCCCCCAGGACTGGGTTGAGTATTTCGTGTAGTACCTGTTGTTGCCCCACGTCAGGGCGAGGTATGTCACTAGGCGCCCCAGGGTGTGAGTTTCTTGGAGAAGGAGAATCTTAATGCCATGCCTCTGGGCATAGGCAGTTATCTTGCGAGCTTTGGTGAAGTTGCTCAGTCCGCGAATATTCCATGTCATTATATTAAGAGCCATGGTGTCACACTATGGGACATCCCTGCAGTAGTGTACATTCCCATGTCGTAGTCTGCGTTCACCACCGGTACAGCTGTAGTGTGCTGACGTCTTGCACCTCTCTGCCATGCCTTTTACTATAAACACAACCCCAACTATGCCCTCCCCCACCCTCATTGCCCAACCACAGCATGCAATGCAGTCCCCCCACCTTAGAACACAAGTGCCGCCAACCGGGCAGAATCCACCAAGAGGTGAAGGCCGAAGGGCCAAATCCATTGTGGATTAATCCGCATTTCTGCCCAACAGGGGCAAAATATAAGGAGTAACCAAATTAAAACAAACATTGCAATTGTAGCGGAGAGCGCTAGTGCCCTGCGGCCGGCAACTTAAGTATGATGTGGGGTAGCATTGCCGTCCCAGTGATGCTACTGCGGTAGACGGATCTTGTGATCGGCCTCTGAAACCAGAGGGCGCCCTCAGGCCAGGCAGCCGAGTAGGAGAAGGAGGGTCGCAAGGCTAGCCCCAGGCACCAAGAGGAGGAGGGAGAGTGTAAGTCGTCTAGGAGCCAACCCGCAACCCAATGTACGTGATATGAGGCCATATCTGCAGAGTGAACGAAGATTGGTTGCCATTAACACATCGAAAGATAAGGACCAGTGGACATGATGTGACATTCCGGGCCATACTGTTCATGATCAGTCACCGTTGGGGGGGTCGATCCTTGGCCCATGTAGCGGTATCTGCAATTCGATGAATTTCACCGCCTCGTCCGGGACTGTGAAGAAATATAGCTTGCCATTGCAGGTAATTTTCAGCCTCGCTGGGAACAGAATGGCGTAGGGGATGTTGTGCTCCCTGAGCAGCATCTTCACGCCGAGGAATTGGCACCTCTCCTGCTGCACCGCAATTGAAAAGTCAGGGAAGATTCTGATAGTGTGGGCCTCAAATCATAGTTCTCCCTTCTCCCGGGACAGGCGGAGGATGAGGTCCCAGTCGCGATAATTTAGTATCTTAGCGATAATGGGCCTGGGAATGTTGCCCGGTCTAGCGCGAGGTGATAGGGCCTGATGGGCTCCCTCCACTGTGAAAAACGGTGAAAGATCCGGATTGTCCAGCAGGTCTTTAAGTAGTTTTTCAACTGCATCCTCCATCCGCCCCTTAAGGGCGTTCCCGGTAACCCCGAGAATGCGCAGGTTGTTTCTGCAGGAGCGAGACTCCAAATCGTCACATTTCGCCTTGACATTTTTCATTTCCCGTGACAGGGAAGCCACAGTGTCTTGGAGCATGTGGATTCCATCTTTGTTGAGCGAAATTCTATTCTTGGCCTCAGTGATCGTGGATCCCGCCTGGCCCACTCGAGTCTTAAGTGAGGCAACATTTGCATATCATATTGATATATATACAAGGGGTTTTGGTTGGGCGGGTTTGGGTTGGGTTGGGAGGGGGCCTGCGGGGGGTTCCCCCCTCATATATGTTACAATTGACCTTCACAATTCGGTCGATTGTGAAAAGGTCAATTGTCATTTGAACAGTTGTAATACGAACAATTCGTATACAACCATAACATCCCTTTAACAAAGTTTTTGCACTGAATGTGCTAGGTTTTTTCTTAGGGCGACTGAACCGTAACATGCCTTTAACAATGTTTTTTTTTACTGAATTTGATAGGTTTTTAGTAGCACAACTTAACCATAATGTCCCTTTAAAAACACGTTTTCATTGAATTTCATAGGTTACCCTTAGTTTGTATAGATGTACCATACAGCATACCAAATGTATGTCTGCATGCCGATGGGCACAGTAACCGCAGACTGTGTGTCTGTTCACGGATAGCAGCTAGAATTCAGACTGCTGAAAAGGGATGGGGTTCTCCTACAGAGTGGTACCATTCAGCAAAGACAAGGAACATATACAAAGAGCACCATTTATGTGCATTGCAAGGAAAAATGGATTAGGTCTGCAAACTCTGTACTTGTGAAACAAACAGAGCAAAGGCATAGAGTATACACCATAATGGAATGCACCAATAAGCGAAATAACGTCTACGTCCAACAAAATAACCGCACTGCTGCTTTACATAGGAATGAAGAAGGAAATGGCAGAGTAAAGACTGCAAAGTATTGAGAGCAGAACGTCACTACAATGCAGTAAGTAAACTCAAGTTTCTCCTATAATTGCAGAGCTTGTGCAGTCTACAATAGTGGAAAACCATGATGTTTTTTTTGTTGCACGCAGCAATGCCAAGAACCCTGGAATGTCTGGAAGAGAATTTCCCTCATGACGAAATGAGTAACTATACTAACCCCATTGATACACAGCACAGTCTGAAAAGTAAGACAGTTAATATGTATTGCTTCATTTACACCTAACAGATATGTTTATATTTAACAGGACATACTGGAAATGAAGGAAATGCACCACAAGCAGCACTGCTTCCACAAGAGCATATGGCCACAGGAAATGAAGGAAACTCCATAAAGAACAGCCTAGATAGCCTAGATGCCAAAATGGAACAATTGCTAAACAATTTAGCTGCATTAAAAGATTTTGTACAAGGACATATTATGGGAAAAATAAAATACCACTGCCCCACCTTCACATGCACACCTTCCCTATTTCTCAGCCCACCATCCCAAAGAAAATCCCTTTGAGTAGAGACGTTAGAATAAGACCTCAATCCTTGGCTCCCCTCCTGACGAACTTGTGCAAATCCCCAATTACCCTGTGTATATATCCATTTCTGTTATCCCTTCCCTTTCCTAATAGTGCCATTATATGTCAAAAATTAAATGTGTAATTGTAAAGTGCTGCTGAGTAAGTGGGTGGATTTCCTTATTTTTTAAATTCCATTGTGAGTCTGTGACGCACAGATCTGTCCTGGATGGCTGCAGTTAAGCAAAATGGTGGTTTCCTATGGAAACCACACCTGCCTGGCATATGCACAATCACAATGCAGGTATCCATAGGATTCCAGCACTGGCTGCATATCTGCATCTTGTGATGCACTTTTAATTAGTTGTGGGAGTGCACGTCTGTCTGTTCCACCGATATGCGCATGCATGTGTAATCCTCTGTGTCCTGGTAACACCGCCCCTGTCCAGCATGGTGGGAAAAATTAGTGATGTACTTTCAGTAATTTGAGGCGTTCACCCATATCCTACAGACAGCTGTACACATGAACATTGCACTTGCTGTAGCCTACAAACACCCAGCTTGTTTCACACTTTTAATCCGGGGAGGCCAACCCTGTTCGTAGGACACCTATGCACATGTGCACAAAGTGTTCCACCCAAAACGCATCCTGCGGACAGCTGTCCCATTCAAGAACATGTACTGTTTTCTGCGATGTAAGGAGTGTTATTGTAAAAGCACACCCTTTCAAAAGTACCACACTGTGCCATTTTACATGTAACTGACAGATTTATGCCCACATACTGGTTCCAAGTTCCCCACAGCAGCCCTGCAAAAGGCCACACTCCAGAGCTGCTCCGCATTCTGTTTTTGCCTTTGCAGAGCAGAGTAGCGGGCTACATGGCTTCATGCTGGAATTGCTTTCTGAGTTATTCTTCTGTGCTATATCACCTTTGCAACTAATGCCAAACATGGCTGCTGCTATTGCCTCTAAGTCAGCAGCACCCAGGCCCTCGCCCTCACCACCACCTCCTTCTGAAAGGCCTGAACAAGGGAACAGGCATGGTGATGTAGATAGAGATCAAGAGGAGACCAAGGATGAAGTAGAGCAAATCCCCAGTGCCTGCAAACAGTGTGAGTGCTGGGTGGGGAAAATGTTTACCAGCGTAGGAGACATGCCGAAATGTCGTGCTAACCAGTTCAGATGCACTGACTCAGTCGCGGAAAACCTGACTTGTACATCTACAGCACCACCTCCATGCAACAACACCTCAAATCAAACCACAAGGCAGCAGTTTGGATGAGAGTGCTCTTCGAACAGGTCAGTAGGTTACTTTCCTCTACAGAATTCTCTGCATGTGCTCCTACCACAACCAGGGACACTTCAGTGGGGCAGCGATCCCTAAACCAGCCTTGCAAATTACCATGACCTTTCAAAGATCATTGTATTGTGCATGTAAAAAATGAAATAAATAAATAATTAAATGCTGCGACACGGTACTCTGCAGAGGGAGCAACTTCAAAGTGCTTTTGCGGGTTCGAGCTGGGAGCATGAGAATGACTTCCCCCTCCCTAAGTGAGGGCCACCCAACATCTTCCTCTCTCTGCACTTGCCCTATTTTATGCCTGTGGTTGGGGCCCCAACCATGCCCTCCCTTCCCTTCCTTTCCTTCTGTGTCGTGTGTTACAAGACCTAGAAAGATACAAAACAACGAAAAAAGAAAACAAGTTTAAAAAGGCTCCTTCCAGAGCCACCTTTCAGATTTCAAAAATGGAATTGCCAATAAAAAGGATGCAGCCGCCGCACATCCTATAAGCTCCACAGATTGTGCGGTAAATAATGGGAGCGGTGGCTCCGTCAAAAACATTGCAGTTATTTCGGGGAGGCTTTTTATGGTGTTTGTTTGTGTTTCAAATGGTTGAAATGGGAAACATGTATTAGAAAAATGCTTGCAGTACTTGCAAAAAGGGCAGCAATGCATTTTGGATAGTTCAGAGAAAAAGCTGATTGCGGGCATCAGTAAAATGAACTCCTTCCATGGGAAAAATCTTTGCGCTACTAAACGTGATATTTGCATTGTGGAAGTAGGACATGCCAACATCTCTGAAAAAGGCACATATAGCCTTCTTGACATTGGGCCTGACTTTCTCCAATTCCGGACCAAATGAAGAAGAACGTAGCCACCTCTGTGGGTGCACAATGCAAGAAAAAATGACTGTCGATTTCAGAAACATACCCATGACTTGCCCAAATGCCTCCTTTATCGCAAACTGCATAGAAAATCTGGTAACATGTCCTAAACTGTTCCCTCCACAATGAAGAATAATAATGTCTGGCTGATCGAGCGTCATCAAAATGTCACAAAGAGGAACCAAAATCAGCCACTTCATTGCACATACTCCATACCAGTGCATATCCACATGATAGAATCCAAAATGTGCAGACGCTCCACAGTGTTTTGCATGCTCTTTCCACCAATGTACCTAGGAGTCCTGCAAAATCCATGCACTCTGCCTCCTGAACGACACAGCCATAACCATAGGCTTCTGCATTCCTCTCTACAGACAGACCTTCTGCCACAGTCTCTGTGTACACACCACACCCAGAAACCTTATTGACCAATCCCTTACCCTCCACAGACCCATGTCCATGCCTGCCTTCTTCAAAAGCCCCAGATGCTGCAGGTGCAATCCTGGAACTACCGCGGTGTCCGCGGACATATCGTGCTGTGTAAGGGAGTGGGGGAACACATTTCAACCAGGGTACAGGATTTCTTATTTAGTGGTGGCTCTGAGAAGAGCCTTCTTTTATAGGTGCTTGTAAACAAACACCTTTTTTAAAAGTTTTTTTTTTATAGGTGTTTATGTTTTCTTCTCATCCTTACATTCTTACAGGAACCCCTTCAAAGCATCTTGTAGATTGTAAAACAAAATATAATTTCCAATGGTGGACAAAGAAATGGAAAAGGTACACATTTTGAGAATTAAGGATCTCATTGTCACAGGAGAACATCCCAGCAGTGCACAAAAATTCACACATGCTTCTGTTTATAGGACACCTTCCAAGCTCTAGCTGCGGACAAAGTAGATTCAGATATTCCCATACTTTTCTTGGTGGTATGCATGAGAATACCACCTTTGCAGTGGGAAAAACCTGCTTCACTGCTTTCACCAACTTCTTAAGTCAACGAAGCAAAAGTGCACAAGGGATGTAACCCAAATGCATGGCTCCATAATGCACCACAACAACATGAACATTAGTGACACTGGCCACATCTCTGCAAACTGCAACCACAGAGGTGAAACTGCACACATGCACACTGTGCCACATAGCCTCCACTCCTTCAAAATTGAAATTGCCAGCAATGGCTCTTTCCTGGGCATACCTGTGCAGATCATGCACAAAGGCATCACCCACGAACAACACAGTGAGTCTCTCCATCTCTGCCAGCCTCACTACACAAAGCAATCAAAAAAAGTATTATTGCCCCTTCCTGGGAACCACACCCTCAACACCTGATTGGATAATCAACACAATCCCATTTCCATGCCCAGCGTGCTGAGAAGTACAGGATGTGGCACGTGTGCTTCCCCAACTACCGTGAGGGTGGCACCCCAATAAAGCAGGGGCAGTCCTTCTTCCCTTTCTACTACTGATTTTCCAGCACTCCTCATTGGGTACTGTTAAATAGTCACATACACATCCACCAATCACATCCAAGACCTCTGCATCTAACACTATAATTTCTGTGCAACACACCATATGTACCATTAAACACTCAGAGTACAAGTCTGGTGTTATTCGAAAGTACTTCCAATAGAAAGCTATGTGAATGTACCCTAGATTTCTGCATCCAGATTCATTCACATCAGCACCAATCACCACAAAGTACAGGTATCAATATTTTTTATACAGTATTTCTGCAACTCGGTTATAAGTGCCTCTGAGCAGGGTACGTGCCACTGAACCTCCATAACAGACTCAAAGAGCGTCCTGTAATTTCTCCGATCACCTACCATCAAATGCCACTTGCAATGGTATGTGCTTTGAAAGGTTTCATTTACCCATATCAGCCATTGTAATATCCAAACAGTTACTATCTTCTTTCCTTCTGTCAATTGTATGACTTTTTTCCACACTAACGCATCATCTATAAAATGTGCAAAATTGTCACAGAAAAGGAGCACTGAATGCTTCCTAAGAACCTAAACCAAGTATATACATTGCATGCATGGGAACATTGTGCCTGCCACTTACCTTGCACACTTCACAGAATGTAACATTACTTAGAAAGACAAACAAATGTATGTGTGCATTGACAACAGTACCAATCGTAAATGTGGATATATAAATCCAACAAGTGAAATGATTGCTCTACTCATGCAGGAAGCATATATGTGCAGAGAATTTAATGGAATTTCACACACAAAATCATTTTCCTTTCCAAGCTGTACACCTTTCTGAACATTTTTCTCACCCTTCTACAACTAGGACTAATCCATTTGCAAAGTAAATACTCCTTCACCAATGCACACACTTGCTAAACCGCACGTCATACAGCACACTTACAAATTAACCACTTATCCCCTTACCAACAATGCTGATGCTCCCAAATCCCCATTCATATACAAAGCCATCCAATTAGACACACACACTAAGTCTTACTGCCAGCACTTCCCCCTACCCTTGTGAATGATATACTCTCAAAATGCAGTCAGTATGCCATTAACAAACATGTTTTCTTACTGTCTTCTTTGACAGTTGCAGAAACCACCTCTGTCCTGAAAGCCAGTGGCGTGTGAACTTGAAAATGCAACCCACAGTAAGCCTACTCTCTACAGACAAGAAAGTGCAATGCTACCACAGAGTTTCACCTCATACTGAGACAGTGCAGTGTTTTTGGATTTTAAGGTACACAATTGCAGCAAACCACTGCTATTTTCTTCATTCTTACTCATTGCACCTCAGCAGTTGCTATCTTTGTATGATCATGTTGCCACCATTATATTAACTTCCAAATAGCAATATAGCGCTCCCACCATACACTAACACACCATTACCCAATCACACACCGCACACATATACATCACAAAATGTGCACACCCACACTTTTTCCCCCCAACAGCTGCTACAGAATGCCTAGCAACAATGAACTGCCTAGAAAATAACACAGAAATGCACCAGCTCGGAAGTGGCGCTGTGGAGCAGCCCAAGATGGCTGTCTAGCCTCTCAGCTCCGTGCGGCGTAGGCATTAATCCTTGAACATCTGCGGTCCTCATTGCTATATGACACCGCTACTTCGCTGAGGCACTGTGCACACCCGTGGCCATGCTCTGTGAGAATTTGGGACCATTTTGACATTCGGGGACCCAGCTGCAACCCCTGAGAGCTGCCAGACAGGTGCGGGCCTCGCCGGCGTGCGACCGTCGGCCGGCCTCCCTCGCCAGGATCCCCTTCCAGAGGCCGCGCTGTGATGGCTGTGGAGGCGTCCCGTTCCCTCCCACCGCATATCAAAGAGGGGCCGCTGCGTGCTTCGGCCTCCGGCCCCCTCTGCTGTGATCACCTTCCTGGCCCTGCACCAGGACGGCCGGAGGAACGGCCCCGGCCCCCCTCCCTTCATGCATCGCTGAGGAACCTAAGGCGCACCGCGGGAGCCCAACACTGCTGGCTGTGGGTGCTCCCTGGAAGTGAGCCGCGGTGGACATAGCCGCGTTCTGGGCCTGTGCTAGAGCACGCCCTTCACCCTCACCCCCCTCCGGAGAATCAATCATCGGGCTGCCCGCGGCCCCTTATTTACTGCAACAGTCGTTTCCACCCAGAGTGGGGATTCAGGTGAGGAGCGGGGGGGTGGTGAGTGCGGCGTCCCCCCCTCTCTGAGGCTGCCCATTCCACATGCGCCCGTGTGCACTGCCTTTATTGTCGACCCGGCGGCACCTTTTCTGCTATACGTGGGCCCCACTACACACCAGCTTGCCAAGTGTGGGGCTCGCCATACAAACTGACTGAGGCCAGGCCACCTTACAATCTTAAAACCACCTTGCTGCTGGGCTTTGCCACCTATGCTGCGATCTTCACACACAGCTGGGGCAGGGTCATCGGGTGAGGGCTTCTGGCCCAGCTGAGACCTACACCTACTCGCTTCATTGCCCTCCCCCCACCAGCATCCCTCTCCAACTTCTAGACCTACGCCGACCAAATGCCAGGCAGATCTAAGAGCACTACCCACGGGGGCACCATGGAAAAGTTCACCAAAACGGTCCCTCGAGCTGAGTCAGACCAAGCATCATCCTCACAAGACGCACCTGACCCGGGCCCTGACCGCAGGGTCACAGCACCTGATCTCACCACTTTAATGGAATCCATGGCCAAAAACTTTGCTGCTTTTCACGAAAAGCTCGATGACATCAATGCAAATGTTGCCTCACTTAAGACTCGAGTGGGCCAGGCGGGATCCAGGATCACTGAGGCCAAGAATAGAATTTCGCTCAACGAAGATGGAATCCATGTGCTCCAAGACACTGTGGCTTCCCTGTCGCGGGAAATGAAAAATGTCAAGGCGAAATGTGACGATTTGGAGTCTCGCTCCCGCAGAAACAACCTGCGCATTCTCGGGGTTACCGGGAACGCCCTTAAGGGGCGGATGGAGGATGCAGTTGAAAAACTACTTTAAGACCTGCTGGACAATCCGGATCTTTCACCGTTTTTCACAGTGGAGGGAGCCCATCAGGCCCTATCACCTCGCGCTAGACCGGGCAACATTCCCAGGCCCATTATCGCTAAGATACTAAATTATCGCGACTGGGACCTCATCCTCCGCCTGTCCCGGGAGAAGGGAGAACTATGATTTGAGGCCCACACTATCAGAATCTTCCCTGACTTTTCAATTGCGGTGCAGCAGGAGAGGTGCCAATTCCTCGGCGTGAAGATGCTGCTCAGGGAGCACAACATCCCCTACGCCATTCTGTTCCCAGCGAGGCTGAAAATTACCTGCAATGGCAAGCTATATTTCTTCACAGTCCCGGACGAGGCGGTGAAATTCATCGAATTGCAGATACCGCTACATGGGCCAAGGATCGACCCCCCCAACGGTGACTGATCATGAACAGTATGGCCCGGAATGTCACATCATGTCCACTGGTCCTTATCTTTCGATGTGTTAATGGCAACCAATCTTCGTTCACTCTGCAGATATGGCCTCCTATCACGTACATTGGGTTGCGGGTTGGCTCCTAGACGACTTACACTCTCCCTCCTCCACTTGGTGCCTGGGGCTAGCCTTGCGACCCTCCTTCTCCTACTCGGCTGCCTGGCCTGAGGGCGCCCTCTGGTTTCAGAGGCCGATCACAAGATCTGTCTACCGCAGTAGCATCACTGGGACGGCAATGCTGCCCCACATCATACTTAAGTTGCCGGCCGCAGGGCACTAGCGCTCTCTGCTACAATTGCAATGTTTGTTTTAATTTGGTTACTCCTTATATTTTGCCCCTGTTGGGCAGAAATGCGGACTAATCCACAATGGATTTGGCTCTTCGGCCTTCACCTCTTGGTGGATTCTGCCCGGTTGGCGGCTTGTATATATATATATATATATATATATATATATATATATATATATACAAGGGGTTTTGGCCACAGAGGTGGCCATGTAGTTATGGTTAAGTTGCTGTTTCCATAGGAAGAGCACTATTTGGGCAGCTTATAACTTCGCTCTCCCTGGACGGATCCTCACCAAACTTTGCAAAAAAAAGTATTTGGGTCACTCTGAATTCTTTTCCAAAGTTTGGTGAGGATTCGTCCAGGGGGGGCAAAGTTATACGGGGGGTCCCAAAACTTTTTTTTTCCCATAGACTGAATAGGAAAAAAATGTTGCTCGCGTCTACAGCCCAAACCGCTGGACGGATTTTCACCACCATTGGACCAGGAGCAGCGGCTTGGTCCCGAAAGTGTGCTTTTGCAATTTTGGTTAAAATCCGTCCAGTAGTTTTTTAAAAAATGACCAAAAAGTAGGTAAAAAAAAATTAGTGATATCTGTGTTCGGTCCGCGGACACACTTCCCTGTTCGCTCCGCGGACAGTGTCCTGATTAGCCAATCGGCTTACGTGATGTTCGCGGACATGCAACGTGTTCGCTGATTGGATGGCGTGGAGCGTGAAGCGCGTCAGATTTTCGGTAGCGCCCGCCATCTTGGATTCGCGGTAGTCCGCGGACGTCGCAGTGAAACTTTGTTCAAAATTTGTATTTAGTAGAGTGTGTTGGTGTGTAGGAGTGTTTGGGGAGGGTGGGAGTGTATGAGATTGAAAGTTGTGTTTTTTATGTGTTAGACGTTCTTTTTGTGTTCGATTTGTCTGCGGACATCACGGGTGTTCTGAAATGTTCTAAATAAACTGAATGGGGGGTGTTCTGAGGACTCAATATGTGTCCGTTTTGTTCGCAAGCAAACTGAAACTGTTCTAAGAACACTTGCAGTGTCCTGAAATGTTCGCAAATAAACAAAATGGGGGTGTCCTGAGGACGCTGTCCATATTGTTTGTTGTCAAATTGAATATGTTCTAAGAACACTCGCAGTGTCCTGAATTGTTAGCAAATACACAAAATGGGGGTGTTCTGAAGACGTTGTCGAACACTCGCTGTGTCCTGAAATGTTCGCAAATATCAATGGGGGTTGTGGCTGAGAAGTTGAATGTGTTCTAAGAACACTCGCAGTGTCCTGAAATGTTCGCAAATAAACAAAATGGGGGTGTCCTGAGGACGCTGTCCGTATTGTTCTCTGTCAAGTTGAATGTGTTCTAAGAACACTCGCGGTGTCCTGAAATGTTCACAAATAAACAAGATGGTGGTATTCTGAAGACGGTTCTAAGAACACTCGCGGTGTCTGGGGAATGTTCGTAGGGGGTGTCCTGAAGACGCTGTCAGTATTGTTCTCTGTCAAGTTGAATGTGTTCTAAGAACACTCGCGGTGTCCTGAAATGTTCGCAAATGGGGGTGTTCTGAAGACGTTTCTAAGAACACTCCCGGTGTCCTGGAATGTTCGTAGGGGGTATCCTGAAGGCATAGTCCGTATTGTTTGCTGGCAAGTTGAATGTGTTCTAAGAACACTCGCAGTGTCCTGAAATGTTTGCAAATAAACAAAATGGGGGTGTCCTGAGGACGCTGTCCGTATTGTTCTCTGTCAAGTTGAATGTGTTCTTAGAACACTCATGGTGTCCTGAAATGTTCGCAAATAAACAAAATGGGGGTGTTCTGAAGACGTTTCTAAGAACACTCCCGGTGTCTGGAATGTTTGTAGGGGGTGTCCTGAAGGCATAGTCTGTATTGTTCGCTGGCAAGTTGAATGTGTTCGAAGAACACTCGCAGTGTCCTGAAATGTTCGCAAATAAACAAAATGGGGGTGTCCTGAGGACGCTGTCCGTATTGTTCTCTGTCAAGTTGAATGTGTTCTTAGAACACTCATGGTGTCCTCAAATGTTCGCAAATATACGAAATTAGGGTGTTCTGAGGACACTGTCCGTATTGTTCGTTGTCAAGTTGAATGTGTTCTAAGAACACTTGCGGTGTCTTGAAATGTTCGCAAATAAATAAGATGGTGGTCTTCTGAAGACGTTTCTAAGAACACTCCTGGTGTCTGGAATGTTCGTAGGGGGTGTCCTGAAGGCATAGTCTGTATTGTTCGCTGGCAAGTTGAATGTGTTCTAAGAACACTCGCAGTGTCCTGAGATGTTCGCAAATAAACAAAATGGGGGTGTCCTGAGGACGCTGTCCGTATTGTTCTCTGTCAAGTTGAATGTGTTCTTAGAACACTCATGGTGTCCTCAAATGTTCGCAAATATACCAAATGAGGGTGTTCTGAGGACACTGTCCGTATTGTTCGTTGTCAAGTTGAATGTGTTCTAAGAACACTCGCGGTGTCCTGAAATGTTCGCAAATAAACAAAATGGGGGTGTTCTGAAGACGTTTCTAAGAACACTCGCGGTTTCCTGGAATATTCATAGGGGGTGTCCTGAAGGCGTAGTCCGTATTGTTCGCTGGCAAGTTGAATGTGTTCTAAGAACACTTGCAGTGTCCTGAAATGTTCGCAAGTAAACAAAATGGGGCTGTCCTGAGGACACTGTCCGTATTGTTCGTTGTCAAGTTGAAAGTGTTCTAAGAACTATTGCGTTGTTATGAAATGTTCGTAGGGGGTGTCCTGAAAACACTGTCCGTATTGTTCGCTGGCAAGTTGAAAGTGTTCTAAGAACACTCATAATGTCCGCGGACATTAAAAGTTTCCATAGACCATAGTTTAAATGTTTGACTCTATGGATCTGATATGCTGCGGTGGTTGTTGCCAGGGCATAGAGTCTTGGGTGCATGAATGTATGCCCTGTCAACAACCACCGCAGCATTACACACTCGTATTTGCTTATAACTTTGGGTGAAAAACAAATGTATAAGGAACAAAGGTATTAGATACTATGGATGTGATATGCTGCTATGTTTCTCCTTATTATTGTATACTTACTCTTTGGTCTAGTAACGGGAGTCCATGTTTTTCTTGTTAATTTCTGTGATAAAAGAAAATAGCATGTTATACTTTTTTTTTTTTTTGGACCCTCATATTTAGTAGATTACAAATCAGAGTACTGTGCAATTTGCTCAGTTTCTGTATTTGTTGCTAAAATCATTGGTTCCGTGGGAGAAAAAAAAAACATGTTGGGTTAAAAGAAAACCTTTTTCTGTTATGCTACAGTTTATTTGTTTGTTTGTTTTCAGTGTTCACTTGTTGTTTCTGGCTAATGCTTTATACATTGGCTTGTTGTATTGTTTTGGAGCAGTAACATATTATTTATTTGTTTTGATATTATAAAATTTTGGAGCAGGTAGATACCGATTGGCGTATTCTAACTGTCTATTTTTTTGGATATATTTTAGTGGTATTGATTTATCTATTTGGATATTGCTAAATTTTGGGACAGTTAGATACCAATTGGCGTATTCTAACTGTGTATTTTTTGGTCTAATTTAGTGGTATTCATTTATCTGATTAGTTGTTGTAGAATCTTTGAGCAGTTAGATAGCTTTTGGAGTATTCTAACAGTTTATATTTTTTTAACACAAGTTTACTTAGGGTTTAAATACAGTTTAGTTATCAAATTTTGGTTTTAAGAACATCAAATAAGCGTTTGTAAGATTTCCTGGTAATCTCTGCTTTAGAGTAATGGTACTATCATTACATTCAAACCATCCACATTTCTTTTTTATATATGCAGTGTAGTGCCCTGAATTGGTTGTGGCTCCTGCGTGGTAGATTATACCTATTGTTGTGAAGGTTTTCTTACCAAGTGATATTTGACCATGTGTGAATCCAGTCAGCTTGCAGTTGTTTTTGGTACAATCTGCATTGTAACGTAGAAGCATTAGTATTATGTATTTACTATGTGTTTGTATTACTAACGTAGAGCGATTATCTGAATTGCAGGTAGAGCATAATCTACCATGGTTTGCATTTTGTACAAGTCGCTGAAATGGAATGGATTCACAGTTTGGTATTGATATATATATATATATGAATTGTTCATTGGAGATTTCTTCTTGTGTTACATTGTTGCAGAGAGTGCATGTATGTTTCCACATGTATGAAATATGAAAGATTTAAATTATGGGTATGTTTTTGTTTTCCAGTACTTGTAGTAAGTACATTAGATATTCTTGTGGATCTTCCTGTGAATTTATAGTGAATTTCACCATTCCAGCACAGTAGTCCAATTGTTGTCTTATTCCAAAAACACTATACGTGTTGTCAGGATTGTTTGCTGCATTTCTGTGAAGTACTAACATTTGCAAACACAATGGGTCTGTACTGTGTAAGTAAATGTTGTCAACAATTGGTGGTAATTGAAATAGATTATTCATTGCTACATTTGCGTAGCAACTTACACCAACTATATTTGAGAATTTAAATGGTCCAGGTAGTTCTGTATCTAACTGCTTTTTTTGGAGTTTGTCTTCCTTCTTTAAAGAAGTACTTGGTTTACTTTCCCTAATTGATTCTTTTTTGCTTGTAGTACTTGATGAAGTATTAGTTTCTTTTACTCTCTTTGGAGGATTTGCAGTGACATCCTGTTGCATTTCTGTTTGATTTATTTTTCTTTTATAACGTTTTACTTTTTGTGGAACAGAATATGTGTTTAGGTGGGGGGTGTATAGTGAGCGAAGTCTATTGTATTCTAAAATGCAAGGAATATCAGCGTTTATTTTACCTGCATCAAAGTTGATTAGAAATAGACAGTCAAGTGTACGTGAGCGTGATAGTGCTACATAGCTCATGCCTTCTTTAAAGACTGTGTTACCAATATCTATCATTGCTTTGTCTAGGGTAAGACCTTGTGATTTATGAATCGTGACTGCGTATGCAAGAGTTAGAGAAAAATGTTCTCTGCGTACATACATATCTTTGAAGAGAAGGAATCTAGCTGTTGAGCATCCTATCCTTTTTATTTCTGAAAGTTTGTCAAAGAATATATTGACAAACTAAATTTTGTTGTTGCGTGGGTATGTTTGAAAGCCAACAACTGTACCCAGTGCTCCATTAACTAGTCCTTGGTCCACGTCAAGGTTACGTTTAAGCATTACTCTGCAATTTAAGGATAATTTTAATATCTTTTCTAAGCCTGCTGTGTTTGAGATTGATTTTTCTAAACTATTTAGTCTTGTTGTGGCTTGGTCACACATGAGTAGTGTCATACCATGTACATCTAATTTGTCTGTGGTGCTAATTTCCATGATTGGTTGCATTTCTTTACTTAGCATGATTTCATTGAATTTGAAACAGCTTGCAAGAGTTGGCATTAAGGCCATACAATTGACATTTTTGTGGGCTAAATGTTCCATAACATCTGTAGCACATGCATTATTGCCATGAAGTGCATTAATGTGCCGGGTTTTCAATATTGCTTTTGCTTGTTTAGAAAGTATAGCAACTCTGATACTTTTTAAAATGTTGGCATAAGTGAGATCTGCAGATTGTCGCATGTTTTCTGTTAATTGTTTGTATTGGAAATGTTGCCAAAGGTTGACATTTCCAATGCTGCCAACAGTTTTACGGCAGAGTTTGTGTCCTAATGTTTTAAAAATAGGCTCACCTTTTACTGGTCTTAATTGAAGCAGATCTCCAAAAACAATAATGTGTTTTCCTGCAAAGAGCTCTTCATAGTCTGTTTTGAGTACTTCTTGTAATCTGAGGTGAATCAAAGCTAACATCAGGTTGGAGACCATGCTCACTTCATCTATTAGTAGCATTTTCATTTGTTTCAATACTCTGCGTAATTCAATTGCAGCTTCTGCAGAAAATTTGTAATAGTCTAATTTTTCTGGTGTTCTACTGGTAATAGTAGTAATCGATGTAATGTAACACCACCTATGTTGTAGGCAGCTAAACTTGTGGGGGCAGTGACAACAGCTGACAGTTTGTTGTTTGTCAATTGTTGAAGGAACTTACTAATGATTTTGATTAGGAATGTTTTGCCAGAACCAGCTTCACCACTGACGTACAGTAGTATAGGTTTATAATTATGGCAGGAACATTCTCTATTTTCACGTTTTACACCATGTGCAATTTGTTTTGTTACTTCTTGAAAAATGCTACTTTGCTCATTGTTTAGTTTTGATTGTAGTATAGTTAAGTCTTCCTTATCTTCATACTGACACATGGTGTTTTCTACTTCTATCATAGCTAATTCTGCCTCATTTATTATTAGTGGTCCTCCCATTGGTTCTTGGCTTCCTGTTACAGAAGATTGACTACTGTCAGGAGTGTCCTTATCTAGTTGGGCTTGGAGTTCTTCTTCGTGTTGCTGTTCATTGTGCAACATTGTTTTGTACTGTGTAAAGTTTACATCAGTTATAGTGCTTTCATTTGCTTTGAAAGCATCCTCATATGAGTCATAGTTATCTAGTAATTGTTCTTCTTTTCTCCATGCTTTGAAGAGTTGTAGCAGGGACATGTAATATACTTCTTTATGTTGAGGAGTCTTTAATGACAATTTGATTTGATTAATTAAATTTGGTTTAGTGAGTTTAACTAAGCTGCCTTCACAGTTTGTCACTCTATATTTACCTTTTTTTTCATCAGGTTTCATATTATTTTTGTATGTGTAGTTTTGAGCTATGTGGTATAGACACATGTTTTCCAAAGTATTACTTCTGTTTTGGTAGTATGTGTCCAATAAATTGTTTTTTAAAATGTCTTGGCTGTTGGGATCATGTTTGGCTATTGTTTCTATATCTTCATATGGTTTTAGAACTCTTTTTCTAGATTTAGCTGGACCAAGACTTAGCCATACTATATTTTCAGATTTACCATACAATGAAGTACCAGTTAAACGATCAGCTGCTTCATAAGATCCACATTCTCTATGGGTGAGCATTTGTATGCCCAAGCTGTATAATTTCTGAGATACTGTTTTATCTGATGACAGGTCATTCCAGAGGTCTTGGAGCTCTGTCTTTTCTGCTTTAGTTAAGTATGCTGTGACATATCGTGCAACTGCAGTAGAATTGTCTGCAATGTACTGCACATCTATGTTTGCATTCCATAAGTGGGCAATGATTGCATTATAATCATTGATATATTTTTCTTCTTCTTTTCTTTTTATGTAATATGTATTTTTAGGTGACTTACCTTTAACACTATGTCTAACTGAAGACATGAGGTTGTTCACTTGACCTGCATTTGTAACAGGTATAGGGAAACCAAATCGGCATTTGGTGTAGTATTTCCCTTTGTTTTTGTATTTGCAACGACAATATTTTCCACATTTGTGTCTTTGAAATTGTAAAATTTGTGCATGAAGATCACTATTTGTGGCTTCTGATGGAATTTCACAAGTGACATATTTTTCAATAAACTGTAAAACAGTGGCATCACTGTCTTGACCAAATTTAGGAGCATCTTTAATCCATAAAAGCATGTGGATATGTGGTGCTCCTCTGGCTTGGTATTCTTTTCTCCCAAAGAGGTATTGCACTTCTCAAAGGTGAGGAACAGTTTTATTACAAATAAAATGTAGCATAGCAATGAAGCGATGGTGAAAATATCTTGAAACATTAACAGGATCCAAAGAACAAAGTTCTCCAGGTGTAAGTATATCTATGTTTGTTTTGTTTTTATTTGATATGCGTAGGAAATCATGTAAATCTTCCCATGCATATTCTGCACAACTTAATGTAACAAACCAAGTGGGTGGGCCAAGGTTTCTGATCATACAACGTACATCTCCATGACGTCGAAACCAGTACTCTTTAGTACCACACATATTTGCTAATAGATTTGTAATATTTGATTGTAAAACTTCATCCTTTTGTTGCACTTTTTCTAATAATTGTATAGCTGTCATATTTTGAAAGTGTGATCCTGATTTTGATATATGTGCAACTCTGTAACATAAAGTTGCTCGTTCACTTTCAAAGAGTAGGTGGAATATGTATTCCACATTTTGTCTAAATCTGGGATCTTCAGAATACATCCGTAATGAGCGGTATTCTGAAGCTGATATTTGAATAGGTCTATCATCTTACCTTCCTCCTTTGCCAGTAGGAAAGAGTAGAGGAAAAGCACATGCTTCTATACTTTTTTCCCATATGCTGATTGGCGATCCTTTTGTTTGACACATTTAGTAAGTTTCCAGTGCATCTTCTACGGTGTCATTACAGTGCAAAGGATGAATTGTACAATGGTCTAAAGTATTTGATATTGTAGCAGGATCTAGTAGCGCAAATTGACCAGCTTCTTGTGTTTCTTGAATTATTTCAGTTGTATCTTTCAAGTTTTCTTCAATATTAATTTCTTTGTAATATTCATTATTCTCTTTACGATATTGGATTGGATATTTGTTTGTCTTTTGTAGGTACTCCATTTACTAAGATAATTAAAGATTGCTGCATTGGACGTTGCACTCCTAGAGTATGCACATTTTCTTTTAGATCTAATGGTAAATAAACTACTTTTCCACGAATGCCTTTTACCAATTCAGAGGGAGGTAATTTTGCTGTTTTTGGTTGAAGGCGTATTATTGCTTGAAATGGGTGTACTGTTTGAATTATGATGCTCTCATATAAATTAAGTTGTTGTAGGGTTTTTGGTACTGGGCATAATTCCAAATTATTTGTGATAGCACGTGAAGGAGTTTGGTTGTTGTCAAGTTTTGTAGTGCAGTAACTGCAAAGTATTAAGGGCTCAGTTATTTCGTATTTGTTTTCTGCTACAAGGTAGAGAGCTAATTCAAACCATTTAGAATCTTCATTGTCTTCTATTTTGCATGATAGGTCTACATTTTTTGTGTTACTTTTATAAAAAGTTCTACGGCAACATGCACATACATGGTTTGGTACTTCAGCTGATGTACTTTTAAATTTTAGTATTTCTTTTTTGTATGTGTTTAGTAAAAAGTTGCCATATGTAGAATTGTTGCTTAATTGGTTTAAAGCTATTTCATTCTGTAAATGGCTTTCACTTCCAAAATATTTTTTCTGGATATAGTGAATTTCTTCAAGTAGGTCTTTTGCTGTACCATGTAGAAGGATGTTATTTAACTTTGCTAGTGCTAAAGCAGGACTTTTAGCATAGTGCAGTTTATAGACTAGATTTCTTATAGTTGAATGATGTGTTGATATCCTTTTGATATCATGGAAAGTGGTTTTACAAGTAGGTCCTGTAATGCAGGCCAATGAATGTCCTTGTAGTCCTCTGTACTTGCGCACTGGACAGGTATCCATATTTTGCAGTAATTTAATTTTGATTTTGTCTTTGCTTTTTACATATATATTGAGGAATTGGCGTAAAGATTTGAAACATTGTTTGGGAATGTTACACATTGACGTGCATGGCCATTTGTACACTAAACGTTCTGATTCAGTTGAATGGAGGGGTAATTCTAAGTTTTCAGGGCATATTTTTGTAAGGAGTACTTTTTGTTCCATTATGGTATTAATCACTTTTTCATAACCTCGACCACTGCTATGTATGGCAATTGTATTTGTTTGCTTTTGTTTGTACGCTTCTTCATTAAAATATGGTTCTGTGCTCGTAGTGTGATTCCATTCACCTCCGCAGATACTTAAGAAGTTCTTTCTGTTGACATTTAGCTTATTGAGAAGTCTTTTTTGTAATTTAGTTATTAGTTTTGTTAGTGGTTTTATTTTATTTAACAGTAAAATAAATAACTTTCTTTTCAGAAGAATTGCACTGTCCATCAACGCTTCTAAGATTAATTTCCTACGATAGGTTTTAAGCATTGAACCTTGGGGGTGTTCTTAGAAATGGGGGTGTTCTTAGAAACGTCTTCAGAACACCCCCATTTTATTCATTTGCGAACATTTGAGCACACCGCGAGTGTTCTTAGAACACATTCAACTTGACAGAGAACAATACAGACAGCGTCTTCAGGACACCCCCTACGAACATTCTCTCCTGTTTTTATAAGATTTTGAAGGACTTTGTGATGGTACATTTTGGCTAAAATACTTCTCTTGGTATGCTTACTTTGCACTATATTAAAATTTGAAGAAATAGTTTTATCTGTAGTGATAGCTGATTTTCTGTTAATTGTTTTTTGGTTTGTTTTACATTTTGATAGAGGAGGCAAAGTTTTTGTACTTGAAACTTCTTGTGTTTCACTAAATGACTGTATTAGCTGTTTTGTTTCAACTTTTAAGATTTAAACATAGATTGTGCTTGCATGCAATTTTGTTTTAATATATGTAGTCTATATATTTCATTTAAAAAATGCCAGTTTAACATGATTTCAGTGTGTGTGTATAAAGAAAGTAAATAGTATAAAGGTTTATAAGTGATAGTTGATTTTAGGATATTGAAAAAAATACAGTAAATTCATTTTACAGATTACACAAGCTAAAAGTCTGTTTGAAAATGTGTTCATCTACTGTACAGAAAATATGCATACCTGAAGTTTGTGGTCATGCATATGGATATGCATGGGGCTGCAAGTAGAAATCTTGGAGACTTGTACAGTAATTCTGGTAGATGGTGCTTGCCAATGATATGACACTTGTACTCAGAGAGATTCACAGTACATTTGCAGTGCTGATCTATGATGATGCAGTTAGATCTAGAGGTCTTGAATGTGATTGGTGCATGGTCATGTGATTTTTTAGCTACATCCAATGAGGGAATGGCAGAGAGAGTAAAGTGGAAATGGTAGAAGGGCTGTTCATGTTACGATATGTCCGCGGACATGGCGGTAGTTCGGGGTCATCGGGAGTTACATCTGGGGTTTTTGGGTTCAGAAGTCATGCAAATGAGAATAAGCACTGAAAGGGATTGGTCAGGAAAGTTTCTTTTTGCTGAGAGAACAAAAGATAGCTATGGCTGCGTGTTTCAGAAAACAGATTGTTTGGATTTTGGGAGATTCGTGGATACATTGGTTGACGGTGCATGCAGAAAGCTGTGGAGTAGCTGTAGATCTTGGATTTCCACATGTGGAAGTACGTGGAATGAAGTGGTTGGACTTGCTACCTCTCTGTGCTACTTTGGAGACAGAGAAACACCCAGACATAATTGTAATTCATTGTGGAGGGAACAGTTTAGGACATGTGACTGGAATTTATTTGCAATTTGCTATGAAAGAAGGACTTGGGAAGGTTATGGACATGTTTCCTAATTCTCAAGTGATATTTTCACGGATTGTGCAGAGACAAATGTGGCTTCGTTCTTCTTCATTTGGTCCACAAATGGAAAAAGCAAGGCACAATGTTAATAAGGCTGTTTGTGCCTATATAAGAGATTTTGGCATGTCCTCTTTTCACAATGAAAATATTATGTTTCATAGTACATACATTTTTCGCAGAGATGGAGTCCATCTTACTTATGCTGGCAATCAGATTTTTCTAAGAAATGTACAAAATGCATTGCAACCTTTTTTGGAATTACAACAACCATTTTGAAGTAGGTGTTAAGCATTTATAATTTTTGACTTACAAACACCACCCAAAGGCTCTTTTCAGAGCCACCACTTCTTCCCAGAGAAAATTGGAATGTTTGTGATGGGGTAGCAACCCAATTTTTTAAATGTTTGCGAACTGTCCGGGGACTTCTAAAAAATACAAAGGACCCTGCTTCATTTATTTTCACTTCTATTTTTTAACTGTGAAAGGCGGCTTTGAAAAGAGCCTTATTTCTTTTTTGATTTTTGATATTTTGTATTTTTTTTGGTTTTTTTATACATGACACACTAGGAGAGGAGGGGAAAGGAAGGTAAAGGGGCGGACACCAACCACAGAGATAAGAAAGGGTGAGCTGAGAGAGGAAGATGTAGAGTGGGTTTTATTTGAGTAGTGAGCAGATCTTCTCGTGCTCTGAGATGATAGTCGCAAAAGCACTATGAAGTCGCTCCCCCCTGCAGAGTACTGTGTCACAGTACATACATACAACTGTGACCCTCGAAAGGTAAGGGTCATCAGCATTCTGTATGGCCTGTGAGGCAGCTTGAGGAAGACGCTGTCCCACAGAGGTGGTCCTTGTGGTGACAGGATCAGAAACAGAGGATGAAGTAGAGGAAATCAACCTGCTACGTTCTTCGCAAGGTACAACCCTGCGAATAGCCCCAGAGTGAAAGGAACTCAGGTGTTGCTTCATAGTAGTGGTCCCAAAGCTGTACTTACCGTGCTTCCCATGACTGAGTATCATTTTGCACTCATTGCAGGTAACATGGTTCGCACAAGCCTCAGGAACATTACCGTGAATGGTAAATAACCGCCACACCCAAGACTCACGCCTAATGCGGGTAGTAGGGTTTTCCTCTACCTCATTCTCATCATCCTCTTCTTCCTCCTCCGCATCCTCACTCCTGTTCCCCTCTTCAGGCCCTTGGGGAGGTGGTGGTGGTGGAGGGGGTGGGGGTGGTGCTGAAGCAGGTGCAGCACCAGGTGGCAGTTCTGCAGCCAGGGATGCCATCTCAATGGTGTAATCAGCAAGTTGCTGGAGAAATAGCTGTGCTCTGAAGAATAGCCAGAAACACAATGAGAATAAGCTCTAGGGCGTGGTCTTTTGTAGGGGTGCTTGTGCGTGGTTTTCGGACATGCGCGCTGTCCGCGGACAGATCGAACACAAAAAAAAGTTTGAAAAGTTTCAAAAGTTATGTAGAAACTCAGGATTTCTATGTGGTACTTGTGCCATGGTGAGATTTTATTGAAAAATATTATGGATTAATTGAAAATGTACTTTTAATTTGTTCGGGGACCCGAACAGTGTCCTCACTCAGAACACGCAATCAGCGTGGGCGCGGTCATATGATCTGTTCGCGAACAAATCCGCAAAGGAAGCTCATGTCCGCAGGACACCAAATGCACGGATATTGGCTAGCGCATGCGTGTTGATGTTCTACGGACACTGTTCGGGTCCTGAACTAATTAAAATTGCGTCACACGTGAAACGAACATTTCAGGACACTGCGTGTGTTCTTAGCACAGTTTAAATTTGCTAGCGAACAGTAAGGACAGATATACTGTTCTTCAGGACATGTTCAATTTCCTTTATGTACGAACATTTCAGGACGCCAATTGTGTTCTTAGAACATTTTCAAGTTGCTAGCGAACAGTACGGACAGGTATAGTGTTCTTTAAGACACCTCCATTTTTGTTTAATTACGAACAATTCAGGACACCGCGTGTGTTCTTAGAACAGTTTGAACTTGCTAGCCAACACTATGGACGGATATAGTGTTCTTTAGGACACTTTAATTTTTTTTGTTTTACAAACATTTCAGGACACCGCGTGTGTTCTTAGAATAGTTTCATCTTGCTAGCGAACAGTACGAACAGTTATAGTGTTCTTCAGGACACCTCCATTTTCATAACACCTGCACTGTCCGCGGACACCTACATTGTTTTTTCAAAACAAAACTATTTACAACACAATATAAAAATTAAACTTTATTTAACATATATTAATAATTTATGACAGAGAAGGTGAGGCAGAAACAGAAACAAAAACAGGAGAATTAGGGGTTTCATCATGATTGTTATTAGGTGAAGAAGGGATGGAAGTCTCATCAAAACGTTTTGGGTTATGGAGAGGGTTTGGGATAATTGACTGGGATATGGTGAGGTCGGGACAAGTACATGTGGGGCAATGGTACGAGGTTTTTGGTTTAAAATGATCTTCCACAAAAGTTTTCAAATTATTAAAATTAGTCAACAATAAATCCATGTTGTCTTCTATACTGTGACAAGTGTTATCCATAACAGGTTTTTCTGAAGTATTTTCTATTTTGGTATGCTCTGTACAAAAAAATATATATATATATATATGTTAAATGTATACAAAATAATAATAATTAAATGGTTTATATTATAAAGTGTTTACCATTAGTTTCACTATCTGTGACATTTCTTCATGTTGGAAATGTTCCTCTAGCCATTCCAGAGTACTAGACATTTCTGTGAGAGAAAAAAAAAAAAGATAATATATTTTTTTATCTAATACAGAAAGTTTATAAATATATGAATAAAATTAAGTACTCTTACTATTTCAGGTAAGATATGTCCTATGTACTCAGTGGGTCTGCTCTTGTTCTCAGTTCTGTTGTGTTTGTGAGGTAATTACGTGGGAAGCCAATTTATTTTCTTGTGGTATATTCCATTTTAGAACATAGTGCATTTAAATGAATGGTTAGTGTGTTGTTTATATGGGTTACATTGCTTATGTATTAGTACATATAATGTGTTTGTGTGCTTTTTCTGAATTTGTTAAATGTTCCTATGTTATGATATAACAATCAAACACACCCCGCCAGAGTTTTTTAGGTAGTGGTACTGTTCTTCGAACATGTCCGCGAACATTAAATGAGTTCGCGGACATCAAGTACAGTAGAAGAGATTCAGTCAGTTCCATATGATATGTATATAAAATGAAAGTCATTATTGTTAAGTTGCGCTACTAAAAACCTATGACATTCAGTGAAAAAACTTTGTTAAAGGGACGTTATGGTTAAGTTGCGGTACTAAAAACCTATGAAATTCAGTGAAAAAAATTTGTTAAAGGGACGTTATGGTTAAGTTGCGCTACTAAAAACCTATGAAATTCAGTGAAAAAACTTTGTCAAAGGGACGTTATGGTTCCAAGTAAAACCGAAAAACCCTTGAAATTCACCAGTTATGGTAAGCTAAGCAACCATAGTCCTTGATGTCCTGGGTGTTAGTCTTAGCAGTGCATGGTGGTGGCGCGAGTTATGGTTGCTTAGCTTACCATAACTGGCGAATTTCAAGCGGACTTCTAAAAAATGCACAGGGCCCTGCACTATTTATGTGTCACCTCTATTTTTAGACTGTGAAAGGCAGCTCTGAAAAGAGCATTATTTTTTGGGGGATTTTTTTTGTTTTATATTTTATTTGTTTTTTTGCACACAACACACTAGGAGAGGAGGGGAAAGGAGGGTAAGGAAGGGACACCAACGACGGGGATAAGAAAGAGCAGGTGGAGAGAGGAAGATGTAGGGTGGGCCTTATTTAGGTAGTGGGCAGGCCTTCTCATGCTCCTTGACCGTAGTCTCGCAAGCACTCCGAAGACTCTGCCCCCTGCAGTGTACTGCGTCGCAGTACATACACAATATTGTGACCCTCGAAAGTTAAGGGTCAACAGCATTGTGAATGGCCTGTGAGGCAGCTGGAGGGATGCATTGTCGCATAGGAGTGGCTCTTGTGGTGACAGGAGTGGAAACAGAGGATGTGGTAGAGGAACTCAACCTACTACGTTGATCACAAGGTACAACCTTGCGAACGGCCCCACTGTGGAACAACCTTAGGTGTCGCTTCATAGATGTCATACCAAAGCTGTACGTACCAGGCCTCCCACGACTCAGCACCATGTGGCACTGATTGCAGGTGACCTTGTTTGCATGTGCTTTTGGCACTCCACCCTGAATGGTAAACAACCGCCACACCCAAGACTCACGACGAGTGCTGGTGGTAGGGACTTCCACTACCTCATCCTCTTCATCCTCTTCATCCTCCTCCACATCCTCAAGCCTGTTCCCCTCTTCAGGCCCTTGAGGAGTCGGTGGTGGTGGAGGGGGTGGTGGTGGTGGTGCTGAGGCAGATGTAGCACCAGGTGGAACAACAGCAGCCATAGATGCCATCCGGTTTCAGCAAAGGCAGCACAGAAAAAGCAGGTCATCTTCAGTAGTAGGAAGACAGAATAAAGATCAGCTCTGGGGTGTGGCCTTTTATAGGGGTGCTGGTGCGCACCTCGCACAGCCGCGCTGTCTGCGTACAGATTGAACACCCCAAAAGGCTTAAAAATTTCCAAAAAGTATGTAGAAAGTCAGGGTCATTGTCTGGGACTTGTGTAATAGTGAATATTTACTGTAAAATACTTTGGATTGCCCAAAAAATACTTTTGAAATGTTTGTGGTTCAGAAAGGTGTCCGCAATTCAGGACACACGCTCAGTGTGGGTGCGGTCACATGATGATGTCGCGAACACGTCCACGAAAGGAACCAGTGTCTGCAGGACACCAAATGCACATGAACTGTTGTGCGCAAGCGCGCGGATGTTCTACGGACAGTGTTCGGGTCCACAAACTAATTAAAAGTGCGACACAAGTAATTTGGACAGTTACAGAAAGGTGCGATGTACGTAGGACTTATGGGTGTGGTGCGCATGTGAGTAGATGTTCTACAGACAGTACGGACAGGCATAGTGTCCTTAGGACACCTCCATGTTGGGTTAATTGCGAACATTTCGGACACCCAATGTGTTCTAAGAACAGTTCCATGTTGCTTGCGGACTGTACGGACAGATATAGTGTCCTTAGGACACCTCCATTTTGGTTAATTACGGACAAACCGGACACTGATTGTGTTCTAAGAACAGTTCCATGTTGCTTGCGGACAGTACGGACAGGTATAGTGTCCTTAGGACACCTCCATTTTGGATACCTGCGGACATTCCGGACACGAAAGTGTTCTAAGAACAGTTCTATCTTGCTTGCGCACATTATGGACAGGTATAGTGTCCTTAGGACAGCTCCATTTTGGTGAATTGCGGACATTCCGAACACCTAGTGTGTTCTAAGAATAGTTTCATCTTGCCTGCGGACAGTACGGTAGGTATAATGTCCTCACGGCATCCCCATTTTGGTTAATTAGGGACATTCCTGGCACTGAATTTTTTCTAAGAACAGTTCTATCTTGCTTGTGGATAGTGCGTACAGGTATAGTGTCCTTAGGACACGTCCATTTTGGTTAATTGCGGACATTCTGAACACCTAGTGTGTTCTAAGAACAGTTTCATTTTGCCTGCCGACAGTACGGACAGGCATAGTGTTCTCAGGACACCCACATGTTGGTTAATTATGGACATTTTGGACACCCGCCCTGTCCGCCAACACACCAACTGCCGTTTAAAAAAAATAAGGACTAAATTAAAACAAACATATTATTGTTTTCATTATATACAGATATACAATTTATGAAAGAGACGGGGAAGCAGAAACTGACACAAACACAGGGGAATTAGGGGTTTGGAGAGGATGGATTGGAGGGGATGAAGGGAAGGATGTCTCATCAAAACGTTTTTCTTGGTGTTGAGGGTTTGGGGATAGTTGACTGGGACATGGAGAGGGGGAACAGGTACACGTGGGACAATGATATTTAATTTTTTCTTTTATGTGGTCCTCCACAAAATGTTTCAAAAGATTGAAATTTACCATAAGCATGTCCATTTTTTGTTCCATGCGCTGCAGAGTATTTTCTAATGTCTCTTTTGGTGTATTATGTTCTATGTTTATATGGTCTGTTAAAAAAATATATATATGTTAAGTACACATAAAGTAATGGTTATCAATGTGCTTACATAGAGATGTGTCTACCATTAGTATCGCTGTCTTCAGACATTTCCTCATGTGGGAAATCTTCCTCAAGCCATTCCAAAATACTGGACATTTCTGTGTAAAAAAATATATATATATTACGTTTACTGTACGAAATACAGAACGTTTAGAAATATATAAGAAAAATGAAGTTTACTTACTAGTTTCTGGTAAATTGTGTTCTTACTGTTGTGTAGGTCTACTGTTGCTCTTAGCTGTGCAGTTTCTGTCAGGTAATTATGTTGGAGGCATATCTTTTTTTGTTGTGGTATATTCCATTTTAGTACATATTGTATTTAAATGGATGTTGATGTGTTAGATATATAGGTTCCATTTCTTATTTATTAATACATATAATGTGTTTATGTGCTGATTTTTTAACTTTTTCAGTGTTTACATGATAGAACAATCTAAGATACCCCCTGAGTTTTTGGGTAGTGTTGATGTTGTCCGCGTCCCTCCATGGACATTCGCACATTCCGCGGACATCAATATCACTAGCAGGGGGTTCAGCATGTTATATGTATATAAAGTAAGGGAATCCTAGTAAACATCTATCAAATTCACTCTATGTATATGTGTATTCAGGAGAAAAAAAACGTTGATAAAGGGACGTTATGGTTAAGTTGCGCTACAAAAAACCTATGAAATTCAGTAAAAAAACATTGTTATAGCGACGTTATGGTTCCAAGTAAAACCGAAAAACACCTGAAATTCACCAGTTATGGTAAGCTATGCAACCATAACTCACACCACCACCGTGTATTGCTAAGACTAACACCCAGGACATCAAAGATGACATCACAAATGCCATTGATAACATCACTGATGAAATCACATGTCTAACTCACTGTTTTTTCTTTTAGTGATATATCTTAGACAGTAATAGTTAGGAACAAATACATCAAAAAGTACTACATTTGTAGACTTAGATTTCAAATGTGTCCTTACAATAATTCAGTTAGGGTCCAATCACAGCACATGAAATATATACATAAGAAAAATACACACTTAAAAGATAGCAATGCTTTCTGTGTATGAAGATAATCAGTAAGGTTATCAACACTTTCTTATCATTCTGTTGTTTTTTTATTACTGTACTTTCTCTGGATGTGTTCATATTAGTATTTGTACTGCTTTTTAAGGGTGCAGTCACATCATGTGGTATTTGTACATAGGGAAGTACTAGGTTTGAAGCAGAGCAATCTTTTCTGTGCATAAAGATAATCAGTTAGGTTTTGAACACTTTCTGCTTCTACTGCTGCTTTTTTTGCGTACTTCACTTTCTCTATACATATTTATATTTGTATGTGTTTTTGTGTCATTCTGTTTTGGATGTAGCAATGAAATTATGTAGTCAGGGGTTTTATTAGCTACTTATTACATGTTGCACAGTACAGAAAACTCTAATAAGAAAGCATTTATTATTTTACTATTCAACACGGGAAAATTATGAATATTGCACTTCCATCATGTATGCTGCACACAATCCTCATATTTATACATGAGTAGGTTAGTATATTCTTAAAAACTTCATAATAGAATGTTATTTATATCAATGCATTGTCTAATGCACTACATAGCTCAAGATATCTATTCCAATGATCGTTAACACTTTTTCTGTCAACATTATGATAAAAATCAATTGTACACAGTTTTTCTAAAAAGTAAATACACATTTGTGATGTCATCTTTGATGTCCTTGGGTGTTAGTCTTAGCAATACATGGTGGTAATATGTAATATATATATATATATATATATATATATATATATATATATATATATATTCAATGAAAAATCTTTGTTAATGGGAGGTTATGGTTAAGTTGCTCAAATAAAAACCTATGAAATTCAGTAAATAAATGTTGTTAAAAGGATGTTATGTTTACAAGTAAAATCGAAACCCCCCTGAAATTGGCCAGTTATAGTAAGCTAAGCAACCATAACTCACACCACCACTGTGCCCTGCTAAGACTAACACCCAGGACATCAAAGATGACAAGATGACATCATAAATGTCATTGATGACATCAGTGATTGCATCACATGTCTAGCCCCTTCTTCTTTGTTCACTGCCATATCTAGGCCAGGTGGTTTTATTTACTGACAGTCAGAAACTTAACATTCAAAGGGTATTATATTTATAGATGTTGCTATTCTCAAATGGTCAACATCTACAGCAAAATGGATTGCTGTAATTCCAAAAAAGGTTGCAATGCATTTTGTACATTTCTCAGAAAAATCTGATTACCAACATAAGTAAGATGGACTCCATCTCTGCGAAAAATGTATGTACTACCAAACATAGTATTTTCATTGTGAAAAGAGGACATGCCAACATCTCTTAAAAAGGCACAAACAGCATTATTGACATTGCGCCTTGCTTTCTCCATTTGTGGACCAAATGAAGAAGAACGCAGCCAGATTTGTCTCTGCGCAATACGAGAAAAGATTACTTGAGAATTTGGAAACATGTCCATGACCTTCCCAAGTCCTTCTTTCATTGCAAATTGCAAAGAAATTCCAGACATATGTCCTAAACTGTTCCTTCCACATTAAATTATAATTATGTCTGGATGATGCTGTGTCTTCAAAGTAGCACAGAGAGGTACCAAGACCAGCCACTTCATTCCACGCACTCCATGCCAATGTACTTCCACATAAGGGAATCCAAGATCTTCAGCTAATCCACAGCGTTCTGAAATAGTCGAAGATAGGGAAATTGGGTGTTGGGGTAATGGGATCAGGATCACTGATGGGGAGGGGAAGATGAAGGACAGTTTGGTGTTAAGGGTTGCCGTCTTGTCAAGAGTAGTGTTGTAGAAATGTAGGGAGAGGGAATTGGAGAATTATTGAGAGGGGGTGGATTGGGTGGAGGTGCACGTGGGTTTCACTAATTCGGATATGATCATGTGGAGTTCTTTGCTGCGGTTGCCACAGTTGAGAATTTGTTTATTGTAATAAGCTTTTGGGCCGTTCGGATTTGTAGTTATGATGATGGAGAGCGTACATTGATCTGCTAAGATTGGTTTTAGATGCTCGCCATTTGAGTTTAAGAGATTTATTTTGTTTTTTGTCATTTCTCAAGTGGGCCGTGAACCATTTGGGGAGTGCTCCTTTGCACAAGGATGTGGGGCACAAGGGGGTGAGCGGAATTGAGTCTTTAGCCAGGAGTCGAAGCAATCAATGCTTAAGGGTCTATTGGGGGACAGCGTTTCAAAAGGGTAAAGAAGTAGGGCTTCTTTAGGTTGGGAAGGATCTTGACTTTGTTCCAGCATTTGACCTCATGTGTGGGGGCTGGCGGAGTTGTAGGGGGAGAGGGAGGTGTGTGGATAGAGAAGGGGATGACATAGTGGTCAGTCCAGATGCGTGGTTTGGGAGGGGATATATATGCCATGTCATGGGAGCTGAAAATTGCATCTGGGTTGTGCCCACCTGAGTGCGTTGGACCAGTGGTATGATGGGATAAATTGAGCGCATCAAGACTGTCAACCACCTGATGAGTCATGGGGTTGTTTGGAATGTCAAACCAGATATAGATGTCATCTAGGTGTTTAAGAGAAGGATGATTTAATTGAAAGGCAGCTATTGAGTCACAGAGGTTGTTGGCGAAATGTCTGTCATATCCAGGGGGTCTGTAGATGAGTAGGAAGCTGTGGACGAAAGTCAGTGGTAGCGAGAGTTTTACTAGAAGGGATTCACAGGAGGCAATGCATGTCTGGTATTCGACGAGTGAGACGGAGATGTGAGGATTGAAGAGAACCTCAACTCTGCCACCTCTGGAGAGTCTATTGGAGTCGGGGAGAAGTCTTCATGTGCTAATGGGGCAAAGTCATCGGAGAACCAGGTTTCAGTGATAAAAAGGAGGTTGGGCTTGTCAGAGGATAGGAGTTCAAAGATGCTGTGTCTGTTTTTTGTTACGGAGCTGGCATTAAAAAGGATGCATGTGACTTTGTGAGGGGAGGAGATTTTTGTGATGCTCATCGTAGTGGGAGGTTGGCGGACATGAGTGCCCAGGGGGGGAGTTGGTAGTGGTAGGAAAATTCAGGGTGGTTCAGAACAGCGGAGGTGGGGTATGTGAGGGGCTGGGTGCCAGTGGACATTGAGTGGCGGGTGAGAGGATTAGGTCGATGGGTGGAGGGAAGAGTAGGTGGGAGGAGGTAGGTATGTGAGAGTTGAGAGGTGGTTCAAGGGGGGTTGGGAGGGCGGTCAGTTGGTTATTTATGGTGTTGGGGTTTAGGAGGGTTGATTTTGGAATGAGTCTGTAGGGTGCTGGGGATTAGGTGTACAGGGTGAGAAGTCAAGAGAAAGGGGAGGAAACTGGGAGAGGGGGAGTGTGAGAGGGTAGGAGTGGGAGAGGCTAGACTGAAACAGAAGTGGTGAGGAGTGGAGGGTCAAGGAAGAGGACCAGTCATGTTTTCTGCATTTTGTGGGTTTTGGTGCCATAGGGGTGTGAGCGAGGATGCAGGGAGAGAGGGGGCGGGAGATGAGGTTACCGTTCCAGCAAGGGCGAGACAAGCTACTTTTAGAGAAGGGAAAGGATATGAAGGGGGGGTTTGTTGGTGGGGGTCGAGTAGGGGTTAAGGGGGAAGGAGACTGCATCATTGGAGGATGGTCAAGAGTGATAGGTTCCCCAGTGGGCAGAGGGATAGGGGAGTATGGGAGGTAGGATCAGAGGGAGGGAATTTCCTCAGTGGGCACAAGGATGGTGTGGAGGTTGAATCACGCTGTTTGAAGCACCAGAGTGCTTCCTTGGCTTGGTAGTTCGATAATGCGCATGATGTATGCGCGGGGGGTATCAGGGTGTTCTCCATAGATGTCAGAGGGTGCGTGGAAGTCGAAGTGTTAGGGTGGCATGGGGAGTGGGGGATGAGCACTTGAGGAGGCAGGTGTTTTGCGCTCCAGAGTGCTCCTCTGATCTTAGAGTTGGACGAGGGATGGTGGTAGGAGAGAGGGCGCTCAGGGTACGGGTATATTGATGTGTAGGGAGGGGTTGTGGTTTGCGAGCAGGAGGGGGATAGGCGGGGGGTCATGAAGTTGGAAGCTAGAGCGTGGGCAGTGCGCCACAAGGGGTGAGCCAGGGGCGGTAAGCTACAGCGAGGCTAGGGATCAGGACGGGTCAGAGAGGTGGTATATGAAGAGCTGGGATCTCCATCACAGGGGAGGTCAAGTGCAGCACTTAGAGATTGATGTACTAGTAGTAGTAGATGAAGATGTAGAGGCCCTAGATGTACAACCTACATCACAATGTGAGTATAAGGACAGTGGGAGAGGGTCAAAGAGGGTAAGAGTGGAATGGAGATTTAGATGCAATATAGACAAATACATCACAATACTATCTCAGACGGCACTTTCTAGTTCTGAAACAAATCAGCAAGTGAAATGTTAAGTGTGCAGCCTAGGCAAGTGAGGCACAGTGCTTTCTAGATGTGGGTCAGTCTAACAAAAATAATTCCTAGGAGTGTGGGACAGGCAGATGAGTCACAGTACAATCACATCGGACACCTTCTATATTTGACTCAATGTAACAAGACAAATTCTAAGTGCGGCACAGGCAGAAAAATCACATAGCGGTCACAGTTGTATCATCTAGGTGTGAGTTCATCTAACTAGAACAATTTCTAAGTTGCTAGTGCATATATGGAAATAAGGCACAATAACCATTTATTAAATGACATACCAGTCGTGAGGTTCGAATTCCAAACAAGTCTGGTTTATTCATAAAGTATCTCAGTCGGCGGACTGGGTCTCAACGCCTCACGAAATGTGTTCCCAGACACCGTGAGATGTGAGAGAGAGCAATCATATATATATACATAATACATCATCATTTGTTAAGGCAGTTTGTCCCGCCCTTATACATGTCATACAGGCTAGGGTTCAGTAATTGACAGTTATGACACATCTTCATTTAGTCTAAACATTAGTTATTCTAGCAAAGGCTGCAGAGACACTTTTCTGTCATGATGAACATGGAGCGTTGGCACAGTAAGGGTATCTTGTTCTTAGCAGAGAAACATTCCATACAATGTTATCTGTTTGCCGCAGCTCATGAGCTCAGGGTCAGACAGTTCTGAGGCGGAAATACCATCCTTCATGAAGGAGCTCCGCTAGTTGCATATAATTCATGGTTTAACTGGCTTTTACAACATCGCTTGCAAGACAAACCGGCACCTGGACTACTTATTAGTTGCAGCTTCAGCACAGCTTCAAGGCCTCAGTGAGAGGGAAAACAATGTATTTCTGCATGGCTCTACATTCCTGCCTACGTTAGTATTTCAGAGTTCAGGCTGTGGTCTCACACCGTGTGTGAGTCTAAAGCATATAATATATTTAGCAAAGAGTCTACAAAAAGAAAAAAAAATGGACGGCATTTATAAAATGGACTCCCCATGGTCACATTCAGGTTTCTTGGTCACGTGAAGTTTGTCACATGATGCGATTCACTTATGGCCAACATACTATTCATCTTATTCGGCTATGTGATTACTTTTTCGATATAACAAACCCTCCTTTTGGCCTTAAGCCAATAGCATCATTATCCAAACATTGCGTCCTTACCAGACCAGGTGTCATTTTCTGAACTACCCATGTCAATATCTTTATCAGAAATATTGATTGTGATAAATTCCTTAATAATTTAATTTTCGTGTTTTGGATCATCATTTATCATTCTGGGAGGAGGCTTCACAATCGTTGTACTGATTGTTTGTACACATGCATTTGAAATTGTGGAACAAATGGCTGGCAAGCATTGTATGCAACAACAGCAGAATATGAGGATACCGAATATCATAACCAAAATTGCAATTAGTTTCCATCTCCAGGATCGTAACAGTTCCCAGAACCATGACCTATGTTTAGATTCCAGCCACCAGCGGGAACATGAATTTCAAAACTTAGGACATGTAATTTCTTGATTGCTTCTAATATTGTAGGGGAGGAGTCACTTACAAATACACAGCACGCTGACCCCACTAATTTGCATACACCTCCACGATCAGCCAAAATAACATCAAGAAACAGTTTATTCTGAAGGGCAACTAGTCTGATTGCTTTTTGTTCCAATGTCATATTGTAAAGTATGCAAAAGCGGAAAGATGCAGGAAAACTCTATCCTCTGGACCAGAGTATTATCGTAAAACGAGAAACTGAAGAGATATCCAGAGAGCAAAACACTATTACTTACAAAAGTATCAAATTATTTTATTTAACATGATACAAAAATTTGAACAAGTCAATTAATGGCATTCTACTTTGTAGAGCATCAATAAATCACGTAACACACCAGCATAGATGAACAAATAACTGTGACTAAAATACATCCATCTCAACAAACATTCATAGTGCAGCATCCAAACCATACATCATACATAGTGACATTCAACCAACCAACAATGGCTAAAAAGATAACTAAATTAATTAACATTATTTGCCAATTGGGAGTGGGACAAACATTCATCACATCCCATTTGATTATTTTAATGTTTACAAATATATTAAACAAACAGCAATAGAATTAATTAAAAACAATCTATCACAAGGGCGGATCTGTGAGGAGAAGTGTTATGTAGATCACATCCCTAAAAGAATGAACTCAACCGGTTTCGACGTAGAGTGTGTAGTAAACAACGTCTTCATCAGGAGATACAAAGCGAGAAGCTGCAGAAAAAGAACATTACTACATAAAAATGCGGCAGTGTCCCATCACATGAACTAAACTCAACAATAGATTGTATATAGCCACCATGTGCCACCTGTTACGAACCAATAAAACTAGACATGTGTGCTGGGGAAGTATATCTAAATGAGAACAACCCCAGAAGCAGGGTTTTATTTAGAAAAACCAGAGGCGAGACACCGACCCTGAGAGTGTAAAAAATAATTAAAATTAATAAGGTGCACCATAGGGGCCACAAAGGTCGAAATAGCCCAGACAGGAAAACACTAGACACCCCCACATGCGGCATAAAAATATCATGGCTAAATAGATGCAATATGCTAGACTAAACAAACCTTATATAAGTAGCCATTAATATGCAAAATGCCAAAGATGGATCGTATGCTGGAATCGTATCGCCAATGGAGTTGTGACTAGTGGAAAATGAGAAGTTGATTGAAGCACACATAAGGTAAAAAAGTGACTACAACAACCAAAGGAATCAAATACGAGCGGTCAATTGTTACCTGTAGTTAACATGACACTGCTCTCAGTAGCCCCCTTCAAAGATTATGGTACGATGGCTTTCTGGAGGGTGATGCAACGAAGCAAATCGTGTCAGCAGATGTGCGCCTAGTGTACTATCAAACAAAAAATAATATTAGCCTAAACCGCACATGACAAAATCAAACTAAAGATATCCCAATAGAGTCATATACAGTTAAAAAAGTTTCAAAAGTGGCTACTAATTGAAAAATTAGCTGGCTGCTGGCAGAAGTCTGACAGACGAACTGTATACACAGGCATAAGTACGTAAATGAGAAGTGTCTATGATACTGCAGGCTAAGTAAAGCACGAATCTTCATATACAAATGCAGCCGAACTTGTATATTCATATAGACGACAAAACTTTGTCTCAGAACAAGGATTGTACAATACTAAAGCGGCAGTGTGAAGAGCAGCAGATCATGTTCATACTTACTTGAAGTTAACACCCGGATTGGCGTGGGCGGCTGGAGTTACTGAGCACAGCCTAGCCGTAAATCTCAATGACCATGCTACATCGGCCGTGTGCAAGCAGCCGACTGAAGCCGTCGCTGCTGTGGACGTAAGTCACGTGGAAGATCACGTATCCTCAGTGGGAACGTGTTGCGTGTGCGTAACGAACCCAAAACACGCCCAATTTAAAAACTCTATACAAGAAGGAGCAGTGCGACTCATAGAGGTGACATACAACTAGAATGGAAACTATGTACACCATACAATATCTGTACAAAGAAATTATCTATCTGCTATTGAACTCCCATGTTTCCATGGAGTTCAGGCCTTTATGGAGGGTGCCTAAATTAAAAATCCACATTTGTTCTTTGTAGGCCAATTTGTTGGCAGTATGCACATGGCCACTTGCTGTGATTTTTTCGATGCAAAACCATCTTAGTGAATCTGCATCATGCCCCATCTCGAAAAAATGGGAAACCAGGGGGGCAGTAAAACAACGCATCCTGATCTTGGAACGATGTTCATTGATGCGCACATGTACCTCCCTGGAAGTCTTGCCTATATAGAACAGATTACATGATTAATATTGATACAGATTAATATTGTAAAGTATGTCAGTGGTTCCATTTATTGTTTTCTCTAGTACCCTGGATAATTTTCTTATCTTCCATGAGTTTATTGCTTGTCCCCAGAAAGGTATAATGATTTTACTGTGTCCCCATAAATGTGCCCAGCAGTATCATCGCGTTGTGCCGAGATCTAGATATTTTTGCTATTTCAGAAGTTTTGGCAAGGAACACACCAGCTAAGAGTATCCCTAAATAACAGATAACTTTCAAATGTATAGGTAACCATAGATAAGCTTGGTCTCCACACACAAAATAGACAGAACCTCCTATATATAATGGTTTCTCTTCTTGCTCAAGTACAGCAGTATTCATACACCTAGTAAATGTTCCCACCGGGTGGGAGCCTCTTTTACGCAAGCAAAATGAAACAGAATGTGGACTATGATTAATAGTGTAGGAGGGAGACATGGCATCCTTGTTTCCAACCGGAGCCATTTTGAAAGTGATCAGGGACTGGTAAGGCCTAGACAGTCTTTCTTTAGGACTAGTCACTGCAGTGTTGATTTTGCTTTGGTTTATGAACACAGAATAACCTAGCGGGGTTAATACCAGTCTTTCGAATTCATTTATGTTTGTTCCATCAAAGTTCCCATTGACACTATCATTCCATTTTCCAAAAATGACGGCTCTTAATGATGCATAACAGGCAGTATTAAGCGGTACAGGATGTATAAACCAACCCATTCCTCTTTCCCATTGCTGGGGTAAATGGGCACAAACCCACCAATTGGATCTATTTAATATGGCATGAGTCATATTCATAATCAGTAATAAAGTGTTATTGTCATAACCTTTTCTGTGTTTCACATCTCGTGATGGAAGAGTATAGGAAAGCACATGAGCTGGGGTAAAGGTAGTGGGAGCAATTACAGTTGGCAATAGAGTGTTCATAGGATGCATAGTTTCCAAGTACCAAAACATTGCGGTCAATGTAACTACTATACAGATAGGTATGATAATAAGGAGCAGGTTAGTCTTTGTAGACCAAGTCTTTCTCGTGGCAGGCTTAATGTCAATGTCTATATGTCTATCAATGGCAACATCAGTGCAGGTGGCAGCAGCAGGAGTGAATACAGGCATGATCAATGAAAGTTTCTCAGCGTCCGTCAGAACATTTCTCCACGGCAACACACGTTGGCAGAAAAGTTCAAACATGTTCGTTTCAGCCTGCTTATGATGGCAGCAAGCTGGTGTTTACCTTGTCAGCTCCAAAAAGGCAGGAGTAAGCATCAATCTCAAATTTATAGTGTCAGTACCTTTTGCCCCCGCTTACCCATGCCAGGTTGCAAAGACCTTCACTTTCAATGATAGCAGCGGTAAACCACGTGTCAGAGCTCTCATCTGATACAGCTCATACACTCCCTTTCCCTAGGTCTCCGTTCCCAGCTCTACCTGTGAGCTAGAAACAAAGGCAAAACAAAAGCTGCTGATTACTTCCGATTTCGTGAACGCAGATTGCACCTTACAGTTCCAGGTACGGTATGATCAATGAACAATGCACTGTAATTGTTTGCAGCAGATGCAAAAACAGTGCCAGTCGGTGATGAAATTCATGATGATGAGGCAGCAGTCGAACAATGTTGAGATAACGCTGATATTTCAATTTTCGTTGCAATCTCCCCAGGCCCCTTCTCGGGTTTAGGAAGAACTTCTGGCTGAAATTCACTGATGTCTTTGTGATCGATCATGGCGGTCTTACTTTCAACGTCAGGATTGTCGATCTCTTTCTCATGTGGCAAAGGAAACTGGATTCTTTTCGTGTGTCTTGCGTGGATCCAATGCTTTCAACTATTCACTCGGACGGCAGTCTGCGTAGCTAGCAACACCTGATAGGGGCCCTTCCAGCATGGTACAAATGAAGATTTTCTTTCAAAGTTCTTAACCAGGGTCCAGTCTCCCGGTTGCAGACAATGTCCTGGGCCTCTATATCTGAAAGGAAGAGCCTCCTGAACCTGCTGATGAATCAAACACAAGTTTTGAGTCAACTGTTTACAGTAGTCAATGAGAAATGGATATTCAACATCCCTCAATCTTTTTGGACGTGGCACATTCCAGACATTCTCTGGTCTCCCCATTATTATTTCATATGGGGAGAGGCCAGTCCTTGCCTGCACATTTGTTTGCACACATAGTAAAGCTAGTGGCATTGCATCTGGCCATTTCAAATTGCTTTTGGTGCAAATCTTACCTATTTTGTTTTTCAAAATACCGTTTTATCATTCTACCAAACTGGCACTCATCAGGTGTCTGGCTGAATGGAATCGCTTATCGATTTGGAGGCCTGCACAGATTTGTAATATCATGGCCGCTATCAAATGCAGGCCATTGTCGGACCATATATCATGGGGCAGCCCGAATTGGGGAAAATATTCTTTTCACATAGATTTCGCTTGTTGACATGGCTGAACAATCTTTCACGGGCTAGGCCTCGCCCCATTTGCTAATCACACACACCACTACGAGTACATATTTGTAGTTCTGGCATCTTTCCATTTCTATGAATTCAAAATGGATGACCTCAAAGGGCATAGATGGGGGCCAAAATGTCCTACTGGTGTTCCTGTTCCTTTTCCAATGTTATGTTTTAAACAAGTCATGCAATTCTGAACCAATCTCTCAGCAGTTTTCTTAATGTTTCCATTACACCATACAGAATCAAGGTGCTGTGACATCTTTTTCACACATATATGTGTTGGACTATGGGCCATGGTAACCATTTCCATAACATACGCATTTGACATTTTGAATCTATTATTCTCTTTGTCCACCCAACAACCTTCAGGATCTAATTCTGCTGGATCCTCGGACCATTGTTTTATTTCATCTGAAGTGGCTTCTGCTTGTATCTCTCTGACTGTCTCAATTCCATCCTATATCATGCAGGACACTTTATTTGTTGTTTCAACATACATTTTTGTGTTTAAATCAATGGCAGTTTGTTTCGCAATTCGGTCTGCAAATGCATTTCCCTTTCCTACATTACACGTTGCTTTCTTATGTGCATCACATTTCATTATTGCTAACCATTTGGGAAGTGCAAGTGCTGACAGCAGTCTCACTATCAAAGTGCAATGTTGAATCTTAGTTCCATGTGATGTCAAGAAGCCCCTTTCAGCCCATAGTCGGCCAAAATTGTGGATCACCCCGAAAGCATACTGGCTGTCAGTATAAATGTTTCACAGGCTCTAGCTAACGCTATTATTTCCGCAAGTTGTGCTGATTTGTATGGAATTTGTTTGCTCTCTACAATAGTTTTCAGTGTAGTAATGGCATAAGCAGCAGTTGATGTGCCATTCTGTAATTTAAAACAAGAACCATCACAAAACAGTTCTCCATCTTGCTCTTTCGGGGGGGTATCCGTTAAATCAATTCTTCCTTTTATCTCTTGCTCAGTAGTGACTAAGCAATCATGTGATAGATGTTTCTCACTCCCTTTTCCACTGGCAGGGGGCAATAACTCAGCCGGATTTAAAGTGCAACATCTCTTACTTTGAATATGCGCTGCAAATAGGACAATTTCATATCTCGTTAGTCGTGCGGATGTAAAATGTTGTATTTGCGTTCTATTTAGAAGAACGTCCACTGAATGCAATGTGGCAAAGGCCATGCAGCAGGATCCAACGTGGAAGAGAAATAACCACATGGTTTCATTCTGCCCCTGTGTTCCTGAGTCAAAACAGCCAAAGCACATCCATCCTTTTCATGAACAAATAACATAAAACCCTTCTCATAATTTGGTGTGCCCAAAACTGGAACTGAACATAACGCAGCTCTGAGCAGGTCAAAAGCTTCTTGACATTCCATGTTCAATGGCAAAGGTAAGGTAACATCCTTCTTTGTCAATGCCACTATGGGTTTCACAATCATTGAGAAATTAGCTATCCACTGCCTACAATATGAAGCCATGACAATTAAAGCCCTAACTTCCTTCTGCGTGTTTGGAATAGGCATATCAGAGATGCTCTCTATTCGTTCTGGTGTCAATCTTCTTCCCTCCTTCAATAGGAAGTAGCCGAGATAGGCCACCTCCTCTCGACAATACTGGAATTTCTTCAATGATGCCTTGTGACCGTGTGCCGCCCAATATGTCAATAATGTGACAGTTCCTTTTTTTTCAAATGTCCTTTGTGTCTACTGCTATAAGCAGGTCATAAATATATAGTAGTAATATACACCCTGAGGGTAATTCAATCATGTTCAGTTGTTCTTTTAATGCTCTATTATAAATGCATGGACTCTCAGTGTATCCTTGAGGAATATGTGTAAATGTAAATGAGCGCCCTCCTAATGTAAAAGCAAACAAATATCTGCTCTCAGAATGTACTGGAATGCTGAAAAACGCATTCTTCATGTCTATTACACTGAAGTGCGATGTGGAAGCAGGAATAAAAATCGTGGTTACATCGGGGACTAACGGGAATTGGGATCAACTACTTTGTTAACAGTGCATAAATCAATTATAAAATGGTAAGGTATATCATTACCTCCTTTCTTGTAAACTGGAAGAATCAGGCTATTACAAACACTACTAGAAATTTCTTCAATTACATTTCTAGCAATTAAATCTGACACAATATATTTCAATGCCTTTTCACCTTCACTCGTACTTCACACAATTCAGTCGGCAATGGCATGGATACAAATTGCGATACAGGAGTTTTTTGTGCTGAAATCGTCAAGCACACTCCATCAGGAGAACAATAAATTACTGCATTTTACTCTTCCAATAGATTCAATCCCAACAAATTTTCACCGAAATTTGTCGTCAAAAGAAATGGCCGGGATTCAGTAAATGGACCTAGTGTAATTGGCACTGCTTGTGAAACTGGACTAATCACTGGTGTACCTGAGAACCCTACTGAGACATTCTTATGCCCTGACAGTGGTATATTTGGAACTCACTGATGATCAATCAAACATTTTTGTGCACCTGTGTCCACTAGAAAATTGTGCTCCCTATTCGCAACCTTCATTTCTACATAGGGCCCTTTCTGGTCAACGTGAATAGGTACTGGTTCCAACCTCTGTTCCGGGCTGTCCTAATGGAACAGTACATCATCTGATGTAAAGTCTCCAGAGTAATATGCATTGGAGGGAGTATCAAAAACATTTCCACTATTCATGGTGTTCTGTTTTTGATTTTGATTAACCTGATTATCCTGAAATTGTGGCTTCACCTGATTTCTATTCGGACCTGCTATTCCTGCCCGACCTCTAAACGGTCTTCTCAAAATAGTCCCGCTTCTATTCTGCAAATGCGGGCATTGTGCTCACAAATGGCCTTCTTGTCTACAATAGGCACATTGATTTATACCTATTGGACCCTCTTGCATGTTGGATGTTAAAGCAAATGAAACTCTAGACGGTACGTTCCCGCCACCTCTATTATTTTTTTGCTACCTGTTGCAGTAACACTCTGGTTTTCAAATCTCCCTTTTCCCTTATTTCCTTATCCTTCTCTGAATTTACACGATTCTGATAATATTGGGCCATATGTAATACTTTGCTTTGTGATTTTGCTTGCCATGCACTTTCAGATGTCATTATTAATGTTTGAATTTTTGGTAACAATCCTCGCACAAACTTATCAACAAACAATCTCTTCCCAGGTTCAGTACTCAGATCTTGACCACTAAAATCTGCAAATACATCTTCAAATTGGTTAAAATAATCTGTTGCTCCTTCCGATTTGCCTTGTAAGCAAGCAGTCAATTTATCCCAAACTAGTCTCTTCTCAGGCACTAAAATTTTCAATTTCTCTACTATCCGTAAAGGCAAAGTCAAAATTACTTGCGGAGGCTTCTCCCCAGCCTTTCTTTCGCTATCAATTTGAATCAGGTTCTCCCATGTATCATCGAATATCGGCGCATCATGTATACTTCTAATCTGCTTCCATGTGTCCGCAGGAAGAATCACAGGGAACAATAAATCAATGTCACTTAGCGTAAAAACAAACACATTTAAAACAGACTCAATTCCTTTATAGAATCTGGCTGGATTTTTCCTAATGTCTGGGACGGTCTGCTTTATGCTACTGACTTCTTGCCTAGAAAAGAGATCATGTACAAACTGTCCAATATAATGGGCTTCTATCATTCGCGCTGGAATCGCTCCATCAGCGGCAAACTCTACTTTCGGGACAAATGTGGGAGGAACCTCCCTCATGGGTAATTGCAGAGTAGGGGATTCTACCTCTGTTCGTCTATTAAGCAGCAAAGCCAAATCAAGAGAAAAAGCAGTTTTTCCGGTGTCAGGCGAAAATGCTCTTTTATAAATCGTCATTAAATCCGCAGGACAACACACCTTTTTCTTCATACATTCATCCTGCAAATACTCCACCATAACTTGTAACACCTTTCTCTGCATATCTGGTGTATGCTGACTAAGCGTATCATGCCCTTCAATTGGGGAAATGGCGGCATCCGTAATCCATCTAAGCACGTCTCGCATACAAATTCGCATCTCTTCACTGACGGATTTCAATGGTGGGAGAAACCGTTGCTGAACATATGAAATATGCGGTTCACCTTTCCTGATTATCTCTTTCTGCAATCGATCAAGTTCTCGCTTAAACACAAATATTCGCCCTACATGTTCTCGTATTTTCGCCGAATTATCTCGCAAATTGGAAATCAAATCACACAACTCCTGCGGTACCATTGCATTAGTCAGATCACTCCATATTTTAACAACATAATATCCCATACATTTTAACAGTACCTGTTGTTCACCTCTATGATCAAATATGGAACTTTGCACAGCCACTTCATCGCCATCATCAATATAGGTCTCAGCCCACTCTTTCAGTTCGTCTTTCCGTCCATTGCTAATTGTATTTCGAGTCAGTCTAAAGCTTCCTTTTTCAGGCCCCATTGATGCAGAACTACCAGATAAAGCGTATAACTCATGCGCTGAAGGGGGTGGAGGAAATGATGTCACGGGTGCAGATGGGACGGCTATTGCAGGTGCAGATGGGATCGTGGGAATAGCAACAGGAGGGGATACATAAGGAGGCGGTGCAACTGGGTCAATGCTTACATGTTCATTCCTTCTCTCATTTAATATCTTATTTATCAGTTCATCTGATGTATGCAAATCTTGTGAAGGATATATTTTCAGTACATCTAATTGGAAGGCCCTATCCATGTTCCTAAATGCTTCTGTATGCTTATGCTAATCGTGCTCTAGCGCTTTTTCAGTATTTGATTTATTTCTACGTGCATGTTTTTCTCTGATTTTCAAGTGCAGATTTGCTTCCTTTCTCCAGTCTCTTACAACGTCGAACGCTGCAAGTCTGGCCTTTTCCATAGCAAAACGGATTCTAAATGTTCTATATGTGCTAATTCAAAACTCCCATTATTTGTCCACTGAAGGTCTGATACACGTCTGGTCTGCCTATGCCAAATCGCATTAAACACTATTGCTCCTATTCCGTATTTTATGTACATATGTACATTTATTGTGCCCACGACACCTCGGTTGGCGTGACCTGGCAAGTTTCCAAAGATTGTCTACCGCAGTGAAAAAATCTCACTAGACAGGAAGACAATTTCCCAGGCATGGTTAACATTTACCCTTTTCTTACCCTGGGCATTTGTACTTGAAAGTGCAACTCTCACCCAATATCAGGACGTTTCAGAATCGGGGCACGACTCACCTGATCAACCAATTCGTCTCTCAGGATGCAATTTGCCGTATACAGGTGCAACCAAGAATCGTTACGACCGCATGTCTGGCTCAATTTGCCTCACTTCCAGGACCCTCGCCTCGATGCTCTGTGGCTGCTGCTAGTCAATCAGGGATCGGCTGTGTACAGATCTGTGGAGGAGTCTCTAATCACTTCTTCTGGGGTGCCCCAAACACCTTCCGATCCCAGTCCAACAGCTTCGTCCTCGACCTCGTCACTTCCTTCAACGCATGCGATGGAGCATCACAGAGAGGGTCCCTATTCGGGCGCCATCTTTGCTAGTCCATATATGGAAATAAGGCACAATAACCATATACTAAATGACATCCCAGTCATGAGGTTCGAATTCAAAACAAGTCTGGTTTATTCATAAAGTATCTCAGTTGGCCCACTGGGTCTCAACACCTCACGGCATGTGTTCCCAGACACTCCGAGAGAGAGCAAGGAACACTCAAGCAGTCATATATATACATAATACATCATCATTTGGTAATGCAGTTTGTCCCGCCCTTATACATGTCATACAGGCTAGGGTTCAGTAAGTGACAGTTATGACACATCTTCATTTGGTCTAAACATTAGTTATTCTAGCAAAGGCTGCAGAGACACTTTTCTGTTATGAGGAACATGGAGCACTGGCACAGGAAGGATATCTTGTTCTTAGCAGAGAAACATTCCATACAATGTTATCTGTTTGCCGCGGCTCATGAGCTAAGGGTCAGACAGTTCTGAGGCATAAATACCATCCTTTGTGAAGGAGCACCTCTAGTTGCATATAATTCATGGCTTAACTGCCTTTTATAACAGCACTTGCAAGACAAACCGGCACCTGGACTACTGATTAGGCGCGGCTTCTGCGCAGCTTCAAGGCCTCAGTGAGAGGGAAAAAAATGTATTTCTGCATAGCTCTAAATTCCTGCCTACGTTAGTATTTCAGAGTTCAAGCTGTGGCCTCGCACCATGTGTGCATATAATATATTTAGCAAAGCGTCTACAAAAAGAAAAACAAAATGGTCGGCATTTACAAAATGGACTCCCTGTGGTCACATTCAGGTTTCTTGGTCACGTGAAGTTTGTCACATGAAGCGATTCGCTTACGGCCAGCATACTATTCATATTATTCGGCTATGTGATTTCTTTTTCGGTATAACAAAGTGTCCAGCACAGGTAAACAAATCACAGTATTATCTCAATGGGCCCCTTCTAGAAGTGAATCAGACCAGGAAGAGCAATTCCAGGTGTGTGGTGCGGCAAGTAGATCACAGTACTATTTCAGTGGGAACTTTCTAGGTGAGAATCAATGGAATTGTCTAGGTGAGAGTCAGTCTAACAAGAACAATTTTTAAGTCACTGTGTGTACTTTCTCAAAGTGAATCTGTGTAAGAGGAACAAATTCAAAGAGATCGGCAGAGACATCTAAGTCACATGAACATTACAGTGTGCACTTTATCAATGCAGCAAGAACAGTTTCTAAGTGAGACCAGTGCAGGTGAGTGAATCCCAGCGATATCTCAGTGGGCACCTTCTAGATGTGAATCAAGCTAACAAGAACAATGACTAAGTGTGCGGGACATGCAAATCAGTACAGTACTGTCTCAGTGTGCACTTTCTAGATGCAAATCAGGCTACCAGGAACAGTTTTCTAAGTGTGTGGCACAAATAAATTACAGCACTAACTCAGTGGGCACTTTCTAGATGTGAATCAATGCAACAATCAAAGTTTTCTAAGTGTGTGGCACACATAAAATACAGTACTGTCTCAGTGGGCACTGTCTAGATGTGAATCAAACTAACAGCAACAATTGTACGTGTGCAGGACAGCCAAAGAACAGTTTTCCAGGTGTGCAGCACAAATAAATCACAGCACTATCTCTGAGGGCACCTTCTAGATGTGAATCAAACTAACAGGAACAACTTCTAGGTGTGCGGGACAGGCAAATAAATTACAGTACTAGCTCAGTGGGAACTTTCTAGATGTGAGTCAAGCTAACAGGACAATTTCTAAGTGTGTGGGACCTGCAAAATAAGTTAAAGCACTATGTGGGTGGGCACCCCCTAGATGTGAATCAATGCAACAAGAATAGTTTTCTCAGTGCGGGCACATATACATTACATTACTAGCTCAGTGGGCACATTATAGATGTGAATCCATGCAACAAGAACAATTTCTAAGAGTGCGGGACAGGGAAAATATATTACAGTAAAATCTCAGTGGGCACTTTTGAGATGTGAATTCATGCAACAAAAATAATTTTCTAAGTGTGCAGCACAAAAATAAAACAGCTCTAGCTCTGTGGGCACATTCTGGATGTGAATCAATGCAACAATCAAAGTTTTCTAAGTGTGTGGCACACATAAAATACAGTACTGTCTCAGTGGGCACTGTCTAGATGTGAATCAAACTAACAGCAACAATTGTACGTGTGCAGGACAGCCAAAGAACAGTTTTCCAGGTGTGCAGCACAAATAAATCACAGCACTATCTCTGAGGGCACCTTCTAGATGTGAATCAAACTAACAGGAACAACTTCTAGGTGTGCGGGACAGGCAAATAAATTACAGTACTAGCTCAGTGGGCACTTTCTAGATGTGAGTCAAGCTAACAGGACAATTTCTAAGTGTGTGGGACCTGCAAAATAAGTTAAAGCACTATGTGGGTGGGCACCCCCTAGATGTGAATCAATGCAACAAGAATAGTTTCTCAGTGCGGGCACATATACATTACAGTACTAGCTCAGTGGGCACATTATAGATGTGAATCCATGCAACAAGAACAATTTCTAAGAGTGCGGGACAGGGAAAATATATTACAGTAAAATCTCAGTGGGCACTTTTGAGATGTGAATTCATGCAACAAAAACAATTTTCTAAGTGTGCAACACAAAAATAAAACAGCTCTAGCTCTGTGGGCACATTCTGGATGTGAATTAGGCTGACAGGAACAGTTTTCTAAGTGTGTAGGACAAATAAATGACACTACTTGCTCATTGGGCACTTTCTAGGTATTAGTCAAGCTAACAGGAACAGTTTTCTAAGTGTGCGGCACAAATAAATTAAGGTACTAGCTAAGTGGGCACTTTCTAGATATGAGTCAAGCCAACAGGAACAATTGTCTAAGTGTGCAGCAAATATATTAGAGCACTAGCTCAGTGGGCACTTTCTAAATGCCATGTGAACATGTGTTTCGGCATGAGAGTAGAAAGCTATGGTTGACTGATGCCATTTATGGTTCATGGGGATTGCATGTTTTCTTTCAGTGTATTTGTGATGGTAGAGTCTGATTTGAATTGTGTGGCTACTGGTGACAATGTGATAAGGGGTATTTTCGGAAGATGTATCTTATTGATGATGTGTACACATTTATTCAGATTTCTGCCTGGTACTAAGTCAAAATATATTTTTATTTTGACCAATACAAAAAAAGATTGATTTAGAAAGACCACTCTGTGACTTCACAGAGCGGTCTTTCTAAATCAAACTAGAATGCACCTGCTGCACATGAGTGTGTGCATGGGCTGAAAGGCATGCCAGGATCCAAAAGCGGAGTCAGTGGATAATTGGTAAGTGTTTGTGTGCATGTTGTGTGTTTGTGTGCTTTTGGGTGGCACTTGCTGGCGCTTGACTGTTGCAGTGCAGCTGAGCGTGATCCAAGAGGAAGCCATGAAAACAGGTGACTGTCCTGGGACCACAAGTACAGCTTCCAAGTGGTCATGTTGGATGAGGATATCTTGCAAGCCAGAAGAGTTGAGGAAGGTAAATGGTCCACAATAAACTTGGCCTTGGGTGATTAAGGTGCATAGCTGGCAAGTGGTCTTGCACTTACAAACAAAGTAAGGCTGACACCACCATCATCCTTATCAAGGCCTGCATGCCTATTCAGCAGCTTCTGGAGTCTGTGAGTGAGGGTGGGAATCTGTTGCTGCTGGGTATCTGACTGTGCCATTTGCGCAACAGATTGGTCCAATCAGGGTGGACCAACATATAGTTCTGTGTGTTCAGAGCCAACATAATTAGTAAATAAGTCGGTGTCCAACTGTTCTGTTCTTAACTGCAAGCGGTATAGAGGGCACATTCAGTGAACTGTTGTGAAGAGCGTTTTGTTGCCAAACCACATGGGTGTGTTTGAGCACTACGAGGTGGGCTGGTATTTATCATGGATCTCTGCAACAAGCTGATTTAAAAAGATTTCACTCACACATTTGGCATGTCATCCAAACCTAGGTCTCAGTACTATGCTATGTAATTGTGGCAGTTCGGGTGATGAGTATTGGGGGGAAAGCATGAATGTGAGTTTGCTCCTTGATGGGGCAAGTACTGTGTGCAAATGGAGTGGCCGTAGAGTGATGCAGATTTTGGGGTGCAGATTAGTGGAGGTACCGGGATGAGGATTTGTAGGTGCATCCTTAATGTGGGATTGTGGGTTGCAGATTAGTTGAGGAACTGGGGCAACAATGTGTAGATGTGGCATTAATGTGGGTTTAGTGGGCACACCCTAGTGGAGGTGCTGGGACAAGGACTTATGTGTGCCCCCTTAATGTGGGTTTGGGGAGCTCAGATTAGTGGAGGTACTGGTACGAGGACTTGTAGGTGCAACATTCATTTGGGATTGGAGGGTGCAAATTAGTGGAGGCACTGGGACGAGGACTTGTAGCTGTGGCCTTAATGTGTGATAGGCAGGAGGACATTAGTGGAGGTGCTAGAACAATGACTTGTGGGTTTGGCCTTAATTGGTATTGGGGGCATTGATTAGTGGAGGTACTGAGATGAGGACTTGTTGGTTGCTGTGGATGGGTGCAGGTAATGGTGATTGCTGGTAAGTAATCGTGATTACTTCTACCCCATTGGTCTGTCCAATGTCCACTTCGCATTGTGGTGTAAAGTACTTAGACACCGCTATGTTAATTATTTCGTATGGCGTACTGTGGGCATGCTGGGGGCTACTCATTTTCTTTTGCGGTGCAGGTTTCTGCTCCCATATGATTATGAGAATCCGCTCCTGGCGGAGTACATTTTAGATGGTACAATGTTCATATTTGTTAAAATGGTTTTTGAAACTCTGCTGCAGTGGACAGATGTTAAGGAGGCCATCCGTGTTAGGTGAAAATAGGAACACTTCTGGGAAGATAGCCAGCTTGGAGAGAAGTCAAGGCTAAATCTCAGGAAGAGAGGGGCGATCAGGGGTCTCTCTCCAATGAGCACACACAATGAAACACCAATAATTGCATTCTGACAGCAGTATATGAAAATATACTATTTATTATAGGCCCAATAACAGCATATATGAATTATGAAATGCAATATTAACACACCACACAAGCAACACACTATGAAATATAGATATAAAGTCACTGGAGTCAGTGCAAAAAAGTTAATAACTTGACCAATACCAACAAATGGAAAGGGTGAATAACTTCAGTATCACCAACAATCTTCAGGATGGCAACCCACACTTTACAAGTCCAGCCCTAAAATGAATGGAGCCCTGCGCTCATTGTTCAATGTGTGCGTGAATCGGCACAGTTCTGCGTAAAGTTCACAAAGTACTTCTTAGAGAGCAGGAAAAGCTTAGGGGAAGAATGAACTCTGAAGCGGTAAAACGGATTCCATAGGTTAGTAGAGGATCCGCTATGATGAACACAGCTGTTCCCAACTTTTGGTGGGCTTTAGGAAGCAAATGCTACCCAAGCCAACAGGAAATCCAAAAGAACCTTCCATGTGTAAATGCATTCAGATAAAAAAAGGGCCTTCCCTACTCACCATCCTGGTCCAGACTTGGCGGGTCTAGAGGAGGTTGTCAGTGGTATGATTTCCAATCTTCAGCTCAGTTTCCAGGTGCAAAAACACTGCGCATGCAGACACAGGTACGGTATGTGACAGGAGATGTTACTCTTAATTGGGATGAAGAACGAAGAAAACACAGATGCAGCAGGTGTCAGAGCACTGGAAGGAACACAGAAAAAATTGCCTTCTGCAACTGTCACTGTTTCACAGTGATGCTGGAGATGCCAGGTTTTGCGGTATGACACAGCCCCTTATCTTTTGGCCCAAACATGCTGTGATGGCAACATTTGCTAGAAGGGTGCTTTGCTGGACAAGCTGAGATTCCCCAAAGTCTCACATCGAAACTCGAAACGGCAATCAAGTATTCAGATAGACAGTGCACTGAATGGCCCAGGGATACTTCAGAAACAGGCTTACAGCATGGTTACCAGGAGACATTGAGAGTGATTGGTTCCACCACTCCAAGGGTTCAAAGCACCTTCACTGGCCTTCTGAGATCAGACACAAAGCAGGGCTTGACTGGCACAACAGCAGGATTCAGTGCCAGCCCTCTTCTAGTTGATCTCAGGATCATCCTTTGTCCTTTGTTCTAGTCGGCTCCTCAGGATGCTTGAGTGCTTTGTCAGATCCGTTTGAATCTCTTGCTGATCTGCTGGAATGAATGCAGAACCCCATGTATTATCCAGAGTCAGGTGAGGGCTCACACACAGCCCACCAATGTCAAGATCTGCTCAATGCATGACACAACAGTGGTCCAATCTGGGACCACTAGCATTCTAATGCTCTCATGCACACCAGACAGCCTGGCACCAGAAGTGTGGATTGGGACCAGGCAGGCCCATCTCACTTCCTGGTTACCCACACACGTGACCTGCAGGAATTGGCAAAGGAAGCAGATTTTGCGGGCAACTGCAAGGCCAAATAAGGAAATTCCAACTCTGGAAGGACAAGGTGAAGGCCAAGCGACAACATGGCCAAAGGAACAGACAAAGACCTTGTGCCACAGCTATTTTAGACACTAGCCACAGTCATGAGGCAAACGCGATAAACACAGTAGGGCTCGGTAAAAAAATACCAAAATACAAGAAAAAGCTACTGCTGCCACAAGTCTGTTCAAAGGCACATTGTACAATTTTGGGGATGTCTAGAGCCATAAAAAACAATGACTCCATTGTGCGGTACTGCTAGGTACTTTACACATTGATAAAGTGTTACCAACAATTGCCAACACAATCAAAAGACTAAGAGAAACAAAGTTTCTCAGTACTGACAGCCTGAAGGACTTGTCAGTTTCTAAAGCCCAGTGAAGGGCAGCTGAAAGCTTCACTGTAAAAAGTCAGGTTAGGATACAGAAACAAATGCAAAATGTTTGAGGGTCCATGGACTATGGAGGAAAAGTTGTTTCTAGAGAAATGTTTTCTAACACTTGCACTACTGCTTAGCGCCAGCTTTGCTTTTTTTCTGTGAATTAGGCTACATCTATCTGCCCTTCCCACGCAATCCTTTTAGGAGCGATAGTGGTTGGATTTTTCCTTTTTTTATTTTTTTTATTTTTAGGTATGGTGCTTAGTATGCAATCAAAGGCATTGGTTAGTATGCTAATTGGCTCCTTTCTTCTGTGGGGAAGCCCTGTTGCAGTTTTCAGATTATGACTTATGTAGTACTGGCAGAGTATTTCGAAACAGTTCTGCCATGTGTTGTAGTTATTTTTACTTAACCTTTTTGCCTGTCTGGGATGCAGTGGGGATTGCTGTAACCCGCTGCAAGCTTTACAGGAAATGAAAGGACCCAGTGGTCATGGAAAGGGCGGATGGTACTGTGGCAGCCAGCCACGTTATGTGTTGCGGTGGGGTTTCAGTGTGGGCAGGGGTGCTAACACTCCTTCGTCTTTCCCCCCTTATCACTGGGTGCACCATCCTCCTCCTCATATAGTTTCCACAGCTCCAAAATGCTTTGTCATTCCTTCAATTTTTCTCCCTTATATTTTTATGTGAGATATGCATACATCTGCCCAAGGATGTCCCGCACATGCATTAACCTCTACGGGTCATGGTGTGACCAGTTACCCTGCCGTGCCTCGTACCCACTCAAAATGATATTTCCATATCTTGTCCCAGTGCTGTGGAAGTGTCTTCTTCCACACATGCTCCAATGGAGTTGTCATTGTGCTGCGTTGTGTGTCCACCCCCTATCTCCTTTAGACACTGTGCCAGAAGTACCTGCTTCCTCTTTGATCTGCGTATTTCCCTCTTGTCAATGTGAAATGCAATGGAATTCTAATATACATTGATAATCCCAAGAGCCATTTTAAGACCCCAATGTCACAATATGATTGGTCAACCAGTTGTTTTTTTCTTGCTTTCCCCAGATGTCTTCAACACCCACCACATTCTCCACTCCTCTCTTCATCAGGGACATCATTTGAGGTTTCCAGGGGTCGCAACTGGGACCCCTGAAGTCGCGCTTGCTAGCCCTGTGGTCTCCATTACTACCCCTAAAAACAATGTTCTTAAAAAAAAAATGTTCTTTTTTACAAATTGAAGTTTGTGGGCTGTGGCCAGTGCCATGTGGCTCTTTGTTTCTAGAGTGGCTGTGTTTCTTGTTAAGGCTTCTTCAAAAAACAGGGGGTTCCAAAAGTGTAACACTTTAAGCAGTGACACTAAATAAGAAAAAATAAGAATAACAAATAATTTGTCTTTCTGGAATTCTTTACAATAATTGCTAGACTTGTTAAAGGTTTATTAGAGGCACACTTCGGAAGGTAAGCCCTTGATGTAGTCTGTTCTTAAACACCTCTAATTCACAATGCCGGCAGAACCTCCAAAAAGCATTTAGAGTAGAATAAGCATCCATTTCGGACTATGTATTCTGCTTTTTGCAAATTGCAACTATAGCATGTTTTCTTATGCCACTGTCTCTGTTATGATCATCACAAGACAGTCCATCTCGGTGTACTCAGTCTTTTGACAAAATCCTTGTACAGTGTAGAGTGTAGAATTTGTGACCACAGCACATATAGTGGCCCTTTATTTATTTGTGCCACAGTTAATACTTTGTTGTAATGTGTCTATCTTTTCTATCTCCATGGCATGCTGTGCAGGATTTTTGTTTGCATGGTGGAGGTAACAAGTGCCCAGAGTATGGTATGCTGTGTGAGTGCACTGCTTTCACTGCGCTACTCTAAATTCTTTAATACACAGTTATGAACCCTCCCAATTGAATGTATTTTGCCAACCTCTGAAGCCTGAAAACTAGATCCATGAAGGCTTAACATGTGGCCAACTTTGCACCAGACCTGAACTGTCCTCCTGTTAAATCTAATTAGCAGTATAATGGAATCCACTACAAAGTGTAATTTGCTTTCTGACTTTGAGAACATTCAGACACGTAATTGCTCATTTATCTATAGCCGGTAAACTAGTGGTAGCCAGTAGGATAGCTCTGGGGTTCAGTGCTTGCTGCTGCAAAGTGGGTGTGATCTGCAGGTTCAAATGCCGGCAAGGCCAACTCAGCCTTTCATCCTTCTGAGGGTGATAAATGAGTACCAACACAGATTGGGTGGTATTGTATGTGTATGTATTATATTTAAAGCGCTTAAGTGAAAGTGCTATATAATAACACACCATTATCATTTGACCTTGAAAATCTGCTTGCATTCACAGTAATTTGGTAATATTGGCATATACACACTGATATTAATGATACATATGGTGTCCTTTCTTGTATGAAATGTATATCACTTTAGAGTGACATTGTAACCCCATTTTTCATGGCGTACTTAGGGACAATGCTATGTGATGCCACTTCCTATTTTGTCAAGGGTTGAATGGTCGTGGTCCATCGCTTCCTGTGGTGTCATTGCGGGGCGGGGTCAAATCATCAGAGGTCAAAGGTCATGTGATGTCACTTCCGCTACCCCTGGCATGTGGTGAAAGGACGTCCCTGCTCTTCGTCAATTCCACACAACACATACATTTACACACTCCTCATACACACACATCCCATTATTATCTACTTGCCCCTACTTTACAAATCAAAAATATACCAGAAAGGCACCCAATTCTACCAAACCCAAATATCTCACCCAATAAAAAATGTAATCCAACCAAAATACTTCTCCTCAGTTCACAACACATCTTAAATCACACCCCTATTCCCAACAATACAGCTCCAAATGAAGCACTTCAAGATATAGCAATTACTTCTCATTCTTTATAAACCAAAAAATCCCTTCTGTGCAGCATGGTAGCTATTATCCCAAAAAAATGGCCACATCAATATATCAAGCTATTCTACTTATGAAATCATTTTATGGATGATCCCCTCCCATAATTCACATGCAATACAATACTACAATAATATGCTTCTTATGATGTAATTTTTTCTCCCAACGAAGAAGATTCCTTCAACTAATCTTCATGAATATCTGTACCGTGACGTCACGCACACTTTGACTTCCAGGAATATGATCAGCATTATCCAAGCTAATATGACATCAGGGGCTGTGGAACGAGATGTGGGGTCAACATCTGGTGCTAAAGCTCTTGTAAAGAGGAAACACCCAGAAAAGGGGACCATGCATGCTGAATTCTGCAACCCAGAGACCATGGGTCTGGGAATGGAATTGGGACACCCACGATGATATTATTATTATTATTATTATTATTATTATTATTATTATTATTATTATTATTATTGAATGTGGTCCTACCCTTGTGAAACAACAGAGTGCTTTACAGAGGCATACAACAATACAGATCCATAACAGAGCTCATTACAGAGGTATACAACAGTACAGATACTTAACATAGCACTTTTTAGAGGTAACAATAGAACAAATATACAGCGGGGGTGGGATACAGAAGGGCACAGAGGAGTGGTACAGGAGGGGTACAGATGTGCAGGGTGGTGGGGAGGAGAGGTGCGGGAGGTGTCTGGTGAGTCCACAGTCTTTGGTTGTGGGCACAGAAGGCCTGTTTTCTATTCCTTTCCTTGATAGAGCTACTGCAAGCACTCATGAGATACATGTGCCTGAGGGGGTGTACAGAAACAGGCCAAGAGAGCTAAGGGAACCTGTTTTGAGTTCTGCTCCCATTTCAGAAAGAGATCCTTTGTGGGATATGGACCGAGATGGGATTGCTTTGGGCTTCTCGCATGGCTGCAGGGTGCAGTGGTAAACTTATGTTTTTCCCTGATCCTACTACCCATTCCAACTCCAGAGAATGGTGCCCAGCATCAGTAGACTATGTAGGTACATATATTCAGTATACAATGGAAGCAGCTGCACTGAACAAGATGAAAGCTAAATGTTCTAGACTTTATCTCTTCAAATCTTGCTGCATCATCTACAAGGCTGTCACCCGTAAGTCCCCAAGCTACCTCAGTGAGAAAATCAGAATCTCAGCAGGCCAACAATCCACTAGAAGTAAAAACATTTACAGACTTGAACTCCACTGGTGCAGAAAGGAAAGAACCAGAAGAAAGGCCTCCTCTGTTTACGCCACAAGACTCTGGAACCTCCCCCCATCAAAATCAGACTCACCCTGTCACTTCTACACTTCAGGAGGGAGCTCAGGTTCCTCCACCTCAAGGAATGGCTACTCCTTAACACCTTGGTCCACAGACCATACACTCTCCTCTGTACCTGAAACTGGGGCATCTACTCCCCACTGTTTCCAAGCTTGGTTGCTTGTAGATGTCTTGCTGGCAAGTTTGCCACTCTCCACTCCCCTGTGGTTAGCTCCATGTTGCCTTGTTTATTTGCCTCCTTTACTGGGTTGTTCATCATATGTTTGTAAAACGTTGCAATACTTCCCGAAGCTAGGTCCTCGCTCAATAAATATCTTAATAATAATGATTTCCCAAAAATGACTTCTTTAAAAAGGTAGTGCATCCTAAGATAGTCACATATTTTTCATAGAATGGGATATGGAAAGAGCATTATATATTTGTCAGGGTTGGCTTTTGAACAGTTTTGTTCCTTGGTGAAAGTATTAAACCCAATAAAGGTAACCAAGAAAACAGTGGGTTCAGTCGATCCTGTCAAGATCAGTAATTGGGCACAGCAGGCTCAATGTTTTCTGGGGATGCCAAGGCATTCACCTTGCAAGAAAGAAGAAATTACATCCTGCAGAAAATTAGCACCAAACTAGAGGGAGTGTTGGGGGGAAAAGGGTACTCGTACACTTTTATTTGCCAACGATGATTTGTTAACATACTCAGAAAGTATGTCTGCACTTTCAATTCCCTGTAGGAGGCATACACCTCTTATAAAAGGATCTTTTTCAAGAAATAGCATGTGCTGAGATTCCCACTCCTCAGCTCCCTTTGTGATTAGGCAGTCTGGATTCTTACCTGACCCAAATAGGACAAGACAGAAATCCCAAGATGGCAGAGGCCATGGATTCAAGTGGCAGTGGCAAAGGAAGAACAGATTTCTTTCAGTGGAGATGATATTAGCGGTCATTGCTAGAAGGATCTTCAGACTAAATGCAAAAAAATGAGGACCGGAAGGAGAGGGTTAGCAGTGCTTGTATTGAGACCGACTCATGTGTAGAAAATATATAAATTGTGGGGTATTTTTAAGGCCCTAAGCAGAAATCCCCTGCACCTAAAAAATGCATTTAAACAGTGCCATAAAAACAGCTGTCCTTTTGTCTTCCTGGCACATGTGTGGCAAGCATTGAACACTGCCACCAAAAGAATGACTCTGCATTTGCTTTCCTTTCATTTGAATCATAAGAAAATGACCTGCATTCATAACATCTCTATATTTTCTGTTCTGTCATCTGAATACCAAAGTTGCGCACAGCATTCAAGACGTCCCTGCATTTGTTCTTTCTTTCATCTGAAATACCACAAAGTTATGTGCTGCATTGAAAAACAGCCCTTCATGCTTCATTCTATCTGAATGCCAAAAAGTTAGGCAAGACATCCCAAAAACAGAATTGTTTTACTGATAAATCACATGAGGGGCAAAGATGTCTACATTTTAACCTGACACAGCTTTCCCTTTGATGTGAACCACTCCGCTCAAAACATTGAAAATGAACAAACAGGCATGGTTTTCCCTCTTTATTCTGTGTCCAATCCAAGAACTCTGTGCAGGACCCCTCTGTGTCCATGAACCAACAGTACATGCCAACCTACTCAAAAACCTACAAAACCACATATGAACAGTAAATGAAATATTACTTGCACACGTGTGAAGGGAAATTATGTTTAAAACTCATCGTGAAATGTCAATTTTGCTTGCACAGAAATGTCAGTGAATATGTGTGGGTGCGGGGGTTTGGCTACACATGTACAATATATTCTTCCCCACGCGACTTCAGCTACCTTGAGAACCAGTAAAACCTGTTTGGCTCAGGCAGAAAACAAAACTAAATTGGAAATCCCTTCTCCCGGTAAGTCAAGCTTATAAGTGAACTATTTAGCAATGGCATATGAGGTGGCCCAGAGTGTGAGGATTCACTGCCCTGCCAGATTAGCAGGCAGTACTGGAAGAGGGAACAAAGAATGCCAGTGTGGGTAATGCATGACCAAGAAGTGCTATTTCCTCCAGCACCCACTCTGAAGGATGAACTGTCAGACTTCAAAGGGCATCATAAAAGTCCTTTGTTCCAAGCCGAGACAGGACAAGACAGTTTGCAGTTTAGTGTGGCGGGGTTGCAGCATAGCCCCCACATGTGACTAATCCTCCACATTGTCATTAAAGGACTTCTTCATTTGAAGACATTTCTCACATCACTCTTAATAAGTAATCATTTTGTATTATGCTAGTTTTTCATGTGACATTTCAGAGGATGTAAAGAGACCAAGTGCATGTTTCTAGCACTTTGGGAACTGAAATGGCCAGGAAAGGCACGCTGCTGGCTGATTTATAAGTGGGACAAATATGAAACTAGGTGGAAAGATGGAAAGTGATGTTATGAACATGTGTAATGATTGACAGAATTTTAGCGGTTATGCATTTCAAGAAAAGGGCAAACATGTGCCAAAGGGCTATGCTAATTCGCATGGAGTTGGCGGTCAGCTTGTCTAATTCCCTGCGACACGCTGAAACTGCATATGCACTTCTTACGGCGGTGGCTATTACAAGTTTGGAGTTATGATCCATAACTCAATTTTGCTGAAAAGAGGACATAAGAGACAAAGAAGTGTTGTAAATACAAACAGACAAATTATGCTCTCTTCCCTAAACCAATAGGCCCAGGGGGCAGAGAGAGAAATGACAGACAGTCCTATCCCAGGAAAGGAGTAATTCCTGACCCCCCCTGATCGTAATATTAATGATGTCATTTGGACTATATAAGGGAGACACAGAGAGATAAAAGGGATCCATCCATCCACAGTAAGATACACAGATTCCAGATCCAGACATACACAAGAATCCGGGGAGACAGGAGAGGAGGCAGCTGATCCCATCCAAGAGAGTGCAGTGACCAGATCCTTGCTTAGCTGACCCCATCCAGGAGAGCGCAGTGTCCAGACACTGGCCTAGTTGTCCAGAATCCCATCGAGGAGGGTGCAGTGACCAGCCTCTCGCCTAGCTGTCCAGAAACCCATCCAGGAAAGTGATGTGATCAGATCCATTGCCTGAGCTGTCCAAAGTGACCAGAGACCTTGCTGGCTTTCCAGAATCCCAAACCCAAGCTAACATTGTAAGTGGAAAATAACCCCAGTTCCAAATTACATACCCCTCTCTTTTGAATCTTGCATCCCATTGAAAGTCCCAAATTACCCGGATAATTCATTCACCTTTCCATAGAAGAGTCTGTATTAGCCTGTGTATGTTAGCGTATTCCTTTGATAAATCTTTCAGTAGTCTGTATAAATCCTTAGCATTATTTTCATGTAAATCAATTAGTTCCCCTATAAAGAGATATACAGTGTGAGTTGGTTAAAATTTGAAATTAACCACCTCGTGCCAACTGCCTTTCTTTAATAATTATAGGCATTAAAGTATAGCCTGTACAGAATTAGTCTTTGTGTAACAAACACTGAATTTGCCTGTGTATTGTGTGCCTTCCTACGAATTCCTAATTTGCCTCTGTCCCATTGAAAATCCTAAACCGTAGTCCCATTGAGAGCAACCCCTTTCTGTGAGAATCATATCTGTTATGTGCCTCTGTTCCTTGTCCTTAAAACAGATTTCCGATTTTACAGTTAAGCCCTTTTCCGTGGCTGTCTGTCATCACAAGTCCCGTGTAAAAACGCATTTCCATTCTGCTGCGTGTGTGTTTTTCTTTTCCTTTTGTTTTCTGTCCCAAATTGTGCCCTGGAATGCTGAGTAGAAGTCTTCAGGATTCCTTATCTTCTAAAGTGTAGCAACCTGAATGCCCTTCCTAGCTGTCCAACCCCGGTTGTGTGCTGCTGTGGGAATCATAAGCAAATCCGATTCTGCCGTTTTGCTCATTTCTGACTTCCGATGTTGGGGTGGTGGGATGTATTCTAAATTCTATTTTTCTTTCTTCATCTTTACCCCTTGCCACTGCCTTCCATCCAAAGGTTATTAAGTTAGCTGATGTTTGGGGGTGAGTGTTGCAGGTGGAGCGCTTAATCTTAATGCTATCAATTGCTCTAAATTCATTGTTCCTATTTGCCATTAAAGGTTCATGAAAATTGTGGGGATTTTGAACTAACTGTGTTGCGAGAATCTATACATTGGTATTGCCACAACATTGGTGGCTGCTGTCAAATTGTTTGATTTTGCTGTTATTTTCATTAAACCATAAAATTAATAAATATCTTATTGATACACACCGGCCTGTTTCGCAGTCCATTGTGACACAGGGTGTTTGTGAGGGTGGGGACGAGATGGGATGGGGGCCTACTCAAATAAAAGAACCTGTGGTTGAGCAAAGAGAGAAAGCATTTTTGTTGTGCAGCACATTCATTGTCAGGGGAAGGAGTCCCTGGCTGGAGTGTGCCGCGTTATAAAACCGTAAGAAAATTTAGCACAGTGGATGGCACCTCAATATATGTTTCTATGAAAAGTGAAGTATTGCTTCACAAACTCCACAGATCAAGTATATGTATTTTTACATATGTGCTGGATACATTTTGTAGTAAATGTATGTTTCCAAAGAATACGAACGTATATAAGTATTAACTCACTAGGGTTGACTATTTGTGAAAAAAAGATTCTACACTAATACACATGTTCTCCAAGATGTCGAGAGCCTTCTTAGCATGATTGTAATGTGATTTGAAGCTCGAGATGTAAGGGTGGCTTATAAAAATAATGCATGGTAATGCATCTGAAAACTTAAGTTTATATGTGCCTGTTTTCTGAAAACAAAACACATTGAAAATTCATATTTCTTTTTTTTAAATTACCAAAGGATCTCTTAACTATTCAGTTTCACAGGGCATTGTTCTTCTTTTACAATGTTAACCAACACATTGAATTTTGCACTGTAGCAAACTTGTTATTTTTCACATCATGAAATGCAAATGTGGCAAAGACTTCAACAGACGTGTCACGAACAGCCTGCAGTAGAGCCCCAGACGTCAGCACCTGCTCAGCACCCGAGGGAAGAGAATGTGTTGACGTTACCAGACAATACTATTCATACTTAATGCTTTAAAATATGGCACACTACCAAACGGATGTTGGAGAGGTCATTGCTAAGAGAAATGTTGGCCCATGCGAGAGATGTATATTAAGGCAGACAAGGCCACCACGTGCAGCCTAAGAGGAGTCCTGAATTCCTGGAAAAATAGCTCTCTCGGTGCTTCTATGGCGCAGGTGGTGAGAGTTTATGGTAATTTCCCTCTTTACTGGCTCCTTTTTTTATGTCTACATGTTTCCTCCCTTGATAATCTCAGGGTCGAACTGCTAGAGAATTGATACATGTAAAACGCCTCACACGCACTTAGGTGTTTTTGCTATTGCATGTTTTACGGTCTTTTTTTATTTTTAAAAGTAGACAACGGCTTGATTTGGCTGAAAGGATGGCATGCGCTATGTAACCTTTCATGAAATATCTGGAGAGGGCGGTGAGCAGCAGCTGCGTGATTGACTCCACCGCAGTATCTTACACAAACACCACCAGTGGACACAGTACTGCCTCTGACAGGGCTGCCATTTCTAATTTTATATAGCTATCAAATTTGCCAGCTCCCTGCTTGCTCTCTCGAGCTCCTTTGACAGTGCGTGTTAGCATCCATTCATTCCCTGAAATTGTTGTCAGTATTTTTTTTTTACTCCTTCGCATTATCGAGGCTTCCTCCTTGTCTGTTCCCTGCTTTGGTAGAACACAGTACTTTTTCTGAGGATGTGCACAGAATTTCAATCTCTGCTCTTAAGCTTTCCTTTGCATTTCTAATACCTTTATCAGTTCCACAATATAGTGCTTTCAATTTATATAAAAAAGAACCCTTTGAAATCAGGCAATTTATAGTGCTTTTCAAAGTACAAAACGGAGGCTAAGTCGAAATAGTCCTTTTCACGAGATAAGCATTGCGTCTAGATTTCCAGAGTGATGATGGCTATTTCATGTCCTTCTTGGCATCCCGGAGATGTCTAGCTACATCTTTGCTTCTTTGCTTCCCATGGATCTTTGTTGTAAGTATTAGTTTTCCTGCAGTCGCACATATGAACTTTTCCATTGCCTTTTCACCTTTACCCTTGCTGGCATCACGTGAAGGCTACATTGCTCACTAAACATACAGGAGCTCCCGCGTGCATGTGTTTCTTTTACTATTGTTGCTCCATAAATTACAGTTGTCAATCTGTATTTCAAATTCATTCAGAACATTGAACTGAAAAGTGCCCTTACTGGGGAATAAGAGTTATTTTATGACAATCATAGTTGACTGTTGAAACACGAACTTGTCACATTGGAAATATTGGTCTCAGCCCCCAATTTGAATGCACACACATTGTTATAGTTGCGCTGGTTTCACAAGAAAAACATTGTTTTTCAACCCGATTGTGAATAATCTAACGCATATATGGAATATGATCGCTCATATCATTCTGTGACAGGCTGCATCATTTATCATGCTACGCCGGTGCTCTCTCATCCAATCTATCCCGGCACCTGTTGTCACGAGTATTGCCTTACACACAATCTTTACTGAAATGCACGGAGAACCAAAAGGACAGCTAATCAAATCAAATGCAATGTACATCGCATTCATTGTTTCACTTGTCATGAGTACATGTCAGTAGCTTGGTCACTTATCATATCACGTGTGTCTCCTAGTGTTGCTGACCACTGTAGAACATCACTCATTTTAAATGGTTATCTGGAATTGTGTTTAAATATGTTGTAGGCAATACATAACACATCGGATTATTATTTTCAAGCTTATTACTGAATTATATGCAGAGTGTCACACTTCTATACAATGCGTCTAAACTATAATATTTCAGATGTCAGACGATGTCTTTTTATTTCTTCAGAGAATAACAGTCGAACAATGTGCCCTTCATACACAAACATAACAACAAGCAATTAAAATGTACATGCAATTATACTTTGGAGAGACCGTGGCGTGAAATTAATGATTAGTGTTATTGTTATTATGATTATGACTATTATTATTATTATTATTATTATTATTATTATTATTATTATTATTATTATTACATCATACCCACTCCGTGCAAATGTGCTAACTCAGCAAGAGACTAGCAGTCACTCCTTATATTACGTCATGCAGTAGCAAGGAAGAGCCACACAATTAAGGCAAGACACCCTTCAGCAATGAGCAGACCGGAAGTTATGACACTGTGCCTAATTCACAAGGAGGCACTAGATCTGCACAAAGTGTTATCTGCAGTGTCAAGAATGTGCTCGGCAAAATTGTAGCACAGCGAGCTGATTGACAAACAAAACACTGCTCAGCACCCAACTGTGCAATGAAAGAACTGTAGCACCGAACTGTAGCACCGTGCATGCACACAACACTCCCCCAGGCCAGCTCAGCACTGCACTGTGGGCCCATGTTGTGGCTCAACAGCATAGCTTCGGACGCACATTGCACCGAAAATAACAAATAACTGCCTCCCACCCCAATCTCCAGTTAATACAGTATCGAGAAAGAGCCACACAATAAAGGCTAAACACCCTTTTGTGATGAGCAGACCAGACGATATGACACTAGGAGTACTTCACAAAAATACATTAGATCAATGCAAAATATTAGCAACAGTGTCAGCAATGTGGTGTGCAAAACTAAAAACAGCAAGTTGATTGACAATCAAAACTGTGCACAATGCCCAATGGCGCAGCGAAAGAACTGTAGCAGTGTACATGGCCACAGTAATCCCCCAGGTCTGCCCAACACTCTGAGGGGTTAATTCATAGAATTCAGCGCACAAGTGGCGCACGCGGCTGGCGCACAGTGTGCGCGTGTGAATCCCTGCGCCAGCCGCGTGCGCCAAAACCCATTTCCGCGCACAGCGTATTCATGGATTCCAGCCACCTAAACCAGCCGTGGCGCACAGTGGCGCAGCGACCTTGCAGCAGCGCCAGTTACGCCCCCAAGAACGCCTTCCGCGCAGGGAAAAGCCATCAAAATCCCCAATCCAGCGCAAAGGGCTGCGCTAACCCTGTACCAGCATGGCAAGCGGGCTACGTGTATCACTGGGGTGCGCGGGAAGTACCTCACGCGATTGGCCCCGTGCGAGCAGGGTACGCGTATTACAGGGGTGCGCGGGAAGTTCCACACACGATTGGCCTGTGCGCGTGTATTTCAGGGGTGCACGGGAAGTTCCACACGCGATTGGCCTGGGCGCGTGTATTTCAGGGGCTCGCGGGTGGTTTCACACGCGATCGGCCCTGGGGGAGTGTGTGCGTGTATTTCAGGGGTGCGTGAGAAGTTCCCCACGCGATTGGCCTGGGCGCGTGTATTTCAGGGGTGCGCGGGAAGTTCCACACGCGATTGGCCTGGGCGTGTGTATTTCAGGGGTGCGTGGGAAGTTCCACACGCGATTGGCCTGGGCGTGTGTATTTCAGGGGTGCGTGGGAAGTTCCACACGCGATTGGCCTGGGCGCGTGTATTCCAGGGGTGCGCGGGAAGTTCCACACGCGATTGGGCTGCGTGCGGGTATTAGGGGTGCGCGCAAAGTTTTACTCGCGATTGGGCTGCGTGCGGGTATTAGGGGTGCGCGCAAAGTTTTACACGCGATTGGGCTGCGTGCGGGTATTAGGGGTGCGCGCGAAGTTTTACACGCGATTGGGCTGCGTGCGGGTATTACAGGGGTGCACGCACATTTTCACACGCGATTGGGCTGCGTGCGGGTATTAAAGGGGTGCGCGCGAAGTTTTACACGCGATTGGGCTGCGTGCGGGTATTACAGGGGTGCGCACGAAGTTTTACACACGATTTCAGCAGGGTACGTGTATTTCAGGGGTGCCGGGAAGTCCTACATGTGATTTGCCAGTGTGGGTCCTCCCAGGTGTTCCCTGTACACCCTCCACGGCCCATGCAGGCAGCCCACACCACAGGGGACTCCCCTGCATCCCTGGTCATGTCCCGCAGGCAGCCCACCCAACATGGGCATGCCCCCCAGCAAAGGCACATGTCTCCTTGCACCAATGATCACCAACTCATGTCCCCTTGCACCCCCACCCCCAGCATTGTGGGGCACCTGCCAGCAGGCCCCCACCCATGTCTCCCAGCACCCCACCCCCCCAGTCACCAGGGGCAGCCTCAACCAGGCCCCCACCCATGTCTCCCAGCACCCCCACCCCCCCAGTCACCAGGGGCAGCCTCCACCAGGCCCCCACCCATGTCTCCCAGCACCCCCACCCCCCCAGTCACCAGGGGCAGCCTCCACCAGGCCCCCACCCATGTCTCCCACCACCCCCACCCCCCAGCAGTGCAGGGGCACCCACCACCAGGCCCCCACCCATGTCTCCCACCACCCCCACCCCCCCAGTCACCAGGGGCAGCCTCCACCAGGCCCCCACCCATGTCTCCCACCACCCCCACCCCCCAGCAGTGCAGGGGCACCCACCACCAGGCCCCCACCCATGTCTCCCACCACCCCCACCCCCCAGCAGTGCAGGGGCACCCACCACCAGGCCCCCACCCATGTCTACCACCCGCCCACCCCCCCAGTCACCAGGGGCAGCCTCCACCAGGCCCCCACCCATGTCTCCCACCACCCCCACCCCCCCAGTCACCAGGGGCAGCCTCCACCAGGCCCCCTCCCATGTCTCCCAGCGCCCCCACCCCCCCAGTCACCAGGGGCAGCATCCACCAGGCCCCCACCCATGTCTCCCAGCACCCCCACCCCCCGGTCACCAGGGGCAGCCTCCACCAGGCCCCCACCCATGTCTCCCACCACCCCCACCCCCCAGCAGTGCAGGGGCACCCACCACCAGGCCACCACCCATGTCTACCAACACCCCCACCCCCCCAGTCACCAGGGGCAGCCTCCACCAGGCCCCCACCCATGTCTCCCAGCACCCCCACCCCCCCAGTCACCAGGGGCAGCCTCCACCAGGCCCCCACTCATGTCTCCCAGCACCCCCACCCCCCAGTCACCAGGGGCAGCCTCTACCAGGCCCCCACCCATGTCTCCCACCACCCCCAGCCACCAGGGGCAGCCTCCACCAGGCCCCCACCCATGTCTCCCACCACCCCCACCCCCCAGCACTGTGGGGCACCTGCCAGCAGGCCCCCACCCATGTCCAACTCATGTCTCCCACCACCCCCACCCCCCAGCACTGTGGGGCACCTGCCAGCAGGCCCCCACCCATGTCCAACTCATGTTCCCCACCACCCCCACCCCCCAGCACTGTGGGGCACCTGCCAGCAGGCCCCCACTCATGTCCCACTCATGTCCCCTTGCACCCCCACCCCCCAGAACTGTGGGGCACCTGCCAGCAGGCCCCCACTCATGTCCCACTCTTGTCCCCTTGCACCCCCACCCCCCAGCACTGTGGGGCACCTGCCAGCAGGCCCCCAACCATGTCCCCCTGCCCCCAGGTCCTGACGATACACAATCATGGCAGTAATGGGCAGCATACCCAGCACAAACACCCAGCCAAGGATTGCATCCACCCACATAGCAAATGCAATTACATGATACAACCCCAATGGCAAGTATGTAAATGAACACATGTCCGTCACACACACATACACAATGGGTGCAAGTGAATGTCAAAACCCATATCATGACATGCATGAAACCAATGAGAAAATACCACAAAAGAAAGTTATAAAAACATGTATTCTCGAAGAAAATGAAGTAAACTAATCAAACATACAACAATGGGGATAACAAAATAAATTGTCCATGTCCGATAAGTAATGTAAAAATCCAAAAATCAAAGGAATCCAAAAACTAATGTTGTCCACAGCAAAATCATGGTGAAAAAAAATAAGCAAAACCATTGCCTCATGGTGAACACAAATATAAATCAAAAAAATGTATTTTAAAAAATCCAACTATACACAAGAATATTCCAGGGTCCATGAGCCCAACACTATAAATGAAACCTACTACTACCTAATAAAAAAACTATATACAGAAAAGTGGCCATTGTCCAAGCGGTCCAAAAAAATCTCAAAAAATAAAGGAAACCTAACACTAACTAACTAAAGAACTATATACAATGGCAGCGGGCAAGTCCTGCGGCTCACTCTGTGATGTTGCCGGACAGGGCATCATCGAACTCCATGTCGATGTCCTGGAGGCGGGACTCTGTCCTGGCCCCGAGGTCTCGCAGGGATTACCCCATGTTCACCTCAAACTCCCTGCGAGCTTCCTCGAGGCACTCAGCCCGCCTCAACGCCTGACGCATGGAGAACTCCGCTCTGACCATGGTGAGCCGCTCCTCTTACACCCGCCGCCGCTCCGCACCTATCCACTGGACCAACTGCTCCCACACGGAAGACACTACCATCCCAGGGTTCTCCTGCCCTCCGGCCGATGCCTGCCCCTCTGATCTTGATGGCCCCGAGCCATGATGCCCCCCACGTCGAGCCTGCTGCTGCCTCCGACGCCACTGCCTCTGCCAGCACAACGGCATCCAGGATGATGGAAACCACTGACGCCGTTGTGCACGTACCCTGCCCGATGATGCCGTCACATCCTCCATCTGCTGGGGTCCAGTTGCTGTGTTGTCCACCCCTGCTGGACCTCTGACTCCCGACTGTGGCAGGGATGGGATCCCCACCGAGCTGGCTGCATTGGTCAGGGCAGGTTCACAGGGGGCCCTGGTGGGATCTGGGCCTGAAGACGGCAAGGAGAACGACTGGCGTATAGTCTCCACAGAGGAGAAGAGGGCCGCCAGATTGGCCGACACATGCAGGAAACCCCCGAACATGGCCGATCCCAATTGGGCCACCTCGGAACGGTGCTCTTCGTGATGACGTGCGTGCTCCTCCTGGGAAGCACGCACGGCATCACGAATCACAGCCGTGCGCATCGCGACCCCAATCAGGACTTTCTCCTCACGGCCAGGGGTCCCCTCGTCCGCAGGTGGAGGGGAGTCAGATGACATGGACATCCCCTCTACCTGCGGACAGGCCTGGGACGGGGCATCCCTGCTGGTGCAAGGTGGTGCACCCACAGGTTCAGGGACAGCAACATGCACAGGCCCCTCCACGGTGACCTGTGCTGCCTCCTGCCCCTGCCCCTGGACTGCACCACTTGCACCAGCAGGGATGCCCCCACCAGGCCCCATGTGCGCCTCAGTGGCGGCCTCCTCCTCCTCTGTGGAAACCACCAACCTGGATGGCTCCTCGCTGTCTACCGCCGTAGCAGGCCCCTGTGGGTGCTCACCCACCCCTTCCGCTGCAGCCGTGGGGGCATCCCCGCCGCCTTGCTCCACAGCGCCGTCTCTGCCCTCTCCTTCACTAGCCGCTGCGTAGAGGGAGACATAGAACACAAGCATAAGGGTACTGTACAATGGTCCCCAAGACAGGAAGCAATAGCAGATGAGTGCCACTGTCAAAGTACACTTCCATCATGTCACACCACAACACATGTGTCAGTCCAGGCAAAACACACACAGTGACAGTCATGGTGCGTGCCATGGACATTTCAATGCATGTCCAATGGACTCTCGAATCATACAATGTAATGGGACTCACATGCATCATGGGTCATGCCTATCACATGCACACACTTCACCTCAGTCACATCCATCTGGCCCCGTACACCCCAATCACAGTGCATACAAGGATGACTAGGCTGCATCAGTGAATCTGTACATTGTCACAGACATGTGCCATGCATCCATGGCACTCACAAGTCACAGACACGCAGGTCAGGCACACAGACATGGATACCACATATGTATCTGGCATCAGCACCCATCCCTCGCCCCCACCCATGTCCAGGAACAGAGACTGCCATGCTCTCATGTGTGCAATCTGCACAGGGCTCCCCATGTCGCATTCAAACACATGCAACAACCGTGCGGTTCACACATTACAGGTCGCACATGCATTCCCATGATGTCCCTGCACACATACATGCGTACATGGCCTATGTCACACATGCAGGCAAGTATCAGACAACCAGCACACTGCAACATGCCCTGTCTCACACAGCAATGCTTGGCCACTTACCGCTCAACTCCAGACGGGTCTCCCTCTCAAGGACCTGGGCATGGAGCGCTGGGTGTGCGCGTTCCAGGACCCTCAACTGGATGGAACTCATGCGGCCCCGGCCCCCCTCCACGAGGCGCCGGGCCTTCATGAGGGTCCTGGACCTCAAGTCCTCCCAGCGCTTCTTGACCTTCTGGATGGTGAGGGTTGCCACCCCCTCCGCGTTGATGGCAACCACACAGTCGGCCCAGATCCTCTCCCGTCCTTCCCTGTTGGCGCGGGACGATCCGAAGAGGGCATCATACTGCCCCAGGACTTGCTCCACCAGGACACCAACTTCGGTGGCAGTGAAGCTGGTGCCCCTCTGGCCGGGGGTTGCCACTGGGGTCAGATGTGGATGTGCCCGACATGGCAACCCCAGGGGCAGGAGTGGGTGGGCAACTGGGTCCTGGGGCTGGGCTGTGGAGCGATGTTATTCGAGTCAGGAGTCTTCTGTACCAGCAGGGGTGGACACAGCAACTGGACCCCTGCAGATGGCTGATGTGCAGGCACCAAATGGCAGGGCACGGTGGCAGCAGGCAGGCAGGCAGGCAGGCAGCAGCAGATGGCACGTGGGAGGCTGCTCGGGGCACTGGGGGGCAGTGATTCGGCCTTCTGGGCAGGAGCGTGGTCTTCCGTGTGTTTTCGCGTGGCCAGCTTGATACGGAGTGATTTGGCACGTGAAAAATCTGCACGTCAGCGTGTAATTCGAGGAAAGGCCCTTAGCGCGTAAGCGCGTCTGCACGCATACGCATTGTCATTGGACAGAAGGCCCCTCGAGCGCAAGCGCCCCTGTGACGTGACGCGTACAGACGTGCATGGGCATTACAGCGCGTGTGAAAAAATGCACGTCCGCGTGTAATACGAGGAAAGGGCCCATGCGTAAGCGCGCGTGAAAAAGTGCACGTCCGCGTGTAATACGAGGAAAGGGCCCATGCGTAAGCGCGCATGAAAAACTGCACGTCCGCGTGTAATACGAGGAAAGGGCCCAGGCGTAAGCGCGCGTGAAAAACTGCACGTCCGCGTGTAATACGAGGAAAGGGCCCATGAGTAAGCGCGCGTGAAAAACTGCACGCGAACCCCTGTAATACACGTAGCCCGCTCCCCCAGGCCAGATCGCGTGAAAAACTTCACGCGAACCCCTGTAATACACGTAGCCCGCTCCCCCAGGCCTGATCGCGTGAATAACTTCACGCGAACCCCTGTAATACACGTAGCCCGCTCCCCCAGGCCCGATCGCGTGGAAAACTTCACGCGAACCCCTGAGATACACGTAGCCCGCTCCCCCAGGCCCGATCGCGTGAATAACTTCACGTGAACCCCTGTAATACACGTAGCTCGCTCCCCCAGGTCCGATCGCGTGATTCACGCGAACCCCTGACATACACGTAGCCCGCTCCCCCAGGCCCGATCGCGTGACAGACTTCACGCGAACCCCTGATATACACGTACCACGCTCACTCGCGTGTGTAACTTCCCGCGCACCCCCGCAATACACGTACCCCGCTCAATCGCGTGTGTAACTTCCCGCGCGCCACTTTTTTGATGCGCTGGGACCACCTGCCTTCGTGTGGCGGACGTGTTTCAGCTTGTGCATGTCTTTGGATGTGCGTGGCTTTGCCCTATTCGATTCCATGAATACGTGTGGTTCGGGTGCGTGTGGGCGTTCCGTCTGCTTCCCTGCAGTACATCCCCAGTTACGCCCTTATTTTCGCGCGTTGTCCCCCATTCCGCGCGTTACGCCCCGTGTCCCGCCCACTTTCTGGTGTATGCGCTGAGGTTGTGCGCTTTCACTGTGCGCGTCGCGCACGCCTTTCGGGATGTTGCAGTGACTTGCGCGCCATGCACGGGTTTGGCGCACATCCCGCGGTGAACACGCACAGGGACTTCCATGAATCGCACACGTGCGCGTGCGCCTGTTTTTTTCCGCTTTCGCGAGGATTTTCGGCGCACGTTTGTTCCATGAATCGGCCCCTGAGTGTTTTGAGTGTCTGCTCTTTCCCTCTTCCTCAGATAGAGTCATGGCACGTCATGCACTGGGGGGTCCTCAGAGTCCTCGGCTGGGACAGTGGGGACATTGCACTCAGCAAGGTGTCACCAGTGCTAGTGGGCTGGACGATGTCATTGACCCCGTAGTGCCTCCACCATGTTACCTACTCCCTTCCATGACTACAGTCAACCACTGGACAAATGGACAGACATTGACTACCTTGATATGTTCTCAAAGGCGTTTGGTCGCCTTCACTCTGTGGAGTACATTTCCAGCCCATTGCAGAACTCCCCTGCAAACCAAAAACCACATTGAAATTATGCCACAAAAACGGCTGTGCTTTTGTATCCATGGCACATGTGTGGTGAGCACTGAACATGGCCACCCAAGAGTTGCTCTGCATTGTTTTACTGTCAAATTAAATCATCAGAAAATGACTAACATTCATAATGGCACCGCATTTTGCTGTTCAATCCTCTGAATACTAAAGTCGTGCCAGACATCCAAGACGGCTTTGCAATTATTCTTTACTTCATTTTAAACATCACAAACTTGTACAGTTCATGGAAACACACTGCTGCATGCTTTATTTCTTCTAATTAACAAGAAGTGAGGCAGTACATTGCAAGAACAGCATTGCTGTGCTGATAGAGTACTTGAAGAACAAAGAATTCTGTTTTTCTCTCAACACAGCTTTTGCTGCCTGCGAACCATTGGGCTCAAAATTGCAGTAAATGAAAGAAATAACGTGGTGTTTATTTTTTCCATGTGAAACATCAAAGAAATCATGTGCAACATCCTTTTGTGCCTATAAATCAACCGCACATTTAAAAGCCCCGGAAGTGAGTGAAATGAAACTGTGGTCTGCAGAAACCACATTTATAAACTGGAAATAAAAGGAAATTAACACACGTGTAAATTGGCTCTTTTACAAATCAGGAAAATGCTGTTTGAAAATGAAATGTCAAAAGACAGCCATGTGCTCGCACAGAAATGTGATTGAATCTGTTTGTGAGTGTTTTGTTATAAATGTATATGATATTTATAACAAAAGACTTGGTTTCCTTTGAAAAGAAAAACTCAGAAACCAGGAGAACTGGTTTTTGGCCAAGGCACTGACTTCAAGGATGCCCTGCCTCCCACGGAAAAAAAAATGCATCAATAAACAAACTGGCCCACAAGGACACAGGAAAGGCCCAAGAGTGTGAACATTCACTGCCCGTCAGACTGTCCGGCATCTCTGATCTAAGGAACAAAGAAACCCAGTAGGGCTGGTGCCGATAGGTGTGATTTCCTCCGGCATCCCCTCTGAAGGGGGAACTGTAAGAACTTCAGGCCAGGGCTGGCATAGACATTTGGCTGTAGGGGTTTGTAGGATCGCCCATACATGTGACTAATTCCCTCCATTGACTGTAAAGTACTCCTGTACATTATGAAATGTCTACCAGTACTCTGAATAAGCAGTAATGTTATATTATGCCAGCATTTCATGTGATTTTTAGACAAACAGAAAGAGATCACATGTACTTGGCGAAGTGGAATGGCAAGAAAAACACATTGCAGGGTGAATTATAAATGGCACATATATGGAACTTGGTGAAACGATGCAAAATGTTAGTGGGCATAGTTGTAGCCACTGGCAGAATTTTAGGCATTATGCTTTTCCTAAAAATGATGAAATTGTGCAAAAGGGCGATGCAACCTCACACAGAGTCAGCGGTTTGACTGTTCCATTCCCTGTGAAATATGCAATTCGCAAAACTGCTTTTTATGATGGTGATAGTATACATTTAAGGTTTTGCTCCAGAACTTATTTTTGGTAAAAACTAGCTTTGTGAGACAAAGGAAGGTCATAAATGTAAACACACACATGATGTCACTTCCCCTGCACCAATCGACCCAGAGGGAGGAAGAATTCCACAGTACTCCCCCCACAGATTGTAAACCGATGATGTCATTTTGGCTACATAAGGGGGAGAAAGGGAAACACAAGGGACTTCAAAACTTCAAAACTTGTAGACTTCAAACCTTCCAAACACTCAAGCTTCCAGACAATCCATTCAAAAACCATTCAGACTTCAAGATCTAGGAACGCAGAGATCCATCCATCCATATACAGACCCAGCAGTAAAATCCAGGGAGAAAGGTGGGGAGGCAGCTAATCCCATTCAGGAGAGCCCAGTGACCAGATCCCTTGCCTAACAATCCAGCATCCCATCCAGCTGTCCAGCATCCCATCCAGCTGTCCACAGTGAAAGACACTGCCTAGCTGTCCAGCGTCCCATCCAGGAGAGCCCAGCTGTCCCAATGACCAGATCCCTTGGCCCGCTGTCCAGGGACCTTGCTAGCTGTCCAGATTCCCAAATTCAACCTTACATTGTAAGTATCACATCACCTAGTTCCCAAACTGAATATCCTGCTCTTTTAATCCCATTCAAATCCGAAATTGCTAGTAACACCTGTTCATTTTTCCATAGAAGAATGCGTGTTAGCCTATGTCAGTTAGCGTATTTCTTTTCATAATTTTCTCAATTATCTGTGTAAGTCCTTAGTACCATTTTGTAATAAATTAATGAATTCCCCTATAAGGAGATTCATTGTGCGAGCTGGTTTAAATTCAAAATTAACCCCCTTGCGTGCAGTGTCTTTCTTTAATAATATAGCCATTAAAATAAAATATAGCCTCAGTAGAAGTAGTAATTGTGCAACAAAACCAAATTTACCCGTATTGTGCTTTTCTATAAATTCCGATTTGCATTCTTCCCCTAGAAAAACCCAAACTAAATACCATTAAGAGTAATCCCTTTCCAGTAGAATCCTGTCTGTAATGTGCCCCTGTTTCTTGTTCAGAAAACCTATTTCCAAGTTTGACAGCTAAGCCCCTTTTCTGTATGTTTTCTTTTGCATTTCTGTTTTCTTTTGCTTCACAAAATCGATTCTCTTACCTGTTTGCACGCTGCTTTGGTGCCCTGCTCAGTAGCCTGTATGCTTCCTCATCTTTTCAGTGTAGCAATATGAATTTCTTTCTTAATTCTCCCACTGCAATTGTAAACTAATGTGCAATTAACCAGTAAATTATGAGTACACCATTTTGCTTGTTAATAAAGTTTTCAATTCCGATTCTGGCCTCCCATCTTGGGGTGGTGGGCTGAATTCTAAATCTGACTTTTCCCTCTTCATTCTGAATCCTTGCCACTGCTTTCCCTCCACAAAGAATTTAGTTAGCAGGTGTTTGGGGGAAGTGTTGCAGGGGGAGTGTACATTAAGGTTAGGATTTGAATTAACTGTGCTGTAGAATTGTTGCATTTGTACTGCCACACAGTGGTGGCTGCTGCCCTAATTGTTTGACTTGCTTGATTTCTTTTTATTGAATCCTAAAATTAATAAATATTTCATTGTTACACACCGGCCTGGTTCATAGTCCATTGGCACACAGAGTGTTGTTTCAGGGGGGTGTGAGAAGGTTGGGTGCCTTCTCAAAGAAAGGACCCAAGATTAATACAAGCTAAAAATCGTTTTTATTGTGTGCCACATTCATTGTCAGTGGAAGAGGTCCCTGGTTGGAGTGTGTCGTGTTATAAAACCTTTACAACGCATAATGCAGGAAAGGCACCACCCCAAGCCAGAAGTTACGCAATTCCGTTGAGTGTATTTGAGTGGTGCATACCGTGAACATTCACTTCTCCAGACACTGACAAAGACACACTCCCACATTCACACAGATAGAGGCACACAAAGGAGTGGAGGCATGTTTGCATATCATTGTTGAGTACTAATTTCGACAGGGTAATAATAATAAATAATAATGTATGCAATTGGGTACTATTTAAAGCGCTTTGGATCAAACCACTACACAAATAACACATTATTATTATTATTATTATACATTATTATTATTATAATATCACCTGTGCCTGAGCTTGACGATTCTCCTAAATGTGTTCCTAAGCACACTTGGAGAGTCACAGATCACTGCCATTTACTGGCTACCATGTGTACATGCAGGTGACAGCAGGACCCTGCCATTCAGGAGTCCAATATTGCCAACATACTTTGTTACAAGTACGTGATGCTACATTGTGACATTTGACAGTGCCCCGCTTGCAAACACCTTCACGTGCAATGGCGACAGGTGGCTAATACCATGGAGGGACGTCTGTCCTAGGATACGTGTGGGCAAAAGCCATCAGGCACTTGTTTGGCAGCCTTTCCTGATTTGGACCTCATCGAATCTGGGACTTGACTCAGTCTAGTGCATGTCAGTAAGGTTGACCTGCGCACCAGATGTCCCATGCATTGGCTATATGCCACGGATGTGGTGTTAGACTGCGGTCAGTTGCATCAATAGCCTGATCTGTTTTGCCTGCTCATCAGTGACAAGAAGCATGCAATGCAGCGACAAGTGCCCTCTGCGCACATACTGTAACAAGCCATTTCCTTCAACACAGGACAGCACATGGTGGTGTACACCTCTTATGTGGAACATAATGGTGATGTGTGCCACAGTCATAGTGCCAGACAAACATGTGTATCATGAGACAATACAGAGAAGCGACTATTGTACTGGATGGACTCATGCTTATAATGCACATGTCTATATGGTCCCATGCATTTGTCCACTGAGTGGACCAGTCGACTATGCACAAGCTGCGCATATTTGCACCAGCCAGGCTGTCCTCATCACTCCCAGCAAACATTTGGGCCAGAATGTTACTCCGGTACTGACCTTGGTGAGGTACTGTTTGAGCTCTCTCCAGGGAGGCTGCCACCACAAAAGAGTCTCCCCCTTGTAAGAGGTACTTTCTTGACACAGTACATGCGACCTCAACATGTAACTACAGAGCATTGATGTGTACGTTGCGCGGCATTCATGAGATGTTTGTAGGGTATCAGCAGCATCTCCACACAACTCTATCTCATGTTCAGTGACATTCTGCTTGCACCAGAACCTCCTTTCCCTCTCCATGTTGCTGGACAGCATGGACTCTGCAGTAAATGCGCCATCTGTGTGCTTGCTTTTATTGGCTATTCGTGGTGGAGGTGACGTTGCTTGATCCTGATTGTGATGGGTGTGTTTTTTTGGGTAGCTGTGGCAGTCACAGGTGTTGTGATGATTACGTGAGTTGTCCAGGTTTTTGGGACAACATGTGCTTTGGGCTTTTGTTTATTTACTTGTGTGCCTCCTTTGATGATTGTTGTGTTGTGTGTTTGATGAGGCTGTTTAAGTGGTCATTTGGTTTGTTTTGTGCGACTACTTGTGGCTTTGTATGTGTTGGATTGTGTCTGCAAGCATGGTTTGATATTTTGATGCAGCAGTCAGTACTGTGGACGGTTTGAAACCTGTTGTTTCCCTTGTATTTTCTGACGTGGCTTTGAATGTTGGATATGAGGAAATGACACCATTCTGTGATGTACTATTTGCCTAGTAATCTCTGTAATGAAATATCCACGAGTCAGTGGCGTGCTTTGTATTGCGTATCTGTCTCTTGTGGACACCTGATAGACATGGATCTGTGCATGTTGCGTGCAATTCATTCTATGTTTGTAGGGTATCAGCAGCACCTCCATGTATGCAAAGGCATCATTTACATGACAGAGATGTGTGCCTAATATGAGTCATCTGTTTGCAGACAGTAAGATGTATTCCCTTACATGTGGCATTGTCACTGGATGTTTGCTGTTAACACTCTGGCTACACTCCTGCTTTTGACGTTGCTCGTGACATTGCATGTGTCCTGGCTATGTGTGCAAGTGTGGTGTATACATCCGCGTTGCTGTTAAATGGATCTTTGGTCGCACAGGGTCAGACGCAAGATTGGATGGTTCCAATGAAAGGCACAGTTGTGGGAGCGTCAGGATTTTTGGTGGGTGTCTGAGTGTGTGGCCCAACTATTATGAGTGTGTCATGGGGAGCACCGGATTTGATGGCTGTGTCAGAGTTGTTGTGTGTCTCACAGAGTTTAGGCATGTTGGTATTCAGTAAGAGACTGTGGAAGTCTACGTCCAGTGATTTAACTTGAACCTTGTGAGTGATGATGTAACTGTGGTGCATGGGGTGTGAAAGTGTGCTTTTTTGCACAGTCATGGTTGGGATGGATGGCAACAGTGTGGGAGTGTATGAGACAAATGTTTACTTTTTATTTCCACCTTCACTTGCTCTGGCATGGTTTCCACCCAGCGGACTTCGTTCTGCCATTTTGGAGTGTATGTGATTTTTGTCAGTGAATACGGCGGGTTTACGATGGATTTTGTGCAAAATGTAAGTTCCGTCTGATTGCTCTGCCTGACTTGGTAAATACCTTTTTTGGCATAACTTACACTTGATTTACGCAAAAATGATTTTCCCATAACTTTAGCGAAAAAAGTGTAGTTAGTAAATCAACCCTATACATATGTAAAGTTTATAGTAAGATTGTTTTATGAAAGTAAAGGTTTTCTTATATATTAAAAGCGTTTTTAACAACGTTGTAATATACAAATATGTAGCCAAAGCTAAGTTAAGTTAATTTCACATAATTAAAGGGGATAAAGTGCAGAAAAGAAAGTAAACAGTACATAAACATTCAGTGCATAGTATAATTTCAAAATATCCTTTCATAGACAATATTTTGCCGGAACCCACGCTGCCAAAAAAAAACTGCTTATGCTCTCTATTTTTGCAGAGAATCCATGAATGGAAAACAGCATGTGCTCTACTAAACCTACATCATGTCAAACATACTTGATTGATCCTGTCTTCTCCACATGTCCCCTGGTAAAAGTCTCAACCAAGTTCCACATGCTTGGACAGACAACGCTGCCATCCCTATCCTCCTTCCCATACCCTCCCAACTATTAAGGGGCAGTCAAAACCCACAGGAGCTCATTTTCTTTAAATGAATCATTTGGCGGCAGACACCTGTTACTTTTACGCTTTAACATAAGTGCGTCCCTGTTGCCAAATGTCCATCATTTGCACTGCAGGGTGCACATTTAAAGGGCAAAAGGTGGCATACAAACATGTACAGGGACTATTTACTTTTGTGTGGGAGCACTGCTCGCCATGCTTGCATGGCAGGCTGCACTTACAATTTAAATGAAACCCTCCCCAACATGCTCCCATGTCGGGGAGGGTCTCATTTCATTTGAGAACACTCATAACCATGCACGCTTGGCAGGGAATGTGTACGAACGATCCCTATGTGGTCCAATTGCTTTATGCTAGTGCATAAAGCATGCATACCCCAGCAATACAAATGCTTGAAAATGGGGCGTGACGTGAAAGAAAGGCATTGGAGACATATTCATGGTGTTTACGTATTTCATTCCCGTTCTGCCCCAACGAAAATGTGCTTCACTAAATCTTCCTGTGCATCTTTAAAAACGTCTACTTAGAATCATTAGAACACAACCAGCACAACCAAAATAGATGCCTTATTGTCAAACTTCAAACAAACTTATATACATGCATGTCTGCCTGAAAGAATGTCACATATGGGTTAAAATCTCAAGGCCCTGGTATAACAAAGAACTGATTGGCAATAAAGACAGTATCCAAACACTAGAAAACCACTGGTAAAAACACATACAGGGTAATTCATAGAATTTCGCAGAAAAGTGTCGCAAGCGGCTGGTGCAGAGTGTCCGCGTGCGATTGACTGCGCCAGGCACGTGCGCTAAAACCGATTTCCGCGCACAGCGTATTCATGGATTTTAGTCTCCCAAACCAGCCGTGGCGCAGAGTATCGCAGCGACCCTGCAGCAGCGCCAGTAACGCCCCCAAGAACGCCCTCGCGCAAGGAAAAGCCATCAAAATCGCTAAATCATCGCAAAGGGCTGCGCTAACCCTGGACCAGTTTACAGGGCTGCCAAACAAGGAACGCAAAGCGGGTAACGTGCATATCAGGGGTACGCGTGAAGTTATACACGCGATTAGCCAGGGTACGTGTATTACAGGGCTACGCGGGAAGTTTAACACGCGATTGGCCAGGGTACGTGTATGACAGGGGTATGCGGGAAGTTTAACATGCGATTAGCCAGGGTACGTGTATTACAGGGGTACGCGGGAAGTTTAACACGCGATTAGCCAGGGTACGTGTATTACAGGGGTACGCGGGAAGTTTAACACGCGATTGGCCAGGGTACGTGTATTACAGGGGTATGCGGGAAGTTTTACATGCGATTAGCCAGGGTACGTGTATTACAGGGGTACGCGGGAAGTTGAACACGAGATTGCCCAGGGTACGTGTATTACAGGGGTAGGCGGGAAGTTTCACACGCGATTAGCCAGGGCACGTGTATCACAGGGGTACGCGGGAATTATCACATGCGATTTGGCTGTGTACGTTTATTACAGGGGTACACGGGAAGTTTTACACGCGATTCGGCTGGGTACGTGTATTACAGGGATGCGATTTGGCCAGGTACGTGTATTACAGGGGTGCGCAGGAATTATCACACGCGATTTGGCTGGGTACGTGTATTACAGGGGTGCGTGGGAATCATCACACGCGATTTGGCTGTGTACGTGTATTACAGGGGTACACGGGAAGTTTTACACGCGATTCGGCTGGGTACGTGTATTACAGGGATGCGATTTGGCTAGGTACGTGTATTACAGGGGTGCGCAGGAATTATCACACGCGATTTGGCTGGGTACGTGTATTACAGGGGTGCGTGGGAATCATCACACGCGATTTGGCTGGGTACGTGTATTACAGGGGTGCGTGGGAATCATCACACGCGATTTGGCTGGGTACGTGTATTACAGGGGTGCGTGGGAAGTCACACGCGATTAGGCTAGGTGGGTCCTCACAGGTGTTCCCTGTACACCCTCCACGGCCCCTGCAGGCAGCCTACAAAACAGGGGACTACCCTGCACACCTGCTCATGTCCCCCTGCACCCCCACCCCCCAGCAGTGCAGGGGCAGCCTCCACCAGGCCCCCACCCATGTCTCCCACCACCCCCACCCCCCCGCCACCAGGGGCACCCTCCACCAGGCCCCCACCCATGTCTCCCAACACCCCCACCCCCCCCGCCACCAGGGGCAGCCTCCACCAGGCCCCCACTCATGTCTCCCACCACCCCCAGCCCCCACCATCCAGGGGCACCCTCCACCAGGCCCCCACTCATGTCTCCCACCACCCCCACCCTCCCGCCACCAGGGGCAGCCTCCACCAGGCCCCCACCCATGCCTCCCACCACCCCCACCCCCCCGCCACCAGGGGCAGCCTCCACCAGGCCCCCACTCATGTCTCCCACCACCCCCACCTTCCCGCCACCAGGGGCAGCCTCCACCAGGCCCCCACCCATGTCTCCCACCACCCCCACCCCCCCGCCACCAGGGGCAGCCTCCACCAGGCCCCCACCCATGCCTCCCACCACCCCCAACCCCCAGCAGTGCAGGGGCAGCCTCCACCAGGCCCCCACCCATGCCTCCCACCACCCCCACCCCCCAGCAGTGCAGGGGCAGCCTCCACCAGGCCCCCACCCATGTCTCCCACCACCCCCACCCCCCGCCACCAGGGGCACCCTCCACCAGGCCCCCACCCATGTCTCCCACCACCCCCACCCCCCCCGCCAAAAGGGGCACCCTCCACCAGGCCCCCACCCATGTCTCCCACCACCCCCACCCCCCCCGCCACCAGGGGCAGCCTCCACCAGGCCCCCACTCATGTCTCCCACCACCCCCAGCCCCCACCATCCAGGGGCACCCTCCACCAGGCCCCCACTCATGTCTCCCACCACCCCCACCCTCCCGCCACCAGGGGCAGCCTCCACCAGGCCCCCACCCATGCCTCCCACCACCCCCACCCCCCGCCACCAGGGGCAGCCTCCACCAGGCCCCCACTCATGTCTCCCACCACCCCCACCCTCCCGCAACCAGGGGCAGCCTCCACCAGGCCCCCACCCATGCCTCCCACCACCCCCAACCCCCAGCAGTGCAGGGGCAGCCTCCACCAGGCCCCCACCCATGTCTCCCACCACCCCCACCCTCCCGCCACCAGGGGCAGCCTCCACCAGGCCCCCACCCATGCCTCCCACCACCCCCAAACCCCAGCAGTGCAGGGGCAGCCTCCACCAGGCCCCCACCCATGTCTCCCACCACCCCCACCCCCCGCCACCAGGGGCACCCTCCACCAGGCCCCCACCCATGTCTCCCACCACCCCCACCCCCACCCCCCCGCCACCAGGGGCAGCCTCCACCAGGCCCCCACCCATGTCTCCCACCACCCCCACCAGTGCAGGGGCACCCTCCACCAGGCCCCCACCCATGTCTCCCAACACCCCCAACCACCAGCACTGTGGGGCACGTGGCCAGCAGGCAGTCAGGCAGCAGCAGGTGGGAGCGTGCTCAGGGCTCTGGGGGGCAGTAATTTGGCCTCCTGGCCAGGAGCGTGGTCTCTCGTGTGTGAACGCGTGGACAGCCTGATAGGGAGTGAAATCCCACACGTCAGCAAAGGCCCTTAGCGCGTAAACCCGTCAACAGCATATGCGCGCCTATAGTCACCTGCACGTGCAGGAAATTGTTGCGTGACACGTCCCAGTGTCAAAGCGTGTGATTGGTGAAAATGGATCTACACGCAGAAGTGACAAAGCGTGTGATTGGTGAAAATGGATCTACACGCAGAAGTGACAAAGCGTGTGATTGGTGAAAATGGATCTACACGCAGAAGTGACAAAGCATGTGATTGGTGAAAATGGATCTACACGCTGGAGTGACAAAGCGTGTGATTGGTGAACGTACACGCCGCGTAAGTGACGCTGTACGTGTGGGCCAGTATATAAGGTACATGTAGAACACCATTTCCTTGTACGTGCTTTTCGTGGAGAGCGAGTGGGTGAATTCTGTACTTCTTGTCGTTTCACACGCGATTTACTTCACGGCGTTTCCAGTTCGTATTCCCTGTTACCTCTGACAGCTTTTTCTCTTTTTTCTCTTTTACTGGTTTACCTGGGCCTGTTCCCTCAAACAGTGTCCCCTTCTACTGTTGTCCTGTCTTCTCAGACAGCGTACACATCTTCTTTTGGCGGGGGTTTAGCCAGCCAAACGCGCTCATTTTTCACGCTCTTTTACCTGGCAGACGGTGAGTCACGCACGTATCCAACTTCTGTGCTTGCCCCGTGTGTAGCCTACCCCTTCAGAGGTCATTCTAGGCTGCGTGTGACACGCATACGTTCATTCTTGTGTTACTGGGTGCCACAGCGTAGTGCAGGTTTTTCTTTCTGCACACGTGGTCTAGGAGGGGTTGCGTGCACGTCATCTCCCTTTTTTGGGCCTCCTGTGCGTTGCGTGACCCGTCATCTTTTCCCAGGGGTTACAATCAGCCGTGCTAGAGCACTAGGGTACAATTACCATCTGGTACCCAACCCCTTTGACCCCCAATTGCCAAGGACAATTGTCTACAGCCACTCCCATACGCACATTAATATCAGTGCCATGGCTGGGAGGCGAGGATTCCGTAAGGGTGGCAAAGGTGGAAGAGCCACAAGTGGTGGCCGTGGTGGATCCGGTAGGGGACGTGGTCGTAACTTGCAGGGTGAGCCTGTCCCCCCATGTGTGGAGGACCAGTCAAGGGCACCCATCACCCCCCCCCCCCTCCCCCCCTTCCCCCCCTCCCGTTGAGGCTGAAGTGGCTGACACCATCCATGCTCAGCCCTTGTTGGACCAGCCCATTGTGGCACCAGACCTGGCTGACTCCATGGCTGACTTCCAGGTCAGCAGGGCTACGACACGTGCGCTGGTGCACGTTGATGCCATCATGCCACGTGGATCTGGGGCAGCAAGGTCATCTGCTGCACCAAGGAGGCAGGGCGGAGAGGCTGCAGGGGCAGCTGCGGCTCCATCCACCCCAGCCCTCACACACCCAGCCAGGACAGTGTCGGTCCTAGTCCATGCTGCTGACATTCCCCCTGACACCATCACACTAGAGCCAATGCCTGCACCAACTCCCATGCTGAGTGTGCAATCCCACACTCCTGATACAGAGTCCACCAGGGCTCCTGCCCCTAGTGTCCAGAGCGGTGCAGGACACTCAGGATCACCACCACCTTCCAAGCGGAAGAGGAAGAGTGCTCGTCCGGCACAGGCTGATGCCCCAGACACGGCTACACAGTCCGGCCCGTCCAGGAAGCCCAGCTTCACGGATGACGAACTGAATGCACTTGTCGAGTATGTGTCCGGACATGACAACGAGATGGTCATTGTTGCAGGATCCAAGACCACACCTGCACAACGCCAGGCACACTGGCAGACCGTTGCGGACATCGTAAGTGCCCTTGGAATCGTGAGGCGCACAGCCAATGATTGCTATAAGCGCTGGAATGACCTAAAGCGCAGGGCAAAGAGTAAGCTGGCCTCAAGTCATGCCGCAACTCTAGTGACTGGAGGTGGGTCTCCAGTAGTAGACATGGAACTCACTCCACATGAGTCAGTCGCTGGGACCTACGTCACGGAGGAACAGATCCAAGGCGTGGGAGATCTGGCTGATTACGAGGCATTGTCCGGTGAGTGCACATGCATGTGTGTGTCATCCATGTGCATGGTGTGTGTGTGAGGGCTTCTGTTCGGGTGCCAGGTGAGAGTGTGTGCGCCTGAGTCGTATGGGTCAGCCATGTGCTTCATGCAATCCTTCCTGCGCAGCTGCATTTGGCCATAGCAGTATCCCTTCTGCCAACAGTAGACATCTAGCACAACTGCACGCCAGTTGCCCTTGAAGTGTCACCTTGACACAACATATTTGCTTCTTTTTCACTGTTCATTCAGTCAGTTTGTTTGCATTCCACCACTTTCACTAGGCATGTCGCTGTCCACTAGTCACATGTCTGACATGGGTATGGTAAAGTGGAGTGACTTTGTTACCTGGATATCATTTGTACACACATGTCCCTGTGCAATTTGACCATTTCAGACTGGCAGCTCCAGGTGAAAAATCTGACCTGTTAGAATTAGAAAAGCTATTACATGCGGGAACTGGACTGAATGAATAGGTGCTGCCCTCCTCTCCATCTTCACTCAATAGCAATGGTACATGCCATCTGTGTGATGGCATGTGTGTTTCACCTGCCAATCACAGGCCAATGTGTGATGCCACTGCCAGGCAGCATGCAGAAAATGTGTTAATCTTCCATCTTGGTGTCATCAGTGTGTGCCATTTGCCTGCACTTCATACGCAGTGAGGGTGCATGCATGGGAGGGTTTTAGTCATGTGGGACATGTGTCAATCAAGTACTGGTTCTCTTGCTTCTCAGCCCTCAATGTGTGCCATGGTGCTAATGCCTGTTTCCATTTCTTTGTTTACATGTCTTTGCAGGGGAAGACACACCTGATACTGCTGGGGTTGTGGAGATGGCGCAGACCCAGGAGGTGTCCCAGGGCCGACCAACCACCAGTGAGGGACGTGGTGTGGTGGTGGGGGAGAACCCACAAGTGCTGCAGGTCGTGCTCTCAAGGGGTGTCTCTGGCTGCACCTCCCCCGAGCTGTACTCAGGTGTTGATTCGGATGAGACCTACGTGCCGTCGCAGGTGAGTGTTCCAGGGAGGGATTCTGTTCTGTCTCACCCACCTGCACCAGGGTCAGTACCCTCCATGGGGATGTCAGTGTTGGCAGCTACGCCTTCGGTGGTTACGGATGCAGGGTCACACTCCGCGACATCTGATCCTGTTCCTGGGCCAGCAGATCAGAGGGGGAATGCAGTCCTGCAGCCTCAGGCAGTGCCGGCACAGCAAGGCGCAGTTCGCCTTGCCCCAGACAGGTGTGGTGCCCGCCGACGTGGTGGCCGTACGCCACCCGGCAATACCGCATGGGAGCAATCCATTTACGGTATGGCTACCCAACAGGCTGCATCATCCGAGATGATGGCTCAGGCCATGGATAGGGTGGCCACTTCCATTGTCCCCCCAGAAAGGCTGATGGAGCGACTAGAGCAGGCAACCGACTCCATCTGCCAGTCACACAGGGAGGACATGTTGGGGTCCAACAGGGACAGGCGGGCGGCACTGGCGACTCTGCAGGAGGCCATCTCCATTGAGTCCCAGGGCCACAGGGAAGCCCTGAGGCAGGAGCTCCTACACCTCAGGACGACTCTTGTTGAGCTTGAGGCTTCAACACACCAAAGGACAGAACAGCAGCTGGAGCGTCTCACCCGTACGCTCTCAGCTGAGATGCAGGCAACGAGGGCGGAGGTCCGGGCATCCCGTGAGTTGTTGCACACTCATCCTCCAGAACCAGACCTACCACACCCGCATGCTTGCAGCCATGGAGGAGCAGACTAGGGCCTTGCGTGGGCTGCCTCCCATAGTGCAACCACCTCTGGATGCAGCTGCACAGGGTGATAATAGCGACAGCAGTGATACTCCCACAATAGGGTAGCCGTGTGGGCCATGAGCCCATGGAGGTGTTTTATCTTCCCAGGATCCACGCAGGTGGGTTCTGGTGTGCATCCTGTCCTTGGACCTCCTGGGTCGCCTCCCCAACCCCCCGGGCCCATCAATGGCCATTTTTGATTGTTTCTTATTTTTATTTTTATTTTGATTTCTTTTATTCCCAATTATTTTGGGACGATCTGTTGGCTTCGATCTGTTGGCTTCGATCTGTTGGCTTCGATCTGTTGGCTTCCGTGGTTCCTGTGGGCATACGCTGCATTGTGGCTGGGCACATGCAGGCTTGTAATGTATTTGGTTCAGATGCTTGGGTTTGAGTCACACACACCCCTCCTGCTTCCCGTTTCCATGGGCTTGCAAAGGGTGTGCCCAAGTGACAGTGAATTACACAGTGACGTTGGACTCCCATGAGCTTTGTGGCCAGTCTGTAGTCAATACTGTGTATACATTCATAGTGCATATTGCTGTTGTGTTGTACACTGCATGTTGCATTGATGTGTAACTCTTCTTCTGTGTCTACCTCCCCAATTTGCAGGTCCCTTCCTCAAGTCCACACAAGGACCTCTAGTCTGGAGATGGGGACCATGTTGGCAGCAGTGCACCTACAACTCTACATGGCGCCAACACTGCACAGTTGGTAGTGGTGGGAGTGCAGGCATTTCCAGGTGGTGAGACTACTAATATGTAACATTTGTGATGTCATGTTAATGGTACTACGTGCTCAAGTATGTTGTTGGTCCGGCATTGCTGTGAGCATTTCAGGTGTTGCAGGTTTCTAATAGTGCCACTGTACATAGTGAGAGTGATGTCATGTTGTGGGGATTACTTTGTTTACCTGCAATTAGCATGACATGGCACGGTGTGTCGTGTGGCAGTGCTGGGGTTGGGTTGGCTGACATGGCACTGTCCTCTAGTTGCATTTTGCAAGTGGGTATTCATTTTAGCTGCTTCAATGTGTAACTTCACAAAACTGCATTGGTGGTGTCTGTGAGGGTAGGGATGCACACATTGTGACACTTCCAGGTGAACAATCTCAGGCTGACATGGTATTCCCGGTTCATTCTCCAGACATTCAGGATCAGTGTCAGGTTGAGTCATCATTGATTGTCAGATGGAATGTGCCAGGGCAGTGTGCACTCCACAGGGGTGTGATTTCTATGTGAAGTAATTAGCCACTAGCTGTGTACGGGCTGCCTCCCCCCGTGCCCTTTCCCCTCCCATGCGCAGCGGCTGTGCATGTGGTTGGGGATGTGGGGCCACCACCATGTCCACGGCCAGGCCCCGGCGTGTTGCAACGTTGTGCAGGACACATGCTGCCACTATGATCCTGCACACTACTGGGGGAGCGTATAACAGCTGCCCGCCAGAACGGTCAAGGGAGCGAAAGCGTGACTTTAGCACTCCGAATGTGCGCTCCACTATGCCCCTGGTTGTAATGTGGGCTGTGTTATATCTTACCTGGGGTGGCGTGGTGGGGTTCCAAATTGGCGTCATCATGTGGGGGCTGAGAGGGTAGGCACTGTCCCCTGTGGAGGTGGGGATTGGTATCATTGGTGAGGTTGTGACCTTGCTCAGTATCCAACATGCATGCATGTGCAGTGGCATACATACTCACCAAGCAGCCATGTATCGCCATGCCGCCCAGCTTCTAGGTCCCGGCTTAGGGTGGACATTCGGTAAATGAAGCTGTCGTGGGTGGAGCCGGGATAGTTGGCATATACTGAGGTGATGATTCCCTTGGCATAACATGCTACCTGCACGTTGATGGAATGCCAGTGCTTGCGGTTCCTATAGATGTGCTCAGATGCCCTGGGGGGACGTAGAGCCACATGGGTGCAGTCGATGGCACCTAGCACTTTGGGGAATCGTGCCACTGCGTAAAAATCCAGGGCGGCAGCATGCCTTTCTGCAGGTGTTCTGGGCAGGTATATGTGCCTGCGGACTGATGGGCGTGCAGTCATGATGTTCAAGACCTGGTGTAGGCAGCGTGACTGGGTGGCCTGTGACACCCCACCCACTATGGCACTTGTCCGCTGAAATGATCCAGTGGCTAAGAAGTGCAGTACATTGAGGACCTTCTCCAGGGGGCTGAGTGCTTGGGAGCACAGGGTGGGTGATGTGAGGTCATCCTCCCACTCAGTCACCAGGTCCAGTATGATGTGTGGTGGAAACCTGTACCTCCCATACACCTGGTCATCAGGCATCCCGAAAAGGCTGGTTCTGGGTGTGAATATTCTGGCCCTGACTATCCTCCTCCTCCTCCTTTGGTAGCCCACTGCCACTGCTGCTAGGAACGGTATGTTCATCCTGGCGTCTGAGCTTGTTATTGTTAAAGTCCGCAATTTTATGCTTTGCGCGTGTTCTAGGCGAGCGTGTGACCCGCGCACCCCTGGAATCCAGTTCCCAGTCCAATAGCGTGTGGAAATTCACACGCACCACGGGATACAGCGTGTGACCCGCGCACCCCTGGAATCCAGTTCCCAGTCCAATAGCGTGTGGAAATTCACACGCACCACGGGATACAGCGTGTGACCCGCGCACCCCTGGAATCCAGTTCCCAGTCCAATAGCGTGTGGTAATTCACACGCACCACGGGATACAGCGTGTGACCCGCGCACCCCTGGAATCCAGTTCCCAGTCCAATAGCGTGTGGAAATTCACACGCACCACGGGATACAGGTTCGCTGACGTACTTGCGTGTGTAAGTGGCCGCGCACCCATTAAATACACGTACATAGGCCAATCGCGTGTACGCGCACTTTTGTCCAATTACACGCGATGACACTCTGACGTGCAGTATCTCCACGTGTGCCCCGTCATCACGTGCTGAGTGGGGAACACCCGTGCGGGTCACGTCACAGACGCGCTTACGCGCTGAGGGACTCTGGTCCAATAGAATCGCGTATGCGTGCTGACGCGCTTACGCGCTAAGGGCCTTTCCTCGGATTTCACGCTGACGTGCAGGATATTCACGTGCCAAATCACTCCGTATCAAGCTGGCCACGCGAAAACACACGGAAGCCCACGCTCCTGCCCAGAAGGCCGAGTTACTGCCCCCCAGTGCCCCGAGCAGCCTCCCACGTGCCATCTGCTGCTGCCTGCCTGCCTGCCTGCCTGCTGCCACCGTACCCTGCCATTTGGTGCCTGCACATCAGCCATCTGCAGGGGTCCAGTTGCTGTGTCCACCCCTGCTGGAACTGAAGACTCCCGACTGGGATTAGATCGCTCCACAGCCCAGCCCCAGGACCCAGTTGCCCACCCACACCTGCCTCTGGGGTTGCCATGTCGGGCACTTCCACATCTGGCACCAGTGGCAACCCCAGGCCAGAGGGGCAGAGGGGCACCAGCTTCACTGTCACCGAAGTTGGTGTCCTGGTGGAGCATGTCCTGGGGCAGTATGATGCCCTCTTTGAATCGTCCCGCGCCAGCAAGGAAGGACGGCAGAGGATCTGGGCCGACTGTGTGGTTGCCATCAACGCGGAGGGGGTGGCAACCCGCGACGTCCTGAAGATCAAGAAGCGCTGGGAGGACTTGAGGTCCAGGACCCTTGTGAAGGCCCGGCGCCTCGTGGAGGGGGGCCGGGGCCGCATGAGTTCCATCCAGATGAGGGTCCTGGAACGCGTACGCCCAGCGCTCCACGCCCAGATCCTTGAGAGGGAGGCCCGTCTGGAGTTGAGCGGTAAGTGTCCATGCATTACTGTGTGAGACAGGGCATGTTGCGGTGTGCTGGTTCTATGATACTTGCCTGTATGTGTGCCATAGGCCATGTATGCATGTATGTGTGCAGGGACATCATGGTAATGCATGTGCGACCAGTGATGTGTGATGCACATGGTTGTTGCATGTGTTGAAATGCCGCATGGGGGCCCTATTCAGATTTTGAACATGAGAGCATGCCAGTCTCTGTACCTGGACATGGGTGGGGGTGAGGGATGGGTGCTGATGCCAGGTACATATATGGTAGCCATGTCTGTGTGCCTGACCTGCGTGTCTGTGACTTGTGCATGCCATGGATGCATGACACATGTGTGTGACAATGCAGAGATTCAGTAAAGCAGCCAAATTACCCTTGTATCCGCTGTGTTTGGTGTGTTTGGGGCCAGATGGATGTGACTGAGGTGAAGTGTGTGCATGTGATGGGCATGAGCCATGATGCATGTGAGTTACATATCATTGAATGTTTCAAGAGTCCATTGGACATGCATGGAAATGTCCATGGCATGCACCATGCCTGTTACTGTGTGTGTTTTGCCTGGACTGACCCATGTGTTGTGGAGGGACATGATGGAAGTGTACTTTGACAGTGGTGCTCATCTGCTATTGCTTCCTGTCTAGGGGACCATTGTACAGTGCCCTGATGCTTGTGTTCTTTGTCTCCCTCTACGCAGCGGCTAGTGAAGAAGAGGGCGGAGACGGTGCTGTGGAGCAAGGCGGCGGGGATGCCCCCACGGCTGCAGCGGAAGGGGTGGGTGAGCCCCCACAGGGGCCTGCTACGGTGGGAGACGGTGAGGAGCCATCCAGGTTGGTGGTTTGCACAGAGGAGGAGGAGGCCGCCACTGGGGCACACATGGGGCCTGGTGGGGGCATCCCTGCTGGTGCAAGTGGTGCAGTCCAGGGCCAGGGGCAGGAGGCAGCACAGGTCACCGTGGAGGGGCCTGTGCATGTCGCTGTCCCTGACCCTGTGAGTGCACCACCATGCACCAGCAGGGATGCCCCGTCCCAGGCCTGTCCGCAGGTAGAGGGGATGTCCATGTCACCTGACTCCCCTCCACCTGTGGACGTGGGAACCCCTGGCCGTGCGGAGAAGGTCCTGATTGGGGTCGCGATGCGCACGGCTGTGATTCGTGATGCCGTGCGTGCTTCCCGGGAGGAGCACGCACGTCATCACGAAGTGCACCGTGCCGACGTGGCCCAATTGGGATCGGCCATGTTCGGGGGTTTCCTGCATGTGTTGGCCAATGTGGTGGCCCTCTCCTCCTCTGTGCAGGCTATCCACCAGTCGTTCTCCTTGCCGTCTTCCAGCCCAGATGCCACCAGGGCCCCCTGTGGACCTGCCCCAACCAATGCAGCCAGCTCGGTGGGGATCCCATCCCTGCCACAGTCGGGAGTCAGAGATCCAGCAGGGGTGGACACCAGAGCAACTGGACCCCAGCAGATGGAGGATGTGACGGCATCATCGGGCAGGGCACGTGCACGACGGCGTCGGTGGTTTCCATCAGCCTGGATGCCGTCGTGCTGGCACAGGCAGTTGCGTCGGAGGCAGCAGCAGGCTCAACGTGGGAGGCATCATGGCTCGGGGCCATCAACATCAGGGGTGCAGGCATCGGCCGGAGGGCAGGAGAACCCTGGAATGGGAGTGGCTTCCGTGTGGGAGCGGTTGTGCCAGCGGATAGGTGCGGAGCGGCAGCGGGCAGAGGAGGAACGGCTCACGATGGTCAGGGCGGAGGACTCCATGCGGAGGGCGCTGAGGCGGGCTGAGTGCCTCGAGGGTCTTCGCAGGGAGTTTGAGCTTGACACTGCGTTATCCCTGCGGGACCTCGGGGCCAGGGAACATGCCCACCTCCAAGCCATTGACCAGGAGTTCGATGATGCCCTGGCCCATGACAACAACCAGTGAGCCGTCCGAATAGCCCGCTGCCTTTGTATATAGTTGTATAGTTAGGGTTAGGTTTCCTTTGTTTTTTTGATTTTTTTTTGGTTGCGATTGGACAATGCACCACTTTTTTGTATATAGTTCACTTTTTAGTTAGTAGTCAGTTAGGTTTAATTTGGTAGGGCTCATGGACCCAGGATGATCTTCTTCATTGGCTTATTTTAATTTTTCAGATTATTTTCTTGGACATTCATCTTGTTTTGTTTGATTTGCTTTGTGTTTTTTCTTATTTCATTTCCATTCTACTTGCTGTTAAATACATATTATTTTTTTAATCTTCAATGTGTCGTATCATCTCATTGCTTTCAGGCATGTCATGTTGGGTGTTTTGTCATTCACTTGCAGCCATTGTGTGTGACAGACATGTGTTAAATTGCATTATTTAAATTGGGGGTGTAACATGTAATTGCCTTTGATATGTGGGTGGGTGTGATAGTTGGTTGGGCCTTTTGGCAGGGGAGGATGGGCATTACGGACATGATTGGGGAATGTTGGGACCCAGGTGCAGGGGGGCATGGATTGGACATGGGTGGGGGCCTGGTGGAGGGTGACCCTGCACTGCTGGGGTGTGGGGGTGGTGGGTGACATGAGTGGGGGCCTGGTCGAGGGTGACCCTGCACTGCTGGGGTGTGGGGGTGGTGGGTGACATGAGTGGGGGCCTGGTGGAGGCTGACCCTGGTGGCTGGGGGGTGGGGGTGGTGGTAGACATGAGTGGGGGCCTGGTGGAGGGTGACCCTGCACTGCTGGGGTGTGGGGGTGGTGGGTGACATGAGTGGGGGCCTGGTGGAGGGTGACCCTGCACTGCTGGGGTGTGGGGGTGGTGGGTGACATGAGTGGGGGCCTGGTGGAGGGTGCCCCTGGTGGCTGGGAGGTGGGGGTGGTGGTAGACATGAGTGGGGGCCTGGTGGAGGGTGACCCTGCACTGCTGGGGTGTGGGGGTGGTGGGTGACATGAGTGGGGGCCTGGTGGAGGCTGACCCTGGTGGCTGGGGGGTGGGGGTGGTGGTAGACTTGAGTGGGGGCCTGGTGGAGGGTGACCCTGCACTGCTGGGGTGTGGGGGTGGTGGGTGACATGAGTGGGGGCCTGGTGGAGGGTGACCCTGCACTGCTGGGGTGTGGGGGTGGTGGGTGACATGAGTGGGGGCCTGGTGGAGGGTGCCCCTGGTGGCTGGGGGGTGGGGGTGGTGGTAGACATGAGTGGGGGCCTGGTGGAGGGTGACCCTGCACTGCTGGGGTGTGGGGGTGGTGGGAGACATGAGTGGGGGCCTGGTGGAGGCTGACCCTGGTGGCTGGGGGGTGGGGGTGGTGGTAGACATGAGTGGGGGCTTGGTGGAGGGTGCCCCTGGTGGCTGGGGGGTGGGGGTGGTGGGAGACATGAGTGGGGGCCTGGTGGAGGCTGACCCTGGTGGCTGGGGGGTGGGGGTGGTGGGAGACATGAGTTGGACATGGGTGGGGGCCTGCTGGCAGGTGCCCCACAGTGCTGGGGGGTGGGGGTGGTGGGGGACATGAGTTGGACATGGGTGGGGGCCTGCTGGCAGGTGCCCCACAGTGCTGGGGGGTGGGGGTGGTGGGAGACATGAGTGGGGGCCTGGTGGAGGGTGCCCCTGGTGGCTGGGGGGTGGGGGTGGTGGGTGACATGAGTCGGGGCCTGGTGGAGGGTGACCCTGCACTGCTGGGGTGTGGGGGTGGTGGGTGACATGAGTGGGGGCCTGGTGGAGGGTGCCCCTGGTGGCTGGGGTTTGGGGGTGGTGGTAGACATGAGTGGGGGCCTGGTGGAGGGTGCCCCTGGTGGCTGGGGGGTGGGGGTGGTGGGAGACATGAGTGGGGGCCTGGTGGAGGCTGACCCTGGTGGCTGGGGGGTGGGGGTGGTGGTAGACATGAGTGGGGGCCTGGTGGAGGGTGACCCTGCACTGCTGGGGTGTGGGGGTGGTGGGAGACATGAGTGGGGGCCTGGTGGAGGCTGACCCTGGTGGCTGGGGGGTGGGGGTGGTGGTAGACATGAGTGGGGGCCTGGTGGAGGGTGACCCTGCACTGCTGGGGTGTGGGGGTGGTGGGTGACATGAGTGGGGGCCTGGTGGAGGCTGACCCTGGTGGCTGGGGGTGGGGGTGGTGGTAGACATGAGTGGGGGCCTGGTGGAGGGTGCCCCTGGTGGCTGGGGGGTGGGGGTGGTGGGAGACATGAGTGGGGGCCTGGTGGAGGCTGACCCTGGTGGCTGGGGGGTGGGGGTGGTGGGAGACATGAGTTGGACATGGGTGGGGGCCTGCTGGCAGGTGCCCCACAGTGCTGGGGGGTGGGGGTGGTGGGGGACATGAGTTGGACATGGGTGGGGGCCTGCTGGCAGGTGCCCCACAGTGCTGGGGGGTGGGGGTGGTGGGAGACATGAGTGGGGGCCTGGTGGAGGGTGCCCCTGGTGGCTGGGGGGTGGGGGTGGTGGGTGACATGAGTCGGGGCCTGGTGGAGGGTGACCCTGCACTGCTGGGGTGTGGGGGTGGTGGGTGACATGAGTGGGGGCCTGGTGGAGGGTGCCCCTGGTGGCTGGGGGGTGGGGGTGGTGAGAGACATGAGTGGGGGCCTGGTGGAGGCTGACCCTAGTGGCTGGGGGGTGGGGGTGGTGGGAGACATGAGTTGGACATGGGTGGGGGCCTGCTGGCAGGTGCCCCACAGTGCTGGGGGGTGGGGGTGGTGGGGGACATGAGTTGGACATGGGTGGGGGCCTGCTGGCAGGTGCCCCACAGTGCTGGGGGGTGGGGGTGCAAGGGGACATGAGTTGGTGTTCATTAGTTCAAGGAGACATGTGCCTTTGCTGGGGGGCATGCCCATTGTGGGTGGGCTGCCTGCGGGACATGACCAGGGATGCAGGGTAGTCCCCTGTGGTGTGGGCTGCCTGCAGGGGCCGTGGAGGGTGTACAGGGTACACCTGGGAGGACCCACACTGTCAAATCACATGTGGAACTTCCCGCGCACCCCTGATATACACGCGCCCAGGCTATTCGCGTGTGGAACTTCCCGCGCACCCCTGGAATACACGCGCCCAGCCTATTCGCGTGTGGAACTTCCCGCGCACCCCTGAAATACACGCGCCCAGGCTATTCGCGTGTGGAACTTCCCGCGCACCCCTGAAATACACGCGCCCAGGCTATTCGCGTGTGGAACTTCCCGCGCACCCCTGAAATACACGCGCCCCCAGCCTATTCGCGTGTGGAACTTCCCCCGCACCCCTGAAATACACGCGCCTAGGCTATTCGCGTGTGGAACTTCCCGCGCACCCCTGAAATACACGCGCCCAGGCTATTCGCGTGTGGAACTTCCCGCGCACCCCTGAAATACACGCGCCCCCAGCCTATTCGCGTGTGGAACTTCCCCCGCACCCCTGAAATACACGCGCCTAGGCTATTCGCGTGTGGAACTTCCCGCGCACCCCTGAAATACACGCGCCCAGGCTATTCGCGTGTGGAACTTCCCGCGCACCCCTGAAATACACGCGCCCAGGCTATTCGCGTGTGGAACTTCCCGCGCACCCCTGAAATACACGCGCCCAGGCTATTCGCGTGTGGAACTTCCCGCGCACCCCTGAAATACACGCGCCCCCAGGCTATTCGCGTGTGGAACTTCCCCCGCACCCCCGAAATACACGCGCCTAGGCTGTTCGCGTGTGGAACTTCCCGCGCACCCCTGATATACACGCGCCCAGGCTGTTCGCGTGTGGAACTTCCCGCGTACCCCTGAAATACACGCGCCCAGGCTGTTCGCGTGTGGAACTTCCCGCGCACCCCTGAAATACACGCGCCCAGGCTGTTCGCGTGTGGAACTTCCCGCGCACCCCTGAAATACACGCGCCCAGGCTGTTCGCGTGTGGAACTTCCCGCGCACCCCTGAAATACACGCGCCCAGGCTATTCGCGTGTGGAACTTCCCGCGCACCCCTGAAATACACGCGCCCAGGCTATTCGCGTGTGGAACTTCCCGCGCACCCCTGAAATACACGCGCCCAGGCTATTCGCGTGTGGAACTTCCCGCGCACCCATGAAATACACGCGCCCAGGCTATTCGCGTGTGGAACTTCCCGCGCACCCCTGAAATACACGCGCACAGGCTATTCGCGTGTGCAACTTCACGCGCACCCCTGGAATACACGCGCCCCCAGGCTATTCGCGTGTGGAACTTCCCGCGCACCCCTGGATCTTCCCGCGCACCCCTGTAATACACATAGCCCGCTCCCCCAGGCCCGATCGCGTGAGGAACTTCACGCGAACCCCTGTAATACACGTAGCCCGCTCCCCCAGGCCCGATCGCGTGAGGAACTTCACGCGAACCCCTGTAATACACGTAGCCCGCTCCCCCATCACGCGAACCCCTGTAATACACGTAGCCCGCTCCCCCAGGCCCGATCGCGTGAGGAACTTCACGCGAACCCCTGATATACACGTAGCCCGCTCCCCCAGGCCCGATCGCGTGTGAAACTTCACGCGAACCCCTGTGATGCACGTACCCTGCTGATATCGCGTGTTAGACTTCCCGCGCACCCCGGTATACACGCACACGTATTTTTTGTCAGCGGGTGTCCGTGTTTGTGGGTACCCCTTTGCACGTCATTTTTCCAGGAGGGCCACAGTATGGGACATTCATCATGGCAGTATATAGGTGCGATTTGTTGGCGCACCTTTTGGCGCACATTTCTTACAGCCGCAGAGACGCTACCGCCTGCTTTCTTGTGGCGGTCGTGTTTGTGCCTGTGCGCTGGTTTGAGCGTGCGCTTTTTTGCCCTATTCTATTCCATGAATACGTGTTGTAGGCGAGCGTGTGGGCGTTCCGCGCACTTGTGCCCTGTACTTCCCCCATGACGCCCACGTTTTGGCAAGTTGTTCCCCATTCCGAGTGTTACGCCCGTGTTCCGCCTACTTTTGTTGCGTGCGCCGCGCTATGTGCGAATTTCGCTGTGGCCTGTGCGATTTTCGCTGTGACCTGGCGCACGCTGTTAGATGGCCTGTGCGCCAACGTGCGCCGCGCACTTTTTTATCGCACATCCGCTGGTTTTCTCGCGCACGGCCTTCCATGAATCGACGTGCGCTGCTTTTCGTGCGATTTTCGCAATTGCACTGCGATTTTCGCTATTCCACTGCGAATCGCACGTTTTTGCCCACTTGCGCCGCGCTAATTATTCCATGAATCGGCCTGATAATATTTAGGATATACTTGCCTTAAAGGCCTTATGCAATAATCACTGAGCACCATCACTGAATCTTAACCTGCAAAATACTCCATGATTATTGTGGCAGCTGCTAAGATGTGTGAAACCTCCTTTGTGGCAGTCAAACAATGATCAAACAATGATCCAATCCGTTGTCCAACTCAGTAATACCTGATTATACAGGAAAAGGATATGCAATTAACAATATCACCTAGATAGATTCAAGCAGAACAAATAGTGATGGTTCAAAATATATGCACAATCCTCACACAAAATTACCTAGCGGATGTTGTTGCATCAATACAACCCCCTCATGTAAGTGTGATATCCTACTCTTCACTCGACTATCACGAAACAATTATCAGGATTCACAATTATCCCCAGATAATCAACACCTCACTCAATCAGAGCCCCCGTCCAGGCACTTAGAAACACAATTAAACTGACCAACCCTAAAGGAACATACTATAAGCCCATATGACCTTGCTAACTACTGGCTGATTAGCCTTCAGTTAATTGTGAAATTCATTGAAAACACAGTTGCAAAACAACTGCACACTCAGATTGAACAATGTGGCTTGCTCCATAACTGCTAAAATGGATTGAGACCAAAATATACCAATGAAAACTGCCACCATGCAAGTGTAATTCCCTTAGAGAGTTAAGAGAGAGTTAGAGAAAGTGCGGTATAGACATGTGAGCAAGATTCATATTAGTTGCTATATTTCTCATTAAAGTCAATGTCTGCTGGGCGTTATATCACTGAGAATGAGAGAGACACATATTGCAAAGGTTAAAAATAGGGGCCACATTCTTAAATCAGAGACTTATCCATCAGAAAAATATTTACTGATGTGTTGTTTGCATAACCTTGCTTTCAGTACCATCTCAAATATGACAAACTCATGTATTCATGTGCAAACAAAAAGGAAGGGGGACAGGGCAAGTCTCTGGGCACCAGCTGCAGTAAGCTCAAAGAGTCCAAAGATGATCTCCTCCTAGCTTTCATGCCTCAGCAATCTTCAGGGAGATTGATTTGATTCAGGTGTGCAGGGTTGAATTCCTATGGTAAATACCAGGCTGTAGCAGCAGGGAATTCTGGTAACTGTAGTGTAGAGCCAACCAGGATCCAACTCTTCCCCATTTTTCAATATTAGCCCTCAGTGGGGAAGAGCAGGGTTACCATCAGTATGGTGCCCCAATGTCAAGCATGTGTAGCCCAGGTTCAGCCACTCTGAAGACCCAGTCTCCAGTTACATGTGCAAACATAAAACACGGGTGGCTTGGGAGGCACTGAAACAGCAGAAATTAGTAGATACAGTTCATAATGGCGTACTTCTAACAATTGGGGTTATGCTGAAAACCACTACACCATAACTGGCTTATGGTTCATAAGACGAGACTACACGTGACATGCTTGGTGGGACATTGTGTTGTCTCAGAATTTGGTGTTCCCGCTGTGATGTTTTTCTCAATATAATATCATGAATATGGCACTCCAAAGTCAGGCATCTGTAACACAGGTGCAGCCGCTCTGGAGCCCCAGTTGGATCATTGTCCACAAGGCTTTCTAGGGCATGGGACCTACCTATTACAGAGTTGCCTACCTAAATACTGTCCTTCCTGAGCCCTCTGCTCGTCTACCTCCAACCTTCTGTGAGTGAACCCGTTCTCCAAGCAGAGATTTGGAGGGAGATCGTTATCCTCTGCAGGGGCATCCCTGTGGAATAGCCTCCCTGCTGCAGTCCATCTTGAGCCTGATCTCCGTACATTCTGGAACGTCCTTAAGACATTCCTCTTCTCCTCTTCCTTCTCTCTCCCTCTATCCTGTTAACCTTTCTCTCCACTCTATCCCCCTATAACTCCTTTTCCACACACCCTGCTGAGTGGTCGCCTGGTGTACCTCAGAGTCTCACAGGTCCCTGGTACCCTCGCCAGTCCTCTCGCACTTGCCTCCAGGCCTTGCACTTGCCTCATCGTTAGTGCACTTGGTGAATGAACGATGAGACCAATCCCTTGGCACTTACTCAAGCTTCTGATAGCGTGGCTGCACTTGGTCCCCGTACTCACCCAACCCCGCCCCTTGCACTAGTCCCCCCACCTCTCACCTGCAGCTGTCTGCGCACTTGCACAATCTGAATGTACCATGCTTTGAAGATTGTCTATCTGTGTTTCCCTGAAAGGGAGGCTGAATGGATACAGGTGTCCAGGGTTGAATCCCTCTGATAAGTACCAGGATGTACCAGCAGGGAAATCTGGTAGGTAGGTTATGGATAGTGTTGGTAGGTAGGTTATGGATAGAGTGGAGAGTGTGTCAACTAAGAAAAAACAGAAGTTCAGATTTCTAAGAAGTGGGTGGAGAAGGAAGGTGAAAGAAACCTATTTATTTATTAATTCATTAATTAATTTATTTACATTTATAGCAGCGCGCTAGTTACAGTAAGTGCGAAGTAACATTGTTCAAAGTGCAAGACCATGCATACATGTTACAATAAACAGGTGGTTCTTGAAAGGCATAATCTGGCAGAGCCACACCTCATGGTACAGGGGCTATATCCTGTATACAGATATGCAAGAGACAAAATCAAGTAGGTGCATAGTCTGGGAAAGCCTCGCCTCATGGTACAGGTGGTTACATCAGGTATGCAGATATGCAAAATACACAATCAGGTAGGTGTACAGTCTGGGAAAGCCATGTCTCATGGTGCAGGGGGGTACATCTGGTATACAGATACTCAAAAAACAACATCAGGTAGGTTACATACAAGTAAGGTACATATTTAGCGCTAGACTGCAGGTCAGGTAGGAAGTAAACATGTTAGGATACATATTCCACACTAGAGTGCAGATCAGGTCAGGTAGGTTGCAGACCAGTAAGATACATATTCTGCACTATCAGTTAATTTAAGTGTGCAGCGGCCAATGTCCAGAGAGGTTCAAACTTTTATGTGCGTAGGACCAACAGGGCAGACAAGGCACACCATGCCTGAGGCCGTGGTTAGGTTTTATAGGGCCACAGCAGTGTATATGGCTTAACTTAGCAGTGTGAAGTATGCAGCTACATCAGCCATCGTAGTACACTGCAGAATGATGAAGATGGTAGCAAAAGCAGTTCCTTCACAAATTTAATTTGTATGGAAATTCTAGCAGCATGATTTTGTTGTTTCACAATTAGATTTCATTAGGCCAACACTTTTTTTGCTGCCATATACATAATACAAAGCCTAACAGCAAAGTAAATTAGTCATTGATCACATAAATACCCTTCTGACACCATAAACGTGCAACCATCTTTCACTGGATGAGGTTCCAGTTTGTGCCATTTAGTTAAATACGAAGTTCACTTCAAATTAGGCATGAAAAACCTGCAGAATTCAAAGAGAGCTAAGCCACACAGTCAGTGTAGATGATAGGATGCTAAATAGTGGCAACATTAGTCATGTCCTCATTGTTGCAAGAAGCTGAATTTGCCACACTTTCCCACAGAAGTGTCCACAAGAAAAAACTGAACATGTCGAAAAGTAATGAGTCATATTCCTGAGCTGCAGGAAGAAGTAAAACATGTGTATTCCTAGTTGCCAGTACTAATGAAGAACCAGGCTTCAAGCTGAGAAAGACATTGCCAAAATACTGAAGCAGGCCTGAAACATTACTGCCCCCTGATGGACATCAGAGTAATTGTAAGAATAGGTACACATTTCTTGGTAATACAGAAAATCCCAGTATTTGTGCCCTAGAGTCAGTCTACTTGCAGACACTTTTTTCATAAGACTTTCACTGCAAGATAAATAGTTCCAGTCTCAAGTCGGTCCTGTTCAATACAAAGCTAATGTTTCAATGCGATAATTGCAGAAATATGTTAATGTGAGAAACAGCAAGACGTGAAAACCATCTAGGTGACCAAATAGCTGAAGTCATGGGAGCAGCTGCTAGAAGTGTCAATTAAATGTTGCCACCGGTCACTGGTTTAGCTAATCTCAATAATTATGATTTGTTCATCTGTATGGTGATATTTTCAGGATGACATGTGAGAAGTTAGGTCATTTCCTAGGTCTTGCTCATTAAGGGTTTTTCTTATAATGCCCACTATAGGTGCTGACCAATGATGTAGAATTGTTAAGGTCATTGTTAAGGTGTAACCCTGGCCAGAGCCACTAGGGCACCAGAGTGTGTTTGTACAGGGTAATCTGAAATGTTTATTTTACTAATTTAAATGTATTAAATGGTGGCCTACCTGATAAATGATGGACATGAATCAAAGTAAGAGGAGAGAAACTGATAGATCACATTCCCTGGGACAGACCAAAGAGAGATGCAATTCTAAAGGAGGAAGGGTTAGGGTGGCATCAAATACTTCAACACCATTGACAGATTGCCTTCTGTAAGATATTCTACAATAGGATACTATGATGTCCATATAGATTGCATGAGGCTTACATTATGAGTACAATAGATATTTTATTGGACTTAACCTGCTACCTTTCACTTCACCTCTAGGATGTGAATTGTGAATTAACAGAGATCAAAATACCTGGAGGTGCAGGTACAGGTCACAACATATACAGACTCACCATTTTCAAGCACCTAGGCATTCTGGCATGCATCACTCCCATTGAAAAGGTGGGAGCATGTATAGGCCACACGCATAGGACATCCTTATACTCAGAGCAGATTAGTATTTTTTGTTATGAATTAATTTTCACATATGTATAAACATGGGGCTACATTCCAGTGTATGCGCATAAAGGAGGTGACAGAAAATATCATAATCCTAGTTTGGCTTTCATTAAGCATAGATCCTAATTATATATATATTCCCCCTAATTTATCTCCTGAATGCACAATCCCAGTAGTTTCTGTAAATGTGTAGATAGTCTTAGTTTGAAAATAATTCAGCATACAGTATATTCCCATAAATTCCCACTGAGTATTGTATATTCCAATTCTCTGAAAATCTGAATGTTGTGAGCAGCTCATGAGAATAGGGGACCACCTTGGTGAGTACTACTCTGCTGGATGAGTGACTGCCAGAGCTTCTCTAAAATCATGTCTCACCTTAAGCTTCCATCTACAATATGTTCTTAAATGACTATTCAGGACAACAACGATACCTCATGTTTTGCTGAATCCCAAGTACAGTGCAATGCATTCCCTGGGAAGTTTGAATTGACAACCTCAGTGCAAGCCCGACTGACAGCCTGGTGGAAAATCATATAGGAAACAGATAAGAATTTCGATTTTATTATCTAAAATAACCAATATCTAAAATGGTTTACAGTTAAAATCGATGATTTCCTACATAGCTACAAGCTTTAAAGTTGCAACAATATCATCACTAAAAACAATAAAAAAATATCCACTACATGTAAATAAAATAACACCATGTAGTATATAAGGTTACAGTTTTGCCATACATTCGAAAGATTGCTTGTATCTATCATGTTGTCATATGATTTAAGATATTTTAATCGCAGTTCCAACAGGCTATCACCACATAACATCAAGTGTTCAAGAGACTCGATTACTTCACTACCACATAAGCGGCACATTCACATGGCCCGAGGCAGACCTACTTGTGCACCTTTTGTTTCCAGAGCTTCACTGTTATTAAATTTCATCGATAAATAAAATTGCCTTAAATGCACGTTCTAGCATATATTGACAGTATGTGCCACTGTGAGCTTTCGTCGCCAGTCCCACAATGCAGCATTCATGGCTAAATAAGGCCAGCATATTTTTTAGCCAACCTTTGAGCTGTCAAGGACCATGGTATTCTAAATGTTGGTCAAATCTGTCTATGCATAGTTTGAATTATGCCAAGGGTACCCATAGTATTGCTCTCCTCTACTTGTTCAAAGGCCTGCACATATGGAACAACAATTGTATCATTTTCTAGGTGGATGAGGTTTTCATAGCACATCACCATTCTTCTAATAAATTTGACTCAATACACCTCACATCAAATTCAAGATATACATATTCAGCAGATATGTTTCTAGGCAATCGCAAAAGCTTGTGCAACAGCATAGCTTCAAACTTCCTCATTTTTTTAACATATCTATGACCCCAAATTTCAATTGCGTACACAAGCATTTCATGATTTATGGTTGTATACAACATTATAACAGTGTTGAGTAGCCACTATTTTTTCCTATAAAGGATCTGATTGCACTGGCCGATATGAGGCATTTTTCTTTAACCGATAGCCATTGTCTCTCCCATCTTAATTTATCATCTACTATAATGCCTAGATATTTATAATGATGAACTTGTTCCAGTTTCTCATTATTCAAAAACCAAGCCTTTTTATTTTGTTTTGGCGTTTTTACTGGGAAAAGCATTATTTTACTTTTGCTAGTCTTTGTCGTGAGCTTATTTAATTTAGAATAATCAGTCAGTGCATCTAGCAGCCTCTGTAGGCCAACAGGGGTATACACTAACAACAGCAGATTGTCGCCATATACCAACCAACCCATAAAGGAAGTACTTACCTTTAAAGGGTATGTCGATGATAACGTGAATGCCTGTTGCATGACTGCTAAATATAAGTTAAACAGGGTGACTGCCACCATGCGACCCTGCTTAACTCCGCAGCTGGTCGGTTTCAAGCCATCCAGTTTTCCTTTCACATCTAATCAGATGCGTATTGAGGTGTCAGTATACAAAAGCATCAACATGTTTTAAAAGACCCAAGGGGATTTTCCAGTCACTTACTTTCTTCCATAATCGGTTCCTAAGGACCGAGTCGAACGCTGCCGAAAAGTCTATTTATGCGCAGTGAGCGTTGGACTCTCTCCTTTTCCAGGCATATTCAATCGCTGATGTTAATATGACTAGGTTATGCAAGGTGCTACACTTTTTTTCTAAACCCAATTTGATTTATTGGTAGGATATCATTAGCACTTATCCACTCATTAGGTTCCAATAGCAATACCCGTGGATATATCTTAGGGGGAATATCTAGCATTGCTAGCATTCTAAAATTACTAAGCTCCTTTTTTATAAATGCTAAGGATATGGCTAACTTTCCAGGTTTTTGGTAACCTGCCTGTCATTCCTATTTCTGCAAAGAACATGTGGAGGACAGTAGCCTACTTCACAGGGGCCATTTTTAATAGATTGTTGCACACTCCATCTGGGCCGGCGGCCCCTGGGTTATTCATGTGTGTGATGATCTCAATTATGTCGGAGACTGTTGCCTTACAAAACCAACTGTTGGATGGGAGAGGGAAGGCCTCACCATTACATTTGTTGCCTCCTAGATTGGATGCAATATGTGAGATCCATCTCGTTTCCGTAAGGCAATTTATAGACAAATCCTTTTTCTGGCACTACAGATCACTTGCCATACACCTGTGGAGTTGCGCGACTGTGCAAGAAAGGCAATTTCTTTCTATCACTCAATTTCACAACTATACAGATGCTGACATAAGACTCATGTTCATCATTAGACCAGTAGTTACATTTGAGGTTGCTGCCATTTAATCAACAATGTCTATGTGAATTTTTATATATTTTTGCCTTGGTTAGAATATAGTAACACTATTGTAACACTATTCTGACATGGTCCAGGGGCCTATGGGCCAGAGCACAGACAGGGTAAGCATGCAGGAATGGAGGAGGTACTCAATCAGGAACACTGTGTGAACTTATTTGCTTGATTGAATCACTGAAAAGGTGAGAATCCACATCTTGCAAGAACAGATGGGGCCATGGACAGAGGGTAGCAGACCGCAAAGCTGTACTATCACTTTGAAAGCGGTTGTCCCATAACATCAAATTAGCCGGACTGTCCAGGTACAATTCAAATATCATTTGAGAAAGACATCACAGCAGGAACACCAAATTCTGAGACAACACAATGTCCCACCATGCATGTCACGTGTAGTCTCGTTTTATGAACCATAAGCCAGTTCTGGTGTAGTGGTTTTCAGCATAACCCCAATTGTTAGAAGTACGCCATTATGAACTGTAGCTACTCATTTCTGATGTTTCAGTGCCTCCCAACAATCAACAGCTTATTGTACATATTTATTTTAATTTTACAATAGCACAAATATCAATCAAGCAATCAGTGCCTTCACCGGTTTTATTGGGCAACTTTTCATAGCACTGTTGTGTGTAGATTTGAAAACAAAAAAGCAGTAAACCTGCATTAGACTTCCAACAGGTCTCAAGCCATAGTGGAGGATTATTAATGTGTTCTCTGGATGGGATGGAAAACAAAAACAACGGGAAAATAGAGAGCCTGCATTGGTCACCTGGGGATTCTGAATCACAATAGAAGAATATTGATTTGATCTTAGTGAGGCCCACATGAATCTCCGAAGTCCACACATAGATCCCACCACTGCTAAGTCTCAGGACTTATTGATCCCAAAACATATATAAAACATGCAGAACATTTCAGTTAATTCTCAGGGCCTGATTTACAGAGAAGTTTTAATACGGGAAAGTCCTATTGAAAATATTTTTCTAAACCAGGCCCTCTGTTTTTTGTTTAATTGTGGGCCATTTTAGGCTAATTAAAAAAATGAGCCATTTAGGACGTGAAAGTTGAACTCAGAAACTCGAGGGCTACCATTTAGTAGTGAAGTATTCAAACCATTACACTACTGTTGCTATGACTACAAAGAGCATGATATGATATGATAGGCATTTATAATGCACCTGTACACAAGTGTTTCTAGGCGCCACAAGACAAGGGAGGGAAGACATAGGGAGGACAAGACAAACAATCCTACTAGGCCTTGTGTCGTTCCGATCCTGCAAGTGTAACTATAGAAGTGCAAGGGGAAGGAGAGGGGGAAGTGAAAGTGAGAGGAAAAGGGGGAGCGTGATCAGGGCAGCATGGCTCTAAGTGAGTGCAGACAGGGCGATGCGGTTTTAGGTAAGTGCACGAGGCATGGTGTCTGTAGGGGAGACAGTGACAGCCCCTAAGTGAGGCGTAGGCCAGGAGGCAGTGAAAGGAAGGAGCCTGGTACTCATTGAGACTCTGAGGGAACCAAGCAACCAGTCGCTGTAGCAGACACGTAGTTAGCAAGGTAGCTAAAGAGAGAAGGCAGAGGAGAAAAGGAGGGTCTTGAGCTGCTTATGGAACTTCAGGTGGTCCAGCTCAAGTCTGAGAGGGGGAGGTAGGCCGTTCCAGGGGAAGGCACCCACAGAGGAGAGACAACTACCAACACTCTCTGCCTTGAGAAGCATCAGACCCACAAAGAGTTACCGGTAGCTGGGCAAAGTTCTCTAGAAGAAAGGTATTTCGGAAGAGAGAGTTGAATGTAGTGCAAGCCCCAGCCCCCAGAAGGACTTTTGGTCAATGCAGAGGGTCTTGAGCTTGATCCTTGCAGCCTACGGGAGCCAGTGGAGAGATTCATGCCTGGAGAGATACAGTCCCTGGGCTTGAGGCCAAAGATACATTAGTTGCAGGGGGCGAAGAGTAGAGGTAGGGAGTTTGAGAAAGAGACTGTTGCAGTAGTCCAGCCTGGAGAGAACCAGGGCACTGCGGACAGTGAGCATCTGGGGAAAAGTGAAGAAAGGTAGAATCGCATGGACATCATTTGGGGGTCTCTAGGGGTCGCAGCTGCAACCCCTGGGGGTCCCAGGTGCGACCCCAGTGATCTCCTTGTGACCCCTATATATATAAAAAAGTGAAACACATGTATTGTTTAAACCAGAAACTCATAGGCTGCAGGGTCCAGATCCTCCCGCCACTGCATTGCCCCCTGACAGCAGACACAGTAAGAGCAGGGTGAGGCCATGAGAGTGCGGCAGGGCTGCCTTCTGCATGCCTTTCACATTGCTACATACATACACTGCACGCATGTGTGGCTTACCTTGCCTGAACCTCACAAGCCCAGTCGCACCTCTGATACCACCAACGGAGAAACGAGGATCCTTCTGTTGTGAAGTAAAGTAAACTGTAGTGTCCTCTACTTGAAGGTATTGCTATTTGCCTCCTGTGATGTTGTAACTTGTTGCCGATGGCATATTATTTTGGTTTCTTTCCAGGGGTGCACTGGCTATATCTGGGGCTGCTTGCTTTCAGCATAGTGTGTGTCTTGTCTCCTCAGTGTCCTGTTTTGTTTTCTGTATGTAAGTACGGGATTGCCTACAGCAGAGTGTTTGAAGGAACTAGTTAATTTTGGTTGGGCGGGTAATGCGCCACTACTAGGACCTGGGGAGGTTAGTGTTATTTTCTTTCACCGTGCCCCCATACACGCCAATGCGTCTCATTCCTGTCAGGAAATGTTGGTGCAGTCCTGGTCACCTTTGACGAATGGGAAAGAGTGGGTGGAAGATGGAAATGCAGGCATTGGGGTGACAACCAGGGAAGTGAGGGCAGCACAGTGATAGCTTGGGCTGACAGCCTGTGGTGGAAAACAGGCGTGACAAGGGAATGAGTCAAGTGTGGTAATCGACAGAGGGGAGGCAGCCAGAATGGGAACAAGTGAGTAACAGGCAGAGAGTGTCAGTCAAGTCTTTATCTGCATTTTTTTTTAAAGCGCTCACACAGCCCAGGGGCATCGAGGCGCTGTTACAGAATTATTATTATTTACATTTTTTGTTGTTGTCTTAGTTACATATTTATAACGCAATTAAATATCCAGAGGTTTATAAGTGCAGACCCGGGGATCTGAACCTGTGTTGCTTCGTGTAGTCTTGCTTCCAAGGCGAGCACGCTGCCACTGAGCTATCCTCCCAGGACATAATAGGTGTTAAAGCCCGGAGGAAGTGGAAGGCATGGAGTGACTTCGCAAGAGAGAGAGGGAGTGTCAAGAGTGGGAGTCAACAAGTGATGGTTAGGTGAGTGAGTGAACTACGTAGTTATAATCCAGAGAAAGAGGAAGTGTGAGACAGAGTTTGAAGGGAGAAGTGACAGGAATGGGAACCCGTGATGGATAATAATCAGGAGCAAAACAACAGAGAGTGTCAGCAGCAAAACAAGTAGTTTAATGAGGTAGTAACAGTCAGGACTGTAACACAGGGATTGCTAATCAGGAGTGTAATAAACTGGTGACAACAAGGGGGTGCCAAGATACTCAAGAAAATGTGACATCGAGTGGGAGAATAGGAGTATTGCTAGGGCACCCACCACTTGTTAAGTTAGTTATTTGCCGATATAACATAGCATACGAGTAGCAATAAATAAATGGTGCAGTAGTGCTAAATCACTCAGTTGTATACGTGATGCCTAATTGGGGTGGTTTTTTGAGTCAGCACAAAGCTTGAGGCAATGCCAAGGCATGCACATAGATCGAAGCGGGCAATGGTATGAGTGTACCGTGGCCCGTTATATTGGCAATTTCATATGCCACCCATTCCTCTGACATTTCTTGCTGCGGCGGATGACCGATTGTTAATTAGAGAGACCTGTTGATTATTGTATGACCTTTTCCCCAGGTATTTTCTGTATGACTCGTCTGTAGTACTTGTACTTCATTTATTTAATTTTGGCATTACCAGTTTGTGTACACCGGCAAAGGGTCAGGCATGCAAGGATACTCCACAATGGGGTTTAAATGGCTTGTGCTTAGGGCAGTAAGTGGCAACTTTTGATTACAATTTTACATGGGTATAGAAATGTGCCTCGTGTTTAAGTAGACAGGGGCGAATGAGAACAAAGGATAATTAGAAACCATTGGGATGAAGAAAATACATTGTTAGAGAAGGCATATGGCCTTTCAACTATTGTAAATTGAAAAGATCAACTAACCTCCAGAGGGGAGAGTGGGGTTAGCAACTACCCCATATTGGTAAACATTGGCCTGCTGACAGGGACCAACATTGTGGAATGCATTGTAAATAATTTACAGATGGCAGTGTGCCAGTTATAGGATGCGCTTGTTGGAGCCCCTTACGCTGTCCCCACTGGCAGCACATCAGCTGGTCTAACCCCTAATCCGCAGTTAAAAACTCTGGTCATATCTACTGGGGAAGAGGGGAATAGAGGCTGGCCTTCATAGCACAGGGCTGGCAAGTCTCATGAATTGAACATGGCATCAACTCTTTTGTAGCATGTTGTTAAGTGGGGGTGCCACCAGGTCCATTGATGGCAGTGCTGTGCTGGTTTTAGCTGTCCTGTGCCAATCAGCCGAGAGTGACATCAGCAAATGAGGACGAGTACATTCATTGTACCAGGTGAACGAGAGAGGGTGGGAAATGGGAATTGCCACAGTGAGGTTGCCACACAGCCCCTAGCACATGGGAGTTGAAGGTGTGATTAAGGTTTTAAGATTGGAGTATTTTTGTATTTAGACTTACCACTGAAAGACAGTGTGATCTTGGGTAAGGCACCATATCGTATTGTTCTTGGTTTCCACAACTGTGGAAATAGCTGCACAGCTCTCATGGCTAATTAAATGGTGAAGGTGCAGTCTGGCCGTTGCTAGAGGGTGTTGACAGCTCCTACCCTGTCAGACACTACCAGTTGTCTAACAAGAAATTCGCCTGTCTCATGTGTTTAAAGTGTCATCCTAACGGATGTGCTTTGCGTGCCACCTAAGTGCCTGCACAAGGCTGTGGATGGCTCCTTTTCTGTAAGTGTTCACCTACAGGCTGTGGTTTTACTGTGTATTTAGGCACCTTTATTCAGGCAGTGTTTCCTGTTTGGGTTGATACCTGTGGTTTGAAGTGCTTATATCCAGGCTGTGGTTGCCGTTTTCCTCTGTGCTTGAAGTGCTTTCTTCCTTATTCCATTGCATTTTGCATGGCAAAGCCTACAGGAGTATGTTATGTGGGGCTACTGGTGTACTTGCAGAACCAGTGTGGACATGTTTTGTTATAGTATCATTACATTTAAGCCAACATGAGTATGTTCTTAATTGGGAACATGACACATATTCGTGCAGCCAACATGGACCACACACAACTAGGAGTGAGGAATGTCGGCTTGTGGCAGGCCTTGGGGGGAAACAAATGAGGCCCTCTCTCTCTGCATTACTTGCCACAATCAATATATGAGAACTGTCTAACAAATCAAAATGCTTCAGAAATCTTCCAAAACCCTGCATATAAACATAACCTGCTACAATCTTTTTTTGTTTTTGTTTTTGACATATCCCGACAGGAGATGACTGTATATTTGCTTGGTTCAGGCTCAGATTCTAAGAGTTGAATTTCTGGGCACACCTTATTTCATTGCATGCAAAAGCCACATGTATTTCTTTCCATTGCATGGCATCATTTGGCTTTGGACATCTGCTTACATTCACAGTAGTTTGGTAAATTGGGCCTATACACACTGATACTAACAATGCATATGGTGATCCATTCTTGTATGAAATATATATCATATTACTGTGATATCGTAACCATATAATTCTTTGTGTACTGAGGAACATTGCTATGTGATGCCACTTCCTGTTTTGTCAAGGGGTGAAAGGTCATGTGCCATCACTTCCTGGGATATCGCTTGGGGGTGTGGTCAAATGACATAACTTCCTGTGATGTCATCAGACGTCAAGGGTTGTGTGATGTCGCTTCCACAACCCCTGGCATTTTGGTGAAATGACATCTGTCTAGAATGCCTCTGAGGAGGTGCAGCTGGAAGTTGGCCTCCTTGGCAAGGTCTGTGATGTGAGGAGAGAAAGAGAGGGTGGAGTCAAAGATGACGTCAAGGTTTTGTGCCTCACAGGATTGTTAGGGTAGAGGGTCCAAGGAGGGCAGCCAGAGTGAGAGAGGGAAAGCTGGTGGCGGTCCCAATGAGAAAGATATCCGTATTACTGGCATTAAGGATCGTCAGAAGTGCACCAATCCTGAATCATGGATAGACAGTCAGGAATGAGCAAGGGAGAAAAGGAGGCTGAGGGAACCCTGAAAGAGAGCTGCGTGTCATCGGCATAACACTGAGTTAGAGGAGAAGGTGGAGATCAGGTGAGCAAAAGAGGCTGGATAGACATTTAACAGCCAGGGTGAGAGGATAGAGCCCTGGGCATTACCACATGTGCAGGGAGAGGCGGTGGAGAGAAAAGACCCAAGTTGGTCATGGAAGGGACAGTCCAAGAGGAAGGAGGTCATACATGCCAGGTCCTGATCCATGATCCCCCGGTTCACACGGAGTCTGGTGATCAGGTTGGCGTCAAGGAGAAGGAGGACAGAGGGAGAGCTGGACTTGAGGTTAGAGAGCAGATCATCACAGGTGTCCAGGAGACCATCTTCCATGCCTCTGGCTGCTCTGAAGGCAGAGTGACCATCATGGAGGCAGCCAACATATTAAGTATGGAGGGTAAGCAGGGTGAAGGCAATCTTTCCAGGAGTCTGCCCAGGAAAGGAGAGATAGAAATTGGGCGATAGTTTGCCCGGAATGTAGGACCGGCAGAAGGCTTTTTTAGGAGGGGATGCACGAGGGAGTGCATGAGGATAGAGGGGGAAAGATCCAATGGTGAAAGAGTGATTGTAGAAATCAGCCAAGGCTGGAGAGAGGGTGGCAGTGTGGTCCTTGATGGTTCTGGAAGAGCAAGGGAGCACCTGTTTAGACAACACTTTCATAGATCGGACTTGTCTAAAGACATCGACGGGTGTTGTGAGAGTGAAGGGTACAAAAAGAAGAAGAGATGGCGAGGCAGCCAAAGGGGGCCAGAGAGAGATAGAGAGGGGAGGAAGAGGAAAGTGAGGACACTATAGCCCCGGGGCACATAGTTTTAGTGGTTAAATGAGAGGTCAGATTAGTACAAAGGGCCTGGAAGAGAACAGGAGAGGTGGAGACTACAATAGTATTGTCCAGTTCCTTGCAGATTTTAAAGAATTTGACTGTGTTATTAGAGGCTGCAGAGACACAGGCTTGGATATGGACCCTCTTCTTGGAGAGAACCGAGAGTCTGTATTGCCTTTGGAGCAGGCGGCAGGCCAGTTTGTCTGAGGATACAGCCCAAGCCCTCAATTCCCTCTCATCTACCCTGCATGCGGTTTCAGTGCAGCGAGGTCAGAGTCGTACCAAGAATTGGACTTGGAGGTAGGCTTCAGATGGATTCTCATGACAGAGGCAAAGGTGTCCAGAGTGTAAGAGATTAAAAGAAAATTGATGTTAGAGAGGGCTCAGTCAGAATGCAAATCAGATGCAGGAGTAGAAGGAGCAAAGAAAGTAGAGGCAAAGGCATCCAATGACACTCACTTCATGGGCCAAATCAGAGAGGGATGTCTGAGGTGATGAAAACATCCAAGGTGTGTCCAGCAGAGTGTGTGGGACCAGAGGGTAGGATGGAGAGAGAGAGTCACATAGGCTGCAGAAAAGCCCAGAGGAGGGATTAGAAGCATCCAGGTGGATGGTGAGGTCTCAGAGGAGGAGAAGTTGGAAGGTTGAGGCAAGGAGGGAAGAAGAGAGGTCAGCCCATTCTTACAAGAAGAGAGTGACCTGGCCAGGTGGACAGTAGATGGTGGCCATAGTCAGAGAGAGGCCAGGAGAGACAGAGAACCTGCAAACTAGGCATACATAGGAGGAATAGGCCTGCATACCAATCACAGAAGCAGGCACTCATTCCGGAAAGTTCATGGCCCCTCCACCTCCGCGACGGTTGGTTCTGGGCTTGGAGAGGACCTTTTAACCCTCAGGGAGGAGAGTGTCAAAGCTTGTGACAGAGCTGACAGTGAACCATGTGTCAGTGAGAGAGAGTACATCCAGGTCAAGGTCTTCGAGGAGGTGGCAGATGTCTGAGGAACATTTGACAGCAGAGCAAGAGTTGAGAGTAGCTACATGGAGCAGGTTGCCACATTTGAAAGACTCCCAGGGTGGGGTACAGGAGTAGGGTACAACTAGCAGAGCCAGTCGAAGGGGCCGAGAGTGGGCAGAGGCAGTAGACAGAGATGGCATAGGGGCCAGAGCGGAGGAGGAGGTGGGTGCCAGAGAGCCAGCGGAGGAGGAAGGAGGTGGCAGAGGGGCCAGAAAGGTGTTAGAGGAAGTGGCAGGAGAGGGGAGTACATTGATGAGATGCAGGAGACACCTATCAAGAAGGAGGAGATTGGGCAGAGACTCCTGGACCATGATGGCACCATTTAGATAGATATTGATGATGGTTTTGGAGAAATGGAAGGGGGCCACGAGGACCTCCCCTGGAAACCATCATTAATGGAAGAGTTGGAGAAAGGAGAGATAACAGAAACCATATGAGGGGTCCATAGGTCTAGGGAGGGAATGACAAAGAGGATGTCAGTTAGAGTCTGTCTGGAGGAAACGCTGATGTGGGTATCAGCGATAGGGAGGCCTGCGTTGGAGACCAGGATATCCCTCTTGATCTATTTCCTTCCAGACTTAGTGAGAGGGATAGGATAGGAGATAGAGTAGCAGTTTCAAAAGATGGGAGAGATTGAGAGCACCATATGGGGTCCAGGGAGGCAAGACGGGAGAGTGAGGGAGGATAAGAAGCTCAGCCCACAGCCGAGCAGCACAGGAGGCAACAGAGGGAGTGGGTTCACACAGAATGCACAAGTTTCAACATAAACAGCAATGCAATAACACCCAGATTCGACTTTCTCTAAAGAGGGTAAAAGGGCTAGTTTCAACACAAACAGCATTGCAAAAACACCCATATTCCACTTTCCTATAAAGAGGGAAAAAGTCCTAGTTTAACAGAAACAGCAATGCAAAAGGAAAAAGCTAACTTTCCTAGAATGATGGCAGTTCACTGAGCTGCTTATTGGTGGTGCAGTGAGAGCAATAGAGTAATTAGAGGGTGGGTCAGTTTAGCGGGGTGCAGTGATTGCTGCCCCCTCTTAGCCAACACACTTACTTTAGCAGTTGCAGCACATTGACAGTTGCAGGCTTAATGCTTCCCCAGCTGACACTGGCAGGCACCAGCTGGAGCTGCTTCTGGTGAGCTGCAATTTGCCTTGGGGGCCCTTAGCCACAGGGGGCTGCAACAGGCAGTGGGGCTGCCCTATGTGGTTGCCCTAAGAGGGCTGAAGAGGGCTAAGAGTGCTGATAGTGTACAGCATCATAGAAACAGCCCAAAAGTAATCTCCATTTGTCACCATGTTCCAGTTTAGCTAATCTCACCACACACATGCAATGTCATTCTGGTTGTTCATGTATCATCCAAAAGCATAATGGTAAATGCAATCCAAAATAAATCAAATGAAAGACATTTGCTGACAAGCTGCAGGTGTAAAGGGGGCAGATCATCTTAGCTTCCAATTTGTGAGGTAGATTGCTCAACTGTGCATACATACAGTTTTTTAATCTTAAACACAGCAAATCTCAACAACCTTTTCACAGCTCACTGTGACGCATAGCCGGGGCTACGCTTTAGAATGATATCCTTTTCTTGTATGCAGACCAAAAAAGCCCGAGCCGCGGTGGCATTACTGAGGCAGGTAATGCCCCGGGGCACATAGTTTTTCGCTCTGGTCTTAACGAAGGCCCCGGGGCATTGCCTGACTCGGTAATGCCCCGGCAGCACGGGGCTTATTGCTATTAGTACGCCGGCTTGCAAGACCGGGGTACTAATAGCATTTTTTTGGTTCTGAAACGCTGGCATATCCATGCCAAAGGACTGTTTCTGTCTCCAAGAGACCTCTCACTAGGTCTATACCACAGATTATTCTTCCTGCAGTTATTGACAGTGATACACTTCAATGGGCACCCTTTATAGATATCTGCAAGTCCCTGAATATTTCTCAGACGTTTAATAGTGCATATGTTCCCATATTCAGTGGAGCAGAGGAACACTGAAACGGAAAGACTAAATTGTCTTTGTGAATGCAAAGAAATGGGCTTCCAACCCCATGCATTGCTGCATATAGATATTACACAAGTAACATGAGATATTGCCTTATAAGATATTGATCGAATCTCCTATGTGCATGGCAACATATCCAGGTGAAGGCTGGCAGTTCTCTAGGTTGAAGAAGCCCTGCCAGAACTGGCTGCAGAACCCTTATATTCCCTCAGATACAGAAATGGAGTCTACCTCCTAGAGCATCAGTGCAAGCAAGAGCTACAGCCATTGAGGTGAGAACCCTTTCAAGTTTTTCATACTACCCAAACTACAATCATTTGTAAGGTGCATCTCACGTGGGTCAATACCTCCAAGAGATGACAGATAAAACCTCCACCTGAATAAGTAGAACTGACAGCGAAGTTCTGAGAGTCCCATATTTCGACTCATCCTAGAAAGAGCACACCAACAAGATCATCCACACCTGATGTTGTGCCTGTATGCAGCATTATGGAGACAGGACGCATGTCTTCTCTGACTGTTTAACATAATATGTCTGCTTCAATGCAGGGCTCTGAGGTGGAAGTGCAGTCTCATTATGAGACAATACTGACTCAGCACAGGAGGAAAGTAGACATCATCCACTTCTGTTCTCCAAGGTTCAAATACGACCACCCAATGGAAAAATAGTCACCATCCATGCACAGGATGGAACAGTAAATGAACAGCTAATTTAGGAGAAAACTATGTATACTGGATTATTTTGTAGATCACACTACACATTTGAATGCCTTTCATTTTTAAGTATTATGCTTCCCTTCAAGTGAGTTGAAGTTGAAAGAAATAACTGGAGAACTTGCAAAGCTGTCATTTGCTGAAGACCATTTTGGCTCCATTTCTACAACTGTGCAAGTAGGCTGTTTCAGTTCCTGATTAGTGTTCTGGTCCTTGCATACCTGCCTGTATGGACATCACTTACTATGTTTAAGAATTGTGACCTTTCTGTACGTCCATTGACACAGCAATGCCAACTACTCGGTTCTTTTATGACTGTGAATGCTGAAAAAACTCTGAACTGCACTCGATATCCAGCACCAGGAACCTTTGGCTAAATGAGACTGTCACTTTAATGCATCAATATTAATCTCTTAGGCTTTCTAGTCATTTCATTTGTCTCAACTTCTGAATCTGGGCCTCAATACAAGTTTTGGTGTGTGGTACAAAAGTGATGCTAATACCGTAAACGCCACATATTATGGTGGTAATGGAATTACTGCCATTTTACCATACCAGCAAATGACAAGTTAGGCCTTGAAGTGTTGGATTTAACGCAAGTCTGATTCTGTAGGTAAAACCTCTGCTATAGCACCAAGAATCAGCAGATTCTCAGCAAATTCACCAAATTCCCCTGGAGTCCTATGGTCAACTATAACACCACTCAGAATTCCATGGTAACTCTATGGAACTGAGTGGCGGTAAGAGGTACCGGTTTTGGTGGAAAGTCCACAGATGTACTGCTAAATTGCTGCCAAACTCGGAATGAGACTGTTGATGTCATGAATCACTGGGCACTAAGGCACATCCTTGGATTAAAAACAAAAAAACGCTCTTGCATGCTACATGGCAGTGCATATTCATTTAAAACACCTCAGACTTCTGGACCTTTACCCATCTCCAACACAGAGTAGTCACAGGTTTATCTGGGGAGTGGGGTAGCCATAGTGGTTTGAGATTGATTTCTAGGTTTAATGGCACTAATAACTTATCACCTATGGATTGGAATGGGAGTTGTTATATGGGGTGTGTTCTGCCTGCTATCAGACACTCACCTAAACTGACGTCAATTCCAACAAAGAAAAGAGAATCTGGCTTGGAAACTCTCATTGAGAACATGGGATGCATATTACCTGCATTAGGCATTAAGCTCAATCATAATAAGATCTGTAACCTTTCCCTATTGCTTGAAAATGTGTCAAATTGCATGTCGATTTCCCTTTCAGTGATTACTTATGAGCAGGTAGCTATACACACTATGATACTGCAGAATCAGATGGCTTTAGGCCCTATCCTGGCCTCAAAAGAAAGTGCTTGTGCTCTTGAGAGATCTTGCTGTATATGTATCCAAATTATGATGTGAATCTCACTGATATCTCTCAAATTAGAAAGTCTATGACTATAACACAGAGAGGACACTTATACTGGTTGGCCCATTTGCTCGTGGTTCATCAGTTAAATTGATTTGCTAGGAGCCTCAATAATACACGGAGTTCTAATAAATTGTCTCCAATCTTTTGGGAATTCACTGCATACATTTGTTCATGAAGATGTGTTTTTAATGAAGACCTCAGAAGAAATGCTTTAGAAGGAAACTGGTCTTTTTTAAAACTGATAATGCAATTTGTTTAGAAATGTGATGCTACTGCTTAACTGCTGCAAAGGAAGGGATTTCTGTGGAGGAATAATACATTTTCTGTAATTAAGGTTTAAAAGAATGGAAATTGAAATGCAATTGGGAATCAATTTCAAATGAAAATGAGAAACACATATTGATTTAATGGACATAGGCCTTATAGTCAATGCGTGAGCCTGGGGCACTGACCAAACCTGATAATACCTAGAGACTCCATTTTGAATCACATATATGCTAGGTGTCAGAATGACGTATGGAAACGTGGTTCACTAAAGCAGTGTTGTACTCATACTCTAGCTAACTACAGACTCAGCACTCTTATTTTTCCAGGTGACATTTATGTTTTGGGTGACTCTTCTCCAAATGACTAGTGTTGAGCAAGGGGCGTTGCCAACACAGGTCCAAAAGCAGGGGAAAAACGATTCACAAAAACTCAAACTCAAAAAGGAGTGCACCACATGCAGCAAAAAGCACAAAATGTATTTGTACATCACGGGCCGGAAGATTTGATTTGATTTATTTCTTATAAAGCGCAACACACCCATAGGCCTCAGTGAGCTAACAAAAAACACAACATAACAAAAATACACAGGATAACATAAAATACATATACTAATCGGGCAATATAAGGGCATCAGGGACAAAGAACTTAACAAGGAGAAAAAAAAGAAAATGTATAATCATAAAGATCATCAGTTCACTATCATTTTTTAGGAAGACATGATCCGCAAATGTATGCTTTTGTTCACAAATGAGGTAGACTACTTCAACCACTTCCAATAAGATTACAGTCTGTATTGTCCAAAGAGCACCAGTTATCGATCTGTATTCTTCAAAGGACTCTCAGATCTTGAGTTCTGATATAGTTATGACACATTCTTTGGTTGAGCCAGGCTAAAATCTTATTTTTAAGCGCCTCCCTCGATTCGTATTCCCTTGGCTTGTCCAAATTGGTGATAATGATGTTTTGGGGATCCATGGCAAAGTCCCTTTTGAGAGGATCAGCAATTCTTGGCATGGATGACTTTTTAAGACGAACATCCTTCAGGGGTGGGAGATCAGGTAAAATAACCAGTTTAGTAGATACAAGAGTACCAACCATGGAAAGTTCATCAGATGAGGCAAAAACAGTTTTAGTTATAGCAACTAGAAGATTCATTCCTTTATGAGTAGACTCTCCAGGACAAGTTTGTGGGCCTGGAAGATTCCAAAGCTGGGTATGCGAGGTTTGGCAAGACGTTTCCTTACCACTGGGCTCAAATTGAGAGGATTTATCCAGGCTTAGCGGATGTCGCAAAAGGGTTTTAGAGGCTAAGGAGACCCAATCACGGAAATCCTCGGCTTTTAGACATGCACCGAGTTCCCACAAAATATGTTCCTTGAGGAGCAACCAGTTTCCTGGAATGTTAAGATCACCGGACCCTTTGCCGTAACTTTCAGAGGCGGCTTCTCCTGTCCATTGCCCTAACCCTGCCTGACCGGGCTGGAGCTGTCGAGGCACACATAGACACAGAGTCCTCCAAGTCAACAGGTCCCCCACCTTCCAATGAAATCCCATGCACCCCTGCATGGGCAACACAGGGGGGTAGTGTCACATTCAGTGGCGGCATATGTATGGGAATGGGTGGGGGCACTTTTATGGCTACACTCCCATTTGCTGTTTTCATAGCGGGGAAAGGGGCTTTATGAAGCCTTTGTTTCCTTTTTTCACTTAAGGCCAAAACTTCCGCCAAATGGCTGCTACTCCTGCAAAAGACAGGAGACATAGTCTGTAAGAGCTGTAGACATGATTCCACCCTTCCTGAGGCAATATGTGGGTTGGAAAATGGCAATATCCGAAGGGCAGATCCTGCAGGCAGGTCTGAGTTGTCTCCCATGTTATTCAGGGTGTAGGACCTTGTTGGTGGCTTAGCTCTTAAGAGAACAAGCCGCAAGAGCAGAGCAGAAGCGCTGTGATTGAAAGAATGAAGAGAAGGCGAGCACTTACCAGAAAATGCAAAGGAATAGCAGCGTACCTCTAAACAGCGTGATGGAAACCGGAGAGCTCAGTGAGGCACTGTGGCGGATCCCGCAGCATAAAACAAAACAACAGGATCCCCCAAAACCGTCCGGTCTGCAGCGTTTATCACCGCACTATTCACTCCATTTTCACCATCCAGAAAAAAATACCCGCGGGCGCAGGGTGAAACTCCAAATAATTACTGAAAAATCCTCATGCAGAAGCATAGAGCGAAACTCTGAGCTCCAGATTCCCTGCACAGTCGAGCTAGAGGAATGGACCTAGCATCTGGGAGCTAGCACCTGCATGAGTAAGATGACCAAAACAAGCCAAATTCGACCCCCTCTTGCAGGCTCAACATTTTATAGCCACAATCAGATCATTAACATATCCCAGAAGAAATGTAAAAAATATCATCCTCGCATGACCATTGGCTGGTCGTCATTAGCCCCCGAAACAGCCCTATGCATTGTTCAACATCTTTTGTCAGTTATCTCTTGGTCACAAAAAGGGCTTCATTTTAATTGGACCATACCACCTCAGACATTTGGGGCTGACACGTCCTACCGAGATGGACCAATGAGCAACAAATCAACATGCACACATCTCCTCTATTCATTTCCCATTCTCACCATCTGCGCCTGCTCACTATGTAACTATAATGTTATATGTTGCCAGTCATGGTATGTAACCTTCTAGTAACCTCCCTACAATTAATGTTCATCCAGAAAACAACATGGGCGGTCCACTGCTGAACACCACTACTGGACCATCATTTCTGTTAATGTCTCCATATTATTCAGACTATTTCATATTGTGGCAGCCTGCGAACCTTCACTGTGGCTTTCATACATATGATGTGTTCTTTCCCAAACTGATGAGACAGCACTACTGCTGATGCTGGATTGCTCCTAAAATGTCTCAAGTAAATGTTTACAGATTTTGGAACAATCTCTCCATCACCACCGTCATCTTGATGAGCATCAGGTTTAAAGCTGCCAACAAGGACCTACTTCCTATCTACAAAACCTGAAAGGCGGCACAATTCTACGCTTGGAAAAAATTTGATTTTCCATTATTTACAGAATACATGAATAATAAACAATGCTTTCGATAAACATTCTATACTTCAAATATGTATACAGATATTTTAAGGAAAACATTATGAACAGGCATAATACCAAAAGAAATCCGCAGAAATATATAGAATAGGAACACTACCAAATAAGAATGCCAAAATATTGAACTTTTGAAAAAAACAGCCAGCTATGTTTGGCCATGCAGCCCATGGAGGGCATAGTGCCTTTGTGTCCTTGCATGCATGCCAATTTCTTTGGCATTTAAGCTGGTGAGTGTTGGCCCCTCTGGTGGAGCGCTTGTGATCCTTGTAGCGCCCCCTCTCCGATTGCGCTATCATCTCACCGACCCTTTCCCCTTTCCCCTTCCAACTTCCTAGTTTCCCACCCTCCTCCCGCCTCCCAGCCTGCCCCCTCCCCTGATTGGGCATCCATGCAGCCCTTGACGGGCGTAGCGCCTCAGTGTCTTTGCCTGTATGCCACTTTCTTCGGGTTTAAGCAGGTGAGTGTTGGCTCCCTTGGGCCTTGTTGCAGTGCGTGTGACCCTTTTAGCGCTGCCAGCCACCCAATTGTGCTCTAATCTTCCTGACCCGTACCCCTTCCAACTTCCTAGTTTGCCTCCCTCTTACCGCCTCCCAGCCGGGCCCCTCCCCTGATTGGGCATCTAAAACCCACTTAGTGTACTCGACCAGGCCAGCCCCTGTCTGTGCAGCCCCCGTGGTGAAGGACCTGAGGTAAAGGACAGCAGCTGCTGAAGAATCAGCTCCAGACCGTGTTTGCCAGTGTTAGCCTGTGGTGCCTGCAGCCGTCAAACAGCAGCGTCTGACCAGGTAGGAAACCTACACCTACTACTCTTCTGTGAAGTGTACAAACTCATCGAAATGCACTGTAACCCATCCTGTTGAGTCCATCTGCTATTAGACTCTAACCAAGCACTGACTTGCGTAATTAGCCTTCTGTGTACTTGTTACTGCTGCTACTGTACTTATTACTGCCTGCCACGTTAGGCCCTTTCAACCACTATCCAGGTGCCCCAAATCTAAGCGCTGAATTTACATCTTCTCCCTTTACATTTACTGTTATTACATTTACTATTGTCCCTTGCGTTAGGGCGTTTCACACTCTACCTGGTGCCCCAAATCTAGGCGCTGATATTACATCTACTGTTTTGCATTTACTTTTATTGGATTTACAGTTGTCCCCCATGTTAGGCCCTTTCTTCCTTTAGCCAGGTGCCCCAAATCTAGGCACTGATATAACATCTACTGTTTTTGCATTTACTCTTATTGGATTTACTGTTGTCTCCTGCGTTAGGCCTTTTATCCAACTATCCAGGTGCTCCAAATCTAGGCACTGATATTGCATTACCACTTAGTATACCTGCTGCCATCTTAGTCTTGATACCTTGCCTCAGTTACCTCCCATCCCTGCCCTCTGGATGAGCAGCTGCCCTCTGACCCCCACATCGCTCTGCTGCTTGACTACTCCATCCCACAACCATGACTGACTGCCCCCGGATAGAGATTTCCCATAAAAAAGACTGCTTCTCCGAACCCTCATCCCCACCCTTTCTGCACCCTCCCCTCCCCCATAACTCACCCCTCCTGGTGCTTAACCTCCGCTCTAGCATCAACTTCATGACCTTCCCCTATATCCCACATCGGGTCGCCACCTATGAACCTTCCTTCTGAACACTGATACACTCTGACCCCCCTCGCCTTCCCCCCAATCATCTTTCCACCTCTAACTCTGAGATCAGAGGAGCGGTCTGTCGCGCCAACCACCCCACACCTCAAACGCTCACCCACACACCTCAACCCACCCAAACATATCGTCCTCCCACTACCCCCAGGTATCTATTGATAACATCCCCCTACTCCCCACCCAAACACCCCGTGCAATGTGAAACTCACATGCCAGAGGAGCTCTCTGGCACTCCAAACATCACGAGTCCCTCACCGCTATTATGGATTCTCTGTGCTCACTCAGGAACTCCACCCTCAGACAAATACCCACCACCTTAGCCCTCCCGGCCACTGCCAGCCCCCTATGACACCCACACCACCACTATCATCCCTCTACCGACATGCTCCCCATCAACACCCCCTACGTCAGTCCCACACTTCCTCACACTAAACAACTCTCCCTTGAAAACCCAGTTTCCCCTTGACAGCGTGATCCCTTGAGGACAACTGCAACCCACACACTTCACACCACCTGCCACCCCCCCACCTTCACCTACGATACCCTCTGACCCTACTTCCTAGACTACCCTCTCCACCTCCCCTCAGATCCAACTCGGCCCCCGCTCACAGACCTCCCCCTTCATACCCCTTCTCTTCCCTGAAAGAAGCACGTCTCACCCTTTCTAAAACAATAGTTTCATCTGCTCCTCCCGCTGACCCTCGTACCCTCTCTCACACCCCTCCAGCAGCCAAACACACAAAATGAAGAAAGGATGACTGACCCTCTCCCTCGACTCTCCATGCTTCACTACTCCTACATCGGTCCAACCTCCCATCCTATCCCACCCCTACCATCAGACCCTTACCCCATCTCCTCACCCACTACACATAAACCCCTAGCAGCCTCCAGACTCGAACCACAAACAACTCACCCAAACCCTGACTCCACACCTACACCACTCACCACCCTAAACCTCCCCTCATCCTTCCCACCACGTCTCTCACATACCTACCACCGTCCGCCTACTCTTCCCACTCCCCTGCGACCTAACCCACTCACCTGACCCACAAAGAGCATATGCATCTACATCTCCCACTACTCCTCCTCAGTCAGTCTCAACCACCCTGACTGATCCTACCACACCTCCCATCTCACTGGGCACCCATGTTCACCTAGCACTGCCAGCGACGAGCGTCATGAATGTTAGGGAGAATTCTCCAGAATGGCTAATTTCCCTTACCTACTGAGTCCCTCAGCAACTTTGCTGGATTTCTAGGATTTATTTTTTCAACTGGTAAGAGTGTGAGACTTTTTTTCTCACTCTTACATGTGTGTTGCTGTGTGTTTTTAACATTTTTTCTGTTCATAGATTGTGGAGCCTCACCTACTCCACAGGAATCATCGTTTTACTGTGTGTTACACAGCACCTTCAGTGCAGTGACACAGGGTTGTACAGTGGGACAGCAACCATGCTGCGTAATTGACAGCCAGGCTGTGTGAATGGGGGAAAACTGCATAAAAAGCAGCAGTTCTCTGGGTCTGGAAAGGCAGAGTTGCCACTGGAATGAAAGAACCAACAAGGAGCTGAAAGAAGAGGACCCCTACCACGACTGAACCACCCGGTGAAGCCCTGCTGCAGGTCCGAATCTTCAAACTCCAACAACAGAGAAGATCCTCCATGAATCTTCTTCCCCTCAGCTGGTGGGATCAACCAGTCTGCCCAACCTGCAAGCCAGGATTCCCTCCTCTGGTCGAATTTGCTGTATAGAGCTACAATGGGCTGGATAGCCAGGAAGGTCGGACCCTGCTTGTGTTTTAAGTAATGCACCTTTTATTTGTTGCTTTACTCTGCTGCTGGTTTCTTCCCTGGGTAGTGCAGGACCCTCCAGTCTTCCTACTTCGTGTCAGTCCAACAGTCGCTTCAGGAAATTTGAGCCTGCAGGAACTACCAGGAACGTCCGCCTTAGCTACAGCTTCTTCTTCATTTAAAGGTACTGTGCAAATCCGGTTGTTCGTTTTGTTCAGCCATGGTGAAAGTGTGTGAAAACTTTCTCCAATCAGAGGGCTTGTCCTTCTCTACTCTTTGAACTAACTTTTCTGCCGACCAACTTTGTCCAGAACTCTTGGCAAAGACTTAACCACAAACTACCCTGAACTGTGTGATCTTGAGCAAAAGACATTTGTCCTATTGACTTTGGAACTAAGCCTATTTGATTTGATTCCATCACTGTAGTTCATCTTTCTAGATTGCCCTGCTTCCTAACCTGCTGGTGCTGCTCAATTTCTGCCTAACTTTGTCTTTCCCTCCCTTTTAAATTACTAGAGTGCCATTTTGCTCTCACTTCATTTTGTGAGCTTAACTTGTCTGGAAACTATTGGCAGTGGTGTGGTGTATTAAGAGTGTGATTTTTGAACTGCTTTACTTTAGTGAAATGTTGTACAATTGATGTTTAAATAAATGTATATTCTTTTACTTAGAAACCTTGACTCAGTGTTTGTTTGAATCATAGTAATTGCTGTCCTTTGTGTAACTATTGATACTGCTCACTTGCTCTTGAGATAAGTCTGGCTGCTCAGCCATCACTACCACTTTTACTGTGTAGTACAGGCTTGTACCAAAGGTGAATTTGTACTGTCACTTGTAGTCTTAATTGTGTGTGGTGTTCTCAAAGGGTACTGCATATAATTCTGCCTAACACTGGTGTACAGCGGTGAGGACAAGTATAGTAATTACACTTAGAGTGCTGCTATTACCTTGGATCAACTAACCACAAGGCTTAACATCACTAAAAAGCAATATTATTCATGTCTGATATGGAAAGCTACAGTCAGGAGACCCTCCTTAATTTCACTGTGGATTACTTAAAAAATCTGTGGAGAAAAATGAATCTCTCTGCCAAAGGCAAGGAGTCTGAATTGATTGAACAGTTGTTAAAGAACCAACGTCTGGGGAGTGGGTCTGAAATACCAGACCCCTCAGCAAATGTGGAAAATAATGAGGATGATAATGTGTCTATTATTGATGAGTGAGAGTAAGAAGATGTGTCTCATAATGTAGGCCTCACTGCTCCCTTACCTGCTCAGCAACCTCAACCTTTGTCCACTGGGACCCCACCGGGTCCTACACTCATTCCTGAATTCATTGCTCTAGAAAAGATGAGGCTTGAACTGAATTCAAACATTTAAATGATCAGACTGAACAAAAGCACCAAGAACCTAATCTCAGAGAAATGGAGTTGAATAATTAACTAGACATGAAAATGTTATATCTTGAACATGCTTCTCTCCCGTCCTCCAGTCCTAATACACCCTGTATTCCTAAAGAAATTGTGGGTATGTATGAGGTTAAGCTTGATAATTTGGATTGGTTGTCAATGTTTGAATACAACCATGGGATTCAAGGTCTTACAGGGAATCAGTTGCTTCCCTAGCTCTTCTCTAGGCTACCCACTGTTGCATCTGATGTTGTAATAGAGTTGGGGGAGGTGGATAGGATGGATTATGAGTGTGTGAATCTAGCTTTAATTGCTAGATTTGGGAAGACCCCTCCCCAGTACCTTAAGAGGTTTAGCACCCTCAGAAAGCATGATGGTACTCCTTGGGCTACCTGGGTATGTGAATGTTTGAAAAACTTAGATGGTTGGGTTAAGGGTTACAGAGTGAACACTCATGAAGGTATGAGAAATCTTGTTGTGTTGGAGTCAATTTATGATGCCTGCTCTCCTGAGCTCAGAGGTTGCTGCTAAGGAGATAGATCCAAAGAGGTTAGCTAAAGCTGCCCACTTGTGGGTTGCCAACAGGGTTACTAACAAGGATTCTGGGGCAACTCAGAAGAAGGATGAGGGAAAGCAGCCAAAGAAAGATAACAAGGAGAATTATAATACCTCCAATCCAAAAGAAGGCCACAAACAGCAACATAAGTGTAAACCACCAGGGAATCGAATCAGGCTAGTGCACCATCTGGATCCAAACCAGATGTAGGTCAGAACAAACCCGCATTCATCAAGACATTTGGGAAATGTTATGTTTGTGGGTCAACTGGACATGTGAATGGGGGTCCCAGACATAAGGGTAAACCTTCAGGGATCCACACTGTCTACTTAGCCTTCTCCCCAGAGGAAGAAGTACCTATGGCAAGTGGAAACTTTGACCTACTGGCTGATGGACCCATGAGAGTCTCAGCTAGTGTTTCTTTAGTGTCCCTGGGCTTGTGGGAACAACATAATTTAGATGCCTATAAATCCATCCCAGATAATACTAAAGAGTATTATAAAGATAGTTTTTTTGTGAACGGCCAGAAAACTCCTGCCATCAGAGACACTGGAGCCAGCATAACTGTGGTGGATGAATCATTTTTCAAGGTGGATGATGTTGCTAAGGCACCTACACACCTCACCAAGTTAGCTAGAGGCCCTGTGCAAATGCTTACCCAGTCACCAGCTCTCATCCAGTGTAATTATATGACTGTCAAAATAATACCTGTTAGTGTGCAGAGTGAAGTGCCTGGGAGAGTCCTGTTGGGTAATGACCTGAAAACTCTTGGAGTTGTGTCAAGCACCCCAAGGCCTCCCAGTAAGAGGAGACAGGAGCTCACTAGGCCTGCAAGGGAGAGGACCATAAAAGGCTCTCCAGAGGAGTTGATAGAGGAAGCTATCACTCCCACTCCACAGGAGTTGCTCACTGCTATTTCTGGAAAGAAAGAGGCAAAGGGGAAACCCAAGACCTCAAGGAAAAAGTCAGACAGCACCCCTGTGCTACCAACAAGGACATCCCAAAGATTGTCCAAGATCACACCTTTGATCCCTCCACCTGCTGAGGGAGAGTGTGAGGTGTAACCTTGTGTGGTTGAGCTAGTTTCTGAAGATTCAGATCTGGAAAAAGACACTGTTTTAGATGGAGATCTTGACCCTGTTGACCATCCAGAGCTGCAGTCTCTACTGGCAACAAAGCAGACTTGAGCAGAGGAAAAAGAGAGTGTCATACTCTTGAAGGTCTTCGACAACAGGCTGCTAACCAACTTGATGGGCAAGAAGTTGGAAATCACGGGTTAAACTGGGAAGATGGCCTCTTCTACAGTGAACCGACTGAGTCTATCCCTGGGGACTGCAAAAGAATTGTAGTGCCCCCTTTGCCAACAGACTCTAGTTCCTACAGTTGGCCCATAAGATGCCTTTGGCTGGTCATTTGAGTTTCAAAAAGACCAAGCAAAGGCTCTCTCTCTACTTCTACTGGCCTAAAATGGGTTCAAAAGTTGACAAATTCTGTAGGACCTGTCACACTTGCCAAACCTCTGGCAAGAGTGGAGCCAAGAATGTGGCACCTCTGGTGCCTCTCCCAGTGGTGGGAGTTCCTTTTCAGAGGGTGGGCATTGACATTGTTGGTCCCCTTGACCCTCCCACATCTTCATGGAACATGGTTATCCTGGTTGCAGTAGACCATGCTACTAGATACCCAGAAGCAATACCTATGAGGACTGTTACGGCTCAGGCTGTGGCTAAGGCTCTAATTGTTTTTTTTTTTTTTACCAGAGTAGGTTTCCTAAGGAAGTGATATCCGACAGGGGATCCAATTTTATGTCCTACTACATGCAAGCCATGTGGAAAAACTGTGGTGACACTTACAAGTTCTCTACAGCCTACCATCCACATCAAATGGACTGGAAAAGAGGCGTCATCATACTACGAAGAGCATGATAGGTGCATATAATTCTGCCTAACATTGAAATTCACTTCCCCTCATGAAGTCACATACCTCCTTTTCAATGCCCACTGTGTGGTGAGAAAGAGATACAGCAATTTTGACCTCCTATCCTCTGACAATCCTGACCTCAGTTTTATCACTTAAACTTGGTTCTCCGACGACTATGCCCCAGTTGTGCATGAAAACTTTTCCCCCTTGCTACTCACTTATCACCCACAACAGACGTTCCAGAGGTGGCGGAGTGGCAATCCTCTATAAACTTAATTTCTCTATCTCACTTATCGAATACTAGACATGCAACTCTACCTGTGAATCCCTTCTAGTGAAACTCTCGCTAGCATCAACACTCACTCACAGCTTCTTTCTCATTTACGGACCCCCTGAATTTGACAGACATTTTGTCAACAATCTCTGTGACTCAATAGCTACCATCCAGGTAAATCACCCAACTCTCACACTATTGGGTGATGTCAACATCGTGTTCGATATGCCCAACTACCCAATGACACATCCTCTGGTCGACAGTCTTAAAGTTCTCAATCTCTCGTTACATACCACTGGACCAACTCACTCACGTGGTAACATCCTAGATGCGATCTTCAGCACCTATGCCCTTGTCTCTATATTCAGTCCCAAACCACTTATCTGAACAGACCACTCAGCCATCCCTTTCTCTATCCACTCATCAGGCCCTCCTCCCACAGTTCCTCCTGCCCTCACCTTTGATCACAAATGCTGGAAAAAAGGGAAGGTACTCCCCCTAGCGACACTGACCTGTGGTAGACCCTTAACCATCAAATGCTTTGACTCCTGGCTTAAAGAATCACTAATTCCTCGAACCCCCTCATGCCCTGCAGCCACACGCAAAGGTCCATCCCTCAAACGATTCACCCCCACCTGAAGGCGTAAAAAAATTAAAATAACTCTCTTGAGCACAAATGGCGAGCATCTAAAACCGTTCTCAGCAGATCTATGTTTGTCCTGCACCACCGTAATTACAAATCTGTTGTCCGAAAGGCCAAAAAGGCCTACTACAATAAACAAATTCTGAAATGTGGCAGCAGCAGCAAAGAACTCAATAAGATCATCTCTGAATTCGTGAAAACTATTTGCACATCTGCTCAAACCACCCCCAAGCAAACACTCTGCGATTCCGTCTTGCTACATTTCTACAACACTGCACTTGACAGGACGGCAAACCTTAACACCAAATTCTCCACCCTCACCCCCTGCCCCTCACCTACCCTCCCCGATCCCATTGCCCTGACAACAAAAATGCCAGCCTTCAACTCTTTCCAACCCCTCTCGAGAAATGAGTTTCTAGATCTACTATGCGGCAGCAAATCCTCTGGATCCCCCTTTAACCCATGTCCCTCCTCTCTTCTGAAAGAAATATTCTCCTCTACTTGCACAGGAGAACACGCAAAGTCCATACAAAATAACTCCCTCACCTCGGCCACCTTTGCAGAGGACTTTAAAATAGCACATGTCAAACCGCTTCTAAACAAGGCATCCCTCGACCCCCTTGACCCTAAGAATTACAGGTTGATCTCCAACACCAGATTTCTCGCGAAACTCATTGACCGGGCTGCATACTCCCAGCTGAACCGCTTCATAGAATCCAACAAACTACTCGACCCCATGCAATCAGGCTTCAGGCCGCACCATGGAACAGAAGCCACTCTGATCTCAATATGGGATGATCTCAAGGTCGCGGTAGTCTCTGAGGGTTGTGCAGCGCTGATACTTCTTGATCTGTCAGGAGCCTTTGACACTGTTAACCATTCTATCCTCCTTCACTGCCTCCACTCCCTAGGAATCCGTGGCTCAGCACTCAAATGGATTACCTCATTCCTCAGCAACAGGAAATAATCACTTTCCTCTCCCCTTTTGTCACAACTGCTCCCGCTGTGAACAATGGGGTGCCCCAAGGCACCTGCCTCTCTGCTCTCCTTTTCAATCTCTATTTGACCACTCGACCAGGAATCATCCGCTTGCACAACCTCTCCTGTTACAACTATGCCGACGATGCCCAAATTATCCTAACAATTCCCAAAATAAGTACCAACCATTGTTCCGACCTTGAAGCTTGCCCCAAGGATATTGACTGATGGATGACAAGAAATCACCTCCTTCTGAACCCAGATAAAACTGAAATCATGGTGTGTGGCAATACTGCCTTTCTCCCACAACCACTCCCATGGCCCACCTCCTATGGCACCTTCTTCCCATACCTCACCTATCCCAACAGACTTGCTGCTGTTATGTCCATTCTTATGTCAAGACTGGACTATGCCAACTCCTTATACCTGGGTGCACCGGCATACCAATTTACCAAACTCCAGAAAACCCAAAACTCTGCTGCCAAACTCCTTCTCACCCTGTGACACAGAGAATACATCTCCACCACTCTCTGCACCCTTCACTGGCCTGTAGGACGTAGGACCACCTTCAAAACCCTATGCATTACCCTTCAAGCAGTTCACAAGACAGGCCCAATTTACCTACAAGAGAAGATTAAACCCTGCCTCCCGTCACACACCCGAAGATCAAGCACTGCCCTCTTACTAATGATTCCAACCTCCAATTCAGCCAAGATTGGAGGATCCGACTTCTGAACCTTGTCTTCAACTCTGTGGAACTCACTCCCCCCACACATTTGACACACCCAAGAATACATGGTCTTCCGCAAAGCTCTAAAAACCTAGCTCTTTCTGTTTACCTGACTAATTGACCATCTAGGGCTGCTGAAACCCCACAACACCATGGATCAAGACCTCAATGTCAAATGTGAGTCTACTACACTTGCCTCCTGTGCCATCTCCCTCCGAGTGCAGCTATCACAAAACACGTGAAACTAACCCAGAACAATGGACTGATAAGAATAAAACATCCACTCCAGACACTCACCTCTCCTATCACTAAGCTCACTCTCTACTCTAAACCAACACACAAAAGAGCGCATTTATAAACCTTGATACATTTTGGCCTAGCTGCTCACATACAAACAATACTCCATGAACACCTCAACACCCTGCTAGAACACAGAGATACCCCACAAAATAATTGGCCTAGCTGCTCACATATGCGTCCTACACAGGCCTAATGCTGCCAGGATGCAATCTCGGAGTCCGACCACCAGACTGCACACATTCAACTGATCTCTCAATACCACAACACCTAATGTTAGGATGCAGCTAACATCAGGCAATCGCATCAGCTGCTCACATATTGAGTGCACCCAAGCACCCTATAATATACTTCTCTCTCAACTGACCTGGACGCCGGTCCCCGAGTGCGTTCAACCCACATTCCCTTTGAGGTCAAACCAATGATATATAGAGCACTACATAAATGCCAAATAACATAACATAACACAATAAGTACCTGGCCTAATAGGTTAACAGCCGTTTCTTAATTAGCACAGAAATAGAAATATAGGACTTGCAAAAGCAATATAACAACAACATATCTAATCAATGTTGAGGAATACATGTTTAAGCACAGAAATGTATCTCTGACAGTATGAATGTAAATAGGAACATTATTTTGCGCTCCACATGATCAGGTATGATCAGTGGATTATCCACAGCCCAAAAGAAAAACCTCACCTAGAATGGAGAGAACAAAGTTGAATAATCATTTGAACGACAAATTGTTTCTGATATATAATTACTGAAAACAACATGCATCTAATGTGACTTCAAGTTACGGTAGAACTACAATGCTCCCAAATTCCAAGGAACCAACTGTATGTTAACTTCTCCTTGAATGTTCTGATGTGCTGATTTGAAATAAAACCATTTTGATTTGTCTGTTACTTTTTAGGGCAATACCATGTGTTTATTACAGTCTCTGCAAATGATTTTAATATTGATGAAAGCTATTTCTGATCTACTTTAGTTGGATTCTACTTGTGAATTGTTGTCTAAACCAGAAGATTCTGAAGAGGATTCTCTGTTGTATGCCATAAAATAAGGTTATTGATTATGTGAACTGATTAGTAATTGTAAATGCATGCACTTCCTCTGATTTGTTTTCATATAAATTACAGTAACTCTATATTGAATAAAGATGGTGTGCGTCAATCGAGTTTTGACATAAGAATTAAAACCCAGATGAAGAGCTAAGATTGAAACATCTTTAGACTCACTAATTGAAATTATATTTTCAAATTCTCAAAGAAAGATTAAACAAGATGTCCATATAAAGTTTTGTTTGATGTGCATTGTGTTGGCCAAGATCTTAATGAAATACATGCATAAATCATTAATTTGTTATGAAAAAAATCAATTCTTCAGATATAGAATGACAGATGCAAACTTTACCAAATAAATCAATACGTTTATGACATTAAACATTAGTTGCAAGCCTGACAGCAAGGTACATTTTGGTCTGAGTCTAGGCACCTTATGTTCTGCATTATGAACTGTTTCTGTTAGATTTCCCCCAAAAAGTATTTAGCAAATCGTTTTAAAAATGTGACACAATTCAACTTCAAGTTCTAACTGCAAAGCCATTAGAAATGCAAAGAAAAAAAGTCCCTTACCTAGTCGTTGCCTGTGCAGTACTTCTCTTGTCTGAAAGACTGAAAGTGGGATAGAGTAGATTCTGGAAGACTTCCTGTTGGTTTTGAAACCATCCAAAGTGAGTTCTTGACCCTCCTCTGCTTAAATACTGTTGACAATCTCGACTATTTGATGATTGCTAGGGCCTGACTAGACAGCGTCAGAATCAGAGTTACTAGAAATACCTGAAAACTGCATCCACATTTTCTTATAATTTCATTGATGTTTACTCCTCTGACCATTTTACTGGCCAAATGGGAAAGCTGGAACATCTTCAGACAGAAAAGGGTAAACTCATTTTTAAATTTGCATTGTATATTTTTAATTGGTATGTTGTTTTGTAATTTAATGATTTAAATCAACAGTTTGTTTTTTATACCTTTGAACTTATCCTTAGCATCTTTAATAGAGGACATGTATTAAAGGGAATACTCTGAAAGTTGTAATTTTTGGTTGATAGGTGAGAAATTGAACGTTAGGCACAACTACCTATTGTGCCAAAAATTGTTTTTTTATATAGCCATCTATCGTAAAAACACATATCCATAAAGACAGTTGATTGTGCTGCACATTTTGAGACAGTAGGACAGCATCCCAATAACTTTTGAAAATGGAACTTATAAGAGAAATAAATCAAAAGTTGTCAAAATGATTACAATCTAATCATAAACATACTGTTCCATTTGAGTACCAAGTTTAATAATGTCCCCATGGTATTCCCATCCGCAGCACATACAGAAAATATTGTTTTTGGAAAAATATAGTTTTTTAAATGTGTAGAGAATTCATACAAAAAAGGAAAATGTTTAATACACAATGAATATCTTATGACTGTCACAAATATTTATTGTGGGGATAAGAACAGACAAGATACAAAATAAAACTAAAACAAATACACAGCATAATATTTAAATAAGGTTGTACTTACTCGTAAAGAAAAACTTTTAGCCCAGCAGGAAGAAAAAAAAAGAGCAAAACAAAATAAAAAGACCAAAAAAACTCACAACAGGCAAGAAAAAGAAAAAAAATTGAAAAAACAATCTTGTGATGACGTGTTGAAAGATCTCCACTAGCTGGATAAAGAATCTAAAACCCTTTTGGGAGTAAGATTAACAGAGGATAACAAGGCTATATTAAAGCCGGTTGATGGTCCCCAAGCGGATTTTCAAAAGGAAATAACATAGGGTGAAAATACCGCTTGTATTGCTGGTGGTCTGACACAGGAGTAGAGGATAGGTTGGCACCAAATACCCTGTCAGAAGAAATGAAACATAAGGGTGTAAAGGGAAATAGAGGAACAGAAAGTAAAGAGACGTACCAGATATTTTTAAAAAAATCCCTCGTAATCAAGTAGTAACACTCAAAGTATTACCTGCCCCCCTCAAATAAAGACAGAAACAACGAAACCAGCTCATATTCTTGCAGAGAAATTAACAATCGTCCCAAAAGTGGGAGGTGATTATTTGAAAAACCCACCTGGAAAACCTTCACAGAACAAGAAAATGAAGGAAGAAATAGAAACATCTAGACCCACAGTGAAGAATGAAGTAGAGCAGCAAATTGGTGCAAATACTTTTTTGGAGGTTTTTAATGAACAGATGAGCCAAAATAACAATTTGTCTGTCCCAATCTGTGATAGTAAGACAGAGGTGCCTGACATAGGGCCGGTCTTACTTGAGATTAACACAAAAATGGGAAACAAAGTCAAAGCAAATGTTGATACCTATCATTCGACTCTGAGTTTGAGTACAATAGAGCAAACATTTATACAACATTCAACAGCAACTGGATTTAGGCACAACTACCCAAATTTCTCCAGTTCTGGCCCTGGTAGAACAACAGATAAAAGGCTGTTCCTTGGAACAGCGAAGGGATGCCGAAAAGGATACTCAAAAGGTTGATTTGGCTCAGACTGGAACATATCCACCATTCAAGCAAACAACTACTCCTATAATGGAGAACCTAACCAAAATCAGATGGCGTAAACCTATATTTACCAATAGCCCAAGTATCTTTTTATACTTTCTATTTGATTATGGAGGTCCCATGACCTTGAATAGAAGATGTGTACTGTCTCTATTTAAGGAAATACCCCATCTGAGATTGTTATCGTCAGCGGACTTGAACCTAATGGATTTTATACACCCCGAACTATACGATTTTGTATGAATTGTCTTTCATTCTCAACTGTTCATGACTTGGTGATTAGGGAAATACAAGAACTTAATAGACTTGGATATGATATTAAACGCAAAATTAAGGCCTCCTATCACAAGGAAATAAAATGGTTGAACAGTATGATAGAGAGTCTGATCACAATCAGAACGAACAAATGAAGGTACAAGGAGAGAATGCGAGAGACTATGTGACTGTGGGTGCATCTGCTTAAATTAATAGGAATCCTCCTAAATTTGAGGATTTGAAATCTTGGATGTGGTTGGAACAATCTTTAAGTGATTCAATTGCTCCGCTCAAGAATTTAAGGCCTGATCTTTAGAACTAATGATGACATACACTTGGTCTCTTAGCCACATTGCGGCTAAAGGACTCGTTAAATACAGGAAAGGAAAAAGGTCCCGCCTTCCTCATTTCCTGGAACCATATAACGTTGGGTGAACGCGCATAGTGCACACGCATGTGAAGTTGCATGCTAAGGTGTATGCCATTTGGCTGGCTTTGGCTGTGCTCGGGACCCTTTCTCTGCCTCCTTGTGACTGGGAACGTGAAACAATGAGAACGAGGACGTTCTGCTGTGGTCCCGCCCTCCTCTTTTCCTGGAACCATATAACGTGTGGTGAATGTGCAAAGCGCGCACGCATGCAAAGTTGCATGCTAAGGTTTATGCTGTTTGGCGGTTCGGCTGCTTGCAGTGAGCTCCCAACATGCTAATCTTTGTGGGCAGGTAAACTTGCTCCAAGATCTACGGTGTTTAATTAAACATCCCGGATTTCAAATTCTATCTGATACGCTCCTTTAATACGCAAAAGGAACACACTAGCTACACGCATGATCATGTCCAACGGACTTTACACGCTGAAAACGGGTATGCTATCCAACATGGTAGTTTCCCGGACGTCTAACATTGAAATCCACCCTCCTTAAGCCTTATCCCACTATTGCCAACAATAGAAGATCACTGGTTTAACTTCATTAATGTTGGACAAGAACTCAATGGCCGATGATAGGCGTGATATTTGTGATATTTGTCGCCCTCGTGATGTTGTCTCAGGAGCCTCTTCAGTGGCGGAAACCGTTGGACACTTCCGGCCGGTGAACCATCCAAACCTACAGGTAAATACACATAATAATTCATAAACTGATACTCAACTAATGTCGGGTGAGATTGGTTCGCAGGCCGGGGTGTTCAAATGCTCTCCAATGTTGATTTAACTAGTCAACCCACAAGTGACTGTGAAAATCATGCCCAGGGTGATCCTCTGCTGCCTACTATTGATTTGACCAGCCATCCCATAAATAACTGTGAAAATCATAAATCGCGTGTTGAGGAAAACTTTAATTATTTCGTCATGACAGATGAAAATTTTAAGAAGATTGCTCCTGATGTATGTGCTGCGGAACCTATTTGCGATGTTGGTAATGAGCTAAATCATTCTCCTATTGGAGTCCCAAATTGTTTTTCTCCACCCAATTGCTCTAATAAAAGAGCACAATCACCTAATCATTCCCATAGCTTATTCAAGCCTGCAAATCAAACGGCTACTAATCTCTCAGTGTCTTTCATACATCCCACACCGAGACGGCCCCAGCACATTTCCTCACCCATTAATAATCTGCATGAGGTAGCTGGGGGTATCCGAGAGCTGTCGCCGTTGTTGCAGATTACTTTGACTGCGATAAGCACCTCGGTCTTATCGCTATTAAAGTTGTTCGAAAGCATAGAAGATAAAATCAGCTGTCAATCCAAACAGATTGATGGCTTGATGGTATGGATGAAAAGTATTGAGACCAAAATAAAAGAAAGCAAGACCAGAGGGAAGAAACCTCTCCTGCCGTTAGTGATAATTTATGCAAAGCATTATCATCTGATTCCTTGGCCGCTCCTGGGAGTGTTTTACCCACTTTTCCCTCAATCATCAGGCCTGTTCCTCCTTCTGATATACCTTGTTTGGATAGATCCATTTTTCACGTTCCTGACTCTGGCTCAGGTCCCGCAATGAATCAAGAAGAGTAATAGGTTGTACAAAAGTGGCTATGATGGTGAACTCTGACGCTCCACAACCTATTATCACTCTGCCTATTGAACAGAATAATGTAAAAGACAAGACACCAGTATCGATGTATAACATGTTTCACTTTAAATCTAGCAGGATATCGAAAAGCAGGCTAAATAAGGTCCAAAAGAACACTACCCAGAAAAAGATTACCCAAATTCCGAAAATCCGGGACTACATTTTGTTGGCAGTGTGTTAGCGAGAGAAAATTCTGAAGCTCTCCCACCGGCATCAAAAAAATTGTGCAGACTTGTGACCCGAAAGAACTTAGATTGTTCAATGTCCGAGAGCTGGTCTCCTGACTATGCACCACTTAATGCATTAATCACAGCATTCACAGGAGGCAATCAACCACAAAAACTCAAGCAGGTTGAATCTACTGTGACTTTCGGCCTGTTGTCTGTAGTGGACAGTCAAAATAATCCTGAGAAAATAACCAGTTCATACACCGTGGAGGTTACAACTGTGGCAAGTAAAGATAAAACAAGCATTATTCTGCCAGTTGAAACTAAAATACAAGAATCCATACGAGAGTCGGACATAACAAAAAGTCTGCTACCACAGACTAGAGATATGATACATTCTACTTTTAGAGATATAATGGTCTCCCAAAACCAGATCACTCACAGGGATGAAGGAGCGATTCAAATGCATATTACACTCAGAGGTGACCATCATGCTCACAATGACAAACACAAACTGCACAGTAATGCTACAAATGTGGTCTCCAATAGTCAATTAAATAGTGCTGGTGTTAAAGGAACATCCTTGAGGAAAATTCCTCAAGCTGCGCACTGCTTCATATTGAAGTGTCGTGCGGCCCCTTTCCCTCTGTATGATCTGAATAGAATCTCAATTCTGGCAATTTTGGAAGATGTTTCAAGTCTGCAAGACATATATACCAACAACATATCTCAGGTAGAATTTCTCAATGACTTGGACTTATCCATAGAGAGAATATGGATTTTGTCCAGTGTAGTTCGAAATATTATATGGAAAGCAAAGTTAGAGCTATTTGCTTTGGGGTTTCTCTTGGCACAAGATCCATCAGCTGTTAAGGAGGTCTCAAAGAGTGAGCCCTCTAGAACTCAAGATTTAAGATGAAGCGTTAACAGATCCCAGGGCTATGAATCCCAGTTATCTGGTGCTTTTCGAGATGGCCGTATCCATCATCCTCCTGCTATCCTGTAACTACCTAGTAAAAACGGCAACAAAACACTGAGTCTAGTCGGTTAGAATACTTGTGGATCCTCGCGTTTAACTGAATCTACCTCCAATCTCTTATTGTCTTTCCAGAATCTTGCTATTCAAAAGACTTGGCTGGTTACCTCACCTGTTTGGAATGCCTGTGGAATAGATATGAGATCAGTTTACATATGGCGAAATCCAATTCAAAGGGCAGAGCGTCCTCAGGTCTAATGGTGGCGGTAGATCATCAGGGAGGCCTGCATTTATTCCCATGGTTGACTCCTAACCTTAATACGCAATTGGTCAGAATTACGTTTTTGTAAACACAACATAGCGCTATTTAACGTATACCATAATCTTGCTGCCTTTGCTGATAGTGTCTTTCTTAGTGACCTAGAATCACTCTTAGATATAGTGGTTCAGACACCAGATATTTCTAATGTAATACTAGTTGGTGATCTAAATTTGCATCTCCTTGGGTCAAACTATGCTAAATTTAAGAGAAAGACCGAGATCGCTGAACTGTGGCTAACCCTAATAAAAGATTGACAGCTGGTAATTCCAAATGGTGCCTTTTCGAAGGCTATTCCACCTAGAAGTACCTGGTGTAGGAACAAGAGTGTGTCCATTATTGATTATATATTCATGGATAGGGTAACATTTAGCTATATTAGTGAATTTGAGATAGTTCCTCAAATGTTCAGTGATCACAACCTATTAGCTATAAAATGGTCTGTTGATCCTATTGATTATTGCCCTGGTGTGAATGCATATAATCATATCATTAATATTAACAATGCTGGAAACCGTTTTAAGTGGAATGAAGCAATGTTAGATAACCTGCTCCAAAATGGGTGGAAAGATGAACAATACACAAAAACTCTCCAACTCTATCAAGTACCAACCAGGAATTTCCCAAATAGGGTGCCCAAAAACAGACATAATTTTGAGGTAGAGGTGAAGGTGCGCAAGATGACCCTACATGAAGAACTAAAATTGGCTCGCCTTGCTCCTCTTGCCTCGCAACACCTATTCATTCGATCATTAAAATGCAAATATAGAAATTGGTTATCAACACGATGGCAAAGATATGCTAAAATACATTTGAAGCAAAAACACATCTGATACATGGACCTTATTAAACAATGCCACTGTTCCCAAACAAGTGGCAATACAGATAAATGGGGTAACAGAGTATCATGGAGAGAACATTTCTTAGGGATGTATGCACCACCAGAAGGACAGATAAAGAGTGACTATAACCGCAAGCACAGTTACAGAAATTTGCAAATAACCAGAGAGGATATTCTATTTTTTATAAACAAATCCAGCAGTTCTCGGGCTCCAGGCCCTGATGGGTTAAGCAGCACCCACAGACATGGACTGAAATTCTCTATAACCTTTTTCAACAAATTATTAAGAGTAACTGTATTCCTGTGTCATGGAGGAGCTTGGTGGTTGTTCCAATATTCAAGAGAGGCGATCGGTTATGTCCTTCAAACTACAGGCCGATCGCCCTCCTTAACGCACCGCATAAGCTCTTCTCTTGATTCAATTTGAGGGAATTTAATGCTTGGTCAGAAAAACATGGACAACGTGACCCATTTCAAACAGGGTTCATAGAGGGAATGGGCACGTCCATTCATTTGCTTACCATTAAAGCCCTTGTCTCTCATCATCTGTTGAATCAGTCACTTTATATGATTTTTGTTGACCTGAAGGCAGCGTTCGACTCTGTTTCCAGAGAACTGCTCATTGAGAAGTTGATTAGGACTGAATGTCCCGTGCACTTCGTACAACTGATAAGAGAACTGCATACAAGCACCAAAATGCAGTCAGATTAGACCTACAGGGCATGCTGACCGCAGATATTGAGACACAAAGGGGGTGAGGCAGGGATGTATCATTGACTCTGCCTTCTTCAATTTCTTTACCTCAGACATTGGGGACTCTTTTGTGGGCATCTTGGCTGATGTGCCTAAGTTGGCTGCTAGATCAATATCTGCCATTTAGTATGCGGAGGATCTTGTTTTAATTTCGAAATCACTGCAGGGATTGCAGAGAATGTTGGATGCGCTTTCTAGATATGTAAAGGAGAATTGTTTGACTATCAATTTGACAAAAACAAAACATTTAACTTGTCACAAGAACAACTACAAATGTAAAAAGAAATATAAGTGGACATTACAGGGCAAAGTGCTGGAACAGGTACATCATTATATATACTTGGGTGTAACTGTAGCGGCTAAAGCAGACGATAAAGCCCACTTTCAATGCTTGGAACTAAAATTTAATAGCTCCATGTCTGAGGCTACAATTATTGATTGCAAATACGGGAAGTTCTCTCTGCTTTCTACATTGACATACTTTTTGCATAAAACAGCTCCCATAATTCTATATGGTGCCGAAACAAAAAACTCCATTACTGAAATTATGTGGAACAAGCTGGAATTTAGATTCTGGAAACGTGTTCTTAAACTGCATGGATGTGTCACAGGTCTAATGATTAGATACGGACTGGGAATTATCTCATTATATGCATGTTATATTTGGCAGATCATTGCACTTTTCAGGAAGTGCCTCTTTGCGATCGATTCAACTCTGCTCATAGGTACTTTGTCACGACATATGTTTCGATCGCATGATCTATTTGTCAGGAGATGGAGATTGACAGCCACTCGTGCTTTAACTGGTGCTAATATATCACTTGACACTCTATTGCTTAATCCCACCAAAGCAAAGACACTATTGTTTCAATTAGATTGGATCCAGACTAGACATAAATGCATGAAGTATCAAGATTTTTATAATCTACCATATGCCCATAAGAAATATAGTAAACCAGAAAAATATTTGGAGTGCTCCCTGTCTGTCCAGCATAAAGCTGATTTTATGTGATTATGCTTCAACCTGTGGCCTACTAAGCAAATACAGAGTAGGCAAAAAATAATGGTATCATGTACTCCAAGTTGTCGATTTTGCAAAACCACAGGTGAAATAGAGACTCTGAAACACTCAATAACTACATGTAAAAATGTAAGTAACTTAAGTATATAGCTTCTTGGAAAACCTTTAATGATGTACAGAGAACTGTCAATCGATCATACGTGGGAAATTATATTCTCAGGCCTTTTGGTATCTCTTAGATTTGGGACTGTTCATTTCCTGCGAGCTTTAAAACTCGATGATTTGAATATGAACTTGAATAATGAAATCATCTCTGATTGCTGAATCGTTTACTGTTAAAAGCTGAGTGCTAATGGTTTTATTGCGAATGGTCTCTACTGGTCAGATCTTTTTTACTTTTCTTTTACTGTTTTCTTCTTTTGTACTGTTTTGTTGTGTAGTAAGATTCTTATGTTAGTTTCCTTTTTAATCATTATCTGAGTTTAGACCATTTTTGCTCTTAACTTTGTTATAATTGAGAAAATGTAATTAATTTTGCTATTTAATATGTGATAAATTAAATTGTAAAAGTTGATTATTTCAGCTAAAAACCATAATAAAAAAGGTCTCTTGGAATTCCAGGGGCTTTTCTAACTTTTCTCAAAAGAACTATGTGGTGATCTGATGAAAAATAACATAATATGTATTGAGGAGTCATGGATGACCCAATGCTTTCATATTGATGTTTTTGATTCCAGATTTCAATTGACAAAAAAACCCATAAAGGGTTGTCCGTCTGCTGGACTTATTACTGCAGTAAGGTCTGGGGATGGAATCAAAATTTTGGAATCTAAATCTTTGAAAATAGGAGTTTTGTCAGTGGTTATAGAAATCACATCAGACAGAGTACACGTTCACATATTGATTCTTAATATTTATTGGAACCCTCTGAACAATCTGCCTGTCAAAATCGACCTGATCAACACATTCTTTTCAGAAATATCCAATAAATATAAAGGTCTGCATATTATGGTGGTTGGAGATCTGAACGCATATATTCCTACTGTAAACGATTTAAGTATCAACCTTGAATTGAACTTAGGAATAGCGTCCATGGTAAAGGAAGAGGAAGGGTATTCTATTGAAGGGGGGCCTATGGGTTGTACAAGGAAATCACTTCACAGATAAATTTGGCTCACTTTGTTCCCTGAATTGGGGTCTTTTCCATGTGTATCCTATGTTAGCAAGCAACCAGGATGGACACACATGGTCAAATGGTATACAAAAATCAACTGTAGATTACATATTCATGTCAGGGAAGCTATATGATGTATGTAAATCTTATACTCTGAACGATACAAATTGTAGTGAGCAGAGAATCTTGAAAATCACACTAAATATCGGGCCCAAACCTGCTAGTAGGACCCGCTATAAGCACGTTATTGACTTAAACACAAAAAAGAACAGAATAACATGGCATGCAGGAAATGTGGAAAAATGTAATGCGTTTTTTAATTCTGATTGTCATAAATTACAATTGGAAGAAAGATGGCAGCTATTTAGTTGTGATAAATTCAATACATAAGTAGAGAGAAGTATAAGCAAGACCGTCAAAGTAAAGCAATGGACAACATCAGGTTCTCATATCCATGCTTTTGACAGTACTTTGAAGGCACATAAAAACTGGTGCAATGAAGAGACTCGTAGAATAAAAAATCTTCCACTCTATGGGAAAGAGAAGTCCATTGGAATTAAAAAGGAGAAACAAAAACTTAAAAATTGGCTTAAATTATATCGGGGGAAAATGCTACAGGCGGATAATGAAAAAAACTCATCAAAAACACCTGGTTGTAGGAAGATTAGTATTAATATATCTAAAAACAAAAACACATTTTCATACAATGAAGTGTGGTTGCAGCGACACTGAGGAAGATGAAATATCAGACGCATTGGACAAGGGTGTCCACACAGGAGAATGAGATGGCGTGGCATCCCATGATGTGCTTCATAAGAACATTGGCAGGCTGGACATCGAAATGACAACTATAAGAGCTAAGCTGAAGGCCCTATTGCACAGGTGAAGTAATAGGCTACTTTTGGAAAATCCTGTTTGATGGATGAGAAACTTTCATCTTCAAGCCGATGCTTGGGTATGGATTGCTCAAGTGTCCGAGGGAAATGGAGGGAATCAGAATGCTGTTCACTTGGTTTCCTAATCCTTGATCCCAGTTGTCTGACCTGTGTCTAGTAATTGTTATATCGAGTTCCCAGTGTCTGGATATTGCTGGTGCAGTGTTTGGATAACATTAGTAGTTATAATAATCAGTGTTTTTCTCCAGTGCTTCATGCTGGATACATCCAAATCCTAAGTGTTGTGCTAACCATTGTCTTCATAATCTTATTTTTATGGTACTCAATGTATCAAACTCAGAATGATGAAAGGCTAGTTTTGTCCTGGAACTGGATCCAAACCTAGGAAGTTTAGGCTGCCCTCATGTCATTCATGATTAATCCGCCAGCACTATACATTTGAGATCTGCTGAGTAACATAGAGAATGATAAACACTGCACCATCTACATGGCATTAATATTTAGTTGAAAAGGTCACATCAATCGCTTTCTGGAAGAAGAACCGAAAAGCAAGATGTTCGAATGCAATGGATTAACTTTGGTGCTGTTCTTAGAACATTCAGAGGTTAGTCATTCTATGGAGCGCTAGGTGCAGGCATATTTCAAAAAGGTAATTTAACTTTGTGGTAGTATAACTTTCTTAATTAACGGAATGTTAGATCCCATTCTTAATTAACCGAATGATAGATCCCATTCTTAATTAACCGACTGATAGATCCCATTTCCAAAGCAGTGTTCCAAGAATGTGAATCAAGGACATTTTCACACATGTTCACACATGTTAGTCACTGGTATACCGATAATACACTATTTTTACAAAAACGAGCATCCTGTAACATGAATGGGGCATTTCATAAAATGATTTTCACATGTGTGCCCACGTAATCTATTCAGGAGACACATATCTGCCCTAAACCCCATGCCTTGGATGCACTGCCAGATCAGCTGGACACTCCTTTCTGTTCTATTATCTGCAAGTCCTGGCCTGGTGGTTGCTCTTATTTGCATGGCATACTGAATACAACTTTCTGGCGGGAGAGAGGGGCAGATCTGTTGCTAGATTATTTCTTTTGCAATAAATGAGAGCATCTTAATGTTGATCCATGATCTCACGCTCAACACTGAGATTAAAATCCCAGGTTTCCGAGTCGAGCAAGAGTTGAAGAAGCACAGCATAACATATTTTACATATTTTAAAAAAACGAAAATAAATATGCACCGCTCAAAAATTGATTTCTCACTCCGATGTTTCCTGCGAAAAGTCTGGCATTATTTGTGGGACGAAAATATATCCATGTTTTCCACTGGGAGCATCAATCAATGTCTTTAAATATGGCATGTTTTACGATGAAAATAAGTGGTGTTATTGATGTCTCAGGCTTCATTATTGCATTTGCCCAAGAATCCCATCTCAGTGAGAAAAAGCTATCAAAAGAGTCAACCTTTACTTCACAGTTAATTACTTGTGTTGTGCAATGAAATATTTAGTTTCAGCACCTTCTCTCTACGGATTTTTGAAAAGCTAATTTAATATTTTGTATGTATAGTAGTTGTTCTACATCTTAAAACCGTGCATCTCATGTCACTGTCTCAAAGGAATAATACAATATTAATTTGAAGACACAGAATTAAGTGGCTTGAAGAGAGAATCTGTTTCCCATCCCAAGAGAAGGGTTAAAGACATTGATGTCTAGCTTTGAACAGGTTTTCTCTCAGTTAACTAAAGCAGACGTTATGAGAGCCAAGAACAACTACAATGCAGTTGTTTTAAATCATGCCAACGTCAAGTGCATGACTTTGGGAACATTCTTGTGTTCCAACTTAATATCATTATTAATATTGTTCTGGTTCTGATGATTTTATTCCTATTAGATTAAACATGCCACTAAAAATAAAGCAAGCCGTGAATGTCATACAAATGACAGACGTGTGCTAAACTGCATTTAGATGGTCCGGTACAGAGTAAAACAGAAAGCACTCCAGACACAACAGAATGTATTAAAGAAAACCTCAGAGTAATAGTCATCTTTGCCAAAGCAATTGCTCCTTCCTTGCAATGAAAGGCACAGTCTTGGCATGTAACATTCAGACTGCGGCCAAGGGCCAATGAAAATTCCCAGAAAGGCTTTGGTACTTTTATGTTCTTTTATTCACACTCCATTCAGTGTTTGAGAGCTCCCACCAGCCTGGAGGTGCTTCACAAGTAAACAAGATAACAGTATGTTCAGCGATATACTGTTTCTCTGACTGATTTCCTACTCCCCCTCCCTGATTTCCTACTCCCCCTCCCTAATTTCCCTTTCCCCCAGCATGATATAGAGCTAGCCTCGGGGCAATCTGAGAGACAATTAGAAATCCTCACTTTAACAGTGACATCCAATTGTTCCTCTCAGCTTGACAGGGCATAGTAGTGCCTTATACTGGAAGGGGGTGGGGCCTAGATGTAGCATCTGAAGTCTGGCTGAGATAACACGTAGCATGTGGGGTGTGAGTATTTTGGTTGGAAACACCTCAAATGAAAACATGATTTGTACATGTTTGTAGTTTAATACAATATTTTTCTCTAGTTTGCTTATTACACAGCTGCATTTAGCTGCACTCGTTAAATCAGACGCGCAATGGATGTGCCGCATTGATCTGTTGACTGAATGGGTCATGCTCATTTGCAACTCCTTACCCGTATTGTGAAATGGGATGCTCAATTGTGTTCCGTAATGTATGCCCAGTCTCCCTAAGCAATTCAAGGCCATAGATGTTGCAATTAAGGGTTTGACAAATGCCACATAATGTAATCCAACCCCTCTCCACCTGCTGTGGAAGTGGTCTCCTTTGTATGCCTATTTTGGATGAAATTGGTGTGTGTCTTGACAGGTTTTAATGCAATCAGCTATAACTTATTTGGGGTTTGTGAAAGGTTACCAATGTTATCAGATATCCAGATCACCATTTGTTTTGCCTAATGTGAAGATGCCATAACTGTGAGTTTATTTTGCAGCATTTTTGGTTTCAATCCCAGTTGCTCCACTTTAAGCCTGAAGATTGTCTGGCAGTTTACCCATGTCCAGCATACTTTAAAATCCCACCACACAGATAGATCCATTAAGATGCCAAGGGTGTCACAGAGCCATTATCAGGGGGGCAAGATTGACCATGTCGAAGGCAGATGAAAGATTCTGAAGGATAATCACGGAATGGAGAGTTGGAATCAAGATTTTTGAGCAAGTCTTCATGGGTGTTCAGTAGACAGTTTTCCGTGCCTCTTGCTGCTCTGAAGCCAGACTGGTTGTGGTGGAGACAACCAACACATTCAGTGTGTTGGATCAGTTGGGAAATGAACAGCTTCTCCAGGAGTTTGCCCAGGAAGGGGGCAATGGAGATAGTTAGCCGGCAGGAGGGGTTGGCAGAGAGATTTTTGAGGAGAGGATGCACAAGGGAGCGCTTGAGGGGTAGCAGAAAGGCAACAGTAGCAAAAGAGTAATTACAGAAATGGGCCAAGGGTGACTCAAGGGAGACAATGTTGTCCTTGAAGGTTCTGGAGGAACAGGGGAGCACCTGTTTGGAGGAAACTTTCATAGAGAGGACTAGTCTAAAGATCTGATCCGGTGCTATGGGCGAGAAAGAGGAGAGTAGAGGAATGGGGAGAGGGAGGCCAAGGGATGCCTGAGTGCTGGGGCGGGAGCAGGGAGGGTAGTTGAGGAGAGTGAGAACAGGATGTCCTGAGTTTTGGTTAAGAAGTGGGAGGCCAGGGAAGTACAGAGGCTTGGGAATGGCAGGGGAGAAGTGGAGACTGCAGTAGGATTGGCAAGTTCCTTGCAGATTTTAAACTGTTTGGCTGGCCCCAGAGATGAGTGCTTGGATATTGGCACTCTTCTTTGAGTGGATGGAGAATCTGTATTTCCTTTGAAGAAGGCGGCATGCAAGTCTGTCTGAGGGTGTGCCCGAAGCCTGCCAATTCTGCTCAGCAACTCTGCACTTGTGTTTCAGAGAGCTAAGGGCATACCAGGTGTTATGCTTGGAGGCAGGCTTCATGCAGATCTTCATGACAGGGGCAAGGACGTCCAGGGTGTTAGTGGTGATAGATAGGTGAAGATTAGCAAGGGCAGAGTCAGTATGAGAGTCCATGGAAGGAGTGGGAGGAGGAATGAAAGTGGTGACAAAGGCAGCAGCTGACACTCTCTTTATCCGTCAAATGACAAAGAAGGAGACTAGCAGTGCAGGCAGGGGCTTATCCGGTGTACCTAAAAAATCCAGGTGAGAGGACAGGAGAACATTGTCACACCAGGAGAGAGGTGTAGTGAGAGGGTTGAAGATGGGGATGTCTGCTGAATTAGATCATCAAAGGTATGCATGGCTGACTGCATCGGACTGGAAGGATGAATGGTGAGGGAAAGTAAGTCACAGGGGCTGCAGAAGAGTCCAGTGGTGAAATCATGAGAGTCAAGGTGAATATTGAAGTCTCCAAGTAGTAGAAGCTTGGAAGTGGAGGCAAGAAGAGAGGAAGTGAGGTCAGACCACTCGAGAGGAAGAGGGAGACTGACATACGGGTCCTGTAGATTGTGGCGAGAGTCAGCGAGAGGGTTGGAGAGACACCAAGCATGCAGACGAGGCATTCAAATGAAGAGTAGGTCTGAGTGTGAATTTCACCCATTATCGCTGTGAATAGGCTCTTCATGTCGCCAATCGCCAGGGTAACACCTGCTGTCTCTTTCTCAAGTGTATATTTCCATTTGCCTGCTACCACTGGGAGGCATGCCAAGCCATACATTCAGTTACCTCTGTCCATGCTATGCCATGGCACATACTGTGCTCCTCCCCTACCTTTCAGCAGCGGGGCCAACTGTGTTCATGGCATGGGGGCAGCCCCACCTTTTGCAGTACTAGCAAACTGCCATCCGACCTACCCTGTTTCAAAGTGTCTGTGACCTGTCCCTACTGCTCCCCTAATCTATCACACTTTCTTTCTCCCATTCTCTTTCTCTAACTTTTGTCTTCTCTCTTCTCTTTCCTTCTCAATTTCTTCGTCCCATTGTTCATCATCCGATATCTCATTCCTGCGGGCCCTGCTCCTCTGTCCTCATCAGTGTCCTCTGCCTCCACTTCAGACCCCACAGAGTGCTCCTCCTCTTCTTCCGGGCTTTCTGTATCTAATTAAAACATTATTTTACCAGATGTTCAGCTGGCCCTTGCTCCTTCTCCTTTTTTCAGACTTCCTTCTTTATCACACTTTCAGCTGCTTTGTACATAGTTTCTAACTGCCGCTGTTCACTTTTCTCTACGTCTGCCAAGTGCATCTTGTTACTGGCAGCTGTTCTCTCAGCAGTATTGACTCTAGCCTCTGGCATACCATTCCCTATTTCCGGTTTGTCCCTAGTTGGGGAGAGCCATTGTGGTGTAGTGTACCCTGGTGCAGGCTTCAGTAGTGGGTTGTACCATCATGTCACTACCTTTCCTGACCCCTGTGGCGGATTCCTCCTTTTTTTCTTCATAGAGCTGCTATAGGCCTAAAATATGTTGCCTACTCTTTAATTTGGTCCTTTATATGTCATCAACAATTATGAGAACATGTATTCTATGGTGTCATCATCGAACGTTCCTTCTCCTGGCTATTGTTGAAAGCACTGTCCAGCAGTGTTCTGTACCCACTGGAAGTGGTATTTTAATATTTTATCTTGCTACAGGGGCAATTCAGTACATAGGTGGTACAGGAGCATGTCAATTATCCTGCTAAATACCATCCTCCATACCCAGTACACACACCCCATATCTGCACTCACCACTCCCCTCCCCTCACACTTTCACACTTATTATTCACATCAATAACACACAAACAACATTCAGTAGCTTTCTCCACAAGCCTACCCAGTTAATCTTATCAAAATCACTGGCCGTCTCCACAGGCCTGCGCAATTATTCTGTATCACACTTGGTGGCCCTCTCCACAGGCCTACACAATTCTAACGACCTGCTACTCTATTGCTAATATACAAATAGCAGGGCCCTCCTCCTTCTCGGCCCACTAAGCTACTTCAAAAATCCACTAGGCACTACTATTTACAGCAACAGTCTTGTACAAGCCTGTCACAATTTGCTCCCTTTGCTCCCATTCCCGCCACTTGGGGCCCTGATTTAGGATTTATTTCATACTGGACTTTCCTTCCAGACTTCATGCGACAGTGCTCTGGTGAATTGTGAGCGCTAAATCCTTATTTTCCATTTTACGACCCTTACGGATTCACTCCAGGTTTGTGGCAGCCATTATGCTGCTTTAATCAAAAGACTATGCTTCCCAGAATGCCTGGCTCACTACTTCATCTCCACCCTTGAGGACACGGTTGGGTGGAGGACAAGGAGCACCTTTGACTGGCTGGTGCAGCAAGCAAGACACCTGAGGTGTGTGCTTGTTAGTCAGCTTTAAAAGCTTCAGTTTGTTCCAGTCCAGCACTGGTCATTGATGCATTGTACCTGATTATGACTGGTCCCTTGTTCCTGGTTCTTAGCTAAGTGTCTAGTTCCTAGATTCTAATAACTTGTTCTCTTTTCCCATCTTCGAATGTAGTGTGCTTATTTGTAATTTCTGCTTCCTGGATTACCTTTCTGTCTTCCTTTGTTTTGCAGTCAGCACTTCCCAGAGCTTTCCCTTTTCTGCGCAGGTCAATTTGTCTGTGCTCTTTTTTCCTTTGACTTTACCTTAGTCAGCAGTGAAATCCTGATCCTTTAGTTACTCCTCATTGATAGATTTAGTTTATTGTCCCAATTTGCCTTTCCTTAACTGGTTGAGGCGGTGGAGGTTTTGCCCTACTAATTTCGTTTTCCCTGCTTCTGTTCCTTTACTTTCTCTTGGAGTCTGTTCCAGGTTAGCTTAGCGAGAGGTGAGGCTGTCCTTCATGGGGCTGCCATTTTAAAGCCACTGAGGGCTGTGTTTTAACCTGAAACCTAACTCTGTTTTTATAATTGCCCTAACTATTCCTGCTATGTGTCTTTGCTAATCTCACGGCTGCTTGTTCACTCCTTCATTTCCACGTTGCAAGGCAGAGGCTAGTCCTCTTTCTTGCTCCAGTGTTAGCGTGTTGGAGGCAGGCGCAGCCTCAACTTCATCCCGAACCCGGCACTTAGGTGCCGGATCCACAGCGGGCATGCTGCCAGCGCGCTGAAGTTGCGCTTCAGTCAAGCCCGTTTGTGCCAGTCCGTCCATGGACTGTGCACAATGCTATGCCCCCCAGGATAGGCCCTATTCCTAATAGTGGGGGGAATGGTGCACAATTAATATCCCTTGCACCCAGCACCACCATATGGCCAGCTGGCATTGAAGTAGTCCTACCAGCAACTCCACCACCACTGGAACACAAGCGCGCAGGCACGCTACAATGCGCATTACTGAACACTCGGTCCCTCTTGGCTCATACGATGGACTGTCATGACCTTCTTGCCCAGGAGGAGCTGGACCTTCTCTACATCACTGAGACGTGGATCAGGGAGACATCGGGCCCGCCATTGTTCAGGCTCTCCCTGACAAGTATGCCATAGCACACGTCGACCGTACAGCCACCAATCCTGGGGGTGGTGTAGCCCTGATTTATAAAAGCACATATAGAACCACTAGTTCAGTTCCTAAACATTCACTGAAAATGGAATGCATCCTCACTCGTAGCTGTATCTCTCCTACTCATACCCTTACAGCACTATTAGTATATTGCCCTCCTGGGAATGACACCGCATTTTATACTGACTTTCTTGCATTCTTTCTGGGACTGCTTGTGAAATACTCTGGCCTAGTTCAATCTTCCCACAAATCAGGCATCTATAAAATCTGTCACAAAGTTCCTTGCGCTTATGGCAGACCTAGGTCTCCCCCAGGGGGTTATGACCTCCACTCATAATGGCGGCAATATAATGGACTTTATTTTTTCCCCGAATATGTTCAGCAAACAGCGTGACCACCCTTCTGAGCCATGGTTTTCCTAAGGCTTAAAAGAAAGTAAGCTTCGCTGCAGGCAATGGGAAAGGAAATGGTGCCAAAACTACCTGCCTGAATGCAAGTTACTCTATCGTAATATGCGTGCCACATATCATAGCGACATCGTAAATGCAAAACGTATCTACTTTGGTCAGTCGATAGAGAAGGCCATAAACAAACCCAATGCCCTGTTCAACCTTGTTTAATCTTTGTCCACCCCTAAAACTGGAAACAATGCGGCTCCCACCTCCCAGGAGCTATGCAAGGCCATCTCCACTTTCTTTGTGGAAAAAATTACTACCAGCCGCAATACCATTAAAGCCGACACCCAGCTAATCACGAAGATCGCTGCGGTGACCATACCTCCCCCTACGACAGGATCCTGCTCCACCTTCCCTGACTTCTCCAATACGGATGTGTTATCCGCTATTTTAAAACTCAAATCTGCATCGTCGGATGATGCCATACCTCTGGCCCTTTTGCAGAAATCTTCACCTGATATAATCAATTCTATTAACTCTGCCGTTAACATCTCCTTCATGACAGGGGTGATACCAGGCTCTCTTATACACGCTCTGGTCATTCCTTTGCTAAAAAAGCCCTCACTCGATCCTGAGGTGCTGGCCAATGTGTGGGAGTGGCGGCCATTCAGGCCCCCCTCACCCATTCAGTTCAAGATGCATCACTTGCTCAAGCAACAGTGGGGTACGCCTCCTTAGCCCCTGTGTGAATAACCAGCCCTCGTGGTGATGACGACATAGGTGGGGCTGTTGTAAGAGACACTTGGCATCCATTTTGGGCACCCTCGACTCCATCTTTGGACTAGGCCTCACTGCGATACTACGAAAAGGCTTCTCTCCCCTCTGCAGCGCCACGCACAGAGCGCTCCAAGGCCCCCACCTTTTTCTCCCTGTGTCTGAAAGCCACACAACTCCATTCTCATGCCTGAGCTGGAGGTAATTGCAACAATATAAATGTAACACCTCACCCTTCCTCTGAGATCACTGTCCTGTGTGTGAACTGGCTCAAACCAGGCCTTGTAGCACATCCATCTCCACAAAACCTGCCTATGCCTCCCTCACCCCTGGTACTGGAAAATTACTGCCAATGCAACCCCATGGCCCCGATAGGTATTCTCTTGATGTGCCATACATGTAACCCCAGTGCAAAGCCCAGCCAGTGTGCCACGACTAATAAAAGTCAATCTCTGTCACAGTACATATCACCTTAAAACTAACAAATGTCAGCATGCCCCCTAGTCCCTTTTGATGCGCCTAAACCCACCCCATGATCAATGATCCCACCTGGATCGAGCCCCCGAGTTGCAATCAACCCCCTAAAACCCCAATGAATAATGATGTTGTTGTAAACTTAAAATTTATAGAGGATAATGATTTGCTCAAAGGAGCCTCAGTAACTTATTTAGTGTATGCTTGAAACAATGTGTTATGTTAGATTAGCTAGGGCCCACCCGGCTTCATCGTGACCTGACCCTAACCCCACCCGGACACAGGCAGCTGGACCTCGTGGTATGAACCCTCCCGCCAACTGAACAACCAATCCAGCGGGAGCAACATCACATATTGTATATGTATCTAACTGTTTTATCCAATCCTGTGTCTATGTAGTCCCCTATGCAATGATGGAATGTATGACGCAAAATTCTAACTTAAGCTGCCACCTTTGTAATGTTTGCCAGAGCGCTCTCGGGCAGCAGAGTTCTCTGGATGCCAAATTTTATATACATGACTAACTCTTGCAGCCTGTCCTCCTGGTCTCATTTCCCGCTGGGGTGTGTTATATTCTTTTGTATCTTGGGCGTGTAAGTCGGGGAGTGGGCCTACACCAACTACCGCCCGATCTCTCTCCTCCCTTTCCTGATGAAGGTTCTGGAGGTGTTGGTTTCTCCCCTTCTCTTGGCTTTCCTGTAGTCCTCCCATTTTCTCGACCCTTTTGAATCTGGTTTTTGGCCTGGCAGAGGCACTGAGTCAGTACTCAACTCTGTCATGGATGATCTGCTGTGCTTGGCCGATCAGTGCGGTGTTGGGGAAGTCCTGTTATTAGATCTTTCGGCTGCCTTCGACACCGTTGACTATGCCCTTTTTATCTCCTGGCTCTCTGAGGCCGGGATTGATGGCCAAGTGCTAAAATAGTTTACTGCATTCCTGGCAGATCGTTCAAAATCTGTGTCTCTCCTCCCTTTCCGCTCTGTCCCAGTTCACCTATCTTGTGGCTTCACTCAGGGATCAGCTCTGTCCCCTACCCTATTTAATATCTATATACGATATCACCTGCTCCTCATTGCCTCTCATGGGTTCCGCTTCTACTCCTATGCGGATGACACCTAGATTCTGGTCCACCTCGACCTAACTAAAACAAAAACGGCATCTCGCCTTAAGCGCTGCCTTGAGGAACTAGGCATCTGGATGTCACAAAACCGGTTGAAACTTAACAATAGTAAAACTGAGGTTCTCGTTGTAGGCACGCCCAATCCACAATCCTTCTGGACCACTGAGTTTTGACCTCCCTCCCTCGTTCCTCTTCCTTTACTGGAATCATCAGTACGCAACCTTGGCGTGCGGGTCTCAGCCGCTCTGACTATGGACGAATAGGTCAGCGCAGTATGTAAATCTGGCCATTTTAAGCTTAGGATCCTTCGTAAGGTCCTTCCGTTCATCCCAGCCATCAACCAGGCTCCCGTGGTCGCAGCTCTGGTGCTGAGTGTGCTGGATTATTGCAACTCGCTCTATTTAGTGCAACCTGCCCACCTAATAGGACAGCTTCAGCTTCTGCAGAATGCTGCCGCTCAATCCATTCTCCATCCCCCTTTTGGTGCCCACATGACCCCTTTGTTGCGCCAGCTGCACTGGCTGCCAGTTGCCCAACGAATTGTGTTTAAATCAATGTGCATGGTGCACAGGGCCTTTTATGGCGTGGGAGCAGAATATTTGCAGGCCAAATTCACTAGCTATCAGCCCACTCGTGCCCTTCACTCTCAAGGGTCTTGTCACCTGTTGGTACCTCGCTTTAGATTTGCTCGCAAAGGTGGCCGTGCGTTATCGGCAGCAGCGGCTAAGGAATAGAATAATCTGCCTCTATCCTTGCGCGAGACTATCTACCATCTCACTTTTCAGCGCAACCTGAAAACGTTACTGTTTTAATTTATGTTACTGGTCATCTGCTGGCTTTCTTGCTCCACCTCTCTCCTAGCACCATGATACCTACGGGTGGGCGTGCACTCTATACATTTCAATAACATAACAGGTTTTCCCTTGCACTTTTCCCTTTGTTACCTATTGATTGTTATGTGGAGTGTGCTGTTGTAGCCATCTTATGTGTGAATGCCTATGTTTTACTCACTATCCTGTAATCACTATTTCTACTTGTCCCTTGTCAGGAGTCTGATATATGAAGTTATTAGCCTTTCTGGGTACCTGTCTGATCAAGAGGGTTTGTGTGCTTCTCTGACATTTCAAGTGGTATTTATAATCCTTGTTAGTATTGTCTTCAAGTTACCTTCTACAATACCTTCAAGGGCGTTAGCTCACAGATCCTGTTGTCATTTGCCCTGTATGTGGGCTTTGCACTGGCAGTACCTGTAACAGCAATTGTGGGTGAGGAGCGTGCCAACTTTCTTTGTAATCATAAGGAGCTTCTTGGTGTTTATCCAACATCCCATTTCATCTATTTGCATTCTCATCACACTCTACTTGCACATCCTGGGTTTTAGTGTGCTTGTGTCTTGGTTCCTGAATGCATGTTGTTTGACTCAAATATTGTTCACTGTGTGATCTTGTGCATGTTCCCCTTGCTATGTTCACTGCCTTTGTCCTCTCATGACAGAATGACTAGACCACTATTCCCACAATCGTCCTATGTATACTTATCATTCAGATACCTAGCATTCACCTGTGCACTTTGATTTATTTGTTTGAAGATGGCAAATGTAATAAAGAAAGGCAGCAAAGATTCTTACATGTTTGTACAGAATGTTCCCCCTATAATTACCAGCGCCAATCAAATCACCAGTTCTAACATAAATTAGCTCCTTGTTACTAATGGCTTTTACGTGCAGAGTATTTTTCTCACAGGATGGCACATCCTACATTGCCTGATCCTAGTACTGTCTATTATTCTGATCCTGATTCTATGTCTGCACAAGCCTTAGCAGCAGAAAACAACAGACTTACTATACAAAAGTACCTCTGTTTTTGTACCCCATGTTTTCCAGTTACTCTTCTCCTCAGATTGATCACTTTATTGATAGAAACATAAAGAATGGCGTAGTTCCTTGCATAACTTGTGTTTTCTACCCCCAGTCTACATACTCCTCTGCACAAGTGCATATTGTAGTCCCTAATGTCAAGACATCTGATGTTAATAGTTTGCTTAAGGAAAACACAAAGTTTGGTAAAAGAAAGAAATAAATCAATGAACCTGCAAGCAGTAAACAGCAATGTTCAAACAGTGCTTATCCAGATTGCTAATGCAGGTCCCAGCTCTGATGTTGCCATGCCTCACACTGTGCCTACTGATAGTGATGTACAGTTAATGCAGCATATGCTAAAAGATAAGCTTCAGGAGTTAAGACAAGAATGTGTTTCTTTACAAGAGGAGAATAAAACCTTACAGTCTTTAATGAATAAACCTCAGACATTATCCGTTGTTGATGATGTGAACACTGTTCAGTTCCTGAGTGCAGCACTTAATCAGGGCACAGTTCTGACATTTGTCCTCCTGTTTGTCAGGAATTCCAGTAGCAGACGATTTACTATGTACTCATTTACCTAAGATTTCCTGTGCAGCAGCTTGTCACAACCACGAGCAGGCACACTTGCAAGTTTTGATTTCCAAACATAATCTACAACACTGGCCTACGTAGATTATGCCACTACAGTAGGTTTAGGATTTTCTCTTGATCCAGCTGCTGAGACTGAAGTAGATGATCTTCCTGATGATGAGGAACACAATGCTAACTCTGTGTTCACTCTTCCTCCTACCAAATTGGGTCACAACGAACAGTCAGAGAAATTAAAGATTCCATGTTCTGATGAACTCAATCCAACGTGTACAAAACCAGAAACCTTGCAGGCGATTCTTGAACGGTTGGTTGTAAATCTGCTACTTTCAGATGATAAGAAAGATGAGTGGACAATTGACAAAATCTTGACTTTGGTGATTCATCTGGTTGATTGTGGCTTCTACAAAGAAAGAGACCCTTTGTCATCCACTAAGGAAAGGGAGTCTACTGCCATAGATGAGCTTTCTGTTCCTGAGCCACAAATGTGTGTGTCGAATTCTGAGACTTCAGTCTGTCTTCCTACAGCCATTGACTCTTCTACATTCCAGTTCCCAGCTCTGCAGCCAACTTTGGCGCAAATTACTTCGCTCAATGAAACTCTTCTATTTACTCAAGAGCCTCCACCATATATGTGGTCAGTCCCAGAGACCTTTACATGCTTGTCTTCTGTTGCAGAGATAGTTCCAACATGCATGCCTTCAGCATCAAAGTCCCTTCTGGCATGCATTTCTTTAGCTACAGTGACTCATCCAGCATATTACTCTTCAGCCATAGAGTCTCTGGCAGTCCGTCCTAAGTGCATATCTTCAGTCCCAGAGCCTACTGCTTGTCTGCATTCAGTTCATGAGACAACTGTGGCTTGCTTAATCTCAGTCCCAATATCAGAGGTATACCTTTCTACAAAGTCAGATCCTGCTGCATTTTCTTCAGCTCCAGAGATTCCCTCTGAATCCCAACCATTTACTATGTAAGAACTTCCAACCTTCCCTTCTTATGCTTCAGGTGGACCAACATGATAAATGTTTTCTGCTTTAGATGATATTCCCAACTGCTTGACTTCAGCACCGGAGCCTGCAGAGTATTCAGCATCAGATATTGATGCTTTGCCAGCATGCATGCACTTTTTTCGCCTCTCGCCTGTCTGTTCTCGGAAGACAGGCTAACAGACTGTCTACCATTGTCTACTGCATGTTGAACTAGCCTGCCATCATCCTCAAGGACTTACAAGTGTCCACTCCCAGTGCCTGAGTTTCTTGTGCCTTCTAACTATGCTTCAGTTCCTGCAATTCCTTCACACCTTACTTTGACTCATGAGTATCTTCCTCACCAGAAGCCTGCCTATGATTCTCCTATGCTGCAAACGGTACACCAGCTGTTGCCCACAGACCACCATTTCCATAAGTGCCACCTCCAAAGAAAAAGCACTCCTATCATGGAAACAAGAGGTCTGGTGCAGTTGGGGGGTGTGTGAAGACAGCCGCGGGAGGGGGTATACTGTCACAATTTGCCCCTTTGCTCCTGTTCCCGTCACAGGGGTTGTGGGCTTCGCTGACATTTCAGGTTGTATTTCTCGTCCTTGTGAGTATTTTCTTTAAGTTACCTCATACAATACCATCAAGGGTGTTAGCTCACAGATCATGTTGTTGCTTGCCCTTTGAGCTGTAACAACAATTGTGGGTAAGGAGCTTTCTGACTTGCTTTGTAATCATAATGGGCTTCTTAGTCCTTTCCCCACATCCCTTTTCATATATTTGTATTCTGTTCACACTCTACTTGCACATCTTGGGTTTTAGTGTACATTTGTCCTGGTTCCTGAGTGTATGTTGTTTGTCCCAAAGATATTCACTGTGTGATCTTGTGAAAATGTCCCTTGCCATATTTACTGCATGTTTCCTCTCATGGCACAGCCATTCCACGTCTGCTGACACAACATGCCAGAATTTTGGTAATCTACTGCATGAGTTCCACATCAAAAAAAATCAATGCTTACCGTCTCACAGTGCCCATAAAGAATGAAGCTATAGAATAGCCTGGACTATGCACCATTCGCATCTAATGGAGGTCTGACACCATCTGCGCACTCCTCTGTTCTACTACAGATGTGCCCACAACAGACTCTCTCCCTATCGGAAAGGTGAAACTAATATTTATGACTACTATGGTCGATGGTCCTCCCCCCTGTAGGATGCACCCTATAAACTCCTCTGTGCGCACTTGCGCACTTGATATAAGCTTGATGGCGTCCCCAGCTCTAGCTGGGGCTGGGGTAGTATAAACAAAATAAAAAGAGAAATGCCCTGCCGGGAAAATATTGAAATCCTCATAAATGAATTCATTACACTACTCAAATGCAGTGAACGCAGAAACACTTACACTCTGCTTGGTATTGCCCTAATGAGTTAAGGGAAAACTGACTCCAAAGATGTATTCAGAAGATCACAATTCATTGTTTTTTTTTTTTTTATCCTGTAACTTCCAGGTATTGTATTTTATTTTTACAAAAATAAAGTCACTTTCTAATCTTTTCAGAAGATAGATAAACATATATATATTCAGTGAAAAAAACGTTGTTAAAGGGACGTTATGGTTAAGTTGCGCTACTAAAAACCTATGAAATTCAGTGAAAAAACTTTGTTAAAGGGACGTTAAGGTTCCAAGTAAAACCGAAAAACCCTTGAAATTCGCCAGTTATGGTAAGCTAAGCAACCATAACTTGCGCCACCACCGTGCACTGCTAAGACTAACACCCAGGACATCAAAGATGACATCACAAATGTCATTGATGACATCACTGATGACATCACATTTCTGGCTCACTCTTTTTTCTTTTGCTGACATATCTAGGCCACATGGTTTTCTTCAGTAACAGTCAGAAACTAAACATTTTATTTTATTTGTAGATGTATCCTTCAGGTAGGTTCTTACAGTAATTCTGTTAGAGTCCAGTCACATCATATGAAACAAATACATACGGGAAGACACAAGCTTGAAAGACAGCAATCCTTTTTGTGCATAAAGATAATCAATAGACTTATGAGCACTTTCTGATAGTTCTGTTGTTTTTTTTTATGGCTGTACTTTCCCTGTGGGCCCAATCAAATCAAGTGATACATATACATAGGGTGAATAGCAGCTTTGAAACAGAGCAATCATTTATTTGCATGAAAATAATCAGTTAAGTTATGAATTGTTTCTGCTACTACTTGTGCTTTTTTGCTAACTTCACTTTCACTGTATATACCCATATTGGTATGTGTTCTTGTGTCTTTGTGTTTTGTCTATAGTAATGTTTTATTAGCTATGTATTACATATTTCACAGTACACAAAAATCTATTAAGAAAAAATTATCATTTCATTATTCAACATATTAACATTACGAATATTATATCTTCATCTTGTACACTGCACACCATGTTATGTTTCTGTATCAGTAGCTTAGTATACTAGATAGAAACCCATAATAGAATGCTATTTATATCAATGCATCGTTCAATGCACTAATTAGGGTATGATATTTATTGCAATGATCCTTGACACTTGTTTCGCAACATTATAATAAGAATCCCTTGTACACATATTTCATGAAAAGTACATACACATGTGATGTCATCAATGACATTTGGGATGTCATCTTTGATGTCCTGGGTGTTAGTCTTAGCAGTGCACGATGGTGGCGCGAGTTATGGTTGCTTAGCTTACCATAACTGGCGAATTTCAAGGGTTTTTCGGTTTTACTTGGAACCAAAACGTCCCTTTAACAAAGTTTTTTTCACTGAATTTCATAGGTTTTTAGTAGCGCAACTTAACCATAACGTCCCTTTAACAACGTTTTTCACTGAATTTCATAGTTTTTTAGTAGCAAAAGTTAACAATAATGACTTTGACTTTATATACATGTCATATGGAACTGACTAGCAGGGTAATTCATAGAATTTCTCAGAAAAGTGTCGCAAGCGGCTGGCGCAGAGTGTCCGCGTGCGATTGTCTGCTCCAGGCGCGTGCGCCAAAACCGATTTCCGCGCACAGCGTATTCATGGATTTTAGGCTCCCAAACCAGCCGTGGCGCAGAGTATCGCAGCGACCCTGCAGCAGCGCCAGTAACGCCCCCAAGAACGCCTTTGCTCAAGGAAAAGCCATCAAAATCGCTAAATCATCGCAAAGGGCAGCGCTAACCCTGGACCAGTTGATAGGGCTGCCAAACAAGGAACGCAAAGCGGGTAACGTGCATATCAGGGGTATGCGGGAAGTTTTACATGCGATTAGCCAGGGTACGTGTATGACAGGGGTACGCGTGAAGTTAAACACACGATTAGCCAGGGTACGTGTATTACAGGGGTACGCAGGAATTTCCACACGCGATTTGGCTGGGTACGTGTATGACAGGGGTACGCGTGAAGTTCTACACGCGATTAGCCAGGGTACGTGTATTACAGAGGTGCGCGGGAATAATCACACGCGATTTGGCTGGGTACGAGTATTACGGGGGTGCGCGGGTATTATCACACGCGATTTGGCTGGGTACGTGTATTACAGGGGTGCGCGGGAATAATCACACGCGATTAGGCTGGGTGGGTCCTCACAGGTGTACCCTGTACACCATCCACGGCCCCTGCAGGCAGCCCACAAAACAGGGGACTACCCTGCACACCTGCTCATGTCTCCCACCACCCCCACCACCCCAGCAGTGTGGGGCACCCTCCACCAGGCCCCCACTCATGTCCAACTCATGTCTCCCACCACCCCCACCCCCCCAGCCACCATGGGCATCCCCCACTTGGCCCCCACTCATGTCTCCCACCACCCCCACCCCCCAGCCACCATGGGCAGCCCCCACCAGGCCCCCACTTATGTCTCCCACCACCCCCACCCCCCAGCAGTGCAGGGGAAGCACCACCAGGCCCCCACTCATGTCCAACTCATGTCTCCCACCACCCCCACCCCCCCAGCCACCATGGGCATCCCCCACCAGGCCCCCACTCATGTCTCCCACCACCCCCCAGCCACCATGGGCATCCCCCACCAGGCCCCCACTCATGTCTCCCACCACCCCCAGCCCCCAGCAGTGCAAGGCCAGCACCACCAGGCCCCCACTCATGTCCAACCATGTCTCCCACCACCCCCACCACCCCAGCCACCATGGGCATCCCCCACCAGGCCCCCACTCATGTCTCCCACCACCCCCACCCCCCAGCCACCATGGGCATCCCCCACAAGGCCCCCACTCATGTCTCCCACCACCCCCAACCCCCAGCAGTGCAGGGGCAGCCTCCACCAGGCCCCCACCCATGTCTCCCACCACCCCCACCCCCCAGCCACCATGGACAGCCTCCACCAGGCCCCCACTCATGTCTCCAACCACCCCCACCCCCAGCAGTGCAGGGGCAGCACCACCAGGCCCCCACTCATGTCCAACTCATGTCTCCCACCACCCCCACCCCCCCAGCCACCATGGGCATCCCCCAGCAGGCCCCCACTCATGTCTCCCACCACCCCCACCCCCAGTCACCATGGGCAGCCCCCACCAGGCCCCCACTCATGTCTCCCACCACCCCCAACCCCCAGCAGTGCAGGGGCAGCACCACCAGGCCCCCACTCATGTCCAACTCATGTCTCCAACCACCCCCACCCCCCCAGCCACCATGGGCATCCCCCACCAGGCCCCCACTCATGTCTCCCACCACCCCCACCCCCCAGCCACCATGGGAATCCCCTACCAGGCCCCCACTCATGTCTCCCACCACCTCCACCCCCCAGCAGTGCAGGGCCAGCACCACCAGGCCCCCACTCATGTCCAACTCGTGTCTCCCACCATCCCCACCCTCCCAGCCACCATGGGCATCCCCCACCAGGCCCCCACTCATGTTTCCCACCACCCCCACCCCCCAACCACCATGGGCATCCCCCACCAGGTTCCCACTCATTTCTCCCACCACCCCCACCCCCCAGCAGTGCAGGGGCAGCCTCCACCAGGCCCTCACCCATGTCTCCCACCACCCCCACCCCCCAGCCACCATGGGCAGCCTCCACCAGGCCCCCACTCATGTCTCCCACCACCCCCACCCCCCAGCAGTGCAGGGGCAGCACCACCAGGCCCCCACTCATGTCCAACTCATGTCTCACACCCCCCCACCCCCCCAGCCACCATGGGCATCCCCCACCAGGCCCCCACTCATGTCTCCCACCACCCCCACCCCCAGCCACCATGGGCAGCCCCCACCAGGCCCCCACTCATGTCTCCCACCACCCCCTCCCCCCAGCAGTGCAGGGGCAGCACCACCAGGCCCCCACTCATGTCCACCCCTTTGTCTCCCACCGCCCCCACCCCCCCAGCCACCATGGGTATCCCCCACCAGGCCCCCACTCATGTCTCCCACCACCTCCACCCCCCAGCCACCATGGGCATCCCCCACCAGGCCCCCACTCATGTCTCCCACTACCCCCACCCCCCAGCAGTGCAGGGCCAGCACCACCAGGCCCCCACTCATGTCCAACTCATGTCTCCCACCACCCCCACCCCCCCAGCCACCATGGGCATCCCCCACCAGGCCCCCACTCATGTCTCCCACCACCCCCACCCCCCAGACACCATGGGCATCCCCCACCAGGCCCCCACTCATGTCTCCCACCACCCCCACCCCCCAGCAGTGCAGGGGCAGCCTCCACCAGGCCCCCACCCATGTCTCCCACCACCCCCACCCCCCAGCCACCATGGGCAGCCTCCACCAGGCCCCCACTCATGTCTCCCACCACCCCCACCCCCCCCAGCAGTGCAGGGGCAGCACCACCAGGCCCCCACTCATGTCCAACTCATGTCTCCCACCACCCCCACCCCCTCATCACCATGGGCATCCCCCACCAGGCCCCCACTTATGTCTCCCACCACCCCCACCCCCCAGCCACCATGGGCATCCCCCACCAGGCCCCCACTCATGTCTCCCACCACCCCCACCCCCCAGCAGTGCAGGGGCACCCTCCACCAGGCCCCCACCCATGTCTCCCACCACCCCCACCCCCCAGCAGTGCAGGGGCAACACCACCAGGCCCCCACTCATGTCCAAATCATGTCTCCCACCACCCCCACCCCCCCAGCCACCATGGGCACCCTCCACCAGGCCCCCACTCATGTCTCCCACCACCCCCACCCCCCAGCCACCATGGGCATCCCCCACAAGGCCCCCACTCATGTCTCCCACCACCCCAACCCACCAGCAGTGCAGGGCCAGCACAACCAGGCCCCCACTCATGTCCAACTCATGTCTCCCACCACCCCCACCCCCCCCAGCAGTGTGGGGCACCCTCCACCAGGCCCCCACTCATGTCTCCCACCACCCCCACCCCTCAGCCACCATGGGCATCCCCCACCAGGCCCCCACTCATGTCTTCCACCACCCCCACCCCCCCAGCAGTGTGGGGCACCCTCCACCAGGCCCCCACTCATGTCTCCCACCGCCCCCACCCCCCAGCAGTGTGGGGCACCCTCCACCAGGCCCCCACTCATGTCTCCCACCACCCCCACCCCCCAGCCACCATGGGCAGCCCCCACCAGGCCCCCACTCATGTCTCCCACCACCCCCACCCCCCAGCAGTGCAGGGGCAGCACCACCAGTCCCCCACTCATGTACAACTCATGTCTCCCACCACCCCCACCCCCCTAGCCACCATGGGCATCCCCCACCAGGCCCCCACTCATGTCTCAAACCACCCCCACCCCCCAGCCACCATGGGCATCCCCACCAGGCCCCCACTCAAGTCTCCCACCACCCCCACCCCAAGCAGTGCAGGGGCAGCACCACCAGGCCCCCACTCATGTCCAACTCAGGTCTCCCACCACCCCCACCCCCCCAGCAGTGTGGGGCACCCTCCACCAGGCCCCCACTCATGTCTCCCACCACCCCCACCCCCCAGCCACCATGGGCATCCCCCACCAGGCCCCCACTCATGTCTCCCACCACCCCCACCCCCAAGCAGTGCAGGGGCAGCACCAAAAGGCCCCCACTCATGTCCAACTCATGTCTCCCACCACCCCACCCCCCCAGCCACCATGGGCATCCCCCACCAGGCCCCCACTCATGTCTCCCACCACCCCCACCCCCCAGCCACCATGGGCAGCCTCCACCAGGCCCCCACTCATGTCTCCCACCACCCCCACCCCCCAGCAGTGCAGGGGCAGCCTCCACCAGCCCACCACTCATGTCTCCCACCACCCCCCAGCCACCATGGGCATCCCCCACCAGGCCCCCACTCATGTCTCCCACCACCCCCACCCCCCAGCCACCATGGGCATCCCCCACCAGGCCCGCACTCATGTCTCCCACCACCCCCACCCCCCAGCAGTGCAGGGGCAGCCTCCACCAGGCCCCCATCCATGTCTCCCACCACCCCCACCCCCCAGCCACCATGGGCAGCCTCCACCAGGCCCCCACTCATGTCTCCCACCACCCCCACCCCCCAGCAGTGCAGGGGCAGCACCACCAGGCCCCCACTCATGTCCAACTCATGTCTCCCACCACCCCACCCCCCCAGCCACCATGGGCATCCCCCACCAGGCCACCACTCATGTCTCCCACCACCCCCACCCCCCAGCCACCATGGGCATCCCCCACCAGGCCCCCACTCATGTCTCCCACCACCCAACCCCCAGCAGTGCAGGGCCAGCACCACCAGGCCCCCACTCATGTCCAACTCATGTCTCCCACCACCCAACCCCCCAGCAGTGCAGGGCCAGCACCACCAGGCCCCCACTCATGTCCAACTCATGTCTCCCACCACCCCCACCCCCCAGCCACCATGGGCATCCCCCACCAGGCCCCCACTCATGTCTCCCACCACCCCCACCCCCCAGCCACCATGGGCATCCCCCACCAGGCCCCCACTCATGTCTCCCACCACCCCCACCCCCCCAGCAGTGTGGGGCACCCTCCACCAGGCCCCCACTCATGTCTCCCACCACCCCCACCCCCCAGCCACCATGGGCATCCCCCACCAGGCCCCCACTCATGTCTCCCACCACCCCCACCCCCCCAGCCACCATGGGCACCCTCCACCAGGCCCCCACTCATGTCTCCCACCACCCCCACCCCCCAGCCACCATGGGCAGCCCCCAGCAGGCTCCCACCCATGTCCCCCTGCCCACAGGCCCTGACAATCCTCAAGCATGGGCCTAATGGCCAGCCACCACAGCCCAAAGACACAACCAAGTATTACATGCAACCATGATACTAATCCAATGGAAACAATGTAAATCAACACGTGTCTCACACACACACAATGGTTGCAAGTGAACCTGAAAACCCATATCATGACATGCATGAAAACAATGAGATGAAACCACACATTGAAGAATGAAAAAATCCAAATAATGTATTAATAACAACAGTAATGGCAATCAAAAAGAAACAAAACACACAAGTAAAAAAAAATAACAAAATCAAGCTGGCTGTCCCTTTTCAAATTAAAATCAATAAATGATAATCCTAAAAAATGTCTTCCAAAGTTCAAGTCCATAAAAAGGAAATGAAGGGAAAAAAGAAAATGAAAACCATTGTTCCATGGAAAAAAATATCCGTAGTAAAAAAAAATATCCAAATCCAAAGTCCAACTATGTACAAAGTATTCAGGGTCCATCATCCCAACAGAAGAAATGAAACCTACCAAAAAGCCTATCTAAAATGGAAATATATACAAAAGGTGGAGCAGTGTCCGTCGACTCCAAATAAAAATAAACTATAAAGGAAACCTATCACTAAATAACTATATACAATGGCGGCGGGCCAGTCCAGCGGCTCACTTAGTGGTGTTCCGGGCCAGGGCATCATCGAACTCCTCGTCTGTGTCCCGGAGGCAGTCCTGTTCCATGGCCCCGAGGGTCAGCAGGGAGGCCGACATGTTCACCTCCAACTCCCTGCGGATTGCCTCGAGGCACTTGGCCCGCCTCAGGGCCCTCCGCATGGAGTTCTCCGCCCTGACCATCGTGAGCCGTGCCTCTTCCGCCCGCTGCCGCTCCGCATCTATGGCGTGGCCCAACCGCTGCCACACGGAAGACACTTCCCGTCCAGGGTCCTCCTGCCCTCCGGCAGAAGCCTGCCCCTCCGATGTTGAAGGCCCCGAGCTATCGTGGCTCCCACCTACAGCCTCCTGCTGCTGCAGCTGCTGCTGTCCATATGCCCTGTCCGATGGTGCCTACACATCCTCCTCCAGTTGGGGTGCAGTCGTTGATGTGGCCACCCCTGCTGGACGTCCGACTCCCGACTGTGGCAGGGATCTGTTGTCCACCAGCCTGGCCGCACGGTCGAAGGCAGCTCCACAGGGCACCCAGGTGACACATGGGTGGGAAGATGGCATGGAGGACGACTGGGGCATAGGGGGTTCCGTGGAGGAGGGGGTCGGAACAAGGTCCAGGAAACGGAGGAATCCAGCCCTGGTGAGCTGTCCTAGTGGGCCAATGCAGTCAACGAGCCATGCAAGAAGACGTGCAGACTCATCATGAAAAGACTGCAGGTCAGCTTGCATGGCCCGTTGACGCAACTCCACCCCACCCTGGACAGGCTCAACCTGGTGCAGGATAGCCACATCCGCAGGGCAAGGAAGGCCAGGTGTTGTAAGCCAATCCTCTCCCTGAGAACGGGTCTGGAGGTAGGCATCCCCGCTGGTGCAAGATGATGCAGTGACAGGAGCAGGGACAGGATTGCACACAGGCACCTCCGCGGCGGCCTGTGCTGCCTCCTGTCCCAGATCCTGCACTGCACCACTAGCACCAGTGGAATTCCCACCTACAGACCCCGCCTCTGTCGCTTGCACGGCCTCCTCCTCCTCCAAACCCCCCACCAACCTGGATGTCTCCGTGCCATCTTCCTCCGTTGGGCCCTGTGGGGTCCCAGCTGCCCCTTCTGCTGCCGAGGAGTCCAACTCCAACCTCCACCTCTTGGACCTCCCCTCGGCAGCTGCGGCCTGGGACACGGCACCGGACTCCTCACTCCCCGACGAGATCAGAACCTGGGAGGGGATCTGGGCCTTGCGTCTCCGGCTGGTGGTGCGACCCCTGCCGCTGTGCTCCACAGCACCTTCTCCGCCCTCTTCATCAGTTGACGCTGCAGACAGGGAGAAAGAAAACACAGGCATCAGGGCACTGTCCAATGGACTCATACACACATGACAGTCATACATGAGTGGCATTGGTAAACCTCAGACATGGCATCACAATCCCCAGCACACATGTCATTTCAACTTGCACACATGAGCCATACCACTGCAACATATATTGCAACAGCCAGCACCATCCATTCACATACAACAGCATGAGCAGCCAAAGGTCATCCACACATCACATGCAACATAGGGAGTTGTAAAGACTGGTAGGGGTGGTCTGTACTTCTGCTCTCTATATGGTAGAGGGGAGGCACAGAGGACCCCAGCCTAGATTCTCTATTCGGTAGCTATGGTCGAGCAATCAAGGCCTAGCTTCTCAGGAGGTGATGCAGGCTGGTTCTTAAGTACAGTGTAGTCCCCAAGCCCCCACACAGGAATGTCCACACACTGTATTGGTTAGAACACAGTATTTATATAATCAATATTCAAGGTTATGTACACTTATCATAATAACTCACTTTGTACTTAGGAAAATCAACAATGGCAAATATATACAATTCTAAAGTGGTACCACCCTTTGTATTAGATCTCATTAAAGTGCATCAACAATACTGTAACAATGTCACACAGATCAATAGAGTGAAACCAGCAATAGAGAGAGGAGAGAAAATAAGATGGTTGAGCAATAGGCAGAATACTGGCCCCTACCACTAGACACAGTTCTGTGTGGAGATCCCCCCACCTGGGCAACCTGTAAAATAAAGATATAGCACAAGCCCAGTCCATATATTGTTCTGCAAGTCTTATTCCCTCCTATAATGTTTTTACCCCCCCAATGTACCTGGTGGAGTCGAGTTCTTCGAAGAGGCGTCAACAGATCCTTCTTGAGCGACCCCCTTTCAAGCGGGAGTCACGGATCGTCGAGAGGCGTCGAGAAGCGTTGAGGAACTCGGCGTTCGGCGGCGGGAATCGACGGCCCTTCTTGAATGCCTTCCCTTTCAAGCGGGAGACACGGGGCGTCGAACGTCCGTCGAGGAACTCGGCGTTCGGCGTCGGGGCATCGACGGCCCTTCTTGAATGCCTTCCCTTTCAAGCGGGAGACACGACAACAAACAGGGTAGAACGGAGTCGATGAGGCGGCAGCTTCGATCCAAGCGGTGCTCGTCGATGACGGAATGTTGGCGTCCTGCAAGGCAGAGGCGTGCGGGGCACCTCGATGACAATTGTTCTGGACCGCAAAGATTGTGGAGACGGGGGCCCAGCAAGGACGTCGAGTCGTTTGAGTCTTTGTGGTCTTCGGGTGGCGGGAAACCCACCGGCAGGTTTCTCCTCGGCGCGTTGGTCTTCCTCGACTTTCTCCGGCAGGATAAAGCGGTCGACGGTGCAGACGAGGGAGTCCTTCGATTCAAATGTTCTTAGGCAAGGAGCGGACGGCTCCGGTCGTCGGCGGCACGGCATCAAGTGGTTCCCACGGCTGGGCAACACAACTTCGACGGGCCTCCAGCGGTTACACAGACCTGCGAACCCTGGTCGACGGCAATGGACTTCGACAGCGGCGATGTCCGGGTGCTTCACTTCGATCTCCTCGGCGGTCTCATCTCGGGTCGGCAGCCTTTTGAGGATCTGACTTCCAGGGCGCTTCGGCGAAGATGGAGCGGTGCTCGATGGTCCCTCGGAGCACGGGAAGAGGGCGCCTTACCAGGTCCTCTCTCGGGTCAGTCTTCGACGATTTCGGCAGCCTTCGGATCGGTCAAAGCAAATGCAGCAGCAAGTCTTCTTCTTCCAGCTGGACGTCGAAGATCAGCAGTTCCAGTTACTCTTGAGTGGAGACTCAGCTTCTGAACGCTTCTGAACAATTACCAGTGGTGAGAGGTCCCCAGATATACTATTCTGTCTCTCATCCACACTGCTGGCACACACTCAGCAGCCAATCATACAGAAGGGCATTCATGCAGTCAGTCAGCCAATCAGGCACACAGTGCAATCAGGCCACACTCCTCCCTTTCAGACACTCACAACAAGGAATGTGGATTGGGACAAGTACCCAGCCATTCAACACTACACACTGCATTCAGGCCAGTTTCGGGCAGGGCTGTCTCAGTCTTTGTCTCTCATGCCAGAAACCAGACAACCACAACAAGAAGTGTATATTGGTCACACACTCCATTCACCCAGGTCCCACCCACAGGAGGTACCCACAACATACAGTCACTGGGAAGGCTCCAGTCAGTCTAGCTGGGCCTTCACAACAACACCATATATGGAACTTCCACCCAACAGCCAGTCAGGGGGAAGGGACAGAGACAGGGCTTCCCAGGACTTTGGGAAAACAAGATAACAGGCAATAGAAAGCAAGAGGCCACAGGGGCCATCTTCTTTCCTATCAGGAATCAAGTGATCCCAATGGCAAGGCCTGGGTATCCCAAAATGGAGGACACCCAGAGCACCTGTCAAAGTCAGCATGGAGCTGCCACCAGCCCATACCCTGCTCTGTGGGCCACCCACAGGTGCCCAAAAACATACACTAGGGGCACAGGGTTGTACCCCTACCCATGGGTGCCATAAGGGTATCCCATGGGTATGTTCACCAAACCAAAAGAGAGAGCTGCACTGCCAGGAGTCCCACATGGAGTCCTGGGCAGAAAACACGACAGAACACACGATAAAAAACAGTAAAGGACAAGGATTCAGAGGCCCTGTCCCTCTGATGCATTTCCAGCATCACAGGAGTACACTACACATGCACACACACCACCAAACTTGCATGCATGTGTACACCTCCGCCAACTGCCGCAGTGTTCCGATCGACATCCATGTCACACCTGACAATCATTCCTCCACATCATGTGCCATGCAAGCCCACACACACAAGCACCATCCATGTGTCACACATGAGACCCCTCGCATGTGTCACCCTCACGGCCCTGTACACCCCCCCTACTTGCCCACATAAAAATACATGTTCAACCTGCACACTCCTGGCACACCACACGCACAGCTTACAATCAGTATGCATGTACACTTACCGCTCGACTCCAGACGGGTCTGCCTCTCAAGGACCTGAACGTGGAGCGCTGGGGATATGCGTTCCAGGACCCTCATCTGATCTTCCGACAAGTGGCTCCGGCGCCCCTTAGCATCCGCTGCCCTCAGGAGGCGCCGGGCCTTGTTGAGGGTCCTGGACCTGAAGTCCTCCTAGCGCTTCCTGACACGTTCGTAGTCGCGGACTGCCACCTCCTCCGCGTTGATGGCAGTCACGATGTCCATCCAGATCGGAGTCCGTCCTTCCTTCTCGGCGCGCAACCTTCTGAAGAGGGCTTCATAGTGCCCCAGGACATGCTCCACCAGGACACCAACTTCGGTGGCAGTGAAGCTGGTGCCCCTCTGCCTCCTTGGCTGGGGGTTGCCACTGGTGCCAGATGTTGCAGTGCCCGACATGGCAACCCCAGAGGCAGGAGTGGGTGGGCAACTGGGTCCTGGGGCTGGGCTGTGGGGCAATGGAAAAGCAGTCGGGAGTCTTCGATTCCAGCAGGGGTGGTCACAACAACAGCACCCCTGGCTGATGTGCAGGCAGCAAAAGGCAGGACACGTGGGCAGCAGGCAGTCAGGCAGCAGCAGATGGCAGGTGGGAGCGTGCTCAGGGCTCTGGGGGGCAGTAATTCGGCCTTCTGGGCAGGAGCGTGGTCTTCCGTGTGTGAACGCGTGGCCAGCTTGATACAGAGTGATTTTGCACGTGAAAATCCTGGACGTCTGCGTGTAATTCGAGGAAAGGCCCTTAGCGCGTAAGCGCATCAGCACACGTCTGTACATTCATTGGCCCAAAGGCCACCAGCGTATGCGGGTCTATGAAGTCACATGCACGTTGAATATGGCACACGTTTGAAATGTTGTGTGTTAAAAAAATGAAAGACACGTCCCAGTGTCAAAGCGTGTAATTGGTGGAAATAGCGCGTACACGCGAAAGTGACAAAGCGTGTAAATGGTGGAAAAAGCGCGTACACGCGGAAGTGACAAAGCGTGTAATTCGTGGAAACAGCGCATACCTGCGGAAGTGACAAAGCGTGTAATTGGTGGAAATAGCGCGTACCCGCGGAAGTGACAAAGCGTGTTATTGGTGGATACAGCGGGTACACGCAGAAGTGACAAAGCTGTAATTGGTGGAAATGACCCTAGCGCGTACACGCGGAAGTGATGCTGGACGTGTGGGCCTGCATAAAAGGTACGTGTAGAACACCATTTCCTTGTACTTGCTTTTCGTGGAGAGCGAGTGGGTGAAGTCTGTACTTCTTGTCGTTTCACACGCAATTTACTTCACAGCGTTTCAAGTTCGTACTCCCTGTTACCTCTGACAGCTTTTTCTCTTTTTTCTCTTTTTCTGGTTTTCCTGGGCCTGTTCCCTCAAACAGTGTTCCCTTCTACTGTTGTCCTGTCTCCTCAGACAGCGTACAAATCTTCTTTTGGCGGGGGTGTTGCCAACCAAACGCGCTTCTTTTTCACGCTCTTTTTCCTGCCAGACGTTGAGTCACGCACGTATCTAACATCTGTGCTTGCCCTGTGTGTAGCCTACCCCTTCAGAGGTCATTCTAGGCTGCGTGTGACACGCATACGTTCATTCTTGTGTTAATGGGTGCCACAGCGTAGTGCAGGTTTTTTTTCCGCACACGTGGTCTAGGAGGGGTTGCGTGCACGTCATCTCCCTTTTTTGGGCTTCCTGTGCGTTGCGTGACCCGTCATCTTTCCCCAGGGGTCACATTCAGCCTGGCTAGAGTACTAGGGTACAATTACCATCTGGTACCCAACCCTTTTGACCCCCAATTGCCCAGGACAATAGTTTACAGCCACTCCCATAAGCACATTAACATCAGTGCCATGGTTGGGAGGCGAGGATTCCCTAAGGGTGGCAAAGGTGGACGAGCCACAAGTGGTGGCCGTGGTGGATCTGGTAGGGGACGTGGTCGTTACTTGCAGGGTGACCCTGTCCCCCCATGTGTGGAGGACCAGTCAAGGGTACCCATAATCCCACCCCCCCTGGTTGAGGTTGATGTGGCTGACACCATCCATGCTCAGCCCTTGTTGGACCAGCCCATTGTGGCACCAGACCTGGCTGACTCCATGGCTGTCTTCCAGGTCAGCAGGCCTATGACACGTGCGCTAGTGCACGTTGATGTCATCAGGCCACGTGGATCAGGGGCAGCAAGGTCATCTGCTGCCCCAAGTAGGCAGGGTGGAGAGGCTGCAGGGGCAGCTGCGGCTCCATCCTCCCCAGCTCTCACACACCCAGCCAGGACAGTGTCGGTCCTAGTCCATCCTGCTGACATTCCCCCTGACACCATTACACTTGCGCCAATGCCTGCACCAACTCCCATGCTGAGTGTGCAATCCCACACTCCTGATACAGAGTCCACCAGGGCTCCTGCCCCTAGTGTCCAGAGCGGCGCAGGACACTCAGGATCACCACCACCTTCCAAGTGGAAGAGGAAGAGTGCTCGTCCGGCACAGGCTGATGCCCCAGACACGGCTACACAGTCCGGCCCGTCGAGGAAGTCCAGCTTCACGGATGCCGAACTGAATGCACTTGTCGAGTATGTGTCCGCACATGATAACGAGATGGTCATTGTTGCAGGATCCAAGACCACACCTGCACAACGCCAGGCACACTAGCAGACCGTTGCGGACATCGTAAGTGCCCTTGGAATCATGAGGCGCACAGCCAATGATTGCTATAAGCGCTGGAATGACCTAAAGCGCAGGGCAAAGAATAAGCTGGCCTCAAGTCATGCCGCAACTCTAGTGACTGGAGGTGGGTCTCCACTAGAAGACATGGAACTCACTCCACATGAGTCAGTCGCTGGGACCTACGTCACGGAGGAACAGATCTGCCTGATTATGAGGCATTGTCCGGTGAGTGCACATGCATGTGTGTGTCATCCATGTGCATGGTGTGTGTGTGAGGGCTTCTGTTTGTGTGCCAGCTGAGGGTGTGTGCGCCTGAGTCGTTTGGGTCACCCATGTGCTTCATGCAATACATTCTGCGCAGCAGCATTTGGCCATAGCAGTATCCCTTCTGCCAACAGTAGACATCTAGCCCAACAGCACGCCAGTTGCCCTTGAAGTGTCACCTTGCCACAACATTGTTGCTTATTTTTCTCTGTTCATTCAGGCAGATTGTTTGCATTCCACCACTTTTACTAGGCATTTCTCAGTCCTCTAGTCACATGTCTGACATGGCTATGGTAAAGTGGAGTGACTTTGTTACCTGGATATCATTTTTTCACACATGTCCCTGTGCAATTGGACCATTTTGGACTGGCAGCTCCAGGTGAAAAATCAGACCTGTTTGAATTAGAAAAGCTATTACATGAGGGAACTGGACTGAATGAATAAGTGCTGCCCTCCTCTCCATCTTCACTCAATAGCAATGGTACATGCCATATGTGTGATGGCATGTGTATTTCACCTGGCAATCACAGGCCAATGTGTGATGCCACTGCCAGGCAGCATGCAGAAAATGTGTTCATCTTCCATCTTGGTGTCATCAGTGTGTGCCATTTGCCTGCCCTTCATACGCAGTGAGGGTGCATGCATGGGAGGGTTTTAGTCATGTGGGACATGTGTCAATCAAGTACTGGTTCTGCTGCTTCTCAGCCCTCATTGTGTGCCATGGTGCTAATGCCTGTTTCCATTTGTTTGCCTTTATGTCTTTGCGGGTGAAGACGCACCTGATACTGCTGGGGTTGTGGAGATGGTGCAGACCCAGGAGGGGTCTGAGGGCCGACCGACCACCAGTGAGGGACGTGGTGTGGTGGTGGGTGAGAACCCACAAGTGCTGCAGGTCATGCTCTCAAGGGGTGTCTCTGGCTGCACCTCCCCCGAGCTGTACTCAGGTGTTGATTCGGATGATGAGACCTACGTGCCGTCGCAGGTGAGTGTTCCTGGGAGGGATTCTGTTCTGTCCCACCCACCTGCACCAGGGTCAGAACCCTCAATGGGGATGTCAGTGTTGGCAGCTACGCCTTTGGTGGTTACGGATGCAGGGTCACACTCCGCAACATCTGATCCTGTTCCTGGGCCAGCAGATCAGAGGGGGAATGCAGTTCTGCAGCCTCAGGCAGTGCCGGCACAGCAAGGCGAAGTTCGCCTTGCTCCAGACAGGTGTGGTGCCTGCCGACGTGGTGGCAGTACGCCACCTGGCAATACCGCATGGGAGCAATCCATTTACGGTATGGAAACCCAACAGGCAGCATCATCAGAGATGATGGCTCAGGCCATGGATAGGGTGGCCACTTCCATTGTCCCCCCCGGAAAGGCTGATGGAGCGACTACAGCAGACAACCGACTCCATCTGCCAGTCACACAGGGAGGACATGTTGGCGTCCAACAGGGACAGGCCTGCGGCACTGGCGACTCTGCAGGAAGCCATCTCCATAGAGTCCCAGGGCCACAGGGAAGCCCTGAGGCTGGAGCTCCTTCACCTCAGGACGACTCTTGTTGAGCATCCCGTGACTTGTTGCATGGGGACCTCCGCACACTCATCCTCCAGAACGAGACTTACCACACCCGCATGCTTGCAGCCATGGAGGAACAGACTAGGGCCTTGCGTGGGCTGCCTCCCATAGTGCAACCACCTCCGGATGCAGCTGCACAGGGTGATAATAGCGACAGCAGTGATACTCCCACAATAGGGTAGCCGTGTGGGCCATGAGCCCATGGAGGTGTTTTTTTTTCGCAAGATCCACACAGGTGGGTTTTGGTGTGCACCCTGTCCTCTGACCTCCTGGGTGGCCTCCCCAACCCCCCCGGGCCCATTAATGGCCATTTTTGATTTTTATTTTTTTTTTTCTTTAAATTTTTATTTTTTTTGGGACAATGTGTTGCCTTCTGCGGCTCCTGTGGGCATACGCTGCATTGTGGCTGGGCACATGCAGGCTTGTCATGTATTTGGTTCAGATGCTTGGGTTTTTGTCACACACACCCCTCCTGCTTCCTGTTTCCATGGGCTTGCAAAGGGTGTGCCCAAGTGACATTGACGTACATGGTGACATTGGACTCCCACTACATGTGTGGGTAGTCTAGTCAATACAGTATATACATTCCTAGTGCATATTTCTGTTGTGTTATACACTGCATGTTGCATTGATGTGTAACTCATCATCCGTGTCTACCTCCTAATTTGCAGGTCCTTTCCTCATGTCTACACAAGGCCCTGTACTTTGGAGATGGGGTCCATGTTGGCAGCAGTGCACCTACAACTCTACATGGCAGCAACACTGTACAGTTGGAAGTGGTGGGAGTGCAGGCATTTCGAGGTGGTGAGACTACTAATTCCTTACATTCGTAATGTCATGTTAATGGTAGTTTAGAGGGTCAGTGGCTGATAAGTGTTATTGCTAAATACCTGCTCAAGTGTGTTGTTGGTCCTGCATTACTGTGAGCATTTCAGGCGTCGCGAGTTTCAATTAGGGACACTGTACATTGTGACACTTTTGTCATGTTGTGGGGATTACTTTGTTTACCTGCACATAGCATGACATGGCACGGTGTGTCGTGAGGCGGTTCTGGGGATGGGTTGGGTGACATGGCACTGTCCTCATGTTGCATTTTGCAAGTGGGTATTCATTTTAGCTGCATGAATGTGTTTTTTCACGAAACTGCATTGGTGGTGTCTGTGTAGGTAGGGATGCACACATTGTAACACTTCCAGGTGAACAATCTCAGGCTGATATGGTTTGGACGGTTGATTCTCCAGACATTCAGGATCAGTATCAGGTTGAGTCATCATTGATTGTCAGATGGTATGTGCCAGGGCAGTGTGCACTCCACAGGGGTGTGATTTCTATGTGAAGTAATTAGCCACTGGCTGTGTACGGGCTGCCTCTCCCTGTGCCCTTTCCCCTCCCATGCGCAGCGGGCGTGCATGTGGTTGGGGATGTGGGGCCACCACCATGTCCACGGCCAGGCCCCGGCGTGTTGCAACGTTGTGCAGGACACATGCTGCCACTATGATCCTGCACACTACTGGGGGAGCGTACAACAGCTGTCCGCCAGAACGGTCAAGGGAGCGAAAGCGTGATTTAAGCACTCCGAATGTGCGCTCCACTATGCCCGGGGTTGCAATGTGGGCTGTGTTATATCTTACCTCGGGTGGCGTGGTGGGGTTCCGAATTGGCGTCATCATGTGGGGGCTGAGAGGGTAGGCACTGTCCCCTGTGGAGGTGGTGATTGGTATCATTGGTGGGGTTGTGACCTTGCTCAGTATCTGACATGCATGCATGTGCAGTGGCATTCATACTCACCAAGCAGCCATGTATCGCCATGCCACCCAGCTTCTAGGTCCCGGCTTAGGGTGGACATTCGGTAAATGAAGCAGTCGTGGGTGGACCCGGGATAGTTGGCATATACTGAGGTGATGATTCCCTTGGCATTACATACAACCTGCACGTTGATGGAATGCCAGTGCTTGCGGTTCCTATAGATGTGCTCAGATGCCCTGGGGGGACGTAGAGCCACATGGGTGCAGTCGATGGCACCTAGCACTTTGGGGAATCGTGCCACACCGTAAAAATCCAGGGCGGCAGCATGCCTTTCTGCAGGTGTTCTGGGCAGGTATATGTGCCTGCGGACTGATGGGCATGCAGTGATGATGTTCAAGACCTGGTATAGGCAGGGTGACTGCGTGGCCTGTGACACCCCACCCACTATGGCACTTGTCCGCTGAAATGATCCAGTGGCTAAGAAGTGCAGTACATTGAGGACCTTCTCCAGGGGGCTGAGTGCTTGGGAGCACAGGGTGGGTGATGTGAGGTCATCCTCCCACTCACTCACCAGGTCCAGTATTATGTGTGGTGGAAACCTGTACTTCCCATACACCTGGTCATCAGGCATCCCGAAAAGGCTGGTTCTGGGTGTGAATATTCTGGCCCTGACTATCCTCCTCCTCCTTCTTTGGTAGCCCACGACCACTGCTGCTAGGAACGGTATATTCATCCTGGCGTCTGAGCTTGTTATTTTATTTGCGCGCAAATTTATGCGTCGCGGGTCGACGTATGCCTGCTTCCTACTGGCGTACGTGTTTCTTTGCGCGTGTTGTAGGCGAGCGTGTGAAACTTCCCGCACACCCCTGAAATCCAGTACCCAGGCCAATAGCGTGTGGAAATTCCCGTGCACCCCGGTATACACGTGCGCTGATGTACTCGCGTGTGTAAGTGCCCGCGCATCCCTGAAATACACGTACATAGGCCAATCGCGTGTACGCGCACTTTTGTCCAATTACACGCGATGACACTCTGACGTGCAGTCTTTCCACATGTGCTCCGTCATCACGTGCTATGAGGGAAACATCCGTGCGGGTCACGTCACAGACGCGCTTACGCGCTGAGGGCCTTTGGTCCAATAGAATCGTGTATGCGTGCTGACGCGCTAACGCGCTAAGGGCCTTTCCTTGAATTTCACGCTGACGTGCAGGATTTTCAGGTGCCAAATCACTCCGTATCAAGCTGGCCACGCGAAAACACATGGAAGACCACGCTCCTGCCCAGAAGGCCGAATTACTGCCCCCCAGTGCCCCGAGCAGCCTCCCACGTGCCATCTGCTGCTGCTGCCTGCCTGCCTGCTGCCGCCGTGCCCTGCCATTTGGTGCCTGCACATCAGCCATCTGCAGGGGTCCAGTTGCTGTATCCACCCCTGCTGGAACAGAAGACTCCCGACTGGGATTACATTGCTCCACAGCCCAGCCCCAGGACCCAGTTGCCCACCCAATCCTGCCTCTGGGGTTGCCATGTCGGGCACTTCCACATCTGGCACCAGTGGCAACCCCAGGCCAGAGGGGCAGAGGGGCACCAGCTTCACTGCCACCGAAGTTGGTGTCCTGGTGGAGCATGTCCTGGGGCAGTATGATGCCCTCTTTGGATCGTCCCGCGCCAGCAAGGAAGGACGGGAGAGGATCTGGGCCGACTGTGTGGTTGCCATCAACGCGGAGGGGGTGGCAACCCGCGACGTCCAGCAGATCAAGAAGCGCTGGGAGGACTTGAGGTCCAGGACCCTCGTGAAGGCCCGGCGCCTCGTGGAGGGGGGCCGGGGCCGCATGAGTTCCATCCAGATGAGGGTCCTGGAACGCGTATGCCCAGCGCTCCACGCCCAGATCCTTGAGAGGGAGACCCGTCTGGAGTTGAGCGGTAAGTGTCCAAGCATTGCTGTGTGAGACAGGGCATGTTGCGGTGTGCTGGTTGTCTGATACTTGCCTGTATGTGTGATATAGGCCATGTATGCATGTATGTGTGCAGGGACATCATGGTAATGCATGTGCGAACAGTGATGTGTGAACCACATGGTTGTTGCATGTGTTTAAATGCGAAATGGGGAGCCCTATGCAGATTTTACACATGAGAGCATGCCAGTCTCTGTTCCTGGACATGGGTGGGGGTGATGGATGTGTGCTGATGCCGGGTACATATATGGTAGCCATGTCTGTGTGCCTGACCTGCGTGTCTGTGACTTGTGGATGCCATGGATGCATGACACATGTGTGTGACAGTGCACAGATTCACTGATGCAGCCTAGTTACCCTTGTATCCGCTGTGTTTGGGGTGTATGAGGCCAGATGGATGTGACTGAGGTGAAGTGTGTGCATGTGATAGGCATGACCCATGATGCATGTGAGTTCCATATCATTGTATGTTTCAAGAGTCCATTGGACATGTATGGAAATGTCCATGGCATGCACCATGCCTGTTACTTACTGTGTGTGTTTTGCCTGGACTGACCCATGTGTCGTGGAGGGACATGATGGAAGTGTACTTTGACAGTGGTACTCATCTGCTATTGCTTCCTGTCTAGGGGACCATTGAACAGTACCCTGATGCTTGTGTTCTATGTCTCCCTCTACGCAGCGGCTAGTGAAGAAGAGGGCGGAGACGGCGCTGTGGAGCAAGGTGGCGGGGATGCCCCCACGGCTGCAGCGGAAGGTGAGCCCCCACATGGGCCTGCTACGGCGGAAGACGGTGAGGAGCCATCCAGGTTGGTTGTTTCCACAGAGGAGGAGGAGGCCGCCACTGAGGCACACATGGGGCCTGGTGGGGGCATCCCTGATGGTGCAAGGGGCAGGGGCAGGAGGCAGCACAGGTCACTGTGGAGGGGCCTGTGCATGTCGCTGTCCCTGACCCTGTGAGTGCACCACCATGCACCAGCAGGGATGCCCCGTCCCAGGCCCGTCCGCAGGTAGAGGGGATGTCCATGTCACCTGACTCCCCTCCACCTGCGGACGAGGGGACCCGTGTCCGTATGGAGAAGGTCCTGATTGGGGTCGCGATGCGCACAGGTGCAATTCGTGATGACGTGCGTGCTTCCCGGGAGGAGCACGCACATCATCACGAAGAGCACCGTGCCGACGTGGCCCAATTGGGATCTTCCATGTTCGGGGGTTTCCTGCAGATGTCTGCCAATCCGGCGGCCCTCTCCTCCTCTGTGGAGGCTATACGCCGGTCGTCTTCCGGCCCAAATGCCACCAGGGCCCCCTGTGGACCTGCCCTGACCAATGCAGCCAGCTTAGTGGGGATCCCATCCTTGCCACAGTCGGGAGTCGGAGGTCCAGCAGGGGTGGAGACCACAGCAACTGTACCCCAGCAGATGGAGGATGTGCCGGCATCATCAGGCAGGGCACGTGCACGACGGCGTCGGTGGATTCCATCAGCCTGGATGCCGTTGTGCTGGCAGAGGCAGTTGCATCGGAGGCAGCAGCAGAGTCAACGTGGGAGGCATCATGGCTCGGGGCCATCAACATCGGAGGGGCAGGCATCGGCCGGAGGGCAGGAGGACCTAGGACAGGAAGTCACTTCCGTGTGGCTGCGGTTGGGCCAGCAGATAGGTGCGGAGCGGTGGCGGGCGGAAGAGGCGCGGCTCATAATGGTCAGGGCGGAGAACTCCATGCGGAGGGCCCTGAGGCGGGCCGAGTGCCTCGAGGCAATCCGCAGGGGGTTGGAGGAGCAGATGGCGTTGTCCCTGCGGACCCTCAGGGCCATGGAACAGGACCGCCTCCGGGACATAGACGAGGAGTTTGATGATGCCCTGGCCCGGAACACCACGGAGTGAGCCGCTGGACTTGCCCGTCGCCTTTGTATATAATTCTTTAGTTTTAGGTTTCCTTTGTTTCTTCTTATGATTTGGAGTCGACGGACACTGCTCCACTTTTTGTATATAGTTGGATTTTAGTTAGGGTTTTTTGTAGGTTTCCTTTGTTCAGTTGTGATCATGGACCCTTGGATGTTTTGTACATAGTTCTTCATTGGATTGTTTTATTTTTTTATTTTTTATTTATTCTCCATGGAGCAATGGTCTTTGCATTTATTTTTCTCTCTCGGATTGATTTTATTTTTAATGTGACTTTGAACAACATTTTTTTGGATTTGGATTTGTAGTTTTGATTTTTTTGGACGGACATGCAGCTTATCTTTTTTTCATTGCCATTGTAGTTTGTTTCATTTCATTTGCATTCATTTTTTTTTAATACAATTTTGTTTTCATACTTCACTGTGTGGTATCATCTCATTGGTTTCATGCATGTCATGTTTGGTGTTTTCCCATTCAATTGCAACCATTGTGTGTGACGTACATGGGTTCATTTGCTTTATGAACATTGGGTGTGTAACATGTTATTTCCATTTCCATGTGGGTGAATGGGTTACTTGGTAGGGCCTTTTGGCTGTGGAGGCTGACCATAACGCACATGATTGGGGATTGTGAGGACCTGGGTGCAGGGGGACATGAGTGGGGGCCTGGTGGGGGATTCCCATGGTGGCTGGGGGGTGGGGGTGGTGGTAGACATCAGTGGGGGCCTGGTGGAGGCTGCCCCTGCACTGCTGGGGGGTGGGGGTGGTGGGAGCCATGAGTGGGGGCCTGGTGGGGGATGCCCATGGTGGCTGGGGGGTGGGGGTGCAGGGGGACATGAGTGGGGGCCTGGTGGAGGGTGCCCCTGGATGCTGGGGGGTGGGGGTGATAGGGGCCATGAGTGGGGGCCTGTTGGAGGGTGCCCCTGGATGCTGGGGGGTGGGGGTGCAGGGGGACATGAGTGGGGGCCTGGTGGGGGATGCCCATGGTGGCTGGGGGGGTGGGGGTGGTGGGAGACATGGGTTGGACATGAGTGGGGGCCTGGTGGTGCTGCCCCTGCACTGCTGTGGGGTGGGGGTGGTGGGAGACATGGGTGGTGGCCTGGTGGAGGGTGCCCCACACTGCTGGGGGGGTGGGGGTGGTGAGAGACATGAGTGGGGACGGGTGGGGGCTGCCCATGATGGCTGGGTGGTGGGGGTGGTTGGGAGACATGAGTGGGGGCCTGGTGGGGGATGCCCATGGTGGCTGGGGGTGGGGGTGGTGGGAGACATGAGTGGGGGCCTGGTGGTGGCTGCCCCTGCACTGCTGGGGGGTGGGGGTGATAGGGGCGATGAGTGGGGGCCTGGTGGAGGGTGCCCCTGGATGCTGGGGGGTGGGGGTGCAGGGGGACATGAGTGGGGGCCTGGTGGGGGATGCCCATGGTGGCTGGGGGGTGGGGGTGGTGGGAGACATGAGTTGGACATGAGTGGGGGCCTGGTGGTGCTGCCACTGCACTGCTGGGGGGTGGGGGTGCAGGGGGACATGAGTGGGGGCCTGGTGGGGGCTGCACATGGTGGCCAGGGGGGTGGGGGTGGTGGGAGACATGAGTTGGACATGAGTGGGGGCCTGGTGGTGCTGCCCCTGCACTGCTGGGGGGTGGGGGTGCAGAGGGACATGAGTGGGGGCCTGGTGGGGGGTGCCCATGGTGGCTGGGGTGGTGGGGGTGGTGGGAGACATGAGTTGGACATGAGTGAGGGCCTGGTGGTGCTGCCCCTGCACTGCTGGGGGGTGGGGGTGGTGGGAGACATGAGTGGGGGCTGCCCATGGTGGCTGGGGGGGTGGGGGTGGTGGGAGACATGGGTGGTGGCCTGGTGGAGGGTGCCCCACACTGCTGGGGGGTGGGGGTTGTGGGAGACATGAGTGGGGGCCTGGTGGGGGCTGCCCATGGTGGCTGGGGGTGGGGGTGGGTGGGAGACATGAGTGGGGGCCTGGTGGGGGATGCCCATGATGGCTGGGGGGTGGGGGTGGTGGTAGACATGGGTGGGGGCCTGGTGGAGGCTGCCCCTGCACTGCTGGGGGGTGGGGGTGATAGGGGCCATGAGTGGGGGACTGGTGGAGGGTGCCCCTGGATGCTGGGGGGTGGGGGTGCAGGGGGACATGGGTGGGGGCCTGGTGGGGGATGCCCATGGTGGCTGGGGGGTGGGGGTGGTGGGAGACATGGGTGGGGGCCTGGTGGAGGCTGCCCCTGCACTGCTGGGGGGTGGGGGTGATAGGGGCCATGAGTGGGGGCCTGGTGGAGGCTGCCCCTGGATGCTGGGGGGTGGGGGTGCAGGGGGACATGAGTGGGGGCCTGGTGGGGGATTCCCATGGTGGCTGGGGGGGTTGGGGTGGTGGGAGACATGAGTTGGACTTGAGTGGGGGCCTGGTGGTGCTGTCCCTGCACTGCTGGGGGGTGGGGGTGCAGGGGGACATGAGTGGGGGCCTGGTGGGGGTTGCCATGGTGGCTGGGGGGTGGGGGTGGTGGGAGACATGAGTGGGGGCCTGGTGGAGGCTGCCCCTGCACTGCTGGGGGGTGGGGTTGATAGGGGCCATGAGTGGGGGCCTGGTGGAGGGTGCCCCTGGATGCTGGGGGGTGGGAGTGCGGGAGGACATGAGTGGGGGCCTGGTGGAGGGTGCCCCACACTGCTGGGGGGTGGGGGTGGTGGGAGACATGTGTGGGGGCCTGGTGGTGCTGCCCCTGCACTGCTGGGGGGTGGGGGTGGTTGGAGACATGAGTGGGGGCCAGGTGGGGGATCCCCATGGTGGCTGGGGGGTGGGGGTGCAGGGGGACATGAGTGGGGGCCTGATGGAGGGTGCCCCTGCACTGCTGGGGGGTGGGGGTGATAGGGGCCATGAGTGGAGGCCTGGTGGAGGGTGCCCCTGGATGCTGGGGGGTGGGGGTGCAGGGGGATATGAGTAGGGGCCTGGTGGGGGATGCCCATGGTGGCTGGGGGGTGGGAGACATGAGTTGGACATGAGTGGGGTCCTGGTGGTGCTGCCCCTGCACTGCTGGGGGGGGGGTGGTGGGAGACATGAGTGGGGGCTGCCCATGGTGGCTTGGGGGGTGGGGGTGGTGGGAGACATCGGTGGTGGCCTGGTGGAGGGTGCCCCAAACTCCTGGGGGGTGGGGGTAGTGTTAGACATGAGCGGGGGCCTGGTGGGGGCTGCCCATGGTGGATGGGGGGTGGGGGTGGGTGGGAGACATGAGTGGGGGCCTGGTGGGGGATGCCCATGGTGGCTGGGGGTGGGGGTGGTGGGAGACATGAGTGGGGGCCTGGTGGAGGCTGCCCTGCACTGCTGGGGGGTGGGGGTGCAGGGGGACATGAGTGGGGGCCTGGTGGGGGATGCCCATGGTGGCTGGGGGGGGTGGGGGTGGTGGGAGACATGAGTTGGACATGAGTGGGGGCCTGGTGGTGCTGCCCCTGCACTGCTGGGGGGTGGGGGTGCAGGGGGACATGAGTGGGGGCCTGGTGGGGGATGCCCATGGTGGCTGGGGGGGTGGGGGTGGTGGGAGACATGAGTTGGACATGAGTGAGGGCCTGGTGGTGCTGCCCCTGCACTGCTGGGGGGTGGGGGTGGTGGGAGACATGAGTGGGGGCTGCCCATGGCGGCTGGGGGGGTGGGGGTGGTGGGAGACATGGGTGGTGGCCTGGTGGAGGGTGCCCCACACTGCTGGGGGGTGGGGGTGGTGGGAGACATGAGTGGGGGCCTGGTGGGGGCTGCCCATGGTGGCTGGGGGTGGGGGTGGGTGGGAGACATGAGTGGGGGCCTGGTGGGGAATGCCCATGATGGCTGGGGGGTGGGGGTGGTGGTAGACATGGGTGGGGGCCTGGTGGAGGCTGCCCCTGCACTGCCGGGGGGTGGGGGTGATAGGGGCCATGAGTGGGGGACTGGTGGAGGGTGCCCCTGGATGCTGGGCGGTGGGGGTGCAGGGGGACATGGGTGGGGGCCTGGTGGGGGATGCCCATGGTGGCTGGGGGGTGGGGGTGGTGGGAGACATGGGTGGGGCCCTGGTGGAGGCTGCCCCTGCACTGCTGGGGGGTGGGGTGATAGGGGCCATGAGTGGGGGCCTGGTGGAGGCTGCCCCTGGATGCTGGGGGGTGGGGGTGCAGGGGGACATGAGTGGGGGCCTGGTGGGGGATTCCCATGGTGGCTGGGGGGATGGGGTCGTGGGAGACATGAGTTGGACTTGAGTAGGGGCCTGGTGGTGCTGCCCCTGCACTGCTGGGGGGTGGGGGTGCAGGGGGACATGAGTGGGGGCCTGGTGGGGGCTGCCCATGGTGGCTGGGGGGTGGGGGTGGTGGGAGACATGAGTGGGGGCCTGGTGGAGGCTGCCCCTGCACTGCCGGGGGGTGGGGTTGATAGGGGCCATGAGTGGGGGCCTGGTGGAGGGTGCCCCTGGATGCTGGGGGGTGGGGGTGTGGTGGGACATGAGTGGGGGCCTGGTGGAGGGTGCCCCACACTGCTGGGGGGGTGGGGGTGGTGGGAGACATGTGTGGGGGCCTGGTGGTGCTGCCCCTGCACTGCTGGGGGGTGGGGGTGGTTGGAGACATGAGTGGGGGCCAGGTGGGGGATGGCCATGGTGGCTGGGGGATGGGGGTGCAGGGGGACATGAGTGGGGGCCTGATGGAGGGTGCCCCTGTACTGCTGGGGGGTGGGGGTGATAGGGGCCATGAGTGGGGGCCTGGTGGAGGGTGCCCCTGGATTCTGGGGGGTGGGGGTGCAGGGGGACATGAGTGGGGGCCTGGTGGGGGATGCCCATGGTGGCTGGGGGGTGGGGGTGGTGGGAGACATGAGTTGGACATGAGTGGGGGCCTGGTGGTGCTGCCCCTGCACTGCTGGGGGGTGGGGGTGGTGGGAGACATGAGTGGGGGCTGCCCATGGTGGCTGGGGGGTGGGGGTGGTGGGAGACATCGGTGGTGGCCTGGTGGAGGGTGCCCCACACTCCTGGGGGGTGGGGGTAGTGTTAGACATGAGCGGGGGCCTGGTGGGGGCTGCCCATGGTGGATGGGGGTGGGGGTGGGTGGGAGACATGAGTGGGGGCCTGGTGGGGGATGCCCATGGTGGCTGGGGGTGGGGGTGGTGGGAGACATGAGTGGGGGCCTGGTGGAGGCTGCCCCGGCACTGCTGGGGGGTGGGGGTGAAGGGGGACATGAGTGGGGGCCTGGTGGGGGATGCCCATGGTGGCTGGGGGGGTGGGGGTGGTGGGAGACATGAGTTGGACATGAGTGGGGGCCTGGTGGTGCTGCCCCTGCACTGCTGGGGGGTGGGGGTGCAGGAGGACATGAGTGGGGGCCTGGTGGGGGATGCCCATGGTGGCTGGGGGGGTGGGGGTGGTGGGAGACATGAGTTGGACATGAGTGAGGGCCTGGTGGTGCTGCCCCTGCACTGCTGGGGGGTGGGGGTGGTGGGAGACATGAGTGGGGGCTGCCCATGGTGGCTGGGGGGGTGGGGGTGGTGGGAGACATGGGTGGTGGCCTGGTGGAGGGTGCCCCACACTGCTGGGGGGTGGGGGTGGTGGGAGACATGAGTGGGGGCCTGGTGGGGGCTGCCCATGGTGGCTGGGGGGTGGGGGTGGGTGGGAGACATGAGTGGGGGCCTGGTGGGGGATGCCCATGATGGCTGGGGGGTGGGGGTGGTGGTAGACATGGGTGGGGGCCTGGTGGAGGCTGCCCCTGCACTGCCGGGGGGTGGGGGTGATAGGGGCCATGAGTGGGGGACTGGTGGAGGGTGCCCCTGGATGCTGGGCGGTGGGGGTGCAGGGGGACATGGGTGGGGGCCTGGTGGGCGATGCCCATGGTGGCTGAGGGGTGGGGGTGGTGGGAGACATGGGTGGGGGCCTGGTGGAGGCTGCCCCTGCACTGCTGGGGGGTGGGGGTGATAGGGGCCATGAGTGGGGGCCTGGTGGAGGCTGCCCCTGGATGCTGGGGGGTGGGGGTGGTGGGAGACATGAGTGGGGGCCTGGTGGAGGCTGCCCCTGCACTGCCGGGGGGTGGGGTTGATAGGGGCCATGAGTGGGGGCCTGGTGGAGGGTGCCCCTGGATGCTGGGGGGTGGGGGTGCGGTGGGACATGAGTGGGGGCCTGGTGGAGGGTGCCCCACACTGCTGGGGGGGTGGGGGTGGTGGGAGACATGTGTGGGGGCCTGGTGGTGCTGCCCCTGCACTGCTGGGGGGTGGGGGTGGTTGGAGACATGAGTGGGGGCCAGGTGGGGGATGCCCATGGTGGCTGGGGGGTGGGGGTGCAGGGGGACATGAGTGGGGGCCTGATGGAGGGTGCCCCTGTACCGCTGGGGGGTGGGGGTGATAGGGGCCATGAGTGGGGGCCTGGTGGAGGGTGCCCCTGGATGCTGGGGGGTGGGGGTGCAGGGGGACATGAGTGGGGGCCTGGTGGGGGATGCCCAAGGTGGCTGGGGGGTGGGGGTGGTGGGAGACATGAGTTGGACATGAGTGGGGGCCTGGTGGTGCTGCCCCTGCACTGCTGGGGGGTGGGGGTGGTGGGAGACATGAGTGGGGGCTGCCCATGGTGGCTGGGGGGGTGGGGGTGGTGGGAGACATCGGTGGTGGCCTGGTGGAGGGTGCCCCACACTCCTGGGGGGTGGGGGTAGTGTTAGACATGAGTGGGGGCCTGGTGGGGGCTGCCCATGGTGGCTGGGGGGTGGGGGTGGGTGGGAGACATGAGTGGGGGCCTGGTGGGGGATGCCCATGGTGGCTGGGGGGTGGGGGTGGTGGGAGACATGAGTGGGGGCCTGGTGGAGGCTGCCCCTGCACTGCTGGGGGGTGGGGGTGCAGGGGGACATGAGTGGGGGCCTGGTGGGGGATGCCCATGGTGGCTGGGGGGGTGGGGGTGGTGGGAGACATGAGTTGGACATGAGTGGGGGCCTGGTGGTGCTGCCCCTGCACTGCTGGGGGGTGGGGGTGCAGGGGGACATGAGTGGGGGCCTGGCGGGGGCTGCCCATGGTGGCTGGGGGGTGGGGGTGGTGGTAGACATGGGTGGGGGCCTGGTGGAGGCTGCCCCTGCACTGCCTGGGGGGTGGGGGTGATAGGGGCCATGAGTGGGGGCCTGGTGGAGGGTGCCCCTGGATGCTGGGGGGTGGGGGTGCAGGGGGACATGAGTGGGGGCCTGGTGGGGGATGCCCATGGTGGCTGGGGGTGGTGGCAGACATGGGTGGGGGCCTGGTGGAGGCTGCCCCTGCACTGCTGGGGGGTGGGGGTGATAGAGGCCAAGAGTGGGGGCCTGGTGGAGGCTGCCCCTGCACTGCTGGGGGGTGGGGGTGCTGGGTGACATGAGCAGGTGTGCAGGGTAGTCCCCTGTGGTGTCGGCTGCCTGCAGGGGCCGTGGAGGGTGTACAGGGAATACCTGGGAGCACACAGCCAAATCGCGTGTAGAATTTCCCGCGTACCCCTGAAATACATGTACCCAGCCAAATCGCGTGTGAGACTTCCCGCGCACCCCTGTGATCCACGTACCCAGCCAAATCGCGTGTGTAATTCCCGTGCACGTATCCGGCCAAATTGCGTGTGTAACTTCCCGCGCACCCCTGAAATCCATGTACCCTGCCAAATCGCGTGTGGGACTTCCCGCGCACCCCTGAGATCCACGTACCCAGCCAAGTCGTGTGTGTGAATTCCCGCGCACGTACCCGGCCAAATCACGTGTGGAACTTCCCCGCGCACCCCTGAAATCCATGTACCCTGCCAAATCGTGTGTGAGACTTCCCGCGCACCCCTGAGATCCACGTACCCAGCCAAGTCGCGTGTGTGAATTCCCGCGCACGTACCCTGCCAAATCGCGTGTGGAACTTCCTGCGCACCCCTGAGATCCACGTACCCAGCCAAATCGCGTGTGGGACTTCCCGCGCACCTCTGAGATCCACGTACCCAGCCAAATCGCGTATGAAAGTTCCCGCGCACCCCGGAATACATGCACACGTTATTTTTCAGTCAGCGGGTGTCCGTGTTTGTGGGTACCCCTTTGCACGTCATTTGTCCTGGAGGGCCACAGTATAGGACATTCATCATGGCTGTCATGGCTGTATATAGGTGCTATTTGTTGGTGCACCTTTTGGCGCACGTTTATTACAGGCGCTGAGACGCTACCGCCTGCTTTGTTGTAGCGGTCGTGTTTGTGCCTGTGCGCTGGTTTGACCGTGCGCTTTTTTGCCCTATTCGATTCCATGAATACGTGTTGTAGGCGAGCGTGTGGGCGTTCCGCACACTTGCACCCTGTACTTCCCCCGTGACGCCCACATTTTGGCAAGTTGTTCCCCATTCCGAGTGTTACGCCCCGTGTTCCGCCTACTTTTGTTGTGTGCGACGCGCTATGTGCGATTTTCGCTGTGGCCTGTGCGATTTTCGCTGTGACCTGGCGCACGCCGTTAGATGGCCTGTGCGACAACGTGCGCCGCGCACTTTTTTAGCGCACATCCGATGGTTTTCTCGCGCACGGCCTTCCATGAATCGATGTGCGCTGCTTTTCGTGCGATTTTCGCACTTGCACTGCGATTTTCGCTATTCCACTGCGAATCGCACGTTTTTGGCCACTTGCGCCGCGCTAATTATTCCATGAATCGGCCTGTAGATCTCTTCTTATGAACTTGATGTCCGCGAACTTATTTAATGTTCGCGGACATGTTCGGAGAACAGTACCACTACCTAAAAACTGTGGGGGGGCGGATGGTGGGTATGTTTGATTGTTATATCATAATATACGAACATTTAACAAATTCAGGAAGCAGCACACAAACACATTATATATAGTAATACATAAGAAATGTAACCCATATATGTAACACACTAACCATTCATTTAAATACAATCAGGGTAATTCATAGAATTTCGCAGAAAAGTGTCGCAAGCGGCTGGCGCAGAGTGTCCGCGTGCGATTGACTGCGCCAGGCACGTGCGCTAAAACCGATTTCCGCGCACAGCGTATTCATGGATTTTAGGCTCCCAAACCAGCCGTGGCGCAGAGTATCGCAGCGACCCTGCAGCAGCGCCAGTAACGCCCCCAAGAACGCCCTCGCGCAAGGAAAAGCCATCAAAATCGCTAAATCATCGTAAAGGGCTGCGCTAACCCTGGACCAGTTTACAGGGCTGGCAAACAAGGAACGCAAAGCGGGTAACGTGCATATCAGGGGTACGCGTGAAGTTATACACGCGATTAGCCAGGGTACGTGTATTACAGGGGTACGCGGGAAGTTTAACACGCGATTGGCCAGGGTACGTGTATTACAGGGGGTATGCGGGAAGTTTAACATGCGATTAGCCAGGGTACGTGTATTACAGGGGTACGCGGGAAGTTTAACACGCGATTAGCCAGGGTACGTGTATTACAGGGGTACGCGGGAAGTTTAACACGCGATTGGCCAGGGTACGTGTATTACAGGGGTATGCGGGAAGTTTTACATGCGATTAGCCAGGGTACGTGTATTACAGGGGTACGCGGGAAGTTGAACACGAGATTGCCCAGGGTACGTGTATTACAGGGGTAGGCGGGAAGTTTCACACGCGATTAGCCAGGGCACGTGTATCACAGGGGTACGCGGGAATTATCACATGCGATTTGGCTGTGTACGTGTATTACAGGGGTACAAGGGAAGTTTTACACGCGATTCGGCTGGGTACGTGTATTACAGGGATGCGATTTGGCCAGGTACGTGTATTACAGGGGTGCGCAGGAATTATCACACGCGATTTGGCTGGGTACGTGTATTACAGGGGTGCGTGGGAATCATCACACGCGATTTGGCTGGGTACGTGTATTACAGGGGTGCGTGGGAAGTCACACGCGATTAGGCTGGGTGGGTCCTCACAGGTGTTCCCTGTACACCCTCCACGGCCCCTGCAGGCAGCCTACAAAACAGGGGACTACCCTGCACACCTGCTCATGTCCCCCTGCACCCCCACCCCCCAGCAGTGCAGGGGCAGCCTCCACCAGGCCCCCACCCATGCCTCCCACCACCCCCAACCCCCAGCAGTGCAGGGGCAGCCTCCACCAGGCCCCCACCCATGTCTCCCACCACCCCCACCCCCCCGCCACCAGGGGCACCCTCCACCAGGCCCCCACCCATGTCTCCCACCACCCCCACCCCCCCCGCCACCAGGGGCAGCCTCCACCAGGCCCCCACTCATGTCTCCCACCACCCCCAGCCCCCACCATCCAGGGGCACCCTCCACCAGGCCCCCACTCATGTCTCCCACCACCCCCACCCTCCCGCCACCAGGGGCAGCCTCCACCAGGCCCCCACCCATGCCTCCCACCACCCCCACCCCCCCGCCACCAGGGGCAGCCTCCACCAGGCCCCCACTCATGTCTCCCACCACCCCCACCCTCCCGCCACCAGGGGCAGCCTCCACCAGGCCCCCACCCATGTCTCCCACCACCCCCACCCCCCCACCACCAGGGGCAGCCTCCACCAGGCCCCCACCCATGCCTCCCACCACCCCCAACCCCCAGCAGTGCAGGGGCAGCCTCCACCAGGCCCCCACCCATGCCTCCCACCACCCCCACCCCCCAGCAGTGCAGGGGCAGCCTCCACCAGGCCCCCACCCATGTCTCCCACCACCCCCACCCTCCCGCCACCAGGGGCAGCCTCCACCAGGCCCCCACCCATGTCTCCCACCACCCCCACTCCCCCCGCCACCAGGGGCAGCCTCCACCAGGCCCCCACCCATGCCTCCCACCACCCCCAACCCCCAGCAGTGCAGGGGCAGCCTCCACCAGGCCCCCACTCATGTCTCCCACCACCCCCAGCCCCCACCATCCAGGGGCACCCTCCACCAGGCCCCCACTCATGTCTCCCACCACCCCCACCCTCCCGCCACCAGGGGCAGCCTCCACCAGGCCCCCACCCATGTCTCCCACCACCCCCACCCTCCCGCCACCAGGGGCAGCCTCCACCAGGCCCCCACCCATGCCTCCCACCACCCCCAACCCCCAGCAGTGCAGGGGCAGCCTCCACCAGGCCCCCACCCATCTCTCCCACCACCCCCAACCCCCAGCAGTGCAGGGGCAGCCTCCACCAGGCCCCCACCCATGTCTCCCACCACCCCCACCCCCCCGCCACCAGGGGCAGCCTCCACCAGGCCCCCACCCATGCCTCCCACCACCCCCAACCCCCAGCAGTGCAGGGGCAGCCTCCACCAGGCCCCCACCCATGCCTCCCACCACCCCCACCCCCCAGCAGTGCAGGGGCAGCCTCCACCAGGCCCCCACCCATGTCTCCCACCACCCCCACCCTCCCGCCACCAGGGGCAGCCTCCACCAGGCCCCCACCCATGTCTCCCACCACCCCCACCCCCCGCCACCAGGGGCAGCCTCCACCAGGCCCCCACCCATGCCTCCCACCACCCCCAACCCCCAGCAGTGCAGGGGCAGCCTCCACCAGGCCCCCACCCATGTCTCCCACCACCCCACCCTCCCGCCACCAGGGGCAGCCTCCACCAGGCCCCCACCCATGCCTCCCACCACCCCCAACCCCCAGCAGTGCAGGGGCAGCCTCCACCAGGCCCCCACCCATGTCTCCCACCACCCCCACCCCCCCGCCACCAGGGGCACCCTCCACCAGGCCCCCACCCATGTCTCCCGCCACCCCCCCCGCCACCAGGGGCAGCCTCCACCAGGCCCCCACCCATGTCTCCCACCACCCCCACCAGTGCAGGGGCACCCTCCACCAGGCCCCCACCCATGTCTCCCAACACCCCCACCCACCAGCACTGTGGGGCACGTGGCCAGCAGGCAGTCAGGCAGCAGCAGGTGGGAGCGTGCTCAGGGCTCTGGGGGGCAGTAATTTGGCCTCCTGGCCAGGAGCGTGGTCTCTCGTGTGTGAACGCGTGGACAGCCTGATAGGGAGTGAAATCCCACACGTCAGCAAAGGCCCTTAGCGCGTAAACCCGTCAACAGCATATGCGCGCCTATAGTCACCTGCACGTGCAGGAAACTGTTGCGTGACACGTCCCAGTGTCAAAGCGTGTGATTGGTGAAAATGGATCTACACGCAGAAGTGACAAAGCGTGTGATTGGTGAAAATGGATCTACACGCAGAAGTGACAAAGCGTGTGATTGGTGAAAATGGATCTACACGCAGAAGTGACAAAGCATGTGATTGGTGAAAATGGATCTACACGCAGGAGTGACAAAGCGTGTGATTGGTGAACGTACACGCCGCGTAAGTGACGCTGTACGTGTGGGCCAGTATATAAGGTACATGTAGAACACCATTTCCTTGTACGTGCTTTTCGTGGAGAGCGAGTGGGTGAATTCTGTACTTCTTGTCGTTTCACACGCGATTTACTTCACGGCGTTTCCAGTTCGTATTCCCTGTTACCTCTGACAGCTTTTTCTCTTATTTCTCTTTTACTGGTTTACCTGGGCCTGTTCCCTCAAACAGTGTCCCCTTCTACTGTTGTCCTGTCTTCTCAGACAGCGTACACATCTTCTTTTGGCGGGGGTTTAGCCAGCCAAACGCGCTCATTTTTCACGCTCTTTTACCTGGCAGACGGTGAGTCACGCACGTATCCAACTTCTGTGCTTGCCCCGTGTGTAGCCTACCCCTTCAGAGGTCATTCTAGGCTGCGTGTGACACGCATACGTTCATTCTTGTGTTACTGGGTGCCACAGCGTAGTGCAGGTTTTTCTTTCTGCACACGTGGTCTAGGAGGGGTTGCGTGCGCGTCATCTCCCTTTTTTGGGCCTCCTGTGCGTTGCGTGACCCGTCATCTTTCCCCAGGGGTTACAATCAGCCGTGCTAGAGCACTAGGGTACAATTACCATCTGGTACCCAACCCCTTTGACCCCCAATTGCCCAGGACAATTGTCTACAGCCACTCCCATACGCACATTAATATCAGTGCCATGGCTGGGAGGCGAGGATTCCGTAAGGGTGGCAAAGGTGGAAGAGCCACAAGTGGTGGCCGTGGTGGATCCGGTAGGGGACGTGGTCGTAACTTGCAGGGTGAGCCTGTCCCCCCATGTGTGGAGGACCAGTCAAGGGCACCCATCATCCCCCCCCTCCCCCCCTCCCTCCCTCCCGTTGAGGCTGAAGTGGCTGACACCATCCATGCTCAGCCCTTGTTGGACCAGCCCATTGTGGCACCAGACCTGGCTGACTCCATGGCTGACTTCCAGGTCAGCAGGGCTACGACACGTGCGCTGGTGCACGTTGATGCCATCATGCCACGTGGATCTGGGGCAGCAAGGTCATCTGCTGCACCAAGGAGGCAGGGCGGAGAGGCTGCAGGGGCAGCTGCGGCTCCATCCACCCCAGCCCTCACACACCCAGCCAGGACAGTGTCGGTCCTAGTCCATGCTGCTGACATTCCCCCTGACACCATCACACTAGAGCCAATGCCTGCACCAACTCCCATGCTGAGTGTGCAATCCCACACTCCTGATACAGAGTCCACCAGGGCTCCTGCCCCTAGTGTCCAGAGCGGCGCAGGACACTCAGGATCACCACCACCTTCCAAGCGGAAGAGGAAGAGTGCTCGTCCGGCACAGGCTGATGCCCCAGACACGGCTACACAGTCCGGCCCGTCCAGGAAGCCCAGCTTCACGGATGACAAACTGAATGCACTTGTCGAGTATGTGTCCGGACATGACAACGAGATGGTCATTGTTGCAGGATCCAAGACCACACCTGCACAACGCCAGGCACACTGGCAGACCGTTGCGGACATCGTAAGTGCCCTTGGAATCGTGAGGCGCACAGCCAATGATTGCTATAAGCGCTGGAATGACCTAAAGCGCAGGGCAAAGAGTAAGCTGGCCTCAAGTCATGCCGCAACTCTAGTGACTGGAGGTGGGTCTCCAGTAGTAGACATGGAACTCACTCCACATGAGTCAGTCGCTGGGACCTACGTCACGGAGGAACAGATCCAAGGCGTGGGAGATCTGGCTGATTACGAGGCATTGTCCGGTGAGTGCACATGCATGTGTGTGTCATCCATGTGCATGGTGTGTGTGTGAGGGCTTCTGTTCGGGTGCCAGGTGAGAGTGTGTGCGCCTGAGTCGTATGGGTCAGCCATGTGCTTCATGCAATCCTTCCTGCGCAGCTGCATTTGGCCATAGCAGTATCCCTTCTGCCAACAGTAGACATCTAGCACAACTGCACGCCAGTTGCCCTTGAAGTGTCACCTTGACACAACATATTTGCTTCTTTTTCACTGTTCATTCAGTCAGTTTGTTTGCATTCCACCACTTTCACTAGGCATGTCGCTGTCCACTAGTCACATGTCTGATGGCTGGGGTTTGGGGGTGGTGGTAGACATGAGTGGGGGCCTGGTGGAGGGTGCCCCTGGTGGCTGGGGGGTGGGGGCGGTGGGAGACATGAGTGGGGGCCTGGTGGAGGCTGACCCTGGTGGCTGGGGGGTGGGGGTGGTGGTAGACATGAGTGGGGGCCTGGTGGAGGGTGACCCTGCACTGCTGGGGTGTGGGGGTGGTGGGAGACATGAGTGGGGGCCTGGTGGAGGCTGACCCTGGTGGCTGGGGGGTGGGGGTGGTGGTAGACATGAGCGGGGGCCTGCTGGAGGGTGCCCCTGGTGGCTGGGGGGTGGGGGTGGTGGGAGACATGAGTGGGGCCTGGTGGAGGCTGACCCTGGTGGCTGGGGGGTGGGGGTGGTGGTAGACATGAGTGGGGGCCTGGTGGAGGGTGACCCTGCACTGCTGGGGTGTGGGGGTGGTGGGAGACATGAGTGGGGGCCTGGTGGAGGCTGACCCTGGTGGCTGGGGGGTGGAGGTGGTGGTAGACATGAGTGGGGGCCTGGTGGAGGGTGCCCCTGGTGGCTGGGGGGTGGGGGTGGTGGGAGACATGAGTGGGGGCCTGGTGGAGGCTGACCCTGGTGGCTGGGGGGTGGGGGTGGTGGGAGACATGAGTTGGACATGGGTGGGGGCCTGCTGGCAGGTGCCCCACAGTGCTGGGGGGTGGGGGTGGTGGGGGACATGAGTTGGACATGGGTGGGGGCCTGCTGGCAGGTGCCCCACAGTGCTGGGGGGTGGGGGTGGTGGGAGACATGAGTGGGGGCCTGGTGGAGGGTGCCCCTGGTGGCTGGGGGGTGGGGGTGGTGGGTGACATGAGTCGGGGCCTGGTGGAGGGTGACCCTGCACTGCTGGGGTGTGGGGGTGGTGGGTGACATGAGTGGGGGCCTGGTGGAGGGTGCCCCTGGTGGCTGGGGGGTGGGGGTGGTGGGAGACATGAGTGGGGGCCTGGTGGAGGCTGACCCTGGTGGCTGGGGGGTGGGGGTGGTGGTAGACATGAGTGGGGGCCTGGTGGAGGGTGACCCTGCACTGCTGGGGTGTGGGGGTGGTGGGTGACATGAGTGGGGGCCTGGTGGAGGGTGACCCTGCACTGCTGGGGTGTGGGGGTGGTGGGTGACATGAGTGGGGGCCTGGTGGAGGGTGCCCCTGGTGGCTGGGGTTTGGGGGTGGTGGTAGACATGAGTGGGGGCCTGGTGGAGGGTGACCCTGCACTGCTGGGGTGTGGGGGTGGTGGGTGACATGAGTGGGGGCCTGGTGGAGGGTGCCCCTGGTGGCTGGGGGGTGGGGGTGGTGGGAGACATGAGTGGGGGCCTGGTGGAGGGTGACCCTGCACTGCTGGGGTGTGGGGGTGGTGGGTGACATGAGTGGGGGCCTGGTGGAGGGTGACCCTGCACTGCTGGGGGGTGGGGGTGGTGGGGGACATGAGTTGGACATGGGTGGGGGCCTGCTGGCAGGTGCCCCACAGTGCTGGGGGGTGGGGGTGCAAGGGGACATGAGTTGGTGTTAATTAGTTCAAGGAGACATGTGCCTTTGCTGGGGGGCATGCCCATGGTGGGTGGGCTGCCTGCGGGACATGACCAGGGATGCAGGGTAGTCCCCTGTGGTGTGGGCTGCCTGCAGGGGCCGTGGAGGGTGTACAGGGTACACCTGGGAGGACCCACACTGTCAAATCACATGTGGAACTTCCCGCGCACCCCTGATATATACGCGCCCAGGCTATTCGCGTGTGGAACTTCCCGCGCACCCCTGGAATACACGCGCCCAGGCTATTCGCGTGTGGAACTTCCCGCGCACCCCTGAAATACACGCGCCCAGGCTATTCGCGTGTGGAACTTCCCGCGCACCCCTGAAATACACGCGCCCAGGCTATTCGCGTGTGGAACTTCCCGCGCACCCCTGAAATACACGCGCCCCCAGCCTATTCGCGTGTGGAACTTCCCCCGCACCCCTGAAATACACGCGCCTAGGCTATTCGCGTGTGGAACTTCCCGCTCACCCCTGAAATACACGCGCCCAGGCTATTCGCGTGTGGAACTTCCCGCGCACCCCTGAAATACACGCGCCCAGGCTATTCGCGTGTGGAACTTCCCGCGCACCCCTGAAATACACGCGCCCAGGCTATTCGCGTGTGGAACTTCCCGCGCACCCCTGAAATACACGCGCCCCCAGGCTATTCGCGTGTGGAACTTCCCCCGCACCCCTGAAATACACGCGCCTAGGCTGTTCGCGTGTGGAACTTCCCGCGCACCCCTGAAATACACGCGCCCAGGCTGTTCGCGTGTGGAACTTCCCGCGCACCCCTGAAATACACGCGCCCAGGCTGTTCGCGTGTGGAACTTCCCGCGCACCCCTGAAATACACGCGCCCAGGCTGTTCGCGTGTGGAACTTCCTGCGCACCCCTGAAATACACGCGCCCAGGCTGTTCGCGTGTGGAACTTCCCGCGCACCCCTGAAATACACGCGCCCAGGCTATTCGCGTGTGGAACTTCCCGCGCACCCCTGAAATACACGCGCCCAGACTATTCGCGTGTGGAACTTCCCGCGCACCCCTGAAATACACGCGCACAGGCTATTCGCGTGTGGAACTTCCCGCGCACCCCTGGATCTTCCCGCGCACCCCTGTAATACACATAGCCCGCTCCCCCAGGCCCGATCGCGTGAGGAACTTCACGCGAACCCCTGTAATACACGTAGCCCGCTCCCCCAGGCCCGATCGCGTGAGGAACTTCACGCGAACCCCTGTAATACACGTAGCCCGCTCCCCCATCACGCGAACCCCTGTAATACACGTAGCCCGCTCCCCCAGGCTATTCGCGTGTGGAACTTCCCGCGCACCCCTGAAATACACGCGCCCAGACTATTCGCGTGTGGAACTTCCCGCGCACCCCTGAAATACACGCGCACAGGCTATTCGCGTGTGGAACTTCCCGCGCACCCCTGGATCTTCCCGCGCACCCCTGTAATACACATAGCCCGCTCCCCCAGGCCCGATCGCGTGAGGAACTTCACGCGAACCCCTGTAATACACGTAGCCCGCTCCCCCAGGCCCGATCGCGTGAGGAACTTCACGCGAACCCCTGTAATACACGTAGCCCGCTCCCCCATCACGCGAACCCCTGTAATACACGTAGCCCGCTCCCCCAGGCCCGATCGCGTGAGGAACGTCACGCGAACCCCTGATATACACGTAGCCCGCTCCCCCAGGCCCGATCGCGTGTGAAACTTCACGCGAACCCCTGTGATGCACGTACCCTGCTGAAATCGCGTGTTAGACTTCCCGCGCACCCCGGTATACACGCACACGTATTTTTTGTCAGCGGGTGTCCGTGTTTGTGGGTACCCCTTTGCACGTCATTTTTCCTGGAGGGCCACAGTATGGGACATTCATCATGGCAGTATATAGGTGCGATTTGTTGGTGCACCTTTTGGCGCACATTTCTTACAGCCGCAGAGACGCTACCACCTGCTTTCTTGTGGCGGTCGTGTTTGTGCCTGTGCGCTGGTTTGAGCGTGCGTTTTTTTCCCCTATTCTATTCCATGAATACGTGTTGTAGGCGAGCGTGTGGGCGTTCAGCGCACTTGTGCCCTGTACTTCCCCCGTGACGCCCACGTTTTGGCAAGTTGTTCCCCATTCCGAGTGTTACGCCCGTGTTCCGCCTACTTTTGTTGCGTGCGCCGCGCTATGTGCGAATTTCGCTGTGGCCTGTGCGATTTTCGCTGTGACCTGGCGCACGCTGTTAGATGGCCTGTGCGCCAACGTGCGCCGCGCACTTTTTTATCGCACATCCGCTGGTTTTCTCGCGCACGGCCTTCCATGAATCGACGTGCGCTGCTTTTCGTGCGATTTTCGCAATTGCACTGCGATTTTCGCTATTCCACTGCGAATCGCACGTTTTTGCCCACTTGCGCCGCGCTAATTATTCCATGAATCGGCCTCAATATGTTCTGAAATGGAATATACCACAAGAACATAAATTGGCTTCCAACATAATTACCTCACAGACACAACAGAACTGAGAACAAGACCAGACCCACTGAATACATAGGACTTATCAGAAATAGAAATAGTAAGTTTACTTCATTTTACTCATATATTTATAAACTTTTTGTATTAGATTAAAAAATATATTATCTTTTTTTTTTTCTCACAGAAATGTCTAGTACTCTGGAATGGCTAGAGGACAATTTCCCACATGAAGAAATGTCACAAGATAGTGAAACTAATGGTAAACACTTTATAATATAAACCATTTAAATATTATTATTTTGTATACATTTAACATACATATATTTTTTTTGTACAGAGCATAAGAAAATAGAAACTACCTCTGAAGAAGCTGTTATGGAAAACACGCTTGACAACATAAAAGAAAAAATTGATTTATTGTTGACCAATTTTAATAATTTGAAAACTTTTGTTGAAGATCATTTTAAAACAAAAACGTCATACCATTGCCCCACATGAACTTGTCCCTCCTCACCATATCCCAGTCAATTATCCCCAAACCCTCTCCATAATCCAAAATGTTTTGATGAGATTTCCATCCCTTCTTCACCTAATACCAATCATGTTGAAACCGCAAATTCTCCTGTTTTTGTTTCTGTTTCTACCTCACCTTCTCTGTCATAAATTATTAATATATGTTAAATAAAGTTTAATTTTTATATTGTATTGTGAATAGTTTCCGTTTTTTTTTTTTAAAAACAATAAAAGTGTCCACGGACAGTGCGAGTGTTCTGAAATGTACGTACATAAACGAAAATGGAGGTGTCCTGAAGAACACCACACCTGTTCGTACTGTTCGCTAGCAAGTTGAAACTGTTCTAAGAACACACGTGGTGTCCTGAAATGTTCGTAAAGAAACAAAAATTAAAGTGTTATAAAGAACACTATATCTGTCCGTAATGTTCGCTATGGACTTAAAACTGTCCTAAGAACACAATTGCTGTCCTGAAATGTTCGTAAATAAACGAAAATGATGTGTCCTGAACAACAGTACAACTGTTCGTAGTGTTCACTAGCAACATGAAACTGTACTAAGAACACACGCGGTGTCCTGAATTGTTCGTAAACAAACAAAAATTAAAGTGTCCTAAAGAACACTATACCTGTCCGGAACTGTTCGCTAGCAAGTTCAAACTGTTCTAAGAACGCTATTAGTGTCCTGAAATGTTCGTACATAAACGAAAATGGAGGTGTCCTGAAGAACACTATACCTGTGCGTAGTGTTCGCTACCCAATTGAAACTGTTCTAAGAACACACGCGGTGTCCTGAAATGTTCGTTTCACGTGTGACGCACTTTTAATTACTTCAGAACCCAAACAGGCATGCGCTAACCAATCTCCGTGCACTTGGTGTCCTGCGGACAGGCGCTTGCTTCGCAGACTAGTTCGCAAACAGATCATATGACCGCGCCCACACTCATCGTGTGTCCTGAAATGCGGACACTGTTCGTGTCCCCGAACAATTTAAAAGTACATTTTCAGTTAATCCATAATATTTTTCAATAAAATCTCAACATGGCACAAGTCCCACATAGCAATCTTGAGTTTCTATATACCTTTTGAAACTTTCCGATGCTTTTTTTGTGTTCGATCTGTCCGAGGTGAATGGAATCACACTACGAGCACAGAACCATATTTTAATGAAGAAGCGTACAAACAAAAGCAAACGAATACAATTGCCATAAATAGCAGTGGTCGAGGTTATGAAAAAGTGAATAATACCATAATGGAACAAGAAGTACTCCTTACAAAAATATGCCCTGAAAACTTAGAATTACCCCTCCATTCAATTGAATCAGAACGTCTAGTGTACAAATGGCCATGCACGTCAATGTGTAACATTCCCAAACAATGTTTCAAATCTTTACACCAATTCCTCAATCAATATGTAAAAAGCAAAGACAAAATCAAAATTAAATTACTGCAAAATATAGATACCTGTCCAGTGCGCAAGTACACAGGACTAGAAGGACATTCATTGGCCTGCATTACAGGACCTACTTGTAAAACCACTGTCCATGATATCAAAAGGATATCAACACATCATTCAACTATAAGAAATCTAGTCTATAAACTGTACTATGCTAAAAGTCCTGCTTTAGCACTAGCAAAGTTAAATAACATCCTTCTACATGGTACAGCAAAAGACCTACTTGAAGAAATTCACTATATCCAGAAAAAATATTTTGGAAGTGAAAGCCATTTACAGAATGAGATAGCTTTAAACCAATTAAGCAACAATTCTACACATGGCAACCTTTTGCTAAACACATACAAAAAAGAAATACTAAAATTTAAAAGTACATCAGCTGAAGTACCAAACCATGTATGTGTATGTTGCCGTAGAATTTTTTATAAAAGTAACACAAAAACTGTGGACCTATCATACAAAATAGAAGACAATGAAGATTCTAAATGGTTTGAATTAGCTCTCTACCTTCTAGCAGAAAACACATATGAAATAACTGAGCCCTTAATACTTTGCAGTTATTGCACTACAAAACTTGACAACAACCAAACTCCTTCACGTTCTATCACAAATAATTTGGAATTATACCCAGTACCAAAACCTCTACAACAACTTAATTTATATGAGAGAATCATAATTCAAACAGTACACCTATTTCAAGCAATAATACGCCTTCAACCAAAAACAGCAAAATTACCTCCCTCTGAATTGGTAAAAGGCATTCGTGGAAAAGTAGTTTATTTACCATTAAATCTAAAAGAAAATGTGCATACTCTAGGAGTGCAACGTCCAATGCAGAAATCTTTAATTATATTAGTAAATTGAGTACCTACAAAAGACAAAAAAAATGGCAACAGCTGGTAGATTTATATAAAGTTAGACAAGCCTTCCAATATCTTAAAGAGAATAATGAATATTACAAAGTAATTAATATTGAAGAAAACTTGAAAGATACAACTGAAATAATTCAAGAAACACAAGAAGCTGGTCAATTTGAGCTACTAGATCCTGCTACAATATCAAATACTTTAGACCATTATACAATTCATCCTTTGCACTGTAATGACACCGTACAAGATGTACTAGAAACTTACCAAATGCGTCAAACAAAAGGATCGCCAATCAGTATATGGGAAAAAAGTATAGAAGCACATGCTTTTCCTCTACTCTTTCCTATTGGCAAAGGAGGAAGGTATGATGATAGACCTATTCAAATATCAGCTTCAGAATACGGCTCATTACGGATGTATTCTGAAGATCCCAGATTTAGACAAAATGTGGAATACATGTTCCACCTAGTCTTTGAAAGTGAACTAGCAACTTTATGTTACGCAGTTGCACACATATTAAAATCAGGATCATACTTTCAAAATATGACAGCTACACAATTATTAGAGAAAGTGCAACAAAAGGATGAGGTTTTACAATCAAATATTTCAAATCTATTAGCAAATATGCGTGGTACTAAAGAGTACTGGTTTCAACGTCATGGAGATGTACGTTGTATGATCAGAAACCTTGGCCCACCCACTTGGTTTGTTACATTAAGTTGTGCAGAATATGCATGGGAAGATTTACATGATTTCCTACGCATATCAAATAAAAACAAAACAAAAATAGATATTCTAACACCTGGAGAACTTTGTTCTTTGGATCCTGTTAATGTTTCAAGATATTTTCAACATCGCTTCATTGCTATGCTACATTTTATTTGTAATAAAACTGTTCCTCCCCTTGGAGAAGTGCAACACTTCTTTTGGAGAAAAGAATACCAAGCCAGAGGAGCACCACATATCCACATGCTTTTATGGATTAAAGATGCTCCTAAATTTGGTCAAGACAGTGATGCCACTGTTTTACAGTTTATTGAAAAATATGTCACTTGTGAAATTCCATCAGAAGCCACAAATAGTGATCTTCGTGCACAAATTTTACAATTTCAAAGACACAAATGTGGAAAATATTGCCGTCGCAAATACAAAAACAAAGGCAAATACTACACCAAATGCCGATTTGGTTTCCCTAGACCAGTTACAAATACAGGTCAAGTAAACAACCTCATGTTTTCAGTTAGACATAGTGTTAAAGTTAAGTCACCTAAAATACATATTACATAAAAAGAAAAGAAGAAGAAAAATATATCAATGATTATAATGCAATCATTGCCCACTTATGGAATGCAAACATAGATCTGTAGTACATTGCAGACAATTCTACTGCAGTTGCACAGTATGTCACAGCATACTTAATTAAAGCAGGAAAGACAGAGCTCCAAGACCTCTGGAATGACCTGTCATTAGATAAAACAGTATCTCAGAAATTATACAGCTTGGGCATAAAAATGCTCACCCATAGAGAATGTGGATCTTATGAAGCAGCTGATCGTTTAACTGGTACTTCATTGTATGGTAAATCTGAAAATATAGTATGGCTAAGTCTTGGTCCAGCTAATTCTAGAAAAAGAGTTCTAAAATCATATGAAGATATAGAAACAATAGCCAAACATGATCCCAACAGCCAAGACATTTTAAAAAACAATTTATTGGACACATACTACCCAAACAGAAGTAATACTTTGGAAAACATGTGTCTATACCAAATAGCCCAAAACTACACATACAAAAATAATATGAAACCTGATGAAAAAAAAAGGTAAATATAGAGTGACAGACTGTGAAGGCAGCTTAGTTAAACTCACTAAACCAAATTTAATTAATCATATCAAATTGTCATTGAAGACTCCTCAACATAAAGACGTATATTACATGTCCCTGCTACAACTCTTCAAACCATGGAGAAAAGAAGAACAATTACTAGATAACTATGACTCACATGAGGATGCTTTCAAAGCAAATGAAAGCACTATTACTGATGTAAACTTTACACAGTACAAAACAATGTTGCACAATGAACAGCAACATGAAGAAGAACTCCAAGCCCAACTAGATAAGGATACTCCTGACAGTAGTCAACCTTCTGTAACAGGAAGCCAAGAACCACTGGGAGAACCACTAATAACAAATGAGGCAGAATAAGCTATGATAGAAGTAGAAAACACCATGTGTCAGTATGAAGATAAGGAAGACTTAACTATACTACAATCAAAACTAAACAATGAGCAAAGTAGCATTTTTCAAGAAGTAACAAAACAAATTGCACATGGTGTAAAACATGAAAATAAAGAATGTTCCTGCCATAGGTATAAACCTATACTACTGTTCGTCAGTGGTGAAGCTGGTTCTGGCAAAAAATTCCTAATCAAAATCATTTGTAAGTTCCTTCAACAATTGAGAAACAACATACTGTCAGCTGTTGTCACTGCCCCCACAGGTTTAGCTGCCTACAACATAGGTGGTGTTACAGTACACTGATTACTACTATTACCAGTAAAACACCAGAACAAATTAGACTATTACAAACTTTCTGCAGAAGCTGCAATGGAATTACGAAGAGTATTGAAACAAATGAAAATGTTACTAATAGATGAATTGAGCATGGTCTCCAACCTGATGTTAGCTTTGATTCACCTCAGATAACAAGAAGTACTCAAAACAGACTATGAAGAGCTCTTTGCAGGAAAACACATTATTGTTTTCGGAGATCTGCTTCAATTAACACCAGTAAAAGGTGAACCTATTTTTAAAACTTTAGGGCACAAACTCTGCCGTAAAACTGTTGGCAGCATTGGAAATGTCAACCTTTGGCACCATTTCCAATACAGAGAATTAACAGAAAACATGCGCCAATCTGCAGATCTCACTTATGCCAACATTTTAAAAAGTTTGAGAGTTGGTATACTTTCTAAAGAAGCAGAAGCAACATTGAAAACCCGGCACATTAATGCACTTTATGGCGATAATGCATGTGCTACAGATGTTATGGAACAATTAGCCCACAAAAATGTCAATTGTATGGCCTTAATGCCAACTCTTGCAAGCTGCCTCAAATTCAACGAAATAATGTTAAGTAAAGAAATGCAACAAATAATGGAAATTAGCGCCACAGACAAACTAGATGTACCTGGTATGACACTACCCATGTGTGACCAAGCCACAACAAGACTAAATAGTTTAGAAAAATCAATCTCAAACACAGCAGGCTTAGAAAAGATGTTAAAATTATCCTTAAATTGCAGAGTAATGCTTAAACGTAACCTTGACACCTTGACGTGGACCAAGGACTAGTTAATGGAGAACTGGGTACAGTTGTTGGCTTTCAAACATACCCACGTGACAACAAAATTCATTTTGTCAATATACTCTTTGACAAACTTTCAGAAGTAAAACGGATAGGACGCTCAACAGCTAGATTCCTTCTCTTCAAAGATATGTATGTACGCAGAGAACAATTTTCTCTAACTCTTGCATACGCAGTCACGATTCATAAATCACAAGGTCTCACCCTAGACAAAGCAATGATAGATATTGGTAACACAGTCTTTAAAGAAGGCATGAACTATGTAGCACTATCACGCTTATGTACACTTGACGGTCTATTTCTAATCAACTTTGATGCAAGTAAAGTAAACGCTGATATTCCTTGCATTTTAGAATATAATAGACTTCGCTCACTATACACTCCCCATCTAAACACATATTCTGTTCCACAAAAACTAAAACGTTGTAAAAGAAAACTAAATCAAACAGAAATGCAACAGGACGTCACTGCAAATCCTCCAAAGAGAGTAAAAGAAACTAATACTTCATCAAGTACCACAAACAAAAAAGAATCAATTAGAGAAAGTAAACCAGGTACTTCTTTAAAGAAGGAAGACAAACTCCAAAAAAAGCAGTTAGATACAGAACTACCTGTACCATTTAAATTCTCAAATATAGTTGGTATAAGTTGCTATGCAAATGTAGCAATGAATATTCTATTTCAATTACCACCAATTGTTGACAACATTTACTTACACAGTACAGACCCATTGTGTTTGCAAATGTTAGTACTTCACAGAAATGCAGCAAACAATCCTGACAACACATATAGGGCCTCATTACGACCCAGGCGTTAAGGGTTAACGCCGTCGTTAACCCTTAACGCCTATTCCGATTTTAACGGCTGCTTTTAGCAGCCGTTAAAATCCATGGCGCTAACCTGCCATGATGCTAATTACGCCACCGTAATTTACGGTGGCGTAATTAGCGCCTTCCCCACTCCCATTATGCCCTATGGGGCAAAAATGGGAACGGGGAAGGGAAAATGGGAAATGGGGATTTACCGCCCCACTCACCTTGGAATGGGGCGGTAAATCCGCCATCCACCATGGTGTAAACATAGTTTACACCATGGTGGTAAAGTTGGCGCAATTAGCGCCTGGGTTGTAATGACCCCCATAGTGTTTTTGGAATAAGACGACAATTGGACTACTGTGCTGGAATGGTGAAATTCACTATAAACTCACAGGAAGATCAACAAGAATTTCTAATGTACTAACTACAAGTACTGGAAAACAAAAACATACCTATAAATGAAATCTTTCAGATTTCATACATGTGGAAACATACATGCACTCTCTGCAACAATGTGACACAAGAAGAAATCCCCAATAAACGCTTCATATATATATCAATACCAAATTGTGAATCCATTCCATTTCAGCAACTTGTACAAAATGCAAACCATGGTAGATTATGCTCTACCTGCAATTCAGATAATCGCTCCACGTTAGTAATACAAACACATGGTAAATACGTAATACTAATGCTTCTACGTTACAATCCAGATGGTACCAAAAACAACTGCAAGCTGACTGGATTCACACATGGTCAAATATCACTTGGTAAGAAAACCTTCACAACAATAGGTATAATCTACCACGCAGGAGCCACAACCAATTCAGGGCACTACACTGCATATATAAAAAAGAAATGTGGATGGTTTTAATGTAATGATAGTACCATTACTCTAAAGCAGAGATTACCAGCAAATCTTACAAACGCTTATTTGATGTTCCTAAAACCAAAATTTGATAAATAAACTGTATTTAAACCTTTAGATAAATTTGTGTTAAAAAATATAAACTGTTAGAATACTCCAAAAGCTATCTAACTGCTCAAAGATTCTACAACAACTAATCAGATAAATGAATACCACTAAATTAGTCCAAAAATACACAGTTAGAATACGCGAATTGGTATCTAACTGTCCCAAAATTTAACAATATCCAAATAGATAAATCAAAACCACTAAAATATATTAAGAAAATAGACAGTTAGAATACGCCAATTGGTATCTAACTGCTCCAAAATTTTATAACATCAAAACAAATGAAGAATCTGTTACTGCTCCAAAAAAAATACAACAAAGCAAAGTATAAAGCATTAGCCAGAAACAACAAGTGAACACTGAAAACAAACAAACAAATAAACTGTAGCATAACAGAAAAAGGTTTTTTTTTTAATCCAACCTGGATTTTTTTTTCTTCCACAGACCCAATGATTTTAGCAACTAACACAGAAACTGAGCAAATTGCACAATACTCTGATTTGTACTCTACTAAATATGAGGGTCGAAAAAAAAATAAATGTATATTGCTTATACAATGTAATAAGTCATTACAAAATACTAATACTAACATGCTATTTTCTTTTATCACAGAAATGAAGAAGAAAAACATGGACTCCCATTACTAGACCAAACAGTAAGTATACAATAATAAGGACAACGATAGCGGCATATCACATCCATAGAATCTAATACATTTGTTCCTTATACATTTGTTTTTCACCCAAAGTTATAAGCAAATATGAATGGGATATGCTGCGGTGGTTGTTGCCAGGGCATAGAGTCTTGGGTGCATGGCCAAATGGCCATGCACCCAAGACTCTATGCCCTGGCAACAACCACCGCAGCATATCACATCCATAGAGTCAAACATTTCAACTATGATCTATGGGAAACTTTTAATGTTCGCAAACAATGTGAGTGTTCTTAGAACACTTTGAACTTGCCAGCGAACAATACGGACACCGTTTTCAGGACACCCCCTACGAACATTTCAGAACAACGCGATAGTTCTTAGAACACTTTTAACTTAACAACGAACAATACGGACAGCGTCCTAAGGACACCCCCTACGAACATTCCAGGACACCGGGAGTGTTCTCAAAAACGTCTTCAGAACACCCCCATCTTGTTTATTTGCGAACATTTCAGGACACCGCGAGTGTTCTTAGGACACATTCAACTTGACAGAGAACAATACGAACAGCGTCCTCAGGACACCCCCTACGAACATTCCAGGACACCGGGAGTGTTCTTAGAAGCGTCTTCAGAACACCACCATCTTGTTTATTTGCGAACATTTCAGGACACCGTGAGTGTTCTTAGGACACATTCAACTTGACAGAGAACAATACCGACAGCGTCCTCAGGACACCCCCTACGAAAACTCCCCAGACACCGCGAGTGTTCTTAGAAGCGTCTTCAGAACACCCCCATTTTGTTTATTTGCGAACATTTCAGGACACCATGGGTGTTCTTAGAACACATTCAACTTGACAGAGAACAATACGGACAGCGTCCTCAGGACACCCCCTACGAACATTCCAGAACATTAGAAGCGTCTTCAGAACACCACCATCTTGTTTATTTGCGAACATTTCAGGACACCGCGAGTGTTCTTAGGACACATTCAACTTGACAGAGAACAATACGGAGAGTGTCCTCAGGACATCCCCTACGAACATTCCAGGACACCGGGAGTGTTCTTAGAAGCGTCTTCAGAACACCACCATCTTGTTTATTTGCGAACATTTCAGGACACCGTGAGTGTTCTTAGGACACATTCAACTTGACAGAGAACAATACGGACAGCGTCCTCAGGACACCCCCTACGAACACTCCCCAGACACCGCGAGTGTTCTTAGAAGCGTCTTCAGAACACCCCCATTTTGTTTATTTGCGAACATTTCAGGACACCACGGGTGTTCTTAGAACACATTCAACTTGACAGAGAACAATACGGACAGCGTCCTCAGGACACCCCCTACGAACATTCCAGAACATTAGAAGCGTCTTCAGAACACCACCATCTTGTTTATTTGCGAACATTTCAGGACACCGCAAGTGTTCTTAGGACACATTCAACTTGACAAAGAACAATACGGACAGCGTCCTCAGGACACCCCCTACGAACACTCCCCGGACACCGCAAGTGTTCTTAGAAGCGTCTTCAGAACACCCCCATTTTGTTTATTTGCAAACATTTCAGGACACCGCGAGTGTTCTTAGAACACATTCAACTTGACAGAGAACAATACGGACAGCATCCTCAGGACACCCCCTACGAACACTCCCCGGACACCGCGAGTGTTCTTAGAAGCGTCTTCAGAACACCACCATCTTGTTTATTTGCGAACATTTCAGTACACCGCGAGTATTCTTAGGACACATTCAACTTGACAGAGAACAATACGGAGAGCGTCCTCAGAACACCCCCTACGAATACTCTTCAGACACCGCGAGTGTTCTTAGAAGCGTCTTCAGAACACCCCCATTTTGTTTATTTGCGAACATTTCAGGACACCACGGGTGTTCTTAGAACACATTCAACTTGACAGAGAACAATACGGACAGCGTCCTCAGGACACCCCCTACGAGCATTCCAGAACATTAGAAGCTTCTTCAGAACACCACCATCTTGTTTATTTGCGAACATTTCAGGACACTGCGAGTGTTCTTAGGACACATTCAACTTGACAAAGAACAATACGGACAGCGAACTCAGGACACCCCCTACAAACACTCCCCGGACACCGCGAGTGTTCTTAGAAGTGTCTTCAGAACACCCCCATTTTGTTTATTTGCGAACATTTCAGGACACCGCGAGTGTTCTTAGAAAGCATTCAACTTGACAGAGAACAATACGGACAGCATCCTCAGGACACCCTCTACGAACACTCCCCGGACACCGCGAGTGTTCTTAGAAGCGTCTTCAGAACACCACCATCTTGGTTATTTGCGAACATTTCAGTACACCGCGAGTGTTCTTAGGACACATTCAACTTGAAAGAGAACAATACGGAGAGCGTCCTCAGGACACCTCCTACGAACACTCCCCGGACACCGCAAGTGTTCTTAGAAGCGTCTTCAGAACACCCCCATTTTGTTTATTTGCGAACATTTCAGGACACCGCGAGTGTTCTTAGGACACATTCAACTTGACAGAGAACAATACGGACAGCGTCCTCAGGACACCCCCTACGAACATTCCAGGACACCGGGAGTGTTCTCAAAAACGTCTTCAGAACACCCCCATTTTGTTTATTTGCGAACATTTCAGGACACCGCAAGTGTTCTTAGGACACATTCAACTTGACAGAGAACAATACGGACAGCGTCCTCTGGACACCCCCTACCAACACTCCCCGGACACTGCGAGTGTTCTTAGAAGCGTCTTCAGAACACCCCCATTTTGTTTATTTGCGAACATTTCAGGACACCGCAGGTGTTCTTAGGACACATTCAACTTGACAGAGAACAATACGGACAGCGTCCTCAGGACACCCCCTACAAACATTTCAGGACACCGGGAGTGTTCTCAAAAACGTCTTCAGAACACCCCCATTTTGTTTATTTGCGAACATTTCAGGACACCGCGCATGTTCTTAGAACACATTCAACTTGACAGAGAACAATACGGACAGCGTCCTCAGGACACCCCCTACGAACACTCCCCGGACACCGCGAGTGTTCTTAGAACAGTTTCACTTTGCTTGCGAACAAAACGGACACATATTGACTCCTTAGAACACCCCCTAGTCAGTTTATTTAGAACATTTCAGAACACCCGTGATGTCCGCAAACAAATCGAACACAAAAAGAACGTCTAACACATAAAAAACACAACTTTCATCCTATCTCATACACTCCCACCCTCCCCAAACACTCCTACACACCAACACACTCTACAAAATACACATTTTGAACAAAGTTTCACCGCGCTGTCGGGGGACGTCCGCAAATCCAAGATGGCGGGCGCTACCGAAAAATCTGACGCGATTCACGCTCCACGCCGTCCAATCAGCAAACACGTTGCATGTCCACGAACATCACGCAAGACGATTGGCCAATCAGGACACTGTCCGCGGAGCGAACAGGGAAGTGAGTCCGCGAACCGAACACAGATATCACTAATATTTTTTTACCTACTTTTTGGTCATTTTAAAAAAAAACTACTGGACGGATTTTCACCAAATTTGCAAAAGCACGCTTTCGGGACCAAGCCGCTGCTCCTGGTCCAAATTTGGTGGAAACCCGTCCAGGGGTTTGGGCTGTAGGCGCGAGCAAATTTTTTTTCCAATTCACTCTATGGCGAGTGAGTATAATGTATACAAATATGAGCATATAGAGGGAAGGTAGAGTAATAAAAATAAAACTATGAGAAAGTGCTGATAACCATAATGATTATCTTCATGCACAGAAAGGATTGCTCTCTTTCAAGCCTGTATTTCCGCTATGAATATGTTACATATGATGTGACTGGACCCTAAGTCTACAAATATAGTACCTTTTCAATTTTTACTTCCTGACTGTTACTGAAGAAAACTATGTGGCTTCGATATGTCAGTAAAGGATAAAAAGGGAGAGCCAGCCATGTGATGTCATCAGTGATGTCATCAATGACATTTGCAATGTCATCTTTGATGTCCTGTGTGTTAGTCTTAGCAGTGCACGGTGGTGGCGCCAGTTATTTTTCATAGTTTACCATAACTTGCGATTTTCAGGGGTCTTTCGGCTGTACTTAGAACCATAACGTCCTTTAAACAAACATTTTTTAATATCACGCAAACAATATACAAACATGGTGTGCAAAAACCAACTTCTACAGATGGCTTTACACAGAATGTTGCAAAGTAAGAATTTATGCTTGTTCACAGTGAAGGTCAGCTGCTTCCACAACTTCTACAGATGGCTTTACACAGAATGTTGCAAAGTAAGAATTTATGCTCGTTCACAGTGAAGGTCAGATGCTTCCACTTTTTTCTCGGGCCCCGGAGAGGCTCAGGAAGGGGACTATAAGGTTGTATTGTGTTTTGACCTTGACAGACAGAGATTGTGATGAAAGACTTCTCTTGAAGGAGTGTTGCTAAAACGTAAGAGAAGATAAAGATGAAATTTCTGAAACGATACCACTTTTATATATTATATCACTATGCGAAAGATCGTTGGCACACGCGGAGTCGTATTTTGGGACTGCACCACTCGTAGACAATGGAAATTGCAATTGTACTGTAAGTAACCCTTTAGATTATTTTATACCAAATATAATTACAATAGCGTAGCATTAAAGACCGCTCAAGTTGAACTTGTTTGTTGAAAGTGGCATAATGTTTTCTACCGCGCACTATCACCGCCGAGTTGATCCCCTGTCGTTTAGAGGGCTCTGAAAAAGGCAGATGACACAGGATGGGTTAATAGAAATAATTTAACCGGTCTATAGGCGGTCAAGCGCTTTACTCGCTGTGCCACTTCACTGTAGCCTGTCAAGTGGCACAGCGAGTAGAGCGCTCGCTTTGACATCCGTGCACAGCTTGCTAAAGCAAGTTTCAATCGTGGCAAGGCCAAACTCAGCCTTTCATCATTCCGTGGTAGATAAATGAGCACCACACAACGTGGTTAATAATAAGCACCGCTTAGATACCTCACGGTTCTTAGCACTATATGAATGAGAAAATATTATTATTTTATTATTAACATACTCTGTTGCACTATCTCCGATAGCAAATATTTTCACGCCCTAATAAATAAAATGATGATTTTTAATGAAGATCGGCTGGTGAGACTAATTTATGTTTTTTAAAACAGGTATGTGGCTCCATTTTGCCTATGTCACGATTTACAGACTCCAGCGGATGGGGCCTTCAACTGCCAGGTGCAGGTCCAAATATGCAACTTCATGACCCTCACCATTTTATGGGACAATCGCCAAGGACCAATATGCCCTTACGCAGTACTAGCGGCTACAAACAACATACCAACCAATAGGGTGGTCTAATGGCTCGTTGTTGGAGCAACCTTCCGTTTATCAGAGCGACTATTTACTGCTTTTATCATAAACCAACAGCCTATCTACCGCAAAGGAACAACGCGCGGCTTCAAATAAACTTTTGCTGATCGACAGCAGAGACAATAGCAAATCGCTGAATATTCACTAAACATTTCATGTGAAATAAATGTACTTTACCAAATGTACAATCCTGCTGTTTACTTTTGAACCACAGTTTCATATTCCGAATTGTGGCGCACTGAGTTGTAAGCTGATCTAACACCCTCTGTACCGCAAAGGAACATCGTGTGCCTCAACATGAACTTTTGCGGATCGACAACAAAGACAAATGCAAATTGCTGAATATTCTCTAAACATTTGATGTCAAATAAATGTACTTTACAACATTTACAATCTTGCTGTTTGCTTTTAAGTCACTGTTTCATATTCCGAATTGTGGCACGCTGTGTTGTGACATAATATGTGTTGTCTTCCGGGTTCTGTGTAAAGTCACTTAGAACTGCAGAGAACTGGGCGTGTTTGATTACGCACCCTGTAACGTCACGGAGAGAGGCGGGGAATATGAATGCTTTGATAATATCAGGCTTAGGGGCGGGAGATATGATTTAGTGTCGCAAAAGCAAGTCAGCCAGGTCAATAGCGCCAGTCATAAGATTATCACATAATGTCGGCGCACACCAGCCGGATTTATCGTTTCTTTAGTGGACAAAAAGTCGGTTGACACCCTTAGGAAATTGTACTATTAGCGGACAAAAGGAGTGGTCTTAAAACACTTTCACCCTGACAACGAACAATACAAGCAACGTTCTCAGAACACCCCCATTTTGTGTAATTGCAACCATTTTGGGACACTGCAAGTGTTCTTAGAACACATTCAACTAGACAGATTACAATACGGACAGCGTCCTGACGACACCCCCAGTTTGTGTATTTACGAACAATTAAGTACACCGCAAGTTTTCATAGCTCATTTTTACCTTTCTTGCGAACAAAAATTACACATACTCCGTCCTCTAAACACCCCACCATTTAGTTTATTTACAAAATGTCAGAACAGCCGTGTTCTCCGCGGACAAATCGAACGCAACAAAAACGTCTAGCACATAAAAAAACAAAACATTGAACCTATCTTATACTCACCCACCCTCCCCAAACACTCTTACACACCAACACACGGCAATAAATACAATTTTTTATCCACGTTTCACTGCGCTGTACGCGGTCGACTGCGAATACAAGATGGCGGATGCCACACAAAATCTGACGCGTTCCACGCCCCTCACCGTCCAATCAGCGAACACGTCGCATGTCCGTGGACATGACGCAAGGCCATGGGCCAATCGGGGTGCTGTCCGCGGAGCGAACAGGGAAGTCCGTCCGCGATGTGAACACAGATATCACTAATTTTTTTGCCTTACATTTTGGTCATTTTAAAAAAAACTACTGGACAGATTTACCCCAAATTTACAAAAGCACGCTTTTGGGACCAGGCCGCCACTCCTGCCGCAAATTTGGTGTAAATCCGTCCAGCGGTTCGGGCTGTACCAGTTGTCTACGTAGAACAACCGTTATATTTTCAATAACTGCAGAGCCTCATTCCTATGAGCCTCATGTGCTTCAAAGTGTGCCTTACGCTTCAGCGCCTGAAACTCCATGTACCACCTTCTTCAGGACCAAACAGAATACAGGGACTCCTGAGGACCAAAGCAAGAAAGAAACTCTATAAAGAGCCAGCACAGTTGAATTGCTAAAAAGGCAAACATAGCCAATGTAAGCATGACTAAAACTAAACACCAAAGCCCAAAATGCATGGGTGCACCGCCACAAGGAAACATAAGAAAAGAGAGAAAAAGCACTACCACCATATCCACATGTTTAAAACAGGGTGGAATCACTGAATAGCTACTGAGAATGTGTACCCTGCTGTCAGCACTCATCCTGTAGCAGGGGGAGCAGGAGCTTATCCGTGCCAAAGACCCAAAAGTATGAGGTCTGTTGTACGTACAAAATGGAGGCAGGTCTGATGGGGCACTATGGACATAATAAATAATAGTTGCATCATTGCTAGGTGTTTCTAAAAGTATCTTAAAGCCACCAGCCTTCAAAGAGGGGAAAGGCGCCTACCTTAGAAGTTAACTGGGCCATTTTATGCTGCCATCCACAGAGTCCCTTCCTATTGGGATGCCGAATCACTGTAGCTAGCCTATGCAATTATTTCCAAAGCAGATTCTAAAAAAATGAAGGGACAGAAGGGCAGGTGCCCATTACAAAATAAAATGAAATAAAATAAAACCCATACAGAGCTTTGAGAGCCAGCATGTTTTGTGAGAGAAGTACACTTACAGGGTCTTAAAGTAGTATTGCATGTGTTTTAAGGAGCAGACAGTCAACATTGTATCAGCCTTGTATTGGAAACTTGTATGTGGGATCTGGGTCGAGCGGTCAGACTTGCCGGTATGAGCAACGTGTCAACACCTAAACATCAAACAAAAAGAGAGGCTCACATTAGGCTCAGTCTCCCTTCATAGCTATGCATCAAAGTTCCTGTCGTTGCCTTCACCAAGCACCCTGTGCACAGCTTACCTTGCTGACGGTGCCAGAGCTTCATGTATGCATCTGGGCGAGTACCGATTGTGAAGACAACCAAATGTTTAAAGTGTACGTTACTCGACTGGAGTTGAAATATCACGAGAGCAAGCTCACAGAGGGACAGTGCATACTGGAACGCTAGCTAAATGTTCCCAAAACAGGGAGGTGCCATGTTAGAATAGCAGACCCTGCACATGAAGAACTATATGTCTTAGGTTAGATATAATAAAGGTCAAGTGTAGAGGAGCATGCTGGCATTGAGAAGTGCATTGCATGACTCCTAAACGGTGACCAGGCTCATAATAAACTTGTCCAGAAAGCTAAATTCTCCAAGGGAATCTAACCTGCATGTGCATTCCCACAATCCTGGCAGTATATGGAAGCCCATGGTGGGCAGAGCAGGTGAACTTGAAAGATTAAAGAATATCGAGAATTAATACCACATAATAGAAATACACCAGTCACAAGTCCCAAGGTACCATGTACATTTATTAACAAACAGCTGTCTGGCTCTCAACACCCGCAATGTTTGCAAGCAGACACTGTGACATGAGAGAGTGCTGGACATTTCAAAAACACAAGTATTTATACAAGTTTTCCACAATCCCGGACACATCGTCCAGCCCTTCATCGTGGAATACATTTACCTACTGTTCATGGCCTATCCACATAACTAGGTCATGCTTAAACATCTTTGAATAGTTTGTTGTTTTCCTTTAAACATTTCACATGTTTTCCAAAAATAAAACACAATGGTAACATTGTTTATTTTGCTCGCTTATATTTATCTATCATTTGTTCTTGGGTTTAAAGTCAGCTTAGTTTCAAGGCGCTAAAACAAAGATTTCTGCAAGAAGAGCACGTTCAACTATTCATCATTCTACTTTGCTGTTTGAACGGGGAAGGCACCATTGGAACAGAAATTACTGATTAGTACTGCTTTTGTTTAACTCCAAGGTTTCTCAGTGTAGGACAAATAATCCACTTTAGCAGCTTCACCATTCTTATGTACGTTGACATCATGGAAACAGTACAAAGTTCATTTTGCTCTGCTGGAGCCAGAAGCACAATTCTAAACATGGGACAGAAAGCAAGAGGCGATCAAAATGGCGGATAACTCAAAATTGCGGCATAATCAGCCTCTTTCAGGTTCATTCAATGCAATTTATAGTGGGATGTGAATGTGCTTAGGCCAATCGTTTACTATCAGGCGGTATTCATGCAAAATATACTTTTACAAACTGGGTGTGTGGTTGCTATGTTCTGGTGCAGTATAAGCACCTAGTGAGGCAAGCGGCATGCCTATGACATACAAAACACTGTGCAAAATCACTCGTTGGTATCTCAATGTTTTGGGCATTTCTTCAGTGAGCCCTTTCTCCAAACAGTTCAGACGGTATATTCATCTCGCATCTTTGTATAGAAGTATTTGCTGTGGATTGTTTGCATATTTAACTGTGTCAAATACCCAACACAATAGGTCATCAGCAGTGTGTTGATATTCCAAAAAGTGTGAAACCAATAGGGCAGCAATATTTTTAGATTGGATCCTGGACCTGTGTTAATTGATGCAGACTTGTACCGCTGTGGTGGTCTGCCCTACATAGCGAAGGCCACACAGGTATTGAATACAGAACCACATTTGCCCAGTTCTGTGCGTTCATGCAAGGGAACACTCACATGCTCTAGAGTTCCTAGAGTTCTCTCGTGCTGAGTCTTCCCCCCATGACCTGCACCTCAGCACTCAGAACCAGGCAGATCTTTGCAAACTCTGCATCTGATGGGCCTCCTCGTTAGTGCACTTGGAACTCGTCTCAGCCCGCTTGGGGGCTCCCTGGAATGCAGCAAGAATGCCCTCAGCTTGCCAAGGGGCTTCTAAAATGTACTAGGGGATCTCCACCAAAATGTAACTCCAGGGAATAAAAGTACTCCAAAAGAAATGGGTCATACACCAATCAAGAAGTAATGCAAATGTATTGGACTGAAACAGCTGAGAAATACAGTTCAGACAGCCCTGTGGAACTGAACTGAAATGAGCTGCCAACGCCACCCACTGCAGCTGAACATTTTATACATACTTTGCCAAATTACATACAACATGTTAGTTACATATTAAGGCAGGTCCCATTAGCTGATTGGTAGGCCTAAGTCATTCCCCTATATCCAAATATATGTTGAGTGACCCTAATTGGACAATACCTCTTTTGGACATGGGGTCATTACGAGGTTGGAGGTAAGGGATTACCGGTACCGGTAAGGGTGCCGATGCCGGTAATCCCTTACCTCCGTATTCCGAGTTCCCTTTGCGGGTCCTTCCTTACCTCCTGCTTTTAGCAGGAGTTAAGTACGAGACCCACAAAGGTACCTCGGAGGTAATTACGGTACCGTAATTTACGGTGCCATAATTACCTCCTTCCCCATTCCCATTGAGCCCTATGGGGCAGAAATGGGAATGGGGAAGGGCAAAAGGTGAATGGGGAATTACCAGTCCCTCCAACCCTGGAATGGACCAGTAATTACTCCATTCACCATGCCGGATTTGGGACGGTTTCGGAGGCAACCATGGAGCTAATTACTCCATGGTTAGCTCCAAACCCGGAATGAGGCCCAATTACATTAACAGCTCTCATAACATCACAAACCTTCCCACACTGGCCCTCAATTATGTGATTGTATTGATCAGTTAAAAAGATGTGTTTGCCATTGGTTGGCAATGTTCAATGTACAACATGACTTCAGCTGGAAAGGGGCAAGACATCCACACTGAGTCGGAGCAATGGTGTGCCCCACAGACAACAGTGAGGACACTCTACAATGCTGCACTCTAGGGACACAGAAGCCTCTACCCGCTGATTGACTCCTCGTCCTGCACCTCATAGTCCCTACCACAAGACTCTGACACCCCGAGCTCCCTTCTCATGCCTTCCTGCCAGGTGATATCTGAATAAATTATACTACACTATGGCAGGAGTTTAATTAACAGTATTTCATTTCTATTTCTCTGCCAATTCTCCAGGGTGCTTAGCTCATTGGTCTCCAAAGTATCCTTTACAGTGACTTTGCTGTGGCTGATTCTCCTGGGAAACTTCAGCTGTGAAATATTTCAGCACCCTGTTTCTGCTGATTGCTCAAGAAATGCATACTGTTTGTGACACAACTACCTGAAGCCCTTTTCTTATGAGTATCTGTGACAAATGCTTCCCTAATGTAGCCCTACAAACAGAATGACTTCTCTCTTGTTCACATATTGCTCATAAACCCCTGCCATATACCCCCACCCAGTGCCTGCTTTATGCAACTATGCCCTACTATGCCCAAAGCACCCACGCTTCTTGAGTTTCTCCATGCACCTGTTTTAGTGCCACTTTATGCAAGTAGCACCGCTTTCAATAAAGTCCCCAACCCTGATGTCACCCATCACGTTACTCTTGACATCACTACGTAACTTACGCATCTGGTACCTGTGCCCCCATTGGCACCTTTGGATTTGGACCTTTACAACAGGGGCATAGGGTACAGTTTCGTAGGGTGAAGGGGTGTATTACCTGCTTTGACCTTGTATTTTCATTTCTTCTGAGGCATTCTGCAAGGGGTGTTGTTTGGCCCTATGCAATGACACAGGCTGTAGAATGCCACAACTTGGCAGTCTAGGCTGGTTTCTGCACCTCCAGAGAAGTGCATTGCTACATGACCGAGGAAAGCTGGAGAAGACTCTCAAAGGTAAAAGATGCCATGAGATGGACATCTTACTTTTCTCAGTCGGTATGACTATTTATATGGAGATGTGTCTTCCCAGGCATTTGTTACTACTTACATTGTTTTTGGGTGTCTGAGTGCCCAATTATTGGTGGTAAGCATGTCAAACTGCTAACAGCTTTCGTTGAATATTTTGGATGCTCTTGTGTCAGCAACAAGGATATGGTTTTTCTGCTTGCTATGACTGTGCCAGGGGTTTATTCACTTTATTTGATGATTATGGACACACACAGTTTGGATTCAGCCTGATTCATCGGTGACGGGCATCGGGGATGTGGCTTCACTGTGTGTGCTCCACAAGGGCTGCTATTCCAGTGAAGTAGATTTGCACAACCTGATTGAATACATTCTGTCCCTGTGCCCTTTGGCCTGCCAAGAGGATGACTAGTGCCTGTGGCTGAGGACAATGTCCCTCATGCAGCTCTATTGGTATGCCATGCTGTGTAGCAACATTTTACAGGACACAAAATGCCTTAATGATCTGGCATACTACAGGCATACTACTGCATTCCTGAATGATGTGTGCAGGATTGTTGAGAGTGGGTAGGCACTGTCCCCTGCAAGGTGGAAATGGATGTTGTTAGCATTGATTGTCATGGGCTGTTGCTATGTGTGTCATGTGACTGCTTGCATGTGCATGATAGTTGATACTCACCGATGAGCAGGTGATCACAAAGGTTCCTGATGCGAGGGCCTGGTAATATGGAGAACAGCAGTAAATGAAGGTTTCATGTATGCTTCTGGGGAAATTGGCATTCACATGCATGATTACCCCCTTTGCATCACAGATGGCCTGTGCATTGATTGAATGCCAATGTTTCCAGTTGCAGTACATGTGCATGCTCTCCAAATGATTGGGGAGCTGTAGCACAACATGCGTACAATCAATGGCTCTCACTACCTGTGGGAAGTTTGCTGTTGCATAAACCTCCTAGCACACTCTCTGCCTTGCCTGTAGTGTGTGTGGCATGTATATGTGCCTGTGCATATGTGATGTTATACAACACAATACCTTTCTGTAGGGACCAGGATTCAATGGGCTGCAATGTAACAGCAACAATCGCAAAAGAGTGCTGAAATAAGCCTGTTGACATGAAATGTAGTACTGTCAGCACCTTTTCCCAGGGTGTTGGTGCATGGGAGCATATGGTGGGTCATGCACAGTCTTCCTCCCACTCCCTGACCAGGTCTAGGATGACATGAGGATGGAATCTGTACCATACATACACCTCATTTTCTGGAATCCCAAATAGCATTGAGCGAGGATGGAACATCCTGTTCCTCATCAACCTCCTCTGTCTTCCATGAACATGAACAATCACTGCAACTACAACAGGATTCATCCTGGAAGTCCTATTTTGTAATGATGTGCATTGCAAGCATTTGTATGTAGCTTTTGCGCTTTGTGGATTGCATTGTGCATCATGTGGCAATGAGATCACAACGTTTGCATGTGCTTGTTCACTCTGGGAAGTTGCAGGTAGGAATCCATGTATTGGGTTATGTTTGTGCTTGACTGGGCATGTTCGTATTTTACGTGACTTGTCCCTCCACACTCCCACATTATTTCTTGTTCTTCCTCACCTTGCGCAAATAATGGGGAATATGCATGTTCCGTCCCTATTTGTTTCTTTGCACTTGCCAGATTTGGATTTCGTAGGCCTGTTTTCCCAGTTGGTCGAGTTAATTGTCTATTCACATCTGTTTGACACCATGTAGATGGAAAGTCACCAAGGGATACATACAAAAGAGATAAGGGATGCCAATTTGTCAATGATTAAAATTGTGTCTTTGTTCAGCTTTGATATACAAATATGGATGTACAGTAAATTGCTGATAACACAACTCGCTATGTTACATCATAGTTGAGAAAAGCTGAGATGTGGCCTGACTTATCAGCAGACAAATGTCTTAGTCAGAAACTACTAAGCTTTGGACTAAACATGCTCTCACACAGACAGTGTGGAAGCTAAAAAGCTGCAGACAGACTAACTAGTTTGCTTTGGTACGGCTGTGGCATTAATATAGTATTGTAAGGTCTTGGGCCAGCTATTAATAGAAAAATGGTACTGAATCCTTTGACTGAAATTAAACAGGCAGTTGAAAGAATATCTGAAAGTGCATACATTTTGAAAACAATGTAATTGATACATATTATCCAGATAGGTCTGGAACATCTTTGTGTGTAATGCTACTCATATCGCAAATATTGAAGTGAACAATTACAGAGGATGGTTTAAAGTTCATGAATGGATGCACTGGTTGTCTGGTGAGACATGAAAAGCTATGTCTCATCAACCACATCAAACTGCCTTGCCTGAAGGAATTATTTTTTGGGATGGTTTAAAGTTCATGAATGGATGTACTGTTTGTCTGGTGAGACATAAACAGCTATGTCTCATCAACCACATCAAACTGCCTTGCCTGAAGGAATTATTTTTTGTTTGTCTTCTTCAGTTGTTCTTCCCATGGCTTGCAGAGACTGAACTGCTTAGAATTTTTGAAAAAGTTCAACAGTAATATTTGCAAAAAAAGAAAATATTACCTATCAAAAGTTTGAACAGTACCTACACCTACTCTAAAAAGAACTACGCCAAGAAGAACCTTTGGCAAATGAATAGGCAAAAGAGACTCCTGAAGCAGTCAAGATTCAGCCGAAGGAAGTGAACATGTGTTAGTAGAGTCAATCATTCAAACAGATGTTGAGCTTGCCATAAAAGAAGTGGAGAACACAATACTACAAACTAAGCTTACACAACAACATTTTAAGATGGTAGTAACTACACTAAAGGAAGAGCAGAAGGAAATGTATGATACAATCAAATAAAGGTTCTGAAATTATCTAAAACATGATAAGCATGTATATCCCTGTGTCCTATACAAAGCATTTTTGACCTAGGTTAGTGGACAAGTAGGAACAGGAACATCTTTTTTAATTGATGTGTTGCAAGCAAATGATGCAACATATTACTGAAGGTTCTCTGTCATATATTGTAACCGCTCCTATGGCTTAGCAGCATTCAATATAGGTGATGTTACTTTACATTGATTGTTGATGCTATCAGTGGAGCATGATAATACACTGCAATATGGGAAAATTGCATCAAATGTAGCACACAATGTAGGAATAACTGTAAGAAAATTAAATGTCCTGATTATGGATGCAGTGAGCATTGTGTCTAACTTGATGCTAGCTTTCATCACTTGTGAATACAGGAGCTCTTGAGGACTATGATATTTTGTTTGGAAGTAAACATATGCTTGTTTTGGTAGATTTATTACAGTTAAATCCTGTGAAAGGTCAACCAGCCTATAAATTATTCAATCAAAGGATAATCAAAGATCTATAAGTAGCATTGGTAATGTCAACCTTTGGAAAATGTTTTGAATTGAATAAACTTACCATTACTATGAGTCAGTCTGCAGATTTAGAGTACTTCACAACAAGTACAGCTGCCGAAGAACATGTACAAACTCTCATTGCATTCAAGTTATTCATAAATGTTCAATTCCAATACCTTCTCATAAAAACGAATTCAGAACTGATTATATTTTACAATTTATTCTTATGTTATTCTTATTTTCTTTTTTGAAATCATCAAATATAAAGACAGTATACAAAAATGACAGTCATTAAAACATTAATGGAAAACATACCATGACATCTGTACTTGAACAATTTCATCATATTAACATAACACACCATATTGTGATCACACATACTGACTCATCCATATCAATTGCATACATACACATTAAAAAAACAGTCATGCTTGTGCAAACACACGCAATAATAGCAATTTATCTTAAACCGAAAGTTCCCACAATTAGACCATCAATGCAGAGGAATATTTGTTATCTAATAAATGGATCAATGTTCTAATAAATCTGCCATATATAATCTGGTTGTTCTAATATATGCAAGTGTTTATATGAACCAAAACAATCCTAAAATGGAGGTTGAGCTGTTGTAATGTCTACTCGACTTTCAAGCATGGTATTTGAAGTCCTTTTACTACCCACGCCCTCATCAGGACATGAAGAAGTATCTTCATTTCAGTTCACATTGGTGGATGTTGGATCCATTTGGCTAACAGTTAGTCTGACTTGTCTGTATTTTACACGTTCTCAAACTTGAATACACAAACAAATGCAAAGAAGAGAAAAAGATACAAATTACTCCATCAATGTGTGGCCCAACAATGATTCCAATGAATGGATCAAGCCATATACTTGTTTTTGTTCCTCTCAAGTTTCAATTTCTAAACTGCAAGGAATATATCACTTTACTAATCCTAAACATTAAGGCATAAGATGCTGTGGATCTGTCTCTATTCCGACCCATTCATGCAACAATTTAAAACAGAGAAAAAAAAGGGGGGGTGGAAAAAAGAAATCATTTATTTCAAGAGGGTTGTAAACTATCCATATTTCCAGTATTTCCGGCATCCCACAAAACAACACTCCAGTCAGCAGGAGAGAAAAAAGCACACTTTGTGCCTTAAGGCCTATCCCATTTGAAGATAATCATTGCTGTCATGTGGGACCAGCTTATCTGCAACCAACCCATAAGTAATGTTTTCAAATTTGAAAAAAAACATTTTTCACAAACACCTACCCAAGCAGATTTCTTGGCAGTGTTCATTTGGGAGCATCCATTGTAAAGCGGGGAATCTGTCTTTATTTGTCAATCACATATGCTGTGCTCTAGCGGGTGCCCAGTCTCTGTTGTATTGGGTAATTTCACAAGCTCCCTCTGTCAAATATTAAACAGATTTTTAACCGTGTGGGTCCCACTCATTCTCCTAGTTTCCATTTCTAAGAGTACAAAAAAGGTTCTAAGAATGTAAAGCATGTGCTGTTGTTACCTTGTTAGTTATGCATGGGTGATGCGAGATGCGGGACAGCCAAAATAAAAAAATAAAAAAAAAAACAATTTCAGTCCAGGATAACATGTGCTTTGGACTGCTGATTGGCACAGCCTGATCAAATCTGTATCAAAACAGAGAAGTTGGACATTTTGCAAATTGTCATTCTTGCGGAATCCTATTCAAAGGATTACTATGTGGGACCCCTCAAAATATAAGGGACAAACTAGGGTGATTCAGGGGGCAGCAAACCGATTGCTGTCTACCAAGCGCCTCTAAGCCTACGGGGGCCCACTCGTAACAGAATGATTGCAATGTCCAAAGTTGTAATCCCAATGTCTCGCAGGTGTGGCTGTTCAAGTGCCCGGTACAAAGATTGCAACGTCTTGCCCGGTAGTACCTCTAAACCTGAGTATGTACCAAAATTCACCAACTACCACTCCGCCTTCCACTCGTCCGTACTCCACAGCAGTGCTACTATGCCCCAATGCTAATTTCAGAGACCAGCAAACCGAAAACACGCAAGGAAAACAATGACTGTTTCCCCCGAACTCTATCGCAGTTTATTATTTGGAGAAGAGCGCAAAGGTGCTCACGACGATCCCAGTGTAATCAAAGGGCCAAAACAGGGAAGCAAGAGCAGACTTTAAAAGTATCACCCCCAATAGGAATTAGCAAACTGCTATCCTCTTCCATCTACAAGCCGATGCCTTGCTTACGTCTGGCTGTTGATTTAAACCGCTAATCACTGTCCATCAATTGTGCAGTGCCGCGTACGCTCCCACAAACCGGAAGATAGCGTTCAAAACGTTGCAACTGCCCGTTCCTTGTTCGGCAGAGTGTTTATATATGTTGAGTGATGTTATGGTTGTGCATCATGATTAATCAAAGGGCATCTGTGTTGATCACATGATGTTGCTACTTCCTATACAGTACATACAGTAATGACTGCCGCCATGTTGGATTGGGATGTATTTCTCTTCGAAATTAGAAGAGAATCTCAAGGACTCGCACTTCACACCAATAGCGAAAAGGGCAATTATGATCCTACTCCCCCACAATCACAATCACAACATTATGCTACAGATCAAAGACATGGAGACACGTAGAGCCTAGAGCACTATTGAGCTCATGTTTTCAAACTGGCGCAGGTGCCGACCTGTAGCATCAGAGTAATATATGTTATATATTGAAGCCTTAAGCTTGAGAGTGATGTAAAAAAAGTCTGCTGAGAAAAGGATGGTTATATTGCAACCATTCTATGCGACTCAGTGTTGTAACTAAATGGGCCATTGCATTTCCTCATTCAGGCCAATTTCATGAGTTCTTAATTGATGGATCCAATTTTGCTCCAATTTTAATAATCAGTGTTGCATTGAATATTTACTTGTATCCTGTTTCAATTGATCAATCATGATCCAATGTATCTCTTGGCACTGCAGCATTTTTAGTCCTAATCCGTGATCTGTGTTCATTGATACATGTGACAATCTTTCTTGTTGTCATACCTACTTATAGCAGGTTACATGGACATCTGATAACATAGATCACATTGCTAGATTGGCAGATGGTGAATTGCCAGAGTTGCCAATTGAAATTCACTTGGTTGAATGTGGTTGTCCTAGATGCTAAATGGCAAACACTGCATTTACCACATGCTTAATGTCAAAAATCGATTCCCTTTTGTGACTCCATGCTGCTCTCAGGCTGTTTTGTGCAAAGTTCGTCTTAGATTTTTCTAGTCTAGAATGCACAAGGCAGTCTCTGAGATTTTTGGCCTCTTTTAAGGCACACAGAGGGAGCCTGCTAGTGCATTCTGTGCTAGTTACTAGATTCCAATTTTTTCTATCTGTTGTTTCAGCTGCACAGTTTGAGGAGAAAAAGTTGTCACACATACAATCCGATCAGAATCTGGTTTCTTCTCCCTGGGGCATAACAGATGTTCTTTAGGTGTCCTACGTGCTCTTTTTGCAGATGTTTTCATGAGCTTCCGGGGGTAGCCTCTTTCTACGAGTCTATCGCCTAGTATGTTAGCATGTTGTTCGAAATCGGCGGTTTTAGTGCAGTTTCATCAGAGTCGCAAAAATTGCCCCTAGGGCAAATTATCCTTTTGGGAATTCGGATGTTAGCTCGAATATGCCAATAGAGTGTTATGATCAGTAGGCTTGCGATACAAGGAAGTATATGTGTGGCCTTCCTGGTGGGAGATTATTAGATCCAGAAAGGGCAGCTGTATGTGGTCTGAATAGTCCGCGAATTTACAGTTACTGTTACACTGGTTAAGCCAGCCAATGAACAGTTGCAGATGTTCCCTTGTGCCTTTCTAAATGAAAAAAAAATATCATCTATATGGATTGTTATTATAGACAAACCTTTATTCGAAGTCTGCAATATAAATGTTGGTTAGACTCGGGGCAAAAGCTGCCCCCATGGTCGTGCCCTGCTTCTGTATATAGATGTTATCAAGAAATTGAAAAAAGGCTATGTCACAGGGCGTTTCGTGACAAGGTTCAATACAAATTCAGTGGGCATGTCTTGTGGTATTGGCGATTGTTTAACTTGTGTTCAATGAACAACAAAGCCTCCTCTGCTAGTTTCACTTTCAAAAGCCAACCCCTCATAGTAATTTATAGTTGCGATGATGTCTTTGAGGAAAGATGGCGAATCCTCTGCCAACTCATGCATAGACTTTTCTATATATTTGCCACGAGGTTCCAAATAGATCCGTATAACGAGACAATAGGTCTACCCGGAGGATCTAGACAATTTTTGTGCACTTTAGGTAGTGCATATATTTTTGGTAGTCAGCATTCTCTCGGCGTGAGGAAACATGCTTCCTCTGTATTTAGAAAACCTGATTCTATCCCCTGTGTGCAGAGATCTTGTAAGGTTTTCGTAAGTTCATCAGTGGGGTCTGTTCGAATTTTAGAGTAAAGTGGCTTTCGTTATTGATTAAATCAAATAGTGTTCCCGGTCCATTATTATTATCCCTCTGCCTTTATCTGCAGACTTAATGACTATTGTTTTGTTCCCGGCTAAGGTCTTTAAAGCAATGTTTTCTTCATAAGTCAAATTTTGTCTGTACTTTGATGTGTTATGCACATTGCATACATACACATTAAAAAAAACAATCATACTTGTGCAAAAACAGCAATAATAGCAATTCATCTAAAACTGAAAGGTTCCACAATTAGACCTTTAATGCAGAGTAATATTTGTTATCTAATAAATGCATCAATGTTCTAATAAGTTTGGCATGTATTATCAGGGGCCAGATTACAGAAACTTTGCACCAAGGCAAGGGCAAAGTTGCACGGTATTAGCACTAGGGCAAAGTTTGCCCTATTTTTTAAAACACTTTCACACACTAGAAAACTACTGCACCATGACAATGGCAGTTTGGCATATTAAAAGCCCCATGGCAAAAATTGCCCTAGTGCAAAAAATATGAATTTATACTACATTTTTGCACCAGAGCAAAGTTTGCCCTAGTGCTAATACGAAATGGTATTAGCACTAGGGCAAACTTTGCATCAAAAATGTATCTTTTTTGCACTGGTGTAAAGCTTCTGTAATCTGGCCCCTGGTTGTTCTAATATACTCAATTGCCACAAGTGTTTATATGAACCAAAACATTTGAAATCCTAAAATGGAACTTGAGCTGTTGTAATGTCTACTCGAGTTTCAGGTGTGGTAGTTGAAGTCCTTTTTCTACCAACGCCCTCATCAGGACATAAAGAAGTATCTTCGTTTCAGATCACATTGGAGGATGTTGGATCCATTTGGCCAATAGTTAGTCTGTCTTGTCTGTATTTTCCACGTTCCCAAGCTTGAATACACAAACAAACACGCAGGAGAGAAAAAGATACAAATGTCTTCATCAATGTGTGGGCCAACAATGATTCCAATGAATGGACCAATCCATATAGTTGTTTTTGTTCCTCTAAAGTTTTAATTTCTAAATTGCAAATGAATATATCATTTTACTATTCCTAAACATTAAAGCATAAGATGCTGCGCTCTGTCTGTATTCCTACCCATTCATGCACCAATTTAAAACAGAGGAAAAAAAGGGGGTGGAAAAAATAAATCTTTTATTTCTGAAGGTTTGTAAATTATCCATATTTCCAGTATTTCCAGCATCCCACAAAAAAACACTCCAGTCAGCGGGAGAGATAACGCACACGTTATGCCCTAATGCCTATACCATTTTAAGACAAACTTTGCTGTCATGGGGGACCAGCCCATCTGCAACCAACCCATAGGCAATGTTTTTAAATTTGGAAAAAAATAACATGTGTCACAAAACACCTACCCAAGTAGCTTTCTTGACAGTGTTCATTTGGGAGTATCCATCTAAAAGCGGGGAATCTGTCTTTATTTGTCAATCGCATATGCTGTGCTGTAGCGTGTGCCCATTCATTCTCCTATTTTCCATTTCTAAGAGTACAAAAAAGGTTCTAAGAGTGGAAAGAATGTGCCGTTGTTACCTTGTTAGTTATGCGTGGGTGATGTGAGACGTGGGACAGCTGAAATTTAAAAAAAAAAACAATTTCAGTCCGTGATAACATGTGCTGTGGACTGCTGACTGGCACAGCCCGATCCAATCGGTATCAAAACAGAGAAGTTGGAAAGTTTGCAAATTGTCATTCTTGCAAAACCCTATTCAAGGGATTACTATGTGGGACCCCGCAAAATATAAGGGATGTCCTAGGGCGATTTGGGGGGGCAGCAAACCGATTGCTGTTTACCAAGTGCCTCTAAGCCTCCGGGGGCCCACTTGTAACTGAATGATTGCAATGTCCAAAGTTGTTATCCCAATGCATCGTGGGTCTGGCTGTTAAAGCGCCCAGTACAAAGATTGCAACTTCTTGCCCGGTATTACCTCAAACCCGAGTGTATACCAAAATTCATCAACTACCACTCCACCGTCCACTTGTGCGTGCTCTACTGCAGTGCTACCATGCCCCAATGCTGATTTCAGAGACCAGCAAACCAGTTGCTGCTCCCGGAAAACACGCAAGGAAAACAATTACTCTTTCCCCCTAACTCCAACGAGGTTTGTTGTTTGGAGAAGACCGCAAAGGTGCTCATGACCATCCCAGTGTAATGCAGTCATTATTTTTAAAAAACATTTGTATCGGTTTCCTTGAGGACAATATGAAAATAGTCTTAAAAGGTAGAATGAGTTTCAACATGTTTCATGCACAGGATGCACTGGAACTAATGTCATGTTGAATCTTCAAGAAGAGACAATGTTGTGTGTTGCTTCGATGTGCACACTCACAGAGTGTGACACGTTCAACTCTATAATGATGCTCTCTGAGAAGCAACACATTATAGAGATAAAATTGTGTGATGTATTAAATGGGTAGCTTATCAGTAGCTTATGGGTAGATGCTGCCACTAGAATTAGATAAAAGAGCAAAAGCAAACTCAATTGGAAAAATGCATTTAAAAACAGCAGGTCTAGAGTCATTTTTAAAACTGTGCATCAATGCATGAGTAATGTTAATGTGGAACCTGAATGTAAACATTGTTCTGTGAATGGAGCAATGGTAAGAATATCTGAATATGTCACTTTTTTCTCACAGTACAAACATATAATATATTCTGGTGAAGTGTGATTGTGTGCAGCAACCTCAACTGATTTCTCACATCCCTGCACACTTCATGATTTTTAAGGATACATTTGTGAGTGCTCTGCATATGCAATAACAGTACATAAATCACAAGGATTGCCATTAGAAGATGCACCTATCGACATAGGAGTAATGTCACACATTCCACTGTCATGAGTGAAAAATATTGACATTACTTTTTTAATGCACTTTGATGAAACAAAAGTGACAGCTGATATTTTATGTATGAAAGAGTATAACAGGTATTTTGTACACTGTATACCCCTTACCTTGAATTAATACATATTCCTGTAAAGCAACAGGTGACGGTACATTCAAAGAAAGTAGATCCCCTTCAATCTGTAAAGGAAGAAAATCTACTAGTGTTCGAAAGTAAAATAGATATAAAATATTCCGACTTTAGATTTAGTAATGAAACATGAGTTGAATGCTATTCTAATTCAGATGTGCGTATATTGTTTCAAATGACACCACTGATGCAAGAAATAGCTTCCACAGTAGGCAACAAGGTATGTGTTGAACCTCTATTGTTAAAGTGTTGGTAGATGAAATACCACACAACATACATTCAGCAATGTCAATCCAACATGTAGTAGCGGTTTGGAAGTGGAAGAGAATACTCAAGAAGATACTCACATTGTTTATGAGTATTTTTGAGGTGTTAGAGAAGGAAACAGTATAGATAATGTTATAGGAATCTCCTGTGAGTGGAACCATGAGTGTTCACAATGCCATGAACTGCAAATTACTCAAGATCATATGGAAACATTATTATATCTTCCAGTACCAGATTGGTTTTTTTCTGATCTGGTAATGAAAGTTTACTGTGATATGAGATGTAGTGAGTAGGCCCAGCAAATTTCTCCTTTTGACTTCATTGAGGGATAAAGGCAGGTGACTAGGGGCTCAATTGAAAAACTTTAGCAGCAAATATGGAAAATATTGCTCTTGTCGGCAAGCAAAATGTCTGAAAGTAAAGTTATCCTGGCCCCAATTTATGTTTAGGAAAGTCATTATCTTTTCTTGGATTAGGACCTTTTATCCCTTGAGGTTTTAATTTGGAGGAAAGTCATTGCTCTACCCAAGGGTATTCCCATGTCGATTATAAATTTCAAGTTGGGGATCCCTTTGGCGAATATGATATTATTCAGTTATTTAATTATTTGCTTTAGTTTTTGGTATGGCGCTACATGCACGAAGGCCTCAGATCACAGCAAGAAAGAGAAGCTGCAAGGTAGAAGAAACAAAAGATCAGGCCAGTAAAACAAAATTATTAATCAGCTGAGTTAAAGAGTAAAGTTTTTACACTTCTCTTGAATGTTGAGAGAGATTCAGATGCTTTGATAGCGGCAGGTAACTTCGCTTGGAGCATGGCAATCAAAAGAAGTTTCACCAAATCCTTTCACGTGAGCATAGGGTTGGTTTAGCTGAGGAGCACAACTCACGACAAGGTTGTTTAAGTGACAATGGGGGTCATTACGAGTTTAGAGCTAGCCATGGCGCTGTTAGCTCCATGGCTGCCTCCAAACCCGTCCCGGATCCGGGTAGTCGGAAGGGGGCTTACCGGTCACTCTGAAAACCAATCCCCATTCCCATTCGAGCCCCCATAGGGCTCAATGCAAATGGGGAAGGAGCTAATAACAGGCCTGCAAATAGCGGACCTATTATTAGCTCCCTGATCCCTTAGCGGCTCCCGCTAAGGACGGCTGGTAAAACCAGCTGGCCTTAGTGGGACCCGCTAAGGGACCTTGGAATGCGGCGGTAGAGGGTTAACGGCACCAGCATCCTTACCGGTGCCGTTAACCCCTTACTGCCAGCCTCGTAATGAGGCCTCATCTCTTGGAGAGATGAAGATGAGTTCATAGCTATCTACATGATGGTTATAGGGGGTCTAGCAGTCAAGATAATCATTTACTATAAAAGCAACTCCTCCACCTCGTTTGTCAGTATGATCCGCTCGGGATATTTTATAACCAGTAGACAAGGAATTATTAATGACAATCTGCGAGGCAATATGTGGCCAAGATTTAACTAAAGCCAAAATGTCTGGTTCATGATTGCTATCAGCGATCCCAAGTGCATGTTTGACCAGGGAGCGGGTAGTAAGTAAAGAGATGAATTTGTTCATTTCATAGGTTATCTCTTTAGTTATAGGATCTACAGTGTGTTTTGCATTACAAGTCAACACCACTTGGTTAAGAGTGAGTGAGCCAGACATGTGATGTCATCAATGACATTTGTGATGTCATCTTTAATGTCGTGGGTGTTAGTCTTAGCAGTGGACAGGGGTGGCGCGATTTATGGTTGCTTCGCTTACCATAACTGGTGAATTTCAAGGGTTTTTCGGTTTTACTTGGAACCATAACATGCCTTTAACAAAGTTTTTTCACTGAATTTCATAGGTTTTTAGTAGCGCGACTTAACCATAACGTCCCTTTAACAAAGTTTTTTCATTGAATTTCATAGGCTTTTATTAGTGCAACTTAACCATAACGTACCTGTAACACTTTTTTTCTTTTACTGAATTTCATAGGTTTTTATTAGTGCAACGTCACCATAACATCCTTTTCAATAGATGAACACCACTAGCATCTTAGGTCCTCAAAGTGGGAACCCGGGTGGCAAAAAAAGATTTTTCTTCCCAAACCTTCACGCCTGCGGTGTCCCGGTGTAGGAAGGAAAATCTTTTACCAAGATGGCAATCATTGAAAGAGAAGGCGGGGTGTATAAAGAGAACACAACAGGGCATCAGCGGGGAGTGGGGGGGAAGGAGGGAGACACGGGGCATGAGCGGGGAGTGGGGGAACAGTAGGGAGACATGGGGCATGAGCAGGGGTGGGGGGAACAGGGGAGACAAGGGGCATGAGCGGGGAGTGGGGGGGAAAGGAGGAAGACACAGGGCATGAGCAGGGGGTGGGGGGAACAAGAGAGAGTCACGGGCCATGAGCGGGGGGTGGGGGAACAGTAGGGAGACACAGGCCATGAGCAGGGGGTGGGGGGGAACAGAGGAGGCACATGGGCATGAGCGCGGGTGGGGGGAACATGGGAGACACGTGGCCATGAGCGGGGGGTGGGGGGAACAGGGCACACACAGAGCATGAGCGGGGGTGGGGGGAACAGGGCACACACGGGGCATGAGCAGGGGGTGGGGGAACAGGGAAGACAAGGGGCAAGAGCGGGGGGTGGGGGGAACAGTAGGGAGACATGGGCCATGACAGGGGAGGCACGTGGGCATGAGCGGGGGTGGGGGGGAACAGGGGAGACACGTGGGCATGAGCGGGGGGTGGGGGGAACAGGGCACACACAGAGCATGAGCGGGGGTGGGGGGAACAGGGCACACACGGAGCATGAGCGGATGGTGGGGGGGAACAGGGGAGACATGGGGCATGAGCGGGGGTGGGCGCAAACAGGGGAGACACAGGCCATGAGCGGGGGTGGGGGGAACAGTAGGGAGACACAGGGCATGAGCGGGGGTGGGGGGATCAGGGGAGACACGGGCTAGGAGCAGGGTGTGGGGGGAACAGTAGGGAGACACAGGGCATGAGCGGGGGGTCAGGGGGAACAGGGGAGACACGTGGGCATGAGCAGGGGTTGGGGGGCAACAGGGGAGACACGTGGGCATGAGTGGGGATGAGGGGAACAGGGCACACACAGGGCATGAGCAGGGGGTGGGGGGAACAGGGGAGACAAGGGGCCTGAGTGGGGGTAGGGGGAAACAGGGGAGACATGGGGCATGAGCAGGGGTGGGGGAACAGGGGATACATGGGGCATGAGAGGGGGGTGGGGGGAACAGGAGAGACACGGGGCATGAGCGGGGGTGGAGGGTACAGGAGGGAGACACGGGGCATGAGCGGAGGGTGGGGGGAACAGGAGGGAGACACGGGGCATGAGTGGGGGGTAACAGGAGGGAAACACGGGGCATGAGCAGGGGGTGGGGGGAAACACGAGGGAGACACGGGGCATGAGCAGGGGTGGGGGGCAACAGGAGACACATGGGGCATGAGCGGGGGGTGGGGGGAACAGTAGGGAGACACCGGGCATGAGCGGGGGGTGGAGGGGAACAGGGGAGATATGTGGGCATGAGCGGGGGTGGGGGGAACAGGAGAGACACATGGGCATGAGCGGGGGGTGGGGGGAACAGGAGAGACACGTGGGCATGAGCGGGGGGTAAAGGGGAAAAGGAGGGAGACACGGGGCATGAGTGGGGGGAACAGGGGAGACATGTGGGCATGAGCGGGGGGTGCAGGGAACTGGGCACACACGGGGCATGTGCAAGGGGTAGGGGGCAAAAGGAGGGAGACACAGGGCATGAGCAGGGGGTGGGGGGAACAAGAGAGAGACACGGGCCATGAGCGGGGGGTGGGGGAACAGGAGGGAGACACAGGGCCATGAGCGGGGGGTGGAGGGGAACAGGGCACACACAGGGCATGAACAGGGGTGGGGGAAAGGAGGGAGACACATAGCAAGAGCAGGGGGTGGGAGGTACAAGAGAGAGACACGGGCCATGAGCAGGAGGGTGAGGGGTACACGAGGAAGACACGGGTCATGAGCAGGGGATGGGGGAACACGAGGGAGACACAGGGCGTGAGCGGGGGGTGGGGGGTACAGGAGGGAGGCACGGACCATGAGCGGGGGTGGGGGAACAGTAGGGAGACATGGGGCATGAGCAGGGGGTGGGGGGAACAGTGGAGACATGAGGCTTGAGCAGGGGGTGGGGGGAACAGGGGAGACACAGGGCATGAGCGGGGAGTGGGGGGAACACAAGGGAGACACGGGGCATGAGCAAGGGGTGGGGAATCAGGGCAGATAATGGGCATGCGCAGGGGGTGGGGGTACAGGAGGGAGACACCGGGCATGAGCGGAGGATGGGGGAACAAGAGAGAGACACGGAGCATGAGCGGGGGTGGGGGAACAGGGAAGATACTGGGCATGAGCGGGGGTGGGGGGTACAGGAGGGAGACACAGGGAAGAGTGGGGGGTACAGGAGGGAGACACTGGGAATGAGCGGGGCGTGGGGGGAACAAGAGAGAGACACGGGGCATGAGCGGGGGGTGGGGGGAACAGGAGGGAGACACGGGCATGAGCGGGGGTGGGGGGTAACACAAGGGAAACACGGGGCATGAGCGGGGGGTGGGGGGAAACACGAGGGAGACACGGGGCAGGGGTGGGGGGAAACACAAGGGAGACTCGGGGCATGAGCGGGGGTAGGGGCTACAGGAGACTCACGGGGCATGAATGGGGGGTACACGAGGAAGACACGGAGCATGAGCGGGGGGTGGGGGCAACAGGAGACACACAGGGCATGAGTGGGGGGTGGGGGTACACAAGGAAAACATTGGGGCATGAGCGGGGGTGGGGGGAACACGGGTGAGACATGGGGCATGAGCGGGGGGTGGGCGGCAACAGGAGACACAAGGGGCATGAGCGGGGGTGGGGGGTAAAATGAGGGAAACACAGGGCATGAGCGGGGTGGGGGGAACACAAGGGACACACAGAGCATGAGCGGGGGGTGGGGGCAACAGGAGATAAACGGGGCATGAGCGGGGGATGGGGGAGAACACGGGGGAGACACGGGGCATTAGCGGGGGGTGGGAGGCAACAGGAGACACACAGGGCATGAGCGGGGGGTGGGGAGAACATGAGGAAGACACAGGGCATGAGCGGGGGTAGAGGGAACACGAGGGAGACACAGGGCATGAGCGGGGGGTGGGGGGTACAGGAGGGAGTCATGGGGCAAGAGCGGGGGTGGGGGGTACAAGAGGGAGACATGGGGCATGAGCGGGGGGTGGGGGGAACACGAGGGAGACACGGGGCATGAGCGGGGGGTGGGAGGAACACAAGGGAGACACAGGGCATGAGCGGGGGGTAGGGGGAACAGGGAAGACACAGGGCATGAGCGGGGTGTGGGGAGTAACACAAGGGAGACATGGGGCATGCGCGGGGGGTTGGGGAACAGGGCAGATACTGGGCATGAGCGGGGGGTGGGGGTACAGGAGGGAGACACAGGGCATGAGGGGAACAAGAGAGAGACACGGGGCATGAGCGGGGGATGGGGGTAACACAAGGGAAACATGGGGCATGAGTGGGGGGTGGGGGAAACACGAGGGAGACACAGGGCATGAGCAGGGGGTGGGGGGGCAACAGGAGACACACAGGGCATGAGCGGGGGGTAGGGGGTGGGGGAACAGGGCAGATACTGGGCATGAGCAGGGGGTGGTGGGTACAGGAGTGAGACACGGGGCATGAGCGGGGCGGGGGGGTACAGAAGGGAGACACGGGGCATGAGCAGGGGGTGGGGGAACAAGAGAGAGACATGGAGCATGAGCGGGGGTGGGGGGAACAGGAGGGAGACACGGGGCATGAGCGGGGGTGGGGGGTAACGTAAGGGAATCATGGGGCATGAGCGGGGGGTGGGGAGAAACACAAGGGAGACACGGGTTATTAACGGGGGTGGGGGGCAACAGAAGACTCACGGGCATGAGCGGAGGGTGGGGGTACATGATGAAGACACAAGGCATGAGCGGAGGGTGGAGGGTAACAGGAGACACACGAGGCATGAGCGGGGGGTGGGGGGTACATGAGGGAGACACAGGGCATGAGCGGGGAGGTGGGGGTTAACACGAGGGAAACACGGGGCATGAGCAGGGGGTGGGGGGAACACGAGGGAGACACGAGGCATGAGCGGGGGTTGGGGGCAACAGGAGACACACGGGGCATGAGCGGGGGGTGGGGGTAACACGAGGGAAACACAGGGCATGAGCAGAGGGGTGGGGGGTAACATAAGGAAAACACGGGGCATGAGCGGGGATGGGGGGAACACGAGGGAGACACGGGGCATGAGCGGGGGATGGGGGAACGGGAGAGAGACACGAGGCATGAGCAGGGAGTGGGGGGGAACAGGGGAGACACGTGGCATGAGTGGGGGTGGGGGGAAACACGAGGGAGACATGGGGCATGAGCGGGGAGTGGGGGGGAACAGGGGAGACACGGTGCATGAGTGGGGGTGGGGGGGAACGGGAGAGAGACACGGGCCATGAGCAGGGGGTGGGGGGAAACACGAGGGAGACATGGGGCATGAGCGTGGAGTGGGGGGGAACAGGGGAGACACGGTGCTTGAGCCGGGGGTGGGGGTACACAAGGAAGACACGGGGCATGAGCGGGGGGTGGGGGGAACACGAGGGAGACACGGGGCATGAGCGGGGCTGGGGGGAACACGAGGGAGACACAGGGCATTAGCGAGGGGTGGGGGGTAACACGAGGAAAACATGGGGCATGAGCGGGGGGTGGGGGGAACACGAGTGAGACATGGGGCATGAGCGGGGGGTGGGCGGCAACAGGAGACACACGGGGCATGAGCGGGGGTGGGGGGTAAAATGAGGGAAACACGGGGCATGAGCTGGGTGGGGGGAACACGAGGGACACATGGAGCATGAGCGGGGGGTGGGGGCAACAGGAGACAAACGGGGCATGAGCGGGGGGTGGGGGGAACACGGGGGAGACACGGGGCATTAGCGGGGGTGGGAGGCAACAGGAGACACACGGGGCATGAGCGGGGGGTGGGGAGAACATGAGGAAGACACAGGGCATGAGCGGGGGTAGAGGGAACACGAGGGAGACACGGGGCATGAGCGGGGGGTGGGGGGTACAGGAGGGCGTCCTGGGGCATGAGCGGGGGTGGGGGTACAAGAGGGAGACACGGGGCAAGAGCGGGGGGTGGGGGGAACACGAGGGAGACACAGGGCATGAGCGGGGGGCGGGGGAACACGAGGGAGACACGGGGCATGAGCGGGGGTGGGAGGAACACAAGGGAGAAAAAGGGCATGAGTGGGGGTTGGGGGGGTAACACGAGGGAGACACGGGGCATGAGCGTGGGTGGGGTGGAACAGGGGAGACACGGGGCATGAGCGGGGGGTGAGGGGAACAGAGGAAACACAGGGCATGAGTGGGGGGTGGGAGGGAACGGGAGGGAGACACGAAGCATGAGCGGGTGGTGGGGGGAAGGAAAAGGAGGAAGACACGGAGCATGAGCGGGGAGTGTGGAGAACAGGGGAGACACAGGGCTTGAGCGGGGGGTAGGGGAAACAGGGAAGACACAGGCCATGAGCGGGGTGTGGGGAGTAACACAAGGGAGACATGGGGCATGAGCGGGGGGTTGGGGAACAGGGCAGATACTGGGCATGAGCGGGGGGTGGGGGTACAGGAGGGAGACACAGGGCATGAGCGGGGGTGGGGGGTACAGGAGGGAGACACAGGGCATAAGGGAACAAGAGAGAGACACGGGGCATGAGCGGGGCGTGGGGGGGTAACACGAGGGAAAATGGGGCATTAGCGGGCAGTGGGAGGCAACAGGAGACACACGGAGCATGAGCGGGGGTGCGGGGCAACAGGAGACAAACGGGGCATGAGCAGGGGGTGGGGGGAACACGGGGGAGACACGGGGCATTAGCGGGGGGTGGAAGGCAACAGGAGACACACAGGGCATGAGCGGGGGGTGGGGAGAACATGAGGAAGACACAGGGCATGAGCGGGGGTAGAGGGAACACGAGGGAGACACAGGGCATGAGCGGGGGGTGGGGGGTACAGGATGGAGTCATGGGGCATGAGCGGGGGGTGGGGGGAACAAGAGGGAGACACAGGGCATGAGCTGGGGGTGGGGGAACACGAGGGAGACACGGGGCATGAGCTGGGGTGGGGTGGAACAGGGGAGACACGGGGCATGAGCGGGGAGTGGGGGGAACAGAGGAAACACAGGGCATGAGTGGGGGGTGGGAGGGAACGGGAGGGAGACACGAAACATGAGCGGGTGGTGGGGGGAAGGAAAAGGAGGAAGACACGGGGCATGAGCGGGGAGTGTGGAGAACAGGGGAGACACAGGGCTTGAGCGGGGGGTAGGGGGAACAGGGAAGACACAGGGCATGAGCGGGGTGTGGGGAGTAACACAAGGGAGACATGGGGCATGAGCGGGGGGTTGGGGAACAGGGCAGATACTGGGCATTAGCGGGGGGTGGGGGTACAGGAGGGAGACACAGGGCATGAGCAGGGGGTAGGGGGTACAGGAGCGAGACACAGGGCATGAGGGGAACAAGAGAGAGACACGGGGCATGAGCGGGGGATGGGGGTAACATGAGGGAAACATGGGGCATTAGCGGGGGGTGGGGGAAACACGAGGGAGACACAGGGCATGAGCAGGGGGTGGGGGGGCAACAGGAGACACACAGGGCATGAGCGGGGGATAGGGGGTGGGGGGAACAGGGCAGATACTGGGCATGAGCAGGGGGTGGTGGGTACAGGAGTGAGACACGGGGCATGAGCGGGGCGGGGGGTACAGAAGGGAGACACGGGGCAGGAGCAGGGGGTGGGGGAACAAGAGAGAGACATGGAGCATGAGCGGGGGTGGGGGGAACAGGAGGGAGACACGGGGCATGAGTGGGGGTGGGGGGTAATACAAGGGAAACATGGGGCATGAGCGGGGAGTGGGGAGAAACACAAGGGAGACACGGGGCATTAGCGGGGGTGGGGGCAACAGAAGACACACGGGCATGAGCGGAGGGTGGGGGTACACGATGAAGACACAAGGCATGAGGGGGGTGGAGGGTAACAGGAGACACACAAGGCATGTGCGGGGGGTGGGGGGTACATGAGGGAGACACAAGGCACGAGCGGGGGGGTGGGGGTTAACACGAGGGAAACACGGGGCATGAGCAGGGGGTGGGGGAACACGAGGGAGACACGAGGCATGAGCGGGGGGTGGGGGGCAACAGGAGACACACGGGGCATGAGCAGGGGGTGGGGGGTAACACGAGGGAAACACAGGGCATGAGCAGGGGGGTGGGGGTAACATGAGGGAAACACAGGGCATGAGCGGGGGTGGGGGGAACACGAGGGAGACACGGGGCATGAGCAGGGGTGGGGGGAAACATGAGGGAGACATGGGGCATGAGTGGGGGGTGGGGGGAACAGGGGAGACACGGGGCATGAGCGGGGGATGTGGGGAACGGGAGAGAGACACGAGGCATGAGCAGGGAGTGGGGGGGAACAGGGGAGACACGGGGCATGAGTGGGGGTGGGGGGAAACACAAGGGAGACATGGGGCATGAGCGGGGAGTGGGGGGGAACAGGGGAGACACGGTGCATGAGTGGGGGTGGGGGGGAACGGGAGAGAGACACGGGCCATGAGCAGGGGGTGGGGGGAAACACGAGGGAGACATGGGGCATGAGCGGGGAGTGGGGGGGAACAGGGGAGACACGGGGCATGAGTGGGGGTGGGGGGGAATGAGAGAGGGACACGGGCCATGAGCAGGGGGTGGGGGAATGGGAGAGAGACACGGGCCATGAGCGGGGGTGGGGGGAACGGGAGAGAGACACGGAGCATGAGCGGGGGTGGGGGGAACGGGAGAGAGACACTGGCCATGAGCGGGGGGTGGGGGGAACCAAAGAGAGACATGGAGCATGAGCGGGGGTGGGGGGAACGGGAGAGAGAAACGGGCCATGAGCGGGGGGTGGGGGGAACGGGAGAGAGACATGGAGCATGAGCGGGGGGTGGAGGGAATGGGAGGAACACACAGAGCCTACTGTGAAACGCTCCATGAACCAATGAACAAAGATGGTGGGCGTCTCTCACAATAGACGCACTGCACGCTTCACGGAAGCCAATCAGAGCACACATCAGATGTCCACGGACATCATGCAAGCACTTACCCAATCCATGTCCTATCCGTGGAGCGAACAGGGAAGTGTGTCTGCGAAACGGACACAGATATCACTAATTTTTTGTACTTACATTTTTGTCATTTTTTTAAAAACTACTGAACGGATTTACACCAAATAAAAAAAGCACACTTTCGGGACCAAGCTGCAAATCCCACCGCAAATTTGGTGTAAATCCGTCCAGTGGTTTGAGCTGTAGGCATGAGCAAATCTTTTTCCCATTATGTCTATGGGAAAAAAAGAAGTTTTGGGACCCCCCCTATAACTTTGCCCCCCTGAACAAACCTCACCAAACTTTGCAAAACAATTCAGAGTGGGCCATATACTTTTTTTGCAAAGTTTGGTGAGGATTCGTCCAGGCGGAGCGAAGTTATAAGCCACCCAAAAAGTGCTCTTCCTATGGAAACAGCAACTTAACCATAACTACATGTCCACTACCGTGCCCATGTAATATATATACATACGTGATCAAGCGCTCGGTGTAGCGCGAAACGCGTTGTCTGCAGGTCGCATACCATGGCGTCCTGCCTCTGTTTGTTTGTGCTTTGCTGCATTTTGTAACAACACATTTGTGTGTACAAGAATATTCTTCTTTTTTAACATTAAAAGTATCCGTAATTACAACACGGTGTGCTTTTTGTGTTTAAACCCAGATTTTTGGAGTTTGCAGCTCATGCCTGGCCCGCGGGAATGCGGTTCATCATTCCTCCTTCTTGTTCAAAATATATATATATATATATATATATATATATATATATATATATATATATATATATATATTCTGATTCACCAAGTCATTCCGGACCTAGAGAAACTAGTCTGGTCTTGGCACAACCTTCCTGGAGCGTGTTATAATTTTTTGCCCTTTTGCCCTTGGAGCAAAACTAACATAGTGGGATCATGAATCTTCTTAATCCAAACATTAATTTCACGTTCCAGGATTTCTCCAACTTTCAGATTTCTACCATTTATAGGAAAACCAGAAACACATTTTAATCTAAACCTCCAATTACACACCGTACATAGAGTTGATATTTACATTGAACTGACAGGCTTGTTGTGATCTTTTCTATGACACCTGGATGAGCTCAGTGCAACACACAGTTCTCTTTTTTATCAAGGAAAATGAATTGTCCAACGTTACTCAATAGCAATGTATTAATACATGAGATCCAGCTTGTATTTGGTTATCTGAAATCCACCACAAATTTCATCTTCATAGTGTATTTTTCGCAGGCCAACCTTATCACCCTCCATCCAGGCCGCATTCATGGTATGCATAGTTAAAAGTTCTCTGAGGTCAGGGATAGATAGCACAGTCCAAGCTACTTATACTTTCTGCAAGAAATAACCATTTAAATTGGTAACTTGAATTCCTCATCTAAATTCTTTTATTTATTTCACCACATTGCCTCTTATCCTTTTGTCCATTTGTAATTCTATTCCTTACGCCTATTATTTAGCTTTCTACAACCAGTATAAAAGACAGGGATGCTCATTCTGAGTGATTCACAACAGGCAATTCCATTTAACATGACCAGTGTCCACATGGAAAAGTCAGGCCTTTTCATATTACATAATGTCACTTCTTATGTTGAAAAGTAAATGCTAATTTAATTTAAATTAAATGTGCTGCTTGGCTTTGCTTTCTCATATAAGACATAGTTTCACCTTTCTTCTCCAGATGCATAGCCTTGTACTGCATAGCATTCAATATAAAATGCTGCTGTGGGAGTACTTTGGAGAGTGCTTTTTAGCTGTGACTGAGTCCCATTCTCCTGCTTCCTGCTGGTGTGATTCTCTGTTTCATCTACAGTCTTTAGACCATTTGGAGCAACATCCTTATTGTCATTGGACTGTGCATTCGTATGAACTTCTTTGAAAATATATTATTTGTGCTTAGTGGACTCCCAATTAGACCTGTCTTAATACAAACCTTTACTCATTTTCTCAGAACGTTAAGCCCTGCCCACTCTTCCCAGCTTCTTCATTTATTTGGGAGCGTGCGCACATTGTGTGCACGCACTGTGGGAGTGCATTGGAGAGTGCTGTTTAGCTGTTCAGCATTGCAGTGTAGCAGTGAGCAGCACTCCCACCTCGAATATTGAAATATATTTACCATGGTGCTTTATACTTGGACCACAACCATGCCGGATCTCGCTTCGAGTGTGTTTGATAATAACAATGACAAGCTAAACGTAGACTCTTAAGATCTCCAAAGGGCCCCTATGAGACTGGTGAAACCGAAATTACAACTCTCAAAATCACAATCTGGTGAGATAAGGCAGTTCTATCAGCCAGGAAAATGTAGCATTGCGGCAACCACACCACAAGTTATACCAGCATTTCTGTTTACCCCTCTAAACTGGCTAAGTCTTTGATGATCAGGAAGGATACACTCGTTATTCCAACTGAATCTCAGAACACCACCATTTTAAACTAGCCAGTAACTGACTCTAAATTACTGGCATATTCAGCACATTTGTTGCACATGTACCACATCAGCTTTGTGAGGCCCAAATCCATGCAAGTGATAATTCACAAATGTAGTCACTATAGTCCCAAATTGTAAAGAATGTAATATAAGAGCCTGATAATGTCAAACAATGAGAAGGTGAGAATGTAATTCCAGAGCAATCTGTAAGTGCTTCTTGTCAATCTCCCAATTTTTGTGAAGCACAAATTGAGGATTTTTCGACCAAACCTCCTCTAAATTTATCCAATTTGCAGATTTTTATATCCGGAACCAGTAAACTCATGTTTTATCTCATCGGCTTCATCTGCCATGTCATATGTTACACCTACCACGAGACCCTCATTTGGGATGATCCACCCACCAAACTATATGTACAAAATGACCTTAGCATCCAGCAATACTGGCATTTTTAGTTTTATGAAAATATTCAAGTCACTTGAAACGAAAACCCAGCAACATACAATGCTTTGAATGCTCAATCCGTGAAAGTCGACAGCTGGCTTTTGAAGCAACACGTTATGAAAACCAGGGTCTAAAGGATTCAAATCCTACTTCTGCCCCAATTTCATGTGAATGAATAAGTGTGGGATCAAATTATACGTACATACGTACCGCAAATTATTTCTTTGCTAAGTAAAGCAATTAAGATCATTGAAACTGTAGTGGAAAAAGAACCAATTTGCGAGGAAATGGATCAAGAACATCTTGCATCAGCCTCAGGTGCTAGTAAATAATAGCAATGAGGAAAAAAGTGCAGGAGATTCAGTGGATGTTTAGCCACACTTTATGACTTTGGTGCAAAAAAGGTTTTGCCCACTCACTCAATCCACAAAGACTGATCTTAGTCGGCACAATAGAGCAGACCCTCATCCTATTGATCTATGGCATTAGAAGAGATATACCTCTCCACAGACGAGAGACCACACACAGATATTCAACAGTCTTGAAGTGAAAGATAGCAACGCTAACAATAATTCCACTAGGTTTCCTCTGGGAAATGAGGACACGCTAATGTTAAAAAGGATTAACAGACATAACACGGATTGGACATTAAATACATAAGATTGATCAATGCCTCGCAGATGGATACGGTGGAGCTGTCTATTCCCTCACAGATTGTGAAAGAGACAATAAATTCAGTGAATGGGTGCCAGACATCATATCACAAGCATGACGTAGCTGAACATTATGCTCAAAGATCCATAAATTCAGATAATGTGAAGCAGCTAACAAAATGCAAGGATTCTTCTACTGACTCCCACCATGCCCTAAATTTGAACATCTCCTTATTAACTGCGAGGGAGAGAGAGGTTGTGGCGGGGAGTCATTAGAAGAATGCTTGTGTTTTGTTAACTGGGGAATCAAGGGAAGTCTATATTAAGGATGGTCCCATTAATCCAGGTCAGCAAAATTGGTAGTGGCTCAAAGAAGCCATTAGAGACACCTATCACACTAAAAAATATGAATGCCAGGAGACAGGGATCAACCAGAATTTCACAATGATTGTTTGGAATACTAGAGGGTTCAAACATGTATTACATGAAGATAGAACAATGTCTCAAGCAAAGTTCTACATAATTTCCTTGCAAGAGACATGGATAACTTCTGAACTCACGTGGCCAAATTATGAAATCTCCTGGATCCCAGCAAAAAAGCAGGCCAATGGTAGACCCACCGCAGGAATGTTGACAGCAGTAAAATTGGATTTGGAAATTAAACTAGAGGCATGGGCTTTGCCGCATTCTGGTATACAATTGACTAGACGATCCTTAACAAATCCCATCCTTCCCTTGGGCACACACACATCGATCTTAAAACATTTCTGGAATCCAGTGCCAATTTCACATGATAGATTCTTAGAACTTATTAATCAAATGCTAGATCTGATTGCACAAGTTACCGGTGTCGTTGGTAATTTGAATATTAGATGCATATCAAATTCGAACAAAGTCCCTGCATTGAGAGTAGAAAGATGGATCAATTTGAAGTCAGCAAGGACTCTTACAATGTTAAATGGCACTGTGACGGGTGATATCCCACTGGCACCTACATGGAAAAGAGAATTGTTTTCTTCGAGTTTAGATTATGTCTTTATCTCTGCTGGTGCGGTTAACAGAATCAAAAGATTTACTGTTCTTCATTCTGTATCGAGCGATCACAACATACTGCAATTCGCATGGATCCTACCTCAGAGCATGCTGTGAGAATACTACAAACACCCAATTGCACTTTCTTATGGTAGAAATAGAATAAAATGATGAGTACCTAAATTAGAATCCTTTTTAAATCAACTACAAACCAATCTTACCATGTCATCATCGCCTACATGTCTGGAATACACAGATACCTTAAAAAAAAACATCCTTTTAATCCGGTCATACATTCCCTCTAAGTGCAACTGCATACAGACTTGAAGAACCTCAAAAAGAGCTCTTCCAAAGACATAAAGAAGGAAACTTCAAGACTTTGCACTCATTATAAAAATTCAGTAAAACAATATAAATTCTCTAAACAATAAATCGATGGAGAACGAATGTCGGCTGCTATAACTAATAAATCAAGTGCCCAAATATGGGGTTTACTCGAGGAAGGCAATCCAAATGTCTCCTTTTCATTGTTGTTAAATGCAGTAATTGAACAAAGTTGGGTGAATCACTTCTCGGAGCTGTTCTCAAATCTGTCTGGCCCAGCCTTTCATTCTCAACATCTCACAACAGACCTGTCTAAACTAATTTTTGATCGTACAGACATTCTCTTGCTAATTAACAAACGTAGTACCTCTAGAGCTCCTGGCCCGGATGACCTCACAAATTCCACACATAAAGCCACGCTGATCAATGGGCTGCCATTTTAGAAACCATATTTCGAAACATACTGCTCATGTGTCGGATTCGGAACTCATGAACATATTCGATCATAATTCCATTGTTCAAGAAGAGCAATCAAAATGATCCTCACAAATTATCGTCCCATTGCCTTGTTGGACATTCCTGGGAAAATGTTTGCTCATTTAGTACTTCGAGAGCTCAAAGAATAGCTTACAAAAGCTTGCTTATTGGACCGTCAACAGGCTGGTTTTATCAAAGGATTGGCAACATCAGTTAACTTGCACATTTTGTCAGCCTTGAAAACGCAAGCGATTATTACAAAACAACCTATTTACCTAGCTTTTATAGATTTAAAACAAGCATTTGACTATGGCCCTAATTACACGGTAGGAGGTAACCATGCCGCTATTAGCGGCATGTCTACTCCCTTACCGCATACCGGATCCAGGTAGGCGGTATGGGGACTTACCGGGTCATTCCGACCCTGGAGGACCCGGTAAGTCCCCATGCCAAATACCATTTCTCATTCCCATTCGAGCCCCCATAGTGCTCAATGGGAATGGGGAAGGAGCTAATAATGGTACCGCAATTTGCGTTACCGTTATTAGCTCTGAAGTCTCTTAGCGGGTCCCCTCCTTAACACCTGATCAGACCAGGCGTTAAGGACGGGACCCGCTGAGGGACCTCGTAGTAGGGCGCTAAGGGATTACCAGCACCGGTGACCTTACCGGTACTGGTAATCCCTTAGCGCCTACTGTGTAATGAGGCCCTGTGTCTCGAGAAACGTATTATGGTCCAAACTAAACTTTTATTTTAAACTTGCTGCACCATTTTCATTCAAATACTTCTATTAGGATAAAACTAACTCAAGACGGATTATTATCAAAATCTATTCCAACACTCTCTGGTCTCAAACCAAGCTGCATTTTAGCTTTGACTCCTTTTAACTTCTATATTAGGGACATTAACACATTTTTGGACCTTGCACGATCATTTCCACCGAACGTTGGTAATTGCCTGTATCTTGGCTCCTTTATGCCGAAGATCTTGTGATAATCAATCAAACCCCAATAGGGCTTCAAAGAAAACTCAACGCCTTGGTATTAAATGCAGCAAGCAATGGGTTGCAGCAAGCAATGGGTTAATGATAAATAGGCAGAAATTGAATATCTTGATAATGCATTCCACTATAAGCAAGCATATCCCGAAGTTTAAGTGTACAATTGACACTCTAGCTGTCAACATTGCCAATGAATATACATATCTGGGACAAGATATGAACAAAATCTAATAGACCAACCTTACAAAATTGAATTGAAATTCAAATTGCAAATGTGATTGCCTCAGGCCAAAGTAATCCAAAATAAGATTTGAAAATGTTCTCTTTGTTATGTTATCAATTTCTATAAACAACAGGTTGTGCCTGTTATTACATACAGAGTGCAGGCAAAACTCCCTGAGTACCATTCTAGATGGGAGTACATGGAAGGCCTCTACTGGAAAAAAATATTGTCTCTGCCTAAAAGCATACCAATGGCTGTCATTCAATATGTACTTGGACTTTATCTCTTGCATTTGTGGTAGCGTGGCAATCACTATCCTTATTCCGGAAATGTCTTCTGAGTAAACCCCATGAGGCACACCTAACTCCTTTTCTCATGGCTGCACTCGAGGGAAAAAAAGTCATATCTTTAAACTGTACTGTCAATGAAAAATGCTGATATTAGTGACAATTACTTCTAGAGAATCATTAACGAACCCAAAAAAAAAAATGGCAGTGGGATTGGTGTGCTACGTGGGACAAATGTAACACCTATACAATCTTTAAAAATGGACACTTTCAATTAAAAGCGCTTCAACAAATTCCTAAATATCTAATGAAATTCCCTGACAATATATATGCCGCAATCCTAATGAGAATACTGTTTAATTTATGGCCCACGAGAGTACAAATTGCGAGTCATTCTGAAGCTCAAAATTGTTGTAGAACATGTAGGTTCTGCAATCAAACAAATCAAATTGAAACACTGTGGAATGCTCGCAATTAAGCTCATTAAGGAAAGAATTATTCTACAAATATTTTTGTAAATTCCAACTGTTATCCCAACAACAACTTTTTCTCAAAATCCTTAATGCGAATCACATATCTGTAAATATTGCAACCATTAACTATCTACTAGCACTAAATATTCCTAATGATCCTAGTGAAGTAAACACTGTAGTATCTCTGGGTTAAAGTGATTTTAAGTCAAGATGATCACATCAAGTCTGTTAAACGATAATCTCACCTTGTTCTACATCTAATAAGCAGGGAGAAGCTGTGCCCCATCAATTAATACTTCTATTCTAACAAAACAGCTTTTAGATGAATGATTTATGAATTGACTGTAAATTGTATTGTATTTTATGCTCTTAAATCTTGCACAAAATTGCGTATTTTATTCTGCACTGGGAGCCTTGAATGGTTTTAAGTTTTTGGGAAGTAGCTAACGCAATAGAGACATGTAGTATTTCCATGTAGTCTCTAAACAATGTAATGTCCCACACATCGAAAGATTGGATTTAACTACTCGAGGCATGAGTTTTAAAATATGTTTTAAAATGTGTGTTAAAAGTCCTTAAATCGGTTGTTTTAGTGTTGCGTAACTCATGTCTATATTTCCACATAGGGCCTCATCACGACTTTGGCGGTAACCCTTAAATCTGGTGGTAGCGCTATTACCGCTAGATTTAAGGGTATGCCACATCAGGACTTCAGCGGATTTCGACCCAGCTCTTAGCGGGAAATCCGCCGAAAATTCACGCTCTTACCGCCAGCGGGAAATCCACCAGCGGTATTAGCAATTGAACCCAATGGGGAATGGGGCATTCCCGAATGGGCTCAATGGGGAATGGGGATTAACATTACCGCCGTGATCCGGCGCTATTAGCGCCGGGGAGTTCAGTGGTAGGGCTAATACCACTGTAGGTAATACCGTCGGCGTTACCGCCCAAGTCGTGATGAGGCCCATAGTCTCTTAATAATGTAGTGTCTCAGAACGTCTTGAATATTTATTGTTTTAGTGTTTTGTAACTTACGTCTGCTTTGCAGAAGGGGCCTCTTAAAAATCCTAAAAATGTGTTAACGATTCGAGACAGCATTTTAAAATGTGGTGAATATTTATCATCTAGATACTGTGAAATACGTGTGTTTTAGGTTTATGATCATATTTGAAAGGTTGTGATTAAGAACTAAAACAAATAAAGAGAACAAAATAATTATTCTGTTTTGTTCCTCAGTCAGACTCTGCCTGTTAACCTGTTGCATGAAATCAGAGTCATTTGCAGAAACACATGTCTTTAAACCTGTCAGGCACATGTAGCTGTATTAAGGTTTTGGCGTGCTTTCCTTAATCTGTGTGCCTTTGCATTTAGGTAACGTTCAGTGAGGCCCACTCGTTCGCATTTACTAGCGCTCAGTGCTGTATCAAGGTTATAGCTGGCTTATAGGTTCCAATGTGTTTTTTGTTTCTATTAGCCAGCTGAAATCCTGCAGTTGAGGCCTTGCTTGGCCTTTCAGTTCATGCCATTCTAGGGCTGAATGTATACCCCACAATAGTCATTGGTGAGAGATCATGCGATTTGTACTCCAAAACAACAAAGAACCATGGGTTGCAGTCGCCTACTTTGCATTAACATCTGAGATGGGCATATCTCTGAGTCAGTATTACAAAGACCATGGTTCCAAGACACTATGAGAGTTTAAATCACAGCAACACGTTATTCAATGTATTTAGATTAGCTATCTTTCAGTCATGTCAAGTGCAAACCTCAAGTTACTTTGTTTATACCAAGAGTCTCTCAGATACTTTTTGCTGACACTTTGAGTGTCTCTAGGTACTATCAAGAATAAAGTATTACAAAATGAAAAGAATAACAAATATTTTCAATACCATAAACTCATAGTTCAAAACCTTACAGAGTCCAACCATTTTGACTGAGCACACTGGGGGAATAAATGAAAGGACAGCTTTTCAAAAGACAATCCTCAACATCCTTAATGATGTTCCATCAGGGATGCCTGCTGTGACTCAGGTTGTAATAATGTAATAAACCTGTCTTTGATGCCTTCATTCTATTGGCATAGTCTGTGTTCAATATTTATGGTGTATTTTGATATGCATTGTTTCCTTTGCACAGTAATATGTTTGGAAATGTTTGCATTGTTTTCCTGATAGAAATTATTTTGCATGGAATAGTATATATTGGGCCTCATTACGACCCAGGCGGTAAGTTACCACCTGGGTCGCACCTTTACCACCATGGCGTAAACTATGTTTACGCCATGGTGGTTGGCGGACTTACCGCCCCATTCCGAGGTGAGTGGGGCGGTAAGTCCCCATTAACCCATTTACCCTTCCCCATTCCCATTTTTGCCCCATAGGGCATAATGAGAGTGGGGAAGGCGTTAATTACGCCACCGTAAATTACGGTGGCGTAATTAACAGCAAGGTCCCTTAGCGCCATGGATTTTAACACCTGCTAAAAGCAGGTGTTAAAACCTCCATGGCGCTAAGGGACCTCGGAATCAGGCGGTAAGGGTCAGCGCTGTTTACGCCGCCGTAAACCCCTTACCGCCTGAGTCGTAATGATGCCCATTATGTCCAGACATGGCCTCCCAGCCTACTGCACTTAGAGACAAGCTACACCTCATTCATGATGCCCAAAGAGGCCAAAATATGTCTGTATTCATTGTGGTCTCGTGCAGAAGGGATATGACACAGCAGTTCAAGCAGGACTAGTTCTTTTGGGTTGGGGCCAAGCCTGATTGGCGTATGGTCTTTCGAATTTCTGTAATGGCTTATCAGGCTGAAGAACAAGGGTTTGGAGGGCTGCCCAGAGCAATGCCAGAGGTTAACATTAATTCAAAACCTTCCAATCGCCACCTCTTTTGTTTTGCCTAAATCCTCCTGAGTGGGACAGATATGCCCACATATGGGTCCAGAGTCTGATATGCCTAGGGACCCAAGCTACATCTCAATGATGATGGCAAATGAGCTGGTGGTGTAATTGTTTTTTGGTGATGTCACAGTGCCAAAAGACCATTTTGAGGGAGTAAAAAAGACGTAATGGCTTTTTTTTGTAATGCACTTCATGCCAGACTCAAGCTTTAAATGGCAAAAATGGGTATGGCGCACATACAGCTCTGCACTGTCTTGCCTCCAGCACAAGCACATTTCACCCGAGCTATGATCCCAGCCAAATATGCTGTTGTCAGATAACCATTAGCACCCAGCGAGATGGAGCTATTCAATCAGTTCCCTCCAACACCAAGTGTGCACTGAAAGTGACATTCAGAGAGAGCCGTTGCTGTTCCCTCACGGGACGGGTCACAGTGTCACATTTTCCTCCATCTCAATGCGATGATGCCGACTGCTCTACCATCCTCCATGGGCAGTGAGAAGGCATATATTCCCAAACCTCAATCGCATCCATGGTGGTCAGCTTTGGACTGGGCCACTTTCCTCTTCATGAACGTGCACACATGCATGTGTGCCTGTTCATCAAAAGAAACATTTTTTTTCTTTGTTTTTTCTTCCAACAAACTGTGAACATCCTGAGGGCAATAAAAGGATTGATAACCTTGTTTGCAGATAGGCATGGCCATTAAGGGTCTCAACCTCTCCTCCTACCTTAGATCAGGGTAGTAGACTCTTATGGCAGATTCATGGAATATTCTTTGAGGAAAATCAGGGACTTGCCCCCGAAATCATCTGCAAATCCCTGTTTGTCGATTCATGAAAGCAATGCGCTGTGCTTACCTGGGACTTGCAATGAATCCGCGCCGGTTCACCTCATCACTGTGATGGGACAAACGCTGTGTGAGAGAGTCCAAGAAGAGGGTGCACCGGGCCTGCACAGCTACCTAAAAAGGGGACAAAACAGGCGGAATGAGGAAGAACAAGTGAAAATGTGGGTGTTACAAGGGACGTTCCACCATCAAATGACCCGCACAAAATAAACATATTCATGGAATTGAACTGGGAACATCGGGTTGCAAAAAACATGTGCAAATTCCAGACCACCTACACCTTGTGAGGTGAGGCGCGTGATTTATCTGGGGTGCAGCCTTGGTTTGTGAGGTGAAGCACGTGCTTTAGCTGGGGTGCAGCCTGGGCTTGCCGGGGAAGGTGAGCCTTCTCACAGGGGTACTGGATGGTGGGTCAGGGGTGGATGCAGAGGCTTGTGCTTTGTATGGCCTTTAGCTTGCTTTTTGGTGTGCGTGGGGGCGTGTTGTGGGTGTTCCTCATGCAGCTTGTTTTTACTTGCACAACGGCTAGTAAAGCGCCTTTGAATCCATGAATAGGTGGGGCCTGCAATACAACGGCTCCCGCAGGGTCCATCTCGGCGCATGGCACTTGCCCTAAATGTCCAAAACACCCTGCAAACATGGATATTAATGATGCACACCCTACCATACATGCCTAGATTGCTTTGCAATTAATTTGTTTAAAGTGTTCTACAGGGCATTCACAAAAGGGTCCCCTTAATGAGTATAGCTAAATTACTTATATTGGCTGGTTCAATAAGCTCAGGGGTCATTCACAACCCTCATGATTTTGGTGATGTGACACAAGTGGCCAGCACCCCCACTTTGAAAATTTCTCCAGCACCACTAGGATATGTTGAGATGAATGCACTGCAAAAGAAGTGTGGGAAAGACTGGCCCTGTGGTGCTTACACAAGCACATTACCAAAGTTAAAAGACACTGCTAGTGATCCTTGTTTAGGTATATAGTTCTGCTATCCCTTGGTGAAGGTTTGAAGTTTGATTGATGGATATATATTCATTTTATGAAGTAAATGTTTAAAAAGGTAGTAGGATGCTTTAAAAAAAATCACACACTGATCATTTCAGTAGTAGACTAAGCCCCTCTTTTCTAGGTGCTCAGTTTGAAGCGTAGGTTTTGGAGCAGCACTGTATGCATGAACCTCTGTCATCAGATGGTGTGGCCATTTCAAATTTGGCAGTGTTTCTGTTTTTTTTTATTGTAAATGGTTTTATTAAACATTTACAAAAGAGAAAACAAATACTTAGAAAAAGTATGAGAATGCATATAAAGTTAATATATTAACACTTAAAATACCAGTACATTCCCTTAGGATAGCAAAAATAGTGTCTAAAGAAGACGACTATATACTTTTGAAAGCAATATGTTTCAAACAGCAGAATGCATGCAATCACATATGTTCCAGATGAAGGTTACGAATAAAACTAGACAGAGCCAAACCCTCTCGAGTAGTTCCAATACACAAACAGCGTTACCATACCAGTTCAGTTGGTAAACCCAAGAATAGAGCTTTTAGTACATTCAAACAGGAATCTCTTAGGGTTTTAAGTTGTGTACAGAACAAAATAAGATGTTTAGCCGTTTCAGGAACTAAATGGCAGAATATACACAGGCCGTCAGCTACCAAAATCTGTTCCCACTTCAATTTGGTGTCCAGATTTGGTAAAATATTCCACTGCAGTCTAAGTAAAATGTGTCGATGGTCACGATTAGGAAAAATCCTGACAATTGGGGAAAGAGTGCCTCTTGTCTTATGTTCATGTGCCAGATGAGACATAGAGCTATGAGAATGAAAAGCATCCATAGTCTGGCACCATTCATAGTCCCACAACTTCTTTTTAGTTTTTGTAGGATTAGTGGTTAGCTGCTCTAAATCTGAACTGATGCTACACAGAATGTCTTCACACAACTTAGCAAATTTAATTAAAAAGCCAGATCGATTAATGTTGTTCCCAACAAGTTTGTATAAAGTATTGGATATAGGTCTCTTAAGTTTAGCATATAGCGTAAGCAGCCTCCAATCAACTCAGGATTTTAAAGAGATGTAGCCTAACTCGAATCGGATTGCAGCCAGAGGGACAGCTTTAGGGAGAAGTAAGACCCGTCTCCAGATGTCACCTTCAATCCCATCAAGTTTGGAGATGGTGAACCCCGTACAGAACTCTAGACCGTATATCAGTTTCGGGGCTATTTTACCCTCGAAGAATAGGAGGGCAGATCGAATAGAGAATCGGCCATATTTGCAGTCGATTTTAAGGACCTGTCTGGCCAGTACCTTAGCTTTGTTTAGGAGTAGATGAATCTGCCCTTTCGAGCCTCTACTAGCTCTGACATAATAGCCCAGATAAGTAAAGCAGGTGGAACAAGGTACTCTTATGCCCCCCAGATTACAGAGGTTAGTTCTCTTCCTAACTGGCCCTTTGGATAAGGCAAGGATTTTGGTTTTCACTGGGTTAATATTCAGCCCATTTAGCTTAGCATAGTTGTCGAATACATCCAGCAGACGCTCTAACCCCACCTTAGTTAGGTCAAATAATAGGAAGTCGTCTGCATAAGCCAACCAAATATGCTTCATGAAGCCAATTCATGTTGCTAAAAGACCCTCCTTCAGCAAATGCTCCGAGGCATCAGAGACATATTGGTTAAATACCCATGGGGCTAATGCACAACCCTGTCTAACACCACGATATGTACGGACCACAGCTGACATGTCCCCCTTTTTATTTAGCCGAATTTGTACATTCGAATTGTTGCAGACCCACTCGAAGAGGCTGATTAAGCCCCTTGGAAGTCCCCAAGCAGAGAGTTTACACCATAGCCTATTTTGATCAACGCAGTCAAAGGCTACCGAGAGATCCACTGAGGCCATAAAAGTAGGGCACCTAGTTGAGCTCCAGGCAGCCTCCTGAATGCCCTTAACCACAAGCCCATTGATGTTGGTAGAATGGGATTTACGGAAGCCCGTTTGAAAGGGCTCAGGGGTTGGCTAGTTTTTTCCCAATCCGTCAAATGCGAAAGGAGAAAGGCAGAAAAGATTTTGCAATCCGCATCGATCAGAGCAATAGGGCGATAATTTTTAGGATCAGACCTACTGCCGCATTTGAAAATTGGGATCACATGTGCAGTGGACCAAGAAGTTGGCCATAAACCAGATTGGAGGATGTCTCAAAACTCAATACATAGAAGATTGGCCCAACGATTAGGGTCAGCTTTGAAAGTGTTGTTCGTTAGCCCATTCGGGCCTGGGGCTCTAGATCTTTTACACTTTCGGATTAGATCTAACACTATGTCAATCTCGATCGGGGGATCCCATTTGGACAGAAGAACTGCTATATCACAGATCGTAGAACGTTTTTTTCCCTCCAAGGGAATAGGAGCAAATCTGGTGGAGTAGAAGTCCAAACAGCCTTGTTCCGCAATTGGTTTCAATAAAGCAATGGCTGGGTTACTATCTTGTCCATTGACAATATGCCAGAAGGCACCCACATTCGCCTTCATAATAACCTGGAGCATTGATTCAGAGTCCTGTTGTAGTAACTGATGTTTAATTGTTTTGCAGTAATTTTTGTAGGCTTGTTTGACCTTCTTAATCTACCTGCCTCTACTCTCCGCCCTCTACAACTTATCCAGAACAGGAGTGCGCGACGTGTCCTTGGCCTCAAGCCCTGGGATCGTATCTCTCCAGCTTTGAAATCTCTCCATTGGCTCCCAGTGGATGCAAGGATTAAATTCAAAACCCTCTGCATTGTCCACAAGGCTTTCTGGGGCCTGGGTCCAAAATACCTTCAGCTATCCCTCCGCAAATGCCTCCCCTCTCGAGCTCTTCGCTCCTCTAACTCCCTCAGGGTCAGTTGTTTTTCAAAGAAACGAGCTGGGGTTAGATCTCTATCTTCGGCTGGGTCCTCCCTCTGGAACAGCCTCCCTGCCACTCTAAAACCTGAGGAGAATCATCTCGGGTTCCGGAAGCACCTCAAAACCTTCCTCTTTGCTTCTGCCGTCAATCCCCTTCCTCCCTGCTGATCTGCTCTCTTGGCACTGTGCACCCGGCCACCCTCTGTCCCCTGGGCCCAGGTTCCTGCTCACCCTGCCACCTTCCTGCACTGCCTCCTGGCCACCCCTTGCACTGGGGACTGTATCTGTACCCATACAGCCCCCACATTTTCCTTCTTTTTCTGCACTTATTCAGACTTACCCAGTCTGCTGCCTTAAACACAGCACTTGCCACTTGCTGGCTGCACTACCACAGTTTGCCTCAATTTTCTATTTATTTTATTTATCTGCGCTCCTCGGCTTCTGTACTTTCCACTCTCCCCCTTCCATGCACTTTTTCCCTTTTCCCTTTCCCATGCACTTGCGCATTCTCAACGTCACTGGGCCTAGTAAGATCATTTTTATGTTGTGCTGTGTTCTCACATGTGCCCCTCCCTTGCCTAGTCACGCTCTGAAACACTTGTGTACAAGTGTGATACAAATAAAATATCACATCATATCATATCATACCTAAACAAGTGGGCATATCAAGGTTTGCTAATCAAAGTTTACTAATCTTCTTGTGCTAATCAAAGTTTACTAATCTTCTTGTTCTTGTTAGTTTTTGCTACTGCCAAATCAGAGCTACAAAGGTGGATATGCCTACTAGCTGGGATTTGGCACAGAGTGGTTGCCCAAATCATCTACTGGTGCTTGTACCAGTGATGTAACCGTTGCAGTGTTAAAGGTTGTAATTTTCCAGACAAAAGTGGTCTGGTTCGGCATAGTCCTCAAATGGAGGTTCAAGGTGTCAATATTTTTAAAAGACCACCGAACCGCAGTACCCGTTGAATTAGGAGTGACCATAAATTGAGTGCGGTGCTGACCCTTTGGGTGGCAGATTTTAAATGTTGCCGTTAGTATACCATGGTCACTCCAGATATTCATGAGGATTTCCAACTTCGAACATCTTATACGTGAATATTCGTCCACAAAGATGTAATCAAGCATAGAGGTGGAGAACCCATGATGCCAGGTATATCCAATGGGGTTTTCAGGGAATTGTGAGTAGCCAAGCAAAGATTGTAGACCTAAGTTTCCTAGCTCCGTATACCAGATGTAGCCATCTTGTTTCTTCCTCGTATAACAAGGGTTGGAAGTATTCATCTCACATATTTCCCATGATGGGTAGTCAAATAAACAATCATAGTTTAAATCTCCAGCTAATAGTACATGTCCTGAGTCATTAGCAAGCACCCACTCTAGGATAGTCTGAGAGATAGCGGACACAAACAATTTGACTTCACCAACACCTCTGTGCCAATAGATGTTAATGATTAGCAATTTCAATTGTCCACTGCTGCAAGTAAGGTCTACACCCAAAGCCCCATAGGGAAGACCCAGAAGAGCCTTGCCAAATAGACCAGAGCAGTTATCGACTGCGACAATTAAATCTCCTGAATACAGATGACATCAGCATCTCTCAACAACTGTAGGCACTCCAAGTTTGTAAATATGTGCTGATTGCCTCTAGAGTTCCAAGATTTAAGGAAAAGGTCCGAAGAAGAATCAAAGCCTAAGCTTGGAGATGTTGGCCTAGGGCACAAGTTTTTGCCACATGGTGGAGATAATGAAGGCCCAATCAACGTCCTTGTCCTGCTATTTAAGTGGAATTCTTTGGTTAGGCAAGGTTTCCAGGCCGCCTGAGTTGGCCCCCAATGGTTTAGCTGAAGATTGTATCAGAGAAGGCCCATGAGGCAAAGTTTCCCATGATGCAGTACCTTCAACTTTAAATCCCAATTCCTGCAGAGAGTCTGTTTGGGTAAGGATCAATTCTGTGACTAAAGGGGAGGCAAGGGAGATCATACTCATATCTAAAAGCAGATACCAGCTGAGTTTGTTGGATGTGTAGAAGCTGGCGGAATATTATCGCCCTGTAGCTGCCCCCACTCCACTCCTAAGTCCAATGGAAGAGCAGGAATCAAAGACTGATTGGGTTATTATTCGTAGGTGGTTGAAGTTGGATAGGTCCCCATATTGAAGAAATGTGATAATTTCTTGTGTTCGAGAGACCCTGTAACATAGTTGAATTTATGGCGTGAGACACAGCAGGTAACATAGGATCTTCTTCATGGGTCCTAAATTTGCTGGTGTCACATCCCTGATGTAAAACCGATGTGGAACACAGCTTTGCCGTTGGTGAAGCAATTAGGGATTCTCGTATAATCAATTTCAAGGGGGCCCAATACTGTAAAGAGCTTCCCTCCAACATAGCAGAAGCCTGAGTAGTTGGTAGTATGCAGCTATCAGTTTGGACTATAGAATCAACCAGTCTAGCCCTAGGTAGATTAAGAGCATGTAAGTGCTTCCCCTCAGAGGTAGAACCTAGATTCAGATTTAACGGTGTAGGTGTGGGAATTTTGGCAAATAGTAGATTGGTTTGTTTTGTGGCCAATTTCCGCTTAATAAGGCTCGATTTACGTGGTGCGATAATTTCTTTTTGGCCAGAGCACTTAGAAGCACTTTCCTGTATAGCTGGGATCACATCAGATGGAGGCTGGCTTATATTAGAGGTAGGGTTGAAAATAATCTGTGTTGGATTGGTTATACCAGGTAAGGCACCAGCAGTATAACAGTGGACAGCCGGTAGTACCAACTTAGCTTGTTCATGAGCAATGCCATTATTAGGATCAGTTTCCTGTGTAGCTAAAGTCAGAGTAGGTGCAGGCTGACTTAGATTGGAAATCAAATTGGGAAGGCTCTGTATAGGATTAATTATACAAGCTGCAGGAGCAGCAGAAAAACAGAGTCCAGCAGATGAAGCTTGCATGACTTGGTCTTGAGCAGTGGCATTGTTGGTAGCTTCCAATATAGGGATATTGTCAGATGATGTGTGTTGTGACTGTAGGTATTTGCATAGGTGCTGAGGCAGAACTTTCACCCTGTTGGACCAATAAGGGTAGTTGCACAGCCAACTTCCTAGATAATTCAGTACCAATCCATCCACTTTACTATTAAGGTCTACCAAAATATCGGTGCCTATACAGTCGATTTTCAAAATGAGTTCCATCATTGATCTTTGGACAGTTTTAAGCTCAGACCAAACATTATCGTACAGCTCAACAAAAGAGCTGAGGACCACGTTTAGGGCTGAGATTGTCGGATGGATCAATCAGATCCGTTCATCCAGATCTTTCAGCATGTGGTGCAGATGTGGTGAATTTGCATAATTCGGATTGGAATCCCCGGAGCTTGCTTCCGCTGCAAGGTCACCTTTATTAGAGTCAATACCTTCAATAATGTTAGTTAAGGCGGTAGGTGTATTGTCAGCCAAGCCCCCTTGGGACGAAGAGATAGAATTTTCTGGGATCCATTCGTAGAGGCCAAGTTCATCACTTTATCTGCACATTCAATTATACTATTGTCCGTGATATTGTTATTTCCACCAAAGAAAGACTGTGTAGTCATTGCTGAGTGATCTAGCATAGCTGTACCTCTAAAAGCTTTGGGTAGTTTAATTTCAGTGCTAGTATAGGTTGCTTTCAGGATGTATTTGTCCATAAATGTCTGTCCTGATACTTTTTGGATTGGTTTCAGTTTTCTAGGAGTTTTATGATGTGATTTGTCATTGACAGTATGAAGATTAATAGTAGCATCAGCGGCCTCAGAATTATGGATCACAACTTTATGAGTAGCTGCTGCAGTGGTGGATTCCGTATAATTCCAGATTCCGTATAATTAGACATTGCAGGCTTCACTGATATGAGGCTACAGGACATCTCATTTTTTAGAGGGAGGGTAGATTGCACCGAAACTGGTGCAGCACAAAATGACTTAGAGGTAGTTAGTTGTACATTAGTAAATGGGAAACACTTGGAGAATGTGCAGAGTGAATCGGTATAGTGAGCCGGGTCCACTAAAATAGCATCTGGTAACATAGAGGAGCCTTTTTGGCTACGTAAACCAGATCTCATGATTGACCCTGGTAAGAAAAAAATATGGAACCATGAGCCTTATGATAGAGAAGATTTTTGATGTTTTAAGACAATTAAAGTAATTACCCATAAAAGCCCGGAAGTGCGATAAGGGTGGAAGCATTGTTGTGCTGCTGTTTTGCTGAGGGAGCACTCAGAGACCATCTAGCTGTGACAACAGGGAAGCCGTGTGTTTTCAGCATTCCACAACAAGCCCTGTGCCCAGCTCACTGCTCATGAACCAGGCGCACTGTTTATCAGGCGCACTGCAACTTTTACTTCATTTTCATTTTACATCGGGGTCACGCCCACCTGGAGGTGCGGCTTAAAACCTGACCATCAGACCCTTCCGCCAAAAAGCCCGGAAGTGCGATAAGGGCGGAAGCATTTTAGTGCTGCTGTTTTGCTGAGAGAGCACTCAGAGACCGTGTAGCTGTGACAACAGGGAAGCCGTGTGTTTTCAGCATTCCACAACAAGCTCTGTGCCCAGCTCACTGCTCGTGAATCAGACGCACTGCGTATCAGGCGCACTGCAACTTTTACTTAATTTTCATTTTAACATCAGGGTCACGCCCACCTGGAGGTGTGGCTTAAAGCCTGACCAGCAGACCCTTTCGGCGAAAAGCCTGAAAGTGCGATAAGGGCGGAAGCATTTTCGTGCTGCTGTTTTGCTGTTCTGCTGGGACGTGGCGTTCTCCAAATCACCAGTAAGGTGCAAAAACAGCCCAAGAGGGGATGACAGGCAATCCAGAAACTTTTGCCCTAAGCATAACCAATACTTGAGGTGCAGTGGGAGACTGCGGGACTGATGTCCTTTGATTTCATGGCGCACAAAGGAAAATAAAGCGTGCCCCGGAAAGTCGCGCTTTGCCGTTTCGCCGCAGTATTTGGTGCGAGATGTCTACCAGATTGGGGTTACTTTTGTTTTTCCTTAGTTAGATACTCAGTTTTGATCTTTGTATTCCTTTTTTTGCTGCAAAATTGTGAGTGATTTCATACATCAACGTCTCTTTTTCTTTTATACATCCTCTCTTCTGTCTGCTTGATCCTTGTCACGCCATGGTTGCTAAAAGGGCAAAGGTCTATACATTGCGCACTGACATGCCTTGCCCTGCATGACTCTGTGCGTTGTGTGACTCCCCGAGTGGGGAAGGACCATTCTTAACACCAAAGACTTCCCGTCTTCTTCCTAAAGGCTCTAGCTTGGACAAACGAGCGGGGAAGAAATGTATCCGCTCCAACACCCCGGCTGGCGACATTCGAGACTTTGGGTTTGGCTCTTTGCGCCCCACTCAATCTGTGGCGCAGTTACCAGAAGTAATGAACTTGAGTGTCCCGAAAGTAGAGGCACAGCTGTTGTCTGTTCATCAAGAATATTCTGTTGCAAAGCCACCTTTAATGAGTTCACCATTAGCTTCGGACCCAAATGCCAGCAAACTGCCTTGTGATATATCATTGTCTGATACTATGATTCTGCAAAATGCTCATTCAGGCAATGTGGTACCTTTGTTAAATAAGTCTGAAAGTGCTACTCATAATGTTGATAATGCTATTATTGATTTACATTCTTCAAACTCATGCTTCTCGGCCAGGGAAGATGTTCATGACCTCTCTAGGTCTCCCGCACTATTTCTGAATGGAAGCCCTTCTGAATCAGATATTTCAATCTCTTTTATTCCACCAACCCCAAGGAGGCCATCTCGAGAAAAATCAGACGTGGCTATGGGGCCTTTCTCAAAGAAATCCCCCATGATAACACTTGAAGTAATGAACATCCCGATAATGACTTTGGCTAAACTATTTGAAGTTCTTGACCCCAAAATAAGCTCTATCATTGACAGTCTCAGAAATACTGCAACTTGGCAAAAATCCATTACTGAAATCACAAAGTTATTAAAGCTATTAAAGCAGAGCAAAATACTTTAGCACCAACCAGAGCAAGAGGCACAAGGAACTGCCTGTAAGTGCCCACCTGCCTGTAAACGCACACACATGTAAGGCCAGTTATTGTTTTATGCCAGGTATAACCATCACATGCTGGGCACAGCCTTTAGTTCCTGGGTGCGTCCAACAGTTGCCATGTGTGTCTTTTAATGCCCAAGTCCTCCTGTCTTATGCCAGGTAACTCTCATATCACTGGTGTAGTCGTTATATGCAATGTGCAACCTCCCAATGCAGATGCTCCCATCCCAACCCAGTTTTCTTTTAAACATTGCAAATTGAATAGTTGGAGCTTCCACTACAGTTTCCCCCAGGCAAATCATTGCACCAGACAGGTGAGCAAGTCTGGCAGAGGTGCAGTGGCCTGCTGAAGCAAGCAGCCAGCAAGACAAGCTCCAGAAGAGAGCATTCGTGGGTGCCTGCAGAGCTGGGGTAAGATAGGTTGTACTGCCTGAAAGGAAGAGGGCTTGTGAAAAGACCACTCTTTTCACTTCACCTTAATAGACTGTATACCCTTGCATCTCAACCATTATAATACATCATTAAGGAAAGCCTTCGGGAGATTCAATGACGAAACACTGCGATTGCCTGTTTTAATTTATTTGCAGCGCACATAACCATAGGTATCTTCGCGCTAGTTCCATTCGGTTGTAGAAGTGCAGGTAATTTATCATAAGCTAGGGTTTTTTGAAGTGCAGATTGGGATTCGAACCTGTGTTGTTCAAGACCTGCGTGTTGCCACAGAGTTATCCTCACTTTGCTTTTGTTTGTGGCAGTGGACAAGGAATGATCATCTCGCTCCCAGTCAAGGCTCTATCTTCAGCTTTGGACCCCGGACAGACAATAAGTCAGTTCTGGGAGAGGCAACGTCTGACGTTGTAAAATGATTGTGAGTGTATGTGGTTTACAGCTGCATTGTGACAAATAGGGTCAAGATTAACGAAATATGACCTTACAGGGCCCAACTATTAGTAAACAATCAACTTGGGGGGTTCTCAACTTGGGGGTTCTTCATTATTTTGAAAATCAGAAAGTGAAGGGAATACTAGTTTTCTTTGTTGTAATTTTGTCTATGATCTATGCATGTTATATATTAATTATATTGTTTCTATTATTTTTATATTACTTTGCATCTTTACGCATGTATTCATATTTTAACATCCAACAATAGTTTTTTTACGATATTAAAAAATATGAAATGCTTACAGTTTACAATTGGACTTTGTTAGTCTCCGAATATATTTAATGTATTGGCTTAACCTTCAATGTACACACTATTTGGATGCTACAGTTTTTTAATGGTTGGCTTAGATCTCAGTTATAGTTTCACTTAATCCATTACATACGATTTTGTTCCATTTCTCTGTTGGAAGTTGGGAATCCCTTAATCCACTTAGGGGCATTACATAAGATTTTGTTCCATTTCTCTGTTGTAAGTTGGGAATCCCTTAATCCACTTAGGGGCAGAATTTATGATTTGTGTTTTTCCGTATCCCTGTTGGTAGTTGGGAATCCCTCAGTTAAAAAAAAAAAAAAACATTGCTTGGTGACAACAGTAACAGGGCCCTAAAATGCTTATTTTACAACATGCATTGATTATAACCCCTCCCAGGTCAGGAAGCGCAGAAAAGATTTGTCAGTGGACCAGAAGGGGAAGACCAATCGGGTCAGAACAGGGAGTCTATTGGGAGGGACAGAAAACAGGAAGCTAAGGGCTGCTCTGGCTTGTCAGATGAGGAGGAGATGTCAGAACAAAAGAGTATCAGGAGGAAGGATGGTGGAAAGGAGTGTTGTGCCCTTCTTCTTTCTATCCGTTCCTTTTCTCTGTTTTATTCACATCTTAAAGACCATACTGTTTCAATTTATAAAATGTTGGCCTGATTCATGGATTTTGTTGCGTCAAAAAAATGGTACTTGCTCACCAAACTGCGTGCAAATCTGCATTTGTCGATTCATGGAATCGAATGCGTGGTACATTTTCTGGATGGAGTTTGCGCAGGCTCTGTATGTCTCTGCTAGCCGTTGATTGCCTTGTGCAAGACCCCATGCAAACCTGCACAGAGGGTGGAGTCGGGGACGGAACACGGAATATGGGGAATAATATGTGAAAAAATGTGCGTTATAATGGTCGGCCCGCAGGCAGTCCCTTACACGCTCGCACGTGTGTGGCATGAGATGTATTTATGGAATCGAGCGCAACCTCTTGGCAGGGAATTGGCCATGCAAGTCCTTCATACAATCCGCCACCCGAAGCCAGGTGTAAGTACACTTATGCATAGGATTCGCAGCATGGCGGTGGATTTGTATGTCGGATTCAGGGGTGCATGTACGCACCCCGGGGTTCCGATCTTAATTAAGGGTGCTCGTAAGCAGTGTAGCAGGGTGCATGAACAGTTTACAGGGGGTTGCATACAGATTTTCTGAGTTTAGACCGAGTTACGATTTTCCAAATTCCTGTTGTTGCGGTGCTGTCAGCAGTTACGGAGGACCCTGAACAGGGAGCCTGAGATGAAGGCCTGCTTGTGGGGGGCCCCACGCATGGTTTGAAGGGTGCATGTATTTGCAGGGGAGTGTGCAGAGGTAGCTGTTCTGTCTGTTTATGCTTTGCGTGTTGGTGGGACAGGGCATTTGCGAATGCAGTTACTTTGCGCAGTGAATTCTATTATCACTGGAAGGATCGGGAGCTCTCCCAAGGTTAAAGCATGTGAATTCCAGGCTGTTGGAATTTAACTCGGGTGACCTGTGGGAGTCACCAGCAAACATGACACAGGAATACAAAGAATTGGTTAAAAGAGTCTGTACTGGGAGGTCAAGATATTTTATGGAAGAAGTATTTTGCAAAATTGGTTCAGGTCAGACCTGCTTAAGGATAAAACATGTCTTTCTGTACGAAGAACACCTGTGCGTCATCAGGCAGCATTTTTTGGGTAATATCTATATTACATTTTGGATCCTCACCCTCAAGGTGTCAAGCTTCATGAGAAATTGGCAGGATTCTTCTGGTCTAATGTGTCAGGCTAATCTTCATTATATGTTATTTTGCACAGGCTACGGGGACTTTAGATCCACATATCTTTTTGCAATGTTTAGACTAACACTAAGCCTACAAAGACAAGTTAACACCACCTCATCCACATCGGCGTAAACTTCAAAACTGATAAAGGCATGCAGACCATTCTTGTCCACTAGCAGCTGCATCACCCTTGCAAGAGCCCTGATATTGTCCAACTGTACTATTACAATACTCTCTACCTCGGCACTAGCCAAAGGAACCTGCACAAGCTACAAGTACTGCAAAATAATGCACTCAGAACTGCCCTAAACATCCCTCACTCCAATCATATTTCACAAATCTGACGTAACACTAATTGGCTCCCTATCCAAGACAGGATCACCTTCAGAATGCTCTGATTACTCACAAGTGCCTAAATAACTCTGCCCCCAAGTATCTGACGGACACATATTCTAGGAATGAATCCACTAGACCCACCTGAGCCAACTATGCCCACTGTCTCGACATTTCTAAATTAAAACTTCTAAAATCAGTATATGCCAGCTTCCCAGTGCTCGCAGTCAATGCCTGGAAAAAGCTATAACCTGCACTAAGGACAGACACAATGTTCCTCTCATTCCATAACAAAGTAAAAATTTGCCTGTTCTCACAATCCAACTAACTATCATTATGCACTATCGTAACTCCAGGACCCAACCACCTTACTGACTACGCCCATAGCTCAACTATGCCCCGCCTACTGGCCATCTGCGGCTCTTGCATTATTATTCTAAGCTATGAATATCACGAACAATGTACATATTGTATATCTCGCTATTTTGTATATTCCTGTACATTACCATGTCTATTACTGTAAATATTTCTGTATTTCACATTTTTTCGTAACCATGCTGTACTACAAGAAAAGCACCCAGATAATCTTGGGTTTGGTGCACTATACAAGCAAATAAAAACATAAATAAAAAAAATTAAAAACTGGTGAGCATTGGACAGGCTAAAGAGGCCATGGCCTATTGAAAAAGAACTGGTGACTTGAACACTGTTTACCATGTCGCCAGATATATTTATCGGGCATGGCTGAGGGGGACAAAGTTCCAGAAAAACCCTGTTTTAATGACAAATTGAACATGGTCCTATTAGAGCCTGGAAAATACAATGTGAAAGTTTGAAAGCACTGTACATTGTGATGATTCAACTGTCATATTTAGTTTATATTTGTTGAGCAGAAGCCTTCTTTTCATATCAGCGTTAGAAGCTCCAAACTGCACTTTATCCAGTGTAGCAATGGCATGATCGGGTTTAGCTTTTTAAAAATACACATTTTATTGGTGATATTTTGATTAGGGGGAAGAACATTTTAAATAGTCATACATCATGGTACATCTTTCTTGGACACTGGTTGGAACTATAATGTGCTAATTGGTTTATGACTAGATGAAAGAAATGTGTTGCTCATGAGCCATGTATTTGTTGTGATGCAACTTGTATGGCTCAATGCCGAATAAAGTGAGTTTTTGACTGACTGTGGCAATAAGATCATGAGGTTTGCGTGTGACTTCACGTGAAGTTGTGTGTAGGAATCCATGAATTTGATTAGGTTTGCGCTTGACTGGGTGTCAATTTTATTTGCAGGCTGCAGTGTGACAAATAGAGTCAACAGGTCAAGATTGCCGAAATATGACCTTACACGGCCCAACTAATTGCAAACAATCATCTTGGGGGTTCTTCATTAAATAGAAAATTAGAACGTGATGAGATACTTGTTTTCTTTGTTGTAATGTTTGTTTATAACCTATGTATATTATATTTTAATTTTATTGTTTCTATTATTTTTATATTGCCTTACACATGCATTCATAATTCAACACTGAACAATTTCTTTTTAGAATATTCAAAAATATGAAATGCTTACATTTTACAATGGGACGTTGTTAGACTTAGAATATATTTAATGTATTGGCTTAACTTTCAATGTACTACTGAAGAGGGGCACTCAGGGCATGCCCTCCATCCCGGAAGACCCTTCAACAGGAAGAAGAGTCTGCGACAATACAGCCGTCGTTTATATGAACTTGCACCCATTCCCACTGCTCCCACAATAGATAATTATCACAAGAGATACCCTCCCAGCAGACCCTACAATCCAGCATTAGTGTGATTCTTACTCAGAGTGAACGAGGAGACGCACAACAGAGCTGGTTACATGGACAGACTCGATTAAGCACCAAGAAACCAAACCACATGTTGATAGTATGACTTAGCTATGTTAGACTTGAAGCACACATGCTATCCTCACACCCTGGACACTCACACATACTCGACTACACGAAGAACACAGGTATGCAATTCTATAGTTAGAGGACAGTGAGATATACATACTTACGCACGTTTATTATATTGTCATTAGGCCTGCAACAGCACTGCCATAACGCAAACATCAAGAAGAGTTTGTGTAAATGCTTGCAGAGATTCAAATGCAAACAACCCCATGGTATGGCAGGAGCACTCAAGGGACCTGACAGCCATATTGCACTAAACCACAGACTATTAGAAGACGTCTATAGTAAAAGCCAGACCATGGTTTAAGAAATCTAGCAGGCACCAATCGGCTTATAAATGGGACCTCAGGCCACACATGATTATGTACAAGTGGAACTACTAGGTTGCAATGTTGCAAATTACATTCCTCACTCTGAAAATAAGTAACTCCAGCTGCAGGAGAGGTATGCTCTCTGACAAAATGCAGAATAATTCAGGGCACCTGGGCTCAAAGGCGTGGTCTCCAAGCATGTGACCTGGCCGAGCTGAGGGGCTGCCAAGATTGAGGCCAGAGAAGAGCAACCTGTTCCGCCGTCCAGACAATAGATGCAACAAAATTGATACAGTCATGCTACAGTTCTGCTTTGGGGAGCGGACTGCACTCATTACAGCTATGGGCTTCACAACCTCATGATGTGGACACATAGTTGCACCTCACAGACACATCATTGCACAAGGCACCATTTACAGGTGTTCCGTGGCTGGGAACAGGAAAGTCCTAGGCTCGGGGGCTCATGGCTCATCTAATCATAGCCAAGACCCCTAGAGGTGGACAGTAGGGGTCACCGACCAATCACAGGGCATTCTCACTGTAACACATTTCAAGTAACATCTTTTTGGGAATGGCTTAGATACCACCTGACAGTACACCATCCAATAACGCACCACCTCCATATGTTTCGATATGGGACTTACTATTCAACAGCCTAGTCTGAGTGAAGGTAGGTTTTATGAGACAGTTCCCGAGAATGATGCCAATTGTGACATCAGATGCCATCAAACCTGGCCTGCGAGCCAGGGTCCATTGAGAGATGCGTGGACATTCCTGCATGTATGTGATCCCTGTGGTGCTTTGGCTACAATAAACCGCAGTAATTCCTTGCCTGTTGTGTGGACCTGATGTTCTTGATTGGGCAAAGGGAAGGAGTTAGGCCTTCCATGGACTTGAACCGGCAGGCCCCAGAATGGCTCAGGCGGACCAGGAGGCCTGCCCCTAACAAGCTGGAGGTCCACCAAGATCTATTGTGGCACCATCCTGGCCAGGAGCTGCCTCCTTAGCCGTCAGACCCAGAAGGCTGCAGGACCCTTGTGGAAATTGTGAAACAACTAGCCAGCGCAACCGGAGATAGACTGTTGGGGGCCGCCTTGATCAATCTATCCCGCCCACATCCGGTGAGGTGTCCACGCAGTTTAGAGGGGTGAGATGAGTGGTTAACGTGGAGCCAGCATCCGAGCAGCATCAAAAAACACAGAAGAAAGTAAGTGTGGTCCACATAACAGGCAATGTGTTGTGTCGGTGGGTTTCATGTATGCGGGAGAAGGGAGGTATCATTTTTGATTAATATTGGTACTGGTGTTGTTTTGACATGTGCATGGTAGTAGGGACATGAGCAGAGGTAGTCCCTTTTCTGTGTTTGTTTGAGTATCGTGGCAAAGGGCTCTGGTGATGAGCAAGGATAGTGGGCTCAGTAGACTCGGACTGTGAGAACTTGTTCATATGTGTTATTCCTATGTGTTGGACGTTTTAGGTCAGGACATACATGAAGGATCCCTGCAATTGCGGAAAGTGTTTTGTCTGGTTAAGCCCCTTGGAGAGAGGCATTTCAGCCATCAGGTGAAGTGTCGATAGCAGCAAACAAAAGAAATAAACAGAATACTCCACCCTTGGAGAGGTGGGAAGACAGATGTGGGCTTATTTTGGGTTGGGGTCTATTTGTGGGGAGTGGGGAAAACGGGCATTCATCTTGTGAACACATTTGTCTCCTCATTTGTCTGAACTTGAGTTTGGTGACGTCACCCATAGGTTGATGCATAGGACAGTGTGTGGGAAAGCAAAGAGTTGGTGTTGTGAACTTCAGCTTGGAGGACAGGTGAACAAGCGGCAGTGTGCAGAAGGTGCCTGCACATAATTGAGGTGGTGTGCTGGACAGTGGCAGTGCCCTTGAATGCGGCGCCGAATACAGAGCCTGCCATTTAAGGTGCAGAGCCTCTGAGGCTCGTAGTGGAGAACTTTGATAAACAGTGTACTATAAACTTTTCCCTCCCTTGACAGCAGATATCGAAAACCTCGAATAGAGGTCAGATAAAGGGTTGTAATGTATTTGTATGATGGAATGGAGACATGTTTAGTGGGCCGGTAACTGCCATTGTTACGCTCACCATTGGACGTTGGGGCACGGTTGCAGCCCTCCCTGCACTTAGCTCCCCTGGATCATACTTCTTCCCCTGCTCCTGTAGTGTGGGCTGCGCTGGTTGCTGACACTGCCCGTGAGAGAATATTAGAGGTCATGAGAATGCTTAGGTCAGACTGTGATTTCCCTCCATCCCTTCTTCCTAGAATGAGGTGAGCATGCATCTACCCATATAGTCTCACCTGTTTATTTATGAGGATGAGCTCTCCATCCTGTTTCTCAACTGAAGGGGCGCCTTTAATGGACCTAGTTCCTTCACTGGTCCATGTGCGTGGCAGCCCAGACCGGCTGTGGCTGTTCCACTTCTAAGGTAAGTGTTTCTCAACAATGATTATTGTCCGTATCCTTTTGCAATGTCTTTTCTCTGTCATTATTGTCTGTAACCCTTGTAATGTCTTTCCTTCTCCCCAATAGGCGGTGAAGGGCCCAGCAGAGTTGCGTTGTTGGAAGTGAGTCCAAATGGAGGCCAGTGGAGTTTACGATGTCCCAAGCAGAAGGTAAGTTTGGTTCTAAGGTCAAGCGCGAGAATGTGTCACGCGCGACCTTAGCATAAAGTCTGTGTGTTGTGTCTAACCTTGTTTGTCCTTTCTCCTGCAGGGATGGCCTGGCAACGTCTGATGAGAGGCAGCTTTCTGAAGGCCAGCGAGAATGCTGGACGAGATGAGCTCCTGCATAGCTTAGACGCCCGGAACAGGTGAGGATGTGCTCCGACTGAGTGACTGCTGGAATCAGGTAAGATGAACTGCAGGCGATGGGATTGTGCGAGTCAGGTAAGATGCACTTTAGGCAGTGTTATGGCTGGAATCAGGTAGGATGCGCTTCAGGAGATGTATTGCTGGAATAAGGTAAGATGCGCGCTGGTGATGATGTTGCTGGAGTCAGGTAAGCTGCGCTTCAAGCGATGGTATTGCTGAAATCAGGTTAGAGCGCTTCAGGCGGTAGTGAGCGTTATGCTGCTATAAGCAGACTAACTCAAAGTGCTTGCATGCGGGCGAGGCAGGCTTAAATAGCCTGTTCCTAGCCACGCCCCCTTGGCTCCACCTTGTGGCCCCACTTTGCCACTCCCAGAGGATGCTGCATGTGCAGCCCAATGTTTTCCTATGGCCACGCTCAACCTAGATGCATGTGGGGACTCTGCAGGGGAGGAAATACCATATGCACCAGAAATAAAGTGTAATCAGCTAGTGGTCCTTGGCCAGTGGCCATGACAGCCATACAACATCTCTGTAAAACTCTGCCTCCATATAAAGATAAGATAGTAAAGTACAGTGTACAATGATCTGAAAGCACAGAAGGGAAAATAGCGAGGCCATGGCCGCCCAACAGCAGTTTCTCTAAAGACATGCTGCAATCACTTTTGACCCATTTACGTACGAAGGGGAAAAGTTAGCTAAACTCATGGAAATATTTTAACAGTGGCATATGTTCCAAGAGGACAGGCCATGGATGATGAGTTTAAGGGAGGTGAAGGAGGATGGCTCTGACCCCTCCTCTCCACCTCACGCACCGTCAAGTGTAATATCGGATGACGCGGAAGAGGAACAGGGCTTATATCCATTAAGAGATCTAAAAGTAGCTGAGGGTTAATCTAATCCCACCTATAAACCACCCCCATATGCCCAAACAGAACAACCATGAGTGATTGGGCGGACAGCTGACAGACCGACCTCAATGAGGAGGGGCTGTTTCACGCGAAAGCAGAATTTGCGGGGTATCGGACCAGAAGAGTGGACAGCTGCACAGATACTACTAAAACTAAAAGGGGCCACAACGGGGGAGGCAGAGCATGCAATGAAGGCTATAGAGAATTTGGAGCTGTGACACGGGTGCCGTGGGAAATTAGATAGGTCAGGGGAGGAGGAAAGTGAACAACCTCAATTGGGTGAAGAAGCAAGGGAAGATAGAGTACAAAAGCGAGAATTTGAAAACGAATTTGAGCTGCAGGGCCAGACCAGGAGAGAACATTCAGTGTTATCACAAAGGGAACAAAAGGACTTAGTAGAAAGAGAAGTGAAAGAAAGGGGACAATGAGATGAGATAGAAAGGAAGAGGGACAAAATAGAGAAGATGCTGGAGGAGGAAAAGGAGATGGAGATGGCATTGTAGAGGAAGAAAATATTGCAGGATTCACGTAAGTATGAGGAGAAGCGAATGACACAATTGAGGATGGAATGGTGGGCAAGGGAACAAAGTAGGAAGGATGAGGAAGCACATGTGTTGGAAAAGGTAAGTGATCAAATCAAAATAGAATTAGCCAGGAAAAGGCAAGAAGAAGACAAACAAAAGGAAGAGGAGAATACAGGTGAGTACAATGGAGGGTCAAACGGACACAGTACAGCACATTTGGGAGTGCAGGAGGAGGAGGACATATCTAAATTAACAGACATCGATTTCAATGTGCCACACAAACCCAGCCTGGTAACACAAACATTGAATTTCTCCACTAGTTTCTGTAGCAACATGGATGACGATTCTGATGATGATGATGACCATGCTGATGAGGAGAGGGCCTAATAAGGTCTACCTTACGAGGACCAATGGATGGAGTTCTTGTGAGTGTAGGACACATGAACAGAGGGATACACAGAATGGGAGACCTACACACGATAAAGCAGAAGAGGGAGCATCCAAGGCACCATAAAGCAGCAGACTCAGGGACCTCCTCTGGCACAGGAGGGATGGGTAAGTGATCACACGATGAAGGGGAAATTCCTGTTCCATAGGGCGATTGATAGGGGCTCACAACATTCCACAGCAGGCACATGCAATAGAACCTGTAGACATAGGTGCAGAAATAGAAGACAAGAAAGGACCCATTCAGGTAACACAGTAGAGACACACACTGGAAGAGAGGGCCGCATACTCGCAAATGCCGTTATTAGAAAGGGGAGGGACAAGACCCCAGTATGTGCTCTGGAAGCACACAGATAAGGAAAACATCAAATGAAGATTAGCCTCGCTAACTGGAAGAGCTGGGAAATGGATTTACGAAATGGAGAATTTGACGGCAGGACACAGGCTAGCAGTAGGTGACGTCAAAGGACTGTTGGGCTCCATACAGGGTGATGCAGCTGATGACATCTGGAGGAGGGCGGGATTCCAGGGGTGACCATTCAGAACACAGCACACGACGGGGCACCTATCGCAAATTGTAGGGAAACACTATTGCAGACACAATTCCCAGACTCCTCAGATATAGGGGCCATCACGTCACGCAAGATGCGTGACAATGAGGATCCTGTTAATTACATTCTAGATATTCAACAACTTTGGTGGCTCGAAACTCGAGAGCCATGGGACAAAATGATAGCAATATTCTATCATATCTTGGTATAAGGGTTACCAGAGACAATAAAGAAAAACTTGAAGAAATGAGTAGGAATGGAGGCAAAGGCCTGGCCAGAAATACAACTCACCATAGTGAATCATTGCAGGTTGTGACAACAAAAGATGAAGCAAGGCAAAGGGAGATGAGAGGAAGGAAGATGAAGTGATGTTAGCACAGAAATAATTGGCCAAGTATTCATTAGAGGGAGCACTAATAAATATCCACGGCCCCCAGGCACAAAAAGTGATCTCCCAAACAACAACAACAGCCATATAGCACCCTGCCAGCATACGCACCTCCCATGGGTGGGGGATACATGGGGAGTGGGGGATAACCACAGGGCATCAGAGGGAGGGGAGGCTTTCAGAGATGACGGGGGTGTGGACCATTATCGCACCAATATGCAGTAGGGTTCCGGGGCTGCAAACAGCAAATGTTGCAAGGAACACGAGGGGAGAAGGAGGATTCTCATGGCAGGCAAGAGAGCTACCACAGTGCTGAGCCTGCGGAAACTAGGGTACATTTCCCAAGCATGTCTGAATAGGGGGGCGCAAGCAGGGTGGGGAGAACAGGGGTATCAGGGAGGGCACAGTGACTACTATGTCCCAGATATACAGCAACATGGAAAGATGTAAAACATTCAGCAGCAGACACAGCTACCCCCACAGGTACAAACCCTACGAGCAACCCCAACCACAGCACCACCCCAGACAATGGTGCTTCAGGTGGCAGCACCAGCCCAACAGCTAGCACAAGTACATGTCCACTCCCCAGAGCCCTTGACACGACAGCAATGGTACCAGAACAGATAATAGGAGGGGTAACTATAGTAGGAAATAACCCCTACACAGGGAATGGATTATCCTATTTCCCCAATAGGACAGCCCACAGACAAACTTATTGTGTCCCATCCTGTCAGTCACACCTAATCCTGTGGAGGAACCTCACATAAGGGTGACAATAGGTGACATAAGGTTTTCCTTTCTTGTTGACACTGGGGCGACTAGGTCATATATTCGGGATGGGACTTTTGCATTGTCAGGCGATGGCATGAACAGACAAAGATTTTCTGGGGCTTGAGAGGTGGTTCCATTTACTGATAACATCTCCTTTTTTATTGGGAGCACGATCTATTGCTAGCCTTACTTTACTCCGAACATGCACCTGTAAATATATTAGGTTGAGATAAGATGAGTAGACTCAACATGACCATCTCATTCACAGACAAAGGCATACTCTGCTCCACACCAGGAATAAACATGCTCACAGTATGGCAACTTCTCCAGGCATATTGTGGGAAAACAGTGCAGATGGGGGAGCCACCAGATCCTGAACTATTCCAGTACGGAATAGACATGTCCCTTGCATGATTGCCAGGGATTGCAAGGAAGGTATGGAGAAGACCAAGTGAGTATCTCTTCAGACCAGAAACACCATCAGATGAAGAAGAAGGACTGGCACTGGCTGTAGACATTGAAGTAATTGTAATGCGTCAGGATTGGATCGCAGTGCATGCAGTAGATGGCCAAGAGAGAGCATGGAGGACAATAATTGCAGCAATGCCGAATAAAGTGAAATTTCGACTGACTCTGGCAATAAGATCATTAGGTTTGAGTGTGACTTTTTCCAAAGTGAAGTTGCGCGTAGGAATCCATGAATTTGGTTAGATTTGCGCTTGACTGGGTGCATTCCTTGTATGGCCTGTCCCTCAGCACGCCCACGTTATTTCTTATTCTTCCTCATTTTGCAGGGAGAATGGGGAATATGCATGTTCCGCCCCCTATTAATTAATTTATTTGCGTAGGCCTCTCCCACACTTTGAGTTAAGTGTGGCACAAAGCGCTTGACTGCATGCAAAGTCGTGACGGGCCTCCCCAAAGTTGTGGAAAGACATGCAACGTCTGATCCATGAACCGGCAAAAGGAGGTTTGCATGCTGAAAAGTGCACAGGGTCACTTTTCAGTGCAAACAATTATTTGAATCAGGCCCGAATTGTCTTGTTGTAAACAATCTTGCCTGGAATGTCCATTGTTGTTTCACTGTCTGCTTCTGAAGGCAGAATATCCAGAATGCAGTGAATAATTGACTGCACATTAAACATTCTGAGTGGAGGTCTATAACAATCTCCACATGCTCATTACATTTACTGACTGCCTTGACTTATGGAGTTATTTTAAGTTTGTGGTCCGAAAAATGCCCGTGTTTCTTGAAAATACAGATGCACTCAAGTGAAATCCAAAGATTAGATGTAATGATGAAATCGTTTTGCAACAATTGTGCAACACGAGCAACAGCACTGAACACAGCATGAGAATTTGAGAGACTGCCAGCATAAGTCTCGACCAGCGTAGACTCGCTCACATACAGTAGCTCAGACACAGTCATAAATTTGATGTTGCATATCAAACCACTCATATGCAGTAGTTCTAACATAAACATATGAACATAATCAAAACATTATATCATTGAAAATAGCTTGAAATGAGACCAGCATAAGCAGGTGATAAAATTATGCACGTGTTTGGTGCACTTTTGGTTATGGACGTGTAACTGTTTAGAACCATTGCATGTGAATCTTACAATCGCATTTTGAACAAATAGTAACTGACAGTTGACACTCAAATTGTTATAAGGTGAATGATATGCAATGTTGATATATCGGCGACAATGTCAATATTAGAAACATTATCCCTATAATTAAGATTTTAACTCTAACCAGACTATATGTGAGTTATATGTGAATAATTGGAGAATACATGCACACATTGATGAAATATATTATTGAATGATACTGTATTATGATCTCACTAACTATTTCAATGACGATTGAAAAACAGGAGGGGTTGTGGGTTGGGAGTACTGAAAGTGAGCGTCCCCAAAAATACAACAAAACACTCCCCAATGAGAGTCAATAATGGACACACCCCAGGAGGGAATGAGACCAAGACCAAGTGCGGGTGAAGGTAAAAAGTAAGTTTATCCAAAAACCAAAATAGGGCAAGCAGAGAACTCTGCAAACTCCGAGAGCGCTCTGCCAAACATCCGAACACATCCACTTTTTGTTACAAAACCACATCACCTATGATGTGGGAGCTAGGGATTACATGAATCGATGGGATTGGGCAAATGAGAGAAACAGTATACATTCCATAGGGATGGAGCTCCGGGATTGCTGAGGCTCCTCGTTGTGTCATGGTGATGCTTGTAGGTCAGCTGGGCTCATCGGAGTGGAGTGTTGGATCAGGAAATTGATATATCTTGACTGCACTGACATATGCCCGTGCGGCCACACATACACATTCAGTGTTCATTATAATTCATAAGTCCTACAAGTTGTTAATCTAACATCACAAGAGAAATAACACATAACTCTAGGTGCTCTTATCTCATCATCATAAAACACACCATACAGGAAAGGGACTACTTCATGGGTTTAGGTGTCTTGCCATGGGGCGCATGTCAAGGATATCTGTATCATCTTATTTTACTATACCTAGTGGGGGACGTCTTTATAGTTTTTTAGTACTAGAACAAATATACTGCCACCATGGTCAGTCGGGGTTGGGCTGAGCCTGGATACTATCTGGTCAGAGGGCACATAGCTGGTACATCAGAACGACAACTTGTTCCCTTTATTTCTTTTAACCATGGTCTCGGGGTTTGGAACATGTTTTATGGGGCTATTGTGGGTCTGGGGGCTTAGGAGAGGATGGATACTTGGTGCAGGCATAGTGGAGGGATGAGAGGTTACAATTACAGCATCACATCGTCGATGAAATGAGGGTCTTTAGTTGTCAGCCCGGCCTGAGGTGGGAGGAAGGTGGGGTTTGAGTCGGCGGCGCTGCAGGAGAAGGGAGAGAGAGCACTGTTGCTTCTAGCTTGTCTACTTTACAGGGTTACATGAACATCATTTAGAATGCGAGGTAGGATTAAGCCAGTGTGGTTACAGGTACATCGGGCAATATGCGAACTTATGAACATTGTATAGGCTACACGTTTACATTTATCATGAGTGCCATGTTACAAAGTAAATTCTCTCAACAACAGTCTTGTAACTTTATCGTCTTGCATTATATACATTTGGACAAGTATGGAAGTTGATCATATCTGTGAACACACGTATATTTGAAAAGCCAGTGAACATTTGGAGTGTGTACCTTGTATCATATCAAATGAGTAAATCAACATATCATACATTAATATGAGTGTTTTTCAAAAGACCATATTCGTTCAATAGTATGGTGTTTAGACATATGACCAATAGCTTCATGTTTATTTAAACATAGGTGAGGATCTTCTTGTTTCGTTTCCTGGATTTAGCCCCTTAATACACATCTACCTAAGAGGATTTATAACCTTCACAGAGGAATTAGGAGTATGCTTGAACCAGGGTGCCACACAGGCATAGAATCTATATCTGTTACTTCAAAAGGAGAACACGGTTGGGGGGTTATCCTCAGTGTATGTCAGGGGCGCAGAGGGGAGGAAGGTGAGGGAACTGACAGGCTCGCTGTGCGTGATCTCAAGGGGAGAGCGGCAGCTCTGCAGGCAACCTTTGTCTGTGAGGCCTGTGGTACCATGTACAAAATGGAGCCGGGTTGTGGCACATAATGGAATCTGGCATCAGCTTTCTGGTCAATGTGTGCATACATATGGGTCGTCCTGCAGCCATCCCGCATCCCTGGCCACAGGCGCATGGGTGGCTGGTGGACAAATCATAACCTGCACGTGGGGTAAGAATGGAGGGAAGCGGGTCTCAAAATCCATGCCTCGCATACATTACATTATTTGTTAATGTATTTTCTGTATGAAACGGTTTAATGAAAATGGCAAGTGGACATTTTGTATACTTATAAGCAAATAAGGCTACTGATAATCACTTGGGTGAGTCATTACTTTCGCAGGGTGGATGTAAATAGATGCTGCAGCCCCCTCATGCAATTCTAGCTAGCCTCAACTGCTGCCAACAGCAGGCGGGCACCACGGGGCAACACCTTGCCTCTGAAAACATAACGTCTGTCCCCAATGTAAGGGAGAAAGCATAAAAACGGACTTTGACTGGAAATGTTTAAATCCTTGCCTGACTCGGAATTCACGCAATCCCTACAGAAAGTGTTTCCTCTCTCAAGAAAGCTAAGGATACGGGAGAAATAAAACCCAACACGTTGAGGTAATGTTCCTGGCGTTATGTTGAGAGAAGGTCGCAAAGCAAAGCAACAAGGGGGCAGATCCGCAAATTCAGTTTCACTCAATCTGAGAGGAATAGATTGTACACAGTTGGCAAGTCCTTAAGTAAGACTCCTGCTAGCTTCCTCCGTCTACGAGGACATCATTTGTCAACCGCCTTGACTACGGAGACACGTCTCCGTTATCCCGGTGTGCAGAAATACTTTGTTACTCTGAGAAGCTGTGGAATAAATGACTGCAGCAGAAGCGGCCGAAACAAGAGTTACTTACATGGTTGTATCTTTGCTGCTGAATTCATTGTAGTATATACTATTAGAGGCATTCATGTTGAGTCATTTAATAGCACGTATATTCGCTGAAATATCACGTATATTCGCTGATTTAGATTACGGAAGGATGCTTAAATTAAGCTTTCAGTATTCATCATGAAGTGTAAACGAAGCACATTCATTCATTAATCAAATAATTGCTATTTCAATTTACTGACTGCCTTGACGGAGGGACTATCTGGGGCTTTTCCTGTATTTGTGTTGCAATAGGATGTATGCATACACAAGCAAAGTGCGTGTACTACATTCAATGTATTCTTACTATGCTGATTTTTATTTTTCTGTTTTCTCAATGAGATTTTGAAAGCAAACGTCTTGTACATCTCATTATACCTTTTTAGGTATTAAAAACAGATTTTGTGTGATTTAAAATCTGAACTTTTAATCAATCTGAAATGCTTAGATTGCAGATTCATGGCATTAATGACCGCTCTCCTGAGAAACAATAATGAAACCGGGGACGGTAAAATGGCAGATAGGCCAGAAAGAAAACCTTTGTTTACCAAGAAGTTTTGAATTCGCTTCTAATGTGTACGTCACCGGCTTTATGAGCACATCCTGTAATCTGCACAGTAGGAGTGATTAGTTGAAGCGAGGTAAGAGTCCACCGTGCCAAATCTTTTAAATGTGCAGCAAAAGCATTGTATTGTTCTGAAGAAAACCGCAACATAACACCAAGCTCCGAGCCTTGCAAAATGCATTTCATTTTCCCATTCAGCAAAGGAAGTGGCTCAGATCCGACCCATTAAGGCACCGCATGTTTCTTGCTTCCGGATAAACAGGCTAAGATTACTGCAGATGTGAGGATTTAGAATATACCTTGGGATTTACAGCCTGCTTCTGAGAGGTTAACCCCGACTGCCACTTTAAGGACACCAAGCCGTCTGTCAAGAGGCCTTTTTTTCCTTGCGTTATTAAAAGGCTCGACGAAAATAGAATTAAAAACGGCTAGGCGTATTCAGCCTCTGCCGTTTTCGCAGAATGGGCACATGAAGGAGAGTCCCGAAGCAAGCATTTCCAATCATTAAGTGATATTGGGGTTTGGTGCCACTTCTGAATGCACTCCGTGATTAGTTTAATTGTTTTCCACGATTCTGCGTGATGCTGAATACACTTCTGTTTTGGCAAATGTGTACCACATTCCACTTACAAGTCAGGCCAAGTATGTACATCAAATTGTACAACTCTAAAAGAAATGTTGATTTACATGAAAAGCTCCAAGGTTTTCTTTATAACTGGTTCCTGGGAATGCTGCCATCTCGTCACTGGCGCTGGGCACCTTCTGGAACACCATCATGTGCTTAACGGCGGGAAAAAGAGGCCTGTGCAGGAACTCACATTCTCAGTAGATCGCACTCCTTATGTGCAGCTTGCGCATAAACAATACACAGCACAGAGTTGACTCTTTGATTAAAATGAAGCGACCGTGTAAGGGGAGTGCTGCCTGAGTATCATGCAAAATGTGCTTCGTATTGAGGTGCTCTCTGAGTCATGTATTTTGTTAACCTAACTTTTATGGGAGTTTTACGGAGTATACGGAATTACATTATTTAAAAAATAAATAAAAGAAGTCACTGGCATCACGTATCAACAGAGTGGGAGTGGGGCATTTTGCATGGAATAAGATGATAGTCTTTCTACTAGAGTGTGCCTCTTCCCCACCCCTTTCTTCTATTATCCCTTATGCATCATGCACGGATTTGGGCACACTATGCCTTTGAGTTTTGGCTGATACTGAGGTAACTATCAATTCCAACTCCAGAACACAGCGGATATCCGCGACGCGCGAGGTGAGTAACGCAGTGGCGCATTGGTAACTGGAGCTTTTCTGGCTCAGAGAGATCCTTTGGTGCTGCTGCTCAGGACACAGACTCAAGTGAAGTAGTTGTGAATGCTATGGCCCCAGGACTTTATGGTGGGTGGTGAGTGGTATTCTGACTGGAAGATGCCACAGTGCTGCACTACCATTGGAGACCCAGTGCTGTTGCCCTGTCGGGTTTCCCCTGCTGGCTCAATTGGTGCATTGCACTGATCTGGCTTGGCACTGCTACTGTGAAATATGTGTGCATAACGTGCTGACTTTCGTGGCTGGATCATTTCACTCCAGTGCATTGTATAACCTAAACAACAATGTGAGACAGAGTGGCACGGTATCACTTGAGTACATGATTGGGGAGTGGCCACAAGAGGCTAACTAATGGGTGCCTTAAGGTGCAGAGGATAAGAGTGCACAATTACATGACTATATTACATATTTACAGCCTGATTCATGGATTGTTTTCCAATGGGATTGCGCGATTATAAAGCACTTACATGAATCAGGCCCTTAATTGTTCAGCAAAAGCAACACAGTGCACTGTTGGCTACCACAGATTTGAAGCGAGTTAGGAATCAGGCCAAACTCAACTTTGAGTGTGGGGGAAGATGTTCAGGGAGATTGTAGTGATGGTATGATAATGTTCCTTACCCTAAACGTCCTTGTTACACACGATTACTTATTAAATTATATCCTATTCCCTGGCAGGCATTTTCCCAATATCCCCAGGATACTGCATCTTTAAGTGAACATGTCCCCAATTTAGGCCCCACCCTTTGGCCGTCCAAGGCTGTAAAAGTCCATCACACCCCAATCACTTGTTATATATATCCAAGATTCCTTTATGAAAGAGTCAAAATGGCTACAATTACTTGGGCAGGGAGTAGGGATGTCATGAATGTGACAGTGAAGAGGTGGACTTGGAGTAATGAATAATGCCCATTTTAATCTCAGTGGTGGATGCTGAATTTGTTAACTGGTAACACGTACATGCATGTGCCTAATATGTGTGAGCGACTGAGAGCAGCGAGAAAGCCCGAACCAAACAATGGGTGTTTCAAGGGGTTGTTCGCCTACAACATTTTGCAAATAATGGGTTAAAATTGTGCATTTTGCAGCACTTTCTGTGAAAAGTGGATTAAAAGCCACACAGTTTGCAATCAATTTTGGATGGTACCATATGAATGATGGGGCGGTGCCAGTTTAGGGACCTTGCCTATAGCCAAAAACACATTTAAAAAAATACCTCTTAAGCTCCCGCTGAGTAGTCCAAATGCACCTCTGCACATGGAAACTGATTAATGACCAATAGCAGATGAGGCCATCTAAAAAACATTTTTGTACTGGTTGAGGTTGTGGGATTGACCAAATGTGATGACTGCGTTGCTAGATGCCATGAACCTACAAGGGGGAAGGTGATCCTGTGGATGGCGCATGTGATAAAATTACTCTATGATTTGTATCTGAGTCCATTCTGGACTGACACATTTGGGATTGACATGACAGGAGTTACCAGAGTGAAATGTGCTGCCATATTTTTGTCAAGAGTGGTCAACCGTACCTCTTATGGTTCTCATATCTCTCCTGTCCTGTGCATCTTGCACTGGCTCACTGTCTCGGAGCAGATAAAACTTAAATGTTTATGCATCATTAATCAGGAATTTTATGGCCACGGTGCTGAATATCCACTAACCAAATTCCGCCCTATATTCCACAATGTTCTCTTCACTCCCACGATGCCTGTCTTGTTTCAGTACCATGCTTCAGACGATTGAGGACAAGCAGTTCAACTTTTTCGGTGGTTGCTGCCAAGCCTTGGAGTTCAGTGCCACTATCTTTGAGGACTAACGAGAACCATTAATTTTTTTAGGCACTCATTATAACAGAGGAGTGTGTGCCACTGGGACAGCAGTTACAGCACGAGGGGGGGGAGAGTAGGCAGGTTCTGCTTCCAGCTCCAACAATTTTGGTATGTTTGGCCTGTCATATTGTCCAGGAAGTGAAGAAAAAAATAGAGAAGTTTGTTGGTCATTTTGCTTTGCTAGAAAGCTCTGTGATGGACAAAGGCAATGAGGTCAAAGGGACAGAAGTTGGGGACAAGAAACCCATTGTTGAGAGAACAATTGTGAAATTGAACCCTGTGGTTCTCAGCGAACACTGCTGTAATGATGTAGACATTCCTTGATTTGACTCCCAAGCTCGTTCAATACAACACTTGATTCTCTCCTGTGCCCTCTCCATCTTGTTTCTCTCACTCTCTCTGCTGCCTTTCTTGTTTCAAATTTCTCCTGCTCCAGACCTTGTTTTCCTCCCTTATTCTTCCGCTTCCATCATCCCACCCCCTCCCCTGCCCGTGATTGGTGGCTTTCCATATGGAAGCTATCCTCCTAGCTTAGGCATACTGGGCAGCAGTACCCGGGCAGCGATCGGCTAAGGGCCAGAGGCAAAGGGCAGCTCCTGAGGGCAGATCTCATCACTCTTTGCCCCTGTTCACCCATGAATGCCTGTCAAAGCAACCTACAGCAGCAGCTAAGGTAAGGTGGAACGAGCATGGAGCACAGCCATTACAGTGCTTGGTTATAACCATGCCACTTTTCATTACTACCATCTAATCTGATTATTGTGTACATTATCTGCTGCTCTCCTTGGATAGCCTGATAGATGTACTTGGAGGACAGACATTGTGTCCACTTAGATATATATATACTTAGATGGATTGCTGGGGTTAGGAAATATGTTGCACTTAGATGGCGTGTTGAGGATAGGATATGTGTCACACTTAGATGGTTTGTTGGGGTAGGAACTATGATACACTTAGATGGATTGTTGGGGGTAGGAAATGTGGTGCACGTAGATGGGTTTTTGTGGGTAGGATATGTGTCACACTTAGATGGATTATTGGCAGTAGGAACTGTGATATACTTTGATTGTTGAGGGTAGGAAATGTGTTGCACTTAGATTTTTTGTTGGGGGTAGGTACTATGATACACTTAAATGGATTGTTGGGGTTAGGAAATGTGCTGCGCTTAGATGGTTTGTTGGGGGTAGGATATGTATCACACTTAGATGTATTTAATTATTTATTTATATTTGTTACAGTGCACAAAACCCTTGTGTATCTCAGCACTAGTTACATTAGGATACAAGGTTACATGTTACATTAGGAAAAAGAGGTACAAAGGTACAAAGTTATGTATTACATTAGGGAAAGGAGTGGAAGGGGGGCAACACAGTGGGGGGATGCAATAGCCTTAGGGATTGTGGGGGCCAGAACTGTGAGATACTTAGATTGATTGTTGCGCGTAGGAACTGTGTCACACTTAGATGCAGTTTTGTGGATGGGAAATGTGCCGCATTTGAAGGGAATTTTAGGGGTTGGGAAATATGTTACACCTAGATGGATTTTTGGGGGAAGAAATGTGTTGCACTCAGCTGTATTTAGGGGGTTAGGAAATGTGTTACACTTAGATGTATTTTGGGTAAAGAAAAGCGCTACACTTAGATGGAACTTTGGGTGTGGGAAATTTGCTGCATTTCAATGGAATTTTGGGATTGGGGAAATATGTTAAACCTAGATGGATTTTTGGAGATAAGACATGTGCTGCTCTTAGCTGTACTTTAGATGTAGGAAATGCGCTTCACTTAGATAGAAGCAATTGGTTTGACGGTGAGGAAGATAAATAAATGTAATTGCTGCATTTGATTTATATGGAGTTTTGTCAGACTCTATTGCATATGAGGGCAGGCACTGTTGCTCAACTGAAACACTTACAGTGGGAATTCTATTACACTAGATGGAACTGTGGAAGGGCTATCAATTGTTCTAAAATCCACAAAGATGGTCGGTATTTTATTGCACTTAGATCATATGTGAGACTAAGTCCTGCTTTTGGCAGCTTGTTGGAATCCAGGAGGTTAAACAATGTTGAAGGTATAGCTGACCCATTTATTCCACTCGCACCCCACAACTTTGGAATTTAGCCAAAGGCGCAGCCTTATTCCCACATACATCTGCTTTCCTATACAAGCAAACACTTTTGCACAACACCCCTTCCATGAGAATGCAGCTACCTTTCTGGACAAAAATATTGTACTGTAGCTACACACATTAACTGTCTATCCTCTGACACACACGCTCCTAAGCAACTAGCATACCTCCTTCCACCCATCTGCATGACATTCAGACATGGGTGATTAACAATGTCTTGGTCACCCTCTACAAGTTTAATGGCAAAATGCACACATGCATCATAGTACCTCCCAATTAACCAACCATTTGGACTTTTGTTCATCTGAGGGAGTTCAAGCACCAGCACGTTTGGACCATAATTATAGTGAAAGGTGCTATATAAATGATGAACGTGAATGAATGAATGAATTAATTAATCAATTAATTAATTAATTAATTAATGAAGAAGAAGTATGTTGAATGCATGTAACATTTTGAGTTTGGGCCCTGAATATCTTCTTGGGAAACTCGACCTTGGGTTTGAGAGATACTTAGATGTTATCAATCCACCATCTGCACTTTACCTGAATTAAGGATTAATACTCTAAACGTAGCAGATTTACTAGCTGGTGGGGGGGTGCAAACCCAAGCATCTGCCCTGTTTGTGGCTCTGCTTATGAGATGCTAGTTCATTTCATGTCAATCTGTACTTGTTATAAGATAGTAAGAACCAGATATTTAAAGCCAGTGCGCATTTCTGCAAACAGGACTGGCAGTGTGGACCATGCCATGACCTACTGCAAGCAAACTGTGGACTTGAATACTGTGGATTTTATGGCCATGTACGTATATAGGGCTTGGTTCTGTTGGATGAAGGTTATGTGCTGCTCGAGTCATGTATTAGTTGCATGGAGTTACAAATCGGGCTCGATTATTTTGTCTGCCTCATTCGAAGATGAAGTAACCAGCAACTGGTGGATTCCAATATCCTTGCCAATGACTAACCAATATTTTTAAGCTTATGAATTCCATCTTCAGGACGTCCCTAATTTCTATTGTGTTTTTAATGTAATTTTGATTATATGTGTTTTTTAACAAATGCAACTGTGAGGAAGTTATGAAGAAGCACTACTTTTATAACATTTGCATATTTTACAAATACATATTCATGTAATGTACACTTTTATTTTTGTGTATGCTACAAAACTTATGTTGAATACAGCATTTTGAAGTGAACTGAAAAAACAATAGATGCAAGTTACAAACAGCGCCATTTTCCAATGTATTTGTGTGATACCATTGTGCACAAGATATGTTATTAAATAAAATATGCTAACCCATGCTGTGCCCATGCATGTCCATGCATGCTGCACCAGTATATGCAAGTATTACCATATAAGGAGACCCATCCAGAAAAACAAATTCCATGCCACATAACAAAGTATATCCAAAAGGCCAGCCGGCTTGCATTGGATGTAGGCCAGTGACATGTTTGCCTTTTCCTTGATGCACAGTTAAGATGCACAGTAACTATGCATCAAGGGTAAAGGAAAGTCAAGTGTTACTATGTGGATAGACTGGCCTTCATTCAATGTAGGACAGTCTAGCCAGGCAATAACCACAGCTTTTAACTGACCCACACCTTGCGGCTATGACCTGGGAAAAAACAACACGCCCTTAAGACCGTAAGCATGTGAGAAAACCCCTACAAAGGGCTGGCTGAGAAAAACGGTCATCACTTAATAAAGTGATGTCCCTTTTATATGCAAAGCAAGCCTTTCATCTCTGTGCGATGGATTTTCTGAGATCTGCTTGTGCAAGTGACAGAGTTATGACCTTCTGTTATCTCCTAAAGTTGCCAGATTTCACAGCCTAGAAATGTAAAGCCCTGCTGTCACATCACCCCCAAATAACCATTTTATTTTTACATTTAGAACAGCACACATAGCCCAGTGGCATCTAGGCACTACAATCAGAGTGATAGAAGAGGAAGGGGCTAATAGAAGAGGGTGAGGGAAGGGAATGTCAGTTGAACAGGTAGGTCTTGAGCTCCTTTCTGAAGGCATTGTACGACGGTGTCTCGTAAGTTCACATAGATGTTATTGGTGGGTCAGGGTTGAAAGAAGTGCTACAATCCAAAAATAAATCATGCACTGATATACAAGTGTTAATTGTAAGTCCACATAATTGTGTTTGCCCCATTGCTACATATATTCATTACTGATGTTTCAATTCGTCAGGAAAGTCACTGCTAGTAAACACATTCCAGTACAGATTTGCCCAAGATCATAAGGTGCACCAGTGCAATCCCATCACTTCTAATGACCTATTAAAGGGTAACACAAAGGTACAATGTAGTGCACACTTTAGCTGAGTGATGCACATAAGACAAAGTGCTTGTCTTTGAAACTAATCACAAATCACATCTAATTGTCACCTGTATTGTGGCAAATATTCTTATCTATGTTGTTTAACAAAACAATTGCAGCAGATAAAGGGATTGCCAACATTTTGGGCTTTTATGTAGACATGGGAAAGGCACTTTCCAGGCACATCTGTAGTGGCATTCATTTGGCCATTGATGGTAGCAGGTGTTAAATGGTGATAGTACATGGGGATCTACTAGCAGTGCCTGGCAAATGCCTAATACTTATACAAAAGCCAAACAGTTGTTTTTGCCAATGCATGTTTTCACATGACTAAAGGACACACAGAGTGCTTATAAATGAAGTGACTGAAGGAAGACCTGGTAAGACATGTTTTATTACACAGTAGCAGGCCTATATTCTCAGTCAGCATGTCTCTGCTGCTGGCTTCATCATGAGAGATGGCAAGGCCAGTCTACCATTATTTGAGCTGCAAAAGAATCAAACACAAACTAGCATAACAGCGGATGTGCCCCTTTAGAGAGAGAGGCAGCAGACGCCAGGTGTAAATAAAGGCCATGGGGGGATGTGCTGCCTGGCACTCAGGCAAGGTGGCAGCCTGCCCCTCAAGTGGAGTGGGCTGGCACCCACCCGCTCACAGTTGGTGGGCCATCACTGTTTAATTGAAAAATTATAACCCTACAGGTACATTTGTGAAATTTACATTTTATTTATTAAAACTAATACAACAAACACATAATCCAATACCATGCACTTATATACCACACACTCCTACAACATGCTCTCCTACCACATGCACTCCTATGCCACATGCTCCTACAACACAGTCCTATGAAATACTCCTATGTAACATACTCCCTAGGATGTGCACACCTACGACATGCACTGCTATTACTCAAACTCTTATGACACACACCTTTATCACCCATGCCTATGACACATACTCCAATAAAACACCTACAACACCTACACCACCTGCTCCTATAGCACATGCACCTACAACACATACACCTATGACATGTGAAAATATGACATGTGCTCCTACGGCACATGTTCCCATAACACGCCATCTGATGACACACCTTCTTATAACACACACTATTCCCCCAGAAGCTCACTGTATTTTGTGCCCTGGCTCTCTCAAGGCTAGATTATTGCTACAGCCTCTTTCTAAATCTACCTGCTTCTGCTCTCTGCCCTTTGCAACTCATCCAGCACAGGACTGCAAGACTTGTCTCAAGGCCTCAAGCCCTTGGATCATATCTCTCCAGCCCTGGAATCTCTTGATTGGCTCCCATCGGATGCAAGAATTAAATTTAAGACCCTTTGCATTGTTAACAAGACTTTCTGGGGCCTGGGGCCAAAATACCTTCAACTCTCCCTCTGCAAATACCTTCCCACTGGAGCTCTTCTCTCCTCCGCCTCCAACTCCGTCAGGGTCAGTTGTTTCTCAATGAAACGTGCTGGGGGTCGATCTCTGCCTTCAGCTGGGGCCACCCTCTGGAACAGCCTCTCTGCCACTCTGAAACTTGAGGAGAAACATCTCCAGTTTCAGAAGCACCTCAAGGCCTTCCTCTTTGCTTCTGCCTTCTCTCCTTCTCTCCCCTGTTGATCTGTTCTGCTTAGGCATTGGGCCCAGGTACTTGCCCACCCCGCCATGCACCGCACAGCCTCCTGGCAAACGTCGCACTTGGGGTCTGTATCTGTAACCCTACAGTGCCCCCTTTCCCTGCACTTATCAGACACCCCTGGTCTGTGTCTTAAACCCTAGCACTTGGCACTTGTTGGCTGCACTGCCTTTTGTTGTTGTTTTTAATTCCTTTGCTCAGTACTTTCCACTTCCCCTCTCCCCCCGCACTTCTTCCCTTTCCCCTCCCCTGCACTTGCACATTCTCAATGTCACTGGGCCTAGTTAGAATGTTGTTTTTGTTCTCCCGTGTTCCCAACCCGTGCCTTGTTACACTCTAAAACACATGTGTATGAGCGTGATACAAATAAAATATCAATATCATTTATGGCACATACTCTTACAACACACAGTCTTACAGTGCATGCTCCTTCACATTATTCTCCTACATCATGTGCTCTTTCAACATATGCACCTACAACATACAATACATACAATCTTACAACACACACTCTTACAACATAGAAACCTACAACACATGCACTTACAACACATAGAAAAATGCCTCACAATGTTAGTCAACATGCCCATATGCCAAACACACACATATTCTACATGCTCTTACAAGTATCACAACAAATACTCGAAATCAATAATCAAGTAACTAAAGAAAGTTGTCATTATTTGAAAAAACAAATTTTTTATGAAAGAGTTAAGGTTAAACCAACAAAAACATAACGTTCATAAACATTAGAAATAATTATCTTAAGGTAACAACATAAACTTGATTCTTAATTAAAGAAATATGAATGATATTAAAATCAAATATCATGGAAATCTTAACCCCTCCCAAACACTGAAAACCATATGATATTACCATACAATTATAACAATTGGACACCTAAAAACACTTAAAAACAAGTAATTGTATAATATGGAACATCCTTCAAGTACAATAAGTTTAAACCTTTAAAAGAAAGTATAACATATTTTTGAATTCAAAATTACTACATAATACATTTAAAATACAGTATACACAAGCATCATTCCTCCAAAAATTGCAATTACAAAACACACAAAAAAGTTCAAAAATGAATCTGCAATAACATAATATACATAAGCATTCAAGTGTCATACTTTACATACATAGCAGCATCAATTAATGTTACATGTCATCATTGCAAACCCACATACTTTATTTAAAGTATTAATTTCTGCAAATAGCACTATACACCACATTTATATTTATTACACATTACATAAAACATGCAAACATGTAATATGTGTGCCAAATTAAATTTAGCAACTAATGTAAACTGAAAATACTGACATGAGCAGCACAAATATCATACACATTAGAAACATAAATAAATAAACATAGTTTAATATTGTTATTAAAATACAAATTTAGACAACACATTACAATACTTCCACTATATAGCATTTTAAGGCATAAACAATATATTGCAACACAGTATATTAAGAACATAAAAACAGGGTGAGTTAAGGTTATCATGATATTTTATTTTATTTTAATATAGTATATTTTTAATGTAATAATAAAGTGTGTTACGTTGTTACCTAAATATTTCCAATGTTTGTGGACTTGTAGACATTATGTATTTATTGACTTAAGCATACATCAACCACACACAATGTTTTCAAATAATATGTATATATAGTCACTGAAAAAACTTTGTTAAAGAATGTTATGGTTAAGTTGCATTAATAAAAATGATGAAATCCATAAAAAAACATTTGGGAACGGGATATTATGGTTGCAAAGTAAAATACAAAATCTAAAGAAATTTGGCAGTTGTAGTAAGCTATGCAACCATAGCTCATGCCACTGCCATGCACTGCTAATACTAACACCCAGGACACAAATGGGATAATCGATGACATCACTGAGTCAGGTTTTGTGCTGTTTCGTCACCGGTGGCAAAACGTATAAGGGGCCTCAAAACATTTGAAATCCAGATAGACATGAATGGAAAAAAATGTGTTCAATGCTACAGCACCAACCGCTGGATGGATTTACACCAAACATGCAACAGGAGGAGTGGTCTGGCCAGAATACGTGCTTTAATAAATTTGGTGTAAATGCGTTAGTTAGATTTTTTTTAAATGCTCAAATTATAGGGCCAAAAAATTGTGTGATATCTCTGGTGGGTACGCATACTCATTTCCTGATTTGGTAACACTGTGATTACTGGCCATGGCTGCAATAGCGTGCTTAGTTGAACATTGTAACACGATTATATTGTTAGGAGAATGACCGTATGGAGTGTGGCAATATTAGTAGTAGTAATAGCAAAGCATATTGTTGTGGCCATGGCCAGTGGGAACAATAGTATGTTTACTTTGAGGTGAATGCCTGCAACAATGTGGCTATTGGCCATGACTACAATAGTGCACTTTTTTGAACATTGTAACAAGGCAATATTGTTCAGGTCATGGCTGCAAGTAATGTGGATATAGTAGTAGCACTAATAACAATACATATTGTTGTGTCATGGGCGAATGCCCTGAACAATCTGGCCACTGGCCAGGGCCACTGTAGTATGTTTACTTGGGGTTGAATGCTTGCAACAATGTGGCCACTGGCCATGGGTACAATAATGCACTTAATTGGACATGACAACAAGGGAATGTTGTTTGGGGCATGACCGTATGGTGTGTGCATATATTAGGAGTAGTAATAACAATACATAGGGTTGCCATGGCCAGTGTCCATATGGTTTGGGGCATGGCCCGAACAATCTGGCCAACAGCCATTGCCACAATAGTATGTTCACTATGGGTTGAATGCCTGCTACAATGTGGTTACTGGCAATGGCTAAAATGGTGTGATTAGTCGGATATGGTAACACAGAAACATCTGTTTTTCTTTGTCTGTAAAGTAAAGAAAATATAGGTAATTGTAGAACCTTGTATGGAAGATATACATATTTAAGGTTTTTACACATAGACTTCATTATTTTACCCTCATAAGTAGTACATTGCATAAACTCTGTTTTCTACAACATGTGTGTGTGATATACTGCCACTGTAATAACATATTGCAATCGATGAATCATGGGGAAAAATCCAACGTGGATTAAAAAACCCATTTTATACATTTACTGTTAATACAATTTACATTTTGTTCAATGTTTCTTCCATTTTTTCACACTGTGAAATTTATGAAAGGGAGAGACATTTTGTACGTGTAGAAAGTAGTATAATAGTATAGTGGTAGTATGGGTGTATTACGTAATTACATAGTTTGTGCCGTGTTTTAATTGAATATTTATTTTGTGTGTTTTTTATGTTTAAAGTAGTAATTGGCATATTCTAACTGTAAAACATTGAAATTATGAATTTAAAGTGTAATTGAATTAGTACATTTGGGTTTAAGCAATATTAAGTAGGCATATGCTAGATTTGCTGGTGACCTTTGTCTTTGACTAAAGGAATTGTTATATTCAAACCAACCACTAATTGTTTGTAGAATTATTTAGCGTGTTTTTGGAGTGCAGCACCACTGCATGAGATCAATGTATTGCTATAATGCGGTACAAGCATTTGCACCATTTTCTCTCCCGAAATGCCTCTGTTGCAGGAGACACATTAGAGGATTAATGAACTAATATAATTAACAGTACTAACATGATCTTATTTTATTAACATCATAATGTGTTCTCCAGTGCAAAATGAGGTGTTAAAAAAACAGGCTCTGAAAGACATTTTAAACGTGCACGTGGATTCATTGTTTCTCTGTTCACTGTGTTAGCTGGATGCGAAATCTGCATGCCAGGAAATGAGTAGATACAGTTTCTAAACCGTATAAGCCAAGCCATTGTTAAAAGAGGAGGATATATTATTGTGCATTTTCATTGGTGACACGTCACCTTAAGGGATGTAACAGAGGTCTCTTGGTACATTTCGGGAGGAAGAAAGGCAGAGGACATTTTACACAGCTGCGGGGAAGACCTGGCTGGAGTTTCTATGGGGTTTTCCTGATTGAGAGGTGCCGTCCCAGTCTATTGCTGACTTTCCCAGCCTGAAGATTCCAGTCGATAAGCACCGGCTTGAGAGACCGCAGATCAGAACTGCATGTCCTCGCTGGGGTGCTTTGAAGGAAAGCCTTCAGCCATTTAAAGAAAGCAACCAGTCCGGGGAGTTCGCGTGCTAAACAGCTACAACTCGCTCGTAATTATCTTGTATGAAAGTGAGGGTGCGGTATGTGCATGAGACCTATTTTAGACAGGCAGCGTAGCAATAGCTTTGCACTGTGTTCAAATGACAAATGTTAATGTTTCCAGCTGAAGGCAAAACAAACAATGTAATTTTTCTCTCTCTTGTGCAAATATAAAATTAAATTCGTAGTGTTCTTGCATTTTGTCTTTCTCATGTTTTTATTTCAGAAGAAGATTGTCTCACAAATGGTAATGTATCATTGTAAAATGAAATTGTGATAACACAGTCTGCCTAAGAGTATTTTTGTTTCTGTTTCATTTGGTGTCTAAAAAATATTATGCCATAGAGGGAATGATGCTTAAAGCGCCAAGGTTCTATGCAGATAAAGTAATGTTATGAGCAATTATAAATAGCTGTGTGTGTGTGGATCTACTCAGTGTATATGTGTGTGTGTTTTCTGAGTGGAACATAATGAAATAGTTTGCTGGACGTATATGAGTCAGCAGAAAGAGAGGCCTCTGGAAATAGTTTCACTAATGTAAATAAATTAGTGATTATACCACATGTTATTGTGAATACTTTATGGAAGCATAGCTCACTGGTGTAGATAAATCAGTGATAACAGCCATAAGTGGCATTCCATATGAAAATGTGGTGTTCTTGAATAATGTAGAAGCCTGAGGCCTCTAGAGATCATAAGAACAGTCTAAACAAAAGAAAGGAGTTTTGTATGTTGGGGCCACAAATAAAACAAAGAAATTATGCTCATCACTATACCACAACGAAATGCATACCAACTAAATGTATCTGTGTACTGAAATAATGCATATCCACTATATTACTATAATACCAAACCCAATCTGAATGCAAGGAGTGATTATTGCTGAATTACTTTATTTTTGGCGTTAAGAAAATACCGCGAGGCTCCAAATCTACACAAAATACCCTACATATTTATGGTGCGTTGGCCGGGAAAGTGATCATAGAGCACCTACTGGGCGTGGCAAGTGTGTCTCACACCGCCATCTGTACATTAAAGGGAACCCATTTCATAATAGCAGTGTGTCACTAAAAACGAATTTCAGAATGTCTCAAAGGGAAACCACATTCTCAGACCTAGTGCAATATTTAGAGGCAAAGTTATTCGCATATGGGACGTGGTCATCAAACAGTACCTCAGAATGGCATGACCGCATTCAGGGTGAGGTGCAGAAAGGAAAACTAGACAATATTTTTCCAGAAGGCAGCATAACTCAGGTCTGCCTTCTAAGGTTATTAAATGCAGCCGATAAAAATGCAGAGAAAGACTGTTTGATACGGCTATGCGCCAAAATCTGGCAAAGAAATAATTCTCCTAAGAGGTATCAGAATAGATCCAATCAGGGAGAAAACAACCAATATCGATCTAGGCCACAGAGAGAGGATTCTAGAGAGATGGAAAGATTCCAGTGCCTCGAGGCCCAAGTGAAAATGTTGGCTGAGCAAATAGGAAAGCTCTGCACAACACAAAAACAGTCATCAAAGGAGGGGGCAGATGGCTATAGCAATGATCGGGGGGCTTCTGAAAAGTGACTAAGTACTTATGATACCTGCAGCGCCGAAAAGACAGTTTGCTCTGATGTAATTTTGCATAATGACTCTGAGATGCCTAATGATTTAAAAGTGAAAATACCAGTACATGAACATGTAGCAGAAAATGCAAATACTTCTAAAAGAGAGGTATGGTTTAACCTAGAACTAAATCAAACATTGGCGATATGTACAAATGAAATAGGAAAACCTGAAAATCCAAAAGAACAAAGAGACATGTTTAAGAAAAATGACTCATGCATGGGGAATACCAGTGAACCGGGAGTAAGTGGCGATGCTATAGCTTCTTCTCTGGGCAATCCAAACAATGAACAAACACAGGCAGGAAAAAGAAATACTCAAAAGGAGGGTACAGGTCAATCACCTGAAGAATTCTTTGAACCACATATTTTTGAAGAGGTTAAAAGGGCTGGTATCATACTGAATAATCACAAATGCACAGAATTAGACAATGACAAATTGCCAAGTGATGTTGTTACACATGTTCAGTTGGAGGGTTGTAGTGTGACCTCTGATGATACCTGGATGGATGGGCGAACGGTGGCCACACTCCAAAAAACCTCTGAACATGGGGAAATGAATACAGTCTCTCACACAGGAATGAGCAAAAAGGAGGGAAAAATGTCTTTCCATTTACCAATGTGCTTAGCCAAACGTGAAAAAGGCCTGAGAAAGGTGAGCCCTGAAATCAGTAAGAATTCGCATTTCCTATGTTTATTAGAGGATGTTGAAGACAGGTATTATGCTCCCATCATTGTGGAAGAAAAATGCCATACATTTGCAATGATTGACACTGGCGCACAGGCCACAATTATGTCTAAAGAATTAGTAAAGAGTATCAATGAAGGGAGATCCCTGCAGAATCAGATCACAGTAAAGGAGAATCAAGGTCCAGTGCATAATTTTAACGGGGAGGAGGTGCCTATTATAGGCGCCACCAAGGTTGACATAAAGATAGGTAAACACAGAATGAAACAGGAGGTATTGGTCACATCCATTTGTGATATTTCATTTCTAATGGGAACAGATTGCCTGAAAAGATTATCTCCGCTCATAGATGGGGTGAATGGGGTACTGTGGTCCTTAACCAAAAAACCATTGAGACCTAAGAAACTAAAATCACAAAACAGCAATATAAATGAATGTCACACCGTTGCAAAAACAAATGATGCAGTGGAGGTGTATCTCCAGAATAGTTGCATACCTAGCGTCACTGTTATATTAATGTGTCAAGACAAGATCCAGAGTGAAAATAAAAAATGACCTGTACAAATATACTTAGACCCAAGGAAAGAATGGCAAACTGCCATAGATGAGCACACCTTACGTTTTTATTTAAAAGAGAAGACATGCAAACAGAATACTGCTCCTAGAGCAGGTTCAGAAAAACACATTTCCACTCTTGCTGAAATACACATGGAAGATGAAAAACCATGGGTTCATGTTGGGATAAATGACTATTCTAAAACAATAAAAGCCACTTTAGCGCTTGAACAGGAAAGGAGCTTCATTAACGAGAAATTGTTGCAAAAAATAATGGAAAGGGAGGAGATCCCGAAATTTTGGATTAAAAACCAGTATGTCTCTGGTTTGGACGGTCCAAACTTTGAAAACCGAATTGCAGGTAGATGCATGCGGAAAATTAGCATTGGGCAAAAAACAATTTACCATAATGTTTGGATAGTGTGTGGAACACAAAATGACTTTTACATGGGCAATGACATCATGCACAGAATGTGTATGGTGCTAGATTTCCTTAATCAAAAGATATGGTCACGCATAGGTGGGCCGGCACCTGTATTTGAAGACAAAAGAAGGGCTTATCATTGCGCACAGCTGGTCCCTTATGCAATTGAATTACAAATGAGGAAAGATACTGTTATCCCTGCATTCACAAAGCAGTTTGCAATAACACTGAAATGCAAAAATGGACAGCAGATAAAAGATTCTGATGCATTTGTATGTCTGATTGAATCCATAAAACAGCAAGGTCTGGATTATTAATACATTCCATTGGTAGATGTGGGTGAAGGGTCTGTAAAAATTATGGTGAATAATAAAGGTTATCAGAATATTCATTTAGAGGAAAACTCCCCAGTAGGAATGGCCATACAAAAATCACATTACACAGCTGATCTATATAACATGGTGATTGGAAATATCCCTGAAAAGTGTGTAGATGCTAAGGGTGAATTGCCAGAATACCTGGACTCTCAGCCCAAAGGGATATTTAAAATTCATTCTGTGTACCCTTATGATTCAAGCGAAACAGTGTGCTGTCATCAAGAGGATTGCATAACATTTAACTAAAATGAAAGTGAAATAGAAAATCAGCCCATTGAAGTGGAAGCTGATATTCCAAAACATTTAAATGTGGCAGCTTTATAAAGAGACACAGCCACACAATTAGAGGAAAGTGCCGAGATTCCCATGCCAGAACATTTTCCAGAATTCCCCAAAATGGTAGAGGAGCAGATTTTGTTAGCAGATGCATGTGACAACGAGGAGGATAGGAATGAATTGAGGAAGATATTTATGGAGTTTAAAGATGTATTTGCAAAAGATGCTTATGATTGTGGGCTAACTAATTTACATGTGGCCACACTTCCAGAAGGGTGTAGCAGAAGCCCAGTATTTGTACGCCAGTATAGACTACCGCTGGCATGTTTAGAATCATTGGCAGAGATTATTAAAAATTTGGAGTCACGGGGAATCATCAGGCCCATTCATAGCACATCCAATACACCTATATTAGGTGTGTTAAAACCAAACGGTCAATGGCGACTGTGTGCAGATTTGAGAGAGTTAAATAAAAGAGTGCCAGTATGCAGATGGCCACTGCAATTCATTGATCAGGGATTAGCTCAGGTACATGGTTCAAAAGTGTTCACCACATTAGATCTCACCTGTGGATATTGGTGTGTGCCATTGGCAGAGGAGATACAGAATTTATTTTCCTTTTCATTTGATAAGACTCAATACGCAAGGGGCTAGAACTCCATTCGGGTATGTCAATAGTGGGAGTGAATTTGGCATATTTTTGAGAAAGGCTATGCCTGATGCAGCAGAAAAAGGAACCATAGTTTATGTGGATGATGTCCTGATAAAAAATTATAGCTTGAAAAGCCATTTTGATGAAATAAGACATGTTCTTGGCCAATTGCAGAAAGCAGGCGCCAAAGTATGTTTACAAAAAGCACAATGGTGCAAGAAAAAGGTGAATTTTCTAGGCCATGAAGTGACTGAACATGGACTAAATCCACAAAAGAACAAATTAGAGGCCATACAGAAACTAAAAGATCCTAAAAATGTGAAAGGGGTAAAAAATGTATTAGGAATGACAGGCTATAACAGAAAGTTCCTTGAAAATTATGCTGAAATCACTCAACCATTGACTAAACTGCTTAAACTGAATACACCCTGGAAATGGGAAAAAGAGCAGTCTGAGGCAGTGGCTAAATTAAAGGAATGTCTTGTAAAGGCACCATGTTTAGCATATCCCATAAAGGACAGGGATTTCTTTATAGAAATAGGATTCTCTGAACATTGTATGTCAGCAGTGTTATCGCAAAAACATGATTTGAATCATAAAACCATTGCATATGCAAGTAAGGCATTTTCCCAAGTTGAAATTAAATTCAATGAATGTGAAAAGGCCCTGTTAACCACTGTGTGGGCGCTACAACATTTCCGCCCCATTGTTCTGGGAGAAAAGGTGATTATTGAGACAAATCATCAACATTTGCAATTTTTAGAGAGTAAAAGATTTAGGTCAGGTAATTTAGCACAGTCCAGAATCACTTCATGGACGCTAGCATTACAGGTTTTTCCTGTAGAAGTGAGATATGGCCAAAATAAAAAAGCCCAATTGCTCAAGGTTTAGCAGATTTACATGACTGTGCAGCTGAACCAGTATCAAATGAAATAGAAGTGGAACCTAATTGGCAGGAAATTGAACAATCACCACATAAAGCTTTTGATGAAAAAACATGCAAAGACTTGCCAACTGTATATGTTGATGGTTGTGCCTTTTACATTGAAAATGACAGTGATAAACAATTAGTGTCAGGAATAGGGAATGTCTGGTTGAAGTGTGAAGGTGTCCCGAGTATAGGGATGAGAATTGGTGCTAGGAGCCGTCAGGTAGCAGAATTGGCAGCCATTTATAAAGCAATTGCTACTGCAGTTGATAATAAATTCAGTGAAATTGTCCTGGTGACTGATTCTGATTACGCACAAAATAGCTTTGTGGAATATTTACCTGGCTGGAAAGCGAGAGGCATGATTACATTCAATAAAAAGACACTTAAACATGGAAAAGTGATACAAGCCATAGACAAATTGGTGTCAGAAAATGATTTAACAATATACTGGCGGAAAACTCGTGGGCATTTGAAAACTCCAGGAGAGGATAAGGAGGGAAATGATAAGACAGATCACCTGGCTAAAATTGGGGCTGTGATGGGAGAATTGCTACCTATTGAACATTTACTGGGTGAAATACACATTGATGCAGTAACACGTTCTAAAGCACCAAAGGAGACAGGTCAACCAGTGGTACAGTAGAGTTATGATACACCAGACCAAGATCTGATTGAGGCACAAAAGAATGATCGAATTTTGGGAATCTATTATAATCATTTGATAGATCCTGTACAAAACCCTTTAACGGAAAATGATTGTATGGGAAAAGAAGAGTTGAGGGTGCTATTAAAGAATAAAAAACGAATAAGACTACAAGATGGACTCATGATTAAAGAGTCCATAACAGAACAAATACAGTGGGTGGTACCCCTTTCATTCAGAGGGTTAATGCTACACCATGCGCATGATGCTATAACTGCAGGCCAAAGAGGCTCACAGAAAACAATGGAAATACTAAAAGATTATGCTTATTGATCACATATGTCCCAACATGTAGAATTATATACTAGAGGATGTCTAGTATGTGCCCAATTTAAACCTGCTTCACCAATGCATAGAGCTCCATTAATGAAAAGAGGCCTAACTCTTCCATGGTCAGATTTGCAAATAGACTATGTAGGGCCTGTAAAGAGGACGAGCAGGGGGAACCGGTATATTTTAAGTGTGGTATGTTTGATGTCGAAGTGGATTGAGTGTATTCCTGCACCAGATTGTAGTGCGCAAACAGCAGCCACATTGCTGGTGAACGATGTGTTTTCAAGGTTTGGGTTGCCACAAAGAATAGAATCAGACAGAGGAAGTCATTTTACAAGTCCTCTAATGAGTAAGGTATGGCAAATACTGGGTATGAAGAGAAAGCTACATATCGCATATCGGGCGGCGTCTTCAGGTAGAATTGAAAGCAGCAATAGGTCTGTTGTGGACATTTTAAAGAAATTCGTGGCAGAAGCAGGTTCCAGCTGGGATTTACGCTTACCTTTGGTTCTGATGGCAATCAGATCAACTCCTGCCAAAGCAACAGGTTTTAGCCCTCATGAAGTTTTGACTGGTGGGAAAACGGTGTTACCACAACACCTGCTATACAGGACACATGAGCAAACACTTGTGAGCGCATCCACAGTTCATGAATACATTGATGAACTGAGGAAGCATTTACAACATGCATTTGCTTTTGTACAAAAAAATTTAGAAAGAACTGCTGACAGTGCAAAGTCATATTATGATAAAAAGACATCAGTAAAGGAATATTGTGTGGGCGATCAGGTGTATAAATTTCATTTTGGAAAAGGTAAACAGAAAAATTCCAAATTTCTAGCAGCCTGACAGGGGCCATATCGAATTATAGATAAGGTCTCTCCTGTGGTCTATAAAATTTTGAAGACTGAAGGTGAAACAGCAACAGAGCAGTTTGTTCACGTAAATCAAATAAAACCATGTCACCATAAATATGAGATTAAACAACTTGAGCGTGTAGAAACAGATAAAGTCCCTTGAACATAAAAAGGTAAAGTGAATGGGTCTAGTCAATAGTAGTGGCAGAGAAGTTAAATAAAGATGGTTGATTATGATAATGGCACATAAACACTGTAATATATGTAAATATATATAAAAAATGGAAGCTAAAATTTATGGAATTGGTGTGAAAATGTATTAAATATTGAATGCTGTTTTATGTATGTTTGTTTTCTCTTTAACCTATGTTTAATTTCAGAAAGCAAGAGGAAAAAGGGCGAAATATTTTACAAAGCATGTTTTATTTTTGGTAAAAAGGTGAAGTTAGTATTGTGCGATTTACTTAATTTATTTCTTTTCTATTTGATTTAGAATATTAACATATTTGTACCGGAGGTCACGGGAGACGATGGAGTCCTGGAGTCCCCTGGATGAAGATCGAATGATGCCTGCCTCCGGGTGGAGGTGAAGACAAAGTAACCGGAATGCCAAAAAGTGATGACTTCTATGGGGAAAGGATCCAAGAGTGCCAAGATGGAAGAGTACCCGAATGAACCAAATGATGTGACATCACTGGTCGGGACATGTCAGAGGCAGACAAGTGTCCTGGAGTATGGAGTTCCACGTATTTATTATTTTAATTAATTATTTTAATCTGTTATGTTAATTCTTTGATTTAGTTATTTGTTTTATTTTATTATTTTGTGATTGAACTCAATTACAAAAGTAAGACACTGGACTATGGACACTTCCATTGGGAAGAAAAATATAGAACATTTTATTAGAACTGATGGACTAAAAATGAATTTTGATATTATGATGATTGAACAGTGATTTTTCAATTTTCATTTTCACACATAAATATTAATTGTATTGGATTGTTACATTTTAAAAAAGAAGAAAGGGAGCAAGTTGGATTTCTTCTAATTGTGGCTTGGACCATTGCCAAAATTCTCAGAAAAAGGAGGGGATATGTAGAATTATTTAGCGTGTTTTTGGAGTCCAGCACCACTGCATGAGATCAATGTATTGCTATAATGTGGTACAAGCAATTGCACCATTTTTTCTCCCGAAATGCCTCTGTTGCAGGAGACACATTAGAGGATTAATGAACTAATATAATTAACAGTACTAACAGGATCTTAATTTATTACCATCATAATGTGTTCTCCAGTGCAAAATGAGGTGGAAAAAAAACAGGCTCTGAAAGTCATTTTAAATGTGCACTTGGATTCATTTTTTCTCTGTTCACTGTGTTAGCTGGATGTGAAATCTGCATGCCAGTAAATGAGTAGATACAGTTTCTAAACCGTATAAGCCAAGCCATTTTTAAAAGAGGAGGATAGATTATTGTGCATTTTCATTGGTGATACATCACCTTAAGGGATGTAACAGAGGTCTCTTGGTACATTTCGGGGAGGAAGAAAGGCAGAGGACATTTTACAAAGCTCCGGGGAAGACCTGGCTGGAGTTTCTATGGGGTTTTCCTGATTGAGAGGTGCCGTCCCAGTCTATTGCTGACTTTCCCAGACTGAAGATTCCAGTCGATAAGCACCGGCTTGAATATTTAATTATGTATGTAATAATGATTGAGATGGAAGATTGTCTTATTTAAGAATTTGTTTTTAGAATTGCTAAATTCTGTTTATTTCTTGATGTATAAAAGTTCTAATTTTGAACATAAACACAATACAAATAAATTTTAAAAAAACATAACATTCAGGGATACGAACAATAATATTTTAAGGAACAAATATCAGTCACAAAACAGATATCATTTATCATACAACTTTGTATTATATATTCAATAGTTGAAAAATATTTCATATATTTTCAAACAGATGAAGAAGTTGTTCAAGTCCATGAAGAATTAAACAAGAAGCACAAAAAGAATGACCCACAAAACTAATCATGGAATCATGGAGTCATCAATAGAATTAAAACAACTATTAATTAATGTTCAAAAAGAAGTACAATCAGTGAAAAAAGTCATTTAAAATTTAAGACAAATCATGGGCAGTAAGAATTCAGATAGTTGGGCTAAGGAAAAAGATATATCATGTGTTCAAACTAAAAGAAAAAGAAATCCCACAACCACATCCTTCCAAATAAATCTTTTTTCAACAAACTTTGTTTGCATATTTCCTTTTTAAAATATGTACACTTATATGTTTTATTAATGAATAAGAAATATTTAAAATGTTACAATAACTGTTTACAAATACTACACAAAATACATCTTAAAAAAAACTTTCCAAGATCACTACCCATACATGTATATATTCTTTTAATATATTTTTATAGCCATGACTACACAATGCATGACGCACCGGTGGATGATTCCTAGCCATGGCTGCATAGTGTACCTACGGGTAACAACCCATGGTGTGGGACAGGTTTGGGATAACCATGGGTAAACGCCTCAGTCATTGCTTTTGCTAGGTGCAATCTTCAATACACCAATTGCTCCCCTTTTTGTACAGTTGCATTTATAACATTATCTTTTTTTTAAAGTGCTGAGTATGTAATATGAATGACAAAAATACGTTAGTAATACAAAGGAAGTAAAAAGATCAATACAGTAAATTACTGCTCATGTAGTTATGTAAGGTAGATGATGATAAAGAAAGCAGAGTATACATGATAGTAAACAAGGTGGGGACACATTTAATGGGTACAATTACACAAACTATAATAGCATGGGTGAGAATAAACAGACTAAAATACAGTGGATGGGGCATTGATTTTTTTAAATACAATTTTGCTATTTTTATCCATACAGTCTCACATGTAAGAAAGTCTGAAAATACACAGCCAAAATAGACAAGACTCCCAAATACCTACTGTGTCAATGAATTTTCACCCTCAACCTCACTTAACCTATAAAAAAATCTTTTAAAAAGAAATAAACACAGGCACCCCAAAATGTATAGCCACAGGCACACAACTACTCCTACCTGTGCCTATCCGTAGTCCCTTGTAGCCAAGAATATAGCAAGCATTTTCATTAGTGCTTGGGAAGTACTGGTTAGCTGGTCCGTATGACTGCTCCTGAATTCCTGCTGTACTCCTTGATGACTGTTTGCTACACTCCGTGTACAGTTATACTAAAAGGACTTTGTATTCTGCAGTGAAAATAGTGGGCTCCGCCTACTTTTCCCACAAACCCTACAAAAGCATTTGCGCATGTGCGTTTTCGGAAGTGCTAGGGAAGTGCTTGTTAGCTGGTTTGCTCGGAGGCTGGAGGCTGGGGTAAAGTGGAATTATTTGACATCTGTTGGTTAAACGCTGTATTGGGAAATCTTGCCAGGGGGTGATTTAAATGTAATTTCTTTATCAGATAACATCAGCAATGCCACTGCCAAGGATATTGCAAACGTAATGTTAAATGCTAAGATAACACCGAAATGAATGGCACACAGTGCTAATTTAACGCAGAGTGTCGGGCGAGTACAAAGGTGCAGTCAATTTCACTGACTAATAACATTTGAAAATTCTGCTCTGATTCAGACGGAGCAGAGAAACTAACAACTCCGCCCGCGGCTGTGACTACGTTGGTTGCTAACGACGAGGGTGAACAGATTAGCTGCACGAGCTGGGACATGGCAAATCCTGCAATCGATCTGTGTACCCCATCTGAGTCATTACTAATAGTGGGTTGTATGGCAGAGTCATTAATTGGAACTGAATCACAGTGTGAGCATATGGAGGAGAGGGTAACTACAGCTCAGATACACAATCCGACCCCCCTGTTACAACCGACATTGAACTCTCCTATCTCGCAAGCTAATGATGTATCTGCAATGGATCGAGAACAACATGCTACTGGTTCACCAAGAACAATGCTGATAGTTGACGATGAACTTACATTGAAAGAGGATAATAATGCATTGTTGCTGCAGCAGGGCACAAGGGAATTTTCTAATCTCCTATTATGTTTGCAGCGTCGGTGGATGAGTCATCCGTACTGTCCATTTCATTTAATGAGCTGAGGAAATTAAAAAGCACCTGCAAGTTGCAACAGAGGCAATGGCTGTGATTCCACTTATAATGTTGATCTGACGCTGCAAGCTATGAATACTGCTTTGTTCTCTCTCGCAAAGCTGTATGAAAATATGGATGCAAAGCAGAATGAACAAAGTTAATGTTGCAAACAATTGAAATACATAATAGTACATTACAGAAGTCACCTGTCGAGACTTTAATAGATAAGGGTGTGATTCAGAGGGGGTCAATGGGGAATGGTAGAACACTTGTGGCGAAATGGCAGAATCACCAAGTGGATGATGCAGCAATTATATGAAAGTACTCTGCGCCCAGCGAAATGCAAGTAGCGAGAAATGGGTGTGTGAATGATAAGGTGAGTGAAATGCTAACTTCAGACAGTGAGATAGAGATAATTGGGCATAAAGTGCAGCCAGCACCTTTCCATTTCGGCACTTTGTCAAATGCGAAATCAACATCCAAAATATTTGATAAGAAAGGTAATAACAAAGCAACTAAATAGACAACAACTGTAAAAATGTCCAGAAATGTAAAAAAAAAAGTAGTGATTGCAAATAAGTCAAGCTCACGAAATTGTATCCACTTGTTAACCCTTGCGAACACCACTGTCAAGTAAGGCAGTGACAAAAATGTTTCTAAATTGACACAGAATAAAAAAAGCGGGGGTGAAAAACAGATAGGAGTAAATACTGTGGGTGATGAATCTGCATAACTAGTGTATGAAATGTTGGATAATTCGGTTTCAGAGGTGGAACTTGATCAGCAATGTAATCCGAGAGTCAGTGTGTATAAAGAAAATACTAAGAGTGTTGGATTGCGGGATGAGCACAATAGTTTGGCAAAGAATAACATAACTGAAAGCTTTTGTACATTAGAACAGAGGTGTGAAGAAATAGATACATCCGTAGCAAGGTATTTTGCCCAATCGGAGACGAATAACAGTTTGAAGAAAGACTGGAACAGGAAACCAATAGGTCTTGATCTTATAAAGAAAGAAACCATAAAATCTACCAGTGATATAAGGATTTCACACTCTGGGCGGATGACAAAAGTAAACACAACATTAGAAGAAAGGAGCAATTGCAAGCTGATCACACATCATCAGCTAGTGTTGCAATGCAGAGGGGGACATTTGGCACTTTTAATCGAACCAGTGTACTGAATATTTTTGGGGATATCCCAATGCTAGAAGACCTTTGCTCAAGTGATCTAGCCCAGACAAAATTCATAGTAATGAATATGATCTTGCCAGCAAGGGACAAACTGTATGATTTGGGATTTATACTCTCACAGCACCAAGCACAAAAGTATGCCAATACAAGTCAAATAACAAGTGAGGGTAGTGAGTAGCAGACTCGTAATATGCCAATGATTCCCTTGAAGATAACGTGTTCCCAAAGGCCTTTTGAGACACGCCAAGAGATAGAACCAGCAAAGTGCTTGATAAATGATCATGGGAGGAATTAACAATTCAAGAGATGTAGATTGGCCTTGTGTAATACTAGAGATTACAAATATTTGTCTTCAGCAATCTTAAACCCTCTGAAATCATATGATATAGTAGTTTTACAGGAACTCTGGCTAACAAGGCCTCCAATTTGGGATAATTACGCACTGTCATTGGTTCCAGCTAAATTAATGTATAGAGGAAGGTTAATGGCAGGTTTAATAGTTGCAGTAAAGGTCTCATCAGGATTAAAGATTATGCCATGAGCTTTGCCAAATATGTTCCAATAGTTGGTGAAGATTCAGGCAGGATCCTTTTATATTGTCATTAAAAACATACTGGAGCCATGTTGGGATTAGCAAAGGATATGGAGGCCATATTAAATCCCGTAGTGAGTGACCCGGTAATTAACTACACAATCATATGGGGAGATTTTAACATCAATTGCAATGGCTGTAATGGGTGCCAAATTAACTATATTGGCGAATGAATGGTTCTCATTGATGAAGGAAAGACAATTTCTACTGATCAATGGGTCTACACTAGAAGATTGCCCACTGAGAAAGACATGGAACAGATGCAAACAAAGTGTGCTCATTGACTATATTTATGCTAATCTCAATCTTTTTGCTGTTTTGGATAGATTTGAGATAATAAGTCAGAATGCAGGCAAGCATTAATTACTGTCTCTGGAGTGTCTGTGGCTGGCTACTATTATTATGGCACCTAACCAGATTGGTATACAAAACCTCATGGTCATGGTATCTAATGGTAAGAATAGAATAAGATGGACTCCAGATAGGTTACATGATCTTGAGTTACAAATAAAATATCCACATGATGTATTGTTTCCAGAACTTATAATAACAGATGGCTTGCATGGTGCTGCAATGCAGTCTTTCTCAACAGTAGGTTCTGGAAATCACTAAAATAAAAGAAATAATTTGCATAGTTATGATTAGGAATTACAAATAGTGAGAACAAGGTATCGGGCAGACAGAAGGGCTCTGAATTTTGATACACCTGAAGAGAGGGTGTTGGGAATTAACAAGTTGAAAACAAGATATACAAATTGGTTAAAATCGAGGAAAGCTGGAATGATGTTAAAGGATGCACAGCTGTTGCTACATGTCATGGCCTCTAAAAGCTTGGCATTCATTTGGGGGATGATAAATATGGTGAAGAACTCATCACAAACAGCAATGCAAATAAATGCAGTTCGTGAGGAAGTGTGGCGTACATTTTACTCAACTTTATTTGCTGCTACTCCGCTCGGATGTCCAAACTTTAGAAAAAAGAAGGTAATTATGTCAAGGATATAATATTTAGTGTGGAAGATCTGACATATTATGTTTCGAAGTTGAGTCCCTCTAAAGCTGCAGGCTTGAATACAACCCGTAAACAATATCCGGAAGCCAGGGCCAGGATCATAGATATAATGTTCTCAGGGATAATTCAAACTCGCCAGATTTCACTGTCCTGGCAAAAATCTATTATTGTCCTAATTTATAAAAAAGGAGACCTGCAGTGTCCAGAGAATTATAGGCCGGTGGCATTATTTCATGCCTCAGGTAAGGTGTTTCCCCAGCTAATTTTTAGAGACTTTTAACTTTTTGATTCAGAAAACAAATATACAGGACCCATTTCAAATGGGTTTTGTGGCAGGTTTAGGAACCACAGTTAATTTGATGACATTACATGCGATCAAATCCCATTAGTGGCAAAGTTGACAGGAGCTGTATTTAGCGTTTATCGACTTTCAAACTGCCTTTGATTCTGTGTCAAGGGATTTACTGAGAAGCAAGCTAGCAAAGGCAGGATATCTAGCTAACATATGACACTGGATAAAACATTTTCACTCTAACACAAGCATTCAGGTGCGTCTCTAGCTTAACGGAATACTGTCTAGCATAATTGAGACCTGTCTGAGGGGTTAAATAGGGTTGCTTGCTTGCTTGAACCCTGTTTACATTTTACATTGCGGACATGAAACACAGCTTGGAAAACATCAGATCAGACTCAACCAAATTAATCTATCGGGAGATATCTTGGTTATTCTACGCTGATGACTTGGTGCTGATGGCAAAAACACTGAAAGGGTTACAAAGTCTTCTGACTCAACTGGAGAGATACACTGAAGTGAATTTGTTAACTATTAATCTGAATAAATCCAAGGTTGTGATAAGTGCAACTACCAGTATCGAAAGAAAATATATTCTAAATTGTCATTGTGTAATATAGATTTGGAAATTGTAGATGAATATACATATGTGGGTCTTAACATGAATAATCACATATCTGACCAACCATATGTGCTGGATCTCCATAGAAAAACTAAAACAGCAAATTCACAAGCCACCATTTTATTGGCCAACTATTGTGATTTTCTTTAACACATTTACTGATTCTTTATGAACAAAAATTAGTACCTATCATCTCTTATGGTTAAGAAACAAGAGCTTGGCGAGGTAAACAATGTTGGGTGCAGATAGAAGGAGCGTTTTGGAAGAAGGTTTTAAATCTGCCTAGGAGTGTTTCCATGTGTATTCTACGCTATTAGCTTGGGCTGTTATTATATTCTATGTACATGTGGAAAATGTGTTCCTTCTATAGAACATGTTTAATGTCATGTCAATCGAATTCTGTGATGAATGTTCTATCTGAATACATTGAGCTAACATTGGATCAAACTGTGAAAACTTTGAGAGAAAAAACTCAAGAATGTTTGATATTAGCTGATATAACAGAAGAGCTGCTGATATGTAATCCCAATAGAGCCAAAACAAAATTGTGGCAGGTGGATTGGATTCTAACAAGAGAGGAATCTATGCAAAGGCAGCATTTTCATGAGCATAGACAATTACTGAAAAGTTTGCAAAGACCCGAAGCATATTTAGTTTAATTTCCTGGGGCTATTGTAAGAAATCATTATATGAGATTTCGATAAAATGTATGTTATACGAGAGATGTACTGGCAAAGCGAAAACTAATATCCAAAATGGAACATTTCTGTAGGTTTTGCTGTAAATATGAACTACATGGAACCCTGAAACACTTGTTGATGGCTTGTCCTGCACTAGTACAAGAACGTAGGCTGCATTTTATTCATCACTTTGATGACTGTCGATTTTAACCACTGAAAGTATGCGGGACGCGTTATATAATGAACAGCAAACGTCTTTGAAATTGGCAGTGAACTATTTATTGAGATGGAAGTTAAGGGATATATGAACAAATGATGCGATACTGAAGGTCTGCTGCTAAATGCATTATATTTTGTTGGGGATTCTGGTTGTTCTTTCCTTTTCCTTCCCCTACTTTTATCTGTTTTTAGTATATTTTAAAGGGAAAGCTTTGGAGATTGTAAACATGTATAGAAAATAATTTTATATTTGTTTAACAATTTGATTTTATTGCCATTTAATGTGGTTGGTGTATTAATCAATTAGTTTATATGAAATTATGTATTCAAAGGTTTAATTATTTCAACTAAATCAATAATAATATATTTTTTAAAACATGCTGAAAAATAATGCTTTTCTGCCCCCCAGAACTTCACCAAGTGCCACCTCATCTGTGTCAACTCCCCCCACTGCACAGATGGCCTCCTCACCTCCCTTGCCCTCTCCCTTCCCCCCATAATAGACACAGTTTCTGTTATGCTGTTTGTTTTGAGTTGTCGGCTATTTGCGACTAAAGCCAAGGTTACAGAAAGCTTTTTGTTGCAAACTCAGTCCCTAGAGTCACTCCAACTCCCAAATTTCACTCGGTGCCTTCTAGCTGCCTGCCAGCCAACTCTAACCTGATGGTATTTGCATGTTTTCTGACCTGCAAATGGCTTTTTTCCTTTGTTTCATGTTACCATATCCTCGGCTATAACCTCAAATATCTCTTGCGGCTGTTTAATTTCTACAAAAACCCAGTTTTGAGTAAATCCCTGAGATATAGCTGTCTATTTTTAAGACGGGGGCTCAAATATTTAAATAATACTGCATGGAATAACCAAGTTGTTTTGGACCTGATCCAAATCCATCCAGCCGTTTGGGCTATGCACTTTGGCAAAAATTAATCTTCTTTGTCTATGGGAAATAGGCCGCAACTTTGGAGAAAAAAAATTGGTTTGTCTTCTTAATAACTTTCTTACTTTTTTACTTATATTTACAAACCTTTGCAGAGTGGGGGGCGTGCGAGTCAAATCCATTACTCAAATCAAAAGTTATTAACAATAGAATGTTAAGGGTTTCCTATGGGATTCCGGCTCACCTTAACTATAGCACAGATTTTCTATCATATATATATATATACATACTAGCCGTTCTGGACATGACATTCGCCATTCTAGAATATCTTAAAGGTCAATATTAGTCGGTATCTCATAGGGTCACTTCTGTCCCTCTTCTATCGGAATTGCTACTGATTAATTCCAGGAAGCGGGCCTATGTGTCTGTGACTTATTGATGTTCATTGAAAAGGCTAAACAGGCGGTATAAGAACAGTATAACAGTATAAGAAGAGTATCTGAGTTCCATCAATTACATGTGCCTCTATGATATGTCTTTGATAGATGTGTAACTGTTCCATTGCAGAGGGCCATTGCAGAGTCCCTGTGATCCTGCAATGTAGAACCGTGCTCATTAAGGGGCTGATTCATGGAATTTATTTGCCATTCTGCCCGCAGATCCCTGTTTAACAAATGGGGATTTGCGGGCAGAATAGCGCACAAATCCCTGTTTTTCGGCTCACAAATTCGATGAATCAGCCCCTAAGTTTGTTGAAATGATAGCTATTGTTGAATTGGAAGGGCACACAGAGGTGCACTTTGCCATTTGGACAGCAGAGGGCAATCTAACACGGATAAATTGCATCAGCTGAGTATGGAAACATACCTAAACATTGTATATATACACATAAATAAATAATAGTTAAAGAACACCGTTTGCCCAAAGAAAACTGACTCTGATTAACAAAGAAAGGGATCCACGTTATACAAAGGAGGATCAAGCAAACATGCGATCCCAGCAGTGCGTGTTTCTGAGTAAGCAAGGGATTCATAAGATCACTAAGAAGTACAGGATACCACTATAACCAGCAGTGCCTGCCTCCGAGTGAGTGTATTTCTCCCACAACCCAGCTAAACCACTGCATGCACCACTTGGGCCATATTTGGTATTCTAATGGATTGCTACAACCAAATGTTGGGGAGGATCAAAGTAGGAGATAGAGTTTGCCCAGCAGTAACTTTATTCCAGAAGTGTGAAGAACATACCTATACTCTGGATGCTATAGCACAATTGCCAGCCACAGGGCCTGCCCATCAGAAACCTATAGCATACTTTCTAGAAAGAAAAACATTTCTGACTTACAATATGTTAAGATGTCACCAATGCATGAGCGCATGTTGCTCACAATCCTCTGGCCCAAAGTGCCAGGGATGGGTTAAAAATGAAGAACATATGTACAGCAGAAAATTATCCACAGCAATGCCCCAACAGTGCAATACTAATGACATGTAGCATGCTAGAGAGTGGCACATATGGACCTTCCTTCTGCGGAGTCAAACAAAACTGGAAGGCTATGTGAGTCAGAGGTGCTTTTATACCCAGTTTAAGGGAGAGTTTAACAATAAATGCGAAGACCAAAGCCTTTATTGGAGGCTTGTGAAGTACCTGTCTCCTTGGTATTACCTCATCGAGTAAGGACAGCGACAAAAAAGATGTACGAGGAGTTTAAGACGAAAACCTATACAAACTTCACTAAGAATTGATACAAAAACCTACTGCCAAGAAACCATAGAATAGTGCTAATAATGTTTAAATACTACCTCATGGCCTTCATAACACGTTGCCTCGTTCACGCTCCTCACAGTCCTGAACTATTGAGAAACACTGCTCTCAGGAAAACATCTTCTGTGTCCTCATTCAGAAAAACTCGTGCATGTCACCTTTTCCGTTTCCACTGAACAGCATATGACTATTTGTCTTTGCTTGTCTGGCCAACTAGGTTCGTGCAGAAAGGTGTTTCCATTTATGATATCACATGTATTTTCATCTTGTTTATGTATGAATTGCCATTAGATTGGGCTGTGATCAAATCATGTTGAGCGCACACCCCCTAAATTGGGGTACCATAAGTTTGCAATTCTAGGGCGCCCTCTTTTATAGCTGCAGTATTCATCAAAGTTTCCCAATGCGATACCTTTCTTGACTGATTGTTGATTACTTGTTCATATGTTTACATGACTTTCGTTTCTAATATAATTCTTGTTGATATGATATTATTATTGAAATGAACACTCAACTCTCTTGGGTGGAGCTGACTAATTGACAGCAATAACGGAGGCGATAGTGATGATGATTCATTCGAATTGTTTAATTAAGATGGGATTTTTTTTGGTCCTTTTTTACTGTCATTCTAGCTGTCATTTACCCCTCTTAATCTAAAACATAAAGCCCTGGAACTTCACATCTAAATCTTTGGAGAGCACCATTATATCATTACTGTTATGGCGTGTTAGACACTAATCAGAGCCATTACCACTTATGAGTCCACAGCTTCATTCAATTAACTGCCTGACATAGATTTCACACAGATAAAAAATGGCGAAGGTCACCGGTGGTCAGAGTGGCAGGTGCATTCTCTTGCGTCCTTGCATTCTAATTATCGCCATTAAGCGAGGGACATTACTGACTGAACAAAACTCGAGACACATTCTTCAGAGGTGTGTCTAATAGTGTGTAAAGTAATGTATGCAAATTAGCATATTTAAGCACTATAAACCTGTGCATCCTTTAATTATGCAATTCGCATTCAGAGCCAGCAGTGGCAGCCGTGTACTCTTCTCCCAGGAAATCGAGGGGAAATCTGAACATACAAATCGAAATATGTGAAGAATGTGTTTGAATTTCACATCTGTTCAGATAAATATGCAGAATATATATATCCAAATGTAATCGGTATGGCTGAGTCGCACTCACAGTCAGGAAGAATCTTTAGCTTTGCAGTTTTGAATCCAAAGGAACATCAGCATTCACAAAATAAGGTTTAAAAATATCCAATTTATTTGAGGAAAAAAAACACAATGTTAAAAATGTCTTCCATTTGGCTTGGAACTAGTATCGAGAGGCAGAGGCAAAACAAAACAACAAAAAAAGATATATATTTTTTTAATTTAAATGAGTTAGTTTATTACAAACTTTTGGTTATCACGATTCTTATTGAAAAAAAAACAACTACGTAGCCAGATAGAAGAGCGAACAGTCAATAAGATCAAAACAAAGCAAATACAAAACATGGCACACACTGCTCTGACAGTCCAAAACCGAAATCCAGATTACAGTGACAGAAAGTAGGAGGCGAGTCGCTAGAAATCTTTTAATGTGAAGAGTTCCATCCAGAATTGCAGAACTGCAAAGATCACAGTTTTTTCTTCTCTGAGTTCCATCTTTCCTATGACGCTAACGGGCCGGTAGTCAGTGGTAGGGGGTCGCTGTATTTATGTCTCATGGCTGCCAAGGCTTCGCAAACCATCACAATGTGGTATAGAGATTCTTGCTGCTGCTTGTTTTTACAGAAGCGGCAGGTGTTTGGGAGATCTTCAAGCTGTTTCATGTACACCAGCACCTCGCGGGTTGGCAGCAGATTAAGCCTAAAGCACAGAAAACCGTCACGTAATTTTGGGGAAGTAAACAGCTGGAGAAATGCTGGAAGTTGGTTTAGCAATCGAGCCCCGTCGGGCAATTTATGGGCATTTTAATGATGCAATTTAAAGTCCTGGGTCCCCATCCAGTCCCCTCTTTCCTCTGTATCTGCTTCTTGATGGCAAGTGGATTATGCTTCAGTGTTTCTATTGAGGCATCCAAGGTGTCGACCTAGTCAGAGCAGTTGGTCTTTCAATTATTCAAGAGCAAGGTGTTACAGTTGGTCGATCTTGTTCTCTTGATGTCGATGGGAGGCACTCTATCATTGACTATCGTTTTGCAGTACAGATCTAGCGATTTCCATAGCACTTGTGTGTGTATTGATTGTAGGCCTGTTTCATAGCGTATTCTTTGAACTGGAAACGAGGATATGATATGATATGATAGTCTATTTATATAGCGCCAATACACAATGTGTTTCAAAGCGCTTCAAGGTAAGGGAGGGAACAAGGAAAAATACAATGACATTCTTACAGGCCATGAACAGTAAAGATGGGATATTAACTATCGTACTCGGCCTGACGACATTTCAGTGCAAGAGCTAAGACATAGATAAGGAAAGGAGGGGGAGAGTGGGAAGGAAATGGAAAAAGACAGGCGACTACCGTGCTAGCCTGATGACATACCTGGTAGAGCCGGAGAAAAACAAAAGGCAAGGCAAGCACTTTCCTCCAAATACGTCCTTCAAGCCGGACACCAAATATGTCATGACAGATTTAGAATGGCTTCGGCTCCATAGCCCACGTTTGGTATCACTTTTTGACGATAAAAGGTTTGTAGGGGAAGCACGGAATATTTAACATATGTTTTGTGCATAATCAGGCCTTGGCACGCTACAGATTTAGGTCTCGCTCGAAGGAATTTTCTCCCATTATTGTTCGTAGATCCTCAAATTGAGACATATTCATACACAGTTGTATGAATAGACCTGGGTAAATTGGGACGAGTGTCGGAACAGAGAGAGGGTTTTCCTTCTAGGGCCTTGCATGGATGAGAATGTCATGACTTGCGACTTAGTTGTATTTATCGCCAGCCTATTGATTTTGACATAGGCTGCAAGTCGGTCAAGTCGTTTTTGCAGGCCGATCTTGGTTTTGGACCAATAGGACCATATCATCTGCATATATCAGCCATGGCACTTCTGTGTCATTCAATATTGGAGGATGCACTCTAATCCCTTCTTGCAATGTATATATGTATATTTTTGTATATCCACATAACCTAATTATTCTTTAAACAATTAGTATGACGAGATTTGCTGGTTTCTCTCAAACAAAGGTTTCAACATTACAATAAAACAGTTCCTTTACACACAGACATCATGACACCAATCAGCCTTTAGTTCTATACACTCAATTGGAGAGTTACTATGCTATGCAGTATTATTCTTTTATACTGCACACATCACCACATAGTGGGGTCACATTACGAGTTGGGTGGTGTCCCGGTGGCAAAACCCCCTGAATATCGCCCAAAAAAATTACAGTTACCATCATTTGTGATGTCATCTTTGATTTCCTGGGTGTTAGTCTTAGCAGTGGACGGTGGTGGTGCGAGTTATGGTTGCTTAGCTTACCATAACATGTGATGTCATAAGTGATGTTAGTAATGACATTTGTGATGCCATCTTTCATGTCCTGGGTGTTAGTGTTAGCAGAGGACAGTGGTGCGGGCAGTTATGGTCACTTAGCCTACCATAACTGGCGAATTTCAAGGGTTTTTCGGTTTTACTTTGAACCATAATGGCACGTTTGCAAAGTTTTTTTTGTGAAGTGCACAGGTTTTTGGTAGGGCAACTTAACCATAACGTCCCCTTAAAAAGTTTTTTTTAATTGAATTTTTTGGGTTTTTAGTAGGGTAACGTAACCATAACGTCCCTTTAAAAAAGTTTTTTTTTTACTGAATTTCACAGGTTGTCAGCAAAGCAACTTAACCTTACCGTCCCTCTTGCAAAGTTTTTTTTCTAAAGATCGGTTTTACAGTAGTGCCACGTAACCATAATGTAAAGCAATTTCTGACTTATTTTAACACCTTGCGGAGAATACCACTTGAAAATATGCTGGTGTACAGCACGGTAAAATGTCCCAGAATCAGTAAACACTTAACAGTAAGATGTTTGTGTCATGGACAATGTGGAAACAGATTTCATATCGATATAGGAACGTCCACCTGCAACATGTGCCTTGCACAGAGCCAACACGTATTGGTCGTTATCCATTAACAATGTAGTGCACATTGCATACTTTTACCAAATGTTTTAGTTATCTGAAAATGACATCAGCTAAGACCATCCATCCTCCCTTAGAAACAACAGCACTACTGTAATGAAGGAGCATGACACACGCTGCCCCAACCTTAGAAATAACAAACGCATAATATTTTTGCACTGGCTACCCACTCCCCCATATCATTGTTTGATAAGTCTTTCTTAATTTCTGCTTGCAAATAGCCTTATTAGCTGTAGTATAATGAAAACGGGGGTAGGAATGCGCTTGACACTGTTAAACTAAAGTAAATCAACAGTCTTGCTGAATACAATGTTTTTAATAATAAAGCTTTCTTTGAAGAACAGCCGACACGTGTTTCGACACTTAGGTCGTTTTCAAGGCTGGTTAACACACATCGTAAATAAGAATAATATAGATGTTCAAAAAGATAACAAAGAAATAATCATTGAATACATAGCAGTAGAAAGATAATCGTTAAAATAAAGTACACATCGATATTCCAAAACGATAACGGAAATGCAAAATTAAAATAAAATGAATAAACATACCAGGAAAACATGCAGAGGGCGAGGTACAGCAGTTGTGGATCAGTAAAAACACAGTGAAATCAAAGATAACAAGAAAAGAAACGATTTAGAAAAAGATATAGACAATGTTCAGATGAGAAATCATCCATACGTATTACAGTTGGTACTCAAATATCATCTTAAAACTAACTGTAGCCAGCACCCCGTGGCACAACCACATGCGAGCCCAGACACCAGGAAAAAAAAAAAAAAACAAAAAAAAAAAAAACAAAAAAACAAAGTGCTAATCACAGTCCAGAATAACCCAAAATTAAATGGAGGGATATTGTAAATACAGCATCAGCTAATATTACGTGATACTAAATAATTAAAAGATACCAATTATATAGAGTAGCATAAGGATAATGCAAAATTCCTTTCGATGATAATATGATACAGAAAAGTCACTTACCACACAAAACTAAAGATCATCAATTAGCTGGTTATATCCTATTCAAAGTAAAAATATATAAAACAAAAATAGAACTCAGTACAGGAGCTATGAAATCAATTGAACAAAATGATGAGGACTAAAATAAATCACTCACCGGATCAAAATATTGAAAAAGTTCCCATCACTTGGGAAATATGGCGAAATGCAAAAGAACAAGGTACTAGTTGCCGTATTGGCCGACTGAATTATATAGCCTGAAAGGAAACCGGATCTAATAAGAAAGCTGTCGATTTCAATCAGTTAAAGATTCAATATTCACCAAGAGGAAATTACTTACTCGATATATCGAGTGAGAAACATATATACCAGGATAAATTCAACCGTCAATGATCGAAAGCTTCCAAGATAAAGTGTGTCGCTAAAGACGTCACAGAAGTGACGGCGACGTAAGTGGAGGCGCGTTACGTCGCTCTGGTGACGTATTGTATCAACAAGGTGACGGTAGCCGTACGCAGTGCGCCCCGGTCGCAGGCTATGACGTCAGATATCAACATAGTTTCGAAAAGGTGACTTACAGTGCCCGATAATTGCCGGAAAATCCTCACAACCATTTAACGTGAACTCCATGAATATGGTATACAAACAGATTCCAAATTAGACTAAAGAGTAATATAAAAATTACTGGTGGTCGGACACGCATGAGAGGTGAGCCACGGTGATAACTGGCCCCAATCAGATAGATGTTCAAAACAGTGATGCACATGCATGAAAAAAACAACCTTTCTGCTCACAAAATTCAATATTGATAAGGTAAGCCTTATTTAGAGAAAAACATGCATCTCATGATCTGAATTCAACCCACGTGTTGTGCATCTCAAAAGACAAATTAATTTGGCTTCCATCTGTCGCAGTTTAAGCTGGAGATTGCCGCCTCTTTTCCCTTTATGTGCTTTCTGCAGACCAATAAAGCGCAAATCAGTGATTGAGTCCAATTGATGCTCTACTTGCCAATGAATTGCTAATGGTGATTTGGGTTCACACATCCTGAGGCTGGCCAAGTGTTCCCTGATGCGTATTCGAAGCTGACGGATGGTACTGCCCACATAGAGTTTGCCACATACACATACAATGGCATATACCACATGGGTAGATCTGCAATTAATGTAGTCCTTAATGGACACTCTAGTTCCAAATTTATCAGTGAAAATTTCACACTTGGGAAACGCCCAGGCACATTGATTGCAATTTCCACATTTACGAAAGCCCGTCAGTTGTTGTAACCAGGAAGTTTCTGTGGTTTTGTTATCAAAGAATGATGGACTCACCCGTGATTTAATAGTTGGTGATCTTAAATAAGTAAATTTCGGTTTAGGAGTCAGGTATGGCTCTAGATCCTTGTCAAGTCTCAGGATGTGCCAATGTTTGGCAACCAATTTGTACATCATGGAAGAATCAGACGTAAATGGGGTAACCAAAGAAATATGGGGTAAAGAGTCTTTAGATTTGGCTGCCTTGTTCAAGAGGTCTGGTTGAGTGACACCAATGAATTTAGCATGTGCTTCATTGATTACAGAGGCTTTGTATCCTCTGTTCAAAAAACGTTGACTAATAATATTAGATTCTTTGTCAAAGTCGATAGGGCGTGTACAGTTCCGTCTGGCCCTGTGAAACTCACCCGTAGGGATATTATTAATAGTAGTTCGTCGATGGTTGCTCTGTGCTGCTAATACGGAATTCACCTCAGTAGGTTTCCTGTAAGTGCACGTGTAAATTTGTTGATTCTCGACAAATATATGTAAGTCCAAGAAGTCAATTTGTTTACAATCAGATTTGCCAGTGAAATTGATCCCAAAGGTATTAGTATTGGCATAAGTAAGGAAGTCATTGAAGGTATCCTCAGTGCCTTTCCAAATCAAAAAGATATCATCAATAAAACGTCGCCATGTAACAATGTTGGCATGATATTGATTTTGATTCAAAATATGGGTCTCCTCAAAGTATGCCATAAAGAGATTAGCCAGGGAGGGTGCAAACTTGGCTCCCATGGCTACTCCCTTCAGTTGAAGATAGAATTGGTCATTGAAAAGAAAAATATTATTGGCTAGAACAAATTTGAGAAATTGTTTAAGCATAGAGACATGTTCAATATAAGATGCCGAACAATCTTTAAAAACATAATCTAATGTAAGTGATGCCAGATGGTGATCAATATTGGTGTACAAAGCAACAACATCAATGGTAGCTAGCAAAAAGTCTGATTGCCAAGTAGTGGCAAAGAGGTCCTTAAGAATATGGGTACTATCTCTGATGTAAGAATTCATTCGTATTACATATGGTTTCAGCACTTCATCCAAATATTTAGACAAGCTCTCTGTAGCCCAATGAATACCGCTCATAATAGGTCTGACCTCAGGTAGAATCTCATAAGGTTTGTGAATTTTAGGTAAAAAATACATAGTTGGTATGGTAGGATCAGTAATTAACAAAAAATCTTTTTCATCATCAGTTAAGAATCCTTTAGAATGCCAATGAGAAATCAGATCAATTAAATTTGACACAACACGTTTAGTGGGATCAGATTTAAGAGTGAGATAGCAGCCAGGGGTTGAAAGATGTTTGAGACCCATGGAAATGTAATCAGAAGTATTCAGAATGACAATGTTGCCTCCCTTATCTGCCTCTTTAATTACAATACTACTGTCATCGGCTAATTCTTGAAGAGCAGTTTTTTGATTTTTGGTAAGATTGGATTTAAAATGGGGTTTGGAGTGCTTGTCCATATATTGATGGATATCTCGAGTCAAAGCTTGATTAAATGTCTCAATGACATTGTCTCCAATAAATTGAGGTGTAAACTTAGATTTCGGTTTAAATTCCATGATATCCAAGTGCAATGGATTGATATTCAAATCATGGATAACATTAGAGGTGTCACGACCGGCTTCCTGATCCAAGGAAACCAAAGTTTCAATGGTTTTAAGGTCTGAAATGCTGAAAGTACTCGGGGGATCAGGTTTGGGTTTAGGTTTGTACATAGTAACCTGTGTTGCAAAATATTTTTTGAGCTTAAGTTTTCTCAGAAATTTGTAAAGGTCAATCTGAAAATTGATGAAATTGGTACACACACTGGGTGAAAATGATAAACCTTTATTCAGAGCAGATATTTCATGATCAGTCAAGTTACGATTGGAAAGATTAGTAACTAAGTCAACATCAACTATTGTCCCAAACGTTTTCTGGAGCGAGTCAAGATGCCCGGTCGGGCTAGTTCCTCGTCTGAGCTGCCACTTCCGCTTCCGCTTGCCCCCCCTCCTGCCCCTGGTATGTTTAGAGGTATTGGAGTAAATACTGTTGGTGTTTTGGTGAAACGAACTTGTTTGGTATTTGCGAATCTTACATTCCCTTTTTTGTATCTCCGAATTTCCCCTAAAAAATGTTTACCCTTTAAATTAGGTTCATTAGTTGGAACGTCATCCGTTGGTAATTCACTGAAGTCTGTTTCAGAATCGAGATCCGAACTTGCAGGGGTAGTGTTAGCTGAGGTCGTTGCTGAGGCGGATTTACCGCCAATATTAATATTGTCATATTTGGTTTGAAATGTATAGACCCTATCTTGACGATAATCCTTATCGTCTCGGAAAAACTTTCTGCATTTACGTAGTTTAATTTCATCCTGATATTCAACCAAGATTTCATGCATTTTGTCAAAATTCTTACGTTTGGTTTCTTCAGCATTTGGCATTTTAGTAATCTCATCTTTGAGTGCTGTGATTTGGGTAAGAACCCTTTTGTGTTCTCTAGTGGCATGTAAAATTAATAATTCTATCATGTTCTTAGAGCTTTGATTAAGGTTATCTACCCACTGTTCCGCTAAGTCTGCATCCTCTTCATTATCAAAATTCGGAAATGTTAAGTTGCGTAGGCCCCTCGGGATAAGATTGTTTTCAAGATAATTAGTGAGGGAAGCCTGCTCCCAGTATTTATTGATTTCTTTCTTGGATAATCTTTCAAGTCGGATAAATTTCTGTTTAAGAGTTTCAGAAACTTTAGTGTTATTGGCAAAGGCATTAGCAGTACTGCCCCGTGGGGCAAATAGGGCCGCTCTATCCTGGTCCCTGTTGGCCATATAGTCAGCCATTATTAATAGAGTGATGGTCAGCTGGCACAGGTAAAAAGTGACAAAATACAGTGACAAGAAAATGTGTGGAGTCACAAACAGAATACTTGTGCGCTATTTATCACTACTATATTCAGAAAAGGCGTCTCTAGCAGCAATTCCGTACCCACCAACCCATCCACAAAGGCTGGCAACAATTAACAATAGTATAATGAAAACGGGGGTAGGAATGCGCTTGACACTGTTAAACTAAAGTAAATCAACAGTCTTGCTGAATACAATGTTTTTAATAATAAAGCTTTCTTTGAAGAACAGCCGACACGTGTTTCGACACTTAGGTCGTTTTCAAGGCTGGTTAACACACATCGTAAATAAGAATAATATAGATGTTCAAAAAGATAACAAAGAAATAATCATTGAATACATAGCAGTAGAAAGATAATCGTTAAAATAAAGTACACATTTGGGTTCACACATCCTGAGGCTGGCCAAGTGTTCCCTGATGCGTATTCGAAGCTGACGGATGGTACTGCCCACATAGAGTTTGCCACATACACATACAATGGCATATACCACATGGGTAGATCTGCAATTAATGTAGTCCTTAATGGACACTCTAGTTCCAAATTTATCAGTGAAAATTTCACACTTGGGAAACGCCCAGGCACATTGATTGCAATTTCCACATTTACGAAAGCCCGTCAGTTGTTGTAACCAGGAAGTTTCTGTGGTTTTGTTATCAAAGAATGATGGACTCACCCGTGATTTAATAGTTGGTGATCTTATTGTTATCTTTGATTTCACTGTGTTTTTACTGATCCACAACTGCTGTACCTCGCCCTCTGCATGTTTTCCTGGTATGTTTATTCATTTTATTTTAATTTTGCATTTCCGTTATCGTTTTGGAATATCGATGTGTACTTTATTTTAACGATTATCTTTCTACTGCTATGTATTCAATGATTATTTCTTTGTTATCTTTTTGAACATCTATATTATTCTTATTTACGATGTGTGTTAACCAGCCTTGAAAACGACCTAAGTGTCGAAACACGTGTCGGCTGTTCTTCAAAGAAAGCTTTATTATTAAAAACATTGTATTCAGCAAGACTGTTGATTTACTTTAGTTTAACAGTGTCAAGCGCATTCCTACCCCCGTTTTCATTATACTATTGTTAATTGTTGCCAGCCTTTGTGGATGGGTTGGTGGGTACGGAATTGCTGCTAGAGACGCCTTTTCTGAATATAGTAGTGATAAATAGCGCACAAGTATTCTGTTTGTGACTCCACACATTTTCTTGTCACTGTATTTTGTCACTTTTTACCTGTGCCAGCTGACCATCACTCTATTAATAATGGCTGACTATATGGCCAACAGGGACCAGGATAGAGCGGCCCTATTTGCCCCACGGGGCAGTACTGCTAATGCCTTTGCCAATAACACTAAAGTTTCTGAAACTCTTAAACAGAAATTTATCCGACTTGAAAGATTATCCAAGAAAGAAATCAATAAATACTGGGAGCAGGCTTCCCTCACTAATTATCTTGAAAACAATCTTATCCCGAGGGGCCTACGCAACTTAACATTTCCGAATTTTGATAATGAAGAGGATGCAGACTTAGCGGAACAGTGGGTAGATAACCTTAATCAAAGCTCTAAGAACATGATAGAATTATTAATTTTACATGCCACTAGAGAACACAAAAGGGTTCTTACCCAAATCACAGCACTCAAAGATGAGATTACTAAAATGCCAAATGCTGAAGAAACCAAACGTAAGAATTTTGACAAAATGCATGAAATCTTGGTTGAATATCAGGATGAAATTAAACTACGTAAATGCAGAAAGTTTTTCCGAGACGATAAGGATTATCGTCAAGATAGGGTCTATACATTTCAAACCAAATATGACAATATTAATATTGGCGGTAAATCCGCCTCAGCAACGACCTCAGCTAACACTACCCCTGCAAGTTCGGATCTCGATTCTGAAACAGACTTCAGTGAATTACCAACGGATGACGTTCCAACTAATGAACCTAATTTAAAGGGTAAACATTTTTTAGGGGAAATTCGGAGATACAAAAAAGGGAATGTAAGATTCGCAAATACCAAACAAGTTCGTTTCACCAAAACACCAACAGTATTTACTCCAATACCTCTAAACATACCAGGGGCAGGAGGGGGGGCAAGCGGAAGCGGAAGTGGCAGCTCAGACGAGGAACTAGCCCGACCGGGCATCTTGACTCGCTCCAGAAAACGTTTGGGACAATAGTTGATGTTGACTTAGTTACTAATCTTTCCAATCGTAACTTGACTGATCATGAAATATCTGCTCTGAATAAAGGTTTATCATTTTCACCCAGTGTGTGTACCAATTTCATCAATTTTCAGATTGACCTTTACAAATTTCTGAGAAAACTTAAGCTCAAAAAATATTTTGCAACACAGGTTACTATGTACAAACCTAAACCCAAACCTGATCCCCCGAGTACTTTCAGCATTTCAGACCTTAAAACCATTGAAACTTTGGTTTCCTTGGATCAGGAAGCCGGTCGTGACACCTCTAATGTTATCCATGATTTGAATATCAATCCATTGCACTTGGATATCATGGAATTTAAACCGAAATCTAAGTTTACACCTCAATTTATTGGAGACAATGTCATTGAGACATTTAATCAAGCTTTGACTCGAGATATCCATCAATATATGGACAAGCACTCCAAACCCCATTTTAAATCCAATCTTACCAAAAATCAAAAAACTGCTCTTCAAGAATTAGCCGATGACAGTAGTATTGTAATTAAAGAGGCAGATAAGGGAGGCAACATTGTCATTCTGAATACTTCTGATTACATTTCCATGGGTCTCAAACATCTTTCAACCCCTGGCTGCTATCTCACTCTTAAATCTGATCCCACTAAACGTGTTGTGTCAAATTTAATTGATCTGATTTCTCATTGGCATTCTAAAGGATTCTTAACTGATGATGAAAAAGATTTTTTGTTAATTACTGATCCTACCATACCAACTATGTATTTTTTACCTAAAATTCACAAACCTTATGAGATTCTACCTGAGGTCAGACCTATTATGAGCGGTATTCATTGGGCTACAGAGAGCTTGTCTAAATATTTGGATGAAGTGCTGAAACCATATGTAATACGAATGAATTCTTACATCAGAGATAGTACCCATATTCTTAAGGACCTCTTTGCCACTACTTGGCAATCAGACTTTTTGCTAGCTACCATTGATGTTGTTGCTTTGTACACCAATATTGATCACCATCTGGCATCACTTACATTAGATTATGTTTTTAAAGATTGTTCGGCATCTTATATTGAACATGTCTCTATGCTTAAACAATTTCTCAAATTTGTTCTAGCCAATAATATTTTTCTTTTCAATGACCAATTCTATCTTCAACTGAAGGGAGTAGCCATGGGAGCCAAGTTTGCACCCTCCCTGGCTAATCTCTTTATGGCATACTTTGAGGAGACCCATATTTTGAATCAAAATCAATATCATGCCAACATTGTTACATGGCGACGTTTTATTGATGATATCTTTTTGATTTGGAAAGGCACTGAGGATACCTTCAATGACTTCCTTACTTATGCCAATACTAATACCTTTGGGATCAATTTCACTGGCAAATCTGATTGTAAACAAATTGACTTCTTGGACTTACATATATTTGTCGAGAATCAACAAATTTACACGTGCACTTACAGGAAACCTACTGAGGTGAATTCCGTATTAGCAGCACAGAGCAACCATCGACGAACTACTATTAATAATATCCCTACGGGTGAGTTTCACAGGGCCAGACGGAACTGTACACGCCCTATCGACTTTGACAAAGAATCTAATATTATTAGTCAACGTTTTTTGAACAGAGGATACAAAGCCTCTGTAATCAATGAAGCACATGCTAAATTCATTGGTGTCACTCAACCAGACCTCTTGAACAAGGCAGCCAAATCTAAAGACTCTTTACCCCATATTTCTTTGGTTACCCCATTTACGTCTGATTCTTCCATGATGTACAAATTGGTTGCCAAACATTGGCACATCCTGAGACTTGACAAGGATCTAGAGCCATACCTGACTCCTAAACCGAAATTTACTTATTTAAGATCACCAACTATTAAATCACGGGTGAGTCCATCATTCTTTGATAACAAAACCACAGAAACTTCCTGGTTACAACAACTGACGGGCTTTCGTAAATGTGGAAATTGCAATCAATGTGCCTGGGCGTTTCCCAAGTGTGAAATTTTCACTGATAAATTTGGAACTAGAGTGTCCATTAAGGACTACATTAATTGCAGATCTACCCATGTGGTATATGCCATTGTATGTGTATGTGGCAAACTCTATGTGGGCAGTACCATCCGTCAGCTTCGAATACGCATCAGGGAACACTTGGCCAGCCTCAGGATGTGTGAACCCAAATCACCATTAGCAATTCATTGGCAAGTAGAGCATCAATTGGACTCAATCACTGATTTGCGCTTTATTGGTCTGCAGAAAGCACATAAAGGGAAAAGAGGCGGCAATCTCCAGCTTAAACTGCGACAGATGGAAGCCAAATTAATTTGTCTTTTGAGATGCACAACACGTGGGTTGAATTCAGATCATGAGATGCATGTTTTTCTCTAAATAAGGCTTACCTTATCAATATTGAATTTTGTGAGCAGAAAGGTTGTTTTTTTCATGCATGTGCATCACTGTTTTGAACATCTATCTGATTGGGGCCAGTTATCACCGTGGCTCACCTCTCATGCGTGTCCGACCACCAGTAATTTTTATATTACTCTTTAGTCTAATTTGGAATCTGTTTGTATACCATATTCATGGAGTTCACGTTAAATGGTTGTGAGGATTTTCCGGCAATTATCGGGCACTGTAAGTCACCTTTTCGAAACTATGTTGATATCTGACGTCATAGCCTGCGACCGGGGCGCACTGCGTACGGCTACCGTCACCTTGTTGATACAATACGTCACCAGAGCGACGTAACGCGCCTCCACTTACGTCGCCGTCACTTCTGTGACGTCTTTAGCGACACACTTTATCTTGGAAGCTTTCGATCATTGACGGTTGAATTTATCCTGGTATATATGTTTCTCACTCGATATATCGAGTAAGTAATTTCCTCTTGGTGAATATTGAATCTTTAACTGATTGAAATCGACAGCTTTCTTATTAGATCCGGTTTCCTTTCAGGCTATATAATTCAGTCGGCCAATACGGCAACTAGTACCTTGTTCTTTTGCATTTCGCCATATTTCCCAAGTGATGGGAACTTTTTCAATATTTTGATCCGGTGAGTGATTTATTTTAGTCCTCATCATTTTGTTCAATTGATTTCATAGCTCCTGTACTGAGTTCTATTTTTGTTTTATATATTTTTACTTTGAATAGGATATAACCAGCTAATTGATGATCTTTAGTTTTGTGTGGTAAGTGACTTTTCTGTATCATATTATCATCGAAAGGAATTTTGCATTATCCTTATGCTACTCTATATAATTGGTATCTTTTAATTATTTAGTATCACGTAATATTAGCTGATGCTGTATTTACAATATCCCTCCATTTAATTTTGGGTTATTCTGGACTGTGATTAGCACTTTGTTTTTTTTTTTTTTTTTTTTTTTTTTCTGGTGTCTGGGCTCGCATGTGGTTGTGCCACGGGGTGCTGGCTACAGTTAGTTTTAAGATGATATTTGAGTACCAACTGTAATACGTATGGATGATTTCTCATCTGAACATTGTCTATATCTTTTTCTAAATCGTTTCTTTTCTTGTTATCTTTGATTTCACTGTGTTTTTACTGATCCACAACTGCTGTACCTCGCCCTCTGCATGTTTTCCTGGTATGTTTATTCATTTTATTTTAATTTTGCATTTCCGTTATCGTTTTGGAATATCGATGTGTACTTTATTTTAACGATTATCTTTCTACTGCTATGTATTCAATGATTATTTCTTTGTTATCTTTTTGAACATCTATATTATTCTTATTTACGATGTGTGTTAACCAGCCTTGAAAACGACCTAAGTGTCGAAACACGTGTCGGCTGTTCTTCAAAGAAAGCTTTATTATTAAAAACATTGTATTCAGCAAGACTGTTGATTTACTTTAGTTTAACAGTGTCAAGCGCATTCCTACCCCCGTTTTCATTATACTATTGTTAATTGTTGCCAGCCTTTGTGGATGGGTTGGTGGGTACGGAATTGCTGCTAGAGACGCCTTTTCTGAATATAGTAGTGATAAATAGCGCACAAGTATTCTGTTTGTGACTCCACACATTTTCTTGTCACTGTATTTTGTCACTTTTTACCTGTGCCAGCTGACCATCACTCTATTAATAATGGCTGACTATATGGCCAACAGGGACCAGGATAGAGCGGCCCTATTTGCCCCACGGGGCAGTACTGCTAATGCCTTTGCCAATAACACTAAAGTTTCTGAAACTCTTAAACAGAAATTTATCCGACTTGAAAGATTATCCAAGAAAGAAATCAATAAATACTGGGAGCAGGCTTCCCTCACTAATTATCTTGAAAACAATCTTATCCCGAGGGGCCTACGCAACTTAACATTTCCGAATTTTGATAATGAAGAGGATGCAGACTTAGCGGAACAGTGGGTAGATAACCTTAATCAAAGCTCTAAGAACATGATAGAATTATTAATTTTACATGCCACTAGAGAACACAAAAGGGTTCTTACCCAAATCACAGCACTCAAAGATGAGATTACTAAAATGCCAAATGCTGAAGAAACCAAACGTAAGAATTTTGACAAAATGCATGAAATCTTGGTTGAATATCAGGATGAAATTAAACTACGTAAATGCAGAAAGTTTTTCCGAGACGATAAGGATTATCGTCAAGATAGGGTCTATACATTTCAAACCAAATATGACAATATTAATATTGGCGGTAAATCCGCCTCAGCAACGACCTCAGCTAACACTACCCCTGCAAGTTCGGATCTCGATTCTGAAACAGACTTCAGTGAATTACCAACGGATGACGTTCCAACTAATGAACCTAATTTAAAGGGTAAACATTTTTTAGGGGAAATTCGGAGATACAAAAAAGGGAATGTAAGATTCGCAAATACCAAACAAGTTCGTTTCACCAAAACACCAACAGTATTTACTCCAATACCTCTAAACATACCAGGGGCAGGAGGGGGGGCAAGCGGAAGCGGAAGTGGCAGCTCAGACGAGGAACTAGCCCGACCGGGCATCTTGACTCGCTCCAGAAAACGTTTGGGACAATAGTTGATGTTGACTTAGTTACTAATCTTTCCAATCGTAACTTGACTGATCATGAAATATCTGCTCTGAATAAAGGTTTATCATTTTCACCCAGTGTGTGTACCAATTTCATCAATTTTCAGATTGACCTTTACAAATTTCTGAGAAAACTTAAGCTCAAAAAATATTTTGCAACACAGGTTACTATGTACAAACCTAAACCCAAACCTGATCCCCCGAGTACTTTCAGCATTTCAGACCTTAAAACCATTGAAACTTTGGTTTCCTTGGATCAGGAAGCCGGTCGTGACACCTCTAATGTTATCCATGATTTGAATATCAATCCATTGCACTTGGATATCATGGAATTTAAACCGAAATCTAAGTTTACACCTCAATTTATTGGAGACAATGTCATTGAGACATTTAATCAAGCTTTGACTCGAGATATCCATCAATATATGGACAAGCACTCCAAACCCCATTTTAAATCCAATCTTACCAAAAATCAAAAAACTGCTCTTCAAGAATTAGCCGATGACAGTAGTATTGTAATTAAAGAGGCAGATAAGGGAGGCAACATTGTCATTCTGAATACTTCTGATTACATTTCCATGGGTCTCAAACATCTTTCAACCCCTGGCTGCTATCTCACTCTTAAATCTGATCCCACTAAACGTGTTGTGTCAAATTTAATTGATCTGATTTCTCATTGGCATTCTAAAGGATTCTTAACTGATGATGAAAAAGATTTTTTGTTAATTACTGATCCTACCATACCAACTATGTATTTTTTACCTAAAATTCACAAACCTTATGAGATTCTACCTGAGGTCAGACCTATTATGAGCGGTATTCATTGGGCTACAGAGAGCTTGTCTAAATATTTGGATGAAGTGCTGAAACCATATGTAATACGAATGAATTCTTACATCAGAGATAGTACCCATATTCTTAAGGACCTCTTTGCCACTACTTGGCAATCAGACTTTTTGCTAGCTACCATTGATGTTGTTGCTTTGTACACCAATATTGATCACCATCTGGCATCACTTACATTAGATTATGTTTTTAAAGATTGTTCGGCATCTTATATTGAACATGTCTCTATGCTTAAACAATTTCTCAAATTTGTTCTAGCCAATAATATTTTTCTTTTCAATGACCAATTCTATCTTCAACTGAAGGGAGTAGCCATGGGAGCCAAGTTTGCACCCTCCCTGGCTAATCTCTTTATGGCATACTTTGAGGAGACCCATATTTTGAATCAAAATCAATATCATGCCAACATTGTTACATGGCGACGTTTTATTGATGATATCTTTTTGATTTGGAAAGGCACTGAGGATACCTTCAATGACTTCCTTACTTATGCCAATACTAATACCTTTGGGATCAATTTCACTGGCAAATCTGATTGTAAACAAATTGACTTCTTGGACTTACATATATTTGTCGAGAATCAACAAATTTACACGTGCACTTACAGGAAACCTACTGAGGTGAATTCCGTATTAGCAGCACAGAGCAACCATCGACGAACTACTATTAATAATATCCCTACGGGTGAGTTTCACAGGGCCAGACGGAACTGTACACGCCCTATCGACTTTGACAAAGAATCTAATATTATTAGTCAACGTTTTTTGAACAGAGGATACAAAGCCTCTGTAATCAATGAAGCACATGCTAAATTCATTGGTGTCACTCAACCAGACCTCTTGAACAAGGCAGCCAAATCTAAAGACTCTTTACCCCATATTTCTTTGGTTACCCCATTTACGTCTGATTCTTCCATGATGTACAAATTGGTTGCCAAACATTGGCACATCCTGAGACTTGACAAGGATCTAGAGCCATACCTGACTCCTAAACCGAAATTTACTTATTTAAGATCACCAACTATTAAATCACGGGTGAGTCCATCATTCTTTGATAACAAAACCACAGAAACTTCCTGGTTACAACAACTGACGGGCTTTCGTAAATGTGGAAATTGCAATCAATGTGCCTGGGCGTTTCCCAAGTGTGAAATTTTCACTGATAAATTTGGAACTAGAGTGTCCATTAAGGACTACATTAATTGCAGATCTACCCATGTGGTATATGCCATTGTATGTGTATGTGGCAAACTCTATGTGGGCAGTACCATCCGTCAGCTTCGAATACGCATCAGGGAACACTTGGCCAGCCTCAGGATGTGTGAACCCAAATCACCATTAGCAATTCATTGGCAAGTAGAGCATCAATTGGACTCAATCACTGATTTGCGCTTTATTGGTCTGCAGAAAGCACATAAAGGGAAAAGAGGCGGCAATCTCCAGCTTAAACTGCGACAGATGGAAGCCAAATTAATTTGTCTTTTGAGATGCACAACACGTGGGTTGAATTCAGATCATGAGATGCATGTTTTTCTCTAAATAAGGCTTACCTTATCAATATTGAATTTTGTGAGCAGAAAGGTTGTTTTTTTCATGCATGTGCATCACTGTTTTGAACATCTATCTGATTGGGGCCAGTTATCACCGTGGCTCACCTCTCATGCGTGTCCGACCACCAGTAATTTTTATATTACTCTTTAGTCTAATTTGGAATCTGTTTGTATACCATATTCATGGAGTTCACGTTAAATGGTTGTGAGGATTTTCCGGCAATTATCGGGCACTGTAAGTCACCTTTTCGAAACTATGTTGATATCTGACGTCATAGCCTGCGACCGGGGCGCACTGCGTACGGCTACCGTCACCTTGTTGATACAATACGTCACCAGAGCGACGTAACGCGCCTCCACTTACGTCGCCGTCACTTCTGTGACGTCTTTAGCGACACACTTTATCTTGGAAGCTTTCGATCATTGACGGTTGAATTTATCCTGGTATATATGTTTCTCACTCGATATATCGAGTAAGTAATTTCCTCTTGGTGAATATTGAATCTTTAACTGATTGAAATCGACAGCTTTCTTATTAGATCCGGTTTCCTTTCAGGCTATATAATTCAGTCGGCCAATACGGCAACTAGTACCTTGTTCTTTTGCATTTCGCCATATTTCCCAAGTGATGGGAACTTTTTCAATATTTTGATCCGGTGAGTGATTTATTTTAGTCCTCATCATTTTGTTCAATTGATTTCATAGCTCCTGTACTGAGTTCTATTTTTGTTTTATATATTTTTACTTTGAATAGGATATAACCAGCTAATTGATGATCTTTAGTTTTGTGTGGTAAGTGACTTTTCTGTATCATATTATCATCGAAAGGAATTTTGCATTATCCTTATGCTACTCTATATAATTGGTATCTTTTAATTATTTAGTATCACGTAATATTAGCTGATGCTGTATTTACAATATCCCTCCATTTAATTTTGGGTTATTCTGGACTGTGATTAGCACTTTGTTTTTTTGTTTTTTTTTTTTTTTTTTTTTTTTTTTTTTTTTTTTTTTTTTTTTCTGGTGTCTGGGCTCGCATGTGGTTGTGCCACGGGGTGCTGGCTACAGTTAGTTTTAAGATGATATTTGAGTACCAACTGTAATACGTATGGATGATTTCTCATCTGAACATTGTCTATATCTTTTTCTAAATCGTTTCTTTTCTTGTTATCTTTGATTTCACTGTGTTTTTACTGATCCACAACTGCTGTACCTCGCCCTCTGCATGTTTTCCTGGTATGTTTATTCATTTTATTTTAATTTTGCATTTCCGTTATCGTTTTGGAATATCGATGTGTACTTTATTTTAACGATTATCTTTCTACTGCTATGTATTCAATGATTATTTCTTTGTTATCTTTTTGAACATCTATATTATTCTTATTTACGATGTGTGTTAACCAGCCTTGAAAACGACCTAAGTGTCGAAACACGTGTCGGCTGTTCTTCAAAGAAAGCTTTATTATTAAAAACATTGTATTCAGCAAGACTGTTGATTTACTTTAGTTTAACAGTGTCAAGCGCATTCCTACCCCCGTTTTCATTATACTATTGTTAATTGTTGCCAGCCTTTGTGGATGGGTTGGTGGGTACGGAATTGCTGCTAGAGACGCCTTTTCTGAATATAGTAGTGATAAATAGCGCACAAGTATTCTGTTTGTGACTCCACACATTTTCTTGTCACTGTATTTTGTCACTTTTTACCTGTGCCAGCTGACCATCACTCTATTAATAATGGCTGACTATATGGCCAACAGGGACCAGGATAGAGCGGCCCTATTTGCCCCACGGGGCAGTACTGCTAATGCCTTTGCCAATAACACTAAAGTTTCTGAAACTCTTAAACAGAAATTTATCCGACTTGAAAGATTATCCAAGAAAGAAATCAATAAATACTGGGAGCAGGCTTCCCTCACTAATTATCTTGAAAACAATCTTATCCCGAGGGGCCTACGCAACTTAACATTTCCGAATTTTGATAATGAAGAGGATGCAGACTTAGCGGAACAGTGGGTAGATAACCTTAATCAAAGCTCTAAGAACATGATAGAATTATTAATTTTACATGCCACTAGAGAACACAAAAGGGTTCTTACCCAAATCACAGCACTCAAAGATGAGATTACTAAAATGCCAAATGCTGAAGAAACCAAACGTAAGAATTTTGACAAAATGCATGAAATCTTGGTTGAATATCAGGATGAAATTAAACTACGTAAATGCAGAAAGTTTTTCCGAGACGATAAGGATTATCGTCAAGATAGGGTCTATACATTTCAAACCAAATATGACAATATTAATATTGGCGGTAAATCCGCCTCAGCAACGACCTCAGCTAACACTACCCCTGCAAGTTCGGATCTCGATTCTGAAACAGACTTCAGTGAATTACCAACGGATGACGTTCCAACTAATGAACCTAATTTAAAGGGTAAACATTTTTTAGGGGAAATTCGGAGATACAAAAAAGGGAATGTAAGATTCGCAAATACCAAACAAGTTCGTTTCACCAAAACACCAACAGTATTTACTCCAATACCTCTAAACATACCAGGGGCAGGAGGGGGGGCAAGCGGAAGCGGAAGTGGCAGCTCAGACGAGGAACTAGCCCGACCGGGCATCTTGACTCGCTCCAGAAAACGTTTGGGACAATAGTTGATGTTGACTTAGTTACTAATCTTTCCAATCGTAACTTGACTGATCATGAAATATCTGCTCTGAATAAAGGTTTATCATTTTCACCCAGTGTGTGTACCAATTTCATCAATTTTCAGATTGACCTTTACAAATTTCTGAGAAAACTTAAGCTCAAAAAATATTTTGCAACACAGGTTACTATGTACAAACCTAAACCCAAACCTGATCCCCCGAGTACTTTCAGCATTTCAGACCTTAAAACCATTGAAACTTTGGTTTCCTTGGATCAGGAAGCCGGTCGTGACACCTCTAATGTTATCCATGATTTGAATATCAATCCATTGCACTTGGATATCATGGAATTTAAACCGAAATCTAAGTTTACACCTCAATTTATTGGAGACAATGTCATTGAGACATTTAATCAAGCTTTGACTCGAGATATCCATCAATATATGGACAAGCACTCCAAACCCCATTTTAAATCCAATCTTACCAAAAATCAAAAAACTGCTCTTCAAGAATTAGCCGATGACAGTAGTATTGTAATTAAAGAGGCAGATAAGGGAGGCAACATTGTCATTCTGAATACTTCTGATTACATTTCCATGGGTCTCAAACATCTTTCAACCCCTGGCTGCTATCTCACTCTTAAATCTGATCCCACTAAACGTGTTGTGTCAAATTTAATTGATCTGATTTCTCATTGGCATTCTAAAGGATTCTTAACTGATGATGAAAAAGATTTTTTGTTAATTACTGATCCTACCATACCAACTATGTATTTTTTACCTAAAATTCACAAACCTTATGAGATTCTACCTGAGGTCAGACCTATTATGAGCGGTATTCATTGGGCTACAGAGAGCTTGTCTAAATATTTGGATGAAGTGCTGAAACCATATGTAATACGAATGAATTCTTACATCAGAGATAGTACCCATATTCTTAAGGACCTCTTTGCCACTACTTGGCAATCAGACTTTTTGCTAGCTACCATTGATGTTGTTGCTTTGTACACCAATATTGATCACCATCTGGCATCACTTACATTAGATTATGTTTTTAAAGATTGTTCGGCATCTTATATTGAACATGTCTCTATGCTTAAACAATTTCTCAAATTTGTTCTAGCCAATAATATTTTTCTTTTCAATGACCAATTCTATCTTCAACTGAAGGGAGTAGCCATGGGAGCCAAGTTTGCACCCTCCCTGGCTAATCTCTTTATGGCATACTTTGAGGAGACCCATATTTTGAATCAAAATCAATATCATGCCAACATTGTTACATGGCGACGTTTTATTGATGATATCTTTTTGATTTGGAAAGGCACTGAGGATACCTTCAATGACTTCCTTACTTATGCCAATACTAATACCTTTGGGATCAATTTCACTGGCAAATCTGATTGTAAACAAATTGACTTCTTGGACTTACATATATTTGTCGAGAATCAACAAATTTACACGTGCACTTACAGGAAACCTACTGAGGTGAATTCCGTATTAGCAGCACAGAGCAACCATCGACGAACTACTATTAATAATATCCCTACGGGTGAGTTTCACAGGGCCAGACGGAACTGTACACGCCCTATCGACTTTGACAAAGAATCTAATATTATTAGTCAACGTTTTTTGAACAGAGGATACAAAGCCTCTGTAATCAATGAAGCACATGCTAAATTCATTGGTGTCACTCAACCAGACCTCTTGAACAAGGCAGCCAAATCTAAAGACTCTTTACCCCATATTTCTTTGGTTACCCCATTTACGTCTGATTCTTCCATGATGTACAAATTGGTTGCCAAACATTGGCACATCCTGAGACTTGACAAGGATCTAGAGCCATACCTGACTCCTAAACCGAAATTTACTTATTTAAGATCACCAACTATTAAATCACGGGTGAGTCCATCATTCTTTGATAACAAAACCACAGAAACTTCCTGGTTACAACAACTGACGGGCTTTCGTAAATGTGGAAATTGCAATCAATGTGCCTGGGCGTTTCCCAAGTGTGAAATTTTCACTGATAAATTTGGAACTAGAGTGTCCATTAAGGACTACATTAATTGCAGATCTACCCATGTGGTATATGCCATTGTATGTGTATGTGGCAAACTCTATGTGGGCAGTACCATCCGTCAGCTTCGAATACGCATCAGGGAACACTTGGCCAGCCTCAGGATGTGTGAACCCAAATCACCATTAGCAATTCATTGGCAAGTAGAGCATCAATTGGACTCAATCACTGATTTGCGCTTTATTGGTCTGCAGAAAGCACATAAAGGGAAAAGAGGCGGCAATCTCCAGCTTAAACTGCGACAGATGGAAGCCAAATTAATTTGTCTTTTGAGATGCACAACACGTGGGTTGAATTCAGATCATGAGATGCATGTTTTTCTCTAAATAAGGCTTACCTTATCAATATTGAATTTTGTGAGCAGAAAGGTTGTTTTTTTCATGCATGTGCATCACTGTTTTGAACATCTATCTGATTGGGGCCAGTTATCACCGTGGCTCACCTCTCATGCGTGTCCGACCACCAGTAATTTTTATATTACTCTTTAGTCTAATTTGGAATCTGTTTGTATACCATATTCATGGAGTTCACGTTAAATGGTTGTGAGGATTTTCCGGCAATTATCGGGCACTGTAAGTCACCTTTTCGAAACTATGTTGATATCTGACGTCATAGCCTGCGACCGGGGCGCACTGCGTACGGCTACCGTCACCTTGTTGATACAATACGTCACCAGAGCGACGTAACGCGCCTCCACTTACGTCGCCGTCACTTCTGTGACGTCTTTAGCGACACACTTTATCTTGGAAGCTTTCGATCATTGACGGTTGAATTTATCCTGGTATATATGTTTCTCACTCGATATATCGAGTAAGTAATTTCCTCTTGGTGAATATTGAATCTTTAACTGATTGAAATCGACAGCTTTCTTATTAGATCCGGTTTCCTTTCAGGCTATATAATTCAGTCGGCCAATACGGCAACTAGTACCTTGTTCTTTTGCATTTCGCCATATTTCCCAAGTGATGGGAACTTTTTCAATATTTTGATCCGGTGAGTGATTTATTTTAGTCCTCATCATTTTGTTCAATTGATTTCATAGCTCCTGTACTGAGTTCTATTTTTGTTTTATATATTTTTACTTTGAATAGGATATAACCAGCTAATTGATGATCTTTAGTTTTGTGTGGTAAGTGACTTTTCTGTATCATATTATCATCGAAAGGAATTTTGCATTATCCTTATGCTACTCTATATAATTGGTATCTTTTAATTATTTAGTATCACGTAATATTAGCTGATGCTGTATTTACAATATCCCTCCATTTAATTTTGGGTTATTCTGGACTGTGATTAGCACTTTGTTTTTTTGTTTTTTTTTTTTTTTTTTTTTTTTTTTTTTTTTTTTTTTTTTTTTTTTTTTCTGGTGTCTGGGCTCGCATGTGGTTGTGCCACGGGGTGCTGGCTACAGTTAGTTTTAAGATGATATTTGAGTACCAACTGTAATACGTATGGATGATTTCTCATCTGAACATTGTCTATATCTTTTTCTAAATCGTTTCTTTTCTTGTTATCTTTGATTTCACTGTGTTTTTACTGATCCACAACTGCTGTACCTCGCCCTCTGCATGTTTTCCTGGTATGTTTATTCATTTTATTTTAATTTTGCATTTCCGTTATCGTTTTGGAATATCGATGTGTACTTTATTTTAACGATTATCTTTCTACTGCTATGTATTCAATGATTATTTCTTTGTTATCTTTTTGAACATCTATATTATTCTTATTTACGATGTGTGTTAACCAGCCTTGAAAACGACCTAAGTGTCGAAACACGTGTCGGCTGTTCTTCAAAGAAAGCTTTATTATTAAAAACATTGTATTCAGCAAGACTGTTGATTTACTTTAGTTTAACAGTGTCAAGCGCATTCCTACCCCCGTTTTCATTATACTATTGTTAATTGTTGCCAGCCTTTGTGGATGGGTTGGTGGGTACGGAATTGCTGCTAGAGACGCCTTTTCTGAATATAGTAGTGATAAATAGCGCACAAGTATTCTGTTTGTGACTCCACACATTTTCTTGTCACTGTATTTTGTCACTTTTTACCTGTGCCAGCTGACCATCACTCTATTAATAATGGCTGACTATATGGCCAACAGGGACCAGGATAGAGCGGCCCTATTTGCCCCACGGGGCAGTACTGCTAATGCCTTTGCCAATAACACTAAAGTTTCTGAAACTCTTAAACAGAAATTTATCCGACTTGAAAGATTATCCAAGAAAGAAATCAATAAATACTGGGAGCAGGCTTCCCTCACTAATTATCTTGAAAACAATCTTATCCCGAGGGGCCTACGCAACTTAACATTTCCGAATTTTGATAATGAAGAGGATGCAGACTTAGCGGAACAGTGGGTAGATAACCTTAATCAAAGCTCTAAGAACATGATAGAATTATTAATTTTACATGCCACTAGAGAACACAAAAGGGTTCTTACCCAAATCACAGCACTCAAAGATGAGATTACTAAAATGCCAAATGCTGAAGAAACCAAACGTAAGAATTTTGACAAAATGCATGAAATCTTGGTTGAATATCAGGATGAAATTAAACTACGTAAATGCAGAAAGTTTTTCCGAGACGATAAGGATTATCGTCAAGATAGGGTCTATACATTTCAAACCAAATATGACAATATTAATATTGGCGGTAAATCCGCCTCAGCAACGACCTCAGCTAACACTACCCCTGCAAGTTCGGATCTCGATTCTGAAACAGACTTCAGTGAATTACCAACGGATGACGTTCCAACTAATGAACCTAATTTAAAGGGTAAACATTTTTTAGGGGAAATTCGGAGATACAAAAAAGGGAATGTAAGATTCGCAAATACCAAACAAGTTCGTTTCACCAAAACACCAACAGTATTTACTCCAATACCTCTAAACATACCAGGGGCAGGAGGGGGGGCAAGCGGAAGCGGAAGTGGCAGCTCAGACGAGGAACTAGCCCGACCGGGCATCTTGACTCGCTCCAGAAAACGTTTGGGACAATAGTTGATGTTGACTTAGTTACTAATCTTTCCAATCGTAACTTGACTGATCATGAAATATCTGCTCTGAATAAAGGTTTATCATTTTCACCCAGTGTGTGTACCAATTTCATCAATTTTCAGATTGACCTTTACAAATTTCTGAGAAAACTTAAGCTCAAAAAATATTTTGCAACACAGGTTACTATGTACAAACCTAAACCCAAACCTGATCCCCCGAGTACTTTCAGCATTTCAGACCTTAAAACCATTGAAACTTTGGTTTCCTTGGATCAGGAAGCCGGTCGTGACACCTCTAATGTTATCCATGATTTGAATATCAATCCATTGCACTTGGATATCATGGAATTTAAACCGAAATCTAAGTTTACACCTCAATTTATTGGAGACAATGTCATTGAGACATTTAATCAAGCTTTGACTCGAGATATCCATCAATATATGGACAAGCACTCCAAACCCCATTTTAAATCCAATCTTACCAAAAATCAAAAAACTGCTCTTCAAGAATTAGCCGATGACAGTAGTATTGTAATTAAAGAGGCAGATAAGGGAGGCAACATTGTCATTCTGAATACTTCTGATTACATTTCCATGGGTCTCAAACATCTTTCAACCCCTGGCTGCTATCTCACTCTTAAATCTGATCCCACTAAACGTGTTGTGTCAAATTTAATTGATCTGATTTCTCATTGGCATTCTAAAGGATTCTTAACTGATGATGAAAAAGATTTTTTGTTAATTACTGATCCTACCATACCAACTATGTATTTTTTACCTAAAATTCACAAACCTTATGAGATTCTACCTGAGGTCAGACCTATTATGAGCGGTATTCATTGGGCTACAGAGAGCTTGTCTAAATATTTGGATGAAGTGCTGAAACCATATGTAATACGAATGAATTCTTACATCAGAGATAGTACCCATATTCTTAAGGACCTCTTTGCCACTACTTGGCAATCAGACTTTTTGCTAGCTACCATTGATGTTGTTGCTTTGTACACCAATATTGATCACCATCTGGCATCACTTACATTAGATTATGTTTTTAAAGATTGTTCGGCATCTTATATTGAACATGTCTCTATGCTTAAACAATTTCTCAAATTTGTTCTAGCCAATAATATTTTTCTTTTCAATGACCAATTCTATCTTCAACTGAAGGGAGTAGCCATGGGAGCCAAGTTTGCACCCTCCCTGGCTAATCTCTTTATGGCATACTTTGAGGAGACCCATATTTTGAATCAAAATCAATATCATGCCAACATTGTTACATGGCGACGTTTTATTGATGATATCTTTTTGATTTGGAAAGGCACTGAGGATACCTTCAATGACTTCCTTACTTATGCCAATACTAATACCTTTGGGATCAATTTCACTGGCAAATCTGATTGTAAACAAATTGACTTCTTGGACTTACATATATTTGTCGAGAATCAACAAATTTACACGTGCACTTACAGGAAACCTACTGAGGTGAATTCCGTATTAGCAGCACAGAGCAACCATCGACGAACTACTATTAATAATATCCCTACGGGTGAGTTTCACAGGGCCAGACGGAACTGTACACGCCCTATCGACTTTGACAAAGAATCTAATATTATTAGTCAACGTTTTTTGAACAGAGGATACAAAGCCTCTGTAATCAATGAAGCACATGCTAAATTCATTGGTGTCACTCAACCAGACCTCTTGAACAAGGCAGCCAAATCTAAAGACTCTTTACCCCATATTTCTTTGGTTACCCCATTTACGTCTGATTCTTCCATGATGTACAAATTGGTTGCCAAACATTGGCACATCCTGAGACTTGACAAGGATCTAGAGCCATACCTGACTCCTAAACCGAAATTTACTTATTTAAGATCACCAACTATTAAATCACGGGTGAGTCCATCATTCTTTGATAACAAAACCACAGAAACTTCCTGGTTACAACAACTGACGGGCTTTCGTAAATGTGGAAATTGCAATCAATGTGCCTGGGCGTTTCCCAAGTGTGAAATTTTCACTGATAAATTTGGAACTAGAGTGTCCATTAAGGACTACATTAATTGCAGATCTACCCATGTGGTATATGCCATTGTATGTGTATGTGGCAAACTCTATGTGGGCAGTACCATCCGTCAGCTTCGAATACGCATCAGGGAACACTTGGCCAGCCTCAGGATGTGTGAACCCAAATCACCATTAGCAATTCATTGGCAAGTAGAGCATCAATTGGACTCAATCACTGATTTGCGCTTTATTGGTCTGCAGAAAGCACATAAAGGGAAAAGAGGCGGCAATCTCCAGCTTAAACTGCGACAGATGGAAGCCAAATTAATTTGTCTTTTGAGATGCACAACACGTGGGTTGAATTCAGATCATGAGATGCATGTTTTTCTCTAAATAAGGCTTACCTTATCAATATTGAATTTTGTGAGCAGAAAGGTTGTTTTTTTCATGCATGTGCATCACTGTTTTGAACATCTATCTGATTGGGGCCAGTTATCACCGTGGCTCACCTCTCATGCGTGTCCGACCACCAGTAATTTTTATATTACTCTTTAGTCTAATTTGGAATCTGTTTGTATACCATATTCATGGAGTTCACGTTAAATGGTTGTGAGGATTTTCCGGCAATTATCGGGCACTGTAAGTCACCTTTTCGAAACTATGTTGATATCTGACGTCATAGCCTGCGACCGGGGCGCACTGCGTACGGCTACCGTCACCTTGTTGATACAATACGTCACCAGAGCGACGTAACGCGCCTCCACTTACGTCGCCGTCACTTCTGTGACGTCTTTAGCGACACACTTTATCTTGGAAGCTTTCGATCATTGACGGTTGAATTTATCCTGGTATATATGTTTCTCACTCGATATATCGAGTAAGTAATTTCCTCTTGGTGAATATTGAATCTTTAACTGATTGAAATCGACAGCTTTCTTATTAGATCCGGTTTCCTTTCAGGCTATATAATTCAGTCGGCCAATACGGCAACTAGTACCTTGTTCTTTTGCATTTCGCCATATTTCCCAAGTGATGGGAACTTTTTCAATATTTTGATCCGGTGAGTGATTTATTTTAGTCCTCATCATTTTGTTCAATTGATTTCATAGCTCCTGTACTGAGTTCTATTTTTGTTTTATATATTTTTACTTTGAATAGGATATAACCAGCTAATTGATGATCTTTAGTTTTGTGTGGTAAGTGACTTTTCTGTATCATATTATCATCGAAAGGAATTTTGCATTATCCTTATGCTACTCTATATAATTGGTATCTTTTAATTATTTAGTATCACGTAATATTAGCTGATGCTGTATTTACAATATCCCTCCATTTAATTTTGGGTTATTCTGGACTGTGATTAGCACTTTGTTTTTTTGTTTTTTTTTTTTTGTTTTTTTTTTTTTTTTTCCTGGTGTCTGGGCTCGCATGTGGTTGTGCCACGGGGTGCTGGCTACAGTTAGTTTTAAGATGATATTTGAGTACCAACTGTAATACGTATGGATGATTTCTCATCTGAACATTGTCTATATCTTTTTCTAAATCGTTTCTTTTCTTGTTATCTTTGATTTCACTGTGTTTTTACTGATCCACAACTGCTGTACCTCGCCCTCTGCATGTTTTCCTGGTATGTTTATTCATTTTATTTTAATTTTGCATTTCCGTTATCGTTTTGGAATATCGATGTGTACTTTATTTTAACGATTATCTTTCTACTGCTATGTATTCAATGATTATTTCTTTGTTATCTTTTTGAACATCTATATTATTCTTATTTACGATGTGTGTTAACCAGCCTTGAAAACGACCTAAGTGTCGAAACACGTGTCGGCTGTTCTTCAAAGAAAGCTTTATTATTAAAAACATTGTATTCAGCAAGACTGTTGATTTACTTTAGTTTAACAGTGTCAAGCGCATTCCTACCCCCGTTTTCATTATACTATTGTTAATTGTTGCCAGCCTTTGTGGATGGGTTGGTGGGTACGGAATTGCTGCTAGAGACGCCTTTTCTGAATATAGTAGTGATAAATAGCGCACAAGTATTCTGTTTGTGACTCCACACATTTTCTAGCCTTATTAGCTGTCCTACCAAAAAAGAAAGCCATCGTTAACAAAGTAAATGTTGCGTTAAGAACCACCTTTCACAGTACAGGACATAGACGCAATAAGATTTGACAATAATAGTATAGATGTGCAAACCTTTAGCATGTGCTATGGAAAAATGGGATTTCTGGTTAAACAAAACCCTTATTCAAGATGGCCACCATCGAAAGGAAAGGTGGTTGTTCCATACATAGCCCATCTTCACTTTCCATGACAGCAAGGAAAAAGCAACAGTATGTACTGTGATGCAGAACCTGTAAATAAACATACAGTGACGTATAATGTGGTACATTACATTTCAAAATGATACACATGATTTTAAAAGAAAACGGTAACATTTTAGAATGTGGAAGAGTGTAGACATGCAAAGTATTAACGTTTGCCATGGAAAAATAGGATTTCTAGATAAACAAAATCCTTTTTCAAGATGGCCACCATCGAAAGGAAAGGCGGTTGTTCTATACATAGCCCCTATTTGCTTTCCATGACAGCAAAGAAAAAGCAACAGTATGTACCGTGACGCAGAACCTGTAAATAAACATACAGCGACGTATAACAGGGTACTTTATATTTTGAAATGATACATGTGAATTTAAATGAAAACGGTTACATTTTAGAATTTGGAAAGTAGTTTTATTTAACAAACAACTGTCAAAGATGAACAGACTAATTGCATTTGCAAATAATGTGTAACAATGACTCTAAGGGCCAACAGTGAAAATGTTCATGGAGAGACACGTGTAGTTAATTTTGTATACGCAAAGTATGCGTTTCTGTTGAAGCACTCCATTTGATTGCACAGTTATTTCCAACACTGCGGCATCACCGTTGCTTTACACCACCATAAATGATAATAAGTCACTCCTTGTTGCTAGTTCAGCGCAGGGACAGAGCGGCCCTGGCCTGTCATCCCATAACATTATAATGGACAGGCACCTGGTCACCAGCAGTTGCATCTGGCAAGGAAAGAAGCCGTCACTCGGCATCTGGAGACCGTGGCACTCACAGTATGGCAAAATATGGCTATGCGGAAAACGTAAGACAAAATGTGTATCAATACCGAACCTTTAGGAAAAATTTCCAAAACAGACACAAAGATTGTGGAAAATACTACACAAATGTAAGTGGCCAAACATGCCATTTTAAAGAAGTATTAGAGTTCACCATGGGGAACGCAGATAAACAGCACTCGCCGTAAGGGTTAAAAAAAGGACAACTACACAGTGACATGGTAATTTGGTTATGGATGCTAACCACCTGAGTGATGTGCAGTAGTATGGGTGTATCTATAAGTGTGGTATGCTTCAGTGGTTGTGGCCAGAGGATATACTCCTAGCTGTATGTCCCCAGATATTACAATGCGTGTGCAGTGGCTTATACCTCCAGTGACCAAGACTCTACAAACTCCCCACAAGCATCTGATCGATAAGCATTACTACAGGTGTATCCATTGCTGTGACATGTGGCGGTGGTAGTGGCCAGGGCATACAGTCTGTTTCCATAGGAAGAGCACTTTTTGGGCGGCTTATAACTCAGCTCCACCTGGATGAATCCTCACCAAACTTTGCAAGAAAAGTAAATGGGCCACTCTGAATTATTTTTCCAAGGTTCGGTATGTTTGGTTAAGGTGGGGCAAAGTTATAGGGGGCCCCACAATGTATTTTTTTCCCATAGACTGAATGGGGGAAAAACTTTGCTCACGCCTACAGCCCAAACCGCTGGATGGATTTTCATCAAATTTGAGGCAGGGGCAGCGGCTTGGTCCCGGAAGCGTGCTTTTGTAAATTTGGTGAAAATCCGTTCAGTAGTTTTTTGTAAAAATGACTAAAATGTAGGTCACAAAAAATGATTTCCCTGTTCGGTCCGCGGACTGTGTCCTGATTGGTCAAACTGCTTGCTTCATGTGCACGGACATACGACTTGTCTGCTGATTGGATGGTAAAGAGCGTGAAGTGCATCAGATTTTTGGAAACACCCGCCAACTTGTATCCACGGACGTCCGCGGACAGCGCTGTGTCAAATGGTGGGGAAATACAATTTTGGCAAGTGTGTTGGTCTGTAAGATTGTTTGGGGATGGTGGGGGGGTAAGAGATGGTTCAAATATTGTATCTATTTAGGTGGTAGGCACCGCTGTTGTGTTCATGTGTCCGCGGAGAGTAGCACTGTCCTTAATGTCCGCAATCATCCCATATGGGGATGTCCTAAGGACACTTTACCTGTCCGTATTGTTCGCAGGCAAGTTGAAACTGTTCTAAGAACACACGCCGTGTCCAGGATGTCTGCAAATAAATGAAAATGGAGGTATCCTGAGGACACTATACCTGTCCGTACTGTTCGCAGGCAAGTTGAAACTGTTCTAAGAACATACGCGGGGTTCGGGATGTCCGCAAACAAATAAAAATGGAGGTGTCCTAAGGGAACTATACTTGTCCGTATTGCTCGCAGGCAAGTTGAAACTGTTCTAAGAACACATGCTAGTCTGGGATGTCCACAAATAAATGAAAATGGAGGTGTCCTGAGTACACTATACCTGTCCGTATTGTTTGCAGCTAAGTAGAAACTGTTCGAAGGACACCCAAGGTGTCTGCGGACATAAAAAATGCCATGAGGCCTAGTTAAAAATGTTTGATTCTATGGGTGTGATCATAGTTAAAAATGTTTGATTCTATGGGTGTTATCTATGGGTGTGATATGCTGCAGTGGTTGCAGCCAGGGCCTAGAGTTGTACACCATGTGCAATTTCTTTTGTTACTTCTTCAAAAAGGGTGCGCTGCTCTTTGTTTAGTTTTGATTGTAATGCAGTTAAGTCTTCTGTATCTTCTTCATAGTGACACATGGTGTTTTCTACTTCTGTCATAGCTAATTCTGCTTCATTTGCTATTAATGGCTGTCCCAGTGGTTCTTGGCTTCCTGTTACAGAAGGTTGACTACTGTCAGGAGTGGCCCTATCTAGTTGGGCTTGGAGTTCTTCTTCATGTTGCTGTTCATTTTGCAACATTGTTTTGTACTGCATAAAGTTTACATACGTGATAGTGCTTTCATTTGCTTTGAAAGCATCTTCATAGGAGTCATAGATATCTAGTAACTCTTCTTCTTTTCTCCATGGTTTAAAAAGTAGGAGGGGCATGTAATATAGTTCTTTCTGTTGAGGAGTTTTTAATTACTAAGCTGCCTTCACAATCTGTCACTGTATATCTACCTTTGTGGGTGGTCCAAGGTTTCTGATCATACAACCTCATCTTTTTCTTGCACTTTTTGTATTAATTGCATAGCTGACATATTTTGAAACTGTGTTTGTGATTTCAATATGTGTGCAACTCCGTAACATAGAGTTGCTAGTTCACTTTCAAAGAGTAGGTGGAATATGTATTCCACATTTTGGGCCTCATCACGACTTTGGCGGTAACCCTTAAATCCGGCAGTCGCGCTATTACCGCCAGATTTAAGAGTCCATCTAATCAGGGCTTCGGCGGATTTCGCCCCAGCTCTGAGCTGTGGGGAAATCCGCTGAAAATGTGCGCTATTACCACCGGCGGGAAATCCGCCGGCAGTAAGAGCGCGGAAATTCCCCATTGAGCCCAATGGGGAATGGGGCATTCCCGAATGGGCTCAATGGGGAATAGGGATTAACATTACCGCCAAACTCGTGATCCGGCGGTATTAGCGCCGGGGAGTTCAGTGCTAGGGCTAATACCGCCGGCGATAATACCGCCGGCAGTAGCGCCCAAGTCGTGATGAGGCTCTTTGTCTAAATCTGGGATCTTCAGAATACATTCGTATTGAATGGTATTCTGATGCTGTTATTTGAGTGGGTCTGTCATCGTATCTTCCTCCTTTGCAAGTAGGAAATAGTAGAGAAAAAGCACGTGCTTCTATACTTTTTTCCCATATGCTCATTGGTGATCCTTTGGTCTGTCTTATTTGGTACGTTTCTAGTGCATCATCTATGCTGTCTTTAGAGTGCAATGGAGGAATTGTATAATGGTCTAAAATATTAGATACTGCAGCTGGATCCAGAAGTTCAAATTGACCATTTTCTCGTGACTCTTGAATTAAGTCAGTTCTTCCCCTTAAGTTTTCTTCAATATTAATTTCTTTGCAGTACTCATTTTTGTCTTTTAGATATTGCAAGGCTTGTCTAACTTTATGTAAGTCGACGAGTTGTTGCCAAATTTCTTTGTCTTTTATTGGTACACCATTTACTAAGATAATTAAAGATTGTTCTATTGGATGTTGCACTCCTAGAGTGTGCACATGTTCTGTCAGATTTAATGGTAAATAAACTACTTTGCCACAAATGCCTTTCACCAATTCAGAGCGAGGTTATTTTTGCTGTTTTTGGTTGAAGATGTATTATTGCTTGAAATGGGTGTAATGTTTGAATTATGATGCTCTCTTATAAATTGAGTTGTTGTAGGGGTTTTGTGATTTGTGATTGCACGTGAAGGAGTCTGGTTGTTGTCAAGTTTTGTAGTGCAGTAACTGCAAAGTATTAAAGGGTCAGTTATTTCATATTTGTTTCCTGCTAGAAGGTAGAGAGCTAATTCAAACCATTTAGTATCTTCATTGTCCTCTATTTTGTATGTTATGTCTATAGTTTTTGTATTAGTTTTATTAAAAGTTCTGTGGCAACACAAATACACATGGTTTGGTATTTCAGTGTAAGTACTTTTACATTTTAATATTTATTTTTTGTATGTGTGTAGTAGAAGGTTGCCATATGTACAATTGTTGCTAGTTTGTTGTAAAGGTATTGCATTTTGTAAGTGGCTTTCACTTCCAAAATATTTTTTCTGGATATGGTCAATTTCTTCAAGTAGTTCTTTGGCTGTACCATGTAGAAGATTGTCATTTAAATTGGCTAGTGCTAATGCAGGACTTTTAGCATAGTACAGTTTATAGACTAGATTTCTTATAGTTGGATGATGTGTTGATATCATTTTGATACGATGGAAGGTGCTTTTGCAAATTGGTACTGAAATGCAGGCTAATGAATGTCCTTGTAGCCCTGTGTATTCACGCACAGGACAGGTATCCATATTTTGCAGCAGTTTCATTTTGATTTTGTCTTTGCCTTTCACATATTGATTGAATTTGGGGGTAAAGATTTGAAAGATTTTTTGGGAATGTTACACATTGACGTGCATGACCATTTGTATACGGGATGTTTTCGTCCAGTCGAATGGAGAGGTGGTTCTGAGTTTTCAGGGGATATTTTCGTAAGCAGTATTTCTTGTTCCATTATGGTATTATTAATTTTTTCATAACCTCGTCCACTACTATGTATAGCAATCGTATTTGTTTGCTTTTGTTTGTATACTTCTTCATTAAAATATGGTTCTGTGTTTGTGGTGTGACTCCAATCACCTCCACAGATATTTTAAAAGTTATTTTTGTTGACATTCCGTTTATTGAGAAGTCTTTTTTGTAATTTACTAATTAGTTTTGTTAGTGGTTTCATTCTTTTTAACACTAAAATAAATCATTTTCTTTTGAGTAGGATTGCACTGTCTATCAAAGTTTCTAATATTAATTTTCTACGGTAGGTTTTAAGTGTTGTGTATGATTTCTCTCCTGTTTTTATAAGATTTTGAAGAACTCTGAGGCAGAACATTTTTGCTAACATATTTTTTTGGTATGTTTACTTGCCATTATATTAAGATTTATAGGAGCAGTTTTAGCAGTAGTGGTAGCTGAATTCTTGATAGTCATTTTCTGTTTCGTTTTACATTTCGATAGAGGAGGCAAAGTGTCTGTACTTGAAGCATGTTTTGTTTTGCCAAGTGACTGCATTAGCTGTTTTGTTTGAACTTTTTTGTACAAATTCTGCTAGAGATGGATGCTTATTTTGGATACTTCTTTTTTCATTTGCTCTACTTCTACGTTGTTTTCTACAGACTTGATTTTTGGTAGGCATTCTTTGGGGTCTGTTGAAAAAAATAAAGAAGGTATGGGTTGGGTTGTTCTGCGATGCATGTGTGCTATGTGCATGAGTGTCTGAATATGATGGTCGAGATGTATGTGAGGGTGTGTGATTGTGTATTGGGTAGCTACAACTAGTTGGGAAGGCTATTCTTCTATTTGTGTGTTACTATACTGGGGTTCAGATGGCAGTAGAAAGTAAGCTAGCGGTGAGGAGAAGCACAAATACTAAATCTAATGGTATAGAATTAAAACTGTTCTTTGTTCTGCAATAATAACATCCTAGAGGCTGTGTTATGTCATGTGTGCGCTGAAAAACTGGGATTTGTGCGCCATTCTGCCTGCAAATCCCTGTTTAACAAATGGGGATTTGTATGCAGAATGGTGCACTAATCTTTTTTTTTGGTGCACAAATACCATAAATCATCCGCACAGTGTGTTTGGGTAAAAGTAAGAATATTATGGTAGTATTGTACTTACTTTTTTGTGTGGAAAGATTAGGTTTCTTCTGAGTTGTTGTTTGTACTTCGGATTCTGCTGCTTTTCAGGAGAGTGTTCTTCAAATGAGTAGAATAGAAAGTGTATGAAACACGCTTGGTTTCTTAAGGCTTTGTTATTGGATGTAAGGAGACAGAAGAAATAATGATATACTTATTTTACAATTTTTATAAGATAAATGGCAGATACTATATAGAAAAGCATGGAATGTATGCATTTGTGAAGGTGTGTGTAATAAATCAGAAGGATGTGATTTACAGGTAGTGGTCTTATTGCAGTCGGGAGTTTTTCAATGTTAGTGTCTATCTGTGTGAGTGTTTGAAGGTGCATGACCTTATCGTGGCTGTGTGTAATTGTATAATACGCTACTTAGTGTTTTTCTACAATTATACTGTTATTTCTCCCGTCTTCTAATATTATAATTTTTAGATAGCTGTGTGTGTAAAAATGTGTTTAGATAACAGATAGGTTTGGAAGTGACAGTTGATCATAGCAGATGGGAAAAATGACAGTAAGTTCATTTTATAGGTTATACAGATTAAGTGACAGCTACTCTGTTTATATGCAAGTTGTACTTGTACTGTGCAGAAAATATGCATACCTTTAGTTTGTATTCATGCATGTGGATATGCATGCAGCTGCAAGTAGAAATCTTGGAGACTTGTACAGTAGTAGGTGCTTTCCAATGATAAGAGACTTGTACTCAGAGTAATTTACTGTACATTTGAAGTGCTGAACTCTGATGATGCAGTAAGATGTAGAGGTCTTAAATGTGATTGGTAGATAGTTGTGTGACTGTTTAGCTGTATCCAATGAGGGAATGGCACAGAGAGTGAAGTGGAAAAGGTAGAAGGACTGTCTAGGTTACGAAATGTCTGCGGACATAACGAAAGTCTGTGGACACCGCGTATTTGTGATGTCATCAAAAAAATGTGTGATATCTCTGTTTGCTTCGTGGACAGACTTTCCTGTTCACTCTGTGGACAGTGCCCTGATTGGCCGAGCGGCTTGCGCGATGTCCGCGGATACCCGACATGTTCGCTGATTGGACGGCGTAAAGCGCGTCAGATTTTCTGTGGCGTCCGCCATCTTGCATTCGCGGACGACCGCGGACTGCGCGGCGACACTTGGATCAAAAATTGTATTTCGTGTAGTGTGTTGGTGTGTAAGAGTAATTGGGGAGGGTGGGGGAGTATGAGATAGGTATGAGATAGGTTCAATGTTCTGTTTTTTTTTATATGCTAGACGCTTTTGTTGTGTCCGATTTGTCTGCGGACAACACGGCTGTTCTGAAATGTTCTATATAAACTAAATGGTGTGGTGTAAGCAAGCTAAAATTGAGCTAAGAACACCCGCGGTGGCCTTAAATCTTCGTACATAAACAAAATGGGGGTGTCCTGAGGACGCTGTCCGTATTGTACTCTGGCAAGTTGAATGTGTTCTAAGAACACTCGCGGTATGCTGAAATGCTCTGATTACTTACCGGTAATATTCATTACTCCTAGTCCTAATCTTCCTCGTCACAGTACTGACGACCTTCCTCACCCTCCCTGCGGGGAAGGTCCCATGCTCTGGCTTGGTAATATGAAACTGAGTGATGTGGATGTGGGGGAGGAGATATAGGAATTTAAAGAAATAGAAGAAGGTCCTGTGCTGGAGGCAGGGGCCTCATGAAGTAAGTACTGGGATGAGGAAGAGTGGACGTGGAGGTAATGTTTGCAATTAAACAAAATGGGGGTGTTCTGAGAACGCTGTTCATATTGTTCGTTGTCAGGTTGAAAGTGTTAAAAGAACCCTCCTTATGTCCGTTGACATTACAATTTCCTATGGCCCTTACCCGACTTTTTGTCCACTAAACAAAAGATAAATCAGGCTGCTGTGCGTCAACATTATGTGATAATCCTATCACTTGCCCCATCGACCTGGCTGACCTGCTTTTGCGACACTAAATCATATCTCCCGCCCCTAAGCCTGAAATTATCCAAGCATTCATATTCCCCGTCTCTCTTCGTGACGGTACAGGGTGCGTAGCCAAATGCACCCAGTTGTCTCCAGTCCTACGCCACTTTACACAGAACCCGGAAAACAACACAGATCATCTCAAAACACAGCGCGCAACAATTCGGAATATGAAACTGTGATTTAAAAGCAAACAGCAAGATTGTACATTTCGTAAAGTACTTTTATTTGACATCAAATGTTTAGAGAATATTCAGCGATTTGCATTTGTCTTTGCTGTCGATCCGCAAAAGTTCATCTTGAGTCACGTGCTGTTCCTTTGCGGTTCCTACGCAACTTTACACAGAACCCGGAAAACAAAACAGATCATCTCACAACACAGCGCGCCACAATTCGGAATATGAAACTGTGATTTAAAAGCAAACAGCAAGATTGTACATTTCGTAAAGTACTTTTATTGACATCAAATGTTAAGAGAATATTCAGCGATTTGCATTTGTCTGTCGATCCGCAAAAGTTCATCTTGAGTCACGTGCTGTTCCTTTGCGGTACACAGGGTGTTGGTTTATGATAAAATAAGCACTGATAATCGGAAGGCTGTTCCAACAACGAGGCATTAGATCACCATAATGGTTGGTATGTTGCTTCTAGCCGCTAGTACCGCGTAAGGGCATATTGGTCCTTGGCGATTGTCCCATAAAATGGTGAGGGTCATGAAGTTGTTTAGAAGAAGCTGCACCTGTCAGTTAAAAAATCCATCGGCCGGTGTCTGAAAATCGTGGCATTCACAGTTTGGGAGGACATACCTGTTTTAAAAAACATAAATTAGTCTCACCAGCCGATCTTCATTAAAAATATTCATTTTATTAATTAGGGCGTGAAACTATTTACTAGCGAGGATAGTGCAATGGAGTATGTTAACTTATTCCCATTAACCCACCCTCTGTCCTCTGCCTTTTTCAGAGCCCTCTATGCGACAGGGGACCAATTCGGCGGTGATAGTGCGCGGTAGAAAACACTATGCCACATTGAAGGAACAAGTACAACTTAACCGGGCTTTAACGCCACACTATTGTTATTATATTCCGGTATAAAATATTCTAAAGGGTTACTTACATTATATTGGCATTTTCAATTGTCTAAGCGTAGTGCAGTCCCAAAATACGACTCCGTCTGTGCCAACGATCTTTCTCATAGTGATATAATATATAAAAGTGGTTTCATTCAGAAATTTCATCCTTATCGTGTCTTACGTTTTTGCAACACTCCTTCAAAAGAAGTCTTTTAGCACGATCCCTGTCTGTCAAGGTAAAAAAACAATAGTACCTTATAGTGCGAGTCGTGGGCCTCTCCGGCACGCTAGCAAAAAATGGAAGCAGCTGACCTTCACTGTAAACGACCATAAATTCTTAGTTTGCAACATTCTGTGTACAGCCATCTCTGAGAAATTGCTTTTTACACTCCATCTTGGTATATTGTTGGAGTGCTAATAAAAAAAACTTTGTAAAAGGGACGTTATGGTTCCAAGTAAAACCGAAAACCCCTTGAAATTCCCAAGTTATGGTAAACTAAGCAACCATAACTCGCGCCAACACCGTGCACTGCTAAGACTAACACCCAGGACATCAAAGATGACATCACAAATGTCATTGATAACATCACTGATGACAGCACATGGCTGTCTCTCCCTTTTGTTCCTTTACTGACATATCTTAGCCACATAGTTTTCTTCAGTAACAGTCAGGAAGTAAAAATTGAAAAGGTACTATATTTATAGACTTAGGGTCAAGTCATATCATATGAAACATATAAATAGCGGAAGACACAGGCTTGAAAGAGAGCAATCCTTTCTGTGCATGAAGATAATCATTAGGGTTATCAGAACTTTCTCATAGTTTTGTTTTTATTACTCTACCTTCCCTGTATATGCTCATATTTGTATACATTATACTCACTCTCCTTTCCTTTGGGTGCAGTCACATCATGTGATACACATACATATGGTAAGTAGCAGCTTTGAAACAGAGCAATAGTTTCTCTTCATAGAAACAATCAGTTAGGTTATGAACTCTTTCTGCTACTACTTCTGCTTTTTTGTTTACTTAACTGTCCCTGTATATACTCATATTTGTATGTGTTGTTGTCTCTTTCTGTTTTGTCTGTAATAATTATGTATTAAGTGGGTTTTATTATCTACGTATTGCTTGTTTCACAGTACACACAACTCTAATAAGAAAGCAGTTATCATTTCACTATTCACCATGGCAAGATTATGAATATGGCACCTTCATCATGTATGCTGCACACACTGCCTATGTTTCTGCATGAGTAGCTTACTATAATGGATAGAACTTCATAATAGAATGCTATTTATATCAATGCATTGCTTAATGCACTAATTAGCTCATGATATTTATCCCAATGATCCTTGACAGTTTTTGGTCAGCATTATAAGAATCCCTTGTACAGAGTTTTTATGAAAAGGAAATGCACATGTGATGTCATCAGTGATGTCATCAATGACATTTGTGATGTCATCTTTGATGTCCTGGGTGTTAGTGTTAGCAGTGCACAGTGGCGCGAGTTATGGTTGCTTATCTTTCCATAACTGCCGAATTTCAGGGGTTTTTCAGTTTTACTTTGAACCATAACGTCCCTTTAACAACGTTTTTTTCACTGAATTTCATAGGTTTTTATTAGCGCAACTTAACCATAACGTCCCTTTAACACAGTTTTTTTACTGAATTTCATAGGTTTTTAGTAGCGAAACTTAACCTTAACGTCCCTTTAACAAAGTTTTTTTACTGAATATATATATTAAAAAAAACAGTAACCTGATCTGTAACTGAACCAGAAAATAGGCGGATGGGATGCACTCCCAAGAACAGCAGAGAAAGCCGAAATGACTCTCTGCAAAGAAGCAGGAACAACCCAAGCGAGCCCAGACTGACAAATCCTTTTTTTCTTTAACAAGTCAGTATGGCAAGGAAAAATATGTATATAGTGAGTAAAAAATATACTTTGTTCCTAAGTATTACTGGCTAACATATAACACTAAAAGAAAAAAGAGGGAGCCAGAAATGTGATGTCATCAGTGATGTCATCAATGACATTTGTGATGTCATCTTTGATGTCCTGAGTGTTAGTCTTAGCAATGCACGTGGTGGCGCTAGTTATGGTTGCTTAGCTTACCATAACTGGCAAATTTCATGGGTTTTTCAGTTTTACTTGGAACCATAACATCCAATAGGTTTTTAGTAGTGCAACTTAGCCATAACGTCCCTTAAACAAAGTTTGTTTTACTGAATTTCATAGGTTTTTAGTAATGCAACTAAACCATAACGTCCCTTTATCAAAGTTTTTTTTTACTGAATATACATATACCTACTATGAATTTGATAGATGTTTACTAGGATTCCCTTACTTTATATACATATAACATGCTGAACTCCCTGTTAGTGATTTTGATGTCCGCAGACTGTGTGCATGTCTGCGGATGTACGTGGACAACACAAACACTACCTAAAAACTCAGGGGGTATCTTAGATTGTTCTATCATGCCATATGAACACTGAACAAGTTAAAAAGCAGCACATAAACACATTATATATAACAATAAGTAAGAAGTGCAACCTATATATGTAACTGTCCATTTAAATACCATGTGTACTAAAATGGAATATAGCAAAACAAAAAAGATATGCTTCTAGCATGATTACATCACAGAAACCGCACAGCTAGGAGCAACAGCATACCTACACAACAGTAAGAACACAATTTTCCAGAAACTAGTAAATAAACATCTTATTTTTGATATATTTCTAATCTTTCTATATTTAGTACACTAAAAGTAATATATATTTTTTTACACAGCAATGTCCAGTACTTTGGAATGGCTTGAAGAACATTTTTCCACATGAGGAAATATCTGAAGACAGTGATACTAATGGTAGAAACTTCTCTATATAACAAAATTAATAATCATTAATTTATGTGTGCTTAACATATATATTTATTTTTAACAGACCATACAAACATTGAAAATAATACAGCAAAAGAGACATTAGGAAATACTCTACAGCGCATGGAACAAAAAATGAATATGCTTATGGAAAATTTCAATCTTTTGAAACATTTTGTAGAGGACCACATAAAAGAAAAAAATAAATATCATTGTCCTACATGCACCTGTTCCCCCTCTCTATGTCCCAGTCAACTATCCCCAAACCCTCAACACCCTCAACCACCAAGAAAAACATTATGATGAGACTTCCATCCCTTCATCCCCTCACATCGAACCTCTCCAAACCCCTAACCCCCCTGTATTTGTGTCAGTGTCTGCTTCCCCCTCTCTTTCATAAATGTTATATTTGTATATAATAATAAAATATTGTACGTGCTGTTACTTCATTCCTTTGTGTCTTGTTTTTTTAAAAAGGCAGTTGGGGTATCCACGGACAGCGCGGGTGTCCGGGATGTCCGCAATTAACCAAAATGGGGGTGTTCTAAGGACACTATACCTGTCCATACTGTCTTCAGGCAAGATGAAACTGTTCTTAGAACACACCAGGTGTCCGGGATGTCTGTAATTAACCAAAAAGGAGGTGTCCTAAGGACACTATACCTGCCCGTACAGTCCGCAAGCAAATTGGTACTAATCTTAGAACACACGCGATGTCTGGGATGTCCGTAATTAACCAAAATGGAGGTGACCTAAGGAAACTATTCCTGTCCGTATTGTCCGCAAGCAAAATGGAACTGTTATTAGAACACCAAACTCAATGTCTGTGATGTCCGTAATAAACCAAAATGGAGGTGTCCTAAGGACACTATACCTGCCCGTACTGTTGGCAAGCAAGATGATGGAACTGTTCTCAGAACACAGGCGATGTCCGGGATGTCTGTAATTAACCAAAATGGAGGTGTCCTAAGAACACTTTACCTGTCCGTACTCTCCGTAATTAAAATGGAGGTGTCCAACACACCCGGTGTCCGGAATGTTCGCAATTAACCTAAATGGAGGTGTCCTAAGGACACTATGCCTGTCCGCACTGTCTGTAGAACATCTACACACATGCACACCACACCCATAAGTCCTACGAACATCGCACCTGTCTGTAACTGTCGATATCACTTGTGTCGCACTTTTAACTATTTTGAGTACCCGAACACTGTCAAGTAGAACACCCGTGCGCATGCGCACGGCCTTTCCTGTGCATTTGGTGTCCTGCGGACACCCGTTTCCTTCACGGATGTGTTTGTGACATCATCATGTGACCACACCCGCGCTGAGCGTGTCTCCTGATTTACGGACACTGTCCGGGTCCCCAAACATTTATAAAGTACTTTTTCAGACAATCCAAAGTATTTTACAGTACAAATACACCATTACACATGTCCCAGACAATGACCCTGGCTTTCTACATATTTTTGGGACATTTTTAAACCTTTTTAGGGTGTTCGATCTGTCCTGCACCCCTATAAAAGCCAACACCCCAGAGCTCATCTTCATTCTGTCTTTCTACTATTGAAGATTGACCTGCTTTTGCTGCCTTTGCTGTTGCTGTTGCATCATCAAACCTGATGGCTTTCATGGCTGCTGTTCTTCCAGCTGGTGCTGCTTCTGCCTCAGCACCACCCCCACCCCCTCCACCACCAACACCTCCCCAAGGACCTGCAGAGGGGAACAGGGATGAGGATGTAGAGGAAGAGGATAATAAGGATGATGAGGATGGGGTAGTGGAAGTCCTTTCTACCAGCACACACCGTGAGTCTTGAGTGCGGCGGTTGATTACCATTCAGGGTGACGTACCAAAAGCATGTGCAAACAAGGTAACCTGCAACCAGTCCAAAATGGTGCTGAGTCGTTGGGAGGCCTAGTTCGTACAGCTTTGGTACGACATCCATGAACCAACACCTAAGGCCGTTCCACGGTGGGGCCGTTTGCAAGGTTGGACCTTGTGATCAATGTAGTAGGTTGAGTTACTCTACCATATCCTCCGTTTCTGCTCCTGTCACCACTAGAGACACTCCTGTGGGACAGTGCATCCCTCCAGCTGCCTCACAGGCCATCCAGGATGCTGGTGACCCTTAACTTTCAAGGGTCACAGTTTTGTGTATGTACTGCGATGCAGTACTCTGCAGGGGGAGAGTCTTCAGAGTGCTTTCAAGACTACGGTCATGGATCATGAGAAGGTCTGCCCACTACCTAAATAAGGCCAACCCTACATCTTCCTCTCTACACCTGCCCTTTCTTATCCCCATGGTTGGTGTCCCTTCCTTACCCTTACCCTCCTTTCCCCTCCTCTCCTAGTGTGTTGTGTATAAAAAACCCAAAAAAATATAAAATAACAAAAATCCCCCTCAAAAAGGCTCTTTTCAGAGCAGCATTTCACAGTCTAAAAATAGAATTGGCAAATAAATGGAGCAGGGCCCTATACATTTTTTAGAAGTCTGCGGACAGTTCACAGACATCTTACATTTTGGGGTGCTGCCCTATCAAAACCATTGCACTTTTCTCTGGGAGGATGTGGTGGCTCTGAGCAAGCCTTTTGGTGGTGTTTTATTGTGTTTGAAAAACTTGAAATGGTAAACACCTACTGCAAAATGGATGGCTATAGTTCCAAAAAAGGTTGCAATGCATTTTGTACATTTCTTATAAAAATCTGATTGCCAGCATAAAAGTAAGATGGATTCCATCTCTGCAAAAAATGTATGTGCTACGAAAAATATTTTCATTGTGGAAAGAGGACATGCCAACATCTCTTAGAAAGGCACAAACAGCCTTATTGACATTGTGGCTCGCTTTCTCCATTTTTGGACCAAATCAAGAAGAATGCATCCACATTTGTATCTGCGCAATACAAGAAAAAATTACTTGGGAATTTGGAAACATATAAATAACCTTCCCAAATCCTTCTTTCATTGCAAATTGCAATGACATTCCAGACACATGTCCTAAACTGTTCCCTCCAAAATGAATTATAATTATGTCTGGATGATGCTCTGTATCCAAACTAGCACAGAGAGGTACCAAGTCCAGCCACTTCATTCCACGCACTCCATGCCAGTGCACTTCCACATGAGGGAATCCAAGATCTGCAGATACTCTACAACGTTCTGCATGCACCGCCAAACAATTTATCCATGAGTTTCCCAAAATCCAGATAATCTGTTTTCTGAAACACACAGCCATAGCTATCTGTTCTTCGCTCAGGAAAAATACTTTCTGACAAACTCTCTCCTTACACAACACACCCACTAAACTTTACGGACCAATCCTTGCTTTACTAATTCTCATTTGTATGCCTCTCCACCCCAAAATCCCTGTATTTAATATGCAATGTCTGCGGATTACCGCCATGTCCGTGGACATATCGAAAATATGAGCATAGTCAATGTAAATTTAAATAGTGCCCCATTTCCCCTTTGACGTTGCCTCTGAAAAGAGACGTTTTTTTGTTTTTTGTGCAGATGCTTGACAGGCACCTGTTATTTTGTATTTTTTTTGTTTTTTTTTCTTAGTTTACTCCTAAAACGTTCACAAAAACTTCTCCAAAGCAACCCTTATATTCCAGAACAGCATGGCATTTCCCATAAATGATAAAGAAATGCTATCTTCTTTAAAATAAACAGCATTACTGGAATCAATATTCTCATTATTAGAGAAGAACATACCAGCTATAAGCATGAAAGCACACATGCCTTGGTTGATTGCACACCTAGCAATGTTTTGCTGAGGACAAAAAACAGAACTATTGCCCCAAATTGCCATAGGTACTAATCCAGAAATAATTACTTTGGCATTTGACAGGATGTTCATTACTGCTTGAACCAAGTGTTCCAAATCTGCCAACAACGTAGGGGCACTGACATAGCCCAAATGTAAAGCACCATAGTGCAAAACTACCACATGGGGACTGTTCATCCTGGCCTATCTTCCCAAAATTCACTGTACATTGCAATCAGGCACAGTGCTCCACACCACATCCACTCCTTTAACATCAGAATTGTTTGCCACATGCCTGCATTGAGCATACTGCTGCAAACCATGCACAAACATATCTCCAAGCACCAACACCCTGAATTTCTCCTCCTCTGCCATCTTCAATACACTCTCTTCCAACACAAATCCACAACCTTGACATCTGATTGGCTGATCCCTACAATCCCCTTTCCATGCTGGATTTGCAGGAAAACCCCGGATGTGGCACGCCCTGTCCGCAGACAGCCGAAACTCTTGGACAGCCCTTCTACCCTTTCCATTTCACTCTTTCTGCCATTCCCTCATTGGATACAGCTAAGCAGTCAAACAACCATCCACCAATCACATCCAAGGCCTCTACATCTAACTCCATCATCAGAGTTCAGCACTTCAAATGTACTGTTGAGCACTCTGAGTACAAGCCTCATATCATTGGAAAGCACCTACTACAAAAACAACTGTACAAGTCTCCAAGATTTCTACTTGCAAATACATGCATATCCACAGGCAAGAATACAAACTACAGCTATGCATATTTTCTGCACAGTACATGAACAACTCTTATGAATGCATATAAACAGAGTAACTGCCACTTAACCTGTATAACCTATAAAAAGAATTTACTCCCATTCTTCTATAATCAACTGTCACTTCGAAACCTGTCTGCTACCTAATTTTCTTTATTACACACACAGCTATCTAAAAAAATACAATATTAAAAAATGGGGGAAACAACAGTATAATTGTAGAAAAACACAGTAGGGTATCATACAATTACACACATCCAGGATAAAAGTATGCATCTTCATACACTCACACAAATAGACAGTATCATTGAAAAGCTTCCAGCTGAAATAACACCACTGCCTAAACATCACATTCTTCTGCTTTATTATCCATACCTTCACAAATGCATACAGTCCATGATTTTCTATACAGTTTCAGGCATTTACCATATGCAAATTGCAAAATAAGTATATCATTATTTCTTCTATCTCCTAACATTCATTAACACAGTCTTAGGAAACCAAGTGAGTTTCATAGACTTAGTATTCTACTCATTTGCAAAGCATGTTCAACTAACATAGTGTAAGTAAAATATAAAGCCTGCACATAGTCAAAGGAAACTGCATTCACACAGTATATTCACGTATCAAACAAGAATACTACTACAAAAACATAAAAATAAACATCAAAATTAACATCAGTGCTATAAACATACAACATTACTAACTTCTTTCTTTTACAATTGCAGAGAAGACCACTCTCCTGAAAAGCAGCAGCATCTGAACTACAAACAACAACTCAGAAGAATCCTGCTCATTCCAAACAAAAAATGTAAGTACAATAGTACCATAATACTCTTACTTTTACTCAAACTCACTGTGCAGCTGATTTATGGAATTTGTGCACCGAAAAACAGAGATTGGTGCACCATTCTGCCCACAAATCCCCATTTTTAAAACAGGGATTAACAGACACAATGGCATGCAAATCCCCGTTTTTCGACACACAAATGACATAACTCAGCCCCTAGAATATTAGTATTAGAGAACAAAGAACTGTTTTAATTCTATACCATTAGATTTAGAGGCCGATTCATGGAATAATTAGCGCGGCGCAAGTGGCCAAAAACGTGCGATTAGCAGTGGAATAGCGAAAATCGCAGTGCAATTGCGAAAATAGCACGAAAAGAAGCGCACATCGATTCATGGAAGTCTGTGCGCGAGAAAACCATCGGATGTGCGCTAAAAAAGTGCGCGGCGCACGTTGGCTGGCGCACAGGCCATCGAACGGCGTGCGCCAGGTCACAGCGAAAATCGCACAGGGCACAGTGAAAATCGCACGTAGCGCGGCGCAAAAAACAAAAGTAGGCGGAACACGGGGCGTAACACTCGGAATGGGGAACAACTTGCCAAAATGTGGGCGTCACGGGGGAAGTACAGGGTGCAAGTGCGCGGAACGCCCACACGCTCGCCTACAACACGTATTCATGGAATCGAATAGGGCAAAAAAGCGCACTGTCAAACCAGCGCACAGGCACAGACACGACCGCCACAAGAAAGCAGGCGGTAGCGTCTCTGCGCCTGTAATAAATGTGCGCAAAAAGGTGCGCCAACAAATAGCACCTATATACAGCTATGATGAATGTCCTATACTGTGGCCCTCCAGGACAAATGACGTGCAAAGGGGTACCCACGGACACCCGCTGAATAACGTGTGCGTGTATTCCGGGGTGCGCGGGATGTTTCACACGCGATTTGGCAGGGTACGTAGATTTCAGGGGTGCGCGGGAAGTTCCACACGCGATTTGGCCGGGTACGTGCGCGGGAATTTCCACACGCAATTTGGCTGGGTACGTGGATCTCAGGGGTGCGCGGGAAGTTTCACACGCGATTTGGCAGGGTACGTGGATTTCAGGGGTGCACGGGGAGTTCCACACGCGATTTGGCCGGGTACGTGCGCGGGAATTTCCACACGCGATTTGGCTGGGTACGTGTATTTCAGGGGTACGCGGGAAATTCTACACGCGATTTGGCTGTGTGCTCCCAGGTATTCCCTGTACACCCTCCACAGCCCCTGCAGGCAGCCAACACCACAGGGGACTACCCTGCACACCTGCTCATGTCACTCAGCACCCCCACCCCCCAGCACTGTGGGGCACCCTCCACCAGGCCCAATTCATGTCCCCTATCACCCCCACCCCCCTAGCAGTGCAGGGGCAGCACCACCAGACCCCGACTCATGTCCCCTATCACCCCCACCCCCCAGCAGTGCAGGGGCAGCCTCCACCAGGCCCCCACTCATGTCTCCCACCACCCCCACCCCCCAGCCACCAGGGGCAGCCTCCACCAGGCCCCGACTCATGTCTCCCACAACCCCCACCCCCTAGCAGTGCAGGGGCAGCACCACCAGGCCCCCACTCATGTCCCCTATCACCCCCACCCCTCAGCAGTGCAGGGGCAGCCTCCACCAGGCCCCCACTCATGTCTCCCACCACCCCAACCCCCCAGCAGCGCAGGGGCAGCACCACCAGGCCCCCACTCATGTCTCCCACCCAGCCCACCCCCCAGCCACCATGGGCAGCACCCACCAGGCTCCCACCCATGTCTACCACCACCCCCTCCCCCCAGCAGTGCAGGGGCAGCCTCCACCAGGCCCCCACTCATGTCTCCCATCACCCCCATGCCCCAGCCACCATGGGCAGCCTCCACCAGGCCCCCACCCATGTCCCCTATCACCCCCAGCCCCCAGCAGTGCAGGGGCAGCCTCCACCAGGCCCCCACCCATGTCTTCCACCACCCCCAACCCCCAGCAGTGCAGGGGCAGCCTCCACCAGGCCCCCACTCATATCTCCCACCCACCCCACTCCCCAGCCACCATGGGCAGCCCCCACCAGGCTCCCACCCATGTCTACCACCACCCTCACCCCCCAGCAGTGCAGGGGCAGCCTCCACCAGGTCCCCACTCATGTCTCCCACCACCCCCACCCCCCAGCCACCGGGGGCAGCCTCCACCAGGCCCCCACTCATGTCCCCTATCACCCCCACCCCCCAGCAGTGCAGGGGCAGCCTCCACCAGGCCCCCACTCATGTCCCCTATCACCCCCACCCCTCAGCAGTGCAGGGGCAGCATCCACCAGGCCCCCACTCATGTCTCCCACCACCCCCACCCCCCAGCCATTGGGGGCAGCCTCCACTAGGCCCCTACTCATGTCCCCTATCACCCCCACCACCCAGCAGTGCTGGGGCAGCCTCCACCAGGCCCCCACTCATGTCTCCCACCACCCCCACCCCCCAGCAGTGCAGGCGCAGCATCACCAGGCCCCCACTGATGTCCCCTATTACCCACACCCCCATCCACCAGGGGCACCCTCCACCAGGCCCCCAATCATGTCTCCCACCACCCCCACCCCCCAGCCACCATGGGCAGCCTCCACCAGGCCCCCACTCATGTCCCCTATCACCCCCACCCCCCAGCATCCAGGGGCAGCCTCCACCAGGCCCCCACCCATGCCTACCACCACCCCCACCCCCCAGCAGTGCAGGGGCAGCCTCCACCAGGCCCCCACTCATGTCTACCACCACCCCCACCCCCCAGCCACCGGGGGCAGCCTCCACCAGGCCCCCACTCATGTCCCCTATCACCCCCACCCCCCAGCAGTGCAGGGGCAGCCTCCACCAGGCCCCCACTCATGTCCCTATCACCCCCACCCCCCAGCCACCAGGGGCACCCTCCACCAGGCCACCACTCATGTCTCCCACCACCCCCACCCCCCAGCAACCATGGGCAGCCCTCACCAGACTCCCACCCATGTCTACCACCACCCCCACCCCCACCCCCCAGCAGTGCAGAGGCAGCCTCCACCAGGCCCCCACCCATGTCTACCACCACCCCCACCCTCCAGCAGTGCAGGGGCAGCCTCCTCCAGGCCCCCACTCATGTCTCCTACCATCCCCACCCCCCAGCCACCATGGGCAGCCCCCACCAGGCTCCCACCCATGTCTACCACCACTCCCACCCCCCAGCAGTGCAGGGGCAGCCTCCACCAGGCCCTCACTCATGTCTCCCACCACCCCCACTCCCCAGCCACCAGGGGCAGCCTCCACCAGGCCCCCACTCTTGTCCCCTATCACCCCCACCCCCCAGTAGTGCAGTGGCAGCCTCCACCAGGCCCCCACTCATGTCTCCCACCACCCCCACCCCCCAGCAGTGCAGGGGCAGCCTCCACCAGGCCCCCACTCATGTCCCCCATCACCCCCACCCACCAGCAGTGCAGGGGCAGCCTCCACCAGGCCCCCACTCATGTCTCCCACAACCCCCACCCCCCCAGCCACCGGGGGCAGCCTCCACCAGGCCCCCACACATGTCCCCTATCACCCCCACCCCCAGCAGTGCAGGGGCAGCACCACCAGGCCCCCACTCATGTCCCCTATCACCCCCACCCCCCAGCAGTGCAGGGGCAGCCTCCACCAGGCCCCCACTAATGTCTCCCACCACCCTCCACCCCCCAGCAGTGCAGGGGCAGCACCACCAGGCCCCCACTCATGTCCCCTATCACACCCACCTCCCAGCCACCAGGGGCACCTTCCACCAGGCCCCCTCTCATGTCTACCACCACCCCCATCCCCCAGCCACCATGGGCAGCCTCCACCAGGCCCCCACTCATGTCCCCTATAACCCCCCACACCCCAGCAGTGCAGGGGCAGCCTCCACCAGGCCCCCACTCAGGTCTCCCACCACCCCCACCCCCCAGCATCCAGGGGCAGCCTCTACCAGGCCCCCACCCATGTCTACCACCACCTCCACCCCCCAGCAGTGCAGGGGCAGCCTCCACCAGGCCCCCACTCATGTCCCCTATCACCCCCACCCCCCAGCCACCAGGGGCTCCCTCCACCAGGCCCCCACTCATGTCTCCCACCACCCCCACCCCCAGCCACCATGGGCAGCCCCCACCAGGCTCCCACCTATGTCTACCACCACCCCCACCCCCCAGCAGTGCAGGGGCAGCCTCCACCAGGCCCCCACCCATGTCTACCACCGCCCCCACCCCCCAGCAGTGCAGGGGCAGCCTCCACCAGGCCCCCACTCATGTCTCCCACCACCCCCACCCCCCAGCCACCATGGGCAGCCCCCACCAGGCTCCCACCCATGTCTACCACCACCCCACCCCCCAGCAGTGCAGGGGCAGCCTCCACCAGGCCCCCACTCATGTCTCCCACCACCCCCACCCCCCAGCCACCGGGGGCAGCCTCCACCAGGCCCCCACTCATGTCCCCTATCACCCCCACCCCCCAGCAGTGCAGGGGCAGCCTCCACCAGGCCCCCACTCATGTCTCCTACCACCCCCACCCCCCAGCAGTGCAGGGGCAGCCTCCACCAGGCCCCCACTCATGTCCCCTATCACCCCCACCCCCAGCAGTGCAGGGGCAGCCTCCACCAGGCCCCCACTCATGTCTCCCACCACCCCCACCCCCCAGCCACCGGGGGCAGCCTCCACCAGGCCCCCACTCATGTCCCCCTGCACCCAGGTCCTCACAATCCCCAATCATGTGCGTTATGGTCAGCCTCCATAGCCAAAAGGCCCTACCAAGTACCCCATTCACCCACATGGAAATGGAAATTACATGTTACACCCCCAATGTTCATAAAGCAAATGAACCCATGTCCGTCACACACAATGGTTGCAATTGAATGGGAAAACATCCAACATGACATGCATGAAACCAATGAGATGATACCACACAGTGAAGTATGAAAACAAAATTGTATTAAAAAAAATTGAATGCAAATGAAATGAAACAAACTACAATGGCAATAAAAAAAAGATAAGCTGCATGTCCGTCAAAAAAAATTAAAACTACAAATCCAAATTCAAAAAAATGTTGTCCAAAGTCACATTAAAAATAAAATCAATCCGAGAGAGAAAAATAAATGCAAAGACCATTGCTCCATGGTGAATAAATAAAAAATAAAAAAATAAAACAATCCAATGAAGAACTATGTACAAAACATCCAAGGGTCCATGAGCCCAACTGAACAAAGGAAACCTACAAAAAACCCTAACTAAAATGCAACTATATACAAAAAGTGGAGCAGTGTCCGTCGACTGCAAATCATAAGAAGAAACAAAGGAAACCTAAAACTAAAGAACTATATACAAAGGCGGCGGGCAAGTCCAGCGGCTCACTCCATGGTGTTCCGGGCCAGGGCATCATCAAACTCCTCTTCGATGTCCCGGAGGCGGTGCTGTTCCATGGCCCGAGGGTCCGCAGGGACGACTCCATCTGCTCCTCCAACCCCCTGCGGATTGCCTCGAGGCACACGGCCCACCTCAGGGCTCTCCGCATGGAGTTCTCCGCCCTGACCATCGTGAGCCGCGCCTCTTCTGCCCGCCGCCGCTCCGCACCTATCTGCTGGCCCAACCGCAGCCACACGGAAGACACTTCCCATCCGGGGTCCTCCTGCCCTCCGGCCGATGCCTGCCCCTCCGATGTTGATGGTCCCGAGCCATGATGCCTCCCACGTTGACTCTGCTGCTGCCTCTGATGCAACCGCCTCTACCAGCACGACGGCATCCAAGCTGATGGAATCCACCGACGCCGTCGTGCACGTGCCCTGCCTGATGATGCCGGCACATCCTCCATCTGCTGGGGTACAGTTGCTATGGTGTCCACCCCTGCTGGACCTCCGACTCCCGACTGTGGCAGGGATAGGATCCCCACCGAGCTGGCTGCATTGGTCAGGGCAGGTCCACAGGGGGCCCTGGTGGCATCTGGGCCGGAAGAAGGCAAGGAGAACGACCGGCGTATAGCCTCCACAGAGGAGGAGAGGGCCACCAGATTGGCCGACACATGCAGGAAACACCCGAACATGGAAGATCCCAATTGGGCCACGTCGGCACGGTGCTCTTCGTGATGACGTGCGTGCTCCTCCCGGGAAGCACGCACGTCATCACGAATTGCACCCGCGCGCATCGCGACCCCAATCAGGACCTTCTCCATACGGCCACGGGTCCCCTCGTCCACAGGTGGAGGGTAGTCAGGTGATATGGACATCCCCTCTACCTGCAGACAGGCCTGGGACGGGGCATCCCTGCTGGTGCATGGTGATGCACTCACAGGGTCAGGGACAGCGACATGCACAGGCCCCTCCACGGTGACCTGTGCTGCCTCCTTCACCTGCCCCTGGACTGCACCACGTGCACCAGCAGGGATGCCCCCACCAGGCCCCATGTGCGCCTCAGTGGCGGCCTCCTCCTCCTCTGTGGAAACCGCCAACCTGGATGGCTCCTCACCGTCTTCCGCCATAGCAGGCCCCTTTGGGGGCTCACCCACCCCTTCCGCTGCAGCTGTGGGGGCATCCCCACCGCCTTGCTCCACATCACCATCTCCGCCCTCTTCTTCACTAGCCGCTGCGTAGAGGGAGACATAGAACACAAGCATCAGGGTACTGTACAATGGTCCCCTACACAGGAAGCAATAGCAGATGAGTACCACTGTCAAAGTACACTTCCATCATGTCCCTCCACAACACATGGGTCAGTCCAGGCAAAACACACACAGTAACAGGCATGGTGCATGCCATGGACATTTCCATACATGTCCAATGGACTCTTGAAACATACAAAGATATGGAACTCACATGCATCATGGGTCATGCCTATCACATGCACACACTTCACCTCAGTCACATCCATCTGGCCTCATACACCCCAAACACAGCGGATACAAGGATAACTAGGCTGCATCAGTGAATCTGTGCATTGTCACAGACATGTGTCATGCATCCATGGCATTCACAAGTCACAGACACGCAGGTCAGGCACACAGACATGGCTACCATATATGTACCTGGCATCAGCACCCATCCCTCACCCCCACCCATGTCCAGGAACAGAGACTGGCATGCTCTCATGTGTAATATCTGCATAGGGCTCCCCATGTCGCATTTAAACACATGCAACGACCATGTGGTTCAGAAATCACTGGTCGCACATGCATTACCATGATGTCCCTGCACACATACATGCGTACATGGCCTATGTCACACATACAGGCAAGTATCAGACAACCAGCACACCGCAACATGCCCTGTCTCACACAGCAATGCTTGGCCACTTACCGCTCAACTCCAGACGGGTCTCCCTCTCAAGGATCTGGGCATGGAGCGCTGGGCGTACGCGTTCCAGGAACGTCATCTGGATGGAACTCATGCGGCCCCGGCCCCCCTCCATGAGGCGCCGGGCCTTCACGAGGGTCCTGGACCTCAAGTCCTCCCAGCGCTTCTTGATCTTCTGGACGTCGCGGGTTGCCACCCCCTCCGCGTTGATGGCAACCACACTGTCAGCCCAGATCCTCTCCCGTCCTTCCTTGATGGCGCGGGACGATCCAAAGAGGGCATCATACTGCCCCAGGACATGCTCCACCAGGACACCAACTTCGGTGGCAGTGAAGCTGGTGCCCCTCTGCCCCTCTGGCCTGGGGTTGGCACTGGTGCCAGATGTCGAAGTGCCCGACATGGCAACCCCAGAGGCAGGAGTGGGTTGGCAACTGGGTCCTGGGGCTGGGCTGTGGAGCGATGTTATCCCAGTCGGGAGTCTTCTGTTCCAGCAGGGGTGGACACAGCAAATGGACCCCTGCAGATGGCTGATGTGCAGGCACCAAATGGCAGGGCACGGTGGCAGCAGGCAGGCAGGCAGGCAGGCAGCAGCAGATGGCACGTGGGAGGCTGCTCGGGGAACTGGGGGGCAGTAATTTGGCCTTCTGGGCAGGAGCGTGGTCTTCCGTGTGTTTTCGCGTGGCCAGCTTGATACAGAGTGATTGGCACGTGAAAATCCTGCACGTCAGCATGAAATTCGAGGAAAGGCCCTTAGCGCGTAAGCGCGTCAGCACGCATACGCGATTCTATTGAACCAAAGGCCCTCAGCGCGTAAGCGCATCTGTGACCTGACCTGCATGGGTGTTTCCCTCATAGCACGTGATGACGGAGCACACGTGGAAAGACTGCACGTCAGAGTGTCATCGCGTGTAATTGGACAAAAGTGAGCGTACACGCGATTGGCCTATGTACGTGTATTTCAGGGATGCGCGGACACTTACACACGCGAGTACATCAGCGCACGTGTATTCGGGGTGCGCGGGAATTTCCACACGCTATTGGCCTGGGTACGTGGATTTCAGGGGTGCGCGGGAAGTTTCACACGCTCGCCTACAACACGCGCAAAGAAACACGTACGCCAGTAGGAAGCAGGCATACGTCGACCCGCGACGCATACATTTGCGCGCAAAAAACTAACAAGATCAGACGCCAGGATGAATATACCGTTCCTAGCAGCAGTGGCCGTGGGCTACCAAAGGAGGAGGAGGAGGATAGTCAGGGCCAGAATTTTCACACCCAGAACCAGCCTTTTTGGGATGCCTGATGACCAGGTGTATGGGAGGTACAGGTTTCCACCACACATAATACTGGACCTGGTGAGTGAGTGGGAGGATGACCTCACATCACCCACCCTGTGCTCCAAAGCACTCAGCCCCCTGGAGAAGGTCCTCAATGTACTGCACTTCTTAGCCACTGGATCATTTCAGCGGACAAGTGCCATAGTGGGTGGGGTGTCACAGGCCACGCAGTCACGCTGCCTACACCAGGTCTTGAACATCATCACTGCACGCCCATCAGTCCGCAGGCACATATACCTGCCCAGAACACCTGCAGAAAGGCATGCTGTCCCCCCGGATTTTTACGGTGTGGCACGATTCCCCAAAGTGCTAGGTGCCATCGACTGCACCCATGTGGCTCTACGTCCCCCCAGGGCATCTGAGCACATCTATATGAACCGCAAGCACTGGCATTCTATCAACGTGCAGGTAGTATGTAATGCCAAGGGAATCATCACCTCAGTATATGCCAACTATCCCGGGTCCACCCACGACAGCTTAATTTACTGAATGTCCACCCTAAGCCGGGACCTAGAAGCTGGGCGGCATGGCGATATTTGGCTGCTTGGTGAGTATGAATGCCACTGCACATGCATGCATGTCAGATACTGAGCAAGGTCACAACCCCACCAATGATACCCATCACCACCTCCACAGGGGACAGTGCCTAACCTCTCAGCCCCCACATGATGACGCCAATTCGGAACCCCACCACGCCACCCGAGGTAAGATATAACACAGCCCACATTGCAACCCGGGGCATAGTGGAGCGCACATTCGGAGTGCTTAAGTCACGCTTTCGCTCCCTTGACCGTTCTGGCGGGCAGCTGTTATACGCTCCCCCAGTAGTGTGCAGGATCATAGTGGCAGCATGTGTCCTGCACAACGTTGCAACACGCCAGGGCCTGGCCGTGGACATGGTGGTGCCCCCACATCCCCAACCACATGCACGCCCGCTGCGCATGGGAGGGGAAAGGGCACGGGGGAGGCAGCCCGTACACAGCTAGTGGCTAATTACTTCACATAGAAATCACACCCCTGTGGAGTGCACACTGCCCTGGCACATACCATCTGACAATCAATGATGACTCAACCTGACAATGATCCTGAATGTCTGGAGAATCAACCGTCAAAAGCATATCAGCCTGAGATTGTTCACCTGGAAGTGTTACAATGTGTGCATCCCTAGCTACACAGACACCATCAATGCAGTTTCATGAAAAAACACATTCATGCAGCTAAAATGAAAACCTACTTGCAAAATGCAACAGGAGGACAGTGCCATGTCACCCAACCCATCCCCAGCACCGCCACACGACACACCATGCCATGTCATGCTATGTGCGGGTAAACAAAGTAATCCCCACAACATGACACAAGTGTCACAAAGTACAGTGTCCCTAATTGAAACTCGCGACACCTGAAATGCTCACAGTAATGCAGGACCAACAACACACTTGAGCAGGTATTTAGCAATAACACTTATCAGCTACTGACCCTCAAAACTACCATTAACATGACATTACGAATGTAAGAAATTAGTAGTCTCACCACCTGGAAATGCCTGCACTCCCACCACTTCCAACTGTACAGTGTTGCCGCCATGTAGAGTTGTAGGTGCACTGCTGCCAACATGGACTCCATCTCCAAAGTAGAGGGCCTTGTGTAGACAATAGGAAAGGACCTGCAAATTAGGAGGTAGGCATGGATGATGAGTTACACATCAATGCAAAATGCAGTGTACAACACAACAGCAATATGCACTACGAATGTATACACAGTATTGACTAGACTACCCACACATGTAGTGGGAGTCCAATGTCACCATGTACGTCAATGTCACTTGGGCACACCCTTTGCAAGCCCATGGAAACGGGAAGCAGGAGGGGTGTGTGTGACAAAAACCCAAGCATCTGAACCAAATACATGACAAGCCTGCATGTGTCCAGCCACAATGCAGCGTATGCCCACGGGAGCCGCACAAGGCAACACACTGTCCGAAAAAAATAAATAAATAAAAAAAAAAATAAAAAAAAAATCAAACATGGCCATTAATGGGCCCGGGGGGGTTGGGGAGGCCACCCAGGAGGTCCGAGGACAGGGTGCACACCAAAACCCACCTGTGTGGATCATGCGAAAAAAAAACACCTCCATGGGCTCATGGCCCACACGGCTACCCTATTGTGGGAGTATCACTGCTGTCGCAATTCTCACCCTGTGCAGCTGCATCCGGAGGTGGTGGCACTATGGGAGGCAGGCCACGCAGGGCCCTAGTCTGTTCCTCCATGGCTGCAAGCATGCGGGTGTGGTAGGTCTCGTTCTGGAGGATGAGTGTGCGGAGGTCCCCATGCAACAACTAACGGGATGCCCGGACCTCCGCAATAGTTGCCTGCATCTCAGCTGAGAGCGTACGGGTGAGACGCTCCAGCTGCTGTTCTGTCCTTCAGTTTGTTGAAGCCTCAAGCTCAACAAGAGTCGTCCTGAAGTGAAGGAGTTCCAGCCTCAGGGCTTCCCTGTGGCCCTGGGACTCTATGGAGATGGCTTCCTGCAAAGTCGCCAGTGCCGCCCGCCTGTCCCTGTTGGACGTCAACATGTCCTCCCTGTGTGACTGGCAGATGGAGTCGGTTGCCTGCTGTAGTCGCTCCATCAGCCTTTCGGGGGGGACAATCGAAGTGGCCACCCTATCCATGGCCTGAGCCATCATCTCTGATAATGCTGCCTGTTGGGTTGCCATACCGTAAATGGATTGCTCCCATGCGGTATTGCCAGGTGGCGTACGGCCACCACGTCGGCGGGCACCACACCTGTCTGGGGCAAGGCGAACTGCGCCTTGCTGTGCCAGCACTGCCTGAGGCTGCAGGACTGCATTCCCCCTCTGATCTGCTGGCCCGGGAACAGGATCAGATGTCACAGAGTGTGACCCTGCATCCGTAACCACCAAAGGCATAGCTGCCAACACTGACATCCCCTTTGAGGGTTCTGACCCTGGTGCAGGTGGGTCGGACAGAACAGAATTCCTCCCAGGAACACTCACCTGCGACGGCACGTAGGTCTCATCATCCGAATCAACACCTGAGTACAGCTCGGGGGAGGTGCAGCCAGAGACACCATTTGAGAGCACGACCTGCAGCAGTTGTGGGTTCTCACCCACCACCACACCACGTCCCTCACTGGTGGTCGGTCGGCCCTCAGACCCCTCCTGGGTCTGCATCATCTCCACAACCCCAGCAGTATCAGGTGCGTCTTCCCCTACAAAGACATAAAAGCAAACAAATGGAAACAGGCATTAGCACCATGGCACACAATGAGGGCTGAGAAGCAACAGAACCAGTACTTGATTGACACATGTCCCACATGACTAAAACCCTTCCATGCATGCACTCTCACTGCATATGAAGGGGAGGCAAATGCGCACATTGATGACACCAAGATGGAAGATGAACACATTTGCTGCATGCTGCCTAGCAGTGGCATCACACATTGGCCTGTGATTTCCAGGTGAAATACACATGCCATCACAAAGATGGCATGTACCATTGCTATTGAGTGAAGATGGAGAGGAGGGCAGCACTTATTCATTCAGTCCAGTTCCCTCATGTAATAGCTTTCCTATTTCAAACAGGTCTGATTTTTCACCTGGAGCTGCCAGTCCTAAATGGTCCGATTGCACAGGGACATGTCTAAACAAATGATATCCAGGTAACAAAGTCACTCCACTGTACCATAGCCATGTTAGACATGTGACTAGAGGACTGAGAAATGCCTAGTAAAAGTGGTGGAATGCAAGCAATCGGCCTGAATGAACAGAGAAAAATAAACAACAATGTTGTGGCAAGGTGACACTTCAAGGGCAACTGGCGTGCTGTTGGGCTAGATGTCTACTGTTGGCAGAAGGGATACTGCTATGGCCAAATGCTGCTGCCCAGAATGTATTGCATGAAGCACATGTGTGACCCAAAACACTCAGGCGCACACACCCTCACCTGGCACACAAACAGAAGCCCTCACACACACACCATGCACATGGATGACACACACATGCATGTGCACTCACCGGACAATGCCTCATAATCAGGCAGATCTCCCACGCCTTGGATCTGTTCCTCCGTAACGTAGGTCCCAGCGACTGACTCATGTGGAGTGAGTTCCATGTCTTCTACTGGAGACCCACCTCCAGTCACTAGAGTTGCGGCATGACTTGAGGCCAGCTTATTCTTTGCCCTGCGCTTTAGGTCATTCCAGCGCTTATAGCAATCATTGGCTGTGCGCCTCACGATTCCAAGGGCACTTACGATGTCCGCAACGGTCTGCCAGTGTGCCTGGCGTTGTGCAGGTGTGGTCTTGGATCCTGCAACAATGACCATTTCGTTATCATGTGCGGACACATACTCGACAAGTGCATTCAGTTCGGCATCCGTGAAGCTGGGCTTCCTCGACGGGCCGGACTGTGTAGCCGTGTCTTGGGCATCAGCCTGTGCCGGACGAGCACTCTTCCTCTTCCGCTTGGAAGGTGGTGGTGATCCTGAGTGTCCTACGCCTCTCTGGACACTAGGGGCAGGAGCCCTGGTGGACTCTGTATCAGGAGTGTTGGATTGCACACTCAGCATGGGAGTTGGTGCAGGCATTGGCTCAAGTGTAATGGTGTCAGGGGGAATGTCAGCAGGATGGACTAGGACCGACACTGTCCTGGCTGGGTGTGTGACAGCTGGGGTGGATGGAGCCACAGCTGCCCCTGCAGCCTCTCCACCCTGCCTACTTGGGGCAGCAGATGACCTTGCTGCCCCTGATCCACGTGGCCTGATGACATCAACGTGCACCAGTGCACGTGTCATAGGCCTGCTGACCTGGAAGTCAGCCATGGAGTCAGCCAGGTCTGGTGCCACAATGGGCTGGTCCAACAAGGGCTGAGCATGGATGGTGTCAGCCACATCACCCTCAACCGGGGGGGGCGGGGGGGATTATAGGTGCCCTTGACTGGTCCTCCACACATGGGGGGACAGGGTCACCCTGCAAGTAACGACCATGTCCCCTACCGGATCCACCACGGCCACCACTTGTGGCTCGTCCACCTTTGCCACCCTTACAGATTCCTCGCCTCCCAACCATGGCACTGATGTTAATGTGCGTATGGGAGTGGCTGTAAACTATTGTCCTGGGCAATTGGGGGTCAAAGGGGTTGGGTACCAGATGGTAATCGTACCCTAGTGCTCTAGCAAGGCTGAATGTGACCCCTGGGGAAAGATGACGGGTCACGCAACGCACAGGAAGCCCAAAAAAGTGAGATAACGTGCACGCAACCCCTCCTAGACCACGTGTGTGGAAAAAAAAACCTGCACTACGCTGTGGCACCCAGTAACACAAGAATGAACGTATGCGTGTCACACACAGCCTAAAATGACCTCTGAAGGGGTAGGCTACACACGGGGCAAGCAAAGATGTTAGATACGTGCGTGACTCACCGTCTGCCAGGAAAAAGAGCGTGAAAAAGAAGCGCGTGTGCGCGTTGGCAACACCCTTGCCAAAAGAAGAATTGTACGCTGTCTGAGGAGACAGGACAACAGTAGAAGGGAACGCTGTTTGAGGGAACAGGCCCAGGAAAACAAGAAAAAGAGAAAAAAGAGAAAAAGCTGTCAGAGGTAACAGGGAGTACGAACTTGAAACGCCGTGAAGTAAATCGCGTGTGAAACGACAAGAAGTACAGATTTCACCCACTCGCTCTCCACGAAAAGCACGTACAAGGAAATGGTGTTCTACACGTACCTTTTATGCAGGCCCACACGTCCAGCGTCACTTCCGCGTGTACGCGCTAGGGCCATTTCCACCAATTACACGCTTTGTCACTTCCGCTTGTACGCGCTAGGGCCATTTCCACCAATTACACGCTTTGTCACTTCCGCAGGTACGCGCTAAGGCCATTTCCACCAATTACACGCTTTGACACTCGGACGTGTCTTTCATTTTTTTAACACGCAACATTTCAAACGTGTGCCATATTCAACGTGCACGTGACTTCATAGACGCGCATACGCTGGTGGCCTTTGGGCCAATAAATGTACAGACGTGTGCTGACGCGCTTATGCGCTAAGGGCCTTTCCTCGAATTACACGCAGACGTGCTGGATTTTAACGTGCAAAATCACTCCGTATCAAGCTGGCCACGCGTTCACACACGGAAGACCACGCTCCTGCCCAGAAGGCCGAATTACTGCCCCCCAGAGCCCTGAGCACGCTCCCACCTGCCATCTGCTGCTACCTGACTGCCTGCTGCCCACGTGCCCTGACATTTGCTGCCTGCATATCAGCCAGGGGTGCTGTTGCTGTGACCACCCCTGCTGGAACCGAAGACTCCCGACTGCTTTTCCATCGCCCAACAGCCCAGCCCCAGGACCCAGTTGCCCACCCATTCCTGCCTCTGGGGTTGCCATGTCGGGCTCTGCAACATCTGGCACCAGTGGCAACCCCCGGCCAAGGAGGCAGAGGGGCACCAGCTTCACTGCCACCGAAGTTAGTGTCCTGGTGGAGCATGTCCTGGGGCAGTATGATGCCTTCTTCGGAAGGTTGCGCGCCGACAAGGAAGGACGGACTCGGATCTGGATGGACATCGTGACTGCCATCAACGCTGAGGAGGTGGCAGTCTGCGACTACGAACGTGTCAGGAAGCGCTGGGAGGACTTCAGGTCCAGGACCCTCAACAAGGCCCGGCGCCTCCTGAAGGCAGCAGATGCTAAGGGGCGCCGGGATCACTTGTCGGAAGATCAGATGAGGGTCCTGGAACGCATATCCCCAGCGCTCCACGTCCAGGTCCTTGAGAGGCAGACCCGTCTGGAGTCGAGCGGTAAGTGTACATGCATACTGATTGTAAGCTGTGCGTGTGGTGTGCCAGGAGTGTGCAGGTTGAACATGTATTTTTATGTGGGCAAGTAGGGGGGGTGTACAGGGCTGTGAGGGTGACACATGCGAGGGGTCTCATGTGTGACACATGGATGGTGCTTGTGTGTGTGGGCTTGCATGGCACAGGATGTGGAGGAATGATTGTCAGGTGTGACATGGATGTCGATCGGAACACTGCGACAGTTGGCGGAGGTGTACACATGCATGCAAGTTTGGTGGTGTGTGTGCATGTGTAGTGTATTCCCTATGTTGCATGTGATGTGTGGATGACCTTTGGCTGCTCATGCTGTTGTATGTGAATGGATGGTGCTGGCTTTTGCAATATGGCTGTGGTATGGCTCATGTGTGCAAGTTGAAATGACATGTGTGTTGGGGATTGTGATGCCATGTCTGAGGTTTACCAATGCCACTCATGTATAACTGTCATGTGTGTATGAGTCCATTGTACAGTGCCCTGATGCCTGTGTTTTCTTTCTCCCTGTCTGCAGCGTCAACTGATGAAGAGGGCGGAGAAGGTGCTGTGGAGCACAGCAGCAGGGGTGCACCACCAGCCGGAGACGCAAGGCCCGGATCCCCTCCCAGGTTCTGATCTCGTCGGGGAGTGAGGAGTCCGATGCCATGTCCCAGGCTGCAGCTGCCGAGGGGAGGTCCAAGAGGCGGAGGTTGGAGTTGGACTCCTCGGCAGCAGAAGGGGCAGCTGGGACCCCACAGGGCGCAACGGAGGAAGATGGAACAGAGTCATCCAGGTTGGTGTGGGGTTTGGAGGAGGAGGAGGCCGTGCAAGCGACAGAGGAGGGGTCTGGAGGTGGGAATTCCACTGGTGCTAGTGGTGCAGTGCAGGATCAGGGACAGGAGGCAGCACAGGCCGCCGCGGAGGTGCCTGTGTGCAATCCTGTCCCTGCTCCGATCACTGCATCATCTTGCACCAGCGGGGATGCCTACCTCTAGACCCGTTCTCAGGGAGGGGATTGGCTTACAACACCTGGCCTTCCTCTCCCTGCGGATGTGGCTATCCTGCACCAGGTTGAGCCTGTCCAGGGTGGGCCATGCGAGCTGACCTGCAGTCTTTTCATGATGAGTCTGCACGTCTTCTCGCATGGCTCGTTGACCGCGTTGACCCACTGGGACAGCTCACCAGGGCTGGATTCCTCCGTTTCCTGGACCTTGTTCAGACCCCCTCCTCCACGGAACCCCCTATGCCCCAGTCGTCCTTCATGCCATGTTCCCACCCATGTGTCACCTGGGTGCCCTGTGGAGCTGCCTCCGAACGTGCGGCCAGGCTGGTGGACAACAGATCCATGCCACAGTCGGGAGTCGGACGTCCAGCAGGGGTGGCCACATCAACGACTGCACCCCGGCTGGAGGAGGATGTGCAGGCACCATCGGACAGGGCACATGGACAGCAGCAGCTGCAGCAGCAGGAGGCTGTAGGTGGGAGCCACGATAGCTCGGGGCCTTCAACATCGGAGAGGCAGGCATCGGCCGGAGTGCAGGAGGACCCTGGACGGGAAGTGTCTTCTGTGTGGCAGCGGTTGGGCCACGCCATAGATGCGGAGCGGCGGCGGGCGGAAGAGGCGCAGCTCACGATGGTCAGGGCGGAGAACTCCATGCGGAGGGCCCTGAGGCGGGCCGAGTGCCTCGAGGCAATCCGCAGGGAGTTGGAGGTGAACATGTCAGCATCCCTGCAGACCCTCGGGGCCATGGAACAGGACCGCCTCCGGGACATAGACAAGGAGTTCGATGATGCCCTGGCCCGGAGCACCACTAAGTGAGCCGCTGGACTGGTCCACCGCCATTGTATATAGTTATTTAGTGATAGGTTTCCTTTATAATTAATTTTTATTTGGAGTCGACGGACACTGCTCCACCATTTGTATATAGGTCCATTTTAGGTTTTTTGGTAGGTTTCATTTCTTCTGTTGGGATGATGGACCCTGAATACTTTGTACATAGTTGGACTTTGGACTTGGATATTTTTTTTACTATGAATATTTTTTTCCATGGAGCAATGGTTTTCTATTTCTTTTTTCCCTTCATTTCCTTTTTACGGACTTGAACTTTGGAAGAAATTTTTTTGGATTATCATTTATTGATTTTAATTTGAAAAGGGACAGCCAGCTTAATTTTGTTATTTTTTTACTTTTGTATTTTGTTTAATTTTGATTGCCATTACTGTTGTTTTTAATACATTATTTTGATTTTTTCATTCTTCAATGTGTGGTTTCATCTCATTGTTTTCATGCATGTCATGATATGGGTTTTCAGGTTCACTTGCAACCATTGTGTGTGTGTGTGACACATGTGTTGATTTACATTGTTTCCATTGGAGTAGTATCATGGGCGCATGTAATACTTGGTTGTGTCTTTGGGTTGTGGTGGCTGGCCATGAGGCCCATGCTTGAGGATTGTCAGGGCCTGTGGGCAGGGGGACATGAGTGGGGGCCTGGTGGAGGCTGCCCATGGTGGCTGGGGGGTGGGGGTGGTGGGAGACATGAGTGGGGGCCTGGTGGGGGCTGCCCATGGTGGCTGGGGGGTGGGGGTGGTGGGAGACATGAGTGGGGGCCTGGTGGAGGCTGCCCCTGCACTGATGGGGGTTTGGGTGATAGGGGACATGAGTGGGGGCCTGGTAGAGGCTGCCCCACAGTGCTGGGGGGTGGGGTGGGTGGGAGACATGAGTGGGGGCCTGGTGGAGGTTGCCCCTGTACTGCCGGGAGGTGGGGGTGGTGGTAGACATGGATGGGAGCCTGGTGGAGGCTGCCCCTGCACTGCTGGGGGGTGGGGGTGGTGGTAGACATGGGTGGGGGCCTGGTGGAGGCTGCCCCTGGATGCTGGGGGGTGGGGGTGGTGGGAGACATGAGTGGGGGCCTGGTGGAGGCTGCACCTGCACTGCTGAGGGGTGGGGGTGATAGGGGACATGAGTGGGGGCCTGGTGGAGGCTGCCCATGGTGGCTGGGGCATGGGGGTGGTGGGAGACATGAGTGGGGGCCTGGTGGAGGATGCCCCTACACTTTTGGGGGGTGGGGGTGATAGGGGACATGAGTGGGGGCCTGGTGGAGGGTGCCCCTGCACTGCTGGGGTGTGGGGGTGGGTGGGAGACATGAGTGGGGGCCTGGTGGGGGCTGCCCATGGTGGCTGGGGGGTGGGAGTGGTGGTAGACATGGGTGGGGGCCTGGTGGGGGCTGCCCATGGTAGCTGGGGGGTGGGCGTGGGTGGGAGACATGAGTGGGGGCCTGGTGGGGGCTGCCCATGGTCGCTGGGGGTGGGGGTGGTGGTAGACATGGGTGGGAGCCTGGTGAAGGCTACCGATGGTGGCTGGGGCGTGGGGGTGGTGTTAGACATGAGTGGGGGCCTGGTGGAGGCTTCCCCACAGTGCTGGGGGGTGGGGGTGGTGGTAGACATGGGTGGGAGCCTGGTGGGGGCTACCCATGGTGGCTGGGGGGTGGGGGTGGGTGGGAGACATGAGTGGGTCCTGGTGGGGGCTGCCCATGGTGGCTGGGGGGTGGTGGTAGACATGGGTGGGGGCCTGGTGGAGGCTGCCCCACAGTGCTGGGGGGTGTGGGTGGTGGTAGACATGGGTAGGGGCCTAGTGGAGGCTGTCCCACAGTGCTGGGGGGTGGGGGTGGTGGTAGACATGGGTGGGAGCCTGGTGGGGGCTGCCCCACAGTGCTGGGGGGTAGGGGTGGGTGGGAGACATGAGTGGGGGCCTGGTGGGAGGTGCCCATGGTGGCTGGGGCGTGGGGGTGGGTGGGAGACATGAGTGGGGGCCTGGTGGGGGCTGCCCATGGTGGCTGGGGGGTGTGGGTGGTGGTAGACATGGATGGGAGCCTGGTGGGGCTGCCCATGGTGGCTGGGGGGAGGGGGTGGTGGGAGACATGAGTGGGGGCCTGGTGGAGGCTGCCCATGGTGGCTGGGGGGTGGGGGTGGTGGTAGACATGGGTGGGAGCCTGGTGGAGAGTGCCCCACAGTGCTGGGGAGTGTGGATGGTGGGAGACATGAGTGGGGGCCTGGTGGAGGCTGCCCCTGCACTGATGGGGGGTGGGGGTGGTGGGAGACATGATTGGGGGCCTGGTGGGGGCTGCCCATGGTGGCTGGGGGGTTGGGGGGGGTGGGAGACATGAGTGGGGGCCTGGTGGAGGCTGCCCATGGTGGCTGGGGGGTGGGGGTGGTGGTAGACATGGGTCGGAGCCTGGTGGAGGGTGTCCCACAGTGCTGGGGGGGTGGGGGGTGGGAGACATGAGTGGGGGCCTGGTGGGGGCTGCCCCTGCACTGCTGGGGGGTGGAGGTGGTGGGAGACATGAGTGGGGGCCTGGTAGGGGCTGCCCATGGTGGCTGGGGGGAGAGGGTGGTGTGAGACATGAGTGGGGGCCTGGTGGAGGCTGCCCCACAGTGCTGGGGGGTGGGGGTGGTGGTAGACATGGGTGGGAGCCTGGTCGGGGCTGCCCATGGTGGCTGGGGGGTGGGGGTGGTGGGAGACATGAGTGGGGGCCTGGTGGAGGCTGCCCCTGCACTGCTGGCGGTGGGGGTGATAGGGGACATGAGTGGGGGCCTGGTGGAGGCTGCCCCACAGTGCTGGGGGTGGGGTGGGTGGGAGACATGAGTGGGGGCCAGGTAGGGGCTGCCCATGGTGGCTGGGGGGTGGGGGTGGTGGTAGACATGGGTGGGAGCCTGGTCGGGGCTGCCCATGGTGGCTGGGGGGTGGGGGTGGTGGGTGACATGAGTGGGGGCCTGGTGGAGGCTGCCCCTGCACTGCTGGGGGTGGGGGTGATAGGGGACATGAGTGGGGGCCTGGTGGAGGCTGCCCCACAGTGCTGGGGGTGGGGTGGGTGGGAGACATGAGTGGGGGCCTGGTGGAGGCTGCCCCTGCACTGCTGGGGGTGGGGGTGATAGGGAACATGAGTGGTGGCCTGGTGGAGGGTGCCCCTGCACTGCTGGGGGGTGGGGGTGGTGGTAGACATGGGTGGGAGCCTGGTGGGGGCTGCCCATGGTGGCTGGGGGGTGGGGTGGGTGGGAGACATGAGTGGGGCCTGGTGGAGGCTGCCCCTGCACTGCTGGGGGTGTGGGGGTGGGTGGGAGACATGAGTGGGGGCCTGGTGAGGGCTGCCCATGTTGGCTGGGGGGTGGGGGTGGTGGTAGACATGGGTGGGAGCCTGGTGGAGGGTGCCCCACAGTGCTGGGGGTGGGGTGGGTGGGAGACATGGATGGGGGCCTGGTGGAGGCTGCCCATAGTGGCTGGGGGGTGGGGGTGGTGGGAGACATGGGTGGGGGCCTGGTGGAGGGTGCCCCACACTGCTGGGGGAGGGTGGAGGGTGGGAGACATGAGTGGGGGCCTGGTGGGGCCTGCCCATGGTGGTTGGGGTGTGGGGTGGTGGTAGACATGGGTGGGAGCCTGGTGGGGCCTGCCCATGGTGGCTGGGGGGTGGGGGTGGTGGGAGACATGAGTGGGGGCCTGGTGGAGGCTGCCCCACAGTGCTGGGGGGTGGGGGTGGTGGTAGACATGGGTGAGAGCCTGGTGGGGGCTGCCCATGGTGGCTGGGGGGTGAGGGTGGGTGGGAGACATGAGTGGGGGCCTGGTGGGTGCTGCCCATGGTGGCTGGGGGGTGGGGGTGGTGGTAGACATGGGTGGGAGCCTGGTGGGGGCTTCCCATGGTGGTTGGGGGGTGGGGGTGGGTGGGAGACATGAGCAGGTGCGCAGGGTAGTCCCCTGTTTTGTGGTCTGCCTGCAGGGGCCGTGGAGGGTGTACAGGGAACACCTGTGAGGACCCACCCAGCCTAATCGCGTGTGTAACTTCCCGCGCACCCCTGTAATACACGTACCCAGCCAAATCGCGTGTGATAATTCCCGCACACCCCTGTAATACACGTACCCAGCCAAAACGTGTGTGATTATTCCCGCGCACCCCTGTAATACACGTACCCAGCCAAATCGCGTGTGATAATTCCCACGACCCCCTGTAATACACGTACCATTGGCTAATTGCGTGTAAAACTTCACGCGTACCCCTGTCATACACGTACCCAGCCAAATTGCGTGTGATAATTCCCGCGTACCCCTGTAATACACGTACCCTGGCTAATCGTGTGTAAAACTTCACGCATACCCCTGTCATACACGTACCCTGGCTAATCGCGTGTAAAACTTCCCGCGTACCCCTGTAATACACTTACCCTGGCTAATTGCATGTAAAACTTCCTGCGTACCCCTGATATGAACGTTACCCGCTTTGCGTTCCTTGTTTGGCAGCCCTGTAAACTGGTCCAGGGTTAGCGCAGCCCTTTGCGATGATTTAGCGATTTTGATGGCTTTTCCTTGCGCGAGGGCGTTCTTGGGGGCGTTACTGGCACTGCTGCAGGGTCGCTGCGATACTCTGCGCCACGGCTGGTTTGGGAGCCTAAAATCCATGAATACGCTGTGCGCGGAAATCGGTTTTGGAGCACGGGCCTGGCGCAGACAATCGCACGCGGACACTCTGCGCCAGCTGCTTGCAACACTTTTCTGCGAAATTCTATGAATTACCCTGTTAGTATTAGTGCTTCTCCTCGCCACTAGCTTACTTTGTACTGTTATCTGAACCCAAGTATAGTAACACACACATACAAGAACATACTTGCCAACCCTACCGATTTAGGCGGTAGGATACCGCTTTTTAAGCAGTCCTACCGCCTACCGATTTTTGGACATGAAATACCGATTTTTTTTTGTAAAAAAAAAAAAAAAAAAAAAAAAATTTTTTTTTTACATTTTTTTTTTTTTGACCACGCCAGCTCGGGGAGTCTTTCAAGGGCTCCCCCGAGCTGGCGCACCGGGAGAATGCCCGGCATGCAGGCTTTTAATGTCAAAGGCACCCACGGCGGTGGGCTAAAAGCGCCCTTCCGCCGCGGGTGCCTTTGACAAAAGGCGCCATTAGCCCCCCACCACGCCAACTCGGGGAGTCTTTCAAGGACTTCCCCGAGCTGGCGTAGCGGGAGAAGGCGCAGCATGCAGGCTTTTAATGTCAAAGGCACCCACGGCGGTGGGCTAAAAGCGCCCTTCCGCCGCGGGTGCCTTTGGCAAAAGGCGCCATTAGCCCCCCACCACGCCAACTCGGGGAGTCTTTCAAGGACTTCCCCGAGCTGGTGTAGCGGGAGAAGGCGCGGCATGCAGGCTGTTAACGTCAAAGGCACCCACGGCGGTGGGCTAAAAGCACCCTTCCGCCGCGGGTGCCTTTGGCAAAAGGCGCCATTAGCCCCCCACCACGCCAACTCGGGGAGTTTTTCAAGGACTTCCCCGAGCTGGCGTAGCGGGAGAAGGCGCAGCATGCAGGCTTTTAATGTCAAAGGCACCCACGGCGGTGGGCTAAAAGCGCCCCTCCACCGCGGGTGCCTTTTGGTCAAAGGCGCCATTAGCCCCCCACCACGCCAGCTCGGGGGAGTCTTTCAAGGACTTCCCCGAGCTGGCGTAGCGGGAGAAGGCGCAGCATGCAGGCCTTTGATGTAAAAGGCGTCCACGGCGGTGGGCTAAAGGCGCCCCTCCGCCGCGAGTGCCTTTCACAAAAGGCGCCATTAGCCCCCCCACCACGTCAACTCTGGTGAGTCTTTCAAGGGCTCCCCCGAGCTGGCGTGATGGCAGAAGGCGTGGCAGGCGCCTCATTGTCATTGAATGCACCCGCGGCGGCGGGCTCATTCAATGACAATGGGCTGCTGACGCGCCCTATTCCTATCATTACCTCCTCGACTGACTATTTTTGAAACTTTAAGATTCCTACAGATTTTTGGTCACAGAATGTTGGCATGTATGCAAGAATAGCCTTCCCATCTACATGTAACTCCCAATGCACAATCACACACCACCACATACAGCCTTACCATCATACTCAGACACTCATCCACACAGCACACATACATTGCAGAACAGCCCAACCCATATCTTCTTTTTTTCAACAGACCCCAAAGGATGCCTACCAAGAACCAAGTCCATAGAAAGCAACGCAGAAGTAGAGCAAATGAAAATAAAAGTGTCCAAAATAAGCATCGATCTCTAGCAGAATGTGTACAAAAAGTTCAAACAAAAGATCTAATAGAATCATTAAGTGAAACTAAACAAGCCACCAGTACAAAAACTTTCCCTCCTCCATTCAACAGAACCAGAACGTCCAGTATACAAATGGCTGTGCACGTCAATGTGTAACATTGCCAAAAAAAATTTCAAATCTTTACGCCAGTTCCTCAATCAGTATGTGAAAGGCAAAGACAAAATCAATATGAAACTACTACAAAATATGGATACCTGTCCAGTGCGCAAACACACAGGACTACAAGGATATTCATTAGCCTGCATTTCAGGACCTATTTGGATAAGCACCTTCCATCATATCAAAATGATATCAACACATCATTCAACTATAAGAAATCTAGTCTATAAACTGTCCTATGCTAAAAGTCCTGCTTTAGCACTAGCCAATTTAAATAACAATCTTCTACATGGTACAGCCAAAGACCTACTTGAAGAAATAGAGCATATCCAGAGAAAATATTTTGGAAGTGAAAGTCACTTACAAAATGAAATACTTTTACAACAGACTAGCAACAATTGTACAGTGTGGGATGTATCAACCCACTCATCCAAGCCCTGCAACATCACTGTGCCTTGCTGGCAGCAGAAACATCATAATGGCCGCCGGAAAGCATGCTGCTCGCCAGAAATCACCAGAAATTGCGCAGTGAAAACCTGAAAAATAGGCCACCATCTACTTTTGCCTATGTCAGTGGTAACACAGGAGACCACTGCCAAAACCCATCCCTTAGCTGCTCACAGAGGAAAATCACTGCCAAGGAATACAGAGCTGTCTCAAACATCCGTTTTTATTTGGTGTCAAATTTGCTAAAATCATGGCTCACAAACCACCTAAAAAGATCCAACCTCCTTGTTGGGTGTTCCACATCATTACACTGCAAGAATCCACATAAATTCAATGTCCGAAAGAATCATATGTTATTAGAACAAAATCCACTTTTAAAGATACTTGATGGAATGAAAGCTGTCAAAATGTGTGCAATACCGGTACTCACCACTACCAGAAGCCGGCGTTTTAAAACCATTTTCTTCGTGAAGTTGAACATGGAACCCCAAACTATGCCAAAGAAATACTTGCTATCAGAAGCCTAAGGGATGGAGACAATTTAAAACTATTTTCTGAAATGTCTTGAAAGAAGAAATTGTTTAATGTATGTGTTAAAAATGTGGGTTATAGTGTAAGAAAAGACAATTTGTAGAGATTGGTTGCAGAGTTAAAAAGTTTCCCACACTGGGGTCAAACAGATTCCACACCTTCCCCCTGGACAAATGAAGCTTTCCACAGCCCTTGGCCAAGAGATTGACAGACTGGTGTGAACAGGAACACGCCAAGGCACCCTGGCATGTTGCTCTCAGTCAAGACAATGGATTGTTTGGGATGAATAGGAATATGCTGATTTGGGTGTGACTGGTCAACAACTCCTGGCAGGAAATAAGTCATGTGACCCTCTGAGTCAGCCAGCTCTGGGGGCCGAGACAACCCATTGTGTGTATTGAATTGAAAGCAAATATATGTTTTATAAAACTACTTATAACAAATTGTACCAAGCTGACAAAAATATGAAATTTTGAGGTTCTTAAAATGAAAAATTCCCTCACAATTTAAGACTAAGTTGGACGCCGAGTGATGTTCTGAGATCAAACCCCGGAATGTATTAATATCGCAGCTGCAGTGTTTTTGCTATGAACATAAGACATTACAGTAATATGCTCAGAGAGGATATGCATGCATGTATCAAATTTGGAGCAGAATGAATATTGGGAAACCCACCAAAAGCGCAAAATGTTGTCATTTCTGAACCCAAGCTCGTAAGAACATGGTACTTGAACAGTGACATGCCTTAATTAATCTGTGATGTGTATATGTATTATGAACAACTTGTGTATCTGGGAAATATGTTTTTTGGGAAAAATAGAGTTTCTATGAAAAAGCAAAGGGGAGGGATTTCAGTTAAGCCATAAAACACAGCATCACTCTGACACATATGACACACTGTTCCTGTCTCAAATCAGGGGACAGGAAATTCTCTGACCTATCAGGATCCTTAGAGGGTTGGGCATAGGGAGACAGCCTCCCCACCCACTTTGGAAATACATAAATAGGGACTGCTGAGACCCAGAAACACACGCCTTTTTCCACTACTCAACTGATTTCTTGGCGCAGCAACCTGCCGGAAGACTCCAGACTCCAGACTCCAGATCTAGATCCAACTCTAGAACCAAACTCTAGAACTTCGAAGCAGAGAGGCCTAATTCACAAGCTGAACTCTTTACAGCAGGCCTTCAGAATCTTGCAACCTGATTCTAACCCCTAGACTCCCAAGGGGCTCTCACCTTCAGCAGCCGGGCTGAACTGTTCTATTCTAGCCAAGAACCCTGTGCTGGAACCAAGGTCCAGACCCAGAAAGCAGCGCTGTATCCAGAACCCATCAGATGCAGTCCAATAGGGCACCCATACCGCCGTGCAGTGCTGAGAGCAGAACCCAGAGCGCCTGTGACCTGTCCGGTGCCTAGTAAAGCCAAACCCTTGACCAGATCTTGACGGGGCCCATTCCATTCCCAAGCCTAGGAGTAAGTATCTAGTCTAGAACTGTGCATAGTCATCTCTTAGATTAAAGTAATGTTATTCCAACCACCTCAACCTATCCAGAACTGCATTACACAATATTGTGTCCATCCTGTTGATTCCAAATCTGTGAAGCGCAATCTGTCATTTTGAAATCTTGACTTTATTTATGAAAATCTACCTTCACGAAAACCTCTGTAGCTACAGTATCCTTCCTATTCCTACTTCTAAGTGATTAAGAGATTGTTGATTTTGTAATATTCCCCCTCTTTGAGTACCGTCCACATTCATAGGTGTGCTATTCAGATATTATTTTGTTCATAAAAGTGTGATATATATATATATATATATATATATATATATATATATATATATATATATATATATATATTGTTTCATTCCTCAAATAAACCTTTTTAATTTGCAAAACTAACCTACTTCTTGGCTCAGTGAAGTCAGGGGGATTCAAAGAGAGGGGCGTTATATAAGGGTTCATCATCCATATTTAAAGAACTTTGACATAAACATATATAAATAAGGGCTTCCATTGGGCATCCCATACTAGGCATTGACTTAGTTGGAGTGCTGGATTGAAGTCACTTACAACAGATGGCAACCTTCTACTACACACATACAAAAAAGAAATACTAAGATTTAAAAGTACATCCGCTGACGTACCAAACCATGTGTGTGTGTGTTGCCGTAGAACTTTTTATAAAAGTATCACAAAAACTGTAGATGAAACATACAAAATAGAAAACAATGAAGATTCCAAATGGTTTGAATTAGCTCTGTACCTTATAGCAGAAAACAAATATGAAATAACTGACCCCTTAATACTTTGCACTTACTACACTACAAAACTTGACAACAACCAAACTCCTTCACGTGCTATCACAAATAACTTGGAATTATTCCCACTACCAAAACCCCTGCAACAACTCAATTTATATGATAGCATCATAATTCAAACAGTGAACATATTTCAAGCAATAATACGCCATCGACCAAAAACAGCAAAATTACCTCCCTCTGAATTAGTAAAAGGCATTTGTGGCAAAGTAGTTTATTTACCCTTAGACCTGATAGAAAATGTGAACACTCTGGCAGTGCAATGTCCAATAGAGCAATCTTTAATTGTTTTAGTAAATGGTGTACCTACAAAGGACAAACAAATTTGGCAACAACTCATAGACTTACATAAAATTAGACATGCCTTGCAATATCTAAAATACAATAATGAATACTACAAAGAAATGAATATTGAAGAAAACTTGAAGGAAACCTCTAAAATAATTCAAGAGTCACCAGAAACTGGTCAATTTGAGCTTCTAGATCCTGCTACACTATCCAATATTTTAGACCATTATACAATTCAACCATTACACTCTAATGACACCATAGATGATGCACTAGAAATGTACCAAATGCGACAAACCAAAGGATCACCAATCAGCGTATGGGAAAAAAGTATAGAAGCACATGCTTTTCCTCTACTCTTTCCTACTGGAAAAGGAGGAAGATACGATGATAGACCCATTCAGATAACAGCATCAGAATACTGCTTGTTACGAAAGTATTCTGAAGATCCCAGATTTAGACAAAATGAGGAAAACATATTCCACCTACTCTTTGAAAATGAACTAGCAACTCTATGCTACGGAGTTGCACACACATTGAAATCAGGTACCCAATTTCAAAATATGTCAGCTATGCAATTAGTACAAAAAGTGCAAGAAAAAGATGAGGTTCTACAATCAAGCATTACAAATCTTTTAGAAAACATGCGTGGCACTAAAGAGTACTGGTTCAGATGTCACAGAGGTGTACGTTGTATGATAAGAAACCTTGGCCCGCCCACTTGGTTTGTTACATTAAATTGTGCAGAATATGCATGGGAAGATTTACATGATTTCCTACACATAGCAAACAAAAACAAAGCAAACATAGATATACTAAAACCTGGAGAACTTTGCTCTCTAGATCCTGTTAATGTTTCAAGATATTTCCATCATTGCTTCATTGCTATGCTCCACTTTATTTGTAATAAAACAGTTCCCCCCCTTTAAGAGGTGCAACACTTGTTTTGATGAAAAGAATACCAAGCCAGAGGAACACCGCATATCCACATGCTTTTATGGTTTAAAGATGCTCCTAAATTTGGTCAAGACAGTGATGCCACTTTTTTTACAGTTTATAGAAAAATATGTCACTTTTGAAATGCCATCAGAAGCAACAAATATTGATCTTCATGCACAAATTGTACAAAGACACATATTTTGGGAAATATTGTCATCGCAAATACAAAAACAAAGGGAAATACTACACCAAATGCCGCTTTGTTTTCCGTAGACCAGTTACAGAAACAGTTGAAGTAAACAACTTCATGTCTTCAGTTAGACATAGGCCCTCATTCCGAGTCTGGAGGTAAGTACCGTCCATTACCGGCATGGCGCAAATAGCGTGTCCGAGCTGGCAATAGACCGCTAAAAGCACACAATTATGAGTTTGCAAGCACGAGCTTTGTACCATGCCGGTAATGACCGTAGCAGCATGCCGCAAAAATGCCTGAAAAACCCCCTACCGGCATGAACCGCACCGTAATGAACACTACCGCCATAGAGCAATGAGGCATTAGCAGTGACTGTAAATAGCGGTCACCCCTAATTACGATCACCATTAAAATGCGTAACCGGAAATAGCGTAATCGCACAGGAACTGGAAGGAGCACGGCAGACATCTTTAAAAAAACAATCCATTGCCGCCCTCACCAAAAGGAACCCTTGGCACACTGTTGACGTACCGGAAAGTTACCACCACTACCGAGGAATGCCCAAAGCGCCAAAGAAGGGAGCTGCCCGCCTCCGAAAGGAGCGGTTCAGCCCAGACAAACTGCAAATGCTAGTGGATACCCTCCACAAGCATGCTGAGACTGTCCTCAGCAACGACATGCGGAGGGTGGCGGTGCTTAAAAAAAAGACAACTGGGCACTAGTGGCCCAGAAAGTGAGCACTGTGGGCAACACCCCCCGCACCACGAAGGACTGCCACAAAAGGTGGGACGACCTGCGGCTGAGGGCGCGGGGCATCCTCTCTGCAAATAGAAACCAGGCCTTGGAGACTAGAGGAGGCCCAAGTTTGCCTATGAAATTCATGCCGTGGGAGGAGACATATGCAGCCATGATAGGCTCCGAATGCATCACAGGGGTCAGCGAAATGGAGTGTGCTGCAACGTCATCTGCTGATGGAGGTGAGTGTCCAAATTCAACACTGCCAACGCCAATGTTATGAATGTCACTGTTAAGGTCTGGCCAAGGAGTCACACCCCCCCTGTAAATCATGCCGAAGCAAGTGAGACCGAAGCTAGTGACAGGTGCAAGGATGTAATATAAATGACACATACCACACAAAGTGGCCCATTCAATGAGGCACACAGGGCAGTTGATGTAAACAGTGTGAATGTTAGACTGCACAGTACCCGGCCAATATGAGTGACACCAACATATGCATGCATTTACCACCCAAATATTGAATGATGTGCCATTCCCTACCCAAATGCTGATAACCCACAAATATCTGACTGTGCGATTGTAGCCATGTATAAATGTTGGCTCTCAAATCATCACTCATGCTGTCTCTCTCTTCTACCCCCACAGGCAGTGAGCAAGACAGTCGGAGCAGGAGAAGAACCGTCCCAAGGCCAAGGCAGGGGCTGCCGTCTCCCAGCGAGGAAGACAACACCTAGACGCACACCACTAGGCCCAGCAAGGCCTGTGAAGGGTGCACCACACCCACCCCCTCCCCCACCCCTCCCTGCACTGGCTGCAGACACATGCCCAACGCCACGTTCTGAGGAGTCAAGTGTGGCTGGGAAGGTGGCAGCCACAGCCCCCTCAAAGTTGCAGACAGCCTTAATTCCATCTGTGGAGCGACAGAGGACGACACATGTTGACCTTTGACCCTTAGAACAATTATTCTCAATGCGTGTTTTGCTATTGCTTTGGAAATGGGTTTGATAGAGACAAATGTGGTGTCATCTCAATCCCATGGTACAGTCTTTCGTATAAAAGGTACAGATAGTTTGAGATGCTTTGGGATTTGACCTTTGACCTCTAAATCATTCAACTAAACATTTTTGTTATGCTACGATGTAGAACGTTTACACATGAGGTGTTGTTAGAATGGTCATGTACTTTGTCTTTTATGCGTCAAGTAGGGCATGGGGTGGTAGGAAATGGGACCTTTGACCTTAAAATTGGCCTAAAAATCACTAACTGAAAGTGCTTTTTTTGTTTTGTTCAAAAACCACAGACCAGACATACATAACAGACATGTTATTGATATTGATATTGATATTTTATTTCTATCGCGCTCATACACAAGTGTTTCACAGCGCGACAAGGCAAGGGAAGGGGAACAGAGGAGAAACAAAAACAAAAATCTTACTAGGCCCAGTGACATTGAGAATGCGCAAGTGCATGGTAGAGGGGGAGAGGGAGAAGTGCATGGAAGGGGGAACAAAAGAAGAGTGTGCGAGCAAGGAGGAAAAAAAACATAAATAATAATAAATTAATAAATAAAAAGGCAACAAACAGAGGGAGTGCAGCCAGCAAGTGGCAAGTGCTGGGTTTAAGGCAGCAGGCTGGGTAGGTCTGATAAGTGCAGGAAGAACAAAAAAGCCGTCGGGGCTGTATGAGTACAGATAAAGACCCCAGTGCAAGGGGTGGCTCGGAGGCAGTGTGTGCGGGTGGCAAGAGTAGCAGGTACATGGGCCAGGATGAAAGAGGATGGCCAGGTGCATGGTGCCGAGGGAGAGTAGAATCAGCAGGAGAGAGGGGGGGTGAAGGCAGAAGCAAAGAGGAAGGTCTTGAGGTGCTTCTGGAACTGGAGATGGTTCTCCTCAAGTTGTGACTGTAATATGGCAATAACACCTGATCCGGCAGGCCAGATTATGTGGCGATGGCCATGAGTACACAATATAGGCCTGAGCGCAGCAAGGGCCTCAGAGATGGGCCCACGTGGCATTAACCCCCTGATCCGGCTTGCCGGATCGTGTGTTATTGCCAGTAGTGTCTCAGGTTTTCAATCTGGAAATTGGGGGTGCTAATAATTTATTTTGTTAGAATAAATGGGATGTCAGCTGTTGCCCAATCAAATAAGGCTGCGAGTCCCAGCAGTTGCCCAGCTCGCTTTGCCCTCTCTTCCCTAAATTCTTGAAGAGCGCCCGATCCCCGGGTTGCAGGTTGTGGAACAAGACCTTATTATCATACCACTTTTTCTTCTGTTGAGCATCACATTTGGCTTACTTGGGGATGTATGTGAGTGGGTTGTTGCCTGTTCTCACTGTGAAAGTAGCTCCGTACAGGTAGTCATGCAGTTTTTCAGACACAGCCCACGTCAGGGCCAAAAACTCCAGCCTATGGGTTGGATAGTACAATTCAGAGGGGTACAGCCGGCGGCTGGCGAATGCCACGTGCCTGACAGTTCCCTGTTGCACTTGAGTATGGCACCTAGGCCATCAGAACTGGCATCCACATATACGATATAGGGCAGTTGCAGATCAATGTATGCCAGTACCGGTGCTTCAGTGAGAGTTTTTTTTAACTGGGAAAAGTCTTGTTCACACTTCTCACTCCAGCGCACAACAAATTCCTCTTTAGGATGATAACCATTGACTGCTTCCCCCGGCTAGCCGTCTTCTTCTGTGGGGCTGGATAAACCTTAGTCAATTTCGTGAACAGTCAGGCTATGTTGTTGAAGCCTGGCACGAACCTTCGGTTATAATTGCAGAATCCCAGGAAACTTCTCATCTCTTGCTGCAGGTTCTGTGGGCGGGGCCACGTCTTGATGGCTTCCATCTTGGTGGGGTCCACACTCACTCCCTCAGCGGACACCACAAGGCTAATGTACTTCACACTGGTGTGGAAAAAGTGGTATTTTTCTAGGGATACTTTCAGGCCTTGCAGTTGAAGAGGATCCAAAACCTTCAGCAATATTTGGTGATTTTTTTCCAGGTTCCTAGCAAACACGATCACATTGTCTAGGTAAACCGGCACCTCAAGTAAGTTCAGGTCCGCCCACTGTTTGTTTCCTCTCCACTGCTTGTCAGTACAGACCCCTCAGGCTGGAACTCAATATCACTCTCCCCTTCTGAGCTAATGTCTGGTGCCTCTGCCAACTGCTCAAATAAAGTATCTTGATTGTCAACTCTAAATTCTTTGGCTGCCATTTCCTTCCCCTAAAATATCAAGTCAAAAAAGGCTGACAGGATGGAGACAAAGAAACTTCAGCCAATAAAAAACCAAACAAAAACACACAGGGATGGTATCCTGTGTCCTAGAAAGATTCAGCAAGGGTTCATAAAAATAAAACCTCCTTCCCAGTAAAGCTACACAAAGTAGAATTTACCAAAACACAATCACCTAGTCACCCAAATGTCCAAATTCACCTTTGAAATCAATCTCCTTGACAAAGAAATGGTTACACACGAGCAGTAAAAACACAACCTCTCTCCTTCACACACAAAGACCACAAAGAGAGATTCCAGTCAGTCAGAGACTTTTTTTCCCTTTCACTGCTGCAAGGTTGAACTTTATTAGCAAAGGTCACTCACAGTGGAGATTTCCGGGCTCTGTAGTACCACCTGCTGCCTGGCCATGCCCCATATCTAACTTTTGTAATACACTTGAACCCATTGAGGAGAATTTCTGAGAAAACGTGCCATTTTTTATAATGTGGTCAAATTTGGGGACTGTGGGTGGATTTGGTTATTTTATTGAAGGATATTGGTACTTTCTTAGAGAAGAGAGGAAAAAGATCTGAATTGGTTGTGTGTGACTGTCTTGTCAGAAAATGTTTTGGAGCCTTTTTCATGAACAGACCCTACAATCTATTACTGTAAAGTGTGTGGTAAAATTATAATTTCACTTCACCAAAAGGGGAAAAAAGTCTACTTTGCCTCACACAGAGAGCCCTGTCAGAAGGCCTGCTGACAGAAAGCAGGTAAATGTATCTATTTCAGCTCTCCATGGCTGGAAGCTCAGCACCTTTTGTAAGCAGCACCCAGTGCACATAAATAAGAGTAAACGCATAATAATGGTTATTTATATTGCATGATATTTAATTGGAGAAATGGTAGATGCTGTTAGTAATCATGAATGTCAGTAAAACATGAAATGAATGCACTTACTCTTTTTGTTTTAAAACAGCCTGTTTGGAAATGCTGTAGTACAATCAAAGTGTGGCATGAAAAAGCAAGGGTTCCAGGGGAGTACACATTTTTAAACTGCTGAACTTGTGGGCTGAAAAATCCTTCCACCATCTTTCCACCATGACACATATTGATTACAGTGATGAATCATGGGTGTTGTAGTAAGATAAATAAGATCTGGAAGACAATATGTTGCATATCCCTGCTGAGGGCTTAGTTACCGCCTAAATTTAAACACATTTCATACTTTTAAATGCATTCCATTTCTGTCATAAGCACCACAAACAATCATTGTAAGAGTGGCCGGCCAGTCATAGACACAGCTGGGATCAGAGATGCGGGCAAAAGCCCCTATGGAGGTAATTTACACTTCCTTAACTTCAACAGTTAAAGCACCTTATGGCATCTGTCTTTGTCCAGCACTAAGACCAAACATGTTGGGAAGATCATTATGCACATAGAAAATGTAAATGAGAATAAAAGGTATGCACTTTTTATTCTATAAATATATATATATAGTTATGGTAAAGTTGGTGTTTCAATAGGAAGAGCATTTCTTGGGTGGCTTATAACTTTGCTCCCTCTGGATGAATCCTCACCAAACTTTGGAAAAAAAAGTATATGGCCCACTCTGAATTATTTTGCAAAGTTTGGAGAGGTTTGGTCCAGGGGGGGCAAAGTTATAGGGGGGATTCCAAAACTTTTGTTTTTTCCCAAAGACCTAATGGGAAAAAACTTTGCGCATGCCTACAGCCCAAACTGCTGGACGGATTTACACCAAATTTGTGGCAGGAGCGGGGGCTTGGTCCCGAAAGCGTGCTTTTGCACATTTGGTGTAAATCCGTCCAGTATTTTTTTTTTAAATGACCAAAATGTAAGGCAAAAAAATTAGTGATATCTCTGTTCGCTCCGCGGACGGACTTCCCTGTTCGCTCCGCGGACAGTGCCGTGATTAGCCGAGCGGCTTGTGCGATGTCCCCGGACATCTGACATGTTCGCTGTTTGGACGGCGTGGGGTCGTGGAGCGCGTCAGATTTTTGGTGGCGCCCGCCATCTTGCGTTCGCGGACGACCGCGGACAGAGAGGTGAAACTTGGTTTAAAAATTGTATTTAGTGGAGTGTGTTGGTGTGTAAGAGTGTTTGGGGAGGGTGGGGGAGTATGAGATAGGTGCAATGTTGTATTTTTTGTATGTGCTAGATGCTTTTGTTGTGTTCGATTTGTCTGCGGACAACACGGCTGTTCTGAAATGTTCATAAATAAACAGAATGGATTCGGTGTCAAGTTGAAAGTGTTCTCAGAAGACGCGTGAGGTCCTGGAATGTTCACAGGGGGTGTCCTGAAGACGTTGTCTGTATTGTTCATAGTCAAGCTGAAAGTGTTCTAAGAACACTTGCGGTGTCCTGAAATGTTCGTACATAAAGAAAATGGGGGTGTCCTGATGACGCTGTCCATATCGTCCTCTGGCAAGTTGAATGTGTTCCAGGAACTTCCTTGTGTCCGCGGACATTAAAATGGTTAAAATGCTTGAATCTATGGGTGTGATATGCTGCGGTGGTTGTGGCCAGGGTATAGAATGTTGGGTGCATGGCCGTTTGGCCATGCACCCAAGACTCTATGCCCTGGCCACAACCACCGCAGCATATCACACTCATATGCCATGCACCCAAGAGTCTATGCCCTGGCCACAAGCACCGCAGCATATCACACTCATAGTGGCTTATAACTTTGGGTCAAAAACAAATTTATAAGGAACAATGTTATAAACTAGTATGGGTATGATATGCTGCGATGGTTGTATTTATCATCTTATACTTACTATTTGGTTTAGTAACGGGAGTCCATGTTTTTCTTGTTCATTTCTGTGATAAAAGAAAATAGTATGTTAGTATTAGTATTTTATAAAGACTTATTACATTGTACAATCACATTTTCTTCCTTTTTTTGACCCTCATATTTAGTAGATGACAAACCAGAGTACTGTGCAATTTGCTCAGTTTCTGTGTTTGTTGCTAAAATCATTGGGTCTGTGGGAGAAAAAAAATCCATGTTGGATTAAAAAAAAAAACCTTTTTCTGTTATGCTACAGTTAATTTGTTTGTTTGTTTTCAGTGTTTACTTGTTGTTTCTGGCTAATGATTTATACATTGGATTGTTCCAGTTTTTGGGAGCAGTAAGATATTAGGTATTTGTTTGGATATTGTAACATTTTGGAGCAGTTAGATACCAGTAGGCGTATTCTAACTGTTTATTTTTTTATATAATTTTGTGGTATTGCTTTATTTATTTGGATATTTCTAAATTTTGGGACAGTTAGATGCCAATTGGCGTATTATAACTGTCTATTTTTTGCTCTTATTTGGATATTTCTAAAATTTGGGACAGTTAGATACCAATTGGCGTATTCTAACTGTCTATTTTTTGCTCGATTTGAGTGGTATTCATTTATCTGATTAGTTGTTGTAGCATCTTTTGGCAGTTAGATAGCTTTTGGAATATTGTGACAGTTTATATTTTTTTACTACAAGTGTACTTAAGGTTTAAGTACAGTTTAGTTATCAAATTTTGGTTTTAAGAACATTAAATAAGCGTTTGTAAGATTTGCTGGTTATCTCTGCTTTAGAGTAACGGTACTATCATTACATTCAAACCAACCACATTTCTCTTTTTATGTATGCAGTGTAGTGCCTTGAGTTGGTTGTGGCTCCTGCGTGGTAGATTACACCTATTGTTGTGAAGGTTTTCCTACCAAGTGATATTTGACCATGTGTGACTCCAGTCAGCTTGCAGTTCTTTTTGGTACCATCTGCATTGTAATGTAGAAGTATTAGTATATCGTATTTACTATGTGTTTGTATTACTAATATGGAGCGATTATCTGAATTGCAGGTCGAAAATAATCTACAGTGGTTTGCATTTTGTACAAGTTGCTGAAATGGAACGGATTCACAATTAGGTATTGATATATACACAAAGCGCTCATTGGCGATTTGTTCTTGTGTCACATTGTTGCAGAGAGTGCATGTGTGTTTCCACATATATGAAATCTGGAAGATTTCATTTATAGGTATGTTTTTGCTTTCCAGTACTAATAATAAGTACATTAGAAATTCTTGTGGATCTTCCTGTGAATTTATAGTGAATTTCACCATTCCAGCACAGTAGTCCAATTGTTGTCTTATTCCATAAACACTATACGTGTTGTCAGGATTATTTGCTGTATTTCTGTGAAGTACTAACATTTGCAAACACAATGGGTCTGTACTGTGTAAGTAAATGTTCTCAACAATTGGTGGTAATTGAAATAGAATATTCATTGCTACATTTGCATAGCAACTTACACCAACTATATTTGAGAGTTTAAATGGACCAGGTAGTTCTGTATCCTTCTTTGAAGAAGTACCTGGTTTACTTTCCCTAATTGATTGTTTTTTGTTTGTGGCACTTGATGAAGTATTACTTTCTTTTACTGTCTTTGGAGGATTTGCAGTGACATCCTGTTGCTTTTCTGTTTGATTTATTTTTCTTTTATAATGTTTTACTTTTTTTGGAACAGAATATGTTTTAGATGGGGAGTGTATAGTAAACAAAGTCTATTGTATTCTAAAATGCAAGGAATGTCAGCGTTTATTTTACTAGCATCAAAGTTGATTAGAAATAGACCTGCAAGTGTACGTAAGCGTGATAGTGCTACGTAGCTCATGCCTTCTTTAAAGACTGTGTTACCAATGTCTATCATTGCTTTGTCTAGGGTAAGACCTTGTGATTTATGAATGGTGACTGTGCATGCAAGAGTTAGAGAAAATTGTTCTCTGCGCACATACATGTCTTTGAAGAGAAGGAATCGAGCTGTTGAGCGTCCTATTCTTTTTACTTCTGAAAGTTTGTCAAAGAGAATATTGACAAACTGAATTTTGTTGTCACGTGGGTATGTTTGAAAGCCAAAAACTGTACCCAGTGCTCCATTAACTAGTCCTTGGTCCACGTCAAGGTTACGTTTCAGCATTACTCTGCAATTTAAGGATAATTTTAATATCTTTTTCCAAGCCTGCTGTGTTTGAGTTTGATTTTTCTAAACTATTTAGTCTTGTTGTGGCTTGGTCACACATGGGTAGTGTCATTTAATGTACATCTAGTTTGTCTGTGGTGCTAATTTCCATTATTGGTTGCATTTCTTTACTTAACATTATTTCATTGAATTTGAAACGGTTTGGTTTGCAAGAGTTGGCATTAAGGCCATACAATTGACATTTTTGTGGGCTAATTGTTCCATAACATCTGTAGTACATGCATTATCACCATAAAGTGCATGAATGTGCAGGGTTTTCAATATTGCTTCTGCTTCTTTAGAAAGTATACCAACTCTGATACTTTTTAAGATGTTGGCATAAGTGAGATCTGCAGATTGGCGCATGTTTTCTGTTAATTCTCTGTATTGGATATGTTGCCAAAGGTTGACATTTCCAATGCTGCCAACAGTTTTGCGGCAGAGTTTGTGTCCTAATGTTTTAAAAATAGGCTCACCTTTTACTGGTGTGAATTGAAGAAGATCTCTGAAAACAATAATGTGTTTTCCTGCAAAGAACTCTTCATAGTTTGTTTTGACTACTTCTTGTAATCTGAGGTGAATCAAAGCCAACATTAGGTTGGACACCATGCTCACTTCATTTATTAGTAGCATTTTCATTTGTTTCAATACTCTGCATAGTTCCATTGCAGCTTTTGCAGAAATTTTGTAATAATCTAATTTGTTTTGGTGTTCTACTGGCAGGAGTAGTAATCGGTGTAAAGTGACACCACCTATGTTGTAGGCAGCTAAACCTGTGGGGGCAGTGACAACAGCTGACAGTTTGTTGTTTGTCAATTGTTGAAGGAACTTACTGATGATTTTGATTAGGAATGTTTTGCCAGAACCAGCTTCACCACTGACATACAATAGTATAGGTTTGTAATTTTGACAGGTGCATTCTTTGTTTTCATGTTGTACACCATGTGCAATTTCTTTTGTTACTTCTTCAAAAATGCTATGTTGCTCATTGTTTAGCTTTGATTGTAGTATAGTTAAGTCTTCTTTTTCTTCATACTGACACATGGTGTTTTCTACTTCTATCATAGCTATTTCTGCCTCATTTGTTATTAGTGGGTCTGAAAGTGGTTCTTGGCTTCCTGTGATAGAAGGTTGACTACTGTCAGGAGTGTCCTTATCTAGTTGGGCCTGGAGTTCTTTTTCATGTTGCTGTTCATTGTGCAACATTGTTTTGTACTGTGCAAAGTTTACATCAGTTATACTGCTTTCATTTGCTTTGAAAGCGTCTTCATATGAGTCATAGTTATCTAGTATTTCTTCTTCTTTTCTTCATGGTTTAGAGAGTTGTAGCATGGACATGTCATATACTTCTTTATGTTGAGGAGTCTTTAATGACAATTTGATATGATTAATAAAATTTGGTTTGGTGAGTTTTACTAAGCTGCCTTCACAGTTTGTCACTTTGTATTTACGCTTTTGTTCATCAGGTTTTATATTATTTTTGTATGTGTAGTTTTGGACTATGTGATATAGGCTCATGGTTTCCAAAGTGGTACTCCTGTTTGGGTAGTATGTGTCCAATAAATTGTTTTTTAAAATGTCTTGGCTGTTGGGATCTTGTTTGGCTATTGTTTCTATATCTTCGTATGATTTGAGAACTCTTTTTCTAGATTTAGCTGGACCAAGACTTAGCCATACTATATTTGCAGATTTACCATGCAGTTAATCGATCAGCTGCTTCATAGGATCCACATTCTCTATGGGACAGCATTTTTATGCCCAAGCTGTATAATTTCTGAGACACTGTTTTATCTGATGACAGGTCATTCCAGAGGTCTTGGAGCTCTGTCTTTTCTGATTTGGTTACGTATGTTGTGACATATCATGCAACTGCAGTAGAATTGTCTGCAATGTACTGCACGTCTATGTTTGCATTCCATAAGTGGGCAATGTTTGCATTGTAATCATTGATATATTTTTCTTCTTCTTTTCTTTTTATGCAATATGTATTTTTAGGTGACCTACCTTTAACACTATGTCTAACTGAAGACATGAGGTTGTTCACTTGACCTGTATTTGTAACTGGTCTAGGGAAACCAAATCGGCATTTGGTGTAGTATTTCCCTTTGTTTTTGTATTTGCAGCGACAATATTTGCCACATTTGTTTCTTTGGAATTGTAAAATTTGTGCATGAAGATAACTATTTGCGGATTCTGATGGAATTTCACAAGTGACATATTTTTCAATAAACTGTAAAACAGTGGCATCACTGTCTTGACCAAATTTAGGAGCATCTTTAATCCATAAAAGCATGTGGACATGTGGTGCTCCTCTGGCTTGGTATTCTTTTCTCCAAAAGAAGTGTTGCACTTCTCCAAGGGGAGGAACAGTTTTGTTACACATAAAATGTACCATAGCAATGAAGCGATGGTGAAAATATCTTGAAACATTAACAGGATCCTGTGAACAAAGTTCTCCACGTGTTAGTATATCTATGTTTGTTTTGTTTTCGGTTGATATGCATAGGAAAGCATTTAAATCTTCCATTGCATATTCTGCACAACTTAATGTAACAAACCAAGTGGGTGGGCCAAGGTTTCTGATCATACAACGTACATCTCCATGACGTCGAAACCAGTACTCTGTAGTACCACGCATATTTGCTAATAGATTTGTAAGATTTGCTTGTAAAACCTCATCTTTTTGTTGAACTTTTTGTAATAATTGTGTAGCTCTCATATTTTGAAAGTGTGATCCCGATTTTAATGTGTGCAACTCCGTAACATAAAGTTGCTAGTTCACTTTCAAAGAGTAGGTGGAATATGTATTCCAGATTTTGTCGAAATCTGGGATCTTCAGAATACATTCGTAATGAGCGATATTCTGATGCTGATATTTGAATAGGTCTATCATCGTATCTTCCGCCTTTGCCAGTAGGAAAGAGTAGAGGAAAAGCACGTGCTTCTATACTTTTTTCCCATATGCTGATTGGTGATCCGTTTGTTTGACGCATTTGGTATGTTTCCAGTGCATCTTCTATGGTGTCATTAGAGTGTAATGGATGAATTGTATAATGGTCTAAAGTGTTTCATATTGTTGCAGGATCTAGGAGCTCAAATTGACCAGCTTCTTGTGTCTCTTGAATTATTTCAGTTGTATCTTTCAAGTTTTCTTCAATATTAATTTCTTTGTAATATTAATTATTCTCGTTAATATATTGCAGGGCTTCTCTAACTTTATGTAAATCTACCAGTTGTTGCCAATTTTTTTGTCTTTTGTAGGTACTCCATTTACCAAGATAATTAAAGATTGCTGCATTGGACGTTGCACTCCTAGACTGTGCACATTTTCTTTTATATCTAATGGTAAATACACTACTTTTCCACAAATACTTTTTACTAATTCAGAGGGAGGTAATTTTGCAGTTTTTGGTTGAAGGCATATTATTGCTTGAAATGGGTGCACTGTTTGAATTATGATGCTCTCATATAAATTAAGTTGTTGAAGGGGTTTTGGTAGTGGATATAATTCCAAGTTATTTGTGATAGCACGTGAAGGAGTTTGGTTGTTGTCAAGTTTTGTAGTGCAGTAACTGCAAAGTATTATGTGGTCAGTTATTTCGTATTTGTTTTCTGCTATAAGGTAGAGAGCTAATTCGAACCATTTAGTATCTTCATTGTCTTCTATTTTGTATGATAGGTCTACAGTTTTTGTGTTACTTTTATAAAAAGTTCTGCGGCAACATACACACACAGCTGAAGTACTTTCAAATTTTAGTATTTCTTTTCTCTATGTGTGTAGTGAATGGTTGCCATGTGCAGATTTGTTTCGAAGTTGGTTTACAGCTAATTCATCTTGTAAGTGGGTTTCACTTCCAAAATATTTTTTCTGGATATAGTTGATTTCTTCTAGTAGGTCTTTTGCTGTACCATGTAGAATAATGTTATTTAAATTGGCTAGTGCTAAAGCAGGACTTTTAGCATAGTACAGTTTATAAACTAGATTTCTTATACTTTCATGATGTGTTGATATCCTTTTGATATCATGGAAGGGTGTTTTGCAAGTTGGTCCTGTAATGCAGGCCAATGAATGTCCTTGCAGTCCTGTGTACTTGCGTACTGGACAAGCATCCATATTTTGCAGTAGTTTAATTTTGATTTTGTCTGTGCTTTTCACATATTGATTAAGGAATTGGCATAAAGACTTGAACATTTTTTTGCGAATGTTACACATTGACATGCATGGCCATTTGTACACTAGATGTTCTGATTCAGTTGAATGGAGGGGTACATCTACGTTTTCAGGGCATATTTTTGTAAGGAGTACTTCTTGTTCCATTATGGTATTATTAACTTTTTCATAACCTCGACCACTGCTAGGTATGGCAATTGTATTTGTTTGCTTTTGTTTGTAGGCTTCTTCATTAAAGTATGGTTCTGTGCTTGTAGTGTGACTCCATTCACCTCCACAGATATTTAAGAAGAAATTTCTGCTGACATTTTGTTTATTGATAAGTCTTTTTTGTAATTTAGTTATTAGTTTTGTTAGTGGTTTCGTTCTGTTTAACAATAAAATAAATAACTTTCTTTTGATAAGAAGTGCACTTTCTATCAACGCTTCTTAGATTACTTTCCTACGATAGGTTTGAAGTGTTGAACCTGGTTTCTCTCCTGTTTTTATAATATTTTGAAGGACTTTGTGACGGAACATTTTGGCTAAAATACTTTTCTTGGTATGCTTACTTTGTACTATATCAAGATTTATAGAAGAAGTTTTAGTTGTAGTGATAGTTGATTTTCTGTTAATTGTTTTTTGGGTTGTTTTACTTTTTGATAGAGAAGGCACAGTTTTTGTACTAGAAACTTCTTCTGTTTCACTACATGACTGTATTAGCTGTTGTGTTTCAACTTTTTTTTACAAATTCTACTATAGATGGATGTTTATGTTGGAGACTTTTCTTTTCATTTGCTCTACTTCTGCGTTCCTTTCTACGGAGTTGCTTTTTGGTAGGCATGCTTTAGGGTCTGTTGAAAAAAATACAGAAGGTATGGGTTGGGGTGTTCTGCAAAGCATGTGTGTTGTGTGCATGAGTGTTTGAGTGAGATGATAAAGATGTATGTAATGGTGTGTGATTGTGCATTGGGAAGTACAACTACTAGGGATGGGTATTCTTGAATTAATGTGTTAATAAACTGGGGTTCAGATGACAGAAAAAAGTAAGCCAGTGGTGTGGAGAAGTATAAATAGTATATCTAAAGCTATACAATTAAAACAGTTGTTTCTTCTACAACATCTAAATTCTAGTGGCTGGGTTGGGTAATTTGTGTGGTGAAAAATAGGAATTTGTGGGCCATTCTGCCAGTAAATCACTGTTTAAGACGTGAGGATTTTTGGTCAGGAACTATATCTATTTTTAGGCACAATTCAAATTCGGCTGCTTATTTTCAGGAGAATGGTCTTCACTGCAATTGTAAAAGAAAGAAATTAGTAATTCTGTTTATATATAGCACTGTTTTCTAATTTAGACATAGATTTTTTAAATTGAAATGCTCAGCGCCTTCCTCAAAACCATTAAAACTATGTTATGACTAACTGTAGGAAAGAAAATATCTTTACTATGGCTTGTCAAAATCATAGTGTACCACTGTATACCACTATTCCTGTAACTAAGCTTTTCAACGTAATAGTGAGTCCATGTGATAGCCTGCTTTTCCACGTAAGAGGGAGTCAATGTCATAGCCTGCTTGTCCTATATAAATGTAAGTAATTATATAAACTAAAAAAATTAAAACCAAGTATGTGTTTGTACAAATATTATTCTTTGAGATTTGATGATAGAGTGTGCATGTAATTTTGTTTGATCATATGTAGTCTATATATTTTATTTAAAAAATGTTAGTTTAACATGATTTGCGTGTGTGTACGAAGAAATTAAACGGTATAAAGGTTTGTAAGTCACAGTTCATTTTAGGAGAATGAAAAAATGATCGTAGATTCATTTTACAGATTATAGAAGGTAAAAGTCGGTTAGAAAATGTGTTCATGTACTGTATAGAAAATATGCATACCTGTAGTTTGTGTTCATGCATATGGATATGGACGAAGCTGCAAGTAGAAATCTTGGAGACTTGTCTAGTATTTCTTGTAGATTGTGCTTGCCAATGGTTTGAGACTTGTAGTCCGAGAGATTCACTGTACATTTGCAGTGCTGATCAATGATGATGCAGTTACATGTAGAGGTCTTGGATTTGATTGGTGGATGGTCATGCGATTTCTTAGCTACATCCAATGAGGGAATGTCACAGAGAGTGAAGTGGAAATGGTAGAAGGGCTATCCATGTTACGATATGTTCGCAGACATGGTGGTAGTTCTAGGACACCGCGTATTACATCCGGGGAATTTGGGATGGGGAGGCATGAAAATGAGATTGGATGAAGCAAGGGATTGGTCAGTAAAGTTTAGTGAGTGTGTTGTGCTAGGAGAGGTTTTCTCAGATATTCTTTTTGCTGAGAGAAGAACAGATAGCTATGGCTGAGTGTTTTAAAAAACAGATTTTGTGGATTTTGGGAGACTCGTGGATACATTGGTTGAAGGTGCATGCAGAAAGCTGTGGAGTATCTATAGATCTTGGATTCCCACAAGTGGAAGTGCACTGCCATGGAGTCCGTGGAATGAAGTGGCTGGACTTTCTACCTCTTTGTGCAACTTTGAAGATAGAGGAACATCCAGACATAATTGTAATTCATTGTGGAGGGAACAGTTTAGGACATGTGTCTGGAATTTCTTCGCAATTTGCAATGAAAGAAGGACTTCAGAAGATCATGGACATGTTTCCAAACTCCAAAGTAATTTTTCACGGATTGCGCAGAGACAAATGTGGCTTTGTTCTTTCTCATGTGGTCCACAAATGGAGAAAGCAAGGTGTAATGTCAATAAGGCTGTTTGTGCCTTCCTAAGAGATGTTGGCATGTCCTCTTTTCACAATGAAAATATGATGTTTCGTAGTAAATCTTAACTATGCTGGCAATCAGATTTTTCTGAGAAAGGTACAAAATGCATTGCGACCTTTTTTAGAAATGCAGCATGCATTTCGAAGTAGGTGTTAAGTATTTATCATTTTTGACATATAAACACCTCCCAAAGGCTCTTTTCAGAGCCACCACTTCCTCCCAGAGAAAAATGCAATGGTTACAATAGGGTAGCATCCCAATTTTTTTTATGTTTGCGACCTGTCCGCAGACTTTCAAGAAATAGAAAGGGCCCTGCGTTATTTATCTTTACTTCTGTTTTTTAACTGTGAAAGGCGGCTCTGAAAAGCCATCATTTTTTCATTTTTGTTATTTTGTATTTTTTTTTGGTTTCATTACACACAACACACTAGGAGAGGAGGGGAAAGGAGGGTAAAGGGGGGACACCACCCACAGGGATAAGAAAGGGCGAGCTGAGAGAGTAAGATGTAGAGTGGGTTTTATTTGGGTAGTGAGCAGGTCTTCTCGTGCTCTGAGATGATAGTCTCAAAAGCACTGCAAAGTCGCTCACCCCTGCAGAGTACTGTGTCACAGTACATACATACAACTGTGACCCACGAAAGGTAAGGGTCATCAGAATTCTGTATGGCCTCTGAGGCAGTTTGAGGAAGACGCTGTCCCAGAGAGGTGTTCCTTGTGGTGACAGGATCAGAAACGGAGGATGAAGTAGAGGCAGTCAACCTACTACGCTCTTTGCAAGGTACAACCTTGCGAATGGCCCCGGTTTGGAATGAGTTCAGGTGTCGCTTCATGGTTGTAGTCCCAAAGCTATATGAACCATGCCTCCCGCGACTGAGTACCATTTTGCACTTATTGCAGGTGACACGGTTCGCACAAGCCTTAGGACCATTCCCATGAACGGTAAACAACCGCCACACCCAAGAATCACGCCGAGGGCGGGTAGTAGGGTTTTCCTCTACCTCATTCTCATCATCCTCTTCTTCCTCCTCTGTATCCTCACTCCTGTTCCCCTCTTCAGGGCCTTGGGAAGGTCGTGGTGGTGGAGGGGATGGGGGTGGTGCTGAGGCAGACACAGCACCAGGTGGCAGCAGTGGAGCCACAGAAGCCATCAGGTTGAAGATGGAAATCTGCAGGTTGCAGCAAAAATCTCTGTGCTCTGTAGAATAGCCAGAAACACAATGAGAATGAGCTCTAGGGCGTGGTCTTTTATAGGGGTGCTTGTGCGCGGTTCGTGGACATGCGCGCCATCCGCAAGACAGATCGAACACCAAAAAGGTTCAAAAAGTCACAAAAACTATGTGGAAACTTAGGATTAGTATGTGGGATTTGTGGTATGTTGAGGTTTTAATGAGAAATATTTTGGATTACTTGGAAATGTACTTTTAAAGTGTTCGGGGACACGAACAGTGTCCGCATTCAGAACACGCGATCAGTGTGGGCGCGATCGCATGATTGTTTCATGAGCCTGTTCGCTAAGGTAGCAGCCGTCCGCAGGACACCCAATGTACGGACATTGTTTTGCGCATGTGTGTTAATGTTCTACGGACAGTGTTCGGGTCCTGAACTAATTAAAAGTGTGTCACACGTGAAACGAACAGTTACGGACAGTCGTTTGTTCTTAGCACAGTTTAATTTACTTGTGCACAATACGGACAGACATAGTGTCTCAAGCACACCTCCATTTTCGTTTATTTACGAACAATTCAGGACACCACGAGTGTTCTTAGAACAGTTTCAACTTGCTAGCCAACACTACGAACAGGCATAGTGTTCTTAAGGACACCTCCTTAATCGTTTATTTACAAACATTTCAGGACACTACGAGTGTTCTTAGGACATTTTCAACTTGCATGAGAACATTACGGACAGATATACAGGGTAATTCATAGAATTTCGCAGAAAAGTGTTGCAAGCGGCTGGCGCAGAGTGTCCGCGTGCGATTGTCTGCGCCAGGCGTGTGCGCCAAAACCGATTTCCGCGCACAGCGTATTCATGGATTTTAGGCTCCCAAACCCGCCGTGGCACAGAGTATCGCAGTGACCCTGCAGCAGCGCCAGTAACGCCCCCAAGAACGCCCTCGCGCAAGGAAAAGCCATCAAAATCGCGAAATCATCGCAAAGGGCTGCGCTAACCCTGGACCAGTTACAGGGCTGCCAAACAAGGAACGCAAAGCGGGTAACGTTCATATCAGGGGTACGCAGGAAGTTTTACATGCGATTAGCCAGGGTACGTGTATGACAGGGGTACGCATGAAGTTAAACACGCGATTAGCCAGGGTACGTGTATTACAGGGGTACGCGTGAATATTCACACGCAATTTGGCTGGGTACATGTATGACAGGGGTACGCGGGAATAATCACACGCGATTTGGCTGGGTACGTGTATTACAGGGGTGCGCAGGAATTATCACACGCGATTTGGCTGGGTACGTGTATTACAGGGTTGCATGGGAATAATCACACGCGATTAGGCTGGGTGGGTCCTCACAGGTGTACCCTGTACACCCTCCATGGCCCCTGCAGGCAGCCCACAAAACAGGGGACTACCCTGCACACCTGCTCATGTCTCCCACCCCCCACCCCCCCAGCAGTGTGGGGCACCCTCCACCAGGCCTCCACCCATTTCTCCCACCACCCCACCCCCCAGCCACCATGGGCAGCCCCCACCAGGCTCCCACCCATGTCTACCACCCCCCAGCCACCATGGGCAGCCCCCACCAGGCCCCCACTCATGTCTCCCACCACCCCACCCCCCCAGCAGTGTGGGACACCCTCCACCAGGCCCCCACCCATGTCTCCCACCACCCCCACCCCCCAGCCACCATGGGCAGCCTCCACCAGGCCCCCACTCATGTCTCCCACCATCCCCACCCCCCCAGCAGTGTGGGGCACCCTCCACCAGGCCCCCACCCATGTCTCCCACCACCCCCACCCCCCAGCCACCATGGGAATCCCCCACCAGGCCCCCACTCATGTCTCCCGACCACCCCCACACCCCCAGCAGTGTGGGGCACCCTCCACCAGGCCCCACCCATGTCTCCCACCACCCACACCCCCCAGCCACCATGGGCAGCCCCCACCAGGCCCCCACTCATGTCTCCCACCACCCCCACCCCCCAGCAGTGCAGGGGCAGCCTCCACCAGGCCCCCACTCATGTCTCCCACCACCCCACCCCCCAGCCACCATGGGCAGCCTCCACCAGGCCCCCACTCATGTCCCCCATCACCCCCACACCCCAGCAGTGCAGGGGCATCCCCCACCAGGCCCCCACTCATGTCTCCCACATCCCCCACCCCCCCAGCAGTGTGGGGCACCCTCCACCAGGCCCCCACCCATGTCTCCCACCACCCCCACCCCCCAGCCACCATGGGCAGGCCCCACCAGGCTCCCACCCATGTCTACCACCCACCAGCCACCATGGGCAGCCCCCACCAGGCCCCCACCCATGTCTCCCACCACCCCCACCCCCCAGCCACCATGGGCAGCCCCCACCAGGCCCCCACCCATGTCTACCAGCCCCCCACCCCCCAGCCACCATGGGCAGCCTCCACCAGGCACCCACTCATGTCCCCTATCACCCCCCACCCCCCAGCCACCATGGGCAGCCTCGACCAGGCCCCCACTCATGGCCCCTATCACCCCCACCCCCCAGCCACCATGGGCAGCCCCCACCAGGCCCCCACTCATGTCTCCCACCACCCCCACCCCCCAACAGTGCAGGGGCAGCCTCCACCAGGCCCCCACTCATGTCTCCCACCACCCCCAGCCCCCCAGCAGTGTGGGGCACCCTCCACCAGGCCCCCACTCATGTCTCCCACCACCCCCACCCCCCAGCCACCATGGGCAGCCTCCACCAGCCCCCCACTCATGTCCCCTATCACCCCCACCCCCCAGCCACCATGGGCAGCCCCCACCAGGCTCCCACCCATGTCTACCACCCCCCAGCCACCATGGGCAGACCCCACCAGGCCCCCACTCATGTCTCCCACCACCCCACCCCCCCAGCAGTGTGGGACACCCTCCACCAGGCCCCCACCCATGTCTCCCACCACCCCCACCCCCATCCACCATGGGCAGCCTCCACCAGGCCCCCACTCATGTCTCCCACCACCCCCACCCCCCTAGCAGTGTGGGGCACCCTCCACCAGGACCCCACCCATGTCTCCCACCATCCCCAGCCACCATGGGCATCCCCCAAAAGGCCCCCACTCATGTCTCCCGACCACCCCCACCCCCCCAGCAGTGTGGGGCACCCTCCACCAGGCCCCATCCATGTCTCCCACCACCCCCACCCCCCAGCCACCATGGGCAGCCCCCACCAGGCCCCCACTCATGTCTCCCACCACCCCCACCCCCCAGCAGTGCAGGGGCAGCCTCCACCAGGCCCCCACTCATGTCTCCCACCACCCCCACCCCCCAGCCACCATGGGCAGCCTCCACCAGGCCCCCACTCATGTCCCCTATCACCCCCACACCCCAGTAGTGCAGGGGCATCCCCCACCAGGCCCCCACTCATGTCGCCCACCACCCCCACCCCCCCAGCAGTGTGGGCAGCCTCCACCAGGCCCCCACCCATGTCTCCCACCACCCCCACCCCCCAGCCACCATGGGCAGCCCCCACCAGACCCCCACCCATGTCTCCCACCACCACCACCCCCCAGCCACCATGGGCATCCCCCACCAGGCCCCCACTCATGTCCCCTATCACCCCCACCCCCCAGCAGTGCAGGGGCATCCCCCACCAGGCCCCCACTCATGTCTCCCACCACCCCCACCCCCCCAGCAGTGTGGGGCACCCTCCACCAGGCCCCCACTCATGTCTCCCACCACCCCCACCCCCCAGCAGTGTGGGGCACCCTCCACCAGGCCCCCACTCATGTCCCCCTGCCCACAGGCCCTGACAATCCTCAAGCATGGGCCTCATGGCCAGCCACCACAGCCCAAAGACACAGCCAAGTATTACATGCGCCCATGATACTACTCCAATGGAAACAATGTAAATCAACACATGTGTCTCACACACACACAATGGTTGCAAGTGAACCTGAAAACCCATATCATGACATGCATGAAAACAATGAGATGAAACCACACATTGAAGAATAAAAAAATCCAAATAATGTATTAATAACAACAGTAATGGCAATCAAAATTAAACAAAATACACAAGTAAAAAAAAAACAAAAATAAGCTGGCTGTCCCTTTTCAAATTAAAATTAAAATCAATAAATGATAATCCAAAAAACATTCTTCCAAAGTTCAACTCCATAAAAAGGAAATGAAGGGAAAAAAGAAATAGAACACCATTGCTCCCTGGGAAAAAATATTCATAGTAAAAAAAATGTACAAAATCCAAAGTCCAACTATGTACAAAGTATTCAGGGTCCATCATCCCAACAGAAGAAATGAAACCTACCTACTAAAATGGAACTATATACAAAAGGTGGAGCAGTGTCCGTCGACTCCAAATAAAAATAAACTATAAAGGAAACCTATCACAAAATAACTATATACAATGGCGGCGGCCAGTCCAGCGGCTCACTTAGTGGTGTTCCGGGCCAGGGCATCATCAAACTCCTCGTCTATGTCCCGGAGGCGGTCCTGTTCCATGGCCCTGAGGGTCCGCATGGACGCCGACATGTTCACCTCCAACTCCCTGCGGGTTGCCTCGAGGCACTCGGCCTGCCTCAGGGCCCTCCGCATAGAGTTCTCCGCCCTGACCATCGTGAGCCGCGCCTCTTCCGCCTGCCGCCGCTCCGCATCTATGGCGTGGCCCAACCGCTGCCACACGGAAGACACTTCCCGTCCAGGGTCCTCCTGCACTCCGGCCGATGCCTGCCTCTCCGATGTTGAAGGCCCCGAGCTATCGTGGTTCCCACCTACAGCCTCCTGCTACTTCAGCTGCTGCTGTCCATGTGCCCTGTCCGATGGTGCCTGCACATCCTCCTCCAGCTGGGGTGCAGTCGTTGATGTGGCCACCCCTGCTGGACGTCCGACTCCCGACTGTGGCAGGGATCTGTTGTCCACCAGCCTGGCCGCACGGTCAGAGGCAGCTCCACAGGGCACCCAGGTGACACATGGGTGGGAAGATGGCATGGAGGACGACTGGGGCATAGGGGGTTCCGTGGAGGAGGGGGTCGGAACAAGGTCCAGGAAACAGAGGAATCCAGCCCTGGTGAGCTGTCCCAGTGGGTCAACGCAGTCAACGAGCCATGCGAGAATACGTGCAGACTCATAATGAAAAGACTGCAGATCAGCTCGCATGGCCCGTTGACGCAACGCCACCCCACCCTGGACAGGCTCAACCTGGTGCAGGATAGCCACATCCGCAGGGAGAGGAAGGCCAGGTGTTGTAAGCCAATCCCCTCCCTGAGAACGGGTCTGGAGGTAGGCATCCCTGCTGGTGCAAGATGAAGCATTGATAGGAGCAGGGACAGGATTGCACACAGGCACCTCCGCGGCGGCCTGTGCTGCCTCCTGTCCCAGATCCTGCACTGCACCACTAGCACCAGTGGAAACCCAACCTCCAGACCCCGCCTCTGTCGCTTGCACAGCCTCCTCCTCCTCCAAACCCCCCACCAACCTGGATTACTCCATGCTATCTTCCTCCGTTGGGCCCTGTGGGGTCCCAGCTGCCCCCTCTGCTGCCGAGGAGTACAACTCCAACCTCCACCTCTTGGACATCCCCTCGGCAGCTGCGGCCTGGGACACGGCACCGGACTCCTCACTCCCTGACGAGATCAGAACCTGGGAGGGGAACCGGGCCTTGCGTCTCCGGCTGGTGGTGCGACCCCTGCCGCTGTGCTCCACAGCACCTTCTCCGCCCTCTTCATCAGTTGACGCTGCAGACAGGGAGAAAGAAAACACAGGCATCAGGGCACTGTCCAATGGGCTCATACACACATGACAGTCATACATGAGTGGCATTGGTAAACCTCAGACATGGCATCACAATCCCCAACACACATGTCATTTCAACTTGCACACATGAGCCATACCACAGCCATATTGCAAAAGCCAGCACATCCATTCACATACAACAGCATGAGCAGCCAAAGGTCATCCACAAATCACATGCAACATAGGGAGTACACTACACATGCACACACACCACCAAACTTGCATGCATGTGTACACCTCCGCTAACTGTCGCAGTGTACCGATCGACATCCATGTCACACCTGACAATCATTCCTCCACATCCTGTGCCATGCAAGCCCACACACACAAGCACCATCCATGTGTCACACATGAGACCCCTCGCATGTGTCACCCTCACGGCCCTGTACACCCCCCTACTTGGCCACATAAAAATACATGTTCAACCTGCACACTCCTGGCACACCACACGCACAGCTCACAATCAGTATGCATGTACACTTACTGCTCGACTCCAGACGGGTCTACCTCTCAAGGACCTGGACGTGGAGCGCTGGGGATATGCGTTCCAGGACCCTCATCTGATCTTCCGACAAGTGGCCCCGGCGCCCCTTAGCATCCGCTGCCTTCAGGAGGCGCCGGGCCTTGTTGAGGGTCCTGGACCTGAAGTCCTCCCAGCGCTTCCTGACAAGTTCGTAGTCGCGGACTGCCACCTCCTCCGCGTTGATGGCAGTCATGATGTCCATCCAGATCCGAGTCCGTCCTTCCTTGTCGGCGCGCAACCTTTCGAAGAGGGCATCATACTGCCCCAGGACATGCTCCATCAGGACACCAACTTCGGCGGCAGTGAAGCTGGTGCCCCTCTGCATCCTTGGCCGGGGGTTGCCACTGGTGCCAGATGTTGCAGTGCCCGACATGGCAACCCCAGAGGCAGGAGTGGGAGGGCAACTGGGTCCTGGGGCTGGGCTGTGGGGCGATGGAAAAGCAGTCGGGAGTCTTCGGGTGGTCAAAGCAACAGCACCCCTGGCTGATGTGCAGGCAGCAAATGGCAGGGCACGTGGGCAGCAGGCAGTCAGGCAGCAGCAGATGGCAGGTGGGAGCGTGCTCAGGGCTCTGGGGGGCAGTAATTCGGCCTTCTGGGCAGGAGCGTGGTTTTTCGTTTGTGAATGCGTGGCCAGCTTGATACCGAGTGATTTTGCACGTGAAAATCCAGCACGTCTGCGTGTAATCCGAGGAAAGGCCCTTAGCGCATAAGCGAGTCAGCACATGTCTGTACATTTATTGGCCCAAGGGCCACCAGCGTATGCGCGTCTAAGAAGTCACGTGCTGTTGAATATGGCACACGTTTGAAATGTTGCGTGTTAAAAAAATGAAAGACACGTCCGAGTGTCAAAGCATGTAATTGGTGGAAATGGCCTTAGCACGTACACGCGGAAGTGACAAAGCGTGTAATTTGTGGAAATGGCCCTACATGCGGAAGTGACAAAGCGTGTAATTGGTGGAAATGGCCCTACACGCGGAAGTGACAAAGCGTGTAATTGGTGGAAATCGCCTTAGCGCGTACATGCTGAAGTGACAAAGCGTGTAATTGGTGGAAATGGCCCTACACGCGGAAGTGACAAAGCGTGTAATTGGTGGAAATGGCCCTACACGTGGAAGTGACAAAGCGTGTAATTGGTGGAAATGGCCCTAGCGCGTACAGGGCCTGCATAAAAGGTATGTGTAGAACACCATTTCCTTGTACGTGCTTTTCGTGGAGAGCGAGTTGGTGAAATCTGTACTTCTTGTCATTTCACATGCGATTTACTTCACAGCGTTTCAAGTTCGTACTCCCTGTTACCTCTGACAGTTTTTTCTCTTTTTTCTCTTTTATTGGTTTTCCTGGTGCCTGTTCCCTCAAACAGCTTTCCCTTCTATTGTTGTCCTGTCTCCTCAGACAGCGTACAATTCCTCTTTTGGCGGGGGTGTTGCCAACGCGCACACACGCTTCTTTTTCACGCTCTTTTTCCTGGCAGACGGTGAGTCACGCACGTATCTAACATCTGTGCTTGTCCCGTGTGTAGCCTACCTCTTCAGAGGTCATTCTAGGCTGCGTGTGACACGCATACGTTCATTCTTGTGTTACTGGGTGTCACAGCGTAGTGCAGGTTTTTTTTTCTGCACACGTGGTCAAAGAGGGGTTGCGTGCACGTCATCTCCCTTTGTTGGGCTTCCTGTGCGTTGCGTGACCCGTCATCTTTCCCCAGGGGTCACATTCAGCCTTGCTAGAGCACTAGGGTACAATTACCATCTGGTACCCAACCCCTTTGAGCCCCAATTGCCCAGGACAATAGTTTACAGCCACTCCCATACGCACATTAACATCAGTGTCATGGTTGGGAGGCGTGGAATCCGTAAGGGTGGCAAAGGTGGACGAGCCACAAGTGGTGGCTGTGGTGGATCCGGTAGGGGACGTGGTTGTTACTTGCAGGGTGACCCTGTCCCCCCATGTGTGGAGGACCAGTCAAGGGCACCCATAATCCCCCCCTCCCCCCCTGGTTGAGGCTGATGTGGCTGACACCATCCATGCTCAGCCCTTGTTGGACCAGCCCATTGTGGCACCAGATCTGGCTGACTCCATGGATGACTTCCAGGTCAGCAGGCCTATGACACGTGCGCTGGTGCACGTTGATGTCATCAGGCCACGTGGATCAGGGGCAGCAAGGTCATCTGCTGCCCCAAGTAGGCAGGGTGGAAAGGCTGCAGGGGCAGCTGCGGCTCCATCCACCCCAGCTCTCACACACCCAGCCAGGACAGTGTCGGTCCTAGTCCATCCTGCTGACATTCCACCTGACACCATTACACTTGAGCCAATGCCTGCACCAACTCCCATGCTGAGTGTGCAATCCCACACTCCTGATACAGAGTCCACCAGGGCTCCTGCCCCTAGTGTCCAGAGCGGCGTAGGACACTCAGGATCACCACCACCTTCCAAGCGGAAGAGGAAGAGTGCTCGTCCGGCACAGGCTGATGCCCCAGACACGGCTACACAGTCCGGCCCGTCGAGGAAGCCCAGCTTCACGGATGCCGAACTGAATGCACTTGTCGAGTATGTGTCCGCATATGATAACGAAATGGTCATTGTTGCAGGATCCAGACCACTCCTGCACAACGCCAGGCACACTGGCAGACCGTTGCGGACATCGTAAGTGCCCTTGGAATCATGAGACGCACAGCCAATGATTGCTGTAAGCGCTGGAATGACCTAAAGCGCAGGGCAAAGAATAAGCTGGCCTCAAGTCATGCCACAACTCTAGTGACTGGAGGTGGGTCTCCAGTAGAAGACATGGAACTCACTCCACATGAGTCAGTCGCTGGGACCTACGTCACGGAGGAACAGATCCAAGGCGTGGGAGATCTGCCTGATTATGAGGCATTGTCCGGTGAGTGCACATGCATGTGTGTGTCATCCATGTGCATAGTGTGTGTGTGAGGGCTTCTGTTTGTGTGCCAGGTGAGGGTGTGTGCGCCTGAGTCGTTTGGTTCACCCATGTGCTTCATGTAATACATTCTGCACAGCAGCATTTGGCCATAGCAGTATCCCTTCTGCCAACAGTAGACATCTAGCCCAACAGCACGCCAGTTGCCCTTGAAGTGTCACCTTGCCACAACATTGTTGCTTATTTTTCTCTGTTCATTCAGGCAGATTGTTTGCATTTCACCACTTTTACTAGGCATTTCTCAGTCCTCTAGTCACATGTCTGACATGGCTATGGTAAAGTGGAGTGACTTTGTTACCTGGATATCATTTGTTTAGACATGTCCCTGTGCAATCGGACCATTTTGGACTGGCAGCTCCAGGTGAAAAATCAGACCTGTTTGAATTAGAAACGCTATTACATGAGGGAACTGGACTGAATGAATAAGTGCTGCCCTCCTCTCCATCTTCACTCAATAGCAATGGTACATGCCATCTGTGTGATGGCATGTGTATTTCACCTGGCAATCACTGGCCAATGTGTGATGCCACTGCCAGGCAGCATGCAGAAAATGTGTTCATCTTCCATCTTGGTGTCATCAGTGTGTGCCATTTGCCTACCCTTCATACGCAGTGAGGGTGCATGCATGGGAGGGTTTTAGTCATGTGGGACATGTGTCAATCAAGTACTGGTTCTGTTGCTTCTCAGCCCTCATTGTGTGCCATGGTGCTAATGCCTGTTTCCATTTTTTTGCCTTTATGTCTTTGCAGGGGAAGACGCACCTGATACTACTGGGGTTGTGCAGATGGTGCAGACCCAGGAGGGGTCTGAGGGCTGACCGACCACCAGTGAGGGACATGGTGTGGTGGTGAGTGAGAACCCACAACTGCTGCAGGTCGTGCTCTCAAGGGGTGTCTCTGGCTGCACCTCCCCCGAGCTGTACTCAGGTGTTGATTCAGATGATGAGACCTACGTGCCGTCGCAGGTGAGTGTTCCTGGGAGGGATTCTGTTCTGTCCAACCAACCTGCACCAGGGTCAGAACCCTCAATGGGGATGTCAGTGTTGGCAGCTACGCCTTTGGTGGTTACGGATGCAGGGTCACACTCCGCGACATCTGATCCTGTTCCTCGGCCAGCAGATCAGAGGGGGAATGCAGTCCTGCAGCCTCAGGCAGTGCCGGCACAGCAAGGCGCAGTTCGCCTTGCCCCAGACAGGTGTGGTGCCCGCCGACGTGGTGGCCGTACGCCACCTGGCAATACCGCATGGGAGCAATCCATTTACGGTATGGCAACCCAACAGGCAGCATCATCAGAGATGATGGCTCAGGCCATGGATAGGGTGGCCACTTCGATTGTCCCCCCCGAAAGGCTGATGGAGCGACTACAGCAGGCAACCGACTCCATCTGCCAGTCACACAGGGAGGACATGTTGGCGTCCAACAGGGACAGGCGGGCGGCACTGGCGACTCTGCAGGAAGCCATCTCCATAGAGTCCCAGGGCCACAGGGAAGCCCTGAGGCTGGAACTCCTTCACCTCTGGACGACGCTTGTTGAGCTTGAGGCTTCAACATACCGAAGGACAGAACAGCAGCTGGAGCGTCTCACCCATACGCTCTCAGCTGAGATGCAGGCAACTAGGGCGGATTTCCGGGCATCCCGTGAGTTGTTGCATGGGGACCTCCGCACACTCATCCTCCACAACGAGACCTACCACACCCGCATGCTTGCAGCCATGGAGGAACAGACTAGGGCCTTGCGTGGGCTGCCTCCCATAGTGCCACCACCTCCGGATGCAGCTGCACAGGGTGATAATAGCGACAGCAGTGATACTCCCACCATAGGGTAGCCGTGTGGGCCATGAGCCCATGGAGGTGTTTTTTTTCGCAAGATCAACACAGGTGGGTTTTGGTGTGCACCCTGTCCTCGGACCTACTGGGTGGCCTCCCCAACCCCCCCCCGGGCCCATTAATGGCCATTTTCGATTTTTATTTTTATTTTTTATTTTTTATTTTTTATTTTTTTTATTTGGGACAGTGTGTTGCCTTGTGTGGCTCCCATGGGCATACGCTGCATTGTGGCTGGGCACATGCAGGCTTGTCATGTATTTGGTTCAGATGCTTGGGTTTTTATCACACACACCCCTCCTGCTTCCCGTTTCCATGGGCTTGCAAAGTGTGTGCCCAAGTGACATTGAAGTACATGGTGACATTGGACTCCCACTACATGTGTGGGTAGACTAGTCAATACTGTGTATACATTCCTAGTGCATATTGCTGTTGTGTTGTACACTGCATGTTGCATTGATGTGTAACTCGTCATCCATGTCTACCTCCTAATTTGCAGGTCCTTTCCTCATGTCTACACAAGGCCCTCTACTTTGGAGATGGGGTCCATGTTGGCAGCAGTGCACCTGCAAACTCTACATGGCGGCAACACTGTACAGTTCAAAGTGGTGGGAGTGCAGGCATTTCCAGGTGGTGAGACTACTGATTCCTTACATTCGTAATGTCATGTTAATGGAAGTTTGGCGGGTCAGTAGCTGATAAGTGTTATTGCTAAATACCTGCTCAAGTGTGTTGTTGGTCCTGCATTACTGTGAGCATTTCAGGTGTTGCGAGTTTCAATTAGGGATACTGTACTTTGTGACACTTGTGTCATGTTGTGGGGATTACTTTGTTTACCTGCACATAGCATGACATGGCACGGTGTGTCGTGTGGCGGTGCTGGGGAAGGGTTGTGTGACATGGCACTGTCCTCATGTTGCATTTTGCAAGTGGGTATTCATTTTAGCTGCATGAATGTGTTTTTTCACGAAACTTCATTGGTGGTGTCTGTGTAGGTAGGGATGCACACATTGTAACACTTCTAGGTGAACAATCTCAGGCTGATATGGTTTTGACGGTTGATTCTCCAGACATTCAGGATCAGTGTCAGGTTGAGTCATCATTGATTGTCAGATGGTATGTGCCAGGGCAGTGTGCACTCCACAGGGGTGTGATTTCTATGTGAAGTAATTAGCCACTAGCTGTGTACGGGCTGCCTCCCCCCGTGCCCTTTCCCCTCCCATGCGCAGCGGGCGTGCATGTGGTTGGGGATGTGGGGGCACCACCATGTCCACGGCCAGGCCCCGGCGTGTTGCAATGTTGTGCAGGACACATGCTGCCACTATGATCCTGCACACTACTGGGGGAGCGTATAACAGCTGCCCGCCAGAACGGTCAAGGGAGCGAAAGCGTGACTTAAGCACTCCGAATGTCCGCTCCACTATGCCCCGGGTTGCAATGTGGGCTGTGTTATATCTTACCTCGGGTGGCGTGGTGGGGTTCCGAATTGGCGTCATCATGTGGGGGCTGAGAGGGTAGGCACTGTCCCCTGTGGAGGTGGTGATTGGTATCATTGGTGGGGTTGTGACCTTGCTCAGTATCTGACATGCATGCATGTGCAGTGGCATTCATACTCACCAAGCAGCCATGTATCGCCATGCCGCCCAGCTTCTAGGTCCCGGCATAGGGTGGACATTCGGTAAATAAAGCTGTCGTGGGTGGACCCAGGATAGTTGGCATATACTGAGGTGATGATTCCCTTGGCATTACATATTACCTGCATGTTGATGGAATGCCAGTGCTTGCGGTTCCTATAGATGTGCTCAGATGCCCTGGGGGGACGTAGAGCCACATGGGTGCAGTCGATGGCACCTAGCACTTTGGGGAATCGTGCCACACTGTAAAAATCCAGGGCGGCAGCATGCCTTTCTGCAGGTGTTCTGGGTAGGTATATGTGCCTGCGGACTGATGGGCGTGCAGTGATGATGTTCAAGACCTGGTGTAGGCAGCGTGACTGCGTGGCCTGTGACACCCCACCCACTATGGCACTTGTCCGATGAAATGATCCAGTGGCTAAGAAGTGCAGTACATTGAGGACCTTCTCCAGGGGGCTGAGTGCTTGGGAGCACAGGGTGGGTGATGTGAGGTCATCCTCCCACTCACCCACCAGGTCCAGTATTATGTGTGGTGGAAACCTGTACCTCCCATACACCTGGTCATCAGGCATCGCGAAAAGGCTGGTTCTGGGTGTGAAAATTCTGGCCCTGACTATCCTCCTCCTCCTCCTTTGGTAGCCCACGGCCACTGCTGCTAGGAACGGTATATTCATCCTGGCGTCTGAGCTTGTTAGTTTTTTGCGCGCAAATGTATGCGTCGCGGGTCGACGTATGCCTGCCTCCACCTGGCGTACGTGTTTCTTTGCGCGTGTTGTAGGCGAGCTTGTGAAACTTCCCGCGCACCCCTGAAATCCAGTACCCAGGCCAATAGTGTGTGGAAATTTCCGCGCACCCCGGAATACACGTGCGCTGATGTACTCGCGTGTGTACGTGCCTGCGCACACCTGAAATACACGTACATAGGCCAATCGCGTGTACGTGCACTTTTGTCCAATTGCACGCGATGACACTCTGACGTGCAGTCTTTCCACGTGTGCGCCGTCATCACGTGCTATGAGGGAAACACCTGTGCGGGTCACGTCACGGACGCGCTTACGCGCTGAGGGCCTTTGGGCCAATAGAATCGCGTATGCGTGCTGACGTGCTTACACGCTAAGGGCCTTTCGTCGAATTTCACGCTGACGTGCAGGATTTTCACGTGCCAAATCACTCCGTATCAAGCTGGCCACGCGAAAACACACAGAAGACCATGCTCCTGCCCAGAAGGCCGAATTACTGCCCCCCAGTGCCCCGAGCAGCCTCCCACGTGCCATCTGCTGCTGCCTGCCTGCCTGCCTGCCTGCTGCCACCGTGCCCTGCCATTTGGTGCCTGCACATCAGCCATCTGCAGGGGTCCAGTTGCTGTGTCCACCCCTGCTGGAACAGAAGAATCCCAACTGGGATAACATCGCTCCACAGCCCAGCCCCAGGACCCAGTTGCCCACCCACTCCTGCCTCTGGGGTTGCCATGTCGGGCACTTCGACATCTGGCACCAGTGGCAACCCCAGGCCAAAGGGGCACCAGCTTCACTGCCACCGAAGTTGGTGTCCTAGTGGAGCATGTCCTGGGGCAGTATGAAGCCCTCTTTGGATCGTCCCGCGCCAGCAAGGAAGGACGGGAGAGGATCTGGGCTGACAGTGTGGTTGCCATCAACGCGGAGTGGGTGGCAACCCGCGACGTCCAGAAGATCACGAAGCGCTGGGAGGACTTGAGGTCCAGGTCCCTTGTGAAGGCCCGGCGCCTCGTGGAGGGGGGCGGGGGCCGCATGAGTTCCATCCAGATGAGGGTCCTGGAACGCCTACGCCCAGCGCTCCACGCCCAGATCCTTGAGAGGGAGACCCGTCTGGAGTTGAGCGGTAAGTGGCCAAGCATTGCTGTGTGAGACAGGGCATGTTGCGGTGTGCTGGTTGTCTGATACTTGCCTGTATGTGTGACATAGGCCATGTATGCATGTATGTGTGCAGGGACATCATGGTAATGCATGTGCGACCAGTGATGTGTGAACCACATGGTTGTTGCATGTGTTTAAATGCGACATGGGGAGCCCTATGCAGATTTTACACATGAGAGCATGCCAGTCTCTGTTCCTGGACATGGGTGGGCGTGAGGGATGGGTGCTGATGCCAGGTACATATATGGTAGCCATGTCTGTGTGCCTGACCTGCGTGTCTGTGACGTGTGAATGCCATGGATGCATGACACATGTGTGTGACAATGCACAGATTCACTGATGCAGCCTAGTTATCCTTGTATCCGCTGTGTTTGGGGTGTATGAGGCCAGATGGATGTGACTGAGGTGAAGTGTGTGCATGTGATAGGCATGACCCATGATGCATGTGAGTTCCATATCATTGTATGTTTCAAGAGTCCATTGGACATGTATGGAAATGTCCATGGCATGCACCATGCCTGTTACTGTGTGTGTTTTGCCTGGACTGACCCATGTGTTGTGGAGAGACATGATGGAAGTGAACTTTGACAGTGGTACTCATCTGCTATTGCTTCCCATCTAGGGGACCATTGAACAGTACCCTGATGCTTGTGTTCTATGTCTCCCTCTATGCAGCGGCTAGTGAAGAAGAGGGCGGAGACGGCGCTGTGGAGCAAGGCGGCGGGGATGCCCCCACGGCTGCAGTGGATGGGGTGGGTGAGCCCCCACAGGGGCCTGCTACGGCAGAAGACAGTGAGGAGCCATCCAGGTTGGTGGTTTCCACAGAGGAGGAGGAGGCCGCCACTGAGGCACACATGGGGCCTGGTGGGGGCATCCCTGCTGGTGCAAGTGGTGCAGTCCAGGGGCAGGGGCAGGAGGCAGCACAGGTCACCGTAGAGGGGCCTGTGCATGTCGCTGTCCCTGACCCTGTGAGTGCACCACCATGCACCAGCAAGGATGCCCCGTCCCAGGCCCGTCCGCAGGTAGAGGGGATGTCCATGTCACCTGACTCCCCTCCACCTGTGGATGAGGGGACCAGTGGCCGTATGGAGAAGGTCCTGATTGGGGTCGCGATGCGCGCGGGTGCAATTCGTGATGACGTGCATGCTTCCTGGGAGGAGCACGCACGTCATCACGAAGAGCACCGTGCCGACGTGGCCCAATTGGGATCTTCCATGGTCAGGGGTTTCCTGCATGTGTCGGCCAATCTGGCGGCCCTCTCCTCCTCTGTGGAGGCTATACGCCGGTCGTTCTCCTTGCCGTCTTCTGGCCCAGATGCCACCAGGGCCCCCTGTGGACCTGCCCTGACCAATGCAGCCAGCTCGGTGGGGATCCCATCCCTGCCACAGTCGGGAGTCAGAGGTCCAGCAGGGGTGGACACCACAGCAACTATACCCCAGCAGATGGAGGATGTGCCGGCATCATCAGGCAGGGCACGTGCACGACAGCGTCGGTGGATTCCATCAGCCTGGATGCCGTTGTGCTGGCAGAGGCAGTTGCGTCGGAGGCAGCAGCAGAGTCAACATGGGAGGCATCATGGCACGGGACCATCAACATCGGAGGGGCAGGCATCGGCCGGAGGGCAGGAGGACCCAGGACAGTTAGTGTCTTCCGTGTGGCAGCGGTTGGGCCAGCAGATAGGTGCGGAGCGGCGGCGGACGGAAGAGGCGCGGCTCACGATGGTCAGGGCGGAGAACTCCATGCGGAGGGCCCTGAGGCGGGCCGAGTGCCTCAAGGCAATCCGCAGGGGGTTGGAGGAGCAGATGGCGTCGTCCTGCGGACCCTCTGGGCCATGGAACAGGACCGCCTCCGGGACATAGACGAGGAGTTTGATGATGCCCTGGCCCGGAACACCACGAAGTGAGCCGCTGGACTTGCCCGCCGCCGTTGTATATTGTTCTTTAGTTTTAGGTTTCCTTTGTTTCTTCTTATGATTTGGAGTCGACGGACACTGCTCCACTTTTTGAATATAGTTGGATTTTAGTTAGGGTTTTTTGTAGGTTTCCTTTGTTCAGTTGTGCTCATGGACCCTTGGATGTTTTGTACATAGTTCTTCATTGGATTGTTTTATTTTTTTATTTTTTATTTATTCTCCATGGAACAATGGTCTTTGCATTTATTTTTCTCTCTCGGATTGATTTTATTTTTAATGTGACTTTGAACAACATTTTTTTGGATTTGGATTTGTAGTTTTGATTTTTTTGGACGGACATGTAGCTTATCTTTTTTTCATTGCCATTGTAGTTTGTTTCATTTCATTTGCATTAATTTTTTTTTAATACAATTTTGTTTTCATACTTCACTGTGTGGTATCATCTCATTGGTTTCATGCATGTCATGTTGGGTGTTTTCCCATTCAATTGCAACCATTGTGTGTGACGGACATGGGTTCATTTGCTTTATGAAATTTCCATGTGAGTGAATGGGTTACTTGGTAGGGCCTTTTGGCTGTGGAGGCTGACCGTAACGCACATGATTGGGGATTGTGAGGACCTGGGTGCAGGGGGACATGAGTGGGGGCCTGGTGGAGGGTGCCCCTGCACTGCTGGGGGGTGGAGGTGCAGGGGGACATGAGTGGGGGCCTGGTGGAGGCTGCTCTTGGATGCTGGGGGGTGGGGGTGCAGGGGGACATGAGTTGGACATGAGTGGGGGCCTGGTGGAGGGTGCCCTGCACTGCTGGGGGGTGGGGGTGATGGGAGACATGAGTGGGGGCCTGGTGGTGCTGCCTCTGCACTGCTGGGGGGTGGGGGTGATAGGGGCCATGAGTGGGGGCCTGGTGGAGGGTGCCCATGGATGCTGGGGGGTGGGGGTGCAGGGGAACATGAGTGGGGGCCTGGTGGAGGGTGCCCCTGCACTGCTGGGGGTGGGGGTGGTGGGAGACATGAGTTGGACATGAGTGGGGGCCTGGTGGTGCTGCCCTTGCACTGCTGGGGGGGTGGGGGTGATAGGGGCCATGAGTGGGGGCCTGGTGGAGGGTGCCCCTGGATGCTGGGGGGTGGGGGTGCAGGGGGACATGAGTGGGGGCCTGGTGGAGGGTGCCCCTGCACTGCTGGGGGGTGGGGGTGATAGGGGCCATGAGTGGGGGGCTGGTGGAGGGTGCCCCTGGATGCTGGGGGGTGGGGGTGATAGGGGCCATGAGTGGGGGCCTGGTGGTGCTGCCCCTGCACTGCTGGGGGGTGGGGGTGATAGGGGCCAGGAGTGGGGGCCTGGTGGAGGGTGCCTCTGGATGCTGGGGGGTGGGGGTGATAGGGGCCATGAGTGGGGGCCTGGTGGAGGATGCTCCTGGATGCTGGTGGGTGCAGGGGGACATGGTTTGGACATGAGTGGGGGCCTGGTGGAGGGTGCCCCTGGATGCTGGGGGGTGGGGGTGCAGGGGGCCATAAGTGGGGGCCTGGTGGAGGGTGCCCCTGGATGCTGGGGGGTGGGGGTGCAGGGGGACATGAGTTGGACATGAGTGGGGGCCTGGTGGAGGGTGCCCTGCACTGCTGGGGGGTGGGGGTGATGGGAGACATGAGTGGGGGCCTGGTGATGCTGCCCCTGCACTACTGGGGGGTGGGGGTGATAAGGGCCATGCGTGGGGGCCTGGTGGAGGGTGCCCCTGGATGCTGGGGGGTGGGGGTGGTGGGAGACATGAGTTGGACATGAGTGGGGGCCTGGTGGTGCTGCCCCTGCACTGCTGGGGGATGGGGGTGATAGGGGCCATGAGTGGGGGCCTGGTGGAGGGTGCCCCTGGATGCTGGGGGGTGGGGGTGCAGGAGGACATGAGTTGGACATGAGTGGGGGCCTGGTGGAGGGTGCCCTGCACTGCTGGGGGGTGAGGGTGATGGGTGACATGAGTGGGGGCCTGGTGGTGCTGCCCCTGCACTTCTGGGGGGTGGGGGTGATAGGGGCCATGTGTGGGGGCCTGGTGGAGGGTGCCCCTGGATGCTGGGGGGTGGGGGTGGTGGGAGACATGAGTTGGACATGAGTGGGGGCCTGGTGGTGCTGCCCCTGCACTGCTGGGGCGTGGGGGTGATAGGGGCCATGAGTGGGGGCCTGGTGGAGGGTGCCCCTGGATGCTGGGGGGTGGGGGTGATAGGGGCCATGAATGGGGGCCTGGCGGAGGGTGCCCCTGGATGCTGGGGGTGGGGGTGGTGGGAGACATGAGTTGGACATGAGTGGGGGCCTGGTGGAGGGTGCCCTGCACTGCTGGGGGGTGGGGGTGATGGGAGACATGAGTGGGGGCCTGGTGGTGCTGCCCCTGCACTGCTGGGGGGTGGGGGTGATAGGGGCCATGAGTGGGGGCCTGGTGGAGGGTGCCCCTGCACTGCTGGGGGGTGGGGGTGATGGGAGACATGGGTGGGGGCCTGGTGGAAGCTGCCCCTGGTGGCTGGGGGGGTGGTGGTGGTGGTAGACATGGGTGGGGGCCTGGTGGAGGATGCCCCTGGTGGCTGGGGGGTGGGGGTGCAGGGAGCCATGAGTGGGGGCCTGGTGGAGGGTGCCCCTGGATGCTGGGGGGTGGGGGTGATGGGAGACATGAGTGGGGGCCTGGTGGTGCTGCCCCTGCACTGCTGGGGGGTGGGGGTGCAGGGGGACATGAGTTGGACATGAGTGGGGGCCTGGTGGAGGATGCCCTGCACTGCTGGGGGGTGGGGGTGATGGGAGACATGGATGGGGGCCTGGTGGAAGCTGCCCCTGGTGGCTGGGGGGTGGTGGTGGTGGTAGACATGGGTGGGGGCCTGGTGGAGGATGCCCCTCGTGGCTGGGGGGTGGGGGTGCAAGGGGCCATGAGTGGGGGCCTGCTGGAGGGTGCCCTGCACTGCTGGGGGTTGGGGGTGATGGGAGACATGAGTGGGGGCCTGGAGGTGCTGCCCCTGCACTGCTGGGGGTGGGGGTGATAGGGGCCATGCGTGGGGGCCTGGTGGAGGGTGCCCCTGCACTGCTGGGGGGTGGGGGTGATAGGGGCCATGAGTGGGGGCCTGGTGGAGGGTGCCCCTGGATGCTGGGGGGTGGGGGTGGTGGGCGACATGAGTGGGGGCCTGGTGGAGGGTGCCCCTGCACTGCTGGGGGGTGGGGGTGGTGGGAGACATGAGTTGGACATGAGTGTGGGCCTGGTGGTGCTGCCCCTGCACTGCTGGGGGGTGGGGGTGATAGGGGCCATGAGTGGGGGCCTGGTGGAGGGTGCCCCTGGATGCTGGGGGGTGGGGGTGCAGGGGGAAATGAGTTGGACATGAGTGGGGGCCTGGTGGAGGGTGCCCCACACTGCTGGGGGGTGGGGGTGCTGGGTGACATGAGCAGGTGTGCAGGGTAGTCCCCTGTGGTGTCGGCTGCCTGCAGGGGCCGTGGAGGGTGTACATGGAATACCTGGGAGCACACAGCCAAATCGCGTGTAGAATTTCCTGCGTACCCCTGAAATACACGTACCCAGCCAAATCGCGTGTGGAAATTCACGCGCACGTACCCGGCCAAATCGCGTGTGGAACTTCCCGCGCATCCCTGAAGTCCACGTACCCTGCCAAATCGCGTGTGGGACTTCCCGGGCACCCCTGAGATCCACATACCCAGCCAAGTCGCGTGTGGAAATTCCTGCGCACGTACCCGGCCAAATCGCGTGTGGAACTTCCCGCGCACCCCTGAAATCCACGTACCCTGCCAAATCGCGTGTGGGACTTCCCGTGCACCCCTGAGATCCACGTACCCAGCCAAGTCGCGTGTGGACATTCCCGCGCACGTACCCGGCCAAATCGCGTGTGGAACTTCCCGCGCACCCCTGAAATCCACGCACCCTGCCAAATCGGGTGTGGAAATTCCTGCGCACGTACCCGGCCAAATCGTGTGTGGAACTTCCCGCGCACCCCTGAAATCCACGTACCCTGCCAAATCGCGTGTGAGACTTCCCGCGCACCCCTGAGATCCACATACCCTGCCAAATCGTGTGTGGAACTTCCCGTGTACCCCTGAAATCCATGTACCCTGCCAAATCGCGTGTGAAAGTTCCCGCGCACCCCGGAATACCCACACACGTTATTTTTCAGTCAGCGGGTGTCCGTGTTTGTGGGTACCCCTTTGCACATCATTTGTCCTGGAGGGCCACAGTATAGGACATTCATCATAGCTGTATATAGGTGCTATTTGTTGGCGCACCTTTTGGCGCAGATTTATTACAGGCGCAGAGACGCTACCGCCTGCTTTCTTGTGGCGGTCGTGTTTGTGCCTGTGCGCTGGTTTGACCCTGCGCTTTTTTGCCCTATTCGATTCCATGAATACGTGTTGTAGGCGAGCGTGTGGGTGTTCCGCGCACTTGCACCCTGTACTTCACCCGTGACGCCCACATTTTGGCAAGTTGTTCCCCATTCCGAGTGTTACGCCCCGTGTTCCGCCTACTTTTGTTGTGTGCGTCGCGCTATGTGCGATTTTCGCTGTGGCCTGTGCGATTTTCGCTGTGACCTGGCGCATGCCGTTAGATGGCCTGTGCGCCAACGTGCGCCGCGCACTTTTTAGTGCACATCCGATGGTTTTCTCGCGCACGGCCTTCCATGAATCGATGTGCGCTGCTTTTCGTGCGATTTTTGCACTTGCACTGCGATTTTCGCTATTCCACTGCGAATCGCACGTTTTTGGCCACTTGCGCCGTGCTAATTATTCCATGAATCGGCCTGTTTGTGTCCTCAGGACACTTACATTTTCGTTTATTTACGAACATTTCCGAACAACCGCGCGGTCCGTGGACACCTAAATTGGTTTTACCACAAAGAACTGAAAGTAATTACAACACAATATAAAAAAGTTACTTTATTTAACATATATAAACAATTTATGACTGAGAAGGTGTGGTAGAAATGGAAACAAAAACAGGAGAATTAGGGTTTTCAATATGAGTGGGATCAGGTGAAGAAGGGATGGAAATCTCATCAAAACGTTGTGGTCCATGCAGAGAGTTTGGGGTTAAATGAATGGGATATGGTGAGGGGGGACAAGTACAGGTGGGACAATGGTATGTTGTTGGTGGTTTTAAGTTATCTTCCACAAAGTTCTTTAAATCCGTAAAATTTGACATAAATTGGTCCATTTTGTGGGTAATGTGTTCAAGAGTGTTATCCACCACTTTTTTTTCTTTGGAAGTTGCAATTTTAGTAGGGTCTGTAAAAAAAATGTATATGTTGAATGTATACAAAATAATATTTATTAATTGGTTTATATAGTAAAGTGTGTACCATTAGGTGGACTATCTTCTAATATTTTGTGTCTTGAGAAATGGTCCTCTAGCCAGTCCAGAGTACTACACATTTCTGTAAGAAAACAAAAAAGTAATATATTTTTTTTTTCTAATATAGAAAGTTTATAAATATATGAGTAAAATGAAGTGCACTTACTATTTCTGGTAAGATATGTAATCAGTAGTCTACACGTCTGGTCTTGCTGTTAGTTGTGGAGTGTCTGTGAGGTAATTATGTTGGAAGCCACTTTATCTTCTTTTGGTATATTCCATTTTTAGAACATATTGTTTTTAAATGAATAGTTAGTGTGTTACATATATGGGTTACATTTCTTAAGTATTACAACATATACTTTGTATGTGTTCTGCTTTGTGAATTTGTTAAATGTTCCTATGTTATGATATAACATAGCACATACCCCCCCAGAGTTTTTAGGTGCTGGTACTGTTGTCCGAACATGTCCGTGGACCGTCAAATTCAGTGGAAAGGGTTCAGTATGTTCCATATTACATGTACATAAAGTCAAAGTTATTATTGTTAAGTTGCGCTGCTAAAAACCTATGAAATTCAGTAAAAAAACTTTGTTAAAGGGACGTTATGGTTAAGTTGTGCCACTAAAAACCTATCAAATTCAGTAACAAAAACGTTGTTAAAGGGACGTTATGGTTCAAAGTAAAACCAAAAATCCCCTGAAATTCAGCAGTTATGGTAAGATAAGCAACCATAACTCGTGCCACCGTGCACTGCTAACACTAACACCCAGGACATAAAAGATGACATCACAAATGACATTGATGACATCACTGATGACATCACATGGCTGGCTCTACCTTTTTTTCCTTTACTGACATATCTAAGCCACATAGTTTTCTTCAGTAACAGTCAGGAAGTAAACATTAAAAAAAGGTACTATATTTGTAGACTTAGGGTCAAGTCATATCATATGAAACATATATGTAGCGGAAGACACAGGCTTGAAAGAGAGCAAACCTTTCTGTGCATGAAGATAATCATTAGAGTTATCAGCACTTTCTCATAGTTTAATTTTTATTACTATACCTTCCCTGTATATGCTCATATTTGTATACATTGTACTGACACTCCTTTCCTTAGGGTTCACTGACATCATTTGATACACATACATACAGTAAGTAGCACCTTTGAAACAGAGCAATCATTTCTCTGCATAAACATAATCAGTTAGGTTATGAACTCTTCTGCTACTACTTCTGCTTTTTTGCTTACTTCTCTGTCCCGGTATATACTCATATTTGTATGTGTTGTTGTCTCTTTGTGTTTTGTCTGTATTAAGTGTAATTATGTATTAAGTGGGTTTTATTAGCTACTTATTACATGTTAGATTATGAATATTGCACCTTCATCATGTATACTGCACACTCTGCCTAAGTTTCTGCATGAGTTGCTTAGTATACTGGATAGAACTTCATAATAGAATGCTATTTATATCAATGCATTGCGTAATGCACTAATTAGCTCATGATATTTATTCAAATGATCCTTCACACTTTTTGGTCAACATTATAAGAATCCCTCCTACAGAGTTCTCATGAAAAATAAATGCACATGTGATGTCATCAGTGATGTCATCAATGACATTTGTGATGTCATCTTTGATGTCCTCGGTGTTAGTGTTAGCAGTGCACGGTGGCGCATGTGATGGTTGCTTATCTTACCATAACTGCCGAACTTCAGGGGGTTTTCCGTTTTACTTTGAACCATAACGTCCCTTTAACAAAGTTTTTTTACTGAATTTGATAGGTTTTTAGTAGCGCAACTTAACCATAAAGTCCCTTTTAACAACGTTTTTTCACTGAATATATATATATATATATATATATATGTATATTAATTTACCTACAACAAGAAACACAGAGCAATAGAGAACCAAGACCAATAGTGTTGCAACATGTCAGGCTGCTAAAACTAATACAGTGTAAAGTCTCCTAAAACAGGGTGAGTTTCCTCCTGAGAGCACAGCGTCTCAGGTGGAAAGGGGGAGGAGCTGGTTGGTGCAGTGCTCACTCCCATGCAGCAATAAAAAACACACAAAGAATTGGTCGTCACCCACAATAAGACAAAAATACTACCCCACAAACTTATTAATAGAATATCGCAAGGAGGTATTTTAGCGCAATATTTACATGTGGTGACTGCAAACATGTTGTACACACCATACCCAATAACCCAAGCTTATATGAAATAAAAACACACACTCTCTACAGAAGACCACCCCGCCTTTACATCACACTCATCAAATGGGGGTGAAAGTAGGGCCAGATCCTTTTGTGAAGCTTAACCACAGCACATTGGAAGACCAGTGGGTGACTGCATATGTTGTTCGAGTCTCTAGAGGAATATGTACACCTTAAGTAACTGTGTATAGTAAAACAAGTGAGAAACTGAGTAATTAGCACTCACCCACCCATCAATCCCTCACACCCATTCCCTCCCACCTCCCTCAGCTCCCCACGTCCATGCCATCCCACTTCACGCATGCCCTCCCTCCACCCTAAAACCAACACTAACCTATTTTAAAAAATTACACATTGAAACATAGATTCTGAAAATCAAACTAAGATTACTGCGAGCAACCAGTAGTTTACTGACATATTTAGAAATGCATTAATTAAAATACTGCTGAGGCCTAGTCTAGTGGTGAGGCGTGTTCTGTGGTGTTGGATGTAGAGAGACGATGCCCGGTTCTACCTACAAGGAGAAAAACAGCTTCAAATATTTTGCTGTGAACCAGCTGGCCAGGGAAGTGCAAGCAGCAAACTTACTGTGTTGGGTGTAGAAAAGACAATGCCCGATTCCACCTGCAAAAAAAAAGACGAATGCAGAGATTTTGCCGTCAACCAGCTGCCCAGGGGAGTGCAAGGTGGGAGAACTCTCTGCCCATCAGGCACTCTGATGGGCAGGTTGGATAGACACAAACTGCATGGGCCTAATCTAGTGGCAATCCCTGGTCTACTGTGTTGGCTGTAGGGGAGACGATGCACGGTTCCACCTGCAAAAAAAAAAAGATGGATGCAAAGATTTTGCCGTAAACCAGCTGCCCAAGGGAGCTCAAGGTGGGAAAACTCTCTGCCCATCAGGCACTCTGATGGGCAGGTTGGATAGACGCAAACTGCATGGGCCTAATCTAGTGGCAATCCCTGGACTACTGTGTTGGGTGTAGAGAAGACGATGACCGTGTCCACCTGCAAAAATAAGACAGATGCAGAGATTTTGCCATCAACCAGCTGCCCAGGGGAGCTCAAGGTGGGAGAACTCTCTGCCCATCAGGCACTCCGATGGACAGGTTGGATAGACACAAACTGCATGGGCCTAATCTAGTGGCAGGCCCCTGTATTCATTTTCAATTTACATGGAGGAGATACACCTGACAAAAACATTTCCATTTCTAGAAAAAGAAGAGTGCAGTTAATAAACTTGGATTCCTAGTAAGTATACCATCCTGCTTGGAAAATCACCACACGGCGTCCACAGTGTAGGTATACCCATCTAGTCACTGACTTACCTCGAAGTTGATTTCATTGATCTTCAACACTTGCCTGCACATTGGTCTGGTAGTATGCATAGACATCCACAGCAACCATTCTCAATGAAGTAATTCCGAAAACAAAGAGAAAATAAGTCAGACATACAAAAGAGGCACACTCCCTCCCCCCACCCACTAGAGCTGATTTCAGTTGTCTAGTTTCTATGTCTCAGCAGGCTAACAGTTGAACCTATTACAAAGACATACCAGCAGGTGTCCTCACTATATCCAAACCCTCAATTCTCCCAAACCAACTGACCTATCTTCAAATATCCTATTACTTTACATTACACACAGCTACAGGGTACCTATCACTTGGTAATGTTATGCCTTCCAGTACCTGATTAAACTTGGCAGACCTAACTTGCATAAAATATGTATATACAGATTAACCTCAGACACTCTTGTACCAAAGACATCAAAACAACTTTACACTTCATGATATTCATAGTCTAGTCACCTAACACTTTAAGACTAACCAGTAATGAGACTGGGTGTGGGCACAGTGAGAGGTGTAGCCTTGATACAGGTTAAAAAGCGAGGACCAACTTAAGGTTTTTCAGGACATGAGCACTTTCCCCCTCCTTGGCAATATAACAGAAATAGAAATATCTGGTCCCACAAACCCTGAGCATGGCATGCATTTGACATTTAGGTAAACATAGCATCATCAGAAAAGAAAAACTCCAGAGACGGCTCCACAAACAGAAGACCCCTTAAGCCTGAGAGCACTCCGATTAGCACATATGACCCTCACCACCACAGCAAAATCAAACCACAAAATAACCATCATGTAAGCCTCAAACAAGAAGAGAGTGACCTTCCAAGTTATGAAACATGTCCTTGAACTACTGCTGGACCCTGCAACACCACAATTCATCATCAAGTGCAATACCAGCAACAGCTTCTTCCCCCATCAAATGCACCCTACTTTTATCCTCCTTGTATACCGCACACCCTTGCTTTCTAGCTAGTTTTGTGCTTTATAAATCCCATACATACTTGCATTCAAGATACACACATTTTTATTGTGGCCATCATAAGATTGTCTTCACTTCCTTTATGCTAGTTTTTTTTTTAGATGCTTTGGTTTAGCAATATCACTGTTGGACTATTTGATGGTGGCTTCTCTCCTATCGTGGTGTATCCAATGCTTTTTAGTGTCTACTGAAAAAGACAAGGTGGTGTTAGTCCTGAACTGTAGGTGGATTTAAATAGGCCATTACTGAAATATAGACCTACATGTACCTCAAAGAAAACAGCTTTCTTCTAGGGAGATGTTTCATGGTAAAAATGCCAATCTATCTGTCTAGTCTAAAATGAGAATGTTATGCAAAGATATATTAAATCGGAAGGTTTGCAGAGAACACAAACACAGTTTAGATGAATTAGGGATGTAGGTATGTGCTTGATAGCCTAATTTGAACTAGCACATATCAGTGTTTTTGCCATGAGATAACTGCCCAACAGGAAGGAGGCAAACCCGGTGGGGACAGTCTGTGAACCCCAACCATGTAGTGACAGAAATGTTGAGCGGTTGACAGTGTGCTGGGAGAGGTTGAGCAGGCCATTTCAGAAGCGATCCTTCACTTTATGTTTTTAGTTGGCCTTCCTAAATATGTTGTGGCCAAACATGAGTCAACTGCTCTCTGTGCCACAGGCAACGAAGATGCTGTATGCATTTAATACAGTTGTGACACTCAATGTTAAAAACAAGAGGAACCGAACCCTCGACCTCGGGAAAGGTGTTCTACAGGCCTTTCAACCTTTTCAAATTAAAAGCTCCTCGAGTCTCAGGGGGCCTCCCAGCAACTACCCCTATTGTATAACCCTCAATGCTGAATTCCAAACTAACCCGACAAGGCACAGTTCTTGAAAGTGAAACAGTCCATGTAGGCCAGTGTCACGTGACTATTGGAATTAAAAACTCAGACAAACCTTAGGGTGAACACCCCCAATGAAAACAAGTGTGGGTGCCACCATTCAAAGCCTCATTACTGCTGAGGTTGAGGTTCTGTGTGAGGGCTCAAATACAATCATTACTTCACATGTTCCCCCTACACCACGGCCATTCGCGATGTCTCCATGACACAACCCGCCTGAAAAAACAGTAGGTTGAAATGCACAAACAGGTCATTTGCTCATGGACACACCTGGGTAAAGGTGGATCGAGGAATAGCCTCCAAAAGCACAGTACCATTCACCCCCGAGGGGCTGATGAAAAGGTGTTGAGGCAAGCAGAGAAAGTGATGGGCACAAGGGGAGGTGCCGAGGCAGCTGCAGATAGAGAGGAAATGATGGAGAGATTTTGACAAAGGTGAGGGCAACAATGAGATGATGGAGATGTGCTTTGGAATATGCAGAGACCGAGGGACTGATGGAGAGGTAACAGGGCAGGTGTGTGCAGCGAGCAACAGACGGAAAGCTGCTGGATTGAGATGGATTCAGCAAGAGGCTGACAAAGAGGTGGTGTGGAATATAATGGAAGTGAGGGACTGGTATAGATCTGTTGAGGCAAGCGGAGACAGTAAAAGGCCTGGAGGAGAGGTATTGACACCATGCAACATTAGAAAAATATCTTTCAAAGTGTTGGTGCTGTCATTAATTGCAATGCAAGCTCACTTCCTCAGGCTCCTGCATGCAGACAGCGTCACACATGCACAAACATTCGCACATACTGACACACATTAATTCTCAATTGTAAACAAGCAGACACTCATGCTTTCTTGAGCGCACACCAACAATTGTTTTCACCGCTTTACCTAATGATCAATTGCACTCCCCAACCTCTAATCGTCCAAATGCACGCTCCAGCCTACCTGGCACAACCCCCCCAAGCAGGCCTCTACTGCCACCTTGGCCCACTGCACTCTCTTGCACCTTCCAATCCCACACTCCATTGCATTACCCAGCTGTACGTCGACTCCTGGTCCAGCAGGGTCTTCTTGAGGACTTTGAGGAGGTGCTGGAAGTTGCTCCTGTTCATGGTGCTTCACTTCTCCATCTTTGGATTGTGACAAGGGGAAGCCTCATTCACTGTGGGGGCAAAAACAGGACAAAAGTCTGTGGTTTAGAGACATGGGTGGAACCCCCGAATGGCACCCTCCCCCCAGGACTGCAATGTGTTTTCAAGAAGCCTCTACACACAAGTGGGGTGGAAGACTGGTTACAAGGGGTGAGATGGAGAAACACATTCCCTTTCAACACTGGTTCCTCCACAGCTCTAAAAACGTGTCTCTTTCCGCAAACCTGATTAAGACCACCCAGAGCCGCTGAATCGCCACAACACCATGCACCATGGATCAACATGAGTCTACTACACATGCCTAGCTGCCTGCCGTGCCATTTCCCTCTGAGAGAAACTATCACAATACGTGTGAATATAATCCGGAACAGTGGGCTTGTAAGAATAAACCATCCACTCCAGACACCACCTCCCCTATCATTATGCTCACTCTCTACACCAACACTCAATAGAGTGCAACTACACCCCTTGATCAATTCGGCTTAGCTAATCACATACAAGCAATACTCCATGAACACCTCAACATCCTGCTAGAATGCAGCTATACCCAATGAGAAATCGACCTAGCTGCACACATAAACGTCCTACACAGGGATAATGCTGCCAGAAGGCAATCTCGGAGACCAACCACCAGACTGCACACATTCAACTGATATCTCAATACCACCACAACTAATACTAGGATGCAGCTACCATCAGGCAATCGGTGACACTGCTTCCATGGCACATCTGCTGCGTAGAATCCTGCACCACTTTATCCTCTTCACTGGCTTCATAACTCGTGAATGTTCTATTTTCAGTTGCTGCCTTCCATCTCACTCCTGGCACTGCACCCAATCCACGTGTTCACTTGAGCTACCATGATCTCTCAGGACTGTATTCACTTTCCCAGCACTGCATTCACTTTCCTGGCAGTGTACCTTTTTTACTAGTACTTCATTCACACTCATTGGGCCTCATTACGACCCAGGCGGTAAGTTACCGCCTGGGCCGTGACTTTACCACCATGGCGTAAACTACGTTTACGCCATGGTGGTTGGTGGACTTACCGCCCCATTCCGAGGTTGGTGGGGCGGTAAGTCCCCAATCCCCATTTACCCTTCCCCATTCCCATTTTTGCCCCATAGGGCATAATGGGAGTGGGGAAGGCGTTAATTACGCCATTGTAAATTACGGTGGCGTAATTAACTCCATGGTCCCTTAGCGCCATGGATTTTAACACCTGCTAAAAGCAGGTGTTAAATCCGCCATGGCGCTAAGGGACCTCGTACTCAGGCGGTAAGGGTCGGCGCTGTTTACGCCGTCGTAAAACCCTTACCGCCTGAGTCGTAATGAGGCCCATTGCACTTTACTCATTATCCTGGCAGCGCACTCATACTTGCGGCAGTGTACTCCCACACATGGCTACATACTCACTTTCCCAGTCCCTTCTCAAACCCTTCTGCAACAGAACTAACCCCCATGCTACTCCTCTCCCTCATCTAGCATGCATTGTTAACCTTGCAATGCTAGTAATCTGAATTGCCTGCCACCATGCAAACTTTCCTGGCACCAGTAGTGCAACAGCCATTGGGCAGATCGGCCTTTAGCCCCCTACATTTTGGGCTACATTGACTTTACCTGGTTAACATACTGAGCGTAGCAGGACACAGACAATAAATGGTGCCGGCGAGCTGCACAGATAACAAATGCCTAGGAATTACTGATGTAAAACGTTTCACTGATCAACACGTGCATTCATAGGAATAATTGTAAGCTATTGAAATAGTGATGGGGGTTGGTACTAGCATGTCAGGGGAGTGATTGGAAGGGTAGGAGGAAGGAGACAGCTCCTTCTCACAGCAGATCTAAAATGCGTGGTTTCAGAAGTGACGAGAGTAAATTGCACTAAAATAGTTTACATAAAATGTGTGAAGAAGTTAGATGCCCTCTATACCAGTAAGTTTGCACGTCCAGAGTCTCTGATGTTAGTACCTCTTCAAACATTTCTAGCCTGGGTGCACCCCCGACTGACACTGCACTCATACATCTGTCCCAGCATCACACGCTCCTAGCATTGTCCCAAATCTCCTTGCACTATACTAACTCCACTGGTACTGCACTCATTACCAGCCTACGAGATATACTCATATGTGCCTGAATAAATTCCCATGGCACCTCACTCTCATGGCATTACAATCATTCTCCGAGCAATGCACTCACATGCTACATACTGCACTCAAACCCTTCATTCTAGTACCAATCCACAGGCACTGTGCCCACACTATTGATGCTATTGTTGCAGGGCAGGGCGTCAGTGTGCTAATGATTTTATCACATTTATTAAATTACACGTGGAAGCTTGCAAGGTGATGAATGTCAGTGTTTTAATACTGGCGTCAGTGGGCATAAACGAAGCTTGCAATTGATGCATTTCAATATTACAACTCTGTAATGGCAAGGCACTGGGAAACCTGAGGAATGGTTATGAGGAGAGGGAAAATAAAACAGGAGATCGGGCCCGCACATCAACCCAGGACAAATGCTGGAGACAAGGTTTGGATGCATCCAAGGCCAAGCTGAGCATATTCACACACAAATAAACATACCTTTGCAGCAATACAATACGAGCAATTCAATTGGAAAAATGAAAATGGCTTGCTGGGTAGGATAATATTATGGAAGCATAAGTGAGGAGGGCATATGCTCACTTACTGGTGTGCTTGTATTAAAGTGCATTTGGAGATTGTATTGAAGGTACACTTCAACATTATAGTTACCCGTTCACTATTGCACATTTTACTAACAAGTATCTTTGAAGCTCAAGGTACGTGTAAGTAAAATGTGAAGTGTTACGTTGAATTGCTCTAATCATTAGGCAAATGTGAGGGGATGATTACAGCGCCTCTCAGGTAAAAAGGGAAACACTAAAAAACACACGTTCAGTATTATTAGCGAAAGGCCCTATTTTGAGCATACAATATGAGCAGGAGTTTCCAGATTCACCAAGGGAGCGGCAATATAGTATCACACAAAAACAAACCTGAAGAGAATTATTTGTAATATTAGTATTTCGGGTTGCCTGTATTTCTTAGAGAAATGTCAGGGGAACACTTAAGTGAAATGCAGATGAAAGGTGCTTACCAACGCTCTGGAACCAACGGCCTCGTTCAGCAACAATATCGCACCATGCACTACGGGCCAACTGTCAGATGAGGCCCGGGAAAAATCTGATGTTGCAAATGCCCAGACCGTCAACTGTGCACGTGCAGAGGATCCGCTTGTGTTGCACATGCCCAACCAGACTTCTGAAAAACACATGGGCAGTAGCATTGTTAACAATAGCCTGGGGGGGAGGGGGGAATGCACTCATAAAATGGTGTGCTTATATTAAAATCCATTAAAAAAAAGTAATTGAAGGTACATTTCAGCATGATAGTTCCTCGTTCTCTGCTGCACATTTTACTAAGAGGTACCTTTGAAGCTCACAAAGGTACTTGTAAGTAAAATGTTAAGTTTTACTTGGCTCTGCTGTAGCCTTTTGGCTAATGTGAGTGCAGGATTACAGGCCTCTCATCCAAACAGGGAAACACTTCAAAACACACGTTCTATATTTCTACTGAACGGCTCTACGTTGAGCACACAATATGAGCAGGAGTTTCCTGATTCACTAAGCCAGCACCACTTTTCTTATCACACAAAAATGAACATACAGCTAATTATAATTAAAAAGGTGTATTACGAGATGCCTGTAGTTCTTGGAGCCAGTTGAGAGGAAGAACATACTTGCAGTGCAGATGAAATGGGGTTACCTGTGCTCTGGAAAGCCCAGCCTCGTTGATGGTCCTACAGCAGAACACCAATCTCGCACTGTCAACCTCAGATGGGCCCGGAACATTCTGTGTTGCAAATGAACAGACCATAAACTGGACACGTGCAGCGGCTCGTGTTTCACAAACCCAGCTCAGAATTCTGAAACACATGGGCAGTACCATTGTGAGCAATATGGTGGGGGTGAGGAAGAAATGTACTAATAGTACAGAGACCACTGATTACTTGACAGACCCATAGACATTGATATTTCCATATGGTAACTGGCACTGCACTGTCTACAGTCACAACTAATGATAAATAAGACCTCATTTCATCAATCATTTAACAAACATAATAGTTATTTCTAAGTGTGGACATAGTGGGTCGAGTTAGAGGGGGAAGTCAGAAGGGGAATATCAAATGATTGACACTGCTGTGCCCAATGAACATTGTGTATTCTCCTTCAATTGGAGGGAAGGCCTTATGGTCGATCTCCTCGGCCCAAACGTTCCACACATCAGACAGCGGCTGATGTAATCGGCCCGTGCCACTTCTAGGGTTAATTACGGACATCCTGGACACCGAATGTGTTCTAAGAACAGTTTCATTTTGCTTGCATACAGCACAGACAGGTATAGTGTCCTTAGGACACCCCCATTTTGGATAATTACAGACATCCCGGACACTGCGCATGTTCTTAGAACAGTTTCAACTTGCCTGCGGACCGTACGGACAGCAATAGTGTCCTTAGGACACCTCCATTTTGGTTAATTACGGACATCCCGGACACAGAATGTGTTCTAAGAACAGCACAGACAGGTATAGTGTCCTTAGAACACCCCCATTTTGACTAATTACGGACATCCCAGACAGCGCGGCTAACTGCGGACAAGACAAACACAACGGGGGTGCCTGCCACCTAAATAAATACAGCATTTGACCCATCTCTTACTCCCCAACCCTCCCCAAACACTCTTACACACCAACACACTTGCCAAAGTTGTATTTCTCCCCCATTTGTCACGGCTCTGTCCATGGATGTCCGCGGATCCAAAATGGTGGGCGCATCGAAACAATCTGACGCACTTCACGCTCTTCACCATCCAATCAGCGAACACGTCACATGTCCGCGGGCATGATGTGAGCCGATTAGCCAATTGGTGTCCTGTCCATGGAGCGAACAGGGAAATGTGTCTGCCGAGTGGACATAGATATCACTATTTTTTGTGACCTACTTTTTGATTGTTGTAAAAAAAAACTACTGGGTGGATTTTCACCAAATTTACGGGACCAAGCCACTGCTCCTGGCAAAAATTTGGTGAAAATCCATCCACCGGTTTGGGCTCTAGGTGTGAGCAATTTTTTTCCCCATTCAGTCTATGGGAACAAAAAAAGTTTTGGGACATCCCCCTATAACTTTTCCCCCTGGACCAAACCTCACCAACAAAACAATTCAGAGTGGGCCATATACTTTATTTGCAAAGTTTGGTGAGGATTTGTCCAGAGGGAGCAAAGTTATAAGCTGCCCAAAAGTGTTCTTCCTATGGGATTAGCAACATAAATTTGGTGAAAATCCGTCCAGTAGTTTTTGTTTAAACAATCAAAAAGTAGGTCTAAAAAAATTAGTGATATCTATGTCCGCTCCGCGGACACAATTCCCTGTTTGCTCCCCGGGCAGGACACCGATTGGGTAATTGGGCGCGTCATGTCCACGGACATATGATGCGTTCGATCATTGGATGGTGAAGGACGTCAAGTGCGTCAGATTGTTCCCATGCGTCTGCCATCTTTGATCCGTGTTTTGGTGTCCGCGGACATCGCTTCAAAAACATCGCTTCAAAAACATATAAAAAAACACACCATTGCACTGGTTAAATACTGTCTGGTTAGGTGAGGGTTGATGAGGATGGGACGGGATGTGGCAGCAAGAGCAAAAAAGTGGTGTTTTTTTGTCACTAAAGTCATGCAGTATATTTGGAGGTAGGGTGGGCCTGCGGGATGCGGGTTGTCCCAACTTGCTCTGTTCAAGCACAATTTGTGATCTAACAGGGTAAGTTAGGAGTCATAATTAGTCATGCTGGGGGTTGGGACTCAGAGGGGAGGGGTTCATATACATGCATTTTCCGCAAGTGGGAATAACAGTGGCTGGCAAGTGGCAGCTTATCTGTAAATAAGAGTCCTATTGTATTGCATTGCAACCACAGCTACTGACGTGACAGGCTTGCAAGCCGGTCATGTCAGCAGCTTCGGGTGCAATGCATTGATTCTGCCAGGTGAATGACGCTGTGACGTCATCACCACCTTTTGTCCTGCAAAGGCATGTGACAAAGTTGGCCACCCGATTTGGAGGTATTCCTCAATATATTGTGCGTAAAATACCGGTGAAGGAGTAATGTGCCTGTGTTACAATGTATGTAAAATAATATTGGAGTCAGATTGGTGCCCCCTAGGCTTTGGCATCTGAGGTAGCCACCTGCAGTGTTTGATGGAAACAGCGGCCGTGCACATGTGTGACAATACGAGTTCTCATGGGCGAGTTGAGCCGTGTTGTTGCAAAGTGAGAATGTATTTAGATTCTGAGAGAAGGTCAGCAACTTTGATTTTTTTGGTTGCAAGCTAAGGGAGCCCACGCATGGGACAGAAAGTAGAAGGGTCAATTGTTTTTTGACCTTGAAAGGGATTTTTTTCGTGAACAGTCAGTGAGAGGAGGTTTGTAATAAAGAACATTTGATAAGGTTATGCATTCCAAAAGTGTGTACGGAACATGTGAATTCAGTTCATGAAGATTCTTTGATGCAAGCGGATTGAGCATTACGAACTGATTTTCGCAAATACAATGGAGACAGTGAATATTATGTAAGTTTGCTTTTGACGACTGTGTACCGGAACGAGGTTTAACCTATTATTATCTGAAGATAAATTCTAACAGGGTAAGTTAGGAGTCATAATTAGTCATGCTGGGGGTTGGGACTCAGAGGGGAGGGGTTCATATACATGCATTTTCCGCAAGTGGGAATAACAGTGGCTGGCAAGTGGCAGCTTATCTGTAAATAAGAGTCCTATTGTATTGCATTGCAACCACAGCTACTGACGTGACAGGCTTGGAAGCCGGTCATGTCAGCAGCTTCGGGTGCAATGCATTGATTCTGCCAGGTGAATGACGCTGTGACGTCATCACCACCTTTTGTCCTGCAAAGGCATGTGACAAAGTTGGCCACCCGATTTGGAGGTATTCCTCAATATATTGTGCGTAAAATACCGGTGAAGGAGTAATGTGCCTGTGTTACAATGTATGTAAAATAATATTGGAGTCAGATTGGTGCCCCCTAGACTTTGGCATCTGAGGTAGCCACCTGCAGTGTTTGATGGAAACAGCGGCCGTGCACATGTGTGACAATACGAGTTCTCATGGGCGAGTTGAGCCGTGTTGTTGCAAAGTGAGAATGTATTTAGATTCTGAGCGAAGGTCAGCAACTTTGATTTTTTTGGTTGCAAGCTAAGGGAGCCCACGCATGGGACAGAAAGTAGAAGGGTCAATTGTTTTTTGACCTTGAAAGGGATTTTTTTCGTGAACAGTCAGTGAGAGGAGGTTTGTAATAAAGAACATTTGATAAGGTTATGCATTCCAAAAGTGTGTACGGAACATGTGAATTCAGTTTATGAAGATTCTTTGATGCAAGCGGATTGAGCATTACGAACTGATTTTCGCAAAAACAATGGAGACAGTGAATATTATGTAAGTTTGCTTTTGACGACTGTGTACCGGAACGAGGTTTAACCTATTATTATCTGAAGATAAATTTTGGCAATGTAACTCAAGTACTATTTTTCTGTGTGGTTGTCTTTCTTATGTGGTTATGGGAATTGCAAAATGTAGTCGTATGTCCACTATAACTAGATTCACCCAGGTTCAAGGCTAATATTTCTTTAAAATGTCATGTATGACTATTTAGAATTGTGTATCAGTTTCTAGGTTCTTTGTGTCTTTTTTGAGATTGTGTGTGTGCTAATCGTTATTTTAAACTCTATGCCGAATTAAGCAAATAATACATATATTGCAACAAAGTGTAATAAAGGTTGGGTATTGATACATATTTTCTGTTATGTTTTCCAAATAGCTACATGCTGCCTTACTGTGATTGCCATGGATTCCAGATGCCAACTGATGGGTTCTTCATTCGTCAGGTGCACGTAGTCGTGAACGGGTGGAATACTGTAATTGTTTTGAGGGACGATCGGCCAGGGCCCATGTGTCCGTACGCTGCACTAGCCATTAGGAGTAACATAACAACTTTTATGGTGGTCTAGGCGTAAGCTGATGCAGAAGCCCTGGAATTCACTGTGGTACCCAAGCAGTACCTTCATCAAAAACGAACACTTTGTGTATGGAAAAAGAAGAACGTGTGTCTCACGATTAACATTTTCAATGACGAGCAAAGAAACAAATTTGCAATTTGATTGAATATGGGAACAGTTGGAAGTTCTCGGAGAGTTTATTGTGAAATAAAAGTACTTTACAAATTGTATACTGTTATTGTTTTCTTTTAAAGAGCGGTTTACTAATTTGAATTGTGACGTGGTATGTTGTTTAGTCGCTTTGTGTTGATTTTAGGGTTCTGTGTCATGTCACGTAGGTGGTTATGGGCACATTTGGCTATGCTGAAGAGGAACGTCACTGAAAAAGGTGTTCATTATCACTAGGGTTGGTTATTTGAGGGTCAGGGGCGGGGCATATGATTTAGTGATGTCCGGCCAGTTTACCTTAATCCGATGCAGCAATGGTTAACAATAGCACAAGATGGACGCGCCCTGTTGTCAGATTTCGTATGTTTCTCAAAGAGGAGAAATGCGGCAAGCTGATGTGGAAATGTTTGAGAGAAATCAACGTATGTTCAAAAATACATGGTCAAACCATCGGGAAAATAATATTTTGTGAGAATTGCACTTGTGAAACTTATGCAATAATGTTTGGGGAGGTGAGGGGTGATGATCATGGTTGGAATTTTTCAGACGTAATTTCGAATGACTTTACAAAGTTTGTTGAAATTTTGTACACAGCTTATATGACGAATATTTTTTGTATTATTTTGACAGTTTTGAAAAAATAACACGTGGGTGGATTAACAGAAAATTTGCGTAAGGCTCATTGGCAAGGATCGAGAAGCATGTTTTTTTTAGTGCCTGAGGGGTAGGCTGTAGTCATGGGCAGTGGCCCAAATGTCGGGGTCATGGTATAATGTCATGATCCGGACAATGTGGCCACTGACCATGACCAAAAGGGGCAAAACATAGTATTAAAGGGGTCATGTCCACCTGGGACTGGCTTTGTCATAAAGTTATTCGCAATTAGGATAGATTTGGAAGGGAAGAAAAATGTCCTTATGTTAATATGGTTAGAGGAATTTGTTTTGCCTTTTGGAGGCTGTCATGGAAAGGGAAGATGGGCCCTGTATGGAACTGGCGCTTTCCCTTTCCATGGTGGCCATCTTTGAAAAGGATTTGATTTCTAAACCGGGAATGCCGCGTCCCGAAATAGGACGAGAAATCCTATTTTTTAGTAGCACGGGTTACCGCTTTGGAGATCTAGGCTGGTAATAACAATAACAAGCGAATTTCAGGGGTTTTTCGGTTTTACTTTGAACCATAACGTCCCTTTAACAAAGTTTTTTTTTACTGAATTTCATAGGTTTTTAGTAGCACAACTTAACCATAACGTCCTTTTTAACAAAGTTTTTTCACTGAATATATATATACATATATATATATATATAAATATTTTGTACATTCGGATTTAATAATATTAATAATAGCCCAACATGATCGTTTCTTTTTGCCATTTCGTCTTTTTTTCCAGTTGGCTGAAGACAGGCCTGAAATGCAATTTTATGTACAGTAACCGCTATCATCGCTCAGGCTGCACCTTTCCGCTTGACTAAAACAGGTCAATCATCTGATTGTATACAACATCTCTACTGTCATGATTCACAGATATATTACATTATTCAGAAAGCTTCAGCAAGCATGATATTAACTTCTCATATTCACCGGATATGACTGACTTAGTAAAATATTCCAGCTGTAAATAGAGAACAGGTGGTTTAAACAAAATGCAACAGAAAAATCCAGACCTACGCATAATATTCTTCTGACAAACGCAATGTACTGCACGTGAGAGCAATATGTGTGCATGCTGCTCTTCTTTATCAGTAGAAACAGCATCTCATCGTGCTAATATTTGGACCAAAATATTTCCTAAATACAGCTACGCGACTTTAGTGATGCTATCATTTCACCACTAGGTGTCACTGTGTCATTCAATATTCAGGGTCAAAGCGCCTGCACTTGCATACCCTAAAAACAACACACATGAAATCCACTCTGTTGAAGCTCATTGGTCTTCAGGCGCTGACTATACCCCTTTGTGTTAATTAACATACGCGCAGCATGTTTGCCTGGTAAAACTCTTTATTAACTGGGAATCAGGGATCGATCCTTATGAACTCCTCCATCTACTGGTTGAACCCTTCAATCAACTAGAAAACAGTTTGATGTTCACATCCAAAGATATTATTTATTTTGCATTCCCTATCTGCTCAAAGCAATGGCAAACAGCATCCATTATCATTTTTTGATTTTTTTTTTTAGTATACATATTTTTTGGCAGACTCAACTCCATCACACTACGGAACATGAACACAGAGCTCCATTGCAGAGAATGTGTTAACCTTCGGCACTACGGTCTAGTGTGGCAACATAACAGAAGCACACAGAATTCCAGAGAGCTAGGGAGAAGAGGCTGCCGTTCCAAACAACGACATGGTATGACATATCTGATGACTGACAACCTTTCAGGGATGAAGGGAACGGCTTCATGGGGGGCAGTAATATTGTGTCTGTGTCGGCAGCCCTGTGCTTGCCTTAGGGGCCATAATGCAGGAAGAGGGGCGCAGTGCCTTCCGGACTTCTGGACCCGAGGATAGACTCGCAGAGATCAAAAAATACCCTTGCCATTATCCTGGCTTTTCAATTCTTAACCTTGTTATTTTTTTACCCTAATTTCCAGAATGCTACTGCGGAGGTGTACTTTCAGTTGTGGTTTCTTCCCCTGTTGCTGTCTCATTCTTTGGGCCTATTTTCTCCCTGTTGGTTTCTTAAAAGGTGGAACACATGAAATCACTAGAAGAGGAGAGATTTACAAAATGTATGGTCTATAGCACCAGCACTAAAAGATGTGTGCAGTGTCATATCCGTAGCCTTTAAAAATGTGCTCCGCTACAGCAGACAAATAAAGTTAAACCCAAATCACTGTATCAAAACGACATGGTTTTGAAAACATAGTGTGTGTGTAGGTCAAGTGCTGAAAGTGAAGATACTTGTGCTTGGAAGTACAAAGACACCGCCATCTGATAAGAAAGAGCACACAATCAGACATTAAACAGTGCCGCCTCAGTCCCAAGAACATGGGAGGAAAGGAAGATAAATGAAATGTTCCCTTGCAGGTCAAGGACCCCAGGGCCTAGCTGGGTCCCTAATGACTGCTCCCAGCAAGTTGAGGGGTGCACTGCCACATATGAAAATGATGCACTGCAATTACATTGTCAAAGCAGTTTAAGCTTTCCAAGTCTACTTTGCCCCTCGCCACCATCGCTGAAGAAACACCCCTCCCAACAATTGAATGGTCTGCACACACTTCACCCTGCACTGAAGTTTAGGTTTTGTTGTGCCCGTGGTTATGGCCCCCAAAATTTGACTGAGACTACCGAGTAAGCTGAGTAGCCATCGCTATTTATTGAAGTATGCACTATGCAAGCAGTGGCGTACTGAGCGGAGGGATAACAGGGTGGTCAGTTTGCCTTCCTGTGGCTCTTTTAAGAGCCAAACTGGGACATTTGGAGGTGCGTTCCTGGTCAGCACCCTCATTGTCCTGGCAGCAGGACACCTTTCCTGTATGGCACCTTCATTTTTAATGAAGGTGTAGAATGGGAGAGTTGTCCCTCTGCCAGGACAATCACTGTGGTGCTCTGGGCAGCATAGCGCCTCGCCGAGGACCTGACACCTTGCTCTCTAGCAGCAGAGCATTGGAATGGGAGCCATTAGACACTGATGGGCGGGATGGGGGGCTATTGGCAGGGTATGTTGTTCCTTATGGAATTTGAATGGGTTTATCAGAAGTGAGAAGGGTGCATAATACTCTATGCTTTATGAAATAATGACTAGGGCTTTAAAACACAAGGGAGATTTGTAAGGGTCACATTAATCTGCACGAAGCTATTACGACTTTGCATGCATGATGGAGAGAATAAAACTAAAGCCACACTCTTATTGCTGAACATATTTCTATGATGATGTACACAGTGTATAGTTAGTTTACTATAAAAGGCTAGTTTATTATGTAATGTGGTTTGCTTCCAAGGCATTACTATAAATAAAGTATTATTTAAGCACATGAAATGCAGAGCAATCATTAATAAATATCTATGTCAACTAACCCTGGATAGTTGTGCTCAGTTGCTTAAATTCACCGCATCCCTGTTTGACCATTTAACCAAAGTGTATGATTCTGGGCAAATCATTTAATCACACTGTGTCTCATCTGAAACTCCATAAGTGATTCAATACATAGCTCATGTTAATATATCGTACTATTATAAAAAAAAAGCCTAATGACTATAGAGTTGCTGGATGTATAATATTAGTGCAATTTAGGTATTTTGCACCACAACGTTATTTGTCACTTGGCTCACTTGTGGCAACTTATTCTCAAGTCACTTCCATTTTGAAAACCCATTACAAGGCGCATCAACAGCCTTTGATACTTGGAGCCTCCAAGTATCAAAGCCTGATGATGCTTCTTGCAATTGCCTTTTCTGTGATGACACTTTGGTGCAATTAGGAGATGTATATTAGGAGGTGTACATGTATTTTGCCCCACATAGCCTGGACAAAGCTCAATTAGATGGGTTCCCTGCATCTGTAATGGTCCTGCAGTTGTTTTGTGTGTGTTTGTTGTGTATGAGTTAAAATGCCAACTGCCACTTATATTACCCAAAAAGTTGATAGTTGCTGGTGCTTGTTAGACCGATTCCATGCGGCTTGTCTGACTCCTCAGCTGGCCTGAACTTATATGCAAAAAACTTCTGTTCGATTGCCTGATTTTGTATTTTGCAGGCAGCTGGCAACCCCTCTCAGACAGCCTGGGTTCCGAGTTTCCGAGAAGGAAAAATAAAATCTCTTACCTCCGGACCACGAGTCCGATGATGACTGCCCTGCTCCTGCCTCCTCTGGCCCAGCACCAGATCCTCCAGGCTCTGACTATTGCGCTCATGTGAGTGTGGACTTCTGAGCCCCACCCACATTCAGGAACTTCACAGATACAAAACCAAAGACAGCAAAGGCTCTGTTTAGTTTAGTTTTCCAAAGTGGATCGAACGTTTTGACCCCCTCTGGGAATCAAAACCAAACAGCCTGACGTGTTTTGTTTTGTTTCTGTGAAGTTTCTGCATGTTAGTGGGGCTCCACTGAGACATGTCTGTGTCATAGCCCTGAGCTTCCCCAGCCTCTGAACATTGACCTTCCTGCTTGGAGGAGGGTCAATACTCAGAGGCTGGAACTGAGACACTTGACCCTGCCTCAGCTCCCCACCCCATTTCCTATATCTTACACAGACTGGGGTGGGGTCTGCAAAGTCAGACCCCACCCTGATCTGTTTGAGGGACAGGACAGGAGGCTGGATGAAGGAAAGGATACCTTGGGGAATTTCTTTATCAATGCCCCCAAGCATCCTTTTCAGCCAAGTTTATCGTCTTTAATTGCTGGCACGTGAGGGCCTACACAGAGAATGTGCAGCAGGGATGGCTGATTATAGCGCTCGCCACTGCACATTCAGTGCAGCCCACACCATTTTAATGAGAAACAGGATATTGCTGTTACTCGCGGACATGGTGGGGGCTGTCATTGTTGGTGGGGCTGCACTACTCCCGCCCAAATAGGCCAGCTGCGCCTTCTATTATTCGATCTATAATTGAAAAGTGGAGAAGAAAGAAGGCATGTAATGAAGGAAGTAATGAAGGGGTAGCTTACCATAGGCTCTAAATCATTTTCAAAAATACCATTGAAAAAAGTGAACAAATGTTACAGACTTTAATTGACAACCAAAGGATGGAGGTTGCAAAAGTAAAACATCATGAGCAAGTTGGGGGGTTCTTCTAAACCTTTTATGTTTACCCCCTGTATATCCTACTCTGCTTTGCTGAGCCCAGCTGGATTAAAGTACAACACCCTTACATTAACAACAGAGGGCACACAGCATCTCGAGCAATTATATGTGCACTAGTATGGGAACCATGAGTCATTTTTCCAGAGTACCCAACACCACTCAGCATGAAACAATAGGGAGGCAAAGGCAGGATGGACTACTTCAAACAGCCACAGTATTCCAACATATCTAGAATTAGTGGCACCAGTAAAAAATCGACAAAACAAAGTTGGGAGATTAGGGGGTGAACTAGCCAAATGGCCACTGAAAGAAGCAAGTGATTCTTCCCATAACATTTTGCTACAACTCAGGTCACACATCAAAACCAAACTTACCATTACTGCATGAGAGATGACGCATGATGATAATTTAGCTGAGAAGCTCAAATGTCACAAACAAAAAATATTAATCCTGACATCAATCACATCTCCAAATGTAATGATTCCAGTAATGTTCGAGGTGCCCGATTGCCACATTCCTGGAAGAACAATTAACATGTTATCCCAAGACGTACTAAAGCTAACAAGAGGTATCTGGATACCACTGCTACAAGCTTCTGTCCAGGTCATGACCCAGACATCAATGTTGACACAACAATATGAAGATTGAAATGGAAATTGGAAATAATACTGGCCCAAGTAACGGCTAAACGAATATCATGATTTACAATATAGCTAAATAGCAAATGCAAGATTATTGGGACGCTCTGCAAAATAAAAACAGCACTGTGGAAAGGAAAGACACGTCTGTTCTGGAGTGATTCGTCTTACTGACTTGAAAAGGTTCAAGAGTGTTCACATTCCTGAATGGAACACTCTAACTGAATGTATTGTAGGTTGTTCGAAGAGCGAACTGCCAGAGTACCTTCAAAATAACGAGGAACTGAGAAAGAAGGTTTCACATTTTATGATTATTCTGAAATATTTCACTTGTACTACAGTAAGGTACTCATTAAGGCTACTAAAAGTTCAAATCAACCCATTCAAGTGTATTCCTGTTTCTGTGAATCATATACTCTTCACTTAGCATTTGTTTCGGCAACAACATGTGTTCCTCATTGATTTCCAATTGATCATTGTCTTCAATGTTGTTTTTCAATTGCTCTCTATTTCTGAGAATCAATATGCATTTCACATCATCACTAACAGTTATTCCTCTCGTGTTCCTCTCTGTGTAACTATTGTTTGATATGTGAATTATGTTTACGATTGCTGCACCTGTCTGAAACATGTTCAATTAAAACCTCTCACAACCTCTGTGTGTGGTCTCAAAGCCCCAGCCTGCTTCATGTGCTGTGCTACAAAACACATGCATGTTTTCACATCTAGTTTGATGGAGAGGCCATTGTGAAATGAATGTCCCTTAACGCACATGTGCACTCTCCAACCTATCTTTAACATTACACTGGAGGGCTTGTGGGTAAAACACAGGTCTGGGCAATGATCAATCAACTGTAGACTGGTAATTTCAATTTCATTCCCTTACTAGCGTTGTACATCCTTTTTTTTCCAGGTCCCATACAAGGTTATCGCAGGCAGTTTTTAGTTTTTATTTTAAATGTGTTTTTTTGTAATCATACAACTATGAACACAGGGCTGCTTGCCAGTGAACAAGTACATACTATTAAAAATCGGAATTCTTAAGAGTGACATCTATTTTGGTAACGATCTATTCATCCACCAGTGTGGCGTCACAATGGGAGAACACATTGCCCCCTCTACTCGGATCTATCCATGGGTAACATGAAATGCAACAAGGCATGTGGATATTGGTTTAATTAATCAATAATATATTCATGATTTTGGAAGGCTTGGATCTGTCCTTGTTCAATTCATAAGACACCTTCAATTCATCATCACAAAATCAAAAGAACAAATACCTTTTTTGAATGAAAATATGTTCCCTCTGATGATACAATACAGATCAGACTATTCCACTGGACCTCAGCTACTAATTCCATCCCAAGGCAGGTAGTGTGCAACCCAGAAACATCCCTAAAACTATATATATGAATAGTTCTTGAGGAAAAAACATGGCTATCGCATGAAAACTCATTAAAGATGGAATCGGAACTTATGTACAAGAGATTGCATACCAGATGGTACAAAGAAAGCCATGTAAGGGAGGCAAAGGAAAAGGCAGACATCATCAACCATGCCTCACTTAATCAAAAAGCAGCAGAACTCAATTGAGGCAACACCACACGATTAATTGCCACATACTCATAAACAAGTGCCAGTGTGTTTTCATTCTCAAATAAAATTGGCACCTGATCACAAACAATGACAACATTAAATACATTTATATAACAGTCCTGAAGTCATTTACGACTTCAATACAAAACATAGAAGCAAGCTCTGCCCGAGTAAAGTCAAAATATAAAATACTAGATGGAACGCTTAGCTACCAGAACTTCAACTGCACCAAACAAGCCCTTTGCAGGTTATGCATAATCAAAGCTCTGGCTTTAATTTTAATAAACAACATACTTTTAAATGCAGCAATTCATCAACTGCCTTTCCACATTTCTGTTTAAACACTCATATGCACCTGTTCCACATTCTGCATGGGCAGTCCCAAAAGACGGTTGAAAGTAAGAAAAGGGGACCATGCAGCTGTTATCTGCAAATTGGACATACACTGGCTTGTGGCCAAAATCATTTTAGATATTCATGCAGTTGGTCTGAATTTGATGAGATTCTTTGGTATTAATATGTATTAGTACCTGGCAAGAGTCAAGCAGAATGCAACACACATTCTGATTGGCTCTCGTCGGGTCATTACCTGGCCGAGAATCCTTCGATTCTCAGCCAGGATTCCAGCCGCCTTGTCCTCGGCAGTGGGGCGTGCAGCCCCTCGGCCAATGAGGAGGCTCAAAGTGGGGCCATCCCAGCTCCGAGCCTCCCCACGACTGAGAGGCTGCCTTCGCCCCCCACTGTGGACTCGGGTAAGGCTTTTTTAAATTGTTTTTTCCCCTTTCCTCCCTCTTCCCTCCTCCCTGCCCTCCCCACCCCACTTACTTTCTTGCTCCTTCGTCCCAGGTGGGGCACAATGGCAACCTCCAGCCATGTGGAGACTCAGAGCAGGGCCACCCTCCCTCTGTGCCTCCACATGGCTGGGAGCTTCCATCGTCCCCAGCCGGGAATGCAGGTACGTTTTATTTTGCTACTTTTATTCTTCATAACCCCACTTACCCTCTGCTCCTTCTTTTTCGGGAGCGGACGCGCTCGGAACACTTCTGTTCCCAGTGTGTCCGCTCCCGATGGCTGCCATGGAAAGGGAAAATTGACTCTGTTTTCCCTTTCCCGTCGGCCATTTTCTTGGTCGTTTCTTTTTTTTTCTGTCCCAAAACACAGGAGCGTTTCGCGACAGAAAAAAATGCTTTTAGTGCCCCGGTCACAGAGATATTGCGTGCCGGGGTACTAATAGCTATATGCCCCTCATGGCAGGGGCATTACCGACTCATGTATGGGCCCGGGGCATTACCTGAGTAGGTAATGCCACCGCTGTTTGGGTCATATTGCTTAAATGTAATGTTAAGTGGTATTATATAGCTCCCTTCTACCAATACTGTGGCTTTGCCTTGCATGGCTATGAATGAAAAGTGACCAGGGTGTTTTAGCTGTATAGCAGGAAGGCAGATGTGGAAACCTGTGTTGTTGTTGGATGCAAGTAGAGAAGTGCATGTTACCTGTGTCCCAATATGAACATCTATAGGTTCTTTGTGCTTGATACCAACTAGGGACAGGTTAGCTGTAGGTTCCTGAGTTGTGGAGTGTAGAATTGATAACATGGCTTTTGACAGAGATGGCCAGGGTCCCAGTGTGTTAGGTACACTTCACATGGTCAGTTGCCTGAAGGGGGTGTGGGAAGAGGAATGCTGCATGATGTTAGTAGTGAGGAGTTAGTTGAGGGATGAGAGGGGTGGGTAAAGAGAGGGAGAGGTGTTAGCATGTTGTTGCTCCCTGGATCTTGTTTGTAGATTACATTGAGGACTGCTACTGGTACTGATGATGGCATGGAATTTCTTAGTCAAGTGAAGGGTGATGTTGTTGGGCTTGCAGCAGTCAGAAGGGATGCAAACCAGCCCAACATTGGTGAGTATGTATCTGTTTTTCAGAGGTTTCACCCCAACCTTTGGTGTTTCTGCATGAAATGAATACTTTGTAAATACAAGAGGAATACCAGTGAGTATGGCAGGTGTTTTGATGAGGCCTGTATTCATTAACATGTTGGCATGTTTGTTGTGTGTTCATGCTTTTGTGTGGGCACATCATATCCTCCTGGGGGTTGTAGGGGATGATGTTTAGGTTTGGGAGGCATTTTTATTCTACTGCAGTTTGTGTTTATGCTGTGGCCTCATTTAGCGATTCAGGTCTGTTTTTAAATTGTAATGGTATTAATGGGTGGATTTTAGTGCAAAGGATTTCCTGTTTCAAATTTAAGAGCCACATTGGGACTTCAGCGTGTGGGGTGTATTCACAGAAATTTTGGGGCACATTGTGTTTATAATCATAAATATGGACACGAGGGTGCAGTGATGTTCTCTATTATTGCTTTGGACATGGATTTGTTTGGATTGTATTTTTAGACATGTGGGTAAAGGGAAGTCAACAAATGGTATATCTGAACCCTAATGGTGCAAAGTAATTGAATGTTTTTCTGTAATCTCTTTTGTTTTAGTACTTGTTTTGTCTTGTATTTTCATTATGGTTAGTTTGAGTGGTTCTGTAAATTAAAGGCAGAACATTCCAGTAAGGGGGCGTTCATTCATGAATTGTGACTGCATTCTGGATTTGGGGGTGGGGCAAATATGAATGGCAGATTCAATATTTGGGGGGCACTAAAATTAGAGTTTTTGATTCTGCTCAGGTTATTATAGTGCATGGCAGTGGTTACGGTTGCCATGTGTTTTTCAGGTTATTTTAGTGCATAACTGTGGTTACGTTTGCCATGTGGCAGCAATATGCTCAGGTTATTACGATGCATAGCTGTGGTTACGGTTGCAAAGTTTTTAGTAGATATGTATGTTTCTTCATATTAGAGGTTATTTTTGCCATGGTTTGCAAATAGTATATATGCTTTGATGGTTATCGTAGCAAAATTCTTGCGTGGAGGATCTATTCAGGAATTACTGACAACAAGTTGAAATGCCAGCTGTTTTCTGATGAATGGTGTTTCTGTGGTATGTGGTGAGTAAATTGTATGGTTTAAAAAAATAAAGTGCGGGTAGTGAGAAGATTGACAAGAATTGTTGAGATGCCAGTCATATTATGTGGCCGTTATGTGTTCAATGTGCCTCAGTGCTGGTTCAGTATGTGGACCGCACAGTTCCAGTTCCTGTGTGGGTCTTGTGCTGTCACATTTGATGTGCATGGTTGCTTTGTTTTTGGCCATACATGGCTTTTGAGGGGTATGAGTGCATTTCGAAGTATGTGTGGTGCAGTTGGGTGATGTGTGGCTGTCCAGTGGTCTGTGAAAGGATGTGGTAACCTGGTTCCTGATGGGGAATATCACACCAGACTACTGTTGTTCATAAAGACTTTATTTTTACTTCCACATATATCAATAATGCACACTACCATTCCTTACACAGACAACTCGACATTCACACTCTAGCCAGCTCACTCTCTAACTGTCATTCTCAGAACACTCAACCAGTGCTCCACTAATGTTCTGCACTGACATTCCATTCATGCATTCCTCTCAAGCATCCATACATTATGATAGGCAGATCACAATACTGTATAGGAGAAAGGCAGATGCAGAAACTGGACACAGGTAGAAATGTCCATGTTACATGTGTGCCAATATGAAACTCAATAGTTATTTTTTGGTTGATCGAGACTTGGGCATCAGCCACAGCTGGAATGGAACTGTATGAGTAATGCCCGGGTTGTGGAGTGCAGAATTGATCAACAGTTGTTGACAGAAGGTGGACAGGGCCCCACTGTATCAGGTACACTAGACCTGATCAGTTGTCTGAAGGGGTGTTGGAAGTGGAATGTTCAAGTTTTAGTAGTGAGTAGTTAGTTGAGGGATGAGAGGAGTGGGTGTAGAGAGGTTGAGATGTTAGTATTTTGTCACTTCCTGGCTCTTGGTTGTAGATTATATTGAGATGCAGGTGTGGGCCAGAGTCATGAAACAGAGGATCAATAAATCAAATAGATTTTTTATGGGTGGTACTGCAAAGAGTTTCATAGTTGCTTGTTGTAAAGTAGCCTAACGTTCTGGTGCATCGTTTTCAGTTGGTAGCTATTATCTTTAATTTCTTTCAAAGTGGCTGGTGGAAGAGCCAATTCTTGAGCTGCTTCCTGAAAATCAGACCATTCACTTCCAGATGGAGATGTTTCAGAAAGATGTTCCAGAGATTTGTGGCCAGAGGAAAGAGGATCCTCCTTGTAATATCTCTAGTGAGTGTAGAGTTGAAACTTCCTTCTGAAGGAAGAAGGACCCCTTCCGTTGTATGAGCGATGGCTGATGCATACATCTTTAAGTTAACCCAGTTTCTGATGGGCAGCCAGTGAAGAATATGCAACACCGGTGTGATAGGTTTAAATCGTTCTGAGAAGTACTCTTTCACTGCATTTTGAACAAATACAATTTTCCTTATTAGGTAATCTGGGAGTGTGAGATAGAGGAAGATCACACTATAGTTTAGATAATATTAAAGAAATGATGCCATGATTCTTTGGCTGAATGTTACGTAAGTTAGAATGCACAGCTGGGAGAAACAGCTTCACTCAATGGCTCTGATCTTGATAAAACTGTTACATAAGTTTCATGAATAATTAAATAAATACAATCAAAAAAACGTATTTGTGGTGGATTAAAAGCAGGATTGCAAAGAATAATTTTTGTTTTTTTCTAGGACTAAGTTGTAGTCTGTGTGCTGTCATCCATGCATCCAACTGTAAAAGGTAACTTTTATTGTCTCAAGCATTCATTTATGGGTACTTTAAAAGTTTGTAGATAATTTGTATCATCCAAATAGCAGGTGATACTAGATCCATTGCTGAGGTCTAGTAGGGTTTTCATGTAGATGTTGAAAAGTGTAGGTGAGAGTGTGGAACCTTGGGGTAATGCCAGTAAGTGGGTGAGGCTGGGAATTGTATGGGCTCCAGATAGTGTTTTTTGTTCAATGCTTGAGGAAGGTCGTTAACCAGGGTAGAGCTGTTTCTGTAATATCGATATCTGCAAGTTTTATTAGTAGGATGTCATAAATAATGGTGTAATTTCCAATACACACAGGGACATCCAAGAAATGACACTTATACAAACTAAAGCAAAATGCATCCAAGCTCTAACATAGACAATATAGAAATATAGTATAGAAATATTTCTACTTAACACAGACAAATAACTTCTACCTAATGTGATATAGCCCTTACCCTTGGACATTCAGTAGTCAGTGAATTAATCAAACTTTGCTTTGTTCCAACTTTGAGGACCTTACATAATTTTCCCATGTGTTTCTTTCCTCATGTGTCTCTGCCCTTTGCTTTTCACTTATCATTGTTCAACATTGAGTCACTTCAAGAGGTTTATTCTTTCTCACTTGTGCACATAGCCCCATCTTGGTCCATTGTACCTCATGGCTAATGCTACTTATGCAATGATTTCACTGAGAAAAAAAACCTCTTGACATACCTCTGTCACTTCTCACGATAACACGTTGACAGCTTTGAGCGCTTTCAATAATATTTTGTTTGTGTTGCTTACTAAGCTGTAGCGTGTTATTGAGAGACCACCTTTAAGAAGTCCTACGAGCCCTACAACACTTCACTTATGTTTATTGTGCACTGGCCCTTTTGAAGAGTCATATAGAGCCATATATTTATCTCCCCACCATGCCTACAGTGAGCCAAGAACCAGGTCAGGGTATAGAAAGAATATATGTATTGTTTCAATTATAAGCTCAATGAACAACAACAAATATATTTAATTGTGAATGCCAACTTCCTTGTGGCAGAAAACAGAGCTTCAATTACAAAACACATTTTTCTGTAGGATGTTACTTTTAAATACACTGTTTCTGCATTTACCTTTGTCCCATAAACATGGAACAAAGGCTAAATAAACGGTCAAAACCTGTTTCCTATGAATCTCATTGTATGTTGAAATTCAATAATAATAATATGGCATGATAATTGAGAATAATCTTTGACATTACTGGCTGAGAGTTTTAGTGTGGAAACATAGGCCCAATTATCATTTTATGAAAAATAGTTCACCTTCAAGTCTTGCTACACAGAGTTCTCTGTACACTCAAAATGCAAGCAGTTGAAATTACAGATTGGTGAAATTGCCTGTGGCAAATTTTACTTCACCAAAAGTTATCTTAGAAATAAACACAGGTTGGATTTAATCTAATGTTCATTGTTGGACACATGAGGTCTCGCTGTTGTAAAGCATGTCTTCCCCCAGCCCACAAAACCCGAGCATCAATTACATGCAGCACCCGTCTGTTCAAAGGCCAGGTCTAGGGAGTGGGAACAGTTGAGTGGTTTTGTTTTCCAGAACCCCTCACTTAAAGGCCCGGTTGGGGAAGTTGGACAGTAAAATGAAGCTGATTATGAATTTTGTTTTCCAGACCCCCTTCCCCTACAGGCCCGTGTTGGGGAAGTTGGACAGTTTAGAATTTTTGTTAATAACAATGTTGAAAGATTGGTGACAATTAGGAATTTCGTTTTAATAAATGGATACCTTGTATTTAACATTTTTGGGACAAGTATCATTTGAGATGAAAGTCAAGGTTTGGGGTATCACTTGAGCATTTTGTTTTAGAAAAGGATACCCCTTTTCATTAGAGAAGTCAGGTGTGAACAGGAAAATCAAGGCACACCAATTACTTTAAATGGCTATGTTGTATCTTCACGCTAGGAGAGCTTGTGAACGTTTCACATTCTTTCAAGATCCCCCCCGGGTCAATCTGTTTGGGAGTTAATGACATTAATATACAGTCAAATATGCTAAGGGTCTACAAAATGTTCCCCTCACCCACTAATGTAAAGGAATCTACTAAAGGGAATGGGTAAATTAAATAGTTTCCCACGCTGACATGCTGTTGGACAATCTACTTACTTTTGGAAATCTATGGGCTTGGCACTCATGGAGACTGATCAGGGATCCTCTCCTAGGGAACAACATGATTCTGACCAGCACTTCAGTCAATGGGATTCCACAGAAATCCTCCCTCTATGGCTCCAGTGAAGAATCACAGCCTCTATTTTTCAGTCTCTCCAGCAGTAACACTTCTCCAGCCCTCTTCTAATATTTCCACCCAGATGACATTTCAGCAGATCTCCTTTTGTGATTTTTAGCAGCTGTTCCCTATGATAGATTTTAGGAGCTCTCCCCTCTTCCATAGTCCAAAACCATTTTACTCTCTAAGACCCTTCCAAGGAAAGTGAACATTGGGTAGTGCTAACTTAAGATCTTGCTGCCAGGATTGGTCATTTACATGTCTCTTCAACCTTAAGTGCAGACCCTCTGTAAGGATTGGTTCAGGAGTCTAGAACAGGAATATTGCAACTCCGATTTGAGATTCACATTTTATTTCCATGTCCAATTTTAGCCGAAAAGTACCTGGATGGCAACATTTTGTAATTTACCAATAATTGCTATTCATTTTCCCATAGACAAACAAGGTCATGCCAAAGCGCACAGCCCAAATTCTGGACCAGGTCCTAGCAACTTGGGCACAAAGTGTTTGAAGAGGCCTTTTTGAGGTTTGGGGTTATTCTGTGCAGTAGTGTTTAAATATTTGAGCGAGAAGGAGGGTCTCCTTATCAACAATAGATAGCTATATCTCAGGGATTTACCCAAAACCGAGGTTTTTTAGAAATGAAAGGATAGCCATATTGTATTTCTCTCGATGTGAGAGATAACCATGGCTATAGCTGAGGATAACAGGAAATGAAAAGTAGTTCAACAGCAGGTCAAAATAATTGCAAATTACTTTAATCTAGAGGTGGGGAGGTTGCTGGAGGACACCAAGTGAAATGTGATAGTTATAGGAGGTCCAGGGGCTGAGTTTGCAACACACTGCTTTCCTTAGCCGACATCTCAAAGCAAATTGCATCACAGAAACAGCTCTATTGTGGGGAAACAGAGTTGGCACGGGAGGTAGGGAGGGCATCGGAGGGGTTGGGGGAGCTGGCACAGATGAGGGGGCAATTGGTGAGGGTCTGGGGGGCAGGAAAGCATTTTATTCATCAATTTTTCTGATAAACGTGGCTATATTCGGGATATACAGAACTATAGATAGCCCTGGGTATGAGTAGTTCTGTGCCCGCAGCTATAGATTTTGTTGGTTTTACGCTTTGTTTCTTTTTTAAAGTTATTTTCATAGGTATAGTGACGTTGGTGGTTAAAAATTATTTACCATGTCCAAAGTTTATGATCAGTGACACAGTAGGTATTTGGAAGTATTATTTATTTTGGCTATTTTTTTCAGACTTTCTTACCAGTGGGACAGTGGAGAAAAAAAGAGGAACGTTGTTTAAAGAAATCAATACAAAAAGGAGCCACCCTACTCTAGTTTTATATGTCCCATCCACAGTTTTTTAGCCTGTGAATTCTCATCCACACTATTATATCTTGTGTAATTGTATCCATGAAATATATCCCAACCTATTTTACTGTCATTTATACTCTGTTCTCTTTATCATCATCTACTTTACATAACTCTGGGGGCAGTAATTTACTTTATTGATCTTTTTACTTCCATTGTATTATTACGGTCTCTTTCATCATTCGTATTCCATACTCAGATCTTTAAAAAAAACATTTGTAGCAACATGCTATAGAAAAAGTGGAGCAACTGGTGTATTGAGGATCGCTTCTAGCACCAGCAACAACTGGAGTATTTACCCACAGCCACCCAACATCCTCTCAATTTGTGGTCCTTCTACCCGTGGGTACACATGTCATGCTGTGCAGCTGTGGGTATAAGCTGGCAAATGGAACGTCATGTGTTTGTGGACATCTGCCCTACCGCGGCTACAACTGTTTGTATTTTGTGCAGTCCTCACATTATTTTATGGATGTTTTATCACATAATTTTACATTTCTTTCTGTATGGATGTTCTCTGCTCAAGGCATGTGTTATTTACATCTTAAACCTTTGCAATCTGCGTTTTTCAATGTATAAAAAAATGTACGTGTATCCACGGCTATGGGAGTGTCCTTTCAGTGAAACTGGGGTCATAGCCGCGGCAATGGAATTTGTCTCATTTAAAAAAAAATAGGTTTCATTTAATTGTCTTTCTTCATTTACTTGTTTGCTTTGTACAGTCCTCTTTTTGAGCTATTGAATACTGAAAACTATGTAAGAGACAAAGTTGTGAACTTTTGGCATTCTGATTGAAGACCCTACAGTGCACAGATGTTCTGTGTTTGGCTATTGTGAAGATCTATTCATTCTTTGGAACTGCTGAAGTTCAGTGATTGTGTGTTTGTATATAGTTTATGTATAATATGATTGGTTGTTATATAAAATATATTAGGTGTGTTTAGTTTTGTAACTTAGTACAATGTGTACTTATTATTTGGAGCGTATGGTTTTCCATATTTTATTTCAATGTTTTCAGAAGAGTGATGAACCGGTAGTACATGTTTTTCTATGGTTATGTTTAAGAAAAATATCATTCCCATTAAATGGTCTTTCTGGCTGTTTTGTTGAAGGACATATTGGATCATTTGTTGATAATGTGGCTTTGGGAATTTTTTTGTTTGTCATCCTTATTTGTTAAAAATAATGTACTGTTTGTCTGTATGTAAAACATATATCATCAGCACTCTTAGATGTCAGTTTGTAGGGAAGAAAATGCATTTTAACTTGAAGAAATAAGTTATTTTTTCTGAGGTTTGTTGCATTATGTACCTTAGATTTCCAGTTTCCTCACTAAGAATATATGTGAAATTAAGTATGGCATTTCTGTCACAGATTTGAATGTACATTGCATCACTGCATTGTATTCAGAACACCATGGGTACCAACATTTTCAGTACCATTGCATATGATCACAACTTGTGTACTAGACAGAACAAAATGTTGGTAGTAATTCATTCAGAATTAACAACAACCATATTTGGCTCTTTGTGAATATGTTTGGGAATGGTGTTCTTTGGAAGGGCTGGGACCCACCAGGGTTATATGCGATGTGTTCACATATTTTGTTATTCAATGCACAGACATTCACAAATGCACATATTTTGTTATTCAATGCACAGACAGGAAGAAGTCAAATGAATGTGGGTGCATAGGTACCCCTACCATCAAACAAGCATTATACCATCATTTTTGAAAAATATTGCAGCTGTGTATGTGCTTTGTAGTTGGATATGAAGCTCCTCCCTCTCACTTCCTTTCACCCTTTATCAATGACTCCCCATTCTGTTACAATTGATTTTTCTTGGTTATATCATCTATGATGTGCACTCTGTTATAAGAAATTACCTGAAAATCAAAAGAACTCTGTGAGGTAAAGTGGTGAAAGGAAATCTTCCCTTAACATAGGCTTTTTAAGTGTAAGCTATAGAAATGCCACACCAGGACCAACCTCAGATTAGAACAGTGATGCAGACCCACTGGCTGAACATTGCTGTTTTGAAGTTCTGATGTCTTGGAACCTCACAGAAATACAGCTTCAAGTAAGTGCTTCCATGTTAGATGAGCAATTGTTGCCATGACAGAGAACCGTCTCTCTGCTTTCAAAATCTTCATTGGACAACCTCAGAAAAGCGAGGGAACAATGTGAGAGGAGCTACTTAATGGTTTGGTGCCTCGAGTGTTATTCAATTCATTGAAGAAGTCAGTTGTGCCCTTACTATTAAAATATTCTCTCAAGTGGAAAAGTGTTTTGTTTCCTTTATATGTGTAATGCAATTGTTTATTTATTCAGCATGAGCAATACACGTGGATGCATTCATCATTTGGAATGGTTGCTGTAAGCACCGTAGCTGTGCACAGTTGCCTCATATCATGCATACAGTTATGGGCCAAGCATTACAATCTGCTCAGATAAACATCATTAGAATGCTCTCAGTAGTGAAATCTCTGATTAGGTGAACGAGTCACTGATTCATTTTTCTGTATGAATTCTCCCAAAGAAAAAGGTACAGTATGGTTGTCCGCAGTGCAATGTAGCCCACATTTAACAGTTGGAATATAGGTTTATTTTCACTAGTTAAGTTACGTAGAATAGGTACTATGTTTTAAGATATTCTTTGACATTAAAAAGAGGATTGTGAGGTACAGTGCTACAGACATTTTCTGATAATATAGACTTTTTGAGAAGATTAGCTCCTTAGATACCATATGTTACTGTAGATTGTATCTATTCAGTTCATATAAGCATGAGTCGCTAGCGCGAGCGGGGTACGCTTATTTTGAGGGGTGCGTGGGGAGTTTTATATGCGATTTTGCTTTTGTGAGTGTTGTATGTGTATTCCGGGGGTGCTCAGGGAGTTTGACACGTGATAGGCCTGGCGCGAGCGTGGTACGTGTATTCCAGGGGTGCGCGGGGAGTTTCATATGCAATTTTACTGGCGCAAGCAGGGTACGTCTATTCCGGGGGTGCGCAGGGAGTTTCACATGCGATTTCACTGGCGCGAGCGGGGTACGTGTATTCTGGGAGGGTGCAGGGAGTTTCACATGTGATTTCGCTAGCGCGAGTGGGGTACACGTATTCGGAGGGGTGCACATGGAGATTCACAAGCGATTGGCCTGGTGCGAGCGGGGTATGTGTATTCCGGGGGTGCGCAGGGAGTTTCAAACACAATTTGGCAGTGTGTGCCCTCCTGGGTGTGCCCCCCTCCCGATGCCATGCAGGCAGCCCACACCACAGGGGACCACCCCACACCCCTAGCCATGCCCCGCAGGCAGCCCATCACCCCAGTCCATGCCCCGCAGGCAGCCCATCACCCCTGGGCATGCCCTGCAGGCAGCCCATCACCCCAGTCCATGACCCGCAGGCAGGCCACATGGCACCATGCACTTGGGAGCCCTGGCAGATGTCCGCCACCCCACCCCCAGTGACGGGCACCTTCCAGCATGCCCTGACTCATGTCCCCCACCCCACCCACCATTGACGGGCACCTGTCAGCAGGCCCCGACTCATGTCCCAAACCCCACCTACCATTGACGGACAACTGCCAGCAGGCCCCGACTCATGTCCCCCACACCCCAGTGACAGGCACCTGCCAGCAGGCCCCGACACACTGCCCACCAAACAACATGTCCTAACAAAACAGACCCATGGCCATAATGCCAACCCAAATCCCCTCTTCCCCCAGTACAAGCACGCAACCATCCACTGTACCCACTCCCAAATTACCCATGCCATGAGAGTCTTAAAAGAACCACCATGGCCATGCATAAATGCACAACAGAGCCACACAGTGGCAACACATGACTGAGGCAATGTTCATTGAAACAGGCACAAAACTAATGATAGTACACACCACCAATCATGAAGTAAAAAGAAATGTATTAAAAAACATAATGAAATAACATGATGAAAATCAAACTTGCAAATTAAGAAATAATGAAAGCAATTCCAAAAAAGAAAAAAGTAAGATCCAATGAAAAACAGAAATCCACAACATGAAAAAAGAAAAGTGGTCCATCGCCAATGTCAATATGAATTAAATAATAAAAAAAAAGAAAACCATTGGTCCATGGGAATTGTAAAAAAGAAAGTATGTAAAAGTCTTGAACTATATACAATGCAGAGTCCAAAGGGTCCATGATCCCAAAACAAAAGGAAACCTACAAAAAAGTCCTATGAATAAAAAACTATATACATAAAGTGGAGCAAAGTCCAAGAACTCCAAAAAAAAATATAAAACAAAGGAAACCTAAGCCTAAAGAACTATGTACAAAGGCGGCGGGCAAGTCCTACGGCTCACTGTTTGATGTTCCGGGCCAGGGCATCATCGAACCCCATGTCGATGTTCCAGAGGTAGGCCTCTTCCCTGGCCTCGAGGTCTCGCAGGGATGCATCCATGGCGTCCTCCAACTCCCTGCGAGTTGCCTCGAGGCACTCAGCCGGCATCAATGCCCTGCGCATGGAGTTCTCCACCCTGACCATAGTGAGCCGTGCCCTCTCCGCCCGCCGCTTCTCTGCATCTATTTGCCGGCCCAACCGCTGCCACACAGAAGACACTCCCAGTCTGGGGTGCTCCTGCTCCTCGACTGATGCCTGCCCCCGGGGTGTTGATGGCCTCGATTCATGATGACTCCCACGCTAAGCCTACTGCGTCCTCCCACGCAAGTGCTTCTATCACCATGACGCCCTCCGGGCTGATGGAATCCCCCATCGCCATTGTGCATGTGCCCTGCCTGATGATGCCGGCACATCCTCCATCTGCTGGGGTCCAGCTGCTGGGCTGGCCACCCCTGCTGGACCGCTGACTCCTGACTGTGGCAGGGATGGGATCTCCACCAGGCTGGCTGCATTGGTTGGGGCAGATACACAGCGGGCCCTGGTGGCATCTGGGCAGGAAGAAGGCACGGAGAACGACTGGCATATAGTGTGCACAGAGGAGGAGAGGGCCGCAAGACTGGCCGACACATGGAGGAAACCCCCAACCATGGTCCCTCCCAACTGGGCCACGTTGACACAAAGCTCTTCGTGATGACGTGCGTGGTCCCCCCAGGAAGCATGAACGTTCTCAAGAATGTCACATGTGCGCAACGCAACACCAATCAGGGCAGACTCAATCCGGTCACAGGTGCCCACATCTGCAGTTAGAGGAGTGACAGATGATGTTAACCTCCCCCCTACCTGCAGATGGGTCTGGGACGGGGCATCCCTGCTGGTGCATGGTGATGCAGTCACAGTGTCAGGGACAGTGACATGCACAGGTCCCTCCGTGGTGACTTGTGCCGCCTCCTGCCCCTACCCCTGGACTGCACCACTTGCACCAGTGGTGCCACCCCCACCAGGCCCCATGTGCGGCTCTGTAGCTCTGTAGCGGCCTCCTCCTCCTCCATACACACCACCAACCTGGATGGATCTGCACCGTCTTCCGCCGTTGCAAGTCCCTGTGGAGGCTCACCCGCCCCTTCTGCTGCAGCCGGAGTGGCAGATGCGGCACCAGTCCCCTCACTCCCTCACTGATGGAATGTCCAAGGAGGGTGACTTGGCCTTGTGTTGCCGGCCGGTGGAGGCATCCCTGCCGCTTTCCTCCACAGCGCCGTCCCCGCCCTCTTCTTCACTCGCCGCTATGTAAAAGGGAGACATTGAACACAAGCATCAGGGTACTGTACAATAGTCCCCTAGACACAAAGCAATAGCACATGGTGGCACTGTCAAATATCACTTCCATCTTGTCCCTCCACAACACATGGGTCAGTGCAGCAAAATACATGCAGGAACAGGCATGGCACATGCAACAAACATTTGCATCCATGACCAAGGCACCATAGAAACATCCACTGGTGGGCTGAACATCACATGCATCATGGAACATGCTGATCACATGCACACACATCACTGGAGGGTCATGCATCGGGCCCTGTATACCCCAAGACACAGTGGATACATGGATGACTAGGCTGTATCAGTGGATAAACACATCACAGACATGTGTCATGCATCCATGGTGTTTACCAGTCACTCACACACTACTCAGACTCATGGACATATACACCATGAATGTCCAGGACAGCAGCACCTATCTCTCATACCCCAAACATGTCCAAGTACAGACACAGGCATGCATACCCGAGTACAATCGGCATGCTGCTCCGCATGATGCATTGTAACACATACACCATTCATGCGGGTCACGCCTGGCTGCACTCACATGCAGCACTGTCATGTCCCTGCACACACACATCCATGCATGACCCATGTCACACATACAGCCAAGTAGCTAACTACCACCACACTGCAACATGCACTGTTTTAAACAAAAATGCATGGGCACTTACCGCTCAACTCCAGACGGGACTGCATCCTGAGGATCTGGTGGCGAAGCACTGGGCAAATGCGCTCCAGGACCCTCATCTGCTGGGTGGTAAGCTGGCCCCGGCACCCCACTGCATCCGCTGCGTGTAAGAGGCGTCGGGCCTTCTTGAGGGTCCTGGACTTGTAGTCCTCCCAGCACTTCTGGAAGTGTTTGATGTCGCGGGGTTCCACCCCTTCCACGTTGATGGCACCCACTATGTCCGTCCAGATCCTCCTCCATCCTTCCTTGTCAGCGCGCGATGCTGTGAAGAGGGCATCATAATGCCCCAGAACTTGCTCCACCAGGAAACCAACTTCCTGTTCACTGAAGCTGGTAGCCCTCTGCATTTCTGGCTGGGGGTTGCCAGTGGTCTCTGATGGTGTTTGTTCCGACATGGCAACCCCCGAGGCAGGTGTGGGTGGACAACTGGGTCCTGGGGCTGGGCTGTGTAGTGATGGAATACCAGTCGGGAGTCTTCTGTTCCAGCAGAGGTGGTCACAGGAACTGGACCCCTGCAGATGGCTGATGTGAAGGCACTAAATAGCCGGGCACGGTGGCAGCAGGCAGGCAGACAGCAGCAGATGGCTCGTGGGAGGCTGCTCAGGGCTTTGGGGTGCAGTAATCCGGCCTTCTGGGCAGGAGCATGGTCTTCCATGTGTTGTCGCATGGCTAGTTTGATACTGACATGTGAAAAACAGCACGTTTGCGTGAATTCCTAGGAAAGGCCCTTAGCAAGTAAGCACGTAGGTGATGTAACGTTCCCGCAGGCATTTCCCTCAGCATGGGTTAACGGTCCCACGTGGGTTTCCATCAATCTGTATGTGCTTTTTGTGGAGAGCGGTGCGTGTGTTTTATAGACGTTGGGGTTCTCACGCGATTACTTCACAGCAGCTACAGTGCGTACTTCTTCTTTTGGCATTGGTGTTGGCTACGCATTCTTCTTCTTCCCGCAAGGCAGACAGTGAGTCGTGCATGCTATTTTTCACACTGCGGGTGTCCCTGTTCGTCGCATACCCTTTTTTTCCATCATACGAGCCTGTGTGTTGATCACGTATGCATTTTTTGTGTTCCTGTCTGCCACAGCATACTGCGTGTGTTTTTTTACATGCACGTGGTCTACGGGGGTCATGTATCTCTTTTTCTTGCATTTTTGGAATGCCTGAGCATTGCGTGACCCCCTCATTTTTCCTACGGGGCCACAGGCAGCCTTGCAGGAGCACAGGGGTGCTGTTTGTATCGCGTACCTTGCCCCCCTCACCCAAGTTGCCCAGGACAATTGTTGTGTGCACCTCCCATTGGTACTAGTGCATCTGTGCCATGGTTGGGAGGCCACAAAAGGTGAGGGGTGCCTTAGTTGGGCAGCCTCCATGTGCCCTTTCCGCTCCCATGCGCAGCGCCTGTGCGTGTGGTTGGGGATGTGGGGGCACCACCATGTCCACCGGTACACCCCACCGTGTTGCAACATTGTGCAGGACACATGCTGCCACAATGATCCTGCACACTACTGGGGTTGCATGGAGTAGCTGCCCGCAGAGCGGTCAAGGGAGCAGAAGTGTGACTTGAGCACTCCAAATGTGTGCTCCACTATGGCCCAGGTTGCAATATGGGCTGCGTTGTATCTTACCTGGGTTGGGGTGGTGGGGTTCCATATTGGCGTCATCATGTGGGTGCTCAGGGGCCAGGCACTGTCTCCTGGGGAGGTGATAATGGTTGTCATTAGTTTGGTATATGTATTTGTCTGTGTGTGACATGCATGCATGTGCACAGGCATTTGTATTCACCAATGATCCATGTGTCACCATGCTTCCCAGCTTCCAAGTCCCGGCTCAGAGCAGACATTCTGTATATGAAACTGTCATGGGTGGAAGGAGGATAGTTAGCATTGACAAAGGTGATGATCCCCTGTGCATCGCATACTACCTGCACGTTGATGGTATGCCAGTGCTTGCGGTTGCAGTGGATATTCTCTGTGGCCCTAGGTGGATGTAGGGCCACATGGGTGCAATCTAGCGCACCAAGCCCTTTGAGGAAGTGTGCCACCCTGTAAAAGACCTGGACCATGGCCTGCCTTTCTGAGGGTGTTCTGGGCTTGCATATGTACCCGCAGACTGAGAGTTGCGCAGTCATGATTGCCAACACCTGGTGTAGGCAGCGTGACTGCGTGGGCTGTGAGACCCCCCCACTATGGCAGTGGTCCGCTGAAATGACCCAGTGGCCAAGAAAGCCGTACATTGAGCACCCTTTCCAAGGGGCTCAGTGCTTGGGAGCACAAGGTTGGCGATGTGAGGTCATCCTCACACTCCTGGACCAGGTATAGGATGATATGAGGTGGAAACCTAAACCTGCCATAGACCTGGTCATCAGGCATCCCAAAAAGGCTGGTCCTGGGCAAAATAATGTGGGGCCTGGCTATTCTCCTCCTCCTGCGGTTTCCCATGATCAGTGTTGCGAGAATTGGGACATTCAGTGTAGCTGTATGTATGTGTTTGTTGTTTGTGCGCATTTTTATACTGCACAGGGATGCTTCCACCTACCTTCGTGTGGCGGATGTGTTTAGGCCTGTGCGTGTCTTTTGGCATGCGTGGGTTTCCCCTGTTCGATTCCATGAATACGTGTAGTGTGCGTGCGTGTGGGCATTCCGTGGACTTACCTTTTCACGCTTGCGCCAGCTTGCGCCACAAATTTCGGCGCACGTTTGTTCCATGAATCGGCCCCTATTTGTTTGCAGATGAAAAGATGAAACACTTACAGGAAGTGGAAGTGATGATCCTATTCTTTCAAAGGATCTCATTTTTCAACAGTACAAAAAAGAATTGCAATGTTTGAGTTGTTGTTATAATTATAATTATTTAATTGTTCTTTAATACCACTCTTAATACCAGAGATTGGTTTCGAAGCACAGGTTTGGGATTTGAACCTGTGTTGTGCTGCTTTGCTTTGTTTCCAAGACAGACACGTTCCCCCTAATCTACCTCAAGACCTGACATTGTTTGAGTATCTTGTCGATGCATTGCAAACTGTTCATCCTTTTCAAGTTATTGTTATATTGCAAACAAATGTGTCAAATTTACATACAAAATCATGCAAGGTGTGAGAGGCTAAATTGTGTATTTATCCCGCAATTTGTTAGAAAATGTCTACACTTTTGGAGTGAAGCGCAACATTTATCATTCTTTGTTTGTTTTGGTAAATGGTGTTGCAACAAAGATAATAACTTTTGGGAACAGCTTATAGATATTGGAAAGGTAAAACATGCATTGGCAATGTTTCTATTCAATTTCTATTGGAGCACAATGATTTATACAAAGGCAATGTTACTGTACCAGACTTGTCTATGCTTGAAGTTTAGTCAGCAAACAAAAGCAGTGAAGGTCTATCTGTTGTAGAAGGAGATAGTTTGTATGAACATTACACTATTCATCTTCTAAACTCATGTGAAGTCATGGGCAGCAGTTTAGAATTGTATCAAATGAAAGCAACGAAAGGTGCACCAATCAGTATCTGAGAAAATGGCTAGACACTTGTTGTTTCCATATGCTTTTTCCTACTTGCGCAGGAGGCAGATTGGATGATCAGAAAGGTTCCAATTTCCGCTTCAGATTATTATTGTACAAGACATATTTTGAAGATTCCCGATTCCACACCAATGTTGACTATATGTTTCACTTATTGTATGAAAGTGAATTTTCAACATTATGTTATGCTCATACAATTCAGTCCAGAACTAGATTTAAAATTCTTTCTACCTGTGAGATGCTGCACCCGGTGAAAGTACAAAAATTAAGTATTAGATGGTAAACCTACAATTATTCTTGCTTCAATGAGATTAACCAAGGAATATTGGTATAGAAGACACTCCAAGTTTAGATGCATGATCTTTTTTTAAAACATTTTTCTTTTTTGAGTTGGATAATACAATCATACTTTCAAACATTAAAAAAAGCAATCACATTATAAACAATTAGATTCTTAAAATACATCATTATCATTGAAAGAAAATGAGAATAAAATTTCCAACAAAAGAGAAGGCTACCCAAATAAATACAAACATTAGATTAATCAGAATAAGAGAGATTGTCAATAGAAAAAAGGTAAAAGGCAAAAAATGTCATCTTAGATATTTATGCAAAACAATCAGTACATTTAATTTGTAGCCAGCTTTTCAATTGCATCTTCTTGAAATATTGATTCCGAAAAGTGCACTATTGCCACACGCATGCCCAATTTCGAGCTGTTAGATATAGCTTGCAAGATATTAGTTTCTTCCATGTTGCTATATGTACATACAAGATGTTTTTAAAATGAGCTTTCCTTTGATTGGATAACATGGGGCAATATATTAGACAATGTTCTAGAGTTTCCCTCTCTGACTTATTTAGGCAAAAGCAGCAATAGTGAAGTTATTTTGGGATCAAATTTCATCTAGACATGATCTCTCTAGTCGGCCAAAGATTTAGACGAAATCTCAGATATTGTTGACAAATATGTGATGATGGACATCTTAATAAATAACCAGCCGGTTCACGGAGTGCTTTGTGTCCAAACACTCGCAAATCAAATGACTTGTATCTTTCACACTCGGTACGGTTTTTAATCCAGTCAAACTGTTATAGTTTTTATCTTGCTCGTTGCAGATTATATAATATTAAATCTGAGGAGTTAGAGGCATCAGCTAATGCGTCCAATGTAAAGTTACACCAGGACTTGGTAGATGTATGATCTTGTGCTAGTAGATGTAAAGCTATGATGCCTAGGGTCCCGGGAGTTGTGATTCCCAAGATAGATTTCCTGAACAGGGCACACATTTTCCCTGTGATTTGTGACTCCAGAGAAAGAAGGCCCAGCTCATGATGAATTAATGGAATTGGAGTACTCTTTGGCAAGTGCAACAATTGCGTCCAAAAGCGGCCCTCTAAGGAGACCCACCACTTGGACTCTCTAGGTGCTAAAGTTTCTACTCCATAAATGATGGTGGGTATCACTTTCTGCTGGTAAAACTGTAAGATGTGCTTCATCGTGAATTTTCCATACTTTGCTTTGAGTATTTTAGCTTGTGATATGAGCATTTGATATTTTGTATGCATTACACCATCCATTATATAGGTTATTGGCACTGCTTGGATGATTATGTCCAAATACTTGTACTGCTGGACTTTCATCAAAGAAACATTATTAAGTGCCAGTTATATGTTTTCACTCTAGATCTTCCATGTGGTTTGCAGATCATAATTTGGGTCTTTTGAGTGTTAATTGTCAAATTGTTGACAGACACATATGTGGCGAGGCAGTCAAGTAATTTTTGCAGACCCATGGGTGTTTGTGATATAAGTATCAATTTGTCTGCATAAAGTAGATGACAAATTGATTTAGGGCCTAATTTCGGGTGATCACATTGAACTAGGGGCAGTGCCAATCCAAAATAAAGCAAAAATAGATTAAATATGAAGGACACTAAAATACAGCCTTGCTTGAGGCCTCGGCATGTTTTAATAGCAGGAGACAATTTTCCAGTAAGTGTTAACCTGACTTGTAAGGTCGTGTTGGTATGCAGTCGCACGATCAAGGTTAATAACGAAGCTGGGCAGTTATATTGAACTAGTTTGTGATACAGTATAAGACGGTCGATTGAGTCAAAGGCGGCTTTGAAATCTATAAAAGCTAGATATAGTAGCTGATTTTTCTCCGCATATTTAGATTTTACCATGTTTAGTACCATGAGGTTGGGATTTTTTCAAAGCCCAGCCACGAAGCAAGATTGAAAAGGAACCCTTAGATTGTTGCCACAGGTCCACTGATTTAAATCTCTCAAAATAATCCTTGAAAAGATTTTCCCTGGCGCGTCTAAAAGAGCTATGAGTTAGTAGCTTGCCACCGAGGAACGGTCACCTTTCTTGTAAATAGGGATTATTATAGAGTGGGTCCATGATTCAGGCAGGCGCTGGTGGATGTTAATTAGAGAGAATATTTTAAACAAGATAGGAGCCCATAAACCATAAATCAGGGAATAGTTTAAACATTCTGTTTGAAAGACCATCAGGGCCACAGGAACCTAATTTACGAAATATTGATGTAGAACTGGATATCAGCCAGGTCGAAGTGTAGATGAGAATACTTATGGGTATCTCCAAGGTCCAGAATGGTGGAATTTGGGGGCAACGCAAACAGATTAGAGAAATTAGTGATCCAGTTTAATTCTGAAACGTTATTAGCTTGGGATACTGGTTGCAGGTGGTGGTAGGCTGAGTTTAATAAAGACCAGGGTCTAGCAACATTCTTGGAATGCAGAGCAGATAACAATGTTTCACCGTCTACTTCGTAGATCTTGGCTCATGAAGCTCTTAATGCATTCTTATGCCAAGTTTTTATTCTCCTTAATGACGAGGCTCTGGTCGTCACAGATTCATTTAAGTCTTGACTTTTTAGGTGGCGAGTGTGGGCTTTGAGGGTTTTTACTTCCCAATTGGGAATATGGAGCCTTGGGCAACCTGCCAGCTGACCTAGTCTGCTATTTTGGAAATTGAGAGATTGGAAAAGTTGCATCAATTCTGAATAATTAGTAGATTGGTTTGGTGTCTTCCCTTGCGATTGAGTCTCCAAGAATCGATTGAACTCAATCAGGGAATTGGGTGACCATCATAGGCGATTGCCCCCATTATTCAGAATTAGGCAGTCTTGGGGTGAACCTGGAGCTTCCTTGTAGTTGACTATGGATCAACCATTCCCTCACCAGCTGATTATGATCACTGTTGGAATTTTCAACAACACAAAAGTCCACAATACTGGGAAAGAATTTAGCGTTGATATACACATAATCAATGATGGACGTACTATGCCCTCTTTTCCACGTTGGATGCAGGGGAACATCTGATGAGAAGGCTCCATTTAGTTTGACAAGATTATAATATGAAGAAAAGGCTAGCCATTTTGTCAACCTGGAAATATTGGTAGTGGTCAGATGAGATGTACAATTGAGGTTTAGATCACCTGCAACAATGATGTTGGATACAGAGGAGTCTGATGTAGCTAGGTTTAACAAATCGCCCAAATCTTTAAGGAAGCCCTCATCAGATATTCCCACGGGATTCCAATACAGCGTAGCCAGTGTCGTCAATACACAGTTTTATCGATTGCATATGTTGATTAGGGCACCTCCATTCTTGAGCAGCAGTGCCCTGGTCGATCTTGACGCCTATTAATAAGCCTGATGTGGGTCTACCAGAGGTCGTACGATGAGCCGGATTTAGGAAAACCTCATAATTGTCCCATGGGGGGACCGATGTCATCCATGTTTCTTGAAACATGAGTATGGTACATTGAAGTAGTAGATCACTTTTTTGCCGTCCATCTGATGTTTTGGATGGCCCTAGAGGTTATCCATATTCTAATGGAGTTAAGATTAGCTTTGGAAGGGAATTCTATCAATGCAATATCTGAGTTATGAATGTCTTCAAGTGATGGAATATCGGAGAAAATAGCTAAAACTGATCTCCGATTTAAATCATACTGAACAGAAGGCTTTGGTTTACAAGTTAAGTTCAAGTAAAAATGTGCTGGAGATTTCCAGTTGGAATTTTTTGGGATTGCATTCGTTGTTGAGGAAAGAGCTTTATGAATTTCAGGAACTGCTGTTACTGACTGTGAGTTTGTATAAATTGCTGATTTCAATAGCTGTAAAACTTTTGCCGAAACTTGGGCCAATAAGGCCTCTGCATCTATAATATTGCTTGCAGGTATGTCATCAGGCAATGACTCAAATTGGTTTTCTTTGGGATTCGTGGGGACCACTGGAATGGGTGTATTGCATGCTAGCTTAGCAGCAGTAGTGGTGGGTTTCAGGGGTAAATTGCTCATGTAAGCATCAACTGTCTGCCTGAAGGCTTGCCGATGAAAGTCATCGGGGCTCACTAAGCGGGCAGTAGATGTCTTTACCCCAGAGCTGTTTGTGCTGGAAGCAGATAGCGTAGTGATGCCATTAACGGGCAGTGTTTCTGCGAGAGCTGCTTTGAATAAACCATAGGGCACAGGGGCATTGGCAACTTCACCTGTGACTTTGGCTGGCTTATCCATCATAAATTGTTGATATTTTTTGTCACAGATCGAGCAGCAGTAATTGTATTTTGTATTGGTTGTGTCAATTTATTGATGAATTGCTTTGTTTTGGTGGAGTTGGATTTTTTCTCTTTAGATTGATTTTTGAAAAGTTTAACTTTAGAGGTAATTACAGGATTACCCTTTTGATCTTTGGAGAAAATGGTATATGTTGATTTCATGGGAAGCTTGCCGTGAACTTGATTAAGGTTAGCGCTCGTCGGGGTGGAAGAGCAGACTCAGCAGAGAGCTTTGGTTTCAATAATGTGGGGTTAGCACAAAGTTGTTTAGGTACATCACGAGACTCTGAGGTGAGACCTGTTACTGGGCATATGAGCTCAACCGTTACACCTGGGTCACTTATGCCTTTGTTAAAATGCGGGATACTCATGTACTGTATTTCTGTGGTGGAAGTTTGAGTGGCAGCCACATTGAGTGCTGGGGAGACTTCAGGCAATTCAGAATTGGCATTTGTAAGAGCGATATTAGATTCGGGTGTAAGTCGTGGGCGAGCAGGATGAGATGCTCGAGTGTCAAAGTCATTCTGCCATGCGAGTATTTTATCAAATTGTGCAGAATGAACACTCAGTTTTGTATGAAGGGAATCATATAGTTTAGCTAAAGTAGTTAACAACAGTTGAAAGGTGCTGAGGTCAAGTTCAAATAATTTAGCACCATTTTGAGAGGGCATAGTTGAGGGAATATTAGTGCAGGGTTTTTGTACTGGGATGGGTCTACGTGGCGTTGGAAGACAAAATGACACATTTGAAATGGAGGAAGTACTGCTTGAAAACATAATAGTGGATTTTGAGAAATTTTCTGGAAGCAGTTGAGGAGAAAAACATGAATTCGATGGGTTAAGATCAATTACAGCAACATCTGATATGGAAACCACAGATGAAATGTTATTCAAAATCAAATCTGCAGTAGGCAGAACATTTACAAGGAGACTATTGTCCGTGATTGCGTTTCGCTCACCAGTGCGTTCACCAGATGGTATGAAGGCCATGCCCGGTATACATTCAGATGTGGAATCCTTGGTTTCATGACCCGCCTGAAGGTTTAACTTTAAACCAGCCGCATTGCACAGATGGTTGCTGCCGGTAGCCGAGAGAGTGGCAGAGGGTGCAGACATTGTTGTTGAGTCTTTGCAAAATTTGTGGATGTCTGGCAGTGGAAGGTTTTGATGATCAGATTTAGTTCTTCTGATGGGCCGGAAGACTTTTGGGGTAAAGGTGTTGTTTAGAAAGCACTTCCTTGACACTGTGACTGCCGCTCTTGACAACGCAGGGGGGACTTTGGGAAGTAGATTCATGGGCATACTGGACTTCAAAGAGGAAATCATTGAGGCTGAACAGTAATTGCAAAGCACGAGTGCAACCCACGGAAGTCCCGCTTGCCGCGCTGCCGAGGCAAAGAGGCATAGAGGGACATTGCAGAGCTTCACTCGGTGCGCGCACCCTGGTGCGCGCGAGACATCGATTTTGTAGCAACGTGAGCAGTGGGCATGGTTTCAGCCACTGAGAATTTTTTGCACTATGTAAAAGCAAAACAAAAGTATATATATTACAAAATGACAGACCATACGTAAAGTCTCAATAGAAAGTACTTTGAGGCAGTTTTGATGCATTATAAGTACCAAAAGGTAGATTCAACCCGTGTAGATAGATTCAGCAGACGAGGGCTCCGGGCAAAGAGGCACCTTGCGGGGCTTCACTCGGTGCACCATGCATGATCATAAGTGTGGGCTCTCCAACTTGTTTTGTGACTTTAAGTTGTGCTGAGCATGGTTATGATGACACCAGGAGAATTGTGTATCACTGTGCTTTCATCATATATTTTTAGCCATATGAAACTTTATATGTAATAAAGAAAATGGCCCACTAGGTACTGTGGAACATTTCTTTTGGAGTAAAGAGACCCAGGCATGTTGGGCTCCACATATACATATACTGCTGTAGATTAAAGATGTGCCTCAGTTTGGTAAAGAAAGTGATGGCTGTGTGATGGAGTTGGTAGAAAATATGTTACTTGCTCCATTCCTTCTCAGCATGTGAATGTTGATCTACAGAACAAGGTGGAAAGATTTCACAGGCACTCATGTGGTAAGTACTGTCAGTGAAAATACATAAGTAAAGACAATTTCTACACTCAGTGCAGATATGGAAATTAGTTGAGTGAATAGTTTGATGTTATCTGTTCGACGCCATGTTACTGGTAAGTTACCAAGCAATACCTATAATTTAAAAAGAGATAAGGAATGCCAATTCATTAATGATTACAATTCTATCTTTGCTTAGCTTTGGAATCCAAATACTGATGTACAGTATATTGCTGATGATACAACAGCTGTTGCTCTTTATGTTACATCATACATCATAAAAGCTGAAAAGAGCATTGCAGCTGAGGTAACGGCAGACATGTCAGCAGATTAAAGTCTTAGTCAGAAACTTCTAAGCTTTTTTCTGAAGATGCTTGCACATAGAGAGTGTGGTATCTTTGAAGCTGCAGATTGGCTAACTAGTTTGCCTCTGTATTGACGTAGCATTAATGTACTTTGGTTAAGTCTTGGCCCAGCTAGTACTAGAAATCGGGTACTGAAGCCTTTGAGTGAAATTCATCAGTTAGCTGGAATAGTACCTGACAGTACAGAGATTCTGAAAACCAACTTGATTGACACATAGTATCCAAATCGATCTGTAGAGTTGGAGGATATTTGTTTATATGAAGAACACTACTCATATCGAAATTTTCAAGCAAACAGTGGCATAGGACGGTTTCCAGTATATTGATTTACTGGTTGTCTAGTGAGACATGAGAAGGCAAATCTCATCAACCACATGAAACTATCTTGCCAAACTGCAGAGAAAATGTTTTTTTTCATTTTTGTCTTTTGCAGTTGTTCTTCTCATGGCGTGCAAAGTGTTATTTGCATGAATGTCCAATACAAACCTGTAATGTTGTATTAATGCAATAAGAGCTATGATCCAAAATGTAACTGATTGCTCTTTGTCATGTATTATAATTGCTCCAAGAGGTTTAGCAACATTCAATGTAGGAGGTATTACTTTACATCGACTGTTGATGCTACCAGTGGAGTAGGACAAGTTCTTAGAAATTAAAATACGTTGATTGTAGATGAAGTAAGCAAGGTGTCTAACTTGATGCTAGCTTACATTGACTTGCAAATGCAAGAGGTTTTGAAGACTGACTACATTTTGTTTGGAGGTAAACATGTACTTGTCTTTGCAGACTTGTTATCATTAACTCCAGTGAAAGATCAACCAGTTTTCAAAATGCTGAAATCTAAGGATAGTCACGAAATCTAAGGATAGTCAACAAACTATATAAAGTATTGGTAATTTTAACTTTAGGAATTGTTTTGAATTCCAGGAACTTACCATTAACATGAGGCAATCTGCAGACTTAGAGTATGCAGTAATGCGTAATAAGATTTGTATAGGTGTTCTTGAGGAGGATGTGAAAGCAGCAGGGAAGATTGATTTCAAACATGTTTCATGCCGATTGCTGTCTGTCTGATGTCATGTTGAGTCTTCAGGCAAGAAAGATTTCTTGTGTTGCTTTGATGTGCACACTTGCCGAGTGTAACACGTTTAAAATTGTGTGATTTGAGATGATCATGTTGTGTTGGATAGGAGAGCAAAAGCACAATTAGTTCAACTAGTGAATTACATTTCAAAAACAGCAGATCTAGAAGCACTTTTAAAACTGTGTATCAATGCACAAGTAATGTTAATGAGGAACTTCAATGTCAGAATTGGTCTAGTCAATGGAGCAATGGGAAGAGTGATTGCATTTCCCACTTTTCCTCACAGTACAAATATTGAACATGTTGAAGTAAAGTTTGATCGTGTAGAATAAACTCATTTGATTTTTCGCACCTCTGCACGTTTCATGCATTCTAAGGCTAGCTTGGTGAAAAGAGTATAATTTTGATTGTGCTCTGAATATGCAATTACTATTAATAAATCACAAGCGTTGACTTTAGAAGCATTACTTATTGACATTGGTCATACTGTGTTTAAAGAGCGATCATCATCTGTAGCTCTATCATGTGTGAGAAATAGTGAATGTTTATTTTTAATAAATGTTGTTGAAAGAAAACTGGCAGCTGACATTTCTTGCATTGAAGAATATAATAGGTTAAATGTACAGTATGCTCCTCACATGAACCTTATACCTGTAGCTACAAAGCACTTAGGCAGGAAACAGGTGTCAGTGAAACTACATTAAAATAAAATCATTCCTCTTAAAAATAAAAAGCAACAGAATCTACCAGAGTTGGAGAGTCATTCAAATATGACATTCTCTCAGGGCAGATCTAGTAATTAAACAGGAGTTGAATGCTATTCTAATGCAGCTTTGTGTATGTTGTTTCAAATGACACCATTCATGCAAGAAATAGCTTCCACAGCAGACGAGCAGCTATGTGTGGAACTTTCATTTCTTAAACTATCCATAGATAAAAACCACACAGTACACATTTGGCAATGTCAATCTGAAATGTAGTAGCTGTTGCAAGTACAATGTTCGCAACATACACAGGACGCTAGTCAAGAATTGTTAATGACTTTCTTTGGTTTACTACTGCAGGAAACTGTTCATTTAGATAGATATGATAGGATTAGTTAAGAGTGGAATCATCTGTGTCTACAATGTACGAAAGATTACACTAGGATATTTCTAAATATTTTTATATTTTCCTATCCCTGATCAGAAACGTGTTCCTTTTTTTAATCTCCCAATTAAAGCGTTCCATCACATGCAATGCAGTTACTGTGGTTGCAATTTAAAATGTACACTGCAAAATATAGTTTTTAATAAGTATGTATTCATTAGTTTTCAAAGATAAAATTTAGATTGTAGGAAAATTAACAGATCAGGAACTCATTTTATAAATAGTTATGTTTCAAAAATTAAGAAAACTTTTAAGATGTGTGCAATTCTTTTTCATGGGAGGGCAGCCAACTTGTGGACATTTTACAACATGAGTGCGTACAGAAGTAGATTGGCTTGTTTTGAATGACTCTATAGTCACACACCAAGCTAGATTACCAAAGCGTTTAAAAAATGCTTACTTAATGTTGTTGCAACCAATGTTTTAAAATATATTTTTTATATTCTTTGTGAATATAAAAATGCAAAATAAAAGTTTGAAATGTAAGAATAGGGTAATAAGTGTTTTTTGTAAAGTAGAAGATGTACTGTTACTAGGATGTATTTTAAATCTTTATGAAATAAATGTAGAGATAATATTCTGAATATTACATACATTCAAAGAGAAAACAGTATTCTGGAATATTCTACTTCTGTTTTATTGTGTAACACAGTGTATATTTTAATATGTACAAGTGTTCCCTATAGCCGGCCTGTTGTTCCAAGGCCCACTTCTGGCCCCTTATTCCTCCATTTCCTGCCTTCTCGTGCATCAGGCTGCTCCAGCGCTCCATGTGTGCACCTTCTCCAGGATGAGCTGTGCCCTGCCATCCTCGCGCTAGTGTGCACACGCACGTACTTCTGGAACTACCATCAGCTATTTCCCAGTGCCGCGCCCCCCTTGCCATGGGGCGCACCTTCTACCTGAAATCAGCAATTGTTTGCCATACCTCACTGACCTCGTCTCCTGCAACAACACATTTTATGTAGGTAAGCCTCGTGGGCTCATTCTCTTTCTGCCATTGGACCCCCTCTGCTTTCTTAGTCAAATAAATGGGCACAATTTAAATGAAATAATTTAAAGAAGATATGAAAACCTGAAGGGACAATAAAAGAAAAAAGAATGAAAAGACATTTTTTTTTAAAATTCGAATCTGAAAGTGCATCTCTTGTTAGCGCATGTTATTGCAGCTACATGTGCGCAGAATCCACATGTTTTTCGTGCAGTTAATTTGTGCACTCCTGATTTTCTCTGTTGAAAGCCTTTTGACTTCCATTTCTTCAGTAATACAGCAACCCATTTCAAAATGGGCGCTATATTTCTGCATTCTGCTCTGCCTGCTTCTTGGCTCTGATGATTGGCTGCTTCCACCTTATCTTCTGATTGGTGGCACTGAGAGGCGTGGAACCGGCCTGTTATTACAAGGCCCACTTCTGGCCCCTGTCAGCTTCCATGTGCGTTTTACAGGGACGCTTCATGACACCATTATAACAGCCAGACCCTCTGGACCCGCCCTATGGCTGCCAGCTCACTCAGCCATTTAACTGGACTACCAAGACTCCCTTACTTTCCTCTCCTTGGGTTTATATCCCTCCTTCTTTTTACCCTTTCTCCTCCCTTCTTGATCCTTCACTCTCCCCCCTCCCTGTTCCAACTGTTTCTCTCTGACATGCTCTTCATTCGCTCTCACTTCAACACTCACCTCTACTCTTACTTCATTACATTTACCTATGGTTCCCTATGATTTACCACCGAATGTCAAATTTGGGTGTGTTTTGGAAAGTCAAATTTGGGTGTGTTTTGGAAAAGTCAAATTTGGGAGAGGTTTTCATTGCACTTGGCCCTCAATTGTAACCTACTAGCCCAGTGACTGTACCATACCGCTGCATTTGATTATTTCTCCCACAGCCCCCTCTCTCTACCTGCCCATGGTGCTATCTGTTTCGCCTATCTACTCAAACTGCTTTACTATCAACTATCCTTTCCCTTCTCACTAAGTCTGGTAAGAAAAAATGTAGAAAGGATATCTTGGCCTCCAACCCAGGTCTCGCCGTTTCTGATACCTATTCCAGCGCTTCTGCCAGACAAACCCTCACTGACATCCTCTTTGTCATTCCTTCACCAGATCTCTGGACCCCCCCATATGATTTCTGTGCTCTGTCCTGTCTCTTCCTCTACCATTAATGGTGGCACCCGCTGGGAAGTTCGTATGGATTCCGTTGACTCCTCCAGAGTCATCATTAATGTCTACCTAAATGGCACTGTCATGGTCCAAGGTCCTCAGGCCAATCTCCTCTTTGATAGGTGGTTCCCTCGCCTCATAAACTTCCTCTCATCTCCAGCTGTACCCTACTCTCCTCCTTTGGCTACCTTGCCCGTTTATCCTTCTTCATCTTCCCCATCTCATCCTCCCTCCACAACTCTGCAGGGTGTACCTCTGATTTGCACCCCTCCCCGGAAGGTCTTTAAGGCTGGCAACCTTCTTCATCTTGCCACCCTTAACTCCCGCTCTACTGTCAAACATTCCTCTGACATCTGCCACCTCCTAGAAAAACTTGACCTTGATGTCCTTGGTCTTACTGAGACATGGTTCACGGACAGCTCTGTCACAAGCTTTGACGCTCTCCTCCCTGATGACTACAAGATCCTCTCTGTCCACAGATCCAGCCGGCCCGGTGGGGGTGTAGCCTTGATCTTCCCTGAGTGTATTCCTGCCTCTATCATCCCCACTCAGACTTACTCCTGTTTTGAATGTCTTGTCTGTAGGCTCTGTCTTTCTCCTAGTCACTCTATTACTGTTGCTACTCTCTACCGGCCCCCTGGTCAAATCACCTCTTTTCTCTCTGAGTGGGCAGACCTCTCCACTGCCCTCCTGGCCTCTACCTCTCAACTCCTCCTCCTTGGTGACCTCAACATCCATCTTGATTCTCCCTGTTCCTCATCTGCGCTCTTTCGCATCCTCTGCGATTTACTCTCCCTCTCTATCCTCCCCTCCGGCCCGACTCACACACTTGATGTCCTCATCTGCTCTGGCCTCCCCCTATCTGCTCCCCTTACGACTCCTCTCTCCTGGAGTGATCACTGCCTCCTCTCCTCTCATCTTCCATCTCCTCCCCGCAAGCCAAGTCCACCGCAGGATTGCCACACACCTTCTCGGACATCAGACCCATGAAGCGTGTGTCAGTCGAGGCTTTTGCTGCCACCTTCTCACCACCTCCTTCACCCCAGGCTGACTCACACCCTGACACAGCACTGTCTCTGCTCTACTCCTCTATCCCTGCCACTCTTGATTCTCTTGCCCCTGTCATGAGGATCTGTTTGAAGCCCAAAGTCAAGTGCAATTCTTGGTATGACTCCGAACTAGCTACACTTAAACGTAAGTGTAGGGCGGCTGAGAGGAAATGGAGGGCTCTTGCTCATCCTCTGACAAACTGGCCTGCAACCTGCTCCAAAGGCAATACAGACTCAATGTACGCACCAAGAAGCAAGTCCACATTCAAGCCCGTGTCTCTGCGGCATCAAACAACTGGGCTGAACTCTTTAAAATCTGCAAGGAGCTGCCTAACCCTGCTCAGTATCCACCCCTCCTTTCGCCTCTCAGGCTCTTTGCAATGCCCTGGTCGCACACTTTGTCTCGAAAACCCAGGACATCTTGTCTACTCTCTCCTCCTCTCCCACGCCTCACCCCTCTCCTTCTCTGCTTGCTGACCCACCCTCAGCTAACCCCCCCTCCTCCTTTCTCCTCCTTTCATCACTTCTCCCTTGATGAGGTCACTAGACAAGTCCGATCTATGAAAGCTTCATCAAAACAGGTCCATCCCCGCTCTTCTAAAACCATTAAGGACCACATTGATACCGGCTAACTATCGCCCAATTTCCATAACTCCCTTTTTGGGTAAGCTCCTGGAAAAGCTTGCAATCTCTCAGCTTAACCTTCATTCTGACTCTGTTGGCTCTCTCCACGACCACCAATCTGGTTTCAGATCTGCCAGAAGCACGGAAACTTCTCTCCTGAACATCCGTGAAGACCTGCTCTACAACCTTGACTTTAACATTCCCTCTGTCCTCATCCTACTTAATCTCTCCTCTGCTTTCGACACAGTCAACCATACCAACCTGCCCAAACATCTCCAAGACAACCTGGGTATCACCGATCAGGCTCTGACCTGGCTGCCCTCTTTTCTCTCTGATCGACCCTCTGAGGTACAACTTGTGTCCTTTCCATATTCTATCTCCCTCTCTACCTGTGGTGTTCCCCAGGGGTCTAACCTATCACACTGGCTTTTCAACCAATACCTGGCAACTCTTGCAGAATGCATTTCTATCTTCTGCTCAAATTTCCAGTGCTATGCTGATGGCACCCAACTCATTTTCAGGCTTCCTTCAGCCACCTCTTCTCCGTCCCTCATCTCTAACTGCCTCATCGCCATTCAAAATTGGTGTGCCACCGAAGATCTCTGTTTAAATACCAACAGGACTGAGATCCTCCTCATCGGTACACCTCTACTTCCTTTCCCCTCACTATCTCACCGGCCTCCCTTGGCCCTCTTCCTGCCCTTACCTGCAAGGCTAAGAACCTCAAGTCATCTTTGACTCCACACTTTCCTTCTCCCTACACATCTCTGATGTCTCTAAAAAGTCAAACTTCTTACTGCACCTCCTTAGAGGTACTGTTCCTTTCCTCACCTTCCCTCACTGTCTCCCAAGCTCTGATTCTCTCTAGGTTGGACTACTGTAACAGCCTCTTTCTAAATCTACCTGCCTCCACTCTCTGCCCTTCAAAACTAATCCAGAACAAGACTGCAAGACTTGTCCTTGGCCTCAAGCCCTGAGATCGTATCTCTCCAGCTCTGAAATCCCTTCATTGGCTCACAGTGGATGCAAGGATTACATTTTGCATTCTCCAGAAGGCTTTCTGGGGCCTGGGTCCAAAATACGTTCAACTATACCTCCTTAAATACCTCCCCTCTCGAGCCCTTCGCTCCTCTACCTCTAACTCCCTCAGGATCAGTCATTTTTCAAAGAAATGAGCTTGAGGTAGATCTCTGTCTTCGGCTGGGGTCTCCCTTTGGAACTGCCTCCTTGCCAGCTTGAATCATGAGGAGAACCATCTTTGGTTCCGGAAGCTCCTCAAGACCTTCCTCTTTCCTTCTGTCTTTGCCCCGCTTCTCCCCTGCTGATCTGCCCTCTCCCTCAGCACCTGCCATCCTCCTGCACTGCCTCCGGGCCACCCCTTGCACTGGGGCCTGTATCTGTACCCATACAGTTCCCCACCCACTTTTCTTCTGTTCTTATCTGATACACCCTATCTGACTAACCTAGAACCTTTGCCTCTTACAGGCTGCACTACCACCGCTAACACCGTATTTAATGATTTATTTACTTCTATTTATTTTGTTCTCTCCTATGCTCTGCACTTTCCCCATGGTTCCCTTCCCCATGCACATGCACATTCTCAATGTCACTGGTACTAGTAGATTGTTGTTTTTGCTTCTCCCCTGTTCCCCTCCCTTCGCCTGGTCGTGCTCTGAAACACCTGTGTACGAGCACGATATAAATAAAATATCATATCATGTCATGTTTGTTATAGGTTACATAAATTGTTCCATGTATATTATTTTGAGTGTTATAGGGGGTAATTCATAGAATTCAGCGCACAAGTGGCGCACGCGGCTGGCGCACAGTGTGCGCGTGCGAATCCCTGTGCCAGCCGCGTGCGCCAAAATCCATTTTCGCGCACAGCGTATTCATGGATTCCAGCCACCAAAACCAGCCGTGGCGCACAGTGGCGCAGCGACCCTGCAGCAGCGCCAGTTACGCCCCCAAGAACGCCTCTCGCGCAGGGAAAAGCCATCAATATACCCAATCCAGCGCAAAGGGCTGCGCTAACCCTGTACCAGCACAGCAAGCGGGCTACGTGTATCACTGGGGTGCGCGGGAAGTACCTCACGGGATTCCATCAGGGTACGTGTATTTCGGGGTGCACGTGAAGTTCCACACGTGATATCAGCAGGGTACGTGTATTTCAGGGTGCAGGGGAAGTTACACACGCGATTTCCGCAGGGTACGTGTATTTCAGGGGTGCACGTGAAGTTCTACACGCGAATGGCCTGGGTGCGTGTATTTCAGGGGTGCGTGGGAATTTCCAGACGCGATTGGCCTGGGTGCGTGTATTTCAGGGGTGCGCGGGAAGTTCCACACGCAATATCAGCAGGGTACGTGTATTTCAGGTTGCAGGGGAAGTTACACACGTGATTTCCGCAGGGTACGTGTATTTCAGGGGTGCGCGTGAAGTTCTACACGCGATTGGGCTGCGTGTGTGTATTTCAGGGGTGCGTGGGAAGTTCCACATGCGAATGGCCTGGGTGCGTGTATTGCAGGGGTGCGCGGGAAGTTCTACATGCGAATGGCCTGGGTGCGTGTATTTCAGGGGTACGCGGGAAGTTGCACACGCGATTGGCCTGGGCGCGTGTATTTCAGGGGTGCGCGGGAAGTTCTACACGCGAATGGCCTGGGTGCGTGTATTTCAGGGGTGCGCGGGAAGTTCCACACCCGATTGACCTGGGCGCATGTATTTCAGGGGTGTGCGGGAAGTTCCACACGCAATATCAGCAGGGTATGTGTATTTCAGGGTGCAGGGGAAGTTACACACACGATTTCCGCAGGGTACGTGTATTTCAGGGGTGCGCGTGAAGTTCTACACGCAATTAGGCTGCGTGCGTGTATTTCAGGGGTGCGCAGGAAGTTCCACACGCGAATGGCCTGGGTGCGTGTATTTCAGAGGTGCGTGTGAAGTTCTACACGCGAATGGCCTGGGTGCGTGTATTTCATGGGTGCGCGGGAAGTTCCACACGCGATTGGCCTGGGCGCGTGTATTTCAGGGGTGCGCGGGAAGTTCCACACACAATATCAGCAGGGTACGTGCATTTCAGGGTGCAGGGGAAGTTACACACGCGATTTCCGCAGGGTACGTGTATTTCAGGGGTGCGCGTGAAGTTCCACACGCGATTGGGCTGCGTGCGTGTATTTCAGGGGTGCGCGGGAAGTTCCACACGCGAATGGCCTGGGTGCGTGTATTTCAGGGGTGCGCGGGAAGTTCTACACGCGAATGGCCTGGGTACGTGTATTTCAGGGTCGCCAGGGAGTCCTACATGTGATTTGCCAGTGTGGGTCCTCCCAGGTGTTCCCTGTACACCCTTCACGGCCCCTGCAGGCAGCCCACACCACAGGGGACTACCCTGCATCCCTGGTCATGTCCCGCAGGCAGCCCACCCAACATGGGCAACCCCCAGCAAAGGCACATGTCTCCTTGCACTAATGATCACCAACTCATGTCCCCTTGCACCCCCACCCCCAGAATTGCGGGGCACCTGCCAGCAGGCCCCCACCCATGTCCAACTCATGTCCCCTTGCACCCCCACCCCCCAGCACTGTGGGTCACCTGCCAGCAGGCCCCCACCCATATCCAACTCATGTTCCCCACCACCCCCACCGCCCAGCACTGTGGGGCACCTGCCAGCAGGCCCCCACCCATGTCCAACTCATGTTCCCCACCACCCCCACCCCCCAGCACTGTGGGGCACCTGCCAGCAGGCCCCTACCCATGTCTAACTCATGTTCCCCACCCCCGTACCCCCCAGCAGTGCAGGGGCACCCTCCACCAGGCCCTCGCCCATGTCCCATCCATGCCCCCCTGCACCTGGGTCCCAACAATCCCCAATCATGTTCCTAATGGCCATCCTCCCCTGCCAAAAGGCCCAACCAACTATCACATCCACCCACATATCAAAGGCAATTACATGTTACACACCCAATGTAAATAATGCAAATGAACACATGTCTGTCACACACAATGGCTGCAAGTGAATGTTAAAACACCCAACATGACATGCATGAAAGTAATGAGATGATACGACACATTGAAGGATGAAAATAAAAATGTATTGAAAATCAACTTGAATGGAAATGAAATGAGAAAAACCACAAAGCAAAACAACAAAAAGAAGATGAATGTCCATGAAAAAAATCCAAAAAATAAAAAAATCCATTGAAGAACTATTTACAAGATAATCCCGGGTCCAGGAGCCCAACCAAATGAAACCTAACTATGACAACTAACTAAAAACTGAACTATATACAAAAATGTGGCGCATTGTCCAATCGCAACAAAATAAAAAAAAAAAAATTAAAGGAAACCTACCACTAACTATATAACTATATACAAAGGCAGCGGGCTAGTCCGACGGCTCACTGGTTGTTGTCATGGGCCAGGGCATCATCGAACTCTCGTTCAATGGCTTGGAGGTGGGCATGTTCCCTGGCCCCGAGGTCCCGCAGGGATAATGCAGTGTCCAGCTCCAACTCCCTGCGAAGACCCTCGAGGCACTCAGCCCGCCTCAGCGCCCTCCGCATGGAGTCCTCTGCCCTGACAATTGTGAGCCGTTCCTCCTCTGCCTGCTGCCGCTCCGCACCTATCTGCTGGCACAACCGCTCCCACACGGAAGCCACTCCCATTCCAGGGTTCTCCTGCCCTCCGGCCGATGCCTGCACCCCTGATGTTGATGGCCCCGAGCCATGATGCCTCCCACGTTGAGCCTGCTGCTGCCTCCGATGCAACTGCCTGTGCCAGCACGACGGCATCCAGGCTGATGGAAACCACCAACGCCGTCGTGCACGTGCCCTGCCCGATGATGCCGTCACATCCTCCATCTGCTGGGGTCCAGTTGCTGGTGTGTCCACCCCTGCTGGACCTCTGACTCCCGACTGTGGCAGGGATGGGATCCCCACCGAGCTGGCTGCATTGGTCAGGGCAGGTCCACAGGGGGCCCTGGTGGCATCTGGGCCGGAAGACGGCAAGGATAACGACTGGCGTATAGTCTCCACAGAGGAGGAGAGGGCCGCCAGATTGGCCGCCACATGCAGGAAACCCCCGAACATGGACAATCCCAATTGGGCCACGTCGGCACGGTGCTCTTCGTGATGACGTGCGTGCTCCTCCTGGGAAGCACGCACGGCATCACGAATCACAGCCTTGCGCATCGCGACCCCAATCAGGACCTTCTCCATACGGCCAGGGGTCCCCTCGTCTGCAGGTGGAGGGGAGTCAGATGACATGGACATCCCCTCTACCTGCGGACGGGCCTGGGATGGGGAATCCCTGCTGGTGCATGGTGGTGCACCCACAGGGTCAGGGACAGCGACATGCACAGGCCCCTCCACGGTGACCTGTGCTGCCTCCTGCCCCTGCCCCAGGACTGCACCACTTGCACCAGCAGGGATGCCCCCACCAGGCCCCATGTGCGCCTCAGTGGCGGCCTCCTCCTCCTCTGTGGAAACCACCAACCTGGATGGCTCCTCACCGTCTTCCGCCGTAGCAGGCCCCTGTGGGGGCTCACCCACCCCTTCCGCTGCAGCCGTGGGGGCATCCCCGCCGCCTTGCTCCACAGCGCCGTCTCCGCCCTCTTCTTCACTAGCCGCTGCGTAGAGGGAGACATAGAACACAAGCATCAGGCTACTGTACAATGGTCCCCTAGACAGGAAGCAATAGCGGATGAGTGCCACTGTCAAAGTACACTTCCATCATGTCCCTCCACAACACATGTGTCAGTCCAGGCAAAACAGACACAGTGACAGTCATGGTGCATGCCATGGACATTTCCATACATGTCCAATGGACTCTCGGAACATATAATGTAATGGTACTCACATGCATCATGGGTCATGCCTATCACATGCACACACTTCACCTCAGTCACATCCATCTGGCCCCGTACACCACAATCACAGTGGATACAAGGATGACTAGGCTGCATCAGTGAATCTGTACATTGTCAAGACATGTGTCATGCATCCATGGCATTCACAAGTCACAGACACGCAGGTCAGGCACACAGACATGGATACCATATATGTACCTGGCATCAGCAACCATCCCTCACCCCCACCCATGTCCAGGAACAGAGACTGCCATGCTCTCATGTGTACAATCTGCATAGGGCTCCCCATGTCGCATTTAAACACATGCAACGACCGTGCGGTTCACACATTACTGGTCGCACATGCATTACCATGATGTCCCTGCACACATACATGCGTACATGGCCTATGTCACACATACAGGCAAGTATCAGACAACCAGCACACTGCAACATGCCCTGTCTCACACAGCAATGCTTGGCCACTTACTGCTCAACTCCAGACGGGTCTCCCTCTCAAGGACCTGGGCGTGGAGCACTGGGTGTATGCGTTCCAGGACCCTCATCTTGATGGAACTCATGCGGCCCCGGCCCCCCTCCACGAGGCGCCGGGCCTTTATGAGGGTCCTGGACCTCAAGTCTTCCCAGCGCTTCTTGACCTTCTGGATGGTGCGGGTAGCCACCCCCTCCGCGTTGATGGCAACCACACAGTCGGCCCAGATCCTCTCCCGTCCTTTCTTGTTGGCGCGGGACGATCCGAAGAGGGCATCATACTGCCCCAGGACTTGCTCCACCAGGACACCAACTTCGGTGGCAGTGAAGCTGGTGCCCCTCTGCCCCTCTGGCCGGGGGTTGCCACTGGTGCCAGATGTGGATGTGCCCGACATGGCAACCCCAATGGCAGGAGTGGGTGGGCAACTGGGTCCTGGGGCTGGGCTGTGGAGCGATGTTATCTGAGTCGGGAGTCTTCTGTTCCAGCAGGGGTGGACACAGCAACTGGACCCCTGCAGATGGCTGATGTGCAGGCACCAAATGGCAGGGCACGTTGGCAGCAGGCAGGCAGGCAGGCAGGCAGCAGCAGGTGGCACGTGGGAGGCTGCTCGGGGCACTGGGGGGGTAGTAATTCGGCCTTCTGGGCAGGAGCGTGGTCTTCCATGTGTTTTCGAGTGGCCAGCTTGATACGGAGTGATTTGGCACGTGAAAATCCTGCACGTCAGCGTGAAAATCGAGGAAAGGCCCTTAGCGCTTAAGCGCGTCAGCACGTGTACGCGATTTCATTGGACCAAAGGCCCTTACAGCGTAAGCGCGTCTGTGACGTTTTGCGCGCAGGCGTTTCCCTGGCAGGGCTTGGAGATCCCGCGTGCCTTTATGTTCTGTACGTGCTTTTCGTGCGGTGCCTGTGTTTTCCATCCGTTGGGGTTTACACGCTATTACTTCACAGCGGGTGTTGGCTACGCGTTCTTCTACACACAAGGCAGACGGTGAGTGGTACCCCGCTCCCACAGGCCCGATCGCGTGAAAAACTTCACGCGAACCCCTGAAATACACGTAGCCCGCTCCCCCAGGCCCGATCGCGTGAAAAAATTCACGCGAACCCCTGATGTACACGTAGCCCGCTCCCCCAGGCCCGATCGCGTGAAAAACTTCACGCGAACCCCTGAAATACACATAGCCCGCTCCCCCAGGCCCGGACGCGTGAAAAACTTCACGCGAACCCCTGATGTACACGTAGCCCGCTCCCCCAGGCCCGATCGCGTGAAAAAGTTCACGCGAACCCCTGAAATACACGTAGCCCGCTCCCCCAGGCCCGATCGCGTGAAAAAGTTCACGCAAACCCCTGAAATACACGTAGCCCGCTCCCCCAGGCCCGATCGCATGAAAAAGTTCACACGAACCCCTGAAATACACGTAGCCCGCTCCCCCAGGCCCGATCGCGTGAAAAAGTTCACGCGAACCCCTGAAATACACGTAGCCCGCTCCCCCAGGCCCGATCGCGTGAAAAAGTTCACGCAAACCCCTGATGTACACGTAGCCCGCTCCCCCAGGCCCGATCGCGTGAAAAAGTTCACGCGAACCCCTGAAATACACGTAGCCCGCTCCCCCAGGCCCGATCGCGTGAAAAAGTTCACGCGAACCCCTGAAATACACGTACCCCGCTCCACCAGGCCCGATCGCGATCGCGAACCCCTGATGTACACGTAGCCCGCTCCCCCAGGCCCTATCGCGTGAGAAACTTCACGCGAACTCCTGATGTACACGTAGCCCGCTCCCCCAGGCCCAATCGCCTGAAAAAGTTCATGCGAACCCCTGAAATACACATAGCCCGCTCCCCCAGGCCCGATCGCGTGAAAAAGTTCATGCGAACCCCTGCAATACACGTAGCCTGCTCCCCCAGGCCCGATCGCGTGAAAATGTTCACGCGAACCCCTGACGTACACGTAGCCCGCTCCCCCAGGCCCGATCGCGTGAAAAAGTTCACGCGAACCCCTGAAATACACGTAGCCCGCTCCCCCAGGCCGGATCACGTGAAAAAGTTCACGCGAACCCCTGAAATACACGTAGCCCGCTCCCCCAGGCCCGATCGCCTGCTCAATCGCGTGTGTGACTTCCCACGCAACCCCGAAATACACGTGCCCCGCTCGCACAGGCACAATTGCTGTATGTTGCCACTTTTGTAACGCGCAGGGACGCTACCGCCTGCCTTCGTGTGGCGGACGTGTTATGGCTTGTGCGTGTCTTTCGCTGTGCATGGCTTTGCCCTATTCGATTCCATGAATACGTGTGGTTCGGGTGCGTGTGGGCGTTCCGTCTGCTTCCCTGCAGTACATCCCCAGTTACGCCCATGTTTTTGCGAGTTGTTCCCCATTCCACGCGTTACGCCCCGTGTTCCGCCCACTTTCTAGTGTATGCGCCGAGGTTGTGCGCTTTCACTGTGCGCGTCGCGCACGTCTTTCAGGATGTTGCAGTGACGTGTGCGCCATGCACGGGTTTGGCGCACATCCCGAGGAGAACACGCGCAGGGACTTCCATGAATTGCACGCGTGCACGTGCGCCTGTTTTTTTTGTGCTTGCGCCTGCTTGCGCCTGCTTGCGCGAAGATTTTCAGCGCACGTTTGTTCCATGAATCGGCCCCATACAGTTTAGAAGGTCATGACTGTTTACATATGAAACAAGTAAACAGTAGGATGTAGATACAAAAACAATATAGTACAATGTTTGTAAAATAAATGAGATCTAACTACTAATAAGAGTTTTAGGGAAGGATTTGGATATACTGGGCCTCGTTACGAGTAGTGCGGTAAAAACGGGGTCATTACCGGCATGGAGGTGAGCGCTTCCGTGCTCGTATGATAATAGTGGGTGATTACGAGTGCGCGAGCATGCGCAAACCCCCATGCCGGTAATGGCCATACCGGCCTGCCGCTAAAGGCTTTCCAACCCCCCGATAGCGCCATCATGGGACCCGCCGATACCGATTCCGGCTAGGAGGAACCCCTTAATACCGACACAGTAATAACAACATGCAAATACTGGACTCCTAATACCGGACCCAGAAGTAACGTCATCGCGTCAGAACTGGAAATGTGCCGGCGGCCATCTTTAAAAACACAAGCCATTGTAATCCTCCCAAACCAACAGTTAACTACAGGAGAGACCACTGACAATACATACACCATGTCCAAGGCGACCCAAAAGACCACTCCCCGCTGTTGGAACCACCCCACGGACAGTGGGGGATTGCAAGAAGAGGTAGGATGACCTCCACCTCAGGGTCCGCAATATCCTTGTAACCAACAGGAGGGAGGTCATGGCTACAGGCGCCGGTCCCCACTCTCCTGCCAAACTGACCACCTGGGAGGAGACGGCAAGCACCTTCATCAATCTTGAGTCCATCGAGGGATTTGGGGAGATGGAGACGGGTGTGGCAACATCAGCAGATGGAGGTGAGTGACCCTGCAGATCCCTGTAGGTGAAACCATGACGTAGCACAAGTGATGTGGAAGAGAGTCTAGGCAAGGCAATGCATGTCCCAACTCACACATGAACATATTCCTGTCCAGATGGAGGGCCAAACCCTGCCACACTGAAATGCATGCTGAGTGCCAATCCCATTACCAACACACAGCCAACACACACACAGACCTTGCCCATGTAAGACATCACACAAACCACAATACAACAGCATGCCACCTGCCATGCAGAAAATGCCAAAATGACCCTTCATACTATCTTGTGTGACACACCTGTAAGACATGAATGCATGATTAATTAAATGCTCCACAGCACCATAGAATGCATCTGGCATGTAACACCATCACTGATGCCCTGAATCTCTTCTACCCCCCCCAGGCACCGATAGAGAAGATGCCAGCCAGGATACCGCCACAAGGGAATCCACCTACCGGCAACAGAAAATGGCAACCGACACCACCACCTCCAGAGCAGCATTGCAGCCCACCCCTATACCCAGTGCTCCTGACACTGTGGACACCCAGCTGCCCACACCTACACCAGTGGAAGGCGAGGCCCAACAACCACTGGCCACCACCAAAGATGACATGGAGGAGGATGTGGACCTCGAAGGATTCACGCATGTGGGATGTCCACACACCCCAGGCCCTGTTCCCACCCCCCTGCCCCAAATTTAGCCCTCACCCACCTATAGCAGTGCCGAGCCCTGCCTGCACGATTCCGACCTGAGCCCCATCGCTGATGACAGCACTGATAATGCAGGCCCCGTGATAGCACCCTCGACCACCGCTGCACCCACCAACAGCCTTGAGGTACGGCTGGCGAGGGTGGAGGCCAAGCAGGAGTCGATGTTGGACCTGCTGCGCCAATACATCACGGATGGCGAGGACACTGTTAGGGAGAATTCTATGTTTAGTCTGAATTTCCTAACCTAGTGAGTCTCCCAGCAGCTTTGCTGGATTTCTGGAGTTTGTTTTTTTTCATCCTGCCAAGAGTGAGACTCTTTTTCTCCCACTCTTGGACATGAATGTGTGTAATTCCTTTGAATGTCAATGTGTTCTATGGGCTATGGGGTCTTTTACTCCATAGGGTCTCATATGTTTTGCTATGTGTGTTACAACGCACCCTCCGTGCCATAACACTGGGGAGTCCTAGCGGACCTCCACCATAGACCCCATACCCGGGGACTGACTACTGTTTCCCCGGGCATGTAAATTCACCATTGGCTTTACTAGACCTAAATTTACTAACAGAACTAGTACAAACCATCTTATTGTGGACGTACTAGTAGGGGTAATTCGATTACTCCTGGGTCTGTTATTCGAGGGGGACCTGTCCCGTCCCCCCTCGTCGAGTTTTGGCTGGTGGCAGTGGAAACTACTTGTTATATTCGACCCCGAATATAACCCTATGGGATTCTTCCCATTGTTGGAGGTTAATACTTTTTCTCGTTAATCTCTAACATACCACCGGTTTATTTAACTTAAATAAATCTATCGGTTGGTATTTTCTGCCAGAACTCGGTTTTAAAAAATGGCGTCTGTGTTCGTCTCCTAAACCAAAAGTTGAGCCCTTTGTTCCACTCTTGGCGGGCCTCTACACAGAGGCCCTCCAAAGTGGTGCCATTCTGGCTGGGTACCACAGGGGGTGTGGGAGGGGTTTAGGCACCCTGGACTGAGTTGCCTTGCCACCCCGCTCACCACTTAGCGTGTTTTGATTGAAGCTAGGCTGAATGAATGGGGGTTTTCTGCATAAAAGCAGGGCTTTTGGGACTGGATCTTCAGAAGTCGCCACAGGACCTAAGAATCCGACGAGGGTAAAGCTGAGCTGACCTGCAATGACGACACCGCCGGTGGAGCCCTGCAGAACCGACTCACCACTTCCCGACGACAGAGGAGATCTCTCTGCCGGAGAGTCTCTTCCCCTGACTGGTGGGAACAACCAGTCCCCTTTGCTTTTTCTTCGTTCCAGGACGTAGTGGTCAAATTGCCCGTGCAGAGCACCCCGGCAACCGGATGGCCACTACCCCTGTACCGCGACCAAAAGGTGGTGCCTTGTGACGGAGCACTCTGCGGCTGGTCTCTTCCCTGGTGGTGCAACGATCTTCAACTTTCCTTCGATGACGAGATCATCTCTTCTCTTGGCAAAGACCCGACGTGCATCCACCACCAGGAACAACTGCCCCCGCCGGAGCTGTTTCTCCACAAACAAGGTACCGTGTCCGCCTGGCTTCCCTTGTGTCGGTTAGCATGAGGTGTCTGAATCCTCGCCTCTCCATTGGGTCGCCTCCAAGCTTTCTTAACTTTCTGTTCTGAACTGGTCCAATCTTTCCATAACAATTTGCGACAAAGACTTGAAGTGCATTTCCACTGAGATACTTTTTGGGACATATTGCCTTGCCTCTCTCCGAGTGGGCCTGGCCTCTGAACTTTGCGATCTACAGTAGACTGCCTTACTTGCCTTGCATTTGTTCGTAAAAGTGTTGGTACCGAGTTGATTTCATACCCTGCCTTTTCTCTCCCGTCCTAACGAATACTAGAGTGCCATCTAGGTTAAAGCATTCACCTCTGTCTGCAAATAAGTGGTGCCGTTGAACCTAGACTTGTCGAACTATTGTTAGGGGGATTGATATTTTCCTTATAGTAACTCTATTTGAAGTGTTTACCGTATTAGTGCTAGTGGGTTTTCATAGATGTGGTTTTATAAATAAATAACTATATATCTTTACACCGAAGCCTTGTTCCGTGTTTGCTTGTTCTACTGTGTAAATTGCCCTATTTTGTATACTCCACATACTGCCCAACTCTACTTGAGGGAAGTCTGACTGCTCAGCCAAAGCTACCAAGTGAATATGTGTGGTACAGACTGCTACAAAGTGGGTTTACTGCCAAACACCTGTAGTCCTAAATCTTTTGCAGTGGTATCAGAGGGAACTGCACAGGTTTCCGCCTAACAGACACCAGGTGGGGGATAGCCATAGCGGGGACCACAGCTGCCATAACGGCCAACACAGCCGCAGCCAATGCCTCAGGAGTGCTGGTGAGAGACTGACTGGAGGCCATCACACAGGTCCTGACATCCATCCTGCTGCACATGCAGCGGCCACGACGTGCAGCAGGCGTGGAAATCCCCACCGACTCCTCACCAGCACCACACCTACTTCCTCTGTCCCCACTTCCTCTGGATGCCCAGCCCTGTGTGTCCTACATGAAGGAGTGCGAGGCACGCTGAAATGCTGCCCCCGCAAATAGTGTGGGACAACAATGGGACTGGCTCAGATGGTGTTGGGTGTGAATGGGAGCATTAGGGGGAATTCACTGGGGGGGTTTGGAAGTTCACTTGGGGGTTTGGGAATTTACTTGGGGGGTTTGGGAGTTCACTGGGGGGTTTGGGAGTTCTCTGGGGGGTGTTTGAGAGTTCACTGCGGGTTTCGGGGGGTTGTCACATTTTTGCAGTTTGATTCAATACACCCGTTGTATGAAAAAACATTCAATGCCTGGACATTATTAATTTTGTGTGTATCCATTTAATGGATTACGGTGTTCAGTGCCCAACTCCCAACATTCCCTGTGTGCATGTCCACATGGACCCAGTTTGTCACTAACACATATCTATCAAAGTCCCTGTGGTTCAGAAGTAGTCGTGAATCAGTGATTGGCGTACTGCATAGCCATCCTGTGCATCACGAACTGGCAGGGGTGCTGCTTCACCTCCGTCTCCATCCTCATCATCCTCACCCAGTGCATGCAGTCAATGTCAGGTGGCAGTGGTACATTTCTCCGGATGCACATTTTGTGCAGCATGACACAGGCCATGGTGACCTTTGCCACCTTCTCAGGACTATAAAGGAGTGCTCCACCAGACCTGCTTAGGCAGCGGAACTGCGCCTTCAACAGGCCAAAGGTCTGCTCAATCACAACACGGGTACGGGTGTGAACCCGATTGTACTCCTGTTCCGTGGGTTCCACACAGGGGTAATTAGCCACAGATTCAAGGGATAGGCTCCATCACCTGTAGGCAAATACAAATAGGTGTGTGTCACTCTGAGCTGCCACCTTCAGGATTCACATTCATGCCCACAGCTATTTGGTGTGGTCATTTGCATGTCCCTGTACATATGCACAAATGTTATCTAGATGCATTCTATACTGTTATGTGGTGTGGTAATCTGGATGGCATTGAATAGATGATGCAGGGTGAAATAATGCATGCTGAGGCAGATGTTCTGTGGTTGTACGGCAATGTTTCACCTCCCATTTTTGCTCTGTATACTACACTGTGCATGGTCACACTAGCCACATTGGCACAGTTGTGATCCTGTCTAGTCATGCATTGCTTGACATGGAGATGGTGGCCAGGTTGTGCGTCTTACATGTGGTCATTTATATATTCGTTAATAGTCAGATGTGTGCCAATGATGTGTCATGTTGGGGTTGGGGGGTTCCGGTCAGGAGTCATTAGCTCTGCGTGTATTCTCCACTCACTGTCCATTCCCATCCATGTGGAGTATGCATCCCCCCCATTCCCACGCAGGTGGAGTATGCATCCCCCCACCCATTCCCGCCCAGGTGGAGTATGCATCTCCCCATTCCCACCCATGTGGAGTATGCACCCCCCCCATTCCCACCCAGGTGGAGTATGCACCCCCCCATTCCCACCCATGTGGAGTATGCATCCCCCCATTCCCACCCAGGTGGAGTATGCATTCCCCCCATTCCCACCCATGTGGAGTATGCACCCCCCCCATTTCCACCCAGGTGGAGTATGCATCCCCCACCCATTCCCACCCAGATGGAGTATGCATCCTCCCCATTCCCACCCATGTGGAGTATGCATCCCCCCCATTCCCACCCAGGTGGAGTATGCATCCCAACACATCACTACCCTGATGCACTGCCACGGGCCAGTCAGACAACTCACCAAGCAGCCAGGCACGTGGTCCAGCATGTCGCTCCATGAGACGGGGTAGCGTGGAGTTACGCAGCACCATGGCATCATGTGTTGATCTGGGAAATCGGCGCAGCAATGTGTGATGATCTTGCTGGAGTCACATAACATCTGCACATTGATGGAGTGGAATTGTTTGTGATTGCGTTACACCACCTCTATGGCATGGGGGACTACCAATTCAACATGGGTGCAGTCGAGGGCACCAACACAATTTGGCATGCCTGGCAGTGCATGGAAGCCTACTTTGGTGTCAGTTATCTCCTGGGCAGTCCGTGGTAGGGATATGTGGGTGCTAGCTTGCTTCAGGAGGGCATCCAGCACATGGGTCAGCATGCATGAAAATAGTGGTTGTAAAAATGCCATGCAGCTGGCCCACTGTGTGCTGGTAGGTGCCTGTGGCCAGGAAGTGGAGCACAGACACCACCTTTAGTATCAGGAGGGATGGAAGTGCGTGTTTCTATGAGGCTGGCAATGTCGTTGTCTATCATGTCCACTATGGTGGTGATGGTGTCCCGGTCCAACCGGTACAGGGTGTGTATCTGGTCAATGGTTAGATTGAATGGGCTGGGTCTGATGCAAGGGATTGGGGGTGGCCTATGAGGAACTACTGGCTGCACTGCTGGTAATTGCTGGGCCTGTCTCACCCTCCTTCTCCTCCTGCATCTCCTCTGTGCTGCCTGTTGTTTCTGCTGTAGCTGTTGTTGTAGTTGGTGTTGTTGCAGCAGTTGTAGCAGTATAGGCATGTCCTCCAGCGCCATGATTGCAACAGTTAGTGGTAGCATTTTGGTGTAGGAAGGGGTGTGATGTGTGGGTGTACTCATTTTATACTGGGCCAGAACCATTGAGTCCACCTGTGGTGATTTGTGCACCTGTGGCAGTTGGCCTGATTGCTGATTGCCGTTTACGGGTGGTCCGCGATGCCTTTGTGGCCGCCATCGTGCAGGCCCTGATTACCGGCTTCGGGATGCCGGTATTTGCATGCCCGCGTGGGTTGTGATGTCCTCCTATTACCGTCATGCCGGTATTTACTCCCCGAAGGGGCGCGTGTACGTGCCCATGCCGGTATGAGGGGGCACGGTATGGGCGGTGCCGGTATTGGCGGGTTGTCCAGTCAGAATGCCCCGGATCCGTTAACGATGCCGCTATTACCATTCCACCTTCCTTTTTTCATTACCTCCATTCTCGTAATGAGGCCCACTGTGTCTTACTTGTCATGTGTGTAGGTGGCCAAAATAAGAACGCGCACATTTAAAAAAAAAGTATTCCAATTCAATTAAAAAATGAAAACAGCTTACTTTAAGTGTTTTTTTTATAGTACTTTATATAAAATTGTCATTAGCTTTTTAAGTGTGCAGGTGACCAAAAAAAGGGCGCACATCAAATTAAAAAAAGAAGTATTCTAATGGCAATGTAGAGATAACTATTATATTTTAAAATGAAGTTTGATTTCATAAAAATAGGTATTCCACACTGAACACAACTATCTGTGCAAATAGAAGTTTAAATAACAATTACCAGTTTTTAGACATTTCAAATATGGGGCCAGATTACAGAAACTGTGCACTGCTGCAAGTGCAAAATTTGCATGATATTAGCACTAGGGCAAAGTTTGCCCTATTTTTAAAAACAATGGGACACCTTAGAAAACTATTGCACCATGACAAGTGTAGTTTGGCAGGGTATAAGCATCAATGCAAAAATAGGCATTGAGCAAAAAAGATGCATTTTCACTGCATTATTGCAAAATGGCAAAGTTTGCCCTAGTGCAAATACGGAATGGTATTAGCACTAGGGCAAACTTTGCCCTAGTAAAAAACACATTGAAAATGTATCTTTTTGCACTGGGGAAATGTTTTCCCTGGTGCTTATACCCTGCCAAACTACACTTGCCAATGTGTAATAGTTTTCTATTGTGTCCCATGGTTTTCAAAAATAGGGCAAACTTTGCTCTAGTGCTAATTACTGTGCAAACTTTGCACTTGCACCAGTGCAACATTTCTGTAATCTGGCCCATGATGTGTACATTTTGAAATGCCATTATCAACTTCTCATGTGTGCACATGGCCAAACAAAGACACATACATATTTCATAAGAAGTATGGAAATTACATTAGGATCTTAGTGTAGCTTTTTGTAAGTGTTGATATGTTTACAAACACAGATGTTTTTATTACAATGTTGGGATGTCTTCATAGATGTTTTTGTCAAACTGAAGACATAGTTAGGTGTATGTCTTGTTTTCCTGGTTACGGTTGCATAAATTAATCTGCACATTTGTCATCATTTAATATTAAGGGGCCGATTCATGGAACAAACGTGCGGCGAAAATCTTCGTGCAAGCAGGCGCAAGCAGGCGCAAGCAGAAAAAAACAGGCGCACGCGTGCAATTCATGGAAGTCCCTGCGCGTGTTCACCTCGGGATGTGCGCCAAACCCGTGCATGGCGCACAAGTCACTGCAACATCCCGAAAGTCGTGCGCGACACGCACAGTGAAAGCGCACAACCTCGGCGCATACACCAGAAAGTGGGCGGGACACGGGGCGTAACGCGCAAAAATAAGGGTGTAACTGGGGATGTACTGCTGGGAAGCAGACGGAACGCCCACACGCACTCGAACCACACGTATTCATGGAATCGAATAGGGCAAAGCCACGCACAGCCAAAGACACGCACAAGCTGAAACACGTCCGCCACACGAAGGCAGGCGGTAGAGTCCCAGCGCATCACAAAAGTGGCAACATATAGCAATTGGGCCTGTGCGAGCGGGGTACGTGTATTTCGGGGGCGCGCGGGAAGTTACACACGCGATTGAGTGGGGTACATGTATTACGGGGGTGCGCGGGAAGTTACACACGCAATTGAGCGGGGTACGTGTATTTCGGGGGTGCGCGGGAAGTTAAATACGTGATTGAGTGGGGTGCGTGTATTTCGGGGGTGCGCGGGAAGTTACACACGCGATTGAGCGAGGTACATGTATTTCGGGGGTGCGCAGGAAGTTACACACGCAATTGAGCGGGGTACGTGTATTTCTGGGGTGCGCGGGAAGTTACTCACGCGATTGAGCGGGGTACGTGTTTTTCGGGGGTGCGCGGGAAGTTACACACGCGATTGAGCGGGGTACGTGTATTTCGGGGGTGCGCGGGAAGTTAGATACGCGATTGAGCGGGGTACGTGTATTTCGGGGGTGCGCAGGAAGTTACACACGCGATTGAGCGGGGTACGTGTATTTCGGGGGTGCACGGGAAGTTACACACGCGATTGAGCGGGGTACGTGTATTTCGGGGTGCGCGGGAAGTCACACACACGATCTCATCAGGGTACGTGTATTTCAGGGTGCGGGGGAAGTATCCCACGCAACATCAGCAGGGTACGTGTATTTCAGGGGTGTGCGGGAAGTTCCACACGCAATTCCATCAGGGTACGTGTATTACAGGAGTGCGCGGGAAGTTCCACACGCGATCTCATCAGGGTACGTGCATTACAGGGGTGTGCGGGGAGCAGCACACGTGAATTGCACGTGTGGGTCCTCCCAGGTGTTCCCTCTACACCCTCCACGGCCCCTGCAGGTGGCTCACACCACAGGGGCCTACCCAGCACATGTCCTGCAGGCACCCCATCCACCATGGCCATGCCCACCAGCCAACCCACATGTCAACTTGCACTACTGCCCACCAACGCATGTCCCCCTGCACCCCCAGCCACCAGGGGCACCCTCCACCAGGCCCCCACCCATGTCTCCCACCACCGCCACCCCGTGCAGTGCAGGGGCACCCACCACCAGGCCCCCACCCATGTCTCACAGCACCCCCTCCCCCCAGCAGTGCAGGGGCAGCCTCCACCAGGCCCCCACCCATGTCTCCCAGCACCCCCACCCCCCAGCCACCCCCCAGCAGTGCAGGGGCACCCACCACCAGGCCCCACCCATGTCTCCCAGCACCCCCACCCCCCAGCCACCAGGGGCACCCACCAACCAGGCCCCCACCCATGTCTCCCAGCACCACCACCCCCCAGCCAAGAGGGGCAGCCTCCACCAGGCCCTCACCCATGTCTCCCACCACCCCCACTCCCCCAGCAGTGCAGGGGCAGCCTCCACCAGGCCCCCACCCATGTCTCCCACCACCCCCACCCCCCAGCCACCAGGGGCAGCCTCCACCAGGCCCCCACCCATGTCTCCCACCACCCCCACCCCCCAGCAGTGCAGGAGCAGCCTCCACCAGGCCCCCACCCATGTCTCCCAGCACCCCCAAACCCCCAGCCACCAGGGGGACCCACCACCAGGCCCCCACCCATGTCTCCGACCACTTCCACCACCCAGCAGTGCAGGGGCAGCCTCCACCATGCCCCCACCCATGTCTCCCACCACCCCCACCCCCCAGTCACCAGCGGCAGCCTCCACCAGGCCCCCACCCATGTCTCCCAGCACCCCCACCCCCCAGCCACCAGGGGCAGCCTCCACCAGGCCCCCACCCATGTCTCCCACCACCCCCACCCCCCAGCACTGTGGGGCACCTGCCAGCAGGCCCCCACCCATGTCCAACTCATGTTCCCCACCACCCCCACCCCCCAGCCACCAGGGGCAGCCTCCACCAGGCCCCCACCCATGTCTCCCACCGCCCCCACCCCCCGGGTCACCAGGGGCAGCCTCCACCAGGCCCCCACCCATGTCTCCCACCACCCCCACCCCCAGCCACCAGGGGCAGCCCCCACCAGGCCCCCACCCATGTCTCCCAGCACCCCAACCCCCCAGCAGTGCAGGGGCAGCCTTCACCAGGCCCCCACCCATGTCTCCCAGCACCCCCACCCCCCAGCCACCAGGGGCAGCCTCCACCAGGCCCCCACCCATGTCTCCCACCCCCCACCCCCCAGCAGTGCAGGGGCACCCACCACCAGGCCCCCACCCATGTCTCCCAGCACCCCCGCCCCCCAGCCACCAGGGGCACCCACCACCAGGCCCCCACCCATGTCTCCCAGCACCCCCACCCCCCAGCACTGTGGGGCACCTGCCAGCAGGCCCCCACCCATGTCCAACTCATGTTCCACACCACCCCCACCCCCCAGCACTGTGGGGCAGCCTCCACCAGGCCCCCATACATGTCTCCCACCACCCCACCCCCCAGCATTGCAGGGGAAGCCTCCACTAGGTACCCACCCATGTCTCCCACCACCCCCACCCCCAGTCACCAGGGGCAGCCTCCACCAGGCCCCAACCCATGTCTCCCAGCACCCCCACCCCCCAGCCACCAGGGGCAGCCTCCAACAGGCCCCCCCCATGTCTCCCACCACCCCCACCCCCCAGCACTGTGGGGCACCTGCCAGCAGGCCCCCACCCATGTCCAACTCATGTTCCCCACCACCCACACCCCCAGCACCAGGGGCAGCCTCCACCAGGCCCCCACCCATGTCTCCCAGCACCCCCACCCCCCAGCCACCAGGGGCAGCCTCCACCAGGCCCCCACCCATGTCTCCCACCCCCCCACCCCCTAGCAGTGCAGGGGCACCCACCACCAGGCCCCCACCCATGTCTCCCAGCACCCCCACCCCCAGCCACCAGGGGCACCGACCACCAGGCCCCCACCCATGTCTCCCAGCACCCCCACCCCCCAGCCACCAGGGGCAGCCTCCACCAGGCCCCCACCCATGTCTCTCACCCCCCCACCGCCCAGCAGTGCAGGGGCACCCACCACCAGGCCCCCACCCGTGTCTCCCAGCACCCCCGCCCCCCAGCCACCAGGGGCACCCACCACCAGGCCCCCACCTATGTCTCCCAGCACCCCCACCCCCCAGCACTGTGGGGCACCTGCCAGCAGGCCCCCACCCTTGTCCAACTCATGTTCCACACCACCCCCACCCCCCAGCACTGTGGGGCAGCCTCCACCAGGCCCCCACACATGTCTCCCACCACCCCCACCCCCCAGCAGTGCAGGGGAAGCCTCCACTAGGCCCCCACCCATGTCTCCCAACACCCCCACCCCCCAGTCACCAGGGGCAGCCTCCACCAGGCCCCCACCCATGTCTCCCAGCACCCCCACCCCCCAGCCACCAGGGGCAGCCTCCACAAGGCCCCCACCCATGTCTCCCACCACCCCCACCCCCCAGCACTGTGGGGCACCTGCCAGCAGGCCCCCACCCATGTCCAACTCATGTTCCCCACCACCCCCACCCCCCAGCCACCAGGGGCAGCCTCCACCAGGCCCCCACCCATGTCTCCCACCACCCTCACCCCCCAGTCACCAGGGGCAGCCTCCACCAGGCCCCCACCCATGTCTCCCACCACCCCCACCCCCAGCCACCAGGGGCAGCCTCCACCAGGCCCCCACCCATGTCTCCCAGCACCCCCACCCCCAGCCATCAGGGGCAGCCTCCACCAGGCCCCCACCCATGTCTCCCACCCCCCACCCCCTAGCAGTGCAGGGGCACCCACCACCAGGCCCCCACCCATGTCTCCCAGCACCCCCACCCCCAGCCACCAGGGGCACCCACCACCAGGGCCCCACCCATGTCTCCCAGCACCCCCACCCCCCAGCCACCAGGGGCAGCCTCCACCAGGCCCCCACCCATGTCTACCACCCCCCCACCCCCTAGCAGTGCAGGGGCACCCACCACCAGGCCCCCACCCATGTCTCCCAGCACCCCCACACCCCAGCAGTGCAGGGGCAGCCTCCACCAGGCCCCCACCCATGTCTCCCAGCCCCCCACCCCCCAGCCACCAGGGCAGCCTCCACCAGGCCCCCACCCATGTCTCCCACCCCCCCCACCCCCAGGCAGTGCAGGGGCACCCACCACCAGGCCCCCACCCATTTCTCCCAGCACCCCCAGCCACCAGGGGCAGCCTCCACCAGGCCCCCACCCATATCTCCGACCACCCCCACCCCCAGCATGTCAGGGGCAGCCTCTACCAGGCCCCCACCCATGTCTCCCAGCACCCCCACCCCCCAGGGGCAGCCTCCAGCAGGCCCCCACCCATATCTCCCACCACCCCCACCCCCCAGCCACCAGGGGCAGCCTCCACCAGGCCCCCACCCATGTCTCCCAGCACCCCCACCCCCCAGCAGTGCAGGGTCAGCCTCCACCAGGCCCCCACCCATGTCTCCCAGCACTCCCCACCCCCCGGCCACCAGGGGCAGCCTCCACCAGGCCCCCACCCATGTCTCCCACCACCCCCAGCCAGCAGGGGCACCCACCACTAGGCCCCCACCCATGTCTCCCAGCACCCCCACCCCCCCAGTCACCAGGGGCAGCCTCCACCAGGCCCCCACCCATGTCTCCCAGCACCCCCACCCCCCAGCCACCAGGGGCAGCCTCCACCAGGCCCCCACCCATGTCTCCCAGCACCCCCACACCCAAGCAGTGCAGGGGCAGCCTCCACCAGGCCCCCACCCATGTCTCCCATCACCCCCACCCCCCAGCCACCAGGGGCAGCCTCCACCAGGCCCCCACCCATGTCTCCCACCACCCTCACCCCCCAGCACTGTGGGGCACCCACCACCAGGCCCCCACCCATGTCCAACTCATGTTCCCCAGCACCCCCACCCCCCAGCACTGTGGGGCACCTGCCAGCAGGCCCCCACCCATGTCCAACTCATGTTCCCCACCCCCCCACCCCCCAGCACTGTGGAGCACCTGCCAGCAGGCTCCCACCCATGTCCAACTCATGTTCCCCACCACCCCCACCCCCAGCACTGTGGGGCACCTGCCAGCAGGCCCCCTCCCATGTGCAACTCATGTTCCCCAACCAACATGTCATCACAATCTAGATCCCTGGTCCCTATGGTCAGCCTCCAAATGCAAAACACCCACCCGAGTATTGCATCCACCCACTCATAATTTGCAATTACATCGCAGAACACCAATTGCAAGTTCTGAAACAAACACATCTCTCTCACATACACCCAATGGGTGTCAGTGAATCTCAAAACACATATCATGAAATGCATGAAACCAATGAGATACCACACATTGAAGTTCACCAAAGAAAAATGTATTAAAGGAAATATAAATAGAATAAAAAATGAAGAAACAGAAATGTGAATGTACAAAAATTAAAAGAAGCATGTCCGTGAAAAAAAGCAAAACCAAAAATAAAATTCCAAAGTAATGTTGTCCAAAGTCAATGTCCACAAAACAAAATCCAATGGGAAATAAAAAAGAAAGCCATTGCTCCATGGTTAAAAAGTTAAAAAAAAATACAATCCAACAGTGAACTATGTACATGGGAACAAGCCAGGGTCCATTATCCCAACAAAAGAAAGGAAACCTATCTAACTACACTAACTAATAAAATAAACTATATACAAAAATGTGGCCAATGTCCGAAAGGTCCAAATAAAATCAAAACAAAAATGAAACCTAACACTACCTACATAACTATGTACAAGGGCAGCGGGCTAGTTTCACGGCTCACTTGTGGATGTCCCGGGCCAGGGCATCATCGAACTCCTCCTCAATGTCCGGGAGGCGGTCCTCCTCCATGTCCCCGAAGGTCCGCAGGGCCGTCGACGTCTCCACCTCCAAACCCCTGCGGATTGCAACGAGGCACTCGGCCCGCCTCAGGGCCCTCCGCATGGAGTTCTCCGCCCTGACCATTGTGAGCCGTGCCTCTTCCGCCCGCTGCCGCTCCGCATCTATGGCGTGGCCCAACCGCTGCCACACGGAAGACACTCTCTGTCCTGGGTCCTCCTGCCCTCCGGCCGATGCCTGCCCCTCCGATGTTGAAGGCCCCGAGCCTTCATGGCTCCCACCACGTTGCTGCTGCTGCTGTGCCTCTGCCCGTGCACTGCCTCCTGCTGCCTGCACATCCTCCGCCGGCTGGGGTGCAGTCGTAGATGTGGCCACCCCTGCTGGACGTCCAACTCCCGACTGTGGCAGGGATGCCTCCTCCACCAGCCTGGCCGCAACATCAGAGGCAGCTCCACAGGGCACCCAGGTGACTGATGGGTGGGAAGATGGCACAGAGGACGACTGGCGCGTAGGGGGTCCAGTTGAGGAGGGGGTCATAGCAAGCCCCATCAGACGGAGGAATCCGGCCTGGGTGACCTGTCCCAGCAGGCTGACGTGGTCAACGAGCCATTGGACATGACGTGCAGTCTCTTCATGAAAAGACTGCAGGTCACCTCGCATGGCCCATTGACGCAACGCCACACCAGCCAAGACAGGCTCAACCCGGACCTGGATAGCCACGTCCGCAGGCAGAGGAAGGCCAGTTGACGTGAGCTCATCCCCTGCCTGAAAACGGGTCTGGACATAGGCATCCCTGCTGGTGCAAGATGATGCAGGGACAGGAACAGGGGCAGGATTGCACACAGGCACCTCTGCGGCGGCCTGTGCTGCCTCCTGTCCCTGGTCCTGCACTGCACCACTAGCACCAGTGGGATCCCCACCTCCAGACCCCGTCTCTGGTGCTTGCACGGCCTCCTCCTCCACCAAACCCCCCACCAACCTGGATGACTCCGTGCCATCTTCCCCTGTTGGGCCCTGTGGGGTCCCAGCTGCCCCTTCTGCTGCCGAGGAGTCCAACTCCAACCTCCGCCTCTTGGACCTCCCCCCGGCGGCTGCGGCCTGGGATTCGGCACCGGACTCCTCACTCCCTGACGAGATCACAACATGGGAGGAGAGCCGGGCCTTGCGTCTCCGGCTGGCAGTGGGATCCCCGCCGCTGTGCTCCACAGCACCTTCTCCGCCCTCTTCATCAGTTGACGCTGCAGACAGGGAGAAACAAAACACAGGCATCAGGGCACTGTACAATGGACACATACACACATGACAGTTGTACATGAGTGGCATTGGCAAACCTCAGACATGTCATCACAATACCCAACACACATGTCATTACAACTCGCACACATGAGCCATACCACAGCCATATCGCAACTGCCACCACCATCCATACACATACAACAGCATGAGCAGCCAAAGGTGAACCAGACATCACATGCAACACAGGAAGTGCACCACACATGTACACACAAAACCACACTTGCATGCATGTGTACACCTCTGCCAAGTGTCGCAGTGTTCAGACGGGCATCCATGTCACATCTGCCAATTAGGCTTCCACATACTGCTGTCACATGCATCCATGTTGCATCACTGTTGCACCCTTGTCAAATACACACACATGCACATGTACACAGTGCTGATACATGCAGCCGAAAACAACATACATGCGTGACATCACGGACATGTCTACATACATACACATTCATCCAAACATGTGTGCCCACACAACTGCATTTGGCATGCAAGCCTACACACACAAGCACCATCCATGTCTCACACATTCCAGCCCTTGCATGTGTTAGCCCCACGGCCCTGTACACCCCCACCCATACTCGACCCCATACAAACAGATGTGCAACCTGCACACTACTGAATAATCACCACACGCACTGCTCACAATAAGGATGCATGTACACTCACCGCTCGACTCCAGACGGGTCTGCCTCTCAAGGACCTGGACGTGGAGCGCTGGGGATATGCGTTCCAGGACTCTCATCTGTTCTTCCGACAAGTGGCCCCGGCACCCCTTGGCATCCGCTGCTTTCAAGAGGCGCCGGGCCTTGTTCACGGTCCTGGACCTGAAGTCCTCCCAGCGCTTCTTGACATGTTGTAAGTCGCAGACTGCCACCCCCTCCGCGTTGATGACAGTTACGATGTCAGTCCAGATCCGAGTCCGTCCTTCCTTGTCGGCGCGGGAACTTCTGAAGAGGGCATCATACTGCCCCAGGACTTGCTCCACCAGGACACCAACTTCGGTGGCACTGAAGCTGGTGCCCCCCTGCCTCCCTGGCCGGGGGTTATCAGTGGTCTCAGATGGTGTTTGCCCCGACATGACAACCCCAGAGGCAGGAGTGGGTGGGCAACTGGGTCCTGGGGCTGGGCTGTGGAGCGATGGAATCCCAGTCGGGAGTCTTCGGTTCCAGCAGGGGTGTTCACAGCAACAGCACCCCTGGCTGATGTGCAGGCAGCAAATGGCAGGGCACGTGGGCAGCAAGCAGTCAGGCAGCAGCAGATGGCAGCTGGGAGCGTGCTCGGGGCTCTGGGGGGCAGTAGTTTGGCCTTCTGGGCAGGAGCGTGGTCTTCCGTGTGCTTACGCGTGGCCAGCTTGATACAGAGTGATTTGGCACGTGAAGAATCTGCACATCAGCGTGTGATTCGAGGAAAGGCCCTTAGCGCGTAAGCGCGTCTGCACGCATACGCATTTTCATTGGACAGAAGGCCCCTCAAGCGCAAGCGCCCCTGTGACGTGACGCGTACAGACGTGCATGGGCATTTCAGCGCGCAAAAAAATGCACTTCCGCATGTAATACGAGGAAAGGGCCCATGCACGTAAGCGCACATGGAAAAATGCACGTCCGCGTGTAATACGAGGAAAGGCCCTTAGCGCGTATGCACGGCAGCACGCATATGCGATTTCATTGGACCAAAGGCCCTTAGCGCGTGAGTGTGTCTGTGACGTGACGCGCGCGGGTGTGTCCCTCATTGCACGCGATGACAGAACACACGTGGATTTCCACCAATCGCGTGTGAAAGTTCCCGGCACCCCGGAACACACGTACCCAGGCTAATTGCGTGTGGAACTTCCCGCGCACCCCGAAACACACGTACCCAGGCCAATCGCGTGTACGCTCACTCCCCTCCGATCACACGCGATGACAGTCTTACCACGTATCCGAATACGGGAAACCCGCGCACGGCAAAAGACGTGCACAGGCGTCAACGCATCCGCCCACACGAAGGCAGGCAGAGGCGTCCCCGCGCACAGCATAAAAGTGCGCGCAAACAACAAACGCGTATATACAGCTACGATGAATGCCCCATTTGTCGCTGCACTGATCGTGGGACACCGCAGGAGGAGGAGAATAGCCAGGGCATGCATTTTCGCACCACGGACAAGCCTTTTTGGGATGCCTGACGACCAGGTCTACGGCAGGTATAGGTTTCCACCCCATATCATCCTAGACCTGGTCAGGGAGTGGGAAGATGACCTCACATCCCCCACCCTTTGCTCCCAAGCATTGAGCCCCTTGGAGAAGCTGCTCAATGTCCTGCATTTTTTGGCCGCTGGGTCATTTCAGCGGACCACTGCCATAGTGGGGGGGGTCTCACAGGCCACACAGTCACGCTGCCTACACCAGGTACTGGCAATCATGACAGCGCGCCCCTCAGTCCGCAGGCGCATATACATGCCCAGAACACCCGCAGAAAGGCAGGCCGTTGTCCTGGATTTTTTCAGGGTGGCACACTTCCCCAAAGTGCTCGGTGCCATAGATTGCACCCATGTGGCCCTACGTCCACCTAGGGCCATTGAGCACATCTACCGAAACCGCAAGCACTGGCATTCCATCAATGTAAAGGTGGTATGTGATGCAAAGGGAATCATCACCTCTGTCTATGCAAACTACCCTGGCTCCACCCATGACAGTTTCATATACAGAATGTCCGCCCTGAGCCGGGCCCTGGAAGCTGGGCAGCATGGCGACACATGGCTCCTAGGTCAGTACAAATGCCCTTGCACATGCATGCAAGTCACACACAGACAAATATCCAAACCCTAATAATCTCAACTATTATCACCTCCCCAGGGGACAGTGCCTACCCTCTGAGCAACCACATGATGACGCCAATCCGTAACCCCACCACACCACCCCAGGTAAGATACAACGCCGCCCATATTGCAACCAGGGGCATAGTGGAGCGCACATTCGGAGTGCTCAAGTCACGTTTCTGCTCCCTTGACCGCTCTGGTGGGCAACTACTCTATGCACCACCAGTAGTGTGCAGGATCATTGTGGCAGCATGTGTCCTGCACAATGTTGCAACACGGCAGGGCGTCCCGGTGGACATGGTGGTGCCCCCACATCCCCAACCTCAGGCACAGGCGCTGCCCATGGGAGGGGACAGGGCACGTGGCGAGGAAGCCCGGACCCAGCTTGTGGCCACATTTTTCACCTAAACTCCCACCCCTGCGGAGTGCACTCAGGCCTGGCACATACCAGGTGACAATCAATGATGACAAAGAGACAGTCAACTGTCACAACCCTACCGCCCTGAGATAGTTGCCATGGAAGTGCCACATCGTCTGCATCCCTAGCTACTTAAACACAAGCTATCCTGTGTGACCAAAAGGCACACATATGACATATGACATGATATGGGCCATACACAAGTATTCCAAGGCGCAATGAGGCAGGGAGGCGGGAACAAGGGAACACAGAGAACGGTACTACTAGGCCAGGTGTCATTGAGATCGTGCAAGTGCAGGGCTAGGGGGAAGGGAAAAGTGCAAGGGGAAGGGTGGGGGGAGTCCAGTACAGGGGAAGTAGCCCAAAAAAATAATACATAGGTCGCCTGGTGGCAACTGCAAAGGTAAGTGCAGACAAGTGCTGGTAAGGGAGGGCTGTAGGGATAGAGAGACAGTACTGCAGTGCAGGGGTTTCCAGGGAGGCAGTGCAAGTGGAGAGTGGCTGGGCCAGGGACCGAGGTCAGTGAGAGTGGCCCAGTTGCAGCTCCTGTGCAGTTCCAGTGAAGAATTCTGCAAGGGAGAGGCAGAGAGTAAGCAGAAGCAAAGAGGAAGGTCTTGAGGTGCTTCCAGAACTGGAGATGGTTCCCCTCAAGTTCAAGTCAGGCGGGAAGTCTGTTCCAGGGGGAGGGCCCTGCTGCGGAGAGAAATCTACCCCCAGCTAGTTGCTCTGAGAAGCGGATGACCCGGACATGCAAGGTGTGCATCACACACACCTGCAAAACAGGCCATGGCCATCACTGTCATGTCACTCAAACCCTCCCAAACATCAACATGACATGGCAAGCAATACCCATACACCAACGCAGTAACGATAAGGTACACATTGCCATGTCCTAAATGTACAGTGGCATCGGACAATGATGCCTGACCCGGAATCAGATGAAATGACAGACCAACAAAATCTCCCACCCAAAATAAGTCATTTCCAAATGCATTACAACAGTCGTAGACGTAACATCACAATGAATGCCTGTCTACATGCACATTATGCATTGCAAAATCAACACTGCAGCTCATGTGTGCAGTGTCCTACTCCTGCATCACACTGCTCAGCGCACAGCGCAGTGAACAGCCATTGTGTGTGATGCACACCCTGAGCATCACATCTAAGTGACAGACCACATCAAACATCAAATTAGGCATGTACTGGATCCATAATCGGTCACAGAACATGTGCTGCCGGGACACAGTGGGCACCAGAAGGCAAACAGTGTACACATGGATATTCAAGGGTGGGAGTACATGTAGTGCATCCGAGTGCAAGTGTGTGGTTCTGCAAGGACATGCACTCCACATATGCATGTGCACTCAAGTGACCATCAGTGTTCCCTACACATCACATGTGAACATTCACCATGTGTACACCCCAGCATGTCAAACCACAACTATCCCCTCGCACCTGAAAGGAAAACACAACACATGAACAGGCATTGATCAGCAGAACACAACATGTACATAGGATACCACCATTACTATGTTCCCATCACACTGCAGGGCAAGGCAACTATCAACAAGAACCCCCCCCTCCCTCACAAATGACCATGACCCCCTGAAAAACTGCACCTGGGTCATGGAGCCTCCAAACCTCAATTCCACCTGGCCACAGGATCACCTTTACCCTTCGTCACCATCTCCCACCTTGTGTGTAAAAAGATACCTGAACCCTCAGAATCTACACTCATTTCCAAAATCACAAAATCCAAGGCATAAAAACGAACCCGAACACCCTCCAGTAGATGACTTTACGTAGCAGTACCTCACAAAGGCCAAGTACTACCACAATGATGCAACAACCAAGGTAGCACAGCAAAACAATGTCACGACAGGATGTGAGACATGTGTGGTACATGACATAGGATGATGCACCATGAATGGATGTGTACTGTCACAGGTCCCCTGTACAGGCGCGGGAGTGTCACGAAACAACCACCCCCACCATGTCCCGGGTGCCTGCAAGGTCAAACTCATACAGGCCCCTGAGACCCTGGTGGGGAATGAGGTTCAGGGATATGCAGTCGGGACAGGTGTTGACACACTGGATGACTGGAATGAGTGGCAGGAGAGGGGAGGTGGAATGACATATGAAACTAGGGAATGCAGGAAAATGTACAACCTGCATGAACACATACACAATCCAAACAAACTTGGACATCATTGTCATGGCCTTCTGTAGTCCAGGCTCAGGAGTGGTACAAACCAACCACCCCCTCTAGGGTTTTGCCGCCTGCAAGTTCGGGGCTTACACAGGCATCCGCAACCCCAGTGGGGAAAGAGGGTCAGGGAACGTTGCTTGGATAGGCACGGGAAGCAGGAACACCGGGTAGAGGGTACAGGTTTCAAAATTGCATAGGATCACGGGTGATTAGGGAGAAAAACATACCAAATTGAACCACACATACATCCATGCATCAGTACACTCCCCAGCAAGCCTATGCAGAGCAGTTCGAAAGAAAAACAACAAGACACTTAGCTCTGGTTTTGAGTGCTGGCCTCCTGCCTGCACACTCTCAGGTCCGGTTACAGGAGCACTGCAATGCTGCAAAGGGAGCCACAGTCAACAACCTGTATGTGCCAATTACACAAAAACACAACACCAAACATGCCTCATAGCAACAAACTACTCTACAAACAGACAATCTGTGCTTGATGCTTCGTACCCATATATAACATCACCCCTGTGACGGGTCATACACAGTCAATGCAGTAAGTCAGCCGCTGGTGGGTGCGTGGCAAATGGAACACCAATGTGTCACAATTCACACAACATGCAATGTTCCCTGGGTAAGCAGACAGACCCATATAGCAAGCCATGACTACAGAGCAAGTTGTGTACCACCATGACCGAAACAAAGTTGGCAGTGCATTTATCATGAAGTACGTGGAAAAGACATGCACTGCACCCGAGTATGTCCCTTGCTGTATGTCCCTGTGAGCTGCCCCTTTCCATGTCTCGGAAGGCTACATGGTTGATACAAGTGCCTCAATGAACCTTGGTGTACCGGAGGGTATGTGCCATTGCCCCTGCATGTCTCCCAGACAACCCTACTATCAACAGCCATCAGTCCACAAACACATCTGAGCTGCATTGTGTGCTTCAACACCAATATTCGTCTAAGCTCACCCCCAGTGCTGTGACTAAGCCTGCATGTGCAACTCGCCTGGTGCAAGCTTTGCTGTGTCGTGGCCCCCCTGTGATGCTCACCTTGCCTGGAGTTCCTTGGAACATGTCAGCAGTTCTACTATGTGGGTCTGCAATCACTGTGTCTCTGCTTGTGCACACATGTGCATGTGGGCACCAACAAACGGGTCAAGAATTCCGTCGTCCAATGGGCCATGTCTGCTGGCAAAGGTGCTCTGGAGGCTCACCCCCCTGCAGAAAGGGCATGAAACACATGATTAATGCTTCAAAGTCATCTGTGTGTGTCTCACCAGGCATCTCATTACTTGACCATGTCAGAGAGTCACATCACAAATCACACCATCAGTCCGTCTTTCACCTCCAAAGTATGGAACACTATCTACAGCATGAATTGCAACAAGCACGTGTACAGGAAAGATATGAAACATACTACACAATGCATAGCAATCAATGTCCACATTAATCATGACACACCCCATCTAGCAAAAGCTGAACAGTGGACAATGACACCTAAATCATCCCCACTAGGGGTGTCAACACAAGTCACACAGCACCAGACATGCCACAGATATGACAGTCCAAAGCCCTTGTGTAATATTCTGTAACACCGAACCATCCTTGTGAGCCCATGGATAAGGGAGGCAGGAGTGGCATATGTGAGTCAAGGACCCAAGCAGCAAACACATACACAAGACAACCATGAAGGGCCCAGCTGGAACAGACAGTGGATGCCTTCAAAAGCTACAAAGCACCGCACCGTCACATGAAAGCACAATAGACTAGCAATTTTAAACTAACTCAACTATTAACTAATTCCACTAACTATGGAAAACCTACATTACCTATTTAAATTAACTATCAAACAGAAACTTAACTAACGAACTAAAAGAAACATCAAAAATGGCCACATACGACCCAGGGGAGAGGGGAGGAACCCAGGAGGGGGGAGGTACAGGGTGCTGCTCAACATCCACATGCGATGATGCTGAGCCAAAACAAAAATCCTCCATGGGCTCAACGCCTGCACAGCACGACCTATGTGGGAGATAGATGGTCGTCCGAGTCTGGATCATCCTGTAAAGGAGGACGTGGCACAGTAGCCTGGCCACGCCTAGCCGCAGCTTGCCCCTCGTCAGCAGCAAGTCTGCCGGACGGGTGAGCCTGGTTCTGTGTGGCGATGTTACATTGGTCTGCATGCAGAACCTCACGTGATACACGTGCTTCCTCTTGCAAGGTAGCACGTGTAACACGGAGTTCCTCCTGCAAGGCCTGGCTGGACAACCGCTGCACCTCCCGGCAAGCCTGTAGCTCAGCCGAGATGGTACGCTCAAGCTGTGCAAACCTCTCCTCTGCCTGCTGCCTCTGGGACATCATAAGGACACCCAGAGTGGATCTGAGGGAAGCATACTCCTCCCTCAGGACATCCAGGTGCGCCTCTGCGTGAGCAGCAATTGCTTGACGCAGAGACGACATTTGAGCCTGGCGTGCCCTGTCTGAGGCCGCCATGCCCAGCCTGAGCGAGCGGGCCGTGGACCGTGCCGCCTGCTGCTGGAGAAGCACCTGCCTAGCACGGGGCAGCACAGATCGGGCCACACGCTCCATGCTCTCAGCGATGTTCTCCATTGCTGCCCCCTGCCATTCGGAATTGGCAGTCATGTCTTGCACCCACTCAGTATACAGCGGTTGCGCGTGGCGACCGCATTGCCGGGCTTGACCCCTGCGGGACCCAAGGACCGGGGGTCCTCGCTGTGTTGGCACCGCCTGCGGCTGCACGACTACATGCCCCCGTCGACGTGATGCCCCAGGCACATCAGTGACTGGTGTGGAGGGTGACCCTGCGTCCTGATCCACCACCGGCGGTGGAACCAAGACTGTCTGACCCCTCAGTGCAGGTATCGCAGACAGAGGAGTGTCCACATCAGAATCACTCACCCCTGACACATGGACTTGATGCTCATCCAACTCAACATGGACGTCAGAGTCGTCATCAAGGCTGGACTCATAGGCAGCCAGAGACAAAGATGGACTGCAGCACTTGGGGGTTTTCGTGGCCTACCACCCCACGACCCCCACTAGTGCCGGGTTGATGTGGTGTTACCAACCCTATGTCTGGCATGACAACACCATCCTCCGCCTCCATTGCGTCATTACCTGAAAAATAGAGGGAAAAAGGTCACTACACATGTCAGAAGCACACGACACGCACACACACCGACAGCAAAGGCATCCGGCAGACATGTGACACACAACATATGACCTGGCATGCATGCTGGGTCTTCTTTGAATAGCTTCTGTGATCAGACCTGTTGAAAGGTGGTAGTTTCCATGGAAGTGGGTCTATTCAGTGCAGAAAATGTGTACGCCACTCACTACCTACACGTACAAGCACTCAATGGTGTGTGCCAGGAAAAGAGAAGGCAGTGCAATGTCAAATTCAGACATCACGTGCATTGTGCATTCAATGTGTACCATGTCTAGAAGCCAAGCACCCCTCCACCCCAGTACCAAAGCAGGGATGCCTAGCATGGTATCAAAAGGCTGACCATACACCTGTGTATTGACAGGCAGTGTTGACTGGCATCAACAGCTTAATGTGATACAAATTACAACACTGCAAATGATGCTGGGACAGTGGGCAGGACACATGATGAAAACTCCGGAGGCCGCCCACGTGTGAAGAAGACACAAGAGTTGGACAGAGTCATTGGCCATTGAACAGGCTGAGGCCTGTGAGCCACACAGATTGTCAGGGCCTAAACATGTGTGCAACGCCGGACTGAGCCACAGTTGACATGGGGAGGCCGATAAGATGGCAGGCAATGTATGTAACCAAGGACTCATATTACAGTGATCATCCAGTCAAGGACACATAGGGGCATGCGTGCAATGCACATGGAGCATGAATGGGCACTCATGTCCCTGCGGGACATCTGACCCATGCACAGTACAAGTGAGATACCCTGCATCGAGTACTAAGGCTGTACCACACGGCATATGTCTGGCAGTTTCTACGCTGGAAGTTAGCATCTACACAGGACACATGAACAAGATACTACACATTGGCAAGATTGAAGCAGACCAGTGCAAAGGTGGAACTGCAGTGCAGAGTGGCGGAGGAGGGGCAAGGGAGCATGCCCACATGGAGTCCCGCATGCAGGCAGAGGAGACATGCATGACGGTAGCATTGCATTACTTACACATCAGAACCATGTACGCATCACATGTAGCAGCAATCATGCACAACACATCCCACAAGTGAAACACACACGTCCTCAACAAACACGCATCAACACAAACTGGACTGGGCATCAAAGTCCAGCATCTCTCCCACTCCTTCGACCAATTCAGGTGGTATGAACTCCGAAACGAGAGCCTCATGCGGAGTGAGTTCTTCCTCCTCTGGTGCAGGCCCACCGCCAGAAACCAGAGTCAAGTTGTAATTTGAGGCACGATTGGCCTTAGTGCTGCGCTTGATGTCATTCCAACGCTTTTTGCACTCCTGCGCCATGCGCACCTCATGGCCGAAAGAACTGACATGTTCCGCAACATGCTTCCAGTGGGTGTCACGTTGGGCAGCCGTACTCTGACTATTGGCACCCACTAGCATGTCACGGCTGTGGCCCCGCACGTAGTCCATGAGGAAGTCCAGTTCCTGCTTACAGAAGGGCTTCTTCCTCGATGTGCAGGAGGTCGTGGCTGTGTGTGGGGTCCCAGCCTGTGCTGCAGGTGCAACCTTCCTCCTCTTCGACTGTGGCGCAGACCCTGGCTGGCTAATGCCGCCCTGACCAGTATGGCCAGTGGGTTCGGTGGATTGAGCCAAGGGAGTGGCAGGTGGAGGGATGACCAAAGGCCTGACTTGTGTCAGTGGCAGCTGGGTGCCCACTAATGGACCCTGCGCAGCAACATCAGCTGTGGCAGGGTCATTGACTGCAAAGGTCCTGGTTGGCAGACTCACAACCCGGGTGCTGTTGGGTGCATCTGCCCCTGCACTTGCCAACACCCGGCTGTCCGGGGCAGCAGATGACATGACTGCCCCAGGGACACGTGTCTTGGTCTGAGCAGCCCGGCGTGCCCCTATGGTTTCCCCCCTGGCCTGTTGGAGATCTACCAAGGGCTCATCAAGTACCAACGCAGCCTGCGCTGGCAGACCCTGAGCCTGGGTGGCGGTGTCCACAGCTGCACCTGCAGCTACCACTACCCTTGGGCCCGTGGCAGTCGATGGAACGGACTGCCGGGTCATACGGGTGCCAGTGCCAGATGCAGGAGCTGCATCCCCCGGAACCACAGGGGGTGGTGGCATGGCTGCACCGACACATGGCACAACATTGTGCTCAAGTGGCGCAACCCTGCCTCTTCCGACCTCTGTGGCTACCCTGGACACCCTGGAGACCCCCTACTCCCTGGTCACCACGGCCACGTCCCTGACCACGCCTGCCACGAGGAGTACGCCCAGCTGAGGGGCCCCTCACCTTTGGTGGCCTCCCAACCATGGCACAGATGTAGTAGTGCTGGCACAGATGGAGTGGTGCCAATGGGAGGTGTACACCACAATTGACCTGGGCAATTGGGGTGAAGGGGGTGGGAAGCAAGATGTTAACAGCCCCCCTGCACCTGCAAGGCTGTATGTGACCCCGGTTATGTGGTGACGGGTCACGCAATGCTCAGGCACCCCAAAACTGCAGTAAAACCGTGCACGCAACCCTGCAGCCTACGTGCGTGGATTCAACCTCCCGCAGTACGCGGTGGCACCCAGTAACACGAATAACACGTACGCGTGGGACACGCAGGCTACTATGACATCGAAAATGGGTGCGATACACAGGGGCACCCGCAGTGGGAAAAAGAGCGTGTGCGACTCACCGTCTGACTAGCGCGATGCAGAAAAACACGCGTAGCCAATACTCCCGCCAGAAAAAGAGATACGTCCTTGATAGCTGTGAAGTTGTGATGGCGCGCGAAACAACAGGAAGCAGCAACACACGTCGGTCTCCACGAAAGGCACGTACAGCGAACTGCTGGGCCCGCTCACCTTTAACCCATGCTGAGGGAAAAGCATGCGCGTGTCACGTCACTTATGCGCATGGGCCCTTTCCTCGTATTACACGTGGACGTGCAGTTCTCCACGCGCGCTTACGCGCTAAGGGCCTTTCATCGAATTACACGCTGACGTGCAGATTTTTCACGTGCCAAATCACTCCGTATCAAGCTGGCCACGCGTAAGCACACGGAAGACCACGCTCTTGCCCAGAAGGCTGAACTACTGCCCCCCAGAGCCCCGAGCACGCTCTCACCTGCCATCTGCTGCTGCCTGACGTGCCCTGCCATTTGCTGCCTGCACATCAGCCAGGGGTGCTGTTGCTGTGACCACCCCTGCTGGAACCGAAGACTCCCGACTGGGATTCCATCGCTCCACAGCCCAGCCCCAGGACCCAGTTGCCCACCCACTCCTGCCTCTGGGGTTGTCATGTCAGGGCAAACACCATCTGAGACCACTGACTACCCCCGGCCAGAGAGGCAGAGGGGCACCAGCTTCAGTGCCACCGAAGTTGGTGTCCTGGTGGAGCAAGTCCTGGGGAAGTATGATGCCCTCTTCGGAAGTTCCCGCGCCGACAAGGAAGGACGGACTCGGATCTGGACTGACATCGTGACTGCCATTAACGCGGAGGGGGTGGCAGTCCGCGACTTACTACATGTCAAGAAGCGCTGGGAGGACTTCAGGTCCAGGATCCTGAACAAGGCCCGGCGCCTCTTGAAGGCAGCGGATGCCAAGGGGTGCAGGGGCCACTTGTCGGAAGAACAGATGAGGGTCCTGGAACGCATATCCCCAGCGCTCCACGTCCAGGTCCTTGAGAGGCAGACCCGTCTGGAGTCGAGCGGTGAGTGTACATGCATCCTGATTGTGAGCAGTGCGTGTGGTGATTATTCAGTAGTGTGCAGGTTGCACATCTGTTTGTATGGGGTCGAGTATGGGTGGGGGTGTACAGGGCCGTGGGGCTGACACATGCGAGGGCTGGAATGTGTGAGACATGGATGGTGCTTGTGTGTGTAGGCTTGCATGCCAAATGCAGTTGTGTGGGCACACATGTTTGGATGAATGTGTATGTAAGTAGACATGTCCGTGATGTCACGCATGTATGTTGTTTTTGGCTGCATGTATCAGCACTGTGTACATGTGCATGTGTGTGTATTTGACAGGGGTGCAACAGTGATGCAACATGGATGCATATGACAGCGGTATGTGGAAGCCTGATTGGCAGATGTGACATGGATGCCCGTCTGAACACTGCGACATTTGGTAGAGGTGTACACATGCATGCAAATGTGGTGGTGTGTGTACATGTGTGGTGCACTTCCTGTGTTGCATGTGATGTCTGGCTCACCTTTGGCTGATCATGCTGTTGTATGTGTATGGATGGTGGTGGCAGTTGCGATATGGCTGTGGTATGGCTCATGTGTGCGAGTTGTAATGACATGTGTGTTGGGGATTGTGATGACATGTCTGAGGTTTTCCAATGCCACTCATGTACAACTGTCATGTGTGTATGTGTCCATTGTACAGTGCCCTGATGCCTGTGTTTTCTTTCTCCCTGTCTGCAGTGTCAACTGATGAAGAGGGCGGAGAAGGTGCTGTGGAGCACAGCGGCGGGGATCACACCGCCAGCCAGAGACGCAAGGCCCGGCTCCCCTCCCATGTTGTGATCACGTCGGGGAGTGAGGAGTCCGGTGCCGCATCCCAGGCCGCAGCCGCCGGGGGAGGTCCAAGAGGCAGAGGTTGGAGTTGGACTCCTCGGCAGCAGAAGGGGCAGCTGGGACCCCACAGGGCCCAACAGGGGAAGATGGCACGGAGTCATCCAGGTTGGTGGGGGGTTTGGAGGTGGGGATCCCACTGGTGCTAGTGGTGCAGTGCAGGACCAGGGACAGGAGGCAGCACAGGCCGCCGCGGAGGTGCCTGTGTGCAATCCTGTCCCTGTTCCTGTCCCTGCATCATCTTGCACCAGCAGGGATGCCTACATCCAGACCCGTTTTCAGGCAGGGGATGAGCTCACGTCAACTGGCCTTCCTCTGCCTGCGGACGTGGCTATCCAGGTCCGGGTTGAGCCTGTCCTGGCTGGTGTGGCGTTGCGTCAACAGGCCATGTGAGGTGACCTGCAGTCTTTTCATGAAGAGACTGCACGTCATCTCGAATGGCTCGTTGACCACGTCAGCCTGCTGGGACAGATCACCCAGGCCGGATTCCTCCGTCTGATGTGGCTTGCTATGACCCCCTCCTCAACTGGACCCCCTACGCGCCAGTCGTCCTTTGTGCCATCTTCCCACCCATCAGTCGCCTGGGTGCCCTGTGGAGCTGCCTCTGACGTTGCGGCCAGGCTGGTGGAGCAGGCATCCCTGCCACAGTCGGGAGTCGGACGTCCAGCAGGGGTGGCCACAACTACGACTGCACCCCAGCCGGCGGAGGATGTGCAGGCAGCAGGAGGCAGTGCACGGGCAGAGGCAGAGCAGCAGCAGCAACGTGGTGGGAGCCATGAAGGCTCGGGGCCTTCAACATCGGAGGGGCAGGCATCGGCCAGAGGGCAGGAGGACCCAGGACAGAGAGTGTCTTCCGTGTGGCAGCGGTTGGGCCACGCCATAGATGCGGAGCGGCAGCGGGCGGAAGAGGCACGGCTCACAATGGTCAGGGCGGAGAACTCCATGCGGAGGGCCCTGAGGCGGGCCGAGTGCCTCGAGGCAATCCGCAGGGGTTTGGAGGTGGAGACGTCGACGGCCCTGCGGACCCTCGGGGACATGGAGGAGGACCGCCTCCGGGACATTGAGGAGGAGTTCGATGATGCCCTGGCCCGGGACATCCACAAGTGAGCCGTGAAACTAGCCCGCTACCCTTGTACATAGTTATGTAGGTAGTGTTAGGTTTCATTTTTGTTTTGATTTTATTTGGACCTTTCAGACATTGGCCACATTTTTGTATATAGTTTATTTTATTAGTTAGTGTAGTTAGATAGGTTTCCTTTCTTTTGTTGGGATAATGGACCCTGGCTTGTTCCCATGTACATAGTTCACTGTTGGATTGTATTTTTTTTTCACTTTTTAACCATGGAGCAATGGCTTTCTTTTTTATTTCCCATAGGATTTTGTTTTGTGGACATTAACTTTGGACAACATTACTTTGGAATTTTATTTTTGGTTTTGCTTTTTTTCACGGACATGCTTCTTTTATTTTTTGTACATTTACATTTCTGTTTCTTCATTTTTTATTCTTTTTATGTTTCCTTTAATACATATTTTTTTGGTGAACTTCAATGTGTGGTATCTCATTGGTTTCATGCATTTCATGATATGTGTTTTGAGATTCACTGACACCAATTGGGTGTATGTGAGGGAGATGTGTTTGTTTCGGAACTTGCAATTGGTGTTCTTTGATGTAATTGCAAATTATGAGTGGGTGGATGCAATACTCGGGTGGGTGTTTTGCATTTGGAGGCTGACCATAGGGACCAGGGATCTAGATTGTGATGACATGTTGGCTGGGGAACATGAGTTGCACATGAGTGGGGGCCTGCTGGCAGGTGCCCCTCAGTGCTGGGGGGTGGGGGTGGTGGGGAACATGAGTTGGACATGGGTGGGGGCATGCTGGCAGGTATCCCACAGTGCTGGGGGGTGGGGGTGGTGGGGAACATGAGTTGGACATGGGTGGGGGCCTGCTGGCAGGTGCCCCACAGTGCTGGGGGGTGGGGGTGCTGGGGAACATGAGTTGGACATGGGTGGGGGCCTGGTGGTGGGTGCCCCACAGTGCTGGGGGATGGGGGTGGTGGGAGACATGGGTGGGGGCCTGGTGGAGGATGCCCCTGGTGGCTGGGGGGTGGGGGTGGTGGGAGACATGGGTGGGGGCCTGGTGGAGGCTGCCCCTGCACTGCTGGGGGGTGGGGGTGCTGGGAGACATGCATGGGGGCCTGGTGGAGGCTGCCCCTGGTGGCTGGGGGGTGGGGGTGATAGGAGACATGGGTGGGGGCCTGGTGGAGGCTGCCCCTGGTGACTGGGGGGGTGGGGCTGCTGGGAGACATGGGTGGGGGCCTGGTGGTGGGTGCCCCTGGTGGCTGGGGGGTGGGGGTGGTGGGAGACATGGGTGGGGGCCTGGTGGTGGGTGCCCCTGCACTGCTGGGGGGTGGGGGTGGTGGGGAACATGAGTTGGACATGGGTGGGGGCTTGCTGGCAGGTGCCCCACAGTGCTGGGGGGTGGGGGTGCTGGGGAACATGAGTTGGACATGGGTGGGGGCCTGCTGGCAGGTGCCCCACAGTGCTGGGGGGTGGGGGTTGTGGGGAACATGAGTTGGACATGGGTCGGGGCCTGCTGGCAGGTGCCCCACAGTGCTGGGGGGTGGGGGTGGTGGGAGACATGGGTGGGGGCCTGGTGGAGGCTGCCCCTGCACTGATGGGGGGGTGGGGGTGGTGGGAGACATGGGTGGGGGCCTGGTGAAAGCTGCCCCTGGTGGCTGGGGGTGGGGGTGGTGGGAGACATGGGTGGGGGCCTGGTGGAGGCTGCCCCTGCACTGCTGGGGGGTGGGGGTGCTGGGAGACATGGGTGGGGGCCTGGTGGAGGCTGCCCCTGGTGGCTGGGGGGTGGGGGTGCTGGGAGACATGGGTGGGGGCCTGGTGGAGGCTGCCCCTGGTGACTGGGGGGGTGGGGGTGGTGGGAGACATGGGTGGGGGCCTGGTGGAGGCTGCCCCTGCGCTTCTGGGGGGGGTGCTGGGAGACATGGGTGGGGGCCTGGTGGAGGCTGCCCCTGGTGACTGGGGGGTGGGGGTGCTGGGAGACATGGGTGGGGGCCTGCTGGCAGGTGCCCCACAGTGCTGGGGGTGGGGGTGGTGGGGAACATGAGTTGGACATGGGTGGGGGCCTGCTGGCAGGTGCCCCACAGTGCTGGGGGGTGGGGGTGGTGGGAGACATGAGTTGGACATGGGTGGGGGCCTGGTGGAGGCTGCCCCTGCACTGCTGGGGGGGTGGGGTGGTGGGAGACATGGGTGGGGGCCAGGTGGAGGCTGCCCCTGGTGGCTGGGGGGTGGGGGTGCTGGGAGACATGGGTGGGGGCCTGCTGGCAGGTGCCCCACAGTGCTGGGGGGTGGAGGTGGTGGGGAACATGAGTTGGACATGGGTGGGGGCCTGCTGGCAGGTGCCCCACAGTGCTGGGGGGTGGGGGTGGTGGGGAACATGAGTTGGACATGGGTGGGGGCCTGTTGGCAGGTGCCCCACAGTGCTGGGGGGTGGGGGTGCTGGGGAACATGAGTTGGACATGGGTGGGGGCCTGGTGGTGGGTGCCCCACAGGGGTGGGGGTGGTGGGAGACATGGGTGGGGGCCTGGTGGAGGCTGCCCCTGGTGGCTGGGGGGTGGGGGTGCTGGGAGACATGGGTGGGGGCCTGGTGGAGGCTGGCCCTGCACTGCTGGGGGGTGGGGGTGGTGGGAGACATGGGTGGGGGCCTGGTGGTGGGTGCCCCTGGTGGCTGGGGGGTGGGGGTGGTGGGAGACATGGGTGGGGGCCTGGTGGTGGGTGCCCCTGCACTGCTGGGGGGTGGGGGTGGTGGGGAACATGAGTTGGACATGGGTGGGGGCCTGCTGGCAGGTGCCCCACAGTGTTGGGGGGTGGGAGTGCTGGGGAACATGAGTTGGACATGGATGGGGACTGCTGGCAGGTGCCCCACAGTGCTGGGTGGTGGGGGTGGTGGGGAACATGAGGTGGACATGGGTGGGGGCCTGCTGGTAGGTGCCCCACAGTGCTGGGGGGTGGGGGTGGTGGGAGACATGGGTGGGGGCCTGGTGGAGGCTGCCCCTGCACTTCTGGGGGCGTGGGGGTGGTGGGAGACATGGGTGGGGGCCTGGTGGAGGCTGCCCCTGGTGGCTGGGGGGTGGGGGTGGTGGGAGACATGGGTGGGGGCCTGGTGGAGGCTGCCCCTGCACTGCTGGGGGGTGGGGGTGCTGGGAGACATGGGTGGGGGCCTGGTGGAGGCTGCTCCTGGTGGCTGGGGGGTGGGGGTGCTGGGAGAAATGGGTGGGGGCCTGGTGGAGGTTGCCCCTGGTGACTGGGGGGGTGGGGGTGCTGGGAGACATGGGTGGGGGCCTGGTGGTGGGTGCCCCTGCACTGCTGGGGGTGTGGGTGCTGGGAGACATTGGTGGGGGCCTGGTGGAGGGTGCCCCTGGTGACTGGGGGTGCAGGGGGACATGCATTGGTGGGCAGTAGTGCAAGTTGACATGTGGGTTGGCTGGGGGTCATGGCCATGGTGGATGGTGTGCCTGCAGGACATGTGCAGGGTAGGCCTCTGTGGTGTGAGCCACCTGCAGGGGCCATGGAGGGTGTAGAGGGAACACCTGGGAGGACCCACACGTGCAATTCACGTGTGGTGCTCCCCGCGCACCCCTGTAATACACGTACCCTGATGGAATCGCGTGTGGAACTTCCCGCGCACCCCTGAAATGCGCGTACCCTGCTCGCACGGGCCCAATCGCGTGTGGAACTTCCTGCGCACCCCTGGAATACACGTACCCTGATGGAATCGCGTGTGGAACTTCCCGCGCACCCCTGGAATACACATACCCTGCTGATGTCGCGTGTGAAACTTCCCCCGCACCACGAAATACACGTACCCTGATGAGATCGCATGTGGAACTTCCAGCGCACCCCTGAAATACACGTACCCTGCTGAAATCGCGTGTAGCACTTCCCTCGCACCCCTGAGATACGCGTACCCCCAATCGCGTGTGGAAATTCCTGCGCACCCCTGAAATACACGTACCCGGCTGAAATCGCGTGTGGCACTTCCCGCGCACCCCTGAGATACGCACGACCTGCTCGCACGGGCCCAATCGCGTGTGGAAATTCACGCGCACCCCTGAAATACACGTACCCTGCTGAAATCGCGTGTGGCACTTCCCGCGCACCCCTGAGATACGCGTACCCTGTGGAAATCGCGTGTGGAACTTTCCGCGCACCCCTGAAATACGCGTACCCTGCTCGCACGGGGCCAATCGCGTGAGGTACTTCCGGCGCACCCCAGTGATACACGTAGCCCGCTTGCCGTGCTGGTACAGGGTTAGCGCAGCCCCTTGCGCTGGATTGGGTATATTGATGGCTTTTCCCTGCGCGAGAAGCGTTCTTGGGGGTCTAACTGCCGCTGCTGCAGGGTCGCTGCGCCACTGTGCGCCACAGCTGGTTTTGGTGGCTGGAATCCATGAATACGCTGTGCGCGGAAATGTATTTTAGCGCACGCGGCTGGCACAGGGATTCGCACGCGCACACTGTGCGCCAGCCACGTGCGCCACTTGTGCGCTGAATTCTATGAATTACCCCCTAAATCATGAAAGTACAGTATTGAAACATATCTTCATTTTAGTGAAATGTCTTTGTAGGTGCACAAACTATTGACATTGTCAGCAATTCTATTTAGAATTTGCTGATTAAAAACCAAGTTTGTAGTTACCTAAATAGTTAGTGTAGTTGAGGTAATAATAAATCAATTATATTATCTACATCACAGTGTAGATACCCCTTCTCTTTGAAAACTGTTAATTTTTTAACATTTATTTCGACATCATGTTCATTTATACAATTGATAGTATTTTTATTTAAACTGTGATATAGATATACTTGTAGAAAATGAGATATTATATAATTTGTATACATATATTTAGTGTTAAATATTTTAAAGAAGTGAATAGAGTTTTTTTTTCTTTTTTCTATCCAACGGGAAGTTGTTTTCCTCTGTAACATGATTAATTAATACGATCTTTATTGGTTGTGTACTAGGAATACATTGAGTGTTCACTTTTTCTTTCTGTTTAAGTATTAATATTATTCAACAAATAATAGGACACATATAAAGGTATTAGGTAATACATCTCATAAATTACACGATCTGCAGTAGTAGGTGTGTAGTTATGGTTAATTTACTCAACCCATAAAAAGAACACTTTTTGGGTGGCTTATAACTTTGCCCCCCCCGTACGAATCTTCACAGAACTTTGCAAAAACAATGTATATTGCCCATCAGATTGATTCTGTGAAGTTTTGTGCAGCGGGGCAATGTTATAAAGGGGGCCAAAAATGTGTGTTTTTTGCCATAGATGCAATTGAAAAAAATGTTGCCCAATCTGCAGGAAGGATTTACACCAAATTTGCACCAGGACAGGAAGCTTGGCCCCTAAAGCATGCTTTTATAAATTTGATGTAAATCCGTTCAGTATTTTGTATTAAGGTGGGCCAAAAGTAGGAACACAAAATAGTGATATCTGGGGTTGGTCCGTAGACTCACTTCCCTGTTCAGTCCACTGATTGGATGGTGAAAAGCGTGAGGAGCGTTATATTTACTGAAAATGCCTGCCATGTTGGATTCACGGATAGAGCCCATTGCCCACAGACATTGCAGTAAAAACATATTAAAAAACACAACATTTCACTTGTGAAACTAATGAAACAATCTCTGGGGAGGTGAGGGTTTATAGGGATGGGGTGGCATTTGGCCATAAAAGCCAAAAAACAGGCATTTTATCATCATCTTTGTTGTCCGCAAACAGTTCGGGAACAGCCCTGTAATATTCACAAACATCTGATACATTTGGGGACATCCATACATATTTTTGCATTAAAGGGTTGGTGAAAAACAGTTTTTGGGTGGCATATAACTTTAGCGCAACTCAATGGAAGTGTATGAAGTGTTGTGATATCATTCTAGATGTGACATTGAATGGTTCTACAACATTTTGTGCTGTTTTGCTAAGAGGGTATAAAATAAGTGGGGATTCCAACATATTTGAAAGGCTTATAAATTTGGTGCCATTTCACAAATCTGTACAAGTGTTTTCAATGAGATTTAAACCCAGATTTGAATGTTTTTGCAAAGTGTGGTGGGATTATGTGAAGAGAGAGCAACATTAGAGGGAGGGTTTTAACATTTTTAGATGGGTGTTGCCATTTGACAAAGGCGCACAAAAGATTTTAGAAAGATTGTAGACTGTACGCACATTTTCATTTTCACACTTTTCAAAAAATAAAACATGGATCGATTTGCAGGAAAGTTGTGCAAGGAGCATTGGCAAGGACTTGAAAGCATGGATTTGCAAATGTGTCTGTGTTTTATTTGTTTTTAAAAGTCATCATCTAGGTACAAAAAATAGTGATATACCTTTGGTGACTGAGGTGGCCATGGGCAGTGGGCAGATTGTCAGAGTCAAGGTCTGTGGCAATGGACAGTGGCAAGATTGTTTGAGTCCTGGCCAAAGGCTATGACTTGGATAATCTGGCTACTGATCATGACCACGAGAAACTGTCAACAGGGTTAAAGTGGACATGGCTAAATTTCTATCCGTGGCTACAGCCCAAAGTGCTACACAGGATTGCATTAACAGATCGCTGTGACTATCGCTGCATACACTCTAAGACAATGCTACTCAACATATAATTACCAAGTACGCAAAACTAGGTGCCCGAACCTGGTCACCAGGCCAACCCTTGAAATCATTAACCACCCCTATTTGTGACCTTAGAAGGACAAGATATTGGAATTGGATGCCAGACTAATTGCCACAACCTTGCAGCAATGACTGGTCCACAAACCACATGCCTTGAGAGAGACCCCAGAGAGCCGAATCTCATGTCGTCTGACTTCTAACAATAAATATAGCATCAAGAATGGTTTTGAAGACTGCTTTATTACAACAATAGTTACTTATTGAATAACCCAGAGCTGAGGTGGTTATTCAAAACCTAACACTTGAAGAAAGAAGGGCACCTTCACAAAAGAACCACATTACCAGCAGCAATGTAATCTAGTACGAGATGAAGCGCAGTAATGTAAACTTGCCATGCTCAGCTGACACTCCTCATGTCCTCCTTTTCCGCCAACGTCCAGTGCTACGCAGATGACGCACAACTCTTTTTCAAACTTTCTGCTGACCCTCTTCCCTCTTCCATCATCCCCGGCAGCCTATCTGCCATCGAGTCCTGGTGCACCTCTAATGATTGCTGCCTCAATGCCAGCAAGACTGAGATCCTTTCCACTGGGACACCTTCACCTCTTTTCTTGCCTCACTCTGGCCATGCTCTACGGGTTCTCCCCCTGCTCCTTCTACTGAAGCCAGAAAGCTTGTAGTCATCTGTGACTCCTCTCTCTCCTACCTCCCTCACATTCAGGACATTGCCAAGAAGTACCACTTTCAACTCTCTGTGCTCAAAGGGCTGCCATAATAGCTTTGTCTTTATCATCATCCACTGTATTATTGTTTCAATCCCATGTTCCCTCCATGTTGCCCTGTGAGCACTTTGGGAAACAGAATTGACTTACTGTATGAGAACTTAACAAATGCACAATATATACATAAATACAATACTTTAATTTGATTATTGGGGCATGCAGCATGGCAGTGCCATACTGAATTACAACAAACCTGTGCGAGGAGCATCAGCAAGGACTTGAAAGCATGCTTTTGGAAATCTGTCCTGCGTTACACTTTTTATAAACTGTTGAAATGTAAGTACAACAAATAGTGATACAACTGGCGTGGTCTTCGCTAAGGACACATTTCTACGCTGATTTGCCTTTTGGGGTCTGTGCTGCTGATAACGACTTACATAAGTATGTGTTGCAAAAAATATGTTTGTTAAAGGAGGTTTATAGTTATTTCATATGTGTTAAAAGAGGAATTCTAAATAACTTATATACAGTGATGTAACATTATAAAACTTGTTCACTTATGAAAACATATTCAATTGACAGAAAACATCTTTGTTAAAGGGACCCCACTCTTCTTAGCTAGTGGCCTGCCACTTTGGCATCCCTTGGCACTTCCCCCCTGGGCTCCCATGAACTCTTGTCCATCTGTACTGCTCCTTTTATTTATGCACTTCTGTCACTGCACAATGCATATGTGCATTTAAAGGAGCACTATGTACAATCTTTTGGTATACATATGGTAAATGTAGATGCAAAGGATTTGTAGATTGTTTAAGTGGCAGTTGGTGGGTGGAAGTGTAATATGTTGATAGGCTATATGTAGAGTTTTTTTAAGTGATTGGTGAATACATGAGTGAAAGATTTAAAGCAGGCGATGAAGGAGTGTTACAAACATAACAGCAAAAAGAGTGTTTTGTGTGATGGTGTGCAGGCGCCATTCGGGTTTTCAAATAAGGCATGGGCTAGACAGGAGGATGCAGAAACAGTGGATAGTTATAAACATCACTGGAATATGGTGTTTATTGTATGATAGAGAGAATAATTTTGGACAGAAATTTGTTTCTGTGTATTTTTATTTTTCTCTAGTATACAATTTGCCATTATTTACATTAGCATAGTAGAACATTCTAATGGGAATGCTGGAGAATCTTATTAAATCCAACTACTTTACTGAAAAATGTAAAGTAGATGGAGTCAATACGCTTATTTTTTAGTTCTGTTTTTTAAATGTAAAAGGTGGTTCTTAAAGGAACCTTTTTTTTGCAGGAGAGGTTAGAAAGTTGGGTGGGGAGGGAAATGAGGGAATGGGCACCAGCCAAAGATATGGAGTAGCAGGTGGGCAGGGGGAAATATCGTGAGTGTGTTAAATCTAAAGTAGAGGGCAGTGGTTCTCATGCTCCTTGATTACAGCTTTAAAAATACTTTGAAATAGCTCCCTCCTGCAGAGTGGTGTTTTTTGGTATATGGTTCAACAGCCTCTTTTATCACTTTTCAAGGTAGCTGTTGGAATTTTGTGTCCCACAGAAGTAGGTTCTGTGGTTACAGTATTGGCTGAGGAAGATGAGGTGGAGGAAGACAGCCAACTACTTCCTAAGAAAGGAACAGCATTTCTGAGAGCATTGCATTCGTTGCTTTTGGTGTGGCGGCGCATGGAGGTGTTCCCGTAGGTTGTCCGCGACTGAGTACAACATTGCAGTGAGTGCATTTAACTTTGGTAGCTTTAGCTTTTGGTACATTTCCAAAAATGGAAAAGAACTGCCACACCCTTGTTTCTCTCTGTATGCTAGAGGTAGGCACTTATTTTACCTCATCTTCATGATCTTCTTGATTGTCTTTTGAAGTATTGCGCCTCTTTCATTGTGTAAGTCCTCCAGCTGGTTTTGGTGGTGGCTCTTGGGGAGGAAGGATGGCAATAGCTGATGCCATTTTAAAGGTACATACCAGTTTTTCTAATATTCTTCCAAGTATGTGCAGTGTGCTAGATTGTTAATGGATAATTTATTATTTATTTAGTTGATTTAATCAAATTAATGATTTTTACAAAACATAGTAGAAGAAACTTGTCAAAGAAACATGTCGGAAAAAACTTGTCGAAGAAACATAAAGTTGAAAGAAAAAGAAGAAGAAGACAATTCGTAAGTTCATAAAGACAGAATAGACTTAAGAGTTTGAGTTGTAGCAATTGTCCAGGTGTCTCTTTCTCCACTCATTAAGCGACTCCACCAAAGTTCCTCTTCCCTAGTGCGAGATGCCAGGAGATGTTGTTGCAGATATTTTTCACCGATATCTCGTGTACCAGGACAGTTTAGGAGCAAATGACGTATGGTTTCAACTTTTGTACCGTCTTTGCAGAAACGGCATGTGTCTGAATCACTCAGTCCTCTTCGTTTTAAGATCTCGTTAGTCTGCAATAAGTTTAGTCGTGCTTTCAAGAATATGTTTCTTGCCGCTTTGCTGGGAAACTTGCTCAGCTAGTTAGGGGCAATATTCAATTTACTTTGGTAGGGCGGAAGATGGCTGACTGATTTTGCTTTTTCTGCGTTATCCACGGTCTTAATCCAGTCGCATTCACCCATTTTCCTTTTTATTTTCAAGGGGTTACGCATGAGATCTTGTTCCGAGGAGTGAATTGCCAGTAGTGTTGCTTTCTGTGCTGTTTCCCAGAATTTTAGCATCGTACAACGCGCTGCTTGGACTTCAGTTGGATAATGAGTAAGAACAGGTATAAGAGTTGTGAAAACGTACATTTTGAGCTTTAAAGTTTCTAGATGAGCTGAAAAATGCAGTTTCAAACTGATCGCGAAGCACAGAACTGTTCATGAAGTGTGGACGCATTCGCAAACATGTCATCCTGCTGCATGTGACCGCGTGGTCACGTGACACTGTCCGGATAGTCCGTGATGATGTCAGACATTTGCGAACATCGGCAAACACAAAAGCAGTTCTAAAAGTTGCAAAATGTGTATAAAAGGGTAACACATGATGGTAGAAGGTGTGGAATGGCAGAGATTTAAGCTGGAACTTTCTAAATTGGACAAACATGTTGCTATATTGGGGTAGGTATGATATTAGTAAGTTGTAGAAAATTCGGGTGCACTGGTAAAAACCCATGAAATTCACTGAAAACACTTTGTTAAAAGGATGTTATGGTTAAGTTGCACTAATAAAAACCTATGAAATTCAATGATAAAACTCTGTTAAAGGGACATTATGGATACAAGTAAAGCTGAAAAATCACAGAAATTCGCCAGTTATGGTAAGCTAGCCCACCATAACTCGCACCTCCACTGTACACTGCTAAGACAAATACCCAGTACATAAAAGATGACATCACAAATGTCACTGATGACATCACATATTAACATAATTTTGATGAACAGACCCTATAAGGGGTTGTGTTTATAATGTTGGTAGCATGATGTCAAGGGTGATTCACAGAGTGCACTGTAGAGTCTCTGCCTCCTTTTTAGAGCAGTTTTCTTTGACCTTGAAATATATCCAATTGTCTGCAAGGTTTTTTATTCCTGCGCTTTTCTTCCTTTTTAGTGATGGATTGAAGACCCAGATGACATCGTTATGGCTGCTACTGCTGCTGTTGTCATGGAAAATGGAAAATTACAAAAATTACAACACTAAAAAGACAATGCCACAAAAATGAAAAAACAAATAGAAAAAAAGAAAAAAAAGTTAAACAAAAATAGACAAACTTAACAAATGACAAGCCAAGGGATGATTAGGTTACACAGGGTAAAAAGGAGGAACACTTGAAGGGTTAAAGAACCATAGGTTCTTGTACTTACTTAGTAAAACCTTCACTGACAAGCACTAGTTGGAATGATCAATATAAACGTATTTATTTTGAGTCGGGTGATTATTAGTAGCTACGCACTGCTGCGTGCCCTGATTGGTCACTTTCGCATACACAGATTTCATCGTGCAGCATGGGTGTAGCCTTGTCAATACATCGCAACGTATGATTGGACCGTTCATTGACGCAGATAGGAATCATGTGTAGACTTGCAGCTGCAGAACATGCTATGATTGGCTGGTGCAACAGGCACGAAGATGCGTAGCCACATTGAAGAATGCTTGACGTCCTATTGGATGATTCACATGTGTGGAGCTCATGACACAGCGTGGGCGTAGCCGCTTCAATCGATTGCAAAGTGAGATTGGTCCATTTGTTGATGCTGCCAGGCACACAACCGCAGTGCATTATATGATTCGCTGGTGCCACATGCGTTGATGAAGCCCCAAGTCCCATTGGGTAATTTTGCATGCATGGATTTTGTTGTATGGCATGAGCATAGCTGGTTAAATATACTGCAGTGTGTGATTGTGCCAGTTGTACACGCGGTTAAGTGGGGGAGTGCATCCGGTGATCCGAATGGCTGTGGGAACAGGCGCAATGCCACATGCCATGTGAGCCCAGCTTTCAAAGCGATTATGCCTTACCTCGACCAGCTACAGCCACGTACAGGCTTGTCTCCTTGTTCACTCAGGCGATTGGTCAATCATTTAGGTGTGAACATGTCTATGTGCTTAGGCTTACCCGTGCAAATGAAAAGCAGTACCTTGATTTATCATTTCCTTTTTTACCTTTCATCTTTCTATACCTATGTCCTTTGTAATTTTGTGTTGTTTGAGCATGTTATTTTGTTTCTTTATGTTTTTTGATATTAAGTGGCAGTGTCATTTTTGTGGTGTGTATTTGTACAGTATTTATTATTCCACCACAGTCCTGCATTTCAAAATGACTGCGACCATCAGTGATGATGAGGTGGTATGGGTGGCTTCAGCTTTACCACCACGGAAGAAGCAATGTGCACCAAAAACATTTCTGACAGTTGCCAATATTTCGGCATAAAGGACCAACACACCAAAAGGGAGATTGAGGAGGTCATAGGCAATTTCTGTGGCAAAGTTTGGCAGAGGCAACCTTCACATCATACGTCACAAAACTTGGGAACATCTGCATTAATGTAGCATCTTGTCTGCGCTCATTGGGATAAGTGGAATATTCATATAGCAAGGCTCATGTGAAACAAAAGATCAAAGTACATGGAGCAAGATCAGCACAGCAGTATTTATCATCTGTGCCACAGACTCCAAATACACTTACTAGCTATTTTCCACCAACTAACACCCAGCCTCAGTCCATCCTGCATCTACCTGATCTTTCTAACTTTATCGTGATGTGCAACACCTGTCACAGCTTGATCACGGTGGGAGGGGGCAACCTAGACACTTTGGGCAAGGCTCTTCAGAACATAGCACCAATTACCAAAGCTAGGCGTATTTTTGGGTGTCAATTTTGTTTTACCCTATTCTTTAGAAGAAAGAAAACACAAACAAATGTACTAAATATAAATACCTGTTGTTATATGTATGAATCCTGGTAGATTTCCCTTCCAAGTTGCTACCTTTTGTTTCCTTATCTCCCAAAATGGTCATTTTCAGGGCCAACTTTTCAATTATAAAAAGAGAACATTTTAAAAAAAAAACATTTAACATTTTTTTATTTTTTTTAATCTTGATACAGCTGAGTTAATCAACTTTTCAAAATGATCAGACAGATGTACATTCCAATTTCATTCAATGTAATTAATAACAAACAAAAACTTGACAGTAATAAAAGGTCACAATACGGAACATGACATAAGAGTCAGAAAGCGGAAGCAGAATAAGAGCAATTAATATAAAAATTAAAACTTGAAATCTAGAACATTTCAATTGATTTCACGAGTACACACAATGACTTTGAGTATATACAAATGGTATTCATAAATCAAATTAAGTTTGTAAATAGATTTCACCAGATAAAATACCTTCCAAAAAGTGCACCAAAGCCTTTATGACCGAAAATTTTGCACTATTAACTAAAATGCTCCATATCTCGTCCTCACTCAGTTCCTCATGTAAATTCAACAGATTAGTAAAATGTTTAAATCGCATATCCTTCAGCTTAGGGCAAGAAATGATCACATGTTGTAGGGTTTCCCTCACAGAATGGGATTCACAAAACCGACATAAATTTAAATCAGCAGAAATAATCTTACGCCTCACCAACAATTCCCTAGTAGTCCATAAATTGAGTCTCAAACGCAGAAATGTAATCCGTACATTAGCGGAGGGGCATTTCAGCAAATAACCAGCCATTTGACCCAGACGCTTAATTCGAAGGTGATTATTATAGAAATCTTTGTATTTTATACAAAAGACATAGTTTTGGATCCAATCCCATTGATAATACTTTGTTTTTGCACAAACTGGATTCTCAATTAAGAGCTGTAATGGGATATCGGCTTCTACCAGGCTGGTCAGTACTAGATTTCGCCATTTTGAAGGAAAATCGAGAGTAGAAGAAGACAGGTAGCGGGCGACCGTACTCAGTATTTTGTTGTTAGCCACATCAAGCATACATTTACGAAAAAAGGAGCACATTCTCCACTTAACCCTGCTAAATAGTGAAATCAGACCTAATTCAAAACGTAATATGGGCATGGGAGAGCAATTCGGTAGATGTAAAACCCTTTTCTAAAACACTGCCTCCAATTTGTTCCATGTGTCAGCATTTGAATACAACTTTGACTCAACATCATAAAGGAGAACAGGAATTACTTTTTGCTCGTAAAACATCAGAAGATGCTTTAAAGTAATTTTCCCAAACTTATAGAGAAGTATTTTAGCCTGTGACAACAAAGTCAATAATTTTGACTATAAGGTAATCAAATATTTGCTGTCACCAACACTATTTTGTACAAAAAGGCCCAAATATTTGTATTCCGGAACTATTTCCATGGGTCCCTGTCGCAAGCGCCAAATTCCATTATAATTTTGGATTTCCCTTTAGGTCTACAAACCAAAATCTGAGATTTGGTCAAATTTACTATAAGGTGATTCTTCTCGACATAATCAGATTGGGCAGAAAGCAAATTCTGGATTCCCCTGGGAGTTTGGGATATTAAAACTAGGTTGTCAGCGTAGAGAAACCATGGTATACGCTGACCACCCATTTCAGGAGCATCCAACAAGATTCCCAGGAAAGAAAGCCCCATATCAAAAATAAACAGGTTAAACAGTATTGACGCCAAAATGCAACCCTGTTTTAGGCCCCCAAAAGTGGGAAAGGAGGAAGACAAAAGACCTTCAAAAGATAACCTTACTCGCAAGGAGGTCCCCGTTTGTAGCTGAATCATTAAAGCCAGAAGTGAAGATGGACAACCAAGGGATTTTAACTTGTGGAATAAGAGATCACGATTTATGGAATCAAAAGCTGATCGGAAATCAATAAATGCAAAATATAAAGATTGTTTCCTAGACGCATATTGAGACTTAAGCATGTTAATGGTGATAATATTTGGAAGCGTGCCGAGGCCACAGACAAAACCTGAAGAGAATCTCTCTTGCAGAAGTTGTTGGTCCACGTGTTCCACTCTCTCAAGATTAGGCGACAAAAGATCTTCCCAGGCACATCAAGCAAGGAAATGGGCCTATAGCTAGCTGGGTTGGCCTGATCACCCTTCTTATAGATATGGATGACGATGGATTGTTTCCAGGACATTGGGATTTTCTGGAAAACGTTAATAGACTCATATATAAGATATAATATATCTGCCCAGATGTCCGGGAATTGCTTTAATTGTGCATTCGATAATCCATCCAGGCCAGGAGCTCTAGAATTACTTGCTTGCTTGATGAAATACAGGATATCGTCTTTGTCAAAAGATAGGTGGAAAGAAGTCTGAAACACTGACATGGATGTGCTTGGATGTGTCGGAAGGGCAGCAAATAGTTCAGAATAGTAATGAATCCACATCTCCTCAGTCCCATCGTTAGTTTGAACAGCAACCTAGTGATCTGCCGTTACTTGATTTATGAGATTCCATGACTGAGCAAAGTTTTCAGATGCCAAAAGTGTCAACATATTGCTTCCATCGGATTGACAGAGTTTAGCCTTCATGCCTCTTACCCAATTCCTATACCTGGTTTTAATGCGGGCGAAGGCAGCTAATCGTGTATCTACGGGGAGCTTAAGCCAGAAACTTAGATTTCCTAATTCTGATTTCATGATCGGAAATGTGCAGATGCAGTGTTTGTTTTTGTTTCTGTATGATTGAGCCCGGTTGAAATAGCTACATTAAATCATAATACACTACATCTGAGGGAAATTCACACACAGCTTTACTCTTCAAATCAGCGTCATAACGTGACCTGAAGGCTTCTAAAGATGCCTCAGTCCACGTTAAACGATTCCTGGCTGATTTTACCTTGTAGGAACCCATAAGATAAATGGATTTTGCTTGTGCTGTGAAGGAGTTTGAAAGCCAGGTTGTATGTAGGACATTATGATCGCTCACGTCTGTATCAATTATTTGAAATGATGTTACGTTATTTAGCATGCGAGCGTTGACATAGATAAAGTCAATAATTCCCTGGCTACAAGCACGATGCCAGGTGGGTTTGGGTGGGATGTCTCGTGCGAATGCCCCATTTAACATAAACAGGTTTCGGGAATCGATAAAGCGTGTCGACTTAACAATACGATGCGTTTCAGATTTACAAATCGGGCCCAAGCAGTGAAGGTTCAAGTCACCAGCTAAGAAAATGTGATCTGTTTGCCCATCGAGAGTGACAATATCAATAGCTTTGTTTACAGATTCTAGAAAACAGTCATCAGAAATGCCCAAAGGGTTCCAGTAAACATTAATTGCAGCACATGAAAAAATAATTCCAAAAATTCTAGTCATTTGTAAAAAAGCATTCAGGGAAAACCAAGCTTCGACTTTTAAGGTGGAGGACTGCTTGACAGCAGTTAGCAAACCAGAGGTGGGACGCCCTAAACAACCTTTAACTGCTGGTATCAAAAGGACATCATAATTATTCCATGATGGAACGCCAGTCAGCCAGGACTCTTGTAACAAAATTACATGATGGTCTAACAACTGCAAAATTCGATTATTCAATAAATGCCTATGCCCTCTGGAATTCCAACTGATCAAAGACAAAGCAAATTCTAGAGTTTTAGAATGCTAACATTTGTTACTTATGGAATCACAATTACATGTATGGAGGAAAAGACCTTGATTTTTATTTATGTTTTGCTTTGTGTGTGTATCCTGTTGTCGTGTTGATACACAATCTGGGGGATTAGAAGTTGGCAAAAGGATGAATCCAAGATCAAAGAGTTGAGACTTCACAGCCCAGATTGCGTTAACTACGACCCTCAAATTAATCCAGAGATTTACAGAGGACCATTTTGACTGATCAACAAAATCCACTAGCTCGACGTCGATGGTGCCAATATCGTCGAGCTCTGGGATTTCACTAAATATTGACAGCACAGAGGCCTGATTAAGATTATATTGTTTGGCTGGCAAAGGCTTGCAATTGAGTGTCAATGAGTGAACTGTTGGTCGTTTAGGACACGCAGTCACAAGTTTTTGCTTAGCTGGAAGAGTTAAAGCATTGGTGGGAGGCTGGTTTACGCTACAAACTTTGGATTGAGAAGTAGTAGAAGCCTCAAAAAATGTTGTCAGTGTATATTGAATCAGTCTTTCCAGGTCACCAGAGGCAACAAAACCAGAAGTAGAAACATTAGTCTTATTCTGATTCGGCGCCTGGGGCATGGTTTGTCCTGCTTCAGACTAATGAACATGTTGTTTGCGCCTTCTGCGCCTTCTGAGCAACTGGAGCAGAGGGCTCATGCATACCAGCCATTTCACACGGCGCAAAGAACAAGTTCTTAGAAACAGATTTGGAGGACGTGTATTCATCAACTGCTTGCCTTATTTCCTTACGACGCTTTTCCATGTTCGAAACTCCCATGGCCGAGGTAGATTTGAAACAGAAACCATTAGACGTTTGTTTTTTGGCGATGTTTTTAGACAAGTCAGTGGCAGCACTTAACAGATCATTTAAAGGACTATAGGCCATAACAGGGGCAGCTGGAGCTGGCAGAATCTTTGCCTTCTTTGCCTGTGATTGTTGAGAGTATTTTTTTGCTATAGCCTTGGAAGCAATTGCAGTGGTTTTAACTGGAATTGAGAGGTTCTTGACAAAGGATTTAGTTTGAGTAGTACGTTTGGCCACGGATTTCATGTTTTTAGATTTTTTTTAGCAAGGCAACCTTTTTCGGCCTCGACTTCATTATGTCAAAGGGATGCGTATTAGGACCAAAGAGTGAGTAACTTGTTTTTGCTGATCTACTGATGTTTCATTTGCAACATTCATCAGATCAATTATAGGATTTGGTATGCATGGAATGGTCTGATAACTATGTACAGGGCCATCAGATTGGAAAGAAGTCTGGGAAACTACTGACCTTTTAATAATAGGTAGGGTAGCAGGTTGTCTCAGACTTTCAAGCTTATTGGATTTTGTAAGTTGCTCAGATAGTAGCTGATTTAGCTGGTTAGAATGGACATCAGCTTTGTTAGCTAAAACTTCAAAAAGTTTAACCAAGGCAAGAATAGCAGTGTTCATGGAAGTCAGAGCAATACCGATATTTATGCTTTGCGTTTCAACTGTGATACATTTTCAGAGAAGATATGCGCTGAAAAAGCAGAAGCATTTGTATCAAGATCAATTACAGCCATATCTCCAGTGTCCGATATGGCGAGCAATTTGGAACTAGAGGTATCATTTACAGACAAAACAGAGTTAATGGAGGTTTTAGCAGGAGGGACTGCAGCACCAGAGTTCACATTGTTTAGCATAATACTGTCTGTGAGAGACACATTTTCTTTTGCAAAGGTGACCGTGGATACGGTCGGGGCCACGGATTTTAATGTCTCACCAGTTAATGTGGCCTCCGCTGTGTTGATCCTGGTAGATTGTCCATATGATAAGTCCTTTTTTGAGACTGCAGTGTTTTGTCCGTGCAACCAGGTAGTACTGCTGAAGTGATTCCATTGTTGGTATCAAAAGAGTCCATATGATTTGGTTCACGACAAAAAGGGCGAATGTCGATCCCCATTAAAAGCGCAGCTTTACTTTTTAATTTCAGTTTCATGATGCTCATGCGAGGGGTAGAGCTGAGTCGAGGTTTTTTAGTTAGAGAGGATGTGGAGTTAGGGTCACCATTAGTGCAATGAAGAGCTGTTACTGGGGGCATCCCCGATTTTAAAGAGGTAATGCCTCGTTTCATATTGGGAATGAGACAGTAAGCTCAGAGAGAGACAACTAAGTAACGAGTGAAATAAGAGTTAATTTTTATGTTATAGGCTAATAAGCCCACAATATATGACCCTCACCAATCACCGTGACGAGCGTGGCGAAGCGGCAAAGCAGGACTTCAGGGGACTTGCTGGGTGCACGCGCGCGGTGCGTGCGCAAACTCCCTTGAGTAAGCCCGCCTCTGATTTGGAGCAAAGCCTAAACAAAAGATGGGAAATCGTGTTAGAAAGGCCGATAATTCGTTAGCACTATAAGTGCTAAAGTCAATGTCCGTGATAGTATTCAACTTCGGGAGGTTATAGTGAAGGTATTCCAAAGTTGTCCAAACAGCAAAAATGGCAGCAGAGTCTCCCGCGGCAAAGCGGGACTTCAGGGGACTTGCTGGGTGCGCGCACACTGTGCACGTGCAAACTCCCTTAAGTAAGCCCGCCTCTGATTTGGAGCAAAGCCTTCTGGAGGTTGTAGTGAAGGTATTCCAAAGTTGTCCAAACAGCGAAAATGGCAGCAGAGTCTCCTGCGGCAATGCCGGACTTCAGGGGACTTGCTGGGTGCACAACAATAAAAAAAGTATACTGTCTATATGGATCAAAGAAATGATCCTTTCAATAAAGTGTGTGTTAAAAAATACAAAATATCTAATAGCCACTGTTATCCCCTGTGGAAGCCGCAGGTGAAACCCCTACAAGTCATTGCTGCATGTATCATTATCACCAGAGCACTAATACTATCAAGGATTGTAACTCCATATGTGCAGGCTCCAACAGCAAAAATATTTAATAACTTCAAACAATTAAAAATAATGCAATGAGAGCAGCGCTCAACATTCCAAGAAGAGAACATATCTCAGCAGCCAGACTCAAAATAAGGGAGCACATAACATCCCTTACACACACATGCCTAGCCAAGAGCACCCCCAGCTATCTGTCAAAGCAAGTCACCAAGTCACCAAGACCTAGTCTACCAAGCCCACCAGAGCTGCCTACTACTTCTGTCTGTACATCCCCCGCTTCAAACGACAAAAAGCGGGAGGCAGTAGCTTCCCAGTGACGCAGACAATCATTGGAATGCCATTCCCCGACCACTCAGATCAGACACCTACCTCTGGTCATTTTGGGAAAATCTCAAATAATGGCTTTTCAATCAAGGGAATTAGACACCCTCTCACATGAATCTGAATCTACATGACCGATATATCAATGTGCCTTATGTTCTCCTCTGTAAAGCATTGTGTGACTGTAAATACAAGCATTATAAGCAACCCGATGCATGACCATCCAAACAATGTACCCTAAATCCTCCACTGTAAACCCCTATAACACTGCAACCACAAGCAACCTAAGAGATGTTTCTGTAACCACCATGATTACTGTAAATCCGTCTAACGCTGCAACCATAAGCAAATATCTTTGGTAACCAATGTCCTTCTGTAACCAGTGCCTAGATGCCTCTGGGCTAAGAGCGCTTAACAAATGGTAAAATAAATAAATAAATAAAAATAAATAAATGTAGTCACACATGCATCCTTGATAGCTGTGGCTATAAAACTGTTTAAAAAAAACAAACATAAGTTCATATAAATGTGGGAAGTAGTGTTGTAACGATTTATTTTAATATACATTAAGTGTAGTCTTTGTACACAGATAGTGTAACACTTTAATAACTTTCTATTCATCAACAGTACATATACATGTAAAAGAAAGTTAAGTAAATATGAAAACACAAGTTTTTATGAACAGGTTTATTTGAGAGGAATGTGGTTGCACACATTCTTCTTATTTTGCTTTCTATACATGAGACATCATTTTCATTAGCCTAATTGTATATATTATTAATGTCAATTATGTATGGAATAACAAAACCCTTGAAATTCAAGGGAAAATGTTTAGTTGCAGGGACATTAACTCATTAACTGCCATGGGTTTTCCCCTCCAGTGCTAAGGCCTTTTTTGGTGATTTCAGTTTTCCACCATTCAATCCCTTGTAACTTTTTTGTTACATGAGATATCTCGGCCAAATGTGGCCCCTTATTTTCCCACATGTAGGCAGTTGTAATGCCACCAAGGAATCCTAGTTTGCTGTGGGGGGTGAGAGAAAATAACAAAAAAGGGAGAACATGTTGGGTTTTTCCAGAAAATGCCAATAAAATGACGTACAAAGAAGCCTGTGGTTTTTTCCTTGTAAGGTCTAGGAACAAATAGTTTGCTGTGCTGAATTCCCCATTTTCCAGGATTTCAAGAAAAGGTTGAGTGGAAACCAAAAATATAAATATTTTGTTATGCGAACCAGCCATTTTGCTAGTGGTAGGCGATGTTGTCCTTTTTTTCCAACAGGACATGTGTGGACGGAATGGAAGAGAAGGGTAGAAAAGCTGAATGGGAAGACAGAAAGGTATGCATTTCTGGAAAGTAGACAAAATTCCAAGTTTAGGAAGGGGTGATTTGTGCAGGTCAGGCAACAACTATGTAGGGGAAAATTCCATAGTTTGGGGAAAAATCGGGAAAATTACAGAAGAAAAGGTATGTGGTGGACGTGGTTGGCCCGGTAAGAAAATGGCTTCTGTGAATTTTGAGAAGAGCAATGCTCTGCTACAATCCCCCGACTATTCCAGTTAGGAAATCACACATTTTTCATAATGTATCACAAAACTAGCAAAACCACGAGCCAAAAATGGAGCAATTGGACACAGGATGTTTATGCTGACAGACAAAACAGACTTACTTAGCATGTGTAAATAAGGAAAACACTTGTAGTGAGGAAATGCAAGCATACATTTTTTGAAAGAGCACAGGCAGACCTTTTGAATGTAAGGTGATTTGTGCAGGTTACAAAACTGTATAGTGCCTAAAGTAGCAAGTAAATGTAGATCACATTTGGGAAATGAAAGGGTTGTGTGACAAAGTGCAGCAGCAGATGGGTTGAAACGTTATGAAAACCACCCAAACACAACAAATGTCATACCTTCCTTTGTTCCCACAGGTGTGCTGACGAAAACTGTATGTCACATGTGTGGGTGCACCCACACATGTGAGGTACCCTTTTCGTCGGAACACCTGTGGAACGCGGGAACGTAGGACATGTGTTGTTGGTGGTGTGTTTTGCTGGTTGGGCACAGTGAAATGTCCCAAAATTTAGGTTTTTTCACCAAATTTCAGACTTTGCTGGGGATTATGGCTAATAAATTCTGGGGTGATGGGTCTCCCATGTAAGTTGACCATCCCCAAGCCCAGCAACAGTTTCAGGGAGCCCCTGCAGGGTCCCTGTCCTTTCCCCAGAGGGAAAAAAGCTATAACGCAGGCCAGCCAGAACTCCTGGTGGCTAGTGGCCCCCCACTAGTGGGCCCCCACCCCCACCCAAAACTCCTTTTATTTATTTATGTTTTATTTTATTTTCCCCCTTCCCTGGGGGCAGATGTGATGATCACCCATCTGCCCACAGGGTTGCCCATAAATGTGGCCCCATTTTTTGGGGGGTGGGGGAGAGGGCTCTGCTTACATAGTAAGCAGACCCCTCTACCCCCACATCACAAAGAGTTCCCTGATGGTCTAGTTGGCTAGTTGGCCTTGCTGAGTGCTGATCGAGTGCTATGCACCCGATCTGCACCCAGCAATGCTTCAGAAAAAGGTATTGTTGGAAAGGGGAGAATCTCCCCTTTCCAACAACACCGCCCTCGATCTGAACAGCACAACAGTGCCTCAGATCAAGGAAGAAAACAAAGTAAACATACCTTCTGTTTTCACTGCGGCAGTCAAAAAGACGTGAAACTGAAGGAAATCCAACCCCCGGGCTGTGATGAGCTACCTCGTCCTTGGCACTGCAAACGTAATGTCAAGGATAAGATAGCTCGTCCTTGGCATTTAAGAGGTTACGGTGAGCAATACATTGTAAAAAAAAAACGTGACTTTCAAGGAAATACCTCATGACATCACTAATTACATTACAACAGTAACCGGCATTAAGGATGGCCTTCAGTCATGCTCAGTTTACATGGACAAATATATTTTAACAAATTGATGAGCACTAATCATGGCCTTCAGTCATGGCCACTGGCCACAGTATTCACCCATGTGCACTGTATATATTTTTTTTAAAACTAACAGGCCACCAACCATAGATGTTGGCATTCACCAGTGGCTACAGTTTTCAGTTGTATCCACTGTATAATATATACACTACTCAGCCACTAGCCATGCAATTTTGCATAATACTGGCCAGTGGCCACAATCTTTTAATGTGCCCCCTATATATTCTAATATATAAATGGGCCTTACTAGCTATGGCTTTTGACTTTGACCATGAGCAGTGTGCACATCTTTTGGGTATGTCTACTGTATATTTTAAAATACTAACTGTGCCCACTCTATATTATATGCAATACCCAGCCACTGGCCATGGTCTTCAATACAATAGTTTCAGTGGCTACGGCCTTTGACCGTGCTGATTATATATTCTAACATGCTAATGGGCACTAGCTATGGCCACTGACTACAGCTTTCAACGTTGACCACTGTTTTTTTAAAACCAGTGATGGGCCACTAGGCATGGCTTTTAACGATAGATACTCTAACCATAATATACTCTTCATCTCTTCTGGAGTGGGCAGTGCAGGCAGGCCTTTCCATCCCTGATACACTGCCTGCATTACATCTGCACAGTTTGTGGGTGCCGGATCTCCATACCATCATGGCCGCCATCCATCCACATCCTTAGAAGCCACACTCACTTTGCCAGCCTACTTCTGTCGAGCCTTTGGATTGGCTGGGAACGCTCCATATGGGCTTCAGGGGTCTGAGCCGGAGGCGAAGCAAGTGTGTCCCACCTCAGAGGCCCAATTAAAAGGCCCTTGCTCGCCTGTCTATCTATGGCCACCAGGCCGCTGAGCTGCCATGCTTGTTCTATCACTCTTTTCTCATCTTGTTAATGTTAATGTTAAAGGATATTTATACCGCGCACTATCACCACCAGAGGGGTCCCCTGGCGCTCTGGAAGCTCTGAAAAGGGAGAAAAAAGGGGGGAGTGAGTTAGTGGGAATAAGCTGGAAAAGTGAAAGAGAGCAGTGATGTGCTGTTGGCCGCCTCAGCCCGGTGGGTCCGTTGGCTGGGCCTGAGGTGTTTTACAGTCAGGAGTTGTTGTGTACTGTTGAGGGAGTCTGTGTGTGTTTTGTTTTATTTCAGTGTAGTGAAGTTTGAGCGGATTGTTGTGCTGTAGGCTTGTGGTTGTGTTTGGTTCGAGTTTGAGAGGAGTATGCAGAGGAGTGAAATTGTTAGTAGATCAGTTAATTGACATTGCTGTCCCGACATGAGGTGCTGAAAAAGAAATACCCTCCAGGTGGGGTGTGGGAGGATTCTTGCGTCTCTGACATGATTTGGGCTGTCGGATACCCACAGTCCCTTTCACACATGGTCACCACTCCCATTCATAACCTTACCCAATTTCAGCCTCGGCCACCTAAGTGACACCTGTTTGTATGTGGGGCAGGCAGGCGTATGCGTGTCCCTTCAAATCTGTCCCAGAGAGCATTCCCAATTTAGTCGGTGCGTGGCATTGATTAGTCAAGGTTATTCCTTCTATATGTGGTGTGTGTTGGCATTCATCATCTTATTCAGTTGTTTTTGCAGGTTATTGTTCCCAACCCTTTTGCAACGTGGCACATGCCAGTGCTAGCATTACGTCCAGGGGCAGTACCCGCATTCATTCAGAGCTCATATGGACAGTGTCCATGCAAATGTTCAAACTTAGTTCAAGTGTGGTAAGTGCTAATATTCACCTTGTGGTAAGAGTATCTCTGTTGGCACAATCTCTCTTTGCCTTTCATGGTCGACACACATGCTCTAATGCTGTGACTCACCTGAGCCTGGTGTACCCCTTTCGCTGTTGCACCCACTCTGCCACCCTCCTCCCATTCATCAAGGAACAGTTTTTTCTTGGGAGTATATTTCCTCTCCCTGCAAAGCTGTGCAGTGTGTTATTTCCATCTGGACCTAAGTGTGTGCCACCCAGCATCTTACCTCTCCTACATGTGACCTCCACTACTGGGCCGCCACTGTTTCTTATGGACCCTGCTTGCCCCTCTATGTGCTTTCTTCTGCACAGAGTATGTCTGCATTGCTTGCCCACCCCCCCCCCTGAGCATCTATGGCTTGAGACATGTGAGACACTCTGTGGATCTTTTAGCTGCACCTTACCTCATTTATTGTTGCTTTTTTACCACGTTTTTCTGCATTGTGTTATAATGGTTTCTAAACATCCTCTCATCCTGCTGACTCTCGAAAAATGTGTTTTTTAACGGCACTGTGAAAAATCGAATTTAGCTGGCCATCCACTGCCCTGTTCTATCTCGCCTCTTATCTGTTCCCTTGTCTGTTTCTGCCCCTCTCCTTCCCTTCTCACTCTCTCCTTATATTTCTTTTTATGTCACTGCACTTGCATTGTATGAAATGCTGTTAGGTCTAGTACAATACATTATTGTTGAACATTCTGAATGACTGAAGGCCATTTGAGAAATAATAATGCATTTTTACCCATTTACCCTTCCATGACTTAAAGCACTTCGGAACACTGTTCTGTGTATAGGTGCTTTATAAATAACCAATACAATAAATACATAAATGCCCATTAGTATTTTGCAACACTAACTGAACACTAACTATGCTGTTTGGTGATGGCTTGTGAGCACAGCCTTCCTCATGGCCATGGTCTAAATTGTTAAGAAAATCAAAGTTTTTATGAGCTAACATATTAATCATTTTATCTCTAATGTCATTATTGATGTAATCTGTTATTTACAATGTAATTAGTGTTGTCACCATCTGTGCTGCAATTTGTGATGTTATCAGTGTTCTCCTACAACATGTAATTAGTGATGTTATCAGTATTGTGATCTCTGATGTCATCATTGTGGTCCTAGGCTGAGTTTCTTCAATGCAAGAAATGTTGAAACTTTATTAAAAATAAACATTTAGAGGCCGATTCATGGAATAATTAGCGCGGCGCAAGTGGCCAAAAACGTGCGATTCGCAGTGGAATAGCGAAAATCGCAGTGCAAGTGCGAAAATCGCACGAAAAGCAGCGCACATCGATTCATGGAAGGGCGTGCGCGAGAAAACTGTCGGATGTGCGCTAAAAAAGTGTGTGGAGCACGTTGGCGCACAGGCCATCTAACGGCGTGCGCCAGGTCACAGCGAAAATCGCACAGGCCACAGTGAAAATCGCACATAGCGCGGCGCACACAACAAAAGTAGGCGGAACACAGGGCGTAACACTCGGAATGGGGAACAACTTGCCAAAATGTGGGCATCACGGGGGAAGTACAGGGTGCAAGTGCGCGGAACGCCCACACGCTCGCCTACAACACGTATTCATGGAATCGAATAGGGCAAAAAAGCGCACAGTCAAACCAGCGCACAGGCACAAACACGACCGCCACAAGAAAGCAGGCGGTAGCGTCTCTGCGCCTGTAATAAATTTGCGCCAAAAGGTGCGTCAACAAATAGCACCTATATACAGCTATGATGAATGTCCTATACTGTCGCCCTCCAGGACAAATGACGTGCAAAGGGGTACCCACAAACAAGGACACCCGCTGACTGAAAAATAATGTGTGCGTGTATTGCGGTGTGCGCGGGAACTTTCACACGCGATTTGGCAGGGTACGTGGATTTCAGGGGTGCGCGGGAAGTTCCACACGCGATTTGGCCGGGTACGTGCGCGGGTATTTCCACACACGACTTGGCTGGGTACGTGGATCTCAGGGGTGCGCGGGAAGTCTCACACGCGATTTGGCAGGGTACGTGGATTTCAGGGGTGCGCGGGAAGTTCCACACGCAATTTGGCCGTGTACGTGCGCGGGAATTTCCACACGCGACTTGGCTGGTTACGTGGATCTCAGGGCTGCGCGGGAAGTCTCACATGCGATTTGGCAGGGTACGTGGATTTCAGGGGTGCGCTGGAAGTTCCACACGCGATTTGGCCGGGTACGTGCGTGGGAATTTCCACACGTGATTTGGCTGGGTACGTGGATCTCAGGGGTGCGCGGGAAGTCCCACACGCGATTTGGCAGGGTACGTGGATTTCAGGGGTGCGCAGGAAGTTGCACACGCGATTTGGCCGGGTACGTGCGCGGGAATTTCCACACGTGACTTGGCTGGGTACGTGGATCTCAGGGGTGCGCGGGAAGTCCCACACGCGATTTGTGTCATGATTACGGGGTTCCCTCGCAAAAGAATTTCCAAGAGTTCCTGGTTGGCCGCTTACAGTTGCTGGTCTAAGAATAGGCAGGTTGACTCTTCCTCATCACCCAACATGGCTGCCTGTAGTTACAACCTCTAGGTGGGCCAGCAGTCTAGTTTTCTGTCACTCGGGAGTATTTAAGCCCCGCCCCTTTGCTCAACGGCGCTTCGCGTCTTCAGCTTCTCAGCGAACGCTTACCGCGGTTCAGCCCTCTGACAGGAATTCCTCAGCTTCCCTAGTATTCCATGGAAACCCTTTTCTGTAGTGCCCTGGAATAGCTTTTCCCGTCCAGTCCGCTGTCCCAAGTTGTGAATTCTGTGTAAAGTTGGCTTTCTTCAGTGCGGTGTTGGCGGTTACGCTTTTCCAGTTGGCGTTTATTGTGAGGAGAGTTTTCGAGGCGCACCTCCCAGTTCTGTCGCCCCTGTTGTTTTCACAGCAAGTATTTTTCCCTTTTAGTTCTCGCTATAGATTAATGGTTCCTATAGTAGCAACTGCTTTTCACACATTAGTTCTTTCGCGCAAGTGAATGTTCAAACCATATTCACCTCACAGAAGTTAAGAGGGTTGTGTGGAGAATTGTTTCTAGGAACATTAGTGTTCGTTTTTTCTGTCGTCATCAGGTACACTAAGTTTACGCATTTTGGAACCAAAAATGTTGCGGGTTGTGCACTTCAGTTTTTAGACACATTAGGGTGTTTCTGCATTTAGAGGGTTAGTGACACCATTCCTGTCTGACACTGTTAGGAAGTGTACCCCTTTAGACATTTCTGGAAGTTTAAGGATAATTCCATTCTCCTCACGTCCCTTCTTCAGAACACGCACCCCTGCGCAGAAGCAGGATGGAGAGCTAACCAAATCACCAACTAAGGTAACCGAAGAATACAGTTTATTTTGAAGGTGATTCTTTTTTCCCTATTTTAGGAATCACTTAGTTATTGAGTGTGGTAATTGTTTTCATGTATAGATAGAGAGTCTAATTGGGATAAGATAACAGCGCACCCTGAGAAGTTTCCGAATATCAAGTGGTGTCCCCGAGGAGTCTAAGGTAAGCGTTACAGAACGCGAAGCCCGTCATAAAAAATACTCCGCCTGGGCATCATGGGAACTTCTGAGGTAGATCAGTTAGCTCAACTACTGGGAGAACTTAGAGCTGAAGTCCATGCAGCCCGGTCCGAAACTGGCGCTCTTAGAAGGGAACTGGGAATCAATAGGGAACGAACTGAAGAGTTGGCTCGCCAGTTATTACAGAATCAGGCGGGACAGGTTCCCCTTCCCCAAGGTAATGCCCAAGCTTCCTCTTCTACATCGCCCTCAGTTCCGTTCCAAGTGGTAATTCCAGGAAATATTCCCTTAGCCCCTCCTGAGAGATTCACGGGGGACCCGAAAAGGTTTGCCGTGTTTTTAAATCAGTGTAGACTACATTTTTTGTGCAGACCTGGGGTTTTCTCCACTGACCAATCAAAGGTTGCTTTCGTGTTGTCTTATTTGGGTGGTCATGCAGCAGATTGGTCCATTCCTTTGGTTAATCGGGATGATCCCGTGTTGCAGAACTTTTCAGAATTCCAGAGAGAGTTAGAGAAATTGTTTGCTCGCCATTCACAAGGTCAGGCATTGGACAATGAGTTACTGTCACTCAAGCAGGGCAATCAGGAGCTGCTTGCTTACGTGGCTACTTTCAATCGATTAGTGGCAGAAACTAATTGGCCTACAGAAAAGAGAGTGACACTGTTTTATCGTGGTCTGCGCAGTGAGCTGAAGGATGTTCTCGCTCAAGTTGTCAATCCGCCCGAATGTCTCACAGAATTCATAGACCTGACAATCCAGTTGGATCATCGTCTTCAGGATAGGAGAACGGATCGAGCTCGTCAGGACAGTCGACCCTTTGTAGTCCGCTCCCGAGAACCAACGTCGAAGTCAGGATTAGATGTTCCCAATGAACCCATGCAGTTGGGCGGAATTCGAGGCCCAATTTCCCAAGCAGAGAGAGAGAAGAGACGACAGTTGCAGTTGTGTTTGTATTGTGGCAAGGCCGGTCATTTTTTAAAGGATTGTCCAGTAAAACCTTCACGGAGGCCTTTAGGAGGAATCAATCCGGATAAAAAAGAACAGACGGCGGAAAACTCCAGTGCCCGACAAGTTTAGAGGTCCGCTTGTCGAGCATGGAAAAGGTTGCAGCGACCTCACACTTCGTGTGTCCTATTGTCCTTTCTTGCCACAATAACCCCACACAGAGGCATGCATTGGTTGCGTACATAGACTGTGGGGCCATTGGCAACTACATGGATCAACATCTGGCTAGTAAATTGGGATTCCCCTTGAGGAATAAGTTGGAAGCTGAAAACGTCTCCGGAGTGGATGGTACACCTTTGGTGTCAGGTCCCGTGACCCAGTGCACTGACCCCCTCTTAATGCTTTGCCAGGAAGGACACAGGGAGAGGATCTCTTTTGACCTGATTCAAGCTCCTCAATTCCAGATCATCTTGGGAATACCTTGGTTGGAGAAGCATAACCCTGTGATCGATTGGTGTTCCCGGACATTGAAGTTTGACTCCAAGTGCCAAAGTATGTGTTTTTCTGCAGAAGGTCCAAAGGACGCCAGGCAGTCTGAGATGACTACCTACACCACCTTGGGTCTCATAGGTTCATTACCAGTAGAATACAAAAAATTCCAGGATATTTTCCAAAAAGAAAAACAGGCAGAAATTTTGCCCCCTCACAGACCCTATGACTGTCAAATTGATCTCATTCCAGGGGCTCAGCTTCCTTGTAGCAGAATTTATGCCCTCACTGAAAAAGAAAATGCTCATCTAAAGGCTTATCTGGATCAATACCTGGCCAATGGGTTTATTAGACCGTCCAAGTCACCGGTGGCATCTCCTCTCTTTTTTGTGCCCAAAAAGGAAGGGGATTTGCGAACCTGCATAGATTACAGAGCACTGAATCAAATCACGGTGAAGAACCGCTATCCTCTTCCCCTTATTTCGACCTTGCTGGATCAGGTGAAGCAGGCACAAATATTCACCAAGCTTGATCTAAGAGGTGCCTATCATCTCATTCGAATTAAGAAAGGTGAGGAGTGGAAAACCGCCTTTCGGACACGATTCGGGCTCTTCGAATATCAAGTCATGCCCTTCGGGCTTTGCAATGCTCCTGCTGCCTTCCAGGCCTTTATGAATGATATCTTCAGAGATCTACTGGACATCTGTGTGGTGGTCTATGTGGACGACATTTTAATTTTCTCTGCAAACCTGGCGGATCATGTAAGGCACGTGACATCGGTGCTTCAAAGGCTCCAAGACAATTCTCTGTATGTGAAATTGGAAAAGTGTCATTTTCACGTCCCTGAGATTGAATTCTTGGGGTTCATTCTATCTTCTAGTGGAGTCAAAATGGATAACAGAAAGGTTGATGCCATCCTGTCTTGGCCTGCTCCAACTTCTGTCAAAGGAGTTCAGAGTTTTCTGGGATTCGCGAATTTCTATCGGCGTTTTGTTTCTGATTTCTCTGGCCTAGTTCATCCTATCACCTCACTACTTCGAAAAAACAGGAAATTTGAATGGACTAATGAAGCTGATGAGGCATTTAAGAAATTAAAAGAGCAATTTACTGCTGCACCTGTTCTACAACATCCAAGACCTGATCTTCCGTTTGTAGTCGAGACTGATGCCTCTAACGTGGCTATGGGAGCCGTATTGTCTCAGCGTGATCCTGACACCCAAGAATTGCACCCCGTAGCTTTCTGGTCAAGGAAGTTCGCTGCTGCAGAATTAAATTACACCATTACCGATAAGGAGTTTTTGGCTATAATTTGTGCCTTGAAGGAATGGAGGCATCACTTGCTGGGCGCACGACACACGGTGACCATCTTCACCGATCATCGGAACTTGCAATACTTACGCTCTGCAAAGGCACAATCTTCAAGACAGCTACGATGGGCCCTCTTTCTAGCGGAATATGACTTTGTTATTACTTTCAGACCAGGAGTGCGAAATGGTAAGGCTGATGCCTTGTCTCGAATGGGTAATGGAGAAGAAGCCTATGTGCCAGTGAATCCAGTGGAGATCATTTCTGGAGAAAAGATCCTGGGAGTAATGAACACAACGGACTCTGCCTTTGAAGAGTTAAAAAGGGAAATTCAAAACCATCTTACGCAGGATGAATTGTTGAACTGGGAGTCCAGAGGAGTAGGCTTTACAGTGCAGGAGGGTCTTCCCTTTTATCAAGAACGGTTATACTTGCCCACGCCTCAACTACAAGAAAGAGTGGTTACCAACTATCATGACGCTCTTTTGGAAGGTCACCCCGGAATCAAAAAGACCATGGAGAAAGTTAAAAGATCTTATTGGTGGCCTACCTGGAGAAAAGATGTCATTCAGCATTTGAAAACTTGTGGTAACTGCGCTCAAAATAAGAATCAAAAGAGAAAACCTGCAGGCTTGCTTCTTCCATTGAGTGTGCCACCAACCCCCTGGCACACCATCTCCATGGACTTCATCACCGATTTACCTCCTTGTGAAGGGTTTGACACGATCATGGTGGTGGTGGACTTGTTCTCCAAAATGGCACATTTTATCGCATTGAAAGGATTGCCGTCAGCCTCAGTTCTGGCAAAAACCTTTTTGGAGAATATTGTGAAGCTGCATGGCTTTCCTGCGGTGATAATCTCTGATCGAGGTAGCCAATTCGTCGCCAAGTTTTGGAGAAGATGTTGTGAATTGGCCAAAGTTGATGTACGTTTGTCCACCAGTCATCATCCCCAAACTGACGGTCAAACTGAGCGAACCAATCAAACTCTAGAGCAGTACCTCAGATGTATGTTGCATCAATTGGAGAACACCTGGCTAAATGTTTTGTGGATAACCGAATATGCATATAACAATTCTGTTCATTCCTCCACTGGTTTGAGTCCTTTTTACACCTTACATGGCCGACATCCACGCACCTCAGCTTACGATCCACCTGAACCGTTAGAAATGCCAGCAGTAAAATCCCTGCATGAGAAAATCACCTCAGCCATCGCTCAAGCTCGAGAACAATTATCCATGGCCAAAAAATCCCAGAAAAAATTTGCAGATGACAAAAGAAGTGTTGCACCAGAGTATGAGGTGGGGAATTTGGTTTGGTTGGCCACCCGAAACCTGACCTTGAAGGGAGCTAGAAAGTTCCTTCCCCGCTTCCTGGGACCTTTTGCAATTGAAAAAATCATCAATCCCGTGGCCATCAAGTTAACCCTTCCAAAGAACATGAAAATCCATCCAGTATTTCACGTCTCTCTTTTAAAGCCTGTTAATCCAAACACACGAATCTCCGAAGCACCAGCCCCTGTGGTCGTTGATGATGACCAACTAGAATACGAGGTCAAGGCCATTTTAGATTCCAAAATTGTGCGTAATAGGCTATTCTACTTAGTGGATTGGAAAGGTTATGGCCCTCAAGACAGAACTTGGGAACCCTGCGAGAATGTTCATGCCCCTAGGCTACTCAGAATGTTTCACCGCAACCACCCATCCAAACTAGGGAGAGGGAATTTCAGTTTTGGAGGGGCCTTGGGGGGGAATACTGTCATGATTACGGGGTTCCCTCGCAAAAGAATTTCCAAGAGTTCCTGGTTGGCCGCTTACAGTTGCTGGTCTAAGAATAGGCAGGTTGACTCTTCCTCATCACCCAACATGGCTGCCTGTAGTTACAACCTCTAGGTGGGCCAGCAGTCTAGTTTTCTGTCACTCGGGAGTATTTAAGCCCCGCCCCTTTGCTCAACGGCGCTTCGCGTCTTCAGCTTCTCAGCGAACGCTTACCGCGGTTCAGCCCTCTGACAGGAATTCCTCAGCTTCCCTAGTATTCCATGGAAACCCTTTTCTGTAGTGCCCTGGAATAGCTTTTCCCGTCCAGTCCGCTGTCCCAAGTTGTGAATTCTGTGTAAAGTTGGCTTTCTTCAGTGCGGTGTTGGCGGTTACGCTTTTCCAGTTGGCGTTTATTGTGAGGAGAGTTTTCGAGGCGCACCTCCCAGTTCTGTCGCCCCTGTTGTTTTCACAGCAAGTATTTTTCCCTTTTAGTTCTCGCTATAGATTAATGGTTCCTATAGTAGCAACTGCTTTTCACACATTAGTTCTTTCGCGCAAGTGAATGTTCAAACCATATTCACCTCACAGAAGTTAAGAGGGTTGTGTGGAGAATTGTTTCTAGGAACATTAGTGTTCGTTTTTTCTGTCGTCATCAGGTACACTAAGTTTACGCATTTTGGAACCAAAAATGTTGCGGGTTGTGCACTTCAGTTTTTAGACACATTAGGGTGTTTCTGCATTTAGAGGGTTAGTGACACCATTCCTGTCTGACACTGTTAGGAAGTGTACCCCTTTAGACATTTCTGGAAGTTTAAGGATAATTCCATTCTCCTCACGTCCCTTCTTCAGAACACGCACCCCTGCGCAGAAGCAGGATGGAGAGCTAACCAAATCACCAACTAAGGTAACCGAAGAATACAGTTTATTTTGAAGGTGATTCTTTTTTCCCTATTTTAGGAATCACTTAGTTATTGAGTGTGGTAATTGTTTTCATGTATAGATAGAGAGTCTAATTGGGATAAGATAACAGCGCACCCTGAGAAGTTTCCGAATATCAAGTGGTGTCCCCGAGGAGTCTAAGGTAAGCGTTACAATTTGGCCATGTACGTGGATTTCAGGGGTGCGCGGGAAGTCCCACACGCGATTTGGCCGGGTACGTGCGCGGGAATTTCCACACGTGACTTGGCTGGGTACGTGGATCTCAGGGGTACGCGGGAAATTCTACACGCGATTTGGCTGTGTGCTCCCAGGCATTCCCTGTACACCCTCCATGGCCCCTGCAGGCAGCCGACACCACAGGGGACTACCCTGCACACCTGCTCATGTCACCCAGCACCCCCACCCCCCAGCAGTGTGGAGCACCCTCCACCAGGACCCCACTCATGTCCTTTATGACCCCCACCCTCCAGCATCCAGGGGCACCCTCCACCAGGCCCCCACTCATGGCCCCCTGCACCACCACCCCCCAGCAGTGCAGGGCACCCTCCACCAGGCCCACACTCATGTCCAACTCACGTCCCCCTGCACCCCCACCCCCAGCATCCAGGGCATCCTCCACCAGGCCCCCACTCATGTCCAACTCATGTCCCCCTGCACCCCCACCCCCCAGGATCCAGGGGCACCCTCCACCAGGCCCCCACTCATGTCTCCCACCACCCCCACCCCCCAGCCACCATGGGCAGCCCCCACCAGGCCCCACCCTTGTCCCCTATCACCCCCACCCCCCAGCAGTGCAGGGGCAGCCTCCACCAGGCCCCCACTCATGTCCCTTGTGACCCCCACTCCCCAGCCACCATGGGCAGCCCCCACCAGGCCCCCACTCATGTCTCCCACCACCCCCACCCACCAGCCACCATGGGCAGGCCCCCACTCATGTCTCCCACCCACCCCCCCCAGCCACCATGGGCACCCTCCACCAGGCCCACACTCATGTCCAACTCATGTCCCCCACCACCCCCACCCCCCAGCATCCAGGGGCACCCTCCACCAGGCCCCCACTCATGTCTCCCACCACCCCCACCCCCCAGCAGTGCAGGGCACCCTCCACCAGGCCCCCACTCATGTCCAACTCATGTCTCCCACCACCCCCACCCCTCAGCAGTGCAGGGGCACCCTCCACCAGGCCCCCACTCATGTCCCCTATCACCCCCACCCCCCAGCCACCATGGGCAGCCTCCACCAGGCCCCCACTCATGTCTCCCACCATCCCCACCCCCCCAGCAGTGTGGGGCACCCTCCACCAGGCCCCCACCCATGTCTCCCACCACCCCCACCCCCCAGCCACCATGGGCAGCCTCCACCAGGCCCCCACTCATGTCTCCCACCACCCCCACCCCCCAGCCACCATGGCCAGGCCCCCACTCATGTCCCTTATCACCCCCACCCCCCAGCAGTGCAGGGGCAGCCTCCACCAGGCCCCCACCCATGTCTCCCACCACCCCCACCCCCTAGCCACCATGGGCAGCCTCCACCAGGCCCCCACTCATGTCCCCTATCACCCCCACCCCCCAGCCACCATGGGCAGCCCCCACCAGGCCCCCACTCATGTCTCCCACCCACCCCACCCCCCAGCCACCATGGGCAGCCTCCACCAGGCCCCCACTCATGTCTCTGACCACGCCCACCCCCCCAGAAGTGTGGGGCACCCTCCACCAGGCCCCCACTCATGTCCCCCACCACCCCCACCCCTCAGCAGTGCAGGGGCACCCTCCACCAGGCCCCCACTCATGTCTCCCAGCACCCCCACCACCCAGCAGTGCAGGGCACCCCCCACCAGGCCCCCACTCATGGCACCTATCACCCCCACCCCCCAGCATCCAGGGGCACCCTCCACCAGGCCCCCACTCATGTCCCCCTGCACCCCCACCCCCCAGAATCCAGGGCACCCTCCACCAGGCCCCCACTCATGTCCAACTCATGTCCCCCTGCACCCCCACCCCCAGCATCCAGGGGCACCATCCACCAAGCCCCCACTCATGTCTCCCACCACCCCCACCCCCAGCCACCATGGGCAGCCCCCACCAGGCCCCCACTCATGTCCCCTATCACCCCCACCCTCCAGCCACCATGGGCAGCCCCCACCAGGCCCCCACTCATGTCCCCCTGCACCCAGGTCCTCACAATCCCCAATCATGTGCGTTATGGTCAGCCTCCACAGCCAAAAGGCCCTACCAAGTAACCCATTCACCCACATGGAAATGGAAATTACATGTTACACCCCCAATGTTCATAAAGCAAATGAACCCATGTCTGTCACACACAATGGTTGCAATTGAATGGGAAAACACCCAACATGACATGCATGAAACCAATGAGATGATACCACACAGTGAAGTATGAAAACAAAATTGTATTAAAAAAATTGAATGCAAATGAAATGAAACAAACTACAATGGCAATGAAAAAAAGATAAGCTGCATGTCCGTCCAAAAAAATCAAAACTACAAATCCAAATCCAAAAAAATGTTGTCCAAAGTCACATTAAAAATAAAATCAATCCGAGAGAGAAAAATAAATGCAAAGACCATTGCTCCATGGTGAATAAATAAAAAAATTAATAAATAAAACAATCCAATGAAGAACTATGTACAAAACATCCAAGGGTCCATGAGCCCAACTGAACAAAGGAAACCTACAAAAAACCCTAACTAAAATGCAAGTATATACAAAAAGTGGAGCAGTGTCCGTCGACTCCAAATCATAAGAAAAAACAAAGGAAACCTAAAACTAAAGAACTATATACAAAGGCGGCGGGCAAGTCCAGCAGCTCACTCCGTGGTGTTCCGGGCCAGGGCATCATCAAACTCCTCGTCTATGTCCCGGAGGCGGTCCTGTTCCATGGCCCAGAGGGTCTGCAGGGACGACGCCATCTGCTCCTCCAACCCCCTGCACTCGGCCCGCCCCAGGGCCCTCCGCATGGAGTTCTCTGCCCTGACCATTGTGAGCCACGCCTCTTCCGCCCGCCGCCGCTCCGCACCTATCTGCTGGCCCAACCGCAGCCACACGGAAGACACTTCCTGTCCTGGGTCCTCCTGCCCTCCGGCCGATGCCTGCCCCTCCGATGTTGATGGCCCCGAGCCATGATGCCTCCCACGTTGACACTGCTGCTGCCTCCGACGCAACTATCTCTGCCAGCACGACGGCATCCAGGCTGATGGGATCCACCGACACCGTTGTGCACGTGCCCTGCCTGATGATGCCGGCACATCCTCCATCTGCTGGGGTACAGTTGCTGTGGTGTCCACCCCTGCTGGACCTCCGACTCCCGACGGTGGCAGGGATGGGATCCCCACCAAGTTGGGTGCATTGGTCAGGGCAGGTCCACAGGGGGCCCAGGTGGCATCTGGGCCGGAAGACGGCAAGGAGAACGACCGGCTTATAGCCTCCACAGAAGAGGAGAGGGCCGCCAGATTGGCCGACACATGCAGGAAACCCCCGAACATGGAAGATCCCAATTGGGCCACGTCGGCACGGTGCTCTTCGTGATGACGTGCGTGCTCCTCCCGGAAAGCACGCACGTCATCACGAATTGTACCCGCGCGCATCGCGACCCCATTCAGGACCTTCTCCATACGGCCACGAGTCCCCTCGTCCACAGGTGGAGGGGAATCAGGTGACATAGACATCCCCTCTACCTGCGGACGGGCCTGGGACGGGGCATCCCTGCTGGTGCATGGTGGTGCACTCACAGGGTCAGGGACAGCGACATGCACAGGCCCCTCCACGGTGACCTGTGCTGCCTCCTGCCCCTGGACTGCACCACTTGCACCAGCAGGGATGCCCCCACCAGGCCCCATGTGTGCCTCAGTGGCGGCCTCCTCCTCCTCTGTGGAAACCACCAACCTGGATGGCTCCTCACCGTCTTCCGCCAATAGCAGATGAATACCACTGTCAAAGTACACTTCCATCATGTCCCTCCACAACACATGGGTCAGTCCAGGCAAAACACACACAGTAACAGGCATGGTGCATGCCATGGACATTTCCATACATGTCCAATGGACTCTTGAAACATACATTGATATGGAACTCACATGCATCATGGGTCATGCCTATCACATGCACACACTTCACCTCAGTCACATCCATCTGGCCTCATACACACCAAACACACCGGATACAAGGATAACTAGGCTGCATCAGTGAATCTGTGCGTTGTCACACACATGTGTCATGCATCCATGGCATTCACAAGTCACAGACACTCAGGTCAGGCACACAGACACAGCTACCATATATGTACCTGGCATCAGCACCCATCCCTCACCCCCACCCATGTCCAGGAACAGAGACTGGCATGCTCTCATGTGTAAAATCTGCATAGGGCTCCCCATGTCGCATTTAAACACATGCAACAACCATGTGGTTCACACATCACTGGTCGCACATGCATTACCATGATGTCCCTGCACACATACATGCATACATGGCCTATGTCACACATACAGGCAAGTATCAGACAACCAGCACACCGCAACATGCCCTGTCTCACCCAGCAATGCTTGGCCACTTACCGCTCAACTCCAGACGGGTCTCCCTCTCAAGGATCTGGGCGTGGAGCGCTGGGCGTACGCGTTCCAGGACCCTCATCTGGATGGAACTCATGTGGCCCCGGCCCCCCTCCACGAGGCGCCGGGCCTTCACGTTCGTCCTGGACCTCAAGTTCCCCCAGCGCTTCTTGATCTTCTGGACGTTGCGGGTTGCCACCCCCTCCGCGTTGATGGCAACCACACAGTCGGCCCAGATCCTCTCCCGTCCTTCCTTGCTGGCGCGGGACGATCCAAAGAGGGCATCATACTGCACCAGGACATGCTCCACCAGGACACCAACTTCGGTGGCAGTGAAGCTGGTGCCCCTCTGCCCCTCTGGCCTGGGGTTTCCACTGGTGCCAGATGTTGAAGTGCCCGACATGGCAACCCCAGAGGCAGGAGTGGGTGGGCAACTAGGTCCTGGGGCTGGGCTGTGGGGCGATATTATCCCAGTCGGGAGTCTTCTGTTCCAGCAGGGGTGGACACAGCAACTGGACCCCTGCAGATGGCTGATGTGCAGGCACCAAATGGCCAAATGGCAGGGCACAGTGGCAGCAGGCAGGCAGGCAGGCAGGCAGCAGCAGATGGCACGTGGGAGGCTGCTCGGGGCACTGGGGGGCAGTAATTCGGCCTTCTGGGCAGGAGTGTGGTCTTCCGTGTGTTTTCACGTGGGCAGCTTGATACGGAGTGATTTGGCACATGAAAATCCTGCACGTCAGCCTGAAATTCGAGGAAAGGCCCTTAGCGTGTAAGCGCGTCAGCACGCATACGCGATTCTATTGGACCAAAGGCCCTCAGCGCGTAAGCGCGTCAGCACTCATACGTGATTCTATTGGACCAAAGGCCCTCAGCGCGTTAGCGCGTCTGTGACGTGACCCACACGGGTGTTTCCCTCATAGCACGTGATGCTGGAGCACACGTGGAAAGACTGCACGTCAGAGTGTCATCGCGTGTATTTGGACAAAAGTGCGTGTACACGCGATTGGCCTATGTACGTGTATTTCAGGGGTGCGCGGGCACTTACACACACGAGTACATCAGCGCACGTGTATTCCGGGGTGCGCGGAAATTTCCACACGCTATTGGCCTGCTTACTGGATTTCAGGGGTGCGCGGGAAGTTTCACACGCTCGCCCACAACACGTGCAAAGAAACACGTACACGTACGCCAGTACGCCAGTAGGAAGCAGGCATACGTCGACCCGCGACGCATACATTTGCGCGCAAAAAAACTAACAAGCTCAGACGCCAGGATGAATATACCGTTCCTAGCAGCAGTGGCCATGGGCTACCAAAGGAGGAGGAGGAGGATAGTCAGGGCCAGCATTTTCACACCCAGAACCAGCCTTTTCAGGATGCCTGATGACCAGGTGTATGGGAGGTACAGGTTTCCACCACACATAATACTGGACCTGGTGAGTGAGTGGGAGGATGACCTCACATCACCCACCCTGCGCTCCCAAGCACTCAGCCCCCTAGAGAAGGTCCTCAATGTACTGCACTTCTTAGCCACTGGATCATTTCAGCGCCATAGTGGGTGGGGTGTCACAGGCCACGCAGTCACGCTGCCTACACCAGGTCTTGAACATCATCACTGCACGGCCATCAGTCCGCAGGCACATATACCTGTCCAGAACACCTGCAGAAAGGCATGCTGGCGCCCTGGATTTTTACGGTGTGGCACGATTCCCCAAAGTGCTAGGTGCCATCGACTGCACCCATGTGGCCCTACGTCCCCCCAGGGCATCTGAGCACATCTATAGGAATCGCAAGCACTGGCATTCCATCAACGTGCAGGTAGTATGTATTGCCAAGGGAATCATCACCTCAGTATATGCCAACTATCCCGGGTCCACCCACGACAGCTTCATTTACCGAATGTCCACCCTAAGCCGGGACCTAGAAGCTGGGCGGCATGGCGATACATGGCTGCTTGGTGAGTATGAATGCCACTGCACATGCATGCATGTCAGATACTGAGCAAGGTCACAACCCCACCAATGATACCCATCACCACCTCCACAGGGGACAGTGCCTACCCTCTCAGCCCCCACATGATGACGCCAATTCGGAACCCCACCACGCCACCCGAGGTAAGATATAACACAGCCCACATTGCAACCCGGGGCATAGTGGAGCGCACATTCGGAGTGCTTAAGTCACGCTTTCGCTCCCTTGACTGTTCTGGCGGGCAGCTGTTATACGCTCCCCCAGTAGTGTGCAGGATCATAGTGGCAGCATGTGTCCTGCACAACGTTGCAACACGCCGGGGCCTGGCCGTGGACATGGTGGTGCCCCCAAATCCCCAACCACATGCACGCCCGCTGCGCATTGGAGGGGAAAGGGCACGGGGGGAGGCAGCCCGTACACAGCTAGTGGCTAATTACTTCACATAGAAATCACACCCCTGTGGAGTGCACACTGCCCTGGCACATACCATCTTACAATCAATGATGACTCAACCTGACACTGATCCTGAATGTCTGGAGAATCAACCGTCAAAACCACATCAGCCTGAGATTGTTCACCTGGAAGTGTTACAATGTGTGCATCCCTACCTACACAGACACCACCAATGCAGTTTCGTGAAAAGACACATTCATGCAGCTAAAATGAATACCCACTTGCAAAATGCAACATGAGGACAGTGCCATGTCACCCAACCCATCCCCAGCAACGCCACACGACACACCGTTCCATGTTATGCTATGTGCAGGTAAACAAAGTAATCCCCACAACATGACACAAGTGTCACAAAGTACAGTGTCCCTAATTGAAACTCGCTACACCTGAAATGCTCACAGTAATGCAGGACCAACAACACACTTGAGCAGGTATTTAGCAATAACACTTATCAGCTACTGACCCTCAAAACTACCATTAACATGACATTATGAATGTAAGGAATCAGTAGTCTCACCACCTGGAAATGCCTGCACTCCCACCACTTCCAACTGTACAGTGTTGCCGCCATGTAGAGTTTTCGGTGCACTGCTGCCAACATGGACCCCATCTCCAAAGAAGAGTGCCTTTTGTAGACATGAGGAAAGGACCTGCAAATTAGGAGGTAGTCATGGATGATGAGTTACACATCAATGCAACATGCAGTGTACAACACAACAGCAATATGCACTAGGAATGTATACACAGTATTGACTAGACTACCCACACATGTAGTGGGAGTCCAATGTCACTATGTACATCAATGTCACTTGGGCACTCCCTTTGCAAGCCCATGGAAACGGGAAGCAGGAAGGGTGTGTGTGACAAAAACCCAAGCATCTGAACCAAATACATGACAAGCCTGCATGTGCCCAGCCACAATGCAGCGTATGCCCACAGGAGCCACACAAGGCAACACACTGTCCCAAAAAAAAAAATTAAAAAAAAAAAAATTAAAAAAAATCAAAAATGGCCATTAATGGGCCCGGGGGGGTTGGGGAGGCCACCCAGGAGGTCCGAGGACAGGGTGCACACCAAAACCCACCTGTGTGGATCTTGCGAAAAAAAAACACCTCCATGGGCTCATGGCCCACACGGCTACCCTATTGTGGGAGTATCACTGCTGTCGCTATTATCACCCTGTGCAGCTGCATCCGGAGGTGGTGGCACTATGGGAGGCAGCCCACGCAAGGCCCTAGTCTGTTCCTCCATGGCTGCAAGCATGTGGGTGTGGTAGGTCTCGTTCTGGAGGATGAGTGTGCAGAGTTCCCCATGCAACAACTCACGGGATGCCCGGACCTCCGCCCTAGTTGCCTGCATCTCAGCTGAGAGCGTACGGGTGAGACGCTCCAGCTGCTGTTCTGTCCTTCGGTTTGTTGAAGCCTCAAGCTCAACAAGAGTCATCCTAAGGTGAAGGAGTTTCAGCCTCAGGGCCTCCCTGTGGCCCTGGGACTCTATGGAGATGGCTTCCTGCAGAGTCGCCAGTGCCGCCCGCCTGTCCCTGTTGGACGCCAACATGTCCTCCCTGTGTGACTGGCAGATGGAGTCGGTTGCCTGCTGTAGTCGCTCCATCAGCCTTTCGGGGGGGACAATGGAAGTGGCAACCCTATCCATGGCCTGAGCCATCATCTCTGATGATGCTTCCTGTTGGGTTGCCATACCGTAAATGGATTGCTCCCATGCGGTATTGCCAGGTGGCGTACGGCCACCACGTCGGCGGGCACCGCACCTGTCTGGGGCAAGGCGAACTGTGCCTTGCTGTGCCGGCACTGCCTGAGGCTGCAGGACTGCATTCCCCCTCTGATCTGCTGGCCCAGGAACAGGATCAGATGTCGCGCAGTGTGACCCTGCATCCGTAACCACCAAAGGCGTAGCTGCCAACACTGACATCCCCATTGAGGGTTCTGACCCTGGTGCAAGTGGGTGGGACAGAACAGAATCCCTCCCAGGAACACTCACCTGCGACGGCACGTAGGTCTCATCATCCGAATCAACACCTGAGCACAGCTCGGGGGAGGTGCAGCCAGAGACACCCCTTGAGAGCACGATCTGCAGCAGTTGTGGGTTCTCACCCACCACCACACCACGTCCCTCACTGGTGGTCGGCCGGCCCTCAGACCCCTCCTGGGTCTGCACCATCTCCACAACCCCAGCAGTATCAGGTGCGTCTTCCCCTGCAAAGACATAAAAGCAAACAAATGGAAACAGGCATTAGCACCATGGCACACAATGAGGGCTGAGAAGCAACAGAAACAGTACTTGATTGACACATGTCCCACATGACTAAAACCCTCCCATGCATGCACCCTCACTGCGTATGAAGGGTAGGCAAATGGCACACACTGATGACACCAAGATGGAAGATGAACACATTTTCTGCATGCTGCCTGGCAGTGGCATCACACATTGGCCTGTGATTGCCAGGTGAAATACACATGCCATCACACAGATGGCATGTACCATTGCTATTGAGTGAAGATGGAGAGGAGGGCAGCACTTATTCATTCAGTCCAGTTCCCTCATGTAATAGCTTTTCTAATTCAAACAGGTCTGATTTTTCACCTGGAGCTGCCAGTCCAAAATGGTCCGATTGCACAGGGACATGTCTAAACAAATGATATCCAGGTAACAAAGTCACTCCACTTTACCATAGCCATGTCAGACATGTGACTAGAGGATTGAGAAATGCCTAGTAAAAGTGGTGGAATGCAAACAATCTGCCTGAATGAACAGAGAAAAATAAGCAACAATGTTGTGGCAAGGTGACACTTCAAGGGCAACTGGCGTGCTGTTGGGCTAGATGTCTACTGTTGGCAGATGGGATACTGCTATGGCCAAATGCTGCTGCGCAGAATGTATTGCATGAAGCACACGGGTGACCCAAACGACTCAGGCGCACACACCCTCACCTGGCACACAAACAGAAGCCCTCACACACACACCATGCACATGGATGACACACACATGCATGTGCACTCACCGGACAATGCCTCATAATCAGGCAGATCTCCCACGCCTTGGATCTTTTGCTCCGTGATGTAGGTCCCAGCGACTGACTCATGTGGAGTGAGTTCCATGTCTTCTACTGGAGACCCACCTCCAGTCACTAGAGTTGCGGCATGACTTGAGGCCAGCTTATTCTTTGCCCTGCGCTTTAGGTCATTCCAGCGCTTATAGCAATCATTGGCTGTGCGCCTCACGATTCCAAGGGCACTTACGATGTCCGCAACGGTCTGCCAGTGTGCCTGGCGTTGTGCAGGTGTGGTCTTGGATCCTGCAACAATGACCATTTTGTTATCATGTGCGGATACATACTCGACATGTGCATTCAGTTCGGCATCCATGAAGCTGGGCTTCCTCGACGGGCCGGACTGTGTAGCCGTGTCTGGGGCATCAGCCTGTGCCGGACGAGCACTCTTCCTCTTCCGCTTGGAAGGTGGTGGTGATCCTGAGTGTCCTACGCCGCTCTGGACACTAGGGACAGGAGCCCTGGTGGACTCTGTATCAGGAGTGTGGGATTGCACACTCAGCATGGGAGTTGGTGCAGGCATTGGCTCAAGTGTAATGGTGTCAGGGGGAATGTCAGCAGGATGGACTACGACTGACACTGTCCTTGCTGGGTGTGTGAGAGCTGGGGTGGATGGAGCCATGGAGTCAGCCAGGTCTGGTGCCACAATGGGCTGATCCAACAAGGGCTGAGCATGGATGGTGTCAGCCACATCAGCCTCAACCAGGGGGGTTGGGGGGGGGATTATGGGTGCCCTTGACTGGTCCTCCACACATGGGGGGACAGGGTCACCCTGCAAGTAACGACCACGTCCCCTACCGGATCCACCACGGCCACCACTTGTGGCTCGTCCACCTTTGCCACCCTTACGGATTCCTAGCCTCCCAACCATGGCACTGATGTTAATGTGCGTATGGGAGTGGCTGTAAACTATTGTCCTGGGCAATTGGGGGTCAAAGTGGTTGGGTACCAGATGGTAATTGTACCCTAGTGCTCTAGCAAGGCTGAATGTGACACCTGGGGAAAGATGACGGGTCACGCAACGCACAGGAAGCCCAAAAAAGGGAGATGAGGTGCACGCAACCCCTCCTAGACCATGTGTGCGGAAAAAATACCCTGCACTACGCATGGCACCCAGTAACACAAGAATGAACGTATGCGTGTCACACGCAGCCTAGATTGACCTCTGAAGGGGTAGGCTACACACGGGGCAAGCACAGATGTTAGATACGAGCGTGACTCACTGTCTGCCAGGAAAAAGAGCGTGAAAAAGAAGCACGTGTGCGCGTTGGCAACACCCCCGCCAAAAGAAGAATTGTACTCTGTCTGAGGAGACAGGACAACAGTAGAAGGGAACGCTGTTTGAGGGAACAGGCCCAGGAAAACCAGAAAAAGAGAAGAAAGAGAAAAAGCTGTCAGAGGTAACAGGGAGTACGAACTTGAAACGCTGCAAAGTAAATCGCGTGTGAAACGACAAGAAGTACGGATTTCACCCACTCGCTCTCCACGAAAAGCACGTACAAGGAATTGGTGTTCTACACTTACCTTTTATGCAGGCCCACACGTCCAGCGTCACTTCCGCGTGTACGCGCTAGGGCCATTTCAACCAATTACACGCTTTGTCACTTCCGCGTGTACGCGCTAGGGACATTTCCACAAATTACACGCTTTGTCACTTCCGCGTGTATGCGCTAGGGCCATTTCCACCAATTACACGCTTTGTCACTTTTGCGTGTACGTGCTAAGGCCATGTCCACCAATTACACGCTTTGACACTCGGACGTGTCTTTCATTTTTTTTACACGCAACATTTCAAATGTGTGCCATATTCAACGTGCACGTGACTTCATAGACGCGCATACGCTGGTGGCCTTTGGGCCAATGAATGTACAGACGTGTGCTGACGCGCTTACGCGATAAGGGCCTTTCCTCGAATTACACGCAGACGTGCTGGATTTTCACGTGTAAAATCACTCCGTATCAAGCTGGCCACGCGTTCACACACGGAAGACCACGCTCCTGCCCAGAAGGCCGAATTACTGCCCCCCATAGCCCTGAGCACGCTCCCACCTGCCATTTGCTGCCTGCACATCAGCCAGGGGTGCTGTTGCTGTGACGACCTCTGCTGGAACCGAAGACTCCCGACTGCTTTTCCATCGCCCCACAGCCCAGCCCCAGGACCCAGTTGCCCACCCACTCCTGCCTCTGGAGTTGCCATGTCGGGCACTGCAACATCTGGCACCAGTGGCAACCCCCGGCCAAGGAGGCAGAGGGGCACCAGCTTCACTGCCACCGAAGTTGGTGTCCTGGTGGAGCATGTCCTGGGGCAGTATGATGCCCTCTTCGAAGGTTGCGCGCCGACAAGGAAGGACGGACTCGGATCTGGATGGACATTGTGACTGCCATCAACGCGGAGGAGGTGGCAGTCCGCGACTACGAACGTGTCAGGAAGCGCTGGGGGGACTTCAGGTCCAGGACCCTCAACAAGGCCCGGCGCCTCCTGGTGGAGGCTGCCCCTGCACTGCTGGGGGGTGGGGGTGATAGGGTACATGGGTGGGAGCCTGGTGGGGTCTGCCCATGGTGGCCGGGGGGGGTGGTTGGGAGACATGAGTGGGGGCCTGGTGGGGGCTGCCCATGGTGGCTGGGGGGTGGGGGTGGTGGGAGACATGAGTGGGTGCCTGGTGGAGGCTGCCCCTGCACTGCTGGGGGGTGGGGGTGATAGGGGACATGAGTGGGGGCCTGGTGGGGGCTGCCCATGGTGGCTGGGGGGTGGGGGTGGTAGGGGACATGAGTGGGGGCCTGGTGGGGGCTGCCCATGGTGGCTGGGGGGTGGGGGTGGCGGGAGACATGAGTGGGGGCCTGGTGGAGGCTGCCCTGGATGCTGGGGGGTGGGGGTGCACGGGGACATGAGTGGGGGCCTGGTGGAGGGTGCCCCTGCACTGCTGAGGGGTGGGGATGGTTGGAGACATGAGTTGGACATCAGTGGGGGCCAGGTGGGGGCTGCCCATGGTGGCTGGGGGGTGGGGGTGATAGGGGACATGAGTGGGGGCCTGGTGGGGGCTGCCCATGGTGGCTTGGGGGTGGGGGTGGTGGGAGACATGAGTGGGGGCCTGTGGAGGCTGCCCCTGCACTGCTGGGGGTGGGGGTGATAGGGGACATGAGTGGGGGCCTGGTGGGGGCTGCCCATGGTGGCTGGGGGGTGGGGGTGGGTGGGAGACATGAGTGGGGGCCTGGTGGGGGTTGCCCATGGTGGCTGGGGTGTGGGGGTGGTGGGAGACATGGGTGGGGGCCTGGTGGAGGGTGCCCCACACTGCTGGGGAGGTGGGGGTGGTGGGAAACATGATCGGGGGCCTGGTGGAGGCTGTCCATGGTGGCTGGGGGGTGGGGGTGGGTGGGAGACATGAGTGGGGGCCTGGTGGGGGCTGCCCATGGTAGCTGGGGAGGGTGGGGGGTGGGAGACATGAGCAGGTGTGCAGGGTAGTCCCCTGTTTTGTGGGCTGCCTGCAGGGGCCGTGGAGGGTGTACAGGGAACACCTGTGAGGACCCACCCAGCCTAATTGCGTGTAATATTTCCCGCGCACCCCTGTAATACACGTACCCAGCCAAATCGCGTGTGATTATTCCCGTGCACCCCTGTAATACACGTACCCTGGCTAATCGCGTGTAAAACTTCACGTGTACCCCTGTCATACACGTACCCAGCCAAATCGCATGTGAAAATTCCCGCATACCCCTGTAATACACGTACCCTGGCTAATCGCATGTTTAACTTCACGCGTACCCCTGTCATACACGTACCCTGGCTAATCGCATGTAAAACTTCCCGCGTACCCCTGATATGTACGTTACCCGCTTTGCGTTCCTTGTTTGGCAGCCCTGTAAACTGGTTCAGGGTTAGCGCAGCCCTTTGCGATGATTTAGCGATTTTGATGGCTTTTCCTTGTGCGAGGGCGTTTTTGGGGGCGTTACTGGCGCTGCTGCAGGGTCGCTGCGATACTCTGCGCCACGGCTGGTTTGGGAGCCTAAAATCCATGAATACGCTGTGCACGGAAATCGGTTTTGGCCCACGATAGGGGACATGAGTGGGGGCCTGGTGGGGGCTGCCCATGGTGACTGGCGGGTGGGGGTGATAGGGGACATGAGTGGGGGCCTGGTGGGGGCTGCCCATGTTGGCTGGGGGGTGGGGGTGGTGGGAGACATGAGTGGGGGCCTGGTGGAGGCTGCCCCTGCACTGCTGGGGGGTGGGGGTGATAGGGGACATGAGTGGGGGCCTGGTGGGGGCTGCCCATGGTGGCTGGGGGGTGGGGCTGGTGGGAGACATGACTGGGGGCCTGGTGGAGGCTGCCCCTGCATTGCTGGGGGGTGGGGGTGATAGGGGACATGAGTGGGGGCCTGGTGGGGGCTGCCCATGGTGGCTGGGGGGTGGGGGTGATAGGGGACATGAGTGGGGGCCTGGTGGGGGCTGCCCATGGTGGCTGGGGGGTGGGGGTGGTGGGAGACATGAGTGGGGGCCTGGTGGAGGCTGCCCTGGATGCTGGGGGGTGGGGGTGCACGGGGACATGAGTGGGGGCCTGGTGGAGGGTGCCCCTGCACTGCTGAGGGGTGGGGATGGTTGGAGACATGAGTTGGACATCAGTAGGGGCCTGGTGGGGGCTGCCCATGGTGGCTGGGGGGTGGGGGTGGTGGGAGACATGAGTGGGGGCCTGTGGAGGCTGCCCCTGCACTGCTGGGGGTGGGGGTGATAGGGGACATGAGTGGGGGCCTGGTGGGGGCTGCCCATGGTGGCTGGGGGGTGGGGGTGGGTGGGAGACATGAGTGGGGGCCTGGTGGGGGTTGCCCATGGTGGCTGGGGTGTGGGGCTGGTGGGAGACATGGGTGGGGGCCTGGTGGAGGGTGCCCCACACTGCTGGGGAGGTGGGGGTGGTGGGAGACATGATTGGGGGTCTGGTGGAGGCTGTCCATGGCGGCTGGGGGGTGGGGGTGGGTGGGAGACATGAGTGGGGGCCTGGTGGGGGCTGCCCATGGTAGCTGGGGAGGGTGGGGGGTGGGAGACATGAGCAGGTGTGCATGGTAGTCCCCTGTTTTGTGGGCTGCCTGCAGGGGCCGTGGAGGGTGTACAGGGAACACCTGTGAGGGCCCACCCAGCCTAATCGCGTGTAATATTTCCCGCGCACCCCTGTAATACACGTACCCAGCCAAATCGCGTGTGACTATTCCCGTGCACCCCTGTAATACACGTACCCTGGCTAATCGCGTGTAAAACTTCACGTGTACCCCTGTCATACACGTACCCAGCCAAATCGCGTGTGAAAATTCCTGCATACCCCTGTAATACACGTACCCTGGCTAATCGCGTGTTTAACTTCACGCGTACCCCTGTCATACACGTACCCTGGCTAATCGCATGTAAAACTTCCCGCGTACCCCTGATATGTACGTTACCCGCTTTGCGTTCCTTGTTTGGCAGCCCTGTAAACTGGTCCAGGGTTAGCGCAGCCCTTTGCGATGATTTAGCGATTTTGATGGCTTTTCCTTGTGCAAGGGCGTTCTTGGGGGCGTTACTGGCGCTGCTGCAGGGTCGCTGCGATACTCTGCGCCACGGCTGGTTTGGGAGCCTAAAATCCATGAATACGCTGTGCACGGAAATCGGTTTTGGCCCACGCGCCTGGCGCAGACAATCGCACGCGGACACTCTGCGCCAGCCGCTTGCGACACTTTTCTGCGAAATTCTATGAATTACCCTGTTAATATTTTCTGCACGACAGAGCTACATATTACATTCCTTCTTTAAACATTGTATTACCAATGTCATTAAGTGCTGCTTCTCAAGTCAACCCTTTTGATTTATGAATAGTAATTGCATATGCAGAGCACATTTGAGGAGAATGGAGTGAGGGCAAAGCCGAAAGCTTGGGTCAATCATTACATGGTCATTTATCTATGTACAGAAACCTTATATCTACCTTAATGCAGTTACACTAAAATGAATATTCTGTCACCAATGCTCTTGTCATGAGTCAAAAATCATAAACCAGATCCTGGCAAACAATCCCCCAATTTGTAGCATTATATTCAGAGACCATCCTTAACATGGGAAGTTCCCTCCACAGCCCCCAATTTTCATTTCATGAAAATGAGTTCACTTTCAAGGGTTGATACATGGAGTTCCCTGCGCACTGAAAATGCTGGCAGCTGAAATTACAGATTGGAAAATATTACTTCAACAAAGGTTAGCTCAGAAATAAACACATGTTCGATTTTAAAACAATACAAGTTCAGTGTTGGACACATGAAGTCTCGCTTTTGTCTTAGTTTTACGTCAGCCTCAAAAACCCAAGCATCAATAACATGCAGCACCCTTTTGTTCAAATGCCAGGTCTAGGAAGTGAAGTCAGTTTAGACATTTTGTTTTTCAGACCCCCCCCTCACTTATCGGCCCATGCTAGGAAAGTTGAACAGTAACATGGGGATGAGTATGAATTTTGTTTCAAACACCCCTTCACTTAAAGACCCATGTTGGAGAAGTTCAACAGTTTCGAATTTTCGTTTGTCGGGACAAGGGAACCCTTTTGTTAAATAACACGTTGAAAGAGTGGTGCTAATTGGGAATTTATTTTTAAGGTATGGATACCTTTTATTTAGGACAACTATCATTTGGGTTGAAAAGCAAGGTTTGGGAAGGGTTACAATTATCAATTTCATTTTGGTGGCAAGAATATCTTATTTTAAACACGTTTTGATAAGGGGTGAAAGTTGGACATTTTATTTTAGAGAAGGACAACCCTTTTCATCAGAGAAGTCAGGGGTTAACAAGAAAATCAAATCACCCCAATTACTTTACATGACTATCTTGTATCTTCCCGCTAGGAGAGAGGGTGAAAGTTTTGAATTGTTCCAAGCTCCCCCTGCATCAATTGATTTGGGAGTTAATTTAATGAATATACAGTCAAATATGCTGAGGATCGACACAATCCCCTCACTCACTAATGAAAGGGAACCAGTTAATTAAATAGATCGCCATGATGACAAATTGTTTGACAATCTACTTACTTTTGGAAATCTCTGGACTTGACACTCAGGGATACTGAGCAGGGCTTCACTCTTAGGCAATTAGGGTTTAGTCGGAGGTGGCCGTGTCAGGCGGTGTGGCTTGATGTGCCCCTCCTTGTGTAGGGTGCCTTTCTTTGATTTCCACATTGGAAGCAGTCACAGCAGGGAAGGCTGTAGCCACAGCAAAGACCGCAGCTACGTGTGGAGCCAACGGCAAGTATCAAAATGTTTACAATGCTGTTGGGATCTTTATTCTCACTGCTGCCTGCAGACCTAACACTGACCCACTGTCTATCAATCCCCCAGCGTTGCAGTTCTCTCGACCGATGTTCGCCTTCATCTAGCGCCCAACAACCGATGGTCTGTAGCTGGGTTGGAATGTAGATACCTGAGCACTTCCCGAGCATCTTCCCAGCCTTGCAGAAAAGTGTTCATCCGACTAGGTGTCAGACTTGTGGGTAAGCCGCTAACGCTGGTTGTGTTATTTACAGGTGCTTATTTACGGCTCGGATTTGAGAGCTGACCGGCTCAGTGGCTTTTTGCCACCTCCCTTTGAGTCATGCCTGTTACCAGGCTGCAGTCTGGGGCAGGCACGGACATGGTAAAAGACTTGACTATTGGAGGGGATACCGGCTCGATCCAAGGATTGGGTCTTTCTAGTCCCTCTTCAATTGCCTTGGGCAGGGAGGTACCCCTGCTACAATCACCCGTACTGACACCTCTCAGTAATAATACTTGTATATCTGACATTCTAGCTATAAGTGCCAAGCGCAGATTGAAGCTGCAACAAGAACAGCTTGCCTGCTCTGAACTTTTGATCATTAGCAAAGAGTTTCAGAACAAGCTCAATTCAGAAGAATATGTTAACCCTCTGATATTAATGTCCAGGCTAACACAGCCTATGACATCTAACCTGTAGTCATTAAAGAAGGGGTAAATGGGTCTGACATAAAGAATAAGGAAGTGGAGGACTCAGACAGACACTTGGGAGCCCATTCTGCGCTGATGCAACCAAAATCAATGGGGGAACTATTAGGTCAAAATGCAGTGCTAAATATGGACAGGGGGACGGCAGACTATAATATTCTAGAGCCTTGGTGACTTCATCAAGAATAGTTGTCGCGCGATCTTGTGGCTTGTCTGAATATTGGGGATTTTCAGAGATGGGTGGCATTCGTAGGTTCTAAGACTCTCACCACATATCTGCCTAACCCTGAGAAGCTCAATATTTGGGTAACTGTGAGAATGGAATACTCCACACAAATCCCACCCTTCTTGTAAGAATGGCCATCAAAAGGGCTGCCAAACAGACCTTTCAGAGTCTTGCCACACAGGTGTGTCCCTTCAGGTGAAGATCATCACCCCTGCATCTGGTTGGGGGGACAATACACCAGGAGTGGTCACCATGCCGCCTACTAAGTGAATTTCATTGGCTGCTCTTCTACCCTGTAAGGACTTTCGACAAAGGAAATCTAAAATGGGCAGTACTGCAAACCACAGTCTAAGGAGCTTTTCCCTAGACCAGAGAAACATTATCATCACTAATGTCACCAAGCCAAATCAATTTGAATATAGGGAGTCACTGAAAAACAAAATCTTGGCCTGACTCAATTCCAAATTGGGGACAAACTGTGTGGGACCGCAAGACCAAAAAGTGCTCTGTAGAATTCAAATTCCTAATGGTGTCCTTATTGTTTCGATTGTTAAATTGTTTTTTTGATTCTGCTCAGTTGCTTGTGTTTTGTTTCATGTCTGGTCTGTCACCTGTATGATTTATGTTATGCGCACTGATGCCTGCAGGCTTTCAGCGCTTTATAAGCATACAAATAAAATACAAATAAAATAAATAAACAACTGGATTCTGGCCAGTACTTCAGTCAATTGGATTCCACAGTCATCCTCTCTCCAGTGAAGAATCACAGTCTCTGTTTTCTAGTCTCCCCAGCGGTAGAAATTCTCCAGCTGTCTTCCAGTATTTCTAACCAGATGAAATTTAATCAGCTCTCCTTCGGTTATTTTTGGAAGCTGTTCCCTCTGGTAGTTTTTAGGAGCTCTCCCCCCTTCCATAGCGCAAGACCTATTTACTCTCTCAGCCCCTCCAAAGGAAAATGAACATTAGGCAGTGCTAATTTATGATCCCGCAACCAGGATTGGACATTTACATTTCAATCTACCCGTAAGTTCAGCCCCTCTCAAAGGATTGGTTTAGGAGTCTAGAACAGAAATATTGCAACTTTACTTTGAGATTCACATTTTTTTTTGACATGTCCAATTTTAGTAAACTCCAAAAAAATAAGACAGGGAGATTCACATCAGTAGATACGAGTATTTTAATGGTATAAAAAAAGGACAGCAACAAACAGACATGGGAAGGATGCCATGGGGCAAGGCCGGCAACAGAACGCATTTCGCGCTACACTGAGCACTTGATCACGTACATATATATATATTGTAATACGTATTGTATTGTATTCTACTCATGACGGATCAGTGACAATACGTATATTGTAATACGTATTGTATTGTATTATCCTCATGACGGATCAGTGAACACATTATTGCCCGAATGTTCTCAAAAAGTATAATATTCATGAGCATGCACATATATCCCCTGATACCTAATTTTATGCCCCGCAGTCTGCCAATTCAGGAAGTCAAAAACAGATTTCCATGGATAGCATGATTTCCAAAAATTGCATGTGAATCAAATTTATATCAGCATAACCAGTTCATTACTAGCGTTCAAATGCAAAATGAATGGACATAGTGCAACTTATCGTTGCTGAGAAAATCTCTTGTTACTTGTTACATTAGTCCATTAAACTAATTATCACTCTTCAGAATGAATGCAGATCTTACGTCTCATTTCTCCACGTAAGTTTAATTTCTTTGCAAGCATGTGGCAAGAGCCTCTCGGGCTGAATGTTTGTTTAAGGGGAGGGTAAAAGTCAATAGCCTCTCTGTTCTTTGAAAGTTAATGGGTGGAGAAATCCTTATCATGCAGCAGAAATTTCACTCCTGCCGAGTGATGCCATGAGGCCATACAGATATCTGTCACTTTGTTCTGTTATCAGACGTGAACCATAATTGTGATCTAAAAACCTTATATTTCTCAGTATTTTACCCCAACCAGGGATGGTTCTGTGTTGATCTGGCCCTGTCCTAAATACTTGGAGTGCACATTAGATTTCCCTTCCAGAGAAGGAGCCAGGCATGCCTTGAAAATCTTCCCAACAACAAGCAACACAGTATGTCTCGGGCCAAAATTAAATTTAAATGTGACCCATGGAAACAAAGTAGCCTTTTCAATTGTTGCTGGTATTTTGCATGTGAAGCATATTATATATTTTACTACATTGCATCTTGTCCCCACCCATCCTCTCTTTTCCCTGATATCTTTATTTTAGCAGGGGAATTTTGTTTTCATGTCTTGATTTAAAACTTGAAAAACGCACATGCAAGGCCATTTTAGTTTCAGTATCTGAAACCCTGCTTTTCATGTAGATGTGCCTTTTTAGTTTCCAATGCTTGACCATTCACATAGCCATTCCATTATATCAAAACTCTTCCTTGTGCTACTTGCAGGAACACACACAGTCTACATTAATAGACCCATTTTCAGTGTGGAAGTTTTTGATGGCTGGCAGGTCATATTTCCATTGGCCCTTTCTTTTCCGTTATATTTATTTGTACTGTGATTAAACCCAACAAAGCATTTACACCATTTCGTCTGGTAACAGTTTTTCAACATGCCGATTCCTTTATATGTCCATTTTCAGTTTTTCTTTTCCTTTCCTGCAAACGATTTTGGTGCTGCTACTCAGCATTCTCTTTCTCTCTGCACACATTGGTTTGTCACCATGAGCCAGTACTTTTATATCAAAAGCATTGGTAAAATAAATGATAATTTACTATTTGCATCATGGCAGTGTATGGATTTATTTTAGTCAATGCATGAATAGCCCTAATGTTACCATCATTCACATACCTATTTCTACTTTAAAAAAACAATGTTGAGCACATTTCCCAAGAATCTGTCACGTACAGTAGCCTTAGCCCATCACTGGATTGCTTCTCTAAAATCACTGCTCCACCTTATTTTGCCCTCCCCTCTTTAATTTACCAACACACCACTTCTAGGTGAAACCTTCCCTTAGCTGCCCCCTCCTGCTGCCCCACTTCCCTCTCCTCTCTCGCTCTCCTTTTTTCTCCACTGCCATTCCTCAATTCTATCATCTTCCACACTCCATCCCCATTGCTCCCTTAGTATCTTAGTATATCTGCTCTTCCAATGCTACCCACCTCTGTGCTTCTCTCTTTCTCTCTGTCTCTGTCTCTCTCTCTCTCTCTTTCTCTCTCTCTCTCTCTCTCTCTCTCTCTCTCTCTCTCTTTATTGTTCTCTCTCTTGTCTGCCTCAACATCTACTTCTAAATCTAGTTTCCTCTCTCTAGTCACCAACTCCTCTACCTCTCTGTGCTTCTCTCCCTCCTCCTCCATTCCTCTCTCTCTTCTCTTTTGTACTCCGCTTTGCAATCTTCCTATTCCACCTCACCACTTTACCACCACACTCTACTCTGCAACTCCACAAACTACCTTCTTGCATCCACCTTCTCCCTTCACTGCTTCTTTTTACATTTATCTCTGCGGGCCAGAGTATATGATTGTCTGATTGAGTTAATCTGTGTGGCTATCTGTTGTATGTTCTATGATCGTGAATCAGTTCCTCAAACTACTTGGGTTAATTAGTGGACCACCCTTTTGAGGTCACATAGTCAATAAACATCCGTTTGCAAAGCTTCTCTTTGCTGCATAAGTGGAGCTGAAATGTGGGACACGGTATACTATTGATATGCAATAAACCAAGCATACATATCTCCAGGCATTCTATAACTTGTGTTGCAGCACTCAAAAAACCCAAGACACTGCCAGCAAACTTCAGAATGTTATGTCTTTTACACATTTAAGAAACATCCCAGTGCCCCCCATTCTCTCCTTGGTACTCTGCCAACCTAGTCTGACTCTTAAACCATTACATTAATTCCCTGGACAGCATCGCCCATGGTATCTTCTCCCACACCTCCACTCCCCTATACACTGGACATTAACACAACTCTAACCCGATCCCTCCTTTGAACCCCCTGTCTATTTTCTCCTTCACCCTCCAATTGATTAAATGTCAGAAGTGCACAGGAGTGTGATTATCATTTTCAAGACATTTCCCCCTGTGTATATTAAAGTAATTGTTAGCATCTGCAAACATTCTCTTGGTGAGATGACCCACATTCTGTTAACATTTTTTATCAATACACGTATGATTTAAACAAGGCAGCTTTGATGATTTGGTTAACATATAAACATAAAGTAGATGAACAGCTTTGATGATTTGGTTAACATATAAACATAAAGTAGATGAACATTTCATCTATATAAGAATTAATTTAAAAAGCCAACTTTGATGAGTCGGGCAACACATCCATGCCTCTTTTCTGATCAGCACCATTCTGTAAGTGTGTTAGATTCAAATCATACCCAACACTCAAGGACACAATGCATGTATTTTTGAGGGTTTTCTGGAAACATCCATGGCCCTCTTCACACCCCACTTGTCTGCATTTGCACTGCTTCCCGCCTTAGGAGGAAAAGCATTTCTCCAGTCCTCTTTGGGACAACAGAAACAATATTCCTTAAACCCATAACAACTACAAATGATGCTCCCAGACAACTCCCTTAGGAGTGCATTCCTAATTATTCATATATTAATGTATGTATATGTGTATCTGTTAGGCAAGATTGTATGCATAACCCTTTGGGAACGCTACATCAACCCTGACTACAGGTAATAGGAATCCCAGCCTTTGGTATAGGCTTGTACTACAGAGTTTTGGTTGCGTGTTGAGCAGCTAGACTTATCTCAAGAGGGGTCAATGTGAGCTGTAGGGGAGTTACACAGAGATTCACAGTGACAAGTATTCAAACAAACTCTTACACACACGGTTTCTTGGATAATCAATTATTAATGTATTTATCAGTCAGTTAGAGTAAGCCTTCTTCAGAAGGGAGCAATATAATTGAAACACTCAAATATGCTTCACAAAATACATACTCTTAATATTTCTAAATCAGTAAGTACCCTTTTGGGATGGCCCACAGACACAACCTACACCCTTAGGTGACTTCAATAGCTAGGGTGCTGGCGACATTAATATATCACTCTTGTACTTAGAGTCAATTAAGAGTAAGTCAAAGGAAAAATATTATTAGAACATGCAAGAGACCACCAATATTCTTAAGCAGGCAAATACTTTCAGATCCACCAATAACAGTCTTTCAGTAGAACAGGCTAAGCCAATGTCAATGGGCAAAAGTCTATATGAGCCGAAGCACTTCTTTGCAGCTAAGTAAGAAAAGTCTTTGCACATTGTTTTAGAATTCTTTGAATAAAAAGAAGAATCAATGTAGGGCCACAAGCCGTTGGACTTGTTAGTAGTAGAAGATGCAAGCAACTCTACAGCAAGAGGTAAATTCTCTCAGACTTTTACAGTACGAAGAAAAAGTGCAGCAGATGACTTCTGTTGCTGAGCAGTTCTGCAGATCTTGCTGTACCTGGGCCTCAGTCGTGGGGACAAGAGGGAGGATTTCTGGGGACTTCTGCAATGCAATGGGATGGTCACCGCTCACAACTGGCAATCTTCAAACATGTGGCTTTTCAGTGTTTCAGCTCCTCGTTTCTACCAGAAATAGCAACACTGCAGTTCCTGGCTGTCGAGATGGGCTTTCCTTGCTTCTGGGGTCCCGCACTCTGTTGAGAGGGCTCAGGCTCAGTCAGTCCTGCTTCCTTGGAGTCTGGAGGATCTTCCTGGAGCTCGTTGCCAGCTTAAAAACAACACACACAATCTGGTGTTCCTCTCCCTGGTATTTCAGATTCCAGCAGCAACTCTGTGGAAAGACAACCAGCTCCAAGAGAATGTCCAGGTGGCTTAATTTGGAGTTGATTGGTCTCACCAACTCAAGGGGAGAAGTCATCCTTGCAGGGGCTTCTCTGTCGATATGAATTTGGAGTTTCAGCACAGCAGCTGGGCTTCACCAGGCAAACCAACAGTCCAGGAGTTGCAGCAGGTGTCCTCTTCAAGTTCTTCTTCGGTTCCTTCGTCCAGTGGTCGATTCTGCCTTCCAAGCCAAAAGCTTTGCCTTTTTCTTCAGTTCTCTCCCATTCATTTCAGCCTAGCTGTCAGTTTATCAGCCGGGTGGCTGTCCTTGCCTAAGAGTCAGCCGGCCAATCACTACAGAGTGCATTTGGGTCTCCTAGGAGACCAAGTACAGGGAGTTTTGGGCACCTTCCTCACTTCCTGCCCACTCCAGACACCCTGGAGCCGTGAATCCGGCCAAAGGCAAAATGAACAAAGGGACCAAGCATGGTTTGGCACACAGAGTAAAACACAAGAAGAACCTTTCCACAAAAAAATGGCAAAAAAATAAGACGGGGACCATTTTGACAAAAATGGCACCCTTGGGTGCTTTCCTGCAGCTGCAAACGCAGCCCGCAGTAAATGCACACCACAGTAGTTAAAAGTAAACCACTGCCACCAGCCATTCAGTGAAGAAAGGGTAATATTAAAAAGGTTACATGAGAAGTTAGACAAAGGGGATACTAGGTAACCCCTCCAGCACCCTATTGTAAGATACTGTGTGCTGAGTCTAGACATTTACAAATGTAAGTAAAGTCAATTTCACTTTGCTGCTCTAGGAAACAGTAGTTAATCCCAGAGAAGGTATTTAAACCTTGGGAAATCTGAAAGACTTCCCTGTTCCACTGCACTGAGAGTTCTGAGTCTGTGACATAATGTAAACGATGATGCCTAAGGAGTTTGTCAGGCTCCATAACCAAAAGAAACCCAGAGTTCAGAAATATCATTAAAATACATGAGATAGTGGGAAAAAGGGTCTCACTCTCTCCAGGTCAAGTCCTCACAATCCAGCAAAGTTGCTGGGCGTCTCTAAGGTGGAGGAAATTAGCAAATGTCTGAGAATGCTCCCCAACAGTATCCATGTATACATTTATAACATAATCCATGTTATGTTAATATACGAAGTCAATACAAACAAATCTAATTGTGTACACTAAACGTAGGGATCCCCATATGAATTTTGACTACAACTGCCATCATCTCTCCCCATTGACTTTGCTTATTAGGGATAATGATAATTATAGTGCAAAATATTTCACAAGCCAATGTTTGTAAAACTGCATCAGCAACTCCGAACAACACCAGGGGCCTCATTACGACCCGGGTGGTAAGGGATTACCAGTACCGGTAAGGGCACCGGTGCCGGTAATACCTTACTTCCCTATTCCGAGGTCCCTTTGCGGGTCCTCCCTTAACGGCTAGTAAAACCAGCCATTAAGGACGGGACCCGCAAAGGGATTTTAGAGGTAATAACGGTACCGCAATTTGCGGTACCGTTATTACAGCCTTCTCCATTCCCATTGAGCCCTATGGGGGCTAAAATGGGAATGGGGAAGGGCCATGGTGAATGGGGAATTAACGCCCCCGCCAACCTTGGAATGGGGCGGTAATTGCTCCATTCACCATGGCGGAATCGGTAAGGTTTTGGAGGCAACCAGGGTCGTAATGAGGCGCCAGATGTAGTTGTAGATTATGAAGTGGAGGATAAAAATAGAGTAAAGCCGCTGTTAAAAATTACTGAAAGACTTTACCATGAAAGGTACAATGCAATGCAGCCATAACGTTGCACCCCTCATGGCCTCATTCACACTATAATGTATATACACCCACAACTGCTATGTAGTAAAGGGATATATCACACACATACGGCTCTATCCACAATCCACATTACACACTATCTCGTCACAGTTTAAGAATAGGAGTGTCAAGAGTGTGAATTATTTTGTCTCATGGGAAAACTAGTTTTGTGCTTCTAAAATCAGCAGTAATAATTCGTTCTGCATTAGCATATGTAAAAGGAACATGGTGTGAGACAGAAGGGAAAGCATATCTATCAAAGGGATACAATCGTTATGAGTGTTGTGTGCAAGGGTGTTTATAATGAACTGCACTCAGCATAAAATAGTAAAACAGTCAAACATATAGTAAGATGGTAGGATGGAAAGTGCGAGCATGCTGTCTTCAACTAGGATAATAAGAGCAGAAGAAGTATGAAAAGTCAACATATTTGCAGCTCACCTTCATGTGCACCTAGATATACAAATAAAAAATGTAGAGCTACTCCATCCCCGCACATAGCTTATCACAGAAATGATGACTTCACTTTTCATTGCAGAGGACTGCTGTTTAGTGAGTGAACAACGAGTAACATTGCACAGTTAAACAGTATAATCAACAAACTTAATTTCAATATTTTCTAGATAAAATATGCCCCTGGGCTCGAGAACAGTAAATTCCACTGCATAGTGACATTGGTGCCTGGGGTCACATCACATCATGATGGACATGATTATCACGCAGGATGTTGGAAAGGTGCTCCAACAGAAAGAATGCTGTGAGTAGACGTGTGTTTGCAGGTTTTACTTAATCCACTTCTCTCAATTTAGGGACTGCCACATCAGTTGGGCACCTCAATAATAAGGGTTGGGTGGCCTTGCATCACAAATAAACAAAAATACACCCATTGATAGTGATGGCCTAGGTGTTGAGGAGGAGGGACTCCTTGAAGAGGTGGGTGTTGGGCGAGTTTGATGCCACCCGGTTTGAAAACATTTAAATTATGATTCAATATCAGCTGGACAACCCAGTCACTATTAGAATACCACTCGCTAGGGTACCCGGCGTTGCCCGTGTCCTTATCGAGTGGTGTCTCATGTGCCATGGATGATGTTGCTCTTGTCATCATGTCAGCAAGTTTTGCTTCAGTTTGCTCTGGCATCTCATTTGCCCTGGAGAAAGTTACTCTTGGCCTCTGGTGTGTAAGTCATGCTGCGGTTTGTTTTTGTGTTTCCAAAGCTCTTGATATTGATTTTCGCTTTGCATCAGATGGAGCTTTTCCAAGTGATGTTCATTTTTTGTGCTGCATTTTTCAGTCACTCAATGTATTCAGCACATTTGAGAAAATGTCTAAGAAAGATTGATTGATTGTGCTCTCTTCTTGTGAATGAGCTTAAGTAAACTGTGACTTTGCCATTTCCCATATTTGCAGTAGCGTGATATCATTTTGTTTTATTCCCATTAAAAATGCTTTAATAAACACTTTTGTACTGTATACAGCAGTAATACATTTCAAAGGAATAACCAACAAATCAAACATTTTGCTTCAGACAGTTTTACAAATTGTGTCTCCTTCTAGTACCTACTGTAGTGAATAGGGGTGACCATCAGTAAATGAGGGTGTCTACGGGTTGAATTGTATGCATCCAAACATAGACTACAATCCTGTCTTGCCCCACACAAAAGAAGGGTCCATCCACAATTTGGTAGCAGTGGGTTCAATGGTGTGGATTTACATAGCCGGACAAACATACACACACACATCCTAAAAATGTTTGGCATAGAAGATTTTTGCATCTAAACATAGAGCCCCAGACAAAAGAGGAATCCATGCAAAATGCGGTATATGTGGGTTCAATGGAGTGGATTTGTAAGGCGAACATACATACACACATACATCATACCTCTCAACTCACCCGCTTTTGGCAGGTGTCAAGCGCCACATAAAGGGCTCACTCATCCGCCAAACTCCTGATCTGTCTACTCTCTTCAATGGACTCACACCAGCCTAAAACGGAATTATGTGATTTCACCCACCCTTCTGACTTGAGAAGTTGAGAGCTATGAATACATACATTCAGCTTTATATATTAGTTTTGAGAAGACAGCTGTAGCAGGAAACCGAGGATTGAGCCACCAAAGAAATATGATACATCCAAATAAAAATAAACATGTGCACTAAAATAAAGAGTGAAATAAGAATGAGCAGATGCAATTAAAGAATGATTTTCTCCCAAGAACATATATGGATAAGCAAGCCTACACAGGTATATTTGAATCTATTTGGGGCTTGAAGTGTACCTCAATGCAACGTTATCAGCAAAAGAGTTACATCATAGTTTCACTGTGACATTAAATGCCTCCTACAACCAAAACAGTGCCTCGCATAGCTGGCATCTGCTAATGATGACACCTTAAGGTATCACTAATTGTTTGTCACGTGCTGGTAGATGGAAATGCCCATTCCCAAAAGCAGCTTCCCCATTGAATCCATGTGTATGTTAATGAATGTGTGTGACAGCATCGTCCCCTTGGACAGGCCACCCTGCATGGGAATGGAGTCAGACGCTGAGGGGCATACCTTTGCTAATTGTGATTGGTTTGCAACACATGATAAAGATACACAAGTGGGTTCGCTCTGACAATTGGATTTAAAGGGGGTACTCTTTTTTTATAGTACACATTAAGTTATTTAGTCATGTCACACGTATTCAATCATGTGTAAAACCTAAACACAAATAGACTTAAAAATTCACATGTAATAGAGTTGCATTTTTTAATTATGCATTTCAACATGAAACAATTAGTATTCAAAAACATTTTTTGTTTTTCATCTTTGCATTTAAATTTGTAATTTCAAAGAAGTTTTTTTTAAAAAAACAAATATAATTCCATTTAAGTGCTTTGGAATTAAATAGTGACCACCACCTATTAGTGACAAGTGATAGTAGAGTTTAACTTATATAGACATATTACAACCAATATTGTAAACAATACGAAAAGCTATTGGTTTTCTGTAGCCAGGCTTGAGGTGACCTAACACGTGGTCGACGTCCTGAGTTGAATCGTAGGTTGTTTGAAGACAGTTAATAAGGACTGGCAAAAGATGGACGGGAGGCTGGTCCTTGGACGTTTCGGCAAGTAGCCTTCATCTAGGGCCTGATATAGGTCACCCTGGAAAGGAATCCAGGGGACTCTATTAGTGTTTAGAATCAAATTAATAAGAAGTTTACATAACATGACATTTAAAATAAAAACCCTTGGTTATGGGGCATCATGGGCTGAATTAGCCAGCACACACACATAGGCAAAGCATAATACTGACCTTAGGGGTCTGGGTCTTAGGTAAGGCCTGGACGTATAGATACGCAAATGATGTAAAGTCCAGGACTCAGCGGAGCCTTGGTATAGCTTGTGTCTGTCAAAAGTTAAAAACAGAAGAAGAAAAGAAAGTCGAAATCTGGTTGCTAGATGCTCCTAAGTCTTAGTAAAGGACATGGTAATGTAAAGCAAACCAGTATGCATATAACGAGAAAGATTACAAAAGCTCACCTAAGCTATGTAGGATCTTGGAACGTTCCCCTGGAAAGGTATGGAGGGAACAGAACTGCAGATACAGTATCCGGATCTTGCGGGCTGACTGCGGATGGTTCTAAAGTAACATAAAAAGGAAAGAGGGCAAGAGTGCCTAATCAGTAATGTAAAAAGCGTGTGTTGACTCACTATGTATAGGGGAAGGAGGGAGCTGCATTACCTGGATTGGGTTCAGCGTTGCAGCACAGAGGCTGTCGTGCGCTGGGCTCCTCTCATCTTAGTCAAGGAGAAGTCTGTAGTACTTGCGAAGTTACCGGCGTATGCATTAATGGCTGTATCCGCCGGAGCTACTCGTAGATGGCAGAGGTGGCAGCGCTGCCGAGTGAAATGGACAAAGTTCACTCGATCGTATGGCAGAGCGCATGCGCGCAGTGTATAGTATTGTACTAGAGGCGCAACTGCGCAACTGCTAGGTTTCGTTTTGTAACGAAATAACGATGTAAACCAAAGCAGTATTGTAAACTGCCGGAACCCTTGCAGATATAAACTGTGGGGTATGTCCAAGACAATTAGTGCATAAAAACAATAAAGGGGTCCTAAAAGGATAGGTGGCATCCGATTATGGGGCATACCAACATGTAAATGTGCTGAGGGGGTGATAAGGCGGGAAATACGGGAAGTCAGGGGACTTCATGATTAAGACCTAAAGAAGGCAGAGGAATAGGAGGTGGGTATGTGGAATTGCATTAGGTGTGTATTCCTATTTAGGTATATTGATTGAAGAAGGACATGTTAGTTGTGGATCCAACCGGGGCAGGAGCTTTTTAGTGGCGGTATCTGGTTGGTTCCGCCTCGTTGAGTCCTAGGGAGATACTTTTAAGCTTAAAAATCCACCGAGCTTCTTTGTAATTTAGGGAGTTGGTAACGTTACTCATGTTGGGTACTAGATCAGTTACCCACCAAAGAATATCATCTGGTCCATGGTGATTTTCAATATAATGTTGGACCAAAGGGGATGTTAAGGATTTACATCTGATGCGTGAACGGTGTTCACCAATTCTTTTGTGGACCTGGCGGGTGGTTTTTCCTACATACCGTAGTCCACAGGGGCACTCTATTATATAGATTACGTTGGCAGTTTTACAGTTTGTGAATTTTCTGAGTTGCCATTCCTTATCTTCTATTTTGAAGTGGTTCATTTTCTTAGTGAACCGGCAAACTGTGCATGTGCCACATGGGTGATGGCCTCTTATTTCCCGCATGTTCCAGACGGTGGATCTTTGGTTCTTGGTTTCTAGTCTGGCATGTGTCAAGAGGTCTCTAAAGTTCTTTGATCTCTTTAGTGCCATTCTTGGTATTTGTTCCTCCGGTAAACTTAGTTGTACTAACGGCCAGAATTTCTTTAAAATGCCCTTGATTTTGGTGGTGTCAGAGTTGAAGGTCGAGACGAAGGTTAAGATGTCATCTTGTTGTGTATTTGCTACTTTAGGTGTTAACAAGTTTTCTCTGGGCGTATATTTTGCCCTTTTCATGGTCTTTCTAATGAGTTTCTTTGGGTATCCTCTATCCATCAGTTTGTCCTGTAAATTATTAGCATGTTTCTTGTATTGTTCTGGTTCTGTACAATTGCGGCGTAGTCGTAAAAACTGCCCGTATGGGAGATTATCCCGTACGTTTTTGGGGCGGTGACTGTTATAATGTAACAGAGTGTTACGATCTGTTTTTTTAGTGAAGAGGTCGCATATCAATGTTCCATTCTTGTCCATAATACAGAGGTCTAAAAAGTTGATCGATGTATTATTACTTTGCATGGTGAATTGGATGTTTTGGGATATGGTGTTAAGCCAGTTAAAAAATACACTCAGGTTCGCTTCGTTGTCCTTCCATATTAGGATTACGTCATCAATATAACGATACCAGGAGGCAATTTTGTCATGAAATGGGTTAGAGATGTTGATGACATGTGCATGTTCAAATTCTGCCATGAAGATGACTGCTAGGCTGGGGGCAAATGTTGCTCCCATCGCTGTGCCTTTTGTTTGAAGGTAAAAGTTGTCGTCAAATTGGAAGAAGTTATTAGTCAGTGCCAGTTCTAAGAGTTCAACTATAAAGTTGGTTGGTACTCTTCTTTGGTTCATGTGATGGGTCAAGTGGTGCCTAATACATTCGACCGCTGCTTCTTGGGGAATGCTTGTGTACAGACTGACTATGTCCATGGTCACTAGGAGTTCTTCTTCCTTGTTAAACTTTAGTCCTTCGAATTTAGTAATGGTCGTCATGGTATCTTTGAGATAAGTTGGTGTTTGTTGGCTCAAGGGTTTAAGGAAGTGGTCAATAAACTTGCACACAGGTTCTAGTATTGAACCACAGCCTGACACTATGGGTCTTCCTGGTGGCTTTTGGCTGTTTTTGTGAACTTTAGGTAGTGCATAGAAAGCCGGTGTACGATTATCTGAGGTATTCAGAAAGGTCTCTTCACGGGCCGTGATCCAGTCTTGTTCTAAGGCATATCTTGTTATTTCCTGGATTTTGTTCTTAATACTTACTGTGGGGTCTTTTCTCAGTTTTTTATAATTTTGTTCTTCATTGAGTAGTGTCATTACCATCTCCTTGTATTGTGTTATATTTTGAATTACAATACCTCCCCCTTTATCCGCTGGTTTAATGATTAGTTGTTTGTTTTCAGATAGGTTTTTCAAGGCCTTGCTTTCACCTGTAGTAAGGTTGCGCCTTGTGCGTCGTGGTCGAATTTGGAGTTTTTTAATTTCTTTGGTAATGCATTTTTCAAAGGTTAACAGGGACCCTGGGATCTCATTGTCCATGGGGTTGAAAGTGGATTTTACTTTCAGGCCTGTATCATCCCATTGTTGGGGGGAGTCTGAATCTTTAAAGTACACCTTTCTTCTTATACTCCTGAACAGAGTAGAGAGTTCTGTATCCAAATTAAACCAATCAGTTGGTTTTGTGGGGACAAAGGATAGCCCTTTGGTAAGTATGGAGGTTTCATCTTTGGATAAAAGTGTCCCAGAAAGGTTAAAAATTGGGATTTTCTTTAGAATCGTTGGTTGGTTCGTTTCCTCCTGTTCCGTTGTCCCCATTGTGGGTAGTTGGGGAACTGCATTGCTTGAGGATATTGTGGTGGCCCCCAGAATACTCCTCTGGGGGCCATTTGCCCTAAAAAAGGCAGCTGATGTGGTGGTGGATATTGACCTGGTTGTGGGTTTCTATTTCTGGAGGGAATGGAGTCTCCTGATGATGAATCCGAGCTGGAGGCCCCTGAGAAGGATACCCCTTTGCGTCTGTACCTGTTCGCAGAAGACTGATTGGCTAGCCTTTCTTTTTCTTTCTTGTCTTTGTATTCAGCCGAGAGGTATGGATATACATGCTCGATTTTGAAGTTGGCTATGTCTTTAGCTAGTTTTTTGTGTTTCTTCTCTAGGGTACTGGAGGAGAATTGTTCCATTATTTTGTTGATTTCTTTAAGTTTCTCTCTCGCATTTATAATATTCTCATCTGCCAAGAACTTTTGCTCTTCTTCATGAAGGTCTTGTTGTATCTTCACATGGATCCGTTTGGCTGTGGTGATAGTGAGAGCCATAAGATCTCTACTACATTTTGTTGCTATTTTGCTAAAACCTAGCATATAGTCCTTATCTTCTAGGAATAGTGCTGGTTCATTCCTAACTAACAGTCCCATCGGGACGAGATTTACTCTAAGGTATTCCCTTAGGAAGTGTCCATGTACTTCCGTACGGAAACATTTTTTCTTTAAATTGAGTAATTCATCTCCTGAAGCTGAGGAGGCTATGTGTTGCTGGGCTCCTACCAGGTTGAACAGCGAGGGTCCTTCTATGATATCGTTAATTTGGTCTTCTGTGAAAGAAAGCATTTGATCCATTCTTGTCGCGGGGGGAACTCCTTAACATCCCCTTTGGTCCAACATTATATTGAAAATCACCATGTCAGTGTCCATCCCCCAATTCCAATGCTAATAGGATCCTTCGTAGTTTGACCAAGTAGACCATGTCAAAGGTTGCTCAGCAATTCAAGATAATGTGTAAGCAGGCACTGCCACATTCCACAACATGCATACCATTGCGAAAAATGCAAACTAAGGCTAGCTCTGTGCCACAACTATACAAAATCCACGAATGATTGTCCCTAAGCAAAGCATGTGATGAAAGGAGAGTTGCTATTTTTGAGGTGACATGTCTCTCAAGGGGGAAGGCCAGGGCAGTTATACTGTGCAGACTATTTGAATTAGAATGTATTTTACTTTCGGTTTTGTTTATACAACACTTACGCACACAGATAAATACACATATTCACATCACAAAAAGACTTTCACACTCCATCATAAGGGGGTAAAGTGACTCAGAGACTTCACATCCACACAATTTGCATTGCCTCATTGCCTCATGTCGCGACATAGGCCTAAATGAGCTCCTTTAGTTCCAAGTGCCTCTGGATTGGTGAATTTCATTTAACAGATAAGAACAAAATGTCAAGGGACTGGGATAGGCCTTAATATATTTGGGAAGTCACACAATTAAGATAATATTGCCAATAATGGCCGCTATGGGCTGGAATTGCTAACTCCACTATATACTATTCTTTTTTAGGCAACCCTTGACCTGAGCCAGTGATGTATTCGTTAAGGGTTGCACATACCAAGCCAGCCATTTCTCATGCATATGTTTAATGCAGCCCGGCATCCCCATCTTTGAGCACTTCTCATTTTTTGGAAATGCTTGCATACCACTATGGTACCATTCATTAACTTGGTCAAATTCTCATAACACATGACAGATCTGCAAATATACTCTGCTTTTATGCATTTAATTTTTAAATTGCAAGTACAAATATTCCACAGATATGGACATTGGAAGACGCATACATTTTCTAAAAATCATCACCTCAAGTTTTATAAGTCGAGATGTATATTTGAGTCCCCATAACTCAATTGCATATAAGAGCATTGTTCTAATTTTCACAGTATAAAAAAACTAAATGGCTACCGCAGATTAGCCGACATTCCTGCCTATAAAGGCACTGATCGCATTGGCCAATGTAAGGCACCATGATTGTATTGATAACCACTGCCTTTCCCAGGTTAACTTATGATCAAAGGTAATCCCCAGGTTCTTATAACTGGCCACCTGCTCTAAGTGAGCACCATTCAAACAACTACTCTAGGTGGCTCCACTATACTGGGAGACATTTTCACCATTGCAGTAATCGCGGGTTCTACAGGCGTAGAAACTGGAGCACTAAACAATGTAATCATGTTATTACCTAGAAACTTTACATCATAATCTTCTAGGTCACCATTAGAGAGATCAAGGCATGTCGATGCTGGGAAGCCGTTATCGGCTTTGTTATGAATAATAGCTTGTATATTTGATAGGTTACAGCATGACATACATATCGGCTCAACACTTGCTACTGCATCATTGCAGCAATCGGACTTGACACTCTTAACAATATCTCTCGGCGTGTCACTCAGCGACACACTCGCAGTATGTGCGCCTTCAAAGTAATTTGAAGCATTCACCCTGCTCATGCCGCTTTCATTGGGGTTTTTCATTACCTCTCCACAAAACACGTCTTCTAAACGTTACGCACTGACACATGCAAGTTTGTTGGCTAGAACAACCTATTAGCTGTTTGGCTGCTCTGCTAGAGCTAATTCTAGCACAGGTACTGGTTTTAGGATTAGCGCACGCTGGGGGTCACATTTTGGGAAAGTATGCTGCTAGATGTTTGCAAGCTATCCTTTGGGACTTAGAAGTTGTAATTATTTTCGGAAGGCATATTCGTCTCCCACATAGGAACTTGTGTAGATCTGAACATTGATCTTCTGTGCTTAGAAGCATATTACCATTACAGGGGGTTGGAAGAGTGTTTGAGTCTACCATTGCACTCTCTCGTGTGTCTTACGTCCCATTTACATGTCTTATCTGGACCGCCCACTCACACGCATACACTTGCACTCAAAGGAAGAGCGATGAAAACTAATAAACATTTTCCAGAATGTTTGTACTACACCAATCAGCAATACCAATGTGTTCCACTTGTGCGTCTCATTACACATACCATACCAACACCAACACCTAATCCATAGGCCATTGATCAATTGATCACAGGACAAGGATTCTGCTCAGCAATTGCACTGGTACTTTTAGTTTTGTAAACTGTGTGACAACAAGTACTACGACAAATGCTAAACTATACTACAATCGAGCATGCCTATACTAATTGTGCTCTACAATCCGCAACCCCGCAACCCCGCAACCCTGCAAATGCCATAAAGTCAATCACTGGCAGGGATGTTCTAAAATGAGACAAACCAGCCAGTGGATTCAGCAGATTCAGCAGGTGGATTCCCATGATTAAGGGGTCAAGTATCAATGCGACAACAAACTGATATTAAGCAATTAAGAAAGCGGTTACCTTATATTTCAAGAAACTGCTTATCAGGTGCATGAGGCATAAAAAGCGTTTCCTATCACATATCAGGGATGCAGTCTATCTAAAGGCAAAGCCGCGGTCATAACATTAACTTTTCCTCACTGTACGTTGTAAGCTGCTCACCTGCCAGATGCTAAGGTGGCTGTGCAAAACACCAGCACACCAAGCAGCCAGACAGTAAAACAGCGACTTCTGAAGCGACTTCCCTGAACTGCAAGTGCAAAAGCGTGCAGTTCTTGGTTAATATTGCCTTCTAGGTAAAGGGTGTGTGGCTTCACCAGGCACATTGTCCACATTTTTGCAAGAAGTCATTTTACTGGTCCGTGGTCTGCCACAGGCAAACAGTGACTTCCTTCAAGCATGTGCGCAGAAGCGAGCGGGTCATGGTTAATATTGCCTGCTGGGTAAAGGGGGCGTGGTTTCACCTGGCAAATTGTGCACATTTTTTGCAAGAAGTTATTTTACTGGTCCGGGTTCTGCTACACCAAAACAGTGATGTCTGAAGTGACTTCCTATATAAATGGATGGAGCAATGCCCTCAAACAAGGAAGGGTTTTATAATGGGCACCAATATTGTACAATGGCCTTACCTGATGAGTTCAAAATATGGGCTGGAGTAGGCATGTTGTTATATCCAGCTAGCGTTATTGAATGAATGAATGAATGAATGAATTAATTAATTAATTAATTCATGAACAATAAGTACTAGCTTGATATAATATAGGCAAACCACTCATTGCAATCATTGTAGTACACAATTCATAAGACCATAACAATGTCTGGAAAAACTCTGGAATGCCAGAGTATAATTTAGACATTATCCCAGTCCTTATCCATCATAAATACAGTAAATTGAAAATATCTTCAGGGTAAAGAGAAATATACAGGACCTGCTAAGTATGTGTTTATAGTATTGTACACCCCCTGATACACATTGGCACTAAGGGTACCCCTACTATTTGTATTAAAGTAGTCAACGTCTTGCGGAACATGTTCTAGTTACAAAAAACCTAATGGCTAACCTCTATTGTACCTTTCAGGGCCTTTTCTAAAACAATTTTAAGAATGAGGCTGCTGTTACGGTGCTCATCATTGCCATGGTAGTGAATACCAAGACATCCTGAGTTATTGTGTCTCTCTGCAAGTTGGTCTAAGTGAGGTAACACCACACAAAACAACTGGATCTTCTACAAAGAAGGATACCTGATGTTAGAGAGCCACAAACCAGTGATAGCATCTCAAAGACAAAAGAGCATTATGAGTTCCTATACACGCTTTGCAGAAACCTGAGAAGTAAAATCAAAGTCTGGACCCAAACAAACTGTATCAGCAAGGGCACATATCCACCAGGAGTCCAGTACAGCTCCCAAAACCTAACAACCGTGGTCTGCTATTATGCTTGTTTCACTGCTCTACCTATGGAATGCTGATTATACCTGGACTTCATTATATATACTGTGTTTTATGTATATGAATAAAACACATATTAATGTAAAACAACCGTCTTCTGAATTGACATTGGTTGTGGTAATCTTTGATAATAACACTTTAACCATATATTTGCTGGTGCCCTATACACCCTCTCCAATCTGAATCTTAAATTCTAAAGCACATCTACTATAGTTGAACAAAGGAATCAGCAGAGTTATCCTTCGAATATATATGGCACTTTGACAATCCCCCTGGACATTGAACTGCCAATTTGTCTCCCCTACCTCTGAGACTGGAGACGCACTTTAAAACCTACCAGTAAAAAGTCACTTCCATGTAAACTAGATGGACAAGCTATGGCAGAGCAATACAAGACAGATGATACTCTGGGAAGAACACCAGGCATTAAAGTCACTTAAACACCAGGTACTAACTGGAATGTTGACATGACAATGCTCCAATGGCAATGATAATGCAGGCTAATGATTATGTCGGCTTCTAACTCCATAGCACTATTCTTCATGGGGTGTATTCAAGTGTAAGTGACACATCATCATAGGGTTGGTGAAACTTGGGCCAGAGGTGTGTTGCTTGCCTTTAGATGCGGTCAGGGTTCAGGTGGTGGAATGTGGCATGCGATGACCAAGAGCATCATGAATTACCACTGGATGAATTAGAAACATGTGGAATAAGTCTGAGTGCATTTCTTATCCTGTTGATGTACAGAACCAACGTTTATTGGTTTAATGGGTCCTGTTCCCTTTCTGAAAAGGTGGTAATGACCATGTTTCACAATTGTTTGAGAAGTTGTGAAAGGAACTTTACTAGTGTTTGGATTTCTGAAAGGGAAGACATATATGCTACAAGATGCACCTGTAGTGTAGATAATGGGAATATCTCCTCATGACTGGTGTGCATCAAAATCAACACTTCCCGTGACTGCAATACTGTAGTACTAAGAAACAAAAGCTGTTTTTTTATTGGCAAGCAGTATTCAGCATGCATGATGTTGAACCAGCTTTGCTTAAGACTTAAGTACTTTGGAACATACTACAGTGTAAATAATGCATTGTTGTTTTGCTAGTAATCAACACTCTAAAAGAAGAACATTAAACATGCCCAGAGAAATTGGGGGAATTGACATTTGGGAGTAAGAATGTGCTTTTCTTGTGATGCCTGTGGCCTTTTTGTGCCTGTTCAAAATGGCTCCAATATTTTATCGCAACTCCCTTTATTCCATTTATTCCACTGCATAGACTTCAACTCACATTGTTTTTTCACATCCTGGTTTGAGAAATGGTCAATAGAAAACATTGGTAGGTGTGACAAAGTTGTATTTTTTATGGCTGATTTATAATGTTAATGTTAATGTTAAAGGATATTTGTACCACGTATTATCACCATTGGAATGGTCCTTTGGTGCTCTGTCATATCCGAAAAGAAAAGAGGGTGGGGTTGAGTTAGTGGGAGCGAGCGGGATAAGTGCAAGAGAGCAGTGATGTGCTGTTGGCAGCTTCAGTTCGGTTAACACTGTTTGCTGAGCTTGGGGTGCTTTCGAGTAGGTAGCCATGGCGTGCTGTTGTACAAAGCTATATGTGGTTTGTTTTGTTGTTGCTGTGTAGTAAAGTTGGTGCGGTTTGTTGTGCTTTAGGGTTGTGGTTGTGTTTGGTTAGAGTTTGAGAGGTGTATGCAGAGGGGTGAAATTGTTAGTGGGTTGGTTATTGGCCTCGCTATCTAGAAGTGATATGTTAAATAGCCACATTCTTTCTAGATGTGGTGCGTGAATATCTCTGCATTTCTATCTGGATCCTGCAATGGCTAATATTCACAATCCTGTCTATATATGATGCACACCAATATTCACAATTATATGCACATGTGGCACTGGCCCACCTTCAAATTCCTGCATAGATGCGAAGCAAGTTAACATTCACAATTCTATCTAAATGTGGCATTGGTAATATTCAAAATGCAGTCTAGATGTGGCAATGGCTAATATTTGCTATTCTATCTAGATGTGGCAATGGCTGACATTCACAATCCTGTCTAGATGTGACACAGGGTAACATTCACAATTCTATCTAAATATGGTACTTGCTATCATTCACAATTCCGTCTGGGTCCGGCGCAGGCTAATGTTCACAATTCTATCTAAATGCGATACCTGCGAACATTCACAATTCTATGGAAGTGTGGTGCTTGCTTTCATTCACAATTCTGTCTGGGTCCGGCACAGCTTAATGTTCACAATTCTAAATGCGTTTTTTCTAACATTCATGATGCTATCTAGATGTGACACAGGCTAATGTTTACAATTCTGTCTAAATGTGGTACTTGCTAACATTCACAATTCTATGTAAGTGTGGTACTTGCTTTCATTCACAATTCTGTCTGTCCCCTCCTCCATGGCGCAAGAACTATTCACTCTGTCAGCCCCTCCCAAGCAAAGCGAACATTAGGCAGTGCTAATTTATGATCCCGCAGCCAGGATTGGACATTTACATTGCTTTCTACCCTTAAGTCCAGCCCTTCTCTAAGGATTGGTCCAGGAGTCTAGAACAGAACTATTGCAACTCTCCTTTGGAGATTAACATTTGTTTACCTGTCCAATTTTAGCCAAAAAATGACTACATACCAACATGGCAACATTTCGTAATCTACCAATAATTGGCATGATATGTATACATTTTGATAGTGGTTTGTGGGCTGCTTAGGGGATAGTTTTTCAATAATTTGAGTACTGATTGGTAGTACTGTAATAGTGTTTATAGGATAGTGAGATGATGTGTGTTTGTTTGTTGGATTGTGTTCATATTGTTGGTATTGAAGACTCTAGGCATTTTGGGTTCTATTTATTGGTGAGGTGTTTGTTTGCATGGCTGTGTTCTGTTGCAGTGTTTGTGAGTTTAATTATTATATACTTACTGTTTCCTTTGTTGAGGCTGTATGAAGAGTTTTGGCCAGGTCATGATGTCAAGATCGTAGTGTCTGGCAACAAGCGTTGCAGCACAAGATACCCATGGAAGCAAACATTTTGGATTGTGTTTTATGGTTAGGTGTTTACTTGAATGGGTGTGCTATGCTGCAGTGTTTATGAGTCCAATCCTTATATACCTACTGTTTGGCTTTTGTGGTTGTATGCAGTTTTTTCATGCCATGGGTAGTTGGAGCAGACATGTTCTTTTCAATCACTGTGATAAAAAAAAAATCACATGTTAGTTTAGCTAGTTTATAATGAGTATTGCCTTGATTAGCAGACATTTCTGTGTTTTGTCGACCCTCATAGCTAGTACTTTAGAAGTACTATAGTTCAAACCAGTGTACTGTGCAATTTGCTCAGTTCCTGTGTTTGTTGATTAAATCATTGGGTCTGTGGGAAGAAAATCCATGCCGGATTAAAGAAAACCCTTTCTACGTTGTGGTACAATATATTTCTATCATTGATTTCAATAGGAGGAATTGAATAGGTTCATGGTCTTTCATAGTATTGTTGCAATTAGATAGCAGTTGGTGTATTCTATTTGTTTATTTCTTTTTCCATTTTAGTGGTATTCATCTATCAGTTGGCTTGTTGCAGATTTTTGGGTCAGTTAGATACCTGTTGGCATATTCTAACTGTGTATTTCTTGTTTAATTTTAGTGGTATTAATTTATCTGTTTCTTTGTTGCAGATTCTTGCGGCCGTTAGATACCTGTTGGCGTATTCTAACTGGTATAGTTTTGAAGTTCAAGTTATGTTTATCTTCATACACAGATTAGTTATTATATTTTAGTTTCAAGAATATTAAGTAAGCATTTACAAGATTTGCTGGTAATCTCTGCTTTAGAGAAATGGTACTATCATTACATTCAAACCATCCACAAATTATGTTTTATATATGCAGTGTAATGACCTGCATTGGTTGTTAATGTAGAGAAGGATTTATTTGTTTTTGCATTAGTAGTGCTTTCTGATAACTGTGCATAGCATGTACATGCTCTTTTCTTTGCCTATGCGGATTCTGTATATTTTATTTAGAGTCTTTTAGTTGAATCTTCTTTAGAAATGAGTACAATAGTAAACCGCACAAAGCATACTTGGCTGTGTAGGGCAGTATTTTTGGATGTTAAGAAATAATTGTATGCTTTGTTTGCTATTTTTGCAGGGTAAATGTCAGGACCTGTATGGAAAAGTATGCAACATATGTATTTGTGTATTTGTGAACGTGTGGGAAATAAATCAGAAGGATTTGATGGAGTCAGCAGCGTATTACTCAGTAGGTGATTACTAAAGAACTGGGTGATTCTGTGGTGCTTGGAGAAAGGAGAGTCTGAAATAAAATAAGGGTTGCAAGGGTCCTTCCTGGAGCTTGTGTTGCAGACTGAAGGGAAGGGGGGATATGTTATATGTCTTGCTTTACAACACTGTACATAGTTGTAGATGATTTGATAGACATGACTGCACGTGTGCATAGTTGAACGCTGTTGTGAAATCTAGAACGGAATGGCCAACCAGTTGGAATGATAGAGCTGTCTAAATTGGAAGAACAATTGTAGAGGCAGTGGTGATGTTTCAGCTGAGAGTCTTTCAAATGATATCGGCTATCTGTGTGCGCAAATATAGATGCACATACTTATCCTGGCTGCGTGTAATTTTATAACACACTAGAAAGCCTTTTTTCCATAATTATACTGTTATTTCTACCATCATTTAACATGAAATGGCACTTTGTTAGATAGCTGTGAAGTTTAAATGATAGAATGTATGTGAAATATGCAGAATGTATAGAAAGGAAATTATATATACATATTATGCACTCTAATGCATTAAATGCTATCATGGTTGAAATGTGGTTAAACACACGACAGTGGTTACAGAAATGATAGAACGAATGAAGAAAATAATGGTGTGCACATTGCAGTTAATAATATGGGTAAATAACAATTTGGAGAGCAGACAACTTTGCAAGTGACACTTGATCATAGCAGATGGGAGAAATGACAGTAAGCTTGTTTTACAGGTTACACAGGGTAAGTGGGAGTTACTCTGTTTATGTGCATTTATACAACAGATGTACATGTACCATACATACCAATACTCCCAATTTCGCTGGGTGAATCCCCATTTTTCATGAAAAATACTGTTATTTTTCACATTCTCCCGCCCAGAATACATCTTTACCCAATGCATTCTTATGACACAAATGTTGTCTCCTGATTTTTCAGAGGAAATGTGCCTCCCAGGTGGGTCGGAAAGTTGGCATGTATGATGTACTGTGCAAAAAATATTCATACCTGTACTTTGTGTTCATAGATGTGGGTGTGCATGAATCTGCAAGTAGAAATGTTGGAGAGTTTACTAGTAGTTGCTCTAGGTGCTTTGTAGTTGCAGTAGAATTGTACTCGGAGTAATCAACAGTACATCTAAAGTGCTGAATTGTGATGATGGTGTTAGCTGTAGAGGTCTTGCATGTAATTGGTGGATGGTTGTGTGACTGCTTAACAGTAGCCAATGAGGGAATGGTGAAGAGAGTGAAGTGGAAAGGGTAGAAGGGCTGCCCCAGTGTTACATACGTGCTCTGCGGACAGCGTGGCTGTTCGCAGACAAGACATGCCACATCCCGGATTTCTGAGCATGAAATAGGGGTGTATTTTGAGGATTAGCCAATCAGGTGTTGAGGTTCTGCTTCATATTGAAAGAGGCTGTGTGTAGTGAAGATGGCAGAGGTGGAGAAAGTCAGGGTGGTGGTGCTTGGAGATATGTTTGTGAATGGTTTGGAGCAGTATGCAAAATGTAGGGATGTGGGAATGAATTTTGACATAAAAGGAGTGGAGGTGGTGTGGAGCAATGTGCCTGGTTTCAATTTCCAAGCAATGGTAGAAGTTTGCCAAGATATGGCTAGGGTTAACAGTCCACATCTGCTTGTCCTGCACTGTGGTGCTTTGCATTTGGGTTATGTTAGTGCCCCAACTTTGTTAATAAACTTGGTTCAGGCAGTAATCAAACTACTTCCAAATGCCAATGTAATTTTTTCTGGTTTGGTACCTAGGGCAATATGGGACAATAGTTCTGTTTTTTGTCCTCTGCAAAATATTGGTAGGTGTTTAATCAACCAAGGTATGTTTACTTTTATGCTTACTTGGATGTTCTTTTGTAACAATGACAACATTGACCCTGGTAATGTTGATTACTTTAAAGAAGATGGCATGTCTTTATCTTCTGTGGGAAATGCTGTTTTGGAACATAAGTGTTGCTTTTGAGAAGCTAATGTGAAGACTTTTGGAAGAAAATAAGAAAAAAAAAGTCCAAAAAAATACAAAATAAACGGTATTTCTGAAGCATCTATTCCAGCTATTCCAAAGTACTGGACATTTTTGTGTAAAAAATAATATTAGTTTTAATATTAATGAGCATGCAAATGTCTCCCCTGATACCTAATTATATCCCCCTCAGTCTGCCAATTCAGGACTTTTTCGGGGAAGTCAAAAACAGAATTCCATGGATAACATGATTTCCCAAAATTTCATGTGGATCAAAATTACATCAGCACAACCAGCTCATTACTAGCGTTAAAATGCCAAATGAATGGACATAGTGCAATTTATCATTGGTGAAAACATCACTTGTTATGGTAGTCCATTAAACTAATTATCACTCTTCAGCATGTATGCAAATCTTAACTCTCATTTCTCCACGTAAGTTTAATTTCTTTGCAAGCATGTGACAAGAGCCTCTTGGGCTGAATATTTGTTTAAGGCCAGGGTAAAAGCCATTAGCCTCTATGTTCTTTGAAAGTTGATGGATGGAGGAGATCCTTATCATGCAGCAGACATTTGACCCCTGCCCAGTGATGCCATGAGGCCATACAGACATCTGTCACTATCTCAAAGCCTATATTTCTCAGTATTTTACCCCATGGAGGGCTAGTTTTGTGTTGATCTGGCCCTATCCTAAATACTTGTTGTGTACATTAGATTTCCCTTCCAGATAAGGAGCCAGGCATGCCTTGGAAATCTTCCCAACAACAAGCAACAGCTACTCTGCACGCATGGACACGCGTGATGCCCGGATCTCCTCACGTGTTGCATGCAGCTCAGCTGAGAGCGAACGTGTGAGCTGCTCCAGCTGCTGTTCTGCCCAAACATTTAAGGAAGCCTCAAGTTCAAGCAGACTCTGCCTGAGGTTATGGAGTTCTACCCTCAGGGCTTCCCTGTGGCCCTGGGACTCTATTGATACGGATTCGTGCAGAGTATGCAGTGCCGCCCGTCTGTCCCTGTTGGACACCAACATGTCTTCCCTATGTGATTGGCAAATGGAGTCTGTTGCCTGCTGTTGTTGCTCCATCTGCCTTTCAGTGGGGATAATAGAAGTGGCCACCCTCTCCATTGCCTGAGCCATCATTTCTACTGTTGGGTTGCCATACCATACATGGAGTTTTCCCATACAGTATTGCCTGGTGGCGCACGGCCACCGCATCGACGGGCACCACACCTGTTTGGGGCAAGGCGATCTGCACCTTGCTGTGCTGGCACTGCCTGAGGCTGCAAGACTGCATTCCTCCTCTGATCTGCTGGCCCAGGAACAGGATCAGATGCTGTGGAGTGTGACCCTGCATCCGTAACCGCCAAAGGCGGACTTACCAACACTGACATCCCCATAGAGGGTTCTACCCCTAGTGCAGGTGGGTTGGACAGAACAGAATCCCTGCCAGAAACACATACCTGCGACGGCACATAAGTCTCATCATCCGACTCAGCACCTGAATAAAGGTCTGGGGAGGTGCACCCAGAGACACCCCTGGACAGTGTGGTCTGCAGTAAAATTGGGTTTTCACCCACCACCACACCACGTCCCCCACTGGTGCCCGGTCATGCCTAAGATTCCTCCTGGGTCTGCAACATCTCCTGAACCTCACCAGCACCAAGTGCGTCATCACCTGCAAAAACATGAAAGACAACAAATGGAAACAGGCATGAGCACCATAGCACACACATAGGCCGTGACAAGCCAGAGATCCAGTACATGATTTACACATGTCCCACATGACTATAACCCTGCCATGCATGCACTGTCAAAGAGTTGGAAGTGGAGTCAAAAAGGCAGACACTGGGGAGAGCAAGATGGAAATGCAACACATTTGCAGCATGTTGGGTAGCACTGGCATCACATATCAGGCTGTGAGTGGCATGTCCAATACACATACATGACACATGCCACCACACAGATGTCATGTAGAATAGCCACGGTAAATTACAAAACTACAGCAATATGTCAGTGAATGAGTACTGTCACACATCCATGTCACATCGACATGGTGCGAAGATTGATGCTGAATAGTGTTGCAAAATATGCATGTGCCACACACTGAAACACATCCAGTGTCCAATAACACAGTCATTGTGGGCTGATCAATGGTTGGTCACTTTAACATTACAGGAAACATCTGTCATCTTCCACATGCAAACAGGCCCTAATAAAAAATTTCTGCAGCCCAATACTCCATCGGCCTGAATGATGTAATCATTAACATAACCAGGTAAAAGTAGTGGCCCAGTGTGGGCTGTAAACAATGACCGAAGCATATCACATATGTTGCAATAGGACAGAATAATGCGTACTAAAAATGGGAGAGTGGAAACAATCAGCCTGAATGAACACTTACAAAATCTGACCAATGTAATTGCAAGATGACAGTTCAAGGTAAAGTGCACTAATCTGGGCATAATTGGCAACTGTGGGCAGAAGGGATACAGTCATACCCAAATCCAAGGCACGTGAATGTATGGGAGGAAGCAAATGGGGGACCCATAACACTCAGGAGTACACACCCTCACCTGGCACTCAATCAGAACCCCTCACCCAAACAACATACACATGGATTACACACACACGCATGGGTACTCACCGGACAATGCATCGTAATCAGGTAGTTCTCCCACACCTTGGATCTGTTCCTCTGTGACGAAGGTCCCAGCAACAGACTCGTGTTCAGTGAGTTTGTTGTACTCTTGTGGAGACCCACCGCCAGTCACCAGAGTAGTGGCATGATTTGAGGCCAGCTTGTTCTTTGCTCTGCGTTTCAGGTCATTCCACCGCTTGTAGCAATCATCAGCTGTGCGCCTCACAAATCTAATGGCACGTATGCGGTCCGCGATGGTCTGCCAGTGTGCCCGACGTTGACCAGGTGTGGTCTTGCACCTTGCAGTCACCAACATTTCGTGGCTATGTGCCGACACATAACTCACAAGTGCATCAAGTTCTGTGTCATTAAAGCTAGGCTTCCTTGATGTGCAGGAGTGTGTAGCCATGTCTGGGGTCTCAGCCAGAGCACCCTTCTTCCTCTTTTTCAAAGGTGGAGCGGAGCCTGAGTGGCTTACGCCGCTCTGGTCAGTAGGGGCAGAAGCACCGGTGGACTGGGTAGTAGGAGTGTGCAAATGCACAATGACCATAGGCCTTGGTGCAGGCATTGGCAGAAGTATGAGGTTGGCAGGGGGAACGTCAGTTTGATGGACCTGGACTGACACTGTCCTGGCTGGTAGACTCAGAGCTGGGGTGGATGGAGCTGCAGCTGCCCCTGCAGCCTCCACACCCTGCCTACTTGGGGCAGCAGATGACATAGCTGCCCCAGATCTACGTGGCTTGGTGACACCAACTTGCACCGCCACACATGGCCTAGACTTGCTGACCTGGAAGTCAGCCTGGGAGTCATCCTGTGCCAGGTCAGTTGCCACAATGGGCTGGTCCAACAAGGGCTCAGCTGGGATGGTGTCCGCCACGTTTCCCTCAACCATGGGGGGGGGCATGGGTGTCCCTTATTGGTCCTCCACACATGGGGGTCTAGGGGCACCCTACACATCCTGGCCATGTCCCTTACCACACCCACCACTCCCACCTTTTGAAGGTCGGCCACCTTTGCCTCCCTTACCGCTTGGTCACCTCCCAACCATGGCAATGATGTTGTTGTTTGTATGGGAGTAGCAGTAAACTATTGTCCTGGGCAATTGGGGGTAAAAGGGGTAGGGTACTAGATGGAATTTGTACCCAAGTGCTCTAACAAGGCTGTCTGTGACCCCTGGGGGAAGATGATGGGTCACGCAACGCACAGGCAACCCAAAATCAAAAAATAACGTGCACGCAACCCCTCGTAGACCACGTGCGTGAACAAATGAACCAGCACTACGCTGTGGCACCCAGAAACACAAAATTAAGCATACATGTAATACACCCAGCCTACAATGACCTCTGAAGGGGTACGCGACACACGGGGCAAGCACAGTTGGTAAATACGTGTGCGACTCACCGTCTGCCTGGAAAAAGAATGTGAAAAAGACACGCGTGTGCGCGTTGGCAACACCCCCGCCAAAAGAAGAATTGTACGCTGTCTGAGGAGACAGGACAAAAGAAGAAGTGAACGCTGTTTGAGGAAACAGGCCCAAAAAGAATAAAGAATGCTGTCAGAGGTAACAGAGAGTACAAACTTGAAACGCTGTTAAGTAATCGCGTGTGAACCGACAAGAAGTACAGAATTCACCCAAACGCTCTCCACGAAAAGCACGTACAAGGGAATGGGGTCTTACACGTACATTTTAAAGTGGCCCACATGTACAGCGTCACTTACGTGTGTAAGCGCTAAGGCCCTTTCCTCCAATTACACGAGCGGACACCCGGACGTGCAGTTTTTGTATGTGTACGATGAACATGCACCCGTGTTGATGGAAACACCTGCGCGAGTCATGCCACAGAAGCGCTTATGCGCTAAGGGCCTTTGGTACAATGAAACTGCATACTTGTGCTGACGTGCTTACGTGCGAAGGGCCTTTCCTCGAATTACACGCTGACGTGCAAGATTTTCACATGCCAAATCACTCCGTATCAAGCTGGCCATGCAACAACAGATGGAAGGCCATGCTCCTGCCCAGAAGGCCGAATTACTGCCCCCCAGAGCCCTGAGCACGCTCCCACCTGCCATATGCTGCTGCCTGACTGCCTGCTGCCCACGTGCCCTGCTATTTGCTGCCTACACATCAGCCAGGGGTGCAGTTGCTGTGACCACCCCTGCTGGAACCGAAGACTCCCGACTGGGATACCATCGCTCCACAGCCCAGCCCCAGGACCCAGTTGCCCACCCACTGGTGCCTCTGGGGTTACCATGTCGGGCACAACACCATCTGGCACCATCCAGCGAGAGAGGCAGAGGGCCACCAGCTTCAGTGCCAGGGAAGTTGGTGTCCTGGTGGAGCAAGTCCTGGGGCAGTATGATGCCCTCTTTTGAAGTTTGCGCGCCGACAATGAAGGACGGACCAGGATCTGGATGGACATTGTGACTGCCATCAACGCGGAGGGGGTGGCAGTGCATGACTTACACCATGTAAAGAAGCGCTGGGAGGACTTCAGGTCCTGGACCCTCAACAAGGCCCGGTGCCTCTTGAAGGCAGCGGATGCCAACGGGCGCCGGGGCCACCTGTCCGACCACCAGATGAGGGTCTTGGAACACATATGCCCAGCGCTCCACGTCCAGGTCCTTGAGAGGTAGACCCGTCTGGAGTCGAGCGGTAAGTGGACATGCATACTGATTGGACGCTGTGCGTGTGGTGGTGTGCCAGTATTGTGCAGGTTGCACATGTGTTTTCGTAGGGCCATGTAGGGATGTGTATGAACAGGGGTTTGAGGCTGCCACATGTGAGTCCTCTTAGGTGTGAGACACATCCATGGTGTATGTGTTGGTAAGTATGCTGTGCAAATGCAGGTGTGGTAGCACACATGTTTGAATTTCTGTGTATGTACGTTGGCATGGTTGTGGTGTCACACATGGATGGTGGTTCCTGCTGCATGTATTGGCACTCTGTACATGTGCATGTGTGTGTATTTGACAAGTGTGCAACTGTGATGCAACATGGATGCACATGCCACTGATATGTAGAAGGCTGAATGCCAGATGTGACATGTATGGCAATCGCATCACTGTGACAGTTGGAGATGTAGACATGCATGTAAGTGTGGTGGCGTGTGTGCATGTCTAGTGCACTCCCTGTGTTTCATGTGATGTCAGGCTCACCTTCGGCTGTTCATGCTGTTGTATGTGTATTGATGTTGCTGCCTGGTGCAATATTGCTGTGGAAATGCTCATGTGTGTGAGTTGAAATGACATGTGTGTCGTGAGTGTGATGCCATGTCTGAATTTTGCCACTGCCACTCATGTGCAACTGTCATGTGTGTATCAGTCCATTGTACAGTGCCCTGATGTCTGTGTTTTATATCTCCCTGTATGCAGCGTCAACTGATGAAGAGGGCAGAGAGGTTGCTGTGGAGCACAGCGGCAGGGATCCCTCCACCAGCCTGAGACGCAAAGCCCGGCTCCCCTCCCAGATTGTCATCTCGTCAGGGAGTGAGGAGTCTGGTGCCGCGCCCCAGGCGGCAGCTGCTGAGGGTAGGTCCAAGAGGCAGAGGTCGAAGGTGGACTCCTCGGCAGCAGAAGGGGCAGCTGAGACCCAACAGGGTCCAATGGAGGAAGATGGCATGAAGTCATCCAGGTTGGTGGGGGGTTTGGTGGAGGAGGAGGCCGCGGAAGGGACACACACGGGGTCTGGGGGTGGGGATTCCACTGGTGCTAGTGGTGCAGTGCAGGGGCAGTGACAGGAGGCAGCACAGGCCGCCGCTGAGGTGCCTGTGTGTAATCCTGTCCCTGATACTGTCACTGCATCATCTGGCACCAGCAGGGATGCCTACGTCCAGACCCCTTTTCAGGGAGGGGATGAGCGCACAACACCTGGCCTTCCTCTCCCTGCAGACGTGGCTATCCGGGACCGTGTTGAGCCTGTCCTGAGTGGGATAGTGTTGCGTCAAAGGGGTATACGAGGTGACCTGCAGTCTTTTCATGGAGACACTGCACGTCATCTCGCATGCCTCTTTGACCACGTTGACCTACTGGGACGGGTCACTGGTGCTGGATTCCTCTGTGTGCTGGACCTTCTTGCAACCCCCTCCTCACCTGAACCTCCTACGCGCCAGTCGTCCTCCATGCCATCTTCCCACCCATGTGTCATCTGGGTACCCTGTGGAGCTGCCCCTGACCCAGCGACCAGGCTGGTAGAGAACACATCCCTGCCACAGTCGGGAGTCTGATGTCCAGCAGGGGTGGCCACCACAATAACTGCACCCCAGCCGGAGGAGGACATGCAGGCAGCAAGAGCCAGGGCGCAGGCACAGCAGCAGCAACATGGTGGGAGCAATGATGGCTCGGGACCTTCAACATCGGAGGGACAGGCATCGGCCATAGGGTAGGAGGACCCCGGATTTCAAGTGTCTTCCGGGTGGCAGCGGTTGGGCCACGCCATAGATGCGGAGCGGCAGCGGGCTGAAGAGGCACGGCTCACAATGATCAGGGCGGAGAACTCCATGCAGAGGGCCCTGAAGCGGGCCGAGTGCCTCGAGGCAATTCACAGGGAGTTGGAGGTGAACATGTAGTCGTCCCTGCGAACCCTCGGGGCCATGGAAGAGGACCGCCTCCAGGACATTGAGCGGGAGTTCGATGATGCCCTGGCCCGGGACATCAATAAGTGAGCCGTCGGACTAGCCCGCTGCCATTGTAAATAGTTAGATAGTGTTAGATTTCCTTTCTGTTTTTGTTTATTTTGGGGCGATTGGACAATGCACCACGTTTTTGTATATAGTTCTTCATTAGGTAGTCTTTTTTGTAGGTTTCATTTCATTTGTTGGGCTCATGGACCCTGGATTGGTGATTTGTATATAGTTGAACAGTGGATTTTTTTTTCATTTCACCTTGGAGCAATGGATTTCACTTAATTTTTTTCCCTTGGATTTGCTTTGTTGGACTGAGACTTTGGGCACATTTTCATTTGGATTTCTTTGGATTCTGATTTCATATTTTTGATTATTTTCTGGATATGCTGCGTTTTATTTCTTCACATTATTGTGTGTTTTCTTTTCATTACATTCATTTTGGATTCAATACATTTTTGTTTCATACTTTGGTGTGTGGTATTCTCTCATTGATTTCATGCATGTCATGATGTGGATTTTCACATTCACTTGCACCCATTGTGTGTGTGTGACGGACATGTTTTCATTTACATACTTGCCATTCGGTTTGTATCATGTAATGGGCATTTCTATGTGGGTGGATGCAATACTTGGTTGGGTCTTTGGGCTGGAGTGGCATGGGGTGTGATGTGGCTGGCCATTAGGCCCATGATTGAGGATCGTTATGATGTGGGGCAGGGGGACATGAGTGGGGGCCTGCTGGCAGGTGCCCCTGACTGCTAGAGGGTCGGGGTGCAGGGGAACATGAGTGGGGGCCTGCTGGCAGGTGACCCTGACTCCTGGGGGGTGGGGGTGCTGGGGGACATGTGTGGGACATGAGTGGGGGCTGCTGGCAGGTGCCCCTGACTGCTTGGGGGTGGGGGTGCTGGGGGACATGTGTAGAACATGAGTGGGGGCCTGCTGGCAGGTGCCCCTGACTGCTGGGGGTGGGGGTGCTGGGGTACATGTGTAGGACATGAGTGGGGGCCTGCTGGCAGGTGACCCTCACTGCTGGGAGGTGGGGGTGCTGGGGGACATGAGTTGGTGATCAGTAGTTCAAGGTGACATGTGGCTTGGCTGGGAGGCATGCCCATGGTGGATGGGCTGCCTGCAGGACATGACCAGAGGTGCAGGGTAGTCCCCTGTGGTGTGGGCTGCCTGCAGGGGCCGTAGAGGGTGTAGAGGGAACACCTGGGAGGACCCACTCTGCCAATACACGGGTAGGAATCCCCGCGCAACCCCAAAATTCATGTACACCGCTCTGACAGCAAAATTGCGTGTGAAACTTCCTGTGCACCCCCGAATTACACGTACCCCACTCGAACAGGGCCAATCGCGTGTGAAACTTCCCACGCACACCCAAATTACACTTACCCCGCTCCAATCGCGTGTGAAAGTTCCTGCGAACCCCACTAATACACGTACCCACTCGCACAGGGCCAATCGCGTGTAAAACTTTCCACGCACCCCAGGAATACACGTACCCCACTCGCACAGGGCCAATCGCATGTGTAACTTCCTGCGCACCCCAGTTATACACGTACCCCACTCGCACAGTGCCAATCGCGTGTGAAACTTCCCACGCACCCTCGATGTACACGTACCCCGCTCCGATTGTGTGTGAAACTTCCCGCGCACTCCAGGAATACACGTACCCCACTCGCACAGGGCCAACCGTGTGTGAAACTTCCTGCACACCCCCGATTTACACGTACCACTCTCCGATTACGTGTGAAACCTCCCGCGCACCCCAGGAATACACGTAACCCACTCGCACAGGGCCAATCACGTGTGAAACTTCCCGTGCACCCACAAATTACACGTACCCCACTCCGATCACGTGTGAAACTTCCTGACCACACCTGAAATACACGTACCACGCTCCGATCGCGTGTGAAACTTCCCGCGAACCCCAGTAATACACGTTCCCTGCTTGCCGTGTGCTGTGTAGCGGCCCTCTATACTTATACAGGGTTAGCACAGCGCTGGATTGGGGATTTTGATGGCTTTTCCTTGCACAAGGGGCGTTCTTGGGGGCGTAACTGGCACTGCTGCAGGGTCGCTGCGCCACTGTGCGCCATGGCTGGTTTTGGTAGCTAAAATCCATGAATACGCTGTGCGCGGAAATGGATTTTAGTGCACGCGGCTGGCTCAGAGATTCACACGCGCACACTGTGCGCCAGCTGCGTGCGCCACTTGTGCGCTAAATTCTATGAATTACCTTGAAAATATTTTATTTGTCCCCACTCAACCTCTCTTTTCCCTGACATCTTCATTTTAACAGGGGATTTTTTTTTCATGTCTTGATTTAAAACTTGAAAAACGCACATGCAAGACCATTTTACTTTCAGTATTTGAAACCCTGCTTTTCATGTAGATGGGCCTTTCAATTTCCAAAGCTTGGCCATTCACATATCCTTTCCATTATATCAAAACTCTTCCTTGTGCTACTTGCAGGAACACACGCAGTCTACATTAATAGACCCATTTTCATTGTGGAAGTTTTTGATGGCTGGCAGGTCGTATTTGCATTGCACATTTCGTTTCAGTTATATGTGTTTCGCCTGTGATTAAACCCAACAAAGCATTTACACCATTGAGTCTGGTAACAGTTTTTAAACATACCAATTTCTTCATATGTTTTTGTTTTCCTTTCCTGCAAACAATTTAGGTGCTGCTACTCAGCATTCTCTTTCTCTCTGCAGACATTGGGTTTGTCACCATGAGCAAGTGCGTTTATATGAAAAGCATTGGTGAAAGAAATGATCATTTACTGTTTGCATGATGGCAGTGTATGAATTTATTTTAGTCAATGCAAGGATAGCCCTAATTTTAGCATCCTTCAAATACCTATTGCCACTTTAAAAAAACATGTTGGGCACCTTTCCCAAGAATCTGTTATGTATATTAGCCTTTGCCCAGGGAGAGAGCACTTTGTGATGGAGCATCACTGGATTGCTTCTCTAAAAACCTGCTCCACCTTATGTTGCCCTCTCCTCTGTAATTTAGCAGCACACCACTTTGATGTGTGACCATCCCTTATATTCCCCCTCCTGCTGCTCCACTTCCTTCTCCTCTCTCTCGCTCCTTTTTTCTCCACTGCCATTCTTCAATTGCATCCTCGTCCACACTCCATCCCCATTGCTTCTCTTGGCAGCTCTGCTCTTCCAATGCTACCCATATCTGTGCTTCTCTCTGTCTCTCTCTGTCTCTCTCTCTCTCTCTCTCTCTCCTTTCTCCCTCTCTTTCTCTCTCTCTTTATATTTGTCTCTCTTGTCTGCTAATCATCTCCTTCTAACTCTAGTTATCCCTCTTTAGTCACCAACTCCTCTGCCTCTCTCTGTTTCTCTCTTTCTCTCTCTCTGTTTCTCTCTTCTCTCCCTCCCTCCTCTTCCATTCCTCTCTCTCCGCTCATGTATACAGCTTTTCAATCTCCCTATTCCACCTCACCACTTTAGCACCACACTCCACTCTGCAACTCCATGATGAGTTGATAAACATATAAACATAAAACAGATGAACAATTCATCTATATATGAATTAATTTAAAAAGCCAACTTTGATGAGTCGGGCAACACATCCATACCTCTTTTCGGATCAGCACCATTCTGTAAGTGTGTTAGATTCAAATCATACCCAGTACTCAAGGACACAATGCATGTATTTTTGAGGGTTGTCTGGCAACATGCCTGGCCCTCGTACACCCCACGTGCCTGCATTTGCACTTCTTCCCTTCTTAGTAGGAAAAGCACCTCTCCAGTCCTCCTCAGGACAACAGAAGCAATATTCCCTAAACCCGTAACAACTCCCAGTGATGCTCCCAGACAACTCCCGTAGAAGTGCATTCCTAAGTATTCATATATTAATGTATGTATATGTGTATCCAGGCATATATCTATAACATAATACATGCAGTATTCATACAAGGAATGAATACAAAAAAATGTAATTGTGTACACTAAACGTAGGGATCCCAATACGAATTTTGACTTTATCTCTCCCCATTGACTTTGCTTATTAGGGATCATGATGATTATACTGCAAAATATTTCATGAGCCAATTTTTGCAAAAACTGCATCAGCAACTCCGAAAAACACCAGATGGAGTTGTAAATCATGAAGTGGAGGATAACAATAGAGTAAAACCGCTCTTGAAAATCAGTGAAAGACTTTACTATGAAAGGTACAGTGCAATGCAGCCAAAACGCTGCAACCCTCATGGCCTCATTCACACTATAATGTATATACACCCACAACTGCTATGTTGGAAAGGGAAATATCCCACACATACGGCTCTATCCACAATCCACACTATCTCGTCACAGTTTCAGAATAAGAGTGTCAGGAGTGTGAATTATTTTGGCTCATGGGAAAACTAGTTTTGCGCTTCTAAAATCAGCAGCAATAATGTGTACTGCATTAGCATCTGCAAAAGGAACATGGTGTGCTACATACCACAGAAGGGAAAGGCATATCTATCAAAGGGATACAATTGCTATTAGTGTAGTGTGCAAGGGTGTTTATAATGAACTGCACTCAGCATAAAATAGTCAAACATATACTAAGATGGTAGGATGGAAAGTGCGAGCTCGCTGTCTTCAAATAGGATAAAAAGAGCAGAAGAACTATGAAAAGACAACATATTTGCAGCTGACCTTCATGTGCGCCTAGATATACAAATAAAAAATGGAGAGCTACTCCATCCCCCACACATAGCTTATCACAAAAATGATGACTTCACTTTTCATTGCAGAGGACTGCTGTTTAGTGAGTGAACAACGAGTAACATTGCACAGTTAAAATGTATAATCAACAAACCCAATTTCAATATTTTATAGATAAAATATGTCCCTGGCCTCGAGCACAGTAAATTGCACTGCATAGTGAAATTGGTGCCTGGGGTCACATCATGATGGACATGATTATCATTCAGATTGTTGGAGAGGTCCCCCAACAGAAAGAATGCTGTGAATAGACATGTGTGGTGTCCAGACATTTGGTCGACTGAAAACTGGTCGAAAGACATTTGGTCGATGCAATTTGGTCGAAAACCAAATGGTCACATTTTTTTTTTAATTATATATTTATTTTTTGGGTTTTCGTTTTTTAAAAAAAGTTTTTTTAGAAAAAAAAGGGGTAGCGGTGAAAATAAAAAAACAAAAAAAAATTCAACCATTTGGTTTTCGACCAAATTGGTTGGACCACTTGTCCAGTCGACCAATTTTTTTCGACCAAATGTCTGGTAACCACATGTGTTTGTAGGTTTCACTTAATCCACTTCTCACAATTTAGGGACTGCCACATCAGTTGGGCACCTCAATAATTAGGGCTGGGTGGCCTTGCATCACAAATAAACAAAAATACACCCATTCCATAATTATGAATTTACACTTGTGTGAGAGACACTGTGCCAATTCAGTCTCTCACATTATTATTATTATTATTATTATTATTATTATTATTATTATTATTATTATTATTATTATTGTATTTATTGAGTGCACACCTAGATTTGAGAAGCAACAAAGCACTTTACATAGGTATACAGCAATACAGACACTTCTTGGGGCAACTGATTTCGAACGATGGCAAAAGAATCATACCAGACAGGGCAGCAGCAATACGCCACTTGATAATACCAAAGACAGTTAAAGAAATGCAGAAATTTCTCGGGATTTGCAATTAATGCTGCGTATGGATACTTGACTATGAAGAGTACACACGCCCATTATTACAGGCCTTAAAAGAAGCACAAAAGGACAGTGTCCCACTAAAATGGACACAAGAAATGATGACCCAATATTTCAAATTAAAAGACCTCACCGCGCATGCACCAGTTCTAGAGAACCCGGATTAGGAGTGCTATTTGTTTTCACATTGCAATGGCATATTAATGACCGTAGTTCTAACACAAAAAAACATCCTTAGGCCACAAGCCATTGGCCTACTACAGCAGCACACTAGACTTGGTAATGCAGGGCCACTTCGCATGCGAACAAACTCTCGCAGCAGCAGCCTTTGCTATAGAAAAAAGTGCCACCATTGTGATGGGTTGTTCGTTGACACTGTAAGCGGAGCACTCACTGTTTAGAAAGGTCCAAATCCACCCTCACCACACAAAGGGCAGCTGCATACGAAATAATAATATCAAGTCCAAACGTTCACGTGGTGAGATGTAAGACAGTGAACCAAGCCAGTTTGATTACTGAGCCATGCACAGTAGAAGACGTGAAGGCAAATGATTGCACCACATACGAAGGAGAAGAAGATGACATTCCAAAAGCAAGTGAAAATGCAGGAGGGGGAATATATTTTGTGATGGGTCAGCATCAATAGACAGTGAGACAGGTGAAAAAAACATGTCAGGGTGGCAGTGTTTAGAATGGAAGAAGAAGGGTATGAAGCTATCATTCAGAAACACCTCCCTTCACATTATTCAGCGCAGGCAGCAGAACTAATAGCGCTAATTGAAGCACTACATACAGCCAAAGGATGTGCAGTGACAATATATTCTGACTCGGCATATGTGACAACAATAGTGCATTCAGGGTTGTCACGAAGAGAGTTCAGGAGAGCAGATGGATCACCAGTACAGCATGCAGCACTATTGAATGACTTGATCAAAATGCTAGCAGAACCATCAGTGGTAACATTGGTGAAGTGCCAAGCACATACCAATAACACAGACATGATCTCGCTCGGGAACCTGGCAGCGGACGCTGCTGTGAAAGAAGCAGCATACTTCAAGGGTACAACTGCACACCAATTCTACAAGTAAGAGAATTACAAAAGCGTGCACCATTAGAAGAACCAGAATTATGGGGAAAGAGAGGATGTAAACAGTCTCCAACAGATTTAATATGGTGGCAAGGACTGACAGGGAAGGTGGTGATGCCAGTAGAATTGTTATTGATAGCATTCCAACAGCTCCACTTCCCAACACATGTAACAAAACAACACATTGCAGCAGAGATTTAGGAAAATTGGTTTGTACCCAATTTGCAGGAACACCTATCGAAGTTAACAATTGAATGCACTACATGGCACACATAAAATTCAGGCATGACTCTTCAAACACTACGAGGAACGCTACCACATCCTGGGGCCTTTTAGAGAGCTCCACATTGACTATGCAGACATGGGGGAGAGATGTAATAGAGCAAGGTACCTCATTGTAATAGTTTTCCATTCTTACGGTGGGTGGAAGCTGGGCCATGTCCACATCCAGATGCAAAGTGTGCAGCAACTTTTTTGGTGCAGGAGGTTTTCTCCAGGTGGGGTATATTCGATGTGATCAGATCAGACAATAGCACCCATTTTGTGAATGACCTCTTCAAAGAGGTGACCACCTTGTTAGGTTTAAAGCACACATTATGTTCAATTTATCACCTACAGGCTAACAGAATGCTAGAAAAGATCAACGGCCTGCTTAAAAGTAATTGTTCCAAGTTATGTAACACACTTAAAAAGAACTGGGTGTATTGCTTGCCCCTAGCACTGTTCCAACTCAGAACACAACCAAGAAAGGACCACCATTTGAGCCCACATGAAATTGTGATGGGACGGCACATTCATACCCCACTCTCACCAGTAAGAAGAGCAGCAGACACTCACAGAGCTGCCACAGTGCTTGGGGATGAATTTGAGGAATATCTCACCCAGCCGACATGTGCGGTACGAAGTATAGCAACGCAAATAGCACCTGAATTCACACAAAATAGTGAAACAGACACAACAACACCAGGACAAGATAGCCCCACAGGCAATCAATGCCAGGAGAACATTGGGTGCATCTCTGAGATGTGAGAAGAGTACACAATAGCACAATCCCTCAAAGTGACAGACGACAGAGTGAAGAAGTCGCAAGTGGTTAAAATAGAGACGTCTAATATGCAAACAAAAAAGTATAGAATTTTGCAAAATATGAAAAAAGAAAATTGTGTGACTGAGAAGCATGTGTAAAGACTTGTGTTAAAAGTTTACAGTACCTCTCTCTCTCTCTCTCTCTCTCCCTCTCTCTCTCTCTCTCTCTCTTTCTCTCTCTCTCTCTCTCTTTCCCCATTATTGTGTCATTACTACTTTCTCATGCCATCTAACTAAAGTTCATCTTTGTCAAAGAACATTTATGAAGTTTAATAGAAATTAAAGGGTTAGAGGTAGAACAAGTGATTAGTAGCGGAATTAGGTATTAATGTGGTAATGTTTGGAATGAAAATATGCACAGAAGTGTCAAATATTTTTGCAATGTACTTAACCCTTTTATATCACCACTTAGGGGGAAATATGATGGAAATGAGGGCCCTCACTAACAACGACTCAAATGTAGATAGTAATAGAGTAGATGATAGAATAAATAAATAGTATATTACGAATGCGGATTAGCATTTCTGGCAATAGTATTTTCTGTGATGTTATTTTTTGCTGCCTTGTACAGGACATTTACTTTCATATTGGGGGATATGAAATAGGGGGGAGTGGGGTAAACCTGATATGGGAAGGCTCAAGCCTCATATGGGCTGGAGTTACAACAATTTGGAAGCACAATGGCTCCGTAAATGATAATCTCACTATGTTGCATATAAACCGAACTATGAAAAACCCATATTTTTTCACTTGCTGCTATGGGTTTAGGCAATGATAATGTGACTAATGAGTATGATGGTGATTAATCCTGGTCGGTGAGCCTGACCTGACACATACAAATGTACATGCAACCACAGAACCTACCTCACAAGGCACTATAATGCACTTTACCCCTGATACTCCAACTACCCAAGACACTCCAGTACTACAGTATCGGCAAGATGCTAGTGAATTCAGTGATGCAACAAGGGCAGTTGTCTTCCTCATACGATACAGGAGAGTGAAAATGATAAATAACAGGGAAGGGGAGGAGGAGACTGAAAAGGAGGACAGGAGGGAAAAGATATGATGTATTCCATGGCCTGGAACTAGATGAGATTGAGGACCCCCGTCACCCAGATCAATCAAACAAGTGGTACTCATACATGACTGTAACAGCAAAACAAGCCACGAACGAGAGCTGTTATGTCTGCTCTCTCATACAACACGCATCAGGCACAACTAAAAAAAATACTCATATCTCAACAAGTGCACTTGTTGGATGCCCAATGTTTAATTAATGCTGTATTGTGTAAGATTCGGAGAACTTTCCAGTCACACACAGTTACAATAGAAATTCTGCAGAACGAGAAAACCTGCACGAGTAAGCCACAAGAAGTGAGTTGCATCAAAGAACTATTTTTTGTTATCAGAGGGACACGGTTCACAGAATACAAATGGCATGATGAGACAATCACGTGCAAAGCAGAGGCGTTGCGAGGACTTACTGAGGAGAACTTTCAATGGGTCAAAGAAACATGCACTCCTGTCTGGTCCCAACACATTGCAAAGCTCACATGGGTCACAGCTCTCGAGAAACCCATCAAAACACATAAAGAAAATGAATACAAACTCTTTTTCCATAGCGAGGGAAAGGTGCAACTAAGCTCAAACAGAAAATGCAACAAAACAATTATCATTCCAGCCATGAAAAGGGCACAGCAGCACTCATGGACATGTATTGGGTATGTGGCAAACACGCATATGTGCATCTCCCACCATCCTGGAGGGGTACATGTGCCCTGGCCACACTGCACTCAGCTCTAATGGTGATTCCAGAAAGCCATATCCAAGGGGGGAACAATTTGGCTGACATATCAGCAGCATCCCAGCCAGCAACAGCAGAGCCTCCCACATGTGACATCATGTCTGAAAACTAACTGCTAGACAGGGTATCTCGCACACGACGGTCATCCAACTATATCTCCAGCCAGTCATCAGAACTCCTGGCTGAGATTCCTGATAAATATAAACTTTTCAACTATGCTGAAACTTTCTTTGCTTCCCTACTTGTGCCAGGACTCCAAACATGGACAAATGCCAAATGGCTGCAAATAGTGCGCTGGGAGCTGATCCAACTAGCCAACAACACTGAAGAGGAGTTCAATGTCATAAAAGTGGAAGTTCGCGCCCTGCGCTTAATGACAATGCAGAACCGGTACCTCCTTAAGACCTCCTTACAGCAATGGACGGCGGTGTTTGCTGAAAAATCGGGAGTGCATGTTGCTTATTCGTACCTTCTGAAGACGCAGACAATGGGACCCTCTCCCACGCCATCTCGGTTGTGCAGTTTGGGGGAGAGAATGCGATAGATAGGAGGAATAGAACCAAGCAACTGGTTTGACGACATCTTCATTTGGATACCATTGTGGTCCAGCGTCTTGATGAAAATTTTTGTTCCAGTCATCGTTTTTCTTTTGCTATTTTTCTGTGTGTGCCAGATGGGCATACAATGCTGTGCAAAATCCATGCTTATTTCAAGAATGATGATGGTAACAATGGGCAAATCGACAACAGTAGCAACCACGATAGATGCTCAAATAAAGACTGGGGAGTCAAATCCACCATAATATTGCCTGGCAGCTGTATATAATCAGCATGGGGACAGGGTAGATAACTTATACCACACCACCGTTAAGGAAACACGGGAGTTACAATGGTACAGGGAGGTGTGGGTGGACCTTGGACCTGGATGGGGATGGCGGAACATATATCACCTGCACACCTGATGAATACGCCAGGAGAGGTCAAAGCTTGCAAAGTGTTTGCAAGGCTTTATTCCAATTAAAGGGACACCACATGGGATGAAGCAGTGCAAGAAGCAGAATACTATAGAAATGAAAATAACCGTAAGGATTAATTTGTTACTTTAGATGTAACTAAAGGGGAGAATGTGTGGGAGTGAGGGGTTTTTTGGCCCCCCTCGCACATTCTGCACGTTATGGACCTCTTGCTCGTGCAATAGCAGGGGATGCCTCTATTGCCCGTATGCTAACATTAGCATAAGTGGGGCTGTTTCTGGAGACACTTTGCTTCCATTTTGTGCGCCCTCGACTCCAACTTTGGACTAGGCCTCACTTTGATAGTATGAAAAGGCTTCTCTCCCCTCTGCAGCGCCGCGTCACGCACAGTGCGCTCATGGCCCCCACCTTTTCTCCCCTGTCTTAAAGCTTCACAGATCCCTTTCTCACCGATGCGATGGAGATAATTGAAACAGATAATACACTGTATCACTTCACACTTTCTCTGTGATCACTGTCCTGTGTGTGAACCGGCTCAAACCATGCCTTGTAGCTCATCCATCTCCACAAACCTGCCCCTGCCCCCCGAGTCCCTGCTGTTGGAAAATGACTGCTATGCCCTGTGCCATCCTAAGGTATTCTCTTGATGTACCAGAAGTGTGACCCTGCTGTGCAGCCCGCCCCACAGTGCCCCCAATAAACCCAGACCTCTGTCTCAGTATATTGTGCCCTAAAACCAACACATATCATTATAACTCCCCACTTGCCTTGATGTGCTAAGAACCACCCAGTCACCCAGGTATCACAGAGGACAAGCCCTCTACGCCTTGTATCCCATGAAAGTCCCAATGAAGGATGATGTAATCTCATGCATGCAATTTATAGGTTTTCTAGATGTATTCAAAGGTATACTAATGATCATTGTTTATTGTATGTCTAGTGGTAGTTTTTCCATGCTAGCTTAGTCAGTGTCCGCCATATCTCACCGTGACCTAACCCTCACCCCGCCCGGACAAAAGCAGATGGACCTTGTGATGCTCACCCTCCCACCAACTGAGCAGCCAACCCGGAGGAGCAGCACCTAAAGATACATATATTACTGTGCTTTCCATCCAATCCTGTGCTATTGTAACCCATTTTGTAATGATATCACTGATGATGCTTTTTCCCTTCATAAGATCATGTAATTGTAATGTTTGCCAGAGCACTCTCGAGGCAGCAGAGTTCTCTGGATGCCAACTTTATATAAACTTACTAAATCTTGCAACACGTCCTCCTAGTCTCAATCCCCACTTTGGGGTGTGTTGTATTTTTATAATTTGCATGTGTAAGTCAGGGAGTGAGCCTTTACACGGTTCACTATACCAATAGACCCGATGGAGGATAAAAAAAGGGCTTTAAATGAGATCTGGGCTTCAAATGGGACCAATGAGGAGATATCCGAAGTGATGTGATTGTGTGGTCTGAGGCTCAGGATAAATATGACCATCTTGTTGTGCATAGCATTATAGTGGTAGAAACCGAAGAAAACTTAGACACTGGTAATCTACATTTAACAAGGGAAATTTGGGAAGGGTAGACTATGCATGAGGCAATGCGTTAAACATTACATTTCTTAGATAGCTCAAGGTTTTGAGGGGAAGTAAGAGTGAACTGTCAAAGATAACACCCAGGCCCCTGGCAGTGGGAGCCATAGCCGGTTTGGACCTCAAGAGGATGATCAGAGAAGGGGTAAGGAAGGAAGAGCAGCAGAACCATCATGGATGATGATGATTTTGGCCTTAGCTGCATCAAGGCGCGAATAGTTCTGTGGCATCCAGGACCTCATATGTAAGACACAAAAAGCAATCTGGCTGGAGGTAGAAGCATCACCACTGAGTGACAAAGCAATGTGGGTGTCATCAACATATGAATTAAATCAGACTTAGAAGAGAGTGATCAGATTACAGAGAGTTGCCACATAAGCATTAATGAGTCAGAGGGAGAGCACACAGTTGTGGTGGACCAAACAACTTAGAGGTAGCAAGTGGAGAAATACAATGACTTGACCTGGATCATTCTGTATAGGAGGAAAGACAAGTCCACATAAGAGCAAAGTCTTTGATTCCTAAGGTATTTTCTAGGTATTGCAGAAGAGTGTAAAGATTTCTAAAGTTATAGACATAGGATAGAACAAGCAAGATGAGGATGGCAGAATAGTTGTGAAGTGATTGAAGGAGTTTATCTTTCATAAATCATGGCCCAGAAACTAGGCTGGTTCTCATTTAGCAAGCCATCATTTTCAGTGAAGTCGAGGAGTTGAGAGAAATACATTTTTTCAGGAGTTATTGATTTACCAAGCAAAATAATATGCCGTATTATGTCCACTGTGATGACTGATGGGCAAAATACACAGGTTCCAGCCCAGTTTTTAAATTGCACAATCAGAGAATTCCATATTTAAAGCCATATGGTATGGATCTAGGGCCTGCTGGCTAACAATCTGGAGACATGTTCTTAAACCTTCAGCACATACAGTGCTCGTTATCTTTGGTAGCATTACCACTTGCTGCAGCGTCCACTAACTAAGGATTGTACAACAAGGTGGAACTCAATAAACTGCATGATGAATATGAATCTTCCAGTGTCAATGAATCACAGCTAATTGAATGGCACGCCTAATGGATTTGGAAAACGCTTCCATGATGGGACATGTGAATAGATGAACATGTGTGCAAATTCTTAGCCCCCAGTTTTATAATGCAACCTTCAAATAGACCAGATAAAAAAAAGTGAAATATGAACAGGTGATACAGTGGGGTAATACAACGTGATGTAGGAACATTGAAGCATATGATGAGTGGCCACTATCATCTCTAGCCCCAGGAAATACACTGGCCATGAGCATACACAAGCATGTATGGGCCTCATGCACACTGAGCTCTATCCTGCAGTGCAAAGTCTACATGGTTGTGAAGGTGCTTTTGTAGAATTTACAATATAAGATGATTGGTACTTGTAGACACATACTGAGTCTCTTGCATGGTAAACAAAGTACCTTCAGGGCACTACACATTCTCATTTCCTATTTTCTAAGGGAGCTTTCCTACCCGGTTAGCCAGAATTATATGTTTAAAGTGAAACTGGGTGAACTTTTAAATAAATAAGAAAATACAGTGAGCACTATGAGGGCTGTAATTCCCATGTACGAGTCTGAAAACAATTTTCCAAGAAATAAAAAACATGTTTTTTTTTTCATTTTGCCTATATCCAAATAGAAAAAAAAATAAAAAATGATGTGGTCAAGCAAAACAGCACTGGTTGAAAAAATGCTTTGTGGCTGATGCTGGAGTTAATGCCAACCACGAAGATTTACAATTGTTCACTTTGTATAACATTTCATATTCCCATTCAACACAGCTTGGCCATCTATACAAAATAAATAAATATCTTGAGCACTAACGGGATCTTCCGTTTTCTAATGGAACCTCAAACTTGTGTCATAGGAGTAACTTTGCTTTTATTGTGCATACATTTTATTTTAATGCGTCCTGTAGAAGCAGAAAACCCCCTACAGGGTGCTTGGCCATTTTGAATTGCTGGCCATTTTTTCGTCCTGGTTTCTTCTGTTTCTTTGATGGAAAGCCTGGGTGTTGCAGCTGACACTTTTTCAATAATGAGAACAGCAGAAACTCCCTCTCGGAGTGGCTAACGCATGTCCGGAAGTGGCACGCCGATATAACATACAATATGATAATATCAGTTGTGGTCTGCCCCAGGTCACCTGGTGGGCCACAGATGCCGTCGGGATCACCCGACACGGCAAGCACGCTGGGGGGCACCCAGCATACCGAATGTAGGGAACGCCCTACTGCGCCTGGGCGCACAGTGTGGGCAGCGCCGCCTCCGCTCCAGCGGCCGACGACGCACTGCACGGGAGGTCTGGCCCCACCCCTTTCCTTTGTTCTGGGGCGGGCATGCACCTCCGCACGGCCTTCAGGCACGTGGTTTCTACCAGGAGGGCCCTGGAGACCCACTCACATCCGAGTGAGCGGGGGCCCCTGGACTCTTCGTCGCCAATGTTGTGGCCTGCCCCGGATCACTGGGGCAGGCCACGGATGCGGTCGGGATCACCCGACATGGCAAGCACGCTGGGGGGCACCCAGCGTACCGAATGTAGGGAATGTCCTACTGCACCCGGGTCAGCGGGCGGACTCTCCACAGGGTGGGGGGTTCATCCCCCGCCGCTCGCAGTCACGGCTCCGAGGGCACTCGGCCCGCGCTGCACACCAGGCCACGATCACGTGGCAAGCAGGCGACACACAAATAACACAGACACGAGTTGCCTTTTCCTGGGGCTCTGCTGCTATGGCCCGTGCATGCCAGCTGAGTCCCTTTTATTGCAGAGGCTTCATGACGAGGTCATGACGCTCTCTGCCCAGAACAACTAGACCAACACACCACAGTATCCATCCGCATGGAAGGTATCAGAAATGTGGCAAAGCACAGTTGTTGACGTGTCATTAATATAACCAAGCATACGGTAGCCAGAAGAAGTACGAGGGAGTGCAAGGGCTTTTATGTACTTTACCCATACCTTTGCTGCAGCACATCTCAGAAGTGTTTCAGCCATGAAGCAAAAACAGATAACATGAGTAGGATACCTCGTTTGCCTTTACATTGGTAATATGGGGCTAAGGCATGCAATACTCCCTAGAGAAGTAAGCCTGACAGAAAAACCTCCAAAACAATAGCATGTAACGAACCAAAATAAAAAGGACACCGAGAATGATCAAGCAAGGTTCTCTAATATAGCATGTTATTTAAACAAAACAAAAGTCAAATAACAGACAATTCACTCCTGTAGGGAAATACACAGTAAATTAAACATGGTTAACTACCCAAACAGACCCATCCGGAAAATTACTGAAGGAGGGACACATGTAGGAACACATAAGGGTTTTACTTTATATGCCTAGACAATGTAGGAACATGGCACTTAACCAGTTTTGAGAGCTCACAATAAAGGCCAGGGAATTGGGGTCCTAGTAGGCTTGTGTAAAGACCCTAATGCACAGCCATATTGTTGTTCATGAGACCAACAGGTCTGAAGCGTTCCTCTAGCTCCTCTATGGACTTTTCTTTGCGTGTGTGCCATGGCACAAAGGTGGTGAGCTCACTTGAAGGGTTTGAGCGCCTCGTCGTGTATGAGCAAACAGGCATGCCTCAAAGGTTCAATGTGATTTGAATACTGCAGATGGTGGTTCAAACTGGAATGGCTCAATTTCCCAACGGACATCTCCAAATAAATACAGCTGACAATTTAGTCGAGGAGTCTTTGGGCCTCACTATAAGTTGAGCGGCATCCTGGCAGTAAATCCGCTGGGATACCACCCAACGCAATTAGCGTTACTGCAACTTGGTCTGGCGCTATAAGCGCCGGATCGCAAGTTGCAGTGGCGGGGTACGTACCAATTTGTCTTGAGTACATTTGACTCAATGGGGGATTTTTGGCACAATTACTGTGGTGGTAATTGCGCCATTGTAATTTGCTCTGGAAGTGGGTGGAAAGTCAGCGCATTCACCTCCAGCTCAAAGCTTCAGATGAATACTCAGGGTTCTCCCCAAACTAGGGTTTGGGCAGAGCAGTAATGTGGCAGTGATAGCGTTACCAACACATTTCTTCCACTCCACCCAACCTATTGGAAAGCCCTTTGTGTGTCAATATGGAATGAAGTGGATAGATTGGCTTGGGATCAGGAATCCTGATGGGTATTTTGAGCAGGCTGAAAGAGCATAGCTGGCATCGGAGTGTAGAAGCTGCTCAGTTGTGTGAAATGCCTGGCAACTTGATCTGCCTTAAAAAGGTGGCACAATGAATCTGCGGCAAGTGGGCAGAGATAACAATTATGAATTAAAAGAGTGCCTATAAAGAGGAAGTCCATCTGCAATACACCTCCCCATTGCCTAATCACTGCCTGCTAGGTAGGGCCCATTGAGAGATTATGACTCACTCGACTTTTAGAAACCCTCCATGAAACATGGTGTATTTGCTGTACCGCACAATATTCTCTTTGGGCCAAGAACTAATTTACATTGTGATTTAGTTGGCATACAATTTTTCATACCTGCTGGTACACTGCCAGCAGGTATGAGAGGGCATTGGGAATGTCATTGTAATTTAACATTTTGTTTCATGAATCAAACAGAATGAAGGTGCTGGTACATTTTATTGGACTAACTGAAAATACCCATAGATCTTTTGATCATATTGTGCAGAGTGAAATGATGTGTAATAAAAAAACACACATGACTGTTCATTCACAAAGCAATGAAAAAAGTGAATTTTAAACTTAATTGGCAGCAATGCAGGGCTGGAATTGCTCCCTTATCTGAATGGCGGGAACACGTATAACGGTTTGCAAGCAGTCCATACTTATAGCCAGAAGTTGCATTTTAAGAAAACACATATTTGTCAAATGTGTTTGTTGAATGTAATATGTTTCCAAAGTTAGGCAAATGCAATGTCAAAATGGGCCCAAGACATCGCCCAAACATTACTGGTGCTATTGTCCATATTTTCATATTTCTAGGGCAGCTTAATTCAACGTCATTAACAAATTATCTGGATGGTCACTGCAAAATGTTTGACAAGGCAGGCCTTCCTGAAGAATTATTGGCAGTCGATTACAATCCAAAATATGGTTTGCAGCACCATCTGTAAAATTGTCAATTGCAGAGGAAGAAATCTGAGAAGGACACAACTTCCCACAAGAAGACAATTACATTCTAAAACAATATTGGTGTATTATTGGCACTCTGATCGGACTGTGCTTTCATTTTATTCTATCTTCTTTTTATCAGAGAGATTTTGGCTATAGCACGATTTGTGTTTTTGATGTGGGTCCATTAGTGATGGAAATGTAGATTAACTGATTTGAGAATAATCTAGACACGTGGAGACAACCAATCACAGGGCCAAGATTAGCAAAGCCTTCTGAGCATTAACACTGTCAGCATTGGCTAAAAGAAAAACAAAGGGAAAAAGAAAACAACAATAATGACATAATATTGTTGTTATTGCTTTACTGTGCTTGGTATTGTGTGCCATCATTTACCTGGAATCGGTGGTTGGCTGGTTTGAAGCAAAGAGAGCTGAAATGTCCAAACGTCTGTAAGATATTTAGTCTTATTAGGGTAAATTTGGGATTTTGCAGTATTTCCTTACCGTAAAAATATTGGCGCTAATTTGGTGGTAGATTAGTCTTGCATTTAGATTGGGTTTGGCCTCATATTATTTTAGTAATCATACCTTGTTGGCTTATATTGGTGGTAATTTAGTGGTATTTTGTTTTGCAGTATTAAGTGGTGAGCATGGTTTTCTTCCCTATACTATAACCCCATCATAAATCGAACTTTCCTTTCTATTAGAATACCTCCTAGTTGTCTGTAGAGAGCTCAAGACCTATGCATTTGATAGAAACCCAATGATTTTATTTAGAGCGCCACCTATAGGTTGTGGCTGGTATCACTGGCTTATTTACATCCAGTAATCTATGAATCAGATCCTTTCCAATCAGCTTGCAAGAAAAGGGCATTCATCATACAGCACCCAAACCTTCTCTTATCTGTTACTTTACTTGCATTGATAAATTGGCAAATACGCTACTGCACTACTATGAGCCTCCCCTTTAGATATTACCTATATAAAAAAAAAAAAAAAATCACAGATGCATGAATGACACAAACTCCCATTTGTTTTCATAGGTACTCATTATATTGAATTACATATACATGTCATCAAGTCTTACCATGGTTATTTACAGCAGTCTCTGGAGTACAAAAAGAAAACAAAGCAGGACAGACAGGTCTATTTGAAACGTAGATTAATATTCCCACATTCTGAAATTGACAAAAATAAACATGCGGTGGTTTCCTAACCTTTCTACACTGTAATAAACCTTAGCCAAACATACAGCATTCAAATGATCCTCACTTGGCACAAATCTTACCAAGATTAGCACTTCAAGTTCTCAGCAAAACCTTGCCCCACATGCAAAGGCAGGCTCAGTCAGCGCGAAATGCCTCCATAAATCTTGTGTGGGGAGCGCTTGTGAGATATCTCTCATAGCCAACGCTCTAACCCTTTTGGAATTCTGTCAGGTTTCACAGCTCAGCGCAAACTAATTCCTCCGCAATTTTTGCCGTTAGCAAAACTCAGATCCTTCCCATTTTTTACATGGCATGTCTGCCTATAATTCTCCCCTAATCACATTAACAAGAATGCATACTGTATCAACCCTCATGTTTAGAACAATGAGGGATTTAGGCCTCCCTGAATAAATGTTTCATTCTGTTTCCTGCTGCCTCTTTCCCTCTGCTCTCCACAAGCTAACACAGAATGGAAAGAAAAAAAATGGCCAGTGTTCATTTAAAATGCATTTCAGTAGTGTCACCAAAACATGTATTTTCACCTCATTTTGCACGAGACTACATTATAATGTTATGGAGGTTAGTATTAGTATTTAACAATGTTAATTAAGTTAGTCAGTTTGTCAGTTATATGATTAATGTAGTCTCCATATATAAGGCATAAAAAAAATAATAGGTTTTTCCTATCTCCTCCCCTTACTTTCTTCTATGCACTTACTCTATCAGAATTGTCCCTGGATCTAGTATGATAGCAAACTCGTCTGTCTCCTCCCCCCTGCGATTACAGGTTTTTTCCTCCCCACCCATCCTCCAGCACTATCTGAAATGTCGTCAGCCCTAGTATGCTAGTCGCTTGTTTTGATCCTCCCCTACCTTTCTGCACCCCTCTCCCTCACCTCTTGTTTTTCTCTGGCTCTACCAGAAATGTCTTCAGGCCTAGTACATTAGTCGCCTGCCTGTTTCCATTTCCTTCCCACTCTCCCCCTCCCTTCCTTATCTATGTCTTAGCTCTTGCACTATCTGAAATGTCGTCAGGCTGAGTACTATAGTTAATTTCACATCCTTACTGTTCATGGCCTGTAAGAATGTCATTGTATTTTTCCTTGTTCCCTCCCTTTGCTTGAAGCGCTTTGAAACACATTGTGCGTAGGCGCTATATAAATAAACTATCATATCATATCAAACCATCCTGCCCAAATGCAAGGTCTTGGCCAAACTCAATGCAGTTTTGTTTTGCATCTATGCATTTACGGGCTGCTCACATATGGTGTTGGATTGCCAAATGTTTAGGACACTGGCATCCAGATGAGGAGCTGCTGTGAGGGCTGCATTCGAAAACCACATGGGCTACCAGTTTAATTGGTCTTCCGTTTTAAAAAATATATATATATTTTATTTTGTAGCAGCATTTACCCCAATGATGATGTAGGAAGTCAAACCTGAGAACAACACTGGGTAGGGACAGGTTTGCAATCCCCTTTCTTCTAAAACCACTTTTTAGTCATGAGCCAACAAAATGTCACATTTTTCTAATTGGTATGGAATTGAACTGTTTTGCAATGATGTTGAATACGTTATGTTTCATTTGTATTTATGCATTTGTCTTTCTTGGCCTGATATTGATTTCTGAGGAATTTGTGAGGTTTACTTTTTCATGTTATCTTAATTGGGTGACAAAAAAATATTTCCATGTGAAAGGGAGTACAATTCTCTATCGTTGACCGATGGGTACGTGGATGAGGGTGTATAGCAGTAGATTGGACAGACAAGCCAGCGTGCCAAATCATGCTGATACAGTGTTCACACACATTCTGAAGTTAGTTTGCAAGATACTGCAACCAAGATTTGGATTTAAGGACTGTCTATCTTCAGCTTGCTAATGGAAAAAGGTTAAGATCATATAATACAATATGGCCACAGTTACACGATTGGGGAAGAGGCATCTTACACTTTCACATGAGAGAAACGTATCCACCATATATCAGACATCACACCACTGCACTATCACTCCTATGCCCGGGGTGGTTTCTATTCAGATCTCTTCTGAGATCCAAATGTCCTTCATCCTCATGTTCATGACATTCTTCCATGTATTATGAGTTCAAATCCGTACCACATGTGGAGCATGGCAAGGCTTTGCTAATGATGTGTGATTAAACATGGGTGTCCTTGCTCTCTCATATTTTCTGACAGGTGATGTTTAGTTTTGGCATCCACCACGTTCCTTTCCCTTGTCTCCTGCTGCTCCCAAGGTTGGAGCACCAGCGCTGGCCTCTGTAGACCCAGGGACGTTATTTATTTTGGGGGGGTTTGTAAAGCGCACTGCAGCCCTCAATGTTGCTGTACCAGTGGATTATGTGGATCTCTCCTCTGCTTGTTCATCATGGCAATGAGGAATGCTGAGTGCGTGTTGTCCGCTACTTCGTTTGCCCACCTGGCTGTGCACCTTATTGACCACGTCCTGTAAACGTGATTGCCTTTGTCCATGTGCTAGATTATCATCCTCCACCTGCACTACTTGTCTTTGTGCTCTGGCTGCACCTTGTAGCCGGTGTGTTGCTGTATTTATACAGGTACATTAAAAAATATATTGTCAATTGTGCACACAAATAGTTTGAAACTACCGCACACATGGACCATTTGCTTCTACTTTTTGAAATGGTGAAGGTATTGCATGTTCTACATAGCTTCGACTACTCCCTCTTAGCTGCCTTTGGTTGATTTAGGAATGCATCCGGATAAACACTCCTTTGTCGAGACAACAACATTCATCTACATTCAGTTTTGAAACAGCGTTCTGAAGTTTCATATCTCTTGTATTCTCTTGTATTTTGTTAATTTACTGGATTGGTGTTTTTGTTTCTGTTGGCTTTGTTCTTTCATGTTCCCATGTGTTATTTCTTTTACTATGGCACCTGCCATTGCTGTTCTTAAAGAATGTGACGCCCCAAATACATGAATGTGTCTGGCTTTTCGTAGAACAATAGCATTCATTGCAGTTTAAATCTAGCCTTTTTCTTGACAGCTACTGCTCACTGTTTTAGATAAACAGTTGATAAACATGGCTCGATAAACCTAGAACGACTGGATAACGGTATGTCCTAGTATGTGCTTTCTGTGATGCATATGACGAAAACTATACACAAAAGACAAACAAAATGCAAAGGAAAGGGATGCAAACTAAGCAATGTTTGGCCAATCGGGCTCGAAATGAGGACAGTTGTTTATTCACCCAGCAACGTGTCATTTGATGTAAAGTGACAGTAAAATGAATTGTGTTACTTTGGACTGTGCTGGGCGTTGGTAACGTTTTATTTCTTGGTGGCTATCCTGCTTGAAGAACGCTGGAGGACCTCATATTTCCTCTACTTTGTACCGTGCAAAGTCTGCTCAAACCTGCAACATTGCCGTACTCAGACGGGCATGCGCATTTGCAAACAATTATCCTGGTGAAAGATCTGCTCCTGCGGGCACCAATGCGTAATTGGTGTATGTTTGAATACACTATGATATACTGTGCCCATTACCTTTCCAAAGAACCCTGCATATAATTGGACGTGTTATTTCCTTTCCCGTCATTACTTGGGGCAACAGACCAGACTTAATTAAGAATATACCAGAGCCTGTTTTGTTTGTCTGGAAAATACCAAAGGTCACTTAGAAAGAACATAAATGAGAAAATGCGGTTGGAAACGTTGCCACCAGGCAACTGCATAAGTACACCTTTGTAATCTACTGTAGCAAGCTAAACATCACCGGCTATGTCTAGGAAAAAAGTTACAGATTACAGTTGGAAAGAGTTTAGAACTCTGCAAGTATTTTTCGAAACGAGAGATCATAAATCAACATGTAACCTGCCACAAGCAAAAGAGAGTTGTTCTAATGACTTGTACAATATCTTTCGTCCACGAACCAGGCTGTCGCTCTACAGCATTACAGGAGCTCTTATCCATCATGAGTTGATAACAAGGTAAAGTGAATGGACAGACATTGCGCTTATGGGTAGGTGGATAGAACGAATAAACTGAAACATATTCCTCTGCAGGCAAAATTAAATTATACACAGTTTTATAAATTACCAACATAAAAAAGAGATGTACACAATAAATGGAAAAAAAAATAAGGTGGCAGGCCTGAAAGGCTTAGAGTATGAAACAGAGAATAAATATATATTATATATATATTATAGTGCAGCAATAGTTAAGGTGGGTTGGAGACACATAGGAACCTCTCAAAATTCTATTGTTAATAACATTTGATTTGAGTAACGGATTGACCGAAATTTCGAAAGTGATTAAAAGTCTGCGGCACCTAGAGATTAGAGATTTCATTTTAGTAAAGATTCACTAGAAAATAATGTTATTAAGCATCAAATAAATAGTTTTTTTTCTCCAAAAGTGTGGCCTACTTCCCATTACAGTCGTTTTCTGTTTTCATGAAAATGATTACTAGCTTGAATTGTCTAGTAGTTTGCATGAGCAGGGTGTATTTGATGTGTGTGTTTTGAAGTTTTTGATTGTTTGTACTCACTGTTGTTAACCACGGGTAGATGTGCCTCTGTGTAGTAGCCATGGCCTATTTGAGGATAAATGCCACTTTGTGTGTTTGTAGTCACAGCTATACATCATTTGGGTTGGGTAAGGATCATACATGCATAGAGTGCTTTAGGGGTTAGGGGTAGGGGGAGATGGAGGAGGACCATGGGGAGCAGAGGGGGTTTGGTAGGCATGTTAGGGACACTTGTTTATAGTATGGGAGGATGGAACTATAATTTTAAGTCAATGGTTTTAGCGATTAGTCACGGCTATTGACAAACATCCATGATCGGCTGTCGAATATTCATGTCTACAGATAGCACATGCGTAGGCGCATGAAATGATGTACAGTACACCATGTAGAAAAGGATTGGTGTTTTATTAAGTATAACGATTAGCCCACCGCCTCTGTCAGCAACACAACTGAAATGATTACTTAACATTCTTCCTAAGTATGTTTCCCTTCACATTCCATATTCTACAGCTGCTCATAGTTACCCTGTTATGGTTTTACACTAAGATATTACAGTGCAGCTACATATTTTTGTTATTTGATTGGTTGAGACAGTAGGCTTGGTTATATTTGTAGCCCCGTCTAAACATATACATTTTCTGTGTAATAATCATATTGTTATGTTCGATGTTACTGCACAGCATTTTATTTGTGTGTGTTATTTGATGTGCTTAGGTGTTCTCTTCTTTTATTTTAATTTTTGTTGGCCAGTTTAGATAGATTTTTAGGTTACATAAAAATGTTTATGTAGCCGCAAATACAAACTAGGGCCTGTCGAATAGCAGTGGCTATGAAAAATGGTAGGTAGTGAAATAATAGATTTCTGTCAGTTTCATTGTTTTTTATTGGTTATTGTTACTTTTCATTTTGTGTAGCTGACTGTGATAGGTTCTGGGGAAAATGTGCCATCCATTTTAGTAGTTTTATTGGTATATAGTCATCTTTGTTTGGTATTCATTTTGGAAAGTATAAAATCAACCATTTTCTGCAGTGTAATTCTTTTGATTGCAGAACTCTACCTGTTTACATGGAAGGAGTGTGGGTGATATGAAAGTAAGTGTTATTAAATGTTTATATGTTTTAAGGTTTATTTGCAATGTTGTGTGTTTTAGTTGTAGTAGTAACTGCTAGAGGATGGTGTTTATTACCATTTGTTTCACCTGCTCTGATTGCGTGGCAAGTGTTTTTTAATGTATTGTTTAACTTTCACTAACATGGACCTACACAATTAGATGTGTCTATCAGTGACATTTATGTATAGGCATTTAGTTTGTGTATTCATGTTAGTGAGGTTGAAGTTGTATGTGATTGTATTTGTTGTAATTTTAATGCAGTTTCAGCTAAACACTACTCTTAGATGTTTTGAGTTTTCTGTGAGGTAGTTCAATTGATGGTGTTTTGTAAATTCATTTCAGTTTTTTTTTAATTTTTATTTTGTTGTAGCTGGATTTTTATTTCCCAATGACCCAATGATAGGTAATTATGTCGAAAGAGAACAACAGTGTTGTATGCACAAATATTGTTTCTTATATAGTGCATGTGATGCACTGCATGCAAGATATGAGGGTCATCAAAACAGTGTATTAAATGGTGTTTCTTAAAGTGTGTGTATTTTCTAACTGATTATGTTTTCTTTTTTTTCAGATAGTAAGGATATATTTTTTTTTAAACACAGATGGGCTGTTTAACATTGGAGGCGCGGTTAACCGCAGCAGCGACCAGGAAAGGTTGTATCCGTGGGTTAGTAGGACCATACCCTGCAGCTATAGTCCTCAATGAGCAAAAAAGTACACTGTTCGTACCCGAAGGAGTCTGATAAGATAAGAATGATCTATTATGTATTATATTTGTAAGACTAATCTATTATGTATATATTTATTTTAAAAAATACTTTTTTACCTTTTGTTATATGTATGTATCATACTGTGTTTCGTTTCCCATCTCCTATCACTGTAGTGGTGTTGTACTGCATTGGGTTTTAAGTTATATTGTAGTGTAAAACTTGAAGTGAGCTCCCGCAGACACTCTTATAGCCATGGCTGGAAAACATGGGGAGCCATGGGATTTTTGGTAGATGTGGCTATTGAAAATATTTGAAAATAAATGTAATGTAGAATTTGTTTATGTGTATTGAGTGTGTTTGGAGATTATATGTGTTTGGACAGTCATTTTTGTTTTTTTTCAATATAATTGTTAGTTTTATTTTGAATGACTATATAGAATGCACTTCTAAAATCCTGATTGTGCTGCATTTTCTTCTGGTGCTTTGTGTCCAGCATCATCTTTTTTATGTCTTCCTCTGTGGGATACTTGTCTACATGCATGTAGTTTTTCATTTTGGTGTGGTAAAAAGAAATATTGCTTTCCACTTCAGACATTAGTATTAGCAATGGAGGAAGAGTACATAAGGAGAGAGGTGTAGTGTTTGTATTTACTTTTTGATTGGTTTTTCATTGTCTGTGTGGTGAGTGGTTGCCAATAGTATGACAAGTACCTCAGATGATGTTGAATTGTTTAACCTATCAGAGAATGTATTTTTTGATTGTTATTTTTATATGTCAATGACATTGTAGATTATATTTTATAATTATATCAAGAGTTTTTTACATAGTAAATGTGTGTTGTTTAGAGTGAGGTGTGGTTATAGTGTATTGTGCTATTTTTAGTGTTATAATAATTTGGCATTTATATAGCGCTACGAACCCTCAGGCATCTGAGCGCTGCTTATTATTACCCACGGTGTGTGGTGCTCATTTATCAACCTCGGAAGGATGAAAGGCTGAGTTTGGCACCGCTGGGATTCGAACCTGCATTAGCAAGCTCTGCACAGGTGTCAAAGCGAGCGCTCTACTCGCTGTGCCACTTGACCGGCTAGTGTTATATTCATTGTGTATTGGACATTTGAAACATGGAGACAATTTCATTAGGGAAAACATTTTGATTGTTCAGAAGACTTTGGATAATGTGATAATGGGGTCCATATTGATGTTGAGGATATAGATGTGTTGGGAAAGCATTGGCATACAAAGTCATTTTGGTTTTATAATATTATTTTAGAAAGAGTGTTTGAAATGAGAGGTTTATGCTGACATTGTGGAGAAATTATTTTGAAATAGTGCACTTTTTATTTTGTTTGGGAAAAGAAAATTCATTAATCATCTCAAGAAAGTGCATAGAGAAATATTTGTAATTGTTTGGAATTGTAATAGAGGTTGTGTATTTTTGGCAGGTGTAGTTGCGGGTAACATATTCCCTGAGTGGGGTATAGCCATGGGTTCCAGCAAACCAATGGGATGTGGTGTATTTTGGCAGGAGTAGCCACATCTATAATGTTTTTTGATCACGTTCAGATGCCGGTATGGCGATATCAATTTCTGTGCTGTGATCATGGTATTCCCTTGTTTTTACATTACACAATTTCACATGTGTTTCTGATTTCATGCTCTTATGTCTATTGTTATTTTGTTTGAATTATTGCAGCTTGATATATGCTTTTTTTTACGTGTAAAACTTTTATGGGTAGTCGTGGCCACTGACGGTTGACCTGATCTGCGGCTATGAATGCTACAATCGTACGTCGAGCTTTGTGGCAGGCTTTGGTAGCCGCGGGTATGTACCCGTTAGCTGTACCCGCAATTTTAACTGCTTGTGTTTTGCTGCTGTGATCATATTATATTATGGAAGTTTTAGCACAGATTTCAATGTGTGTTTCTGTTTGGATGCTCTCACCTGCTGGCATGTGTGAATTACATTTGAAACCTTTGTGATATGTGTCTTTCATCATATTTGGCGGTACAAATGGGATCAAATCAAAACAAAAACAATCCCCACAGCGAGGTCCGTTACATAGACCTACTGTATTCACTGTCTGGCGACCCCAAGACAATATTTTATAGTACAGAAGAAAACTGTTCAAATTCACATTTTAATGGGAAGGAAAGATGTAACACACAAAAGCTATATCATTAAGAAAAATATTTTATTATAGAAAAAAGACATAATTCTCATTAAAACTCTGTTAAATAATACACAGATTAAGGAACAACCCTAAAACCAGGTTATCAAAAAACAGGACGATTACATACACAACATCAATGTAAAAATAAAAAAACAACCATACCACATTAACTAAAAAAACAACATTTACCATACAAATATCAGTGAAAAATTAATTTGTTGCAATCTATATATAACCCAACATGTCTGTTGACTCTTAGATGTCTGACATTCATCAGGAGTAGCTCTTCTTAAAATTCTACAGTGATCGTCCCCTCCAGTCCTGGTGGGCATGGATCTAAACTTGATCCTTAATGCAATCTTGGGATCTGTGTATTCCAAGGATCCAATGTCGCCAATAATACAGTCACATCCAGCCGGATATCAGCCGCTTATATTAGTAATCCTTTTCAATGGATTTGAGTAAGAACACACTTGCAAAATGCGGTAGCCAAATGTGTTCCCAAAAGATAATAAACCTTTGAGGAGAATGATCAGTCTTTAACGTGAAATGGCTACTGTGTCAAGTTCTAACTCTTCAAACACAATCTCGAAGGTGTTGCATGGACGGAAGCCATCATGTATCCAACAAGCTTCTCAATCTCAGTTCCTGAATACTCTGTAAATACAACTGGACCCCAAACTTGCACACTTCTAAGATTCTGGGAAATTGCATATTCTAACAATGAAGCTTTTCACTGAGATAGTCTAGGGAATCTATCACTGCTGTTTGATATCTGGGTCATCAGTCACCTTTCAGTTGCTGTGCTTCTTACGCTTGGTGGAGTAGGATGACACAATAGTGTGTTTAAATCCTTTATAGGGGATGGTCCGGGGGCGGGAAACACTGGCCTCTGCAGCTGCAGCTTTCATTGCATTTCCGGATCGAACCCATCCAACGAATATTTGAACATTTTCTGTGTAGCCGCACCTATAGGTGGGTTTTTCAATCTGTGACCAGGGTTATAGGCATGGTTATGTAATTTGAAATTTAAAAAACAAAAGGTGTGTAACGTTCTTCAAGGTATTCTTTGGAAGGATGTGTTGGGGTTTATTGATTGCTATATGTTGTAATAAAGATGTTTTGGGCATGTACGTGTTTGCTTTGTGCAGTCCTCTTTTTTGTACTAGTGATTTGTGAAAGCTATTAAAATGATCTTTTAATTAAGTTTTGACATTCTGATCCCAGAGCTTAGAGTGTGCAGATGGTCTGTGTTGGGCTATTGTGAAGATGTATTCATTCATTGGAGCAGCTAAAGTGATTGTGTGTTTTCTATATGTTATATACATTGTGAATTGTAGGATGTCTAGGGTAAATTAAGTAGGTTTAGGTGTGTGTTTTAGTGAAGTGTATAACAATTGTTTTCTATATTTTACTTCATTGTTTTTAGGAGAGTGATGAAACAGTTTGACAAGTAATGGTATAGTTATGTTACAACAAATGTATTTGCAAGTAAAGCTTATTTCTCACTGACTTTGGAAGATGGAATATGCATATGAGTGAATAAGAAACCCTACGGTGAACTAAGCACTATAATTCTAGCTTTGTAAAATATAGGATTTGTGCAAGTGTGTGCTTTATTATTGGACATTAAGCTGTTTCTCTGTGACTCTATATTGGTGATTGTGTAGTGTGTTAGAATTGTGGAAGTTAATTTGAATTGGTAAGTTTGGAGTGATGGTTTTTCTATTGAGAATTGGTTGGGAATGAATAGAGATGTATAGTGGGATGGGGAATAGTATTGTTCATGTGGTTTGTTAAGGTAGCTGTATGTGGGTGCTCAGGGGACTTGGCTGTAACATTCCTAGTTAGAGTGGGGATGGGAAGTGGAGGGAGAACATAAATGCTATTATGTCTTTTTGAGTAGCAATAGTAGTAATTAGAACAATGGTGGTGGGAGAAGCAAGGGCGTGGTAGGCCCAGTTACATAACCGACAGTATGCTGAATGGGGTGTGAATGGAGTTGGCTTTTAGTTTTTAAGTAGAGTTTTCTCAGGTGTAAAAAATGCAGCTGAGTGGAGCAACTAATTGGCAAAGTGTTATCTTGGAGCTCTCTTCTCTTATAAGATTAGCACTGACATAGATAGATGTAAAAAGACTAGGGGTGCATAGTGGAATGGGGAAAATAGTATTAGTGATGTGGTTTGCTAAGGTAGCTGTATGGGGGTGCTCACAGCACTTGGCCATTAAAATACTAGCAAGATTGAGGATAGGCAGTGGAGGGAGAACATATATGCTGTTATGTTTTGTTGAGTAGCAATAGTAGTGATTAGTTTGTTGGGGAAAAATTGGATAGCGGGTTAGGCCATTGGTTTATGATGCTTAAATAGGTGGTAATAGGTTTGGATGTTCGTTTTGCATATTTTGTTTATGAGAGTGGCTAAGGAAGACTTATTAAATGGGTGGATTGGAGAAGCAAGGGTGTAGGTGGCCCTGTTATATAACCGGCACAATACTGAATGGGGTGTTTATGTAGTTGTCCTTTATTTTTTAAGCAGCTTTTTCTAAGGTGAGAAAGCATAGCTGAGTGCAGCAAGTAAGTGGCACATCTATAATGAATTTTAAATTTGGTCAAGTTTTACTAAGAAAACTTTTAAAATGTGTGCAATTATTTTTCATGAGGGGGCATCCATTGATTGTGAACATTTCAGACAGCAAGCTAGATTGCCAAAGGCTTTAAAGAATGCTTACCTATTGTTGTTATAGCCACAGTTTTAAAATATATGTGTGATATTCTTTATGAAAATGGAAAAATAGGGTAATGTATGTTTTATGTAAAGTAGTAGAGGGATTGTTACTAGGATGCACTTTAAAAATAGTATGTAATACATGAATAGATAATGTTCAGAAGATTGGTGAGGATCCGTATAGATAGGGGGCAAAGCTATACTCCGCCCAAAAAGTGATCGTCCTATGGGTTGAGCAACTTAAACATAACTACAGGCCCTGTAATATATGCACTGAAAAAACGTGAGTTTAAGTGTAGTTAAGTTGAGCAGATTTAATGCAACAAAACGCTTACAATTTGGTGGATGTCGGGAGTCATGACCAACTTAACTCAATGCGTTCCCGTTGAAAAGCCCATTATCACATACACATTTTAAGAGAAGGCAGTCACAATAACATAGAAAATGGCAGCATGGGGACATAGCATTATTGGGGACATCAAAGGGAACATGCCGAGTTAAGCTGGTCATGACTTCCCACATCCACTGAATTTCAAGGGCTTTGTTGCATTAAATTGGCTCAATTTAACTAAACTTTAACTAACGTTTTTTCTGTGAATTTCAAGGATTTTGTTAAACAATTGTTTTTACAGACCACTAGGCATTGTCTCTGTCCATGGTTAGTGACCATGCCCTTCGGCCATGTCCACTGTAGATGTTTGCCCATGAACTTTCTTTTGGACCCATGTATGTCTTTTCTGACCCACTATCCAGGGTGTTTTAAACCGGCCAGCTGGCAAGGCAGTATCTTTTAAAACACTACCTTTCTTTCCCACTCACTAGCCATGGCCTTCACCCATGACCAATGGCCTGACCTTTAGCATTGGCTCCTTTATATGTTGACCCAATAGCTTTCCATCAATCACACTAGCCATGGCCTTTGGCCATGTCCAGTGCCCAGTGCATTTTGGTGGTGGCCACTTTACATATGGCTCCAATAGGTTTCCTAAATGGGCACTCTAGCCTTTGGCCATGACTAGTGGCTCCGGCTTTTGGCCATGGCCACACCACTAGGTTTCTTTTGGGCACACTAGCAATGGCCTTTTGCTGTGGCCCCTTGACAAGTTGCCCACTACATTATGTTGGGGCCCACTAGCTATGGCCTTCGGCCGTATTGCACCATTCGGTTCCTTAAAGTAACCCAGTAGCTATAGACTTTGGCCACAGCCATTACCTCCCAGCTCACTGTAAATGTAAAATTCCCCTTTTTTTGTCTTAAGCTAACTTTTTAACTCTCTCTTTTAAAATAAATGTTCCCCACATAACTGCGGTAATCAACGTACTACAGATAACTGCAGTCATCTGTAAATGCACAAATATCCACAGTTATCCATCAAAAGTGCACAAAAAAAACTCTACCCTGCCCTCCCTTGCGCTTACCAAGTGCCCTCCTCCTTGTGCCATGCTCCTCCAACTCCCCTTAAGTTATTTTTTCCCTCCCTAGCCCTCTCGCATTCCCCCCAACACTCTGCCTTTCATCTGAGGAACAATCTAGTTTTCTTTCATAACCACAGTTATCCCTCTGGATTGACCCCAGTTATGTGAAAAGGTTTGAGCTCTAAACTTGGTCCCCAGGCCCCCATTCCCCCAACTACCCAATTTCACATGGTGTCCTCTTTCCCCCTCCCCACCTCCAGCCTGATGCCATGTCCTCATTTTATTTTTGCTAACCCAGGTTAAACCCGTTTGAGATGCGGTTATCTCTCGCATCGAGTAAAAAAATGAAATGGTGGCTTATTCATTTCTGAAAAGGCTTGCTGATGCATTGGGGATCACATATATAGGTATAATTTTGGGAGAAGGGGGCTATTGGATGGACTGACCCCAAACTAGTCAAGGCAATTAAAGTCAATGCTAGGCACTGTATCTGGTCTACATCTTCCAAGTGGTTTTTATGCTGCAGCTGTTCAAATACTGCATTTTTTCTCTATGGGAAAACGAATGGGAGTAGGCTGAAAACCGTGTTTTTATCTTTTCTTTTTTGAAAAATTGTTCCCAAAACATCCAGATGTCACCAGTGATGTCATCTGCAATGTCATCATTGTGGTCATAGACTGTGCAACAGGGGGCGTGAAGTTAAGGTGGCTTTAGCTGAATTTCAGGGGTATTGTTGCATTACATTTTCACCTTAACGTTCCTGCCCCTTCCTTTGAAGCTAAGCAGGGTCTGTCGCAGTTGAATGGATAGGAGACATGGGTGCCAATCCGGTCATGACCAATGATTGTTCACCCCTGACGTCACTGTAGCTGTAAAAATATCTAATTTAAAAAAAAATAATTCTTTAGCATGTATACAGAACTACAGATACCCTTGGTCATCTGTGTCATATTATAGCCGTGAATATCAGAAAAACAGCCACAAAAGTAAAATGCTTTCCTGCCCTCCAAGCCTTCACCAAGTGTCCCCCTCACCTGTGCCTGCTCTCCGCACGCCCCTGATGGCCCCCCCCCACCCCCCCGGCCTTCACCATTTTCCCCCACAACAAACGCTGTTTCTGTGATGCAGTTTGCTTTCAAATGTCGCATATTAGTACCTATTCTGTCCATGTATTTGCATTTGTATAGCTCACTGTCCATAGTCGAGGCTACAGAAAAGCTTTATGTTGAAAACTCAGATCCTATACCCCCTCCAACTCACACTTTGTCCTCTTACCCCCACTCCAAGACTGATGTGATATACATGTTTTCTGATCTGCAAATGGGGTTTTTCCTGCGTTTGATTTTTTAATACCCTCGGCAATAGCCACGGCTATCTCTTTTATCGAGCAAACACAAAGATGGCAGCTGTTTCATTTCTAAAAACACCAAGTTTTGGCAATTTACCTGAGATATAGCTATCTCTTTTGGAGAACAGGGAGAACAGAGGAGGAGCTTGTAAGAGCAGCACAGGAGCAAGTTAAGGGGTGACTCGCAACAGTATGAACAGATCAGTGGACGTCTGGACAGATAATGTTCCAACTCGAGAGCACACCTGTTACAGACCTACCTTCTCTAGAAGAAGTTGATAGCGACTCAGCATGTGTTGACAGACAAACAGAAATATTTTTGTTTATCCTACTTACACCAAACCCCTCCTACTCTTGTTGAAAAAAGAACAAGGGTCCATAATATGGACACCTGCAATGCTTGAATCATTCAAGGATATGAAAAATGCACTCAGCAACGCACATTTTTTAGCAACCTCAGTTTATAATAAATAGTTTTTCCTTTTTTTTCACATTCCAATGGTGAGGTGATGATGGCTGTCCTCGCCCAGAAAACCTCACAGAGGCACAAGCCTTTGGCCTATTACAGTGGTCATTTAGACCCAGTCATGCAAGGACATTTTCCATGTGAAAAATCATTTTCAGCCGCAGCATTTGCCATAAACAAATTGTCCACAATTACCATAAACTGCCCAAGGACACTCTATGTGGAACATGCAGTGTTTGCTTATTAGAAAATTCAAAATCTGCTTTTACTACCCAATGGGCCTCATTACTAGTTTGGAGGTAGCCATGCCATTAATAAGGGCTCAATGAGAATGGGGAGCATGCTAACAACGGGCCCATTAATGATGGGCCTGTTGTTAGCATGCTGGGCCGCTCGTGGGACCCGCTAAGGACGTCTGGTAAAACCAGGTGTCCTGAGCGGGTCCCGCAAGCGGACCTCGTAATGGGGTGGTAAGGGGTTAACAGCTCCGGCACCTTTACCGATGCTGTTAACCCCTTACCGCCCTCCTCGTAATGAGGCCCAATGTGTTTTTGGGTATGAAGTAATTATATCCAATCCATCAATTCACATATTGAGGTGTCACATTGTTAATCCAGCAACGTTTCTTGCAGACCCAGTCCAGCCACATGACTATGTACATAATTGTATTATATAGCCGGACATATTAAATTATCTAACCCATTTTAAAGAAGACCCCTTAGAGGAAGTAGAGATACTTTTCATTGATGAGCCATCAGCAATCAATCAGAACATGGGCTACAGACACACAGGAGTGGCAGTGGTACGATATGAGGATGTGGACATTGAGGTCATATCGAAAATGAGACTTTCATTACACTATTCAGCAAAGAGTTGTCCAGATAGAAGAGGAGGGGGTTTAAAATATCAGATGGCGCACCCGTGCAACATGCAAATTTACTTTCCAGATTAATAAAAACACTGATCCTTCCTTCAGCATTAGCAGTTGTGAAGTGTGCAGCCCATGCTCAAGGTACAGATTTCATATCGAAGTGAAATGATATAGCAGTCACAGGAGCAAAAGAGGCAGCATATTTACCATACATTACAGACAAAGTGCACATATTTTCAAACATTCCAAGACAACAAGTATACATTATTAACCCTTACAATGCCCTACCCATGGTGAAAATAATAGAGTTACAGGGATGCTAACTTCAGCAAGATCAAGCACTCTGGATGAAAGGATGGTGTTCTCTATCGCCCACAAATTTAATATGGAAACAAAACATTTCGGGGAAGCCTGTTACGTCCCAGTAGTTATGCCCCAAGGGCTAATGCCCTTGAACAATTGCATTACTCAGTAAACACATCCAAAGAGTTCATTGCAACAGACCAAAGTGAGAAGTGATTTGTCCCAAAACACGTGGTTGAGTTCACAACCAATTGTGTAACATGCCAGTGGTATATACCGCAGGACAAGCAAATAAAATATGATTTTGCCAACATTGCCACACCCTTCAGGGCCTTTTTGAGATCTCCACATAAACATTGTATATACGCTTAACAGATGCAATAATTTTTGCTATTTGATTGCTGTTGTGTGCCTATTCTCCCGTTGGCTGAAAGTAGGTCCATGTGGCCACTTTGATGCCAAATCTGCAGCTAAATTCTTCATATGCGAGGGACCACATATTTTCAACAACATCTTCAAAGAAATCACATCCCTATTAGGGATAAAATATAAACTGTGTTCAGCTTACCACAACAGGAATTTGAAGCACCTCAACGGCTTGCTAAAAGATTGCCTTGTGAAGATGTGCAAAACACTTCACAAAAGCTGGCTGCATTGCTTGAATTTAGCTCTATTTGCTTTAGGGAACCAGCCTGGTTCCGATCATCATTTAACTTTTCACGGGATCATAATGGACAGGAGACTGTGAGCACTTCTCACTCCTGTCCGCACAGCTTCTGATGCTCATAGTTCAGCAGTTTCCTGGCTATCCTAGGTAGCTTACCAATTCTTTAAGTTCATATCCCAACATGTTTGGCCCTGGTGAAGTCTGTTAAACCTGCCAACAACATAAACACTGATACCACAAGAAGAAGCATCACTGCTGCAGCAACCAAAATGTCATCTGGGTGACAAGGTCTTTATTAAGAATTACACATGAAAGTGGCATCAACCAAGATTCCTTGGTCCATTTGAGGTGACTTACGCTACACTGACTGCTGTGAAGGTTGCTGGCCGAAAAATCATGGATACACATGTCAGACGTCTGGAAAGACATAGTCCACCACCCCCTTCCCACAGAATAGAAGGGGGGAGCAACAAGGCAAGTTGTGGCCAGTTAACTGTAACTTTTTAAACATAGTTTGCCTTTTTGGGTGATTAGGTTGTCTTTATCCAGCTTCACAGCAGAGGAACCATGGAGTAATGAAATATATGTTACTAGTGTTAGTGCCTGTGTACATGGGGCAAAGTGCAGGTTTCCAGTGAAATTGAAATCCAGCCTCTGGAGGTTAATCTGAGACCTTGACTTTTACTTCAACGTATTAATCACAGTGGTTAGGCTATTATGACTTGAGGCAGATAGCAGGTGTTAAACACGCTCTTGTTGGGCCTTTCAGTACCTATTAACCAGCATAGGTATTGGAGTCATTAGTGGAGGAGGCCGTAACCGGTGTCTTTTCCCAGCATGGTTTACGCATGGGCCGCAGCAGCAGTAATGCTGCACAGATTCAGCCACACTTCCAGGCACTTCTTCTTACACTGACTGCCAGCCCCTCCGTGGTGCATGCAAGGGAGCTGAGCTGGATTTGTGTGGTCTCCCGCGGTATGGTTGTGGTCTCTGGGCTCGGCCTGAACGAGAATTCTTGCAAGTGATTGAGGGTCTGTTTACTTTAATTTATTTATGATGCCGGTAGCATACACAGAGTTTTCTCCTGAGCTCCATGCCTCACAGATGCGTAAAGCTATGAGGTATAAAGCAGCACCCCCAACATCTGGGCCGCCCCTTCTGAGACCCACACATGCTCATGGAGCAGCCTATTAATTGTGCTTTCAGCACTCAGGCTTTAATAGTGTGGATGGTGATATACTCTATGTGGCATTTCTTTGTCATGCAGAGGAGGCTGGAGTTTATAGTATGACCACTATTTATCCTGTTGCAACAGCTCCCTCGGACGGGGGCAACAGACAAAGCCATGCATCGGACAAGCATACAGGGACAAACATACATCTGGCCTTTTATTATATTGGTAGATGTTTCATTGTTGTTTTCTTTCTTTTCTCCCTTCCTTTCAAATAATCAAAATAACCAGAATACAATCACTTTAAATTGTTGTTTAAACATTTTGCATACTTCCTTTAAAAACCTTACAACATTCAATGTTAGAGAAACATTTTTCACATGAAGCATTTTTAGCCATAAACATTCCAATGATACAAATTGAGGAGTACAGACATGTTTCCCAAAATATAACAATCTCTGTAACTTTAGTGCAGGGCAATAGATCAAAAGATGTATCAAGGATTCAGTAAACTGGTTATTATGACAGTACCTAAAGCAAGCAAAGTCATATGATTTGTTGGTGAGTCTGAAATTTAAAATGTCATTAGTTGGCAAAACATTGAAATGGAAGCGCATAAAATTGTTTCAAACTTTTTTCCCTGGGAATTGAATCCGGTAGGGTTCACGTGTACTAATTCTCTTTTTATAGGAAATTATGCGACAGTGAAGTTTCAGACAGGAGGTTGCGTCTATTGTTTTAGACCAATCATAGAACCGTTTTTTCTTTTTTAGAAAATTGGGTTTATTTAACAATGTAGTATTTGAAGACCCAATCTCACGCAGAATTAACAGACATTTAGTACTTTGTTCTTGAATATGGCCTTTACTACCTCTACCCTCCCTCCCTTTAGTGCTGAGGAGACAATAGAGATTTGATGTCAGCTCAGACCATAATTTCTTCATTATTATTCCACCAGACTGGAGAGTGACTGAAGGCCCAAATCATATCTTATAGCCGAAAAAGGGATACAGTGAGCTACATGAAATAGGACCTTTCTCCATATTACAGCCTCATACCATTCAAGTTTGCTCAGTATCCAATATGGCAGAAGTTCCAGACCATATATTAATGTGGGGATAACCTTGGCAACATAAAATACGTCATAGCCGGTAAGAGCTAAATTTGACCACCTTTTTTGTTCACCTTGCCCCTCTGCGTAGCTAGTAATAATGCTTTATTTTTCAAAAAGATCCCATACAATCCTCTGCTAGGGTGGGCCACAATTGGATATCCCAAGTAGACCACATGATTCATAGCTTGAATCTTAATCTTATTGATTGACCAAGTAAATGTGCATTTCTTGTGAATTCTGCACGCCTTTAATATATCAGTTTTGTTAGGGTTAATAACCTGATTATTTAATCCCATGTATTCCGTAAAGCTATTCAGTAATCGCTGAAGACCAATGGGGGTCACATCCATTAGTATGAAGTCATATGCATATGCAGAACATGAAATTTGATTATCGCCAATTGTTGATGTAACTAGAGATGCTTTACTTAGATGATGGCCAATATCCGATACAAATAGATTGAATAATGTTGGTGCAATTAGACACCCCTGGCTTAAACCATTGAAGGTAGGAATAGCTTCGGACACTAGGCCTTCTTGATTCATTCTCACCCTAATAAAGGATTCATTATGAGGATCAACCAGAATACTCAATAGGTCAGAGGGCATACCCAGTATGTGTAATTTATGCCATAACGTCCTTTGGTCTACTAAATTGAATGAATTACACATGTCCATTGAAGCAACATAAACTGCAATATAGGCTTTAGTGATAATTTCATGTTGAAAAGTGGTCAATATCAGTCCTCCACAGTCAGTGCCCAAGCCTTTACGGAAACCCAACGGAAATACATTCGCAATGTTCGCTACTCCAGTCTTTTATATGTCTAAAAATGACAGAGGCAAATATTTTCGCATCAACATCCATTAAAGATATTGCTCTATAATTTTGAGGGTATAACATATCACCCTCTTAAATATGGGGCAGATGTAAGAGGTTTTCCAAGAATTTGGGATTGTCTTGGTCCGCAATATATAATTAAACAGAATGAAAAGAATGTTGGCACACTGATCACTATTCTCCTTAATTATCACAAACGTAAGCGGATTAGGTCCCCCCAATCTTGATCGACAGGCATTAGAAATACTTTTCATCACATCACCCAAAGTGAAATTAACTGACCAGGTTTGTTCCCTCCCTTCAAAAACCAGAGACGTAGAATGGGATCCTGCCTTATATAATTCTCTTAAATAAGAGTCCCAAACCTCTTCTCTGACTGGATTCGCTAGCATTAGGTTTTGTGTCCTTTCTAGATCATTGAGCAGAACCAAAAAAGGAGTGTGAATTATTTTTATATAACGAGGTAAGCATACTTTTCACTGTCTGCATGTAGAAGTTTGGCCCTGTACATGCATAAAACCAAATAGTCGGTAATACTTAATCCTTTACTCTGTTGGACTGCAATTAAAAGGCCCACCTTGGACGTCCACCTGGACCATGAAAAGCAGGTTCCACAACAATACCATATCCTTCAAATCATGGGAAGCCGGTAATATATGTTTCTTGGAGACATAAGTGGGAGTCATTTCGAAGATGTTCACTTAAACGTTTGTCAGTACAAAGTACAGAAAAGTCCCGGACATTCAAGGAAAGCAAGGTCAAATACTTTCATGTCATTCATCTGCGCTATAGGTTCTCTTAGAAAAAGGGCAAGCCACCTCCAATTGTCCCTCTCATTTTTAACATCATACTCATCTCTCCCTCTTCCAGATCTATCACTTAAGGCGATTGCATTTGGGGGAAGCATTTTTACCATTTCATCCTTCGCATCGTATGCATCCATGTGTTTGATTTTGGTTTCAAAGGGCCTTAAGTCATAGCTTAGTTTTAAAAGATTTTCGGTTTCATTTAGAATAATTTCATAGACCATTCCAGAGGGGATTAATAGTCTCATGTAATCATATTGCCTTAGATGTATGAAGTCCACTAACTTGATAGCTTTAGATGTCAATAGTCTCAATTAAGGTATTTAATTAAATAGTGCCAGTATTTGTCTTCTATTTAGATAGTTCAGACCTCCAGTATCAAACATACAGTTCAGAGTTACACTTGGGTATACCTGAAATGTTGGTTTGCCAAAGGGTTATTTAAATACTCCTTCATAAGTTGCCTACCCCACTTGGGTCAGCCATTCTCCTTCTGTTCAGCGTCTATAGTCTGCCTTCCTTCCCAACTACCCATGATAGTACCACTTAGGTTAACTGCTCAATCTCATTTTTAAGGGCTGTTCTAAACTTGCTAAGCCAGCCCTGGGACCACCAGCCGTAATATTGTCTCCAAAGGCTGCCGCCTGTGAGTTTGACTGCTCAATCGCTGTTATAGGGTCGGATTTATCTGAATAATCACCAGCCATCTGGAGTCTTTTCCCTCTTGTATAATCTGCTTGATTATATCTCTAATGATGGATTTGGATGAGACTATTGTAATGATGTATTACACATACAGAATGTTAATCTGTGTCCCTATGGAACGCCTACGCGCTCCTACGCTCTCACCGGAGAATGTAGATGGTCACTCGAGCACTGGCGGTTCCAACCTCCGGGGGCCTTACATAAAGCTCTTGTAAAAGCTTCTTTGGTGTCGTGCCTCTTTATTACAATTGTCGGCGAGGCACCCCTGTGGCCCCCGGAGTACATCCTATGCACCGCCGGCCAGCCTGCAGCCCGCAGCCACACAGCAGCTGCACGCTCACGGGTGCACTTGGCGCCGCTGTCTGCCACGGCCTCCCGTGCTGATCGGCCGCCGCAGCGATACCGGAGAGCGGCCCCGGTCCATGAAAGCAGCCCAGCAGTGAGCGCTGGATCTATCAGGTACCCCTTTTATCCATTCCTAAGGGTTTGCGAAGGACCGGGCCACAGAACAATAAGTGCATCTTACGAATCACCCTCCAACGGTGATTCGAGGAAAGGACTTTCGAACGTAAGATCGCGCACGGCCATTTTGTATGTTTGCCCTTGGTTTCTATGCTAACGAGACGCTACAGAGTTCACTTTCGGCTACCGAGTGCCATCCCACACGTAAGCCGGCTCGCCTCACCAAGTAAACCTACAGGACCACGAACATTGCACACCAGTTCTACACTGCACGATTGGGCTCTGCTTGCATGAAAAGTACCTGTGTCACTGCAAACCATTTTCTACGTAATACACATGTGCCTTGACTCTGAAGGCTCCTCACCAAAGCAGTCGATTTTCTTCCTTATCCCAGTTACTGCTGCTGCTCACAAACATGCTGGCCACACGCCCCTCTTCCCCTCCATTTGAACATATGCTCTGCCTGGCAACTGTTGAACTGTGATCTGAGAACCACAAGGCTTGGACAGTTTACCAATTACCCCGCAAAACACCCTATCTCTCCACACACGTATTGCCAAGCATGCAGAACATTCCATATCCTGCGAAGTTCCTCCCCTGTCCTGGGACTCCGGTGTGCCCGTGGGAGCATTGGCTCGAAAGCTTCCAGGTCTACCTGTGAGCCATTGGGGGCAATAAATTCAACGATGACCTCAAGGAAGCAACCCTTTTAAATTGCATAGGAGCAGAGGCTCTGAGATTGTTTAGGGCACTCCCAGAACCTGACGATGTAGGGGGGGGGGTGGCAACCGCAGGTTTGACACTGCCTTAGCCAAGCTCACCAAACACTTCGGCAATAAAACAAATGTAGTACTAGAAAGATACAAGTTTTTCTCCAGAAAGCAATTGAAGGGCGAATCGGTTGATTCGTACTTAGCATCCCTCAGGGTGCTCATGTCCACTTGTGATTTCACTGGTGTCGGCGATGAATATTTGAGAGACCAGCTCGTACTCAATGTGGCCGTCCCTCGCATACAGCAGAGACTATGGCAGATGAGGAATCCCTCATTAGACAAAGCCACCGAAATAGTGAGGAGTATGGAATTCAGAGATTAATGCATGAAAGAGAGACTGGTCCAGAGAGAGAATATTGAAGTGAAACCTGTAGAAGTCAGCCCTAAGGACAACTCTGGAGAAACCCTTGTGACAGCTGTGAGGAAAGCTCCACAAAGTTCAAGATTCAGCTACGGAAGAGGGAGAGTGTCAATGTATGACAGTCAAAACCCTGTACGCTGCCAAAAATGCGGGTGGCACAAACACCATGGGCCCGGCAAGATCTGTCCTGCAACGAACGTTGAGTGTTACAAATGTGGCCAGTTAGGGCATTTTGCCAAAGTATGTAGAAATAAGCGAGGGAGACCTGGTAGATTTGGTAATGTTACCAGGCGGCCTTTCAGCAGATTTGGGTCGGTGAGAACAGTGGACAGTGATCAAGTGTGTGACAGCATGTTATCCATCAATCAAGCATGCCCACAAGTACAAATCCTCACTGTCACCTCTCCACAAGAGTGCAACGGTCCCTGGGTCTACATGCACATGAATGACATACCTCTTCAGGTGATGATAGATACAGGTTCCCCCTACACCATGGTAGACATTGAGACATTCCTGAAGGTGCTGTCCGGCAAAATCCATGATTTACATAACTCCCCTGTAAGAGCCACGGGTTATCGAAAAACCCCCATCGACACCATTGGGTACACTTGGATTAAGCTTAGATTCCACAACAGAGAAACATACTATAAACTGTTTGTGGCCAAGAACGGATCCTCAGTAATAGGCTGGGAAGAACAAGCTGCCCTCCAAGTGAAAATCCACCCTGGAGAAGAAGTCCTCGTGTTGAGTGTACTCAAAAACGACACTGACATTAAATCTGCTTTGGCCAAACAATTCCCTAAGGTGTTCTGTAATAAAATTGGACTCCTCAAGGTCTTTCAACACAAAATTGTATTGAAAAGGGGTGCCATTCCTGTAGCCCATTGAGTCCGCAGAGTTCCTTTCGGAACTAAAGAAGCGTTAAGAAATTAACTCACACGCCTGTGCGAGGAGAACATTATCCAACCCATAGAAAGCTCTGAATGGCTCGCCCTGATCGTCTTAGTGAGAAAACCTGACAACCCCATAAGAATGTGTGTCGATTTGAGGGACCTAAACAAAAACATATGGATCGACAGGCACCCTCTTCCCAATATATCTGAGCTTCTCTCAACCATGAAGACAGCTCAAGGACTCTCACATCCTTTGTTACACCGTTGGGAGCATTCATGTTCAACAGAATGACTTTTGGGCTCGCCTCGGCAGCGGCGGTGTTCCAGTGGTTAATGTCACACTTATTTTGGAGGCCTTGATGGAGTACAATGCTTTCAAGACGACATCCTCATATCAGCCAGCACAGAGGAGGAGCATGATGCCAAACTTATGGGTGTCCTACAGGTGATCCAAAAAAGTGGGCTCACTCTAAAGCTGGAGAAATGCAAAATAAAATGTAATCAAGTTTCCTACCTCGGCCATTCCATTGACGCTAGGGGCATCAGTCCCAAAAAGAAACTCATGGAAACCATATTGAACCTTGCCGAACCTGAAAATAAAGATCAGTTGAGAAGTTTCCTCGGCATGACGGAGTATTACTCCAAATGTATAAGTAATTATGCCAACAAGACAAAGGGCCTCATTACGACCCAGGCGGTAAGTTACCGCCTGGGCCGTGACTTTACCACCATGGCGTAAACTACGTTTACGCCATGGTGGTTGGCGGACTTACCGCCCCATTCCGACCTTGGTGGGGCGGTAAGTCCCCAATCCCCATTTACCCTTCCCCATTCCCATTTTTGCCCCATAGGGCATAATGGGAGTGGGGAAGGCGTTAATTACGCCACCGTAAATTACGGTGGCGTAATTAACTCCATGGTCCCTTAGCGCCATGGATTTTAACACCTGCTAAAAGCAGGTGTTAAAAGCACCATGGCGCTAGGGGACCTCGTAATTGGCGGTAAGGGGTCGGCGCAGCTAACGCTGGCGTTAACCCCTTACCGCCAGGGTCGTAATGAGGCCCAAAGAACATGAGGAACCTCATGAAGAAGGCAACCAAGTTTGACTGGTCCACAGAATGCGAAAATGAATTTGAAGAACTCAAATCCGACATCAATCGAGCTCCAGCAGCTTTAAGCATGTTTGACTATAAAGCTAAGACAATTGTGTCAGTAGATGCCAGTAAGATCGGGCTTGGTGGGGTCCTGGAACAACAACAGAATGGAGACACTGTGACCATCGCTTTTGCATCAAGGGTGCTACGAGGTGCCGAATTGAACTATTCAACCATCGAGAGGGAGACCCTAGCTGTCAAATGGATTCTACAACACTTCAGGAACCTGATCTGGGGTCTGCCCATTCTACTCAAAACAGACCACAAACCTTTGGTAAATGTTCTTAAATCCAAAACACCTCACCTTATTCCTTGACATCATGCAATACAATCTTCAGTTATGTTACACCCATGGTCCGCAAAACCAAGTGGCCGATTGCCTCTCTAGGTTACCGACCAACCAAGACAACCAAGACATCGAGACTGATTGTTCTGATGAGGACATCATAGCCGCCATCAATCCCGCCATTCGCAGAGATGAATGGAAAAACATCACCAACATTGACCTAGAACAACAAGAAATCAGGAGAGCTATAACCAATGACTGGGTAGGAGTTGGACAAACTCTAGCGGATTTCACACCTTTCAAGGAAGAAATATCCATGGACGAAGAACATATTTATAGGGGTAACATAGTAATTCCAGCCATGGCACTTAGGAAGAAACTACTTTATTTGGCACACGAGGGACACCTAGGGAGGAGTTTGACAAAAAATAGAGTGAGGAACAACTATTGGTGGCCAAACATGTGGAAAGAAGCAGAAGAAGTAGTCAAAAATTGCTCCGCCTGCGCCACCAGTGACAAATCAAAAGTGTTAAGGAAGACTCCCCTACAACCTATAGAACCCCCAAGAAACGTGTGGTCAAAACTTGCAATAGACATCATGGGCCCTTTCGAAAACCTAGAGGCAGTGAGAATATTCATTATTGTGATCATAGACTATACCTCCAAATGGACAGAATGGGGGGTTGTGGAAATAAATGTAACCACAAAAAAGTCACAGATATCCTAACTGAAATCTTCAATAGAGAGGGAGACCCCAAGGATCTGGTCTCAGACAACGGGTCCCAGTTTACATCATCAGAATTTCAAGAGTTTCTCAGAAACAGATCCATCAACCACATCACAACGTCCCTATACCACCCGATCTCCAACGGACTGGTGGAAAGAATGAATAGACTAGTGAAAAGTGCAGTCCAACTAGCCACAGCAAATGCCCTTCCATGGAGGGAAACTCTCAAGAAGGCTCTATATGCATACAGAACACCCCCACATACCACCACCAACACGGAGCCCTTTACTATGATGCGGGGCAGAGTCGCAACCAACCAAATGAGGCCAGCGTGGATCTTCATGGATACCGGTGAGGCAAGAGTGGACAAAGACCAAATTCGGAGAACGGTGAAGGAGAAGCAGGAAAAATACAAAACATATTATGATTCAAGGAACGGAGTAAAAGAAATGTTCATTCTGGAAGGAGACTGGGTTTGTGTCAAAGAACCAAAGAAAACACTCAAGGGCGAATCCAACTTCAGGTCTCCACAAAGAGTCACACGTTGTCAAGGAAAATCTGTCATATTGGACGATGGAAAGAGATGGTCTGGGGATGATCTTGTGAAAATAACAAACGACATCTGCAGATCCAGCACATCCAGAGACATTAATTGTGGCACACTATCAAGAAAAGGCCTCATTCCGGAGGGAACATCATACCACAGGCACATGGAAGATGATGAGCTCCATCCCGGCAATGATGAAGCCTCTGTCGGGAGATTGTCGAAAAGAAATCGGAAGACCATCTGAAATTTCAATAGCGACTACATCTACTATTAACCAGCAGTTGCTTAAAAAAATAATGTTTCATATTTACCCCGTAGTTTCAGTCCTCCCTTGCCCTGTGCCACCCCTCCCTTCTTCCCCCCCTTTTTTCCATCCCTTTTCGTTCCCATAGGTAAGGAGATGTTATGATGGTATACACATACAGAATGGTAATCTGTGCCCCTATGGAACGCCTACGCGCTCCTACGTTCTCACCGGAGAACGTAGATGGTCACTCGAGCACTGGCGGTTCCAACCTCCGGGGGCCTTACATAAAGCTCTCGTAAAAGCTACTTTGGTGTCGTGCCTCTTTATTACAACTATATCTTTGGGATGAGAGCTAAAGGCCTCATTATTAGTACTTTTAGATGTTTCCCCCCTCCATCTAGGCTTGATATAGAATCTGAGTGGGTCATGTGCATATATATTCTAAGCCTCCTCCATTACCACTCCCTCAGTCTGGATATCCCCCAGGGTTTTAGTCATAGGTAAAGACTGTAGCCATGAGGGAACTTTTTGGTTGAAGATTTTAAAAGTGCTTTTCACTGAGTCAGCAAATTGTAGTCTTGCAAAAGTCTTTTCTTATTTTTCAAGGCCTCATTGTAGCAGATGCAAATAAACCAACCTGTCTCCTCTCTAGTGGTATATCATTTGCCAAACCTATTTTCACAGGCCAGTTCTATGTCCTGCTCATAATTATCTTGCTCGAAACATACTAAATCCACCTCCTGCAATGAGGAGTCATGTGGCACAATGTAGTCTTGGCAGTCTGACAACCCCTTTTTCCTCACAAACTTCCTAGAGGATTTGTTCAGGGCAATATATCCCGGAAAGTTTTGCATTTAAGCAATAGAACCCGAGCGTCGGGGGCATCACCGTCTCAGCTAATGCCCCGGGGCCCATAGGTAAGGACCCGAGCGAAAATTGCGTGACCGGGGCACTAAAAGTTTGTTTTTTTTTGTCCTGAAACGCTGCGGCGTTTCGGCGCTGCGGCGTTTCAGGAGAAAACAAAACGACCAAGAAAATGGCCGCCGCCATGGAAAGGGAAAACGGAGTCTGTTTTCCCTTTCCACGGCGTGCATCGGGAGCAGACGCGCTGGGAACACAAGTGTTCCCAGCGCGTCCGCTCCCGAAAAAAGGATCAAAAATAAGGTAAGTGGGGTTGGGAGGGCAGGAGTGGGGAGAAAAAAAAAATAAACGTACCTGCGTCCCCGGCGGGGGACGAGGGAAGCCTCCAGCCGTGTGGAGGCGCGGAGCGGGGATGGGCCAGTGGAGTCTTCACACGGCTGTAGGCTTTCCTCGTCCCCGCCGGGACGCAGGAACAAGAAGGTAAGTGGGGGGGGGGAAAGAGGGAGGGAGGGGATTTAGAAAAAAAAATTCCTTACCCGAGTCCCCGGCGGGGGGCGAAGGCAGCCTCTCAGCCGCGGGGAGGCTCGGAGCGGGGATGGCCCAGCTTCGAGCCTCCTCATTGGCTGAGGGGCTGCCACGCCCCCCGCCGGGAACAAAGGCCGTGGAATCCCGATGAAGGGATTCCCGGCCGGGTAGGGACCTGGCGAGAGCCAATCAGAATGGCTCTTGCCTTCTGATTGTCTCTCGCTGGGTTACTAATGTAATTTACACAATTATAGAAGTTCTTATTAGTCCAATCCTTCCTCTCCCACTCTTCACCTCGAGCTGGAGCCCTGCCCTCTGCCCTCCAGCACCCTCCATCTGCGCTGGACTGATAATCACACGGCGCTATGCTGGGGGTAAGGTATCTGGAGACATTATCATTGACTTTGCGTGGCAATGCGAGTGACTTTTCATCTTGGTCGGAATGCTCACGAATCGATCGTGAATTTGAAACATATGGCTGCTGTGTCCAGCATGATGCGTCCATCTCACTAGTTGCTGCCTGCACCTTTTGTTTCATGTGTTGCCCTGCTAAATGCCACCTTGCCGAGGCCCTCCAAGATGGCCGTTCTTTCGTTTTGTTTGCCATTTTGAGGAATATGTGATTTGTTTCCTGCTTTGGTGGGCCAGCCCCTGCCCCCTCTCCCATTGGTTGCAATTGGCCCCTTTAGCCAATGGCTGCAACCGGGAGGCGGGAGCCGGCCGCACCACCTAAGGCCCACAACGGGGCCCAGCCTCCATCCCCTCTTCCTCTCCCACTCTTCACCTCGAGCTGGAGCCCTGCCCTCTGCCCTCCAGCACCCTCCATCTGCGCTGGACTGATAATCACACGGCGCTATGCTGGGGGTAAGGTATCTGGAGACATTATCATTGACTTTGCGTGGCAATGCGAGTGACTTTTCATCTTGGTCGGAATGCTCACGAATCGATCGTGAATTTGAAACATATGGCTGCTGTGTCCAGCATGATGCGTCCATCTCACTAGTTGCTGCCTGCACCTTTTGTTTCATGTGTTGCCCTGCTAAATGCCACCTTGCCGAGGCCCTCCAAGATGGCCGTTCTTTCGTTTTGTTTGCCATTTTGAGGAATATGTGATTTGTTTCCTGCTTTGGTGGGCCAGCCCCTGCCCCCTCTCCCATTGGTTGCAATTAGCCCCTTTAGCCAATGGCTGCAACCGGGAGGCGGGAGCCGGCCGCACCACCTAAGGCCCACAATGAAGGCCCTGTCTACCGCTGTCCACCGCAGTACGCCGGATCGCAGGCCCCCCTGTGAGTGCCTGTGTGCCCCCTGCCCCTCCGTGAGTGCCCGTGTGCCCCCCTGCCCCTCCGTGAGTGCCTAGTGCCTGTGTGCCCCCTGACCCTTGTGAGTGCCCGTGTGCCCCCCCTGCCCCTCCGTGAGTGCCCGTGTGCCCCCCTGCCCCTCCGTGAGTGCCTGTGTGCCCCCCTGCCCCTCTGTGAGTGCCTGTGTCCCCCCCTGCCCCTCTGTGAGTGCCCGTGTGCCCCCCTCCCCCTCCGTGAGTGCCTGTGGGCCCCCATGTCCCTCTGTGAGTGCCCGTGTGCCCCCCTGCCCCTCCGTGAGTGCCCGTGTGCCCCCCTGTCCCCCCCGTGAGTGCCTGTGTGCCCCCCTGCCCCTCTGTGAGTGCCTAGTGCCTGTGTGCCCCCCTGCCCCTCTGTGAGGTCCCGTGTGCCCACCTGCCCCTCTGTGAGTGCCTGTGTGCCCCCCTCCCCCTCTGTGAGTCCCTGTGGGCCCCCCTGCCCCTCTGTGAGTGCCCGTGTGCCCCCCTGCCCCTCTGTGAGTGCCTGTGTGCCCCCCTCCCCCTCCGTGAGCGCCTGTGTGCTTCCCTGCCCCTCCGTGATTGCCTAATGCCTGTGTGCCCCCCTGCCCCTCTGTGAGTGCCCGTGTGCCCCCCTCCCCCTCCGTGAGTGCCTGTGGGCCCCCCTGCCCATCTGTGAGTGCCCGTGTGCCCCCCTGCCCCTCTGTGAGTGCCCGTGTGCCCCCATCCCCCTCCATGAGTGCCTGTGGGCCCCCCTGCCCCTCTGTGAGTGCCCGCGTGCCCCCCTGCCCCTCCGTGAGTGCCCGTGTGCCCCCCTGCCCCTCCGTGAGTGCCTAGTGCCTGTGTGCCCCCCTGCCCCTCTGTGATTGCCCGTGTGCCCCCCTCCCCCTCCGTGAGTGCCTGTGGGCCCCCCTGCCCCCCCGTGAGTGCCTGTGTGCCCCCCTGCCCCTCCGTGATTGCCCGTGTGCCCCCCTGCCCCTCCGTGAGTGCCCGTGTGCCCCCATCCCCCTCCGTGTGTGGTTGTGTGCCCCCCCTGCCCCTCTGTGAGTGCCTGTGTGCCCCCCTGCCCCTCTGTGAGTGCCCGTGTGCGACCCTCCCCTTCCGTGAGTGCCTGTGGGCCCCCCTGCCCCTCTCTGAGTGCCTGTGTGCCCCCCTGTCCCTCCGTGAGTGCCTGTGGGCCCCCCTGCCCCCCCGTGAGTGCCCGTGTGCCCCCCTGCCCCTCTGTGAGTGCCTGTGTGCCCCCCTGCCCCTCCGTGAGTGCCCGTGTGCCCCCCTGCCCCCCGTGAGTGCCTGTGTGCCCCCCTGCCCCTCCGTGAGTACCCGTGTGCCCCCCTGTTCCTCTGTGAGTGCCTGTGTGCCCCCCTGCCCCTCCGTGAGTGCCTGTGTGCCCCCCTGCCCCTCCGTGAGTGCCCGTGTGCCCCCCTGTTCCTCCGTGAGTGCCCGTGTGCCCCCCTGCCCCTCTGTGAGTGCCCGTGTGCCCCCCTCCCCCTACGTGAGTGCCTGTGTGCCCCCCTGCCCCTCTGTGAGTGCCTGTGTGCCCCCCTGCCCCTCTGTGAGTGCCCGTGTGCCCCCCTCCCCCTCCGTGGGTGCCTGTGGGCCCCCCTGCCCCTCTGTGAGTGCCTGTGTGCCCCCCTGCCCCTCTGTGAGTGCCCGTGTGCCCCCCTCCCCCTCCGTGGGTGCCTGTGGGCCCCCCTGCCCCTCTGTGAGTGCCCGTGTGCCCCCCTGCCCCTCCGTGAGTAGCTGTGTGCCCCCCTGCCCCCCCGTGAGTGCCTGTTGTGCCCCCTGCCCCTCCGTAAGTGCCTGTGTGCCCCCTGCCCCTCTGTGAGTGCCCATGTGCCCCCCTCCCCCTCCGTCAGTGCCTGTTGTGCCCCCCTCCCCCTCCGTGAGTGCCTATTGCCTGTGTGCCCCCCTGACCCTTTGTGAGTGCCTGTGTGCCCCCCTGCCCCTCCGTGAGTGCCTGTGTGCCCCCCTGCCCCTCCGTGATTGCCCGTGTGCCCCCTGCCCCTCCGTGAGTGCCCGTGTGCCCCCCTGCCCCTCCGTGAGTGCCTGTGTGCCCCGCTCCCCCTCCGTGTGTGCCTGTGTGCCCCCCTGCCCCTCTGTGAGTGCCTGTGTGCCCCCCTGCCCCTCTGTGAGTGCCCGTGTGCCCCCCTCCCCTTCCGTGAGTGCCTGTGGGCCCCCCTGCCCCTCTGTGAGTGCCCGTGTGCCCCCTGCCCCTCCGTGAGTGCCCGTGTTCCCCCCTGCCCCCCCGTGAGTGCCTGTTGTGCCCCCCTGCCCCTCCGTGAGTGCCTGTGATCCCCCCTGCCCCTCCGTGAGTGCCCGTGTTCCCCCCTGGTCCTCCGAGAGTGCCTGTGTGCCCCCCTTCCACCCCTGAGTGCCTGCTCCACACTCTTTGCTCTGCGTTCCACCCCCCTTCCTGCCTCCTTCCCTTCCCACCTCCTCACATCCATCCTCTTCTACTACCTTCCTACTCCCCACTCCTTCTCCCTCCTCTCAGACTTCCCCCTCCTAGCACTTACTCCTATCATTTGTTCTGTGACTCTCGATAGCAGCTTGTCTGTCCCCCCTCCTCCCCCTTTGTTCTCTTCCTCCCCCCCTCCCCTACTTTCAAATTTGTCACCGACATTTTTGTTCAGTAGCATGCCTTGTTCTCCTTTACCCTCCGTACCCTTGCCCCCCCTCCCACCCCTCCTCTTGTTACCACCTGCACTGCGTAAATTGTCGTCAGACATAGTAATGTTACTGCTTGCTTTGTTCTCCTTCTATCCATTACCTCTTGCCTTACTTGTTCTATGCACTTGCACTATCAGAAATGTCGACAGGCCTATTATGATAGTTATTTTCACATTCTGTACTGTTTCAAGGACTTTTGCTGAATGTAACTGTATTTTCCTTTGTTCCCCTCCCTCCTTGAAGCGCTTTGAAACACATTGTGTATAGGCGCTATATAAATAAACTATCATATCATATCATATCATATCAATGTTCCTGAATCTATGGGATAATTTCTGCCTATTTCTTTGGAGGAATTGATAGAGGTAGTGGCCCATCTGAAAACCACCAGCTGCAAGGGAGATAAACTTTCTGCTGTCATCATTAAAATGTGTCCCCACCCCCTGTTGCTCTCAGCCATTCACACATTTGTTAACACGTCGCTCATGGAAGGGTTGGTGCCGGATGATCTCAAACAGTCTTGGGTGACGCCATTATTGAAAAAACCTGTTCTCCCCAAGGGAGAGCCTTTAAATTACAGACCCATCACCAACGATGCTTTCCTGTTAAAAGGTCCTGGATCGGGGGGCATACAAGCAGGTGGCCTCTCAATTTAACAATTTCCCCATCCTAAACTGCCACCAATCAAGTTTTCGAGCGGGACACAGCACAGCAACGGCATTGCTATACCTCAAATTGAGGCTCGTAGCATGTACTGAAAATTGACTATCTTCCATGCTCATGCTTCTCGATCTCTCCTCCACTTTCGACCTGGTAGACCATCCATTGATGGTCTCCAGGCTCGAAGAAGTGGATAACTTTTCCACAGCTGCGTCATGCTAGGTTGCATCGTTCCTTAACAACAGGGTTAGTAGAGTTTGTTCTGAGACAGCAGAGATGTGTCCCATTTCCATCGAAGTGGGTGTCCCTCAGGGGGCCAGTCTATCACCATGTTTATACAACATCTTCACAGCTCCCTTCTTCGCCAATGCTGGAGCAGGAAGGGTTATGGTTCACAAACTTTGTGGATGATAGCCAGTGTATCATTCCACTAGTAGGCTACCATGAGCAAGACAAAGCTAACCTGAATAAAGTTTATGCTAGTATAGAAGACTGGATGGTCTTGAACCGCCTAGCACTTAACTTGTCCAAGACCGAGTTACTGATTGTGGGTTCACATGGCACTTTATCCAAGCTAGCATCGGCTTACAAGGGTTTCCTACTGGGTTACGTGTATATTCCTACTTTATAGAAAGTTAAATCCAAGCAATGTTACCAGTATTCCAGCGCCCAGGTGATCAGGGTTCTTACCGAAAACCCACTAATAATTACTATGTGTAAGTGGTTCAATATGCATTACGTGGAAAGGGCAGATCACGACTTCTCTAGATATCGACAAAAAAGCATCACTGCCTTTCCTTAAAATAAAAATGACAACTGCCTGCCAAGTGGCTTTCGTTACACAGGCATCTTAAAACAACATGTTTCTAAAAGTTCACAATACCATTTCCTTCATTAAGAAAGATCATGCTGAAAGTGCATTTGAAAATTGAAGTGAAGACTTTGTAGAAATTGCCTCCTTACAGTAAGTTAATCGGTAATGTTAGCACCCCAGTGGGCCAGAGCTAACAATAGAGCACGTTTCATTAATGTTTTCAGAAACCGTGTTCGCATTGTGTCGATATAATCGAAATGGCAATAAGTAAGGCACAGGTGTCCAGCTCATTGCACCTCATGCAGGCAGAGATTTTCCCTTGGCTAGATGTAGCATCTTTGAATGTGCCTGTTTAATAATTGGGTTTATGTTTCTGAAGAACATTTACCATATACATTAAAGTTTTCATAATTTAAAATTGTAATTTAAAATATAAATAGCCCAGCTCTCATGCTGGCAGTAATTTCTTCAGTAACCAAGAGAAACTAATTATGCCTTTTATACAGAATTTTCATTTCCACTCTCCCGCTGGATCCAAGGCAATGTACTTGGGAGTAATGATTCAATGATACAAAGATACAAATGAAAAACAACTTGGAAACTCGCGTTTGAGAAGAAGAATACAGTGTGATGAAGTATGAAACCATAGAATGAGTGTCATGTGAAAGGGTGGAGCAAACACAAGTGTGCTTAATGGGTCCTTCCTAAAAAGGGATTGGAGAGTAATTAGATGCATGGGCTTAATATCCAGTCGCCATAGAATTAAACAGAGGCAGTTTTCGGGTTAGTTTTCCATTTTAAATTGTAGACATATTTTAATTTATTTTGATCAAGTCATGGATATTTATTCCAATTTCTGAGATGCTCACGTTAGAATTTGTATGGCGTTGGCAATAAAAGAGCGAGGTTCCTGAGCCTAGACATTATTTCGGATATGTGACAAGTGTTGTGCTGAAAAAAAATCAATTTTTTTTCAAATTTTGAAGTGTTAAAGGTCTGCCAGTTCACACATGCCAGTTCACACATAGGGTATAAACAGCTAGCAGCATCAGATCTGCAAACAGTCTTTACCCCAACTACGTCCATTGTGTGCAAACATGAAAACCTGTGTCAAAAGCTGCAAAACGCCATACAACAGAAGAATATGAATACAACCGAGAATACATGGTAACAGCAAAGGAACTATCCTGGGTAACATAATATTTATGGATACTTGCAACACATTATTGAACCAATATTGGACACTTAGATGTTGCTCTCCTGTGTTGGCACTTGCAATCTAAGGAACATTTGGTCAACATAAATAATGTTTGGCTTTGGTATAGTGTGGGTCATGTACTCTATTGTGTTGGTTTGTGCAATCACTTTCTCACATTAGTTGCCAGATATTAATTGAATATGATTAGATAGTTCTTTTACCAGCTAGTGGCCTTATATGAGCTGGTACTTCCATCAGTTTCCGTAGACATTCATAATATTTCAGGCATTGCAATCATAATCCAATTCTTGTCATCTAAACACATGGGCAGGTATTTTCATCATCATATATTGACGGATACTGGCATAATGTGCTAGTTACTGCCATCATAGTCACAGTCTGTCTGATCTTAGGAGAACATATGCCCAGGTACTGCAAATGTTTTCCAGGTAACGCCATGGGAACCCCACATACTAATATCCTCTTCTAGGTACAGCTAAGGCACACCACATATTAAAATCATGCATCCAAATATTCACATATTCTAGGGATTTCCACCATTTGCCAGTTATTGTCATTATAGTTACTATAAAGACACTCAATTGGCAAATCATTGCCATATACCCAAATACAAAACATCCCAATTTCCATAATTTGCCTAGATACTGAAATAGTTTCCAAAGTATTGACACCATATGTCCAACATGCATATGATGTTCCTGATATTGCTATGAATAGGAGTGATAAACACCAATGTTGTAATTCACAGTGTATATTTCATCGGCTGTTTTAATCAAGTAAATAATGTAAGTGATCATGTGAGGTGGAAGTATAGTGTAGTGTGGCGCACCTGGAAGAAGCACCGGTGAAGCACTGGTGAAGCACCGCTTTGCACTGGACTCTGAGCGTTGGATTTTCTGTGTTCGTGTTATTTTCCTGCTCATATTACAGCCACTTTATCCTGAAGCTCTGCCCTCATTGAGGCGTTGCTATATAACAAGGAAGTCGCGCGCACCAGCGCGCGCGCACCAGGAAGAAGCACCGGTGAAGCACCGATTTGCACCGGACTCTGAGCGTTGGATTTTCTGTGTTCGTGTTATTTTCCTGCTGGTACCTGGATTTCCTTTTTTCAAGTGACTTTTGGACATTACTTTATATACATCCCTTTTACTCACCCTTTTCAATCTTATTTTATAGATATTACAGCCACTTTATCCTGAAGCTCTGCCCTCATTGAGGCGTTGCTATATAACCAGGAAGTCGCGCGCACCAGGAAGAAGCACCGATGAAGCACTGCTTTGCCGCTTCGCTGAGGCATCGTGCGGTGCGACACCGGTGCTTGTTATCCTTTGTTTGTTAATGCTCATTGATCTTTCTTCAGAGTGAAAAGCGCTGTGTGGGCTGTTAATACTGAAAGCGCTCAAGTGACTGTTAACGCTTTTTGAGCATCCATTGGAGTGAAATTCGTTGGGTGAGCTGTTAAGATCAAAAGCGTATAAGTGACCATTAACGCTTTCTGATTATTCTTTGGAGTGAGAAACGTTGTGTGGGCTGTTACTTCCGAAAGCGCTGTAGCAAGTTTATTGCTTTTTCTGTTGTCAGGCATGAAACCTCCCTATTACACACTATGGACAGGCATGCCTTTGCAACCCCTTAGCCGTAATATGGGTACGAAGGGTGAAAAGAAACGTACAACATCACATAAAAGCTTTTTCTCTGTAAAAAACTGTTCTACCCCGAAACGCTTACCCGCTATAGTCAATACTGATGTCCCAAAAACCATAAAGGGTTTGGGTGCCACAGACATATGTGGGTTTTTTCCAGTTACCGTGGAAAGGGTGGCTGACACTCCCCCCTACTGCCTGTTCTGCAAAACATGCGCTGACTGTTAGCGTGGGAACAGGAATGGATGGTGCATGTGATGAACAAACAATGCACAAATCCATTTGTAAATGCTCCCTTTCTGATAATTTGGTGGGATGAGGGGCCTCAGGTACCTCGGTCGCCACCTCAATCAGCAGGAGCTTTGTCATTGCTTCTGCCGAGGCTGCAGTAATTGATCTTGATTTAATGCATACTGATTACTCTGCACAAACCATCTCTGAGAAGCTATCTTTCTCGCCAAATATGTGTCCTGTTATTAGCCTAGCAAAGTCTAACATCTCCTCCTCTTTTTTGTTACGCATGCCAAGGTAAGTAAGGCAGGGAGAATATAGGTCGCCCTCTCCTAGAGAAAGCAGAGTGGTGAGTCTGGCCTTTGAAGCCATGAACACCACTTTGAGGACATTAGTGAATTTATTTGAATCACTAAATGACAAAATCTCGGTCCAAAGCTCGCAGATATCTTCTATTATGGCCTGGCAAGCTCTGTCTAGAGGCTTGTGAGGAAAATGTACATGGTAGCCGAGAGACCATAGCGCTATCTCCAATAAGGGTCCCTTATATCGATAGAGCTACCTCTCCTATAACTAAAAATCCCCCTAATCAAGTTCATGGGCTATGCCCAATGTTAAAAGAGGTTTCGACTGTTACCCTATTTTCTGAAGTAATCGCTGATCCCTTTGCATCTGGCAATGAGGGGGTTGATAGCTCCTCTCAGTTTCCTAACCATACGGAAAGGGAAATATACACTATATTTGCCAAACCATCTAAAGGGGTAATTGGCTGTCTCAATTTGCGAATTCCCTTACATCTGCCTTTGCCCACTCATGACTAACTGGGGAGGGTAACAATGTATGCTATTTTTATCGCATGCAGAGACACGTAGTAAATAAGCAGAATCCCAATAAACCTCTAGTAGCGAGAAGGCATACGTTTGAAGTACAGATCAAAAATGAAAAAAAGGTATCAGCCTCGGATAAAATTGAGAGTAACACAGTGGACAGTTCAAAGCCAAAATCTAAGAATGTAAAAGCTAAGAAAAACCTGTCCTCTGGTTCTACAAAGCAGTTTATTAGAGCCTTGAACACTCCAACCAAAAGTGCCTCTGCAGCCTCAGCGGCAATTGTGAAAAACAAATATGTGGAATTAAAACATCTAAAAAAAAAAAGCTGGGGTTGTCAAAAGCTATACCTACTATGGAGGCATATGCCCCTTTGGACAACCTGGTGGATGCAATTCAGCTTCAATCTAACATTACCCCAAACTTTCCCACGCAAGAAGGGCCATCAGACATGTCTTTGGCTCCTAACATTAACACGTCTCCCTGGGATTGGGTGACAGGCGGGAAGAAATTAGAAGGGAAGTTGAAGCATATATGGCAAATTTTGTTCAGTTGCCTTCTATAGGTGCCCCTAATCCTATGCCTAAAGCTGTGACCTTCTGCGATAAGGGGCCGACTATCGCAGTATCAAAACAGAATGTGAAGCCTCCAAATGACAATGAGGGACAGTTAAAGATGGCACGAAGACAAAGTCTTCTTTCAGATGCACCATTTGAGGAATGTCGCGACCATAATCAGGCAGTGGTCGTGGACTCAAACACTTTGGGGCAATCTAGATATGATTCTTTTTAAGGCAGGGGGGATGAGATTGCTCGGTTACTACACACCTTGCTTCCTAAACAGCAAACAAAAACTCTAGCACCTGAAGTGACACAAGTTTGTAAGCAATCTTTGAAAACATCAGTGCCAAACTCTAATCAAGATGCCTATGCAAATACATTAATACTTGGGTGTCGTCCTGCACCGCACCCTCAATACATACTTAATAGACATAGTGTGCTAGAAATATTTTCTGATGTTAAAGAAATTGAGGACATAGGAACAGCCGACATTGCTCAAGTTGAATTTATGAATGAAACTACTCTAACCACCATTTGTCTGAAATTACGTTTGAGGTTGGTGCGTAACATCATTTGGGCAGCCAAGAACCAACTGTTTGACCAGGGCGTTGTCCTGCTGTTGGGCTCTACCCTTAGTACTGAGGCTGACAAATGTACACTGTCCAAGTCAATCTCAAATAATGGTGTGGTTCTTGAGCAACCCATGCAATCCAAATGTGTTTGCAACTGTGAGACACAAAGTTAACTAACGCTGCAGTGTGAGACCGATCTGGTAAAGTTTGCCTTGTAGAATACACATGGGCACTCCCATCTGTTCAATAACTCTAACTCTAAATTAATTAATTATGATATCATTTTTCTGCAAGAAACTTGGTTGACCCTGTCTCCGGTTTGGCATGACCATATCATGCACTTTTCTCCAGCGTTGCAAGGGGCTAAAGGTCGTCCCACAGCGGGCCTGATTACTTGCATCAAATTTGGCTCTGATCTTAAATTGATTGCCACTCATTGCCATTCATATCATGTTACCAGATAGTGCTCATATGATGTTAGCTGGTGATCTTAATGTGCATTTGTTTGTACCTGGCAAAGTTGGTGAATCCGTCAGGCAAGCACAGTGGAAACATTTTATGTAGTCCTGTGGTCTAATCATGCTTAACAGTTCTTGTGCGGGTGATAGCCCTCCAAATTTCACTTGGCAGCGTGGGCAGACTGGAGCTATTATTGATTATATGTATGTTGATTCGAAATTAATGTCCCAGTTAAATGATTTTCAGGTAGTTCCTGTTGCAGACAGTGACCACAACATATTAGACAGTTCCTGGCACATTATGGTTAGAGAGCAGTCAATTCCATTGATGAAATATTCCGGAACTGTGAGAGCAAATGCTCAGGTAAATCGGATTAGACGGTCTGAAGAAAACCTTACTCAATGTGCGAATTCCCTTACATCTGCCTTTGCCCACTCATGACTAACTGGGGAGGGTAACAATGTATGCTATTTTTATCGCATGCAGAGACACGTAGTAAACAAGCAGAATCCCAATAAACCTCTAGTAGCGAGAAGGCATACGTTTGAAGTACAGATCAAAAATGAAAAAACTGAATACCGAGCGTTAAGGCGTAGAGCTACTCTACTTCCTGTGGATCTTAAAATAGTTGCTTTGGTCAAAGCAAAGACAAATTATAGAAATTGGGTGCGGAATCACCGCGCCACACTTTGGCAACAGGACAGAGAACATATGCTGAAATTGTTGTGTAACCAAAACACCGCACAAATTTGGGTGACTCTTAACGAGGCTGTTAGCACACTGCAAACGTTAGAACAGAGCCATAACATATCTGAAGTGGCCTGGATTGAGCATTTCTCGAAATTGTACGCATGTCCGGTGTCAGCCTCTCCGATACAGGAGGAGAATTCTACCCCACCGTTTTATCTTGAGATACTAAGAGCAGACATACGCTACTACATTTCATCATTAAATAAATCCAGAGCCCCAGGCCCCGATGAGCTATCAAATAAGACCTTTAAGCTTAATATGGAGTTGTGGACTGAGATATTGTTTCAAATTTACCAACACATCAATTTCACGCAAACTATTCCTAAAACATGGACACATTCAGTAATCATTCCCTTGTTTAAGAAAGGCGATTGCAGTAAACCTCAAAGTTACCGCCCAATTGCAATGTTAGATGCCCCGGGCAAGTTACACAGTCGTATTATACTTCAACATCTGAACGACTGGATTAAGATTGCAGGGAAAAGAGATCCTTTCAGGGTGGGCTTTGTTTCGGTTCTGGCGACTTCCCCATATATGCTTCTTCTTAATTTGATTAAGTCTAAGTATGCCAATCTCAAACAAAACATATATATTGCTTTTGTCAATTTTAGCAACGCATTCGACTCTGTCGACCGTCAGTTGCTTTTCAAGAAATTGGAACTTTATGGTTGTCCTTTGTCCATACTTACACTAATCAAATTGTTGCATACGAATACGTCTTTGCAAGTTAGACTCTCCCTGGATGGTGCATTGTCTGCCTCAATTCCAACACACCGAGGACTTAAACAGGGGTGCATTTTGGCCTCAACGATTTTTAATTTGTTTTTGTTGGATATAGGCTTGAAATTTGAAGATGCCATTGCTGATGCACCCAAACTAGCATCATAGAAAATCACTTGGCTCTTATACGCGGACGTCATTGTTTTATTGTCCTGTTCTCCACGTGGGTTACAAAATCTCTTGGACAAACTTCAAGCATATGTGTCTGAGAACCATCTTACTATCAACCTAGCCAAAACTCAAATAGTTTTGTGTGTACCCCTTGCAAAGAAAAAGACAGCTAGTTTTAAATGGTTTCTCCAAAAGCAGGAGGTGTTGAGAGTTTACCAATATAAATACCTGGGTCTCCCATATACAGAGTGACAAAATGAGCATATATGGGAAATTCACACTAACTCACATAGTAAGTTTTTACCAACAAAAAGTGGTTCCCATTACTATCTACGGAGCTGAAACAAGAGCTCTGAAGCCTCGACTATTTTGGGACCACCTTGAATCCGTATTCTGGAAAAGGGTTCTCAAACTGCCCAAATGTACTCCGTTACCTTTACTCGGGCATGAATTAGGCTCTCTGTCATTACATGTCCAGGTGGTGTGGAAATTCTGTTCTTTGTACAGAAAATGTATTATAAGTGCTACTGTTCCAAACGTGTTGGAAATTATTGCAAAGCAATTATTGACGCCTTGTCTTAACGTTGCTAAAAAATTGAATGTTTATGTGATGGAAGCTTTAATTATCGCTGACATTTCACTTGAACTTTTATTATTGAATCCTACCAAAGCCAAACTTAAATTATATTGGGCTAATTGGTTATATACCCGCAGTCAATGTCTGGCATATGTGGATGGTGATACCATAATGCGGTTTCATAAAGAATACGCACTATGGAATCCTATCTAGTGAAATGTCCCTCTAATTATGTTAGATCCCAAATGTTGCGCATTCGGTTGAATTTATGTGCCACAAGGCAGATCCTAGGAAGGAGACGCCTCATCTCTAAAAATGAAACTTTCTGTCGGCACTGTAAGGATCCTTCCCAACTGGAAACATTGTGCCATTTGGTTGTTGAATGCCCCACCCTGAATGCAATTCGGAATCAACTGTTCAACAAATGCTGTTATTTTTTAATACCTCGAACTTGTGAGGAAACTTGGGCCTCCCTTTTAGCCAATGCTAAAGCGTCTTTACAAATTGCATTGGTTCAATTTGTTAATGCTGTAATTCCAGCCTAACCAATCTTGGCTCTAAGTGCTTAATATCCAAATTGTGTCAAGGTGTAACATGATGGTGGGGCAATGAAGAGGTTATTTCCACATATGTTGGAGGTAATGGTGCTGGAATTTTCATTCTGTTGAAATTTTGTGTGGGCTATTTTATGTAATATTTGTTTTAGGATTTTGAGACATTTTTGGTTCATAACACTTTTACTATGAATTGATGAATTTTACTGTTGTTTGTTAAATTGAAAATTGAATAATAATTTGTTGTTCTAGATTGCATATTTTGAAAGGTTGTATATTCAGCCAACCAAAAAAAATAATAGTGTAGTGTTCAAGAGATCCTTTGCCATTTCTTTTGTGACTTTAGGTTTACAATGCAGAGTATATTTTGGTGTTCACTTATTCACTGTCTTTTGGGAACCTGGACTGTCAGCTTTGCACTCACTTGTCCAATGTCCCTGTGAGCCCAAGGTTCCAGTGTTAAAGGCGTGTCTTAGCAGTACTCTGTTCAAGGCCATTTGGGGCATGTACTTCCTTTCCCATTGTTCAAAATGGTTCCTAGCAATCACGTGTACAATGTCTCTTGATAGAACAGACGTTCAGTCCCACTGTTCAATACGTTGCTAAGCAATCACTTGTGCAAATTCTCTTGGTAATTTGCAGTCACGATGTTGAAGGTTTTCTTAGCAACCATGTCTTTTGGGACTTTCGACTTCCATTTGCAGTATCGAATGCATTTATTAACCCTTACTTTTTCAATGTCAATTGGGATCTTGTCTCTAGTGTCAGTTTGAATGCAACTGTTAGAAAGGAGGCATGTGCAAAGTCCTCCCCCTCGATCATAATTGTGTATTGTTCATGACTTCGAAACTATGTGAATCCAGATTTCGTAAATATGTGAAGTTATGAAGTTTCCTTTTTTTGGGGGGCAATCAGGATTTTTGCCTGCACCATTAATTCACCATATTAAGTTTTCCGTCAATTGTCTTTGCAGCTAAAAATCATTGCACGCCTGTATGTGTGTCACTTTCACAAAAATGCAGCTATTACTGCTAGAGTACATTTAGCAGTTATTGATCTCTTGGCAGCTCTGTCCATGTACCACAATCCCAGACTGGGTCTCCCAGCTAAGGTAAATGATTATGTAGCTCATCCCACAGCTTCTAGTAATGTAATTCCACCTCACTGCCTCCTTGAACTCCACCAGCCACTCAGATTTAGATCCACATTGAGAGGCTGTGATTAAGATGGGCACCAGCTGTAACATTCCCTCAGCAGTGACATATCAGCTACCGCTCACTCCATGTGCTGTATGGTGTTAGGTCTATAGAGATATGGCTCATTCACAAATATATAATTAATCTGTATAGTCCACATTGTGTACAAGGAAATAGAAGAACCACGTTTTATTCTGCTACTGAGGACTTAATATACCCTGTAAACGACAGTGTTATAAGGAATTCTTCAGTGAGGTTGTAGATATTTTCTAAAGGCGTTCAGGCCAGCTGAGTCCTATCTAGTCATTTATTTTGAGTGCTATTGCTCCCCCTCCAAAGCATAATTCATCCTTGTCCTTTATTCTTCTTTTTGTTATTTCCAGACTAAATGCTCCATTTACTATAATTAGCGAGCATACTGCATCGCCACACATGTTGTGACTGTGAAACGAGGCCCTGATAACCTGCCATTCATCTGGCCTCTATCCATGTCGAGCACGAGTGGGACCCATTGAGCCAACCAAATTAAAACATTGCATCTGTATTTAGAGTGTGTTGTGCCTTATACGCGACCTCCCGTTGCTTTGACATCCAGTAAGCTTCTATTAGAGCAGGTGCGGTTCCTGTAAAAGTGCTTGATGTGTCATATGCGTGAATATACACGAGTCCACTCTAAAGGCCTGATTCACAGATCATGTTCCAATGGGATTGCACCATTATAAAACACTTGTGTGAATCAGGCCCTTTAAATCTCTTCACGTATTTGTTCAACCCTAACTCACTATTGAGGGGATTCCGTGATGGTGAAGAAACCTTTAATGTGTCATGTTATAAAGTCACTTAGTCATCGCAGAAACATTTGCCGCCAAAGATCACTAGAAGTAGAGTCAAAAAAGTAGTGGGTACATGAAGGAACCAAGGGCTTGCAAGGTATGGGTGGCAGAGGTGTGGGGGAGTTTGCTGGGGTCACCCCGAGAAAGACAGTAAGATACAGCAAAGATGATGAAATAGTGTATTACCATGTTAACTTTGAACCACCATGAAACACAGATCTGTGGATTATGAATGTTAATTGATTTGCAAACCTAAAAGCGATGATAAAAACACATTTAGCTTCCTTCCTAAATCATTCTATTCCACAACATGCAGGTCACTCACTCAAGGACATTGCAGACACACTTCCCCTGTGCATTTATGACAATGTTCATTGTCATACTGCTAACCACACAAAAACAAAACAACATGAACTTCACCAACTACCACATTGGACACACATAATTTAGGCCCAAAACACTGAACTTTTCGACTTTTTTAACACTGCCTAATGGTAGGAAAGTTCACCAAGGCCAATATAATGCAAAAGACGTCTATAACCGACACAAATGTAACCACTATTACTTACATGATGATCAAGCATGCTCAGCTTTAAGAGGTATTTTGCCCTCACGCAAGTACGCCTAGCGACATACACTACTTTAACAATGACACCCACTATGTAAAAAGGGAGATGCTGGAGGGAAGAAACATAGGAATTGGGTCTTCAGTAGCTTATGACAGAACAGTGAATTCCATTAATACAACTATCATCCATTAAAACGAATACATTAGCATGGTCTTTAGTTTAGCAAAACCACTGATAAACCCACCAGAAAGTGATAATAACAAATATGATCTGATCCTGCAGACAGGAGGATCACAAATCTTATTCAGAAGTCTTAGAGGACTATAGTATCCAACACAACTTGGCAGAGGCTCTAAGTATCTGAGATTCCTACTTTTTATGCCTGATGCATCCCCTTGTGTTTGTGTGACTGTGTAGTCACTAGAACCTGACAACAGATGAGCTGCAGGGTGTCATTTTGATATCTTCATATACTGAACCTATGAGACACCCAAGGCTTTTCTGTAAATTGTTGTCTCCTTCGAAGTCTCTTTCTACAAGCATGATCAATTCCTTTGTTGTGTTTTACGCAAAGCAATGAGTGATAATGGGTAATGGGAGAGGGTTAGGCAGGGGAAAAAGCAATTGAGTGGAGTCAGGGGACCTGGAAAAAGGTAGGAGGCACATGTTGAGTACGTGAGGATGTGGAATACTTTTTAATTTTAGCAGTTTTTCCCTTTATCGCAGGAATTTGCAATCCACCACTATACCACAGGAATTTCTGTTACTGGAAAATATTTCTGTGAAATGTTCACGGGAATAAGGACTTAGACAAAAAATAACATCTGCAGTGCCTACTCTACTTGGCAGGGGTCAATGGATGTTTTGTAGCAAATGAATGGTGTGACATGACAAGTGGCCAGGGCTAGTGGACCCAAAATAAAGCTACTGGTGCAGCATGTACAGAGGCCATGGCCAAAGGCCATAGCTATGGAGACCTCAAGAAATTATGCAGCATGTCATAGGCCAGGCCGTGGCCATGGCTAGTGGGTCCCAAAGAAATGTATTGGTCCAACATGCACATTGGACACAGTCAAATGCCATGGCTAGTGGGCCCAAGAAAACAACAGTACAGCAAAACCCTTGAAATTCAGTGAAAAACAATAAGAGGGAGTTAAGGTGACCAAGAATGTAACACACATAAACCACTGAAATTCTGCACTCGCATGTCAAGCTATTCCACCTTATCTTTGGACCCCCTGTTGTGCAGCATGTTACCACATCGAAGACATCAAAGATCATGTGGCCACACTGGGACTGATTTTGTCAAAATATTAATAAGAGGCAATCACCAAAAATCTGAAGAATATTTATCCCAACAAAGAGAAACAGTGATATTTTGTTTTATTTAGATGACTCACAGCTTTTAGCAAAGTCAAAGGTACTTACAAGAAAATAAAACCATACCAAACCATACCAAACGAATCAAACAGAAATACATATACAATACTATTTAACATATTTCATAACATTTTCAAGTCTGAAAAAGCATACAGTGTTCCTAAAAAGAGAACTGATTGTAAACAACTAATATTCCAAACTTAACCTAAGTTAATAGCACAAAGAAAACCCACCACCGCAATAATGTCAGAAGTTACCTGGCCACTTAAATATCTGTTCCCCAACTCAGTATCATCTGAGATAGCACCCCCTTTATTGGACACAGATGATCTCACTTATTTTTTACTTTCAATGTGACAACACTCTGTGCTTTAGTACGTGTTGCCTCGTGAGCCAAAACTATGGCCTTGGAATCTGCGCCGTGTCATTTAGCTTGATTAAGAGAAGTAGATGGATCTTTAGTTGGACCTCCAAGATTTAAACTGACCTGGGATTTGTCAGGACAAGAGTCAAGATTGCCCCATTTGGTGAATCCCGGGCATTGATGGAACTTGAAGATGTTGAACTTTACCCCAAATTAGGTCCACTTTTTGGGCCTGTGCATTTGTGTCCCTTTGTAGGTTTTCAAAAAGGGAAACTAAAGTGCTCAGTACATGGTTTAACTCAGTTATCATCGAGTCAGAGACCCATATTACGCGAATCTAAGACTTTAATTGCATGTGACAATCTCCTGTGTGTGAGCAACCGTAAACTCATAGGAAGTAGTATATTGAGGTTCTGAAAACATAGGAGGGGTGTTGAGAAAGACATCTGTATCTTGTCCGGAGTTTGGAGCTTCCAATTCCTCTGATGCGGTCAAGTCAATGCCCTTTGTAGGTGCCAAATGCTGTGCGTGGGTCATAAGAGGTCCAAAGACTAACTCTTTAGTCAACTCCAAAGTAGAGGGGTCATAGGAATCAATCGAGATCTTATTTCTGTGTTTTGAAAAATGAAAGCTTATCAGCTCAGTGGCCTTAAATTCAGTTGCCTGAAGGTTAACAATCTTTTTCCCGCAAGTCCGACCCTATACATGATTGTTAATATTAGCCACATTGTTGTCAACACAGCGGGATGAAACTTCTTGAACGGGTGAGGGAGGGAGTGGAAGGTTTATTGCAAATCGAAGCGCAGCCAAAGCATCCAACGGCTCTCATAAAATCCATTCAGATCAGATTGCAGAAATTAAACAGATTATCTCAAGGGGTACAAAGGCTAAATAGCCAACTGTCACCCCTAAAAGGAGAAAGAAGGAATGGGAACTGAAAGAGGGACTCAAAGGCCCCCAAATGTCCTGCATGATGCGCAGAATTAATATGCAGCAATTTCTCCACTTTCCAAGTGATAAAACGGTCAATTACAATTGCATGGTCTAAATGTTCATGGCTGACACCAAACAAGTTGAGTGAGTCAGGGGATTTCAAAGTGCGTGGTAGGTTAGAAGAAAGCAAAGCAAATCTGCTCTCACCCACAGTGTGGAAAAAAGAAAAGAAAAGGTTAAAAACTTTCCAATAGCCGAGTGTCTGGTAGCAACTGTTGGTGACTGCTGGAGACTGCTAGACTGAGACTGCAGTAACTCTGTCAAACTCTGCTACTGCTCCGTGGTGAGGTCGGGTCTTTGTAGTGAAGCCCCTCCCACTGTAGAAATGAAGGAAACACTGCTGGTACTGCCACACACTGCCAGACTGCAGTAACTCTGCTAAAACTCTGAAACAGTGATATTAAAAATAAAGAAATAATTGACTCAAACAATGGAACTGAACACTTCAAAATATTGCAAAGACAAATCAGGAAAGAAAATAGAAGCAGCATTTAGAATTGTCAATGCACGTATATACTGGATTATTTCCCCTCCAGTTCTTTGTTTAATATTCCTGGGATGTCAGAATGCTGCTTAGTATCAGTGAAAGTGTATACACGATGAACCTATGATGCATTCATTAAACTTCAATCAGTGGACAACCTGCTATTTTTCTCAATATATTCTTTTGGTCACCAACAATAAGTGATGTTCTTTTTTAGATATGTGCTATTTCCTGGCATCTGAGTTCAACCTGCTTATGCCAAGATTGAATATCATCAGGACCTACTCAAGCTTCCACATTTCTATGTTCAATGAATTGTGTTTACATTGAGTTTACCTTACCTTAGTAACACCTTTTACTAACAGAGAAAATAAACTGGGACAGCAAGCAATTGTTCACGTTGTCTAAACACTCAGATTTAGTTAAGCTCATAAAAGGAAAGAAAATCCTACCTACCCGAAAGAGGGGTTTTCCAGCCTTAAAGTAAATACTAAGGGTTATATCTGGATGACCGAAACCATAAAAGTCCAAGGTCCTGTGTACATAAACCTCACTCTGTTCTTTATATTCAAGTATTCTATAACTACCAGAAGAGGTTGTTGATCCAGAGGAATGACTCTCTTCTTCTGGACAGCAAGTGCACAACGAAGTTCTATACATAGACAAATGAACAGGGCGATTCCGAATCTCATATACAACCCTTAGATTCTTCTCTTGATGACTTACATTCAATTTATTTCAAAAAGTGCATGTATTGAAGAATCCATATTCATTTTTCAACAATGATACAATCATAGCAATAACATAAACATAATCACACAAGTATAGATATTTCAAAATTACATTTATATTCAATTGTGATTAAAATGTAGAGTAATCATCCAAATGTCTACCGTCTAACACTTGTCTGGGGCCTGCTGAATCTCTATATCAGATTTACTAGACTACTACTGTACATGTGGCACTATTGATATTCTTGATGTCCGAACACATAGGTGTTTCGGCCTCTGGAGCGGTTGACAAATGCTCTAGTTGAGACGGCTTTCCTCAAGACAGAAGGGTAATTTGTGTCCCCTTTGGGAGTGTTCCTGTATTTGTTATCTGTAGTCTGAATGTATAAATGAGAGCTAGTTAAAAGGGGATGTATAACTGGATGTTCTTTATATATCTATTAATGCTGAACATGTCTTTATTAACCCACACATACCGCGCGTATATCCTAGGTTTCATGCATGTCTGGCTGGGTGGTGGAGGGATTTGGAATCGCCCTGTTCAGTTACATGTTTATTATATATTGATACCTGGAGTGAACAGGGAAAAGCCAGGTGCCCCTTTTTGGAAGAAGGACAACCAATTACTTCTTGGGTACGACAGCCTGAGAGAATGGCTCCCTTCTCCCAGACTGTGATCATCTCCTGAGGATGCAGGTGATGTAGTATCCAACAAAAAGTTCCACAAATCATATCAAACAAAAGTTCCCATTATATCTGTGGTGTTGCAATGTCTGATGTTTCTATCCCAATCAAGGGGAATGCCGCCCTTCCCTTTGGTTCATCTCTTGACTTTATTATACAGTTCACAATCACAAGGGGGGATGTCTCCCTTCCCTTGGCCTGTCTCAGATCTCTGAAGTACCAAAACAAAGATCTAAATTACAGGGGATGGGGAATGTGTCTCCCTTTCCCTGACCTTTCTCAGGCTCTAACGAAAGGTATAACACAAAGCTCTTACTGCCAGGGGCAATGTCTCAATTCCTCTTGCCTTTCTCAGGCTTTATATGCAAGTCAACTCTTTGGCTCACGAAGTATAGGTCTGGTATACTCTCCTGCCAGAAACTAATACTGTGACTATGAAGCTGCACAATGCACATATGGGGATCCTTTCCTTTTCTCATTTGGTTTCCTAACCAATGTTCTTTTATTCCTCTTCTTCCCTCCTGGTCTCCTTCTCTTCCAGGTACTGTCACTATGAAGAGTCGTGAGGATGATATTTTGTTATAAGTGTGGGTCCCAGACTCGCACTACTGACCCTCAATTCTCCTTTTGTCAGTTTGGTTCACTCTCCTGACAAGCACATGTCCACTCTGCCGTCACTCCCATGGTTTTAGTGTAAAGTGAATATATTTTGCCTTATGACGTTTGTTTGTTTTAATATTTTTAAAGCGCCAGACCCGGGGGTATCAGGGCGCAATAAGCATCAAGAGGGCTGTTCAGCTTCGGTTACATTGCTGTACAAACACATACATTATATACATTAAGTTGTGACAGGCAGTATGTACAAAATACAGGCATAAGACATGCGGGTTGCACATTGCAGCAAAAGCTCCGTAGCTAATATATACAATATGTCGAGGGGGAGTAGCAATATATATGTGGTGAGAGGTCAGCAGTTATTTTCCTTGATCCAATGGATGAGGTTGGACCTAAAGCGTAGGTAAGGTAGGTCTTCCCTCAGGGTTGGAGGGAGGGAGTTCCAGTATTGGGCAGCTTTGACCGGGAAACTGCTTCCACCAGTCTTGGTACGTTTAAATCTGGGTACAGTTAAGAGGTTGGCATTAGCCATTCTCGAGGGACGGTTGGAGGAATGTCTCATAAATCTAGCTATGAGGTATTGTAGGGCGGCTTGGTGGAGACATTTGTATGTTAGGGAAACTGTTTTGAGGAAAATTGTGTCTTTCATGGAGAGCCAGTTATTGGATCTTCTGAGGTCAGAGATGTGGGCTTTCTGAGGGTATCTTAGGGCTGCTCTCAAGGCATTATTTTGTAAGATCTGAATCTTATTTGTGATGTATTTGTTACTCCCTACATACAAGGAATTACAATTATCCAGTTTGCATAAGACAAGGGCTCTTGCTAGGGTGATGCAGTTGCTGGAGGAGAGGAAAGGCTTGACTGCTCTGATTAGTTTACAAGTGTAAGCGGTAGAGGAGGCCATGAAGTTGACTAGTTTTTTGAAGGTTAATGTGGAGTCTAGGTAGAATCCAAGAGTTTTGACCTCCTTGGCTACTGTAATGTTATTGGCATCTATTTTGAAGATGGAGTAGTTGTGGCCTAGTTTCTTGATGTTCACAGGGGTGCAGAGAATGAGAAGTTCCATTTTGTCATAATTCAGCCATACACTGTGAGAGGCCATCCATGCCTGGATGATGAGGTACACTCTGTTCACAAAGGCCAAATCCGTGTTTTAATCGCCCGTCAGCGGAATGAGGATTTGTGTATCATCGGCATAATTGGTGTAGGTGATACCCAGACCATCTAAATCATCAAAAAGAGGCTCTGTGAAAATGTTGTACAGGGTGGGGGACACACAGGAGCCCTGAGGCACACCACTGGCGATGGGTATCGGGTCAGCAGCTGCTGAGGGTGAGAAGACGTACAGAGGATTGAATCCATCCTCTCGCTTCTTGTGAGAAATGGGCGGCAGAGTCCAAGTGGTTGCATAGGATGTTATGGTCCACTAGGTCGAACGCCGCTGAAAGATCAAGCAGCAGCAATTGTGCTGCCTTACCATCGTCTCTCAGCACGTCTACTTGTGGCTTAAGGTCGATAAGCGCGGTTTCAGTTCCTTGTTGAGGTCTGAAGCCTGACTAGCGTACTCCTAACAGGAGGTTACATACCAGATATTGTTGGATTTGGAGGTAAGCCACCTTATCTAGGATTTTAAGCACAAATGGGACTGTGGTGATAGGGCGATAGTTTGTGGGTATGGATGGGTTAAGTGATTGTTTTTTAAGTAGAGGGAGGACCCAGGACTGTTTCAAGTTATTGGGTATGGTGCCCGTGGAGAAGGAGGCGTTTATGAGTTTGGAGATGAATGGGGAGAGGTTGCATGCAGGGTCTTTTATGATTTGTGCTGGGCAAGGGTCACCGTGGCAGTTAGAGGGTATGTTGGCCTAAGCAGATACACATACATGTTCAACATACACACTGAACAGCGCCATTGTGGTGTTCAGAAAAGCCATCTTGCCTGCTTTGCTCTGATTTCCGAGCTTTCATTCTGAACGTGGTGAAAGCTCGCAAAGTCACTGCTTCTGAAGCTTCCCTGAATCCTGCCCCCACACAGGAATTCGAACAATTACTGAGTATGCTGAACCCTGCAACAGAGAACCTTGTAGGACTGGCACAAACATAGCTGATCTGTAAATTAGGTGCCATACTGTCTTTCCTGACTGTCTTGTTTTCGCAGTCAATTGTGAACGTGCTATCCAGACTATTAAAGTGAAGGACGATTTACAGCTTATTCTGTTGCTCGAATGAACGAACTATTGAGTAGACATGCAGACTGACCATTTAGCTTAGTAACAAATAGATAAAGTACCGCAAAGAATGTTACCTTGTAGTGAAGAACACAATGGGCCTCATTCTGAGTATGGAGGTAATCATGGCGCTATTAACGCCAGGACTACCTCCAATACCCGTAACGAGTCGGCCCTGGTTCAATGGAGCCTTACCGGTCTATTCCGACCTTTGCGGGATCGGTAAGTCCCCATTGTAAAAGCCATTCCCATTCCCAATTGAGCCCCCCTCGGGCTCAGTGGGAAGGGGGAATGCGCTAATAATGGTACTGCAAATTGTGGTACCGTTATTAGCTCTGAAGTCCCTTAACGGGTCTCATCCTTAACACCTGGTAAAACCAGGCGTTAAGGAAGGGACCCGCTAAGGGAACTCAGAATAGGGTGCAAAGGGATTACCGGCACCGGTGTCCTTAACGGTGCCCAGTATCCCTTTTCGCCCAACTTGTAATGAGGCCCAATATCTTCCTAAACCCTTTCTGCTTTGCTTCCCAGACAGTAAATAGTCTGCAGGCTGACAGAGTGTTCAAGCACATGTTACCAGGGAGAATTGCCCACGTACATGGGCCTTAGGTCACAAGTAATTATCATGTGATGAGCTAGCGTCAATTTGTCATGATATTGCAGAAGTGTATATAATATACGGGAGCCTACAAGTCGGGGCTCACTTTCTTATGCTTGTATGCCGTGCATTTGTAAAGTTAGTCCGTACTCGAGTGCGAATAAACTGCTGTTTATACCTTTGTTTCCTCGTGACTGGTGTGTCATCATTGCCTTACAGTAGCCTCCTGTTTTCGGATTGAAACTAGGGTCCCAGACCCTCATATCCTATTATCTCTCATACCACAGTCCTACTGGACCTCCAGCACCTCTCTGATTACCCACGTACATGTGTGTGTGGTCTATGCGGGTATCAGCTTCTCACAGGTAGCTGGGCTCGATCACATGCCTTCGGTAACATTCTGGAGTCTCCTTTAATCTGCAATGGCTGTTCAGTCTTCTTCTGATTCCCAGTAGCACATTCTCCTCGCTATGCATTTCCTGTGGCTGGGGGATGCCTGGAGTGGCAGCCTGCCTGCTGGCTACGTGGTCCTTATATCCTGGACTTTCTCTCTCCTTTCTCCTTGTACCATACAGCTTCTGCTTTCTCTCCTGGTCCGTGAAGACTTGTGTTGCTCTTCCAGGGGGGTTTGCCTCATCTCTGAGTGCTTCCTCACTTCTTATGCACTGATCAAGTCAAAACAGACTAGACTTCTCACTTTGGTTCCCCTGGTTACTTTTTAGTACTCCACTGCTAAACTTTTTCTCAGTACAACGTTGGTCAGTCTTCCAATAAAGTCCGTCCTTGTCTTGATATCAGCAAAGGGAAATCTGTTTGGGTATTTTTTCCTCTTCCTTGTCTCAGTACTAAATGAGTCAGTCTCCCAGGAATTGGTAGAGTCCTTCTGTATCTTAACATTGTGATGGTGAGCTCTACTTGGATCGTCCCTGCGCGTCCTCTTCTCTGTACTTCACATACTGGAAGTGTAATAGAAACGCAAGGGAACAGTAAGAATGGTACAGGCATGGGGTTGTGAGGAAGATGAGCTAGGGCAAGATGGGTTGAGGGGATACCATGTCCTCCCCAGGCTGTCACTAATCCCATAGGGGGCTTCCGACCCCATGAGATCCACTCGCTGAGTGCCACCTTCAGGGGGACTATCAGGTCGTGACCTCATCTCCCTGGCCACATGAGAAGGGGCCCCCGCTAGGGTACAGGGGAGAATTTTTCACACAATATAGGTGAAGAAAAACTAGTCAGTGGTCATTTTATGTATAAATGGATATAAACACTTTGCAACCATCTTTGGCCCATGCAAATGTTTCATATTGCCACGAATTCATGAACTTTATGTATGAATCACACCTGCAAACTACGTAATTTTTTCACTACCTAAATATACTGTGGTTAATCAATACTATTTTATATGTTTTGCTTATTATTAATGTATACAATTAATGGATTGTTGCAGTCCATTGACATACCTTTAGTAGATATTTAAAACAAATGTTTGTAGTAGGAACCACATTAGTGCATGAAAGATGGACAAGGGCTGTGGAAGTGATGGTCACACTCGAAAGAGTGAACACAACATATGCAGAATTAATGTTATCAAGATGGCAAGGCTAAACATGTTTTTCCAAGTTTTCATAGAATTTAAAACGATTTTATCAATCTGCAAATCGGAGGAGTAAAGGAGTTCCAAATCTGTTGGTTCATCTAACCTAATTTAAGGAAACCATGTCAATGTGTTGATAATGTAGGAACTGCAAGGAATATAGAGCAGTGTGCTTTACGATATCTGGTATTCATAATTTTGATTTCATGATTGTAGATAGCAAAATACTAAATAATATTAGTTTTTTTGGGGGATATTACACTGCGATTATAAGGACTTGGTGTAGTCAAACGGTTGGGGTTCAGCAGTATTGAGGGTACGTTTTTTGATGTCCACTAAAGCCAGAATAGCTTTCAGGCAAGGCGTAGCCATGTCTTTTGTATAAGCCTCCACTCATTGCAATTCCATTTGTTGAGGTAAATGTACATTATGTGTATGAAGTTGGAAGTTGATCTTGATGTTACTGATGATCATAGCTATATGTCTTGTGGGAAAGCAAGGTTTGTGGAAGAATTCTGCAGTTTAGAGTGAATGGGGAAGATGAAATGACATACCAAACCTTATTGTCAGCTGCAGTGTGAATAACTAAGTGATGCAAATGTAATTGTACATTCTCAGACCCACTCATTGAAGAATGTCTGTGTATTTTGTGATCTACGGTACAAACAGTGCAAGGTACATTAGAAGTAACATGATAAGCAACGTCACCACAATTGTAGTGCTGTAGAATATGATTTCACATATTCTTGGAAGCAGCAGTGGTGTGGCAAAGAGTAGTGTATCTTCAGTATTGTTGTTTCTCCTGGTGTCTCTTCACAAGATAGTACCCAAAAAAAGTATTACAATTAATTGCCATGTGTTGTTTTTACAGTGTGAAGTGAAATGTTTTTTCAAAATTGTGCTAACAATGCAATGAATGAGACACCCACACTTGTTCATTCTGAAGGGTTTTGGTGACACAGAATATGAGGTGTGGAACAAGAACCTATGATATGATAGGGTATTTATAAAACAAGGGAGAGAAGACATATGGAGGACAAGACACACAATCCTACTAGACCGCGTGTCATTTGGATCGTGCAAGTACAACTATAGAAGCGCAGGGAGAAGTGCAAGGGAGAGGAAAGGGGGGAAGTGCGATCAGGGCAGCAAGGCTCTGAGTAAGTACAGTCAGGGCAGCGTGGCTCTGAGAAGTGCAAGGAGGCAGGGGGACTGTAGGGGTTACAATGACAGGCCCTAAATTCGAGGTAGGCTAGGGGCAGTTCAAAGGAAGACTGGTTGCTGAGGGGTACCCAGTTAGACCCTGATGGAACCAAGCAACGAGTTGGTGCAGCAGACAGAAAAGTTAGCAAAGGAGCAAGAGAGAGAAGGCAGAGGAGAAAAGGAGGGTCTTGAGCTGCTTCTGGATATACAGGTGGTCCGGCTCAAGTTTGAAAGGGGCAGGTAGGCCGTTCTACAGGGAGACACTTGCTGAGGAGAGATATCTACCCTCCACTCTCTTCCTGGAGAAGCGTCTGACCCTCAGAGAGTTGGAGGTAGCTGAGCGAAGGGCTCTAGAAGGACGGTATTTCAGAAGTGAGAGTTGGATGCAGTGCAGGCCTCTGCCCCAGAAAGCATTGTGGACGATGAAGGAGGTCTTGAAATTGCTCCTTGCAGCCACCTGAAGCCATTGGAGAGATTTCAGGGATGGAGATATGCGGTCCTTGGCCTTGAGCCCTAGGATAACTTTCGGAGTCCTGTTCTGGATTAGTTGCAGGGGCATAGAAAAGAAGTAGGCAGATTGAGAAAGGGGCTGTTGCAGTAGTCCAGCCAGGAAAGATCCAGGGCTCTGGAGACAGTGCGCTTCTGGGGGAAGGTGAGAAAAAGTAAAATACCTCTGAGGAGGTGCAGTGGGAAGTGAAACTTTTGGGTAAGGTTTGTGATGTGAGGAGAGATGTAGAGAGTGGAGTTGAAGATGACACAAACGTTTTTTGCCTCACAGGAAGGCGAGAGTAGATTAACAAAGCAGGGCAGCCACAGTGAAAGATGGAAAACGGAAGCAGAGGTCCCAAAGAGAAGGATCTCCATCTTACTGGCGTTAAGGCAAAGACCGTTGGAGTCACACCAATCCTGAATTGTGGATAGACAGTCAGGAAAGAGTGAGGCAGGAGAGAAGGTTCAGCGAAGCCTAAAAAAAGACTTGAGGGTCAACCACATAACACTGAAAGTTGGATTAGAGGGTGAAGGTCATGTGGGCCAAAGGGGCCAGATAGACATTGAAGAGCCAGGGTGAGAGGATACAGCCTCGGGTCACACCACATGTGGAGTGAGAGGTGGTGTAGATAAAGGACCAAAGTTGGACCTGGGAGGAATGTTCCAGGAGGAAGGAGGTCAGCCATGGCAGAGCCTGATCCATGATGCCCAGGTTCCATGTAGTCGCTTGATCAGGGTGGCATGATTGACCATGTCGAAAGCAGAGGAAAGGTCATTCAGGATGAGGACAGAGGAGAGCTGAGTCAAGGTTAGAGAACAGATCTTCACGGGTGTCCAGGAGAGCAGTTTCCATGCCTATGGCTGCTCTGAAGCCAGTCTGATGGTCATGGAGGCAGCCAACAGATTCAGTGTGGAGGATAAGGTGGGAGATCCACAGCTTTTCTAGGAGTTTGACCAGGAAAGGAGTGATAGAAATCGGGCAATGGTTTGCTGGACATGTAGGATTGGCAGAAGGCTTTTTATAGGAGGGAGTGCACAAGGGAGCGCTTGAGGAGAGAGGTGAAAGATACAGATGTGAAAGAGTAATTGCAGAAATCGGCCCAGGCTGGAGCGAGAGTGGCAATGTGGTCCTTAATGGTTCTGGAGGACCAAGTGAGCCCCTGTTTGGCTGACACTTTCATAGATTCGACTTGTCTAGAGACATCGTAAGGTGTTGACAGAGAGAAGAAGGAAAAAGCAAGAGGAGAGGGAGAGGTGGCCAAATGGGCCCTAAGAAAGGTAGAGGGATAGGATGAAGAAAGCGAGGACAGGATGTGAGGACAGGATGTCCTGAGTTTTAGTGGTGAAATGAGAGGTCAGAGCCATACAGAGGGACTGGGAGGAACAGGAGAAATGGAGACTGTAGTAGGATTGGCCAGCTCCTTGCAGATTTGAAAGAGTTTGGCCATTGTGTTAGAGGACGACACAAGCTTGGATATGGACCCATTTCTTGGAGAGGACAGAGAGTCTTTAATGCCTTTGGAGCAGGTGGCAGTCCAGTTTGTCAGAGGATGCGTCTGAGGCTCTTCACTTCATTTCAGTCTCCCTGCACTTGCTTTTCAGGGTGGCAAGCTCAGAGTCGTACCAAGTGGTGCTCTTGGAGGTAAGCTTCAGATGGCAACAGGCGGTTTTTCATGACAGGGGCGAGGATGTCCAGCAGGGGAGTTGCTAGGTCTGGAAAAGACCCGGGGCTAAGCTGATGTCGGAACTGTTGGGACTGGGGGCTAGCTAGTCTTTTGGCTGTAGCGCCTGAGATTCTATCCGGGGCTACAACCAAAAGATCAGGGGCTATAGCCCCCTTAGCCCCCCCGTAGCAACGCCCCTGATGTCCAGAGTGTTGGAGATAGAAAGATGCAGGTTAGAGAGGGCTGTGTCAGAGTGTGAGTAAGCTGAATAGGAGGAGCAGAGTAATTAGAGGCAAAGGCATACACTGACACTTGCTTCATGGGCAGAATGATAGAGAAGGAAGCTGAAAGTGCTAGGGTTGTCTTTGCTTGAAGGGTAAGAAGTGTCAGGTGAGAGGAGTGCAGAAAGTGGTCAGTCCAAGAAAGAGGAATGGAGAGAGGGTTTGAGAGAGGGGATGTCTGAGGAGATGAGAAAATCCAAGGTGTATCCGGCAGAGTGTGTCGAATCAGAGGGTAGAATGGAAAGGGAGAGTGAGTTTCATGGGTTGCCGAAGAGCCCAGAGGAGGGATAAGAAACATCCAGGTGGATTTGAGGTCTCTGAGGAGAAGTTGAGAGGTTGAGGCAAGGAGAGAAGAAGAAAGGTCAGCCCATTCTTAGAGGAGGAGGGTGACCTGGCCAGGTGGCCTTTAGATGATGGGAACAGTCAGAGAGAGGCCAGTAGAGATAGAGAGCATGCAGACTAGGCATTCAAAGGAGGAGTAGGTCGGCATAGGAATGACAGAAGCAGGGACCCACTCCAGAAAGATATGGGCCACTTCAATCTCTGGGCTGGTTAGTTCTGGGCTCCGAGTGGATCTTGTAGCCCTCAGGGAGGAGAGTGTCAAAACATGTGACAGAGCTGCCTGCGGACCATGTCTCAGTGAGAGTGAGGACATCCAGGTCAAGGTCTTTGAGGAGGTGGCAGATGTCCGTGGAATGTTTCACAGCAGAGCAAAAGTTGAGTGTAGCTGCGTGGAGCAGGTTGCACATTTGAAATTCTTCCGGGGTGAGGTGCAGGAGTGAGGTATACCCAGCGGTGGCAGAAGAAGGGCCCAAGAGTGGGCAAAGGAAGTAGACAGAGGTGGTATAGGGGCCATAGAGGAGGAGGAGGTGGGTGCCTGAGAAGTGCTGAGGAGGAAGGAGGTGGCAGACGGGCAAGAGATGTGGAAGAAAGGAATGGAAGGAGAGGGAGACAATTGATGAGATGTGGGAGACGTCTATAAAGAAGGAGGAGATTGGGCTGGGAGCCCTGTACCATGATCGTACCATTTAGATAGACATTTATAATGGTCTTGGAGGATTGGAAGGGGGGCATGATAACCTCCCACCAGGTGCCACTATTAATGGAAGAGGAGAAGAAAGGAGAGGGGACAGAAACCATATGAGGGGTCGATAGGTCTGGAGAGGGAACCACAAAGAGGATGTTAGTGAGTCTGTCTGGAGGAAGCGCTGCAGGATATCTCTCTTGAACCTTTTCTTTTCAGACATAGTGAGAGGGATAGGATAGGATATAGAGTAACATTTTGAGAAAATGGGAGAAATTGAGAACACCATAGAGGTTGTGAGGAGGCAAGAGAAAGAGTGAAGGAGGAAGGAAGCACAGGCCAGGGCTGCCTGGAGGGGCAGGGTTCACACAGAAGGAAGCACACATGAGGCAACAGGCAGGCAAACAACAGAGGGAAATGCAGGAGCAGTGTGAATGGAAGACAGGGGCAGAGCGCCGCCCTACAAAAACACCAGGCTTCTACTTTACTAAAGGAGGGAATAAGGCATAGTTTTAACACAACAGCATTGCAAACACACCCAGATTTGAATTTCCTAAGAGGAGGGGAAAGGGCCAGGTTTTAGCACAACAGCAATCATGAAATGCAACTTTCCTGGAGAGATGTGAGAGCTGGCTAAACAATACAGTTCACTGAGATGCTTATGGTTGGCACAATAAGAGACATACATGTATTTGGATGGGTGGGAAAGTTTAGTGGGGTGCAGTAATTGCATCTCCCCCTGTCCTCACCTCACCTACCTTGTCAGTCACAGCAATATAGAATCTAACCATTTAGGAGAAATAACAAATAATGCTGAATTAGAGTATGTTTCTGTCATAGATTTTTAATTCTGTAGTTATGAATATAGAAGAATTTCAAAAAGAGTTTTTTTGGTCATGTTCAGCTGGGAGCCTGAGCACACCCTGAAATCAAATCTCGACACATGCGGGTCACTGGGGTGAATCCATACAAGACATCCTGCCTTACATGGAGCACATTGGCAGGGGAGAGCAAGAATAACTTGCCACACCCAGGCTAATACAATCAGGGAATGGGCTAGTAAGCTAAAAGAGAGGAACACAATATACAGTTAACACCAACCAACAAATAGCAGATAAACATTACCTGGAATTTTATGGGCTTGAGCGAACAGCTAGTATTGCCTTGACAAAGACTGTGTGTCGAAACACATGTTGGCTGTGATCAGGACTATCTTGGGATGCAATAAACCTTATTCCATGGACATGAAATTCATCACACTGATACATATTAGGCAAGCATGATCAACTAGTATAACCACCCAACTGTATTGATCTTTAATGTTTAGCAATAAAAAGATCTTATATCACTGATAATTGAACGCAATTGATACATGTGGAGCAAATAAAATGCATGTGCATGAAACATTTTTAATGCAGCAAGAAATGTGGTAAAATGGGGTCGAGTGTGTGTTTTCTATGATCCACTAAAACAGTCATTAATAAATATCTTCTGGCATTGGGGATGTGCAGAACTGCCACTGCCAATTTTACAACTGAGGGTTGGTGCCCCAGTATTTTCACATATTGCATCATGGAGTATGTGCATATTTTTCTGAGGGTATTTCCCTTTTGCATCATATCTCAGGGCAATCAGGGATGGCAACATATGTTAGTTACACAGCCTTTTGTTTTGAACAACCAGTATGATTTGGTGATTCAAAACAAATGCAAAAAACACAAAGGTATTCAATGGTGGTTTTGCCAATATGATTCACAAAAGAATAGTTCTTCGAATGTCTACGTATGTATCCCATTGATTTGCGAAACCCCATTTCTGCATCAAATATATGACTTGTGTGAAAAATTATATTAAAAGATTATTGTGGCAAAGAAAACCTAATAGGCTGAAAACATTGATAAAGCTGCTAAATAATTACACAGATTATTTCAAATGAGGTCTTCGATCACTACTCGTAAGCACATATGTCCATTATTAAACCCATGTGAACTTATGTAATTGCTTCAAAAATGTTTCTCATCAAGACTGAAAGCATGTCAGAGGTTCTTGATACAATACACACATTTCACGATCAAGCATTTCATCATCCCTGACCCACCCGTACTGCACTCCCTCAACAATATCAGCATGATTCGCCAGCACAAGGACACCAATGCCACAAATTGTGGGGTAAGATATATCCCCTGAGTGTCGGAAATAAAAAGACCAGGCCAGGCCTGTATTTAAGAGTGAAGCTGACTGGTGCTACCCATTGGACAATGCAGGCCAGTCCCAAAACACTTCTGTTTCTGACGTAAGGCCTAGGACATGAACAGTAATGGGCCTCTTTCAATTTTACCAGAATGAACAGGTGATCAAGCAAAGAAAAATGTGCTTGGGAACTTAAATGTACTTCATGTGCCCAATGCATGGCAAAAGACACATGTGGCTGAAAATGCTGTTTTCCTAAATACATGGAAAGCTACACTTTCTACTTAAAGAGACAGATAGCAGCATGTACATTATCAACAATGCACCACAATACTGTAATCCAGAAATCTAAAGTGATGCCAAGCACTGTGCATTTGTCACAAATAAAAACACATACTTTTCTAAATTTAAATGTCATAATGTAAAAGGAGAGGCCTACTCGTGGTAGAAGTGAACACTGGTGCTCTCTGTTAATTGGCCTATTTGGTGAAATTCTGAATGTACCTCGGGGTTAATATGGTGGAAGCAAAGACTATATGTTATGAACAACAGGTTTAAATGCATTTTACTATACAAATGGTTAAACACAGTCTTGTAGTCTGCTACCACCATTCCAGTATCTTTTCTGTGTCTACTGCTACCTTGGAGGCGTATTTCCAGTCACCTCTAAAAAAGCTCATTTACTCCGTGGAGCGCATGCGGAGTGGCGGTGAGTGGCAGTCTTGCAGTCTGCTACCACCATTCCAGTATCTTTTCTGTGTCTACAGCTACCTTGGAGGTGTGTTTCTAGTCACCTCTACAAAAGCTAATTTACTCAGCGGAGCTGACGCGGAGTGGCGGTGAGTGGCAGTCTTGCAGTCATGCCAGGCAAGCCGGCAAAAACTGCAAAGACGGCGCACCCCCGACACCCCCCTTAGACTTAGAGGATGACTCAGGACGCTGTTTAAGGAGCTCTTGTAAGCAGTCCTCATCTGAAAACATAAATATCATACACAAACATCAGCAATCTTTCTTTTTCCCAACTGTTGAGAACACGGTAAACCGACTAACTAAAGGTGGCTCTGTGCTCAGACCATCAACAACTTCTGGCGAAAAACACAGAGCCTTGGTGAAACGTGACTCTTACCTCCAAAAAGCCACTGCTACACCCCTGTGGGGCACAAACCCTACCTTGAACGAGCACTGCAGTGCATCCCAGGACCCCTCTACGGCCTCCGCCCGCTTGCGCGTTGGTTCAGCTTTAACCGGAGCTCTGCCAGCCCCCGGAGGGGAGGCGGCATCGAGTTCTCCGGACCTGTCGACAGACGAAGCCTCTGGAAGGACAGCAACGGACTCTGTTTTGGCCGCCCCTCTGGATAGCAATCCATCTGGACCACCGACGAGCGAGGAAGACGACAGAGGACCCGGCCAGGGCGGAGAGAGTCCGCTTGCGGCAGCGGCTTCCTTATCCTCGCAGCCACTGGGTGCCGCGCGTCCGGATACCAACACTGAAAGCGAAACTAACATCGAAACAGCTCCACCCATTACTGTATTAACGGTAAAAGCCCTGGTCCATGCTTATCCAATGACCACTGCACCTTTAGCAGCGCAAGGACAGGCACTTACTAATGATGACCCTACACCTCAAACGGTTCATCTCGATAAAGGAAAACAAAATCAGCTAAATCAGAAAAAAAGACCATGGAAAGCAGGAGACTTTACTAAAGAAAACCTAGAAAAAGAAGATCTAAACAAACAAACAAAACCCTTGATGAAGCAAAGGGCAAATCAAAAACAAGGAAAGATTAATAAAATGGGCCGAATGGGCCATAAGGGCTCAAAAAAGGGTACAAAGAAACCCCAACCTCCCCTAAAACTGTTATCAGACTTTTTCTGTAAGCACTCTAAAGCAATTCAAGAAAAGTGCTAGGAACTAACAGAAGCTGAAATTCTCAAAGCTGTAAAGGAGAATGCTCCACCTCGCAAAAAGCATAGGCTGGCATCTGCACAAAGAAAAGCTCCCTTACCCCCCTTGAGAGGGGATGATTACCTCGCTCAAAAAATAAACAAGGACAACTGGCAATTCGCAGGAAAACTTATATCGGTAAGTGCTCCAACAAAGACTGTTTTGTCGCCTGCCGAGCAAGATCGAGATCTAAATTCTCTTCCAATATTCTCCACAACACCTCTAACGACAAACATAACACCAGATACGATAGAAGTGCTGGAGTCTACCCAGGAAAAAGCATCACCTCTCGACGACAAAGAGTCTGAATCGGCGCAGCTAGCTCCAACTCAACTTGCAGACGGAACCTAGATGGTGATGCCTCAAACTCCAACAAAAAGCCCAAACTTACCCTGGCCTGGTAGAAAGTCCCCTACCAGACCAATTCCATCATCTCAACAAGATTCACCACCTAATTGTGGTCCGAAACTCTTCACAGGAGAACGAGACAGCAACAAAAAAACTGACGGAAAGCCCACCCTCCCCTGTCATGGATGAGCCACATAGATCCAAAAAACAAGCTCCAGGTACCGTCTATGAAAACAAGTTTCCTTTGAAATCTAAAAATAGATTACAATTCGAGAAAACTCTAGACTCTTTTTACTCAAATCTAGACAACTACAACAACCAAAGAAGACACTCTCTGGACCAACCGATCAGAATGCCGACCTCTTGGAGCACACCAATAACTCGTCCATTATCACCTGCAAGGAGCAGACCACCGTCTCAAAGTTCAACAACTCCCAAAGAACTTCAATCAAAAAAAACAGACATGTGCACTCTGATGTCAGCAATAACGATAGCCTTTACTCCATTTACTAAATTATATCAAACAATCAGAGACATCATGAAAGACCAAATATCGATCGAAGCATCAATTCTAACCAAACTGACCTACCTGGAAGGGTATATTACGGCTTTAGAATCGAAACAAAACCCCATTGACTTTCCACTGAACCAGCATCCAACCGCATCCTGCACTGTTCAAGATTGCTCATTGAGCATGAGCCCTTCATGACAATCAAAGGTATATTCCAAATCTAAAGGGACACAAACATTACCATTTATTGACCTAATAACAACAGTGCCTTCTCCAACTGCAAAGGCAAAGGCCCCAAAAAACATAGAAGTCAAATCAAAACTCAGAGGGAAACTGACACTAAAACCTATCTTTCAACAAAAAGAGCCCACCAATGGTAAAGCGGCACCACTCCTAAGACTCCCAGCGGCTCACTCAAAGCCAAAGCCTACAGCAAAAGAAGCACCAGTGTCCCACTCTGACGAAATCGAGTCTACTTACCAATTACCAAGAGGGGTTGAAGCTTTCCTAAATAACGAAGACATGATGAACATCACACAAGACCTAACGGACTCGACAACAAGTCCACACTTGGATCCTAAAACCATCCCTGAATCAGCTACAACTCCTTTTCAACCACAAATAATCACTGACGAAGGAAGTGAGAAGACCGAATCTCCATTCCTTACCCTTGGGATTCGTAGAAGTAGAGCGACCAGGAAACATAATGACTCACACAAGACCCAATCTTATCAGCTCACCCCTATTTCAAACCAAAGATCAACCTACCGAAGTCGAGAAGCAAGCAAGCGAGACAACCATACACATCGACCGAGGATGCAATACGAAGATAATCCTCGTAGAAGATCTCGGGAGCCTCGACTAAACAATCGGTTACAGAAAACTACAACTAGACCTCAAACAAAGGTGCCCCTAAAACCGCTCTACAAACCAAACCTAGATAATCATCAAAAGAAAATACAAATTCGATGGATATTGAAACTAGAGCAGATTCCGGGGAACCACAATCACGTTACCCTAAACAGAATATCAGTCATCAACCTCTTCAGTCATATCCCGAAACTATGTTTGGTGAAATCTGCTGATCTTCAGATAGTCGACCCAAGCCATAACCACTCTAAGGCGATCTCCCATCTGTATATAGCATCTTTGACTATTAATAACCTAGTAAGATCAGCAGTAGAAGACTTGCTAATTAAGGGCTATGACCTAACTAAATCCTCGAGGAAAATAAAAGTATGCAGAAATTCAGAAACAAAAGAACCCTCTGAATTCACAAATGAAAATGTCCGTTCAAGATCAGTTCACCAAAAACACCAAAGTTCTCCAAAGAGAACCCGAACCACTCTAACGTCGAACGAAACCGTTAATACGGTCCATCGTAAAGAACCACCAGCGACGCCTTCAAAATCAATTGATCGCCGCCTAAAATCGATCCACCAAAACCCAAGTTACCTTACCTCTCCAATGGACTCAAGCTCTCAATCCAAAAACTCGCAATTGAAAGAACACCAGAAAATACAAAGGAAGGTCCAAAACGAGACCTATTCCAACGTGGTAAAACCACTTCCTAGTTCCTCATTCCAGACAATGTGGTCATGGCTCCCTAAAGCCTTGAAGACTCAACGCCAAAAATAACCACCCAAGCATAAGATCTACAGCAACATGAGCGACAATCAAAAAACCACCGACCAGGACCAAATAAAGATGTGTTCATGGAACACTGGAGGCTTTTTTCATCTAACAACCTCAGGTTCCATAAACTGGAGTGACTACGATATCATATGTCTTCAGTAGACGTGGTTACTCCAACCTCCTATAATTGATGGCTACGAGACCCACATAGTCTTAGCGAAAAAGGGCTCCACAGGACGCCCGAACGCGGGCCTTCTAATTGCAATCCGCAGTGGACGCGGCTTAACGGACATCAAAAAATTGAAAGAGAGCCAACACATGCTGATGGTGAAGCTAAATTGGCCCTCAACCGATGTGGAGTCAAACACAACCCGGATAAAGTTGAGGGTCATTATCACCATATACAGGAACACGGCTATTATAGACTGCTCAAAATGTATCAACAAGATAGAACTGGAAATTGATTGGATTCATTCTAACCACCATGGTGATCACATAGTCATATGCAGCGATCTTAACATCAACTGCCAAGACTCATCCAACGCCAACATGAAGAAAATAGAAAGACCACTAACAGATCAGAGGTCTCTTAAATGGAGGAACTTGTTGAATTCTAGATCATTTTCTAACCTCGACCACATCTTCCATGACCCGAATAGACTCCCAGCCTGGGAATGAGCGAAATCAAAATCAACGATTGACCATATTTTCGTGTAACAATCCTTACTAACTTTAATAACATCATTCAATGTGGTAAGAACTCCGGAAAATGTGATCACAACCTCTTAGAAACCACCTGGTCCTCGCGTCCTCTAAACAACTTGTTGATGACCTCAAACATAGAGGTAACAACCCAAGGCACAAGACACATGACAGAAAGGGCAATCAGCTCTTTAACGGTGGCATATAAAGATCTAACCACACGAGAACACTCGTCGACGCTGGACTACATCCCCCTGTTGACTACCTTTAGAGTCCCACAGGGGAAAAAAAAGTTAACTAGGTCTCAACAGAAGCACACCTACGATAAACTGATCTCAGAAAAAAAGAGGGACCTTAGAAGAATCAAAAGGCAGGCACAGAAACTAGATCCTCAACTCTCACAAAACATCATTTGCGCAGCCATAAAAGCCTACAAAGTATGGCTGAGAGGTTATCATCATACCCTTTACCAACAAGACGCTGAAAACATCCTTGCGGCTATTAACGGCAATTGCGCTAGAGACTTTTGGTCCCTCCTTCACTCAACAACACCTGGGGCACCCCTGTGCCAATTGAACGGAATCGGCCAATCAGCATGGGAGGCCTACTTTGAAATCCTTTTTCAACGACCCAAAACCGGCCAGGAAGAGACGAGCAACTCCAACGCCCCTAGGATCCGGTTAGACATCGACGATATTCTAGCTCTGATAAGAAAATTAAAACCATCCCCCGCCCCAGGACCAGATGGAATCACCAATCTCGACCTGAAATCACATCCAGAAGCTTGGTCATAACTCCTAAGCACAATCTTTAGTTGATGTACTACATCCAAATCAATCCCACCATCATAGACTTGTGCGAACATAGTGCCCATCTATAAGAAAGGAAACAGGGCTGACCCAGCTAACTATCGGCCGATCGCCCTTCTAGATACAATAGGCACACTCTTTGGGTCTCTTCTTTTACAGCATTTCACCACAGTGGCCAATAAAGCCCCTTGACAATTTACAGACTGGTTTCAAAAAGAACCTGGGCACGAATGCTAACATACTGATTTTGACCTCGCTGAAAAGTAAGATCTTGGAAGGCCGACCATGCCTATTCATCACCTTACTCAGGCGTTTGATAAAGTTGACCGTTTGAGACTATGGCAGAAACGTACCATATGGAAATGTCCACATGGTTTGCTTGGCCCAATCAAAGCACTCTATTCCAACACGTCTATACGAGTCTGTTTAAACCAACAAGGGACCCTATCTGGGGAGATAACTACGGCCAGAGGCGTCAAACAGGGCTGCCCTTTGGCTCCGGATCTCTGTTCTGGACTTACTTAGGAGATTTCCAAGAATCCGAAAAATCAGTCTGAGCATTTCCACGAAGTTTGGAGGAGACCAGATCAGCCGCCTGCTTTACACGGACGACCTGATCGTTTTAGATCACACTCCTATAGGCCTCCAACGCCAACTCAATAATCTACAACTGGTGGAAAATAACCTGGAAATCAATGAGGAGAAAACAAAAACAATGGTTATTGAAAAATCAACTAAGACAAAGGAAAAGATCCTCCTCCGTTTGGGCCCGGCTACAATCGAAAGAGTCACTGACTTCTAGTACTTAGATGTCACACTAGATAGCTCGACAAAGCAGAAAGCAATGCAAGAGGTACTTTACGAGAAAACAAAGAAATTAGCAACTCAGGGGAAGGCGATCGACCCCAAATTTGGACGATATTCATCAATTCCAGTTAGAGATTTCTATAAGAAGAAGGTCATACCATCTTTAATTTACGGTGCTGATGCTATGCCCAACCTTCCCACAGAGTTATGGCCTAAACTGGAAGCCACTTTCTGGAGAGCAATCTTTGGCCTTCCAAAATCAACTCCTATCGCCCTGATAAGACACAAACTCAGTCTTTCATCTTTGGAAACATCAGTAGCCTCAAATAGCATCTTACTATACAGGAAATGTATCCTGAAAGACTCACCATATGATTACCGCCTAATAAATCAAGAAATTCAACTGGGATCATGCAAAATGCTGCTGAGATGGGAATCCAATATCTTGACCCTTCTACAATCAGTAGAAAGCAGCAAGGACGACCTCATAACTAACCCAGTCAAAGTCATCAAAAAAATTTGAGAGTTGGACTGGATAAAGACCATTGAAACAGCAAATAAATACAAACTAGCCAATCATCTGCCTCCCTTCTTTAAGAAGCTGGACACGGTGCAAACATATCTCAAATTGTTTTCAAGCAGGTCGGCACAAACCTATTTCCTGAAAATTCGCCTGAACCTACTAGAAACAAACAAAGTTTTGGCTACTAAAGGCTTAATCCTAACAAACTGTTGTCGTATTTGCAAATCAACTACAGAAAAGGAAACAATTTGCCATCTCTTTCTCAATTGTCCAGCGACATGAGACATCCGCCTCACCTATTTGAAAAACACCATTTCTAACTTTAGTCTGCAAGACAAGGAAAACTGTTGGTACAACCTGATAGGAGGTGACAAATCAAAATGGTTGTTGGCTACAATGAACATCATGCAACACATCTTTAAAGTGATGCTTCCTGCAGAGGTCTCCAAAATTGTACCAACCACAACAGAGACCTAATATCTCTTTTTTTCTACTCTTAGAATACCTTTTTTTCGATGTCTTTCGACTGTTAAAAAATCTGAAGTGGTTAAAAAAAAAATGGTTAAACACAATGCCATGCAAAATGTCAAAAGATAAAAGGCTTTGGTTGATCTAAGGCTGTACCTTGAGAAGCATGGATGCAGAGGGGCATGTCCACTGAAATGAAACTGTGACCCATGATCTGTTTTTTGGGGGTCTATAGGAGAAAGATGTCTGGTTGTCTATTAGTTGCTGAAACCATGTCCTGCAGAAGTGACCTAGGGTCAGGGCTGAAACAGAATCCTTTGAATCGCAAAAATGAGAGCTAAAATCAACATGGGCTAAAAGCCACATGCCCTGTAAGTGTATTTCGAAATCAAAACCTACGAAAAGGTGGGGCTAGGAAAGTGAGTGAGGAAAGTGAGTGAGGCTTGTGAGGCAGGGGTTTAATTAATAGAAAACATTTTGTTGCATAAAGAGTGAAGCATACATGTTACTTTTATTAAGGGTGACAGAAATCTCCTTTGAACCTTGTGTGAGAAACATAATAGACGTTTTTAAGAAACATTTGATTCAGGCCTTCCCATGATTATGAGAGATTTGAAAGTTGGCGTGTGGTTGATTAACGAAATTAACGTTTTTATGATGAAGTGTCATATTTTTCACTAGTACTGTCTACGTGGAAATTAAGAAAAATGGTAACTCTGCTTAGGAATTGTGTGCCGTGGTAAAATTAGGATGGTATGCTTTGCCGTAAAATATAGAACTCATATATATATATATATATCATCATGGGGTTATTTGAAAGACCCAGTGAGTTATTACAGTAAGAGATTTTTCAGAACAAAAGAAATGTTAATCTTTGTTTATTTGAAATGATGTATCTATTCCCCTCCCTCAGCCTACGTCATTCATATCTCTCAACTCCTGGTCCTATAAGCAGGCATGGGTGTGGTGGGAGGAGGTGAAGGGAACAAGGTAGCCAATCCTGAGCGCTGGAATCATGACACGTTTGCAGTGTCACTAGCCATAAAAAAGGACCAGTTTGCTTCAGAACTGGATTGTTTTTTGTTTTTTCCGGGATTGAACTGCTGCTGGCTTCTTGCAAGCAACAACTTGCAGAAAGGCCTCAATCCTTACATTGGAGACAGTGGCTAGCACATAGAAAAGCTAGCTGCAACCGAAACCACAGGAGCAGAAGTAGTCTTAGTGCAGGAGAAAATCTCTGACCTAAAGCCCTTGAACAGACCTGTGCTAGGAGCCTTGCTGTTTTCCCTGACCAAAGCCTCCCATGTAAGTAGATATCACAAATCCATCAATTGTGTGTGGAGCCACGTGCCTTTATCCCTTTCCATTAGTGAGTAGAGGGGGGTGAGACTGGGTAGACTCTTCGCACAATTCATTAAATCTTACTCAAACCTATTTCCCCATTAGAAAACCACCCCTCTTTTGAAAATGCCTTGTGTTTGGAAAAGCCATCCTTAAACATTTCCATTAAAGTGTGGGGAGGGAGAAACTGTGTAGATCCTTGGCACATTTGATTAAAGTAAATCAATTAATTTCCATATAGAAAATCACAGGATAAGGATTATTAGAATTCAAAATTAACACTAGCTCATGCCCAGTGTGTGAGAGCTGGTATAGGCCATACAGACCTGGTTGACTGTCTCTGTAAGGCAGGAGAGTCCTTCATCCCAAAAATAAGTAATCCATAAAACACCACATTTCAAGTCAGTGTCGAGTGTGTAAAACAGAATTCCCCATTCCTTATAAACCAGAATCACAAAGAATTGTATCCCATATGCAAGTGTGGTGCAAAACAAAATGTTTCTTTTGTTTTCATTTTTCTCTGACCCCAGACTATCAAGTCCGGCTTTTTATTTTCAAGTATATTGAAACATGATTTTTCTCATTGAATTCGTTTCCCAAACAGCATCTTTTAAAATCAGCAGCAAAACAATGTTTCCATTGTGTCCTCACTCCCTGCATCTTGACTTTCAATCAAAAGGGTCATATTTAATTGAGGCCTGGAGGGTGAGGGTTGCTTGTAAAAAGGTATTGTTTCAAATTAAGTCAGTTCTTTGGATTTTGTATTGTATTGCACATTTTTTTTGTTAAAGGGAAATCAAATCTGGTGTAAATTGTTGCATGTTTCAAAATGTCACCTTTGTTGTTTTATAGAAACGAGAGCTATTTGTGATATTGGCTGTCACCACAGCATTGGTGGCTGTTGTTAGTCTGTTTGTCAAATCTTGATTCAATAAATTAATAAATATATATTCTTACTACACACTGGCCTGGTTCCTAGTCCATTGTGATACAGGGTATTTGTTGGGGTTGGGTGCGAGACAGGTTGGAGGCCTCACCAAATTGAAGCTAAAATAAAATAAAAGTGCTTTGTTGTGCACCACCTTGCTTCGGGGGAAAGGAACTCCCTGAGCTCAGATTGACCGCATAATAAACCACAACAAAATGACAAGACCGATGACCCCATTTTGCAAATCAACCACTTCCAGGACACCTTTCAACACACCGATAATAGAAGACAAGACTGCCACCTTGTTATCCTTTAAGGCAACATCTTATGCATACTACATCCTCCCTCCCTGTATTCATACTTAAATCCCTTTTGACTGTAGCTCTCCTCCATTACCTGGCAATCATCAACAGCTGTCTAATTCAAGGCCCCTTCTCTTAGAACCTTGAGACTGGACAACTCCTCCCACTTCTCAATAAACCAGCACTGGTCCCTGAAAACCTCAGCAACTATTGTCCCATTAATCCAGTCACTGAAGAAGATATCTTTCCACTTATTAGTGCTCTCAAACCCATAATTGATTATCTCTCTCTCCTCTGCCAGCTTATGCAGCAAAGAAACTGCCATATGATCTCACCCCTTTTATTACCACTTTTGCTAATAAGGCGCTACAGGGTGGGATTGTTCCGGAGAGTTTGAAACTTTCAATTGTGTCACCTCTATTGAAAAAAGCCATCATTAGATGTTGAGGCACTGCAAAACTACTGTCCTATTGCAGGACTGCCATGGCCAGCCAAGGTCCTCGAAAAGGTTGTAACCAACCAACTTCAGGATTTTGTCGAACATTCATTATTACTGTACAAATTTCAATCTGGTTTCCAACCAAAATATGGAACCGAGACTGCCCTGTTAGTGGTACAAGATGAACTGTTAAAGGCCGCGGACCAAGTGGAGCTCACGCTCCTGGTTATGTTAGATTTTTGCATGCCGCCTTTGACACAGTAAACCATAAAATTCTCTTGAAACAACTACAGGAGGTAGGAAGAGTATCTGATTCAGCATTAAAATGTTTTAGGTCTTTCTTGACCAACTGTCAACAGCGTGTGAGATTGGGGGAGTTCCTGTTGGACTTCATTTGTTGAACTGTGAGGTTCTGCAGGGATCCTCCCTGTCCTCACTGCTGTTCAATTTGTATATTCGGCCACTTCTTGAAATCCTGAGTTGCTATGGGCTGGATTTCCACTCATATGCTGATGACACCCAGATCTTTATACACATTGCTAATTTCCAGGAAGCATTTAGCAAATTAGGGCCATGCCTGGAAGAAGTAGGCCGTTGGATGTCCAAGAACTATTTGCAACTTAATGATGCCAAAACCAATCTCATGTTATTCGGACCTAAAATCTTGCTGTCAGCAGCCAAGAAGCTGCCTATTCCATCACTTTTGGGCAAGAGTCTCAAATGTGTATCTAAAGTCAAAAATATGGGATGTATGTGGCAAGAAGACCTGGGCAGTGAAGTCCAGGTGGGAGCCAAGATAAAGGCAGTATATTTTGTCTTGCAAATGCTAGGCCAAGCACTCCGCTACATACCAACTTAAGATCATGCATCTGTGGTAGGAGCACTAACTAGTGCCCACCTAGACTATTGCAATAATCAACTGTTGGGTATTCCAGACAAACACCTTCAGTGGCTCCAGAAAGCACAAAACGCGGCTGTTATACTAATATTTAAGTTAAGAAAAGCTGACCATGTGGCTCCATTTCGCCGGGAGTTGCATTGGCTATCAGTCGATGATCACATTAAATTCAAATAAGCCTGTATTGTCTTCAAATGTATTAATGGCATTGCTCCCCTGTACTTACAAGAGCTAATACAGCCATATCATCTGATGAGACAATTGCGATCCAGCGACAGACATCTTCTGATTATCCCTCACTTGGTTTTTACATCTAGAGGTGACAGAAGATTTTCAGTTTTTGGTCCCAGGCTGTGGAACTCCCTGCCACTACCTTTAAGAACAATGGGCTCACTTCGCTAATTTTACCAGGCACTGAAGACTTTCCATTTTAGGTAGACTGCCCTGTGTTTTCTGGAGCCTGCTTTGATCTTCCCTGTCTAACTTCAGTTGTGTCATCTGCCCCAATATACGGTTAATTTTGTTTGGTGCATGCTACAAATGTAAAGAATCTAATCAAATCAAATTACCCATTTTCCCTTTCTAGGTATGATCCTTGTGAAAACAGTAGCCACACAACTCATCTAACACATTGCTGACAACAACTTCCTTCAGTCTTATCAATCTGGTTTAAGACCCAGAAGCAGACAAAACTGCCTACCTTCAAGGTTATCAACAATGCCCTTAATATCCTTAATGGTGGACAACTGTGCTTACAGGTTCTTCTCTATTTCTCAGCCATGTTCAACACAGTAGCCAATCAGACGCTCACCTGAATTATTCATTGTCACATGAAGATCAAAGAGACCATCCTCAGCGGGCTAAAATCCCAACTCTATAACCACCACCAATTTGTCTAATGGGATTCCTCCTGATCACCAACTCTATGTGGAGTCCAGCAAATATCCATCATCTACATCTTGATCTTCAAAATTGATGTGGATCCACTTGTAATCCCTCCAGGCTCCATGCAACATTCCCATACATCAGAGTGTGCTCTTGTGCGCCACCTTTTATCCCTATAGAGAAGGGAAAGGGCAGTCAGGTGTGTGTAGTTATCTGCAATTGCCTGACTCTGCCTTACCCTTGTGTTGGGACATGTCAGGTAAACGGCTCTGGTATTAGTCCATTGTCGCTCACAGGGTTAGAAAGTGTTCATGTTGGAAAAGGGGGAGGTAGAGTTTCTGAGTATCCTACTGGACAGGATGGAGAAAAGGTGTCATAGTTAAAGGGATATAGCATCTCACCCTTTGGTGTCCCACTTCCACTCCCTGAAGACCCTCCATCCAGGTGATTCTCCTGCATTGATCCACCCCCAGGAACTGTATCCAATAGCGATGGCTGTGTCCTGGCAACCTGGATGATAGATCCCCAGGGACTAGTAAGTGAGACACCTTCAGGTTTCTCACAACCCCCACTTGAATTTTGCAATGAAAGTTGCAATGACCTCCTGGAACCTTCAGTGACCACCCTGGCATCCCTAAGATGTGTCCTAATTGCTACCACATGACACCTCAAAGTATTTTGTAAATTATATTACCTCAACCTGACCCACATCGAGCTGTATGACCTTCCCTGAGACTGGGCGATCTTATCCCCTCTGTTTCTTTCCCAGGTTTCTTGTAGATTTCTTGCTACCAAATTGCCTACCCTCCTCCTCTACCATTGTTAGCTTCCAGACTTCTCGTATTGATCCTTTGTGATCTGTTTCCCTCTCTGTGTATTTCCCCCTATAACTTGTAAGCGCTCCATTGCTCCTGAAGCTAGGTTTATGCTCAATAAATCCCCTAATAATACCCTCATAATGATAGTAATCTACCAAGTTCTAATATTTCCATAGAGTTCTTTACTTGTTGAACATTGTTAAGCTTGTTAAGCTTGTTGAACATTGTATAATGTTTCCACTTTTTTGTGAAAAACAAAATGTTCGTAGATATGGAGTCTAACTTGCATGTTGAGCAATCTGAGTCTAGCTGATCCGTTTATTTTACAAGGCATAACATCAGCCAACATTTATGAGCACAAAACAATTCTAGAGCCCCAGAGCTGAATGGTCTCTCTTGAGCGGTATGAAAGATTGCCCCCCTATCTTGGGCTGAAGTCTTGCACCCATTGTTTATCAAAGTTTGCAGAAGCAAAAATATCTCAGACTCTTGGAAAGAGGACATTCTGGTTCCGTTGTTTGAGGCAGGGGGCCACCAGTGCACAGATAATTATAGGTTACTATCGTTACCCGATGTAACTGGGAAGTTTTTTGCGACTTACATATTGGAGCGCTCTTCAGGCCTGGGTTGATGCATCTGAGATCTTACACCCATGCCAGACTGGCTTTAGACCTGGTTCAAGTACGGTTCACAATCTCCAAGTTCTAGATAAGTTTATTTCTTAGGCTTGTACCATGGCCGGCCCCTCTCTGTATATCAGGGGACTTTATTTGGTAAATAATCTACTAATAAGGGGTCAGGCAAGGAGGTATGCTAGCCCCCTTACTTTTTAACATTTATATTGCAGATGTATTGGCCAGGTTGCTAGCAGGAGCGGATTGTGCACCGAAGATCTGTAACATTAGGATCGGGGGCATGTTTTATGCTGATGATCTGGTATTATTTGGTACCATGTCTGAAGGCGATGCTGGAGGAACTGGCTTTATATGGAAATGAGTTTAAATTATTGGTTAACCTTGGTAACACCAAGGGGATGCTGGTGTCTGCCAGGAAAATCTGTAAGGTGAAACTGGAATCCTCTTTGGGGACAATCAAGTATATGGATAGCTACAAGTATCTGGTGTTGGAGATTTCCAGAGCGCAAGAGTATACTGACATTATTGACACCAAGGTTGCTAAGGCAAGACAGATCACAGGGGTTTGCCATCAGTTTGTAAGCGATCAATCGGGTTTCACACTATCTGGTGTGCTAATGCTACATAATTGTTACGGTTCCTGCTCCTCGTCCCCTTTCATGACCTCGGCGGAATACTCCTAAGGTTCCACTTAGTGCTCTCCATTATAATCCGGCTGCCCCGTTGTTTTGGCATTGGTGGTTGCCTTGGAGACAGGCTTAAGCAGCCGTAGGTTTTGGAAGGTGTTTTTCTAGGCTTCCACACCGCATTGCCCAGAGTGGTCACGTGGTAGCATCAGCTGTTGAGCTTGAGAGGTCCTGGCCCCAAAGTCTACATAAAAGACACTTTTGCAGTATCACTCTGCTTCCGATTGACTTTGCTCACTTCAACAGCTTGCATTCTACTCCATTCATTATCACACCTGACCGCGATTTATTCCTCCTGCACCTTCTTCTGCTTATTGTTGAATCTGATTGATCAATTTTTGAACTGACCTCTGCCTGTTTTAAGTACTGCCTTTTGCCTGCCGCCTTGTACTTTTTCTTCCTTGCTGTGAAACAACCTTTCTTGATTTCTGGACAGCTTCTTCCACCTCGCTCCCAAGCATTGGACTTCACTGTGACCAGCATCACTGTGTGTTTCCCAGGCGCTCTGCGATTTCCTCTGAAGTGCACCATCCCGACAACAGAGTGACCCTTGTGCCGCCTTGGTGAGCCTTTCCTACTAAATTTCCCTTTTATTTGTTTTACACCACTCATTGTTACTGACACCGACCTCCGAATTCTCATATCCAGTCCAGTGTTAAATCCACACAGTAAGAACCTTTATATAATATCTTACTTCTGTGAGCAATTAGAGTCTATATATTCATAGTACCTTTTGCTTTTAGGGCTCCTGGCCTCCAGACCTGGCGGTCTTCTATCTCGAACCCTAAGTCCTTCAAAACAGGGTACTTAGGAAGTCTGGTGGGGTGTTTGATATTGGGATCCTGACTCTCATTAATCACTGTCTATTTCCTTCTCAGTTTGGGTTTATAGCGGTGTGTTCTCCCTAGGGTCGGACTGGGAAAAGAAATAGGCCCAGTCTCCCAAAAAAAAGTGGCCCACCCGTCGCCTCATAAAAGTGGCCCACGCCTCGCCACACGACCCTTGACCTCTGATGACATCACCAGACATGATGTCATTTGACCCTGCCCACAACGTGACATCCCGGGAAGAGATGAAACACGACCTTTCACCCCTTGACAAAACAGGAAGTGGCATCAAACAGCATTGTTCCTAAGTACACTAAATTACTGTGAATCCAAGCAGACATCCAAGGCCAAATGATAATATGTTATTGTATAGCACTCACACTAAAGCTCTTTTTTATAGAACAAATATGCATACATATCACCAATATCACCCAACCTGTGTTGGTACTCATTTATCGACCTAAGAAGGATGAAAGGCTTTTTGAAAAAAAGAAATTTGAAAAAATCGTTTCAATTTTTTTTTTCTTTTTTTCAAACCAGCCCGGGCCTGTCCAGAAACCAGCATCCACTCTCCAGGGATGATTTTGGCCCGGCCACCGGCCGAAAGGCCAAGGGACCATTCTGACCCTGGTCTCCCACTCTTTCATTCCATCCACATCTCTGTCTAGTTATTACTGCTATCAACAGAGAGGTTTATCCAGAGAAAGAGCTCCCTCAAGTGAGGAGGCCTGGGTTAAAGAATCACCCAGGCTCTTCAATCAAGCTGACCAGATCAGGACTCAGCCTAATTCTACTTGGCTCCCTGTTCATCCCAGATGGTGAGTGACAGAATTGTAAGCTATGGAAACAGACACTCTGACTACTCTGATGCAGTTGATTATGGACTTTTGTTCCGATATATCTGCAGCCCATGATTCCCTGCGACAGCGGATCAATGCCCTGCAGAACCTGACTCAGTCTAGAACTGAGGGACCTCCAGTGCTTCTTCTTTGGGTTCAAGTTATCCTGTGCCTAGAGAGGAACCCACACCAGTGCTCATGTCTACACAGTTCCCCTCGGCTCCTCCAGAGTGTTTCCTAGGGGGCCCAAAACATTTCCAGACTTTTATTAATCATTGCAAACTGCACTTTCTCTGCCACCCAACCTTGTTTCCCACTTCTACGACTAAAGCTGCATCTGTCGTCTCTTACCTGGCGGGCACTGCCACTGTGTGGGTGAATCCTCTGCTTGAAACAAACAGCTGTGTACTACTTGACTGTGATGCCCCGATCACAGAGATGGGCAGGGTCTTTGACACCAGGTATAAGACCCAGGCCACAGACCTGGAATTATTAAGCTTACGACAGGGCAATAATCCACTCCTGGGGTACTTAGCTAAATCCAACGAATTGGTGGCAGAGACGGATTGACCAGAGAACAAAAAGGCAGCTGTGTTTTACAAAGACCTTTCTGAACATCTTAAAGATGCCCTGGCCATTGTTCGGGTGGTCCCCGTGGGTATCCATGAGCTGTTGGAACTGGTGCTACAGATAGATGCTTGCCGAGTGGAAAGGCGAGGCAAAAGAAACCCTGTGATTCTGGCCACACCACCTCACGATGCGGTTTCACATTCATTGCCCCCTCCTGAACCCATGCAAGTGGGGACAGTTTGTGGCCCATTGACTCCTGCCAAAAGGGAACATCGTTCAACACATAACCTGTGTATTTACTGTGGATCAACTGGTCCTGCTATACAGGACTGCCCCAAAAGACCTGTAAAACAGGCGGGAAACACCAATCCCAGCACTAGAAGGTATCCCTATGCCGGGAATATTCTCTTTGGACTCTCTAGTCATTCGGCTTTGATTCCTTTTGGTCTCCCAGTGCAGCTAGCTGTGTTACCTGAGGCACCTTCCTAGTCACAAGCTTATTGACTCTGGCACCACAGGAAATTAAATGGACCTACAATATGCTCTCCAGGCCAGGATCCCCATGGTTGCTAAACCCAGTTCCGAAAATGTCAATGCAGTAGACAGTACGGCTCTGGTGTCTGGACCCGTAACGCAGCAGACCTCTGCATCGCATCTGAAGATGGAAGGAGGACATGAAGAAGAAATAACTTTTGATATCATCGCAGTGCCTCAAAACACATTCATGCTTGGCCTTCCCTGGTTGTGCCTGCACAATCCTGTCATTGACTGGGTTTGCCAGGAGGGGTCGTTCCCTTCCTTGTTTTGCAGCAACTTTTGTTTCAGGGAACATTGCATCACAGACCCTACCGCTTGTTGGGCCCTGGTCTCTACGGTGGCCTGCATTGGTTCTATAACCCCCAGGGTTCCTGCATGCGTTCCTGATGAATACGCCAATTACTCAGAAATTTTCGACAAAAGCAGAGCAGAGACCCTGCCGCCTCATCGGGCATATGACTGCCCCATTGACCTCATTCAAAGTTCCAAGATTCCCTCGGGCCGCGTTTACTCTATCACGCGTCCTGAGGATCAAGTTTTAAAGGAATACCTAGACAAAGCAATGACAACTGGTTTCATATGCCCTTCTAAATCTCCCGCAGCCTCCCCTCTATTCTTCCTCCCAAAGCAGGAAGTGGACCTTCGGTTCTGCATTGATTATAGGGCACTAAATGCTATTATGATCAGGAACCAAAAGGGACCTTCGGCCTTGCATTGTTTATAGGGCACTAAATGCTAGCACAATCAGGAACCAGTAGACTCGTCCACTCATCTCAGTCCTCCTTAACCAGTTGGGTTCATCTGCTATCGATACTAAACTGGATTTGATGGGTGCTTACAACCTAATATGCATTAAAGAAGGGGACAAATAGAAGACAGCTTTTAAAACACGTTATGGTCTCTTCAAGTACTTGGTTATGCCATTCGGACTCTGTAATGCCCCTGCAACGTTCCAGAATTTTATGAATGATATCTTTCATGATATCATGGACCAATTCATGGTCGTCTACCTTGATGATATCTTGACTATTCACCTTCATTGGAGACATACGTCACACATGTCTGAACAGTGCTACAACTCTTGAGAGATCACCATCTTTACATCAAGTTTGAGAAGTGTGTTTTCCACTCAGATGTGGTAGAGTTTCTGGGAAATGACTTAACACCACACGGTATCTGTATGTGTCGCTCTAAGGTGAAGGCGGTACTGGAGTGGCTGGTACCTGGTTCAGTCAAGGCACTCCAGACTTTTCTCTGATTTTCAAATTTTTACCAAGTTTTTATCCATGCGTTCTCGTCCATCGTGGCTCCTTTGATGGCCTTGACTAGCGCCAATCGTGCCTTCCAGTGGACACGTGCTGCCCAAGAAGCATTACACTCCCTGAAGAGTGCCTTCTTCTCTGCCCCCGTTCTCCAGAACCCCGACACGGAACTTCCATTCTTAGTGGAGGCCGGTGCTTCCAGCTTTGCTTTAGGGGCCATTCTCTCTCCGAAGTGCACAGGTTCTCATGAGATGCACCCAGTGGCATTCTGTTCCAGGAAACTTGTGCCTTATGAACAAAATGACACAGTGACTGAGCATGAACTGTTGACCATCAAGGATGCATTTTCCAAATGTTGTCACCATCTGTTAGGGGCTAAACACCAAGTCACTGTGTTCTTTGACCATCATAGCATTTTTCCTTTCAAGACTATGAAATGAGTTACGGCCGACCAGGTCCAGTGGCATCTCTTTTTCTGACAGTTTAATTTCACCATCACTTACCAACTGGCCTGCTTTCATGCACATGCATACGCTCTTTTGTGTTCTTGTTCAGATACCTCACTGGTTGAAGGTGACAATCCTTTACTCTTACCAAATCGGGTAGCATGTGGTTGCACTCCTTAGCCTCCTCTTAGACGCCTGCTACAGGAATGGGCATCCAGTAACTCTGACAAGTCTTCCAGCATGAATCTAGACATCATCCAGGGCCTTCCCTTTATCCAGGGTAAAATCTACATACCACCCGGTGAAGCGAGACACAGAGACTTACGTTGGTCTCATGGCTCGCTGATTGCTGCGCACCCAGGCAGGCAAAAGACATCGAAATTGTTACGTCGCTGGTCCTGGTGGTCCACAATGTCTGGGGATATTACGGATCACATCCCGTCTTGTGCTGTTTGTGCCCAGAGTAAATCCTCACACACAAGGCCCATTGAGTTTGTTGCAACCGCTTCCCATCCTCATAAACCCTGTCACATGTTGTCTATGGATTTTATAGTGGAGTTGCCTTGCATCAAACAGTTTGGCACATATCGGCTGTAATCGACTACTTTACCAAACTGGCCTTATTCATCCCTTGCACTGGCCGTCCTTCAGATCCAGTTCTGACCGATTTGTTTCTCAAGCATGTGTATCGGTTTCATCGACTACCCTCGGTCATAATCACCGACCGGGGTACCCAGTTTATGTCACACTTCTGGCAGGCACTTTGACGGTTTCTCTTTCTCGATCAATGATCATTACTCCACCATCACCCTCAGACTGACGGACAGACCGAGCGGTTGAATGCCACATTGGAACTATATCTACAATGTTTATGCCTCCAGTATCAGCAGTCATGGCTGTCTATCCTGCAATCAGCGGAATTTGCTTATAGTAACTCTATACACTTGGTCATTGGTCTTTCTCCATTCTTTGCTCTCTATGGCTGTCACCCATGCTCATTGCCTTTGGAACATGCACTACCCACAGAAAATCCTGCTGCGCTGGCCTGTGTCCGTGACTTAACTACCCAGCAGAGATGCATTCGAGGTCACTTGCTTCGAGCCAAGGAAAGGGCCAATCGCTTTGCAGACTCCAACATTTCACCTGTGCCTGATTATCAGGTAGGAATGCGTGTATGGCTGTCTACAGGGAACCTCAAGATTCCAGAGAAAAGATCTCTCATTCTGTGCTATGTAGGTCCCTATTTTATTACATCTTTGATCAAACCTGTTGCTGTCAGGTTGTCCCTTCCTTCGTCATGGCGGGTGCACCTGGTCTTCCATGTGTCTTTACTCAAACCTTGTGTCTGCCTGTCTCCCCGTCCGGCCCCTGTGTTGGAAGACAGAGTGGAGGATTACGAAGTGGCAGCTATCTTGGACATGCAGTATCGGAAGGGGATGCCATATTACCTGGTTGATTGGAAGGGCTACGGCCCTAAGGTCAGGACATGGGAGCCTTTGGCCAACATTCATGCCCCAATGCTCTTGTGTGCCTTCCACGCTTCCAGCGGGGTGCCACTGCCTTTGGGGGTGGATACTGTTACGATTCCTGCTCCTTGTCCTCTTTTGCAACCTCAGTGGACTACTCCTAAGGTTCCTCTTACTGCTTGCCATTATAATATGGCTGCCCCATTCTTTTGGCATGGCAAGGCAAAAAATCTCGGGGTCATCTTCGACTCCACACTCTCCTTCTCTCCTCACTTATCTGACATCTCTAAGAAGTCACACTACCAGCTGCACCTCCTCAGAGGTATTCTTCCTTTCCTCTCCTTCCCCCAGAAGCTCACTGTCTCCCGAGACCTGGTTCTCTCGAAGCTAGACTACTGTAACAGCCTCTATCTAAATCTGCCTGCCTCTACTCTCCGCCCTCTGCAACTTATCCAGAACAGGACTGCGAGACTTGTCCTTGGCCTCAAGCCCAGGGACTGTATCTCTCCAGGACTGAAATCTCTACACTTGCTCAAAGTGGCTGCGAGGATTAAGTTCAAAACCCTCTGCATTGTTCACAATGCCTTCTGGAGCCTGGGGCCTAAATACCTTCAACTCTCTCTTCCTAAATATCTTCCTTCTCGAGCTCTTCGCTCATCCGTCTCCAACTCCCTCAGGGTCAGCCGCTTCTCCAAGCAACGAGTTGGGGGTAGATCTCCCTCTGGAACAGCCTTCCTGCCTCCCTGAAATTTGAGGAGAACCATCTCCAGTTCCGGAAGCACCTCAAAACCTTCCTCTTTGCTTCTGCTTTCTCTCCCCTGCTAAATTGTTGACTGAAACTGCACTGACTCTGCAACTGGGCCACTCTCACCGATCTCGGTCCTTGGCCCAACCACTCTCCACTTGCACTGCCTCCCTGGCAACCACTGCACTGCGGGACTGTCTCTGTATCCCTACAGCCCCCCTTCCCAGCACTTGTCTGCACTTACATTGCACTTGCCACCAGCTGGCCCTATTATTTATTTGTTACTCTACTTCCCTGTACTGCACTTTCCCCCTCCCTTTCCCCCTGCACTTTTCCCTTCCCTCCACTCATGCACTTGCGCAATCTGAATGACACCAGGCCTAGTAGGATCGTTGTCTGTCTTCCCTTTGTTCCCCCCTCCCTGCCTCGTTGCGCCTTGAAACACTTGTGTATAGGCGCGTAACAAATGCCATATCATATATCATATCATATCATATTGGCAGTTGCCTTGGAGACAGACTTCAGCAGCCGTAGGTTTTGGAAGGCGTTGCTCTAGGCTTCCAGGCTGCATTGTCTGGAGCGGTCACGTGGTAGCATCAGCTGTTGAGCTTGAGAGGTCATGCCCTCAACGTACACATAAAAGATGCTTTTGCAGAATGGGCACTGCTTCTGATTGACTTTGCTCACTCCGACAGCTTGCATTCTACTCCATTCCTTATCACACCTACCACAGCTTTTTCCTCCCAGACCTTCTGCTGCCTATCGTTGAATCTGATTGATCAAGTTGTGAAACGACCTCCGCCTGTTTTCTGGACTGCCTGTTGCCTGCTGCCTTGTTCCCAAGCATTGGACTCTTCACTGCGACCAGCATCAGTGCGCTTCCTGAACGCTCTGCGGTTTTCTCTGCAGTTTCCTCTGCAGAGCACCATCCCGACACTAGAGCGACCCTCGTGCCGACCCGGATGAGCCTTCCCTACTAACCTTCCCTTTTATTTGTTTTACACCACTCATTTGTTGCTGACCCTTACCTCCGGATTCTCATATCCAGTCTAGTGTTAAATCCACGCGGTAAGAACCTTTATATAATATCTTACTTCTATGAGTAGTTAGAGTCTATTAATTCATAGTAAGTTGTTATTTTAGGACTCCTGCCCTCCAGACCAGGCGGTCTTCTATCTCGAACCCCGATTCCTTCAAAACAGGGTAATTAGGAAGTCTGCTGGCGTGTTTGATATTGGGATCTTGACTCTCATTAATCACTGTCTATTTCCTTTTCAACTTGGGTATATAACGGTGTGTTCTCCCGCTCTTTCATTCGATCCACATTTCTGTCTGGTTATTACTGCTATCAGCAGGGAGGTGTATCCAGAGAAAAAGCTCCAGAAAGGCTCTTCAAACAAGCTGACCAGACCAGGACTCAGCTTACTTCCACTTAGCTCCCTGTTGATGCCACACGGTGAGTGACAATAATCAATAGTTATGCCCGACGGTACTATATGGGCTTGAGGCCCTAGCTATGAAATACCTGAAATGGCTAAATGGGGTGGAAGCTAGATTCTGGAGAGCAGTACTACATCTACCTAGGGCAACCTCTATAGAATAAGTGTGTCTGGAACTGGGGCTCATGTCCCTAACAGCACATATACTAATACAAAGAGGTGTTTAATGTTAAAAGATAGGACCTCTCCTTCCTGTCCTTTATTAAGTATATTTTTATTTTATTTGTATTTTATTTATTTGTATAGCGCGCCTGGCCCAAAGGCATCTGGGCGCATTTCTTGAGGTTACAGTGACATTGTATACAGCATACATATTGGGCTCTGGCTATGAGTCAGCACAGGAGGGAGGTAAGGGCTCTCGGCATGCTCATCGATTTGACGAGCTATGTGGTGAAGTATAATGGATCCCTGATTATGATCGCTGTTCCACCTTTGAAGTGTTGAAAGGGGCGCTCAAGCAAAGGGTCCAGAAATATGATTGGTTGCGAAACTATGATCACCTTAGTACCCTAAAAAGCTGCTTGAGAATGGCGATCCATTAATACTTGAAGCCTGAGAGTTACCTAATATTATGCCCTGACCCGCGGGCTAGAGATTCTCATCTTAGGCTCTGTGTGAATCACCTGCCGGTGCTTGACATTTGCGGTGCACTGAAACTGATTCCCCGCAAGGCTAGATTCTGTAGGATCTGTCAAATCCCCACCAACCTTGAACCAGCTTGACATGTCCTGACAGGAATGTCCTAGCCTTGGCTCTTTGTATATGGTGACATTGGGTCATCTAGTCCACAATTTAGGCAATGTTAAAAGCGAAGAGTTCTGGGCCCTATGTGTTAACTCTACATCAATAACCGTCTTGTTGGCCCTTTATAGGGTCTGGAGATCTGTAGTGAGGATTGTGGCTGGATACTAGGGTTGGTACATGCATGTATTGGGGTCTTTATGTGAGATGTGGGATTATTTTAAAATGACTTGATTTTCCTTCTTTTAATGTGAAGTTTTATTATTTTATTCAAATACATGTTTTCTTTTTAGGTTTTTTGTTTTATTTATGAAACCGGAAGATAATATATGTGAAAACTTGTGTTAAGTATTTGTAAACATTTGTTTATAAATGTTATTATTGTAAAAGTTCAGTTTCTGAGCTATTATACAATTATAATAAATACAATAAATAAATGTACCACTTTTTCCAAATCATAACCCTATAGATTTTACTATTGATACAGTTGCAGCTTGACCACTCAAGTAAAATGTATAGATGTTTACTCCATAAACTGCATTGTTAGTTAATCAGGTTCTAATTGTTTGCAGCAGTGAATACATTGTTTAAAGGAGATGTTGGCACTAGAGCCCTCGATCTTACTTTGGGCCATCTCAGTCTTTGATGATCCGTATGACACCTGCCCTTGGTGTAATGTTTTACATCCTTTTCTAAGGTAGAATGCAACAAGTGAACAGGCCTGGACTGGCCTGGCAAGACATTTCCCCTTAGGCCTCTGCACCCTCATCCTCTTTTGTGTGCTTCAGTAGAGGGTAGGGGATTTCTTCAGTTTTCTCTGTGCTTGGAACTTAATCACAATTTTTGGGAGATTCTACCAGGCCTGCCCTGAGCGCTTGTGTTCAGGGCTGAACTGATTGAGAGAGTATCTGCAAGCTATTTACTGGAAACTACAGAGCCAGGCACACACATAATATTATTTTTGCTGTGGCTCATTCTGCACGTCCACTTTAGGAATGCTTCAGTTCATACTTGACTTGGGATGAGCAAGCCCTTACTGTTTTGCAATTAATATTGCTGATCCGAGCCATACATTAAAACATGAGCAGGCAGGCAAACCTCAACCCAAGTCTGATTATATTGATGGGTAGTGGTCGCTACACAGTACTCATTTATTGCAAACAGGCCACACCACCACAACGCTTTGGGGGTTTTGTTTGTACAATGCTCTACCCCAGCAGGCAATGCAATGTAACATGGGTGTTGAGATTTGAGATTTTGAAAACCTGCAGTGCACGACTACTTTTATACAGCAAGAGTTTTGCAGAATTGCATATTCACATGAAAACAGAAACACTCGCAGAACAAACTTCATTTTACATCCTGCAATAAACAGAGTGCTGAGTGGGAGAAGCAGTTTCACACTAACTATAGTGTCAGCTTGACAGAGCACATGTACAGATAACATTTTTAACAGTGCCTTCCTTGGACATGCTGCAGTGAACAACATGTTTTTACCTGCAACTGCCCCACTACGAGCTGCCCCGGTTTCAAAGTGCAGCTCCTTTAACATGCCTAGCCTCATACCGCTAGGCTGAACCCTTAGGTAACTTTTGCTGCAGAACAACGCTGGCATTAAGGCAGCAAATACCCAGCAAGTTTACTACCTAACACCTGTGGTCCTGGTTTAGAACGCCCTGTAATCTGGGGCAGTGACTTCCCACTAGCCTGCTGCAGAGGCACTGCTCTTTGCTTTGGGCCCCAGCGCTTCTTTTATCTAGTGCCATTCAAGTCACCACACACTGAACAAGCATTGGCAACACCACTAGTTTTGGCTTTTAAGTAAGCATTGGAATGGCATTTTCCAGTACTGCCATAATGGTACTATCTGGCCATAATATGCCAACAACTGGTAAATGGCACTAGCACCCTGCTATATTAGGTCAGTCCCTGGAAAATGCCAATATTTGTTATTAACACAGATACAGTGTAAGGAATAGATTCAAGGACAAACATATTGATAATAAATCGAGGACACACTTGAATGCCTAGGAGAAGTGTGTTTTAGATGGGTAGGGACAGATATTGATATTGATATTGATATTTTATTTCTATCATGCTCATACACAAGTGTTTTAGAGCGTGACAAGGCAAGGGAGGGAAACAGGGGAGAACAAAACAGCGATCTTACTAGTCCCAGTGACATTGAGAATGTGCAAGTGCATGGGAGAGGGGGAGGGGAAAAGTGCATGGAAGGGGGGAGAAGTGGAAAGTGTGAAGCAGAGGAGAAACAGATAAATAACAATCAATAAATAATAAAGGCAACAAACGGTGCTAGTGCAGCCAGAAATCTGCAAGTGCTAGGTTTAAGGCAGTAGACAGGGTAGGTCTGATAAGTGCAGGAAGTAAAAGGGGGGGGGTGTATGGGTACAGATACAGACCCCAGTGCAAGGGGTGGCCCGGAGGCAGTGTGGGAGGGTGACAGGGTGAGCAGGTACCTGGGCCCAGAGGACAGAGGGTTGGCAGGTGCACGGTGCCAAGAGAGAACAGATCAGCAGGGGAGAGTGGGAGCAAAGGCAAAAGAAAAGAGGAAGGTCTTGAGGTGCTTCCGGAACCGGTGATGGTTCTCAAGTTTTAGAGTGGCAGGGAGGCTTTTCCAGAGGGAGGCCCCAGCCGAAGACAGAGATCTACCCCCAGCTCGTTTCTTTGAAAAACAACTGACCCTGAGGGAGTTGGAGGTAGAGGAGCGAAGAGCGAAGAGCTCAAGAGGGGAGGTATTTGCAGAGGGATAGCTGAAGGTATTTTGGACCCAGACCCCAGAAAGACTCATGGACAATGCAGAGGGTTTTGAATTTAATCCTTGCATCCACTGGGAGCCAATGGAGAGATTTCAGAGCTGGAGAGATACGATCCCAGGGCTTGAGGCTAAGGACAAGTCTTGCAGTCCTGTTCTGGATTAGGTGCAGAAAGCGCAGAGTAGAGGCAGGTACATTTAGAAAGAGGCTGTTACAATAGTCCAAGCTACAGAGAACCAGAGCTTGGGATACCATGAGCTTCTGGGGGAAGGAGAGGAAAGGCAGAGTACCTCTGAGGAGGTGCAGTAGGAAATTTTACTTTTTAGAGACCTCAGAGATGTGGGCAGAGAAGGAAAGGGTGGAGTCAAAGATGACCCTGAGGTTCGTAACCTCACAGGTGGGGGTAGGAAGAGGGCCAAGTGAGGCCAGCCAGAGAGTGAGGGGAAAGGTTGGTGAAGGTGTGCCGATGAGGAGGATCTCTGTCTTGCTGGCATTCAGGCAAAGATCATTGGTGGCACACCAATCTTGAATGGCAGTTAGGCAATCACAGATGAAGGAGTGAAGGTGGCAGAGGGCGGCCTGAAAATGAGTTGAGTGTCATCAGCGTAGCATTGGAAATTTGAGCAGAAAGTGGCAATGAAGTGGGCGAGAGTTGCCAGGTATTGGTTGAAACGCCAGGGCAAGAGGTTAGACCCCTGGGGAACACCACAAGTAGAGAGGAAGATAGATGAAAGGAAGGACCCAAGTTGGACCTGGGAGGGTAGATCTCAGAGGAAAGAGGTCAGCCAGGCTAGAGCCTGATCAGTGATACACAGGTTTTCACAGAGACGGTAGAGCAGGATGGTATGGTTGACCGTGTCGAAGGCAGAAGAGAGATCGAGGAGGATGAGGACAGAGGGAATGTTAGAGTCAAGGTTGGAGAGCAGATCTTCACGTATGTTCAGGAGAGCAGTTTCCATGCTTCTGGCAGCTCTGAAGCCAGACTGGTGGTCATGGAGACAGCCAGCAGAATTGGAAAGAAGTTTAAGCTGAGAGATGGCCACCTGTTCCAGGAGTTTGCCCAGAAAGGGAATAATGGAAATTGGGTGATAGTTCACTGGACAAGATGGGTCAGCTCTGGGTTTCTTGAGAAGAGGATGCACGAAGGAGTGCTTCAGAGGGGAGGGGAAGGATCCCGAGGCAAATCAGCAAGGGCCAGAGCGAGGGTGTCAATATGGTCCTATATGGTTTTAGAGGAACAGGGATGAACCTTTTTTGACAAGGCTTTCATAGATCGGACTTGTCTAGTGACCTCTTCAGGGGAGAAAAGAGGAAAGGATGAGAAGGATGGTGGGGGTGGCTAAAGGAGGGTCAGCAAGCACAGATGGAGAGGGGAGTGGAGGGGTGTGGGTGGAGAGGGTGGACAGGATGTCCTGAGTTTTTGAAATTAAATGGGTGAGAATCATGATAGGTGGTGAGAATAATCATAGGGGCTAGCATGGCCACATGTGGTCAACTGGTGGATAAAAATCCAAACAATACCCACATCATATGTGCCCCACTCACATCCCATCTCTCTCCTGGTTTCACTTCCCTTGCTGATATTTTTGTTTATAGACAGCGATTAATGCACCACCTAATTGGCAAAACTTAAAACGTTTCAAGAATTCTACCCCAAGTCCTTTATCTCAAGTCCTTACTACTTTTTAAACGTGTGATTTCAGTGCCCTAAAAGTTTCAAATGGCCGCCATACGAGGGAAGGCCAACCAGACTTGTGTATTTCCCCTTTGGATCCCGCGGCTGGTAAAAGTCCCAGAAGTCCAAGCAAAATCTAGACTTGATAGCTTTCAAACACATGGCCATGGGAAACCTGAGAGGTCTATGATTCCTGCTACCTGCCACAAACAGTAAACAATGTGAACTCTGACAGCAATGTTATCTGTGCATTCAAACATTCTTAAAGAAAGCATTTTGATTTGACTACAAACCAATGGTTAGGCTATGATTAGGTCTTAACCACTCTTCCCCTGCAGATCTTCATTCCAGTCTCTAAAAAAGGGCAAACTGAAAATAAAAGGATTCACTGTAAATATTTCAGGAAATGTTATGGGAAATGCAAGCATATGACAAGTGACCACTCAAACGGCAGCCACATAGAGAGAAAGGTGTGCATTGCCTAAGACCAACCAGGAATGGAATGCACACCACACAGAAAACTCATTTGCATTAAACTATGAATTAATCATGAACGTGGAAGTATTTGCCTTTTGAAAGCTGCCAATATCCCAGTTAGCACATTGACAAACCCTGGTTACAAATGAATAATTCTGTTTCAAAATTCAATAGCCTAGCAAAAGGTTTGGACCAATAATAACAAAATTATTCGTGTAACCAAGAATAATGTGTGTATAAGAAATGTTTATATTGTATTGGGTATTGCTTATTTATTGAGAAACACAGTGACGTGCCACTTAATAAATGGTTAGATTTAAAGAATTCAGGCTTTCTTCCCCACCACCACCCTGAGTCTTAGCCTTAATAGTGATATGTGCATGTGTGTGTTTTCGTGTGAGAAGGAAGTTTCATCATGATGAACATTTGTTACAGTGGCAAAATGCTGGCAATCATGTACGCAACATTATCAGCAGTTTATAGTGGGAATACTGGCATGCATTGTGGGCACAGCTTCAAGAAAGTGATTTCCATTGACGATACAGGCATCATGAACATGTCTAACAATGCTTCTGGCACTCTGAGTGAGCTGGCATATAATAGTTTGTTTCCTGTGTTACTCAAAAAGACTAATTGTAAGGATTGTAAGGATTATGTCATTTCCCCACTTTTTTCTTCAAAAATTGCACAGGCAGTTGTGTCATTTCAACCTAATGCTAAGCTTGGTTGGTAGTGCTAATATGGGGAGAGGATAATGCCACTCCATTGAAAATATTCATTAGCCGTCACTAATCATTGATTTATTTAGAATGCCATTGCCTCTCCAGGAACCATCTGCCTCACCCATACCATAATCTGTCTAAGCTTCTAGCTGGAACCCCTGAGGCCACTGGCTGCTTATGTCTCAACTAGGCTGAGGTGAACGAAAGGGCCATGTAATGGAAACCAGACACCAATCCTGACCACATGCATATGCAACAATCCGATGAATACATTACGTGTTAACACTGAATATCAGTGACATATTTGTCAGCTACCTTGTAAAAGATATATGGTCAAATGTGGAGACTGGGCTCAAATCTCAGCTTCACCTCGTAACTAAATTGTCTGATCCTGAGCAAATTAATTGTTCGCACTGTGCCATATCTGTCAAAATTGGCATGTTAGATACCTGCCTAATATTGTGAAGTTTGGGAGTAATACCTGCTATGGAAAAATGTGCTTGCAAGTGCACATTTTTTAGCCATTATTTAGGTAAACGGTGTGCTGAAGGTGTGGGTTGGACTACCTTGCTACGCCTCCTCAGTGCAAAATGGGGGCACTTTGAAAATAATGTCCGAGTCCAAACCTTGCAAGTGAAATTGGGTCAATGTCCATGCATCAGCAAGTACTGCTAACATGTGGACCCCAGGGGTCGACTATGTCTGCAATACACTATCTTGAATAATTTGCTCCCAGTTTTTATGTGGACCAAATTTCAAGTGTTGCTCCAGCCTTATGATCATGACACACACGTGTCATTTATTTTTTTCTTAAACAGCTTGGCTCAAATTCAAATGTGGATGGCACCCATTTTCTCATTGTTCAATCTATCTTAGATGAAAATCATTTTCTTCGATCTACATACGACATGTTCTTCATATGCCACCTTATGCCACTGTTTAAATATCCCATTAAGACAGAAGTCGAAAATAAGAGTTTGTTTTTAATGTGATTGTAATGAATCATGAGATTGGTTCACCTGCGGGCAGCCATTTCTTCTCGCTAAAAAAATCTAAGGCTACATACAATACTGTATATATTTTTATTAAAATTGCGACGATGGTGTTTGGGCACAAACATGAATATAGAATATATATTAAGTCAGTGCGTCGAGTTTATTGAGCAGTCCATTGTCGTATTATAAAATACCGAGAATGTATCATTTCAGTTGATGTGCGGCCTGCGTACAATAGATTATATCCCAGAATCAAGATGTTGCATGTTTCATTGGTGTTGTCACCTGCTGCAAGTCACAGTTCAGTAATTAAACCAAATAATCAGTCAATCAATGTTGATCCTATTATTGAGCTACTGAGAAGTGCTACTTCTCAGATAACTATTGCTGATTGGAACTGGGAATTTGCAGTTCAAGTCTTTATTGTACATGCCACACATGCTTTGTGCAGAGAAGCTGCAAGACAGTTGTATTCAGCAGGTGTGATTGGAGGCTATTTGGCAGGAAAGGAGCCAAAGTAATGTTACTTTAAAGTATAAACGTGGTCTCAGATCCGTTTTGTGTGATTGGTGATGTAGGTGGACACATTTCTCGTGGGGAGATCAGGACAAGAAATGATCTTGCGTGTAATGAGAGCATTGAGGAAATCTTGAAAAATAAACATGTCACAGAGATGGCTTCTTGAGATATATGATCTATTTAAGCGAGTGGTACTCCTCATTTGTACATGCTTCCAGTGTGGCCCAAGCAGAAGCCCTTTTCATGACTACGGATTGATGTCTCTTGCAGTGACGATTGCGCTGTCAAACAAGGGGAGTTTTCCAGATGTTGTGAAACATCTTCAAGGAAGGAGGAATGATTGGGTGTTGACCTAGCAGGTGCAAGTGGTGCCATCATTTAGAGTACATCTGACTGAACTGTGTTCGCATTTGGAAACATCTGGTACTTGCATAATTAACGAATTGTATGATTCATGTTCCTCGACGTGAAACGATGCCTCAAGTATTTGGCCGTGTGTTTTCATGTATGGAGAGCACATCATTTACGATCCGAGGGCACGATGTGTTTATGAAATATAGATGAAATCATTACAATCCAAGACTACCACATACTCTTGACCTCCCTCTTCATTCAGCTATCCAATGAATACAAAAACATGCACGTCTCCTCTTATTGTTCATAAATGTGAAATTCTATTTGAAAATTCCTCGAGATGTTTGTGACTATTGTATGAATCCTCTCGTCCCACAGACATACAGGACCGACATCGGTGCAAGAACGGTGTGTCTTGGAAGACGCAGACATGTTATCACCTTCCAATCCAGATCATTGAGAATATAGCGAGACAAAGGGAGACCTGTCTGAGTGGAAACAGTAAAATCAGTGGAGAGGCTTACTTCTATGCTCAGATTCTATTCCAAAGTGCTTTGGTTGGCATGGCAATATTGTTGTTCTTGGCAAACGGTGAATAACAGGTTTCATAAAACTGAGCTTGCCAGGCAACAGAGAAACACAAGGTCTAGCCATATATCATTGTATCTTTTAAATTACCTCAAACATCAAGTTGATGAACAATAATACTAATGAGGCCTGCAGCATATATTAATATTGAGATGAAAAACAGACACACTTGCTATTTACAGGGCTACAAAGCTGCATGACGATTAGGCAGGCACAATAAAGCATGTTTATTTTAATGTGTTTTAATATGATCATGAACAAATAGCATAAAACAACACATCCAGACTGGCCCATGGTAGGACATGGGCACAGGAGGTGGTGGTGGTGGTAGCTGGCATGGAGGCCTCAGTTGAGGTTGACTCGTGCACAGATGAGGAGGGGCCATTTCAGTGGAGTTTCCACAGAGGCCCCTGGCAAGAAGTGCTGCTGTAAGGTGGGACAAGAGGCGGACAATCTGCCTGTGATGCTCTACAAGCAGCTCATGAGTTGCTTGCACAGGATCATGAATAGATGCCTGCCTCCTCAAGCTACCCATCAACAGTGGCAGCCCTGCATCTAGGATGGCCACATCAGCTGGAAGTGCAGGCTCTGTCTGGGTGCAGGCATCTGTACAGATGGGTAGTGCTGCAGCAGATGCTCCTGGAACAGGCAGGTGGGCTGACCCCTCCACGGTGAACTGCACAGCCTCCTGTGTCAGGGGGAGGGGTGCAGCCTGGATATCCCCCTCAGTATCCCCACATGACACCGTAGGAAGGCCTGCAAATGCCCCCTTCTCCACCCCCATCAACCCAGACACCTCCAATGAAGTCTTCATGCATGGGGCTCCTGTGTGGTAATGTCCCCAATACCACCCTCTCCCTCTGATGCTGAGGTGCCCACTGTGACAATGGTTTGCTGGCATCCTCCTCATCAGCATTGCTATCTGAATGGGACGTATCCCCAGGCACACCACCCTCAGAGGAGGTGGACACAAATGGGCATGCCTGGGGTCTGTACCTGCATACGGAGGCCTTGCCCCTTGGATGGAGCTCCACAGCACAGGTTGTACCATCTTCAACAACCACAGCAACTGTGGGAAGGGAACAAAGAACATATGATTCAATCATAAGTGTCAATGTGTGTGTACCCTCGCCAATTGCTTCAGCAGCATGCTGTCACCATTAGTTAAAAAGGAACTGCTTCACACACACAGGCCCATGCTCATAAATCTGAAAGAATCCGGTCTCACAACTGAAGACAAAATGACAAGTCACAAAGATGAGACATGCACATGTGGACATTGCACATTGATGTCTGGCCACATACAAATGACAAAACATAAGGGAGGGCCTCAATGAGTGAGACCAGTATCAGCCCATGCAGTAAAGTTATAACACAATAACAGGGCAAAACACCTATGCGATAAGAGTGGGAGCAGGTCCAATCAATGCCCTAATTTGATTCCCACCTCTCTGTCTGCCCGCCTCACCCGTCCCTAATTTAGGGTATCTGTAGAGCTGATGAACAGAAGAAACCTGAGAAACGGAAACGCAGGTATCCCTTAACATAGAATCAGGGGTATACAAGAAAAAGCAACAGAAAAAAATTCTAGGTCATATTTATTAAAGACACTTTTATTTAAGGTTCTTTTTTAAAATAGAAGGTTACTCGTACCATTAGTCAAAACCCAATGAACTGCCCACCACTAATGTAAAAAAAGGTTTAAAAAATCCAGCAGACGCCTATTGTGTCGATTAATGCAAATCATATACGCTATCATACCAATCACACCAATAAAAACTAATTTGCACTCAATAATACAATTACACAAACAAAAACATAATTCACTATGAATGACTTAATGAGCCCATTTCTTTTTGCCCAGAAGTCAGGGTTCCCAAACAATTTCTAGGACCCTGCATTTAACCAGTCCCAACCGGTTTTGATGTATAGGTGTTCCAAAAAATCTTCATCAGGAGAATAAACACACTGTTGTGGGACAGTTGTCCAAGCTAAGTGGATAGACAAAGGAAAAAGGATGGGAGAAGGTGCACCAGCTGTCCCGAGGTTGCTGGGCCAACATGCACATGGGGGGTGGGTCAATATGCTGAGCCAGAGCAAAGTATGGTCAAGGTGCCCTGGACCGTGTAATGAAAAGCTTGAAACACAATCACAGGACAGCAGAAGTGGAGGAGAGAGTTATTTTTGCATCAGTGGCGGTAACAGTGGGGTTCCGGCCCCTGTCTATGTAGATGTCGCAACGTGAAGAGGTGGACACTGAAACATGAAAAACACAGACCAGCATAGACCGGCTAGCCCCTGACGTGCTGATGTGCTACGGTCATAGAGGGAGCCATATGTAAACAAGGCCATTTAACTCTAAAGTGATTATAACTCCATTGAAATGTTAATAACTTAAAGATGATTGGCCATTAATGTAGATGTATAGTGCTTTTCTGTGTATGTTGGGTGTATGTGATGTCACGTGGAATGTTGTGATGTGAATGGGAGAATGTTTGGTTGAAGGTTCCATACTTTCCAGCCTGTGTAATGAGTGCCAGTGTTTTTTCTATGTCCTATATACTTAAGTGTAACTGTAACTAAGAAGATGTCATTAAAACTAAAGTAACCTATAAGGAAGCATGGAGGTCACGTTACTACATTGGCAACGAGTTGGTCCAAAGAAGAAGAACCTGCGTCCAAGAAACTGAAAGAAAGCTGATGAACCTGCTGCAGGCGGGTGCAGGAGGAAGAAGGAAAACACTGCCCACAAGCAAATAAGACCCATCACCCAGGGCATCATGGGGGAGGATTTAAGATGTGCCCATAAACTGGTGAAGAGAGCTGTACCCATAAGCTCAGATGGAAGCGGTGCCCATAAGCTGGAGAGGGACGCTATGCTCATAAGTTTGAAAGGGAAGATGTACTCGTGGGCAGGAGGGACAAGCTCTGCCCATGAGCTGGAGGGAGAAAGCCCATTGTGAGGAGGAATACAAATGTGCCCAAAAAATGACCAGGGAAGTGGCCCATTAGATGTGGGAGAAGCTGCCCATCAGAGGATAGAGCTTTGCCCTCAAACATGTTGGAGAGTTATATGCGTGGGGCCATGGTGCTTGTACTTGGTAGAAAAGCACTATAATTACATAACATGGAGTTTAAAGTGCCTTGCATGGAGAAGTATGGTGCCCCAGCTGATTGACAGTGCCTGTCACCCGTTAAAGGGCAACCGCCATGGGTGGTGGTGCATAACGCAGAGACTAGATTCTCCAAGCAGCGGTTGGCGGTTGCGCATGAAGAGACCTTTTACTACCCTGCGTCTGGTACACTAATAATGACGTCATAGGGGCCGTGAAGGGAGTTGGTGGATTAGCGGAATTCCCGGAGATTCCAAGAGTTGTTGTTTGAAAGGTCTGAACAATATAGTCATTGTGTATTGTAAGCGATGGGGAAAGACATGAGGATACGTGATCAGGAAGTACTAATGATCACTTAGTAGGAGTCGCTACATTAGGAAGTATGCATGACATTTGTTCGCCTCATTGGAACATTCATGGAGCAACATGTCATTTAAAAGCGCCCCAAAGTGAAGGAGTTAAGAGAGTGGTGGGTGCCACGACATATAAGCGGAATCGAGAAGACAGTGGGCTGGGCAATGGAATTGCGATGCAGACATGGAAATTGTATGTTCACCATACCGAAGTACGGAGGGCATGAAGGTACTCTCTGCTGCATGAAAATAGTGAAGGTGCATTGGTTCGAGATATGGAGATTATCTAATGTTTACCCTGAGATATACATGGGTACATCCTCAATTATTTCCAGGGTGTTGGGAAGTTTGACACCTGATAGTGTATCCTTTTACTTCTAAGTATGTAAATTGTTATGTTTGGCATGTCACACATTAGTAGGGATTTACATTTTTTGAGAATTTGCCGGATTGGTGGATTTGGACTATTAGGAAACAAATGTTGGCAATGTATGTGAAGGTGGAGGAAGTGCCAAAAAGTGGGTGAGCTGAAGTATGAATTTGTATGCAGTATGTTATAGGTTAAGTGTTTAACTATATATAACTTCTTGAGGATTTTCAGCAGTTAGGTTTCTATAATGTGACATCGAGTTTTAGGATTTTAAAGGTTTTCACCTAATGTTTGCATCAATGGGATGTAGATTTTAAAGATTTGAGATTTTGCCGTTTTAGATGTCTGATTTATGAAAAGATTTTTGCAGTTTTAAGATGTTGCAACGTAAAAATGGTTTTACATGTCTGATTTACGAAAATGGTCAGTGTTAAGATTGAGTATGAGTATGGTTGAGTGAGCCCCAAGGTTTCCAGGGTGGCAGCACCTCCAGTGTCAGTATTCAGTGTGAGTGTGGTTGAGTGAGCTACAGGTTTCTGGGTGGAAGCACCTCCAGTGTCAGTATTCAGTGTGATGGTGGTTGAGAGAGCCACAAGGTTTTCTGGGTGGTAGCACCACCAGTGTCATTGTTCAGTGTGTGAGTGGTTGAGTGAGCCACAAGGTTTTCTGGGTGGTAGTGCCTCCAGTGTCAGTATTTAGTGGGAGAGTGGTTGAGTGAGCCACAAGGATTTCTGGGTGGTAGCGCCAACAGTGTCATATTTCTGTGTGAGTGTGGTTGAGTGAGCCACAAGGTTTTCTCGGTGGTAGCACCTCCAGTGTCAGTGTGCAGTGTGAGTGCGGTTGGGTGAGCCACAAGGTTTTCTGGGTGGTAGTGCCTCCAGTGTTAGCATTGAACATGCTCAACATGCTAAAAAAGATGCATCATTTAAATGTTCTCTATTGTTTCCTGTGTGACCCTATGTGTTGGACAGGAGATGTGTTGTGATGTGCTATGTGATGTGTCTGTGTATATGTAGTGTATATGTAAGGGAAGGAGATGTGTTGTAAAGTGCTTGTCTGTGTATGTTGGGAGTATGTGATGTCACGTGGAATGTTGTGATGTGAATGGGAGAATGTTCGGTTGAAGGTTCCACACTCAGGTTAGAGATTTCCAGACTGGGCAATGAGTGCCAGTGTTTTGTCTATGTCCTATATACGTAAGTGTAACTGTAACTAAGAATATGTAATTGAAGCTAAAGTAACCTATAAAGAAGCTTACAGGTCACTTTATTACAAATGTGTACTTGCAAGAATGTGGCTGTTGAGTATGGAACTGCCTGCTGCATGATCACAATTGCCCATGGGGGTTGCACATTATGCAAACCTTCATGTTAAATGTAATTTTATGTTGTTGTGCAACATCACTATAACTCCCTGATTTTGTTTCAAAGAGTTATGGTTGCAGCCTCTCAAATAGTTGTCACACAACCAAAATGTGGTAAGAGAAAATACCTATAAGCCTCGGTGTAGAACAATTGGGAGTATATCACTATTTTAAAATTTAAGACAGTCCTGAAGAAAGTGGGATAAAGAAATACGTGACTACTGAAACTGGTAGACATAAACTGTAACATTGGCACCAAATGATCGGCCATGGAATACAGTTTTTTTTTATCTTTGATGGACCAATACTGTAAATTGGCCCACTGTAGATCTTGTCCACGTGTCTTCAAAGATTTTTAGTATTTGAACTGTGTAGAAACTAGGGACCACCAGACTATTGGCCATTAAACGTGTTTGCCATAAAATAGCCTTCTGGGGGTCATTCATAGAGATAATTTTTTTTATAACTCTTCATGTGTATTTAGTAATGGGACTCAGAGACCATGCAAATGAAAAAAAAAACTCTTTCAATTAGAGCAATGAGACCTGACTGAAGGTTTCCACAGGTATAATACATCTTTTCTTATTCTATTCACTTTAAGATAGGCGGCACATCAGTGCGGTCTAGGGATAGCTCATATCTAGGTAAGGAAATTTGGCAAATCTTCCTGTCCTGCCCTGTTGATTCTGTCCCCACTTGAGGACAGTTGGAGAACCAGTGGTAACAGCTCCATTGTCTCACTTCTGGTTGTATGTTGAATGTGTTGCACTTTAGATATAGTAGATGTTTTGTCCTATTATTGTGTTATAACACATGCAGATGCCAACTCATTGTACATCACCATCACAATGAAGATGTGATACAAGTATATCCTGCATGCAGGGACATGGAAAGGGCCCCCGCTCACACGTTCAGTAGCCACATTGGCAAAAATCAACCCAACTACATCTAGCACTACACACCCTTGACAGTCCAACATGAAACCATGCAACACGTACATACATCTGTTGCTGGGGATCAAGCAGCAATGCACCCGTTACCATTTCTTATGAAGATTATGTTTACATGGAACAGTATTCCTGATGATCATTATTTCCAATGGCACTGATCTTCTGTAAGCATTGCTTCTGCTGTAACTGTTTTTTCATCTGGATAACATTCTTGCTATTGAAACGTGTGAATTGATGATATATCAATACATCATTAAAGGATAGTTCCGGGATTTTTTTTGTTATTGTCCCTGCAGTTCGGCCATGTGTTTTTAAGCATAAATCGGTAGATCGTAGAACATTTTCCTATGGACCTTACCCGACTTTTCGTCCATTAACGCACTCGAAATCAGCCGCCATTTTCTGATAATCCTATCATTTCCCCCCATCGCCCTGGCTTACCTGCTTTTGCGGCACTAAATCAAATCCCCCGCCCCTGAGCCTGACATCAGCAGACGCGTACCGCCCATTTCCCAACGCCAAAGCACGTTTCGTGTCAACAATCGCTGCGCCTCAGCTAATGAAGTGTCGCCATGGAAATGGCAGGACGCCCCTTTCCTCTAAACACACCGTTTCACAACACACAGCAGCAGATTTTCGATTCCATTACTCTCTCTGTGTTACTTTGAGTATTCTGTGACTCGTTTCTGTGCTCTGGTCAGCTACCTTCGCCGCTTCTAGGCCTTGTGAACACCTGTACCATCTCTGTAAATTATTTTACTTTCTTTACCACACAATGGCTACAATAATGCCGTATATGTACGAGCCCGAGTACACCGAGCAAGAACTACTGGAAAGGCAAGCATGCGAAAACGATGGGGATTCGGACGGCAGTTGGGAGGACCAGTCAACGGATGAAGAGCCTGGACCATGTCGCATGGACGGCATCTCCACCTGGTGCACGTGCAATCGGTGCGAGCTAATGCCAACTGAGGAGGAGAACTGCTGCTGCTGTGAAAATTCCGGGTGCTTGGCCTACATTTCGGAAGGCGAGCCAAGTCTGCAATGCATCACCGAGCTGCCAGAGTTCAGGGAAGCCTGCCTCTCACGGACCGTGTTGAGGATGATGATGGTGCTTATGCACGAACTTCGCGGCACTGTTCGTCCGCGTAATCCGAGTAACGAGTAAGTATACTCTGGTTGTGATGTCAGTGATGCCACTACTATTTCATGGTCGTCTCCCACATATAAAATTACATCTACATATCATTCGAATGCATGTAAATTGGTTCCATATTGTGCATTTTCTAGATAGAATTTTTTTCAAAGCAGAATGACATTTTTTACCTGAATCGACAGTGATATGAAAGTTTTGTCATTTTAATACAGTTTGCATCTTTCATTTTCACAGGTGGTACAGGCTGGTGGCCTATTGTTGCTTCACTTGGTGGCTTCACGGGAAGCTCGGACACCGCGTTCGGAGAGTAATACCTGCCTGGGCGGTACTTGTCATTAGACAACATTTCCCCAGCGACAGTGGACAATACCGCGGATTTTCCCTGGATGTGCTGCAACCGGAACTTTACAATGTGTAATGTTTATTATTTATGTTCAATTGAAATTAAGATCTAAAATAAAACCCAACATATATTTTAACAATGGTTGTTTTGATTTTTTAAATGAATCTAGTGTGTCTCCATTGAATAGTCTTCCTGTGCCTTGTCTTGTCACACCACATGTCTCCGGCCAGCATCCTCCCTCACGCTGGCCGCCCACCTTCAATCCACATAAATGTTGAACCCATATGCAGCAGACATACATATGTTATTTTGCGGGTTGGCATCAAGCCTCCCGGCCTTGCCTCCTCCCCCAAAAATACTTACCACACCACTTTGTTCAAGCGTTGGCAATAAAAGGAAGGCTGTTGGATTTTATTGATACAAAACATGGTTAGAGGTAAATAATCCATATGGTTGATCATAATAAATCATCCTTTTGGGCACCGGGTACAGAGATGACCCCCTCTGGCCCGTGCCGCCTTGCCACCACAGGCCAGCCTGCTGCTGACTAACTGCCTAGGCATCCAGGGTCTCCAGGGTGAACTGCACCCATATATTCTCCTGGGAGGGTGAGGTATTTATAAACTCACACCCCTGCCTTCCATGTACTAGATCCTGCAGCCTGCCTCTTACATGCAGTTAGATGGCCTCTCCTTGGTGAGGCCCTGCGGCAAACGAGTCTTGTCTGCACGACCACCGCCCCAATCCACCCCCCCCGCCCTATCAAAGGCAGTTCGCACCGGGGTACTTGTGCTGGCAAGTGGAGCTGTCAGAGAGCGATAAAGGCCAAGAGGTGCCAAAGACCATGTACACTTCAAAGTGGTCTATAGAGCATGGGTTGTTGTTCCCATGTCTACCTCCAGACCCCGTGTCTCCTGCCAAGCATCCCCCCTCACGCTGGACGGCCCCCTGCAATCCACATAAGTGTGTCTCCATTCACGAGTCTTCCTGTGTCTTGTCTGCACGACCACCGCCCCAATCCACCCCCCCCCCCGCCCTATCAAAGGCAGTTCGCACCGGGGTACTTGTGCTGGCAAGTGGAGCTGTCAGGGAGCGATAAAGGCCAAGAGGTGCCAAAGACCATGTACACTTCAAAGTGGTCTATAGAGCATGGGTTGTTGTTCCCATGTCTACCTCCAGACGCCGTGTCTCCTGCCAAGCATCCCCCCTCACGCTGGACGGCCCCCTGCAAACCGCATAATGCCACGACATATACACGTCATTCATTCACAAACACACCCCTGTTTCGAATTCTTTATAACCCACTTCATATTCTAATGAGAACTTATTTGCGCTTTGCTAGTCAACCCGCGAAGGTGCTGGTTATCTGCTCTTCGTCTCTGTGAACTTCCGTGACCACTTCGAGGAAACTCGTCAGTTTGCAACCTGTGAACTGCTCCCTGTTCTACGACAAGAAACTACTCTGATCCCTGCATCTAACTGTTTGTTCGTCAAGGTAAGGCCATGAACCATAATCATTTTGCGTCCAATTTCTTTTCGTTCAAGACAGTACATGCAAGGAACTAGTCACATGTTCTGAGTTTAGTCAAATTAAATTTCTATTTTTTTAAAGTTATTCAAATACTTATCCGCATGTGAATAACGTGTATAGTTCCAAGAACCAAAACGAACCTTGCATTGAACCTTTTATGTGTCATTTAATTTTTTAACACATTGGTATTCATAGAGAATTGTTGATCTTTACTTTTCAGAACTTTCCACAATGCCTGCCTGTTCCATTGGCGGTTGCCCTTCGAAGACCCATAATAAATCTGAAGGTACTATAATGCATGTTTTCCCTAAGACAATAGATCAGATAAGAGAATGGGTCCGATATTGCGGATATCCACCGTCTGAGCTTGAAAGTAGAGTCATAGAAGTCTTTGCGGACAAGAGGGGTGATCAATACCGCATCTGCAGCAGGCACTTTAGCTCAGACATGTACTCCACATCATTGCTAATAAAGAAGAACACACCGCGAGCAAGGCGAAAATTGCTCTCAACCGCTATTCCCACTCTATTCGTCCACATCCCTCCACTGGTGAGTCAAGTTTACGTATTTATCTCTCGGCCTTGCGGTAGTGTGTAGCATTAGCTAACAATAATTTCCCCATTTATGTATCCACTCAATATGAAGGCGGAAGATTCTCCATCCGTGTCGTTATTGCAGTCATCAGCCACTTCAAGCGCCTATCGGGTAATCTTACTTAGCTATTCTGCCACTGACTTGTTTTAGGCATGTAAATCAATAGTTTTAATTTATCGTGTGATTATTTTACCTAATGGTACGCCCTTGTACTCGTCCTCTAGTCTTTGTTTTCAGTTATAATTATTGTTATCCAAAATAATGCAAGTACTGTGTTTCAGGGAGATGCTGAGGAGTCCAACGTATTGACGACAACCGTTGATGTCACTCAGATGCTCGAGGTACGTTTCCGGACAGTTCCATCGATGGAGATCATCAGATCTTGCATTCTTGTAGCGTGATTGTTACACACAATGTTTCTTTCGTTTTTAGCCATTGATATGTCCTTCTGTCGTCGCCCTCCTATGTGTCTTCTTTTTTCAATATTGTGTTCATTACTAATGAAAGTCCTATGTTTCAGGGAGTCGATGGAGCATTAGTCCAAGAAGAAGGGGGAGCATGCAGTTACGGGTCGGCGCAACAGCTTGCAGAAGTGTGCACCGCAGTTACATCGTCCCTTGATGTTCTTATGCATTTCGAGGTATGGATACTGACAGTTCGATCAAGCGACGTGATTACATCTGCTATACTTCCTTCTTTATTAACGCAAGTACTATGTTTCAGGGAGATGACGGAGCTTCTTCTACAAGAACATCACCCCTAGTAGTTGATGCAGATATCTGGGTGGTGACACTTCCAACAATCGAGCAAATCGAATCATATTTAGATATCCATTATTTATTTTAGACAACTGATCATTTGTGCAGGTCTATTTAGATGAGCCGTTGACGCCTGCACAAAGTGTATGTTCTTTCTAACAAAATAGAAAACCATACTAATGCAATTAATGTGTTTCAGGGAGTTACTGAAGCATCATCTTCAATAATATCATCAATGGAAGTCTATGAGGAGCCCGAGGTATGGATCTTGACAGTTCCATCTAACTAGATCAACAATGCGTGAATAATTGTCGTTTGAATGTTCTACACAAAGTGTTCATTCGTGTTTTGCTATTGAGATGTACGTGGGTATTGGTCCTCAAGTACATTTTGTGTTTTCAATATTATTATACATACTAATGAAAGTTCTATGTTTCAGGGAGTCGATGGAGCGTCAGTGCGTGATGGATGTGCTTATCATGAAAATATAGTCGTTGCAGCGCAAGAGGAAGTGGAGACATGCACACACGAGTCGGAGCAACAGCGTCCCGATGTTGAAGTTCGAGGCAAGAAAGTTTCAAAGAAAAGAAAGCAAAAGAAGGTTAGTGTCCTGGTCACTATATTATGTTGTTTTTCACTGTTAATAGTTCAATACTGTAAGTTGTGTTTAAACTGAACATCCCTTTTCCAATCTGTCCTCTAGTTGCGAGTGGGTGTACGAACTAGATCTACACAGACAGTGAAGCGAACGAGAGATGTTGCTTGTCAAACCTTTTGGCAGGGACTTGAGACTGGAGATGCATTGTGCCAATGGGAAGAATATGAAGTGATTGACAACGGAGCTATACCACATCCAGCCATTGATAGTGAATGTCCTCCTGGTAGTTCGGATGCAGTCGGAGATCAATTCACAGAATCCACACCCGCAAAAACTAAGACCGCGAGAAAGTTGAAGAAATTGTTTTATTCACCCATCGCCGGAGAAGGAACAGATGTTGCAATGGAAGAGAATGAAGTGGACGACAATGAAACACCATCAATATCACTGAACATAGCGGAAGACGATATCAGAGATTCTACCTTTCATGTGAGTGACATGTCCTCAACGTTACAGGCCGAACCAGCTGGGATGCAGAGTGACAGTATAAGGAAAGAGGCCAAATTCATTGTATTCCATAGTTGTTTGATTGATATTATTATTCGGATGAAATGTGGGCATTCGGTTGGTGGGGAAGTATGTGGGGAGCCATTGATTAATGTGACTCGTGCAATTCGAGGCACTAACCTTAAAATACATGCCACCTGTACAAAATATCATCCTTTCTCATGGTCTGCACAACCCATGCTGGGGCAACTGCCAGCAGGCAATCTACTTTGTGCAGCGGCTGCACTTTTTTGTGGTTCAAGTTTTAAAAAGTTAGAGTCTTTTTTTCAGTTTGTGGGAATCCATTTCATTGCGAAAACTCAGTTCTACAAATCCCAAACCGATTATCTATTTCCAGCCATTAGCGAAGCTTGGAGAATGGAAAAAATGTCTATTGATAGTACATTCGCGGGCAAACGGTTCAGGCTAGCCGGTGATGGACAGTGCGACAGCCCAGGATTTTCAGCCAAGTACTGCACCTACCACTTTCAGGACATGGAAAGTAAGAAAATTGTGAGTTCGGTGGTCGTGCAGGTGTCACAAAGTACATCCTCAGTGGCCATGGAGAAAGTTGGCTTTGTAGCATCATTGCAAGAACTACAATCGCGGGGAATGGTGATCGACCTGATAGCCACGGACAGACACGTTTCAATTGCCAAGACAATGAGAGAAGAGTACAAAAATATAAATCACCAATTTGACGTTTGGCATCTTGCAAAAACAATCAATAAAAAAATGTCGGCTGCAGGTAAAAAAAAAGATATGCAAGGTATTTCACAGTGGTCCAAGTCAATCAGCAACCATCTTTGGTGGAGCTCAAAAACATGTGGAGGGTCATTGGAAATTCTACTGGAAAAGTGGCGGTCAGTAATGTTACACTGTAGCAACGTTCACCGCTGGACCACAAACCAACATTTCCACAATTGTGAACATGGCCATTTGTCCACAGAGGAGGCACGGAAGAAGAAGTGGTTGATTCCTTCATCACCCACTCACAAAGCCATTGAAAAGATTGTATTTGATAAAACTATAACAAGAGATTTGAGGGGACTCACGGAATTCTGCCACACAGCAGATTTGGAGGTGTTCCACAATATGTGCCTAAAGTACAGGCCAAAACGATTGCATTTTGGCATGGAGGGCATGATAAATCGGACTCTTCTAGCGGTCTTGGCACATAACCATAATGTTGGCCGTCAACAAAGTAGGACGACCGGAACTTTAGGGACGCTTCGCTACAATAAGGCCTTCACAAAAAGAAGTAAACAATGGGTTATCAAACCAGTGTTTGAGGATATGCAATATGACTTTATTGAGAGACTTATTGTTGATGTCCTAGATAGGCACATACATGGAGTTGTGAACGAACCTGTGCAGGGGACAACTGCTTTGCCACCCAACATTGCCTCTGTTCCATGTCCACCTAAAGAAGAGTTCATTGAGAAATACACATCACGGTTTAAATGATTGTAATTTGATTGTCTGTTCTCTCGAGTCTCCTCATGTCGCAGGCCCATTGAATATGTGTAGCTATGTATTGTGTAAATAAAAGTGATTGCTCTGTGAGTCCTGTGAGATGGCCTTGCACTGAATGTAGCTAACTAGGAATGTGTGCTCGTTCAAAGTGAAGGTCAGCTGCTTTGATTATTTTCTCGGGTGCCGGAATGGCCCACGACTCAGTATAAGGTTCTATTGTTATTTGACCTTGACAGGCCGGGACCATCCCGAAAGACTTCTTTTTGGGGGTGTGGGGCAATAACGTAAGAAACGATAATGAATATAATTTCAGAAACGAAAGCCATTTAATGTTCGTTCATTAGAAGAAATAACGTCGGCATAGAAGGAGTGGTATTTCGGGGCTGCCCTACGCACAGACACAATGGAAAATGCAAATATAATGTAAGTAACTCTTTAGATGAGTTTATACCGCAATTTAATTACTATACAGTAGCTTTAAAGACGGGTTAAGTTGTACTTGTTCGTTCTATGTGGCATATTGTTTTGTACCGCGCACTATCTTGAAGAGAACCATCTTCTTTTACGGAAGCACCTCAAAACCTTCCTCTTTGCTTCTGCTTTCTCTCTCCCTCTCCCCTGCTACAACTGGTCCACTGTCTGCGACCTCGGTCCTGGGCCCTTCCACTCTCCACCTGCACTGCCTCCCTGTCAACCCCTGCACTGGGGGACTGTCTCAGTATCCTACAGCCCCCCCTTGACGTATAATACCCAGTTGCACTGTCCTAGCTATGAAATAATTTCCCGACCTAATATATAAAATGAATCATTTTAATAAAGATCTGATGGTGAGACTAATTTCATTTTTTATGTTTTTAAAACAGGTACATCATTCATTATTGTATGTGTCACGAGTACCAGACACCGGCGGATGGCTTTTATAACCGCCAGTTGCTTCTCCGCGTGAACAACGTTAGCACCCTGACCATTTTATGGGACGATCGCCAAGTACAAGTATGCCCTTACGCGGTACTAACGGCTAGATGCAACATACAGACCGTTGTGGTGGCCTAGTGCCTCGTTGTTGGAACAGCCATGCGATTATCAGTGCGACCGAAGAGCTTATTTTATCGTAAACCAATACCCTGTGTACTGCACACGAACATCGCTTGCCTCAAGACGAACTATTTTGGATCGAGAGCAAAGAAAAATGCAAATCGCAGAATATTCTCTAAACATTTGATGTCCAATAAATGTACTTTGCCAAATGGACAATATTGCCGTTTGCTTTTAAACCACAGTTTCATATTCCGAATTGTGGCGCTGTATTGTGAGATGATCTAAGACCCTGTGTACAGCAAAGGAACATCGCGTGCCTCAAAACGAACTTTTTGGAATGTGAGCAAATAAAAATGCAAATCGCTGAATATTCTCTAAACATTTGATGTCAAATAAATGTACTTTACCAAATTTACAATCTTGCGGTTTGATTTAAAAGTACAGTTTCATATTCCCAATTGTGGCGTGCTGTGTTGTGAGCTGATCTGTGTTGGTTTCCGGGTTCTGTGTGTAGTCGTGTAGAAGACGCCTGGGCGCGTTCGCCTACGCAGCACAGTCACGTCACGGATAGAGGCGGGGAATATGAATGTTTTGATAAAGTCTGTTTCAGGGGCGGGGGATTTGATTTAGTGCCGCAAAAGCAGGTGAGCCAGGGCGATGGGGGGAAATGATAAGATTATCAGAAAATGGCGGCTGATTTCGAGTGCGTTAATGGACGAAAAGTCGGGTAAGGTCCATAGGAAAGTTTTGTACGATCTACCGATTTATGCTTAAAAACACATGGCCGAACCGTAGGGTCAATAAAAAAAAAGTCCCGGAACTATCCTTTAAGAAACGTTAGGTAGTCTTAAACATGATGAAATTATAAGTTTTGAAGACACTCTTAGGGTTAGGGCCTAGTGTTCCCCAGGTAGGAATCTGACGCTGCTTTCAGTGGTTGTTTGATGGCTTCTCAGCAGTAAGAGACTATTTCAATGTTGAACGGGACCTGTACTATAGATACCAATACTACCATATAATATTATACCCATGTGTATAGCAAGATGTGCTTTAAACCTTTGAGTGGTTCCCAACATGTATGAATGCAAACTAATACAGTGAACTTTTTGCCCATAAAAATGTATTTGATATATTTGACCTAATTTGGGGGTGATGGTCTGGTCTACCACCCTCCTCTCCCAAGTCACTGAGAGCTCTGTGGTACCATTTATTTTGCACTCATCCACATTGTGGTTCTTTGGGTTAGGAAATAAAAAGTTTTAAAATTATGCACTGAAGATCATTTTATTAAAATATCTGGTGGCAAACACCTGCTACACACAATTTGGGTTAAGAAGTCAGGGCATTTACTTCCCTAGGCTCTGTAGGACCAACATAATTCACAACCCCCATTTTTGTGAGATGACATTTGTGGTCAGCATCCCCACTTAGAAAATGTTTCCAAAACCTCTAGAAAATGGTCACATGGAATTGCTGACAACCCCATAAAATAAAATACACGTAATAGTTATTGCAGGGCCTGATGATGAGTGCACTGTGCTGTAATTCAGACCAAGAACACAGTGCTTATGATGACACTAAACTCTGCTGTTAACAGTATTAATTGTGATTATTACCATGGGAAAAAAGACAACACACGGGGTCATTTAAAAAATCAATACGGTGTCCAAAACAGAGCAAAGTGAAACAAGTCTAGTCTCATCTGGGTTCAACTCCTGGCATGTTGAAATTAGTTAGGGAATAAAAGCTGGAAGCATCCCTTTTCCATGCAGTCACTAAGGCGATCGTGCACTTATGGCTATTGTTAAGTTAGTTGAATGTTGCAGTGCAACAAAACCATTGAATCACTCTCCTTTCTCTCTCCTTGGATCCTCTCCCGCACACATCCACATCATTTTCGTCTTTCGTTAGCGCCACAGAGAACATAGTTGAAAAGGCAACAAAGACGTGTTTGCTTTACCCATTTCTGTATAATCATCACCAGCTATGAACAGGGGTTACAGAATTCCCCTTTATCTCATTGTCTGCAGAGATATAGAGCCATAAGGCACTAGACAGCACCAGATGTAAATGGAGCACCACAGCCTGCAGTTGTAGCTTAATGATAAGGTGCAACAGGGTGGCAAGCACCATTCATTATGAAGAGCCATGGGTCCATCAGAAGCAGGGAAACATGACCCAACTCTATAGTTTGCAGTTCCCCAGCACGCATATCGAGTGGGCCATGCAGCACTAGGGTTGTTTGCTTCCCCAGGTTTGCATGATCAATTGGCAAGCAGGCTGGGCAACGGTAGTTGCAATTATAAGTATGGGGTACTTTTACACCTCTCTGCATATTAGCTGTTCTGGGTTGGTGGTTTCTGGTGGGCCAGCAGAACATCTCATGTAAGGGAACATGAAGGGTCTCCCCATTCAGTCTGGTTACTCTCTGTATGGTGCATGTGAGCCATAGGTCCTGGAGCAGATTGGAGGAGTTACTGGAGCAGGTAAGAAATTGCATGTTTGCATGTGTGTATTCAAAGATCTATATGCATGTATGTATGTATTCATAATTACATGTGAGGGATTCAATCTGTGATAGTGTGTATGTAAATGAGAATACTCTGTGAATTTGTGGCCACGTGAATGAACGTGTGATGTTAAAGTTCTGTACTAGTGTGCATGTGCATGAGAGAGATGTAACATGGGTGTGTGAATGCCTGTGTGTGTGTGTGTTTGTGTGTGTGTGTGTGTGTGTGTGTGTGTGTTTCCCGGGGAGAAAGGCTAATGGGGTGGACATCGGATCCACCAGTATGAATATTTTCTCACACCATTGCATGTTTTAGCAGCATTACGAGCAAAGACAACTTGATGAGTGTTATTACATGGGGTGGAGACTACTGGCCCATATTAGTGCAGCCAACATGGACATTTATTTGCAATGGCATGGCATATTTTACAGCCATTATGTGCAAAGTCAACTTGATGAAGATTCTTATGTGGAACACTGGGCTACATTAGTGCAGCCACAAAGGACATTTTCTTACAGTGGCATGGCATATTTTACTTAAGCAAAACAAAAAGGTGATGGCTGGAAGGTTTTGAATTAATCATAGCCACAGGCACGGTTCTGGGCAACCCTCCAGACCATCATTTTTTTTAGCCTACCTAGCCACTACAGAAGCGGAAAGACCATATGCAAAGCAGGCTTGGTCCCACTCCAAAAGTAGCATTCCAGCCCAAACTACATGGTCGCATCCCTTATACATAAGACCACAAGAATCTCCAGACATGTTTAAGCCTTTTTTGGGATGAGTGAGGAGCAGTTTGGGTCTCTTGGCACATCCAGCTCTGGATCCACGTCTGGGCATATCTGTCCCACTCGGGATGACTTAATCAAAACAAAAAGGTAATGGCTGGAAGGTTTGGAATTAATCATAACCACGCTTAGAGCTCTGGGCAACACTCCAGACCATATCTACAGAAGACATAAATAATGCCCTATGGACACAAGTGTGGCAAATACTGCTGTTGTTGCTACAGAAACAAATGTCTTCTGTTTGACACAGTGTTAAAGGCAAATCTCCCCAAAACACATATAACATTAAAAGAGACGAAGCTTCGAAGTTCATCAGACATTACAATCCTATCACTGCACTCTTTTAGAATGGTACTATAGACATTCAATAAATTGTAGCAAATTCAACTTCAGCTGAGAAAACTGAGCCAAAACATCTCTGAGGTAACATATCATCTGATAATAGTCTTTCAAAACCATTGTATAGCTTCGGAATCAAAATGCTGTCACACAGAGAGTGCGGATGATAAAAAGCTGCAGATCATTTAACAGGTCCAGCCTTGTATGGAAAATCTATATCTCTGGTCTAGCTTCATCATGAAAAAAGAGAACCAAATCCAACCTAGAAATTGATTCTATAGCTACAGAAAATCATAACAACCAAAACCTCTTAAAAAATTATCTGGTTGACACATATTATTCAAACAGAAGTAGTGATTTGGAAAACATGTGTTTGTATGAGATAGCCCAAACCTACACATACATTGTCATGCCAAACAAACCAAATGGCACAAATTCAGTATTAAATTGTGAAGGAAGTCTAGTAAGACTTTTAAAACCTAAACTAACTAACCATCTAAAAATATCATTTACATCTACAGAACATAGAGAGTATTATTACATGGCCCTACTTCAACTATTCAAACCTTGGAGAAAAGAGGATGTATTGTTAGGACACCATGATACATTTGAAGTCGCAAACAAAGCAAATGAAGCAGCATAATAAAAGACGATTGTAAATGATACAAAGAAAGGTTAGATAATCAATGTTAACAAGAAGAAGAAAAAGTAAGAAAACTTGACAAAGAAACCCCTGAAGGGAGTCAACCATCTCATACAGGTAGTCAAGAACCTCTTGGAGAACCGCTCATTAGAATAAAGCCGAACATAAACAAATGAATAAAATAGAAAACAACATGTATCAATGCAAACAATCCAAACAAGATTTGTCAGTGCTCATATCTCAGTTAAATTCTGAAAAACTCATCATTTATCTATAATTCTCTGAAGAAACTGGATAGGGATTAAAACATGAACACAAAACTTGCAATTGTAATAATTACAAGCCTCTGTTGGTGTATCTAAGTGGTGAAGCTGGGTTCTGGGAAAACCTTTTAATTAAAACAATTTACAGGTTTTTAGAAGAAAGCAAAATAACCTTTGAGCTGCTGTAAAGACCCCCATGGGTGGCACTGCTTACAAAAGAAAAGGTGTAACTGTACACTGACTACTACTCTGCACCATTAAGCACAATGCAAATATTACAAATTACCAGCATCAGCTGCATTTGACGTACACAGAATTCTGTGACAAATGAAAGTCCTTCTTGCGGATGAACTAAGCATTGTTTTCAACCTAATACTTGCTTTAATTCACCTACCAATACAATAATTCCTAATGACTGGGTACAATGAAGTGTCTGGAACACAGCACTGTTTATGGAAATCTCATAAAGGTAACACCAGTAAAAGGCCAACACATATTCCAAAAATTAGGTAACAAACAATGCCGCATCACACTTGGCATAATTTGCAACTGTAATCTATGGTGTCAATTTCAGTATAGACAACTTGCACAAACTATGTACCAGTTTGCAGATCCAACATCTGCAAACTGGTACTGGTACAGCTCAAAGTTGGATGAGTATAAGAATACGTGTACTCACTGAACATACAAAATCATGCTTAAAAAGTAGACTACTTTGCTACTTTGTGCTGATGAGACCCAACAAGGCTGAAACATTTCTTGGGCGTGTCTGTGGTCTCATGCAGAAGGGATGTGGCCTAGCGGTTGGGGCTGTACTGCCCCTTTTGGGTTGGGACCAATCCTGATTTGCATATGGTTTGTTTCCCTTCTTTAATGGCTTGGCAGGCTGAAGAATGCTAGTTTGGAGGGTGCCTTAGAGCAACGCCAGAGGTTAGGCTTTATTCCAAACCTTCTAGCCATTGCCTCTTTTGTGTTACGCATGGCATCTTTTACTGGCATTCTGGACAAAGCCAACTTGAATAGTATTTAATGTGGGGATGTGGAGGATTATATGGGACAACCAGTAACAATGTTTTTGTACATTGCCATGATTTCTTTTACTAGCATTCTAGGCAAAGACACCATGAGATTTCTTATGTGGCCATATCGCAGTCATTTGTGCAGCAAGAATGGACATGCTCTCCGTTCTCACCAAAAAGAGAGCCCTTATCCAAGCCCGCATCACTGCGGCATCTAACTGGCCTCTCACTTCATTTCAAAAACTCAGGACATCCTGTCCTCACTCTCCTCCCATCGCCCCCCCCTCTATTCCCTGCCCATCCTCTGGCCCTTCTGCAGCCACCCCTCCTCTCTCCTTCTCTGCCTTTCCCCTTTTTTCTGTTGATGAGGTTTCGAGACAAGTCCGATCTATGAAAGTCTCATCAACACAGGTCCACCCCTGCTCCTCCAAAACTATTAAGGACCACATTGACTCCTTGGCTCCTGCTCTTTCTGACTTCTGCAATCACTCCTTCGCCTCTGGAGTCTTCCCATCCCCTCTCAAGCACTCCCTTGTGCACCCCCTTCTTAAGAAACCCTCCTCTGACCCGTCCTGCCCAGCTAACTATCGCCCTATCTCTATCACTCCTTTCCTGCGCAAGCTCCTGGAGAAATTTGCCATCTCCCAGCTTAATCTCCATGCTGAATCTGTTGGTAGCCTTCATGACCACCAGTCTGGCTTCAGAGCTGCCAGAAGCACGGCAACTGCTCTCCTGAACATCCGTGAGGACCTGCTCTCGAACCTTGACTCTAACATTCCTTGTGTTCTCATTTTGCTTGATCTCTCTTCTGCCTTTGATACTGTCAACCATCCCATCCTGCTCAACCGTCTCCGTGATAACCTGGGTATCACTGGCCAGGCTTTGGCTTGGCTGACCTCTTCCTCTCAAATCGACCCTCCCAGGTCCAACTGGGGTCTTTCCTGTCTGACATCTTTTTCTCTACTTGTGGTGTCCCCCAGGGTTCTAACCTCTCTCCCTGGCTGTTCAACCAGTACCTGGCACTTCTCGCCCACCGCATCGCTGCTCTCTGCCCCTACTTTCAGTGCTATGCTGATGATACCCAGCTCATTTTCAGGCTACCCTCGGCCTCCTCTTCTCCTTCCCTCATCTCTGACTGTCTTTCTGCTATCCAGGAATAGTGTGCCACCAACGACCTCTGCCTTAATGCCAGTAAGACCGAGATTCTACTCATCGGCACACCCACTCCCTCCTTCCCTGCAGCTCTCTGGCCGGCCTCTCTTGGCCCTCTTCCTGCTCCTACCTGCAAGGCTAAAAACCTCGGGGTCATCTTCGACTCCACTCTCTCCTTCTCGCCTCACATTTCTGACGTTTCTAAGAAGTCACACTACCTGCTGCACCTCCTCAGAGGTATCCTTCCTTTCCTCTCCTTCCCCCAGAAGCTCACTGTCTCCAGAGCCCTGGTTCTCTCGAAGCTGGACTACTGTAACAGCCTCTACCTAAATCTTCCTGCCTCTACTCTCCGCCCTCTGCAACTCATCCAGAACAGGACTGCGAGACTTGTCCTTGGCCTCAAGCCCCGGGACCGTATCTCTCCAGGACTGAAATCGCTACACTGGCTCCCTGTGGCTGCGAGGATTAAGTTCAAAACCCTCTGCATTGTCCACAAGGCCTTTTGGGGCCTGGGGCCAAAATACCTTCAACTCTCCCTTCCTAAATATCTTCCTTCTCGTGCACTTCGCTCATCCGCCTCCAACTCCCTCAGGGTCAGCCGCTTCTCTAAGCAACAAGTTGGTGGGAGATCTCTCTCTGCTGCAGGGGCCTCCCTCTTGAACAGCCTTCCTGCCTCCCTAAAACTTGAGGAGAACCATCTCCGGTTCCGGAAGCGCCTCAAAACCCTCCTCTTTGCTTCTGCTTTCTCTCCCTCTCTCCCCTGCTAAATCACTGAAAGTGTACTAAATCAGCAACTGGGCCACTCACCTATCTCGGTCCTTGGCCCAGCCACTCTCCCCTGCACTGCCTTCCCGGCAACCCCTGCACTGCGGGACCGTCTCTGTATCCCTACAGCCCCTCTTCCCAGCACTTGTCTGCACTTATCTTGCACTTGCCACCAGCTGGCCCTTATTATTTATCTTGTTTGTTACTAACCGTGTACTGCACTTTCCCCTCTCCCTTTCCCCCTTGCACTTTTCCCGTCCCCTTAACCTTGCACTTGTGCGATCTGAATGACACCTGGCCTAGTAGGATCGTTGTCTGTCTCTCTTTGTCCCCCCCCTCCCTGCCTCGTCGCGCCTTGAAACACTTGTGTATAGGCGCGTTACAAATGCCATATCATATCATATCATATCATGCTTTGTTACAGTATCATGGCATGTTTAATGACATTATTGGCTCAACCAACAGTTGAATGTGGAAATGTGTTTATTTATTTATTTATAGTGCCCATAAAGGCCATGAGCATATGTGCGCACACAAACACACCAGACATAATCCAATCATGACAGGATAAGAATATAATCAGGATTAATAAGTAGGGCAGAAAGAGCTGTACCAAAAGACAGAGAACATTATGAGAAAAGGTGTGTTTTTAGCAAATGTTTGAACTGGTCCAGCGATTTAGTTTATCTTCAGTCGGGAGGAAGTTTACTTCAAAGAGCTGGGGCTGAATAATCAAAGGCCATAAAACCAAACTGCTGCAAATTGAAGCGAGGAGCAAGCAATAATGTTACGCTCACCTGGTATCCACAGGGACGCCACCCAGCCAGGTTACACGCTGGTATGCTTCTCAGCTTTGCCCTGATGTGGTCTGCGGGGAAGGTTCTGCCTGAAAATACAGGAGGACTGTGTCAAGACTGACCGACTGGGGTAAGTATCCTCCCTCCACCCCAGTATGATTTCAGTCCCTCTGGCGCCCTCTCCTCACCTTTTGGTAGAATTAGGCGTGCTCTCCATCCTGCCTTCTTTGCCAGGGCGCCTTGTCTTTCATGGGCAAGTGTGGTCCAGTTACTTCACTGACGCCGGCCCGTTTGATATTGTTCAGGTAGGTCTTATTGCTGTTCTTTAGTTTTGCTGCTATCCTGCATGCCTTTCTTTGTTTAAAATGTCTCTTTTTTCTCCCTTACGTATGCGGAGCTTCAGCGTGGTGAACTGGCTTGGTTGAGCCTGCTGGTAAATGATGGCGCATTAAGAGCTCTATGATGCGGTAAGTAAGCGCTATGCGCAGCGCTGCAAAATTCTTCCCTTTGCTAACCTGTGTTTTCCTTCCTTGTAGGCCGCGGTGTTCTTCAGCGCAAGTGGAATGTCCGGAGTGGTGACAGCCGAGAGGTGACCAGCCAGGTAAGCCTTTTGAGCAGTTTGTAATTTGTAAATGTCTCTACTGCTTTCTTTAATGTTGCCTCTATCTTCCTCTTTGAGGTCGTTCTGTCCGGGAGCAGTGCAGATTCGAGGAAGCTGTTCTCAGTAGCTGTGAGGGTTAAAAGATGAAGACTGCAGGTAAGATGCTGCTGCTAATGATGTTCCTTTTGTCTCCTTGCAGGTTCTGCTTCTCCGAAGTTCGAGGGACTAGCTGGACACGGTGAGCGTCACGTTGCAAGCTGCAAAGTAACGCGAAGCGTGTTGTCTTGCTCGGGTGTGGTTCTAGCCCCAACAAAATAGTCCAGGTAAAGTAGTCCCTAGGCTACCACACCCAAAACACTAGACTGCATAGCTGGGTTCTTAAGAACCAAGCTATGTGGATGCCTCCTTGTTGGCTGACAATACAATAAAGTAGTTCCCAAGCACATTGTTTTTCATGGTGTATGAGCCTTGCGCCATAGGCGTCAGGACGGGCCCCATGAGGGCTTTTGAAGAAGGCCAGAGTCCTGACTCCACCTGGCCAATGGGTTTGCCAGAGGGGGTTTTGGGCGAGGGTCGTGACAGCTAAACAGGAATTGATCGACATCAGAGTCATGAATTCTGGTAACCAGCACACTCCATCCTTCAGATACTTTAGCATAACATCAAAGAGGCATTCATGGGTCATAATCAGTGTCCTAAATGGGACATGAGGTCTGACCGAGAGTCAGTGAATCTATCTTCATGCCTCTGAGACATGGTTCTTGCGAGCCAGACCTTGTACGACTTGAACAGCTCAATTGTGTATGGTCTGCAGTATGTTCAAAATGTCATTACTGACTAACTGCAGCAGGCTACAGCCATAGTCAGGTTTTGAGCCAATAATTTCTTCAGAAGTCATGGCACAACTCTGCTTGGAAAGAAAAGGACAAATCTCTCTGAGCATTCTGAGATAATATGAACAACTAGAGACAATGTTGCTAACATAAGGCTTCATAGTTATATGCGCATCTAGGTATAGCCCCAACGTTTTTCACTTTATCGGATACCCAAATGCAAGTACTAGCAATATCAAATTTGTTGTAATCAAGGTCACTTTTTTTTTTTTTAAATGGAAGTCCCACTAGAAGCAACTCGGCCTTTGCATCATTTAATACAAGAGAACTCTGTGCCATCCAGTTATGGATTATTGTATATGTTTGATTCATCAGAGCTACAGCTGTACCATAGTCACCTGAGCTGAAAAGAACAACTTGCAGTTCATCAGCATAGTTTGTCTGCATAATTCCTTTCTCATCCAGGAGGTCGAAAAGGGGTTTGGTGAAAAGATACCACAAGGTGGGCAAAAGGCAAGATCCCTGTGGCACCCCACACTTTATTTGCACCGGGTCAGGAGTGTCATTATTGCTAAAAACACTAGCTAACTGACAAGACAGAAAAGAATAAGTACAGGCTGCAGCCTCAACAGAGAAGTTGGGGCCTTTCTGGAGTCTCTCAATCAGCAAGTCGTGATCCACCAGATCAAAGGCAACAGAGCAGTTCATAAGGAGGATAAGAGCAACTCCCTGTTATCCATGATAATAAGTAGACTGGATTCCAAGTATAACAGGGCAGTTTTGGTGCCATCTGCAGATCTTAAGTTGGACTGCCTTGTACCCTGCAGGCCAGATTTCTTACATTGTTTATGTAGCTGCAGATAGGCTGCTCTATCCAAGATCTACAGAAAGGTGGTAGTTTGTAATAGGCCTGTAGTTCCTGGGTACTGATCAGTCAAGAGCTGAGTTCTTCAGCAAGGGTGTTATCTTAGCCTCTTTGATCTTGCAACGAACATTCCCCGAGCTAAAGGAAGAATAAATACATTTGATCAGCAATGGGATAAGCAGAGAGGCACACTCTTTGACAGTTAATGCTGGACAGCTATCATCTTTACATGCAGTAGGTTTAAGGGCTGCTAGCATCTCAGCCACTTCCTCCTCTGTCATTGGGGTGGAAAGTAAAGAACTCACTAGAGACATTACAAGATTACGTATTAGCTTAGACTTCTTTGCCTCCATATCAGATTGCAGCTTAAGAATGTTGCCCATAAGGGCATCTTGGATGATATTACACCAGCCACAATCCTTTTTGTATTGATACCACTGGAATAATATCTGGGTTCTCAAGCTGTCTCTGAATTTTTAATAATTCAGCCAAATCTTTTTGAGCTTCCAGAATCCTAGATTCAAAGACATTCTTTTTTGCTAAGATGATAGCTTCTTTATATGCCTTGGCCAAAGACAGGTAGGATTCCTTATTGCTCACAATAGGGGATTTTCACCAGAGCCCATGGGCTTTTCTGCTCGCTTTCTTAAGAGTGTTAAGGTATTCGGCCATCCACTGATTCTTTGGTGCAGAGGTGGTAACCATATGGGACCTTTCAACTGCAAGAGTGTTAACTGCAGACTGAAGTAAGACATTATAGTGATCAGCAATCTGTTGAGGTGTGGACAAGTTAGCTAGCTCAAGAGATGGAATAGAGATAAGTGGCATCTTAGTGGTTTTACCAAGGATGCAAACATCAAGCCTTGCAATACATGTTGACTGCTGTAAACATCAGGTCTTAGTATTCTTCAAATATAATGAAAAGGAGACAAGTGAATAAACCGACAAAAGGCAGAGCATAATGATTGGTGTAGAAATGTTAACATTATGTGTTCCTATCCAGTCTAATATATTATCCGCCCCATGAGTGCAACCAAGGAGAGGGAACATAATCCTGCAAGTATTGACGGATTGGCTTAGTGCTGTTGCAGATGTGTAGAAGGATCCCCAAGCCAGTAATTGAAGTCCCAGCCTCTGGGATCCTGGTAGTCAAGGGTGTAGTCATCAGGTTTATCCGAATGGAGAGTGGTGTGCTAGTATCCTTTGGAATATCCTCAGCAGTAACTGAAGTAGACAGTATATCTGAATAGAAGATGGTGTGCTAGTATCCATCACAATATTCACAACAGTCGCTAAAGCAATCAAACAGCTCCCAGCCGCAATCATTGAAGTATCCCTGGGGTAGGTCACAGTGACAGGAGCAGTAAACATTGCAATACCTTCAAAAGCTTTTGGAGTGGTGTGCTCGGGTCTTCAACTTTCATGCATATTTCAAGAATCGTGGTATGTGAGCAAATAGAGCTATATTAGCTCGAACTTTAGGCATAGAAAACACTTGAAGTAGTGAGTTCTGGCCAGTAATATTCGTTCGGACAGCAATAATCGCTGCATGTAAACAGACAGAGCTATTAGCTTGAGCTTTAGGAGTATATAGCAGGGCTAGCTCAGGTGAGTTTGAACTAGGAATTGTCTCACCAATGACAGAGTCGAGGCGCACATTGACATATTTCACAACAATTTGCTCCCATTTAGGATTGCAATGAGAATGTATTGTGGCTAGATCCCTGTCCAAACCCATGATAAAGAAGCAAAAACACAAATGCAAAGAAGCACTCCGTGTGCAATGCAAATCATTATTAGCTCAAATTAGTTCAGAAGATCAATTCAGCAGATTCAGTGTAAGCCCAAAAGCTAAAAGCACAAGAGACTGGCAACCATTAAACAGAACTCAATAAAGTTTTACAGCTGCAGCCACTGGCTGCTTTTGATATTATTTATATCGCCACACAGAATCACGTAGCAATAGGGTGAGGAGGGGCTCGATCCCTGAGCCAAGTCTCTGCCAGTTTCTCATTTTATGGTACGCCCTTAGGCAACTCCCACCAGCCTATCCTCACAGCACCAGTGATCAGCGGCCACACTACCAACCACAGTGTCTCCCCACAACCATTGCGACTGACAGCTGCAGGCTACCAGCGAACTGGCAGATCCCCACACAGCACCGGTACAGGCATGATGTGGGCACTGACTGCCACTGCAACCAGAAATATAGGCTCCACTCTCAGGGTCCATTGAAATGAGCCTGAATACGATGCTTACAGCTCCCAGTTCCCAGACGTTGCTACATGGCTTTGTACTCCGAGCTCTGTTCTCCAACGACCTCTGCATTAGAGTAGAGAACCCTCAAGCATACGTACGACCAAACTTTCGCCTGACCATCTAGTCACACTGATTGAAGCCTCTTCCAACAGCCTTCATCCAAGCATAACCTTTGAGTTTAATAGCGCAAGCGAGCAAGTTCTCTGACCATTGAAAATTATTGAATATTGAAAGTGAAAATTGCCAGACTACAGTCATATATTGGCAGAGCCATCATGGACATGTTTCATTATAGTATTGTTGCAGGAATTAGTGAATAAGCAAGCATTAGTATGTTCTTTTATGTAAGGATATTTCCCTATAACAGAATTGTACTTTTAACCCATTAAATTAACACATGTCCTGGGTCATTTTGGATCTTGGCAAGTTCATGCTCTCTTGCTGCTCTAGGTCAGGAAATGTTACAGCCCTTCCAATGAAAACATTCACCAGCTGCCAATAACATCCAACTTACCTGCCCTCATCTCAGGTTGTTCTGCTGTCTGTGATGAAAAAGCTGACCAGCACAGAACCCCATTTTTTAACACTAAAGGTCTGAAGCATTGCATTGCAGAGGTACTGAAATTCACATTATGGAAAGTGATTTTGAATATAAATATGTAAAGCAAATAGATATCAGCTATGTAAAATAATGTCCTCTGGTGACATGAATACCATGCACATCCTAGTTTATGTTAGTTTCCTTTTAGATTGTCTCATGGTTTTCTCCATGCCCTCACCACCGGGGTGCACCCCATTATCAATGTCACTGCTTCCCTTCTAGTATGTCAGTAATTACACTCACTGGTCCCTATATTTAAACCCTCATCGTGCTTAAAAATTTAGTAGGAAAAAAGAACATCCTAATCACAGTACATGTAACTGTTCTTTTGTTGAAATATGAGACCTCATCTAGAAAATATTTCCATGGCTACTTTTGGTTCCCAGTCCAGCCCTGCTTGAAAGACGACTCTACTCTATTTGGATAATAGATTGATGGTTGCTGTGCAGTAGTTTGCTGTGGCTGTGGTAATGTGAGTCCTGCATGCTGAACAGAACCTTCTCAGAGTGAGGTTCTCTTGCTGCTGGGATTTTCGCCAGAACATGTTTTGCCTGTGGATATCATGTTTGCTGTCAACGAGTTCCTCTCTGTACCAAGGTTTGTTGTGCTTATGGTTTTGATTTCTGGTTTCAATGGTGCATGGATTTTGGTGGTCTCAGACAGGGTTTGGTTGATGGTGCTGAGCTTGGTGCTGGTGTTCCCTAAGGGATCGGAGACATGACTTGTGAGATGAGGTTTTGTATTTTATTTTCAGTGCATGTGTGAAGGAGTTATTCAACGTGGGTTGTCTTAGTTATTTTGGATTGTCCCCACTGGGAGAGAGGTGTGGTTGGAGCAGGCTGGGCTTAGCTGCTTGGCCTGTCCAGTCCAAAGCTGTGTGGATGGACCACATTTAATGACTGGTATGATGGTGAATATATGTTTGAATATGTTGCATTTGTGTTGTATTGGTTCTTTAACTAGTTTGTTGATGGCCCTGGTGCCAAGCTGATCATGTAAAGACGTTATGGTTTTCTTGGCGGTTTGGCTTCCAGGTAGGGTGATGTTTCTGAGAAGGACACTAGTAGTGGAATTAGTGGATGTTTTTGTGATGGATATGGTGACTTTGAGGATAAAACCTTGTTGATTTGAGGTGGTCAGTAAATGGTATGTATGGTGGCTGTCTGAGCATGGCTGAGTGGGGAGTGACAAGTGTGACGTTCAATAGATGTGGGTATGATGTGCTACTGCAGACTGTATGTCCATGAGGTCTTGTGGATGATTGTGTGCCTCTTCCAGCTCTCTTCCGGCCTCCTTTTGCATTTGCTGTGTTGGGTGCATTAGCTTGCACGGATGAGGACTATGGAGGTGGGGTGAGCTATTCCTCTGTGATGAGTGAGTCAAAAAGAGGAAGAGCAAGAGTTCAACAAACTTGTGTTGGAGAGAGAGGAGGGTAAAACGAGAACTATGCATTCAATTTCCAATCAACACTAGACTTACCACACCCTAGTTCATGTGGTGATTGGATATGCACCCTATTCGACTACATCAATTAATAAATATTTCCAGGTGAGTATTTTACTCCTGCATTTTATTTTAAATGTAATACATAGGTTGGTATACATGTTCCCTTTATTACAATCAGAATTCATGTGTGTGTTATTACAATCAGAATTCATGTGTGTGCCTTCATATTACTGTTTACAGTGGTAATTTGACACTAGTGCAGACACATGTAGAAAGGTGCTTTAAAAGATAAACACGTACATAGGTATCGAATGTACAGATACATTGAAGTCACGCATCCGTATTCTGGTGGGTTATCAACAGCAAACTGTCATCTTCCAAAGAAGCATGCCATGTGCTCTCAATAATAGTGTACTCTTAAGATGAAGAGGAGTTGGAGGAGGCTACAAAGAATTCTCTTGTTAAGGATATGGAATGGTATGATTTGGGGATATTCAACCATCCTATATGGTCTGAGCCCAAATAAACATGATATAGGTACACTTTGTATAGGGAAATTGTGTGTGAGATTATTTTGTTTTCATTTTTTTCAGCTCTGGTAGGGACTTATACTTTCAAGCCTTTCAATTATTTTATAAGTGTAGGCATGCAGTTATATATTCCAAGGCATTCTAATTGATTATTGTAAATTAGGTGAGCGGATAATGGGTGAACTATACATAGAGACATAGTGTGGAGCCCGGACGATAGCTCAGAAGCACCACGTTTGTCTTGGAAGCAAGCAAGACAATGCAGAGCAACACGTTTGAATCCTGGCCCGCGCTTAAGACTGGTCTCCGTTGTTAAGGGCGTTATAAAAGATTAATGTACTTATTTAATTGGGTTGAGATTTCAACGTTTAGCTGGGGTAGTGGCCGTGTTTACAATCCTTTCTCTTATGTTATAAGTGTGGGCATGAAGTTACATATCCCTAGCCAATTCTAATTGCGTAGTGTCAAACAGATCCAATGTTCAGAAATGCAAGTAATAGGATAAGAAGAGTAGCTGGCAGCCACCTCACTTGATTCCTAACAACATGCGAACCAAGTCAGGGGCCTGGCAAGTACGAGGTGTATATGTTACATGCTTGAAAAACCTACAAACTAAGTCCTCACAGTAACAGACGTCTGGGCTACTAAACAAAGCTGCTAATGAGAATATGAACGTGGGCGATGGGACATTATCAATGATGACAGCTCTCCTTCATAAACATTGTATGCGGTATTATTACTATTGTGAATGATCTCATTGTGATTACCATGCGCAAGTAAATAATGCCAGCACTCAAAACTCTTATTATTATTCATTGTTCTACATGTTTGGTGTATTAGCAAGAAGTTGTTAGCATGTTTACGTGCCCAACGCTAATATACGATTCCTAATGCAACTATTGGCAAAGAAATATGTTTTACATCCTGTTCAGTGGAGCAGGCTGTAACTGATGTGCAATTTATCACATATGTGTAGGTGGGGGTTGTGCATATGTTTTTTTTCTTTTATTTTGGGCCAGGCAGGATGGTCCTACGAAGAAATGGCAGGTTCGTATTGGGAGGAAAATGAACACAAGGAGGTCAGAGTCAATTAGAGACTTAATGACGGTTAGGAAACAGAGACCCATGTGACTAGATGTCCCCCTAGTTCCAAGACTGTATTGCAGTAACGCAGCACATGGTCACACAGCCTAGGAGTTCATCTGCCCTGGTTTTCATATCCTGCTGCTCAGGGGCAATGGCTCGCATATGCACAATCATGTGGTCCCACATGCTGCGAGAATAGTGCCCGGACAACGGGCATGGCATGAGCCAATGGACAATGGAAGCGGCGCGCGTGCAGTGGTACGAGGCTCAGTAGCATTTTTCTAAAACAAGATGTCATGGCACTTTGAAGGATGTTTTCGCATCGCATCCCCACGGATGAGTCTTAGGACAGTCTATGATGTCAGCCATCCATGGAACTATGAGCATGTGTGATAGAGGTAAAACAAAATAATAAGGAAAATATAGGCAAACCAATTCACAAGAACAGTTTTAAGCTAGTGCATGGAGTTTTAAATAGTGCACATCATTGTCGGCAGCAGGAAGATTATAAACGTGTTTTCAATTAAAATAAACCTTTCAGAGATTGGTCGAAGGGATGTTCAGATTACCTTTCACTTAAAATTGTGTAAAATTCGGAGAAGAATATTTTGTTAAAAGGATTTTAGGATTATTACGTTTCTCTTAAAAAACCGTTGAAATTGAAATGGTTGTAAATGTTAAGTTTCCAAAAATAAACATATTGCAAGCCTACAAAAAAACGTATAAGGGATAATGGTTTTGTACACAATATTAGAAAACCGCGCCCATTCGCCAGTTAAGGCAGTTAAGTAAGCAGAACCACCAAGAAGTGCTCATTATACCACCAATGACAACAGAGATGACATCACAAATGATGTCATCTATTACCGGGTTGCAACACACAGAGGGCCTAATTTACAAAAGGTTTTGCACTCTGCAGAGGGACTTTGCAGCGTAAAAGTACACTTTGTGATTAGCAAAACAACCAATTTCCTATTACCAAATTGGACTTTGCGTTGGCCCGTCTCACTTTGCGCTGTGAAGGAGCTCTTTTCGCGACACAGAGCGAAGCGGTTGGGAAGGGCCAGCACAAAGAACTAAATAGAGGGCGGAACATGCAAAATCCCCATTTAAGGTGGAAAATGAGGAAGAACATGGGAGTGGAAAGGGAGGCACTGTGCACGCATCAAACACACCCCATCAAGCGCCAAGGAAACATTACTCACAGAAGCTATCGCTCAATTGTCTGGAGTCCAAAGGAAGAGGCTATCTTACCGCCACCCATCACACATTGCAAAGCACAAAGCGAAAGAAAGGTCACATATAAAGGCAAAATACAACCCCAATGAACATACGTTGTCACAATGCCGTATCCTGCATTGTTAGCACTGCTAATTTTAATTAGAAGAAGGAGGAGGACTATGAGGAGGAGGCCAACAATATTCCATCCACAAGCAACATTATTTAGGATGCCAGATGAGGAGGTGCAAGGAAGATATTACTTCCCTCCCCATGTCACCTGGTGAGGGAGTGGGAGAATGACCTGGTAATACCCATCATGCGCTCACGGCCTGTGCCACATTTTTAAAAGCCCTACATTTCCTGGCACAGTATCATTCTAACACAACACAAAACACCCATTGTGGGGGGTATATCACAACCCATACAATCAAGGTGCCTCCACCAGGTCTTGTGGTGCACCTTGCAAGTGTTCATAGGCACATTCACATGCCATGCACACTGCAGGCAAGGCAGAGAGTGTACCAGGAATTCTATGTATTTGCACACTTTCCCTGAATGCTGCAATCTATCGACTGCACCCATGTAGCGCTGCAACCCCCAAGACACCAAGCACATATACCGAAATGGGAAACATTGGCATGCCATCAATGTGATCTGTATTGCCAAGGGACACATCATGCATATCAATGCCAATTACCCAGAATGCACGCATGACAACTACATCTTCTGCCATTCACCTATTTATTTTATTTTATTTTTTTACATTTTTATAGCTTACAAATAGTCCTTGGGCATCGTGGCACTGTTGAAGGGAGCTTAGTTGCAGGGAAGGTACAGGTGGGATACACATTTACATGTACATTTATACAATTTGGAGCACAGGTTATATTTACATTATGCAGGTTAAAACTTGTTACATTATGCAATCATGTGTGGTTGGCGTGGAGTTGGTCAGGAAAAGAGCAAGGTTTTCAGGGCTCTTTGGAATGCCATGTGTGATTCTTCAGCTCGAAGTGGTGGTGGTAGGGCATTCCATTGTAAGGATTCTAGGTACGGGAAGCTAGCGTTGCCTGCTCTAACTCTTTTTACCAAAGGCACAGAGAGCATGTTTGAGTATGGTGTTCTGGTCGGTCTTGCAGAGGTAGAGGGGTGAATCCTTTGTGATAAGTATGCAGGTGCAGTGAGGTGGATGCACTTATGGTTTTATACACATACCCTGCTCGCGCCAGGCCAATCGAGAGTAAAACTCCCTGTGCACCCCTGGAATACACGTACCATGCTCGCGCCAGGCCAATCGTGTGTAAAACTCCACATGCACCACCGGACTACACGTACCCTGCTCGTGCCAGGCCAATCGTGTGTAAAACTCCACGTGCATGTCCAGAATACACGTACCCTGCTCGCGCCAGGCCAATCGCATGTAAAACTCAAGCAGCCCATCTACCCTGGGCATGTCCCACAGGCAGCCCATCCACACTGACCATGCCCCGCAGGCATCATCAAACTCCATGTCGATGTTCCGGAGGTGGGCCTGTTCCCTGGCCTTGATGTCTCGCAGGGATGCAGCCATGGAATCCCTCAACTCCCTGTGAGTTTCCTCGAGGCCCTCCGCCCGCCTCAAAGCCCGGTGCATGGAGTTCTCCGCCTTACCATTATGAGCCGTGCACTCTCCGCCCGCCGCCTCTCCACATCTATTTACTGGCCCAACTGCTGCCACACGGAAGACACTTCCAGTCCGGGGTCTTCCTGCCCCTCGGCCGATGCCTGCCCCCGGGGTGTTGATGGCCCCCGAGCCATGATGCCTCCCACGCTGAGCCTGCTGCTGTCTCCGACGCAATTGCCTCTGCCACCACGACAGCCTCCGGGCTGATCGAATCCCCTGGCACTGTCCTACATGTGCCCTGCCCGATGATGCCAGGACATCCTCCATCTGCTGGGGTCCAATTGGTGGTGTGGCCACCTCTGCTGGACCGCCGACTCCTGACTGTGGCAGGGATGGAATCTCCACCAGGCTTGCTGTGTTGGTTGGGGCAGGTCCACAGGGGGCCCTGGTGGCATCTGGGCTGGAAGACGGCACGGAGAACGACTGGCGTATAGTGTGCACAGAGGAGGAGAGGGCCGCAAGACTGGCCAACACATGGAGGAAACCCGCGACCATGATCCCTCCCAACTGGGCCACGTTGGCACACAGCTCTTTGTGATGACATGCCTGGTCCCCCCAGGAAGCACGCACGTCATCATGAATGTCACGTGTGCGCAATGCAACACCAATCAGGACGGACCCAATCCTGTCACGGGTCCCCACGTCCGCAGGTAGAGGAGTGCCAGATGACATGGGCCTCCCCCCTACCTGCAGACTGGCCTGGGACGGGGCTTTCCTGCTGGTGCATGGTTATGCAGTCACAGTTTCAGGGACGTGACATGCACAGGCCCCTCCGTGGCGACCTGTGCTGGCTCCTGCCCCTTCCCTTAGACTGCACCACTTGCACCAGTGGTACCACCCCCACCAGGCCCCATGTGCGGCTCTGTAGTGGCCTCCTCCTCCGCACACACCACCAACCTGGATGGCTCTGCACTGTCTTCCGCCGTCGCAAGCCCTGTGAGTGCTCACGTGCCCCTTCCGTTGCAGCCGTTGTGGCGGATTCAGCACCAATCCCCTCACTCCCGGATGATGGAATTTCCAGGGAGGGTGACTGGGCCTTGCGTTGCCGGCCGGTGGAGGCATCCCTGCCGCTTTCCTCCACAGCGCCGTCTCCGCCCTCTTCTTCACTCGCCGCTGTGTAAAGGGAGACATTGAACACAAGCATCAGGGTACTGTACAATAGACCCCTAGACAGAAAGCAATAGCACATGAGTGGCACTTGAAAACATCACTTCCATCATGTCCCTCCACAACACATGGGTCAGTGCAGGCAACACACATGCACAAACAGGCATGGCACATGCAACAAACATTTGCATCCATGTCCAAGGCACGGTAGAAACATCCATTGTGGGCTGAAATTAACATGCACCATGGGACATGCTGATCACATGCACACACATCACCAGAGGGTCATGCATCTGGCCCTGTATACCCACAGACACAGTGGATACAAGGATGACTAGGCTGTATCAGTGAATCAGCACATTGTCATGGACATGTGTCATGCATCCCTGGTGCACACACTACTCAGACACACAGACATGTACACCATGCATGTCCATGACAGCAGCACACATCTCTCACACCCAAAACATGTCGAAGTACAGACACAGGAATGCATACATGTGTGCATTCCGCATGCTGCTCCGCATGATGCATAGTAACACATATACCATCCATGTGGGTCATGCCTGACTGGACTCACATGTATCACCATCATGTCCCTGCACACAAACAAAATATGCAAAAGCCCACAAACCAGCTTCCTTTTTCCTCTGTTCTGGTGAGTTATTTAGATACCAATAGACCTATTCATGTTCACCCCTTGACCATCAAAAGAGGGCGAATAACCATCTATTATCCGAAAATATATATATATTTTAATGTTTTATCAAAACCAAGCACTAATTACAGTGCATCAATATAAAAACAACAACATATTCAAATTAATTCTGACAATGACATCTACACATATATGTACAACTCATATTGCGAAGATGCATACAATTCAGGCTCTTTTGCGCATGAGTGGGCGGATAATCAGTATCCCTACCACTACTTTCTAATAATACCCTCTTGGTTTATGAGGGCAAAAACATGTGCCTACACTCCAAAACTGTGTTTCTAGGACCAAAGATGATCATAAGAAAAATGCACTTAAATCAATTTCAATTGCGTTTCCTGTTGGTGCTGTCTTCAGGGCACTTAATCTTTTTCCTATGTTTCCATTTCTTCGTATACCTTCACACGATAATAGCCATACTCGTACTTTTCTACAAGAACAAACTATTCTACTTTAAAAAAAAACACTTTGGCTAAAAAACATATGGTTACTGCAACTTTCAGCATGACATGTCTATTATGGCATCCAATTTGTCTTCACCTCTATCTCCTTCAAAACAGAAGGATACATTTTTTCTAGGCATCATCATTACCCATAAAGGTATAAATCCTTAAGAATTTCTATTTATTCTGAGTACTTTCAAGTAAACCACTTCTACTCTGTGCTTTCTATTTCTCTTAGTGTAATTTCTCAAGTTATTGCTATTTGACTGATGCCACAAAGTACCTTTATCATTGCTCCTCAAGTCTTACAGGTTCTGCAAATGCGCTGTAATTTTAAAGACACCTTTGTCTGTAATAGTCCCCCTGCTGCCAGTTTAGTTCTAAAGGCAGAAAGAAAATGATATTGCCCGGGTATTATATGTGAGAGAACGGACTTTCTTTAGCAATAGAACATTAGTATGCCCAAAGTATGTGCTTACAAGCCACACTCGCTTAGGACGAAATCCTTTTTTAAAAATGTTCAGTGTGCATAAAATGCTTGACTTTTCATGTCACTGCGACTGCTCACGGCCGCTTCTAAGACCCACAAAACGACACCTCCACCCTTATCTGCTTGTTTAATGACAAACATATTATTGTCTGCTAATCCCTTAATGGCCAACCTTATTTCTTTTGACAAATTATCTTTGTATGTGTTTTTTGTCTTGACCAGTGTTTTCATTTCTCTAATGATCTTGTTCTAAAAGCTAATGATTTTGGGTGAAGGAGGAGGTTGGTTTTAAACCTGAAGTACTTTTTTCCGGTGCTCTCTGGTCGTCAAAGTACTTGAGTCGTATTGTGTGAAAAAAGTTGTGCATTTCTATTTCAGTTGTGAAGAGATCGGCTTTGTTGACAGGTACAAAAGAAATACCTCTGCTTAGAACATGCACTCCTGCAGTTGTAAGTATGTGATGACTCAAATTGAAAATAGGCATCACCATGTTTGTGGCGTTGGTTGGCACTGGTGTGTTTGCATCCCATGGTTGCATTGTTGGCAAGTCTTCCCTCATCTGCCCCTGCTCTGAAAATGGCCTCTCTGCGGGTTCCCTGTATTAGTGGAACCTGTACTTGATCCCGCATCACTGCTGTTAGATGAATTGGAGATTCACATCATACACATGCAGCCAAGTAGCTAACTACCACCACACTGCAACATGCACTGTTTTAAATGTGAATGCATGGGAACTTACCGCTCGACTCCAGACGGGCCTGCATCCTGAGGATCTGGTGGTGAAGCACTAGGCAAAAGCGCTCCAGGACCCTCATCTGTTTGATGGTAAGCTGGACCCGGCGCCCCACTGCATCCTCTGCGTCCAAGAGGCGCCTTCTTGAGAGTCCTAGACTTGTAGTCCTCCCAGCGCTTCTGGACATGTTTGATGTGGCGGGGTGCCATTCCCTCCCCATTGATGGCACCCACTATGTCCTTCCAGATCCTCTTCCGTCCCTCCTTGTCAGCGTGCGATGGTGTGAAGAGGGCATCATAATGGCCCAGAACTTGCTTCACCAGGATACCAACTTCCTTTTCACTGAAGCTGGTAGCCCTCTGCTTCTCTGCTGGGGGGTCGCCACTGGTGCCGGATGGTGTTGCGTCGGACATGGCAACCCCCGAGGCAGGTGTGAGTGGACAACTGGGTCCTGGGGCTGGGCTGTGGAGTGATGGAACACCAGTCACGAGTCTTCTGTTCCAGCAGGGGTGGTCACAGCAACCGGACCCCTGCGATGGCGGATGTGCAGGCACCAAATGGCAGGGCACGGTGGCAGCAGGCAGGCAGCAGCAGATGGCTCGTGGGAGGCTGCTCGGGGCTCTAGGGGGCAGTAATTCGGCCTTCTGGGCAGGAGCGTGGTCTTCCGTGTGTTGTCGTGTGGCCAGCTTGATACAGAGTGATTTGGCATGTGAAAAACAGCACATTTGCGTGAATTCCGAGGAAAGGCCCTTAGCGCATAAGCGCGTAGGTGACATAACGTGCACACAGCATTTCCCTCGGCACGGGTTAAAGGTCCCATGTGGGTTTCCATCGCTCTGTACGTGCTTTTCATGGAGAGCGGTGCGTGTGTTTTCCAGACATTGGAGTTCACACGCGATTACTTCACAGCGGCTACAGTGCATACTTCTTCTTTTGGCATGGGTGTTGGCTATGCATTTTTCTTCTACACACAAGGCAGTTGGTGAGTCGCACACACTATTTTTCCCAATGCGGGTGTCCCTGTTTGTTGCATAACCCTTTTTTTAGGGCACACTAGCCTGCGTGTTGATCACATACACATTTTTTGTGTTCCTGGCTGCCATAGCGTACTGTGTGTGTTTTTTTACACGCACGTGGGCTACAGGGGTCGCGTATCTATTTTTCTTGCTTTTTTGGGATGCCTGAGCATTGTGTGACCCGTCATTTTTACTAAGGGGCCAGAGGCAGCCTTGCAAGAACACAGGGTGCTGTTTGCATCTCGTACCTTGCCCCCCTCACCCAAGTTGCCCAGGACAATTGTTGTGTGCACCTCCCATTGGTACTAGTACATCTGTGCCAAAGTTGGGAGGCCACAAAAGGTTAAGGGTGCCTCAGTTGGGCAGCCTCCACGTGCCCTTTCCCCTCCCATGCACAGCACCTGTGCGTGTGGTTGGGGATGTGGGGGCACCACCATGTCCACCGGTATGCCCCGCCGTGTTGCACATTGTGCAGGACACATGCTGCCACAATGCTCCTGCACACTACTGGGGATGCATAGAGTAGCTGCAGCCAGAGCGGTCAAGGGAGCAGAAGTGTGACTTGAGCACTCCAAATGTGCGCTCCACTATGGCCCAGGTTGCAATATGGGCTGCGTTGTATCTTACCTCGGGTGGGGTGGTGGGGTTCCATATTGGCGTCATCATGTGGGTGCTCAGGGGCAGCCACTGTCCCCTGGGGAGGTAAACATGGTTGTCATTAGTTTGGTTTGTGTATTTGTCTGTGTGTGACATGCATGCAAGTGCACAGGCATTTGTACTCACCAATGATCCATGTGTCACCATGCTTCCCAGCTTCCAGGTCCCGGCTTAGGGTGGACATTCTTTATATGAAACTTTCATGGGTGGACCGAGGTTAGTTAGCATTGACAGAGGTGATGATCCCATGTGCATCGCATACTACCTGCACATTGATGGTATGCCAGTGCTTGCGGTTGTGGTGGATATTCTCCGTGGCCCTAGTTGGACGTAGGGCCACATGGGTGCAATCTAGGGCACTGGGCACTTTGGGGAAGTGTGCCTCCCTGTAAAAGTCCTGGAAGATGGCCTGCCTTTCTGAGGGTGTTCTGGGCATGTATATGTGCCTGTGGACTGAGGGTCATGCAGTCATGATTGCCAACACCAGGTGTAGGCAGCATGACTCCGTGGGCTGTGAGACCCCCCCCCCCTTTATGGCAGTGGTCTGCTGAAATGACCCAGTGGCCAAGACATGCAGAACATTGAGCACCCTTTCCAAGGGACTCAGTGCTTGGGAGCACAAGGTGGGTAATGTGAGGTCATCCTCCCACTCCTGGGCCAGGTATAGGATGATATGAGGTGGAAACCTATACCTGCCATTGACCTGGTCATCAGGCTTCCCATAAACGGCTGTTCCTGGGCAACAAAATTCAGGGCCTGGCTATTCTCCTCCTGCGGTGTCCCATGATCAGTGCTGTGAGAAATGGGACATTCAGCGTAGCTGTATGTACGTGTTTGGTTGCGCACATTTTTATACTGCGTGGGGACATTTCTGCCTGCTTTCATGTGGCGGACGTTTTTAGGCCTGTGCGTGTCTTTTGCCGTGTGCGGGTTTCTCCTATTCGATTCCATGAATACGTGTAGTTCACGTGCGTGTGGGCGTTCTGTGTACTTCCCAGCAGTACTTCCCCCAGTTACGCCCTTATTTTCACACATTTTTCCCCATTCCGCGTGTTCCACCCCATTTTCCGCCCCCTTTTTGGTGTGAGCACTAACGTTGTGCGCTTTCGCTGTGTGCGTCGTGCACAGCGTTTGGGATGTTGCAGTCACATGTGCGCCCGTGGGCGCCTCCCAGGGATTTGGCACACATCCCGGGGAAATCACGCACTGGGCCTTCCATGAATCGCAAGCGTGTGCGTGCGCTTGCTTTTTCACGCTTGTGCCAGCTTGCGCCACAAATTTCAGTGCACATTTGTTCCATCAATCGGCCCCCCAGTGTTTTCACTGAGTCCGATACTGGGATTCTGATGGAGTCAATAGTGAAGTGGCTGAATTGAGTGTCAAGATTCTTGAGTGTGTCGGTGGATCCTACCAAGAGGAGTTCAGTCTTGTCTGAGGTCAGGCATAGTTTGTTGGCTGCCATCCATGTCTAGATGGTGTTGTAGATGTTGTTAAGGGTTTTAGAGTCTGTGTCATTGTTTCCTGTGAGTGTTAGGAGGATCTGCGTATCGTCCACGTAGTCGGTGTGTATACCAAGCTCTTGCATTGAGAAACTTCAGAAACACCTGGCTGGCCATGGAAAGACCTGGGGCTTCTTCTTGAAGCTGAAGTGATCAGTAGACAGTGAAGGATCCCAAGTGAGCTGCCTCAACGGGAATCAGTGATTTACTTACAATATTGATGCAAGTCTATTAACAGAAGCATTGAGGTTTTGCAAAAAAAGAAAAACTAAGAGCATTCTAAATCAGAAACAATATTGACAAGTTAATAGCTGCGTGAGGTTCAGCTCCACGAAGAAGCCCCAGATCTTTCTCTGACCGGAAAGCCACCATCTGGATAGGATTCACAGCATTGACAAGGGAAATTGAGTGCGATGAATGAAACATACAATACACCACTGGCTGCATTGAACAGGGAGAGCTATTAAGGGTCCCAAGGGTAGATATTTGAGAAGAGAAGGGTCCACCCATCCCATCTATACTGCAGTTTCACCAAGGGGAGTCAACTGCTGATGAAGGCCTTGTCAAAGCGAGGGGTGGTGAAGATAGGAACCCCACTCCCATAAGAGACCAAAACACACATCTGTCAACACTGTTTTGTTTCTACAATACACAGTGCATATAAGGAAATATATGCAGGTCTGAGACAGAACACATGACATCTGAGAGTTAGTATAGACTGTTATTTGGTTGCCAATGTCTTTTGGCCAGAAGATAACACTGAAGTAGAGTGTGAATATTGTACATGGCCAGAGGAAAGGCATTTAGTACCGACCGATGTCTGTGTATAAGAAAAGTGAATTCATTGTTAGAAGTACTGTTAGTCATGAGTGTAATATCTCTGTTTTGAGCTTTTATGAGTCAATTTTACTAACCCCATCACTCATTGTTTTGATAAATAGTCCACCGAGAGTGGACTGGAAACTTTTGCTTGGTTCTGTTGAGGTTGTTTTTGCATGTTACATTAAAAAAACATGTATTTTCTGTACATTAAACCATTGAACATAGAATTTTTCCTGCAGGTAGAATATATTTTAGATGGAGTATGGCTGAGCTAGAGAGATGATGATAGATTTTTGGTTGGAGTAACAATAAACAAATGTGTCTCGCACAAGTGTTCTTTCTTCTACAATATGAATATGCACATCACATATTGAAAGTGAGTACTCTGACATGTGTAAGGCACAGGTGACTAACATGCAATGCCCTGTGCAATCATGTTAGTGCAAATTGGGCCCTGCATCATGCCACAGATTGGAGGACTAAGTGACCATGCATACACACAGACAGTCTAACAGTAGACCAGTGGTCTTCAAACGTTTTTGGCCTGAGCCCGCCCGAGAAAAATATGGGAATGCTTGCACCCCCCAAAAAAATGAACGGGAAGTCCAAATGGCTATGATCTATCAAGTGCCTTTGCCATACCCTACTCCCAGTATAGTCTATGTGCTCCCCCACATGCTCCCATCCCACTCCCAACCTGTCCCAGGGCTCTCCCCAACCTACTATCACACTAAAGACCTTGGGCTCTCCCCATTCTACTCCCACCACTATCCCACCACGGTCTCTGTGCTCCCCCACACATATTCATTGCATGCTGAAGACCATATTTTTTTGTCTTGAATCTAGACTGAGTGTGGGACCTCCTGGACATGAGGCCGCAGCCCCCCAGTGGGTCACACCCACAGTTTGAATACTGCTGCAGTAGATGGATGGAGGTCCATGCTCCATTGCTGAGCCCCAACTCTACTTCAACCATGCCTACTTGAAACATGTGGAATTATCACGTCTACTCCTGCTGACCAAACCTGTATGCAGGCATTGGTGGGGCCAAAATCCCCATCACCTACTTCCCCACATTTCCTAAGTCCAGATTCATGGTTATCCATGCTCTCATGCATTGCAGCTATGTGTGAGACAGTGCTACATGGTGATGAACCGTGTGCACTTGCATGACCACTGCAAATTCACACTCCAAATATTTTATGAACATTACTCATGTTTCTATTGGCCAACCACTGCAACTCCTCAGTGGAACACACCCTCATGTGACTTTGCGCTGACATTGTCGCTCATCCGTGTTGTAAAGACGGGAGGGGGGTTTAGCTGTGATACTACACACTATGGTAGGGGTAGAGGAACCCCTGCCGAAGTTCTCAAAGGATAACATGGGACCAGCAACCAAGGCTGAAACTAACAGGGAGGTGATGCAGGATGGTTCTTGGGTACAATGAATTACCAAATCCCCCACAAAGGAATGTCTAAACACTATGTTATGTGCTGTTCAGTTCTTTTATTAAATGACATAAACTTTAGGTGGTTATATACAAATAAATAAGACTCACTTTGTACTCGAGTTTCCCTATTCCAATAGTTAACACAAACACAATAAATATAGTGCTATGTGGTACCACAGTTATTCTGAGTTTCAGTAATGATGCACCAACTGGTAATGGTCCTAAACATATACTCATATTATTAAACACTGTTTAACCCCAAAAGCATAAATGCAAAAATGTAAAAGCACTTCAGAACACTGGTAAAAGGCTTTCTTTAGAGTCAATATGCAAAACTATGTGGAGATCCCCCCACATGGGAAAGCTGTTTGAAAAGTTAAGTTAAGTTAAAGTTGACATTTATGCTAATGCCCAGTCATTATATGTTCATTCATTTCTGCCTTTATCCTCACAGTTCCCACCACGCCTAAAGTACCTGGGAAGCAACAGGGGAGCCGGGCCCAAGTCGAATCTGAGATCCCTGGATGAAGCCTGAGGGTGCAAGTCCTGCTTCCTTGTCGCAGTACCTTGGATGCTTTGCAAGGTGAAGTGGTGGAGCCCCTTAGATTTACTCGACACTGGCCCTTGAGGATGGACTCCCTTTGGAAGAAGGAGTCACTGGGTCTTTGCTGTATAGCAGGATAAGGGAACCAAGCAGTTTCGGAAAGGCAGCAGTGATGATCTGTCTCCTTGGTCGGGTTGCTACACTGGCTGTGGATGTCCCACAACGATAAAACTTACTGTGAACCTCGACATTACTTGGGAGGTGAAGATGATCCATGTGGCTTCTGCCGATGACCTTCAGTGATGGCGGGTGCAGTATCAGGAATAAGGGTCGGTTTTCATCAGTTGTAGCAACAGTTCATGGTTTGCTTCCATTTGATTCTTAGGTGCTGCAAGCAGCAGTATGGATGACAGGATTGCTGCTGGACTCGAGCACTGGATTTCTCTGTGGGCCACCACCAAGTTTGGACCTTCAGGATTCGTTCCTTGATGAAAAGTGTTGGGAAACCCATGTTATATTAGGTTATGTTAAGGGAACTTTTTTAGCATAAATTCACCCGAAGGTATCTTGACACTAGAGGGCAAGGGACAAACCCGAATAAGACCCTTTGGAACAGGTAAGTCTTGACGGCCTTCCTCAAGGCAAGATGATTGGACAGTTTCTTTATACCTAGCGGGAGCTCATTCCAGAGCAGAGCAGCTGCTACGGAGAAGGCACGGCCGCCAATCTGCACACAGCAAAAAGATGATGCACAAAGCTGACCGGATGAAGCAGAGCGCAAACAGTGCCCAGGACGATAGCGAGTAAACTTGGCTCTCAGGAATTCAGCGCCCTGATCATGTAGTGCCCGATGCACATTACACAATGCCTTAAACCTGATGCATTGGGTGACCGGGAGCCAATGAAGAGAATGGAGAATCAGAGAAATATGAGCCCTGTAGGGTGTATTTGTGGCAACATGGGCTGCCAGATTTGAAGGCTGTGCAGCCGCCGGATCAGCCCCTTAGGCTGTGCCAGATACAGGGAATTACAGTAATCCAACCTGGACAACAGCATAGCTGCTTTTATTGAGGGACGAAGAGAGGCAGGAATCATAGGGAGCACTTTTTTTAATTCTTTCCCATGAAAATGGCCAATTTGACAGACAGCAGCAACCTGATTATTCATAGACAAGAAGGCAGATAGAACTATACCCAGATTGTTTACCTTCTCCACTGGAACCGGGAGAGAACTAAGAGAAGAAGGCCAGAAAGAGGGCACCAAAGTGAAGGATTGTGGGGACACCCCACCATCAAGACCTCAGTCTTGTCTCCGTTCAACTACAGCCAGTCGTGGCTCCTCCACTCCTCTACGGCAGACAGGCATCTCCACAGGCAGGACGACAGGGCCGACTGATCAAGATCTAAGTGAATCAGGATCTGGTTATCGTCAGCATAGGAGTAACACCTGACACCAAAGAAGCAGATGAGACACACAAGTGCCCACATTTAGATGTTAAAGAGAATTGGAGACAAGGGGGAGCCCTGGGCGACCCCACAACTGAAGTGGCAAGGTGCAGAAAGAAAAGGAGGCATGGGATGAGTTTGGGTGCGGTCCGCAGGAACAAAGTGAACCAGGCCAGAACTTGACCGGATACACCCATCTGGGCAAGGCGAGACAGCAGGATGGGGTGGTCGACAGTGTCAAATGCTGCTGGCAGATCTAGTAAAATCAGGGCACCAACCCCACCTGCATCTACCAGCCTGGCCATATCGTCTTGGACGGAGACCAGAACACTCTCAGTTCCCCTGCCAGGCCTGAAACCAGACTGGGTGGAATCAAGAAGATGAGAAGATTCAAGAAAGGTTGAAAGTAAGGGTGACACCAACGACTCAAGGAGCTTTGTGAGAAAAGGGAGAAGAGAGATCGGGCGAAAGTTAGATAGGACAGAAGGATCCAATTCAGGCTTTTTCAGGAGGGTAGTGACCCTAGGATTTTTAAGCTCCGGCGTCACTAGTCCAGACTGATAGGAGTCATTAATAGCTGCTGTAATCTCCATAAGAATGTCAGGGGAGATCTTTTTCATAATGGCGAGGGAGGAGCGTCAGACGGGGAGCATGAATTAAGTTTGTGACTAGCCACCAACACCGTCTATTCAGAGAAAATCATTAAAGACAACCATCTCATCAGGTCGTCAGAATCTATAATCTCTGGAAGGTTTTTCCCACTAATTGGAAGAGTGCTCAGTGATAAAGATATATTGGTACGAACTGTCTCAATCTTAGCCAAGAAGTAATGAGAGAGAGAATTACACAATTGCTGAGTAGGAGTGATGTTAGGCATCACTTTGGCAGAAGAAGAGAGGGCATTAACTACGGAAAAGAGGGCTTTGGATTGGCATAAAGAAGATTCAATCTTCTTAGTCAGATATATCGTTTTGACTGATTTAATAGCCAGCATGTATGCTGTCAAGCAGGCTTTGTACTGTCCCATAAGCAAGGGATCATAGGCTTTGCGCAATTCGCACTTGCCCTGTCTTTACTTGAGCCATGGCGCCTTGAATACGTCAGGAAACCAGGGCTAAAATGGAAATCTCTGAGGATGCATGAGGTGCAGGGGAGCCACCACACCAGCGGTCTCATGCAATGTCTGAGAAAGCAGAGACATTAGAAGATGCCCTGCATTTAGCAATGACCGAAGTAGTCATAATAGAAGTATTGGCATTGCGCCATGAGCGTTACCATATTTTATCTACAGGGATCTTGGCCCATGGTACGGCCACATCAAACAAACAGGATACCAAACAGTGATCTGTCCATAGGACAGGTTCAATGGATTGAAAAGTTAGTAAATTATTTCTGGGCCAGATTAGGTCTAGGGTGTTACCCAACGTGTGTGTGGACCCTGTCACATTTTGGGCTAATTCCAAATCAGGTATACTGTCAAGAAATGTGTTAAGAAGCGGGGGCCTAGGCTGATTAAACTTTAAATTAAAATCGCCCAGTACCACCAGATGTGAGTAGTGTAGCTGCAGACCTGCAAGGAGATCCGGAAAAAGTTCCAGGAAGTCCCCATGCAGACCAGGTGGGCGCTAGACAAGCAACACATGGCATGTGAACCAAGGTGAGATCACCCATCTGAAGAGTAGAGACTCCATAACCAAGCTATGGGGGCAGTTGAGCTGTGTTATGTTAAATTCTGACTTAAAAATAACTGCAATCCCTCCCCCATGCTGAGCTGACTGCCGATCCACCTGAATAATATAGTAATCAGGAGGAATGGCTTGTACAAGGGCAGATGTGGAGCTGGCTTGTAGCCAGGTCTCCGTTAAACATAGCAAAACAGGTTGTCGGTCATATAGCAAGTAGCGAATTTCATCTACATGTGCCGGCATAGAGCGCGTGTTGAGTAGCATCAATGATATAGAAGAGATGTTAGTAGTAGCAGATGGCTGTTGCTGTAGAGTAAGTTCAGTCAGGCTATTATACAGTTGCTAATGCTAAAACCGCAATTATGGTCCAACCATGTGCAGATAGAAATATAAGCTGTGTGGAGTAGCACTTACATGCAAGTAACGCAATGCTTTTGGGAGATGAAATACCATGAATGAGGAAGTAAACCGCCAACTGACAAAAAACTCAGGCGGATTCCGTCCTCATCGTTTTGCCCTGTTAAAAGGTTAAAGATTGAAAAAATACCGAAGAAATTAGCAAAATAAAGTAAGAAAATGATATTATCATAATGAAAACGGTAGAATTTTTTTTGTAAATAATATGAACAAAATACCCAAAAATACTTGCTCTTTTTGGTGTGTTGCAGAGCGTGTAACTCGACTCACTCATCGGTCCACTAGGCAGACATTGCGCCTTGAAAGGGCTCCCCACACTCAAAAAATGAAACGTTAGTGAGAGACCTAACACGTATTTGACAGGGACTGCCATATATTTTAAATTAGTTTTTAGTAACCAATGCAATTTGGTTTTTTACAGTTGCTTTGCTCCAATAAAAGATGGATTTGATGCAACAATGTTTGTTACATGAATGAGTGTACAAGAAAAGAATAAGTCCTGAAGACGGGCCCACTAATGATTGGAACCTATCTGAACACGCTGTGTTGTGAAGTGGACCTAGGAAAACTAATAAGTGTTGGCACATAAAAGGATAAAATGTCATCCTTTATTGGAAGTATTTTAAGGGCTGAAAACAACATACCCCCCGCACTATCCAATACTAACCTCACCCCAGAACATTCTAGGCAGGGGTTTGTGATGAAATATGTGTTGATTCAATTTACTTTTCTTTGGTACACATTATTGAATGCATTTTATTGTGTTTGTTTTAAGAATTATATGTTTTTGTACAAAATAACAATTCAAATATGTTCTTTATTTTATTATAAGGTATAGTCAAAATTAATCTTCCCCGTTTCTATATGTGGTATGAGAATTGTCACACCTTTTGGTTGTGAGGAAGGGAAGTTGGTGTGGAACTCTTGTAGAGGCTATTATTCCAGTCAGGCGAAAATACAGTGCTAGTGGGCGCTAACTAACTAACTGCAAGCGTTGCCTCCCAAGTGCAAGCCCTTCTCTGCAGGTGGAGACACTGGTCTTCCTCAGCCGTTGAAAAGTAGACAGTTGTTAGGTGCAGTGCCACTTGGAGATTTCTTCAGTTGGTTGGAATTTTGTAAACTCTGGGTGCCGAGCAGCACTATGCCAGGTTATGGCAGCTACCCCCCCTCTTCTGGGCAATACACTGCAATCTGACTTTTCAATAGTCATAGACAGCCTCCGGACCCTCTATGACACTAGTGGAAAACTTGGGCTCAAGATGTCCAGTCACTGTACTTCAGGAACCACAAAGATACCTCTGCAGGATGGTAGATACACAGAACTGTATGCCAGGACACGTTGGGTGAAGAACAGCAGCTGCATGGTGTCCCCTCATAGCTATGGGAAGAGGTAGCCTGTCCAGGCCCTCTCAGAATCAACAGAGCAGCTTTTGGATTCGATGAAGAGTTGGCCGCAGTAGATTCCTTCCTTCAGAGGGATTCACAATACACCTCCAGGAAAACTCTAAGCTTCTGGCACAGAGGTAATTGAGGGTCTTCTGATATACACATATTCCCCATTCACTCAGGCTGAGCTAGACTCAGTCGGCCAATCACACAAAAGTATATTCATGCAGCCACCAATCAGGCTCAAAGTTATTAAGGCCATCCACCCAAAACCAGGCACTCAAAACAGTGGATGTGTATTAGGGACAACGCCAAGTCTTTTAGGCCACATACTACATTCATTCAGTTTCTGACAGGGCTGGCTCTGGCAGGGCCACAGACATTGCCTTGTCGCTGCTCTCCCCGTGCCGTCCCGTCTCCATTCCGGCTACTGGGATCCTACTGTGCCACTGTGTTCTCCTGGAACCTGCCCTGCCACTGTACCCCTAGTGCCGCCACACTTTCACTCTGGCTACTGGGGTCCTGTGGTGTGAAACTGCCCGGAGTCCCACTTCCGTGGCTCCCTCCCGCTGCCAGCAGCCCTCCTAGTGCGTGGAAGGTCTCGGAGCCTGCAGTCACCAATTACATCCGGCTGTGCCACCGTGCTCTCCTGTGCCTGCCCTGATACTATACCCCAGTGCTGTTACGCTTCTACTCTAACCACTGGGGTCCCGCGGGGTAGGCTGCTCGGAGTCCCACCTTTTTAGCTCCCTCCCACTGTCGGCAGCCCTCCTAGTCCATAGGAGGTCCCAGCGCCTGCAGTCACCAACATCACCGGCAGCGAGTCTCCATCTCCTTGTGTCACCCAGCACCTTCTCTAAATCCTCAGATCGCCTCTGCTCTGCCCCTGGACTTAGTGCGTGGGAGGTCTCGGCACCTGCAGTCACCAATAATATCCGAAGTGAGTTCCAACTCCTCGTGTCACCCAGCACCTATCTCAATCCTCGGATCGCCTCCGCTCAACCCCTGGACCATCCACCTCTCAAGGTCCTGGCAGGGCCATGACTGCTAGGGGCACCTCCATGCCAACTCTGAGCCACTGCCTTGTGTCACCCAGCACCTTCTCTAAATCCTCAGATCGCCTCTGCTCTGCCCCTGGACTTAGTGCGTGGGAGGTCTCGGCACCTGCAGTCACCAATAATATCCGAAGTGAGTTCCAACTCCTCGTGTCACCCAGCACCTATCTCAATCCTCGGATCGCCTCCGCTCAACCCCTGGACCATCCACCTCTCAAGGTCCTGGCAGGGCCATGACTGCTAGGGGCACCTCCATGCCAACTCTGAGCCACTGCCGCCGGCCGCCCCACCTGACGTCGATCCAGCTGCATGGGATTGCCCTCCCTAGCCTGGCTCCTCCGGGCTGACTACTTAGAACTCCGGCCCCAGCCCTAACGCCTCTGAAGTTTTAAGTTCTCCCTCTGTGGCTGCTTAGGATTCCAGCCCTTCTTCGCCGCCAGCAACCCTTCCTGCTCTAGTGGGGGTTCACTCACGGAACCTTGCTGCTTCTGCCAACCCTCCTTGTCTGTATTTGTCCTTCTCTGGTACCCACACTAGTCCTGGTCCCTCACCTGCAGCCCTTCCATCTCAAGTGTGAGTGCAGCTATGGCCGACCCCTGCTTTGCACCAACCACTACCTGTCTTCCTCCACTAGCGTCTTTCTACCACGCCTGGTGCCGCCTGCAGCTGCCCACCCCCCATCCTCGCCCCATCACTCTCCTAACTCGGTTCCCCGATCACCGCCCCTACCTGAAACTGCCACTCTGGGCTCTGCCTTCACTGTCACAAGACTCTACAGCAACGATCAACCTACTCGCCCTTTCTTTCAGTCCTCTGTTATGCAATTTTCCAAATCTCCTTCTCACCACCCTTTCTTCCCCCCTTCCCCTACTCCCACCTTCTCCTCTCCCTCCTTCTCTCCTTTCCCCTCCTAATGCCCAGCCCTCTCCCCTATCCCACCTGACACTCCTCCGCTTACACTCCCTCCCTCTCTCACCGCCCTAACCTTCTTTACCCCCCTACCGTCCACCACTCCATCCACTTGAACATGGCACTCTGGAACGTTAGATCCATCTGCAACAAAACCGCAGCTGTTCTTGACCTGTTCTTTCACCTTTACCTCTGTTTTCTTTGCCTAACTGAAACCTGGATCCCCCCCTTTAACACTTCTGTCCCCGCTTCCTTAACCACCTCCTCCTCCTTTACTCATACCCCACGTGCTACTGCCCGTGGTGGAGGCGTTGGCCTCCTCTACCACCCCAAGTACATCTCCTCTTCCTCCTCAAAATCTCTCCCTTCTTTCCCTACCTTTGAATTCCTCTACAAATCTTTCTCCTCTCCCCACCCTATTTCTTTCCTAATCATATACCGTCCCCCTGGCCCTCTCTCTTCCTTCTATGATGACCTGGATCACCTCCTCTCACTTGTCTCTCCCTCCCCCTCTCCTCTATCCGTGCTTGGTTTCTTCAATCTCAATTTCCCTTCCCCCTTAATTCTCTCCTCTCTTCTCTATCTTTGACTCCTACCTTCTTTCGCCTCATCCTCCCTCCTCCACTCACTCCTCTGGCTCCACCCTGGACCTCATCTTCAATTCTTCATACCCCTCTTCCCCCATCTCTACTCTTCCTTTCTATCTCTCTGATCATGCCTTACTCTCTTTCTCCCTTTCTCCTCTCCCACACTCCACCGCTCCTATCACCTCCCCTCCAACCTACTCATGGTGTGATTTCCGCAACTTTGACCCCTCCCTTTTTATTGACACTTGCTCTTCTTTCCTACCAGCTCTCCAAGACTTCTCCTTATTATCTGCGACTGATGCTCTATCCTCCCTCTCCTCTGCTATCTTCTCCTGCCTCGACTGACTCTACTCCCTTTCTCTTTTCCATCCAACCCGGAAACCCTCTCAACCTTGCCTTACTCCTCAACTCCTCTCTATGCGACGCTTTCTCTGTCGTCTCAAGAGACTCTCGCTCAAAACCCCCTCACTTTCTAACCAAACCTCTCACTTCTCTTACCATGCACTCTATGACTCTTGTTTTGCCTCGGCTAAATCCTCTTACTTCTCTAACCTACTTCAATCTCAAGCCACTCACCCTCGCCGTTTCTTCCAAACTCTCTCTCGACTTCTCTCTCCCCCCACTCCCGATCCCTCCTCCAATTCTACACTGTCCCCTTCTGATTTCGCAAAATTCTTTTCCTCTAAGATTCATACCCTTCATCAAAAAATCCACACCCCCTCTGATTTCACTTCTACTCCGCCCCTCATCCTGCATGTCCATCTTCTCTCCTGTCTCCCCTTCTGATGTCTCCACCCTACTATCCAAAGCCCACCCCACGACCGCCCCATTTGACCCCCTCCCTTCCCTTCTCATCCCTAAGATTTACCCTCTTCTTGTCCACTGCCTCACCTCTTTCTTCAACATCTGTCTCTCCTCAGCTACTGTTCCCTCTGCTTTCAAGTATGCTACGATCATCCCTATCCTGAAGAAACCTTCTGCTAATCCTCTTCTCACCTCTAACTTCAGACTCATCTCTGTTCTCCCATTCCTCTCCAAGCTTCTCGAGCGCCTGCCTACTCTCAGATCTCATCCTTTGTCACTAACTCCTCTCTCCTTCCACCCCATCAATCAGGCTTCCATCCAAAACATTCCACAGAAACTGCTCTCACCTCTATTCTCAACTCCCTTCGCTCTGCTCGACACGCCAAACAATCCTCTATCCTTATTCTCCTCGACCTCTCTGCAGCCTTTGACACTGTCGATCATCCCCTCCTCATTCACACTCTTTCTTCCTTTGGCTTCAAAGGCTCTGTCCTCAACTGGCTATCCTCTTACCTCTCTTCCCGCTCCTTTACTGTCTCTTGGGGTGGCCGCTCCTCTCCTACCTATCCTCTTGAATTTACACCTCCCTCATTTCCCCTGTTATCTCCTCGTTTGGCATCTCCCACCACTTTTATGCCGACGACACTCAACTCGTTCTCTCTTTCTCCTCCTTCTCATCTGACCTTCACCAAAAACTCTCCTCCTGCCTTACTGCCATTAAGAACTGATGTCTTCCCGATTTCTCTCTCTTAACACGGACAAAACCGAAGTTGTATTCTTTCCCTCTAACTCTCTTCACCCTTCCTCTCCTCCCCCATTCATTCACTTTCCTCCCTCCAATCTTCCTATCTCTCTTCAAGCTCTTAACTTAGGGGTTCTCTTTGACTCCTCTCTCTCCTTATCCCAACATATTTCCCTACTTCCCGCACCGGTCGCTACCACCTCTTCAATATTCGCAAAATCCGTCCTTCTCGCACTTTTCACGCTACTAAACTCCTAATCTCCTCCCTCGTCTTCTCCCACCTCTTCTACTGCTCCTCCCTACTCTTTGGACTAACTACTTCTCATCTTGCCCCTCTTAAATCCATCTACCAGTCTGCTGTTCGTACCCTCTGTCTACTTACCACCCGTGACTCCATCTCTACCTCTCTCTCTTCGTTGGCTGGCTTCCTTTTCACTCCCAACTCAAATTTCAATGTCTCTGCCTTGTTTTCAAATCTCTCCATGGTCTCACTCCCCCTTATCGCTCCTCCCTTCTCTCCTTCTACTCTCCATCCCGTTGCCTTCAGTCAGCTGACCATTTCCTTCTCACTGTACCTCCCTCCCCTTGTGCCTCCTCCCGTTTCTGCTCCTTCCAACTCCTAGCACCTCTACACTGGAACTCCCTTCCTCTTGCTATCCGCGCTACCCCCACATTCACCTCATTCTGCTCTTCCCTTAAATCTCTCCTCCCCCATTCTCCTACCTGAAGCACCTCCCCACCTTCTCCTTCCCCCCTCCACTCCCTATTCTTTCCTCTAACTATCTCCCCCCTCTCCTGCCTCCCCCCTCTAACCCTCCTCCTTCCCTCCTCCTACCATTCTTCACCGCTCCCTTCCTATCCACTCCCCCCCTTCCCTACCTATCCCCCTTAGTTAATTGCTCTTTTCACTGTTTTGTAGATTGATTCATAATGTATTTGCTTCAACTGTTATATTGTTTGTTTATGTATTATGTTGTTCAATTGTACAGCGCTTTGGTGTTAGGCGCTTAATAAATCAATAAATACAAATGCAAATTGTGACAGACAACCAAAACCAGACACCCACAACACAGAATGTGAGATGACTTCTCTCTCCAATCGTTGAGGGCCCACTCCTTGGCTGTACGCATAACAAGTCATCTCTGGGAAGGGCTTTTGTCAATTAAGCAGTGGCAGCCCCAGAGCCATATATGGTCATCCACCCAACATCCAGTCAGGGCAAGGGAACAGAGCCCGGGCTATCAGGACATTGCGAAACAGTAAGGAAAATGCAGTGGCAGTAGCAATATTGGTGGAGTCCCTTGGTGGAGTTACCTTTGTTCATGAATCCATTGATTCGTATGGCAGGGTCTGAGTGTCCCAAAATGGGAGAGACCAAGAGCTCCTATCAAATCAGCTTGTAGCTGCCATGAATCCATACTCTCCTCTGGTGGTGACACACAAGTGCCCACAAAAACACACACTGGGAGTACTACAGTGTACCACTAACCATAGGTGCCAAATAGGTATCCCATGGGTATTTTTAACCAAGAAAGAAAATGCAGCACTGCACTGCCAGAGGTCCATACTGGACACCTGTGCAGAAAACCGACAAAGCACAGACAGGGGAATCGTGGAACAAGGACTTGAAGGCCCTGTCCCTCCAAAGTGTTTACAGCATCAAACATCTCCACTGGCCATCAGTGCCAGTGAATGAATAACTCTGACGTCATCCACTGCTTGGTTTCATTCCATGTGAGTCAGAATTTGTATTCACAATGCATTATCCACAAGTATGACACTGTGAGCATGTCTGTGACATGTATCTTGCAGGCCATTTCCACAAATAGCTGTATTGTCGTTGTTAACAAAAATGGATACAGTAATGTATGCTACAAGATTGATGTCAACCGCACACAGAGTTCATACATCCACCTTGTAGTATGCACAACATGTGATGGTAGTGGCCATGGAAACATCACTGTATACTCATTTATTGATCAAAAGAACCCGTACAACTCTACCACAATATATGACAGCATAATACATGAATATGGAGGCATACATCCATGCACACATGGCACCTACCTGATGAGTGTGCATCAGTGTCCATGCATCCCATGCCAGCCACCCGCCCACTGATGATGAGTCAAGTGGCTACCTCTTCAAATGGAGTCTGCTCATCCACATGTGGTGATCCACCTCCAGTAGCCTAGGCAGAGGCCAAATTGCTGCCAAACCTCTCATTGGTCCGTCACATGAGGTTCACCATCCTCTTGTGGACTTCCTACACATCTACACAACACAGGCATTGATGTGATCTGTGACCTCCTGCCACATCATCCACCACTGGGTCGCAGGAAGGGTACTGCCAGCCCAAATGTACAGGTCATTATGGTGTTCATCGATGTAATCAGTGAGAATTTTCACCTCTGCATCTCTAAAGTGATGCGTCATTGGTGGCCCCTTCTCCTTTACCTGTGATTCTTCATGGGGTACGTCCTGGTCCTACTCCGTTTATCCCCTAGGGGCCTTGGTGGTATAGGGGCACCTGCCGGTTCACCACCATGTTGAGAAGGTAGACCCTTCTTCTGCCATCTTCCCTGTCCTAGTCCTCTTCATGATGCGAGTGTGGTTCACTGCAAGGTACCAACAAATCTTGGTGCGAATTCTGTGTTGCACCCCCTAAATATCATGTCCTCTGTGCACACCAGGCAATGTGCATAGCACACCCTAAATATCAAATCCTTCATGCATGCCAGCAAATGCACATTGCACCCTGTAAATTACCCTACCAGGAAATGCCTGTCACACTACCTAAGTATTTCCACCACCACACACACAAGTGAGGGCATATCATATACAGCGTTAAGTACATAGGCCCTTCCTCAGATTTTCACACTGCTGCCTCGTTCATGTATGTGAGGCACCTTTTCCTTCATTCTACTCCTGCCTTATGCCGTATCCTGCCGCTTCCTGGCACATTTTGCATCCAAACCACAACATTTCCTGTTGCCTGTTAGGGTGTCACTGGAGGATGACCACTAGCACTGCCATGGAGTGTCTGGTATTTCCTCCTAGCATGTAGTCCTGTGGCTCACCTGTCAGGCTCTGTGACCATCTCATCTGCCATACTTCCTCACCTCAGAATCACCATCACAGCTCCACAGAATGTGAGGTCAGGGCCCAGCTTCAACCCACAAACCTCAAGGGGAGCCATGTCCGGAACATCGACCAGCACCCCCAAGGCAAGGCTGAGGGCTGTCAACTTCACTGCTGCATAGGTTGGCATCCTGCGTGTGCAGTTCCTGGCCGATCATGATGTCCTCTTCAATACACCGAAGTAGCTTGGGATGTGTGGGCATCAGCAGATCTGGACAGACATCAATGCAACCATCAACATGGAGGGGGTGGCAGTCTCTACCATGAACCAAACCAAGAAGCACTGGGATGACCACAAGATCCGGAGCCTAGTTAAGGCAGAGGCGGCCCTCAAGGCAGGTGCTTCTGTGGATGTTCACTCTGCAGGCTGTCATCGGGTGTCACCCCATCACCTAAGGGTTCTGGAGAGGATAAACCCATACGTCCATACCAAGGTCCGCGACCTGTAGGCATCGATCCAAGCTGCTGGTGAATACTCACAGGTTGAACCTTTCCAGATTGTGTGTCCCGCATGGGTATGCATGAACTGAGCAAGTTGGTTCTTTTCACAGCATGTGTGTAGCACAATTCTTAACTGGCATGCCGCCTCACGTTGATACTCAGAGTATCTGATAGCACACATCTGTTAAGTGGGCAGGTTTCGGGAAGAGCTTTGTCAGATCTTGGTGACAAAGTAAACCCATGTGAATGCAATGGGAGATGCTGAAGGCAAGGCTGTATATGGGAACAGTTGCTAGATTCAGATGTTATGGTATTTTGAGGTACATTCATTTGCATCTCCTCTATGGGTTGTTGAAATGTGTGTGATGATTGCATCATCCCCACACATCAGTTGACACTGGCACATGTGTATGGATGTGTGGTGATGGTAACATTGTGCATTTGACTATCTGGGATGACATTGTGATCTGTCAGGCCACTGAATGATGGTCCATGCTTGATATGTCTTCATGGCATTTGTTGGCGTGGGGCGCATCTGCATTACTGCTTGATCCTCAGCAATGGGTGCATGTACATGTTGCATGCTTTCATGTTGACCTGAAACACTTGTGTATAGACGCGTTACAAATGCTATATCATATCATATCAGGGGTGCATGTTGCTAGATGTGGTTGGTTAGAAATGTGCATATGATGAAACTGACACATGTACCTTGCCTGAAGGATTCACTTGGGTCATTGCATCATTGGTGTTGTGATGTGAATTGAGTTGTTGTCATATGCATCTGGCCACACATCAGTGTGCTAGGTTCACAAGTGCATGTCTCATCATTGTGACTTGTCATTTTGCTTTCACTTGTGAGACTGTATTTAATATGATTTCAGGGCATGGACCTGTGTGTGTGAGACAACCGCTTGTTGGATCATACTGACTGCATGCCACTATTCGATTGAGGAGTCTACACATGCATTGGCACTGATGTTTGATACCTATGTTATTTATTCCCTTTTCCACAGTTGTGGCAGATGGAGAAGACAGTACAACCTGGAGCTGAAACCCAAGGACACAGGCTTCAGACACAGGCACCAGCCCCGGCCATGCCTAGTTGTTTCCTCCTCTTCTGAAAGTGATGTGGTTGGGGGAGCATCCAATACATCTGGCAATGCTACTGAGGGGGAGGCCCAGGATTCCATCACAGTGATAGACTCCTCAGCAGCAGTGGGACAGGGCCATGGAGACCTTGTATGTATCTCGGATGATGGAGGAAGAGAAGGAGGCTATTGCAGGCCTGCTCATGGTGTCAGGTGGGGGTAGCAAGGGGAATTTTCAGGCTTCACACTTGGCCCTGAGACAGCAGGATGTGTATTCCACCATGGAGGGGGTCAGCACAACCTCCCATCCCAGGGCCATCTGCTGAAGCAATACCCACCTTCACTGATACATCCACCCAGACAGATGCCACACTTCCAACTGATAAGGCCATCTGGAATGAGGTGCTGACCCTGCTGATGGGTGTCTTAAAGTGGCAGGCTTCTATTCATGATGCTGTGCACGCATTGTGTGAGCTGCTTGTAGATCATCACTTGCAGTTGGCCAACCTCTTGTCACAACTGGCAGCAGCACTTCTTTCTGATGGTTTCTCTGGACAGGCCACTGCAATGGCCACTTACTGCTGTTCCTCATCTGTGCCCCATTCATCCTCCACTGACGCCTCCTTGCCAGTTACCACCATGGCCTCCTGTGCACCTGTCGCTCCATTGTCCAATTTGGATGTGCCTGTGTCCCTAGTGGAGGTGGATGTCCATTCGATGGCAGATGAGGTGGTCACTGAGACTGCCCTGGAGCCTATAGAGGAACAGGCTGTGGAGGAACACCAGGCACTTCAAGGCAGTCCAGGTGCTGTACTCCCCTGATTCAGACTGTCAACCAGTCGGAGGGAGTACCTGCACTGCAGACACATTGCCAGGCAGGAGGAGATGTTGACAGTGAGGAGGCAAATTCTGCATGGCATTACCAGAAGGAGGAGGCAAGGAGACACACACATGGTACAATTGAGGAAGGCGGCATGACGACGCCTGCAGGCTCTCTTGTCGGTCCAAGTGCACTTTGTGAGGCAGCAGGAGTAAGAGAGGCGTCTGGCATATCATGCAACAATAGCCAGGGTCGAGGTTTAGTAGAGGATGGCACAGGCGCGTGCTGCCAATCTGGAGGAATCTTGGAGGGAAGTGGAGGAGATTGAGCATGGGATGATGGAGGCCCTGCAAGCCCACCAGGAAACACTGGAGACCTTCCTGAAAGAGGCGGAAGTGGAGGGAGAATCAGCCTTGGCTGAGGCATTGTCAGAGATCGGCATGAACTAGCCCACTGACTGCTGTATATAGTTCAATAGTTGTAGGTTTCCTTTTTTATATTTATTTTTTTCCAGTGATATTTATTTGTTGGCATTCTTGTACATCGTTTTTCATACATGTTTGTTATTCAACACCATCATTTGCTGTTGCTTTATCCTTGTGCACCGTTTGATTGTACATGATATGAAACTAAGCATATCCAATGGCTGCCATGTGAGTTTAGGTCACACTTTGTGGATCATGTTGGTACTGGCCTATTTGCTGGGGGACACATGTGCATGCCTCATGTGAGTGTCATGTTTACTATGATGTCTTTGTGTCCAATGCACATATGTGGACAATTGCAGATGTGAGGAGATGACATGTTAGGAGTTGCACATGTTTGACATTTTCGTCATTCACACCTGTTGCTTGACTACTTCCATGTTTTGCGGTACAGGCATGTTGGTCATTATTGTGCATTGTGCATGGGTGTGTCTGACATGCATGATGTGGTTAGCATGGCACTTCCTTTCTACATGTGTTATTGGGTGTTGTGTCATGTCGGGGGTTGTCTTAGGTAGGCCTGGTGACATTTATGGTGCACGGGCATTGCATGTTGCTGTCAGTGTATCAGTGTTGGTTGGGTAGGTTTTGGATTGTGTCTCTGATGGCAGCAATGTGGTGAGACATTTCAAGAGGGAAGGTATGTTTCATGATGATGTTTTGGGTCTTTCATTGAGGAGGGAAACTCATTTGTTTTCGTTGTCTGGCCAGATGTTCTACGGAGCAGGGAGGTCTCAGGCATCTGTTGGCAGTTCATTCACCACTGCCTGTTCACTTCTCAGGATTTCCTTTTCTTGGATGTTGTGTCCCTTTCTGCTTCTACAGCAGTTTTGATGGGCCATTGGCACTTGCTTGTCCATGTGGATGTGCTCACACTTCATTTATGGGTATTGATTATTAGCATTGGGGATGAGGGGGTGGGACGTGGTTTCACTCTGATTCATTGGGCATACACACCTCACATGTGGACTATGTCACGTGACCATCAAGGGACAAAATCATAGCTGTTGTGATGTTTTGGGTGGCTGTTGTTGTGCAGCAGATTCTAATCCAAGGGGAGGCCATGTACAAAATGACTGTCATTAATACACCAGCACTGCTTCCAATTGATCATGGTGGAGGAGGATATCTGCCAGGTGTAGTTCATGGAAGACACAGGCCAGAGGAGTTGAGGAAGGTAAGTGCTCCACAATGCACTGGGCCATCGGTATTCATGATGCATATATGCCAAGTGTTGTTCATGTTAGGAACAATTGCAAGGCTGGCACCACCATCATACAGAACTGTGCCAGCAAGCTTGGTCACCTCCTTGTAAGGACAGTGTATGGGTGTGGGTATCCATTGTATGTGACTATACCCATTTCCCGACAAATCATGCGTGTGAGCCAGCATACTGTTTTGTCTTTTCAGCAGGCAACAAGTTTAGTGGATCTGTGGGAGTATGATTGTTTTGTCCCAACATGCAAGGGGTATGGGAGGGACATTGAGTGAGCTGTTGTGGTCAGATTACATGGGATTGGATGTGGTCTACTTAGATGGTCTGGGAAGACATCATGGAACTCTGTAAGCAAGATGGTTCAATGGATGCTCTGTCAGACATGTCAAATTTCATCCACCTCCTGGTGTCAGTACTGTGCAGTGCATGAGTAAGTGTGGGGGCGATTTGTGTTTGGGGTTCTTAATACTGATGTGGCACCTTGTAGGGGCAAGTACTTTGTGGGTTAGGAGTGGGTGTAGAGTGATGCAGATTGGGGGCAGTTTTGTGGGGGTATTGGGACAATGGCAGACTTGTGTTTGCTGCCTTAGGTTAGGGGGTTACGGCACAGATCAGAGGGGGTACTGGGACGAGAGACCACTTATGGGTGCTGCCTTATGTTAGGGGTTTGGGGCACATATCAGTGTGGGTACTAGGACGAGGGCGGACATGTGGATGCTGCCTTAGGTTAGTGGGTTGGGGCACAAATCAATGAGGGTAATGGGAAGAGGGCTGACTTGTGGGTGCTGCCATACGTTAGGGGGCAGAGGCGCAGTTTAGTGAAGGTACGTGGGTGCTGCCTTCAGTTATGTGGCTGAGGCACAGTTTAGTGGAGGTATGTGGGTGCTGCCTTAAATTAGGGGAGGGGGCAGTTTAGTGGGGGTGTTGGGGCAAGGACTTGTCGGTTGCAGGAGTGGAGTTGGAGTAATACTGATTGCTGGTAATTAATGCTTGATTACTTTTGTCCATGGCTCCAGTCCAGCACAAAGATTCTTTGACACTTCTATGTTCTGTGTTTAATTGGGGCGTGTTGGAGCCATGTTTGGTGCTACTTGTTATTCTTTGCACTGCAGGTTTCTGCATGCATTAAATGCCATGACTCAGTTCCTAGCAATATTCTTATCATTAGCGCAATGTTCTTTCTAGAGCTAACTACTTTGTGTGGACTTAGCACTTTTTTGGTAAATTAGGCCAAGAGTGTGAACACTGTACACATGTTCAGGTTCCCTAGGTCTTCCATTTAGTGAATCCCATTTATATCCAGGCACTTTAATCATTGTTTTCACTTCTAGTATTGTGCCTTTACACATTTCATTGATCAATTGATTTGCATTGCACTATAACACTTTTATAATGTAGTTGATAACACACTGGCCATGGCGTTTGCTATGTGTACACATGATATGCTTAATGAGTACAACAAAAATGCAGTATCCTTGCACCAAGGCTCGTGCAAGGGCATTGCAATAATAGCTGTACTTTTTGATATTGCATACAGTTCATTTTTAGTAATGCCCATCTATGGATTTGATGCTATAGCTACTTGCACATTCAAGAATTCATAGTTAGGATTTGTGCATAAATGCACTCCAAGAAATATATTCACGCACAGTATGGGCAATACATATGGTACCTACATATGGTACCCTCAGAGTATGCAGTTCAGTGTAATTGTTCATAGTAGTAATACACGAGGAGAACAGGAAAGATTGAACATTATTGCATCTGCATACTTATTTTGGCTTCATTCATTGTTTGTCTTCCATCAGTATACAATGTAAAGTGTATGGATTCATACAGCAAGCACCCTAAACTACAGATTCTGCCAAACCACTCTAAGTAGTCACAGAACCTCACCACATTTCTAGACATAGAACCTCTAAGAAGTTCAACAGAACTTGCTACATTTATTTGTAAAAATGTACACGATTATTTTTTGCAATTTTCCCACAAACAACATCATGGTAAACAACACAGGGTTACAGATTATTAATCCTTTTCGTTTTACAATATCACACATCCAAAGCGTCTACTTGTAGTTGTGTTCCACACGATTATATGAGTGCAATCAATGCATGCAACAAAGTTATAATGGAACAAGGGGGAGGAGAAGGAAATGGCATGACATGCAACAGGCCAGCCCTCTAAAAGAAACCCAGAAAAGCTTTACTGTATGTGTAGGCCTGGGAGGTTTGAACAAGGGGTTAGGAGCTTATTGGCATTGCTCAATTATTTTCAGTGTATCTTTTGGGAAAGATATGTCCCTAGAAACACTGGCGCAATCAAACCTATCTAGTGCAATGGAAGGCATTGTTAGTGATGTCTGAACCAACAAGCGATGTGTAGTGTCACACCCTCCAAATGGTAGCTATCTCTAACATGTGGCAATCCCACACATCCACCTGGCTTTAGTTTCCATATCTGCTAACAGAAATACATGTTAGTTACATGTATGCAACTTATGTCAACTGTGGGAAAGTTAAAAAAGGTCCGAATATTTTCACAGCTTGAACTTTGAAAAACTTCAGGTAAGGGATTGGCTGGTGCACAAGAGTACCAGAAAAGTCTGCATCCAGAAAATAAATTGCTGCACTTCAAAAACAAAGGCCTCTATTACACATTGTTCTCAAGCCAGATATCACCACTCTGTCGTTAATTGCTCTATTAGTGGCAAGAGACAATGAAAATGGCAGGGGAGTATGGTATAAAACCCTACAGAAAAACATACCATGACATACCACTGTGTTGAAGGTGTCAGAATATCTCTCCAGACAGGGCATCTTGCATGGGAGTTAGAAGAACCTAATACAACACACACACACACACACACACACAATATGCACAATATTGAATCAGAGTTTTTATTTTTCTGTATCAAGAGGATTTCTGTGAAAAACAATATTTTTGTATTCATTTATTTAACAGAAAAGTAGCAAATATGATGTGTTTTTAAAACAATACATATATTAATGCAGGTACTCTATAGCAAATCAGATGGATCGTCGCTGATTTGATGTGACTGATTTGTAAGCTCCCAAACTATTAGACTGCTCAGGGTCAGAAATTCACACCAACCAGCACCACTCTAATATGGCACTCCAAAGGAAACTTCTAACAGAAACAAGCATTGGCTTAGGCAACTGTTTTGTCTTTCCCTACAGATTTCATTCCTAGGGAGAAGGAATCGAATGCTTCTTGGTCAGCTTCCAAAGCATTCTTTTTCAATATGACCACATGCTGCTTAGCATCACCTCTTACTCATAATATCACAATCACTGGATGTTTTATTCCTTGGTCCCCCATTATAAGCTGCCCCGCCCCTGAGCTTCTCCTGGGCCTTTTGAGTACCACACTAATCAGCAACATTCGGATGGATTTAGGCATTCTGTTACTTGGCATCTGGCATTTCAAATGGGATGGCCAGTATTCTGTGGGGTGCTAGTGCCCTAAATCTAGGTGAGGCCTTTGGCAGTTCAAGACCTATGCCCCAGCTCCCATTGTTCTGTCCTTTGGGACAGGCACAGCCCTGCCCGGGCTCAGCCATTCACATTCTTGTCTGGTTTCACAGGCCTGCAAAACAATACAATTGTATTTTATTTATCAGGCCTGAAGGCCTCTATGTTCGGTTTCCTTGCTGAGGATTCGGATGGGAATGTGTTTCAGAACTCATTGCCATGCTATGCTGCTACTTTCACTGAGATACATTACTAACTGTAGAACCTACCAAGAACCAAACACTGGAAAAGGAGAGAATGACCTGTGTTATTACCTTTTGGTGCCATAACGTTCAGGTTAAAAAACTCATTTCCAAATATTGGCCCATAATGAAATTGAGTTTACCTGATGAACCACTACCCAGGTTTGCTGTTAAAAGAGCCAAAAATATACACGACACGTCAGTACATTCTAACTTCCAGAAACCACCCCCTAGAACTGGTCTATGGGATTTGCGAACCTCCAAAAAGAAGCTGGATAACACTACCCAGCTAAGTCCGGTGATCTCACAGTGCCCACAATGAGCCTTGTAATTTCCCAAACATTTTTGTAGTTCCATTCAATGTGATTCCTTAAAATTAAGACAACATTCTGTTGGTTGCTTAAAGCAAAGAGATCTTTTTTAATGTCTTTTTTAATAAGCTTATAATGTGGTAATTATTCACACATTATTTACGAAAAGGAAGAAATGGATATATCATATCAGGAAGCAGTTCCTAAGACTGAGCGTAGTCTTCGTAGTGTGCCTATGTATTTAGGAGGTAAACTCCTTCTTCAGGGCCTTAGCTACGTAATGTTCAATAAGTAACATAAACAAGTCAACCAATTTGTGTCACAAAACAAATTAAGAGCATGCGTTGGAGATACATACCATAGATATATGTGTGAGAACGTTCAGCAAAACCCAAGAAAATGGAGAAAATAAAACAAATCTAGCATCATTATGTCAGTAGAGACCATTTCAAACATGACTTTACTAATCAGACAGTCATCAAAGTGATGTGTACCTTATTGCTCAAAGTCTCATCTCTATGTTCCCCAACGTGGCAATAACGAGTCAGCCAAGCAAGATAAATACATGTAATTATAATGTGTGCAAGGCTTGATTTGTATGAAAACACATGTAAATATCGGACGGCGTTCATGTGCACGAACGCCATATTACCTTGTATTCTTAATGAAATCTTGCTCCTTCAAATGATCGCGCTATAAAAAGTGATATAAATATCAACTAGCAGTCATCCTACATTCTAACTGTTACATCTGATTACGCTAATTGAGGAAAACTCACTGAAACGGTGAACGCGTTCGTGTGAAGGTGCTGCAAGCCGCGGCGCGAGTCGCGGCCATAGTAATATGTTCTTCTAGTATGTCTACGGCGATCCCACAAGGCGTCACAGAGCGGCAGCAAACGTGCTGACTCTCGGGTGCCTCGCGTCCCGTATCGCCATGGGAACAGGGGAACGGGATGTTAGGGTCATCCTGTATGTGTAGATGATGTGAATGTGTATTGCAGGTACTCAAAACATAATGGATGCAGTGCATCAGATGAAGCCTGTGTACGCAACTACATGATAAGTTATTTTATGAACAACATTCCGACGCTGTAGTTCACGTATTAGTAAAGTTATAACCTGCATATACTAGACCGAGCGTTCCGTTACGGATGATATGGGTACATTTTAACTGTGTCTTACCAATTATTAGCCCAGCGTGTATAAATCGATGGGCTGATGATGAATAGGTGTGTGATATCTATATGTATTGGTGTATGCTGATGTTAATGGAATACAGTGATTACGGTGAGCGCGGTCATTATGGTAATTACTCCAGATCTATCATTATTGGAGTTAGTAAGGTGAATAGGTTGAAAGAGGAGATGTATGTTATGGTGGGAAAGAGAACTCAAAGTGAAAACCATCATGACAAAAGTAATAATGTGGTGTACAGTGTCCCAAATACTTATAACAATAAACCGCGGCACATATCTATGCATGTTAACAGTATTGCATACTCATCCTCAGGGATAAATTGTAATAACAAAAAACCATAACATTTAACTATGCATGTTAAAGGTATGTAATAGCAGAAAGGAGATATCCAGTAAACATTAAATAATAACATGTACAATTAATTTGCTTGTTAAATCCTTTATGTGCAAGAGTCCCTAAACGTTAAATCCAGGAACATTCCCTTCTGTCCATTGTCTTCTGTAGATTCTTGTGGTGCTCATTCCATTTAAACCACTTCTAGTATGAAGAATCGGATCTGTGCCAAGTTGTGTCTCTTATTTGTCCAATGTCTTGCTACCGCAGAATTTGTGTTCTTATTGTGTATGCAAGATCAATGCTCATTCAAGGGCAGTTTTGCTTTTACTCTTGATTGGCCCACATAACACAGTCCACATGGACACTTGATTCCATATATTATGTTGGGTGTATTGCATGTTGCAAAATATTTGAGGGTTATCTTCTCACCAGTATGGGGGGTGATTTATAATGCGACCCTTCTGTACATAACTGCAATTGCTGCATTGTAAGCATGGGAATGATCCTTTCTGTTTGGTGTCCACTCCTCTACCAGGCGGTCGTGTTTGTACAAGGCAGTCTAAAGTTTCTGCTTCGTTGGTATGCAAATGTAGGTAGATCATTAAATAAATGTTCAATTTTGTGGTCACATGTCAACACTTGCCAATGTTTCCTGATTATTGTTTTAATGCGGTTACTCTGTGTGGAATATCTTGACACAAATACCAGTGGAGGTTCAATTTTCAATTTGCTTCGTGCTGTCAGCAACTCTTCTCTATTTTTTAGGTCTACTTTCACCTTAGCTGCCGTAATCTCTTCTTCTTTGTAGCCCCTTTTGATGAATTCGACCCCCATTTTTGACATGGTGTAGTTCTGTAGTATAATTTGTGGGGTCACTGATAATACGTTTCACCCTAAGCATCTGACTGTAGGGTAAATTACGTATCAGACTTGGCTGTTGCAAACTTAATCTGTGAAGTAAGTTGTTGCGATCTGTTGCTTTACTGTATATGTTGGTCTTGTGAGCTGTCATGTGAGCCACATTGGGACACTACCCATGTGGTTTGTGCTCAGTATGCACGTTTACCAAGAAAATTAAGGAATTTCAAATCAGTGATCGGATGTGGACACTTCCTACTCTAACAAATTGTAAAACCAAACAAGTTGTGTGTTGTATAGCATGTCCCTGTGGATTAAGATATGTCTGCAAAGTCAATCACTCAGCAAACATCAGAATCTCAGAGCATCGATCAAAGATAAGGTGCAAAACCATGACTGCACCACTGCTCAATTATTACATTGAGCGACAACACACAGAAAATGACATCCTTTGGTGGATCATTGATATTGTAAAAAACTCACTGAATTTATCCAGATGCTTGCTACAAAAGAGGCACGATGGATCCACAGACTACAAACACACATCAGCAGACAGAACGAAGCATTGCTCCCGCCCTATAGAAGGATGATTGTGCAGATGCAGAATTTCAAATGCACTCTAATACACTTATGTGACCAATATTAATTTCAGGCCCTATTACTTTGATTCAACATGCGACTTCCACCTTTATCGCTCTATATGTGTGAACCTCAGCAATATCACCAGAGGGCACTACAGCAAAGCCAGAGATATATATTGCAGCACCCTATGAATGGGCAAGTAATGGCTTTCAATCACCTTTAAGTATGTTTTACCCAATATGTGATGGTGTGTATATTTACATAGTTTTTTTCATTATTTGCATGTGTTCCACATATAATTGAAGGCAAGCGTCCCCAACCAGCACGATCCTCCCCGCAATGAGAGACAATGACGCACTCTCCCAAGTCCGGAATAAAGCCAAGACAGAGTGCGGGTGAGCTTAAATGGGAGTTTATCAATCAGAATGGGGCATGCAAAGAACTCTGCAAACTCCGAGAGCGCTCTGTCTGACAATAGCAAAGACAGGCGTATATATTTACAAAAAAACGTCATAAGAACCTACATACTATAGGGGGCACAAGTTCGATGGGATTGGGTGGCGATGACAAACTATAGGTGCTGCTGTGATGTGGTTGTCTTTGGCTGGAGGACGTCACTGGTCAGCCTCGTGGGTTGGGCTGGGCCTGGCAGGTTGGCTGAGTTCATCCGGGCGGTGTTGTTGTGCCATCGCGGCCAGTGTCAGAGATGAATGTCTTTTCCTGACTTATTTGCCCTAGGCCATGCACACCGCAGTCATTCAGTCATTGCAATATTATCTTCTTTAGTAAATCTTCCAATAAGTTATTCTACAGGTTAATGCAACACAGGAGGAATGCACCTTGTGAGGGGTCTGATGGTCATTCGTCAGGGCATGGTTACCAGTGTCCTGTTGACCGGAGCCATAGGTTGAGGGGCTAAGCTTCAGGGCATGGGACGGGCGGTACATGCCTTCCTGTCTTGTTAGATGTGGTTATGAATGTGCCGCTGTGTGTTGCCACAGTATTGGGTGTCCTGATTGCACAGGGCCATAAGTCTAAGATGATCCGGTGGGTTGTGGGGTTTACAAGGGGGCGCCTTTGGAAGTGTGTGTTCAGGCAGAGGTTTACTGCTGTGCTGTAAATAATGCAGGTGGCGGGCCGTGGCCTTGGGTGCTGCAGAGGGGGCTACAAATCTTTGAAGCGGCTCTAGTCTGGTTGGGGGAGGTGGAGCAGCGCGGCGTGGGCCTCTGCTCTCATGTTTGGCAATCTTCGCAGGGTGGGAGGGGGAATGGCCTTGCACATATTCACAAAGGTATCTTCCTCGTGTGTTGCAGGCTTTTAGAGGCGAAAACATCACAATCATTTAAACACTTTATAATATTTGTTTGAATACATTTCAACTTTGCTGGATGTGTCTCGATTATATCCAGTCTGAGCACCTTATTCGTACACTATGTTTTAACAATTACAGTATTTAGTTATATGCATATACATTTGCAGTAAGTGAGGTAGTAGTGAGGTTGGTGGAGTACATAGAAAATGACCCGCCACCGTACGTGACGGTGGTGGCACATAAGGGGCTTAGACATACACGCATGACAAGTGCATTCTCGCACATCCTTCACATGAGCCCTCTGTATGGCTACATTCGTCTTCTTGTGTACTCTAGCAGCATTAGTTCAGTTATGGCGCGGGACCGTGGGGTGTACGGTTTTCAATGATACATATAGAGAATAATCCCCCGGAATGCTTTTATCATTTGCACACCCCTGCAGGGGTGTGGGTCCTTCATTGCTGGTGTCATGTAAACATGCGTTTCTTACAATAATTACACAGTTTTACAGGTTTCTTTAGTAGAAGTAGATTTATGGAAAGGATACACGTATTACACGTAGTTTTTGACATTCGTATTTGGGGATTTATGCTTTCATCGGATGACCATTCTACAGTTCTCCCCATCACCCTGGCCTCGCTGACCGGGTCATGCTGGGAGCAGTGATACACTGTGGACGGTGAAATGTTACAGTGTTAGTATCTTATGCTAGCTCATGTCCATTTTGTTCGTGGGAACGGGCTCACAGCGGATCTGCCAGGGTGCTGCGGCGACAGGGATAATTGAAACTCTCCGAGGGTGGGGGCCGCGCTACAGTGCGCTGAGCTCACACCATCTTTGATAGACAAAATGGTTTCTGGGCCTAACTAAATTCAATACGTGTGAGCAATGTCTTCAGCAGGTGAACCCTCCACCTACTGGGCCCGGGTGGTCTGAGGGGACGCCCAATGAGCCATGGCCCTCACCTGGGGAGGGGATGTAGGCAAGGGGGGGTCTTTTGGACCACTCCTCCCCTACATAATCCAAACCAAAGGCAGTTGTCATTGCTTTGGATTATATGTAGAACATCACAGATTTCTTTAATTGTAACAGTACAAATGTGGTTTACATGATTACATGTCCGTGCAGTCTTAATTATGTCAGTAAAACCAACCGTAAATGTAAGACTAGTATGATCGAGCATAGGAGCTGCATTAAGGCTAAAGTTTTGCAAGCCCCTATGGTAAATAATTTTATTGAAAAGGGACACATGAAGATCTACAGTGGGTGATATTGAAACAAGTACATGGTACTGTCAAAGAAGTCACTGACAGAAAGTTGGTGACCCTGGAACAAAAACAAATTTTCAAAACCAGGAGCCACTTAATTGGTTTGAATGGGGGCATAGAGTGGCACAATGTGCACGTTTGAAAAGGTTGCAATCATAAATCTATTAAAGTAGTAGGGCTGTTAGAAATATGCGCACCATGATCCATCCATATGTTGGTTTTCATAAGATCATTATTGATATGTGTGGGTTTTTTATGTGTTCCCAATGTCCCACCAACATTCTTTAATGTTATTATGCAAATGAGGATATTCTGAGCGAATAGACTTTGTTAATAGGGTTGTGTGTTAGGAAGAAGTTCATTGCTGTTAGAAAAGATGAGGTTCCTCCCAATACAAGTAATCCATAAAGATGATTGTGGTGGTGAACCGTTTGTTTCCTTTTTCTTTGTTTTTGTTATTCGATTGCTTTCTGTGATTATTGGTGTTTTAGATACATGGAGAATCCCGCCCTTGCCTGTTGTTTGACTTGAGTGCTAGTCTGCTAAACATTTGTTGCAGACTTTGAGCATTCTCGCAAATGCCTGATGGAATAATGGAACAACGCATGTGGCAGTGGTTGTTTTTTGCGAGATACATGTAGAAACAGTGATGGTTTTCAGCCTCTGTGTCGAACTTTGGGCTTGGTCCTGTTTCTATGTCTAATCAATTCCGTCGGCCGATACGTCACAGCCGGAGAAATTTCATTCCATTTTCTATGTTCGGCTTACCGCTTGAGAATATTTTTAAATAAGGTTGTGGTCAACGCAGTGCTGTGGACGGTTTTGTGTCAGCGTTTGCTCTTTTTGGAGAACTCTGCTGCTTTTGAAGTCTTGTGCCTTTAAGAAATGGACACATGTAAGACGAAAATGTGGACATTTTGTTTGATAACCCGATGCTCTGTTTTGGGTCGTCTCGCTCTCTGGAGATGTGTTGAATTGTGTTTAAATGTTTTGGATGATATGATACATTGAGAGTACAATTATGGGTTCTCTAATACTTTGTTGCTTCTAAATATATGTATTTGACACAGTATGAATGCATACACATAGTTTTGGAGGTTGAACTCTTACCATCATAATTATTTCACCTTTCACTTGTAGATTGATGGGGCGATAAGCTATAATAAGCAGTAATATTCGCGTGTGTTTGGATCAAAAGGACAGCGGTTGAAACAAGTTTGGTGGCCGTTGTGAACAATTCTCTTTGTGTGTCTGCACATCCTATGCGGTAATACAGAAGGTATGTGTTGTGCACTTTGGTCTTTTGCTGTTGGATGGAGAGTTGGTGGTTTATTTCACAATGTTGACATGGTGTATTGACTGAGTTGTTCGGTGTGTGTTTCTGTGGTCTGTTTTTCACACAGTGTACCTACCTCGTGCCCAGTAAACGGATCCTTCCATTTATTTACGATCCGATTCGAAGGGATTGAATACTTTCCCCAAACATTGGAAGTTGAGAGTTTGTTTACTATAAGGTAATGTTTTAGCACATTTTTGAGTGCTATGAAGTCAATTGTTGAGACTTATAAAATGGGTGTTGAATTATTTCAGACACTTTGTTTTATATATTGACCTTGTATGGGTTTGCATAGTCTAATGAAATATATTGTTGATTACGTGGATGTGATAGATTGAATGTTTTTTATAGATTGTCACAAAGATTAATTCTGACCAGGCTGTTATGGACCTTTACATTTTGAATCTCAAGAAGATTTTACCCCTGATGAATGTCAGACATCAATGAGTCACTGGACAGAAACATGTTGGGTCGTGGTTTAAATACAACAAATTAATTTGTACTGATTTTCTATGTCCAATATTTGTTGTTTTTTGTATTTGTTCATGGTATATGTGCAATTGTTTGTAACTTGATATTTTTTTATTGTCTTTGTATGGGTCTGGCTTTAGGTTTTGTCTACAGTTAGACTTTTTTAACACTATATGTGTATTTTTTCAATAAAATATTTACTGTATGGTTAATTAACCATATATTTATGAATTTGTGGATGTAGCAACATTATGCATGTCTTTGTCTTATTGAATGATTAATTGGATTCTGTTCTCTTTACTCATTGCTACTTTCACCATGGCCCGCAGCAAACTATGCGTAACTTTAACTTTAAACATGTCAGTGCTTCAGTATTTCACGTAACGGGGGCCAAGGCCGACATATGCAATACAATTTGCTACATTTCAACTATTATACTGTAATGTCACACCTGCCTTCTACTGGGCCCTACCTACATTATCACAACTGCTACAAAAAAAATGTATATTCAACCTATGTTACATGTTTCACCCCCCTGCAATCATACACATTAATGTTCTCCTACACAAATATTTTTTCCTCAACCTAAATAATTTGGGGGGGACAAGGGAGCAGGATGTGCATCCTGATATTTCCCCCTTTAGTTAATCCTCCATTAACTAACACAGCTGCTTCCCTTGCTCTATAATCACACTCCTTGGGCACCCACACCCTGCATACATGACATGAACTCCCCCCGTCCTGGGCATAAATCTTTAGAGTACACGTGTTATAAATGCAGTCACCATCACCAGCTAGATCGACCCAATGTTCTACATAAGTTTCTGAATCTGGGGGGTGTGAAGTTAAAGTCCAAGGATCTATAGGCCGTTCAATTCTCATGCATGGTTTTGTGGTATCATCTTTATGAACATGCCTACCAATTTAATTAGGAGGAGCTTTACATGCCCCTATGGAGACCATTATCATGTCACTCTTTGGGAGTGTATTTATGCAACACCGGATTATCATTTGACACCTGCAGAACATCACTGGCAGGAGCACAATGATAGGGACCAATATCTTAACCATTGCTCCAAGCCATGTCGGTGCCCATGTGAGCATTGTAACAAACATATATATATATCTGTTTATTGGTAAGTTTCATAAACATAGTACACATTAGTCATAAACATGCAATTCCACCAATTCACTGGTAACAGACAGTGAAAAAACAAACAAAATACCCAGTAGTTGTCATATGAGGAGTTGTTGCTTCTAATCTCTGCTCATCTGCATGACTTATTTTGTTCGGGTCAGGTATGTAGCGTATTATTTAAACATTTAACAGGTAGGGTCTGGTCCAGTATATACAATCAGTAAACAAATAATGTAGCCTAAATAATTCCAGCAATATCTGTGGTGAGTGTTCATGGTGGTCTGTTATCTGATGGGTAAGAGACAGAGTTTACAAGTGCTTTCCATGCTTCACAAGTAAATGTGACATCTCCCCGGTGTCTTTTTATTGATCTTCTCCATGCTGTGGTCTCTGCCTTGCTCCAGTGCTTATATTCCTGATGCCATATTTCATACTGTGGGCCCTTGCATGATTTCCAGGTCATGGCTATACATCTCTTGCCCATTATGCAGGCTAGGTCCATGTATTTATACATGTGTGTATGCTTACCTGATCTGGGGTACGCTTCCAGTAAGCATTCAAGCGGATTCCAATCAGGCCAAGCCTGATTTGCATATGGTCTTTCCATTTCTGTAATGGCTTGGCAGGCAAAAAACGATGGTCTGGAGGGTTGGCCAGAGCAATGCCAGAGGTTAGGATTCATTCCAAGCCTTCCAGCCATCACCTCTTTGTTTTTGCTATGTCACCCCGAATGGGATGGGTATGCCCAGACGTGGGTCCTGTGCCTGCTGGGCCTAGAGACCCAAGCTACTCCTCACCGATGAGGCCCAACAAGGCCGAAACATCTTTGGGGATGCTTGTGATCTCGTGCAGGAGGGATGTGACCTAGCAGTTCTGGCTGGACTGCCCCTTTTGGAGGCGCCAAGCCTGATTTGCATATGGTCTTTCCTCTTCTGTAATGACTTGGCAGGCAAAAAACGATGGTCTGGAGGGTTGCCCAGAGCAATGCCAGAGGTTAAGATTCATTCTAAACCTTCCAGCCATCACCTCTTTGTTTTTGCTAAAACAATACACGGGCAGCGCATTATGAGCTCATTTTTCATCATTTGTGATGTACGATATATGGTACAAAATAACAGTTTCAATTGGTCGGCCCACATGGCAGTGCCTTCTCTATAGGTGATGCAAGATTGGTGCCCTTGTGCTTATTTTTTGCTGGGGACATTGTCTGTCCTGATCGCCAGGTGTTGTTACGTACGTGGGTGGTGTTGGCGTAAGTGCCTTTCTTTGTTTTATTTTCACAGCATTCAAATTTTGTTTCTGCAATCAGTTTCCCATCAGTGGGGTCCCTTCCTGTTGTTAGCAATCAGATGCTTTTTATGGGATAAGCATACATCTTTCAGTGCTGCCGGGCACCAGACCAAGACCCTGTTCCTTAGCCGTGTTCAGATGCCAGTTGTGTATTCGCTTTTCAGCTGTCTTTCCATTTAGCTGTTCTATGTGGTGAAGTCTGGCACCCAAAAGCATGCAATATTCAATAGACCAAAATAAAGGACAGACCCCGCTAGGGAATGAGCCAAGGAGATAAATTGCAAAGATAAGCACATTTAATATGACAAAATATTAGCAAGCAAAGGACTCTGCTGCCCGAGAGCTCTCTGCCAAACAATACACGTGCAGCACATTATGAGCTCATTTTTCGTCATTTGTGATGTAACAATATATGGTACAAAATAACAGTTTCCATTGGTCGGCTCACATGGCAGTGCCTGGTCTATAGGTGATGCAACACTAGGGCCCTTTTGCTTATTTTGTTGCTGGGGTCATCGTCTGTTGTGATGGCCAGGGGTCGTTACGTACGTGGGTGGTGTTGGCGTAAGTGCCTTTCTTTGGTTTATTTTCACAGCATTCAAATTTTGGTTCTGCAATCACTTCTGCATCAGTGGGGTCCCTTCCTGTTGTTAGCAAATGGATGCTTTTTATGGGATAAGCCTACTTCTTTCATTGCTGCCGGGCACCAGACCAAAACCCTGTTCCTCAGCCGTGTTCAGATGCCAGTTGCATATTCACTTTTCAGCTGTCTTTCCATGTAGCTGCTCTATGTGGTGAAGGTTGGCATACAAAAGCAGACAATATCTAATACACCAAAATAAAGGACACACCCCGCTAGGGAATGAGCCAAGGAAATAAATTGCAAAGATAAGCAAATTTGTCATGACAAAAAATTAGCAAACAATGAACGTTGCTGCCCGAGAGCACTCTGCCAAACAATACACGGGCAGCACATTATGAGCTAATTTTTCATCATTTGTGATGTAACGATATATATGGTACAAAATAACAGTTTCAATTGGTCGGCCCACATGGCACCGCCCACTCTATAGGTGATGCCAGGCTGCAATTGCTGGTGTGTCCAAGTCGATCAGATAGCACGTGGGTCAGCTGGGCTCATCTCCGCAGTGAAGTCAAGTGAATTAAAATCCATTACATGAATGGGGGGTACTTAGAGAATATAGGCAGATATATTGGCATTCCGACCTTTGTATTCAGGGAGCTTTATTGGCACTGGGCCCCTCTCCCAGGTGCCCTACTCTTGAAGTTTGATCTATTAATTATGTTCAGGGATGCCTCATGATACAAAAAGACATACAGATATGTGTTGGTTTTAAGGAGAGTATATTGGGGCACGGGATTAAATATATGGTGGGTGTTCTAGAATGGTCAGTGAGAGGGGTTGCTGCACAAATTTACATGGGGTGGAGAGAGCATGAGCAGGTCAGCAGAAATCGTTGGACGCGAGGTCTGTAGCTTGCTCTGGTCGCACACTGTGCAGAGAGCGCATGCTGTGAAAAAGCAATACTAAACAATAGTCAGTGGCTGGACTTCCGTGAGAACAAGGCCTGTGCGGAACGGACAGGGGGTGGTGGTGGCTTGGTCTTCTGCGGAGTTAGGGAAGGGAGAGCTGGAGTTACAGAGGTATGAATTGAGGGCCTAGTAAAAGATGGCTTTTGGTGTGGCACAAAATGGAGTTTCTGAACATCCACATTTGTTAGATTATTTACACAATGGTTAGTGTTATATTGTGTGCATGTGAGCTGAGGTGGTGGTGGCGTATCCCCCCTAGGCCTACATGTGGTTTATCCACTGTCGGAATGACGAGGGGGGGGGGCAGTGCCACCTCTCCCCCAACTGTGGGAAGCCTTGTCTGTTGCATAGCCTGGCCCATCTCTTGGGCTGTTTGGACAGGGGCAATGATAGCTATGTGTGCCCTCAGGTTTAATTAGAAACATTAAAATTATTATTAAATAAGTCAGAGCTCATACATGAATAAGAGTAAATGTAAATATAGAACATACAACTATACAGAACGAATAAAGTGCATAATGTGAAGAAAATACTAATTTCCCAATAGGACTGCTAAGAGCTTGCTGCCAGATCACAAGCTGGGGAATTATCACCATCGTCCCCAAATAGGTCTAAGTCAGCGTCGGTGGATTAAACCCACTCGAGAGAAGGGAATCCCTCGGGTAGGAAAAATCCTGGTCAACCGAACAAAGTCAGGATGGTTTAGAAATGAATTCAAAGATGGATTGAATCCTGAAAGTGACAGAGAAGAAAAATCGTTGTTTCCAAATGTAGCAGTTCAAATATTTCATAAAACGAGAAACTGAAGAATCTTCACAAAAGTAATAATAATAAACCCATACTCTAAAAAATCTAACATGGGATGCTATACTGATTCTTCAGAGCCAGCTGGGGTCTGCTGGCCGCCCTCTTGTTTGTCTGTGACTGCGTTATCATCTTCTTGCATTTACTAGTTAGAGCTGACTTTCCCCTTCAAGAAGTCACACTGGCTGTGTTCCGACTTCGTAGTTGAGCAGTAATTGCGGGATGTTTTCTTTATTCAGCAAAGGAAGCACTGTGTTTTAGGTCATTGTTAGGATCTCTAGACAGAGCTCAGGCTAAACACAGCCTCACTGCATGAGCACCAGGTCCTGCTCCCCTTGAGCATTGTATCTAACCAAACTTCAGCTTCCACTCCTGCCTCAGTTTCCATGCTTGTCTTAAGTTTGTGTAGGTCACCTATGAGTTGTGACAGGGACCCATTTTCGGCATCATTTCAGGGGACATATGCACAACAAGACAATTCAATCTTCTTGCACTCGCACCCTTCCATGGCCATCAACAAATCCAGGACATACCGGCTTTGGAGAGTTATCAACCGGATTGTGTGTATCTCACTCTTGATCGCGTTCATCCCTTAATCTGTATCGTTCACCAACGGGATCATTTCCCAGCATACAATCTGGAGCCATTTAGCATTGGCTGCAGCCTGGTCCCCTGGTAGCAGAAGGGAAGCGAAAAACATCTCAGTTTTTGTTTATAGGCGATATTTGTCTGGAATTTCTTTCAGCAATTTAGAAGATCATTTGATTGTTTCTGCCATTTTCTTAGTGAGTGTGTCTTTCTTCTCACTTGTGGGGGTTGGGATGGCGTGGCCTCAATAGTGCTGTGACAGACATAGGTTAGGTGCTATAGTCAGGTGAGCCACAGGAACAATGTGGACAACTGAATGTAAAGTTGTTAGCAAACATATTCCACTCCATGATGGTGGGAGATGCATGTGTGCTTACTGGCCGCACACACAAATAATGTCCATAAGGGCAGCTGTGCCTTTTCTGAAATCAGGGGTGAATAATGTCTTGTTACACTTGCTGTTAGTTCCCAGCAGAACTGTTCTATGTCATTGAAAACAACATTCTTATTCGTCTTCTGCTTGCACCATCACTGGAACTTCTTTTGCTTCAATCCATGTTAATTTCGAGAAATACATGGCCCATATGGAGAGACAGTTCTTGTTGATGTTCCATATCATTTCTTCATCAAACCTTGCCAAACCCCCTGCTGCACAGTTCGCTACCACTCCATCCCATCTGTTTGATATAAATAAAACTCTGTCCATGTTTAGCAGTGAGCATGGCTTGCATTGTGGGTCTTTGTCATCCATTGCACACTTTTCTTTATCTTTGTCCATCAATACAACTCGCACCACGTGCCTCTGAAACATTCTTTGAACCCGACACAGTGGCAGATGAACCAAACACTGGGCTTCTAGAGGTGGCATCTCCTGGGGTACTAACATTTCGGGTGCCCCTGACGCATAGGGGATGAGAAAGCAAACATTTGTCCTCTGCTTCCCCACTGAGCAAATGTGACTGATGCACCTCAGTCATTGTGACAAAAACAACCATTTTGTACTGCTCATACTCTTTCTCTTCCTCCTCCACCATTCTTTTCATGCAAGGCTTGCTTCCATTTCCATGTAAGTGTATCAATTACCCATGTTTGTTTTATTTTTATTAGATTATGTTAATGAACCTCATAGCGAACAATACCATACTTAAATACATCATTTTTAGACACCCCCAACACAACATCCCCCCTTTAAATGCCCCAACCTTATAACCTAGATGAGTGAATATATATAAAGACCTGAAACAAAACAGACAGAGATATACAATATTGACATTATAACATGATGGTTGTGATGAGCAACATGCATGGGGCAAGAAGAACAGGTTACAGATAAAATACTCACAGCATTTTACATATTGCTCAATGCAGCAATGATATTTTGATAGCAGTGAATGAATATTCCATTAAAAGGGATACACATTTTTTAATATATTGTTAATTGCTCTGAAGAATTTGAGGTAGAAAAGGTATGTATTGAGGTATGAGGGTCACTGTTGGTAAAAAGAGAATATTACTTTTTGCAGGCTGACAGTGAATTTGGTGAAGGAGCTGCTGCATGGAGAAACTTTCGGGCATCAGAGAGGTGTTCCCAATATCGTAATTCCTTAACTTTGACCGCAAATGGAGTGGCATACATGATTGTGTAGTGCCCGTTATACCGCAACTCACTCTATCTGCGGACGACATTTCTTATGCTTCCGGTGCAGCGCTGTTTTCTTCTTCTGCTCTTCATGGCACAATCTGTCGAGAGAGGAGCTTAATGGATTTTAACTGACACAAGTATGAAGTAAATTCCTCTAACCTGGTCACAGCCTTGTGAGCATCAGACACACTATGCATAGGTGAAAGTGGAGTGTGTATGTGCCACCCCATCACTATTTTGTGGAGGGGGGGCGTGATAGTCCTTGCAGTGCTGTGTCTGCAAACTGAATACGTCCAAGGGCAAACAGTGGACCCAATTATTTTTGAGGGAACACACAATTTAGATGATTTTGCCTTTAAGAGGCCATTGATCCACTCAGCAAAACTGTTGGCTTGAGGATGATAAATTGAGTACTTATTATTCTTAATTGTTAAAAGAGATGTTGTTTCTTTAAATAGCTAATTGAAGAAGTGGGTGCCATTATCAAATGTAAGTGCTTTGCACTCTCCCTAGCGGTGAAACACTTATCATACTAAAAATGAGGCTGCTGATTTAGCATCTGGATGTGCACATGGTTCAGCCTCAACCCAACGGGAGAAGGAGCAAACAACAATTAAATAGTGTTATGTTCTGCACCATTCTCTCATGTCAGAAAATCAATATGTAGTTCTCGAATTGTCCCGCTGGCGCATAGTAATGTGCCTCACAGCATCCTCAATGTTTGCCCAGTATTGTGCATCTGAAAAATGGTACAGTAAGAGATAAACACAGTCAACAGTTTCTGAATATTAGGCACATAACAATCCTCTTGTATGTCCACAGTGATATACTGCTTCAATACATGCAAGGGGGAGTGCAACTGTTCAAATGCAACCATTATCAACTCCTGAGGCATATCGTCTTACCTGTGATGATCTGCCTCCACATGAGGTCATTGGCAGATAGCTCACCCCCCTTTCTTGCCATGACAGCCTTTCAGCCTGCGGTTCCTGTCTCTGCAACTCAATTATTTGGGTAACAGGTACCGTAGTATATGGAAATTCTAAGTGAAGATGCATGATATCTTTCAGGGTAAGCTGTGATATCTGGTACTGGGAGAAAAGCAGCTATTTTGGCTTCTTTGTCTACTGCCTTGTCACTGAGAGAATTTGGGTCCATATTGTTAGCATGCAGGGAAACTTGATGACAGCGACAAGTTTAGGCCGCAAGAGAGTATTGATCAGTCATTCTAACAGTGTGGCATGTTGCACTGGGGATCATCTGCCCTTGGAAACCCTCTCTTCTTCCATTGTGACAGTCCTGAATGAACAGTGGTGGTAAAATATGCTGAATCAGAGTAAATGGTAATGCAACATCAGCTTGGCAGCCTGGGCAGAGTAGTGCAAGGGTGATCTCTTTTGTAATAGCACTTCATACTCTCTGTCTACCAAATGGACCACTACTGCACCTTTGTGTCTCTTACCCATCTACACAGTTCTGCAGTCTGAGCCCCCTCTTTGCCTGCGGCAATATCGCAGATGGGATGCCTACATGTCCCACCTCATCCACCATGTCCCTCTCATCTTCCTCTGCTCCTACTCTGATATCATTGTAGGACTGCACCGACCCCTAATCTGAACTCCCTGCCAATGCCCTTCCCTCACTTGCACCTTCAGACTGCTCCCCCTACTTTCCTGTTCAATATGTACATCCTTGATTGCTGTACTGTCAATGCTGAACAAAATGTCTGTCACTCGCCACTTTTCTGTCCTAATAGGTGCTTGCCGCCCATCCCATTTGTCCAACTTCAATCTCACTAACTGTTGCTCTGCCCTTCTTAACGCTTCTTCTAACTCTTTCACTGGCTTCGGCTCTAGGTCCTTCTGTTCCTGAGCTCAAGCTCTGCAGACACTAGAAAATTTGGGAGATTCTGGTATTGGACCAATGATGGAGGAGGAGTTGTGGTGGGAAGCAGGACATAGGTGGGATTTGTTTATCCTGATGCTGTGTGTTTGTTTTATCACCGTAATGGGGGAGACTGTGCTACTGATGTTTGCTGTGCTGCTTGTGTTATAACTGGTGGGGGGTGGGGTTTATGAACAGTCGGGGCAGTGGGCATGGCTGGAGTAGGGACAAACACCAGAGGTGATCGCCCCACTGTCTTTGCAGAGCCTTTATCTTCTCTATCTTCCTTATATTTGGCTGCTAAGAACTTGTACATATGACCCAGAATGCCATTGTTGTGTGTCCCCTGTTCTGGCCATAGCCTTAGCATACCCCCACTCCCTCATCTTGGCCACCCACTTTCTATGGTATTTCATGATTTTTTCCCTATACAATGGGAGAACCTTGCACATATAGCCCAATAGGGTAGTCAGCTTCATGTTAATCCTCCCCTGTTCAGATGTTATATAATAATGCACTTACTCAGGTTCCAATCTAGCGATGCCTTCTTGTCCCGGTACCCCACCCCTTTCCCATTTCCAATACCCCACGCCTTGCCTTTGTCAAACTCTGAATGCACACACATCACTCTTATCTCATACCACTATATCCCATACTCCCTCTCACACATCATACACATCCTCCCTCCACTCTACTATACTATTTATTCACAACAAAACCAGACCCCTCCTCAGTCCACACCACCACAATAAAACACTAATAAAAATACCAAAATACAACTTTTTGTTCTCACTCCCCCTTTATATTGGGGGCAGATAGATCCCAGACCCACTCAATAAACAGAGCCTCTACAGGTATTCCTCTTTTCCTCTCAGTCGTACGGTGCTGTCTTCTTCCCCCAATCGGGAGGGATCCCATTAGTCCTTTATCCTCTTTACTCTGTATAATAATAATAAAAAAGATAACAAATACTAAATTCGACAAGGACTTTCCACGTCTACAATCACAGAACTATCAATGTGCTTCCATTCTCGCCCACACTCTCCAACACTCTCACTTCAACCTGTGTTGTTTTCTCCCACAAAATGTGCACTTGCATCTACATGGTCTCCCAAGTTCCTCCGTCACGGGGTCCCATCAACATCCTGCACAATCTGGCAGCTCCTGTATACATCTCCAATTGGTGCACAGGGGACTGGTCACTGCAGGTGGGCAAAACCCCTGCAGATGTACGGCCAGGAATCCTTCATCCCTGTGAAGGGCCTGTGATGCACCTCTCCACTTCACTTCAACCAAGGGCCTACCGGCACAGTGGCGTGGAGTCTTGGGAGGAGGAAGGGAGAAGGGAAGAGGAAGAGAGAATGATCATCCATTGGGAAAGTTGGCACCAATAAACTGGCACCTTCTAATGCTTCAATTAGAGGTGGGGCTTATACATTAAAAAGCACTTGATCTATGCAAGAAGGGGGGAGACAAGGAGAACAAGCTGCCTAAAAAACATCCTTGAGGAAGAGCATCAATAATTTTTCAAGACTCGCCCTTAATCCACGTGCAGTATCCTGAGATACCCCAAGCATCTTGGGTGGAGATGTTTTAACATAGAGAGGCCTTAAACTTTGCTTGGGAGAAAAAAAAGTTAGGTAAACAAAACGCTGACTAGGCACTGATCCATAGGGAGAAGCACAATCAGGGAGCAAAGCTGGTGATGAACTCTGAGTGAAGTGATCAGACCCCGGGATTTACAAAGAGGAGCCTGGCTGTTGACCCACAGCACCCCAAAACAGAGGTGCCATATAAGTAGAACAGATCCATTTGAAGCCAAGTGTGTTGGGAATCTTCCTGCCTTAATATGCATTTTATTTTCAATGTACATGTTGTCATTTGTTAAACGTAAAGCCATTTGTGTTTCTCCGAGACTGGCTGACCAACAACACTGCTCTTAACAGTCATTCCTCTCTGACAGTTGATGTCTTTAATGGCCAAACTTCTACATATGCTTGATATCTACAAAAGCTGTACTGTTACGGTGACTTGTTAAAAAAGAAATTAAAAGGAAAAAAAGGAAAGGTGCTTTAGGAATTTAGTGATTCAGTCATACAATTCTCACAGACATATATGACAGATCTTTGGTCATTCTTATGTTCCCAAAATGCTTATAAATACACAAAACAGACACTGCCTCATTGGTTTTGTTGGCGGCACATCACATTATCTTTGGAGTTCTTTCAAATTGATACAAACATACATTGCGTTATGCAATCACTTTTATTTTCAAATACACAACATGCATTTTTTAAATGTCAGTTTTCCCTTCAGAAAAGTATAGGTTATGTGGCACTAAAAAGATGTTCAGAAATAAGCACTAATTTCCCTCCGAGCCCCACATTTCTGACCTCTTTAGCCGCACAAAATGTGCAAGCAGGAAATACATAAAGAGAAGTTAAAATGGTAAAGAGTATGTTTGAATGCGTTAGTGCATCAAAAAACCTGTGAAAGGATACCCAATGCGATAGAAGGGTGAGAACAAAAACTGTGTGCCAAAAGTAAACACACTGTTTCACACCTGTAAAGTTGTTCCATTCAGACATATTTACAGAAGCTGTTCAGCGCTAAGCTGCAAAATGGCATCCCTGGTGGGTGTATCATGTGTCTTTGATGACATTCTGCTACACGCTGAGTACTACCAGGACAACCAACTGAAAAGTATGTCACTCAATGCATAACTGTGATGTTTATAAGTAATATTTACATTAATTATGCTTCAAATACAAGGCAGGACATTTAATGAGAAACATTACTTCAAACAACAGCAGGACATCTATATCTATACCCACAAAACTCAAAATGTTGCTATGTTTTGCACAGTTCAACCATCTCTACGGAGTTAACAAACATTTTAAATTACCTTAAATGCAAGCTGACAAGATCCATAGCCTAAAAAAACACCCACAAAGGTAATATAGTTCTGGAACCACTGATACATTGCTCAACTTAACTCTTGGAGTGTTGGCTAGTTGCAACAATTGCACAAACAGCAATTATGTAAACAGTATGTACCACTTAATATGCTATAAAAGATGCCAACATTGTGCACGTTTGAGGAATGCTGTTGCTTCCACAGATGAATGTGCAGGGTCGCCCTTATCCATTACTCCACAGTGAGAATGCACAGCCAAAGATTGCAAGAACCTTCTCCAACCGTCTCTATTCTGCTGGGGTGTTTATGCCCAGGCAGAGTTTATTTCAATGGGATTCCAGCTCAAGGGAGTACAGGTATGTTGGCTGCAGTAGCTAACTTGCAGACCAAGGGATTGGAGGTAAATCAGCTGCAGCTGGTAACCTGCCTTATTTCAATGTTGCCCTCTGCTAACATCACAGCTGTAGCCATTAGGTTGAGTTCTTTGTATTCAACATTTTTAGAAGATGTGCCTGTACCACTTGCATATATTTCATATATCAACTTTACCATTTAACAAGCCTGCATGTAGACATTTTGTTATGCTGCATTAATATTACAACCAGACTATTGGTTTTTCAAAATGACAGCAGGCAATTTGTGAGAGAAATCAGATATTAGCATTGAAAGTAAAATGCCTTGTTCCAAACTTCTCTCACATGTGTCCAGGTGGCAGACAGTTTGTTTTCTTATAACAAACTATAAAAGATGTTTTTTGGACATAACCAAAAGTAGACAATTTGCCATAACAATCACCTCTAGTACACTCAACACACCGCATTCTCCAAATCTTGGGCAGAAGAGATCTGAAAACACTCTTTCAACTAGCATAACATTGAAAAAACAGGTTTGAATTTATAGAGAGGAAACAATAACTTTCTAATGCTGGCAACAGTTAAACCGTTCTAATAATGTTATGGGGACAAAATGGGGGTGAAGGGATGCAGTTTGGACAACATGGACAGATATTGTTTTAGGGGTGGATTCTGCTGAAGGTGCAGAGTCTAGCAGAGTAGCAGAGTTGGAGTAAAGTTGGGGAGCGTGGATGCACGTTTGTGGGCCTAGTGCAGTAGAAAGTCTAAATATGCCACAGGTTCTCTCCTAGTGGGAATAATGTTATAGTCACATACAGTAATTGGGGTGTTCTGGCCACAAAAACAACATTTGTAATTGTCACCCTCACCAGACCTTGCCTTTAAACAAAAAAGGTGTTTGTTCAATTCCCCAAACCATGCATTTAAAATAAAGTTTCTTGCCCTTAAAACAGAATTCCCCATTCACCACTCTTTAAACATTGTATTTAAACAGAAAGGTGTTTTGCCACAAGAACGAAATTCCCCATTGTCCCCACTCTTTAAACATTATATTTAAACAGAGGGGTGCCCATAGCCCCAAACAAAGTTCCTAAACTGTCCTCACTTCCTAGACCTGGCCTTTAAACAGACGGGTGCTGCATACCACTGATTCATGGGTTTTTGGTGCCCGGGGGAGAGGCACTTTGCAAAGTGAAACTAGTGTAACTTCTATTGAAATTGAACAATATACACTCTCTCCATAGAGTGTGTAAGTGACCCTGCTAGCAGAACGACTTTAGATTGTTTTGGGGTAAAATCAAACCAGGGTGTGATTTGCCAGGTGCATTTTTTTCAAGTCTATGTTTCCACAATTGCAAGAATTTTTTGTGTGCAGGAAATTAACCAAAGGACCACATGTCTTGTGTGTAAACTTTATCAAGTATGATGTACCTGTTTTGTAATTGAAGCTTTGTTGTCTGTCATAGAGAAGGTGAGGTGTGTACCAAGTAAAGTCATTATTCATTGAGCTTATAACTTAAATACATATATATACTGCCGATACTCCTGCCTGGTTCTTGGTTGATTGTTAGAACAGGTGAGGGATCCAAGTGGCTCTATAAGAGTCAAATATGGGGCATGTTGAATCCCAACCACTGGCGTGTTGTGGTTTTTATTGGGGGAAGGAACTCCCTATGTTGATCGTGGTATCCCATTTATTGTTACACCAGACATTTGGGCGCCTCCACCATGCTCCCCATCACGGGACTAAAGTTGGTGGCATCACCTATGCTCCTCGTATCACAAGTCATGGGATGTTTAATTAATTGGTCACCCGTTATCAGCTGCTCCTCCCTGAAGCATCTCCTGGACCTCTCAAGAACCACACTAATCAGCCAAATTGTGATAGATTTGGGTGTTCTGTTTGTGGGCATCTGGCAGTTCAAATGGGATGGCCATTATACCGGCGGGGCGCTACTACGCTAAATCTAGACCAGGGCTTTGGCAGCACAAGATCTCTGCCCTGGCTCCCGTGGGTTTGTCCTTCGGGACAGGCGCAGCCCTACCCACGCTCGGCCATTCACATTCTCTTCTGGTTTCACAGGCCGGCAACATGATACATTTATATTTTATCTATCAGGCCTGAATGTTTGGTTTCCCTGCTGGGGCTTGTGATGGGAAGGTGATTCAGAACTCATTGCCATGCAATGATGCTACTTTCACCATGGCCCGCTGCAGATTAGGCCTCGCTTTAAATATGGCAGTGCTTTTGTTTTTCTTGCAGCGTGGACCGCGGCCTACATTTACATTATCATTCGATACATTTCAACTATTGTACCACAATGTCACACCTGCCCTCTACCAGGGCCTACCTACATTACCACAACTGCTACAAAACACCCCAATTTAATGAATAATTTTTGCTGAAAATCAGGGACTTGAATGCAAAATTGCACGCAAATCCCTGTCCATCGATTCATGGAACACAGTGTGCGTGGCTTACCCGGGACTTGTGAGGAATCTGCGCTGGTCCAACATGTCATTGCGACACCATGAACGCCTTTCACGAGACTCCAAGCGAAGGGCCAGCCGGGGCTGAGTGGCCACATAAAAAGGGGGTGGAACACATGGAATGAAGAAGAACAAACGAAAAATGTGGGCTTTACGGGGGACGTTCCACAGTCAAACAATCACACCGCCCATATGCGTGCAAAACAACCATATTCATGGAATTGAACAGGGATCGTCGGCACGCAAGAAAGCAAGCCTAGATCCTGAAACAGCTATGCTACAGGATAACGAGCGTAAACGTCAATGCATACACAAAGAAATGCATAGAAAGCATGCAAGATCAACAAACACACGTATACATCCACGATGAATGCACCATTTATTGCAGCAGTCATCCTTGGGAACTGCAGGAGGAAGACTATGGCCAGGGCCCGGATCTTCCACACAAGGACGAGCCTTTTTGGGATGCCTGTTGACCAGGTCTATGCCAGGTATAGGTTCTCCCCTCATATCATCCTAGACCTGGTCACAGAGTGGGAAGATGACCTCACATCACCCACCCTGTGCTCCCAAGCACTGAACACCTTGCAAAAGGTGCTCACTGTACTGCATTTTTTGGACAATGGCTCATTCCAGCGGATCACCGCCATAGTTGGTGGCATTTCAAAGCCCACGCAGTCACGCTGCCTACACCATGTGTTGGCAATAATAACTGCACATCCTTCTGTCGGCCAGCATATCTATATGCCCAGAACACCTGCAGAAAGGCAGGCAGTGGTCCAGGATTTGCATGGGGTGGCACACTTCCCAAAAGTGCTAGCTGCCACTGACTGCACCCATGTTGCTCTACATTCACCTTGCACAACAGAGCATATCTAACACAACCAAAAACATTAGCACTCCATCAATGTTCAGGTTGTTTGTGATGCCAAGGGCATAATTACTTCAGTATATGCCAACTATCCTGGCAGCACCTATGATAGTTACATCTTCAGGTTGCCCCCCCTACACTGGGCCCTGGAAGCTGGGAGGCATGGAAACACATGGCTCATTGGTGAGTAGGAATGGTCATGCACATGCATGCATGTTGCACACAGACAAACAGACACTGTCCACAAATGACAACCATTCACACCTCTACAGGAGACAGTGCCTACCCTTTGAGCGCATACGTGATGATGCGAATATGCAACCCCAACACATCTGCTGAGGTAAGATACAACACTGCCCATAATGAAACTCGGGGAATAGTGGAGCGTACATTCTTAGTGCTCAAGTCACGTTTCTGCTCCCTTGACCACGCTGGTAGTGTATTGCTATGTGCACCACCAGTAGTCTACAGGAATATTGTTGCTGCATGTGTCCTGTGCAATGTTGCAACAGGGCGTGGCGTCCCAGTGGACCTGGTGGTGGCACCCCATCCAAGCCCACAGGCCCGCCGCTGGCATATGGCTGGGCAAAGGACACGTGGAGAGGCTTCACATACCCAGCTAAAGCAATTGTATTTCACCTAAAATCCCTCCCCTGTGGAGTGCACACGACCCCGCTACATCCCAGATGCCATTCAATGATGACAATGGACCAATCCACTGTGCCCACAAAACCACCGTGAGAAAGTGCCCTTGGAAGTGCTAAATAGTGTACATCCCTTAGTACTAAAAGACCTTTCATCTTGTGTTTCCAAAGGAAACACATTGAAGAGGGAGTATGCTACTACCACATGCCGAACAATCAATTAAATCATGTCTGTGTCACCAACATATCCCATATGAAAAGTACAATGATAATTAGACTGTAGTATGATGTGTTATGGTATGGTAAAGTGTATTCATAAAGGGCATATACACAAGGCAAGAGTTTCAAAGCACTCCAGGAGGGATGGAACAAGGGGAAAATAACACTCATTCAGAGACCTTGAAATCCTGAAATTCTCAAACGATAATAGTCTGTACAGGCAGAGTAAGTGCAAATTATACAATTAACAGTGGAGGTAACAGTGAATAGGTCTGACAACGATGCTACAGTTTTACCAAGTGTATGAATGTGCCATCATACAGGGAGTGAGGACAGGATGGAACAGACAGACGATCTACAGGCTTGGTGCAATCAGATCGAGCAAGTGTACATACATTTGCAGGGGAGTGGTAGGTGGAGGGTGGGAACAAGTTCTGGGGGGTCTAAGTGCATCCATTTGGTGGAGGCTGAGGAAAGTGCAGAGAGATGCAACTCTCTAGGGTAATTGACGATGAGGCAAGTGCAGGGCCCGGAGCTTAGTGTGCAAAACACTGGCGGGGGTGCCAGGGACCTGTGAGACCCTGAGGCACATCAGGCGCCCAGTCAGCGAGTTGTACAGAAAAAAGGAGGGAGAGAGGGATAGAGCATAGGACTAGGTCAGCAGGGAAGAGGGAGAGAGAAGGTAGAGTAGAAGAGGAAAGTCTTGAGTAGTTTGCAGAGCTCAAACAGATAAGGCTCCAGGCAGAGGGTGGCAGGGAGGCTATTCCAGGGGAAGCCAATGCTGAAGATAAAGATCTCCCTCAAAATCACTGCTTGGTGAACTGTCTCACACAAAGAAGGTTGGAGGTATATGAGGGGAGGGGTCGGGAGGGACAGTATTTAGGTAGGCATTGTTGCAGATAGGTAGGTCCCAGGCCCCACAAGGCCATTTGGACAATGCTGAGGGTCTTTAATTTGTCACTTGCAGCCTCAGGGAGCCGATGGAGGGATTTCTGCACCAGAGAGATGTGGTCCCTGGTCTTGAGGACAAGGATAAGTTTCACGGTTATGTTCTGTATGAGTTGTAGAGGGCGCAGAGTAGAAGAAGGGAGGTTCTTAAAGAGGCAGTTGTGGTAGTCCAGCTTGGAGATAAGCATGGCTCTGGAGACAGTGACCCGCTGGGGGAAAGTGAGAAAAGGTAGAGTACCTCTGAGGAGGTGTTGCTGATAGTAGTACTTTTTAGAGATGTCTGAAATGTGACATGAGAAGGAGAAAGTGGAGTGGAAGATGACCCCAAGGTTTTTAAGCCTTGCAGGTGGGTGCAGCTGCAGGGACATGGGAGTCTGGAAAGAGTGAAAGTGGTAAAGCTGGAGCAGGGGTTCCAATGCAAACAATCTCAGTCCTGATGGTGTTTAGGCAGGGGTTGTTTGCAGCACACCATGACTGAATTGTGGACATACAGTCAGATATGAGTAAGGAAGAAGAGGCGGCTGAGGGTAGCTTGAAAGAAATTTGCGTGTCATCCATCTAACACTGGAAGTCAGAGGTGAAAGTGGCAATCACACATGCTAAGGCAGTTAGGTACACGTTGAAAAACCCGGGGGATAGGTCAGAACCCTGGGGAATGCCACAGGTTGAAAGAGCGATAGAAGATGGAAATGCTGGGAGTTCGCCTTGAGATGGGCAGTCAGAAAGAAAGGAGGTTATCCATGCCAGAGCCTGATCCATGAACCATGTGTACCATACCCACTTTAGTGGTCCCCTTCTGCTGTGGTGGATCTGAATACCTAGCATATCAGTCAAATGTGCAAACATCGATAAATCCAGAAACATCATGTCAGTGCTGCAAGCCATACATGGCCTCAGCTATTTACATGTACACAATCTTCAACATGCACAAATTACCATATATGCACACATGTCCCAGAGTGTGCATGATGCACACAAATGTGTTCCTATTGTGGGGTGTACAAACGAAGTGCAGTATAGACCGACATTTCCACCAACATTCCATAACGATCAATATTAAAGAACATCTTACCTGCCTTCTTGACATGCAGTTGACAGTTACATTTTCATTCCATGAAATAGCCATCATTGCCTTATGTTAGGATCTGCAGAGAAAGAACAAAATGGAACATAGTTCAGCTACACATACACTCAAAATGTTGCATGAAAATGTGAAGACAGCACATATGCAGATAATTTAACGCAACAAAAATCTGGCACACTACTGGAAGACTACCAATACCATGATAAGGCTGGCCATCAACTGTATAATATTGGGACAGTGCAATGCACAAAGTCATGGGAGCACGATATCAATAAACACATGTGTTTTTAATTTGTAAGGCACTCATACAATAATCCCAAATGCTTTCACGTGCACACAGGGCAATAGGATTGGGACAGGGGAAGGTAGCCAATGAATTACTAACAGAGATCAAAAATACAATCTATCCTACAAAGAAATTATGACAATAACTGGGAGGGGAGAGGAACCCACAATGTATTGTGAGTTTTCACAACATGCAAGTGCACAGGTTCGGTTGGTAAGAGCAAATGTTCTGATTAGTCATGGAGAACATCTTGCGGTGAAGTGCCCAGAAAATAATAGATACATGTAAGTGCAACCTCACTGAGTTTGATCAAGTTCAGTATATACACAGTTGATTAGATGATACATTTTGGGGGGTCAGGGCACCAAGGATACATATGGGCCATACACAACAGCCATACTACTTTATCAATAGCACAGAAGAGAGGGGGAAAGGAAGTGGAGAAGAGAAAGGACCTTATGATTATTGGAAACTTAAGGAGGTCCTGCTCAAGAAGCAGGGGGAAAGTGAGGCTATTAATCAGAAGGCAGTATGCAGAGGAAATGGATCCGCCAACAGAGCTTTCAATACCAAAGTGCTTCACACACAGGGAGTACTTGCTAGAGGAATGCAGAAGTATAGAAGTGGAGTATTTGATCAGTAAGCGCTGAAGATAGAATGGTACCCGGCCCCAGATAGCCCTGTGGATGATACACAGGGATTACACTGTAATCTGTGCTGAGACTGTGAACCATTGAAGGCTTTCTAGTGCAGGAGAGATGTGGTCCCTGGATCTGAGGCAAATGATGAGTCTTGCCAACCTAATCCGGGTAAACTGTAGGGGTCACAGTGTGGACCAAGGTGGAGGATGTTGCAGTAGGGTAGCCTGGAGAGAACCACAGCAGGTGTAACATTGCGTCTCTGTGGGAAGGCATGGAAGGGTAAAGTTATTTTGAGAATCAAGAGCTGAAAGTCAGACTTCTTGACAATGTCCTGAATATGAGGAATGAAGGAAAGGGGGTAGTCGAAGATGACTACAAGATTCCGGGCTTCGGATGAGGGGGTATGGGCTGAGCCCATAGAGGAAGGACAGAGTGAATGGCAGAAATAGGCTGCAGGGTATCCAATAGGGACAATCTCAGTTCATATGGAGGTCATTTGCAGTGCACCAGCCCAGGATGGCTGAGAGGCAGTCAGGGAGATTGAGGGTGTAAGGGTGGCAGTAGGAACTTTGCTGAAGAGTAGTGTGTCATCAGCGTAGCACTGGAATTTGTGGGTGAATGAGGCAATGAAGCGTTGCAGCAGGGAAATTAATATATTAAAGATGCACGGCAAAAGAATGGAGACCTGCAGGATGCCACATGTGGAGGATGAAGTCGGGGAGGAGAAAGTGCACAGAATGGTTTAGTAGGAATGGTTGGTTAGGAATGATCGAAGCAAGTCCACTGGACGCTCATGGAGCATTTTAATGAGGATGGAATGCCTCACTGTGTGAAAAGCCAATGAGATATCAAGGAGGATGAGGACAGCGGGGTATTATGAATTCAGGGATGCAACCATTTGTTCATGGGTGTTCTGGAGATCAGTGTTCGTGACCCTGGAAGGTTGGAATCCACACTGGTGTACATGTACACCGCCAACACGTATGTCATGGGCGGACATTTTGTGGGAGGGCAAACTTCTCTAGCAGTTTCCCCAGTAAGGCAGTGATTGAAATGGAGCAGTAGTTTGCTGAGCAGGAAGATCCTGCAGATGATGGACTAAGGATGGGGCACACACGGAGGTGCTTGATGGAGGATGGGAACTAAACAGCAGGAAAGGAGTGGTTGCAGAGATAAGCAAGAGCAGGTGCCAGAGAGTAAATGTTGCCCTTGATGGTTCTGGGTGAACACCGGCACACATTTTGAATGAGAACTTCATGGAGCTGACAACTCTAGTGACTTCTTCAGGGTCACATGAGTGAAGTAGGAAAATGAGGAATAAGGAGGGTGAGTGTTAGGGGTAAAGGTGCAGAGGGTTGTGTTGGAAGAACCTGTCACAAGTAGGTTTAGTAAGTACTGGGTATTTAAAAAATAAATTATATGCAAGTGCATTACAAAGGGACTGTGAAGGAGTGGGTGCAGGAGATACAGTGGATGTGTTGGCAAGTACACAAATACTCACCTATTGCACTTCTCTCAGGACCATGCTTGATGTCACAATGGAATGCTAGACACAGAGGGAACTGCTATGGAAGACATAAGCAGACAACACAAAGCAATGTGATACATAAAACAATGATAAATGCATGCTAAAAGTAGTATGAAAACCAAAAGAGCATGGTCATTGCAGACTTCATTGTCAAAGCACACAAATGGTCAAATACTACATTCAATCAAATTTGTATTTGTATTTATTTTATTTGTATTGTGCTCCTGGCGCTAGGGCATCTGGGTGCATGTCTTACAGATATAAATAGCAATACAGGGCAAAACAGCCTTTGTTTGAGTTACAACATAATGAGAAGACAGTGCATCATATTGAGCTGAAGGCTAGGTTAACAAAGAATACAGAGGAATATTCAACTGGTACACAGAATGGTACAGACAGGTACATTACATAGGGAAAGGCAAGTGAATGTAACAGTGAGGTTACAAAGGAGGAACAGGTGGCTTACACATTAAGGAGAGGTAATAGTAGGGGCAGGGTGGAATGGAGAGCACTCCAGATCACTGGGTCAAGCGGTTGCTAGGCTGAAGAGTGCTGCCATCATGGCCCAACCCCTGAAGCCAACATTTGCTTTTGCTTTTAAATAGTTGGAAGGAGGGTTCGGCTCTGAGGGAAGGAGGTACAGTGTTCCATACCTTGGCCGCTAGGACAGGGAAACTAGATCCTCCAGCTTTTGGGAGCTTAAATCTAGGAATGGCTAGAGTGGTGCTTGAGCTGATCTAAGGGGTCTTGTAGATGTGTGGGCAGAGAGCCGGTTGGTAAGATATGCTGGGGCGAGGATCACCTGGCCTTTGTGCGTCAGTGCTAAGATTTTAAGGGAGATTCTGTGCTCAACATGTAGCCACTGAAGGTTTTGTCTTGTGTCAGAAATGTGAAGTTTCCTCGGGATGTCGAGGGCAGCCCTAATGGCATTATTATTGGGTTACTCAGAGCTTGTTGATATTTCTTTGACTGGTCCAAAGGTACAAGGCATTGCAATAGTAAATTTGACTAGGGTTCTAGCAAGGGTAATACTGTTAGTTGCCGTGATAGCAATATCATGCACCGAGCTGCGGTGAACTTGAAGCTGCAAACACCATGGTGCTGCGTGCATGCTACATGCATGAGAAAGCACAAGTACCACTAAACCTAATGTGCTAGTACACAACAAAGTATCCCAAGTAACTCACATGTTTGTGGCTTTAAACTGGTGCTGCACACCGTAATGGGGATCCATAATCAAGACAGGGCAAATGTGCTATCAACCTATAAACCCACAAACACTGCAAGGGATGTGAAGTGTGACTCATTACACTTGAACAAAGTGCCATGAGACACACATCAGCACAACCAGAAACACCTGTCACAGGCCACACACAGTCGGCCATGCTACCCGCTTCCAAACAACCATGAAAGCACTACAGAGTTAGAATTCTCACATTTTATAATTTGAAAAGAGTGGCTCCAGCACACCATCAAAATACCATGACCAGACCCATCATCAGAAGCACACCTTGTGAAACATGCACCCCTTAAGAAGTACTGGTGGACCACAAGATAAGGCAATCCCAAGTGAACACATACACTGCTAGACTCCCATGCAAACACCACACACATGCCTGCTAATGCTATTCACTTACCTGTACAGCGAACCCACGTGCATTGCATACGATGCACACCATCAGGAGACGCTTCCCCTAAATGAAATGAACAGATAATCTATTCTGGTGTGTAGGTTGTGGGGGGATGAGTAGTAAGAATAGCATCTCTCCGTGGTGTTCAGTTCTCTCCAGATGTGCACCAGGCCTAGTTGTTCCGTTGCAGTGTTCAGTGCCTGTGATGTTGTATTTTTCAGTTGCAGTGGTGGGTCAGACATGTCGATGGCTCCATCTTTAACGCAATTGAAGTCTCCCCCCATATGAAGGTTCCATCTCTGTGTTGTGATATTTTGGCGCATAGTTGCTTGAGGTGCATGGGTATGCCATGGTGGGAGAAGTAGGAGTTCACTAAGCATATTTTAGTGTGTTCAATTATTCCCCACATTATTAAGTATCTGCCCTCCTTGTCTGCTTCCATTCCCAGTATTTGGAATGGCGTTCCTGGACTCACCCATGTAAATACTCCTTGTGCGTGTTTGGAGTAGGGCGTGCCGCTCCCTTGGCCCCCCCAGTATTGAGTCAGTTTATCTGTGGCTTCCGCAGTGAGGTGGGTCTCTTGGAGCATGGCGATTGATACTTTATTCCTTCACAGGAAGGATTGGATTCGGTTTCTCCTTAGGTATGACCCCATCCCCCTCACGTTCCATGTCATGATCTTGAGTTGGGTTGCCATTACCGATTCTTGGGAGTTCTCGTGTTTCGGCCCCGGTTAGGACCACGGTGCGGCCGCCGCTTCCAGTGTACGTCTCCCTCCTCTGATCCTCCCTCCTTTTTAGCTCTGAGTCTTATAGTCTTCATGTCCTTTATCCCACTGGTTATTTGAAGCCTGAAGACAGTGTGACAAACAAAACTAAAAACATAACTGGAACTGGTGCGCCCAGCGACTGCATTTCCTTTGCAGTGCTCAGTTGCTCTTGCGCTGTCTGGTCCCATCCTGGGTTTCAAGCGCGAGTGGGGTCATGCTGGAAATGGGCCTGCACTGATCTGTTCGTGTGTTAGTGCTGTGTGCTTGGTTGGGGAGGCCGAGTGAGTGCCATAACCATGTTGCTGTCTCATGTCTTTATGGTGTTCCTTGTGTTTCTGTTTGGTGTTCTTGTTTTGGGGTCGAGAGGGGGGAAGTGGTCGCTGGCCTTCTCTGTTCTGAGTTATCAACCCCAAGCTTCTTGGGATGTTGCCTCTTTCCCCTCTGCAAGGTTGTTGTTCTCCATCCACATAGTGGCAGCAGCTGGTGTTTCAAGGAATATTGAACGGCCTTTATGGATCATCTTCAGCCTGGATGGGTAGAGTAACATGTACTTCAGGTTCAATTGTCTGAGCCTAGCTTTAATTGGGGCAAACAAGTTTCTCGCCCTTTGTACTGTAGGTGTGTAGTAAGGGTAAATGGTGATCTTGGAATCGTCGCACTCTATGACTCCTCCTTGGAAATTAAGGATCTTTGCAATTATCAGGCCAGGATACGATCCTGATGGTGGTCTCTTTTAAAGAGATCTGTGTATCCTCTCCACGGCAAATCCTTGTGTTAGTTTTCCTGCTCCGATTTCTTGTTGTATTAAGGTTTCCATGTAGGCTGTTGGGTTCGGCCCTTCTGTGCCTTCCGGTACTACGAGTAGCCTTATGTTACCGCGCCTGGCGCGCCCTTCTGCCTCTTCCGATCTTGGCCCCCAGCATGACCATTTTGTTTCTCCAGTTCAGCCACTCGGGCCTTCAGGTCTTCAGTGTCTTCTGTTGTTTCCTGGAGGGCTGTTTCTGCATTGCTAACTCTCTCAGCGAGATTACGGGCGTCCTGTCGCATGAGTTGCATGTTGGACTTCACTTTGTCAATTTGGTGTCTATAAATGACCTCAGCGTGGCTATGGCTTCTAATACTTGAGTATCTCTGCCGTCCCCATTCGTAGTTTTCTGGTGTTCAACTTGAGGGATTGATGTTTGGATTGGTGCATGAGATTTAGTTGTGACAAAGGTGTCCATGGTGGCTGACTTTTCCTTGCTTCTGGAGGAGGACATTGTGGTGCTGTGGCACTGTGCCTGTGGTTTGAGACTAGTTTTTAGGTCACCGTTTGATCTGCGTCTGTTGTTCGAGCTTTTTATGCTGCTTTAAGTGATTGTGGTTCTGGTGTCCCTCTTGCTGCCTTTATGCTTGCCGTGGTAGGGGTTCTTGCTTCTGTTGTGTCTTTGATTTGGGTTATAGTTGTAGGTGCCTGCGTTATGGGTTGGGGCAGCCGTGGGCTGGAGTCTGCCTGCTCCAATTCGCCTAGTGTTAGCCCTATTGCTGTGTGGGCGAGGTGCTTGGTGGAGGAAACGTGTGGAGAGCCTTGTTCATGGGCTTTCACAGTGTTGTTGAGGTGCAGGGGTTTGGCGTTTTTATTTTTTGGCAGTGTCCCAGTGTCTATACTAAGGTGCCCGGTCCACCTGTGTTGCATTTTGGCATATGAGTTTGGATGTCCCATGCCATTGGGCCCAGTTCTTAATTCCTGGTGCTATCTCCGGTGTCTGCTCTGCCCCCTGTTTTCATGGCTCACCTTAGATGTGCAGGTCTCTGGTGCGGCCCCTGTGTTGTGTTTCAGCGTGCCCTCGCAGCCCCATGGGTGGGGGGTTGTAGCTGGTCCAGCGCTCCGCTCCACCGCTCCTGTCTTTGTGCTATGGCGCGTGGTGGAGTCACCCACCTCGGCTCTTCCCAGGTCTAGGAGGCCTTTGCGGGATGATTGTCTGCTGCTGCAGTGTGAGTCTGCTTCTTTGAATGCCGGGCTTCCCTTACCCGGCTCTCCGATTAGACTCTCGGTTCCTGCGGTGATGAAGCGGGGCACGGGCACGCTGTTCTTTTTTCTGGGGCTGCTTCCTTTCTGCTCACTCACTCCCACTGCAGGGCGCAGCGTCTGTCTCGGACCTGCTTTTCCGCACCTTGGCTTATTCGGCGGCAGTCCGTTTTCTTCCGCCCAGCGGCACAGGCTCACAGTGGTGTCCACCATTTCGTGTGGGATTCTGAAGAGGGGGGAGGCTGGCATGGACAAGTTTCCTGTCTTCCCCAGTTCTGATTTTTCAGCAGGTTGGTAACGCTCTGTCGGGCATCGGTTCTGCTACTCCCAGATCTCTTCCTTCAGTATGATGGTGCTATTTTGACACTGTTTCAGGGTCTGATTATGGCGACTTGGCCGGAGCTCGGCGTTTGTGCCTCCTTACGCCATGAGTGCCAGGCCACCATAGAGGAATACTCATAGGTAGGTAACACAGTAACATGAACACCACTTAAATAACCATACCGGCATGTTATCATGCAATGCACATATAAAATAAGCAAGACATGCAGAAAACATGCACACCAATGACTCATGCTCAACAAGCAAGACAGTGCTCAAGCTTACTCGCTGACAGCCAGCATGGTGTCTATCCAGCATCACCTTCAACCGGAAACTGTGTCTCCTAATCAGGTACAGGAGGGTCAGTGCCTGGTGGAGGGCATGGGGAGCATGGACGTCAAAGGGTTCAAGGTGTCTTCCCTGGGACAGCCTTCACAGCCAGATCACGGATTACTGAAACAACATGGGAGAAGACATTAAAACAGCCATAGTGACGGACAATTGACACAGCACACATGTGCAACGGAACACCGAAACCATAATCACCTGTACATGCCATCCTGTGCACCACCCACCATGCAAATATGCAAGTTGATCTCACTTTGCATGCCTGCATGTACTCCTCTGCACATGTCATGGCATTGAGATGTTAACAGCACACCTCAAAGAAAATAAAGGAAAACAATCAAAAAATAAACCAGGAAAGGGCAAATAAAAAAATACAATGCCTACATCCAGGCCAGGGGTGAACAAAAGTATCTAAAAAAATCATAAAATATAAAGTAATTCAGAAGGGGGAGGGGCAGGGTGCATGTTAACTTCCATATGGGTGGATGTTAAAAAAAAAAACTCCATGGGATCATGGACCGCACAGCTATGGTGGACCAGGAGGCATGTCTCTGCTGACACCACCTTCCTAGATTGAATAAGAAGGTGGTAGTGGTGCTGGAGGCTCACCACGCAATGCTATGGCCTGTTCCTCAGTGGGCAGTGGCCATGCGTGACAATGATGAATGCACCAGCACACTGAGGGCTTGGAGGTCACCATGCATAACGTCACATCATGCAGGGAGATCTGCTGAGATATTATGCCTCTATTGTAGCATCTCCTGTTGGAACAGTCTAATGGTGGCTCTCTCTTCCTTTTGATTGCTGCTATGTGGCCCAACAACTCTTGCCTCAAGGCTTCCCTGTGTGCCCAACCCTCTTCAAGCAGAGATGCCTGCAGAAACCTCAGATCTGCCCGTCGGCTCCTGATTTTGGCCTCCATGCGCAGCCTGTGGGAGTGGCAGGTGGACCACATTACCTGCAGCTGTTGCTCCACCTGTGTTGCTGGTGGGATCATGGAACTGGTCACCCTATCCATGCACTCAGCCAAACTATCATAGGCAGCACTGTATCAGTGTGTGGCACGCAACATCTGTTGCTCCCACATTGTCTGCCCAGCCTGCACATGTCCTACACATGTTATGTTATGTTATGTTATTTTGCATTTATACAGCGCCTTATGTACCATTGGTATGGTCTCAAGGCGCTGGTAGGTTGAACGCCCTCGGGAAACGAAGTTCAAGTCAGTGGAGAGAATAGAGAGAGTCAAACGGTGCATGTGAGCAGTGGATATGTGTGTAGCTGGTGTGGCATTTGTGTGATAGCTGCTTTCTAGAGGTAGATGCAGTGGTTGAGACCGATTCTGGCTGCATTAGGCCTGAGGAGAATGCCTAGGCTGGAGGGTGTATAACCAGCAGTGTTTAATTAGGGTGATGGGGAGTATGAGGCAGGTGTTGGTATGAGAACAGCTATACCGAATGGTGTCATAGTATCGCTGTGTTCTAGTTGAGTGGTGGTGTAAAGAAGAGAGTAAGCATGGAGATGTGATATGGCCCACTCTAATAGTATCATGTACTCCATCCGTTCCATGTACTCCGGCTGTTCCATGCATTATGACCGTTTCAAGTACTAAAAAAAAACGTTCACTGCCATGCTCGTTCAAACGTTCCATGCACTCAAATCATTCTATCCTGCACATATATAACCCGTTTGCTCGACACTCGATATCTGCTACGCGCTCTACACCCACTCCACACTCTACACCCGTTCCACACTCTACCGTGCTCCGCACTCTACACCAGCTTCCCACTCTACACCTGCTCTGCACTCTGCACCCGCTCCGCACCTGCACCATAATCTACATCTGTTCAGCACCTTACAATGGCTCAATACCACCGCACCCTACATCCGCTCAACACCCTACATCTGGTCTGCCCCATCATGCCCTATATCGGTTCAACACCCTAAATCAGCCCAAACTCTACATCCACTCCATTCTATTATCCACTCACACAACCTACATCCGCACCACAACCTGCATCCGCACCACAATCTTATCTGTTCTATGCTCTTATCTGCTCCATGCCTCATTCATTTTGTGCTTTGGTCTGCTCTACGCACTTATCGGCTCCATGCGCTCATCTTCTCCACGTGCTCATCCGCCCCACGTGCTCATCCGCTCCATGCACACATCTGCTCCACGCACTCATCCACTCCACGCACTCATCTGCTCCACCTACTTATCCGTTCCACGTACTCACCCGATCTACCCCCTCGCCTGCTCTAGGCACTCATCCGCTCTAGGCACTCATCCGCTCTAGGCACTCATCTGCTCTAAGCACTCTCCTGTTCTACGCCCTCATCCGCTCTACGCACTCATTCGCTCTACGCACTCATCTGCTCTACGCACTCATCCGCTCAACGCACCCATCCGCTCCACGCACTCATCGCCTCTACACACGTATCACCTCTATGCACTCACCTCTATGCACTTATCACCTCTGCGTACTCATCACCTCTAGGCACTCATCCCCTCAATGCACTCATCCCCTCTAAGCCCTCAACTGCTCTATGCACTCATCCGCTACGCGCACTCATCTGCTCTACGCACTCATCCCCTCCATGCACTCATCACCTCTATGCACTCATCACCTCTACGCACTCATCACCTCTATGCACTCATCCGCTCAATGCACTCATCCGCTCAACGGACTCATCCGCTCAACGGACTCATCCGCTCTGCGCACTCATCTGCTCTGCGCTCTCATCTGCTCTACGCACCCATCTACTCTACGCACCCATCCATTTTGCGTACTCATCCGCTCTATGGACCCATCCACTCTACGCACTCATCTGCTCTACGCACTCATCCACTCTATGCACTCATCTGCTCTACGCACTTTCCCGCTTCTACACACTCATTCGCTTTACATACTCATTCGCTCTACATACTTGTCCACTCTACACACTTGTCCACTCTACACACTTATCTGCCCAATGCACTCATCTGCTCAACGCACTCATCCGTTCAATGCACTCATCCGCTCTACGTGCTTCATCCACTCAAACGACTTTGTCCGCTCCACTCTCTTCATTCATTCATCCTGCATTATCGGTTCAACTCATCTCACTTGTCGTGCACACTCGATCCGTTACGCGTTCTCCATTTGTCCCATGCACTACACCTGTCTCATGTACCAGCATCATCTATTCTGTACTTTCCATTTATACTATGCACTCATACATTCCATATCATCAGTCTTTGTATTCATCCATCTCCTGTATTCATTTTCCCTCCTCTTCACTTTATTCATTTCTGTCCCTTGCTGTGATCCACTGTCTCTGGCTGCAGGACATCCCTTGGACATCTGACCCAGGACCAGAAACCAATACATGGGAGCATGGCCTTACATCCGTAACCACCACAGACAGCAATGACACCACTGACTGGCCTTGTGAAGGCACCTGACCCCCTGTAGACTCACGGGCCCCAACTGCTCCAACTATTGGTGCACTCACCTCTGCCACCATTGAGGATTGCACATCCGGTTCAGCACCAGAGCTACTGGATTCAAAAGAGTCAGTGTCCTATGCTGAAAGTCCCAGGATGATCTGTAGCACCAGTGGATTCTCATGGCCTGCCAGGCTGGTGGTCTGGTACTGGCAAACACTCTTCTTCCTCCTCCTCTGCATCTGGTACCTCCTCACCTGCACAAGGACAGAAAAATACATAAGGGGTCATGTGAAACGTGTCTGCCATAAATATGTGTATCACATTGCTATCATGAAACACAATGCAGGACATGTCACCATGAGAGAGACAATATACACACACTATGTACAAGAAGCCATGTGCTCATGGCATATGCAGACTGGCAACAATATTCTATGCTCAGGCCAATGCAGCCAGTGGACACATTGCCAACAAACATGGTTCTTAGCAAGCACATTGTGGGACATGGCATTGAAAACTATTGACTAATACCTGTGAAATGGGTATGGTCATGTGGCTCTGTGACATGCTATTACCCTTCGGGCTGGGGCAGCAGCTTCCACTGCACATACCTTACCCTTTGTGGCTGGGATAGCAGCTTCCACTGCACGTCTTTTACCCTTCAGGGCTGGGACAGCCACTTCCACTGCACGTCCCTTACCCTTCGGGCTGGGACAGCAACCTCCACTGCATGTCACTTACCTTTTGGGGCTACACCAGCAGCTTCCACTGCACATCTTGGGACACTTGGGGCTGGGACAGCAGCTTCCACTGCACGTGCCTTACCCTTTGGGGCTGGGATAGCAGCTTCCACTGCACATCCCTTACCCTTTGGGGCTGGGACAGCAGCTACCACTGCAAGTCCTTTACTCTTCGGGGCTGGGACAGCAACTTCCACTGCAGGTCCTGGGACACTTGGGGCTGGAACAGCAGCTTCTACTGCAGGTCCCAGAATCCTTTGGGCTGGGACAGTACAATCCACTGCACCTCCCTGACCCCGACCATCTCTGCCACCTTTCCCTCTTGGGACCTTTCCACTCATTTTACAGGTGTAATAGAACAATGGAAGGCTCACCAAGCAATTGTCCTGGGCAATTAGAATAAGGGGCAATGTACATGATGGAACACTTCTGTGGTCCAGCAAGACTCAGAAGTACCCCAGGTGACAAAAATACAGGATGCTTAACGCACTGGCACCCTCAAAATAAAAAGAAAATGCGTACGCAAGACTCGATAGCTTCTGTGACAATAAAAATAGTTCTGCAATACACAGTAACACCCAGCAACACAAAAAAAGCATACGTGAACTCCCTAAAGCTACTGAAAAGGTAAGAATAGAGGGACACGATACACATGGGCATCCAAAAAATGCATACACCACTCACTGTTAGCCTCTGAAAACACAAAAGTAGACACGCAAATGCACAGAGGCAAATCCTCCCAGAGGTTCACAAGGTCCGTGAAGTGAATGAATTGCGTGGCACCCCAAAAATCATAGAATTCCACCTGTCTATCTACTCCTAATCTCACGTACGGTCGAATTTGCTTCTATGCATACTTATGAATCCCCGATTCTGGAGTGCTCAATGCCAGCGCGCAGGTGCGTATCACGTAAATTATATGCTGAGGGACTTTCCTCGGATTTCACGTCCCCGCGCTATTTTCTTATGCGCAAAGTCCCATTGCTCTGTTTCATGCTGCCCACACATTAATACACGGAAGACCAACAAGCCTGCCTCTGAGCCATTTAACCTGCTTCCTACTGTCCTGAGCTGCCTCCTACCTAGCCATCTTCTGCTGCCTGCCAAGTGTGTGTGCCCGCTGTCCACCTGCCCTACGTCTTGAGTGCCTGCTGTCCAGCCATTGCCAGTTCTCCTGTCCTTGGCCCTGTGACCACCTCAGCTGCTTCACCAGACTCCCACCATGCCATACCACCACCACCGCTCCACAGCCCGTCGCCAAGACCATCTTGCCAACCCACACCTGCCTCAGGGGTTGACATGTCTACACCGTCATCTGCAGACCAAAGTGGCAACCACATGGCAGCTTGGTAGAGGGCTGTCAACTTGACTGCCAGGGAAGTTGACATCCTGGTGGAGAAGGTCCTGGAGAATTATGATGTCCTCTTCAACCCACGGATGCAATGCGGCAAGAAAGGACGTCAGCACATCTGGAACAGGATAACGTATGCCATCAATGCCGAGTGGGTGGCATCTTGGACCTTCAAGACCGTGCATAAGCACTGGGAGTACCTGAAGTCTCAGACCCGCAGCAAGGCCCTGCACTTCATTGAGGTGGTGCATCCTTATAGGTGCACCGTACGCGCAGGTGCTGGCTACCCATTACCAATATGGAGGTCCTGGAGAAGTATTACCCGGGGCAGCAAACCCAGGTCTGCGAGTTGCGTCAACATCTGGAGTCGACTGGTGGGTATCCATGTGTTGCTTTGCTCTACAGTGCATGTGCATGTTTCTAGGAGTGAGCCCCTTAGGCTTGGAGCAAGTATGCCTCTGATACAGATATCTGTGTACATGCCCCAGACATTGCTCTCCATGTGTGCATTGGATCATATGTATTTTGAATGAGATATCTCTTGCATTGTGTGTTGTACCTCTGCCTTTCAGACGATGCACATGTTTTGTTACTGGTGTCTGAGATATGGTAGTGTAACAAGTGTGAGGGTTGAGGTAGTGTTGCCCGCGTCAGGTACATGCCTGATGGTCATATGAATGTGGCAAAGATGGGAATGTGTGACTGGCCATCACTCACACCTGGATGTACCACGTGCATTTGGATGTCTGACGTAGTCATGTAGCCGGATTATAGTTAACGGGACTCTGATGTGATTGCTCATCGCACTGCTTGTGGTCTCTCTGTGGATGTGTGTGCACATGACATGTGTATGTGCACATGATGCATGTGTGTGTGTAGCATATGTAATTGATTGGTCGTGAGAGTGGCATGTAGCCTGATGTGAATGTCTGTAGGGATGGGCATGCATGTATCTGCATGGATGTGGATTGCATGTCCACATGTGTGGGGATGGAGGATGATAGTTTGTTCACTTGACTAGTCAAATTCAGGTGAATGTTGGTACTAATGTTTCTGTTCTGTGCCTCCTTTTCCACAGTTGCACGTGATGAAGGGGGCAGAAGCAGTGCTGTGGAGCATGGCAGCAGGGATGCCTCAACCAGACAGAGGAGAAAGGCCCAGCCACACACCCATGAGAGCACATCTTCGGGGAACGAGGTGGCTAGGGCCGCGCTGGTACCATTGGTTAATGCTGCTGGGGTTAGGTCCAAAAATATGAAGGTGGGAGTGGATTCCACAGCAGCGAAGGGAGGAGGGGCAGCAGGGGAGGCCACACAGGGGCCATACATTGCAGAAGACACCCCAGAGTAATCCAAGTTGGCGGGTGTTAGGAAGAATTCTCATTTTATGGCTAATTTCCCTCATCTAGTGAGTCCCCCAGCAGCTTTGCTGGATTTCTGGAGTGTATTTTTTTCACTTGGTAAGAGTGTGAGCTTTTCCCCCACTCTTACCCATATTTCGCCATGTGCCTTTTACCTGTTTTCATGATTGTGGATTCTAAAGTACACCACTACAGTAGTCCCCTTCTTTTGTGTGTTACACAGCACCCTCAGTGCAGTGACACAGGGTTGTCTTTTAGACTTCCCACCGACTCCATTTCTGGGGCTGACTACAGTCCCCCAAAAAAGGGTAAAGTTGCCATTAACTTTACTTAGTCAATTTACCACAGATCCAGTACACCCCATCTTTCATGGAATACTGGAAAGGGTTACTTTGTATCCCTTTGTATCTGTAACTCCTAGAGCATCGTTTTGCTCTTTTAACATTTAGACTTGGCTGGTGGCAGTGGTATCTACCTTAACTTTTCTACCGCGATTATATTAGATAAACGTGGTATTGGTTTGGCTATTGTATTCGCCTCAAACTTAAACCCGCTTGACCAAACACTTTTTCTTTTGGCTCCGGTCTGGTTTATTCTCCATTTCTTTTTGTTAAAGTCCTTCTTGTGTCTTACTTTGTGCGGCAAACCATGTTTGCCTCCTTTGTTCACCGTCTTTTGGAGGGCCTCTGCTCAGAAGCCCTCCTCCAGGTGCCTGGGTGTCTAGGTGGGCTGAATGTGAGGGAGGGGTGTAGTCACCTCCTGCACAGGGTATCCTAGGAAACCCAAGTCACACATTTCCATGATTGGCTGAAGTGGTTGTCCGGGCCGGACAACCCCCCTGATGCGTGATTGACAGCCACACTGTGTGAATGGGGGATTTTCGCATAAAAGGCATGTCTCTTGGGCTAGAAGTCAGAGAATCGCCACTGGAACTACAAGGAACCGAAGAGAAGCGGAGAAGAAGACGGCTGCTGCAACTACCCCATCCCGGTGAAGCCCTGCTGCAGGTCTGAGCTATCTACCTTTCGACGACCAGAGAAAATCCAGTCCGGAGTCTTCTTCCCTTGAGCTTGGTGTGGATAACCAGTTCATCTTCCACAGCCAGAGGATCCTCTTCTTGGTCAAAATCGCTGCACACTGCTGTAGTGGTCCGGATAGCCATCTGAAGAGCCTCTCCTGTTTTTAAGGAGCGCACCTTTTATTCATCGTCACTGCTGCCGGCTTCATTCCTGTGTTGTGCAGACCCCTCCAGACGTCCTCCTTCACATTGAAGCTCAAGGAAGCATGGGTCTGCAGGAAACCAACAGGAACAACTGCCAGAGCACCAGCTTCTCCATTGAATAAGGTACTGTGTTCTGCTTGAAGAATTAGGGTGAATCCCTTTTCTTCATCTCCAAGGCTTGCCCTTGTCTTCCCTCCTTCTTATAACTTTTGCTTCCTCTGTTGACAATATCTAAGTACTCCTGGCAACGTTGAATCTCAAACTATCCGACTGTGTGATCCTCGACAACGGGAACCTGGTTCCACTTGACACTGGCTCCGGCCTATTGACTCTTGAATTTCTGTCTATGAGTGTTCTCTGATTCTGTCTGCCTTGACAAAAGTATTTCCTGTGATTTTTGCCCCCAAATCCCTCTGGTTAATCCAGGTGCTAATTGTGTTTTTGCCCCGGTAACAATTCTTGCCGCGGATACACGTTTCATTAGTGAGACCGAACTGCCAAAAAGTGATCGCAAGTGTATCCTCGGTAACGTCTTTTGTTTCATAACACTGGTCCATTGAAACACAGGGTACTTACCTTGAGTTAGAGTGTACCAAAGTGAATTGGTTGGTTGTAGTATATTTTACGTGTGGTTTTGAATTAATCAAAGTTTTGTACTTATAACGAATGGTCTAAAAATAAATGTACTTATATTTTTTTTCACCTGAAACCTTGAGTCAGTGTTTGCTTGAGTCACAGTAATTGTGGTCCCTTTGTGTAATCTCTGCTGCTGGTCATATACTCTTGTGATAAGCCTGGCTGCTTCGCTACTTCGATACTGCTACCACTTTAACATAGTAGTACAGGCTTGTACCAAAAGGTAAAACTTGTATTACCATCTGTAGTCTTAATTGTGTGTAGTGGTCCCTAAGAGCACTGCACAGGATTCTGCCTAACAGCGGGGGGAGAGGGAGGAGGTGGATGTTGAAGCACAGCCCATGGGGTCAGGTGGGGGTGTTGAGGTGGGCGTGACAACTGCAGTCCTGTCCCTGGGGCATCAGGCTTTGCAGGCCACCCTGGAGGTTCCTGTGCAAAGTCTTGTCCCTGGGCCAGCGGATACAGCTGTATGCGCCTGCCCGGATGCCTCCACCCAGGCCCAGGCCCTAGTGTTGGCTGTGTCCACACAGACCAACACCCCCTTATCATCTGCTGTTGCCATCCAGAAATATGTGCTACCCCTGCAGGCCAGGGTGGTGAGGCGTACAGCCATCATCCGTGAAGATGTGCAGGCTACACGCAGACTGCTTGCATGTCATCACAATGAGGTTTGCTGCCTCCTCAGCTGGCTTGTAACATGCCTGTTCTGGTTTCTGCTGTATGGGCTGTTGAATAATGTGACCCACCTGCGCTTCTACCTCCTCTGTGCACCAGTCATCCTCGGAGGTGCCTTCCTGCCCAGGCACCACCAGGGCCCCATGCGCACCAGTCCCACCCACATTGCCCAGTCTGGTGGAGCCAACATCTCTGCCTGAGTTGGGAGGCGAAGATCAATCAGCTGAGGTGGTCATTGTGCCTACCCAGGCACTGACAGGGTCACCAGCAATGGAGGGAAAGCAGGCACCCAGAAGCAGGGCATGGGGCGTAGGGTCCCAGGTATCGTCATCAGCCGTAGGGTGTACACTCAAAGCAGGCACCGGCACTGTGGCAGCAGCAGGCATTAAGGAGGAAGCTACATATCTCAGGGCCCAACATTGAAAGAGGGCAGGTACCTGATGTGAGGATGGGATGAACACATGGATCCTGGGGAAAGGATGGATTCCATTTTCCGGCGATATGGCCAGCAAATCGGAGAAGAGAGGCAGCGGGCTCAGGGAGCAAGGATTGTGTTGGCATGGGCTGAGATTGCGCTGCCTCGGGCGAGGAGGCGGGCTGAATTCCTGAAGGCCACTTGCAGGGAAGTGGAGGTGATAGAGGCACATATGCTGGAGGCCCTGCAAGCCCTCCAGGCAACAACAGAGGCCTGCCTGGGGGATGAGAATGTGGTGCTGGATTAAGGCCTGGTGGAGAGCCTGAGCGAGATTGGGGATGGGGAGATGGACGAGCCCTCTGCCTGTGTAAATAGTTATTTAGGTGTAGGTTTCCTTTCCTTATTTGTTATGGCCACAGGACCCAGAACACAAAAACCACACCATCTAGTGATGGGGGCAAGGGGTCACTTGACTCACTTATTTCCCTTTGAGATCTATAAACACAGGGGCCCTGGCTGGACTAATATAGAGATGTGAGCAGGAACACTTTATTTCAGTGCAGGAGTGTTTTTACTTTATTTCAGTGCAGGAGTGCTTTTATTTTACAATAACTTTCCAGGAGCTGAAAGCCTTTATTCCAGAGAACATCTTCATGTGCTGACTCATCGGGTGTGGCTCCCTAGGCCTGGTCTTCATGTACTGACTCATCGGGTGTGGCAGGGTGTGGCAGGCAGACTGAACCTGGTGGGTGTAGCTTCAGAAGCTCAGCTATGTAAGCTGCTCCATCCTTAAGGCCGGTGCTTCACGTTACTGTGCACTCACGTACAACGTGACACTCACCACCGCTTGGCCCAGTTTACTTACCTTTGAAACCAGGCTTTCTCCTGCAAACTCACCCACAGGAAACTGGTGCTTCATCGCTTCATCTGCAGACTCATCTCCTGACATCCAGTGATCTTGATCCTGATGCCGTAGCACCGCACAACACCAACTCGGACCCTGTGAAGAAGAAAGAAAAGGTTAGAACATCCGTCCCTCGGCCGTGCTGCACTTGAACCCTGGTTAACAATTTACCAGCTACTGTACCACTGCAGCTTCGTTCCTCATTCCCTCTGGCTGTCGCCTCGAGCTCCGCAGCTTCTGACGGGCCGGCAACATCACCTGCAAGGGGAGAAAGCAAAAGAGCAAACATCAAAAGTCGAACGGACAGCAATACAAGACAACAAACATTACAATACAACAAAAACAGATGAGGAAAGACAAAGGCAAACAGGAACACTTACCTGAAGCGTGACGTATATTGGCTTAGTCGCAGCAGGACAGGACTACCATGTGCAAGGGACCAGTGAACAGTGAACAAACTCGTCCAGATCATACAAGCACCCCTGCCAGAAGCAGCAGGATGGAGAGCTCGCCAAAACTAATCAACAGGTGAGCTTTCCAGGGACAGCGCATCCCACGGGTACCAGCGTTTGGGAGAAGGGGTTTGGAAGGTGATCAGGCGCACAAGCTGGAATACTCACACCCCCCCTTCCCTATGCAAGAGCAATCCCAAGCAGCATCACCTATTACCACCAGTCACTATATAAGCGCAGAGGGTGAAGTCAGACCCGAGCGACCTCACCCCCGGGAGGGCTGCAACCGCGCCCCAAAGCCTCCGCAGAGACCAGGTGAACATAACATATTTGTTATTTTCCCCACACTTTTCTGACATTACTTCCCCTGTTTTTACCATATTTAGAGTTATTTAGGCGTAAGGATTTTATTGTTTTACAAATATTACCTGGACAACTTTAAGCTTCATTTGAACTTTTTTCCTGTACATATTTATTCAATATATATAATTGTGTTTGTAAAATTCAACGCTTCGTGCAGTTCATGTGTGTAGTTCTATTTTGAGCCAATGCATCTCTCTTTTGCAAGTCATGTGTCAAGTTTTCAGCCCCTGAATTGAACTATGCAATCACTGATAAATAACTGCTAGAAATTAAGGCAGCGTTCAAAGCCTGGAGACATTATCTTCTTAGAGCTAGACATACAGACACTGTCGTCACAGATCATTGCAATCTACAATATCTGAAGACTGCTAAAGCGCAATCATCACGCCAACTCCTCTGGGCTCTCTTCTTTGTGGAATACAACTTTGTCATCACCTATAAACCCGGAGTACACAATGGAAAAGCGGACACCCTGTCTCGCATGAGTGAGGGAGAAGAGGCATGAACTACACAAGACGCTGTGGCTATCATCCCTGAAGGACAAATCCAAGGCATGATTGCTGCAACCACCACTCTAGACAACTTAACATCTGACCTGCAACACTTGATGAGTCCACCAGCGCAACAAGAATGGCTAAGGAAGAGAGGCCACTATACGCTCGTGGACAACCTACCATACTACCAAGGATGATTGTACATCCAGGATAAGAAATTACAGAATCAAATCATCGCAAATTATCATGACTGATTAGTAGAAGGGCCTCCAGGAATAGCCAAAACCTAAGAAAAAAAAAAGAAAAATTACTGGTGGCCAACTTGGTGAAAGGACATTGTCCATTTCATCGGAACCTGTGGCACCTTTGCACAACACAAGCCCCAAAAACAAAGTTCCACCGGTCTGCTATGTCCTTTAGAAATACCCCCAGCACCTTGGCATATGCTATCAATGGATTTTATTACAGACCTTCCCTCCTGTAATAGATACAATACCATCTTAGTCATCGTAGATCTGTTTTTCAAAATGGCCCTCTTTTTTTCCCTGAAAGGTCTCCCAACTGCTTCTACTCTGGCTATCGTATTTTTGGAACAGATTATCCAGCTACATGGGTTCCCATCAGTATTGATATCAGACCGAGGAACTCAGTTTGTCTCTGCATTTTAGAAAAGGTGTTGTAAAATTGCCAAAATTCGACCGCTGGTTATTTACAAGCCGTCACCCCCAAACTGGTGGCCAGACCGAACAGACTAACCAGATCCTTGAGCAATACATAAGGTGTATGCTGCAACAAACTGAGGATACCTGGAAGGACATACTTTGGTTAGCAGATTATGCATTTAACAACTTCATTCACACCAGTATGGGACAAAGCCCATTCTACATGTACGGTCGACATCCACGGACATCTGTTTTTGACCCACTCGAATCATTAGAAATGCCCGCTGTAACGACCTTACACAAAACCATCACCCAGGTTTTTAAGGAAGCAGAGAGCATTTTGCCAGAGCCAAAGAGAAACAGAAGTAGTTTGCGGCTCGACACCGAAGTGAAGCTCCCAACTACCAAGTCGGAGACAAGGTTTGGTTAGCATCCAAAAACATCACCCTAAAAGGACCACGAGAGTTCCATCCCAGATATCTGGGACCCTACACTATCAAGGCTGTGATCAACCCTGTGGCCATGAAATTAGAATCACCAGCCCACATGCAGATCCACCCGGTGTTTCATGTCTCCCTCCTAAAACCATTGAGACTAGATACGGCGATCAATACTCCACCGGTTCCCAAAAGGAGAACCAGAATACAAAGTTAAAAGGATCCTAGACTCTAAGATGGTCCAGTCCAATTTATATTACCTTATAGACTAGAAATGTTATGGACTGCAAGATCGGACCTGGGAACCCAGTGAGCATGTCCACGCTCCACGATTAATCAGGCAGTTCCACCACAATAACTCCACTAAACCAGGGCCAGGGGGGAAACCACCCATGAGAGGGGCCTTGAGGAGGAGTACGGTCATGGCCACAGGCCACAGAACACAAAAACCACACCATCTAGTGATGGTGCAATGGGTCACTTCACTCACTTATGTCCCTTTGGGACCTATAAATACAGCGGCACTGGCTGGACTAACTTCTGGCGCCTTTGGTGCCGTGCTCATATAGAGATGTGAGCAGGAACACTTTATTTCAGTGCAGGAGTGCTTTTACTGTATTTCATGGCAGGAGTGATTTTATTTTACAAGAACTTTCCAAGAGCTGAAAGCCTTTATTCCAGAGAACATCCTCATGTGCAGACTCATCGGGTGTGGCTCCCTAGGCCTGGTCTTCATGTGCTGACTCATCGGGTGTGGCAGGGTGTGGCAGGCAGGCTGAACCTGGTGGGTGTGGATTCAGAAGCTCAGCTATATAAGCTGCTCCATCCTTAAGGCCGGTGCATTGCGTTACTTTGAACTTGCGTGTAATGTGACGCTCACCACCGCTTGGACCAGTTTACTTACCTTTGAAACCAGGAATTCTCCTGCATGCTCACCTCCAGGACCGGTGCTTCATCGCTTCATCTGCAGACTCATCCCCTGACATCCAGTGATCTTGATCCCGACGCCGCAGAACTGCACTGAAGAAGGAGAAAGACAAGGTTAGAACATCCATCCTAGGGTCAGACTCGAGCGACCTCACCCCCGGGAGGGCTGCAACCGTGCCCCAACGCCTCCGCAGAGACCAGGTGAACATAACATATTTACATACATACATATATGTTATTTTCCCCAGACTTTTCTGACATTACTTCCCCTGTTTTTATTGTATATAGTTATTTAGGCGTAAGGATTTTATTGTTTTACAAATATTACCTGGACAACTTTAAGCTTCATTTGAAATTTTTTCCTGTACATATTTATTCAATATAAATCAGATGAATGGGTGTGCACTGTCTATTTGTATTTGTATTGACTTGTGCTGTATCACTCTGTGTTTGATGTCACTTTGGTTGGGGTGAAGGCAGGTGGGCACACTGTGAGAGTGTTCCATGGCCATGTCATAGCTCATTTCTTTGTTATTGCTGTGTAATACACATGTCATGCATACACCTTCACTGCATGGCCAATCACACAATGCCTTCTCTCCTGTGTTGGTCAACCTCTACCACTGGAAAGCAGTAGTGGCACATATTTGCTATTTCAGAGTGGCTGCACAATTCACCCGTCTATCTGAGTCATGTTCAGGTGTAAGCACAACCTCACCTTTGGTACAAGCCCGTAGTACACAGTTATGTGGTAGCAGTGGCTGAGCAGACAGACGTATCTCAAGAGGGATGTGAGCAGTACAAGATGTTACACAAAGGACTTGCAATCACAGTAGTTCAAACAAACACTTACTCAAGGTTTCTTGGTAAAAGACTATGGGCCTCATTACACAGTATACGGTAACCATGGCACAATTAGCACCATGGTTGCCGCCGGTATTTTACTGTGTCCGCCTTGGTGGATGGTGGGATTACTGCCCTACTCCAAGGTGAGCGGGGGCGGTAATTCCCAATTCACCAAGGCACTTCCCCATTCCCGTTTTTGCCCCCATAGGCCTCAATGGGAATGGGGAACGAGCTAATTACGGTACTGCAAATTGCGGTACCGTAATTAGCACCAAGGTCCCTTGGCGGGCCCGTCGGGTCCCGCAAAGGGACCTCGTAGTAAGGCAGTAAGGGTTTACCGGTACTGGTGCCCTTACCGGTACCGGTAAACCCTTACCGCATTCTGTGTAATGAGGCCCTATACATTTATTTACTCATTCAGTTAGACAACATTCCACTAGCAAGAAGCAGCTCAATATAACACTATAATACATTACAGTACCTAACCAATACATTTCTGAGCAAGTTAGGCTCCCCTGAAGTGGGAGCAACATCGCACTTCAGTAACTTTCAAAAGGGGTAAAAAGACAAATGTTATAAGAATCAAAACACAATTTCTTTCAGAGGCAGGGCAAATAGTTTCAGTTCACTACAAGAGGCAATTCAATTGAATAGGGCTGGGCCAAAGTCAATGGTTCAGTGTCTTGGATAGGAAGCATAGTTCTGGTATTAAACAGTTAAGTCTTTGCCAATGTTCTTAGAAGTAGTTTGCCAGAAAAAGAGTTATATGTCGGATTAGGAGCGAACAAGACGCCACGTTGGCAAAGTTTCACAAACTTTCACCACGAAAGAAAGGATTTCCACACCTTGTTAGCACAGTACCTAATTAATGAAGAAAAGATGTAGCTGAGGCAGTTGTTTCTGGCAGTTCCTGCAGAACTCGCTGTTCCTGAGCTTCAGTCGTGGGGACAAGAAGGAGGATGGTGGGAGTTTCCTGCACTGCCCAGGGAAGAAGCCACAAGCTTGGCTAAACATCGGTTTTAAGGTGGAAGTGCCTAAAAGTCCACAAACTGGTATCCTTCTCACTGGCTATCCAGTTTTCAACAGCACTCTGAAGATAATTCGTCCAGTATGGAGACGGTTTCCAGGTGGCTAGCGAGTTGGTTGTTTCCACCAGCTCAAGGGAAGAAGTCGTCCTTGAAGGGGCTTCTCTGTCGAGGGAGTTTCAGGCAATTCGGACCTGCAGCAGGGCTTCACCGGGAAAGCCAATGGTCCAGGAGTTGCAGCAGTCGTCTACCTCCAGCTCGACTTTGGTTCTTTCGTTCTAGTGGTCGACTCTGCCTTCCAAATCCCAGAGACCTGCTTTTTAAACAGTTTTCTCCCATTCATTCCAGCCTATCTGTCACTCACCCAGCAGGGTGGCTGTCCTTGCCGGACAGACAGCCAGCCAATAACATCAGAGTGCATTCAGGACTCCTAGGAGACTAAGTACAGGGAGTGTTGGGCACCTCCCTCACATCCTGTCCACCCCAGACACTCAGGCGCCAGAGGAGGGCTTCAGCACTGAAGCCCACCAAAGGCCATCACCCAAAGGGACCAAACCTGGCTTGGAGCGCACACTAGAAGGACCTTTCATAAATGAAACGCCAAAAAAGATGACTGGAGTCTGTTTTCACAGAGGGGTCTTGGGCGCCATATTGAAAAACGTGCCTGACCCGATTTTTAGCTACTGGGGTTCGGGGTAGGGAAAAATCATGGTAGTTTGTTCTAAAACCACTGCCACCAGCCATTTCAAGAGGAAAGGGCACATTTGACTGTTACATGAGTGTTTAGACACTGGGGATGCTAGGCAACCCCTCCAAAACTCTATAGGAAGATACTTTGTGCTGGGTCTATGAATTTAAAAAGACTAGCAAAGTCAATTTAACTTAACATGCACTGGGAGACAGTAGTCAGTCCCAGAGAAAGTATTTAAATCGTTGGAAGTCTGAAAGACATCCCTGGCTCACTGCACTGAAGGTGCTGTGTGACACACAAGAAAAAGATGATGCCTATGGAGTTTGTCTCAAAACTCCATATCCAAAGAACACAAACAAAGAAAACACATTGAAAATGAAAAGTTCAAAGTCCCAAAATATAGCAAAAGAGCTGGAGTGCTCTAAGGTAGAGGGAATTTAGCACTTGGGCGAGAATTCTCCCTAACACTAGTACCCCCCAGACTGATCTAACAGTCCTTCAGAAGTTGTAATAACCTCTGAATATTCCATAGGCTTTTTCAAGGGGTCATTAGAAAGGAATCCCTTAGATCTAGAGGGGCCTCCATGGTTCCTCACACCTCTCTCTCAAGAGCAGGTTGGGTCTCAGGTATCTTGGTTGCAGGGGCTGTGGTCAAGCAAGGTACATGCTTCCACTTCCTCTTAGATCTGGTAGTATTACCTGGCTTAGCAGTTTCCCTCCTAACACTAGGGTTTACACTGAAGTCTTCAGTAGAAGATCCAACAGTCTTAAGGTGTTTAGCCTTAGACCTATTTTTCCTGTTTTTCCACCAGCTTTGAGAATTACCGGTTCTCACAGGCATAGAGAGGGGTCCAATGTGTCTATCCACTTCTTCCTCAGAAGCAGGGGGGCGGGTCAAAGACTTTGCAATTGGATGGGCAATGATGGAGCTTGGTTGGGCTCCCATTTCTCTACTATTCTAGCCTCAGATTTGCCTTGGTTAGAGGTCAACTTACTAACACAAGGGCTTACAGTGGGGGGTCTCTGTAGAGGTTCCCACCAGCTCAGAGTGGTCTCTTAAGGTTGCTTCTCTAGCCAATTTGGTTTGGTTCTGTTTTCTCTCACTGGGAGGCCTGGGGGTACTGGAAACTACTACTAGAGATTTTAAATCATTCCCCAACAAGACTATCCCAGGCGCCTCATTCTGGACACTGACAGGACTCCTTACTGTCATATTATTACACTGAATGAGAGCTGGTAGAATTGGAACCAACTGGACAGGTCCTCTAGAAAATTTAGTGGGACCTTTGGGTGCCTTAGCAACATCCTCAGGCTTGAAATACTGTCATCCACAATTGTTCCGCTGGCCCCAGTGTCTCTCATGGCATGGGTGCCCTGACCATTTACAAGAAAACTGTCCATATAACATCCTTTGGAGTTTTCTGGAATGGCATCATACACACCCATATTCTGTTTCTTACCCAGACCCATGGACTCTAAGGATACAGTTGCCTGAAAACCCAAGGGTGCTTCAGCAAATAGTTGAAAGTGGGCACTAGCCATTTGTACTTCCCCCTCTGGGGAGAAGGCTAAGTAGGCAGTGCTGACCCCTGCAGGTTTACCCTTGCATCTGGGATCTCCTTTCCCATGGTCAGTTGACCCACACACATAGCATTTACCAAATGCTCTCTGGAATGGGGGTTTCTGCTGACCTTCCTCTGGTTGGGCACCAGAGGATTCACTAGACCTACCAGGTTTCCTATGGGGCCTCTTCTGGCTGGTTGGATTAGATTTTTCTGTGTTCTCACCTTTGTACTACTTCCCCTCATCCTTTTTGTGAGTGACCCAAGAATTCTTATGAGTGGCCCTGTTGGCTACCCATGGGATCAATCTCATTTGAGTCAGCCAAGTGCTGTCTCAGCTCAAGAGAGCAGGCATCATAGATATACTCTAACATGAACAGATTTCTCATACCTTCATAAGTGTTAACTCTGTAACCCTTAACCCAACCATCTAAGTGTTTCAAACATTCACACACCCAGGTAGCCAAACCCATGTTTTTGAGGGTTCTAAGAATCTTAAAATACTCAGAAGGAGTTTCCCCAAGCCTAGTTATTAAAGCTAGTTTCACACTTTCATACTCCAACCTGTCTATTGTGCCCATTTCCATTACAACATCAGATGCAACTGGGGGTAGCCTAGACAAAAGCCAAGTAATCAGCTGATTCCCTGTAATTTCCTGAATCCCATGGTTATATTCAAATGTTGCCAACCAATCCAAATATCAAGCTTAACTTCAGACATACTTACTGCATCTTTGGGCATGTGAGGCCTCTTAGGACAGCAGACCTTTTTCTTGACATTCCAACAACTTTTCTATCAATTCATTCTTTTTGCCTTCAACAGTGAGGTTCCTAGCTTTACACATTTCTCCCAGTTGATCAACTGTTAAAATGACTAGGGTCCCCTGTCTGTAGCTATCCATATCAGGCATGATAAAACAATTGTTTTTCTAAAGGTGGCTAGCCTTGTGAGGGATATTTAAACAAAGTTGAGAGCAGCACTCTCAATGTAACAACTATACTTTTATCCTCAACACTTGCCACCAGTGTTAGGCAGAATTAAGGGAATTCAATCAGACACACACCCAAGTCTCACCTAGCATGTAGTGCGCAAATGAAACCCTTTTTTTATTTTTGTCTATAAGTTCAATATTCTGAATGATATACCACTCATATCACACCCTTCTCAAAATACCCCCAGGTTACACTGAAAAATGAATCAGGCTAGTTTGTAAAGGTAAAGATTTATTTATGTATTTAATATTCAATCACACATAGGTTTAATATAGATATATAGGGGGCAGCAATCACCCAAAGGGTGACAATATAATTCAGAAAGATAAGCAAAGCAATTGAATTCACTTATAAGGAGGAACAATAGAAAACACAGGGAAAAGGAACAGTTTGTTTTGCAGACAGATAGTGTTTAGGTTAATGTTCCCCCTGCAAAGTTTTGTTTAAATACAAAGGAGCAATCCTACACCAATGTGAGTAATAAGCAGGTTTTCAGGAATGAAATACAATGTCTAGAGTTATAGGCAATCCTCCCTCCCAAACAAAAGAGAAAACCATATTTTGGAAAATTACACTTTGAAAATGACAGGTGAAAAGGGCTTTGTTAAATACTGAAAAAGGGTGCAAAAATGCTTAAATGTATAGAAATTCTAAGAAAACAATGCTAATCAAGTCCTAACATACATGAGCTACAATATAAACAACCATACACACTTGAGATTAGGTTGGGATGGAAAAAGCACTTTGAAATGGGGAAATGACCCCTGTAAACTTGTGAATTTTGCAAATTTGCGGCAAACTTCTACTATGCGATATTGAGGAAGAACGGGTCACATACACTGTTCCGCGATGTAATTGTGGAGGTAGCTAAGGATGTCAGGTATCAGTGAGAGTTGAAATTTTGTTTATATCTTTAGAACTGAGGGAGATATAGAGGTTTTAGTGAGAGTTGTTTTGCAAAAAAGGTTCCAAAATGAAAACAGAAATGCGCTTTTGAAAATGACAGATGGGTTTGACAACACTATATTATTACTACGAAAAAGAGAATTCCACAGATGGATCTTACAGTCACGTGCTCAGTGTAACCTGTACTGTTGTGGATACTCTACTTCTTCTTGGGATTTACTTTAGTTATTCAAAATCACTAGGGAATTATGGTTTTGGAACACAGGTGAGACAATCAGTGCAAGAAGGATTCTAACAATACTGGGGTTCTGAATTAAAGGTGGGATGGGTTGAGATAGGGATAATAAAATGCAGATATACTAAGGGTCACTGCTCTTCCTGTTAATACTTACAGAAGAAGTTATTAAATTGGACCGTCAGCTCTGCTCAATGAATTGGATCTGGTCTACCAGCAGCAGGGCACCTCTATCGGAATTGGATCATCAAGGTGGTTCTGGTCAACTGTACTGCACCTCAGCCTGGATTTGTAAGGGTCCCTTCTGGTTACTGGACATGGTAGATAGCAGGATGCAAGTTGTCAGCGTGCCAGCCTTAGTGGTAGTAAGCCAAGCTGAGTCAGCTACAAGTTGAAGAGTTCTGGAATAAGGTGCTGCGCAGACATCTGGATGGGTTCTGGAATCAGTGTGTTTTGTGTAGTGAAAGTTCTATATTTATACATTACAAATGCCAACCACCAGTTTATGGTGTGGGCAGAACTTCAAAACACACCCCCATGTCTGTGAGTGGCTACTGGCGTGTGCTTTGTCCTGGTTGGCAGTCTAAACAGAGCTGTCATTGTATGAAAGGATTTCAGAACTGCCACCTGGATTTTTACCCAAAACATACTTTTGCACAAATGTACATTTCTACCATTATGTGCCCTCATAAAATTGTACACATATACTTTATACTTGATTATCTACATTTACATTCACTTCCCATCTTTGTGAGAACTGTATTGGTCATTCTATGGATTTTTATCAATTTTACCCATAACACTTTAATTAATCATTTCTAATTTGATACATCTCTGGGTGCTGAGCAGGGGATAATGTACATACAATGTTAAGCCTGCAACATTAATAGTTTTGCCACAATCAGTGTTTTAGTGTATCTTTGGTTCCTTATGTAGTACAAACTCCTACCACATCTTCAACTGTCTAGCATGAGTTAAGATTTATAGGTTTGTATTTTTCACTTGTCTACTTATTTAGGCTGTCATGTTAAATGTCATAAAGTTCTGAGGCAAAAACAAGTAATTTCCATTCAAAATATTGTCCAGGTTTTCTCTTTCTTACTTTCAAAGTGAGCAAATGGCCAGTCCTTTGAAGTTCACTGAGAAACCTCCTCCAGATCTGGCCCCTCCTTTAGGAAGATGGGTGTCCTTAGCATTCCTTTGTCCGTGGGTCAGCTAGGAGACACATGTCTGAGGCTTTCTTTGTTTTCATTATGCAGGAACCATTAACGGCCATTAGCCTTCCTGTTCTCAAGGAAGTGTCAAGCAGAGATGTCAGTTTTCCCAGGCCAGGCTATCATATCAGAATTACATAGTGGATTAGTCCCAGACTAGGCCCTTTGACAGTAAAGTGTTTTCATTTTCCTTATAAAATATAAGCACAGTTTATAAAGGATTTAAACATTTTAAAAGAAACAGCTGTAGGGTATTTTGTGTAAATTTGGGGTTTGGTGGTATTTTCTTACTGCTAAAAGATGAGTGGTAGTTTGGTAATACTTACCCTTGCATTTAGTTTGGGTTTGGCCTCATATCACACTAGTGACCATACCTTCTTATATTATATTGGAAAATCTAATAATATATATATATACTAGTGGTGATATTTTGTGGTAATAGGTTAACTCCATCATAAACAAAACCTTCCTTTCTATTAGAATACCTCCTAGTGATCTACAGAGAAGGCGTTGGACCTATACATAAAGGGGACCCAACGCTTTTATATAGAGTGCCACCTACAGCTTGTGGCCAGTATCACTAGCTTATCTACACCAGCGATCTAGGTGCCCATAGGCATTGCTAGCTCATGGACCTCCAGCAATCTATATTATATTAGATACCCTGCAACAACATGCAAGGAGGACACACAAGCACACACCTGTTTATCACTGCTTATTCTGGGTTATTATTCTATCTGCATGGGCAAATTGACAAATGTATTACCAAAGAGAATGAATCTCCCCTGTGTCACAAATACAATCCCAAATGCAATATATATAAAAAAACACCTGCTTTTACATATTATTTGTATTGCAAACAAATACAAGTCACAATAAAAATCTTACCATGTGCATTTTCCCATAATCTGTAACAAAGAGAAAAGAAAAAAAATACAGAAACAGAGCAAACACGCTTTTTTCTTTTTAAAAATATGAATTGCTTTTTAACATTATACACATGACGAATGAAGATGCAGAAGATTTCCCTTGCTACTCTGCCTACCTGATATTTTTAGATTGGTCATTCGTACCACAGCACACAGTAACCTCACTTCAACTGTGTCTGCTTACCAGAAATATTTGTGGTTCTCTCCCACACACGACCTTCCTTCACTCGCTTCTGGAGAACAGGGCCAGTCAGCATGAGCTGTCCCTGTAATCTTGGTGCCTGGGATGCACGGCGAAACTTCCAAGCCAGTGCCAGTGACACTAAGAACATCTATCTCCTAAGCCCATTCAACACAAACTAACTTCCCTCTGTCAGTTTTCCCCTGAGCAGACCTCTGCACCTACCCACTTTGCCTACGTGATATATCTGCAGATACTTTCCTCCAATCAGGTTGAAAGGCAGCATCACCCTTCACTTTTACACAATAGAATCTTTGCTCAGTGAGAAATTGTTTCAATTATTATTTCCTTCCGTGCATACTTTCTGCTTTCTGCAAACACAGACAGAGAAAGAAAAAAAAATGCAGTGCACATTTGAAAAACGAATTTCAAAAAATGTATTTTCACCTCATTTTGTACGTGGGACTACCTTATAATGTTAAGGAGTTAGCATTAATGATTAGTAATTGTTAATTAAGTCAGTCAGTTATATAAATAATGTTCAATAATGTAGTCTTCTATGCATGAGGTATTCAAGAAAAGAAAAATAAATGGTGCACTTTTACTCTCTGTAGTTGCACATTGAGCTTTTTGCTGCATTATGAATCCTGTACCTTGCATGCCACCAGCCACATATTGACATGTTATACTGGCAACATAAAAATGGCTATATGTGTGTGCCACATTATTGCTGGCAACAAAATGCCAATTACATTTATTGAAGCACTATATACTCTAAAGCGCTATAAATATTATAAAGCGCTATACATATTACTACATAGCCCTTCACCAAAAGAGGTAATTTCTGCCATTTTAATCATGAGATAGAAACACTTTTAAACTGGGTTTGACAGCTAATTTCTTTAGGCAGCTGTCAGGCAGTGATGCCTGGATTCCTCTGACTGTCTGGAGAATCCATGATTTCAGCACACTTTCCTTTCAATGATTCACAGGGGAAAATGACTAAATTTAGTGCCGAAACAGCACTTTGAAGGTTGCCATTGATTAGGAAGCTGTTTTTGAGGTCATTTTTGGAGGATTTTAGCCCTTCTGTGGCCTTATTTCAGGTGGCAGTGACAGATGACAGATGACAGATGACAGCAGCGGTTCCTGTTTTTACACCAACTTTACCTGTGTGTGTGTGGCAGGGTGTGCATCTCTTTGGTGGTTTTATGCAGCATCCACCGTTTTTCAAATTTGGCGCGATCTAGGTTATTTGCACTATTTTTTTTACAGTTTTCTTTCCCCATTGGCAAAGGGTGCAGTGTGGCGCATTGGTGTGGATAAAAATACTCAACACCTTTGGGAACACTAGACACAATTAAGACTACATGTGTAAGCACAATCTCACCTTTGGTACAAGCCTGTAGTACACAGTTATGTGGTAGCAGTGGCTGAGAAGCCAGACTTATCTCAAGAGGGATGTGAGTAGAACAAGATGTTACACAAAGGACTTGCAATCACAGTAGTTCAAACACACACTTACTCAAGGTTTCTTGGTAAAAGAATATACTTTTATTTATACATTCAGTTAGAAAACATTCCACTAGCAAGAAGCTACTCAATATCACACTATAAACACTACAGTACCCAACCAATAATTTTCTGAACAAGTTAGGCTCCCCTGAATTGCGAGCAAAATGGCACTTCAGTAACTTTCAAAAGGGGTAAAAAGACAAAGGTTATAAGAATCAAAGCACACTTACTTTCAGAGGCAGGGCAAGTAGTTTCAGTTCACTACAAGAGGCAATTCAATTGAATAGGGCTGGGCCAAAGTCAATTGTTCAGTGTCTTGGATAGGATAGCACAGTTCTGGTAGTAAACAGTTAAGTCTTTGCCAATGTTCTTAGAAGTAGTTTTCCAGAAAAAGAGTGATGTGTTGGATTTGGAGTGAGCAAGACTCCAACGTTGGGAAAGTTTCACAAACTTTCACTGCGGCAGAAAGAATTTCCACAAATCGTGTTTGCACAGTACCTTATGGATGAAGAAAAGCTGTAGCTGAGGCAATTGTTCCTGGCGGTTCCTGCAGATCTCGCTGTTCCTGAGCTTCAGTTGTGGGGACAAGAAGGAGGCCAATGGGAGGTTCCTATACTGCCCAGGGAAGAAGCCACAAGCTTGGCTAAATGTCAGTTTTAAGGTGTGAGTGCCTTAAAGTCCACAAACTGGTATCCTTTTCACTGGCTATCTGGTTTTCAACAGCACTCTGAAGAAAATTCGACCAATATGGAGACGGTTTCCAGGTGGCTTGCGAGTTGGTTGTTCCCACCAGCTCAAGGGGAGAAGTAGTCCTTGAAGGGGCTTGTCTGTCGAGGGAGTTTCAGGCAATTTGGACATGCAGCAGGGCTTCACTGGAAAAACCAACGGTCCAGGAGTTGCAGCAGTCATCTTCCTTCAGCTTGTTTTCGGTTCTTTCATTCCAGTGGTCGACACTGCCTTCCAAGTCCCAGAAACCTGCTTTTAAACTGTTTTCTCACATTCATTCCAGCCTAGCTGTCACTCATCCAGCAGGGTTGCTGTCCTTGCCGGACAGTCAGACATACAATCATGCCAGAGTGCATTCAGGTCTCCCAAGAGACTAAGCACAGGGAGTATCAGGCACCTCCCTCACATCCTGTCCATCCCAGACACTCAGGCACCAGAGGAGGGATTCAGCACTGAAGCCCAACAAAGGTCATCAAACAAAGGGACCAAACCTGGTTTGGCACGGAGATATAAACACTAGAAGGACCTTTCCTAAAATAAACGGCAAAAAAAAGATGACCGGAGTCTGTTTTTACAGAGGGGTCTTGGCCGCCATATTGAAAAAACATGGCTGACCCGATTTTCAGCTACCGGTGTTTGCGGTCACGAAAAAATCATGGTAGTTTCTTCTAAAACCATTGCCACCAGCCATTACAAGAGGAAAGGGCAACATTTGACTGTTACATTAGTGTTTAGACATCCAACACTCTATAGGAAGAGAGTTTGTGCTGGGTCTATGAATTTAAAAGGACTAGCAAAGTCAATTTAACTTTACATGCACTGGGAGACAGAAGTCAGTCCCAGAGAAGGTAATTAAACCTTGGGAAGTCTGAAAGACATCCCTGTGCCACTGCACTGAAGGTGCTGTGTGACACACAAGAAAAAGATGATGCTTATGCAGTTTGTCTAAAAGCTCTATATCCAAAGAACACAAACACAGAAAACACATTGAAAATGAAAAGTTCAAAGTCCCAAAATATAGCAAAAGAGTTGTAGGTCTCTAAGGTAGAGGGAATGTAGCACTTGGGTGTGAATTCTCCCCACCACCCACCATCACCCATTCATGGAACAGTCATGTTATTGTTCCCTGACAGATATTTTGCCACCCAGCTCACTCATGCTCAGGCTGTGATACACCTGGCCATTGTTTGTGGATCTTGCAACACATTTTTGTATGTTTGCTACTGTTGTGGGGACACAATCTGTCACTGTGCTTTGAGGCCATGGCAATGTGGCATGGGCAGCATGCACACGTTTTTGCACTCACCTGTCACATGTATATGTTGGGGGATGATTTAGGCTTGGAATGGTGTGTGAGCAGATGCTCCACTCATGGATGGACCTCCAGTGATTTCAGTTGTTTGGATTTGCAGGATAGATGTTCATGTTGAAATTCATGGTGCTGTCTCATCACATATGTCCCGGTGTGCAACAGACATTCATTGCAGTGGTGATGTGTCAGACTGTTAGGGTACTATCTGTGGGGGATGTCCCATCTGGATGGAGCTACCTGTAGGGGGTTCACGGATGAGGTCATTGGGGGATGGTGGCCTGTCTGGAGGGGGCTGCCAGTGGGGGGTGTCTCTTCTGAGGGGGCTGCCTCTGAGGGGTGTCCCATCTGATGGCGAATGCCTGTCTGGGGTGTCCCTTCTGGAGGGAGCTGCCTGTCGGCAGTGTCATAGGTGAGAGAGGCTGAGGGGTGGTATCCCATCTAGAGGGGGCTGCCTGTGGGGGTTGTCCCTTCTGGAGGGGGCTGCCGGTGGGGGGTGTCCCATCTGGATGGGGCTGCCTGTGGGCGATGTCCCATCTTGAGTGGGCTGCCTGTGTGGGGTGCCCAGTCTGGAGGGGGCTGTCTGTGGGGGGGAGTGTATTCTGAAGGGGGCTGCCTGTGGGGGTGTCCCATCAGTAGGGGGGCTTCCTCTGGGGGGTGTCCCATCTGGAGGGGGATGCCTATGGGGGAGTCCCTTCTGGAGGGGGCTGCCTGTGGGGGTGTCACAGGTGATGGGGACTGGGGTTGTTGGCCCATCTTGAGGGGGCTGCCTGTGGTGATCGCCAGTCTGGATGGGGCTGCCTGTGGGGGTGTCTAGTCTGGATGGGGCTGCCTGTGGGGGTATCCCTTCTGAAAGGGGCTGCCTGTGGGGGGTGTCCCATCTGTAGGGGGCTTCCCATCTGGAGGGGCTGCCTAAGGGGTTGTCCCTTCTGAAGGTTCCTGCCTGTGGGGGATGTCACAGGTGAGGGTGGCTGGGGGTGGTGTCCCATCTGGAGGGGGCTGCCTGTGGTGGGTGTCCAGTCTGTATTGGGCTGCCTGTGGGGGGTGTCCAGTCTGGATGGGGCTGCCTGTGAGGGGTGTCCAGTCTGGATGGGGCTGCCTGTGGGGGCGTCCCTTCTGGAGGGGGCTGTCTGTGGGAGTGACCCAACTGTAGGGGGCAGCCTGTGGGGTGTGTTCTGTCTGGAGGGGGCTGCCTGTTGGGGTTGTCCCTTCTGGAAGGGGCTGCCTGTGGGGATGTCAAGTCTGGATGGGGCTGCCTGTGGGGGGTGTCCTGTCTTGAGGGGGCTGCCTGTGGGGGGTGTCCAGTCTGGAAGGGGCTGCCTGTGGGTGTGTCCTGTCTGGAGTTGCTGTCTGTGGCAGTGTCCCTTCTGGTGGGGCTGCCTGTGGGGGGTGTCACAGGCCAGGGGGCCTGGGGGTGGTGTCCCATCTGGAGGGAGCTGTCTGTGGTGCTGGCCCTTCTGGATGGGACTGCCTGTGAGTGTTGTCCCATCTGGAGGGGGCTGCCTGTTGGGGGTTTCCTTTATGGAGGGGGCTGCCTGTGGGGGGTGACACATGTGAGGGGGTCTGAGGGTGGTGTCCTTTCTGAAGGGGGGCTGCCTGTGGGGGGTGTTTTGTCTGGAGGGGGCTGCCTGTTGGGGGTGTCCCTTCTGGAGGGGGCTGCCTGTGGGGGTGTCACAGGTGAGGGGGCCTGGGGGGTTGTGTCGTTTCTGGCAGGAGCTGCCTGTGGGTGTTGTCCCATCTGTAGGGGGTTGATTTGGGGGGTGTCCTATCTGGAGGGGGCTGCCTGTGGGGGGTGTCCCTTCTGGAGGGGGCTGCTTGTGGGGGTGTCCCTTCTGGAGGGGGTTGCCTGTGGGGGTGTCCCATCTGGAGGGGACTGACTGTGGGGGTGGAGGGAGAACACATGTTTTCTCTGGGGTGTAGACAGGGATTGCAAGGTTTTGTCACATGATTTCGCTGGGGTATGGGCTGGTCTTGCGAGGGAGGGCAAGTGTTTTCTCTGGGGTGCGCCCTGGGATTGCAAGGTTTTGTTGAGTGATTTTGCTGGGGTATGGGCTGGTCTTGCGAGGGAGGGCACGTGTTTTCTCTGGGGAGCGGCCTGGGATTGCGAGGTTTTGACACCCACGTTCATTGAGGTACAGCCTGGGATTGCAAGGTTTTGTTGAGCGTTTTGTCTGGGGTGCTGGATGCTGGGCCAGGGATGGCACAGAGGCTTGCACCATGTTAATTCTTTAACTTGCTTTTTGGTGTGCATGTTGGGGCGTTCCTTGTGCAGCTTGTTGTTACTTGCACGATGGCTAGTAATGCGTCTTGGAATCCATGAATACACGTGGCACGCAATTTGTTTTCTGTGCCACGGCTCACACAGGGTCGTTCCCGCCGTGTGGCCTTTGAGCCATTTGTGTGCCAGATTCCATGAACCAGGCCCTATGTTTCTTCCACCTATTTTGCATGTTTCACCCCCCTGCAACTCCACACATTCATTTTCTCGTGCACTAGTATATGTTCCTTAATTATTTGGAGAGACATGGGAGCTGTAAGTGCATCACAACAGTCTTAAGAGAAGAACAGCATGTTTTTACAATCCTGACTTAACATAAGTTGAATTACAACTATTTTAAACAAGTTTATGAAAAACAAATGATTAGCCTGTGCCGTTATCTTTGGGAATAGCCTATTGTTAAAGGGAGTGTGGTTTGATTGTGGATTCCCACAACAGGAGAGAAAAATTATAAAACAGGCCACTGATGAAGGTTTTTTTTCAATTATAGTATAGGTAGAATAATCAACATTGCAAACGCTAACATTTGTTACAATATATTAGCCTTTAAAGAGGATTTCTGTAGATCTCGTTTTACACAGTAATTTTACAAAAACATTTACGCTAGTAAAGAACCTGCAAAGATAGACATTAAAAACAACATGCCTCAAAGGTTGCTCTGCGCCCGGGAAATGGGACGCGAGAAAGCGCTGAAGTTCAGTTGTCCTTTATCCCAAACAACATCTAGAATCCACATTCAACATGTTGCTCATCCGTGGCCCCATTATTCCAACAAAACACAGTTTTCCCTTGGAGTACGTTGGCTTATAAATATTTCAATGTGCTATGTGATCACATCATTTGAAGAAAAGTTGGCAATCATTGTGGACTTGGCCACCTGTCATCTTCTGACATCTTAAGAGGCGTTCGGCAGATGCATGGCGGTGACCTATTTACTCATTTGGTCGACACTTCAATCAATGTAAAATGAGATAGGATCGTGTTTAAGAGGTTTATTTCTGCTTCCCGTGTCCCCTTGGGAGAAAAGGTCACAGTCCCTCAAGCGACTAAAACAATTTACTTTTCTCAGGCTTCATGCTGCCCTTCTTTCTTTCCGTGGAGCACGTTGGTTGTCTGTGCAACACTGTTTTCCTATCTCTTGCATGCAGCAGGGATACATAGGAATTATTGGAAAAAAAAAATATGATTGCACGAGGACAACCTGTCAGCGCTCCACCAGCAAATGCAACTTGGAAAATGCACTGACACTTTCCGCCAAAGTAATGTTGTCTTGCAAGGAAATTGTCATAAATAAACAACTCATTTACCTCAATCAAAGGCAGCTATGATGCGAAAGCAAGCTGAATGCAAACTTTCAATGAAAGCAGAAGCACTATACATCATTGGCAGTGGTCTTGGAAACTAAGGTTGAAGAAGGCTCCTGCTGTAGCCTATGTACACCCTACGAGAAAGATACGGCTTCATCCCCAAGTGGGCAGTTACATACAAAATGCAGGGACGCAATTTCACCGAAATGCCAGGGGTAGTGGAAGTGAGATCACATGACCTTTGACCTCTGATGGCATCACAGGAAGTGATGTCATTTCACCCCACCTCGAAGTAACATCACAGGAAGGGATTGAACACGACCGTTTACACCTTGACAAAACAGGAAGTGGTCACACATAGTATTGTTCCAAAGTACACTACGAAAAATCTGGCAACAATATAGCTGTAACGTGATATACATTTCATACAAGAATGGATCACAATTTGTATTAGCAAAAAAAAAAAAACATGTTACAACTGCAACTTGCGAAACGCAAAATACATAGTCCGAAATGGATGCTTATTATACTCGAAATGCTTTTTGGAGGATTTTGTCTGCATTGTGAATTTGAGGTGTTTAAGAACAGACTCAATCAGGGACCCACCACCTGAAGTGTGCCTGAAATAAACCTTTAATGAGTCTAGCAATTATTGTTTTGAATTCCTGAAAGAGAAATGATGTGTTATTCCTATTCTTTCTTATTTAGCGTCACTACTCAATGGCCCTCATTACAAGTCAGGCGTTAAGGGTTTAACGGCGCCATCGGCGCCGTTAACCCTTAACGCCTAATTCACACTTTAACGCCTGCTTTTTGCAGGCGGCACCGTAATTTACGGTGCCGTAATTAGCGCCTTCCTGATCCCCATTATGCCCTATGGGGCAAAAATGGGAATGGGGAAGGGCAAATGGTGAATGGGGAATTACCGCCCCACTCACCTTGGAATGGGGTGGTAATTCCGCCATCCACCATGGCGGAATCCGGCATGGACCATGGTGCTAGTAGCACCATGGTCCAACGCCTGACTTGTAATGAGGGCCATAGTGTTGCAATTGTGTAACACCCTATTTTTTTAAGAAGCCTGAACAAGAACGCCAGCCCCTCTAGAAACAAAGAGGCACATGGCATTGGCCACAGCCCGCAGCATCAATTTGTAAAAAAAAAACAAAAAAACTTTTTTTTAATAGTTTTAATTTGTTTTAGGGGTTGCAAGGGAGACCACATGGGTATCAAGGGAGACCTCAGGGATCGCGACCCCTAAATGACGTCCCTGACGAAATGCCCTAAAATGGAGTTTCTGCAACAAGAAGGAAGAAACTCTAAAACATTTAACACTCGAATGCAAAAGCCTACACCGGGAGAGAACATTGACATTAGGGCCCCAATTAATGAAATTTCAAACGCCAAGTGCGGACGATTGGTGGCAAGCTCTGTTCGACAGTCGGGAAAAACACCTGCATTATGCGTTAATTCGCTTTTTGAGCCTGTTGAAAAAACTACTGATATAACAGCTAAAACAAGGACATAATTATGAGAGTGAAGCAAAGGCGAAGGATCGAAAGCGACTTACAAACTCATGATGCTAAGGTGCCATCAGACGAGAGATACCCGAACACTCAAGGAGAGAAGAATGAACTAACTGTAGTGAAACATTCATCTCCTTTCTCTTTTTAAAGGCATTTTATGCCAATAAAAAAAAAAAAATGGAGTTTTAGCATGTTGAATATTAATATTATTAATAATAATAATTATTATTATTATTAATAATAATAATAATAATAATAATAATAATAATAATAATAATAATAATAATAATAATAATAATAATACACTTGATTAACTGGTTGCGTGTTAGAAATGGCGTTTGGATATAACATGGTTTCAGTTACTTTGTTTTCTTTAGAGGTATTATAGGGTTTCATGGTAAAAGTTGCAAAAATATGCATCTTTTAAATCCTATCTAGCATGTCTGCATGATTCAAAATGGTATCAGATTCTAATTTCGGTGTATGTTTAGTTTGTGTGCTCTTCTCAGACGTATCTGCATGTTTAATTTTACAAATAGGCTGGTCTATATTTCGACAACAAACAAAACTGTGTTAAGCATCTTACTGAGTTTCATTCAAAAGTATACTTTTGTTTTTATGGGGCCAGGCAAACTGCGAGTTGATCCTCCAAGTAGTGTACATTTTTGATAAATGTATATGTCCCAACACACACCTTTTTTGTTTGCCTTTCTTTGACGTCACAAAGGCGGAACTTGGACCTGATTTGCAAAAGCCTTTTACAATGTTACAATCCCATTGAAACATGCGTAAATAAATTAGGGCACCTTTTATTTTAAATGTATGGTAAAGTAAGAAAGACACATTTTACAACATACCTTTCAAAATTGTAAAGTGGAACTAAAACCATTGTAACGTACCCTCATGGATTTTGTTTTTGTGTGATTTTTGCTCTTTGCACGCAACTTTACACAAAATACAATGAAACATTACAAAAATGAAAACACATTACATATAAAATCAATTAAAACACTTAAAAAACTATTTCCAAAATAACATAAATAAAATACATAATCATTACAGGTACACAAGTGCAAGCAAAGAAGAAAGAAGACATTCCACCTTCATGGAATTTAATGCACGGTGCAAAGTAACTTTGCACTTCTGAAAAGTGAATGCGCTGCCGACACAAACCCTGATTCATGGAATTGTACAAGGTGTATTTAGTATTTCGTTATTTAAGTATTTAAATCCATGAATCGGGCCTTCAGTGTCTAAAAATGCAAAATTATGTATGAATCATCTCAGTCATAGAGTTCTATACATTATCGAGGCTGATCAATTGAAGAGAATGTGCTCTCTATTCTGTATCACATCCTTGTGTTTGGATAACCCACAACCTTTTCCCATTTCCATACCCACAGATCTAATGTGACAAATGTCACCTGTGGGCAACAGGTTCAGCCTGTATCTTAAAAACTGGCCAGCGTAAAAGCCGTTTAGGAATGGTCGAAAACTATTTTGGAAAGGTCCTCAAGGACTTATCAAGTGGAGATAGACTCTTATAAAGTCTATAGGTTCTCATTCATGCCATTGTTGCTATCCAATAATTTCTTAGCAGGGTCTTTTTAACCTCATTCGGATGGTTTATGAGTCACTAAATGATAATTCAATTCTATTCACCATGTATGCTCTTTTCCTAAAGTTGGTCAAAGAGCCCATTGTCGTATGGCTCAATATGTCTGCTAGATCTTCATATAGAGATCCCACCAATGGGATCAATAAACTTCTATACAGAGAAAACATTCTCCAATCAAGCAGACAACTCAATGAGGTTAGGCCCAACTCAAATCTAAACACAATCGGGTAAGCCCAAGGCATGCTTCCACAACCGGGAATGAACCTTGTCATAAGCAAGAACTCGCAATCCGTGGCTGATCTCAGAACCGTACAGCAGCCTTGGTACCACCTTCATTTTACAGAAGGATAGCAAAGGACAAATTGAAAATCTACAGTATCGAGGTCTGATTTTCTTCATCTGAGTAGCAACTGAGTTGCCTTAGCCATCATACATTCCATAAGGGTACTGAAAGTAAGCATCCCCCGATGAAATAGAAGGCCCCCCTGTATGAGAGGCAATAAAGGACACACCCCAGGAGGGAATGAGACCACGACCAAGTGCAGGTGAAGTTAAAAGGTTTTTATCTAAATCAAATAGGGCATGCAAAGGACTCTGCAAACTCCAAGAGCTCTCTGTCTGACAATAGCAAAGACGTCAGTTATATTACGAAAACACGTCATGCATGAGGTAAGCTATAGGGGCCACAGAGACTCAGGGATTGGATGGCGATGTCTAGCTATACGTTTGGTACTCCATGGTTGGCGGAGGTCCATGTGGCGGCATCACAACGTGTTCGGGTCAGCTGGGCTCATCAGGGTGGAGCTCGTGAGTGCGGGCGGTCAGTGAAGATTTACCACAATAGTTCTAGAAACTTGCCCTTGTGGCCTTCATACCCATTCATCACATTCACTTATACCAAGTTGTTATTTAAAACTTCTAACACATTAACCTAATACCTACGTGGGGACACAGGGAAACGATATACAATGTGAGGCTGTTTCTATATATCATCATAAAATTGTCAGTAGCAGGGGGTCCAGTCTCGTGGGACCAGGTGTATTGTCAGGGGGCATAGGTCATGTTGTCTTCATCATTTTACTCTGATGCAGTAAAGGATGATTCCGAGAGTTGTTTGCACAAGGACGGATAACTGCCTTTGTAGTCTGTTGGATTTGGGGTGAACTGGGATACCATTGTGTCAGTGAGGGCATCAAGCTGGCACCTCAAAGGCGGTGGGATTTAGGACCAGGTAGCACATAATTCATTTGGACTGGCCATGGCGGTCTCTGTCATGGGGGAGGTAACTACTTGAAGCGGGTCCAGAAGGAATGTGGGGAGGTGAGGCTGTGCTGCTCGCTCACCAGCGAGCTCCTGCAGGCCTTGGAGGGAGGAGGGGGAGATGGCCTTGTACCTCTGAGCAATTCCACATTCACGGGGCTGCGAGCATTAGGGAACGTGCACTTATTTTGTCGTTTACATTGTCTACATTACTAAATACATAACAATAGTAATGTCACATACAGTTCATAACATTGGGCGATCTAAACATGTGTTATTCATAAGAAAGGCGGACAAATAAAACATGAGGTAGTATCAGGTTGAATCATACCTTCAAGAGCGTAAGAGTAGCATATTAATGTGGCATTTCAGTTATACTACAATCTGCTTTGATACCCTATGTAGCTTATATGAAATATGTCATCTTTCGTTACATCATACACAAGCATTTTACCTATTGACTTTTCAATTATCCTTTTTTGCAATAGCAGAACACATTGGTGGGTGCAGGGTAAATATATCAAGTAGTTGTACACTGGGGTTTAGGACATGGGGGCATCTTGAAGGTATACGAGGTAGCTTTGCTTTAATATGAGTAGTCTGCATTGCATATTTACCATATGTTACTGCACATTCTTTAGCAACAAGGATTAAGCTGAAAAACTCGAGGGCTTGGTCAAAGCTTTACCTGGGGAACTAGGCAGGGGGGGAGGCAGGTACACCATATATTACTTGTACAGGAGTTAGGTGGGGGGTCGGGGTGCATTTGGGAGGGATGGAGTTTGTTCTTTTCCAGACTCCAACTACAAGTCCGGTCACTTCTAGGGCAATGATGTACTGCAGATGTTAAATGATACAGTGTTTGTTTTGTTACTTGTTCGTGTCTAGTTGCTCGTGAGAATGGGCTTTCAGCGGATCTGCCATGGGGTGGAGGTTGGCGGAAGCGCAGGCCTCTTTGTGTGTGGTCAAGTGGGGGCTGAGCTGTAGCTCTGTACACCAGCTATTCTGCATGGGCTTGAGTTCAGCACGCTTAAAATGGAGTCCTGTTTATTACAAAATGGTGTCTAGGTTATGCCAGGCTACTGGCCGTGCAGCCTCACGTGTCGATCCGCAACCGCCCTGCCTCCCGGGCCCAGGTGCATGGGGGGCTGCCGACGAGTCATGAGCCTCACGTAGGTGGGCAATGTAGGGGAGGGGGGTCTCACAGACCTATCCTTCCATACAGTACCCATATTGTAAGTTAGAGTTTGCGTGGGGATTACCTGCTGTTCACCCACCTGCCAGCTGTAACCCATTTTAGTGTTTTTGTCACTTGTGAATATGATGATGCTTGTTTCTTTCTTTAATGCATAGTTCATTCAACATATTCCAGAATCACATCTCACTGTCTCTGCAGGCCAGCCTGTCTCCTATCAATAAGGATTACAGTGTCCGCGTATGCAAGAAATTGGAAAAATAAGGAGGAAATCCTCAGTGGAGCAAATTAGTATTTTGATCCAAATTCTTCCAGGTCAGAAAAGTGAAGGTTGAATAGGCAGGGAGCCAACAAATCTGTTTGATTTGTCCGCCACGGAAATGTTTGAGGGAGAAATGACTGAAGATTATTTGCTCGAAATAATATTCGGTCATTTCTCCCCTGAACATTCCTGATGTGCGCAAACCTCTCCCCAAACCCACACCCACACTCTTACCCCCACCCCCAACACACCCCACCCCCTACTTACCTTTCCTACCAACGCGCTGTGTCCCTGCAGCGCTGGTTCCCTTTCACTTCCGTGATCGGGAACCAGTGTTGCAGGGTCCTTTTCTTTTCTTTTTTTTTCTTCAGTCAGATGAGCTGCGGGGGTGTCCCCGCAATCTATGCTCACTATACTGTATAGTATAGTGAGTGGGGTAGTGAGCAGGGTGTTGCAGGGGACAGCCCTCATCCCCCGCAGCCTTTGTGTTTCTTTTTTTTATCGACCCCACCAAAAGACCCAATATCACAAAAAGTTTGAACTTTTGGTAGTTCAAGCTTTTTTGTGGTATGTGTTTTAGGTCTTTTGGTGGGGTCGATAATTTGGATACAGTCATTTTGGCCTATTCTGAGTCATCACGCAACTTTGACAGAAACCCCTCCTCGCCCTGAAGCTCTCCGTCAGTGCACCCTGTCCATTCAACCAAATTTGGAGAAAAGTTTGCTCTAGTAAGCAGACCAATATGGAGAGTAAAGTCCCAAGTACTTGCCAGTCCCTTAACTTGCACCACAAAAGATTTAAGTTGATGCAGTCAAAGGCCTGCGTATAATCAATTCAAGCCATATAAAGTGGCAAATTGCCTGGCATTACAGACTCTCCTTTTAGCCATCCTACAAGACCATCCAATTCCGTACCCAGCAAGTTTCGGAAACCGGTCTAGTATTTCTGCAGGCGGCCAGACTAAGTAGCAAAAGTGACCAAGTCACTCAACACCAAGACTGTGAAAATCTTACTTTTGCTATCAAGAAGGGAGATAGTACGGTAGTTTTTGGAACAAGTCTTATCTCCCTTCTTGTAAATGGGTACAATAACAGCACTGCACCAAGAAATCGAGATTTATCTTGCCACCAGTACATCGCTGAACAAAACAAACAAAATCCTGGACCACATTACTAGATTCACTTTTAAAATAGCATTCGTCAAGCAGTTTCAACCGACAGCCCTAGAATAAGAAGGCCTCCTAATCAGATCTTCAATAACTGCCAATGACATAGTCAATTTCCAAGAGGATTCTTTCCAATCAAAAACAGTTTCTCAAAATAGCTCCCCATAGACATTCAAAAAATGATTCTTCCATTTTCTCTCTGCTAGAGGATTGCTCTGGTGGCTACCCCGCATACTATTCATGCCATTAATCAAATCACACAGATTTGTGGAGTCATGCTGGGTAAGCAGCTCATGCATTTTTGACCCTTTATTGTGCATCTGGGTGAATTTGTTTCCCTTGACCCCGTTTTATATTAAATTAATATATTATATATATTAAAATTGAATTCGGTTTCCACACAGATTCACCAGCAAATTTGTTAACCAAGGACCTGTTGCAGAGGGTAGTTTGCATTTCATTCACATTTCTAGCATCTGCTTACCACTCAGCACAGTCTCATCAACACTAATTTTCCAAAATAGATTAAACAGTGCTGATGAGATGGCAAAGTAATCCAGATATGTGAATTTCTTGCCAGATCTCAACATGGGCCTCACAGAAACATCCAAAGAGTAGAGCCATTAGTAATCCTCAAGTCCAATGTTCCATAATTTACCTTCAATTGTAACTCTGGGGTTAAGCCCAAACCTTACACCCGTGTAGTCATGATCCTTATTTAAAGTCAAAAGTACCCTAATTTTTGCAAATGTTTTAACTTTCACTCCTTCCACAATTTCACTTACAGAAATCTCATGATCAACTTTAATTAAGAAATATTTTTTCAAAAAATGTCACTAGGTGCCGTTGTTCTCTCATTATGTGATATGTCTTTAATACATTACTTTCCACATGCTGGATACATTCTAGCAGTGCTATATTCAACACTGTGTTTGGATTTGAATGTTTTTAAAATAAACAAATAAATAAATACATACATGAATAAACGAGCAGGACACAGACCAGGGACAAATCAAACAGAAAACACAGATATATAAGAACCATGTGATTTAAAAAGGTAACATAATCCTAAGGGAGGAAGTGCTTCAAATCAAAAACGAGTAATATACACATGTACAACATTTCATTATTAAGCATCACTGGAAGGAGTGGTGGGGTCAGGTAGGGAGCATGGGAAAGAAGTTAGTGGGAGCTCCCTCTTAGTACGTGGAATTTGAGCCAATCTTTAAACAGATTGATAGATGGACTGGCTTTGATTGTGATGGGTAACAAGTTCCAGTGAAGCAGAGAGAGTAAGGAGGAATAAGGGAAAGGTGAGCTGGCCCAGGTGGGCCATCGGCCAATTAGTTTGAGAGCAGAGCAGAAGCCGAGAGAATGAGATTGTGAGTAAATCGAGATACAGTCAGACAGATACTGAGGAGCAAGACCATTTATTGTTTCCTGGACTGGGAAAAATAACTTGAAAAGCAGCGGTTGTTCATGGAGATCCAACCATCTTTCAGTTCAAAGGTTTGATTTTGAGGCGTATATGGGTAGGTTATAGAGAGTGTGGGTAGCAACGTTGTGGCCTTTGTCTAGAGGGAGAAAGCAGCAGAAAGGAAGGCCAAAGAGTAAGCAAGACCTGCCGAGCACACATGTGATGATTAGGGTTTTCAGAGATTGGCATGAAATTGAGATTTCCAAATTGGCATAGCACAAAGAAAGAATGTGTGTGTTTGTTCAGTGAGTACAATCAGTGTCAAGCAGACTGTACATGCAGAGAGGGCACATGAATAGTGGAAAGGAACTCAGGGTGAGTTGAAGGATGAAGTTCAGAACCAGACAGTGTTCATTCAAAAATGGATATGTCAAGTAAAAATGGATATGTCAAGTACCTGTAGCCTTCAGGTATTATAGTTATTATAGTTACAGTAAACATGTCAGGGGTGAACATACACATGCATAGGGATAGAGGAATGGATCAGTTAGTGGATATACTATATGGGCATTGAACATCACTGACACATAAAGATCAGACAACACGTCAGAAGGAGTACAACAATATCATTATGAAGAATACTCCTTACATATGCAGGTTAGCAATTAGATCAACACTACTAATGGATTACTTTATCCCACATGACACTGACTCAATCACATTGATATTACAGTTCACATGTTTTATAGCAGAAGGGAGCAAAGCGATATCACCACACCAAATTAGTATCTACCCCATTTTTTGTTACTAATGAGAGTATATCTACGGAATATCTAGAGGCAGGAAGCGACAAAGAAAGGAAGGAACTGCGGAGGAGAGCATCCATAATGTCACATGGTCACAACAGGGTTTGTTTATGATGCCAGAGAATGTGACTGTTGTGATTGACATAGCATATGTTTATATGGTGCCATTTCAGAATATTTACAACAAACCTTTACAAAATTTCATTACACTTACTTACAAACAAAATGATATACATTTTAAAACCAATCACCCCAAAATAAAATCCAATATTAAAACAAACATTCAATACATATAAGACAATATAGTAAGTGAGCAGCTCTCTGTATCTTCTGATTTTTAGATTTCTGGATTATCAATCAATTGTTTTCACCCCCTGGTATAATCTATATACTTTCCTCAGAGCTTCATTTTACACATTCATTATGTACAAAACCATAGTTTGGTTAATTTCTATCACCCTACCAATTTTTCATCATTGATAATAGCATCTTCTCTAAAAAGAATACATTCATATCAAATACATACATAACGACCCCACATCCATAAAACTCCATAAAACTTTACAGATATTACATCACAATAAATAAGCATTCTGTGTCAGCTGGCATAGGTCATCGCTGGACTACATAAAACATTACAATATTACATCACAGTAGTTAAGAAAAACTAAGTCAGCTGGCATAGGTCAACCCCAAACTCCATAAAACATTACAATCTTACATCACAATTAGATACAAACAGCTGAGAAAGCTCACTATTAATTGACTCCAATTAATACTGTTACTGATGGCAGGTCCTCTCCCCTATATACTAGGCCATTCGAGTTTTCATTATCAACTCACCCAATCATTTTCTAGGTTATTCCAAGGCATTTTAATAACTCTTTTCAAGCAATTTCTCTTCGATATGGCCCAGCACATTTACCAGTTTAATAATAAGAAGTTGGCTATTGCCCAACATGCATCTATTCCATAAGGATTCCCCAGAGAGCTCTGATTTAGAACTGAGATAGTTATTAAATATTCTGGTCCTAAAATGTTCAAAATGTGCACAGTATACAACCAGGTGTTTCAATGTTTTGAGCTCATTGATATTATAACAAAAATGACAATTCCCTGTTTCAGAATTGACCATTTTGTTGTCATATTGGACTCTTTCATTCGTTGGAAGTTGGTTCTATTTACAACGCATACATTTTTCTCGATATCTCACAAGGCAATTTCCTTATATACATTGGGCTTTCTCCCCCATTCTTCCTATATTTACCATATTCATAAAAGGATTTATAGCTACCATGTTTATCTGTCAATATCACCACTGATAAACTTCAAATTTGCATTTGCAACAGGGAAGAAGCGCACCCAGCTCTTCCTTGGTTACCATTATTGACTCTAGAATGGAATTCATTTTTTACATAAACTTCACCATAGAGGGAAGTTTTCCATCATTTCACCATTTGATGTAACTCCTCAAACATTGAGTTTCGAGACGGAACCAACATTTTCCCGTAAGTATTCAACATGCGCCAATGCCATTTAGAAGAAAGAAGGATAGTCACAGTTCATAACATATCAGGACATTTGGTATGGAAAGCGCTAAACAGTTTTCCAAAGTTTTCCCTGCAAAATATCAAGAAATAAATCGATCTCCATTATGCATATATCCAAACCATAACGAACAATAGGCTCCACCTTAAGCAAGTAATATTGGACGATAGGGAGCAGGGAGACCTTATAATACTTGTGAAAAATAATCTTCATTTGCAACATCAGCGGTTTGATTTTGTTGCTCAACGTCTCCTTCCACATCGCCACTGAATACTTATCAGTGAGAGTATACCTAAGATAGCATATGGAAGGAGTATACTCAATAATGGTTTCATCAAGGGACCATGCAAATCTCGATGTTTTCCGTTTTCCATCGCCAAATATTATAATATATGATTTAGTAGTATTTGCATGGAGACTGTGGGTCAGAGCGAAAGAAGGTAACAGATTGAATTTATTCTGGAGGCCAATGGGGGTCATATAAAAAAACAGCAGGTCATCAGCAAAACCTATCCAGTTCAATATCAATTGGCCCATTTTGACAGGATAGATGTTAGCTTGCTTCCATGAAACACCCAGATCCGATACATAAAAGGTAAAGAGGAGCGTTGCCAAATTGCACCCTTGTTTAAGTCCGACCTCCGTCAGAACTGGGTCATTAAGGATCCCTTCTCTGTTTAGCCTAATTGTATAATTGATATTCATATGCAACAATGCAATCATAGCCACCAAATGTATCAGAAATCCAAGGTTGATCATTTTTTTCCACAGTAATTCTCTTATTACTGTGTCAAACGCCACAGTCAAATCAAGGGTTGCTATGTATACCGACCCTGTTTTTGAGTGCTGTGTCTGATCTTGCAAATGCGGCATGATCGTTCCATTGAGGGAGCATCCCATGGCTTTACGAACCCCACTTGGTACCGAGATAAAATATCATTCCGACAGATATAGCTTTGGATCTCCTCTAATATCAATAAGGAGAATATTTTGGAGGAGGCATCCATTAATGCATTTGGTCTAAAATTTGCCAGGTCACTTGCTTTACCCTTTTTATATACCAGAATAATGTTATCTGAACACCATGTTAGAAGGATCAATGCTGTTTGATGGATGTGGTCAAATTTAATTTTCAAAATGTTTACCCACAACACTGGTTGTGATTTGAAAATAAAAGGCAGGATCCCATCATGCCCTGCGGCCCTAGAGCCCTTGATCTTATTAATCGCATGATCTATGTCCTCACATGACCAAGGGGACACCTTCAGTATCAGTGTGTTAAAATCCATAACTTTATTACATAAGTATTTAGTAGGTAATCAATATTTTTCAATTACATGAGCTGTCCACACCTCAGCTGATATCGACGGTTCTTTATAGGTCAAAGGGTCACTGGTTATCATTCTAAGCGTTGACCACACCTGCCCAGTATAATGTTTCAATAGATTATGAATCATGCGTTGATTATCCGCAATGAGTACATCTCTTTTTAGGCTTTTGGTTTTATTTTTGTAGGCTTGTCTAATGATTCTTTTTTGATTTAAAAGAATCATGAGTGGATAGTTTTGTTTACAGAGCTGTCATATATGTGTATTATTTTATTTTTTTTATTTTTCAAGCATCACATTAAATGAATGTTGCTGTGATGTGGGGGGGTAGGCCCGCCCGGCCCGCCCTCTCTTTTTTGTTAGCAATGCAGTTTACATGAAATTGAATGCGTCTCCCATTTTCATCCTCCACATTACCTCTAGAGTGTTGATCAAGATCATCCCTTGTTGTTATTCCTGTGTCAGACCTGATTCTCTTAATTAGCCAACTACACATTTCTGTATTCCATCTAACCGAAAGTTGATGTTGATAGGCTTTGATTAGGGTAAGATATTCCTCTGTTTTAAATTGCGAATTTGGTAACTTAAGAGTCAATTGGATGACCAAATGATCACCATGTCCAGGATCAAGGGTACTGACTGGGTCCACTACCCTGTATAATGAGGTGGATACAAAGAAATAATCAATAAATAATCTGTCACTTCCGTGGGCCCAGTTGTAATTGTATGAGTTCACATCTGAATACACCATTTGAAAATCCCAGTCCATAAAAAAGTCGACCCATCTCCTCCCGTTGTGAATTGAGGTGGACATATAATTCCCCAGATTGGTCATGTTCATTGCAGGAAAGACATAGCAAGTTGAATTAAAGTCTCCCCCTACAACGATTTTGACCTGCGGATTGCGCACAATTGCTTCTCTGAGTAACAAATCCAGTTGGTCTACCAGGTTACAAAATAGTTGTGTCACTCTGTTCCAATAAATGCATATAATTAACAAGCAAACCCTGTGCTCACCATGGATAATAAGCTCACCCACAAGGATGTAAGGAATCAAGCTAGAACACAGTTTACAAGAGTGATCGATCAAAACTGCAGGTCCTCCAGAAGGTCTACCCAAAAGGCCTTTACTTGCAACTTGTATGTATGATTCATAACCTTCCACATCGAAATGCGTCATCTGCATAGTCTCCTGTAGCATGATGACCACTGGTTTCACCCATTTATCTAAGTCTTTAAACCAATACTGAACATTTCTCAACCCACGGGAGTTCCAGGAAATAAAGGTAAGGGTCTTAACGCTACACTTCAGGAGATGTTTTTGTCTGGACTGGCAGTTTGTTCATATATGGCTCAAGCCAATTAAGCTCCTTAATCACTGCTGCAAAAGCTGTGATTTGTCTTACCATGTCCTCATTTATCTGTGCAGGAAAACCGTTTGTGAGCAGACAGGAAATAGACTTGGCAGCCGGCAAAGGAGTTTCAACAAATATAGTTGCTTCATCTGCAGAATTGAAAATAAAAGGCATCAAGCCAATATGGGCAAACTCATCTCTTTGCTCCCATATTCATTTCATGATTATATGGGAATAATAGTTACAAATCATGTGATTATTATTATTTATGGGCCAGTCTTATCCAGTCAATATCATCCCATCTTAGCATTCTCAATGGCGCTAAAGCCTGGCTTTAAGCATATATGACCTATTTAAGCATGCCTTGCCATTACGTCACTTATCGCTTTCCGATCCCATTGTAGTGGGCATATCATGAGTCAGTATACAACTGGATGGCTGTGGCTCTGTCTTGATCCCACCACCATCCTTTTCCCCCAAAGGAGTGATGTCTTTTTGGGTGGGTGAGTTCCTATTCCCACTATCCATGGGATTTGGGGCCAAAACAGACGTACCATGAACCAAGTCCAGACTGACCCCACTACTTACAATTTCGGGACTCTTTCCCATAGCACTATGGACTTGGCCATCTATGACTCCCTCAATTACGTTAGGAGTTTTTTAATCCCAATTATTGGTCAAAAACATGATAGCACAGTCTATTTATGCCATGCCGGAGAAGTGTGCTCATTATGCTGCTCATTGTGAATCACTGCGGCATCAGGGGTAGAAACAATTTTAGGAATTGGCAGTGTTTTGTTTTTGATTTTTCTTTGCCATTTCTCAAAATCAGAATTAGCTGCCTTTACTCCCAGCCCTTGTTCCTCATTGTTGATATTCAACAACTCTTTCGACTCCTCATCGAGTTGTTGAAGATCAATAATAGCATCATTATTGGGGATATTACATACATCTTTTGTGTGAGAGCTAAGGTGATCCGCTTTTTTAAGATTTGATTTTTAGATTTTTTTCTCAGTGCTAATCTGGGCTTTCTTTTGGTAGGCTCTTTGTTTTTGGGCTCTAAGAGCCAGTCTTTTCTCTTTCAAGAAGCACAATTACAGGGAGCTTACCAATAACAGGTTTACTCTGGTCAATTATGTTTTGTTCATTCAGCAATTGACCCTCCACAGTAAGATCAATTAAATGTGTGAGAGCCGAGGGGCTATCCAAGCCTTCATTGTGATTTTGAAGGGGTTTATTATTCAGCTGCCCCTCAACAGTTTGGTTATGCAATTCATGTAGGTGGGCCTCTCTCATCTCCTTTATGTCATTCATAATTTTTTTTTATTAGCATTGGTAGCAACCACTTGAGATAAGACCACATCCACCTTCCCCCCAGAGTTCTCTCTCTTCTGGTCCTTTAAAGGTACCACCTCAGTGTAGGACGTAATTTCATTGCCAACAATCCACAAGCCTCTTGAAGTTTGCATGAATTTGACTTGTCCACCTCCCGGTTTTTATAACACTAAGTGCGAGAGCAGAGACAGCACCGCATGTAAACAGGGGGCCCTCTGTTCTATTGAATTTACTCAGAATCTCCATCAATGTTGTCTTCATGACACTGATTTCCAGTGAGTCTGCTCATGTCTCTTGTCTAGCAAGTTCAATATGTGTGTAATTACTGGGAAGTTCTCTTTCATACACGTAGTACCTAGCTGGGGAGGAACAAATGGAGACCCTAATTCCGGCTCACACATCCTACTCTTGTGAAATAGCGTTCCTGTGTCATGGTCTAACAACCTCATTTGCTCATATGGTGTCCTGTTTAATAATTCTGTAGTAGGCGAGCTAGACTTCTGCGGGTAATCACAACCTATACATATTTGATCGTTATGTGGAACCTCATGAGCACCCCAACCAGTGGGAGACCCGTTGGTCCGGCATTGACGGGCCGAGGGATAGCATCATGCATTTACCTAACTCTGCCTCAATCGCAGGTGCCAACATTGAGATATCGGAAATACGATTTCTAAATTGTTCCACCCCCATCTTTCTCAATATCTCTATATGCAAAATAGTATCCACATTTTCAACATTATGAACCGCAAAAGCATTATGCGCAAATTCATTGACCTCATGAAGCTCATACGTTATTAGTTGACTCAAGGCAATGCCATGACCATGCACCAATGCCACAGTAACACTCGTTTATCCAATTAATGGAATGCTACCCGGAAAATTAGAGGACTTAAGGGGGCTAGCTGGTGGGATCTGTTCTTGTGCGCAACACAGCGCCTTCCTCAACGTCATCATCAGAGAAGTTAAGCAGCCCTGAATCCTCTAACTCTGGGTTTTCGGCAGTCATGGTTGTTGAAATACGGGCTGCAGACCGGGTCATATGCAGCTTTCTGACACTTCTAAGGCCATTAACCGTGATCTAAACCAAGTAGCACCCCCCCTTTCTTTATGCACAAACCGGCACCATACTGCCACGATTCGCAGTATTGTGTAAGGGGTAAGCCGCTGTTCAACTCCACTGATGAAGCTCCTTTAATCAAGAGCACCAGTTCCACACCTGGTAGATAATAGCTCACAGTGCACAGCAGTCACCACCAATATCTCCTCATATAGTAGCAAGCATACAGCAATTCAGTGGACTTCCCTACTTTCAGGGATATCATATACTGACAGGACGCGCTCCTGTGTGGAACCCCAAAGGGGTGTACTACACAATAAACCAATGCATCAATATTATAAAAACTGTGATACACTAATGAACAGTATCAATCAGTATCAACCAGTACATACATATGAATGTAGATGCGTCAATGCTCACCCTCAAATCAGAAATAGCTGCAGACATGCAGTCCGGGTCATCCCCTTTCCGGTGACCTTTCTTTCTGTTTAATGTGCATTTGACTTACCGCTATGAAAATACACCTCCACCCGAACCCCACACCCTAATGGCCCAACAGCAGCACACTTTCTGCACACTTCCAGGAAGATATGGAATGCTGGGAGCAAGGGTGTGGGAGTGGAGGCAGAGCTGCAAGGAGGAAAAAGGAGAATTAGGTATTGCAGTAAACTGCGTGAGTGTGTCCTCACACAAGTAACAAAGCATAAGTCCCAGATCAAGACCCAGGCAGTCCAAAATCAATTCAGCGTAACTTCAATATAATTACGGATGGCGACTCTCCGGCAAAAGAACAGCAAAGTCCAACAGCAAAAGCAGCCAGTGACCCACAGCCCAACAGCGGTACACTTTCTGCACACTTCCGGTGTGCGCACAAGGTGCGTGCACGCCAGCCAGATATGGAATGCTGGGAGCTAGGGGGCGGGTCTGGGGATATGGTTTGTCAAGATGTTTGCAGAATATTAACATGTCTAATTGGAGAGATGGGACCATAATAGCAAGAACAATTATTGATATTTATGTGGTAGGTACATGACTCTATGTAACATCATAACAGGAAAAGAAGGAAAGTCATATTGGAAGGGTTTAACAGTAGGGAAGAGGAATTGAACAATACAGATATTGTGTGTATTTCTGACAAGGTGGATAGGTTAGTGTCAGATCTCAGAAGATATCAGGAGGCCCTGGTGATCAATGTGTTTGGAGATCCTGTAGAACATAACATACATCTCTGTAATACTGTGGGCAATATTGGGAAACATGTCGGATCACAATAGGGTGATAGATAATTGTATTATCACAATTTTTCAAGTTTGGGCTACCATTGCCCAGAGAATACAGGCAGCACAAGTTGGGAACATAAAGTAGTTGGTGTATTTCCATGCATTATGTGACTTGTCAAGTGGGTGAAGATGGGACATAGAATATGATAACATGTACATGTTTTAAACTAGATACCTGTGTTATTCCTCTTCAGATGACAAAGTAAACCCAAAGCAGAACTGGGTTAAGAACGATGTCCTCAATGCCCCATCTATCAGGAAAGAATACTGTCTGCATTCAGGGGTACACAAGGACCCTAGTGAATGGTGATTGCCTACTTGTATACATCAAAAGAGAAAATGCAGAAAATGCAGATTTACAGCACTCCAGGCTTCTCCATGTAGGCATCCCTCAGATAATAGCTATTAATCACCTTTAGGAGACTATTACTATGGATACGATGTTTCCTCATAGAAATGTACTTGGGGCCTTGTCGATAAGTATTGACCACATTTTGCAGCAGTAAATGCGGAGGGGGGGTGCAGCCCCACAACCCTCCCACATCCCCAACCTTTCCAAATACCTAAATTCAAATCCCATCTACATTTGCGGTAAAATGGGCCTAAAAAAACGGTCTGTGACGAAATGGGTAGTTCGATTAGGCCAGGCCAAAAGACTCTTTGGGCACGATTCACAGAAGAATTTTACAATGGCGCAATCCCATTGAAAAATGCTCTGTGAATCAGACCCTTTGTTTAAATGGAGGTATGGATGTGGATGGGAAGGCAGAGTGATGAGGAATGATATTGTTCCAGCATACCTGATTGTTGATGGTAGCCCATGGTTTTCACCATGAATAGGTTGGGTACTCTAGTAACATTTTGCATATAACAAAAAAGAAGTGAACAGAAAGGATAACAGCAAGCATCATTCATTCCCCTCATTTTTGAGATGTGTGAACAGTTGTAGGAAACCCAAAGGGCTTTCAAATAAACAGATAAGAATTGAGGAGACTCATTTCTTATAATTTCATTGTTCATTGGGCTGTTTGAATTTTACTGGTAGGGGATACACCGCGAGTAAAGGAATGGAAAGAATTGTATTTATTTTATTTATGTATTTATAGAGCGCCACAGCCCGCAGGCATCAAGGCACTGACAAGAAGACACAGACAACAAAGGGAGACAGGACGATTGGAGCACACCGTTAGTGTGTATAGGGAGATCTTGTTGGTGGTGGGTTTATTTAAACAGTGCAGTTTTCAGGTTTTTTTCTGAATTTCAAGTAATTAGACTCAAGCCGATGATCAAGTGGGAGTCTGTTCCATTTGGCTGTGGCTAGGCTAGGGAAAGCCCGACCTAGGCCGTTGGTTTTGTTAGTGTGTCCAGCTTTGGCAAGCCCTTCATTTCTGGATCTTAGTGTCCGGCTGGGTACATAAGGGCTGATTTGCTTTTTGAGATATTCCGGGGCAGAGCCGTATAGACAATGATGTACAAGAGACATTGACTTGAAGGCAATTCGGTCTTCAATAGAGAGCCAGTGGAGGGCTTTCCTCTCCTCTGTGATATAGTCTCTTTTAGAATTGCTGGTCATTGTCCTTATAGCATTATTTTGAATGACTTGAAATTGTTTTAGACATTTTCTTCTGGCACCTAGCATTAAGGATTTTCCATAATCCAGTTTAGATAGTATGATGGCTCTAGCGATAGTACATCTGTTTTGTTGGCTCAAGTGGGGTTTGATTTTCTTCAACAGTTTTTGGTGGTATTGGCATGTCCATTTAAGATATGCCACCTGTGCATATGAGAGGGATTATTGATTCCGACTGACCATGGGGGAAAAGAAAAGAAAAACAAGAATAAGCTAATGTTGGATAAGGGCGATTTATATGTAGTGATTTTAGGGTATATAACACGTGGAAAGATCTGCTAGTACATCAGTAGTAGCCAATGAATCATTAACAACAGCACACAGTTAGCAAATCGCGTGCTCTACTAACTCAGTAGATGTGCATTGATCTCAGACTACTATAAATGATATCTATGACTGCCTAAGCATAGGAACTTATGATTGTTTTTCTCCCATAATTTTTGAAATGACCTTAATTGCCAGGACATTTGGAATAGGTCAAATAGCTCTGATGCCAGTGGATTTAGCTGAACAAACAAGAGGGCTTTGCCCATAACTGCAAAGGGCTTTAAGCAAAATGCACACCGCCTGCTCAATTCTAAGAAGTATGTTTTATGATGACAAAACAACAACAAAGAACACAATAATTCAAGCTAGTTTCTCTCATAGATAACCATACTGTAATATACACTGCAGCATAAAGAACTCTTTTTAAAACAGGCACATTTTCAGATTACCATACAACATTCTTTTAAAAGCATCAAAAGTGGTTATAAGACAATTGTAAAAATAAAAATCACATTCCTACTGGTCAGTGAGCATTTATTTATTTTCACTGGAGCAAGTATAATTAGTGTTTCCATACCATGCACCTGAATGTACAGCCTAGTTATCAAACTGAAATCCGTTTTCTTTCCTAATCAACATCTTCTAGCAATTCTTGCCACTAATTGTTTAGTTATGCAGCAGTACCAGCGTATGTTTAACAATTACAGTTAGATACAAAAAGTACTTCCCAAAGCCCCATTAACAGCATATTATCAAATACAACATTCAGTATTGAGTTATAGGGAAAAAAATACATATCTCGCCCCGTAAAATTTGAGGCGCTGTTACTTCGGAAACTAACGCATCTCCCCAAGACCATATCTGTGCAATAATTGTACCTATAATTTAATATTAAGTGCACAAAGGCGGAATACATAAGTAGATAAGTTATGAGCTATGAGAACTTGACCAAGTTAACAAATGGCACCATTGTTGCATCCCATATTCAAGCCTTTACAAACTTACATAGATGCTCAGAAATGGGTACCCTTGGTATCTTAAAATGTATGCATGAAAAATGGTTATATGCAACCCCCCTTAGTAACATGCCCAGTACAAGTAAACTTCTGGCTTAAAAAGAAACTGGCTATGTATTATAGAGAAACCCACATTGTAGACTTAGCTACACTGGTACATAGTGGCTATTACTGTCATTATTACTTGAACTGTAAATATGTTCCCATAATACATTAATTCTAACACGAAAGAGAGGGGGAAGTGTCCCAAGAAGCAGTAGTGTAAATTGACAGTAATCTAAGCAAAACCAATAGATTCCATACTGCTATAAATTCAAGTAAGAAAGCTTATGTAAATTATTTAATATGTGTACCAAAAAGGTATCACTGAACCATTCAAATTAGGCTACTGTAGTCTCAGAAAGCAATTAAGGTAATGTTTATTTTGCTGTGAAACAACGTAAACAAAGAAATTATTACAAAGACATTTTTACATGAAAAACCAAAAAAAATAATGAATAACTGATCTAAACAAAAGCAAAGACAGAAATAGTCATCTTATTGCAGAAAATCAGACAAAAAATTATGCAGACTAAGTGGTGGTCTTAAACTGAGCCAGCACACTCGCATATGGCTTGTATTCAGCCAAAACACAGATTTCTAAATTTTACAAAATTAATTTAATCAATATTCTTCATTTATTCATTTAACTGACAGGTCTGCCTACGTGTATGTGTCAAAAATAGATTGGTAATGAGAAAACAACTAATTAACTAGACATCTTGAACACGTTTCGACAAAGAAGCCACCTGTCTGGCAAGTAATTTCAATACATGATTAAAGTTGCCTTCCTCAGGGCGAAATATTACACAACAGCTGGACCCTGTGGGGAAGCAGACATAGACAAAGAGAACATTTTTTTTTAAGTGTAAGAGATAATTTCTTAGTGAGAAACTACCAAAATTGCTTAGAGGTACAGTTGAAAGCCAACGGGCATAAAAATTACCAATGAGAGATGTGGATAAGTAGAGATAACCTGGCGCAGTACTGGCCAAAGACCGGTGCAATGCGTCTGGATAAATTGGCCCCGGGGTGACCCATAACAGTGCTACATCATCAAAGGAGGGGAGTGCTTTGGAGAGAACTCTCTCTAAAGGAAAATATAGAATTGAAAATACAATTATCGGAAGGCATGTTTTTGAACAATTATTTCAAAAATCGGATGCTGAGAAGTTTGCAGAACTACCTGTCATTCGAGGTTGCCAGAAAGATTAAATGTTTTCAAGAAAGATTAAGGTATGCTGATGTGGCGTTCATCAGCACTTTGCGGAATGAATCCTAAGTTCAGGGGTTAACATCAGAAGTTGAACCTGCAAGGTATTTAATACGTGTAAGTGTATTGGTCACTGAATGTTTAGGAGAGACCTTAAATCACGTTGCACCAAGGAAAAATAACAGGAGCCTACCTTGAAAGCAGTATTGGGGTGAGCTGACAGTTTGAAGTGATGCTTGGAGTAGAGGGCAATGTGACTCGTGCCTTTGGACCTCGTAGTAAGGCGTTAAGGGTTTAACAACGCCGACACCTTTTACGTCGCCGTTAACCCCTTAATGCCAGGGTCCTAATGAGGGCCAATATGTTCTAAAATGCAATATACCAAAAGAAGATAAATAGGCTTCCAACATAATTACCTCACAGACACTCCACAGCTAAGAGCAAGACCAGACCTACAGAGTACTCAGAACAACCCTTACCTGAAATAGTAAGTGTACCGCATTTTACTCAAATATTTATACATTTTCTGTATTAGATTAAAAAAAAAATGATATCTTTTTTTCCCTTTTTTCCCACAGAAATGTCTAGTACTGTGGAATGGCTAGAGGAGCATTACCCACATGAGGAAATGTCAGAACATAGTGAAACTAATGGTAGATACTTTACAATATAAACCATTTAATTATTATTATTTTATATACATTTAACATATATATATATTTTTGTAAAGAGCATACCAAAATAGAAAATACCTCTGAAGAAGCTGTTATGGATAACACTCTTGACAGCATAAAAGAAAAAATGGATTTATTGTTGACCAATTTTAATAATTTGAAAACTTTTGTTGAAGATCATTTTAAACCAAAAGCCTCATACCATTGTCCCACATGTACTTGTCCCTCCTCACCATATCGCAGTCAATTATCCCCAAACCCTCTCCATGACCCAAAACATTTTGATGAGACTTCCATCCATTCTTCACCTGATACAAATCCTGTTGAAACCCCTAATTCTCCTGTTTTTGTTTCCGTTTCTGCCTCACTTTCTCTGTCATAAATTGTTAATATATGTTAAATAAAGTAACATTTTTATATTGCGTTGTAATTAATTTCAGTTTTAAAAAAAAAACAATTTAGGTGTCCGCGGACAGCGCAGGTGTTCTGAAATGTTCGTAAATAAACGAAAATGGAGGTGTCCTGAAGAACACTATACCTGTCCGTACTGTTCGCTACCAAGTTGAAGCTGTTCTAAGAATACACGTGGTGTCCTGAAATTTTCGTAAAGAAACGAAAATGGAAGTGTCCTGAAGAACACTATACCTGTCCATACTGTTCGCTTGCAAGTTGAAACTGTTCTAAGAACACAAGTGGTGTCCTAAAATGTTCGTAAATAAACAAAAAGGGAGGTGTCCTGAAGAACACTATACCTGTCTGTACTGTTCGCTACCAAGTTGAAACTGTTCTAAGAACACACGCAGTGTCCTGAAATGTGTGTAAATAAACAAAAATGGAGGTATCCTGAAGAACATTATACCTGTCCGTACTGTTCGCTACCAAGTTGAAACTGTTCTAAGAACACACGCGGTGTCCGGAAATGGTCGTAAATAAACGAAAATGGAGGAGTCCTGAAGAACACTGTACCTGTCCATAGTGTTCGCTAGCAAGTTGAAACTGTTCTAAGAACACAAGTGGTGTCCTGAAATGTTCGTAAATAAACAAAAATGGAGGTGTCCTGAAGAACACTATACCTGTTCGCTAGCAAGTTGAAACTGTTCTAAGAACACACGCGGTGTCCTGAAATGTTCATAAATAAACAAAAATGGAGGTGTCCTGAGGATGCTATGTCTTTCCGTATTGTTTGCAAGCAAGTTGAAACTGTTCTAAGATCAAACGCCTGTTCGTAACTGTTCGTTTGATGTGTGACGCACTTTCAATTACTTCAGGACCCGAACATTGTTCGTAGAACATCAACGCACATGCGCAAACCAATGTCCGTTCATTTGGTGTCCTGCGGACAGCTGCTCCCATCGCGGACATGGTCGCGAAGCGATCATGTGACCGCGCCCACGCTGATCGTGTGTTCTAAAATGCGGACAGTGTTTGTGTACCCGAACAATTTAAAAGTACATTTCCAAGTAATCCACAACATTTTTCAATAAAAACTCACCATAGCACAAGTTCCACATACTAATCATGAGTTTCTACATACTTTTTGAACGTTTTTGAACCTTTTTTTGTATTCGATCTGTCCGCGGACAATGTGCATGTCCGCGAACCACGTACAAGAACCCCTATAAAAGGCCACGCCCTAGAGCTTATTCTCATTGTGTTTCTGCCTATTCTTCAGAGCACAGCGATTTTTCCTGCCACTTACATATTGATATCTTCATCAAGATGACATCCATGGCTGCACTACTGCCACCTGGTGCTGCACCTGCTTCAGCACCACCCCCACCCCCTCCACCACCACCATCTCCCCAAGGGCCTGAAGAGGGGAACAGGAGTGAGGATGCAGAGGAGGAAGAAGAGGATGATGAGAATGAGGTAGTAGAAATCCCTACTACCCGCACTCGGCATGAGTCTTGGGTGTGGCGGTTATTTACCATTCATGGGAATGGTCCTAAGGCTTGTGCGAACCGAGTCACCTGCAATGAGTGCAAAATGGTACTCAGTCGCGGGATGCATGGTTCGTATAGCCTTGGGACCCCCACCATGAAGCGACACCTCAAGTCATTCCACACTGGGGCCGTTCGCAAGGTTGGACCTTGTGAGGAGCGTAGCAGGTTGATTTCCTCTACTTCATCCTCCGTTTCTGATCCTGTCACCACAAGGAACACTCCTGTGGGACAGCGTCTTCCTCAAGATGCCTCACAGGCCATACGCAATGCTGATGACCCTTACCTTTCGAGGGTCACAGTTGTGTGCATGTACTGCGACGCAGTACTCTGCAGGGGGGTGCGACTTCGAAGTGCTTTTGAGACTATCATCTCAGAGCACGAGAAGATCTGCTCACTACCCAAATAAAACCCACTCTACATCTTCCTCTCTCAGCTTGCCCTTTCTTATCCATGTGGTTGGTGTCCCCCCTTTACCCTCCTTCCCCCTCCTCTCCTAGTGTGTCGTGTATAAAAACCCCCAAAAAATATAAAACAACACAAATAAAAAAAAATAAGGCTCTTTTCAGAGCCGCCTTTCACAGTTAAAAAATAGAAGTGAAAATAAATGAAGCAAGGCCCTTTGTATTTTTTAGAAGTCCGCGGACAGTCCGCGGACATCTAAAATCTTGGGGTGCTGCCCTATCATAACCATTGCAATTTTCTCTGGGAGGAAGTGGTGGCTCTGAAAAGAGCCATTGGGTGGTGGTTGTGTTTGAAAAATTAAAAATACTCAACACCTACTTCAAAATGGATGCTGTAATTCAAAAAAAGTTTGCAGTGCATTTGGTATGTTTCTTAGAAAAATCTGATTGCCAGCATAAGTTAGATGTACTCCATCTCTGCGAAAAATGTATGTACTACGAAACATAATATTTTCATTGTGAAAAGAGGACATGCCAAAATCTCTTAGAAAGGCACAAACAGCCTTATTGACATTTCGCCTTGCTTTCTTCATTTGTGGACCAAATGAAGAAGAACAAAGCCACATTTGTCTCTTGCTTGAGAATTTGGAAACATGTCCATGACCTTCCCAAGTCCTTCTTTCATTGCAAATTGCAAAGAAATTCCAGACACATGTCCTAAACTATTCCCTCCACAATGAATTATAATTATATCTGGATGTTGCTCTGTCTCCAAAGTAGCACAGAGAGGTAACAAGTCCAAGCACTTCATTCCACGTACTCCATGCCAGTGTACTTCCACATATGGGAAACCAAGATGTACAGCTACTCCACAGCTTTCTGCATGCACCTTCAACTAATGTATCCACGAGTCTCCCAAAATCCTAACAATCTGTTTTCTGAAACACACAGCCATAGCTATCTGTTCTTCTCTCAGCAAAAAGAGTATCTGAGAAACTTTCTCCTGGCACAACACACCCACTAAACTTTCCTGACCAATCCCTTTCTATGCTCATTCTCTTTTGCATGGCTTCCCAACCCAAAAATCCCCGGATGTAACACCCGATGTCCACGAACTACCGCCATGTCCGCGGACATATTGTAACATGGACAGCCCTTCTACCATTTCCACTTCACTCTCTGTGCCATTCCATGATGGGATGTAGCTAAGAAGTCACATGACCATCCACCAATCACATCCAAGACCTCTACATCTAACTGCATCATCATAGATCAGCACTGCAAATGTACTGTGAATCTATCCGAGTACAAGTGACAATTCATTACAAAGCACCTTCTACAAGAAATACTGTACAAGCTTCCAAGAATTCTACTTGCAGCTCCATGCATATCCATATGCATGAACACAAACTACAGGTATGCATATTTTCTGTAAAGTACATGAACACATGTTCTACTTTCATATAAACAGATTAACTGACTTTTAGCTTGTATAATCTGTAAAATGAATCTACTGTCTTTTTTCAATCTCCTAAAATCAACTGTCACTTACAAACCTTTATACTATTTAATTTCTTTATACACACACACACTCAAATCATGTTGAACTAACATTTTTGAAATAAAATATATAGACTAGATATAGTCAAACAAAATTGCATGCACACTCTATGTTCAAATCTCAAACAACAATACTTGTACAATTACATAATTGTTTTTTACATTTTTTTATTTATTTAATTACTTACATTTATATAGGACAAGCATCCCATGACATTGAGGCACTATTACCTGCACAAGCTTAGTTACAGGAATAGTGGTATTCAGTGGTACATTATGAACTCCACAAGGCATACTAAAATATTTTGTTTGCTACAGTTAGTCATTGCAATACAGTTTATTCATTAACAACATATGATTTGTATTCAACTGGTGCGACGTATCTTATGTGAATAAGATAGATTTAATGGTTTTGAACAAGGCGCTGAGGATGTCAATTAAAAAAATCAATGTCTAAATTAAAAACAGTGGTATATACAAACAAAATTACTAATATATTTCTTTTACAATTGCAGTGAAGACCATTCTCCTGAAAAGAAGCAGCCGATTTTGAAGTACAAAGAACAACTAAGAAGTAACGTGCTCATTTTAGAAAAAAAGTAAGTTGAATACCACCATAATATTTCTATTATTACTCAAACAAACTGTAAGATTAATTCATGCTATATCTGTGCCTAAAAATAGAGATTCTGCACCATTCTGTCCAAAATCCCCATTTCTTAAAAAGCGATTTACAGCCAGAATGGCCCACGAATTCCTATTTTTCTACACCCAAATTACCCAACTCAGCCACTAGAATTTTGATGTTATAGAACAAACAACTGTTTTAATTGTATAGCATTAGATTTACTTTTTGTACTTCTCCACATCACTAGCTTACTTTTTTCTGTAATCTGAACTGAAGTTTAGTAACCCCAAAACACAGGAGTAACAAGGGATACCAGGGATCTCTAAATATTGTGACCTGACCTGGATAGAACACAATATACGTTACATTGAAGGTCAGAGTACTGTTGTGTTTTATGTGGTGAGTCCTGGTACAGTCTACCGATCTACATAATCACAATGGCTTCACAACTCAAGAAGCCTCTGTGAGTAAACGTGTCTTTCGAAAACGATATACTGAGATGAAACAAATTGAATTCAACCCAGTAGACACTGAATCACAATTCAATATTTTTATTAACATGTATAGAAAACAATCATTATAGAAAACTAATCTCATAATTATAAAAACAATCACCAAAATCAGTATCAATACATTTGTTAATCAATTCATCAAATTGATAATTGGACTGATCAGATATATCATTCCCATCTAAAACCACAAAAGACCACACATCAACCATACTGCATTCATACTCAAATCATTCATCAAATCACTCAATTATGACAGATATTTCATCAATATAAAAACAATCAAACTAACATACAACGTTACAATTTCTAGTCCATTATTAATATGAACCGTGAATTTATCACAGCTGAGTCAGTGTTGTTTGTACAGTCTATTCTGACTCCAGCTAGTGTCACATAAAACTGTTTACAAATAACAGTACATTCCCCGACCCCGAAGTTTAGTAACACATTAATTCAAGAATACCCATCCCTACTAGTTGTAGTTGCCCAATGCACACTCACACACCATTACATACATTTTGATCATCTTACTCAAACACTCATGCACACAGCACACATACATTGCAGAACACCCCAACCCATACCTTCTTTATTTTTTTCAACAGACCCTAAATAAAGCCTACCAAAAATCAAGTCCGTAGAAAGCAATGCAGAAGTAGAGCAAAGGAAAATAAAAGTGTCCAACATAAGCATCCATCTCTGGCAGAATTTGTAAAAAAAGTTGAAACAAAACAGTTAATACGGTCAATTAGTGAAACAAAAGAAGTTTCAAGTACAAAAACTTTGCCTCCTCTATCAAAATGTAAAACAAACCAGAAAACAATTAACAGAAAATCAGCAATCACTACAGATAAAATTGCTTCGATATAGTGCAAAGTAAGCATACAAGAAAAGTATTTTAGCCAAAATGTTCCATCACAAAGTCCTTCAAAATCTTATAAAAACTTGAGAGAAACCATGTTCAACCCTTAAAACCTATCGTAGGAAATTAATCTTAGAAGCGTTGATAAACAGTACAATTCTTCTCAAAAGAAAGTTATTTATTTCAATGTTAAACAAAATGAAACCACTAACAAAACTAATAACTAAACTACAAAAAAGACTTCTCAATAAACAAAATGTCAACATGTTAAGAACTTCTTAAGTATCTGCAGAGGTGAATGGAGTCACACTACAAGCACAGAACCATACTTTAATGAAGAAGCATACAAACAAAAGCAAACAAATACAATTGCCATACATAGCAGTGGTCGAGGTTATGAAAAAGTGATGGAACAAGAAGTACTCCTTACAAAAATATGTCCTGAAAAAAAGAATTACCCGTCCATTCAACTGAATCAGAACGTCTAGTGTACAAATGGCCATGCATGTCAATGTGTAACATTCCCAAAAAATGTTTCAAGTCTTTACGCCAATTCCTCAATAAATATGTGAAAAGCAAAGGCAAAATCAAAATTAAACTACTGCAAAATATGGACTACAAAGGACTACAAGGACATTCATTGGCCTGCATTACAGGAACTACTTGCAAAACCACCTTCCATGATATCAAAAGGATATCAACACATCAATCAACTATAAGAAATCTAGTTTATAAACTGTTTTGCTTCAAATAACATTCTTCTACATGGTACAACAAAAGACCTACTTGAAGAAATCGACTATATCCAGAAAAAATATTTTGGAAGTGAAAGCCACTTACAGAATGAAATTGTGTAAACCAAATTAGCAACAATTCTACACATGGCAACCTTTTAATACACACATACAAAAAAGAAATACTAAAATTTAAAAGTACATCAGCTGAAGTACCAAACCATGTGTGTGTATGTTGCCGCAGAAGTTTTTATAAAAGTAACACAAAAACTGTAGAACTATCATACGAAATACAAGACAATGAAGATTCTAAATGGTTTGAATTAGCTCTCTACCTTATAGCAGAAAACAAATACTTTGTTCTCTGGAACCTGTTAATGTTTCAAGATATTTTCACCATCGCTTTATTGCTATGCTACATTTTATTTGTAATAAAACTGTCCCTCCCCTTGGAGAAGTGCAACACTTCTTTTGGAGAGAAGAATACCAAGCCAGAGGAGCACCACATATCCACATTCTTTTATGGATTAAAGATGCTCCTAAATTTGGTCAAGACAGTGATGCCACTGGTTTACAGTTTATTGAAAAATATGTCACTTGTGAAATTCCATCAGAATCCACAAATAGTGATCTTCATGCACAAATTTTACAATTTCGAAGACACAAATGTGGCAAATATTGTTGTCGCAAATACAAAAACAAAGGGAAATACTACACTAAATGCCGATTTGGTTTCCCTAGACCAGTTACAAATACAGGTCAAGTGAACTACCTCATGTCTTCAGTTAGACATAGTGTTAAAGGTAAGTCACCTAAAAATACATATTACATAAAAAGAAAAGAAGAAGAAAAATATCAATGATTACAATGCAATCATTGCCCACTTATGGAATGCAAACATAGATGTGCAGGTCATTGCAGACAATCCTACTGCAGTTGCACGATATGACACAGCATACTTAACCAAAGCAGAAAAGGCAGAACTGCAAGACATCTGGAATGATAAAACAGTGTCTCAGAAATTATACAGATTGGGCATAAAAATGCTTTCCCATGGAGAATGTGGATCCTATGAAGCAGCTGATCATTTAACTGGTACTGCATTGTATGGTAAATCTGAAAATATAGTATGGCTAAGTCTTGGTCCAGCTAAATCTAGAATAAGAGTTCTAAAATCATACAAAGATATAGAAACAATAGCCAAACATGATCCCAACAGGCAAGACATTTTCAAAAACAATTTATTGGACACATACTACCCAAACAGGAGTACCACTTTGGAAACCATGTGTCTATACCACATAGCCCAAAACTACACGTACAAAAATAATATAAAACCTGATGAAAAAAAAGGTAAATACAGAGTGACAAACTGTGAAGGCAGCTTAGTAAAACTCACCAAACCACATTTAATTAATCATATCAAATTGTCATTAAAGACTCCTCAAAATAAAGAAGTATATTACATGTCCCTTCTACAACTCTTTAAACCATGGAGAAAAGAAAAAGAAATACTAGATAACTATGACTCATATGAAGACGCTTTCAAAGCAAATGAAAGCACTATAACTGATGTAAACTTTACACAGTACAAAACAATGTTGCACAATGAACAGCAACACGAAGAAGAACTCCAGGCCCAACTAGATAAGGACACTCCTGACAGTAGTCAACCAGTCAGAATTAGCTAAGATAGAAGTAGAAAACACCATGTGTCAGTATGAAGATAAAGAAGACTTAACTATACTACAATCAAAACTAAACAATGAGCAACATAGCATTTTTCAAGAAGTAACAAAAGAAATTGCACATGGTGAACAACATAAACACAAAGAATGCAACAGCCAAAATTACAAACCTATACTACTGTACGTCAGTGGTGAAGCTGGTTCTGGCGAAACATTCCTAATCAAAATCATCAGTAAGTTCCTTTAACAACTGACAAACAACAAACTGTCAGCTGTTGTCACTGCCCCCACAGGTTTAGGTGCCTACAACATAGCTGGTGTCACTATACACCGATTACTACTCCTGCCAGTAGAACACCAAACCAAATTAGAATATTACAAACTTTATACAGAAGCTGCATTGGAACTACGCAGAGTATTGAAACAAATGAAAATGCTACTAATAGATGAAGTGAGCATGGTGTCCAACCTAATGTTGGCTTTGATTCACCTCAGATTACAAGACGTAGAAGAAGTACTCAAAACAAACTATGAAGAGCTCTTTGCAGGAAAACACATTATTGTTTTAGGAGATCTTCTTCAATTGACACCAGTAAAACGTGAGCCTATTTTTAAAACATTTTTAAAACAGTAAAACTGTTGGCAGCATTGGAAATGTCAACCTTTGGCAACATTTCCAATACAGAGAATTAACAGAAAACATGTGGAAATCTGCAGCCCTCACTTATGCCAACATCTTAAAAAGTATCAGAGTTGGTATACTTTCTAATGAAGCAGAAGCAGTATTGAAAACCCTGCACATTCATGCACCTGCCAGCAGGCCCCCACACATGTCCCCCAGCACCCCCACCCCCCAGCAGTCCCCACACATGTCCCCCAGCACCCCCACCCCCCAGCAGTCAGGTGTACCTGCCAGCAGGCCCCCACTCATGTCCCACACATGTCCCCCAGCACCCCCACCCCCCAGCAGTCAGGGGCACCTGCCAGCAGGCCCCCACTCATGTCCCACAAATGTACCCCTGCACCCCCACCCCCCAGCAGTGCAGGGCACCTGCCAGCAGGCCCCCACACATGTCACTCAGCACCCCCACCCCCCAGCAGTCTGGGGCACCTGCCAGCAGGCTCCCACACATGTCCCCCAGCACCCCCACCCCCCAGCAGTCAGGGGCACCTGCCAGCAGGCCCCCACACATGTCCCCCAGCACCCCCACCCCCCAGCAGTCAGGGGCACCTGCCAGCAGGCCCCCACACATGTCCCACTCATGTCCCCCTGCACCCCCACCCCCAAGCAGTGCGGGGCAGCTGCCAGCAGGCCCCCACTAATGTCCCACTCATGTCCCCTTGCACCCCCACCCCCAGCAGTGTGGGGCACCTGCCAGCAGGCCCCCACTCATGTCTCCTTGCACCCCCACCCCCAGAAGTGTGGGGCACCTGCCAGCAGGCCCCCACTCATGTCCCACTCATGTCCCCTTGCACCCCACCCCCAGCAGTGTGTGGCACTTGCGAGCAGACCCCCACTCATGTCCCACTCATGTCCCCTTGCACCCCCATCCCCCAGCAGTGTGGGGAACCTGCCAGCAGGCCCCCACTCATGTCCCCCACAGCATGTCATCACGATCCACAATCATGGGCCTAATGGCCACCCAAAACCCGCCATACGCCACCCCAGTCGAAACACACAACCAAGTATTACATACACCCCACAATGAAATGCCCATCACATGAAACATCCCAAATGGCAAGTATGCACATCAATACATGTCCATCACCACACACAATGGGTGCAAGTGAACAAGAAAACATGCATCGTGACATGCAGGAAACCAAGGAAAGCATACCACACAATGAAGTATCAAATAAAAATGTATTAGACACAAAAGCAAGGGAATGAAATGAAATTACACAATAATGTAAATAATAAATAAAAAGCTGCATGTCCAAAATATGAAAAAGAAGATGTATAAAACCAGAATAAAAATCAATCCAAAAGCAAATGGGTCCAAAGAGTCTGTCCGTCAAATCAAATCCAAAGTGAAAAAAAAAGAAAAATCCATTGATCCATGGTTAAAAAAAAGGCAAATTAAGTGAAATCCATTGTGGAACTATATACAAAGTACAAATCCAGGGTCCATGAGCCCAACCATTGAAAGGAAACCTACAAAAACCCTACATAATGAACAACTATATACAGAAAGGTGGGGCATTGTCCAGGCGCCCCAAATGAAAAGTAAAACAAAAGGAGACCTAACACTATATTGCTATTTACAATGGCAGCGGGCTAGTGCAACGGCTCACTTTCTGATTTTCGGGCCAGGGCATCATCGAACTCCTGCTCGATGTCGCGGAGGGCGGTCCTCTTCCATGGCCCCGAGGGTTTGCAGGGACGATGACATCTGGACCTCCAGGTCCCTGCGAATGGCCTCGAGGCACTCAGCCCGCCTCAGGGCCCTATGCATGGAGTTCTCTGTCCTGACCATCTTGAGCCGTGCCTCTTCCACCCGCTGCCGCTCCGCATCTATAGCATGGCTCAACCGCTACCACACGGAAGACACTTCCCGTCCTGGGTCCTCCTGCCCTCTGGCAGATGCCTGCCCCTCCGATGTTGAAGGCCCCGAGCCATCATGGCTCCCACCATGTTGCTGCTGCTGCTGTGCCTCTGCCTGTGCCCTGGCTCCTGCTGCCTGCACATCCTCCTCTGGCTGGGGTGCAGTTGTTGAGGTGGCCACCCCTGCTGGACGTCCGACTCCCGACTGTGGCAGGGATGTGTCCTCCACCAGCCTGGCCGCAGGGTCAGAGGCAGCTCCACAGGGCACCCAGGTGACACATGGGTGGGAAGATGGCACGGAGGATGACTGGCGCATAGGGGGTTCAGTTGAGGAGGGGGTCGGAACAAGGTCAAGAAAACGGAGGAATCCGGCCCTGGTGAGCTGTCCCAGTGGGTCAACGCGGTCAACGAGCCTCATGAAAAGACTGCAGGTCAGCTCGCATGGCACGTTGACACAACGCCACCCCACCCAGGACAGGCTCAACCCGGTGCCGGATAGCCACATCCGCAGGGAGAGGAAGGCCAGTTGGATTAAGCCGATCCCCTCCCTGAGAACAGCTCTGGATGTAGGCATCCCTGCTGGTGCGGGATGATGCATTGACAGGATCGGTGACAGGATTACACACAGGCACCTCCGCGGCGGCCTGTGCTGCCTCCTGTCCCTGCCACTGCACTGCACCACTAGCACCAGTAGAATCCCCACCTCCAGACCCCGTCTCTGTCCCTTGCATGGCCTCCTCCTCCACCAAACCCCCCACCAACCTGGATGACTCCATGCCATCTTCCTCCGTCGGACCCTGTGGGGTCTCAGCTGCCCCTTCTGCTGCCAAGGAGTCCAACTCCGACCTCTGCCTCTTGGACCTACCCTCGGCAGCTGCGGCCTGGGACGCGGCACCGGACTCCTCACTCCCCGACGAGATCACAACCTGGGAGGTTTCGCACGCTTGCGAGGGAATTTTCAGCACACATTAATTCCATGAATCGCCTCATAGTTGGAGTAAGTTGCTATGCAAATGTAGCAATGCATATTCTATTTCAATTGCCACCAATTGTTGACAACATTTACTTACACAGTACAGACCAATTGTGTTTGCAAATGTTAGTACTTCACAGAAATGCAACAAACAATCCTGATAACACGTGTAGTGTTTATGGAATAAGACAACAATTGGACTACTGTTCTGGAATGGTTGAATTCACTATAAACTCACAGGAAGATCCACAAGAATTTCTAATGTACTTACTACAAGTACTGGAAAATAAAAACATACCTATAAATGAAATCTTTCAGATTTCATACATGTGGAAACATACATGCACTCTCTGCAACAATGTGACACAAGAACAAATCCCCAATGAACGCTTCATATACATATATATATACCTAATGCCTTGCACCCAAGACTCTATGCCCTGGCCACAACCACAGCAGCATATCACACCCATAGAGTCAAACATTTCAACTATGGCCTATGGGAACTTTTAATGTCCGCGGACATAATGAGTGTTCTTAGAACACTTTCTACTTGCCAGCAAACAATATGGACAGCGTCCTCAGGACACCCCCATTTTGTTTATTCACGAACATTTCAGGACACCGCGTGTGTTCTTAGAACACATTCAGCTTGCCAGCGAACAATACGGACAACGTCCTCAGGACACCCCCATTTGGTTTATTTCCGAGCATTTCAGGACACCGCAAGTGTTCTTAAAACACATTCAACTTGCCATCGAACAATAACAATACGGACACCGTCCTCAGGACACCCCCATTTTGTTTATTTACGAACATTTCAGGACACCGCGAGTGTTCTTAGAACACATTCAACTTGCCAGCGAACAATACGGACAGCGTCCTCAGGACACCCCCATTTTGTTTATTTACGAAGATTTCAGGACACCGCGAGTATTCTTAGAACACATTCAACTTGCCAGCGAACAATACGGACAGCGTCCTGAGGACACCCCCATTTTGTTTATTTACGAACATTTCAGGACACTGCAAGTGTTATGTTCCGGCCCCGCATGGAGGCAGAACGTGGTAGGCCTCTGGGGTAGGCCTCAGTGATGCAGCTCCAACCGGAGTGAAAGAAAGACACAACACACGTTGTTGGAGTCTGTGCCCGGAACTGCCTCCCTTGCTTGGGGGCGGGGCTTTTATTAAGACGCCCTACATCACCACGTAGCGGGGCGGAGGGCGGATATAACATTCCTCCTTTATTATAAAAAAAACACAACAACGGAATACACCCACACAAGTGGGTTTCTACTCATGAGTATAACAAAATACAAACGCAAATTCCTTTTTACAAATTTCAAAGTCCACACTACCACACATAGTCCTTGACCCGAGATGGCGGCTGAGTGGCAGCTCTCAGGCCATATCTTCCACCCCATGAGGTGGTTTCTACAGTCTCACCAGATCTCTCACCTTCCGCCTCCGGCTCACCCAGGTCCTGTTCGCTCCCCTGCTCCCATGTTCTGTCACCTGCATTTTCTTCGCCTTGGTGATCTTCGGGTCCGTCCTCGTTCCGCGGCGACTCCTCATCTTCTTTGGGACAGTCCCCATCAGTCCAGAGGTTGCGCTGCACCCCTTGAGCCATGACGCATTGCGCGCCACCTGACAATGCCCCCTTTGTGCAGTTATCATGGTCCCTCGTGTCTCACGGACAGTCCATGGGAGAGTCTCGTAGCGGGAATCCATTTTGGACTTCGTCGGGTTCCGTAACATGACCACCTGGCCGCCCACCTGGTGGTCGGATGGTTGTGACCTCCTCTTGGCACTCATGTTGGCATTGGCGTCCCTTCGTCTTCTATCAGTGCGCCTCTCGTCCGGCTTGTCCGGTCCTCTGCTGGGGTGATGTGGGATAGACGATCTGATGACGGTGCCGAACATGAGATCCGCTGGGGGAACGCCTGTCACGCAGTGCGGGGTGACCCTGTAGATCCTCAGGAAACGATAGAGGTCAACCTTCCACGGGCTGGCATTTGCCTTCGACAGCCTCAACACTTTGTTAATTGTTCTCATGAATCGTTCCACATCCCCGTTAGCCTGGGGCCACCTGGGCATGATGTGGTGATACCGGATGTTCAGATCTTGCAAGTACTGTTTGAACTCCACCCCTTGGAAGGGTGCTCCATTGTCACTTTTGATCATGGTTGGGAGTCCATGTGTCGCAAACATCTTCTCAATGGCCGGGATAACCACTTCCGCTGCCGTGGACTCGACCACCTCGACTTCGGGGTATCGGGAGTGGTCATCGATTGCCACCAGGAGGTACAGGCCCTGTCGTAGTTTGCAGAAGTCAATGCTTATTGCGTCCCACCTGCCAGAGCCTCGTTCCGCCGATAGGATGGGTTCCGGATCTGGTGGGGCTCCGGTTATGAGGCACGGCAGGCAGGTGTTGACAAGTTTTTCCACTTTTTCGTCAATTTGTGGGAACCACACTCGCTGTCGAATGCAAGCCTTCGTTCGAGCCATCCCTTGGTGGCCTTCATGGGCGTGTGCCACTATCCGGTCGTGCAGGCCTGGCGGAATGACGATGCGATTTCCGCAAAGCAGCATCCCCTGGTCTGTTATCGTCTTGGCGGACAGTGAATGCTCCTGTGAGGAACGCCTTTTCCTCTTCCGTCCTGTTGTGCGCGTTTTTCATAAATGACCTCCAGTCGCCGAAATGATGGCATCTTTCACCAAATCGCAGCAGGGGTCATTGCATGTTTCCTCCGCGTTGTCCTCAATGCTGACCGCCTTTGGCCTCATTGCCCGCACCGCCTGGCAGATGTGTTCTTCGGTCTCTTCGGCCACCTGGACTTCCTGTGGCGTTGCCACTCTCGGGTGCCTGGAGAGGAAGTCTGCCGGGTTGCCACATCCCGGTTGATAAAGGAGCTCAAAATTGTACTGCTGAAGGTGTAGCAGCCATTTGGCTATTCTGGCCGGTGGGTGCGAGGAAGTGCCCATGAAGATGGGTAAGAGGGGTTTGTGGTCCATAATCGCCGTGAACTTGCGGCCATACAGATACAGGTGGAAGTGGCGGCACCCCCACAGTACAGCGATTGCCTCTATCTCGATGTGAGAGTACCTCTGCTCCGTCGCTGTGAGAGCACGCGACGCATAGGCGATGGGACTCTTCTCGCCTTCGTTGGTAACCTGCATGAGGATGGCCCCCAGGCCGACGGGCTGGCGTCCACGTAGAGTTCCGTCGGAAGAGCAGTGTGATATTACACCATTCTCGTATCTACGGACAGCAACTCTTTGATGCTCTCGAAGACATCTTAGCAAGCTTTTCCCCACTCCCACTTCCCGTTGAGCTTTGTGAGTTCACGAAGGGGTTCCGACAATGTGGCCAGGTTTCGGAGGAATCTTCCACAGTACGTGGCCAGCCCCAGGAAGCTGTGGATGTCGGTGGGTGTCTTGGGCGGACTTGCGACCTGTATGTTAGCGACCTTCTGGGGGTCCGGCGAGATACCAGAGCTGCTGAACTTGTAGCCAAAAAAAGATATCTCCTTCTTGAAAAACTCGCATTTTTCCTTGTGGATGGTGAGGCCCGCAGCCTCCAAACGGTCCAAGAGCACCTTTAGCCTTCTCGAGTGTTCTCCTTTGTCCTGGGCGTGGATCAGGATGTCGTCACTGACATTGAGGACACCTGGGATGTCCCGGATGACTTCTTGGATGGCGTGTTGGAAGACTTTGGCTGCCGAAGATATGCCAAAGCTTAGCCGTTTGTATCTTCGCAGTCCCAAGTGTGTAGAAAAAGTCGTTATGTACCGAGAGTCCTTGTGTAGCTTCAGCTGATGATACCCTGCTTTCAGATCAACTTTTGAGAAGACTCTCGATCCCGTGAGATCAGCCACAATCTCGTCATCAATGACGGTTGTGATGTCATCTTTGATGTCCTGGGTGTTAGTCTTAGCAGTGCACGGTGGTGGCGCGAGTTATGGTTGCTTAGCTTACCATAACTGGCGAATTTCAAGGGTTTTTCAGTTGTACTTGGAACCATAAAGTCCCTTTGACAAAGTTTTTTCACTGAATTTGAAAGGTTTTTAGCAGCGCAACTTAACCATAACTTCCCTTTAACAAAGTTTTTCACTGAATTTCATTGGTTTTTAGCAGCACAACTTAACCATAACGTCCCTTTAACAAAGTTTTTTCACTGAATTTTATTGGTTTTTAGCAGCGCAACTTAACCATAACGTCCCTTTAACAAAGTTTTTTCACTGAATTTCATAGGTTTTTAACAGCGCAACTTAACCATAACGTCCCTTTAACAAAGTTTTTTCACTGGATTTCATAGGTTTTTAGTAGTGCAACTTAACAATAATGACTTTGACTTTATATACATGTCATATGGAACTGACTGAATCTCTTCTACTACCAAATTGTGAATCCATTCCATTTCAGCGACTTGTACAAAATGCAAACCATGGTAGATTATGCTCTACCTGCAATTCAGATAATCACTCCACGTTAGTAATACAAACACATAGTAAATACATCATACTAATGCTTCTACGTTACAATGCAGATGGTACCAAAAACAACTGCAAGCTGACTGGATTCACACATGGTCAAATATCACTTGGTAAGAAAACCTTCACAACAATAGGTATAATCTACCATGCAGGAGCCCCAACCAATTCAGTGCACTACACTGCATATATAAAAAAGAAATGGGGATGGTTTGAATGTAAAGATAGTACCATTACTCTAAAGCAGAGATTACCAGCAAATCGTACAAACGCTTATTTGATGTTCTTAAAACCAAAATTTCATAACTGATAACTAAACTGTATTTAAACCCTAGGAAACTTGTGTTAAAAAATATAAACTGTTAGAATACTCCAAAAGCTACCTAACTGCTCAAAGATTCTACAACAACTAATCAGATAAATAAATACCACTAAATTAGACCAAAAAATACACAGTTAGAATCCGCCAATTGGTATCTAACTGTCACAAAATTTAAAAATATCCAAATAGATAAATCAATACCACTAAAATATATCAGAAAAATAGACAGTTAGAATACGCCAATTGGTATCTAACTGCTCCAAAATTTTATAATATCCAAACAAATAAATAATATGTTACTGCTCCAAAAAATGCAACAAGCCAAAGAATAAAGCATTAGCCAGAAACAACAAGTGAACACTGAAAACAAACAAACAAATAAACTGTAGCATAACAGAAAAGTTATTTTTTTAATCCAACATGGATTTTTTTTTTCTCCCACAGACCCAATGATTTTAGCAACAAATACAGAAACTGAGCAAATTGCACAGTACTCTGATTTGTAATCTACTAAATATGAGGGTCCAAAAAAAAAAAGTATGTTGATACAATGTAATAAGTCATTACAAAATACTAATACTAACATGCTATTTTCTTTTATCACAGAAATTAACAAGAAATACATGTACTCCGGTTACTAGACCAAACAGTAAGTATACAATAATAAGGAGAACCATAGCAGCATATCACATCCATAGTATCTAATACCTTTGTTCCTTATCCATTTGTTTTTCACCCAAAGTTATAAGCAAATATGAATGTGATATGCTGCGGTGGTTGGTGCCACCACAACCACCGCAGCATATCACATCCATAGAGTCAAACATTTCAACTATGGTCTATGGAAACTTTTAATGTCCGCGGACATTATGAGTGTTCTTAGAACACTTTCAACTTGCCAGCGAACAATACGGACAGCGTTTTCAGGATGCCTCCTACGAACATTTCAGAACAACGCGATAGTTCTTAGAACACTTTCAACTTGACAACGAACAATACGGACAGTGTCCTCAGAACACCCCCATTTCGTTTATTTGCGAACATTTCAGGACACCATGAGTGTTCTAAGAACACATTCAACTTGACAGAGACCAATACGAACAGCATCTTCAGGACACCCCCTACGAACATTTCAGAACAACGCGAGAGTTCTTAGAACACATAAAACTTGACAGAGAAAAATACGGACAGCGTTCTCAGGACACCCGCATTTTGTTTATTTGCAAACATTTCAGGGCACCGCAAGTGTTTTTAGAACACATTCAACTTGCCAGCGAACAATACGGACTACGCCTTCAGGACACCCCCTACGAACATTCCAGGACACCGCGAGTGTTCTTGGAAACGTCTTCAGAACACCCCCATTTTGTGTATTTGCGAACATTTCAGGACACCGCAAGTGTTCTTAGAACACATTCAACTTGACAAAGAACAATACGGACAGCGTCCTCAGGACACCCCCATTTTGTTTATTTGCGAACATTTCAGTACACGTGAGAGTTCTTAGAACACATTCAACTTGCAAGCCACAACCCCCCATTCATATTTGCGAACATTTCAGGACACAGCGAGTGTTCGACAATGTCTTCAGAACACCCCCATTTTGTGTATTTGCGAACATTTCAGGACACTGCGAGTGTTCTTAGAACACATTCAACTTGCCAGCCACAACCCCCATTCATATTTGCGAACATTTCAGGACACAGCAAGTGTTCTTAGAACATATTCAACTTGACAGAGAACAATACGGACAGCGTCCTCAGGACACCCCCATTTTGTTTATTTGCGAACATTTCAGGACACCGCGAGTGTTCTTAGAAGCGTCTTCAGAACACCACCATCTTGTTTATTTGCGAACATTTCAGGACACCGCGAGTGTTCTTAGAACACATTCAACTTGACAAAGAACAATACGGACAGCGTCCTCAGGACACCCACATTTTGTTTATTTGCGAACATTTCAGTACACGTGAGAGTTCTTAGAACACATTCAACTTGCCAGCCACAACCCCCCATTCATATTTGCGAACATTTCAGGACACAGCGAGTGTTCGACAATGTCTTCAGAACACCCCCATTTTGTTTATTTGCGAACATTTCAGGACACTGCGAGTGTTCTTAGAACACATTCAACTTGACAGAGAACAATACGGACAGCGTCCTCAGGACACTCCCTACGAACATTCCCCGGACACCGCAAGTGTTCTTAGAAGCGTCTTCAGAACACCCCCATTTTGTTTATTTGCGAACATTTCAGGACTCCGCGAGTGTTCTTAGAACACATTCGACGTGACAGAGAACAATACAGACAGCGTCCTCAGAACACCCCCATTTTGTTTATTTGCGAACATTTCAGGACACATTCAACTTGCCAGCCACAACCCCCCATTCATATTTGCGAACATTTCAGGACACAGCAAGTGTTTGACAACGTCTTCAGAACACCCCCATTTTCTGTATTTACGAAAATTTCAGGACACCGCGAGTGTTCTTAGAACACATTCAACTTGACAGAGAACAATACGGACAGCGTCCTCAGGACACACCCTACGAACATTCCCCAGACACCGCAAATGTTCTTAGAAACGTCTTCAGAACACCCCTATTTTGTTTATTTGCGAACATTTCAGGACACCGCAAGTGTTTTAGAACACATTCAATATGACAAAGAACAATACTGACAGCGTCCTCATATATATATTCAGTGAAAAAACTTTGTTAAAGGGACGTTATGGTTAAGTTGTGCTCCTAAAAACCTTTGAAATTCAGTGAAAAAACTTTGTGAACCCAATTGGTGTCCTGAAATGTTCGTAATTAAACGAAAATGGAGGTGTCCTAAAGAACACTATACCTGTCCGTACTGTTCGCTAGCAAGTTGAAACTGTTCTAAGAACACAAGCGGTGTCCTGAAATGTTCGTAATTAAATGAAAATGGAGGTGTCCTAAAGAACACTATACGAGTCCGTACTGTTCGCTAGAAAGTTCAAACTGTTCTAAGGATCCAATTGGTGTCCTGAAATGTTCGTAATTAAACGAAAATGGAGGTGTCCTAAAGAACACTATACCTGTCCGCAATGTTCGCTAGCAAGTTAAACTGTTCTAAGAACACAAATGATCTCCTGAAAAGTTCATAATCAAACGAAAATGGAAGTGTCCTATAGAATACTATATCTGTCCGTAGTGTTCGCTAGCAAGTTTAAACTGTTCTAGAACATACGCAATGTCCAGAAATGTTCGTTTGATGTGTGACTCACTTTTAATTAATTCAGGATGCAGAGGAGGAAGAAGAGGATGACGAGAATGAGGTAGAGGAAATCCCTACTACCCGCACTAGACGTGAGTCTTGGGTGTGGCGGTTATTTTCCATTTATGGGAATGGTCCTAAGGCTTGTGCGAACCATGTTTTCTGCAATGAGTGCAAAATTATACTCAGTCGCAGAAAGCACGGTTCGTACAGCTTTGGGACCATGACCATGAAGCGACACCTGAGGTCATTTCACTCTGGGGCTATTCGCAAGGTTGTACCTTGCGAAGAACGTAGTAGGTTGATTTCCTCTACTTCATCCTCCGTTTCTGTTCCTGTCACCACAAGGACCACCTCTGTGGGACAGCGTCTTCCTCAAGCTGCCTCACAGGCCATACAGAATTCTGATGACCCTTACCTTTCGAGGGTCACAGTTGTGTGTATGTACTGTGACACAGTACTCTGCAGGGGGAAGCGACTTCGGAGTGCTTTTGAGATTATCGTCTCAGAGCATGAGAAGACCTGCTCACTACCCAAATAAAACCCACTCTACATCTTCCTCTCTCAGCTCGCTCTTTCTTATCCCTGTGGTTGGTGTCCCCCCCTTTACCCTCCTTTCCCCTCCTCTCCTAGTGTGTCGTGTCTAAATAAAACCAAAAAAATACAAAATTACAAAAATCAAAAAAAATTAGGCTCTTTTCAGAGCCGCCTTTCACAGTTAAAAAATAGAAGTGAAGATAAATAAAGCAGGGCCCTTTGTATTTCTTAAAAGTCTGCGGACAGTTCGCGAACATTAAAAAAATTGGGTGCTACCCTATTGTTACCATTGCATTTTTCTCTGGGAGGAAGTGGTGGCTCTGAAAAGAGCCTTTGGGAGGTGTTTGTATGTCAAAAATTATAAATACTTAACACCTACTTCAAAATGGATGCTGTATTTCTAAAAAGGTTGCAATGCATTTTGTACATTTCTCAGAAAAATCTGATTGCCAGCATAAGTAAGATGGACTCCATCTCTGCGAAAAATGTATGTACTACGAAACATAATATTTTCATTGTGAAAAGAGGACATGCCTAAATCTCTTAGAAATGCACAAACAGCCTTATTAACATTGCGCCTTGCTTTTTCCATTTGTGGACCAAATGAAGAAGAACGAAGCTACATTTGTCTCTGCGCAATCCGTGGAAATATTACTTGAGAATTAGGAAACATGTCTATGACTTTCCCAAGTCCTTCTTTTATAGCAAATTGCAAAGAAATTCCAGACACATGTCCTAAACTGTTCCCTCCACAATGAATTACAATTATGTCTGGATGTTGCTTTGTTTCCAAAGTAGCATAGAGAGGTAACAAGTCCAACCACTTCATTCCACGTACTCAATGCCAGTGTACTTCCACATGTGGAAATCCAGGATCTACAGCTACTCCACAGCTTTCTGCATGCACCTTCAACCAATGTATGCACGAATCTCCCAAAATCCAAACAATCTCTTTTCTGAAACACACAGCCATAGCCATCTGTTGTTCTCTCAGCAAAAAGAGTATCTGAGAAACTCTCTCCTGGCACAACACACCCACTAAACTTTCCTGACCAATCCCTTTCACTGCTCATTCTCATTTGCATGACTTCTGAACCCAAAAATCCCCGGATGTAACTCCTGATGTCCGCGAACTACCGCAATGTCCGCGGACATATCGTAACATGAACAGCCCTTCTACCATTTCCACTTCACTCTCTGTGCCATTCCCTCATTGGATGTACCTAAGAAATCACATGACCATGCACCAATCACATTCAAGACCTCTACATCTAACTGCATCATCATAGATCAGCACTGCAAATGTACTGTGAATCTCTCTGAGTACAAGTGCCATATCATTGGCAAGCTCCATCTACAAGAAATACTGTACAAGTATCCAAGATGTCTACTTGCAGCTCCATGCATATCCATATGCATGAACACAAACTACAGGTATGCATATTTTCTGTCCAGTACATGATCACATTTTCAAACTGACTTTTAGCTTGTGTAATCTGTAAAATGAATCTACTGTCTTTTTTGCAATTTCCTAAAATCAACTATCACTTATAAAACTTTATACTATTTACTTTCTTTATACACACACTAACAAATCATGTTAAACTAACATTTTTTGAATTAAATGTATAGACTACATATATTCAAACACAATTGCATGCATGCACACTCTATGTTCCAAACTCAAAAAAATAATACTTATACAATTACATTTATTTATTTATTTATTTGATTACTTTAATTTAAGCATGACATTAAGGCTATATTACCTAGAACAGCTTAGTTACAGAAATGGTGGTATTCAGTGGTACATTATGAATTTCACAAGACATACTAAAGATATTTTGTTTGTTACAGTTACTCATTGCAATACAATTTGTTCATTAAGAACATATCATATGTATTGAACTGGTGCGACGTATCTTATGTGAATAAGATAGTTTTAATGGTTTTAAGGAAGGCGCTGAGGATTTCAATTAAAAGAAATCAATATCTAAATTAAAAACAATGCTATATACAAACAAAATTACTAATTTGTTTCTTTTACAATTGCAGTGAAGACCATTCTCCTGAAAAGAAGCAGCCAAATTTCAAGAACAAGGAAGAACTAAGAATTAAACTGCTCATTTTAGAAAAAAAGTAAGTAGAATATCGCCATAATATTTGTATTATTACTCAAATATACTGTAAAGTTAATTCACGCTCTTTCTGTGCCTAAAAATAGCGATTGTGCACCATTCTGTCCAAAAATCCCCATGTCTTAAAAAGCGATTTACAGCCAGAATGGCGCACAAATTCCTACTTTTGGACACACAAATTACCCAACTCAACCGCTAGAATTTCCATATTATAGAACAAACAACTGTTTTTATTGTATATATTAGATTTACTATTTGTACTTCTACACACCACTAGTTTATTTTTTTCTGTCATCTGAACCTGAGTTTAGTAACATATGAATTGAAGAATGCACATCCCTACTAGTTGTAGTTCCCAATGCACAATCAGACACCATTACATACATCATTTTACTCATACACTCATGCACACAGCACACATACATTGCAGAACACCCCAACCCATACCTTCTTTATTTTTTTCAACAGGCCCTAAAGAATGCCTACCAAAAGTCAAGTCCGTAGAAAGCAACACAGAAGTAGAGCAAATGAAAATAAAAGTGTCCAACATAAGCATCCATCTCTAGCAGAATTAGTAAAAAAAGTTGAAACAAAACAGCTAATACAGTCATTTAGTGAAACACAAGAAGTTTCAAGTAAAAAAACTTTGCCTCCTCTATCAAAATGTAAAACAAACCAAAAAACAATTAACAGAAATCAGCTAACACTACAGATAAAACAATTTCTTTAAATTTTAATATAGTGCAAAGTAAGCATACCAAGAAAAGTATTTTAGCCAAAATGTTCCGTCACAAAGTCCTTCAAAATCTTATAAAAACAGGAGAGAAATCAGGTTCAATGCTTTAAACCTATCGTAGGAAATTAATTTTAGAAGCGTTGATAGTGCAATTCTTCTCAAAAGAAAGTTATTTATTTCAGTGTTAAACAAAATGAAACCACTAACAAAACTAATAAATAAATTACAAAAAGGACTTCTCAATAAACGAAATGTCAACAGAAAGAACTTCTTAAGTATCTGCAGAGGTGAATGGAGTCACACTACGAGCACAGAACCATACTTTAATGAAGAAGCGTACAAACAAAAGCAAACAAATACAATTGCCATACATAGCAGTGGTCGAGGTTATGAAAAAGTTAATGATACCATAATGGAACAAGAAGTACTCCTTAGAAAAATATGCCCTGAAAACTTAGAATTACCCCTCCATTCAAATGAATCAGAACGTCTAGTGTACAAATGGCCATGCTCGTCAATATGTAACATTCCTAGACAAATGTTCAAGTCTTTACTCCAATTCCTCAATCAATATGTAAAAAGCAAAGACAAAATCAAAATTAAACTACTGTAAAATATGGATACCTGTCCAGTGCGCAAATACACAGGACTATAAGGACATTCATTGGCCTGCATTACAGGACCTACTTGTAAAACCATCTTCCATGATAACAAAAGAATATCAACACATCATTCAACTATAAGAAATCTAGTCTATAAACAGTACTACGCTAAAAGTTCTGCTTTAGCACTAGCAAATGTAAATAACATTCTTCTACATGGTACGGCGAAAGACCTATATCCAGAAAAAATATTTTGGAAGTGAAAGCCATTTACAGAATGAAATAGCTTTAAACCAAATTAGCAACAATTCTACACATGGAAACCTTTTGCTAAACACATACAAAAAAGAAATACTAAAATTTAAAAGTACATCAGCTGAAGTACCAAACCATGTGTATGTATGTTGCTGCAGAACTTTTTATAAAAGTAACACGAAAACTGTAGCCCTATCATATAAAATAGAAGAAAATGAAGATTCTAAATGGTTTGAATTAGCTCTCTACCTTGTAGCAGAAAACAAATACTAAATAAGTGACCCCTTAATACTTTGCAGTTACTGCACTACAAAACTTGACAACAACCAAACTCCTTCACGTGCTATCACAAAAAATGTGGAATTATACCCACTACCAAAACCCCTAAAACAACTTAATGTATATGAGAGCATCATAATTCAAACAGTACACCCATTTCAAGCAATAATATGCCTTCAACCAAAAACAGTAAAATTACCTCCCTCTGAATTGGTAAAAGGCATTCGTGGAAAAGCTGTTTATTTACTATTAGATCTAAAAGAAAAGGTGCATACTCTAGGAGTGCAACGTCCAATGCAGAGATCTTTAATTATCTTAGTAAATGGAGTAACTACAAAAGACAAAAAAATATGGCAACAGCTAGTAGATTTACATAAAGTTAGACAAGCCTTACAATATCTTAAAGAGAATAATGAATATTACAAATAAATTAATATTGATACACCTGAAATAATTCAAGAAACACAAGAAGCTTGTCAATTTGAGCTACTGGGTCCTGCTACAATATCAAATACTTTAGACCATCATACAATTCATCCTTTGCACTCTAATGACACCATAGAAGATGCACTGGAAACATACCAAAGGTGTCAAACAAAAGGATCACCAATCAGCATATGGGAAAAAAGTATAGAAGCACATGCTTTTCCTCTACTCTTTCCTACTGGCAAAGGAGGATGGTATGATGATAGACCTATTCAAATATAAGCTTCAGAATACCGCTCATTACGCATGTATTCTGAAGATCCCAGATTTAGACAAAATGTGGAATACATATTCCACCTACTCTTTGAAAGTGAACCAGCAACTTTATTTTACAGAGTTGCACACAAATTAAAATCAGGATGCCACTTTCAAAATTTGACAGCTACACAATTATTACAAAAAGTGCAACAAAAGGATTTTTTTACAATCAAATATTACAAATCTATTAGCAAATATGCGTGGTACTAAAGAGTACTGGTTTCAACGTCATGGAGATGTACGTTGTATGATCAGAAACCTTGGCCCACCCACTTGGTTTGTTACATTAAGTTGTGAAGAATATGCATGGGAAGATTTACATGATTTCCTACACATATCAAATAAAAACAAAACAAACATAGATATACTAACACCAGGAGAACTTTGTTCTTTGGATCCTGTTAATGTTTCAAGATATTTTCACCATTGCTTCATTGCTATGCTACATTTTATTTGTAATAAAACTGTTCCTCCCCTTGGAGAAGTGCAACACTTCTTTTGGAGAAAAGAATACCAAGCCAGAGGAGCACCACATATCCACATGCTTTTATGGATTAAAGATGCTCCTAAACTAAATTTGGTCAAGACAATGATGCCACTGTTTTACGGTTAATTGAAAAATATGTCACTTGTGAAATTCCATCAGAATCCACAAATAGTGATCTTCATGCACAAATTTTACAATTTCAAAGACATAAATGTGGCAAATATTGTCGTCACAAATACAAAAACAAATGGAAATACTACACCAAATGCCGATTTGATTTCTCTAGACCAGTTCCAAATACAGTTCAAGTGAACAACCTCATGTCTTCAGTTAGACATAGTGTTAAAGGTAAGTCACCTAAAAATACATATTACATAAAAAGAAAAGAAGAAGAAAAATATATCAATGATTATAATGCAATCATTGCCCACTTATGGAATGCAAACATAGATGCGCAGTACATTGCAGACAATTCTACTGCAGTTGCACGATATGTCACAGCATACTTAACCAAAGCAGAAAAAACAGAGCTCCAAGACCTCTGGGATGACCTGTCATCAGGTAAAACAGTGTCTCAGAAATTATACAGCTTGGGCATAAAAATGCTCTCCCATAGAGAATGTGGATCATATGAAGCAGCTGATCGTTTAACTGGTACTGCATTGTATGGTAAATCTGAAAATATAGTATGGCTAAGTCTTGGTCCAGATACATCTAGAAAAAGAGTTCTAAAAACATATGAAGATATAGAAACAATAGCCAAACATGATCCCAACAGCCAAGACATTTTAAAAAACAACAATTTATTGGACACATACTACCCAAACAGAAGTAATACATTGGAAACCATGTGTCTATACCACATAGCCTAAAACTACACATACAAAAATAATATAAAACCTGATGAAAAAAAAGGTAAATACAGAGTGACAAACTGTGAAGGCAGCTTAGTTAAACTCACTAAACCAAATTTAATTAATCATATCAAATTGTCATTGAAGACTCCTCGACATAAAGAAATATATTACATGTCCCTGAAATACTAGAACACTATGACTCATATGAAGATGCTTTCAAAGCAAATGAAAGCACTATAACTGATGTAAACTTTACACAGTACAAATAAAAGTTGCACAATGAACAGCAACACGAAGAAGAACTCCAAGCCCAACTAGATGAGGACACTCCTGACAGTAGTCAACCTTCTGTAACAGGAAGCCAAGAACCACTGGGAGAACCACTAATAATAAATGAGGCAAAATTAGCTATGATAGAAGTAGAAAACACCATGTGTCAGTATGAAGAAAAGGAAGACTTAACTATACTACAATCAAAACTAAACAATGAGCAAAGTAGTATTTTTCAAGAAGCAACAAAACAAATTGCACATGGTGTAAAACATGAAAATAAACAATGTTCCTGCCATAATTATAAACCTATACTACTGTACGTCAGTGGTGAAGCTGGTTCTGGCAAAACATTCCTAATCAAAATCATTAGTAAGTTCCTTCAACAATTGACAAACAACAAACTGTCAGCTGTTGTCACTGCCCCCACAGGTTTAGCTGCCTACAACATAGGTGGTGTCACTTTACACCGATTACTACTATTGCCAGTAGAACACCAGAACAAATTAGACTATTACAAACTTTCTGCAGAAGCTGCAATGGAACTACGCAGAGTATTGAAACAAATGAAAATTCTACTAATAGATGAAGTGAGCATGGTCTCCAAGCTAATGTTGGCTTTGATTCACCTCAGATTACAAGAAGTACTGAAAACAAACTATGAAGAGCTCTTTGCAGGAAAACACATTATTGTTTTCGGAGATCTTCTTCAATTGACACCAGTAAAAGGTGAGCCTATTTTTAAAACATTAGGACACAAACTCTGCCGTAAAACTGTTGGCAGCATTGGAAATGTCAACCTTTGACACCATATCCAATACAGAGAATTAACAGAAAATATACAGCAATCTGCAGATCTCACTTATGGCAACATCTTAAAAAGTATCAGAGTTGGTATACTCTCTAAAGAAGCAGAGACAATATTGAAAAACCGGCAAATTAATGCACTTTATGGCGAAATGCATGTGCTACAGATGTTATGGAACTATTAGCCCACAAAAATGTCAATTGTATGGCCTTAATGCCAACTCTTGCAAGCTGATTCAAATTCAATGAAATAATGTTAAGTAAAGAAATGCAACCAATAATGGAAATTAGCGCCACAGACAAACTAGATGTACATGGTATGACACTACCTATGTGTGACCAAGCCACAACAAAACTAAATAGTTTAGAAAAATCAATTTCAAACACAGCAGGCTTAGAAAAGATATTAAAATTATCCATTTTGTTTATTTGCGAACATTTCAGGACACCGCAAGTGTTCTTAGAACAGTTGAGCTTGCTTGCGAACAAAACGGACACATATTGAGTCCTCAGAACACCCCCCATTCAGTTTATTTAGAACATTTCAGAACACCTGTGATGTCCGCAGACAAATCGAACACAAAAAGAACGTCTACCACATAAAAAAGCACAACATTTAACCTATCTCATACCCTTCCATCCTCCCCAAACACTTCTACACACCAACACACTCTATTAAATACACATTTTCAACAAACTTTCACCGTGCTGTCCGCGGACGTCTGCGAATCCAAGATGGCGGGAGCGACCGAAAATCTGATGCGCTTCATGCTTAACACAGTCCAATCAGCAAACACGTTGCATGTCCACGGACATCACGCAAGCCGATTGGCCAATCAGGACACTGTCCGCAGAACGAACAGGGAAGTGTGTCCGCGGACCGAACACAGATATCACTAATTTTTTTTACCTACTTTTTGGTCATTGTAAAAAAAACTATTGGACGGATTTTCACCAATTTTTGTTTTGCCATTCAGTCTATGGGAAAAAAAAGTTGTTAGTAGCGCAACTTAACCATAACGTCCCTTTAACAAAGTTGTTTTACTGAAATTCATAGGTTTTTAGTAGCACAACTTAACCATAATATCCCTGACTTTAAACACATGTAACATAGAAGATACTGAAACCCTAGCTAGTGATTTCGATGTACGCGAACTACCGACATGTCTGCGGACACATCAAAAACCTGAGCGTGGTGAATGTAAATTTAAAAAGTGTGCCCCATTTCCCCTTTGAGGTTGGCTCTGAAAAGAGCCATTTTTTTTGTTTTTTTTGCAGTTGCTTGACAGACACCTGTTATTTTGTATTTTTTTTCTTCTTTTTTTCTTACTTTACTCCTAAAATCTTCACATAACCTTCTCCAAAGCAACCCTTACATTCCAAAACAGCATGGCATTTCCCATAAAAGATAAGGAAATGCCATCTTCTTTAAAATAATCAGCATTACTGGAATCAATAGTCTCATTATTACAGAAGAACATACCAGCTCTAAGCATGAAGGCACACATTCCTCGGTTGATTACACACCTAGCATTGTTTTGCTGAGGACAAAAAACGGAACTATTGTCCCATATTGCCCGAGGTAGTAATCCAGAAAGAATTACTTTGGCATTTGGAAGGATGTTCATTACTGCTTGAACCAAGTGTTCCAAATCTGCCAACAAAGTAGGGGCACTGACATAGCCCAAACGGAAAGCACCATAGTGCAAAACTACCACATGGGGACTGTTGATCCTGCCCATATCTTCACAAACTTGTACAATTCCCTGTACATCGCAATCAGGCACAGTGCTCCACACGACCTCCACTCCTTTAACATCGAAATTCTTTGCAACATGCCTGCATTGAGCATACTGTTGTAAACCATGCACAAACATATCTCCAAGCACCAACACCCTGACTTTCTCCACTTCTGCCATCTTCACTACACACAGTCTCTTTCAACACAAATTCACAACCTCAACATCTGATTGGCTGATCCCTACAGTCTTCTTTCCATGCTGGATTTGCTGGAAAACCCCAAATGTAGCACGCTCTGTCCATGGACAGCCGCGGTGTCCGCGGACCGCGTAACTCTTGGACAGCCCTTCTACCATTTCCACTTCACTCTCTCTGCCATTCCCTCATTGCATACAGCTAAGCAGTCACACAATACGGAGAACATCCTCAGAACACCCCTATTTTGTTTATTTTTTAACATTACAGGACACCGCGAGTGTTCTTATAACACATGCAACTTGCCAGCGAACAATACGGACAACGTCCTAAGAACACCCCCATTTTCTTTATGTACGAACATTTCAGGACACCGCAAGCGTTCTTCTGGCTCACTCTTTTTTCTTTTGCTGACATATCTAGGCCACATGGTTTTCTTCAGTAACAGTCAGAAACTAAAAATTGTATTTTATTTGTAGACGTATCCTACAAGTAGGTTCTTATAGTAATTCCCTTAGAGTCCAGTCACATCATATAAAACATATACATAGGGGAAGACACAAGCTTTAAAGACAGCATTATTTTCAAGCAAATAAATGATGATTTCTCTGTTTCAAAGCTGCTATTTACCCTATTTATATGTATATGGGTATGTGTTCTTGTCTCTTTCTGTTTTCTCTATAGTAATGCAATTATGTAATACATGGGTTTTATTAGCTACTTATTACATATTTCACAGTACACAAAAATCTATTAAGAAAACAATTATCATTTCATTATTCAACATATTAACATTACGAATATTATACCTTCATCTTGTACGCTGCACACAATGCTATGTTTCTGCATTAGTAGCTTAGTATACTAGATAGAACCCCATAATAGAATGCTATTTATATCAATGCATCGTTCAAAGCACTAATTAGGGTATGATATGTATTGCAATGATCCTTGACACTTTTTTCACAACATTATAATAAGAATCCCTTGTACACATATTTCATGAAAAGTACATACACATGTGATGTCATCAGTGATGTCATCAATGCCATTTGTGATGTCATCTTTGATGTCCTGGTGTTAGTCTTAGCAGTGCACGGTGGTGGTGCGAGTTATGGTTGCTTAGCTTACCATAACTTGGGAATTTCAGGGGTTTTTCGGTTTTACTTGGAACCATAATGTCCCTTTAACAAAGTTTTTTTTTATGAGCCCGCAAACAAAATACAAAGATGGAGTGTAAAAAGCAATTTCTCAGAGATGGCTGTACACAGAATGTTGCAAACTAAGGATCTATGGTCGTTTACAGTGAAGGTCAGCTGATGATTCGCACTATAAGGTTCTATTGTTTTTTTACTTTGACAGAGAGGGATCGTGCTAAAAGACTTCTTTTGAAGGAGTGTTGCAAAAACGTAAGACACGATAAGGATGAAACTTCTGAAGCCAAACCACTTTTATATATTATATCACTATGAGAAAGGTTGTTGGCAGAGACAGAGTCGTATTTTGGGACTGCACTACGCTTAGACAATGGAAAATGCCAATATAATGTAAGTAACCCTTTAGATTATTTTATACCGGAATATAATAACAATAGCGTGGCGTTAAAGTCCGGTTAAATTGTATTTGTTCCTTCAATGTGGCATAGTGTTTTCTACCGCACACTATTACCGCCGAATCGTTCCCCTGTCGCTTAGAGGGCTCTGAAAAAGGCAGAGGACAGAGGGTGGGTTAATGGGAATAAGTTAACATACTCCGTTGCACTATCCTCGCTAGCAAATAGTTTCACGCCCTAGTAAATAAAATGAATATTTTTAATGAAGATCGGCTGGTGAGACTAATTTATGTTTTTTAAAACAGGTATGTCCTCCCGTACTGTGAATGCCCCGATTTTCATACCCCGGCCGACAGATTATTTAACTGCCAGGTGCAGCTACATCTAAACAACTCCATGACCCTCACCATTTTATGGGACAATCGCCAAGGACCAATATGCCCATACGCGGTACTAGCGGCTAGAAGCAACATACCAACCATTATGGTGGTCTAATGCCTCGTTGTTGGAACAGCCTTCCGATTATCAGTGCCACCATAGTGCTTATTTTATCATAAACCAACACCCTGTGTAGCGCAAAGGAACAGCACCTGACTCAAGATGAATTTTTGCGGATCGACAGCAAAGACAAATGCAAATCGCTGAATATTCTCTAAACATTTGATGTCAAATAAAAGTACTTTACGAAATGTACAATCTTGCTGTTTGCTTTTAAATCACAGTTTCATATTCCGAATTGTGGCGCGCTGTGTTGTGAGATGATCTGTGTTGTTTTCCGGGTTCTGTGTAAAGTCGTGTAGGACTGGAGACGACTGGGCACGTTTAGCTACGCACCTGTACCGTCACGGAGAGAGACAGGGAATATGAATGCTTTGATAATGTCAGGCTTAGGGGCGGGAGATATGATTTAGTGTCACAAAAGCAGGTCAGCCAGGTCGATGGGGCAAGTGATAGGATTATCACATGATGTCGACGCACAGCAGCCTGATTTATCGTTTGTTTAGTGGACAAAAAGTCGGGTATGGGCCATAGGAAATTGTAATGTCAACCGACATAAAGAGGGTTCTTATAACACTTTCAACCTGACAACGAACAATATGAACAGCGTTCTCAGAACACCCCCATTTTGTTTAATTGCAAACATTACCTCCACGTCCACTCTTTCTCGTCCCAGTACTTACTTCATGAGGCCCCTGCCTCTGACACTGGACCTTCTTCTATTTCTTTAAATTCCTGTAACTCCTCCCCCACATCCACATCACTCAGTTTCATATTACCAAGCCAGAGCATGGGACCTTCCCTGCAGGGAGGGTGAGGAGGGTTGTGAGTACTGTGACGAGTAAGAGTAGGACTAGGAGTAATGAGGATTACCAGTAACTATTCAGAGCATTTCAGGACACCGCAAGTGTTCTTAGAACACATTCAACTTGCCAGAGTACAATTCGGACAGCATCCTCAGGATACCCCCATTTTGTTTATGTACGAACATTTAAGGACACCGCGAGTGTTCTTAGCTCAATTTTAGTTTGCTTGCAAGCAAAACGGACACATACTCCGTCCTCAGAACACCCCACCATTTAGTTTATATAGAACATTTCAGAACAGCCGTGTTGTCACAGACAAATCGAACACAACAAAAGCGTCTAGCATATAAAAAAACAGAACATTGAACCTATCTCATACTCCCCCACCCTCCCCAATTACTCTTACACACCAACACACTCCACTAAATACAATTTTTAATCCAAGTTTCACCACGATGTCTGCGGTCGTCCGCGAATGCAAGATGGTGGGCGCCACAGAAAATCTGACGCGCTTCACGCACCACGCCGTCCAATCAGCGAACACGTCGGGTGTCCGCGGACATCGCCCAAGCCGCTCGGCCAATCAGGGCACTGTCCGCGGAGCGAACAGGGAAGTCCATCCGCAAAGCGAACAGAGATATCTCTAATTTTTTTGCCTTACTTTTTGGTCATTTTTTTAAAAACTACTGAACGGATTTACAGCAAACTTGCAAATGCATGCTTTCGGGACCAAGCCCCCATTCCTGCCACAAATTTGGTGTAAATCCATCCAGCGGTTTGGGCTGTAGGCGTGCGCAACATTTTTTCCCATTATGTCTATGGGAAAAAACTAAAGTTTTGGGACCCCCCCTATAACTTTGCCCCCCTGGACCAAACCTCTTCAAACTTTGCAAAAAAATTCAGAGTGGGCCATATACAAAGTTTGGTGAGGATTCGTCCAGAGGGAGCGAAGTTATAAGCCACCCAAAAATGTTCTTCCTATGGAAACACCAACTTAACCGCTACTAATATATGTAATATATATATGTATGTATGTATGTATATTACCCTGCTTGCCTGTTAGGTTGCTCATCTCATAGGAAGAACACTTTTTGGGCAGCTTATAACGTCGCTCCCCCAGGACGAATCCTCACCAATCTTTGAAAAAAAAGTATATGGCCTGCTCTGAATATTTTTGTTAAGTTTGGTGAGATTTTGTGAAAGGGGGCCAAAGTTATAGGGGGGTCACAAGCATTTTTTTTCCATATACTGAATGGAAAAAGTTCTGCTCACGCCTACAGCTCAAACCGCTGGACTATTTTCACCAAATATGTGGCAGGAGCGGTGGCTTGGTGCTGAAAGCATGCTTTTGTAAATTGGCTGAAAATCTTTCCAGTAGTTTTTTTTTTAAAACAGGCAAAATGTAGGTAAAAAAAAAAATTGACGTTATATTTTCTTGAAACACCCGCCATATTGTATCCGCAGATATCTAAGGATAGCGTGGTGGTGAAAGCGCCTGGAAAACATGTTTTGGGGCATCTGGTTTTGGGTAGAGGGGCTGCAAGGGGTGGAGGAGTGAAAGATGGTTCATATGTTGTATTTGTTTAGGTGGAAGAAGACTGTGTTGTGTTTACGGTGTCCGCAGATGGCATGGCCATTTCCATGTAGATCATCTGGCGAGTAGGTTATGTGGTGACTTGAGGCAGGCTGTACTATGCTGTGGTGATTGTGACCAGCTACTAGAGTCTTGGGTGCATGGCCGGAGGCAACACACTCAAAAGTCCAAGGGTGTGCCCACTGGTTGAAGTACTGTAATGGTATGTGTAGAAAAGTGGAGAGGGCCTCAACTAGCTAGCTTAATGGACTCAAGAGTCTGCTGACTGGTTGTGCGTACTGGAAAACTATGTGTACAGAAGTGGATAGGGCCTCAAGGGTATGCCTTATGTGTTTGGGTTGTGGCCACTGGCCAGATTCTTGGGTAATTTACTGTATTATGTTGTATTGTTTGTGGGCAGTTAGTAGAGTCTTGGGTGCAGAGGGCATGCATCCAAGACTATGTTCATTGGCTGTAAGTACTGTAATAGTTTGTCAACTGAAGTGGATAGGGTGTCAGGCGGCTGTGTTATGTGTGTGGGTTGTGGTAAGGGGCAGATTTTTGCATGAATTGCTGTATTATGCTGCAGTGGTTGTGGCAGGGCCTAAACTCTTGGGTGCATGGCTGGAGGCTGTAGGCCATAGTCCATGCACCCAAGACTCTAGGCCCGGCCACAACCACTGCAGTATAATACATCCATGCACTCAACATTTTGACAGTGGTAGATGGATTGCATAGGAAGCCATGCAGCCAAGAGTGTGTCCACTGGCTGCAGGTAGTGAAATAGTATATGTACACAAGTGAAAAGGGTATGTTGCAGGTGGCTTGTTGGATTGTCCTAAGATTCTTGGGTGTATGATAGTCTATGCAGTGGGAGGTAATTGTGGCCAGTAACTTCAGTCTTGGGTGCATGCACCCAAGAGTCTGCCCACAGGTTGAAGTACTGTAATAGTTTATCTAGAAAAGTGCACAGGGCCTTAGGTGACTGGCGTTTTTGATCTAAGAGTGTACTGACTGGTTTTACATACTGGAATACTATGTGTCCACAATTGGACAGAGCCTCAGGTGGTTGTCTTATATGTGTGGGTTGTGGCAGTGCATAGATTGTTGGGTGCATGCCTCTATTATGCTGTGTTGATTGTGACCAGCTACTAGACTTGTGGGTTTATGGCTGGTGGCCATGCACCCAAGAGTCTGCCCACTGGCTGTAAGGAGTGTAATAGTATGTGTACACAAGTGGACAGGGTGTGTGTCAGGTGGTTTGTTGGAATGTCTCGAGATTCTTGGGTGTATGATACTGTATGCAGTGGGAGGTAACTGAGGCCAGCTACTATATTCTTGGGTACATGGCCAGGGGTGATGCACTCAAGAGTCCAAGAGTGTGCCCACTGGTTGAGGTACTGTAATGGTATGTGTATAAAAGTGGACAGGGCCTCAGGTGTCTGGCTTATTGCAATCAAGAGTGTGCTGACTGGTTTCATGTACTGTAATACTCTTTGTACAGAAGTGGACAGGGTCTCAAGTGTATGCCTTATGTGCTTGGGTTGTGGCCATTAGGCAGATTCTTGGGTACTTTACTGTATTGTGCTGTATTAGTTGTGGGCAGTTAGTAGAGTCTTGGGTGCAGAGTCCATGCATACAAGAGTCTGTGCATTGGCTGGAAGTACTGAAATAGTATGTCAACTGAAGTGTATAGGGCCTCAGGCGGATGCGTTCGGTGTGTGGGTTGTGGTACGTAGGCAGATGTTTACATGCATGGCTGTATTATGCTACAGTGGTTGTGACCAGGGCCTAGACTCTTGTGTACATGGCCGTAGACCATAGTCCATGCACCCACGAGTCTATTCCCTGGCCAGAACCACCACAGTATAATACAGCTATGCACTCAACATTTAGACAGTGGTATATGGATTGCATAGGAAGCCATGCAGCCAAGAGCCATGCACCCCCTGGGTGTCTTCTTTTTAGAAATGCATGGGTTCCCTGTTTTCTTTGGTGGCTGTGACACCCCAGGCAAGAATCTGTCGGTTGGCCAGATGTCCAAAACCAGTATTCCCCATGGCGTTCAATGTATCAGTGGTTTATTCTATTCCCTTTACAGCCTGTTCAGTGCACCGACACATGTGAGGTACCGTTTCTGTTGGGATACTTGTGGGAACATGGGAAGGTAGAACATTTGTTGTTTTTTCTTGGTTTTCAGAACGTTTTCGCACATGTCCTACTGCACTTTGCAATATCAGCAAACGAATGAGCAAGGTCATGTAGATCTATCTGCTGTAGAGCGGCCACTGCTGCATCCCTGGGTGGGTCACCCCGTGTGTGGGTGGACACAGAATTATCAAAAAATCTGTTTTACTGCAATAAAGTTTTATTTTTAAGTGCAGTTTGTGTGGCAATACACTGCTGTTTTCAAAGAACATAGGACATTCAACATTAAGGACCTACAGAGTGTAGTATCTGAGTAGGAACAATCAAGTAATTAATATGTGAAACAATCTAATTCTTATGTTTGTTAATTCTCTATGGACTCCTTGGGAAGTGTATTGTGCCCACACCCAATGGGCCACCTACCTGTTCATGTTTCCACTAAACTCTCTAGCCTCCTTCCCAAGGGATGCAGCAGTGGTCGCTCTACAGCAGATAGATCCAACTGACCTTGCTCATTCGTTTGTTGATATTACTGTACCCACCTGGGCAGAGCAAGGCAGAGCAAGGCAGTAACCAGGTACCCTTCCGAATATTAGTCTACTGCACTTTGCTACACAGACCTTTCATTTCACAAACTTGACCTACATTTAATCGCTGCTTTAGGCACACTGCACTTTTTTAACCTGCAGAAGTCGCCTATCCTTCAAAAGTTCTGCCAGTGCTCTTTCATAAAATGTATGCTTGCCATTCTACACCACATTAGTTTTCCTTATTTTCAAATGCTAAATACGTCAGTTTAGTCTATAGGCATAAACATCCTGTGTGCCATGGCTCCATTTTTGGCTCGTGGTATTGCTTGTTTTTAGCCGGTCCTATAAGAAAATAAGGAATATTGTTTACCTCGCAAAAAACTGATGACAACCTTATAAAAATATGTTTTTGTTTCTACTCAACCTGTTCTTGAAAGCTTGGCAAATGATGAATTCAGAACTGAAAACCACTTGTTCCTAGCTCTTACAAGAGAAAACCACAGGCTTCTTTGTACATATTTTTCTGAAAAAACCCAAAGCTCTCTCTTTTGTTATTTTCTCTCACCCCACTACAGAAAACTCAAATTCCTTGGTGGCATTATGACCACATATATGTGGGAAGAAACAAAAGGGGTCACATTTGGCCGAGATATATCTTGTAACAAAAACGTTGCAAGGGGTTGAATGTGGCACCGAAATCTCCCAAAAAAGGCTCAACACTGTGAGCGAAAACCCTCAGCTTTTAAGGGGTTAAAGTCCTAGCTAATGAATGATAGCTTGAGTCACTGCCAATAATAAGCACAACTTCTCAAATACTATATGCTCTAGCTAAATGCTACTTTTTTTTTCCACGGTGTGCTTGTCTGGACATGCATGTGTTTATATGCACCCCTTTTGTTGTTTTGTTGTTGTATTACTATCACATTGTAACTGATGACCACAAATGTAATTCCTATTAATTAATTAGGTCATCATACGTGTTGTGTTTTCACTTAGGCTGAGATCACACCGTTGATCCAAAGTTAGCCTCAGGATGAAAAATGAACCATGTATTCAGAGAACAAAAACATGGAAGGCACTGCTTGGCTAAAAAATAAGGGGCCGATTCATGGAACAAATGTGCGCCGAAAATCTAGGCGCAAGTTGGCGCAAGCGTGAAAAAGCAAGCGCAAGCGTATGCATGCGATTCATGGAAGGGCCTCCGCGTGTTTTCCCCGGGATGTGCACCAAATCCGTGCGTGGTGCACACACGTCATTGCAACATCCCGAACGCTGTGTGAGACGCGCAGAGGGAAAGCACACAACGTCGGCGCACACACCAAAAAGGGGGCGGGACACGGGGCGTAACACGCGGAATGGGGAACAACGCGTGAAAAAGAAGGCGTAACTGGGGAAGTACTGTAAGGAAATACACGGAACGCCCACACGCACGCGAACAACATGTATTCATGGAATCAAATATGGGAAACCCACGCACGCTAAAAGATGCACACATGCGTCAACACGTCCACCACTCGAAGGCAGGCAGAAGCGTCCCCATGCGCAGTATAAAAGTGTGCACACACATCAAACACGTATTTACAGCTACGATGAATGCCCCATTTGTTGCAGCACTGATCATGAGACACCGCAGGAGGAGGAGAATAGCCAGGCCCCGCATTTTTTTGCCCCAGACCAGCCTTTTTGGGATGCCTGATGACCAGGTCTATGGCAGGTATAGGTTTCCACCTCATATCATCCTAGACCTGGTCAGAGAGTGGGAAGATGACCTTACATCACCCACCCTGTGCTCCCAAGCATTGAGCCCCTTGGAGAAGATGCTCAATGTCCTGCATTTTTTGGCCACTGGGTCATTTCAGCGGACAACTGCCATAGTAGAGGGGTCTCGCAGGCCACACAGTCACACTGCCTACACCAGGTGTTGACAAACATGACTGCGTGCCCCTCAGCCCGCAGGCACATATACATGCCCAGAACACCCGCAGAAAGGCAGGCTGTGGTCCAGGACTTTTACAGGGTGGCACACTTCTTCAAAGTGCTCGGTGACATAAATTGCACCCATGTGGCCCTACATCCACCTAGGGCCACTGAGCACATCTATCGAAAACACAAGCACTGGCATTCCATCAACGTGCAGGTTGTATGCAATGCCAAGGGAATCATCACCTCTGTCTATGCAAACTACCCTGGGTCTACCCATGACAGTTTCATAAACAGAATGTCCGGCCTGAGCCGGGACCTGGAAGCTAGGAAGCATGGCGACACATGGCTCCTAGGTGAATACAAATGCCTGTGCACATGCATGCATGTCACACACAGACAAATACACAAACCCAAATAATCACAACCATTATCACCTCCCCAGGGGACAGTGCCTACCCTCTGAGCAACCACATGATGACGCCAATCCAGAACCCCACCACACCACCACACCACCCCCGGTAATATACAACGCTGCCCATATTGCAACCAGGGGCATATTGGAGCGCACATTCGGAGTGCTCAAGTCACGCTTCCGCTCCCTTGACCGCTCTGGCGGACCGTTGCTATATGCACCCCCAGTAGTGTGCAGGATCACTGTGGCAGCATGTGTTCTGCACAATGTTGCAACACGGCGAGATGTACCGGTGGACATGGTGGTGTCCCCAAATCCCCAACCACATGCACAGCCGCTGCCAATGGGAGGTGAAAGGGCACGTGGCAAGGCAGCCCGGACCCAGCTTTTGGCCACATTCTTCACCTAAACTCACACCCCTGCGGAGTGCACACAGGCCTGGCACATACCAGGTGACAATCGATGATGACAAATAGCCACCCTGAGAATGTTGCCATGGAAGTGCTACATTGTGTGCATCCCTACCTACTTAAACATAACCAATCCTGTGTGACCAAAAGGAACACATGCAAGGTGTGTATCACACCCCCCACCCGCAAAACATCTCATGACAATCCCTGGTATGTGACCCAAAACCTCCCAACGCACATCACCCTTGTCTGCCACACCATGACATGGCATGCAATAGCAAAAGCCCAACACATGACCAATAAGATACGAAGTGACATGTGATACATGGAAAGTGGCCAACATGGAATCAGATTAAATGACTGACCAACAACCTCCCTCACATACCAAGTCATACACAAATGCTTTCCACCAGGGTTAGCATGAAGAAAACACTGAATGCTTGTTCACATGCACATTGGGCAAGGCAACATCGCTACTCCCGACACTGTGTGCTGTGTGTGTCTCCTGCAACACACTGCTCAGCACACAGCACAGTGAACAGCCATTGTGTTGGGGATACACCTTGAGCATCACATGAAAAGGACAAACAACATAAACAACCAATTGACGCATGTACAGGATCCCCAAATGGTAATACATCATGCGCTGCAGGGACACAGCGTGTCTGAGAAGGCAATCTGTGTGCACCTGTGGTCATGGAAGGGTGGTTGTATGTGTGGTGGAGCATTGTGCAACTGTGTGTGTCAGTAGGGACATGCACTCAATATATGCATGTGAAATCAAGTGACCCTCAGTGTCCTGTACACATCGTGAACATTGCCCATGTGTACACCCCAGCATGTCAAACCAAAACAATACCCTGACACCTGAAAAGTAAAGACAACACAGGAACAGGCATCAACCAGCAGAACACATCATGTACATAGTACCCCACAATTATAATGTCAGAGAGTGTCCAAACACTGTAGCCCAAGCCAACTGTCCAACAACAAAAGGCCCTCCCTCATTTACACATCACGATGACCTTCTGAACAACTGTGTCTGGGGTATGTAGCCTTCTTCCTTCAAGTCTACCTGGCTACAGGATCACCCTACCCCTTAGTCTCCATGTTCCATCTTGCGTGTAAATAGGGTCCAGCCCCCTCAGAGGCCACCTTGACTGGTAAAAATACCAAATCGCAGAGAACTCCAAGGAGCCAAATCCCCAAACCAGGGAAAAAGCCTGTAGGCACCAAGAAAAGCCTTGAAGAGTCTCCAGTGGATGTCTTGAAGTAGCAGAAAATGTCAAAGCACATGTCCAAGTTGAATGATAGAACAACCAAGGTAGCACAGTCCAACAATGGTTCAACAGGATGGGTACCATTTTCTGTACATAATATACAATGAGGATGCAAAAACTGATGTGTAGTGTCACAGCTCCGGTGTCCAGGTGCAGGAGTGGCACGAACCAACCACCCCCTCCGTGGTCTGTGCGCCTGCAAGCTCAAATTTACACATGCCTCTGAGACCCCGGCGGGGAAGGAGGGTCAGGGATCTGTTGTTTGGACAGGCATTGGAATTCAGGATAACCAGAAAGAGGGGCAGGAGAGGGGAGTTGGATTGGCAAGGGAAAGTGTGCAAACTACAAAATACAACTATTGACAATAACACATACTCAATCAGAGAAAACATGTTCATCATGCACATTGTACAGAATGAGTCAATTGCAGGCCAAAGAGAGACTTATCTCTGGGGTGAGTGCTGGCCTCCTGCCTGCACACTCTCAGGTCCGGTAACAGGAGCAGTTCAATTCTGCAAAGAGAGCATGAGTTACTAATCTGTGTGTGTTCATAACACACACACACACAGCACCATTCATGCTCCAAAGTAAGTGACTTTACCACAAACATTCTTGTCTGCTGCTTTGTATGTATACATTAGTTTGCTTCCGTGATGGTTCATCCACTGTCAATGAAGTAAGGCAGGAGCACGTGGGCGCACAGGAAATGGAAGACCAATCCGTCAAGAATAACACATGATACAATGGTCCCTGGGTGAGCTGCTAGACGCGTATAGCGAGGTGCAACTTCAGTACAAGTCATGTTCGGGCAGTCGCGGATCTCAATAGGTACTGCACATGGAAATTTGCACAAGCAAATGACATGCACTGCACACAAGTCTTTGCCTCGCTGGGTGTCCCTGTGTGCAGTATCAATTTCTGGCTAGGAACGCTACTGCGCTAATAACTCTGCTTCAATGGAGCAGGGGGGACTCCAGGATATGTTCGACGGCCCCTGCGTGTGCCCCTGACAACTTGTAAAGCTACATGCCATTTGTCCCTCAACACATCTTAGCTGTACTGTGCCCTTCTACAACAATGCCTGGGCAAACTCCCCAGCACTGGCGCTACTTAGCATGCATGTGCAAGTGGCGTGGTGGAAGGTTTGCTGCGGTGTAGCCCCTTCTGCTGCAAACCTTGCTTCGGAACTCCTGGAAACACGTCTGCTTCTGTCAGACGTCTGAGCACAAGCTCTGTGCTTCTGGTTGTGCACAAATGTGCACGTCTGCACCACCGAACGTGGCCAGGTCTCAGTAGTACTTGGCCCTGTGTCTGCTTGCAAATGTAGTCTGGAGACTCATTTTCCTTCAGAAAGCTCATAAAAGATATAATTAAGGCTGGAAAGTGCCTTGTGTGTGTCTTCATGCTGGTTGTCACTGGGCCATGTTAGAGACCAACATCCTAACTCATCCGACCATCAGTGTGACTTTGACATGCAAAGGGTACAGGCTACTGTCTACAGCATAAAGTGCATTAAGCACATATACAGGCAAGAAAAGAACATACATCACAATCCACATCAATTCATTCATTACAGACAAATTGATTAGAGACATGGCGAGCATAAAACCCACCCAAACCCCACTAGGGCTGTTAACACAAGTAGTACAGCAGCAAACAGGCCAAAGATATGACGAAGGTCCAAAGCTCTTGTGTAAATGGCTGTTACACCAAACCATCCTTGCGAGCCCATGGATAAGGGTAGCAGGAGTGGCCTATGTGAGTCAGGACCCCAAGCTGCAACCACATCCACGAGACAAGCCTGAAGGGCACAACTGGAACAGACAGTGAATGCTTTCAAAAGCCACACACCACCACACCGTCACATGAATGCACAATAGACAAGCAATTTTAAACTATATTAACTAATTAAACTATCAATAAAAATCTATATTACCTCATTAAACTAACTATCAAAAACCATATTAACTAACTAAACTAAAAAGAAAAATCAAAAATGCCCAGATATGACCTGGGTGGGAGGGTGGCACCCAGGAGGGGGGAGGTACAGGGTGCTCCTCAACACCCACATGCGATGATGTTGAGACAAAAAAAACCTCCATGGGCTCAACGCCTGCACAGCACGAACTTTGTGGGAGATATCTCGTCGTCCGAGTCACCCTTTGGCTGAAAAGGTTGACGTGGCACAGTACCATGACCATGCCTAGGTGCAGCTTGCCCCTCGTCGGCAGCAAGTCTGTGGGACGGGTGAGCCTGGTTCTGTGTGGCGATGACACATAGGTCAGCATGTAGAACCTCGCGTGATACGCGTGCTTCCACTTGCAAGGTAGCATGTGTAACACAGAGTTCTTCCTGCGTGGTGTTAATGGGAAACCTGTGCAGTTCCCTCTGGGACCACTGCAAAAGATTTAGGCTTACAGGTGTTTGGCAGTAAACCCACTCGGTAGCAGTCTGTACCACACAGGTTCACCTGGTAGCTGTGGCTGAGCAGTCAGACTTCCCTCAAGAAGAGTTAGGCAGTATATAGAGTATACAAGATAGGGCAATTTACACAGTAGAACAAGCAGACACGGAACACAGCTTGGGTGTAAAGATATATAATTATTTATTTTAAGGACACATCTATGAAAACACTCTGGCACTAATACGGCAAACAACTTCAATTACAATTACTATAAGTATATCAATCCCCTAACAATATTTCGACAATTCTAGGTTCAACGGCACCACTTATTTGCAGACAGAGGTGAATGCTTTAACCTAGATGGCACTCTATAATTTGTTAGAACGGGAGTGAAAAGGCAGGGTATGAAACCAACTCGGTACCAACACTTTTACAAAGCAAATGCAAGGCCCGCAAGGCAGGGTCTACTGTGGATTAAAAAGTTCAGAGGCCGGGCCCACTCGGAGAGAGGCAAGGCGATATGTCCCAACAAGTACCACAGTGGAAACGCACTTCGAGTCTTTGTAGCAAGTTGTCACAGAAAGGTTGGACCAGTTTAGAACAAAAAGTTAAGAAGGTCTGGAGGCGTCCCAATGGAAAGGTAAGGATTTAAGACACCTCACTCTAACCATCACAAGGGAAGCCAGGTGGACACGGTACCGTAAGTGCAGAGACAGCTCCGGCGGGGGCAGTTGTTCCTGGTGGTGGATGCAAGTCGGGGCTTTGCCAAGAGATGAGATGATCTCGTCGTCAAAGGAAATTTGAAGATCGTTGCACCACCAGGGAAGAGACCAGCCGCAGAGTGCTCCGTCACAAGGCACCAGCTTTTGGTCGCGGTATGGGCTAGTGGCTATCCGGTTGCCAGGGTGCTCAGCATGGGAAATTCGACCACTACGCCCTGGCAGCGAAGAAAAAGCAAAGGGACTGGTTGTTCCCACCAGTCAGGGGGAGAAGACTCTCCAGCGGGGAGATCTCCTCTGTCATTGGGAAGTGGTGAGTCAGTTCAGCAGGGCTCCACCGGAGGTGTCGTTGTTGCAGGTCGGCTCAGCCTTACCCTCGTCGGATTCTTAGGTCCTGTGGTGACTTCTGAAGATCCAGTCCCAAAAGCCCTGCTTTTATGCAGCAAACCCCCATTCATTCAGCCTAGCTGTCAATCAAAACACGCTAAGTGGTGAGCGGGGCGGCTCACCACTTGGGCCAATCACACCAGAGTGCGACTTGAGTTGGCAAGGCACCTCAGTCCAGGGTACCTAAACCCCCTCCGACACCCCCTGTGGTACCCAGACAGAATGGCACCACTTTGGAGAGCTTCTGTGCAGAAGCCCACTAAAAGTGGAACAAAGGCTCAACCTTTGGTTCGGAGTTACAGAGGTGAACACAGACGCCATTTTAAAAACCGAGTTCTGGCAGAAAATACCGACCGGTAGATTTCTTTAAGACAAATAAACCGGCGGTATGTTAGAGACTAACGGAAAAAACTATTAGCCTCCAAAAATGGGAAGAATCCCATAGAGTTATATTCGGGGTAGAATATAACAAGTAGTTTCCACTGCCACCAGCCAAAACTCGACGAGGGGGGACGGGACAGTGCCCCCTCGAATAACAGACCCAGGGGCAATCGAATTACCCCTACTAGTACGTCCACAATAGGATGGTTTGTACTAGTTCTGTTAGTAAATTTAGGTCTAGTAAAGCCAATGGTGACTTTACATGCCCTGGGAGACAGTAGTCAGTCCCAGGGTATGGAGTGTATGGTGGGGGTCCTCTAGGACGCCCCAGTGTTACGGCACGGAGGGTGCGGTGTAACACACATAGTAAAACACATGAGACCCTATGGAGTAAAAGACCCCATAGCCCATAGAACACATTGACATTCACAGGAATCAACCACATTCATGTCCAAGAGTGGGAAAAAAGAGTCTCACTCTTGGCAGGATGGAAAAAACAAACACCAGAAATCCAGCAAAGCTGCTGGGGGACTCACTAGGTTAGGAAATTCAGCCTAATCAGAGAATTCTCCCTAACACGTGGCCTGGCTGGACAACTGGTATAACTCCCGGCAAGCACCTAGCTAAGCCGAGATGGTACTCTCTAGCTTCTCCAACGTCTCCTCTGACTGCCTCCTCTGGGTCATCATGAGCACAGCCAGAGTAGATCTGAGGGATTCAAAGTCAACCCTCATGGCCTCCATGTGTGCCTCTGCGTGAGCAGCAATTGCCTGACGCAAATGCACCATTTCAGCCCGGCGTGCCCTTTCAGAGGCTTCCATGCCCAGCCTGAGCGAGCGGGCAGTGGTCTGTGCTGCCCGCTGCTGGAGTTCTACCTGCCTAGCAGGGGGGAGCACGGATCGGGCCACACGTTCATGCTCACAGCAATGTTATCAATTGCTGCCCCCTGGTGTTCTGAATTGGCAACCGTGGCTTGCTCCAACTCAGTATACCCCAGTGGCGCATGGCCACCGCATTGCTGGGCTTGACACCTGCAGGGCCCAAGGACCCGCCGTCCTTGTTGGGTTGGCACCGCCCACGGCTGCAGGACTACATTCCCCCCATAGACGTGATGCCCCAGGCACATCAGCAACTGGTGTGGAGGGTGACCCTGCGTCCCAATCCACCACAGGCGGAGGTCCCACCACTGTCTGGCCCCTCAGTGCAGGTGTCACAGACAAAGGAGTGTCCACACCAGAATCACTCACCCCTGACAAATGGACCCGATGCACATCCAACTCGACATTGTCGTCAGAGTGATCATCCAGGCTAGACTCATTGCCAGCCATAGACAAGATGGTCTGTAACACATGTGGGTTCTCGTGGTCTACCACCCCACGACCCCCTCTTGTGCCGGGTTGCTGGTGTGATAGCAAACCCGTGTCTGGCATGACAACACCATTCTCTGGCTCCATTGCGTCATCATCTGAAAAGTGGAGAAAAAATGACATTAGTAAACATGTCAGAAGCACATAACACACACACACATATAGACATCACACAGACAGCCAACACATGAAGCAGACATGTCACACACACATGAGAACCTAGCATGCATGCCAGGACACTTTGACATAGCATCAGCGAGTATGCATGTAGAACGGTGTAACACAGCTCACAAGTGGGTTGATGCAGTGCAGAACATGTGCACGTTACCCACTATCTACAGGAACAAGTACATCATGATGTGCATCAATAAACATGAAGGCAGTGCAAGGGCAAGTTCAGGAATCACGTGCAATGTGCATGCAATGGGTTGCATGGCTACAAGCAACCCCCCCAAGTGAAAATGCAGGGATACATTGCATGGCAGAAAAAGGGTGACCAGAGACCTGTGTATTGGCAGACAGTGTTGACTAGCATCAATTGCATCATCTGAGTCAACACAGCACATGATGATGGGACAGTAAGCATGGCACATGATGAACCCTCAGTAGTACACCCATGTGTGCAGAAGCCACTACACCAGTTGAACAGAGTCAGTGGGCCTGAAACAGGGGGAGGCCTGTGCCCCACACAGACTGTGACACCCTAAAAATGTGTGTGATGCAGGACTGAGCCAGTGTGGGTATGGAATGGATGATCAAATGCCATGAAATGTTGGTCATCCTGGACACGGACTACAATGATCATCCAGTCAAGGACACATAGGGGCATGCATGGAATGAACATGGAGTATGAATGGGCACTCATGTCCCTGCGGAGCATCTGCCATCTGCACAGTCCAAGTGAGACACCGTGCATGAAGGACAGAGGATGTACCCCACTGCATGTGTCTGGCAGGTTGGCTGGTGGAAGTGTGCATGTACACAGGAGTCTTAAACAGACCATTACAGTACGCCAACATGATGCACACCAGTGCAATGGTGAAATTGGGGTGCAGGGGGGTGGAGGGGCAAGGGAGCATGCCTACATGGAGTGCCCCACATGCAGGCAGAGGACACATGCACGTCAGTCATGCAATGACATAGTCCCAGTGCTGAGAGGAAAGACACCCTAGGCTCCATGCAGAAGGGCCAGTGAGCTGGAATATTGACCGGAGGTACAGCCGGGTGAATAGCATATGAGTAGGGTGCAAGTGTGGTGATGAGGACAGTCCCCATCTGCTCTTCATGCCCACTATCCTACACAGCAGGCACGCATCAGTGAAGCATTGCATGACTTGCACATGAGAACCATGTACACATGACATGTAGTGGCAGTCAAGCACAACACATCACACAAGCAAAACACGCATGTCCTCGACAAAAACGCAACAACACTCACTGGATGGGGCATCAAAGTCCAGCATCTCTCCCACTCCTTCAACCATTCCTGTCGGTATGAACTCCGCAACGACTGACTCGTGCGGAGTGAGGTCTTCCTCCTCAGGTGGGAGGCCCACTGCTAGTCACCAGAGTCAAGTGGTAATTAGAGGCATGCTTCGCCTTAGTGCTGCGTTTGAAGTCATCCCAATGCTTTTTGCACTCTTGAGCTGTGCGCACCTCAAGGCCGAATGCACTCCCATGATCCGCAACTTCCTTCCAGTGGGTATTATGATGGGCAGCAGTAGTTTGACAATTCGGCCCCACTAGCATGTCACGGTTGTGTTCCCGCATGTATTCCACAAGGAAGTCCAGTTCCTGCATGCAGAAAGGCTTCTTCCTCGACGTACCGGAGGCCGTAGCTGTGTCTGGGGTCCCAGCCTGTACTGCAGGTGCAACCTTCCTCCTCTTGGACGCTGGTCCGGACCCTGGCTGGCAAATGCCACCCTGATCAGTATGGGCAGTGGCACTGGTGGTATGAGCCAAGGGAGTGGCAGGTGGAACATGGACAGAAGCCCTGACTTGCGTCAGTGGCTGCTGGGTGCCCTGGAATGGACCCTGCGCAGCAACATCTGCTGTGCCAGGGTCATTGACCGGGACTGTCCTGGTTGGTAGACTCACAACCGGGGTGGTGTCGGCTGCATCTGCCCATGCACTGGCCAACACCCGGCTGGTTGAGGCAGCATATGACATTACTGCCCCAGGGACATGTGCCTCGGACCGGTCAGCCCTGCGTGCACCTACAGAGTGCCTCCTGACCTCATGGAAATCTTCCATGGACTCTTCAAGTGCCAATGCAGCCTGCGCTGGCAGACCCTGAGCCTGGGTGGTGGTGTCCACAGCTGCACTTGCAGCTACCACTACCCTTGGGCCCGTGGCAGTCGATGAAACGGACTGCTGGGTCACATGGGTGCCAGATGCAAGAACTGTATCTCCCGGAGCTGCAGTGGGTGGTGGCATGACTGCACCAACACGTGGCACAACATCGTGCCAAGCTGGCGCACCCCTGCCTCTTCCCCTATGCAGCCAACCTGGTCACCCCGGCCACGTCCCTGACCACGCCCGCCACATAGAGTTCACCCAGCTAAGGCACCCCTCACCTTTTGTGGCCTCCCAGCCATGGCACAGATGGAGTAGTGCCGGCACAGATATAGTAGTGCCAATAGGAGGTGTACACGACAATTGTCCTGGGCAATTAGGGTGAAGGGGTTGGGATACAAGATGTTAACAGCACCCCTGCACCTGCAAGGCTCTATGTGACCCCGGTGATAAATTGACGGGTCACGCAACGCTCAGGCACCCCAAAACTGCAGTAAAACCATGCACGCAACCCCCAGTAGCCCGCGTGTGTGGAATTAACCTCCCGCAGAACGCAGTAGCACCCAGGGACGCGAAAAACACATACATATATAGTAGCGCAGTATTTGCTTGTCAGCTCCACTGGATTTCCTAACAAGTGGTGCATGCTTCTGTACAATGGAATGGCTCAGGCTGCGGTAACCATCAAGACTTTGCTCTCTAATCCAGACTTAGCAACAAAAAAAAATCTTTGAATGCGACTGGATTAGGAACCTTGCAGCTTGTCAGACCTACAAAGACTTTGATAGTGCTATATTTGGATTGAAGAAATACAAAGTCATGGCGGAATATTTAAATAAATGCCTGTGACCTCAATTACGGTGACAATATATGAGAGTTAGATTTAACCTGTGCACACCCGCAATGTATTACAGAGGAGAAATCTAATTGCCCCAGATGAGAATTTCTGTCAATACTGTTTAAATTTACAACAGGCAGAAACTCTTGAACATCTGGTTGTTGCTTGCACTGGCTTACAGTCTATGCGCATGAAACTATTTCAAAACGTACTTATGTTACCCTCTGAGCCTGATGAGGGAACACTTTGGAAACTCCTCTTTACAAGTCCTAGATTGGCCGTGAATGTAGCAATTGTACACTTTTTGGAGGCAACTGTGCCAGAATTTTCATGTACATAAATGTTAAAATGACCTAAAAAAAGTAGCGAAGTGAAAAGTATTTAAAAAATTTGGAAACTATTGTATATTGATGCTATGCAAAATGTAATATCTTATTTGCTTGTGAAAACAAAATGTTAAATATTTGAGAAGTTGTTTTTAGCAACTAAACAAATAAAAAAAATAAACACATATGCGTGGGACACGCAGGCTACTATGACCTCGAAAACGGGTACGCGATACACAGGGGCACCCGCAGTGAGGAAAAATAGCATGCGCAACTCACCGTCAGACTAGCGTGATAATGAAAAACACGCGTAGCCAATACCCAGCCAGAAAAAGAGATACGTCATTGATCCGCTGTGAAGTTGTGATGGTGCGGGAAACAAAACAAAGTAGCAACACACACGTCGGTCTCCACGAAAGGCACGTACAGCGAACTGCTGGCCCCACTCACCTTTAACCTGTGCTGAGGGAAACGCCTGCACGCGTCACGTCACTTATGCACTTAGGCCCTTTCCCCGGATTACACGTATTAACACGCGGACGTGCTGTTTTTTCATGTGCCAAATCACTCCATATCAAGCTTGCCACGTGATAACAAACGGAAGAGGATCTGGATGGACATTGTGGCTGCCATCAACGAGTAGGGAGTGGCAGCCCGCGACATGCAACACGTTCAGAAGCGCTGGGAGGACTTCAGGTCCAGGATCCTCAGCAAGGCCCAGTGCCTCTTGAAGGGAAAGCATACAGAGGGGTGCTGGGTCTGCCTTTGCAACATCCAGATGAGGGTCTTGGAACGCATGAACCCAGTGCTCCACTGCCAGATCCTTAAGAGGCAGACCCGTCCAGAGTAGTGCGCTAAGTCACCATGCCTACTGATTGGACGCTGTGCATGTCGAGGTGTGGCGTAAGTTTGCAGGTTGGACATATTTGTTTGTTTATTTATTGTGCGCGCCGGACTCTGAGGTAGCAGGGCGCATGTGACATGAAGGCTTACAGCTTAGTTACAGAGGTTACAGGTTTACAGACTCTACAAGTTTACAGAACATGGTGGAACACTTTTCTTGGCTCCACGGGATGAAGGTTATGCAATAGAGTACAATTACAAACGGTATGCTGACAACAAGTCAGAGGGCTGACTTAACATAATAGCAAATCTATATCAGGTGCAGTACATGTGGTAGGAGCGTGGGGAGAATGAGGGTTACATAGCATTCTCAGTGATCCATTTTATTGTGTTCTTTTTTAATTTGTTGATCGTTAGGTCAGATCTAAGTGTGTGAGGTAGGGAGTTCCACAATTGAGCTGACCTAACTGGGAAACTGGACCCTCCAATAGTGGACAGTTTAAATCTGGGCACTAGAAAGCAGTTAGGGCTGGTTATTCTTGTTGGTCTAGTAGAGTTTTTTCTAGTAAATTGTTCTGTTAGGTAGCTAGGAGCTTTGTTGTTTAAGCATTTGTGTATGAGGGAGGCAGATTTGAGGTTGATTTTTTCTTGGGTAGAGAGACATTTGTATTTCCTTCTTATTTCAGAAATATGTGCTCTTCTGGGAATCCTTAGGGCCGCTCTGAGTGCATTATTTTGGAGCACTTGTATTCTGTTGATGGTTTGTTTAGATGCCCCTATGTAGAGGGAATTACAATAATCTAATTTAGAGAGGATAAGGGCTCTGGATAGAATTAGGCAACTGTCATTGGATAAGAATTGTTTCCTGGCTCTAATTAATTTACATGTATAGGCCGTGGATGACGCCAGTGAGTTTACCTGTTTGGTAAAGGATAAGGTCGAATCCAGGTAGAAACCTAGTGTTTTTACTTCTCTGGCGACCTTAACAGTGTTCCATTCGATGATGAAAGCTGAGTAATTAGGGTTGAGTTTAGAGATGCGAGCTGTGGTGCCCAGGATGATGAGCTCTGTTTTGTCATCGTTCAAGCATAGGCCATGGTTGGCCATCCATGCCTGAATGATGCTATAGACTCTGTTCACCAAAGCCAGATCTTCCACATAATCCCCTGTAAGTGGTAGGAGAATCTGGGTATCGTCTGTATAATTGGTATAGGTGATACCCAGATTGTCAAGATCGTCAAAGAGTGGCTTGGTGAAGATATTGTAGAGTGTTGGCAAGACACAAGATCCCTGGGGCACTCCACAGGTGATAGGTATCGGGTCTGCTGCTACTGTGGCGGAGAACATCCTCATGGTCCTGTAACTAAGGAATTACTGTATCCAGACGATAGCCTCCCCTGAAAGTGGGCAGCAGAGTCTAGGTGATTACACAGGACTTTCTGGTCCACCAGATCAAAGACGGCTGAGAGGTCTAGTAGGAGGAGGAGTGCTAATTTACCCTCTGAGTGAGTCTATTTGGGCCTTTAAATCGATAAGGGCAGTCTCTGTGTCATGTAGAGGTCGGAAACTGGATTGGCGGGCGCCAAGGAGATGATTCACCACAAGGAAATTCTGAATATGGGTGTATGCTACCTTATCTAGTATTTTTAATAAGAAAGGCATCATGGTGATGGGCCTGTAGTTTGTGGGAATGTTAGGGTCCAGTGTTTGTTTTTTTCAGAAGGGGGAGTACCGAGGATTCTTTTAGGTTACGTGTAATTGTGCCAGTAGTGAAGGAGGCATTGAGGTGTTTGGTGATGAAGGGAGCTAGATCTCTAGCCGCGTTCTTGATCAGTTGTGCTGGGCATTGGTCACCTTTTCAATTGGATGGTTTAAGTGCAAGGATAGTTTTCTCTACCTCGAGCACTGAGACTTTAGAGAAGTTAAATTGGGTGAGTTCTTTGGGTTTAGGTATATGTGTTTTGTTCAAGGGAAATTGGGTTTGGGCTGATAGTGTGGCTTTCTTTAGAGCAATTTTATTTTGGAGGTTGGCCACCTTGTTGGTTAGTGCCAGCTGAATGTCTGTGCACCAGGTCTTATCTTTAATAGAGTCATCCTGTACTGCGATAGGGGTATCCAATTCTTTTAGACTAGGGAAGAGCTCCTTCATACTGGAGTTGGCTTGTGTGATCCTGTTGTTATACGTTTCTTGTTTGGCTAGGATGATATCCTTTTTGTATTGGGTTGAGATATTTATTAGAATAGTTGTATTTTCTGCGGTAGGATGTAGGTTCCATTCCGATTCGAGTTTTCTTTTCTGTAGTCTTAGGTTTTTTAGATGGGGTGTAAACCAGGAGTTGAGATGCTTTATTGGTTTACTGTTCCTAAGTTTAAGTGGAACAATGTTGTCGAGAGCATTGGTCATAGCATTATTGAATTCCTCAACTAGGAGGCCTGGGTCAGTATGGTCTGGTACGGCATTGAGTTTAGGTAGGATATGGGGCAAGATATTGTCCGCTGTGATATTTTTCTTGTATCTGGTTAATGTCGGTACAGCGAGGGGGGGTGTTAGAGCAGTGGGTCTCTTAGTATTGAGAGTAAAGGAGATTAAGTGGTGGTCAGTCTATATTTGGGGTACGATGGAAGTAATGGAGAGGTTACAGTTGTGACTGGCAATCCAGTCGAGAGTTCTCCCTTTGGTGTCGGTGGACATATTCACTTTCTGCGTGAAACCTTGTTCTGTCAGGATGTTGGCTACGGAGGTGGCCTGGTGATCATTAATATCATTGTACCCTAGGTTAAGATCTCCTAGCACTAGAGTTTGTGAGGAGTTCTTTAGCTTCTCAGAGATAAATGTGGTAATATCTTCATTGAAGGTGCTTATTGGGCCTGGGGGTCTGTAGAGGAATTGGATATTTAATGTTTGGGAGTTGGCGGTGGGTAGTTTAATGGAAAGAGACTCGCAGGATTTAAGGTTAGGTGAGGAGGTGATTCTCATGGAGAGATTGGTTTTGGCGATGATCGCTATTCCTGTACCTCGTGCATCTAGTCTGTCAGCTCTAAGGATAGTGTAGTTGTCTGGGACTGCTAACGTTAGTGCTGGACCTGCTGCCTCATGGAGCCAGGATTCAGTAATGGTGATGAAGCCAAGGTCATTTTCCAGGATAGTGTGTGCTATGTCTGTAGCATGAGCAACTAAGGATCTAGCATTGATTAATGCGCCTTTAAGGTTGGGTTCTGGCTTTATAGTAGGACGCAGGTTGGCAGTGGTCAGTTGGTTAGTGGTGGACTTGTTTGCGGGGGTTTGCGGCTAGCAAGAACGGTGGTTTCCAGAGGTGGAAGTAGTCTCAGTCGAAGGTGATCCAGGTTAATGTTATATTTATTGACCGGTTCGAATATTTTGGGTAGTCGTGCCCGGATTCTGTGGTTTCTCTGTGCTATATTGCATGGGGATTTGGAGATAGGTTGCATATGAGAGGCTCCTACGCCCTCTAGGGGCTGTATGGAGGGCATGGAGTTGTAGATAGTAATGATAAATAGAGCTATTAGATTAAAGAATGATACTCGAGAGACTGAGGTTGCAGGTGAGAGTATATAGTGTTGTGGCTAGTCAAATTGGGGACTGCTATTACATGCATCGATCGACTATTAGATAGCATAAGGCTAGATATTCTGCAGAGTAGGCTAGGTATTGGGCAAAATAGGCTAAATGCAACAATCAAGTATTGGGCAAAATAGGCTAAATGCAGCAGTCAGATGTTGGGCAAAATAGGTTAAATGCAACAATCAAGTATTGGGCAAAATAAGCTAAGTGCAACAATCAAGTATTGGGCAAGATAGGCTAAATGCAACAATCAAGTATTGGGCAAAATAGGCTAACTGCAACAATCAAATATTGGGCAAAATAGGCTAGATACAACAATCAGTGTGCTGATCTGGAACTACTTGGACCTTCCAACGCCATGGGACCATCAGTGTAGGCCGTTAGGGGAGAGGTATATAAAAGGGGCCTGTTTGTGCTGCCTGGTACATGTTATAGTCTGGAGCTGTGCACAGTGGTGGAGCTTAGGGACGCAATAGGCTGGCGTGCAGGCATGAGCATAGGTAGGACTCTGCTTGAAAGGATGGAGTCTAGCTGGCTACTAAAGAGTAGGAGCATACATTAGGTCTTGCAATGTGGCAACAATCTCAGGCAAGATACATACACATAACACTATTTGTAGGGAGTAACGAGAAACAGACTGCAAATAAGGTACTTACAATAGATGCATTATTATATGTCCAAAGTCCAGGTGGGTAAATCGCCATGCGCCGCCCAACGGCAAACAGGGGCAAACAGGGCCTTAGATGGCCTTCGGTGGGCTGGCTCTTCCGCCTGCTGGCGGATGCGGCACTAATTTAAACACACGGTTGCTTAGCAACCATCACGACGCACAGCGTCCTTGTGGCGCCGCATCGCGCCCGACATTTTGTTTTTGTATCGAATGTCGGCGCTGATGCAGGCGTGTCCTGGGGGGCCTGGGCTGCAATTGGGTGAAAGTAAGGGGTGCTGGGGGGGCACCAGTGCACCAATATGTTCTGCCTTACTGTGATTTCATTATTGGAGATCCAGGGCATCGAACAGCAGTTGTGCCCGTTGGGAGGCGCTTCGTTCCTCCATACAGGTCGGATCCCTGGTTCCTGGGCAGAGGTGGGTTGGTGGGGGCTCCTGCCCTCGCCACCTACTGGCTTCGGATGCAATGCCACTGCAGGGGAAAACGGGGCCTTACATGGCCTTCGGTGGGCCGGCTCTTTCGCCTGCAGGCGGATGCAGCACTAATTTAAACACACGGTTGCTTAGCAACCATCACGATGCACAGCCTCGTTGTGGCGCTGCATCGCGTCCGACATTTTGTTTTTGTATCGAATGTCAGCGCTGATGCAGGCACGTCCTGGGGGGCCTGGGCTGCAATTGGGCTTTCATTATTGGAGATCCGGGGCATCGAGCAGCATGTGTGTCCGTAGGGAGGCGCTTCGTTCCTCCATGCAGGGTCGGATCCCTGGTTCCTGGGCAGAGGTGGGTTGGTGGGGGCTCCTGCCCTCTCCACCTACTGGCGTAGGTGGTAACATATGTCTTGGAAGGCCCCTGTATGGATATGTATGTACAGGGACATGAGCCTGCCACATGTGAGTCCAGTCATGTGTGAGACACATCAATGGTGTATGTGTTTGAATGCATGGTGCCCAAATGCATGTGTCGGTACACACATGTTTTGAATTATGTGGATGTACTGTGGCATGGCTGTGGTGTGACACATGGATCCTGGTACCACCTTCATGTATGTGCACAATGTACATGTGCATGTGTGTGTATTTGACATGTGTGCCACTGAGATACACCATGGATGCATGTGACACCGAAATGTAGGAGATTGATTGGCAGATGTGACATGGATGCCGATGATTTAACTGCGACAGGTGGTGGAGATGAGCAGATGCATGTATATCTGGTGGCATGTGTGCATGTGTTTGGCACTCCCCGTGTTGCATGTGATGTCAGGCTAACCTTCGAAATGCTCATGCTGTTGTATGTGTATGGATGGTGCTGCCTGCTGCAACATTCCTGTTAATTTGCGCATGTTTGTGGGTTGAAATGATATGTGTGTTGGGTAGTGTGATGCCATGAGTGAAGTTTGAGACTGCCACTCATCTGCAACTGTCATGTGTGTATCAGACCATTGTACAGTGCCCTGATGCCTGTGTTCTCTCTGTCCCTGTCTGCAGTGTCAACTGAGCACAGCGGCAGGGATCCCACCGTCAGCCGGAAACGCACGGCCCAGCTCCCCTCCCATGTTGTCATCTCATCGGGGACTGAGGAGTCTGGTGTCACATCCGTGGCCGCAGCTGCAGAGGGTAGGTCCAAGAGGCGGAGGTCGGAGGGGGACTCCTCGGCAGAAGAAGGGGCAGCTGAGACCCCACAGAGGCCTATGGAGGAAGATGGCACCGAGTCATCCAGGTTGGTAGAGGGTTTAGTTGAGGAGGAGGCTGTGGAAGGGCCACACATGGGGTCTGGAGGGGGGATTCCACTGGTGCTAGTGGTGATATGATATGATATGGCATTTATAACGCGCCTATACACAAGTGTTTCAATTACAGTCCAGGGGCAGGGACAGGAGGCAGCACAGGCAGCCACGGAGGTGCCTGTGTGTAATCCTGTCCCCGATCCTGTGACTGCATCCAGTCCAGACCCGTTTTCCGGGAGGGGATCTGATAACAACAACTGGCCTTCTTCTCCCTGCAGATGTGGCAATCCGGGAGAGTGTTGAGCCTGTCCTGGCTGGGGTGGCATTGCGTCAACTTGGCATCCGGGATAACGCGCAGGGTTCTCGTGAGGACACTGCACGTTATTTCAGATGCTTCATTGACCGCGTCGACTGGCTAGTAGGGATCACCGCTGCCGGGTTTCTCCATGTGCTGGACCTTGTGCCGACCCCCTCCTCAACTGAACCCCCTATGCGCCAGTCAACCTCTGTGCCATCTTCTGGCCCAGTATCACCTGGGAACCCTGTGGAACTGCCTCTGACCCAGAGGCCAGGCTGTTGGAGGACACATCCCTGCCACAGTGGGAGTCGGAGGTCCAGCAGGAGTGGCCACCCCAACAACTGGACCCCAGCAGGAGCAGGACGTGCAGGCATCAACAGGCAGGGCACTTGCACAGCAGCAGCAGGCTCAAGGTGGGAGCGATGATGGCTCAGGGCCATCAACATCAGAGGGGCAGGCATCGGCCGGATGGCAAGAGGATCCTGGATTGGGACTGTCTTCCGTGTGGCAGCGGTTGGGCCAGCAAATAGATGCAGAGCAGCGACGGGCGGCGGACGGAAGAGGCACGGCTCACTTTGGTCAGGGCGGAGAACTCCTTGCGCAGGGCGCTGAGGCGGGCTGAGTGCCTCTTGGAAATTCGCAGGGAGTTGGAGGTGAACATGGCATTATCACTGCGAGACCTCGGGGCCAGTGAACAGGCCTGCCCCCAGGATGTTGAAGGGGAGTTCGATGATGCCCTGGCCCACCGCCATTGTATATAGTTCATTAGTGTTAGATTTCCTTTCTATTTTTCTTTCATTTGGGGCGCATGGACTATGCCCCACCTTTGTATATATAGTTATTTATTAGATAGGGTTTTGTGTAGGTTTCCTTTGGAATGTTGGGCTCATGGACCCTGGATTTTTACATTGTATATAGTTCAGGACTGGATTTTACTTCATTGATTTTTTTTCCCCATGGAACAATGGTTTTCAATTCATTTTTACCTTTGGATTTGGTTTAATGGACAAACACTTTGGAGCCATTTTCTTTTGGATTTATCATTCATATATTTTTATGAACATCCAGCCTATTGTTTATCATTTTTTTCATTGTGTGATTTTCTTTCATTCCGATTTTGTATTTAATACATTTTGATTTCATACTTCATTTGTGTGGTATTCTCTCATTGGTTTTGTGCATGTCACGATGTGGGTTTTCTCATTCACATCCCCCCATTGTGCATGTCTGACAGACATGTGTTGATGTTCATACTTGTCGTTTGGGGTCTATCATGACTTTGTGATTTCAATGTTGAGTGGATGGAATACTTGGTTGGGTGTTTGGACTGGGGTGGCATGGGGTGGAATTTGGGTGGCCATGAGGGCCATGAGTGTGGATTGTGATGACCTGTTAGGGGGGACATGAGTCAGTGCCTGCTGGCAGGTGCCCGTCACTGCTGGGTGGGTGGGGGTGCAGGGGGACATGAGTCGGGGCCTGCTGGCAGGTGCCCATCACTGCTGGGTGGCTGAGTGGGTGGGGGGACATGAGTCGGGGCCTGCTGGCAAGTGCCCGTCACTGCTGGCTGGGTGGGGTGCAGGGGGACATGAGTCGGGGCCTGCTGGCAGGTGCCTGTCACTGCTGGGTGTGTGGGGGTGCAAGGGTACAAGAGTCGGGGCCTGCTGGCAGGTACCCGTCACTGCTGGGTGGGTGAGTGGGTGGGGGACATGAGTCGGGGCCTGCTGCAACATGCCCATCACTGCTGGTGGGTGGGAGTGCAGGGGGACATGAGTCGGGGCCTGCTGGCAGGTGCCTGTCACTGCTGGGTGGGTAAGTGGGTGGGGAGACATGAGCCAGGGCCTGCTGTCAGGTGCCCATCACTGCTGGGTGGGTGGGGGTGCAGGGAGACATGTGTCGGGGCCTGCTGGCAGGTGCCCGTCACTACTGGGTGGGTGGGGGTACAGGGGGACTTGAGTTGGGGCCTGCTGGCTGGTGCCCATCACTGCTGGGTGGGTGAGCGGGTGGGAGGACATGAGTCAGGCCTGCTGGCAGGTGCCCATCACTGCTGGGTGGGTGGGGGTGCAGGGAGACATGAGTCGTGGCCTGCTAGCAGGTGCCCGCCACTGCTGGATAGGTGGGGGTGCAGGGGGACATGAGTCAGGGCCTGCTGGCAGGTGCCCGTCACTGCTGGGTGGGTGAGTGGGTGGGGGGACATGAGTCAGGGCCTGCTGCCAGGTGTCTGTCACTGCTGTGTGGGTAGGGGTGCAGGGGGACATGAGCCGGGGCCTGCTGTGGGTGGGGGGACATGAGTCGGGGCCTGCTGGCAGGTGCCCGTCACTGCTGGGTGGGTGGGGGTGCAGGGGGACATGAGTCGGGGCCTACTGGCAGGTGCCCGTCACTGTTGGGTGGGTGGGGGTGCAGGGGGACATGAGTCGGGGCCTGCTGGCAGGTGCCCGTCACTGCTGGGTGGGTGAGTGGGTGGGGGACATGAGTCAGGGCCTGTTCGCAGGTGCCCGTCACTGCTGGGTGGGTGGGGGTGCAGGGGGACATGAGTCGGGCCCTGATGGCAGGTGCCCGTCACTGCTGGGTGGCTGAGTGGGTGGGGGACATGAGTCAGGGCCTGCTGGCAGGTGCCCGTCACTGCTGGGTGGGTGGGAGTGCAATGGGACATCAGTCGGGGCATGCTGGCAGGTGCCCGTCACTGCTGGGTGGGTGAGGGTGCAGGGGGACATGAGTCGTGGCATGCTGGCAGGTGCCTGCCAGTGGGGGTGGGTGCATGGGTGGGGGGGCTCACAAGTGCATGGTGCCCTGTGGGCTGCCTGCAAGGCATGGTGAGGGTTGTAGGGTAGTCCCCTGTGGTGTGGGCTGCCTGCAGGGCATAGTGAGGGTTGTAGGGTAGTGCCCTGTGGTGTGGGCTGCCTGCAAGGCATGGTGAGAGTTGTAGGGTAGTCCCCTGTGGTGTGGGCTGCCTGCAGGGTATGGGGAGGTTTGCAGGGTAGTCCCCTGTGGCGTGGGCTGCCTGCAGGGCATGGGGATGGGGGAAACAGCACACCCGGGAGGCCCACGATGCCAAATCGCATGTGAAACTTCCCGTGCACCCCCAAATACACGTACCCCGCTCCCAAAAGGCCTATGGCGTGTGAAACTTCCTGCGCAACCCCCAAATACACGTACCCCGCTTCCACAAGGCCTATCGTGTGTTAAACTTCCTGCGCACCCCCCAAATACACGTACCACGCTCGCACAGGGCTTATCGCGTGTGGAACTCCCTGCGTACCCCCCAAATACACGTACCCCACTCCCACAAGGCCTATCGCATGTGAAACTTCCCGTGCACCCCCCAAATACACATACCCCGCTCCCACAAGGCCTATCGCGTGTGAAACTCCCCGTATAACCCCCAAAACACATATCCCGCTCCCACAAGGCCTATTGCATGTGAAACTTCCTGCGCCCCCCGAATACATGTACCCCTCTCCCACAAGGCCTATTGCGTGTGAAACTTCCCGCGCAAACCCCAAATACACGTACCCCGCTCCCACAAGGCCTACCACGTGTGAAACTTCCCGCGCACCCCCCAAATACACGTACCCCGCTCCCACAAGATCTATCATGTGTGAAACTTCCCACGCACCCCCTAAATACACGTACCCTGCTCCCACAAGGCCTGTCGCATGCAAAAATTCCCACGCACCCCCCAAATACATGTACCCCGCTCCCACAAGGCCTATTGCATGTGAAACTTCCCGTGCACCCCCAAATACATGTACCCCGCTCGCATATCGCGTGTGAAACTTCCCGCGCACCCCCCAAATACACGTACCCCACTCCCACAAGGCCTATCGCATCTGAAACTTCCCACGCACCCCCCAAATACGCGCAGGCACCCAATCCATCCTGGGCATGCCCCACAGGCAGCCCATGCCACAGGGAGTTGCCTTTTCTATGCAATTTACTTGGCGCGAGCGGGGTACGTGTATTCTGGAGCGAGCATGGGGAGTTTTACATGCGTTTTCGCTGGCGCGAGCAGGGTACATGTATTCCGAGGGGTGCGCGGGGAGTTTTGCACGCGATGGGCCTGGCAGGAGCAGGGCACGTGTATACTGGGGCGTGCGCAGGGAGTTTTACACACGTTTTCGTGGTTGCATGGCTGTATGCTGGTCCACTGGCCTTTTGCGCCAGGTACTGGATTTGTGCAATTTCTTTGGCGCACAGGGCAGGGTTGGGGGCATAACTGGCACTGCTGCAGGGTTGCTGCGCCACTCTGCACCACGGTTGCTTATGGATGTTTTAATCCATGAATACGCTGTGCGCCTAAATGGGTTTTGGTGCACGCAGCTGGCGCAGGATCCGCGTGTGCCACTTGTGCGCCGAATTCTATGAATTACCCTCTAAATGTAAATGTTTTTTTTTTTCACATGACAAATAAAGGTTTATGTTTTGCTCTTTATCAAATTATGTACATGTGAACTGCTGACACAATGTAATATAAATTGCTTCAAAAGTAATCATTTGGCATTATTGCGATAATATAATCATATATATTTACAAACTATTATATCTGGAAAGTGCCAAGATCCCTGGGGATCATTTTATTTACACTAGACAAGAGTCATATAATTTAAAGAACTAGAGATTCTCTTATTGGAAAACTTGACCTGGCAACACTGTGCAGGAAATGGAACTTTAACCCTGTCCCTCTGCTTGATGTAGACTGATTTTGTTATTTGGCTTTCACTACCACCACTTTGTGAATGGTGCTCAAACCTGCTCTCCTTTCCCTCCTTCACCTCAGTCATCTGGGAACAGATTATCAGCTGTTTTACTGAAATGGATCTCTGCATACATTTCATAAGCAGAAGTCATCTTTCTCCTGGCTCCAAACACCATTTTTATCCTTATCTCTCCTTGCTTCATTTCAATGTATTGTATTGATCATTCACCCAAGGTTTGCAAACTTAAAAATAATAAATAACCCTGACACACCCTCCAGTGCTGTGTAATTGTGTATATTGTGTATATTTGCACAGTACTCATGTTTAGTTTCCAACACTTGCCCCGCCTATTTTAGTGATGCCTTTGAAAGTCACCTGTTTGTGTTTTGTCTCTGGGCTCTGTTTCACTTTGTTCATACCCTCATATGCAGGCTGCATACCCATTCTTATCATTGGGCTAGTCTATAGGCACCCTTCCCGAGAATGCCTATGCAATCTGTAAATAGGCTATCATACGTTATTTCAGATAAAAATTGATATCCATGCTCTTAAAATAAATATAGATATAAAATTACGGCAAATAATGTGTGTTTTGCTAGTTTATGAATCTTAAAGTACACATCTGCCATTGATCGGACCTATAATGGAAGACATTCAATTTTAGGTTTTGCGGACCTGTGAATATTTGAACAAAATCACATTAAGAAACACATTATGTTCTCAAATAGAAAAAGCAGGTGCAATTGAAACATTTATTTAAATGAGAATAGGAAAACATACTTGAAATGTTTTGAGAAAACAGAGATGTGTTGATCTATGATGCGTTTTCGCACAATCTGTGATGTGTACAGATTTCCTACGCATTAAGAGAATGTAAATACAGAAGTACACAATGTATCAAATTATACAAAGTCAAGGATGAAATAGTCAAAGATGATTATCATCTATGATTTGTACTTCGGGTTGCCTCAGAACTCACCATTACAAAATAACAAAAGTACTCCAAAAAGGAGCGTACAGCAAGCAAGAAGTAAGGCAATATATTCTGGCTCCAGTCACAGTGGAACACAACTGCATGAAAGGGGTTGTCAAAGATACGCGCCTAAAACAGAAGCTTTCATACAACCTAATTAGTATCAAAACTCATTGCAACGTTAGGACAGTCCTCAATATGAAACTAATTGGTCGAGCTACGTTTTTCCCCTATAGTCGGACATACATTATCCTGAAATTATTGTGGTCTGTAAACCTTGCCACACCACCCTCAACCACCACTCTGATGTCACAGTCCAACCCACAATTACCACATCATAGTGTCAAAACATTGAGACATTTGAGATGGCCAGCACATCTTGATTCATCTGCCGCTGGTCATCTCCATCCGTTTCTCATGGGAATACAACCAATCATGACAATGCAAGAGCCTTGAACCTTTGACAAGTTACTGTTTTAATGTTGCATCTGAGGAGCTCTTCGAACATCTCCTTTCATCTCCTCCTTACTCATTATAACCTGCTGCTCATCACAGTTCAAGACAGCCCAGCAGTGTGTCTCTTTAAAGATTGCCTTAAGGTTTACCTATTGATAAAAGAAAGAGTATCACTTACCCCAACCCATCAACCCTACATGACCCAACCACTCCCTCCAGTGCTCTCTAATTGTTTATATTTGCATAGTACTCATGTTTATTTTCCAGCACTTGCCCCGCCTATGTTATTGATGCCTTTGAAAGTCAGATGTTTGTGTTTTGTCTCTGGGCTCTGTTCCACTTTGCTCATACCCTCATATGCAGGCTGCATACTCATTCTTATCATTGGACTAGTCTACAGGCACCCTTCCTGAGAATGCCTATGCCATTAGTAAATAGCCTATCATAAGTTATTTCTGATAAAAATTGATATCCATGCTCTTCAAATAAATATAGATATAAAATAACGGCAAAAAATGTGTGTTTTGCTAATTTATGAATCTTAAAGTACACATCTGCCATTGATAGGACCTATAATGGAAGACATACAATTTTAGGTGTTGCGGGCCTGTAAATATTTGAACATAATCACATTAAGACACACATTGTGTTCTCAAATAGAAAAAGAAGGTGCAATTGAAACATTTATTTAAATGAGAATAGGAAAACGTACTTGAAATGTTTTGAGAAAACAGAGATATGTTGATCTATGATGCGTTTTCGCACAATCTCTGATGTTTGCAGTATTCCAAAGCAGAATATAAATACAGAACTACACAATGTATCAAATTTTAAAAAGTCAGGGTTGAACTAGACAAAGATGCTTATCATCTATGATTTGTACTGCGGGTTGCCTCGGAACTCACCAATACAAAATAACAAAAGTAATACAAAAAAGGAGTGTACTCTAAGCAAGAAGTAAGGCAATTTATTTTGGTTCCAGTCACAACTCGGAAAGCAAGATTTATCCAGAATGTGGACCATAACTGCATGAAAGATGCTATCAAAGATACTCCCCCAAGACAGAAGCTTTTATAATCATACAAACTAATTAACATCAAAACAGTTGGAACATTATGACATTCCTCCATGAGAAGCTAATTAGTAGAGTTAAGTCATTCCCCTATAGTGGGAAATACATTATCCTGAAATGATTGGGTTCTATAAACCTTGCCACACCACCCTCGACCACCTCTGTGATGTCGCAGTCCAAATCACAATTACCACATCATAGCGTCAAAACATTGAGACATTTGAGATGACCAGCGCATCTTTATTCATCTGCCGCCGGTCATCTCCATCCGTTTCTCATGGGAATACAACCAATCATGACACTGCAAGAGCCTTGAACCATTGACAAATGACCATTTTAATGTTGCAAACATCTTCCCAGGCTAAGTTGTGCAAAGGGGCAATTTGAAACCACCATGGGACTTTTTCAAACAATCAGTAGACCATTTTCCTAAACTAATATGCCAATTTATAAAATGATTGTGCATTCACTGCCTTTTCCCAGCACCCATGAGCTTTGCTTCCTGAACTCGAAAGTAAAAAAGGCTGTTCCTTATTACCGTATGATCCTGGCAAAGTATAATTTGCAATGTGCTGTCAGCCTCTGCGGCTACTAAGCAAATTAATAAAATGTGAAATTGTTTCCAGTGAAAAGCTCTGAAGCCTGTTTGTAACCCAAATGTATTGCCTATATGTTATTTACTTGAAACACAATTATTTAGGCCATTCTCCAGACTAATGAATAGAACTGTGTGACTGTCAGAAAAGCCCCCTCATTTTAGTGGGCTAATCCTGCAGCTGATAAGTTTGTGCCTTTTTACTGTGCTGAACTTGCATTTTTTACCACAATCTGTCAATAGTCAAAGGCACATATAACCTACGATTAGGGGAGGCGTGGCCAGCGAGCATGGCTTAAGGACGAGACTTGCCAGCGCTCCTGCCCAGGATCCTGATACGGACCGAATGATTTGACAAATACTCGACGAACGGTCATGAAATTAATAGCACCACAGAAAGGAACCGATTTCCAACACTCGGTGCTGTTTTCATGAATAATCGGACTACCAGAACAGGTGGTTGGAGAAAGCAAAGTGGTTCCCCCCGACCCGCAAAATGGCGGTGCCCGAGGCTCTGCTGTAGACCGCAGTGACTGGAGCAGGCAGCCCGTGGGGGGAAGGGAGCACGGGCGGCTACCCTCAAACTCACCCAACAAGGGCTCCCTGAGAAGCACCAACGACCACCGTAGGACACAACCTGTGACCCTGCACCCTGCCACACTGGCCGAACCAGAGACGGTTTCGGCAGGTGTGAAGCCCAGAGGCGGAAGAAGGCGTCAGCGGCAAGCGGCCGCGAGGAACGGACACCGCCCAGCGGGACCTCTGCTGACGAGGTGTGGAGGGAGAACCGGTGCTGCAAACGCCCGGAGCGGACTGGAAGAAGAAACCCGCCGGGACGACAAGGCCGACAGACATGCAGAAGAGGGGGATCGACCTCCAGGGAACGCAGGAGGTACCGGCGGAGACCGAAGAGGACTGCAGCCCAACACAGAACGGTGAGCCTGGGTAGGGCCGCATCTTGCTAGGAAACGAGGAGGCCAGTAGAGCGATGGAACGGAGGGGCCTAGGCCTAATCCGGAGAGCATCGGGGGGGTGCTGCAACAATGCAGCAGCGTACGGGCAGAAGGTAGGCCCCAAACGAGGATTAACCCGTATGTTGCATGAACTCCGGCAGCCCCTGCTCCAAACCCCAAGAACATGGCCACCATCCAACGGACGGCCCAGCAACACTAGCGCTGCGACGGCCTGGAAGAAGGAAGGCACAGGCACCATACCTACCACCTGGGAATGGAAGGAAAGCGGCACTGTAGGGGGCAAGACATTAAGAAAATCCAACCTCTTCAGAGGGCTCTGGCCCCAGAAGGTTAGTGCACCCCAGGCCCACAGTAGCAAAGGCTGAGACAGCAAGGAGTTGAAGCCACGACTGTCCAGCTACAGAAAGCAATTGTGGCTGCCACCAATCCGGAATAACACTGCTCTGGGCACGCGCAATAGTGTGGAGAAGCCACACACTTCAGCGGCCAATAACACAATGACCACCTGATCCTGAAGCGATTGCTGTTGAAATCGCAGCCAGTGGACGGGCGAGCACCACCGACACGAGGTAGCGAACTGAATGCCCAGAGACAGGAGATGTCACCCCCCAAGGGCAAAGCGAAAACTGCAACAATGGACTCCTACACGACGGTTAGACCCAAACAACAGCAGGAAGCAAGGACGGCAGAGGAGCTACCGACCCAGGAAGAAGAACCCATGAACGCGCAAGTACTGCAGGCCATAGCAGCGTTACGCATCTATATTGAAACTAGAATAGATGTAGTAAAATCGGACATGCAGTTGATAAGGCAGGATGCCCGAAATCTCAACGAGAGGGTGACCACAGCAGAGGCTGCCCTACACAACAATGTAGAAAGCAAGACCAATCTCAAATCTAAGGTCCAGGACCTGGAACTGAAGGTAGCATGGCTGGAGGCGAGGTCGGAGGATGCGGAAGGAGCGAGCCCGCCGCAACAACATTAGAATCCTGGGGGTCCTGGAGGGAATGAAGGGCCCAGACCCAACAGAATTTATTGAGACAATGCTACAACAGGAAATTGGGGCTGGCAACTTAACCCAGGGATTCTCGATAGAACGAGCCCGCAGATCTCTGCAAAAAAGACCTCCCCCAGGCTCACACCCTTGCCCAATGATCGCAAAAGTCCTACGTTTCCCCAACAGATAGACAATACTGCGATTCTTGAGAGAAGCAGGGGAAATCAAGAGACAGGATGCTAAAATAGTCATGTAGTGGTAGATTCTCATGCCAGCTTAGTTAGTGTCAACTCTTCCTCGCCGTGACCTAACCCTCACCCCTCGCGGACATAGGCAGCTGGACCTCATGACGCTCACCCTCACGCCAACTGGGCAGCCTATCCTGAGAAAGCAGTGCTCCCCAACCAATCCTGTACTAATGTAATACCTTATGTTAATGATGTCATTGATGATGCTGTTTTGCTTTATATTCCCATTTAAGTGTATTGTTTGCCAGTGTGCTCTTGAGGCAGCAGAGTTCTCTGGATGCCAACTTTATATAAACCCATTAATCTTGCAACCTGTTCTCCTAGTCTCATTCCCTACTGGGATGTGTTATATTTTATACATTTGCATTGGTAAGACGGGGAGTGAGCCTTTACAATGGCCATCATATTGTCTTGGATGTAGATATGGTTTCCTTAATGGATACTTCACTTCCCATATTCTCTTAGGTATAGGGATTCTTATGGGTACTGCACAGAGTCGTTGCTCTTCTTGTTACCTTTTGATTGGTGTAGTATATGTCACATACTTTGGTTCATACTTCTCAGGTAATGTAGGCGGGGTAGGTGGAGTAGGGGTGCTTGGCTCCTCCTCTACATTAGATTATCCTGAAATTATTTGGTTCTGTAAACCTTGCCACATACAACCTAATTAGTATCAAAACTCATTGCAACGTTAGGACAGTCCTCCATGTGAAACGAATTGGTCGAGTTACGTAATTCCCCTATAGTCGGACATACATTATCCTGAAATGATGGTGGTCTGTAAATTTTGCCACACCACCCTCACCCACCTCTGTGATGTCACAGTCCAACCCACAATTACCACATCATAGGGTCAAAACATTGAGACATTTGTGATGGCCTGCACATCTTTATTCATCTGCCGCCGGTCATCTCCATCCGTTTCTCATGGGAATACAACCAATCATGACACTGCAAGAGCCTTGAACCATGTACAAGTTACTGTTTTAATTTTACATCTGAGGAGCTCTTCGAACATCTCCTTTCCTCTCCTCCTTAATCAATATAACCTGCTGCTCATCACAGTTCAAGACAGCCCAGCAGTATGTCTCTTCAAAGATTGTCTTAAGGTTTACCTACCAATGAAAGAAAGAGTATCACTTTCCGCAAACCATCAACCCTACTTGACCCAACCACTCCCTCCAGTTCTGTCTAATTGTTTATATTTGCATACTACTGTTTATTTTCCAGCACTTGCCCCGCCTATATTATTGATGCCTTTGAAAGTCACCTGTTTGTGTTTTGTCTCTGGGCTCTGTTCCACTTTGCTCATACCCTCATATGCAGGCTGCATACCCATTCTTATCATTGGGCTAGTCTACAGGCACCCTTCCCGAGAATGCCTATGCAATCTGTAAATAGGCTATCATACGTTATTTCAGATAAAAATTGATATCCATGCTCTTCAAATAAATATAGATATAAAATAACGGCAAAAAATGTGTGTTTTGCTAATTTATGAATCTTAAAGTACACATCTGCCATTGATAGGACCTATAATGGAAGACATACAATTTTAGGTGTTGCGGGCCTGTAAATATTTGAACATAATCACATTAAGACACACATTGTGTTCTCAAATAGAAAAAGAAGGTGCAATTGAAACATTTATTTAAATGAGAATAGGAAAACGTACTTGAAATGTTTTGAGAAAACAGAGATATGTTGATCTATGATGCGTTTTCGCACAATCTCTGATGTTTGCAGTATTCCAAAGCAGAATATAAATACAGAACTACACAATGTATCAAATTTTAAAAAGTCAGGGTTGAACTAGACAAAGATGCTTATCATCTATGATTTGTACTGCGGGTTGCCTCGGAACTCACCAATACAAAATAACAAAAGTAATACAAAAAAGGAGTGTACTCTAAGCAAGAAGTAAGGCAATTTATTTTGGTTCCAGTCACAACTCGGAAAGCAAGATTTATCCAGAATGTGGACCATAACTGCATGAAAGATGCTATCAAAGATACTCCCCCAAGACAGAAGCTTTTATAATCATACAAACTAATTAACATCAAAACAGTTGGAACATTATGACATTCCTCCATGAGAAGCTAATTAGTAGAGTTAAGTCATTCCCCTATAGTGGGAAATACATTATCCTGAAATGATTGGGTTCTATAAACCTTGCCACACCACCCTCGACCACCTCTGTGATGTCGCAGTCCAAATCACAATTACCACATCATAGCGTCAAAACATTGAGACATTTGAGATGACCAGCGCATCTTTATTCATCTGCCGCCGGTCATCTCCATCCGTTTCTCATGGGAATACAACCAATCATGACACTGCAAGAGCCTTGAACCATTGACAAATGACCATTTTAATGTTGCAAACATCTTCCCAGGCTAAGTTGTGCAAAGGGGCAATTTGAAACCACCATGGGACTTTTTCAAACAATCAGTAGACCATTTTCCTAAACTAATATGCCAATTTATAAAATGATTGTGCATTCACTGCCTTTTCCCAGCACCCATGAGCTTTGCTTCCTGAACTCGAAAGTAAAAAAGGCTGTTCCTTATTACCGTATGATCCTGGCAAAGTATAATTTGCAATGTGCTGTCAGCCTCTGCGGCTACTAAGCAAATTAATAAAATGTGAAATTGTTTCCAGTGAAAAGCTCTGAAGCCTGTTTGTAACCCAAATGTATTGCCTATATGTTATTTACTTGAAACACAATTATTTAGGCCATTCTCCAGACTAATGAATAGAACTGTGTGACTGTCAGAAAAGCCCCCTCATTTTAGTGGGCTAATCCTGCAGCTGATAAGTTTGTGCCTTTTTACTGTGCTGAACTTGCATTTTTTACCACAATCTGTCAATAGTCAAAGGCACATATAACCTACGATTAGGGGAGGCGTGGCCAGCGAGCATGGCTTAAGGACGAGACTTGCCAGCGCTCCTGCCCAGGATCCTGATACGGACCGAATGATTTGACAAATACTCGACGAACGGTCATGAAATTAATAGCACCACAGAAAGGAACCGATTTCCAACACTCGGTGCTGTTTTCATGAATAATCGGACTACCAGAACAGGTGGTTGGAGAAAGCAAAGTGGTTCCCCCCGACCCGCAAAATGGCGGTGCCCGAGGCTCTGCTGTAGACCGCAGTGACTGGAGCAGGCAGCCCGTGGGGGGAAGGGAGCACGGGCGGCTACCCTCAAACTCACCCAACAAGGGCTCCCTGAGAAGCACCAACGACCACCGTAGGACACAACCTGTGACCCTGCACCCTGCCACACTGGCCGAACCAGAGACGGTTTCGGCAGGTGTGAAGCCCAGAGGCGGAAGAAGGCGTCAGCGGCAAGCGGCCGCGCGGAACGGACACCGCCCAGCGGGACCTCTGCTGACGAGGTGTGGAGGGAGAACCGGTGCTGCAAACGCCCGGAGCGGACTGGAAGAAGAAACCCGCCGGGACGACAAGGCCGACAGACATGCAGAAGAGGGGGATCGACCTCCAGGGAACGCAGGAGGTACCGGCGGAGACCGAAGAGGACTGCAGCCCAACACAGAACGGTGAGCCTGGGTAGGGCCGCATCTTGCTAGGAAACGAGGAGGCCAGTAGAGCGATGGAACGGAGGGGCCTAGGCCTAATCCGGAGAGCATCGGGGGGGTGCTGCAACAATGCAGCAGCGTACGGGCAGAAGGTAGGCCCCAAACGAGGATTAACCCGTATGTTGCATGAACTCCGGCAGCCCCTGCTCCAAACCCCAAGAACATGGCCACCATCCAACGGACGGCCCAGCAACACTAGCGCTGCGACGGCCTGGAAGAAGGAAGGCACAGGCACCATACCTACCACCTGGGAATGGAAGGAAAGCGGCACTGTAGGGGGCAAGACATTAAGAAAATCCAACCTCTTCAGAGGGCTCTGGCCCCAGAAGGTTAGTGCACCCCAGGCCCACAGTAGCAAAGGCTGAGACAGCAAGGAGTTGAAGCCACGACTGTCCAGCTACAGAAAGCAATTGTGGCTGCCACCAATCCGGAATAACACTGCTCTGGGCACGCGCAATAGTGTGGAGAAGCCACACACTTCAGCGGCCAATAACACAATGACCACCTGATCCTGAAGCGATTGCTGTTGAAATCGCAGCCAGTGGACGGGCGAGCACCACCGACACGAGGTAGCGAACTGAATGCCCAGAGACAGGAGATGTCACCCCCCAAGGGCAAAGCGAAAACTGCAACAATGGACTCCTACACGACGGTTAGACCCAAACAACAGCAGGAAGCAAGGACGGCAGAGGAGCTACCGACCCAGGAAGAAGAACCCATGAACGCGCAAGTACTGCAGGCCATAGCAGCGTTACGCATCTATATTGAAACTAGAATAGATGTAGTAAAATCGGACATGCAGTTGATAAGGCAGGATGCCCGAAATCTCAACGAGAGGGTGACCACAGCAGAGGCTGCCCTACACAACAATGTAGAAAGCAAGACCAATCTCAAATCTAAGGTCCAGGACCTGGAACTGAAGGTAGCATGGCTGGAGGCGAGGTCGGAGGATGCGGAAGGAGCGAGCCCGCCGCAGCAACATTAGAATCCTGGGGGTCCTGGAGGGAATGAAGGGCCCAGACCCAACAGAATTTATTGAGACAATGCTACAACAGGAAATTGGGGCTGGCAACTTAACCCAGGGATTCTCGATAGAACGAGCCCGCAGATCTCTGCAAAAAAGACCTCCCCCAGGCTCACACCCTTGCCCAATGATCGCAAAAGTCCTACGTTTCCCCAACAGATAGACAATACTGCGATTCTTGAGAGAAGCAGGGGAAATCAAGAGACAGGATGCTAAAATAGTCATGTAGTGGTAGATTCTCATGCCAGCTTAGTTAGTGTCAACTCTTCCTCGCCGTGACCTAACCCTCACCCCTCGCGGACATAGGCAGCTGGACCTCATGACGCTCACCCTCACGCCAACTGGGCAGCCTATCCTGAGAAAGCAGTGCTCCCCAACCAATCCTGTACTAATGTAATACCTTATGTTAATGATGTCATTGATGATGCTGTTTTGCTTTATATTCCCATTTAAGTGTATTGTTGCCAGTGTGCTCTTGAGGCAGCAGAGTTCTCTGGATGCCAACTTTATATAAACCCATTAATCTTGCAACCTGTTCTCCTAGTCTCATTCCCTACTGGGATGTGTTATATTTTATACATTTGCATTGGTAAGACGGGGAGTGAGCCTTTACAATGGCCATCATATTGTCTTGGATGTAGATATGGTTTCCTTAATGGATACTTCACTTCCCATATTCTCTTAGGTATAGGGATTCTTATGGGTACTGCACAGAGTCGTTGCTCTTCTTGTTACCTTTTGATTGGTGTAGTATATGTCACATACTTTGGTTCATACTTCTCAGGTAATGTAGGCGGGGTAGGTGGAGTAGGGGTGCTTGGCTCCTCCTCTACATTAGATTATCCTGAAATTATTTGGTTCTGTAAACCTTGCCACATACAACCTAATTAGTATCAAAACTCATTGCAACGTTAGGACAGTCCTCCATGTGAAACGAATTGGTCGAGTTACGTAATTCCCCTATAGTCGGACATACATTATCCTGAAATGATGGTGGTCTGTAAATTTTGCCACACCACCCTCACCCACCTCTGTGACGTCACAGTCCAACCCACAATTACCACATCATAGGGTCAAAACATTGAGACATTTGTGATGGCCTGCACATCTTTATTCATCTGCCGCCGGTCATCTCCATCCGTTTCTCATGGGAATACAACCAATCATGACACTGCAAGAGCCTTGAACCATGTACAAGTTACTGTTTTAATTTTACATCTGAGGAGCTCTTCGAACATCTCCTTTCCTCTCCTCCTTAATCAATATAACCTGCTGCTCATCACAGTTCAAGACAGCCCAGCAGTATGTCTCTTCAAAGATTGTCTTAAGGTTTACCTACCAATGAAAGAAAGAGTATCACTTTCCGCAAACCATCAACCCTACTTGACCCAACCACTCCCTCCAGTTCTGTCTAATTGTTTATATTTGCATACTACTGTTTATTTTCCAGCACTTGCCCCGCCTATATTATTGATGCCTTTGAAAGTCACCTGTTTGTGTTTTGTCTCTGGGCTCTGTTCCACTTTGCTCATACCCTCATATGCAGGCTGCATACCCATTCTTATCATTGGGCTAGTCTACAGGCACCCTTCCCGAGAATGCCTATGCAATCTGTAAATAGGCTATCATACGTTATTTCAGATAAAAATTGATATCCATGCTCTTCAAATAAATATAGATATAACATTACGGCAAATAATGTGTGTTTTGCTAGTTTGTGAATCTTAAAGTACACACCTGCCATTAATGGAAAACATATAGTTTTATGTTTTGCCGGGCCTGTGAATATTTGAATATAATCACATTAAGAAACAAATCGTGTTCTCAGATAGAAAAAGCAGGTGCAATTGAAACATTTATTTAAATGAGAGTAGGAAAACGTACTGGAAATGTTTTGATAAAACAGAGATGTGTCGATCTAGGGTGCGTTTTCGCACAATCTCTGATGTGTACAGATGTCCTAAGCATTAAGAGAATGTAAATACAGAAGTACACAATGTATCAAATTATACAAAGTCAAGGTTGAAATAGTCAAAGATGGTTATCATCTATGATTTGTACTTCGGGTTGCCTCAGAACTCACCATTACAAAATAACAAAAGTAATCCAAAAAAGGAGCGTACAGCAAGCAAGAAGTAAGGCAATATATTCTGGCTCCAGTCACAGTGGAACATAACTGCATGAAAGCGGCTGTCAAAGATACGCGCCTAAGGCAGAAGCTTTTATAATCATACAACCTAATCAGTATCAAAACTCATTGCAACATTAGGACAGTCCTCCATGTGAAACTAATTGGTAGAGTTACGTAATTCCCCTATAGTGGGACATATATTATCCTGAAATGATTGTGTTCTGTAAACCTTGCCACACCACCCTCAACCACCACTGTGATGTCACAGTCCAACCCACAATTACCACATCATAGTGTCAAAACATTGAGACATTTGAGATGGCCAGCACATCTTGATTCATCTGCCGCCGGTCATCTCCATCTGTTTCTCATGGGAATACAACCAATCATGACACTGCAAGAGCCTTGAACCTTTGACAAGTTACTGTTTTAATGTTGCATCTGAGGAGCTCTTCGAACATCTCCTTTCCTCTCCTCCTTACTCATTATAACCTGCTGCTCATCACAGTCCAAGACAGCCCAGAAGTGTGTCTCTTTAAAGATTGTCTTAAGGTTTACCTACTGATAAAAGAAAGAGTATCACTTACCCCAACCCATCAACCCTACATGACCCAACCACTCCCTCCAGTGCTGTCTAATTGTTTATATTTGCATGGTACGCATGTTTATTTTCCAGCACTTGCCCCGCCTATGTTATTGCTGCCTTTGAAAGTCACCTGTTTGTGTTTTGTCTCTGGGCCCTGTTCCACTTTGCTCATACCCTCATATGCAGGCTGCATACTCATTCTTATCATTGGACTAGTCTACAGGCACCCTTCCTGAGAATGCCTATGCCATCTGTAAATAGGCTATCATAAGTTATTTCTGATAAAAATTGATATCCATGCTCTTCAAATAAATATAGATATAAAATAACGGCAAATAATGTGTGTTTTGCGAGTTTATGTATCTTAAAGTACACATCTGCCATTTATTGGACCTATAATGGAAGACATTCAGTTTTAGGTGTTGCGGGCCTGTAAATATTTCAACATAATCACATTAAGAAACACATTGTGTTCTCAAATAGAAAAAGAAGGTGCAATTGAAACATTTATTTAAATGAGAATAGGAAAACGTACTTGAACTGCTTTGAGAAAACAGAGATATGTTGATCTATGATGCGTTTTCGCACAATCTCTGATGTTTACAGTATTCCAAAGCAGAATGTAAATACAGAACAACACAATGTATCAAATTTTAAAAAGTCAAGGGTGAACTGGACAAAGATGCTTATCATCTATGATTTGTACTGCGGGTTGCCTCGGAACTCACCAATACAAAATAACAAAAGTAATACAAAAAAAGAGTGTTCTCTAAGCAAGAAGTAAGGCAATTTATTTTGGTTCCAGTCACAACTCGGAAAGCAAGATTTATCCAGAATGTGGACCATAACTGCATGAAAGATGCTATCAAAGATACTCCCCCAAGACAGAAGCTTTTATAATCATACAAACTAACAACATCAAAACACTTGGAACATTATGACAGTCCTCCATGAGAAGCTAATTGGTAGAGTTAAGTCATTCCCCTATAGTGGGAAATATATTATCCTGAAATGATTGGGTTCTATAAACCTTGCCACACCACCCTCGACCGCCTCTGTGATGTCACAGTCCAAATCACAATTACCACATCATAGCGTCAAAACATTGAGACATTTGAGATGACCAGCACATCTTTATTCATCTGCCGCCGGTCATCTCCATCCGTTTCTCATGGGAATACAACCAATCATGACATTGCAAGAGCCTTGAACCATTGACAAATGACCATTTTAATGTTGCAAACATCTTCCCAGGCTAAGTTGTGCAAAGGGGCAATTTGAAACCACCATGGGACTTTTTGAAACAATCAGTAGACCATTTTCATAAACTAATATGCCAATTTATAAAATGATTGTGCATTCACTGCCTTTTCCCAGCACCCATGAGCTTTGCTTCCTGACCTCGAAAGCAAAAAAGGCTGTTCCTTTCTTACCGTATGATCCTGGCAATGTGTAATTTGCAATGTGCTGTCAGCCTCTGCGGCTACTAAGCAAATTAATAAAATGTGAAATTGTTTCCAGTGAAAAGCTCTGAAGCCTGTTTGTAACCCAAATTTATTGCCTATATGTTATTTACTTGAAACACAATTATTTAGGCCATTCTCCAGACTAATGAATAGAACTGCGTGACTGTCAGAAAAGCCCCCTCATTTTAGTGGGCTAATCCTGCAGTTGATAAGTTTGTGCCTTTTTACTGAGCTGAACTTGCATTTTTACCACAATCTGTCAATAGTCAAAGGCACATGTAACCTACGATTAGGGGGGGCGTGGCCGGTGAGCATGGTTTAAGGACGAGACTTGCCAGCGCTCTTGCCCGGGATCCTGATACGGACCGAATGATTTGACAAATACTCGACGAACGGTCATGAAATTAATAGCACCACAGAAAGGAACTGATTTCCAACACTCGGTGCTGTTTTCATGAATAATCGGACTACCAGAACAGGCGGTTGGAGAAAGCAAAGAGGAGCCCTCCGACCCGCAAAATGGCGGTGCCCGAGGCTCTGCTGTAGACCGCAGTGACTGGAGCAGGCAGCCCGCGGGGGGAAGGGAGCACGGGCGGCTACCCTCAAACTCACCCAACAAGGGCTCCCTGAGAAGCACCAACGACCACCGTAGGACACATCCTGTGACCCTGCACCCTGCCACACTGGCCGAACCAGAGACGGTTTCGGCAGGTGTGAAGCCCAGAGGCGGAAAAAGGTGTCAGCGGCGAGCGGCCGCGAGGAACGGACACCGCCCAGCGGGACCCCTGCTGACGAGGTGTGGAGGGAGAACTGGTGCTGCAAACGCCCGGAGCGGACTGGAAGAAGAAACCCGCCGGGACGACAAGGTCAACAGACATGCAGAAGAGGGGGATCGACCTCCAGGGAACGCAGGAGGTACCGGCGGAGACCGAAGAGGACTGCAGCCCAACACAGAACGGTGAGCCTGGGTACGGCCGCATCTTGCTAGGAAACGAGGAGGCCAGTAGAGCGACGGAACGGAGGGGCCTGGGCCTAATCCGAGAGCATCGGGGGGTGCTGCAACAACGCAGCAGCGTACGGGCAGAAGGTAGGCCCCAAACGAGGATTAACCCGTATGTTGCATGAACTCCGGCAGCCCACGCTCCAAACCCCAAGAACATGGCCACCATCCAACGGACTGCCCAGCAACACTAGCGCTGCGACGGCCTGGAAGTAGGAAGACACAGGCACCATACCTACCACCTGGGAATGGAAGGAAAGCGGCACTGTAGGGGGCAAGACACTAAGAAAATCAAACCTCTTCAGAGGGCCCTGGGCCCAGAAGGTTAGTGCACCCCAGGCCCACAGTAGCAAAGGCTGAGACAGCAAGGGGCTGAAGCCATGACTGTCCAGCTACAGAAAGAAATCGTGGCTGCCACCAATCCGGAATAACACTGCTCTGGGCATGCGCAATAGTGTGGAGAAGCCACACACTTCAGCGGCCAATAACACAATGACCACCTGATCCTGAAGCGATTGCTGTTGAAATCGCAGCCAGTGGACGGGCGAGCACCACCGACACGAGGTAGCGAACTGAATACCCAGAGACAGGAGATGTCACCCCCCAAGGGCAAAGCGAAAACTGCAACAATGGACTCCTACACGATGGTTAGACCCAAACAACAGCAGGAAGCAAGGACGGCAGAGGAGCTACTGACCCAGGAAAAAGAACCCGTGAACGCGCAAGTACTGCAGGTCATAGCAGCATTACGCATCTCTATTGAAACTAGAATAGATGTAGTAAAATCGGACATGCAGTTGATAAGGCAGGATGCCCGCAATCTCAACGAGAGAGTGAACACAGCAGAGGCTGCCCTACACGGCAATGTAGAAAGCAAGACCAATCTCAACTCTAAGGTCCAGGACCTGGAACTGAAGGTAGCATGGCTGGAGGCGAGGTCGGAGGATGCGGAAGGAGCGAGCCTGCCGCAACATCATTAGAATCCTGGGGGTCCTGAAGGGAATGAAGGGCCCGGACCCAACAGAATTTATTGAGACAATGCTACAACAGGAAATTGGGGCCGGCAACCTAACCCAGGGATTCTCGACAGAACGAGCCCACAGATCTCTGCAAAAAAGACTTCCCCAGGCTCACACCCTTGCCCAATGATCGCAAAAGTCCTACATTTCCGCAACAGAGAGACAATACTGCGATTCTCGAGAGAAGGAGGGGAAATCAAGAGACAGGATGCTAAAATAGTCATGTAGTGGTAGATTCTCATGCCAGCTTAGTTAGTGTCAACTCTTCCTCGCCGTGACCTAACCCTCACCCCTCGCGGACACAGGCAGCTGGACCTCATGACGCTCACCCTCACGCCAACTGGGCATCCTATCCTGAGAAAGCAGTGCTCCCCAACCAATCCTGTACTAATGTAATACCTTATGTTAATGATGTCATTGATGATGCTGTTTTGCTTTATATTCCCATTTAAGTGTATTGTTTGCCAGTGTTCTCTTGAGGCAGCAGAGTTCTCTGGATGCCAACTTTATATAAACCCATTAATCTTGCAACCTGTTCTCCTAGTCTCATTCCCTACTGGGATCTGTTATATTTTATACATTTGCATTGGTAAGACAGGGAGTGAGCCTTTACAATGGCCATCATATTGTCTTGGATGTAGATATGGTTTCCTTAATGGATACTTCACTTCCCATATTCTCTTAGGTATAGGGATTCTTATGGGTACTGCACAGAGTCGTTGCTCTTCTTGTTACCTTTCGATTGGTGTAGTATATGTCACATACTTTGGTTCATACTTCTCAGGTAAAGTAGGCAGGGTAGGTGGAGTAGTGGTACTTGGCTCCTCCTCTACATTAGATTATCCTGAAATTATTTGGTTCTGTAAACCTTGCCACATACAACCTAATTAGTATCAAAACTCATTGCAACGTTAGGACAGTCCTCCATGAGAAACTAATTGGTCGAGTTACGTAATTCCCCTATAGTCGGACATACATTATCCTGAAATGATTGTGGTCTGTAAACCTTGCCACACCATCCTCACCCACCTCTGTGACGTCACACTCCAACCCACAATTACCACATCATAGGGTCAAAACATTGAGACATTTGTGATGGCCTGCACATCTTTATTCATTTGCCGCCGGTCATCTCCATCCGTTTCTCATGGGAATACAACCAATCATGACACTGCAAGAGCCTTGAACCATGTACAAGTTACTGTTTTAATTTTACATCTGAGGAGCTCTTCGAACATCTCCTTTCCTCTCCTCCTTAATCAATATAACCTGCTGCTCATCACAGTCCAAGACAGCCCAGCAGTATGTCTCTTCAAAGATTGTCTTAAGGTTTTCCTACCAATGAAAGAAAGAGTATCACTTTCCGCAAACCATCAACCCTACTTGACCCAACCACTCCCTCCAGTGCTGTGTAATTGTTTATATTTGCATACTACTGTTTATTTTCCAGCACTTGCCCCGCCTATATTATTGATGCCTTTGAAATTCACCTGTTTGTGTTTTGTCTCTGGGCTCTGTTCCACTTTGCTCATACCCTCATATGCAGGCTGCATACCCATTCTTATCATTGGGCTAGTCTACAGGCACCCTTCCCGAGAATGCCTATGCAATCTGTAAATAGGCTATCATACGTTATTTCAGATACAAATTGATATCCATGCTCTTCAAATAAATATAGATATAAAATTACGGCAAATAATGTGTGTTTTGCTAGTTTGGAAAACATATAGTTTTATGTTTTGCCGGGCCTGTGAATATTTGAATATAATCACATTAAGAAACAAATCGTGTTCTCCGATAGAAAAAGCAGGTGCAATTGAAACATTTATTTAAATGAGAATAGGAAAACGTACTGGAAATGTTTTGATAAAACAGAGATGTGTCGATCTAGGATGCGTTTTCGCACAATCTCTGATGTGTACAGATTTCCTAAGCATTAAGAGAATGTAAATACAGAAGTACACAATGTATCAAATTATACAAAGTCAAGGTTGAAATAGTCAAAGATGGTTATCATCTATGATTTGTACTTCGGGTTGCCTCAGAACTCACCAATACAAAATAACAAAAGTAATCCAAAAAAGGAGCGTACAGCAAGCAAGAAGTAAGGCAATATTATGCAATATATTCCCCACTGACCCTACATCTCTAGCCAACATCTATTCCAGCACACTCACTCAAGCCATCGATCTCATTGCCCCGCTAGAAGAAAAAAAAGGGAAAAAATCTATGCACTGCAACTCCTGGTTCACTGAAGAACTATCCGTCCTACGCACCAAGAAACGTAAAGCCCTAACCAGGTGGCAAGCAGCGCCTAATCAATCCTCGCTTAAAGACTTTAAAGAGATCTCTCTGACCTACAAAAAAGCCATATTCCTTGCTAAATCCGAATCCTACAACCAGAGAATCACTAATGCCAGTTCCAAATCAAGAGAAATTTTCTCCATATTCAAAGAACTCACCACACCAGCCTCTAGCCCAGACAAAATCATCAAGGATGAAGCATGGTGTACAGGCATCCAGGCTGCTCTCCTCAACAAAGTTAAATCACTCCAAGACAAAATAGCCTCCCAACGCAAAGCTCTCAACACCCCCACCTGCCCGCCCATACCTCACACCAACAACTCCCCATCACAAACACCCCTTTTTGCCTTCAGAGAAGTCTCGGAGACGGAAGTCAATGACCTCCTTAAAAAAATCAAACCCTCCACTTGCAAAGGGGATATCTGCCCACCCTCCGTAATCAAAGAGAGCGCAGAATACCTCACTCCCATCATCACGGCTTTTATCAATGCCTCTTTCACATCTGGAAGTGTACCACAATGCCTAAAAGAAGCCTGGGTCCGCCCGCTCCTAAAAAAAACCCTCCCTTGATCCTTCCTCCACTAACAACTACCGCCCCATCACCACCGTCCCCTTTCTCCTTAAAATCTTGGACAAAGCTGCACACAATCAAATCCAACACTACCTGGAAACAAACACCATCCTAGGCAAAAGACAGTCAGGTTTCCGCAAAGGCCATGGGACTGAAAATGCTCTTCTAGATTTAAAAAATCAGATTACTAAAATAATGGACACAGGCAAGCCTGCCCTCCTCCTCCTACTCGACCTTTCTGCAGCATTCGATTTGGTCGACCACAGCATTCTCACAACGCACCTCTCCAATGCTGCATACTTCTCTCACAAGGCTACCACATGGATCACATCCTTCCTTGAAGGCAGGGCCATGAAAGTGTACTCTGACCAGGATAGCGCCCCCCCCCACCACTATAAATTGTGGAGTCCCACAAGGGTCCTGCACCACACCGACCCTCTACAACCTATTCACCAAACCCCTCTTTGACCTACTGGACTCCCTCAACATAGCGTACACCAACTACGCTGATGACACGCAGGTCCTCCTCCCCCTCTCTGGAGACTACGACCTTGACTCAGAAGCCCTCCTCAAAATCTACTCAACTATCCAAACATGGATGGCTATCAATGGCCTCTGCCTAAACGGAGACAAAACCGAAATCATCATCCTAGCCCCTAACAAAACTCTAACCAAACTCAGCCCCAATTACTCGCACTTGATCATCGACAGTATTAGCATACCTGTCTCCTCTGCCGTCAAGACCTTAGGAGTCTACATTGACGCGACACTCTCAATGACAAGACAAACCAGCGCCATTGCCTCAGCTTCTGCTCTGACTACCAAACTCATCTACGCCATAAAACCCTACCTCACCACGCCCAACTGCCTCTCCATAGCCAGAGCTACTATAGGAACCAGACTGGACTACTGTAACGCCCTCCTGGCAGGCACCTCATCAAAAAACCTAAACAAGCTCCAAATAGTGCAAAACAATGCCCTCCGTGCTGCACTACACATGCCCAAAACTGACCAAATCTCACAGGCCAGAAGACGCGTCCATTGGCTCCCAGTCAAGGAAAGGATCAACTTTAAAATCCTCACCCTCACAAACAAATGCATTAACCACACAGCACCCCCCTACCTATCTGAGACTATAACCAAGAACTCCTCCATCCACCCCAGAAGAAGTCACCACGCCAACCAACTCCAAGTACCCACTGTAAAAAGAGCCAAAGCCGGCGGCATTGGCTTCCCTCACATAGCACCTAAGGTTATGGAATGCCCTCCCCAACGCGCTTAGAGCAGAACCATCTCTGTATCTCTTTCGCAAATCCCTCAAAACCACGCTATTCAACTAACTCCACCTTCCCTTCACCCACCTCAGCTCGCACACATCTGATACGAAAAGTGTTCGATACGAAATGCTTCCTGTAATGAAAATTGCTTTGTAACCATCTTCCTTCCATTGTAACCAGACTATGTATGTATTCATGTAACAGCGCCACGATGCCCCCGGGCTGATGTGCGCTTTAAATAAATCTGAATAAATAAATAAATAAATAAATAAATACATTCTGGCTCCAGTCACAGTGGAACATAACTGCATGAAAGGGGCTGTCAAAGATATGCGCCTAAGACAGAAGCTTTTATAATCATACAACCTAATCAGTATCAAAACTCATTGCAACATTAGGACAGTCCTCCATGTGAAACTAATTGGTAGAGTTACGTAATTCCCCTATAGTGGGACATATATTATCCTGAAATGATTGCGGTCTGTAAACCTTGCCACACCACCCTCAACCACCAGTGTGATGTCACAGTCCAACCCACAATTACCACATCATAGTGTCAAAACATTGAGACATTTGAGATGGCCAGCACATCTTGATTCATCTGCCGCCGGTCATCTCCATCTGTTTCTCATGGGAATACAACCAATCATGACACTGCAAGAGCCCTGAACCTTTGACAAGTTACTGTTTTAATGTTGCATCTGAGGAGCTCTTCAAACATCTCCTTTCCTCTCCTCCTTACTCATTATAACCTGCTGCTCATCACAGTCCAAGACAGCCCAGCAGTGTGTCTCTTTAAAGATTGTCTTAAGGTTTACCTACTGATAAAAGAAAGAGTATCACTTACCCCAACCCATCAACCCTACATGACCCAACCACTCCCTCCAGTGCTGTCTAATTGTTTATATTCGCATAGTACTCATGTTTATTTTCCAGCACTCGCCCCGCCTATGTTATTGATGCCTTTGAAAGTCACCTGTTTGTGTATTGTCTCTGGGCTCTGTTCCACTTTGCTCATACCCTCATATGCAGGCTGCATACCCATTCTTATCATTGGGCTAGTCTACAGGCACCCTTCCCGAGAATGCCTATGCAATCTGTAAATAGGCTATCATACGTTAGTTCAGATAAAAATTGATATCCATGCTCTTCAAATAAATATAGATATAAAATTACAGCAAATAATGTGTGTTTTGCTAGTTTGTGAATCTTAAAGTACACACCTGCCATTAATGGAAAACATATAGTTTTATGTTTTGCCGGGCCTGTGAATATTTGAATATAATCACATTAAGAAACAAATCGTGTTCTCAGATAGAAAAAGCAGGTGCAATTGAAACATTTATTTAAATGAGAATAGGAAAACGTACTGGAAATGTTTTGATAAAACAGAGATGTGTCGATCTAGGATGCGTTTTCAAACAATCTCTGATGTGTACAGATTTCCTAAGCATTAAGAGAATGTAAATACAGAAGTACACAATGTATCAAATTATACAAAGTCAAGGTTGAAATAGTCAAAGGTGGTTATCATCTATGATTTGTACTTCGGGCTGCCTCAGAACTCACCGATACAAAATAACAAAAGTAATCCAAAAAAGGAGCGTACAGCAAGCAAGAAGTAAGGCAATATATTCTGGCTCCAGTCACAGTGGAACATAACTGCATGAAAGGGGTTGTCAAAGATACGCGCCTAAAACAGAAGCTTTCATACAACCTAATTAGTATCAAAACTCATTGCAACGGTACGACAGTCCTCCATGTGAAACTAATTGGTCGAGTTACGTATTTCCCCTATAGTGGGACATACATTATCCTGAAATTATTGTGGTCTGTTAACCTTGCCACACCACCCTCAACCACCACTGTGATGTCACAGTCCAACCCACAATTACCACATCATAGTGTCAAAACATTGAGACATTTGAGATGGCCAGCACATCTTGATTCATCTGCTGCCGGTCATCTCCATCCGTTTCTCATGGGAATACAACCAATCATGACACTGCAAGAGCCTTGAACCTTTGACAAGTTACTGTTTTAATGTTGCATCTGAGGAGCTCTTCGAACATCTCCTTTCCTCTCCTCCTTACTCATAATAACCTGCTGCTCATCACAGTTCAAGACAGCCCAGCAGTGTGTCTCTTTAAAGATTGCCTTAAGGTTTACCTACTGATAAAAGAAAGAGTATCACTTACCCCAACCCAACAACCCTACATGACCCAACCACTCCCTCCAGTGCTCTCTAATTGTTTATATTCGCATAGTACTCATGTTTATTTTCCAGCACTTGCCTCGAGGGTTGTTATTGATGCCTTTGAAAGTCACCTGTTTGTGTTTTGTCTCTGGGCTCTGTTCCACTTTGCTCATACCCTCATATGCAGGCTGCATACTCATTCTTATCATTGGACTAGTCTACAGGCACCCTTCCTGAGAATGCCTATGCCATTAGTAAATAGCCTATCATAAGTTATTTCTGATAAAAATTGATATCCATGCTCTTCAAATAAATATAGATATAAAATAACGGCAAATAATGTGTGTTTTGCTAGTTTATGAATCTTAAAGTACACATCTGCCATTGATAGGACCTATAATGGAAGACATACAATTTTAGGTGTTGCGGGCCTGTAAATATTTGAACATAATCACATTAAGAAACACATTGTGTTCTCAAATAGAAAAAGCAGGTGCAATTGAAACATTTATTTAAATGAGAATAGGAAAACGAACTTGAAATGTTTTGAGAAAACAGAGATATGTTGATCTATGATGCGTTTTCGCGCAATCTCTGATGTTTACAGTATTCCAAAGCAGAATGTAAATACAGAAGTACACAATGTATCAAATTTTAAAAAGTCAAGGTTGAACTAGACAAAGATGCTTATCATCTATGATTTGTACTGCGGGTTGCCTCGAAACTCACCAATACAAAATAACAAAAGTAATACAAAAAAGGTGTGTTCACTAAGCAAGAAGTAAGGCAATTTATTTTGGTTCCTTTCACAACTCGGAAAGCAAGATTTATCCAGAATGTGGACCATAACTGCATGAAAGATGCTATCAAAGATACTCCCCCAAGACAGAAGTTTTTATAATCATACAAACTAATTAACATCAAAACACTTGGAACATTATGACAGTCCTCCATGAGAAGCTAATTGGTAGAGTTAAGTCATTCCCCTATAGTGGGAAATACCTTATCCTGAAATGATTGGGTTCTATAAACCTTGCCACACCACCCTCGACCACCTCTGTGATGTCACAGTCCAAATCACAATTACCACATCATAGCGTCAAAACATTGAGACATTTGAGATGACCGGCGCATCTTTATTCATCTGCCGCCGGTCATCTCCATCCGTTTCTCATGGGAATACAACCAATCATGACACTGCAAGAGCCTTGAACCATTGACAAATGACCATTTTAATGTTGCAAACATCTTCCCAGGCTAAGTTGTGCAAAGGGGCAATTTGAAACCACCATGGGACTTTTTGAAACAATCAGTAGACCATTTTCATAAACTAATATGCCAATTTATAAAATGATTGTGCATTCACTGCCTTTTCCCAGCACTCATGAGCTTTGCTTCCTGACCTCGAAAGTAAAAAAGGCTGTTCCTTTCTTACCGTATGATCCTGGCAATGTGTAATTTGCAATGTGCTGTCAGCCTCTGCGGCTACTAAGCAAATTAATAAAATGTGAAATTGTTTCCAGTGAAAAGCTCTGAAGCCTGTTTGTAACCCAAATGTATTGCCTATATGTTATTTACTTGAAACAAAATTATTTAGGCCATTCTCCAGACTAATGAATAGAACTGTGTGACTGTCAGAAAAGCCCCCTCATTTTAGTGGGCTAATCCTGCAGCTGATAAGTTTCTGCCTTTTTACTGTGCTGAACTTGCATTTTTACCACAATCTGTCAATAGTCAAAGGCACATATAACCTACGATTAGGTGGGGCGTGGCCGGTGAGCATGGCTTAAGGATGAGACTTGCCAGCGCTCCTGCCCGGGATCCTGATACGGACCGAATGATTTGACAAATACTCGATGAACGGTCATGAAATTAATAGCACCACAGAAAGGAACCGATTTCCAACACTCGGTGCTGTTTTCATGAATAATCGGACTACCAGAACTTGCGGTTGGAGAAAGCAAAGTGGAGCCCCCCGACCCGCAAAATGGCGGTGCCCGAGGCTCTGCTGTAGACCGCAGTGACTGAAGCAGGCAACCCGCGGGGGGAAGGGAGTACGGGCGGCTACCCTCAAACTCACCCAACAAGGGCTCCCTGAGAAGCACCAACGACCACCGTAGGACACATACTGTGACCCTGCACCCTGCCACACTGGCCGAACCAGAGACGGTTTTGGCAGGTGCGAAGCCCAGAGGCGGAAGAAGGCATCAGCGGCGAGCGGCCGCGAGGAACGGACACTGCCCAGCGGGACCCTTGCTGACGATGTGTGGAGGGAGAACCGGTGCTGCAAACGCCCGGAGCGGACTGGAAGAAGAAACCCGCCGGGACGACAAGGCCGACAGACCTGCAGAAGAGGTGGATCGACCTCCAGGGAACGCAGGAGGTACCGGCGGAGACCGAAGAGGACTGCAGCCCAACACAGAACGGTGAGCCTGGGTACGGCCGCATCTTGCTAGGAAACGAGGAGGCCAGTAGAGCGACGGAACGGAGGGGCCTAGGCCTAATCCGGAGAGCATCGGGGGGGTGCTGCAACAACGCAGCAGCGTACGGGCAGAAGGTAGGCCCCAAACGAGGATTAACCTGTATGTTGCATGAACTCCAGCAGCCCACGCTCCAAACCCCAAGAACATGGCCACCATCCAACGGACGGCCCAGCAACACTAGCGCTGCGACGGCCTGGAAGTAGGGAGGCACAGGCACCATACCTACCACCTGGGAATGGAAGGAAAGCAGCATTGTAGGGGGCAAGACACTAAGAAAATCAAACCTCTTCAGAGGGCTCTGGGCCCAGAAGGTTAGTGCACCCCAGGCCCACAGTAGCAAAGGCTGAGACAGCAAGGGGCTGAAGCCACGACTGTCCAGCTACAGAAAGCAATCGTGGCTGCCACCAATCCGGAATAACACTGCTCTGGGCATGCGCAATAGTGTGGAGAAGCCACACACTTCAGCGGCCAATAACACAATGACCACCTGATCCTGAAGCGATTGCTGTTGAAATCGCAGCCAGTGGACGGGCGAGCACCACCGACACGAGGTAGCAAACTGAATGCCCAGAGACAGGAGATGTCACCCCCCAAGGGCAAAGCGAAAACTGCAACAATGGACTCCTACACGACGGTTAGACCCAAACAACAGCAGGAAGCAAGGACGGCAGAGGAGCTACCGACCCAGGAAGAAGAACCCATGAACGCGCAAGTACTGCAGGCCCTAGCAGCATTACGCACCTCTATTGAATCTAGAATAGATGTAGTAAAATCAGACATGCAGTTGATAAGGCAGGATACCCGCAATCTCAATGAGAGAGTGACCACAGCAGAGGCTGCCCTACACGACAATGTAGAAAGCAAGACCAATCTCAAATCTAAGGTCCAGGACCTGGAACTGAAGGTAGCATGGCTGGAGTCGAGGTCGGAAGATGCGGAAGGAGCGAGCCTGCCGCAACAACATTAGAATCCTGGGGTCCTGGAGGGAATGAAGGGCCCGGACCCAACAGAATTTATTGAGACAATGCTACAACAGGAAATTGGGGCCGGCAACCTAACCCAGGGATTCTCAAAAAAGACCTCCCCCAGGCTCACACCCTTGCCCAATGATCGCAAAGGTCCTACATTTCCGCTACAGAGAGACAATACTGAGATTCTCGAGAGAAGGAGGGGAAATCAAGAGACAGGATGCTAAAATAGTCATGTATCCGGACTACACTCCCATAGTGCAAAGGGCAAGGAACTCGTTCATCCCGCTGAAAGCAAGACTACGAGAACTCAACCTCAAGTACATGCTAATATACCCGTCGCGCCTCAAGGTAATATACAAAGGAAAAGCCATCTACCTAGAAACTCCCGCGGCGGCAAATATGTGGCTCGAGCACAACAACCTCGCAGATGACAAAGAAGGGGCAACAAAGGAGATCACAGGCCACTGAGCAATCAAAAGCAACAGGAAACGACCGATGCTCGCACAATGCAGGAAAAACCGCGGCACCACACCAAGAAACACAGTAATATGAAAGCAACATCGGGCAGGAGCGCACCAGCATACACGAGTGCCAATGACGTCGACACACCGCTTCAGGAAACGTGGAGGCCGACCGCCAACACACAACCCGCACTGGGAGGCCTGGAAAGGCCCAAAAGGTTCGGGAGCCCCTGAGCGCTGCAAGTTCAAAGCAACTGCTGGGGGCAGTTCAAAGTTGCATAGTTTCTTGTTCTCATTCACTAGAATGAACATTACTATTGTTGGTAAGTCTCCAGATGGACCGAGGGGCAGGGGGGGAATCGAATGGGAAATGGGGGGGCCGGGGCTCTAACCCACATACAGGAAGGGGCTTCAACACCAGAGCCGCGATCACAAATGAGGCAGAGGGGGATGCAGGACAAACGTAATATCCCTTTTGAACCACCATGACCTCAACAGCAATTAAAATAATGACATGGAATGTGAGGGGTCTGAGAACATACCATCGCAGAAACAGAATTAAGACCTACCTATACAGGAAAGGGGTGATGATAGCACTGCTACAGGAGACCCACTGCACGGCAGACTCTGTGACTAAACTCCAAACTCACTGGGGGGGACAGGGATTTGGCACCACTTATTCCAAATATGCAAGAGGAGTTTACACCTGGATACACCCACAGCTCCCATTCCGCCTGGTCAAATCAGAAATAGACCCGGAAGGCAGATTTGTAATGTTATGGGGGCACATTGAACAGACGGAATTATGAATCATGAACTCCTACTTCCTCTACAACAACATACCGGCCCACTTGAACTCACTGTATCCCAGAATTACGCAACACAGAAGCGGCCTGTTCATCTGGGGGGGAGACCTCAATTGTGTACACCATCCAACACTGGACAGGTCCATACCCCAATCGAAAGGCCCACCGGCAGCAACAACAGCACTCACCGCAAAGATAGACAGGCTGGATCTGGCAGATGTATGGCGAGAAAAACATCCAGCAACGAGAGGCTACTCATACTAACTACTCGTCCCGCATAATCTACACACAAGATTAGACTACATCCTTATAGGCAGGGAACACTTACCCCAAGTGGAAGAGGCACAGTACCGAGGGAGAACCATCTCTGACCGCTCCCACTTTTAGTGACATGGTACCACAATGGCCCACGACCCCCGATCCCCATGTGGAAAATGCCTGTAGATGCCCTGACGGACCCAGCCTTTAGAGAGGGATTACAAGAATCTATAAACAACTACATAGAAGTTAACACGGGCAGCGTGGAACTCTGAAGTACAGAATGGGATGCTCTAAAAACAGTGATAAGTGGGGAAACCATTGCAAAGGCCGGGGGAATCAGGAAAATACTCAGGAAAGAATTAGACCAGGTGGAGAAGGAGATTGAAAGGCTGGAGGCCACCCCCCAGGCACTCAGCAAGGAGAAATTGAACTCCAGAAAGTCAGGAAGAAGAATGTAACCGCTTGGAGCAGGCTAGAAAAGTTTGACTACACTGCCAAAACAAACAGAGCACATATAGAGGCAGACAGACCGGGCAGGCTACTGGCCTGACTCTGCCAAAAGCAACATCCCAGACAGCCCACCACTACACTGTGGGACAAAGAGGGGAACACGCACCACATACATCAGGACATAAATAACACCTTTAAATGCTTCTATGAGCACCTATACTCCCACAAAGAGCAGGTTTCCCAAGAACAGATAATGGACACACTGGATGAGATAGGGCTCCCCAAGATGTCCCCGGAACAGGCCAACACACTAGAAACAGACATCACACCCGAAGACATAACGGAGGCCATTAGGTCCCTGGCCACGCGCAAGGCACCTGGCACAGACGGATTGCCCTCAGAATTTTATAAAGCTTATGAGCCCTCCCTGATGCCCCTGTTACATGAGGTATACCAGGAAGCATATGAGAGGGGGATACTACCTGAGAGCATGAGAGAAACACTGGTGGTCCCGATCCTCAAACCAAATAAACCGGCGGACCGGTGTGACTCCTACCGCCCACTAGCGATGCTTAATTATGATGTGAAAATCTTAACCACAATATTAGCTAAGCGGCTGTCCAGAATTATAGGAGACATAATACAGTGCGGCTTTATACCGGGCCACAATACATCCATGAACTTGCGTAGGCTGCAACACATTATAGCGCACACCGACAACGATAAGGACTTGTGTGCACTACTATCCCTGGATGCCATAAAGGCGTTCAATTCCATATATTGGGAGTGGCTAGTGGCTGTACTCAAGGAATTTGGCTTTGGACCGGGGTTTATTAGATGGATCACAATACTATACGCTAAGCCGAGAGCAAGGGTGAAATCTCAGAAACACGTGTCAGAGGCCTGGGGCATACAAAGAGGGACCAGGAAGGACTGCCCACTGTCCCCAATGTTGTACATACTGGGACTGGAGCCCATAGCCATTTACGTCAGAAAGCAATTTTTCAATGCTGGTATAAGGCTGGGAGGAAAAGATCACGTCATCTCACTTTACGCAGATGATGTACTCATCTACGTTAGGAACCCACAACACAATGTGCCCACCATGCTAGATGTTTTGGATAATTACTCCAGGGTCTCAGGAATCCAATTCAGCAAGCCAAAATCCTGCTTTTTCCCCCTAGCGGCCCTGAGACATGAGGACATGGAGGCACTCCCGGCAGTGGGGATAAGATGGCAGACCACCTTGTTCCGATATCTCGGAATCCAAATAATGCACACCCCTGCACTGATGCACGAGCACAACACAAAAGCATCACACCCAGCTCTGCGTAAATCAATGAACATCTGGGCAAAACTCCCCCTGTCAATGATGGGACGGGCCTCGATAGTCAAGATGATTGTACTACCAAGGTTCTTGTACGGGTTCCAGAATGTGCATTACTATATTAACAAACCCTTCTTCCGACTGCTTGAGACGTTAATAAAAGAGTTCCTATGGGGGAAAAACAGACACAGACTAGCGTTGTCGACGTTAACCCTACCACACAGCCAGGAATCCAACTTCCGAATCTGGAAAAATATGACCTCGCAGCCCAGCTAAGCTTTTTGACAAAATGGCTAGCCGATGAGCCCACATCTGAAACGCCCCTGCTGCAAGCAATGATCCTTCCGTACCAACTGAAAGAACTGGTCTGGACACCCTCACAACTATTGGGAAATGTACTCCCCCTAGCCGCCCTGGGGAAAAAGATATGTCACAGAACGAAAATGCTCACCCACTCACAGAACACCTATGCACTAGAAGTACCACTGCTCGCAGACCTTTGCAAAAAGGCCACAGACCTTAAACAAATCAGATTATGGGAAAGAGAAGGGGTCTATACCTGGGGAGACCTCTATGAAGAGGGCACCTTCAAAGAGTTTGCCTCACTACAAGAAATAGATGGCATCACACAGGCAAGTTCCTATGGAATCAAAGGGTTTGCACTACAGCACAACGCAAATGGGATACGTGGCCTGAAGAACCGGACTCGGACCCATTCTTAACGATGCTATATAACCTGGGGGAGGGCAGCAGACCAATATCCCAAATATATGGCCATTTGAGTGACATACCCAACCCCCGGAGCATGGAAATTAAAAACAAATGGGAAAGGGACATAGGCAGAGAAATGACAGAGGGGGAGTGGAGCAGAGCGCTCACATTTCCCAAAGAAGTCTCAAGAAACCACAGATTCAGACATATACGGCTGAACGTACTACACCAAACATACCTGACCCCAAACCGAATAGCCAAATTTAACAAGCAAGCTCAGCCGAACTGCACCTGGTGCATGGGGGAAGAGGCTGACCTGATACATATGCTGTGGGAATGCCCCAAAACAAGGTCGCTGTGGGGCAAAGTAAAACAGACGTGCGAGAAGGCAGGCATGACCAAATACAAATGGACACCAGAGGAGTGCCTATTAGGAACTTACCCCAGATTGGCCAAGCTTAAGCACATGGTACGACTCATGGACTTAGCATGCATACTGGCCAAAAGAACCATTGCCATGTCCTGGAAAAAACCAGCGGGACTGCAATACAAAATATGGCACAGCGAAACGGAGCGTTAGGTGAGACCAACGCTTGGGAGGATTGCGTCACCAGATCCACTGATGAATCCAGCAAGGCGCTCGAGGCATGGAGAGAACTCACCAGACATATGTTCTACCCCTCTGACGATAAGCCCACATGAACTAAAGGCCCCAGGCTAAGCATACCCACAGGATGAAAAAGGGCAACCCAGGTGAGGACACTGGAGATAAAGCTGGGCCTCTGAGAACACCCCCCAGCCCCCTTTAAACCGTCTGACTACCCCCCCACCCGCTCCCAAGACAAGAGACACGGAACTGTAAGAACAGAACATGGAGACAGTTGTTGTTTATAATAATGTTTAATGTTAAGTTAAAATGCATTGCAATCATATATGTGCACGGCACTTTTGAATGTCATGTAACTGATATCACTGAAAAATGCCAATAAACAAATTTAAAAATAAATAACCTACGATTATTAAAATGCTTGACAAACATGTGCAAAGTCCATCCAGAGAAGAACAGGCAAAGGATTGCTGATTCGCAAAAGAACAACTAACAACCTGCTTTCAATTTTGACAACCAAAGCTGATCCAATCAAGTAAAGGACCAAAGTACATATTCTTGACATTAAAAGTTTTCATGACAAAAAACAATGGTAATTTCCAGGAATTTAGATTTGAGTAGATGGAAGAGTAGAAAAACATTTTTACTCCAGGCATCAAAAAGTTCTATTTGTCAGTTGTCAGTACAATGAGGAAATGGGAGGGTAGCATATTAACTCCAACCTAGGTGACAATATGTTATGTGTCGTTGGTAGCTTCAGTGCGGAAAAAACTGTCACTGTGTGCTGGTTTGTTTTTAGTTTGTCTACGTTGTGTGGTGTTTGATGCGTGGTTGTATTTGGGTGGTTTATGTGTATCTTTGGTGATTGTGGAGAGTCAGTAAACTGCTTGTATTTTGCAGATGTTTTTTGGTTGATGTATGTGTCAGGTTTCATCAGTGTTGGAGGGTTGGTGTTCAGAGAATTAGAGAGTTTGTTGTGGGCTTCATCACAGTCATCCCAGTTATTCCTGTGGCTTTGCTGATCCATTGGGTAAATATTATTTTTGGCTGGTAGTCAGTTTAGTGTTCTTAGTGCTGGTGTGATGTGTTCTCCGTTAGTGATTCTGAGGAGTAGTCTTGTCTCTACATTCTGTATTCACTGTACTTTTTTCATAAGGTATTTCAGCATTTTAAGATAGATGCTGTTGGTGTAGTCTATTCTTGATATGACAAGAGAGTTGATGGCAAGTGTTCTCTGTGGGAAGATTAAGAATTGGAATATCCTCTTGATTGTGTGTAAGTGGAAGAAGCATTTCTTAACTACTGTGTTGACCTGTGGTTCTAGTGTTAGTTCATTGTCCATTAGTATTCTGAGGTTTTTGACCACTTTGGATAGTTTTGGTGGGAATCCCAGTTCATTGGGCCACAGAATTTGGTGATTGTTCAATGAGTCATTAAGTGCGATCATGATTTCTGATTGGTCCGGATTTGGTTTAAGGCTGTTGGTGCTCATCCATTGGATTATTTGAGTGTGGCACTTGGTAAGGGTTGGGTTTTGTACCTCACTGGGATTGATTTTGTAGATGATTTTAGTCTCATCTGCATAGTTGTAGCAGGTGAGGCGTTCTTTTTGATGAGGTTAACCAGTGGGGTCATATAAATGTTGAAGAACAGTGGTTAGAATGATGAGCCTTGTGGGACTCTGCATGTTGTTTTACGAGGTGCTGACTTGAATGGTACTATGCAAATTGTTTCTGTTTCTTTCATTCATGAAGGATTTTAGCCAGAGCGCAGTGATATGCTGCTGATTCCAATATCTTCACGTCTTTTGCTGAGCATTTCATGGTGGACTGTTTCAAAGGCTGCTGACAGGTCGAGTAGTATTAGTCCTTACATGACGTTGGAGTCTGTGTTGATTTTTAGGTCATCCCATAGAGATAGTAAAGCAGTTTCCATTTCTCTCATGGGTCTGACACCTACTTTAGTCTGGTAAAGTAGCTGATTGTTTTCTATTATTTTCTCCATGTTCTAAGATTTGTTTGTAGACTTAGCTTTGTAGTAGCTTTGCCAGGTATAGGATGTTTTAGATTGGTCGGAAGTTGGTTAGGTCCTCCTTGTTTTCTGATGGGTTTTAAAAGATTGTGGCACAGTTCCTGTTGCTAGTGACTTTTCAAAGAGGTTGAAGAAATATTCTGCTGGTGTTTTCGCAGTGAGGATGGTTTTGTATATGTATGGTGGCAAGGGGTCTGCTGGAGAGCCAGCTCTGTTTGAGCTGGCTCTGTTGCTTTTGTTCGCCAGGCTGTTGAACATTTCTATTGAGATCAGTGGGAGGTGGTTTAGTTTATTAGATGGTTTCCGGTGTTAAGTGGTTGAGGGGTTGATTGTGAAGTCTTCTGCAAGGTTATTGCATAGTCTTTGTGATGTGTTGGAGTGTTATTAAATGCTATTGGGTTTCTGTGCTCATTTATGATGTTGAACATCTCTTTGTGGGTGTTGCTTGAGTTTGTGATCTGTTCGATGTTGAATGTCTTTTGTTGCTTTGAGTATTTCAACTTTGTATAGTCATCTTTGGAATGTTTATATTTTTCAGTTGGTCATAGCTTTTTCTCCATTCTTGTTGCAGTTTTCTGTTAGTTTCTTTCAGTTCTCTGAAGTGGGGTGTGAACCATCTTGCGATTTTTTTCTTTAGAGAGGGGCTGAATGGTTTTTCAGGTGTAATGCCATCCAATGTTTTCATGATCCAATATGGCAGTACTTTCTTGGCCATTGGTCATTCCAAGGAAGTTTTGTAATGACAAGTGGCATCTCGAGCCAATCTAAAACCCCAAATGTTCATAGATATGTCTATTTATTTTAGCTGTATGATAAGGGCCAGGTACCACAAGTGGTCAGAAAAAGCCTTGCAAAATAAATATTATATCAATAAATACCTGCTCAATGATTTTCCTTCCTGCATATAAAAACGCATCAGTATGTCACATAATTCCCATGTCTATCAACTCGTGTTCATGGTGAGCAATGTTATACTTTTATTGGATGGGTGGGGTAAAATGAATGTATATCATTTAAGTGGATGGAACCAAGTCAAAGCTACTGTATAAGAATCAATAGCATTATGATTTGAAGCAGAAAGGATACTATAATCAACAACAATAACACATATTCTGGTAACACGCTATGTGACCAGAATTCCATCAATGCACAGTAGTCTGTGATTTATATGATGTGATTCGTGGCTTTTTAGTAGTTAATATGTTTTACTAAACCGTTTTGGGTAACATTATGAGTTGGCAATAACAAATGGTAGAATTAACTTTAAAGGCTTACATTGTGAAGGAAAGCAGAGTATACAAGTTAAATAGGTCAAGTAATCCAACATGGATTTTCTTGAATATGTTGGGTAAATCAGAAGTAAGACTCTAAGCAGCAGACCTGGTTCAATGATAAATGTTGATTTAAATGAAAGAACATGCCCCACAAAGTCAGTCGTCCGCCCTAACCTTTCAAATGTATTGGCCCTACCACTAAACAAAAATGAAATACAATGAGAGAATGTGTTTTCCCAAGGGAGTACATTAATGCCTCATGGCTGACTCTCTCTCCTGCAGACCATGTCCAACCTAAATGTTTATCCCATGGCATGGTTACAGGCATTGGTCACCACTATGTTTTATCAAATAAGAAATCAAAGAGTCCAAATATAAAGTTAAAAAAACAAAGTGATCTCAGCTTCCCCGATTACAAAGTCACTCAGTATGTAAAATGTTTTCTAGTGTTCACAAATAAAAGTTCAGTCATAAGAGGTCTCAATGCTTAAATTCATTGGGGTACTCAACCTCCCCCTTTCAACAATGCTGTGTATGTATGTACAACACACTCACTCGAGCATTCACCCTCCAGGGTAGCACGGATGTTCCTCTTACCAGTTCTCTTTTAAGGTTCTTTGGCTGTCAGCATTGGTATTGTTCCTCATGTCTCCTGGGACACCATAGCCCTTGTGCAGGCTTTTCTTGACTGCTCCACCTCTTGGATTGTTCTGCTTTATCCTGGACAGTGTATATGTCCCTTCCTCCATACGGGATGTGTCAATATATATGTTTGGGGACTTTTAATCCTGTTAGTCATTCTTGTTTCCCTCATGCCACTTTGATTCTTGTTCAGATGGTTCACGGCTCAATAGCTGATGACAGATCATATTCTTGGCCTTCAATACTATGGTTTCCGTATGGACAATGTGGTCACTACTCAAGTTATTCATGGGGTCTCTAGCCAATGAATGATTCATGCTTTCGGCTTCCACGCAGCCTTCAACCACTCACCTTCCATCTTCCAGGGTGGCCTGCAGACCTGTTCTCTCACAGCTCTTCCGTTATGGGGTGTCCGTGCATCTAACAGCAACAGTGTTGGCCACCATCTGCCGTGCTATTGCTCCTTGTCTCAGTAAAGTAAATAGTCTCAATAAGATCTTCCAACATTTCCATTAGCATTTTGTGTTATGCTAATGCGAATAATGTAACTTTGATCCCCAGGGGGGATAACAGCCGCCAGACAACATTATCGGCCAATGCAAAGCGACGGCGGATCACGAGGGCCCCGATCCATTACCCCCATTCCAGCTTCTCCAACAAGGGATGAAAGCCATTAGCACCCTGTGTTCTCAAAGTGGTAACCGGGATGCTAAAAAAAGGATTTTCTTTCCTACAGTGGGATGTGCGCTCCGTCCTGCTGTAGGAATGAAAATCCTTTTCCAATTTGGCCACCATAGAAAGGAAATGTGGAGCTCCGTACGGAGCCCCTCTTCCCTTTCCATGTTGGCCTGAGGGAGACAAAGAGAAGGAGCAAATGCTGTGGTGCCGCCACCGAAATAAAGTAAGTAGGGAGGGTGGGAGATGGAAAAAAATAAAATAATGGGATGCAGTGTGGGGAGGAAGATGGTGGCAGGTAAAGCCAGCCGTCAGGTGGCTTGGAACGCAGGCTTGTACCAGCCGTTCAAGCCCGCTGTCAGACCCACCTGATTTGGAGGCTCCCCCACCCACAGTGCTAATGTAAAATTGTATTTTAGAGAAAAATATAAAACAACAGAAACAATTTTCTTTTCCAAATACTTTTCTCTAGCATACAAAAAGGACCATAATTGGTGGGCCTTTATAACTATTTACGGTTTCCACAGTCCCCCTTCCACGCCATGGATCATTAGAATTCCCGGATGGCACGTGCACACCATCGCACAGGGCAGTCCTTCTACTCTTTTTTATTTTATATTTGTAACACTCCCTCAATGCCTCCTTCAAAGAGTCATACACCCTTCCGCCAATCACTTTCAAAAACTGTACATATAACCCTATGACCATATTAAGCTCCCACACACCAACTGCCACTTAATAATCTTTTACAAATGTTTTGCATTTACATTTCCCTTAATTATCCCTAAATATTGTACACAATGCTCATATAAATGCGCATATGCATTGTGCAATGTGATACATGCATGCATAGAATGGGCAGTACGGATGGACAAGTGCACATGGGAGCCCAGGAGTGAAGCGCCAAGGGATGTCAAGATGGGAGCCCACTAGCTAACTGCAGGGATATAGGGTGGGGAACATCTTAACCATAGCATCCTTTTAACAATATTTGTTTTGTCAATTGAATCCTTTTTCATAAGTGAAAATGTTTCATAATGTTACATCACTGTATATAAATTATTAATAATTCCTATTTTAACATACATAAAATAAGTATAAACCTCCTTTAACAAACATATTTTTTGCAATGCATAATTATGGGAGTCGTTATCAGCAATGCACATCAATAGGCAAATCCGAGTAGACATTTGTCTTTGCTGAAGGCAAGCCCTCTGCCCACGGCAGAAAAGTTATATCACTATTTTTTGTACTAAAGTTTTGACAATTTCAAAAAAGTAAAATACAGGCCAGATTTCCAAAAGCATACTAAAAAAGTAATTGCTCATGCTCCTCATGCAACTTTGCTGCAATCTCGTCCAGCACTCCGGGCTGCAGCCACAAACAAATTTTTATTTCCCATTTAAATGTAGAGCTTTGGCCATGCTGCATGCCCCAATAAGTAGATCAGAATAGGCATGCACCAAACTTATATCACTATTATTTGTGCTTACATTTGGACACTTTGGAAAAATAAAACACAAAACAGATTTGCAAAACCATGCTTTCAGGTCCTTGCTGATCCTCCTCACGCAGGTTTGTTGTCATTCAGTACAGCACTTCAGGCTGCAGTGGCAAGCAGAATATTTCTTCTCATTCAAACCTAGGGCTCGGCCATGCTGCATGCCACAATAATCAAATCAGAGTACATGATTATCAAATAATTGCCGGGCAGTAGAATGGGTAGATCACTACTCTTCATATAGTACTTTAAACAGATAACCCTGCTGCTGGTAATGAGGTTATTCCTTCAAGTGAGAGGTTTTGAATAGGAATGTGATCCCTTTTCACCTCAGCAGTTGGTTATTCAATAAGTAAGTGTTGTCATAATGAAGCAGTCTTAAAAACCATATTTGATGCTTTATTTATTGTTAGATGTCAGCCGACACATCATTTGACTCTCTAGGGTCTTTCTCAAGGGAGGTGGATTGTAGGTCAGTCCATGCTGCAAAGTTGTGGAAATGAGTCCAGCATCCACTTCCAATATCTTGTCCCAGTATGGTCAAATACAAGGGTAGATTTTTAAGGGGTGGCCGGCTGACCATATGGGTACCTGGTTCAGCATGCTTGGTAATTATCTGCTCATTAGCCTTGTCTCAGAGTGCATGCAGTGATAGTCACATCGATCTGTTGATGCTTTCCTATGCAGTACTTCTTGCTGTAGCCACATACAGAATTTTTGACACAGGCAGATATTTTTCCCCATTCAAATCTACCCCAAAAACGTCAGCACATAGGCAGTCCCTGGTGGACATGCCCACTTTAACCCCGCTGCCAGTCCATCGTGGTCATGGCCAATAGCCAGAGGCCATGGCTTGGACAATCTGGCAACTGCCCATGGCTATAAGTCATGACTCAGACAATCTGGCCACTGCCCATTGTCACCGGCTATACCTCAGTCACCAAATGTGTAACACTATTTTTTGTACCTACATTTTAAAAAAATGTAAAAATCAACACATTTCTAAAACCATTCTTTCAAGTCCTTGCCAATGCTCCTTGCACAACTTTCCTGCAAATCCATCCATGTTTCAATTTTTAAAAGTGTAAAAATGTACATACATAAAATAGTCATATAGCGTAGCTCCGAGATGACAAAATCCATTCAGACTTTGCCAAAAAAATTCAAGGTTCACTCTAAAATCGTTCTAAAATATTACGTGCACATTCATCAAATTGCAACAAAGTTATAACACATCTAAAAATGGTGTACCCCGCCTCTAATTTTGACCTCGCTTCACAAAATCCCACCAAACTTTGCAAAAACATTCAAATCTGGGTCTTAAATCTTTTTGCAAACTTGTGTGCAGATTTGTGAAAAGGCACCAAATTTATAAGCCTTGCAAATATTTTAGGACCACCTCCTTTAATTGTGTTCCCTCTTGGCAAAACAGCAACAAACATTGTGGAACCATTCAAGGTCACCCCTATAATGATATCACAATATTTCATACAGTTTCATTGAGTGACAGCAAAGTTGTACACCATCCAAAAACTGCTTTTCATCAACCCTTTAATGGAAAAATATGTATGGATGCCCCGAACATCTGAGATGTGCGCGAACATCACAGGGCTTTCCTTGAACTGCTCACATACTTCAAAGATGAAAAACACCTGTTCTTTTGGGGTTTTATGGCCATATCCCATCCCATCCTCATCAACCCTAACCTCCACACAAATGGTTTCATTAGTTTGACAAGTGCAATTTTGTGTTTTTCAATATGTTTTTACAATGATGTTGACAGATAACTGGTGATGTCCGCGAATCCAACCTGTTGGGTTATTCCAACAAATATGATGCACCTCACACTTTTCACCATCCAATCAGCTGGCACATCTGATGTCCACAGACATCATGCCGCCCCTGGACCAAATCGGAGGCCCATTCGCGGACCTAAGAGTGAGTCTGTGGACCTAACCCAGATATCACTCATTTTTATGGACCTACTTTTTTTATTTTTTATTTTTTATCGGCATTCAAATTGAATTTTTTTTTTAGCAAAATCAGAAAGAAACAATTAGTGAGAAATTTGAACAAGATCAATAAAAAGAAAATGTAAAAAAAACAGAAGTTCATTCTGCATCTTCGCACAAAGGTTCAAAAAATTTGATTAGAGCTATGACATGAACTGTTTTAAGTCCTAAGATCAAAATTGTCCAGCATGCATCCATGTCTTGTTTTTGTATATCTGAAAAAAAAATGGTTAAAGAAAGTAGTTTGTCTAACTTTCAATGATAAACAAGACGTACCCCAATTTTCTCAAATTTTCTATTTCAGTTGAATTTTTACAAAAGCGCTAACTGGTTGAATTACTCAGACCACGCAAATGCCTAACTTTGTTAGTTGGTTGTAAGTTAAGTCGAGTTCTTAAGAATTGGTCTATTATGTTCTTGTTTGGACATAATTTCAGATATTCACATGGGGTGTCAAGTTGACATGTTTCAGTGTTGGCTACTGATTGGTACCTGTTCGCTAGTTCAAGGGTTTTGATCCAGCCAAGTTCTCTTAGTTTCTTTTTACATAGATTAGAGTTTGTAAACAACATTTCAACAGAACTTCCGATATCACTCAATCACAGGTACATTTTTACTTGCCATTTTTGTAGCATCGGCGTGGATGGTGCTAATATCTCTTTTCTCAACAATTCAAGAATCGCAGGATGGTTAGGCACAAAACATTTCCTGAACATTGAGAGGCTTTTGCACAATACTAGTAATGTCAGTGAGGAGAGACCCAACTCTCGCTGTATGACTGCAATGGGAACAGATTGAGGCAGATTTAGAACTTGTTTCCAAAATAATCCCTCCAATAAGGCCCATGTTTTGTCAGGTGTATGTGGCATTGCTTTGGGTCATAAGTTAAGGTGGGTGTGACTTTTTCTCGATAAAATGAGATAGCTGGAAGGAGAGAAAACTTTCCATGTGTCTAATTCACGGCACGTTCATGGCTAGCTAAAGCTTTTGTTAGAGTTCGTCAGTGAGTGATCATTGGAGCTTCGGATGTGGTGTCGCTTATCCAGACTCCTAGATACTTGAAGGTGGTCACTTGTTCTATTTGCTCACCTTCAGGGTACCATGTATGAGCGTTCTTTCCTTTATTCAAATTCCTGAATGTTAGAATTTCGGTTTTAAATTTGTTTATCTCAAGGATGTTAGTATCAATGAAGTTTTGTAGATTGTTTAATTGTCGCTGCAACCCTCCTGGAGTTTGATCAATGAGTGCAATATCATCAGCATACAGTATACATGGCAAGGAGGCTCAGCAGAAGGACGGAGGGAAAGCTCTAATCTGATTGTCATTGTGCTGTAAATCAGCCAAGCAAAAATTGAATATGGCTGAAGCCAATGGACAACCTTGCTTGACGCCTCTGGCCGTGTTGATTTGATCTGATAGCAATCCATTCACATTCAGTTTTTGCCCACAATGATATGTTCTGGTGCATGGTTTTTATGGGGTCCAAGATAGAAGACAGGCAATTTACTTTTTCCAACTTGTGCCATAATTTTTGGCAATCGAACTGGTCAAAGGCTTGGACCAGGTCAATGAATGCTATAAAACACTTTGTCTTTTTATTCTGATTTCAGCTTTTTCTGATGTTAATAGTGAAGATGTTGATAGCAGTGCTGACTCCTCTGGCAAAGCCCATTTGTAATGATTGTTGATGTTGTTGTAGAGACACCATGATCGAAAATGTTCCAAAATGATTGCTCTGTATATTTTCCTGATGACATCTAGCAGGGCAATAGGACGATAGTTTGATGGTTTGTCCCTATCGCCCTTTTTGAAAATAGGCAGGATGATTGCTTTTTTCCAAGAAAATGGTATTTGGTGAGTTGTAGAAATTCTTACTAACAACGTGTGTATGAACGATGCCCATTCTGTTGGATTTACTTTTAACATGGCATTGGTGAGTCCGTCCGGACTAGGAGCCCGAGAGTTATTAAGTCGAGTAATTTGCTTAGTGATGTAATTCAAGCTTGGTGGAGGGACCCATGGTTCCATGTCCATTATCGCGTGGTCAAACATACTTATCTGGTTAGGCACAAAATAAAGTTCTTGGAAGTGCTGTATCCATTTATGATGATCAACAGGATTCTGTCTATTTGAAGATGTATGTCGATAAGGTTCAAGTAATGGAGTGTAGTCAATCATAGCAGTGCTGTTCTGCAAATCTCCCACCAAGTGTATAATGTTCTGTTGAACCAGTTTTAATCTGGTTCCGTTATTACTTGTGATTATGTTTGAATGTTTGAAGTGTTGTGTTTTATTCGAGGATCCCAGCCATTCAACATAATAAGTGATGATCACTATTTGTTGTTTTTATTATTTTAAATGTCGTTACCTATGGTAAGAAAGATTTTGAAACAAAGACATAGGGCCTCATTACGACCCAGGCGCTGGACCATGGTGCTGTTAGCACCATGGTCCATGCCGGTCTCCGGCTTGGTGGATGGCAGAATTACCGCCCCCATCACAAGATTGGCGGGGGCGGTAATTCCCCATTCACCATTTGCCCTTCCCCATTTCGCCCCATAGGGCATAATGGTGATGGGGAAGGCGCTAATTACAGCACCGTAAATTACGGTTGCCGTAATTAGCTCCAAGGTCCCTTAGCGGGTTGGATTTTAACACCTGCAAAAAGCAGGCGTTAAAGCATACAACCCGCTAAGGGACCTTGTAATCAGGTGTTAATGGTTTAATGGCACCAACGCTCTTTACGGCACCGTTAAACCATTAGCGCCAGGGTCGTAATGAGGCCCTATGTCAATGGTGGAAGAAGAACCCATCCCTTCCCATGTAGTGTGGGGGGGGAATGTCTGGTTTCATGTTACCATTTAACATATGCATGGCTTTTCTGATCATTAGGTTATTCCACATGCAAGCTTGTGATTGACTAGCAGAGAAGTTTTGTAATGGGTTTGAACCCTCCAAAGAGGCAATAAAGGTGGGCATATTGCGATCACTGCACACATTTACAAGCCTGTATCTTGAATTATGTAAGCATCATCTACTAAATCAGCTATTTGTGATATAAATTATTCAGATTATGTGTGTACAGCCTTCCAATACACTTGATTAAGGCAATCGTCATCAGGTATTTTTTTGTTTTCTGGGTTGTGGGTTGTGCCCATTTAATTACCGTTTCCTGAGGGAGGTGGATTTTGTCACGCAATGGAGTGAGAAAGAGAGCCTCTGGACTTTAAGGCTGTTAATAGGCCTGATGGCAGCCTTCATTTGCTTCCTTTAGTTGCAGCACTTAGGGTGATCACAAATCCATCCATAGTTGGTTTATTCTGAAGCCAGGTCTCTTGAAGGCAAATGGCATCGAAATTGCCCAAGTTTATATCACTTGTTTTTCGTTAAGTGAGCATAAACCCGGGTGTTCCATGAGGCTAGTTTTAGAAGAACCAGTGACGCATCTGGTGAAGTGGCACTTCATTAGGGCCTTAGCTTTGGTTTGCTGTATTGCTAAAGCTTATTTTGTCCACTGAGTGCTTGAGCTTCCCACGAACAGTCCTGATGTTTTTCGGCAAAGGCAATCGTTATGAGAGTCTTTGTCTGATAGTGATGTTATGATTTGAAAAAGTTCTTTGAAATGTGATGTTTCATTTCTCTAATGGGCCCATTGGTCTTCGCACGATGTTTAGAGAATCCTAAAATTCACCTTCAATATGATTTTGGACAGATTTCTGATGTAAATTGTCTCTCAAGTTATCCTCCGCTTTCGAATCAAGTTGAATTGTTCTTGTGATGGAGGTTTCTTTATCGTTTAATAGATTGTGTTGATCATTTGATATATATGCCGAATCAACGACCAATGTGGATTTGGTGGTTGTTATTTTATCATCTGCCAATGGTTGAACCAAAGTTAGATTGAATCCTAACATTAGTAAGTTTTCAGTTTCATTGAAGAGCATGCGCTTGATCAGTGATTGGTATGCCGGTCGTTGAAAAACTCTATTGTTTTTCGAATCTCTTGATGTGACTTGTTGTAAATTCGGGATCTGTTGAAAGAGCTCCATCAATGACATTTGTGATGTCATCTTTGATGTCCTGGGTGTTAGTCTTAGCAGTGCACGGTGGTGGCGCGAGTTATGGTTGCTTAGCTTACCATAAATGCAGAATTTCAGGGGTTTTTCGGTTTTACTTGGAACCATAACGTCCCTTTGACACGTTTTTTTACTGAAATTTGTAGGTTTTTAGTGGCGCAACTTAACCATAACATCTCTTTAACAAAGTTTTTTTAACTGAATTTCATAGGTTTTTAGTAGTACAACTTAACCATAACATCCCTTTATCAAGTTTTATTTTACTGAAAATACATTTTTATAGTGTGAATTTGATAGATGTTTACTAGGATTCCCTTACTTTATATACATGTAACATAGAACATACTGAAACCATCTGTTAATGATTTTGATGTCCGCGGACTGTGCGTATGTCCGCAAAAGGACGCAGACAAAATCAACACTACCCAAACACTCAGGGGGTATCTTAAAATGTTCTAACATGCCATATAAACACTGCACACATTCAAAAAGCAGCACATAAACACATTATATGTAATAATAAATAAGAAGTGGAACCTATATATCTAACACATCAACCATCCATTTAAATACCATTTATACTAAAATGGAATATACCAAAACAAAAAAGATATGCCTCCAAAATAATTACCTCACAGAAACTGCACAGCTAGGAACAACATTAGGCCTACACAACAGTAAGAATACAATTTACCAGAAACTAGTAAGTAAACTTAATTTTTCTTATATATTTCTAAACTTTTTGTATTAGGTACACTAAAATTAAAATAGTTTTGTTTTTTACACAGAAATGTGCAGTACTTTGGGTTCCCACGGGAGGAAATGTCTGAAGACAGTAATACTAATGGTAGCCACTTTTCTTTATAAGCACAATAAAAATCATTACTTTATTTGCATGTAACATAGATATATTTTTTTTTAACAGACAATACAACCATTGAAAATAATACAGCAAAAGACACATTGGAAAATACGCTGCAGCGCATGGAACAAAAAATGGACATGCTCATGGAAAATTTCAATCTTTTGAAACATTTAGTGGAGGACCACATAAAACCACATAAAAGAAAAAAAATACCATTGTCCCACATGTACCTGTTCCCCCTCGCCATGTCCCAGTCAACTATCCCCAAACCCTCAACACCAAGAAAAATGTTTTTATGAGACTTACATCCCTTCATTCATCCTCTCCAAACCCCTAATTCCCCTGTATTTGTTTCAGTTTCTGCTTCCCCCTCTCTTTTATAAATTGTGTATCTGTATATAATAAAACTATTTTGTGTCTTTTTAATTCAATCATTTGTGTCTTATTTTTTTTTTAACTCAGTTGGGGAGTCAGAGGACAGCGCGCTTGTCCGGAATATCCGTAATTAACAAAATGGGGGTGTCCTAATGACACTATACCTGTCCATACCCTTCGCAAACCAAGATGGAACTGTTCTTAGAACACACCCTGTGTCCGGGATGTCCGTAAATGAAAAAAATGGGGTTGTCCTAAAGACATTATACCTGTCTGTAGTGTTCGCAACCAAGATGGAACTATTCACAACCAAGATTCTTAGAACACACCCGGTGTCCGGGATATCCATAAGTGAACAAAATGGAGGTATCCTAAGGACACTATACCTGTCCGTACCGTCCGCAGGCAAGTTGAAACTGTCCTAAAAACACAGGCTGTGTACGGGTTGTCCGTAGTTAAACAAAATGGAGGTGTCCTAAGGACACTTGACCTGTGTGTACAGTCTGAAGAACATCTACGCACATGCGCACCACACCCATAAATCCTGCGAACATTGCGCCTTTCCGTAACTGTCCATCTCACTTGTGTCACACTTAAGATTTGTTTGAGTACCCGAAACAATGTCCGTAGAACACCCACGTGCACTACCGTTCCCATGCATTTGGTGTCCTGTGGACACCCATTCCCTTCGTGGACGTGTTCCCCACGTCATCATGTGACCGCACCCACGCTGAGTGTGTGCCCTAATTTGCGGATACTGTCTGGTTCCCCAACATTTTAAAATAACTTTTTCAGACAATCCAAATTATTTTACAGTAAAAAGTCACCATTGCACATGTCCCAGACAATGACCCTGGCTTTCCACATACTTTTTGGAAATTTTTGAACCTTTTTGGGGTGTTCGATCTGTCCGTGAAGCGCACCCCTCGACCCCTATAAAAGTCCACAACCCAGAGCTGATCTTCATTGACTTTTGCTGCCTTTGCTGTTCTTGCTGAGATTATCTCATCAACCCTGGGGGCATCCATGGCTGCTGTTGCTACATCTGCCTCAGCACCACCCCCAAACCCTCCACCACCACCACCTCCCCAAGGGCCTGCAGAGGGGAACGGCGCAAGGATGTAGAGAACGATGTTGAAGAGGAGGAAGAGGATGAGGTAGAGGAAATCTCTACTACCAGCACTCGTGGGAGTCTTGGGTGTGGCGGTTGTTTAGCATTCATGGTAACGTACCAAAAGCATGTGCGAACAAGGTCACCTGCAAACAGTGCAAAATGGTACTGAGTCGTGGGAGAAGTGGTTATTACAGCTTTGGTATGACATCCTTGAAGCAACACCTAACGTCGTTCCACAGTAGGGCCATTCGCAACGTTGTACTTTCTCTACCACATCCTCTGTTTTTGCAACTCTCACCACAAGAAACACTCCTGTGGGAGAGCGCATCCCTCCAGCTGTCTCACAGGCCATTCACAATGCTATTGACCCTTACCTTTTGAGGGTCGCAATATTGTGTATGTACTGTGACGTAGTACTCTCCAGGGGTGAGGGTCTTCGAAGTGCTTTCGAGACTGCGGTCACGGAGCACCAGAAGACCTGCTACCTACCTAAGTAAGGCCCACCTTACATCTTCCTCTCTCCACCTGCCCTTTCTTATCCCAGTGGTTGGTGTCCCTTCATTACCCACCTTTCCCCTCCTCTCCAAGTGTGTCGTGTGTAAAAAAACAAAATAAATATAAAAAACAAAAATAAAAAAGGCTCTTTTCAAAGCCGCCTTTCACAGTTTAAAAATACATGTGTCAAATAAACAGTGCAGCGCCCTGTGCATTTTTTGAAAGTCTGCGGACATTCCTAGGACATATAAAGTTTTAGGGTGCTGCCCTAGTAAAACCAATGCACTTTTCTCTGGGAGGAAGTGGTGGCTCTCAAAAGAGCCTTTTGGTGGTGGTTTTGTGTGTTTGAAAAACATGAAATCGTCAATATATACTGCAAAATAGATGACTGTAATTCAAAAAAAGGTCGCAATGCATTTTGTACATTTCTCAGAAAAATTTGATTACCAGCATAAGTAAAATGGACTCCATCTCTGCGAAAAATGTATGTGCTATGAAACATAATATTTTCATTGTGAAAAGAGGACAAGTCAACGGGCCTCATTACGACCCAGGCGGTAAGGGGTTTACGGCAGCGTAAACAGCGCCGACCCTTACCGCCTGAGTACGAGGTCCCTTAGCGCCATGGCGGATTTTACACCTGCTTTTAGCAGGTGTTAAAATCCATGGCACTAAGGGACCATGGAGTTAATTACGCCACCGTAATTTACGGTGGCGTAATTAACGCCTTCCCCACTCCCATTATGCCCTATGGGGCAAAAATGGGAATGGGGAAGGTTAAATGGGGATTGGGGACTTACCGCCCCGCCAAGGTCGGAATGGGGCGGTAAGTCCGCCAACCACCATGGCGTAAACATAGTTTACGCCATGGTGGTAAAGTCACGGCCCAGGCGGTAACTTACCGCCTGGGTCGTAATGAGGCCCAACATCTCTTAGAAAGGCATAAACAGCCTTATTGACCTTGCACCTTGCTTTCTCCATTTGTAGACCAAATGACCAAATTAAGAAGAACGCAGCCACATTTGTCTTTGTGCAATACGAGAAAAAATTACTTGGGAATTTGGAAACATTTCCATGACCTTCCCAATTCCTTCTTTCATTGCAGATTCCAAAGAAATTCCAGACACATGTCCTAAACTGTTCCCTCCACAATGAATTATAATTATGTCTGGATGATGCTCTGTCTCCAAAGTAGCACAGAGAGGTACCAAGTCCAGCCACTTCATTCCACGCACTCCATGCCAGTGCACTTCCACATGAGGGAATCCAAGATTTGTAGCTACTCCACAGCGTTCTGCATGCACCTCCAACCAATGTATCCATGAGTCTCCCAAAATCCAGATAAACACACAGCCATAGCTATCTGTTCTTCTCTCAGGAAAAAGAAGTTCTGACAAACTCTCTCCTTACACAACACACCCAGTAAAATGTACTGACCAATCCCTAGCTCTGCTCATTCTCATTTGCATGCCTCTCCACCCCAAAACCCCTGTATGGAACATGCGCTGTCGGCGGACTACCGACATATCGAACATCTGAGCGTGGTGAATGTAAATTTAAATACTGTTCCCCATTTCCCCTTTGAGGTTGGCTCTGAAAAGAGCCTTTTTTTTTGCAGATGCTTGACAGACACCTGTTATTTTGTATTTTGTTTTTTTTTTCTTCTTACTTTACTACTAAAATCTTGACATAACCTTCTTCAAAGCAACTCTTATATTCAAAAACAGCATGGCATTTCCCAAAAAGATAAGGAAATGCCATCTTCTTCAAAATAAACAGCATTACTGGAATCAAAATTCTCATTATTACAGAAAAACATACCAGCTCTAAGCATGAAACCACGCATGCCTCGGCTGATTGCACACCTACCAATGTTTTGCTGAGGACAAAAAACAGAACTATTGCCCCATATTGCCCTAGGTAGTAATCAGGAAAAAATTACTTTGGCATTTGGAAGGATGCTCATTACTGCTTCAACCAAGTGTTCCAAATCTGCCAACAAAGTAGCGGCACTGACGTACCCCAAATGGAAAGCATCATAGTGCAAAACTACCGGATACGGACTGTTCATCCTGACCATATATTCACAAACTTGTAGAATTGCCTGTACATTGCAATCAGGCACAGTGCTCCACACCACCTCCACTCCTTTACATTGAAATTGTTTGCCACATGCCTGCATTGAGCATACTGCTGTAAACCATGCACAAACATATCTCCACTCACCAACACCCTGACTTTCTCCACCTCTGCCATATTCACTACACACAGTCTCTTTCAACACAAATCCACAACCTCAACATCTGACTGGCTGATCCCTACAGTCCCCTTTCCATGCTGGACTTGCTGGAAACCCTGGATGTGGCACGCTCTATCCATGGACAGCCGCGGTGTGTGCAGATGGAGTAACTCTTGGACAGCCCTTCTACCCTTTCCACTTCACACTCTGTGCCATTACCTCATTGGATACAGCGAAGCAGTCACTTAACCATCCACCAATCACATCCAAGACCTCTACATCTAACTCCATCATCAGAGTTCAGCACTTCAAATGTACTGTTGATCACTCTGATTACAAATCTCATATCATTGGAAAGCACCTGCTACAAAAACTTCTGTACAAGTCTCCAAGAATTCTGCTTGCAGCTACAGGCTTATCCACATGCAAGAATACAAACTACAGGTATGCATATTTTCTGGACAGCAAATGAATAACTCTTAGGAATGCATATAAACAGAGTAACTGCCACTTAACCTGTATAATCTATAAAAAAAACTTACTGTCATTTTCCCCATCTGCTATAACCAACTGTCACTTCCAAACCTGCCTGCTATCTATTTTTATTTTACACACACAGCTATCTAAAAAAATATAATATTAAAAGATGAGAGAAATAACAGTATAATTGTAGAAAAACAGTTAGTAGTGGATTATACAATTACACACAGTCAGGATAACATTATGCATCTTCATACCCTCACACAGATAGAGAGTATCATTGAAAAGCTCCCAGCTGAAACAACACCACTGCTTATAAATCACATTCTTCTGCTTTATCACCCATACCTTCACAAATGCATACATTCCATGCTTTTCTGTACAATTTCTGCCATTTACCTTATCAAATTTGCAAAATAAGTATATCATTATTTCTTCTATCTCCTAAAATTCAATAACACAGCCTTAGAAAACCAAGTGTGTTTCATACACTTAGTATTCTACTCATTTGCAAAGCATATTGAACTAACATATTGTAAGTAAAATATAAAGCCTGCACATAGTCAAAGGAAACTGCATTCACACACATATGTTCACTTATCAAACAAGAATACTACTACAAAAACATAAAAATACATGTATAAATTAACATCAGTGCTATAAACACACAAAATGACTAACTTCTTTCTATTACAATTGCAGTGAAGACCACTCTCTTGAAAAGCAGCAACATCTAAAGTACAAACAACAACTCAGAAGAAACCTGCTCATTCCAAACAAAAAAAGTAAGTACAATACTACCATAATATTGTTACTGTTACTCAAACTCACTGTGAAGTTGATTCATGGAATTTGTGCGCCAAAAAACAGAGATGTGTACACCTTTCTTCCCACAAATCCCCATTTGTTAAACAGGGATTAACAGGCAGAATGGCACACACATCCTCGTTTTTCGATGCACAAATGACATAACTCAACCCCTAGAATGTTAGTATTACAGAACAAAGAACTGTTTTCATTTTATACCATTAGATTTAGTATTAGTGCTTCTCCTCACCACTAGCTTACTTTGTACTGTCATCTGAACCCCAATATAGTAACACACAAATACAAGAATAGCCTTCCCAACTACTGGTAGCTCCCAATGCACAATCACACACCACCACATACATCCTTATCATACTCACGCACACATGCACAAAGCACACATACATTGCAGAACAGCCCAACCCATACCTTCTAATTATTTCAACAGACCCCAAAGAATGCCTGCCAAGAACCAAGTCAGTAGAAAGCAACGCAGAAGTAGAGCAAATGAAAATAAAAGTGTCCAAAATAAGCATCCATCTCTGGCAGAATTTTTACAAAAAGTTCAAACAAAAGATCTAATAGAGTCATTAAGCGAAACAAAACAACCTTCCAGTACAAAAACTTTCCCTCCTCTTTCAAAATGTAAAATGAAACAAAAATTGATTAACAACAATTCAGCTACCACTACTGCTAGCACTGCTCCTATAAATCTTGATGTAGTTGCAAGTAACCATACCAAAAAAATTATATTAGAAAAAATGTTTCTCCACAGAGTCCTTCAAAATCTGCACAACCCTTAAAACCTACCATAGAAAATTAGCTTTGATAGACAGTGCAATCCTTCTCAAAAGGAAGATATTTATTTTAGTGTTAAACAGAATGAAACCACTAAGAAAACTAACTACTAAAATACAAAAACGACTTCTAAATAAATAAAATGTCAACAGAAATAACTTCTTAAATATCTGTGGAGGTGAATGGAGTCACACCACCAGTACAGAACCATATTTCAATGAAGAAGCGTACAAACAAAAGCAAACACACATAATTACCATACATAGCAGTGGAAGAGGCTATGAAAAACTTAATAATACCATTATGGAACAAGAAATGCTGCTTACAAAAATGTCCCCAGAAAATCAGTATCACCTCTCCATTCAACTGAACCCGTACGTCCAGTATACAAATTGCTGTGCACGTCAATGTGTAAAATTGCCAAAAATCTTTCAAATGTTTACGCCAGTTCTTCAATCAGTATGTGAAAGGCAAAGACAAAATCAAAATGAAACTACGACAAAATATAGATAACTGTCCAGTGCGCAAACACACAGAACTACAAGGACATTCATTAGCCTGCATTTCAGGACCTATTTGCAAAAGCACCTTCCATCATATCAAAATGATATCAACACATCATTCAACTATCAGAAATCTAGTCTATAAACGGTACTATGCTAAATGTCCTGCTTTAGCACTAGCCAATTTAAATAACAATCTTCTACATGGTAGAGTCCAAGACCTACTTGAAGAAATATAGCATATCCCGAGAAAATATTTTGGAAGTGAAAGCCACTTACAAAATGCAATACCTTTTCAACAGAATAGCAACAATTGTACAGATGGCAACCTTCTACAATACACATACAAAAAAGAAATACTAAAATGTTAAAGTACATCCGCTGAAGTACCAAACCATGTGCGTGTGTGTTGCCGCAGAACTTTTTATAAAAGTAACACAAAAACTGTAGAAGTAACATACAAAATAGAAGACAATGAAGATTCCAAATGGTTTGAATTAGCTCCGTACCATATAGCAGAAAACAAATATGAAATAACTGACCCCTTAATGCTTTGCACTTAGAGCACTAAAAAACTTGAAAAACAACCAAACTCCTTCACGTGCTATCACAAATAACTTGGAATTATTCCCACTACCAAAACCCCTGCAACAACTCAATTTATATGAGAGCATAATAATTCAAACAGTGCACCCATTTCAAGCAATAATAAGCCTTCAACCAAAAATAGCAAAATCACCTCCCTCTGTATTAAGGAAAGGCATTTGTGGCAAAGTAGTTTATTTACCATTATATCTGAAAGAAAATATGAACACTCTCGGAGTGCAACGTCCAATAGAGCAATCTTTAATTGTCTTAATAAATGGTGTACCTACAAAAGAAAAAAAACATTTGGCAACAATTGTAGTCTTGCATAAAGTTAGACAATAATGCATACTACAAAGAAATGAATATTGAAGAAAACTTGAAGGAAACCACTAAAATAATTCAAGAGTCACCAGAAACTGGTCAATTTGAACTTCTAGATCCTGCTACACTATCCAATATTTTAGACCATTATACAATTCATCTATTACACTCTAGTGACACCATAGATGATGCACTAGAAACGTACCATATACGACAAACCAAAGGATCACCAATCAGCATATGGGAAAAAAAGTATACACGCACAAGCTTTTCCTCTACTCTTTCCTACTGGAAAAGGAGGAAGGTACAATGATAGACCCATTCAGATAACAGCATCAGAATACCGCTTGTTATGAATGTATTCTGACGGTCCCAGAATTAGACAAAATGTGGAATACATATTCCACCTACTCTTTGAAAGTGAACTAGCAACTCTATGCTACGGAGTTGCACACACATTAATAAAAGATGAGGTTCTACAATCAAGCATTACAAATCAGTTAGCAAACATGTGTGGTACTAAAGAGTACTGGTTCAGACGTCACAGAGATGTACTTTGTATGATAAGAAACCTTGGCCCACCTACTTGTTTTTTTACATTAAGTTGTGCAGAATATGCATGGGAAGATTTACATGATTTCCTACGCATAGCAAACAAAAACAAAACAAACATAGATATACTAACTCCTGGAGAACTTTGCTCTCTAGATCCTGTTAATGTTTCAAGATATTTCCATCATCGCTTCATTGCTATGCTACACTTTATTTGTAATAAAACTGTTCCTCCCCTCGGAGAAGTGCAACATTTCTTTTGAAGAAAAGAATACCAAGCCAGAGGAGCACCACATATCCACATGCTTTTATGGATTAAAGATGGTCCTAAATTTGGTCAAGACAGTGAATCCAATGTTTTACAGTTTATCGAAAAATTTGTCACTTGTGAAATTCCATCAGAAGCAACAAATAGTGATCTTCATGCACAAATTGTACAATTTCAAAGACACAAATGTGGGAAATATTGTCGTCACAAATACAAAACCAAAGGGAAAAACTACACCAAATGCCACTTTGGTTTCCCTAGACCAGTTATAGAAACAGGTGAAGTGAACAACTTCATGTCTTCAGTTAGACATAGTGTTAAAGGTAAATCACCTAAGAACACATATTACATAAAAAGAACAGAAGAAGCAAAATATATCAATGATTACAATCCAATCATTGCCCTCACATGGAATGCAAACATAGATGTGCAGTACATTGCAGACAATTCCACTGCAGTTGTACGGTATGTTACAGCCTACTTAACCAAAGCAGAAATAAGAGAGCTGCAAGACCTCTGGAATGACCTGTCATCAGAAAAAACACTGTCTCAGAAATTGTACAGTTTGGGCATAAAAATGCTCACCATTAGAGAATGTGGCTGCTATGAAGCTGCAGAGCATTTAACCGGTACTGTTTTGTATGGAGAATCTGAAAATATAGTATGGCTAAGTCTTGGTCCTGCTAAATCTAGAAAAAGAGTTCTCAAATCATACGACAACATAGAAACAATAGCCAAAAATTATCCCAACAGCCAAGACATTTTGAAAACAATTTACTTAACACATACTACCCAAACAGAAGTACCACTTTGGAAACCATGTGTCTATACCACATAGCCCAAAACTTCACATACAAAAATAATATAACACCCAAGGTAGATACAGAGTGACAAATTGTGAAGGCAGCTTAGTAAAATTTACCAAACCAAGTTTAATTAATCATATCAAATTGTCATTAAAAACTCCTCAACATAAAGAACTATGTTACATGTCCATGCAACAACTCTTTAAACCATGTCGAAAAGAAGAAGAGATACTAGATAACTATGACTCCTATGAAGATGCTTTCAAAGCAAATGAAAGCACTATAACCGATGTAAGCTTTACACAGTACAAAACAATGTTGCACAATGAACAGCAACACGAAGAAGAACTCCAGGGCCAACTAGATAAGGCCACTCCCGAAAGTAGTCAACCTTCTATAACAGGAAGCCAAGAACCACTGGGACAGCCACTAATAGCAAATGAGTCAGAATTAGCTATGACAGAAGTAGAAAACACCATGTGTCAGTAGGAAGATACAGAAGACTTAACTGTACTACAATCAAAACTAAACAATGAGCAGCGTAGCATTTTTCAAGAAGTAACGAGAGAAATTGCTCATGGTGTACAACATGAAAATAAAGAATGTACCTGCCAAAATTACAAACATATACTACTATACGTCAGTGGTGAAGCTGGTTCAGGCAAAACATTCGTAATCAAAATCATCAGCAAGTTCCTTCAACAATAGACACACAACAAACTGTCAGCTGTTGTAACTGCACCCACAGGTTTAGCTGCCTACAACATTGGCGGTGTGACTTTACACCGATTACTACTGCTGCCAGTAGAACACCAAAACAAATTAAATATTACAAACTTTCTACAGAAGCTGTAATGGAACTACGCAGAGTGTTAAAACAAATGAAAATGCTACTAATAAATGAAGTGAGCATGGTCTCCAACCTAATGTTGGCTTTGATTCACCTCAGATTACAAGAAGTACTTAAGACAAACTACGAAGAACTCTTTGGAGGAAAACACATAATTGTTTTTGGAGATCTTCAATTGTCACTAGTGAAAGGTGAACCTATTTTTAAAACCTTAGGACACAAACTCTGCCGTAAAACTGTTGGCAGCATAGGACATTTTTGCTTTTGCCAACATTTCCAATACAGAGAATTAACAGAAAACATGCGACAGTCTGCAGACCTCACCTACGCCAACATTTTAAAAAGTATTAGAGTTGGTGTACTATCTCAAGAAGCACAAGCAATATTAAAAACCCAGCACATCTATGCACTTCATGGCCATAACTCGTGTGCTACTGATGTCATGGAACAATTAGCACACAACAATGTCAATTGTATGTCCTTGAGGCCAACTCTTGCAAGTTGTTCCAAATTCAATGAAACAATGTTGAAAAAAGAAATGCAACCAATAATTGAAATTTACACAACAGACATACTGGACGTACATGGTATGACACTACCCATGTGTCAACAAGCCACAACAAGACTAAATACCTTGGAAAATTCAATCTCCAACACAGCTGGTTTGGGGAAAATATTAAGATTATCTTTAAACTGTAGACTAATGCTTAAATGTAACCTTGACATGGAGCAAGGACTAGTTAATGGAGCACTGGGTACAGTTGTTGGCCTTCAAACATACCCATGTGACAACAACATTCAGTTTGTCAAAATTCTCTTTGACAAACTTTCAGAAGTAAAAAGGATTGGGCGCTCAACAGCTCGATTCCTTCTTTACAAAGACATGTATGTACGCAGAGAACACTTTTCTCTAACTCTAGCATACACAGTCACCATTCACAAATCACAAGGTCTAACCTTAGATAAAGCATTGATAGATATTGGGAACCCAGTCTTCAAAGAAGGCATGAGCTACTTAGCACTATCATGCTTACGTACACTTGATAATCTATTTCTAATCAACTTTGATGCAAGTAATGTAAAAGCTGATATTCCTTGCATTTTAGAATACAATAGACTATGTTCACTATACAGCCCCATCTAAAAACATATCATGTTCCAAAAAAAGCAAAATGTTGTAAAAGAAAACTACTTCAAACAGAAATGCAACAGGATGACACTACAAATCCTCCAAAGAGAGTAAAATAAACTAATACTTCATTAATTAGTACAACCAAAGAAGAATCTATTACTCAAAGTAACTCAGGTACTTCTTCAAAGAAGCAACACACACTCCGAAAAAATGACTTGGACACAGAACTATCTGGTCCATTCAAATTTTCAAATGAAACTAATGTAAGTTGCTACGCAAATGTAGCAATCATTATTCTATTTCAATTGCCATCAATTATTGATAAAATGTACTTACACAGTACAGACCAATTGTGTTTGCAAATGTTAGTCCTTCATAGAAATGCAACAAACAATCCTGACAACACCTACAGTGTTCATGGAATAAGACAAGAATTGGACTACTGTGCTGGAATGGTGACATTCGCTATAAATTCACAAGAAGATCCACAAGAATTTCTAATGTACTTGCTACAAGTACTGGAAAACAAAAACATACCTATAAATGACATCTTCCAGATTTCATACATGTGGGAACATACACGCACTCTGTGCAACAATATGCAATACGCGCAAATCCCTAATGAACGTTTTGTGTATGTATCCGTACCTTACTGTGAATCCCTTCCATTTCAGCAACTTGTACAAAATGCAAACCATGGCAGATTATGTACTAACTGCAATTCACATAATCGTTCCATCTTAGTAAAACAAACACATAGCAAATACATAATACTAATGCTTCTACGTTACAATGCAGATGGTACCAAAAACAACTGCAAGCTGACTGGATGCACACTTGGTCAAGTATCGCTTGGTAAGAAAACATTCACAACAATAGATATAATCTACCCCCAGGTGCCACAACCAATGCAGGTCACTACACTGCATATATAAAAAATAATTGTTGATGGTTTGAATGTAATGAAAATACCATTACTCTAAAGCAGAGATTACCAGCAAATCTTATACATGCTTATTTAATCTTCTTAAAACCAAAATGTAATAACTAACTTGTACTTAAACATTAACAAAAGTTCTATTACAAAACTATAAACTGGTACAATACGCCAACGGGTATCCAACTGCTCCAAGATATTTCAACAACCAAACAAATAAATCAATACCTCTAAATTATAACAAGAAATAAACAGTTAGAATTCGCCAACAGGTATCTAACTGCCCCAAGATTTTGCAACAACCAAAAAGATAAATCAATACCACTAAATTATAAGAAGAAATAAACAGTTAGAATACGCCAACAGGTATCTAACTGCCCCAAGATTTTGCAACAACCCAACAGATAGATTAACAATTTGAGAATATAAATAAAAAGTATAATGAGTTACAATTCAACAACATGTATCTAACAATCCGCAATACGCCAACATTAGACAGAAACAACAAGTAAACACTGAAATAAACAATACATGTACTGTACCAAAAGAAAAAAAAATGTTTTTTTAATCCAACATGGATTTTTTTTTCACAGACCCAATGATTTAAGCAACAAACATACAAACATAGAAACTGAGCAAATTGCACAATACACTGGTTTGTAATTTACTTAATATGAGGGTTGAAATGAATAAAAAATGTCTATTATTCAATGTTATAAGTCCTTATAAACTACCAACACTAACATGATCTTTTCTTTTATCACAGAAATTGACAAAGAATATATGTACTCCAGTTATCAAACCAAACAGTAAGTATATTATATTAAGTACAACTCATAAATACTGCTCCATAACACAACCATTGAAGCAAACATGTAACCATACACCACAATGAAACATCTTTACTTCCATGGATATGTTATGCTGCAGTGCTTGTTACCAATCTCTACAATGTTAATGGCATGATGTAGCCAAAACTTCACATACAAACTATACAAATCAAACAGTGCATAAACTGTAGATTTACAAATATTTCATACATATTTGATTCTATGGGTGTGATCAATGAGTGTGCCTTTGGCCATGCACCCAAGACTCTAGGCCCTGGCCACAACCACCGCAGCGTATCACACTCATAGATCGCACCCATAGAATCAAACTTTTTAACCATGCACCATGGGCATTTTTTATGTCAGCGGACACCCAAAGTGTTCTAAGAACAGTTTTATTTTGCTAGCGTACAGTACGGACAGGAACAGTGTTCTGAGGACACCCCCATTTTCGGTAAGTGTGGACATCTCAGACACCAGGCCCGTTCTTCAGTTTCACAATTAGAATAAACTACTCCCCAACACCCACCAGAACATATATAATTGTCTGCTATACAATATTTGTCCCCAATAACCCAATGATTACAGTCACAAAAACAATAAGTGTAGAAAAGAAACACTAATATGTTTTCCTACATGGTACTTAAACAAAAAGTACTGAGTATGAGGGTTTACATTTGTCCTCAGTAACCTCTGAAGCCACCTACTACTAGGATAAGGCATCAACTGTCTAACAATGCCCATACTAATGCAAGAAAAACCCAAATATTATTAAGTACAACCATAGTGCTTCAACAGAACTTAACAACATTGACAAATTTAAATGTACCAACAAGAATGCATGAGTTTCTAAACATACCCTATAAAAATTAGAATACGCCAACTGGTATTTAACTGCAACCATAATACTTCAATATTACTTGCAGCATTCAAACTGCCAAACTCAACCTTCAGCAACCACAGTGCTACAAACATACCCTCAACAACTTCCAAACTATCAACAATTAGAATACACCAACAGGTATCTAACTCCCCCCACACGTCTGCAATATCATAGTGCAATGCCACAATACTTACAAAACATAAGCAACAACCAAACACATAAAGAAATAATGCTAAAAAGAGATAGATAAACAGTTAGAATATGCCAACTGGTATGTAACTGCAACCATACAACCACCACTTCCAAAAGACAAATCATACACCATTTCAATTCCTCCTACTTCAACAGTGCACCTTAAATATTACTGTGCAACATAATAACAAATGAATGTAGAATTTTTTTTTTTATCCTGCATAAATTCTTTTTTCCCACAAACTCAATGATTATGCGAAGAAACACAGGAACTGTGTACATTACACACTACACTTGTTTAAAGCATGATACTTATGAAGTACTAATTATGAGGGTCCACAAAGTATACAAATGTCTGCAATGCAATGAACTACAAAATGACAAAGTACCTACCCAACGATGTTATATTTACTTTTATCACAGAGAATGAAACAAGAATTACTCCTACATTTCCACATACCATGCACAAAAACTGCATGGGCCCTCAACAATAGAAATAGTAAGTATACAATGATTGTTGTCATACTTCTTTATAATCTCCAAATTGCAATATGTACACATATTTCTGCAATCCACATACCACTATCACAATGTTGAATCCATATGTATATTATACTCTGGTGCTTGTACCCATGGCCTACAATCTTGAGTGCATACCCTACAGTCTACGGCCTCCAGCCAAGCACTCAATACTCTAGACCCTGACCACAACCACCACAGCATAATACAGGCATGCATGCAAACATCTACCCACTTACCACAAACCACAAAAATAACACAGCCACCTAACCCCTATCCACTTCAGTTCACATAGTATTGCAGTACTGCTAGCCAATGGACAAACTCTTTGATGAATGGCCTCTGCACACAAGGCTATAATAACTGCCCACAACCAATACATCATAATACAGTAAGCTACCGAATTATCTGTCCATTGGCCACAACCTAAACACATAATGCATCCATATCTCATCCATAACTATACTGTGTTGTGTAAGATTTGCCTCCTTTCATGCCAGTGGCATCATTTAGCCCATTACTTGAGCTTTCCTCTTATGTAGGCCATTTGACTGGAACGGGTAGAATACACAAAGGACTGAAACACATTGTGCAGGACTCGGGCAAGCATATATTAAAGTCCCCCCTGCTCTTTAAAGTTTTAAACTTCTGCTTTACTCTTTTAATATCTAATGGAAACACTATTTGAAAACCATGTCCCACTTATATTCTTTTAAAACGCTTTACACTAATTCCTTTGTTTTGGTGTAGGGGACCACCAAGAATGTCCATGCACAGGGACCCAAAAGGGCACTTAACATGGCCCTGCCACCCACGTATGCTCAGCCCTCTCACAAACAGTCTGTCACACACAGTGTCCAAACATGAATCTTGGATTCATAAGACACAGTACATAACAGTATTACAAAGGGGGCATAATTCTACAATTGTTTTTTTTGCTCATCGTCCTATTCATTGCACCGTGACTTTTTGGGCAGCTTATAACTTTGCTCTTCCTGGACGAATCCTCACCAAACTTTGCAAAAAAAAGTATTTGGGTCACTCTGAATTTTTTTTACAAAGTTTGGTGAGGATTCGTCCAGGGGGGGCAAAGTTATAGGGGGGGTCCTAAACATTTTTTTCCCATAGACATAATGGAAAAAAACTTTGCTCACGCCTACAGCCCAAACCGCTGGACGGATTTACACCAGATTTACGGCAGGAGCGGCGGCTTAGTCCCGAAAGTGTGCTTTGCTTTATTTGGTGTAAATCCGTCCAGTAGTTTTTAAAAAAATGACAAAAATGTAAGTGAAAACAATTTGTGATATCTGTGTTCGCTTCGCGGACACACTTCCCTGTTCGCTCCGCGGACAGGACAGTTATTGGGCAGGCAGCTTGCATGATGTTCGCAGACATCTGACGTGCTCTCTCATTGGATGCGGTTAAAGCGTGCAGTGCGTCTGTCTTCAGAGACACCCGCCATCTTTGTTCCTCGCCGCCTGCACAGTAAGTCTTGTGTCTGTCTCTTGTTCCTCCCACCCCCGCTCATGCCCCGTGTGTCTTTCTTGTCCCCCCCGCCCCCACTCATGCTCCGTGTCTCCCCTGTTCCTCCAGCCCCCCACTCACACCATCGGCACATGGTGGCCAGCGGAGGGCCGAGGAGCGCGATCTGCCGCATGCACACGAACGCCGTGTGTCTCTCTCCCTCCCCCAAGCCACCTCTCATGCCCTGTGTGTCTCTCTCCCTCCCCCCACCCCCCGCTCATGCCCTGTGTGTCTCTCTGCCCTTCCCCCACCCCCTGCTCATGCCCGTGTGTCTCTCTCCCTCCCCCCACCCCCTGCTCACGCCCTGTGTGTCTCTCCCCCTACCGCCCACCCCCCGCTCATGCCCCGTGTGTCTCTCTCCCTCCCCCCACCCCTGCCCCGTGTGTCTCTCTCCCTCCCCCACCCCCCGTTCATGCCCCGTGTGTCTCTCTCCCTCCCCCCCACTCCCCGCTCATGCCCCGTGTGTATCTCTCCCTCTCCCCACCCCCCGCTCATGCCCCGTGTGTCTCTCTTCCCTTCCCCCCACCCCTCGCTCATGCCCCGTGTGTCACACCCCCTCCCGCCCACCCCCCGCTCATGCCCCGTGTGTCTCTCTAGCTCCCGCCCACCACCCTCTCATGCCCTGTGTGTATCTCTCCCTCCCACCACCCCCCGCTCATGTCCCGTGTGTCTCTCGTGCCTCCCCCCACCCGCGCTCATGCCCCGTGTGTCTCTCTCCCCTTCCCCCCACCCCCCGCTCATGCCCCGTGTCTGTCTCCTGTTCTCCCCACACCCCGCTCATGCCCCGTATCTGTCTCCTGTTCCCCTCATGTGCAGTGTCTTTCTCCTGTTGCCCCCCACACCCCCCGCTCATGCCCCGTGCCTGTCTCCTGTTCTCCCCACCCCCCGCTCATGCCCCGTGTCTGTGTCCTGTTCCCCCCACCCCCCGCTCATGCCCCGTGTCTAACTCCTGTTGCCCCTTGAAAAAAAAGTTGGATGGACTCATCCAACTAAGTCTGGCGCTCTCCGTAAGAGCTCTTGTGGAGCTCGTTTGTTGATTTACATATATTTTGGTGCAAAACTAAATCGAAGTTTTCATCCAACTGGAAGTTCGTATGAAAATAAACTGTAAATGTCCAAAGTGGTCTTAGAAACAACTCAAAGCTAATCTCCAAAGGAATAGTACTAAGTCTCTGGTTAGTCAACAGCTAGGTTATTTCGCAAGCAAGAAGCAGACTTGTTTAGTCTTGTGTATGGTTATTTTAATGCCAATGCATTTCGGAGCGAATCTCCTTCATCAGGGCATTAACCACACTACTCAATGTAACTTCTTCAATCGTTATGATGCACAAACAAATCAAAAATGTCAACAAAAAGCACATGTTCGTTTCATGTTGAAGGAAAATCACAATTCAAATAAACATTAGCACAGTCCACCGTTATGAAGATTATAAATCAAAATATATATAATGAGTAAATGAAAAATGTACATGCCCAATAAAGGTAATTCACAATAGTCAGAAGATGAGGTTATGGGGAAGAAAACAACAACAACATGGAACCCTTGTTAGATAAATGTTGATACATGGTTGCGTAAATTAACTGACAAATTCAAAAAAGCTCTGTGTATCTGAAATGTATTCAAATTACCTTTGTAATCTTCTGTAGTGCCTAACACCATTCTAGAGTGGAAAACTCTCTGCGTACAACAGTACAGCAGCTGTGCTCTAAATCAAAAATAACATCTGTTAAAAGAATTGCTACGTAGACACCCCTACATCCTATTTTGTTCCTGTAAAATATGGGATTTAAACTCACCCATTGGAGTATGCTTTTGTGTGTCTTATCACTGCGCAACCGTTTCTGTGGTGCTGTACTCGTACGGCGTGTAAACTCTTCCAGCGAACCGGCGTCCCGTAGGGAAACAGTAGTTTAGCTTCTGTGCGGGTTGCTAAGGCAACTCTGTTCAGCGTACGCTGTCACGTAGCACATGGCCTGTGTAGCGATGTCTCACGTCCCCATGGAAACGGGGACGCCGGACAGTCTGTGTGTTCGGTTAAGTGAGTACTATCTCTGCTACTACTGATGGTTTAGCTCTTATCCTTGGTTGCATTAATTTAGTGTTTGATCTCAATACAGAAATGTGTTAAAAAACATCTCATATTGTGGGGAAACTCTAATTTAACTAATGTACGAGTTCATGTGGTTACCCCGTTTAGCGTTCGCTCTCGCGTGGCACCTGGCCTGCGTAGCGCCGCCTCGCATCCCGTGTCCCCATGGAAACGGGGAGACGGGATGGTCGGCGTGTCCTACATATATGGAGTTGCATGAGTGCTTACTCTCTATGCTATGATCGCTTCTCTCTGTTACCTTAATATGGCGTTGAGCATTACACCACAGAAGTACTCCATATGGTTACGACATCTATTCGCGTTTGGTAATTACACGTTCATTTTGAATACATTTCACTGGATATAATCCTCATCATCATACATGCGTACAAAATTGATAACAGTAATGGCAGTAATGGTGGCTTGTCAAAATAGTATACACAAAGGAAATTACGTATGCATTTAAAATAAACAATAATAGCAGTAACTTATTCATGCACATTGTGCATAGAACAACAACTCTTAAGTGAATCCTTCATAATGACACATGTTTTCTTCGTTACACTGATGCTTCGCTTCCTTATTGTGTATCATCAACCATAATTTGTCTGCAGTAAATATGTCCATGTTGATGTTCCCCTCATAACCTCGCGATCATCTACATGCTTATAAAAAGCATGCCCAGTTGATCTCTTCATTCATTCCTCGCGGGGTAAGACACCCCAAATTCTCGATCCAATAACACTCTCTCCTGTCTAATTTGGTTTGTATGTTCACATGAGGTTCATTACTCAAAACTACCTCCAACACCATGAATCGGATTTTTGTTAAATTATGTCTCTCTTTGGGCCAATGTCTTGCGACTGCAGAATTCAAGTTTTTATTCCGTATACACGAGCAATGCTCGTTCCAACGAAGTTTAGCTTTTCTTTGGGACTGACCCACATAGAATTGTCCACAGGGACACTTGATACCGTAAATGATGTTCGTTGTGTCACAGGTGGCAAATGATTTCAACATGATCTTTTTCCCAGTGTGGGGATGGTTGATGGTAGATCCCTTCAGCACATAACTGCAGTTACTACATTGTAGACACGGAAAAGTTCCAACACGTTTGGTGTCTGGTTGTTTCTTTCGTTGTCTCCTTTGCACTAAACTGTCTCGAACGTTTCTACTATGTTGGTAGGCAAATGTTGGTGGTTCTTTAAAGAGTTCCTCTGTTTTTGTGGTTGCAAGATAACACTTGCCAGTGTTTTTTATGATTGATTTAATGCGACAACTTTGCGTTGAGAATCGAGTGACAAATAATAGTGATGGTTCTGTTTTCACTTTCCTTGCAGCTGTGAGTAGTTCGTTTCTATTTTTTTGGTCCACCTTATGTCTGGCTTCTGCTATCTCTTCATGTCTGTATCCATGTTTCAAACATTTCTCACCCATTTCGTGAAGTTCGTTGTCATAATCCCTTGGATCACTGATGATGCGTTTCACTCTAAGCATCTGACTGTATGGTAGGTTTTGCTCCGTGCTCATGCTCCGTGTCTGTCTCCTGTTCCCCCCACCCCTCGCTCATGCCCCGTGTCTGTCTCCTGTTGCCCCCCACCCCCGCTCATGCTCCGTGTCTGTCTCCTGTTCCCCCCAGCCCCCGCTCATGCCCCCTGTCTGTCTCCTGTTGCCCCCCATCCCCTGCTCATGCCCTGTGTCTGTCTCCTGTTGCCCCCATCCCAGCTCATGCCCCGTGTCTGTCTCCTGTTGCCCCCCACCCCCTGCTCATTCCCCGTGGCTGTCTCCTGTTGCCCCCCACCCCCTGCTCATGCCCCGTGTCTGTCTCTGTTGTTCCCCCACCACCCGCTCATGCCCCGTGTCTGTCTCCTGTTCCCCCCACCCCCCGCTCATGCCCTGTGTCTCTCTCCTGTTGCCCCCCACCCCCGCTCATGCCCCATGTCTGTCTCCTGTACCCCCCCACCCCCGCTCATTCCCCGTGTCTGTCTCCTGTTCCCCCACCTGCTCATGCCCCGTGTCTCTCTCCTGTTGCCCCCTGCTCATGCCCCGTGTTTTTCTCCTGTTCCCCCACCCGCTCATGCCCCGTGTCTCTCTCCTGTTGCCCCCCACCCCCGCTCATGCCCCGTGTCTGTCTCCTGTACCCCCCACCCCCCGCTCATGCCCTGTGTCTCTCCCCTGTTGCCCCACCCCCTGCTCATGCCCCGTGTCTGTCTCCTGTACCCCCCACCCCCCGCTTATGACCCGTGTCTCTCTCCTGTTGCCCCCACCCCCCCGCTCATGCCCCGTGTCTGAATTCTGTTCCCACCACCCCCTGCTCATGCCCTGTGTCTGTCTCCTGTTGCCCCCCACCTCAGCTCATGCCCCGTGTCTGTCTCCTGTTGCCCCCCACCCCCTGTTCATGCCCCGTGGCTGTCTCCTGTTGCCCCCACCACCGATCATGCCCTGTGTTTCCTTCCTTTTCCCCCCACCCCCTGCTCATGCCCCGTTTGTACCCTGTTCCCTCTCACCCCCCGCTCATGCCCATGTGTCTCCCCTGTCCCCTCCACCCCCCGCTCATGCCCTGTTATGTTCTTTATGGTTCCAAGTAAAAACCGAAGAACCCTTGAAATTCACCAGTTATGGTAAGCTCAACAACCATAACTTGCGCCACCACCGTGTACTGCTAAGACTAACACTCGGGATAGCAAAGATGACATCACAAATGTCCTTCAGAACCTTATAAAAACAGGAGAGGTAGAAAATTAATCCGAGAAGCTCTCATAGACAGTGTCATTCTTCTCAAAAGAAAGGTATTTATTTTAGTTTTAAACAGAATGAAACCACTAACAAAACTAACTACTAAACTATAAAAAAGACTTTTCAATAAACGGAATATCAACAAAAATAGCTTCTTAAATATCTTTAAAGGTGAATGGAGTACCACCACAAGCACAGAACCATATTTTGATGAAAAAGCATATAAACAAAAGCAAACAAACAAACCCAACAGACATACATAGCAGTGGACGAGGTATGAAAAACGTAATAACACCATTATGGAACAAGAAACTCTGCTCAAAATATCCCCAGAAAACTCAGTATCACTCTCCATTCTACTAAACCAAAACATCCAGTCTACAAATGGCCATGCACATCAATGTGTAACATTGCCAAAAAATCCTTCAAATCTTTATGCCAGTTCCTCAATCAGTATGTAAAAAGCAAAGACAGGATCAAAATTAAACTACTACAAAAAATGCATGCCTGTCCAGTGCGCAAATACACAGGTCTACAAGGACATTCATTAGACTGCATTTCAGGACTTATTTGCAAAAGCACCTTCCATCATATCAAAATGATATCAACACATCGTTCAACTATAATGAATCTGGTCCATAAACTCTACTATGCTAAAAGTCCTGCTTTAGCACTAGTCAATTTAAATAACAATCCACTTACAAAATGTAATAGCTTTACAACAAACTAGCAACTACTGTACAAATAACAACCTTCTGTTAAAAACATACAAAAAAGAAATACTAAAGTTTGAAAGTACCTCTACTGAAGTACCAAACCATGTTTGTGGGTGTTGCCGCAGAACCTTTTATAAAAGTAGAACAAAAACTGTAGACATAATGTGCAAAATAGGAGACAATGAAGATTCCAAATGGTTCCAACTAGCTCTCTAGCTTATAGCAGAAAACACATAAAAAATTCTGACCCCTTAATACTTTGCAATTACTGCACTGCAAAACTTGAAAACAACGAAACACCTTCGCGTGCTATCACAAATAACTTATTCCCACTACCAAAACCCCTGCAACAACTAAGGGGCCGATTCATGGAACAAACGTGCGCCGAAAATCTTGGCGCAAGCAGGCGCAAGCACAATAAAACAGGCGCATGCGCACGCGTGCGATTCATGGAAGTCCCTGCGCGTGTTTACCTCTGGATGTGTGCCAAACCCGTGCATGGCGCACAAGTCACTGCAACTTCCCGAAAGGCGTGCGAAAATAAGGGCGTAACTGGAGATCTACTGCAGGGAAGCAGACGGAACACCCACACGCACTCGAACCACACGTATTCATGGAATCGAATAGGGCAAAGCCACGCACAGCCAAAGACACACACAAGCCGAAACACGTCCGCCACACGAAGGCAGGCGGTAGAGTCCATGCGCATTACAAAAATGGCAACATACAGCAATTGGGCCTGTGCGAGCGGGGCACGTGTATTTCGGGGGTGCGCGGGAAGCTACACACGCGATTGAGCGGGGTATGTGTATTTCGGGGGTGCGCGGGAAGTTACACACGCGATTGAGCGGTGTACGTGTATTTCAGGGGTGAGCGGGAAGTTACACACACGATTGAGCGGGGTACATGTATTTCGGGGTTGCGCGGGAAGTTACACACGCGATTGAGCGGGGTACGTGTATTCCGGGGGAGCTCGGGAAGTTACACACGCGATTGAGCGGGGTACGTGTATTTCGGGGGTGCGCTGGAAGTTACACACGCGATTACATCAGGGTACGTGTATTACAGGGGTGCGCGGGAAGTTCCACACGCGATCTCATCAGGGTACGTGTATTTTGGGTTGCGGGGGAAGTATCATATGCAACATCAGCAGGGTACGTGTATTCCAGGGGTGCGCGGGAAGTTCCACACGCAATTCCATCAGGGCACGTGTATTACAGGGGTGCGCGGGAAGTTCCACACGCAATTCCATCAGGGCACGTGTATTACAGGGGTGCGCGGGAAGTTCCACACGCAATCTCATCAGAGTATGTGTATTACAGGGGTGCGCGGGGAGCACCACACGAGAACTGCTCGTGTGGGTCCTCCCAGGTGTTCCCTCTACACCCTCCACGGCCCCTGCAGGTGGCTCACACCACAGGGCCCTACCCTGCACATGTCCTGCAGGCACCCCATCCACCATGGCCATGCCCCCCAGCCAACCCACATGTCAACTTGCACTACTGCCCACCAACGCATGTCCCCCTGCACCCCCAGCCACCAGGGGCACCCTCCACCAGGCCCCCACCCATGTCTCCCACCACCCCCACCCCCCAGCCACCAGGGGCAGCCTCCACCAGGCCCCCACCCATGTCTCCCACCACCCCCACCCCCCAGCAATGCAGGGGCACCCACCACCAGGCCCCCACCCATGTCTCCCAGCACCCCCACCCCCCAGCAGTGCAGGATCACCCTCCACCAGGCCCCCACCCATGTCTCCCACCCTCCCCCACCCCCCAGCAGTGCAGGGGCACCCTCCACCAGGCCCCCACCCATGTCTCCCACCACCCCCACCCCCCAGCACTGTGGGGCACCTGCCAGCAGGCCCCCACCCATGTGCAACTCATGTTCCCCACCACCCCCACCCCCTAGCACTGTGGGGCACCTGCCAGCAGGCCCCCACCCATGTCCAACTCATATCTCCCACCACCCCCACCCCCAGCACTGTGGGGCACCTGCCAGCAGGCCCCCACCCATGTCCAACTCATCTCCCCACCCCACCCCCACCCCCCAGCACTGTGGGGCACCTGCCAGCAGGCCCCCACCCATGTCCAAATCATGTTCCCCACCGCCCCCACCCCCCAGCACTGTGGGGCACCTGCCAGCAGGGCCCCACCCATGTCCAACTCATGTCTCCCACCACCCCACCCCTCAGCAGTGCAGGGTCACCCTCCACCAGGCCCCCACCCATGTCTCACACCACCCCCACCCCCCAGCAGTGCAGGGGCACCCACCACCAGGCCCCCACCCATGTCTCCCAGCACCCCCACACCCCCAGCCACCAGGGGCAGCCTCCACCAGGCCCCCACCCATGTCTCCCACCACCCCCACCCCCAAGCAGTGCAGGGGCACCCTCCACCAGGCCCCCACCCATGTCTCCCACCACCCCCACCCCCCAGCACTATAGGGCACCTGCCAGCAGGCCCCCACCCATGTGCAACTCATGTTCCCCACCCCCCCGCCCCCCAGCACTGTGGGGCACCTGCCAGCAGGCCCCCACCCATGTCCAACTCATGTTCCCCACCACCCCCACCCCCAGCACTGTGGGGCACCTGCCAGCAGGCCCCCACCCATGTCCAACTCATGTTCCCCAGCCAACATGTCATCACAATCTAGATCCCTGATCCCTTACACATGCATGCAAGTCACACCCAGACAAATATCCAAACCCTAATAATCTCAACTATTATCACCTCCCCAGGGGACAGTGCCTACCCTCTGAGCAACCACATGATGACGCCAATCCGGAACCCCACCACACCACCCCAGGTAAGATACAACGCCGCCCATATTGCAACCAGGGGCATAGTGGAGCGCACATGCTCAAGTCACGTTTCCGCTCCCTTGACCGCTCTGGCGGGCAACTACTCTATGCACCACCAGTAGCGTGCAGGATCATTGTGGCAGCATGTGTCCTGCACAATGTTACAACACGGCAGGGTGTCCCGGTGGACATGGTGGTGCCCCCACATCCCCAACCACAGGCGCTGCCCATGGGAGGGGACAGGGCACGTGGCGAGGAAGCCCAGACCCATCTTGTGGCCACATTTTTCACCTAAACTCCCACCCCTGCGGAGTGCACACAGGCCTGGCACATACCAGGTGACAATCGATGATGACAAACAGTCAACTGTCACAACCCTACCACCCTGAGATAGTTGCCATGGAAATGCCACATCGTCTTCATCCCTAGCTACTTAAACACAAGCTATCCTGTGTGACCAAAAGGCACACATATGACATATGACATGATATGGCCCATACACAAGTATTTCAAGGCGCGATGAGGCAGGGAGGGGGGAACAAGGGAAGACAGACAACGGTACTACTAGGCCAGGTGTCATTGAGATCGTGCAGGGGTAGGGGGAAGGGAAAAGTGCAAGGGGAAGGGGTGGGAGTCCAGTACAGGGGAAGTAGCCCAAAAAAAAAATACATAGGTCGGCTGGTGGCAACTGCAAAGGTAAGTGCAGACAAGTGCTGGGAAGGGTGGGCTGTAGGGATAGAGAGACAGTACCGCAGTGCACGGGTTGCCAGGGAGGCAGTGCAAGTGGAGAGTGGCTGGGCCAGGGACCGAGGTCGGTGAAAGTGGCCCAGTTGCAGCTCCAGTGCTGTTCCAGTGAAGAATTCTGCAAGGGAGAGGCAGAGAGAAAGCAGAAGCAAAGAGGAAGGTCTTGAGGTGCTTCCAGAACTGGAGATGGTTCCCCTCAAGTTCAAGTCAGACAGGAAGTCTGTTCCACGGGGAGGGCCCTGCCGCGGAGAGAAATCTACCCCCAGCTAGATGCTCTGAGAAGCGGATGACCCTGACATGCAAGGTGTGCATCAAACACACACCTGCAAAACAGGCCATGGCCATCACTGTCATGTCACTCAAACCCTCCCAAACCACAACATGACATGGCAAGCAATACCCATACACCAACACAGTAACGATAAGGTACACATTGCCATGTCCTAAATGTACATGGCATCAGACAATGATGCCTGACCCGGAATCAGATGAAATGACAGACCAACAAAATCTCCCACCCAAAATAAGTCATTTCCAAATGCATTACAAGAGTCGTAGAAATAACACATTGTGCATTGCAAAATCAACACTGCAGCTCATGTGTGCAGTGTCCTACTCCTGCAACACACTGCTCAGCGCACAGCACAGTGAACAGCCATTGTGTGTGATGCACACCCTGAGCATCACATCTAAGTGACAGACCACATCAAACAGCAAATTAGGCATGTACAGGATCCATAATCGGTCACAGAACATGTGCTGTAGGGACACAGTGGGCACCAGAAGGCAAACAGTGTACACGTGGATATGCAAGGGTGGGAGTACATGTAGTGCATCAGAGTGCAAGTGTGTGGTTCTGCAAGGACATGCACTCCACATATGCATGTGCACTCAAGTGACCATTAGTGTTCTCTACACATCACATGTGGACATTCACCATGTTCACACCCCAGCATGTCAAACCACAACTATCCCCTCGCACCTGAAAGGAAAACACAACACATGAACAGGCATTGATCAGCAGAACACAACATGTACATAGGATACCACCATTACAATGTCAGAGTTCCCATCACATTGCAGGGCAAGGCAACTATCAACAACAACCCCCCCCCTCCCTCACAAATGACCATGACCCACTGAACAACTGCTCCTGGGTCATGGAGCCTTCAAACCTCAATTCCACCTGGACACATGATCACCTTTACTCTTCGCCACCATCTCCCACCTTGTGTGTAAAAAGGTGCCTGCACCCTCATAATCAATGTCCAAAATCACAAAATCCAAGCCAGAAAAACGAACCAGAACACCCTCCAGTAGATGACTTGACGTAGCAGTACCACACAAAGGCCAAGTACTACCACAATGATGCAACAACCAAGGTAGCACAGCAAAACAATGTCACGACAGGATGTGAAACATGTGTGGTACATGACATAAGATGATGCACCATGAACGGATGTGTACTGTCACAGGTCCCCTGTACAGGCGCGGGAGTGTCACGAAACAACCACCCCCATCATGTCCCGGGCCCCTGAGACCCTGGTGGGGAAGGAGGTTCAGGGATATGCAGTCGGGACAGGTGTTGACACAATGGATGACTGGAATGAGTGGCAGGAGAGGGGAGGAGGAATGACACATGAAACTAGGGAATGCACAAAAATGTACTACCTGCATGAACACATACACAATCCAAACAAACTTGGACATCATTGTCATGGCCTTCTGTAGTCCAGGCTCAGGAGTGGTACGAACCAACCACCCCCTCTAGGGTTTTGGCGCCTGCAAGTTCGGGGCTTACACAGGCATCCGCAACCCCAGCGGGGAAAGAGGGTCAGGGAACGTTGCTTGGATAGGTACGGGAAGCAGGAACACCGGGTAGAGGGTACACGGTTCAAAATTGCATAGGATCACGGGTGATTAGGGAGAAAAAACATACCAAATTGAACCACATACATCCATGCATTAGTACACTCCCCAGCAAGCCTATGCAGAGCAGTTCGAAAGAAAAACAACAAGACACTTAGGTCTGGTTTTGAGTGCTGGCCTCCTGTCTGCGCACTCTCAGGTCCGGTTACAGGAGCACTGCAATGCTGCAAAGAGAGCCACAGTCAACAACCTGTACGTGCCAATTACACAAAAACACAACACCAAACATGCCCCATAGGAACAAACTACTCTACAAACAGACAATCTGGGGTCGATGCTTCATACCCATATATAACATCATCCCTGTGACGGGTCAAACACAGTCAATGCAGTAAGTCAGCCGCTGGTGGGTGCGTGGCAAATGGAACACCAATGTGTCACAATTCACACAAAATGCAATGTTCCCTGGGTAAGCAGACAGACCCATATAGCAAGCCATGACTACAGAGCAACTTGCGTACCACCATGACCGAAACAAAGTTGGCAGTGCATTTATCATACAGTACATGGAAAAGACATGCACTGCACCTGAGTATGTCCCTTGCTGTATGTCCCTGTGAGCTGCCCCTTTCCATGTCTCGGAAGGCTACATGGTTGATACAAGTGCCTCAATGGACGTTGGTGTAACGGAGGGTATGTGCCACTGCCCCTGCATGTGTCCCAGACTACCCTACTATCAACAGCCGTCAGTCCACAAACACATCTGAGCTGCATTGTGTGCTTCAACACCAATATTCGTCTAAGCTCACCCTCAGTGCTGTGACTAAGCCTGCATGTGCAACTCGCCTGGTGCAAGTTTTGCTGTGTAGTGGCCCCCCTGTGATGCTCACCTTGCCTGGAGTTCCTTGGAACATGTCAGAGGTTCTAGGATGTGGGTCTGCAATCACTGTGCCTCTGCTTGTGCACACATGTGCATGTGGGCACCAACAAACAGGTCCAGAATTCCGTCGTCCAATGGGCCATGCCTGCTGGCAAAGGTGCTCTGGAGGCTCATCCCCCTGCAGAAAGGGCATGAAACACATGATTAATGCTTCAAAGTCATCTGTGTGTGTCTCATCAGGCATCTCATTACTTGACCATGTCAGAGAGTTACATCACAAATCACACCATCCGGCAGACATGTGACACACAACATATGACCTGGCATGCATGCTGGGTTTACTTTGAATAGCTTCTGTGATCAGACCTGTTGAAAGGTGGCAGTTTCCATGGAAGTGGGTCTATGCAGTGCAGAAAATGTGTACGCCACTCACTACCTACATGTACAAGCACTCCATGGTGTTTGCCAGGAAATGTGAAGGCAGTGCAATGTCAAATTCACACATCACGTGCATTGTGCATTCAATGTGTACCATATCTAGAAGCCAAGCACCCCTCCACCCCAGTACCAAAGCAGGGATGCCTAGCATGGTATCAAAAGGCTGACCATACACCTGTGTATTCACAGGCAGTGTTGACTGGCATCAACAGCTTAATGTGATTCAAATGACAACACTGCAAATGATGGGACAGTAGGCAGGACACATGATGAAAACTCCGGAGGCCGCCCATGTGTGAAGAAGACACAACAAGAGTTGGACAGAGTCATTGGCCATTGAACAGGCTGAGGCCTGTGAGGCACACAGATTGTCAGAGCCTAAATATGTGTGCAACGCAGGACTGAGCCACAGTTGACATGGGAAGGCTGATGAGATGGCAGGCAATGTATGTAACCAAGGACTCATATTACAGTGATCATCCAGTCAAGGACACATAGGGGCATGCGTGCAGTGCACATGGAGCATGAATGGGCACTCATGTCCCTGCGGGACATCTGACCCATGCACAGTACAAGTGAGATACCCTGCATTGAGTACTAAGGCTGTACCACACGGCATATGTCTGGCAGATTCTACGCTGGAAGTTAGCCTCTACACAGGACACATGAACAAGAAACTACACATTGGCAAGATTGAAGCAGACCAGTGCAAAGGTGGAACTGGGGGGCAGAGTGGCGTAGGAGAGGCAAGGGAGCATGCCTACATGGAGTCCTGCATGCAGGCAGAGGAGACATGCATGAGGGAAGCATTGCATTACTTACACATCAGAACCATGTACACGTCACATGTAGCAGCAATCATGCACAACACATCCCACAAGTGAGACACACACGTCCTCAACAAACACGCATCTACACTCACTGGACTGGGCATCAAAGTCCAGCATCTCTCCCACTCCTTCGACCAATTCAGATGGTATGAACTCTGCAACGAGAGCCTCATGCGGAGTGAGCTATTCCTCCTCTGGTGCAGGCCCACCGCCAGTCACCAGAGTCAAGTTGTAATTAGAGGCACGCTTAGCCTTAGTGCTGCGCTTGATGTCATTCCAACGCTTTTTGCACTCCTGCGCCGTGCACACCTCATGGCCGAATGAACTGACATGTTCCGCAACATGCTTCCAGTGGGTGTCACGTTGGGCAGCCATAGTCTGACTATTGGCACCCACTAGCATGTCACGGCTGTGGCCCCGCACGTAGTCCACGAGGAAGTCCAGTTCCTGCTTACAGAAAGGCTTCTTCCTCGACGTGCAGGAGGTCATGGCTGTGTGTGGGGTCCCAGCCTGTGCTGCAGGTGCAACCTTCCTCCTCTTGGACTGTGGCGCAGACCCTGGCTGGCTAATGCCGCCCTGACCAGTATGGCCAGTGGGTTCAGTGGATTGAGCCAAGGGAGTGGCGGGTGGAGGATGACCAAAGGCCTGACTTGTGTCAGTGGCAGCTGGGTGCCCACTAATGGACCCTGCGCAGCAACATCAGCTGTGGCAGGGTCATTGACCGCAACGGTCCTGGTTGGCAGACTCACAACCGGGGTGCTGTTGAGTGCATCTGCCCCTGCACTTGCCAACACCCGGCTGTTCGGGGCAGCAGATGACATGACTGCCCCAGGGACACGTGTCTTGGTCTGAGCAGCCCGGCGTGCCCCTATGGTTTCCCCCCTGGCCTGTTGGAGATCTACCAGGGCTCTTCAAGTGCCAACGCAGCCTGCGCTGGCAGACCCTGAGCCTGGGTGGCGGTGTCCACAGCTGCACCTGCAGCTACCACTACCCTTGGGCCCGTGGCAGTCGATGGAACGGACTGCTGGGTCGTACGGGTGCCAGTGCCAGATGCAGGAGCTGCATCCCCCGGAACCACAGGGGGTGGTGGCATGGCTGCACTGACACATGGCACAACATTGTGCTCAAGTGGCGCACCCCTGCCTCTTCCCCCTCTGTGGCTGCCCTAGACACCCTGGAGTCCCCCTACTCCCTGGTCACCACGGCCACATCCCCGACCACGCCCGCCACGAGGAGGACGCCCAGCTGAGGCGCCCCTCACCTTTGGTGCCCTCCCAACCATGGCACAGATGTAGTAGTGCTGGCACAGATGGAGTGGTGCCAATGGGAGGTGTACACCACAATTGACCTGGGCAATTGGGGTGAAGGGGGTGGGAAGCAAGATGTTAACAGCCCCCCTGCACCTGCAAGGCTGTATGTGACCCCGGTGATGTGGTGACAGGTCACGCAACGCTCAGGCACCCCAAAACTGCAGTAAAACCGTGCACGCAACCCTGCAGCCTACGTGCGTGGCACCCAGTAACACGAAAAACGCGTACGCGTGGGACGCAGGCTACTATGACATCGAAAATGGGTGCGATACACAGCGGCACCCGCAGTGGGAAAAAGAGCGTGTGCGACTCACCGTCTGACTAGCGCGATGCAGAAAAACACGCATAGGCAATACCCCCGCCAAAAGAAGAGATACGTCCTTGATAGCTTTGAAGTTGTGATGGCGCGCAAAACAACAGGAAGCAGCAACACACGTCGGTCTCCACGAAAGGCACGTACAGCGAACTGCTGGGCCCGCTCACCTTTAACCCGTGCTGAGGGAAACGCACGCACGCGTCACTTCACTTACGCGCATGTGCCCTTTCCTCGTATTACATGCGGACGTGCAGTTTTTCACGTGCGCTGACATGCCCATGCACGCCTGTACGCGTCACGTCACAGGGGCGCTTGCGCTTGAAGGGCATTCTGTCCAATGAAAATGCGTATGCGTGCAGACGCGCTTACGCGCTAAGGGCCTTTCCTCGATTTACACGCTGACGTGCAGATTTTTCACGTGCCAAATCACTCTGTATCAAGCTGGCCACGCGTAAGCACACGGAAGACCACGCTCCTGCCCAGAAGGCCGAACTACTGCCCCCCAGAGCCCCGAGCACGCTCCCACCTGCCATCTGCTGCTGCCTGACTGCCTGCTGCCCACGTGCCCTGCCATTTGCTGCCTGCACATCAGCCAGGGGTGCTGTTGCTGTGACCACCCCTGCTGGAACCGAAGACTCCCGACTGGGATTCCATCACTCCACAGCCCAGCCCCAGGACCCAGTTGCCCACCCACTCCTGCCTCTGGGGTTGTCATGTCGGGGCAAACACCATCTGAGACCACTGACAACCCCCGGCCAGAGAGGCAGAGGGGCACCAGCTTCAGTGCCACCGAAGTTGGTGTCCTGGTGGAGCAAGTCCTGGGGCAGTATGATGCCCTCTTCGGAAGTTCCCGCGCCGACAAGGAAGGACGGACTCGGATCTGGACTGACATTGTGACTGCCATCAACGCGGAGGGGGTGGCAGTCCGCGACTTCCAACATGTCAAGAAGCGCTGGGAGGACTTCAGGTCCAGGACCCTGAACAAGGCCCGGCATCTCTTGAAGGCAGTGGATGCCAAGGGGCGCTGCGGCCACTTGTCGGAAGAACAGATGAGGGAATCCCCAGCGCTCCACGTCCAGGTCCTTGAGAGGCAGACCCGTCTGGAGTTGAGCGGTAAGTGTACATGCATCCTGATTGTGAGCTGTGCGTGTGGTGATTTTTCAGTAGTGTGCAGGTTGCACAGCTGTTTGTATGGGGTCGAGTATGGGTGGGGGTGTACAGGGCCGTGGGGCTAACACATGCGAGGGCTGGAATGTGTGAGACATGGATGGTGCTTGTGTATGTAGGCTTGCATGCCAAATGCAGTTGTGTGGGCACACATGTTTGGATGAATGTGTATGTAAGTAGACATGTCCATGATGTCACGCATGTATGTTGAGTTCATCTGCATGTATCAGCACTGTGTACATGTGCATGTGTGTGTATTTGACAAGGGTGCAACAGTGATGCAACATGGATGCATGTGACAGCGGCACGTGGAAGCCTGATCGGCAGATGTGACATGGATGCCCGTCTGAACACTGCGACACTTGGCAGAGGTGTACACATGCATGCAAGTGTGGTGTGTGTGTACATGTGTGGTGCACTTCCTGTGTTGCATGTGATGTCGGGCTCACCTTTGCCTGCTCATGCTGTTGTATATGTATGGATGGTGCTGGCAGTTGTGGTATGGCTCATGTGTGCGAGTTGAAATGACATGCGTGTTGGGGATTGTGATGACATGTCTGAGGTTTGCCAATGCCACTGTTTTATTTCTCCCTGTCTGCACCGTCAACTGATGAAGAGGGCGGAGAAGGTGCTGTGGAGCACAGCGGCGGGGATCCCACCGCCAGCCGGAGACGCAAGGCCCGGATCCCCTCCCATGTTGTCATCTCGTTGGGGAGTGAGGAGTCCGGTGCCGCGTCCCAGGCCGCAGCTGCCGGGGGGAGGTCCAAGAGGCGGAGGTTGGAGTTGGACTCCTCGGCAGCAGAAGGGGCAGCTGGGACCCCACAGGGCCCAACAGGGGAAGATGCCACGGAGTCATCCAGGTTGGTGGTGGGTTTGGTGGAGGAGGAGGCCATGCAAGCAACAGAGATGGGGTCTGGAGGTGGGGATCCAACTGGTGCTAGTGGTGCAGTGCAGGACCAGGGACAGGAGGCAGCACAGGCCGCCGCGGAGGTGCCTGTGTGCAATCCTGTCCCTGATCGTGTCCCTGCATCATCTTGCACCGGCAGGGATGCCTACGTCCAGACCCGTTTTCAGGCAGGGGATGAGCTCACGTCAACTGGCCTTCCTCTGCCTGTGGATGCGGCTATCCGGGTCTGGGTTGAGCCTGTTCTGAGTGGTGTGGCGTTGCGTCAACGGGCCATGCGAGGTGACCTGCAGTCTTTTCATGAGGAGACTGCACGTCATCTCGAATGGCTCGTTGACCACGTCAGCCAGCTGGGACAGGTCACCCAGGCCGGATTCCTCCATATGACTTGCTACGACCCCCTCCTCAACTGAAACCCCCACGCGTCAGTTGTCCTCTGTTCCATCTTCCCACCCATCAGTCACCTGGGTGCCCTGTGGAGCTGCCTCTGACGGTGCGGCCAGGCTGGTGGAGGAGGCATCCCTGCCACAGTCGGGAGTCGGACGTCCAGCAGGGGTGGCCACATCAACGACTGCACCCCAGCCGGCGGAGGATGTTCAGGCAGCAGGAGGCAGTGCACGGGCAGAGGCACAGCAGCAGCAGCAACGTCGTGGGAGCCATGAAGGCTCGGGGCCTTCAACATCGGAGGGGCAGGCATCGGCCGGAGGGCAGGAGGACCCAGGACAGAGAGTGTCTTCCGTGTGGCAGCGGTTGGGCCACGCCATAGATGCGGAGCGGCAGCGGGCGGAAGAGGCACGGCTCACAATGGTCAGGGCGGAGAACTCCATGCGGAGGGCCCTGAGGCGGGCCGAGTGCCTCGAGGCAATCCGCAGGGGTTTGGAGGTGGACACGTCGACGGCCCTGCGGACCGTCGGGGCCATGGGGGAGGACCGCCTCCGGGACATTGAGCAGGAGTTCGATGATGCCCTGGCCCGGGACATCCACAAGTGAGCCGTCAATCTAGCCTGCTGCCCTTGTACATAGTTATGTAGGTAGTGTTAGGTTTCATTTTTTTTTGTATTTAATTTGGACCTTTCGGACATTGGCCACATTTTTGTATATAGTTTATTTTATTAGTTAGTGTAGTTAGGTAGGTTTCCTTTCTTTTGTTGGGATAATGGACCCTGGCTTGTTCCCATGTACATAGTTCACTGTTGGATTGTGTTTTTCATTCACATTTTAACCATGGTGCAATGGCTTTCTTTTTTATTTCCCATTGTATTTTGTTTTGTGGACACCATTACTTTGGAATATGATTTTTGGTTTTGCTTTTTTTCACGGACATGCTTCTTTTAATTTTTGTACATTCACATTTCTGTTGCTTTATTTTTGATTCTATTTATGTTTGCTTTAATACATATTTTTTTTTATCATACTTCCATGTGTAGTATCATCTCATTGGTTTCATGCATTTCATGATTTGGTTTTGAGATTCACTGACACCCATTGGGTGTATGTGAGGGAAATGTGTTTGTTTCGGAACTTGCAATTGGTGTTCTGTCATGTAATTGCCAATTATGAGTGGGTGGATGCAATACTCGGGTGGGTGTTTCGCATTTGGAGGCTTACCATGGGGACCAGGGATCTAGATTGTGATGACATGTTGGCTGGGGAACATGAGTTGGACATGGGTGGGGGCCTGCTGGCAGGTGCCCCACAGTGCTGGGGGTTGGGGGTGGTGGGGAACATGAGTTGGACATGGGTGGGGGCCTGCTGGCAGGTGCCCCACAGTGCTGGGGGGTGGGGGGCTGGGGAACATGAGTTGCACATGGGTAGGGGCCTGCTGGCAGGTGCCTCACAGTGCTGGGGGGTGGGGGTGGTGGGAGACATGGGTGGGGGCCTGGTGGAGGGTGCCCCTGCACTCCTGGGGGGTGGGGGTGCTGGGAGACATGGGTGGGGGCCTGGTGGAGGGTGCCCCTGCACTGCTTGGGGGTGGGGGTGCTGGGAGACATGGGTGGGGGCCTGCTGGCAGGTGCCTCACAGTGCTGGGGGGTGGGGGGGTGGGAGACATGGGTGGGGGCCTGCTGGCAGGTGCCCCACAGTGCTGGGGGTAGGGGGGTTGGGAGACATGGGCGGGGGCCTGCTGGCAGGTGCCCCACAGTGCTGGGGGGTGGGGGGGTGGGAGACATGGTTGGGGGCCTGCTGACAGGTGCCCCACAGTGCTGGGGGGTGGGGGTGGTGGGGGACATGGGTGGGGGTCTGCTGGCAGGTGCACCACAGTGCTGGGGGGTGGGGGTGGTGGGAGACATGAGAGGGGGCCTGGTGGAGGCGGCCCTTGCACTGCTGGGGGGTGGGGGTAATAGGGGGCATGGGTGGGGGCCTGCTGGCAGGTGCCCCACAGTGCTGGGGGGTGGGGGTGTTGGGAGACATGAGTGGGGGCCTGCTGGCAGGTGCCCCACAGTGCTGGGGGGTGGGGGTGGTGGTAGACATGAGTGGGGGCCTGGTGGAGGCTGCCTTTGCACTGCTGGGGGGTGGGGGTGGTGGGAGACATGGGTGGGGGCCTGCTGGCAGGTTCCCCACAGTGCTGGGGGGTGGGGGTGGTGGTAGACATGAGTGGGGGCCTGGTGGAGTCTGCCCTTGCACTGCTGGGGGGTGGGGGTGGTGGTTGACATGGGTGGGGGCCTCCTGGCAGGTGCCCCACAGTTCTGGGGGGTGGGGGGGTGGGAGACATGGGTGGGGGCCTGTTGGCAGGTGCCCCACAGTGCTGGGGGGTGGGGGGTGGTGGTAGACATGAGTGGGGGCCTGGTGGAGGCTGCCCTTGCACTGCTGGGGGGTGGGGGTGGTGGGAGACATGGGTGGGGGCCTGGTGGAGGCTGCCCCTGCCCTGCTGGGGGGTGTGGGTAATAGGGGACATGGGTGGGGGCCTTCTGGCAGGTGCCCCACAGTGCTGGGGGGTGGGGGTGTTGGGCAGACATGAGTGGGGGCCTGGTGGAGGCTGCCCCTGCACTGCTGGGGGGTGGGGGTGGTGGGAGACATGAGTAGGGGCCTGGTGGAGGCTGTCCCTGCACTGCTGGGGGGTGGGGGTGGTGGGAGACATGAGTGGGGGCCTGGTGGAGGCTGCCCCTGCACTGCTGGGGGGTGGGGGTGGTGGGAGACAGGAGTGGGAGCCTGGTGGAGGGTGACCCTGCATTGCTGGGGGGTGGGGGTGGTGGGAGACATGGGTGGGGGCCTGGTGGAGGCTGCCCCTGCACTGCTGGGGGGTGTGGGTAATAGGGGACATGGGTGGGGGCCTGCTGGCAGGTGCCCCACAGTGCTGGGGGGTGGGGGTGTTGGGCAGACATGAGTGGGGGCCTGGTGGAGGCTGCCCCTGCACTGCTGGGGGGTGGGGGTGGTGGGAGACATGAGTAGGGGCCTGGTGGAGGCTGTCCCTGCACTGCTGGGGGGTGGGGGTGGTGGGAGACATGAGTGGGGGCCTGGTGGAGGCTGCCCCTGCACTGCTGGGGGGTGGGGGTGGTGGGAGACAGGAGTGGGAGCCTGGTGGAGGGTGACCCTGCATTGCTGGGGGGTGGGGGTGGGGGTGGTGGGAGACATGGGCGGGGGCCTGCTGGCAGGTGCCCCACAGTGCTGGGGGGTGGGGGGGTGGGAGAAATGGGTGGGGGCCTGCTGGCAGGTGCCCCACAGTGCTGGGTGGTGGGGGGGTGGGAGACATGGGTGGGGGCCTGCTGGCAGGTGCCCCACAGTGCTGGGGGTGGGGGTGGTGGTAGACATGAGTGGGGGCCTGGTGGAGGCTGCCCCTGCACTGCTGGGGGGTGGGGGTGCAGGGGAACATGAGTTGGACATGGGTGGGGGCCTGCTGGCAGGTGCCCCACAGTGCTGGGGGTGGGGGGGTGTTAGACATGGGTGGGGGCCTGCGGGCAGGTGCCCGACAGTGCTGGGGGGTGGAGGGGTGGGAGACATGGGTGGGGGCCTGCTGGCAGGTGCCCCACAGTGCTGGGGGGTGGGGGTGGTGGGAGACATGGGTGGGGGCCTGGTGGAGGCTGCCCCTGCACTGCTGGGGGGTGGGGTGGTGGGAGACATTGGTGGGGGCCTGCTGGCAGGTGCCTCACAGTGCTGGGGGGTGGGGGTGGTGGTAGACATGAGTGGGGGGCTGGTGGAGGCTGCCCCTGCACTGCTGGGGGTGGGGGTGCAGGGGAACATGAGTTGGACATGGGTGGGGGCCTGCTGGCAGGTGCCCCACAGTGCTGGGGCGTGTGGGGGTGGGAGACATGGATGGGGCCTGCTGGCAGGTGCCCCACAGTGCTGGGGGGCGGGGGGTGGGAGACATGGGTGGGGGCCTGCACAGTGCTGGGGGGTTGGGGGATGTTAGACATGTGTGGGGGACTGCTGGCAGGTGCCCCACAGTGATGGGGGTGGGGGTGGTGGGAGACATGATTGGGGGCCTGGTGGAGGCTGCCCTTGCACTGTTGGGGGGTGGGTGTAATAGGGGACATGGGTGGGGGCCTGCTGGCAGGTGCCCCACAGTGCTGGCGGGTGGTGGGAGACATGGGTGGGGGCCTGCTGGCAGGTGCCCCACAGTGCTGGGGGGTGGGGGTGGTGGGAGACATGAGTGTGGGCCTGGTGGAGGCTGCCCTTGCACTGCTGGGGGTGGGGGTAATAGGGGACATGGGTGGGGGCCTGCTGGCAGTTGCCCCACAGTGCTGGGGGGTGGGGGTGGTGGGAGACATGGGTGGGGGCCTGCTGGCAGGTGCCCCACAGTGCTGGGGGTGGGGGTGCAGGGGAACATGAGTTGGACATGAGTGGGGGCCTGCTGGCAGGTGCCCCACAGTGCTGGGGGTGGGGGTGGTGGTAGACATGTGTGGGGGCCTGGTGGAGGCTGCCCCTGCACTGCTGGGGGGTGGGAGTGGTGGGAGACATGGGTGGGGGCCTGCTGGCAGGTGCCCCACAGTGCTGGGGTTGGGAGACATGGGTGGGGGCCTGCTGGCAGGTGCCCCACAGTGTTGGGGGGTGGGGGTGGTGGGAGACATGGGTGGGGGCCTGGTGGAGGGTGCCCCTGGTGGCTGGGGGTGCAGGGGGACATGCGTTGGTGGGCAGTAGTGCAAGTTGACATGTGGGTTGGCTGGGGGGCATAGCCATGGTGGATGGGGTGCCTGCAGGACATGTGCAGGTTAGGCCCCTGTGGTGTGAGCCACCTGCAGCGGCCGTGGAGGGTGTAGAGGGAACACCTGGGAGGACCCACACATGCAATTCACGTGTGGTGCTCCCCGCGCACCCCTGTAATACACGTACCCTGATGGAATTGCGTGTGGAACTTCCCGCGCACCCCTGAAATACGCGTACCCTGCTCGCACGGGGCCAATCGCGTGTGGGACTTTCTGCGCACCCCTGAGATACACGTACCCTGATGGAATCGTGTGTGGGACTTCCCGCGCACCACTGGAATACACGAACCCTGCTGATGTCGCGTGTGAAACTTCCCCCACAACACGAAATACACATACCCTGCTGAAATTGCGTGTGGCACTTCCCGCGCACCCCTGAAATACGCGTACCGTGCTCGCACGGGGCCAATCGCGTGTGGAACTTCCCGCGCACCCCTGAGATACACGTACCCTGATGGAATCACGTGTGGAACTTCGCGCGCACCCCTGAAATACACGTACCCTGCTGAAATCGCGTGTGAAACTTGCCCCGCACCCTGAAATACACGTACCCTGCTGAAATCGCATGTGGCACTTCCCACGCACCCCTGAGATACGCGTACCCTGCTTGCACGGGCCCAATCGCGTGTGGAATTTCCCGCGCACCCCTGAAATACACGTACGCTGCTGAAATCGCGTGTGAACGTTCCCCCGCACCCTGAAATACACATACCCTGATGAAATCGTGTGTGGATCTTCAAGCGCACCCCTGAAATACACGTACCCTGCGGAAATCGCGTGTGGAACTTCCCGCGCACCCCTGAAATACGCTTACCCTGCTTGCACGGGGCCAATCGCATGAGGTACTTCCCGCGCACCCCAGTGATACACGTAGCCCGCTTGCCGTGCTGGTACAGGGTTAGCTCACCCCTTTGCGCTGGATTGGGTATATTGATGGCGTTGCCCTGCGCGAGAGGCGTTCTTGGGGGCGTAACTGGCGTTACTGCAGGGTCGCTGCGCCACAGTGCGCCACGGCTGGTTTTGGTGGCTGGAATCCATGAATACGCTGTGCGCGGATGTTAGGAAGAATTCTCTGTTTAGGCTGAATTTCCTAACCTAGTGAGTCCCCCAGCAGCTTTGCTGGATTTTGTGGGGTTTATTTTTTTCTCCTGCCAAGAGTGAGACTCTTTTATCCTCACTCTTGGACATGACTTGAGAGTGTTCTCTGTGACTTGCTATGTGCTTATGGGCTGGGGGGGTAATTTTCTCCCTAGGCCATCATTGGTTTTTGAATGTGTGTTACACAGCACCCTCAGTGCAGTAGCACAGGGGTGTCTTAGAGACCCCCAAACATAGACTCCACACTCTGGGACTGACTACTGTCTCCCGGGGTCTGTAAAGTTACCATTGACTTTACTAGTCTTAACTTAGGAACTTAACCAGTACAAACCATCTTACTGTGGAAGTACTGGTAGGGGCAATTAGATTGCCCCTGGGTCTGTTGTCGAGGGGGTACTGTCCCGTCCCCCCTCGCCGAGTTCTGGCTGGTGGCAGTGGATACCATGGAAATATTCCACCGGAATATTTCCCAATGGTATTTCCCATTGGTTTTTGATGCACCACTTTTTGGTGCAATGTTAAAGATACCGCCGGTTTATTTATTTAATATAAATTCACCGGTTGGGATTTTTTGCCGGAACTCGCCGCCAAAATGGCGTCTAGGTTCACTTCAGTAACCCTGAACCCGAGTCGAGCCTTTGTTCCACTTTTGGCGGGCTTCTGCACAGAAGCCCTCCAAAGTGGTGCCATTCTGTCTGGGTACCACAGGGGGTGTGGGAGGGGGTTTAGGCACCCTGGACCGAGTTGCCTTGTCAACTCAGGTCGCACTCTAGTGTGATTGGCCCAAGTGGTGAGCCACCCCGCTCACCACTTAGCATGTTTGAGTGACAGCTAGGCTGTATGAATGGGGGTTTGCTGCATAAAAGCAGGGTTTTTGGGACTGGTTCTTCAGAAGTCGCCACAGGACCTAAGAAGCCGAAGAGGGAGAAGCCGAGCCGACCTGCCAAGACGACATCACCGGTGAAGCCCTGCAGAATCGTCTCACCACTTTTCCCGACGACAGAGGAGATCTCCCGCCGGAGAGTCTTCTTCCCTTAACTGGTGGGGACAACCAGTTGCTGCCTTCTTTTCGCCATCCCGAAGCATCTCGTGGCCGCCTTGCCTGTGCCAAGCGCCCCGGCAACCGAGATACCACTTTTTACCTCAACCGCGAAAGAGGGGTAAAAATCCTTTGTGACCGGAGAACTCCACGGCTGGCCTCATCCCTGGTAGTGCAACGACCTGCATCCTTTCTCCCCGTCGAGATCACCTCTTCCTCGGGACGACGCCGTGACTTGCACCCACTACCAGGAACGACTACCACCGCTGGAGGAATCTTTCCACTTTCAAAGGTACTGTGATCCGCCCGGCCTCCCTTGCCACCGATTGTACGGGGTAGATTTAGCCCTCGGCTCTCGAACCTGGGCAGGTCTGGGACACCCTAACTAAACTTTTCAGAACCATAGTAAAACCGTTTTCTACTCACCTGCAAAGACTTGTGACATTGTGTGATCTTGGGCACATTTTCGCCTGGCTCCCCCTAACGCGGGCCCTTTGTTCCACTATTGACTGTCTTTGCCAACCTTATGTGAAAAGTGTTTTACCTAACTGCTCTCTTTATTCCTTCCTTTTCCCTCCCTGTTGGTAATACTTGTTGGAGTACCATCTAACGTTAAGCGCTCACCTCTGGTTGGAAATAAGTGGTGTTAACTTAGAATTGTCCAACAAATGATTAGGGATGTACATATGAGTAATAGTAACTGTGTTTGACTTTCTTATCTTTTCTAATGTGCTAGTGTAATTTATGAGTGTACCTTTAATAAATAAGTTTATACTTTGACACCTAGCTCTGGTCAGTGTTTGCTTGTGCTATTGTACCTCTGTACCTATTATGTATCCTCTGTATACTGCCTAACTCTTCTTGAGGGAAGTCTGACTGCTCAGCCACAGCTACCACAGTGAATCTGTGCGGTGCAGACTGCTACCAAGTGGGTCTACTGCCAACACCTGTAGTCTTAAATCTTTTGCAGTGGTCCCAGAGGGAACTGCACAGGTTTCTGCCTAACAGCGGAAATGGATTTTAGCGCACGCGGCTGGTGCAGGGATTCGCACGCGCACACTGTGCGCCAGCCGCGTGCGCCACTTGTGCGCTGAATTCTATGAATTATCCCCTAAATGTATGTGAGAGCATCATAATTCAAACAGTGCACCCATTTCAAGCAATACTACGCCTACAACCAAAAACAGCAAAATTACCTCCCTCTGAATTAGTGAAAGGCATTTGTGGCAAAGTAGTTAATTTACCATTAGATCTCAAAGAAAATGTACACACTATAGGAGTGCAACGGCCAATAGATCAATCTTTAATTGTCTTAGTAAATGGCGTACCTACAAAAGACCAAAATATGTGGCAAGAACTCATGGAGTTACATAAATTTAGACAAGGGCCCTCATTCTGACTCAGGCGTTAAGGGGTTTACGGCGCCGTAAACGGGGCCTGGTGGAGGCTGCCCCTGCACTGCTGGGGGGTGGGGGTGGTGGGAGACATGGGTAGGGGCCTGGTGGAGGCTGTCCCTGCACTGCTGGGGGGTGGGGGTGGTGGGAGACATGAGTGTGGGCCTGGTGGAGGGTGACCCTGCACTGCTGGGGGGTGGGGGTGGTGGGAGACAGGAGTGGGAGCCTGGTGGAGGGTGACCCTGCACTGCTGGGGGGTGGGGGTGGTGGGAGACATGGGTGGGGGCCTGCTGGCAGGTGCCCCACAGTGCTGGGGAGTGGGGGGGTGGGAGACATGGATGGGGGCCTGCTGGCAGTTGCCCCACAGTGCTGACCCTTAACGCCTGATTACAAGGTTCCCTTTGCGGGATGGCTTTTAACGGCTGCTTTTTTGCAGCCGTTAAAATCCATGCCGCAAAGGGACCTTGGCGATAATTACGGCACCGTAATTTACAGTGCTGTAATTATCGCCTTTCCCCATTCCCATTATGCCCTATGGGGCGAAAATGGGAATGGGGAAGGGTAAAATGGGAAATGAGGATTTACCGCCCCACTCACCTTGGAATGGGGCGGTAAATCCGCCAACCACCATGGCGTAAACGTAGTTTACGCCATGGTGGTAAGGGTACGACCCAGGCGGTAACTTACCGCTTGGGTCGTAATGAGGGCCAAGACCTGCAATATCTAAAAAACAACAATGAATACTACAAAGAAATTAATATTGAAGAAAACCTGAGAGAAACCATTGAAATAATTCAAGAGTCACCAGAAACTGGTCAATTTCAACTTTTAAATCCTGCTACACTATCCAATTTTTAGACCATTATACAATTCACCCTTTACACTCTAAAGACCCTATAGATGATGCACTGGAAATGTGCCAAATGCGACAAGCCAAAGGATCTTCAATCAGTATATGGGAAACAAGTATAGAAGCACAGGCCTTTCCTCTACTCTTTCCTACTCGAAAAGGAGGAAGGTACGATGATAGACCCACACAGATAACAGTATTAAAATATCGCTCTTTACGAATGTATTCTGATGACCCCAAATTCAGACAAAAGGTGGAGTAAATATTCCACCTTCTCTTTGAAAGTGAACTAGCCATTCTATGTTACGGAGTTGCACAAACATTAAAATAAGGTACCCATTTTCAAAATATATCAGCTACGCAATTTTTACAAAACGTGCACGAAAAAGATGAGGTTTTACTGTCAAGCATTACAAATCTTTTAGCAAACATGCGTGTTACAAAAGAATACTGGTTCCGACATCACAGAGAAGTACGCTGTATGATAAGAAACCTTGGCCCACCCACTTGGTTTGTTAGATTGAGTTGTGCAGAATATGCATGGGAAGACTTACACGATTTTCTACACATAGCAAACAAAAACAAAACAAACATACATATAAAAACACCAGGAGAACTCTGCTCTCTAGATCCTGTAAATGTATCAAGATATTTCCATCATTGCTTCATTACTATGCTACACTTTACTTGTAATAAGACTGTTCCTCCCCTCAGAGAAGTTCAACACTTCTTTTGGAGAAAAGAATATCAAGCCAGAGGAGCACCACAAATTCACATGCTATCATGGATTAAAGATGTTCCTAAATTTAGTCAGTACAGTGATGCCACTGTTTTGCAGTTCATACAAAAATATGTCACTTGTAAAATTCCTTCACAAACAACACATGGGGCCTCATTATGACTTTGGCGGTAGCCATGCCCTTAATAAGGGCATGGCTGCCACCAAAACCGGGTCCGGGTTCCCTGAATGGGGAATTACCAGGCCATTCCAAGTTTGGAGGGCCCGGTAATTCCTCCTTCTGGGAACCCGGGCCCGGACCTTCCCCATTCCCATTTGAGCCCCGATAGGGCTCAATGGGAATGGGTGCAGGGAGCTAACAACGGGCTGATTGCGACCGGCCCGTTGTTAGCTCCCTGGTCCCAGACGTCCTTACCGGGTCCCGCGAGGGAACCTCGTAATGAGGCAGAATGGGTTTAACGGGTCCACCTCCATTAGCGGCACCCGTTAACTCATTCCGCCAAGGTCGTAATGAGGCCCATAGTGACCTTCATGCACACATTTTACAATTTCAAAGACACAAATGTGGGAAATATCGTTGTTCGCAAATATAAAGAAAGAGGGAAATACTACACCAAATGCTGCTTTGGTTTCCCTAGACCAGTTTCAGCAACAGGTCAAGTAAACAACTTTGTGTCTTACTAGTGTCAAAGGTAAATCTCCTAAGAACAAAAATTACATAAAAAGAACAGAAGAATCAAAATAGATCAATGATTACAATGCAATAATTTCGCTCCTATGGAATGCAAACATAGATGTGCAGTACATTGCAGACAATTCCACTGCAGTTGCATGATACATCACAGCCTACTAAACCAAAGCATAGAAAACAGAGCTTCGGGACCTCTGGGATGACATATCTTCTGACAAAACACTATCACAGAAATTGTACAGTTTAGGCATACAAATGCCCTCTCATAGAGAATGTGGCTGCTATGAAGCTGTAGACTGTTTAAACGGAACTTCCTTGTATGGAAAATCTGACAATATAGTATGGCTAAGTCTTGGTCCTGCTAAATCTAGAAAAAGAGTTATCAAATCATACGAGGACATAGAAAAAATAGCCAAAAATGATCCCAACAGCCAAGACATTTCGAAAAAATATTTACTAGACACATACTACCCAAACAGGAGTTCCACTTTGGAAAACACGTGTCTCTACCAAAGCCCAAAATGTCACTTACAAAAATAATATTAAACCTGATGAAAAGAAAGGTAGATACAGAGTTGTAAATTGTGAAGGCAGTTTAGTGAAACTTACCAAACAAAGCTGAATTAATCATATCAAAATTGTTATTAAAAACTCCTCAACATAAAGAACTGTATTACATGTCCCTGCTACAACTTTTTAAACCATGGAGAAAAGAAGAAGAGTTACTAGATACATATGACTCCCATGAAAACACTTTCAAAGCAAATGAAAACACTATAAGAGACGTCAACTTTTGGTTTTAAGAAGATTAAATAAGTGTTTGTAAGATTTGCTAGTAATCTCTGCTTTAGAGTAATGGTACTATCATTACATTTGAACCATCCACATTTCTTTTTTGTATATGCAGTGTAGTCACCTGCATTGGTTGTGGCTCCTGCATGGTATATTATGCCTATTGTTGAGAAGGTTTTCTTACCAAGTGATACTTGACCATGTGTGAATCCAGTCAGCTTGCAGTTGTTTTTGGTACCATCTGCATTGTAACGTATAAGCATTAGTATTACGTATTTACTATGTGTTTGTATTAGCAAGGTGAAGCGATTATCTGAATTGCAGGTAGTACATAATCTACCATGGTTTGCATTTTGTACAAATTGCCGAAATGGAACAGATTCACAATTAGGTATGGATACATACACAAAGCGCTCATTAGGGATTTGTTCCTCTGCCACATTGTTGCAGAGAGGGCATGTATGTTTCCACATGTATGAAATCTGGAAGATTTCATTTATAGGTATGTTTTTGTTTTCCAGTACTTGTAGTAAGTACATTAAAAATTCATGTGGATCTTCTTGTGAGTTTATAGTGAATTTCAAGATTCTATGAAGGACCAACATTTGCAAACACAAAATGTCGTCAACAATTGGTGGCAATTGAAAAAAAATATTGATTGCTACATTTGCGTAGACAGTTCTGTGTCCAAGTCATTTTTTCGGAGTGTGTGTTGCTTCTCTGAAGAAGTACCTGAGTTACTTTGAGTAATAGATTCTTCGTTGGTTGTGGCAATTGGTGAAGTATTAGCATCTTTTACTCTTTTTGGAAGATTTGCTGTGAGATCTTCTGGTTGAATTAGTTGTATTTTACAATGTTTTCCTTTTTGTGGAACAGGATATGTTTTTAGATGGGGGTTGTATAGTGACTGTAGTCTATTGTATTCTAAAATGCAAAGGAATACTTGCATCAAGGTTGATTAGAAATAGACCGTCAAGTGTATGTAAGCGTGATAGTGCTACGTAGCTCATGCCTTCTTTAAAACTGTGTTCCCAATATCTATCAATGCTTTATCTAGGGTAAGACCTTGTGATTTGTGAATGGTGACTGCGTATGCTAGAGTTAGAGAAAATTGTTCTCTGCGTACATAGATGTCTTTGAAAAGAAGGAATGGAGTTGTTGAGCGCCCTATCCTTTTTACTTCTGAAAGTTTGTCAAAGACAATATTGAGAAACTGAAAGTTGTTGTCATGTGGGTATGTTTGAAAGACAATAACTGGACCCAGTGCTCCTTAACTAGTCCTTGCTCCACGTCAAGGCTACGTTTAAGCATTACTCTACAGTTTAAGGATAATTTAAATATTTTCTCCAAACCAGCTGTGATGGAGATAACATTTTCTAAGGTATGTAGTCTTGTTTTGGCTTGTGGCTTGTTGACACATGGGTAATGTCACACCATGTATGTCCAGTTTGTCTGTGGAGAAAATTTCAATTATTGGTTGCATTTCTTTTTTCAACATTGATTCATTGAATTTGCAACAGCTTGCAAGAGTTGGAATTAAGGATATACAATTGACATTTTTGTGTGCTAATTGTTCCATGACATCAGTAGCACATGAGTTATGGTCATAAAGTGCATGGATGTGCCGGGTTATTAATATTTCTTGTGCTTCTTGAGATAGTACACCAACTCTAATACTTTTTAAAATGTTGGTATAAGTGAGGTCTGCAGATTGGCACATGTTTTCTGTTAATTCTTTGTATTGGAAATGTTGAAAAAGGTTGACATTTCCTATGCTGCCAACAGTTTTACGGCAGAGTTTGTGTCCTAAGATTTTATAAATAGGTTCACCTTTCACTGGTATCAATTGAAGAAGATCTCCAAAAACAATAATGTGTTTTCCTCCAAAGAGCTCTTCGTAGTTTGTTTTAAGTACTTCTTGCAATCTGAGGTGAATCAAAGTAAACATTAGGTTGGAGACCATGCTCAGTTCATCTATTAGTAGCTTTGTTTTAACACTCTGCGTAGTTCCATTGCAGCTTCTGTAGAACGTTTGTAATATTCTAATTTGTTTTGGTGTTCTATTGGACGGAGTAGTAATCGCTGTAAAGTGACACCGCTTATGTTGAAGGCGGCTAAACCTGTGGGGGCAGTTACAACAGCTGACAGTTTGTTGTTTGTCAATTGTTGAAGGAACTTGCTGATGATTTTGATTAAGAATGTTTTGCCTGAACCAGCTTCACCACTGACGTATAGTAGTATAGATATGAAATGTTGGCAGGTACATGCTTTATTTTCATGTTTTACACCATGTGCAATTTGTTTTGTTACTTCGTGAAAAATAGTACGCTGCTCTTTGTTCAATTTTGATTGTAGTACAGTTAATTCTTCTGTATCTTGTTCATAGTGACACATGGGCCCTCATTACAACACCGGCGGTAACCAATGGCGCTATTAGCACCATGTTTGCTGCCGGTATTGTAACAAGTCCACCAATGGTAAATGGGGAAATACTGTCCCATTGCAAGGTTTCCAGGGCGGTAATTCCCCATTTACGATTGGCCCTTCCCCATTCCCATTTTTGCTCCATAGGGCTCAATGGGACTGGGCAAGGCGGTAATTAAGGTACCGCAAATTGTGGTACCGTAATTACCTCGTAAGTCCCTTTGTGGGTCCCTACTTTAACGGCTGCTCCAGACCAGCCGTTAAGGTCGGGAGCCGCAAAGGGACCTCGTAATCAGGCGTTAAGGGTTTAACGGCACCGACACCTTTGACAGCGCTGTTAAACCCTTAATGCCAGGGTCGTAATGACCCCCATGGTGTTCTCTACTTCTGTCATAGCTAATTCTGCCTCATTTGCTATTAGTGGCTGTCCCAGTGGTTCTTGGCTTCATGTTACAGAATGTTGACTACTGTCGTGAGTGTCCTTATCTAGTTGGGCCTGGAGTTCTTTGTTTTGCTGTTCATTGTGCAACATTGTTTTGTACTGTGTAAAGTTTACATCGGTGATAGTGCTTTCATTTGCTTTGAAAGCGTCTTCATAGGAGTCATAGTTTTCTAGTATCTCTTCTTCTTTTCTCCATTGTTTAAAAAGTTGTAGTAGAGACATGTAATATAGTTATTTATGTTGAGGAGTTTTTAATGACAATTTGATATGATTAATTAAGCTTTGTTTGGTAAGTTTCACTAAGCTGCCTTCACAATTTGTCACTCTATATCTACATTTTTTTTCATCGGGTTTTATATTATTTTTGTATATGAAGTTTTGGGCTATGTGGTATAGACACATGGATTCCAAAGTGGTACTCCTGTTTGGGTAGTATGTGTATAGTAAATCGTTTTTCAAAATGTCTTGGCTGTTGGGATCATTTTTGGCTATTGTTTCTATGTCATCATATGATTTGAGAACTCTTTTTCTAGATTTAGCAGGACCAAGACTTAGCCATACTATATTTTCAGATTTTCCATACAAGGCAGTACCGGTTAAATGGTCTGCAGCTTCATAGCAGCCACATTCTATATGAGAGAGCATTTTTATGCCTAAGCTGTACAATTTCATAGATAGTGTTTTGTCCAATGACAGATCATTCCAAAGGTCTTGAAGCTCTGTTTTCTCTGCTTTTGTTAAGCAGGCTGTAACATATCATGCAACTGCAGTGGAATTGTCTGCAATGTACTGCACATCTATGTTTGCATTCCATAAGAGGGCAATGATTGCATTGTAATCATTGATATATTTTGCTTCTTCTGTTCCTTTTATGTGATATGTGTTCTTAGGTGATTTACCTTTAACACTATGTCTAACTGAAGACATGAAGTTGTTCACTTCACCTGTATCTGTAACTGGTCTAGGAAAACCAAAGCGGCATTTGGTGTAGTATTTCCCTTTGTTTTTGTGTTTGCGACGACAATATTTTCCACATTTGTGTCTTTGAAATTGTACAATTTGTGCATGAAGATCACTATTTGTTGCTTCCGATGGAATTTCACAAGTGACATATTTTTTGAAAAACTGCATCACTGTCTTGACCAAATTTAGGAGTGTCTTTAATCCATAAAAGCATGTGGATATGTGGTGCTCCTCTGGCTTGGTATTCTTTTCTCCAGTGTTATTCCAAATAAAGTGAAGCATAGCAATGAAACAATGATGGGAATATCTTGAAACATTAACAGGATCTAGAGAGCAAAGTTCACTAGGTGTTAGTATATCTATGTTTGTTTTGTTTTTGTTTGATATGCGTAGGAAATCATGTAAATCTTCCCATGCATATTCTGCACAACTTAATGTAACAAACTAAGTGGGTGGGCCAAGGTTTCTTATCATACAACGTACATCTCCGTGATGTTGGAACCAGTACTCTTTCGTACTAAGCATGTTTGATAACAGCTTTGTAATGCTTGATTGTAAAACCTCATCTTTGTCTTGCACTTTTTGTATTAATTGCATAGCTGACATATTTTGAAAGTGGGTTCCTGATTTGAATGTGTGTGCAACTCAGTAACATTGAGTTGCTAGTTCACTTTCAAAGAGTAGGTGGAATAGGTATTCCACATTTTGTCTAAATCTGGGCTCTTCAGAATATATTTGTAACGAGCGGTCTTCTGATGCTGTTATCCAAATAGGATAGGTCTATCATCGGACCTTCCTCTTTTGCCAGTAGGAAAGAGTAGAGGAAAAGCATGCGCTTCTATACTTTTTTCCCATATGCTGATTGGTGATCCTTTGCTTTGTCGCATTTGGTAAGTTTCTAGTGCATCATCTATGGTGTCATTAGAGTGTAATGGATGAATTGTATAATGGTCTAAAATATTGATACTGTAGCAGGATCTAGAAGTTTGAATTGACCAGTTCATGGTGACTCTTGAATTATTTCAGTTGTTTCCCTTAGGAGTTCTTAAATTTTTATTTCTTTGTAGTATTCATTATTGTCTTTTAGATATTGCAACGCTTGTCTAACTTTATGTAAGTCTATGAATTGTTGCCACATTTTTTTGTCTTTTGTAGGTACACCATTTACTAAGATAATTAAAGATTGCTCTATTGGACATTGCACTCCCAGAGTGTGCACATTTTCTTTTAGATCTAATGGTAAATAAACTACTTTCCCACAAAAGCCTTTCACCACTTCAGAGGGAGGTAATTTAGCTGTTTTTGGTTGAAGGCGTATTATTGCTTGAAATGGGTGCACTGAATTATGATGCTCTCATATAAATTGAGTTGTTGGAGGGGTTTTGGTAGTGGGAATAATTCCAAGTTATTTGTGATAGCACATGAAGGAGTTAGGTTGTTGTCAAGTTTTGTAGTGCAGTAACTGCAAATTATTAAGGGGTCAGTTATTTTGTATTTGTTTTCTGCTATAAGGTAGAGAGCTAATTCAAACAATTTGGAATCTTCATTGTTTTCTATTTTATATGTTACGTCTATAGTTTTTGTGTTACTTTTATAAAAAGTTCTGCGGCAACACACACACACATGGTTTGGTACTTCAGCGGATGTACTTTTAAATTTTAGTATTTCTTTTTTGTATGTGTGTAGTAGAAGGTTGCCATGTGTAGAATTGTTGCTAGTCTGTTGTAAAGCTATTGCATTTTATACGTGGCTTTCACTTCCAAAATATTTTTTCTGGATATGGTCGATTTCTTCGAGTAGGTCTTTGGCTGTACCATGTAGAAGATTGTTATCTAAATTGGCTAGTGCTAAAGCAGGACATTTAGCATAGTATAGTTTATAGAGCAGATTTCTTATAGTTGAATGATGTGTTGATATCATTTTGATATGCTCAAGGGTGCTTTTGCAAATAGGTCCTGAAATGCAGGCTAATGAATGTCCTTGTAGTACTGTGTATTTGCACACTGGACAGGTATCCATATTTTGCAGCATTTTTATTTTGATTTTGTCTTTGCCTTTCACATACTGATTGAGGAACTGGCGTAAAGATTTGAAAGATTTTTTGGGAATTTTACTCATTGACGTGCATGGCCATTTGTATACTGGACGTTCTGGTTCAGCCGAATGGAGAGGTAATTCTGAGTTTTCTGGGGATATTTTTGTAAGCAGTATTTCTTGTTGCATTATGGTATTATTAAGTTGTTCATAACCTCGTCCACTGCTATGTATGGCACTTGTGTTTGTTTGGTTTTGTTAGTATGCTTCTTCATTAAAATATGGTTCTGTGCTCATGGTGTGTCTCCATTCACCTCCACAGATATTTAAGAAGTTATTTTGTTGACATTCCGTTTATTGAGAAGTCTTTTTTGTAATTTAGTAGTTAGTTTTGTTAGTGGTTTCATTCTGTTTAACACTAAAATAAATAACTCTCTTTTGAGAAGGATTGCACTGTCTATCAAATCTTCTAAGATTACTTTTCTACGGTAGGTTTTCAGGGTTGTGCATGATTTGTCTCCTGTTTTTATAAGATTCTGAAGGACTCTGTGGCGGATAATTTTTGCTAAAATACTTTGGTATGGTTACTTGCTAGTATATCAAGATTTATAGGAGCAGTTTTAGCAGTAGTTGTAGATGAATTCTTGTTAATCATTTTCTGTTTCCTTTTACATTTTGATAGAGGAGGCAAAGTTTCTGTACTGGAAGTTTGTTTTGTTTCACTAAATGACTGTATTCGCTGTTTTGTTTGAACTTTTCATTTGCTCTATCTCTGCATTGATTTCTACAGACTTGCTTTTTGGTAGGCATTCCTTGGGGTCTGTTGAATAAAATAAAGAAGGTATGGGTTGGGCCGTTCTGCAATGTATGTGTGTTGTGTGTATGAGTGTCTGAATATGATGGTAAATATGTATGTGGTGGTGTGTGATTGTGCATTGGGCAGCTACAATTAGTTGTGAAGGCTATTCTTCCATGTGTGTGTTACTATACTATGGTTCAGATGACTGCAGAAACTGAGCTAGTGGTGAGGAGAAGCACTAATAGTAAATCTAATGGTATAAAATTAAAACAGTTCTTTGTTTTGTAATAATAACATTCTAGGGGTTGAGTTATGTTATTTGTGTTCCAAAAAATGGGGATTTGTGTGCCATTCTGCCTGTTAATCCCTGTTTAATAAATGGGGATTTGTGGGAAGAATAGTTCAGAAATCTCTGTTTTTTGGTGTGCAAATTACATGAATCAACTACACAGTGTGTTTGAGTACAGTAAGAATATTAAGGTAGTATTGTACTTACTCTTTTTTTGTGGAATGATCAGGTTTCTTTGGATATGTTGTTTGTAGTTCAGATGCTGCTGATTTTTAGGAGGAGCATGGTCTTCACTGCAGTTGTAAAGGAAAGAAGTTAGTAATTTTGTGTGTTTATAGCACTGATGTTAATTTAGACGTTGATTTTTATGTTTTTTAAGTAGTATTCTTGTTTGATATCTGAACATAGTGTATGTATGCATTTCATTTGACTATGTGCATGCTTTATATTTTATTTACATTATTTTAGTTCAACATGGTTTGCAAATGAGTAGCATTTTAAGTGTATGGCAGACAGGTTTGGAAGTGACAGTTGATTATAGTAGATGGGAAATTGCAATAAGTTAATTTTATAGGTTATGCAGGTTTAGTGGCATTACTCTATTTATATGCATTCATAAGAGTTGTACATGTACTGTGAATAAAATGTGCATACCTATAGTTTGTATTCATGTATGTGGATATGCATGCAGCTGTAAGTAGAGATCTTGGAGACTTGTAGAGTAGTTTTTGTAGTAGGTGCTTTCCAATGATTTGAGACTTGTACTCAGAGTGATCAACAGTACATTTGAAGTGCGGAACTCTAATGATGGTGTTTGATGTAGAGGTCTTGGATCTGATTGGTGGATGGTTGTGTGACTGCTTAGCTGTATCCAATGAGGGAATGTCACAGAGAGTGATGTGGAAAGGGTAGAAGGGCTGTCTAAGAGTTACGCGCACCGCAGACACCGTGGCTGTCTGCGGGCAGGCCATGCCACATCTGGGGTTTTCTGGCAAATCCAGCATGGAAAGGGGACTATAGGGATCAGCCAATCAGTTGTTGAGGTTGTGGATTTGTGTTGAAAGAGACTGTGTGTTCTGAAGATGGCAGAGGTGGAAAATGTCAGGGTGTTGGTGCTTGGAGATATGTTTGTGCATGCTTTATAGCAGTATGCTTATGGTAGGCATGTGACAAACAATTTCAATGTTAAGGGAGTGGAGGTGGTGTGGAGCACTGTGCCTGACTGCAATGTACAGGGAATTGTACTAGTTCGTGAAGATATGGGCAGGATGAACAGTCCGCATCTGGTAGTTTTGCACTATAGTGCTTTCCATTTGGGCTACGTCAGTGCCACTACTTTGTTGGCAGATTTGGAACACTTGGTTCAAGCAGTAATGAACATCTTTCCAAATCCCAAAGTAATTTTTTCTGGATTACTTCCTAGGGCAATATGGGACAATAGTTTTGTTTTTTGTCCTCAGCAAAACATTGGTAGGTGTGCAATCAACCGAGGCATGTGTGCTTTCATGCTTAGAGCTGGTATGTTTTTCTGTAATAATGAGAATATTGATTCCAGTAATGCTGTTTATTTTAAAGAAGATGGCATTTCCTTATCCTTTTTGGGAAATGCTATACTATTTTGGAATATAAGGGTTGCTTTGGAGAAGGTTATGTGAAGATTTTAGTAGTAACATTTTTAAAAAAAAGAAAAGGAAATAACAGGTGTCTGTCAATCATCTGCAAAAAAAGCCAAAAAAACGTCTCTTTTCAGAGCCGACCTCAAAGGGGAAATGGGGCACACTATTTAATTTTACATTCACCCCGCTCAGGATTTCAATATGTCCGCAGACATTGCGGTAGTCCGCGGACAACACGTATCACATACTGGGGTTTTGGGGTAGAGATGAATGTAAATGAGAATGAGCAGACCTAGGGATTGGTCATTAAAGTTTACTGGGTGTGTTGTGTAAGGAGAGAGTTTGTCAGAAATCTTTTTCCTGAGGGAAGAACAGACAGCTATGGCGGTGTGTTATCCGAAAACAGATTATCTGGATTTTGGGAGACTCATGGATACATTGGTTGGAGGTGCATGCAGAACGCTGTGTGTAGCTGCAGATCTTGGATTCCCTTCTGTGGAAGTGCACTGGCATGGAGTGCTTGGAATGAAGTGGCTGGACTTGGTATCTCTCTGTGCTACTTTAGAGACAGAGCATCATCCAGACTTAATTATAATTCATTGTGGAGGGAACAGTTTAGGACATGTGTCTGGAATTTATTTGCAATTTGCAATGAAAGAAGGACTTGGGAAGGTCATGGACATGTTTCCAAATTCCCAAGTAATTTTTTCTCGTGTTGCGCAAAGACAAATGTGGCTGTGTTCTTCTTCATTTGGTCCACAAATGGAGAAAGCGTGGCACAATGTCAATAAAGATGTTTGTGCCTTTCTAAGAGATGTTGGCACGTCCTCTTTTCACAACGAAAATATTATGTTTCGTAGCACATACATTTTTTGCAGTGATGGAGTCCATCTTACTTATGCTGGCAATCAGATTTTTTGGAGAAATGTGCAAAATGCATTGCAACCTTTTTTGGAATTACAGTCATCTATTTTGCAGTAGATGTTGACGACGTCAAGTTTTTCAAACACACAAAAACTCCACTAAAAGTCTCTTTTCAGAGCCACCACTTCCTCCGAGAGAAAAGTGCATTGGTTTTGCTAGGGCAGCACCCTAAAACTTTATATGTCCTAGAACTGTCCGCAGATTTCTAAAACATGCACAGGGCCCTGCACTGTTTATTTGCCACTTCTATTTTTAAACTGTGAAAGGCGGCTCTGAGAAGAGTCCTTTTTTATTTTTTGTTCTTTTATTTTTTGGGGTTTTTTACACACGATACACTAGGAGAGGATGGGAAAGGAGGGTAATGAAGGGAAACCAACCATGGGGATAAGAAAGGGCAGGTGGAGTCAGGAAGGTATAGGGTGGGCCTTACTTAGGTAGGTAGCAGGAGTTCTGGTGCTCCGTGACCGCAGTCTCGAAAACACTGCGAAGAGTCTCCCCCCTGCAGAGTACTGCATTGCAGTACATATACAATATTGTGACCCTCGAAAGGTAAGGGTCAGCAGCATTGTGAATAGCCTGTGAGGCAGCTTGAGGGATGTGCTCTCCCACCGGAGTGTCTCTTGTGGTGAGAGGAGCGGAAAAGGAGCATGTGGTAGAGCAACTCAACCTACTACGTACTTTACAAGGTACAACCTTGCGAATTGCCCCACCGTGGAACGACTTCAGGTGTCGCTTCATGGATCTCGTACCAAAGCTGTACGATCCACGTCTCCCACAACTCAGCACCATTTTGCACTGGTCTCAGGTGACCTTGTTTGCACGTACTTTTGATATGTTACCATGAATGGTAAACAAACGCCACACCCAAGACCCCCCCCGCGTGCTGGTAGTAGGGTGTTCCTCTACCTCATTCTCTTCATCCTCTTCATCCTCATCCTCTACATCCTCACTCCTGTTGCCCTCTGCAGGTCCTTGGGGGGGTGGTGGTGGTGGAGGGTTTCGGGGTGGTGCTGAGGCAGATGTAGCAACAGCAGCCATGGATGTCATCAGGGTTGATGAGATAATCTCAGTGAGAGCAGCAAAGGCAGCAAAAGTCAATCTGCAACAGCCAGAAGCACAATGAAGATCAGCTCTGGAGTGTGGCCTTTTATAGGGGTGGAGGGGTTGCCTTGCGGACAGATGGAACACACCCAAAAAGGTTTGAAAAGTTCCAAATAGTATGTAGAAAGCCAGGGTCATTGTCTGGAACATGTGCAATGGTGAATTTTTACTGTAAGATAATTAGGATTGTCTGAAAAAGTTATTTTAAAATGTTGGGGAACTGGGCAGCGTCCGCAAATCAGGACACATGCTCAGGGTGGGTGCGGTCGCATGATGACGTCGGGAACACGTCCGTGAAGGGAACGGGTGTCTGCAGGACACCAAATGCACGGGAACGGTCATGCGCATGCGTGCAGGTGTTCTACGGACAGTGTTCGGGTCCTCAATAAATTAAAAGTGCGACACAATTGAGACGGACAATTACGGACATGCACAATGTTCACAGGACTTATGGGTGTGGTGCACATGTGTGTAGATGTTCTACAGACTGTACGGACAGGTATAGTGTCCTTAGGACACCTCAATTTTGTTTAATTATGGACATCCCGGACACCGCACGTGTTCTTAGGACAGTTTCAACTTGCCTGCGGATGGTACGGACAGGTATAGTGTCCTTAGGACATCTCTGTTTTGTTCACTTACGGGCATCCCGGACACCAAGTATGTTCTAAGAACAGTTCCATCTTGCTTGTGAATGGTACAGACAGGTATAGTGTCCTTAGGACACCCCCACTTTGGCTGATTATGAACATTCCGGACAGGCCAGCTGACTTACAAAAAAAAATAAAAAAAAATGACGAATTGAATTAAAAGACACATAATATTTTTTTTAATTATATACAGATACACAATTTATGAAAGAGAGGGGGAAGCAGAAACTGATACAAATATAGGGGAATTAGGGGTTTGGAGAGGATGGATGGGAGGGGATAAAGGGATGGAAGTCTCATCATAATGTTTTTCTTGGTGTTGAGGGTTTGGGGATAGTTGACTGGGACATAGAGAGGGGGAAAACATGTGGGACACTGGCATTTATTTTTTTCTTTTATGTGGTCCTCCACAAAATGTTTCAAAAGATTGACATTTTCTATGAGCATGTCCATTTTTTCTTCCATGCGCTGCAGAGTATTTTCCAATGTGTCTTTTGGTGTATTAGTTTCAATGATTGTATGGTCTGTTAAAAAAATATATATATGTTAAGTGCACATAAAGTAATGATTATTAATTTGCTTATAAAGAGAAGTGTCTACCATTAGTATTACTGTCTTCAGACATTTCCTCACAGGGAAATTTTCCTCAAGCCATTCCAAAGTACTAGACATTTCTGTGTAAAAAACAAACATATATTTATTTTAGTGTACCTAATACAAAAGTTAAGAAATGAATAAGAAAAATTAAGTTTTCTTACTACGTTCTGGTAAGTTGTATTCTTACTGTTGTGTAGGTCTGCTGTTGCTCCTAGCTAGCAGTTTCTATGAGGTAATTATTTTGGAACCACATCTTTTTTTGTTTTTTTGGTAAATTCCATTTTAGTACATGTGGTATTTAAATGGATGGTTCATGTGTTAGATATATAGGTTCCTCTTCTTATTTATTATTACATATAATGTGTTTATGTGCTGCTTTTTGAACTTGTGCAGTGTTTGTATGGCATGCTAGAACAATTTAAGACACCCCCTGAGTGTTTGGGTAGTATTGATGTTGTCCGTAGCCGTTCGCAGACATACGCACAGTACGCGGACATCAACATCATTAGCAGGGGGTTCAGCATGTTCTTTGTTACATGTATATAAAGTAAGGAAATCCTAGTAAACATTTATGATGTCATCTTTGATGTCCTGGGTGTTAGTCTTAGCAGTGCACGGTGGTGGCGCAAGTTATGGTTGCTTAGCTTAACTGGCGAATTTCAGGGGGTTTTCGGTTTTACTTGAAACCATAATGACCCTTTAACAGGGGCGTTGCTAGGGGGGGGCTAAGGTGACTATAGCCCCTGGTCTTTTGGTTGTAGCCCCGGATAGAATCAGTTCCAACATCAGCTTAGCCCCGGGTCTTTTCCAGACTTAGCAACTCCCCTGCCCTTTAACAAAGTTTTTTTACATATATATATATATATATATATATATATAGAGAGAGAGAGAGAGAGAGAGAGAGAGCAAGATAGAATATATATTTTTTAAATATTTTTAGAAGTTTGTCAGTTTCTTAAACCATAACATTACAAAATATATGATATGTTTATTTTTTGCAAAGATTATCATACATCTTGTGACATTGTACTGTTCTTTTTCTCTAATTGTGTCTCTTTCTTGTTATAAACTGTTAATATGTTCATATTCTTAAATATTCTGAACATATCTACACATTAAAAGCATAGGTTTCAGGTTATTTTACATTTTTCAACATATTACATTTTCTTTGTATCGTTTTCTCATTCATAATGTTGTACCATGCCTCTTAGCACCTCGAATTACCTGAAATGCATTGAGTTTCAAGGATTTCTAGGAGATTCAAATTGATTTAAGGTGATTTGAGAACCATGTGCCTGGTCCATGGAACATCATGAACTTTTTAGAAAATTTGAGAGACCTGTTGTACACTTTGTGAAAAGTATACTCATCAATATTGTACAGGTACTAAGCTTTGATCTTTTGCCATACAATACGAATAATAAGTCTTCAAATATGTAAATAACTCCCATAAATGTTAAGTGAGCACATTATATTGTTCCAAAATACAAAACAACAACGTTAAATTCACTCAATCTTAATGCGAAATATGAATACTTAACACGCCTTCTCGTACAGAAAATATGTGACATGTATTTAGGAATAGCAGTTCTTGTTTTGAAATACATATGATTTAAATATACAAGTCAGGCAATACTGATTCCATTGAAATGCTTTTTGTGTTATTTTTATTTGCAATAACAATGGCTGTAGTAAAATATGGTTTGATACTTTAAATGTCTAAGAACATGTTTAAAGCCCTAGTTAATAAATGTTAGTGTGCCCCACAATGGCAGTGATAAATATGAATTCTCAAATACTTTATTCTGTGGATAAATGCAACCCTTGTTTCCACAGTGTGCTTGTCTGGCCATGCATGTGTTTATATGCACCGTTTCATTGTGCTGGTGCTCTATTACAAGCACATTGGACTTACTGCCAGACACTTAATTCCTGGTAATTAATTAGCTCATCAAACATGCTGGGTTTTCACTCTGGCTGAGATCAAACCGGTGATCCAAATCCAACGTTAGTATGAGAACCTAACCATGTATTCACAGAACAAAACTATTGATGCCATTGCTTGGCTAAACACTAAATGTTCATGTTTTTATTTTTCTCATGCCAAGTGGAGGTTTACAATATTCTATACATGTGAACTGCTGAACTAATAAATTTAATTTAGACTTCTTCAAAAGTAATCATTTGACAATATCTTGACAATATTTTGCAAACCATACATACAAAAACTATTATATCTGGAAAGTGCCAAGAACGCTGGAGATCATTTTGTTTTACAACTCCTATAATTGAAGGAACTGGAGATTTTCTCATTGGACAACTCGACCTGGCAGGAAATGTAATTGTAACCCTCTATAAAACTGCTTGAGTTAGACTGGTCTTGCTATATGGTTTTCACTAACATTGCTTTGAGGATTGTGCTCAAACCTGCTCTCATCTCCTTTCCCTCCTTCACGCCAGTAATCTCAGAACACATTATCAGCTGTTTTACTGAAATTCATCTCTGGATGGTTCTCTAAAGCACACCTATGCCATTGATATGACCAATAATTGAAGACATATACGTTTAGGTGTTAAAGGGCATTTGAATAATCACATTAAGAAACAAATCGAGAACTCAGACAGAAAACCCATGTGCAACTGAAAAATGTATTTAAATGACAATAATAATACTTCTGTGAAATGTTTTGGAAAAAAAGAGATGTGCCAATCTAGGAAGATATTTACACAACCTCAGATGTGTGCAGTATTCCAAAGAACGAACAGAATGTAAATACAGAAGTACACAATTCAGACCTTCCGCTTTCTATCCCTCTCACCACTCCTCTCTCCTGGAGTGATCACTTTCTCCTTTCCTCCCATCTCACCCTCTCTACCCTTCAGGCCAAGCCAACTCCAGCACTACAACCTACCCTCTTGGTTATCCAACCCATAAAGCATGTGTCAGTTGAGGCTTACAGCCGCCAATTTCTCACCCTCTCCCCCATTGGCTGACTCACACCCTGACCCAGCCCTTTCATGCTCCACTCTGCTATATCTGATACTCTTGTTGCTCTTGCCCCTGTCATGAGAATCAGTTTGACGCGCAAAGCCAAGTGACACTATTGGTATGATTGAGACCTTGTCACCCTTAAACGCAGTGCAGGGTCGTGAGAGGGAATGGTGTGCTTCTGGTACATCCAATGACAAACTGGCCTGCCGTCTGCTCCAAAGGCAATACCGGTTCTCCGTCAACACCAAGAAGAGAGCCCACATCCCAGCCTGCATCTCTGCAGCATCTAACAACTCGGCCAAACTCTTGAAAGTGAGACACCCCCAAACTGCTGGTGAATCGCCCAACAGAGTCAATAAAGAGACATCCCAGGAGGGAATAAGACCAGGACCAAGTGAGAGTGGGATTAAAAGTTTTATCTAAAATTAGGATATACTAGGCAAGGGATGGATGTTAAAAGGTCAGTGGATGGTTGGGGGTGTCCATTCTGCATTGACAAGAGGAATTTCAGAATACATGGCTGGGATGACCGGGTCACAAGGAGACACATATCATCAGAAACACACATTGGAGTGATGGAGGGCTCAGGGTTTGAAGATCTTGACATCACCAACTCTGTGTTTGAGGCCAAGGTAATTGGAGGCAGGCTGGGACCCTCTTTGCAGTCTGGTCTTACATTACACGATGACTCAATTCCTTTAGAATACGATCAACATGCAGTCTTCTACACGTAGCTGACTGTCTTGCATTTAAATGACAAAAGTTGAGGGCATGCTTTCATCTTTATAAGGCTAACCGTCTTTACTGCGAAAGGGAGCTCGAAGGTTGCTTGACAGATAGCTGGATATTGGGACATTATGTTCAACTTGAAGTTTACTTCTTCATATCATGCTGGTCGTGGCTAAGGCTAACTTCAATGTTTTATTAATCTAACATTATACATAGTTACATTCAGTTTTGTCAAGGATGAGGTAGCACTGTGTGAACACATAGAGATTGTACATTCCGCTAATCGTTGTGCTATTGCAATTACTAGTGTGAGCATGTTCGAGAATATAAGTAGGCATTGGTTATACTTTCAATGTGGTGGGTTAATCATAGACACTTCCAGTTACACAGGCATATGTATTTACATTATTCACACGTAGGCCTTCTTGGCTTCGTCAACAGGCATGTATACTTTTACATAGGATAAAAAGGCATGCTTATTTTGTCTGTTGCCAAAGAGAAAAATAGATTCACTGGTTCAAGGGCCTTCCTTCAGCTATTGACTTTGCCCTAGAGTGCACACAGATTGTGTTTTTATGTGCGGGGTCTGTGGGGTGCGGGGCAGGTTTATAGAGACAGATAGCCCTTGCTCCGTGTGGCATCTCAAGGGAGTCAGCGAAGGGAGTCAGAAGGCAAATGATACAGTGTGGATTTTGTTGCGTTTTTTCGTAGCCAGCCTTCTCATGGGAACCAAGCAGTTATGTGGACGGCAGGGGGGAGGAGGTGGGAGGGGTGTTTCGCTTACTGTGTGCGCTCGGATGAGAGGTGCAAACCGGAGTGAACCACTGATAGCCAGTTACCATTACAATATGGAGTCTGGGATTCGCAAAATTGAGTTTTGACTGCCCTCAGTTTTGATAGGCAGGGTGCATATGAGGATATCACGGCACCCAGAGATAGTCTCGCACAAAAAGGGTTATGATTCCTGCAGGTGTTCCCGCACGGGTGCCCCGGGGCCTGGGCCCTGGACCCAAAGCAGCCATGACTGGGCCTTCCCAGGAAGCATAGGAATAAGGGGGAGAGGGGCTTCAGTGCCCCCTCCTTCCACTCACTCTTTTCAAATCTGCAAGGATCTGGCCAATCCTGCTGCATTCTCTATCTCTTCTTTGCCCTCCCAGGCCCTCTTCACTGCCCTGGCTTCTCATTTCATCTCTAAAACTCAGGACATCCTGCCCTCTCTCTCCTCCTCTCCCCCTCCTCCCTCTACTCCCTGCTCTTCCTCTGGCCCTTCTTCAGCCACCTCACCTCCGTCCTTCTCAGCCTTTCCCATGTTCTCCTTAGACAAGGTTTCAAGACAAGTCTGATCTATCAACTCCCTCGGGTATAGTCGCTTCTCAAGCCACATGTCCAAAATACAGGAGGGAAATAGCCTAACTTGCACTCCTTGCATGCCTTGACTATCATTTTGCATATTCTAAAATCAGCCTTGGTTATTCTGATAGCTTCCCTGATTATTCTGAAAGCCTCCTCTTCCGCGGAAGCCTCTTCTGCCTCTTGGCATACATCTGTTCCCTCCTTGATCCGATTGCCTTTGGTTATTCTCCTGTGGCATACCTGTTACTTGCTGTGATACTGACCTTTCTCCACTATTCAGCATTGCCCCCTCATTAGCATATTTCAACAGCTTCTTTTGAACTAACTTAGCTTCCTCGATCTTCCTAGCTAGCATCCTCTCTCTTTTGATTTTTCTCTTTGCAACAATCGGCAATGATGCGCGATGGTCAGTTGCATTTCTGGCCACGACTATGCCTCCATACCCACTAGCTTCTTGAGCTGTCTCTGTACCTGGTCTGGCAATCCCTAAAATAGTATATGATAGAATACAGGTATAGATTTCCCCCAAAGCTCCCGCGTCTCCAAAGACCACTGCTCTTCAAAATTCTGAATGTAAGGAAGTGGATCTTCGCTTTCCTGCATCTTTTGTGTCATTATAGCACCCATATGTTCGACGTATCAGGATATTTTACTCTAAGTGCTTTTCAGACTGCCGCTCTACAATTACTTCGTTGTGCGCTGTATTCTGTGCTGTGACACTTGCATATTCTGCTCTCGTCCAAATGTCATCAGCCCTTTCCCCAAGGATATCTGCCAGAAGACGCTTAATGTCCCCTATAGCTAACGTGTTTCCTCCTGTCACTTTTTCTAATTCATAGATCCATTTTCTGGCACCCAAAGTCAAACTCAGGAGTTACACCACAATTGTGTTGCATAGTAACTCTCCCCCTCCCTCCCTTATCTATGTCTTAGCTCTTGCACTTTGTGAAATGTTGTCAGGCCGAGTATGATATCTAATTTCACATCCTTACTCTTCATGGCCTGTACAAATGCCATTGTATTTTCACTTGTTCCCTCCCTTGCCTTCACCCGCTTTGAAACACATTGTGTGTAGGCGCTACATAAATAAAATATCATATCATATCAATCGTTCAATGCAACAATTGTGTTGCATAGTAACACTCTTTGCTTTTTCAAACTAACTACTTTCATACTGTCTGCTTGTTGGACGTGCACAAATTGGTAACTTTGTAGTACTTCAAATATGTTGTCTCATCGCACACAGCAATACATTGGGTGCCTTTGTTAATATTGACGGCACACATGTGTCCTTATCACTGAGTGTTGTGTGTCAATTTCCTGAGCTGATTGAATTGTGTCGTTCAGCTATGTAGTTACAAATATGCAAAATCCTATAAGATAAAACAAATATGTCTTTAGTTCGCATTTATGCAACGGAGCTCCTTCATTCCAGGAAATACTGGAGTGAATGCTGTTCACGCACAGAAGGACTTTATTTTCACAATGTCACTGGAATGCAGTATAGTCAGGAGACGTGACCACCATGTATGTTATTGTTTTTCAAAAGTGCAATATCTATGTCTCTCCAGCTTATTTCGTGCTGCTTAATAGAGGCTGTGTAAAAGATACAGGTTTTTAACTATGAATCCTTGCAGTGATGGTATTCAAAGTTTCTGCTGGCAACAGCTTACCCTGACATTTTAATTAGCTTATGTTAACCTTGCAGCTTAAATTAGTCTTTTTGCCCTAAACAACGACCCAGGGCTTTGTAGTGATGAATGTCAGTGTTGCCTTGCATGCATGCTCAGAATTCAATTAATATCTTTCACCCTTTGAAGCATTTGCGGAAAGCAACACAATAATGTGAGTGGCACGGCTGATGTTTTCTAATACATTTAGACTGCAGTTGTTTTGCTCAAAATACATTTAAATGTAGTTTTAAGAACAACCCTGACTCTCTGAATAGTACTCTATAACAGATCGGATCATCAAAATACAAGTGTACCATGTGTCGTGTGTGTGGGGGTAGCGAAGACCCAGTATGGAAACTATGTAATATTAGTTGAGTGTGCTGCTTATTAACGCATGGGGTTGTTTCCTGAAGAATAATCACACCAGTTGACACAACCTAAAATTAGCCACTCCAGTTTACTGTTTTACTGTTGTAATAGCATTTTCAAGTACCAAACTAAAAGTATGAGACGAGAAATGTGAGAATATATGAATATGTGACTATGTAACGTACAGGTCCAGTGGCTTCATAACAGCCATTTGCTGGTACGTGGCTTAATGGCAGAGGCCTGCAGCCAGAGACAGTGCCAACTTTACAGCATTGTGGGTCAGTGGGCCAAAGACAATGGTAGGGTGGAATGGCAAGTGGCCACTTTGTTTCAGGACACAGCTATGCCCCATTCCCAGTAAGCTATGCAAAGTAGCCACAGGGCCTGGCCTGCAGCTGGACTTCGTAGCCACTTAACCTGTGGATCCATGGGCTAATGTGGGTTTGTGGTCCACTGGCCATGACCTGTGGACATATCCAAAGGGCACTTTGCAAGGCACATGGCCTTCACGTATGCTCCTGGCCCTGCCCATCCACCCAAAGTAGCCACATATCCTTGTCTGCAATCAGGCGCATTGGCCAATTTATCTCATTGTGCATCAGTTGACGACTAGCCATGGCATGTGAACTTCTCCAGTGGCCACTTTAGTTAGGGCCAGGGCTGTGGCCAAACACAGTGGCCACTTAACATATTGGTTTAAGAGCGAATGGCCATGTCCTCTGATTAGGGCCACTGGCCCTTTTGCCTGGAACATGGCATGTCCCAGATGTCACCAATCCAATGAAAGTAGCCATGGTGGGCCTCATTCCGACCCCTTCCTGGGCCGTTGCACCCGGGAGGTCTGTCCTGCACAACGACCCTAGTAGGTGGAGTTGTCACGGAAAAACTGGAACCGTTAGCAACTGTGCTGTTGCTTCCGTATCCCCATTCCCATGGAGTCCTACTGGACTCCATGGGAATGGAGACTTAATACTTTCTGCCACTTGATATCCCAGGCTGCCGGTACTTGTAATGTCCCATTGGCTCCAGGATACCAGGCAGCGGAAACTGTGTTGTGCGTTTAGTTACTGCCAAACTCATAATGAGGCAAGCAGGTTTGCAGGCAAATACTTCGGCCACTTTACCCAATATGGATACTGACCATAGGCTTTTCTCATGTCCAATTGCCACTTTGGCCATCCCACGTGTCCTTACAATTTACTCAGAGTAGCCACTGGCTACTTAACTGCCATTGTGGGTCTGTTTGCCATTGACCATGGCCTGAAGCCTTGCCCCAGGCCCCACGCAGCCATGTAAATGTTCTAATGGGCAGGCCTGTGGCCAAGTCCAGTTTACCCTTTACAACATGGTTTGTCAATTATAATGTATGTGCAGGCAGTGGCATGTGGCCAGACTGAATAGCCATGCTACCCCTTTGCCAGTAACTGGACCACTGGCCATGGCCTTTGGCCATGTCATATGGCAACGTTGCAAATAACACGTCCTTTGCTCAAGCCCCAGGCCCCACCAAGCTACTCACCGGCACCACTGAACCTGCCTGCAGCCCCCATTGTTGGAACTTGGGGCACTGGCCATGGTCTGCAGCCATGCCTAATAGCCACATTACCTAGAGCTAATGACATGCCCTGGAACCAGTCAAGCCCCAAGCCCTTCCAAACCATGCTAAGTAGCCATTGGGCTCTGCATGCATCTTGACCCAGCTGCCACCTAAACTGTAGGCCCATGGACCTCTGGTGTTTTGCCTTGCCCAAAGCCCTTTCAAGCCACACAAAGTAGCCACTAGATCTGACTGCTGGCCAGGCTCAGATTTATTTCATTTTGTTTTATTGTCGAAATGATGGACCTAGCTCAAGAACAGTGCAGCACTGAACAGGGTGTGGGTAGCCAGCATTTGAGTTGGTGTCTTTAAAAAGTAGCATAGTACTGAGAGTTGCAACTTGTGTATTATTCTGTGCATCCATTGGGATTAATCTTTGGTCAGGTATTGTTGAAAATGTCACTTTTTGAGAGATTTACGGAATGGTCCAATCATAGGGGCTTTCTGTACCAACCGAGATGCCTAAGTTTACAAGAGATGTCGCGCCTCCAGAATACCATGAGCAGTGTCTACACCTATATTTAATACACCAAGAAATCACTTGTCATTACTCCACACAGTTGATAAGGCCACCAGAATATAACCAACTGGGTCGTTTTATTGCCCTACACCATTTCGGGGATCGGGTGCATGACTTTCCTTCCTGCTAAAATATAGTGTTAGGCTTCACAGCACATAGTTACTATAGCATTATACAACCATATACATGACATGACGGTGCACTTGTGTACAGCACATTTTTTACTTCGCTTCCTGCAGTAATATGCTGTCAGGCTCAGTAGCACATAGTTACTAACACACTTTATAATGATATACATGCCATGACTCTGTACCTATGTACAGTACATCTTTTATTGTGTATGGGGGATTGTGTGTAGGGTGAATTGTCTCTTGACCATCATAACGACACAATATGACATTCATTGTTCGCTCAAGTAATATCTGTTGTGTAATCATCCAATTGTATACAAACTATCTCAACATTGAGTACTTGATGGATATCTGTTTTGCAATCTTTCAAGTGTATATACATTATTACTCTTTACTCAACCACTACACCTTCACATGGTGCCAGGCAGTAAATGACCCGTGGTGGTCTACATGCAATACACTACTCCAAGATGGCCGACACCAAACCAGTAATCGACCTTGGTTGCTGTGACAACCTCTTAAACACAAAGCATCGCATGGTGCAGCTCCTCGCCAGCACGCCACGAGTTGACATGAGCCGGAGGCTCTCTGCTGCTAGATTCGCAGGTGAGACTGAGATATAGACCTATCCCTGCCCATCAATCCGATCACCAACCCCCACCTGAGGATTAATTAGTGCCCCCCAATAACAGGGGCACTGTCCAGCATTCTGCCCCAGTGCAACTATGGCCCTTTCCATCCAGGTGGCATCATCTTTCCACTAATCTGGCATGCTAGAGCCCTTTTTTAATGTGATCCATTTGGGATGTGGATGATGGCTCCCGCCCGCGGCCACACGTTATTCGGGACCTCCCCATACAGGTCCGGTACCATACGGATACACCTATCATATGGTTTTCGGGTGTCTGCAGGCGATGCTCAGTGTCTTTCCACGCATGACCTACACCCTACATAACAACGCCAATCTCCCCATAAACCCTGGGGCTATTTTGATCTAGGTGACCGGGGCAAATTGCTTTTAGTGTGGCTAGCATGCACTTTTTGCTCCTTTTAATTTACAGGACACCGGCTTCTAGATCCAGAAGCTCAGGGCTGAGCCTTGTCCTCTCCCAATTTCTTTGGGTAAGTGCTCATCGGGTCAGCCCTCTCCTTTTTGGTGCGGCTGACACCATGGGGACTTGGCACCCATGTAACTTTGTCCCTATGGATATTATTGTCCCATCAGACTTTTGGAACCCATCATCCTTGCATCGGTTCTACCATTGAGGCGCACATTAATGACACGTAAAACTTTGGTATTCACCCATTTCTGTCGGTATTTGATATTGGTTGGCCCCACATCATTACTAAAGCAATAACATTGTGTATTAAAGATGCCTGATGCACATGTTCTCTAAATGAATTCCTAGGTGAATGATTTGGGATGCACAGTAAGTTCATGTTGCTCCCTACGGGGCTTTGTTTCTTAAAATATTTTTTTGTACAAATATACCATCCCATATCACTGACATATTTACATATGTTCTTTATAGATCACCACAGGAATTCCCATTTTATGAGATCCTATTTCTACTCACCGTCCTGATGAATGCCTCTCCAATGAAGGCACTTTACAACAGCTCTCAAAGGCCCGAAACACACGGTGTTAACAACATAAGTGCAATGCAGTGTTTACATCACACACTGTCTATTTGTTGTAGATTAACACAGAATGTGTAGTGCTATGCGGCTCCCACAAAATGGAAAGGGGCTGCCTCACACTTGTATGTCTGTTTTGGAGATCGTGTGAATAATCCATGTTCTGTATCTATATGTTTGATCATCTTCCTGTGCTACACTGTTCTATTACAATATATCATGTATTGTATCTTGATGATCATTGACCCCATCTTTGTAACCACATTAAAACACTTTTGGGGTACAGTATATTTGGGTCTGCCCTGAGTTGGTAATTATATATATATATATATATATATATATATAATTGTCAGCGTACACTTCTTCCCCTTGATCTATCTAAATAACATCTACCATTTGCCCCCGAAACAAGCCCCGGGTTTTACATAAAGACATGTGCATTGGGCATCCCTCCTCCCCTGCTATTTCTTCTTGGGGTAAGAATTATTTTGGTGTCCTATATCATGCAGGATCTGTGAGCACACATTGCAACTGCCGTTAGCTCTCGTCTGACACGTTTCATCTTATCATACCAGACATTCCCGGATGACATGTCCTGCCGCTCCCCCCAAATTGTGTTGTAAAAAGTTTCTCCTCTGACTATACTTTGCTTGTTGTGCATGCTGTTTTCATTTTCTTTAGGCATGCAACCATACTCTTTATATGATAGAAACCAGATGAAAAATAGACAAAGGAGAAACATACAAAACAATCCTATCCCATTAGTGGCACATCTTTTAAACCTCTCCTCCCATTCCCCCAATGTACACATTCCCAATTTTCTCATTTTCTACAGGCCTTGTGTAAAATCTAAATTAACAAGGGGGGTCCTGGGAGTCCCTCTGCCAGACATTAGTCCTGGTTACAAGAGACTTACCCAGAGTCTTTAGCTCACTATCTTTCACAGAGAAGAAATATCCCAAACATATCAGTCTTTGTCCTGCCCTGGGGCAGTCCAGCACCGAAATGCTAGGCAATTCTCCTCTGAACAAGAGTACCAACAGAAACCCCAGTCTGTTGGTACTCTTGTTCAGAGGAGAATTGCCTAGCATTTCGGTGCTGGACTGCCCCAGGGCAGGACAAAGACTGATATGTTTGGGATATTTCTTCTCTGTGAAAGATAGTGAGCTAAAGACTCTGGGTAAGTCTCTCGTAACCAGGACTAATGTCTGGCAGAGGGACTCCCAGGACCCCCTTTGTTAATTTGCATATTTAAGTAGCTTTGGGTCTCACCCTAAGTTACTAGGGGAATCCAGACGTGGACCCCTTGCTCACTATTCTTAGAGAGGCACAGTTCCACCCTACTGATGAGGTCCAACCAGACCGAAACACGTGTCTGGGGTTTCTGTTGGTACTCTTGTTCAGAGGAGAATTGCCTAGCATTTCGGTGCTGGACTGCCCCAGGGCAGGACAAAGACTGATATGTTTGGGATATTTCTTCTCTGTGAAAGATAGTGAGCTAAAGACTCTGGGTAAGTCTCTCGTAACCAGGACTAATGTCTGGCAGAGGGACTCCCAGGACCCCCTTTGTTAATTTGCATATTTAAGTAGCTTTGGGTCTCACCCTAAGTTACTAGGGGAATCCAGACGTGGACCCCTTGCTCACTATTCTTAGAGAGGCACAGATCCACCCTACTGATGAGGTCCAACCAGACCGAAACATGTGTCTGGGGTTTCTGTTGGTACTCTTGTTCAGAGGAGAATTGCCTAGCATTTCGGTGCTGGACTGCCCCAGGGCAGGACAAAGACTGATATGTTTGGGATATTTCTTCTCTGTGAAAGATAGTGAGCTAAAGACTCTGGGTAAGTCTCTCGTAACCAGGACTAATGTCTGGCAGAGGGACTCCCAGGACCCCCTTTGTTAACTTGTGTAAAATCTTACAGCTGATAAAAAGTTTTCATGAGAGTTGGTGATTACTGCCCATAAAGTTGTTACCCTCCTGTTGTCTCTGCGAATGTCCAAAAAGTGAATCCATGCTTTTCTTTCTTTAATCTTCACTGATGTAGGTATCGCAAATACCACCTTGTGAGGACCCGTAAATCGTGGTTGCTGCCACTTACGCACAAAGTTGCAGATGAATACTTTATCACCAGGATAAAGGGGTGTTGCTTGTGTGAAAGCATCCTTGTCTTGTGTGTTTGCAGATGTTTTATGGTGGAAACTTTCCTTGTATTGTTTTTAATGTATGACCAGTCAGAAACTGTTGACACGCCATGCAATTCTGTGAATTCTGCAACTAGGTCATGGAGTTAAGGAAAGAACAATCCCTCATTTAATGTTTGCTGCTATGTGTTCTTTGGATACATGTTAATGTTAAAGTATATTTGTACCGCGCACTATCACCACCGGTGTGGTCCCCTGGCACTCTGGTGGTTCTGAAAGAAAGGAGGCGTGGGGGGGTTAGTGGGGATGAGCTGGAGAAGTGCAAGAGAGCAGTGATGTGCTGTTGGCGGTCTCAGCCCAGAATTCTGTTGGCTGGGCATGGGGTGTTATACTGGCAGAAGGCGTTGTGTGCTGTTGTGCGGGTCTATGTGTGCTTAGTTTTGTTGTTGCAGTGTTGTGAAGTTTGTGCGGATTGCTGTGTATTACGTTTGTGGTTGCGTTTGGTTAGAATTTGAGAGGTGTATGGAGAGGGTGAATTTGTTAGTGGGTTGGTTAGTTGGCTTTTCTGTCTTGAAGTGAGGTGCTAAATGTCCGTATTTCTAATCAGGTGGGGTGTGTGGGTGTCTCTGTTTCTATGTCCAGCTCAGGGGCTGTACGACACTCATGGTCCATTTCCAATATGGCATCCGTTCATATGCAAAACCTTGCCCAGGTTGGGCAACCGGCTGTCTACGTGGCCCCTGTTTGTATGCGGGGCGGGCAGGCATTTGTGCGTCCCTTGCATTCTAGCCTAGAAGGCATTCCTAATCTAGTAGGAGGGTGGCATTGTTAAGCCCGGGTTTACTCTCTCTATGTGTTGAGGCCTGCTCAGCATTTATCATCTTATTTGGTTGCTCATTCATGTTACCGCTCCTAACCCCTTTGGTATGTTGCAATGCTAACGTTTGCACTTAAGACCAGGGGTGGCGTCTGCCTAGATTCACAACTCTCTTTGGTCCCTGCCCCTGCCAATATCCACAGCTTAATTAGTGTGGCAAGTGCTAATGTTCACCCAACTTTATACAGGTATGGTCTATAGTAGCATTTATTGGGCCGGTGTAGGTTGTTCGCTCGGAGTTGGCAAAAATGTAATTGTTCCAATGCTATATCCAACAATTGTCTAGCATGACTTTTTTTCCTGTGCTATTTTGCCTTCATACCAAATCAGTGGGGGAGAGAGAGCACCCCCTCTGTATCCATAATTCTTTTTATTTTTCTATCTTGGGCCAAAATCAGACATCGCGTGCCAGGGTGACATCAACACCAACCAAAAGACGAAAATAGAAGATGGGACAGAAAGCAGCAAGGTTAAGTCATGATTTCCATTTGGGGAGGCATTGCTTAAAGCAAACTGTTTTTAGCTGTTGTCAGAATCTTGTGATATGTTGCTCCTGTCTCAGGGCCTGGGAAGTGAGTTCCAAAGTTTGGCTGAGAATACAGGGAAAGATTTCCCCTATCCGCTAGCCCATTTAGAGGTAGGGCCGGTGATCAGAGATAGTGTAGACGAGCAAAGAGTTCATCTTGGCTCATAGATGGTTACCATGTTTCTGAGGTAAACTGGCACCATCCCATGTAGACATCTCTGAAATAATCACAGCTGACTTGAAGTGCACCCTTGCAGGTACTGTAAGCCAGTGCGAGTCTTGTCGCAAACAGCATTATTCTGCATGATTTACTGTTTTTGCCGACATTTCTTATTAGCTCCTATCAGTAAGGCATTGCAGTAATCAATCCTTGATACTATTATGGCTCAAGCTATTGGTGTACAATTGGACTGAGAGAGAAAGGGACGAATATTTGTCAGCAATGGAAGGTAATAGGTGCAGTATTTTGTCACCAGAACTGAGTGAGGACTAGAGATGGGTGCCTAATGTTTTCACCTTCTCAGATACCTGGATATTGCAGTCTTGAATTGTAAAAGGCTGGTATCAGGCTTCAAGTTTAAGCGTAGCCTGAGGTGACCCAAAGATCAGCAGCTCAGTCTTATTTCCGTTTAGACACATCCAGTTAATGGTCATCCATGCTTCAATCTGGGAGAAAATGTGTTGTAAACTGGCGTTGTCGAGCTCATAGTCGAGAGCTGCAGGACTAGTTGTGTATCATCAGCGTAGTTGGAGAAGAAGACTCCAATCTCCTCCAGAAGGCTACACAGTGGAATGGTATACAGGCTGAAAAGCAGCAGAGACAGGCAAGTTCCCAGAGCTTTGCCACAAACAATGGGGGTTGTGGTGGAGGCAGTGTCACCCCAACAAATCCCAGAAACACGATTTGAGAGAAAGGACTGCACCGAGTCAGTTGCCTCCTTGCTGCACAGTTGTACAGTCCTCAGAGTGTAAAGGAGGAGCTTTTGATCTAAGAGATCAAAAGCAGCAGATAAGTGTAATATTACCAGAAGGCCAGTTTTGCCACCATCCATAATCCTAACATGTTAGTCTGAAGGTCCATGAGCATTGTCTCTGTACTATGATATTGTCTAAAGCCAGACTGTCTGGGATGTAAGATGTTGGAGGACTCCACAAATGCTTGAAATTGAGTTGTAGCTGTTTTATCTAAGATTTTTAACACAAAGTTACAATTTGTGATAGGTCTCAAGTTGGTGGTGTCATTGGAATCAAGTGTGGCCTTCTTTATCAATGATCTACCCGTGGCAGCCTTGATAGAGTCGGGGAACTGGTTATTGCTAAATGAAGAGTTGACAAATCTCACAAAGAAGGGGGGCAAAGATGTCTTTATTCTTGAGGATAAGCTTCGGTGAAATAACATTTTCAGGACAATCCGAAGGACTATGGATGACTGAATGTTAATCATATCTGAGGTATTGACAGATGAGAATTTGAAGTTAGGTTTCTCATCACATGGTGGTAGGAGTGGTGTCTGTAATTATTCAGGGCCAGGTATTTTCTACTCTTTGTGCAAGCTTTAGTATTCTTTCCCTGACACACATCTGTTCAGAGGGAGCCAAGGGAACAGACTGAGTTTTTGTTTTTTCTCACGACTTAAGGATCGCAAATAGGTTTTTTGAGCTATTCTTAGCTTCCTCAATTTGTCTATTAAATAGAGTTTTTTTAAGTTTCAAAGATTGTAGATTTGTTGGCTCTTTCCAAAGTTTTCCAACAGGTTTTGTTTCCTTCTGATGGGTGTTTGGGTGATACGGTTTCATCCTTCCATGTGGTTATTTTTAAGACCGTGAGTTCTTGAGTGAACCATTTCTGATTCAATACATTGTCTCTAACAAATTTTTTCTTGAGGGGTGCGACTTTGTCCAACATGATGCCCAGACTGTCTTGTGTCAGAGTTAAAGGCACACATAAGGGAGCTTGGATGGTCAGACTCAGAGGTGGAGAGCATGACCTGTTCTATACAATCCATCACGTTAGAAATATAGATTTTGTTAAAGTACTGATTAACAATTATTTTTGAAGGGTTTTTTGCCTTCAGAGGAAGGTCAGGTATTTTGATTAGGAAATCTATAACATAGTCATTAGACCAGTTGCATGGTGTAGTGTTGTTTATTTGAGTTGTCTGTTATATTTTATAACTACCCAGTTCAGTATGTTCCCATTATATGTAGTAGTGTCACTGTTTAAAACTGATTAGTCAATGCTGTTAAGAGCTATATCAAGGTCTAATACTTCTTCATCAGCCTTGTTATTAATCCATCGATTAAGATCTCCGACCCATATGGTGACAGTCTTTGGCCCATATATGCTGTCAAGGAGCTGAGTGATCTCTTTGTTAAAGTTGCAGGATTTCGCAGTAGCAGCTTTGGCTGGGAGACTGAAAGAGTTTTATGTGTTTTCTGGTGATTATCACTACTCCCCATCCCCCGTTTTTGCTACTTCAGTTTTGGCAGGAGATTGTGTAACCATCATGTCGATATCTAATTGAAAATGTAATCATGAATGTCCAATGTGTATTTATTAATAGATCTTGTATTCAGTAAGGCACATTTATGTGTCTTAGAGGAGTACATGTTTTGGGTTTGTGCCAGGTTGTGGACTGAAGTAGCCACAGGGCTATCTTTTATCCCCCAGGTAGGTGGATCATTATTCACTGGGGGATTCATTTCAATTTGAAGAGCTGAGGTAGACGTTATTGTTTTATTATTTTTTTTTTCATGCACAGACGCAGCCCAACTGGGTGAGCTTCAGCTGTGTTTGATTATTTTATTTATTTTTTGTGCATAGTTTGTAAAATCAAACCTTTACCAACCAAAGTCCAAAAAAGAGAGAGAGTGACTTGATTGTACTGTCTGTCTGATGTCTTTCACTCTAAAGTCAACCTAGTATTTTTTAGAGAGGTTCACTCCCAATATAATTCCACAGCTGCATGGCAGGTTCAGCAACTGAAACTCACCGATATGTAAACACATCCTGGTTTCTCATGAGAGCCGGCAAGCCTTGTTTTTGGCTTCTTGTGGAATGCACAACAAAGACTGGTCTGAACACAAAAACAAGCTGGCTTTCCACGGTTTCAGCAATCGTAAAATATGTTCAGAAATTGACTTTTATTTCAGCTTGAAGTCAAATGTTTACTTGTGTTCCTAGACAGCATTTTACCTAGACTCCATATTAAAATCAAAGAAATTACATTATTTAAATGCATTACAGTCACCTATGGTAACGCAGGCATGGAATCCTTGCTCACTGTGGTTAGAGGCACAGCTTCACCTCACTGATGAGGCCCGACTAGGTTGAAACATGTGTCTGGGGTCGTTAAGATCAGAGTGTATAGGCCCATATTATCAAATTACTGTGAATGCAAGCAGACATCCATGACCAAATGATAATGATGTGTTATTATACAGCACTTACGCTTAAGCGATTTATATAGAAAAATATACACCCAATATCTCCCAACCTGTGTTGGTACTCATTTTTCGACCTCAGAAGGTTGAAGGGCTGAGTTGAGGCATTTAAGAATAGACTAAATCAGTGACTCACCCACTGAAGTGTGCCTGAAATAAACCTTTAATGAGTCTAGCAATTACTGTATAGAATTCCAGAAAGACACATTATTTGGTATTCCTATTCTTTCTTATTTAGGGTCAGTGCTGAAAGTGTTAGACTTGTGGCACTCCTGTTCTTATTTTTCTTGTTTTAAGGTGCCTGAACAAGAAAGCCAGCCACTCCAGAGTTAAAGAGCCACATGGTGCTGGCCACAGCCCAGGAGCTTGCATTACAAACAAAAAAAGTTTTTTTTGTTTTAGAGGTCACAAGGGAGACCTCATATGTCACAAGGGAGACTTCAGAGGTCGCCGTTGTGACCTCTGGCGACCCCTAAATGATGTCCGTGCTTTGGGTATCACCCTAAGTCACACAGGGTAATCCAAATGTGGACACCTTGCTCACTGTGCTTAGAGAGTCACAGCTTCACCTCACTGATGAGGCCCGACTAGGTCAAAACACGTGTCTGGGGTTGCTGTTGGTACTCTTGTTCAGAGGAGAATTGCCTAGCATTTCAGTGCTGGACTGCTCTTGTGGATGGGAAAAAGACTGATATGCATATGGATATTTCTCCTCTCTGAAAGGTACAGAGAGCTAAAACATATTTGTGACTAAATTGACTTTGCTAGATATAGTTTGAGGTTCATTTTGGGTTGTAAAATGTTTACTACATATTTGGCTACTTTTCGTTCTCGACATAGGAACAATACTTTTGATATTGGTGACTGTTGGTGTACTTTTCAAAAACCGAGATACTTTCTCTTGCACATTTTCTACACATGCTTTTAGTGGAGGGTGAGTATAGGACTTTCCATTGTTTTTATTTGCTCAAGCCTTTATTTTCTACAGAGCTGATTTTTAATAGGAATTCTTTTGTGTCTGTTGGAGAAAAGAATGTGTGCATTTGAATCCTTTTGTAGGGTCATGTAGGTAGAGATATGAGTTAATATTAAATAGAGGAATAAATATGGATGTTGTTTTATTTTTTTATATAGCGTGCCTGACCCTTAGGTATCTGGGCGCATTGGAGATACATGTGTTACAGATTTACATACAATTAACAGCACATTTACAAGTAGTTGATACAGTAATAACATAAGCAGAAGTGCAACACGATAGGTACAATGCTAATAATATCTACTATTGTACAGCTACTGTGTTTCCTGTAAGATGAGCCAACTTTTTTTTGTGTTTTTCTGATGTTAGCAAAGGACAGTTCTATTCGGGGTTATAGGCAGTCTGTTCCACGTTTTGACTGCAAGGATAGGGAAGATACTACCCCCTGATCTCTGTAGCTTAAACCTCTGAATCTTGAGGCAGTGAAGTTGGGTGGATCTAGTTGGTCTGTCTGGGAGATGTAGGGTAAATTTGTCAATCAGGTATTTAGGCGCTAGATTAGTGAGACATTTGTGGGTAAGGGATAAGGATTTGCATCTAATTCTTTGATTGATTGATAGCCAGTGCGCATTATGTTGCACCTCAGAGATATTGTGCGATCTGGGGATGTTCATAGCAGATCTAAGCGTGATATTTTGGAGAGTTTGGTGATTTTTGATATTGCTTTGTGAGGTTCCAAGATATAGGGCATTACAATATTCTAACGTGGATAGAATAATGGCTCTTGCTATCGTGATGCAGTTGGCTGTAAACAAGAAAGGTCTGCAAGCAGTAATAAGTTTGCAGGTGCAGGCTGATGCTGAGGCTATTGCATTGACTTGTCTAGTCAATGTAAGTGCAGAGTCAAGATAAATGCCTAGTGTTTTTACTACCTTCGATGTATTTATCTTGTTGCCATCAATGTTAAATGAGTTGAACTGTTTTTCTAATCTATTAATTCTAGTTTTTGGTCCTACGAGGAGTAACTCTGCCTTCTTGTCATTAAAACAGAGTCCATGTTTAGCCATCAAAGCTTGTATCAATGAGCATATGTCGTTTAGGAGTTTTGAGTCAGCGTGGTAGTCACCCATGATGGGGGTGAGAATTTGGGTGTCATCGCATAGTTAGTATAGGAGACACCCAAATGGTCTAATTCATCGAAGAGGAGCTTCGTGAAAATATTGTAAAGCGTTGGGGAGACGCATGTGCCCTGTGGGACTCCACATGTGACTGGTGCTGGATCAGCTGATGCTGAGGGTGCAAATACTCTTGTTGTTCTATTGTCAAGGAATGACTGAATCCAGGCGGTCGCTTTGTCAGAAAAGTGAGCTGCAGATAAAAGGTGGATGCATAAGACTTTGTGATTTACTAAGTCAAATGCAGCCAATAGGTCTAATAGCAGTAGGAGGGCTATATTGCCATTGTTTTTTATGTTGTACATTTGCGTTTTTACATCTATTCGTGTGGTTTCCGTATAGTGCTTAGGTCTGAAGCCTGACAGACTGAGGCCCAGAAGATAGTTACTTTCGAGGTGTTCCTGAATCTGATGGTAGGCTGTGCTGTCAATAATTTTCAAGAGGAACAGACCTGTGGTGATCGGTCTGTAATTTGTTGGGATGTTTGGGTCTAGTGTAGGTTTTTTTTAATAAGGGGAGGAACCAGGTGTCTTTTAGACTGGTGGGCACTGTGCTCGTTTTGAATGAGACATTTATTATTGAAGTAATAAAGGGTGCAAGATCCCTTGCTGCCTCTTTAATGATGTTTGCTGGGCAGATGTCCCCCTGACATCTTGATGGTTTTAGGTTCATAATTATGTCCTCAACCTTCTTAGTAGAAAGAGGAGAGAATTTGAACTGAGTGGGTAGGTCAGGTGAGGGTGGCGAGGCCAAGGTTTGGGCAGGGTCAGCAATAAGGCTAAGTTTTTTAGTTTGGAGAAGTTCAATTTTGTCTAACAGAGATTTCCGAATGTTGGTACACCAGGCTTTGTCTTTGGTGGCAGTCTCAGGTGGTGGTATGGGAAATTCCAACTCTCTGAGGATGCTGAATAGTTCTTTTGTGCTTGATTTTGCTTTGATAATTCTGTCATTGTAGGAATAATTTTTGGCTTGGTGGATGGCAGCTTTATAGTTGAGGGAGGCTTTTATGAAATTAGCTTTGTTAGGTGCTGACGGGAATCTTTTCCATAGTGTTTCAGCGTTTCTTCACTTTTACGCAGAGTTCTAAGGTGCAGGGTGAACCATGTATTTATATGAGAGCAGAGTTTGGCATTTTGCATTTTCAATGGTAATATTGTGTTGATAGCGTTAAGTAAGGTGTCATTATATATGTCAACTAGCATGGATAGGTCATTGCACAAGATGGGGTCAATTATAATAGGTTGTAACATGGGGATTAGTTTCTCTATTGTTATGTTGAGGTTGTCCTGGTGAGTGTGGGGGTGTGAGGGGATTACAGTGGTTAGGGGAACTGATGTCCTGTATGGTGAATAAAATAATGCGGTGCTCGGACCACGCACAGGTGTGTTGGACAGGATGTTGATGTCACAGTTAATGTCCATGATCCGATCTAAGGTACTCCCTTTGTTATGAGTAGGTTGAGAGATGCGTTGTGTGAAGCCTAGTTCTGAGATGGTGTTGGCGATGGCAGGTGCATTGACATAGTTAGGATCGTGCAATTCTAAGTTAAGGTCACCTAGTAAAATAATTTGAGACCCAGGTTTGGTATTTGATGTGAGAAGTAGGGAGATGTCTTCCTCGAAAGAATATAGAGGTTCTGGAGGTCTATACATGAGGTGGATAGTTGTGGTTCGATATGCTGTACTAGCTAGCTTGATAGATAGTAATCCGCCTGAAGAAAATGTTAAGTTTGGTAGGGATCTGATGTTTAGAGATGGTTTTGCAATAAATGCGACACTGCCACCTTTAGAGGATTCTCGGCAGTGTCTGAAGATGGTGTACTCCTCTGTTATGGCAATAGAGAGTAGGGGCCATGCAGCTGTGTGCAGCCACATCTCGGTTATGTCAAGGAAGTCGAAGTGATTAATGGATATAAGGTCTGCAATATGAAGTGCATGGGCTGGCAGGGACCTGGCGTTTATGAGTGCTCCCTTAATGAGAGGTATGATGTTGTCTGCCTTCTTTTCAATGGGGGGTGACGTTATTTTGCAGAGATGGTAAATGAGTAGCTTTGATGTTCAGAAGGTTAGTTCCATTTAGGAGGGTGGGAATAGATTTGCTACTGGGTTTATTAGGTGAATGGCTAGATGTCAAGAACCTAGAGCCTAGTCTGGAATTCCTAATTTTTATTGGGCAGGGTTGGCTTGGAGTAGGTCTAATGGCAAAGAGTTTGATCCATTGGGCTGGAGAGGGTGGCTGAGATATACTTAGGGCTATTTGGTTTTTTGGAGTGGGTAGAGTTGCTTTTAGGTAGAGAGGTGGTAGAAATGAGGTTGGAGTGATACTATCCAACGAGGGTAGTTTTGCGACCATGGATAATGAGATGCTGTGAGTGCTGTGTGCGGTAAAGAGGACTGTAGTAAGTGTCTTGGTGTCAATGATTTAAGATTGGCTGTAGTGGAAGAGGCATCTGATGCCATTGCTGATAGTAGTAGATAGCTGAGGGAGTTGAAGATTTTCATGATAGTTGTGGTAAATCAGTTCATGGCTAAGCACACTGAGATTGGGATATCTGCCTCTGCGGAGTTGTGTGTCAGTATATATGACAGGTCATAAGGAGTAACGGCTGATTTTAGGAAACAGTGGTAATAAACAATAAAAGCAATGTTATAGGTGCACAATTAAAGCATAAAGTAAAAACTAAGTAGTGGAAGCACAGTTAACTAACTTGCACAAGGCTAAAGACACACTTGTGACTAGCAAACATTTAGGCTAGGTAGGCTGGTAGACTGGGGTGATGCACTCTATCTGGTTTTATAGGCTAGGCTCTGTTAAATATAGGAGTAGTTGTGTGTGGAAATCAGGAGGCATTAGTAATCAGCAGAGATGGGAGGTTATGGAAGCACAGTTAACTTGCATACACACAGATACACAGATACAGATTGCCTCTGTGTCATGCAGCGGTGTAAGGCCAGCCTATTCTGTTTTTAATCTCTGTTTATGTTGGATACATGTGACCACTGCCTCTGTGTCATGCAGGAGTGGAAAGCCAGCCTGGGCCGGCTCTAATCTCTGCTCATATTAGATACATGTGACCACTGCCTCTGTGTCATGCAGGGGTGGAAAGCCAGCCTATGCCGGTTCTAATCTCTGATCATATTAGATACATATGACCACTGCCTCTGTGGCATGCAGGGGTGGAAAGCCAGCCTGTGCTAGTTCTAATCTCTGTTCATGTGGCCACTGCCTCTGTGTCATGTGGGGGTGGAAAGCCAGCCTGTGCTGGATCTAATCTCTGCTAATATTGGATACATGTGGCCACTGCCTCTGTATCATACAGGGGTGGTAGGCCAACATGTGCTAGTTATAATCTCTGGTCTTTGTATATCCTTGTGGCCACTGCTTATGTGTCATGCAGGGGTGGAAGGCCAGCCAGCGCTGGTTCTAATCTCGGCTCATATTGGATATATGTGACCACTGCCTCAGTGTCACACAGGGGATGGAAAGCCAGCATGCACTGGTTCTTATCTCTGTTCATATTAGATACATGTGACCACTGCCTCTGTGTCATGCAGGGGTGGAAAGCCAGCCTGTGCTGGTTCTAATCTCTGTTCATGTGGCCACTGCCTCTGTGTCATGCAGGGGTGGAAAGCTAGCCTGTGCTAGCTCTAATCGCTGTTCTTGTGGCCACTGCCTCCATGTCATGCAGGGGTGGAAAGCCAGCCTGTGCTGGTTCTAATCTCTGTTCATTTTGGATACATGTGGTGTCTCCCTCTGTCACGCAGGGGGGGAAAGCCAGCCTGTGCTGGATCTAATCTCTGCTAATATTGGATACATGTGACCACTGCCTCTGTGTCATACAGGGGTGGTAGGCCAACATGTGCTAGTTCTAATCTCTGCTCTTTTTATATCCTTGTGGCCACTGCTTATGTGTCATGCAGGGGTGGAAGGCCAGCCAGCGCTGGTTCTAATCTCGGCTCATATTGGATATATGTGACCACTGCCTCAGTGTCACGCAGGGGATGGAAAGCCAGCATGCGCTGGTTCTAATCTCTGTTCATATTGGACACATGTGACCACTACCTCTGTGTCATGGAGGGGAGGATTGCCAGCCTGTACTGGTTCTAATCTCTGTTCATATTGGATACATGTGTCCACTGACTCTGTGTCATGTAATCTTTGCTCATATGGGATACATGTGTCCACTGCTTCTGTGCCATGCAGGGAAGGATAACCAGCCTGTGCTGGTTCTAATCTCTGTTCATATTGGATACATGTGTCTACTGACTCTGTGTCATGTAGAGTGGAAGGCCAGCCTGCGCTATTTCTAATCCCTGCTCATATTGAATACATGTGGCCACTGCCTCTGTGTCTTGTAATCTCTGCTCATATTGGATACATGTGGCCACTGCTTCGGAGTCATGCAGGGGTGGAAAGCCAGCCTGTGCTGGTTCTAATCTCTGCTCATATTGGATACGTGTTGCCACTACCACCGCAGGACCTGCGCTCCACTTTAGATTCCGGTGCGGCAGTGGTGTCTGCAGGTGTCCGCAGGGGAAGCCAATGAAGCCAGTCATCAGCAGACTCCAACAAAACCTGTAAGTGTGGCATGGGTCGGGTGTAGAGCAATTACTCTATTCCAGAAAGCCCCCGCCACTCTGCCTTACCTTTCCATAGCATAGACTGCCACAGACTTACGTAATGCATACTTAGAGAGACTTGTGACCACCGCAAATGGATTGTAAATGTTGTCCTGCAATACATACTAACTTACTTACCAAAGTCAGCTAGTGCGACAGCTGGAGGGAACTGTGATGATTAGCCTGTGTCGCATCTAGATGGGATCAAGACTGTTAGTGTTAGCATGCACCACACTTGCATAGAATTCTTAATCTCGGCCTGCCTCGCACCTAGACAAAAAAGTAAATGTTATGCATGGTGGTTCCCTGTTCCCGACGTGGGCCATTCCACCTAATGAAGAGCTACCACAAACATGTATTATTAAAAATAGACCATACATTGGACATGCAACCTCTAAAGATAGGGCAACCGAAATGAAACACATGAACGATACAGAAAAATGATTATGTGCCGCACTTAGAAATGAGAACATTAGCCTGCGCCATATCTAGATAGGATTGTAAATGCTAGCATGTGCCACACCTAGAATTGAGAACATTAGCCTGCACCGTATCTAGATAGGACTGGGAATGTTAGCATGTGCTACACCGAGAATTGAGAACATTAGCCTGCGCCGTATCTAGACAGGCTTGTGAATGTCAGCATAGGCCACACCTAGATGGAACTTGGATGTTAGCATATCCCACACCAGAATTGAGAACATTAGCCTGCGCCATATCTATATAGGATTGTAAATGTTAGCAAGTGCCACACCTAGAATTGAGAACATCAGCATGCGCCGTATCTAAATAGGATTGTAAATGTTAGCATGTGCCACACCTAGATGGAACTTGGATGTTAGCATGTGCCATACCTAGAATTGAGAACATTAGCCTGCGCTGTATCTAGATAGGATTGTGAATGTTAGCATATGCCACACCTAGATGGAACATGTATGTTAGCATGTCCCACACCAGTATTGAGAACACTAGCCTGTGCCGTATCTAGATCATTATTGTGAAAACTAGCGAGTGACACACTCAGACAGAACTATGTAGATCAGCAAGTACTACACTTAGACAGAACTGTGAATGTTAGCTTATTAAATGTAATATAACCCACTAACCAATATAAACTCAAACTCCCTGCATACTTATCTCACAAAAAACTCACACAACCATTGCTCGCACAACAAGCCGCATGCACTTCACCACACCACAAAAATATATAAGAAGCACCAACAGCACATGCGGACTGACACCGATCCAATATTCGCACCAAAGCTCAGCACCCGGTGTCTACCGAGTTAAAGCTGCCAACAGTCACCACTCCGCTCTCTATCCTACTCCCTCTTCATCTTACTAGTACATCCCACCTTCCCATTTACAGATCCACCAGAGCGCCTTGGGACCAATTCCGTTGGTGACGGTGCGCTATATAAGTACCTTTAACATAACATAACATAACATAACATAACATAAAACTGCATTTGTACTTATTATACATTTGGAAGATCCTGCCGGTAATCCGTGTTGGGGTAACTCCTGTGTGCATGGGAGTCGAGAGCAGTTCTGGGCAATATAGCTAAGGGTGTATTGCATTATGGATTATGGATTACTAATCAGTAATAGGATAACTATGAATGCACAGATAATAATTTGGATTGTATTATTGTACTGGGATGAGGAAGAGTGGTGTATGAACATTGATATGGACTAATATTGGGTTCTGGGATGAGGAAGATGGGTGTAGGAGTAATGATATGGGTTTTGTTTGGGAAGTATCATGAGGAGGAACGATGAATAGGTAATGCGTTCTGTACGCCAAAACATGTTTACAGTGACAAGTTGTACACCTCTGGTGTAGTAGGACAAGGAAGAGGAGTGTATGTATATGGATATTGATTAAAATTTAGAAGTAGGATGTGGACGAGGAATGTATAGATAACGGGAGCTGTGGACTAAAACATTTGTAGAGTAAGATGTTGTAGGCCTCTGGTGTAGTGATACGAGGAAGAGGAGTGTGTGCATACTGCAAACGATTGTGACTGCAGTAATGGCATGAGGAAGGGGATATATATCAAGCAATTATTGCATTGTTTTTAGTGTAGTAACATGAGGGAGAGTGGTGTAAGTATACTTATATATGGATTCATGATGGGTAATCGGAAGAGGAACACGGCTGTTGGGGAAATGATACACATTGAATTATGGAAGTAACATAAGGCAGAGGGATGTATAGTTAATAGGTAATAGGATGTGTGGGGTAGACATTTGTAGAGTGAGAGATTGGAGAACTGTGGTGTACTGGGACACGAAAGAGAGGTTTTGGGTAAATGATATGGATTATGATTGTGATTTGTTTGTGGAATGGGAGTTGTGTAATAAAATGTAGTGTTATAGGTTGATTTGTGTGTGTGTGATGATAAAGATTGGTGGGGGTCTAATATAAAAGTGAGTGATTGGAGCAATGTAATGAGCAATGTGGTGTGGTAATGGGAAATATTATAGGGTAAATATGATGGATAGTTTTAAAAGATGGAAATAGATTAGGGTAATACACAGTATAGTTATGTTATTAAAATGACATATATATATATATATATATATATAGCTTTAAGATACTTACGTTTTAGAAATGTAAGAGCTTGTTTTCTTGAGTATGTAATTTTCGTTTTTTTCTGGAAATGTAAAAGAAACAATTTTAGCAACTTTGTAAAGTGTACACATGTGTATAATACCTGAATGTCCATGTATAGTTGGGAAGGCATGGCTGTATTTTACATTTTAATATTCAGGTTTCCTATATTTTGACAGAAGGCCAGTGATTTTGTGAAGCATGTTTTGCAGCACAGAAAGCCAGTCAGAGTTGAAGTCAAGCTAAAGGTAAGGTTGTATAATATATTATAATATCAATGTCTGCTATTAGTTTGACAGACGACGGTCAATTTTTTAACAATATGTCATCATTTATTGTACTCTAGCTTGTTAATTGAGGCATTTTTAGTTATGGTATAGTGTTCTCCTATATTTAGTAGCACATGCAGCATTCACTATGCAATAAGGAGTATCTTTTAAAGCAGTAATGAACTAATGGGATTGGTGCTGCACTGAAGCATTTTTTGCAGCACAGAAAACTGGTTATTCTTGAAGTTATATTATAGAAAAAGTGGTATAGAATATTAATTGTGAACATTCAAATGCCTGTGTCTTCTTAGACGTAGATTCTGGAATGTAGATTCTGTGGATCCTGGAAATTGAAATCTGTACAACTTTGTAAAGTAGGTTGTGATACAGCAGGCTCTGAATCACCACACACGCACTGTCAGAGTTGAAAGATACATCTGATCTGTTGATCTAAGGTGATAGGGTATGATATAGGGTTTTTGGATATGATTGGCGGATGGGGTGTCATCAGGGAGTGTTAAAGATATAAGGGTAAAAAGGGAAGAAGGGCTTTGCAGTGCCCCGATGTCTGCAGGCATATGTGACTATTCTTGGAGGGATTGCACATGCCATCCAGGCACTTATATCATGCTCTGCAGAGAAAGAGGACTGCAGTTGACGCAGACATCCTGATGTCCACAGACGCCGGGAGGCTTAACCAATCAGTCCTTCTCTTTATGGAGGGTGAGTTCAACTACAGAGGAGGACAAGGCATCAATTGATTAATTCCTTTCTTATTTGAATTGTTGAAAGCATGCAACAAGAGGATTATTTGCATTATAGGAGATTTGGGTGTTCATTGGCTGCAGAAATATGCAGCTTGGTATCTCACATAATCTTGGCTTTGACAAACTGGAGGTGTTATGGTATGAAGTTAGTGATATAAAGTGAAATCAACTGTTTCCCGTTTGTGAAGATATGGTATCCTTTAAATATTCAGAAATTATTATAGTACATTGAGGTGGTAATAGTTTACAGTATGTAACTGGTGTATCTTTTCAGTTTGCTATGAAAGATACTTTCACAAGTCTGATGAAAACTTTTGTACTAACCATGATTTTTTCCCCACAAATTACTCAGAGACAACAGTAGAAAATATCAAGCTGTTTTGTCCAAAAATAGAAAAAGAAAGGCAGAATCTGAATAAAGCTGTCTGTGCATTTCGTTGAGATTTTGGGATGTTCTGGTTTGAAAATGATAATAAACAAAATTATGAAGTACAAATGTTTAGAAAGGATGGAGTACATTTTAAAAATCGTGGAAATGAGCATGTGTTTTCCAATATTCAGAATGCAGTGAACATTGTTGGATATAATTGTATATAATTGGTTATTTATAACACACTTATTACCAAAGAGTTTCTAAGCATGGACCCGGGATTCAAACCAGTGTTGCTCTATGTAGTCTTGCTTCCAAGATGAGCATGTTGCCACTGAGCTATACTACCTGTGCTTTAAGCGTGGATCCAGGTGAAAGCAATAACTTTGGAAAATGCAGCATTTTATAAAAAGGACCAGACTACACATTGTATGTGTACATGCTAAGGGCATATTAAGAGCACTTGTTAAGTAGAAAAACCCTCTTTTAAGAGCCACCATAAAAGAGTACCAAAAACATTTGCTGAGTTGATTCAGTTCCTTCCACATTTTCTTATCGTAAAGACCACTGACAAAGTCATGTTTCTGTGGACATCATGGGTGAAAATTCAGAAAAAGTGTTCTTCAACAGTGTAATGTTATTTTTTATCATTTATTTTTTCCCATTAATCCTTCTTTAGTCGCAACAGTTTCTTTGTTGTATTTCTAAGATTACTTTGGACATCTGTATCTCCAACATCCTTGTTCTCCTCTTGCCCTGAAGAAGGCGACCAGTGACCCATGCAGGCACAATTGTGAGGGCCGAAACTCGAGTTGGCTCCCTCCAACCAGTTCTGATTTTAACTGATTAGGGTTCTTTTGAGTTTATGAGCATTTTCTCAACTAATTAGAGACGTTGGCTTTGTATTAATGTATCATATCCACGCCTTATAGAGGAATGGCGCAGAATGTACTTTACCAATAAGTGCCTGATGGAATTGTAACACCAGATAAATAGGAGTTGACTGGACCTGTACAATTTCCCATTAACCTAAACAAATTTCTTTTTCCTGAACTGTTTAATTTCTTATTTTTGTTTTTTGTTGATATTGTGTTGGTTGCACTCATGTATAACCGTCCCTTTGTACTCAGTTCATGTGTATGAAAGTGAGTGTGGAAGGATGATTGTTGGTTGGTTGTTGTAGGATAACTTACATACAAGGTACTGTATTCATTGGAACTATGTACTATATTAAACAATTGAAAATGTACATAGGGTTTTCCTCTTTTATGTGTAACTTGAATGAAAGGCATGCAAGCTTTGAGTAATGCTTTAACGCCGTCCATTCACACCAAGTTAACTTTTCAGTTGATTGTTTAGAGGAGAAGGGCGGTGGAACACAATTTCATTTCTGCCACCAGTTTTTCACTGTACTATAAAAATGCTGCAGTATTTGTGCAAGGATGGATTTTCATGCTGGCACACATCTCGAGATTCTTATGCAGTCCACAAGCTTCATGCATCAGCATAAAGCAGGCAGAGCCTATACGGATCTACATTTGTATTTGTTCATTCTATTTTTAGACTTTGAAAGGATTTTGTTTTCAGCAGAAGGAGCAGTGGATGGTGGGGAAGAGAAGGGACACCAAACAACCACTATGAAGGAGGGGCAGATGGAGAAGGACATTTCTTTGTTTTTTAGATTGTGTCTTGCAACCATAACGTTCCTTTAACAAACCTTTATCAATGAATTGTATAGTTTTTTTTTTTTTTTAGTGCAACTTAAACCATAACTTCCTTTTAACAAAGTTTTATCACTGAATATATATGCAAGTTTATAAACTTAAGGCCTAGGGAAGGTAGACACGTCCATGCCAGAATGTGGTGTTGTTATCTGCCATATGAACAAAGATCTCTGTAACACATTCTTAGCAAAATGAGCTATCTTCTGAACCACACTGGAACTCAAGTGGGTCAATTTACTTGTCCGCTTTGCTTTTGCAAGGGACCAATATACTGTCCACAAAAATATGCAACTGCTGTGGCAGTTGGTCTATAGTAATCACACATACTGTATTTACTGTGAACGCAGGAAGCATTACATGATTAATTGACAGCAGATATAGATCCTCAACAGTGCACTGTACAATATCCTGATGTGTCATTTATAATTTCGAAAAATTGACAAATACTTCACTGAATCAGGCACCCATGTGTAACCACACCTAAGATGGGAGCATGGGCCATGTGCCCCATTTTCCAACCCATACATGCGTCTATGGGCCTCATGAGTTGGGCGGTATCCCGGTGGTATTCCCACTGGGATACCACCTGTGCTAATAGCGCTACCACCAATGGGTCTGGTGCTATTAGCGCCGGATCATGGTTTTGCGGAACGGGGATTCCCCATTCCCTATTGGGCTCAATGGGGAATTTACCGCACAGTAATTGCGCCGAAAATCAGCAAATATGCAGCAGATTCACCCCAGCACAGAGCTGGGGGTAAATCCTGCCAAACCTATGATTTGGTGGATCCATAAATGCAGCAGTAATAGCGTTACCGCCTCATTTAAAGGTTACCGCCAAACTCATGATGACCCTCTATGTGCTAAATGACAGTGTTACACACTGTTTTATTGCTGTAACTTTAGCATTACTCTCTGCTGAAACGGTTGTAAAATTTACAGAGAAGACATGCTGATAGTTATCCTACCATTCCACTCTAATTGAAATGCCCATATCTAAACCGCGGAGAGCTTTCCTTGTGCATATGCAGTTATGTTGAAATGAGTTTGCATTTCTATGCATTAAGCATTTGAATGCTACATCAACCAAAAAAAAGTTAAAGTAATCCAAAAAAGAACATTATGAAAAATTGCACCATTCTGCACAAGGTTGATACTTCAGTCATGGCTTAGTGCAATTTGTTGAGTGCTCTTTTGAAGATCTTTAATCTGCAGATTAGTTGGACTTTAATTCTTATCGGCGTGATGGTTTGTCATCTCAGTAGGTGATTGTGTGCTCATAAAATAATCTGCTTTAAAATCCATGCACTGCACCGATAATGAAATGAATGCTAAATATTTGCAGGCACTCACACACTTGACACTGTACTTTTCTTACGAAAATAATTACAACAGTTTTGAAGCTGAACATCATAGAACGGATTTTTATGAATGTAGTCTCAGGACAAGCTGCTATCACAATCTCAATGATAGTGATAGTCTGCACGGCAACCTCCTGTTTTTAGATAATATGTTTCACATTAACATACTACTTAATACATGATTAGATTCATCTTCACCCTTTCATAAAATATACCATGGGAATACATACTTCTCCTCTTTATTTTTACTTTATCAAAGAGAGAATGTGCAACTTAATGCAATGGCACTTTTAATGTACTTCAAATTGCTGCAGAGTTGGGTGACAATCATCTGTTCTGCAAAGTCAAACTATCAATAATAATGTCATTGTATTGCATTCCTTTACAGAAATATATATTTGTACACTATCTTCTTTAATGTTGAAACGCCAATACAGCATGGCGACCACAGTGTCCATTCATGCCTTGTCTATCATCCTACAGTGCTCTATTGCCATTTATATTTATTGGCCTGGGTGTTTTTGTGCGGTTTGTAGTCTTTGGTTGGTCAGTAACCTGAGGCGGAGTTGAGTGAGAGGAGCGGGGAGGGTTGCGGCACTCCAGCGAAATCTTTTTTCTAGGGTGATGGCGTCACCACAACACACGACATGATAAACTACACCCCATAGTCAAAGTAGGTTGGTTCAGGGATAAAGCAGTGCTTTTGCACTTCTTGCAGCCAAATTACCCGTTTTCCCCATCCCCTATTGTAAGCTGCTATTGGTACAGCATTGCTCAAACATGTTGGCATCCAGACAAGGTTTTCCCTAGTGCTAATACCATTCCGTATTAGTACTGGGGCACACTTTGATATAGTGCCAAAATGCAGTAAACATTTATTTTTTTGCACTAGTGTACTTTTTTCCCCGGTTCTTAAACAATTCCAAACTGCACTTGTCATGGTGCAATGGTTTTATTACTTTTATTATTATTATTATTATTACAAAATTTGTAAAGCATAAAACTAAGGTCCGAGAGTGTCTAGGCGCTGAGCAGAAGGGAGGGCAGGCTCATACAGATTCATGGAGGCCAGAAGAAAAACCTAGCATGGAGGAGGACAAGATTGAAAATACGTCCCAGTGTTTTTAGAAACAGGGCAAACATTCCCATAGTGCTAATACTGTGCAGCTTAACACTTGCACAGGTGCACATTTTCTGTGAACAGGCCCCTGGTGGCTGTCCTCATTTGTTTAAACAATCTGTATGCAGAGATAGCCGCTTGGATCAGATTTCAGACTATGACAATTTGAAACTGCCCAAACGATTTGACCCATTTAGATCTGATGATCGAAATGGTTCAAACGTGTTGAATTGGAGTTCGAATAGCTCATATAGATAAAAATATTGAAAGGGTCGACTTGGTTCAAACAACGCTTTATTGTGATAATAAATTGTGGGACGCTTGTGACTAAGCAAATAATGAATAGGGTCATCAGCTCCTGCCTGGAGACATCATTGTACAGGGAGAGAAGAGAGGCAGACCTCTGGCCTCATGTACATCTTTACTCAAAACCCTATGTAGTTGAAGAGCTATACTTCCATATTATAGTTGAATATTTGTATATGGTTTTATTTTGCTTTAACTTATTTTAATATAAACTAGCAAAAAGTACCTGTATTCCTCACATGCCTTTAATAATCTGATTTTGGATTCGTTTGTCAAATAGATCTTTGCTTTTTGGGAGGCATCTGGAGAGTGAAACACATAGAAATTACATGAAATTAAGTTGTATCCAGTGTGGTGTGGTGCATTGTGCTGAACATATCTTGGAAATGACGCATCCTAGCCCCTTGAAACGTGGTTTTCAAGGTCCCTAGACCGTTGAGCTTTGTTTTTGCATTGAGACACTTAAAGCAAGCTTTATCTGGTCCTTCTAGGACTACATTGTTTTTTGGCTGATTTCAGGCATCCGTTTTATGTGTGAAGGGGCTGAAATCTGGGGAGGGTGTGGGTGTCCAAATGTATTTATTTTGTATTTATTTTCCATTTGTACAAGCTCACAAAACCATTGGGCATCTAGGCAATGGTTACAGACATGATGAAAAAAATTAGTACATATAGTATAGGGTCAATTGAACAGGTGTGTCTTGAGATTTTTCCTGAACAGAGGGAAGGTGAAGTCATAGATTGTTTGAGAAGTTAGCAGCCACCACTGGAAAGCTGGTCCCCCCAGGTCTTTTGCATCTGAACCACGGAGTGAAGAGGCAGTGGCTGTGTGTGGATGACAGGTCTGGCAGGCATGCATTTATTGCGTCTCTGAACAAGGTATGAAGGGGCGTTGTTTGACAGGCAGTGATGGGTGATAGATATGATTTTGAATTTACTTATTTCCTGTTCAGGGAGCCAGCCAGTGGACAGATCTCCTGGCTTCAGACGTGCTTAGCTCTAGCACAGCACAGACAACATTATTTTGGATCACTTGGAGCCTTTTTAAGTATTTTTCAGAAGTGCCAGAGAGTAGGCCATTGCAATAGTCCAACTTAGATCCAGTAATGTCTGCAGGGCCCTAACAAGTAACAATGCCAAAGTTGGTGCAGATTTGTGGAACATAGTGGAATTGTATAAGGAACAAACTAACTGATGTTCTGCTTTATTTATATAGAGATAGTAAAATAGGACCGGGTTAATTGAGTCATTGGCCTGTCTGCAAGCTGCTAGTACAGTCAATGCATTTTTTCTGTCCTAAATTCAGAGCATTGTTCCGAGTAGCTGTAATTCTGATTAAGATAATACATTGTTAATCTAAGTGAAAATTAAGTAGTGTTATGTTTAATCTTTCTCTTTGAGAGCTGTTCAACTGTTTTCTGCAAGTACATGTTTTTATATTAGTTTTCTTTTGTCGGTTTTCATTTATTTTTATATTTTCTGTAAAAAGTTCTGTCTTTGAAGAAGCAATTGTCTTGTAATTTAATATCTTCGAGGTATGTTAAGCAGAGTAGAGAATTTCATTTTTAGTTACATTTTGTTTGTATATTTACTTTTTCAAAAAGAGGCATTTTTTCAAATGTTCTAAACAAATAGTTTTTTTTCCAGTTTTTCAGTGATTGAATACGTTGCAGTTAGCTAAAGCAGAGTACAGATTTATCTTTTAATCTGATATTTTGTTACATGTTCGGTGCATGTTAAAATCATTCTCGGGTCATAGGTCTCTGTTGTTTCATTGCTAGCCACAGCTTGACATTGACCTGCCGTGGGAAACAAACACTAAACAGACACCAACCAAAGTGCAGAAACCATCTGCTATACTGCATCTTTCCCCCTAAACACGTGAGCTTGTAGACTACTATTGTGTGGAAATGCCTTCTGGTGAGGATGTAACAGACCAGTTTTTTAATTATAAAACAATAAAAATGATTAGGGTTAATATGGCTCAGAAAGGGTGGGCTGTTAAACAGACCTCCCTCTCAGAAGTCTCCATGCGAAAAGCCTATGAGAACACATATGCTAGGATGCCTCTGTCTCCTGTTCTGCAGCACATGATCTTCAGTGGCACAGAGTAGATGCAAAAGTTTCATGCGCCATGTTTGACAGCTGCTGCCACAGCAATGTCACTGCAGATAGACACAAAATGTAAATCTGCACCTCCAATCCAACATCATCATACTTTTGATAAACTGTCACCAGTCGGCGGGGTAATTTCTAATAATAGGCTATACCTGTCTTTGATATGGTGGCTGAGGGTGCACACAATCATTAAATATATTTTGGTTTGGTATCAAACTCATGAAAACACATTGAGCTCATCTCAGCTATTGACATGCTGTGTGTACTCTTTTGAGACTACCTGTCCCTACTGGAGCCAGCAGAATAATATGCAGTGGGGATGCATTTCTTTGATATGTTATGAGGTCGGGTGACACCACTCTCCAGCACAGGAAACTCCCTGCAGAGGATCTCAGGGAACATAGCTTAAAAGAGGCACACGAAAACAAAAGGGCAAGACTCACACCAGTTTGCTGCATATCAAAGGGCATTTGAAGGTTTAGGCTTTGCAAGCGCCAGAAGTAGACAGTCAGAGAGAGCTGAAGGAATGGATGAATGGCTCCTGTAGCTAGGTTTTCTGTGGACTTATCTTTCCTTTCTGTCTCTTCTCCTTCACTTCCTGCATAGAAAAGCACTTTCGGTAAGATGTAAGAAGATAAACATAATTTTACAGGGATTGGAACACTTAAACAAGGCTTGCTTTCATTATTACTATCATTATTGTCTGGAATTCGCTGCCCACTGACTTCCGCAATATTGACTTGTTGCCCCTGTTCTGGGAAAAACTGAAATCTTTCTTGTTTCAATATTCTGTCCTGCTGGATGTTCTATACATTTGCTACCACTGTTACCGCATCTGTGCCAGGATGAAGTTTCTGCCTGGTTCCTTATGGATATTGTAAGGAATTTTATCTAGGCCCTGTGATTCTCTGTTTTTGGTATGCTAAAGCATGGGAAATAGCTCAGTATTATAATCTTTTTACATGGGACGTTTTGGTGAGGACAATGCTAGACTTAGTGCTACGCTGAGCACACTACATGTTGGCACTGACAGTTCAGATGTACCCGGCTCCACACTCTATATATCACGAAAATCTTTAAAAAAAATAAACCAACAGTGTCCTATCTGTAGGTTTATGGGTGCCTTTGGCGGATGAAAGGAGACCAGTATAAAAGCAACACCCACACAACAAGAGACCACACAGGGCTTTCACGTTAAAACTCTCTGGCATTTATATTCACTTAGCAAAACATAATTAAACAAACACAGAGAAAACACCAGAGTTGGATCTCATAAAACATGGCAGAAATTGGAAAAAGAAAATCTAACTGCATTTTATACAAATTCTGTTTTCATAATCTGAGTGTGTTTATAACTATAGAGCTTTGGCACAGACTTTCTTAATTTCCCCACAAAGACAATAGTTCCTCTTTTGTGCCCAGCAAAACTGCCTTCTATTTTAGTAAACCTGGCAGAGCTCAAAAATTTGTATATGCAACCTTAAAATATAACTGATCACCCTTGTGCCTAATCTGACATTTCACTAATTTGAATAATACCACCTTTGATTAGATATTTCTCTTTTGTTTTGTCACTTATGCTTATGATTTCAGTGCCACTTTGCATGGCCGGCAGAAAGATGTCTTCTACTAAACAAGCTGGCTCTCTCCTACTCTCTACTGCCTGCCGAGATTACAGCCACAAATCAAGCGTCTTCCTCCTAGATGCACTGTCTCCGGCTCAGCTACCGATCGCCACACACAGATTGCAGCTTCACAGCCAAAGCCAGCCAGCACTGATCTCGCAAAATGTTCTTTTAATTTGCTTCCGTCTTCTTCTATTCAATCTTTTTCTGGCCCTCCTCCTCCTTTCTTCTTTCTCTGTCTTATCACTCCCTCTCCATTCACCTCCCTTTGCACATATTTTCATAACATCTCCACCAACCTTCATGCCCCCTGCTGTGAGATAACCAATCAATCCAACACCTCCCTTTTTAGCTAACACCCCAGTAATTTCCCAAAACCCTTTCTGCTTTTCAACAATAACCTTCTCCCACATAGCTATTATTAAGTGGAATGAGCTGCCCGCAAATCTGAGAGCAGATCCAACTTATTTAAGCTTCAGGAACAAACTTAAAACCTTCCTCTTTAAATATTAGCACCAGAACTCTGACTTAACCACTTAGGTAATGACACTAAAGCCCACTTATCTATGTTGTCCCGTTACTCAGTCCTTTGTTTTCATGTAATGCATTCTGATGCCTGTGGGCTGCAGTGCTATACAAATATATAAATAAAAATAAAATAGATAAATAGAGCACTCATTATCCTGGATGAATGTGTAACATTTCATATGCTGACCATCCTATACGAACAAGGGAGTGTTTTTTTTCTAGTGCACGTTCTGCTGTTGTCCACTTGCCCCACGCACATTGCTGCTCAGCATTCAATTTGTACATTCATTTTCTAAGCCAACGTTGGGGAACAAGTTCATGCACCCCACAGCCTGCAGCTGGGCTATGGCCTAAATCCCAGTCTAGTTACTAGTCCCTTTAGTTTGTTGAGGTTAAATATTAGTGGATTAGTAGTTAGTCATGTTCATTGTTAGTAGCCTACACTACACTGCGCTGAGCCAAATCATGCCTGACATCAGCACTAAGTCACACACCTATAGTGCACCTTAACACAAATTAAGTCAGTGGCATGCTAAAATGAATACACAATTGAAATGTGTGCACTAATTATCCCTACATTATGCACATGCCAAATCCAAAACTCAAACACAAACTCAGTATTATTATTATTATTATTATTATTATTATTATTATTATTATTATTATTATTATTATTATTACATCTATCATGGTAATCACCTCTGTGGAAATCTTTGAACATTTAATATATTAGCTGCATGAAATTCATGCACATGGCTCATTTTAATGTATACATTCCTCCAAGGCTTCTTTTGGCCAGCGAGAGTGAGGGATCTGGTTCTCAAAAGTGGGAACCATGAGTGCTGTCCAATGGAACATTGTATAGACATGATCAACAACATGTCTCAAACAAAGGAAGCAGCAGAAGGAACATGGTTCGCAGTAGAGAAATCCAAGTTAATGAAATACTGCCCTGTGTCAGAATAGGAGGACCAGAGAGTGTATTAACTAAACACAATTGCAATCTTGTTTCTGCATACCAATTAAGGAGTGTCCCAAAGAGTCTTCTAGACAAGCAGTCTAGTAAAGATTATTTCATTAGTGCGTGGATTACGAATCCTCACAACCACCTTTGCATAATAAATCAATCATGAATTGCAGATATTGGAATACAATTCTTATCTCTGCAAGGAGTTCTCCCATAGTCAGACCTCTTACTATCCTCCATAATCCATTGGTTACCACTACCCGGCTTGCGCAAGTCAAATAGTGTGAAAAGGGCCTCACGGACCTCCCTGAAAAATCACATAACCGCTCGTGCCAGCCAAATCATGTTGAAAGGTCTTCACATGTGTTGATGGGTTTAGGGGGTCCCCTGTGGTGTGGGCTGCCTGTAGGGTATGGCCATGGGTGTTGGGGGGGTCCCTTGTGGTGTGGGCTGTCTGCAGGGCATGGCCACAGGTGTAGGGGGTCCCCTGTATTGTGGGCTGCCTGCAGGGCATGGTCATGGGTGTTGTGGGCTGCCTGCGGGGCATGGACATGGTGTAGGGGGGGTCCCTTGTGTACCCCAACACCCATGACCATGCCCCGCATGCGGCCCACAACAGAGGGGACCCTCCAACACCTGTCACCATACCCTGCAGGCTGCCCACACCACAAGGGATCCCCCAACGCCCATGGCCATGCCCCACAGGCAGCCACCAACACAGGGGACCCACAAAACCTGTCACCATAACCTGCAGGCACCCCATCACCCGTGACCATACCCTGAAGGCAGCCCACACCACAGGCAGCCCACCCCTACACTAGTGGCCATGCCCTGCAGGCAGCCCACACCACAAGGGATCACCCAACACCCATGACCATGCCCCACATGCAGCCCCACCACAGGGGACCCCCTACATCCATGATCATGCCCCGCAGGCAGCCCATCAACCGTGACCATGTCCTGCAGGCAGCCCACATCACAAGGGACCCCACAACACCCATGACCATACCCTGCAGGCAGCCCATCACCCGTGACCATACCCTGAAGGCAGCCCACACCACAGGGGACCCCCCTACACTAGTGGCCATGCCCTGCAGGCAGCCCAGACCACAAGGGATCACCCAACACCCATGACCATGCCCCACATGCAGCCCCACCACAGGGGACCCCCTACATCCATGACCATGCCCCGCAGGCAGCCCATCAACCGTGACCATGTCCTGCAGGCAGCCCACATCACAAGGGACCCCACAACACCCATGACCATACCCTGCAGGCAGCCCATCACCTGTGACCATGCCCCGCAGGCAGCCCACATGGCACCATACACTGCAGACAGGCCCTGCCTCATGTCCCCCCACCACTGATGGCAACCTGCAGCAGGCCTGCCTCATGTCCCCACACCAGTGACGGCCACCTGCAGGCAGGCCCCGCTTCATGTTGTCCCACCAATGATGGCAACCTGCAAGCAGACCCTGCCTCATGTCCCCCCACCAGTGACAGCAACCTGCAGACAGGCCCCGCCTCATGTCCCCCCACCCCCACCAGTGACAGCAACCTGCAGGCAGGCCCTGCCTCATGTCCCCCCACCAGTGACAGCAACCTGCAGGCAGGCTCCTTCTCATGTCCCCCGACCCCCACCAGTGACGGCAACCTGCAGGCAGGCCCTGCCTCATGTCCCCCCACCAGTGTCAGCAAACTGCAGGCAGGCCCCTCCTCATGTCCCCCACCCCCACCAGTGATGGCAACCTGCAGGCAGGCCCCACCTCATGTCCACCCACCCCCACCAGTGATGACAACCTGCAGGCAGACCCCGCCTCATGACCCCCCACCAGTGACGGCAACCTGCAAGCAGACTCTGCCTCATGTACCCCACCAGAGATGGCAACCTGCAGGCAGGCCCCGCCTCATGTCCCCCACCCCCCTCAGTGACGGCAACCTGCAGGCAGGCCCCAACACACATCCCCCCAACACATTGGGCCTCATTACACGGATGGCGGTAAGGGTTTACCGGTACCAGTATTTTACTGGTACCGGTAAATCCTTACCACCTTACTACGAGGTCCCTTTGCGGGTTGGGAAATTTAACGCCTGCTTTTTGCAGGCATTAAAAACCAACCCGCAAAGGGATCAGTGGAGCTAATTACGATACCGCAATTTGCGGTACGTAATTAGCGCCTTCCCCATTCCCATAGAGCCCTATGGGGCAAAAATGGGAATGGGGAAGGGCAATGGTGGAAGGGGGAAATACCGCCCCGCTAACCTTGGAATGGGGCGGTAATTCCCCTTTCCACCAAGGCGGTGTCAGTATTTTACCGGCATGAACCATGGCGCTAATAGCGCCATGGTTCACCGCCATCCGTGTAATGATGCCCATTGTCTCAACATGCATTTATAAATGAAATTTCCACCAAAATGCCACCACATGCTGCCCCCCACAGTGGAACTCAACAACCATCCATCAGTCATGCTCCCCAAAACATGCCCCATGCCATGTGAATCACAATACATCACATGCATGACTGCAAACACATCAAAAACATTGATGAACAGCAGGGGCACGTAATGTAGCAAGTGAAGAGTCACACATGCACCAAACCATTGAGAGCAGACACCACTTACATTTGAATGAATGAAAATGTATTAACACTTTGAAAACACACTAAATAAAAAATAAACATGGAAATGAAATTAATGCAAATGAAAATGAAATGCAAATCAAAAATGATTCTGATAATCAATAAAAAAGCAAATCCAGAAAGTGGTCCATGTCCAAGGTCAGTCCTCCTGTTCCAAATGTAAATCAGAAAATAAACCATTAATCCTTGGTGATATTAAAAAGAAAAAAAAAACAACAATGTCCAACTATATACAAGGATGTAGGGTCCATGATCCCAAAAGTCAAAACAATATACCCCAAAAACCCTATGTACAAATCAGGGAGCTAAGTCTGTGGACTCCCAATAATAAATAAATAAAGGAAACCTAACACTACAGAACTATAAACAGGGGCAGCGGGCTAGTCCTTTGACTCACTGATGTTACCAAGAGTCTGGGCCATCCCAGAGGCGGTACGTAGCTCTATCCTCGAGGGCTCGCAGGGACTCTGTCATGCTCCTCTCAAACTCCCTGCGAGTCTCCTCAAGGTACTCTGATCACCTCTCTGCCCGACGCCATGGTGAGTTGTGCCCTCCGTGCCCGCCACCGCTCTGCATCTATTTGCTGGCCCATCTGCTGCCACACAGAAGACACACTTGTTCCTGGGTTCTCGTGCCCATCAGCCTATGCCCACCCTTGTGATGTTGTTGGCCTTGAGTCCTGATGCCGCCTACGTTGAGCCTGCTGCTGCCAATGTGCCCTGTGCCTGCACCACCAGGACTGTGTCTGGGATGATGACAACCCACGGGGCAGTCGTGCATGAGCCCTGCTGGAAGGTGACTGCACAACTTCCATTGCCAGGCATGGCTGCAGGTGCGCACTGATGCAATCGAAGAATCATGGACAGGATTAGGCAGAGGCCCGTCTGTGGTGACCTGCGCTGCCTCCTGCCCTTGCCCCTGGAATGCAACAATTGCACCTGTGGCATCACCCCGTCCACGCCCCATGTGCTGTTCTGATGCGGCATCCTCCTCGTCCACCACCAACATGGATGATATCAGATTGCCCCTGTGGGGGCTCACCCGTCCCACCTGCTGCCGAGGAGCCCACTTCCAACTTCGGCTTCTTGTGCCTCCCCTCAGCAGCTGTGGCCGTTCTTGCGGACGCGGTACCAGTGTCCTCGCTCCCAGAAGATGTTGTAACCTGGGAAGAGGACTGGGCCTTGCGTCTCAGCCTGGACCTGTTTGAGGGTCCTGGATCTGAAGTCCTCCCAGAGCTTCTGGACATGATTGTAGTTGCGGGGTGCCATCCCCTGCGTGTTGATGGCAATCACGATATCCGTCCAGATCCTACTCCGTCATTCCTTGCCGAGGCGCAATGTTGAGAAGAGGGCATCATAAAGATGCCCCAGGACTTGCTCCACCAGGATGCTAACTTCATTGGGAATGAAGCTGGCAGGCCTCTGTCTCCCTGCCGGGGGGATGCAACGGGCCCCAGATGTTGCTTGGTCTGAAATGGCAACCCCAGAGCCAGGTGTCGGTGGGCAACTGGTTCCTGGGGCTGGGATGTGGAGCAATGTTACAGCAGTCGGGAGTCTTCTGTGTCAGCAGCGGTGGTCTCAGCAACAGGATCCCTGGCAATGGCTTCTGTGCAGGTACCAAATTGCAGGGCATGTAGTCAGCAGGTGCACTGAATGGGCTGGCAGCAGCAGATGGCTCGTAGGAGGCAGCTTGGGGTGTTGGGGGGCCTTGTGGGCAGGAGCGTGGTCTTCCATGTTTGTCGCCTAGCTAGCTTGATGCAGAGTGACTCTGCTTGTGCATAAATGGTGCCTTAGCGTATAATTCAGTTTGCTGTACGTGCTTTCCGTGGGGATCAATGGGTGTGATATTTCTTCTTGTGGGTACACACGCGATATCGATATCTTCACTACGGTTACAGTTTTGACGGGGGCGTTGCCTGTGCATGTGTTTTTCTTTTTCATTCAAGGCAGACGGTGAGTTTTTATCCCAATGTGGTTGCCCCTGAGTGTCGCGTACACCATTTCTGATGTCAGAGCCTCTGTGTTCCACACATAGGCATGTTTTGTGTTCCTGGGTGCCATAGCATACTGCAGGATGTTTATTCCATGCACGTCGGCTAGCGAGGGGCCGCATGCACATTTTATTTTGTTTTTGGGGTGCTGGAGCATTGCATGTCCCATCATTTTTTTCCCAGGGGTCACAGTCAGCCTCGCAGGAGCACAAGGGTATGTTTACCATCACGTACCCTGCCCCCTTCACCCCAATTGCCCAGGACAATTGTGTGCACCTCCCATTTGCACTAGTCCATCAGTGCCTTGTTTAGGAGGCCACCAAGTGGTTACAGTGGCAAATCTGGGCAAGGGTGGCCAGGGAGTCCAGAGAGGCCAAGGTGGCAGCAGTGGGGGACATGGGCAGGGTGGTCCACAAGAGCAGGATGTCCAGGCACATGCTGGGACAGCTATTCCCCCCCCAGCAGGCCAGGGTGATGCAGCTGCTGTGGACATCCCCAGCACCCATCTGACCCGACAGGCAGTGTCATCTGCTGTCACGAACCCCAAGGTTGTGGAAGCTGCAGGTGCAGCTGCGGCTACCACCACCCAGGCTTGGGGTCAGCCAACACGGGCTGTGTTGGCACATGTACAAGAAGACTCCCAGGCAGATTTCTGTGTCGGGAAGGCCAAGGCATGTGTGGCTAAGGTTGCTGTGACCAAGCCACGTGTTTCTGGGTAAGTGGTGACATCTACTGCCCTGAGCAGCCAGGTGGTGGAAGCTGCAGGGGCAGATGCAGCTGACACCACCCTGGCTGTGAGTCAACCAGCCAGGACTGTGTTGGTCATGGCCGTTGCCACCTAGGCAGTCATGGCACTGGGTTATGGCAACAGCACCCAGCAGCCAATGCCTTCAGTCAGACCTTCCGTTGCCTTGCCATTGCCTGCTCCCATTGGCCAGTCCACCTGCGCTCCTGACCCTACTGGCCTGAGCGGCAGAAGCCACTCAGGGCCTGCACCACCAACCAAGAGGGGGAAGCATGTTCCTGCACTAGAGGCTGGGTCCGCCAGACACGGCTCAGGCCTCCGGCATGTCAAGGAAGAAGACTTTCAATGGGGTGGAACTGGATGCACATCCGGGCTACGTGCCGGGACACGACCGTGAAATGCTGGTGACAGCAGGGTGCAAAACACTACACCTGCCCAGCGTAAGGCCCACTGGCAGTGCATCGTGGAACGTGTCAGCACAATGAGATTTGAGAAGCGCACTGCTGATGATTGCTATAAGCATTGGCATGACCTCCGACGCTGAGCAAAAAACAAGCAGGCTTCTAATTAGGCCTCTACTCTTGTCACTGGCAGTGGTCCAGCACCAGTGGACGATGAACTCACTACGCACGAGGCGATTGCTGCAGGGTTCAGCAATGAGGTTCAGATCCAAGGAGTGGGAGATGTGCTGGATTATGATGCAATGTCTGGTGAGTGTTGATGTGTGTATGTCCAGGCCATGTGTATTTTGCTTTGGTGATGTGTTGTGATTGACTGTCATTTCACGCAATGTAGCCATGGCTGTCATGTATGACCCATGCGTTGCTTCACTGATACCTGCTTGTTGTGATGCAGCCTGCATCCATGCCATGTGCTGCAAATGGAGTCAATCCCCATCACCACACCTTCACCCTCCTTACATGGCAATCACTCAGCAGCATCATTAGTCCATGTTCTTGCTCCCAGACATGTTTGTGGATGGCTTGTGATGATCTTCCACTCAACACTGACTGATGTATTTGTGAGGTCACCCTACAAGCTGGTCCTCCTCAGGGGCATGCTTCCTTGCCTCTCTATCCCCCAGCAGATCACTGTCTCCATGGTACTAGTGATTCACATGTTGGAATACTGCAACGGCCTGTTTCCAAAATATGTGGATATGCACACTTCCCTCTGCAACTCTGCCAGACCTGTGTGGTGTGGTACATCCTTTGTCCTTGATGCAGGGTGTCTCACTCGGACTGTGGATGGCACAGGCTCACAGTGGACATGAGTGTTAATTCATGGTCCATGTGCATTCCCAGTAAGCCCCTACGGGTCCGTGTCGAGATATCCATTCTACTCCATCTCCCGTATTTCATCCATCTCATGGTATTTTCTTATCCCTCTCATACTCATTCAGGGTCAGTTCCTCATCATGCCCATTTTTGGGGTGTCCTTGTCTGTGTCAAGCGGAAGCCTCCCTCTGGTACAGCCTCCCTGCCTCTATGCAACTGGTGTTGTGGCTTCTCCATGTCTGGGTGAACTTGTGATGATTCCTCATGTTTTGTGCTTTCTGTCCTACACTCATCTGCTTTAGTCTCAGATTACTGAGATGATGCAATTGGCACATGCCCACAATGTCTGCTACAACACAGTACTCTGATCCACCATTCTGAGCCATGCACTGCCTCCCAGCCATTCCCCGAACTTGGGGGTAGGGGGGGTTACTGTACCGCTGCAACCAACTGCCAACACTTTGCACATGATGACTGCACTTGCCCTTACACTGCCATCATGACATGACATTGACATTGACATTACAGCATTTGTTATTATATTGATGATTGAGGCCATACACATGTACTGCACTGCACCCACACACTTCTGAGCCCTGTTTCACCCTTCTGCATGCCTATTCACTTGTGTGATGTCAAAGTGACCTAGCATTGATGTATCCATGTGCCTTCCCTCAATGTATTGCAACACTAGCTTTGTTGCATCCTGTGACACATGTCCTTTTTGTTGTAGTGATTTGCATGTACTGTATGGTGACATGCATTTTACATGTCTTTGACTTCCATCTCGGGCTGATTGACAGTTCTGCCATGGCTATGCTATGTGACATCTGTTTGTTGGCATCTGTCATTTTTGTGTAAGGTCTATGACAGGCAGAAGCTTGTGTGTGATGTACATGTTTTGGCTTCACATTTGACATTCATCCATGTTTGCTTTCAAGGTCCCCTTCCATTTCATTGCCACTGCGTGCATGCCGGAGTTTGTGTCATGTGTGACATATGTTGGCTGTCAACATTGTGATGCCTATGTGTGTGGTATATGCTGTTGACATGTTTGCTCATGTGTTCTTTTGTTTTTTTGCAGTGAAGATGATGAGGCACTGGGAGCAGAGGTGGAGGAGGAGATGGCAGAGAGGGCGGCAGGTTCAAGGCACAAACCAGGCACCAGTACAGTGTATGGTGTGCTAGCCCATGAGCATCCATTGGTGCTCCAGACCATCCTGTCCAGGGCTGGCTCTGGGTACACCTCTGAGGATCTCTTTGCCTTTAATGCCGAATTGGCTATTGATCCATCCATGCCATTGGTGTGGTGCATTGTGCTGAACATATCTTGGAAATGACGCATCCTAGCGCCTTGAAACGTGGTTTTCAAGGTCCCTAGACCGTTGAGCTTTGTTTTTGCATTGAGACACTTAAAGCAAGCTTTATCTGGTCCTTCTAGGACTACATTGTTTTTTGGCTGATTTCAGGCATCCGTTTTATGTGTGAAGGGGCTGAAATCTGGGGAGGGTGTGGGTGTCCAAATGTATTTATTTTGTATTTATTTTCCATTTGTACAAGCTCACAAAACCATTGGGCATCTAGGCAATGGTTACAGACATGATGAAAAAAATTAGTACATATAGTATAGGGTCAATTGAACAGGTGTGTCTTGAGATTTTTCCTGAACAGAGGGAAGGTGAAGTCATAGATTGTTTGAGAAGTTAGCAGCCACCACTGGAAAGCTGGTCCCCCCAGGTCTTTTGCATCTGAACCACGGAGTGAAGAGGCAGTGGCTGTGTGTGGATGACAGGTCTGGCAGGCATGCATTTATTGCGTCTCTGAACAAGGTATGAAGGGGCGTTGTTTGACAGGCAGTGATGGGTGATAGATATGATTTTGAATTTACTTATTTCCTGTTCAGGGAGCCAGCCAGTGGACAGATCTCCTGGCTTCAGACGTGCTTAGGTCTAGCACAGCACAGACAACATTATTTTGGATCACTTGGAGCCTTTTTAAGTATTTTTCAGAAGTGCCAGAGAGTAGGCCATTGCAATAGTCCAACTTAGATCCAGTAATGTCTGCAGGGCCCTAACAAGTAACAATGCCAAAGTTGGTGCAGATTTGTGGAACATAGTGGAATTGTATAAGGAACAAACTAACTGATGTTCTGCTTTATTTATATAGAGATAGTAAAATAGGACCGGGTTAATTGAGTCATTGGCCTGTCTGCAAGCTGCTAGTACAGTCAATGCATTTTTTCTGTCCTAAATTCAGAGCATTGTTCCGAGTAGCTGTAATTCTGATTAAGATAATACATTGTTAATCTAAGTGAAAATTAAGTAGTGTTATGTTTAATCTTTCTCTTTGAGAGCTGTTCAACTGTTTTCTGCAAGTACATGTTTTTATATTAGTTTTCTTTTGTCGGTTTTCATTTATTTTTATATTTTCTGTAAAAAGTTCTGTCTTTGAAGAAGCAATTGTCTTGTAATTTAATATCTTCGAGGTATGTTAAGCAGAGTAGAGAATTTCATTTTTAGTTACATTTTGTTTGTATATTTACTTTTTCAAAAAGAGGCATTTTTTCAAATGTTCTAAACAAATAGTTTTTTTTCCAGTTTTTCAGTGATTGAATACGTTGCAGTTAGCTAAAGCAGAGTACAGATTTATCTTTTAATCTGATATTTTGTTACATGTTCGGTGCATGTTAAAATCATTCTCGGGTCATAGGTCTCTGTTGTTTCATTGCTAGCCACAGCTTGACATTGACCTGCCGTGGGAAACAAACACTAAACAGACACCAACCAAAGTGCAGAAACCATCTGCTATACTGCATCTTTCCCCCTAAACACGTGAGCTTGTAGACTACTATTGTGTGGAAATGCCTTCTGGTGAGGATGTAACAGACCAGTTTTTTAATTATAAAACAATAAAAATGATTAGGGTTAATATGGCTCAGAAAGGGTGGGCTGTTAAACAGACCTCCCTCTCAGAAGTCTCCATGCGAAAAGCCTATGAGAACACATATGCTAGGATGCCTCTGTCTCCTGTTCTGCAGCACATGATCTTCAGTGGCACAGAGTAGATGCAAAAGTTTCATGCGCCATGTTTGACAGCTGCTGCCACAGCAATGTCACTGCAGATAGACACAAAATGTAAATCTGCACCTCCAATCCAACATCATCATACTTTTGATAAACTGTCACCAGTCGGCGGGGTAATTTCTAATAATAGGCTATACCTGTCTTTGATATGGTGGCTGAGGGTGCACACAATCATTAAATATATTTTGGTTTGGTATCAAACTCATGAAAACACATTGAGCTCATCTCAGCTATTGACATGCTGTGTGTACTCTTTTGAGACTACCTGTCCCTACTGGAGCCAGCAGAATAATATGCAGTGGGGATGCATTTCTTTGATATGTTATGAGGTCGGGTGACACCACTCTCCAGCACAGGAAACTCCCTGCAGAGGATCTCAGGGAACATAGCTTAAAAGAGGCACACGAAAACAAAAGGGCAAGACTCACACCAGTTTGCTGCATATCAAAGGGCATTTGAAGGTTTAGGCTTTGCAAGCGCCAGAAGTAGACAGTCAGAGAGAGCTGAAGGAATGGATGAATGGCTCCTGTAGCTAGGTTTTCTGTGGACTTATCTTTCCTTTCTGTCTCTTCTCCTTCACTTCCTGCATAGAAAAGCACTTTCGGTAAGATGTAAGAAGATAAACATAATTTTACAGGGATTGGAACACTTAAACAAGGCTTGCTTTCATTATTACTATCATTATTGTCTGGAATTCGCTGCCCACTGACTTCCGCAATATTGACTTGTTGCCCCTGTTCTGGGAAAAACTGAAATCTTTCTTGTTTCAATATTCTGTCCTGCTGGATGTTCTATACATTTGCTACCACTGTTACCGCATCTGTGCCAGGATGAAGTTTCTGCCTGGTTCCTTATGGATATTGTAAGGAATTTTATCTAGGCCCTATGATTCTCTGTTTTTGGTATGCTAAAGCATGGGAAATAGCTCAGTATTATAATCTTTTTACATGGGACGTTTTGGTGAGGACAATGCTAGACTTAGTGCTACGCTGAGCACACTACATGTTGGCACTGACAGTTCAGATGTACCCGGCTCCACACTCTATATATCACGAAAATCTTTAAAAAAAATAAACCAACAGTGTCCTATCTGTAGGTTTATGGGTGCCTTTGGCGGATGAAAGGAGACCAGTATAAAAGCAACACCCACACAACAAGAGACCACACAGGGCTTTCACGTTAAAACTCTCTGGCATTTATATTCACTTAGCAAAACATAATTAAACAAACACAGAGAAAACACCAGAGTTGGATCTCATAAAACATGGCAGAAATTGGAAAAAGAAAATCTAACTGCATTTTATACAAATTCTGTTTTCATAATCTGAGTGTGTTTATAACTATAGAGCTTTGGCACAGACTTTCTTAATTTCCCCACAAAGACAATAGTTCCTCTTTTGTGCCCAGCAAAACTGCCTTCTATTTTAGTAAACCTGGCAGAGCTCAAAAATTTGTATATGCAACCTTAAAATATAACTGATCACCCTTGTGCCTAATCTGACATTTCACTAATTTGAATAATACCACCTTTGATTAGATATTTCTCTTTTGTTTTGTCACTTATGCTTATGATTTCAGTGCCACTTTGCATGGCCGGCAGAAAGATGTCTTCTACTAAACAAGCTGGCTCTCTCCTACTCTCTACTGCCTGCCGAGATTACAGCCACAAATCAAGCGTCTTCCTCCTAGATGCACTGTCTCCGGCTCAGCTACCGATCGCCACACACAGATTGCAGCTTCACAGCCAAAGCCAGCCAGCACTGATCTCGCAAAATGTTCTTTTAATTTGCTTCCGTCTTCTTCTATTCAATCTTTTTCTGGCCCTCCTCCTCCTTTCTTCTTTCTCTGTCTTATCACTCCCTCTCCATTCACCTCCCTTTGCACATATTTTCATAACATCACCACCAACCTTCATGCCCCCTGCTGTGAGATAACCAATCAATCCAACACCTCCCTTTTTAGCTAACACCCCAGTAATTTCCCAAAACCCTTTCTGCTTTTCAACAATAACCTTCTCCCACATAGCTATTATTAAGTGGAATGAGCTGCCCGCAAATCTGAGAGCAGATCCAACTTATTTAAGCTTCAGGAACAAACTTAAAACCTTCCTCTTTAAATATTAGCACCAGAACTCTGACTTAACCACTTAGGTAATGACACTAAAGCCCACTTATCTATGTTGTCCCGTTACTCAGTCCTTTGTTTTCATGTAATGCATTCTGATGCCTGTGGGCTGCAGTGCTATACAAATATATAAATAAAAATAAAATAGATAAATAGAGCACTCATTATCCTGGATGAATGTGTAACATTTCATATGCTGACCATCCTATACGAACAAGGGAGTGTTTTTTTTCTAGTGCACGTTCTGCTGTTGTCCACTTGCCCCACGCACATTGCTGCTCAGCATTCAATTTGTACATTCATTTTCTAAGCCAACGTTGGGGAACAAGTTCATGCACCCCACAGCCTGCAGCTGGGCTATGGCCTAAATCCCAGTCTAGTTACTAGTCCCTTTAGTTTGTTGAGGTTAAATATTAGTGGATTAGTAGTTAGTCATGTTCATTGTTAGTAGCCTACACTACACTGCGCTGAGCCAAATCATGCCTGACATCAGCACTAAGTCACACACCTATAGTGCACCTTAACACAAATTAAGTCAGTGGCATGCTAAAATGAATACACAATTGAAATGTGTGCACTAATTATCCCTACATTATGCACATGCCAAATCCAAAACTCAAACACAAACTCAGTATTATTATTATTATTATTATTATTATTATTATTATTATTATTATTATTATTACATCTATCATGGTAATCACCTCTGTGGAAATCTTTGAACATTTAATATATTAGCTGCATGAAATTCATGCACATGGCTCATTTTAATGTATACATTCCTCCAAGGCTTCTTTTGGCCAGCGAGAGTGAGGGATCTGGTTCTCAAAAGTGGGAACCATGAGTGCTGTCCAATGGAACATTGTATAGTTAGAAGAGGACCATATGGACATGATCAACACCATGTCTCAAACAAAGGAAGCAGCAGAAGGAACATGGTTCGCAGTAGAGAAATCCAAGTTAATGAAATACTGCCCTGTGTCAGAATAGGAGGACCAGAGAGTGTATTAACTAAACACAATTGCAATCTTGTTTCTGCATACCAATTAAGGAGTGTCCCAAAGAGTCTTCTAGACAAGCAGTCTAGTAAAGATTATTTCATTAGTGCGTGGATTACGAATCCTCACAACCACCTTTGCATAATAAATCAATCATGAATTGCAGATATTGGAATACAATTCTTATCTCTGCAAGGAGTTCTCCCATAGTCAGACCTCTTACTATCCTCCATAATCCATTGGTTACCACTACCCGGCTTGCGCAAGTCAAATAGTGTGAAAAGGGCCTCACGTACCTCCCTGAAAAATCACATAACCGCTCGTGCCAGCCAAATCATGTTGAAAGGTCTTCACATGTGTTGATGGGTTTAGGGGGTCCCCTGTGGTGTGGGCTGCCTGTAGGGTATGGCCATGGGTGTTGGGGGGGTCCCTTGTGGTGTGGGCTGTCTGCAGGGCATGGCCACAGGTGTAGGGGGTCCCCTGTATTGTGGGCTGCCTGCAGGGCATGGTCATGGGTGTTGTGGGCTGCCTGCGGGGCATGGACATGGTGTAGGGGGGGTCCCTTGTGTACCCCAACACCCATGACCATGCCCCGCATGCGGCCCACAACAGAGGGGACCCTCCAACACCTGTCACCATACCCTGCAGGCTGCCCACACCACAAGGGATCCCCCAACGCCCATGGCCATGCCCCACAGGCAGCCACCAACACAGGGGACCCACAAAACCTGTCACCATAACCTGCAGGCACCCCATCACCCGTGACCATACCCTGAAGGCAGCCCACACCACAGGCAGCCCACCCCTACACTAGTGGCCATGCCCTGCAGGCAGCCCACACCACAAGGGATCACCCAACACCCATGACCATGCCCCACATGCAGCCCCACCACAGGGGACCCCTACATCCATGACCATGCCCCGCAGGCAGCCCATCAACCGTGACCATGTCCTGCAGGCAGCCCACATCACAAGGGACCCCACAACACCCATGACCATACCCTGCAGGCAGCCCATCACCCGTGACCATACCCTGAAGGCAGCCCACACCACAGGGGACCCCCCTACACTAGTGGCCATGCCCTGCAGGCAGCCCAGACCACAAGGGATCACCCAACACCCATGACCATGCCCCACATGCAGCCCCACCACAGGGGACCCCCTACATCCATGACCATGCCCCGCAGGCAGCCCATCAACCGTGACCATGTCCTGCAGGCAGCCCACATCACAAGGGACCCCACAACACCCATGACCATACCCTGCAGGCAGCCCATCACCTGTGACCATGCCCCGCAGGCAGCCCACATGGCACCATACACTGCAGACAGGCCCTGCCTCATGTCCCCCCACCACTGATGGCAACCTGCAGCAGGCCTGCCTCATGTCCCCACACCAGTGACGGCCACCTGCAGGCAGGCCCCGCTTCATGTTGTCCCACCAATGATGGCAACCTGCAAGCAGACCCTGCCTCATGTCCCCCCACCAGTGACAGCAACCTGCAGACAGGCCCCGCCTCATGTCCCCCCACCCCCACCAGTGACAGCAACCTGCAGGCAGGCCCTGCCTCATGTCCCCCCACCAGTGACAGCAACCTGCAGGCAGGCTCCTTCTCATGTCCCCCGACCCCCACCAGTGACGGCAACCTGCAGGCAGGCCCTGCCTCATGTCCCCCCACCAGTGTCAGCAAACTGCAGGCAGGCCCCTCCTCATGTCCCCCACCCCCACCAGTGATGGCAACCTGCAGGCAGGCCCCACCTCACGTCCCCCACGAGTGACGGCAACCTGCAGGCAGGCCCCACCTCATGTCCACCCACCCCCACCAGTGATGACAACCTGCAGGCAGACCCCGCCTCATGACCCCCCACCAGTGACGGCAACCTGCAAGCAGACTCTGCCTCATGTACCCCACCAGAGATGGCAACCTGCAGGCAGGCCCCGCCTCATGTCCCCCACCCCCCTCAGTGACGGCAACCTGCAGGCAGGCCCCAACACACATCCCCCCAACACATTGGGCCTCATTACACGGATGGCGGTAAGGGTTTACCGGTACCAGTATTTTACTGGTACCGGTAAATCCTTACCACCTTACTACGAGGTCCCTTTGCGGGTTGGGAAATTTAACGCCTGCTTTTTGCAGGCATTAAAAACCAACCCGCAAAGGGATCAGTGGAGCTAATTACGATACCGCAATTTGCGGTACGTAATTAGCGCCTTCCCCATTCCCATAGAGCCCTATGGGGCAAAAATGGGAATGGGGAAGGGCAATGGTGGAAGGGGGAAATACCGCCCCGCTAACCTTGGAATGGGGCGGTAATTCCCCTTTCCACCAAGGCGGTGTCAGTATTTTACCGGCATGAACCATGGCGCTAATAGCGCCATGGTTCACCGCCATCCGTGTAATGATGCCCATTGTCTCAACATGCATTTATAAATGAAATTTCCACCAAAATGCCACCACATGCTGCCCCCCACAGTGGAACTCAACAACCATCCATCAGTCATGCTCTCCAAAACATGCCCCATGCCATGTGAATCACAATACATCACATGCATGACTGCAAACACATCAAAAACATTGATGAACAACAGGGGCACGTAATGTAGCAAGTGAAGAGTCACACATGCACCAAACCATTGAGAGCAGACACCACTTACATTTGAATGAATGAAAATGTATTAACACTTTGAAAACACACTAAATAAAAAATAAACATGGAAATGAAATTAATGCAAATGAAAATGAAATGCAAATCAAAAATGATTCTGATAATCAATAAAAAAGCAAATCCAGAAAGTGGTCCATGTCCAAGGTCAGTCCTCCTGTTCCAAATGTAAATCAGAAAATAAACCATTAATCCTTGGTGATATTAAAAAGAAAAAAAAAACAACAATGTCCAACTATATACAAGGATGTAGGGTCCATGATCCCAAAAGTCAAAACAATATACCCCAAAAACCCTATGTACAAATCAGGGAGCTAAGTCTGTGGACTCCCAATAATAAATAAATAAAGGAAACCTAACACTACAGAACTATAAACAGGGGCAGCGGGCTAGTCCTTTGACTCACTGATGTTACCAAGAGTCTGGGCCATCCCAGAGGCGGTACGTAGCTCTATCCTCGAGGGCTCGCAGGGACTCTGTCATGCTCCTCTCAAACTCCCTGCGAGTCTCCTCAAGGTACTCTGATCACCTCTCTGCCCGACGCCATGGTGAGTTGTGCCCTCCGTGCCCGCCACCGCTCTGCATCTATTTGCTGGCCCATCTGCTGCCACACAGAAGACACACTTGTTCCTGGGTTCTCGTGCCCATCAGCCTATGCCCACCCTTGTGATGTTGTTGGCCTTGAGTCCTGATGCCGCCTACGTTGAGCCTGCTGCTGCCAATGTGCCCTGTGCCTGCACCACCAGGACTGTGTCTGGGATGATGACAACCCACGGGGCAGTCGTGCATGAGCCCTGCTGGAAGGTGACTGCACAACTTCCATTGCCAGGCATGGCTGCAGGTGCGCACTGATGCAATCGAAGAATCATGGACAGGATTAGGCAGAGGCCCGTCTGTGGTGACCTGCGCTGCCTCCTGCCCTTGCCCCTGGAATGCAACAATTGCACCTGTGGCATCACCCCGTCCACGCCCCATGTGCTGTTCTGATGCGGCATCCTCCTCGTCCACCACCAACATGGATGATATCAGATTGCCCCTGTGGGGGCTCACCCGTCCCACCTGCTGCCGAGGAGCCCACTTCCAACTTCGGCTTCTTGTGCCTCCCCTCAGCAGCTGTGGCCGTTCTTGCGGACGCGGTACCAGTGTCCTCGCTCCCAGAAGATGTTGTAACCTGGGAAGAGGACTGGGCCTTGCGTCTCAGCCTGGACCTGTTTGAGGGTCCTGGATCTGAAGTCCTCCCAGAGCTTCTGGACATGATTGTAGTTGCGGGGTGCCATCCCCTGCGTGTTGATGGCAATCACGATATCCGTCCAGATCCTACTCCGTCATTCCTTGCCGAGGCGCAATGTTGAGAAGAGGGCATCATAAAGATGCCCCAGGACTTGCTCCACCAGGATGCTAACTTCATTGGGAATGAAGCTGGCAGGCCTCTGTCTCCCTGCCGGGGGGATGCAACTGGCCCCAGATGTTGCTTGGTCTGAAATGGCAACCCCAGAGCCAGGTGTCGGTGGGCAACTGGTTCCTGGGGCTGGGATGTGGAGCAATGTTACAGCAGTCGGGAGTCTTCTGTGTCAGCAGCGGTGGTCTCAGCAACAGGATCCCTGGCAATGGCTTCTGTGCAGGTACCAAATTGCAGGGCATGTAGTCAGCAGGTGCACTGAATGGGCTGGCAGCAGCAGATGGCTCGTAGGAGGCAGCTTGGGGTGTTGGGGGGCCTTGTGGGCAGGAGCGTGGTCTTCCATGTTTGTCGCCTAGCTAGCTTGATGCAGAGTGACTCTGCTTGTGCATAAATGGTGCCTTAGCGTATAATTCAGTTTGCTGTACGTGCTTTCCGTGGGGATCAATGGGTGTGATATTTCTTCTTGTGGGTACACACGCGATATCGATATCTTCACTACGGTTACAGTTTTGACGGGGGCGTTGCCTGTGCATGTGTTTTTCTTTTTCATTCAAGGCAGACGGTGAGTTTTTATCCCAATGTGGTTGCCCCTGAGTGTCGCGTACACCATTTCTGATGTCAGAGCCTCTGTGTTCCACACATAGGCATGTTTTGTGTTCCTGGGTGCCATAGCATACTGCAGGATGTTTATTCCATGCACGTCGGCTAGCGAGGGGCCGCATGCACATTTTATTTTGTTTTTGGGGTGCTGGAGCATTGCATGTCCCATCATTTTTTTCCCAGGGGTCACAGTCAGCCTCGCAGGAGCACAAGGGTATGTTTACCATCACGTACCCTGCCCCCTTCACCCCAATTGCCCAGGACAATTGTGTGCACCTCCCATTTGCACTAGTCCATCAGTGCCTTGTTTGGGAGGCCACCAAGTGGTTACAGTGGCAAATCTGGGCAAGGGTGGCCAGGGAGTCCAGAGAGGCCAAGGTGGCAGCAGTGGGGGACATGGGCAGGGTGGTCCACAAGAGCAGGATGTCCAGGCACATGCTGGGACAGCTATTCCCCCCCAGCAGGCCAGGGTGATGCAGCTGCTGTGGACATCCCCAGCACCCATCTGACCCGACAGGCAGTGTCATCTGCTGTCACGAACCCCAAGGTTGTGGAAGCTGCAGGTGCAGCTGCGGCTACCACCACCCAGGCTTGGGGTCAGCCAACACGGGCTGTGTTGGCACATGTACAAGAAGACTCCCAGGCAGATTTCTGTGTCGGGAAGGCCAAGGCATGTGTGGCTAAGGTTGCTGTGACCAAGCCACGTGTTTCTGGGTAAGTGGTGACATCTACTGCCCTGAGCAGCCAGGTGGTGGAAGCTGCAGGGGCAGATGCAGCTGACACCACCCTGGCTGTGAGTCAACCAGCCAGGACTGTGTTGGTCATGGCCGTTGCCACCTAGGCAGTCATGGCACTGGGTTATGGCAACAGCACCCAGCAGCCAATGCCTTCAGTCAGACCTTCCGTTGCCTTGCCATTGCCTGCTCCCATTGGCCAGTCCACCTGCGCTCCTGACCCTACTGGCCTGAGCGGCAGAAGCCACTCAGGGCCTGCACCACCAACCAAGAGGGGGAAGCATGTTCCTGCACTAGAGGCTGGGTCCGCCAGACACGGCTCAGGCCTCCGGCATGTCAAGGAAGAAGACTTTCAATGGGGTGGAACTGGATGCACATCCGGGCTACGTGCCGGGACACGACCGTGAAATGCTGGTGACAGCAGGGTGCAAAACACTACACCTGCCCAGCGTAAGGCCCACTGGCAGTGCATCGTGGAACGTGTCAGCACAATGAGATTTGAGAAGCGCACTGCTGATGATTGCTATAAGCATTGGCATGACCTCCGACGCTGAGCAAAAAACAAGCAGGCTTCTAATTAGGCCTCTACTCTTGTCACTGGCAGTGGTCCAGCACCAGTGGACGATGAACTCACTACGCACGAGGCGATTGCTGCAGGGTTCAGCAATGAGGTTCAGATCCAAGGAGTGGGAGATGTGCTGGATTATGATGCAATGTCTGGTGAGTGTTGATGTGTGTATGTCCAGGCCATGTGTATTTTGCTTTGGTGATGTGTTGTGATTGACTGTCATTTCACGCAATGTAGCCATGGCTGTCATGTATGACCCATGCGTTGCTTCACTGATACCTGCTTGTTGTGATGCAGCCTGCATCCATGCCATGTGCTGCAAATGGAGTCAATCCCCATCACCACACCTTCACCCTCCTTACATGGCAATCACTCAGCAGCATCATTAGTCCATGTTCTTGCTCCCAGACATGTTTGTGGATGGCTTGTGATGATCTTCCACTCAACACTGACTGATGTATTTGTGAGGTCACCCTACAAGCTGGTCCTCCTCAGGGGCATGCTTCCTTGCCTCTCTATCCCCCAGCAGATCACTGTCTCCATGGTACTAGTGATTCACATGTTGGAATACTGCAACGGCCTGTTTCCAAAATATGTGGATATGCACACTTCCCTCTGCAACTCTGCCAGACCTGTGTGGTGTGGTACATCCTTTGTCCTTGATGCAGGGTGTCTCACTCGGACTGTGGATGGCACAGGCTCACAGTGGACATGAGTGTTAATTCATGGTCCATGTGCATTCCCAGTAAGCCCCTACGGGTCCGTGTCGAGATATCCATTCTACTCCATCTCCCGTATTTCATCCATCTCATGGTATTTTCTTATCCCTCTCATACTCATTCAGGGTCAGTTCCTCATCATGCCCATTTTTGGGGTGTCCTCGTCTGTGTCAAGCGGAAGCCTCCCTCTGGTACAGCCTCCCTGCCTCTATGCAACTGGTGTTGTGGCTTCTCCATGTCTGGGTGAACTTGTGATGATTCCTCATGTTTTGTGCTTTCTGTCCTACACTCATCTGCTTTAGTCTCAGATTACTGAGATGATGCAATTGGCACATGCCCACAATGTCTGCTACAACACAGTACTCTGATCCACCATTCTGAGCCATGCACTGCCTCCCAGCCATTCCCCGAACTTGGGGGTAGGGGGGGTTACTGTACCGCTGCAACCAACTGCCAACACTTTGCACATGATGACTGCACTTGCCCTTACACTGCCATCATGACATGACATTGACATTGACATTACAGCATTTGTTATTATATTGATGATTGAGGCCATACACATGTACTGCACTGCACCCACACACTTCTGAGCCCTGTTTCACCCTTCTGCATGCCTATTCACTTGTGTGATGTCAAAGTGACCTAGCATTGATGTATCCATGTGCCTTCCCTCAATGTATTGCAACACTAGCTTTGTTGCATCCTGTGACACATGTCCTTTTTGTTGTAGTGATTTGCATGTACTGTATGGTGACATGCATTTTACATGTCTTTGACTTCCATCTCGGGCTGATTGACAGTTCTGCCATGGCTATGCTATGTGACATCTGTTTGTTGGCATCTGTCATTTTTGTGTAAGGTCTATGACAGGCAGAAGCTTGTGTGTGATGTACATGTTTTGGCTTCACATTTGACATGCATCCATGTTTGCTTTCAAGGTCCCCTTCCATTTCATTGCCACTGCGTGCATGCCAGAGTTTGTGTCATGTGTGACATATGTTGGCTGTCAACATTGTGATGCCTATGTGTGTGGTATATGCTGTTGACATGTTTGCTCATGTGTTCTTTTGTTTTTTTGCAGTGAAGATGATGAGGCACTGGGAGCAGAGGTGGAGGAGGAGATGGCAGAGAGGGCGGCAGGTTCAAGGCACAAACCAGGCACCAGTACAGTGTATGGTGTGCTAGCCCATGAGCATCCATTGGTGCTCCAGACCATCCTGTCCAGGGCTGGCTCTGGGTACACCTCTGAGGATCTCTTTGCCTTTAATGCCGAATTGGCTATTGATCCATCCATGCCATTGCAGGTAAGTGATTCTGCAGTGGATACTGTTCTACCCGACATAACTGCAGTGGGGGTATACCCCTCAAGGGGCCAGTCAGTGTTGGTGTGTCCGCATGTGGTGGTTACGGATGCAGGGCCACACTCCACAGCAGTTGCTCCTGTTCCTTGGGCAGCAGATCAACGGAGGAATGCAGTCCTACAGCCACAGGCAGCGCCAGCGCAGCATGGACCAGGTTTCCATGGGCCCAACAGGTGTGCTGTCCAGCAACGCAGTGGCTGTGCACCACCGGGGAACCCTGTGTGGGAGAATTCCATGTATGCCATTGCACAGCAACAGGGGGCATCATGTGAGATGATGGCTCAGGGTGTGGAATGTGTGGTTGATTCCATTCTCCCTCCTGAAAGACAAGTGGAGCTCCAGCAGCAGGCTATGTGGTCCAGGTGCCGCTCACACAAGCTGGACACGCTGGCTGCCAATAGGGACTGACGGGCTGAACTGGAGGCTCTGCGCACAGCCATTGCTTCCGAGGCAGAGGCTCACAGGGAGGCCCTGAGGGAAGAGAACATGTCCCTTAGAACTACTCAGGCTACACTTTTGATGAGCCAGGGTACACATGCGGAACAGTGGATGGAGAAGCTGGAATACGCCATCTCGGGTGAACTCCACGCAAGCTGTGAGGATGTCCATCTGTCACGTGAGGCCTTGCAGGCAGAATTCCATGCAACACGTGGGAGCTTACAGGAGGAACTCTGTGCTACATGTGAGGTGCTGCTTGGGGACCCCCGTGACGTCTTCCTGCAGGACCAGGCTTACCACACCCACATGCTTGCTGCCATGGACAGCAAAACCCTTAATGAAATATACTCAGTAATACAAGCATGGATGGCAAATCATGGACTTTGTCTCAATGACGAAAAAACTGAGCTGATCATCCTTGGCACTCACGCCAAACTTAAAAATCTAAATTCCGCATTCAAATCTTTCACTATAGATGGTAATTTCATCCCCGTTCAAATAATACTAAAACCCTTGGCATCTACATTGATACCACCTTATCCTTTTCCAAACAAACTAATGCAGTAGCATCATCAGCCGCTTACACCTGCAAGCTGATCACTGCATGTAGGCTGTTCATCTCTTCACCCAATTGCATTACTCTTGCTAGAGCATTAGTCCTATCCAAAATAGACTACTGTAATGCCTTTACCTAAGCACTAGCCACAAAAATATCAACAAACTACAAGTAATTCAAAATAATGCCATCAGGGCTGCCCTCAACATCCCTAAAAAGGCGCATATCTCTGAGACTAGACGCAAGTTACATTGGCTCCCAGTAGAGCACAGAATATCCCGCAAAACTTTGGCCCTCACACACAAAGCCAGGGCCAACCTTGCACCAGCCTACCTCACCAACCAACTTACACCTCACACATCATCAAGACCACTTAGAGCAGCACAAGCTAACACTATGTCCATACCGAGATTCAAACTCAATAACTCGGGTGGAGCTAGCTTCCCTGTACAAGCCTCTAAACTATGGAACACACTCCCTGTGATTTTAAGGGCAGAACCTTCATTTCACCTTTTCAAACACAACACGAAGCGTTGGCTTCACAACACGGACTCCATGACAGCCTAACCCCCTGATCCCAGCACGATTGACTGCTGACGGCACACTCTTGTAATTAATGTATTTATCTCAGACTATGTATGTATGTATTTGCAATACTAAGTATGTACCTATCTGTAACTGTAACGTAACCCTTGTTTCCTGCACCTAATTGTAACTGTAACCAGATCTAACTTACGCGCCTGTATGCCCCCGGGCCTGGCTGCGCTTTATAAATAAAATAAATACAAAATACAAATTGCATGCCGTGGATATGCATGGGCGGACACATTACCACGCACACCTCCTGATATTCAACCAGAGGGTGACAGCAGCGACGACTGATCTCTCACTATGGCCTAGCCGTGCAGACCGTGAGCCCATGGAGGATTTTTTTTTTATCTCAACGTCTATGCATGTGGGTATTGAGGTGCACCCTGCACCTCCTCCCTCCAGGGTGTCACCCCCCCACCCCTTGGTCCACCATGGCCAGTTTTATTTATTTTCTTCTTTTTGTGTCTATTGTGCATTCACATGACAGTGTGTTACTTTGTGTGACAGCCAAAGGCATCCACTGTGTGTTCCGGTTGAGGCCATACAGGCTTGTCTTGTGTTGGTGTTTGTGGCTTGGGGACCGGGCACATATCCCACTCCTGCTTCCTCTTTCCATGGGCTTGCCAGGATGGCACCATGTGACAGTATCTTACACAGAGGTATTGGGCTTTCGTCATATCTGTGGCCAGTCTGAAGTCCATCCTGTGTATATACCCCTTGTGGGGATTCATGATGGTTTCTCCAGGGCATGGTTGGCCTGCATTGTGGTTTGTATATTGTTAAATGTGCATGTTTTCATGTTGCTTATTCATGTATTGCCTTGTATGACATTGTTGATGCACTTCATGCTGTATGCAGTACCATGCCCCCTTTTGCTGTCAGAGACACACTCAAGATGGAAGGTGGCCATGTGGTGGCAATGTCACATTGAGACGCTTGTGCCATAGTGATTGGTCACTGTCTGACATAGTCACTGTTGGGTCCTGTGTTCATTATATGTTATGCTGCTGAATATATAGTCCTGTGCTCGGTTTGCTTTTGATGTGTCAGGGGATCAGCATGATTTGTGCATCGCTGAGTAGTCCACGATGGTGAAGTTTTAATGAGAAATGTATGCAACACTGAAGGTTCGTACATTTCCCATGGAAACATGCATTGAATACCCCTACAATCCTATACCACCACCCACACCCACAACACAAACACAACACCCCCCGCCTCTACCCCCAATACCACCCCAACATACCCCCACACACACCCTACTTACCTTCTGGGACATGCTGTGTCCCTGCAGTGCCAGTTCACTTTAACTTCTATGATCGGGAACCGGCACCACAGGCTCCTTTATTTTTTTTTGGCAGGTGCAGGGGCTTCCACCCTGCAAACGGCGCTCACTATACTGTGTAGTAAAGTGAGTGGGGTGTTGTGTGGGACATCCCTGCAGCACCCACATTTGTTTTTTTTGTTTTTTAATTACCTGAAATGCATGTCACCAAAGGTTCTAACTTTGGATGTTCGAACCTTTGGTGGTATGCAATTATGTCCTTTTAGTATAGGTTGGATATTTTTGGTCAGTTATTTCGTCAGATTTCATGTCAGAGGGAATTGTCTCTGGCCTGTTTCCATTTGTCATGGTGCACTTTGTGACAGTTTGTCATGTGTTGTGCCTTTATTTTGGAGTTTTTAAATTGCATGCCATGGCATGGTGTGTCGGGCAGGTGACATGGGGTTTGGGAGGGTTTGGATGACATACCAGGATTTGTATGTGCTGTTTTGCATGGGGGTGGTGTATTATGAACCTTGCATGTCTGCTTTTTGGTCACACAGGATTTTTTTTTTTTTAAGTAGCTAGGGAGAGACACAGTATAGCACTTCCAAGGACGCATTCTCAGGGTGGAAAGGTTGTGACAGTTGACTCTCCATTTGTCATCATCGATTGTCATCTGGAATGTATCAGGCCTGTGTGCACCCCACAGGGGTGGGATTGTAGTTGGAAAATGTGGCCACAAGCTGGGTATGGGCATGCATCGCCAGGTGCCCTTGGCCCTCCCATGCACAGCAGCTATGCGTGTGGTTGGGGATGTGGGGGCACCACCATGTCCATCGGTATGCCCCACCGAGTTGCGATGTTGTGCAGGACACATGCTGCCACAATGATCCTGCACACTACTGGGGGTGCATATAGTAGCTGTCCACCAGAGCAATCAAGGAAGTGGAAACATGATTTGAGAACTCTGATTGTGTGCTCCACAGTGCCCCTGGTTGCAATATGGGCTGCGCTGTATCTTACCTGGGGTGGTGTGGTGGGGTTCCATATTGGCATCATCATGTAGGTACTCAGAGGGTAGGCACTGTCCCCTGGGGAGTTGAGAATGGTTGTCATTAGTTGGGTTTATCTATTTGTCTGTGTGTGACAAGCAGGCATGTTGACAGGCATTTCTACTCACCAATGAGCCATGTGTTGCCATGCCTCCCAGCTTCCAGGTCCCAGTTTAGGGCTGACATTCTGAATATGAAACTGTCATGGGTAGACCCTGAATAGTTTGCATAGACAGAGGTGATGATTCCCTTGGCATCGCATACAACCTGCACGTTGATGGAATGCCAGTGCTTGCGGTTGCGATAGATGTGCTCAGTTGCCCTTGGTGGATGTACCTTCAGCTATCCCTACGCAAATACCTCCCCTCTCGAACTCTTCACTCCTCTACCTCTAACTCCCACAACGGTCAGTCATTTTCTCTGGGTGGATCTCTGTCTTCGACTGGGGCTTCCCTCTGGAACAGCCCCCCTGCCACTCTAAAACTTGAAGAGGACCATCTCCGGTTCCGGAAGCACCTCAAGACCTTCTTGCTCACCCTGCCACCCTCCTGCACTGCCTCCGGGCAATCCCTTGCACTGGGGTCTGTATCTGTACCCATACAGCCCCCCTTTTTTCTTGCTGCACTTATCAGACCTTTCGTGTTTGCTACCTTAAACCTAGCACTTGCAAATTGCTGGCTGCACTAACACTGTTTGTTGGCTTTATTATTTATTTATTTATTATTATTTATCTGTTTCTCCTCTGCTTCGCACTTTCCACTTCTCCCCCCTTCCATGCACTGTTCCCCTCCCCCTCTCACATGCACTTGCGCGTTCTCAATGTCAATGGGCCTAGTAAGATCGCTGTTTTGTTCTCCCCTGCTCCCCTCCCTTGCCTTGTCACGCTCTGAAACACTTGTGTACGAGTGAAATAGAAATAATCTTTCAATATCAATATCAATGTGTGCAATCAATGGCACCGAGCACTTTGGGAAAGTGTACCACCCTGTAAAATTCCTGAACCACGGCCTGCCTTTCTGCGGTTGTTCTGGGCATATGTGCCTGCGGATTGATGGGCATGCAGTCATGATTGCCAACACCTGGTGTAGGCAGCGTTACTGCGTGGGCTGTGAGATGCACCCATCTGTGGCAGTTATCTGCTGAAGTGACCCACTGGCCAAAAAATGCAGGACATTGAGCACCTTTTCCAAGTGTCTCAGTGCTTGGGAGCACAGGGTGGGTGAAGTGAGGTCATTCTCCCACTCAGTGACCAGGTCTATGAAGATATGAAGTGGAAACCTATACCTGCCATAGACCTGGTCATCAGGAATCCCAAAAGGCTGGTCCTGAGTTGAAAAATGTGGTGCCTGGCTATCCTCCTCCTCCTGCAATGTCCCACGATCACTGCTGCGAGAAATTGTACGTTCACCGTAGCTGTATATGCTTGTATTTGTTTGTGCATACTTTTATACTGTGCGGGGGCGCTTAATACAGCTTTCGCCTGGCGTACGTGTTTCTGGCTTTGTGCGTCTTTTGGCGCACAGGGGTTTGCCCTGTTGGATTCATGAATACGTGTTGTTAGTGCGTGTGTGGGCGTTGCAAGGATTTTGAAGCAGTACTTCCCCCGTAATGCCCACATTTTTGCGTGTTGTTCCCCATTCTGTGCATTCCGTCCCCTTTTTAGGTGTGTGCGCTGGATGGTGTCTGCCTTCTCTGGCTATCTCGCGCAGGGCTTCTGTGATGTTGCAATGACGTGTGGAAGCCGCACAGATTCGGCGCAGGTCGAGGGTAAGCCACACGCAATGTGTTCCATGAATAGGGAAATGGGCGCTACAGTGTGTTTTGCACGCGTGCGCTGCGATTTTCACACTTGCACCCCCGTTTTCGGGCACACATTTATTCCATGAATTACCTCGTAAGTGGTTACCTATGGTTATTTGTGGGAGACGATTGAATTTTCACTCATTCCTGTAACTACACTGATTCTACCTACCTTACACATTTAATGTTCCACGGTCACGAAAAGAGTTCTTAATGTGTTAATCCAGGGTGATTCTGAACTCATTAATGAATGTGTAGCTTGTATTGGCCTATAGCTTGGAAATTATAGTGTCTTCATATTTCTTGTTTCCGGTAAACCGTACACTATATACATATTGCCACCATTTAATGGGGCAGACGCATTGATTCGTATTAGCTTACAGTTTCATTTCAATATGTTTGATGCTGCCAACAGGAGCAGAGCGGGTTTGGCGAGAGCAGAAACAACACCATTGCCAATACCCTGTGAGAAAGAGGAGGAACTTTTGGAATGTGCCCTGTTATGATCTATCGATTTGAAAACTAATGATAAAAACCAAACAGCTCAAAGTGAAAATGTAGACTCATCTCAATCACTATTTGCGGAAGACCATACAAATGAGGGTGCAATTGATGAACCTAATTTTAAACCTTTGTAGGGGCGGGACAAATCAGAATTTGGTAACAGCCCCAATAGATCATTCATTGATACACCAGATTTTTTTCAAAATGTTGAGTTCACTTTATTGGGACTGTCTACACATAACAATGCATACAAAGAAGTGTGTAACAAAAATTACAACATGTCTGACGTTTCCACAATTCTGGGTATGCATAGTGTATTGATTCTGCAAGATTTACGTAAATAAACAGAAGTTCTGAATAGTGTTTTAAGGTTGTTTGGCTCGGTAACGACTAAACTGCACTAATTATTGCAAGAACTTGTGGTAAAAACAAATGACACATGATATGCAAATGCTTAATCAACAGCATTTAAGTAAACTTTATTACCAGGAAAAAACAATTGGCTCTCAAGCAGTGGGCGAAGAAGTAATCGATATTATTGATTCAGTGAGAAAGGAGTGCTCTAAAGGATGCAAAAACAACAAAGAGACCACTATGGGTATAGTCAATGGGGAATTACTACACCTCGAAATCATGGTAATAGAGCAAAATGATGTCCCTAAATTCAAAGTTAAATTAACTAAAAAACAAGAAAATAAACTCAAACAGCAAAAAGCAAGCACCCTAAAGAATTTGAACAAATCCTCAAGAAAATTCCTTAGAGATAAGGGTCTAAAAAATAGTATAGAAGAAGCCTGACAGGAGGGGGCCATGCAAAATCCTCCGATAGTAGAAATGGTAAAGGCAACAACAGTTTCCGAGCCTGTCACTGGTACCTCTAGATCTAAAAAATGTTTCATAGATCATTCCACACAAAGTGAATATCACGAGGAGGAAAATAATCTGTCGGATGTTTTGAAAACTAAAAAACACTTCTGTAGTCTGGAAATGCAATTGAAAACGATTGAATCCGGTATTAATGATATTTTTGAGATTTTTAAAAATCTGGCTGCTCTCTCAAGAACTGTGACACCAATATCTGCTAATTGTAAGAACTGGCCAGCAGAAAAGATACTGAGCAACGCAGTCCAAGATGTGATGAATAATAATCAACAGCAAGTGATTCCTACAGAGGTTTCTATACTTCTAAAAGAAGGGCTATAATACACTCTGTTAATAGGGTGTTAGGACATAAGGACAAGGTGAAAGGTAGTAAGTTTTAATCCAATACTGCGATAAATATTGTCACAAAAGAGCAAGTTGAATCTGAACTGATTGTTGATAATAATAGATATGCAAATTCAGAAAACACTTACTTGAGAGAAAAACAAATTGTTGGTCACACTAACTTAAATCTAGATGAAGAAACAGTGAAACGAATAATAGAAGATATATTGGCTGAAAAGAAGTCTACTGGTGTGAAAGTACATATAGGGGCCAATTATGAAAAGTAAAAAATATTAATGCATGTTTACGTTCATCATGGGGAGCATGAAAGTAGAGTTATTGTGAATGAGATGTATGATCTTAGAAGGCCAGTATATCCTGAGTATCCAAGCCTGATATTGAGTTCTCTATTCAATGATGGAGTTCCATCATCTTTGAATAGACCTTATATGTTGTCTTTGTTTGTCGAGATCCCTGAACTGAGCTGAATATCTTCAGTGGACATACTGTTGGTCGATTTGATACATAAGCAAAGATATGAATATGTTTGTCTTGTTATACCCTCTCCTCTGGTAAGGTCACTGCTGATGAAAGAGGCAGAGGCATTGCAGAAGAGGGGTTTTGCCATTACAAATTATATTTTGCTACCCCATCCAACCGAGGGGAGTGGAGCCAGTCCAATTTGCAAAAACAGAGCTTTCGAATCAAGAGAGCTTAAGGGGATCTGATAAGCAATATTGGCGATGGTTAGCCCTGTCTCTACATGATTCAATCAACCCGTTAAAAGCACTGGGAAATCCTCCCTAGCCCAAAAGGGACATTGAGTTTGGAACTCTCGGGGTAGCTCTCAACTAATTAAAAATGATTAACTGGAGGCCACCAGGGGGCGTACAGGCGATGGCTGCCTGAAGACGCTGCTCCCGCCGAAACTGGGCCGTGTTGAGGGATTGAGCTCCCCCCAAACCCCCCCCCACACAACATCTGCAGTTCTCAGTGGCGGTGAACCCCGGGGGACCCCCCGGGCGAAAGAGTGATGCCGAAAGACCCTCGGGTGCCTGAGAATGAGGCCTTGCGGCCCAACGAGAGGATCCACTAGAGGGCCCGCCCACCTCCGGGGCTGTGTGGGGAGTCGTGGTGTGCGGTAGCCGTTGAGGCCTGCAAGCACGCCTGACCTCTCCACCCCGCCCCAGTTACAGAGCACGCCGGCGCACCGGCGGGGACTCCACCCTCGGGGCCCCGCTGCACAGGAGGCCATAACCAGTGCGGGGCAGAAGCCCCAGGTGGCGGCGACTCGAGCTGCGGATCCGGACCCACCAAAGGAGAGGCAGCCCGCCTGACCCGAGCTCCCAAACACGGAGTCGAGCAACAGGGCCGCCGAGGCCCTGTCCAACGGACCCTGGTGAGGGCCATCGGAGAAGTGGACAGTGGACAACAGCGGTACAAGGCTGGTGAGGAAGGTGAGAGGGACCCGCGCCCGCCCCAGAGATCGAGGTGGCAGGAGGAGACTTGAGCCCGCACGACCCCCTCAAAGAGGCTACAAAGGGTCGCCTGGAGCCAATTGACGGGTGAGATGACCCCAGACCCTCCGAGCAATAGGACCTCTAAGGGGGGCCCCCAAACATGGATTTCACACAGGTGGTGGCCCCTGGGCTCCTTCCCAGGGCGAGTACCCGCCTGGAGACGAACTCTGAAGAAAACATGGCTGATAGAATTTAATCAGCACGCCGTGGGAGCTGCGCCCCCCTTCCCCGGGGGCCTAGCCTGGACCTTCATCCGATCACAATTTGACACACATCGTCACCAACCCCCACCACAGGAACAGACGACCACAGACAGTGGGAAAAGGGTGTGTAAAGAGTGTGAGGCCCCCACCAGAGGCCGGTGGGGCGTGTGCCCGCTCAAAGATAGCCCCCCACGGAACGGTTTTGCCTGAAGGAGAGAGGGCAGTCTCCCAGCTGGGTCATCGCTCTTGGCCCCCGAGGACCGCCGGCTGGAGGGAGAGGAAGGGAGATCGGATGAGTTGGCGCCACACCCTCCAGGAGTACCACTACCAGGACGCCAGAAGGGAGAATAGCGGCCCGGAACGGATGACCAGAATGACCCAGCCGAGACCTCGCCCCGCCCACCCTTACAATGGAAAAGGGCTTTGCCTCGGTCCTGCAGGAGATCAGAGACATGCGGGCGGACATTGCCCAGAAAATGGAGAACATGGACCGTAGGTTGGACAAGGTCGAAGACAGACTGTTGCAGCTGGAGACCAACCAGTCCTCAGCAACGACCCAAGAGATGGACATGTCCCTGAGACTAGCTGCTCTAGAAAAGAGAGACGAGGAAAGGGCCAGGCAAATGGACGATTTCGAAAATAGGGAACGGAGGGACAACCTCAGAATCTTTGGAGTGCCGGAGTCGGAGGGAGAAACGGAAAGAGAATTGAACCGGGTGGTGAAGGACATCATCACCCTCCTTTTCTCTGACGAGATGACGACCAAACCAACGTTTGATTGGGTCCACAGAGCAGGGGGCAGAGCTGGGGGTCCCTGGTCAATTCTGGTCCGCTTTCATTACTACACCGAGAAAGCGAAGGAGGAGGCCACGAAGATGCGGGAGATAATAATGCACACGTGTCAATTATCCAGGACCTCTCTTCATACACGCTGGCCAAACACAGGATGTGCCGCCCTCTAACACAAATGCTAAAAGGGAAGGGGGTGCGCTATAGATGGGGGTACCCCTTCTCCCTCATGTTCGAATACGAGGGTCAACGGTTGACCCTGATTACAGAGGAGGACATAAGGGGAGCCATCCAAGAGTATATGTCGGACCCGACCCCGCGGAGAGAACCCACAGGGTTCGCAGCAGAAGGAGCCAGAGAACGCAGGCCACAAGGAGAGAGGAGAAAGAAGACGGGTCCACAAAAATTTAAGAAACTGAACCCGCCGTCGGACAGGGAGGACGCCGACCCCGGGCACGGAGGAGCGGGCCGGTCTGGCCTGGGGTAGTCTGGTAGCTGAAACACCAATCTGGAAGTGAAAAAGGGTATGGGGGAACCGGACAAAGAACTCAGATCACGAACACAACGTCCGGCCCGGCTCAAAGACGAGTTGACTTCCAGGACCATGGGGTCCAAGGACGTAAGGGGCCTCCCAGAACAGCAAGTATGTCGGAAACCTGGGGGAGAGGGATTTTTGGGGGGGCAGGGGGGAAAGGGGAGGGCTCAAGGAGGAGTGATTTCCAACATTAGCCCAGCCGGAGGCGGTATGCTGGTGGTCCGGCCAATTACCAGCAATGGTGGAACTATTTGGCTGGACACCGGGGTGGGGGGTGGGGGTTGAAGGAACAGTTGGGGTTATTCAGTTCGGAGGGGGGACCAGGGGGCAGTTGGGGACAGGTTTAAGGCAACCTGGGGGGTGGGGGGAGGGGGCAAAGGGGATCAGGACATAACGCAGACGGAGCTGGAAAGGAAAAGTGCCATGAGTCAGCTATCCAGTTAGATGTTGATACTAGACAATGGCTGAGGATCTGCCTGCCCTGGGTGTGGGTTCCCTTAATGTACTGGGGTTGAACACCCCAACCAAGAGATCCTTAGTCTGCCGGGAATTCAGGAGAGCAAAGCTTGATCTGCTCTTTCTTCAGGAAACACACTGGGCTCGGGGGAAGTGTTAGGGAGAATTCTCTGTTTAGGCTGCATTTCCTAACCTAGTGAGTCCCCCAGCAGCTTTGCTGGATTTCTGGAGTTTGTTTTTTTCTATCCTGCCAAGAGTGAGACTGTTTTCCTCCCACTCTTGGACATGAATGTGTGTAATTCCTTTGAATGCCAATGTGTTCTATGGGCTATGGGGTCTTTTACTCCATAGGGTCTCATATGTTTTTCTATGTGTGTTACACCGCAGCCTACGTGCCGTAACACTGGGGCGTCCTAGCGGACCTCCACCATAGACTCCATACCCGGGGACTGACTACTGTCTCCCCGGGCTTGTAAAGTCACTGTTGGCTTTACTAGACCTAAATTTACTAACAGAACTAGTACAAACCATCTTATTGTGGACGTACTGGTAGGGGTAATTCGATTACTCCTGGATCTGTTATTCGAGGGGGCACTGTCCCGTCCCCTCTCGTTGAGTTTTGGCGGGTGGCAGTGGAAACTACTTGTTATGTTCGACCCCGAACATAACCCTATGGGATTCGTCCCATTGTTAGAGATTGATACTTTTTCTCGTTAATTTCTAACGTACCACCGGTCTACTTATCTTAAATAAGTTTATCAGATGGTATTTTCTGCCAGAACTCGGTTTTTAAAATGGCGTCTGTGTTCGTCTCTGTGACTCCTAAACCAAAGGTTGAGCCCTTTGTTCCACTTTTGGCGGGCCTCTGTACAGGGACCCTCTAAATTGGTGCCATTCTGTCTGGGAGGGGGTTTAGGCCCCCTGGACCGAGTTGCCTTGCCAACTCCGGTCGCACCCTGGTGTGATTGGCCCAAGTGGTGAGCCTCCCCGCTCACCACTTAGCGTGTGTTGATTGACAGCTAGGCTGAATGAATGGGGGTTTTCTGCATAAAAGCAGGGCTTTTGGGACTGGATCTTCAGAAGTCGCCACAGGACCTAAGAATCCGACGAGGGTAACGCTGAGCCGACCTGCACGACGATACCTCCGGTGGAGCCCTGCGGAACCGACTCACCACTTCCCGACGACAGAGGAGATCTCCCTGCCGGAGAGTCTCTTCCCCTGACTGGTGGGAACAACCAGTCCCCTATGCTTTTTCTTCGCCTCAGGACGCAGTGGTCGAATTGCCCGTGCAGAGCACCTCGGCAACCGGATAGCCACTACCCCTGTACCGCGACCAAAAGGTGGTGCCTTGTGACGGAGCACTCCGCGGCTGGTCTCTTCCCTGGTGGTGCACCGGACTTCACTTTTCTTCGACGACAAGATCATCTCTACTCTTGTCAAAGACCCGACGTGCATCCACCACCAGGAACATCTGCCCCCGCCGGAGCTGCCCTCCACAAACAAGGTACCGTGTTCGCCTGGCTTCCCTTTCGATCGGATCGAGTGAGGTGTCTTAATCCGCTCCTTTCCGTTGGGTCACCTCCAAGCTTTTTCTCACGCATTTTCTGAACTGGTCAATCTTCCAATAACACTTTGCTACACAGACTCAAACGCATTTCCACAAAGAGACTTTTTGGGACATACCGCCTTGCCTGTCTCCGAGTGGGCTTGGCCTCTGAACTTTATGATCTATTGTGGTTCTTGTCTTCTTGCCTTGCATTTTTCCTGTGAAGTATTGAACTGTGTTGATTTCGTAACCTGCTTATTTTTCTCTCCCGTCCTAACTGATATTAGAGTGCCATCTAGGTTGAGGCATACACCTCTGTCTGCAAATAAGTGATGCCGGTAGAACCTAGACTTGTCGAAATATTGTTAGGGGGATTGATCATTTCTTCTTCGTAGAGTAATTGTGATTGAAGTGTTTGCCATGATAGTGCCATAGTGTTTTCCATAGATGTTCCGTTATAAATAAACACCTTAATATCTTTACACTGAGCCTCGTTGCGTGTTTGCTTGTCTTACTGTGAAGAATTGCCCTATATTGTATACTCCACATACTGCTTAACTCTTCTTGAGGGAAGTCTAACTGCTCAGCCACAGCTACCAAGTGAATCTGTGTGGTACAGACTACTACCAAGTGGGTTTACTGCCAAACATCTGTAGTCCTAAATCTTTTGCAGTGGTCCCAGAGGGAACTGCACAGTTTTCCGCCTAACAGGAAGGAACCGAAACTGTGAGGAGGCGGGATCGGGGAGGTCCTCAGCATATCCCACAGAACCAAGAAAAGGGGGGTAGCCATATTGCTAGCAAGGGATGTTGGCTTTGAAGTGGAAGCCATGGTGAAGGACCCAGAGGGCCGATATATGTTGGCAAGGGGCTCTTTGCGTGGCTCCCCTCTGACTCTGGCAGTTGTGTACGACCCCAATGAAGGCTAGGCGCAATTCTGGGAGGGAGTGAAGGACAGATTGAAATTGTTTGTTCACGGGATGTTGATGGTGGGGGGTGATTTTAATATGGTCCTAGACCCAACCGCGGATAGAAAACGCTTGGGGCCCCAGCCCACTAGGGCTGCAGATGAAACCATGGCCCGTACCTTTCAGAGGGTCAACGCGGAGCTGGGCCTGGTAGACACCATTCCGACTCCCAGGACGGGGCTCTCCTCTTTCACATACTACTCAGCTATCCACACATCATAATCCCGTATAGACTACATCCTGGTGGACGAACCCCTTCTTCCACATGTCTCTGGCCACAGGGTTGACCCGGTCCCTTGGGCCGACCACGACTTGGTCCGTACCACCATAGTGGGGGGATGGCGGAGTGGCATTAGAGGGCGATGGAAATGTAATGACTCCCTGTTGAAGGACGAAGTTCTGGCACAGGAGGTGCAGGACGCCATCTCGGAGTATTTCGAGCTGAACGACAATGGCGAGGTGGGCACACACGTGCTGTGGGACGCCTTCAAGGCAACCTTACGTGGCGTTCTCATTAGAATGGGAGCCCAGAAAAAGAGGGAGATGGAGGCCCAGGAAAAGTCACTGAGGGAAAAGATAACCCAACTTCAGCCGGGTGGCCTCCCGGAGGTACCCCTGGAAAGGGAACAGATTGCCTCCCTAGAAAACTAGAAACTCCAGTTGAAAGACCTCCTGTTACATAAGACTGAGCAGAGCCTCCAACTAGTGAAACAAAAGTATTATGAGAAAGGGGACAGAGCTGACAAAATCCTGGCCTGGAAACCTAGAGAGATTCAGAGGAACAGAACGGTGAAGGCAGTGAAGAATGAACGGGGATCATTAGATCACGACACCCCGAACATTGGAGCGGCCTTTCGCCGTTACTATGAAAAGTTATACTCGTCAGAATATGACGGGATGACACTCAGATTGTGGGATGAAGGTGGGAACGTCCCCGGGGGAAGACGGCTTCTCAGTATACTTCTATAAGAGGTTTCAGGCTACACTAGCCCCATATTTGGTGAGGGTGTTTAACGAGGTGTTAGAGGGGAGCTCTCTGCCGGATACCATGAGGAGGGCCATAATAGTGGTACTGCCCAAAGAGGGCAAAGACCCAACTGAATGCCCCTCATATCGCCCTATTTCCCTTCTCAATATAGATGTTAAGATTTTGGCCAAGGTGATAGGTAAACGGATTGAGGGGATAATGCCCATGCTGGTTCACGGGGATCAAGTGGGGTTCATAGGGGGCAGGCAAGGCTCTGATAACATCAGGAAGACGATAGACCTAATCCACCATGCCCAAGAATCAGACCTCGAAGCAAGCCTGCTTTCCCAGGACTCCGAGAAAGCCTTTGACACGGTAGAGTGGAGGTACATGCAACTCCTCCTCCGTCAAATGGGCTTCGGGGATCACATCAGGGACTGGGTTTCCACCCTATACGGGGCCCCAACGGCGAGAGTACAGGTGAATGGAGAACTTTCCGACTCATTCCCTCTCACGCGGGGGACGCAGCAGGGTTGCCCACTCTCCCCTTTAATATATGTCCTGACGATGGAGCCCCTGGCCATAGTGGTTCAAGCCCGCCCCGACATTAAAGGGATTAAAAGAGGAGAGGTGGCGTTCAAGCTCTCCCTGTTTGCTGATGATATTCTAGCATACCTGGTGGAGCCCAGCTCCTCGCGCCCCCCATCCTGTCCCTGATGACGACCTTTTGGCAATTCTCGGGGCTAAAAATAAATGCATCTAAATCAGTGTTACTCCCCATGAGGGTCCAGGACCCGGGGCTGGATCACCGGGATACGTGTGCGGGGATTTTGGTGGGGAGGGACTCCATTAGGTACCTGTGTGTGCTCCTAACGAGAGATCTCTCAAAATTGGCTTCGGCGAATTATGGGCCCATTATGGCGGAGATTTCATCAGATCTGAGGAGGTGGGGTGGTATGATCCTATCCTGGTATGGGCTCATGACGGCGGTGAAGATGAACATCCTGCCGAGACTGCTGTATCTTTTTACGCCACTCCCAACGGGGGTCCCCGACCAGATGTTTCGAGACCTACAGAAGGCAGTCCGAGAGTTTGTATGGCAAGGGCGGAACCCGAGGATAGGGAAGGCCATTATAACATTACCTAGGGAGTAGGGTGGTTTCGGGCTGTCGGACTTCCTTCTCTACCACCGGGCCGCCCAGCTACGGGTCCTGTTGGAGCATATGAAGGAGGGGATGGGCACCTATTCGTCTTATCTGGAGGACATGGAGGCCCACCCTCTGAAAGTACGCGACCTCCTGTGGTTGCCACATAAACACATCCCAAACAGACTGCAGACCCACCCAACCCTGGGAATACTTTGGTCGATCTGGAAGGAAGGGCCCACAACCGCACACCTTACTTCATAGCCCTCCTCGATGTCCTCGCTCTGGGGCCACCCCCTCAAATTAGGCAGCAGGGGATTCAGGAATGCCCAGTCCTGGTCGGATGGGGGTTGGAATGGGCGGGGCAACTGTTCAAGGAGGGCGAGTTCCTCGAATACGAGGAGCTGCGAGATGCGCTTGGGCGGGGGTCTCTTTCATTTTTTTAATATTTGCGCCTGTGAACAGACTTGGGGCCTAAACCTGCGGAGACAGTTGACCCCCTTTGAAAAGTTACTGGACACGGCCACAACAAGGAAGGGGGTCGTATCCAAAATGTACCAAATATTGAACACTGTTGACTTGGAAAGGAGGAGAGGGTTTTGTGGGTTCTGGAATGACTTGGCGGGAGAGGCTCTCTCAGAGGACGCATGGTCCAGGGTATTTAAAATAGCATTCCATGGGAATCTATTTATGTCGGACATGGAGTACAACTTTAAGATCTTACAGGGATGGCATAGAGACCCATTGAAATTATCCAAGATGTTCTCGTGGGTGTCCCCCAGATGCCCAAGAGGATGTGGCCAAGTGGGGACGAGGGGTCACATGTGGTGGTTCTGCCCTAAAGTACAGGGGTTCTGGGAGAATTTACGGGGGTGGATGGCAGAGGTCACTGACGAACTACTCCCACACAATCCATTGACGATGTTGTTGGGCCTCCCACCGGAGGAAATATATAAGTACCCAAGAATGTGGGAGACTATGTTTCGAGCAGGAAGAGTGGCCCTAGCGCAAAGGTGGAAGAGCCCGGAGACAATAGGTCTGTGTGCTACTGGGGGTTTCAGAGGCAGGCCTAAAGAAGGGCTGCTCCTGGCCAATCACCAGGGGAAACACATTGACAAAAGGGAAGAATGGAGGATTTAAAATACCATGTTAATAGCCACATTCTGTGTAGAAGAAATGGGGGGCAGTCTTCCATTATTGATAACTAACATTTATTGGAATCTGTTGGATCACTTTGATAAGCAACTCAAGAGTGATTTAATAACCTTGGTTGTGTTAATTGACCAGTTGCTATACGATAATCAAGGGAGTCAAATAGTTTTAGCCAGTGATTTAAACCCAGATTGTAATGCAAATCTGGCAGTAGGTGATGAACTTAGATCCAATCTGGGGCCTACTATTCACAAGGGATTAAACTCTGAGGTTCTTTGTAGTTAATATTCGCTAATATTTGGGGTGTGGAACTGGTGGGGAACAAGCTTCCAACATTGAAAGCAAGGGGAACCTTGTCAACAATTGACTATATTTTTTGCATCCTGCCAGCTTAGTAACAGTATGATCACATTAGATTTCAGAGACTCCTCTACTAGCGATCACTGGATGCTTTCATTGTATTTTGAGAGAATTATGTAAAGAGAAAATTTAAACTCTTTTGATGTAGGTGTTATGGTAAATCCAAGAGGAAGTAGGATTAAGTGGACACAGAAGAAAACTGAAAAACTCATGCTAACCATGCCACATGATTATGACACATCAGCACTTGAAAACAAGAGTATTAAGATATCCGGTTATACATTTTTTGCCTTACTTGAATGAAACAATATACAGAATAGAGGACAAGAAAAAAATAAGTCATATTAAAAAGCAGTGTCATGGACACAAGATGGATAGCATGGTTCATGACCAAAAAGTGTTAATGCGTAAAGAATTAAGGCTGCTAAAGAAAGAGGGGAGGGGGTGATACCAATCCATTGACCAAGATTAAACGAGTTAAACAACATTTTAAGAAATGACTGATAGCGCATAGAGGAATGATGTCTCAGCATGATGGCGAAGAGATGCTGAAGGGTTGTAATTTATCCAACTTTTGGGATATTATTAATAATCTGGAAACCACACAAACAGAAATGACAATTAATCCCATTAAGGAATCTGTATGGATAGATCATTTCTGTAAGCTATATAGAGGTAATGATACTGTGATTTGGTCTTGGTAGAAAAGAAATAATCAAATGGTCTCTGGAAAAATACAGTAGAAATTGTTTACAGATTGATTATAAAATCTAAAAATACAAGGACTCCAGGTCCCAATAATTTGTCTAACAAGATCCTGAAATATAATATTCATTTCTGGGAAAGGGTTCTTTATATTCTCTTTGCGGATGTGCTTAAATCTAAAACTATCTCCCACCCATGTAAACCTTCTATTGTCCTGCCCGTTTACAAAAAAATTCTCGTTTATGCCTTACTAGTTTTAGGCCAATTGCCATAGCGGACTCAGATTGCAAAATGTTTGCATCATTGGTCCTATCACATATTCAGAAATGGACTGATGATAATACATTCTTGATAAAAAATAAATTGGTTTAAAAAAAGTTATGGGATCCGACTGTGGTGGTTTGATAATTCGAAGCATGCAGAAGATGGAGTTGAAGAAGCGCTCCATGCCTGTTTTTACAGCCTCGATGGATCTCAGTATGGCCTTTGACCTGGTGGATTGACCAACTTTATGGCATAGGCTAAGGAATCTGGGAATTCTGCATGGTTTGTTAGACATAATCATAGCTCTATACTCTAGTACGTAAATGAGAATACACTTGAATTCTGAGCGCCTGCTGTTCAAGGAAATTGACATCACTAATGGTTTAAGACAGGGGTGTATGCTGGCTCCCACCCTCTTTAATCTTTATATATCCGGTGCGGATAAAGCCCTAGAGGAGACAGGAATGGTTACTCTCAAGTTAGGTGGTGTCAGTGTGGGTTGGATCTCTTACGTGGGCGATTTCCTGTTGTTAGACAGCACCAAGGTGGGTCCCCAACATTTGAAAAATGAATTTGGTAAATTTTTTGGGAGAATTAAAACTTAAAATCAACCCCACTAAGACAGTCATTATGCGCTTGGGTCAAGGAAATAAGAGCCACATTAAGTTGTCTTGGCTCTGTGAAGGAAAACTTGTAAAGATTCAAAATGTTCTACGTTATTTGGGTTCTTCCTTCACTGGAACGGAATCTATAACAATGGCCGACAACTATCCGAAGGTAAAGGCAGATATAGCACTAAGACAAATTTGTCTTATTGAAAGAAAATATGACACATTTTCCATGATACCTGTGAGAGAGTTCTACAGGCTGAAAGTTCTGCTGAGGTTGTTGTATGGTCTTCAGTTCTTTGCGTATGACTTTATGGATTACCTTAAAATTGTGGAAGCAAGTGTGTGGAGAGGGGTGCTGTTCTATGGAACTAATTAGGAACAAATTTGGGCAACAGTTGTTGAAATCTTGTGTACTATGGAAGAGAGCATTATTATTGAGGAATTGTTTATAGCCAAAAAGGAAGGTTTTTATGCTATAGTTGGAGTGGAAATCTCTGGGATCTTCATGACAAACGTAAAAACAGAGATAGAAGATCTATTATTGAATCTTGGAGTGCCAATAACCACCTTGTTAGAAAATCCAGATAAGGTAAAAAAAATTCTAAGAGGCAATGATTGGTGTGATAATAAGACATTCAATTTACAATCCAGAATCTATTGTCAGGCAAGCTCTTTTTGGAAATTCTTACCCGTACTAGAAGGTTACTTGAGAAAGTACTCTAGTAGGGTGATTCAAAATGAGCTCATGCACTTCAGGATGAAACTCATGAAGACCCAAGATGTACTTAGTATCAGAAATAGGAATAGTGACATAGTAAATTGGTGCCGATTCTACATAATGGAAGGTGTAGATGAAACTCTCCAACATTTATTACTTGTCTGCCCTGCACTTCTTCCTCCGAGGATCTTATATTTTGCACAGTTTGTAGATTCAATTTACATCTTGAACAGAAAACTGCTATGGAATCAAATGCTGCATGGTAACTTAATTGTTTAAATAATTTGACTTATTGCTCTTAAGAAAAACATATGTGATCTGACGTAAACATGATGGGCATCTCCATAATGAATGATGAGACCAGGAACTAGCTGTATAATAGTATAAGAAATGATGATTGGTGCTAATGGATTTATTTGAAAAAGCAATGTTGTATTTAAGTAGTAAATGCTCTTTTGAAATATTTATCTATTTTAATATGTGCAACTTAAGTGTTTATAGTTTGAAGATGTATGTGAATTTGTGAATACTGAAGCTTAAATTCCACACAATTCTTTTTCATGAGTTATCAGTGGTAGTGTATATGAACTAGATGGTAATAGTTAGGATTGTTTGTTTAGTTTATATTTTCGGTATTATTGATTTGTGATAATGATTGTATTACCTCTTTCTTTTTTTATTATATCTGTAGTTGTGCATTTGTTTTGGAAGATGTTTTGTTAGGATTGTTTGTTAAGTCTCCATTTTGGTATTATTCACTTTGATAGTGATTGTATTATCTTTTGTACATGTTGTAGTTGGTTTACACTTTTGTAAAGGTTTAAAATAAACCAAATACAAATAAATAAATAAAATTGGTTGCTTTAAATGGTTCAGATTGTTTCAATGCAACGTGGGAGGGTTTTTACCGAATCACAGATTTTCGAGAATGTATTCTGCTAATGGTAGGAATATCAGACAAGTTGCTGTTGTGCATGCAGACCAATTGATAAATAATATTGTTGGTTGATCTTTTTGGGATAGTCATAGCCCACGGTAGAGGCATCACAGACACTGCTGGCAGTGGCCACTATCAAAACAGAATATAAAATCAGTTGATTTATATAAGAGTTTTTTTTCCAGTTCATTTAACCCTACCAATAAATGGGTGTGTTGTCTTGTTTGTCCCAAGCCAATGTGCCTCGTCATTATTGTCTATAGTCATTGTGTGCCTTGAGTTATTTTCTGTGTGTAGTTTCCTGATGTCACTCATGAGAAGGAAGCAGTTGTCCATGTCTGGACAACATTACATCTTAAACATAACCAAATCAATCCTGTGCTTTGCATTTCCCCACCCCACTTTGTTGATGGTAGGGCATAGCTAGAGGCCATCCAGTTTGGTGGAAACATCACACTATGTTCATACAATGATATCTTCTCAACATGTCACATAATGTCTGTGCTGCCTTTCTCTGGTCCTGATGTCATGAGTGGCACCCAATCATGCTGAGAGGAGAGTTACTTGTGCTGTCTTATAACAATGAATATCTCCTATGTTCACCATATGTAAGCTAAATACTTGCATGCTGAAATTCTACAACAATGCCACCATTATAACCTCAAATGTCCCAGTTTGGTAATTGTATATCAGTCTATGACTCATGTAGTGACAAATTGACTACTTCAGGAGTACATTGATGAATAGTGGCTAAACCGTCTACTCAGCCCTCACACTTCTACACACCAACAGTGACCCCACACAAACCAACACTGATCCCAATCACAATAGTTAAAGAGTTAAGAGACATAACTCCTTCACCATTTGTTGTAACAAAAGGACAAGGGAAGGCTATACTGTTAAAAGAGGTGTGAATGTTTTGACAGTGGCAACACAACCAGCAACACAACATCCCAAAATAAAAGAATGTCCAATTCAATTTCTATAAAATATGTATTCTTTAATTGAATAGACCATATGCAAAATGGCTATACTAGAAAAACACTAACAAAAATCCACCCCAGTGGAAAAAACACAGAAGATGCAGGATGTACATTATTCAAACACTCTCAGTATTGTAGCAGGGGTGACAGGCAATACATCACAAATGATGTTGTAAAAAAGGATATGTCATGGTTAAATAATATTCAAATGGGTGGCTTGGCAGTCTCTAGCATTCCAAAAGTGTTCATGGGGGGCTAGGCCCTCTCAACAGTACCTTTTTCAGTTGTTGTTGTCGATGTGAGTCAAACCACATTCACATGCGACGAGTCATGCTTTCTCAGCTTCCATCACTGTGTTCTTCCCCTGTGATTGTAAAGCACTTTGTTGAACTTTATGGTCCAATGCATTGTTCAAGAGAGAGTGGTGAACTGGTGGTTGGAGCTGAACAGATGATGAACTCTGCTCAGCATGATGCGGCGTGAACCCTGTTCAATGAATGCAGAAACTGTGTTTTAAAGAGGTTGGAAGAGTGCAAAGCAGCACTGTGGATACTGGTGCTTTGAAGATGTTCAAATGTGGTCGACAATGGCTTGAAGATGGTTGGAAGCTATAGAATGCAGGAATGCACTTGATTCACTTCCTCTGGTGCAGTGAGAACCACTCATGAGGATCAGGTGCAAGATTGCTCCTTGTTCTCCTCACTTCCACCTGGAGGAGTCATTCACCTCTGGGGAGGAGCCTTGGTATTGTTGCAGCTGTCAGAGAGGCAGGTCTTGAACCACAGTAGCAGGTCACCCCACCCCCCCCCCCATTATGCCCTAAAAATTGGGAGCACAGCTTGCCTCTGATTTTGAACACCTGTCTACACCTCTAGCAGAGGCCTTTGGAAATGACTCCTCTGCAAACAGGGTCCAGATGAATACTTCCTGATGTCCTCAAAACTCCAAAAGAAAATCAATGAAGTAGTGGGGGACCACTTCCCTTGAAGGCAACAAGTCACAGGGTTGGGATAAAAGCAAACTTGTTTTAAGGGGTCCAATCCCCTGTTAAAGTAATTAGTGACTATTGCATGCTTGCATCATACACAAAGTGCTTTACTCTGCATGAAGTGAGGAATACAGAAAGGAAAGAGAAGCTCACATTAAGGCTAACATGGAACAATATTTCCTGCATCTTTTTCTTATATGTATGACAGTCTTCTCTCACCCCCTTGATAGCCTTGCAAATTAAAAGGCTCTTTGGTTTCCAACACATTAGTGTAAGGCTTGTCCTATTGCTTATATTAACTATCCTGAGAAAACCCTATGTTGTTCCCTTTCTACCTGCCACCTGTCATCCCATTTCTCGTCTACCATTAATTTGCCAGTAAGAGAGCTCAGTGTGTTGAGCACATGCTTCTGGAATCTATGTGTGATCTGCAGGTCGCAGATTGGAATCCCGGCAAGGCCACATAAGCCTTTAATCCTTCTGAGGTAGATAAATGAGTACCAACATCGGTTGGGTGATATTGTATGTAAATAGATTTTATGAAAAGCGCTTTGGAGAAAGCGCTACATGAATGCCATATTATCTTTATATGCTTCTCCAGCAAGCTGTCTATTCCCAGGTCTAATGCTTTCTTAATCACCATGCCCTTCTTCCCCCACGCCTCTCTGGCTTTTTCTCCTCCCATTCTACAGAGAATGCCCTTCTTCATGTGTCGAACACTCTTCTCTCTGATAATCCGTCCAAGCGCTCGTCTGTTATTATTCTCCTTGACTCTTTGGCTGCTTTTGACACAGTGGATTACTCTGTCATGCTTTTCCTCTCTCATCCCGCTTGGATTCTCTGGTTCACTTATTAAATAGTTTCATTATTATCTTTCTAATTGCTCCAATTCTGTTACTTGATCAGGCAACACCACGTCTTCCTGTGCACTTCTTTATGCTGTTCCACACGACTCTTTCTCCCTTCATAATATCCCTCTCTCTGCTCTTATGTCCTTCTACAATCAAGCCTCCCACTTCTATGCCAAAGGCAGGCATATCATTGTTTCTTGTCTCAAATTGTCTTTCTTTTATACAGCATTGGATGTCTTCTCGCTTTCTCCATCTCAACCCTTCTGAAACTGGACTTCTCTTATTTACAGCCACCTTCCTCAACCCTCTATCGACCCTTCTTCCCTCTTCTTCCCCCCTCCTTCCTTTTCCTTCTCTATCTCTACTCGCAACCTAGGCATTACTTTTCATCCATCTCATTTGTTCTCCATTCATATCTCAAACAATGCCCACTTGTGTTGCTTCTTTTTATTCAACATCTGCCATGCTTTGGCATACCTAGCCTTCCATGCCACTAAGCTTCTTCTCACTTCTCTTTTCTTTTCTCAAATTGAGTATTACTCTGTCGTTCTTGGACTTTCGGTTTCGCATCGTGCTCCCCTCCGTTCTGTCTGCAATTCATCTGTATGTCAATTATTTTGAGATGCGTCATTAAGGTGATTGAATGTTTGGCTCTGTGCTGAGTACCGCTTAATAAATCACATTTTATCTTCAGAGACGTATTTATGGGAAGAGAAACGGGGCATGTGGCCCGGGCCCCCACTCTGGGAGGGGGCCCCCACCTGTCACCAAATATGGGGTGGGCAGTATGGGATCAATGCAGCTTGTGAGAAAGCATAGGCCATAGATCTCCATTATAAGCTTGTTTTTCTTTTGTGGGGCTTGAGCTCAGAATGGCTGCTTGTCTTGGAAAGAGCAGGACACGGTAGACCCATACTTTGCAGAATCATTTTTTGAGGTGACATTTTGTAGCAGGTAAAAAAAACTATAAAAACAAATAACATTATGTGTTATTAGAACTAAGTATAGCTACATGTTTAAAGTTGATTGCCCCAAACCATGGCAATACATGCCTGTGTGATTTATTAACTCAGAAACCTGTTTATTGATAAGATAGCTCAGCAGTTTGAGCACTTGCTGCTGCAATCTGTGTTTGATCTGAAAGTCGCAGGTTCAAAACCTGGCAAGGCCAACTCAGCATTCATCCTCCTGGGGTCGATAAATGAGTACCAACTTAATTTCGGTGATAGTGTATGTGAATATGTTCTATGTAAAGTGCATTGGTGAACGCGCTATATAAATAATACTTCATTATCCTTTGTTTTTGTGCAAAGATGTATATTCTCTGTCATAACCCACACGGATAAAAGTTCTCAAGAGAAACATGTGTGTGGTAGTCAGACTCTTACTTTCATCTGTTTTAGGTTGTTACACTGAGCTGAGCTAATTTGCTGCAGTCTACATTCGTAGATAACTATGTTAGTTCTTCATGTGTACTACATGCATCTGTATTTCTCCTCACCTTATCTACTCGCAGAGGTTTGATAGGTGTGGATTTCACAACATGTCCTGTTTTAGTATGTGCACCCTAAATAGCTGCACCACTGCCCCCACTCTCTTTGATTTCCCACTGTGATCTTTAGGATGTCTGAGAAGCATTTCAGTAAATCTTGGAGTCTAGCGTGGGTTTGCACTGTCTCACCATGTCTCTTCTCTCTCTTCCTGCTCCCCATCCCCTTCTTAGTTCTGTCCCTCCCCTCACTCACCTTCCTTACCTCTCCATTATTGACTCCCCATCATTGTTCTTGCTTCCCTTCCTGGTCTTTCCCAAATGTTCTGGCTCTCTGCTCCATCTCCTTCCCCTTTGAACCTGTGCCCTCTCTGTTGTCTGCTGTCTTGGACTGCCACTTCAGTTGTATGCGCCCTCTCTTGTTGTTGCCTCGTTTTCACTGTTCCTCATTTTTTCTCACCCCGTATTTGCCTTGCACGTCCCGTGCACCTTCCTTGTCCCTCTATTCTGATCCCCTGATTCACATTCATTATCTTACATTTTTGTCTCCACTCTGAGTCGCAACTCTCTATCTCTCTCTCTCCCTCTCTGTCTCTCTCACACTCCCTATCGCTCGTTGACTCCCTGTCTCTCACTCTCATGCTTCTACTCACTCACACTCACTCCCTCACTTTCTCTCACCTTTCCTCTCACTTACACTCACTCTCTACCTTGCTCTTTCCTTTCCTTCTTGCTCCCTCCTGCTCTTATGATGTAGCCTCCTTGCCTACCCTGCCAATCTCTTTTGTATCTCTCCCACTCTATGCCATTGATCCTCCCTCTCTGCTTCTCTATGATGTCCACCAGTGGTGTGCCAGGGCACTAGCAGAATGGCTGAAATTGGGTCAATCAGTTGCTCTTTGGTTTCCATGCCTGCCCTCATTACAGTGTTTGCTGCTCAAAGATTAACTGAGGATTAACGACTGAGAATTGGTCACCACTCAACCATAGCAAGACCCACACCTAGTGGGATTCTTTGTCTAGAAGGACTTAAATTTTCTATTCCTCCATCCTACCTGATTGCGTCACATTTTCTCAAATTATTTGTACAACAATACCACTATGTTTGTTAGATATATGTATATGTTTGTATTGGTTCTTAGCAATGTGATGCATTTGCCTCCACTCACACTGCATTCAAATTCAATGCTGAGCTTGAAACTGTTGTTTGCTTAAAAATGTTTGGCTTACCACAAATCTGAGACTTATGCTCTGATCAATTTGTTTATTCACGGCAAAATGGTGTGTAGCACCTTCATTGTTTTACAACCAGAATGATGAGGAACATGCAATAAATCTCGTCTTTAAGCCACAAAAATAAGGCTATTAGTAAGTATGTAATTTGTTTATGAACTGTCTGTTTTGCTGTTGCACCTCAATCCCTGATCAAAGTATGGGTCACTAGTGACTTTTTTTAACACCATCACAACCTTTGATGAATAAGTAAAGCATACACAACTAACAGTATTCCATAATTTAGACCGGCGGTTAACCCTTCAGTGACACACCTTATGCTTTAGCCCTAGGTTCCGCCTCCAGGGCTTTCCGTTTTGTTACAACTGCCCAAAGATTAACTGGCAGGATATAGACAGGCAAAGGAAAGTATGTGCTGATTGTCAATGCCCTGGTGACATTGACTTCTGAGGGAAAGATTGTTGAATAAGGTAATGCATCTGAAGCACATTATACATAAAAAGAAGCTGCATTCCGGTGCAGGTAATAACTACAATGAGTTGTCTTTAATACATAGACACTTCTTGGGTCTGCCTAACTTGTTCATTATGTATGTTAAAAGATGAGTGTGGCTTTTTTAAAAAGCATACACTGTAAACTGAATCACTACTATGGGCTCATAATTTTTGCAGATATGGCTGGGAAAGAGAAAATATAATTTGCCCAAGGTCACACACTTTAGTTAAGTAGTGAAGCTGGGATTTGAGCCTAATCTGCAATTTAGGCACTTGGCCATATATCTTCTCAGCATTGGTCTAATTAAAAAAATATATATAATACAACAACCGGACAAATATGTAAATCCTTATAGATATATGTTAAAAATAAGAATCTGCAGATTCTGAAGAAAAACGTGAAGTTCCTAAAGAGCAATGAGACATCGCATAAATGCACTTGACAGTTTAGAAAGGGAGCAAGAGATTTGTTTGCCTTGAGATAAGATACAGATTTGAGTATGAGAGAGTTTTTTCCGATGCAAAGGCCAGGGTGCCGCAACCACATCAGTTATTATCACTCAAACATTATTGCAGATATGAAGGGCACTAGCTGCATGTTACCACTTGGCTAAAGACCTACTTACTCCATTAAACAGGGAGGATGAACATATTAAAATGTGTATGGAAACTATAATCCAAATACTGAGGGCAGTGGCAAACACACTACTACCAACTTTTCCCATCAAGTATCACTACTTCATTCACTCTTGTTTCCTACACATATGCTGAAATAGAGTTTCAAAATATGTTAATGAACATTTTTAGCACATCATTTGGAATTTATGTTCAACTTAAAAATATAGGATTACAAGTACCAGAATGCAATATGATGTGCATCTGAAAGCCAGGTCTGGTTTATGCCTCGACTGACATGAGATCATTTGCAATCTCTAAAAACTGTCACAAGTATTGTAAAACTTTTAAGACTGATTTCAAGACCTGATTCTAGGTACTTGTGTAAAGTAACTTCACTTTATTCCAGGTCCTTGCAGAATGCAGCCACTATATTATTTCCAGGTGAACTTAGCCCAAGCATTGAACTTAGCATTGCAACAAGTAGCCCTATAAAAATAATGAAATCCATTAAAGCCCTGATCAAACCATTTAAAAAGTGAGGTGAATGCTGCATTGAGGATCACTTAGAAGCGGTGCATGACATTTTTAAAGCACTCCAGATACCTAAGGAACAGTACAGACAATATTTTCATTTAACTTTAGATGCCCCGACGGCCAGCATCATAAGGGGATTAAATGAACAGCAGAATATGACCTGGGTGGAGTTTGAAAAAGAAATTAGGCGTCATTTTTCTCCTTTTCAGTCATTGCAGGAGGCAAAGAAAGTCGCTTACACAATCACTGCTGGACCTAATACATCACCTCGCAAATTTTTACAAGACTTAAAAAGAGCATTTTCTCGCTTTGATGTATCTTTTGACCCAAATTCCAATGAGTTTAAAACTGCATACTTCTATGGGCTACAGAAAGACATCATATCCCAATTGGTCCGTGAATTTGACCGTGACAAGTCCCTTGAATGGATTGTACATCAAAGCACAAAACTATATGAGGTACTCTATTGTCAGGGTAGAGAAAGTGATAAAATGAAAGATACTAGACCTAAATCTAAAGAACCCTCAGCCACAGTAATGGAAATCAGGTCAGCCAAAATGTCCCTTGAGTCTGCTCAAAGCCAAGGTAAAAATAATGTGACACCTGAACAAAGGGGTAATCAACAAAGATCGCCATTTCCTGTACCAATGTTCCAATCACATGATCCTAGTAATAGGGAGAGCTACATCAGCCCTAGGTATTTAGGGGACAGACCCCGGGTAGGATATCGGCCTGATATGGCAGGTATGAACAATAACCAGAGACAAAATCAAGATCAAAGAAATGATGGTCCCTACCAGTCATTGGGGACACAGAGCAGATTTGATCCCAACACCATGATATATGGTAATCAGGATAGACCCCGATATGTGGATCGATTTACTGATAATGGAAATCAACATAGGGGCCAGTACCCACAATCTGAGAGACAGGACATGAGGCAAAACATGAACTACAATCCACGTCAGTACAATGATTCCCAACCAGGGGACTATAATCAAAGGATGGGTGCACCCTGCTCCACTCCACAAATGAATCAAGAGTTCAGAAACCATCCCAACCGACATCAATCACCTGAGAGGTATCAGAATAGATCCAATCAGGGGGAAAACAACCAATATCGACATAGGCCACAGAAAGAGGATTCTAGAGAGATGGAAAGGTTCCAGTGCCTTGAGGCCCAAGTGAAAATGTTAGCTGAGCAAATAGGAAAGCTCTATACAGTGCAAAAACAACCTTCCAAAGATTGGGCTGATGGCCATAGCAATGACCGGGGGGCTTCCGAAAAGTGACTAAGTACTCATGATAACTGCAGTGCCAAAATGACAGATTGCTCTGATATAATTTTGTATAACGACTCTGAGATGCCTAATGAATTAAAAATGAAAGTGCCAGTAAATGAACATGTGACAGAAAGTGCAAATACTTCTAAAAAAGAGGTACGGTTTAACCTAGAGCTAAATAAAACAGTAAAGATTTGCACAAATGAAAAAGAAACATTGGCAATTCCAAAAGAACAAAGGGACAGATTTAAGAAAAATGACTCATGCATGGGGAATACCAGGGAACAGGGAGTAAGTGGGGATGCTATAGCTCCTTCCCTGGGCAAGCAAAACAATGACCAAACACAGGCAAAAAAAGGAAATACTCAAAAGGAGGGTACAAGTCAATCACCTGAAGAATTCTTTGAGCCACATATTTTTGAAGAGGCTGAAAGGGCTCATATCACACTAATGGATCACAAATGCACAGAATAAAAAAATGACAAATTGCTGAATGATGTTGTTACACATGTTCAGTTGGAAGGTTGTAATGTGGTCTCTGATGTTACCCAGATGGATGGGCGAACAGTGGCCACACTCCAAAAAACCTCTGATCATGGAGAAATGAATAAAGTCTCTCGCGCAGAAATGGGTAAAAAGGAGGGAAAAATGTCTTTCCATTTACCAATGTGCTTAGCCAAAAGCGAAACAGGCCTGAGAAAGGTGAGCCCTGAAATCAGTAAGAATTCACCCTTCTTATGTGTATTAGAGGAAGTTGAGGACAGATATTATGCACCCATCACTGTAGAAGAAAAATGCCACACCTTTGCTATGATTGACACTGGCGCACAGGCCACAATTATGTCCAAGGAGCTGGTAAAGAGTATCAATGAAGGGAGACCCCCACAGAGTCAGATCACAGTGAAGGAAAATCAAGGTCCAGTGCATAACTTTAATGGGGAGGAGGTTCCCATCATAGGTGTAACTGAGGTTGACATAAAAATAGGAAAGCACAGAATGAAACAAGAGGTATTGATCATATCTATTTGTGAAATTCCATTTCTGATGGGGACAGATTGCCTGAAAAGATTGTCTCCTCTCATAGATGGGGTGAATGGAGTGCTGTGGTCCTTAACCAAAAAACCATTGAGGCCTAAGAAACTAAAATCACAAAACAGCAACATAAATGAATGTCACACCGTTGCCAAAACAAATGATGCTGTGGAGGTATATCTCCAGAATAGTTTCATACCTAGTGTCACTGTTATATTAATGTGTCAAGACAAAATGCAGAGCGACAATGAAAAACTACCTGTACAAATATACTTGGACCCAAGGAAAAATTGGCAGACTGCCATAGATGAGCACACATTACGTTTTTATTTAAAAGAGAAAACATGAAAACAGAATATTGCTCCTAAAACAGATTCAGAAAAACACATTACCACTCTGGCAGAAATACACATGGAAGATGAGCAACCATGGGTTCATGTTGGTATAAATGACTATTTTAAAACAATAAAAGCCACTTTAGCTCTTGGACATGAAAGGAGTTTCATTAATGAGAAATTGTTGCAAAAAATAATGGAGACGGAAGAAATCCCGAAATTTAGGATTAAAAACCAATATGTTTCTGGGTTGGACAGTCCAGTCTTTGAAAACCGAATTGCAGGCAGATGCATGCTTAAAATTAGCATTGGGCAGAAAACAATTTACCATAATGTATGGATAGTGAGTGGAGCACAAAATGAATTTTACATGGGCAATGACATCATGCACAGAATGTGTATGGTGTTAGATTTCCTTAATCAAAAAATATGGTCACGCCTAGGTGGTCCGGCACCTGAATTTGAAGACAAAAGAAGGGCTTATCATTGTGCACAACTGGTTCCTTATGCAATCGAATTACAAATGAGGAAAGATACTATTATTCCTGCATTTACAAAACAGTTTGCAATAACACTGAAATGCAAAAATGGACAGCAGATGAAAGACTCTGATGCATTTGTATGCCTGAATGAATCCATAAAACAGCAAGGCCTGTATTATGAATACATTCCATTGGTAGATATTGGTGAAAGATCTGTAAAAATTATGGTAAATAATAAAGGTTGTCAGGATATTCATTTAGAGGAAAACTCCCCATTAGGAATGGCCATACAAAAATCACATTATACGGACGATTTAAATAACATGGTGATTGGAAATATCCCTGAAAAGTATGTAGATGCCAAGGGTGAGTTGCCAGAACACCTGGACTCTCAGCCCAAAGGAATATTTAAAATTCATTCTGTGCATCCTTATGATTCTGATGAGACAGTGTGCTGCCATCAAGAGGAATGCATAATATTTAATTTAAATGAAAATGAAACAGAAAATCAGCCCATTGAAGTGGAAGCTGATATGCCAAAATATTTAAAAGTGGCAGCTTTACAAAAAGACACAGCCACACAGTTAGAGGAAAGCGCAGAGATTCCCTTACCAGAAGATTTTCCAGAATTTTCCAAAATGGTAGAAGAGCAGATCTCCTTAGCAGATGCGTGTGACAGCAATGAGGATAGGGACAATCTGAGGGAGATATTTATGGAGTTTAAGGATGTATTTGCAAAAGATGATTATGATTGTGGTTTAACTGATTTACATGTGGCCACACTACCAGAAGGGTGTAGCAGAAGTCCAGTGTTTGTACGCCAGTATAGACTACCGCTGGCATGTTTAGAATCATTGGCAGAGATTATTAAAAATTTGGAATCGCGGGGAATCATCAGGCCCATTCATAGCACATCCAATACACCTATTTTAGGTGTGATAAAGCCAAATGGTCAATGGCGGCTATGTGCAGACTTGAGAGAGTTAAATAAAAGAGTACCAGTATCTAGATGGCCACTGCCATTCATTGATCAGGGCCTAGCTCAGGTACATGGTTCAAAAGTATTTACCACATTAGATCTCACCTCTGGATATTGGTGCGTGCCATTGGCAGAGGAGATACAACATTTATTTTCCTTTACATTTGACAGGACTCAATACGCCTGGCTTAGAGCTCCGTTCGGGTACATCAATAGTGGGAGTGAATTTGGCATAGTTTTGAGAAAGGCCATGCCGGATGCAGCGGAAAGAGGAACAATAGTTTACGTGGACGATGTCCTGATAAAAAATGAAAGCCTGAAAAGCCATTTTGATGAAATAAGACATGTGCTTGGCCAATTGCAGAAAGCAGGCGCCAAAGTATCTTTGCAAAAAGCACAATGGTGCAAGAAAAAAGTGAACTTTCTAGGGCATGAAGTGACTGAACATGGGCTAAATCCACAAAAGAAGAAAATAGAGGCCATACAAAGATTAAAAGATCCTAAAAATGTGAAAGGAGTAAAAAGTGTATTAGGGATGACAGGCTATAACAGAAAGTTCATTGAAAAGTATGCAGAAATCACTCAACCATTGACTAAACTGCTTAAACTGAATACTCCCTGGAAATGGGAAAAAGAGCAGTCTGATGCAGTGGCTAAATTAAAGGAATGTCTTGTAAAGGCACCATGTTTAGCATATCCCATAAAGGACAGGAATTTCTTTATAGAAATAGGTTTTTCTGAACATTGTATGTCAGCAGTGTTATCACAAAAACACGATTTGAATCACAAAACCATTGCCTATGCAAGTAAGGCATTTTCCCAAGTTGAAATGAAATTTAATGAATGTGAAAAGGCCCTATTAACCACTGTGTGGGCGCTATAACATTTCCGCCCCATTGTTCAGGGAGAAAAGGTGATTATTGAAACAAATCATCAACCTTTGCAATTTTTAGAGAGTAAAAGAATTAGATCAGGTAATATAGCGCAGTCCAGAATCACTTCATGGGCGCTGGCATTACAAGGTTTTTCTGTAGAAGTGAGATATGGACAAAATAAAAAGAACCCAATTGCTCAAGGGGTAGCTGACTTACATGACTGCGCAGCTGAACAAATACTAAATGAAATGGAAGTGGAAACTACTTTGCAGGAATTTGAACAATCACCACACAAAGCTTTTGATGAAAAAACATGCAAGGATTTGCCAATTGTATATGTGGATGGTTGTGCTTTTCACATTGAAAATGACAGTAATAAACAATTAGTGGCAGGAATAGGAAATGTCCGGTTGAAATGTGAAGGCGTCCCCAGTATAGGGATGAGGATTGGAGCTAGGAGCAGTCAGGTGGCGGAATTGGCAGCCATTTATAAAGCAATTGCTACTGCAGTTGATAAAAAGTTCAGTGAAATTGTCCTGGTGACTGATTCTGACTATGCACGGAATAGCTTTGTGGAGTATTTGCCTGGTTGGAAAGCAAGAGGCATGGTTACATACAACAAAAAGCCACTTAAACATGGAAAAATGATACAAGCCGTAGACAAATTGGTGTCAGAGAATAATTTAACAATATACTAGAGAAAAATTTGTGGGCATTTAAAAACACCAGGAGAGGATAAGGAGGGAAATGATAAGGCAGACCGCCTGGCTAAGATTGGGGCTGTGATGGGAGAATTGCTACCTATTGATTATTTAATGGGTGAAATACAAATTGATGCAGTAACGCGTTCTAAAGCACCAAAGGAGGTAGATCAACCAGTGGTACAGTGGAGTCATGACACGCCAGACCAAGATTTGATTGAGGCACAAAAGAATGATCGAATTTTGGGAATCTATTATAATCATTTGATAGATCCTGAACAAAATCCTTTAACAGATAATTATTGTATGGGAAAAGAAGAGTTGAGGGTGCTATTAAAGAACAAAACACGAATTAGATTACAGGATGGACTCATGATTAGAGAGTCCATAACAGGACAAATACAGTGGGTGGTACCCCTTTCATTCAGAGGGCTAATGCTACACCATGCACATGATGCCATAACTGCAGGCCATAGAGGTTCACATAAAACATTAGAAATACTAAAAGATTATGCTTACTGGCCACATATGTCCCAAGATGTGGAATTATATACTAGAGGATGTCTAGTATGGGCCCAATTTAAACCTGCTTCACCAATGCATAGAGCCCCATTAATGAAAAGAGGCCTAACTCTTCCATGGTCAGATTTGCAAATAGACTATGTAGGGCCTTTAAAAAGGTCAAGCAGAGGAAACCGTTATATTTTAAGTGTGGTATGTTTGATGTCAAAGTGGATTGAATGCATTCCTGCACCAGATTGTAGTGCGCAAACAGCAGCCACATTGCTGGTGAACCATGTGTTCTCAAGGTTTGGGTTGCCACAAAGAATTGAGTCAGACAGAGGAAGTCATTTCACAAGTATTCTAATGAGTAAGGTATGGCAAATACTGGGTGTGAAAAGAAAACTACATATTGCATATCGGGCGGCCTCTTCAGGTGGAGTTGAACAAAGCAATATGTCTGTTGTGGATATTTTAAAGAAATTTGTGGCAGAAGCAGGTTCCAGCTGGGATTTACGTTTACCGTTGGTTTTGATGGCAATCAGATCAACTCCTGCCAAAGCAACAGGTGTTAGCCCCCATGAGGTCTTGACAGGTAGGAAAATGGTGTTACCACAACACCTACTGTACAGAACACATGAGCAAACACTTGTGAGTGCATCCACAGTTCATGAATATATTGATGAACTGAGGAGGCATTTGAAACATGCATTTGCTTTTGTGCAGAGAAATCTGGAAAGAGCTGCTGACAGTGCAAATTCTTATTATGATAAAAAGACATCAGTAAAGGAATACAGTGTAGGGGATCAGGTGTACAAGTTTCATTTTGGAAAAAGTAAACAGAAAAATTCTAAATTTCTAGCAGCCTGGCAGAGGCCATTTCGAATTATAGATAAGGTCTCTCCTGTGGTTTATAAAATTTTGAAAAATGAAGGTGAAACGGCGATAGAGCAGTTTGTCCATGTAAATCAGATCAAACCATGCCATCCCAGACACAAGATCAGGCGGCTTGAGCATGTAGAAACAGAAAGCCCTGGGGCTACTACCCACTGATGCACACAATACAACATAAAGTCCCTTGAACACAAAAAGAGAAAATAAATGGATACAATCAGGAGGCAGTGACAGAGAAGTTAAAAAGTTGATTGTTATAATGGCACACAAACACTGTAATATATGTAAAAATATACAATATAAAATAAGTAAATAAATAAATAAATAAATAAATAAATAAATATATATAATGGAAGCTCATGGTTGGTGTGCAGAGAGAAAATGTATTAAATAGTGAATGCTGTTTTATATATGCTTGTTTTCTTTTTAACTTGTGTTTAATTTCAGAAAAAAACAAAAAAAAACAAAAAAAAACAAAAAAAAACGAAATGTTTTTACCAAGCATGTTTTATTTTTGGAAAAAGGGTGAAGTTAGTATTGTGCAATATACTTAATCTGTTTCTTTTCTATTTTGGTTTAAAACATTAACTATTTATACCGGAGGTCACGGGAGACAATGGAGTCCTGGAGCCCACGTGGACGGATTCCGGGAAAGCCCCAAAGAGGGGTGAAGACCAAGGCTGCAAAGCGATCAGCATTGAAGATGATACCGATGATATGGTTAATGATGATGATATTTGGAGGGATCTTCAAGAATTCAGAAGCACAGGTTGTCATTGAACCTGGACCAGCATCTGGTATCGCGGTGGAAGAGGCACCATGAGTGATAGAAGGATGATTTTCCAAAATATCTACATACCATTGAATCCTGAGATTTTGATTGAAAAACATTTGAACAATACCGGAATTAAGATTGAACAGACTAAAGAGTGGCTGGAAATAAGAAAAGAGGACACTAAGCAGTCAATAAGAGATATATTAATGCAGTTGGAGAAAACATTTGTGAATTCAGCAGACATTAAGAAGAGGAGAGGAAAGAGAGGTGCGGTGATGCTCGCAATATCATTGGTAATGTCTATAGTTGGAGCCATAATAGGCACCACAATATCAACAGCCAATTCTATTTCGGTAGGAACACTGAGTACTAAAGCGCAACAACTGAGTATTGACCTAGAAATAATACAAAAAACATTAGATGGGATTAGAGGGGGACTGGATGAACAAGTAAGATTCATAAATGAAACTGCAATCATTCTAAATGAACAAGCAGATGTGATGCAACGGGCGACTAAAATAATACTTAAGCATGACAGAACTTTAAATGAAATATTGAACATAATGAGTCCTGTTGATAGACTATTAACGAATTATATGAGAGAAGTTCAAACTGCAGTTTCACAATTGATTCAAGGACATATCCCCTTGTATTTTGTTTTGCAGGATATTATTCATCAAATGATAGAAAGATTGACCAGGAGGGAAAATGATATAATACAGGTAAAAATTGCATTTGAAATGGGTAATGCAATGCCGTTATACGTGGACTTGGAAAGACTAGAGATCGGATTTTTGCTATGCATCCCATATGTACCTCCTGAACTTATTTATCAAACGAAGTGGGTACACAACGTGGGATTTTGGCAAGAGGACAAATTTATCAAGATTAAGACTCCAGAAGTGGTGGCATTTCAGTCATGGGAACCTGAAGTTTATTTAATACCAAACCTGGAAACATGTGTCAAATTTAAAGAACAAAATTATATGTGTCCAGGTAAACCGTTTCTTCCTGATGCCACAGATGCTATTTGTGGTTTGAAATCTGACCCAAGTATATCAGAAGGATGTGAAGTGATTATTAGCAATATGGGGAGTGAAGAACTGGCACAGGCTAAGATGGTCAGAGGTAAATGGTTGGTCAGCACCTGTTTAAAGAACATGACGGTAGTACATTTAAACCATGGAACATACGTGGTTAAACAGGTGAAATATAATGTTTTTTATTTACAGGTTCCAAAGGATACAATTGTGTCAATTGGGGGGTTAACATTGTTTCATGTAACACATGATGTTTGGGAAAGCCAAGAGGAAATTATCGATTTTATTCAAAGGGATACTTTTCCAATAGATCCGGATGTGGAATATTTATTGAATCACAAAGATAGACATGTTATAAAACTGAATTTGAGAAAAAACAATATTACAATTAGTAATCTGGGGATATTAGAAGTGGAAAGATTTAATTGGGGAACCTGGGGGGAACGCTCAATAGTGGGTTTGGCTGTCCTGGTGCTAATCATGGGTGGATGGTTGATTGTGCTATCAGTAAAAATGAAAATGTTACTGATTTTAGTAGCTACGTCAGGAAGAGAAAGATATCCCAATACACATGCATTTTAAAAGAAAAAAAGAACAATTTTTTTTTAGGAATTGGCTTGGATCGTAGCCAAGTTCTAAAAACAAAAGGAGGGTATGTAAGGATATTTGGCGTGTTACAGCACAGAGTACAGCACTACTGCACAGGTAGCATTTTTTTGATGCAGCACCACCACATGGGTGTGGTGCAATGCTATATGTGTTGCCAGAGTAACATGGACATATAAGTAAAGACAGGCTATTCAGTCAAAAACGATTTTTACATATAAGATGCAAATCTATTTTTACAGTTAAAAGCACACATGTGCACATTCAAAATGCACACTATTTTTCACCTGAAATGCCTATGTTGCAAGAGACACATTTGAAAATTAATAACTAACCTTATTAATAACTAACCTGACTAATAAAACTTCATTTAACATAACCCACTAATAAAAATGTGTCTCCACTGCAGAATTAGGCCTACTCTGAAAGTGAACTTTTAAACGCACATTCATTTTTTTTTTCTCTGCTGCTCTGTCCACATAACTACAGGAAGCAAAGAGCTCGAAGGAACAGGAAATCAGTTTGTTACAATTGCCACTGTAGAAGTGAGCCATTGTGTAGTGAAGGAGGAGATGACATGATTGATTCTGATTGGAGCAGCGTCATAGCAAGTATCATGCTAGAGGCTGTGATTAGAACTTTGCTGGAGAAGCTTGAGGGGAGGGAGAGAACAATCGAGATCTTGCAGAGCTGGGAGAAGGATCTGTTTCCTGGCTGAGGCATTCCTGCTGCAAAAGCTGAGAGTTCCAGGCAATAACCCCGGTTTGAGAACGGCAGATGCTTGTTCTCACTGGGGTTGATTTTCAAAGGAGCCAAATTCAGAAAGAGAATAGCCAGAGAAAACTCATGCTGAACAGATAAGGTAATTATAAAAGCGAGTGGGAGCTGTGCGAAAGTGTGCGAAACTGTTCAGTCAGTGTATTAAAGGGAGTCTCAGTCTCTTATCAGCATATTTAATGTTACCAATTGAATATATTTTAGCAGCTCTCTGTTCATTTTATCACAAATAATGTTGTACCATTTCATTTATTTCTGTAAAAAAAGTTAAACTGTGTTTAAAAGAAATTTCTATAATACAAAAATATTTGAAAACAGATAGCTAGTGTGTATTATTTCTCTCTTTCGTTTTGCATGGGGAAAGGTTTAAACGTGGGTAGATTTTTAAACAGTGCAATTGTCATTTTAAAACAGATGTGTGCATGATTCTATTCAGTATGGACAGTTGTGAGTGACTGTTTGTAGCATAGCCTGTTGGAGGTACATGAGTCAACGGGAAGAGAGACTCTCTGGACATAGTTCCCTACCGTATATAAGGTAGTGGAAATTACCACAAAAATATCACAATAGCCCATGGTGGCACACAACACTAACACTGAAAATGTGGTATCCCTAAAATGTAGGCCTGAGGTCTCTCTAGTGATCAAGACAAATCTAGATAAAAAACAAGGGATGTTGGATATTGGGGCCACAAATAAACCAACCACTATACCAACCAACCACACAAACTACCGCGCATCATCTAAATAGGTCTGAATTCTGAAATAATGCAATATATTATTGTCATGTGTGACCCAATATGAATACAGAGAGTGATTATTGCTAAAGGTATTTTGGCGGTAAGAAAATACTGCAAAGCCCCAAATATCCACAAAATACCCAACACACCCTCCTCGTATAGTGAAGGCAGGATTTTTCTAATCAATTTGCAATTATCAACGAGTCCTTAGCATCACGAGTAACACGGCACCCCAACCCCACCATCACATTGTGGTCCATTAATCTGGAAGTATACAGATGCCTTATACCAGAAACATGACATTTGTTTGACTTCCATATTGTCAACTTATGCACGTAATATTTACGTATGTTGATATATCAACTTTAATGGCCTCACCTAGAAACAGTGGCCCACATCCTCAATCCAGAACCTCATTGTTCAAATATTTAATTTCCATGAATTGGTATTACTCAATCTCCTGTAAAGATTCCATCCAGTGAAAGCATGAATGTGCCCAATAGAATGTTTGTCTTCCTGCATACTTTATGGTTAATGATAATGAATAAGGCAGAGGGATTTAGTAGAATGTGTCCATCTTCATTAGACTCATTTAATGGCTTCAAGCAGCATGGCTTGTATCAGGCAATGAAACGATGGGAATGTTTCCAAAGATAATATGGCCGCAAAGCCACCCAGTCCACTGAGACACATAATTCACCCGCAATAATGGCACACGTTATTGTTTTTTAAATGTTTTTATATGCAATAATATAAGAAAGCAGTGGGCCTGATTTGCAAATGCTTTTTGCAATGACACAATCCCATTGAAAAATACTTTGTAAATCAGGTTCAATTTTAACCAAACAAATATCAGTGTTTGAAATATATACCAAAATACACCACTCTTTATTGCCTTTATATTCATTCTTCTTGAGCGATGTGCTGTCAAATGAATCTATTACATAAGTAAATATTAATGAGTGAGAAATGTTAATTTCATTAGCATCGTCCTTTGGAAATCTTTCTTTGAAAACCATTAGCATGTTAATTCCTTTTACAAATGCTAAATAAAAAAAGACGCTGTCTAACATCTTGAACCCACATCCACACTGAAAAAACATGCCTCAACTACAAAACATAAAGTTGTAAATGCAGTAGAAGTTGGCAACTAATATTTTGCATGTTTGTATTGAGCGATGGGCGCATGAATCAACATATTTAGAACTGAAGACACAATTGTGCTCTGATGGTGACCAATTATGATATTGAAGAAATTTCAAGATTGCCGATTGGGAAATGTTGAACGGCGCTTGTATGATTATCTTCGTTGATTTCTAATGGAAAAAGCTGTACTTAACTTAAATCAGTTTGGATTTTTAAGCAAGGGCGGCCCTGGTACTACCTCTTCTAAGAAGCATGCTCACCAAGCTGCAGAAGTGGCAACTTGTATTTGTCATGATTACAGCTCTGCAGTAGGCAATTGACAATGCAGATCTCACAACATCTATTTACAAACAGCAGATTATTCCATTTTATGACTAGGTTATTTTTTTTCAGTTTATTTTTATAGATTTCAACTGATGTTCAGTACACTATCTTCCAGTCTAGGGCACTGAGCTATTTCATCACAGACATCCCTCTGCACACACTGTTCGCACAATGCAGAGAAAGAAGCAAATAGTTTGGTGGCAATAAAACCGTCCTGCAATTAAACCCAATTAGCAACAATGACGTTCCTTATCTTCATCCGTGACTTTCTGTGTACCAGATTTGTAGTTTTGCTCAGAGACATGTACATTAGATGTTGAACCCCCAAAACAAATTGCAGTTTTCAAGTTCTGAAAGGTACATCGTGTTTATTGTTGCAGCAGTCAGTGCAACTGAAGAGAAGGAAAAGGAAGAAGATGAATAGGGGGAAAAACAAAGCCCACAATGTTAGAGTGCCGTCAGGAAGGCAGGAGAGAAAAGTATCTGTCATGCCGGGTGTAGTCCAGTTGAAACTCATTATACCTGGCCTTTGCAAGTTCAGTACTAGCACAATCATTCATACATTAGCCATGTACCTTTAGAAGGCCAAAAGAGAGACAGCATGACTTGTCTTGTCTTAAGCCTTTGACTAGTGGATCCCATTTTGATATGTTTGTGTCAAATACAATATAGGGGTTGGATGGAAAGAGCCTGGGAGCGAGGCATTGCATTCATGAGCCTGGTGGGGCTGGTGCATTTTTAGTTAGTTGCCTGTGGATGGCTTTGGAATAAATGATTGAAAGTGCCAGCTCTGACTGTTGTGATTCCTGCATCTCTATGTGTTGAAAAAATGAGTCTGTTAGTTATGATAAGGCATTTGTAACGCGCCTATACACAAGTGTTTCAAGGAAGAGACATTGGGAGAGACTCATGAAACTGCAATGTCTGTTCAAGCCCCCTGTAAATGTATCGAAAATGTGCATGCTTTTGAGTGCATAGGTCTCCATCAGTCCTGAAATTGCCTGCAATATAGCAATTTGGAGATCATCACAGGTATGATCAGATTCTGAAAATGCTCAACAAGTGGGCTCTCATTTAGTTATTGCTTGACAGTGGGGCCGTGGAGGTTCATGCGTTTATGTAGAGGTTGACCAGTTTCCACAACATAGTTGTGCCACCAGTGGCATTTCATGCACATTATAAAGTATACAATATTGCCGGATGCATATGGAAAATGCCGCATAGTTGTATAGTGATGCCCAGTGTGGGGAGCTTGATTGTATCCAAAATGCTGATATCATATCTGGGCAGGTTAGACATCTTTTGTTTCTGCAGGGCAGAGTTCCATTTCCTGCGCTATTGTTATGTAGTTTGCTTCTTACCGTCATTCCATTCAGATTGGCTGGTTGTCTGGAAGCAAAAGGGGAATCTCAGGGAAAAGCCATTATATCAGACATTCATATAGTTGCAGAATGGGTTGTAGTTTCTTAGCAATCTTGCAGAGTGCTTCCAACTCTACTTTGTATGCCACTACCAGGTGCACACGGATTTGTGCCTCTTTTGTTCTGTATTCTAAAATGCTTGCTCTGGGGGATATGTGTTGCTCTTTGAATCAGTCTGTCAACAATTCTACCTGGCTGTATCCATGATTTATAAAGTCTTATCTAAACATTATGTATACTTTAATCGATTTCTTTTTTGTCTGAACATATTTGATTGTACATAAATGCTTGGCTGAAAATTGTAGCATGTCTTGTGCAGAATGGTTGGAAACTGTCACTCTTCAAATAGCTGGCCTGGTCGGTTGGCTTGTGACATACTGTGGTCTGCAGATGGTCATATTGTATAGTCATGGTGGGGTCAAGGAAATGTGCCATTTGCACAAGAGTAGAAAGTATGAGTATGATGGTTGTGTGGAATTCATAAAATCTTATGTGGGGGTTTAGGAGACCCTGTTCGCCAGCAGTCCATATCAAGAGTATATCATTAATGTAGCACATCTATCTGGAAGGTCTTCAGTCTCAGGTGGCAAGGAAATCAGTCTATTTATTTTGTTCCAGCTGGGTCTATTCGCCATTTCTTTTTGCAAAGGTCTTTCTCATGTTTTACTCTGCACGCCAAACCAGGTTTGGTTCCTTTGTTCGTCGTCCTTTGGCGAGCTTCTGCACAGAAGCCCTCCTTAGGTGCCTGAACATCTGTGAGGGACAGAATGTGAGGGAGGGGTTTGAGACTCCCTGCACAAGGTCTGTATGATTGGCTGTGGTGACTGTCCTGCCAGGACAGCCACCCTGCTGTGTGATTGACAGCCAGGCTGTGTGAATGGGGGAAAACTGCATAAAAAGCAGGTCTCTGGGACTTTGAAGGCAGAGTCGCCACTAGATCGAGAGAAACAAAGAGAAGCTGAAAAAAGAGGACCACTTCCAAGACTGAACCTCCCGGTGAAGCCCTGCTGCGGGTCCAAATCTCCAAACTTCAATGATAGAGAAGATCTGCAAGGAGTCTTCTTCCCTTGAGCTGGTGGGACCAACTAGTTCACCAAACACCAAGCAAGGCCTCCCTCCCCTGGTCGTATTTGCTGTGCACAGCTGCAGTGAATGGGATAGCAAAGAGGACCAGACCATGTTTGGGTTTTAAGGAGCGCACCTTTTGTTCGTTGCTTTTCTCTGCTGCTAGTTTCTTCCGTGGGCAGTGCAGGACCCTCCAGTCTTCCTTCTTCGTGTCAGTCCGACAGTCGCTTCAGGAACCGTGAGCCTGCAGGATCTGCCAGGAACTTCTGCCTCAGGTACAGCATCCTCCTTCTTCTATTGAACTGTTTTTACAAATGAATGTGTAAATAAATGTATATTATTTTACTCAGAAACCTTGAGTCGGTGTTTGTTTGAACCATTGTAATCACTCTCTTTTGTGTAACTTCTGATACTGCTCACTTTACTCTTGAGATAAGTCTGGCTGCTCAGCCATCGCTACTACTTTATTGTGTAGTACAGGCTTGTACCAAAGGTGAATTAGTACTTGCACTTGTAGTCTTAATTGTGTGTGGTGTTCCCAAAGGGTACTGCATATGATTCTGCCTAACAATGACAAATAATGTCATAGGTGAGCATATTGACCTTGTTCGTAAAGGAGACCTCCAGAGGTCACATCCTAGAACATCAGAGTTTACAACTCTTTTACTTTACATCCAGGGGCAAAACCCATATTTGCCTGTGCAGACTTGGTGTTTCCCCAGGAAATATGGCTGATGCAAAAATTGGCACATGACGGATACCATATTCACTCACATAAAGCCTAAAAAGGAACAGATGGGAGATCTGTGTATCGTGGACGACACAATCCTTTTTGACCAAACCCCTATAGGGTTGCAGAGATCACTCAATGCACTATCCAGTTACGCAAGAGAAAATGGGATTAGGGTTAACCAAAGTAAGACCAATGAACCTGTGCAGGGCTAAGCCTATGGGCATCCCATTTAAATGACACATAGGAGGGGAATCCCTTGGGGTAATTAACTCCTGTGTATATCTGGGACTCCCTATTAGATTATTTCCAGCAATATCCTTTTAAAGAGATACATTATACACCAAAGTAATGGGGCATTGTCAAGTTATGAAAAACTGTATTGAAAGAAAATGTGGTGGATCAGAGGAAGCTCTGTTGGAAGTATATAGAAAGAGCATTACACCTTGTATTATGTATGGCCTAGCAACACTACCAGAAAAGCATATCAGTTGGTTTAGTGGAATAGAGGGTGAACTGCTGCGCTCCATTTTGGGACCAGTAGAGGCATTATGCCACAAATTGCGTACACCCTCTTAAATACACTTTGAAAGATGGCATGTTGCAAATTGTATGTAAAATCGCTTCATACAAAAGAGGATACAAATACAATGACATTCTTAATGGACCAGCATGTGTTCATTAAACAAGACAACTGAGGATATAGAGATCTAGCAAAAACGGTTGAGGCACATCTACAAAAGTCTAAATAAGTCTACTGGAAAAGAATGAGATGGGGTTATTTGATTACAGCTTAAAAAATACATTATTTAAATGGGATAGAATTACTCTGTAACAGCGTTCACCCTTAAGAAAAGATATTACCTATATAGCATGCAGGGACATATAGTTGGTGCCCCTCAGAGCTACCTGAGGCGAATCTGTAGCGCACCATTAAGCCGCTTTATCACATACCTCAGATTTAACATCTTACCGGTGTATGAATACACAGGGGCATGGACAGGTGTTGAGAGGGATGCTTGTACTTGCTGATCATGCAACTTAAGTATTGAAAAATCAAGGCATATACTCACCAAATGTCCAGACTTAGAAACATTTTATTTGAATAACTAGTGTCGACTGACCTCTACCTGTAAATACAGCATCAACAATTGGTTTCAATCCTATTTATTGCAACAGTAGTTCATTTTTTAATACACCCAGCAATCAGGTGAGCAGGACTCAATCCCCCTTTCCAATAAATAGTGGGTTAGGGGTGCAGCCGGATGAACGCTGCATACCTTTTTATGTGGTCCTCATATTGGTGTGAGTTTAATGCAAGCGTGAAGTTGTAAATCGGGAGGTTTGACATTTAGGACACTAACAATGTTGTAATGGCTTCTGTATTCTTAGTGTTCTTGAGAGCTGGATGGACAGGTCATTGTTTGTTTCGTCCATCTGTAAAGAACAAATAATAAGTAATTCATACATTCGTTAATTTTGACTGTCATAGGCAGTACATTGCATGCACTATATTTTGTACAACATGTGTGTGCAGTAAACATTTGTTGTATGAACATATTTCGAGTCATTGGGCCATGGGAACAACATCTGAGATGGATTGAAATAAAACATATTTTACTTTCAGTCTTAATACATTTTTTGATAAAAGGAACTATGTAGCTTACTTTGAACATGAATATTCATTCTGTGTCCTTGTACAAGTTATATTAACATTTATAGTTATTCTCTCCACTTTGATGAAATCCTCCAGTCTTTTTTCAGCCTCTGATATTCATTGAAATGGAAGACAATATGGATAGTGAATCCAGAGGTCCCATATATTTATTCTACAGATTCTGTACCTGAAGAGGAAAGGGACATTTTAGGAGCAACTACTATCATGGTGGCAGTGATGGTTGTTCCTCCCCCTCATGGGCCACCATGGAGGAGGGAATAACAGGGACAGTGGGGCAAATGCCAATGCTTGTTTTAGGACTTATTAGAAGCTATGGAAAGTTTAAACATTAGGTTGGAAATGGCAAATTATTAGCACACATTTTTGTACAAGTGTGTAGTAAACTGCTGTTGTATGAACACATTTGAAAACATTGGGTCATCAGAATAAAATTAGTTGGATTGAAAAAATAAATATTTTACAGAGTGTGTTACAACATGTTTTCATAATGATAGCTGTATGTTTTGTAACTCATTGGATGTAGTTAGATACCTGATGGAGTATTCTAACTGAAATGTGTTTAATAAATATATGTTTAAATATAGGTTAACTTTGACTATGCATTTCTTCATGTTTTAACGTAGTTAGATACCCATTGTAATATTCCGCCTCGATCATTATAACAAATATTCATTTTGATGTATAATTTAATGATTGAATTGTAAGTAGTCAGTCTGTAGGATTGCGGGTAAGTTTTTATTGCAGTAATGTTAGATTTAAACCAACCACTTGATATTTGGCATATGCAGTACTTTGGTGTGAAGTGGTTGTGACACTGTGGTATATTATATATACTGTGGTGAATGTTTTTGAACAAAGAGAGACTTGTGCATATGTGAACCAACTGCAAAGTTAGTGTGTTTTTAGTATGACATATTGGCCCCATATCTCTATTTGTATTGCTGAAATAATTTTGTAACTGCAAACTGAGCACAGCATGCCACGATTTGCATTAAGTAGAAGTTGTTGGTAGGTCTTGTGATGCATGGTAGTTGAAACTGAAAGTACATATCCACATGTATGTAATGTCTAGAATTCCATTTACACAGAGGTTTTTCTCTCTAGACCTTCTAGTAAGTACATGAGGAATGATTATCCTATTATGTATTTATAGGCACATTTAACAATCCCTGCACACTGGCCCACTACCTGCCTCACCCCTGATACAATGTTGATGTTGTCAACGTTGCTAGAGGCTTTTATTGGTAGGGGGATGAGTTGGAAACATATATGTTCTGAGGCATGCAAGTAAATATTGTCCACAAGTGGTGACAATTGGAACAGTAGATGGCTTGCTACATTTGCTTAGCAATTCACTCCAGTCACGTTGCAAAATTTAAAAGCAGCATAAGGTGTGTAGTGTGGTGGAATGGAAGTTGGTGTAATTGTTTTCTTGTTTCATGGTATTATAGTGAGGTGAGGTCTGAAGGAGTTTTATTGTATACTAGTTCTCTTTCTCAATGCACTCAGGCTGTTATTTTCAAGAATGCAAGGGCTGTCTGCTTTGACTTTGTTTGCACATAAGTTTAGTAAAAATAGAGCTGTGAGTGTGTGAGCATGTGAGAGTCCTATGTAACTCATACCTTTTTGTAAGACTGTATTGACAATGTCTTCACGTACCTGCTTGAGGGTGAGGCCTTGTGAATTGTGAATTATTAAAACACATGTAAGAGACAGACAGAATTGATATCTGTGTTCATACACATACATGTCTTAAAAAGAAGGAAATGTGCTGTAATGTGGCATATATGTTTAGTGTCTTCAAGTCTGTCAGACTTGATGATGACAACTTGGATAATATATTCATTTTAATATGTTTGTAAACCAATCACTGTTCCCATTGCTCCACCAACTAAACATCGATCTACATCAAGGTTGTGCCTTAGTTTTAGTTGGGGCAGAGAGTTTCCAATCCAGCTGTGTTGGATGCACACTTTCCTATGATATTTATGTGTGCCCTGGCTTGTTAACACAAAGGGAGTGTCATGTCATGGAAGTCTAATTTGTTTATGCAGCTGATGAGGACTGTGATTTGCCTATCATTTTTGTGTTCATTGTTCCATTTCTTGAGTTTTGAATATGGTTTTGGCATTTGACTGGTGTTAAATGTAGGAGATCATCAAACAGGTTGTCCTACAAATAATAATAAGGCTTATGTAATTATTAAGCTTAGCATTAAGTTAGAAACCATGCTTAATTCATCTATCAGACGAACTTTAATTTGTCATAGAATTCTGCCCACCTCAAATGCATCTTCTGCAAAAAATGTGTTGATGCTCAAATGGGAGGAGTAGTAGTCGGTATACAGTTGCAGCTCCTATGTTTTTAATAAGCTAGACCTGTGAAGCCTGTTACAACAGCAGAAAGATTGTCCTGTGTCTGTTCTTGTTAAAACATGCAAATTTTTTGAATTAGAAAACATTTTCCTAAACCAGCTTCATCAGTAATATACAAGAGCAGAAGTTTGTTATTATTGCAATTACATGTTTTCTTTTCGTGGAGTAATCCATGTTCAGTTGCTTCAGAAAATGTTGTGTTGTTTATCATTTAACTTTGCTGTATGCATTGATAAATCTTGTTCAGATCACTTGCATTGAACCACGATTTGTTCTACTTCAATCATTGCTATTTCTGAATGCGTGGTTCTCCGAGTGGTTCTTGACAACCCTGAATAGATGGTAGATTGCCAGATTGCCTTTGAGAGTTTATTTAACTATTTCTATCTCTTTCTCTTGATTGCAGTTACTTTCTAACATTTGTTTTTATTGTTTCAATTTGGCATTTGCTGTGCTGCTTTAAGAATTGATGAATTTATAGCGTCTAAACAAAATGTATTTGTACTTAAAGAATATGTGGATTACACATATGCTCAGAATAACTGTACAGCTTCTATAACAGTTTTGCATATGGAATATGTACATTGCAAAGGCCTAGCTTGTTACCTGCCACATGCCCGTGGGCCTCAGGGCGCACAGAAAACGAAAACAAGACAAACAAATCATTAAAAGACTGAGGCAGAGGAAGTGTGGAGAAGTCGTAAGATTGTTATATGCTGAAAATGTGAGCCTTTATAGCTCTTTTAAAAAGAGGGTAGTTTTGAACCTACCGTATTGCAAGTGGAAGTACATTCCATCGAAGAAGACCCTGGAAATCGACAGTGGTATCTCCAAATTTAGCAATTTTGAATTTGGGGGAAGCACGTACTGTAGCAGTAGAGGAACGAAGGTTCCTGCTGGTTGTCTTGACTTTGATGCATTCTGACAGATATATGGGACTGCTTAAGGACACACACTGGTGTGTCATAGTTAACACTTTATGGGCCTCATTACGAGTTGCCCGGTAAAACCGGGTTCATTACCGGCATGCCGGAATGAGCGGGTCCGTGCTCGTATGAACCCGCTAATAGTGGGTGACTACGAGTGCGCGAGCATGCGCGTTACCCCATGCCGGTAGAGGCAAAACCGCCATGCCGGTAACGGGCCACCAACCCCCCTATGCCGGCATTGTGGGTACCGCCCATTCCATAACGGCGTCATAACAACCACTAAACACCGGCACGGTAATACCGGCACGGTATTACCGTGGTCTCAAAAAAGGACCCGGAAATTACGTCATCATGCAGGAACAGGAAATGAGCCGGCGGCCAGCTTTAAAAACACAATCCATTGCCATCCTCCATAACCACCACTACACTCGTGTTGTTGTGTGCCACAACTGAAGCAGGATGTCGAAGGCCACCACTAAATCCTTCCAATGGAAGAGGAAGCAGCTTTTTTCTGATGCTGAACTGACTATGCTTGCTAACACCCTCGAACAGCATGCAGACACAATCAGGAGCACAGACCTCAAGCATGCGGCACAAACCAAAAAAAAAGCAGGTCTGGAAAGAGGTCGCTCAGAGGGTGTCGGCAGTGGGGAGCACCCCAAGGAGTGTAAGTGGCTGCCGGAAGCACTAGGACGACCTCCGCCTCTGGGTCAGGAAGATCCTGCCGGACAACAGGAGGGCCGCAATGCCGACAGGCAGTGGCCCACACTCCCCTGTGAAGCTCACCGCATGGGAGGAGACTGCAAGTGCATTCATTGACCCGGAATCCATAGAGGGAATAGGAGACCAGGAGTTCGGCGGTGCAACTACTATAGAGGAAGGTGAGTGAACCATCACATCCACGTATACCAAAACATGATGTGGCACAAGTGATGTGGAAGTTAGACTAGGCAAGGCAATGCATGTTCCAAGGCTACATCAACACATCCATAGAATAATGAGTGCCACACACTGCACCACACGCATGCTGAGTGAAAATCCCAATCCCAACAGAGGTGCAACATGACCCAACCATGCCCATGGGACCCACCACACAGACACCAAACTAATTCTATGCCACCAGCCATGCATTGATTGCCAACATGTCCCCTCAGTACACTAAATGCCACACACCAGAAATGAAATGATGCCTGAATGTATGAACATATCACACCACAATACATCATAGCTGCCATTTGACAACATCACTGATGACCTGCATCTCTTCTATCTCACAGGCACCGATGAGGAAGGTGGAACACAGGACAGGGGTGCGAGTACATCCAATGCACGCAAAGGGACCAGGGCCACCGCCACATCCCCCTGCCAAGAAAATGCCTGCAGCAACACCCAGTGTGCCATGCAAGGCATCAACCCTGCAGGGGGCACCTGCAGTGACAGAACAGCAGCAGGCACCCACAACAGTGGGAGCCGTTCCGCCAGCCACCATGGACGTTGTGTCCACAGGGGTAGATAATGAGGCTGGAATCATGTCTGGAATACCCACTCCAAACCACCCTGCCAGCCACCACCCTGCCAGCCACCAGTACACCTGCGGCCGACACCTCCTTCGAGGCTCACCTGGCAAGGGTAGAGGCCCGCCAAGAGTCAATGCTGCAAATCATGCATCGACAGGTCAACGCTGGGAATGAGGCCATGAGGGCCATAGCCACAGCCATTGCAGCCAATACAGCTACTGTGAAGGCATCTACGTGTGCATTCAGGGAGTGCATGGGGTCACTGACACAGGCCCTTCTTGCAAACATCCCGCAAATGCAGTGGCAACACCTTGGCCCAGCTATGGGACTGACAATAGACACCTCCACTACAACAACCCCTTCCATCTCGGTGCAATCGAGCCCTGTGCGGTTAACGCGCAGGAGCGCACAACGCTCAGCCATGGCACCCCCAGACCCAAAAGTGTCAAAGAAATAACAGTATGGCCAATGACAATGTGAAGAACTACATTGGTGAAGGGAACACTGTTTGTTGCACACATGGGGACATTTGGGATCTGTGGGGTGGGTGAAGGAGTTTGTTGGGGTATTTTCTGGGGGTTTGTGGGATGGCTGAGAGAGGTTGTTGGGGTATTTTCTGGGGTTTGTTGGTAGGGTGAGAGAGTTTGTTGGGGTATTTTCTGGGGTTTATGGGGTGGGTGAGGGAGTTTTTTGAGAGGGTCTGGGAGGGGGGATGGGCACATTTTTGCAGTTTTAAATAATACACAAGTTGTGAGAAGAAAAATCCATGGCTGGACATTGTTATTTTTCGTGTGCATCCATTTAATGTGTTACGGTGTTCAGTGCCCAACATTCCCTGTGTGCATGTTCATATTGGCCCAGTGTCTGACTGACACAAGTCTTTCATAGTCCCTGTGTTTCAGAAGTATACTTGAATTCGTGCTTGCCGTACAGAATGGCCATCCCGTGCATCACGTACTGGCAGTGGGGCTACTTCACCTCCGTCTCCTTCCTCATCATCCTCACCCGGCCCATGCATGTCAATGTCAGGTGACAATGGTACATTTCTCCGGACGCACATGTCGTGCAGCATGACACAGGCCATGGTGCTTTTTGCCAGCTTCTCAGGCCTATATAGGAGTGCCCCACCAGACCTGCTGAGGCAGTGGAACCGCCACTTCGACAGGCCAAAGGTCTGCTCAATGACAACACGGGTACAGGTGTGCACACGATTGTACTCCTCCTCATGGCCATTCTGCGGGTTAGGCACAGGGGTGTGTAGCCACGGCCTCAAGGGATATCCTACATCACCAGCAAGCAGATTTAAATAAGTGTGTGTCACTCTGAACTCCCGTAATTCAGGGAGAACAGTCATGCCGCCAGCTATGTGGTGTGGCCATGCACATGTCCCTGTGCGCATGAAAAAATGTTATCTAGGTGCAATCTGTACTGTCATGAGGTGTGGTAGTCTGGTTGGCATTCAATAGATGATGCAGGGTGTAATCATGCATGCTGAGGCAGATATGCTGTGGTAGTGCAACAATGTTTTGAGTCCAATTCATGCTGTTCATTATTTACTATGCATGGTCACACTGCCCACATAGCCACACTTGCCGTCCTGTTCATTCATGCATTGCTTGCCATAACCATGGTGGCCTGGTTGGGCCTCTTACTTGTTCTCATTGATATTTGTGATATGTGGCCCAGCAAAGTGTAATGTGCCGTTTGACTGGTTCAGGTCAGGAGTGTTTGGCTCTGCATGCATTCTCCAATGACCGGCTATTCCCACCCAGGTGCAGTATTGCCCCCCCCTCATGCATCCCCACACATCAGTACCCCAAAGCACTGCCATGGGACCGTTGTGCAACTCACCAAGCAGCCAGGCACGTGGTCCGGCATGTCACTCCATTTGATGGGGTACCGTGGATTTACCCAGTAACATGGTATCATGTGTTGATCCAGGAAATCAGGCGCAGCAATGGGTGATGATCTTCCTAGAGTCACATACCATTTGCACATTGATGGAGTGGTGTTGTTTGCGATTGTGGTACACAGCCTCTATGGCATGGGGGACTATCAATTCCACATGGGTGCAGTCGATGGCACCGACACAATTGGGCATGCCTGCCAGTGCATGGGAGCCTACTTTGGTTTCTCCTGGGCAGTCCGTGGTAGGGATATGTGGGTGCTTGCGTGCTTCATGAGGGCATCCAGCACTTGGTTCAGCATGCGTGAAAATAGTGGTTGTGAAATGCCATGCAGCTGGCCCACTGTGTGTTGGTAGGTGCCTGTGGCCAGGAAGTGTGGCACAGACACCACCTTTAGTAGTGGGGGGATGACAGTGCATATTTGTATGTGGCTGGCAATGTTGTTCTGTATCATGTGCACTATGGTGGTGATGGTGACACGGTCCAACCAGTACAGGGTGTGGATCTGCTCAGGGGTAGGGTTGAATGGGCTCGGTCTGGTGCAAGGTATTGCTGGCTGCCTACGAGGCTCTGGTGGCTGCGCTGGTGGTAAGGGATGGGCCTGTCTCAACCTCCTTCTCCTCCTGTGTCTCCTCTGTGCTGCTGTTCTTGCTGCTGTTGTTGTTGTTGTTGTTGCAGTTGTTGCTGTAGTTGTATCAGTATAGGCAGGTCCTCCGGCACCATGTTTGCAAATGATAGTGGTGGCATTTTGGTGTAGGAAGGGGTGTGGTGTTTAGTTGTGCTCCTTTTATACTGGGCAACTCTGCATTGTCTACACCGGGGGCGGGGGCTGTGGTGGGTGGGTGTGCTCAGTTCATACTGGCACAACCTCCTTTGACTCCACCTGTGGGGATTGTGTGCACCTGTGGCAGCTGCCTTGTATCTTGCTTGCTGTTTGCTGGTGGTCCGCGATGCCTGTTTTGCCGGCATCATGCAGCCTGTTATTACCGGGTTCGCAATGCCACTATTTGCATGTTTGCGTGGGTGAAATTACCCTCTATTACCGCATGCCGGTATTTACTACCTGAAGAGGCGTGTGTACGTGCCTATGCCGCTGTTAGCGGCACCGTTGTTTGGTATGCTGCTAATACTGGGGTTCCAGGTCGGAATGCTACGGAACGGTAAATGATGCCGGTATTTATATACCGGCATCGTTTTTCCCTTACCGGCATACCTCGTAATGAGGCTCTATGTGTTATTCTGTGCTTTACCGGAAGCCAATGTAGTTTCTTTCTGTAGGTGGAAATGTGAGTGCGGTGCAATTGGTTAAAGATGGTGCACACAGCATTATTCTGAGTCACCTGCAAAGATTGTATGTTGGCAGTGGTGGTAGGGCAACAGCATGCTGTTACAATAATCTAATCTAGAATTCATCACAGCGGTGGCAAACAGCCTAAGAAGGGCCCTGGGAACGCTATCATTCCCCTAACCTGTGTGAACTGTGGTAAAGAGCCTGAAAAGGGCTACAGGAAGGAAGACATCTCCAATATTATGGTGTCCCTGCAAACCAAGAGAGACCAGGAGAAGGAAGCCATACCCCTGGTATGCTCTACCATGAATCAATCATGAGAAAGACCTGGGAAAATGATTCATTCCCCTGGCACTGTGAAAGAAAACTATGGGCGATAAGGAACAATGTTTGAGTTGAACTTTTGAGTTTGAGCTGATAACTTTACAGCACCACAATCTGGAATGCTGTGTTGCATTTTGGGAAAGAACGGAGACCTGGAGAAGGGGAGTCATTCTCTCATTTAAGTTCCCACCTGCCAATTGTAAATATGATCAGTTATCCAGAAGAAGTGAAACATTCTTCTGGACCCAGAAGATTCAGTACTTATTTAGTTCAGTTACATGTGTGAGGGACAGACATAGGGATTTTGGCACATGACAGTGGACTTGTTTTCATGTAATTGGAATTATGACAGATTCCTTAATTAGTTGAGGCAGGGAAACTCCTCTTAAAGAAAGGGAGGGATAGGTTTCATCTTTATTTTGAGTAAATAAATGTTTATGCCAACAATCATACCACCTGTGTGTCAGTCACCTCCACCTGCACCCTTAAAATATATATATATATTTAATATTTAAATATAGGTGTAGACACCTTTTTTGTCTATGAATATGAAATTCTGGCAACAAATGTTGATCTAAAGTTCAAAATGTACATTCATGACGTGTTTTTAGTATTCATTATTTTCAATAGATGCAACATATGAGTCTTACATTGATTATAATTTTGACACTGTGACTCTTACGTTTAGTCCTTCTCCATTGTACAGTATGTTGTAATTTGCTGTACCAGAGGGTAGAAGATCAACTTAATTTCACACCACACTAGGTATACCATATCATTTGTACGTGTAGACAGAAGAGTAGTTTGCAGGACAAGACAAACCCAGGTCATAGCCTCCGTATCAAGGGTCAAGCAAAACAATCAAAAGGAATGATGCAATTCAGCACAACAGTTTATAATCAATCTATAATACAAAATAACATATTAACCTCGCCCAACAGGTTTGATTATAATTGTATATCAATGAGTTGTGGGCACAATATGCAGCACATAACCGCAAAAAGGCACAATGATGTATTATAGAAAGTAATGAGGCAACACATATAAAACATCAGATAAAACAAACTAAATCTCAATTATATGAAACATCCCCAAGGTGACTAATGTGATCCACCACTAGGTACAAAGCAAGGGCTAAATTAGTACAAATAAACCACATCAACCAAAATATTTTCAGTGAAAGGCTGCCAATGTCCAGACTCATAAATACACTGGTCCTCATAGACTTCTACACCAGCTAGTTTTAGCTGTACCTTCAAAATTGGTCCGCCTTCCTCAGGGTGAACACAATTCAGTACCTGGAAAAAATCATATATACAATTCCAATTATTGAAATGCAGTTTTAAAAAATAATACCTCCAATTTCATTGTTGAACAATGCCAAATTAACAATCAATAGTCAGCAGTCAGCAGTCAGATAAATATACATGGATGATAGCAAGCAAAAGATCAGTAAAGACAACAGCATTTTTGGGGAAAATCAAAATAAATTAGAAAGAGCAAACAAACACAAAATGATAAGAATACATTAGAAATACACAAAAGAATTAAATACACATTTTTTATAATAAAACGTTTTTTTGAAATGCATAACGATGCATGAAATATATAAAAGGCTCATGAAGCTGTACTCACATATTTGCAGGTCTGGCTACAAAAGTGCTGTCTCATCTCACACTAGAGGTGTAAACACTATAATGCAAACAGAGGCGTAAAGCCATTATTCACAATTCATGCAGTGCGGGCAAGTGACTAAAAATACACAAGTCAAGTAAAAAGTTTTCACTCACTGGTGCAAACTGACTGGTGTACGAACATCAGCAGCTATACAAAAGGGGACACATAAGAGTGGCATACCAATCTTCAACAACAATAATCCATATGAAAAATCCTAAAAATGGACATAAAACGGCACGTTTACCATTTGGCACTGCTGTCTGTAAGGATGTTGCCCTCCTGTAATATACAGAGCTCAATCCATGGGTCCAATGGCACTTACTAGAGGCGAAATAGGACGCCAAAGAATGAAGTCGGTGTGTGGCTCTGTAAAATCTAACCCACAAGTCTTCTTGGGTTCATCATAAAGGTCTGCCTGTATATAGATAGCCACGACGGTCAGCCATCTTGGACTAGTAAATAAAACCTAATAGCAATGCATGAAAATGGTGAGTTTATCTTAAGGAGTCAAAATATGAACTACCATAAAGAGATAAATACAAAATAAAAATAATATAAATGAGTCTCAAATAAATCTTCATGCACACCATGTATAACATCAGAAATGCACTCGAAAACTATAAACACAATGTATTAAAGGAATGCATTACTTACATATGTGTTAAACAAGTATGCTGCAGGCACTCATTTTATATCACTGCCCACTGAATATCATGCTCTCGTTCTCAGAATCCACCTCTGTTCTAGTCTGGTAAATTGGCCTTGTATCTGAAAGCACTTGTCACTCTTTTTGACTGTTTGTCAAATCTCCCACACAATCGGCCTCATTCCAACTATGCCAGTATACTGCCGGTAGTGCCACCAGGATACTGGCAAAAGTTGTTACCGTTTCGGCACCTGGTCCGTCGGCATTTCCACTGGATTACGGGTGCCAGAGGGACGGTGTAAATCCCCATTCAGGGAGTCCCATAGCTTTCAGCTGGCAGCATTCCTGTAGTTGGCCGGTCCAGTAAATAGCAGCCTCCATAAATACTGGCACTTTTTACCAGACCGGCAGAAATATAATTGGGTCCAATGTCTTTATCAGAATGGCCAAATTCTTGGTAATGCGAATCCAATGGAGCATTCAATGTATTAGACCGAATCATGGAGCAGTGTTCTCCAATTCTGATTGTAATTCTACGACTTGTCATATCGAGTTAGATTCCATCACATGGGCATTTGATCATGTAAACACAGTTTGAAGTTTGACAGGTCATAAAGGTGTGAATTTTCCAAGTACATTTTTCAAAAACAACCTCTGTCTGCTTTTGATGGAATGCACCGGATGTACAATTCCCGCAAGGAAAGTGGTCAATCACTTGCGGGAGACCCCATGGTGCAGTTAAACTTTTAGATGCTGCTGGTTTCTTGACGTAGCGCAAGAATCAGAGAATGTTTCATATCTAAGCCTCGGTTGATAGCATATAATGGATTGCCCTATTTTGAAAATTTGGCCTGACAAATTTGCCATTATTTATTAATTATTGTATTACTCAATCAACTGCATGTAGATTCATATACAATACATTGTTTCCGCTGCTTGCTCTTCTTAGAGGGTTCAAGTAATGCTGATGTGCTGTGATATCTAGCTCACTTTTTGGATCTTTTAATCAGCTTCAATTGGTATCTACAATCTTTAATTAATTATCCGTAATTATTCATTAATTAATGATCCATATTAGTTTAATGAAGCCATTTTTTCCTGGAAGTGGTCCTTTTCTTTAAGATTCATTTAATTTTCTTTAGAGTATTTGGAGCGGCAGCTGTTTCCTCTGTGAGCTTAGCTTTGTTGTGTGTAATTTTATTGTATAGATTTGTTTCTCATATTTGTTTATGTTTTGTTGTATGTGAGCGCACTGATGCCTCTAGGTTTGTCGCGCTATACAAATAAACTAAATTAAATTAAAATATTAATTATGATGATGACAGAAGACATCAAAAGCAGAAAACATAAAGGAGCCCAATGGCACAAAGATGATGCCCCTTTCTTCCCCTGCATCTCCACATGTATCATCCTCAACACAACCACAAATCTGTTTTCTGAAACTTTTTCATACCATAGTGTCTCCAAACAACATGTACAGATTGAAGACCCAGCAGGTTGGCCGTTTCAAAGTAATGTGATCCACCACCCATTTATTGGTTAACAAATTGGCTCCCTCGCCTGGTGTCCACTAAGGTTAGGCGGCTGCCTGATTGTTCCAGGATTGTCCATGGATACTGTCTCTGGAACTGACTCTGCGGACTGGATGGTGCTATCACTAATTAATTTCCCATTCTTTGCACATTTTAAAAACACCTGCTGGACATATTAACACCAAACTTGCAAAATAAATACTTTCAGGGCCAGTCCGCCACTCCTCACCCAAGAATGGTGCAAATCCTTCCAGTGGTTTGGGATGTAGCCACAAGAAAAAATATTTTATTCTTGAAGATTATCTGGATTTTAACAAGTTTGGGACCCCCTACAAGTTTGCCACCTCTCTTATCAAACTCACACAAAACATTGCAAAATCATTCAGAATCAGTTCTGTATATGTTTTGCAAAGCTTTGGGCGGAGTCAAACAGCGCCACCGTTATGAGCACTGTATAATCACTGAACTTCCTCTTAGGAACTGCCTCTGGCATGTACCTTGGTTCTTTACTGCCCCAAGGACATGCCCTATATGCATGCTTCCTGTGAAGTACATCTGCCAAGACAATTAGTTATCCAGTCACTTAAGACAAAACTAATATTGTTGGTGATGCCATTTGTGGCCCTGAGCAGTTCATGGCATGTTGAGTTATGTTCATGGATTCTGCATCACCAGTGAACTGTAGAGGTTTTACATTTCATGATGTGACTTTTGCATGGCACAGTGTTCATTGCATCCTGAATAATGGCCATACCCGTTGTGCCTGCAGCACATGACCTATGCTCATCCGGGTCATCTCCTAATTGCAGTCCCTGACCACAGTTCCTGCCACAGCTTGTTTGGCCTTAGTGCCAGTAGGCTTTCCTTTCATACTGTGCAGTGGTGGAAAGTGTTGGTATGTGGCCATGCTTCTTGCATTGTACATGCGTGTTGCTGGTGCCTGCACACAGACTTACAACCATGCTGAAACAGCAGTTTGAGGATCAAGCAGACATTTTTACTCTAACCTAAGTCATCAGAGCAATAGTTTGTTTGACCTTTTACCTGGTTTAGGGGCCTCTGTTTCGTTATTTTTAAACATACATTTGTTTCTGAATCTATATCACAATATTAATAATGAAACAGGGATCTTTCTGTGGCCAGAAATCAAATTCCTAAAATCACAATGCATTGATTTTCCAATGTATTCCTCATTTGAATCTCACATTTGGAACAGAAATCACTTGAATATATGACATATTATTTTTCAAGGTATCCTGTGTGATGCTTTAAATTAACATATTCAGGTTTTCTTAATATCTTACGGCTTTTTTCAATAAGTGAATCTATTATTTAATACATGATGTCCTCATTTAATATAGTCACACATATTATACCATGCTCTCCTCCAACACTTATTAGTTGTACGATTGCATGGAAGCGATTCTTTTAAACCTATCTCAAGAGACGCCTTCTCAGTAGGCGTCTTCATCAAGTCCATGGGGCCAGTGAATAAAGTCTCAGCAGAGGAATTTTAAGATTTCCTTTTCTCACACTATAGTGTACTTCTAATGGACTATCATGGGTGGGTAAATACCCATACTGCAATAGTTTTGATTTGTAGCTGGCTCTTAACTGCCACCTAATAGACAAAATGCCTTTGAAGATAAGTGCTCCTGAAGAAGTTATTAATCTACCATCACCTGCCATCTATACCACAGAGAAGAAGATAAGCAGGCTAGTGAAAACAAGCAAGGATGACTGGCAAAGAAACGACGAGACTGAACTGGCGATTAGTGCTGGTATAATTTAGTTGCACTGTCAGTAGTGGTGCCAGAGCTGACTAGACCAACACAGTCGGGCAAAGTTGTGTCTGCTGGAGGGTCAGTGGCAGGGCCTTTTTGCACATTGGGGCAGCATCAATCATTTGTAAAGTTATGAAGTGCCTCCAGGTAGGCCCGATAGAGTGGTTGGACTGTGCAGCAGCATGTGGCATGTGACACTGGTAGGTACCAGTGCTATCCTTAGGCAAACTGGAATGGCAGGGTATCAGAAAAAAAAATGCGTGCAATATGCACAACCAGAGTGATCTTTGTGGAACATGAAATTAGCTCAGGGTCTCAATCCCCAGAAAAAGAAGGTTGAGGAACCAACCAAATTAAATAACCCAACACTTGTGTGTGAGTTGTGAAGCCTTCTCAGACTTTGTATAGTCAATAATTCATTGAGGATTCATTGAGGATTATGCAGAAATCACTGGATCTTTGGTCCACATTTTGAAGGCCATAGTGAAGTGAGAGTGGGGTGAAGCACAATCCGAAGCAGTAGACTAATTACATCTAAACCTCTCAGAAGCTCCTTATTTGGCTTATCCTATCATGAATAAGGACTTTTTCTTAGAGACTGATTTCTTAGACACCTGATTCAGCTTGATGGTGTGTTCTATCAAAACATGACATAGTCAACATGGTAATCTCCTTTGTCAGCAAAATATTAGCCTCCATAGAAGAGAAATTCAATGATTGAGAGGAAGCACTTGTGGCAAAGGTATTGCGCTGAATAACTGCAACTCATTTATCCAATGTGAGCGCATGATAGTACCTTACACCAACTGTTAAAATATTTTCAAAGTGATTGAATACGGGCTGGGAATGTCTTCTAATCATTCCTATGATAGCTACAAAATAGTTCCACAAAGTAATCCCATTGCAGAGTGAGGGTAATTTATCAAGCTGTCCGCACTGCTTTAAACAACCAGGTTTGTGGAACACCTGAAAACAGAGGCAACTAAACAAAACCTTTAGACGAGATAGATTGATCCAGAGTGTTGAATTGATGATCTGGTGACATCCAATGAAATGACCATCAATTGGAAAAGAAGCAAATGTCATTCCAAGATAGAGGTTCCTGATAAAACTGGAAATGATTTGGCTGACTAATTCGCCAAAACTGGAGCACTAATGGGGGACTTCAAAGATATGTAACACTGTCTGGGAGAAACCCAAGTCACAGTGGTGACCAGATCACAATATAGATCACTACTCAAAGAGAACATCCCATCATTTGGAAATGCTATCAATATTTAGAAGATATGATGAGTTTTGCTCTGACAGAATCCGATTTTCAAGGAAAAGTTGACCCTCAAATTCTGAATCAATTTCAGAAGATGTTTAAGGTTCTAGATTGACTGTTTGTGAGGAACCCCAAACTGGGTATGACCAGTCTACATGTGGTTTCAAAAGACTCTAGCTATCCTGCAAGCTATCCTGCAAGAAGGTGCTTCCTGGCCACCCATGGGCCAGGATCTCTCTCTCTATATATATATATATATATATATATATATATATATATGTATATATATATATATATATATATATATATATATATTCAGTAAAAAAACTTTGTTAAAGGGACGTTATGGTTAAGTTGCGCTACTAAAAACCTATCAGATTCAGTAAAAAACTTTGTTAAAGGGACATTTTGGTTCCAAGTAAAACCAAAAAAAAAACAGTTATGGTAAGCTAAGCAACCATAACTCACGCCACCACCGTGCACTGCTAAGACTAACACCCAGGACATCAAAGATGAGATCACAAATGTCATTGATGACATCACTGATGACATCACATGTCCATTTACCTTTCATGAAAAGTCTGTACAAGGGTTTCTTATTATAATGTTAATTTAAAAAGTGTGAAGGATCATTGGAATAAATATCAAGGGCTAATTAGTCCATCCAGTATACTTACATGCTCATGTAAAAACGTAGGCATTGTGTGCAGCAAACATGATGGAGATGCAATATTCATAAGCTTGCCATGTTAAATAGTGAAATGATAACTGTTTTCTTATTAGACTTTTGAATACTATGAAACATGTGATAAGTAGATAATAAAACCCACGTACTACATAATTGCATTATTATAGACAAAACACAAAGAGACAACACCACATACAAATATGAGTATATACAAAGAAATTGAAGTAAGAGAAAAACAGCAGCAGTAGTAGCAAAAAGTGTTCATAAACTAACTGATTACCTTTATGCAGAGAAATGATTGCTCTGTTTCAAAGCTGTTACTTACCCTATCTATATATATCACATGATGTGTCTGGACCCTAAGGAAAATAGTGTGAGTACAACATATACAAATATGAGCATATACTGGGAAAGTACAGTAATAAAAAAAAAAACTATCAGAAAGTGCTGATAACTCTACTGATAATTTTAATGCACAGAAAGGATTGCTGTCTTTCAAGCTTGTGTCTTCCCCTATGTATATGTTTCATATGATATGACTGGACCCTAAGGGAATTATTGTAAGAATATACTTGAAGGATAAGTCTACAAATATACTACCTTTTCAACTTTTGATTCCTGACTGTTACTGAAGAAAACCATGTGGACTAGATATGTCAGTAAAGGAAAAAAGGGGGAGCCAGACATGTGATGTCATCAGTGATGTCATCAATGACATTTGTGATGTCATCTTTGATGTCCTGGGTGTTTGTCTTAGCAGTGCACGGTGGTGGCGCGAGTTATGGTTGCTTAGCTTACCATAACTGGCGAATTTCAGGGGTTTTTCGGTTTTACTTGGAACCAAAATGTCCCTTTAACAAAGATTTTTTTACTGAATTTCATAGGTTTTTAGTAGCGCAACTTAACCATAACGTCCCTTTAACAAAGTTTTTTTACTGACTTTCATAGTCTTTTAGTAGCAAAACTTAACAATAATAACTTTGACTTTATGTACATGTAATATGGACATACTGAACTCTTTCTACTCAATTTAACGGTCCGCGGACATATTCGGACAACAGTACCACCACCTAAAAACTCTGGGGGGGTATGTGTAATTGTATATCATAACATAGGAACATTTAACAAATTCACAAAGCAGCACACATACAAAGTATATGTAGTAATACTTAAGAAATGTAACCCATATATGTAACACACTAACCAATCATTTAAATACAAAATGTTTTAAAATGGAATATACCAAAAGAAGATAAAGTGGCTTCCAACATAATTACCTCACAGACACTCCACAACTAACAGCAAGACCAGACGTATAGACTACTGATTACATATCTTACCAGAAATAGTAAGTGCACTTCATTTTACTCATATATTTATAAACTTTCTATATTAGAAAAAAAAGAACATATTACTTTTTTGTTTTCTCACAGAAATGTGTAGTACTCTGGACTGGCTAGAGGAGCATTTCCCACGAGACGAAATGTTAGAAGATAGTCCACCTAATGGTACACACTTTACTATGTAAACCAATTAATAATTATTATTTTGTATACATTCAACATATACATTTTTTTTTACAGACCATACAAAAATTGCAACTTCCAAAGAAAAAGAAGCAGTGGATAACACTCTTCAACACATTACCCACAAAATGGACCAATTTATGGCAAATTTTACGGATTTAAAGAACTTTGTGGAAGATCACCTAAAACCACCAACAACATACCATTGTCCCACCTGTACTTGTCCCCCCTCACCATATCCCATTCATTTAACCCCAAACTCCCTTCATGGACCACAACGTTTTGATGAGATTTCCATCCCTTCTTCACCTGATCCCACTTATATTGAAAACCTCAATTTTCCTGTTTTTGTTTCCGTTTCTGCCCCACCTTCTCAGTCATAAATTGTTTATATATATTAAATAAAGTTACTTTTTTATATTGTGTTGTAATTACTTTCAGTGCTTTGTGGTAAAACCAATTTAGGTGTCCACGGACAGCGTGGTTGTTCGGAAATGTTTGTAAATAAACGAAAATGTAAGTGTCCTGAGGACACTATATCTATCCGTAATGTTCTCATGCAAGTTGAAAATGTTCTAAGAACACTCGTAGTGTCCTGAAATGTTCATAAATAAACAAAAATGGAGGTGTCCTTAAGAACCCTATGCCTGTTTGTAGTGTTCACTAGCAAGTTGAAACTGTTCTAAGAACACTTGTGGTGTCCTGAATTGTTCGTAAATAAATGAAAATGGAGGTGTGCTTGAGACGTTATGTCTGTCCGTATTGTGCACAAGTAAATTAAACTGTGCTAAGACCAACCGGCTGTCCGTAACTGTTTGTTTTACGTGTGACGCACTTTTAGTTAGTTCAGGACCCGAACACTGTTCGTAGAACATCAACACGTATGCGCAAAACAATGTCCGTACATTGGGTGTCCTGCGGACAGCAGCTACCTTAGCGAACATGCTCATGAAACAATCATGTGACCGCGCCCACGCTGATCACGTGTTCTGAATGCGGACACTGTTCGTGTCCACGAACACTTTAAAAGTACATTTCCAAGTAATCCACAATATTTCTCATTAAAAACTCAACATACCACCAATCCCACATACTAATCCTAATGTTCCACATAGTTTTTGTGACTTTTTGAAACTTTTTTGGTGTTCGATCTGTCTTGCGGACGGCGGGCATGTTCGTGAACTGCGCACAAGCACCCCTATATAAGATCACGCCCTAGAGCTCATTCTCATTGTGTTTCTGGCTATTCCACAGAGCACACTGCATTTTGCTGCATACTTTGCAGATTTTGAGATTTCCATCTCCAAGACGATGACATCCATGGCTCCACTTGCCACCTGGTGCTACATCTGCCTCAGCACCACCCCGACCCCCTCCACCACCACCATCTCCCCAAGGGCCTGAAGAGGGGAAAAGGAGTGAGGATACAGAGGAGGAAGAAGAGGATGACGAGAATGAGGTAGAGGAAATCCCTACTACCCGCCCTCGGCGTGATTCTTGGGTGTGGCGGTTGTTTACCATTCAAGGGAATGTTCCTAAGGCTTGTGCGAACCGTGTCACCTGCAATGAGTGCAAAATGGTACTCAGTCGCGGGAGGCGTGGTGAGTACAGCTTTGGGACCACGACCATGTAGCGACACCTGAACTCATTCCACACTGGGGCCATTCGCCAGGTTGTACCTTGCGAAGAGCGTAGTAGGTTGATTGCCTCTACTTCATCCTCCGTTTCTGATCCTGTCACCACAAAGAACACTTCTGTGGGACAGCACCTTCCTCAAGCTGCCTCACAGGCCATACATAATTCTGATGACCCTTACCTTTCGAGGGTCACAGTTGTATGTATCTACTGTGACACAGTACTCTGCAGGGGGGAGCGACTTCGGAGTGCTTTTGAGAGTATCGTCTCAGAGCACGAGAAGACCTGCTCACTACCCAAATAAAACCCACTCTACATCTTCCTCTCTCAGCTCACCCTTTCTTATCCCTGTGGTTGGTGTCCCCCCCCTTTACCCTCCTTTCCCCTCATATCCTAGTGTGTTGTGTATAAAAAAACAAAAAAATACAAAATAACAAAAATCAAAAAGAAAATAAGGCTCTTTTCAGAGCTGCCTTTCACAGTTACAAAATAGAAGTGAAGATAAATAAAGCAGGGCCCTTTGTATATCTTAAAAGTCTACGGACAGTTCGCGAACATTAAAAAAATTGGGGTGCTACCCTATTGTAACCATTGCATTATTCTCTGGGAGCAAGTGGTGGCTCTGAAAAGAGCCTTTGGGAGGGGTTTATATGTCAAAAATTATAAATACTTAACACCTACTTCAAAATGGATGCTGTATTTCTAAAAAAGGTCACAATGCATTTTGTACATTTCTTAGAAAAATCTGATTGCCAGCATAAGTAAGATCGACTCCATCTCTGCGAAAAATGTATGTACTACGAAACAAAATATTTTCATTGTGAAAAGAGGACATGCCAAAATCTCTTAGGAAGGCACAAACAGCCTTATTGACATTACACCTTGCTTTCTCCATTTTTGGACCACATGAGAAAGAACAAAGCCACATTTGTCCCTGTGCAATCCGTGAAAAAATTACTTTGGAGTTTGGAAACATGTCCATGATCTTCTGAAGTCCTTCTTTCATTGCAAATTGCAAAGAAATTCCAGACACATGTCCTAAACTGTTCCCTCCATAATGAATTACAATTATGTCTGGATGTTCCTCTATCTTCAAAGTTGCACAGAGAGGTAGCAAGTCCAACCACTTCATTCCACGCACTCCATGCCAGTGCACTTCCACATGTGGGAATCCAAGATCTATAGATACGCCACAGCTTTCTGCATGCACCTTCAACCAATGTATCCACGAGTCTCCCAAAATCCACACAATCTGTTTTTTGAAACACTCAGCCATAGCTATCTGTTCTTCTCTCAGCAAAAATAATATCTGAGAAAACCTCTCCTAGAACAACACACTCACTAAACTTTACTGACCAATCCCTTGCTATATTCAATCTCATTTGCATGCCTCCCCACCCCAAATTCCTAGAACTACCACCATGTCCGCGAACATATCGTAACATTGACAGCCCTTCTACCATTTCCACTTCACTCTCTGTACCATTCCCTCATTGGATGTAGCTAAGAAATCACATGACCATCCACCAATCAAATCCAAGACCTCTACATGTAACTGTATCATCATAGATCAGCACTGCAAATGGTGAATCTCTCGGAGTACAAGTCTCATACCATTGGCAAGCACGATCTACGAGAAATACTATACAAGTCTCCAAGATTTCAACTTGCAGCTTCGTCCATATCCATATGCATGAACACAAACTACAGGTATGCATATTTTCTATACAGTACATGAACACATTTTCTAACCGACTTTTACCTTGTATAATCTGTAAAATGAATCTACGATCATTTTTTCACTGTCCTAAAATGAACTGTGACTTACAAACCTTTATACCGTTTAATTTCTTCATACACACACACGCAAATAATGTTAAACCAACATTTTTGAAATAAAATATATAGACTACATATAATCAAACAAAATGACATGCACACTCTATGATCAAATCTCAAACAATAATATTGTACAAACACATAATTGGTTTTAATTTTTTCAATTTATATAATTACTTACATTTATATAGGACAAGCAGGCTATGACATTGACTCACTATTACGTGGAAAAGCAGACTATGACATTGACTCACTATTACATGGAAAGGCTTAGTTACAGGAATAGTGGTATACAGTGCTACATTATGAATTTCACAAGCCATAGTAAAAACATTTTCTTTCCTACAGTTAGTCATAAAATAGTTTTAATGGTTTTGAGGAAGGCGCTGTGCATTTCAATTTATAAAATCTATGTCTAAATTAAAAACAGTGCTATATACAAACCAAATTACTAATTTCTTTCTTTTACAATTGCAGTGAAGACCATTCTCCAGAAAAGAAGCAGCCAAATTTGAAGTACAAAGAACAACTAAGAAGCAAACTGCTCATTTTAGAATAAAGTAAGTAAAATGTTACCATAATATTTGAATTATTACTCAAACACACTGTAAGGTTAATTCATGCTATTTCTGTGCCTGAAAATAGAGATTCTCCACCATTCTGACCAAAAATCCCCCCGTCTTAACCAGTGATTTACTGGCAGAAAGCCCCACAACTTCCTATTTTTCGACACAGAAATTACCCAACTCAGTCGCTAGAATTTAGATGTTGTAGAACAAACAACTGTTTTAATTGTATAGCTTTAGATATACTATTTATACTTCTCCAAACCACTGGCTTACTTTTTTCTGTCATCTGAACCCCAGTTTAGTAACACATTAATTCAAGAATACCCATCCATAGTACTTGTACTTCCCAAAGCACAATCACACACCATTACACACATCTTTATCATCTTACTCAAACACTCATGCACACAACACACATACATTCCAGAACACCCCAACCCATACCTTCTGTATTTTTTTCAACAGACCCTAAAGAATGCCTACCAAAAAGCAACTCCGTAGAAAGGAACGCCAAAGTAGAGCAAATGAAAAGAAAACTCTCCAACATAAACATTCATCTATAGCAGAATTTGTAAAAAAAAGTTGAAACACAACAGCTAATACAGTCATGTAGTGAAACAGAAGAAGTTTCTAGTACAAAAACTTTGCCTCCTCTATCAAAAAGTAAAACATACCAAAAAACAATTAACAGAAAATCAACTATCACTACAAATAAAACTTCTTCTATAAATCTTGATGTAGTACAAAGTAAGCATACCAAGAAAAGTATTTTAGCCAAAATGTTCTGTCACAAAGTCCTTCAAAATCTTATGAAAACAGAGGAGAAACCAGGTTCAACACTTCAAACCTATCGTAGAAAAGTCATCTTAGAAGCATTGATAGACAGTGCAATTCTTCTCAAAAGAAAGTTATTTTTTAGTGTTAAACAGAATAAAACCACTAACAAAACTAATAACTAAATTACAAAAAAGACTACTCAATAAACGAAATGTCAACAGAAATAACTTCTTAAATATCTGTGGAGGTGAATGGAGTCACACTACAAGCACAGAACCATACTTTAATGAATAAGCGTACAAACAAAAGCAAACAAAAACAATTGCCATACATAGCAGTGGTCGAGGTTATGAACAAGTTAATAATACCATAATGGAACAAGAAGTACTCCTTACTAAAATATGCCCTGAAAACGTTGATTTACCCCTCCATTCAACTGAATCAGAACATCTAGTGTACAAATGGCCATGCACGTCAAAAAATGTTCAAGTCTTTACGCCAATTCCTCAATCAATATGTAAAAATCAAAGACAAAATCAAAATTAAACTATTGCAAAATATGGATGCTTGTCCAGTACGCAAGTACACAGGACTACAAGGACATTCATTGGCCTGCATTACAGAACCTACTTGCAAAACAACCTTCCATGATATCAAAAGGATATCAACACATCATGCAAGTATAAGAAATCTAGTTTATAAATTGTCCTATGCTAAAAGTCCTGCTTTAGCACTAGCCAATTTAAATAACATTTGTCTACATGGTACAGCAAAAGACCTACTAAAAGAAATCAACTATATCCAGACAAAATATTTTGGAAGTGAAACGCACCCACAAGATGAATTAGCTGTAAACCAACTTTGTAACAATTCTGCACATGGCAAACTTTCACTACACATATACAGAAAAGAAATACTAAAATTTGAAAGTACTTCAGCTGAAGTACCAAACCACATGTGTGTATGTTGCCGCAGAACTTTTTATAAAAGTAACACAAAAACTGTAGACCTATCATACAAAATAGAAGACAATGAAGAATCTAAATGGTTTGAATTAGCTCTCTACCTTATAGCAGAAAACAAATTAGAAATAACTGACCCCATAATACTTTGCAGTTACTGCACTACAAAACTAGACAACAACCAAACTCCTTCACAAGCTATCACAAATAACTTGGAATTATATCCACTACCAAAACCCCTTCAACAACTTAATTTATATGAGAGCATCATAATTCAAACAATGCACCCATTTCAACCAAAAACTGCAAAATTACCTCCCTCTGAATTAGTGAAAGGTATTTGTGGAAAAGTAGCGTATTTACCATTAGATCTAAAAGAAAATGTGCACACTCTAGGAGTGCAACATCTAATGCAACAATCTTTAATTATCTTGGTAAATGGAGTACCTACAAAAGACAAAACAATTTGGCAACAACTGGTAGATTTACAGAAAGTTAGAGAAGCCCTGCAATATCTTAAAGAGAATAATGAATATTACAAAGAAATTAATATTGAAGAAAACTTGAAAGATACAACTGAAATAATTCAAGAGACACAAGAAGCTGGTCAATTTGAGCTCCTCGATCCTGCTACAATATCAAACACTTTAGACCATTATACAATTCATCCATTGCACTCTAATGACACCATAGAAGATGCACTGGAAACATACCAAATGCGTCAAACAAAAGGATCACCAATCAGCATATGGGAAAAAAGTATAGAAGCACGTGCTTCTCCTCTACTCTTTCCGACTGGCAAAGGAGGAAGATATGATGATAGACGTATTCAAATATCAGCATCAGAATATCGCTCATTACGGATGTATTCTGAAGATCCCAGATTTCGACAAAATGTGGAATACATATTCCACCTACTCTTTGAAAGTGAACTAGCAACTTTATGTTACAGAGTTGCACACATATTAAAATCAGGATCACACTTTCAAAATATGACAGCTACACAATTATTACAAAAAGTTCAACAAAAAGATGAGGTTTTACAAGCAAATCTTACAAATCTATTAGCAAATATGCGTGGTACTAAAGAGTACTGGTTTCGACGTCATGGAGATGTACGTCTTATGATCAGAAACCTTGGCCCACCCACTTGGTTTGTTACATTAAGTTGTGCAGAATATGCATGGGAAGATTTACATGCTTTCCTACGCATATCAAACGAAAACAAAACAAACATAGATATATTAACACCTGGAGAACTTTTTTCTCAGGATCCTGTTAATGTTTCAAGATATTTTCACCATCGCTTCATTGCTATGCTACATTTTATTTGTAATAAAACTGTTCCTCCCCTTGGAGAAGTGCAACACTTCTTTTGGAGAAAAGAATACCAAGCCAGAGGAGCACCACATATCCACATGCTTTTATGGATTAAAGATGCTCCTAAATTTGGTCAAGACAGTTTATTGAAAAATATGTCACTTGTGAAATTCCATCAGAATCCACAAATAGTGATCTTCATGCAAACATTTTACAATTCCAAAGACACAAATGTGGCAAATATTGTCGTCGCAAATACAAAAACAAAGGGAAATACTACACCAAATGCCAATTTGGTTTCCCTAGACCAGTTACAAATACAGGTCATGTGAACAATCTCATGTCTTCAGTTAGACATAGTGTTAAAGGTAAGTCACCTAAAAATACATATTGCATAAAAAGAAAAGAAGAAGAAAAATATATCAATGATTACAATGCAATCATTGCCCACTTATGGAATGCAAACATAGACGTGCAGTACATTGCAGACAATTCTACTGCAGTTGCATGATATGTCACAGCATACTTAAAGAAATCAGAAAAGACATAGCTCCAAGACCTCTGGAATGACCTGTCATCAGATAAAACAGTGTCTGAGAAATTATACAGCTTGGGCATAAAAATTCTGTCCCATAGAGAATGTGGATCCTATGAAGCAGCTGATCGATTAACTGGTACTGCATTGTATGGTAAATCTGCAAATATAGTATGGCTAAATCTTGGTTCAGCTAAATCTAGAAAAAGAGTTCTAAAATCATACGAAGATATAGAAACAATAGCCAAACATGATCCCAACAGCCAAGACATTTTAAAAAACAATTTATTGGACACATACTACCCAAACAGGAGTACCACTTTGGAAATCATGTGTCTATACCACATAGCCAAAAACTACACATACAAAAATAATATAAAACCTGATGAACAAAATCGTTAATACAAAGTGACAAACTGTGAAGGCAGCTTAGTAAAACTCACCAAACCAAATTTAATTAATCATATCAAATTGTCATTAAAGACTCCTCAACATAAAGCAGTATATTACATGTCCCTGCTACAACTCTTTAAACCATGGAGAAAAGAAGAAGAAATACTAGATAACTATGACTCATATGAAGACTCTTACAAAGCAAATGAAAGCAGTATAACTGATGTAAACTGTGCACAGTACAAAACAATGTTGCACAATGAACAGCAACACGAAGAAGAACTCCAGGCCCAACTAGATAAGGACACTCCTCTAGTAGTAGAAAACACCATGTGTCAGTATGAAGATAAAGAAGACTTAACTATCCTACAATCAAAGCTAAACAATGAGCAACGTAGCATTTTTCAAGAAGTAACAAAAGAAATTGCACATGGTGTACAACATGAAAACAAAGAATGCACCTGTCACAATTATAAACCTATACTATTGTATGTCAATGGTGATGCTGGTTCTGGCAAATCATTCCTTATCAAAATCATCAGTAAGTTCCTTAAACAATTGACAAACAACAAACTGTCAGCTGTTGTCACTGCCCCCACAGGTTTAGCTGCCTACAACATAGGTGGTGTCACTTTACACCGATTACTACTCCTGCCAGTAGAACACCAAAACAATTAGATTATTACAAACTTTCTGCAGAAGCTGCAATGGAACTATGCAGAGTATTGAAACAAATGAAAATGCTACTAATAGATGAAGTGAGCATGGTGTCCAACCTAATGTTGGCTTTGATTCACCTCAGATTACAAGAAGTACTCAAAACAAACTATGACGAGCTCTTTGCAGGAAAGCACATTATTGTTTACGGAGATCTTCTTCAATTGATAACAGTAAAAGGTGAGCCTATTTTTAAAACATTAGGACACAAACTCTGCCGTAAAACTGTTGGCAGCATAGGAAATGTCAACCTTTGGAAACATTTCCAATACAGAGAATTAACAGAAAACATGCGCCAATCTGCAGATCTCACTTATGCCAACATCTTAAAAAGTGTCAGAGTTGGTATACTTTATAAAGAAGCAGAAGCAATATTGAAAACCCAGCACATTCATGCACTTTATGGTGATAATGCATGTGCTACAGATGTTATGGAACAATTAGCCCACAAAAATGTCCATTGTATGGCCTTAATGCCAACTCTTGCAAGCTGTTTCAAATTCAATGAAATAATGTTCAGTAAAGAATTGCAACAAATAATGGAAATTAGCGCCACAGACAAACTAGATGTACATGGAATGACACCACCCATGTGTGGCCAAGCCACAACAAGACTAAATAGTTTAGAAAAATCAATCTCAAACACAGCAGGCTTGGAAAAGATATTAAAATTATCCTTAAATTGCAGAGTAATGCTGAAACGTAACCTTGACGTGGACCAAGGACTAGTTAATGGAGCACTGGGTACAGTTGTTGGCTTTCAAACATACCCACGTGACAACAAAATTCAGTTTGTCAATATTCTCTTTGACAAACTTTCAGAAGTAAAAAGAATAGGACGCTCAACAGCTCGATTCCTTCTCTTCAAAGACATGTATGTACGCAGAGAACAATTTTCTCTAACTCTTGCATACACAGTCACCATTCATAAATCACAAGGTCTTACCCTAGACAAAGCAATGATAGACATTGGTAACACAGTCTTTAAAGAAGGCATGAGCTACGTAGCACTATCACACCTACGTACACTTGACGGTCTATTTCTAATCAACTTTGATGCAAGTAAAATAAACGCTGATATTCCTTGCATTTTAGAATACAATAGATTTTGTTCACTATACACTCCCCATCTAAACACATATTCTGTTCCACAAAAAGTAAAACATTATAAAAGAAAAATAAATCAAACAGAAAAGCAACAGGATGTCACTGCAAATCCTCCAAAGAGAGTAAAAGAAAGTAATACTTCATCAAGTGCCACAAGCAAAAAAGAATCAATTAGGGAAAGTAAACCAGGTACTTCTTCAAAGAAGGGAGACAAACTCCAAAAAAAGCAGTCAGATACAGAACTACCAGGTCCATTTAAACTCTCAAATATAGTTGGTGTAAGTTGCTACGCAAATGTAGCAATGAATATTCTATTTCAATTACCACCAATTGTTGAGAACATTTACTTACACAGTATAGACACATTGTGTTTGCAAATGTTAGTACTTCACAGAAATGCAGCAAACAATCCTGACAACACGTATAGTGTTTATGGAATAAGACAACAATTGGACTACTGTGCCAGAATGGTGAAAGTCACTATAAACTCACAGGAAGATCCACAAGAATTTCTAATGTACTTACTATTAGTACTGGAAAACAAAAACATACCTATAAATGAAATCTTACAGATTTCATACATGTGGAAAAATACATGCACTCTCTGCAACAATGTGACACAAGAACAAATCCCCAATGAATGGGTTGTGTATATATCAATACCTAATTGTGAATCTGTTCCATTTAAGCAACTTGTACAAAATGCAAACCATGGTAGATTATGTTCGACCTGCAATTCAGATAATCACTCCACGTTAGTAATAAAAACACATAGTAAATAGGCAATACTAATGCTTCTACGTTACAATGCAGATGGTACCAAAAACAACTGCAAGCTGACTGGATTCACACATGGTCAAATATCACTTGGTAGGAAAACCTTCACAACAATAGGTATAATCTACCACGCAGGAGCCACAACCAATTCAGGGCACTACACTGCATATATAAAAAAGAAATGTGGATGGTTTGAATGTAATGATAGTACCATTACTGTAAAGCAGAGATTACCAGCAAATCTTACAAACGCTTATTTAATGTTCTTAAAACCAATATTTGATAACTTAACTGTACTTAAACCTTAAGTACACTTGTAGTAAAAAAATATAAACTGTCACAGTATTCCAAACGCTATCTAACTGCTCAAAGATGCTACAACAACTAATCAGATAAATTAATACCACTCAAATAGAGAAAAAAACAGACAATTAGAATATGCCAATTGGTATCTAACTGTCCCAAAACTTCGAAATATCTCAACAGATAAATCAATACCACGAATTTATATCAAAAAAGTTAGACAGTTGGAATACGCCTACTGGTATCTAACTGCTCCAAAATTTTACAATATCCAAACAAATACCTAATATCGTACTGCTCCCAAAAACTGGAAAAATCCAATGTATAAAGCATTAGCCAGAAACAACAAGTAAACACTGAAAACAAACAAACAAATAAACTGTAGCATAACACAAAAAGCTTTTTTTTTAATCCAACATGGATTTTTTTCCCCCACAGACCCAATGATTTTAGCTACAAACACAGAAACTGAGCAAATTGCACAGTACTCTGGTTTGTTATCTACTAAATATGGGGGTAAAAAAAAAGAAAAAATGTTGATTGTACAATGTAATAAGTCTTTATAAAATACTAATACTAACATGCTATTTTCTTTTATCACAGAAATGAACAAGAAAAACATAGACTCCCGTTACTAAACCAAATAGTAAGTATAACATGGTAAATACAACCATCACAGCATATCACACCCATACTGGCTTATAACAATGTTCCTTATAAATTTGTTTTTGACCCAAAGTTATAAGCCACTATGAGTGTGATATGCTGCGGCGCTTGTGGCCAGAGCATAGACTCTTGGGTGCATGGCATATGAGTGTTATACTGCAGTGGTTGTGGCCAGAGCATAGAGTCTAGAGTGCATGGCCAAATGGCCATGCACCCAACATTCTATACCCTGGCCACAACCACCGCAGCATATCACACCCATAGATTCAAGCATTGCAACCATTTTAATGTCCGCGGACACAAGGAAGTTCCTAGAACATATTCAACTTGCCAGAGGACGATACGGACAGCGTCCTCAGGAAACCCCCATTTTCTTTATGTACGAACATTTCAGGACACTGCGAGTGTTCTTAGAACACTTTCAGCCTGACAATGAACAATACAGACAACGTCTTCAGGACACCCCCTGCGAACATTCCAGGACCCCACAAGTCTTCTTAGAACACTTTCAACTTGACACCGAATACATTTTGCTTATTTATGAACATTTCAGAACAGCCGTGTTGTCCGCAGACAAATCGAACACAACAAAAGCGTCTAGCACATTAAAAACATACAACATTGCACCTATTTCACACTCCCCCACCCTCCCCAAACACTCTTACACACCAACACACTCCACTAAATACAATTTTTAAACCAAGTTTCACCTCCCTGTCCGCGGTCGTCCACGAATGCAAGATGTCGGGCGCCACCAAAAATCTGATGCACTCCACGCCCCACGCCGTCCAATCAACAAACATGTCAGATGTCCGCGGACATCGCGCAAGCCGCTCGGCCAATCAGGGCTCTGTCCGTGGAGCGAACCAGGAAGTCCATCCGCAAAGCGAACGGAGATATCACTAATTTTTTTGCCTTACATTTTGGTCATTTTAAAAAAAACTACCGGACGGATTTACACCAAATTTGCAAAAGCACACTTTCGGAACCAAGCCCCTGCTCCTGCCACAAATTTGGTGTAAATCCGCCCACCGGTTTGGGCTGTAGGCGTGCGCACATTTTTTTCCCATTATGTCTATGGGATAAAACAAATGTTTTGGGACCCCCCTATAACTTTGACCCCCCCTGGACCAAACCTCTCCAAACTTTCAGAGTGGGCCATATACTTTTTTTGCAAAGTTTGGTGAGGATTCGTCCAGAGGGAGCAAAGTTATGAGCCGCCCAAAAAATGCTCTTCCTATGGAAACACCAACTTAACCATAACTACAAGGACGCTACCGCGTCCATGTAATATATATATACATATGAATGGATGTCTTGTGAGTGCTCAATTTCAACCATTTTCTCCCACAGACACACAAATAGCTCCTCTACTGAAGAGAGGAATGACATTCCATAGTCAGATTTGCAAGTAGATATCTTGGGACCAGTCACTCACTGTTCCAGAGGAAACAAATACATGTTGACGGTGTGATGAATTCCCATCTGACAAAAGTGTGAAAGCCCTAGTTTAAAAAAAAAAATATCCATAAGGAGTAGCTGTGTCCTACAGCATCAGTATCCTGATTTGCAGCATCTGCTCTACCAGTGACACAGAGCAGGCCCAGAGGTCAAAGCAGCCAATTTGACAGCTAAAATTACAGAAACATCTCTGAAGTGAAGGGGCTGCATTTAAGATATGCACCCTTGTACCACAACTATGATGATCATATGCAGCCCATGCTGGTTGAAGGGTTACTGTAAATATAAACTCTGCCCTGGTTAAGGCATGGTGCATGGCATTACTGAGAGGACATGAACCTGAATGACCATGCCACCTTTCTGATCTCATTGTGATAGCATGTAACACCTGCTGTATACAGCCACACCAGAGGCAGCTCTCCTGGGCCCAGGCATCCAAGTAACACACCCATTCAAAGGGAGTGACCTAACACCAGAGTGATGCATTTCTAAAGATCATTGTTCCTAGTGAGAAGGGAAGCAAGAAGGGCTAGAGTAAGCAGGAGGGCTCTGTACAGTGGAGGAAGACTTGCACTACTTGTTTTTCTCTCCCTCTGTCCTTCTTGTCCCATCCACTTCCACTAGAGAAAAGCACTTTGGGTGTGATGTCCGAAGGGCAAAGTCCACTTCTTTCAAGAACATGGATTTGGCCACTAATGTGGGCTAGCCTCCCACCAATACTTTGAATCATCTTGGAAATCATCTTAAAGCATTGTTGGATCATAACTTGTAAAGATTTAATTGGCCCTTGCAGGGAGATCAGAGTTTCCAGAGTTCTCCAGTTGTTAGGTGAAGACAGGTGTTCCAAGGTAGACGAGATGAGCCCCTTAACCATTCTCAGGGATCATTGGTGGTGACCTACTGCTTGAACAAGGCCTGCCTTTCTGCCAGCCACAGAGGTACCCAGGAGCTGACCTTCTTGAAGGAAAACCTGCAGTTGTGTGCCAGCCTGCCATGGGTTTGAGAGCACACAAACAAGGACCCATCTTGTCCATGAGTCCCTGGATTGGGCCTCACAGCACCTGAAATCCAGAACAGCAAGGCTCCCTGTGTTTTCACCATCAAACCACTTCAAGCCATGATTCAGCATGTTCGACAGCTTCCAGATCAGTAGGACCCTTTGGAGCTGCCTTTGGCATTCTTTGTTCTACGAATCGCTGGTTAGCCTGTTCAAATCAGTTCACCACCACACTTAGCCAGTTGAAGCACTTCATTGCCAAGGCTCAACCGAAGAAGTATCACTACCTCTGCATTTGCTTGAACCACTTTTGAACTACCACTTTCTTCATCACTGCCATCACAGTAAGCCAATCAAACCTGTTGTCCCTCAAACTACAACCTTCAAGCTTCAGCATGAAACTAACTCACCAGAGTATCCTGTACCAGTTCATTTGCCATTGAACCTCTACCGTTGATCCCAAACTACTGACCACCCAATTTTCATCACTGGAGTAACACTTCAAATCACAGCTATCTTCCTGTTTGACCAACGTGCAACACCTGCTTGAAGCTGGATTACTATACTTGCTGTATCCTCAAAGCAAACTCATGAACTGCAACCTGAAGTCTGGCTTGATGTAGATGAAATGCCAAATAGGCTGCAAAAATATGAATGACTGGTATCTGCTCCCTTGTTTCATCGTTGGCCCCTAGAGACTGCATAGGTCAATTGAATGCCTTTTTCAAACTCTGGACACATCCTTTTGAACATTGTAGTCTTTTAATTTAATGTTCCCCCCCTGTTTCAAGACCCAGAGTGCTGCATCTATTTTATCTCTGCATATTCTCTGTTCCTTTTACAGTGGTAGGTTTTTACAGTTAGTTATTATTTGACATTGTATGTTTGATTAAGGAATATATTTGTACAGAACCATTCCTTTATTTTGAACTGTTATACGTATCTGTTTGGGTTGCTACTGAACCACATTCACACCCCTCTTACGAGTATTGCCTTCCTGTGGCCCACGTTACCTCAATAGGCGTAGTAGGGACATTGCTTAACCGTGCCTGTTTTACTTTTATGATTTTGTTAGCTGTTGGTTTGTAGAAGTGGGAGGATTTAGTAGGCACTGTAACCTCTACTCATCCTTGTATTCCCAGAGGGAAGTAGTCAATGTGTCACAGACAGTGACATGCCTCTTCACCGAGTGGTTTGTGTATCTTCGTGCCCCAAATTGTAAAGTAGAGAAGCAGCCACTTCAATCAACCACATCTTTTCTTTCTTCAGTCTTTTTAAAATAATTGAATCTGATAGAGGTAGTCATTTTACCAGTTGTTGAGCTAGGGCGCAACCAACACAGGTCCAAAAGCAGGAAAAAGCAATCCATAGAACCAAAAAGTAGTGCACAACACAAAATGTATTTGTACATCATGGCCGGGAAGATGAACTGAACATAGCCAACTTCAGCACGCCCACTGCAGGTTGAATAGTTTATAGCCACAAACTAAATATTAGCATATTACAGATGAAATGTAACACAAACATCATCCTAACAACCATCATTCTCTGGTCATCATCAGTCCCCTAAACAACCCTATACATTGTTTGAAATCCATTGACAGGTACCACCACATCAAAAAAGAAATACCACCTTTCCAACATGATCTTACCATATCTCGGGGAAACAGTTTGATAGAGGGCTTCATTCTAATTGGGCCATGCCACCTCAGACAATTGGGGCTGCAATGTCCCATCACAATGGACCAATGAGAAATGAACCAACATGGCACACACCAACTCTAGTCATTCCACTTTCCCACTGTTTGCACCTGCTCGCTATGTATTATCTCAATACATGTTGCTAATCTTGTTAGACATCTTCTACCAGCTCCCCTGCAATGAATGACCTTCTAGAAAAAACATGACAGGTCCACTTGTGAACATTTCTTATTTCTGCACATTTCTCCACATTATTCAGCCCCTTTCACCTTGTGCTGCTTCAGAGCTGGTCCTACCCGTCACTGTGGCCTTCACAACCATTATGTATTCTTTCCGTATCTGATGAGACAGCATTTGATGTCTAGCACCGACCATTCGTCCCTTGAGAAATGCTTCCCGTGCAATAAAAAGCTGGCAACTTTCTCACACCCCTCCCCACCTGCACTTAAGCACTCAGCCTGCTTGTAGGACAAGATGGCATTCAATCAAGTACTCCTAAATAACAACTAGGGCCTAATACACTATACTAGCAGCTTAATGCCTCTAACTGAGGCCTACTCAAAATGATCAAGCTCTTGCTCATAGCACCTAATATTCCTAGGAACACAATACTCAAAAGTGCAGTGCTGTGTATTCTAAAAATGACCAAAAACAAAAGATACACGTTTGCCATGAGAAAACTATAACTGTGCTGTGTCAGATGGTGAAAGTATTATTGCACGTTCTATGCATCTACCATGTAACTTGAAATTGTTGTGCCATGAGCTTGATTTTGGGCAGGTGTACTAGACAATGTGCTGTGTGTTTTCTATGTGGTGTGATGAATGCGAGAGTGTGGTGCCATGCACCAAGTATTTTCTACAATCATGTCGTGCAGGCAAAGTATAGTAAGTATGGATCCATTCAGTGTGCTGTGTGTCATGCTCAGGGATCAGATGTGCGGCAATGTGCTGCATAAAAAATAGCGTGCTGTATCCTCTGGAGTGCAACAATGAGTTCCTGTTTTATGTAAAACCAAAATGTTGACTGTGTTATGTAAAAACAAAATACACTGCTGTGTGCTAATGTATGCCACATCTCAGCTAATAACCTAAAACTATCAGCACTGCTACTTTCCTTGTGTCACATGACTCTTACATCTCTGCAAAGGTCCTGATGCCATGTTACAGCGTCTTTCTCAGACAATACTTGCATTCATGGTGTGGGCAGTGTCACCTACTTCTGAACACAGTTAGGTGATGACTAAGATTTGGGTTGAAAGAAAACTCCACATCGCTTACCACCCAGCTTGCAGTTGGGGTATGGAGAGATATAGCAAAAGAATGTTGAGCATCTTGAAGAAATATGTGGTAAATTCTGGGCCATGTTTTGATATCCGACTGCTGCTTATCTTGATGGCCCTCAGATCTACACCTTCTTCTGCCACCAAGATATCCGCATTTGAGTTAATGACTGGATGAAAAATGTTATTACTTCAACACCTGTGTTACAGAACTCAGGAGATGATGTTGAGAAATGCCTCAACTCCTGATGAATAAATTGAGAATTTAAGGGTGCACCTACAGCACACTTTTGCATATGCTTAATGCAATCTGGAGAAGTGTGCTGAAGGAATTTAGGATGGGCTTTGACCTCATAACAACCAAACGGGAGTACAAGGTAGGTGACTTGGTTTAACTCTATAATTTTCAGAAAAATCGGGCCTAGGAGAAGACGATTTTCACCTCTTTAGAGAGGTGATTTTTTCAGATAATTGATAAGATTTCTACTGTTACCTATAAGATCTGAATCCCAAAAGGAGATGTGATTGAGGCAAAATGGTTCCATATATATCAGTTGAAATGCTGTGATCCCCAACCAGCTTTTAGAATGAATGTGGAACCATCCCAATATAGGGTTGAAGGACATTCTGAAGACTGGAGAACAGAAAAAATATAGGTATAACAAGAACAAATAATGAGTAGGTAATACAAGTAGAGTGCAATGAAATGACTGGATGAAATTATTAGGATAAATGAGAACTGATGACCAAATGTGAAATGGTAGGATGCATGTTTTTCCTAAGAAATTGTTTTTTCTCTATGTGCTACTAAACTAGCCTTTTTACCTGTCTTTTTAGTGCCTAACCAGAGAATTATTTCCAGGGCTTGAGGATCATCCCAATCAAAACATGAGGAGGGGAACATATCTAGAAAAGGACAACCTCCATTATTCTCCAAACAGAAGGTGATGGTGGAGGAAAGGACTATCCAAAGTCAACCACAATGCACCCAGATGAAAAAGAAAAATTCCCTTGTCCTTTTCTGCTGCAATGGGGAGCAGATTTGTAAACGGATCTACCCCAAAGAAAAGTATCCAGAGAAAAGAGAAACATTTAAAAAGAAAATGAGGAAACAGACATGTGTGAGGAAATGTACAATGCTAGCAGCCCACCTATAACATGAGATTATGTCGACAGAAAAAGGGAGGCACAAAAATACATCTTTTCAGTTTCATGGAGGAATCCAGCAATCTGTTGTTAATTGAAGAACTATCACATCTGAAAGGAAAAGCACATCATTTCAAGAGATAAAAAAAAGCAAACGGGATCGGGCCATGCATATATTTTCCTTAAAGGACTGGGAATATATTTTCTTTTATAATGAAACTTGCTGAAATATGAAAAATATCAGTCTTGGTTAGGACTTTGATTTCAAAGAAACAGCTACAATGTTGTTCAGATGTATGTGACAATTGCAATATGGAAAACAAAATGAGTTTGAAAAAGGCTGCATTGTGAACAAAGCAAGCAAATTGGGCCTGCGCAGCCAGATAGACGTCTGTGACCCCAGCTACAGTAACACTGCAACAGGAAGGGGGATTGCTTGCTTTCTCATGAGAAAAGTGTAAACAGTACCTCAATGATACATTTTATGATGCTGATTGTTGCATTAGTCCTCAGCAATAAAAAAAAATGCTCCTCATTTACAACTTCTATCTGCCTCTGGCAGGCTGCAGACCTTAAAATGTACAACAAATAGGCTTTCTAACGAAGTCCCTCTTCCACGTAACCTGATCTTTTGATTAGCCGGTCCTATCCAGAAGTGTAAAATGTTACACCTTGGAGACCTAGACAAGAGGTAACATGATGCTGGAATCACTCACGAGACATGATTAGGTCTTGATGGCCCTTGCCAGCAGCCTAACTTAAAAGAACGTGCAACATGATGACCAGTATTCTCAGTAATCATAAATGGCCAAGCTCCCAGATGCAAAGAAACTTACATTATTTTATTTGTATTTATTTATGTATTTATTTATTTGCATCTGTAACACACCAACAAGAGTAACAGGGCGCTGTTTCAATCTGGTTAAACTTCTCTTATCAAACATAGACAGGGGTGTGACAAATGGACAAATAAGAGGCTAAGAAACCTACAGACATTTCAATGGACAAAGTCAAAGTGGGACTTGTAGTGCAGCACCTCCAATATTGTTCTGATATTGAGTGGCTGCCTCAGGGGCCATCTAAGCAAAAAGCCAAGTCTTTAAAGCCTTACAGAAGGGCTGGTAGGAGGTTTGCACTCGTAGGTCAGTAGGCAGGGTGTTCCACTGAGTTGCAACTTCTGTGGGGAAACTAGTTCCTCCTCCTCTTACTCTTTTCACCTTTGGTATGGCTAGACGTTGTCTGTGGCGGCTCTTACCAGCCTGGTGGATTTAAATCTCTCTACTTTCTGGGCTAGGTATTGCGGGGCTGAGTTGGAAAGGCACTTGTACGTGGTGCTGAGGGTTTTGAAGATGATCCTTTCACGAATGGGGAGCCAATGGACTTTGTTCCTGACGGCTGAGATATGGTATCTTTTTTAAATGCTCAAGGCTGCTTGCAGGGCATTGTTTTGTATTACCTGTAGCTTGGCAAGGTTCTGTTTTGAGGTTCCTGCAAAGAGGACATTACAATAGTCCAGCTCCATTGATTTCTCTGGCAATTGTTAGACAGCTGGTTATTGAGAGGCAGTGTCTAGCTGTATTGATACATTTTGTTGTGTATGCGGAGAAGGAAGCATTCACCTTTACTTGTTTGTTAAGTGAAAGTGTGGCATCCAAGTGGGCACCCTTTGTTTTTACCGAGGAGGAGACGGGTATCTCAATTCCATCTATGGTAAAGGAGGATAATTTAGCACTGAGTTTCTTGGGCATAGCTGGGGATCCAACTAGTACAATCTGTGTTTTATTGTCTTTCAAGCATATATGGTTCAAGGTCATCCAGGTCTGGATGGTGGAGTAGATTGTGTTGATGGTAAGGGAGTCTTCATAGAAGGTTCTGGTCAGTAGTAGGAGGATTTGGATGTCGTAGACGTAATTGGTGTAGGCGATGTCGAATCTATCAAGGAGGTCGAATAGGGGTTTGGTGAAGATATTGTAGAGCGAGGGAGAGACAGAGGAAGCTTGGGGTATGCTACAAAGTATGAGGATGGGTGGGGCACTGCCTGGGTCTGAGAAGACTCTCATGAACCTATTTTTCAGGAAGGAGGCTATCCACAAGCTGGCTTCCTGTGAGAAGTTGGCTGAATCTTTGAGGTAGTCGTAAAACATGTTGAGGTCTATCAGGTCAAATGCTTCAGATAAGTCCAGGAGGAGGAGAGAGGGTTTGCCCTCGTCTCTAAGTTGTATTTGTAAGTCCAAAAGTGCTACCTCTGTGCCGTGACTAGTGCAAAAGCCAGATTGACACATTCCTAGGATGTGAATAGGTTCTAGATAGGACTGTATTTGGATGTACACTGCCCTGTCAAGAATCTTTAAAATGAATGGTACTGTGGTGAAAGGTCCATAGAGGTTGGGTGTGAGTGGGTCCAAGCAATGTTTATGTGGGAGGATCCATGATTCGTTTAGACTGGTTGGAACCGGGTTGGATGAGAAGGATTTGTTGATGAATCTTGTTATAAAGGGGACTACTATTTCAGTGCACTTATTGAATATCATAGCTGGTCATATACCCTTCTTGCATCTGAAAGGTTTTAGATTTTTGAGAATAGTCGCTGTTTCTACTTCGGATATTTCTCTGAAGTTGAAGGCTGGAGTGGAGTGAGTTATCATTGAGTTGTCAGGTAAATTGGTGAGGTTAACTGCTAAACATTTCATTTCAATTTTTTCAATTTCATTTGAATTTGATGCTGCAAGGAGATTATTTTTGCTTGCATATCATTCTGAAAGTCTCCTCTTTGGTGATGCTGCTTGGTGGCAGGAATGGGGTCTCCAGTTCTCTGAGAATGTTAAATAACTCATGCAAGTTGGAGTTAGCCATGGCTATCCATGAGTTGGAAACTGCTGCTTTAATGCCAATGATGGCCTATTTGTATTCCTTAGCTAAGATGGTGAAGGTAGTTTTGGTGAGGTGTATGGGTTCTTTCTTACAGATGGTTTCTGCCTGTCTTTTTTTTACAATGCAGGGCTGAGAGGTCTGGAGTAAACCATGAGTTAATGTGACTTATTGGTTTTGCCTTTCTAGGGAGGAGAGGTGCTACCATGTTCACTGCTTTGTTTAAGTGCTTAAGTAACGGTCCGCTGGGATCATTGGGTCAGATGTGCCAAGGTGTTCCTGATCCAGGGGTAACAGAAGTGGGGAGAAATGTTCCTGGAACTGTGGGTGATTGTGGGTGGTAGGCTCAGATTGTCCGATGGTTGTTGTTTCTGCAAGGGGAAAGTGAAGCATAGGATGTGATGGTCCGACCAGAGGCAAAGGGCATTCAACATAATGGTAATCTGACTGTTCAGGCCCGCTACTCAGTCCCAAGGATTTTCCTTTGATGTGGGTTGGATCTGTGACCCAGTGTATAAAGCGTAGGTCTGTGAGGGTATTCGCTACTGTGGTTGCTTTTATGTCCACCGGGTCGCGGAGGACTAGATTGAGATTCCCCAAGAGTATAACTGTGGAGGATGGTTTGATGTTGTCAGCAATAAAGTGGGTGATCTCTTACTCAAAGGTCATGTGGTGGGGCAGTTGCCTGTAAATGATGTGCATTGTAACAGAGTCAGTGGGTGAGAATGTGAGCTTAGCCGACACAACTTCGCAGTTGGCTTTCATTGAGCTGTTGATGAGTCTGTTTTGTAAGGATTCTCTATAAATGAAGGCAAAGCATCCGCCTCTGGCTTCAGTTCGGTCTTGCCTAAGTATGGTGAATCTCTCAGGGAGGGCTATGGACAGTGCTGGGCCTGAGGATTGATGGAGCCAGGTTTTTGAGATTGGCAGTATGTCTAATTTATTGGTGGTGATTAGGTAATTTATGTCTAATGCATATTGTGGGGAGGGATATGGCATTAATGAGGTCTCCACGGAGAAGGAGAGGGTTAGGATCAATTGAGGAGGGAATGCTCCAATCTGATGTACTCATGGAGGAGCAGGAAGTCATCTGCCTTCTATGAATCATTATATGAAATCAATTCTCAGGCAGGGTATGGTACGCCCGTTCAGATTGTGAATCATCCAATTCTACAAAATAAAAAGAATCACCATTTGAATTTGATATGTGGAACACTATTAGAATGAAAGATCTTAGATACTTAATCCAAAAAGAAACTGTTTAGGGTGAAAAGCTATATCAGCTGAATGTAAAATAATATTCACATTATGTTAATTGTGTGCATTAGATGAATGTGGATATTTGCGTGCAGAAATGGCATGCGCCAATGATTCATATATACTACTGTTAATGCCAGCGAGCCTGTTATTTTGAGATGGAACAATAATGTTGTGTGTAAAAATATCAGAGGGTAAAACATGAAAATCTATAACACACCCACCTTATGTCATGTCAAGAAGAGAATCACATGAGAGGATTCAACTGAATGAGAGGAATCTGTTTAACCGATTAGTGACATGATCACATGTGAGGAATATCATTTTCCAGAAAACTGCAATTGTTTAATGTAGAAATATGCAAGGGATATCCATCAAATTGGAGGGAAACTGGGTGTTAACGTTACTCCCATTAGACTATCATCTTCATTAGTATGCACAGTGAGTAAAGGTGGGATGGTTTAGTTTTATGTCACAATTGGAACACTACACAATCACATAAACGTTCTAATTAGATTATTGCAATGATACACACCTATAAAGGGACTTGTTTCAGATAAATAAAAGATCAACCCATGGATTCCGAGGAGAGTCATTTGCTCACTCACTGATTGGGATGGACTGACTGACATGGGAAGAAGGAGACACAGGAGCACTGACAACAAAATGGAGAATGGAATATATTGATTTCCTTTGGATTCATTTTGGAACACTATTAGAATGAAAGATCTTAGATTACAAGCACCACACCGCCGGAGAGGGCTACCTGGAGTTGAAGTCATAGTCCTTCTTCAGTGGAAGAGACAGCAGACAGAACCCATCTTGCTGACTGTTGCCCACCTGCTCCTGAGGGGGAGAACTATAACATTCCTTACCAGGGTCCCCGGCTGTCTATGAGACAAAATATGTACTAATAATAAGAAGGGGTGATAATCCTGAGGGGAGTGATACTCTAAAGATGATTAGATTAAACCATGGCCCCTGTCAACTATAAGTACTGATGGGCAGAGATATATAAATTGACTGTACATCCTGAGAAGTTAGGAAATATTTAAGAAATGTGCGTGCTTCTGAAATGATATATACGAGGTAAAAGGGTCTCCAGCGTGAGCATGCAGCACGGTAAGAAACACACTCATGTGTTTAATCCACAAGTCAGGGTGAAGAAGGCTACTATGTTGAAAGAGGTGAGGAAAGTAAGGAAAAGCATATTGCCTTGGGAGTGGTGTAATGAGGCCATTGTTAATAATAAACAAGGAAATCGTAGATGGCTAAAACAACATAGGTAGCTGGTTGGACAGCGAGACAGTGAGCTAATTTTGTTGGTTATCCGGAAAAAGGATAACAAGGGATTCTGTGATTTTGTGAATAAGCTGGGTACTAAACAAGCAACAGTCCAATCAAATATTATATTGGAATTGGAATGGTCAAGTTACTTTCAGGTGAAGTTTGGGGAGAAGAATGGGGCATTATATAATAGAGAAGTAATAGACGTGTTCCAAGGGGCATGTGCTATAGAGTAATATATGGATGTATTGTGCAAGATCAGGAAGGCCAGTTTCTCTCGGGCAATGGGTCCAACATGCTGATCAATGTGCTGCTCAAATCAGCCCCGGAAACTTGGGTGGCAATTGTAGAGATTTCTTTTAGACAAATTATCTGAAGGAAATTATTTACAGTTTTGTGGCAAACCTTTATTGTTATACCGATGTACAAACCCACAACTACCAGCCAATTATCATCATGGACACAGATGGTAAAATATGTGTATCCTTGGCCTGAACACATCTTGACAATTGGGCATCGGATCAGCACATCATCTTGAAATATCAGACGGGCTTCAGGTGTGGTCATGGTACGGCATTGAATGGATATTTTTGCATTGTCTCCAGGATTTGGCCTGGAGCAAGAAATATAAATCCATTGGCATGGCAACCATAGATATCATGTCAGCTTTTGCCCTGGTGAACAGAGAGACCTATGGGCCAAATTTGTGGTGTGGGGCCTCCTGCATGGGTTATTATGTATATTTGTGAGGCTACATGAGTCCTCTAATATTCAGGTTAGATTGAATATGCAGGGTTTTCTAAGTAGGAAAATTGATACTAACGGTAGGCGGTAAGGGTTTACCGGTACCGGTATTTTACCGGTACCAGTAAACCCTTACCGCCTTACTATGAGGTCCCTTTGCGGGTTGGGGAATTTAACGTCTGCTTTTTGCAGGCGTTAAAAACCAACCCGCAAAGGGACCAGGGAGCTAATTACAGTACCGCAATTTGCGGTGCCGTAATTAGCACCTTCCCATTCCCATTTTGCCCTATGGGGCAAAAATGGGAATGGGGAAGGGCAATGGGGAAAGGGGGAATTACCGCTCCACCAACCTTGGAATAGGGCGGTAATTCCCCTTTCCACCAAGGCGGTGCTGGTATTTTACCGCCATGGACCAAGGTGCTAATAGCACCTTGGTCCACCGCCATCCGTATAATGAGGCCCTAAACTTGGGTTGAGGCAAGGTTGTTTGATGGTGCTGTGCCTTTAATCTGTTTATGGCAGAGATAGAGGAATTCTTAAGACCTATGGCTTTTGTTCCTTCTAAACTTGGAAATCAGAGGTACTCCTGGATATCGTATGGAGATGACTATTTACTGTTCAATTGCACGCGCCTGGGCCTTCAAGGAGCGATGAATGCCATTTCATTACATGCTGGGAAAAATGGGCTGCAGATCAACCCAACTAAATCTAATCTTTTGGCATTTACAACTAGGCATACAGGAAGTAAAGGGAACTGATTTTTTAAAGAAGGAGTCATTGACCCAATTGGTGAAAGTAAATAATACATTTGGGAGATTTTCACTAAGTCTGGATATAAAGTATTAGGAGGCAAACATTGTGCCAACATGATTGGATACAATTGAAACAATGCAGTTGTAGATTTGGGAGAAACTCACAATTTGGAAGGGATTATATGGCAGCAAACGTTGGAATTGTCAAATTGTGTTCCCAATGCCCTAGATAGATCTGAGTTGAGCCTTAAATCACTAGAGGCCCAGGTAGACTGCAAACCGTTATATTTGAAGACAACACTTCATAAACCATTTCCTCAGTCTCTCTACAGGGATATGGCGATGTTTATATATCAAGCCCAGAATGTTGCTACAGAGCAACTGGTTGAACATTGTAAATCCCTGTAGAGTAGAAGATGCATCAATATGTCTCTGTCTCCCGTCTAAGTCATGAGCATAAAGAATTGGGCCCATTAGCCCCTGTAATGAAGGCATGGTATCAAATAGTATGACAGACACAAGTGATCACAGTCCAAGGGTGTTTATTGAACTTCAATTGGGTTTAAAAAACGCCTATCTAATCCTAAATCTAAAGATGGGAGCAAGCTACGACAATCAAATAATAATAACTCAGTCCAAGTGGTGTCTTGTCAAAATAAAAGGGCCTATACTAATAAACATATTGCCAAACTTTACCTATAAATACAAATAATGTGGGAAAAAATGTTATGCAAAATAAAAGTCTATAAGAAATTATAGTTCAGGATATTCGAGCCGTTGGCTTCTCTTCTCCACGTTTTCAGCACGGGACAAGGCGGCACACTCAAGCTTAGGACAGTCTCTGTTTTCTCTAGCACAAGGGTGCAGTTCAAAACTTCAACATTATGGCCTTCTGTGCCAAAGTCTCTTTGCCATTCAAAGTCTCTTTTTCAGAGGGCTTGATGAAACACGACACACATCAAAGTTCCTTTCTTTCTAGGATTTCACATGTACCAATTCTCGGGTGATTTTCTGTTCACCGTGGGTCCCCCACTGCCAGGCTCATACCCACTTTAAGACAAAACCTTCTTGGGTGATTACCGCTTCACCCTGGGTCCCCCTCCGCTGGGCTCAGACCCACTTTAACATAAAGATTTAAATTGATCTTCCTCTGCTGGGCTCAGACCAACTTGATCTATTTTGCCACAAACTTTCATTACTGTATCAACAAATAAGACTTTCGACTGTACACATGATTTAGCTTGACCCGTCACAGGACACTTTGAATCCCAATTCTCTACAACTCTTTCACTTTTCATATGGATACCTTACAGAGACCTTCAATATGCTTCTTTTATCATATGTATTTAAAACAATTTTCGTTCCAGCGCCCCCTATACAATATTGCTGCTTGCAACCCTGGCTTTAACACAGACTGGTCTTGAATTGGTTTCCCCAACTCACTGGCTGTGTTGATTTCACTGATGCTGCTTTGTTCTTGGAGCTAAAGAAGGTACCAATGCGGCTGGCGATTCTCCCCTCCTTGATTATCGACGCAAGAGGGCCCCGGGTATCTCCTACACACATTATAGGATTCTTCAGCCTGTTTTCCTGGTTTTATGATTTTCATCTCAAGTGCTTATGAAAGCAGCAGTTCCATGTCGAAAAGGTCAAAGGAACTTCCCTCCTTGCAATCCCATTCTGTTTTGCCGTCTTTCTTCTCTCGTTAAACTGCCATCTTGGAACTGCTGTTTCCTCATTTGTTTTGCCTCACTCAAAGTGTGCTCTTGTGCTCTGCCTTTTATCCATGTGGGGAAGTGTACTGGAAGTCAGGTGTATGTAATGGTCAGTAATTGCCTGACCTTGCCTGGACATTGTTTTGGGACACATCAGGTATACAGCGCTGGTGTTAGTCCGTTTTCTCTCATAGTGGGCTGTCCATGAAAAAGTGTTCTTGTTGTAAAGGGGAGGGGCAGAGTTCCTACATATTCTACTTGGTAGGATGGGTAAAGTTGTTATACGGAAGGGGATACCGCATCTCACCATCTGGTGTCCCACTCCCACTCACTGAAGACCCCTCACCCGGGTGATCCTCCCTCACTGGTCAACCCCTAGGAACTGAATCCAAATGCAATGGCTGTGTCCTGGCCACCTGGATGACAGATCCCCGGGTTCTAGTGGGTGACACACCTTCTTTTTTCTCACACCCCCTACCTAGCCCGAAAAGATACATCAGAATTATATTGATGCGCTTTAGATTTAACATTCTTTTGGCCTGTGAAATTATGACTTGCAGAGGAATAATAGTAAAAAACGCTTCTTACTGTAGGCACTGTGGCAACCTACCTGAACTTCAACATTTAAAGCACTTGCTTATGCATTGCCCAGCACTTCTGTTTTTAGAATGTTGCACTTGGGACAGTTTGTTTATTGCCCAAGTGCTATTGAAAATGAACTTCTCTGGCAAATGCTTGTGGGACTAGGTAACGTGAAGATTATATGTGCTGTTTGGGGTTTTATCAATTGCCTTAAGGTTTATACTAAGTGATTGATGTTTGAATTGACCTAGTCATTTAAGTAACTGTTTTAGTGGGTATTTTAATGTTGATAAATTATTTCTCTTTCATTCTTGATTTTTGGGATATTATTTTGTTTTTATTTTTTCTTTATATTCTGAATTTCTTAATTTAACGATGTGCAGTAAAAAATAAATTATATATTTGAAAAAGTGTTCTGGGACTTAAAATAATATCTCATTACTTGGTTGCACCACCAAGCAGAGACTTGTTGCCAATGCGAAAGCATAAAAAAAGAGGAAAGCGTGATTAACCGCTATCCATTTTCCCGCCTTTAAGCTGCACTTTGAAAATGAGAAATGTGCACTTTTACACGGTGATGAAATAGAAGCATCATTGAAGTGAATCTAGCAGACACACAATTTAGTTTGTAACTGATTCACATACTAGAATGTTAAGTAGCCAGTATTTCCATTGAGTTTTTCGTGAATGTGGTTTGAAACTCTGATGTGTCCATTGTGTCAGCGGATGTTTATTTTTCAATGTTTGAGAAGTAGAGAGACTTAAATAGGCAGGGGTTTTCTGATTTAACGTAGTTTCCTATAAGATGACAATGTTATCCCGAGCCCTCATGTACCGTACAATACAAGCATGAGGTGCTTGCTGAGTTGGTGGCACACTATCGCTGGAGAAGCTGTTTCCCCTGGAACAGATTGCAGTGTGACACGTGTACAAGGGTGCATGCTGAGTGTGCAGTTGTGCAGCACTTAGTCAGCACTTAGTCAGAGGGGGGAGAAGTAGCCTACAGGTAAGCCCAATGAGGGTCCACCTGCTTATCACAACAATACATGTATAATTTGCACAGCAGGAATAATCTATCCTGCAATATGAGTGCTAATGTACGTTGTGTTATGAATACCTATAGGTATCTGGATCTCTTGAACTTGGCAATGGCCACTGCTCTCCCGCCATCCCCTCCTTCTGCTCCCTGTTTGATCATGAATAAAACTATTGCCCCAAGCAAAGGCAACAAGTAAAAGATCAAGGACCACTTTTTTTACAATACCGAAGTACACCACATTTGATTGTAGTGAATAAGGGCTGTTGGATAATCCTGTCTTTATGATTTCTAGTCAAATGGAATCCACTGCCCCGGATCAATTTGCCACCGATCTTTCCCATTTTACCAAAAAACTATGCTGTCATCCACTACAGATCAAAGATTTGGGTCATTACAAAATAAAAACATAATGGACCCATTTGACTAATCTCAACTAAATACCTCTCATTCTTTACGGATTTTAAATCATTTGTCTCCAATTCTTCCGCGATGGATTCATCTGTAAACAACTTAAAGAATGCAGAATCTTCTCAGACACCTTATAAAATAGAGGTACTGCACTTGGTCTTGTCATTGTTCGTCAAACTGTACTATAATATTAGAGGAGAAGTTATGATATGATTTGATACCCAGAGGTTTCTAAGCGCGGACCCGGGGATCGAACCAGTGGTGCTCTGTGTCGTCTTGCTTCCAAGGCAAGCACGTTGCCCTGAGCTATCCTCCTGAGACTATTACAGCTCTGCTAAATTAAATCATGTATAGATTGACTAAGTGAGATGAGGCCAACAATGGAAGCCTGGGCCCTTTCCATCTAACATTGTTCACCGCTATCATAACGAGGGGCTGAAATGCCCTGCAGCATGGGCAAATAGATGTACTCAAGTGTCGACTGCCTTGTGTGGGGCAGATGCGTCACATATAGTGGAAGAAGTTGTAATCCTAGAGCTGCCCAAAAAGCAGATGAAATAGTAACAGCTCCTCCTTCCCAACTGACAGATCTACGAGAGAGTTTTCAGCCAACACTGCAGCCCCTCTGGTCCATGTCACCTGCAGCATACCACAAGGATCCTTTGTCTCCCCTCTACAATATTTTCACCAAACCCCTATTTGACCTGCTAGTTGACCTGGGAATATTATACACCAACTACACTGATGGCACACATATTCTTATCCCTATCACTGGAAACTACTCTACTGACATTAACAATCTGAATTCAGTTGACCATACCATCCATGCTTGGAAGACCTCCCACATTCTTTTCCTCAATGACGAAAGTCTGACATTCTCCTGATGGGCTCGCAAATCATAATTAGTAAACTGGGCTAAGCCTACAAATCTTTCACCATTGAGAACATCACATCCCCATTTCCAGTAATGTCACCACTCTGGGCATATATCTAGGTGCAGCCTTGTCTCTATCAAGGCAGGTTAACATGATTGCCTCCTCTGTGGCTCACACTACCAAACTAATTAACGCCTGCAGACCCTTTATAATTACTGATGGCTGCATCACCATTTGCAGAGCACTTCTTGGCTCTATCTTGGATTACTGCAAAACCCTATGTTCAGACAGCTCCATGTGCAGCATAAATAAACTCCAAATAAACCAAAATAAGGCCCTCTGGGCTGCACTACACATCCCAAAGTGTGAGTATATTTCAGCCGCAGGAAGAAGTGTGAACTGTTACCTGTATGCGATTGCATTATGTTCAAGACATAAGCCTTCAAACACAAATTCCTCTCTAACACTGCGCGGAGGTACCTATTGCAAAAATGTACTAAAGCACAATCTACAAGATGCACCTGCTCCTCTTACTCTCACCAATTTACCGTCCCAAATTTCAGGCAAAAGAGATCTAGGGGGGTCAGCTTCTGGGTCATCACCTCCAAAAATTGGAACTCTCTACCTCTGACACTGAGATCTTAACAATCTTAATGGACTTTCCGGAAACATCTCAAGACTTTGCTCTTCTCTCTTAACATGCCCTCTGTCTGACCCAGTTACTGCCCATGTTATTTATTTTTTTACAGGTTATCACATTTGTCGCTAATGTCTGTACCCAGCACCTTGATGCCTCCGGGTTTAGAGCACTTAATGAATGCAAGCATAAATAAATAAAAATAAAACCATGACCTTGAATTTAGCTAACCACCCACAACAAAGGAAGAACAAAAACATAAGAACCAATAGGAAATTATCAAGAAAGTTAATGTTTAACCTAGGAAACAAAGAACCCTCTTCTATCTCTGATCCTTCTAACCCAGTGGCCCAAGGTTATAACGATAAGACAAAAACAAGTCTCAAGGGAAAATAAAATAGAATGATCTCACAGCAAGAAGGAAATCACTTAGTGGGGATTTTTCAATACTATATTTGGTGGCTTTACCCCATTGTGGAACATCAGCATATTCTGATAGGGACCATTATTGCACAAAACAGTGGAGACTCAGAGAATGTGCAGAATGTCGAAATGAGTGTTCTGGATCTCTTGGTTTGAAGTGGCACCTTGCCTTGCAACATGTTTCCCACATGCTCAAATCTAATTCTCATCCACCAAGACTTTATCATGGCATCTTTTTAAAACAGACAAGCCTGTACTTTTGAACAGATATAATGTACTATGGTTATTTTTTTTAAATTCCAAATCTAAGATTGATTCCTTCAAATGATATAGATCTTGTCATTTTTTTTATCCAATTAGAGATGATCATGTTACATTGGACATACTACCTTAAATTGTATTGCCATTTGAGTCATCCATGATCAATAGTGTGGAGGGTTATAATGATAAGGACTCATTCAATATACAGGACAGGAAGGATCTATAACAACTATAACAATAAGGGGCAGTTGTATCAGACCTTGAACAGAGAGGTTTTATAAACTCCAGCATAATAACTTTTCTGCTGAGTCGGATTGGACACGGCTCACATCAGCCATTAATGTTAATGTTGTGTCTAAACGGCAGAGTAATTCTTAAACGTAACCTTGATGTAGAGAAAGGTTTAGTCAATGGGGCAATTGTTGTTGGCTTCCAGGTGTATCAACTTGACAACAACATCCACTTTGACAAACTTTCATAAATCAACAGCACAATTCCTTCTTTTCCAAGACATGTATGTACGCAGAGAACAATTATCTCTGTCTCCTGCATATGCAGTCACTATTTACAAATCACAAGGTCTAACCTTAGATCAGGCATTGATTGACATTGGCAGCACAGTCTTTAAATAAGATAAGAGTTTTGTAGCACTTTCACGTATACGTACACTCGAAGGTCTATTCCTAGTCAATTTTGATGCAAGCAAAGTCAAGGCTGATATTCCTTGAATCCTAGAGTACAAGAGACTATGTGCACTCAACACACCCATGTCCTTAAAAAAGGTAAAGTTTTGAAAAGAAATTAATGCGAACATAACTTAAAAGAGATCTCCCAACAATACCACTTAAGAAACAACTGCTACTCCGTCAAGCAGTGCAACCACAAAACTATCTAGTGCGAACACAACTGTACATCCATCAGCAGCTATAAAGATAAATATTTCTTCTAAAAACAAGTGAAGGTCCAGCAAATGACACAGAGACAGAACTCTCTGGTCCATTTAAACTTTCCAACACAACCAATGTAAATTGCTATGCAAATGCAGCAATCAATCTTCTGTTCCAATTGCCACCAATTATTCCAAACATTTACTTGAACCGCTCAGACCAGTTGTGTTTGCAAATGCACATCCTTCATAGACATGCCACAAATAATACTGACAAGACTTGCAGAGTCTCAGGTATAATACATAAAGAAAATTCCACTTCCAAATTAAGTGGTCTAAAACATCATTGATAGTAAGAGTGAGCAAGTTAAGATTATTTGTTGGAATGCCTGTGGATTTAGGCAGTTATTTAAAAACAAGGACATTTTGCACTTTCTTATGAACCCACACGGTTACATTGCTAGACAAAGGCTCACTTCTTGTCCTAGTTTAGATGTTTTAATGTTGCTTTCCAGCCAGAAATGAAAGGGCATGCTGGGCGACCATCAGCAGTCTTATAACCGCCACCAGGAATGATGCAAGATTTGGAGTTATTAGGCAATGTGACAAGGGCAGGAGAGCTATAGCAATTTTTTGGTCTCAAGAAATTGATAAAACTACCATAGATTACTTGGTTTTGAACATGTACTGGAAACCAAACCATGTACTTCTTAATTTACATTTGGAAAACCAATCCATGTTAGCGTTACTGCAATTTGGTCCGGTTCAATTTGTGCCAGATCCCGAGTTGCATGGTCGAAGGGTCCTAACTCCCATTGGGTCCACTGGGATGGGTGGCACAATTACTGCCGGCACAAATACCACTGGTGGTAATAGCGTTAAAAATGCCTATAATGCCATTGCATATTCACCATCCACACAGAGCTGGAGGTGACTGCGTCGAGGTAGGGCCATACTGGGAATGGGCAGAGCACTAAATGCGGTGGTAATAGTGTTACCCTATATGTTTGTGTCTATGGTTCTATTCCATAGGTGTACCAATTTCTGTGTCAGATACATAGATCTGAGTGATCGTAGTATGTTAGTCGCAACCTTTTTTTCCCATTGAGACAGCTATGGTCGGTGCTCCAACTATGTTGACCCGAAATGGTGGGAATAACCCTTTTAAAAGGAATTACAGAAATGCTAGGCATTTTAACAATCAGATAAGATTCATGTTTTTGGTCTCAACATTGGAATGGAAGTTCTACACATTTACTCCAGATCAATTTAAAATATTTGACCAAGACAGTCATTAATCAATTGTGCCATCTACAATGAGGGTGATGGCGAGTAAAAAACACCTGCATGTCTTTGACAAAGAAGCATACATTAAGAAAAAGCTATTACTTAAGGCGATCAGAAACATGAGTGATTCAGACCCTTCAAGTATGGTTATGAAAGAATCACAAACATAAGAATTGATGTAGGCAGCAAGGATACTTGCTTCTCCAAAGAAATGATGTGGCAATGTTATCTATAGTTGCGGGTACATCGGAATCTAATTTGTGGACAGTGACACATTCTCTAGAGAAAAAGCAGGATGCGAGTCAGATGAATCCTACAATGGATGATGTTTTTCTGACTTTTTTTGCAGATCTATTTTTGTGAAAATATCTTATGAGAGGGAAGTTGGTCAAGATTTAAATATGGCCTTGGATCTAAGCCAGAAAATATTGAATACATTATCAATAAGGCTAGTGACTCTAGAGTGGGTGGGGATTCAAATCAGCTATCAAATAAATTATGTAAGCACCAGAAATCTGGGCATCCATATCATTCAAATGCATAGGATTCCTTTGTCATGAAAAACCTCTTATGTAATACCAATTTTTAAAAAGGGAAACACACTTGATCCAAAAAATATCGACAATCATGATCCTTGATGTTGATACTAAGATCTTTTATATTGAAACAAAGGTACAGACTGCAATGGGTTTTTATTACATTGTCTATAGGACTCTGCATGGAGAAAAGGCACAGTACCCATATATATGTTGTCCTTAGATCTGCCATCTGTCTTTGAATTGGTGACTAGGCATCTTTTGTGTGCAAAGTTAGTAAAAACGGGAATTCCGGAAGGCTTACTCAATATTATAGTTCACTTACATACTGACACGTCAATTCAAGTCATGTTGAACCAACACAGTTTACACCTATACAGGACTAAGACAGGGGTGCGTGCTGGCCCCCCTGTCTGTTTAATCTTGAGGAATATTTAACACATGCATCATCAATTTCTTCCAACCTGGGTAACGTTAAGTTTATGCTGTCAACTACGCTGTCCTATGCTGTCGACTTTGCTTGTTTGACATTACACCTATTGGTTTACTGTGCCTGATTAGTGCCTTTTCTGACTATATTGGTAAACGCCTCTTATGAGTCAACCCATTGAAGACTAAAGGTTCTCTAGACAGACAAATGCATCCTAAAATCACACAGTCTATTGGTAATGTTGAACTTGAGAGCATGGAAAATCTTGTTTACTTGGGCTTTACATTTATCATCCTCCCAAGTAAAGGGTTTGTGATTTTGAGTACTTAAAAACAAAAGCAGCAATGTTGGCGGCTCAAATGAAAAAATGAACACACAATGTGGGAGATTGTCTTTGTTTCCTGCAATTAAATGTTATATTGGTAAAGTTGTCACTGGGCTAATTAATGGTCTTGAAATTATGCCAAATTGGATATTGGAAAAATTGACTATTTTGAGTCTCGAGTTTGGAGGAACATGCTTTTGTTTTACCTAAATGTGTACCTTTAGAACTTGGACTGCAGTAACATTATATGGAAACAATTGCTACTTTATTCAAGAATCCTATACCCTCCATCAAACCCATTATATACAGATGTGTTATATATAACTAGAAATACTTTGGGCAATATGATCCATGCTTTTGTTACTACATGTAGGCAATTGATCCTGGACTTGGAGCTTACAAATAATATCCTGATACATGATTAGCAAGGCTAAATTAGCTTGATCTGGAATGATTGGATTGAAACCTGGTCAACTCTATAAAAATAGTCCCTTTTTGCTCATTTCAGGATTGGGCATAAAACATCCAGGACAGTGGATGCCTACTTGATGTAATTTCCTGATGCTTTGTATTGAGCCAATTTCATGATATGTTGGTGTAATCCGATGCAATCTGTTGCTAACTAAGGAAATCATATGTATATGAAATCATTTGCCTAAAGGCCTAGCTTTTAGTAGATTTTGCAATAACCTGAATAAGGTTGAACACTTAAGGACTTGATCATATACTGGCCGATTTTAATACCATTGAGGGTAAATTAATTTCAATGGTTCTTGCAGTTCCTAGATTTTTAGAAAAGCTTGAATTATTTAAAGTTTCAATTTCTGGGATAATTCACATTTTTTTTCTAGAACATTATTTGGGAATGACATAGGATGGCATATGAGTGTTAAGTTTTTTGGTTGCATATCGGGCTTCTGGGAAAATTGCACTTGTAATAAGTTGGAAATAGCTCTCATTAAGAGTATAAATGCACTAAGCATGTTATGATATGATATGATATGGCATTTGTAATTTGCCTATACATAAGTGTTTTCAAGGCACAACGAGGCAAGGGAGGGGAGACAGAGGGAAGACAGAGACACCGATCCTACTAGGCCAGGTGAAATTGAGATCGTGCAAGTGCAAAAGAGGGGGGAAGGGGACAAGTGGATGGGGCAAATGGGGCAGTGCAGTACATACGATAACAGTAAAATAAATATGGACCTTAATTAAAAGTGCAGCCAGCTAGTGGCTGGTGCAAGGGTAAGTGTAGACATCAGGTGTCAAGTGCTAGTAGAGGCTGTTTGGATGCAGAAACATTCACTGAGTGCAAGGGTTGCCAAAGGGGCAGTGCAGATGTGCAACTGGGCAGAGGGAACCAGGGCCCGAGATCAAAGGATAGCCAGGTTACGAGTGCAGTTTCAGATACCGCCAGGAGAATCAGCAGGGGAGAGAAGGAGAGAAAGCAGAAGCAAAGAGGAAGGTCTGGAGCTGCTTCCGGAACTGGAGGTGGTTCTCCCCAAGTTTCAGAGAGGCAGGGAGACTGTTCCAGAAGGAGGCCCCAGCAGAAGAAAGAGATCTACTGCCAACTTGCTGCTTGGAGAAGCAACCCACCCTGAGGGAGTTGGAGGCAGATGAGCAAAGAGCTTGAGAAGAAAGATATTTAGGAAGTGAGAGTTGAAGGTATTGAGTTCCCAGACCACAGAAGGCCTTGTGGACAATGCAGAGGGCTTTGAACTTAATCCTTGCCGCCACTGGGAGCCAGGGCAGTGATTTCAGTCCTGGATACATACGATCCCTGGGCTTGAGGCCAAGGACAAGTCTTGCTGTCCTGTTTTGGATGAGTTGCAGAGGGCGGAAAGTGGAGGCTGGCAGATTTAGAAAGAGGCTGTTGCAGTAGTGCAGCCTAGAGAGAACCAGAGCTATGGAGACAGTGAGCTTCTGGCGGAAGGAGAGGAAAGGAAGAATACCTCTGAATGAGGTGCAGCTGGTAATGTGACTTCTTAGAGACATCAGAGATGTAAGGAGAGAAGGAAAATGTGAAGTCGAAGATGACACAGAGGTTTTTAGCCTCACAGGTGGGAGCAGGAAGTGGGCCAAGAGAGGCCGGCCAGAGAGTGACAGGAAAGGAGGGAGCAGGTGTGCTGATGAGGAGAATCTCAGTCTTACTGGTCTTAAGGCAGAGATCATTGGCAGCACACCACTCCTGGATGGCGGACAGACAGTCGGAGATGAGAGAAGAAAAGGTGGCTGAAGGGAGCCCGAAAATGAGCTGAGTGTCATCCACATAGCAAAGTTGGGGCAGAGAGTAGCAATGCGGTGGGCAAGCAGTGGCAGGTATTGGTTGAACAACCAGGGAGAGAGGTTAGACCCCTGCGGAACACCACAGGTAGAGATAGAGATAGAGGAGAGAAGGACCCAAGTTGGACCTGGGAGGGTCGATCCGAGAGGTTGGAGGTCAGCCAAGCCAGGTCCTGATCGGGGATACCCAGGTTATCATGGAGACGGTTGAACAGGATGGCATAGGAGGCAGAAGAGAGATCATGTAAGATGAGGACACAGGGGTTGTTGGACTCGAGGTTGGAGAGCAGGTCTTCATGGATGTTCAGGAATAGTTTCCATGCTTCTGGCAGCTCTGAAGCCAGACTGATGGTCATGGAGACAGCCAACAGATTCAGAGTGAAGATTAAGCAACTTTTCCAGGAGTTTCCCCAGGAAATAAGTGATGGAGATTGGACAATAGTTTTCCAGGCAGGAAGGGTTGACAGAGGGCTTCTTAAGAAGAGGGTGCACAAGGGAGTGGTTCAAGGGCGAGGGGAAGATTCCAGTGGCAATGGAGTGGTTGCAGAAATCAGCCAGAGCAGGAGCCAGGGTGTCAATGAGATCCTTGATGGTTTTGGAGGAACAGGGGTGAACCTGTTTTGACAAGACTTTCATAGATCAGACTTGTCTAGAAACTTTGTCTGAGGAGAACAGGGGAAAGGTAGAGAAGGAAGGAGGAGAGGTGGCCGAAGAAGGCTCAGAGGAAAAGCAGGGAGGAAACGGAGGAGTAGAGGAAGAGAGAGAGGACAGGAGGTCCTGAATTTTAGAGATGAAACAAGAAGCCAGGACCGTGCATTGGGGCTGGGAGGGTTCATGAGAGGTAGATACAGCAGCAGGATTGGCCAGCTCCTTGCAGATTTTAAAGAGTTCACTCAAATTGTTAGATGCGGTGCAGGCAGAGAGCCGGTATTGCTGTTGGAGCATGCGGCAGGCCAGTTGGTCAGAGGATGTACCAGAAGCACGCCATTTCCTCTCAGCCAAGGGTGACGAGGTATAAGTCATACCATGAGTTGCACTTTGCTTTGGGCTTCAAGCAGATCCTCATGACAGGGGCAATAACATCAAGAGTATCAAATATAGCAGAGTGGAGCATGGCAAGGGCTGTGTCAGAGTGTGTTTCAGCCAAAGGGGGAGGGGGCAGAGAAAGTGGTGATGAAATCCTCATCTGACACATGCTTCATGGGTCGGATAGCCGAGAAGGTAGGTGGCAGTGCTGGGGTTGGCTTGGCCTGAGGGGTAGAGAGGGTGAGATGGGAGGAAAGGAGAAAGACGTCACTCCAGGAGATAGGAGTGGTTAGAGGGGTTAAGAGGAGGAGGTCTGAAGAGATCAGAACATCCAGAGTATGCACTGCAGAGTGAGTCAGGCCAGAGGTGAGAATAGAGAGTGAGAGACAGTCACAAAGATCATGAAAGAGTCCAGTGGAAAGACAGGAATCATCCAGGTGGATGTTGAAGTCTCCAATAAGGACGAGTTGAGTGGTTGAGGCCAGGAGGGCGGAGGAGAGGTCTATCCAATCAGAGAGGAAGGAGGAGATGTAACCAGGTGGCTGATAGATGGTAGCCCTATTAAGGGAATGGCCAGGAGAGAGAGCGAGCCTACAGACAAGGCATTCAAAAGAAGAGTGGGCCTGCGTAAGAATGACAGAGGCAGGAATCCACTCAGGGAAGATAAGGACTACACCCCCTCCAGAACAGTTGAATCTGGGCACAGAGAGGATCTTGTAGCCATCAGGGAGGAGAGTGTCAAAGCTTGTGACAGAGCTGGCTGGGAATCATGTCTCGGTGAGACCGAGGACATCGAGATCAAGTTCCTCCAGGAGGCAGCAGAGGTCAGAAGAGTATTTGACAGCTGAGTGAGAGTTTAGAGTGGAAAAATGCAGAAGGTTGCCATCCTTGAATGACTTCCGGGGAGGGGTACACTAAGGGGTACCCCCTGCGTAGGTGTAGAAGCAGCCCACGGGGGGGCAGAGGAGGAAGGAGGGGAGGGCAAGGTAACTATGGAGGAGACAGCAGGGGGAGGCAAGGAAGCCATAGAGGGAAGAGAGGGGACAACAGGAGAAGAAAGGAAATTGATGAGGTGTTGGAAGCGTCTATCAAAGAGGAGAAGGTTGGCTTGAGGGCCTTGGACCAAGATGGTACCATTCAGGTAAACATTAATGATGAACTTAGAGGAGTGGAAGGAGAAAGCACAGAGACCATATGTAGAGTCCATATGTCTAGCGAGGGAACGACAACAAGGATGTCAGTGAAAGTTGCCTGGAGGAGGCACTGGTAAAGGTGTCAGTGATAGGGAGGCCTGGGTTGGAAAACAGGATGTCCATTTAAAACTTCTTCCTACTAGATTTAGTGAGGCGAGCAGGATAGTCAATAGAGAAGCAGTTAGAACAGATATGAGAGACAGAGAGCACCATAGAGTAGGTAGGGAGAAGAGAGAAGAGGAGGGGAGCAGGAAGGGGTAGGGGAGAACACTAGGGAGGGACACGGGGCAGGGTGCAAGCAGACGAGACCGAGAGACAAGACAAATTGACAATTGGACAAGACAACAGGCGCTTAGATAGTGGTAGAGACGTTTGCTAGATGAGTGCTTTTGCTAGGAGGCAAAGCTTGAGATTCCTGAATAGTGGGGAAAAGACCTGTTTCACAATGCAATTTTAAATACTTTCCATTTTAAAAATAGAAGAAAAACACACCCAAGTTTGAGAGTCCGCTATATGGTCTAGTTTCATGGTAGAGTGATTTTCTAACCTAACCCGGCTACTCCTACCTTTCTAAGTTGCTGCTGTTTGACAGCTGGCAGCTGACCTCCCCTGCTGACACCTGCAGACACTGGTTGGAGTCGCCTTAGTTGGAGCTGCCCTTTCTCTTGGGGCCCTTAGTTGCAGGGGCTTCCGGGCAGAGGGCTGACCTGGGAGTGTCAGCAATGACCAGCAAGGCTGCCAATTAGGGGAGGTGGGTGTGAGGAAAGGAAATAGGGAAGTGAGAGCAGGGCAGGAAGGGGGGGAGGGAGAGAGACGATTGGCGCTCGGCGGGCGGGAATAATGCACAATATTACACAATTGTTGAAGCCCAGGAGGGGCTCATGCAACACTGACCTCACTTGCAGGCAGCTGGGTGCAGAAAGCGAGTCAGGGAATCGTAGGATCAAAACACCCACACACGGCAGCAAGGCTGCCAATCAGGTGAGATGGACGGGCAGGGAGGGCAGGGAGGCGGGAGCGAATGCAACAGGGAAGTGAGAGCATGGGAGGGGGGAGGGAGAGAGACCAATGGTGCTCGGAGCATGGGAAATATGCCACAAAATTACAAAATAGTTTAAGCCCAGGAGGGGCTCAGGCAATGCTGACCTAACACGTCAATCAATATTTGACAAGTGAGTCTTAGTTTTCTTCAGTTCCATCTTATTTAATTCACAAATGGATTATAAGAGGTGAATTTTAATTAAAAAAATATTGTCTACTTAATATTGTATGTCAATTATATTTAACATGTAATGAAATGCATGTATTTAAAAGTGATATAAAGTGTCAATTTTGTATTTGATGACTGTATAAAATATTGTACTTATTGATTGCAAAAGGTACATGTTTATCCAAATACAATAAAAAAAGAAATTATACTGGTGGTGAGTGTGTTTCAACATTCTGCAAAGAAAATGGAGCAAAATATCCAAGCAAATGATATATCGCCTACAGTTAAAAGCACTCAGTGATGCAATTTTGGTTCCTTCACCTGACATACTTTACACCGTTGAAAATTAGGAAGTTTGCCCCTACAGCTACCAGCGATTACCCCAAGTGCAAACAATGTGAGGCTGACTTCCTACACATTCATTGGGCATGCCCAAAAATAGCAGACTTTTGGCATAGAGTCAACCATACACTTGAATGTATTTCCAATACTGCTCATATTTACTGTCCCCTTGAATGTTTACTCTTCACACACCAAAACTGGTAGGCAGGTTTGTGGTGTTGGCACTGTTGCTTGCCTGAAATGTATCACTATCAAGTGGATGGACAAAGCCACTTCCTCAGTAAATCAGTGGATGAATGAGCTTATAAAGGTCAAGTAATATGAGGAATTATACTGTGATCTATCTCACCCAATCTCTAGACCCAAACATAGTTAGTATCTCGTATGGAGATACTTTGCAGAGAGGATCGAGTACCTGACCCTATACTATAGCTCTGCCAGCCTCTAATGGACACATTTGGCATACAGAGCGCACCTTAACCCGGAGGTATATGGGTGCATTGGACAGTTACAAGTGTTACAGATATGCAAGGTCATGGAATACAGAAATGAAAAGAGGTAAAATCAGACAGTAATAAAGACAATTAGTTACAAACAATGTAGTCATAGGATCAAACTTGGTTGTTCAGGAATAAATAGTATCCAGTAGAAGACCTCAATGGTAATGGAGTTCTATGTTTTACATGAGTACTTCTCAGTTAGCCATTTCATTGATTTACTTCTGAAGTTCGAGAATTACTTGGTTGTCTTCAAGGAAAGAGGGAGCGAGTTCCATAACTGTGCAGCCATAACTGGGAAAATTATCCCCCTGAATTTTGTAGTTTGTATTTGGGGACTATCAAGCCAAGGGTGTTAGATGACCTGGTGACCCACGTTGGGGATCTGAAGTTTAATTTTTCCGTTAAGTATAGAGGGGCAGCATGGTTCAGGGATGTATGCTTGAGGGACATAGTTTTGAGTTGGATCTTATCCTTTATGGACAGCCATTTATGCTGTCTTCTTGGTTCTGATATGTGTGCTCTCCTTGAGATGCTCAGAGCAGTCCTAAGAGCATTGTTTTGCAGAGTTTGTAATTTATTGAGAACATATTTACTAGCTCTTAAGTAAAGTCTGTTACAATAATCCATCTTGGACAAGATTAATGCTCTGGCGAGGGTAATGCAACTCTCCTTAGAGAGCAAAGGTTTGCAAGCCCTGATCAATTTCCCTGTATAGGCAGTGGCCAAGGCTGTGGCTTTCACTTGTTTATGTAAGTTCAGTGTGGAGTCAAGATAAAAACCTAATGTTTATACCTCTTTATCCACTAGGATCTTGTTCCCATCAATGTTGAAGGAGGCGTAATCTGTATTCAGTGTGTTCAGGTTAGCTGTGGGTCCTGCAATCAGCAGCTCAGTTTTATCCTCATTCAGGCAGAGTCTGTTAGTGGCCATCCATGCCTGAATGAGTAGATACATTTTGTCCACTAGTAATACATCAATGTTATAAACACCTGTTAATGGGAGGAGGATCTGGGTGTCATCTGCATAGTTAGTGTAGGTGACACCCGGTCCATATTATCAAATAAGGGCTTTGTGAAAATGTTGTACATGGTGGGCGATACACAGGAATCTTGGAGGACTCCACATGTAATGGTTATGGGGTCAGCTGCTGCTGATGGAGAGAAGACTCTCATTGTCCTATTATTTAGAAATGATTGTATCCAAGTATTAGCGTTCTGAGAGAAATGGGCTCCTGAAGCAAGGTGATTGCATAGTACTCTATGGTCAACCAGATTGAACGCCGCTGATAGGTCCAACAGTAGTAACAAGGCAATTTTCCCATTGTCCTTGAGTTTGTCAATCTGTGCTTTTAAATCAATCAACGCTGTTTCGGTCCCGTGTTGAGGTCAAAACCCAGATTGGCAAGTCCCTAAGAGATGGTTGGTCTCTAAGTATTCCTGGATCTGTAGGTAAGGTTCCCTGTCCAGTATCTTCAGTAAGAATGGGACTGTGGTAATTAGCCTGTAGTTTGTAGGGATGGTAGGGTCCAAGGATTGTTTTTTGAGGAAGGCTAGAACCCACAATTCCTTTAGGTTACTAGGTACTATACCTGAGGTGAATGAGACATTAATTAGTTTGGATATGAATGGTGCCAGGTCTCTAGCAGCATCTTTGATTATTTGCGCCGGGCAGCTATCACCTTGGCACCTTGACGGTTTAAGGGAAGCAATGATTCTTTGTATCTCTTTGACAGAGACTTTGTGAATTTAAAGCATTGGGTTAGTTTAGTAGAAGGCTTTGTATTGCGGTGGAGGTTGCCTGAGTTTTGAAGGTTTAGACGTTTTTCAGCAATTCTAGCTTGCATTGTGGCTATTTTATTGGTGAGAGCATTCTGAATGTTTGTACACCAGAGTTTGTCCTTTACGCACGGATCTGTGGGGGTAATAGGCATCGCCATCTCTCTGAGGATCACAAAGAGCTCTTTAGTGTTAGAACTAGCTTGGTTTATTCTATTGTTGTAGGACTCACATTTAGTACAAAGTATTTTTACCTTATATTTTGCAGATAAGTTCATTAGATTGGTTTTGTTCTCTACCTATTGCTCTGCATAGTCTCTAATTGTGCTACCATCTGTACTGTTCAGCACAAGTTAAAGGTGTATGCTAATTGTTCCCATACCTAATATGTTTAGGTTATGTTGGTATTCATTTTATCTGTAAAGATGATTGGTTTAGAATATGTATTATTTGTTTTGTGAAGGCAACCTGAATAAATACATGTTTTTTAAAAGAAAGTTGATGGGAGCCTAAACTATGACAAATAATACTTTACACTTAGCTTCCGGATTTAAAAAAAATAAGTAAACCTTCCTTTTCCCTGAAATACAAAATACATTGGGTTCACTTACAGACCACTGTAACTGCGACTGTCAAGGGGCCAGCAATCAACAATCATACACATTGTGGCTTAGAGAATTTGGCATGTGTTCTACACCTTGATGTGTCAAGACCTATCTGGTGAGTGAAAGAAACATTTTCCCTTTGCAGACAATATTACATCTTTCTTCCACCTGTTCTCTGTATACACCTATTCTAAAAATGCCCATTCTTTTGGTCAATCAAATAACTCTTAATTAACATACCTGTATTGATTACATATGCAGTGATACATTGTTTGGCTTGTATTAGAGGTTGGAGTTTCATAGACACGTTCAACCTCTGTATAACTCACAATGCACCTTGGTCGGGTTCAATAAGACAAAATAGTTTACGAGAATATGTTAAATTTTAAAAGTCTTAACTTTTAGATCACAAGATAGTTAGGGTGGCATTGGTACAAAAGTAGTGTATATTGTAATTGATATATAGCCCTGATACCTTTGTATTGTTTTAATCCACCATACATGTATTGAATTGAAAATGCCAATATGTTTATTCAACCCACTGAGAATAATGTGTTTCATAATTCTTGTATTAATAGATTTTCTGTTTGATCTCCAACTGACAGAAGGTTGTACAAGCTATCCATGGGATAATTCAGAGCCACAGTATTATCATTGGGCATCAATTAGTCAGACATGTGGTTCAGTGGGCTGACACTATTAATAAATATGAAGGCAACTATCATTATAAAAATGGCACTAATTCTCTCTCATACCCTTTCCGTTCTGATTTGCTAAGGATGGTGGAACTGTGAACCCATTACAAAGTAGAGAGTGTATCTTAATACCCATAGTCCAACATATCCTGGAACATTGCAGACTTCTGCCCAAGATGACTGAAACTTGCGGGTGTATTTTTATTACACGTTTTCATAATATATTATTTTAGGAGCAATGGGGTTGTTGAAGCCTTCTCCATGCCTTTCTGCTACTCCTGCAACACCTGCTTTGATGGGTAGGGCTAAAGGAGTATTTTTGTGATAGGTCCAGGCCTACTTGCCGGTGTCTGTTAAGTATTACAGCTCTATATGTGTAATATCCATCCAGTGAGATTTATCAGTTCAAATAAAGTGAGTTGTCTAGGAATGGAGCCTTATATGTTGATGAAATTGTGGCCGGAGGATTTCCACCATGGCCTCTAAATCAAATTTCATTAATTTACAAGGTTCCCTTTTTTGTCAATTATTAGAGGGTCGTGGTTTTTGCATAGTTATTTTACACTCACTCAGACAAAACAGCCAAATATGTAACAATCCTTTTGGTCCCATTGATTATTTAATTCATAGAAGATGTGACTTGTGACATACAGTAGATATGGAAATAATGACGAAAACAGAGAATGACCACTTTCCAGTATCACTCACATACCTCTCTGTTTACTGTAGCAAGAAACACCATGATGTTTTAATACCTTTAAGGCAGCCCTTGTCCTGCTGTCTTAGACAGAAGTGGGTCTATGTTAATATGAGTCTAGTCTCTGAGAGGAGGACTAAAAGTGGCTGTGTATTTATGACACAGTGTTTTGTATTTGGTTGTGAATGAGCTACTTTGATAAACATGTTTACACATGAAATGGTGTGATTAAAGCTATTCTAACAACAGTTTCTAATGGAAGTTGTTTGACCAAAATTCAACTTTTTAAGGTTTTAAGGGATATCAATGCCACCACGGGAGAAGGGATTGTTGCTCACTTACATTCTATGGGGAGTATTAAGAGACCTAAACGACAAGCAGAAGGACAAAATGGTGAACACATCCAGTCTTATAGCACTAGACAGGACTAATTTCCCCGCAAAGGGGTTTGTCTGTGGTGCGGAGCATGACTCACTAAGTGATGCAATGATTGGTATTCTCACTGATCTTATGTTATGATCACTTTAGTGAGTTGTTTGGATGTAATGGGTCTATTTCAGTATGAACTTATAATTCTCTGTAAAGGTTGGTGACTTTTGCTAATAATATTGATGTGATTGAAATCAGAAATATGGTATAACTATGTCAACTAAAATCACTTAGTCTAGGTGTTGTTCACAGACATTAATTAAGCAATATGACCCGAGCGGCGGGGGCATTACCTGAGTCGGTAATGCCCCCGCCGCGAGGGTCATATTGCTATTAGTACCCTGACCCGCAATATATGTGTGACCGGGGCACTAAAAGCATTTTTTTCTGTCCCGAAAAGCCACAGCGTTTCGGGGCAGAAAAAAAAAAAAAACGACCATGAAAATGGCCCCCGGGAAAGGGAAAACGGGAGTCCGTTTTCTCTTTCCATGGCGGCCTTCGGGAGTGGACGCGATGGGAACACAAGCGCGTCCGCTCACAAAAAAAAGAAGCAGAAGGTAAGAAGTGTTGGGAGGGCGGGGGGGGAGAGAGAAAAAAAAAACTGCGTCTCAGGCAGGGGATGATGGAAGCCTCCAGCTGTGTGGAGGTGCGGAGTCTCCACACTGCTGGAGGCTGCCATTGTCCCCCACCAGGGGCGCAGGAGCAAGAAGGTAAGTGGGGTGGGGTAGGGAGGAGGGAGGGTAGAAGAAAAAAAAGCTTACCTGAGTTCCCAGCGGGGGGCGAAGGCAGCCTCTCAGCTGTGGGGAGGCTCGGAGCGGGGATGGCCCCAGTTCAAGCCTCCTCATTGGCTGAGGGGCTGCCACACCCCCCCCCGCCGAGGACAAGCCGGCTTGAATCCGGGTCGAGAATCAAAGGATTCTAGGCCGGGTAAGGACCCGGCGAGAGCCAATCAGAATTCGTGTTGCATTCTGCTTGACTCTCACCGGGTACTAATATAAAATGGTCCCTGACTTATGGGCTCTATTCCTTTTGAACACAGTAAAAGCAGTGTTGGCAATTCACTATTGGAGAGTAGCTTGAATGTTCTGTACTGTAGTTTCTAGTTTCAAACAAGGATCTCATAGCGACCCAAAGTGCAACAGGACCATTTCACTGAGCAATACACCATTAAAGATAATGGCCCTCATTACAACCCAGGCGTTAAGGGGTTAACGGCGCTGTAAAAGGTGGCGGCGCCGTTAAACCCTTAACGCCTGATTACGAGGTCCCTTTGCGGGTTGGAGACTTTAACGCCTGCTTTTTGCAGGCGTTAAAAACCAACCCACAAAGGGACCTTGGTGCTAAGTACGGTGCTGCAATTTGCGGCACCGTACTTAGCGCCTTCCCCATTCCCATTGAGCCCTATGGGGCAAAAATGGGAATGGGGAAGGGCCATGGCGGCATGGGGAATTACCGCCCCACCAACCTCGGAATGGGGCGGTAATTCCCCATTCCGCCATGGCAGAGTCGGTAAGTTACCGGCATGGACCATGGTGCTATTAGCACCATGGTCCAACGCCAGGGTCGTAATGAGGGCCAATATATAAAACAAACAATTCACAATTATGAAGAGAATAGAGGTTTGGGAGGACATGAAATACATCTTCTGGGACTCAAACTTTATATTATCATACTTATCATAATTATTATCATAATTATTATAATTATCATGAGATTTTCTGGACAATTTTAAGTGATCTTGCAATTGATACAGAGCTGTTTAGCATTATTGTGCAGCTATATACTGGTACGCTGGGAGGCAGTATATTATCATAATTATCATAATTATTATAATTATCATGAGATTTTCTGGACCATTTTAAGTGATCTTGCAATTGATACAGAGCTGTTTAGCATTATTGTGCAGCTATATACTGGTACGCCGGGCTCTGGGCCTTTTCTGGGCCTTTTGGGAAGATGGGAAATGCTGCATGTTTGCCACCGCCCATTGTGATAGACCGGTCTGTGCTGTTGTCCTGCTACCATTCAATATGTTGCTAAAGGCCCGGTATGAATGTATAATGAGCCCAATTATGGATGTTTGATGTTTGCCATGCAGGCTGGTTTCATTATTAGCCTAGGCAGATAATGCAGCTCTTATCGGTAGAATACCAGTAGCGGAAACGCATAAACAGCTATGCATCTTTATGAAACCTTACCATATGACCATCACTCGCCAGAAATCACATTACAGCCTATCACGTGGAGGGAATCGATTGCTGCCTTTCTTTCTAATATTGCTGGAAACTCACAAGTCAGCACATTTGACTGGTATCCCCTTGTTTCCATAAAGTAAACTAATCACGATGTAATGGAAATTACTTTGTCAAAACTTCAGAATCTATATGTATTTGGGGGTAAATGGTAAAAGGAGGGTGGGGAGGGCTTTGGTGGTGAGGATCGCATTGAAGGGGAGGGGGCATAGTTGGACCCAGCAAAAAAAGACATTTTTTCCAAGTGTTTTGCAGAAGTAATTTCAATGAAATAAATTACATCAAAGTAATTTACTTCATTGGAAGGACATGAAACCCTTTTGACTATATTAAGATGCTCGGATAGCTTGTATTGCATGAAGTTGATAACATATTTATGCAGATGCATGCAGGTATGCTATGCTTTTCTCACACCACTGGGCATAATATTATGCTTCCAAGCCACAAGATATTTAATGCCATTCCCTGTGAACAAGTACATTATGCAAAAGAGAGTGTGTGTGTGTGTGTGCGCGTGTGTGCATGCGTGCGTGCGTGTGTATTGTCCTTTTTGGCCAGCTAAGTGACAGCTGGGCACCAATGGATTAGGGTTGTTTTTAGGTTAAAACTCACTAGAAACCTGTACATTTCCCCCATTCGGTTCTGCTTTTCTTTTTGGTTTAAAATGTGTGTACATTCTCACAGATCATACTTAAGAATGTTATCAAGCTTTGGAAAGATTGAGGTCTCCTTGGCTCAGTCACATACATACATGGACGTCATTCAGCGTTTAATAAGGCATTTTCACAATGTGGACAGCTTAGGGCAGCAGAATAGGACTGCGTACAACATTTTTGAACAGTGAAAGAATGATAATGTCTTAGAGGCAGCATTATCAATGTCTACAGTAAATGCATTACAGCTTCTTCTACACATCCCTGTCACTGCCAATATCTAAAATGTGCTCGGAATTGTTTTTCCGTGAAACATATAACGCAATTAAAATTCCACCTACCTCCCCTAACCTTATAGCAGGCAAATCGGAAACCCTCAAGTGAACCAATATGTTACTGTGATAGTCTATCAATAGAATAAAACCTTTACTACATTTTTTTCTGCCGTTTGTGCAACAATCTTTGCTCCAAATATGTATCTCCGTAATGGAAAATCCTGTAGTTTACGCAGTGTTCTGTGAGCTTTATATTATGGTAAGGCAATTGCCTGTAGTTAAGATGTGTGACATAAGCCATAGGAAATTCAAACGTTCTATTGCTAACAACTTTTCATTTGCATGAAGTATTTGGCTGACTTTGTCATTGCCCCCCCAGACTGGACATTTTGGGAAAGATGTTGTTAAAAAGCGAAACCGTCATTAAGAATGCAAAAAACCCTGCTCTTTTTTGGCCTACTCTTAGTCCACATTTTATTAAGCCAAAGCACTAAAAAAACTTGATGGAATTGGGCTAAATAAGAAACAACTTAGACAGGATGTATTGACTTCATTGCTGGGACAGATTTGGGGTCATTCTGTCGAGTTGTTTTTAACATTTTTGATAGGAAACGTCGGTGCCCTCTCATCACATAAAAATGGCTGTTTCTCCCATGGTGCTGTGCAGCAGAGATGATTTTCAGGAATGAAATGCCACCATTTTTCTTTTGCTCATTGCATGCTACTACCGCAGTAATACCAGGGGAAATGCATTCACGAAAAGTGCAAACAAGCTATTTGGAGGATGAAATCGCATCATACTAGAGGTGGGGAGTGGAAAAGAGGACATCATGCGAAGTTGGGGAGTTTGGGATTGTCTGAGGAGCAAGTTAAATTTCAGACATTTTTTATTACAGCTGAAATTAACAGAGGATTATCAGGGAAATCGAAACTGAGGTAAATAAATATATGGGCGCACTTCTACTAGGCAGGGGGAAATACGTATTTGTGCCAGTGGATCTGGCCAGTGGCCCCCAAAGAAACCTATTGGTGCAACATGTGCGGCAGCCTCTGCCAAAGGCTGTGCCCATTGGTCATGTCTGAAGGCCATGATATGTAAGCATGAAAGAAACCTTGTGTATTAAAATATGTACAGTGGCTCGCGGGCCATAAATACCTCTATTGGTGCAACATGTACAGTGGCGCTGCCGAAAAGCTACTACACAGAGGTAAAAGAAAACTTTAGTTAAAGCACAGTTAATGGACGCAGAGTTAAGAGGATCATCACTTCCCACATCCACTGATTTTCAGGAGTTGTGTTGCGTTAAATCAGATCACCAGAACTGCCCCTTAATTAAGGTTTATAAATGAATATGTATTATAGGGCAGAGATAGTGATAGTTAAGGTGAGTCAGCGACACATAGGAACCCCTCAAACTTTTGATTCGAGCAATGGATTTTACAGAAATTCCGAAAGTGATTAAAAGTCTGCAGGCCACCAGACTGCAAAGTTTTGTAAAGTAAAGATGTGTTAAAAAAATAAGAAAAGTTATTAAAGTTATTGAAACATTTGTTTTCCAAAAGTGCAGCCTACTTCCCGTTCATTTTCCCGTAGACAAAAAAGGTCAATTCAACTTGGGCACGAAGCGTTGACACGCATGCGATGCATGGGTTGTGGTTATTCTGTGCAGTATTTATTTAAATATTTGACGTGGAAGGGGGTGCCCTCTTCCCCACAAAAAATAGAGATAGCTTCCATGGTGCATTGCAGGATCATGGTTTTCAGAAATAGAATGACTAACATCTTGTTTTTTTCTTGCTGCAAGAGATATTAGTAGCTACAACCAAGTTATGGGAAAATGAAACACAGGAAAAATCTATATGCAGGTCAAAAAACATACAATTGCCATCCGGGTTGTGGTGGGGGGGTGACTAGAGAGCACTGATTGAAATCTGGGACTTGGAGGGGGTCCAGCTTCCTAGTTTGCAACACAAACTTTTCTGTAGCCTCGGATATAGCCTCAAATAGCCAATATCTGAAAGCAAACTGTGTCACAGAAGCAGCGTGTGTTCTGGGGTTAAAGGTAGAGGCCAGGGGAGGAGAGGAGGCCGTCTTGGGAGTGAAGGGAGCTGGCACAGATGAGGGGGGCACTTGGTGATGGCCTGGTGGTCAGGGAAGCATTTTTGTTTCGGTCGCTTTGCCGATATTCGCAGCTATACCCAAAGCTATGAAGGACTACAGATACCCTCGGGTAAGAGTAGTTCTGTAGTCGCAGCTATATTTTTGGGGTCAACTGTGTAATAACAAAACCCTTGAATTTCAAGGAAACAAATTTAGTTTCCGGGATGTTAAGTTGAGCAATACATTGGGCCTCATTACACGGTAGGCGGTGAGCCATGGCGCTGTTAGCGCCATGGCTCATGCCGATAAAATACCGGCACCGCCTTGGCGGAAAGGGGATTTACCGCCCCATTCCAAGGTTGGAGGGGCGGTAAATCCCCCTTCCGCGATTGCCCTTCCCCATTCCCATTTCTGCCCCATAGGGCTCTATGGGAATGGGGAAGGCGCTAATTACGGCACCGCAATTTTGCGGTGCCGTAATTAGCTCCGAGGTCCCTTAGCGGGTTGGTTTTTAACGCCTGCAAAAAGCAGGCGTTAAAGCACCAACCCGCTAAGGGACCTCGTAGTAAGGCGGTAGGGATTTACCGGTACCAGTACTTTACCGGTACCGGTAAATCCCTACCGCCATCCGTGTAATGAGGCCCATTGTAACACAACCTTTGAAATTCAAGAAAAAACATTAGTTGCAGGGGCTTAACGTGAGAACTAAATGCAACAAAACCCCTGAAATTCAGCTAAAGCGTCCATAACTTTGCGCACCCTGTTGTGCAGCCTATGACCATAATGATGACATCACGTGTCACATCACTGATGCCATCACTGCTGGCAACACTAATTACATTGTATATAACTGATTACATCAATATTTGAATTAGACATAACATAATTTACAAGTTAACTCATGAACATGTTGATTACCTTAATAACAATTTAGGATGTGGAATTTTCCATGACAAATGCTGGAGACACTGGCAAACACCAAATGCCATAGCTAGTGGTCAGTTAGTGTTCAAAAATACCAATGTGCATGGTTAAAGGCCATGCCTAGTACCCCAACACTGTTTTCAAATGTACGGTGGGCAATGTTGAAAGCTGTAGTCAGTGGCCATGGCTAAATGCCACAGATAGTGCCCATTAATATGTTAGAATATACAGTCAGCCAAAGGCTGTGGCCACTGGATAGTATTGTGTTGAAGATAATGGCTAGTGGCTGGTTAGTGTACATAATATGCAGTGGTATACCCATTCATGTGTTCAAATAAATGTTGACATGCACACTTACTGAAAGCCATGCATAGTGCTGGTTAATGCTGTAATATAATAAGTGATTACATCAGTGATGTGATCTGTGATGTCATCATTGTGTCATAGGCTGCAAAGTTAAGGTGTCTTTAGATAAATTTCAGGGGTTTTGTTGCGTTAAGTTCTTGCTTTAAATGTCACTTCAACTAAAGTTGTTTCCTTGAATTTCAAAGGTTTTGTTACAATGTATTGCTCATCTTAACATCCCTGCAATGAAAGTTTGTTTTCCTTGAATATATCTATATATCTCCAAAGCCGAACAGCAAAAAGAAACGCTGGTCCAGCTGGTTGCACTCCTGTAATATGATTGCCAAAGAACACCAGAAAAAGAAACTGCCAAGTTTGAGAAAAATGACAACCTACATTTCGTTCCATTAATTTGCAGTTTAAAAAGCATCATTTTCCCAGAATCAGTCATGCCGGCAAGCAGCCCGACGTGTTTCACCACAAGCTAGTGGCATGTTCACAATATATATATATATATATATATATATATATATATATTGTTTTCACACCTCACGTACACACTCCCATGCACACCTACTCACCTGTTTGATACTCACTTTTAACAATGTATCATAATGATTTCATTCACACCAACTTACCTGCTACAGTGCATCTACTTACCTGTTACGGTGAATCCCATAAAAGTAAATATGTTTTGATTCCAGTATACAACTATCCAACTACACCTTTCATTCCCTACTCGTTTATCCAGCTTGTTCTAGCCTTTTCACCTCATGGCTTTATTTGATAGATGTGAACAAATTGTTCTACGGTCAGATCTCCTTCCTTGATCACAATTTGGTAGACCACAGGTGAATTTGTATCTACAATTCTGAATGGGCTGTGCTAAGATGCTAGACATTTGGTATTCTTGTGTTTATCTTTTGAAAAGTCAAATTTCAAAATTTGATCGCCTACTTCATACTCTCTCACAGATGTTTTCTTATAGTGTCATTTGGCACTGTCAGCTGCTTTTTCTAGATTCCACTGTGCAAATGCATGCTGCAAATGCTTTCTCAGCTCTTTCACATATTCATGATTTGTTGTGGCAAAACCATTTCAAATAAATGCACTAGGGATTGGATTATATTAATAATAAATAGGGCCAAAAGTGTATCAGAGAGGTTGATGAACGAAATCATTACCACACAGGATGCAACAACAACGAAAATGATTGTAGGTGACTACCTTAAGAGCATGGCTACCCTAGATGCAACGATTAAAGAGTTCAAAGAACTAAATTTAAACAAAAAGGTAACTAAACTCAAAAAGGACATTGCAGCATTCTCTCACGAAAAAAAGTATCCATATACAACAGATTTGTATTATGAAGAACAAGAGAAAAATGCTACTATGCCATATGCAGGACCCATGAGAGGTAGACCAAATCGACAAAGGAACAGACCAAGACCTGGGAACTGGAATTTCTCGAGTGGGAGCTCAGATGAAGACATGGATAGAGCGAATGGCAACGTCCGATTTGAGGACCAACAACAGAACAGAGGCGGTAATACTCAGGGTTTTCAGACCCCAAGAGGCCGTGGAAAGGCTAGAGGATGGTGGCAGAATCAATCACCCATAGTCACCAGGAACAGAGGGAGAGGGTGATACCAGCAGAACGCCAACCCACAATATAACCCTTAGAAATACGAATAACAAATGAGAAACCCGAAAAGGAATCTTTGGTAGTTAACCTCTCTACCTTTAGTCTTTCGAACACACATCTGCAAGTTCTGCAGAAAGGACTTTTGTTTGTACCTACATCCGCTCATGATCCTTACCAGACGAGAATTGAGATTACCCAGTTAATGAGGAAGATACGTCTGAAACAATTCTTTGCTAAAAATAACCATACAGGACCTACAGACGTAACAGGATTGCATAATAAATCTACATACTACCCGCCATCACATGCAATAACTGTTGAATCTCAAACTTTCGAAAAACTGATCCTTAAGAAGCTTGAAGAAATTGAAGCAGAGAATAACTCAGGCACTTTCCAGAATATGATCAAAATGGAAAACATAGCTCTTAAAGAACTACAGACAAATGACTATATAGTCATAAAACCCGCATATAAAGGGGGAGCCATCATCATCATGAAAAAGACTGACTATGACGAAATGGTAAATACCCTTATAGAAGATTGCACGACATACCAAAAACTTGGGAGTGATCCAACTCAACGCCTCAGAAATATGATCAGCCCCATTATTGAAGAAGCAGAGGCAGAAGGATATATAAGTAATAAAGAAGCTGCGTTCTTAAACCCAAAACATCCAAGGCGACCTGCCTTCTATGCACTTCCGAAAATACATAAGGGTGTCCTCCTTACACCTGGACGCCCGATTGTGCCTGGAATTGGCTCTATTTTAGAGCCACTCTCCCAGTTTACCGACTTTTTCCTAAGGGAAGAAGTGAGTAAAATGCGTTCCTACACAAAAGACACAACATCGATCCTGACGTACTTGGATAACCTAATGCTTGAGAGTGAAGATATCTATATTGTGACCATGGACATAGAGTCACTCTACTCCAAGATCCCTCAAAAGGAAACCTTGAAAATCATTGAAAAAGTTTTACAAACAAAATCTATCGATATGCCCATCCAATTGATAATGCAACTAGCAGAAATAGCTCTGACCAAGAACTAGTTTTTAAATGGAGAAAACTATTATGAACAAATAGCAGGAACAGCTACGGCTGCGACTTTTGCACCGACTTTAGCAAACTTATATGTTGCAGACTTCGAAGAAAAACATATATACTCTGCAACCAACCCTTTTGTCGGTAACATAGTGAGTTGGCGACGTTACATTGACGATATTATTTTATTATTTTTTTTTACTGTTCAATGGAGACGCCGGTCCTCTTACACGATTTATAGAGTGGATTAATGGTTTAAACCCTTTTCTCAAATTTACACATGATACTAGCTAAACGGAGGCCACGTTCCTTGATTTGAAAATCACAAGGAGAGGCCAGACTTTCGAGACCACTGTGTTCCAAAAACCCACGGATAGAAATTCACTATTGGATTACACCTGCTTTCACCAGAGGTCTTTAAAAGAAAATCTACCCTTTGGTCAGTTTCTCCAGTTTCGGAGGAACTGTACTACACGAACTGAATACGATCAACAAGCGGAAAGGCTCTCAAAGAATCTTAAGGAGAGAAATTATCCACATAAAATAATAAAACAAGCCAAAAAGAGGGCGAGAAATATACCTAGGGAAATAACCCTCAACCAACATGGCAGAAGGAAGAGAGACGATAACTCTATCACAGCAGTATTTAGTCACTCTCCGGTTATTAACCGTTTAAAGAAAGAGATCCGAAAAGCATGGCACCTATTAAATATTGATGAACATCAATTTACCGAGCCACTTTTTGCGATAAGAAGGAGAAAAAAACTTAGGGATTCACTAGTACATACCTACAAAGAAATAACTACTGTTACTGACTCAACAACACTGTGGAATACACCTAAACCTGTGGGGCATACTCCATGTGGAAATTGTACTGTGTGTAGATTCACCCAACATACAACAACTGTAGACATAGGCTGGAAATACCCCTGGGAGCAGAGGCAATTTACGAACTGTAACACCAACAATGTGGTATACTTGATTCAAGGTCCATGCCAGAAAATCTACTTTGGAATGACGACATGAGCAATTAAGACACGTATCGGGGAACATAGATCCTACATAAGAAACAACAAGAGGACTGCCCCATTGGTTGAACATTACATTGAAATGAACCACACTGAGAATGACCTGAGTTGGACCATACTAGAAAAGGTCAGAATACCTAAAAGAGGTGGGAATTTAGCAGCTCTTCTTTTGAGAAGAGAACAACAATGGATCTATAGGACCCGGAGCCATGTCACAGGCCTTAATGAAGACATTTGCTGGCAAGCTTTGGCAGTCCTATGATAGAATCAGAATCAGTATGAACATCCACAGTGTGAGGGCAGACAAGTACTTCCACTTTGGATTCTACTATTCATAAGTTACTGCCTCGGAATTTATTGAGTGATTCCCAAGGGCAAAGATTTCGTACCAACCACTATTATGATTGAACCTTTATGGCCATGCATGACCAGGGCAAGTTGCATCAAAAATAACATTTTATGTGTTCCTTGATATAACCGCACACACAACGACATATGATCTATGTCAATGGCCCTGTTAATTTAAAATGTAAACAAAATGGGTACACTACAATTCCCAGATCCCTTTGGGACCGGACTGCACGCATTCACGTGACCGCATAGTTTCTCCCATCATAACAACATCCCGCTATACGATCTAGGATAATAGCCCTGTTAACTCAGACCACACACTAACGTAATTCCCTATTTTACCTCGGTGATCGGATGCACGCCACCAACTAACAAAGTTGGCTTTCCAAACAATTAACATTATGAAAATTAGACGCGGCCAAGGGGAAGAGAACTACGGTTCCCGACTTCCCCAGAGTTTGCTGTGTTACAACTTGCGAGCGATTGGTGTTTGCACTCACATGACCGCGATGCCGCCACCAATTAACAAAGTTGGCTTTCCAAACAATTAACATTATGAAATTTAGACGCGGCCAAGGGGAAGAGAACTACGGTTCCGGACTGCCCCGGAGTTTGCTGTGTTACAACTTGCGAGCGATTGGTGTTTGCGCTCACATGACTGCGATGCTGCTCTCAAAATGACGGAGCGGTACCTAAGCACGGACGAGAGACAACTACATCTCCCTAGTCACTTTGAGCTGTTTTGGTAGGCGGCCCGGAAAATCAGGTAAGCGGCGGCAATTACTAGCCCCCATAAAAACCTTGTTATCCATTCGGGTGGGTCCACCGTATGAGTAATGCTTAAAAAGGGAAAGGAAAGCTAGATTGATGTTATACTAAAGGACTGTCTAGGAAGGAACTTGGGTTTAATTCCCTATTTTATGAGATTACATATGTAGTAATGATCAGAATCCGCACAGTGAATTGGATGCGGTTATACATAGAGACACAGGCGTTGAAAATCAACCTGTACAGAATGGAGAAGAGTCCAGATGGACTGTGAGATATAGTGCACAGTACACTTTTGGAAACATAAAGCCCTGTACCTCCCCATTCTACATTTTTAGGAATTAATGCTGAGAGACACAGGCTACCTGACAGGAAGAATCAAGACACCTATAGCTGTGTTCCAATAGAGAACAGGTATAACTACAATTGCTAGAACAAGAGGTAAGATGTGCCTCACTCTTGAATGATGACTTAAATATATGTCTCGTAGGTTTTAGAAGTACTCGGAGACTGATGATAGTCCACCTGTCTCTTTTTGTTGTTTGTCCTGTAGGACTCAGGGATTGACCCAACTAAGTTGGTCCGAGACCTGAAGACATCCTCAACATTCTTCCTAGCATTGAAGAATTTCAAAGAGAATATTTAATTCACTAATATTCGTCCTGAAGAAAGCGGCCACTTGTGAATCCCGCTGAAACCGGTTGACTGTTGTTATAGCAGTATCTGGTTGATAACCCAGACCCCAATAACCCTACATATTAAGTAAAGGGCTTGCAAAAATAAATCTAAGTTATCACAACTCTATTTGCTTTCCACAGTCATAGTACTGTACAGAGCAAAAAGAGCCTTTTAATAGAGTTCTATGTGACAAGAATGACATAGAAATATCTTCTTATAAAACCTTGTGTTATTGATTTGAATTTTGATAAGCCACATGGCTGGGAGGCGAAAACATTAAAATACGGATATCGACCCCCAAATGTGTGCACTCTTTTTTAGCCAATAGGAAAGTGGTTTAGAGAGGATAGGGACAGGTTCACAACATCCCCTTGCAGTCGGCACATCATCACCCACTAGGGCCAAGCACCCATGGGCACTAGACTGTTTACACATAGGGCGAAAACGTTTTTTTACTAGGGACCTAGTGTTAGGAATAATTTTGTAAATGAAATAGCCTTCTGTCACATATGTGTTGAAAAACCATTTGTGTGCCTGTCATAATTTTGTGTGGGCTGACATTTGTAGATTTAGATGGTGTGGGCCTAATAGCCATTAGCACCAAAGGGAGTCTCACATCCCAGCTGAATCCTGCTTCAGCTACAAACATTTTCAAAATATCACTGATTTATCTAGTGTGACGTTCCTCACCACCAGAAGAAGAAGGCCAATAAGAAATGTGCAGTTTCCTTTTCACCCTCAAAATGTGCCACATTTTTGTCATCACTGCACTGGTAAAATGACTTCCACTGGCTGAATCCATTCTTTGTGGGAAACCAAACCTAGAGAAAATATGATTCACCAGCAATGGGGCTGCTGTTTGCACACTGCAATTGGCTGCTGGAATGCACTTGTACCAACTGGACATTATAAAGGTTACTGTCAGCACCTATCTGTTTCCCCGTGCTGATCTTTGGACAGGACCCATGAAGGATTTGTGCAAATCTGACCAAGGAAGTGTCTGACCTCTTCTCATTAATGGCACAATATGTGTTGGCGAAGTAGTTTGAAACTGTACACTCACCAAGCAACCTCCAGTATATAATTTTACACAGTGGGGTATGTGTGGCCAATAAGCATCGTCTTTTAGGATGTCCAATGTTTTCTGGGAACCTCTGTGACTCACATGCATCATGAGCATTTTGTAGCATCAATCCCCAAAATGACAAAGCCATAAACCACTGGATTTGGCCTGACATGGACTCCGGAATTATCAAGCCATCCTGTAATCAAATCCTCTTTCTGTCCTTTAGCAACACCCTCAACTCTTCTCTCCTTTACAGTCCTCCTCAGTCAGAGGGTTTTGCTCTGCATCTAATAAATGGTTATAAAATAGGCCTCAAAGTGGATGTTTTTTTGTGCTTTGATCAAATCCTCATAAGGAATATCAAAACTCCACTGTGCCGCAGGCTGATCAACTGTTCCCTGAAACTTTGTAGCGTTTTATTGTATCTACTTGGATTTCACCAAGAAGGTGCTCAATATGAAATAATTTGCCCATCACTGCCCCAGTCTTGGCTAATGGATCTGCCTTGACATTCTCATTATCTTCCCGAGGTGACCTTGCATTATTCTCCAGTGAATGATCATGTCATTCACCAAAACAAGTTCATATATGACTTGAATCATTTTACCATGTTTGAGCGGATGCTTGTTACATGTGGCCATTCCTCTCAATTTCCACCCATGTAAATACTCCACAAAACTATTTTGGGCATAATCAAAATCAGTAACTAAAACTATTTCTTTGAATGCATTTTCTACTGCTGTGTATATTGCTTTATAGATGTCAGTCAGCTCTGCAACCTGACTGCTTTTGGAACCTAAGCTCATGCTTACTCTTGGAATGCTATTACACTTGACCCACAAATTCCCTGTTACTGCCACTAATTATTTTTCAGAATTACCCCCCATGTGGAATCCACATCTATCTACATACATGGTTGGCAGACCCCTACATGTCTCTTCATTTTGATTACATTTGTTTCTAAGTCTGTGTCATCAGAGGCACAGACAGCTGCACAATCATGTAAATCTGCCAGGCCCTGGGCAAGTGGGCTCTTTTTATTCTGCCCATATCTCACTTCCACTGGGTACCCCTCAATGTCCATGATGTGATTCTTAACTAGGCTAAATTTCCTGATCAGATTATTTTACTCTGCAAAAATTTCAAAGGCTGATGATTTCTTTCAACAATTCCCTACTCTCCCCAAATAATGGGGCAGAGATGTAATGCCCCGACAGTGGTCAATAGTGCCTTTTCACATTCACTAAATTTTGTTTCTATCTGTGACAATCAGTTTCTGGCATATGTAACTGTTTTATTATTTGCATCATGTTTTTTTTATATAAAACCGCTGACATACATTGATCTGTGAATCCTATCTCTATAAAGGAATCCTGCTTCTTTATTGGATAGGCTAAACATGGGGCTTTTATCAAACAGCCTTTTAACTTGGCCACTTCCTCACATTGTTCCTTTCCCCATTTCCAGGGTACCCCTTGCTTCAGTAATTTAGTCAATAGTTGTGTAATCTCTGCATAATCTTCAATATATTATCTGTTGTAACTGGTCATTCATAACAAACACTTTAGGCAATTCAAATTGGTGGAATATTGTAATTTCTGAATACCCTCAACCTTTTTTTTCATTTGAGGGTTTAACCCTTGCTCTGCTGCTTCATGTCCCAGGAAGTTCTGCCTTTATCTACATCACTGCACTGCATGTGTAATTTCATTGAAGTGGCTTTTTATATCTTCATTCTTGATCAGGACATCATCCACATATATCACAGTTCCCCTCTTGGCTGCATCTACGAGTGCTTTGCTCAGAAATATCCCAAACTCTCTTGAATTATAGATATACCCAAAAGGGATATGATTTCATGCATACTGCAATGGATTAAACGAGAAGGCAAATAGATTTTGAATTTCTTCACCTAGTGACACACACCAGTAGCCTGATGTAGGATGTAGAATCCAAAGTGATATATATCTTTGACCCTTGAACCTGTGCAAGGCCTTGATCAATAAATGGAAGTTGATCAATAAATGGAAGTGGCCACCCTGACAAAGGTTTAATTCCCTCAAGTCTGTCACAAACACCAATGCCCATTGGGCTTTAGCACACCAAATACCACACATAATATTGGTGTACTGAGGTACTATGGATAGTCCTGATTCCTCTGGATTCCAAGGTGTTCATCATTTCAGCTAGAGATTCCAGACAGGCCATGGGTGGCCTATATTGTTGCACAATTACTGGCTCTCTACAATATCCTTTTGGTAGTCTGGCAACATGCATCAGTAAGTCTGCAGTCATATGCGTCTTTGGCAAAAACCTCTTTGAATGCCATAAATATGTTCCTCAACTGATCTCTTTTAACTTCACTTGTGCAAACATCTGCAGCTTCAATTGTTCCTTTACCATTTTAGAGAATTCTGGGAAATCCTCTAAACGAGGGACTTCTGTGTTTTCCTGTAGCTGTGTGCTGGTGTCTCTTTGGAGGGATGCCACCCTCATATATCTTGGCACATCAGCTTCCTTTTGTATTGCTGTATTTCTTCTTGCTGTGTTTCTTTTTCAAATTCACCCACCTTAAATAAGATGCAATTATTCTAAGGACAGCAAATCAAATCCTCTGATTCATGAGACAGAATCCTGAAAATCCCCTTTTGTTTAGAATCTAATTACTCACCCTGTGAAATGACCTAGTTTTCGGGGATGTTCATAATAATTGGGTTATTTAGATGAACACTCTAATGGGATTCTTGCACTGGCATACCTAATGCTATACCTTCTTCCAAATTAATGTCTTGACACCCTTTGTATCCCCCAGTATTCAAATGGGGCCATCCCCAATCTCTTCCAATGGTGTATATTCACATGCTAGCCCCTGTTGTCTCAAGGGTTCATTGAGAAATACACATGCATCAGGCCCTTGTTTCTGTTGTCACTTTCTGTGCTTTAATGTTATAGCAACTTACCTGGTGAAAGCAGGGATAATGGTATCCTTCTTTACCTGAAGCTCAATTGCATGATGGCATCATTTGGGCACAATGATAAGCTTATCTTTTGTTGTCAAATTCAGGTGCTGCTATCCAAGCCTAGACCAAGGGGTGGATCACAAGTTGGGTGGTAGCCATCAAATGCGGCAGTAATGGCATTACCGCTGCATTTTAGGGTCCGCCCAATCTTGAGTTTGGCTTGTTTACCCCCAGTTCAGTGCAGGCTGTAAACATGCTGGAAAAATACAAATGTTTGGCACAATTACTGTACCGTATTACGGTGTGGGAATGGGGACTGACAGTTAGAGCCCAACCCATGATGCTGCGGTAATACCGCTGGATAGTTGATCGCTATAGCTAATACATGTAGGTGTATCCCAGCCTGGATACCATCCAACTCATGAACAGGACCCAAACTTTTTGTTTCAGAATTTCAAAATCATACACATTCTGTGCATGATGTAATTTCCCAAATAGAATGTATTCTTGGTCCATACTTTGTGATTCTCAAAATGTATTTTCCCAAAATGTTTTGCCCCAAATCAGGACCATCCAGTCCAATGATCAGCAAATATTTTATTTTCCAACTCTTCTCTGTCAAGCATCTCCGTCAATCATCTGTTTTAACACATTTTAATTAATGAAACTCTTTTCCTTCTCTAGAGCCAACACTGCTTGAATCCTTTCTGGATGCCCATTCACAGGCAGAGGAATCCAGGCCTGACCTTCTTTCATGTATATTTATGCAATTGTTGAAATATATTTTTCCTGACCTGACTCTGAAGCAATATCTTGCTCACAGTTGTCCTCAATTAATTAGAATTGGAATGTGTTTTCATCTAGTTTGTGACTGCCAGTTTTCTCTAAATATTGTTTTTCTTTTTCTCCTTGTATTTCACCATACCACATGAGAATGACAGTGACACTAGGCACACAGCCATTCTGAAGATACACTTCTACTGCACTCTCTGATCTAGCAATGGTGTGATATACTGTTGCACTGTTACTCTGGCTCACTAACTTTTTAGGTTTCATTCTTTTTGGCTAAATATTATAATACTCCATTTATACCATCAAAAGGGATGACAATCTCTTAATTCAATTTGTTCCCATAAGGAATGGTATCTCTTCAATGGATTTGACCACCACCTCCTGTCTCATTCTATGCTTCCCTATCCTGATATCAACTTCAGTAACACCATCCACAGGTATTTCTTCCTCATTGACATTATGCACATAGTCTTCAATTTGTCGCAAATTCAAAATGTCTTGTGGAGAGTTCCCTTCATTAATGCTGCTCAATAATTTATTTGACTTCACTGTTGCCTGGGCAACTGTCAATCATTTCAAACATATAACACTTCTCTTCAACAGTAATAGGGACACAATACATATCCTTGCATTCTTCAAGTACACACATTAAGTGTGCAGTGTTACTGATTTAAGGGCTTATCTTCTTTAATCCTGTCTGGCTTCTTGCTAGACAAAGGGGGGATATAGTACACCCTTTTTTCCCCATCTCTCTTTGAACTCCTAAAACTGTTTTTTTGTTTTGAAAATTAATTTGCAGTTACTGCCCTTCTGTCTCAAGACCACCAGTGTTCATCTCCCATTAAGGGCCTAATGTCTGTGCCTAATTCACAGAAGTTTTTCATAATGTCAAACCCCCAATTTGAAAATGCTTTGTGAATTAGGCCCTAAGTGTCATGTGGCAGAATATCAGTTTCTGATGTGTGACACTTACCAATATATTATACAGTGCCTGTATATTCTTCAGGGATTCATTTTCATCTAGTCTTTGCAATGTGTTCTCTCTGCGGGAACATGATAACTATTAGAACAGTCAGGTATCGCAATCTCTTCACTTGCTTTTATAGCATCTCCTATCACTTCAATTGTTTCATATTGCCTGCCCCTTTTGTATTGTCTTTTGATTCTTTGTTCTTAGGGTTTCTCTTGTAAATTTCTGTTTTGTTCTTTCTCATTTTCACGCACATGAATGGTTTGGTGTAACTCTAAATTAAAATATACACCTTTTTTGTGTGTGTTTTCATTTCCGATATCATTGTCATTTAGTTGTTTTCTTGGTTGAAATCGTTAGGCACTTCAGTTTCTTCATTCAAACACTTGTGCATAGGCATGTTATAAATGCCATATCATATCATATCATTCAATGGAAAATCATTGTCATTTGCTCTTTATTGTGTGAAGCCTGGCTAAGTAGTCATCATAGTATTATCACGCTGTGCAATGTTGCTCTTGTTACTTTCTCTTGTTACTTTCTGCTCTTTCTGCTCTTTCACTTATTTGCTGCTTCTGTACTGCACACAAATGACCTATCTGCTCAGACTACATTTTCACCTGTGCCTCCAAGCACTGGAATCTGTCCATTACACTGAACCCATCCCTCTGTGGTACTGATTGAATTCACCCTGATCAGGCCTATTCTGGCACCTTTCAGGAGACTGGTTCCTGTTTTTGTTGCCCCAGAATTCACGTGACACAGGGGGTGGAGAGTGTGGGGTGACCATCCTCTGACCATGGTCATCATGTGGGATGACTGAGCCTGATTAGGTGCATAGTTTACATCCTGTGTCTCACTTGGCTGAAATTATTAACTCTGTTGGCTCCCACATTCAATGAATCTATCTATATTCTTGGCATTGCTTGATTTCCATTTACCATTGTCGCAGGGTAAAATCTACTCTGGGACCCCAAGGCCTGGTAGGGACCGTTATACATCTGAATCTCAGTATTGTTTGGTCCGATCATATCATATGAAGTCCACCTTTGGCGAGTTACCAAGACACAGAGGACTAATGTATGACCTCTGTCACTGGATTCTATGGATTGGAATATGGGTGTTTGGGGTAGCACCCCCTTCCCTTGCATGGGCAGGCCCCTCTGATCATGTGGTATGTCATTCCTTATTTGAATTTGAGCTGTCTCCAATGGTTTTTTTTCCAGATTTTACCTCTAGAATTGCAGGAGTAGATTATTTAGTTTTTTTGTTTGGGTTCCTTGCTCCTAACCTCTCCCTGATCATGAGAGATTATTCCATATATATAGTTCAATGACCCATTCTGAGGTTTAATCTCGATTAAATTCACAGGCAAGCTGAGAAACTATGTCACGCTGAAACTGATGTTGCAACTGATTTCATTGAGTCATGTTATATGGGGCCTTCTTTACATTTTGGTAGAATTATATGGTGGACATGTTTCAGAATGTCTCTTTCAAAGTCCTCCCTAGATACATTTATCTGCTCTTTTAAGCCTCAAATAAAACTAGCATAAGCAGGGTCCATTGTAAGATGGAAGAACCTACTGTATTGGGTCTTGGGGAGGTCACGTGTCTGAAACATTTCAGTTACAATCTCGATATGTCTTTTTGTGGATATGCCTGCATCCTTTTTGAATGGTTTGATTAAAGTATTGATAGAGTTCATTATTGTTAGTGCATTGTGCAATTTATTGCACAATGCATCACTTTGCCCCCCTTTGCTCTGCTCTGGGTAGGAAGAATCAACCTCCAGTTTTGGAGAGTAGCCAGCTCTTTGAAAGTGAACAAGAGTTGGCCCATTTTCGATATTCTGGCTGCATTCAGCTTCAGCGAGAGAAACGCCCTGCTACCCAGAGGGATTAAACAGCTCTGAATCCTATCACTCATGATAGTTGAATTTTGCCATTGTATCTCCCTACACTGTGAGTTTGACCATAAAGTGCAGAGTTCTCTTTTTCTTAATTTGACAATTTCCCAATGCATTTCTGAAAATTTCATCTTATAAGGAATCGTACCAAAATGTCGCCCTCAAAATTATGACGGTCAAAAATGCAGACTTTTTTTTCTTTTTGGGACCCCCCTTACACCACATATATATGTGGGGGGGTATAGAAAATAATATTAATATGGGGGACAGTGGGGGGCTCCCCCCACATATATATGTGGAGTAAAGTGGTTTAAAAAAAAGTCACCATTTTCTGCTGTCGCAATAACCACATAGATCCACTTACAATGATCAACTATTTCCGTCTTTTTCTCAATCTCATCCATAAGCCTAAACATCACATCCCCCATTGCCTGTACTTCTTTAAATGACTGAGTACTACTCTTTCTGAGTGCCTGAACCCCTGTCTGTTTAAACACCATCCAAAACAGTTTTTAAATGCACAATCTCTACCTCACTCTCTGAAATCTGTATCTCTTACTTCGCTAATCTTGCTCTTTCATTGTCACATTGTGCCTGCATGCAGTGCTCACCCTGTTCCAATTTCTCTTCCAATTGCAACATTTGCTCAAGTATTGCTGGCAAGTGTCACTGTAATTATGCAATAACCTTTTGCCCGCAATCAAATACGTTTATGTAATGAGAACCACACCTAACCAAATGAGACAGTCAACCTGCTGTTTACGATCATCTGCCTGGAAAAGCAGTGTAAGGTATATTTGTAATATAGTCACTTCATAAAATATCTCACAGACATTTTCCTTATCCATTTCTGAAGTCATTCTCTTGCGTCAACCTTGTAAAGTGTCAGATGACCATGTTGTCAAAGTGAGGAGTGTGGCCTCTGCATAATTGCAAAGGTCAGCAAATCCAATTTCAGCTTCTGTCATATTTGCACACTAACATTCACACAATGCCACCAAAGCAGCAAAGAGAGATTCAAAGTGCCCCAAAACAGTCTCTACCACTTTCCTACGCAATGCCATTCAAACATAGGAAGAACAAAAAAAATCAAAGTGCGCATAGCACAATACAATATGATTGTTCTACATAGGGGCACGGCCCAGCAACTGTAGCTTAAGTCAAACTGCCGAACAAGGGATGCAAAAAATATGTTGGATATTTTTATCTCCATATCTCTACAATCTCATGTGCTGTCTTATATGTATCTCAGATTAATAACGTGGAGATCCGCTCATTTATTTGGGGTTCTGACTAAGTTCAGTACCAGGCCTAGTATTGTGCAGGGCACTCTAAACTTTATACATTTTTTCCAGTTATAGTTGTACCACATTCTACCCTCTACACATTACAAAACGACCATGTCACACAATAACCAGCCATACACAGCTTTCGTTGCTTTGTAATCCACTTTATAGATTGTAAAAAAAAAACATAGAAAGAAACAGTGTGTGTGGTCCTCGAGCACATGTGACATTGAAAACAAACTGATAAAAAAGAAACATGTTCCAGCTTATCTGTTCTTAATATTTTCACAACCTGTCAATAATGATGCAATGAATTTATGGCAATATAAATTTCTGAATTATTCCATGGCTTCTTTCACGCCAAGTGAAATTCTCTCCTACGTACACAGCAAAACAGACTTCCTTCTGCAAATTTAACAAAGCACACAAAATGTTTTATATCAAATTTGAGCTGTTACAACATTGAGAGCACAGTACCTCCCTTCTTACAAGCAGCTAGCTTTCCATAGGAAATGCATTTGCTCTTGTAGGGTATTTTGTGGAGATTTGGGGCCTGACGGTATTTTATTACCGCCGAAAAATAACTTAGCAATAATCACTCTTTGTATTCAGATTTGGCCATGTGCAACAATAATACAATGGACATGCATTATTTCAGCACCCAGACCTGCATATTTGGTATACGTGGTTGGTGGTATTTTGGTGAGCATAATTCCCTTGTTTTATTTGTGGCCCCAATGTCCAGAATCCCTTATCTTTGCTTAGATTTTTCGTGTGATCACTAGAGAGACCTCAGACCTACATTTTAGGAATACCACATTTTCAGTGATAGTGTTGGTGTGCCACCATGGGCGAACTCACTGACTTATTTACGACAGAGAGCTATATATGGTAGTCTTGTGGTAATTTCCACTACCTTATATACGGTAGGGAGCTATGTTCAGAGAGTCTCTCTTCCCGTTGGCTCATGTACCTCCAACAAGCTATGCTACAGTCACTCACAATTATTCATACTGATTCTGACATGCACACATCTGTCTTAAAATGACCATTGCACTGTTTAAAAATCTCCCCACATCATCGGCATTGTAATGGTAAATAGTCAATACACCACCCGTCTGTTTTCAAATATTTTTCTGTATTATAAAAGTTGCATTTAAACACGATCTCATTCTTTACAGAAATAAATAAAATGGTACAGTAAAAGCATTGTCTATGACACACTGCAAAGAGAGTGGCGGAGAACAGAACTCAAATTGCAACATTAGCATTTGATTAAGGCATGCACAGGAATCCTACACTGACTGCATATTACCGTACACACTCAGCTCCCACACTTCTCATTACCTTATCTTTTTAGTTGTTCTCTTTGGCTGTTCTCTTTGTGAATGTGGCTCCCTTGGATTAACTCCAGCAAAAAGGAACGCTTGCCTTCTCAAACCGGGGTCATTGCCTGGAATTCTCAGCTTTTGCAGATAGGAACGCCTCAGCCAGTGGAAAGGTCCTTCTTTCAGCTCTCCCCAATCTCGACTGCCAAATCTTGACTGTAGCAGGACGCAGGGATCTGCATTCAGTCAGGAGTCCCACAGCCAGGTCTTCTCCCCAGTAGTGCAGAAAAATGTCTGCCTGTCTTTTTCCCGTTACTGCCCACTAAAACTTTCCTCTCAGCCCTCTGTATGACGTGTCCCAATGAAATCCATCATCTCTCATCCTCCTACTCTTCAACAATAGCTTCGCTTATACATTTGCAATTGTTGCAAATCTGACTTCCTTCTTCCTGCAGTTACTGTGCACAAAAACACGGAGAAAAAAAATCTGCACACACATTTAAATGGCTTTCAGAGTATGCCTAATTCTGCAGTGGAGAACACATTTTATTAGTGGGTTATGTTAAATAAGGTTTTATTAGTCAGGTTAATGGTTAATAGGTTAGCTGTTAATTTTCAAATGTGTCTCTAGCAATATAGGCAGAGTATGCATTTTTAATGTAAAAATGTGTGCTTTTACAATGAGGAACTGGATTTGCATTTTATATTTAAAATCGTTTTTGACTGAATAGCCTGTCTTTCCTTGTTAATCTGGTGACCCATATAGCAATGCACCGCATCCTTGTGGTGGTGCTGCAAAAAAATGTGCTACTTGTGCAGTAGTGCTGTACTCTGTGCTGTTTGCTAACTGTGTAGTAGTGCTGTACTCTGTGCTGTTTGCTACCTGTGCAGTAGTGCTGTACTCTGTGCTGTAACATGCCAAATATCCTTACACTCTCCATGGTCCTCCTGATGCCTAATTTGATATTTTGCTAATGAGTGTAAACTTATCAATCACGTGTACAAATCTCTCTTCATTTGTCACTTTTATGCTTATCCAAAGGGTAAGAAGAACTCTGCAACCCCTTTTCACATACACAGGCTCTCTCTCTCTGTCACTCTCTCTGCCCAGTGAAGCTCTGCAGCACTTCAGCTCTCCCGTCTTCTTCAAGCACAGCACACTGGCAACTCAGGCTCAGCACAGCACCCCGGACTCTGTGATCTTTCTTTTTTGTTGTCTCCTCTCCTCTTGGTTCCCATCCTCTTGATCAAAAAAGAAAATTCTGGCTCCTCCTTATCAGCCATTTTAAGTCCACTTCTGCTTCCCTCCTATTGATGTATGGCTCCCTAAAGGAAACATATATTCCAGCCCTGACTGTGATATCATCCATCAATCACACTTCTGCCTGGAGTGAACTCCCTGAAATCTTCCAGAAGGCTAACACGTGCTCCTTCATCCTTACCTTTGTACAGAGTTCAGCCCAGGAACTCCGGGTGGCTAGTTGAAAACTCTCATCCTGTCTTCCTGCGCTGAAACTCTAACAATAAGTGCTTTGGGCAGCATCATTTTTCAAATTCCTCATACTCTGATCTTCATGTCTCCATTGCAAAAACTGTTTTAATTAATGCATTTTGTTTTCTAAGCAACATCACAGAATCTGTGTTTAGTCAGTATCTAAAACCCCAGTTTGCACCGTTAGTTGCACCCTTAGTTTGCACCATGTGCTATGGACTAAACTATCCAATCCTAATCACTGATTATATTAGTGGGTAGGGGGTAGAGGTTGGGATGTTAGCAGGGTTAGCAGTGAGTAGTGTCAGACCCTACGCTACACGGTACTGCAGTCCTATAGTACACTATTCTATGGTATTCTATTCAACCAAGATACGCAATACTTCTATGTAAAGCTAAACCCCATTCACCCTGTCTTTGGTTTGTATGAATTCTCATCATTGTCTCACATCAGTGCTAAGCCACAATGTAATACCATCCTCATTTAAACACTGCCATACCCCTCCTACAGGAGTCTGAGTTGTCTCAAATTCCCTCTTGGCTAACATTCAGCCTGGTTATCCTACTTGCTTGTTTTTTTTTTGTATTATTTGATGCAATAGTTGAGGTCATACCTTTGATTTAAGAGACACGTCCAATATAACATGTGTTCTTGAAACAATACAAAACCATGTTTGGATGAAATATGTCACACAAACAGCCAGTATGGAACGATGTATGCCTACATGGCATTATATGCAGTGTTAAAGGAAGAACAAAGGGTTGTATTATTTTAGATGGGACATAACCCCACTAAAGTAGCTGAGTTAATCAACCTGATAATACAAATGGACCAACCAGTGAAATGTAAGGGTTAATAAAGGAAATAGAAACAGAGAATATTTCAAGTATGTGTAAAAATGTCTACAACTTTAACACTGACTGGGTAAAGAATGAGGAGTGTCTCTGCAAATTGGAAATCTAAGGCAAACCTTAACACCCACAGAATGAGAAAGACTAAGGCAAAAGAAGTTGTGTATCAACTGCAGGAATTCAGGTCACTACGGAAGGAAGTGCCCCAGCATGGCAGGAAATATCTAATATTGAGTATGAGAAGGTGCACAGGTTGAGAGTAGAAACATGTAATCCCATTTCCAGCAAACAACATTTTTTTTCGCATATTTTCTGTACCTCATGGATGACCCCTTAGAATTAATGGCCCTACCAGATTCAGTAGCTTACAAGGGATGTTTATGATCAACATGTTGCAGACACACATGATATGATATGATAGTTTATTTATTTAGTGCCTATACACAATGTGTTTCAAAGCGCTTTAAGGCAAGGGAAAGAACAAGGGAAAATACAATGACATTCTTACAGGCCATGAACAATAAGGATGTGAAATTCACTATCGTAGTTGGCCTGCCAACATTTCAAGAGATAAGACATAGATAATGAAGGGAGGATGAGAGTGGGAAGGAAATGGAAACAGACAGGCAACTACCGTACTAGGCCTGACAACGTTTCTGGTAGAGTCAGAGAAAACAAAAGGTGAAGGAGAGGGGTGCAGAAAGGTAGGGGTGGAATGGAACAAGCGTATCGCACTAGGCATGACAACATTTCAGATAGTGCTGGATGGTTGGGGAGGCAAGCAAGGGGAGCGGGGAAGAAATTACGAGGTTGCTATAATACTAGGTCCAGGGACAATTCTGATAGAGTAAGTGCATAGAAGAAAGTAAGGAGAGGAGGGGAGGAGATAGGAAAAAGGAGAAAGGGAGAGGAGGAGAGAACATAGAGTAAGCAGTCAAAAAGAGTGGAGAAGCAAGAGGGGAGAGCGAATACAATTGCAGAAGTCAGCAGTAACACATAATGTTGCAAGCGTGGATACAAGATGAAGATTGGAACAGCATGATTCAGGACCACCATGAGAAAGGGTGATGCACCGTCACTCAATGAAGTACATACAAGTCAAATCCAGCACTGGCCACAAGACAGTGATTGTGAAACCAGAATGTATCAGGACAGACTCCTGCAGAAGTAGGCTGGGAGGGGGAAAGGGTAGAAGAATCAAACAAAACAGGCAACACCTGTGTGCGAGAAAGGGGGGGCACAAGGGATCATCACGGGGGACCAGAGGGGTGGGAATGGCCTGTGGGGACAGAGGGAGTAAACATATGTTGGTGCATGCTTACCTGCTGTCTGAGCAGGGGTTCGGGCCCTGGATCCTCCTGGTCCGAACAGGTCCAAACAGAAATTGCCTTTTTCTTTGATTGACCTTTGCTTTGGACGCCCGGGTGAGAGACACCCTTGATCTAAGAATTAAGAGCAGAAAGGAAGAGGCAAGGCTAAGAAGTGGATGGGGCTTATGCTAGGTGACCAAGATCCACTTGCGCTTGCTCCCCATCTGCAAAGGAAAAGTGGCAGGAGGGCTCCTTGAGTAGGGAAACAGAGCGGCAACCAGGAAGGCACCAGGTGGACGGGGCTTGCTAAGTGAGGAAAAAGAGCGGCAACCTGGAAGGCACCAGGCGGGTGGGGCTTAGGCCAGGTGACCAAGATCCACTTGTACCTGCTGCCCATCTGCAAAGGAAAAGAGGCTGGAGGGCTCCTTAGGTAGGAAAAAAGTGCAGCAACCAGGAAGGCACTAGGCACATGGGATGTCAACAGTACAATAGGAAAGGCAGAAACCAATAAGGGCAGTGGATGGCAGACCTCAAACTTCAGGGGATGTTTGCATGCAAATGAAACCATTTATTATGGTAACCTAACCTGGCCATCTTTTGCAAATGTGTGTTTATGTCATACACTCCATATATTGACCAGTTATCATAGAGACATTATGGTTAAGGAAGCATAATCACTATATTGGTTATGTAAAGTGGGGCCAGAGACCTTTACCATGGGATGATACATGGAGCATTGTATGCCACAACCAGACAACATATGATAACATAGGATAATTGGATGTGTTAAGAAAAAAAGAGGCTCAGGGGAAACCCATTCACTATCAATAATTCTGAGATTTGTTTTTGATAATGGATGCAGCACAACTCCCAACACACAGAGAGTATGACAGCCCATTTGAATTAATGACAGACACAATTCCACATTATCAATATATGACGTAATTGTAAAAGAGGAACTGGAATTAAAAAAAGCACTTAGTGGAAAAGCCAAATAAAGTTTTTATCAGACACTCCACATGACCAGCAGGGTCTCTATGTTTTTATAATTTGATTAGAATACCGTATGTTAAGATATTGTGTGAACTATTGCCAATTGAATTTGAGTACTGTATGAAATTGATATCCACTTGCAGGATCATATCATTTAGTGTGAAAAAGGGAGTGCAATGTAATACCACATTTAGTACCAGGCATTGCCATTGTGAGTACATAGTATTGCTGCTTGGCCTATGCAATTCCCTGGCTACTTTTGAAAACATCAGAAATTATTTGTTTCAGGATTTGGGGGACACTAGCATTATTGACTATCTGGGAGACTTTTGATCTTCTCAGAGTTGATAGTAGCCTAAAGGGTACATGTGAGAGAGGTCTTGAGAGAGGTTACAAAAACATGTGTTGATTGCTAAATTAAAACTTTGCAAATTAGGGGTAGTCTACCACTAATTGGCTTGGCTCTATTTAAATTGTAATGTTTAAGATTCAGGATCTCAGCAAAGCGTTTTGCAATGGGCCCTAAAAATGTGGATGCAGTATTCAAATCGCAGCTACTCACATGTAAGATGTTAGTAGGTTTCTAGGTGTTGATCCCTTTTACAGGATGTATATTCACCACATCTCAGCTTTCATATAGACCATTACCACGTTGACTTTCCTGGAAGCACTCATGTTTCCTTCACCTCAATTAATCTAAAATGAAATTATGTTCTTCCCTTCCTCTTCCATTTCATCTCCCCCCCTTCATCTTGTTTCCTCCATCCTCTATTTCTTTGTCTGCTATTGCTCACAATCTGGGGGACATCTTTGACTCTAATGGTTCTTTTTCCTCCCACATCTGTAGCACCACTCAGACATGCAATTATCAGCTCTTCAAGATCTGTAAATTTCCCCTCTGTTTCCATTTCACACTAATAAAATTCATTTTCATTGCTCTGGTTCTATCCAGACTCATATTTTGCTCAGCCTTTCTTATCAGTCGTTCAGCCTATTGTCTCATTCCCTTGCTCACACATATACAACTCTGATATTCCAATTGTCTTCTGTCTTCCTCCTCAAACTTCTATGTCTAATGTTTTACCCTCCATTGCTTGGGGTCTGTCGAATCACATCTGTTATTCCACTTCTAGTGCATTGTATTTACATGTACACATGTTTTGGCTCCTCCCTAACTGCCCACCTTGGTGTTGTTCACTCTCTACATTATCACCCCTATAACTTCTTGTGAACCCTCTCAATTTCTTCATCACCTCTGCATTCTTTTCACTCCTCCGTAAAAGCCTACCTGTCGGGGTACTCTTTATTTGACACTGTAACACTACTTCATCATTTCATTGTATCCTTATTGAATTATGTTTACCGCTTTGGTGAAAGCACTATACAAGTTCAATACATGAAATCAAATTACTAAGGCCTCACATTTTGTATGGGGACCTGATCGAGTGCATGCTATCCAGTAATTCAAGAATATTCACTCAGCACCAATCCACCGGCACTTATTTTTGTGTCTGTCATTTATCTGTCACAGCGGTGGGAGCCATACTGTACTAAAGAGACAAGTGTACTGAAGAAATCCATCCAATTGCCTTTTTTTTCGGAACCCTCTCCTGCCTTAAACAGCACAAACCATACATGATTATGCATTATTGGCAGCAACAGAAGCATTTGTTCAATGACAGCTACGATGTGGAAGGATCTGTAGGCACAGTACAGGTGTGGACCGATCAAATGAACTTCAGATTCCTAAGGACTATGAAGTATTCCACTCACATGCATGGCCTTTGGATGATGTTAATTTCCATTGTCAACTCAATGTTTTATATCAGCCAGGTAATAGACATAAGAACACCAATGAATTACCATTGCTGAAAACAAAGAAGATGCTGCCACACATTCTGGAGATTTGATTTTGTATGCATGGAGTTTTGAAGCAGATAATTATCGGCAAACCACCAACATTCATCATATTCTGAGAGAGAAATTAAGATCAATTAACATGGAGGAGTGGCTAGAGAATAAACTAAAGAAGGGACGTTTAGATGACTGTAAGCTGTTTAGAAAACTAGCCTTATGTTTACAGAACCTTGCTTTGCTCTAAACTGGTGGTATGATGCACCAGTAGAATGTCACATGGTGATCAAATGTGCAAAAAGCCTATTGGCACAATCACTTTGGTAGCCCTTGATGAGGAAAGAGGAGACTAATTGTGTAATATTCACTCGACCAAAGACATCCCAATCACGGCCAATGGATATGTGATGCCCATTAAAACAATCAGACCATGGCAATGAATCTTCATAGATTGTGTAGTGGAACTACTCGAATCAGAAGAATGCATGGTGGCTTTGGTGGTGGTGGACACACTGATTAAAGTGGCATATTTCATTCATTTGGAGAGAAAAAAAGCCTAATGGCTATGAGCTTTGCTATTGTTTTTGTAAAATAAATTATACAATGACATGGTTTATAATTTCCAAACGGGAACCATGCTCTCATTTAGGTTCAGGACTGAATCAGTCCATGGAGCAGGTTATAAGGTGTTTGATGATGACGTTTTAGGACAGGTGAGGCTTGTGGTTCCATGCTCACAGTTTTCCTATAAAGATCTCACACATGCCACTACTAAAATTCACCATTCTTTGCAACATTTGGATATAACCCTAAGATATTCCCACATTGATTCCAGCATCATCACTCCAACAAGCACAGTCACATGTACAATCATTAAAAGGAAAATCATTGGAAAACTTATCATACTTGCCAGGAAAGCTAAACAGTTTGAAGAAGTTTTCTGACAGCACAGGTTGAGCAGCACCACAATATGAGGTATGTTTCACTTTTAACGGAATACACGACTTTTCCCCAAGACTGAAACTTTATGTGCGGAACCCTTTTAAAAGTCTATGGATAAATAATGCAGAGGCAGTGCAGGTAGAGCTACCAGTAAACTGGCATGTGCATTCATTCATTCATTCATTCATTCATTCATTCATTCATTCATTCATTCATTCATTCATGATTAATTGCTGAAATGATTATGGATCCCCTTACCCACAAGAGGTCCTCATTCTGGGATCATGATTGAAAATGCCCCTTTAGATGGGGTACAACATGGACTGCACTCTGGGATATGTAAGTGTCAGCCACAGTATCTGTTAGACTGGATGGTCTATGAGCTTGCAGAAGGATTTTAGGATCCAAACGATATTGTTCATGCTTACGCGGCAGATTTAATTAGAAATGCCTGAACAAACTCCTACAAGTGAAGGGGTTCTTTACAAGAGAGGGTTGTGTCTTGATCGAGGTAAAAGGAAGTTGGAAAAGAAGGACATAGTGAGATAAACTTTGACACGTGGGTGTAAAAGATGGTACAGAGGGAAATTGGGTATTAAAGCAAAACAGAAATCAGCGGATTGCATTCCCCATTAAGTGCTTGGCCTGACTCAGCATAGAGAGCCCATGCGACACCCTATTCTAGCTCTCAGGCAGTCTTCACTGATGATGGTGGGTAAGTGTCTGTGAGTATTTGAGCTCTGGACAAAGCCTAACGGAACACATGCACTGTCATATGGGATTGTGCATCCGTGCCAAACAATCAGCGATATATCAATGCCACCACTCTAATCATAGATGTAGTTCACTGATTCATATTTAAATACGGTTTTGGCTCATGGCATAGCAAATGTTTCAATAAACAAAAAGCCATCTCAGTATTTTGAATCCCTTGGATTTTATTGAATATGGGTCATCATAGATGAACAGCAAGGGGTCTGGCAATTGGTGAGAGGTTTGGAATGATAGGCTGATAATAGCCAACAAGTCCCAGTTAGTCTGTAAATGATGTCTTGCTCTTGCGGACAGTGATGTTCCTCATGCCTTGAAACTTAACATCCTGTGGTTGCAAGGACCCTTTTCCCACCTCATAGACAACATATTTTTCCAAAATACTAAGTCAGATGGTATTTGGTCGTGAATCCAGCATTCCACAGACATCGGGACAACAGGTACTAGTATTTCATATTGTGCCATATGAACTTAACTGGCTCTGGGGAAAGCTTGCTTGGAAGTACGATGACATCCATCACTATTAGATGTGACCAGGGCTATGATTATACCAAAGAGAGGCACCAAGATCTGTTATATTACCATAGATGTAACAAGGAAAGTCCAAGAATGTGTTCTAGCCTGAAGAGCAGATGTTTCAATATATTTAGCCAGGCCAATTTGTTCTACTAATTCATCCATTAGGGACATAGGGTAGACATTGAGATTGGAGATTTCACTGAGTGTGCAGAAATCAATGCAAAACAACTGGTTCCGTCAAGCTTGGACACTGGAATGATAGGTGAGGACTAATATCTTTGTCAGTATACAATGACTCCAAGATTCATTGCCTTCTAGACTCAAACTTCTACAGCTTTTCAGTACGTATCTGAGAATCTAATAACATCAATTTCACTGAATTTGCTGGTGGTTTCATTCTTATGCACAAAGGCATGTTCCCATCCTGGTCACTCGCAAACACATCTGAGAAGTAGTGTCAGAAAGATTAGAGGTTGTGCTTTTGTTTGGACATGAGGTCCTCCGGAATAATTTCAGTCAGCACTGGAGTAAATGGGATAGTCAACAGAGCCACCAGAGTATAAACAAATCCTCTGGGGGAGTGTGATGGTGGGCAGTTCCAGGTGGTTCCATGCTTTCAATCATTTAATGTGATAGAGATCCACCATTGTATGTAACTACCTCTGTCAATTGGGGGACACGACTCTGGATAACCAACACCTCCACCTTGGATAACCACCTCCTTCAGATAACAACCTTCACATCTGGCTGTTGGAATCACTGGCACCAACTTCATACCCTTCTGTTTCCAATACGTCCCCAATACTTATGATAAAGCGTTATAACACACTCCAATCACCTGCAGCATCCCAAACTCCAACAAAACCCTCTGACTAGTCTGGAAATCTGGCTTATAAATGGTCTTGCCTCCTCTCCCTGGCTTCCAATGCTTTGCATCTGTGTTGGGAAGCGGTACTGTGGTTGGCTGTGGTTTCTAATCTCAGCTGTATTCGTTTTGGCCTGTGGGGGTCTGCTTGAGCCTGTACGATTGTTGGATGCCATTTTGAAATCCTATCTTCACTCTTCCTAAACACCTAGTTCTGCCATGGGAACGTTTAGCTTCTCTGGATTTCCTTCATGTGTTTCAATGACTGGGAAACTCCCTGTGAGTCTGCAAGGCTTCCATAAGTGCGTTGATTGTCTGTACAGATTGTACCTATGCCACATAATTGTATGGCGGTGTACCAAGGCTTCCATAAGTGTGTTGATTGTCTGTACAGATTGTATCTATGCCACATAATTGTCTGGCGGTGTACCAAATATTAGTATCAATTGAGCCACTTGCATGTGGATGCTTTGCCAGGAATCTGCTTAACAGTGACTTAGTATTCAGTGTTGGCTCAGGGTGTTAAATAAAACAAGTATCTGATGCTTCTGGAATGTTGCTGAATGAATCTTTAGAAATTTGCAGAATTACATTTCAACTAAGCTTGTGAAATGGACTTTACTTTCAATTTTGGCAATGTTTTAAGTAGAAGTGTACCAAATAACATATTTAGTATTCAGCTGAATACCAAATAGTTTGTTAAGCATTTAAACATTCACGTTATTTGAAAAACATTATAAAGCACCCATTCGGAAATGTGTTCCCATGTTTCATTTATTTCTATTAATTTATCCAACATCTCAGACTTATTTAAAGCACACAAGTCAGAAAAACATACTGAATAATAGAACACCAGAGACCACATGTATGGATGGATTTTGCATATGCAAAAGCTGTGCTACTCAAAGTGATAGGGATCATGAATGCAAAGTGCCTGGTTGCAATGAACAACACGGATACTGCAATTTGTAATTGCCATTGTGAATCGCTTGCATTGCATTCGCTTTTGAGTTGCAAAGTAGTTTATGAGGAAAGTGAGTTGTAATACATTCCTGCAGATCACATAAAATGTGTACATTGTTTTTACCTGTTTATGCAGGTCACAAGTTGAGAGTAGATGTGAGTGGACTGGACTCAACCTCCCTACTGTTTTGAAAGAGGTGACTGCCTACCCATACACCAAAACTGGGAGAGGACAATATCATAGAGTTTTATGGGGTTGGGAAGGGATAACTGCATGCAGGGAAACCCGGCACGTGACTGAATCTGCCTAAACCTATAAAGATCTATGAAGGCAATTGCATGTTGTCCAGCTTTCTATTATACAACATCTCAATCCCGTCCACTTACCCGCCTTATTTCAACAACACTAAAGGGTTCAAGGATCAATGTTTTGTATGCCTCATACTCTTCAATCTGTCACACTGCAGCACCAGCAGATACAGTGATCTCTATCTCTGTTCACACAATAAGTGCTCTCCTATCTCACACCTTCCCTATTGGGGCAGAAATACCTGCAATGTTATTTGAAAGATTTCACAATAAGAGGCCAATATGGATTGAGAAATGACAGCTGCACCGTGTGCCGTGTGACATGTACATTACTCATCTCAAGCCATGGTGACCTTGAAGAGGCAGCTCCCTTTTTGGGAAATCATCTGGGTTCCAACCATCCTCCCCTCCTGCCAATTTCATCAGCAGAGCACACTTCTTTGACTATGTCCCATACATACATAAAGTCCTCCCATCTAAATCCCCACACTCTTTTTGGCACACTGGCTCACAGGGGAAGGTGAGAGATATTCCAACATGAAGGTTCTCTGAGAGGCCTCTTTAACGCAGGGCATGATACTCTGACTGAAGACCTTGACCCTTCTGGACTCCACTTCTGGTTGTGAGTTCTTCTGAATTGTTCATAGTTTTCCCATAGAAACAAACCATGCTCCCGCTCATTCATCCTCACCAGTCCTTCTCTTCAATTCACAAATATATACTCCTCAGTTTGATATTTAATCAGGAATGCTTTCAGACAATGTTTAGCTCCACTCTTTAATTAATACAATCTGCACTCCATATGTGTGTCTCTGCATTATTGCATTACATTACAGTGCGAAGACAAAGGACCTCATTAGTAGTTAGGGCATGCGGTAAAAAGGCAGAAGTAATTCCAAAATGATCACTTTTTTACTGTAATAAAATTACTGTCACTTTCACCACACCAATACATTCCAGGGTTAGAGCTAAACATGAGGTTTCAGCTCCAGCCCAGTTCTCCATAAACCAGTGGATCAATGACACATTACTACCACTCAGTAAATGCACCCAAAAAACCTCCATGGAGTCCCATAGGAAAAATGGGGATTTACACCACCTGACATCAATCGTAATCCTGTCTTCATGTCACAGGAATGAGATGCATCAATGGGAAATGTGTTTGCTGGCAATTTGGTGGATTCACCACCAATGTACGGTCAACATTGTAATGATTCCCAACAGCATGTGTGGCTAGAGTATGATAGCAAGACACGAATCAGCCAATTAGTTGCTCAAAGACAATGGCTCGTACGCCCCTAGTGTTAAGTGTAGCACTTGATTTAATTGATGCTTATAATGAAGCTCAAATGTTTAGGGAACCCCTACAAAATAAATGCATGCATTCTTTCATGTTCAGTTTCCCTGGTGTAGGAAGAGGACTCACATATGGGCTGCATGCAACTGTACCATTCCAAGTGCTGAGTCTTAGGGAGGGTGACTTGGTATTCTCCTCATACAGCCCCTGGGCCCAAAATGAGGAAAACTGGAGAGTTGGCTGCCCCACAATCCATGCCCCTGGACATGCAAACGTATCACATATATGTTTGATCTGGAACATGACAGTTGCATTCTTGTAAAGGGTTTTTACGATGTTTAGTAGGCTGGTGTTCCATATATGCCTGCACTGCACTGGCATAGAGATATTTTGTGAAGTAAATGATCTTCGGAGTTGTATGCCATTTATCCAGCAGGTTAATGGTTTAATGACAGAGGATTTAACAGTGACCTATTCTTTAGCACTGGGTTGCCAGTGGCTATTGGTGCAAGGGGTGTTTGTGTTTTCCATTACAACTTGTATTTCAATCTTTCTTCTTCTGCTTTGGAACAGTTTCTGTTCAGCGTATGAATGACAACATTGAGATTCAATGTTACATATTCATTAAGTGTCACTCTGTAAGTAGGTGTGCAAGGAGGTGACTAAGGGCCATGTTCAGATAAAGAAGAGGACAACATGGGTTACGACACACTGCTCTTACCCAATGTTAAGCCATGAAAACAGGGCTCACATCATGTTGCAGATTAAGATAAGAAGCAGTAGACTGCAGGTCTAAAGGGCATGTGTAATTATGAGAAAAAACAGCTTGATGACAAGAAGCAATGTATACGAATACAAGCAAATAAATGATGGAAAACAAGCCTACAGACAGATTGTTCGTTAACAGTAAACAGGCCCACAGTCAAGATGACATGTTCTAAAAAAGTAGGCTTGGTGAAAGCAATCTATTTTGAAAAGAGTCCTTGAGGCAACGCACACTGTATCAATGAAAGCAGGCTTGGTCATGCCAATCAATGTTTTTTTTCAGCAGAAGAAGGCCTAGTGACGAAATGCATAGGTACTACTACAGCGGTAGTACCAATCAATTTCATGAAGCAGCAGCTCAATCAGTTTGCAATAAACCAGAAATAGTGTTAACATGAATGTTCCTATAATTACATGAAGAAAAATAACAGCATAACATGAACAACTGGAAAGTACCAGTCCTACAGTTTAGAAAATTAAAGTGTCAAATGTGCAATATAGGCAAAGCTGATTCAGCATTAAATATGTAAAAAAATGCCTGGTGGCATTAATTGCTATACTTGTGGGAGAAGAATATTACACATGTGTTATGAAGCTTAACGTATAACATAATGTACAATATAAATCAAATATGTGAGGGGAAGGTGGAGATTGTCAGAGTACTTCCAACAGGTGCAGGCATAGTTTTAACTGTTCATTGATACCCCCCCTTCCCCCAAGAAAGGGCACCTTCCCTTCTCTCCAAAACCATGCCATGCATATAGTTTGTCAGACATCTCCACAGCGCGTGTCCCACCACACAGTCAGCCTATCCGCTCCATGTTCATTGTTGGTCAAAGATGCCTCCAGCTAATCCATATCCACCGCAAAATTCCATGAAAATCCATTCCCTCAATCCCGTGGTGGATGTCCAACTCCTACATACGCAGCAATATCCCCACACAGCGGAGGACCTTGCATTTCTTCCCTGTCCCCAAACTGCAAGTCTAGGGGCCAATTGATAGTTTTTGGACTATTGTCCGTGATTTCAGACTGACACGTACTGACACTATGGCCCGAAAGCCATAATGCCAATGTGATTAAAATAAACCTTATTTGCCCCAACATCATGCCAATCCAGAAAACAGTGTCAGACATACCAAAACATTTATGTAGATCCTCTTACCCCAAACAACTAGCCTAAGATCCAACACACTCAGCAGGCCCACACTGGGCAGAATCTATTACTAGGACCACTGCATGATGATAACATCACCTGTTCCATTTCCATGAAGTCAGGATGTCTCAATTTCTTACTTCAGAACTACACCAAGGTGCACCCTAAAAAAACACTGGCAATTAGCATGAAAGCATGGATGACAATTAATCAACACAATCAAAATATAGGGCCTCATTACACGTTAGGCGGTGGACCAAGGTGCTATTAGCACCTTGGTCCATGCCGGTAAAATACCAGCACCGTCTTGGAGGAAAGGGGAATTACCTCCCTATTCCATGGTTGGCGGGGCAGTACCCCCATCCCCCATTGCCCTTCCCCATTTCCATTTTTGCCCCATAGGGCATAATGGGAATGGGGAAGGTGCTAATTACGGTACCGCAAATTGCAGTTAAGTACTTTAATTGTTTAAAAGTACTTTATTTGTTGGTACTTTAAAGGTTAAAGTACCAACCCGCAAAGGGACCTTGTAGTAAGGCGGTAAGTGTTAATGGTCACTGGTACCATTACCGGTGACCGTTAACCCTTACCACCTTCCGTGTAATGAGGCCCATAGTCCCAGAGATTATGATATCTGACACAGCCTCATGGTACCCCACTGATGTTGTTAGGGAGAATTCTCCAGAATGACTAATATCCCTTACCTACAGAGTCCCTCAGCAGCTTTGCTGGATTTCTAGGATGTATTTACTTTACCTGGTAAGAGTGTGAGACTTTTTTCCCACTCTTACATGTGTTTTGCTGTATGTGTTTAACATTTTTTATGTGTTCATAGACTGTGGGGCCTCACCTACTCCACAGGCATCATCTTTTTACTGTGTTTTACACAGCATCTTCAGTGCAGTGACACATGGTTGTCTTTTAGACTTCACAACTCAGACTCCATGTTCTGGGACTGACTACTGTCTCCCAGAACATGTACATTTGCCATTAACATTATTAGTCTCTTTAAAATCCACAGACCCAGTACAAATTATCTTACATAGAGTATTAGAAAGGGTTAATACTTATCCCTTTTGTCTGCTTCTCTTGGAACATTGTTTTGCTCCCTTTTCATCAAGACTTGGCTGGTGGTAGTGGTAACTACCCTATTTTTCCTACCGTGGTTATCTTAAATAACCTTGGTATTGTTTTAGGCTATCTTGGTAGCCTCAAACTTAAAACCGCTGGCCCATATTTGTTTTAATTTTGGTTGTGGCTGGCTTTATTCGCCATTTCTTGTTGAAAATGTCTTTCCCGTGTTTTACTCTGCGCGCCAAATCAGGTTTGGTTCCTTTGTTCGCCATCTTTTCACTGACTTCTGCACAGAAACACTCCTTAGGCGCCGAAAGTCTTGGTAGGCAGGATGTGAGGGAGGGGTTTTAGGACCACTGTCATGGGTTCCACAGAAACAAAAGAACCATAGAGGAGCTGACAAAAGAACACCCCTACAACAACTGAACCTCCCGGTGAAGCCCTGCTGCAGGACCGAATCTTCAGACTCCAATGACAGAGAAGATCTACCAGGAATCTTCTTCCCCTGAGCTGGTAGGACCAACCAGTTCGCCCAAACTGCAAGCCAGGACTCCCTCCTCTGGTCAAATGTGCTGTACAGAGCTACAGTGAACCGGATATCCAGGAAGGTCGGACCCTGCTTGGGTGTTAAGGAGCGCACCTTTTATTTGTTGCTTTGCTCTGCTGCTGGTTTCTTCCCTGGGCAGTGCAGCACCCTCCAGTCTTCCTACTTCATGTCAGTCCCTTCAGGAACCATGAGCCTGCAGGACCTGCCAGGAACGTCTGCCTCAGCTACAGCTTCTTCTCTATTTAAAGGTACTGTGCAAATATTTTTTTCATCTAGCCGCAGTGAAGGTGTGTGAAACCTTTCACCAATACGATGATTTGTCCATCTCTACTCTTTAAACTAACTTTTCTGCTGACCAACTTTGTTCTGACCTCTTGGAAAAGACTTAACCGCAAACTACCCTGAACTGTGTGATCTTGAGCAAAAGACGTTTGTCCTATTGACTTTGGCCCTAAACCATTTTGATTTGATTCCATCACTGTAGTTCCTCTTTCTAGATTGCCCTGCTTACTTACCTGTTGGTGCTGCTCAAGTTTTTATCTAACTTTGTCCTTCCCGCTCTTTTTAAATTATTGTAGTGCCATTTTGCTCACACTTCATTTTGAGCTTAACTTGTCCAGAATCTATTGGGAGTGGTGTGGTGTATTAAGAGTGTGATTTTTCAACTGCTTTACTTTAGTGAAATGTTTTACAACTGATGTGTAAATAAATGTATATTATTTTATTCAGAAACCTGGAGTCAGTGTTTGTTTGAATCATAGTAATTGCTGTCCTTTTTGTAACTATTGATACTGCTCACTTGCTCTTGAGATAAGTCTGGCTGCAAATCCATCGCTACCACTTTGCTGTCACTTGTAGTCTTTATTTTGTGTGGTGTTCCCCAAGGGACCTGCATATAATTCTTCCTAACACTGGTGTACAGCGGTGAGGATCAAGTATAGTAATTACACTTAGAGTGCTGCTATTACCTTGGATCAACTAACCACAAGGCTAAACATCACTAAAAAGCAATAGAAACAATGTCTGATATGGAAAGTTACAGTCAGGAGACCGTCCTTAGTTACACTGTGGATTATTGAACAAATCTGTGTAGAGAAAGGGATCTCTGTTAAAGGCAAAGAGTCTGAATTGATTGAAATGTTGTTATAGAAACAAAGTCTGGAGGGTGGGTCTGAAATACCTAACCCCCAGCAAATGTGGAAAATAATGAGGATGATAATGTGTCTAGTATTGATGAGTTAGAGGAAGTAGATGGGTCTCATAATATAGGCCTCACTTCTCCCCTCCCTGCTCAGCAACCTCAACCTTTGTCCACTGGGACCCCTACAGGTCCTACACTCAGTCCTGAATTCATTGCTCTAGAAAAGATTAGGCTTGAATTGGAATGTAAACGTTTAAATGCTCAAACTGAGCAAAAGCACCAGGAACTTAAGCTCAGAGAAATGGAGTTGAATCATGAACTAGAAATTAAAATGTTATCTCTTGAAAATGCTTCTCTCTCAGAGTCTTCTAGGTCGTTTAGCCCTAAGAGACCCTGTATGCCAAAAGATATTATGGGTATGTATGAGGTTAAGCTTCATATATAGGATTGGTTGACAATGTTTGAATATAACCATGGGATTCAAGGTCTCACAGGGAATCTCTTGCTTCTACGGCTCTTCTCTAGGCTACCCACTGTTGCATCTGATGCTGTGATGGAGTTGGGGGAGGTGGATAGGATGGATTGTGAGTGTGTGAAGCTAGCTTTCATTGCTAGATTTGGGAAGACCCCTTCCCAGTACCTTAAGAGGATTAAGACCCTCAAAAATCATGATGGTACCCCCTGGGCTACCTGGGTATGTGAATGGTTGTAAACTTAGATGGTCGGGTTATGGCTCACAGAGTAAACACTTATGAAGGTATGAGGAATATTTTTATGTTGGAGTCAATTTATGATGCATGCTCTCCTGAGCTCAGACAGCACTTGGCTGATTCAAAGGAGATAGAACCCAAGAAGTTAGCTAAGGCTGCTGACTTGTGCGTTGCCAGCAGGGCTACTCACAAGAATTCTGGGGCAACTCAGAAGAAAGATGAGGGAAAGCAGCCAAAGAAAGATAACAAGGAGAATTCTAATACCTCCCATCCAAAAGAGGGCCACAAACAGCAAAATAAGGGTAAATCACAAGGGAAACTGATCAGGCTAGTACACCATCTGGACCCAAACCAGATGGAGGTCAGAGCAAACCCCCATTCATCAAGACATTTGGGAAATGCTATGTTTGTGGGGCAACTGACCATGGGAAAGGGGATCCCAGATGTAAGGGTAAACCTTCAGGGGTCCACACTGTCTCCTTAGCCTTCTACCCAGAGGCGGAAGTACCTATGGCAAGTGGAAACTTTAACTTACTGGCTGAGGAACCCATGAGAGTCTCAGCTAGTGTTTCTTTAGTGTCCCTGGGCTTGTGGGAACAACATAATTTAGATGTCTCTAAATCCATCCCAGATAATACTAAAGTGTATTATAAAGATGGTGTTCTTTTGAATGGATGGGAGACTCCTGCCAGCAGAGACACTGCAGCCAGCATACCTGTGGTGCATGAATCCTTTTTCATGGTGGATGATGTTGCTAAAGCACCCAAACACCTCACCAAGTTAGCGGGAGGCCCTGTGCAAATGCTTCCCCAGTTACCAGCTCTAATCCAGTGTAATGATATGTCTCTCAAGATACCTGTTAGTGTGCAGAGTGGAGTGCCTGTGAGAGTTTTGTTGGGTAATGACCTGAAAACTCTTGGAGTTGTGTCCAGTACCCCCAGGCCTCCCAGTAAGAGGAGACAGGAGATCACTAGGCCTGAAAGGGAGAGGACCTTAAGAGGTTCCCCAGAAGAGTTGATAGAGGAAACTAACACTCCCCCTCCACAGGAGTTGAAAGAAGCACAGAGGGAAACCAAAGACCTCAAGTAAAAAGTCAGACAGCACCCCTGTGCTACCAACAAGAACATCCCCGAGATTGTCCAAAGTCACACCTCTGACTCCTCCACCTGCTGAGGCCGAGTGTGAAGTGCAACCATGTGTGGTTGATACAGTTTCTGAAGAGTCAGATCTGGAAGAAAACACTGTTTTGGTTGGAGATTTTGACCCTGTTGACCATCCTCGGCTGCAGTCTTTACTGTCAGAAGGTGGACCCAACAGGGCAGATTTCAGTAGAGGACAAAGAGAGTGTCCTGCTCTTGAGAGTCTTTGACAACAGCCCGCTAACCATCTTGATGGGCAAGAAATTGGAAAGCGTAGGCTAAGCTGGGAAGATGGCATCTTATACAGTGAACCAACTGAGTCTATCCCTGGGGACTGCAAAATAATTGTAGTGCCCCTTGCCAGCAGACTCCAGTTCCTACAGTTGGCCCAAGAGATATCTTTGGCTGGTCACTTGAGTTTCAAAAAGACCAAGGTAAGGTTCTCTTTATACCTCTACTGGCCTAAAATGGGTGCAAAAGTGGACAAATTCTGTTTGAGCTGTCACACTTGCCAAACCTCTGGCAAGAATGGAGCTAATAATGTGGCATCCCTGATGTCTCTGCCAGTGGTGGGAGTTCATTTTGAGAGGGTGGGTGTTAGGCAGAATTATATGCAGCACCCTTTGGGAACACTACACACAATTAGGACTACAAGTGACGGCACAAATTCACCTTTGGTACAAGCATGTACTACACAAAAAAGTGGTAGCAATGGCGGAGCAGCCAGACATATCTCAAGAGAAAGTGAGCAGTATCAAATGGTTACACAAAGGACAGCAATCACTATGATTCAAACAAACACTGACTCAACGTTTTCAAGTAAAAGAATATACATTTATTTATTCTTCAGTTGTATAACATTTCACTAAACAAAGCAGTTCAAAAATCACACTCTTAATACACCACACCACTCCCAATAGTTTCCAGACAAGTTAAGCTCTCAAAATGAAGTGGGCGCAAAATGGCACTCTGTTAATTTAAAAGGGAGGGAAAGACAAAATTAGGTAGAAATGGAGCAGTACCAACAAGTACGTGAGCAGGGCAATCTAGAAAGAGGAATAACAGTGAGGAAATCAGATGCAAAAGGTCTAGGGCCAAAGTCAATAGGACAAAAGTCTTTTGCTCATGATCACACAGTTCAAGGGAGTTTGCGGTTGTCTTTGCCAAGAGTTCAGAACGAAGATGGTCAGCAGAAAAGTTAGTTTAAAGAGAAGAGAAGGACACGCCCTCGGATTGGCGAAAGGTTTCACACCTTTTCAATGTGGCTGAACGAAACGAACAACCGGATGTTGAACAGTATCTTAAATGGAGAAGAAGCTGCCACTGTAGCGGACGTTCCTGGTAGTCCCAGCAGGCTCACGGTTCCTGAAGCGACTGTCAGACTGACACAAAGTAGGAATACTGGAGGGTCCTGCAAAACCCAGGGAAGAAACCAGCAGCAGAGCAAAACAATGAATAAAAGGTGCGCTCCTTAAAACCCAAGCAGGGTCCAACCTTCATGGCTGGCTATCTGGCCCACTCTAGCTCTGTACAGCGAATTCGACCAGAAGAGAGGGTCCTGGCTTGGAGTTTGGGTGAACTGGTTGGTCCCACCAGCTCAAGGGAAGAAGATTCTTGGAAGATCCTCTCTGTCGTTGGAGTCTGACGATTCGGGCCTGCAGCAGGGCTTCACCGGGCGGGTTAGTCGTGGTAGAGGTCCTTTTCTGTCAACTCCTCTTTGGTTCTCTTGTTCCAGTGGCGACTCTGCTCTTCCAGACCCAGAGACCTGCTTTTTATGCAGTTTTCCCCCATTCACACAGCCTGGCTTTCAATCACACAGCAGGGTGGCTGTCCTGGCGGGGACAGTCACCCAGCCAATCAAACAGGAGTGCTACCTGGGTTACCAAGGGAACCCATGGCAGGGCTCCTACAACTCCTCACTCACATCCTGCCTACCCAGACTTTCAGGCACCTGAAGGAAGGCTTCTGTGCAGAAGCATACGAAAAGACGGTGAACAAAGGAACCAAACCTGGTTTGGCGTCTACAGACGAACACGTGAAAGACTTTTCCAAAAAGAAATGGTAACTAGGCCCAGCTGGAACAATATTAAAAACAATATGGTCAAGCGGGTTTAAGTTTGAGGCTACCAAGATAGCCTAAAACAATACCATGGTTATTTAAGATAACCTCGGTAGGACAAATAGGGTAGTTACCATGGCCACCAGCCAAGTCTTAATGGAAAGAGAGCAAAACAATGCTCCAAGAGAGACAGACAAAAAGGGATAAGTAGTAACCCTTTCCAGTACTCCATGTAAGGGTCTGTGGATTTAGAAGAGACTAATAAAGTAAATGGCAACTTTACATTTTCTGGGGGACAGTAGTCAGCCCCAGAAAATGGAGTCTGAGTTTGGAAGTCTAAAAGACAACACTGTGTCACTGCACTGAGGGTGCTCTGTAACACAGAGTAAAAAGATGATGCCTGTGGAGTAGGTGAGGCTCCACAGTCTTTGAACACAAAAATGTTAAACACACACAGCAAAACACATGTAAGAGTGGACAAAAGGGCTCACACTCTTACAGGTGAAAAAATTAAATCCTAGAAATCCTGCAAAGCAGCTGAGGGACTCACTATGCAAGGGAAATTAGCCATATATGAGAATTTTCCCTAACGTGGGCATCAACATTGTTGGTCCACTTGACCCTCCCACATCTTCAGGGAACAGGTTTATCCTGGTTGTAGTAGATCATGCTACAAGATACCCAGAAGCAATACCTATGAGAACTGTTACGGCTCAGGCTGCGGCTAAGGCTCTACTTGGTATTTTTACCAGAGTAGGGCTACCTAAGGAAGTGATATCTGACAGGGGATCCAATTTTATGTCCCACTACATGCAAGCCATGTAGAAAAACGGTGGTGTCACTTACACGTTCTCTATAGCCCACCATCCACAGACAAATGGACAGGAAGAGAGTTTTAATCGTACTATGAAGAGCATGATAGGTACTTTAGAGGAACCCCTTAAAAGAAAGTGGGAACTTCTACTGCCATGCCTTCTATTTGCTTATAGGGAAGTCCCTCAGGAGGGAGTTGGTTACAGTCCCTTTGAACTTCTCTATGGCCATCCAGTCAGAGGCCCATTGGCCCTGATTAAGGAGGGGTTGGAGAGTGCTCCCTCCCCAAGCCAGTCAGAATGACTGACTATGTGATAGGTCTCCGGAGGAGAATCTCACACATGAAAGCAGAGGGTAGTGATAACTTAAAAGCAGGCCAGGCTCTGGACAAACATTGGCATGACCAGAAGGCCAGCATGGTTGAGTTTACTCAAGACCAGCTTGTATTGGTTATTGTGCCGACAAAGCCGAGAGACTTGCAGGACAAATGGATAGGACCCTTCAAGGTTGTGGGCAAATTGGAGAGGTGAACTATTTGGTGGATTTAGGCAGACCTAAGCAGGCTCCCAGAGTCTTTCACACTAACCGTTTGAAGGTATATGTCTCGCGACCAGAAGTAGGATATTGGCTTCTAGCTTCAGCTCAAGAGGAGGAGGAGAGTGAACCTCTACCTGACCTCCTCAGAGGCCAACCCTTGGATGAGAAAATAGAATATCTCTTCTCAACTGACATCTCAACAACAGGAGGAGTGCACAGTTCTGTTAAACCAGTTTGGCTCCCTGTTTTCACTTTCACCTGGTTTGATCCCTTGGGGCTAGCATGATATTCTCACTGGTGGCTGTTTACCTGTGAAGAGCAGAGGTTACAGAATGTCAAAACATGTGAGATCCCACATGAAAGGAGATGTCAACACAATGCTTGATCTCGGGGTTATAGAGCCCTCTACAAGTCCATGGTCTAGTCCAGTTGTTCTAGTACCAAAGGCAGGATCCAAGGAGTTGAGATTCTGTATGGAGTATAGAGCTCTAAATGCAGTCACAAGGACGGATGGCCATCCTTTGCCAAGGACAGATGAGCTGGTGGATAGACTTGGTTCAGCCAAGTACCTCAGTACATTTGACCTAACCTCAGGCTACTGGCAAAAAGCCCTGACAGACCATGCTAAGGAGAAAACTGAATTCTCAACCCCAGCAGGCCTCTACCAGTTTAAGAATACAACAAACTATGTTACTTATACTAGTGTCATGTGCCCTTATTCTCTAAATTGTAAGCTTTGAATTTTTAATTGTACACGGATTCAAGGCTTGCCCTTTGTGATTACACGTGTTTCGAATCTTTTTCAAATCTGGGCTAGTAAGGTTGATTCAAGGTTCATGAGTTGGTAGTTTAGGTTAGATAGTCATGGGTTAAATCCCTCTACCAGTTTAAGGTTGTGCCTTTTGGACTAAAGAATGCACCTGCTACATTCCAAAGGATGGTCAATCAAGTTCTGAATGGGCTGGAGGATTTCTGAATGGCATACTTGGATGACATTACAGTGTTCAGCCATACATGGAAAGAACATATTGATCACTCCGGATATGTTTTCAAGGCTCTTGAGCAGGCCCATCTGACCATAAAGGCAAGCAAATGTCAAATCGGTCAGAGCAAAGTGGTCTACCTTGGTCATGAAGTAAGAGGAGGTGAGATAGGGCCATTGCCTAGCAAAGTACAAGATGTACAAAACTGGGCCACTCCTACTACTCAAACCCAAGTGAGAGCTTTCCTAGGTCTCACTGGGTCCTACAGGAATTATGGGACCATAGCTTCTCCCTTGAATGTGATCTCCTCTCCAAAATTCCCTAAAAAGGTTAGATGGAATGAGGAGTGCACTCAAGCCTTTGAAAACTTGAAGAAAGCCCTTTGTAAAGTTCCAGTCCTAAGAGCTCCTGATTACCACCAACCCTTCATTGTGCAGCTAGATGCATCCAATGCAGGTATAGGTGCAGTCCTTACTCAACTGGATGAGAAAGGTAGGGAACACCCCATTTGCTTCATCAGTAGGAAACTGAAGGAACCAGAAACAAAGTGGGCACCAATTGAGCGTGAGTGTTTTGCCATCATGTGGTCTCTGTAGAAGTTTAGACCATACTTGTATGGATCTATTTTTGTGATTCAGACAGTCCACCAACCCTTGAGACGGTTAATGCAAATGAAAGGTGAAAACCCAAAACTTCTAAGATGGTTAATCTGCCTGCAAGGGTTTGATTTCACCATTGAGCACAGAGCAGGATGTCACCACCAACATGCGGATGGTCTCTCTAGGATGTTTTTAACTGACTAGAGGTAGATATTCATCCAGGAGTGGATTAAATCCTCCTGTCCCTTAGTCTGTGGGGGGGCGACTATTAAGGAGAATTCTCCAGAATGGCTACTTTTCCTTACCTACTAAGTCCCTCAGCAGCTTTGCTGGATTTCTAGGAATCTATTCACCTGGTAAGAGTGTGAGACTTTTTTCCCACTCTTACATGTGTTTTTCTGTATGTGTTTAACATTTTTATGTGTTCATAGACTGTGGAGCCTCACCTACTCCACAGGCATCATCTTTGTACTGTGTGTTACACAGAACCTTCATTGCAGTGACACAGGGTTGTCTTTAAGACTTCCCAACTCAGACTCCATTTTCTGGGACTGACTACTATCTCCCAGAAAATGCAAAGTTGCTGTTAACTTTATTAGTCTCTTTTAAATCCACAGACCCAGTACAAACTATCTTACATAGAGAACTGGAAAGGGTTAATACTTATCCCTTTTTGTCTGATTCTCTTTGAGCATTGTTTCGCTCCCTTTTCATCAATACTTGGCTGTTGGCAGTGGTAACTACCCTATTTTTCCTAGTGCGGTTATCTTAAATAACGTTGGTATTTTTTTAGGCTATCTTGGTAGCCTCCAACTTAAATCCGCTAGACCATATTTGTTTTAATATTGTTCCAGCTGGGTTTATTCACCATTTCTTGTTTAAAATGTGTTTCTCGTGTTTTACTCTGGACGCCAAACCAGGTTTGGTTCCTTTGTTTGCCGTCCTTTTGTGGGCTTCTGCACCAAAGCCCTCCTTTGGCGCCTGAAAGTCTGGGTAGGCAGGATGTGAGGGCAGGGTTTTAGGACCTTGGTACCCCAAGTCACACTCCTGTTTGATTGGCTTGGCGACTTGTCCGCCAGGACAGCCACCCTGCTGTGTGATTGAGAGCCAGGCTGTGTGAATGGGGGAAAACTGCATAAAAAGCAGGTCTCTTGGGCTGGAAAGGCAGAGTCACCACTGGAACGAAAGAACCGAAGAGGAGCTGACAGAAGAGGACCCCTACAACGTCTGAACCGCCCCGTGAAGCCCTGCTGCAGGTCCGAATCTTCAGACTCCAACGACAGAGAAGATCTACCAGGAATCTTCTTTTCCTGAGCTGGTGGGACCAACGAGTTTGCCCAAACTGCAAGCCAGGACTCCCTCCTCTGGTTGTATTTGCTGTATAGAGCTACAGTGAACTGGATAGCCAGGAAGGTAGGACCCTGCTTGGGTTTTGAGGAGTGCACCTTTTATTTGTTGCTTTGCTCTGCTGTTGGTTTCTTCCCTGGGCAGTGCAGGACCCTCCAGTCTTCCTACTTCATGTCAGTCCGAGAGTCGCTTCAGGAACTGTGGGTCTGCAGGACCTGCCAGGAACGTCCGCCTCCGCTTGGGAGAAGAGTAAGAGCTTTATTCGAGGCCCCCGGGGTTGTCGCAGTGAAACACCAACTGTAGAGGCACTCTAAAATGGAACATACATGCACGAGGTTCTGAAGAGACCCGTGCATGTATTACCATAACATCTCCCCCACATGAGGCAAAAGAGAAAAAAGAGGAAAAAAAAAGGGGGGAAAAACGAGGAAGTGAGGGGAAAGAGGGGAGTCAAGTGGGGAAGGCAGAGGGAAGGTGGGTAAACCGGGGTACATTAGTAATAGACATAGTCATTGTTGAAGTTTTGGATGATTTTGCGGTTCCTTCTGGACATTCTTCCAGTGGAGACTCCTTGATGAATAGTGTGAGGTCTATTATTGTCCACATGTTCACAGAGGGATTCTCTTGGGGAATGTGAGGTGTGCTGTGATGGTCTGTCAGGACTGTTGTCCTTAGATATGCTGGTTTTTTCGATGTCTTTTGTTACTTTTATGAGATTATCTCCAGACCATCTCTTTCCATCATCCAGGATGACAGACTTCCCATGGCAGCTCACAACTCTCTGTGGAGGTCTGAAGATGGATTCACCCTTGAGAGTTTTCTTCGGTTCTTTGACACATACCCAGTCTCCTTCACGAACCAGCATCTCTTTTACTCCATGTCTGGAGTCGTATTGTTTTTTGTATTTTGCTTGTTTTTCTCTTACTGTCTTTTGAAGTAGATCCATGTTCACCCTTGCTTCTCCCGTGTGTAAGAACATCCATGTCGGTCTAAATCGGCTAGTTGCAACCCTACCTCGCATGAGGGTGAAGGGCTCTATGTTTGTGGTGGTGTGTGGGGTTGTTCTGTAGGCATGCAAAGCTTCTTTGAGGGTTTCTCTCCACGGGAGATTGTTGGCCGTGGCCAGTTGAACCACGCTCTTCACGAGCCTGTTCATGCGTTCCACAAGTCCATTGGAAATCGGATGGTACAAAGATGTTGTTATGTGGCTGATGGACCTTTTCTTGAGGAAATCACCAAATTCCATAGACATAAATTGAGACCCGTTGTCCGAAACCAATTCCTTGGGGTCTCCCTCCCTGTTGAAGATCTCTGTCAGGAAGTCCGTAACTTTCTTTGAGGTCACATTGTCCTCAGCTATTCCCCATTCTGTACATTTAGAGGTGTAATCGACAAGCACTATGATATATACTTTGACTGTTTCGAGGTTCTCGAATGGACCCATGATGTCGATTGCCAGTTTAGACCACACATGTTTGGGAGGTTCAATAGGCTGTAAGGGGGTCTTTCTTAAGATCTTAGACTTGCCACTCATGGCACACGTGGAGCAATTTTTGACCAGTTCTTCTGCTTCTTTCCACATTCCTGGCCACCAATAGTTGTTTCTCAACTTGTTTTTCGTCATGCTCCTTCCTAGGTGACCTTCGTGTGCTAGTTGAAGTCGTTTTTTTCTGAGTTGGGTGGGTGGGATTACTCAATCGCCTCTAAAGATGTGCTCATCGTCTATGGATATTTCTTCCTTGAAGGGAATGAAACTTGTTAAAGCCTCTCCCGTTTCTACCCAATCATTGGCTATTGCTTCCCTGATTTCTCGCAGTTCCGGATTGGTATTGGCATTGATTTTCCATTCATCTCTCGAGATGGCAGGGTTTACGACAGCTATGATGTCCTCATCTGGAGATGCAATCTCAGTGTCAAGGTTGGTCGATAATCTGGAAAGGCAATCTGCTACTTGGTTTTGTGGACCAGGAGTATAGCATAGTTGGAGATTGTATTGCATGATGTCGAGGAACCAACGTCTTATTCTCGGTGATATAAGGTGAGGGGTTTTGGACTGAAGGACATTTACTAGAGGTTTATGGTCTGTTTTCAGTAGGATGGGTAAGCCCCAAATCAGGTTCCTGAAATGCTGAAGAATCCACCTCACACCTAGAGCTTCTCTCTCGATGGTGGAATAGTTTAGTTCGGCTCCCCTCAATACTCTCGATGCAAATGCGATCGTCACAGTGTTCTTATCTTGTTGCTGTTCCAGGACACCACCCAGTCCGGTTTTACTTGCATCTACGGATATGATGGTTTTGGCTTTACAATCGAACATTCCCAAGGCTGGGGCTTGGTTGATTTGGAATTTGATTTCTTCGAATTCGTTCTTGCACTCAGTGGACCATATGAATTTGGCTGCCTTCTTCAAGATGTTCCTCATGCTTTTGGTCTTATCAGCATAGTTGCTTATAAACTTGGAGTAGTATTCTGTCATCCCGAGGAAACTCCTGAATTGGTCTTTATTTTGAGGCTCGGCGATATTCAATATGGTGTCCATGAGTTTCCTCTTGGGGCTGATGCCGTTGGCGTCAATGGAATGGCCCAGGTATGAAACTCGGTCGCATTTTATGTTGCACTTCTCCAATTTGAGTGTGAGACCACTTTTTTGTATGACCTGTAAGACACCCACAAGTTTTGCGTTGTGCTCTTCTTCTGTACTGGCTGATATGAGTATATCGTCTTGGAAGCAGTGTATGCCATCAAGCCCTCCAAATAGATGTGACATGAGTCTCTGAAAAACTGCTGCGGCTGAAGCGAGTCCGAATGGCATTCTGTTAAACATGAATGCACCGAGAGGTGTGACAAAAGATGTTAGGTTCTTTGAGCTCTCTTCTAAAGCAATCTGGTGATAGGCTGAGGAGAGGTCCAGAGTTGTAAAGTACTTTGCAGGTTTCATGGTCGATAGGAGTTCAGATATGTTGGGAAGTGGGTGTCTGTCAACCCATATGTTTTTGTTTAGGTCTCTCAGGTCGACGTTGTTTAGGTCTCTCAGGTCGACACACATTCTTATGGAGTCGTCCGGTTTTTTTACTAAGACAATTGGGGCAAGCCATTCTGAACTCTCGATGGGTTGTATGATATTTTCATCGCAGAGGCGCTTAAGTTCTTTCTTCAACGCCTCTTTTGTTCCAAAGGGAATACCGCGGACTCGGTGGGCCACTGGGACAGCACCTCTTTTGAGGATTATTCTGTGTTGGAAACCTTTTAGGAGTCCGATCTTGTTGCAGAACACCTTGGGGAATTGTTTTGCTAGATTAGACTTGATGTCCATATCATTATTGAGCACACTCAGCACAGGGATTTCTTCTCCAGGGTGTATCCTTACTCAAAGTGCGGCTTGTTCTTCCCATCCCACAACAGAGGAGCCATCTTTGGCTACAAAGAGTTTGCAATATGATTCTCTGTCATGGAACTTGAGGCTCACCCACACATATCCCATTATATCGATGGGTGTTTTTCCATAACCGGTAGCTCTTACACAAGTGCTCCGCAGGTCATGTATCTTGCCAGAGAGTACACTCAAGAAGGTCTTGAGATCCACCATGGTGTAGGGGGAGCCGGTGTCTACCATTACGGGTAATGATATGCCGTTGATTTGCATTTTGACCCAGGGACCGTTGCTCTGTTGTTGGGATGTTACAGTGAGTATTTGTACTGTTTGTTGCATTTGACTGATTGATAACATGTCATTGTGCTCTTGGTCGCTTTCGATGACTCTCACAGAGGACGGTCTGATGAAAGGTCGTCTGGTGAGATTGCCATATCTGGTTGCCCTTCCCCGTGTGTTCTTGCAGACTTTGGCAAAGTGTCCAATCTGGCTGCACTTATAACACTCGACAGCGATGGCGGGGCATTCTTTATCAGGATTTGTATGCTTGTACCATCCGCACCTCTGGCAGCGTGTTGGATTCTGGGAGTTGCACGGCCTCGCTCTGTTTGAGTCAAATTTCGAACCTCTTGATGGCGGAGCCTTCCTTACTGCTGCTACTAGAGGCTCATAAGGCTCGGACTCAGGGCTGACACATTTGATCTCCACACTGGTCGTGTGGTCACGTCTTTCCTTCAACATCGATCTCCCAATTCCATGCTCCTTGCTATCTCCGTGGCTTGGTCCAGGGTGGGATTTTTGGTTCGCCACAGTTTTTGTTGGATGCTTGGATCAGCCACATTCAGCACAAGTTGGTCTCTCAAATACTCATCACAGACACCTGTGAAACTGCAGGTTGACATAAGCGCCCTGAGGGACTCTATGTATGAATCAATAGACTCGCCTTTGAGCTGCTTTCTGGAAAAGAACCTATATCTTTCCAGTACTACGTTGGTCTTGTTGCCAAAATGACTAGTGAGTTTGGCCAATGCTATGTCGAACTTGCGGTTGCCATCTCCTCCCATGTTGCTGGGTTCGGGAAAAGTTCTGAAAAGTCTCAGTGCTTCTGTCCCTATAAAGTTCAAGAGGGTCGCCTCCTTGAGGTCGTCATTGAACTTGCTGCCCCCGATGGCTCTGAGGTAGACGTGGAAGCCATCGATCCATTGTTCCGATGGGCAGTTTGGGCTCCCAGGGCATGGAAGAAACTTGGTGGGCGGCGGAACGCCCTGCATGGTGGGTGTGCCTGGTTCTTGGTTGTAGGTTCTAGGTTGTAAGTAGTAAGGAGACAAACAACCAGCACTTGTGGAAAGGTAACTCTGTTATCGTGAGGACTGAGTGTCAATTGGTATGTGGCAGCTGTTCAGTGGCGCCAGTTGCTGTGGTAATAGGCAGAGGTTTGTAGCACTGTTGGCAGTCAATAAGGTGGGCTTATTGACTGCTAGAGGCGCTGGGATTCAGCCTTTATAGAAGTGCCTGAAGGGTGGGCTAGAACCCGATTAAGAGAGTGCCCAGGCGTATCTGTACTGCAGAGACTTTAAGCATCAGTGTATGGATGGCCTTCAGTACAGATTGTGACCTCACAATGGGCTGGAAGCGCAGGGTGGCTGGTTCAGGGAAGACCTGATGGAATGTTCAATTGTGATGTCACAATGGACCAAGATGGTGAGTAATTAGTCCCGGAAAGTCAGGGTGGCCATTGAGAGAATGAAGGTTGCCAATGCTGTGTGTGCGTTGCTGGGAAACAGCTAGCAGCTTTTGAAAGTGATGCAGGGTTCTGCTCAGAGCGGCAGTGAGCGTTTTGCACATAAAATGTCAATAAAAGGAAAGCGTACGTTTCACTTCGTCCTCCCCATAAAATGCCAATAAAAGGAAAGCGTACGTTTCACTTCGTCCTCCCCCCTCCTCTGACCTGATGGATGGACAGCTCCTGCTGTCTGAAGCACTGTTGTAGTAGGGCAGGAGTGTAATGTGCGCCACTCTAAACTCCCAGCGGGGAGGAGCGGCACCCTTTACAGTGGAGCACTGAAAGGTGGAGGGAGGATGTCGAGGCCTCTCTTGGCTGTTCTCTTGGCTGTCCACAGCTGACAGGCAGGCTGCTGCGGGCGCTGGCAGCAGAAGTCGGCGGCAGCGAAAAGGGGGGGGGGGCTGCGTTCGCAGTCAGGTGGCATAATACACTCCCGGGGGCCTCAGGGTACGGTGCCTCGTCGCCATATGTAATAAAGAGGCACACCATATGGGAGAAGAGTAAGAGCTTTATTCGAGGCGCCCGGGGTTGTAGCAGTGAAGCACCAACTGTAGAGGCACTCTAAAATGGAACATACATGCACGAGGTTCTGAAGAGACCCGTGCATGTATTACCATAACACCGCTACAGCTTCTTCTCCATTTAAAGGTACTGTGCAAATCCGGTTGTTCGTTTCGTCCAGCCGCGGTGAACATGTATGAAACCTTTCGCCAATCCGAGGGCTTGTCCTTCTCTACTCTTTAAACTAACTTTTCTGCCGATCAACTTCTTTCTGAACTCTTGGCAAAGAATTAACTGCGAACTACCCTGAACTGTGTGATCTTGAGCAAAAGACTTTTGTCCTATTGACTTTGGCCCTAAGCCTTTGTGCCTTGCTTGCATCACTGTAGTTCCTCTTTCTAGATTGCCCTGCTTACTTACCTGTTGGTGCTGCTCAATTTTTATCTAAATTTGTCTTTCCCTCCCTTTTTAAATTATTAGAGTGCCATTTTGCTCACACTTCATTTTGAGCTTAACTTGTCCAGAATCTATTGGGAGTGGTGTGGTGTATTAAGAGTGTGATTTTTCAACTGCTTTTCTTTAGTGAAATGTTTTACAACTGATGCGTAAATAAATGTATAATATTTTACTTAGAAACCTTGAGTCAGTGTGTGTTTGAATCATAGTAATTGCTGTCCTTTGTGTAAGTGTTGATACTGCTCACTCACTCTTGAGATAAGTCTGGCTGCAAAGCCATCACTACCACTTTACGGTGCAGTACAGGCTTGTACCAAAGGTGAATTTGTACTGTCATTTGTAGTCTTAATTGTGTGTGGTGTTCCCCAAGGATACTGCATATAATTCTGCCTAACAGATGTACAGAAAGGTGTATGTAAAGTGGAGAATTGCATAGTATCTCCCCCAGACTGACTGGCATCCCCCGAGCACCTCAAAAAAACTCTTGGTACACACCAGAATTGAATGTACTCGAGAAAAACAACAGGAAGAGAGAACTCATTTGAAAGAAATATTACAGTAACAAGGACAAACCAGCCAAATAATGTAAACTGTTCTCCTACATTACAGCGGCCTAAAAGCAAATAAATCCCACTGTGCCAATAACACCAGGCATGAAACAAGGCCCCAGAAGAGGCTCAAGCTCATAACAAACAGAAAGAACAAATTAACTCAATTGCCTTAAACAACATCCCTAGTCCATTGCAAAGGACATGTAAAGACATTTCCAACCATTTCAGGAAATAATACATGTGATCCTCAATGCCCTTCATGGGTACCAATTAAAAGTAGGAAAATGTCACAATATATATTTGCATACTGAGCAGACCTAGGTCTATCACAACAAGTGTATTTACCAAATGAATCCCTGTGAGTAATGAGTTGTAGAGTCAGCTCCAAAGTAGACTTATTGCCCAATAGACACCAAACATTTTCAAGACCATCATCATTCAAAAACACATGTTGTACTGTTCACTAATGAAGGGATCCATGGAGCAATGAGTGTAATTTAAGGACTTTAAGACAGCCTAATTCAAAATATTACCACGGAACAAGACAGAAACATCTGAGGAAACAACAAACCAATGATCCAACTTCAAAATATATAAGCTGTTGTGGCCTCCTAGCTAAAACAAGTGAAGGATAAACAAAACCTGTCTTCTGTCTTGATCATCATGGCTCTAGAAGCATGATATTTGCATGTTGTCCATAAGGAAGAAAGTAGCCCTCTTGAGGGGGAACTGGAGCACATTTTCAAGAAGCGTAGAATCCTGAATAATGCTCCAAAAACCTGTTAGATGGATCTGGACACAGAAACTGGGACATAAAGCGGAGGTCACAAAACTAGTGTTTGTTAGCACTCCCGCACACAATTTGGGAGAAGCTAAGTCAGGAGAAGGGAAGCCAACAAGTGTCAGCCGGCTATAGAGCCAGACAACACAAGCAATTCAGACAAAAAAGAGGACTTCTGATGAGCAAAAGAGAGTAGGACAATGAGCAAGTCAAGAGCAAGAAGCATATTCTTGAGGTATGGAAAGCAGATATAGGACAAAAGGAACATGGTTAGAAGTCAATGAGGAAAAGCATAGACACATTGACGTGGCTGAAAATGTCAACATGCTCCCCAGAATGAAAAAGTGACTAGTCAATTTGGCAAAGTGTGGCATATTTATGCATGTCATTGTGTTGTCAGTTATGTTGTCGCTTTTCCCCTTTGCATCCAACGCTGTACCCTTACAACATCAGACCTATCAACACCTATACAGTTATTGTAATTTGGTAAAGGCACACAGAAACATGACTGCATTATTGTCGGTTTTAACTATATGTGGAACCTTTGGTTGAAGCAAAAAAAACACTGAACAAAATAAACACAAAATACACAACATATATGCATTTGCCAGTGGGGATTGATTACTATTCTGATGTGTCTGCTTCAAGGGATTACAATGAATAGTTGAGAATTGTCAACATATTTCATTACTGAGTCCTTAGAATTTTATTATTTGGAATGCTGTACTAGCTCAAGTGCAGTAGAGCTCTCTACAGTGTGAGAAACCTGAAGGTGTCACCCTGACTAGTCTTAGTCTTCGGGGATCTGTTATCCAGGTGGCCATGACATGGCCATCGCTATTGGATCCAGTTCCTGGCAGTGGATCAGTGTGGGTGGATCACCTGGATGTGGGTCCTCGCGGAGTGGATGTGGGACACCGACTGGTGCGACGCGGTATCCCACTTCTTCCACCTTTTCCTCATGCTACCCTGAAGGATACTCAAACACTCTACACCCCCCTTCCAACACAAATACTTTCCCACATCATGAAAGATGCCGGACAAAAACCAGAGCCGTTTACCTGACATTTCCAAATACCAGGGTCAGGGAAAGTCAGGCAATTGACCAGAATCACACACACCTAACGGCCCTTTCCCTTCCCCACGACGCTTAAAGGTGGAGCACAAGAGCACAATATGAGCAAGGCAGACCACATGAAAGGAGAGCTAACTCAGCACAGCAGTTCAAGAGAAGGAGAAAGACGGTGCAAACCAAGAGGGTGACAAGGAGAGAAGCGACCTTGCCCTTTCCGAACCAGTCCCATGAAAACTCCACAGAAGGAATTGTAAGACTGCGAACAATAGCCATCGTGTGTTGTAGCAGATGTTAATGGTACACAGGGGTCCTCCACTGATAACCAAGATGAGGGGAGATGCTTGCTACCGTGGTACCAGCCTTGACTCCAGAGACAAGCAGAGCCAAGTGGTTCATCAGAGCCAGTGAGTCGAGGGGAGAGCCAATTAGAAATCATACTGTGTTTGAACAAAAGTAGCAGCACTGCTAATTGAAGAAAGTACAAAGAACTGTTTGTTTAATACGTAAGGGGAAAAGTAGCTACAGAGGAGTCAGACATCACGTGGGTGTTCACTTGAGAAACTCTGGGTGAATGCCCTATGGTTGAAACTACTGTTACCAGAAGGCCTTGGGAACGGCAGGAGAAGAGTGTCAAAGTGGCCATCCGGGGAACTAGTAAAATGCTCCATAGAGTAGTAAGTCTTTGACCAACAAATGAAGGTAAAGCTAAGGGAAGTGAATCCTGCATCATAAGAATTGTTCAAGGAAATATGTAAATTGCAAAAGTTGGCAAGAGTGAATCCGATGGAGGGATGCCGATGAAAAGATGGCAAGTATGAAGTCCCAACGCACAGTGTGTTGACAAGATTGAACCCGGTCGAGGGATGTCCACAGTGAACTGTGTGAAAAGACATTAAGATACTTAAATGGAACAGATGAGATTGTGATGAAAGCCGTAGTGAACCTGAAGGAGCAAGGGTGACATTCGGGAGGGGTCTGAGCCCGGAACAGGGGGGAACCAGGGGTGAAGAAGCATCACTCTAAAGACAAATAGAAAATAACTTTTGTTTTGTTGTTTTGAATGTATTAGATTGAAACACTGAATGTCCCGATATCACTATGAAATTTCTAAAGATCTGGGCCCGAAGAGGGTGATGGCAAGCAGAAAGGAACTTTTGTTTAATATTTTGACACACATCAGATACTCTGAGGCAAGATACGTTTTGTAGAAAAGAGACTTAATTACTGAAGTCTCTTATAGTTGAAAGCGGAACTGTTAGCTCGTTCTGGGAAAACTTGAGCATGTTCTGTGCTCCGGAGTGTTACCTTGTCCCGTGCTCAAAACGTGTGGAAGGAAGACCCCAACTACTGCATCCTGAATTATTATTTATTAACACCTCTTTCTTTCGTGTGAACCCTATCCCACACACTTTGTTTGTATTTAGAGTAAGGATTGGCAATAGGTTTGTCTTAGTATAGGCCTTTTAATTTGACAAGACACCCCTAGGACTGCTTTATTATTATTTGATGGTCATAGCTTGTTCCCATCTTAGGTATAGGTTTAGATGAGGCATGTTTCCAATCCTCGTGTACAGTTTAATCAACACCTTTGAACTGTGATCACTTGTGTCTGTCTTTACTGTTCCAATCATGAGTTCCTTACAAAAAGTTGCAGGTAGACAGTTTTTGGGCTGGCATATTTTAACAATAGTGAGTACTGTAAATTGCGTTCTGAGCACCGATTGGGATTAGTACCTGGTCAAGTGTTGTTGAAAAGCCATGTTTTGTGATATTTGCAAACTTGGAGAATTGTCAGAGCATTCCAAGCAGATACCAGAATAAAGCTGTAGAGGTTGAGTGTGTTACAAGGGAAGGATTGTTTAAGGTTCCTCTCATTCTGCACTAGTTGTGATTCAAGCAGGTTGATCAATTTGGCATGCAAGGATATGTGGCGCTTATCTGCCAGGTACGTTGGTATGCTACTTGTCACTGCTTTGTAGATGATACATGCAGTCTGGAACAATATCCTGGCCTGGAAAGGAAGCCAATGTATTTTGTGTCGTAGGGTGTCATGATTCCATCACATTTCTGCAACCGTAATAAAACATGCTGCAGCGTTTTGGACTGCTTTTAGGTTAGCTAATTGAGCAGCCATCAATATTTCTAACTACAAGGGCCTGCACTGCAGTCCAGAAGTCCTGCAGTGAGATGAATCATTTGCTGTAGATTGGAGCCAGATATTTTGGGTTTTCTTGGCTACATGTTTCTATCAATGGTGAAGCCTAACGGTTTTGCTGACTCGAGTGTTTCAGATCAAATCGTTCTAGGCTCATGTCATTGAGCAATTATTGCACAAGTTGTTGTTTATTAGAGGACTTATGAGGATGAACTTGGTCTTGGATGTGTTAAGTTTAAGGTAGTCAGTCGACATCCAGGACTGGATGATGGAAAGGTAATCACAGAGATGATTGATGTCCTGTGGGCTTTATACTTTCAGGTACAACTACTGGTAGATGGATATATTGTGATCTTTAAGGACATAGCCTTGGGGGACTCCAAAGGAGACTGGACATCAGTTAGAATGCATCCTGTTCATTTGGATGGTCTAGTGTCTGCCCAAGAGGTAGGGGGAAAGTCCATTCAGGACAGTGCCAGAGATTCCCATCCAGTTGGTGAGGAGGGAATGGAAGATAAGGTGGTCTGTGGTGTTAAATGTAGCTGATAGGTCAAGATGGATGAGGAGACATTAGTCATCCTTATCCATGATTTGGAGGGCATCATCCATTGCCTGATACACTTCGGATGGAACCTCGATAGATAGTCATTTAGGAAGTGTAGTTGTTTGGTTCTTGCCAAAATGTTACAAATAAACAAGTGGTTCAGAATAGGACGGTTGTATGAGATTAGTCTTGAGTGGTCTGGAAATTACCCTTATGTGAGGGAGGCATTAATGATGCTGAGGAGTGCATTGAGTGATGGGCCCTTCAGTTATTTACTGATGGAGTCTGGCTGATATTGTCAGAGTAGTAAGTAGGCTTGAGGGAGGAGATTGTTTTAGGAGGTCTTTGAGAGCGAGAGAAGAGAATTCAGTCCAAAGAGGCAGCTTGAGTTCTGGAGTGCAGAGGTGGCTAATGCTGTGGGAGGATGATTCAATTAACTGTCATATTATATCTATTTTTTCAATACAATTGTTGCAGATTCTGTTAAATCTTTCCTGAGATATTGACAACTAGGGGTTGGATGAGGGTGTAATAAATGCTTTACTATGTCAAAGAAAATGTTGCCCCTGTCAGTGGCTTCTGCAATGGTGGTGGAGTAGTAAGCAACTTTGGCCTCAGTAAACACAATCCAACACTTGGTGCAGCAAGAACTGATGTTGATGAGAGCTCCAGGGTTGCAGTTTTTGCCCCCCCCCATTGTCTTGTGCTCTGATTGAACATTTGTTTGAGGTAAGCTTGTGGGTGCACCAAGGGGTGGATTGTTGGTCTTAGCCTACCTGATATTTAGGGGGTCATGAGTGGTCATAATATTCATAACCGAGTTGTTGAATAATTCTAAGAGGACAGAGCCCTTCCCTGTTTGGGGAAGTCAGCAAGGTTTACTTCCAGCTCGTTGATTGGGAAGGTTTTGAATGAGTGGTGCTGAATGAGCCATGTGGGTAATCAAAAGTGGGATGGCAGCATGTTCAGACCAGTCAAGTCTGAACTGGTCTGCACAAGTGATTAAGGGGGATGAGGTAAAGACTAGGCTCATTGCAAGTATGGCAGTGTGGGAAATATATGGCAGTAATGAAATTATCACCACTTTGTCTGCTCCACCATACTATGAGTTTTGGTCCTGGAAGATTTACCTCCAGCAATATGCTGGAGGTAAATACTCCTACTTTCCACTGAAAAATTGGCAAAATTGGGAGAATTACCACTGTAGTAATTCCTCCTGAGGTAATTCTGCCAAAACTCCTAATGTAGTCCTTTGGACTACAAATTAATGGGAATTAACACTGCCAACGCCACTTGTAACACAACAGTAAACCTGTGAGACCAAGTGGCAGTAAATGTAATTCCTTTGGGTGGTCTTCTGGCAAATTTAGAGGTGGACTACCACCCAACTCATAATGAGACCCTGGGTTGTTGCCTTTTTTAGGGAGAACACAATTTGCTTAAGGTTCAGGGATCCAGTGAGTGTAAAAATTGTGCTTTGAGTGTGGGTGGGGGTGTCAGCATGAGACTCAGGGATGTTAAAATCCCTGCAGCAAATGACGGTATTTGTGTGTGCTAATTTGGCAGAGGAGAATACGGTGGAAAGGTCAACAATAAAAGGGTCATGGCTGTAAGGTGGTCTGTAGATAAAGTGCTGGATTCATTGTGCGATAAAGGGTCCTGGCAGATGTCTAATTCAAATGAGCTTATTCTGGTAGATGGGATGATGTAGCATGCTCAATCCCTCCTGTGAATGAATGTCCCTTCTCCACCTGCCTTTCCTCGCTGTTCAGCATATTTGATGCAATAGCCTGGGGTTAGGAGCACTTTGAAAACAATGGGATCGATAGAGTAAACCTTTTTTCAGTAATGAAGAGGACATCAAGGCTGTTGTATGAGATGAGATCAGGAGTCTCTACCATGTAAGCATCTGCAGAACAAGCACTGATCAGCTTGAGGGGGCATGTGCATGTTGCGCGAACACGTTGGATGCAGCCAACATTGATATTGATGGGTTTTGTAGGGTAGCTTTTCGGGGCTGCCCACGGTTCTTGGCCATTCAAACTCTAGCGAGGATGGGTATAGGCTGTGGATGGAGAAGACACACGGTGAATACTTTAGGTGAGTAGTGACTACTTTGAAGGTGAAATACAGGATAAAATGTCTGGTTCTTGAACCTATTTGTCCTGAAAAGGCACAGGTGGGGGCGTCCTTGCATTAGTCCATTCTTTGCTGAGGATGCAGTCAGCTGTGTTGCAGAGCCTGGTCATGTGAGCATCAGTCTCTTCAATGTAGTCTGCCTTAGGTTGATGCATGGAAGACGCGATAACTGGTGGTACTCGGAGCAACTCAGTACATGGATATACTTGCTAGGGAGTTGTGATGGAATTTTGGAGGGAAGATGGAAGTTTGTGAGGGTGATTGTGCAGGAAGGATATCAGGTTTTATAATAAGAGAATTTTGAAGTCCAGAGCAGAGATGAGCGCTGTATCAGAGTTTTGTAAGATGCCAGTTTTGTAGCGGTCTGTATTTGGTTCTGACATTGTGGGTCATCCAAAAATGTGTCTTAATTGTAGACGTGAGCCAAGAGCAGGATAGTGTTTAATCAATTGAAGTGACAAGTGCATAATGAAAGTCATAAAACTCATGGTCAATGGAAGAAGCATGAATAGGGGAGAGAAAAAGCTGTCATATAAACTAGATACAGGGTAAGAGATTCCTTCATACATTTCCTCTCAGGCATTATAGAGGGAACGATGGAGTGAGCAGAGGGAGAATGGTCAATGCAGAGGTCAGAGGAGGAGAGTGAATAAGATATATTGGATACATATTCACAATAGGAAGAGGTGACATCAAAACTGATAGATAGTGTTGAGGGTTTTATTGATACAGAGCCCAACACCACCTACCTTCCCAACAAGCCAGGGAGAGTGAGAGAAGGTGGCAGAGTAAATGTGTGTGAAGAACTCCTAGTGTAGCAGAGTCATGAGGGTAGACACAAATGTCTGTGATAGCAAGAAGTGAAAGGTGAAGGGTAATACATGTTGAAGTGCTCACTGTTATAGGAAGACCTGCTGCAGGGGGGTTGTGAATTCTTCAGGCCAAGTAAAAGAGTGATAGGAGGTGGGGAGAGGGGCAGATATTGTGTGTTGGGCACAGGGAATACATGAGGTTTGTGAACCCAGGAGAACAGTAGCATCTTGTTTAAAGGGTGTGGGTGCAGAGGGGAAGGAGAGAGATGGAGAAGCCAGAGAGTGAGGCAGAAGTAAATCAAGTTGGGGCTGATGGCTATAATAGAATGAAATGAGAAGAGTGAGTAGAAGGATGAATAAAATGAGGCCAAGTTGCGTGACGAACAGCAAAAAACCAGGCCAGTGAATACAATGAAGAAAAGGTACAGCCCAAGAGAGAGAAAGGATAGGTGGGTTAGCAGAGGAAGGTTGAAGGAGAAGATGCAGGTGTAAATTCTGATTTGCTCTAGAATGTGATTATAGGTAGAAATAAGAGAGTTAACAGGCCCAGAACAGGATTTTCCCTTGGTACTGTGAGGAAACAGAAGCTATGTGGTTAACAGATAGCCAGTGTGTGAAATGATCTCTATAACTGGTACAAACATGTGCTTGTCTTTTGCTATGCTTTAGCAGACAATTTCAAGAGGGTATTTTGTCTGAACTATTTTCTCATGGGATTTGCCTGTGAGGACATCTGGCAAAAATGAGTTGCAGCTTTTGACGAGTGCAAATAAAAGTTAGAATCTGTTTTAGACCAGTTTTCAAAAGTTGCAGATATTGATATTTGTGATGGTTTTGAAAGGTAGCCTCTCAAACACCACACACACTGAAGGACGTGGGAGTTCAAGTACCCGAAGAAGCTTAATTTGAAAGAAAGTGGTCTTAGTATTGACATTGGATGAATGACACACTATGGCCCACTTTGAGCCCAGGTCCAGTAGTGCAATAAGATCACCAAAGTTAGAAGAGTCCCCTCGAGCATCATTTTTCACCAACATCTGCCAGACACCCACAGCACAAATCTTGGCCATTTAAATTCAAATGTTTTGCATCCATTACCGAGCATGAAACAAGCTGAGATAACAGCAGACTCAGCACTGTCTAAAAATTGGTATTTCTTTTTTCATTTGCCACACTGTATGCAAGCCCTTGAAACAGTGTGAGGTTTCAGCCATAGTGAGGTAACATTGGAGACTGCATCAGATTGGGCTTAGATCACATATGTGTAGGGCCAAACTGCATACCAGCTAGGAAGCCTTAGCCGCTACACTGGAATCACCAAAACACCCAGACACTGCTTTGAGGATGCAAAACACTTTTTTAGACACTATGATTAAAATACAAAATTACCCATTACCCAATTACTCCAATACACCATTTCAAATAACATCAGTAATTTTAGGAAGCTAGCAGGACCCACCTTAAAAATGCTTGAACCTAACGTAATGGTTACATGTGAATACAATCTGTTGTTTTTTCTTTTTTTCTGTTAAATGCAACACTCAGAATGTGTGCTGTTTTCGACCCATTGTGTCATCTACTTCCAGGAGTGTTTATGGCCTTTTATATAGAACATCAATTCCATGGCCACATTCCATTCATCCTGTTCCTCCAGTGAATGAAATGTATTTTTGTTGTTGTTTTTTTTTCCATTGTTAGAATGATCTGTGCTGTGGCTTTCCTTTACAAATCATTCCACTCTGCAACATCTGATGAAGAGGCCTGTGGGATTATGTAAGCTAATGTTTTGTTCCATCTCTGCATAGATTTTTCAGTTAGTCCAATAAAAGTTATCAAAAGCTGCAACATGTGTGATACAGATGAGTCAAATGTATTACAATTAACGTTTTTACAAAGTATGCCTACAGCCTTACTATATACATAGGGTTGGCATCTGTAGCCCTCCAGACTTTATGGACTATGACTCCCTTGATCCCTCACCATTGACTATTCTAAGGCAGATAGGAGTTATATTCCATCGGGGTGTCCAAGGGTTGCAGAGCCTGCTATATAACGATATTCACCATTATGCAATCTTTATCTATCTATCTATCTATCTATCTATCTATCTATCTATCTATCTATCTATCTATCTATCTATCTATCCATCCATCTATCTATCTATCTGTCTCTTACTCCATCTGCCTTTGTACGTGTGTACATGTGTACATATATCACATATTATGTTATTTTTGGGGAATTAAAAACATGTTTTCCTGTTTTTCCCTTTAATGGAGCAATCAGATATAATCTCCAAGCTGGTTTTAAAAAAACAAAAACAGTATTCAGGAAAACGAGCATTTTCCGCGTAGGTTATGCCAAGCACATCTGAGCTCAAAAGTTAAAATTTACAACAGTTGTACTCAATCTAAGGTGCAGCTTTAAATGTTTTTCTGGATCATTATTGACATTCAATTATCTTGTGGAAAGATTATGGCCCCCAGGTTTTTTACCATCATATTCCAATTATAATTTGCATAATGCTTCTGGTGATTGGCAAGACTTAGAATGCTGTATAATTCACATGCAGAGCCTAATTCCTCCACAAGCGATGATACAATAACATTATAAGCTTTTCTTTGTTTTATTTTGATTCAGAGCAGCAGTGAAAATTAAATATATTTTTTTCAAAGCAAAGCATCAATAGTTATTTGCCGAATCAAATAACAATCTGGCATTTGTTGTCTGCTCTTTAGAACGAGAAATATTTAATGGAGATATTAAAGTTAATTTCAAACCCTCTTACACTTGCCATTCACATAATACATTATGCTATCATTTTCATAGTAGTGATTACAGATTTTGCTGCAGTTATAACAATCTTGATTATGAAATATTCTCATTACAAAGGCCTCAGGAGATTCATGATTGCATAGATCATTTAGGTTAGCCGAAACCTGTCTGTGATAGAACTACATTTTCCCGTCGACAGGCACACGTGTGGCAATATAGGAAGGATCTTACAGCAGATAACTTATTCTTGTAATATTAGATATGGTCCATGAAATACATTTCATTTACCCTTTCAATTCTCTTATTTTTATTATTGACATGTTTTTATAGTGAACAGGTTTTTAAGATGGTATTACTAATGTCAACATTGTCCGTGCACAAAACGGTATGACCGCATTACACCTGGCATTGGGAGACCAGACAGGACCGTTTCAGAGGTCCATGTAAAAATGCAACTATGTAGTTCCAAGCAGGAACAACACTTTTCTTAAAGGAAACATATTCTGAAAATGAAAGAATGTGTACTGACATGAAAGTCTCTACTTGTGCATATGCCTTATTTACAGCCTAACAACCATCACAAGTGCAAGTCAGACACTGCATGGGTATTCTCCCTGCTAAGCCCTGGTGTGCATGTCAAAAACAAACCTTAAAATTCAGCATCTGTGAGGTACATTTAACATCTACTGCACATTTCGCTATATAATTAATGCATTTCCCAGACTGTATTATCACGTTTCTGATTTACTTAAAGCTTAAGGACACTTACGGAAACCAGAAAAGTATCAGTCGTTTAAGGAATGCTTGCGATACTGCTTAAGACGCTGAAACCCGCACATCTAGATTTTAGCAGATTTTGATGCTGTAAAGTAGGAAAGCTCCCCTCATATCTTTGTGGGGAGCTTGAAGGGCAGAATCTCATATTTTTTCCACACAAATGTTTCCACAACTTTGAATCAGGCCCTAATACCGTTTGTGTCCTACCCTGTTATGTAAACAAATGTATGAAATATATTAGACACCAAACGTTTCAATAAGAAATGAATAAATGAGCAATGTTGAAACATCACCTAAAATTAAATGTATCCAAATAGATATTGGCGGTGTAAGCTGTCATGCATTGCCCTCGGTTGCAGGTGGAAAATTTTGAATTGGAAGGAGTCAAATGTTTCACACAAATGCACAGGAGCAACCAGGCCTAGGGATTCTAAATTAAACATGGGTTGCACAGGGCGGGCTCTCCCCTGGTGGAATGATATATATAATTCATTATAACGGTGCATTCTGAAAAAGTGGGAAAAGAGCAACACAGTTTGCAAATGGTTTTTCAGGGTTATTCATGAAAGACTCCAATAGATGCAAGTCACCAAAAGTGCACTGTAGCATTTTCCAATGCATTATTATGATGTCTTCTCTTACAATATATTACACGGCATGCAGTAGTGGCCACGTAGGTATGGTTAAGTTCCTCAACTCATAGTAGGAGCACTTTTTGGGTGGCTTATAATTTTGCTCCCCCCTGGACAAATCTTCACCAAACTTTGCATAAAAAGTATATGGCCCCCTTGGAATGATTCTGCGAGGTCTGTTGCAGTTTCGTTAAGGGTCCTAACATTTGTGGAAATCTTCAAAGACACAATGGAAAAAAAGATGTGCTCACGCCTACAGCCCAAACGGATGTTCACCAAAATTGCTGCAGGAGCGGCGGCTTGCTCCCAAAAGCGTGCTTTTGTAAATTTGGTGTAAATCCGTCCAGTAGTGTTTTGTTTGAAACTGCAAAAAAGTATGTGAAAAGAAATTAGTAATATCTGGGTCCGGTCTGCAGGTTCACTTCGCTGGTCGGTCTGCAGACAACCTATTCGACCAATCAGGGGGCTGCATGATGTCCGCAGACACTGGATGTGCCCACTGATTGGATGGTAAAAAGCGTGCGGTGCGTCATATTTTTGGAAACAGTCACCATGTTGGATGCGCCAGTGTTTGCGGATAGCGTGGTGGGCAAAAAGCCTGGCAAACATGTTTGGGGTTATTTGGTAGTCAAAAGAGAGGCTGAAAAGGAAAGGGTGTGAGGTGGAATAAAGATGAAATGGAGCTGTTTTCCAAGGTGAAAAAAGTGAATGTGGGTATTGCCCTGTCTGCGGACAACTGTTGAATGCAAAAACCTTTGCAGCCTAGAGAGCAACTGGTGGCGAGCTGGATAGATAGAGATGTCAAAATTATTTGTGATAAGTTGGGTGCTGCTAAGAGATGACACTGCAGTAGTCCACGGACAGCGCTGTGAACGAACAGGTTGGAAAACACATTTCAGGTTATTTGATGGCTGAAAGAGGGATTGGAAAGGGTGGCGGAGTGGAATAAAGATGATATGTCGCTGTCTTTATTAAGTGTAAAAAGGGTTTGCAGATGCTGCTGAGTCTGCGGTCACTTTTAGTGTCCAAGGACATCATTTTGATTGCAGGGGCTTCGGGGCAAGTTTCGTTGAAGGTGTATTGTATGTACTGTTAATATGGTTTAATTCTATTTTAGTGGTTTTGGCCAGTGGCCAGACACTTACCACTGTTTGAAATGCAGTGGGAGTATAAAGTGTTTGTAATATGGTGGAATTATAAAATTGACCAGTAAAAAGTATTTAGGATTGTAGTACAATTGAGGCTAGTGCTTATGGAATATGTATTTGTTTATACTTGGTAGGTTACTTAGTTGAATACAGTAACGAAGCTGGAATATCTGGTTCATTTTCTGTGGTAAAAAAACAGTATAATTTGTTAAGCAGGATAGTTTATTTAGTAATATTTAGTAATATTTAGTAATATTTAGTTCATTGTTAAACTTTCACATCTTTTACATTTACATTTACATTTACCTTAATAAAATCACATCTCTACTAAAATATTTATAACCATAGATCTAATCATGTAGACCTATATACAAGCAACAATTAGAGGAAACAAACATTAACATTCATCATCATCATGTTTCCTATTCCTGATTCATTCATTCTTCTATGTATTATTTGGTATTTTACTCTTTACAATCTTTTAAGATCTTATGACATTTTGCCAAACCCTAAAAAGTGCAATGTGGATAGAGCACAAATCTGCATTTAAACAATATTTCCAGAATTCTACTGTTTTAATCACATCATAATGGTGAAGAAATCATTCAAATAACATCATGTACACAGTACCTAAACTCAGACACTCTGTAAGGACGTGCCGTGCTGTCTCTAAATTGGTGCAAGATTTGCACATATGACAAAATCTTTTTTCTTTAGACAGTTTACATTTCTCTCCCCATAGAGCTCTGAGAGGAAGTTGGTTGGTATGCATGAGCAGTGGGAATATACAAATTGCAGGGTCAGAGCACTTTACTGGGTAAGATTGAGCGCAAACTTAAGCATGTGCCATATCCTTATATTTGTATGTAATTATGGAGATTACTTACATGATTGAAATTGTTTACCCAGTCCCACTTCTTATTCTTTTTTTAAGAGCAAATTATGAGGTATTATAATTGCCACAAGGGACTCTCCCTATTGATCAATGGAGATGTGTATATAATGTGTTGACTAAGTCATTACATATATATCATTATGGGTGTTTTTTTAAAATGTAATCACATTATTTCCCATGGCTTTCAACATTGGACATTAAGGATGAGTTACTGCTTTCAGTAAGAGGAGACATCCTTCACATAAGTATAGTAGCTTTAAGGGAGAGCAAGCCCAATTCAACTCTCACATGTTGAATATTACAGGTCGAAGGGAGCTGCAGTGTGGTATGCCAGAAGAACACTTCAATTTTATCTAACCATGATACATCTCTAATAGTCAATGACTCTAGTCAAAGTATATCCAGCGAAACCTGTTAAAAAATCTACTAGCATTGTGAGTTGCTTAGCTCAATCATACCCCAACATGTTACCATTTTCTGTTCAGGGGTTTTCTTTGGGTTTTGTTTAAGTTGATTTTCAGTCTACGTTCATGTACAAATAGGCCCAGTTCTTCTAATATTTCTAAGAGCTTTAACCGCATACAATTGTACATATACATTAACCTTTTTTTTTACCCTCATAAACAGTAGATTCTATGTACTATATTTTGTACAAAATCAGATGCAGAGGGGTTTTGAGATTCTTACGGAGTACACAAGATTCACATAATATAGAAGACTTCAATTTTGTTCATCATGTTTCTGTTTCAAAAAGTCACAACCACTTGTATTTTGCATTGTGTCTTTAATGTTACTAGGGTGCCGACCACTTGGGGGTCTTTATCACAGCGAGTTGATTGTGTAGATGATCATTGGTCTGGGGTATCTGTGATACTTGGCAACTTGCATGGCACTGGATAGTGCTCCTGATTTTTAGGGGAAGCTCCAAATATCTTCTGATTCTCTGGCCGGGCGGCCAAGTTGCTAAGTATCACGGATACCCCAGACCAATGATCATCCACACACATCCCAAGTGGTCGAAACATGTGTTGGCACCCTAGCAACATTAAAGACACAATGCAAAATACTAGTGGTTGTGACTTTTTGAAACAGAAACATGACAAACGCAATTAAAATCTACTAGGTCATGTCAATCTTGTGTACAGCACCTACTCCGTAAGAATCTCCAAACCCCTCTGCAATGTGTCACCAGGGGCCTCCAGTATGGCCCCTTTGGGTTCTTACAACTGGCTGCAAGTACGCACCAACCGCATATATGTAAGCTCCACCGTGGTATCCATCTCTTTCTGGTACTCACAACCCCCCTTTAAAAAAAGTGTTTACAATTATGTGAGTGTATGTACGATAGTATGTTTGTTTGAAGTATGTTCCCATTAAGGGAATGTTTAAAGTAGTTAGATACCTGTTGGTGTTTTCTAACAACATTAGCCTTTACAAGAAGGTTTGTAGTAACAATAATTGTGATGGTATATTTGAAGTGTATTTTTGAAGTGGTTAGATACCTGTTGACATATTCTTACTAGATGTACTTTTAAAAGTACTAATGTAGTATTATGGATGTAGTTGATTACCTGTTTTCGTATCTAACTGATGACTGTGCTACAGTTTAATGGGTACATTTGTGTTGAAGGAATATTATGTAGGCATTGGTTAGGATTGCTGGTAACCTATGTTTTGCAGTAACAGAGGTGTCTTTACATTTAAACCAACCACTCTGAAATATTACGTATAGTGCCCTGAAGTGGTTGTGGCACCAGTGGGGCATATTATGCCTACTGTTGTGAAGGTTTTCATTGACAAGAGATACTTGGCCGAGTGCAAAGCTTGTGATCTTACAGTTGTTTTGTTACCATCTGCATTGTACACTAGAAGCATTAGTATGACATATTGGCTATTTGAGTTTATTTGTATGCCAGAGCGATTTTCTGAATTGCAAAAAGGGCAAAATATGCAATGATTTGCATTCTGCAGAACCTGGTGAAATGGAATGGATTCCCAATTTGGTATAGATAAATATAGAAATTGTTTGTTAGGTTTGGGTAGATTTGACCTTTTAAAAATTGACCTTGGGAATTTGACCTAAAATACTTGACCAAATTGACCCCCATTGCTAAGGATGCAGGGGACCCCCCTGCAACCCTATTTTGACCTACTTACATAAACATGAGGAACATGGGACACCCCTGCACCTCATGTTCAGGTAAGTAGGTATTAACCTATTTGACCTAAAACAAAAAGGTCAGTTTGGACCGGATGCAAAAACTGTCAATTTGCACCACTCGGAAAAAGTCAATTTGGTCAAAAGGTCAAATGTTTTATGTCAAATAGGCTAATACTATTTGTTAGGGATCTGCTCCTGGGAAATATGGCTGCCGAGAGTGCATATATGTTTTGAGATGTATACAATCTGGAAGATTTCATTCATAGGGATGTTTTTGGTTTCCAGTACTTGAAGTAAATACATTAGGAATTACTGAGGATCTTCTTGTGTGTTTATGGTACATTTTATCATTTCTGCACAGTAGTCCAATTCTTGACTTAGACCTGAGACACTGTAAGTCATGTCAGAATTATTTATGCCATTTCTATGAAGGACGTGCTTTTGCAAACACAACTGATCTGAGCCGTTTAAGTAAATGATGTGAGCAACTGGTGGCAATTGGAAGAGAAGATTGATTTTTACAATTGCATGGCAATTTACTCCAGTTGCATTGCTGAATTTATATGGACCTGCATCGTTTGATGGGCCCGTAGATTTTTATTTAGAGAAGAGATATGTGTCTCTTTCTCTTCTGATGGACGTGCAGTTAGGTTTGTAGTAGACAGTTTTGTGGATGTTTTATTTGGTGGAGAAGCAGTTGGTTGTTGTTTCTTTAGGGGTATTGTTGGGAGATCTGTTATAGGTGCTGTTTGTATTAGTTCTCTTTTTAAATGTTTTCTTTACTGAGCTACATGGTACATATCTAGATTGGGGTGTACAGTGCACATAGACAGTTGTATTCTAGGATGCATGTAATGCCAGTGTTGACTTTGTTTGCATCGAAGTTGACTAGTAATAGACCATTGAGTGTAAGGAGACATGAAAGTTAGATCTTTTGATTTGTAAATAGTGTTCTCTGCGTACGTACAAGTATTTGAAAAGAATCAAACATGCTATTGTGCAGCCAATTATTTTAACTTCTGCATGTTTGTCAAATTGGATGTTGACAAACTGAATGTTGTTGCCATGAGGATATGTTTGGAAGCCAACAACTGTACCAACTGTACCAATTGCTCCATTGACTAATCTTTGTTCTACGTCAAGGTTACGTTTTAGAATTACTCTGCAGTTCAGACACAAAGTTAACATTTTCTCCAATCCAGCTGCACTAGAGATAGATTTTTCTAAGCTATTTAGTCGTTCTGTGGCTTGTTGACACATAGGGAGTGACATGTAATGCGCTACCAGTTTGTGTGTGGAGCTCATAGGCACTATGGGTTATATTTCAATTTTTAACATTGTCTTGTTAAATTAACTACAGCTTGCAAGGTTTGTCATTAAGGACATGCATTTCATATTTTGTTGAGTTAATTGTTCCACAACATCAGGAGCAGATGAGTTTCTCCCATATATTGCATCCATTAGTCAGGAGACGAGTCCTAATCCTTTTTAAAATGTCAGCATAGGCGAGGTCTGTAGACTGATGTATGTTTTGAGTTAGTTCTTTGCAAAATGTTGCCAGAGATTTGCATTACCAAAGCTGGCAAGTATGATGCAGCATTGTTTGTGTCCTAATGTTTACAAAATAGTTTGACCTTTTACTGGTGTTAACTGTAGGAGGTCTCTGAAAACAATAACATATTTTCCTACAAACAGTTCTTCGTAGTGCTTTTTTAGGACTTCTTGCATTCTGAGATGAATTAAAGCCAACATGATGTTGGAAACCATGCCTACTTCATCTATCGCGAGAACTTTCATTTGTTTCAGAATTCTGCATACTTCAGTAGTGATAATTTGCAGTATTATAATGTGTTTTTGTGTTCTACTGGAAGGATCAGTAGCCGGCGTAAAGTTACACCTCCTATGTTGTAAGAAGCTAAACTTGTGGGGCCTGTTACAGCAGCTGAAAGGTTGTCGTTTGTTAAGTTTTGTCAAAATGTGCTGATTATTTTTTATTAAGAATGTTTGACCAGAACAGCTTCACCACTTACATTCAAGAACAGACCTTTAGCATTTTTACAGTTTTAGTTGATTGTTTAAATCCATGTTCAATTTCTTCAGTGACTTCTAGATAAATGCTGAGTTGTTCATCATTTAGCTGTGATTGGGGCACTGCCAAGCCTTCTTTAGATTGGTTATATAGATACATGGTATTTTCTACCTCAGTCATGGCTAGTTCTGCTCCATTTCGAACGGGAGGTTCTCCCATTGGTTCTCGGAATCCTGTGATGGATGGTTGACTGCCCTCAGGAGTGTCTTTATCTAGTTGAGCTTTAATTTCTTCTTGTTGACATTCATTGTCCAACATTTCTTTGTATTGTTTAAAATTGACACTTGTTTCTATCTCTTGGTATGATTTTAGTACTCTTCGATAGGTGAAGCTGGACCAAGGTTTTGGCAGACAATGGGCCTCATTACGACCCAGGCGGTAAGTTACCGCCTGGGCCGTGACTTTACCACCATGGCATAAACTACGTTTACACCATGGTGGTTGGCGGACTTACCGCCCCATTCCGACCTTGGCGGGGCGGTAAGTCCCCAATCCCCATTTACCCTTCCCCATTCCCATTTTTGCCCCATAGGGCATAATGGGAGTGGGGAAGGCGTTAATTACACCACCGTAAATTACGGTGGCGTAATTAACTCCATGGTCCCTTAGCGCCATGGATTTTAACACCTGCTAAAAGCAGGTGTTAAATCCGCCATGGCGCTAAGGGACCTCGTACTCAGGCGGTAAGGGTCGGCGCTGTTTACGGCGCCGTAAACCCCTTACCGCCTGAGTTGTAATGAGGGCCAATGTTTACAGATTTCCCATACAAGCGTGTGCCTGTTAAACGGTCTATATATTTTCAGCACGTGCATTCTCTATGGGAGAGCATGTTTATACTTAAGCTGTAACTTTTTTGTGACAGTGTTTTGTCAGATGATTTTTCATCCCAGAGTTCTTTTAGCTCTGTCTTCTCAGTTTTGATGTGACATATCTTTAAACTGAAGTGGAATTGTCTGCAATGTTTTATATGTCTATATTTGCATTCAACAATAGGGCAATGATTGCATTGTAATCAATGATGTGCTTGGATGCTTCATCCCTTTTAATGTGTTTACATGGTATTTCTCTTTTACACTGTTTCTAACAGAAGACATCAACCTATGTACTTGTCTTTTTGTGGAAACTGGACTAGGGAAGCCAAAACAACATCTGGTATGGTATTTACCTTTATTTTTTTATTGATGTTGGCAGTATTTGACATGCTTATATTTTTGGGGGTGTAGGATCTGTGTACTTAGGTTACTATGTGTGGTGTCTGAAGGAATGTCACAGGTAATGTATTTTTCAATGAAGCATAACACAGTGGCAACACTGTCGTGGCCAAATTTGGGAGCATCTTTTATCCACAAATGTATGTGAATTTGATATCCTTTTCTCAAAAAAGAAGTGTTCCACTTCTCCGAGTGGAGGGGTAGTTTTATTACAGATTAAGTGCAGCATGGCAATGAAGTGATGGTGAAAGTACATTGATATATTGACAGGGTATTCTGCACAACTTATAGTAACAAATCATGTGGGTGGGCCTAGGTTCACTAGCATATGACGTACATCAACGTGACGTTGGTACCAGTATTCTTTTGTACCGCAATTTTTTACCAAGAGATTTGTGAGACTTCACTGCAAAACTTCATCTTTGTCTTTTATCTTTTGAAGCAGTTGGGTAGCGGACACGTTTAAGAAATTAGAGCCTGTTTTTAATGTGTTTGCACTCCATAACATAGAGTTGCTAGTTTGCTTTCGAACAGGAGGTGGAAAATGTATACTACATTTTGTCTGAATCTTGGGTCCTCAGAATACATTTGTAAATAGAGATATTCTGAATCACTAATTTGTATGGATTTTTCATCATATCTTTCTCCTTTTCCTGTATGTAGTAAAGAGTCAAGGAAAAGAACGTGATTCTAGACTTTTCTCCCATATGCTCATTAGGGATTCTTTGGCTTGATGCATTTGATATGTTTCTAATGCACCTTCTACGGTGTATTTGGAATGTAGTGAGTGAATTATATTCTGGTCTCAAATGGTGGCTGCAGTAACAGGATCTACATGTTCAAATTGGCCAGTTTAGGATGAATCTTCAATTATTTAGGTGGTTTCCTTTAAGATTTGCTCTATATTTATATTTCTATAGTATTCACTGTTTTCTTTGAGATATTATATGGCTTGGCTAAGCTGTTTAAGGTGACTAATTGTTGCCAAGTGTTTTGGTCTTTTGTTGGTCCATTAACTAGTACAATCATTGTACTCCTAGAGTTTCTACATTTTCCTTAAGATCAAATGGCAAATATAATACTTTGCCATGAATGTCTTTTAGTAACTCGGCTGGGGGCAATTTGTCAGTTTTCAGTTGAAGAAGTATTATAGCTTGAAATTGTGTACTATTTGGCTTATAATGCTCTCATGCAAGTTACATTTTTTGACAGCAAGTTATTAGTGATAGCACGTGATGGCATTTGGCTATTGTCTATCTTTGTATTGCAGTACGTGCAAAGTATTGAGGAGTTAGTCATTTTGTAATTCTTTTCTGCAGTTAGATATTACGCTAATTGCAACATATTGGGACTCTTCATTGTCTTCTATTTTGTCGGAGATATATAATATTTTTGTGATCTTTTTATGAAATTCTTTTCGACAATGGACACATACTTTGTCTGGTATTTCAGCAGATGTGTTTTGAAACGTTGCTACTTCTTTTTTGTATGTGTTTGTAAGGAGGTTGGTGGTTGTGAGGTTTTTGCTAATATTTCTATAGTTACTGAATGTTCTAAGTCAAATTCAGTTCCAAAATATTTACTTTGGATGTTCTCTATTTCTCAAAGGAGTTCTTTGGCTGTTCCATGTAGGAGAATGGTATTTAAATGTTGTAGTTCTAGAGCAGGACTTTTTGTGTAGTACATTCTATAAACAAGGTTACGTAAAGTGATATGATGTTGATGTGGTGGAAGTTTCTTTTGCAGACAGTTCCTGAAATGCAGGCTGATGAATATCCTTAAAGTCGTTTGTGGATGCTTACTGGGCAGGAGTCAATGGTATTTAGAGATTTGATTCTACTTTTGTTGTTTAGTATCACATAGTGATTGAGGAATTGTCGTAAAGATTTGAAGGTTTGTTGGCATATGTTACATATTAAACTGCATGTCCGTTTGTATACTGGACTGTTTGTTTGGGTGAAAGGAACTTCGGGTTGAAAGTTTGTTGGGGACATTTTTTCTATAACTGATTATTTTGCCATAATGGTGTCTCCTACAACTACATAGCCTCGGCCATTATTGTCTATGGCATTTGTTTTTAAAAAAATCTTGTTTACAAGCGTCATCATTGAATAAACAACGTTTTCTTCAGTAGAAATGTGCTGTCAAATAGAGCTTCGAGGATGAGTTTTCTGTGGTCGTTTTTAAGGGTATATTGTGCACTTTTAGCATTCTTTAAAAGAACTCTATGGAAGAAAATGTTTTATAAAAATCAATGCTTTTCAAATGTTTTACTGTGGCTACTTTAACATTGGCAGATATAATGCTCATTTGTAGACTTGCTTTTGTTTGTACATCTTTTTTTACTTAAAAGTTTTGCAAGAGGGGGCCTTACTTGTTTGTGGTTGCTGGTTTAGTTTCATTTAGTTTCATTTAGTGAGATTACAAGCTGTTCTGTTTTAATGTTTTCTATAATTTGTTTTAGAGGCGGATGGCTTGTTTTTATTTGTATCTGCTCTATATTTTCTTTGTTGTCTACAGAGTTTGTTTTTAGTAGACCTTCTGCTCTGTCTGTTGGGGGAAAAAGTTTGTTTTTGAAAGCTGGGCAATGGTTATGCATGTATGTTTGCATGGGTGTGTCAGTGTTATTGTACAGATTGATAGAGTGGTGTTTGATTGTGTAGTGGGATGATTTGAGAGGTTGGGAAGGTTGTAAGGGTAAGAGGTTGTATAGATATGATGGGCTTGATGAGATTGCAATTGGGTGGTATTGTATAAAATAAGTATATTTATGTGATGGGGAATGGGTAATAAACTATTGATATTAGAATGTGTTGAGCACTAATGGTCTTGGAGAGTAAGGGAGTGGTGGTGTGATTGAATACGTAGGAATGTTATGATGTGTTGAGGAGAACAATGGTTGCTGTAATGGGGTGATTGAGTGCATAGGGATGTAGGTTGTGTGGGTGTAATTGAAAAGGTGTGAGGAAGTGTGTGTTTGTGCGCAAATGTGTGTTAGTAATTTGGTATGCAATGAGGGTGGAAGTTGTTGGGTTGGAATTAAGGACCTTACGTGGAGAGAGTAAGGAAATTAAATTGTGGTATCGAAGTTGATGAGAAATTTGTTGTTCGGCAGTGAGGAATTTGTGGTGTATTGAATAAAGAACAATTTTTAGATAGGAATAGAAAGAGTCTGAATGCTGCAACTGAATGAGTAAGAGTGAAATACAATATAGTTGAGTAGAAAAGAAAACTGTAGGCTGATATATAATGAAAGTGCATAATTTCAATTAGAGCAATATACATGCTACACTAATGTTCTCACTTCGTAGGATCTGAAGAGTGTTCTTTCTTTGGTAGCTGTCTTTGTCAATCTTTTTTTCCTGTAATTGTAAAAAAAGTGAATTGGTATACGTGGTAATTATGAAGTAGTTTCACTAAGAGAAGTTGTTATTTATTAAGGTAGGAGTTGATTGGAAAAACAGTTAATAAAGGTGAGTTATGAGTGGAGTAGTAAAGTATGGTAAGTATGTTGCTAGAACAATTGGAGAATGACTAGTGCTGTGTGGGACATTATAAGGAACAGGGTAACAAGTGGTGTGTAAAAAGATGCATATCTAGGTTATTTCTGCAGCACAGGAAAGTTTCTTTTGCAAGTTTCTTGTACAGTAAAGTTTGGATTCATGTTCAAATGCATGAACAATGTATGTTTTTGCAGTAGGGCAATGTGGATGGTGGTGCTTTTAATAGGAAACATGCTGTGTTTGTGGTAAGATGCATTCATAATGTGATGCAGTGTTTTTAAAGAATAGGGAAATTGTGCAATGTATGGTGGTTTATAGTACTGGTTGTAAAAGACCAGTATTTCGTATGTAAGGAGAAGTGTGTATATAGATACTTTGGCGATATACACATATGTGTGAGCAGGTGGAGAATGGTGACACTATAAGGAATCTGATGAGAAAGGTTGGAAAGAATGACATTTATTTGTTAAACAATCTTTTTAGGAGCATTTTGTTGAAAAGTGAAACATGCATATGTACATTTACAGCAGCAAGTGTTTGTAACTTTTTTCTACAGGTAAGGGATATGCAGTTGCAAAAGGTTTGTAGACCATTGTTCAGTGGCAATTGGTGTGTGGAAGTTTAATATGTTGGCGTACATGTAACTGCTACTTGATACGACAAGGTGCAGAATGTTGTAATACATGGTATTTGAAAGCAGTGGTTAAAAAAGAGAATATGCTTATTGAGATGCTTATTACAGGGTTAGTGGCAGCAACCCTGTATATATATTTATAAAGGTGATTACAAAAAATACTTTAACAAATATAAGCATACCAGTACAATGTTTTGTTAGATGTCGATAAGTGTTTTCTTTCTTGGGTTGAGTGAAGATGTTATGGCTATGGCTATGGCTAGAAAGAAGCAGAGTGTGCGGATGGTGGAACATTCTTGGATCCATTCATTGAAGTTTTAGACTGAATATCGTTGCATTTCTGCTACTGTTGGATTGGAAGAATTATTGTGTATGATGGAGGCAACAGTTTGGGGCATGTTACTGCAGTATCCTTGCAGATTGCCATGAAGGATATGTTGAATAGCCTAATGGAACTGTTTCCAGCTGCAAAGATTATTTTTTAAAAAATGAATCAAAGTAAAATGTGGTGACGTCCAAACTTGCTTTGTCCACAAATGTAAAAAGCCAAGCAGCATGTTAATAAAGTGTGTATATGCTTTTTTACACAGTGTAGGAATTACATATTTTAACAATGCCAACATCAACTTGATGGTGTGAATAGTTTTTGTGGGGATGAAGTTTGACAGATGTTGGAAGTTTCTTTCTAATGTTCACAAAGCATTGAAACAATTGGTGTGAAAAAAATGAAAAAAAGGGAAGATGTGGAGCTTATACTAAAGCATGTGTTAGTAGGTGTAGGACATAAAAATGAAAAGTAGTTTGTGTAGAAGTTAATTAAACAATAAGTACATTAAAGCATGTGTTACTATAAAAGATTAAAGCAAAAAATGCAAACAAGGGTATTTTTAAATCCAAAAGTAGGCTCTTCTGAGAGCCATCATTGTAGAATAAATGATTTAAATTGAGTTTAAACACTCCCTTTAATTGGCCATGCAGGACTGCATACAAGGCGTGTGCCATCTGGGTTTTTTTAAGGATGCCTGCTATGAAAGGAGGACTGCGAAAGTGGACTGTGGAAACCACAGACAGTCATAAAAATATAGCAGACAGTGGGGGATTACCCACTCAGTTTTCATGGTTGTGGTGTACAGGAAGACAGCATAGCAAGTGGTTTTATTGTTGTGTGCAGTAAGTTCGATATGGCTATGGTTAAGAAGAAGTAGAGTGCCTGGAGGATGGAGATTCTTTGATCCATCGGTTAAAGTTGTACTCTGATCAATGTGGATTATCTGTGAATCTTGGATTAGAAGACTTTGAAGTTTCTTGTTAAACTTCACCGCCTTTGATAGTGGGAGGATGGAAGTGCGTGTGGTAATTGCTGGCCCTGTCTGACCCTCCTTCACCTGCTGCATCTTCTCTGTGCTGCCTGTTGCTGTAGCTGTAGTTGTTGTTGTAGTTGGTGTTGTTGCTGTAGTTGTAGCAGTATAGGCATGTCCTCCAGCCCCATGATTGCAACAGCTAGTGGTATAATTTTGGTGTAGGAAGGCGTGTGGTGTGTGGGTGTACTCCTTTTATACTGGGACACGCTCCATTGACTCCACCTGTGGTGATTGTGTGCACCTGTGGCAGTTGCCTTGGGTTTGCTGTTTACGGGTGGTCTGCGATGCCTGTATGGCCGCCATCGTGCAGGCCCTAATTACCACCTTCAGGATGCCGGTAATTGCATGCCCGCATGAGTTGTGATGTCCTCCTATTACCGGCATCCCGGTATTTACTCCGCAAAGGTGCGTGTGTACGTGCGCGTGCTGGTATGAAGGGGCACGGTACGGGTGGTGGCAGCATTGGCAGGTTGTCAGGTCGTAATGGCCTGGACTTGTTAACGATGCCGGTATTACCACTCCGCCTTCCTTTTTTCATTACCTCCATTCTCGTAATGTGGCTCATTGTGTTTTAAATGAAAAAATGCATTTGTGCATTTGTAAATGTTCAATTGTGTACAGATGTGTATTTGGGTGTGGTAAATATTAGTAATGTTGTTTTATGTATATGTTTCTGTTATTAGAAGGGTGCACAATGTTCTGTTGGCCCTTGTGCTTCTGTTTTTTTTATGCTACCTGCTGTCCGCGGACCTTTACACTGTCCGCGGACTCTAGATCTGCTACATTGTGGGTGAGTATGATATTGGGAAGCTGTAGAAAATTATGCACACTGGTAAAACCTATGAAATTCAGTGAAAACTTTGTTAAAGGGACATTATAGTTAAGTTGCAGTAACAAATACCTATGAACTTCAGTGAAAAAACATTGTTAAAAGGACGTAATGGTTAAGTTGCACTAATAAAAACCTATGAAATTATAATTTATAAAGATGTTGTTAAAGAGACGTTATTGTTACACATTAAATCAAAAACCCTAGAAATGTGCCAGATATGTTAAGCTAAGGAACCATAACTCGTGCCACCACAGTGCACTGCTAAGCCTAACAACCAGGACATCAAAGAAGACATTTCAAATGTCATTGATGACATCACATATCAAATTAACTCTGATGAAAAGTCCCTATAAGTGGTAGTGTTTACAATGTTGGTAGCACCATATTAGGAGTGATCGGGAGACCATCTAATGTATTTATTTATTTACTTGTTCATTAATAATACTCTTAATACCGGTGTTGTGGTTTCTAAGTGCGGGATTGGGATTCCAACCTCTGTGGTGCTGCGTTGTTTTGCTTCCAAGACAAACACATTGCCCCTGGCCTATCCTTCCCCACCTCATCTCATGAAGTACTTAATGTATTAAGAAATGTACTCATTTAAACAAAATGTTATATTGAAGTATTGTTGTTAATATAGCGACCTAATAATAAATACACATAGGCAAAGTAAAGTATTTTTAATCTGCTAATATTGGCCAGTAACATAATAAATGCAAGCCTATCAGAATCTTAATGTGAAACTTGGAATTAATACAAAACTTATGTTAGGACAAACAATACATATGAAGAGCCACAATGCATAGATATCTAAGGCACATACACAGAAACTCCTCTAAGGAGGGAAGAAACAACATCACAAGAAAATGACAATGACATTAGAGTTCACCTATATTTATCTCATGTGAAACCCTTTGTTCTTTGTCCATTACCCAGTTGAATTGGGCCACACATAACCGTTGTCCCAATATAGACAATAACACAAGAAGCATTGCCCTCATCTCACTGAGTATAGGCGTTTCAAGCAACAGATGCCAAGATAAAACAGAACAACATTCTGCTACTTAAGAGCAAACAGACACATGTTTGGCACATTCTCATAGATTGGTTGCTGAAAAGTGGAAAGGGGTGCAACAATTAATTGAGCAACTCACTTTAATGGCTGAGTCTTCGAGTGCACAGAAACAAAACCGATTGTTGCCAAATGGTGTCCATATAATGCACTCCTTGGAGGATGTATAGACCCAAAGAATTCAATGGTCTTGATTATGGAGCATCCCAACTGGGTGTGCCCGAATCAGACCTGTATGGTAGGTGTGAGTAATCAATTTAGAAAGACGAATTACACAAATGTTTTAAGAGATGAAAAATCATTGTATGAATTATCATTCAATAGTACTGGTCAGGTAACTGAATGCTTCAAAATGATTAATGTGCAATCAATTTTCGTGAAGAAAAGAATCTTTTTTATATAGTCAAACTAGAAAAGTGATAGTACATATCCAACATTTCTGCAAATGCATTTTCAGTGTTCATTGCACCAATGTTTACAACATGAATAAAAACACAATAACATCAATCAGATAAAGGCTTGTATTAACAATATTCACACAGATTTGTACAGTGGCCGAAAAACAATGGATCCTAAAAAATATCCAAAGAGGCTCCTCTTGGTTTGCAGAATTTCCAGCACGTTCCCGAATCTTAAAGATCCATGTTAAGGGCTGAGGAACTATTTGTTCCTAGTGGTGTGGCATACTATGAAAGAAGACACCTGAGGGGTTACCAGTAGAGTGATTCAGTAAAAATTAGGCTTATGGGTAGTGAATAGAATTGTACATATACATCATTTGAGGAACTAACCTTTAAATTCCCCTGGGAGTAGGTGGGATGGGGTCCTAACTGTTGGAGAAAATATTTCTGTATGAGTTCTCATATCGTAATTGAATGTGTACAGATATACCAAGTTGGTATTCATAAGAAAAAAACTCACCCAGCTGTGATGGTAAAGGCAACAGCAGCCGGGTACCGTGAAGAGTATGGCCATAGGAGTACTTTGTTCTCTGGTGGGTATAAAGAAGAAATAGAGTAGTATATGTCGAGTACATAATCGCAAAAGAGGAATTACATAACTCTCAACCTTCCCACGGGTGGAGTAAAAGAATTAGCCAAGGGTTTCAAGTGTGACAAATGACCCCTTTCGTGTGGAAATAGTGTCCTTGATAACCTTAAAATGACATGGTGACAGTCAATAAGAGCATGCGTCAGATTGCATGTGTGTCTGCGCAGCTTATTAAAAACTTTTTAAATGCTTATTTAAATGGTTTGTAGAAATATGTGTAGGATGCCCGGATACTGTGCAGGCAGTAAAATGAAGCAAACATCATTGTAGGGCGTGTGAATATTTGGTATTCATCATAGGGGAATTATGCAGCTCTCAATCTCCTAAAATATAATGTCGGAATATTATGAATGGATGTCATCATTAACATGGTAAGCTATGCAAGTACAGGTGTGCTGAAAATCGTACGGATCTACATGCGCAATCGATACTCAACTGTTGCCGTTCAGAGTTTTGTATTCTTTACAAACAAAGCTATACATGGTATGGCTCGAATGTAACGTGGGCCGGACCGTGGGGGCATAAAGGGTGCCATAATTGTTGTTAAAGTACTTACCTAGAAATCAGAGTGAGGGATCGGAGCCGACCGTCGCTGATACACATGGCCCGATCCCCCACTGTATATGTGGGTGATCGGGCCATGCGCATCAGTGCCACGTAGCACATTCACCATCTTGGTATGAGACTGTGTGTGAATGACTGTAGGGAACAGCACTATCACTCCAGGTCATAGAATAAATTAGAAATCAATTTTGGTCGCTCATACAAGCAACCTGTTAATAATTCTAAATAATTCAAAACATTTTGAAATAATCGAAATAGTCAGAAAATCACAGGGCGTGGCTCCAATTGCCCTACATCTGTAATGGAAATGAATTACTTGCGTAATAGTGGCTCAATGGGCAACGGGAGACCCAAAGGATCACCAAAATAGGGAGCTGGTAGTGGGGCAAAGGTGCAGAGTGAATTCTGCGGGGTGCCCCACTCTTGTTGTGTAGATGAGATCAATGCGTGGTAGTAGCCCTATGGGCAAAGGGTGACCCAAAGGTTACCAAGGGTGATGAGCAGGCCGTGGGGCAATAGCGCAGAATGAATTCTGCCTGGTGCCCCACTCCTCCTGTGGATCAGGGACACAATGATTGTTCATATAAGGTGAGCATTAGGTGGAGGATAGGATTAGTGCCTCACTCCTGCTGTGGGTGAGAGGTTCAATGATGTTTCATATTAGGTGAGCATTAGGTAAGGTAATAATCATTTGAAGGCATGTTCAATGTCTTACTCATCATGGGACATACCCACTTACAATCTGGTATCCACGTCATAAAGCACTGGGTTCAGCCTGTCACTCGACAAGGTCTAACTCAACTCATAACAGGCCAAAGTATCCGGAAATCAAATGATCATAAAATCAAAGTCACAGTCTTAGACCCTCCTGAGTGACACACGTTATGGCCACCCCAAATCTGTGAGAAAAAAAACATTTCAGTTCTTTTGTTTGTAGGTTCAAAGCCTAATCCATGTTCTTTCTCAAAGCATGGTAGAGAGTCTTCCATTGGCATCCTGACAGAAAACATATCGTCACAAAAGTCTTTCCTGTAGTAATGCAGGAACAGTGTGCCACACATTGGAGAAGGTGGTAATGCAATTTGAACACAGGAGTACCCACATTTACAAAATGCATTACCACAGCTAATACCAGGATCTCTACTGCCACAGGCAAGATGAGTATGATTAGCAGCATGGGAGCTGAGATTGTAGCCCTCCCCTCCAGGTTTGAGAATATTGAAAATGTCAGCAGAAGTAAGCCCCTTTGCACAAACAAGAAGAACACCTAGTTAAGTTATTTCAGAAATGACTTGCTTGACATATAGAGGCCTCATTGCCTTGGACAATGAAAGCTACCCAGTGACACCCACAAACCCACGAGGATGAAATTATACCTGCTTTACTTTACGTAGGTTCAAGATATTTTATTTGAAGTCCTCTCAGATAGAATCAGGTGGATATCACATACAAAGAGAAGGTTAGATCATGCTTAGATTGGAATTAATTATAGATACTCATTAGCTCTTCATGCAGACATTGAACAGATGCTACCCCAGGTCCCAGTGAGTGCTTGAAATTTGGCAGCAAGGAGGTTGGTTGATTGTTACAGGCTATTAACCCAACTTAAATGCAGCTGCAGTTTTTAAAACATGGAGGTTCTCATTGTTATGCATTCTCCTCACTAATAACTGTTTTATGGCTTTTATTGTTTATGCTCAACATGCTTTACTTATGTATTTGTCTGCTAAATCTTGGTGCACATGAATCGTTAGTCCCCATTTGTTATTGGAAGACCTGTGTTGTGAGGATGTGTAACTGAAACTGGTTGTTGGGTATTCACAAATTGCCAAAGTTGCTCTATGTGTGTGCATTAAAAGAAGAAAAAAAACGGACATGATACCCTACCCTTCCCTTTCGTTCCTTATGGCTCTCAGTCACTCCTCCTCATGTCTGCTGTCAAAGAACATGAATCTTCTAGGATCCTCTATCAGATGTGGCCCTGTGTCAATGCCACTGTGGTCTTATCCACCTTCCTATGGTCTTCTCCACCTTCCCGCCCACCAACACTGAGCCTGTCTGATCACATCACCTCTGGTCACATAATTCCCTCACCAGGAAGAGGCTATCATTAGCACTCTAAAGACATTGACTGCCTTTTCTCATCACACTTATCATTCAGCTTGAGGTGTGCTCTAAAAAGAAATATTAAACAACAGATCCTTTATGCTGAACTATCCACTTTTCTTTATTTTAACTATGTGCTTTCTCTTTGTCAATACCAGTTCTGTCCTCTCCACTACAGTTAAACTGCTCTCCTTAGTGTCTGTTATGCCTTTGTTTTGGCCCGCCATGCTTAACAATCCTCCATCTTGATTCTACTAGATTTCTCTGTGACTGTGACTTTGGACACTGTTTATCAACAACTATTTATCTATTCCCCTCCCTCTCCAGGTCTTCATAATTCTGTCCTTATAAGATCTCAATGCTACATCTCAAATTACTCATGTTCCGTTATGTGGACTTGTAAATAATCTACCACATTTCTTCTGCAACATGGTGTCCCTCAAGTTTTAGTTCTTAGTTATGTCCTCTTTCTGATTCTATACTTCATCTCTTGCAGATCTTGTCATTTGCTTTGGTCACTCTTGTCACTTTTACGCTGACGATTGTCTGATTTATCTATCCTTTTCTTCTTACTCAGACTCCATGTATGCTTAGATTTACTGATGGTCTACTTTCTATCCAATCATGGGTGCACTCAGTTTTCCTGCATCTCAATTCCTATAGCACTAACATTCTGTACTTTCCCCCTTCAACAATACCATCTCTTCCTTCCCCCATTTCCTCTTTTACTTATTCCTACACAATCGCAATCTTGGTGTTACCTTTGATTCTTCATTTTCAATTTCTCTGCACATCATCACTACTCGTTATTGTCTCCTTCCAAGCAACCAAACTCCTCATCTCTACTTTAGTCGTCTAACGACTTGACTATTGCTCCCCTCTTCTGAATGTACTTCCTGCCTAACGTCTTACTCCCAAAAACATAGTTTTTTAAAATTCTTCTAGCTGTACTCTTCTTCTTCTTTCAGCTCACACTTCCATATCTGCTTCTCTTAAATACATGTTTCACTTTTGAATCGTGGGTCCTTTTTAATTTGGATGCTTGTTTTTATAAATGCGTACATGGTCTTGCCCCTCCTTATCTTTCCTCTGTTATCTCCTAATTAACTGTCCAAAAATGACCAGGCGTACAATTACTTTTAGGCTCCTTTTTCTTGCTTGCCAGCTCCCAAGCACTGGAACTCCGTACCCCATCCATTATTCTCCAACTCTACTTCCCAATCTACTCTCAAAACTAATTTGCTTTCTTTACAGATGTCATCTCTCCACTTTGTTTTGTGCAGTGATCTTTCAAGATGTTTTGCCAGTTTAATTGTCTTTTGCGCTACTGGCAAAGGCACTTTATGAATGCACAAATACAAATACCTTTTATTCTTAAATGCATTCAGGACCTTACTTTTCAAGCAGGCCAGACTACTTTTCTCAGCTACTCTGTTGACCAAGAAGGTACTCTTTTTTTTTCCAATTCTGCACTTACAATGAACAGGAGTCATGAACCTCTGTGTGCCTGCATTCAGCTGACTTCGTTTCACAAAGTCTCAACACACAAACTTAGGTTAAACTACGTTTTGTTAAGAAACTCTTCTCTGGGAAACAACCTCAAAAGTCAGTTGCTGGTACAGTCTGAAGCTGTAAATATCCCCATTATAAAGGTCCCAATATACCTACCTCTCACTCCACGTCACTCACAATCTCTTAAATGTCCTCTTTGATAGTCTCTAGTCAGTCTCCTGGAATGTATGTCATTTGTACTTGACTGGCTTTAAAAGGCGAAATGCCATCTTAAATGAATGCTGGTATGAATGAAAGCATGTGCACCAGCATCCATGGACAACAGCAGAGCGGCTATCCTGGAGCTCAGCTGAACCTCATTAGCAACAGGACCCACAGTGATCAACATACATTGATCAGGCTGTTATCATTTTAGGCAGGGTCTCTCTCCATCTCACCCTTAGCCTGCCTTGGGGCAGGCCTGCACTTTCCAGTGTGCTGTATACCATTGAGAGGGCCCGTAGCATTTTTAATCTGGTACATGACTGTACCCTAACCAATGATGGGGAGGGTGACCAGGTGATCCTACCCATACTGTACAGCGTTCTGTTGCTTTATAGGTACCTACATACACATACATACCCTACATACATACTGCTCTCAGAAATATTAATCAAAAGCTTGGGAAAGTCTAAGTCCCTTGGTCACTACTTTGAATTTCCGCAGTTTAACATAGAAAACATCATCACATACCTACATGTAAATCACATTAGATAGAATTATATATGGGTTTTATGAAAAGAACATTATGAAATGTGCAGTGAACAGTTTATCGATTATGTGCATTTGGGGGGCTTTGCAAGGAGAAATGCAGTATCACACTCTTACCGAAAACTCACATTAATGAGGCAAATTCCCTCAGACTTCAGAGAGATTAAATTGCGACTGTTCCACATGCATCTGCATTAGACAGATAACAAGGTGCTTTTATTGGATTTCATAAGTCTCTCAAAGCCCACATTGAATATGAAAAAAAGCAACTACAAGGGGAGATGGATCATTGTGTAAGCAAAAATGCGTAACCAATACATACAGCGCACTATAAAAGTCCCCAGTGCAGATGGTCATATTGTAATGGAAGACATGTATATCATTTGGTTTTAACACTCTTGCAACCCTATTGCAATTGCATGAGACATATCACTGTTTGATCCTTATTTAGAAAGGCTCTCCTCTGCATGTTTTGTCAAGTCTAAATTTAATATAATATACTATCAACTTCATTGAACTTTGATGTCCACTGTAAACATCCTTACTATACCTTCTCTTCTGCCTCCACCACTCGTATTCCATCTTAGGTTATATGCACGCCAATAAACACCTGGGACCTAGAATAGTACAATCAGACATAGGAAACATAAGACTAACGAACCATGCACCAGTTTCATTGATCTTTGATCTGGGCTCCTCTAGTACTACTGGTAGGCAGTTTGGCTCAGTCCACTATAGCTCCAATTATTAATACGAGCCTTCATAGGACACATCACTTTTTTCGGGAGTTCTTTTGTCAAAATTATCCCGAAGAGCCCTCTCTTCAGACCCATTTAGTATTTCCATGGTATCCATTATCAAGAACAAGGAGGACAGAGAAACTGATGATCTGTAAAACAGGATAACATGGGAAAAAACAAATCATTACATCCAAGAGGATTGAGTAACATTTAATAACATACAATAGCACAATTTGGTCTGAATGCATTGCTGGGCAACAAACAACAATGTTTTGACAATGAATAGACGTGCCAATTATCATTTTCGATGCAATAAGAGAGGCCCATTAAACGCTGGATATTTAAAAGAACAGGAACTAGTTACAAAATAGTTGGATTTAAGGATAGCTGATGTCATAAACTGCTGATTTTCAGATTGCACCCTCTTTTGCGTCCTTCTAAAATGACTTTACTAATCAGAAAAGCTGTCATCTGAAGACAATATTAAAGATGTCTTGCACCCAATATTATCGTCGTCATCAAAGTTGCTAGATGCATTGGAGGCTACATAACAAAAGCTGAAATACTTAAAGCCATTAGGGTCCTGTTTAAAGGAAAGGCAGCCAGGCTGACATTCCAACTGCATATTGATCTACATTGTCTCATATGTCAATACCAATTCTAAAACAAATATGAATGCCCGGGAAATAGTAAGTACGTTCGGGGATATTGTGCACAAAATAATGCCCCTTGTTACAAAGCCATCTGGTATATTACAATGCATAATTGCAAAATCTACACCAAAAGAAACTGCTCATTTGGCGGTTTAAGGGCATGCCAAATGTGGGTCAGGAAGAGCTACATAGTAGAAGGCTAAATATAAACAAATCATTGATGCAAAAAAAAAACATTGTACGCCAAATCAATTTGGGATGAAACATTAAGGGCAATGAAGAACAAAAATCAAGTGGAGGTCTGGAGGCTAATGGGTGAAATATCATCGGAGGAGGAGGAAAGAGTTATGCAATGGTGGATTACTGAGAAGGTCTGATATGATTATTTCAGTCAACTATATAGTGAACAACGAGAAAATGAAAACCCTCTACAGAAAAAAGCAGCATTAATGTATCATACACAGGTGCTCCCATTGTGTTTACTTTAGAGGAGATTACAACAGAAGTTGTGTCCCAGAAGAACAATAGTTCCAGGCCCTGATAAAGTTCCGGGAGATTTGTTCAAAATAGAGAGCATTATTTGGGCTCCATTTTTCTTGCATCTTTTCAATGCAATAATATCTTTAAAGTCCTTTTCCAAATCTTGGAAAACCCAGCAATGGGGGAGAGGTTTGTTGGGGCGACTGAAAGCCAGGATGAAATCAAATGTACTAATCAGTCATTACAATGCAGGATTTCAGGAATGTAAAAGCACAATAGACACATTCATTTTGCTGTTTCAGCTGGTTGAAAAGTATATAACGCTTAGGAAGATTGATCTATATTCCTCGCTTATAGCTCTTCAAACAGGCTTTGACAGTATGCCATGGACAAGGTTGTTGGATGACCTACTTTATCAGGGAATACCCTATAACTTCTTTGCTTAATCATGCTGCTGCATGATATAAACAAATAACACCTTTTGCAATAAGGTGGGGGCTGGGGGAGAAATCACAGTGCCCTTTAGGGTGCCAAAAGGAATCTGCCAAGGCTGTTTACTGGCCCTGGAATTTTTGTCCTTGTACATGAATGGTGCAATTAATAACATTTTAGCTGTCCCATTGGACGTGCTATCATTGGCCTTAGGCAAATGTTCAGCGCTGTTGTTAGCAGATGACACTTTTCTTATGTGATTACCACCTGTCGGCCTAAAGAAACAATTTTAATGCTTCAAAACATTTAGTGATAGCAGGGGCTTAGTGATTAATTACAGCAAACCAAGCACATGGTGTTCACAAAGAAGAAGAGGTGACTGGTCAACTTACATGAGGGGGGACTGCCACGCTGGCAATAGGGTCAAAGCATATGACTACTTAATGGTCATTTATTTTATTTTATTTACTGAACATTTGAATAGGGCATATACACAAGTGTTGCCAGTCACCGCAAGACTAGAAGGAGGGAGATGAACCATGGGAAAACAGCAACAGCAAAAACAGAAACAAGATAAGAGACAGTTACCTTGGCCTTGTGACAATCCTACTGTGCACGTGCTAGAGGAGATAAGTGTAAGGGGGAGGGGGTAGTGTGGAAATGCAATAGTGGAAAGCAGGATGTAGAGAGGTCCAATGTCCCAGACAGCCTTGTGGATGATACAGGAGACCCTGGAGAGACGTTAAGGCTGGTGAAATGCAGTCCTTGGGCTTGAGGCCAAGGATAAGTCTTGCAGCCCTATTCTGGAATAGTTGGAGAGGGCTAAGGGAGGTGAGAGGAAGACTGAGGAAGAGGCTGTTGCAGTAGTCAAGATTAGAGAGAACCAGGGCTCTGCAGACATTGAACTTCTGGGGGAAGGTGAGGAAAGGTAGAATTCCCCTAAGGAGATGGAGCTGAACATTAGACTTCTTGACAAGGTGTGTGGTGTGTGGAGAAAAGGAGAGAGATGACTCAAAGATGAACAAGGTTTTTTTTGCCTCACTAGAGATCCGTGGCAGAGCACCATGCCTGAATAGCTGTCACAGAGTTATGTATGAGTCAGGAGGAGGGGGATGAGGTAGGGGAGGTCAGCTGGAAAGAGAGTTTTGTTTTGTTTGCGTAACACTGGAAGGAGAGTAAATGGAGATCAGATAGGCAAAAAGAGCCAGAGCGATGTTTAAGAACCATGGCGACAGGATAGAGCCCTGAGGGCCACCACAAGTAGCGAGTGAGGTGGAGGACATAAAGGACCCATTTGAACTTGGGAGAGTATGTTAGAGAGGAAAGAGGTAAGCCATACCAGTGCCCTGTCTGTGATGCCTAGGGTACCAGAGAGACGGTTTATGAGGATGGAGTGGTTGACAGTGTCAAAAGCAGAACAGAAATCGAGGAGGATCAGCACAGATGGAGAGCTAGAGTCCAAATTGGAGAGTAGGTCTTCTGGGGTAGTCAGGAGAGTGGTTTCTGTGCCTCTGGCTGCCCTGAAACCAGACTGGTGGTCATGAAGGCAGCAAGCCAATTTGGTGTGGAGGGTCAGTTTGGGGGATGACCAGCTTCTCCATGAGTTTGCCCAAGAAAGGGGTGATAGAGATAGGTCAATAGTTAGCCGGGCAGGAGGGGTCAGCAGATGGCTTCTTTTGGAGAGGGTGCACAAGAGATTACTTGGGCAGTTTAGAGAAAGAGCCTGTGACAAAATAGTGGTTGCAGAGGTCAGCCAAGGCAGGGGCGAGAGTGCTGATGTTGTCCTTGATGGTCCTGGAAAAGCAGGATAGCACCTGATAAGAGGAGACTTTCATAGAGTGGACAGCTCTAGAGATCGCATCTGGTGAAATGGGAGAGAAGGATGAGAATATGGCGGTAGGATGGGGTTTGAAGAGTTATAAGGAGGAGGGGGGCAGGAGGAGGGAGCAGATGACAGAGAGGACAGGATGTCAAGAGGTTTGGAGGAAATGTGGGAGGCCATTGCAGATCATATGGCCTAGTAGGGGGAGGAGAAGAGGAGACTGTAGTAGGATTGGCAAGTTCCTCTCAGATTTTAAATAGTTCAGCCATGTTGTTTGTGGCTCTAGAGATGCAAATTTGGACATAAAATATTTTTTTTAGCAGATGGAGAGACTGTATTGCCTTTCGAGAAGGTGACTGGCCAGTTTGTCACGGGATGAGCTAGATGTCTGCCATTTCCGCTCTGCAGCTTTGCACTTTCATTTCAAAACAACTAAGTCAGAGTCATACCAAGAGTTGCATTTGGTCACAGGATTCATGCGAATCCTTATGGCAGGGACAAGGATATCCAGGGTATTAGTGATAGAGAGATGGAGGTTTGTTAGGAAAGAGTCAGGGGGAGAGGCAAAAGAGGGGGATGGGAGACGGATGAAGGAGGAAGCAAAGGCAGCAACTAATACACGTTTAATCGGTCACATAAAGGAGAAGGAGATGGGCAGTGCAGGAGACAGAGACGAGGGGCAAGGGAGATCAAGGAAAGAGGAGAGGAGAGGAGAGAGTAGTCAGACCAGGATAGATGGGTAGTGAGGGGGTTGGAGAGAGGAATGTAAGTCAAGATGAGAACATCCAGGGTGTGTCCTGCAGAGTGGCTAGGGTCAGAGGGAAGGATAGTGAGGGAGAGAGAGTTTCAGAGGTCACAGAAGAGATATGTGGTCGTATCAGCAGAGTCAAGAGGGATGTTGATATCCCCAAGGAAGATACATTTGGGGGATGAGGAAAGAAGAGAAGAGGAGAGGATGGCCCATTCATTGAGGTAAAGGGACGAAGGATCAGGGGGTCTGTAGATGGTAGCAAGAGTACCAGAGAAGGGATGGCAGACGGGCAGTTTGCTGATTAGGCTTTCAAGGGAAGAGTAGGATTGAGTGGGGATGATGGAGGCAGGAACCCACCCATGGAAGATCAGAGCCACGCCAACACAAGATTGAGAGGGTCTGTGGTTGTATATGATCGTGTAGCCCTCAGAAAGAAGGGTGTCAAAAGCAGTGACCGAGCTTGCCTTGAACCAAGTCTCAGTGTGGGCGAGGCCGTCAAGGTCAAGGTCTTCAAGGAGGTGACAGATGTCAGAGGAGTGTTTGATGGCACAGCGCGAGTTGAGGGTAGCTAAGTAAAGCTGGTGACCCCCTTTGAAAGATTTGCAAAGGGGAAACAGGGTGTAGTGCAACCTCTCTCAGGAAAGGAGAGAAGGAGGGGTGGAAGGAGAGGGAGAGAAGTTGAAGAGGGAAGGAAGACATCTCTCCAAAAGGGGAAGGTTGGGCTGAGAGCCCTGGGCCATGATAGTGCCAATGTGATAGACATTAATGGTGCATTTGGAAGATGCAGATTGATCCAAGAGCACTTCCCATGTACTGTCGTGAGTAATGGGTGAGGAGGAGAAGCGGGAGAGGACAGAGACCATATGAGGGGTCCATAGGTCAGTTGAAGGAACAGCAAAGAGCATGTCAGTGATAGTTTGTCTGGAAGAAGAATTGATGTAGGTGTTTGCGATGGGCAGACCATGGTTGGAACTCAGGAATGTCTTTTTTAGTTTCTTCCTTCCAGTATTAGTGAGAGAGGGAGGGTAGGAGAACAAGATACAGTTTTAGAAAATAGGGTAGATTAAAAGCACCATAGGGGGAGATAGCAGGAAAGCGGGAGAGCGATCAGCAGAGGCAGGTGGCAAAAAGGGTCAGAATCACTTTGCAGTGATAGAATCATACCAGGCAGCAAAGCAGACAGAAAACAATAGGTGTACTGCAGGTGCACACTCAAAAATATAAAAAATGAAAAAAGGCTGCGCAGATGTAAGGAGACCACAATTCAATTTTTGGTTATAGGCACTCTAAGCACACAAAGTGAAAATGACTGCGCACATGTAAGAAACCCTAAATTTGATTCTTTGATAAGAAGCACTCTAAGCACACACAGTGAAAAAGCTATACAGATGTAAGGACACACAATTAGATTTTGTGATGCAAGGCACTCTAAGCACATACAACGAAAAGGGCTGAACAGATGTAAAGACACCTACATTCTATTTTTGGAAGGAGGTACTCTAAGCACATGAAAATGAAAAAGCACTGCACAATGTAAGTACACCTAAATGTGATGTTTGATTGGAGGCACTCTAAGCACACAACGTGAAAAAGGCTGCACAGATGAAAAGTACAATCTGAAAAATAAAACAAACCTTGCTATACAGGTATTCAGAGGCATGCAAGAAAATTAGGTGATGTTTTTTGGTGCACAAAAGTAGTAGAAAGATAGTGGGGAAAGGAACACACCATAGAATCAGCAGGGATAATGTCACATAAGGAGGAGAGAGTGAAGTGCATAATGGTGGGATACCAGGGCAGGTGGAAAACAGGTTTGAAGAAATTGGCAATTGTGACTGTCAACTGGATACATTTGGCATTGTCCTTTAAGTTATCTGGCTGCCACTGCAAGCTTTGCACTTACACTAGGATGGAGTGGAAAAAACAGCATCAAAGTCTTATAAGCTACAAGTGAGACAGACCTTCTGACAACCAGGCACGGAATAAATACAACCCTCTAAGGAAAAAGCTCGGAACACCATTTTGCGAGGATAACAACGTTTTCCTTCCAAAAAGAAAAATACATGTCAGTAGGGGCATTCAAACCATACTGCCAAGGAGCACACTTGGTAGTTCAAAGCAAATAGAACATTTTAAAGGTTAGCAAAGTAATTCATGACACATCATCTCATCATTCTCATTGGTGGGGCCCCTACATAAATAATGTCAGCCCTGTATCAACCACTAGATGATTGGCTACAGTTGCTTGGGTTGATCTTCTTCCAATTGGTCCTTGGCCTTGTTAATTTGATACCCTAGCAACACAATTGGTTCATTAGATGAAAAGACTCTTCTCACATTTCGACCACTTGATCTGCACCTGGTAATTAGACATGAGCTCAGTAGATGCTCTGAAGGTCAAGATAGCTCTGTGAATGTGAGGAGTCTCATCTGATCCCACACACTTGAGCGCCCCCACTAGGCATCCCCACTGTTTGCCTAAATGTGTTATCCTCAACCCATGCACCTCACAGTGCACATCAAAAGGCATTCTGTTTGTGCTCCCACCGTGGCATCTGCTCCTTCCTTAAGTTGCCTATTGTGGAAACACAAATAATCTGGTCGCTGAGAGATTTAAGAGATTGGGTAGTGCGCATCTGGTAGTTCAAATAGAATGACTGTGGGCTTGGGGGGCACTAAATCTGAGATACATGTTTTGACAGCTTCAGACCTCTGCTCTGCCTCCCATGAGAGTGTCCTTCAGGGACAGGTGCAACCCAACGCTTGCTTCACTGTTCACATTCCTTTCAGATTACATGGACCTGCAGTGTGAAATGATAGAGGGTTTTCTCTTATTTTATGAAATTACCTTCTAGCCTACCGCCTGAGATGGGAGCACAGATGGAAGAGTTTATTCCTGCTAAGGCCCATGTCTATCATCTGCTGGTACAGGGTCCTGCTCACTCTGGGTTTTGCTTCTAAAATGGTGGTGGTACAATATATGTTTGCCACTTCCTAAAAGCTTCTACATCCTATTGTTCCCGCTATACACCTCCCCAACCCCCCTGCCACCTTCTGTCATTAGGTTCACACACTCCTAGCATATTGCTCTGAATCTGATCCCGCTTAGTGGGACAGGGGAGCTGGGCATGCATCCCTGCAATACCTATACAGAGCTGAAATCTAGCCTTGTTTTAAATATACCAACCTTTGCCTTGTTGCGAATACATTTTTTCAAAGACGTTTGGGACTACCCTGTAGTACATAGACAGTATTGTTACTCAATGAGCTTGGTCACTGGCATTTTGATCAGATTGCAGCCTTTAAACTCTTGGCCTTCTGGGTGAGTTTATGGAGTATACCAGAGTTTAATGTTTGGGGACTCAGCCGTTGCTGTGCTCACCCAAGAGGACTGCTTGGTGCTACCCTGGTTTCAAAATCTCAAAAATATTTTAACCACATTCGGGTTCATCCGTAAAAAGATAGATGTAGGCACACTGTCAATTCTTAAACAGTTAAATTGGGAGAGATGCACAATGGACATGATGGCCAAAATAAGAGCATCAATGGCGGTGAGTTGGTACTGGGACATTGAAGTAACTGTGGGGTATGACGGTTATCTGTATACAATGAATCCCACACTCATGCATTCTCTTCATTTTAATTTAAGGTTTGGCACCACAATATACTCACAGTTGCTCAACAAATGGGACTTTATAAATCAAATAAATGTTCGAATTGCAAAATCAAGGTTGAGTCACTAGAACATGTTCTATTGGCACGTCCATTGTATATACAATATCGAAGAGACTATTTGAGGTATAGGTTTCTGCATGATCACATAACATCAACGCTGGAGGCCATTAGCTTTTGCTAAATGACAAATGATAAAGTTGTTGCAGTTGCAAGGTATGTTCATCTAGCTTAGCTAAAGAGATCAGCAATGTTATAAGAGATTCCAAAACGTTTCAATGTGAATTGATTCTGGCTTATTTATGTAAATGAACAGTTATTATCATATCTCATATTATTTGTTATAAATGACATATTTTTGAGAATTGATTTTCTGTCTACTTACCCCAATTTGAGGGTTATTAATACACCATATCATATTTGTTAGGAATGCATTTTCTTTGAATATTTGTTTGTAATGTTTTTATATACTGGTTTTATTTTGTTAAAGATATTATTATATTATTATTATTATTATTATTATAATTATTATTATTATACCTATTGCGCAGGACCTAGCTTCAAGAAGCAATGGTCTGCCTTACAGAGGTATATAATAGAACAGATGCATAACGGAGCGTTTTTTTCAGAGGTAACAACAGAACAGATATACTGCGAGGGGTCGGATACATGGGGGCACAGAGGAGGGGTGCAGCTGTACAGGGTGGTGGGGAGAAGATGGGCACACAGTGTCTAGCGAGTGAATTGGTGTTGGGGGGGTATATGTCCAAATGTTAGAAGTGGATCAAAATGTACTGTAATTGTTTTAAATTCCTATGCCTAATGACTAAAAGATGAATAAAGGCTTTTTGAATAGAATGTATTTTCGCTTAGAAGCCACTGCCCTGTCAAGTCAAAGGCCTATGCTAATAATGTCATATAATAATAATAATAATAATAATAATAATAATAATAATAATAATAATAATATTGTTTTTTTTTATCCATTCTGGTAGGTCATTCTCGACCCTTATGCACTGATTAATGAATATGTTTCTGTATCTAGTTATTAAGCCAACTGGCAAACTGAGGGACTACCACTGAACAAGTTTTGTTCCTCTACCTAATGTGGGAATTGTTAGGAGAAATGGAGGTTACATTAATTAAGTGGGATTGGGATTCCCCACCTCAATAAAAGACACCAGGAAACAAATTGTGAACAACATAATAAGTGAGTTACAATACCAAGGGCCTCATTATGAGGTGGGCGCAAAGGGATACCGGGCACCGTTAAGGACATCAGTGCCGGTAATCCCTTTGCACCCTATTCCGAGGTCCCTTAGCAGGTCCCTTCCTTAAGACCTGGTTTTACCATGCGTTATGGACGGGACCGTTAAGGGACTTCAGAGCTAATAACGGTACCGCAATTTGCGGTACCGTTGTTAGCACCTTCCCCCTTCCCATTGAGCCCTATGGGGGCTGAAATGGGAAGGGGGAATGGCTTTTTCAATGGGGACTTACCGGTCCCGCAAAGGTCGGAATAGACCGGTAAATCCCCATTGAACGAGGGTGGACTCGGTACCGGTATTGGAGGTATTCATGGCGCTAATAGCGCCATGACTACCTCCAACCTCGTAATGAGGCAAGTCTTCAAATGACCACCAGTAATATTCCTAGCTTGGAGGTATGGGGGGTGTAAGGAATTCATCAAGATGACCCTTAAACCCATTGTGCTACATGCTTAAGCAAACCCACGCTTGGCGCGTTCACTAACTTTTTTCTACTATATAGTCCTCTCTGACTTCCTCTGGGCTGGAAAGAAACGTATCAAGTTAGATTGGCTACAAATATAAAATATGGTGGGGCTTTTTTCATATACTCCTAACTTTTCATAGAGCCTTCACTCTTATAGTGATGGCCAAATGGATGATGAAACTGAAGGTATGCAACCTTTATGGTGGCCATTAGGTGAAGGCCAGCCCACTACCAAAACCCGCACTGCTATCCCTACACCCCCCTCAACTTCAGAGATTATCAATTTTCCTTGTTCACCGTTCAGCGTGCTATAATGTGTGTAGAAAGGAATGCTGTGTGGCTCTCTACTTGGCATGTTTTAATCCCAACAGGGGAGAGTCAGCCTTTCATATTTCCAAGGTTGATGAATAGAGTAGTTTAAAGTTGCGGTATAATACATTGCACAGGTTTCCATCCCCATTGCACCTCATCCTTCAGCCCTGCTTCACTCGAGCTGGATGGTTGCAGGAAAAGTGTGATTTTAAACGTATTGCACATCCCAAAATGGCTTCTGTGATGCCTCTTGTTTCATGCACATTTTCTCAAGGCAGAAATTAATTTGCGATAAAGCCATACTTGTACGAAACAAACCCCTCAGATCTCCACATACGATGATAACAATAATTTTCATTCAGATATTTCACTAAAAATCCACCAGTGTCATAATGACAGCATTAATCTCAATGAATCTCAATTAACAGTGAGTTGTGTTGTGATGTGCTGTGGACGGTGTGGGCAGTGCAGTATTGCCGATTGATTGACACAACCTCATTTTACCTTTTGTTGTGTTTTTTTCAGTGGGGCATTCTGAGTCCCAGAGCTCCACCCTCGCAAGTCGGGCGGAGTGTTGACATTGCAGATTGAGGTTTACTGTCACCACCATGAGCTGTTTGACAGCAGCCAGATCCCCTCCTGCTTTGCTGGGTATAGTGAAGATGCTCCAGAAAGAGCCCCATTGAGAGCCTCAGAGAGGGCACTGAGGTTGGCTGGGTGTGGTGAAACAAACTAGAAACATGCTATGCATCCAGAAGAGGTCTGGAGGCTGTAGAAAACTGTCTAAGTCAAAAGCTATTAAATGGGCGTTACGAGCCAGGGGGCGTTGCAGAGGGCAGAAGATGTGACAAACGGGGTAGTGAGCAGCCTGGGTGAAGCTGCAGGTGGATTGACTGGGAGTGCAATGGATCTCTCTAAGGGTAGAGATGACACAGTCACACATTTCGAGATGCTTGGAATGATACAAGTCTCCCTTGAACCTCTGATTATGGACAAAAAACTCATTCTTGGACCTTGTGATGCAGATTCAGTCACAAGGTCGATGGTGTCTGAGGATGCACTGACAGGCTGCTCTGTAAGAGCTGAGCTGGAGACCACCAAGGGCCAGGAGACTATCAGGTCTACTGAGACTGCTTATGCAGCCATCTGATAGATCACCATTGGAGGCACTGGAACCGTCGATCAACCGACTATACACGGAGCGGTGCTGCTGGTATAATGTGCAGCCCGTCTGCAGTTGGTCGACCGATGAAGATCATCAGCCAGATGCTGCAAGAGTGTTCAGTCATTGGCAGGCCCTAGCAGCTTGCCTCGCATTATTGTGTTTGGCAATGTGCAGTTACCAGTATGATCAAGTCACTGAGGATGACATCAGGTCTCCTAAGAGCCTTCGGATAGTGTTTGCGCTGAATCCAGAGGACAGTGGAGTAATTGAGGACCCATTGGCTAGTTCTTCTGGGGTTCCAGAGCTGATTAATATGGCAAGTGGACAAGATAGCATTATGAGTCTGAGGGATGGCGAGACACTGGTTTCAAATGCATCACTGGAAATTCCTGAGATGGTGCAGACTGAGCCTACCATCAATGACAATTCATCATCAACAGTCTTATTGATCCTACAGAGACTCTCAAGAATGGAAAAGGCATTCGACGATCTTAGGAATCTGCTTAGTACTGAGCAGGTCTCTCGCGAACTTTGTATAGGTATTATTGAAAAGTTGGCTTCTCGTCGGCCTCTTCCATCTTGAAAAGAGGTCCCATCAGCTAGTATGAAGGAGCTAGTTGAAATGTAACAGAAACTGGCACCGGCAGATTATCTGTGGCATGGTAATGGCTTCAATACCCTGCAGGAATGACTGGAGGTTTCTGTCAGAGTCAATGGGGCTCATCTGGATAAAGTTGTGGGTAAGAGTAAGCATGTCTACCCAAGGGTGGTGCCAATTATTGACAAGGGAAAGTGTATTTCACACTCTAAGGAAATAGCCCTGTTGTCGGTGGCCAACAATGGGGGTAGGACCTCCCCCGTAAGGGAAGGAGTATGGGGCCATCACAGTATGAAGGGGATGGCTCACTCGACTGACCCATCACGGGTTGCAGAGTAGACAAGATGGCCATAAATAGTGAGGCTGGGAAGAGGGATGTAGGAGGACTTTACCATGCAGTCTGTGAAAATATTAGTGATGCCTGATCTTTCAGCAGTTCTGGGAAGCGGTGGGCCGAAAAGTAGCGTGTCCCATAGTTGCTTACCGACTTGTGACCCAGGGAATACTGGCACTGGTAAAGACCCACTCGAGGGGTAGTGTTAGTGCCATGCTTTCAATCCTGGGTGTCAGTGACATTTACTTTAAGATATTCTCCACAATTCAGATACTCTCTGACTGAATGTATTGTGGGGGCCTGCATAATACAATGTACGGATATGTTAGCAAGTAAATGTATTGAGATTTTTCTGGACTCTGTGTCCAAAACATGCCATCTGCATGATGCCTGGCTCGACCCACTTATGACTGCTGAAGATACCATGGTGAATGCCGGCTCTGATGGTGCTATGAAGACTACTGGTGTGGAGGTTCAGCTCAATCACATGATTTACATGCATCCTAGCTAGTCAGAGCACTCATTCCAGAAGAGAGATCCAATCCACAGATTTTTCAAGGGGGGAAAAAGACCCAATGTATGGCTTCATGAAACCTTACATTCCGGGCTGTATCTAGTTGGGGAAACCACTATTGGGATTCCAAGGCTCAAGTTGATCTTGTGGAATGTGACTGGCCTTAAAGCTAAAATCATAGACCGGAATGGGTTAAATACATTACAGGTTTCAACATTGTCTGTCTATAAGAGACGTAGATTGAGAAGGAGGATCCAGTCACAGATTTTGTATGTTTTTTGTCAAATGCAAAACAAGAAGGAGGAAAGGGCATTATAAGGTGGTGGTGTTGTAGCCATGGTTAGGCAGTCAACACTTCTTGAGATTCAGAGAGTTGAGGGAGGGAGTGAGCATATTGTGGCAGTGGTTCTAAAATCTGTCCACGATTTATGCAGTTTATTGGTGGTGAATGTCTATTTTCCTCGTAGAAATATTTTAGGGAGTCCAGATAATTGGAAGAAGGATCTGGATGTCCTCGTTGATCAACATGAGAATTGCAATATTGTAACTATGGAGGACTTCAATGACAAATTTGGGCCAAGGATTATCGTGGAGAATAGACTTTTAATCGAGGAACAATGTGTAGCAGCTGGAAATTGTTTAAATAATAGGAAACATGCAAGGGGTGTGGAGCTTGATAAGCTGCTGAATGAGTATAACCTGGTGGAATTAAACGGGAGGGTGCCGGGTGATTGTCTGCCTGGCTATACATTTTGGAGAGGAAAACTCGCTACAATAATTGACACAAATTTGTGGTCAACAGCTATATTTTCCCTTGGGTCTTGCACTTTATGGTGGGCAAACGGTGTGACAGCAATCATTTCCCATTGTGCCTGGATTTTTTGTTTCCCCAGGAAACCGGTGGAACCTGATGCAATAGCTCATGCAGTGGTTAGACGGTTACCCAGTATCAGATGAATGGTATTATGTCCTCCACTAAAATTGGTGAAATTATAAAGAAATTAAATAACTTGTCCGAGGGGTGCACTGAGAGGATTGAATGTTGTGAGGAATTAATTATAGGAACAAATGAGAAATGCAGTAGGTTGAATAGAAAACATTGTAATGTAAGGACTGGGTTAAAAAGGCTATTCTAGTTTGACCATAAGTGTACGAAAATGAAAGGGGAGATTCACAAGGCAGTGAAGGGAGGCAGTCTGACTGATGACTGGTTATTTGTTCTCAAGAGGAACTATAAAAACTGTTGAGATGGTAGCAGAGAGAATTTGTTATGAGACAATGGGAACAGATGGAGAAGGCAGTCTTCACTAATGATTATAGGCTATTCTGGAGGCTGGTTGTCATGGGTTTCTAATCAACGACCGAATACAATACCAATCCGGGTTCAATTTCTCTAGAACGGTGGACATCTCATTTTTCTAATATTATGTTTGACCCTGAACAGGCATGCAAGATCGCTCTGGTGGAAGGAATGTCAGAAATCTCAGAGTTCACCATGGATGAGATAGCGGTATTTGTGAAAACTTTACCTCCTGGAAAAGCATTTGGCCTTGATGGCCTGAGATCAGATTATCTAAATGGTGCCAAGATCTGTGGGCCCCAGTTTTTGTTACACTTTTTAAAGCAATTGTGATGACTGACAAAATCCCCAAGTCTTGGAACAAAGCCATAAAAGTTCAAATTTTTTAAAAGTGATCCAAGAATTGATCCACACTGCGATTGGCCCATTTCTCTACTCGATATTTCTAGTAACATTGTTTGTGAATGCCTAAAAACTAGTCTAGGGGAGTGTGCTGATTCTAACAGTATTTTGCAACCCTCGCAGGCAGGGATTAGGGAAGGTTTTTCAACGATCTTAAAAAGGCCTTTGACTCTATGGACAGGAAGGTTATGTGGAAAAATATGAAGGCCATGAAAGTTCCCAATGGATTGCTGCATATGATAATGATCTGTTATATGATACTGAAGAGATCGTTCTGGGCAACAAGGCTTGGAGTTGCTCTACATATTTTATGACTAACTGTGGAGTAAAACAAGGATATTCACTACCCTCCTCTTATTTATACTATTTTTAGCTGATTTGAACCCAACAGTATTGGGCTCCAAAATGTGTCCTTGGTCCAAGGAAAGGTGCCTTTTGCATCTTTGCTGCATGCTGATGATCCTGTTTTAATTGATGTGACACCAGGAGGTCTGAACAAAGCTTAAAATATGCAGACAATTATTTTGATAGTAATAGGCTGAACCTAAATATGATCAAAACAAAAATTGTGGTTTTTGGAAAAGGGGGAAAGAGAAAACAGCCTCTCCCTGGGCCCTAGATAGTACGAATATCGAGGTGGTGGATTCTGTCTTTTAATCTAGGTGTTATATTTACAAAAGATGGTGAATGGTCAAAACATCTAGATATGTTACATAAGAAAGCTGCAATACATTTTGGCAGCATTTTAAGATTTTACCATAGATTTGGTGGTAGATCTTTGCTAAAATGCCTAGGGGTATATAAAATCAAGGTAAGGACCATTTTGCCATATGGGAGTGAAATGTGGGGGTACTTTTATTATGCAAGGCTGGAGACCTTACAAAATAAAACTTTGAAAAAGCTACTTCGCTTCCCATCAGGCACTCCAAACAGTGTATTGTGACTTGAACTGGGTGTGGCAAACATTGAAACTCAGGCAAGGTTCAAGTTTATGTATTTCTTCATGAAAGTTTACATGGGGAAAGTGATGAACCCACATTTTAAGGATATAATTAGTGACTTTGCAAGTTCTACCCTTGGTAAGGAGTCTAGGTGGTATTCCAAAGGCTGCAAATTGTTTGGGAAGTGGGGGTTATCTAATGTGAACATGCTGATGCAATCTAATTTTACAGCTCAGAAGGCTAAACTGAGACTCATTGGGGGTAATTCATAGAATTTAGCACACACGTGCTAGCGAAATCGCGTGTAAAAATCCATGTGCACCCCTCGGAATACAAGTACCCTGCTCGCACCAGCCAAAGCACGTGGAAAAAGTCCCCCCTGTGGAGTGGGCTGACTGCGGAGCATGCCCAGGGGTCATAGGCTGCCTGCAGGGCATGGGGAGGGTGGATGGGCTGCCTGGGCGTATTCTTGGGGTGCATGTGGATTTTTACACGCAATTTCGCTGGCACGAGTGGGGTATGTGTATTCCGAGGGGTGCCCATGGATTTTTACGTGCGATTTCACTGGCGCGAGCGGTGTAGGTGTATTCCGAGGGGTGCGCATCAATTTTTACACGAGATTTCACTTGTACGAGCGGGGTACGTGTATTCCGAGGGGTGTGCGTGGATTTTTACAAGCGATTTCGTGTGTAAACTTTCAGGCATCGCTGCCGCTTTCCTCCACGGCGCCATCTCCACCCTCTTCTTCACTCGCCACTGTGTAAAGGGAGACATTGAACACAAGCATCAGGGCACTGAACTATAGTCCCCTAGACTCAAGGAAATAGCGCATGAGTGGCACTGTCAAACGTCACTTCCATCATGTCCTTCCACAACACATGAGTCAGTGCAGGCAACACACATGCAGGAACAGGCATGGCACATGCAACATACATTGGCATCCATGTCCAAGGCATCGTAGATTCATCCAATTGTGGGCAGATACTCACATGCATCATGGGACATGCTGGTCACATGCACACACATCACCGGAGGGTCATGCATCTGGCCCGGTATACCCCCAGACACAGTGGATACAGTGGCTGTATCAGTGAATCAGTGAATCAACACATCGTCACGGACATGTGTCATGCATCCATGGCGCACACACTACTCAGACACACGGACATGTATGTCATGCATGTCCATGACAGCAGCACACATCTCTCACACCCCAAACATGTCAGACACAGGCATGCATACATGTGTGTGTTCCGCATGCTGCTCTGCATGATGCATTGTAACACATACACCATCCATGTGGTTCATGCCTGACTGGACTCACATGCAGCACCATCATGTCCAAACATGACCCATGTCACACATGCAGCCAAGTAGCTAACTACCAGCACACTGCAACGTGGCCTTTTTTAAACGTGAATGCATGGCCACTTACCGCTCGACTCCAGACGGGCTTGCATCCTGAGGATCTGGTGGTGAAGCACTCAGCAAATGCGCTCCAGGACCCTCATCTGCTGGGTGGTAAGCTGGACCCGGCGTCCCACTGCATCCACTGCTTCCAAGAGGCGCCAGGCCTTCTTGAGGGTCCTGGACTTGTAGTCCTCCCAGCGCTTCTGGACGTGTTTGATGTTGCGGGGTGCCACCACCTCTGTGTTGATGGCGCCCACTATGTCCTTCCAGATCCTCCTCCGTCCTTCCTTGTCGGCGCGCAATGGTGTGCCCCAGAACTTGCTCCACCAGGATACCAACTTCCTTTTCACTGAAGCTGGTAGCCCTCTGCCTCTCTGCTGGGGGATTGCCACTGGTGCCGGAAGGTGTTGTGTCGGACATGGAAACCCCTGAGGCAGGTGTGGGTGGGCAACTGGGTCCTGGGGCTGGGCTGTGGTGTGATGGAACACCAGTCAGGAGTCTTCTCTTCCAGCAGGGGTGGTGACAGCAACTGGACCCCCTGCAAGTGGCATATGTGCAGGCACCAAATGGCAGGGCATGGTGGCAGCAGGCAGGCAGGCAGCAGCAGATGGCTCGTGGGAGGCTGCTCGGGGATCTGGGGGACAGTAATTCAGTCTTCAGCACGGGTTGAAGGTCCCACCTGGGTTTCTATCGCTCTGTACGTGCTTGTCGTGGAAAGCGGTGCGTGTGTTTTCCAGAAGTTGGGGTTCACACGCGATGACATCAAAGCGGCTACAGTGCGTACTTCTTTTTGTGGCGTGGGTGTTGGCTACGCATTCTTCTTCTACACGCAAGGCAGACGGTGAGTCGCACATGCTATTTGTCCTACTGCGGGTTTTTTCAGGCATAATAGCCTGCGTGTCGATCACATATGCATTTTTTGTGTTCCTGGCTACCACAGCGTACTGTGTGTGTTTTTTTACATGCACGTGGGATACAGGGGTCGCGTATCTCTTTGTCTAGCTTTTTTGGGATACCTGAGCGTTGCGTGACACGTCATTTCTCATAAGGGGCCACAAAATGGGACATTCATCGTAGCTGTATATACGTGCTTTGTTGTTTGTGTGCCCTTTTATACTGCGCGGGGACGCTTCCACCTGCCTTTGGGTGGCGGACGTATTTAGGCCTGTGCGTGTCTTTTGGTGTGCGCATGTTTTCCCTGTTCGATTCCATGAATACGTGTAGTTCGCGTGCATGTGGGCGTTCCGTGTATTTCACAGCAGTACTTCCCCAGTTACACCCTTATTTTCAGGCGTTGTTCCCCATTCTGTGTGTTCTGCCCACTTTTTGGTGTGTGCGCTAATGTTGTGCGCTTCCGATGTGCGCATCGCGCATGGCGTTCAGGATGTTGCAGCGACGTGTGTGCCTGTGTGCGCCACGTGCGGATTTGGCGCACCTCCCGGCGAAAACACACGCAGGGCCTTCCATGAATCGCACGCGTGCACGTGAGCTTGCTTTTTCACACTTGTGCCAGCTCGTGCAATGGATTTCGGTGCACATTTGTTCCATGAATCGGCCCCATCGTTTTTAGTACTGACCGAGAGGAGGACTGGAAAATGGCATCTACTCTGAATTCTTTGAGTCTGTTCTCCACTTTCATATGGGAAAGTTTGGTGCGAGAAGAAGCAAGTAAATTCCCATCACTGGAAACTCCGCTGAATGCTCGTATGAAGTGGGGGTCGGTAACTTGGTCTAACATTTGTTCTTGTCAACCCAGGAAGATTCATGTATTTTTCTATTGAGTTGCAAGTGTTTTATGGACTTATGTAAGAAACGGGTAAAACCACATTTTATCAAAAACAAAATCCAACATTGTGGGGAGTCTCTATGGTATATTATGAATTGTAGCAATATTGATTGTATCGATAATATGTGCGATTATGTTAAGTGTGCCATGTCACGTTGTGCTAGAATTTTGTATGTTTAAGAGACTTTATGAGGTCTAGCTAATGATTAGAGTAGGAAAACGGTGGTGTAATGATCAGTATGTTTATAGATTGAATCTGAGGCTTTTAGCACCTGAGATTGATTGTATTGGTTCTTATCCTGTATTGTTTGCATCGTCATTTTGTATTGTTAATGGAGAAATTCGATTTAATAATAAACTTAAACTTTCAATTAACAACAGCACTCAGCGTAAAATATGTTTTGTGTTTTTCTTACTTATCACATTTCATTTAAATTAATACTTTGCTAGGCAAACAATTACATGTTGTCTTAACTGCAGATAATTGGACATATCACCTTGGAAAAGGACCTGTTCAGTAGCTATTTCTAAATAAATACATTGACAACCAGTATGTTCCTGTTAACTCGTGCATTCAATGCTTTCCGAAACAACAAAAACATTAATGTTATAGCACTACACAGTGGAATGGAGACATGCATATCATCTAATGGCCGTGGGAAATTAATGGATATTTAATATGTTGATTTAATTTGCAATGAGTGAGTAAGTGAGTGGACCTGCATAAAAGAAGTCAGGACAACTCCATCAGTACAATGGGATATCAATTACTAATTTGCTTACTAGTAATAACCATTGGCAATGCTATTTGCTGTTGATGACAAACAGGTTATAATGAAAGCAGAAATGGAAGTATTCCATGCAGAAGATTTCATGTGGATAAATACACGATCACGAACAGCAGCTAAAAATGTTCTAGAGGGAATTTGTTTGGCAAAAATGCTTGATAATGTTTTTCCAGCATAGCAACTGTTTCAATGGAAAACAGAACAATAATTATTTGGCCGTACCTATGGGTTGGCAAATTAACTACAGAGTAATTAATCATTATTTTTCGTAGGACATTTAATGAGCATTTTTAGTGTAATATATATATAAATTGCAGGTTATGAAAAAACATAATTTATGAAAAAGACTTTTGTGTCTAAACCAACCTCCATTTACAACAGGAATTAAAGCAGGACATACATATTTTTAGTTAGTTAATTATTCAGAGCATAAATAATGCAGTGCATTGCAAACCAGAGCATATTCCATTTCAAAATGATATCGCTATGTATTATAATCTCATTCCAAAGCCCCATAAAGTAGCACATACAATTCAATGCAATTAAAAAATAAAATGCTACTGACAATCTGCTAAAAAGACAAATGTTTCACATGGGAATTATTTAGAATGGTACCAGCTAAAGAGATGGGTAGAAACGGAGAAACACTGTTTTGGCTAGCTCTAGAATGGAAGTAAACAAAGTGTATTTTGTCTGATGTGAGATTTGTTAGGATAGTTGTAGCCAATTTTGCAATTATTTCACTACGAGCAAGGTAACACATGCTTTCCTTCACAAACGTTTAGCATAAAAGAAATAGGACCTGGTGCAAAATGATTTAAACAGAGGCGTATCAGGAACTATCAGCGAGCATCCCAGATTTTCAACTGCTACATCTTGTAAGATTAACAAATCCTAAAATTGCTGCACACCTGGGACTTGCATCTTCAAATTTCCCCAGACGTCTCAGGACTTGCTCCAGTTTCAACCCAGTTGCACGAGAGTAAGTGCAAATTAGAAATGCTTCTGGGCCTCTCCTGATTTTATTCCGTGCAAATCTCTGTGTATGAGACCCAATGAGTAAGACAAATAAAGGCATCATTAATTCTGGAGGAATGATTTGCGAGCCACCGTAATTGTACTTTTCCATGTTTCTTCAGACGGAGGCATGACCTGAAAGTAGTAGCTTTGACCCCCATCACGAAGGACGATGTGGGTCATCAAGTGTGCATAGTCTTAGTGTTAGTGATTAACCCTCTTTGGATGAAGCACGACTGCTAACCGTAGTTATCCAAATGTCCTGTCAATATCTCTTGCTTACTGATTAGGTTTGATGTGGTCCTCTCAGATAGATTAGGGCACAGCTTAATTTAACAGCATATCAGTGCAGTTTGCCTCCATTTACACACCCTTTTAGTGCTACCGATAAGAAGTTCTGGTGATTATTTTTTTCTAGGCCTTTCAGAAGATTCTCCCCTCCCATATGGGAAACTTGGGACTGCAAAACTACCTGGAGCTCCGTTTCTGCATGGAAGTGGGGAAAGGTTTTGTGTTAGGAATGTCTCCTTGATTCCTAGTGGTGGCCCCCTCTGAACAATTCTATGCTAAGGCTACCATCTCTCTCAATGTCTATAAACTGGTTCTTTTGAATGATCACTACCTGGTGAACAGAAGTTTTGTTATTTGGAGTTCTGCAGTCATTAGTTTTCTGGAGAATTTGAAGTCGTAAAACAAGAGAGCCGCTTAACTCCAACAATGTTTTATTTTTATTTTTCTGTCCCACTGGAAGACGGATACCGTTTCGATCATTTGTAATCCTTATTTCGTTCATAATCCAAAATGATGTCTTGCAGGCAGACTTGAGCAGACGTTCTCATCCCGAGTTTCGTGTTTCTTTTCAGAAACCCTATCATCTCCCACTGCCTGGTCCTCATTTATTTTGTTGTTTTACGTGTTATGTATGAAATGGCCGTTGACATACTTATCTTTGGAGAAGGCGCTTTCTGATGAGACAAAGCTTTCAAAGCAGTCCTGCGGAATGGTGGATCACACGTCAAATTGGGACTCCATATTTTAGAGTTGTATTTTTAATCCTATAATCAATGCTTCTGTGTTTCAACGCATTGCTGGTGCAACTGTCGTTGTTGCTGCACAGCATCGAATTTGCTTAATTTCTTTTCAGCTTTTCGTATGAAATTCTAATTTTGTGCATCTTCACAGCATCTGGAAACACTGTACATGGATTTGGTATCAAGGTGCACGGGATTACATAATGGGCCTGATTTACAGAAATGTTTTCAAAAGGACATTCACATTTTAAAACAAGTTTGTTAATCAGGCCCTAAGTCTCTACTTCCGTAAGTTTCTATAAAGGATTTTACAGATGCTAACTGGCGGCAAGTTATCAATTGATTTAGCAAAGTGAATACATGGGGAGAAGAAGCTGAGGAGCGTGTTAGCCAAGCCTGTAATGCAGACAGGGGTGTGCCGGCTGAACATATGTATCATCGTCCTCAAGGTGCTTGCAAATTAAAAAAAGAGCTAACCTTTATTTCATTTGGTTGACACAGTACTCGCACAGCAGAAAAATTAAGCAGCCACCAAATACAAGATAAGGTTACGTTCCTTCAGAGAAAATGTTTTGTTTTTCTTTTCTTTTTCTCAGAATCGATAATTTGATTAATATATGTGTGAAATAAATGAGCACGTCTTTCGTTTCCTAAACATTGCACACTAAACAGTTGATAATACATTATAAAATCAATGAAGAGAACATATGAATGCTCTGTATCTCTGGTTAACTACCTTTCACATTTTTTAGATGTGAAAAAAAACTTCATCTTTCTGCAAGAAGGAAAAATAAACTTACAATATGCATAGAAATGACTTTGTTGTCTGAAATTGCACTTACATGATGCCAGAGTTATTTTCCCTAGTTTTCATTGTTTGATAAGTGCCTTTTCAGTTTTATTTGACATTCAATATATCTATTTATATTTCTAATGAGTTACTATTTAAATTGTTTTGTATAGTGCAGCTATCACCATTCATAGCAACTGATGACTTGGGGAGGCCTATAAGAATACATTGCAGTAGGTTATGGATAGCATCACGTTTAACTCTTTAACGGCTAAATTGTTAGCAAAAGCAACTGCTAGCTGACAAGATCTGAGATACAAGAGACAGCTTAAGACCGAATATCCTGATATGTAAAAGGACCAAGCACTTTGTCCTTTGCACCACTTAGTTGCATTCGATTATGGCACATCCACTAATGCATAAACGTGAGACACACTTTGAAATTGTCAAATATAGGTTGTATGCATCAGGATCACTTGGGTTGCATTGGTAAATTTTGCAACCCAAATGATTCCAAGAACTGTTAAAATAGAGGAAACATTTAATTTAAACAAAAAGAAGGTTTTCTAGGGGTTTTCAAATACTTTGAAAGACCAAAATGAACATTTGAATAACCCTGCAGTCAAAACGACACTACTGTCCCCAGAGGTGAAGGGAGGTAGGGTCACTGCAAGAGTGTGATCAGTAAAATGTGATTAATTCCAGTCACTAGGCTGGTCTGAGACACCAAATAGGGGATAGTGTACTGGCAGCAGCTAATACATGAAGTTGGTGAATGCCACAGATAGATCCAGAAAGATCAGCACTGTAATGCTACTGGCATCAGCTGCCATACCAAAGTTGTTGAGTACACTGATTAAGATTATGATCAACCTTGTTCCCATGCCTGTTCAAAAGTAAAAAACCTGCCTGCTGGTTGTTCCATCAGCCAGATGCCTCCGCAGGTTCCTTCACCACCACTCACTCTAAGAATTTAGCAGGATTCTGAAGCTGAGATATCACTCAAAATGTTCTCAGTATGAATAGTCCTAGATTTTATTTTTTGTTTTAATGTAAGTGTATCTCCACGGCCTTTTTTTTAGGTCAGATGGAACCTGGCCAGAAGATCAGGCGAGAATGAATCTGGAACCAGTTTAATCAGTTTTGCTGGGCAAGGGTCAAAAGGAGAAACCTATGTTCTGCAGCGTTGGCTCAAGATTTTTTTTTTAATGAGGCAACAAAGAAGTGATAGTTCTGAGTTATTACCAATAGTAGATAAAGGTGAGTCCCAAGAGTTATGAGGAAGGGAACTTTCATATAAGACCTTCAAATGGCCCAATCATCAGAGTGATTGCACTTTTAACTACTTTGGCAGATACTTGGTAAAGTGCAATATAAAATATCTCCTTAGATTAATAGTTATCTAGATTAATTTTACAGAAAATAAATTATATGGGTAATTCATAGAATCCGGTGCACAAGTGGCGCATGAGGCTGGTGCACAGTGTGCGCGTGCGGCAGTCTGCGCCAGCCGCGTGCGCCAACATCCATTTCCGCGCACACAAAAAAGCATTGAAAACATTTATGGAACTATATATACAGGAGGGCAACAAAGCAGCCGCTTCCAGCTCTAAGTGATCATGAAAGCATCCCTTAACAGAAAGTTCTGCTAGAACAAACACTTACTGACACTGCTACCCCACAGAATTTGCAGGAATTGAATTATACTTATACTTTACTTTACTTTCTCATTTATACTGTGCAACCAGTACCCGGAGGCTTAAGGGCACACATGTAACGGGCTGGACAACAACAATACAAATGGGGGAAAAGATAGTTCTCAGAATGGGCAAAGGATTGGGTGAACAGGCACAACCAGGAGGTTAGCATAATAATAATGTTTTCAGTTTATTCTTGAACATGTCCGTTGGTTTGGCCTCTTGTAAATCTATTGGGAACAGGTTACATGCAATTGGGGTGGCTATACTAAAGGCTCCCTTAAGGGCTTTACTAGTTTTACATTGGCATATTTTCAATTGTAGCTGTTATTTGATCTAAGAGACCTTGAATTCTGTTTCTTCACTATGCATTCCCTAAGGTAGGCTGGCATCCGACCCACAGAACATTTATGGATTACCAGGAGAATTTTCAATTTTACTATTGCCTGTACTGGCAGCCAATGGAGACTATGCCTTGCCTCTGACCCGTGGTCGCTCCATTTGAGATCCTAGATAACCCTATTCGCACCATTTTGAATGAATTCCAGGCGGTTATGTTCGGATGGAGGGAAGCTAACAAGGAGAATAGAACAGTAGTCTATTTTTGAACCTCTTATGGCTCTCGCTATTATCTCAGCATTGTTTTGCGTGATAAACGGGCAGTGGTGTGCAAGTAGTTTTATATAATTAACTGATGCAGATATCAGATTGCACACTTGTGCCTTCATGTTTAGATTTTGGTTCAATATTATACCTAGTGTTTTCACTTTCCTCTGCACCTCTAGCTTGGCTATGGTGAAGCTGTTAAACATAGGGCCTAACTTAGCCCGCTTGTTTTCCATGCCAAGCAAGGCCATTTTGAACCATCCAAGTATGGATGAGGTCGCTGTCCAGTCATAGTTTCGAAAAAAAGGATCGAATGCCCTTTTTTTTGGAAACCAAAAGGACCGAAAAAAATAATGTGAATGTTTTTTTATTTATTTATTTATTTATATATTTTTTAGTTTAGTATGCATAAAAACTTTTTTTTTTAAAAAGAAAACAGGGGGTTGGGGGGACCTCCCCATAAAAAAAATAAAATAATAAAAGCATATGTAACTTTTTTTCTGTTACTTTTGGTGTCGAAAAAAAGGCATTCAATCCTTTGTATTTCAAACAAGTCACCTACAACCGATGCGGTCATATACCTTATTGATGTTATTTTCATCTGTGCTATGTGACCCTGTTAATGGGATGACACATTTTGTGTCATCAGCATAGTTTGTAAAATGAATGCCGTTCTGAGCTAGGAGATCGGAGAAGGGAACCATGAATGTTATACAGGGACGAAGAAAAGCATGCCCCTTGAGGCACGTCATATACTAGCGATACTGGTTTGGACTCAGCTTCCCCACTGGCTACTCTACACTGCCTTTCGCTCCAGAAGGACCCGATCCACTGTGCCGCCTGTTCTGAAAATAAGGCGACATCCTTTAACCTGGTGGTTTAGATAGAGTGATCCATCAGGTCAAAGGCCGCATAGAGATCATGAGCAGAAAGACCTGCCCAATATCCATTCCTTCCAGTAGCTTGGACTTCAAGACAAAGATAGCCATCCCGGTCCTGTGGTATTTTCTGTACCTGGATTTAAACTTATTCAGGATTGGATGGCTGTTAAGATGTAAATGGTAATTGCCCTATAATTAGTCTGTGTAACTGGTCAAAGACATGGTTTCTTGTAATCCAGGCCTGTTAAGTCCTTGAGGGATGTGGCTTTTGGTAAATCATGAGTTCACAAATTTGGTAAGAGCAGATATTATCATATCTAAACACTCTTTAATAATCATAGCGGACCAGGGATCCCTCTTAGAGCTGGTGGCTTTAAGCATCCTGATGACCTTAGCCAACTCATCCTACGTGATAGACGAGAAATCGAATTGTTGCAGGGTATTCACCTTGGCTGTAATGTGTGTTATCTATCTCTGATTGCTCATTAAGTGTAAGTTTTTTAACCTCAATGCCTTTCTTGATTAATTCAGGTGTACTCAGCATTGCGACCTGGATAGAGGTACACCAGGCCTCATTTTTTAGCAGTTGTTCCTTGCTTGGTCCTGTTCGAACTTCCTGTTCTCTAAGAATTCTGAATAATTCCTTGCTGCCTGAACTTGAGTTGACAACTCTGTTAGTAAGCAGTTCTTTTTTTTTCTCTTAGAATTGCAGTTCAATAGATCCTAACCGATTTCTTGTATGATTCTAGGTTTATGGTATCCCCACTTTTTTTTCAGCTTTGAATTCTTGCAAATCTGCCGAAAACCATTTATTGCGCTTGTGTCCCTCCTGGCAGTATTTTTTCTTTAACGGTGCTAGCATCTCTGAGATACGATCAAAGGAGTTGAGGAAGGAACTGGTCGTCCCTTGCAATATCTTGGATTGGAGGATCTCTGTACACAGGTACATAATCCATGGTTTAAGAATGTCCGCAGTAGGCTTCGTGAAATTTTCTGCTAACTTCGGGACCTTGCTATTGCCCACTTTCCTTGAAAAGCATCCATTGTTGATCTGAAAATAGATGCAAAAATGGTTCGACCAAGGACAAGGCAAAACCTCTGGATCTGTGACATTCACATTATGGGCCGCAACCCAGTTGAGGGTGTGCCCTTTTGCTTGTGTAAGGGTTCTAACTAATTGACAGAACCTGAGTGTAGCTAACACAGCCTTCAAAGCATCAACTGTGGCATTCAAATCACTACCAAGCCAAAGGTTGAAATCACCCAAGATTAAACATGTCATGTTGGGTTGGAGCAATGGTAGTAGGCGATTGCCAAGCTGATCAGAAAAGTTGGGTGCTGCACCGGGAGCTCTATAAATCAGAAACATTTTAAGAGTGATTTCAGGGCTAATGCCAATCTTCACCACCATAAATTCCGAGCCTGTATGTCATCGACTTTGGGTCATCGTCAGGACTGATTTAAAGATCAAGGTGACTCCTCCGCCCCTACTCTTCCTTCTATCTTGTCTCAAGATGCTGCAGCCAGTGGGAAGAGCCAGCCCTAAAGAAGGGCCGGCTGCATTGTGGCTCTAGGTTTCCATAAGTGCAAGATGTCTATATTGATTTCCTCAATGTTTGTGGCTACCTCTAGAGCATGTTTGATGAGCAACCTATTTTTGAGCAACATTATATGTAGAGTGTGTGAGTGAAGCCTGTCAGTTCCCCCGATTTTATTTCAGGGGTATCCTGACTGGGCTCCTCCTCTGGGGCTGAGTTAATGTTCCTGTCATAAGTAACTGGGACTAAGTGCTGTGTGTAAGTATGGCTGGGTACTCCAATAGCGTGCAGCATCCCCAGTAACTCCGGGGTCTATCCTTCCCAGGCTACCAGCGCACCCCACTCCCCGTGGGCCTTGAAAGCAACCTCACCGGGGGATAGGATTAGAAGACACAGGGAGTGACGAAGGGATAACATCAGTGGGGACAGTGCTAGACCTAACAAATCCCTATGGTATGTTGGCACTTCGCATGTTGACTGTTCTAGAACTGCTTCGTAGCATGAATGAGTGGCTATTGATTTCCAGTCTTGTTCCGGCGGCATTTGTAGCTTCCCTAACCTCAATAAAGCCCATAGTGCAACAAATTATCTCACACACGTACAGCAAAATACTGTGCCTCCTTCACTGCCCTTTCCAGAAAATGTAGATTTGCATGCACGTTAATGGCATGTTTGTTTTCAATCACACAATAAGAAACACATGTAAAATACAATGCAGGTAACAACAGCTGCTATGATAAAAACAAACTTAGAAGGTAGATAAGAATGCTATTTAAAATAAAGATTGACAGCGTTATGTTAAATAACAATTCCCTCATATAAGATCCCTACAGATTCTAACATGTAAACGTACAAAAACTGCCCAGTTATAAAAATGCAACAATCTGGCCTGTACCCATGATACACCACTAGAAGTACACAAACACATGTTCAAATGAATTCCTTTAAACGAGGACTGGACCAGCTATACCAATCCATACTAGATAGAGGCGCTGGTACCACACAAACTGCATCCTATGTTCAAAAAAGCACTGTATCCATACACATTACAGATAACGGAGAAATGTACATCATCACTAGGGATGCTCACAGGTGGATTTCAGATGTCTCTCTCTTCCCAACAGAGATCCATGACACTTTTGTCCAGTATTCAGAAAAATGTTTAGCAAGTTATGGCTGAATATGAATGTCTTAAAAGGAAATTGTGTTGTGCAGCAGATATTATGAAGATATGTAAAGGCACATTTGCTAATGATGCCGCGCCAACTTCACTGTCCCTCGACCTAGCTTTGCTCCTAAGCAACAGGTTCGAGAACCCTACTGCAAGATTACCAAGGAGAGAGATACCCCTGCTCTTGTACCACAGAAAGAGGAAAGAGCCGATGGTGACACACCAGCAGAGACTATTGCTGCGCATAAATCTCACAATTTGTACATGTCCCCTTCTCAAGACTGGAAGTTAACGCCCTGAAACAGTCCATCCCCGACATTTGAAAGAATCCCACAGGATTTTATAAAGAAGTTGAGTCCATTTTAAATTCCTCTGTCTTCACTTTGAGGGAGATTACGTCCAATGTATGGAAACAGATCAGAACCATAGACAATGTCACTGAATTTTGCTACACATGGGTCACCCTTGTGCAGGCCGCCTCAAGAAAGTATGCATGCGAGAAACCTCTGCAAATCATACTGGTGTTACCTAACAATATTGTTAAAAAACATAAGTTGTTGGTGCGGGAGAAAGCGATTATTTGTGATAAATTGACCACTTGCATGCAAGGGAAAACAGAAGGGGCCACAGAATACTTTAATAGATTCAGATTATAGCAGTCACTATAGCAGTCACGATTTGAGTACTGAACCAGGGAAATAATACGTTTGTACGTGCACTATTGCGTGACATTTAGTCTCAAATCACTGACTCAGAGAGTGCCTGGCAAACTAAGACACCATCCGAAATCCTACATATGTCCCGGTACTATGAGAATAAAGTGAATAGTGAGAGGGAGATGATTGAAAAGAAAAAAAGATGATTTAAAGACTAGCATGCTTTTGCAGCAAATTGTAAGAGGACAGGGAGGAGTGTATGCCCAACCCAGAGGACAGTTTATTCCACACACAGGAATAATGAATGTAAACCAGTGTGCCTATTGTAAACAAGAAGGCGATTGGAGGACACAATGTCCTCTCCTCCAGCAGAAGGCAAATGGAATGTCAGGAAGAAGGCAGAGGGCATGAAACAATGGCATGCAGGGCCCAAACAGAAGTCAGTTCTCCCAGAACCAGCAGTATGACAATAATACAGGAAATCAAGTTGGGTAACTAAATACTCGCAGTGCAAGCATTTTTGTCAATTCCCACACTTAATTTTCTGAGGATTGCACATGATACATTATTTCACTAGGACAGCCCGAAGCAGGATCTGAAACCCACTCCTATCCCCATAGACCAGAAAGGACCCTACATAAAAATGAAAGTTGGGGATAGGGTGCACACTTTTCTAGCGGACTCTGGAGCTCAAACATGCTCCATTGATCACTCAACGGTTCCAGATATCCCCCTGCAAGGGTAACAACATGTATTTGTAGGGTTTTCTGGTTTCTCAACTGGTGCTCATTTCTCTATGACCTTTTACTGACTCATGTCCCTTTCTGTTAACGACCAACTGCAGTAAAATTCTGCTGTGACTGAACTTATTGAAGGAGTTACACATGCAGTAATTTACTGCTCTCCTGTTGGAGTTTACTTAACCATTTCCCCCCGGCGTCTTTGCCTTTACCCAGTGAGCTGCACCAAGTACCTACATATCTGTGGGCAATCAATGACAATGATGTTTGAATTTTAGATGTTGAACCAGTGTGCATAGTGTGAAAAAATGGTGTCACATTGCCTTGTAGTCCCCAATATAACGTTTCAGTTGAAGGAGAGCAAGTGCTTAAAAGTATTGTCTCTGACCACGCACATTAAGGTGTCATAGAGGAAATTTCTGGTAGCACATGTAAATGCCTGATTTTACCTGCTTACAAGAAAGGTGACAATGCATTACCTTACCGTTTCATAATTGACTTGAGCGGTATTAATAAGGTTGTTTTGCCCCAGTTTCCCATTGTTCCTTACACCACTACCATTCTAATGATGGTCCCTGCTCAGGCTGCTCATTTTTTGGTTATCAATTTGAAGAATGCATTTTTTAGCATACCCATACAACCAGATAGAAGGCATTTGCTTGCCTTTACTCTTGGGGGAATGTTTATTTACTTTCACCAGGATTCCACAGGGGTGCAAAGAAAGCCCAACATTTACAGTAGGGATCTCAAGGAACAGCTATATGCAATAGAATTACCTTCCTCTTGTATGCTAATACATGACATAGATGATTTGCTTATCGCTGCATATTCAGAGAGTGCTTGTTACGAGGGTAATATACTGTTGTTAAAACATTTAGCTGACAATGGACATAAGGCATATTTGAAAAAATTACAATATTGTCAACAGGAGGTCTCCTACCTAGGTTACCTCCTGTTGAAGGAGGGTAGCTACCTTTCACTTGAATGGGTACAAACTATCTCTGATATGTCTGTACCAAACACTCAGAAAGATGTTAGGGCTTTTATTGGGATGGCTTCCTATTGCAGGCAAAACATCCAGTATTGGGCACACTAAACTTCATAAGGAGTTTGTATTTTTTGTGCATGAAAAAGATAGTTGTGCTTTGGCTGTTTTAACGCAAGAACATGGGGGAAAGAGCAGGCAATGTGGCTATCTTTCCTCCATGTTGGACCCTGTTGCATGCAATTATTTAAATCCGGCTGAACGTTTACCTCCTATAGACAAGGGCAGTACCAATGATACCAACCATGATTGCATCTATTAACAATACATGTATGTATTGTGCCTTCAGCCATACATAGACTTTTTACACAGTTCTTTTTACAGTAAAACAAAAGCAAAGGAACAAGAAAGAGGCAAACATCAGGTTGTTACAACTTGTTCGATTGGGGGTAAGGAGAAGAGAAGAATGTTCATGTCATGGTTTCTCTTGCAAGGCAATTTGTATAAAATGCATTTCATTTAACAATTTCAGAAGTTCTATTGATAAGAAGATGTCCTTACCAGCTGTCAGCTGTGCCAAAAGTCAATGGTGTTTAGTCACTCAATGTGTTAAATAAATCTAGCAAAATATTTCACTCTTACCTGAAATGTGGCTCTCCAAGTTATTAAAAGGTGTCTTATTTTTTGGGTCTACCCTTCACCACACAAATCACATTCCCCTTCTTTGTGTTCTATATATTGCCATATTCTCTCGTTGTCATTTGTTTTCACCAGATTTAAACGAAAGCCCAGAAGTTTGGCATGCCATTTGGGATTTGGAAATCTTCTTAAGTGTGGCAGTACTTATGTACCTGATCTCTCTCATACGCTGATTTTTTTGCACTTTTAAGATTGCAAAATTAGGCTCTAGTTGTGATCCAATTGGTTCTCAATAAAGCTCGCTTTACTTTGTCTGGGTTTGTTATCAAGATCTCACTTGTAACTTTGTTAAATTTGCAGGCTCTAGGATTAATGTCCATCCTGTACAGTATTGCTGGTATCATTTTCTCATTATAGAACTTTAACAAGGCTAAGACTGAGAATCTGCATAATGACTTCAATAGTTTTTTAGTTGGCTTATGTATTGTGTGGTTTTTGAATCTAGTTCATCAGTCAGATCTTGTAGCAACTGGAATGTTCTAAGATTGAAGCCTAGGTATTTTATTTAATTAATTAATTTATTTATTTTTTTACAATCAGCAGGATGGGTTTGTTCCTACACCATGTAGGTGCTTTTTTGATTGTTGTCCAGAAATCATTATGTTACATTTTTAAGGATTAATTGTTAGCTCATTTGCACCAGCATACTGTTCCATGGCCTTTATTAGATGTTGTAATCCAACAGGAGTGTGATCAGTTAAGGCTATGTCATCTGTGTACGCTAGAAAGTGGACACGGCTTTTACCTATGTTAGGGCATAAAAGCGTATCTGCTAGCAGGAAATCCATCAAGTCTGCTAGGTAAAGAATAACAAGGAATGCAGCTAGAATACACCTCTTTTTTTACCCCATTTACAGTGGATATTTTGGGTAAAAGTTCTCCTTTTAGATTTAATATAACTTGAGAGGTGGTATGTTGATGGAGACCTATTATGATGGCAAGCATGCCTTCTGGGATGCCCCATGTCCTAAGTGTGAACCACAATTAGCACTATTCACTAAGTCGAAGGCTTTTGTGAGGTCAATCGGAGCAATGCATGTTGGTTTATTTTAAGACATGCACTTAGGTATTTTACGTTGTAAAGAATCAGGCCATTAAGTGTTGTAGAGGCTCCCTTGTAGAATCCTGTTGGTTGTCTAGCAAGAATGTTTTTGCACTCTGCCCATTTCTCTAGATCTTTGAGCACTAGGCCTGAGAAAATCTTGCTGACATGATGTGATATAATATGATATTTTATTTATATTGCGCCCAAACACATATGAAGGACAAAAACAACGATCTTTCTAGGCCCATGGCATTGACAATGTGCAGGTGCATGGGGGAAGGGAAGGGGAAAAGTGCAAAGGGGAGGGGAGGACTGGAAAGTGCTGAACATGTAATCAAAACAACTACAAATAGAGCTGACAAGCTGGTGGTAAGTGTGAGCATAAGGTGCTGACAACGGGTGTCAAATAAGTGCAAGAAGGGGACTGTAGAGTTGCAGATACAGACCCAAGTGGAAGGGTTACCAGGAGGCAGTGCAAGTGTGCAGTAGGGTAGGCTGGGATACGGGTCCAAAATCAGAGGGTACCCAGGTGCCAAGTGCCTTAAGCAGAAAGAGATCAGCAGGGGAGAGGAACAGCAGAGGCAGAGACAAAGAGGAAGGTCTTGAGGTTCTCCTCAAGTTTCAGGGAGGCAGGGAGGCTGTTCCAGAGGGAGGCTCCAGCCAAAGAAAGAAATATACCTCCAACGTGTTGGATGGAGAAACAGCTGACCCTGAGGGAGTTGGAGGTGGAGGAGTGAAGATATTTCCAAAGGAAGAGTTGAATGTATTGCTGACCCAGGCCTCAGAATGCCTTGTGGACAATGCAAAGGGTCTTGAAATGCATCCTTGCATCCACTGGGAGTCAATCAAGAGATTTCAGGGCTGGAGAGATACGATCCCTGGGCTTGAGGACAAGGACAAGTCTTGCAGTCTTTTTCTGGATGAGTTGCAAAGGGCTGAGAGTAGAGACAGGACGATTTAGAAAGACGATGTTGCAGTAGTCCACCTTAGAAAGAACCAGAGCACTAGAGACAGTGAGCTTCTGGGAGAAGAAGAGGGAAGGAAGAATACCTCTGAGGAGGTGCAGATGATAGTTTGACTTCTTAGTGATGTCAGAGATGTGTGTGTTGGAAAGCAAAGCGTGGAGTTGAAGATGACCCCAAGGTTCTTACCTTCACAGGTGAGAGCAGCGAGAGGACCAAGGGAGGCCTGCCAGAGACTGACAGGAAAGGAAGGAGTGGGTGTGGCAAAGAGGAGGATCTCAGTCTTACTGGCATTTAAGCAGAGGTTGTTGGTGGCACATCCCTCCTAGATAGCAGACAGAGAGTCAGAGATGAGAGAGTGACACAAGGTGGCAGAGGGGAGCCTGAAAACAAGCTGAGTGCCATCCGGATAGCACTGGGAAATGGCACAGAGAGCAGCAATGTGGTGGGCGAGAGGGGCCAGGTGTTGGTTTAAAAGCCAGGGAGAGAGGTTAGACCCCTGGGGAACACCACAGGTAGAGAATGAGATAGAGGAAAGGAAGGACCCAAGTTGGACCTGGGAGGGTCAGTTAGAAAGGAAGAGAGACAGCAAGGACAGAGCCTGATCAGTGATAATCAGGTTATCATGGAGTCGGTTGAGCAGGATGGTATGGTTGACCATGGCAAAGGCAGAAGAGAGATCAAGTAGGATGAGGACACATGGGCTATTATAATTAAGGTTGGAGAGCAGGTTTTCACAGATGTACAGGAGAGCAGTTTCTGTGTTTCTGGCTGCTCTGAAACCAGATTGATAGTCATGGAGACAGCCAACAGAATCGGTGTGAAGATGAAGGTGGGAGATGGCCATCTTTTCCAGGAGTTTTCACAGGAAAGGAATAATAGAGATTGGGTGATAGTTAGCCAGAAGGGAGGGGTCTGCAGTGAGTTTCGTGAGAAGCGGGTGCCAAAGAGAGTGCTTCAGCAGGGAGGGGAAGGCTCCAAAGGTGAAGGAGTGGTTGCAGAAGTCAGCAGGGCAGGAGTAAGGGTGTCAATATGGTCCTTGATGGTTTTGAATGAACAGAAAAGAACCTGTTTTGAAGGGACTTTCATAGATCGGACCTGTCTAGAAATGTTCAGAGGGGAGAACAGAGGAAAGGAAGAGAAAGAGGGAGAGGAGGCAGCCGCACAGTGCCTGATGTGGCGAAGAGAGAAGAAGAGGAGAGGATGAGATGGTGGATAGGATGTCCTGTGTTTTAGAGATTAAATGACCAGGGCTGTGCAAAGGGTCTGGGAGGGGATAGGAGAAGTAGAGACTGCAGCAGGATTAGCCAGCTCATTGCAGATTTTAAAGCATTTGGCTGAGTTGTTAGATGCTGCAGAGACGTGGGCTTGGATGTTAACTCTCTTCTTTTCTTAGTGCAGACAGAGAGACTGTATTGCCTTTGGAGCACGCAGCAGGCCAGTTTGCCAGAGTACACACAAAAAGCCCGTCATTTTTTCTCAGCCACACTAGACTTGTGTTTAAGGGTGATTAGGTCAGAGTCGTACCAAGAGTTGCCATTGGCTTTGGACTTCAAGGGGATCCTCATAACAGGGGCAAGGACATTGAAAGTGTGAGAGATAGCAGACTGGAACATGGAAAGGGCAGTGTCAGCATAAGAGTCAGCCAGATGTGGAGGAGAGGGAGACAATGTGGCAGCAAAAGCCTCGACTGACACACATTTCATGGACCGAATGACCAAGATGGTAGCTGGCAGTGCTAGAGCGGGCTTGCCCTCCGGGGTAGAGAGGCAGAGATGGGAGGAAAGGAGAAAGTGATCACTCCAGAAGAAGAGAATGGTGAGAGGGTTAGAGAATGAGAGGTCAGCGGTGATGAGAACATCCAGAGTGTGCCCTACAGAGTAAGTCAGGCCAGAGCAAAGAATAGAAAGAGAGAGAGAGAGCCGCAGGTGTTGCGAAAGAGTACGGAAGAGGGTCTGGAAGCATCCAGGTGGATATTGAGGTCTCCAAAGAGGTGGAGTTGAGTGGTCAATGCCAGGAGGGAGGAGGAGAAGTCAGCCTACTCAGAGAGGAAGGAGGTAGTGTGACCAGGTGGCTGTCACAATCCAGAAGGACTAAAGGATGCTAGTTGATGGGGTCCATTCTATCTCCCTTTTTATAAATAGGAATGACAATGGCTTGTCTCCAAGATTCAGGATATTGTTTTAAAAGAGACCATGGGGGTCATTCCAAGTTGGGCGGTAAGGGTTTACGGGCACCGGTAAGGATGCCGGTGCCGGTAAACCCTCACCACCCTATTCCAAGGTACCTTAGCGGGTCCCAGCAGGAACAGCTGGTCTGACCAGCCGTTCTCTGCGGGTCCCATTAAGGGACCTTGGAGCTAATAACAGGCCCACAATGTGCGGGCCTGTTATTTAATAATAATTTGGCATTTTTATATAGCGCTACGAACCCTCAGGTATCTGAGCGCTGCTTATTATTACCCACGGTGTGTGGTGCTCATTTATCGACCTCGGAAGGATGAAAGGCTGAGTTTGGCCCTGCCGGGATTCGAACCTGCGTTAGCAGGCTCTGCACGGGTGTCAAAGCGAGCGCTCTACTCGTGTTCCGCATTCCCAATGAGCCCTATGGGGGCAAAATGTGAATAAGGAATGGTTTACTGAATGGGGACTTACCGGGTCCTCCAAGGTCGGAATGACCTGGTAAATCCCCATTCAGTCAGACATGACCCGGACCCGGGTTTGGAGGAAGCCATGGCGCTAATAGCGCCATGGCTACCTCCAAACTTGTAATGACCCCCCATGTAAAATTCTTGACCAAGTTGTTATATCGGATATTAAGATCATATTCATTAGATCTTTGGGGGCGGTGGCCCAAGATCTCAATGATTTAATAATGAGATGCTCAATTTCATCTTTGGATATGATAAGGGTCCAGTTACTTTTGTCCTTACTAACGGTTAGGTCTAAGATTGATGTTTTAGAGGTCTCACTGAAAAACTCTACCCACATGCTGCCTGAGATTGTGGACGATTGCTGCATTGCTTGGGATAGAGTTTCGCCATTAATTGTCAGTCATAATTTCTTGATTGTGTCGGTAATATTGCTTGAAGCATGACTTGTCCATCACAGATGTTACGTGTTATTCTCTGCGTTCGTGACCAGTGTTGATACTTTTTGCTTATTTCTTTTTTTTATCTATAATGTTTGTTTTTATTTAGTTCTTCTTTTTGAGTGATCGTATATTTTTATTGAGCAGTTTTTTTTTCTAATGTAGGTTTCTTCGTCAAAAGAATGTGCATAGGACTTGGATTTTAAAGTCTTTTTGCTTGTGGAAAATATAGATCACATAGGAATTCGACATATCTACCAGGGGCACACAAGTTCTTTATTTTCGGATTCATGGCCATGTTCTACTATATGGCTTAATTTGGAGTTACATTTTTTGCCTTGGTTTGTGAAGCTTACTACTCAGGTCCCTTTGTTGGACACTTGAAGGCTGTGACAATACACATTATTGATAGGTAAGCTTTCAAGAAAGAAGCAGGCCTGTACAGATTTATGGTCACTATGTTTCATATATACAACTTTAAACTGCATACAGTAGTGAAACATTTCTGCCAACACTGTGATATAATCAATTGTGGAATCAGCCTTTCCATTCGGCCATGTAGAGGTAGGGACCAGATCATTACACATATTGCCATTATGAATCATCAAATCCAGTTGCAGAACAGAGTGTCCCACAATTCTCGGTTAGATATATTAATACTAGATTGTGATGTTTGTCTAACAATGGGAGAACAATATGCATTAAAATTCCCTTCTAGTATGATGAGATCATTACCAAAGGTGATGTTTACTTCAGTGAGAATGGTAGAAAGGTCATCAAGAAATTACAGAATACCTTTGTTGGTCAGGTTCCAAGAAATGTTAATTGAAATCATGCCTCTTAAAGTTTTTCCCCATGTAACAACGCATTTTACAACAATAATCCCTTGGATATCACGGTTTATGCAACTGATGTCTTATTCTATGCTGTTTTGAATGGCTATAAACAGGACCCCAGATGGTCTGCGTCTGTGAAGGATGCATCGTAGGTTGGTAGTCTGTATATTAGTATGAATTTCAGGTTTGTTTTGTGATTTAATGATAGATGTAGGATTAAGGATTCACATTTATATATGTTTAATGGGTCTTCCAATTTGATAAGTGTATGTGAAACATTTTAACCTGTCAAATGTCCAATCAAAACTGTGTGAAATTAGATGATCCCATCCTAAGATCATTGTCAAGCGGTAGTCCTTAGAGTGGTCACGAGGGAAAGGAAAGGTCAATAGGGCTAGGTATTGTATAGAATCGCTGATAGAGCAACAAGGACTGCCCAATCAGCCAATGTGAATTGAAATGCATCTTGAAACATTGTTTACGACTTTATTCCACTTCTCACTATATAAGCTGCCATGTAATTACGTAATATTGAATGTTTTGTGGATTACTCACAGCTGCAGTTGCATGCAATAAACTTTTGTTTTTCTTGCTTCCATTCACTTTTATTGGCTAATTTTATTACTTTTATAACATTGATTTTTGGGCTTTACTCTACATCTGGTGACCCAATCAATGTGATTCCTAGGATTTTTCCAGATACTCAGATCATCTGCCACATACTCCTGACTAAGCACCACCTGCCTGTAGGGAGCAGAAAACTGCACAGACCACAAAGAGGCCAGGAAGCGCCCCATGATTGTCCAGAGGCTTCCATGATCCCTGAAGGCTGTGGCAATGCTCCCAGGTGTGCAGGCCTTCTTGAGCAGGAGAGACAGAATTGGAAGACCTCAGAAGGACATAGAGAGTGATGTGCACCTGACACAAGAACAACAGAAGGGAGAGTGAGTATTGGGATGAGAGTGGAATGTGTGAAGAGAAAGCCACCCGGTATAAACCTTTAGTGTAAGGTTTTGATTTTAGTAGAAACAGAGAGGGGTCCCGTAGGGAGGAGGGGTGACGTCACAGTAGTAGTAGTTGTGGATATTGTGTAACATCCCTCGAAGAGGAGGGAGGGCAGCACTGCTTAAACGAGAGTGGGAAGTACCGCAATAGTGAGGACTATATCTCTCCTTTCCAAGGTAAGGGAATTAGAGGAGGAACAATAAACCATTGTGTATATAAGTCTATAAAAGTGTTGATTTGTTTTACTATGTTGTATAAAGTGTAGAAAGAATAAGGTGGTATTTGATAAGGGGTGAGAGTAGTTTGGGTGAGTGTGGAGAGTGGGCAGAGTGTGAATAAAAGAACGTATTGGGGTGGGTAAGATATATTGGTCTGTTGTCGTGCAGAAATGCAGGATTTGTGGTTTGTGTTTTTTGTTGGGCAACTCAGGGGTACACCATAGGAGATTGTTTGTGGTTATATTTAGTGTTCTTGTTTATTGCGGAAGTTAGTTGTTGGCCATTACGTCGCTGTGATGTTGTGATGTTGTTATTGTTTAAATTGTGCACACCAGTGCAAGAAGCCCCTGACATATAGGGAATAGATAATCAAATATAATGAGGAATAGGAAACAGTGACCAAAGGGAAAATGTTTAAGGCTTGGCCAGCAAAAGGCATGAACTATAAGGGGATTATCAAACGCATGTATACACAGCTGTTATCAATTTAAGAGCGTAAAATGTTGAAAAGGAGGCACAGCATATTAGAACTCTGGAAGTTGCCCATTAAATATCCATTAGTATACTAGCCTGAATTTAATTGATAAAGAAAGACTAATTAAATAGATAATCAAGATAAATGCAAAGCAGCAACTACATTAAATGATTACGCTATATCCTTGGGTTCCAACTGATAAAAGTCTACAACAAATACAATCCATTTTTCTTTTATAAAATTGCAGTGAACATAACCAAATGTATATTTAAGGGGCAACTTGGATAAACGCATTACTATATTGATGAGTAATAGGAAATCCAATGGTAGGTATAAGGCTATGAGCAGAAAACTGCACAGACCACAAAGAGGCCAGCAAGTGCCCTGTGATTGTCCAGAGGCTGCCATGATCGCTGAAGGCAACGCTCCCATGTGTGCAGGCCTTCTTGGAGGAGGAGATACAGCGTTGGGAGACCTCAGAAGGACATAGAGAGCGATGTGCACCTGACACAAGAACAACAGAAGGGAGAGTGAGTATTGGGATGAGAGTGGAATGTGTGAAGAGAAAGCCACCTGGTATAAACCTTTAGTGTAAGGTTTTGATTTTAGTAGAAACAGAGAGGGGTCCCGTAGGGAGGAGGGGTGACGTCACAGTAGTAGTAGTTGTGGATATTGTGTAACATCCCTCGAAGAGGAGGGAGGGCAGCACTGCTTAAACGAGAGTGGGAAGTACCGCAATAGTGAGGACTATATCTCTCCTTTCCAAGGTAAGGGAATTAGAGGAGGAACAATAAACCATTGTGTATATAAGTCTATAAAAGTGTTGATTTGTTTTACTATGTTGTATAAAGTGTAGAAAGAATAAGGTGGTATTTGATAAGGGGTGAGAGTAGTTTGGGTGAGTGTGGAGAGTGGGCAGAGTGTGAATAAAAGAACGTTGGGGTGGGTAAGATATATTGGTCTGTTGTCGTGCAGAAATGCAGGATTTGTGGTTTGTGTTTTTTGTTGGGCAACTCAGGGGTACACCATAGGAGATTGTTTGTGGTTATATTTAGTGTTCTTGTTTATTGCGGAAGTTAGTTGTTGGCCATTACGTCGCTGTGATGTTGTGATGTTGTTATTGTTTAAATTGTGCACACCAGTGCAAGAAGCCCCTGACATATAGGGAATAGATAATCAAATATAATGAGGAATAGGAAACAGTGACCAAAGGGAAAATGTTTAAGGCATGGCCAGCAAAAGGCATGAACTATAAGGGGATTATCAAACGCATGTATACACAGCTGTTATCAATTTAAGAGCGTAAAATGTTGAAAAGGAGGCACAGCATATTAGAACTCTGGAAGTTGCCCATTAAATATCCATTAGTATACTAGCCTGAATTTAATTGATAAAGAAAGACTAATTAAATAGATAATCAAGATAAATGCAAAGCAGCAACTACATTAAATGATTACGCTATATCCTTGGGTTCCAACTTATAAAAGTCTACAACAAATACAATCCATTTTTCTTTTATAAAATTGCAGTGAACATAACCAAATGTATATTTAAGGGGCAACTTGGATAAACGCATTACTATATTGATGAGTAATAGGAAATCCAATGGTAGGTATAAGGCTATGAGCAGAAAACTGCACAGACCACAAAGAGGCCAGCAAGTGCCCTGTGATTGTCCAGAGGCTGCCATGATCGCTGAAGGCAACGCTCCCATGTGTGCAGGCCTTCTTGGAGGAGGAGATACAGCGTTGGGAGACCTCAGAAGGACATAGAGAGCGATGTGCACCTGATACAAGAACAACAGAAGGGAGAGTGAGTATTGGGTTGAGAGTGGAGTGTGTGAAGAGAAAGCCACCTGGTATAAACCTTTAGTGTAAGGTTTTGATTTTAGTAGAAATAGAGTGGGGTCGCGCAGGGAGGAGCGGTGACGTCACAGTAGTAGCAGTAGTTGTGGATATTGTGTAACATCCCTCGAAGAGGAGGGAGGGCAGAGCTGCTTAAATGAGAGTGGGAAGTCCCGCAGTAGTGAGGACTATGGGCCTCATCACACGGATGGCGTTAGGGATTTACCAGTACCGGTAAAATACCGGTACTGGTAAATCCCTACCGCCTTACTACGAGGTCCCTTTGCGGGTTGGGGGATTTAACGCCTGCTTTTTGCAGGCTTTAAAATCCAACCCGCTAAGGGACCTCGGAGCTAATTACGGCACCGCAAAATTGCGGTGCCGTAATTAGCACCTTTCCCATTCCCATAGAGCCCTATGGGGCAGAAATGGGAATGGGGAAGGGCAATGGCAGAAGGGGGATTTACCGCTCCTCCAACCTTGGAATGGGGCGGTAAATCCCCTTTCCGCCAAGGCGGTGCCGGTATTTTAGCGGCATGAGCCATGGCGCTAATAGCGCCATGGCTAATCCGCCTTCCGTGTAATGAGGCCCTATATCTCTCCTTTCCAAGGTAAGGGAACGAGAGGATGAACAATAAAACATTGTGTATATAAGTGTTTAAAAGTGTTTTTTTTATCTATGTTGTATAATGTGTAGAAAGGACAAGGTGGTATTTGATAAGAGGTGAGAGTAGTTTGGGTGAGTGTGGAGAGTGGGCAGAGTGTGAATAAAAGAATGTATTGGGATGGGTAAGATATATTGGTCTGTTGTCGTGCAGAAATGCACAGCTAGTTGGATTTTTGGTGTGTATTTTTTATTGGGCAACTCAGGGGTGCGCCATAGGAGATTGTTTTTTGTTATATTTAGTGTTCTGTTTTATTGTGGTAGTTAGTTGTTGGCAATTACGTTGCTGTGATGTTGTGATGTTGTTATTGTTTAAAATGTACACACCAGTGCAAGAAGCCCCTGACATATAGGGAATAGATAATCAAATATAATGAGGAATAGGAAACAGTGACCAAAGGGAAAATGTTTAAGGCATGGCCAGCAAAAGGCATGTACAAAAAGGGGATTATCAAACGCATGTATACACACCTGTTATCAATTGACGAGCGTAAAAAGTTGAAAAGGAGGCACAGCATATTCGAACTCTGGAAGTTGCCCATTACATATTCATTAGTATACTAGCCTGAATATAATTGATAAAGAAAGACTAATTGAATAGATAATCAATATAAATGCAAAGCAGCAACTACATTAAATGATTACGCTATATCCTTGGGTTCCAACTGATAAAGGTCTACAACAAATACAATCCATTTTTCTTTTATAATATTGCAGTGAACATAACCAAATGGATATTTAAGGGGCAACTTGGATAAAAGTCTTTCTATATTGATGAGTAATAGGAAATCCAATAGTAGGTATAACGCTATGAAGTAAGGATCCAAATTACATATTTTTCCGTTAATTACAGGCTGTAAATATGAAGAAGAACAGACTAGTACAAATAGGAACAGGAAATGCTAAGAATTTCTCACTCACAGCATGTAATACAGTGTGAGTCTCTTCAGGAATTGGGCAATCCATAAATTACTATGCACTAATTACAAAATGTTGACTAACAGGCTAAAGGGTATTTACACTAGTTGGTGAATTGCATGGGTTTTAATTGGGTGACGTTGTAATCCTGCACTTTTGACTTTGGTGTGTTGGAGAATGCCCTTAGAACAATGCTCATGAAAACTAAAGCTGTAATTCAGTCTCATAGAGATAAAATCCTGCACAAGGGTGAAAGATGGGTTGGATAATGATAACCATTATGATGAACAATAATGTCTATTTTGCTTTTTTCCCATTGTGATTTTCTTTTTTTTGTGGTACTGAAAATTGTTTAAATATAATGTATGATTTCATGCAAATCAAATGATGCTATTTGGCATGTTATTTGTTGACATATATCTGTATCAAAGACATGTTAAGAGAATGTGCCACTAAGAGTAGAATAGTCTTAAGAAAGACTGAAGGGTCGAAACATGTGTCGATTAGGTTTCTTTAAGGGCATACTGCACAGTTATACTACTAATTGTGAAGGTTGAAATTAGAGTTACAGTTTGTCATATATTGTTCTGTTTTTCATGCTAATGTAAATATATTCCCAATGATAACAAAGCTAGTAAACCAAGCACGTGGGGATTTGGAAACAACTTTTCAGAAAACAGAGGAAAGGTAACGAAGAGAAGAGAACGAGAGAGACCGTGCCCCATGATAAACGCTTATACATGGACAGCAGGGGAGGTATTGTTACAAATGAATAGAGCAGTCATTAAGGATGTAAAAATAGAAACTGAAGAAAACATGCAGATACTACGGAACATGCTACGTAGGGGACAGGATAAGCACACGTCTGATTATGTGTCAGAAGCAACAGAAAGTGCGAAGATTAGGAGGAAATGAGAAAGACTGGGAAAACGAGGGAGAATAGAGGGAAAGATGCTTAGAGCATGCCACTTATCAGTGGCAGTAGCCAGAGGTAGAAAACAAGGGTGCCTTGGCCGCATATGGTCAAAAATGATTTGATAAAGGAACTTCCCACCTTTACAATGGGCATGGGTATGTGGATCTATGTACTTGAAAAGCAAAAAGAGGGAGTCACATTAGCAGTGGGAGACAGAAAGAGCTTACTTGCCATCACATTAGGGGAACAGGCAAGCACCATTTGGGAAAAAAGCAAGGTACCCCAGGAGTTTGATTATAAAATGATGCACACAATGGGGCTCCATTAATAACTGCTGAACCTATGTATGGGATGCTCTGAGAAGGGTGTTCCCAGTCAAGCCTTACATAGGATCTATCATCGCACGCACAATGAGACTTGATGAAGACCCAGCCTTCTACCCACTTAATTCAGAAGATGTGGAGGGGCAAACAGGCGAAGCATGGGATAAAACCATTCCAATGTTCTATCATGTGTTATGCAGAGGTCTCCCAACAGAGGTACAAGCAGAGATACAATAGTGGGCATCCAAGCAAAAGGGTGGCGATAGGGAGAAATACAAGCATATCTAGTAAACTATTTTAAGCGAAGCATGAGAAAGAAAGAGAAAAGAAAGATCAAGCACAGTGAGCAGAAGCAAAGTTAGTGCAGAAAAAGCTAGCAAAGGTGAGAATGAAAGGAGCAGTGGTTATGAATAACACAGATGAGAGACAAGAACAGCAACCCATGAATGGGAGAACAGGTAATTTTTGGAAAAGATAGAAGAAACATGGGAGGGGTGAAGGAGCAATGGGCAATTCTCAGAAAGGGCAAGGAGGATTTGAAGGTTTAAGACCAAGATTCGGAGGGGCATGTTGGACATGTAGACAAGTGAGACATGTAGTGCAAGATTGTTGAAGCAGGCCAACCCTGCAATATCATCCAAGTGTGCCCCAAATCAGTATACAGCCTAAGAGTCATCTTAAAGGGCACCAGCATATGAGGGATATGCCCCGGGGTCTGCCGAACCACAACATCCAGGTTCAATGCAGATAGCAGCCCCCACATAGGGACGGCCCATATAGTACCCAACCCCGAATATCACACAGAATGTTACACATCAGGCACCTTCACAAGCTACCACACCACTAAGGGAGCAGAACACACTGCTGTGAGGGACAGCAACACATTATACAGGAGCAAGTGTCATGGGAGACAAAGTATTCCCGCTCCTGCGGACAAAGATGTATTCACATTAACCAACAGAGAGCCCTGGCGTGTTATACATGTCATATCATATCATGTCCAGGCATATAAATCACCCTGTACCCAGAAAAGTAACCTAAGGTGGGAGTGAAGATAGGAGACAGGATGTTCACCTTCATTGTGGATACACAAGATACAATGTCCTCTATAAAGGAAGGAAAGTTTCATTTGACCAAACAAATGTATGGACATGCAGGGATGCTCTGGGTTATAACAAAGGTTCCCTTCACAGAAGATTGATACATCACCATAGGGACATGGGAAATGTTAGCACCATCACGGTACAATACAGATACATCATTAAACCTACTGAGTAGAGACCTATTGAGTAAACAAAACATGACCATTTGTTTTCACAGACAAAAGAATAGCATGATCCACACCAGGCATGCACTACACCAGAGAAGCTGCCATAGTACAAGCACTAATGCAATACGAGCACTACCAGTAAACAAACAGATGTTCATGTATGCAATGACAGTCCTGATTGGATGGCTCCCAGGAGTACAAAACATGATATTTTGCTTGCCAGCGTAATTTCTATTTAGACCCCCAGTCCCACAAGAGAAGGCACCAGGAAAATGTTCACTTTACATATAAATGCAGTGATCACCAGAAGAGACCCCATTATTCTTGCAGGTGCAGATGACGAAGGAATAGAATGACACACAGTATTATGTATAGACCCCACATTTACATTGAGAGAAATAACTGATGAGCATGTATGTGCAGACACAGAATTAGAATGGACAATATTTTTGCATTGTGTATAACCTGTCACATGGTAGTACAACACAGAGAGGTACAACAGACTATATCATTTGCAACAGCACAACCATCACAACTGTGTGAGAACTTGGCAGCAGTGCCCAGTCAACTATGGACAGACAACCCCCATGATGTTGGATTATTGAACAGCATAGGAGCAGTGAAAATCAAAATCAAACCAGCTGCAATACTCCCCAGAGTTAAGCAGTACCCACTATACAGAGAAGCAGATGTGGGAATATAGGACACAATTACAGCATTAATTGAGCAAGGCATCATAGTACCATCCACGTCACCATGCACCACGGACAAATACCCAGTGAAGAAAGCAAAAGGCTCATCATGGATATCCATACAAGATCTCAGGCTTCTGGAAAAAATATAGTAGAAGCAGACTTTCCATTAGTGCCCAACCAATTTTCTATACTCTGCAAACTTCATTTCAGATGTCACATACTTTACAGTGATATACCTCGAAAATGCATTTTTCTCTGTGTCCTTACACTCAGATATGAAGTTTCTTACACTATTTTCCTACCATCGATACACATGTTTACCATGGGGCTGCTATGAGTCTACTAGTGTCTTCAACAGCGTCCTCCAGATGGACCTAGAAAACCTACAGATGCCAAGCACAGTGCTGCTGTACGTTAATTATTTGCTAGTATGTTGCACCCCAGAAGAGGAGTGCAGGGAAGACTCAAGCAATCTTCTACAACTCCAAGCAGGAAAAGGATAAAAAGCTGAGAAAGAGAAATTACAGTATTGCCAAAAAGAAGTAGTCTATTTATGGCTAATACTTTCCTCAGCAGGGAGAAGAGTGACACCAGACAGAGCCACTGTAGTCAGAAACACACCACAGACCAATACTGTAAATAGAGATGCAGCAATTCCTAGGGCTGTGCAATTACTTTAGGACATGGATCTTTGACTATTCCTCAGATGTCAGGCCCTTGCTACAAGCACTTAAAGGAACTCTTCAATGGACAGCCAAGATGACAGAATGTTTTGATGATCTAAAATCAACAATAGCCAATGCCCCAGTGTTAGCAACACCACATCACAACAATCAATTATGTTTCCATACATGAAGCCCATTTATTTTGCTACCCCTGGATCATATTCAAAAACATTCTCAGAGAAGTTGTATAAACACATCTAGAACAAAAACTGATTGATAAAAATCTATCCAAAAAGGGTGTCAATAAAAGTGCACTGTTTGCATGAAAAACGTTTTTATTACATGCACATATGTCCAGGAGTGTCAGTCAGTCCCATAGAAATGAAAACTGAAATCACGCTTGACACACCCAAGTTTTAAGGTTACATTTTTCACAGTGAAAAACTGCAAATGAACATAAGCAAAACATATCAGATACAGCATAATACCACGGTCCCCATTAGCTAACACCTATACATAAATCTAAACAGTTATTAACGGGTTATTAACCCTATGGTTAATTACCCGATTGGTCATGCATACCTAAATACAACCCCTTTCTAGATGACCTAATTGTTCAGTCAGCAGAAAACTCTGTGGTGTGATTGGCCCACTATATTCAGGTAAATTGTTGCAATAACATACTCTCCTTATTGCGCAAGACAACTTTGGCCAACTCATGTTGTGCAGACCCCCGATAGGGCCCAACCAGAAAGCTAATGGGAAGAATTAGGTCAAGCCCCCCTAGTATTCCAATGGCTTTATCATGATACCAGATATCTTGGCACTGCCAGATATCTTATTTGACCTTGTACCTTGTAGCTGTACCCTTTTGGCATCACCTCTTGCGACTCCCATCTTAGAACACTTTGCATGCCTTGCACGCCTCCCACCCTATCTCTCTTGGGAGCCAGGTGCACAGTCAAGACACCACTTTTCGGGATACATTTCTTTTATTTATTTGCTCTATTTAATAAAACATCTTAATTTCAAATGGCCATCCACTTTTTAATGGGGGCACTATTACTCTAAACCAGGGTTGTCCAACTCCAAACAAAATGTGCATACATTTACAATAATTGTATGCAAATGTATCTTATTGTTTGTTTGTTTGTGTGTTTATTTATTTATAAAGCGCTCCTCACCCGAAGGTATCTGGGTGCTGTAAGAATATGCAGATTCTTAGTTACAATACAACAGAATTACAGATTATAATACAATACAGTATAATATATAATGCATTTTAGGCACAGAAAGACATACAGTAAAAGTACAGGGATAATATACAAATATACAGAAGTGGCACTGGCATTGTTAGCTAGGTCAATATGGGGATGCTAGCAAGGTGGGAGGTCTTTGGAAGTGAGCCAGAGTTTGGTGTTTTTTCTGAATTTGTAGAAAGATTGGTTAACTCTTAATGAGGTGGGTAAAGAGCTCCAAAGTAGAGCGGCCACAAATGGAAAGCTACTATCACCTGCTTTTTTTAGTCTGATCCTGGGGACTCTTAGGCGGCCATAGTTGGTAGTCCTAGTGGGTTGTGAGGAGTTACTCTTTGTGAATTTGTCGGTGAGGTAGAGCGGGGCTGAGTTGTTGAGGCACTTGTAGGTCAGGGACGCTGTTTTGAGATGTATTCTGTCCATAATGAATAACCAGTTGTTGTCTCGTTTGTAAGCGGAGATATGTTGTCTTTTCAGTATGCCTCGCATTGTTCGCAGAGCATTTTTACTGATAATCTGGAGTTTAGTTGTGTGTATTTGCTGTAAAATAAGTATAGTGCATTACAGTAGTCGATTTTAGATAGTATTAGAGCTCTAGTCAGCGTAATGTCACTTTCTGTGGAGAGAAAGGGTTTGCAGGCGTGGATCAGCTTGCCGGTGTCAGCTGTTGCCGACGCTGTGGCACTAACTTGTTTACATAGGCTCAGGTAGGTGTAGAATCCCAGGTTTTTTACTTTTTCACCACCTTAATGTCATTGCCATCAATGATGAATGAGAGGTATTGCTTACTCACTTTTTTCTGATTGAAGCAGTGGCTAAGAGCCGCAATTTGGTCTTCTCATCATTCAGTCATAGGCCATGTGTGGCCATCCAGGCCTGGATGATGAAATAGATTTTGTTAATCAGGGCTTGATCCTTATCATAGTCGCCTGTCAGGGGTATGTGTATTCATTAATATTAATGAGGGGTTTTCTGAAAATCCAACATGTTTCCGGCCCTCGAGGCCTGGAGTTGGACAACCCTGCTCTAAATCAGTGCCCGATACCATGCCCTGTTCTCATAAGATTCATCCTTTACACCTGCAGCCCCAATTTAATCATCAAAAGCCAACATTCTGTTCCCAACTCATGTGAGCTGCTCGACCTGGCACAATTAACTGTTTTTTGCGCAGCATGTCTCCTCCCTTCTCTAACTTTGTCTGTCTGATCATTTGTTGATGAAAGGACGTCCTAATTCTCTAACTGAAGCTGCACTTCTACCGAGGCTTAATCCAAAATGGCGAAACACTTACTAATGCGCCAACCAGCCCTCATGTTACTAAATCACGGCATTTACCCTATCTCACTGCTGCACACTTCAGCTACCTTTTTACCAGCTACCACAAGCTAACCTGGATAAAAAATAAAACAGCATATCCTTAATACAACGAAAGCACAGTATAAGTCACTACTTACTAGCTACAACAATATTATACTGTGCCCTGGCTCTAACCTCTAAATATAATACACATGATTATTGCATTGTTGCTCCTCCTTTCACTGTGTAAGGCTGTGTGATGCTTCTCTAAAGTTAACTATTAATAACACGTGTGCAGAACTGCCAAAACCAAATGGTAAAATACTGACACTAAATGACCAGCTCTACTTGTTAATACCATTTACACAGCCTAAGCCTCTTTCCAGGGTTGTGATATTGCACTTGCATCCCAACACTCACCCTTTAGTTAATTCATTGACAAATCTTGCTTCCCTCTCCCTGTAGGAATTGTCCTTGGGCACCCATACCTTAGACACATGACATAAGCTTTCTCTGCTCTGGGCATATTCTTCTATGGTATATGTCAAAATGCAGCATCCCACATCTCCTGCAAGATCTACCCAATGCTCTACATAGTTCTTTGGGTCAGGTGGGTGTAAGAAAGTATCCCTGGGGGACCAACTTGATGTTATACCATCACCATCTTGTGTTTCTTTTTGTCATTCTATTTCTCTGTCTGTGTGTGCATGTGTTTTAAGAGTGGAGTAGCCTTAACTTTTGTGAGGCTCAGGGACATCATCATTGCTCCTTTGGTTAATGTCTTGGAGCGGCATTGTAGGACAAGCTGACAGGAGCAAAATACTACAAGTAAAAGGACAGCAATGCTAACTAGCACTTTTATGGCTAGGACCATCCAATAAGGGGTCTATGAAAACAATGAATCCAACCAATCTTGCTCTCCCACCCTGGCTTCCCTATCCATGGCAACACGTAAATTGTGCAGGACCTGAATGGCGTGGGTCAGGGACTCATTGTGTGAGTCAGTGGGTGGTTAATAGGAAAAGGAGCTCCCTATTTTCTTTCAAACACCCCCCTTCATGGCCGTGTGGAAGTCCAGAATTTAGCAGTTCTGGAGTGTCATCAACCAGGTGGCCCGCAACTCCTCTTTTATCACGTTGAGGCCATGATTCATATCATTCACATTCTGCAGCAATACCCATCTCGTGATCTGCAGCCATTTCGAATTGGCTACAGTGTGAATGCCTGGAACCATCAGGGAGGTAAAGACTGCTTCCGTCTTACTGAAAAGACTGTATTGGTCCAATATGGCAAGTTTATCAACAGTCTTGGGAGAAGTAATTTGAACATTTATAGTGGGGGGGTGGGGCTTATTGATCAATGGGCATGCTAGTGGGGAGGGGGCACAGTTTTTCGTGGCAGTGGCACATGTATGATGGTGAAGTGGGCATCAGGCCCAATAATAACAGAGGAATGTAATGTTGAAAGGGAGCACACCGCCTTCCAAAACAGCGGAAGGTGGACATATGCAAAGATTTCACATTTCCAAAAAATGTGTATGAGTACTGCAGTACTTTCATTCAGGCTTACAATATAAAGTGCCCTATTGCAGCACCAATTAGTGACTACAGGCAAGCTGCCATTGCCCCTGGAACACAATGAGAAGCGTGTAAGTTTCTGTACTTGAGCAGATCGTTCACTCTTCTTTATACTTGTTATCTTCAGTGCGTATCTACTCCATACATCATAACAGGTCTTGTTTATTCATGTATTTATTTATTTTTTGCATTTGGCATATTACAAACCTTCTAGCAATCATTAGCAATGCACAGATTTCCATTTTATAATATTTTAAAACAAACATCATCACATATGTCGTCTTCAACACCTGGAAACTCTTGCTCACTTCATAGCCATTTTCTGCTCCAACTTCCAGTACTATGCTGATGACACTCAACTCATTTTCAGGCTACCCTCTGCCACCTCCTCTCCTTCTCTCATCTCTGATTGACTAACTGCCATTCAAGATTGGTGTGCCGCCAATGATCTTTGCCTGAATGCCAGTAAGACAGAGATCCTCCTCATCGGCACACCTACACCCTCCTTTCCCCTCACTCTATGGCAGCCCTCCCCTGGCCTTCCTCCTACCCCCACATAAGAACCTCTGGGTCATCTTTGACTACACACTCTCCTTCTCCGCCCACATCTCTGATGTCTCTCAAAAGTCAAACTTCCTACTGCATCTCCTCAGAGGTACACTTCCATTCCTCTCCAACCCCCAGAAGCTCACTGTCTCTCAAGCACTGATTCTCTCTAGGTTGGACTATTCTAACAGCCTCTTTCTAAATCTACCTGCCTCTACTCTCCGCCTCTGCAACTAATCCAGAACAAGACTTGTCCTTGGCCTCAAGCCTTGGGATCGTATCTCTCCAGCTCTGAAATCTCTCCATTGGCTCCCAGTGAATGCAAGGATTAAATTAAAAACCCTCTGCATTGTCCACAAGGCTTTCTAGGGCCTGGGTGTAAAATACCTTCAGCTATCCCTCCGCAAATACCTCCACTCTCGAGCGCTTCACTCCTCTACCTCTAACTCCCTCAGGGTCAATTGTTTTTTCTAAGAAACGAGCTGGAGGAAGATCTCTTTCTTTTGCTGCAGCCATCCTCTGAAACAGCCTCCCTGCCACACTGAAGCTTGAGGAGAACCATCTCTGGTTCCAGAAGCACCTCAAGACCTTGCTCTTTGCTTCTGCCTTTGACCCCCCTCTTCCATGCTGATCTGTTCTCTCTCTGCACCATGCACCTGGCCTACTCTCTGTCTTCCGGGCCCAGGTGCTCACCCTGCGACCCCCCGCACTGCCTCCGGGCCACCCTATGCATGGGGGTCTGTTTCTATACCCATACAGCCCCCACCCCCATTTTCTTCCTGCACTTATCTAACATACCCTGTCTGATGACTTAAACCCAGCACTTGCTCCTTGCTGGCTGCACCACCACTGTTTGTTGTCTTTTATTTATTATTATTTATCAGTTTTCTCCTTTGCTCTGCCCTTTCCACTTCTCCTCCCCTACCCCTATCCCATGCACTTGCGCGTTCTCAATGTCACTGGGCCTAGTAAGATTGTTGTTTTGTCCTCCCTTCTTTTTCCCCTCTCTTGTCTGGTCGCTCTCTGAAACACGTGTGTATGAGCATGATATAAATACAATGGGCTTCATTACGAGTCTGGCGGTAACCGAGGCGGTAATGTTGCTTTAATAAACCATTGAGAGGCTCTACCATGCCATTGGCTTGTGGGTGGTAAACTGAACACAGTTGTGTTTTATTTCTAGTAGGGGGGTCATTTCTTTGAATAGCTCATTAAAAAAGGTTGCTCCATTGTCAAATTTTTGGACATCAGATATTCCCAGCGTGAAAATACCTTTGTGTGAGGGTGGGCGCAGGGTCCAACTTCAAGCTATCATTGTGTCTTTCTACAATAGCACTAGTTGCAGCATTACTGGTACTTGGGATTGCCCTCCTACCGTCTGTGCTATCATAGGAGGGCAAAGCCTGAATCCTCATTTCGTGCCAATCTATGATCCTTTGGACCATTTCGAATTTGGTACTAGTGGACGCCAGACCTCTTTCGGTGCAAATATTTCTTAGTGTCTCAGGCTTTGAGGCAATCAAAACAATATTTGTAATTATTTGCATATTATAAGTAAAGGCAGGGGATTTACAGTCAGTTTTAACTTAGGGACACTGTGGCACGTGTTTAAGTATAACCTGGGCACCTTACCAGTGCACATCACTGGGTACCTCCAATCCTATCCCATCTCTGTACACCAATTTGTTAAAATGGATTTCTAATTTCTGACCTGATGGGCAGAAGTACAGGAGGCCACCCTTGGTTTAGTGAAACAGGGGGACCTTCTGGACATGCCAGACCAATCAAGGTAGCTTGGCAGGTGGTCAAGACTAAGGGCCTCATTATAACTCAGGTGGTCCGGAAATAACGGTGGCAGTAAACCCGCCGCCACCGTTGTTTCCGGACCGCCTGATCCCGACTCCTGCAGGCGGGAGGTGATGTTCCCGCCAGGTCTGACCTGGCGGGTTTAACACCACCCACCTGCAGGCGGCCGAGGAAACACCGGCAGCATTACGAGATGCTGCCGGTGTTTCCATGATCCACATTCCCATCGAGTCCCATAGAACTCAATGGGAATGGGGATTAACACCATTCCGCCTCCGTGATTCCCGGAAAACCGGGGTTGTAATGCCCCGGTAATTCCGGGAATCACGGAGACGGAATGGTAATACGAGTCCGGCAGTAACAAGGCGGTTTTACCGCTGCGGTTACCGCCGGACTCGTAATGAGGCCCTAAGTCTCAGGAGCGGTGAAAGTGATCTGAAGCCCACCATGAGCACACACATTAACGAACCACAAATTACTCTTAGACAAGTGTATATGAAAAATATCTGTACATGTATTATCAGCTGGACCAATAGACACAAGTATATCAAAACAGTAACCACACAAAATACTCTAGCATCTAACATGTATACAATAGGTTTCCTATTGCCACACATGAGGAAAACACAGCAACAACCTGTAAAGAGAAAGGTGAGTTAACACACTAGGCGCATTAGACAATTCTTCTGAGTTGTTCCCTAACTTTCGAGTCCTGCACTAAGAACTGCATTGTGCTCAACGGTAGATTTGTGCGTAAAACCACACAATCACGCAAAAACAAAGCAGGTCTTCTTGGGAGAGCAGTAGCAAGTCAGGAAGGGGCTCGAGATGATGTAGAATTGGTTCCCACTATTCAAGTAGGATCTGCCCTTGGTGGTAGACAGTTTTCAAAAGGTGATAATAGCTAGGGAGCGCAGGCTAACCCAGCCAAGATTGAATACCGTTTAAGGGATATTTGTGCCTAAAGGAGTTGTGCCAGGGGGGCAACGGTAAGTGATGCAAGTACTCACTGACCCTCGGCACAGTCTGGACCAAACTTTGCCAGTTTAGCCAAGGTAACTAGTAAATTTGAGTGCTGCAGTTTTTCAGCGCTCTGGCTCTCAGCGTTTGCAGAATAGAACGATTGTCCGTGACAGGACAGTTGCATTTTCCTATCTTCTGAAGGAGGTATGAAGTGAATTCTGGTGCTGCGGGCTTCAGGGCACAGGAGGGCAGAACAGGAAGGCACCTACAGCAACCATCACCAACAGGTAATGATGCAGGAATCACATATGCGGGCAGCGTTATGCGCACTCTCCTTATTTGGGACCTAGAGGAGCATGGCCTGTGAAATTTGGTGGGAGATGGCATGGAACCACAAGCAAGCGAGGTCCCAACTTGAGCGTACACCGTCATTTCATCGTGGGATGAAAGGACGCTGGATTTTACATTGTTGTCATTTCAACGTGAAAACTCATAGGGCCTCATTACGACCCTGGCAGAACGGGTTAAACAGCACCGTAAAAGGCTGCAGCGCCGTTCAACCCGTTCTGCCACATTACGAGGTTCCCTCGCGGGACACGTTTAGCACGCCTGGGAAAACCAGGCGTGCATACCGGGTCCCGCGAGGGGAAGAGGGAGCAAACAACGGGTCATCTCGTAATGGCCCGTTGTTTACTCCCTCTCCCATTCCCATTCAGCCCTATGGGGGCTGAAATGGGAATGGGGATGAACCGTGTCCGTGTCCTCGAGTGAGGAATTACCGGGCCATCCGAACTCAGAATGGTCCGGTAAGTTCTCATTCCAAGGACACGGATATGGTTTTGCCGCCAGCCATGCCGCCAATAGCGGCATGGCTACTGGCATACCTCGTAATGAGGCCCATTGAATTTTGTAGGGGGGTTAAAAAAATATATAGATGGGGTGTGGGTGTTCAGGGATAGTTAAATAATTAAAGGGGATGGGGTTTGGGGGGAACCCCCCAAAATAATAATTAAAATAAATACGGGTTTTCATGTTGAAATATCAATGGAGAAAAAACCATTGTTGTTTCATCCCGCAATGAAATGACATGGAACCAACTTGAGATGGCTGGGATTCTGTGGCATGCCCTGAGGTAGAGCTGGACAGTTCACTGGATGGCCCAGGAATACCTCCGAAGGAGCATCTTCCATAAGTATTGAGGGGGCACCGAGAGTAGTTGTTGCCATTACTCCAAAGCGGCAATGCGCATTGGCAGGCCTTCTTTATCGATGAAGAAAACAGGGGTCCAGTGGGACAGCAGAGGGTGAAAGGTGCCAAACCTTCCACAGTGTTTTCAGTGATTCCACAAGTCCTTTTCTTCATTGCAGGATACTTGGCTCCTTCTGTAATTGGGAGAGAACTCAGGTGATTGACCTGGAATGGATGCAGAGCCCCTTCTCTTATCCAACATTAGCTTTGCTCCAAAATCTAGGACTTCCAATCGAAGATCTGCTCTCATGCAGGCATCCCAGTCATGGACCAATCATGGTTCATGGTAGTCCCAGTCATTCAGGCACTTCAGACATGATGGCACCAGTAGTGTGGATTGGGACTAGACAGTTCCAACCCTCTTCCTGGGCACACACACGTGGCATGCATAAGCCAGCAAAAGAGATTGGTTTTCTCAGGAGGCTCCATGCCCAAATAAGGAAAACCCAGGTTACACAACCTGGGTGAAGGCAAGAGACAAACTAGCCATGGGACAGAACAAAAGGCTTTGTGGCTGAGCCATTTTTGGACCTGGTCACAGTATTGAACCAAATACAGTAAACACGATATGATTCTGTAAAAAGAAGTAAAACACTTATAAAAAGTAACTGTTGCCACCAGTTCATCGCAGGCACAAGGACTCCAACGCACAGTACTGGAAGGTACATTGTGCATTGTTAGAAAGTTGGCAAGAAATGGTAACATAGTCAAAGACAGTACTGACAGTCTGAAGGATGTGTCAGTTTCCGCATAACAAGTGAGCAAAAGGCCAGGGGAGTGCAGCTGAAGGTTGGGCTCCACTGGCAAAAGTCAGGATAGGAACGCCAAACAAAAGCATAAAGTTTGTGAGGTCCACAAATGGATGGAAAATTACAAATCGATGAAATCTTTCCTGACACGAACACATACCTGCAAAGGAAATGTTCCCATGTTCTACAGTCAGGCAATCAGGTAGAAGACAAAACAAAAATGTGCCGACCCTCCATTCATTCTTTTTGCAAAAGGGATAACCTGGTAAAATACACAGAAAGCATAACTACAGAGTGAGTACCTCCAGTGGTCACCTATCATACAACATTCACCCAAATAGAGATGACTGTTACAGACCCACAGCCAATATTCACTTTGAGGCAAACGTTTTTAGCAGTTCAATTTTATCTGTGAAATATTTGGATTATAACACATGCTTCCTCTACCCTCTACCATGCAATCCAAGACATGAACAGAAATCCACATAATCTCAAACTCACAAGTCCCTGCTTCAGGAAGCATTTCACGTATGAATAAGAACACACACACAAGTCTGAACTGTTTTAACTATATATATAGCAAAGGTCTGAAATAGACATACAATTAACTGTAGCATATTATTGTAATATGAGTACATTTTTAACAGTGGAAAACGGCCCACTGCTCTGTTTGCAATCCAATAGTTCGGTTATTTTTACGTGCAGCTGTTGGTTAGAATCATCCCAGCACTGCATGTATAGGAACCTTGACAGCCCTGTATATAGAACATTATTGTTCATTCCCCCTCTTTCCTTTTTACTATCTGATAAAAAAGACCTATGTGACTTTGAAAGCTCATACATTATTCCATCTCATCATTTTCAGTTTGCCAGTGGAAAGGCATCAACAAATCAAACCTTTGTTATTTACTTCCTAAATGAAAATTTTGCAATTGTCAGAAGCCTACATGAGATGACCCTGAAATATAACACCTGGATTTTATGACTGTTCATTAAACGTTTAAATACACCCAACAAGTGGAAGTGTATGATAAGGTCACCTGCTTACAATCATAGTTTGACCGAGTCTTACAGCATGTGTGTTCATGATTTGAAGAAGTACCTTTGACATTCTAGGAAAAAGCAAACTTGATTTGTGTCAAATGAACCGAACTAAAAATAAGCTTGCTAGGGGCTTTTGCTGTTTGGTCGGGCTCTTCAAGTCAGATGAAAAAAAGATCGGTCAGTGTTCCAAAGAATGCCGCCAAGATGCGCAAAGAAAAATCTTTTCATCCAATACAGCACAGTGCTATGCAAGTGAAATAAAATGATTTATCAAGGATCAGATTATCATCCAGTGGCAAAGCCTCAGCATGGGTTCCAAGCTCTCCAAGTTCGCCAACTCAGCACCACTCCTGAATAATGCATTACATTCTCCATTCGGTTGGTAAATAAATTAGCATTGCATAAAACTGCCAGACAGTTTTTACAACCCCCAATTTGAGGGAACAAGTTCTAGATATCACCTTATTGATGATATGTTTTTTTTTGTTTTTTTTGTCGTAACTATCCCTTCCTTGTGCAAGTAAATTATTATGTAGTACGTAAGTGTTACATTATTAATAATGACTTTATGGATGTGTGAACCTGATGAAACTGTTTTCAGCCTACCTATCCAATGGGAGTTTGACTCGTATAAAAAAAAATGCAAACAATTCGTAGCTGAGTCTAAACATGGTTTGAAAATGTTGAACCGTCATTTTAGCCTCTGACATATATTTGAGTATTTGATGGTTTGTTTTGACTCGAATACAACTCTCTGGTACTACTGAATTCTAAGATTCTGCACCAGTGTCCTAGATTTCAATAGCATTGATGTTTAAGGAAATGATATAACCGGAAAATAAAATGAATTCAAAGGACGCACCTTTTTCATTTGCATTAATTTGAGAAATGTACAGATCAGACTATCCACAAGGCCCCATGAATATATCTGGATGGCTGTGCAGCAGTGCAAACAAAACATTGACCAGCCCCTTGCAAACATTATTGTCTGGACAGCACTCCATTGCATGCTCACTAAATTCACATTCGTAATGGCAGATCATTTCACAATGACAATGTTAAAGAAAATATTGTTAGCAATGTTTGAGGGATGCAAATGCAAGTGGGACAATATAGATTCAGAATGCTGCTGTTCCGTTTGAAAGAACATGCATGGCACTGTTAGCTATGACCCTTTGTTGCACTGCACATCCTATGGTGCCTATTCCAAGAGCATTCCATTTGAGAATTGGTGATGTGCTTTGACATGCAAACAGACACCCACATTTGTGAAATGGGTGAAAAGGGGCGCCTGAATGTGAAATATGCACATCTGTGAAGAGCACAAGAAGTTCACAATGGTGACCTGAACATGTAAGGGGGACTGTGTGGAAACTCAGACAAGTTTGTGTCCTCCCCCAAAGCATACACCATCTGGACACTAATGTTTGTCTGGCTCCAAACACCGCTTAAAGGACTCATCACAGTGACATTGTAAAGGAACCAAGCATTCCTATCAGAAAGATTTTCTGCGCATTTCGAAGAGTATTCTGTTTGTGGATTTGAGATGTGTTTGGAAATCTGCAGAAATACCTACTTATTGATGTAAATATGCAGATGGGCAGAACAAGAGCATAATTCAGACACTTTGAGAACAGGGAGGAGCACATTTAGTTTTTGGCAAGCGCACAACATTTGCACCACAACCTGTTCTGAGAATCTACCCCACCCTTTCTTAAAATTCATACGAATTTAAACAAATGTTTAATAAACGAATTCATGCAAAAGTGACCTATGGCGAAATTTGGCTAAAACCGATTCGAGCCGAATGGACATTTACTAACTGGACTCCATCTGGCTCACAAGCCATCTCTATCGATGCTCAAATGGCTCAAAGCCAATTTGAACCTTTTCTTCAATGTTTCTAACCAGCATTGTGTATTTGAGCACTTAAAGGCATGCTCCTCCCTAGTTTACATACTCACGTTTATCAATCTCTGAAAGAGTCAGTCTTAATGGTATCTGGTACTGTGAAGTGTCATATGAACTAAGATCCTTCTAACAAAGATTCGACTCTTAATCATCATTGCACTCAAACTTATCAACATGCATTTCAACTCTGGTTATTGCACGTGCTAATAACATTCCCACAGAAAGGTGAAAAGGTCACACATTACCCTATGGTGTATGCGCAATCTGTAGGCACTACTGTGATCACAAAAACAATGACAGGAACAATTGTTCAGATCGGAATTTTATGGTGAGAGCAGCCAAGCAGAAGGCTCATAACTGAAGCTGCGCATGCTCCAATGTAATTATGTTTTTATTTGTATTCTGTAAACAATATGCACTATATTCTTAGCATCATTGTTCATGTGGTTCGGGGGTTCTCAGGGTTGAGGCCCATGGAATGGCCTGGTTTTCCCTCTATTGAACACCTCTTGGATTTTTAAAATTCAATGGGATGCATGTCCAACACAGGCCACTAGAAATCAAAACACATTTGAATAGCCTAACAGTGTCCGGAAGAGGATACAGATCCCTGCTTATGGGAATGTCTTCCAGATGCAACTGGCTCTGTGATCCCTCTGTAGCAAATCATCAAACTGATGTTACAGTGTCAACAGTGCCTACTACTAGAAATTGGCCAGTCCTTTGCTGCTCACAGAGAGTGATCACCTGTCTCCTCGATTGCCTCATTTTGACCCCATAAACAAGCAATAGCATTTATTTGGTCCTGAAGAAGGTGACACATCAACTACAGGCTTCAATGAACCCGATCAAACACTACTTAGATAGTCTTTTAAAGTGAACATTGGATAGTATGCAAAAGCAATTTTCTTTTAAACGTGTTGTGTTTCAGTGACTGTGTTTTAAAAACTTTACATGGACAACCAGTTACACACTCGGGAGAGGGTATTCTAAAGTGGTAATAAAATGCCTACCTGAATGTTAGTAGGTTAAGTTCCAGTTTTAGTTTGCATACCTGTCCAAGTAATCTCTGACTTCTTGCTCCAACTAGGGTCATCAATGGAGTAGAGGAGGATGCTCCGCTGGGTAAGGAGCTACAAAAAACAGTTTCCATGTCAACACTCATAAGGGCATTGCACCCCACAACATTCAGGTATCTGTTCCCAAAAGAATAATATGTATTAGTAACAGCATAAAGCTGTGTGAATTTTTCTTCCCTGTCCCTGTTAGCGAGGCGGCCCACCAGCGGATGCTAGGGCCAGCCAATTCCAAGGGACAGTTAATTTGTTCTTGAGGGCAAGTGAGAGCTTAGACTTATATGTAGGTAAATGGTGAGACCTGTTCACCCAGGTGTCTTGACACTTTTTGTTTATCAGAGACACTCGAGGAATACAATAATGTAATTGCATTTCTTGCAGTACATCCATGTTCAACATCTTAGTCTCAGTAAGCAGCACAGAAAACCTCTAGTCACAGGAATGCTTGAACCAGGCTTAACATCGGATCATAAGAACTGCTCATACACCTAAATGCACTATAGAAGAGGACTGTTCACATTTTGGAAATTATGCTCAGTAGTGCAGTCTTGCGCTCCAACATCTATTGCATATTTTGAAATCGTTATGATCTGATCCAAGCGGATTTCAAATGCATGACAACATAACGGGCCTAATTCACGAATCAGGTCCTGTTTAATTCCAAAGCTAGTGAGTTATTCCCTGAATCACGGTTGACGACATTACCTAGGCTATCAAAAATCAAGCCTATATTGTCATCACAGTGCTTGTTTAATTAGTTCAAAAATGGCGTTGTCAAAATTTCACTGACAGATGCACAGGCTAGCTTGCGTATTTAACCTTTACCCCCCCCCCCCCCCTATCCACCCCCCCATCAGTGCCAATCATTAATTCACTTCGGACGTTCATGCTGACGTTCACATGGCTCTTGCATATTGCATATATAGGTGATGTATTACCACTCTAAAGAGCACACCAATTAAGTTCCTGATTAATATTGAGAGATGTCAGAACCAACCTTTGGAATTTGACTTCATGGAACAGCTTCTGTAGTTATTGAAGTGATGTATTTCTTTCCTAAAACTGCAACGTGTGGTCCCTGGCACCAGAGCAAGTAGCTACTTTGTGCAACTTTTTCGTGACCTTTTGTGCACTTAGCTGAGCATCAGTCAGCTGTTGGAAACCAACATCCATAATGGTGGCCACAATTGAGTAGCGAAAGATACATGGAGAGTACATTTAATCTGAAATGTGAGGCAGAACTCAATCATAATATTTAAATGAGGCGACACTATTTCCTATTCAGATATCTGCCTGAAAAAGTCATACAGTTATTGAAAGTGCGTTTCAGCTTATGACAGAGAAACAAGCAATTTCATTCCAATTAGTCTTACCTACAAAACTGCTTTCAGTGTTCTGAACCGGAAAATGTTGGGCAAAGGTTTACTTCGTTTTATCCAAAGTTCTCAGATCATTTTATTAAAATGAGTGGAGTTGCACCGAAAAATCAAAGTAAATCCAGATGATGTTCAAGAATGGACACAGTGAGCACTGCGCATCTGTGATTGTTCTGAGCCGGGAGGAACAACGTTAAGTTCGTTTTTCTTTTATCGTATTAGCCAAGGGTACAATAAAGTGTTTTTTCTTTCCTCCTGTATCTTTATTTCCACTGAACCCTGTAGTATAGTGCGCCATTAAAACCTTGAACACTGTAAAGTGTGTGTGCTTGGAGTGGTGGGGTAACATCTGTAACACATGGCTTTCTGAACAAGCTACAGGTCAAGTACACACACAGGGACTGTTAAGGAAACAAGGCATTCCAGAAGGGGCTCCTTCGGATTTAATGTTTTGCAAACCGTCATTTGCTCACTACCTGAGAAAGTCGTCAAGACGACGGAAAGGCAAAACAAACTCACAAATACATTACTTTGTTAGCCTAGTTAGGGTAAGACATTGTCGTTGAGATCAACTATATATAACCTTCCCTGACTTCGACAACAAACTTGGGCATATGTATGCATTTATGTATTTTATTTTTATTTATATTGAAAATCAATGCTCTTTTGATCGCAAAAGACAGGTAAGATATCACATGTGATGGGAAACACTGAGCTTACAACTGGGTGAGTTTGAGTAACATTTTGGCCAGGCAGTTGTGGGCAGTAAATGTGACAGTCATTGGGGACAATATAGAGGTGGACTTACATAGATAAAGGACAATCAATATTTTACATTTGTAAGTTCATGTGGTGGTACAGCCAGCTATTTTAGAGTGGAGGGAGAGAAAGTTAGGTACAGAGGCAGCTTAGAAGCAAAAGAAAATGTTTAGCTTGAAGGCAGATGAGAGATAGTTTAAGAGGGTAACCCAGAGGTGAGAATGTAGGCTTTGAAGACATTGGTGTGAACTTTTTCTCAGCTGTCTGGGAGAAGAGAATTCCATGTAAGTAGAGCAAGAATAGAGAACAAGCGCAAGCGAGAGGAAGCACACAGAGGGTGAGGTGCTGCAAGGCTTGTTGAGGAAGCAGAGCAGAGATTACAAGACAGAGTGTAGAGTTTTAAAGAGGATGATAGATACAATAGTGCCTTTTCAAGATTTCTCTTTTGGCAACTTTCCCTCCATTTCTATGGACCACCAAACATTTTGCTTTCATCATTCTTAATCTGGCCTGAATTTTATGCAGTACACTGAAGCCTGCTTCCCTGCACGTGCCTTTGCTCATTGTTAGGGGGAAATTGACACATCCTTTAGGGTTTCAGTACTAAGAAACATAATTTATCTTAGTCTTGCGACTTTGTTGTCATTTGTTGGTAAAGTTTTAACATTGCACAAAGTACCTTACAGTACCCCGCAATGGGGCCATAGTGTTTTATAGCACACAGTATAAGGAATATTTTATGGTTGTACAATATGCTTTAGGACAGAATGGTGGCAGCAGTAGCTTTCTCTTATATGTGTGTAACCTTTTACCATGCCATAATGTGTTTATCACATTTGGCCAAAGACTGTGGCTTATGTCCAATATAGCCTTGCCAAGAGACACATTTTGTTTGTTCCTTTGGTCATTTTGCCTTGTGACCTTCCACCTGACTTTTCGGGTGTGGGACTTCATTATTTTGGCATTCAGTAACCCGCTAAAGCTGCTTCTTTAACATGTCCCTTCAGGTAATGTGTGTAGGCACCCAGGAATTAGGCTGGGACTGTCAGGTCCCAATACACATTACTGGTGCCGGGGTGTCTGTTGTGAATGAGAGAATGAGGACCCTAGTGTTCCCTGATTGGCCTGTTGCTATCATGCATACATGGGGAAGATCTTCCCATTGGTGGGGTGGGTGCAAGCACTCGCCTGACTTTGGGTATGAGGAGGAGTCGTGTGTCCATTTTAGCAGATCAACAACAAATTGAAATCTGTAGAAGGAGCCAAGTATCCTGAAGAGCAGAACAAAGGACGATCATGAGACACACTGAAGAGGGCTGGCACCTGAATCCTGTTGTTGTCCTGCTCGAACCGTGCTTTGTGCTAGATCTCAGACGGCCTGTGAAGGTGCTCCAAACCCATGGAGGGGTGGGACCAATCACTCTCAAGGTCTCCTGGTAACCCTGCAAGTAAGCCTTCTTGGAATAGTCCCTGGACCATCCAGTGGACTGACCAGCTGAAACCTTGGGTACCGTGCATGAGCATCACCATTTTGAGTTTTCGACTCAAGGCTTTGGGGATTCCCAGTTTATCCTACAAAACACATTTCTAATAAATGTTAATGTCCCAGCACATTTGGGTCGCGAGATAGGAGTGTGCATCTTACCACAAGAGTTACTTCACTGTGCGATAGTGATGGTCACTGATGGCAGTTTTCCACCTTCCTTCCAGTGTTCTGAGACCTACTGAATTTGTGTTTTCTTCATTCTTCAACTGAATCAAGAGTAGCAGCTCATATCCCATATCGGACATGTGTCAGCACACACAGCACCTGCGCAGCTGAGAAGTGAAATTAGGGCTGGAAGTCAAAACCTTGGATGACCACCTCTAGACCTACCAAGTCTGGACCAAAACAGAGCTAAGGGCAGTAAGTAGTGTAGTCACTTACCAGTAGCCCTTTGTTCATCCAAAAACCTTAATGCACAGAAGGATATTTTGGTTTTTCTTTTGGCTTGGGTAGTATCTGTTTACTAAAGCTCTACTAAAGTCAGGAACAGCTTTGTTTACTATAGCAGATCCTCTTATAACATTTGGAACCCCTTTCCCCTTATAATTCTTACCCTAACTTTTTCCTGCATCCTAAGAAATGCTTTGTAAACTTTATGCACAACTAAAACCTTTTACACATGCATCAAACATTGATCGCAAGGCTACATTCCCATGTATGGGCACCATGAGCTGAGACCAAACCCTAAGAAAAGTACTTTAAGAACATTTGAAAAGGGGGCGCTGTTGAGCAGCCTGCAAGATGGCTGCCTAGTGTAAGAGCTCCGTGCCTAGCCGCCTCTTATCCGTTGACATCTGCGGTTCTGCTTTGGATCCTGTGTACCTGCTATGATCCCTGCACTGTGGCCATCGAGCTCTACCCGCACGTCGAGTTCTGGGAGAAAGCGGACTCTCGGAACGGGAGATTCTTGGCCCGGCATGCCTCGCCGCCATTGGGCCTTCGCTGGGCCCTGCTCTCATCGTGACCTGACCGGGTGCCTCCCGTCAGACTCGCTGCTGGCTGCTCTGCCCCTGGCACCCTGGGGCACACACTACACTCGTGGGCCGGCTCACTCCTGCCCCAGTCCCACCGGATAATCCTTTTCGCTGGGGGCCTAGGCCACTGACGACCGAGGCGTGCCGGCGCCCCATCTGTGGCCGCGGGGGGGCTGGGCTGCCGGCGCGAGCTGTCGGGGACGGCTGTCGTGCCCTCACTGGGTCTCTTCAATACCCGACTCACTGGCTGAACCTACCAAGCTCTATCGTGCCTGTGGCGGCCCGGTACACCGCCGGAGCCCGATCCCTTCATCTTGCTACCTCCCCCCCTCTGGTTCTGGCCATGTCGAGTCGCTCCAAAGGATCTGCTAAAGGGGGTGCCATGGACAAATTCACTAAGACGGTCCCTCGACCGGAGGTGGGCCACACGTCGCCTCCGCAGGAAGAACTTGACAAGGACCCTAATCCGGGGGTGCCGGCGCCGGACCTCACTGCCTTGATGGAATCGATGGCTAAGAACTTTGCCTCCTTTCATGAGAAGCTTGACGATATCAATGCGAATGTCGCCTCGCTCAAGACCTGGGTAGATCAGGCTGGATCTAGAATCACTGAGGCCGAAAACCAGATCTCCACTAATGAAGATGCGATACACGTACTTCAGGACACAGTGGCCACCTTGTCGCGCGACATGAAGAGTGTTAAAGCAAAATGCGATGACTTGGAGTCACGCTCCCGCAGAAACGACCTTCGCATCATTGGGGTCCCTGAAACTTCCCTGAAGGGGCGCATGGAAGATGCAGTCGAACAACTAATCAAGGACTTGCTGGGGGACCCGGACCTACCTTTCCCCTTATTTCACGGTGGAGCGGGCTCATCGGGCCCTTGCCCCGCAACCCCGACCTGGCGACATCCCCAGACCCATTATAGCCAAGATTCTTAATTATCGTGACAGAGACCTCATCCTTCGCCTGTCGTGGGAGAATGGGGAGCTGCGACTGGAGTCTCACGTCATCAGGATCTTCCCAGACTTTTCGGTGGCGGTGCAGCAGGAGAGATGCCAATTCCTTGGCGTCAAGAAAATGCTCAGGGAACGCAATGTACCGTATGCCATCTTATTCCCGGCTCGTCTCAAAGTCACTCATAAGGGCAAACTGTACTTTTTCACAGTCCCAGACGAGGCGGTGAAATTCATCAAGATGCAAATACCGCTTCAGGGGTCTGGAGAAGGCTGAATGGACGCTAATCAACTGTGAATGGCACGGACTGTGGACACTTATTGAACTTGTTTACTTAATCTGCACTGTGGTACTGGTAAGGCTGCTCTGTTTATTGTGACGCTCTGCCCCTGCAGTCCTTGCAGCGTTTGTGTACACATCCTTACTACGCACTCCACAGAGCTGGTCTCACATTGTTCTGTTGTCCTACCTCAATTTCTGTCTTTCTATTGTTCAGGTCCTTAATCTCTCAGCTATATACCCCGTTCCCCACATTTGAGATGCGGGGATGTACGATATTTGACTGTCGAAACTGTTTTGGTTTATTTCAGAACCTTAGGGGCTCGTGTGCGGTCCCCGATTACCCGCTTCACGGGCGGGGCCTGCGCCACGAGTCCGCCACCACTGTTCGTTTTTGCAACTGAGCCATTTGGCTCCAAGCGTGCTGGTACACGGCAACGGAGCACCCCATTGCGATTGCACTGTTTTTTCTCAATTTTTTGGTGTGTGTTGGCCCCAGTTGGGCCTCAGTGCAGATTGGGCCAGGTTGGGGACGGCCCAACTGTGCGCTGTTAGGGGTGGGTGATGTTTACACTGCTGATCCATGGTTAGTGGTGAGGGCGGGGGGTGGGAAAGGGGTTGTTTCACAAAAAGGCACACAAGGTTTCGCGGCATGCATGCTGAAGGGCCACATGCCCACTTGCTGTTCCAACTCTGGGAGCTCATACCATCACGGGAGCTGGGATGTTCACTGATTTATGGGTACTGTGTCTGTAGATACCTACCACTGAAATGGCTACTGTCATAATGTCCTGGAACATTCGGGGGCTGAGCAACCACACTAAGGCCCACAAGATCGTTGCATATGCTAACAGACACAATTGCAAGATATTGCTTCTACAAGAGACACACTCCGATGGCCTCATTCCGAGGGCTGTTGCCCCATCATGGGGTTCTGCCAGGTTCTTTACCTCCTACTTCACACAATCTAGGGGCGTTCTCACAATGATCCACAAATCGATCAAGTTTGTGCTGCATAAAAGCTATGTTGATCCTGAGCGTCGTTATGTTATAATACACTGGACACTGGTCAATAAAGAGTACTTGCTGGTTAACATTTACTGTCCCAATGTAGATTCTCCGGAATCCTTTGACACTGTAACTACCATACTGCTCGGCTTTGTGGGGGTGCAGATCATATGGGGGGGGACCTGAACCTTATACTGGACACTGCCCTGGACATAACTGCCACTACACCCAGAGCTCTGTCTGGCGCGGCGCGCAGGCTGCATGGCCACATGCAGTCGCTCAACATTTGTGATGCCTGGAGAACACTTCACCCCCAGCAGTGCGACTACACTTATTACTCTTCTGTACATGATAGTTTGTCCAGGATAGATCTGTTTTTGGGCTCGAGAGAGGTCATGGGTAGGGTGGAGGATACACGCATTTTGTCCCGCACATTCTCGGATCATGCTCCAATCATTCTGTCCTTGGGGTTGGGAATTCCCATCCCAACACTCTGCACCTGGCGCTTTAAGTCCGAAGCTCTAAAAGACATTGGGCCTCATTACACGGATGGCGTTAAGGATTTACTGGTACCGGTAAAATACTGTTACCGGTAAATCCTTACCGCCTTAATACGAGGTCCCTTTGCGGGTTGGGGGATTTAAAAACCAACCCGCAAAGGAACCCATGGAGCTAATTACGGTACCGCAATTTGCGGTACCGTAATTAGCGCCTTCCGCATTCCCATTGTGCCCTATGGCCCAAAAATGGGAATGGGGAAGGGCAATGGTGGAAGGGGGAATTACCGCCCCGCCAACCTTGGAATGGGGAGGTAATTCCCCTTTCCGCCAAGGCGGTGCCGGTATTTTTCTGGCATGAACCATGGCGCTAATAGCGCCATGGTTCTCCGCCATCCGTGTAATGAGGCCCATTGTGTTTAAATCTGAGATTCTAGCAGACATTGAGTCCTTCTTTGAGCTTAACTCTCTTCAAGACACGACCGCCGCGGTCAGATGGGAGGCTTTTAAGGCTTACATTAGGGGTATGTCTATTTCCCAAGAGGCGGGGGTGTTGAAAGCTATTAGAGCCTCCCTTGGGCGATCTGAGGCCAAACTGAAAAGGTTGGAGCAATGTTGCTCTTCCGGGTCTGACCCCACCACTCTGGCCCAAATCTCTGACGAGCTCCAGGTGTTTAACACTCTAGCAACCAGCGAAGTTCATTATTTCAGCCACCTGCAGGCCGCTAGGAAATATGGGGAGGGGGACAGACCCGGTAAGTCACTTGCGACACTTGTGAGGGGGGAACTGGGCCGCACGCAGATCACTTCCATAAAAGATCAGAACGGTGACACTCAATGGGCGGACCATCAAATACTGGATATATTTACTGAGTTCTATAGATCCCTTTATTCCCAGCCCGTAGAGCACACTGAACAACATATGCGAGAACTCCTTGATCAGATCCCCACCACGGAAATTTCCCCACCGACCCGGGATCAGCTTGATACCCCGTTCACGCTAGACGAGATAGTATCGGCTATCTCAGACTTGCCTACAGGCAAGGCGCCGGGACTTGACAGCCTCACGGCAGACTTCTATCAAGAGCACGTGGCTATCCTGGCCCCCTGGCTGTTGGAGGTATAGAATGAGGCACTCCGAGCCGCTATCCTTCCCCCTTCCATGCAGGAAGCGGCCATCACGGTACTGCTCAAACCAGGTAAACCTGAGGACGAGTGCGGGTCCTATAGACCTCTCTCCCTCATGAGCCTAGACACAAAGATCTTTGCTAAGATCATTGCTAACCGCTTTCTGCCCATTATGACACACTTGGTACAAGAGGACCAGGCAGGCTTTGTCCCCGGCAGGTCCACCTCCCATAACATCAGGAGATTATTCAATGTCATGTCCCGTATAGACCAAGACGTCCAGGCCGTAGCAGTTACGCTGGACGCTCAGAAGGCCTTTGACATGGTCTCTTGGAAATATATGTGGATGGTCCTCGAAACAATGGGCATCGGCCCTAACATGATAGGGTTCATTAAACTATTGTACACTTCCCCCCTTGCGCGATTACGAGTCAACTCACTAACATCCGAGATGTTCACTCTATTCAGAGGCACCAGTCAGGGCTGCCCCTTCTCCCCGATCCTTTTCGCTTTGGTGATAGAACCGATGGCGGACTTTATCCGAGCCGGCACTCGCGTAAAGGAGTACGATTGGTTGACGATCCTGAAATAATATCTCTATATGCTGACGATGTCCTACTATACGTCAGAGATCCCACAACCCATCTGGATCCCATACTGAGAGACATCACTCGGATCGGCACCCACTCCGGATTTACGATTAACTATTCCAAATCGGAGATTTTCCCGCTCACTAAGGCTACCCTGCAGCCCACCACCGAGTATCCCCTGCACTGGGCCTCTGAGGGTGTGAGATACCTTGGGGTGCAGATGTCCCTCACTAAGCCCACCTTGCTTGCCGATAACTACTCGGCTGTAGCACGAACAGTTGAGACCAAAATTTCATGATGGCGCACTCTCCCGTTGTCCGTCGCTGGTCGTCTATCCCTTATTAAAATTATCTTGCTCCCCAAGCTCTTATACACCTTTTGCAACATTCCTATATGGCCCGGGAGAGCTTACTTCACTAAATTGCATATGCTCTGTGCACAATTTCTCTGGCACTCCGGTGTGGTGCGCAAGAAGTGGAGTGACATGGCACTTTCATACAAACGGGGTGGTATTGCTGCTCCGGACCTAGAACTATATTGGATCGCAGCCCAGGCTCAGCAAGCTACTCATTGGTACCTGGGGCGCCCACATGTCAAACTGGAACGGCTTGCCTCCGCTGGTATCAACTTGATGTCCCTGATACTACATCGACGCTACACATGTGATTCCCCCATTGACCCCATTGCTGCAACTCTGTATGCCTGGTCACGTCTGCTACACTCGACGAGTGGGCCCGCCCCATATTAAAAATGGCTTCCCGTGTGGGCCTTTCCGGGCCTGGAGCCTACGCTTGATACCGCTTTGGCCCGACACTGGGGTGCACTGGGGTATCGGGCCCTGTCCGACTTCTATCCCGAGGGCAAATTCATAGGCCCCCAAACCTGGAGACCGGGGTACACCAGATCCCCCCTAGAGACTCTCCAATACTACAGGTTTCGCGCCGCGTTCCGCACCATGTGGCCCTCCTTTCCGGATGAGCCCCCAGACAACCCGGCTATAGCTTACATCGCCAACTCGGGCGGTGCACGTGGTGTCGTCTCTTCACTCAGATCCTACAAGACATCATCCCCATTCCTACTCTTGGGGCGCGCGACGGATGGTCGGCTGAACTTGGTCTAGAAATATCTAATGAATTGTGGGAGGATATGTGCTGCCACACACAAAAAGTGTCCCTCAATTTCCGTTTTCGTGCCATGCAATACAAGCTCCTCAATAGGCTTTACTATACACCACGCAGGACATCGGGGTTTGCTCGCTCTGAGGTGCACCTCTGCCCGCGCTGTAGGGCGGTGGATGCTGATCACTTGCATATATTCTGGACCTGTAACAAATTGTCCGGTTTCTGGGACAGTGTCCTTCATACTCTAAGTGCGGTAACTGAAACTGTAATTGATCCCGATCCTTTGGCAGTTCTGTTTGGGGCCTGGGGGTCTGAGGAAACTAAGCGCTTGAAAAAGTTTTTGAATATAAGATGCATGATTGCCAAAAAATGTATACTTCAGAACTGGAAGCGCTCCTCCCCACCAGCCTCTCAGCAATGGCTGGGTATGCTCACATGGTCGCGGAACTGTGAAGAGGAATACCTGACAATGCTGCCCGCCCAATCTCGCCCCAGGAACATCTGGAGCGAATTTAATACATATCTCAACAATCAAAGTGAGAACACGCCCGGTTCTGGCTTGTCTCCAGTCTCTATCCATGCACCGTGATTTTTGCTGTGTACTTCTGTATTGTTGATGCTCTATATCCACTGTTGGAACTGTATTCTGTAACCATTACGATGTTTTATGCTATGCTTGATTTAATTGTTTGTTGTCTTGACGTATGTGCCTTGTGAACCTCTGCCGACAAAAATAAAAGTTTTACAAAAAAGAACATATGAAAAGGTTAACATCTAGATATACATCATAATTTTAATGCTCTGACTCTCAGAGACTAAAACCACCAGGCCTAGATATTTCAGTGACCAACAATAAGTGGGCCACATATGTGATGTCATCAATGGCATTTGTGATGTTATCTTTGATGTTATGGATGTTAGTCTTAGCAGTGCACAGTGGTGACACGAGTTATAGTTGCTTAGCTTACCATAACTGTCGAATTTTGGGGAGGTTTCGGTTTTACCTGTAACCATAAAGCCCTGTAACAATGTTTTTCCATAGAAGTTCATAGGTTTTTGCTAGTGCAACTCAACCATAATGTCCCTTTTACAATGGTTTTGTTTGTGAATTTCATAAGTTTTTAGTAGGGCACTGTAACCAGAACATTGCTTTAGCATAGCGTTTTCTGTAAAGCAGAAGGTATTTTGTGTGGCAACATAAACATAACGTCCGTTAACAACGGTTTGTTACTAATTCCTTGGCTGGCCTCATGTTACTAATTCCTTGGCTGGCCTCATGATAAACGTGTGGAAAGGGCAAATTGTCTAGTGTATGTATCCATTTGTGCTACCCCTTACTTTTCCGAATAGTGTTGGTATATCGTACCAATTATAGATGTGCATAGTAAATGTTGTTAGTGCGGCAGTAGGCTCTCTTTTTGTGTTAACAGGGAATGATATATCTGTGCCGCACAGTACCAGCCGAGATGACTATAAATGAGAATATGGACGTTTCCTAGGGGCACTGCACCTGGTTGGCTTATGTGCAATCACACTGCAAGTATCCGTAGGACTTCATTAGTGGCTGCATGGTCGCATCTTCAAATGCACTTTGAAGTGGTTGTGGAAGCACACGTGTTTCAGTTCCACACCTAGACCCATGCATAGGTCATCCACTGTATGCTGGTAACACCGCCCCTGTCGCCAGCCCTACATATTCATGCAGTAGGCTGCCACATTTAAAGTACTGCTGCTGACTTTGTGGGTGGCTCTGCAAACCTACCATTGTGTTGGTACAGTTCTCCTAACTTTATAATGGCCTCTGGTAAACAAGGAACAGCAATCTGCATTGTCACGTAGGCATGTTAAATGTTGCATTACTTTAATTTATCTGCTGCTTGCCTATCCATGACCTGTAAACAAATACATTGTTTCTGCTCTAAAACAACCTTTGCAAACCATATGCCATGCTACAGACCCTTACCCAACAAAGGACATTGTATTGAGCATGTACTGTAATGCGCTACTGTACAGAGGGAAGGTACTTGGAAGGGCATGGGAACAGTCCTTACGGGAGCATTACAATGACTGGCTCCTATGTAGGTGAGGACCACCCTATAATTCTGTCTCCTGGCATGTCCCCTATAGTATCCAGGCAGGTGCTTCCCCTTCTGTACCGGACCTTTCCTGCTATTCCTTAAGTGGCGTGTATGAGAACACCATAATAAATGAAAATGAACTGTGAAAGGGAAAAAGGTAAATAAAGAAAGCACCTTTCACAGATCAACAACAGAATTTCCAATCCACGCGTACAGGGCGGGAGGCGTGGCAGTGTGGGAAACACTGTAGTTCAATCGGTTACAAAAGGGGTTGCTGTACAAAGAGGTTTTTTTAGGTGTTCCAGAGCGTTTTCAAGAGAGTCACAGCACATCACTAAGTACAAAAAAAGTCACTACTTTCAAGAAGGACACCAAACCTATTTAGATGGGGTGTGCAAAATTCTGGATGCTGGCATAGTAAGATAAACGTTATAGCTGGGGAAAAATATTTGTGCTGTGAACTATCATAGTCCCATGGGTGAAGGATTCCATTGGCACATGTTGAACAAAGGCCCAGCTACTCTTCTTTGCAATGTACCGCACTGTCTGCATTCACAGACTAAATAGCTAATGACGCTGCCACATCAGTGGCTACATAATGCGATATAAATGTATGCAAGAGATCTGAAACAAACGCATGAACTGGGAAAGTGCTTCCTTCATCGCAAACGGCACTTAAGGTTGTGTAACATGCTGCACCATTTTCCTTCTGGAATCAACAACAATAATATTGGCATGATTGCGTGTCACCAAAGTGTCACACAGAGAAACCAAAATCTGGCATTTCCTTGTAGCTACTCCATAGCCCATGATAAATTGCAAAATGAGTAGCCACTGCACAGTGTTTTCCATTCACTTTCACTCAATGTATTCGGAATCCCCTAAAACCTGCACGATGTGCCTTGTGAAACACACATCCATAACCGCACCCTCTGCATTTTTGTTGACAAATACAATGTGTGCCACAGTCTGTTCGTACACACCACACCAACAGACTTTATTGCCCAATCCCGTAGCCTCTGCAGGCCCATTTCTATGGCCATCATCTGCAAAAGGGGCGTATGTAGCATGTGCCACCCTGCAACTATCACAATATTTGTGGAGTTTTTCTGCTGGGTGCACGCGGAAGTGGGAGAATAACTTTCAATCAGGGGAGCGGACATTGTTAGGTGTGGTGGCTCTTAAAAGAACCTTTGTTTTCTTTTTTTGTAAAGGTGTTTCTGTAGAAATACGTTTTTGCGGTCTTCATACGTAAATATGTGTTTTCAACATCAGCTCACGTTCTTATAATAGGGTCTTCACTGCAGTGTGTAGTTTGCTAAACAACATTTCATTGCCACTGTGCAACAAAGACATGCCCTTTGCCTTGAAAAGGTGTATGTATCACAAACCAATGTTCTCATTCTCACAAGAGAACATCCCAGCAGCACTCAAGATGTCACACATGCTTCTGGTGATGAGACCTCTTCCGACCTCTGGCTGGTGACAGGAATCATTGGAATATTTCCACACTATTCTCAGGTGTATACATGAGAAAAACACCTTGGCAGTAGGAAAAATGTGCTGCACTGCTTTCATCAAAATCTTCAGTTCACTAAACACATGGGAAAATGGCATGTAACCCAAAATGAAGGCTCCAAAGTGCATGATCATAAAATGTACAGTTGCTGAAGAGACCAAGCGTCGACATTCTACAAGCAGTCTGCCGAAACAGAACGAGTCGAAACCACCACAAAGCGCCCACTCCTTCCAAACCGAAATTGCCAGAAAAGTCTTCTTGGAGTGCATACATGCACAGATCAACCACAAAGCCATCACCCACAACAAAAACTGAGCGTCTTGCCATGTTTGCAAGCCGCAGTACACAAAGTAATGGGGAAACTGAATGACGCCCTTTCCTGTGATGCACACCCAGAGCACCTGATTGGCCAAAATCCATAGTCCCATTTCCATTGGCCACCATGGTGAGAAGTGCAAAATGTGCCACGTGCCTTTCTTCAATGAGCGTGAGGGCCACACCCCGGTGAGGCAGGAGGACTCCTTCTCCCTATTGGAGCTCTTTACTGGACGTACACCCTGAGCACCTGATTGGCCAAAGGCCATCGTCCCATTTTCATTGGACAGCATGCTGAGAAGCGCAGAATGTGGAACGTGCCTTTTTCCAAGTATCGCACAGGGTGTGGCCCAGTTCCTGTGGCATACAAACTAAGCACCACCTGATAGGACAATCGCTGCAGTCCCATTTCCATAGACCAGCATGGTGAGAAGCGATCAATGTGGCACGTGCGGGTCCCCAAGTACCTCGAGGGCCGGGCCCGAGTGAAGCAGGATGTCCCTCTTCCTATTGGTGCACACCCTAAGCATGTGATTGGACAATCCCCACAGTTCCATTTTCATGGCCGCTACTCGCAAAATCCCCAGATCGAGCTTTTGTGCTGTGTGCAGGCGTGGGGGAATAACTTGCAACCAGGGTAGGGGTTGTTCGTGGTAAGGGGCGACTCTTAAAAGGTCTGGTTGTTTTTTTTATTTTTTAGATGCTTCTATGGAAACACCTTTTTTTGTTTTTATTAGCTTTTGTGAGTGCTCACATTAGTACAGTAAACTCTTCACCACAGCCTGTAGACGAGCTAACAAAACTGTATTGCCAATGGGTGACAACAAAATGCCATTTTCTTGGAAACACTCTGCATTTCCACAACTAATGAGGTTATTGTTGCAGAAGAACATTCCACGAGCAGACAAAAAATTGTACATGCTTCTGTTGATGAGGCACCTTCCTGCGTCTGGCTCGGAACATAGTAGCCATACTCTTTGTGGTATTATAGATGAGAAAAGCACCTTGGCGGTGGGAAAAAGCATCCTCACGACATTCAGCAATCTTGTCAGTCTACGGAACAAATCTAAGCAAGACAGGTAAACCATATGCATGCCGCTGCAATGGATGACGATGACATCTACTACTGGAAAATTGGCGAGGTCTTTGCAAAGTGTATGCATATCAGTGAAATTGCACTCATACACAGTGTTCCACAATGTGTCCCCTCCTTCCAAAGCAAAATTGCAGTCAAAGTGTCTTTGCAGGGCATAGTTGTGCATATCTACGACAAGGGGATCACCTACAGTCAAAACAATGCGTTTTGCCATGTCAGCCACCCTCAGTATGTAGAATATAATGTACAACAGTTACACCTCCCCTTCCTGTTAACCACATCCACACTACCTGATTGGCTAATCCCCACACTGCCATGACAATTGGGCAAGGTGGTGTAAAAGGCAGATTTTGGCACGTGCACCTCCCAAAGTAAAGCGAGGGCCGCACACCTGTAAAGCTGGAGCAGTGCTTCTTCGCTGTGCAATATCTTCTCTGCAGCTCTACTTCATTGGGTTATGCGTAAATAGGCACACACGCTTTCCACCAGTCGCATCAAAGCCACGATCATCCAACACGGTCACTCCTGTACAACACTTGAAATGTACTATTACACATTTACAAAATTGCAACAGTTAGCATATTGTACAAACAAAAGAATCCCTCCTGCATCCCTATGCACTTTCAATCACATACTAAGTATTGTGCCACTTCCAACCTACCCACAATCTGTTTGCAACACTGGCCTATAAAGGATGAAATGTGCTCCACAACCATTCCTTACATGTCACCACCCTCTAACTGATGCACATTCAAAAATGCATTACTGCCATGGGTGTCCTCTTGGCCTTGGCTTTTGAGTGCATGGATTACGGCCTATGGCCTTCGGCCATGCACCCAATATTCTAGGCCTTGAACACACCCACATCTCTACCATACTGACAGTATGCAAATACTGCACCTCAGGTCCGCACAGTGTGACTTTTCACTGCTGCATCTTCAGACACAGCGCACCACCATGCAGCTATGCAACAACAAATTCCAACAGTTACTATACTGTACAAACAAAACAATATTTCCTTCATCCCTGTGCACTTTCAATCACATACTATGGGCGTACCCACTTCCATTCACAAAGTATTGTGCCACTTGCAACCTACCCACAAGCTGTTTGCAACACTGGCCTATAATGGCTGAAATGTGCTCCAAAACCATTCCTTACATGTCACCATCCTCTAAGTGATGCACATTCAAAAATGCATTACTGCCATGGCTGTCCTCATGGCCTAGACTCTTGAGTGCATGGCCTACAGGCTACGGCCTTTGGCCATGCACCCAATAGTCTAGGCCTTGAACACACCCACAGCAACGTAATGCCACCATGCATGTCACCATGTCAGCAACTATGAAAACCCACATACACACCACTGCTACCAGCACTCATACCCAACCTGTATAGCGCCATGACGCTATGCAACAACAAATTGAACCAGTTAACAGAACGTCCATGTGGGCTGCTAATGTTAAGCACTAACAAAACACCCATGCATGAAAACAGGTCACAATTACCAGAATCCACAAACACACCAAAGCCTTCACCACCGCTACCCACAGCCATTCACAAAGTATTGTATCACTAACCACAACATTTTCATAACTATGGGCCTACTTGAAGAAATCTGCAAACAACATAGTCTGTGTACACACCCACTGCAACGGAATGCCACCATGCATGTCACCATGTCACCCACTACGATCATCCACATACACACCACTGCCACCAGCACTCCTACCCAACCGGCACACCGCCATGCAGCTATGCAGCAACAAATTGGAACAGCGAACATAATGTACAAAGAAAACTCTCTCTCCTGCACCCTTGTGCACTTTCATTCACTTACTGTGGGCGTACCCACTTCCATTCACAAAGTACTGTGTCGCTGCCAACATACCCACATTCTGGTCACAACACTGACCCTACTGCAACCAATCTGCACATACCACACTATACAAGCACCTCCCTGTACCGAATGCAGAGTCAAAAATGTTTTATCGCAGTGGGTAAGTTGCTGCCCTACGCTCTTGAGTGCATCCCCTTCACCCTACGGCCTATGGCCTTCACCCATGCACCCAATAGTCTAATCCTTCCACAGACCCACCGCACCTTCATTCACCCATGCATGCCACCAAGTGTCCAACTACTACATTCCATCCGCAGCACACAGCAACCTGCACGCCCACCCACCATATGTCATGGTCAATTCACTCCCCTTCTGCAATTCACCTTCCATCACTCACCACTAAAAGAGGTTGTCGCAAGCAGGTCACGGCAGAAGCTATGGGGCCGTTACAACAGCTGCCTCCATTCACCACCCACAGTACTCACCTACATATGTCACATTAACCACTTCTCACTCCCCCACCATTCCCTCCCTTATTGCTGCCAACGCATTCCATACGGTACATGTTCCAGACCCTTCTGCCGCTGCACTGTCCTCCGATACACCATGGTGGCTTTCCCAAAAAATGTTGATGTACACCACGCTTCCCTCCAGCCAACCACCGGCGGCCTCCACACTTCTCCGACAGCATGCCGTACTGCGAGCCAGTGACACTTCTGTCCGTGGAGCGAACAGGGAAATGGGTATAGATTTGTGGACCATGAGAAGACATTTACATCTGACCCTGTTTTACATCATCTGCCATCCAGGCTGTGGTATTAGGTGAAAAGACTTTTAAAAAAAATGATTTGAAACATGATCGATTAAGAAAGACCGCTCTGTGACCACACCAAGCGGTCTTTCTAACTCAATCATTCACTCCCCTACTGCACACAAGTGCGCACAGAGCTGACAGGGTCTGTGACCCCCCAGCAGAGTCATTGTGGGAGCGAGAGGGGAGTTTTGGTCAGTATGTGTGTGCTTTTATGTGTCTGTGGGCCATGTGTGGGGAGGATGCGTGTGTTGAGGTGGCAAGGGGATGGTGGGTGTTGAAATGGGGTGTTCAGGGGTTAAACCCACCCCAATTAACAAGAGAATCAGATGGATAGGATGGTGTAGTGAAGGAGGGGGGGCAGTATGTAATATTTCCACATATTAAAGCCAACACAAAAAATGGCAACAAAAATGCATATTTTTTGTGTTCAGGCTTTAAAATGCAGAAGTACGACATAGAACCCAGCGTGGTCATGGTAAGAGGAAGTAGGTGTGAAGTGATGGAGTTTAAAGAGAGTCCTGTTAGCTCAGTTATTGCTCTTGTTGATAGGACAGAAATCATTGTTGTGGAGAGCAAAGAAGCTGCTGGCACAGTAGTCCAGTTTAGAGAAGACAAGTGTAGTTAAAAGATGTGTGGCAGTGTTGAAAAGAAGGAGATTAGTGCTCCAAGAGCAGAGATGTAGAGTGTAAAGAGGAGAGGATCCAAGACAGCCTATGGAGAACCAACAGGAGTGAGTTGAGAGGTGTTGTTTTACCAGGAGATAATTGTGAAGGTGCTAGATGGGATTGAGTCCAGGCAGGGCTTCAATCCCAAGAAGAGAGATTTTTTAAGGAGATCAAAAGTGCCAAAGACAGCAGACATATCAAGAAAAATTTGAATAAAAATGGATTGGAGTGCTTAATTGAGGCAATGAAGTTCGGGACATTCTTGAGAACAATTTCTGTGGAGTGACAGGAGTGGAAACTTGCTTGTAGGGGGTCACAAAGGTTGTGGAAGTCTAAGAAAGTGGTAAGACCATTGAACACAAACCCTCTCCATAACTTTAGAGTAGTGCAGAAGGAATTACCCACAACAACACTTTGCTGGCAGGTCTTGGTCAGCCTCTTGTATTTTTGGGAAAACTATAACCTTGGTCATTTTGAAAATAGAGGGAAAGCAAGAGGAGTTGAAGGACAAGTTGAAGAGTTCTGCTAAGTGTGAGGCCACTAAAAGATAATAGACATGGTCTATTGACCACCCACGTGGCGCCGGACCACTCTGTTTACGGTATCTATCTTGGCTTCTAAAGTTCAGTCACTCAGCTGCGTTTCAATTATATTCTCGTTGCTCGTCACATTTGCATCACACACTGATTTCTTCATACAATGTTGCTATTTGCAACCTTGGTTCTAACACAGACCGGTCTGGTATCAGTCTCCCTGACTCACCAGCTGTACTGACTTTGGTGGCATTGCTTTGTTGTAGGAGCCAAGGACAGTACCACAGCAGCAAACGCTTCTACCCACCTTGGCTATCGACACGGGAGAGCCATTGGTAACTCTGACACACAATGCAGGTATCTTCAGCTTTAATTCCAGGTCTTAAGTTTCTTATTCTCGAAGGCTCATGAAATTAACAGTCTTTCACTAAAAAGGTCAAGGGTACTTCCCTCCTTGCAACCCTCTCTGGTCTTGCCGTCTTTCTCCTCGTATTAATCGGCCATCTTGGAACTGCTGCTTCCTTGTCTGCTTTGCCTTGCTCAGAGTGTGCATTCGCGCTGCGCACTTTTTCTGTTTGGGGAAGTGTGATGGAAGTCAGGTGTGTGTAATGATCAATAATTCCCTGACTCTGACTGACCATTGTGTTGGGACAAGTCAGGTATACGGCTCATGTGTTAGTCCGTTTTATCTCACAGTGAGCTGTCCGTGAGAAAGTGTTCATGTCAGGAAGGGTAGGATGCAGAAAATATGTTACAAGGAAGGGGATACTGCATCTAGCCATCTGGTGTCCACATTCACTCCATGAAGACCCCTCATCAAGTTGGTCCTCCCACGCTGGTCCAGCCCAGGAATTGGATCTAAAAGAGATGGCTGTGTCCTGGATACATGGATGACAGATCCCTGGGGCCTAGAGGGTGAGACACCTTCAGGTTTCTAACAGAGGCATGGTGGATAGGTATTAAAAGAGGTATGGGTAGCTCATCGGCTTTGCTTGTTGGAAGTAGCAGTTGCAAGCAAGAGACATTGAGCAGTGGGAGTTTTGAGATGTGAGTTTAATGATATGGATAGGAAAGGAGGAATTTATAGCATGATTGGATTAAGCATGATTGATTAAGCATAGGGAGAGGTGAGTAGGAAGAGCAGCAGAAGCAGCACAAGTGAAAGCATAAAAGGTCACTAGTAGTGGAGAGACAGCATAGTAGTTAGCAAGCCACGGATAGTGACAGGTGCAGAAGGGCGGAAGGCAAAAGCAAATGCAAAGAGCCAAAGAGTCTGGTCAATAGCTTGTCTTCACCTTTCATTGTTCCGTACTTAACTGGGACACCCCTAGAGAGTTCAGAAGTGATGTCACACACTCTCATCACCTGATCACCTAGTTCATCAGTGGTTGGCCACTCTGATTTTGTTCCTGGTGTTGCTGGGATGAAGCAATTTCTTCCTTATTGACTCCAGTGGAGTCTATTGTGTTCTCTTCACAAATTCTGAAATTAAGCTTTTGTTGTTGTTGTGTTTAACATTTGGTTACACAACAATTAAAAGCACGTTGTTTATCATCATTTCCGCTTTTTTCGACATCAGTCTGTAACATAATAATCCAGCAGATAACAAATAAAAGCCATTTAGTTTACAAACAATAACATGTTCAATTAATCATTAAAATGCTAAAGATAGAGTACAAAATCACAACCAATCAGTTAAGAACAATAACATATGCAATTCATCTTCGAATTCCTGTACATAAGAACCTTTAAAATCGAAACAGATTAGTTTAATTTAGTTTATTTATTTCTATAGCTCTGATAAAGCCTGTGGGCATTAGGTTGCTACACAAAACAATACACACAATAACGAACACACATAACACCAATTTAATAAGCTTTCTGAAAGGAAAAGGAAGACATATGATACAGAAATAAGAAAAAATAAATTAGTTAAGCACATTCCTTAATTTGGAGGCAGATGACATATTGGTCAGGTTTTTACATAAACTGAAAAATGATGGTAGAATGCCTTGACCACAGCCTATGAAAATACAATCTGTATTGTTACCGTTGCACCATTCCTTAATATGCAGCTTGCGTAAAAGTCTGAAGTCCCATCCCCTGACAGAGCCATGACCCATTTTAGAATGTAACCAAGACAGACCTCACTTCTGAGTGCTTCTCTGGTTTCAGTCCTCTCCGGTTTATCTACATTAGTAATGACAATGTACCTACGATCCATAATGAGCTCTCTTTGAGAAATATCTGATATCACAGGCATCTACGACTTCTTAATGTGACTATCCCTGCCATGTGGAGAAATAAAATTGATCTGTTGTGAACCAGCCATGCTCTGTGTATACATCTACTAGTAAATTAAGAAACATTTAGGTCAAACATTGATCTATAAAAGACCAGAGCCTCAACTGTAGAATTCACATTAATGAATTGGCCAATAAGTATGTATATGCCATGCAAAACATTAGAAAGTGCAGGATGATCGCTGCTTCTAAACCACACACAGGGCGAATAATGAAATGTGTTAAATTACTGCCAAATATATCTGCACAAATATAGATTATAGCAGAGTGTCTGTAATCCTTAAGCTCCTGACTAGGGAGGAGAAGCAGATAGTGATGTACACACATGAATGGAAATGTACAAAGGGTCACCTTAGATATTTCCATGCTAAATGACCCCAGTGTTGCTGTCCAGGAGGCTTCCATACCCCTGACTGAGCAATCCAGGCTATGCTGTTGGTATCGTGGACCACTCTTATATGAAACACATACTGCCTCATCACGAGTTTGCCAGTAACCCTTAAATGCTGTGGTAATACTATTACTGACACATTTAAGGGCCTGCCAAATCACAGGCTTGGTGGATTTACCCCCAGTTCTGAGCTAGGGGCAAATCCACTGTGATCTTGCTGATTTTTGGTCCAATTACCTCTTGCGCTAATAGTGGCGGTGGTAATAGTGCCAAGCATTCCCCTTTGGGCCCAATGGGGATTGGGAAATTCCCAAATGGGCCCACTGGGGAATGGGGACTTACCATTCCGCCAAACCCGTGATCTGGCGCTAATAGTGCTGGGGTTTGGTGGTAGGGCTAATATCCCCGGCGGTAAAACTGCCGGGGTAAGGGCCCAACTTGTGATGAGGCCAATAGTCTCCATTGGCTGTTTGGTTTGAGTATCCCCAGTACCGAATTGTTCAAGGCACTGTGGATCATACTAACTATCCCACAGGATTTTAAGTTCTTAATAATCTCTGTTAGTGACTCCATGGACGTGAGTGGTAACCAATACTGTTTGACAAATACAGGAGCCATCTCGCGGTCCATGAGTATGGTGGTTAAATGAATGGATGTGCGTCCACAGTCATTTGAGTCCACTGAAAAGATATCTTGGAATTTCAGGAAGACCTGTTTCAGCTTTTGTCTTTGCTCCTCGGTCTCACAGGTGTCAGCAGGATTGATCCTTTCCTCGACCATCTGCTTTTAACCTGGAAAGACCTTGGATTGGCAATATCAGCGGTATCCTACAGTTGGGTGGAGAGATCTCTTTTTATGGTGTTTACCTGAACAGGAGTGTCCATGGATTTGAGGTAATTGTCCTTGACTCTGAACCCTCTTCCTCCCTCCTGATGTCACAGGCCACCTCTGCCACCCCATAGGGGCAAGAAGAGAACACCATGAAATTGTCCCTATCCTTATTAAAAATCTTTTCTGGAGGCAATTCCGTTGCTGACGTTGAAACAGTCGTTTGGGATTGGTCCCATGATTTCATTACCTAAATCAATAGAATAATGCACCACCATTATAATTCACGTGTCTGCACCCTAAGTGATACTTCGAGGGTCACTCTTATCCACCAAAATTCGAATGGTGTCATGTTCTAGTTCTAGTAGAGGTGTAGGATTTAAATACAAACATTGCTGTTGGAGATGGGAATTTATATTTATAAGGGCGTCCTGATGTTTGAGGTGCTGTCCTCACTTAATTTTAAGGGGAATAATGAATTGTTGCACCTGTTCTGGGATGGTAACCTCTTGCCGCTCCTGAACTTCATTCACATAAGACAGCAATTGAGCTCAATGGAATGCTTTTTTAGTGTTGTCAAATCCCATGGGGTAACAGGCTTTATTATTAATTAGGTCCAAATTAATTGCAAATCGGTTGAGAATGTCACTGTCTAAATAAAAGGTGGAAGGGACATCTCTCACTACCCAACAAACATGTTCTATGATTTAGTTGGCAATGGAAATATTTAGCATAAACCTGCTAAGTAGGAGACGTTTCAAATGTGGGCTTTACAAGCCTACTTCCCATTCGTCAATCAATTTAAATGTGGGAATTGTCTGATCTTTTGGCATTTCCTGAATAATCCTTTGCTGATGAAGCTCTGTCCATTATTCAGGCATACACTGGCGAGGACAAACTCCTCCCCCTCATCTATCTGAATAGGGAAAAATAAGTGTTTTTTAATGTCCATAAGACTTTGAGCAGGTTCTTCATTGTCTGGTTTCATGGGACTCAATGTTTCCTCTGATTTTGGACTGGTGTAACATTTTAGGGTGTCCCGTTCCAGTGTGAATTGCCACTCAAAAATGGCAGGAATGTTGATTTTCAAGAATGGCAAAGGGTTCTAATTACCAGTTTGTGACAGTGATGTCTGGGACGTGATTATTCTTGAAATGGAATTGCACTTTCTCAGATCAATTAAATGACAGGAACCATTCATGCTTACATAATTGGAACCTATTTTGAATTGGATAGTGGTGATAGCATCCACAGGAGATTGTTCCCCAGTAAACAATGTGTTTCCTGTGGAGACAAGAATATCACCGGATGTTTTAATTTTTTGAGTTGTCCTGGAAGTTTAGTTGTTCAAAGGTCTCTTTGGACAAGAGTGTGGCTTGGGATCCAATGTCCACTAGAGATGATAATTCACACTGACCCTGCACCTTGACCAGCACATAAAGTTGGACTTCTTTCTCCTCCAGGGTGAAAAGAAAGTTTGAGTTATTTGCCAGCCCCATGGTTATTGTACTTAATATGGAACTCCTCCACCGTGTGATCTTGGGTTATTTTTCGTGTCAGAGTTTTGGAATCTGTAAGGAAAATTTTAGAACTAACAATGGGCGGATCTGGGGAATCCTTTCTCTTCCACAATGCTTTGCTGTTCCCCTTTACCTGGGGGCAGTGATCAAAATTTGTTTGGGTTAAGGACCACTCGGATGTTTCTACTCTGTCTGGCTCACATTGTTGGGGTTGAATAGTTTCTTGTTCTTAATCAGTCTCCATACTTACCCTGTCCCACTCATGGTCTTTTGGGACCCGTTATTCTTTGGGAGGGCTTACCTGAATAAACATGCCACTCTTTTCTTTCAAGCGGGATGTAAAGACGCTTCTATGTGGTGTCTGTACTTCCGCTCTCTGTATGGTAGAGGAGAGGCACAGAGGACCCCAGTCAAGATTCTCTATTATTGGTACGTGGTCGAGCAATCAAGGCCTAGCTTCTCAGGAGGTGATGCAGCTGGTTCTTAAGTACAGTGTAGTCCCCAAGCACCCACAAAAGGAATGCCCGCACACTGTATCAGTTAAAACACAGTCTTTATATAATTAATATTCAAGGTCAGGTACACTATCACGATAATGCACTGTGTGCTCAGAAAATCAACAATGGTATATATATATACAGCTCTAAAGTGGTACCACTAACGTTATCAGATCTCATTAAAGTGCATACGGTCAGAATGACACACAGATCAAAATAAAGGAAACCAGCAGTAGAGAGAGGAAGGAAAGCAAGATGGTTGAACAATTGGCAGAATACTGGTCACTACCGTTAAACACAGCTCTGTGTGGAGATCCCCCCACCTGGGCAACCTGTAAAGCAAAGATGTATCACAAGCCCAGTCCATATATTGTTCCCACTAGACTTTCCAATAGTTCTGCAACCCCAAAGTACCTTGGCGTTGTAGCGTTCCTCGTCGGGGAATCAACGGCCCTTCTTGAGTATCCTCCCTTTCAGGCAGGAGTCACGTGTCGTTGAACCTCTGACGGAGAACAGGTCGAGCTATGACATTGAAGTGACCGCCTCGTTCCTAGCGGTGCTCTTTGATGGGGAAGCGTAAACGCCCTGCAAGGAAGAGGCGTGCGGGGCACCTCGGTGTTGATAGTTCTGGACCGAAAAGAGCTTGAAGAACTGTGGCTCATCAAGAGCGTCGAGTCGTCGGCGTCTCTGTGGTCTCCTCGGCGCGTCGATGGTCAGACTATTCCAGTAGGATACAGTGGCGACGATGCGGACGAGAGAGTCCTTGGATAAAAATGAAGTTCTTAGGCAAACGGGAGCATGGCGGCTCCAGTCGGCGGCAGCGGTCGTCAACAGTGGCGGACAAGAGTCCGGGCGCTTCACTTTGTGATTCCGCGCAGTCCCCGTCTCGGGTCAGCAGCCTGTCGAAGGTTTGTCTACCAGGGAGCTTTGGCAAAGATCTGCTGGTGCACGATGGTCCCTCATAGCTCGGGAAGAGCTGGTGATTTGTGCTTAACTCCACTCTCTAAGGCCTAAAAGTCCTGCCCATGTGAGTGCAAGCCCCTGATTTCCCCTCGCGCACCCGTAATTCCCTTGCTGCTTTCTGGTTTCTCTGACTCCCTCCCCCGACCCCCCCATAGTGCCCTGATTGGCTGCCGCTCCATGTGTGTTGGGCCTACTGACCCGTTTCACTGCTGAGGCACCCATTTGTGCCGTGACTCTTCTGGTGAGTGATCCTCCTTTGTGCTGGTGATTTGTGCTCAATTCCACTCTCTAAGCCCTAAAACTCCTGCCCATGTGAGTGCAAGCCCCTGATTTCCCCTCGCGCACCCGTAATTCCCTTGCCGCTTCCTGGTCTCTCTGACTCCCTCCCCCGACCATTTGGCAGTCCATTGCCCTTAATTTTGCATCCCTAATCCCACCAAAACCCAATCTCCCAGCCCGTGTCTGGCCTCCCACAGCCCTCATTGAATCTCTGCTTCCTGATCACCCCTCCTCCCGCCCACCGAACCACCCACCGCGTCCAGATTGGCTAGCAGGCCTGTGTCACTGGCCATTACAGACCTTCCCAGGGCAACCCTCTGCCCAGCAGCCCCTGCGACTAAGGGCCCTGAGACAAAGGACAGCGACAGCTCCTGACCATATCTGCAGGAGAAGCATAAAGCCAACAATAAGTAAGTGTGGGAAGGGCAGGGCCTGAGGCAATCACTTCACACCATTTTACCCAACCACGCATCTAACAAAGCATCACCACTGTAAACTCATCATTGCTGTAGCATATTTACATTTGGAAACTCTGGTCTATAAATGTAAGAGTCGATTTTAAATGTGTGCCCAATAGCCTGTCTGTGGAAAGCTGCATCTAGAAGTGTGCCCAATAGCCTCACTGTGAAAGTTGCATTTAGAAGTGTGCCCAATAGCCTCACTTGAAAGTTGCATTTAGAAGTGTGCCCAATAGCCTCACTGTGAAAGTTGCATTAAGAAGGGTGTCCAATAGCCTCGCTGTGAAAGTTGAAGTTAGAAGTGTGCCCAATAGCCTTTCTTTGAAAGTTGCATTTAGAAGTGTGCTCAATAGCCTGTCTGTGGGAAGTTGCATTTAGAATTGTTCCCAATAGCCTCTCTTTGAAAGCTGCATCTAGAAGTATGCCCAATAACCTCCCGGAAAAGTGCATTAAGAAGTGTGCCTAATAGCCTCACTGTGAAAGTTGCATTTAGAAGTGTGCCCAATAGCCTCGCTGTGAAAGTTGCCTTTAGAGGTGTGCCCAATAGCCTGTCTGTGAATTAGAAATGTTCCCAATAGCCTCTCTCTGAAAGTTACATTTAGAAGTGTGCCCAATGGCCTCACTGTGAATTAGAAATGTTCCCAATAGCCTCTCTCTGAAAGTGGCATTTAGAGGTGTGCCCAATAGCCTCCCTGAAAGCTGCATTTAGATATGTGCCCAATAGCCTCACTGTGAAAGTTGCATTTAGAAGTGTGCCCAATAGCCTCACTGTGAAAGTTGCATTTAGAAGTGTGCCCAATAGCCTCACTGTGAACGTTGCATTTAGAAGTGTGCCCAATAGCCTTGCTGTGAAAGTTGCATTTAGAAGTGTGCCCAATAACCTCACTGTGAATTAGAAATGTTCCCAATAGCCTCTCTCTGAAAGTGGCATTTAGAAGTGTGCCCAATAGCCTTGCTGTGAAAGTTGCATTTAGAAGTGTGCCCAATATCCTCGCTGTGAAAGCTGCATCTAGAAGTGTGCCCAAAAGCCTCCCTGAAAGCTGCATTTACAAGTGTGCCCAATAGCCTCACTGTGAAAGTTGCATTTAGAAGTGTGCCAAATATCCTCGCTGTGAAAGTTGCATTTAGAAGTGTGCCCAATAGCCTCCCTTTGAAAGTTGCATTTAGAAGTGTGTCCAATAGCCTCGCTGTGAAAGTTGCATTTAGAATTGTCCCCAATAGCCTCTCTTTTAAAGCTGCATCTAGAGGTGTGCCCAACAGCCTCCCTGAAAGCTGCATTTAGAAGTGTGCCCAATAGCCTCACTGTGAAAGTTGCATTTAGAAGTGTGCCCAATAGCCTCGCTGTGAAAGTTGCATTTAGAAGTGTGCCCAATAGCCTCACTGTGAATTAGAAATGTTCCCAATAGCCTCTCTCTGAAAGTGGCATATAGAAGTGTGCCCAATAGCCTCATTGTGAAAGTTGCATTTAGAAGTGTGCCCAATAGCCTCGCTGTGAATGTTGCATTTAGAAGTGTGCCCAATAGCCTCTCTTTGAAGGTTGCATTAAGAAGTGTGCCCAATAGCCTGTCTGTGGAAAGTTGCATTTAGAAGTGTGCCCAATAGCCTCACTGTGAAAGTTGCATTTAGAAGTATGCCCAATAGCCTCTCTTTGAAAGTTGCATTTAGAAGTGTTCCCAATAGCCTCACTGTGAAAGTTGTATTTAGAAGTGTGCTCAATAGCCTCAATGTGAATATAGAAATGTGCCCAATAGCCCCTCTTTGAAAGTCACACTTAGAAGTGTGCCCAATAGCCTCTCTTTGAAAGTTGCATTTAGAATTGTACCCAATAGCCTGTCTGTAGAAAGTTGCATTTAAGAAGTGTGCCCGGTAGCCTCTCCTTGAAAGTTGCATTTAGAAGTGTGCCCAATAACCTGTCTGTGGCAATTTGCATTTAAGAAGTGTGCCGAATAGCCTCTCTTTGAAAGCTGCATTTAGAAGTGTGCCCAATAGTCTGTCTGTGAAAGTTGCATTTAGAAGTGTGCCCAATAGCCTCTCTTTCAAAGTTGCATTTAGGAGTGTGCCCAATAGCCTGTCTGTGGAAAGCCGCATTAAGAAGTGTCCCCAATAGCCTCACTGTGAAAGTTGCATTTAGAAATGTGCCCAATAGCCTCACTGTGAAAGTTGCACTTAGAAGTGTGCCCAATAGCCTGTCTGTGGAAAGTTGCATTTAGAAGTGTGACCAATAGCCTCTCTTTGAGAATTACATTTATAAGTGTGCCCAATAACCTGTGGAAAGTTGCATCTAGAAGTGTGCCCAATAGCCTCTCTGTGAATTTAGAAATGTTCCCAATAGCGTCTCTTTGAAAGTTGTATTTAGAAGTGTGCCCAACAGCCTCACTGTGAAAGTTGCATTTAGAAGTGTGCCCAATAGCCTCTCTTTGAAAGTTGCATTTTGCAGTGTGCCCAATAGCCTCACTGTGAATTAGAAATGTTCCCAATAGCCTCTCTCTGAAAGTTGCATTTTAGAAGTGTGCCCAATAGCCTCTCTCTGAAAATTGCATTTAGAAGTGTGCCCAATAGCCTCTCTTTGAAAGATGCATTTTGAAGTGTGCCCAGTAGCCTCTCTTTGAAAGTTTCATTTAGAAGTCTGCCCAGTAGCCTCTCTGTGAAAGTTGCATTTAGAAGTGTGCCCAATAGCTTCTCTGTGAAAGCCTCTCTATCAATTTAGAAGTTTGCCCAACAGCCTCTCTGTGATACTTGATTTAGAAGTGTGCCCAATAGCCTCTCTGTGAAAGTTGCATTTAGAAGTGTGCCCAATAGCCTCTCTGTGAATTTAGAAGTACACCAACAACCTCTATGATACTTGAATTAGAAGTGTGCCCAATAGCCTCTCTGTGAAAGTTGCCTTTAGAAATGTGCCCAATAGCCTCTCAGTGAATTTAGAACTGTTCCCAATAGACACTCTGGAAAGTTGCATTAGAAGTGTGCCCATTAGTCTGTTTATACATTTAGAAGTGCTCCCAATAGCCACTCTGTGGTGAATCGCATTTTGAAGTGTGCACAATAGCCTCTCTGTAAAAATTGCATTTAGAAGTGTGCCCAAAACCCTAATAGTATAATATCATGCCGGGCCGCACCAACTAATCTCCCTAATAACCTCTCTGTACAAAGTTGATTCAGATTCATGCCTAATACCTTCCCTGTATAAAGCTGAATTGAAAGAAGTGCACCTACTAGCGTGCCCTAATTAATCTTACTAGTATAACCAACAGTATAGCTGTGTAATGTAGAATCTAAAACGGTGCCTAATAATCTAATACCCCCTCTATTCAAATTGAATCTAGAGGTAGACCGAATATCAGGTGAACCTAGAAGTGTCCCTAATAGTACCTAATAGACTAATATCGTCTCTGTCTACAATTGAATCTAGAAAAGCACCGAACAGTCTAGTATCGTCTCTGTGCAATTTGAACTTGGAAGTGTGCCTAACAGCGGGCCACCTCTGAACTTCGAACTACAACCAGAAAGCCCTCCTAAATCCACCTAAAAGCTTGTATCAATCATGAGTGCACCGACACCACCAGAGTCTGTCGGAAACGACCCCCGTGGACCGCCCCCACTCTCCGATCTGCCTTCCCCCGTCCGCCCCTTCCCAAACCACCCCACCCTCCTACCCACTCCCTGCCATTCCCCTCCCCAAACACCAAGCCAGAGGTGCAAGATGGCAAGCCAATCTCCTAGACCCTGCCCAATCAGGTTTCAGAGCCCGTCACGGAACTGAACCCACCCTAACCTCAATCTGGGATGACCTTAAAATGATGGCTGACTCTGCGGGATGCACCGCACTAATCCTTCTCGACCTATCCGCCGCCTTTGACACGATCAATCACTCAATCTTCCTAGACCGACTCCACTCCCTAGGAATTCGTGGAACCGCTCTTAAATGGATAGCTTCATTCCTCAAAGATAGGTACCAAATAACAATACTCTCCAGCTATACCTCCCAAGCCCGACCAGTCGACACAGGAGTCCCACAAGGAGCATGCCTATCTGCCCTCCTGTTCAATCTTTATCTGATCACCCTCCCATCAATAATTCGTTCACACAACATCCTGTGCTACAACTACGCCGACGACAATCAACTCATTCTAAAACTCCTGGACTCAAAACCCAACTCCCAACCTGACCTGGCCTCATGACTCCTTGACATAGAACTCTGGATGACCCAAGCCACCTCCTGTTAAACCCCTCTAAAACAGAAATCATGGTATGTGGCAACTCAGAACTTCTTCCGCACCCACTACCATGGCCATCCGCCATGGGCAACTCTCCGACCACCTCCAAATCAGTGAAAAATCTTGGATGCACCCTGGACTCTGACTTAACACTCTCTCGCCAAGTCAACAAAGTCTCAAAGTCCTGCCACTACCACCTTAAAACCCTTAGGCGCATCTTTCCGTATCTCTCCTTTCCCAACAGACTATCCGCGGTCCAATCAATCGTTTTATCAAGACTGGACTACGCAAACCCCCTATACCTCGGAGTCCATTCATACCAACTGAACAAACTCCAAAGGGCACAAAATGTGGCAGCCAAATTGCTACTTGCACTTGGCCCAAGAGACCACGTCTCCCCAGCCCTTAAGACGCTGCACTGGCTTCCAGTAGCCGAAGGGTGACCTTCAAAACCTTATGCATCTCCCATCAAGCACTGCATAAAACCGGACCTCAATATCTTCAAGACAAACTAAAGCCCTATCACCCCCCACACACCCTAAGATCGAGCTCAGCCGGCCTCCTAGTCATACCGAAGACAAACTCAGTCAGATTAGGCGGATCATCATTCTCAGCCTTGGCCCCCACACTATGGAATTTACTCCCACCTCACATCTGCCTAACTGAGGACTTAACATCTTTCCGCAAACTGCTGAAAACCTGGCTCTTCCCATAAAACCAACCCGTACCATACTAACCCAAACAGTCTAACAGCAACTCAATGACACCAATCCAACAAACTACCTGATGCGAGAAAACGACAGCTAATAACCCCTAATATAAACTAGAAGGACAAACAGAATTAAACGCATAAAGTAGATCAAAGCAGTAAAAGGGTCAACAAGAATAAACCATACGGAAACAGTAAAGAGAGTTAAACTGCTGAAATGGACGGAATGCATGAGGAATAACCAAAATGAATGGCATAGATGAGATTGTTAGAATCAATGAAGCAGATGGAACACATGAATGCGCTGAGTGGAAGAATGCACAAATGGAAGAATAGATAACTACATAGTTCAAATGAGTGTGGAAATCGAATGAATAAGTAAACTGGATGAGTATATAGAATGGATGAACATCTCGAATGGATGAGTGTGTAGAGCGGATGGATGTGTTGAGCGGACGAACGTGTAGTGTGGATGAGTGCGTAAATACAGTAAAACGTACAGAACCCGGGAGTGCGTAAAAGAGACGAATGTGCAGAACGGAGGAGTGTAATCCGAATGAGGGTCTAGTACAGATGAGTATCTGGAGAGGACGAGTATGCAGAGCACGTGACTGATCCAGGTTGGATCTGCAGGTATCCGCAGGAGAAGCAAATAAAGAGCGGATGAATGATTAGAACGGATGAGTGTATATAGCGTATGAGTGTATAGAGCGGACGAGTGCATAGAGTGGACGAGTGCGTAGAAGGGGCGAGTGCGTAGATGGGGCGAGTGCGTAAAGGGGGCAAGTGCGCAAAGGGGGCAAGTGCGCAAAGGGGGCGAGTGCGTAGATGGGGCGAGTGCATAGAGGGGGCAAGTGCATAGAGGGGGCGAGTACATAGAGGGGGTGAGTGCGTAGAGAGGGTGAGTGCGTAAAAGTGATGAGTGTGTAGAGGGGGTGAGTGCGTAGAGGGGGTGAGTGCGTAGAGGGGGTGAGTGCGTAAAGCGGGTATGTGCGTAGAAGGGGTATGTGCGTAGAAGGGGTATGTGCGTAGAAGGGGTGAGTGCGTAGAAGGGGTGAATGCGTAGAAGGGGTGAGTGCGTAAAAGTGATGAGTGTGTAGAGGTGGTGAGTGCGTAGAGGGGGTGAATGCGTAGAGGGGGTGAGTGCATAGAGGAGTTGAGTGCATAGAGGGAGTGAGTGCATAGAGTGGGTGAATGCGTAGAGGGGGTGAGTTCGTAGTAGGGCTGAGTATGTAGAGGGGGGATTGCGTAGAGGGGGTGTGTATGTAGAGTAGAATTGCATATATAGACGTATATAGTATTGTCTAGAATGCAAAGAACTTTCGAAAGAGCATATAACCCATCATATCTCACAACCACGCTTACTCTCTCCTTTACATCACCACTCAACTAGAACACATAGATACTATGGCCCTCATTAGGACCCAGGCGTTAAGGGGTTTACGGCGCCGTAAACAGCGCCGACCCTTAACGCCTGATTCCAAGGTCCCTTTGCGGGATGGTGATTTTAACGCCTGTTTTTTGCAGGCGTTAAAACCCATGACGCAAAGGGACCTTGGTGCTAATTACGCCACCGTAATTTACGGTGGCGTAATTAGCGCCTTTCCCCATTCCCATTATGCCCTATGGGGCAAAAATGGGAATGGGGAAGGGTAAAATGGGAAATGGGGATTTACTGCCCCACTCACCTTGGAATGGGGCGGTAAATCCACCAACCACCATGGCGTAAACGTAGTTTACGCCATGGTGGTAAGGGTACGACCCAGGCGGTAACTTACCGCCTGGGTCGTAATGAGGCCCTATGACACCATCGGTATAACTGTTCTCATACCTACATAAACACTGCTGGCTGGACACCCCCAGACAGGCGTTTCTCCACAGGCCTAACGCAGCCACATCCGGTCTGGATAAACCCTGCCAGAACGAACACATACTCTGATCTCTCAACCACCGCACCTACAGCTAAGAAGCAGCTATTACACGAATACCACTTGAGCTGCACACATACACCTTTTGACTCCCTCTACTCTCTCTACTGATCTGAACTTCGGTTCCCAATGGCGTTCAACCTACCAGCGCCTTCAGACTATACCAATGGTATATAAGGCGCTATATAAATGCAAAATAACATAACATAACATAACATACATACCGATTTCGGGCAGGGCTGTCTCAGTCATTGTGTCAACCACTAGATACTAGACACCCACAACACAGAATGGGTATTCATCACACACTCCTTTCACCCAGGTCCCACCCACAGGCCTACCCACAACATACGGTCATTGAGAAGGCTCCAGCGAGTCTGGTCAGCACTTCCCCACACTACCATATATGGAACTTCTACCCAATAGCCAGTCAGGGGGAAGGGACAGAGTCAGGGCTTCCCGGGACTTCGGGAAAATCAAGGTAACAGGCGATGTAAGGCAAGAGGCCATGAGGGCCATTTTGTCTCCATCAGGAATCTACCGATTCCAATGACAGGGCCTGGGCATCCCAAAATGGAGGACGCTCAGGGCACCAGTCAATTCAGCATGGAGCTGCCACCAGCCTGTACCCTGCTCTGTGGGTCACACACAGGTGCCCAAAAACATACACTAGGGACACAGGGTTGCATCCCTAACCATGGGTGCCATAAGGGAATCCCATGGGTCTGTTCACCAAAACCAAAGGCGAGAGCTGCACCGCCAGGAGTCCCACATGAACTCCTGCACGGAAAACATGACAGAACACAAGATAAAAAGCAATAAAGGACAAGGATACGGAGGCCCTGTCCCTCCGATGCATTTCCAGCATCACGGTCGCCCCCCCCCAGGCTGAGGTTAGGGTGCCTCAACATACCTTCTGGAAAGGCATTATCGTGACACTTCCCTGGTCTATGCTCAATGGTGAAGTCTAGCCCTTGCAGGCTAATGGACCACCTGAGCAGTTTCGGGTTCTCACCCTTCATCTGCATAGGCCACTTCAGGGGCTTATGATCGGTTTGGACCTTGAAGGTACACCCGGTAAGGTAGGGTCTAAAACGCCTAAGAATCCAACCTATACTAAAACATTCCTTTTCAACAGTAGCCCACTTAAGTTCCCTACCCTTAAGTTCTCTACTGATGAATATGATCAGATGTTCTCTTCCTCTTTCATCTAACTGGGACAAGACAGGTCCAATTCTGGTGTCGCAGGTGTCAGTTTGAACGATAAAGGGCTTGCTGTAATCGGGCGTACACAACACCGGTGCCCTACACAGACTTCCTTTCAAGCCATCAAAGGCCCTCTGACAGTCTTCAGTCCAATTAACCTTCCTAGGCTGTTTGGGTGAAGTCAGAGCTGTCAGGGGTGCAGCTATGGTTCCATAGTCTGCCATGAAATTGAGATAATACCCAGTAAGGCCCAAAAATACTCTCACCCGGGTTTGAGTAGTGGGAGTCTCCCAGTCCTGTACATCCTGTACCTTACTGGGGAGAGGATACATTTGACCCCCTCCTACCTCATGATCAAGATACATGACTTTCCCCTGAGCTATATGGCACTTGGTGGCCTTCATAGTGAAGTTAGCCCTTTTTAAGGCCTGCAACACTTTATCCAGATGCGTCAAATGCTCTTCCCAGGTGGAACTGTAGACGGCAATGTCGTCTAAGTAAGCCACGCAAAAGGCTTCCAGCCCACTGAGCGCATGGTTGACCAATCTCTGGAAAGTGGCAGGGGCATTCTTCAACCCAAAAGGCATGACCCTAAACTGGTAGAGTCCCTCTGGTGTTGAGCATGTTGTCTTTTCCTTGGCATGGTCTGTCAGAGCTATTTGCCAAAAACCTGAGGTAAGGCCAAAGGTGTTCACAAATTTGGCAGCACCTATGGTGTCCATGAGCTCATCAGCCCTGGGCAATGGGTGCACGTCAGTTTTGGTGACTGCATTGACTCCTCGGTAGTCCACACAGAACCTCCAATCCTTGGTACCGGCCTGGGAACTTGCGTTGGGGACAAGGACCACTGGACTGGACCAATGACTGGTTGAGGGTTCAATAACACCCAGATCCAACATCTTGGCGACCTCAGCCTGGATGTGGTTCTTTACAGTATCTGACATACGGTAGCACCTGCTTTTGACAGGCACACTGTCACCAGTGTCAATCTCGTGCCTACACCACGGTGTAAGGCCTGGTGTCAGTGAGAACAGAGAGGCATACTGCTGGAGCAAAGTCCTGCAGGTCTTCTGCTGCTCTGTCGTCAGATCGGAAGAGAGATGTACTCCCTCCACTGAGCCATCCTGATGGTTGCTATGCAGAAAATCAGGAAGGGGCTCACTATCATCCTCTTCTTGCTCTGAAGCTAGTAAGAGACATGAGACTTTGGCTTGCCTATGGAAAGGCTTGAGCCTATTAACATGGAATACCTGAGGGGCTACCCCCGAGGCTCCATGTCAACCAGATAATTGACCTCGCCCATCTTGGAGATTATCCTGAAGGGTCCAGCCCACTTATATGCCAAAGCCCGAGGCTTGGTAGGCTCCATCACGAGAACCTCCTGTCCCGGAGTCCAAATCGCTTGCGATGCTTTAAGGTCATGCCAGTACTTATTAAATTCCTGGCTGGCCTTAAGATTTTCTGTTGCCTGACGCATCATCTGTGTCATCCCCCCTCTGAGGCCTAACACATAGTCCCCACTTGCTTGGTCGGACCAGGATGAGTGGCTTCCAAACCTTCTCTGATTAAGGCAAGGGGCCCCTCACTGGATGCCCAAAGAGTAACTCAAAGGGGCTGAAACCAACACCCTCTTGAGGTGCCTCTCGGTAAGCAAACAGCAGGCATGGCAAGAGAAGATCCCACTTCTTCCTTAGGGGCTTTTCCAAAGCGCCTAGCATGCCCTTGAGAGTTTTGTTAAATCTCTCAACCAGACCGTTGGTATGGGATGGTAAGAGGTACAGAATGTATAGGTTACCCCGCACTCTTTCCACATGGTTTTAATGTAAATAGACATGAAGTTGGATCCTCTATCAGAGACAACCTCCTTAGGGAATCCAACACGGGTGAAAATGCCCAGGAGAGCCCTGTCAACCACCTTGGCAGTTACAGTCCAAAATGGTATAGCCTCAGGGTACTTGGTGGCATGATCTACCAAGACCAGGATGAACCGATGTCCACCTGAAGTGGGAGGGTCAAAGGGACAGACGATGTTGATGTCCAGCCTCTCAAACGGTGTGCCAACGACTGGCAATAGCTGCAGTGGGGCAATGACACTGCCTCCAGTCTTGCCAGACAACTAACAAGTTGCGCAGGTCTTGCAGTGGGACTCTGATTAGTCTTCTTGGCACCAAGATGACCAGCCAAGGGCACCTCATGCACCAACTGCAGCAGGAAGGGCCTGTAAACCTGGCGTACCACCAACCTCAGGTTCCAGCTTAGTAGGCTCACTAACAAGGAGCTCACCCTCCCAATAAATCCGGAATGTCCTAGGCACTTCTCCTTGTGCCTGGGACAGGGCCTGTTTCCTCAGACCCTCAAGAGAGTGGATCTCTCTCTGTCCCTTACAGAAGTCCGCCCTGGAGGGTCCCCCTTCAGCTAACAAGCATTGAAGGTCAGGATGATCCTCCGGGTTGAGAGCCTCTCCTACAGGAAAGTCTTCTGGCTCGTCTCCCACAGGAGTTGAGACGGGATCCACCACTGGACCCAGCCCGTCCGGAGCATGGATCCCAATGGGTGCTGTCGGAACAGCAGAAAGGGCAGGGGATTCCTCCCCAGAGGTGGCCCTCTTACTTTTCTGTTTCCTTCGTGCCTTGGGTTTCACCGTTGGCAAGGATACTGGGCTCGCAGCCGGACCCTGTCTGGCCTGCGATTGGGTGACTGCCACAGCAGCCATGGGTCGACAATCCGTGATCATCCCCAACTCGACCAAATAATTTCCTAACAAAATGTTCTCAGGCACGTTGTCCTGAACCAGGACCGAAAGCTTCGCTGTCTTGTCGTCAATAATAATGTTGACTAAGGCTACAGGTGATAATGTCGGATGCCCACAAGCTAACCTGGTGGTTCTCAGAGGAGCACATATATTATCCTCTGGCTTTAGCAGGGTCCTGTCCACCACTGTCATGCGTGCCCCAGTGTCTCTCAAACCAGTAGAAGGCTGGCCATTCAAGAGGACACTTCTCAAAAACCTATGAGTGTTCTGTGGCATAGTCGCCAGTACTTCTGCGTACTGGTCCCAGGCCCCGAGGGACATTAAGGAAATCTCTACAGGAGCACGAAAGGTGATTCCAGTAGAGGAGGGGAGGAGAGTGGCCTCCACCTCAGGTACAGAGTAGGGATAGGTCAGGCTGACAGCCTGGACTCCAAGTGCCTTACCCTTACACTTGGGGTCACCCCTTCTGTGATCCAGAGCCCCACAATTCCAACAAGTGCCGGGAGTGGAAGGTACAGTACTGGAACTACTGGGACCCTGCTTCGCAGCAGGTGGACCACTACTCTTACTCCCACCCACAACAGACTTATCCCCACTAGGTTTTTGGGTCTTAGGAGAGGAAGGTTTTGGTTTACCCGACTGTGATTGCTTTTGGGACTTTCTGAGAGGCCCCCTTTTCTTTGTCCTTGTCCTTCCCACTGGAGTCCTTAGGGGACACCCGGTGGGAGAACCACTTGTCAGCCAACCTAGCCAGTTTAAAGGGGTCCAAAATGTTCTGGTCAGCAACATACTGACGCAGCTCCGGTGAACAGGCTTCTGAAAAATGCTCAAAAAACAAGAGGTGGGACAATTCAACAAATGTTTTAACTTTGTAACCATCAATCCACCCCATCATGTTCATGTGCGCAGCACTCACCCAGTCCATCCAAGACACATTCTCTTGTTTCTTAAAATCCCTGAATCGTTTAAGGTATTGGGTCGGTGTCTTTCCAAACTTGGCAATTAAAGCAGAATTCATGCACTCATACTGACCCCTTTCTTCCACACTCAGTTTCAGAATACAGTCCTATCCAGTTTGAGGCACGCTGCTTAACAAACACTTAGCCCAATCTCTCTTATCAACATTGTGAATTGCACAAGGTATTTCAAATGCTTCATTCCATTGGAGGATATCAGAACCCTCTGCATACACACCAACCAAATCTTTCATAAGCTTGGTTGTGGGGGATCTGACACTCTCAACTGGTTTAGCTGAAGTCTCCACTTGAGCTTTCTCTAACTGGATTCACTGACATTCAGTGTCCTTGGGCCTCATTACGACCCTGGCGTTAACCATGGCGCTATTAGCGCCATGGTTGATGCCGGTAAATTACCAACTCTGCCATGGTGAATGGCGGAATTACCGCCCCATTCCAAGGATGGCGGGGCGGTAATTCCCCATTCACCATGGCCCCTTCCCCCTTCCCATTTTTGGCCCATAGGGCTCAATGGGAATGGGGAAGGCACTAATTACGGCACCGTAAATTACGGTGCCATAATAAGCTCCTAGGTCCCTTTGCGGGTTGGTTTTTTAACGCCTGCTAAAAGCAGGCGTTAAAGTGCAACCCGCAAAGGGACCTCGTAATCAGGCGTTAAGGGTTTAACGGCACTGACACCTTTTACAGGGCCGTTAACTCCTTAACGCCTGGGTTGTAATGAGGCCCCTTGTCTTTGAGTTCAAGATCCCTATTCTTGAGTTCAGGATCTCGATTTATGAGCTCAACTTGTTTGCCAACTCCTCTTTCTTAATCTCAGCATCTATTTCAAACTTGCAATATTCAAAGGCCAATTTCATCCTTAATAACTCAAGCTCCAAGGAACTTCTAGGGTTTGGAACAGAGGCAGCAGGAATGGTGGCATTCCCAGAATCAGATTCGGCGACAACCTTTGGGGTAGAGTCCTCATTGGTTGCATCCCCCCCTTCAAGAGTTTCACAATCAGTCTGGTAGTCCACCAGGGCAGCTATCATCAATGCCCTAGATTTATCCACAAAGTCTAACTCCCTGGCTTCACAGGCACCCTGGAGAGCCTCTAAGCTCATCTGAGTCAATTTACCATTCACAATAGATTCCATTGCTTGTAATGCAGTTATCTTGTACACAACTAAACCTTAATTTAACAAAGTGCAGATATCCTTCGTAAGTGGCATGGTTATACACTGATTCTTAAAACCATAAGCATACCACCGCTGCCACCAGTACAAAGACTCCAGTGGGGGGTGTCTGTACTTCCGCTCTCTGTATGGTAGAGGAGAGGCACAAAGGACCCCAGCCAAGTTTCTCTATTATTGGTAACGTGGGCGAGCAATCAAGGCCTAGCTTCTCAGGAGGTGATGTGGGCTGGTTCTTAAGAACAGTGTAGTCCCCAAGCACCCACAAAGGAATGTCCGCACACTGTATCGGTTAAAACACAGTCTTTATATAATCAATATTCAAGGTCACGTACACTATCACAATAATGCACTGTGTGCTCAGAAAATCAACAATGGTAAATATATACAGTTCTAAAGTGGTACCACTAACGTTATCAGATCTCATTAAAGTGCATACGGACAGAATGACACACAGATCAAAATAAAGGAAACCAGCAGTAGAGAAAGGAAGGAAAGCTAGATGGTTGAACAATTGGAAGAATACTGGTCACTACCATTAAACACAGCTCTTTGTGGAGATCCTCCCACTAGACTTTCCAATAGTTCTACAACCCCAAAGTACCTTGACATTGTAGCGTTCCTCGTCGGGGAATCGATGGCCCTTCTTGAGAGTCATCCCTTTCAGGCAGGAGTCACGCGTCGGCGAACCTCCGACGGAGAACAGGTCGAGCTACGACATTGAAGTAACCGCGTCGTTCCTACCGGTGCTCGTTGACAGGGAAGCGTACACGTTCTGCAAGGATGAGGCGTGCGGGGCACCTCGGTGTCAATAGTTCTGGACCGCAAAGAGTTTGAAGAACTGTGGCCCAGCAAGGGTGTCATGTCATTGGCGTCTCTGTGGTCTTTGGGTAGCGAGAAACCCACCGGTGGATGTTCCTCTGCGCGTCGATGGTCAGGCCTTCTCCAGCAGGATACCGCGGCAATGATGCGGACGAGAGCGTCCATGGGTAAAAATGAAGTTCTTAGGAAACAGAAGCACGGTGGCTCCAGTCGACGATGGTGGTCGTTGACAGTGGTGGACAACAGTCCAGGCGCTTCACTTTGTGATTCCGTAGCTCTCCCCGTCTCGGGTCGGCAGCCTGTCAAAGGTCTGTCTACCAGGGAGCTTTGGCAAAGATCTTCTGGTGCACGATGGCCCCTCGTAGCTCGGGAAGAGGGTGCCTTACCAGTTCTTCTCTGGGTCAGTCCTTGGAGGCACAGCAGCTTTCAGATTGATGAAGGAGAGCAAGAGCAATTCTTCTCTTCCAGCAGGGCTTCAAGGTCAAGCTTCTGTTAGTCCAGTTACTCTTCATAGTGGACTTCAGCTTCTGAACATGATTCCTAGCAGTGAGAGGTTCCCAGTTATACTGTTGATCTCCCATTTATTCCGCTGGGTCACACTCAAGCATCCAATCATGACTAAGGGCATTCATGCAGGCAGGCAGCCAATCAGGCACACAGTGCATTCAGGCCATTCACTTCTCTTCAGACACTCACAACAAGTTATGTGTATTGAGACAAGTAGCAAGCCATTCAGCACTCCACACTGCATTCATACCGGTTTCGGGCAGGGCAGTCTCAGTCATTGTGTCAACCACTAGATACTAGACACCCACAACACAGAATGCGTATTTGTCACAGACTCCATTCACCCAGGTCCCACCCACAGGCATACCCACAACATACGGTCGTTGAGAAGGCTCCAGCCAGTCTGGTCAGCACTTCCGCACACTACCATATATGGAACTTCCACCCAACAGCCAGTCAGGGGGAAGGGACAGAGTCAGGGCTTCCCGGGATTTCGGGAAGATCAAGGTAACAGGTGATGGAAGGCAAGAGGCCATGGGGGCCATTTTGTCTCCATATGGAATCTACTGATTCCAATGACAGGGCCTGGGCATCCCAAAATGGAGGACGCTCAGGACACCAGTCAATTCAGCATGGAGCTACCACCCGCCCGTACCCTGCTCTGTGGGTCACACACAGGTGCCCAAAAACCTACACTAGGGGCACAGGGTTGCACATGTACCTATGGGTGCCACAAGGGTATCCCATGGGTCTGTTCACCAAAACCAAAGGAGAGAGCTGCACCACCAGGAGTCCCACGTGAACTCCTGAGCGGAAAACATGACAGAACACATAGCAGTAAAGGACAAGGATACAGAGGCCCTGTCCCTCCGATGCATTTCCAGAATCACACAGGATAATGCTGAGTTCCTTCACAAAGGGAGTTCTTCTTTTGCTTACCCTTTGCTCTTTGGGTTCTTACTTTCAGGTTGACAAGTTTTTAGGGGATCTTTCTGGGTGACAAATGAAGCTTCCTCTAGGGCTTGGCATCTCCCCTCCACCTGGGCCCAGTCAGGAACCTGAGGTTTGTCAGATGTTTTCTCCTGCCATTCCCCCCGAGGCATCAGTGTGGGGGAATTCTGAGAAGCAGGGTAAGGTTGACAGTTGGACTGCGTCCTCACCATGCACCACGATCATCAGTCAGTTGCTGGACCTGTCGTTCCTGCTACAAGACCTTTTCTGGGTTGAAGGGAGGTCTTGAGTCATGCCTCTGCTGCTCCCGAAAAGGGTAACTGTCCCTTCTTCACGAGTAGCTCGGGTACTGGACATTTTCCCCATTGTTTTCCATCCTGAATCTCCCTTCTCCCTGGTTCAGGGATTTATTGTCCTGGAATAAAAGAGAGAGAAGAGGATTAATTTGGGAGTTCTGGTTCGGGAAGTATCTGGGCAAAAAGTCCAGATTGGGAAGTGGAGTGATACTTGGAGGGACGTTTCCGGGGGCAGTACCTACCTGATTGGTCCCCCCACCTTGGCTGAGGGATTGTCTACATAACCCAGGATAGGCTAGATATCCTGATACCTAGGGATTACATAGGTGGCAGCATCACAGGGATCATTGTTCTGGCCCCTCCCTCACTACCATTTGATTGGGCCCAGGTTTGTGGTCCCTTCTGCCTTCCAGTTTGTTTGTTGACAGGAGGGTTACGTTTAGGCCCCGCCATCTCCACGTTCAAGGGAGAGGTAGTTCTCACATCTGCCACCTTCGCAGCAGCAGGTGTGTTAGATGGCATAGGGCTTTCGGGGGTGTTTTTATGCTCAGTGGGCTTCTGAACCTCATAGATCCTGGTGGCTTGTTCAATTATGCAATCCACGGTTCCTCTGTTAATGAAATCCATGCACATAGCTGATTCCTTATGTATTTGGGGAGCGCATGGAAATATGTGGTTACAAACTCGCTACTATATGTGTTGACTCACCGGGAAGTATGCACAAATGAACGCTCTAGTTCCTGCACAAACTCCCTATGCGCCCGATCCACCCCACATTGCAAATTATATGCAGCCTTACAGTTCTCCTGAGGGTTTCTGCCTGAGGAGAAATGTTTTAAAATGTTTTAAAATGGTGAGAATGTCCACTTCTAAAATGCAATGCAATTCACATTATTTCTGATCCGAAATTATGCCAACATCTGCTCATAAAGTCTGATGTGCTCCCATACCAAATGCTTGCCATTCTTGTAGCATTGGGACAGGAAGCTCCTTATACCCTTGATCCGTCTTATTGAGTCTTTAACAAAACCTTTGCTCTATTTCCCTATCTTTTTCTTCCTCTGCATTTGAGTCTATTCACCTTGTGACTCAGAACTGCTACTGGTACTCCATTCCCTGTCATCTAGGCTCTCCCTATCTCTATGAGACTGGGACTATCTCCCAGAACCATGGCGTCTGGCCTCCTCTTGCCTATGCTGCTGTGAAGTCTGAGGTTCATTTCCCCTGTAGTCACTTGTTGACACAGGAAATAATACAGTTTCATTATCGCTCCTTTCAGGGAGTCTGGAGAATTTCCCTTCCCTTTCCACTGAATGTACATAGGTTTTTAGAATGCCCTTCCTAGACTGAGCGTCTTTTATTTCTCCTTCAGTGAAGTGTGTGATGTGGTCTCTTTGTAGTCTCATCTTCAGCCTGTATAACTCCTTCACTTTCTCATCATAGGAGTTTTTATGGTCAGAAGTATTTATACTATTCCTCTTAGGCTCCCTGGACATGCTGGTCTGGACACCATCCCTTTTGTATGGTAGAGATTAATACTAATCAGGATCAGACAAGGACTGGCATTCTGGATCAATTGGGCTAACCCTGGGGAAGTCCAACTGCGTTATTTTCCACTTTCCTCTATAGGGGGTCTGTATGAGGTCAGTTACCCTTTGTGTATGGGAAAATGTTGATACCTGGCCTGAGGTCCCTAATGAAACAGGTTTCTCTCCTTGATCAGAATGCCACACCCCATACCCTGACTGATCAGGGTGTTTTAATGCCTGTTTGTATTTCCTACTTTCCTCATTTAATTTTTCATTATTGCCTTTCTCTGTCCAGATTTCCTTCTGATATCCTGAAAACTGAACTTTTAGCTCTGATGCTGATGCGTGGCTGGTTTCAAGTGTGCTGCTTTTCCCTGTGTTTTACTTTTCAAAGAGTGCACAGACAGATCATATCTCCCTCACCAATACACTGAATGAAAAACCTTGAATAAAAAGAGGCAATGATTCAAAGACACACATTCTCAGCTAAATGATAAACTGGCTCTTTTATGATCCTTTATTCATCAAACGCATACATAAACGAATACATGCAACACATAATAAATTAAACAAAGAAGTCTCAAGAAAATACATCCCATTGGCGCAACTTTAACGAATGCCCTCATCCTGCCAGAATCATATGAAAAGTCTTGAAAACAGACAGGCAAAAAGACCATAGCAGCCAACAGGCTCGGAGCAAGGCGTCGCCTCTCCAAGATGACCCTTTCAATGCCCTGCATGTGAAGCCCACCGCAAAGGCAGGGGACATTTTCTAGAAACTTCTGGCCTGAGTATCTGCTTGTTCGCAGTCCCTCCAAACCCCCTGCCGGAGTGGCCTACGGTAACCTCAAGGACTAGAACTCTTCCTTTTTTCATGAAAGCAGAATAAATGCAACTCAGTAACTCATACTTATTTTTGAAAGTGTCCATGGAAACCTTATCAAGTACCAGCCGGCTCCTGCTTTCCAAGTCTCTTCTTGCACAGTGTCCTTGGATGAGCAATGCAAACCAACATAAGCATTGAATAACATTGAACACATATTTTCCAGTTAAATCATGCAAACGATACTGAAAATATGTTTACAGTTCACAGCAAGTGCAGCTTTCACTGAGCCATGGAGCAAATGTCCTTTATGAATCAGAGCACACCAGAAAGCACTGCACACCTATGCCATGTTTAAGCTTAAAATATTGCACCATGTCAATATATTTCTCACTGCCTGTACCTCTTCCTGGCAGGCTTACTTTTCCCTCTGAGCTTGTTGTAAACTGCATGCCTGTTTCTGGCACTTCTCTGTAAGACTGACTACTCCTTTCTCCTGAGCATCTCTATCATGGGCTGCCTGCAATAGGTCAGCTTCTGCATGCCTAACATGCTTTAGAAGCTCTGTATATTCTTCCCTCAATTGGTGAGTTTCTGGAACCCAGGTTCACCCTTTTCTGTATCCATCTTCAATTGGTCTACTTTTTGTAACAGGACACTATTGTCCTGCAGTAAGATGTATTTTTCTTTTACCAGTTTAAAGTCTTTAAATCTTGGTGTAACTGGTTGAATTAATTCTGGGAGTGAACCCTTTTCATAATTAACTGCTTATTTTCATATTTCAGTTCCTTAATGATTTGTTTGGAAGCCACTATTTCATCCAGCAATGCACTGCTATGAACAGTCTGATCATTCAGTTTACCTTGAATGTGGTTTACAGTTTCTCCACACTCCCTATAGGTGTCCTGGAGTGTAGCAAACTCTCACGCTGCACTGGCTTGCTAATGGGTGTTTAACTCATTTGCAGTTGTTCTATGAGAGTATCTTGTTTAACCTCTAAAATGTGGCTCTGTTTCTTCTTCTTTTGTTCATGAGTGCTGAGCCTTTTTCGGGCCTCAGTTTGCTCCAAGACACTGGTTTCTTTTATTTGCAACCACTCTTCAGCTAATTGCAAATATAAATATAAATGAGCCATGAGTTGAGCCGTTTGAGTCTGCTCCTCACATGTAGTTTGGGTCATGTAAATTCCCCTAACACTTTGTGTAACCTCCCACCTTCAAGCCAAATGTCAATTTATTCTGCTGTAATCTCTTGCATTATTTGAGCTTGCCAGCTCCCCTCATCCACCTCTGTCCACTCTACCCAAATGAACATGTTTGATGATGAAATGTTTCCTAGCATCATTTACTTCATTAGCACTCATTTTGAAAATGGCCTTTTTGCAACCCGGTACCTTTCTTCACAGTAACAAAACCACTGTACGCTCTATTCCTACGAGCTTTCCACAATCAATAGCTAGTAAAATGTTAAAACTACTCAATCTTAGTTTTTCACCTATACACCCCCCCTGGAACGCAGGGTGAAGTCCTTGTGGCAATTTAACGAAGCAAAGGTGACTTTCCATCCACCTCAATGCAATTACATTACAATGTATAGTCTGTCACATTGCACTTGTCATGAGTCAAAAATAGTCAGCCAAATCACGGACGAGACCCCAATATGGCCACTCTCAACACGGCAAGTTCCTTTCCTCCCCAATCAAGGTGTCACACAACAAACTGTTTAATGGATTCTTTGCTGAGCCCTATTTCGGACTTACATCATGCCACTTGGATTCCTCCCGCTATGCCACCAATGAGCCGAGAATCAGGCCTGTGTAGAGAAAATATTTTTTTTTATTTGAATTATCGGTAATGGGAACGCTTTAAAACTGCACATGTCACCTTCTCTGTGGCTCACAATTAAACTACTTTTTACCTAAATAAATCACACAACCGGGTTTGGAGAACACACATTACATTACTTTATGAGGGTTTCAGTTTAAACAATAATCAACACTGATTAATGAACAAAATCAATGTACCTATGCAGTGCTATGCAATTTAATTTTCGTGTGCACTTCAAAAGACTAGCAGTTTGGTTTACATATTTGTACAAATGTATACGGCAAATATTATTCCACCAAAAATTTGCTATGAAATAAACACAGGGTGATTTTAAGCAAGACATACATCACATGTTCAGTGTTCGATTCACTAGGTCTCACTTTTGCAAAGCACTTCTCCCCCCAGCCCCAAAAACCCAAGCATCAATTGCATTCGGCACCCTTCTATTCAAAGGCATGGTCTAAGGAGTGTGGAGAGTTTAGAATTTTGTTTTTCAGATCCCCCTCCCTTAAAGGACCAAGTGGATGGTGGCCTCAAAATAAACCATTACACTTCAGACAGATGTCCAAACGGAAACACACGGAGCATTTTGGTACCAAGAACACAATGGGGGAAAAGCCCAGGGCCTCCCAGTTCATAAGGCAAGGTTAGCCTCTACAAAGGACTTTCTGGGTGAAGAATCTATTTTGTGATCATTTGGGTATCATACTGCTGTCTCCTCTACTGACATGTATGGTTTCCCTGTAAGGCTAGATACAAATAAAACCACCTGCATTAGAGTCAGCAGGTTGGCTTCCCCGTTAATGGTTACAAAGTCTTCATTAAGTGGTGAACTGAGAGCCTCTCTCATTCTTTGAATTCCCTTAAGAGATTCCTTCTTAGAGCCAGGATAAGCTTGGATAGTGCGGTCTCCCTCCTCAACCAGAGGGACAGTGTCTTTAAACAGAATTAAGTCTGCCAAATGCTTTAGCAATGGAGTCATGGTGTTCCAGTTGAGAAGTTTCATCCTGGGTTTGCCTTCTTCATCTGAAGACAGAGTGGAGGAAGAGGTTACAGAAGAGAAAGAGGACGTACATTGAATCCTTTCTTGTTTCAGTGCATTTTTACTGTTTTCTCTGCAATTTACTTACATTGACCCAATCCAATATGTCTTTGTATTCACTTGTTGGCCCTGTGGTTGTGCCATGTGGTCCTTTTCCTAGATGGTTAAACTCAGTGTCTTTGGATGAAGTGGTAAACTCTTCTTTCTGCCCTGTGTTTCTCCTACACTTCACCCACAGTGTTGGGCCTCAGGAAATGCCAAACAACATAAAACCTCAATGGGACTCATTACATGCTTCGTGCTAAGGGATTACCGGCACCGGTAAGGTCACCGGTACTGGTAATCCCTTAGCGCCCTACTACGAGGTCCCTCAGCGGGTCCCATCCTTAACGCCTGGTCTGACCAGGCATTAAGGACGGGACCCGCTGAGGGACTTCAGAGCTAATAACGGTACCGCAAATTGGCTCCTTCCCCATTCCCATTGAGCCCCATGGGGGCTCAATGGGAATGGGGAATGGTATTTGGAATGGGGACTTACTGGGTCCTCCAGGGTCAGAATGATCCGGTAAGTCCCCATACCGCCTACCTGGACCCGGTATGCGGTAAGGGAGTAGCCATGCCACTAATAGTGGCATGGTTACCTCCTACCATGTAATGAGGCCCAATGTCCTCAGTTCTGGCAGAAGCTTCTTTAAAAATCAGAGGCATTGTGATGAGGCAGACCTTTCCTATAATTCCACAGCTGACACTCACAGCACTCCCTGACTAATCTGTTTCATGATGTAGCTCACTCCCCTTCCTCGGTACACTCGGTACTGCCATTGGAACAGCGTAACCGAAAAGCCTCTGCAGTCCATGCAACAGAGGATGAGGGATGAACATCAGCTGGCTGCAGGACTTCCACATTCCACTGCCTAATCTTAAATCTCTGAGCTGGATCTCCATCTGATACTTCCCCAGCTGGTAGCAGCGTCTTGCAGCTGCTAGGTGACTTTGATGGTTTTGAGTTGTATTAATTAGATAATTAGATAATTCCATCTCGGAAAGGATAATCTGCTTATCAAATTCCTGTTTCATAAGCTCCATGCCAAAAGCATAGTGTGTATCTTTTTCCTGCTGCAACATTAAACTGATATGCAGCACCTCCTACCAGTGGGTCAGAGCAGGTTCAGATGACACAATGGCCCATTTGACAGCTGCAGTGACAGCTAGGCCTCTGCAGCACAGGGGCTACACTTAAGTCATGCATCCAATAACAACACCCTTTCTCTTTCAAAATATTTTCCTTCTCGAACTCCAACTCCCTGAGGGTCAGACACTTCTTCAAGCATAGAGTTGGGGGCATATATATCTCCTCGGCTGGGTACTCCTTCTGGAGCAGCCTCCCTGCCTCTCTCAAACTTGACTAGAACCACCTCCGGTTCCGGAAGCAACTCAAGACCTTCCTTTTTGCTTCCGCTTTCTCTCTTACTGTCCCCTGATTAAGCACCTAACTGCTCTGTGCACTTGTCACCTGGTCACCCTCTGAACTCGTGCCCAGGCCCCTGATGTCCAGTTGCTCTCGCACTGTCTCTGCGCTCCCCAGCACTTAAGATTCTGTAACTGCAACCCTACAGTCCCTTCTCTCTGCACTTATGAGACACGGCTGGCTGCACTTGTGAGTGAACTGCACATCCCCACTCCTCTCCTCCCTGGCAATTCTCCCTTTTCCTTTTCCTCACACTTGTGCGATCTGAATGACACAAAGCCTAGTAACATCATTATTTTGTCCTCCCTTTCCCCCCCTCCTTGTCTTGTCGTGCCTAGAAACACTTGTGTACAGGTGAGCTATAAATGCCATATCATATCATATCATATATAATATTAGGATGTGTTACTGTTCTGGAGGCAGATACTTCTTTCAATATAAGCCATACTTGATTTTGGAACAGTGAATAACATTTCTCATAAGTAGTGCAGCCACAGTAATCTGATACCCAAAGGCGACAGCCCTGTGAGCCTAGCTCAGCTGTGAAAGGAGCATGTGTATTCTTCCCAGACCAGGCTGTCCAGCCACTGTTGGAAGGACTGTAGCTTCAGGGATTGCCTCTCTTTGTTCCTTTCTGACAGTAGGTAATACCCTCCCCAGAGAGACAGCTTTTTCCACAGTAAAATGTCCTGGGACAAGAAAGTAAAGGGCACACCCATTCACAAAATGCTTATCATCACACCAGGGTGCTGCATATCTAATGTACTTTGATTCTATTGAGAAGGGAGGAGGTGGGGTTATTGTAGACAGAGGAGCTCTTTACAGTTGGAGAAGATTCAACCATCCTGTTTTTCTCTGCCTCTATCTTTCCTTCCTGTTCCATCTACTTCCTTTAACACAAAACTCTTTGGGTGTGATCTCAGAAGGCAAAGTCCACTTATCTTATGGTATCTTTATTTCTAAAGGGCACGTACCCCCAAAGGCATCTTGGTGCTAGATAACACTGAAACAGGACAGCTAACAGGCAAATAAACCTGACTTATCTTGAAAAGGTATGTTTTTAAAGATTGTCTGAAAAGCAGATGGTCCACCATAGCCTTTAGCTATTGTGAGAGCTGGTTCCACAGTCTGGCTGCTGCTACAGAAAAAGCGCTGCCGCCGATCTGAGAGAATCTGGACACGAATATTGTGAATTAAGAGTTCTAGAGGGGATATAGGAGGAGAACTTAGATTTCAAATATTCCACACTCATCCCATAAAAAGCACGCTGAACTATGCAGAGAGATTTAAAATAGATCTGCTTGGGTTGCAGTAGCCAATGGTGTGTGCAAAGGATCAGAGAAATATGAACTCCTTTTGGGTATTGTGTGGCTCTGCACAGCCAGGTTGACTTGTTCTCGGGACAGTGATTGAACCACTTAAACAGGCTAGCTTTAGTCCTTTCGCCTATAGGCTTTTGCCTTCAAAAGTCCCACGTCTTCATTTATTCACTTTTGGACAAACAATTAAGGACAAATTCATTGGACATCAGTTTTGAGAGTTTATCTCTTCAAAGTCTTCCACCAGTAAGGTGAAGACTGAGTGTCCAAGGCAGAAGTGAGCTCCATCCCCTAACCAGCCCAGATACCAGTGGGGTGAACTGCTTTTGGAAAAAGACCTGCATCTCTGACAGCCACAATGGTACACAGAACCTCACCATATTGAGGTACACCTGCAGTTGTGGGTCAGTCTCCTCTCTGTATTGGAGCAAAAGAACAAGTACTGAACGATATCCTTGAGCCCCTGGATTTGGACTCACATCAAATAGAGGGCCAGGACAGCAAGGTAGCCTGTATTTCTCTAGTTTAATTATTTTGAACTGTGATTTTAGCCTGTTTAACACCTTTGAATGTACAGGACCCTTAAGAGCTACATTTTACACACTTCCACCTCTAATCTCTTCACCGCATGTTGGAACATGTTTGCCCCTACATCATGCTGGCTGAGCATGTTGTTTTCCTGGATCAGACTTGAAGCCCTTCAGTGCACCTGCCACATCGGAACCGCCTCTTCGAACCAACAGCATCTTGGGTACCAATCTTCAGCAACTTTCAACTAGACCCTGAGGGAGCCTTCAAATTGCAACCTTCGAACACTGCACCGGAGCCAATCCACTCAAACCGTGTAACAAGTCATCAGCATCTTCGCCATCAAACCGACCCGAGTGGCCCTCACGATCAGCATGTCTGCAAGCACCTCCTTCGAGCGGCACAAGCTCTGGATTGTCCTCTGCTCGACACCCGCTCCCGTCTTTTAAGGCCCTCTTTGATCCACAACATAACCCCTACGCTAGGGCCTGTAACTATGTGCCCCGGGGCATTACCTGAAGTAGTAATGCCACCCCACCCAGATCGGTTATTTGAACTGCCTAGTCAGCAATAAAGTGTAAAAAAGATTATATACACTCTTAAAATTGGTTAAAATTCTAGATGCTTTTGGGAAAACATATAAACATATATATATATAAACATATATAAAGTTGGTTAACAATCTACATTTGATGCTTTTGGGAAAAAATATAAAAATATAAATATATAAAAATAAAAAAATATATATAAGAGGATATACGCTGTTAAAATGTTTTAAAATTCAAGATTGTATGCTTTTGGACAAAAATAACTTTCTTCTGATAGTCTGTTAGAAGTTATGCACATTCATGATGCATGTGCTTTAATGCTAATCTAAATACATGTCTGCTTTCAGTAATACGTTTCTAAATCTACAAATAATGTCTACATTTCTTAAAGTCCACACACGTTTGTCTTGTGCGTACATGAGCCGCCACTTCATGAATGTCAGACTATCACAAATGGAAAACAGTGCTCAATCCATTCAACAAATCAAGCAACACCCCCAGTCCTCTTAGATCATCTGTGTGCCCTTGGCAGCAGAGCAGGCACCGACAGCCCGGCAGCATTTGTAGTCCTGAAACGTTCCCCCGCACAAGCGTGATGAAGAGCTGAAAAATCCATCGAAATCCAGCATGTGGAAACCGCTCAAAATCAAACACCAGCTCTCCAATCAATATTAATTACTTTCTAATCATCAGAAACAGTGCATTCGAAACACGGGGAGAAGAATTACACTCTTCAGTAAACGCGCACTTAAAAGATGTCTGCCTGCTCTCTAAACGCACTTGTAAATTCCAGTCTTGTTCAGATTAGATTGTTTCCATATTGTAGAGCCAAATCATCCGAAATCTGAACCGCTAAAGTGAGCTGGTAATGAGCATGTCCAGCACGGGCCTAGCCTGTCATTTCATATCATCACTTTCTTTCCCTTTGGATAAACATCACGTCGGATGATTTTAGGTAGAAGCTAAAGAACTTTTCGGCGGAGGTTATTTTCGCTATTTGTATTCATTCGCTTCTCAACTATGAAAGTGGCGCATCGGAATAATGTTTTTTTGTTTTTTTGCGTCACACCAAAGTACCCTCATGCCTGAAGAGCCCTTAGCAGCATAAAAAGTGGCAGCATGAAACTGAACAAGCAGGATGTCAGGTTTTCCTTAACTTCCCGAACAATAGCATCTTATAATAAGCAACTCCCCTGCGGCTTTTGATTCTCATATCTTTGAAATGTCCAAGACACGAACATGTAATAAAAAGCTGCACCTCCAACAGAAAACACCTTGACGAAATATGATGTCTTCTTTCCAACAAAGATATAGAAATCGGTGTTTTTGGTGTGTGTGTGTGAGTCTTCCCGCATTATGAAGGGAAATGCGTGGAGAGGCGGAAAAACACCCATCTGGAAATAGACTTTAGCACAATGTGCTGTCTTCTTTCATCCGGGCTGCATACATTTCAGAACAGATACACGAGTTTGATTGCTCACAAAACCACAGCTCGTTCCATAACTGGAAAAAAGAAGGTATGCTCAGATTGATGTGGAGTCTGTTGCAGTGGTTTGGCGTTCTGGGATTCTTCTTTTCTTGTATGCCTCATGTTGCAGTATAATGAATAAAACACAATCCTAAAAAAAAAAAAAATCAAAAAAAAAATCTTCAGTTCTTCAAAAACAAAAAAATGTCCAGGAAATATATTTCGACACATTGCCTGTCTTTTCGCGGACACCCAGCGAAAATGATTTGGAATGAACTGAACTGTGTTCAGTTCTTAGTCTGCTGACTTGGCGAAGACTTCTTGGCACCAGTCGAAACAATAGAAAGAAAATACCCCGCAGAAGAGGACGCTGATTTGAGATGTTTGGTAAAATGGAAACACTTTGTAAATACTAAACAGTGTTTAAGAACAGCGGAACTCTGATTAATTATAAAGACGTGTGCAGACTTAAAATAATATACAATGTCAACAATAGCACCCCACTAGCCATGTTGCGTGTTATAGAGGTACTTAAGCGGTGCAAAATACGATCCTCTTGGCTTTAACGAAGTATCTTCAGAGACCTTGACTTGTGCATATGGACACACTGGAACTCAGTATTATGTCAAGCAAAGAGACCATTGAAAGCACTCCTCCCTTTTATCCAATGGAATGTCGTCTTATAAACTGTACATCATGGTTAGTGCTGTCTACTAGGTCAATTGACATGCACGTGCTCAGGTTTTTACAGAGCACTTCATGAAAGATTCTAAGTGCCGTGGCAATTGGTGACATTATTACCCAATTTAACAGTACTCATTCTGGTAACCTGAGACGGGTAGGGCTGAGTGGGCAGTTCTTGGATTTGTAGTCGCGCGATGAAGACTTTTCATTTCGCCACCGTGATCATATGATGTGCGTTGCCCAAGATGTTCAGCATTCATTGTATAACTTCGACATGTTGCCTACTAACAAACACGATGTTATGCTATTCGGTTCTCCTATCAACTGCACGAAAGCAGCCAATGCTATACCCACGTACATATTCCCAAATAGTAAATCACTAACTTTTTCATCTTCACTGAAAAGCCAGGCAGGCTTCGTGAGTGAAAAAGGACATGAAGCCGTAGAAACCTATGTAATGTTGTGTCCCCTTTTAAACAAACACGGTTCTGCTGCATGAGAAGGAACACGTTTCCAATTGGTATGAGGGTTGCCATATTAGCCCCACCAGAAACTCAAATATATTCCAGATAACAACATGTTAAAGTGTGTTTGTGTCACCTTAACCCAAAGACTGTGGTATTCTTTTTTGTAAATGATGGTCATACAAAGTTGCTCAGTGGTGAATTGAACATGGATGCAGACCATTGGGTTAAATCCTGCATGCTTTTTATTCTTCTGTTGGGGTCGTTTGTGAATACCCCAGGCAGGGATGTCATTTCGCCAAAATGTCAGGGATAGCGGAAGTGACATCACACGACCCTTGGCATATGATGACATCACAGGAATTGATGTCATTTGACACCACCCCAAACTGACATCATGGGAAGAGATGGAACACAACCTTTCAGCCCTTGACAAAAAAGGAAGTGGCATCACATAGCATTGTTCCAAAGTACACTACGAAAGATATGGTTACAATATCACTGTAATGCGATATACATTTCATACAAAGAATGGATCACCATATGTATCATTAATATCAGTGTGTATAGGCCCATATTATTAAAATGCTGTGAATGCAAGCAGATGTCCAAGGCCAAATGATAATGATATTTTATTATATAGCACTTACGTTTATGCAATTTATATAGAACAAATATACAAATACATAAATATACATAAAATATCACCCAACCTGTTTTGGTATTCATTTATCAACCTCAGAAGGATGAAACTGACTGAGTACACCGAGATAGAATGTCTTGTGATGATCATAACAGAGACAACGGCAGAAATAAACAGGGTATAACTGCAATTTGTGAAAAGCAAAATACATTGGGCCTCATTACGAGATTGGTGGTAGTCATGGCGCTATTTGCGCCATGACTGCCACCAATAACGTGTCCGGCACCGGTCTCGTTCAATGGGGACTTACCGGTGTAGTCCAACCTTTGCAGAACCGGTAAGTCCCCATTGAAAAAGCCATTGCCCATTCCCATTTGAGTACCCATAGGGCTCACTGGGAATGGGGAAGGCGCTAATAACGGTACCGCAAATTGCGGTACCGTTATTGGCTCTGAATTACCTTAACGGGTCCTGTCCATAACGCCTGGTCAGACCAGGCGTTAAAGGAGGGACCCACTAAGGGAACTCGTAGTAGGGCGGTAAGAGATTACCGACACCGGTCTCCTTACCGGTGCCCAGTATCCCTTAAGCCCCACTCGGAATGAGGCCCTTAGTCTGAAATGGATGCTTATTCTACTCTACATGCGTTTTGGAAGTTTTTGTATGCATTGTGAATTTGAAGTGTTTAAGAACAGACTAAATCAGTGACTACCCGCTGAATTGTGCCTGAAATAAACCTTTAATGGGTCTTGCAATTAATGTGTACAATTCCAGAAAGACACATTTTGTTATTCCTATTCTTTCTTATTCGTGGTCATTGCTCAAAGGGTTACATGTGCGGAACCCCTGTTTTTTTTAAGAGGCATGTACAAGAATGTCAGCCACTCCAGGAACAAAGAGCTACACAGCCTCCATTTTAAAAGTAAAAAACAGGTTTTCTTCTTTAGGGGTAGCAAGGGAGACCACAGGGGTTGCAGCTGTGCCCCCTGGCAGTACCCAAATGACATCCCTGACCCCAGAGCACTAAAACGAACAAACAACATGCTTACAATTTGTATGCATTGATTTCCAACTACATTAGCCCTCGGGGCAATTTTAAGGACTTTCATAGGTGGACAGGAGCACAGACAATATATATGTGACTACCACCGACAGCTGCTCTGATTGCCAAAAGCAATTGCTTTTTGGCAGAAATTGCTACTTGAAAAACAAATTGCCTCTACGGCCACCTTACATAAACAGCGGCCTGTCGGACTAAGTACATGTGCAAATTAGGGATGTCTGGAGGTAGCGGAGGGAGACCTGGAGGTGCTGGGCAACCAGGTAAAAAGTGAGTTGAAGGTCTGCGGTGGTGAGTCCTGGTGTGGTAAGAAAAGCGGGCAGAGGGTTGTGGGATAGGGGAGAGGATGTGCGTTCACAGGACCTTCATGGAGCAGGGTGGCGGGAGACATGGAGGCTGATTTACAAAAATGTTTTAACTTGTGAAAGTCCCATTGAAAACATTTTTGTAAATTAGGTCCTTGGTGTTATGGGGGTGTCCTGCACATGAGAGGCTGGAGTAAGGTGCAGAATGTGGGCAGTGTACATCCAGAGGCTGTAGGGATGTCCCCCGCAGCAGAGGAGGGATTGCGGTGAGTGGGACCTGCAAAGGTCATTCCCCACAGTTAGAAGCGGTCAATGACCCAGTCCATTTTAAAGACTGTGATCACTGGACAAGTGATGAATCATTGTTCAGAAATAGGGTGAGGTGTGTGTTCTGGCATAATGGCAGCACTTTAGGCAGCGCCATCTTCATTCGGGCAGGTGCAGCTCCAGTGTTTGTCTTCAAATAAAATACATGATGAATATGTGGTGAACGCATTTGACTATTTTATATTTTTTTATTTGGTATCTTAAAACTATAGGTCTGAGCATGTTTAAGGTCAGTGTGAGAAAATCCAATGATGTTCTTTCTTGAATACTCCATATCTGAAGTTTCATCCTGTTATAGGAGGTTTTGGTGGAATGTATTTAGACTATCTATCTCTTATTTGATTTATAGGCATCCTTAGTATGCTGTTTAATTGCTAAGTTTTTGTGTGGAGAAAATAAAAGTGACTATTTATTCCTGTCACATCAACTTAAGTACAATCAGCATTAAGTTGTAGGGTTTGGCATGTGCATACTAGATAATTCCAGGTCACCTCAAGGTGTAGGCTAAAGAGGAGACTAGGAAAACATCCAGAGCATAAAGCACCGCGTTGTTCCATTACATTTGGGCGTTTCAATATCCTATGTATCACACTTTGTTCGCTAGTGCTTTTGTCATTCAGCAGTCCCACACCAGAAATGAGAAGGGTAAAACACAGAACATATTATGCAATTTGACAAGTGTGGTGCCTACACATTTTGGATCATGAATATGTGCTTTACAATGTTCAGAGTTAGTACCAGCATACGTTTCGGGCACCATCATGCAGGTGTTTTACAGTGACACTTCTGGTATATATGTGAGCCAGGCAGAATAAATACATGATTTACAGGACTATGCTGGCATATGCTTTAGACAGAGACACCATGACTATAATCTTCAGAACGGCTGTGATCATACATATTGCTGTGATCATCACAACATTTTTTTAGTGTCATATCTGAAATATATTTGATTTTTTACTGGGCTATTGTGTGCCGGGGCATCATGAACAATTGGTTTACAGTGGTAATGGTGACATATATTGTGGGCAGAGGCATTATGAAAATGATGGTCAATGCTCCTGTGGGCATTTGATGACCTGGCATCCATCTATTGTATTTTGTCAATTCTTACCCTACAGAACTGATTGTGAATTATATGGCTTTATACATCGGTTTCCTCCAAAACGTATGCTGTTAAATTTGCCATTTTAACCTGTTATTCACATTTTATTTTGTTTGTGCAAACCACTGCTGAAACCCAAACATTGGCTTGTGCTCCCTCGCTAAGCTGGTGCACTCACACAACTTTCAAGGAAATATTCACTCTCCCACAGCACCAACAGCTGCCTCCACCATTGTCCCTTATCATAATGTGTCACTATTTTTCCTCACACGAGGATTTTTTTCTTTAAAATTCCTGAAAACAAATGAAATTGTGAAATTGTGATGTTGTAATCTATCTTTGTGGACCTACTGGAAATACAATTATCTGGTGAGGAAAATACATTGTTGCTCATTATACTCTGCACAATCCTTAGTGTTCAGACATGCAATGCAGTCCCAACAGCCTCAATAGTTTTGCAAGATTAAACTCACAAACAACATTTTGTTTTATAAGTTTTTCATTGTTCAAACTGTGACATACTTGATATTCGTTGTTAGACACTTTACATATACATATTTCATGGAAGTTGGGAAGTTGTAAGGGGAGGACTGGCAATGTTTGGGGCAAGTCCAAATGTCTGGCTCGGGGTGTAGTCCACCAGCCCCACAATGCAGCAGCCCCAACTTTCAGAAACACTGTTGTCAACACCAACTTCTTCCCCGCCAACACATTCTCAAGTATATGTCGTTGACATTATTGACATTCATTTACTTTAATGTCTCTTAGTTATGTTTGTGGTTTCTTAGATACCCGGGCCTTAGAGAACTCCCCCCACCTACCAAAAGTGTTAAAAACATATTACCACAATAGTATAATATGTTGAAATGGAAACTGGAATTTGAGCCCAGGTTTCCTTGTGTTCCATTTTCCAATTTTACAGATAGTTACATCGCCTTCCATCTCATTCTATACCATCTTTAGTCATGGGCCAAAATAAAGAAATGGACAAGCTAGAGAACTGATATGATATGATAGGTTATTTATAATGCACTTAATATCCAGAGGTTTCTAAGCGTGGACCCGGGGATCGAAACAGTGTTGCTCTGTGTCGCTTTGCTTCCAACCCAGGCATGTTGCCCCTGAGCTATCTTCCCGAGACTAGAGCCAAGTCAGGGAGCCTGTGTCGCCATGGTGGCATGGCAAAAGACCCATACTTGGATCTCTGCTTTCCGACCCCACAATCCAAAACCCATACCTGGCACCCTGTCTACCCCCTTGCCCTCTGAACATAAGAGCCTTACTTGCCATCCTGACACACCACTAGTACCATTAGGCAAATGGTCAACACTATAGATTATAAACCCGTATGATTGAGACTTTTCCTACAGACAGTTAATACAAATAAGCCACAATGAAGCAAAGGGACTAAGAATCACATAATGTGCCAATTGTGGCAGGCAGAGATGTAAACCCTAGCTCTCTGGTTCCACAGTTTCAAATTCAGACAGCAGAGAACATATCATTATCTCCTATCTCATCTTCAAGATTAGAGTACAAAAAAAACCTTTCTGCAAAATGTCTGTGCAAGAACTAAACCAGTACAATGTTCAATAATTCTGGCTTTCAAAGCACCAAGTCATACGATAAGCTAAATTGACAAAATGTAAGAGATGTCTTAATTGAAACACATGTCCATAAAGCAAATATGCATCACATCGCTAGAAAAACAACAAAGGGGTTAACCCAGTCCCACAAGTGGGTGCAGTGGCATGCAGGTCTGGCACTGATCTGAGCAACAGTCACTCAGTCCACTGACCAACCCATCCATGTTTGTACCTCTGTCTCATGTATCCTATATTCCTAACCCTTTACACTCCAGTGTCCTTCCTCAATGCACCTTCACCCCTTCCTTATAATTAACCTTTAGGCTTCTGTTTCCCTTTTGTTCAATCCCTGAACCTTTAACTCAATCCCCTTTTCTTACTTTGCATGCACCAACTTCCTTTGTGCATTTTACTCTGTCAATAGTGCCTTGTAACTCACCCCATTCCATTGCCCTGACTCACATGTAGATGGTAGACCACCTTGGTTTTACAGTCAACCCCTGCCAGATATGACAAGAAGCTCTAGACGGTGTCTTGCTAGTAAGTGTGACTATAGGGTATGCACTTGGACAATGCAGAGTGAAAAATTACAAAGGAACTATTGTTCTCCAAAGGTGCACTTTCTTGGAAAAGTTGGCTGTATATTTCAGTCCATGGAAGAAGAGGGAACAGCAAAGGGAGTCGACCTGGAATCTGGTGATGGCGCGTGAATGACCTATCATATTTCTTTGTGTTTTCAACGAAGGTGGAGTGTGTGTATGTATGTGTGTATGTTCAGTTTGTGTGACTGAGGTGATGTTTTTGAGAATATTTGTGAGTGGGTAAACTAGATATATTACATGGCCACACTAGTGGCCATGTAGTTATGAATAAGTTGCTGTTTCCATAGGAAGAGCACTTTTTGGGCGGCTTATAACTTCGCTCCCCCTGGACGAATCCTCACCAAACTTTGCAAAAAAAGTACATGACCCACTCTGAATTTTTTTGCAAAGTTTGGTGATGATTCGTCCAGGGGTGGAAAAGTTATAGGGGAGTCCCAAAATTTCTTTTTTCCCCATAGACTGAATGGGAAACATTTTTTGCTCGCACCTACAGCCCAATCCGCTGGACAGATTTTCACCAAATTTGGACCAGGAGCAGCGGCTTGATCCCAAAAATGACCAAAAAGTAGGTTAAAAAAAATAGTGATATCTGTGTTCGCTTTGCGGACACACTTCCCTGTTCGCTCCGCGGATAGGACAGGGATTGGGCAAGCGGGTTGCATCATGTCCGCAGACATCTGACGGGCTTTCCCATTGGCTGCACTGCAGCATGCAGTGTGTCATATTTTCAAGACGCCCGCCATCTCTGTTTGTGGTTTGCGGTGAGAGCCCGGCTAGTAAGTGTCTTCCTTCCGTTCTCCCCACCCCCGCTCATGCCCGTGTCTTCCTCCCGCTCCCCCACCCCCCGCTCATGTCCGTTTCTCCTTCCTGTCCCCCCCCACGCCCACCCCCACGTCTCCCCTGTTCCTCCAGCCCCCGCTCACGCCATCGGCACACGGTGGCCTGCGGAGGGCCGAGGAGCGGGATCTGCTGCCTCCACAGTTAGCTCAGGCCCTGTGTCTTCCTCCCGTTCCCCCCACCCCCCGCTCATCCCCCGTGTCTCCCCTGTTCCCCCCACCCCCGCTCATGTCTCTGCCCATCCCCATGTCTCCTCTGTTCCCCCCACCCTCCGCTCATCCCCCGTGTCTCCCTCACGATCCCCCCACCCCGTTCATGCCCTGTGTCTCCCCTGTCCCCCCAACCCCGCTCATGCCCCGTGTGTCTCTCCCCTTTCCCCCACCCCCGCTCATGCCCCGTGTGTCTCTCCCCTCTCCCCCCACCCCCCGCTCATGCCCTGTGTGTCTCCCCTTCCCCCCCACTGCCCGCTCATGCCCCGTGTGTCTCTCCCCTCCCCCCACCCCCGCTCATCCCCTGTGTGTCTCTCCCCTTCCCCCCACCCCCCGCTCATACCCCGTGTGTCTCTCCCCTCACCCCCACCCCCCGCTCATGGCCCGTGTGTCTCTCCCCTTCCCCCACCCCTGCTCATGCCCTGTGTGTCTCTCCCCTCCCCCCACCCCCCGCTCATGCCCTGTGTCTCTCCCCCCCAACCCCCGCTCATGGCCCGTGTGTCTCTCCCCTTCCCCCCACTCCCCTCTCATGCCCCGTGTGTCTCGCCCCTCCACCCCCCGCTCATGCCCTGTGTGTCTCTCCCCTCCCCCCACCCCCGCTCATGCCCCGTGTGTCTCTCCCCTTCCCCCCACCCCCACACTCATGCCTGTGTGTCTCTCCCCTACCCCCAACCCCCCACTCATGCCCCGTGTGTCTCTCCCCTCCCCCCACCGCCTGCTCATGACCTGTCTCCCCTGTTACCCCCCACCCCCGCTCATGCCCCATGTTGTGTCTCTCCCCTTCCCCCCACCCCCCGCTCATGCCCCGTGTGTCTCTCCCCTTCCCCCCACGCCCCGCTCATGCCCAGTGTGTCTCTCCCCTCCCCCCACCCCCCATTCATGCCCCGTGTGTCTCTCCCCCTCCCCCCACCCCCCGCTCATGCCCCGTGTCTGCCCTGTTCCCCCACCCCCGCTCATGCCTCGTGTCTCCCCTGTTCCGCCCCACCCCCCGCTCATGCCCCGTGTGCCTCTCCCCGACCCCCCAGCCCCCGCTCATGCCCCATGTGTCTCTCCTCTCCTCCCCACCCCCCGCTCATGCCCCGTCCCATGTGTCTCTACCCTCCCCCCCGCTCAAGGCCCGTGTGTCTCTCCCCTTCCCCCACCCCCCGCTCATGCCCTGTGTCTCTCTCCCCTTCCCCCTCAGCCCCCACACATTCCCCGTGTGTCTCTCCCCTTCCCCCCCGCCCCCCGCTCATGCCCCATGTGTCTCTCCCCTCCCCCCACCCCACGCTCATGCCCGGTGTGTCTCTCCCCTCCCCTCCACCCCCCGCTCATGCCCCATGTCTTCCTTCTCCCCCCCACCCCCCGCTCATGCCCCGTGTCCTCCTTCTCCCCTCGACCCCCCGCTCATGCCCCGTGTCTTGCTTATCCTCCCCACCCCCGCTCATGCCCCATGTCTTCCTTCTTCCCCCCACCCCCCGCTCATGCACCGTGTCTCCCTTCTTTCCACCCCCACACCCCCGCTCATGCCTCGTGTCTCTGTTCTTTCCCTCCCACCCCCCGCTCTTGCCCTGTGCCTCCCTTCTTACCAACCACCCCCCGCTCATGCCCCGTGTCTCCCTTCTTCCCCCCACCCCCTGCTCATGCCCCGAGGCTCCCTTCTTTTCCCCGCCACCCCCCGCTCATGCCCCGTGTCTCCCTTCTCCCCCCCACCCCTGGTTCATGCCCCATGTCTCCCTTCTTCCCCCCCACCCCCCACCCATGCCCCGTGTCTCCCTCCTGTACCCCCCACCCCTGCTCATGCCCCATGTCTCCCATCTTACCAACCACCCCCCGCTCATGCCCCGTGTCTCCCTTCTTCCCCCATCCCCCGCTCATGCCCCGAGGCTCCCTTCTTTTCCCTGCCACCCCCCGCTCATGCCCCGTGTTTCCCTTCTTCCCCCCCACCCACGGCTCATGCCCAATGTCTCCCTTCTTCCCCCCCACCCCCCGCTCATGCCCCGTGTCTAACTCCTGTACCCCCCACCCCTGCTCATGCCCCGTGTCTCCCTTCTTTTCCCCCCACCCCCGCTCATGCCCAGTGTCCCCCTTCTTTCCCCCCACCCCTCGCTCATGCCCCGTGTCTCCCTTGTCCCCCCCACCCCGGCTCATGCCCCGTGTCTCCCTTCTTCCTCTGCCACCCCCCTCTCATGCCCCATGTCTGCCCTTTTCCCCCCACCCCGCTCATGCCCTGTGTCTCCCTCCTGTACCCCCCACACCCCGGTCATGCCCTGTGTCTCCCTCCTGAACCCCCGACCCCCCGCTCATGCCCCGTGTCTCCCTTCTTCCTCCCCCACCCCCCGCTCATGCCCCGTTTCTCCCTACTGTTCCCCCCACCCCCCGCTCATGCCCTGTGTGTCTCTCCCCTCCCCCCACCCCCTGCTCATGACCTGTCTCCCTCCTGTACCCCCCACCCCCCGCTCATGCCCCGTTTCTCCCTACTGTTCCCCCCACCCCCCGCTCATGCCCTGTGTGTCTCTCCCCTCCCCCCACCCCTGCTCATGACCTGTCTCCCCTGTTACCCCCCACCCCCCGCTCATGCCCCGTGTATCTCTCCCCTTCCCCCACCCCCCGCTCATGCCCCGTGTCTCTCTCCCCTTCCCCCTCAGCCCCCACGCATGCCCCGTGTGTCTCTCCCCTTCCCCCCCACCCTCCGCTTATGCCCCATGTGTCTCTCCCCTCCCCCCCACCCCAAGCTCATGCCCGGTGTGTCTCTCCCCCACCCCCCACCCCCCGCTCATGCCCCATGTCTTCCTTCCCCCCCACTACCGCTCATGCCTCGTGTCACCCTTCTTTCCCTCCCACCCCCACTCTTGTCCCGTGTCTCCCTTCTTACCGCCCACCCCCCCTCTCATGCCCAGTGTCTCCCTTCTTCACCCCACCCCCCGCTCATGCCCCGAGGCTCCCTTCTTTTCCCAGCCACCCCCCGCTCATGCCCCGTGTCTCCCTTCTTCCCCCCCACCCCTGGCTCATGCCCCATGTCTCCCTTCTTCCCCCCCACCCCCCGCTCATGCCCCGTGTCTCCCTCCTGTACCCCCCACCCCTGCTCATGCCCCGTGTCTCCCTTCTTTTCCCCCCACCCCCTCTCATGCCCAGTGTCTCCCTTCTTTCCCCCCACCCCTTGCTCATGCCCCGTGTCTCCCTTGTCCCCCCCATCCCTGCTCATGCCCCGTGTCTCCCTTCTTCCTCCCCCACACCCTGCTCATGCCCCGTGTCTGCCCTGTTCCCCCCACCCCGCTCATGCCCCGTGTCTCCCTCCTGTACCCCCCACCCCCCGCTCATGCCCCGTGTCTCCCTCCTGTACCCCCACCCCCCGCTCATGTCTGTGTCTCCCTTCTTCCTCCCCCACCCCCCTCTCATGCCCCGTGTCTGCCCTGCTTCCCCCACCCCTGCTCATGCCCTGTGTCTCCCTCCTGTACCCCCCCACCCCCCGCTCATGTCCCGTGTCTCCCTACTGTTCCCCCCACCCCCGCTCATGCCCTGTGTGTCTCTCCCCCCCCCCCCCACCTGCTCATGACCTGTCTCCCCTGTTACCCCCCACCCCCCGCTCATGCCCCGTGTATCTCTCCCCTTCCCCCACCCCCCGCTCATGCCCCGTGTCTCTCTCCCCTTCCCCCTCAGCCCCCACGCATGCCCCGTGTGTCTCTCCCCTTCCCCCCACCCTCCGCTTATGCCCCATGTGTCTCTCCCCTCCCCCCCACCCCAAGCTCATGCCCGGTGTGTCTCTCCCCCACCCCCCACCCCCCGCTCATGCCCCATGTCTTCCTCCCCCCCCCACTACCGCTCATGCCTCGTGTCACCCTTCTTTCCCTCCCACCCCCACTCTTGTCCCGTGTCTCCCTTCTTACCGCCCACCCCCCTCTCATGCCCAGTGTCTCCCTTCTTCCCCCCACCCCCCGCTCATGCCCCGAAGCTCCCTTCTTTTCCCAGCCACCCCCCGCTCATGCCCCGTGTCTCCCTTCTTCCCCCCCACCCCCGGCTCATGCCCCATGTCTCCCTTCTTCCCCCCCACCCCCGCTCATGCCCCGTGTCTCCCTCCTGTACCCCCCACCCATGCTCATGCCCCGTGTCTCCCTTCTTTTCCCCCCACCCCCTCTCATGCCCAGTGTCTCCCTTCTTTCCCCCCACCCCTCGCTCATGCCCCGTGTCTCCCTTGTCCCCCCCACCCCTGCTCATGCCCCGTGTCTCCCTTCTTCCTCCCCCACCCCCTGCTCATGCCCCGTGTCTGCCCTGTTCCCCCCACCCCGCTCATGCCCCGTGTCTCCCTCCTGTACCCCCACCCCCCGCTCATGCCCGTGTCTCCCTTCTTCCTCCCCCACCCCCCTCTCATGCCCCGTGTCTGCCCTGCTTCCCCCACCCCTGCTCATGCCCTGTGTCTCCCTCCTGTACCCACAACCCCCCGCTCATGCCCTGTGTCTCCCTTCTTCACCCTCACCCCCCGCTCATGCCCCATGTCCTCCTTCTTTCCCCCCACCCTCCGCTCATGCCCATGTCTCCCTTCTTCCCCCTTACCCCCCCGCTCATGCCCCGTGTTTCCCTTCTCCCCCCGCTCATGGTTCGTGTCTCACTTCTTTCCCCCATCCCCCGCTCATGCCCTGTGTCTCCCTTCTTACCCCCCACCCCCGCTTATGCCCCGTGTCTCCCTTCTTACCCCCCCAGCCCCCACTCATGCCCCATTCTCCCTTCTTTCCCCCCACCCCCTGCTCATGCCCCGTGTCTCCCTTCTTTCCCCCCACCCTCCGCTCATGCCCCGTGTCTCCCTTCTTCCCACCCCACTCCCCGCTCATGCCCCGTGTCTCCCTTCTTCCCACCCCACCACCCGCTCATGCCCCGTGTCTCCCTTCTTCCCCCCCACACCCGCTCATGCCCCGTGTCTCCCTTCTTCCCCCCCACCCCCCGCTCATGCCCCGTGTCTTCTTTCTTTCCCCCCACCCCCCGCTCATGCCCATGTCTCCCTTATTCCCCCCACCCCCCGCTCATGCCCCGTGTCTCCCTTCTCCCCCCCGCTCATGGCCCGTGTCGCACTTCTTTCCCCCCCACTCATGCCCCGTCTCTCCCTTCTTTCCCCCCAACCCTCGCTCATGCCCTGTGTCTCCCTTCTTTCCCCCCCCGCTCATGCCCTGTGTCTTCCTTTTCCCCCCAACCCCCCGCTCATGCCCCGTGTCTGCCCTGTTAACCCCCACCCCCGGCTCATGCCCCATCTCTCCCTTCTTCCCCCCACCCCCCGCTCATGCCCCGTGTCTCCCTCCCGTACCTCCCACCCCTGCTCATGCCCCGTGTCTCCCTTCTTTTCCCCCCACCCCCGCTCATGCCCAGTGTCTCCCTTCTTTCCCCCCACGCTCATGCCCCTTGTCTCCCTTGTTCCCCCCACCCCCGCTCATGCCCATGTCCCCCTTCTTCCTCCCCCACCCCCCGTCATGCCCCGTGTCTGCCCTGTTCACCCCACCCCGCTCATGCCCCGTGTCTCCCTCCTGTACCCCCACCCCCCGCTCATCATGCCTCGTGTCTCCCTTCTTCCCCCACCCCCCGCTCAAGATCTGTGTCACCCTTCTCCCCCCCGCTCATGCCCCGTGTCTCCCCTCTCCCCCCGCTCATGCCCCGTGTGTCTCTCCTGGTCTTCCGACTCCCCGCCGATGCCCTGTTGTGTTCTCTTTATGCACCCCGCCTTCACTTTCCATGGGGTCGATCTTGGTAAAAGATTTCCCTTCCTACACCGGGATGCCTGCCTGTGGTGTCCTGGTTTGGGAAGAAAAATCTTTTTTTTACCACCCTGGGTTCCCACTTTGAGAACCTAGGATGCTAGTGGTCTTCCTCCATTGAAAAGGACATTATGGTTACGTTGCACTAATAAAAAACTATGAAATTCAGTACAAAAAAATGTGTTAAAGTGACTTTATAGTTAAGTTGCACTAATAAAAACCTATGAAATTCAGTAAAAAAACTTTGTTAAAGGGACGTTATGGTTAAGTTGCGCTACTAAAAACCTATGAAATTCAGTAAAAAAACGTTGTTAAAGGGACGTTATGGTTAAGTTGCGCTACTAAAAACCTATGAAATTCAGTAAAAAAACTTTGTTAAAGGGACGTTATGGTTCCAAGTAAAACCGAAAAACCCTTGAAATTCGCCAGTTATGGTAAGCTAAGCAACCATAACTCGCGCCACCACCGTGCACTGCTAAGCCTAACACCCAGGACATCAAAGATGACATCACAAATGTCATTGATGACATCACTGATGACATCACATGTGCATTTACCTTTCATGAAAAGTCTGTACAAGGGATTCTTAGTGTAATGTTAATAAAAAAAGTGTCAAAGATTATTGGAATACATATCAAGTGCTAATCAGTGCATTAAGCTATGCATTGATATAAATAGCATTCTATTATTAACTTCAATCCAGTATACTAAGGTACTCATGTAGAAACGTAGGCATTGTGTGCAGCATACATGATGGAGGTGCAATATTCATAAGCTTGCCTTGTTGAATAGTGAAATGATAACTGTTTTCATATTAGAGTTTTGCGTACAGTGAAACTTGTGATAAGTAGGTAATAAAACCCACTTACTACATAATTGCATTATTATAGACAAATCACAAAGAGACAGCACCACATATAAATATGAATATATACAAGGGAATTGAAGTAAGAAAAAAAAACAGCAATAGTAGCAGAAAGTGTTCATAACCTTTATGCAGAGAAATGATTGCTCTGTTTCAAAGCTGTTACTTACCCTATCTATATATATCACATGATGTGTGTTGGACCCTAAGGAAAATAGGTTGAGTACAACATATAAAAATATGAGCATATACAGGGAAAGTACAGTAATAAAAAAAACATCAAAAGTATCAGAAAGTGCTGATAAATCTACTGATAATTTTAATCATTTTCTACTGATAAATCTACTGATAAATCTATACAGCAATTTTACAGGATTGCTGTCTTAGCACCATGCTTAGCTAATAGCACCATTGTCCATGCCGGTAACTTACCGACTCCGCCATGGCGGAATGTGGAATTACCGCCCCATTCCGAGGTTGGCGGGGCGGTAATTCCCCATGCCGCCATGGCCATTCCCATTTTTGCCCCATAGGGCTCAATGGGAATGGGGAAGGCGCTAAGTACGGTGCCGCAAATTGCGGCACCGTACTTAGCACCAATGTCCTTTTGCGGGTTGGTTTTTTAATGCCTGCTAAAAGCAGGCGTTAAAGGGCCACCCGCAAAGGGACCTCGTAATCAGGCGTTAAGGGTTTAATGGCGCCGCCACCTTTTATGGCTCCGTTAACCCCTTAACGCCTGGGTTGTAATGAGGGTTTGTGTAATGAACTCACCAGTGATCAAGAAATTCAACAAACCATTGGGAAACCATTCTTACAGAATGAAACAGGGGACATACTTTAATAAGACATCGACCATTATTTCCTTGACATGATGAAATCATTGTAAGCGTCTGAGGATTATACCAGACCAATGGTGCATGGGCAACATTGGTGCCAACATTATCAGCCTGGGTCACAGAATCTGCATGAAATGAATACATTGCAGCTGGGCAGTATGAACCTGTGCCTGCGGGCTAGGGTATTCACTCACTCACTCACTCACTCACTCACTCACTCACTCACTCACTCACTCACTTTGGAGGCACATGTGTTAGGACAATCCAGTCAAATGTGCAACATTACTGAAATGAAGATCGGTGTCTCACTCCATATTCACAGAAGCCAAGCTTGAAGCACTTGCTTGCTTTGAGGCAGGCTGGGTTCTGAAGGATTTTATCTTTTTCAATGTTTCTTTTTTTATATTGCAGCTCTGGCCCGGGAAGCCACAGCTCAGTCAGCTTGGGGAGCAGGGGGAATTGCCTCTGGAGGCTGAACAGGCCATGTTTGTAAAATATTCTGGGAGTTGTGCCGTCTACCATAGATGTATTTTTAGATGGTTTACCCAATCAAGAGCAGTATTGTTAGTAAGACTGGATGAACCTCTGCACCAAAATTAGTTGCAGCTCAAAACAAATACAGAGCTCTATAGAGTCAGTGTTACCAGGCAATTTATTGTGAATTGACAGAAGCAAATTATGGTTATTAAACATGTCCTAAAGTGCATCGTGTTCTATAGGTCCAGTCGGTGGGGTTTCTGTTAAATGGACCAGGCAGCAATCAACACCTCTGGCATACTTAAATGTGCTCTGGGAGGTTCAGGGGTTGTATAATAAGAACCATATCACTATTACTTACTTTTTTGGTTGAGTTATGCTGTAGCAGCAGGTGTTTAAAAGGCAACCCAAGAACTTGTGTTTTAGAAGAGTGTGGGTAGAATTTTCAGAGGGATGTGTCATTTTGATGCCAATGCATTCGTTTGTGGTTTTTGTTCTATATTGGCCATGGTTGTTGTCTTTCATTTAACCCTTACTTAACCCTCATAATAAATAAACCCACAAATCAAGAGAGATTATAAAGGTCCTTTCCCTTTCATACTCATACACCCATTTATCTTTGCTTTTCCTACCAGGTAGGTCTTGTGCAACCTCTTCAATGTGTTTCCTTACCTTTTCTTTCATCACAAGATAAGCAAAACAAATTAAAAAATGTTACATTTTGTATTTCAGTTCGATTGTGAAAGCAAACAAAAAAGAACATTCTCATGTGTGTATGAACCAGAGAATGCATCATGTTTCAGTCAACTCTCTTTGTATGTCGGAGAACCTCATACCAATCTATTTGCTTTCCCTTGTCAATAAAATTGCTTTGTTATTGTCTAGTTTTAGTCCTTCTTAAGAAGAGAATAGGAACCTGGAAGTGTGGCAGGAATTTGTTTGGGGATGTAGATGAATACTTCTGATGGGCGGAGGAGGTTGTTTGCCCGGTAACAGTCTTGGTGGAGAATGGTATGTCTTGGTCATATGTCATGTAGGCATCATCACCTACTGCCCAATCAGATGTTTTCTTAGACAAGAGAGTGTCTGGTGGATGGCTCAGGAAGAGTAGAGGAGGCAGGGCTAACAGAGGGGTTGGTAGATAGTGGGCATATCTAAAGGAAGAGGCAGGTTTCACTACAGCAGAAAGTTTGCCACTACCACAGGAGGAGAAGGTGAAGGGAGGAAGAGGGCCTTGTTCATGGTGTCGTCAAGCTAGAGGTTTTGGAAGGATAGGATAGGTTTCTGTACGGGGAGAAATGCAGAGAATAATGAACAGAAGCCAAAAAGTGTCTATGATACCATGTTTGTTGTCAGTGTACCCCTTCCACACCCCTCTATTTGTGAGACCACTATAACAGTTCATGCACTTATTCTAGGAGAAATGCTGTCAGGCCTAGTATTCTAGTTTTCTTTCTGTGTTTTCATCATTCGGAATACTATCTGTTTGATAGTGCTGTGAACATGAAACAGTAGCACCTCAAACAGCAAAGTACAACACACCAAAATAAACTAATGTCCAATCAACATTCTATACAATTATATTTTAATGAATTAAATACACCATACACCAAAACTATAGAAAACAATAAATAGAATACAATGCAAACACTGATCCCTGTGTAAGGAACACAGACTATGCAACAATAGAAAGATGGAGAACTCTGGGTAACACAACATCACAAGAAAGGCAATAATAACCACAATGTTTGTAAAGGATTTGTTCTTGTTTGCAAAATGGGACTAAAGGTGAAATAACTAATCTCCATGGGCAAATGATGGAACACGGGGCAGTTATCTGTCAATAATATCTTTTGCAGATCTTGGTGGTTAAACAGCATCAAGCCACTATCTCTGTGTTGCTCTTTCATTTTCAAAGGCAGCTCAAATGCAGTGCTCATTCTTTTCCTAATGGGTTGTGGGTGTTGAGCTGGGGTCAAGCTAAAGTTTGTTGCCACTTGAAGTGGCATTGGAAGAATGGCATATCTTGTGGGCCACTATGGTTGGATGGACAGTTGATTTGAGGGTGTAGGTGCAGATGACTGGATGCACAGTTTGAGCCAGGCTGTTTGATGCAGTGTTCGAAGGTTGCGCTTTGATGAGGCCAAGAGTCGGTTTGACCATCAATGTGCATCAACAATGAAGATGATCATGGTTGGAAGGTTGGAAACGCATTTCAAATGTAGTGGGTGCAGCAATGAGTTTCAAGTTTGAGCTGAGGAAATGAGGTGCTCAGCTGGTGGTTAGTGGTGGTGAACTTGTTCTAGAGTGCCAATACTGTTCCTCAAAGAGCAGGAGAGTTCAAAGTCAGCTCTGAACCATTCTGTTTGTTCATTTTGGCTCAAACTTGACTTGAGTCATGGCTCACAATAGTTTGATGGTAAAACACAGCCATCCTTGCTATTTTGGCTCTCATGTTGCTCTTATCCCACTCCAGAGGCTCGGGGGCATGATTGGTCACGTTTCTCAGTTTTCTAAACAAAGGGAAGGCTGGCGCACACTTGCAGGAGTCCTTCTGCATGGTGCGACCCTGAGTACCAGTGTGACTGGCAGAGAGGCAGATCTGGCTACAATAGCAGATCACTACTAAACTGCCCTGCAGTTGGTTAGGGAGCAGGGCTTGCCTCTGCTTTGGACAACATGTCTTCACTTCACAACAAGAGGAATATGGAAACGGCTGATCTTCCAACAGGGTCCAAATGAATTCTTCTTCAAGGGTTGAAGTCCAGAGATGAATCAAGGAAGGAGTCGGAGAACCACTCCTTTCTTTCTTTTTTCTTTCTATTTGTTATACAGCTTACGTGCAGCTTTTAACAAGTAACAAATCAAACACAGACTAATGGTTTAGTCCATTCCTTTATAGGAATGGACTAAACCATGCATGCCTTAATGAGTCAAGTCTCATTCATGAGACACTAGGTCTTTGCCTGCTTGCATCATAGCAAAATAGTTTTTGCTAAGTGATGTGGAGGGGGCATGAAGGAGAGAGAGGAAGAGAGAGAAACAAGATGGGGGAATCATCCTCCAGCTATGGTGACCTCCCTCTTTATACACTAACCTTGCCCCTTCCCAGACCCATGGCATCAAAAGCTATTTTGGTATGCAACACCCTGGGGTGCGGCTATTCTTTTGCATAGGATGTTCCCTTTGTTGCTGGTCTCACAGGACAATCCCCAATGAGGGGTCATCTCCCTGAACAGAGCTGTTACCCGACCCCACAAAGGATCAAAGTAAAGGCAGCTCCAGTTGGCTCCTGTCTTGCTGGGTGCAGCAAGACAGGCAGCATAGCCTGATCATGTCTGGGCTGGGCTCATGGGGTTAACCTCAGGATGATACCAAGTTAATGTGGCTTTCGAGAAATACTAACCACCAGGTTATAACTGTCACAAGGATAGTCAATCTCATAATTACGTGGTTTGGGAACAGAAGTGTATATCTGGAGAGCAGGAACTGCAGATCAGGATACTGATTCAGCTTGGCACAGGTGTACACTATGCTTTTGGAATGGAGTTTATGAAAGTGGGATCTGGTCAGCAAATCACCCTTTCTGAAATGGAATTTTTGCATAATTGGATGAATACACATTTAAAAAGCTAGGATGTCTACATGCCTGCTGAATGACAATTCATCACAATGGCACTATTATTCATGAGGTTCATTATTATTATTATTATTATTATTATTATTATTATTATTAGTATTAGTATTAGTATTATTGTATCTCTTGAGTGCAGACTTAGCTTTTGGAAGCACCAGAGCATTTCATAAGTCATAGGAAAGACTATTTCTGTGAAGGAAGCGGATATATACAATTGTGCACGGAGCTAACCACGGGGGGGGTGTCAAAAGACAAGATTGCGTACTTTAGAGGAGCTCTGCAGTCCCACAGTTGGATATGTAATTTGATTGTTATGCAGAATCTATCAAAAGATGTTCAGAATCTAAGAGCCTAGCCATAGAAGATGCAAAGTGGAAGCTCCAAGAGCAGCTAATGTAGTTGAAAGCAGATAGATCAAATTTGCCATTCTCTAAAAACAGGAATGGATATCATTGACTCCTACAATCCTGCTATAATAAATATTCTAACCTGCTCAGGCACCAAATTAAGCAAAATTGACAACATCTGCTCTGCCATCTCCATTGTATTGTATTGTTTATTTATTTATATAACGCCTATAAAAAGGATAGTGTTTCAAAGCACTCAAGGTTGGTTGGGGACAAGGGAAAAAACCAACAGACACTCAGAGCCCTTGAAATTCCAAGACGATAATAGTTCGCAGAGGCAAAGTAAGTGCGTAGATACATTTAATAATTGAGACACAGCAAATAGGTCTGACGGCAGTTCTGCAGTTTTTTCCAGTGCAAATTATGGGGAGAGGACAGGTGAGAACAGAACAGACAGATGATCTTCAGGCAGGTTACATTTGGATCATGCAAGTGCATAGACGGTAACAGGGAGGGGGAGGTCCAAGTGCACCCAGTCGGTAGAGGCTGGGGTAAGTGCAGAGAGAGCCACTCTCGTGGGTTATTTCTATGTAATGTGAAGGTGTGCTGGGTTTAGGACCCTGAGGCTTGTGCGATAGAGGCCTGGCAGGGGGGGGCCCGGAACTGGTGAGACTCTGCAGTGCACCAAATGGCCAGCCCGCAAGCTGTAAGGAAAAGGAGGGTGAGATGCAGAGAGCAGAGGGCTAGGATAGCAGGGAAGAGGGAGACCAAAGGAAGAGGAGAAGAGGAAGGTCTTGAGGAGTTTCTGGAACTTAAGAAGGTCATACTCAAGACGGAGGCTGGCAGGGAGTCTATTCCAGAGGGAGGCAGTTGCTTAGGATAAGGATCTCCCTCCAAAACTCTTCTTAGAGAACTGGCTCACTCGCAGACGATTGGAGGTAGATGAGCGGAGGGCTCATGAGGGACAATATTTAGGTAGGCAGCATTGCAGGTAGGTAGGTCCCAGGCTCCAGAAAGCCTTGTCGACAATGCAAATGGTCTTGAACTTGATCCTTGAAGCCACTGGGAGCCAGTGAAGGGGTTTCAGCACCAGAGAGATGCAGCCCCTAGGCTTGAGGCCAAGGATAAGTCTTGGGGTTCTGTTCTGGAGGAGTTGCATAGAGCGCAGGGCCAAAGAAGGGAGGTTGAGGAAGAGGCTGTTGAAATAGCCCAGCCTAGAGAGAACCAATGCTCTGGAGACAGTGAGCTGCTGGGGGAAAGTGAGAAAAGGTAGAGTACCTCTGAGGAGGTGCAGCTGATAGTTAGACTTTTTGGAGATATCCGATATGTGAGAGGAGAAGGGGAGAGTGGAGTGAAGATGACCCTGAGGTTGTTTGCCTCTCAGGTGGGAGCAGGCTCGGGACCAGGGGAGGCCAGCCAGAGTGAAAGTCTTACTGGCATTGAAGCAGAGGTCATTTGCAGCACACCATGACTGAATAGCGGACAGACAGTCATCTGTGAGGGAGGAGGAAGAGGTGGCCGAGGGTAGCCTGAACGATAATTGCATATCATCCGCATAACACTGGAAGTTAGAGAAGAAAGTGGTGGCAATGACACCTGTCAAGGCAGCCATATAGATCTTGAAGAACCAGGGGTAGAGGTTAGATCCCTGCAGAGTGCCACAAGTAGAGAGAGCAATATTTGAGAGAAAGGGTCTGAGTTCCACCTGGGATGGGCGGTCAGCGAGAAAGGAGATTAACAACACCAGAGCCTGACCTGTGATTCCCAGGGTGTAATGGAGACGTGCGATCAGGATGTTGTGGTTAACCATGTCAAAGGCAGAGGAGACGTCAAGGCGAATGAGGACAGAGGGCGTGTTAGTGTCGAGATTTGAGAACAGGTCTTCACAGGTGTTCATAAGAGCAGTTTCTGTGCCTCTAGATGCTCTAAAGCCAGACTGAAGGTCATGAAATCATCAAATAGATTCAGTGTAGAGGGTCAGCTGAGTGATAGCCAACTTCTCCATGAGTTTGCCCAAGAAAGGGGTCATGGAGATAGGGCGGTAGTTTGCCGGAATGGAGGGGTCGGCAGAGGGTTTCTTGAGCAGAGGGTGCACAAGGGAGTGCTTAAGGGCAGTTGGGAAAACTCTAGTGGAGAAGGAGAGATTGCAGAGATCAGCCAAGGCTGGAACGAGGGAGTCAATAGTGTCCTTAATTGTTTTTGAGGGGCATGGGTCCACCTATTTGGATGAAGACCTCATAGACCAGACTTGTCTGGTGACCTCAAACGAATTATTCACACCTCAGAACTTATTGAGTTGACAACCTGGTCACTCTAAATGAGGACATTATCCTCTTCATCCAATTCTCATTGAGTATAAATGAGAGAAAAAAAATTATAGAAATTAACTAGTGAAATCAATCGGTTATGAGGCCGATTCATGGAAGTAATGTGCGCTGAAATTTTCGCCGCAAGCGTGCCAATCGCAGTGCAAGTACGAAAATCGCAGTGAAACCCGTGCACAGCTATTCATGGAAGTCCGTGCGGATGTAAATCCCTGGATGTGTGCAAAAATTTGCACGCTGGCGCACACGTCTCCAAACAGCGTGCGCTAAGCGCACAGCGAAAGCGAAAGCGTACATAGCGCAGCGCACACAACAAATGTAGGCGGAACAGGGGGCGTAACACGCGGAATGGGGAACAACGCATGAAAATGTGGGTGTCACGGGGGAAGTACAGGAGGCAAATGCGTGGAACGCCCACAGGCGCGTCTACAACATGTATTCATGGAATTGAACGGGGCTAAAGCGTGCACCAAAAATAAGGAGCTAATCGGAAACACGTACGCCAGCAGGAAGCAGGCGTACGTGGACCCGCGCAGCATAAAAGTGTGCGCAAACAACAAACAAGCTCAGACACCAAGATGAATATACCATTCCTAGCAGCAGTGGTCGTGGGATACCGCAGGAGGAGGAGGAGGATAGTCAGGCCCAGCATTTTTACACCCAGAACCAGCCTTTTTGGGATGCCTGATGACCAGGTGTATGGGAGGTACAGGTTTCCACCTCACATAATACTCGACCTGGTAAGTGAGTGGGAGGATGACCTCACATCACCCACCCTGTGCTCTCAAGCACTCAGCCCCCTGGAAAAGGTCCTCAATGTACTGCACTTCTTGACCACTGGATCATTTCAGCAGACAAGTGCCATAGTGGGGGGGGGTGCCACAGGCCACGCAGTCACGCTGCCTACACCAGGTGTTGGTCATCATGACTGCATGCCCATCAGTCCGCTGGCACATATACCTGCCCAGAACACCTGCAGAAAGGCAGGCTGCCGTCCAGGATTTCTATGGGGTGGCACAATTCTCCAAAGTGCTAGGTGCCATTGATTGCACCCATTTGGCTCTACGTCCCTCCAGGTCATCTGAGCACATCTATAGAAACTGCAAACACTGGCATTCCATCAACGTGCAGGTAGTATGTGATGTCAAGGGAATTATCACCTCATTATATGCCAACTATCCTGGGTCTACCCACGACAGTTTCATTTACAGAATGTCAACCCTAAACCGGGACCTAGAAGCTGGGCGGCATGGCGATACATGGCTGCTTGGTGAGTATAAATGCCACTGCACATGCATGCATGTCAGATACTGAGTAATGTCACAACCCCACTAATGATACCCATCACCACCTCTCCAGGGGACAGCGCCTACCCTCTGAGCACCCACGCGATGACGCCAATTAAGATCCCGACCACACCACCCGAGGTAAGATAAAACACAGCCCATATTGCATCCCGGGGCATAGTGGAGCACACATTCGGAGTGCTCAAGTCACGCTTTCGCTCCCTTGACCGCTCTGGTGGGCAGCTCTTATATGCTCCCCCAGTAGTGTGCAGGATCATAGTGACAGCATGTGTCCTGCACAACGTTGCAACATGCCGGGGCCTGCCAGTGGACATGGTGGTGCTCCCACATCCCCAACCACATGCACACCCACTGTGCATGGGAGGAGGGAAAAGGGCACGTGGTGAGGCAGCCGGTACGCAGCTGGTGGCTAATTACTTCACATAAAATCACACTCCTGTGGGGTGCACACAGCCCTGGCACATACCAGCTGACAATCAATGATGACAATCAATAATGATGATATAAGGGACACTCAACTGTCACAACCATACCAGCCTGAGATTGGTCACCTGGAAGTGTTACATTGTGTGCATCCCTACCTACCCAAACACCCCCAATGCTGTGTCATCAAAAGACATACATCTATGCTGCAAAATTCATTACTCCCTTGCTAAATACAACATGAGAACAGCGCCATGTCACCCAACCCCTCCCCAGCTCCACCACCAACCACACCATGGCATGTCATGCAATGTGAAAGCAAAAAAAAGCAATGCACAAGACCTGACACAAGTGTCACAAAGTACACTGTCCCTAAGGGAAACTGCCCATACACAATATGCTCCCAGTAATGTATAACTAACAGCACACATTACCAAATACTTAAAACCAACACAATGCTGCAACACACCATGGGAAAAAGCAAAAACATGACAGTACTAAGTTCAAGTAGTGGTAGTCTTACAACCTGAATACGCCAGCACATCGACCCCTTACAACTGTAGAGTGTTGCTGCCACGCAAATGTCTCAGTGTACTGCATACAACATGCACTGCATCTGCAAAGTAGATGGCCTTGTGAAGACATAAGGAAGGAACCTGCAGATTAGGAGGAAGACATGGATGCACAAGCACATATCAATACACCATGCAGTGTACAATACAACAACAATATACACTAGGGATGGCTACACAGTATTGACTACAGACTGCCCACACAGCTCATGGGAGCCCAACGTCACTGTGTAATTCACTGTCAGTTGGTCACACCCTTTGCAAGCCCATGGAAACGGAAGCAGGAGGGGTGTGTGTCTCATGAACCCAAGCATCTAACCCAAACTCAGGACAAGCCTGCATGTGCCCAGCCTGAATACAGTGGATGCCATGGGAGCCACACAAGGCAACACACTGTAAAAAAAAAAAAAAAAAAAAAATCAAAAATGGCCATTTGGGGGACAGGGGGGGTGGGGGAGGCCACCCAGGAGGTTCGAGGACAGGGTGCACACCAACACCCACCTGCGTGGATGTTGCAAAGAAAAAATACCTCCTTGGGCTCTTGGCCTGCACGGCTATGCCATTGTGGGAGAACTGCTGTCGCTCTGCTCATCCTCTGCTGCTGCATCAGGAGGCGGTGGCATTATGGGAGGCAGCCCACACAAAGCCCTGGTATGGTCCTCCATCGCAGCAAGCATGCAGGTCTGTAAGGTCTGATTCTAGAGGATCAAAGTGTGGAGATCCTCATCCAGCACATCACTTGTTGCCTGCTTTTCTGCACGCATGGCTTCACGTGATGCCTGGATCTCCTCACGTGTTGCATGCAGCTCAGCTGAGAGCAAACGTGTGAGCTGCTCCAGCTGCTGTTCTGCCCTTAAATTACTGGAAGCCTCAAGTGCAACCAGAGTCTGCCTGAGGTTTATGTATTTCTACCCTCAGGGCTTCCCTGTGGCCCTGGGACTCTATTGATATGGATTTGCGCAGAGTCTCCAGTGCCACCCGTCTGTCCCTGTCTTCCCTGTGTGATTGGCAAATGGTTGCCTGCTGCTGTTGCTCCATCTGCCTTTCAGGGGGAATAATGGAAGTGGCCACCCTCTCAATTGCCTGAGCCATCATTTCTACTGATGTTGCCATACTGTACATGGAGTTTTCCCATACAGTATTGCCTGGTGGGGCACGGCCACCGCGTCGACGGGCACCCCACCTGTTTGGGGCAAGGCGATCTGCACCTGAATCTGCAGGACTGCATTCCCCCTCTAATCTGCTGGCCCAGGAACAGGATCAGATGCTGTGGAGTGTGACCCTGCATCCGTAACCGCCAAAGGCGGACCTACCAACACTGACATCCCCATAGAGGAGTCTACCCCTGATCCAGGTGGGTTGGACAGAACAGAATCCCTGCCAGAAACACTTACCTGCGACTGCACATAAGTCTCATCATCTGACTCAGCACCTGAATAGAGGTCTGGGGAGGTGCACCCAGAGGCACCCCTGGACAGTATGGTCTGTAGTAACATTGGGTTTTCACCCACCACCATACCACTTCCCCCACTGGTGCCCGGTAATGCCTGAGATTTCTCCTGGGTCTGCACCATCTCCTCAACCTCAATAGCACCAAGTGTGACATCACCTGCAAAAACATGAAAGACAACAAATGGAAACAGGCATGAGCACCATAGCACACACATAGGCCGTGACAAGCCAGAGATCGAGTACATGAATTACACATGTCCCACATGACTATAACCCTGCCATGCATGCACTGTAAAAGGTTTGGAAGTGGAGTCTAAAAGGCAGACACTGGGGAGAGCAAGATGGATATGCAACATATTTACAGCATGTTGGGTTGCACTGGCATCACACATCAGGTTGTGAGTGGCATGTCCAATACACATACATGACACATGCCACCACACAGATGTCAAGTAGCATAGCCACGGTAAATTACAAAACTACAGCAATATGTCAGTGAATGAGTACTGTAATACATCCATGTCACATCGACATGATGCGAAGATTGATGCTGAATAGTGTTGCAAAATATGCATGTGCCACACACTGAAACACATCCAGTGTCCAATAACACAGTCATTGTGGGCTGATCAATGGCTGGTCACTTTAGCATTACAGGAAACATCTGTCATCTTCCACATGCAAACAGGCCCTAATAAAAAATGTCTGCAGCCCAATACTCCATCGGCCTGAATGGTGTAATCATTAACATAACCAGGTAAAAATAGTAGCCCAGTGTGGGCTGTAAACAATGACCGAAGAATATCACATATGTTGAAATAGGGCAAAATAATGCGTAGTAAAAATGGGAGAGTGGAAACAATCAGCCTGAATGAAAACTTACAAAATCTGAACAATGTAGTTGCAAGATGACAGTTCAAGGTAAAGTGCACTAATCTGGGCATAATTGGCAACTGTGGGCAGAAGGGATACAGTCATACCCAAATCCAAGGCACGTGAATGTATGCAAGGAAGCAAATGGGTGACCCATAACACTCAGGAGTACACACCCTCACCTGGCACTCAATGAGAACCCGTCACCCAAACAACCTACACATGGATTACACACACACGCATGGGCACTCACCGGACAATGCGTCGTAATCAGGTAGTTCTCCCACACCTTGGATCTGTTCCTCTGTAATGAAGGTCCCAGCAACAGACTCATGTTCAGTGAGTTTGTAGTCCTCTTGTAGAGAACCACCGCCAGTCACCAGAGTAGCGGCATGATTTGAGGCCAGCTTGTTCTTTGCTTTGCGTTTCAGGTCATTCCACCGCTTGTAGCAATCATCAGCTTTGCGCCTCACAAATCCAAGGGCACTTATGCGGTCCGCAATGGTCTGCCAGTGTGCCCTATGTTGACCAGATGTGGTCTTGCACCCTGCAGTCACCAACATTTCGCGGCTATGTGCCGACACATAGCTCACAAGTGCATCAAGTTCTGGTCAGTAGGGGCAGAAGCGCAGGTGGACTGGGTACTGTGAGTGTGCGAAGGCACAATGACCATAGGTCTTGGTGCAGGCATTGGCTGAAGTGTGATGTTGGCAGGGGCAACGTCAGTTTGATGGACCAGGACCGACACTGTCCCGGCTGGGAGACTCAGAGCTGGGGTGGATAGAGCTGCAGCTACCCCTGCAGCCTCCCAACCTGCCTACCTGGGGCAGCAGATGACATTGCTGCCACAGATCCACATGGCCTGGTGACACCAAGTTGCACCAACACACATGGCTTAGACTTGCTGACCTGGAAGTCAGCTTGGGAGTCATCCTGTGCCGGCTCAGGTACCACAATGGGCTGGTCAAACAAGGGCTGAGCTGGGATGTTGTCAGCCACGTTTCTCTCAACCGGGGGGGCATGGGTGTCCCTGATTGGTCCTCCACACATGGGGGTATAGGGGCACCCTGCAAATCCTGGCCACGTCCCCTACCTCGCCCACCACGCCCATCTTTTGGAGGTCGGCCACCTTTGCCTCCCTTACAGCTAGGTCGCCTCCCAACCATGGCACTGATGTTGTTGTGTGAATGGGAGTTGCAGTAAACAATTGTCCTGGGCAATTGGGGGTGAAAGGGGTTGGGTACTAGATGGAATGCGAACCCTAGTGCTCTAGGGAGGCTATCTGTGACCCCTGGGGGAAGATGACGGGTCACGCAACGCACAGGCACCCCAAAAACAAAAAGTAAAATGCACGCAACCCCTCGTAGACCACGTGCGTGGAAAAATGAACTTGCACTACGCTGTGGCACCCAGAAACACAAAAACAAGCGTACGCGTGTTACACGCAGCCTACAATGACCTCTGAAGGGGTACGCGACACACGGGGCAAGCACAGTTTGTATATGCGTGCGCGACTCACCGTCTGGCTGGAAAAATAACGTGATAAAAACACGCGTGTGCGCGTAGGCAACACCCCCGCCAAAAGAAGAACTGTATGCTGTCTGAGGAGACAGGAAAAAAGAAGAAGTGAACGCTGTTTGAGGAAACAGGCCCAAAAAAAATAAAGAATGCTGTCAGAGGTAACAGGGAGTACGAACTTGAAACGCTGTGAAGTAATCGTGTGTGAACCGACAAGAAGTACAGAATTCACCCACTCACTCTCCACGAAAAGCACGTACAAGGGAATGGGGTCATACATGAACCTTTTAAAGCGGCCCACACTTACAGCGTCACTTACGCGTGTACGCGCTAAGGCCCTTTCCTCCAATTACACGAGCTGACACTCGGATGTGCAGTTTTTGGACGTGTACGATGAACATGCACCCGTGTTGATGGAAACGCCGTTGCGGGTCACCACACTTTCCCACACAGGCCCTTTCCACGGATTACACGCATCCACATGCGGACGTGCAGTTTTTCCACGCGCGCTGAACCACTATGCCCATGTCACGAGGGAAACGCTCGCACGAGTCATGTTACAGAAGCGCTTACGCGCTAAGGGCCTTTGGTCCAATGAAACCACGTACATGTGCTGACACACTTACGCGCAAAGGGCCTTTCCTCGAATTAGACGCTGACGTGCAAGATTTTCACATGCCAAATCACTCTGTATCAAGCTGGCCACGCAACAACACACAGAAGACCACGCTCCTGCCCAGAAGGCCGAATTACTGCCCCCCAGAGCCCTGAGCACGCTCCCACTTGCCATCTGCTGCTGCCTGACTGCCTGCTGCCCACGTGCCCTGCTATTTGCTGCCTGCACGTCAGCCAGGGGTGCAGTTGCTGTGACCACCCCTGCTGGAACCGAAGACTCCCGACTGGGATACCATCGCTCCACAGCCCAGCCCCAGGACCCAGTTGCCCACCCACTCCTGCCTCTGGGGTTGCCATGTCGGGCACAACACTATCTGGCACCACTGGCAACCCCCAGCCAGAGAGGCAGAGGGCCACCAGCTTCAGTGCCAGGGAAGTTGGTGTCCTGGTGGAGCAAGTACAGGGCAGTATGATGCCCTCTTTGGAAGTTTGCGCGCCAACAATGAAGGATGGACCAGGATCTGGATGTACATCGTGACTGCCATCAACGCGGAGGGGGTGGCAGTCCGCGACTTACACCATGTCAAGAAGCGCTGGGAGGACTTCAGGTCCAGGACCCTGTCATGCTTGAACTAAAATGGCGCTGGTGCGCAATGCATTCTGGGAACGCTCGGAGCCATGATGGATATTTACTTCATGCCACAGTGAAAAGCTGCACACATTTTGCTGAGTGTTAGATTCATGGTGCTGAGAAAAACATGCTTTCCAAACCTGGTATGCGGTCAAGGACATTTCTGCTGGGAAAGCTAACTTTGTTATGGTTTGTTACTGTTCTCCGCAGAGCGTGTTTTTAGAGAAGGGAGGCACTCTGCTCCTTGAGGGTAGCTCTCGATTGACCCAGCTGGCAACCAATGGCTGCTCATCAACTGCGCAAGTGCAATTTCCAGAAGGTTCGAGAATTGACTCCCCTTTGTGGAGTGTGTATATATGCGGGAACCCGGAGGTGGTCTGGTGAGACTTCAGCCGGAGAAGCACGCTTACGTCCGGCACTCCTGTGAGCTGTGGTGCTCTCGGCCTGGCTGTTCCTGGGGTCTTCCAGCCGCTTCTGGGCGAGATGAGGAATCCTGTTACGCTCACGGTGATGTATTTCCTTTTGAATTCTTTACTTCTTTTGTGATTTATGTCTATATTACTTCTGTGAGTTTCAGGGAGTGGATGAGCGCACAACAACTGGCCTTCCTCTCCCTGCGGACATGGCTATCCGGGACCCTGTTGAGCCTGTCCTGAGTGGAATAGCTTTGCGTCAACGGGGCATGCAAGGTGACCTGCAGTCTTTTCGTGGAGAGACTGCACGGCATCTTGCATGCCTCTTTGACCACGTTGACCTACAGGGATGGGTCACCGGTGCTGGATTCCTCCATGTGCTGGACCTTCTTGTGACCCCCTCCTCACCTGAACCCCCTATGCGCCAGTTTTCCTCCATGCCATCTTCCCACCCATGTGTCACCTGGGTACCCTGTGGAGCTGCCCCTGACCCAGCGTCCAGGCTGGTGTAGGACACATCCCTGCCACAGTCGGGAGTCGGATGTCCATCAGGTGTGGCCACCACGACAACTGCACCCCAGCCGGAGGAGGACGTGCAGGCAGCAAGAGCCAGGGCACAGGCACAGCAGTAGCAACATGGTGGGAGCAATGATGGCTCAGGGCCTTCAACATCGGAGGGGCAGGCATCGGCCATAGGGCAGGAGGATCCCAGATTTCAAGTGTCTTCCGTGTGGCAGCGGTTGGGCCAAGCCATAGATGCGGAGCGGCAGCGGGCAGAAGAGGCACGACTCACAATGGTCCGGGCAGAGAACTCCATGCGGAGGGCCCTGAGGCAGGCCAAGTGCCTCGAGGCAATTCGCAGGGAGTTGGAAGTGAACATGTCGTCGTCCCTGCGAACCCTCGGGCCATGGAAGAGGACCGCCTCCAGGACATTGAGCGGGATATCGTTGATGCCCTGGCCCGGGACATCAATAAGTGAGCCGTCGGACTAGCCCGCTGCCATTGTAAATAGTTAGATAGTGTTAGGATTCCTTTCTGTGTTTGTTTATTTTGGGGCGATTGGACAATGCACCAAGTTTTTGTATATAGTTCTTTATTAGGTAGTCTTTTTTGTAGGTTTCATTTCATTTGTTGGGCTCATGGACCATGGATTGGTGATTTGTATATAGTTGAACAGTGGATTTATTAATATTTTTTTTTCATTTCACCATGGAGCAATGGATTTCACTTATTTTGTTCCCTTGGATTTGCTTTGTTGGACTAAGACTTTGGACACATTTTCATTTGGATTTCTTTGGATTCTGATTTCATATTTTTGATTATTTTCTGGACATGCTGCGTTTTATTTCTTCTTCACATTATTGTGTGTTTTCTTTTCATTACATTCATTTTGGGTTCAATACATTTTTGTTTCATACTTCGATGTGTGGTATTCTCTCATTGATTTCATGCATGTCATGATGTGGGTTTTCACATTCACTTGCACCCATTGTGTGTGTGTGACGGACATGTGTTCATTTACATACTTGCCATTCGGGTTGTATCATGTAATGGGCATTTCTATGTGGGTGGATGCAATACTTGGTTGGGTCTTTGGGCTGGGGTGGCATGGGGTGCGATGTGGTTGGCAACTAGGCCCATGATTGAGGATCGTCATGATGTGGGGGCAGGGGGACATGTATGGGGGCCTGCTGGCAGGTGCCCCTGACGGCTGGCAGGTGGGGGTGCTGGGGGACATGAGTGGGACATGAGTGGGGGCCTTCTGGCAGGTGCCCCTGACTGCTGGGGGTGGGGGTGCTGAGGGACATGAGTGGGGGCCTGCTGACAGGTGCCCCTGACTGCTGGGCGGTGGGGGTGCTGGGGGGCATGGGTTGGACATGAGTGGGGGCCTGCTGGCAGGTGCCCCTGACTGCTGGGGGGTGGGGGTGCTGAGGGACATGAGTGGGGGCCTGCTGGCAGGTGCCCCTTACTGCTGGGGGGTGGGGGTGCTGGGGGACGTGAGTGGGACATGAGTGGGGGCCTGCTGGCAGGTGCCCCTGACTGCTGAGGGGTGGGGGTGCTGGGGGACATGAGTGGGACATGAGTGGGGGCCTGCTGGCACGTGCCCCTGACTGCTGGGGGTGGGGGTGCTAAGGGACATGAGTGGGGGCCTGCTGACAGGTGCCCCTGACTGCTGGGCGGTGGGGGTTCTGGGGGACATGGGTTGGACATGAGTGGGGGCCTGCTGGCAGGTGCCCCTGACTGCTGGGGGGTCGGGGTGCTGGGGGACATGAGTGGGGGCCTGCTGACAGGTGCCCCTGACTGCTGGGGGGTGGGGTGCTGGGGGACATGGGTTGGACATGAGTGGGGGCCTGCTGGCAGGTGCCCCTGACTGCCTGGGGGGTTGGGGGTGCTGGGGACATGAGTGGGACATGAGTGGGGGCCTGCTGGCAGGTGCCCCTGACTGCTGAGGGGTGGGGGTGCTGGGGGACATGTGTGGGACATGAGTGAGGGCCTGCTGGCAGGTGCCCCTTACTGCTGGGGGTGCAGGGGGACATGAGTGGGACATGAGTGGGGGCCTGCTGGCAGGTGCCCCTGACTGCTGGGGGGTGGGGGTACTGAGGGACATGAGTGGGACATGAGTGGGGGCCTGCTAGCAGGTGCCCTTGACTGCTGGGGGGTGGGGGAGCTGGGGGATATGAGTGGGACATGAGTGGGTGCCCCTTACTGCTGGTGGGTGGGGGTGCTGGGGGACATGAGTGGGGGCCTGCTGGAAGGTGCCCCTGACTGCTGGGGGGTGGGGGTGCTGAGGGACATGAGTGGGGCCTGTAGGGTATTTTGTGGAGATTTGGGGCCTGACGGTATTTTATTACCGCCGAAAAATAACTTAGCAATAATCACTCTTTGTATTCAGATTTGGCCATGTGCAACAATAATACAATGGACATGCATTATTTCAGCACCCAGACCTGCATATTTGGTATACGTGGTTGGTGGTATTTTGGTGAGCATAATTCCCTTGTTTTATTTGTGGCCCCAATGTCCAGAATCCCTTATCTTTGCTTAGATTTTTCGTGTGATCACTAGAGAGACCTCAGACCTGCATTCTAGGAATACCACATTTCCAGTGATAGTGTTGGTGTGCCACCATGGGCGAACTCACTGACTTATTTACGACAGAGAGCTATATGTGGTAGTCTTGTGGTAATTTCCACTACCTTATATACGGTAGGGAGCTATGTTCAGAGAGTCTCTCTTCCCGTTGGCTCATGTACCTCCAACAAGCTATGCTACAGTCACTCACAATTATTCATACTGATTCTGACATGCACACATCTGTCTTAAAATGACCATTGTACTGTTTAAAAATCTCCCCACATCATCGGCATTGTAATGGTAAATAGAAAATAAAACACCCGTCTGTTTTCAAATATTTTCTGTATTATAAAAGCTGCATTTAGACACGATCTCATTCTTTACAGAAATAAATAAAATGGTACAGTCAAAGCATTGTCTATGACACACTGCAAAGAGCGTGGCGGAGAACAGAATTCAAATTGCAACATTGGTATTTGATTAAGACACGCACAGGAATCCTACACTGACTGCATATTACCGTACACACTCAGCTCCCACACTTCTCATTACCTTATCTTTTTAGTTGTTCTCTTTGTGAATGTGGCTCTCTTGGATTAACTCCAGCAAAAAGGAACGCTTGCCTTCTCAAGCCGGGGTCATTGCCTGGAATTCTCAGCTTTTTCAGATAGGAATGCCTCAGCCAGTGGAAAGGTTTTTCTTTCAGCTCTCCCCAATCTCGACTGCAGCAGGACACAGGAATCTGCATTCAGTCAGGACCCCACAGCCAGGTCTTCTCCCCAGTAGTGCAGAAAGATGTCTCCCTCTCTTTTTCCCTGATACTGCCCACTAAAACTTTCCTCTCAGCCCTCTGTATGACGTGTCCCAATGAAATCCATCATCTCTCATCCTCCTACTCTTCAACAATAGCTTCGCTTATACATTTGCAATTGTTGCAAATCTGACTTCCTTCTTCCTGCAGTTACTGTGCACAAAAACACGGAGAATCAGGCAGAGAAGAGAAGAAAAAATCTCTGCACACGCATTTAAATGGTTTTCAGAGTATGCCTAATTCTGCAGTGGAGAACACATTTTATTAGTGGGTTATGTTAAATAAGGTTTTATTAGTCAGGTTAATTGTTAATAGGTTAGCTGTTAATTTTCAAATGTGTCTCTAGCAATATAGGCATTTCAGGTGAAAAATAGTGTGCATTTTTAAATGAGCACGTGTGCTTTTAACTGTAAAAATAGATTTGCATCTTATATGTTAAAATCGTTTTTGACTGAATAGCCTGTCTTTCCTTGTTAATCTGGTAACCCATATAGCAATGCACCGCACCCTTGTGGTGGTGCTGCAAAAAAAATGTGCTACTTGTGAAGTAGTGCTGTACTCTGTACTGTAACACGCCAAATATCCTTACATATACCCTCCTTTTGTTTTTAGAACTTGGCTATAATCCAAGCCAATTCCTAAAAACAACTTGTTCTATTTTTTTTTACAATATAGCAATCCAACAAAATGAATATTAATGTGCATCAATGAAAATTTGCAATCAACATTTCATCTGAGTCCATCAGTTCATAAAATGTTCCACATTTGCCTTCTCAGTGGAAGTGGCATTACTTTAAGTTTAAATTTTCCAAGTCAATTAAAAACAATGAAATAAAACAACTAACTAAAACAAATAATTAATATAACAAATTAAAATAAATAATTAAAATAATAAATACGTGGAACTTCATATGCCGGAACTTCTGTTTTGTCTCTTTTGGTATGTCCCGACCAGCGATGTTATTCGGTTCATTCGAGTATTCTTTCATCTTGGCAATCTTGAATCCACAGCAGTCATCTCTTTTGGCATTCCGGTTATTTTGTCTTCACCTCCACCTGGAGGCAGGCATCTTTTGGTCTTCATCCAGGGGACTCCAGGACTCCATCGTCTCCCGTGGCCTCTGATCCCGGAACCTCCGACCAAATAATGTTAATTGTCTAAATCAAAATAGAAAATAAACAGATTAAGTACATAGCACAATACTAACTTCCACCTTTTGCCAAAAATAAAACATGCTTGGTAAAAATATTTCGTTTATATTTTTTTCTGTTTTTTTTTTTCTGAAATCAAATACAAGTTAAAAGAAAACAAGCATATATAAAACAGCATTCAATATTTAATACACTTTCTCTCTGCACACCAACCACGAGCTTCCGTTATATGTTTATTTATTTATTTATTTATTTATTTATTTATTTTTTTATATTATATATTTTTACATATATTACAGTGTTTATGTGCCATCATAACAATCAACTTTTTTTTTAACTTCTTTGTCACTGCCTCCTGATTACACCCATTTATTTTCTCAAGGGACTCTATCTGTTTCTACATGCTCAAGCTGCCTGATCTCATGCCTGGGATGGCATGGTTTGATTTGATTTACATGGACAAACTGCTCTATTGCTGTTTCACCTTCATTTTTCAAAATTTTATACACTACAGGAGAAACCTTATCTATAATTCGAAATGGCCCCTGCCAGGCTGCTAGAAATTTAGAATTTTTCTGTTTACTTTTTCCAAAATGAAACTTGTACACCTGATCCCCTACATTGTATTCCTTTACTGATGTCTTTTTGTCATAATATGACTTAGCACTGTCAGCAGCTCTTTCCAGATTTCTCTGCACAAAAGCAAATGCATGTTGCAAATGCCTCCTCAGTTCATCAATATATTCATGAACTGTGGATGCACTCACTAGAGTTTGCTCATGTGTTCTGTATAGTAGGTGTTGTGGTAACACCATTTTCCTACCTGTTAAGACCTCATGGGGGCTAACACCTGTTGCTTTGGCAGGAGTCGACCTGATTGCCATCAAAACCAATGGTAAACGCAAATCCCAGCTGGAACCTGCTTCTGCCACAAATTTCTTTAAAATATCCACAACAGACCTATTGCTTCTTTCAACTGTACCTGAAGACGCCGCCCGATATGCGATATGTAGTTTCCTTTTCACACCTAGTATTTGCCATACCTTGCTCATTAGAGTACTTGTGAAATGACTTCCTCTGTCTGACTCAATTCTTTGCGGCAACCCAAACCTTGAGAACACATGGTTCACCAGCAATGTGGCTGCTGTTTGCGCACTACAATCTGGTGCAGGAATGCACTCAATCCACTTTGACATCAAACATACCACACTCAAAATATAACGGTGTCCCCTGCTCGACCTTTTTAAAGGACCTACATAGTCTATTTGCAAATCTGACCATGGGAGAGTTAGGCCTCTTTTCATCAATGGTGCTCTATGCATTGGTGAAGCAGGTTTAAATTGGGCGCATACTAGACATCCTCTAGTATATAATTCCACATCTTGGGACATATGAGGCCAGTAAGCATAATCTTTTAGTATTTCTAATGTTTTTTGTGAACCTCTATGGCCTGCAGTCATGGCATCATGTGCATGGTGTAGCATTAGTCCTCTGAATGAAAGGGGTACTACCCACTGTATTTGCCCTGTTATGGACTCTCTAATCATGAGTCCATCCTGTAATCTAATTCGTGTTTTGTTCTTTAATAACACCCTCAACTCTTCTTTTCCCATACAATCTTTTTCTGTTACAGGATTTTGTTCAGGATCTATCAAATGATTATAATAGATTCCCAAAATTTGATCATTCTTTTGTGCCTCAATCAAATCTTGGTCTGGCGTGTCATGACTCCACTGCACCACCGGTTGATCTACCTCCTTTGGTGCTTTAGAACGTGTGACTGCATCAATTTGTATTTCACCCATTAAATAATCAATAGGTAGCAATTCTCCCATCACAGCCCCAATCTTAGCCAGATGGTCTGCCTTATCATTTCCCTCCTTATCCTCTCCTGGTGTTTTTAAATGCCCACAAATTTTTCTCCAGTATATTGTTAAATTATTTTCTGACACCAATTTGTCTATGGCTTGTATCATTTTTCCATGTTTAAGTGGCTTTTTGTTGTATGTAACCATGCCTCTTGCTTTCCAACCAGGCAAATACTCCACAAAGCTATTCCGTGCATAGTCAGAATCAGTCACCAGGACAATTTCACTGAACTTTTTATCAACTGCAGTAGCAATTGCTTTATAGATGGCTGCCAATTCCGCCACCTGACTGCTCCTATCTCCAATCCTCATCCCTATACTAGGAACGCCTTCACATTTCAACCAGACATTTCCTATTCCTGCCACTAATTGTTTATTACTGTCATTTTCAATGTGAAAAGCACAACCATCCACATATACAGTTGGCAAATCCTTGCATGTTTTTTCATCAAAAGCTTTGTGTGGTGATTGTTCAAATTCCTGTAAACTAGCTTCCACTTCCATTTCATTTGGTATTTGTTCAGCTGCACAGTCATGTAAGTCAGCTAACCCTTGAGCAATTGGGCTCTTTTTATTTTGTCCATATCTTACTTCTACGGGAAAACCTTGTAATGCCAGCGTCCATGAAGTGATTCTGGATTGCGCTAGATTGCCTGATCTAATTCTTTTACTCTCTAAAAATTGCAAAGGTTGATGATTTGTTTCAATAATCACCTTTTCTCCCTGAACAATGGGGCGAAAATGTTGTAGCGCCCACACAGTGGTTAATAGGGCCTTCTCACATTCATTAAATTTCATTTCAACTTGGGAAAATGCCTTACTTGCATATGCAATGGTTTTGTGATTCAAATCGTGTTTTTGTGATAACACTGCTGACATACAATGTTCAGAAAAGCCTATTTCTATAAAGAAATCCCTGTCCTTTATGGGGTATGCTAAACATGGTGCCTTTACACGACATTCCTTCAATCTAGCCACTGCATCAGACTGCTCTCTTTCCCATCTCCAGGGAGTATTTAGTTTAAGCAGTTTAGTCAATGGTTGAGTGATTTCTGCATAATTCTCAATGAACTTTATGTTATAGCCTGTCATCCCTAATAAACTTTTTACTCCTTTCACATTTTTAGGATCTTTTAATCTTTGTATGGCCTCTATTTTCTTCCTTTGTGGATTTAGCCCATGTTCAGTCACTTCATGCCCTAGAAAGTTCACTTTTTTCTTGCACCATTGTGCTTTTTGCAAAGATACTTTGGCGCCTGCTTTCTGCAATTGGCCAAGCACATGTCTTATTTCATCAAAATGGCTTTTAAGGTTTTCATTTTTTATCAGGATATCATCCACATAAACTATTGTTCCTCTTTCCGCTGCATCCGGCATGGCCTTTCTCAAAAATATGCCAAATTCACTCCCACTATTGATGTACCCGAACGGAGCTCTAAGCCAGGCATATTGAGTCCTGTCAAATGTAAAGGAAAATAGGTGTTGTATCTCCTCTGCCAATGGCACACACCAATATCCAGATGTGAGATCTAATGTGGTAAATACATTTGAACCATGTATCTGAGCTAGGCCCTGATCAATGAATGGTAGTGGCCACCTAGATACTGGTACTCTTTTATTTAACTCTCTTAAGTCTGCACACAGCCGCCATTGACCATTTGGCTTTAACACACCTAAAATAGGCGTATTGGATGTGCTATGAATGGGCCTAATTATTCCCCGTGATTCCAAATTTTTAATAATCTCTGCCAATGATTCTAAACATGCCAGCGGTAGTCTATACTGGCGTACAAACACTGGATTTCTGCTACAACCTTCTGGTAGTGTGGCCACATGTAAATCAGTTAAACCACAATCATAAGCATCTTTTGCAAATACATCCTTAAACTCCATAAATATTTCCCTCAGGTCGTTTCGATCCCCATCGCTGTCACATGCATCCGCTAAGGAGATCTGCTCTTCTACCATTCTGGAAAATTCTGGAAACTCTTCTGGTAAAGGAATCTCAGCGCTTTCCTCTAACTGTGTGGCTGTGTCTTTTTGTAGAGCTGCCACTTTTAAATATTTTGGCATATCAGCTTCCACTTCAATGGGCTGATTTCCTGTTTCATTTTCATTTAAATTAAATATTATGCAATCCTCTTGATGGCAGCACACTGTCTCATTTGAATCATAAGGATACACAGAATGAATTTTAAATATTCCTTTGGGCTGAGAGTCCAGGTGTTCTGGCAACTCGCCCTTGGCATCTACATATTTTTCAGGAATATTCCCAATCACCATGTTATTTAAATCTGCCGTATAATGTGATTTTTGTATGGCCATTCCTAATGGGGAGTTTTCCTCTAAATGAATATCCTGACAACCTTTATTATTTATCATGATTTTTACAGATCCCTCACCAATGTCTACCAATGGAATGTATTCATAATCCAGGCCTTGCTGTTTTATGGATTCATTCAGGCATACAAATGCATCAGAGCCTTTCATCTGCTGCCCATTTTTGCACTTCAGTGTTATTGCAAACTGTTTTGTAAATGCAGGAATAATAGTATCTTTCCTTATTTGTAATTCGATGGCATAAGGAACCAGTTGTGCACAATGATAAGCCCTTCTTTTGTCTTCAAATTCAGGTGCCGGCCCACCTAGGCGTGACCATATTTTTTGATTAAGGAAATCTACCACCATACACATTCTGTGCATGATGTCATTGCCCATGTAAAATTCATTTTGTGCTCCACTCACTATCCATACATTATGGTAAATTGTTTTCTGCCCAATGCTAATTTTAAGCATGCATCTGCCTGCAATTCGGTTTTCAAAGTCTCGATTGTCCAACCCAGAAACATATTGGTTTTTAATCCTAAATTTCGGGATTTCTTCCCTCTCCATAATTTTTTGCAACAATTTCTCATTAATGAAACTCCTTTCATGTTCAAGCGCTAAAGTGGCTTTTATTGTTTTAAGATAATCATTTATACCAACGTGAACCCATGGTTGCTCATCTTCCATGTGTATTTCTGCCAGAGTGGTAATGTGTTTTTCTGAATCTGTTTTAGGAACAATATTCTGTTTGCATGTTTTCTCTTTTAAATAGAAACGTAATGTGTGTTCGTCTATGGCAGTCTGCCAATCTTTCCTTGGGTCCAAGTATATTTGTACAGGTAGTTTTTCATTGTCGCTCTGATCTTTGTCTTGACACATTAATATAACAGTGACACTAGGTATGCAGCTATTCTGGAGATATACCTCCACAGTATCATTTGTTTTGGCAACGGTGTGACATTCTTTTATATTGCTGTTTTGTGATTTTAGTTTCTTAGGCCTCAATGGTTTTTTGGTTAAGGACCACAGCACTCCATTCACCCCATCTATGAGAGGAGACAATCTTTTCAGGCAATCTGTCCCCATCAGAAATGGAATTTCACAAATAGATGTGATCAATACCTCTTGTTTCATTCTGTGCTTTCCTATTTTTATGTCAACCTCAGTTACACCTATGATGGGCACCTCCTCCCCATTAAAGTTATGCACTGGGCCTTGATTTTCCTTCACTGTGATCTGACTCTGTGGAGGCCTCCCTTCATTGATACTCTTTACCAGCTCCTTGGACATAATTGTGGCCTGTGCGCCAGTGTCAATCATAGCAAAGGTGTGGCATTTTTCTTCTACAGTGATGGGTGCATAATATCTGTCCTCAACTTCCTCTAATACACATAAGAAATGTGAATTCTTACTGATTTCAGGGCTCACCTTTCTCAGGTCTTTTTCACTTTTGGCTAAGCACATTGGTAAATGAAAAGACATTTTTCCCTCCTTTTTACCCATTTCTGTGCGAGATATTTTATTCATTTCTCCATGTTCAGAGGTTTTTTGGAGTGTGGCCACTGTTCGCCCATCCATCTGGGTAACATCAGAGACCACATTACAACCTTCCAACTGAAAATGTGTAACAACATCATTCAGCAATTTGTCATTTTTTAATTCTTTGCATTTGTGATCATTTAGTGTAATACCAGCCCTTTCAGCCTCTTCAAAAATATGTGGCTCAAAGAATTTTTCAGGTGATTGACTTGTACCCTCCTTGTGAGTATTTCCTTTTTCTGTCCGTGTTTGGTCATTGTTTTGCTTGCCCAGGGAAGGAGCTATGGCATCCCCACTTACTCCCTGTTCACTGGTATTCCCCATGCATGAGTCATTTTTCTTAAATCTGTTCCTTTGTTCTTTTGGAATTCCTAATGTTTCTTTTTCATTTGTGCAAATCTTTACTGTTTTATTTAGCTCTAAGCTAAACCGTACCTCTTTTTTAGAAGTATTTGCACTTTCTGTCACAATTTCATTTACTGGTACTTTCATTTTTAATCCATTAGGCATCTCAGAGTTGTTATGCAAAATTATATCAGAGCAATCTGTCATTTTGGCACTGCGATTATCATGAGTACTTAGTCACTTTTCGGAAGCCCCCCGGTCATTGCTATGGCCATCAGCCCCCTCTTTGGAAGGTTGTTTTTGCGCTGTATAGAGCTTTCCTATTTGCTCAGCTAACATTTTCACTTGGGCCTCAAGGCACTGGAACCTTTCCATCTCTCTAGGATCCTCTTTCTGTGGCCTAGGTCGATATTGGTTGTTTTCCTCCTGATTGGATCTATTCTGATACCTCTCAGGTGATTGATACCGGTTGGGATGGTTTCTGAACTCTTGATTCATTTGTGGAGGGGAGCGGGTTGCACCCATCCTTTGATTATAGTCCCCTGGTGGGGAATCATTGTACTGGCGTGGACTGTAGTTCACGTTTTGCCTCATGTCCTGTCTCTCAGATTGTGGGTACTGGCCCCTATGTTGATTTCCATTATCAGTAAATCGATCCACATATCGGGGCCTATCCTGATTACCATATATCATGGTGTTGGGATCAAACCTACTCTGTGTCCCCAATGACTGGTAGGGACCATCATTTCTTTGATCTTGATTTTGTCTCTGTTTATTGTTCATACCTGCCATATCAGGCCGATATCTTACCCGGGGTCTATCCCCTAAATATCTAGGGCTGATGTAGCTCTCTCTATTACTAGGATCATGTGTTTGGAACATTGGTACAGGAAATGGCGATCTTTGTTGATTACCCCTTTGTTCAGGTGTCACATTATTTTTACCTTGGCTTTGAGCAGAATCAAGGGACATTTTGGCTGACCTGATTTCCATTACTGTGGCTGAGGGTTCCTTAGATTTAGGCCTAGTATCTTTCATTTTATCACTTTCTCTACCCTGACAATAGAGTACCTCATATAGCTTGGTGCTTTGATGTACAATCCATTCAAGGGACTTGTCACGGTCAAATTCACGGACCAATTGGGATATGATGTCTTTCTGTAGCCCATAGAAGTATGCGGTTTTAAACTCATTGGAATTTGAGTCAAAAGATACATCAAAGCGAGAGAATGCTCTTTTTAAGTCTTGTAAAAATTGGCGAGGGGATGTATTAGGTCCAGCAGTAATAGTGTACGCGACTTTCTTTGCCTCCTGCAATGACTGAAAAGGAGAAAAATGACGCCTAATTTCTTTTTCAAACTCCAGCCATGTCATATTCTGCTGTTCATTTAATCCCCTTATGATGCTGGCCGTCGGGGCATCTAAAGTTAAATGAAAATATTGTCTGTACTGTTCCTTAGGTATCTGGAGTGCTTTAAAAATGTCATGTACCGCTTCTAAGTGATCCTCAATGCAGCATTCACCTCCCTTTTTAAATGGTTTGATCAGGGCTTTAATGGATTTCATTATTTTTATGGGGCTACTTGTTGCAATGCATGGAATTGCACTATTTTGTGATTCAATCCTGTTTTCAGGTGTATGAGATTGGTGGCTGCCCCCAATGGGAGTATCAAATCCCCCAAGGGCGCTGCAACCAAGTTCAGTCACCGGCCCAGTCACTGGGGCACTAGCTCTTTGGGCAGAGCTAGAATTCACCTCCACTCCATTGAATGTGGTACCCTGCCGCCTCTCCTGGGACCTGGGAATGCACATTTGCTGCTCTAAGTCCTTACACTTTTTAAGGAGTCTAGTTGCTTCATTCTGCAAATAATTATTTTCATCGCTCATTTTATTAATCGCCTCCTGCATGTCGCACATTTGCATTTGGCATTCATTGAACTCTTTATTTCTTTTGTCTCTTTCTTGAATCATTTTAATCATTTCTTGTTCTGCACTCTGGAGATCACCTTCTTTTTCACAATGTTCTTTTTGTAAAATCTGCATTTCTGAAACAACCTCATCTTTATCCTGCCTAATGTGATCCACTAAGGCTTTTAAGTGTGTCAATTCTTGCTCACTATCTTCAAATTGTTTCTTGCTTTTGGATAACTGAGAATCAAAGTCTCTGCATTTTAATTGCATGTCTTTTTGGCATACATCCAATTCTGCTCTCAACATTTCCTGATTTTTACTTGCCCCATCTAATTCAGTCTTTAACCTGTTAATTAGCTGAGTATCATTCTCTTGCATTCGCAGGGACTTGTTTAAAATAAACCATATTTTGCCGCATAGCCGTATTAAACAGTCTTTCTCTGCACTTTTATCGGCTGCATTCAATAATCTTGTAAGGCAGACCTGAATTATGCTGCCTTCTGCAAAAATATTGTCTAGTTTTTCTTTCTGCACCTCACCCTGAATGCGGTTACTCCATTCTAACGTGCTATTCGAAGACCAATTCCCATGTGCAAATAACTTTGCCTCTAAATATTGCACTAGATCTGACAATGTGGTTTCCCTTTGTGACATTCTGAAATTCGTTTTTAGTGGCACACTGCTATTATAAAATGGGTTCCCTTTAATGTGCAAATGGCAGTGTGAGACACGCTTGCCACGCCCAGTAGGTACTCTATGATCACTTTCCCGGCCTGCAACGCACCATAAATATGTAGGGTATTTTGTGGAGATTTGGGGCCTGACGGTATTTTATTACCGCCGAAAAATAACTTAGCAATAATCACTCTTTGTATTCAGATTTGGCCATGTGCAACAATAATACAATGGACATGCATTATTTCAGCACCCAGACCTGCATATTTGGTATACGTGGTTGGTGGTATTTTGGTGAGCATAATTCCCTTGTTTTATTTGTGGCCCCAATGTCCAGAATCCCTTATCTTTGCTTAGATTTTTCGTGTGATCACTAGAGAGACCTCAGACCTGCATTCTAGGAATACCACATTTCCAGTGATAGTGTTGGTGTGCCACCATGGGCGAACTCACTGACTTATTTACGACAGAGAGCTATATGTGGTAGTCTTGTGGTAATTTCCACTACCTTATATACGGTAGGGAGCTATGTTCAGAGAGTCTCTCTTCCCGTTGGCTCATGTACCTCCAACAAGCTATGCTACAGTCACTCACAATTATTCATACTGATTCTGACATGCACACATCTGTCTTAAAATGACCATTGTACTGTTTAAAAATCTCCCCACATCATCGGCATTGTAATGGTAAATAGAAAATAAAACACCCGTCTGTTTTCAAATATTTTCTGTATTATAAAAGCTGCATTTAGACACGATCTCATTCTTTACAGAAATAAATAAAATGGTACAGTCAAAGCATTGTCTATGACACACTGCAAAGAGCGTGGCGGAGAACAGAATTCAAATTGCAACATTGGTATTTGATTAAGACACGCACAGGAATCCTACACTGACTGCATATTACCGTACACACTCAGCTCCCACACTTCTCATTACCTTATCTTTTTAGTTGTTCTCTTTGTGAATGTGGCTCTCTTGGATTAACTCCAGCAAAAAGGAACGCTTGCCTTCTCAAGCCGGGGTCATTGCCTGGAATTCTCAGCTTTTTCAGATAGGAATGCCTCAGCCAGTGGAAAGGTTTTTCTTTCAGCTCTCCCCAATCTCGACTGCAGCAGGACACAGGAATCTGCATTCAGTCAGGACCCCACAGCCAGGTCTTCTCCCCAGTAGTGCAGAAAGATGTCTCCCTCTCTTTTTCCCTGATACTGCCCACTAAAACTTTCCTCTCAGCCCTCTGTATGACGTGTCCCAATGAAATCCATCATCTCTCATCCTCCTACTCTTCAACAATAGCTTCGCTTATACATTTGCAATTGTTGCAAATCTGACTTCCTTCTTCCTGCAGTTACTGTGCACAAAAACACGGAGAATCAGGCAGAGAAGAGAAGAAAAAATCTCTGCACACGCATTTAAATGGTTTTCAGAGTATGCCTAATTCTGCAGTGGAGAACACATTTTATTAGTGGGTTATGTTAAATAAGGTTTTATTAGTCAGGTTAATTGTTAATAGGTTAGCTGTTAATTTTCAAATGTGTCTCTAGCAATATAGGCATTTCAGGTGAAAAATAGTGTGCATTTTTAAATGAGCACGTGTGCTTTTAACTGTAAAAATAGATTTGCATCTTATATGTTAAAATCGTTTTTGACTGAATAGCCTGTCTTTCCTTGTTAATCTGGTAACCCATATAGCAATGCACCGCACCCTTGTGGTGGTGCTGCAAAAAAAATGTGCTACTTGTGAAGTAGTGCTGTACTCTGTACTGTAACACGCCAAATATCCTTACAGGCCTGCTGGCAGGTGCCCCTGACTGCTGGGGGGGGTGGGGGTGCTGGGTGACATGAGTGGGGGCCTCCTGGCAGATGCCCCTGACTGCTGGGGGATGGGGGTGCTGGGGAACATGAGTGGGGGCCTGCTGGCAGGTGCCCCTGACTGCTGGGGGTGGGGGTGATGGGGACATGAGAGGGACATGAGTGGGGGCCTGCTGGCAGGTGCCCCTGACTGCTGGGGGGTGGGGGTGCTGGGGGACATGTGTGGGACATGAGTGGGGGCTTGCTGGCAGGTGCCCCTGACTGCTGGGGGGTGGGGGTGCTGGGGGACATGAGTTGGTGATCAGTAGTGCAAGGTGACATGTGGCTTGGCTGGGGGGCATGCCCATTGTGGATGTGCTGCCTGCGGGACATGACCAGGGGTGCAGGGTAGTCCCCTGTGGTGTGGGCTGCCTGCAGGGCCATGGAGGGTGTAGTGGGAACACCTGGGAGGACCCACACTGCCAATTCACGTGTAGGACTCCCCGCGCACCCCCGAAAATCACGTACCCCGCTCTGACAGCAAAATCGCGTGTGAAACTTCCCACACACCCCAGGAATTCACCTACCCCACTCGCACAGGGCCTATCGCGTGTGAAACTTCCTGCGCACTCCCCGAAATACACGTTCCCCTCTAATCGCGTGTAAAACTTCCTGCGCACCCCAGGAATACACGTACCCCACTCGCACAGGGCCTATCACGTGTGAAAATTCCTGCGCACCACCGAAATACACATTCCCCTCTCCAATCGCGTGTGAAACTTCCCGCGCACCCCAGGAATACATGTACCCCACTCGCACAGGGCCTATTGCGTGTTAAACTTCCCGCACACCCCAGGAATACACGTACTCCATTCGCACAGGGCCTATCACGTGTGAAACTTCCAGCGCACCCCAGGAATACACCTACCCGTCTTGAACAGGGCCTATCGCGTGTGAAACTTCCCGCGCACTCCAGGAATACATGTACCCACTCCACAGGGCCTATCACGTGTGAAACTTCCCACGCACCCCAGGAATACACATACCCCACTCCCACAGGGCATTTTGCATGTGATACTTCCTGCGCACCCCAGAAATACACGTACCCCAATTGCACAGGGCATTTCGCGTGTGAAACTTCCTACGCACCCCCGAAATACACGTACCCCGCTCAAATCGCGTGTGAAACTTCCTGCGCACCCCCGAAATACACGTTCCCCTCTCCAATTGCGTGTGAAACTTCCCATGCACCCCATGAATACACGTACCCCACTCGCACAGGGCATTTCGCGTGTGAAACTTCCTGCGAACCCCTGTTATACACGTACCCGCTCCAATTGCGTGTGACACTCCCTGTGTAGCGGAGTACGTTTCTTCAGAGGGGTGCGCGGGAGTTTTACAGGTGTTTTTGTGGTTGGGGGCCTGTGCGCCATGTACGGGATTTGTGCGCTGTGCATGGTGCACGGGGAGGGGTTGGGGGCGTAACTGGCGCTGCTGCAGGGTCACTGCGCCACTCTGCACCACAGCTGGTTTTGGAAACTAAAATCCATGAATATGCTGTGCGCGGAAATGGATTTTAGCACACGCGGCTGGCGCAGAAATTCGCACGCACACACTGTGCGCCAGCCGCGTGCGCCACTTGTGCGCTGAATTCTATGAATTACCCTCAAAATATATTTCAAAGAAAGAAAAACACTTCCTTTGTTAATGACAACCTCATATAATGTCTCTTGATTGTATTCAAAATTCAATAAATCAGAGTACCAAATTCAACACAATACACCTTTACTTTCAATAACATATGCATTTGGAAAAATGATATGTATATAAGTTTGTTTTTACAATGTGTTCAAAACCACAAATAGAACAAAATATAATAATCAGGTAACAATCTCGTGTTGGTCTAATAATATTATCTTCATATTGTTCAAAAAACAGTTGATCAACACTTCATACGACACGTTTCGGATTCCTATGTCCACTTCTTCAGGTATGGATGTTACTGTTAATTTCCCTTTTCTGTTAAAAAAAAGAATAAAGTATTTCCATCAGTAACCTCTAATTTTGTTTATAGTGCCAAGTCCCTACTCGCAAATCCAGTAAACACACTCACTAACCTTACTGTCCTAGGGTAACTTCCATCCCACCAAATGAATTATAGTAATTCCTCTTCGATTCGTGTCACTGGGATCTAGAAATAATGATTCAGGGAATGTTTGTGTTTTTTATTTTTTATTTTACAGTAATGTAATGTCAAAGAGAACAAGAAAAAAAAAGTTAAGAAATCTCCTACTTGTTTGAGTCTGGTGACCTCATCAGGTGTGACGGGTGAGAGAGAAAGGAGGGTAAGAGGAGGGGGGCAAGGGAGGCTCTGGTGTTGGTGCATGATGTAAAGTGGAAGGGAGGAAGGACTGTCTTAGGTTTTTGTGATGCAGTGTGAAGCCATGGCTGAGCAAAGGTCCTGGGTGTGTGTGATAGAAGAAGAGGCTACTGCAGGATTGTTGTTAGATGCCGTGGAGATGCATGCTTGAATACAGATTTTTTTTTTTGGAGCGGATGCAGAGTCAATATAGCCTTTGAAGGAGGACGTAGGGCAGTATGTCAGATAGTGCGCCAATGAGTTCCATTGCTGTTCATAAGTTATGATGGTTCAATTCCACCATCTCTCAGTTAACCACCACAATACAATTAGTCTACCCTTATGTGATCATAGGCCGGCTCTACTCCAAGATTGCTTTCAGCTATTTATGTGCTACTTGGTAGACAACCAATCTCTAACCTTAATGGTGCCTCTCTCACAACTATTTCATCTTTGACTTTGCAAGTGTTTCCTAAAATACCTTCCCAAACTGATACCATGGCATACCATTGAAGACAATTTCATGGTACAGGAACCAAAATGTGTTATGCATCTGCACCATGAAGTGTCACTGCTTTGTTTAATATTTTCCAAATATTTCCCTAACATATGTGAACAATCTGTTAAGTGTTAGGAAGAGCATTGATTGATGATAATATACTGTTATAACCCTTTTGTAAGCAGTAGTTATGAGCTGTTATCCTCTAAACATTTTCTCCTTAGAATAGCAAAGATGTAATTGGCCATTGCAAGAACCCCTGATATCTCCCTTAAATTAATTTATGGTTTGGCTTACCCTCAACATTTTAGACATCGGCCGCAAAAAGACAGATTGAAAGATAGTCAATGTATACAAGCAAAGCAAATGTGAGAATATGTCTGATTATCTTAATGGGAACTCTGTAATTAGAGTCTCCTCTTCTGTAAAAACTCTGGGAGTGTACCTAGATTCAACCTTGTCCTATGGATAGACATGTAAGCTATATCTTCTCAGCAGCAGCACTCACAACAAAAACAATCAATTCTGTAAAACCCCACTTATCCACTGAAAACTGCCTCAACATTGTCAGGGCCACTATACATACAAAACTGGACAACTGCAACATCCTCCTACTGGGCACTTCCACCAAAAACATTAACAGATTACAAATTACACAGAACAATGCATTGAGAGAAGCCCTCAGTATCCCCAGGAGGGAGCACATCTCCCAAGCAAGACAAAAAGCCCACTGGCTCCCAGTCAAAGAGCGCATTTTATTCAAGACTCTCACTATCACCCATAGATGCCTATCCCAATCTCCTCCCAGCTATCTAACTCAATACATCAAGTGCAGACACTCAGACCTAAACGGGACATGTGCACGCACCAACTCTCAATCCTTACCTTCAACAGAGCCAAAGCCGGCGGGTTTAGTTTTGAAGTTCTAGCACTAAAATCCTGGAACTCACTGCCACCTAAATTGAGATCGGAAACATCCCTCATGGCCTTCAGAAAGGCACTAAAAACCACTTTATTCAAGTAAACATATACCTGCCCTACTGTGCCCATGCAACCTTGGAACATGAGCAAAGTCTGTAACCATTCTTTTTACTGTGTCCTCATATTATATCTATGTCAAATGAGGTTTCTGTAACAGCGATACGATGAAAGAGGGCAGTTGTGCGCTTTAAAAATGCAAATCAATACATAAATAAATAAACAATCAATGCTCCAGGATCCCCAATTCAGGAGAGATCACACAGAAAGCTCTGTCTTCCATATTTGTAATGGGTCTGCAAACCAACATCATGAAAGGTAAAAGGGAGTATAAATTGGTTGCAAAGGCCAGAATTTGACTGTGGTATTTTTAGTTGTGCAGCATTTTCATGAAAAAGCAGAATGACAGAAAGAGACTACTTAGACTAGACTGATGGTGTTCATATTCACTACATTCAACCTTCACTAGATAGGGTGGGATGCCGAGCAGGACTGGATGCAAGGTGAAAAGGAAAGATTAGATGGAGATACATTCTAGTCAACATGATTTCAAGTGTAAATAAGGAGTTCATAAGGAGTTTATTATAAGGAATTTGTCCCTTGGAATATTAAATGCCTGAATCAGCCATTGAAGATACTTCCCAGACACATCCTCTTCTACCTTTTCCAAAATAATTTCCACCATCTATACTGCTTGCTTTCTATATTTTGCATTAAGATAGCCAGGGGGCCAGCAACCTTATTGTGCCACTGATTTGGCTTGATCCTTCAGCTCTTTTTTTAGAGTGTTCTGTGCTGGGAAATGTGTTTCATGTTTGGTTGATAGTGGAGCATCTTGCTCAACTCTGAAAGCTTCTGTATATCCTCATGTTCTACGGTCAAATAAGTTGGAAAATGCAGTAGACATTGGGTGTCAACTGATACCCCACCCTTCTACACAACCTTTGTCTGTAACCTTGAGTCCTACCTAGTCTGCCTACACTTGTTAATCTATTATAGTTGGGTCTGCTAAGTAAAATGGGATGCCCTATTTACTGTTTCCCTGATGGTATTGAACTGGGATTATTGGCTGTTACAAGAGCTTCCTAAACATATAGATGAACTATAGGATAACAGTTCCTTGTTGCAACAGGATGTTAGGAATCAGGGATGGCAAAGTCATAGAGTGCTAAAATATGCCTATTAAGACAATATGAGCTGGGAAGGACTTAGAAACTACAGTTCCCAGCATCCTTAGTGCCTTCCTGTAGTTCTGCCTGTGTGCGCGTTGCCAGCTGTCTTGAATTAAGAACAGATTATTAGCAGGCAATGGCAGCAGGCAGGTGTGGCTTATTTTGATCCAGTGTTCAGAGGCAGGCGGGACGTGTGCGGAGAGGAGCGAAGCAAGATAGGAACTCTTGAACTCTACACGCCACAGTTCGGAAAGAGAAGGAGGGGCTTGAGGCCGCATATAGAGTCACAGCATTATGCGCTTTGTCTGGGAAGTACTGTGGGGCTCCCCAGACCTAAGATAAGTACTTGTGGGGCACTGTGATTATCTATCTATGGAATGGTGTCGGGAGTGATTTACAGCTGATCATTATTTGTCTGGGAAGTCCAGAGGGGCTCCCAGACCTAAGATAAGTAGCGCAACAAGCTTCTTGAATGCAATAAGGGGGAAACAAAGTGTGTTGGCTTAAAACCTATGTTACATGCTGAATTAAGTGTTGGCCTGCATATTTAGTAACTTTTGCAAACATGGTATTTGTGGTTACGTATAAAGAAATACACACGGATAAAGACTATCTATGCCACAGGGGCAGGAAGTTCTTCTTCACTAGTGCAGTGAACTAGTGGGAAAAGCATTTATGTTGTATGTTGCTAATGCTCCCCGAAGGGCCATGTGTACTGTCTAATCATTATGGGAATTTTCCCTTTTATGTGTTTCCATCATATTGCTTGCTTTATGTGTTTTGTGTGAACCAGCAGGGTGTAGTACACATATTAAGGTGTGCTATTGAAGAATTAGGCAAATATCATTAGCGCAGGTGGCATTTCTGTTGGTTACATGTTAGACAGAGTAGGGTACTTTCCTGGTGCTTCCCCTGTCCCATCCACATTAGGAGTTCCTTACCCTCTGTCCAGTGTTCCTAATTTCCCCACCCTATCCACAACCTCTCCCTAACCCCTCTTCCCCCCATTGGCTGCCACGTGGCGACCTGTTTTCTATATCAGGTGCCTGTGCCAACCACGGTGGGAGGGTCGAATTCATTCGGCTTCTGTGGTTCAGGGGAGAGTGTCGATCTCTCTTCCTTCCAGTCAAGTGTGATTGTGACACAGGAACTGTTAGACCAAGTTCCTCTATATTTACGGTCTATGTATACAAATGAAACATCATGCATTTTCAATGTGGAATGTGTGTATTATACTCTGAACGCAGCCCACCGCCTCCCTGTATCCCACAGTATTCATAAGAGGCAGAAGAAGGAATACATATCATTGTTGAGACCCTACTTCGGTGAGAAATTGTCATTCCTATTTGCAGCCCTTGTAATACACCTATCATTCCTGTGAAAAATGTATCAAGGGAATTTATCAATATGTGAGAAGTGGTTTTGGATACTTTCCATGCTGTTTTGAATCATGGTTCTCTTGTATCCTCTATTCCCACACTTGCAACATTTAGAAGGGCAGATTTCTGTTCAGCATTTTGTCTCTATACATTTGATTCCTGATTGTCAATATATGTTCACCATTACTTACAAAAATCTTCGATCCACATTTACATCCACTGTAGTTCTTTGAGACCCTGACTCTTTTGTCAAAGATTTTGAAAAACGATCTTGTTTCATTGTGTTATTGCTAAGGCTGTTTTATGCAGTATATTGACAATACCCCATCATCATTCTTCTCACTGCAAGCTTATCAATTAGATAAAGTTGCAAAGGAAAAGTTTAAATTGTGTCTAATCCATGTTCATTATTTTGAATGTGATAGCCTCACTGGAGAGAAATGCGGTACCTAAAAAAATAGCAAACTCATAAAAAATACGGAATGGCGGGATACTTCTGGTAGTAGATAATGGACTATGCTTTGATTGTGAAAACACCACAGAACCTTACCATTTATTCAACTAAAGAACCCCGTCCTGGCCTACCCAAGTAGATGAGGTATTTATTAATATCAAACAAGAGCTATCAAATATTAAAGGCTCAGGCATGAGATTTATCACATTTGAAAATGTGTTTTGCCCTTTATGTGTTAAGCATGATGTTTTTTCATTTTGACAGTCTTCCTTAAAAGGCATGCAGGCAAACATCATCATATTGCTTATTTTAGAGAAGCATTAGTCCTGTAACTAATTAGAGGGATACTCCCCTACCTTACCCTCCCTCACAGAACCACTGCAATCATCTGATTGGTATTATCAATACTAGACCACGCAAATGGCCTCTACCTTGGAATGCCAGAAAGCCTCACCAAAAAACTCTAATACATCCAAAATACTGCAGCAAGAGTACTCTTGAAACGAAACAGAAGAGAGCACATGACAATAGCCCTTTGAAGCATACACTAACTAGCTTCTAGTAAAAAATGATGCATTAAATTTCAAGTCATCTGCGTTGCCCACAAATCACTACACGGACAAGGAGCCAAATTTCTCCAAGCCAAAATCAACCACTACCAACCAGGAAGAAACCTAAGATCGAGCAACGACCTCCAAATAGAAACTAAACACTATGATAAAAGGCAATTCGGAGGAACCACATTCTCCCGTTTGATAGCCAATCTATGTAACACAATACTGATGGAAATAAGAATGATGGAATATCACCTAACCTTCAGAAAGTGAAGCAGTGAAGTGAAAAGCATACCAATGTCTGTGCTTTGTTAATCTGTGATTAACCTATTAGTACTCAATAGTATCCATGAAAGCTATTTGATGGCGGCTTGGTTTTGACCTTGAATGTCAGGAAAGGACAGACTCCATGGAGCCATTTATTGTTCTAATTGGAAAATATCAAAGACCTCCTTGGTGAAATCATAGTAATATGCCCCTTACCGTATCAAAACCAATGGAATGAAAAGGGCATAAAAGGTTATTGATTTCAAGGGCTGGGTGACACAGACTGAGATTACACGAGGACCTACATGTTCTCCTTGTATGTCTTCACCTGCATTTCTTCTATTTATGATTTGACAAAATAACCTCACCCGAGATTCATAATTTGTTTTTTGTGACACCATCAACACACTGAACAAACTCTAAAAACAAAGGGACACAACAACCTCCTACAAACCCACAAAAAAAAGCAAGATACTCAAGAAATAAAAGCACACTGACGATTCATGAAGACTCTCTAACAAACAGCTGCAAACTTCCTTCAAATACCTTCCACATCTGAGACTGCCCTCTGTACCCCTTCTGTTTCATCCTAACATAACCTACACAGGACCAGGAATATTCTTTAGGAGGTTATGCTATGTTATGTTATATTATGGGTGCAATTGATACAATGATGTCATGTAAAATGGAAAGTTGTTAGTTTTTTCTTAAGGAGAGCAGGTTAGATAGCCTAAAAAATGGACAGGTAATGAGTTACAAACTGTACCAGAAATGTGCGGCCACTCTGCCTTTCTTTCTGATATTTTGGGTCAGCAAGTTTCCTATCATGAGAGGATCATAGAGAGCGTCTGGGAGTGCCAAGGGTAAATCTAGATGCAATTTGAGTGGTGGGAGGGTTTTGAAGACTATTATAGACAATGCTCATGCTTTTGAACATTACATGCTTCTCCACAGGAAGCCAGTGCACATATTGTAGAAGTGGACTTACGTGGTCACGTTTTTTTAGTTTCAATACTAGACTGCCACCTGTGTCTTGCAGTCCGTGAAGCTTGGTGATTGCTATTGAGGCCAAGATAACAGCTGTTCCATAATCCAGACAGGAGGAAATCAGAGAGTTTATAACCATTAACTGATGAGAGAAGCAGACAGACCTAAGGATGTGTCTTATTATCTTTAGCATCATGAAATAGGTTCTTATCACAGAGGGGTTTTGACTTTATGAGGTAAATTCATGATTGAGGTGAATACCTACATTTTTAAGGTTATTTGGATGAACTCAAGCAGACTCACAAACCAGCCTGACATGGCTGTGAATGGCTGGAAACACATGACAAAAAAACCTGTGATTTGACCTGAGGCTCTTGATCGAATGACAAATCATTGCGAAAGATCTGGAAAGTCCACCACTGTTTAAACCATGATTCGTTGGTGCCAAAATACATGTCTCTATTCCATAGTAGGGGTGAATCTTCCCAAATAGATTTGGGTGGCCTGATGTGTCATTTTATTGTACAGACAAAAATGAATAGAGACTGCAGAATAGAACTAAGTTATGTAAGCCAGAGTATGTTATTAAAAATGTTCTGAGAAGCAGACCAGACACATTTTTGTTCAGGACATTTTTTCTATCTCAAAGGAGGCATTGCCCTCACAGTGAGAGCACATCACGTTTAAGCACACCTAGTGTTAGGAAAGATTTCATAATATATGTAATTTTCCCTCCATGTGTACACCCCCAAATGTTTTGCTGCTGTTTAGACACCATAGACTGACTTTGCCAGAGAAGCACACCCTTCAGCTGCACTCCTCTGGGGTTTCGCTCACTTCTTATGGGGAAACTGACATGTCCTTAAGACAGTCAGTTCTGGGAGACTTTGTTTCCATTAGTCCTTTTCCAATCTTGCAACATTTTGCACCATATAACAAGTGCACAATGTACCTTCCAGTACAGTGTACTTTGGTCTGTAGCCATTTCCCAAAGGCCCTAGATTTTCCCGATGGACTTTTGTGAGAAGTGCAGATGTGTCATGGACAGGGCCAGTGGCAGCTTACCTTTTCATGTAATTTTAACCCTTTTCCGCCACTTTAACTGCCAATGGGGGAAAGAGGGGTTAGGGAGAGGTTGTGGATAGAGTGGGGAAATTAGGAACACTGGACAGAGGGTAAGGAACTCCTAAAGTGGATGGGACAGGGGAAGCATCAGGAAATAACCCTACTCTGCTTAACGTGTAACCAACAGCAATGCCACCTGCGCTACTGACATGGTCATGCCACAAGGTACTTTATCCTGACCTTTGGTAATCTTGCCACTTTGCCTTCCCCATTTCTTATTTGGTCATGCAGTTTCCCACAAAATGCCAAGCTTTGGCTGGCTTCTGTGTGGGCCTCCAGGATGTGGGCTGGGGTGTCTGTCCCCAATACACATCCTGGTTGCCAGAGAGTCTGGAGTGCCATGAATTACTGGGACCACCGTGGTCCGTGATTGGTCCAATTATGGGGTGTGTGTTCATGAGCAGATCTCCTATTGGGTCCTCTCCGTTTTGGCACAAAAGGAACATTGGATAGGAGGAGGCCAAAAACACCCATACCATGTCGATATCTGGAGTACTCACTGAACGAACGATAGGATCCAAGTATCCTGAAACTACGAAGCTGAGTCGAGGAACCGCTGGTGACCCGCTGGAAGGTTTGGCACCCTGAGCCCGCTGTCGTCCTGTAGGACCCCGCTGCATCTAGTTGTCCTAGAGGGTCTGCGAAGACGCTTCGACCCAATATAATAGTGGGACCAACTATTCTCGGCACCTTCATCAAAACCTGCAAGTAAGCTTTCTCACAAATGTCCCTGGGACAACCAGTGGGCTCACCAGTTTACGCAGGACCTTTTCTCTGTCTCTGCTATCGTAACTTGGTATACTGCTAGCTCTGTGTCCGCGGCACCCTCACACTGAAGTTCGTACACTTGACATTCCCAGGTCTGAAGTGAGATGAGTGCGCCAGGACCATGAGCATACGCAGTTACTGCGTTGCACTGCTGCGGCAATGACCTTTGCAGGTGCGCTGCATTTATGACCCTCTTGCCCCTGAAGCCTTCTGCAGTAAAAAACTGGGTCAATTCATCCACCCGCAGCGGAGAAATCAACACTGTCCAATTTGGGAATAATCACTATATCTTTGGAACTGAAAGTCGCAGAGATGTCCTTTTTGTCACATTCGAACCTGCAAGCAAAGTGGACTTGACTGGTGAAGTTTGGTGCGCCTGAGGCCTGTAAGTAACCCTAACCTTAACCAGTGGCCCCTAGCTCCTCCATTCATTTTTATGCACGAGTGGCCCCTGGGGGCCCCTCTACTTTCCACTGCTAGTGCAAACTATCCCCGAACTCTGGATTTGCCTCTGTATTCAAGTGGGGCCCTTCCTGAATAGTGGGAATCTATTCTTCATCATCTCACCCACCTTCCTGAGCTGCTAGAGACCCCTGAAGAGACCCCGATTTGCCCATTGGAACAACCGTGTGCACTTGCATTGCATGTACTGTTGAGCACAAGGCTCCCCTCTTCTTAGGGCTTGCCTCTTAGTTAGGTGTGTTGTTGATATTGAAGGGGACTAAAGACTACCTGCACTGCCTGTTTCCTTCCCTTTTATGTTGTGAACATATTTCGTGCAATTAACCATTTAAACCCCAATGGTCTTGTATATATCTTGTATTGATTGTGTTGTGTTGGTTTAGTAGGATTGCTGTGATTCTTTTACTGTGTGTTGAGTTACAAAGGCCTTGCAATACATGTGTGTATATTATTGTAATATACACCTGTCTGGGAGTAATTTGTAAGTGTCCTTGTTCTGTGTGATCATTGAGGTCTTTCAGTCACGCTCACCCCTCCTGAGACTTAGGGCCTCATTACACGGTAGGTAGTAAGGGTTTACCGGCACCGGTATTTTACCGGTACTGGTAAATCCTTACCGCCTTACTACGAGGTCCCTTTGCGGGTTGGGGAATTTAACGCCTGCTTTTTGCAGGCGTTAAAAACCAACCCGCAAAGGGACCCAGGGAGCTAATTACGGAACCGCAATTTGCGGTGGCGTAATTAGCACCTTCCCCTTTCCCATTATGCCCTATGGGGCAAAAATGGGAATGCGGAAGGGCAATGGCGGAAGGGGGAATTACCGCCCTGCAAACCTTGGAATGGGACGGTAATTCCCCTTTCCACCAAGGCGGTGCCGTATTTTACCGGCATGAACCATGGCGCTAATTGCGCCATGGTTCTCCGCCTACCGTATAATGAGGCCCTTAGTCTTGACCGCCTGCCATAGATTCCTTGATTGGTCTGGCTTGTCCAGAGGTTACCCTGTTCCAAAAAACTAGGCTGGCCTTCTGAACCTCTGCCCACCAGGTCAGAATTCAGAAATCCAATTTAACACCCAGCAAAACAAAGGCAATGAAAAGAACATCTAAAGGGCCCCCAACTCAAAGTGTATATAACAGTTAAAAGCAGATGAGATAATATGCGTATGTTTTGTATACACCAAAAATAGGGTAATATGCCATAGCCTATTTCATCTATGTGGTTTAACATTCATTAAATGATAAAATAACCCATATATGAAATTATCTCTTTTCAACACATATATGTATTCATGTACTAATTGTTTGATTGATGTATGTGACCTGTAGTGTGCAGAGTGCATGCAAGCCTCATAATGTGGGTAAAGTGGGTTTACTCCTGGTTATCTTGCTTAAGATTTTTGAAATGATTCTTTCTAACACAATAGTTGATGCGGTACAAGTTCGCTTTTATTGTTGATATTCTGAGCGGTTTTTCTCAATACAATGGTGTGAAAATCACAGGCTGACAAATCAAGTGCACAAATGCTAAAGTAGTGTTTTCATAAACACTCACCATTGAACGTAGATAGAATGTTTAATTAAGATGTACAAAGCTTGCTGCTTGATGTGCTCAAATTGTAAATAGTCTCAGTGGTTGAAGGATGCATTCCATACACAGGATGGACACTCTGTGATCAGGGCTAAGCAGGGGTGAAATCATTTGGCTTAATCCCAAATGTTGACTGTATATTGAGTGATTTAGGTTCAGCCAAACCTTTAAGGTATTAGGGTTCAAAGATTCAGGTTAAGCTCTTGAAAACTCCTGCTGATTAAGTGTGACTCTCATCCTGTGGTTGAAGAGGGCAGACTTAGTCCTGCCAGCAGGCATTTAAAACAACCAAAGTATAAAGATATTGTAAAAGATCAGAAGTTCAGAACCCTTCATGCCTGGGATTTTCAAAGAAAGCACTAAGTATGTATGGTTTACGTCTGTCTTTTTCCTGTAAATAGAAATCAAAATTAACTGTTATTTTGAAGCTGGCAAAAAAATGTTATCTTGTTTAAAGTGCTAAATATACAAAAAGTAATGCAAATAAAAAGTGAAGAGGGTACATTTTGTACTTGCATTACTTTGAGAAATGCACAGGTCACCATATTTTCATTGTGCTGTCCTTTAGCAGAAATGATGTGCTTGCCAGACCACTTGTATACATTAGTGTCATGTATACAAGTGGTCTGGCATGTATGTATCATGCTCACTGCACCTAACCTCCTAATGTAGACATAGTTTATTTATTTGCATTTTTAGTTTACATTAAACGTTTAGCAAAATTGAGAGGAACAAATCCAACGTGTTCTTCTCCTGCCATATATTTCACTAGTCTGTCCTGATAGTGGCAGAGAATTGGATTATCGCAGCTCGTAGGGGTTCCTCCAAAAAGTTTCTAAAATAATTAACCATTGCAATTGTCACAGATGTTTGCGCTCCTATTAGCAGGAGCCTCCACCAGACCTCAGCTGACATGGTTCTAAATCTTTCCAAGATATGACCAAAGTACTGGGTTCTCATCAGGGTGAGGGCTGCACATGTGGTAAATAGAGGAAAACAATTTGCTTTTGAGTTCTTTGCATTTTTTATTTTTTATTTTTATTGTAACATTTAGTTTAAATAGTCAAACTTTTGTTACAGTTTTATTACACTCGTCTCCATTTAGTTTCCTTCGAATCATTTTCTTTTCTATCATTCATGTATTTGCCAGTCATTTAAGGTAATTTGCTCCTGTCACTTTTCTTCTTTTCTTATATCGACTTCAATCAGGATGTGATCCAGAAAATTGACTATTGAGCAACTAAGTTGTACATTGTTTCCGCTCAACATTGCGTACCACCAATCTTCCATGTCGTTATTCAGTGGGGCGTACTTCCCCAAGTAACAACTCTGTGCATCCTACTATCAGATGTTTAGTAGATTCCACTTCGACTTTTCAGTATCTGCATTTGTTGTCTTTGGTATCAATGTCATGTTTCATGAACAGCATTTACTGATTTCTAAGGGCATTTAGCCACAGTTTCATGAATCCTTTGCAATGGTGGCTCAACAGGAATTTCTGTAGATATTTTGGAAGCTTGTCTAAAGTGTTAGCTGCCATGCCTTGATAGACAGCTGATACTAAGTTGTTATATTGTTCCATGTTCAGTATCCAGTACCATTGTTTCAGTTTCTTCTTTGCAATTTGTGGCTGCCATAATACTGTTTCCATTGTTATGTCTGCACACTTCAGCGTGTCCTTAAGATTCTTTACCCATGTCTTTAACAAGTCGCTCTGTTGCTGTTTTCCGGCAGTGGCAAAGATTTCATATGCTGGTTCAGGGTTGGTTATACTCATCTTTTGCAGGAATGCTATTGATTTCGATAGCACTGTTCCATATAATGCTTCTAGTGCAAGTCTGTTGCTGATCTTAATTATAGAGATGTTTTTTGGTAGCCTTGAATCTCTTCTCCAGAATAGTCCTTCTAGATAGGGACAGATGTTATAATTTAGATTCCAAGCGTTTTCTTCACCATGGGTTAATGCTGGTATTACCTTCTGTTGGTAAAAGGCCGGAACAGGCATTAACGTAGATTTCCCATATAATCTATGTCATTTTGCTGCTTGTAGTGAGAACATCATCATCGGGCTGGATCAGGTCTTGTGTGCAGCTCCATTCTCTTATTGACGTGTTAAAGAGTATACCCAAGTATAGGATTTCTGAAATTGTTTCAATTACATCATTAGCAATTGTCCACCTGAAATTCTTGTTCTTATTGCCTTTTTTCTGCCCAATGGTAAGATTTTTTTGTTTTCTCTACATTAATCTGTAGATTGTTCACTTGCATATACTTTTGTAGAGATGTTAAGAGTCTTTGGAGCCCTATCTGTGTGGAGTTGATTAATACTAAGTCATCTGCATAGGTTACACCTCTAATCTGCTGGCCACTTATCTTTGGCGGGAAACAATTGACAGATTTTAGCACTTCCTGAATATCCACAATGAACAGCTTAAATAGCAATTCGGCCAAAGGGCAACCCTGTTGTACACACTTGTTTGTAACAATCGACTTAGATAGATCGCATTTTTCGTTTATTCAAACTTGAATAGTAGTTTCTTCGTGCAGGGCAATGATTGGCTGTAGAATTTCCACTGGGCACGACCATTTATTTTAGTTTTTGCCATAGGAGCTCGCGTTTTACTGTATCGAACGCCTGGCGCATGTCCATGAATTCCATATGAAGATTTACATTTTCCCTCATTGCCTCTAGTTTTAGAAAATTTAGAGCAACTAGATTCACCTCAGTCCCCACTCCTTTCGTAAATACAGTTTGTCTACAGTCCATTAGTCCTGCCCCTGTTGCCCAATTTGATCATTTTTGTTGTAGGATGGAGGCCATGATCTTGCCAATGGTATCCAAAAGAGCAATCAGGCAATAGTTTGTCTGATCGTCCGGATTGCCCTTTTTATGTATCGGTATGACTATAGCTGTCACCCATGACTTTGGCAGTAATTTTAGCTTCGCAATCCTTTGAATTAGGGCCTCGATGAATTTTGACCATTCAGTTTTGTTCGCCTTTAACATGACGTTGGAGATACCATTGGGGCCTACTGCTCGAGAGTATTTTAATTTTGTAATTGCCTGAATGATGTAATGCCTTGATTAGCATATATCCCAGTAGTTCTTAGTATGCAAATCTCTCTTCTGGCTTGGGATTTCTGAAGTGTAAAACTCTGCGTTCTTGATCTCGTATGCTAGTGAACGCTTTTAACCAGTTACAATATTTTTGTTTTCTTTTTTTAATTGCAATTATTGCTTGAGCGCCCATATTTTTCTTCATTATTCTGATGTCTTTATGTAATGCTTTTTTTTCATTGTTTACCATGGTGCACCATGTATGTTTGTTTGTTCAGAGACTTCCTTTTCAAACTGCTTGAGTTGTTTTAAATTGCATCAAGAGGGGAGCATAGTTTCTTTGCTCTTCTGCTGGTGTTGACATGGACCATAAGGTATTTGTTAAACTCTCAATCTGCTGTGTTTTGATCCTTATTCGATTGCCTGCTTGATTTATCTAAATTTTTTCTCCATGCCTGGCCTTGGAATGTTTTTTCTTTAAACGCCATTGCATAACCAATACATTGTGGTCACTTTTCACTGTCAGCAGTATTGTTAGGTTAACAATGTTATCCCACATGTCTAACGATGACCAAATATAATCTAACATTTTGTGGCTTCCTTCATTGTGCCATGTAGGTTTTGGCGGTATATCACCTGTTACATTTAAATTTATCATTCCACAATTACGAGCTTCCATGGCTAGTTTCCAGTGTTTACCCCTACTAGATGTTTTTGAACATGCTTGATGCCCTTCTTGCATTTGTTGGTCGTCCTGCATGAGCCATGTGAGGTTCATATCATCACATATTATGATTTTTAGGTCAGTATATTGCAATTGACCTTGATCTATTATTGTTGTTATTGAATTCACAAATTGTGTTGTAGAGATCTTAGCGGGATTCCAGTACGTGTTTATCACAAGCAGTTGTTTTACTCCATCATCCCCTGTCATCGAGAATTGAAGCATTGTACTTTGTACAAATATATTGGGATTTTCTGTGGTGATCACCTCTCAACCTTTGCCATGTTTTACCATTGTAATTAACCCAGAGAAAGGTCTTCCTAGTTGATTTTTGTCTGCTTGCTTTAGTAGTACAAGATAGCCATCTCTTGCCGGGGTTTCACGTAACCATGTTTCTGGAGGCATATCACCAGGTTTGCATCTAGGTCAACGGGAAATTCATTAAATAGATGTTGAAATCCCCTGGTGTTCCATGAAATTAAGGTGCTCCGCTCCTCATTTTCCTCTTGTCATGGCTAGTTATGTTGCCTGTCGTTCTTTGATGCATTTTTGAAGTGCCATTTTGTATCTGCATTTTTCTCCATATTTTTTTCAGTCTCTGGTGAAGTATGCATCTTTTTTCTCAGATTGTCTCTGTTTTGTTCATTGGACTTGTCTTTCGATAAGCCAGCTTTGTCTCCTTTGGTATTACTCTCTGATATAGGCATTTCAGTTTTTATTTCAAAGCCATAAAATAGTAGTTCCTCAGTGGCTGCTAGTATTGCCCTTCTCACAACATGCAACTTTATATGAAGCAGCACCTTATCTGTACGAGCTTCACTGACATATTCAACAATCCCTATGTCGGCCGATGTTGTGGTCCGCAGCGACAGCACACTCTGAAGAAGTTGTAGTATATTACTTCTATTTAAGTTGACATCTAACTCATTGATAGCACGTTTTCCACTAGGAGTTTCCAACACGAGCAATTTGAGTCATCCACTGTTGCCATGTGTGCCGTTGTTCATTGTCTCAGTTTTTGTGCTGCTGTTAGTTTCTGATTTAAATTGGTTGATGTTGTTTTGGGTTTTGGTTCTGATGTCACTTTAAGTTTTTGTTAATTCTGAAGGCCTGTCATAACTCTAGTTCTTTGTCTTCTATTTGTTCTAGCTTTGTCTTTATCGGAGACTAATGTTTGTGTCTCCCAAAGGCAGGCCTTTATGCATTTGCAATTTTTTGCCTCGCGATGAGGCCGTGATCTGGCATCATTTTCGCGGTTTTTTGCTTCACAATTGGACCACGCTCTGACATCTTTTTCGCCAATTGTGTCGACTTTGGACTCTTCCTCTGAGCCTTCCGAATAAGTTGATAAATTGCAGAGGTCAATTGAGGAGGCTAGGGAGTGCGTCAAAACCTCGTCCGACTCCAGTCACGGTCCCTTGTTTGGATTCCCTTTTGGGTGCACATTAACGTCTTCTATATCCTTATTGTCCTTTGTCCAGTTTTTCTCTTGCGGCATTTGCTGAAAAAAGACACAGTCTTATTGGCGTAGTTAAGTTCCTTATACATTTTTTAGAGCAGTTTGTCTGTTTTTTGGATCGCTTGTTTTTTGGATTGCCTTCTTCTTCGTGGTTTCTACGCCCTTTTTGTTATTTTCACTGTTCATCGTAAATTGTGTTGTTTTAGCTGTCCCATTATAAATCCCAAAAGATGGGTTTCCATTGTTTATTGGTAATCTAGTTACTTCTTTTTGTTGGGGGGCATCGTTTGATCCTGAAACACTCAATTTGGGTCCAGCAGTCACATCTAGCCATCCCGTGGAGACCTCTCTCATGTACTGGGTGTCTTCTATTTTAAAGCTGTCAACTCTCACTCCTTTCGTTTTTGTGCCACTTGTATTGGATTTACCTTTTTGTCCTCCTTTCGCCGCAGGACGTTTTGCAATGCTTTTTAGTTGTCCTGTGTCAGTCTCTCTTTCTGCCATTGCTATTTTTTGTTTTGTTCCACTATTATTTCTTGGTTGTTGTTTGGCTGCGTATGATTTCTGTCCGCATGTTTTTGCGGCGCCGCTTGAAGTTCTTGGAACTTTTCTGTTGTTTGTGTTTTCTGTTCTTTATGTCAGAACAATTTCATGCAGTCTAACATCACCTCCATTGATGCAGTTTTGTTGTGGTTGTCTCTCATTGTGAGATTGCTGAACCTGATTTGCCAGGTAGCACTGTTTTCTGCTTCTTTATCAAGGCAGATCACTAGTATAGCGTTTAAGATTTCCATTTTTATTAGCTTTTCATTTAGATTACTTAATATGGTTCTGTTGGTGAGTGTGTCATAGAGCTTTGTAAATGGAATCAAGGCTATGTATGTTGCAGCTAATACATTGTTGTTTATTTGGATCGGTGCTGCAGTGGATACATTTGATTTTTTTGGACCATCCTTGTTTTTATCATCATTGTTTATTTTTGTACTTGTGTCTATATAACTACTATCCTTTATTTCTCCATTGTGAAATATCTTGGTTCCTATCGACCTTGTTTTGATTCCTGCATTGTTGATTGAGCTCTCTAATGTTTCTCGTTGGTGTGTCAAATGAATTATTGGAGTGCTTGTTCGTTCTGTTCGAGCTATAGCTCTGTCTGGTTAATGCTTGTGCAGGGTCATTGTCGCTGGCGCATCTCTTGTAGATTTTCTCAGTTTGTTTTGATTCTAATAACTTTCACTGAGTCGTCCCTTCATTATCGCAAAATCAGCTTTTAGACGCTGTGTTAGACGGGCTTCACGCTCTGCGAGGTCATATATTATCGGTGCAATTATTTGTTCAAAAAACACTTGGTCGGTCATATTGCCAGTCACGTTTGTAGATCCTCTCGGGTAACAGTTTGCCATTTTACTTTAATATCAGCTGTGGTCTTTACTTGGGATCCGCTTGTTATTGACAAGCCCAAGTGCGTTTTCATGTTCATTGGCAATAACTGATGTGTTTGAAGGTGTGTTTTCATGGTACTCTCTTTTAAGGTATGATTTTTTTCGCTTGTGTTGCTCTGTTCATGTGTGTTTGCAACTGATAATGTGAAGGTGAACACGTTGTCTTCCATTGTTAAGGATGGAACTGTTATCTCCAATAGTTCTGTATCCACGACATCGAATGTTGATTGAAGCGCTACTATCTTTGAATCAGTCAACACGTTTGTTCCCGTGTCTTTTAGAGCCGTCACCAGGACTCTTTTCATTTTTGTCTTAGTCGTTGCGTTTAATGTCATTGGTGAGCCATGCACCATATTTTCATTTGCGGGCTTGTTTGTTCTCATCCGTTTATTGATACAATCAATTGCCATTACCGAAAGAGGTGGAACAGCTGCTGCTGGGATCGCTAACACTGGCAAATTCATGCCTGGCTGTAGGGGGGACTGTATTAGGGTCGTGCTTGGAAACAAAAATGGGATCGAGGTTGAAATCGGGGGCTGACTTGCAGTGTGACTCTGAGTTTGTTGTCCGTTATTGCTGCCCTGTTCAGTGTTTACCATGTGTACCATGTGTAAAGGCTCAATTGTTTTCTCCCCCTGTGGTTTATCACGATAATGTCTCGTTTTTAAACGTGTCTGTGGACCCAGGTCTGGCATTTCCCGCTTACCTGCTGCGGACTGCTGCAGATTGAACTCTGCCCGAACTCTGCGCGTGCGCTCTGCGCACACAAATGGCTTTTGATGAGGGTGGAGACTCAAGGCTTAAAGGGCCAGATCACATGAATGACTAGAATGGAGTCAAGCAGATACACGTTGCAGCAGCTCCTCTCTCCTCAAGACACTGCTGCAGACTGAACTCTGCCCGAAATTTACATTGCAGAATCTATCGTGATTTATGATTTATCACTGACTTCTTCTTTGTCTCTCTCTTTTGTTCTGTACAGGTTGAATTGGATCATCATAAATGTAGTTCTTATCTTTGGGCCTGGGCATTTCTTTAGATTTCTTTAGATATAATTCAATCTCCCCCTGCTTTCTCATGTTGGTAGCTAAGTTTTGGTGCAGTTTTAGTTTATTTACTCTATGGTGACTATTCAATCCATTTCTCGCCATTATTTCTTCTCCTTTCCTGGGTTGGTCAGAAAATCGTCTACTGAGCTGTCAATTTCCATGAGGAGTTTCCTGCACTCGCACGCCCACCTAATCAGGGCTTTATTATCTCCATTTATTAGTTCAGATTTGAAACAATCAATCATGGGGGTTGTTAGCACTCATACTTTTACTAAACAGCCTCAGTGTTTTCCATTGGGCTGCCATTTTCATAGATCCTAGCCCCAGTTATTTTCTAACAACCTGTACTGGGATTGAGCGAGGGAGTCCAAAGGTCTACTTCCAAAAGAGGCCTTCCAACAGTGGCCAGAGATTAATTGGCCAATCAAATAGAACATCAACACCATAGGTAAGCATGAGAACCACTTTGGCTTAGTGGAATTCAATTATTGGGACGAGAAAGTATCGACAATATTTCCATATTAAAATTATTGCTTGGCTAGCAAAAGTGGTGGCTTTTTTTTTAAAGACTCAGAAATGTGGATCTACGTTGTGCTCTTCGAAAATGAATATCCCTAAATATTTAAACGATGTTACTTTCATAATTTCATCGATTCTTGACCCTTTTTTTAGGGTGAGGATCTTTGTTTTTTTCTGTATTGATTTCTAAGTTGTTCTCTGCTGCACATTCCTTAAATTTGTCCAATTGTCTTTGTAGGCCTACTTCTGTGTAGTCAAGTAGGTCTAGGTCATCTGCATATAATAGGTGGGCAATTTTCATGTTGCCAAGTTTTGGGGGAATGCTTCAGATTTTTTCCATATAGTTTCCCAGATCTACAAAATACAGATTGTAGTGTGGTAGCCAAGGAACAGCCTTGCTTGACCCACTTCCTGTTTTATTTTTCCTTGCTTAATAGTCTGGAAGTATCAAGTTGGATTCTTATTGTCGTGTTAGTAGAAAACGCTTGAAGTTGTTCCAGAAGATCAGCAGGACACTCTTTAGCAGCTAGCTTTTTCCACAGACGGTTACAATTTATGTTGTCAAATGCCTTTGACAAATCAACAAATGCCAAGTTTAATCTGCATTTGCTTTTCATGATCTTCATTTTAAGCAGTGTGATCAGAAGCTCAGGGGGGAAGTCTGCAGCCGCTTTATGAAAGCTGTCTGAAACGTGTTGTTTAGTTCGTATCCAGTGCCCATTTGTCCGTCTTTTTAGGAGTAGTTTGGCATTGATTTTCCCCATTGCATCCAGTAGGGCTATTGGCCAGTAGTTTTTGAGGTCTGCCCGGGTGACATTTTTAAATACTGGGATTACGTGTGTTGTTTTCTGAGAAAGAGAAATGGATTTTGAGGAAGGACATTCTTTAGCATCAGATCTAGCTCTGGATTTTCCTTTAGAACTTCGTTCAACAGCCCAGCCGGTCCAGGGCTCTAGATGGGCTTAGTCTTCTGGTCATTATGATTAAATCAAGGCATGATCAAGGTGTTTGCTGTAGGAGAGATCTTGCAAGGAAGGGAGTTATTTTAATAAAGATCCAAAAAATGCAATCACGTTTGCCTCAGTCAGCCCGTTCCATTGCTGAAATTGTTGAGTCTGGTTTACTGACTAATCAAAGACCCGACCTCATCTGTGGATTTCTTAGCCAAAGCCATTAGCATAGATTCCACATCTTGTTGGACTAAGTCTCTTCTAGGGTTAATGAGTCAAGATTTGTTGTTAGTCTTTATTTGCTTGATGTCGTACTGTGAAGTATCATTCAGGAATTTCTTGAGATCCCAAAGGTTATGCCTCATCTCTTTGTGTTTTTGGAGCAATTATTGGTCACAAATATGTTGATGTATTTTCCTGATTTGATCTTTTCCTGGTTCAAAATTGAAAGTCAATATTAAATTAGGTTTCTGCTGTTTAGGGATCTCTCTTCTGTTGCTAAGCCACTGCCTATTTCTTCTGGTTGGTGAGTTCTAGTGGTCCTGGAATCGTAAGGTGGTTTGCTAGGGCCAACTAAGCTCTTTAGACCTCCTGTGGTTTTCCTTGCCCCTACGGAGTGGTGTTTCTCTTCAGTGCCCAGATTAAAATCTTTTTGGTCAAAACCCAACATAAGAAAACTTGCCACTGCTGTCAAGAGTAGGTTTTTTTAGCACAATGGATTTTAGATGTAGATGGGCACAATCTGTCTGGTCCTCTCTTCTGAACTCTCTATGGCAAAATCGTCATTATTAATTTGCCTCAATTGAAGAATACAGTTGCATAATCTGACCACATTATGTCTGTTTAGGATGAAAATGTATCCCTCATCAACCACTCTTTCTAATCTGAGGTATCTTGTATAGTCTTTTTTGAAGTGTGACTGTCTACCTATTGATTTCTCCTCCCTTGTCTCATATTTGAATTTGGATGTGACATTTCTTTTCTTACTTACATTTCAGATCTCAAGAGCTCTGCTTTTATATCTCATCTGATGAGTGGATGTTGGAGTGGAGTTTGCTCTTGATCACTTAACCTTTTCTTCACTGATTACAATATTGCTCTGATTCTTGTGTGTGGGATCAAGACTCATTTTCATCCGACCGCCCCTTTCCCTGAACCAGCATTATGCCCTCCATCATGATCTTTAAATGTATCAATTAGCTGGTCTTGTTTGTCAGCCAATGTACGAGATCCTTGCTCTTTGTTTCTAATGCTAGGCCTTGGGTGGGATCTACTAGCAAAGCCTGTGTGTCACCTCCAAGTGCTGGTGTATCGTTTTCATTCTCTTCACATCCAATTGCTGGCATGCCCTTTTCATCATCTTCATACGACTAGACTGATAAATTCAGAAGTGGGTTTGAGTCTCCTTGATTCATTAAGTCCTCGTCTTCCTTTTGACAGAACTCTCCTTTTTCTTAGTGCACAGTTTCTTCAATTTAATTGCTCTACCTTTCCCTATTGTTAATTTTCCTTCGCTGGTAATGATAATTTTTTAAAGAAGTTTCTTGCTTCGTTTCATCTTGGATGGTGGCAGCCTATTTGTTGAGTCACTGCCATAGCCATTTCCATTCTTTTAGTTCCATTGCTTCCAAAGAGAGGGTATGTTTTTTCACCAGCATTCTTCTCGCTATTATTATGTTTTGGTGCCTGCTTTAGGATGCTGTGGTTGTTTCCTGGGCCTGAGTCTTCAAAAAACCTTTTTCCTGGATGGTCAGTCCGTTCCATCCTCATTCTCCACCAGACTGTTGCAGCCCTCCATCAAGCCAATATCTCTTTGGGTAGACTTCTCTCGGGTTCAGTTTATTTCTAATTGTTCTTAACTGTGGTGGTCTCTCATGGTTGAACCTTATTCTTTTGTTGAACTTTCATTGTTTTTTTTTACATTTCTAGGGGGATTATAGGTCTATCTTCCCCTTCACAACAGGTTTTTGCAGCAATGTAACCTTCAACAAATATCATTTTTGAGTGTACCATTGCTAACAGGGTGGTATGATTGGGCAAGATATCATGAATAGCTTCATATAGCTTCATGAATGGTGCCATTGCAATGGTAATCATTGACATTTGTGTCAAGGAGTCTTGTTTTGAAGCCCTGAGTGTTTGGGATCTGCTAATCCTACTGATGATAATCTTCCCTTATTATTTTATTTTCCCCCTGCAGTGGAGGGATTATGTAGGAAGCTTGATCAGTCTAATTGCGAAGGAGAGGCAAGGACCATATCAGGTGGACGGGAGCTTATAGCACATTTTTTTCTCTAAGCTTCATATTGCTTTGTCCTACTGTTTCTATATTTAAGGAGGATTCCTTACGCAATTCAGTAAGGGGTTCTGCAGTCCCTCTAATTAATCCCTCATTTTGACTACACTTTTCTCTTTCCTTATTTCCAGTCGCAGATTCCAATTGCTTGTTTTCCATCGCTTCAATCATTGCTCTTAAAGCCTTGATATCGCATTATATGGATAACAATTAGCCCTCAGAAGCATCTGTTGTGAATTCCTTTGATGACACAGTGTTTTGGATCCTTTCATTAGGTTCTTTATTTTCTTTTCCTACAGAGTCTCTGGTGGTATCAATGATATCTAGCTCTTGGACTTCCACTTGTGAAGTGTTCGATGGTAGTCTGGGTGATTATTTTAGCAGGGTGGCTCCTCTCTGTTAGCCCCTCATAGTTGGCATGTGGGGTATATTGCACAGGTGATAGGAGTGGCTCTAGATATTGATTGTCTTCTCCTGCTAAGCCCTCCAACAGTTGTCAGTCTGTTAAATCACTCAATATTGCTTCTGTGGGGCTTTTTGCCTCACTTTTTGAGTTCTAATGTAGGCTCTTTATATACTTTGTTGGTGGATTGTGAATGCTTCTTTAGTTCACATCAGGCCCTTTAGATAGTAAGGAGCTGTTGTGTCCTTTTAATTGTTTAGCTTGGCCTGCCCATTTCCATTTCAGGAGTGGGGAGGCCATCTGCAATTACTGAAATCCGACAATGAATTATATAAGGAGTTTGGAGGCTCTGGGAACAAGGAAGAAGGAGGCCACTTCCATTGGGCAGCAGATCTCTCTAGTTTCTTCAGACCTTCCTTGTTCCACTTCAACCTGAACGAGTTTGTTAGGCACAACATTGCTAATTTCAGCTTGTGTATCTTTAACACAGGCTCTAGAGGCTGTGACTCCAGTGTATTTTTCCTTGATGATGTCTCCATTTTCGCCAGTATTACATGGAGTGTTGAAGTCAGTAAAGACATGTGTTTCGCCGTATTAGAGTGTACATTCTGAGTTAGATCGATGGCGACCGTCTCCATGAATACTGGTGAGATAGCTATTGCTTCTGAAATGAATTGTTGTCCTTCTTGCTCTGATCCTGCCTGAGAGGGTTCTGTCATTGGAATTATTGGCCTCCCCTCCCAACTTCATTCGTGCTCAGTCTCATTGGCATGGTTCCTGTTTCCATGATCATTTTAGGCGCAAAAGGGTATTGGGGTCTATCTGAGGAGAAGGCAGGGGGTTGTATTCCTGCTACAAGCGGGCAACAGTCACTGGGGCTAAGATTAACATCAGTCTGTAAAACAGTACAAGGATTATGTGCCTCCCCATCTCAGGCGGCACTGTTGATATAGAACCCAGACCTTCTACTTGCTTACCTGCCATTCTGCGCAGTGAAGTGTTGATTGAATTGTTCATGGTATCCAATTAGACCTTTGTTGAGCCTTCTTCAAGCAAAGAACACATACTTCCGCTCCTTGGGTTCTGCATGCTCAAAGCTTGATCTAGAGGCGCTCTGGATTCAAGCTGGTCACCTCTCCCCGGTTTCCTGGTCATTGTTATGTCACTGACGGTCCAGCCACTCGGTACAGTCGCTTGACTGGCCAGTGACTGGACTCGTCTCAGGGCCAACGCAGGTGTTCCGAGCGGGTTTTAGGCAAATATACAGTCTCGTTATATACAGCAATGTTATGCACCTGTAGTGTTTTACACCTCTGTAAAGCACTCCCTTGTGTATCTCTATTGTTGTACACCTCTGTAAAGCACTCTGTTGCTTCTCGGAGCTAGGTCTGAGCTCAATAAATACCATAATAATAATACAAATTAAATTAATAATAATAATAATAAACGTTAGTCTAGAACATGAATCTTGGTACGTGATTGACTCTGCATCAGTCCTACTGGCCTTTCTGAGAACATTGACCCGCATCCATGGGCTCTGCCTTATATTAAATAAATAACCGCAGTAGTCCACATTGAAATTAAATCAGCTGAGTGAAACCTCATGTAAACCTTACGCATGACTAGCTCTTCCCCGCTTTTCTCAGCCTGCCAAGCCATTACAAAAGGGGTCTTGTGGTTTCCTCCAGAAAGGATGTGACATATCAGTTTGGGATGGACTGCCATTTTTGGGGTAGGACCAGGCCTGATTTGCATATTTATTTTCGCCTTTTGTAATGGCTTGGCAGACTGACGAATGATGGTGTGGAGGGCTTCCCAGAGCTTTGTGTGTGATTATGATTTATTAAAAACTTTCCAGCCATCGACTTTTCGTTTTTCTCACTTTCCAATGCACTATGCTAGAAGTGTATGGTACTTTTACGCCCTGTCTACTGACGCAACAGCAGCGGCTGTGTAATTTGCCAACATGGTAACTACAGAGGAACATGTGCATTCCTGAAAACAGCCAGCTGAATTACATTAATTCCATCAGCCATTGCCTGTCTTTAACAATGGGCAACCATGATTCAAATGACATATATCTGTGTACACGTACAGCCTAATGGTGATACTTTGTTACATATAGATTTACAACTATATTTAATTTGATATAGTGGTCTATGAGGAGGTACTTTTATAAAAGGAAAACACATCTCTGTAATTTGATCAACTGGTTTCGTGTGAGTCCTACACATTTCAGAACTGTTGTGCATTTCTGTCTGGCTCTGGGGGTTTTACCCACAACTCATGTTGGGCCATGTCCTGTAGAGCCCTCTTTCTGCTGTGATGGGAAGACCTCCAGACTTACCAGAGGAAAAGGGCATACCCCCCGTGTTAGGGTGGAAAATAATACTTTAAAGAGAGCTTTGCCAAAATAATTGATAAGTCATAGCTAGGGGATAATCACTGGATTCTTTTTCATCTTAAGCAGACAGGATAAAGGGCAAGTAAGTACACTATGCTTAGGATACGGATATGAACACTGAAAGCGTCTGTCCATCTTGTAAATACCTAGATCACATTGTTTATTACCTGATTGAATGTAATGTGGCCTGTTAAATGATACAAGGACGGAATGACACTGTACATTGAGAAGCCACATTGCAAAACAGTCAAAACATTGTAAAAATAAAATCCACCATTCCTATTTTTGTAAGTATAAATTATATGCTTTTAGGGTTTAATGAAATAAAAATGTAACTTGAGTTTGCGTCTGCATGTGTGCTCCCATGTTCAATATAAAACGACAAAGAAAGGTTATTTACAGAGAGACATTGCTATTCCTGCATTATTATTACAAGTAATAATACATCGTTTACATTGTACAATTGTATGTTACATGGGGAAATATATATGTATTTTGCTACATTGCCGCTCATTTTGAAACAACCATCATCATCATCAAGTTTATTTCGGTTATACATAGAAAATCTATAAAAACAGTGCACAATACAGAGCTATCCAACATTTCAAAATCAGTAACAATACATCTATAAAAAACAATGGTAACACAACAGAAAAAGATTACAAATATATTTCATTCAGTATTGTCAGTTAGCATATTACGGGTTAATGACTGCATCAAACATTTCCTATGATACAAAGCTTTTAAAAAAAAAAGAGGAGTAAGGACCAAGGCACACAGGGTGAATTTGGCCACAAGGCTTATACTGCACAACGCTCTGTTCCCGCAGTATTGGCCTAATGAGACGACTTCTATATGTCACATATATAGGGCAAAAAAACATCAAATGGGCTAGATCCTCATAAAGGGCATCACATAGCGGGCAGGAACAAGCCGCATCCCCTCAGACCCCCAGACCAACCTGCCACTAGAGCCCTCAGGGGGATACAGTTGAACCTAGCCCATGTCAAACATACACAGTGAATTAGTGATTCAGCCCAGAGTAGGTAACCTTGATCACCCTGTGACATAATGGTCATCAGACCATGATTCTTAGGCTTCAGGATTGCTAAGCCTTCCCTATTCAGTCTTACAGAGTCATACCGGGCAGCAGTCCATCGATGTATCTAACTCCAGGATAGGTTACTACTCGGCAGGTACAGATGCATACAATGCATCCACCTCAATTGTGATCTAATTGTAGACAGCCACACAATCTTGTCTCTTAAGTCTATATCTAACAAGAAAGTGATCAGTTCCTGAATTAAAGTGGCCTTGACATTCCCCCATAGCCTGAGCCAATGTAATATCGGTTGCAGGGAAATCATATCCTTGATTGGTGTACAGCCCAACTCCATGTGAACACCAGAGTTAGGGGCAGAGATGGGCAACCCCAACAGTTTCTTGAAAAATATATTCTCTGTGGACTGCAACATGTTAACAGGTGAATGACCGCACAACTCCATTCCAAATCTGGCCACAGACACCACTTTCTCGTTGTACAACTGTAACAACGGGGCAATTGGTTTTGTCTTAAACATGCACATAACCCTTGAGACCCCACCCAACGCCGGCTCAAACTTTGACACTTGTTATAATACATCAGCCTTAGCACCAAAATTTGCCCCCCAGATAATCAAAAAATGCGACCCTGGAGATAACAGTATTCCGGCAATACATGGTCTTGAAGTGTATCCTTCTCATGCCCTTCCAACAGACCATCACTGCAGATTGTGCTTCATTAACCACCAAATCCAGCCCTTCCATGTAAGTGGCATACTCCAAAATGAATGCCTGCAGAGCTCTGGGTGTGCGTGCCATCAAAACAGAGTTATCCGCATATACTAATACTGGTAATGGTCGTCCTGCTAGTTTTGGAACATCAAGGGAAAACCTTAGAAGGTGATTAAGGAGCCCATTTATATAAAGGCAAAAAAGAAGAGGCACAAGCACACATTGCTGCCGAACCCCCAGTTTGACAGGGATGGAGCATGTACATTGCCCATTTACACCACTCCTAACACATGCCTTTGTCGAACCATGCAGCCTGGCCAAAAGATCTTTCATGGACCTGAGCATCTCCCACAACTTGGTGTGATTAACAACCATTAGCTAAGCTCTTTTGTAAATCCAGAAGGCTCAGGCCTATTAACATATTGCTCACAGCAATAGAATAATATAAGCACCACAAACACCATAATGAAACACGGTTTAAGGCTGGGATCTGTGATCCCCAATGAAATTAAGTCAACCTGGTGTAATTTGCACATAGTTTATTGGTCAACATATCAACCTAGTGACCAGGGACGTCATTTCACCAAAATGCCAGGGGTAACGGAAGTGACATCACAATGGCACACTCCCAAGAGTGACATCACAAGAAGAGATGTCATTTGACCACGTCCCCACGTGACATCACAGGAAGTGGACTCATAAAGCATTATCCCTCAGTACACTAACAAAAATATGGTTACAATATCACTGTATTATGACATTGTATGTAGCATTGTCAAGGTCCATGTTGCCACGGAAAGTGTATGAACCCAAATCCCCTATTTATGTGGATCCAGCCTGTTATTTCAACAGGACTACAGAGCGAAATCACATTCTGGGGGGACAGGGGCAGATAGGTGGGTATGGGGATAGCGGAAAGCCAGGATAGCTCACTAGCACCTCATATATAAAGAAATCAGGACAAAAATGACATACCTTGGAAAGAAGAGAACCTGCAACCCTATGGCAACAGCACGGCATTGCCATGCGTTTTCGTATGCAAGAACAACAAAGCATGACACTGTCTGTCCATGGCAGCTACTCCATATATCAACTGAAACCCTAAAAAGTACAGTCAGAATACTTATAGGTGATATAACTCATGATGAAAAGCACACAGCAGCATCTAAACAAGGAATACCCAGCACCCAAAGCAGCCTCTAATCAAGAAATACCCAGATCCTGCATAGCAGCCCACGGTCCCAGACTACCCAGACTCTGCAGCAGTCTGTAATCCAGGAATAGCCACCATCTTCAGTGGACCTTGGTCCTGGGGCATCTAGAACCTCCAGCAGTCCCTAATACATTTGCAGAACCCCTGATCCAGAAATATCCAGAACCCGAAATTGCCTGTTTGCAATAATCCGTTGGGTAGGCAGCTGTCCCTTGCTCTGGCCAAGGAAATCTAGATCCTGCAGCAGCCCATGACACAGGAATCCCCAGTCCTGCAGCAGGCTGTGCTCTGTGACACAGGAGTCCACAGGTCCCGCAGCAACAATCCTGAGGCAGAGGCAGAACTGCACACATTAACGGTCCGCACACTCAAGCAGCGGTAGCCCAGACTCTGAGCCCCAGCATTGCATCCAGCATTGGTTACACAGCACCTCCCCCAGTAGCATAGTCACTTTCTGAATGGGCACTTCTTGTGTCCATAATTCTGCCTACAGTGTTTGGGACAGCCTGGGTCGGACTGGGCCATAAAATTGTCTCGGGCACCAATGGAAAAGTGGCCCACATTTGCAAATGGCTATTCATTCCTTTTGTGACACTGTTTGAATAGTGACCAAGGGGGGAGTTTTTCTTATTAAACGTGATGCAAATTGTGCATTTTAAACAATATTTATTCAGCAACACTGGTCAAAACAACTAGCCGCAGAGTGAAGTTACTCATAAAACTGGCTCAAATTGGCCAAAAAGTGCCCACTTTGACCAACAAAATGATGTCCCTAATCCTTTATCTTTCTCAACAGAGCTTAAACATGCAACATTTGGTAACAGTAAACAGGGAGAGTTTGCATCAGGAAGAAGGCTCGTTTCTCTCCAGCGTTGAGGGATGAGAAACAGGAAGCATTAGGCCTACGGAACAGCGCTCCAGCAAGAGTTTGCGAGAACGCAGCTCCGTCTTGTTCCGGCCCAATCCTCCCCTGGAAGTACCCTCATCTTATGGTGCAATTGTGTCCTGCATTGAAAGTGGGGGAACCCGCCTATTCGGGAAGAAGTGGTGCATGTTGGCACAGGCCCCCTTTCTGTCCCCCAGGGCTCAAGATGACACCCCTCAGACACACAGCTGAAGGTGAGCCTTGCTCAGGGTTGGCATGTGGGTGACTCATTGCCAGCAACAAGATGTAACACTGACCTTTCTGCCACTATCGCACTCTCAGGCAGCAGTAGCCCAGGCTCTGAGCCCCAGCATTGCATCCATGTGCTGCAACACCTACCCCCCCTTTCCTCTGGACTGAGGACTCCAGGCGCCTGACGATTGCCGGAAAAGCTTTGGCACTCGGCAGGCATGCGGCAGGCGGGCCAGGAGTAGTCCTGCGCTGCTGGCTGCTGTGGCTGCCTGCCGCTGCGGCCGCAGGTGAGTTGGTGAGGCGAGCATGTTGCAGCGCTACGGCTCGGCAACCCAGCATTAGCCGTGCCGTGACCGTCCCCATTCCAGCAGCACCCCGACCCACCTCAGCCATGACACACACACTGACACACACTGACACACTTACTTACTGTTGCTTTGCACTTGCAGCAACGGAAACACAGGATGCCAGCGCACCGATAAACCAAGCACGCGTGCAGTGCCAGCTGCTCTCCCAAAACAGAGGAACCAGGGCACGCAGCAACGCTGCGTAGCTAGCTGTGACCATGCCCCCTCCCTCTGATTGGAGGATTGCCAGAGGTCGCAAGAGATTGTCCGAGGTCGCTGTCAATCGGCAGAGGTCGCTCTTGCGACCTCTGGCAACCCCCAAATGACGTCCCTGCTAGTGACAATTGAGAATGCACACCCAGAGCATGTGGGGTCCATTCCAGGTAGATATTGTTGGCTCTCATCTCATGAATCTGATACATAGATTTGTTTAGCTTGAATCTGGGCCCATTTGCAGAGGCAGGGGATGTTTTGTTTAGATTATGCTGCCAGTATGCTTCCCCTCCATCGTGATGATTGACATAACTTCCGGTACATTCAGAAGCTGTGACTCACTATAATGTTGATTACTCCATTTTGAACATTTGAGGTTGGGTCTCATACGGTTCTGACAATGGCCTAAAATGCACTGTTCCTGCTATCTGGCTTTAGGAAGCTGCTTCGGAATGAGATCGAGCCTACTCTATTTTATTTTCGCATCACCCTGCATTTTATTTATGCATCACATGCAAATGCATGATGCATTCTTGAAGCATTTGGGCCCCATCATGGCCTCATTACACGGACGGCGGTGGACCAAGGTGCTCTTAGCACCTTGTTCCATGCCGGTAAAATACCGGCACCACCTTGGTGGAAAGGGGAATTACCGCCCTAGTCCAAGGTCGGTGGGGTTTTAATTCCCCCTTCCCCCATTGCCCTTCCCCATTCCCATTTTTGCCCCATAGGGAGGATGAGAGGATAGCTCGGGTGCAATGAGTTTTCCTTAGAAGCAAGACAATGCAGAGCTTCTCTGGTTAAAAAGCTGAACCACTATCCCACACTTGGAGACTGGACTCTGTCATGAAGTGTGATAAAACACCATGTAATGTTGATAGCTCCTAATAATTAATGAAGGAAAGTCAGGATTCTATTAATGACAGAGAGGGGAGCATTATCCCATCATAATTACTATCATTCATTTTTGATGTTTGCCTTTGTGGGCAGATGTGGATTTCTGCACTGAGTAGCAATTATTTCACATGTGGTGATATGTCTGCTGGGTGTTAAAGCTTTCTTTTTATTTTTGTCAAGAGGTGTCTCTTTGTGTGTGCACTTTCTCATTGCCTTGAAAATGCAAAGTGAAATACATAATACAATCCTGTGCATTGACCGAATCTGGACGTTCCTTCATAAATTAATAAGTGTAATTCTAATTAAATGACTTCGGGAAACATGATCACATTATATATCATGAATTTGACATGCTGCAGGTCTTTACTGAGTTTCAGCGGTCATCTACTCATCCATTTTAGCCACTAAACACAAAGCAAGACTAACATAGGACATATCATCACATTTGTCCATTTACAATATGTGGTGCACCATGTATCTAAACAGTGTATCTTGAAGGAATTTCCACACTTCTAATTATTTTTGATGTGTAAAAAGATTATACATCAGTTCATATTATCTTTAAGAAATGTTACGGTACATTTTGGAAATGAAAATTAACTTCAGTTGTATATGAGTGGCAGGAAATGAAATGGCTGATAATGAATCTAAGAAAGTACTGCTGGCTTGTCAAAATAAATCTGCATATTTGAAAAACTATCTAAGCTGTGTTTTTGAAACATACACAAAAATTGTTAAAATTGTGTAGCTTAATGATGCATTGGTTTCGTTTGTATCAAGTGACTAGATTTGGTTCTGGCAGATTGAAGTGTGACCTTGGGCTCCCATGAGCTATGTGGGCAGTCTGTAGTCAATACTGTGTAGCCATCCCTAGTGGATATTGTTGTTGTATTGCACACTGCATGGTGTATTGCTATGTGCTTGTGCATCCATGTCTTTCGCCTAATTTGCAGGTTAATTCCTCATGTCTTCACAAGCCTGTCTACTTTGGAGATGGAGTTCATGTTGTAAGCAGTGCACTTAGACATTTGCATGGCAGCAGCACTGTACAGTTGGAAGTGGCCGATGTGCTGGCATGATCAGGTTGTAAGATTACCACTACTTTAACTTAGTACTGTCATGTTTATGCTATGTTTGAGGTTGTGTAGCTGCATTGTATTGTTGGTAAGTATTTGGTCATGTGTGTTGTTAGTTCTACATTACTGGGAGCATATTGTGTGTGGGCAGTTTCCATTAGGGACACTGTACTTTGACAGTTGTGTCATGTTTTGGGGATTGCTTTGTTTGCTCTCACATAGCATGACATGCCATGGTGTGTTGGGTGGCGGTGCTGTGGAGGGGTTGGGTGACATGGCACTGTTGTCATGTTGTATTTTGCAAGGGGGTAATGATTTTAGCAGCATAGAAGTGTGTCTTTTGATGACACAGCATTGGTGGTGTTTGTGTAGGTAGGAATGCACACAATGTAACACTTCCAGGTGACCAATCTCAGGCTGGTATGGTTGTGACAGTTGAGTGTCCCTTATGTCATCATCATTGATTGTCAGGTGGTATGTGCCAGGGCTGTGTGCACTCCACAGGGGTGTGATTTTAGGTGAAGTACTTACCCACCAGCTGCATACGGGCTGCCTCACCCCGTGCCCTTTCCCCTCGCATGCGCAGCAGGCGTGCATGTGGTTGGGGATGTGGGGGCAGCACCATGTCCACGGGCAGGCCCCGGCGTGTTGCAACATTGTGCAGGCCACATGCTGCCACTATGATCCTGCACACTACTGGGGGAGCGTATAACAGCTGCCCACCAGAACGGTCAAGGGAGCGAAAGCGTGACTTGAGCACTCCTAATTTGCGCTCCACTATGCCCCGGGTTGCAATATGGGCTGTGTTGTATCTTACCTTGGGTGGCGTGGTGGGGTTCCGAATTGGCATCATCATGTGGGTGCTCAGAGGGTAGGCACTGTCCCTTGGGGAGGTGGTGATGGGTATCATTAGTGGGGTTGTGACATTGCTCAGTATCTGACATGCATGCATGTGCTGTGGCATTTATACTCACCGAGCAGCCATGTATCGCCATGCCGCCCAGCTTCTAGGTCCCGGTTTAGGGTTGACATTCTGTAAATGAAACTGTCGTGGGTGGACCCTGGATAGTTGGCATATACTGAGGTGCTGATTCCCTTGGCATCACATACTACCTGGATGTTGATGGAATGCCAGTGCTTGCGGTTTCTATAGATGTGCTCTGATGCCCTGGGGGGATGTAGAGCCACATGGGTGCAGTCAATGTGTGCCACCCCGTAAAAATCCTGGAAGACAGCCTGCCTTTCTGCAGGTGTTCTGGGCAGGTACATGTGCCTGTGGACTGATGGGCATGCAGTCATGATGGCCAAGACCTGGTGTAGGCAGCGTGACTGCGTGGCCTGTGACACCCCCCCCCCACTGCAGCAGTTGTCCGCTGAAATGATCCAGCGGCCAAGAAGTGCAGTACATTGAGGACCTTATGCAGGGGGCTGAGTGCTTGGGAGCACAGGGTGGGTGATGTGAGGTCTTCCTCCCACTCACTGACCAGGTCGAGTATTATGTGAGTTGGAAACCTGTACCTCCCATACACCTGGTCATCAGGCATCCCAAAAAGGCTGGTTCTGAATGTAAAAATTCTGTGGCCTGACTATCCTCCTCCTCCTCCTGCGGTATCCCACGACCACTGCTGCTAGGAACGGTATATTCATCCTGGCGTCTGTGCTTGTTTGTTGTTTGTGCGCACTTTTATGCTGCGCGGGTCCACGTACGCCTGCTTCCTGCTGGCGTACGTGTTTCCTGATTAGCGTGTCTTTTTTGGCACACGCCTTAGCCCCGTTCAATTCCATGAATACGTGTTTTGAACGTGCATGTGGGCGTTCTGTGCTCTTGCCTCCTGTACTTCCCCCGTGACGCCCACATTTTCACGAGTTGTTCCCCATTCCGCGTGTCACGCCCCCTGTTCCTCCTACTTTTGTTGTGTGCGCCGCACTATGTGCGATTTCGCTGTGCGCTTAGCGCATGCAGTTTGGAGACGTGTGCGCCATTGTGCGCCACGCAGAATTTTGGCACACATCCTGGGATTTACACGCGCACGGACTTCCATGAATCGTTGTGCACAGGTTTCGCTGCTATTTTTGCACTGGCACTGCGATTCGCACGCTTTCGCACGCTTGCGCTGAAAATTTCAGCGCACATTCATTCCATGAATCAGCCTCTTAATGTAGAGGTTCTGCAATCCATATAAAATACCAGAAACTAAACTCTGTGAGAAGGGCAAATCTCTTATTTCTCTCAGGTGAAGCTGAACCCAAAAAATACATCACGTTGACCATGAAGTGGAGGTAATACAACTTCCACCAGAACATGAACATGTCATAATGTCATCAAGATACTGGCCAAAACAGCTATGTCAAGAATCATGGGGCTCATGTAAGCCCGAAAAATTACAAATGCAAATTACAAACTGAAAACTGTCTAGAGATGACCTCCTCCAAAACATGGAAGGTCAGTCCTGTAGTGCCTGAACATTGGCACTGTCAATAATTCATCCGTTAGGTTCAAACTGACAAGCAAGTCTCCAGGAACCAACATGTGTATCAATGGAGCAATTGCTTTTATCATGAAATGATGGTAAAGAATGAACTGTTTGAGATCCGCTAGGTTTATCACAAGGCAAAATTCCTTCTCCTTCGTGTGTACCAGGAGAATATTGCTTTCAATGTTTTATTAGTGAACGGGGGTTTTCAATACAGCATCATTCAACAACACACATTACACTACTCCTAAGATCCGTGCCTGAGCTCTGTGGAAACAGTTATCACTCTGCTCTGAAAATGTAATTGCAGAGTGTGCACAAACTCTAGCATGGATCCTTGCTAGACTATTGGAATTTGAGAACCGTGGCACCAAATATGAAAATAGGCTCAAGCTTACCATGGTTCTCGGCTATAAAGAGGGAGCGGACCGTTATGGGGCTGGAGGGTTACTGGCTACAACCTGACTCAATCACAAGAAATTGTAAAGCACCATTCAAGAAGGCCTTTAGGGACACGTATCATAGTGATTCTTGAGCAAAACGTGTGTGCTCAGTCTGTTTAGTTCCTTACTTGTCAAGGAAAATAGTACCTGGCTTTGAATGCTACTAAGATAGTATGCAGGTCAACAGAATGAGGGCTCTTGTCATGAAGATGCACATTGGCATCCTGCCTCTATCCAGCTTAAAGCACAATTGGAACTTGTGTTATCCGGATGACTGGCCATTTTGCCTAAATGATGTAGAAAGCACTGTGCACATTGTCCTGTTCTCCCCAACAATATTGTTATGCCAGGATTAAATACTTGATACCACCTTTGAAGCAATTAAATGTTAACAAGGTCAAAACAGCATTGTGCTTCTTTTTGGCAGAAGATTATGAAGTGATGTTGCATTGTATAGGGAATTTCCTGCTGCAGCCATGGAGGAAGATGCTTAAGCATGCAACCACAGCCCCAAATTATTTATAAGCATTGAATGCTTAGTTGCCAACTTCACATTTTATTCTTTGTATCTGTTTATCCATATAGTATGTGTGTATTGTATCTGGGATTAATCATCTATTGTGGTCCAAATAAAGTTTGAAATGATAAAATATTGCTCCTGTTGATTAGTTTTGGCGAGCACTCTGTCCCGCTGCTTCTGGCAGGGGCACTTCAATGATCTGGACCGAGTTCCTTCACTGGTCCCTTGCACGTGGTAGTCCAGTCCAGCTGCGACTAAGCCACTACACTTCAGGTAAATGTTCATGTTTGCCTTTGTCTTCCCTCGTCTGTTTTTGTTGTTTTGTAAAGTTTGTTGTCTTGTATTGCTGTCCGTTCCACTTTTGATGTTTGCTCTTTTGCTTTCTTCCCTTGCAGATGATGTTGCCGGCCCGGCAGAAGCTGCAGAGTTCGAGGCAACAGCCGGAAGGAATGAGGAACGAAGCTGCAGCAGTACAGTAGGTGGTAAATTGTTAACTGGGTGCGCGCATAGTTCAAATGCGGCGTGGCCCTAGCATGGATGTTGTAACCTTGTCTTTCTTCTTCTTCACAGGGTCCAAGTTCATGGATGCGGAGTGCGGTGTGCAGCATCGGGATCAAGATCACTGGTTGTCTGGCGACGAGTCTACAGGTGAAGTGATGAAGCACTGGTTTCCTGGAGGTGAGTACACAGGAGAATGCCTTGTTTCAAAGGTAAGTAAACTGGTCCAAGCAGCGGTGAGCGTCACATTGCACGCAAGTTCACAGTAACGCAAAGCACCAGCCTTAAGGATGGAGCATCCTATATAGCTGGGCTTCTGAAGCCACGCCCACCAGGTTCAGCCTGCCTGTCACAGCCTGCCACACCCTGCCACAGCCTATGAGTCAGCACATGAAGACCAGGCCTAGGGAGCCACACCCAATTGGTCAGCACATGAGGATGTTCTCTGGAATAAAGGCTTTCAGCTCCTGGAAAGTTCTTGTAAAATAAAAGCACACCTGCACTGAAATAAAGTAAAAATACTCCTGCACTGAAATAAATTGTTCCTGCTCATATCTCTATGTGAGCCTGGCGCCAAAAGCCAGGACTGAGTCTAGCCAGGGTCCCTGTGTTTATGGGTCCCAAAGGGACATAAGTGAGTCAAGCGACCCATTGCCCCCATCACTAGGTAGTGTGTTTTTTGTGTTCTGGGGCCTGTGGTCATGACAGCACTCCTCCTCAAGGTGCCTCCCATGACTGGTTTCCCCCCAGGCCCTGGTTTATTGGGGTTATTGTGGTGGAACTGCCTGATTAATCGTAGAGCGTGGACATGCTCACTGGGTTCCCAGGTCCGATCTTGGGGTCTATAACCTTTCCAGTCTATAAGGTAGTATAACTTGGACCGGACCCTCTTAGAGTCTGGAATCCTTTTAATTTTGTATTCTGGTTCTCCTTCAACTATTTCAGGATCCGGTGGAGTATCGATCCACGTACCTGGTCTCAATGGTTTTAGGAGAGAGACATGAAACACCGGGTGGATCCACATGTGGGCCAGTAATTCTACTTTCATGGCCATCAGATGAGAATAGGAAGTGGGCACTTGTTGAGGTGCAATGAGTAAGAATGAAGCAAATACTGTTTGGTTGATGGAATTGTGTATCCTAAAGTACAACAACATGGCACTGTTTGAGTAAGAGGCAGAAAACTACAATAGTATTGCACTTTGTTGGATGTTGAGAGTGGGTTTCTTCTAGGTTTTATTTTCCACTAGAGATGCCACTGGCTTTCAGGAGAGAGGTGTTCACTGCAACTGTGAACGAAGGAAGTAAGAACTAAGAGTTAGTGTGTGTGAATTTGGATAGCTTTGTATATGTATGGGGACTTGGGAGCATCAGCATTTTTGGTAAGGGGGTCAGTGGTTTATTTATAAGTGTGTTGTATGAGGTGCACTTTAGCAAGTGTGTGTGTTACTGTAAGACTAGTTCATTTGGAAATGGATTAGTGCAAGTTGTAGTAGGGTGAGAAAAAGGTTTTGGTAAGATGTACAGATTGGAAAGGAGAATGTTTTTGTGTGTGCAATCCATTAACTTGTCTGCAGATATATCCCTGCTACATATGTGGAGCAATCATTTCAGTGGTTTGATTTATGTATCTACATTTATAAATGGTACTGTTCTCACATACATTTTCTTGCTTTTTATGTAATGGTGCATTCTGTGAAGTGTGTAAGGTAAGTAGCAGGCTTCCTGTTGATATGCAAGCAATGCATGTACTTTGTATTCTTTGGTAATATACTTTCAGTTTTCCTTTTCTGTGTGCATTTTAGGAATTTTATAGGCTGTGTGTTAGTGGGGGAAAAGGTTGTACAAATTGTAGAAGGAACGCAGGGAATGACAGTTTGCACATTACAATGGGTGATATGGGTAAATGCAAACTTTCAAAGCACATACCATTGTAATTGCCACTTGGTGATAGGTGATGGGACAAATGACAATATGCTTTTTCAGTAGGTTATGGAGGGTAAGTGGCAGGTACCCTGTTCACAGGAACCTGGAACAGAGTTGCAAATGTACTGTACAACAAATATGCATACCTGTGTTTGTGTTGATGGTTGGAGATGTGGATGAATCTGGAAGCAGACATGTTGCAGAATTTTACAGTACTATTTGCTGGAGGTGTTTGCAATCAAACGAGACCTGTACTCTGAGTGTTTAATGGTAAATCTGGAGTGTTGAACAGAGATGATAGAGTTAGATGTAGAGGTCTTGGGTGTGATTGGTGTATGGTTATGTGACTGATTACCAGTAGCAAATGAGATAGTGGAGGTAAAGTGAAAACGGAAAGGGAAGAAGGGCTGCCCCTGTCTTACAAGATCTGCAGACACTGCGGTAGTCCGCAGATAGCACATGCTGCATCCGGGGCTTGTTAGCATGATTGACATGGAAATGGGAGTGTACTATGGGGATTTCCCAATCAGGTGTTCAGGGTGTGCCTAACAGGAAAGGACGGCAATATTTTGTTTCATTGCTGTGATAGTTGTGTAATGAAGATGGCTGAAGTTACTGTATGGATTGTGGGAGATTCATTTGTATGTGAGAGCTATGCAAACGCAAGAGGATTTTCTGCAGATGTTGGTTTTCCAGGCATGAAGGCTTTATGGTGCAGTGCGCTTGATAGGCAGAATCAGATGCAGTACCCTTTGGGAACACTACATGCAATTAAGACTACAAGTGTTAGCACAATTTCACCTTTGGTACAAGCCTGTACTACACAGTAAAGTGGTAGTGATGGCTGAGCAGCCAGACTTATCTCAAGAGTTTAAGAGAGCAATAGAATAAGTTACACAAAGGACCAACTAATACAGTGAATCAAACAAACACTTACTCAAGGTTTCTTGGTAAAAAAATATACATGCATTTACTTAGTCATTAGAACATATTACACTTTCAAGAGCAGCTCAATATCACACACAAATAAACCACAATTACACAACCAGTAATTAAATGAATGCGTTTAGCTCCACTGAATTGGGAGCAAAGTGGTAATTCAGATTCTTAATAAAGGAGTAAAAGGACAAGGTTATAAGAACAGACAGCCAAAATACATTCATAGTCAGAGCAAAGGGTTTCAGTTAGCTACAACCAGCCATTCTTCTCAATAGGGCTGGGCCAAAGTCAATGGTTCAGAGTCTTTTTATAGGATAGCACAGTTATGGTAGATAACGGTTAAGTCTTTGCCACAGATTTTAGAAGAGTTTGGATAGGCGAAACGTTTGACAAAGGTTTAGGGAAGGACAAGCCTTTGAAGTTGAGAAAGTTTTCACAAACTCTCGCAATGGCCGAAAAGATTTCCGGACCATGTTTGCACAGTACCTTGGTATTGAAGAAGAGCTGAGACATTTGTTCCTGGCAGTTTGAGCGGATCTCGCTGTTCCTCAGCTTCAGTCGTGGAGACAGGAAGGAGGACGTCGCTATGTTCCTGCACTGCCCAGGGATGAGGCCAAAAGCTTAAGATGTTGGTTTAAGGTGTGAGTGCCTTAAAGTCTACAAGATGGTTTCCTTCCCTCTGGCTATCTGGTTTTCAACAGCACGCTGATGAAAATTCGACCAGATGGGGACGGTGTCCAGGTGGCTTACGAGTTGGTTGTTCTCACCAAACTCAAGGAAAGAAGTTATGAAGGGCTTCTCTGTCGATGGAGTTTTAGGCAATTTGGACCTGCAGCAGGGTTTCACCGGTCGTCCAGGAGTTGCAGGAGTCGTCTTCCTTCAGCTCGTCTTCGGTTCTTTCATTCCAGTGGTCGACTCTGCTTTCCAAGTCCCAGAGAACTGCTTTTAAACAGTTTTCCCCCATTCATTCCTGCCTGGCTGTCACTCACATAGCAGGGTGGCTGTCCTTGCCAGACAGCCAGCTGGCCAATCACGCCAGAGTGCATTCAAGTCTCCTAGGAGACTAGGCACAGGGAGTTTCAGGCACCTCCCTCACATCCTATCCACCCCAGACACTCAAGCGCCAGAGGAGGGCTTCAGCACTGAAGCCCGCCAAAGGCCAACAAACAAAGGAACCAAACCTGGTTTGGCGCACAGAGACAAATACAAGAAGGACCTTTCCTAAAAGAAATGGCAAAACAAGATGACCGAGTCTGTTTTTACAGATAGGTCTTGGGCGCCATATTGAAAAACATGGCTGACCCAATTTTTAGCTACCGTTGTTAGCGGTCGGGAAAAATCATGGTAGTTGATCTAAACCACTGCCACCAGCCAATTAGAGTAGGAAAGGGTAAGATGTGACTGTTACATGAGTGTTTTGAAGCTAATCAACCCATCCAACACAAATAGTTTAAAGAGACTAGTAAAGTCCATTTAACTTTCCATGCTCTGGGAGAAGGTAGTCAGTCCCAGAGAAGGTATATAACCTTGGGGAGTCTGAAAGACACCCCTGTGCCACTGCACTGAAGGTGATGTATGACACACAGAAAAAGATGATGCCTATGGAGTTTTTTTTAAAACTCCATAACCAAAGAACACAAAAGTAAGACACACACAAAATACATGGAAGAGTGGTTAAAAATGGCTCTCACTGTTCCCCGGTAAAAAGTCAAATCCTAGAAATCCAGCAAAGTTGCCGGGGGTCTGAAAAGGTAAGGGAAATTAGTTAATTTTGAAAATTCTCCCTAACAGTGCCTGCCCGCAATTTGCAGGCACTGCTTGCTGCTTGTAGAAACATGGCTACTTTTGGTTGTCCTGATGTTTTGGTGGTGCACTGTGGTGGAGAGCATTTGGGTAACATTAGTGCCCCAAGTTTGGTTCCTGTATTGAAGTCGTTTATGGAAGAGCTAATGGTGCTTTTCCCTAATGCAAAGGCGTTTTTTTTTTCTCAAATAATGCCAAGAGCACTATGGGACGATCCCAATGTCTTCATTCCCCAGCAAAATGTTGCAAGGGGCCTTGTTAATAGCAGCATGGATGTGATTTTGGGAAATGCTGAGATGTCTATTTTCTCCAATACGAACATTGATTCCCTTAATGTGCACTACTTTACTGGAGATGGCGTTTCGTGGAAATGTTTGTTGTTTGGAGAATCTAAGGAATGCTTTGCAGACTTGTAAGTGCAAGGCAGTAAGGAGGAAAAGAGGCATAGAAACCCTGAAAAAATAGAAAATAAAAGGTGATCCTTCAGTAGCACCTAAAAAAAGGAACAAAATGCTCTTTTCAGAGCCACCACTAAAGAGGACATCTGCTGCCCTAGTTGAAATGTGTTCCCCCACCACTGCGCAAAGCACGATATATCTGCGGATACCACATTAGTTTGAGGATCGCACGTGCCACATCCTGGACTTTTGAGGGTGACAGGCATGGAAATAGGAGTGTGGAGGCCAGGGTATTGGTCAATAAGGTTTCTTGGGTATGGTGTGTAAGGAGAGACTGTGGCAGAAGGTCTGTTTGCAGAGAGGAGTGCAGATGGCTATGGTTATGGTTGTATCATTCACGAGTCAGAGTGTATGGATTTTGGGGGACTCCTGGACACATTGGTTGGAATTGCATGCAGAACACTGAGGAGTGTCTTAACATCTTGGATTCCATCATGTGGATATCCACTGTATGGAGTGCATGGAATGAAGTGGCTGAATTTGGTTCCTCTTTGTGACACTTTGGAGATGCTTGATCATACGGACATTATTATTATTCATTGTGGAGGGAACAGTTTAGGACATGTTACCAGAATTTCTCTGCAGTTTGTGATGAAGGAAGCAATTGGTCAAGTCATTGATATGTTTCCAAACTCCTGAGTAATTTTTTCTCGCATTGCCCAGAGACAGATGTGGCTGCGTTCTTCTTCATTTGGTCTGCAAATGGAGAAAGCGAGGCTCAATGTCAACAAGGCTGTTTGCGCCTTTTTGAGGGATGTTGGCATGTCCTCCTTCCATAATGAAAATATTACGTTTTGTAGCACACACATTTTTCGCAGAGATAGGGTCAATTTTCCTGATGCTGGCAATCAGCTTTTTCTGCAAAATATACAAAATGCATTGTATTCCTTTTTGCAAGAATAGGAAGCATTTTCTGGTAGGTGTTGGCCACTTCAACTGTTCCAAAAACAAACAAACACCCCAAAAGGCTCTTTTCAGAGCCACCACTTTCTCCCGGAAAAGAGTGCAATTTTTTTGATGGATCCACCCCTCACATTATTTTAGATGTCCGCGGACTACCGCACTATCCACAGACCTTACAGGATGCGCATGGGCCTGCATCATTTCATTGGCAATTCTATTTTTGAACTGTGAAAGCTGGCTCTAAAAAGAGCCTTTTCAAATTTCTATTTTGTATTTTCTTTTAACACACACACAAAAGGAAAGGAAGGGAAGGGAGGGTAGGGAAGGGGTACCAACCATAGGGATAAGAAAGGTCAAATGGAGAGAGGAAGATGTTGGGTGGGCATCACTTAGGTGGGGGGCACTCCTTCTCATGCTCCTGGACCTAAGCCTCAAAAGCACTTCGAAGTTGCTCCCACCTACAGAGTACCGCATCACAGTACATGCACAATACAGTGACCTTCGAAAGGTATTGGACTGCTGTGGTGCGTATGGCCTGTAATGCTGGTTCAAGGATCGGCTGCCCCACAGGAGTGTCCCTTGTGGTGGCTGGAGCAGATACGGAGGATGCTGCAGAGGCACTCAACCTACTGCCTTGTTCGAAGGAGACAACCCTCCAAACTGCCGCATTGTCGTTCGATAGAAGGTGTCGCCTCATGGAGGTGGTGCCGTAGCTGTACAAGCCTAGTTTGCAACAACTGAGTACCATGTTGCACTGAGTACATTTCACCTGGTTAGCACAAGCTTTGGGCCTGTTTCCAACAGTGATAAATAGCATCCACACCCAGGACTCACGCTGGCTGCAGGCAATGGGAAATTCCTCAACCTCACTCTCTTCTTGATCCCTATCTACATCACCATGCCTGTTCCCCTCTCCAGGCCCTTGGAAAGTTGTTGGTGGTGGTGAGGGTGAGGCTGCGGGTGTTGCTGAAGTAGAGGCAGTAGTAGCAACCATTGTTTCCATTAGCTCTAAAGGTAGTACAGCACAGCCGAATTGAGCAAAAAGCAATGCTAGCATGTAGCAAGCTGGACTAGTGTTCTGGCACAGCAGCAAAAGTACGTCACGACTTTGCCAGAAAGGGGCAGTGTTACTAGGACACAGAGGATGAGATACGCATGGGCGTAGGTGTGAGCTGGACAGCTGTGGGCTCCCACAAGTAATTAAAAGTGCGTCACAAGTTTGCGGACATGCGGTCAGGCGTGGCATCATACAGACTCCCCCATTTTGATTGTGGACAGGCCGGACAGCGAGGTGTACATAGGACACCTCCATTGTGCTAAATTGCAGGCCACACTCTGCAGACTCATAACAGGATTTAAAAAAAGGAAAACACACACACCCACACACAGCAACCTTATTACATGGCCTGCGGTAGCGGCCATGTAGATATGGTTAAGTTGCTAAACCCATAGGAAGAACACTTTTTGGGTGGCTTATAACTTCTCTCCCTGTGGACGAATCCTCACCAAAAGTTTGGTGAGGTATGGTCAAGGGGAGAAAAGTTATAGGGGGGTTTCAAAATGTATTTTTTTCCCATAGACATAATGGGAAAAAACTTTGCTCATGCCTACAGCCCAAACCGCTGGACAGATTTCCACAAAATTTGTGGCAGGAGCTGCGGTTCGATCACGAAAGCGTGCTTTTTTTAATTTGGTGTAAATCCATCCAGTCGGTTTTTTTAAACAACCAAAAAGTAAGGCCAAAATATTAGTGATATCTGTGTCCGCTCTGCAGACTCACTTTCCTGTTCAGTCCGCGGACTGGCCTCTGATTGGCCAGAAAATGCATGGACTTTTGCGTGGATCGTGGACATCGGGACGCGCTCGCTGATTAGCTGGTGGGAAAATGTGAAATTTTATATATATATATATATATATATATATATATATATATATATATATATATATATATATTATATGCAAAACACAAAGACACAACACATACAAATATGAATATATATAGAGAAAGTGAAGTATGCAAAAAAACAGCAGTAGAAGCAGAACGTGTTCACAACCTAACTGATTATCTTTATGCACAGAAAGGATTACTGCTTCAAACCTACTACTTTCCTATGTACAAATATCACATGATGTGACTGCACCCTAAAGAAAGTAATGCAAATACAAATATGAGCACATCCAGAAAAGTAATAAAAAAACAGCAGAACAATAAGAAAGTGTTGATAACCTTACTGATTGTCTTCATACACAGAAAGCATTGCTATCTTTTAGGTGTGTATTTTTCCCATGTATATGTTTCATATGCTGTGAGTGGAACCTAAGTGAATTATTGTAAGAACATATTTGAAGTATAAGTCTACAAATATAGTACTTTTTGATTTCTTTGTTCCTAACTATTATTGGTCAAGATATATCACTAAAGGAAAAAAGAGTGAGTCAGCCATGTGATGTCATCAGTGATGTCATCAATGACATTTGTGAAAAAGTGGTGTTTTTCTGTCACCAAAGTCATATGGAATTGGAAGTTGTTGCTCAATATAGTGTCCGTAGAGTATAGGCGAAGAATTACTGTGTCTGTGTTACAATATATATATATATATTTTTTTTGATTGTATGTAATCAACTAGTGATTTTTACATAGTCAATTTACTTCCTGTGAATTCTGAACATTTCTAAAAGATGAATCAAACACGCAAAAACACAAAACAAAAACAGAATTTCTGCACATGACTGGGTGAGAGTGTTGAGTCCTGTTGCTGCACCCTACTATGTTTCATGTTTCGTGTTCTTTCATTTTGGCAAAACTGATTGTTAGAAGTTGTAGCGATAGTCCATTTTGACTTTTCGCCTCACATCAGTCTGTTCCACCACACATTTTCATCTAGAACTGAAACTGGCATCCCAAGAGGCGAAAGGTATGCACTTCTTTCATAGCTAAGCGCCTTGCAGTGCAACAATAGATGTTTCAAATGTTCTGGTTCGTCTACATTCTTTGGAGGTCGCCTAGAGTCTAATGCAAAGGATTTCCCGTGTGGGCATTAGGTTCAGACGGGCTCTCAGGAAGCTCCTCATTAATTTTTTGTCAGGGAACTGTTGACAATATGGCAGAGCAGATTTAAGTTTGTTGAAAGATGGATGGAGGTGTGCAGTTAGTTTGTTTGACTGTGCTTTATCCACTGTGTCGATCCAGTCCATGTGCGCCATTTTTCTTTTTATTTTTTCTGGGTTTCCGATTAGTTCAGCTTCAGTGCAGGCTATTTTCTTCAATTTTGCTGTCTGCATTAGCAACCATTTTGTTAGGCTATGTAAACGGCCAGTAGAGAGTTCTGAAGCTATCAATTTGAATATTGGAAGCCTATCTGGAAGGATGATTTTTCTGTAGGTTTGCATAGCATTTTGTTCCACCACTCCCAGTAAAGATTGAAGGCCTAAGTCACGCCTGATGTTAGCTATGGCCGCCGAGTTTGGTAAGCCCAAAACAGATCGCCATAGTAAGCCTTCAATTTTTGGCCAGATTGAAGTTGGCATTGACAGGGTTGCGCCCATTCCATAAACCAGCGCCGGGACAACTTTGCCCGCATAAAATTGGATTAGTGGCTCCATTGAGAATTTACCATACTTCTTGTCAATTGATCTCTTTTTGCAGGCATTAAAGTCCAACCCGCTAAGGTACCTTGGTGCTAATTACGGCACCGTAATTTACAGTGCCGTAATTAGCGCCTTCCCTATTCCCATTGAGCCCTATGGGCCAAAAATGGGAATGGGGAAGGGGCCATGGTGAATGGGGATTTACCGCCCCGCCAACCTTGGAATGGGGTGGTAAATCCACCATCCACAATGGCGGAATCCGGCTTGGACCATGGTTCTAATAGCACCAAGGTCCAACGCCAGGGTTGTAATGAGGCCCATAGTCGGGAATCAATCATCTTCCTTGATGTGGTAGTAAAAGTAAATCAACATGAAATAATTACTGAACTCCATCGGAAACCGATGAGCTCCAATATGCCACTATTAGCAAGCAGCAACCATCCTACTGCTTTGAAGTGGAGTATTCCATATGGCGAGTTTGTTAGAATTCAACACAACTGTTCAAATCTGGGCTGCTTCGATAAAGAATGTAGACAAACTGCAACAAACTTTAGGAAACAAAGATATCCAAAAGCCATATTGGAAAGAGCATATCTAAAGGCTTGAAATCTGAATCGTACAGAATTACTTTCAACAAATCGGGCTTTTGAAGAAACTTATCAAGAAAACGCTATTCGGCTCATCTTAATGTATGGCACACATTCCGGTGCCATATGCAAAATACTCCAGCGACATTGGAATGTGCTACGTTCGGATGAAGTTCTGGCATCACACCTAGGAGAAAGGATCAACATCATGTATAGAACGTCTTGTTCCATTAAAGATCTACTTGTTAGCAGCTATATGCCACCTGTAACTAAAACACCAAATACCGGTACATAGCTAACCGGAAACGGAAATGGTTTCTTTAAGTGTTCAAAGTGTAAAGCCTGCCAATACGCCATGAACAGTACCACCTACACCCATCCAGTATTGGGCCGTACGGTGGAATTAAAGGCAAGAATTACATGCAATACGGAATCTGTAGTATATGCCCTCATGTGCTTGTGAAAGTTATGGTACATTGGAAGCACTATTGGAAAGTTAAAATTGAGAATTCGCCAGCACATGAGAGCAATTAAGAACTTCGATGTTGCATATCCAATGGCAGTACACTTTAAAGAAGCCCATGGAGGCAAAATTGAAAGTTTCAGATTCTTCGGTGTACATCATGTGAAAGAAAACCCCAGAGGGGGTAACCGAGAATTGGAACTTCAACAAATGGAAACTAGAATTATTCTAGATTTTGAAACTAAAAAGCCAAAGGGACACAATTTGGATGAAGAATTGTACACGTTTTTAGGAACTTAAAATGGACATACAAGTCTGAAGCAAGTATGGCTGTTTCTAACATCTTTTTTTCCCAACAGATCTCTATTTGTATCAACATATAGCATGGCTCAGAATCATCAAAAAAGCAAATAAAAAAGGAAAAAAGTGTGTTCCATCATCAAATAGCAAATTGATGCTGATGTAATTGTCAGAATTTTTGTTTACAGTCTGGTTGTAGTTTCACGTCAGAATTCACAAAAATGGCAGGTGCCATATTTTGTTTTTATTGGTGATTAGGTGGTAAAGCACAGCCTTGTGTGGGTTCCTTATCTTGAATCCTTTAGTGTTGCGTAAAAAGTGTCATGACATACATCCATGTGGTGGAGAAATGTAATGCTGTTGATAGTTGGGATCCTGAGTATAAATATAAAACCATTGTCTAAATTTTAAGGCAAGCTAAGTCTATTCTATATGATATTTGCTATAGATAAGCACAATGACATAGAGTATCCCATCTTAACACAAACCTTTAATGCAGTGACAATGATTATGCATGATGCATTGTATGATATATAATTTAAAAGAAGGCACTAAGCACTTTTACATTCAGAAAAGAACAAATATTGACAGCTATGTTTTTATATTTATGCACTAAGCATTTTAAACTTGTAAGCGGAATATGAATTGCTGCTATGTTTTTGCTAACAAATTATGCACCTTCTTATACACTATGCACTTTATCAACGAAATAGTGATTGTCGCTGTTATGGATGCACTAAGCACCGTACAATGTTAATGAAAACAAGAACAGTATTGTTTACCTTTTTTTAAATGCATTTAGCACTTTATGATCATAATATCGAAAAAAACTGCTGTTTTGGTTTTATTTATGAATAAAGCATTTCTCAAGCGCTACATATTTTAATTGAATGTACAATAATTATTGTAGTCATGGCGTTGATGTATTTTAGCAACACACATGTAATTGTGCCTTTCTGTAAAACCGTATTTTCTACACAGGAAAATAGCCTCTGAAAATGGCTAATTATATTTGCCACTGAGAAAATATGCCATATTTAAACACATACAAGCGCACCAGTATTGGCTAGACAACTAGCTCAAAATGGCCACCATGGTATTTGTGTGTAGAACGTGGAGAAAAGAGGAAATAGAAATAGAAACATTTGTATGTGAAGAAGCAGCGAGCACGCCGCGAGACGCGTCATACGAGCGCTCTCCTTTTATAACAATTTTTTAATGGTTTAATAATTAAATAACATTTTGGATATTACGAGAGGAAAACAACCGAGTCAGGCTGGTTCTTGAAGCTTCAGCGCAGCACAGACATATGGATCGATTGGAATGCAGGTCCTCCTTTGGGGTGCCGGAGGTCCGGCTGTTGTCCCCTTTGTTCAAATATATATATATATATATTCAGTAAAAATACTTTGTTAAAGGGACGTTATGGTTACATTGCGCTACTAAAAACCTATGAAATTCAGTGAAAAAACTTTGTTAAAGGGACGTTATGGTTCAAAGTAAAACCGAAAAACCCCTGAAATTTGGCAGTTATGGTAACATAAGCAACCATAACTCGCGCCACTGTGCACTGCTAACACTAACACCTAGGACATCAAAGATGACATCACAAATGTCATTGATGACATCACTGATGACATCACATGTGCATTTACTTTTCATAAAAACTCTGTACAAGGGATTCTTATAATGCTGACCAAAAACTGTCAAGGATCATTGGGATAAATATCATGAGCTAATTAGTGCATTAAGCAATGCATTGATATAAATAGCATTCTATTATGAAGTTCTATCCAGTATGCTAAGCTACTCATGCAGAAACATAGGCAGTGTGTTCAGCATACATGACGAAGGTGCCATATTCATAATCTTGCCATGTTGAATACTGAAAGGATAACTGCTTTCTTATTAGAGTTTTGTGTACTGTGAAACATGTAATAAGTAGATAATAAAACCCACTTATTACATAATTATTACAGACAAAACACAAAGAGACAACAACACATACAAATATGAGTATATACAGGGATAGTGAAGTAAACAAAAAAACAGAAGTAGTAGCAGAAAGAGTTCATAACCTAACTGATTGTCTTTATGCAGAGAAACTATTGCTCTGTTTCAAAGCTGCTAGTTACCATATGTATGTGTATCACATGATGTGACTGCACCTAAAGGAAAGGAGAGTGAGTATATGTATACAAATATGAGCATATACAGGGAAGGTAGAGTAATAAAAATAAAACTATGATAAAGTGCTGATAACCCTAATGATTATCTTCATGCAGAGAAAGGATTGCTCTCTTTCAAGCCTGTGTCTTCGACTATGTATATGTTTCATATGATGTGACTTGACCCTAAATCTACAAATATAGTACCTTTTCAATTTTTACTTCCTGACTGTTACTGAAGAAAACTATGTGGCTTTGATATGTCAGTAAAGGATAAAAAGGGAGAGCCAGCCATGTGATGTTATCAGTGATGTCATCAATGACATTTGTGATGTCATCTTTGATGTCCTGGGTGTTAGTGTTAGCAGTGCACGGTGGCGCGAGTTATGGTTGCTTATGTTACCATAACTGCCGAAAACCATAACGTCCCTTTAACAAAGTTTTTTTACTGAATTTCATAGGTTTTTAGTAGCGCAACTTAACCATAACGTCCCTTTAACAAAGTTTTTTCACTGAATTTCATAGGTTTTAAGTAGCACAAAATAACCATAATATCCCTGACTTCATATACATGTAACATAGAACATACTAACCCCCTCGTAGTGATTTTCATGTCTGCGGTCTACCGCCATGTCCGCGGACTACCGCCATGTCCGCGGACATATCGAAAATCTGTAGGTGGTGAATGTAAATTTAAATAGTGTGCCCCATTTCTCCTTTGAAGTTGGCTCTGAAAAGAGCCGTTTTTTTTTTTTTACAGATGCTTGACAGACACCTGTTATTTTGTATTTTTTTTCTTGTTTTTTTTTCTTACTTTACTCCTAAAATCTTCACATAACCTTCTCCAAAGCAACTCTTACATTCCAAAATAGAAAGACATTTCCCGTAAAAGATAAAGAAATGCCATCTTCTTTAAAATTAACAGCATTACTGGCATCAATATTCTCATTGTTACAGAAGAACATACCAGCTCTAAGCATGAAGGCACACATGCCTCGGTTGATGACACACCTAGCAATGTTTTGCTGAGGACAAAAAACTGAACTATTGGCCCATATTGCCCTAGGTAGTAATCCATAAAAAATTACTTTCGCATTTGGAAGGATCTTCATTATGGCTTGAACCAAGCGTTCCAAATCAGCCAACAAAGTAGGGGCACTGACGTTACCAAAATGGAAAGCACCATAGTGCAAAACTACCACATGCGGACTGTTCATCGTGGCCATATCCTCACAAACTTGTACAATTCCCTGTACATTGCAATCAGGCACAGTGCTCAACACCACCTCCACTCCTTTCACATCAAAGTTCTTTGCAACATGCCTGCATTGAGCGTACTGTTGTAAACCATACACAAACATATCTCCAAGCACCAACACCCTGACTTTCTCTACTTCTGCCATCTTCACCACACACAGTCTCTTTCAACACAAATCCACAACCTTGACATCTGATTGGCTGATCCGTACAGTCTTCTTTCCATGTTGGATTTCCTGGAAAAACCCGGATGTAGCACGCCCTGTCCACGAACAGCCGTGGTGTCCGCGGACGGCGTCCACTTTACTCTCTGTGCCATTCCCTCATTGCATACAGCTAAGCAATCACACAATACGAATAACGTCCTCAGAACACCCCCATTTTGTGAATTTTCGAACATTTCAGGACAATTATCATTTCATTATTCAACATATTAACATTACAAATATTATACTTTCATCTTGTACTCTGCACACAATGCTATGTTTCTCCATTAGTAGCTCAGTATACTAGATAGAATCCTATAATACAATGCTATTTATATCAATGCATCGTTCAAAGCACTAATAACGGTATGATATTTATTGCAATATCCTTGACACTTTTTTCGCAACATTATAATAAAAATCCCTAGTACACAAATTCCATCAAAAGTACATACACATGTGATGTCATCAGTGATTTCATCAATGACATTTGCGATGTCATCTTTGATGTCCTGGGTGTTAGTCTTAGCAGTGCCCGGTGGTGGCGCGAGTTATCTTTCATAGCTTAACATAACTTGCGATTTTCAGGGGTCTTTTTGCTGTACTTAGAACCATAACGTCCCTTAAACAAACTTTTTTTAATATCACGCAAACAATATACAAACATGGCATGCAAAAACCAACTTCTCACAGACGGCTTTACACAGAATGTTGCAAAGTAAGAATTTATGCTCGTTCACAGTGAAGGTCAGCTGCTTCCATTTTTTTCTCGGGCCCCGGAGAGGCTCACGAAGCGGACTATAAGGTTGCATTGTGTTTTGACCTTGACAGACAGAGATTGTGATGAAAGACTTCTCTTGAAGGAGTGTTGCTAAAACGTAAGAGAAGATAAGGATGAAATTTCTGAAACGAAACAACTTTTATATATTATATCACTATGCGAAAGATCGTTCGCACACGCAGAGTCGTATTTTGGGACTGCACTACTCGTAGACAATGGAAATTGCAATTGTAATGTAAGTAACCCTTTAGATTATTTTATACCAAATATAATTACAATAGCGTAGCATTAAAGACTGGTCAAGTTGTTGTTGTTCGTTGAAAGTGGCATAATGTTTTCTACCGCACACTATCACCGCCGAATTGATCCCCTGTCGTTTAGAGGGCTCTGAAAAAGGCAGACGACACAGGGTTGGTTAATAGAAATAATTTAACCGGTCTATAGGCGGTCAACCGCTCTACTCACTGTGCCACTTCACTGTAGCCTGTCAAGTGACACAGCGAGTACAACGCTCGCTTTGACATCCGTGCACAGCTTGCTAACGCAAGTTCGAATCCCGGCAAGGCCAAACTCAGCTTTTCATCCTTCCGTGGTCGATAAATGAGCACCACACACCATGGTTAATAATAAGCACCGCTTAGATACCTCACGGTTCTTAGCGCTATATGAATGGGAAAATATTATTATTTTATTATTAACATACTCCATTGCACTATCTTCGATAGCAAATAGTTTCACGCCCTAATAAATAAAATGATGATTTTTAATGAAGATCGGCTGGTGAGACTAATTTATGTTTTTTAAAACAGGTATGTGGCCCCATTTTGCCTATGTCACGATTTACAGACTCCAGCGGATGGGGTCTTCAACTGCCAGGCGCAGGTCCAAATATGCAACTTCATGACCCTCACCATTTTATGGGACAATCGCCAAGGACCATTATGCCCTTATGCAGTACTAGTGGCTACAAACAACATACCAACCAATAGGTTGGTCAAATGTGTCGGGGGGGGAAATTCTGCTGGGGTCGGCCGGGCCGTCCGCAGACCTCCGGGCAGGGAGGCCCCAACTCCTCCCGTATATCCCAAAAGAGATAGAGTATGAGACACACGCAAGAAGCAAGGTGACTCTGCTGTTTATTAGACAAAACGGCAGGGATGGGTCAAGGACCGTACGCGTCCGTCCTGACACACACACAATCGTGGGGCTCGCAGGCCCTTTTTACCTTAGTATGACGCACTACTTGCGTCATCTTACAAAGTTTAGTAAAAAACCTATTTCCACTCTGGATTGGTTACTTGAGTGGTAGGGTTAGTATAGCGCACATATAGAGAACGGTGTTAGTGGCTGAGGGTTAGTCAGGTGGTATACCTGGGCTGTCTCTTCAATTTGATACATGAAAATTGTTACATGAAGACCTCTGAGGATTGGTCAATGTTAATGGCGTCAGTGATAAGAGCCCCATGTTCTGATTGGTCCGCTCGCGAGCCTCCCAGTCTGGGACTATCGCTGTTCTCAGCTCGCAGTGCACCTGTAATTTGCAACAATGTTTTAATATGGGTAGGTGTAAACAATGTGAGGATTTATTCATATGTTGGGAGGTCGACTACTCCCACTGCTGCAAATGTCCAATGAGTCTTTTAATTGTATCTGCCTGTGTCTTCAAACGTGGGATTCAGGTGTCTCCTTCCTCCTTGGCTTGGCATCTTGTCAGGGTTGGCTTTGTCACGTGAGGTCGGACCGTGTTTGAGGCAGAATTCAACATAATTAATATTGTTTTTCCTACTGTGTGCCTGGTTTATCTTGCAGGTGCGACCTTGGCGTTGGCTTGCAGCGTGCGAGATTGCAACATCGTGCCCTTGGCAGTATGCTTTCGCCGGGCTCATTTTGCAGGGTCAGCAACCCAGTTCTTGCTCATTCAATGTTCATGGAAGCTTTTGTTTGCGGCCTACTTGGGCCTGGTGCATAGGTGGAACCGTTTGATGCAGAGCGCTTTAGGTTACGGTATCATATTGCTTTATCCTCAGTATTGTGTCCCCGTTATATTCTTCATTATGGTACATGGCTCTTAGAAGAAGCGTGAGCAAGCCTTTTTAGATAAGTTCATGATGCGTCTTGCGTTTCTGCATTTTGAGAGCCTATGTGGAAAATAATAAAGATGCACGTCCGTGAGTATGTCTGTCACCTACGTCATAGCACTGAGTATATTCTTCGTGTGGATTGGTGTGGGAGTGTCCGGTGTGTATATTTGCACAGGTGTGCTGACCGTGGCTAGGTCGTCATGGCATCTCTAACGACGTGTAGGTTTAGTCGAGTTGATCCATGCCGCAGGTGTCGGCATGGGCAGGGTGGGCTGATGGGCAGGTAGATGGGCACATCCGTATGTTCCTGTACCAGGGTATTTGGTCGTCTGGTAGATAGGCAAACTCCTCTCGTGGAGGGTGTCTAGGCCGTGATCCTCTAGGCCAAGCGCGAGGGGGGAAGGGCGGGAGCCTGGTCTTCCATTCTCCCACTTCAAATGGCTAGTTGTTGGAGCAACCTTCCGATTATCAGAGCGACCATTTACTGCTTTTATCATAAACCAACAGCCTATCTACCGCAAAGGAACAATGCGTGTCTCAAAATAAACTTTTGCTGATCGACAGTAGAGACAATAGCAAATCGCTGAATATTCACTAAACATTTCATGTGAAATAAATGTACTTTACCAAATGTACAATCCTGCTGTTTACTTTTAAACCACAGTTTCATATCCCGAATTGTGGAGCACTGAGTTGTAAGCTGATCTAACACCCTCTGTACCGCAAAGGAACATCGCGTGCCTCAACATGAACTTTTGCGGATCGACAACAAAGACAAATGCAAATTGCTGAATATTCTCTAAACATTTGATGTTAAATAAATGTACTTAACAAAATTTACAATCTTGCTGTTTGCTTTTAAATCACTGTTTCATATTCCGAATTGTGGCGCGCTGTGTTGTGACATAATATGTGTTGTCTTCCGGGTTCTGTGTAAAGTCACTTAGGACTGCAGAGGACTGGGCGCATTTGATGACGCACCCTGTAACGTCACGGAGAGAGGCGGGGAATATCAATGCTTTGATAATATCAGGCTTAGGGGCGGGAGATATGATTTAGTGTCGCAAAAGCAAGTCAGCCAGGTCAATAGCACCAGCCATAGGATTATCACATAATGTGGGCGCACACCAGCCGGATTTATCGTTTCTTTAGTGGACAAAAAGTCGGTTGACGCCCATAGGAAATTGTACTATTAGCAGACAAAAGGAGTGGTCTTAAAACACTTTTACCCTGACAACGAACAATACAAACAACGTTCTCAGAACACCCCCATTTTGTGTAATCGCAACCATTTCGGGACACCGCGAGTGTTCTTAGAACACATTCAACTAGACAGATTACAATACGGATAGCGTCCTGAGGACACCCCCAGTTTGTGTATTTACGAACAATTAAGTACACCGCGAGTGTTCATAGCTCATTTTTACCTTCCTTGCGAACAAAAATGACACATACTCCGTCCTCTAAACACCCCACCATTTAGTTTATTTACAAAATGTCAGAACAGCCGTGTTCTGCGCAGACAAATCGAACGCAACAAAAACGTCTAGCACATAAAAAAACAAAACATTGAACCTATCTCATACTCCCCCACCCTCCCCAAACACTCTTACACACCAACACACGGCACTAAATACAATTTTTTATCCACGTTTCACCGCGCTGTACGCGGTCGACAGCGAATACAAGATGGCGGGCGCCACAGAAAATCTGACACGCTCCACGCCCCTCGCCATCCAATCAGAGAACACGTCGCATGTCCACGGACATGATGCAAGGCCATGGGCCAATCGGGGTGCTGTCCGCGGAGCGAACAGGGAAGCCCGTCCGCGAAGCGAACACAGATATCACTAATTTTTTTGCCTTACGTTTTGGTCATTTTATAAAAAACTTCTGGACGGATTTACACCAAATTTGCAAAAGCTTGCTTTTGGGACCAAGCCCCCGCTTGGTGTAAATCCGTCCAGAGGTTTGGCCTGTGGCCATGCGCAAAGTTTTTTCCCATTATGTCTATGGGAGAAAAAAAAGTTTTGGGACCCCCCCTATAACTTTGCCCTCCCTGGATGAATCCTCACCAAACTTTGCAAAAAAATTCAGAGTGACCCAAATACTCTTTTTGCAAAATATGGTGAGGATTCGTCCAGGGAGAGTGAAGTTATAAGCCGCCCAAAAAGTGCTCTTCCTATGGAAACACCAACTTAACCATAACTACATGGTATATATATTTATATATATATATATTCAGTGAAAAAACTTTGTTAAAGGGACGTTATGGTTAGGTTGCGCTACTAAAAACCTATGAAATTCAGTGAAAAAACTTTGTTAAAGGGACGTTATGGTTCCAAGTAAAACCGAAAAACCCTTGAAATTCGCCAGTTATGGTAAGCTAAGCAACCATAACTCGCGCCACCACCGTGCACTGCTAAGACTAACACCCAGGACATCAAAGATGACATCACAAATGTCATTGATGACATCACTGATGACATCACATGTGTATGTACTTTTCATGAAATATGTGTACAAGGGATTCTTATTATAATGTTGCGAAACAAGTGGCAAGGATCATTGCAATAAATATCATACCCTAATTAGTGCATTGAACGATGCATTGATATAAATAGCATTCTCTTATGGGGTTCTATCTAGTATACTAAGCTACTCATACAGAAACGTAACATTGTGTGCAGTGTACAAGATGAAAGTATAATATTCGTAATGTTAATATGTTGAATAATGAAATGATAATTGTTTTCTTAATAGATTTTTGTGTACTGTGAAATATGTAATAAGTAGATTATAAAACACATGTATTACATAATTGCATTACTATAGACAAAACACAAAGACACAAGAACACATACCAATATTGGTATATACAGGGAAAGTGAAGTTAGCAAAAAAGCACAAGTAGTAGCAGAAACAATTCATAACTTAACTGATTATTTTCATGCAAATAAATGATTACTCTGTTTCAAAGCTGCTATTTACTCTAGGTATATGTATCACTTGATGTGATTGGACCCTAAGAAAAGTACTGTGAGTACAATGTATAGAAATATGACCATATACAGGGAAAATACAGCCATAAAAAAAAAACAACAGAACTATCAGAAAGTGCTCATAAGTCTATTGATTATCTTTATGCACAAAAAGGATTGCTGTCTTTCAAGCTTGTGTCTTCCCGTATGTATATGTTTCATATGATGTGACTGGACTCTAAGGAAATTACTGTAAGAACCTACTTGAAGAATACGTCTACAAATAAAATAAAATGTTTAATTTCTGACTGTTACTGAAGAAAACCATGTGGCCTAGATATGTCAGCAAAAGAAAAAGGTGTGAGCCAGACATGTGATGTCATCAGTGATGTCATGAAATGTTTGTAAAAAAAAAAAATTAAAGTGTCCTAAAGAACACTATATCTGTCCGTAGTGTTCGCTAGCAAGTTCAAACTGTTCTAAGAACACACGCGGTGTCCTGAATTGTTCGTAATTAAACGAAAATGGAGGTTTCTTAAAGAACACTATACCTGTCCGTACTGTTCACTAGCAAGTTGAAAATATTCTAAGAACCCAATTGGTGTCCTGAAATGTTCGTACATAAACGAAATTGAACGTGTCCTGAAGAACACTATATCTGTCCTTACTGTTCGCTAGCAAATTTAAACTGTTCTAAGAACACACGCAGTGTCCTGAAATGTTAGTTTCACGTGTGTTGCATTTTTAATTAGTTCAGGACCCGAACAGTGTACGTAGAACATCAACGCGCTAGCCAATCTCCGTGCATTTGGTGTCCTGCGGACATGCGCTTCCTTAGCGGACTTGTTCGCGAATGGATCATATGACTGCGCCCACGCTGATTGCGTGTTCTGAATGCGGACACTGTTGGGGTCCCCGAACAAATTAAAAGTTCATTTTCAATTAATCTATAATATTTTTCAATAAAATCTCACCATGGCACAAGTCCCACATAGTAATCCTGTATTTCTACATACCTTTTGAAACTTTTCAAACTTTTTTTTGTGTTCGATCTGTCCGCGGACAGCGCGCATGTTCGCGAACCGCACACAAGCACCCCTATAAAAGACCACGCCCTAGAGCTTATTCTCATTGTGTTTCTGGCTATTCTTCAGAGCACAGCTATTTCTCCAGCAACTTGATGATTACACCATCAAGATGGCATCCCTGGCTGCAGAACTGCTACCTGGTGCTGCACCTGCTTCAGCACCAGCCCCACCCCCTCCACCACCACCACCTCCCCAAGGGCCTGAAGAGGGGAACAGGAGTGAGGATGCAGAGGAGGAAGAAGAGGATGATGAGAATGAGGTAGAGGAAAACACTACTACCCACACTAGGCGTGAGTCTTGGGTGTGGCGGTTATTTACCATTCATGGTAATGTTCCTAAGGCTCGTGCAAACCGTGTTACCTGCAATGAGTGCAAAATGATACTCAGTCGTGGGAAGCACGGTAAGTACAGCTTTGGGACCACTACTATGAAGCGACACCTGAGGTCATTTTACTCTGGGGCTATTCGCAGGGTTGTACCTTGCGAAGAACGTAGCAGGTTGATTTCCTCTACTTCATCCTCTGTTTCTGATCCTGTCACCACAAGGACCACCTTTGTGGGACAGCCTCACAGCCCATACAGAATGCTGATGACCCTTACCTTTTGAGGGTCACAGTTGTATGTATGCACTGTGACACAGTACTCTGCAGGGGGGAGCGACTTCGTAGTGCTTTTGAGACTATCGTCTCAGAGCACGAGAAGATCTGCTCACTACCCAAATAAAACCCACTCTACATCTTTCTCTCTCATCTCGCCCTTTCTTATCCCTGTGGTTGGTGTCCCCCCCTTTACCTTCCTTTCCCCTCCTCTCCTAGTGTGTCGTGTATAAAAAACCAAAAAAATACAAAATATCAAAAATCAAAAAAAAATAAGGCTCTTTTCGGACAGTTCGCGAACATTTAAAAAATTGGGTTGCTACCCCATCACAAACATTGCAATTTTCTCTGGGAAGAAGTGGTGGCTCTGAAAAGAGCTTTGGGTGGTGTTTGTAAGTCAAACATTATAAATGCTTAACACCTACTTCAAAATGGTTGTTGTAATTCCAAAAAAGGTTGCAATGCATTTTGTACATTTCTCAGAAAAATCTGATTGCCAGCATAAGTAAGATGGACTCCATCTCTGCGAAAAATGTATGTACTACGAAACATAATATGTTCATTGTGAAAAGAGGACATGCCAAAATCTCTTAGAAAGACACAAACAGCCTTATTAACATTGCGCCTTGCTTTTTCCATTTGTGGACCAAATGAAGAAGAACGAAGCCACATTTATCTCTGCGCAAACCGTGAAAATATCACTTGAGAATTAGGAAACATGTCCATAACCTTCCCAAGTCCTTCTTTCATAGCAAATTGCAAAGAAAATCCAGTCACATGTCCTAACCTGTCCCGTCCACAATGAATTACAATTATGTCTGGATGTTGCTCTGTCTCCAAAGTAGCACAGAGAGGTAGCAAGTCCAACCACTTCATTCCACGTACTCCATGCCAGTGTACTTCCACATGTGGGAATCCAAGATCTACAGCTACTCCACAGCTTTCTGCATGCACATACAACCAATGTATTCACAAATCTCCCAAAATCCAAACAATCTGTTTTCTGAAACACACAGTCATAGCTATCTTTTGTTCTCTCAGCAAAAAGAGTATCTGAGAAACTCGCTCCTGGCACAACACACCCACTGAACTTTCCTGACCAATCCCTTTCAGTGCTTATTCTCATTTGCATGACTTCTGAACCCAAAAATCCCCGGATGTAACTCCTGATGTCATATCATAACATGAACAGCTCTTCTACCATTTCCACTTCACTCTCTCTGCCATTCCCTCATTGGATGTAGCTAAAAAATCACATGACCATTCACCAATCACATTCAATACCTCTAGATCTAACTGCATCATCATAGATCAGCACTGCAAATGTACTGTGAATCTCTCTGAGTACAAGTGTCATATCATTGGCAAGCACCATCTACCAGAAATACTGTACAAGTCTCCAAGATTTCTACTTGCAGCCCCATGCATATCCATATGCATGAACACAAACTTCAGGTATGCATATTTTCTGTACAGTAGATGAACACATTTTCAAACAGACTTTTAGCTTGTATAATCTGTAAAATGAATTTACTGTATTTTTTTCAATTTCCTAAAATCAACTATCACTTATAAACCTTTATACTATTACTTTCTTTATACACAGACACTAAAATCATGTTAAATTAACATTTTTTAAATGAAATATATAGACTACATATATTCAAACAAAATTGCATGCAAGCACAATCTATGTTTAAATCTTTAAAAAAATACTTATACAATTTCATATTTTTTTGTTTTTATTTATTTATTTACTTAATTACTTTAATTTGGACATGACATTGAGGCGCTATTACCTAGAACAGCTTACTTACAGAAATAGTGGGATTCACTGGTATATTATAAATTTCACAAGACGTAGTAAAGATATTTTTTTTCCTACAGTGAGTCATTCAATACAATTTGTTCATTAAGAACATATCATATGTACTGAACTGATGCAATGTATCTTATGTAAATAAATTAGTTTAATGGTTTTAAAGAAGGCACTGAGGATTTCAATTAAAAAAATCAATATCTAAATTAAAAACAGCGCTATATACAAACAAAGTTACTAATTTGAAGCTTTTACAATTGCAGTGAAGACCAGTCTCCTGAAAAGAAGCAGCCGAATTCGAAGAACAAAGAAGAACTAAGAAGTTTCCTGTTAATTTAAGAAAAAAAGTAAGTAGAATATCACCATAATATTTGTATTATTATTCAAACATACTATAACTTTAATACAAGCTATTTTGGTGCCTAAAAATAGAGATTGTGTACCATTTTGTCCAAAAATCTCCATGTCTTAAACAGCGATTTACAGCCAGAATGGCCCACAAATTCCTATTTTTGGACACACAAATTACCCAAATGAACCGCTACAATTTTCATATTATAGAACAAACAACTGCTTTAATTGTATACATTAGATTTACTATTTGTACTTTTCCACACCACTAGCTTACTTTTTTTGTCATCTGAACCCCAGTTTAGTAACACATAAATGCAAGAATAGCTATCCCTACAAGTTGTAGTTCCCAATGCACAATCACACACCATTACATACATCTTTATCATCTTACTCAAACACTCATGCACACAGCACACATACATTCCAGAACACCCCAACCCATATCTTCTTTATTTTTTTCAACAGACCCTAAAGAATGCCTACCAAAAGTCAAGTCCATAGAAAACAACGCAAAAGTAGAGCAAATGAAAATAAAAGTGTCCAACATAAGCATCCATCTCTAGCAGAATTTGTAAAAAAAAGTTGAAACAAAACAGCTAATGCAGTCATTTAGTGAAACACAAGATGTTTCAAGTACAAAAACAAACCAAAAAACAATTAACAGAAAATCAGCTATCACTACAGATAAAACTACTTCTTCAAATTGTAATATAGTGCAAAGTAAGCATACCAATAAAAGTATTTTAGCCAAAATGTACCGTCACAAAGTCCTTCAAAATCTTATAAAAACAGGAGATAAATCAGGTTCAATGCTTAAAACCTATCGTAGGAAATTAATCTTAGAAGCGTTGATGGACAGTGAAATTCTTCTGAAAAGAAAGTTATTTATTTTACTGTTAAACAAAATGAAACCACTAACAAAACTAATAACTAAATTACAAAAAAGACTTCTCAATAAGTGAAATGTCAACAGAAAGAACTTCTTAAGTATCTGGGGAGGTGAATGGAATCACACTACGAGCACAGAACCATATTTTAATGAAGAAGCGTACAAACAAAATCAAACAAATACAATTGCCATACATAGCAGTGGTCGAGGTTATGAAAAAGTGAATAATACCATAATAGAACAAGAAGTACTCCTTACAAAAATATGCCCTGAAAACTTAGAATTACCCCTCCATTCAACTGAATCAGAACGTCTAGTGTACAAATGGACATGCACGTCAATGTGTAACATTCCCAAACAATGTTTCAAATCTTTACGCCAATTCCTCAATAAATATGTAAAAAGCAAAGTCAAAATCAAAATTAAATTACTGCAAAATATGGATACCTGTCCAGTGCGCAAGTACACAGGACTACAAGGACATTCATTGGCCTGCATTACATGACCTACTTGCAAAACCACTTTCCATGATATCAAAAGGATATCAACACATCATTCAAGTATAAGAAATCTAGTCTATAAACTGTATTATGCTAAAAGTCCTGCTTTAGCACTAGCAAAGTTAAATAACATCATTCTACATGGTACAGCAAAAGACCTACTTGAAGAAATTCACTATATCCAGAAAAAATATTTTGAAAGTGAAAGCCATTTACAGAATGAAATAGCTTTAAACCAATTAAGCAACAATTCTACACATGGCAACCTTTTGCTAAACACAGACAAAAAATAAATGCTAAAATTTAAAAGTACATCAGCTGAAGTACCAAACCATGTATGTGTATGTTGCCGTAGAACTTTTTATAAAAGTAACACAAAAACTGTAGACCTATCATACAAAATAGAAGACAATGAAGATTCTAAATTAGCTCTCTACCTTGTAGCAGAAAACAAATAGGAAATAACTGAGCCCTTAATACTTTGCAGTTAATGCACTACAAAACTTGACAACAACCAAACTCCTTCACGTGCTATCACAAATAATTTGGAATTATGCCCAGTACCAAAACCCCTACAACAACTTAATTTATATGAGAGCATCATAATTCAAACATTACACCCATTTCAAACAATGAAACGCCTTCAACCAAAAACATCAAAATTACCTCCCTCTGAATTGGTAAAAGGCATTCGTGGAAAAGTAGTTTATTTACCATTAGATCTAAAAGAAAATGTGCATACTCTAGGAGTTCAACGTCCAATGCAGCAATCTTTAATTATTTTAGTAAATGTAGTACCTACAAAAGACAAAAAAATATGGCAACAGCTGGTAGATTTATATAAAGTTAGACAAGCCTATAAATATCTTAAAGAGAATAATGAATATCACAAAGCAATTAATATTGAAGAAAACTTGAAAGATACAATTGAAATAATTCAAGAAACACAAGAAGCTGGTCAATTTGAGCTACTAGATCCTGCTACAATATCAAATACTTTAGACCATTATACAATTCATCCTTTGCACTGTAATGACACCGTAGAAGATGTACTGGAAATTTACCAAATGCGTCAAACAAAAGGATCGCCAATCAGCATATGGGAAAAAAGTATAGAAGCACATGCTTTTCCTCTACTCTTTCCTACTGGCAAAGGAAGAAGGTATGATGATAGACCTATTCAAATATCAGCTTCAGAATACCGCTCATTACGGATGTATTCTGAAGATCCCAGATTTAGACAAAATGTGGAATACATATTCCACCTACTCTTTGAAAGTGAACTAGCAACTTTATGTTACGGAGTTGCACACATATTAAAATCAGGATTGCACTTTCAAAATATGACAGCTACACAATTATTAGAAAAAGTGCAACAAAAAGATGAGGTTTTACAATCAAATATTACAAATCTATTAGCAAATATGCATGGTACTAAAGAGGACTGGTTTCGAAGTCATGGAGATGTACGTTGTATGATCAGAAACCTTGGCCCATCCACTTGGTTTGTTACATTAAGTTGTGCAGAATATGCATGGGAAGATTTACATGATTTCCTACGCATATCAAATAAAAACAAAACAAACATAGATATACTAACACCTGGAGAACTTTGTTCTTTGGATCCTGTTAATGTTTCAAGATATTTTCACCATCACTTCATTGCTCTGCTACATTTTATTTGTAATAAAACTGTTCCTCCCCTTCGAGAAGTGCAACACTTCTTTTGGAGAAAAGAATACCAAGCCAGAGGAGCACCACATATCCACATGCTTTTATGGATTAAAGATGCTCCTAAATTTGGTCAAGACAGTGATGCCACTGTTTTACAGTTTATTGAAAAATATGTCACTTGTGAAATTCCATCAGAAGCCACAAATAGTGATCTTCATGCACAAATGTTACAATTTCAAAGACACAAATGTGGAAAATATTGTCGTCGCAAATACAAAAACAAAGGGAAATACTACACCAAATGCTGATTTGATTTCCCTAGACCAGTTACAAATACAGGTCAAGTGAACAACCTCATGTCTTCAGTTAGACATAGTGTTAAAGGTAAGTCACCTAAAAATACATATTACATAAAAAGAAAAGAAGAAGAAAAATATATCAATGATTATAATGCAATCATTGCCCACTTATGGAATGCAAACATAGATGTGCAGTACATTGCAGACAATTCTACTGCAGTTGCATGATATGTCACAGCATACTTAACTAAAGCAGAAAAGACAGAGCTCCAAGACCTCTGGAATGACCTGTCATCAGATAAAACAGTATCTCAGAAAATATACAGCTTGGGCATAAAAATGCTCACCCATATAGAATGTGGATCATATGAAGCAGCTGATCATTTAACTGGTACTGCATTGTATGGTAAATCTGAAAATATAGTATGACTAAGTCTTGGTCTAGCTAAATCTAGAAAAAGAGTTCTAAAATCATATGAAGATATAGAAACAATAGCCAAGCATTATCCCAACAGCCAAAACATTTTAAAAAACAATTTATTGGACACATACTACCCAAACAGAAGTAATACTTTGGAAAACATGTGTCTATACCACATAGCCCAAAACTACAAATACAAAAATAATATGAAACCTGATGAAAAAAAAGGTAAATATAGAGTGACAAACTGTGAAGGCAGCTTAGTTAAACTCACTAAACCAAATTTAATTAATCATATCAAATTGTCATTAAAGACTCCTCAACATAAAGAAGTATATTACATGTCCCTGCTACAACTCGTCAAACCATGGAGAAAAGAAGAACAATTACTAGATAACTATGACTCATATGAGGATGCTTCCAAAGCAAATGAAAGCACTATAACTGATGTAAACTTTACACAGTACAAAAAAAGTTGCACAATGAACAGCAACACGAAGAAGAACTCCAAGCCCAACTAGATAAGGACACTCCTGACAGTAGTCAACCTTCTGTAACAGGAAGCCAAGAACCACTGGCAGAACCACTAATAATAAATGAGGCAGAATTAGCTATGATAGAAGTAGAAAACACCATGTGTCAGTATGAAGATAAGGAAGACTTAACTATGCTACAATCAAAACTAAACAATGAGCAAAGTAGCATTTTTCAAGAAGTAACAATACAAATTGCACATGGTGTAAAACATGAAAATAAAGAATGTTCCTGCCATAATTATGAACCTATACTACTGTACGTCAGTGGTGAAGCTGGTTCTGGCAAAACATTCCTAATCAAAATCATTAGTAAGTTCCTTCAACAATTGACAAACAACAAACTGTCAGCTGTTGTCACTGCCCCCACAGGTTTATCTGCCTACAACATAGGTGGTATTACATTACACTGATTACTACTATTACCAGTAGAACACCAGAACAAATTAGACTGTTACAAACTTTCTGCAGAAGCTTCAATGGAATTACGCAGAGTATTGAAACAAATGAAAATGCTATTAATAGATGAAGTGAGCATGGTCTCCAACCTCATGTTAGCTTTGATTCACCTCAGATTACAAGAAGTACTCAAAATAGACTATGAAGAGCTCTTTGCAGGAAAACACATTATTGTTTTTGGAGATCTGCTTCAATTAAGACCAGTAAAAGGTGACCCTTTTTTTAAAACATTAGGACACAAACTCTGCCGTAAAACTGTTGGCAGCATTGGAAATGTCAACCTTTGGCAACATTTCCAATACAGAGAATTAACAGAAAACATGCGGCAATTTGCAGATCTCACTTATGCCAACATTTTTAAAAGTATCAGAGTTGGTATACTTTCTAAAGAAGCAGAAGCAATATTGAAAACCCGGCACATTAATGCACCTAATGGCAATAATGCATGTGCTACAGATGTTATGGAACATTTAGCCCACAAAAATGTCAATTGTATGGCCTTAATGCCAACTCTTTCAAGCTGTTTCAAATTCAATGAAATCATGCTAAGTAAAGAAATGCAACCAATCATGGAAATTAGCGCCACAGACAAACTAGATGTACATGGTATGACACTACCCATGTGTGACCAAGCCACAACAAGTCTAAATAGTTTAGAAAAATCAATCTCAAACACAGCAGGCTTAGAAAAGATGTTAAAATTATCCTTAAATTGCAGAGTAATACTTAAATGTAACCTTGACGTGGACCAAGGACTAGTTAATGGAGCAATGGGTACAGTTGTTGGCTTTCAAACATACCCACGCGACAACAAAATTCAGTTTGTCAATATACTCTTTGAAAAAATTTCAGAAGTAAAAAGGATAGGACGCTCAACAGCTAGATTCCTTCTCTTCAAAGATATATATGTACGCAGAGAACAATTTTCTCTAACTCTTGCATACGCAGTCACGATTCATAAATCACAAGGTCTTACCCTATACAAAGCAATGATAGATATTGGTAACACAGTCTTTAAAGAAGGCATGAGCTATCTAGCACTATCACACTTATGTACACTTGACGGTCTATTTCTAATCAACTTTGATGCAAATAAAATAAACGCTGATATTCCTTGCATTTTAGAATACAATACACTTCGCTCACTATACACCCCCCACCTAAACACATATTCTGTTCCACTAAAAGTAAAAGGTTATAAAAGAAACATAAATCAAACAGAAATGCAACAGGATGTCACTGCAAATCCTCCAAAGAGTGTAAAAGAAACTAATACTTCATCAAGTACCACAACCAAAAAAGAATCAATTAGGGAAAGTAAACCAAGTACTTCTTTAAAGAAGGAAGACAAACTCCAAAAAAAGCAGTTAGATACAGAACTACCTGGACCATTTAAATTCTCAAATATAGTTGTGTAAATTGCTACACAAATGTAGCAATGAATATTCTATTTCAATTACCACCAATTGTTGACAACATTTACTTACACAGTACAGACTCATTGTGTTTGCAAATGTTAGTACTTCACAGAAATGCAGCAAACAATCCTGACAACACGTATAGTGTTTTTGGAATAAGACATTAATTGGACTACTGTGCTGGAATGGTGAAATTCACTATAAATTCACAGGAAGATTCACAAGAATTTCTAATGTACTTACTACAAGTACTGGAAAACAAAAACATACCTATAAATGAAATATTTCAGATTTCATACATGTGGAAACATACATGCACTCTCTGCAACAATGTGAAGAAATCCCCAATGAACGCTTCATATATATATCAATACCAAATTGTGAATCCATTCCATTTCAGCGACTTGTACAAAATGCAAACCATGGTAGATTATGCTCTACCTGCAATTCAGATAATCGCTCCACGTTAGTAATACAAACACATAGTAAATACATAATACTAATGCTTCTACGTTACAATGCAGATGGTACCAAAAACAACTGCAAGCTGACAGGATTCACACCTGGTCAAATGTCACTTGGTAAGAAAACATTCACAACAATAGGTATAATCTACCACGCAGGAGCCACAAGCAATTCAGGGCACTACACTGCACATATAAAAAAGAAATGTGGATGGTTTGAATGTAATGATAGTACCATTACTCTAAAGCAGAGATTACCAGGAAATCTTACAAACGCTTATTTGATGTTCTTAAAACCAAAATTTGATAACTAAACTGTATTTAAACCCTAAGTAAACTTGTGTTATAAAAATATAAACTGTTAGAATACTCCAAAAGCTATCTAACTGCTCAAAGATTCTACAACAACTAATAAGATAAATGAATACCACTAAATTAGACCAAAAAATACACAGTTAGAATATGCCAATTGGTATCTAGCTGTCCTAAAATTTAACAATATCCAAATAGATAAATCAATACCACTAAAATATATCAAAAAAATAGACAGTTAGAATACGCCAATTGGTATCTAACTGCTCCAAAATTTTATAATATCAAAACAAATAAATAATATGTTACTGCTCCAAAAAAATACAACAAGCCAAAGTATAAAGCATTAGCCAGAAACAACAAGTGAACACTGAAAACAAACAAACAAATAAACTGTAGCATAACAGAAAAAAGGTTTTTTTTAATCCGACATGGATTTTTTTTTTCTCCCACAGACCCAATGATTTTAGCAACAAATACAGAAACTGAGCAAATTGCACAGTACTGTGATTTGTAATCTACTAAATATGAGGGTCCAAAAAAAAAAAAGTATATTGATTATACAATGTAATAAGTCATTACAAAATACTAATACTAACATGCTATTTTCTTTTATCACAGAAATGAACAAGAAAAACATGGACTCCCGTTACTATACCAAACAGTAAGTATACAATAATAAGTAGAACCATAGCAGCATATCACATCCATAGTATCTAATACCTTTGTTCCTTATACGTTTGTTTTTTACCCAAAGTTATAAGCAAATATGAATGTGATATGCTGCGGTGGTTGTTGCCAGGGCATACAGTCTTGGGTGCATGGCCAAATGGCCATGCACCCAAGACTGTATGCCCTGGCAACAACCACCGCAGCATATCACATCCATAGAGTCAAACATTTCAACTATGGTCTATGGAAACTTTTAATGTCCGCGGACATTATGAGTGTTCTTAGAACACTTTCAACTTGCCAGCGAACAATACGGACAGCGTTTTCAGTACACCCCCTACGAACATTTCAGAACAACGCAATAGTTCTTAGAACACTTTCAAGTTGACAACGAACAATACGGACAGTGTCCTCAGGACACCCCCATTTTGTTTATTTGTGAACATTTCAGGACACCGCGAGTGTTCTTAGAACACATTCAACTTGACAACGAACAATACGGACAGTGTCCTCAGAACACCCCCATTTTGTTTATTGGCGAACATTTCAGGACACCATGAGTGTTCTAAGAACACATTCAGCTTGACAGAGAACAATACGGACAGCGTCCTCAGGACACCCCCATTTTGTTTATTTGCAAACATTTCAGGACACTGCGAGTGTTCTTAGAACACATTCAACTTGCCAGCGCGCAATACGGGCTACGCCTTCAGGACACCCCCTACGAACATTCCAGGACACCGGGAGTGTTCTTAGAAACGTCTTCAGAACACCCCCATTTTGTTTATTTGTGAACATTTCAGGACACCGCGAGTGTTCTTAGAACACATTCAACTTGACAGAGAACAATACGGACAGCGTCCTCAGGACACCCCCCACGAACATTCCCCGGACACCGCGAGTGTCCTTAGAAGCGTCTTCAGAACACCACCATCTTGTTTATTTGCGAACATTTCAGGACACCGCGAGTGTTCTTAGAACACATTCAACTTGACAACGAACAATACGGACAGTGTCCTCAGAACACCCCCATTTCGTTTATTTGCGAACATTTCAGGACACTGCGAGTGTTCTTAGAACACATTCAACTTGCCAGCGAACAATACGGACTACGCCTTCAGGACACCCCCTACGCACATTCCCGGACACCGGGAGTGTTCTTAGATACATCTTCAGAACACCCCCATTTTGTTTATTTGCGAACATTTCAGGACACCGCGAGTGTTCTTAGAACACATTCAACTTGACAGAGAACAATACGGACAGCGTCTTCAGGACACCCCCTACGAACATTCCCCGGACACCGCGAGTGTTCTTAGAACCGTCTTCAGAACACCACCATCTTGTTTATTTGCGAACATTTGAGGACACCGCGAGTGTTCGTAGAACACATTCAACTTGATCTAACAATATCTAAATAGATAAATCAAAACCACTAAAATATATTAAAACAATAGACAGTTAGAATACGCCAATTGGTATCTAACTGCTCCAAAATTTTATAATATCAAAACAAATGAAGAATCTGTTACTGCTCCAAAAAAAATACAACAAAGCAAAGTATAAAGCATTAGCCAGAAACAACAAGTGAACACTGAAAACAAACAAACAAATAAACTGTAGCATAACAGAAAAATTGTTTTTTTTCTCCCACAGACCCAATGATTTTAGCAACAAATACAGAAACTGAGAAAATTGCACAGTACTCTGATTTGTACTCTACTAAATATGAGGGTCGACAAAAAATAAAAGTATATTGCTTATACAATGTAATAAGTCATTACAAAATACTAATAATAACATGCTATTTTCTTTTATCACAGAAATGAAGAAGAAAAACATGGACTCCCATTACTAGACCAAACAGTAAGTATACAATAATAAGGACAACCATAGCAGCATATCACAGCCATAGTATCTAATACCTTTGTTCCTTATACATTTGTTTTTCACCCAAAGTTATAAGCAAATATGAATGTGATATGCTGCAGTGGTTGTTGCCAGGGCATACAGTCTTGGGTGCATGGCCAAATGGCCATGCACCCAAGACTGTATGCCCTGGCAACAACCACCGCAGCATATCACATCCATAGAGTCAAACATTTCAACTATGATCTATGGGAAACTTTTAATGTCCGCGAACAATGTGAGTGTTCTTAGAACACTTTGAACTTGCCAGCGAACAATACGGACACCGTTTTCAGGATACCCCCTACGAACATTCCAGGACACCGGGAGTGTTCTCAAAAACGTCTTCAGAACACCCCCATTTTGTTTATTTGCGAACATTTCAGGACACCGCGGGTGTTCTTAGAACACATTCAACTTGACATAGAACAATACGCACAGCGTCCTCAGGACACCCCCTACGAACACTCCCTGGACACCGCGAGTGTTCTTAGAAGCGTCTTCAGAACACCACCATCTTGTTTATTTGCGAACATTTCAGGACAGCACGAGTGTTCTTAGGACACATTCAACTTGACAGAGAACAATACGGACAGTGTCCTCAGGACACCCCCTACGAACATTCCAGGACACCGGGAGTGTTCTTAGAAGCGTCTTCAGAACACTCCCATTTTGTTTATTTGCGAACATTCCAGGACACCGCGAGTGTTCTTAGGACACATTCAACTTGACAGAGAACAACATGGACAGGGTCCTCAGGACACCCCCTACGAACACTCCCCGGACACCGCAAGTGTTCTTAGAAGCGTCTTCAGAACACCCCCATTTTGTTTATTTGCGAACATTTCAGGACACCGCGGGTGTTCTTAGAACACATTCAACTTGACAGAGAACAATACGGACAGCGTCCTCAGGACACCCACTACGAACATTTCAGGACACCGGGAGTGTTCTCAAAAACATCTTCAGAACACCCCGATTTTGTTTATTTGCGAACATTTCAGGACACCGCGGGTGTTCTTAGAACACATTCAACTTGACAGAGAACAATACGGACAGCGTCCTCAGGACACCCCCTACGAACACTCCCCGGACACCGCGAGTGTTCTTAGAACAGTTTCACTTTGCTTGCGAACAAAACGGACACATAGAGTCCTTAGAACACCCCCAGTCAGTTTATTTAGAACATTTCAGAACACCCGTGATGTCCGCAAACAAATCGAACACAAAAAGAATGTCTAACACATAAAAAAAACAACTTTCATCTTATCGCATACACTCCCACCCTCCCCAAAAACTCCTACATACCAAAACACTCTACTAAATACACATTTTGAACAAAGTTTCACCGCGCTGTCCGCGCTGAATCCAAGATGGCGGGCGCTACCGAAAAATCTGACGCGCTTCATGCTCCACGCCGTCCAATCAGCGAACACGTTGCATGTCCGTGAACATCACGCAAGACGATTGGCCAATCAGGACACTGTCCGCGGAGCGAACAGGGAAGTGTGTCCGCGAACCGAACACAGATATCACTAATTTTTTTTTTACCTACTTTTTGGTCATTTTAAAAAAAACTACTGGACGGATTTTCACCAAATTTGCAAAAGCACGCTTTCGGGACCAAGCCGCTGCTCCTGGTCCAAATTTGGTGGAAATCCGTCCAGCGGTTTGGGCTGTAGGCGCGAGCAAAAAATTTTTCCCATTCAGTCTATGGGAAAAAAAAAAGTTTTGGGACCCCCCTATAACTTTGCCCCCCCTGGACGAATCCTCACCAAACTTTGCAAAACAATTCAGAGTGACCCAAATACTTTTTTTGCAGTTTGGTGAGGATCCGTCCAGGGAAAGCGAAGTTATAAGCCACCCAAAAAGTGCTCTTCCTATGGAAACAGCAACTTAACCATAACTACATGGCCACTACCGTGGCCATGTAATATCTTCTTGCTTCTGATTTTAACATCAGTCAGTGAGTGGCACTCTCCGTCATGATTCACAATGATAATCAGGATACCAATCCAGTATAACATACTAACTTTATTTTTCATTGTAGAATTGTCACTGCAATACAATATAAAAGCCATAAAAGTATGGCACTCCCATGGTGTTTCACCAAAAATTCGGCTTCCTCGCCGCTTGTTCACAACAATTGGCCCTTACAAACATACACATTCAAATACCTGGTGTGTCACGAAATCAGAGACAGAAAGGGGACTGGTTTCTCCTGTTGTTCCTGTCCCCCATCTTAGGTAGGTTACTGCTGATTACGTGTCTCACCACAATTGGTTATGTATGTATGTATAAATACATCATCATAATGCATTTTTCAAATTACAATGCCCACTTCGTATGTATTGCACTTCATTTTGCTCAATCTTTTTATAGAAGCCAATCATTTTTTATATATTTCCAATTTTGATCACCAAAATCGTCCTATATGATCGTCACATCTACATAATGATTGTATAAGTACGATGCTCTGTGCAATCTACTGTGATTAGCCACATTAGTCTCAAAATGCATAGCAGTCTATGTTAAATGCATAATGCCTCGCAACATTGTACCTTGATGCTTATCAGAGCTATATACAGTACATAATGCTCAATAAAGTGCATAGTGCCTAGCAGCATTTTCTCCCAGTGCATATCAGCATGATATACAATGCGTAGTGCCTAGCAGCATTCGTGTTTAGTACATGGACTTCAATTTCACACGCTGCCTCTCACGGCATAGCAGAGCTATATGGTACACAATGCCAAACTAGTAAAGTACATAGTGCCTAGCAGCATTATCTCTCAGTGCATATTCACATAAAATAAAATGCATAGTGCCTAGCAGCATTGACGTTTAACTCACAATATAAAGTGCATAGTGCCTAGCAGCATTCATGTTTAGCTCACATAGCTCAACCATATCTTAGAACCGGCATTGACTACATGCATGATCATAAATGTACTGTGATTATATTTGCTAACTCAATAGGTGTTAATATTTTGCACGCATATCTCACAACATATTGAATTTCTGCATTGTTAGAAACATCAAAACATAGGCCTTACAGCTATTAGGCAGTTCATACACATGTTTCTAACTTTCAAAGTCAAATCCATAAAATTATTTTACACATCCCAAAAACGAAATTAAACGTCACAGGAGATTTGGAATAGGAAATTCCACCCACACAGGGATTTTAAGACAAGGATGGAAGCAAGTGTAGAGCTTACAGTAGACTTCAGGCATGACTTACATGATTTACGTCAAATTCTAGATGTTGTAGGAAGCAGCTACCACTGCTAGGATCCAAGAGTATTTATCTAAAAAGTACTGACTCAGCCAGCACCAACCTGTGTCAGCCCCAAATCGCACTACGTTAAAAAGAATGTGCACCCAATGCAAAACCCATAGGGTATAGAGGTGATTCAAGAGATATAAAGGATCTCAATTCCAGGTGCTCCCACAATGATTGAAATACCTCCATTGGATAGTGAATTGTTGTGGAAGAGTTGCCTCGCCATTGTTAGTCATGTTGGATCATTGGAACATGGGTTTGTTGGCATCCACTGGTGGTTGTCTTCCGGTTCCTCTCAAGACCTCAAATTGGAGTGGTGTCACCATGAATCAGTTCCACAACAGAACAGAATCCCTCACAAGTGACGTGACAAATGCAGTTTTTGCACTGACCAAACACATGGGCAGTAGGCCATCTGTCGCTAGGTGGGTTAACTTCAGGTCCCTGGCAGGCTCCTCATCTGGTGAAGGTTAGCAGAGCAGGTTTACAGAATGACATCAGAGCATGGATGATTCCCACAACATGCTCTGAATAGAAGTCCCAGCCACAGTGAAAAGGCGATACCTTGAGGATCTATCTATTGGAGTACATGACCTTGCATCAGGGAAAAAGGGAAAAAGGTATCAAATGCCACATGCCTGTTCATTGCAAACATGGAATGTAATAGATGTGTTACTTGTGACTGTGTAAAATGGACACAAAGTGTTCCCACAACACTCCATAGAAGATGGTGTTAAATGAATATGTCATACAAAGGGATGAAATTCCCTGCACTGGTAGTGCTATGGCCTACCCAGTGCATCTCACATTACGCAGAAAGCGGGTTAACCACGGTCCCTGGAAACACATAAGGTGAGGGAGAGGCTGCAATAGGAAAAACATAGAGGCCAGAACGAAGGCCTAGGGATTCCCAGCACTGGCAATCCAAAAAGTGTAAACAGCACTGCCAAAACAAAAGACAAAGCACAATGAGGTTGAGATTAAAGAAGCTGACCCACCTTCAAAGTCAAGCTAAGAAGTCGAGAGTAAAATTGCAAAAAAAAAGAAACTCTCGCTAACATGCACATGTTTAGATTCCTCAATAATGCACCATTGTGCTGAATTTCAATTGGCAATTCCTGGCTCATTTTTGTATGGTGCAGAGGAGTAACATCTATGTTAAACAATCTGTATGTTTAACATTTTGCCACAACATGCTTTCTATAAAGACTTGCAATTAAGCAGCTATAAGGGTAAAACCTAACATAATCATCGCCACCCCTCACGTCTAAATCTATATTACTCAAAATAATATAACTTTTTCATATACAGATTTAATGAGCTTGCTGAAAATGCTCATCAAGAATGTTCTCTATCTTTTCTGGAATCAACACACTATATGTGTTTCCAATATGGTTATTTGTTTCCCTATCATCTATTTTTTCAGTTCCTCTGAGAAATGAGCACCATAAAGCCAAGCCTGACACATATAACCGCACCTTAAATTAAAACGTTGATAACCAGATGCACTCTCCAGTAGCCCTGGATGTGACAAGGTGGTTCTAGAGTCATTGGGCCTCATTACACGGTAGGCGGTGAGCCATGGCGCTATTAGCGCCATGGCTCATGCCGGTAAAATACCGGCACCGCCTTGGCGGAAAGGGGATTTACCGCCCCATTCCAAGGTTGGAGGGGCGGTAAATCCCCTTTCCGCCATTGCCCTTCCCCATTCCCATTTCTGCCCCATAGGGCTCTAGGGAAATGGGGAAGGCGCTAATTACGGCACCGCAATTTTGCGGTGCCGTAATTACTCCGAGGTCCCTTAGCGGGTTGGATTTTAACGCCTGCAAGAAGCAGGCGTTAAATCCTCCAACCCGCAAAGGGACCTCGTAGTACGGCGGTAAGGGTTAACGGTCACCGTTGACATTAACGGTGACCGTTAACCCTTACCGCCGTCCGTGTAATGAGGCCCATTGTATATGTTCATAGATCATCTTGACTGTTTCTGAACATATCACAGATGTGGGGCCTAATGGAAGGCTACACATAGGAGGACATGATGTCTGAATCCTCAGAGATGTATAAGAATTTTAGGAAGATAAAGGATCATTTCTCAGATTATCAATGTACAACCCTCTCAAGACAGCTAATGTATTTAATGTTCATATACTTCAGAATGTATTATTTAAAATGATCCATGTGTTATATGTAATTATATGTTGTTATGCTTCTCCTGGCACACTTTCCTTAACACACATTCCTGTTCTAATGGCTCTTCTTAGGATAGTCAACACCTTCCTCAGTGACGGTACATTGCCAAACATTCTATAACTAAATGTTATATTCCCAATCTTGTAAGAAATACCCTTGACCTGGAAAACCTAGCAAACTACTGGCATATCATGAGCCTCCTGTTTATCTTCAAACTTATTGAGAATGTGGTTGCTAATCAACTCCCTACAAAATCATGCAACTTATTTGTTCTGGGATGACCAGTTTGGGTTCAGCCCCAAATAAAGCATTGAAACAACAAGCATCCAGACAGTTAAGAGCATCCTTCAGTTTTCTGATTAAGTAGATGTGTGCCTGCTTGTCCATCTTGGCCTCTTGGCTGTGTTTAACACGGTTGGCCACCACACACTACTCATCCTACCTACACAGAATGATCTTCTATGGCACTGTCCCAAAAATGGTTCTCATTCTACCTATCTGGCAGTCAGCAGGCTGTCCAGATGGGCTCCCTCATGTCTACTGAAGAAGCCAACAACTTTTTGATGTGGTTAAACAATCAAAATAGATATCTGAAATTTACAGCATCTATGAGTCCAATTGAGGTCAATTATTTGGATTTGACTATCTATCATAGAGATAACCAACTTTGGGTCAAACCTTTTGTGAAAAGCACCGGTAGAGATGCACTGTTGCATTATGGTAGTCACCATGCGAAACATGTACAGGACAATTTACCCTTTGGGCAATTTTTGCATCTTAAACGCAATAGTAGCACTAGGTTGGATTACGAAGAAGGTGCCAACATACTGATTAACAAACTTACAGAGAGAGGGTATCCAGCCAACATTGTTAAACAATTAGACAAGCAAGCTTTTAATAACCATCGAGAAGCTCTCTTTGAAAAGAAAAACAGAGCCAAACCAGAGAGGCCATTGGTATTTGTAAATACCTTCAGCAACGTATCTATAAAGTAAAGAACATCATCCATAGGAATTGGAAAAAGATAATGACCATTCCTCCACCTTTAGTGGCTTTTAAGAAAAGCACTAATATTCATAACTTAGTTATGAGAAATGATATACAGAAGACATGTAATTCCGAGGGTAGACAGAGTAGGCAACGTCGCAAATTTCCCGTAACGTCATTGCGTACAGCGTGACGCAATGACGTTACGGGAAATTCGCGACGTTGCCTTAGCAACCCGTAATAGAGATGCTACACTCCATTTTCATAGCAAAATTTAGTGGGAGGTAAAAACCACCCACGGACACAGATAAGGTTTAAATGTCTAATGCATAGAATTGTTCTGTTTTGCACAAACAAAGCCATAGTTGCAAAAGAAATGCCTGAAACTCCAAATAGCCAATTATTAATTTTGGTTACTAACTAGTGTCCTGATTCTTATTCGCTACTATGGTGTCTCATGTATGCATGTACCTAACGCATGTACCTTCAGTATTGCATATTAGCCCTCTTGACTCATGGGGGTGAACTTAATATAAAACCTCTCCATTATGCACCAAACATAGGTGAAACAGCTTTTCTTCATATATAAAGAGTGTAGATCACAACAATGACCTTCCATTACATTCATGGTTTACATTCCAGTAGGTCGAATTATCCAAGGATTAGATCAATAATTATATTGGCCCTCATTACGACCCTGGCGGAATACGAAAAACGATGGCGGAAATGTAATACCGCCATCGAATACCGCCCGTTGCGATCATGACCCGTCACCGTAAAGTACCATGCCATTAGCAACACCGTAGTGAACGCCAACGCTAACTGCACCAAGTACGCGCACGCGCGCCTTGCAAAACCGCAATATCCGCCATGGCGCAACGGTACGCGAATGCTGACCCCAGCGGACATTCACTTAACGCCATCAAGCATGGCGGAAAGTACCATTCCGCCATGGCGAGAACTACGGCATCGCGAACCAACCGTAAATGGCCCTACTGAGTGCCTGTACTCCACTCCCTGGCCACATTGCACAACTCCTCGTAGGCGCAATGTAGTCACACCATGCAACCAGTGAAATCTACAAGTCACCCATGCATGCCAACGAACAAATGCATGCAGGGGCCCCAAGTGCCCTGTGAGTGGCCATCCACATTAGGCAACACACCATTGCCGTACTGATGCAGCACAGGCATCTGAAGGTGCAAGTACACCAAAATGAACTGAAAATCCCATGAGACAAAACAACAACAGTCCCCCATCGCTTGCCACCAGTGTAAATCAACATTCAAAGCAGTAACCTGAGGGAGACTGCACCAGCCCTGTACACTTGCCAGTAGCCAAACCAACCATCAGCATAAGCACGTACCACACAACTGTACCCAGAAGCCGGAACCCAATGCAGATCACCTCACAATCCATCGCGCCACAAATCGGAATATGCCACATTACTAGCAAAGAATAACGCTACACGGTTAATATCTGAATATAAATTTAATGCACATCAAAATCACCAAGCCCATACAGCCATTTGAACATAAACCCCCAAATGATCATCATTACTGTGGGCTGCATCCGCAATAAATGACCAGCTTCCCCTTGTGTGACGCCCTGTACCTTCATGGTACACAGGGGCTACATCAACGTCCAAAAAGGCAACATGGAAGCGCCTAGGACCGCAGGGCCGTCCCATGAAGTAGGCACTAGTCCAGCTGGAAGGTAGGTATGCTGCACCTAGCCACTAGTACTGCGTAAGGGCATGTGGGCCATTGGCGATCATCCCATAAGATCGTAATGGTGCTCCACTGATTAACTCGAAGCTGCAGGTGTCGACTGTAGAAGCCATCTGCAGAAGTGGCGTACAGATGGCAGCGGCAGAAGGGGAGGAGATACCTGTCACCCAAAAGAAAAAAACAACAGCATGGGCATCCGAACTTCATATGTATTACTCACTTCATTCAACACACCAAACCTACAACCATATGCATGCTAGCCCACTCATAAGGATCAATTGCACCCAAAAATCACTTGCGAATCATAACGACATAAATCGAGGAGAAGACACTATTACAAACGAGTGTCTGTGTGCATGCGCCTGTCAGACAGGATCCATCAGATGGGATCATCAACGTGCATAGACACAAGTGATTGAAGGCGCGTCGAGACAGGGAGGGTTCAACAAGGGCAGACAGACGATGGTCCCACTATGGCAGCCTTGCATCACATAGCGCAGGGGAAGGGGATAGATTCCAAATAGCCATGTACATGGCAGACTCCCAATTAAATCATCTGCCCATGCATCCATTCATCATTCCCTCATCCCGGTATGAAAACGCCTGAATATTTACTCACATAACATTCGAAATTTCCATTGAGTCTGTGCGTAATGCAGTCTTCAAAATCCACTGTGCTCCTGCCCAGATTTCTAGTGTAGTGAAGTAACATGTATTTGGGAACGTCCTGCCTTATCGTCCACTACGCTATAGCGCATCCCATTCAAATCATATCAATCATTGCATTCTCGTCATGGGCCCTGTCCCAAGGACATTCAACAATAGAACGTTATATTTCCAGTCAGACCTGTGGGCGTCTCCACGCCGCTAGTTGAAAACCGAAAGCGCTGTCCTTCGAATTCCTAATTTGCAACATCACGTCGAAAAGGCATCTGTGAACGCTTGTATTCACAAATACATCTATGTAGTGCGGCTGTGTGTGAAAATGGTAACTGGCCTCAATCACTAATGGGACTCCCCGCCCATCGGTGAACGTCGGTACAGTGCTGCATGAGGGTCCACCGTTGATCGAGCACTACATTCCACTGACCCTTCACAAGTCTGCTCGCGAATGCAAATATAGTATGTGCAACAATGGGACCATAGCAGAATTAACATATAAACCAATATTTCACTGCCATCGGGATCAAGAACATGAATGCAAATGCAAGATGCCATGCGTCGAATTGCAGCGTCGTGTGCAGGACGTGCTCGCACGAAAGGCATTGCAGCTGACACAGGTGGAATGAATCACCACAGGTGAAGGCTATACAGCCTGAAAACACATAAATTGCACACCCAACCCCCTCCCCCAACCACACCCACTCCAGAATGCTACCGGCAGGACTAGCGATGTTGGGCCTGGGGGACCTGATTGCACTGCAAGTACTCCAACTTCAAGAAGTAGACGAACGCCAACTACTACAACAACCGGCCGCACAGAGGAGACGCAGGAGGAGGAGGAGGAGGAGGAGGGCAAGGCATGGCCAGCAAGCCCCACCAGCACAGCCACTACCACCACGCAGGCAGCCCGCAATCCCACGCCTCCGAGCTAATCCGTTCAACCTCACAGCTGAGCAGATCCACACCCTCTACCGTTTGGACCGGGACACCATAACCGCCATTGTCGACATGACACACGCTGACCTTGTCAGCATGATAGATAGCCCAACCGCCATCCCACCCCTACTGAAGGCGGTGTCTGTACTCCACTTCCTGGCCACAGGCACCTACCAGCACACAGTCGGACAGTTGCATGGCATTTCACAGCCACTATTCTCACGGACACTATTCCAAGTGCTTGATGCCCTCCTGAAGCACTCAGACGACTACATCACTTTACCACGCTCGGAGCAGGAGATTACAAACACAAAAGTGGGATTCCATTCACTTGGCGGCATACCGGGTTGCATTGGTGCCATCGACTGCACCCATGTGGAATTGGTTGTCCCACATGCCATGGAGGCCCAGTACCGCAACCGGAAACAATATCATTCTATCAATGTACAAATGGTGTGTGACTCCAACAGGATCTTTACACATTGTTGTGCCTGATTTCCAGGATCTACCCATGATTCTATGGTCTTGCGGAACTCTAGAATACCACGCTACATGGAGCAACACGCAGGGCACCGATCCTGGCTACTCGGTGAGTCTCATTTAATGCATGAGTATGTGGGGTAGGTGATGCGTGAATGACCTGGCAGGAAGGGGGGGATGCGTACTTAGCAATGACATTCCACAAACATCCTTTGTTGTCCACATACAGGTGATGCCGGGTATCCACTGAAGAGATGGCTCCTTACACCAATCCGGAACCCACAGGACCAGCATGAGGAGGACTACAACCATGCCCACTCACGTACCCGTGTGGTCATAGAACAGGCATTCGGCCTACTGAAGGCTCATTTCCGCTGCCTCAGCAGGTCTGGCGGGGCACTCCTGTACCACCATGAGAAGGTTGCAAAGATGGTCATGGCATGTGTCATGCTACACAACATGTGCATACGTAGGAATGTGGCCATGCCCCCCGACGCAGAACTGCAAGCACCTGAAGATGGTCATGATGAGGGTGGGGATGTGGCAGCACCTCAAGGGGTCCGCGAGGCACAGGAGGCCCGTGAATTACGTCAGAATCTCATAGATGCATGCTTCTAGCACTCACGCCTGGTGGCTGTTACATAGACACAGGACTTGTGGCACTGTGTGTGTCTGGAACATGCACAATGTGGACTGTACGCCAAGATAGGCCTCGTACACAAAGATCAATGTCCACACATCTCATTGGATGAATATGAAGAATTGTATTGCAGATGTGAAATGACATTACACACCCAATCGACCCACCACCCAATGAAGCACAACACACCCCCTCCACCCTCCTACCTCCCCCCCGAACACCAGTGTCCAAAGTCGCTCATTGTCAGTGGGCAGACGCTATTGCAAGCCCCCTCTCCGGGTATCAGGGGCACCTCTGCCTGTGGAGCGCCGGTTCCTCCCAGATCTACGTTGGGGGCTGCCCTGGACGGAACTTGCAACGGATGATGTCTCTGCCTGCTCACGTCCATGCATGTCCCTAAGGGTTTGTGAGAGCTCAGTGAGCACACGGCGCACAGCGGCAACTTCACCACATACGTCTTTGGACGTCGCATGCAGTCCCCCCTCAGGCTCTCGGTACTTCTCTCCATTTGTCCCCTCAGGCTCTCGGTACTTCTCTCCATTTGTCCCCTCAGGCTCTCGGTACTTCTCTCCATTTCTGCCCTAAGTGTCTCAGTAGATGTTTCAATGGCTGCCTTAGAACCCACACATTCAGCAGCATGCTCCTTGAGGAGCGTGGCCAGTTGCTGCTGTTGCACAATCATCTGCTCGAGGGACTGTTGCCTCTGCTGGGCCATGCCCATTTGCGGTGGTGTCACAGAGGGGCTGGACGACTCATGTTGCCTTGCCACAGGCCTTGTGGGGGTTGGCCAGTCGTCGTCTTGTGGGTGCCCCTGCGTGGTTTCCTCATGGTGTACGGGATGATACAAACAGGGGGATTGAGACAGGTCATGGATGGGTCCTACTTCGACAGCACCGTTTTCTGTGTCGGAGCATGCTGGCATGAATGCAGTGTCACCTAGGGTGCTGCTGCCACCAGAAGCAGTGCCTTCTGTGGCATCCATTGGGGGGACCTGTGGTGCTGCTGTTGTGGACATGCTGGCTGCTGGGGTGCCTGTTGGAGTCCCCTCCAGTGTGCTGCCACTCGATTTGTGCTGCTGCCGTGTCTTGATCCGTGCAGCTGAGGTGGAGGGTCTTTGGCCGTTGGTCTTGGCCCTCTTTGCAGGTGTGCTGGTAGGGGTGTCCTGAAGCTCGTCGTTGGAATCGGACCCTGTGGTGGAGTAAAGGAGGGCGAGCGTTATTTATGGGTCTGTGGTAATTGTAATGGCAATGTATCACATGCTTTGGGGTGGTACCTGGGGGTGATTTGGGTCAGGGCCTTGGAGGTGGTCTCATTTTTGTGTGGATTGGGGATGCAGTCATTTTGCAGTCTGCAGTTAGGGTGTGCATGCTGCACATGTAGAGTGTGTTTTTGGGATTTTTAATTATTTATGTATTTAATCTGACTTTTAAAGGGCGCTGTCATGGCAATGTATGTGGTCGTTCTCCTGGACATGTGTTTCTATTGCACTATGGGGACACATGGTACTTCACATGGTTGGTAATTGTGGATTTGGCATAGTTTTATTTGGCCCACCTACCTGATTCTTCGGATGTCTGCACTCCTTTCTCCATCCCTCCGACTCCCTCTATGCTCTCCATTCCAATGGTGGAGGCACAGATTTCTTCCCAGGGGGTCAACTTGATGGGTGATTCCGATCCTCCCCCGGTAGCTGTGGCAATGTTCCGGTTGGCAGAGAGTATGCTCCGGACGCGTATCCGCAGGTCGTCCCATCGCTTTCTGCATTGCTGTGGGTTGCGGGGTGCGGTCCCCACCGCACTTACCCGCTGTGCCACCAGGGCCCATATGTCCTTCTTGTTCGCAAGTGCCGTCCTGGTCATTTGCGTCGAGAAGACGACGGCAGCATTCTCCTGGAGGGTCTCTGTGAGCACGGTGAGTTCCTCATGGGAGAAGTGGACCTGCCGCTTGCGATCGCACGCTTTTTTAGCAACTTTTCCCATATTTATTTTTTTAAATGGGGTGGCTAACGGGTTGGGATGTGTCTCAGGGTCGGATTTTTGATGGTTGTGTTGGGATTCTGATTTTATAGGTGTACGGCGTGCTGTTTCCCGTTCCGGCCCCATGTTTTTACTTCCGTTTCCGTATATTTACGGTGACCGTAATTTGCGCTGACCGCTCATTACGGTGACCGCTAAGATGGGTGGCGGAATTGCACCTAGGGCGACGTACGACGGCGGTAAGGGGCATTTTGGGGTCATTTCCGCCATCGCGGACTTTGCACTTCCGCCATGGCGTAATGCTCGTGCCCGATGGGTCAGAATTAGCCGCACTTTACTCCATCGTGCAGTGGCGGAAACGCTATTTACGCTATGGCGGTCATGTCAGTTACTTTCCGCCAGGGTCGTAATGAGGGCCATTGACTTGTATCTCAATTCCCATGAACAATGTGTCACAATCAATTACACGCCAAGCATCTATCTAGATTTGACTCCAAGGGACAGATGGCATAGATAATGTGTACAAAGTTCATTTAAGGAAAAACAGCATGGATGAATCTATTTGTTCCCTCTCGCGTGCCTTTGTGGCGTCCTACGGGTTTCTTAATGCTCGCATCCTGGGCATTCTAGTAGCACTAAACAGCAGACTGGATACATGCTAGAGAAATGCTTGTGAGAGGTAAGCAAGGGATTCCCTATGGGATTGACATTTGTGAAATTTAGTCGAGTCATTCTCAATTCAATGTTTTGATGGGTATGTTTGTTTTACTATAAGTTAGACACTTACCTATCCACTGAGTGGACAGACAGCCTGGGATTGGGATTCTAAACTGGAGACTAGATACTACCAATACCCCAAAAGATTAGTTATATGAAGGTAAGGGTTTGGATTTTAGTCTGTATGTAGGTAGATCCCTCACACAGCTGAATTACCTACCGCAATTTAAAATTCAATAAACTCATGGAGTTTCTTTGGTTTCCTTTAGATCCAATAAATGACCCGCATTGTTGACGCATTGTTCTGCATTTGTTTGCTTACAAGAGAGATTCAATAATCTTTCCCAAGAGAGAGAGAAGCTGTTTATGGGGCCGAGGTGAGGTCTTAATTTATATGCTTATGTTGTCCTCCCCGCTGTATTTTTAATACTGTGCACATCAAGACACAGTGAATTTAAAAGTGGCATTAGAGAATGTGGTTAGGTGCTGGCTATTTCTCCACACCACTGTGAAAGTGAAGAACAAAAATTGTAATTGTTAAATGAACTTGAAAACATTTATTGCTACAAGTTTGAGACACTAGTATATTATACATTGCATACTTGTTGCATCCTAATTGTGATTAGGGATGGCTAGGTTTAATAAATTAACTAATTATGCCCATGTAGTAATGTGTTCATGTTTGTATGTACCCTCAGTTTAGGAACCGTGACCATAGAGGAAAGAATAGAGAAGTCTACAGGAAGCACAAGACAAATTTCTGCCCCTGAAGAATGTCCAGTTAATAGTAACATCAAGGACAGAAACTTATATAAATTGGGCTAATTTTTGTACGCAGTAGGAAGCAAGAGGATTTGAATTGCTAGTGCGTAGTGTTTCAAGTATTTGTAAAACTTGACTCTGTGTGGTGGAATAACTACTTTTAACATTGTATACTTTTATGTACTGTAAATGTATTTTTAAGGAAATGGTTTTTGATACTTGTGCGATTAAATAAATGAATTAAAATATGACATTTTAGTGAAAATTGTTGGTATATGTTATTAATTAGATTACACACAGCCCACATTTGCTGAGTGGCTGTTGGTAGTGTTCAGATTTCTGAGGGTAACATGTTGTGTCATTATGTATGTATATGTCCCTTCTTTTGATGAAATAGATATATTATATCCTCACTTGGTAGGAGGGATTATCACTGCAGTGTGGGGCAACCGGCGAATGAAATAACGCTCCCTCATGTCTGAACACCATCCCGCACCTGTGGCATCCCTCAGGGTTCCATTCTCTCCATGGCCATCTTTAACCACTATTTGAAACTATTGGGCTTGGATCATTTCTAAATTAATCCAGTATCAAAATACACCTGTACACAGATGATGTACCCAAAGGTCAACAGACCACAAGACACTGCTTGTCTTTGAGCATGCATTCAAAGCACCCAAATCTGGCTGGCAGGCACCATCTTAACCGTTCCAATAACACATTCATACTCCTCAGCCACAGTTTGAAGCAGGAACCCACTCAAAGATGACTGGCCAAAATGCACTTGGATACGTTCAACTCTTAGCTCACTCACTTAGCAAAATCATTAGGTTTGATTGTGAATAGCACTATATCCTTCCAACAACAGATCACAAAAAGGGCTCAAACAGCTTGATACTAGATCTGCTCTCTTCAAGATCAAGCCATTCGTAGAACACTGGACTTCTGAATGGTGGTGCAAGCCCTAGGGATCTTGCACTGTGAGGTGAGTAATGCCCTTCTCACTAAGATCACTGCTGCTTACCTGGACCCACTGTGGTCCAACAGCCCGCAGCTTAATTCATCACTTGCTCTAGGAATTTTTACCACATCACACCCATCTTTCATAAATTACTGTGGTTGCCTATCCTGAGTAGGATCTGGTTCAGTGCAGGGTGCCTCATCTACCAGGCAATAACCACTGGTAAGCCATCCTATCAGATGGCCAAACTAAAAACATTGGGTGGCACAAAGTCACCTCACAGTAAAATCATCTCCAGAATGGAAACTGGACAGGCTCACAAGGAGAAAACTCTGAACAGTTCTTCTCCAGCTATGCTTCGTTCTCTGGAACTCCATCCTGGTGGCAATCTGGACTACTTTGAGTCTCCTTCAGTTTATGAAAGAAGTGAATACCAAGCTCTTCTAACACCTTGGTGTTGCCAAGATTCTAGCTACATTGTGCACTATCCCATCCGTATATTGCTCTGTGATAATTATGACTAATGTTCACATTACACATTGTTACATTCTCACTTTCAATGCTGTATGACTTGAACCCTGCTCCCGAGCTTCCCTATTGAAAATATCATAATAATAACAGTGAAGGTAATCAAGCTTGGTGGTAATGCTGCAATTGCTGAATTACCACCACACTCAGATTAAAGCCCTAGAGTATCCTCCATTCTACAAAATATTTAAAGCAATGTTTTGTAGCAAAAGGAGCTACCATCTTATGTAAAAGAAGACAATTCTGATAGAATAATTACTCCTGAACATTTATTATGATACATAAGTACCTCTCGTTTGAAAAAATGTAATCTCAAGAATTATCTTCTTCTCAAAATCCACATGTTCAACCACTAATGTGCAAACATTGATGGTATATTGTGGAATAAAAACATGATGTGTGCTATAAAGATTAGTGGAGCACATGTAATATTGGTGCCTTCAGCAACCGCAGAATGAGAGCGTGAGAAGGACTCGGCGAAATTCACGAGGAGAATTCATTATATATATTAAACACAATGAATTCACATTAATATTACAATGTGCATTATAATGTTAAATGTATGTCTAAACCACCTCTTACTGGGCAATTACAGCACAATATATGGTTACACAGATGAATACAATTACGGTTTTCATTGTTAGTCTTAGATAGACAATGAACACTCGATATATGGAATAAAAGACAGTAAATGTGCTAGAAAGAGAAGCCAAGGCATGTAAAATACGGTACACATTCCGGAAGCCAACTAGAAAAAGCGCTCTTAATTCAGGAACGTGTCTCTAAAGATGCCAACATCTAATTATGGGCGCCTTCATCGTGTAGCAAAGCGTAATTCTGCATGCAATTAAGGTTCTCACATACACATTAGCCAAACAACATCTTTCTCACTAGACAGGAGGCAGAGACTTGTTTGGAAATGGTTCCTACTAACTTCTATGAAAGCAGTCGTTTTTCAATCCTTGCAAATAATACAGTTCTAGGAAATAACAACTATTGCCATGTTTTTTTTTCTTCCAGAAAGTATATCATATAATGACAAAATGCAAACAAAGTAGAGGGCGTGGCTTCATGGGTTAGTCAACAGTGTTTTCCATATGAGCTCCTCTATCCCAATTGGTGTTCACACAAGGGTCTTATTTTAATCGACCCATCATTCACACAAGGGTCTTCTTTTAATCCACCATCACTGGGATAGTTACTGTAGAAGAGTTTAGCACTGAAAAAAAATGCTGAGCAAAAATAAAAGACGGCAGAGGACAATCAGTCTGACTGTTAGACATGTGGGTACATATACCAAGCAGGGTTCAAATTAATTAGCAGATTAGTGTGCAGGGAGTGGGCACTTAATGGTGCAGTGTTGGACACATGCTCGCCCAGTTTGACCTTTAGTTTGATGTTTAGTTGAAGAAATGTATGCAAATGTATGCAGATGTATGCAATACATATGGGAGGTAATCATAATTGATCGCCGCTAACTTGGCCAGGATCAAGGCCACAGCTAAAAATTGGGGATACATTCAATATATTATGATTGCTTTGAACGCAGTGTCGCCCATTAGAACTGCCATTCTCATTGATGTTGTCTCAAGACCAGACATTGATGAGATAATTAATATTTTCCCCAACTGGATAGCATATATACCTTACTAAATCTTCTCTTGTTTGATGTGTGTAAATTACGACATTCTTATCTATGTTTAGAACATACAGATACGTGTGCTGTGGTCAATGAGGTCAAGCAGGGTGTGTTGCCAAATAGTGTAGCTTTCTGCGGGTGGTGCTTCCACAACAGCAGCGGTTGCTAGTGTAAAATGTAAATCAGAGCATTTAACTGAATTCCACAACAATGCACCATATTACACCTGCAGAAATCCAAACATGAAAAAATACATCCACAAGTAAACCGAAATATCGATATAGCACAGATATTGATTTAAACTAGATTTTCTAAAACTGGAACACAAAACAATTTCATTAGATTTTATTTTGCAATTCAGATTTAGCTTTCGTGACAGCAATATTCCATGTGGAAAAATAAATACCATATACATTAAAATACAATATAAAAGAAGGTTGAAATTACATTGGGATAAAATACAAAATATCATATACATACAAGATAACTACGATTTCACACATTACATTTGGGTAAAATAAAAAATTAAAATGTAAAAACTTCAACAAAACAAATCACCGTACACTAAACCTGTGAACCACCCTGATCACCATCCTAATGTATTCTACCAGAGTGGGATGCTTGAACATGGCCAAGGAGAGAGTCCGTGGAAGAAAGTGTTCAAACATGTAGGATCTTCCATCCCCTAGGACAACCTAGGAACCTGTGCTTCAATGACTCATAGGTAATCTTTGACACCAAGCCCCCGTAGATAAAACCTGCCACTGTCTTGGTAATATAACTATCAAAATCCCACAAAAGAAGGGGCTTTGCTGCATTCCCTTTGACAGACCTTCCTGCAGTAAATGGGGTTTGATGCATCTTCACCCTAGAAAATTACAAACCTGGCATGTGAGGGGGAAATGTTGCAGATTTTCACCTTCCACATCACACATTTTTCACTTTGCGCTGACTGTGCTATTGCACCTCGTCACATTATTCACCAAAGGAAGAGTAACACAAAAAGAGTGGAATACAGATAAGTGACCTTGAGGGCCAAGCTGAATAAACAAATCAGTCAATAACCAAGAATGTCAAGAAAGGGAGGCGTACTACTGGTTAAGCATGAGTGAATGGGTGAGTCTCACCTAAAGCCTTCTGGAAATCCCTGACAGCTCAATCTCCAGATATTGGAGAGTCTTATGTAGCATACCAAAAAACCTTGCTGTCTGAATATGTGTCGTGAGTTTGCAAAAGGTCTGGAAGCCTTACCTGGATTTGGTCACTGCACAAGAATTCAGAACACATTGGGGGTCATTACAAGTGTGGCGGTAAGGGGTTAACAGCACCGGTAGGGATGCTGGTGTCGTTAAACCCTTACCGCCGCATTATGAGGTTCCCTTGCGGGACCCGCTCGGAACATCTGGTCAGACCAGATGTTCTTTGCGGTCCCGCAAGGAGACCAGGGAGCTAATAACGGGCCTGTTATTAACAGGCCCGTTAATAGCTCCCTCCCCATTCCCATTGAGCCGTTAGGGGCTCGAATGGGAATGGGGATGGGTATTTTGAATGGGGACTTACCGGGTCCTCCAAGGTTGGAATGACCCAGTAAGTCCCCATTCAAGGGACCCACACACGACTTTGTAGGCAGCCATGGCGCTATTAGCACCATGGCTAACTCCAAACTCATAATGACCCCCATTGTCATAGTGACGGTGGATTTGTGAATGACCACGTTGATTTGCACAAGTTCTTAGAAAACGAGTTTGTGAGCCTTTATGAAGAACCAGTAACTTGTGGCTTCTGTTTTGGTTTTGTTTTGTCTCAGGAAGGTGAGCCAGCTCTCACACAGCCTCCTTACGAGTGCGGCGGTAGGGGGTAAACGCCACCGGTAAGGATGCTGGTGCCGTTAACCCCCTACTGCTGCATTCCGAGGTCCCTTAGCGGGTCCCACCAAGGACGGCTGGTTTTACCAGCCGCTCTTAGCGGGAGCCGCTACGGGGCTAGGGAGCTAATAATGGGCCCGCTATTTGCGGGCCCGTTATTAGCTCCTTCCCCATTCCCCTTGAGCCCTATGGGGGCTCGAATGGGGAATGTTTTTTTGAATGGGGACTTACCGGGTCCTCCAAGGTTGGAATGACACGGTAAGTCCCGATTCCGCCTACCCGGACCCGGACAGGGGTTTAGAGGTAGCCATGGTGCTAATAGCGCCATGGCTACCTCCAAACTAGTAATGACCCGCAATGAGTTTCTGCCCGTCAGGTCCGACATGTAATGAGAGAACAGGAGTACAGATGAGATTGAGTAGCATGGGTGCGTGTTCTAAAATCATCACCACTAGTACAGGTTTAAAACAGGGATGTGTGTTCACACCCATGCTATTCAATTGCTTCACAGACTTGTCATCCATCTTGGTGGCTGAGTGTTGCTGTCCACCCAAAATTGGAGTTCATCGTTTTCATTGGTTGTCATATGGCGATGATTCAGCGCCACAATGCCCTTGGGCCGCTTGGGCGCTTTATAAATCCAAATAAATAAATAAATGTGGTCCTTATGGACTACACATTGAAGGGCACCAGATGGGGCTTTTTAGGTGCTCTGCTGTTACGATTCTGAAAATAAGTGGATTTTAAACAGGGAAAAAACACATTCTATGGGCCTCATTACACGTTTTCCGGTCCTGGAATTAGGGTATAGGTAAGCTTGCCGGTACCGTAGTTCACGCACCGGCAAACTACGAGTTGTGCTCGCAGGTGCCTTTCTGCCTGCCAGGTCGGACCTGGTGGGCACAAAGGCACCCATGAGCAGAGCATGTCAGATGCACCGGCAGCGTTATGAAAAGTGCCGGTGCATCCGACCAACCCATTCCCATTCAGCCCTATGGGGCCAAATCGGAATGGGGAGCATCTTTTTTCTGGCGCCCGCAAATGGGCAATTACTGGGTCCGGCAGGGCCGTAATGACCCAGTAATTGCCCATTCGCGGGCGCCGGAAAGAAAAGGATACTGGCGGCAGCCGTGCCTCTATTACAGGCACGGCTACTGCCAATGTCATAACAGGCCCTATGTCTGTTAGTAGTGCACGTGAACTGTCCAATTCACCTCAGGTTATCCGTTTTGGTATGGAAAGGGTCCCGATATACAAAAACCCATGTCTACTATTGAGAGCTGATAATAGATATTTGGACATCATTGAAGGCAAAGAGAAAAATGTGGTGTCTTCAGTTGCAATCACAAGAGCATTTCCAGGAACTTTGCTGGATAGTCTTGATGGCATCTTACAGATTTACAAATAAAGCATAGTTCTTGCCATTCAAAATGGGCTCGAGGGCTCTTTCATGACCGACATATACTAGTTAAACAAACTGGAAGGGAAAATCTTGAGGGAATTTTTGATGGCCCAGAAAGTATAACTATGCAGGCCTTAAGAGTAGAGATGGCTTGTCATTCACAATCATTGATGGATTGTTACAATTGTGTTGTCACCCTTACTAAATATCATGCAGCAATATATGAAAGGGGCTGGTAGGCATTCTATTTGTGAGTATGTAAAGATACATGAGGGTGTTTACAAAGATATAGGCTGGTACCCATGCTGGCAACACAAATATGCCACCATCAGAAGGGATTTTAAAAGAAAATTGGAGGTATGGGATTGGTCAGCAAATTTCTCCGATCTTGAAAAATTGTATACCTACGCTGAATTCTCAGTGGTCCAATGTGAATATCTATGGCCTCAGAGGTATATACTTCAGTCCCCCTGACCAGCACTGTTGAGATTCATGATGTTGTTTTTCCTAAATCTGTGACCCACTCGCTTAGTTATTAGCTGTGTGGTTGGACTATCAAAACATTATACATGGTGCTGTATATGTAGATACCCTTCCATGATGGAGTGCAATAGACTTGTCATGACCCAATTTAAGTCCATGTGCGATGTCTAGGTGAGATATTTAGGGGCATGTTGCCATGATATTAAAGAGATAAAGTCAAACTCTTTCTGGTACACTTGATTAGGGGCAAGAAAAAGTTATAGACATTTGGCCCTATTCAAGATGTGGCAAAACATAAAGGAACAACTTGCAAGCTTTATTGATTAGTAATGTGATGAATGTTGAATTTAGAAGGAACATTGTAGCAGAAATATTGCTGTTAGGAAACACTTTAATATACATTATTTTCTTTGTATAATGAATGTAAATGTATGATGAAATGTTTGTATTTTACTTTGCTGTTTTGTATAAAGAAATACAAAGCTAAAGCACTGTAACAAAGAAAACCAAAGCTGCAAGCTGAAATACGTTGAGCTGTAAAGCATAAATAATAATATTAACAACAAATTAAAAGCTAATGTCCCATGATGGAATTTATTTGGATAGGATAGGAATCATATGACTCTGTCAGTAAACACACATTACAGCACACTTGTTTCACGCTCTGGGAGGGCGTCTCCTCAAAATGATTGTTCATCATCACATCAGTCACCTCCATTCACCACCACTTAAAAAAAATATAATCCAGTGTCTGAGCTACTATTATCAATGGAAACCTCAATAGCCACTCCCCCCCCCCCCTTCACTGCAAGGGCTCCTCAGTACACTGGGACACAGCAGTTCATACTCTGGGTCAACTATGATATGCTGCTGACTTTGAGGATCATGTCATTGTGCTTGCAAAAGAAACAGTATACTTTCATATTAGACTGGGTAGTAGTGCTCATTCATTTTAATGAATGTCAATTGGCCTACATGCGCCTTAGAGAGCCTTCGCCTGAGGTCAGAGACAATAGTGCCAGGAACACTAAATATGGTCTTGGACTGTACATTGTATGCAGATAACTTAGTATACAAATGGTGGCATGGTAAATGCTGCTTTCCACACAAAATGCACTGAGAACCAATGCTGCATTGGCATCATCCTTGCAAAGCTGGCATATGTCAGCCAAACATACATCCAATATATGTGAAGCTGTAGCACCATTACTGCTACCTATTGCTATCCCAGTCCAAGACACATTGAAGAATTGAGAACCTGGAAGTAAGTTCCACATGGGTGTAGTTGTGTACACTACATCGGGTGCCACTGCACCTGGAACAGTTACCATGGAGTGGGGGGAGGGTGGCAGATGAAGACAGGCCTTGTGCTGGCTGTAGGGGGTGCTCAGTTGTTGTTATTGCCTGTCCTTCCAACCTCTTCTCTGTAGGCAAGTGATCTTGAAATGCCTCTCTAGTGCAGTTTTGCACATCCCAACTATGTCTTCTGTATGTGTCTTTCTACTGCCCAAAGTCTGGAATGCAGCCACTTTATCCCAAAATCTGTGGTCAACAAATGAACGCGAAAGAAACTCAATCCTTTTTTTCACGTGTTTTATATGTTTTATAGATGGGTCATTCTGATAGATTGCCAGAAGTTTTCTCATTAATTGGACAATGTCTGACTGGCTAGTGATAATATCAAGTTCTGTTGATTTTCTGGGCAGGTTAATTTCTACTAAGAAGATTAATGGAAGTAGTACACTCAGTGAGAGTGAGGGGTTAAGCTCACAAATTGTGTGGCCTACTCAAAAGGCCGTAGCAAACAGTAGGCATTATGCACGAGCTGCCACTGTGTTGGTGTAGAAAGCCCCATCCAATGTTCGAATGTGAAGGTAGCTATTGTCACTCATAGCATTGCTTTGCCCATAAACTGGTAAAGTACACAAAATGTGGAATTCCAGCAGGATGGATCAGCCATTTAGCTGTTGGTGTGAGAGTTTGTGCAGCACATGCAACGCACACAACATTTCTGGTGCTGTATGACTGGCTGAAATGAGACCAGATCCTGTGAGCACAAGCCTATCACTCAGAGGGAAGCAACTGCTGACAAAACCTGTCATTCCAAGTTGGAGAACATGAGTGTTGAGCTTCCGAGCCTTAGTGTAGCAATGTCATTGAGGCCTTTATCTGCTCACACACACCCCAATTCTACTCATCAGAGAGGTAGCCACTCTACTACCACCTGCTCAACATTATCCCATGATCTACTCTTGTGTGGCTTCTACCATAAAAACCATGATTTCACAAAATGGCCTGTGGATGGACACCATATAGCGGCTAAGAAGAATGTTGTTCCTCACTTTTCGGAAATATGTTCTTTTTGCTGCTTTTCTTCCATATGATTCTATGGGACAACTTTTTAAAAAAATGTTTTACTCTGTTCTGACTTTTTGGAGGTAAGTAAAGTCTTCTGCTTTACTTCCCTTGCCTGTTTTCCTCATTCTTATGGGAAAACTGATTAATGCATATGACTAACAGTAATGACATACTATGGGCCTCATTACAAGTCAGCCGGTCAGGAAAGAACGGTGGTGGTAAATCCACCACCACCGTTCTTTCCGGACCGGCTGATCTCGAGTTCTGCAGGCGGGAGGTGTCACTCCCGCCAGGTCTGACCTGGCGGGTTTAACACCACCCACCTGTAGGCGGACGTGGAAACATCGGCACCATTACAGCATGGTGCCAGTGTTTCCAATTCCCCATTCCCATGGAGTCCTAACGGACTCCATGGGAATGGGGACTTACAGAATTCTGCCTCTGGAATTCCCAGGTCACCGGGGTTGTAATGCCCCAGTAATTCTGGGAATCACTGAGGCGGAATGGTAATACGAGTCGGTTGGTAACCTGCCGGTTTTTCCGGCTCGGTTACCGCCAGTATCGTAATGAGTCCCTATGTCTATCTTTGTGAATTCTTGTATTGTTACAATTACACACATCACCTTGCAGTTAAGTGATTTATACCTTTTATCTTTACATCTGTGCTTTTTGGTTACTTTTAGAATGAGCCTAAGACAAGCGTGTTGCACCTCTGTTTTTTTACCGCTTTTGTGACATTTTACATTTACCACAAATGGCTATTAAAGATGGGTAGCTCCCTAAAATGGTTGTGCCACAATGATATTTGATTGTGCTTTGGTCATATTGTTCTTTGGCCTGCTTCCTGCCTTCTGTGGTCAGGATATCCCTAATATGGAAATCCCTTTCCTGGTGAAAGCTGTGGCTTTCGTGGGCTAAGGAGCATTTTGTGTTTGTCAGGGAAGAAGGTGGGGACTGTCTCATCCCAATCCACATTTCTGGTGCCTCAATGTCTGTTGCTAAGCAGATGTGATGGCCAGTGGCTATCTAATATTGGATAGTAACTGACAGTTTGAATGGTGCAGATCCTTAACCATTGGTGGGCTTGTGCTTGCTCCCAGCCTAAATCATGGATAAGAAGAGTGCTCCTGCAGCTCTTCAAACGATCATTGTTGGGGCCAATGCCTTTACGAAGAACTGCAGCCTGATGATGACACCCAATCAACTCTTGCAGGTGATCAACATCAACTTCAGTGTTTTCCCGGTGAAGCCCTAGTCGTTTGTCCTGATCTTAGGAAGGTGTTGGTGCTTCGACCCCTGGACTGGGGGCAACAACCAGTCTCAATCCCTACTCGAGGATGCGTGCCTGTTGAGCCTTTGGAAGTGTCCCTGAAGAAATCGGTAGACAGTTTAGCTCTCTCCTCAGATATCTCACTGCAGCTGTCACTGTTCCAACCAGAGAATTGGAACTTTGTAGATCTTCAGCTTGTACCACAAGTTACCTGTATGTGCATTTTCAGCAATCTCACAGCAAGAGAGGTTGAGCTGGGCCTGCTCATGTGTTCATCACTAGATGACCGGTCACCATCGGACTGCAGTGACTTCAGCTGAAACTTGTCTTCACGTCCAAGAGGTTACCCACGGCCGTCTGACCCGCAGAAGCCATCATTTATTTATGTTTGTATGTTCTACTGGAAGCTGTCTCAGAATGAAATCGTAAGTAACGCAACTGACCAAAATGAAATCCTGCCACCAAAAGTAACCTCTGCTGTCTAGACATCTAGGTTACTCTCGTGAAAGGAACCAAGACAGAATAACATGCTTGCAATGGATTCTGGAACCGCCATAAGTGGTCTCTGGAGAACCAGGGGGTAAGCCCACATACCTGTGTCTTTTCCCTCTCTTTCCCCTGCAGTGTAAAAAGGGTGTACAGTCCTGACCCTAACGGACCTAACTCACTCTCACCTGACCTTTAGTGGTTGAACATGGGTTGGAATACCGCATTAGCCCCTACCTGGTGTGTTGGAATTGATTTGAATATTTGCCAAAACCTCATCTAACTTTTTGGCCCTCATTAATCATAACCACTGGCACTGCACATCTCTATATAAACCTACCTAAAAAGTATCTACTTTAGACATGGTGACTTTTGGGCACAAGGCCCCAAACCATCTTAGGTTTGAACTTCATAAGAGATCTGACAGCTGTTCTGTGATCATTCTAATTGTTCTTTCTAATTACACACATCTGTGCATCTTCCTGTGTTTCACTGGTCATTAATTCATATGCTATTCTATTTCTCCTAAGGGTCAAAGCACATATTTTTTTTATAAGGTATGTGTGGTAATATTTGATGAGAGGGTTTACTTGCTTAGTGCATAAACTAAAGGCCTGATAAATAATTAGAGGAGAATGTGACCCTTGTGCTTATACAGCCATGTAATCAGTGATTTGACTGCTTATTCAAATATTCTTAGTGAAGTGGACTTTCTAACCTTCTGACTTGTCCAAGGCCTTTCTCACCACAAGACCTACTGCATCATGCAATGTAGGTAAAGCCTTGCATGAAAGGTAAGTCTTGCAGGGAACTTGCCAGAGGGCATCAGCACTTTTCCTCAGCGCTCTGAGACCTTTATAATAAACAAAGGCGTGGGGCAGAAGGTCTACCTCCAGTATTATCATCAAGTTAACATTGAACAGCTGTACTCATGTAAAGTTCTCCATTGCTTCTCGAAGCGAAGAAGAAGAAGAAGAAGAAGAAGAAGAAGAAGAAGAAGAAGAAGAAGAAGAAGAAGAAGAAGAAGAAGAAGAAGAAGAAGAAGAAGAAGAAGAAGAAGAAGAAGAAGAAGAAGAAGAAGAAGAAGAAGAGTAGTCATGGATGATTAAGATGATATTATTGACTGCATTAAAATGACTGAGGTTGATCTGGCCAGCCAGAGACATAAGGGTCATTACAACTCTGCAGGTCTGGAATTACCTTGCCGGTAATTCTGTTTACCAGAATTTTTCCAGACCGGCAGCCTTATTTACCTCCAGTCAAGAGTCAGACTATGACTCATCCAGCAGCCACCCATGCGCCTGTGGCCAGGGATGCAAGATGACTCCGAGCCGACACATGTGGCTGCAATGCTTATCTGGTAGGATGGTACCAGACTCCATTTTGTAACAAGCTCAGACTCCATTTTGAACATAACTGCTTGGGCCTCACAGGCCCGAGTGGCTCGCAGGGCTGCAGCTCTCCCCACCTGATTGCGCACAGCAAGCAAGTTCCTTCCCTCGCCCTCCTCCCCTCGGTGGCCCTGCTGCAGGCCTGATCCCAGGGGAGACTAGGCGCAAACAAGTTACACGGCAAACACTGTATAATAATAATAATAATAATAATTTGGCATTTATATAGCGCTACGAACCCTCAGGTATCTGAGCGCTGCTTATTATAACCCATGGTGTGTGGTGCTCATTCATCGTCCTTGGAAGGATGAAAGGCTGAGTTTGGCCCCGCCGGGATTCGAACCTGCATTAGCAGACTCTGCACCAATGTCAAAGCGAGCGCTCTCCTTGCTGTGCCACTTGACCGGCTTCCCCAGTCCATCATTGACCTGCAGATGACTGGGCCGAAGCTGGGGTGAGAAAAACAAGCTATTTCCATAAAACTCATCCTGTCCCCTCACAAACCCCACCTTTATGATATATGCTGAGGATAACCCCCCAACCTGTTCCCCATTTGAAGTGCCAGATACACATACATAGCCGGGTGCCACCCTGGTTCACCGGTATAGCTAATCTCTCTGAAGGGACTATAAATTCACTCCTGGTGGAGTATGCTACGAGATCAATATATATATATATTGAAATAAGATGACCCTCACCCATCCCAGATTGCACGCAGAACCATGAAGTTTATGTTTAAGCCTTTCATCACTAACCAAGAATTATTGGTTGTCACTGAATACACAAAGCATTGTATGCTATCAATATATATTCAATGATTTTCTTTAAATGTACGATTTCAAATGTATTCAATTAAGTATCACGATATGTATGGTTTAATATGTGTGCCGACTGTATAAAAGAGTTTCCTGTGTTGCATATGTGTAACCTCTGTGCATTGAATCATGCACTTCGCACTGTAAGCAGAATGTTGCAAACCCTTTAATGTTCCCATGCACACACTGACCTATTTCTACCTCGTCTTAATGCATGCTCTATGTGTGCCCCCCCATAACATAAACAATGTACGGCACAACTTGCCACAGAGCCTTTACTCCCCTCTCACCCTCTCATGTACCACAGCATGCACAGCCCCCACCTTCCCTCCCACCCTGGCCGGGCCGAGATGTGAAGCCCTAGCTCTGTGAATAATGTGATGCTACAATTGTAACCCCTCGCACTTCCCTTGTGCCTGCACCCAGTGAGCGCCCTCCCAAGCGCCCAGACTCTGATTGAAAGAAATATGGTTGACAAGCCTCCCATCCCACCTTCTCCTGAGGTACCGGCTGAGTGCCCTCTGACCCGGTAGTAGCCCAGTTCACCCTAACCCTGACTGACCATAAAGGCCATATATTTTCTCTTGTACTTACACACTACAAAGGGGTCCCTCAATAGATCTAACGAGGAGGAATGTTAGATGTATCCCTGCCTGTGCCCCCTGATAAGACTCCTGAACCCATGAAAGCTGCTCACCTATTGTCCACCCTGTGTGTAATATTCTTTAGAATAATGAATGAGTCACACCCAGGGTTTTGTATTATGTCTCCTGTGATGTTAGAATAATGGTTTGTAGGATTTACATGGCATTATGAAGAACAATTAACAAAGAATGAGTGTGTTAGGCCACAAGGGCAAATATTAGCATATCAAAGATGTATAAATCAACCATCAACTGACCAAAGCTCCACCCTGATGAGTTCAGCTGACCTGCAAGCATCGCGCTGGCACCACGTGGACCTCTGCCAATCCTGGAGCACCAGGCCTAAGGATGACATAGTGTCTAGTCTTCACCACCCAATCCCCACAACTTATGTGCCCACTATAGCTTACATCATCTATGATGCAACTTTGTAATAAATGAGAATGTTTGCTGATGTTTGGCAGAGCACTCGCGGCATTTGCAGAGTTCTCTGCTTGCCCTATATTCGTTTAGATAAACTTTTACTTTTTGACTTCACCCGTTCTTGGTCTTGGTCTCATTCCCATCTGGGGTGTGTCCATCATTGCCTCTCATTGGGGAGTTTTAAATGCCTTTTTGGGGGACGCTGACTTTCATGGGGTAGACAGAAGCGAGGAAAGAGCGGCGCCAAGTGACAAATCCAGAAGAGCACCCGAAACGTCCCAAATGCGTTGGCAGTAATCTCAGTAACTGTTAGGAAGATAACCAAAGACTGAGGAGTGATCTACATTGTCTCAGTAATTGTTGTGAAGATAACCAAAGCCTCAGGAGTAATCTGTAACAATGGGCCCCGGGGGCATTATCTTATATGGTAATAGCCCAGAGTCTTAGGACTTACTGCCTAATTCATTCCTGACTTTTAATACATCATAAACCTAAAAAGTGCTATTTCACCTAAAAAAGTATGAAATTGTATAAGTAGCACAGTAAGACCCTTGTTTACAAAACAATGCACGCTCATCAAATAAAGAAACTCTAGCTGTCTCGGTTGGTTTGACAATTAATATAAGCTTTTCAAACAAAGGCTCCTTAGGGCCCTAAAACCGTCTGATAATAAAAAATTTCACTTCCATCCAACTTGTAAGACTTGAGCATAAAAAACAGATAGATGCTAAAAAGAAAGATTTTGAAATCTAGAAGTGGGGGAACTAGTGGACAAAATTAAATAAAAAAGACCACAGATCCTATCTGGATATTTCTAAACAGCCCATGTGGTTAGGAGGGCTTCATGTCTCCGTTGGTTACAACACTTTTGCTTCATGGTCCCTGTTTCAGTTGATAACGGATCAAAGCGATCATGCCGTGTTAGTATTAGATGTGATGGATCCCGCCTTCCCAACAACGTCAGTGGGAAAGTTTTCTCCAATTTGGAAATGAATAGTGCAGCAAACAGACTTTTTTTGGCAACAGCCCTTTGTGAAGAATGTTAACAGGAGGATTTCTTTAACATCTCTGTCAATCTAATTGAGAGAAGGAGGGAATTTGTTATTCCAAAAGGCTTCTATGATTTTTTTCATTAGTTTGTCAGTACTGGAACAAGGGGGTTCATCAAAGGTGCCAGTCCAGAGGTGAATGGTGAGAAAGTAAACTTATTATCATCTTGTACAATGTAAAAATCATGAGTTACATAATCATTTTAGGGAAACTTCTCGACTTGGCCTTGCGATCCTGATGCACTCCTGAAGAAAATTGCTGAAGCAGAGATTCAAAAATTAGCGTGCAGTCCATAAATAAATAATCCTTCAAAGAGATGGTGAGATTATGTTGACAAATCACATATTTTATCAAATGTATTAATTAACAAGGAGCTTGGAAATCCCACCTACTTTCAATTGAAGCCCATGTCGGAATAATCCTGGTTTTCAACATGTCAATAAGTTAATAGGGCCCACCACCAAAGAGCTTGGTTAACAACATGGACACATGCTTCTGACAGAATTCTCAATCACCAGCTGATCAAAAAGTCAAAGTATTCTCATGCTGCAGATCCTGATTGACTTCCAGATGGGTATCATAAGCTATGGGATGAGCTGATGTTACTCTTGTTTCAGCGATATTTCAAAAGCATACCTTGCAACCCACATGTCATCTATCCTATATTTTTCCGATATTCAAAAAAAGGCAACAGACTCAAACCAGAAACTCATGACCAATTGCCTTACTGGATGACAGCTGAATGATATTTGCAGCGTTAATTTCGATTGATTTGGAGGCCTGGGCAGTTCTTCTGAAGACTGCACAAAAAAAGCAGACTTAAGAAGAAATATTGGAACTACCATGAAAATAATTATGTTATCCCTATTGCAACACCAGGCCTGTCAGAAGGGAAGTAACCTGTATTCATAGCATGCATTATCTTTCCTCAGCATTCGATTTTTTCAATAGAAATCTCTTGTCGAATTAGTCAGCTTTCTGTGGGAGTCCTGATAGTCTCTAGGAGTATTGGTGCTTCTCAATTCAAACATGCAGATTAAAGTGAGATTGAATGGGTTCTGCACGCTATCCTGCAGGATAGAAACCTAAAGAGGTCTCAGACAATTTTGCATCATGGAACCCTGCCTGTTCATGCTTCATATCTTAGAAGTAGATGAGTCCCAAGAAAAAGCACAAGCCTTTGCCCTGAGTTTAGGTGGCATAACGTTGAGTTGGTTGGCATATGCTGACAATGCTAAACTATTGGAATTGACTCCAGCAAACTAAAGAGGGGTGTCAGCACATTACCTTGAGAAATTACCTGATTGCTATTACACATAAATCAAATATGTCATGTTTTACTTTAAACACATAACGATACATTATCATGTTCTAGTTCATGTCTTTGCTTTTTTCAGCATTTTCCAATAAAGTTACAACACATTAATGCATCAAACTCAATATACATAACAATGATTGAATTGAATTAAGATCCTCCTGGTCTGGTGGGGGGGTAGCCTTGATCTTTCACGACTGGATTCCACCCTTGGCTACCTTTCCCTCTCTCTCATTCTCCTCTGCCCCTCCTAGGGCTCTTTCTCTTCTGCAGGGCGTACCTCTAATCTGTACCCCTCCCCGGAAGGTCTTTAAGGCTGGCAACCTTCTTCATATTGCCACTCTCAACTCTTGCTCTGCTGTCAAACACTCCTCTGACATCTGCAACCTCCTTGAAGAACTAGACCTTGATGTCCTTGGTCTTACTGAGACATGTTTCACGGCGAGCTTTGTCACGAGCTTTGACACTCTCCTCCTGATGTCTACAAGATACTCTGCACACCCAGATCCTCCTGGTCCATGAGGGGGTAGCCCTGATCTGTCCTGAGTGGATAACTGCCTCTATCATTCCCACTCAGACCTACTGCTCTTTTGAATGCAGTGTCTGTAGACTCTCTCTCCTACCCATTCTCATACTGTGGTTACCATCTACCGGCCTCCTGGACTTCTCCTCCTCCCTCCTGGCCTTTACCACTCAACTCCTCCTCCTCGGTGAACTCAATATCCATTTAGACTCTCCTTGTTTCTCCTCTACACTCTTCTGTGACCTCTGTGACTCCCTCGCCTTGTCCATCCTCCCCTCTGGACCCACTCACTCTGCAGGGCACACACACAATGTCTTGATCTCCTCTGACCTCCCTCTCTCCATCCCTCTGACCACTCCACTCTCCTGGAGCGATCACTCCCTCCTCTCCTTTCATCCCTCTCTCTCTTCCCCCCAAGCCAAGCCTACCCCAACACTGTCACCTACCTTCTCGGACATCCGGCCCATTAAGCGTGTGTCAGTTGCGGCTTTCGCTGCCACCTTCTCTCCCTCGCCTCCACCTCGTGCTGTCTCACATCCTGAAACAGCCCTGTCTCTGCTCTACTCTTTAATTTCTGATACTCTTGATGCTCTTGCCCCTGTCATAAGGTTCCATTTTAAGTCCAAAGCCAAGTGCAATTTCTGGTATGAGTCCAAACTAGCTACACTTAAACGTAAGTGTAGGGCGGCTGAGAGGAAATGGATGGCTTCTTGTTCATCCTCTGACAAACTGGCCTGTCGCCTGCTCCAAAGGCAATACCGACTCTCTGTTCTCACCAAGAAGAGAGTCCATATTCAAGCTCATGTTTCTGTGGCATCTAACAACTTGGCCAAACTCTTTTTTCTCCCTGCCTCCCTGGCTCTTTGCAATGCCTGTGCCTCTCACTTTATCTCAAAAACCTAGGAAATCCTGTCCACCCTCTCCACCCCTGCCCCTCCTCTTCCCTCCCCATCTGTGCTTTCTGACCCTCCTTCAGCCGCCCCACCCACCTTCTCGTCCTTTCCTCTTTTCTCCCCTTGATGAGGTCGCTAGACAAGTCCGATCTATGAAAGCCTTGTCAAAACAGGTTCATCCCTGTTCCTCTAAAACCATCAAGTACCACATTGACACCCTTGCTGATGCACTTGCTGATTTTTGCCACCACTCCTTTGCCTCAGGACCCTTCCCCTCCCCTCTGAAGCACTCCCTTGTGCATCCTCTTCTCAAGAAACCCACAGCTGATCCTTCTTGTCCTGCTAACTATCGCCCAATGTCCATTACTCCCTTTTCGGGCAAACTCCTGGAAAAGTTGCCCATCTCTCTGCTTAACCTTCATTCCAATTCTGTTGGCTGTCTCCATGACCACTAGTCTGGCTTCAGAGTTGCCAGAAGCATGCAATATGCTCTCCTGACCATCCGTGAAGATCTGCTCTCCAATCTTGACTCTAACATTCCCTCTGTCCTCATCCTCCTCGATCTCTCTTCTGCCTTTGAGAAGGTCAACCAAACCATCCTACTCAACTGTCTTCGTGATAACCTGGGTATCATTGATCAGGCTCTGGCCTGGCTGACCTCTTTCCTCTCTGATCGACCCTCCCAGGTCCAACTTAGGTCCTTCCTATCATCTACCTTCCTCTCTACCTGTGGTGTTCCCCAGGGGTCTAACCTCTCACCCTGGCTTTTCAACCAATGCATGGCCACTCTCGCTAACTATATTGCCATTTTCTACCGAAATTTCCAGTGCTACGCTGACGACACTCAACTCATTTTCAGGCTGCCCTTGGCCACCTCCTCTCCCTCTCTCATCTCTGATTGCCTAACTGCCGCCAATGATCTTTGTCTGAATGCCAACAAGACAGAGATCCTCCTCATCGACACACCTTCACCATCCTTTCCCCTCTCTCTCTGGCCGGCCTCCCTTCGCCCTCCTCCTACCCCCACCTGCGAGGCTAAGAACCTCTGGGTCATCTTTGATGCCACACTTTCCTTCTCCGCCCACATCTCTGATGTCTCTAAAAAGTCGAACTTCCTACTGCACCTCCTCAGAGGTACTCTGCCGTTCCTCTCCTTCCCCCAGAAGCTCATTGGCTTCCAAGCTCTGGTTCTCTCTAGTTTGGACTATTGTAACAGCCTCTTTCTAAATCTACCTGCCGCTAATCTCCGCCCTCTGCAACTAATCCAGAACAGGACTGCAAGACTTGTCCTTGGCCTCAAGCCCTGGGATCGTATCTCCCCAGCTCTGAAATCTCTCCATTGGCTCCCAGTGGATGCCAGGATTAAGTTTAAAACCCTCTGCATTGTCCACAAGGCTTTCTGGGGGCTGGGTCCTAAATACCTACAGCTATCGCTCAGCAAATACCTCTCCTCTCAAACTCCTTGCTCCTTTACCTCCAACTCCCTCAGGGTCAGTCGTTGTTTAAAGAAACAAGCGCGGGGTAGATCTCTGTCTTCGGCTGGGGCCTCCCTCTGGAACAGCCTCCCTGCAACCCTAAAACTTGAGGAGAACCATCTCTGGTTCAGGAAGCACCTCAAGACCTTCCTCTTTGCTTCTGCCTTCACTCCCCCTCTCCCCTGCTGATCTGTTCTCTCTTGACACCGTGCACCTCGCCACCCTATGCCCTCCAGGCCGAGGTACCTGCTCACCCTGCCACCCTCCAACACTGCCTCCGGGCCACCCCTTACACTGGGCCCTGTATCTGTACCCATACAGTCCCACCCCATTTACTTCCTGCTCTTATCAGACCTACTCTGCTGCCTTAAACCCAGCACTTGCCAATTTCTGCCTGCACTACCACTGTTTGTTGTCTTTACTATTTATTTATTTTTTATTATTTATCTGCATCTCCTTTGCTCTGCACTTCTACTTCTCCCCCCTCCATGCCCTTTTTCCCTTTTTCCCTCCCCCATGCACTTGCACGTACTCACTGGGCCTAGTGAGATCGTTGTTTTGTTCTCCCCTGTTCCCCTCCCTTGCCTTGTTGTGCTTTGAAACACTTGTGTATGAGCGTGATAGAAATAAAATATCAATATCAATATCAAGACAGACTTCTTAGCAGTGCAGGACACGTTAACAAAATATATTAAAAACATACCTAAACATGGAATGCTACACAGTAAAGGAGTATACCCTCGAACAGATCTCTAGCAACGAAAACTGAAATGTCTTTTAACAGATAATGGTAGACAGCTAGGTTAAAGTTGCTAAATGGCAATCATAAAACAAGCCATACAACACATCTCATTAATATGATATGATATGACATTTGTAACACGACTATACACAAGTGTTTCAAGGCACGACGAGGCACGGAAGGGGAAAGAAAGGGAGGATAAAGACAACGATCTTACTATGTCTAGTGACAGTGAGATCACGCAAGTGACGGGGAGAGGGGAGGGCAAAAGTACCAGGGGAAGGGGAGGAAGGTGAAAGTGAGCGTCCCCAAAAATACAACAAAACACTCCCCAATGAGAGTCAATAATGGAAACACCCCAGGAGGGAATGAGACCCAGACCAAGTGTGGGTGAAGGTAAAAAATTAAGTTTATCCAAAAATAGGGCAAGCAGAGAACTCTGCAAACTCAGAGAGCGCTCTGCCAAACATACGAAAGCATCTACATTTTGTAACAAAACCGTGTCACTTATGATGTGGGAGCTAGGGATTACATAAATCGATGAGATTGGGAAAAGGGGAGAAGCAGCATGGATTCTATAGGGTTGAAGCTGCAGGATTTGTGAGGCTCCTTGTCGTGTCATGCTGCTTGTAGGTCAACTGGGCTCATCGGGGTGGAGTGTCGGATCAGGAGATATCTGAATTGATACATCTTGGCTGCACTGACATTTGCCCTTGTTGCCAAACATACTCATTCAGTGTTCATTAAAATTCACAATTCCCTGTAAATCCTGCAAATTGTTAATCTAACATGACAAGAGATATAACACATAACTCTAGGTGCTCTTATCTCATCATCATAAAACACACCATACAATAAATGGGCTGCTTCATGGGTTCAGGTGCCTTGTCAAGGGGCACATGTCAGGGATATCTCTGTAATTTTGCTTTGTTACATCTAGTGGGGGACATCTCTATAGTATGTTAGTACAAGAGTAAATATACCACCGCCATGGTCAGTCGGGATTGGGGTGAGCCTGGATACTATCTGATCAGAGGGCACATAGCTGGTACATCAAAAAGGCAGTGGATGAGAGGCTTGTTGCTTATATTTGTTTTGACCTAAGTCTTGGGGTGTGGAACAAGTTTTATGGTGCTACTGTGGGTCTGGGGTCTTAGGGGAGGGAGGATACTTGGGGCAGGCTTAGTGGAGGAGTGAGAGGTTACACTTACAGCATCACATTGTTAATGAAATGAGGACCTTTAGATGTCGGCCTGATCTGAGTCGGGAGGAAGGTGGGGGCTGAGTACGCGGCTCTGCTGAGGACGGGAGAGAGGGCCATGTGGCTTCTAACTCGTCTACTTCACGGAGTTATATGCACATCATTTAGAGTGCGAGGTAGGATTAGGCCAGTGTGGTTGCAGGTACATCAAACAATATGTGATCTTATGAACATTGTATAAGTCACATGTTTACGTTCATCCTGCAGTTTCGTAACGTTATCGTCTTGCATCATATACATTTGGACCAGAATGTAAGTTGAGCATATGTTACCTCAGACATGGCCCATATGTTCTCGTAACTGTGGGTGTCGTTGTACATTCTGTGGGGGTGCTTGGCGATCATCTGTGTACCTCTGATCCTGTTGCTCTTCCCTTCTCCTACCTCCCATTGGCAGTCCATGTGGACTTCCAGTGTGGGGGTGACCATACTGCTGTTCATTTTGATAGTTGTTCATTGGTCGGCTGTGACACTCCCTCGAAAAATGTCCCCACCTACCACAGTTCCTCCAGTTCCCGGGTCTCCCTCTAGGTCCCTGTCCCCCATATCCTCCATATCCATACCCACCTCCTCTAGATTCTCTGTACCCACCTCTTCCTCCACGGGCGCTCCTTGCCTGCCATTGTGGCCCTCTATATTGTTCTTCACAATTCCACTGTTCTTGTCTATTCCCTGCCCAGTTTGCTGCCATCCTTGCTTGTATTGCTATTGACCCTTCCTCCTCCTCTCATTCCCTATCTTTGTATCTCTATCTCTATCTAGCACAAATTTCAGATGAGGAACACAAATACATCCTTTAACATATAAAGTAATGTGATTGTGCTATTCACATATGGGTGACAGTCGGCTTCAAGGCCACAATCACAACCTGGTGTCCTACGTTTTTCCAAAGAGATTTAGAATATTGTATACGCCTGGTAATCCTCTGACATTGTCTCACTGGCTATCCCCCCTTTTCTGCTATGATTATGTATTATCTGAAATACCGTTTAGCATGCCTACATCGATATATGTCATAAAACATAAATAATTATCATAATAAATCACAATCCGAGATTAACGTTTATACTGTTTGACATTACTACATCTCTAATTATTTCTGGTGTGCAGTCGTATTACATGCCTTTTCAGCACCACCTAGTACATTACTAAATCATTCCTTTATGAATTTAGAGATTTCCATCTATAATCTATTATTAGAGTCCCCTTACTTAATCTGCCCAATTAATGCTTTCATATGCCTTTCCCTACTGAACCATGCTTTGATAAGAATATGGGCCTCATTATGAGTGCGGCGGTAAGGGGTTTACGGCGCCGGCAAGGATGCCAGTGCCATTAACCGCTTACCGCCGCATTCGAGGTCCCTTAGCGGGTCCCACTAAGGCCGGCTGGTAAAACCAGCCATCCTTAGAGGGAGTCGCTAAGGGACCAGGGAGCTAACAAGGAGCCTGTTATTTACGGGCCCGTTATGAGCTCCCTCCCCATTCCCATTGAGACTTATGGGGGCTCGAATGGGAATGGGGAAGGGTATTTAGAATGGTGACTTACCGGGTCATCCAAGGTTGGAATGACCCGGTAAGTCTCCATTCAAAGAACCCAGACACGACTTTGGAGGCAGCCATGGTGCTTATAGCACCATGGCTGCCTCCAAACATTTAATGACCCGCTATGACTGCAAGTACTACATCATATGTTGAGGTGCTTCCGTGCAGCTTCTCAGCAGTTCAAAAGTCTCTTATCCCCTGATTTGACAGCCATGGATTCAAGTTTATTTGTCAGATTTTCAAAAATGCTGGGCAGATAAAAAATAAATGTTGTGTAGATTATTTAAGGAAAGGGGAAAAGGGGTACATTAGAGAAGAGTCCGGCATCCAAACACTGATTAAGGTTGCTGAGGTAAAATATTAATTCTGAATTTGATTTGAAAAGAGTATGTACATGTGAGTCCTTAATCATGTCAAGGTACAATTCGTATTGCCATACTTCTTTTAGTTTCAGCTATAATGCCAACAGCTACTATTTGGAGAGTTGTTCTGATTGATATGAATTGCTCACTCTTTGCAAAGGAGCTTCAATGTGTTCTTCGAATTGATATTCACCAGGCTTGGCATGCTCCATAAATGGCCAACTCCCATCTTGGAGCCCGTAACCCTAATGTGTCTTTCCCATGGAAGGTAGCTGCTATTTGGGAAATTCATTGGGCCTCATTACGCGGGAGGAGGTAGCCATGGTGCTATTAGCACCATGGCTACCCCCTTACCGGATACCGGGTACGGGTTCTCAGAATGGGTACTTACCAGGTAATTCCATCCTTGGAGGACCCGGTAAATCCCCATTCTGAGAACCATTCCCCATTCCCATTTGAGCCCCCATAGGGCTTAATGGGAATGGGGAAGTAGCTAATAACGGTACCGCAATTTGCGGTACCGTTATTAGCTCTGAAGTCCCTTAGCAGGTCCCGTCCTTAACACCTGGTCAGACATGGTGTTAAGGAAGGGACCCGCTAAGGGACCTCGGAATATGGAGGTAAGGGATTACCGGCACCGGCACCCTTACTGGTGCCAGTAATCCTTTACCTCCTACCGCTTAATGAGGCCCATTATGTTGCCCAGATCTTCTTGGTATTTCATAAGTGCTGGAGATGACCTAAGGTGAAGCCAATAAAATAATTGTTTCAATTTTAACATCATATTAATGATTTCCTAATTAACTTCAAGGTGAATTATTTAATTTGGTGCCGACTTGGGTAGACACAAAAGGCACTTCAAAAAAATGTTATCCACTGTGTCAAAGAGAGGAGTGCTGGAGTAACCCTACAGCTACGACTAATATCATGCAGCCTGTCTTGCCTGTGACTTGCAAACTTCACATTTTGCTCCAACTGCCCTATTGCGATGGACGTGTGACAATTTCAGCACAGCTTCTGATGGACATTTTAAAGTGAATCTCGATTTAGCTAGCTGAGGTGCTCAACTCTCATTCCAATTTAAACGTATAGCCAAATAATCATATGATGAAACCTCTTCTATTAGGTTAGCCTTGACGCGCAAATTGATTCTTTGGTTGCTGTTCTTCTTTTTGGATCAAACTATGTCGGTGGTTGCCTCAAACTCACCAATAAAAATCACAAAAGTAGTCAAAAAAGGAGAGTATGCAGGCAAGAAATAACCCAGATTTATTCAGGGCCCAGACGCAGCTGGGCCAGCTATACTCCAACAGATCCTGGAACAGAACTGGCCAAAAAGGCGCTGTCAAAGAAAAACACCTAAATCTAAGGCTTTTATATTAATCAAGCTAATTAACATTAGTAACTTTGCAACATGAAAAAATCTCCCCACATCGGGCTGATTGGTGCTCAAACATTATAACCTTATTGAAAAACATACATTAATTTTTGTAATGGGGTCCACAAACCTTCCTACACCGCCAACAATTAAAATATGTAAAATATATGATGTTACTGTCCTACCCTACTTCTTATTTCATGATGACAATTCATTGAAACATTTGAGATGACAAGCAGAACTTTATTCATCTGCCCCGTTCATCTCATCTAAGTTCTCATGAGAAGTTCACCTTACCATGACACTGTCAGAGCCTTGAACCACGGACCTATTGTTATACAAATGTTGCATATTAAGAACTCCTTGACCTTCTTCCCAGGTGAAATGTACCAAAGGGCAATTTGAAACCACTGTAGTTCTTCTGACTCCATCTAAAAATCTTGTTTTGCCAATCACTTTGAATTATTAAAATGTTATGCTCTGCATGTCTGTCCACGGAACCCATGGGTTCGAATCTGTTACCTTGAAAAAAGTAACAACTATTGTTTTGCTTCTTACCATACCAGCCTGGGATTGTGGGACCTGCGATGTGTTACAGCCACTGCGGCTTTGTTGAAGATTAATAAAAGCTAACACATCTTTGCTGCAAAGGTGTGCTATAAGGCCTATTAGCCTACGTTTAAGTTTGGTCATAAATGCCAGCCTACCTGCATTTCTTTTATATGTAAGTCAATTTTATTTTGGGCATGATTTGTGTAATGTCCCTTTTTACAGTGCTACTCTCACAATTGATACCTGCGCACCTTTGCACCACGCAGAACTTATATTTTTATTACAAAAACATTGGGCCTGATTAGGAGGTGGGCGGTAAGGGATTACTGGAACCGGTAAGGGCACCGGTGCCGGTAATCCCTTACCGCCCTACTACGAGGTCCCTTAGCGGGTCCCTTCCTTCCAGGCGTTATGGAAGGGACCCGTTAAGGGTCTTCAGAGCTAATAACGGTACCGCAATTTGCGGTAACCTTATTAGCACCTTCCCCCTTCCCATTGAGCCCTATGGGGGCTGAAATGGTAATGGGGAATGGCTTTTTCAATGGGGACTTACCGGTCCCGCAAGGTCGGATTAGACCGGTAAGTCCCCATTGAACAGGACCGGAAACGGTACCGGTATTGGAGGTAGTCATGGTGCTAATAGCGCCATGACTACTTCCAAACTCGTAATGAGGCCCATTGTGTTTAAGATATGTGGAGATCCAGATATATTACAGTACAAAATACCACAAATGCCACCATCTTCTTTTCAAGACAACTTATCATTTGGGAGACCAAGACCCCATTATTTGCAAATGGAAGGTTTTTCAAATGGGAAACCGTTGGTTTTCTCCCCTCTATTCCCCATCTCATAGCAGCAAGCTTATCAGTATATAGCCAAAGAAATGCAGTTATTAATGCACATAGCATGCTCTATCTCAGTAGTGATTGTTTCAAATCTTCTCTTGGTACCAAGAAAGAGAGTTATTAGTTTTGCTTTTTTGGTACTGTGTGTTTTTGTAGTAACAGGAAGAGCCTCTATCCCTGGTTAGTCATACAAGTGACCTTTTCATATCCTGCCTGGAGGTATAAGATGTTTTGATTATCGCTTATTTTCCAGAAATATCCATCCATAAAATAGGGCAATTGTTCTCTGGCTTATCGTGCCCACCTTTTTCTTTTTACAGATTGGAACTATTGTTCCCATTTTCCTGGAGCTACGAATCTTTCCCCGAAAACAAATCTCACCAAAATATGCTGTTAGATTTAGGACCCAGCTATCCAATGTATTGGATAGCTGGGTATCCAATACGATAATGAACTCAATCTGGATTCCAATGTGTCCTGGGACTTTTCTTATTTCTGGGATTGTATAGCAATGTTTATCTCATCTTGCATGAAGGATAGATGCTGAGGTGCCTTCTTTTACAGTTTGATTGTTTGATCTATTCTCTATTTTTGAAAAATTGAGTCTTGTTCTTTGTATAGAGCTGCACATTGGGAGTACCATACTTTATTGGGGGGAAGCATGACTCAAAAAAAGTATAAGACTTATTCGTCCCAGTATGGACCAGTTTCCAGAAGGTTTTCATGTTCCACATGTTTGCTGTAGCTATTAAGGAGCTATTTTATGGGAGTTAGGAATTCTTCCCTGAATAGAAATCACATTATATTCTGCTCTTACATATGGGAAATAGCAATGTTCATCTCATCTTTCATGACAGATATTGGCACATGTGCCTTCTTTCAGACTGTGCTCGATTTATCTATTCTTTATTTGAAAAGGAATGCAGTCTTTGCTCTTTGTATACGGTTATGCATTGGGTATACCATTCTTTTTCATGGATGTATGACTCAAAACTAGTATCAGATTTATCCATGCAGTATGGACCGTTGTCATGTTTCCTGTATTCGCTACAGCTATCAGGGAGGCCCACTAACCCATGAGAATTGCTCCTTTGTTGTTTGTATAAGCTCCTTGAATTTCTGGCGTGCCTCCCTTACCTTAGCTTTTACTTGTTCATCAGGGGCCTTCAGTATGTTGAGCTTTGCTATCCTACAATCCCAGTCATACCAAGATTTCTATTTGGGAATGTGTTGTTTAATTAATGTAACTGCTCTAATAAAATGTGAATACATGTTCTCCACGGCCCAATCAAACAAATGGCAGATCCTTGATTGGTTATTCAAATTTAGGGCAGCTTACAAACCTTTGAATATAGGGAGAAGCTGCTCATAAATAATAGACAGCGGCTGAGTATAATCTAAACTGTCCCATCTAACTTGCTTTCTGCCTCCTTGGCCGATTACATCCACCTCCCCCCCGACCCTCCGCTTGAACGTATTATTAATTATTGGATGAGCAGGTGGCTTTGAGATCTGAAAGTAAGCACAGTGGATAATGGTCGCTCTTTTGCCATTGGATTACATTGAAGTATTTTACTCTATGCCAATTCTGTAGATTCACTAAAATATAATGGGCCTCATCACACGGTAATCCCCTACCGCCCTACTATGAGTTCCCTTTGCGGGTCCTACCTTAACGCCTGGTTTTTCCAGGCGTTAAGGACAGGACCTGCAAAGGGACTTTAGAGCTAATAATGGTACCGCAATTTGCGGTACCGTTATTAGTGCCTTCCCCATTCCCATTGAGCCCTATGGGGGCTCAAATGGGAATGGGGAAGGGCTCTGGTGAATGGGGAATTACCGGTCCCTCCAACCTCATGGACCGGCAATTGCTCCATTCACCAGGGCGGCGTTGGTAAGGTTTTGGAGGCAGCCATGGCGCTATTAGCGCCATGGTTACCTCCTACCGTGTAATGAGGCCCAATGTGTTGATAAACTGACGTCCCTCTTTTATATGTTTTCTTTGCAGATCTATCCCCTAAAGCTACAGCCCTCTCATTGAATGCCCTGAGGCCTACTCTTAACAAGGCTTCTGCTGTGGGTTGGGAATATCCCAACTAAGCTTTTTTTCATCCATACACTAAAATGGTCCGCAAAGGCTCATATTTCAATTAAAGTCACCTACTGCTCTAAAGAAATATGTGTCCACTTTATGTTTATTTTGCAGTTCGACCAGCATTGCTCTAATAGCGTTCTCGTAGCAACAACAGTTTTGCCACTGTTTCTATTATAGAAATTGACTAATAATACTGATAGTAGGTGGCATATTATTATATGTAATACTTGAATGTCTCAGGACTCACATTGTAATTGTGCACTTTTATTTTAAAACCAGCCACATTGTTAAACCCCCACTTGATTCACCATGCTGTCCTTTGATGGCATGGACTGAAAGATGTGCATAAACTTCTCTGTGAAGTGGGTTGATGGTCTATGTTTCTATGTTTCTTGAAAACAAACAAATGATATCCAATTCTCGAACAAAGACTTCTGAAGACCAGCAATGTTATAAGACAAAATAAATGCCATCTGGATAGGGTTACGTGCACCAATAGTATTTTGAGGATTGTCTGACATTAGATGTAGGGTTTGTAGGTCATTAGAGGCTGATAAGGTTTTGTCGTCCTCCTCCCTGGTGCACATTTCCCTTGCTGGAATATCATCCAGGCTTGTGGCCGGTCCCGTACTCTAGTACCATAGCTTATTTTTGTAGCATACGTGTTGGTATGCAATGGAGTTATTAGTTATTTCTGGGTGAAATTTTACTGTAATCTCGGGGTTGTGCTTTAATTTGAATCCTGGAACTGGGCAGAGGCAGAGTTCTGAAATACATCGACACCAGTGCCTCAGCTATGTGTTTATTAACCACCGACATTTAAGCCAAAATCAGTATTCCCACTGCACCTTTGCCTTTAGATATGCTTCATACCACTCAGAATTGTTTAATAACATCCCTTAGTCTGGCATAGCCAATGTATTGTTATGATGTGATAAGTTATTCATAACATGCCCGTACACAAGTGTTTCTAGGTGTGACAAGACAAGGGTGGGAAGATATCGGGAAGACAAAAACATTCTTACTGGATCTTGTCTCATTCAGATCATGCAAGTGCGATAACACAAAGTGCAGTTGGGAAGAAGAAGGCGGAAGCGCCAGGGATAGGGAAAGGGGACATGCAATCAGAGGAGCATTGCTCTGAGTAAGTGCATCCAGGGCAGCGCGGCTCTAGGTAAGTGCAATGAGGCAGGGGACTGTAGGGTTAGAGTTACAGCCCCTAAGTGTGTGGTAGGCCTGGATGCAGTACAGTGGTGACTGGTCATCGATGAGCCTGGTACGCAGTGAGATTCTGAGGGTACCCAGGCCACCAGTTAGCACAGCAGACAGGTAGGTCAGCAGAGGAGAGAGAGAGAGAGAGAAAGCAGATGTAAAAAAGAAGGTCTTGAGTGGCTTACTGAAATTCAGGAAGTCCGGCTCAATTTTGAGAGGGGCAGGGAGGTGTTTCCAGAGGGAGGCAACTTCAGAGAGATCTACCCCCCAATATCTGCCTGGAGAAGAGTTTGGCCCTCAGAGAGTTAGTGGTGTCCTTCGTGAAGGAAGGTGTTTTGGAACAGTGAGTTGGATATAGTGCATACCACGGCCCCAGAAAGCCTTGTGCATGATGAAGAGGGTCTTGAAATTGATCCTTGCAGCCAAAGGCATCCAGTGGAGAGATTTCAGGGCTGGAGTGATACGGTCCCTGGTCTTGAGGCCAATGACAATCTTGCAGTCCTGTTGTGGATTAGTTACAGAGGACCGAGACTGGAGGAAGGCAGATTGCTTCATTCAACAGGCAATCCACCCACTGCCAGGACTTTCTTACCCAAAGGGGAGCTCTATCGCTATTGGGAACTAAGAAGCACAAAGTAGTCAGCACAAGGAAAACGTGTTCCCAACAGGTCTATTCACAAACCCAATTATTCTTTAAGCAATGTATCTGTCCAGTAAATGAAGCAAAATGCATTTGTAGGTTTGGCCACGTTGTTGGGAATGATTTGTCCTTGTGTTCACTGGGCATTGATCTATTTATGAGAAATGCATGGTATACTCACTTCTCAATCAATTGGGGTAAATTCTTATGCTGCTCAATCTCTCGTTCACATGATTTCAATGGTTACTACCTTTCTACATATTTTCTGGGAGACTTTTGGCCTGCTTACACTGCTCACACATATTCTTCATCAATTCCTTAATTGCATAAAGATCATTGGTTATTTAATATTTTTTTTCTGGATAAGAATTCTATTTCACTTTTGAAGTTCATGCACCTATTATAAAATTATGTTACTGACATTTGTGTCTGGCATTTGTCTCCTGCAAGCTCTCTTGTGGTTTCCCAGATTGAGTTTGCACCCTTTATTTATGATCTTGGTAGAGTGACCTTTTGGCCTCATGCCAGAGCTCTCTGAGTTTAGCTGGGCAGGTTTGGCTTTCACCTCTGAGGCCTCTTCAAGAAGGTAAAAGGAATCCATATGTAGGATATTCCCAGCTTTGACATACTTCCCTTCATCCTTTTCTATAACTGCTATTTCATGTCCATCACTAAACAAACTTTATTTTGAACCATCCAATTATTAGACTGCCTTTTCCCTTGTTTATTAATGTCAGCTGAAATTTCATAAAGCTTACTTCCTAATTGTTGGCCGGGTTTTAGCAGTGCAAAGTGCATTAGATGTTCTGCCACAACATTTTAGTTAACAAAGTAGTAGTGACATCTTTTGGGGAGTTTTGCCCCCTCCACATGGCTGCCATGTGCATGAGCCAAATCTCTTCGAATATCAGTACAGTGGCAACTTCAACGATAATCAGTACAGTGGCAGCATGTTACGAACTTCTCCCTGCACCACCAACATTGCTTGCTCACTGCTACTGACACCTATGCACATCTGAATGGCTAACTTTACCAGATGCTGTGCTGCAGAACCTCCTCCGCTAAGTGTCTCCTGTTGGATATGCCTTCCTGTGCTCACTGGCCCGCACTGAATCCCTTTAACTTCTACTAGTAAGCATGCTATATATATTTCAGCTTTATATCTATGGTTATCATACTCTACATTAGGTTACTACTTGCCAAATGAAGCCTCTCACTTAATATCAACCTGTTTATTATTGATGCTCACTAAATCCATTCTGTGTGCAGATTTATAAAATTGCTTGTTGTGTGTAATCTATGAAGCTTGTGGAAACCAACCAGAAGAGGAAAAAGAGGCAGCGGAAAACTCAGAAAACCCTACAAATGCACAAGATCCAAAAATCCAAGATCCAGGAAAACCTAGTGGTTAATCTCACTAAAAGCAAATTATCAGATGAATTTATTTCAGCTCTTAACAAAGGACTATCTTTTTGTCCAACCAACCAGATGGATTACTTCCAGGTCAATCTTGACCTATACAGATTTTGCAGAGTTCTCAAACTGAAAAAGTATTTCAGCAACAGAATTTTCAAAAAAACAGAAAACAATAAGTCTGAACCATCACCACTCTCATGCCAAATAGTGCAAGACACAATTAATCTCATGAACATTCAAGAAACAGAAGATTGCCATACAGTAACATCCTTTGCCAGGGATATGAACATCCCATTATATCTTGCAATGGAAACACCTTTAAAACCAAAATCCAAATTCAACCCATTTTTTTCCATCAGATAATTCCATAGACATATTTCAGCAACTGGTCACCAATGACCTCCGGAAACTTTACTTTAAAGGAACAAGCACATCATCAATCCACCACAACCTATCCTCCAAAGAAGCACAAGCAATCAGGAACCTAAGACAAAATGAAGAAATAGTAAAACAAGCAGACAAAGGGGGCAAACTCGTGCTTATAACGACCGCAGACTACAGGAAAATGGCATCTACTTATCAGATGCCAATTGTTATAAAAAACTTAATGGCAATCCACTGGCCAACTTACAAAAATAATGGCAATCCCTTAACAACCAATGTTTGAATCAGGATTACTCACAGAAAATCAGAATGCTTTCATGAATGTATCACATCCAGTACTGGCAACAATTCACTTTATTCCAAAAATCCACAAACGATTCAAACAGTTACCTTCCACTAGACTAATAATAAGTGGAATAGGTTCCTGTCAGGATTTGCCCATGGAAGATATGGAATGTCTGGTGATTAGGATTCCTTCCAAACAACAGACACTATGGTCTAGTCCTCATCCAATATGGTGGCAGCCACTATAAATCCTGACCACGCCCACCTCTCAGCACGTTGTATCCGTTTGTGTGTTTTCTTGAACTATCAACGCTACGTTACTCCACTGAGCATCCTATCTGCCTTGTCATTCTACTTGAACGTTTGTTGGTTCAGTTTCCTACCCTTGTGGGAAACTGGCCGCTTGTTTCCTAATTTCCATTCTTCTGGTTTTCCACCTGTTCTGCCTTTCAACTCCGCTACCCGGTACCTCGGCAGGTGTTTGTTTTTCTCCTTTCTTCCTGTCTCTCTGCTTCCATTCCTTTCTGTCCTCTTACTATGTTTCCGTCACGCTACGAAGTCATTGCACTTTCAGTCTCCACTGCTATCGGGCTGATGGTTCTTGTTCGTGCTGCGGTTTGGACACAAAGCCTCTCCTTGACTCTTCCGCGAGCCGTCTCTCAAAACTTATCTTATCGCACTTGCGGCTCCATCTCTTCTTTCAGGTACGTGGGCTCCTGTCTTCTGCGGCTTACCGCAGGCCATCTGTTCTATTTATTCTTACTTACACTTCCGCACGTCATTTCCTCTTTTCTCTTTGGGTCTACACTTTCCTTTCTATTTTTCTGCCTGTACAGAGACTTATTGGTTCTGCCGGTGGATGTTTAATCCTTCCTTGGGCAGTCAAGTACTAGTCAGTACACCGCCCTTATCTGCCCTGGAACTCCATACTTGTCAAACATCATCCATTCTAAATATCACATCTACTTATCTTTTGCAATCTTTTGGAACTATTACAAACCCTTCTGAAGACTTGATTCCGTGCTTCATCAACCTCCTTTCTTCTATCACAGAATAAGGACCAGTTTACTGTTTGAAGACTACCAGGGTTTTTTATTGCCCAGAGGCTTTTCCCCTGTTCATTGGGGCTTAGCTCCCTGGGGTTCCCCTTAGGCAGGTCCCATTCCCTGCCATGGTGGCCTCTGAGGAAGCTAGACCCTACTTGCACAACAAGAAAAAGAAGACAGCTAAAGAAAGACTGATACTAGACCACAAGAAATCTAGGAAAAAGACTGCCACAGATTCCAAGGACAGCTCGTCTGAAGGCCCAGGTGAGGAGGAGGTTGGGGAGGTACAACCGTTATCTGACACAATACAACGCCCGCAGATCCCAATGGCATCCTTGGAGCAGTATCAGGAACTAGTTGCTGCTATGCAGAACCTCACAGTGGAGGTAGAAGCCCTTAAGACTAAAAATGTGGCACTGCGTCAACGTGAAGTCTTGCATAGAGATGATCGAGGAGATTTACCACCTATGACACTGTCATTCAGGAAGTATGATGGTCTTCCGGGAGGTTTGAAGGATTTCCTAGACGCTTGCCAGGTATATTTTACCTTCAGACCACACACCTACGAAACGGCCAGATCCAGAGTGGGATTTATCATAGCAAACCTGATAGGAAACACATTAGCTTGGGCAACCCCACTGGTGACCAACAATGATCAAGCCTTGAGCGATTCTGACCACTTTGTAGCACTATTATGAGAGCGGTTTGATTGTCCAGAAGAGTTGTACACCTCATTTGAAGCCAATTTTGGATGTCCAACAAGGCACCACAGATGTGCAGACCTATATCTCCCGATTTCTGAGACTGGCAACAAAGGCAGATTGGCCGGACTCGGCCAAACAAATTATCTTCAGCAGAGGATTACATGATAACCTAAAGGATGAGCTGGCTCGTATTGCTCGACCAGCTTCTTTCCAGGAGCTTATGACTCTAGCTCTGCAAATAGAATTCCGCTTACTCGAAAGATGGCAAGAGAAGAGAAGACCACACTCTTTCCTTCCTTCAGGTCTCTCCCTCCAACCTCCCAAGCAAGTTCCTGTTAATGAAGAACCCATGCAAATAGGAACAACTCGTGGTCCACTGACACCTAAGGAACGCAAGAGGCGCAGAGACGCAGGACTTTGTATGTACTGTGGCTCATCTAAGCATCTCCTTAGGAACTGTCCTGAAGTTCCACCTCGACAGAAGGTAAAAGCTAGCCCCAAAACGTATGCAAGGGAAGTGTCGGGGGAACAGCCTGTAACCCTTGCTAATTCACAAGACCAATAGAAGAAAGCGAAGACAATCGTTTTATGGTCTTCACGGTTCAAATATGGTAGTCTGGGCCGGAACCGTTGGAAGTATTGGCGATGCTGGACTTCGGAGCCGCTGGCAACTTAATGTATGTAGATTGGGCCTGAGAAAACCAAGTACCCGAATGGCTCAAACAAAGGCCAATTCCTGTTGAAGGAGTAGATGGTAATCCCCTATCTTCAGGTCCCATTGTCAAGGAATCTATTCCACTAAGAATGATGCTGGGGCAGCATCAGGAACACATGGTGTTTGATGTCATTAGAGCTACCCACTTCCCTTTGGTCATCGGCATTCCATGGTTGAGGAAACATAACCCCTTCATAGACTGGGCCTCTAATAGAGTGAGTTTCCACTCTTAATACTGCCAAACTCACTGTATGGATGTGTCCTGTTGCAAGACAAAGATGGAAGAGATAGAGACTCCCAAGACTAAGACAGTCTCTTCTATTCCCCTACAGTACCAGGACTACGCTGAGGTATTCAGAGATGTGTTACCAAGATATTTACCACCGCACAGAGCAGAAGACTGTGCCATCGACTTGGTACCAGCAGCACAAGTACCTTTTGGGCGCATTTATCCTTCATCTTTGCCTGAAAGAAATGCATTGAGAGAGTACCTGGATGCCCACTTACAGTACGGATTGATTCAAGAATCCCGATCTTCCTGTGAGGCATCACTATTTTTTATTCCCAAGAAGGAATCCTCAGAATTAAGGCCCTGTATTAATTATCATGGTCTCAACCAAATAACCATTAGAGATCGATATCCTATGCCTTTGATCAGAGATATCTTGGAAGCTGTACAGGGATCACATTTTTTCACCAAGTTGGATCTCAGGGGAGCTTACCATCTCCTGAGGATCCGCAAGGGCTACGAAAGGAAGATGGCCTTTCGGACACCTTTGGGTCTTTTTCAATACAAGGTGATGCCGTTTGGCCTTGTAAACGCCCCAGCCATATTTCAAAGATTTATGGACAAGATTTTTTCAGACACTGTTTATTTCAGTAGTGGTAAACCTAGATGATATTTTAGTCTTCTCTCAAACTCTACAGGTATCAGGTCAAAGAAGTGCTACACCGTCTTCACACAAACCAACTATTGGTTAAACACGAAAAATGCACCTTTAAAGCTAACTCTGTGTCATATTTGAGATTTATCTTCTCAAGAGAGGGGATACAGATGGATCCCTGTAAGATCCAAGCTGTTTTGAACTGGAAAGAACCACAGAATGTCAAGGATATACAAATATTCCTTGGGCTGGCAAACTTTTATAGGCAATTCATACCCAATTTTTCTAAATTGGTGCAACCCATAACAGCTCTTCTCAAGAAGGGAGTTAAGTTTGCCTTCAATCAAGAAGAGAAGGAAGCATTCACCTGACTAAAGGAACATTTTACCTCAGCGCCCATTCTTGTGCAGCCTAATCAGAACAAACCTTTCATCCTTGAGACCGATGCCTCTGCAGGTGCTGTAGGAGCGGTTCTACTGCAAAGAACAGAGGATGGTATGGAACATCCTGTAGCCTATTATTCAAAGACCTTGACTATCAGTGAACATAACTATTTTGTGCTTGAGAAGGAACTGTTGGCCATTAAACTGGCCTGTCAGGAATGGTGTCATCTCCTACAGGGAACTAAACATACTTTCCTTGAACGCACAGATCACAGAAATCTCCGGGTCCTGCAACAGATGGAGTGTACCAACGCTCATCATGCCAGATGGGCCTATTTTCTTTTGCAGTTCGATATACGCCGAATCACCTACATTCCTGGAACTGAAAACCAAGTAGTAGATGCTTTATCACGTTGTCAAGGGGAAGAGGCAAGTACTTACAAAGGCCATGATCTACCTCTACGAGGACTACAAACAGTTGCTATGGTTGCTCCATTCTTACAAGACCTGGTAGAACAGTATGAACAAGAGAAAGCGGCTGTCTTTTTACGTGATATTGTTTGATTACATGGACTACAGAGGACTATACTATCTGACAGGGGGTCACAATTTACATCAAGATTCTGGTCCACCTTATGCCAACAGTTAGGTATTAACAGAGCTCTATCTTCAGGCTATCATCTGCAAAGTTATGAACAGACAGAAAGACTCAATGCCAATCTTGAAAAATATCGTATATGTTTTTTCAGCAACAGACAAGAAGAATGGGCTTCCTTTCACCCTCAAGCAGAATTTGCTTACAATAACTCTCTTCATACTTCCATTCAAATGAGTCAGTTTTATTGTACGTACAGTCACCATCCCCAACCTTTGCCATGGACAGGAGTGCCATCCACAGGCGCACCCGCTATAGACAGTCTGTTGACGGAGCTCATAGACATACATAAGACAGCTAAGAAGGCACTGGTTACCAGTAGGCAGACACACAAAAAGTGGGCGGACCGCAAGAGAAGAGCCAATCCAGACTGGAAGCCGAGTCAATTGGTTTGGTTATCCACTAAGTTTCTACCCAAATGGATTCATGCAGGCAAGTTTGCCCCTCGTTATATGGGACCATTCCCTATTGCATCCCAGGTTAACCCAGTGGCATACAAACTTCGCCTTCCCCAGAATCTACGACAGATACACCCAGTATTTCATACCTCTTTATTCAAAGAACACAAGGGCGATCCGTATCAATGGAAATCACAGAGTCTGAGACCTCTCAAACCCCCCTTTCAGGAAGAATATGAGGTTGCTTATTTGGTGGACTCCCGTTACCGAAGAGGAAGAGTGCAATATTTGGTTCATTGGAAGGGTTATTCTATTGACGAAAGGACATGGGAACCCAAGAGTCACATAGATGCCCCCAAACTGTTAAGGTGATTTCATTTCCTACAACCGAGGACACCCTGAGGACCCCCGAGGGGAAAGGGATATACTGTCAGGATTTGCCCATGGAAGATATGGAATGCCTGGCGATTATGATTCCTTCCAAAGAACAGACACTACGGTTTAGTCCTCATTCAATATGGCGGCAAACACTATAAATCCTGACCATGCCCACTTCTCGGTGCGTTGTGTCTGTTTGTGTGTTTTCTTGAACTCTCAACACTACGTTACTCCGCCGAGTAATCTGTCCGCCTTGCAATTCTACTTGAACCTTTGTCAGTCCGGTTTCTTACCCTTGTAGGAAACTGCCCGCTTGTTTCCTACTTTCTGTTCTTCTGGTTTTCTGCCTGTTCTGCCTTTCGACTCTGCTACCCGGTATTTTGCTGGGTGTTTGTTTTTCTCTTTAGTTCCTTGTCTGTCCGCTTCCATTCCTTTCTGTCCTCTTACTGTGTTGCTGTCACGCTATGAGGTCATCGCACTTTCGGTCTCCTCTACTATCGGGCTGTTGGTTCTCGTTCGTGCCGCGGTTTGGACACGGAGCATCTCCTTGCCTTTTCTGTGAGCCGTCTCTCAAAACTTACCTTATCACACTCGCGGTTCCATCTCTTCTTTCCAGTACGTGGGCTCCTGTCTTCTGCGGCTTACCGCCATCTGTTCTATTTATTCTTACTTACACTTCCGCACAGTATTTCCTCCTTTCTATTTATCTGCCTGTACAGATACTTATTGGTTCTGCCGGTGCATGTGTTAAGACGGATTTCTGAACTCTGTCCTGGAGGTGCAGAGGTTCAGAAGGCCAACCTAATTACTTGGAACAGGGTAACCTCTGGACAAGCCAGACCAATCAGGGTAGTGATTGCGGCGGTCAAGACTAGGTCTCAAGAGGGGTGAGGGTGACTGAAAGCCCGCAATGAGCACACAAAGCAAGGACACTTACAAATTACTCCAAACAGGTGTTATATTAAAAATATATACACATTTATTCCAAGGCCTTTGCAACAATGACCGTAGCGAGAAATCACGATAAAACTCTAGTAAACCAACACATACCAAACCAATACAATATATATACAAATACAAACGAGTCTAAAGCGTTAGATGCACAAAATGTGTAGTCCACCTAGAAGGGGAGGAAAACAGGCAGTGCGAAATAATGATTAGACCCAGTCCGCCTTCAGAGGCACCTAACTAAAAGGAAGTCCAAGCCCTACGAAGAGTGGAGCCTTGTGCTCAAAAGTACCTGCACACGCTGGTGCCAATGGGCAAAAAGGGGAGTCTCTTCGAGGGAATCAGGCAGTTCAGTTTGGTGCACAAATGAAGAAGAACAGAGTTTCGCAACTCAAGCGCAGCCTCCACTGTGGGCAGAAGCAGAGCGCGAGTACGGAAAGGCGTGCTGTTTGACACAGTGGGGAAAAGCTATGGGCTCCTGCAGGAGGGCGACCAGTTCCTAGCTATGCTACTCACCGGTCCCCGATGCAAGCAGACCCAGTCTTCTCTGCATCAGTTTCAGTGCTGGCAGGTTCAGGGGAGCAGGGGACGTCTCGTCGTTATGTAGATTCTGCAGCAGCAGAGTTGAGTGAAAGATGTCCAAAAAGAAGTGAACCTGCACAGTTTGTTACCACAGCAGGGCAACTGAGCGGCCGTGTGTATCTCAGCCAAATGTACACTACTCACTTCAGACCTGGGAATGCCAAGTGTACGAATCGTGTGAGAGTGACAAGGACTCGAAATACAACACAACCTGGCGGCGGTTACAGAGCAAGACTCCTGGGTAGGCTGGTCAGTCTGCTGGATGGCCCAGGGACACTTCCGAAGGCTTACGTTAAGGAGATGGTGAAGATGCCAGGAATAGCTGTCCCCGCTATTCCAAGGGTCGAAGTACCAGTACAGGCCTTCTGGTTCGATCAGAGGTAGAAAGGGTTTCACAAAGCGACACAGTGCAGAGGAGCAGTCCTTCAGCGGGTCACCAGCGATTCCTCGGTTCAGCCTCGTGGTTGCAGGATACTTGGCTCCTGTATTCCCTTGTTCGTGAGAACTCAGGAGATCGACATGGTAGTGGCGTTTCCAGACCCCTCTTATCCACAGTTCCGTTCGCGCCAAAACGGAGGGGACCCAATGGGAGATCTGCTCATCAAACACTCACACCATACGTGGACCTATCACGGACCACGGTGGTCCCAGGCATTCACACTACACTAGACTCTCTGGCACCCAGGATGTGTATTGGGACCAGACATCCCAGCCCACATCCTGGAGGCACACACAAGGCCTGTAGAAGCCCGCGAAAGCATCTGTGTTTCGCGGGAAAGTACATGCCCAAATAAGGAAGGCCCCGGGTCGGCTCGACCTGGGGAAGGTGAAGGGGGCAAGACGGTCAGCGGACAGGACAAAGAGCCTCGTGGTCTGGCCATTTTGGGAGCCAGACCACCATTTTGGGCTAAGCGCGAGAAACGTGCTTAAAATGCCAAAAGGAGCTCGAAAACACAAAAAAACGATCGCTGCCACCATTCCCGTCCGTGATTCACTTGCACCGATCATTTACAATCCAAACAGAGTATCTAGGGCCTGTAGAAGACTAGAGACCCAAGAGAGCAGTAATTTAGTTTACAGTGCCCTCTTGTGTCATGTTGCACGAAAGCTGCAACATGATAAAGAAACTACGGAAAACAGCGTTTCCCGGTACTGAGTGTCTTAAGGGCATGTCAGTTTCCCCGTAAGAATGGAGCGAAAGCCCAGAGGAGTGCGGCAGAAGGCTGTATTTCTCTGGCAAAGTCTAGATCATGGTGAAAACAACAGCAAAAAGTTTAGGGGTTGCCACATGGAAGGAAAATTACCCACAATTAAGAAATCTTTCCTAACACTTGCCCCTCCCAGACTATGGACAGGGGGAACTAATCCACCCCTGGATGAGTCTCTTGTTCAGGTCGGTTAAACATTCTGGACAACCCATCAGCATTGCTATGTTGGACACCTGGCCTATGCTCAATAGTGAAGTCGAAGCCTTGTAGACTTATGGACCACCTAAGCAACTTTGGATTCTCTCCCTTCATGTTCATTAGCCACTTTAAGGGCTTATGGTCAGTTTGCACAGTGAAGTGGGTCCCATAGAGGTAGGGCCTCAGCTTCCGTAGGGCCCACACAAGAGAGAAACATTTTTTCTCCACTGTGGACCATCTGAGCTCTCTGTCCTTAAGCTGTCGACTAATAAAACCAATAGGGTGTTCCTTATCCTTCTCATCTACTTGCGATAGTACAGCTCCTATCCCAGTGTCGGAGGCGTCCGTCTGCACAATAAAAGGTCTTTGATAATCAGAGGCCCTGAGGACAGGGGCCTGGTACAAGGAGTCTTTTAAGCCATTGAAGGCCTTCTCACACTCGTCGGTCCAAGTTACCTTCTTGGGTGTCTTCGGAGTGGTGAGGGCAGTCAGAGGGGCAGCTCTGGTGCCATAGTCTGCCACGAAGTTGCGGTAATACCCCGTGAGTCCTAAGAAGGCTCTCACTTGGGTCTGTGTAGTGGGGGTATGCCAGTCTTGTACTGCTTGTACTTTACTGGGAAGAGGCTGTATCCTCCCTCCACCTACTTCATGTCCAAGGTAAACCACTGAGCCTTGTCCAATCTGCCATTTACTAGCCTTTATGGTCAAGTGTGCTTTCTGAAGAGCCTGGAGCACAATCCCGAGGTGTTTCACATGGTCTTCGCAGGTGGCACTGAAAACTGCTATATCGTCCAGATATGCAAGACAGAATTCGTCCAACCCATTCAACACATGATTCACAAGCCTCTGGAAAGTGGCAGGTGCATTCTTCAACCCGAACGGCATTACCCTGAATTGGTAAAGGCCGTCTGGAGTAGAAAACGCTGTCTTCTCCTTGGCATGTTCTGCTAAAGCTATTTGCCAATAGCCCGCAGTGAGGTCAAACGTGCTGAGGTACTTGGAGGCACCCAAAGTATCCACCAGCTCATCTGTTCGAGGCAAGGGGTATGCATCTGTCTTGGTGACAGCATTCAGAGCCCTGTAATCCACGCAGAACCTCAATTCAGAAGTGCCTGCCTTTGGAACCAACACCACAGGGCTGGACCAAGGACTACTAGAGGGTTCCATCACCCCAAGGTCTAACATCTTGTTGACCTCGGTCTTAATATAAGACCGTACTTTATCTGACATCCTGTATCCCCTACTTTTGGTAGGTACACTGTCTCCTGTGTCTATGTTATGTTTGCACCAAGGTGTCAAACCAGGCGACTGTGAAAACAAGGGGGAAAACTGCCTAAGCAAACTTTTCACCTCAGCCTGCTGATTAGAAGTCAGGTGAGGGGCCACTCGGACACCCTCAAAGGAGCTATCTGAAGGACCGCTTTGGAACAGGTCGGGGAGAGGTTCAGACTCCTCTTCCTCAACATCTGAAGCCAGTAGCAGTGCTGCGATTTCGACTCTTGGGACGAAAGCCTTCAGCCTATTTACGTGAAACACTTTTGGAGCCTGTCCAGGCCTTCCAAGGTCCACTAAATAGTTAACCTCACCCAGGGGCTCCACCACTGTGTAAGGGCCTGACCATTTGTCCTGTAAAACTTGAGGCCTTATAGGATTCATGATCAGGACTGGCTGACCAGGTGTAAAGTTGATGAGGGAAGCTTTCTGGTCGTACTAATGTTTCACCAGCGCTTGTCCTGCCTTCAATTTATCACTAGCCAAGCCCATCAGAAGTACCATCTGTTTTCTGAGCCCCAGCACATAATCTACTACGTTGGTAGTAAAAGGGGGAGTGGGCATCTCCCATCCCTCTTTGACTATGGCTAAGGGTCCCCGTACAGGATGACTGAACAGAAGTTCGAAGGGGCTGAATCCAACACCCTTCCTGTGGTACCTCTCGGTAGGCAAACAGTAAGCATGGTAAAAGAAGATCCCATTTTCTTCTCTGAGGTTCTTCCAGAGCCCCAATCATGCTCTTTAACGTTCTGTTGAAACGTTCCACCAGACCATTGGTCTGGGGGTGGTATGCAGAAGATAACTTGTAGGTGATCCCACATTCTTTCCACATAGCCTGCATATACTTCGACATAAAGTTGCTGCCACGATACGACACAACTTCTTTAGGGAAGCCAACCCTAGTAAATATGCCAAGTAACGCTTTTGCAACTGACTTGGCAGTTACAGTTTTCAATGGGATGGCCTCAGGATATCTGGTTGCATGGTCGACCAGCACCAGGATAAACCTATTGCCTGAGGATGTTTGCGGGTCAAGGGGACCAACGATGTCGATCGCTACCCTTTCGAATGATATTCCCACAACTGGGAGTGGTACCAATGGAGCTTGGATTGTCGAGCCAACCTTACCAGATAACTGGCAGGAGGCACAACTCTTGCAATGACTTTCTACTTGCACCCCCATCTTGGGCCAGTAGAAGTGCATGGATAACCTTTGCTTGGTCCTCTTAATACCAAGGTGACCAGCAAGGGGCACTTCATGCGCCAACTGCAGGAGGAAGGGTCTTACAGCAAGGGGAACCACCAACCTCCTATGGTGTCCTTCTGTAGACTCTGTGGGCTCACTATACAGGAGTCCACCTTCCCAATAAATCCGATGCGTCCCAGGAGGTTCACCCTCAAGCTGGGAGCAGGCCTGTCTCCTTAGGCCTTCCAGAGATGGGCACTCACGTTGGCCTTTACTGAATTCTTCCCTGTCAGGACCACCTTCTACTAACAAGTCTTTTAGTTCAGGATGGTCGTTGGGGACAAATACTTCAGGCATCGCCACCTCCTCTTCAGGCCCGGGCGATTGACCAACTTCCTCCACCGCAGTGGTAGGCGAGCTCGGGGGAATGTTCTCTTTCCCTCGTCTTGACTTGTTTACTCCTTTCGCCTTGGGTTTCCCCTTCGGCTGGGGCGGCGTATTGGTCTTGGCCAATGCTGGCCGTGTTTGAGACCGTGTCCAGGGTCTGTCGGCAGTGTCTCCTACTGTCATACCGCCGAGCTCCTGGCGTCTATGGAGCCGCTGGCGACGCGGAACTTAGCTCTGTTCGCTTCGGCCACGCCCCCTGTTTTCTGGTTTCCCTTCCTCTGATTCTTATTGGTTGGGCGCTCCGCGGCCCAGTGTTTTTAACCAGCCACTTCCGGTTCCCGGATGCGTCGCAACGCTTCCGGTTTCGTCCGTTGGCTGAGTTGCTTGCTGCCTGTGATTTCCTTCAGAGTCTCTCGCTTGTCTGCTGGTCGGGTCCTCGTACCCTGTCCGGCCCCTTCTCTTCCTCGCTCCTCCTTCAGCTAGTCCTTCTGCCTTTCTCTCTCTCCCTTGGTTTTACTTTCTTAACCCATCTCCCTTGCCCTCCTTCCAACTTGCTTACCCTCCCTCCTTCCCATCTTCTCTTACCGTCTTTTTCTCCTCGTGTCTGTTCAGCCCCTTCCTCTCTTCCTCGTCTACCTTCAGTATTGTTTGCTGTGACCTCCCGTGTACAGACTCCGGCCTGTTTCCCTGGACTGCCTTTGCTTGCTGTTTTAGTCTCTTTCAATCCTAGCCTGTGTACCAGATCCTCGGACCTCTTACTGGACTGCCTGAGTTCTGGAGTATTCACTTCTCGTGTTGCCTCCAGACACTTTCCACCAGCTCTTACCTTTCAAGTATTCCTGGTTCCACGCCTACAAGACACCCAACTATAATACAGGGGTTTTTTGTGCCTAAGGGCTTTTTCCCCTCTTGGTCGATCCCGGGGGTGGGGCCCTCTGGTCTCCCCTCTTGGGGGGGGCACGGTGGCTTCCTTCCGGGGTCGTCCCTATCTTCATAAAAAAAAGGTGTCAGCCTGAAGAAAAGAAAAGAAGGGTTCTTGCAAGGAAGAAGAAGGTGAGGAGTCGGGGGAAGGGGAGATTTCAGAAACTACACTTTCGGACGAAGATATCACTGACCCCGGTGACAGTTTGCGACGCCCAAAAGAGATGGCCACCCCGCAGCAGGTACAAGAACTCGTAGCCGCTGTACAAAGTCTAAGTCTGGAGATGCAGAACCTTAAGACAGCTAATGCCACCCTTCAACAGCGTCTTACAGACAGAGAAAGACCTTTAACTGATTTACCTCCACTTCCCCTAGTATCGGGGAAGTTCGATGGATCCCCAAAGAAGGTTAAGGAGTTTCTGGACGCTTGCAATCTTCATTTTTCCTTTCGCCCTCAGACCTTTGCCTCAGACCATGCCAAGGTGGGGTTTATGATCACCCACATGACCGGGAATGCCCTGGCTTGGGCTACCCCTCTAGTAAACCAGCCAGACCCGGTCTTACAGGACTACAATGCCTTTAAGGCCCTGGTTCAACAAACCTTTTTGCGAACAGAGAGTACATACTTGGCCTCGGAGGACCTCCTTGACATCCGTCAGGGGAATTCTGATCTACTGACATACATCACCACTTTCAAACAGGTGGCAGCTGAGGCAGGTTGGCAGGAACAGGCTCAGTATGCCATATTCCGGCGAGGTTTAAGGGAGGAATTGAAGGACGAATTAGCCCGAATAGAAAGACCGGTGTCTTTCGCCGAACTCCTGACAGCTACCCTCCGAATTGACTTCAGAATGACGGGAAGACGTCAAGAAAGGAAGAAGACCAGGCTAAGTGTACCCCCTCTCGTGGAGACTCACTCACCTGCATCTGTACCCTTCCAGCGGACAACTAAAGAAGAACCCATGCAGATTGGAACCACCAGAGCCCCGCTCACTCCAGAAGAAAGGAAATGGCGCAGGGAGGGTTCCTTGTGTATGTACTGCGGATCTTCATTACATTTATTAAGAGACTGTCCGGAAGTACCACCCAGAAGGTCGGGAAACGCTCGCCCTCGGTAAACATTGGGACGCATTACCGAGGGGCTGCTCTTAGTCCCTACGCGCCTCTTTCTGTATCCTCTACAGAAACATCTGAGGACTCCCGGTTGATGGTGCTCACAGTTTCTCTCAGAGTAGGCCCCAAGGAAGTAACCACTCTAGCCCTACTCGACTGTGGAGCAGCAGGGAACTTCATGGATACCCATTGGGCTGAACGACATGGAGACAAGAGGATAGCCAAACGAGAAGATCAAAAAGTGGAAGGAGTTGATGGCGAACCTTTGAGCTCGGGTTTGATCACTCACACCACTGAAGCACTTACTTTGTCCATCCAACAACACACAGAAAGTATCACATTCGATATCATCAGGGCTGCTCACTTCCCTCTTATCCTGGGTATCTGTTGGCTACGCAGACACAACCCTAGTATTGACTGGTCTAAAAACTTACTTAGTTTCCAGTCCTCACTATGCAAATCGGAATGCTTGCCAGAACCAAGATTCGAGACCGTCAAGACGACAAATAGCTGCAAAGTCAGAACGGTGCACTGTCTCCCACACTACCTGAAGGAGTTCAATGAAGTAGCAACTGAAAAGATACCCGTCGAGCTCCCTCCACTCCGGCCTGAAGACTGTTGCATTGATCTCACCCCAGGTGCATTGGTACCCTTCGGTAGGATGTTTCCACTGTCATTAGAAGAAAAACAATACCTCCGAACGTACCTGGACAGCAACATGGAGAACGGGCTCATAAGGCCTTCCAAGTCCCCTGCAGGGGCATCCCTGTCCTTCATCACAAAAAAGGACTCAAAGGAGTTGAGGCCGTGTATAGATTATCGCGGTCTAAACAAGGTTACCATAAAAGACCGGTATCCTATGCCATTGATAACCGATATCCTACAAGCTGTACAGGGTGCTACCATCTTTACCAAACTCGACCTAAGGAATGCTTATCACCTACTCCGGGTGCAGAAAGGAGACGAATGGAAGACAGCATTCCGGACTCCTTTCGGACTTTTTGAATACCAAGTAATGCCGTTCGGGTTGGTAAATGCCCCGTCGGTATTCCAACGATTTATGGACAGACTATTCTCCAATCTTCTGTGTCAAACCACATTGGTTTATTTAGATTACATTTTGATATACTCTCGCACACCTGAAGACCATGTGGAACATGTCAGGTAAGTATTCAGAAGGCTACAGAGAAATCAGTTGTCTGTTAAGCTCGCCAAATGTGTGTTTTCCGCCTCCTCCATTCCTTATTTAGGATACATTCTGTTAGACCACGATATCTCCATGGATCCTAACAAGGTGTCTTCTATCATTGAATGGCCCTCACCCACCTCAGACAAATAGGTACAGAAATTCCTGGGGTTAGCAAACTTCTACCGGAGATTCATCCCTAATTTCTCTCAAAAGATACTACCCATCACCTCGCTCTTAAAGAAGTCTGCAACTCCATTCAAATGGACAGCGGAGGCAGAAGACAGCTTTGGAAATCTTAAGGAAGCCTTCTGTTCAGCACCCATTTTACAACAACCAAACCAACATCTACCCTTCGTTCTAGAGACGGACGCTTCTTCAGCTGCAATAGGGGCGGTGCTTCTTCAAGAGATCCAGGGTACGGAACATCCGGTGGCTTATTTCTCGAAGACCCTAAACTACAGTCAAAGGAACTACTCGGTCATTGAGTGAGAGCTTCTAGCCATGAAAGCGGACTGTGTAGAATGGCGCCATCTGCTTCAAGGAGGAAGGTTTCCGTTCACCATGAGGACCGATCATAAGAATTTACAGGTTCTCAAACAGTTCGAGTGCTACAATACTCGACAGGCCCGATGGGCTCATTTCTTCGCCCAATTCGAATTCCACATAACCTACATCCCTGGCAAAACGAATGTTGTAGCCGACTCTCTTTCCCGCCGGAGTGATTACCTGCCAGAGTCAGAGACACATTTTGAACGGATGTTTCCCCAGTCCAGGACTATTGGAATTATTTCTAAATTCCTTCAGCAGGTACAGGAGGATTCTGGAGGTCGTTTTGAAGTTGAAAAACACTCTAAAGATCTGACCTATGAAATCAGGAATGGCCTTTACCTTGTAGGAGGAAAACTTTATCTACCCACTCCGGCTTTTCGTAAGACCGCACTTGTCTGGTGTCATGATTCCAAACTAGGAGGACACAGGGGAGTGGCTGGCACTCACGACTATCTTCAAAGACATTTCTACTGGCCTACAATGAGAAGGGATGTAGAGCAGTACGTTCAGTCATGTATCATCTGTCTGAGGAGTAAGTCATCCCGTAAACGACCAATTGGTCTACTGGAACAAATGCTGTACCCAAGGGTCCCTGGAGCACGATTTCTACTGATTTCATAGTAGATTTACCCCCGTCTGAAGGATGCACTTGTGTCATGGTAGTAGTGGATTCATTTACCAAATTGGCCCACTTCTCCCCATTGCCTGGAGTTCCTACTGCAGCCAAGATGGCGGAAATGTTTCTCCAAGACATATTCCGGTTACACGGTCTACCTAACAAGATAATTTCAGATCTGGGTAGTCAGTACACCTCCTGGTTCTGGAAAACCCTGTGTATCAGATTAGGTATCGAAAGAGCTCTCACCTCTGGATTCCATCCACAATCCAATGGGCAAACTGAACGCTTGAACGGAACCCTGGAACAGTACTTAAGGTGCTTTATCAACTCCCAACAAGACAACTGGTGCACGCTACTCCCTTTAGCTGAATTCTCTTACAATAACTCCACACATGCCGCTCTGGTGTTCAGTCCTTTTTTTGGTACTTATTGTTTTCACCCTCGCTCCATTCTTCATGTCTCTGGCCTCTCTACTAACGTACCATCAGTAGATTCTTCCCTCTCACTCCTTAGAGAGACACACAGGAAGGTAGAAGAAGGCCTTAAGTCAGCCCAAGCCCGGTATTGCATTCAAGCTAACAAACATCGAAGACCTGTACCAGGATGGGATGTGGGTACCCAAGTCATGCTCTCCACTAGATATTTACCTCGTTGGGTACAACCCTCCAAGTTATCTCCCAAGTATGTAGGGCCATATGAGATCATCCAGAAAATCAATCCTGTGGCTTTTCGCTTAAAGCTACCCAACAACCTAAAAAGGGTCCACCCTGTTTTCCATGCTTCCCAACTCAAGTCATTTCATGCTGACACATGGGCACGACAGGTTAGACAGGCCCCGATTCCTCGGGGTTCCACTCGAGCTGAATATGAGGTCGCCCAACTCTAAGACTCATAAGGGCAGGCTGGAATATTTGGTTAATTGGAAGGGCTACCCTTCCTCAGAAAATTCTTGGGAACCCATCATACACATTAATGCACCTGTCCTACTTCGCAAGTACCATTTCTTTCATCCAGGGAAACCAGGGGGAGGAGCTTATAGGAGGGGGCATACTGTCATACCGCCAAGCTCCTGGCATCTATGGAGCCGCTGGCGATGCAGAACTTAGCTCTGTTCGCTTCGGCCACGCCCCCTGTTTCCTGGTTTCCCTTCCTCTGATTCTTATTGGTTGGGCGCTCCGCGGCCCAGTGTTTTTAACCAGCCACTTCCGGTTCACGGATGCGTCGCAACGCTTCCGGTTTCGTCCGTTGGCTGAGTTGCTTGCTGCCTGTGATTTCCTTCAGAGTCTCTCGCTTGTCTGCTGGTCGGGTCCTCGTACCCTGTCCGGCCCCTTCTGTTCCTCGCTCCTCCTTCAGCTAGTCCTTCTGCCTTTCTCTCTCTCCCTTGGTTTTACTTTCTTAACCCGTCTCCCTTGCCCTCCTTCCAACTTGCTTACCCTCCCTCCTTCCCATCTTCTCTTACCGTCTTTTTCTCCTCGTGTCTGTTCAGCCCCTTCCGCTCTTCCTCGTCTACCTTCAATATTGTTTGCTGTGACCTCCCGTGTACCAGACTCCGGCCTGTTTCCCTGGACTGCCTTTGCTTGCAGTTTTAGTCTCTTCCAATCCTAGCCTGTGTACCAGATCCTCGGACCTCTTACTGGACTGCCTGAGTTCTGGAGTATTCACTTCTCGTGTTGCCTCCAGACACTTTCCACCAGCTCTTACCTTTCAAGTATTCCTGGTTCCACGCCTACAAGACACCCAACTATAATACAGGGGTTTTTTGTGCCGAAGGGCTTTTTCTCCTCTTGGTCGATCCCGGGTGTGGGGCCCTCTGGTCTCCCCTCTTGGGGGGGCACGGTGGCTTCCTTCCGGGGTCGTCCCTATCTTCATAAAAAAAAGGTGTCAGCCCGAAGAAAAGAAAAGAAGGGTTCTTGGAAGGAAGAAGAAGGTGAGGAGTCGGGGGAGGGGGAGATTTCAGAAACTACACTTTCGGACGAAGATATCACCGACCCCGGTGACACCTACGAGCCCTAAAGCTCTGAGATCATTGCCTAACAGGACCTTTCCTGGGACGTTTCTCTGAATGCTCGCTGGAATCCTGACTGCTGTACCATTTAAAGTAAGATTTACAGGTATTACTGGAAACATGCAAGGTGGGCCATCAGCCAACTTAGTGGGCATCAGAGTAGCTCTAGCAACTTCCTCTGAGTCTACCAAGGTAGAATCTACTACAGTTCGACTGCACCCACTATCCCTAAGAGCTGGAGTGTCTACCCCATTGATCAGCACACTGTCTTTAAAGTAGTGTTTGGTATTATCTAGAATCCTAGCATAAGCCTCTGCGACTTTAGGCTCCCAGGAACCCAGGGAAACTAAAACTACCTCAGCTTTGATCCCGCTGGGGAAGGAGTCTGAGGAGAAGGGTGCTCCTGTAATCTCTTCTTCCTCGTAGGAGGAGAAGGCCAGATTAACGGAGTGGACTCCCAAAGGTTATACCTTACACCGGGGATCCCCCTTCACGTGGTCAGTTGCTCCACAAGCCAAACAAGATCCATTGGGTCTGTTTACATAGGGAGGCTTATTGTAACCAGAGTTCTGTTTCGGAGGCTGACCTCCACTACCCTGTGAGTTCACTTGTGTCTTACCCTTATTTTTCTTTTTGTGGCCCTTTTGAGAAGAATATTTATCAGATTCTCCACCCTCCTTATCTTTGGACTTTTTCCCTTCCTCCTACTTACCAGGATGAGTTTTGTCCTTATGGGACACTCAATGTGACACCCATAAGTCTGCTGCAATGGCCAGCTTCTTAGGATCTATCTCCTTCGAATCGGCCAAATGCTGCTTAAGCTCCGGGGAAGAAGATGCAAAAATGTGTTCCAGCATGACAAGATTTATCATGCCTTCAAAGGTAGAAACCTTATAACCATCGACCCAGCCAGTCAAGTTATTTGAGGATTCGGTTACATAAGATACCCAAGTACCACCTTCTTTTTTCTTGTACTCTCGGAATCGTTTTAAATATTGGGCAGGAGTCTTTCCAAACTTTAAAATGAGAGTTTGCTTTAACATTGCGAAATCAGCTCGCTCAGCCTTCGACATTTCCATAATGGGACTACAGCCAGAATGGGGCAGTCTGCTGAGTAACCAGGCAATCTTATCAGCATTGTCAACCTGTTGAACTTCACATGCATACTCAAACGTATTCAGCCAGTCCATAATGTCATTCCTTTCCTCGTACACACTGAGCAGATCTTTCAGAAACCGTGGATGAGAGGAGGCACCAGACCCATGTCCAGGACCCTTGGACCCATTTGCAACCTGAAGCTTGGCCAGTTCCAACTGGTGATCCCTGTCTTGCTGTTTTTCTGCCTGTTCGATTTTTAGCTTGACCCTATTGAACTCAAGCTCTTCCTGTAGTTTGGCCATATTGAACTCAAGCTCCTTCTGCCTAAACAGCAGCTCTTGCTTCTTGAATTCAAGCATGGCCTCCCCATCGACACTGGCAGAGGAAACATTAGACATCACATCCTCCCTGTCCTCGTGATCGCGGTGGATCAGTGCAGCGGCAGAACCGTCGGTTCTACCAGTGAGAGCAGCCCCACCTTCTTCCGCACTGTCCTCAGAAGTTATAGCGTCAAGCTGCGCTTCTTGCCACGCCACGATTCTTTGGATCATATCCAATTTGGTGCCTTGAGAGGAAACACCTCTCTCTGCACACATCTTTTTCAATGTTTCGGATTTGGAAGCATTTAAAGTTAACAAGGTATTTGTTTCCATACTGTTAGATAGGACTATGGCCTTTTTAAAGTTATACTACGACAATTCACTACGTGTCCTGGTAGGAATAACTCGAAATGCCTTAGTTCGTGCGCAAACTGGATACCCTCAGTCGTATCCCACCGCTGTACACCAATTTGTTAAGATGGATTTCTGAACTCTGTCCTGGAGGCGCAGAGGTTCAGAAGGCCAACCTAATTACTTGGAACAGGGTAACCTCTGGACAAGCCAGACCAATCAGGGTAGCGATTGCGGCGGTCAAGACTAGGTCTCAAGAGGGATGAGGGTGACTGAAAGCCCGCAATGAGCACACAAAGCAAGGACACTTACAAATTACTCCAAACAGGTGTTATATTAAAAATATATGCACATTTATTCCAAGGCCTTTGCAACAATGACCGTAGCGAGAAATCACGATAAGACTCTAGTAAACCAACACATACCAAACCAATACAATATATATACAAATACAAACGAGTCTAAAGCGTTAGATGCACAAAATGTGTAGTCCACCTAGAAGGGGAGGAAAACAGGCAGTGCGAAATAATGATTAGACCCAGTCTGCCTTCCGAGGCACCTATCTAAAAGGAAGTCCAAGCCCTACGAAGAGTGGAGCCTTGTGCTCAAAAGTACCTGCACACGCTGGTGCCAATGGGCAAAAAGGGGAGTCTCTTCGAGGGAATCAGGCAGTTCAGTTTGGTGCACAAATGAAGAAGAACAGAGTTTCGCGACTCAAGCGCAGCCTCCACTGTGGGCAGAAGCAGAGCGCGAGTACGGAAAGGCGTACTGTTTGACACAGTGGGGAAAAGCTATGGGCTCCTGCAGGAGGGCGACCAGTTCCTAGCTATGCTACTCACCCGTCCCCGATGCAAGCAGACTCAGTCTTCTCTGCGTCAGTTTCAGTGCTGGCAGGTTCAGGGGAGCAGGGGACGTCTTGTTGTCATGTAGATTCTGCAGCAGCAGAGTTGAGTGAAAGATGTCCCAAACAAAGTGAACCTGCACAGTTTGTTTCCACAGCAGGGCAACGGAGCGGCCGTGTGTATCTCAGCCAAATGTACACTACTCACTTCAGACCTGGGAATGCCAAGTGTACGAATTGTGTGAGAGTGACAAGGACTCGAAATACAACACAACCTGGCGGCGGTTACAGAGCAAGACTCCTGGGTAGGCTGGTCAGTTTGCTGGATGGCCCAGAGACACTTCCGAAGGCTTAAGTGCAGGAGATGGTGAAGATGCCGAGAATAGCTGTCCCCGCTATTCCAAGGGTCGAAGTACCAGTACAGGCCTTCTGGTTCGATCAGAGGTAGAAAGGGTTTCACAAAGCGACAGCAGTGCAGAGGAGCAGTCCTTCAGCGGGTCACCAGAGATTCCTCGGTTCAGCCTCATGGTTGCAGGATACTTGGCTCCTGTATTCCCTTGTTCGTGAGAACTCAGGAGATCGACATGGTAGTGGCGTTTCCAGCCCCCTCTTATCCACGGTTCCCTTCGCGCCAAAACGGAGGGGACCCAATGGGAGATCCGCTCATCAAACACTCACACCATACGTGGACCTATCACGGACCACGGTGGTCCCAGGCATTCACACCACACTAGACTCTCTGGCACCCAGGATGTGTATTGGGACCAGACATCCCAGCCCACATCCTGGAGGCACACACAAGGCCTGTAGAAGCCTGCAAAAGCATCTGTGTTTCGCGGGAAAGTACATGCCCAAATAAGGAAGGCCCCGGGTCGGCTCGACCTGGGGAAGGTGAAGGGGGCAAGACGGTCAGCAGACAGGACAAAGAGCCTCGTGGTCTGGCCATTTTGGGAGCCAGACCACCATTTTGGGCTAAGCACGGGAAATGTGCTTAAAACGCCAAAAGGAGCTCGAAAACACAAGAAACGATTGCTGCCACCATTCCAGTCCGTGATTCACTTGCGCCGATCATTTACAATCCAAACAGAGTATCTATGGCCTGTAGAAGACTAGAGACCCAAGAGAGCAGTAACTTAGCTTACAGTGCCCTCTTGTGTCATGTTGCACGAAAGCTGCAACATAATAAAGAAACTACGGAAAACAGCGTTTCCCGGTACTGACTGGCTTAAGGGCATGTCAGTTTCCCCGTAAGAATGGAGCGAAAGCCCAGAGGAGTGTGGCAGAAGGCTGCACTTCTCTGGAAAAGTCTAGATCATGGTGAAAACAACAGCAAAAAGTTTAGGGGTTGCCACATGGAAGGAAAATTACCCACAATTAAGAAATCTTTCCTAACAGCATGTTTAATCCTTCTTTGGGCAGTCAATTACCAGTCATTACAACGTCCTTATCTGCTCTTGAACTCCATACTTGTCGAACATCATCCATTCTAAATATCACATCTTCTTATCTTTTGCAATCTTTTGGAACTATTACAAACCCTTATGAAGACTTGATTCCGTGCTTCATCAACCTTCTTTCTTCTATCACGGAATAAGGACCCGTTTACTGTTTGAAGACTACCAGGGTTTTTTATTGCCTAGAGGCATTTTCGCTGTTCATTGGGGCTTAGTTTCTCTGGGTTCCCATTATGCAGGTCCCATTCCCTGCCAAGATGGCCTCTGAGGAAGCTAGACCCTATTTGCACGACAAGAAAAAGAAGACAGCTAAATAAAGACTGATACCAGACCACAAGAAATCTAGGAAACATACTACCACGGATTCGAAGGATAGCTCGTCTGAAGGCCCAGGTGAGGAGGAGGTTGGGGAGGTACGACCGTCATATGAACCAATTTCAGAGTTTATAGACAAACACCTACAGCCATTAGCCAAAAGCATGTCATCTTTCATTCTGGACACCAAATATGTCATCCAGCAATTTACAGAAGTCAATCGGGAACCTTACGTTCATCTTTTCTCTCTCGACGTGACATCGCTGTACACAAGTATACTTCATGATAAAGGACTAGAAACCACAAATCACTTCTTGAAAACCACATCAATATCGTACTATCAACAAAACCTCATGATACTTGAAATGTTGAACTTTACACTAAACAACAATCTTTTCACATTTGTTAAAGAAATCTATAGACAGAAACAAGGAACAGTCATTGGCACAAAATTTGCCCCTCCTATGCCAATATCTATATGGGTCACTTCGAGCTCTATCATGCCTGGAAACATACATTTTTCACAGATCAAAAAGAATATCATCATCACCTCAACAAAAACAACTACAATCTAAAGTTAACCATGCAAGAAAGCACCAATAGAATACAATTCCTAGATCTTGAACTATACATCAAAAACAATACCATTCAATCAACCCTATTTGTCACGCCAACAGCAGGAAACAGCGTCCTACATTCCAGCAACCACCCTTTGCATATCATCAATAATATCTCACTTGGAGAATATCTACACACCAAGAGACATTGTACACAAGAAATTGAATTTGAAAAACATGTGTCAGAGGTTCACAACAAATGAATACAAAGGTAATACAAAGACAGACTTCTCAAAAAAGCTAAATTGAAGTCCAACTGTAGAAAAAGACAAGAACTTCTTCAAAACAAAACCACAACTCAGAGTCATGAGTCACAGGGCCTCATTACAAGTCAGGCAGAATGGGTTAACGGGCTCCGCTAATGGTGGCAGGCTCGTTAACACCATTCCGCCTGATTACGAGGTCCCCTCGCAGGTCCCGGTAAGGACGCCTGGTAAAACCAGGCATCGTTACCGGGTCCCGCGAGGGGAAGAGGGAGCTAACAACAGGCCGGTCATAATCGGCCCGTTGTTAGCTCCCTCTCCCATTCCCATTGAGCCCTATGGGGGCTCAAATGGGAATGGGGAAGGTCTGGGTCCGGGTTCCGAGAGAGAGGAATTACCGGGCCCTCCGAACTCGGAATGGCCTGGTAATTCCCCATTCAGGGACCCCGGTAAAGGAGCCCTGTTTGGCGGCAGCCATGGAGCTAATAGCTCCATGGCTACCGCCAAACTCGTAATGAGGCCCACTGACACCGAGATTCATAACAACCTAGGACCAAACACCAAAAACTACTCAAATACCTATGTGAAGCAACATTAGGTGCCTACAAAGACTTAACAGATAGCATCATCAAAGAGGATTTACCAGTGAACAATCAATTTGAATTTCACTTTGTTTATATTTCTAGTTTTTTTCTTTAACAATGTTTCTCATACAATAAAATGAAAACCATTCAAGTCAACACTTTCCATAATCTATGAGGCTTGACCTCTCCTCTTGATAGTCAAATTGTATCGAATGGCTGTGTTCAAATGCTATGTCTTTTAGCTTTAATTTGAAAGTTGAATCTGGGTGTTTTTAAATCTACTGGCTGTGTTTCAAGTGTTATACTTTCTACCTTATTTTGAATGTCAAATCTGGGTGTTTTTAAATCTATTGGCTGTGTTTCAAATGTTATACTTCCTACCTTATTTGAAAGTCAAATCTAGTACTCCTCTAAATCCTGTGTTCAATTTCTAGGCCTTTCTGTTGTTACTCTGACTGCCTGTCCCCCTGATGTTTTAACTACCTCTCATTTGATTGTCTTCTCCAGATTTGCTACTAGGCCACCTGGTGAGTTCACCGTGCATTGTGCATTCCCTCTGTTCCCACCTGCAACTATGGCACCCTCAATCTCTCCTACCTACTCTATTTGCTACTCTATCACCTATCCTATCTCTCTTTTGAAGCCTGGAAGGAAAATGTTTAAGAAGGGACACCTGGTCTCCAACCCAGGCCTGTCTATCGCTAAAACCTAAGTCAACGCTCTGTCCAGTGGCATACTATCACTGACATCCTATTTGTCACTCCCTCTCCTGACCTATGGATTCCTCATATACCCACTACCCTCTCCCCTTTCTCTTCCTTGCCCATTAATGTTGGCATCAGATGGGAAGTTCTCTTGGCACACTTCCCATCCTCTAGGTGTATCATTAATGTCTATCAGAATGACACTGTCATGGCCCTGGGCTCTCAGCCCAACCTTCTCCTTCCCCGACATACATCTACCATCTCACATTAATGTCCTACATGCTCCTGCCATTCCTCCCTTTGCCACCCACTTACCCCCTTCTCCACCACCGACGGTTGCACCACTTCCCTCTACCCCTGCCCGGAAAACCTTCAAAGGGGAAACTCAGCCACAATTAGCTACTCTCAAAGCTCGCTCTGTCAGTAAACACTCCTCCGATATCTCTTGGCTGTTTTAAGACTTTGACCTTGATGTTTTTACACTCACTGAGACATGGTTCAATGCCAGTGCTATCACTGCTTTTGACACTGTTCTACCTGAGGACTACAAGATCCTCTTCAAACTCAGGCCCGACCGATTTGGAAGCAGAGTGGACTTGATCTTCCCCGAATGGGTCCATGCTACTACCATACCAATTCAGTGCTATTCCTCCTTTGAATACCTTGTCTGTAGGCTTGGTGTCTGCTTACACTCGCCACCATCTACAGGCACCCTGGCCCATTCCCCTTCTTCATCTCTGAATGGGCTGAACTCATCTCCTCTCTCACAACCTCTACCTCCAAACCTCTCTTCCTCAGTGATTTCAACATTTATCTTGATTAGTTTGAAGCAGCCACTGTACTCTTCCATGACATCTGTAACTCTCTGTCCCTCACCATTCCTCGCTCTGCCAGACACACCTTGGATGCTCTCATCTCAACTGACATCCCCATCTCTAACCCTCTCACCACACCTCTGTCCTGGTCTGACCATTCCCTCCTCTCCTCTCATCAGGAGCTCTTGGGCCCCCTGTTCAACCTCTCCCTGCACTGCCAGTCTCCTTCTCCGTCATTCGATTGTGCCAAAAGTACTACTGTCTCTCGATCTGCTCCAAAAAGAGGGCCATATACAAGCCTACATCTCTGGGGCCACCAACAACACGGCTGAACTCTTTATAAACTGTAAGGAACTTGCCAATCCTATTACAGTCTCTACGTCTCCTCTTCCATCTCATGCCCTCTGTATTGCACTGGCATACAATTTCACTACCAACACCCAGGACATCCTGTCCTCACTCTCCTCTACCCACATCCCTACTTCCCCACCTGCTCTCAAGCCTCCATTGGACCCCTCTCTCCCTCCCCTATGCTTTCCTCTGTGACACGCATAGCACTGGAGGAGGCCTATAAAGCTGTCTGCTCTATGAAGATCTCTTCCAAACAGGTGCTCCCCTGCTCCTCCAGAACTATCAAAGACAACATCTCCACTCCCGCTCCTGCCTTGTCTGATTTCTGTAACCATACCTTTGCCACTGGCTCTTTCCGACTTTCCACAAGCACTCCCTTGTGCACCCACTACTTAAAAAGCAATCTGCTGACACCTCCTACCCGCTAACTACCACTATATCTCCACTACCCCATTCCTTGGCAAACTCTTGGAAAAGTTGGTAATCTCCCAACTGACCCACCACACTGAATCTGTTGGCTGTCACCAGGAACACCAGTCTGGCTTCAGAGCTTCCAGAGACACAGAAACTGCTCTACTGAACACCCATGAAGTCCTGCTCTCAAACCTTGATTCAAACTTCCTCTCTGTTCTCATCCTCAATGATCTTTCGTCTGCCTTTGACATGGTCAGTCATTCCACCATCTTAAAGCAGATCCATGGCACCCTTAGTACTATGGAGCTTGCACTGGATTGGTTGAACTCTTCCTTTCTAATCAACCTTCCCAGGTGCAACTGGGTCCCTTCCTCTTTTCCACCTCTCATGGTACCTGCGGCATCCCTTAGGGCTCTATCCTATCACTGTGGCTCTTCAACATCGATTCCCTCCTTCTCTCCTCATTTCCAGTGTTATGCTGATGGCACTCAGCTATCAAGCTTCCCCCTCTACCGCCACTTCCACCTCTCTCATTCCTGACTGTCTGACTGCTATTCACGCATGGTGCTCAGCTAATGTTCTCTTAATGTCAGTAAGGCTGAATCCTTCTCATTGGAACAGGGTGCTCTGCTCCCTGCTTCCCTCCCTCTCTATGGCCACCCTCCTTGGGTCCCCTCCCCATACCATCTAGTGAGGCAAAAAATCTTTGTCTCATCTTTGACTCTGCTCTCTCTCCTCCCCTCACATTACAGACCTTGCCAAGAAGGCCAACTTTCAGCTTCACCTCCTCAGAGATATTCTCCCCTTCCTTACATTCCGAAGAAATTCAATGTCTCCAGAGCTCTGGTTCTCTCTAGGTTGGACTATTGCAATAGCCTCTTCCTAATCTCCCCTTTTCCGCTCTTCACCCCATTCAACATGGCCAGAATAGGACTGCAAGACATATCCTTGGCCTCTAGCCCGGTGACCGCATCTCTCCAGCCCCTAAATCTCTCCACTGGCTCCTGGTGGCTGCAAGGATCAAATGCATGACCCCCTGCATCATCCACAAGGCCCTCTGGGGCCTGGGACCCTGCTCTATCCAAATCTCCCTCCTTAAATACCTCCCTGCTAGAGCCCTTTGGTCCTCTAGCTCCAACTCTCTGCAGATCAGATATTTTTCCAAGCAGATATTGGAGGGTTGATCTCTCTCTTCAGCAGGTGCTTCCCTCTGGAATGGCTGCTCTCTGTTCTCAGACCTGAGCCAGAGCTCCTTAAGTTCCAGAAGATTCTCAAGACTCTGCTCTTCTCTACCTCGTTCCCCCTCCCCGGTGCTTGCTAAATGCCCCCTTGCCACTGTGACTGGTGGGCTAATGCACTTAAGAGTCACACAGGTGGGATGAGCACCTCCCCCATGAGCACCACTCTCTTGCACTTAGGCAGTGGCCCTCCCCTTCCCCCACTCCCCCCTGAGCACTTGCCTAGCCGCAGGGCTGGGTCCATACCATCTCATCCCCCTGCATCTATTCCTTTGCATTATACCCCATCCTCACACCCCTCTCCACCACTCCTCTACTCCCAGCACTTCTTCCTGCACTTGCGCAATTCGAATTTCACAAGGCCTCGTAGGACTGTTACTGTTGGTTTATATCCTCTGTCCCCGTGTTGCCTTGTGGTGCCTAGAAACACTTTTTGTTGTACAGTGCGTTCAAAAAATAAATAAATTAAATTACAGGAGCACCCGACTCTGAAAGGATACAAATTAAACAGGGCTGCTTTAGAGCAATGTTATGTTGTTCTTAATTAAACTATTGTTAGAAGATATCAACACTTTTATTAGGAACACAGCAATTGACAGGATTCACACAATGATGGGTAGGGAATGATATCTTGCATGTCAGACATGTGAAAATAGACATATATATCACCTCTCATTTCCCTTATCAGATGAAGAGCGCTCCACACAAATGAAAATGTCAAATATCAGTGAAAGCTAAATAGCTGTTCAACATGGACTAAATAATAGAGCCTCTCCATCAGCTATTATAATATAAGAGGTTTTCAACCATCTGTATTGCTTTATTCCTTGTGCAGGGCATATCTCTGATTTGAAGGTTAATGGAAATGGTGTACCATTGTACAACTACAAAGAAGAATGAAATTGCCTGAATCCTTTGCAAAGTAATATGTAGAAGGGAAAGCAAGCAAATTAAATAAAATCGCTTACATACTACCAGCATCTAAACTTTGTTTCTATATTTGGAATGATAGTATGTGTAGTTTGATGTTAACAATGTTGCCTAATCGCAATATTAGAATTAAAACATTAAATGCCGTCAATTATATAGACCTATCAATACATGTTGGCCATCGAATTTCCAATAAATGAACATGGAAATCAGCTTGTATATTCAAATTCCTGTATTGTTGTTCTTTATCTGGGAATACTGATGGTCATTTCTTTTTTCTAGCTCTTCCTGTGTTTGCAGGATTTGGCGTTAATGACTTCCTCTATGAACCCCAGCAAATCTGCCAAAACCCACTCCAGGAATCCCTGGGGGCTCAATCACCGGATTCCCGGGATTCCGAGGGCGCTTGCTGAAGAATTGTGACATATGAATTTCACTTGCGAGTTCGGACGAGAACAGAAAGCCTCTCCACATATTAGGACATCCACACAAGGATTCAGCTGAGAGGATCATAGTTTCAAAGGATTTGAGTAGCCTTGCATGGATTTGGGCAGGTTCTTAAGCAGAAAAACGAATTTGGAAGCCTACATAAAGAACCAAAAACCTTTCTCCTTTATGGTTAGAGTTAGCTGCAGGAATGTGATGCAGGGCTGATCCACATCAGGATTTCAGGACATTTTTGAGAGGCTAGGCAACATTATTCTTTTGCTTAGCGGACATGTGAAATTTTTAGAATTTCAAAACTTGTTTTATGTTTAACTGTGAAACCTATGTTATTATTTATTTTGTTGTTAGCCAGGCACTAAGGCAGTTTATTTAGGAAGCCATGTTGTTTTGTTAGGGAATCCTTGTTTTGTGTGCTGTGATTTTAATTTGCATTTGACACCTCTGTGGCTTATCTGAGAAGTCTGTTATTTTCTTACGGAAGCATTTGACACTCTAGTTTGAAAACCTTCATTTTCTCTCTTTTTGACAACATCTCAAACCTTAAATATTGGCTTCTTTTGCTTTTTTTTTGTTTAAAGCATTTGATTAAATACAATTTCAATACATTTCAGCAATATGTTTATACAAGAATCGTGGACCTTTGTAAGGCCAATGTTGTCATGAAAGCTTTTCAATCCACTTAAACTGCCACCCCAACAACCCCCCCTTAACTCCCTTCCCCACAACCGGAGTCTAGTGCATTACTGTTAACATTAGTGTTAACCTCAAGGGTCCGTGTAGGTAACCCTATCCTTCTCAGTTGTCTCTGAAACGTTGTTCCTGATGCCTAGAGGGCAACTGGTTTCATTGCTTACCATGATCTCCCTCCGAATGAAAGTATTCCCTCTCGTGTCCATCATATCAAAAAAGGTTAATAGCCCTATATCTATAGGGACAGGTGTTGGACATACATTCTGAGGATCAATAGGACATCAGTGGTCTCGACTTCTGCATGAATTCCCTCCCCTGGTCACCTAAAACCTGAGACTGTCCCATACCTTCCCAGTTTACCCTACAAGGATTTGCGCAGCAAGTAGCACAAGGATGACACTGTCTGCAAATCGTGCCAGCTTGTGCCAAACTACACCGAACCGTATACCCTGTATGTCTTGTCACGTTCTCCCTCTATGTGTGTTCCATTACTATAGTGAAAAGGAGTGGCGACAATGGGCACCCCTGCATGGTACCCCTACTCTGTACAAACTGGGAGGAGAGTATGCCATTGGCTTTTATTCTAGCGGTGGGGCAGTCATAGATAGCCCAACCCACTTTGCCAGGTTAGGGCCCACAGCCATCCCTCTCAGGACTTCCCTAAGAAAAGACCAGCTGATCCTGTTGTCGGACAGGACAGCAAGATTGTATGATCCCCACCGAATCACATGGCTTTGTCTACCAAGTGGGTCAACTATCGTCTGTTGTCAAATGTCTGTCATTCCTTCATAAAGCCAGTAAAAACAGCACGTCTGCCGCCAGAGTCCTGGGTAGTAATATTTTCCAGTGCCCGGCAATAGGGACTTAGCAGGGCATTATAGCACTGACGGTCCCAGTAAATCCCCATTGCCGGGCACGGGAAAATATTACTACCCAGTCCCATTGGATTCAATGGGAACGGCGAGGACGGTAGCACCGGCACCATTCATGAATGGTGCAGGTGCTACCGTCAAGGTCTGTGAGCGGGTGCCTTTTCGCCCACCAGGTCCGACCTGGCGGGCTGAAAGGCACCCGCTCGCAGAACTCTGAGTTTGTCGGTCCGGTAACAATGGTGTATTAGTGAGAATTCTCAGGAATGTGCTACTTCTCTCCACCTTAGAGACCCGCAGCAACTTTGCTGGATTTTGAGGACTTGATTTTTTTAACCTGGAGAGTGTGTGACCATTTTTCCCACTCTCTCATGTATTTTAATGTGATTTTGTACACTGTGTTTCTTTTGGTTGTGGAGTCTGACAAACTCCAGAGGCATCATCTTTTACATTGTGTCACACAGCATCTTCAGTGCAGTGACACAGGGAAGTCTTTAAGATTTTCCAAAGGTTTAAATACCTTCTCTTGGTTAAACTACTGTTTCCAAGAGCAGTAAAGTGAAATTGACTTTACTTACATTTGTAACTTCCTAGACCCAGCACACACTGTCTTACAATAGGGTACTGGAGGGGTTACCTAGTATCCCCTTTGTCTAGATTATCATGTAACATTTTTATGTTACCCTTTTCTCACTGAATGGCTGGTGGCAATGGTTTTGTTTTAACTACCAAGGTGTGCATTTACCACGGGCTGCATTAGCAACTGTAGTAAAGCACCCAAGGGTGCCATTTTTTGTCAAAATGGCCCTGGTCTTCTTTTTTCACCATTTTTTCGTCTCTGGCTCCAAGGTGTCTGGGGTAGGCAGGAAGTGAGGGAGGTGCCCGAAATTCCCTGTGGTTAGTCTCCTAGGAGACCCAAATGCACTCTGTGATAATTGGCCGGCTGACTGTCCGGCAAGGACAGCCACCCTGCGGAATGACTGACAGCTAGGCTGGAATGAAGGGGAGAGAACTAAATAAAAGGCTAGTCTTTTGGTTTGGAAGGCAGAGTCGACCACTGGATGAAGGAATCGAAAGAAGAACTTGAAGAGGAATACTGCTGCAATGCCTGGTGAAGCCCTGCTGCAGTGCCAAAATGCCAGGTTCACATCGATAGAGAAGCCCCTGCAAGGACGACTTCTCCCCTTGAGTTGGTGGGACCAATCAACTCCAAAGTAAGCCACCTGGACATCCATATCAGAGCTCGTTGAATTTCCACAGAGTTGCTACTGGAAACCGTATAGCCAGGGAGAGGAACACCAGATTGTGTGTGTTGCTTTTAAGCTGGCCAAGAGCTTCAGGAAGATCCTCCGGACTCCCACGAAGCAGGACTGACCGAGCCTGAGCCCCCTCAACAGGGTGCAGGACCCCAGAAGCAAGAAAAGTCCATCTCGACAGCCATGAACCATGGTGTTGCTATTTGCGGTAGAAGCGAGGAGCTGAAACACTGAACAGCCAATGAAAGGGAAGTTTGCCGGTTGCAAGTTTTGACCATCCCAGTGCATTACAGTAGTGTCATGGGCGCTACTCCCGAGGGGCCAGGACTGGCCCAGCGCCCTCGGAAGCAGACCCGTCTTCCACTACTCCGGACCCAGCAGACCCCCACAGGGGCCCTTTGGACCGTGTCCTGGTGCCTTTGGCGCCAGGCTCATGAAGGGTTTCAGTCCCGGCGCCATAGGTGCCGGGCTCATATTGATAAACAGTGTAATAATGCTTGGGTGGACTTACCTGAGGCAGAGACCATGCTGCATATTTACCCAGAACAAACCAGTCTGGTTGAAGTCCCCAGCCATCAGGGCTGGGAGGAACTATAACAGTAAAAAACCGGTACCCCTTACCTCTGATCCCGGAACTCCTTGACCAGATAAAAAACACCTGTATTTATACTAAGCTTGATCTCCGGGGAGCTTATCACTTGGTACGGGTCAAGGAAGGAGATTAATGGAAGACGGCCTTTCGCAAGTATGGGCTATTTGAATACCAAGTGATGCCCTTTGGACTATGCAATGCACTGGCCGCCTTCCAATATTTTATGAATGATGTCCTCAGAGAGCTCATTGATGTCTGCGTTGTCGTCTACATAGATGACATTCTTGTGTACTCATCTTCAGAAGCTGACCATCGAAATCATGTTAGGGCGGTCCTTGAAAAACTTCGCCAACATAAACTTTTTGCCAAGCTCGAAAAATGTGTTTTTCATGTCACTGAGGTCGAATTTTTGGGATTTATTCTGAAACCCAAAGGAGTCCACCTGGACTCGAGAAAAGTAGACGCTATGCTCAAATGGCCGTCTCCTACTTCCGTGAAAGGCGTTCAAAGCATGCTAGGCTTTGCCAATTTTTACCGTAGATTTATTCCAGAGTTTTCACGAGTGGTACAACCCATCACCGCCCTCTTAAGAAAAAATAAACGCTTTGAATGGTCCGCAGAAGCAGAACAAGCCTTCCAAGAGCTAAAGGCTAAATTCACCTCGGCGCCAATACTGAAACACCCACGCCCGGACCTCCCTTACATCGTTGAAACCAACGCCTCCAGCTTAGCAATGGGAGCAGTCCTATCACAAAGAGATCCAGAGACTAACCAACTGCATCCTGTGGCATTCTGGTCTCGGAAGTTCTCGGCGCCTGAGATCAACTACACCATCACAGACAAAGAGCTTCTAGCGATTAAATCAGCCTTTGAGGCATGGCGGCATTATCCCCTCGGGGCCAGACACACCGTCACAGTGATCACCGATCATCGAAATCTGCAGTATCTGAAAACCGCCAAGGCTCAATCCTCCAGACAGCTTCGCTGGGCTCTATTCTTTGCTGAATTTGACTTTGTGATCACTTATCGCCCCGGCAACAAGAACGGCAAAGCGGATGCTCTTTCCCGAATTGGAATGGGAGATAACGTTGCCAATCCAGAACCTGTACCAATAATTCCTGAACAAAGGATCGTGGGTCTGATTTCTTCACAATCCATTGAGGATATTGAAGAAAAAACTAAACAACTTGTAACCTCACCAGACTTACTGAACTGGTTACAAAAAGGAAAAGATTTCACCGTAAGCAATGACTTGCCTTATTTCCAAGGACGATTGTTCCTACCACACGCCGATTTACAAAGACAGGTAATCTCCTGCTATCATGATTCATTAATTGAGGGTCACCCTGGCATTGCCAAAACCACAGAAAAGGTGAAGAGACACTTCTGGTGGCCTTCGTGGAGAAAAGACATAAAGGAATTTGTGATGTCCTGCGGTGTGTGCGCTCAAAACAAGGGTCAGAAGAAGAGGCCGGCTGGTCTTCTGCAACCATTAGACATCCCACCGTGTCCCTGGCATACCCTTTCCATGGACTTCATCACAGACTTACCCTCCTGTTCCGGGTACAACACCATTCTTGTTATTGTGGACCTGTTTTCTAAAATGGCCCACTTCATTCCGCTAAAAGGCTTACCTTCAGCATCAGTCCTAGCCAAAGTATTTCTTGAAAACATCGTCCGGCTACACGGCTTCCCGTCAGTACTAATCTCAGATAGGTGGAGCCAGTTTATTTCCCACTTTTGGCGTAGCTGTTGTCGATTAGCTCAAATCGATGTAAGACTTTCGACCAGCCATCATCCCCAGACCTACGGGCAAACCGAGAGAACAAACCAGACTCTCGAGCAATATTTACGATGCATGCTACAACAGTCAGAGAGTAACTGGAAGGACATCCTTTGGATAGCTGAATATGCTTACAACAATTCAGTTCATTCGGGTACCGGGAAGAGTCCCTTCTACATCTTGTATGGGATTCATCCTCGAACCTCCAACCTTGATCCACCTCAAGATCTTGGAACACCCGCCGTGGATCAATTGCACACCGTTATTACCCAAGCTTTTAAGGAAGCGACTGCACATCTACAACAAGCTAAAGAGAGGTACAAAAAAGGAGCAGATCAACACCAAAGCAATGCCCCTCAATACCAGGTTGGGGATCAAGTCTGGCTGTCCACAAACATTTATCGCTTAAAGGGCCTCGCACCTTCAACCCCAAATACCTGGGACCATATCCAATTACGGCCATAATTAATCCAGTGGCCGTTAAATTAGAATTGCCAGCCCATATGAGAATACATCCTGTATTTCACGTATCTCTTTTGAAACCCATGCAACCTGGAACCAGATTGACCAATCCTCCAGAGCCCATTCAAGTGAATGGGGAGCCCGAATTTGAAGTAAAAGACATTTTGGACTCTAAAATCATCAGATCGAAGCTATTCTACCTAATCGACTGGAAAGGCTACGGACCTCAGGAAAGGTCATGGGAACCCGATGACCACGTCCATGCTCCTCGTCTAGTCCAGAAATTTCACCGAACCTTTCCCGATAAACCAAAACCCCCGGGGAGGACAAGTTTGGGAGGGGCCTTGAGGGGGGTGCTGTCATGGGCGCTACTCCCGAGGGGCCAGGACTGGCCCAGCGCCCTCGGAAGCAGACCCGTCTTGCACTACTCCGGACCCAGCAGACCCCTACAGGGGCCCTTTGGACCGTGTCCTAGTGCCTTTGGCGCCAGGCTCATGAAGGGTTTCAGTCCCGGCGCCATAGGTGCCGGGCTCATATTGATAAACAGTGTAATAATGCTTGGGTGGACTTACCTGAGGCAGACCATGCTGCATATTTACCCAGAACAAACCAGTCTGGTTGAAGTCCCCAGCCATCAGGGCTGGGACGAACTATTCCCTCCATTCAGGAACTCTTTTCTTACCTGGGTGGAACCGGTGGAAGAACACACACTGGAAGCACTTCTCTGCTATTTAAACCACGCCCGATGGAAAACACGTGCTTCGCGTTATTCTGCAGCAGCAGCAGGACGCTCACCGAGTCGGCTCCTGCATTCCAGGTCCAGAGTCATCTTCAGCTTCCGCGCAGCAACCTGTGGATGAAGAAAGACACAGAACAATACTTACAAGATCCCGTAATCCAGTCACCGGCAAAACCTACAAAGAATAAACATAAGGTTAGAAAAGTGTAACTCGCTCGCAGCCGCGCCCGCTTACCTGATCCATCCGTGATTGCAACGGAGCTAACCGCGGCCTTCTCTTCGGCAGCTTCTCTGCACCTGAAAGGCAAAGGACATAATTAAAAAGGGGTTCGGGTGAAGGCAGTCACATTCATCTTAACTTACCAGTTTTTGCACGCGCAGTAGCAGCCGCATCAACCTCAGCATCCCGGCACCTGAAAAACAGGAAAAAGACATTATTTGAGGTGCCATTAAAAGCGGCCAACGATCATTATACTTACGTGCATCGGCACGTGTAGTGGCAACGGATATAAAGCCTGCAGCATCCCGGCACCTGAAAACTAGGAAAAGGACATTATTAGAGGTGCCATTAAAAGCGGCCAACGATCATTATACTTACGTGCATCGGCACGTGCAGTGGCAACGGATATAAAGCCCGCAGCATCCCGGCACCTGAAAACTAGAAAAAGGACATTATTTGAGGTGCCATTAAAAGCGGCCAACGAACATTATACTTACGTGCAGCAGCAACAGAAAACTACGCCCACAGCATCCCAAGGCCTGAAACAAAGGAAAAGGGACATTATTGAGGTGCCCATCTTTTAAAGCCTAAAGACTACAGTATACTTACAGGCATCCGCTCGTGCAGTAACGGCGGCATCGCTCTTCGGCATCCCAGCACAGTGCCACAACTAAGGCCGCAAAAGACTTGAGCCTCAACACAGAACTCATCCAGTGACGTAACTGGAATCCACGCACCCCTGCACCAGACGCAGGATGGAGAGCTCAGCATTTATACGCCTAAGGTGAGAGCTCGCCGAGACAAGTAGAAAGCTAGGCTGTGGGAGAAACTGGCGATTGGTGGGAGAAGGAATCCCATCAAACGGTGATTAACCCTTTTTCTTCCACCTGCAGAAAACTTACCCTGCAAGTCAGACATTCGATAAGAGGAAGCCCAGTCCTCAGAGTCGTCCAAGCTCTACGCTTCTCAATTGAAGAAACGATAGCAGCCCAGCCGGGATCAGCGTCTCCGTGGGAATCGGGTGAGCGTTACAAGTAGTCCCCCAACGTCCTCCCTCTTGTCCCCATGACTGAGGCCCAGGAACAGTGAGCCTGCAAAGCTGCACAGGAACAGGAGTCATCTGCTGCTTCTTTTCTTCATCTTTAGAGGTACTGTACAAAGTCTGAGAGAACTTACCTCTTGCTGTAGATTTGCTTGCACCTTCTACTACTCACAGGTCTAATCAGCTTGTGGCCCAAAATGTGATTCTTCTTTTCTACAAAGACTTCTAAAACATTGTGCAAAGACTTTTCCATTTACTGACCAGAGGTGCATCATCCCATATAAGACTTTGCCCCATTGACTTTGCTTGGCCTATTGTATTGAATGACTCTTTCTGGAGGGATCCAAAAGTATTTGCCTGCTTGAGAATATTTGTGGTCTCTTGTATGTTCTAAATAATATTTCCTTTGACATCTTACTCCATGATTCTAAATGCAACAGTGATATATTAATGTCCCCAGCACCCTAGCAATTGAAGTCACCCAAGGGTGTAGGTAGTGTCTGTGGCCCATCCTAAAGGTGTATCTACTGATTTAGAGATATTAAGAGGGTGCACTTAATGAAGTGTATGTGAGTATTACTGTTATATTGCTCTCTTCTGAAGAAGGATTATTCTAACTGACTGATAAATAAATTAATAATTCTTTATTCAAGAAACTTTGAATGTAAGAATGTATTTGAATACTTGTAACTGTAAATCTCTGTGTAACTCCACTACAGCTCACATTGACCCGTCTTGAGATAAGCCTGGCTGCTTTACACGCTACCAAAACTGTGTAGTACAAGCTCATACCAAAAGTTGGGTTTCCTATACCGGTAGTCAGAGTTGTTACAAGTGTTCCCAGAGAGTACTGCATACAAACTTTGCCTAACACGTTGCCGGTAGGTTACCGGCACCGTTGTTACTGGAACGGCATACTTATAATGAGGCAAAATGGGTTGGTAGGCCACACACCTCTCTGGATCCCCGCCAGGTTTATGGATCACACTGATGGTGGTCTGATTCATAGTTTCAGATATCGTTCCTTATGTTAGGAAGGAGTTGAAAAGATTTGTCACTGGATTTAAAAGTTCCCCCACCATACTCTTATAGAACTGGATCATCAGACCATCCCAGCCGGGGGCCTTGTTTGAGTTTAGTGACTAAATAGCACATATGATCTCCTCTTTCACAATAGGGGCCTCTAATTCTTCTTGTTCATGTTCTGTGAGATGCCACAGCACCTTCCCCTCATTGTATTCTCGGCAGTCTCGTATTTCCATCTCCTCAGGTGACTATAGCTTCTCATAGAAGTCATGAAATGCCTCAATTTTTATACCCTCTTCATCTTGTGACAGAGTGGTCTCGTTATTACTCACCACCTTGATACATGACTTGTTCTTGTGGTCCCTAATGCCCTGGCCAACAGTCTATCAGACTTCTCATAAAACAGGTTTTTCAAGACAAGTGGGGGTTTTCCGGCTCTATTAGTGTCTGGTATATTAATTTGGCCCCTCAGGGTCGAGATCTTTCTAAGAAGTCTGGAGGAACCATTCTGTTTGTAGGTCCCTTACACTTCATTAAGTTCTGGAGGATTATTTCGCTCTTTCTCCTCCTGACTCTAGCCAGGTGTGCCCTGATAAATAGGAATTTTCCTATCAACCCGGCCTTCGACGTACCCCAAGTATTATTATGTGATATATCTTCAGGGACATTTTCTGCATAATAGTGTCTTATTTGATTACTAATCTCCTCCTTTAATATCGGGTGCCTCAACATATGGAGCTGTAAGGTTGATGCTTGTTCCGGCCCTTTAGAGGGCTCTAAATCTGATTGTAATGAAACTGGTGCCTGATCAGAGGATGATATGTCACCTCTCCTTGTTTTCCAGGGTATGGCCACGCAGAGAGTCAGAGAGTAGTATGTAGTCAAATAGACCCTATGCCCAAGTGAGAAGTATGAGTAGTCCTTTTGATCTGGGCGCGTGTTGCGCCATATGTCTACCACTCCCAATCTAGCTCCTTCTTTAGGTCAGATGTGGATTGTATCTCTTGTGCCCTCACAACCTTGTAGTGATCCAACTGTTCGTCCATGAATATATTTAAATCGCCCCCGGCAATCAGGTCACCACTTGCAAACTGGGCCAGTCTTTCTGTGGTCTGCAGCATAAAACTAGTCTGCCCAGTGTAAAGGAGCGTATACTGTGCCAGGGTCAGGAACCAATGTTGCAGTTTAACATGACAAGCCTGCATTCAGTGTCTGTCAAGTGTTTATAACTAGTAACCTAAACCACTTGTGCATACTAGCAACACTCTGTTCTTTTTTCCCCCAGCGCCGAAGCAAAGCATTGCATACTGAAACCCCTGTTTCTCATACATCCGCACCCAGTCTTTCTGTAATAAATGAGTTTCTTGTAAAAGGGATAGATCTACATCTTGATCAGGTAACAATTGAAATAGTCTTGCCTCTTGCCAGGGGAGTTCAAGGGGAGTTCAAGTCCTAGTATTCAAAGATAGGATTTGCATTTCTATTTCCATTGCTACTCTTCTGTCACACCCCTGATGTCCAGCACTATGTCCAGCACTATGCTCCCCCATATACCCTCCCCCCACTCCTTTCCCTCCCCCATGCCCCCAGAATTCTCCCAACTTTATAACATAACCCTTTGAAAGGGCCCCAGGGATTCCCTTGCCCCATCAGAATCCCTTGCCTGGAAAGGTCAGCTTAGCCCCCACTCCTTTGGCGTGCCCCCGAGACAAGCTCAGGTCTCGCAACAATAGATCTGATATTCATAGGGCACCATCCTCTATACAAAGTGTTTATGCCACTACTAACACTAAATACACAGGCACCTACCCACTAGACCAGCCTAATTTCCTGGCCTTGCCGGTAGTCCCATCTCCTATTGAATTCACTTCATGTAGGATTACATTCTTTGTCTTCCAACCTGAGCCTCTTGATGCACCGCTGCAGCTCGGTACTTTGTCTGGATACCTCTCGAGAGATTCCATATTGAGCAGTTGACAACCTTCTTCTATGGTTCTGATCATGTGCTGCTGATTGTTCCATATACACTGTAGGCCAATAGGGAATACCCATCTGAACGGCACTGTATTTTTACTTAAACAATCTGTTATTGGCTCGAGGCACATCCTCTTCTGTAGAGTGGAGTTGGCAATATCTTAGAATATTTGTACTTTTGAGCCTGTGATGCCTAGTTAACCATTTTCCCTAGCTTCACGTATCATTTTCCCTTTCAGTACAAAGGACTGTGGCTTAAAGAGAATGTCCCACGGTCCCCGGTTTTGCTGGGTCGATCTGGGAGGTCCAACCCTATGGGCTCTGTTCAATACTAACTTCTAAGCAGGGTCCTCTGGGCACAGTAATACAAAGAGCTCTCTTAGCAGTTCTTCCAGTTTTCCCGTTTAGTTCCCTCCTGAAGTAACTTTAGCCTGATGTCACCCCTTCTTGACCTATTTTCTAGGTCCTCGCACTTATCATCCAGAGTGGCCACCTTTTGTGGAAGCTCCTTTATTTTGGCAGAGGTCATGGGGGTTGTGTGTCACATCTGCAAGTTATTGCTCCACCTCCTGTGCTATGTCCCCCACGGTGTCCATCATCTTTCTGAGCCCTTCAATGGTTTTGGCTACCCCTTCCTTAAGGTCTGTCATCTCAGTAGCTAGGTTATCTTGCAGGTGTCATAGGCAGGTCTTTAAGTCATCTTTAGTAAAGGCTACAGGTGTACCCTCTCCCAGGTTGCCCCTGTGTTCTGTTTGGGGAGCAGACTCTACATATCAGTGGACTCTACTGCATCTGCTCCTCTTATGTACTTCTCAATGCGGCCGTTCCACTGTTTGTGTGGGGGTTTGCTCATTATTTTCATCTGGGCTTAACTGGCTCCAGTGGTTGGTTGTAGTTTTGTATCACCCAACTCATCCAAGATCTTGTTCTTCTCATAATCAGCTGGCAATCTGTGGGTGTGGTCCCTCAATTCTTTCTTTTGCATCAGAGCCCCTGTCTTGATACAGTGCCATCTTGCCGCTGGTGGCCACATATAGATCCGGCTTGAATCACAACTCGTCCTCAAAGAGAAGACCCACAAGCAATCCTTCTCTTGTCATGCACCCACCCCCTTGAACCTGATCCTGGTGTCGGCTCGGAATGCCCCCACAATTCTCCAATTTTGCAGATCTCTCTAAACATGGCTCTTTCAACAACTCCAGACCAAGGACTAATTCCAATGGACACAAATACCCCTGCAGAGACCTCACAGTACTGCACTTCTGTTCAAAGATGGCAGTACAAATGCCAGCTACCCACACTCTGTGCAGTACTCTGCTTCTCTCGAGCTAGGTCCGTGCTTTAAACAACAAAATAAATACACATTTTAAAATACACATAAAAATACATTTATAGATTCTTTACCAATACCCTGTATTGATTCCAGGGTTGGTTATCAGACACCAAAGCTCTCTTTTCCAATCAACTACCATTCATTCACTTTCATTCTCCGCTACATTCGTCCTCTCTGTCTCATCTCTCTCTAACCCTTTTTGGTTAGATACCGCTATTTCGCTATGCTGATTCCTTAGTGGGTTTAGATCTATTGCTCAGTCACCCTGTCTGTGCAGATTTTAATCACACAGAGTCTAAATGTCTACACGTGTTTCGGTTGTCTCTTGACCACTATTATGGTCCCTTCATGCAGCAACCTTCTTCAGGACGAAAAACAGCGACCCATCTATGTCCTGTCTCTTTTGGTAGAATGATCCATGGTCCTTAGAAAAACAATTAAAACAATATCAGTATCTAGGTCATCCCTCTCATCATTTCACACTACAATTAATGTATATGTACTGACTCCTGAATAGTCATTATCTGACTCACTTCCACTTTTAATTTGGCGGGGCGGGTTCAGATTTAAGGATTAATCCAAATGTCTACGTAGGTCCTCAATATCCCAGAATGGTCCCACCTGTAGAGTCAAGGCACAGATATTGTATTTATTCACACAGCACCTTGATCGAAAAACACACCTATAAATAGTGGGATTTGTATAATATATGTATATCTACTTACATCAATATCTGCAATGATTCAAGCTTGATTTGAAGCGTCTGTTGTTTTAATTAGGTAAAACTCCCCTTGTAAGGACACCTTTCTCCTCACCGGTAGGTGTCTTTTTCCCACACCTAGCCAGATCGCATCCAAAGCCCTGTGGAGAGATCAAGTGGGGTCAGGTACATTCTGAGAGGTAATGAGATGGTTATGACACAGATTAGTAGCTGACATTGTTAATTCAATTATATGTTTTATCTATTGCCCATAAAACTGTTTCGTTTGTCATTTTAGGTGTAATGGGCCCGCCTCTTCGGCTTAGCTTGTAATGCATGAGGGATGTTTCATGTTTTTTTGACCCGTACCACCCTCCATGCATTTACTTCATTTACTGCACATACATCAAGTGGGGCACATATCTGTATCTATATCTATGAGATCAGATGTTACCTTAAACTGCCTTGTCTCTGTTATCGATGCTCCTTGCTTGTTCCACGTTCAAATCATTCCATTCTGTGGCTGCGCTCCGATGTTCACGTATTCATTTGTCCAGTTCTAAACATAGAGAGGGGACTACCCTGCTCTCTATTTGCGAGTAAATCGGTTAACGCATGGGCAAATTCGCGCATCACCCATTTGATAGGCTTAGTCTATTAATGTACAAAAAAGGTAGCAGGCGCCCCTCTCTCGAAAGAACACAGCATGATAACCTTTTCAGTGGTTATTAACCACTTTGAGAGTTTGCAGCCATCTGCTTTTTGCTCATTGTACCTTTCACAGATGGGAAATATCCTTTTGCATATCAGTCTTTGTCCCACCCACATTGGCAGTCCAGCACCGAAATTAGTCTATTAATGGCCACAGCTATGGTCATAGAAAAGGGACTACATTTGTTCTCCCTCACCCCGTATGTTCTTTAAATGTTGATTTTCTTGCCTAACTGTTGCTTAGGATTGTACAATATGATTGAACACATATAGTGATTATATGGGCTACCACATGGATGAATTTGTGCATCACCCATTTGATAGGCTTAGTCATTCATGGCCACGGCTGTGGTCATAGAAAGAGGACTGGATTTTTTCTCTCCTTTGCCCCGTATGTTCTTTTCACGTTGTTTTTATTGCCAAATGTTACTTAGGTATGTACAAAATGATTCAACACACCCAACCTATATTAATTCGATGTATTTCACTGGTGGCCCCTTTTGTTAAAAGAAAGAGTGCCTCTATATATTGGATGTATGTGATGACTCACCCAGTGGTTCTTCTGAGTTATGTGGTCATTCATATCACTGCTGTTCCCATAGGTGTGTTCGAATTCTCCCTCAAGTGGCTAATATGACCCTACTGTACACGTAATTCACTCCTTAGCTTCAAGGGAGAGACAGAAGATAGGTGTACATGCCTTAAGTCTCCTTTCTTAGAAGTGCACCCCATGGTTTAACATACTGTATCCTGGATAACTTCCCAGGACATTCAATGTCCAACTTTTCTGCGGTTGGTTGTAATTCATAGATGTTATAATAATCCTCCCAGTGAGTCTAAAAAGGCTAGTTGTCACTACTGTCCGGAACTTTATTCCTCACACAGGATATATGCTCTCCTATGTGTTGTTGCACTTCTCTTGTTGTTTTGACTACATAAAGTAGGTCGCATGGGCACTGTAATATAAAGACCACATTTTTTGATTTGCTATTGGTGTGGGTTAGTAATCTCCATTTGATTTCCCTATAGTTAAATTCTGTTCTTTTCTCTGTGAGGTGGCATACCACACATCCCCCACATTTGTGGTGTCCCACTATGGGTGACAGACCCCACTGATTCAGGATAGTCTGTTCATTGTTGATCTCTTCATAGGTGTGTACCAGTCTTTGTTGCAGATTCTGATTTCTTTTGAAAGCAAATAGTGGTTTTTGTGCTAGGCTTCCTGGTTGTTTAATAAGATCCCAGTTTCGATTGATGATCTTCTTTATATCGTTGCTTATCGTGTTATAAGTGGTTAAACACACTATTGTTTCTTCTTTTTTCTTTTGTCTAGGTTTAAGACATTCCTCTCTGTGAGTGTTAGCCGCTCTCTTGAGGTTGTTATTTACCAGTTTTCGAGGATACCCCCTCTTGGGGAATCTAGTTCTTAATTCTCCTGCATGTTCTACGAAATCTTCTTTAGTAGAGCAATTCCTGCAAATCCACAAAAACTTCCATACAGCAGATTTTCTTTCAAGCCGACGGGATGAAAACTTGTGAAGTGCAGTAGTGTGTTTTTATCTGTTGGCTTCCTAAAGAGACTGGTAATTAGCTTACTTTCGAATATCTTGATCTTTAAGTCCAGGAAACTCACTTCTTTCATATTCCATTCTGATGTAAATATAATGTGTGGATTGCATTTGTGACTCAAATCTAGGGCAAACTCTGAATGATCCTACTGTGAACAGATCCACCATTTCCACATCGGGCCAGGTAGCTTTCATTTAAGGTGCATACCTTGTTTATGTGTGGCTCATAGGGGTGGCATCTACTGTTTGCACTGTCACTGCAGGATTGATGAATCGGAAAGTCCTGCTATCGCACCCAGTCTGGAAGGGCTGACACTTCTCGATCCTGCTTAGAGCCACGTATTGTCACTGCCATAACTTCCCGTTTCACCTGAGGCACACCAAAACCACTGTCATTCCTCTTTCCTGCATAATACCTGATCAACCAGTGTGTCTTTGCAAGGAGATGGCCACCAGCTCAGTACTGCCTCATCGTCTTCCCCCTGGTGGTCTCGTCTGTCTCCACTGCAATTTTTAAGAATGTAATTGTATATCGCCTCACAGTCTCTTCTCCTTGGACCCGCATGACTCTCGCTGATCACTGCACGTCTAGTTTGGCACACTTATTGTTTATTCGGGATATGCTGAGTGTTTTTATTTTTGTTGTGGACATTCAGGTGCCCAAGGTCTCTGGAGATCGGGAGCTGCCAGTAGGACCTGCCAGCAGGAGCCTGACTGGGCACCATCCAGCCCGTCCGCCATCTTGGCTCCTGCACTGATGATCCTTTCCTTTGCTTTTAATTTTGTGTCAAACATGTTTGCAACTGATGATTGCAACAGAACGTTTGATGTTCCACCGCTGTTAGTTGTCACCTTGTGATATAAATTAACATTCCTTCCTTCTGCCTCCACACAAAACAAGGATGGTATAATCTCGGTTTCTTCTGATATTTGGCCAGGGAGCATTCTTCATCACAGTCTCCCACCAACTTTACCTCACTCTTCCATGTCACAGTCAGGACTAAATCCATCTCACTCTTCCTTGTCACTGTCAACCACTAACACCAACTCACTCGTCTTTGTCACAGTTTCTCACTAACTATACTTCACTCTTCTTCGTTACTGTCTTGCACTAACTACACCTCGCTTTTACTCGTCACAGTACCCAATTACCTCACCACTCTTCCTCGTCACTTTGCCTACTATGACCATCTCACTATTCCTCATCACAGTGCCCCACTACCACCTTTTCAATCTTCCTCATCACTGTACCCCACTGCCATCATGTCACTCCAGCTCTTCAGAGCCCTTCACTACAGCCATATGACTCCTTCTCATTGCAGTACCCCACTACCACCAACTCACTCTTCCTCATCACAATTCTGTCAATAACTACACATCAATCTTCTTCAGTACTGTTGACCACTAACTTCACCCCACTCTTCTTCGTCACAGTCCCCCACCAACCCACCTCTCTCTTCTTCATCTCAGTACCCCACTTCCAATAACTCATTATTCCTTCTTACAGTCCCTCACTACACCAATGTAATTCTTCCTAATCAAAGCCCCCCACTACCACCACATCACTCTTTATTGTTGCATACCCCATTACCACCAACTTACTCTTCCTAATGACAGTCACTCAGTAACTTCACCTCCCTCTTATTCAACACAGTCCATCATTCACTCCACCTCACTCTTCCTCATCACAATCCCCAACTACCGTTCAACACTCTTCCTCATCACAGTCACCCACTAACTGTACCTCATTCTTCTTGGTCACAGTCCCCCACTATCTCCACCTCACTCTTCCTTGTTACAGTCCCTGACTAACTACACCACACTCCTCTTTGTCACATACCCATACTAACTTCACCTCACTCTTCCTTGTCATAGTCCCCCACTAAATCCACCTCACTCTTCCTCATCACAATCCTCAACTACCCTACCTCACTCTTCCTCTTCATGGTACTCCACTACACCAACTCACTCTCCCATGTCACTCTTCTCTACTACCACCATCTCACCATTTCACAGCCCTCCACTGGCTCCACATGACAGTTTCTCATTGGAGTTCCGATGACCACCCAGTCACTCTTCCTTCTCACAGTCCCTCACTAACGCCACCTCACTCTTCTTCATCACAGTCCCTCCCTAACTCCACCTCACTCTTCCTCATCACAGTCCGCAAATACCACAGCCCCCTCTTCCCCGTCACATTCCCCCAATAAATTCAACTAACACTTCTTCATTCCAGCGCCCAATTCCCCCATCTCACTTATCTTTATCACACTTCCCCAATAACTCCACCTCACTCTTCTTCATCACAGTCCTCTACTACCACCACAACAGTATTTCTTGTCGCAGTGCCCCACTTCCACAAACTCACTCTTTCTGTTGGCAGTCTCTCACTACCAACACCTAACTCTTACTCATCACAGTACCCAAATACTGCACCTCACTCTTCCTCATCTCAGTTTCCAAAGACCCCACCTCCCACTTAATCATAACAGTCCCCAACTACACAACTTCAGTTTTCCTTGTCATATATCCTCACTTAGCCCACATTGCTCTTCCTCAACACAGTACACCACTACTAATTCCTTCTTATCTAGTGGACACAAAAAAGATGAAATATTTGATAAACCCAATGTTGCCTAGCTCAAGAACAGATATTGATAACATATGATAATAAAACATCAGTTCTGTTACCAGATAAAAAGGGGGTCATCTTCGACTCTTCTCGCTCCTTCTTCTCAAACATCTCGGACATGTCCAAAAAGTCGCACCTCCTCAGAGGTATTCTATATTTTCTTACCTTACCCCAGAGGCTCATTGTCTCCAGTGCCTGGGTTCTCTCCAGACTGGCCTACTGCAACAGTCTCTTTCTCAATCTTCCTACTTCTACTCTCCAATCTCTGTAACATATCCAGAGCAGAACCGCAAGACTTATCCTTGGCCTCAAGCCCAAGTAACACATTTCTCCACATTTCTCCAGCTCTGAAATCACTCCAATGGCTCCCTGTGGATCAGGTCCAAGTCCCTCTGCATAGTCCACAAGGTTTTCTGCAGGTGGGGCCCTTACTATCTACAAAACTCTCTTCCCATATACTCTCCTTCTACAGCCCTCTGCTCGGCCTCCTCCAACTCTCTGCGGGTGAGAGATTTGGGGGTAGATCCTTATCTGCGGCAGGTGACTTCCTCTGGAACAGCCTACCTATCTCTCTCCGACTTGAGCCAAACCTCCTTAAGTTCCATAAACTCCTCAAGTCATACCTCTTCTAGTCCTGCTTTTCTCTCACTCTCTCTTGCTAACCGCCTTCACCTCACTTCTTTCCATACTTCTCTCTTCCCCTACCTGCTCAGTTAGCTCACTGGCTGCCTGGTGCACCCCCAGAGCTGCACAAGTCCCAGGCTACACCGCTAGTCCTGCACTTGCTTCCGGGCCTAAGCACTTTGCCTGGCACTACTGCGATGTGCTCCATGATAGGGGCACCCACACTGTACTTAACACTGCCACCCACTGGACTGGGCACACATGTCCTTGACCTTCAATGTTCTAGATCTGGCATGTCTGTCTGTCCGGTCCTCCATCTGTCTACGCTCTCCAGCTGGTTGTGCTTGAAATACTCTAGCATAGGCGCATTGGTTGACCAACTAACAAGAAACTTGAAATGTCACCAGGCCAGTACTGTAGTTTATTGATCTGTATGTTCCTCTCCCTCCACACCTCCCCACTCACTCTTTGTGAAACACTTCTCTAGTATATATGCCTCTGGCCTAGTATGCTAGCTATTGTGTTAAATCATTCTGAATCTTCAAGGCCTAAGAATGATGACTGTATTCACGTGTTCCCTTCCTGCCTTGGAGCACTTTGAAGCACTTCGCTTGTGTATAAGCACTTTCCAAATAAACAATTACAATTACAGGGCCTGTGGTAGCAGCCCTGTAGTTATGGTTAGGTTTCTCAACTCATAGAAAGAGCACTTCTTGGGTGGCTTATAACTTTGACCCCCCAGAATGAATACTCACCAACCTCTGCAAAACAAGTATATTGCCCTCTCAAAATGATTTTACAAAGTTTGGTGCATTTACAACCACGGGGGGGGGGGGGGGACTGTAGGGGTGGGGGTCCCAAAATTAGTGGAAATCCTTATAGACACAATGGGAAAAAAACATGTTGCTTGCGCCTACAGTCCAAACTGCTGGATGCAATTTTGGCCAATTTGCACCAGGAGAGGCTGCTATGTCCCAAAAGTGTACTTATATAAATGTGGTGTAAATCTGTCCAGTATTTCTTTTTTAAATGGCCAAAAAGCAGGTCTAAAAAAATGTGTCACAGCTCATTCCGGGGCCCACAGACTTATTTTCTGAATCAGAGTCCATGGATGCCTTTGGACTAATTAGAGAGCAGCGTGATGTTCGCGGATATCATACGTACTCGCTAATTGGTCAATAAAAAAATTAGGTGCATCAAAACCTTTGAAACGGATGTTGAATTCTCAAACAGTGCCCCTAGATCAGGGACATACCAATAAAAAACATATTAAAAACATAACATTGCACTTGTCAAACTAATGAAACTATCTCTGGGGATGTGAGGCGTGATGAGCATGGGATGGGATATGGCCATAAAAAGTCAAAAATCCTGTGCTTTTATCTCCTATGAAGTCCAAAAACATCTCAGATGTTTGGGACAATGCTGAGATATTTGTGAACATCTCAGTTGTTCAGGGACATCCATTCATATTTCTGCATTACAGGGTCAGTGAAAAGCAGTTTTTGAAACATGAAATGTTGCAATATGATTTTAGGCCTGACACTGAATGGTTCTGCAAACTTCGGGTGCTGTTTCACCAAGGGGGGCAAAATTATAGGGGGGTCAGAAATATTTGAAAAAGTTTAAATACATTTGGTGCCATTTGATGAATGTGCTCAACACTTTGCAAATAGATTTTAGACCCAGATTTGAATGTTTTTTTCAAAGTTTGGTGGGATTTTGCCAAGAGGGGACAACATTAGAGGGGGATCTCAACATGTTTAGATGGCTTATAACTGTGTTGCTGTTTGACGAAGCTGCACAAACGTTTTCAGAAAGATTATAGACACAACCTTGAATGTTTGTGCAAAGTCTGATTGGATTTTGTCATGTGGGGACTAAGTTAAAAGACTATTTTTTGTACAAAGATTTTGACACTTTTCAAAAAATAAAACATGGATGGATTTGCAGCAAACTCTTGCAAGTGGCATTGGCAAGGACTCAAAAACAGTGTCATAATGTAGCCATAGAAAATAGTGATATACCTTCGGCGACTGAGGCGTACTGGCAATGGGGACCCTTTTGCAATGGCACAGACGGGCTACAAAACATATATGTGGAAGGTTGCCCAGAGCAATGCTGGTGGTTCTGAATAATTCTAAACCTTACACCCATCACTTTTTCGGTGTTAGTTTGGCTCGCTATGTGAGAGAGGGTATGCCCAGACATGGGTACCTTGCTTGCTGCACCATAGGGAACCAATCTGCACCTCACTGAGGAGGCCCAATAAGGCAGTAAAATGCCTAGGGTTGCTTGTGCTTCTGTGCAGAGGGGACTTTACCTAGCAGTTTGTACAGAGTTGACCACATTGGTGGCAGTACCTGACTGATTTGCATATGGCTGGACCCCTTTTGCAATGGCGTAAACAGGCTTAAACACAGTGGTGTGAAAGTTTGGCAGAAGCAATGCCAGTGGTTCAGATTAATTCAAGACATTTCACCCTTCACTTGTTTTGGTTTTAGTTTGTCTCCCTATGTAACAGAAGGTATGCCCAAACGTGGGTGACTTGCTCGCTGCACCATGGGAAACTAAGCTGTACCTCACTGAGGAAGCACAACAAGGCTGAAACATGTCTGGGGTTGCTTGTGTTTCCATGCAGAGGGTACCTGATCTAGCAGTTTGGGCAGGGCTGCTTCTATTGTTGGCAGTACCTGACTGATTTGCAAATGGATGGATCCTTTTTGCAATGGTGCAGACAGGCTAAAAAACAATGGTGTGGAAGGTTGCCGAGAGCAATGCCAGTAGTTCAGATATACTGAAAACCCTGCACCATCTCTTTTTTGGTTTTAGTTTGTTTCCCTATGTGAGAGAGGGTATGCCCAGACATGGTTCCCTTGTTCACTGTGCCATAGGGAACCAAGCTGTATCTCACTGAGGATGGCCCAACAAAGCCGAAACATGTCTGGAGTTGCTTGTGTTTCCTGCAGAGGGGACCTGACCTAGTGGTTCAGGTAGGGCTGCTCCCATTGGTGGCAGTACCTGACTGATTTGCATATGGCTGGACCCCTTTTGCAATGGCACGGACGGGCAAATCAACAGTCATGTGCAAGGTTCCCCAGAGCAATGCCAGTGGTTCAGATTAATTCAGAACCTTTCACCCATCAATTTTTAGGTTTTAGTTTGTCTCCCTATGTGACAGAGGGCATGCCCAGACGTGGGTCCCTAACTCGCTAGATCACAGGAAACCGAGCTGTACCTCACGGCGGAAGCCCAACAAGTTTGAAATATGTCTGGGTTTGCTTGTGTTTCCATGCAGAGGGGACCTGGCCTAGCAGTTTGGGCAGGGCTGCTCCCATTGGTGACAGTAGCTGACTGATTTGCGTATGGCTGGACCCCTTTTGCAATGGTACGCACAGGCTAAAAAACGGTGGTGTGAAAGGATGCGCCAGCAATGCCAGTGCTTCAGGTTAATTTGAAACATTCCACCCATCACTTTTTTGGTTTTAGGTTGTCTTCCTATGCGAGAGAGAGTATGCCGAGACGTGGGTCCCTTGCTTGCTGCGCCATAGGGTACCAATCTGCACCTCACTGAGGAGGCCCAATAAGGCTGAAACATGTCTGAGGTTGCTTGTGTTTCCATGCAGAGGGGACCTGACCTAGCAGGTCAGGCAGGGCTGCTCCCATTGGAGGCAGTACCTGAATGATTTGCTTATGGCTGGATCACTTTTGCAATGGTGCAGACGGGCTAAAAAACTGTGGTGTGGAAGGTTGCTCAGAGCAATTCCAGTGGTTCATATTATTTCAAAATCTTTCATCCATCACTTTTTTGGTTAAAATGGGCATGGCCACCAGGGACCAGCTATGTGGTAAAGTTTTTCAAAATCTAGATAGGTTTGAATGGGAAAAAATATTCTGCTTGTGACTCCAGCCCGTTGCTGGTCAGGGGTGTAGCAAACATTTGCGAGGAGCATCAGCAGGTACCTCAAAGCATGGTTTGGCAAATCTGACCTGTGCTTTATTTTTTCTAAAGTGTCAAAATGTAAGTACAACACATTATGATATAACTTTGGTGCCAGGGCAATGGGCCTGGCCCTAAACCAGGACAGATGTGTACTCAGATATCCTTATTGGGGCGTGCAGCATGGCTGAAGCTCTAGATTTCAATGGGAAAAAATATTCTGTTTGCGGCTACAGTTTGAAGTGCTGGACTGCATTACCACAAACCTGCACACAGAGCATCAGCAAGGACCTGAAAGCATGATTTTACAAATCTGTCTTGTGCTTTATTTTCCAAAGTGTCAAAATGTAAGTACAAAAACTAGTCATACAACCTTGGTGCATGGACAGTGGGCCTGGCCCTCGGCAAGTACAAATGTCTACTTTGATTTGCCTATTTGGGAATGCGTCAAGGCCGTAGCCCATGCCCCATGGATTCTGGAGACTGGCCATGGCTGGAAGCCATGAACACTGACCATTGGCAGATTATGAGGGTATAGTGGACAATGAAGTGGGATGAAGGCTAAGTGCAGTGGATAATGGGGTGGTTTGCGAGGGCTGACGTCATGGTCGAGCCTCATGCCCTAGAAAATTCAACCATGACTTGCATCCCCAGTATGCTCTGCTGATAACTACACACAGAAAATCAATGATATTTGATGTCCTGGGTGTTAGTCTTAGCAGTGCACGGTGTTGGCGCTAATTATGGTTGCTTAGCTTAACATAACATGGCAAACAGGCACATTTTTTGGGGGGTTCGGTTTTACATGTAACCATAAAGTCCATTTAACGTTGTTTCACTGAATATATAAATATGCATTACACGGCCTGTGGTAGCGGCTGCGCAGTTATGGTTAAGTTGGTAAACCCATAGGAAGAGCACTTTTGGGTGGCTTGTAACTTTGCTCCCCAAAGTATATGGCCCACTCTGAATTTGCAAAGTTTGGTGCGGTTTTGTCCAAGGGGAGCAAAGTTATGGGGGGGTCCCACATTTGTTTCCCCATAGACTGAAGGGAGAAAAACTTTGCTCACGCCTACAGCCCAAACCGCTGGACAGATTTTCACCAAATGTGCGGTAGGAGCGGAGGGTTGGTCCCAAAACTTTGCTTTTATAAATTTGGTGGAAATCCATCCAGTAGTTTTTTTAAAAAACAACCAAAAAGTAGGTCTAAAAAATGAGTGATATTTGGGTCCGGTCTGCTGACTCACTTCCCTGTTCATTCCGCGGACAGGATTTCGATTGGTTAGGAAGGCACTGTCATGTCCGCAGACACATAAGGTGTTCGCTGATTAGTTGGAGTGAAGTGTGAGGTGCATCACATTTTCCTGATGCGCCCGCCATGTTGGATCTGCAGATATCTGCAGACAGCGTGGTGTGGAACAGAGACAAAATCCAACTTTGGGGAGTGTGTTGGTGTGGAAGAGTGGCTGCAGAAGGTGGGGGAGTGAAAGATGGGTCAAATGCTGTATTTGTTTAGGTGGAAGAAGGGTGTGTTGTGATTGCGGTGTCCGCGGTCACTGCGGCAGTCTGCAGATATAATAAACACTGGCCAGACTGTTGGTTATTTTAATATGCTACAATGTATTGGTTTTGGGTAGTTAGTATTGGGTTAAGAGGGCATGCATTGAAGAGTTTGTGCATTTGCTGCAATTACTGTTTTAGTATATAACTGAAGTGGTTAGGTCTAGAGGTGGTTGTGTTATGTTTTGTGGTCAGTGGGTAGGTGTTTGCTTGCATGGGTGTGTTATGCTGTGGTGGTTGAGGCCAGGGCCCAGAGTCTTTGGGTGAATGGCCAAAGGCTGTAGGCCAGAAGCCATGAACCCAAGACTCTAGGCCCTGGCCACAACCACCGCTGCATAACACACTCATGCAAGCAAACATTTTGACAGTGGTATGTGGGCTGCATAGGGGGTATGTTTTCAAAAGTTTGTGTACTGGTTGCCAGTAGTGTAATAATATTTGTAGGACAGTGGACATGATGTGTGGTACTTGGTTTGTTGGACTGTGTTCAGAATGTTGGTGGTATGATATTGTATGGCTGGCTACAACTTTTGTAGTATAATACAGGTAAGCACTGAATGTTGTGACTCCAATCATTGTATACTTACTGTTTTCATTGTTGAGACTGTATGCAGTTTTTGCATGGTCTGGGAAAATGTAGCAGGCATTGTTATTTAAAAGATCACATGTCAGCATCGGTAGTTTGTAATGAGTTATTGTATTGCATAGCAGACATGTCTGTACTTTGTCGACCCTTATAGTTAGTACTTTACAAGTACTATGCTTCAAACCAGTCACTGTGCAATGTGCTCAGTTCCTGGGTTTGTTTGTATAATCATTGGGTCTTTGGGAACAAAGAATATACATGCAGGACTACAAAAAAAAGTTCTACGTTATGGTACAATCTTTTTCGGTGGTTGATTTTAGTAGGAGGAATTGAATAGGTGTATGGTTTTTGGTTTGGAAGTGGTGGTACTATTGTTGCAGTTAGATACCAGTTGGCGTATTCTAATTGTTTATTTCGTGTTGCATTTTAGCAGTATTCATTTATCTGTTTGGTTGTTGCAGAATTTTGGGGCAGTTTTATAACTGTTGGCATACTCTAACTGTTGATAGTTTTGAAGTTGTTGAGCATATGTTTATATGTAATAAGTGTTGCATTGTTTCCTCTGAAAAAAAGTATATTGCAGTATTCTGGTTGTATTTAGATATCAGTTGGCGTATTCTAACTGCTTAAAGTTTTTCACTTCTGAAGGGTATGTTTTCAAACAATGTTTCTCTTGTTGATGGATGTATACTTTCACTGTTAGATAGCTGTTGCCTTATTCTATTAGTTTGTGGATTTAAAGGTTATTGAGGACATGTTGTAGAAGCTCATACTCAGATTAGTGAATACATTTTGGTTTTAAGAATATTAAGTAAGCGTTTACAAGATCTGCTCGTAATCTCTGTTTTAGAGTAATGGAAGTATCATTACATTCGAACCATCCACATTTCTTTTTGATGTAAGCAGTATAGTGACCTGCATTGGTTGTGGCTCCTGCGTGGTAGATTATGCCTACTGCTGTGAAGGATTTCTTGCCAAGTAATACTTGTTCATGTGTGAATCCAGTCAGCTTGCAGTTGTTTTTGGTACCTTCTGCATTGTAACGCAAAAGCATTACTATTAGTTATTCGCTATGTGACTGTATACGTAAGGTGGAACAATTATCGGAATTGCAAGCAGTACATAATATGCCATGGTTTGCATTTTGTACAAGCTGCTGAAATGGAATGGATTTAGAGTTAGCTATGGATACATACACACAAAGTTCGTTAGGGACTTGCTCCTGTGCCACATGACTGCAGAGAGTGCATGTATGTTTCCACTACGTGGTGTGAAATCTGGAAGATTTCATTTATAGGTTTGTTTTTGTTTTCCAGCACTTGTAGTAAGTACATTATACATTCTTGTGGATCTTCTTGTGTGTTTACAGTGAATCTAACCATTCCAGCACAGTAGTCCAATTCCTGCCTTTTTTCCAGAAACATTGTTAGTGTTGTCAGTATTATTTGTTGCATTTGTGGGAAGGACTAACATTTGCAAACATTATTGGTCCGTCCCGTTTAAGTAAATGTTTTCAACAATTGGTGGCAATTCGAATAGTATATTGATTGCTAAATTTGTATAGCAATTTTTCACCAGTTGTATTGGAAAATTGGAATGGACCAGACAGTTCTGTATCTGAGTCATTTGATGGAAGTGTAAATGTTTTCTTTGACGAGGTAGTTGCTTTTGTTTGTGCAGTAGATCCTTCTTTAGTTGTGTTAATTGATGAAGTACCAGCTGCTTTTAATTTCTTTGAGGTATTGTTGTGAGATACTGTATAAATTGAGTATGCACTAGTTTTCTTTTACAAAGTTTTACTTTTTAAGAAACCGGGTAGTTTTTGAGATGGGGCACGTAAAGTGTGTGTAGTATATTGTACTCTACAAAGCAAGGAATATCTTGTTTACTTAACTTGCATCAAAATTGACTAGAAATAGTCCTTCAAGTGTACATGGGCGTGACAGTGCTACATAGCTCATGCCGTCTTTAAACACTGGGCTGCCAATATCTATTAATGCTTGATCTAGTGTAAGACCTGGTGATTTATGAATGGTGACTGCGTATGCTGGAGATAGAGAAAACTGTTCTCTGCATACATACATGTCTTTGAAAAGAAGGAATCGGGCTGTTGAGCGTCCTATCCTTTTAACTTCTGAAAGTTTGTCAAAGTGAATATTGACAAATTGAATGTTGTCACGAGGGTATGTTTGAAAGCCAACAACTGTGCCAAGTGCTCCATTAACTCGTACTAGCTCCACATCAAGGTTACGTTTCAGCATTACTCTACAGTTTAAAGACAATGTTAATATTTTCTCTAAACCAGCTGTGTTAGAGATAGAGTTTTCTAAGCTATTTAGTTGTGCTGTCGCTTGTTCACACATGGGTAGTGACAAACTGTGCATGTCCAGTTTGTTTGTGGAATAATTTTGAACTATTGGTTGCATTTCTTTTTTCAGCATTGTTACATTGAATTGTGCACAGCTTGCAAGAGTTGGCATCAAGGACATACAGTTTACATTTTTGTGTACTAATTGTTGCATGACATCAGTAGCACATGAGTTATACCCGTAGTGTGCATGGATGTGTCTGGTATTTAATATAGATTGTGCTTCTTTAGATAGTACACCAACTCTAAAACTTTAAAAAATGTTGGCGTAGTGAAGTCTGCAGACTAACTCATGTTTTCAGTTAACTCTTTGTATTGGAAATGTTGCCAAAGATTTACATTTCCTATGCTGCCAAGAGTTTTACCGCATAGTTTGTGCCATAAGGTTTTAACAATAGGTTTACCTTTCACTGGGGTTAATTGAAGAAGAACTCCTAAAACAATAATGTGTTTCCCTCCAAAGAGTTCTGCGTATTCTGTTTTGAGGACCTCTTGTAATCTGAGGTGAATCAAAGCCAACATTTAGTTGAAGACCATGCTCACCTCATCTAATAGGAGCATTTTAATGTGTTTCAAAACTCTGAGTAGTTCCATTGCAGCTTCTGGTGAAAGTTTGTAGTAGTCTAATTTGTTTTGGTGTTCTAATGGAAGGATTACCAATCAGTGTAAAGTGACACCACCTATGTTGTAAGGAGCTAAACCTTTGGAGGCAGTTACAACAGCTGACTGTTGTTTGTCAATTGTTGGAGAAACTTGCTAATGATTTTTTATTAAGAATGTTTTATTAAGTATGTTTTCCCTGAACCATTTACATATGTAGTATATGTTTGTAGGCTTGACAGGTACAAGTTTTAGTTTTGTGTTGTATACCATGTTCAATTTGGTTAGTTACTTCTAGGAAAATGCTACACTGTTCATTGTTTAGCAGACTGGAGCCGACGCAAGGGACTGAAACACTAAGAAAACAAAGGGGTTAACTCATGATTACGTGAACATGAATTTTGTTTAAACCAAATCATTGGAATACTATTTTTTTTTGAAGTGATTACCAAAAAGGATTTTTGCCCAGACCTTTAGTCACTGTTTTGAAAAAGGCCCTTGAGAGGCTGAAACATGTGTTAACAAACAAAACGGGCAATGGAGTTAATTAACAAGTGAAAATAAAAAATTGTTTTGACAATAGCAAATCAAGTGTGAGCAAGTTTCATCCATTCAAGAGGGTGGCACAGTCCACGTGTGTACCAATCTTTCTCTGTTCATTGTTTAATTGTGATTTCACTATAGCAAAGTCTTCTGTAGACCCTTCATACTGGAACATGGTGGTTTATACTTCAGTCATGGCTAATTCTGCCTCATTTGCTATGAGTGGCTGTCCAAGTGGTTATTGGCTTCCTGTTAGAGAAGGTTGACTGCTGTCAGGAGTGTCTATATTTAGTTGTGGCTGGAGTTGTTCTTCTTGTTGGTGTTCATTGTCTAACAAGGTTTTGTACTGCATAGCATTTATATATGTCTTAGTGCTTTCATTTGTATTGAAAGCATCTTCTTTGGAGATATGGGTATCTAATAAATATTCTTCTTTTATTCATGGTTTAAAAAGTTGTAGTAGGGCCATGTAATACAGTTCTTTATGTTGAGGAGTTTTTAATGACAATTTGATATGATTAATTCGGCTGTGTTTGGTAAGTTTCACCAGGCTGCCTTCACAGCTTTCGACTCACCTGGTTTAATATTAATTTTGTGTGTGAAATTGTGTGCTATGTGTATAGACACATGGTTTCCAAAGCGGTTCTCCTGTTTGGGTAGTATGTGTCCAGTGAGTTGTTTTTCAAAATGTCTTGACTGTTGGGATCATTTCTGGCTATTGTTTCTATGTCTTCATATGATTTGAGAACTCTTTTTTCTGGATTTAGCAAGGCTTAGCCATACTATGTTTTCTGATTTCCCATACAAGGCAGTGCCGGTTAAATGGTTTGCGGCTTCGTAGCAGCCATATTCTCTATGGGAGAGCATTTTTATGCCAAAGCTGTACAATTTCTATGACAATGTTTTGTCAGATGATATGTCGTGCCAGAGGTCTTTCAGTTCTGTTTTCTCTTCTTTGGTTAAGTAGGCTGTGACATATCGTGCAACTGCAGTGCAGTGGAATTGTCTGCATTGTACTGCACATCTGTATTTGTATTCCATAGGAGGGCAATGATTGCATTGTAATCATTGATGTACTTTGATCCTTCTGTTCTTTTTATGCAGTATGTGTTAGGTGATTTGCCTTTGACACTATGTCTAACTGAAGTTGTATACTTGTCCTGTTGTTGAAACTTGTCTAGGGAAACCAACACAGCCATTGGTGTAGTATTTCCGTTTGTTTTTATATTTGTGGCAACAATACTTGCCACACTTGTGTCTTTGAAATTGTAAAATATGTGCATGTAGGTCGCTATGTGTAGTTTGTGAAGGGATTTCACAAGTGACATATTTCTGAATGAACTGCAAAACAGTGGCCTCACCGACCTGACCGAATTTAGGAGCATCTTTAATATACAAAAGCATGCAGATGTGTGGTGCTCCTCTGGCTTGGTATTCTTCTCTCCAAAAGAAGTGTTGCACTTCTCCAAGGGGAGGAACTGTTTTATTACAAATGAAGTTTAGCATGCCAATAAAGCGATGATGGAAGTACCTTGATACATTTACAGGATCAAGAGAGCAGAGTTCTCCGGGTGTTTTTATGTCTATATTTGTTTTGCTTTTGTTTGCTATGCGTAGGAAATTGTGCAAGTCTTCCCATGCATACTCTGCACAACTTAATGTCACAAACCATATGGGTCGACCAAGGTTTCATACAGCGTACTTATGCGTGGCATTAGAACCAGTATTCTTTCGTACCACGCATGTTTGCTAAAAGATTTGTAAAACTTCATCTTTTTCTTGCACCTTTTGTAGTAATTGCATAGCAGACATATTTTAAAAATTGGTACCTGTTTTCAATGTATGTGCAACCATAGCTAGTTCACTTTCAGAGAGAAGGTGGAATATGTATTCAGTGTTTTGTCTGAATCTGGGGTCTTCAGAGTACATTTGTAAATAACGGTATTCTGCTGCTGTTATTTGTGTGGTTCTTTCATCGTACCTTTCACCTTTTCCAGTAGGTAAGAGTAGAGGAAAGGCTTGTGCTTGTACACTTTTTTCCCATATGCTGATTGGAGATCCTTTGGCTTGCTGCATTTGCTATGTTTCCAGTGCATCATCTATGGTGTCTTTGGAGTGCAGTGTAAAATGGTCTAAAATATTGGATTCTGTAGTAGGAGCTAAGAGTTGAAATTGGCCAGTTCCTGCCGAGTCTTGAATTATTTCAGTGGTTTCCCTCAGGTTTTCTTCAATATGTATTTCTTTGTAGTATTCATTGTTGTCTTTTAGATATTGTAGGGCTTCTCTAACTTTATGTAAGTTCACTAGTTGCTGCCACACCTTTTTTGTCTTTTTTAGGTACGCCATTCACTAGGATAATCAAAGATTGATCGATTGGCCGTTGCACTCTCAGAGTGTCTACATTTTCTTTGAGATCTAATGGCAAATGAACTACTTTTCCACGAATGCCTTTCAGTAATTCAGAGGGAGGTAGATTTGCTGTTTTTGGTTGAAGGCGTATTATTGCTTCAAATGGGTGCACTGTTTGAATTATAATGCTCTCATACAAGTTAAGTTGTTAAAGTTGTTTTGGCAGCGGGAATATTTCCAAGTTATTCATTATAGCATGTGAAGGTATTTGGTTGTTATCACGTTTTGCAGTGCAATATCTGCAAAGTATTGAGGGGTTAGTAATTTCGTATTTGTTTTCTGCTATCAGATAGAGAGCTAATTGTGTTCACTTGGATTCTTCATTGTCTTCTATTTTGTCTACAGTTTTTGTGCTCTTTTCAACACACAAACACATGGTTTGGTACTTCAGCAGATGTGCTTTTAAATTTTAGTATTTCTTTTTTGTATGTGTGTAGTAGAAGGTTGACATCTGTAAGGTTGTTGCTACTCTGTTCTAAAGATATTGAATTTTGTAAGTGGGTTTCACTTCCAAAATATTTGCTTTGGATGTGCTCTATTTCGTCGAGTAGAATGGAGAGTTGGTGCTAAGTTTGCTGGGGATATTTTTGTGAGCAGCGTTTCTTGTTCGATGATGGTATTGTTAACCTTTTCATACCCTCGTCCACTGCTATGTATGGCAAATGGGTTTGTTTGTATGCTTTTTCATTGAAATATGGCTCTGTGCTGGTGGTGTGACTCCACTCACCTGCACAGTTGTTTGCAAAGCTATCTTTGTTGATGTTCCATTTGTTGAAAAGTTGTTGTTGTAGTTTAGTAATTAGTTTTGTTAGTGGTTTCATTCTGTTTATAACTAATATAAATAATTTCCTTTTGAGAAGGATTGCACTGTCTATGAGAGCTTCCAGGATTAGTTTCTGCTGTAGGTTTTAAGGGTTGAGCATGATTTGTCCCCATTTTTATAAGGTTCTGAAGGACTCTGCGGCAGAACATTTGTTGTAAAATATTTTTTTTTGGTATACTTACGTGTCGCTACATCAAGATTTATAGGTCCAGTGTTAGCACTATTGGTAGCTGTGGTCTTCTTAATACCTTTCTGTTTAGTTTTACATTTTGAAAGAGGAGTCAAAGTTTCTTTCCTGCAAGCTGCTTTAGTTTCACATAGTGACTCTTAGCTGTTTTGTTTAAACATTTTGTATACATTCTGCTAGAGGCAGATGCCTATTTTGTGCACTTTTAGCTTGAGTTGCTCTATTTCTGCTTTGCTTGCTACTGAGTTGTTTTTGGTAGGCATTCTTTGATATCTTTGGAGATATCTTTTGGAGAAAAAAGAAAGTGTGGGTTGTGCATTGTATGTGTGCATTGTGCATGAGTGTCTGAGTACGAGGGTAGGCATACATGTAGAGGTGTGTGATTGTGGAATGGGCTGTCACTTCACATTGGGAAGGCTGTTCTCTTATCTGTGTGTTACTATACTGGTGTTCAGATGACAATACAAAGTGTGCACCTGCTGAGGTACAATCAGTAATACTGAATCTAATGCTGTCGGGTTGATACAATTGCTTGTTCTACAATACAAGAACACTACGCAGTTTGACAAACAGTCAGACCACTATGAGATTATTGCACTTACTTTGCTGGATGCGAAGAGTAGATTTCTTCTGGGTTCTGTTTTGTACTTGAGATGCTACTGGCTTTCAGGAGTATGGTCTTTACTGCAATTGCAAAAGAAGGAAGTGAGTACATATGTGTGTTTATGGCACAGTAATTTCACTTGAAGAGTAGAGTAGTTACATTTGCAGAAAGCTTTCTTTCCAGGAAGAGGTACTGTATTTATTAAATTGTACAGTTTTGTATATGAATGGGGATTCGGAGAATCAGCATCATTGCTAAGGGGGACAGTGGAGTATTTATAAGTGTGTCCTATGAGGTGCACTTTTGAAAGTCTATGTGTTGCTGTTGCACAATTTAGTGTGGACATGGATTAGTGGAAGTTGTAGTAGGTTGAGAAAAAAGCTTTGAAAGATGTACAGATTGAAAAGGAGAATGTTTTTGTGTGTGGAATTCCATTAATTTTTCTGCACATATATGCTTGCTATATGAGTGCAAGAAAGCTTTCAGTAATTTCACATTTATACACATTTCTATTAGCACTGTTCTGAATGTACACATGTATTTGTTTGGTTGTGCAAGAATGGCAAGTGGCAGGTACTGTTGAAATGCATGCAATGTATGTACTTGCAATGCTTTGGTAAGATACAAGCTGTTTTCCTGTTTTGTGTGCATTCTAGGAATTTCATAATAGTGTGTTAAGGATTAAAAGTGGTTGTAAAAATGACAGAAGTAAATACGAGAATATGATGGCATATTCTAATTGCACATTAAAATGAGTGATATGGGTAAATGTAAACTTGAAAAGCAGACCGATTTGCAAGTGAACTTGATTATAGGAGATGGGAGCAATGACAGTATGCTTTTTCTGCAGATTATGCACGGTCATTGGCAGGTAACCTGTTCATATGCATTTATAAAAGAGTTGCAAATGTCCTGTACATACAATATTCATATCTGTAGTTTGTGTTGATAAATGTAGATTTGAATGAATCTGGAAGGAGAAATCTTGGAGAGTTTTACAGTAGTTTTTGCTGTAGTTGCTTTGCAATCACAGAAGACTTGTACTCAGAGTGATGAACAGTAGTGCTGAATTGTGATGACAGAGTTAGATGTCGAGTTCTTGGATGTGATTGGTGGATGGTTGTGTGACTGCTTATGTGTATCCAATGAGGCAGTGGTGCAGAGAGTGAAGTGGAAAGGGAAAAAGGGCTACATCCGGGGCTTCTCAGCATGCCTAGCATGTTTAGGGGACTGCGGGGATTAGCCAATCAGGTATTCAGGTTGTCGTTTGCAGGAAGAGAGGGTACTATTTCTTTTCATTGATGCGTGTAGTGAAGATGACTGTGGTTGGAGAGATGGAAAGTGTGAGTGTGTGGATGGTAAGATATTGTTTCATGAGAAATCAGCAGATGTATGCAGAGATATGTGGCTATTCAGCAAATCTTGGATTGGAGGGAGTGGAGGCTATGTGGTGTGATGTGCCAGGGAGAAATGTACAAGTTGTACTTACACTTTGTAAAAATATAGCTGTTTTCAACATTCCAGATGTTTTTGTGGTTAATTGTGGAGGAATGTTTCTGGTGTATGTAAGTGCAATAACTTTGTAGGGTGATCTTTCCATGTGCAAAGATCATATTTTCCCTAATACCACCTACGGCTGCATCAATGTGTCGTAGTATTTTCAATCCTCAACAAGACATAGGAAGGCGTCTTGTTAACCCAGGGGTATCTTCTTTTATGTGTGCTGTTGGGAAACTTTTGGAGGATCTTGTAAGTTTATTTTTGTTATGGCATTACTTTGATGGGTTGTGTAATAAAATCTGTCTTAGTAATATTCAAAAGTCAATCAGAAGGTTGTTGTGAAGTTAAGTAAATTGCATTTAGTAGTTGTAGCAGAACAGAAAAAATCGAAAAAGGTCACAACATTTTTTTAAAAAGTTATTTTCAGAGACAGCAGGAAAGAGGAAATGGGCTACTCTGGCTGCAATTTCTGTCCTCACACTTACACGTTGCATGATACGTCCGTGGACACTGTGGTAGTCTGCGGAGCACATGTACCACATCCAGAGATTTTGAGGCTGGCATGCATGGAAATGGGACTGTGCAGGCCATGAGATTGCTCAATAAGGTTTACTGGGAGTGATGTATAAGGAGAGACTTTGGCAGAAGGTCTGTTTGCTAAAAGGAGAGCAGATGGCTATGGCTGTGTCTTTCAGGAGGCAGGTTGTCTAGATTTTGGGCAACTCCTGGATGAATTGGTTGGAGGTGCATGCAGAGTGCTGTGGAGTGGCTGCACATCTTGGATTCCCTCATAATGATGTGCACTGGCATGGAGTGCATGGAATGAAGTGGCTGGATTTGGTTCCTCTGTGTGCCACTTTGATGACACACTGTCATCCAGACATTATTATTATTCATTGTGGAGGAAACAGTTTAGGACATATTACTGGAATCTCCTTGCAGTTAGCAAAGAAAGAAGGACTTGAGAAAGTCATGAACATGTTTCCAAACTCCCGAGTAATTTTTTCTAGTATTGCGCACAGACAAATGTGGCTGCATTCTTCTTTATTTGGTACGCAAATGGAGAAAGAGAGGCACAATGTCAACAGGGCTGTTTGTGCTTTTTTGAGAGATGTTGGCATGTCCTCTTTTCACAATGAAAATATTATGTTTCATAGCACAAACTTTTTGTGCAGAGTTGGAGTCTATCTTACTGATGCTAGGAATCAGATTTTTCTGTGAATTATACAAAATGCATTACAACCCTTTTTGGAAGTATAGCAATCCGTTTTTCAGTAGGTGTTGACCATTTTAACTTTTTGAAACACAAAAAAAACTACAAAAAGGCTCTTTTCAGAGCCACCACTTCATCCCGAAGAAGAGTGCAATGGTTTTGATAGCGCAATACCCCAAACATTTTAAAAGTCTGCGGTCTGTCTGCTGACATTTAAAAATACCTAGGGCCCTGCAACATTTCATTGGCACTTCTATTTTGAAACTGTGAAAGGGGGCTCTGAAAAGAGCCTTATTTAATTTTTTTTGTTTTTTGTTATTTTGTATTTTCTTTCGTTTTTCAGACATGACACATAAGGAAAGGAAGGGAAGGGAAGGTAGGGGAGGGGCACCAACCACAGGGATAAGAAATAGCAAGTGGAGAGAGGAAGATGTTGGGTGGACCTCACTTCGGTAGATGGCACTCTTACTCATGCTCCCGGACCGAAGCCTCGAAAGCACTCCAAAATGTCTCCCCTCCTGCAGAGTACTGTGTCGCAGTACATACACAATACAGTGCCCCTAAAAAGGTAACGGTCTACTGCATCATGTAAGGCCTGTGAGGCTGGTTCAGGGATGCACTGTCCAACAGGGGTTTCTCTTGTGGTGACAGGAGCAGATTTAGAGGATGTTGTAGAGGAACTCAACCTACTACTTTGTTCAAAGGGGACGACCCTCAGAACTGCCGCCTTGTAGTATGACCTCAGGATTCGCCACATAGAAGTGGTCCTGTAGCTGTACAAACCCGGTTTGCGACGACTGAGCTCCATGTGGCCCTCAGTCCAGCACACCTTGTGTACATGTGCCTTTGGTACCCCTCCAAAGGTGGTAAAGAGCCTCCATACCCAAGACTCATGCTGGCTGGCAGTAGTAAGGACTTCCACTACCTCCTCCTTGTCTTCCTCTCCATCCATCTCTACATCTCCATGACTGGTCCCCTCTCCAGACCCATGGGAAGGTGGTGGGGGTGGTGCTGAAGCAGAAGCAGCAGCAGCAGGAGTAGCCAAGGTTGCCATCTGATCTGGAAAGTTTTCCAAAAGTAGTTCAGTCCAGCAAGAAAAACAATGGAAGACAACAGCAATGTCCAGCAATGCTTTGTCCTGGTATCCAAAGACAGAATGAGGAACAGCACTGGGGTGTGGCCTTTTATATGGGTGCTGGGCAGCGTTCCACGAACAATTCTGATCTCCGCGGACACTTCAAAAACCAAAAAGGCCTCAAAAAGTTCCAAAAAGTATCCACATCGGTAGGGGCATAGTCTGGGACCACTTCAAGGGTGAAGTTCCATAGACAAAGATCTTGGAATGCTCAAAAAAGTGTTTTTTCAGTGTACGGGGGCACGGACCCTGTCCGTGTTTATGGGCCAACACTCCTCATGTGTGCAGTCACATGATGATGTTGCAGACATGTTTGCAAATTGGACGGCTGTCCGTAGGACACCTATTGCACGGGATCAGTTGTACGCATGTGTACGGGTGTTCTATGAACAGGGTTTGGGTCCACGAAATAATGAAAAGTGCGACACACGTGTGGTGGACAGTTCCGGACAGGCGAAATGTTCATAGGACCTCAAGGGTGAGATGCACATGCGCACAAGTGTCCGCCAGACAGGGCAAGGGTCCCCAAACTAATTAAAGGTGCATATCAACTTTGCAGACAGTGCAGGTGTTCTACGGACACCTCCATTTTGATTGCGGGCAGACCGGGCTGGTTAAGTATCCATGGGACACGCCATTTCGCCATTTTGATTAATTACGGACATTCCGTACAGACTCCTTGTTGGTAGGACCCAAAAACTGGAATGCACGTACAGACATGTGTCCACCGGACCAGACTAGGGTCCCCAAACTAATTAAAAGTGTTTCACAGCTTTGCGGACATGCTTACAGTTTATGTGTTCTACAGATACCTCCATTTTGATTGTTGACAGTACGAACAGGTTAAGGGGCTGATTCATGGAACAAACATGCGCCGAAAATATCAGCGCAAGCTGGCACAAGGTGGCGCAAGCGTGAAAAAGCAAGCGCACGCACACGCATGCGATTCAAGGAAGGGCATGCGCATGTTTTCCACTGGTTGTGCGCCAAATCCATGCGTGGCGCACACGGGCACAAACGTCATTGCAACAACCCGAATGCCGTGCACGACGCGCACAGGGAAAGCACACAACATCGGCGCACACACCAAAAAGGGGGCGGGTCAAGGGGCGTAACACGCGGAATGGGGAACAACGTGTGAAAAAGAGGCATAACTGGGGAAGTACTGCAGGGAAATACACGGAACGCCCACACGCACGCGAATAACTCGTATTCATGGATTCGAATACGGGAAACAAGTGCACGCTAAAAGACGCGCACAGGCGTCAACACGTCCACCACAGGAAGGCAGGCGTAAGCTTCCCTGCGCACAGTATAAAAGTGTGCGCAAACAACAAACACGCATATACAGCTACAATGAATGCCCCATTTGTTGCAGCACTGATCGTGGGACACCGCAGGAGGAGGAGAATAGCCAGGGCCCGCATTTGTTCCCCCCGGACTAGCCTTTTTGGGATGCATGACGACCAGGTCTATGGCAGGCATAGGTTTCTACCTCGTATCATCCTAGACCTGGTCAGGGAGTGGGAAGATGACCTTACATCCCCCACCCTCTGCTCCCAAGCATTGAGCCCCTTGGATAAGGGGCTCAATGTCCTGCATTTTTTGGCCACTGGGTCATTTCAGCGGAGTACTGCCATAGTAGGGGGGTCTCACAGGCCACGCAGTCACGCTGCCTACAACAGGTGTTGGCAATCATGACTGCGCGCCCCTCAGTCCGCAGGCACATATACATGCCCAGAACACCCGCAGAAAGGCAGGCCGTAGTCCAGAACTTTTACAGGGTGGCACACTTCCCCAAAGTGCTCGGTGCCATAGATTGCACCCATGTGGCCCTACGTCCACCTATGGCCACTGAGCCCACCTATCGAAACCGCAAGAACTGGCATTCCATCAACATGCAGGTGGTATGCAATGCAAAGGGAATCATCACCTCTGTCTATGCAAACTACCCAGGCTCCACCCATGACAGTTTCATATACAGAATGTCTGCCCTGAGCCGGGCCCTGGAAGCTGGGCAGCATGGCGACACATGGCTCCTAGGAGAGTTGAAATGCCTGTGCACATGCATGCATGTCACACACAGACAAATACACAAACCCCAATAATCACAACCATTATCACCTCTCCAGGGGACAGTGCCTACCCTCTGAGCAACCACATGATGATGCCAATCCGGAACCCCACCACACCACCCCAGGTAAGATACAACGCTGCCCATATTGCAACCAGGGGCATAGTGGAGCGTACATTCGGAGTGCTAAAGTCACGCTTCCGCTCCCTTGACCGCTCTGGTGGGCAGCTACTCTATGCACCCCCAGAAGTGTGCAGGATCATTGTGGCAGCATGTGTCCTGCACAATGTTGCAACACGGCAGGGCGTGCCAGTGGACATGGTGGTGCCCCCACATCCCCAACCACAGACACAGGTGCTGCCCATGGGAGGGGATAGGGCACGTTGCGAGGCAGCCCGGACCCATCTTGTGGCTACATTTTTCACCTAATCTCCCACCCCTGCGGAGTGCACACAGGCCTGGCACATACAAGTTGACAATCGATGATGACAAAGAGACAGTCAACTGTCACAACCTTACCACCCTGAGAATGTTGCCATGGAAGTGCTACATTGTGTGCATCCCTAGCTACTAAAACATGAACAATCGTGTGTGACCAAAAGGAACACATGCAAGGTGTGCATCACACACCCCTGCAAAACAGTCCATTACAATCCCCGGTATGTCACCCAAACCCCCCTAAACCATATCACCCTTGTTTGACACACCATCACATGGCAAGCAATAGCAAAAGGCCAACACATTACCAATAATACACAAAGTTACATGTGATAAATGGAAATTGCTTTCACACAATGACGCCTGTCATGGAATCTGATGAAATGACTGACAAACAACCTCCCACACAAAACAAGTCATACCCAAATGCATTCCAACAGTAGTAGCATGAACATATCAATCAATGCCTGTTCACATGCAAATTGGCCAAGGCAAAATCCCTACTCCAGAATAAGTGTGCTCTGTGCATCTCCTCCAACACACTGCTCAGCACACAGCACAGTGACCAGCCATTGTGACAGAGACACACCTTGAGCATCACATGAAAAGGACAAAATAAACAAATAAATAAACAATTGATGCATGCACAGGATCCACAAATGGTCATAGATCATGTGCTGCAGGGACACAGTGGTCCCCAGAAGGCAAACTGTGTGCACATTTGGACATGGAAGGGTGGATGTACATGTGGTGGAGCATAGTGCGACTGTGTGTGTCTGCAGGGACATGCACTCAATACATGCATGTCCAATCAAGTGACCATCAGTGTCCTCTACACATCACATGTGAACATTGCCCATGTGCACACCCCAGCATGGCAAAACACACCAATCCCCTCACACCTGAAAGGTACAGGCATTCACCAGCAGAACACATCATGTACATAGGACACCACAATAACAATGTCAGGGTGCCCATCACACTGAGGCCACAACAACTGTCCAACAACCAAACACCCTCCCTCAATACCATATCACCATGACCTACTGAACAACCATGTCTGGGGTATGTAGCCTTCTTCCTTGAAGTCCACCTGGCCACAGGATCACCCTACCCCTTTGTCTCCATCAACCACCTTGCGTGTAAATAGTGTCCAGCACCCTCAGAGGCCACCCTGACTGGCAAAAATACCAAATTGAAGAGAACTCAAAGGAGCCAAACACACAAGCCAGCCAAAAAGACTGTAGGCAGCAAAAAACACTTGAAGAGTCTCCAGTAGATGAACTGAAGTAGCAGCACACGTACAAGCACAATGATGGAACAACCAAGTTAGCACACTTAAACAATGCTACAGCAGGATGTGTACCATGTTTGCTACATAATATACAATGATGCAGCACCAACTGATGGGTAGTGTCACCGCTCCGGTGTCCACGCGCAGGAGTGGCATGAAACAACCACCCCCTCTGTGGTCTGGGCACCTGCAAGGTCAAACTTACACAGGCCTCTGAGACCACGGTGGGGAAGGAGGGTCAGGAATATGTTGACTGGACAGGCATTGGTATTCTGGATAACCGGAAAGAGGGGCAGGAGAGTGGAGTTGGATTGTCAAGGGAAAGTAGGGAAAAGACAAAAATCTACTATTCCCAATAACACATACTCAATCAGAAAAACCATGTACATCATGCACATTGTACCAAATGACTCAAATGGAAGTCAAAGAGAGACGTATCTCTGGGGTGAGTGCTGGCCTCCTGCCTGCACACTCTCAGGTCCGGTAACAGGAGCAGTTCAATGCTGCAAAGAGAGTAAGAGTTACTAATCTGTGTGTGTCCATAACACACACACACCACCATACATGCCCCAAAGCAAGTAACTCCTCCAGGAAAAAAAACACTCTTGTCTGCTGCTTCATACCCATACGTAAGACTCCCCCGTGATGGTTCATACACTGTCAATGAAGTAAGTCAGGCGCACGTGGGCGCATGGCAAATGGAAGAGCAATGTGTCAAGATTCACACATCATGCAATGGTCCCTGGGTAAGCAGCTACACACATAGAGAGAGTTACGACTTCAGTACAAGTGGTGTTCTGGCATACCCCAAATAAAAGAGGTATTGCATGTGTCAATTTGAACATGCAAATGATATGCACTGCACAACAGTCTGTCCCTCGCTGGGTGTCCCTGTGCCCAGCTCAATTTTTCCAGGCTTTGAATGCTAATGGGCTTGTACATCTGCTTCAATGGAGCATGCTGGACTGGAGGATGTGTCCGACAGCCCCTGCATGTGCCCCTGACAACTTGGAAAGCAACTTTCCATGTGTCCACCAACTCATCTTAGCTGTACTGTGTGCTTCAACACCAATAACTGTCCAAGCTCACCGTCAGTGGCGCTACTTAGCATGCATGTGCAACAGGCCTAGTGGAAGGTTGGCTGTGGTGTGTGCCCCTTGTGCTGCTCACCTTACATGGAGTTCCTGAAAACACGTCTGCTTCTGTTGGATGTATGAGCACAAGCTCTGTGGCACTGCTAGCGCACACATGCGCATGTCTGCACCACAGAACGTGGCCAGCAGCAGAGGTACACTGGCCCATGTCTGCCGGCAAAGGTGGTCTGGAGGCTCATTCTCCTACAGAAAGGGCACAAAACACAAAATGAATGCAGGAAAGTCACCTGTATTTGTCTCTTCATGCTGGTTGTGACTGGACCATGTTAAAGACGTACATCAGATTCCATCCCACCATCAGTGTGACTTTGACAGGCAAAGGGTGCCAGACACTCTGTACAGCATGAAGTGCATCAAGCACATGTACATTAAAGAAAATAAACATACAACACAATATATAGCAATTAATGGACACCTGATTCCTGAAACCACCCATTTCTAATGCTGAAATGCCGTCGATAAGACCCCTACAATCCCCACTAGGGGTGTTAACACAAGTAGTACAGCAGCAGACAGGCCACAGATATGATAGTCTAAAGCCCTTGTGAAATAGACTGTAACACCGAACCATCCTTGCGAGCCCATGGATAAGGGAAGCAGGAGTGGCCTATGTGAGTCAGGACCCCAAGCTGCAAACACATACATGAGACAAGCTTGAAGGGCCCAGCTGGAACAGACAGTGGATGCTTTCAAAAGCCACAAAGCACCACACGTCACACGAAAGCACAATAGACAAGCAATTGTACACTATATTAACTAATTACACTAACTATAAAAAACCTACATTACATAATTAAACTAACTATCAATTTGAATGTTAACTAACTAAACTAAAATGAAAAATCAAAAATGGACACATACGACCAGGAGGGGGGAGGTACAGGGGGCAGCTCAACACCCACATGCGATGATGTTGAGAAAAAAAAAAAACCTCCATGGGCTCAAAGCCTGCACAGCCCGACCTGTGTGGGAGATACCTCGTCGTCCGAGTCTGGCTCTTCCTGAAAAGGAGGACATAGCACAGGAGCCTGACCACGCCTAGCCGCAGCTTGCCCCTCGTTGGCAGCAAGTCTGCCGGACAGGTGAGCCTGGTTCTGTGCAGCGATGACACGTAGGTCTGCATGCAGAACCTTTGTGATACGCGTGCTTCCTCTTGCAAGGTAACACGTGTAACACAGAGTTCTTCCTGCAAGGCCTGGCTGGACAACTGATGCACCTCCCAGCAAGCATATTGCTCAGCCGAGATGGTACGCTCAAGCTGCGCAAACCTCTCCTCTGACCGCACCCTCTGGGACATCAAGAGGACACCCAGAGTGGATCTGAGGGACTCATACTCAGCCATCAGGGCCTCCATGTGTGCCTCTGCGTCAGCAGCAATTGCTTGACGCAAAGACAACATTTCAGCCCGGCGTGCTCTGTCTTAGCCCGCCATGCCCAGCCTGAGAGAGCGGGCTGTGGACTGTGCCGCCCGCTGCTGGAGAAGCACCTGCCTGGCAGGGGGGAGCACGGATTGGGCCACACACTCCATGCTCACAGCGATGTTTTCCATTGCTGCCCCCTGGCGTTCTGAATTGGCAGTCATGTCTTGCTCCCACTCAGTATACCTCGGTGGCGCGCGGCCACTGTGCTGCTGGGCTTGACACCTGCGGGACCCAATGACAGGCCGTCCTCGTTGGGTTGGCACCACCAGCGGCTGCACGACTACATGCCCCCGTCGACGTGATGGCCAAGGCCCACCAGCGACTGGTGTGGAGGGTGATCCTGCGTCCCAATCCACCACAGGCGGAGGTCCCACCACTGTCTGACCCCTCAGTGCAGGTGTCGCAGACAGAGGAGTGTCCACATCAGAATCACTAATCCCTGACGTATGGACCTGATGCACATCCAACTCCACATGGACGTCAGAGTGGTCATCTTGGCTGGACTCATTGCCAGCCAAAGACAAGATGGACTGTAGTGCATGTGGGTTCTCATGGTCTACCACCCCACGACCCCCACTTGTGCCAGGTTGCTTTAGTGATAACAACCCTGTGCCTGTCATGACAACACCATCCTCCGGCTCCATTGCGTCATCATCTGAAAAGTAGAGAAAAAAAAGATCAATACACATGTTAGAAGAACACAACACACACAGACACATAGACATCACACAGACAGCCAATACATGAAGCAGACATGTCACACACAAAAGAGAACCTGCCATGCATGCCGGGTCAACTTCACATAGCTACTGTGCTTAGGCATGTAGGAGGGTGTTATGACACTCAGAATTGGCTCGATGCAGTGCAGAAATGTGTACATTACTCACTATCTACATGTACGAGTACTTCATGATGTGTATCAGAAAACGTGAAGGCAGTGCAAGGTCAAGTTCAGGCATCACGTGTAATGTGCATGTAATGGGTTGCATGGCTACAAGCAAAGCACCCTTCCCCCTAAGTGGAAATGCAGGGATGCCTTGCATGGTATCAAAAGCATGACCAGAGACCTGTGTATCATCAGACAGTGTTGACTAGCATCAATTGCATCACCTGAGTCAACTGACAACACAGCAGACGATGATGGGACAGTAAGCAGGCCACAAGATGAGCCCTCGGTAGTACACCCACGTGTGCAGAAGACACTACACAAGTTGGACAGAGTCAGTGGGCCTGAAACAGACTGAGGCCTGTGACCCACACAGACTGTCACACCCTAAACGTGTGGGACGCAGGACTGAGCCACAGTGGCCATGGGAAGGCTGATGAAATGCCATGAAATGTAGGTCACCCTGGACACGCACTACAATGATCATCCAGTCAAGGACATATAGGGGCATGCATGGAATGCACATGGAGCATGAATGGGCACTCATGTCCCTGCGGAGCACCTGACATCTGCACAGTCCAAGTGAGACACCCTGAATCAAGTACACAGGATGTACCCCACTGCATGTGTCTGGCAGGTTGGCTGGTGGAAGTTAGCATGTACACAGGACGCATGAACAGGCCATTGCATTATGGCAAAATGATGCGAACCAGTGCAAAGGTGATATTGGGGTGCGGGGGGTAGAGGGGCAAGGGAGCATGCCTACGTGGAGTACCCACATGCAGGCAGAGGACACATGCACATCAGTCATGCTATGCCATAGTCCCAGGAAATACACCCCAGGCTACATGTAGAAGGGCCAGTGAGCCGGAACATGGACCGGAGGGGCATCCAGGTGACCAGCATGTGAGTAGGGTGCAAGTGTGGTGATGCAGACAGTCCCCGTGTGCTCCACATGTCCACCATCCTGCAGAGCAGCCATGCATCAGTGAAGCATTGCATTACTTGCACATCTGAACCATGTACACATGACATGTAGTAGCAGTCATGCACAACACATCACACAATTAAAACACACATGGCCTCAAAAAACATGCAGCAATACTCACTGGACTGGGCATCAAAGTCTGGCATCTCTCCCACTCCTTCGACCGATTCAGGTGGTATGAACTCCGCAACGAGTGACTTGTGCGGAGTGAGGTCTTTCTCCTCAGGTGCCGGCTCACTGCCAGTCACCAGAGTCATGTTGCAATTTGAGGCACGCTTTGCCTTAGCGCTGCGTTTGAGGTCATTCCAACACTTTTTTGCACTCTTGCGCCGTGCGCACCTCATGGCCGAATGCACTCACATGTTCCGCAACTTGCTTCCAGTGGGTATCACGGTGGGCAGCCGTAGTTTGACAATTAGGCCTTACTAGCATGTAACGGTTGTGGTCCCGCACGTAGTCCACGAGGAAGTCCGGTTCCTGCGCACAGAAAGTCTTCTTCCTCAACGTGCAGGAGGTCATGGCTGTGTGTGGGGTCCCAGCCTGTGCTGCAGGTGCAACCTTCCTCCTCTTGGATAGTGGCGCAGACCCTGGCTGGCAAAAGCCGCCCTGATCAGTATGGCCAGTGGCAGCGGTGGATTGAGCCAAGGGAGTGGCAGGAGGATGCCCTCGAATGGACCCTGCACAGCAACATCCGCTGTGGCAGGGTCATTGACTTTGACTGTCCTGGTTGGTAGACTCACAACCGGGGTGTTGTTGGCTGCATCTGCCCCTGCACTTGCCAACACCCGGCTGGTTGGGGCAGCAGATGACATTACTGCCCAAGGGACACATGTCTCGGTCAGGGCAGCCCTGCGTGCACCTACGGTGTTCCTCCTGCCCTGTTGGAAATCTTCCATGGACTCTTCAAGTGCCAACGCAGCCTGCGCTGGCAGACCCTGAGCCTGGGTGGTGGTGTCCACAGCTGCACCTGCAGCTACCACTACACTTGGGCCCGTGGCAGTCAATAAAATGGACTGCCGGGTCACATGGGCGCCAGTGCCAGATGCAGAAGCTGCATCTCCTGGAACCACAGGGGGTGGTGGCATGACTGCACCAACACATGGCACAACATTGTGCCGAAGTGGCGCACCCCTGCCTCTTCCCCCTCTGCGGTCACCCTGGACACCGTGGAGTCCCCCTACTCCCTGGTCACCCTGGTCACATCCCTGACCATGCCCACCACGAGGAGTACGCCCAGCTGAGGCGCCCCTCGCCTTTGGTGGCCTCCCAACCATGGCACAGATGGAGTAGTGCCGGCACAGATGGAGAAGTGCCAATGGGAGGTGTACACAACAATTGTCCTGGGCAATAGGGGTTAAGGGGGTGGGATGCAAGATGTTAACAGCACCCCTGCACCTGCAAGGCTGTATGTGACCCCGGTGATTAAGTGACGGATCACCCAATGCTCAGGCACCCCAAAACTGCAGTAAAACCATGCACGCAACCCCTGCAGCCTACGTGCGTGGAATTAACCTCCCGCAGTACGCAGTGGCACCCTGGAACACGACAAAAACGCGTACGCTTGGGACACGCAGGCTACTATGACCTCGAAAACAGGAACGCGATACACAGGGGCACCCGCAGTGGGAAAAATAGCGTGCGCGACTCACCGTCAGACTAGCGTGATGATGAAAAACACGCGTGGCCAATACCCCGCCAAAAGAAGAGATACATCCTTGATCCGCTGTGAAGTTGTGATGGCGCGCAAAACAACACGAAGTAGCAACACACACATCGGTCTCCACGAAAGGCACGTACAGCGAACTGCTGGCTCCGCTCACCTTTAACCCGTGCTGAGGGACATGCCCGCATGCATCAAGTCACTTACGTGCTTAGGCCCTTTCCTCGAATTACACGCATTCACACACGGACGTGTGGTTTTTTCACATGCTTATCCACTATGCACCTGTGTTGAGGGAAATGCCTGTGCGTGTTATGTCACAGACACGCTTATGCACTAAGGGCCTTTCCTCGAATTACACGCTGACGTTCACTTTTTTCATGTGCCAAATCACTCTGTATCAGGCTGGCCAGGCGACAACACACGGAAGACCAAGCTCCTGCCCAAAAGGCCATTTTCCTGCCCCCAAAACCCAGAGCACGCTCCCACCTGCCATCTGCTGCTGCCTGCCTGCTGCCCACGTGCCCTGCTATTTGGTGCCTGCACGTCAGCCATCTGCAGGGGTCCAGTTGCTTTGTCCACCCCTGCTGGAACAGAAGACTCCCTACTGGATACCATTGCTCCACAGCCCAGCGCCAGGACCCAGGTGCCCACCCACACCTGCCTCGGGGGTCGCCATGTCAGGGCAAACACCATCCGAGACCACTGGCGATCCCCATCCAGAGAGGCAGAGGGCCACCAGCTTCAGTAAGAAGGCAGTTGGTGTCCTGGTGGAGCAAGTTCTGGGGCATTATGATGCCCTCTTCACACCATTGCGCGCCGACAAGGAAGGACGAGAGAGGATCTGGGAGGACGTAGTGGTTTCCATCAACGCGGAGGGGGTGGCAACCCGCGACATCAAGCACATCTGGAAGTGCTGGGCGGACTTCAGGTGCAGGACCCTCAACAAGGCCCGGCGCCTCATGAAGGCAGAGGATGCAGAGGGGTGCCGGGTCAGCCTGACCAACACCCAGATGAGGGTCCTGGAACGCATAAACCCAGTGCTCCATGCCCTGATCCTTCGGAGGAAGACCCGTCTGGCGTTGAGTGGTAAGTGGCCATGCATTTCTGTGTGAAACAGGGCATGTTGCCGTGTGCTGGTAGTCAGCTACTTGCCTGTATGTGTAACATAGGCCATGTATGGATGTGTGTGTGCAGGGACATCATAGTAATGCATGTGAGACCAGTAATGCGTGAACCACATGGATGGTGCATGTGTTCCAATGCAACATGGGGAGCAGCATGCAGAATGCACACTTGAATGCATGCCTGTCCCTGTTCTTGGACATGGATGGAGGTGAGAGATGGGTGCTGCTCTCATGTACATGTATGGTGTACATGTCTGTGTGTCTGAGAAGCATGTGTGTGACTTTGAAATGCCATGGATGCATGCCACATGTCTGTGACGATGTGTAGATTCACTTATGCAGTCTAGTCACCCTTGTATCCACTGTATCTGTGGTGTACGAGCCATGATGGATGACCCTCCGGTGATGTGTGTGCATGGGATCAGTATGAGCCATGATGCATGTGAGTTTTAAGGCAACATTTGTCAATAGAGGCCCTTGTACATGGATGCTGATGTTGATTGCATGCGCCGTGCCTGTTTCTGCATGTGTGTTGCCTGCATTGACCCATGTGTTGTGGAGAAACAGGATGAAAGTGACGTTTGACAGTGCCACTCATGTGTTAAACTTCCTGTCTAGGGCACTATTGTACAGTACCCTGATGCTTGTGTTCTATGTCTCCCTCTACGCAGCATCCAGTGAAGAAGAGGGTGGAGACGGCGTTGTGGAGCTAAGCGGTGGGGATGCCTCCACCAGGCGGCATTACAAGGCCCAGCCACCCTCCCAGGAATTGCCATCATCTGGGAGCGAGGGCACTGGTGACGCGTCTGCCACTACGGCTGTAGTGGAAGGGCCGGGTGAGCCCCCACAGGGGCTTGCAATGGCGGAAGACGTGCAAAGACATCCAGGTTGGTGGTCTCCACAGAGGAGGAGGAGCCCGCTACTGAGCCGCACATGGGGCCTGGTGGGGGTAGTACCACTGGTGCAAGTGGTGCAGTCCAGGTCACCACGGAGGGGCCTGTGCATGTCGCTGTCCCTTACCCTGTGACTGCACCACCATGCACCAGCAGGGATGCCCCGTCCCGGGCCCGTCCGCAGGTAGGGGGGATGACCACGTCATCTGGCTCTCCACTACCTGCGGACGAGGACTCCTATGACCGTATGGGCTCCGTCCTGATTGGTGTCATGTTGTGCACGCGTGTCATTCGTCATGACGTGCGTGCTTCCTGGGGGGACCACGCACGCCATCATGAAGAGCTGCGTGGATACATGGCACAGCTGGGAGGGGCCATGGTCGGTGGGTTCCTACATGTGTCGCGCACTCTGGCAGACCTCTCCTCCTCTGTGGAGATTATGCACCAGTCGTTCTCCCTGCCGTCTTCTGGCCCAGATTCCACCAGGGTCCCCTGTGGACCTGGCCTGACCAACACAGCCAGCTTGGTGGAGATCCCATCCCTGCCACAGTCAGGAGTTGGCGGTCCAGCAGGGGTGGACACCCCAACAACTGGAGACCAGCAGATGGAGAATGTGCAGGCATCATCGGACAGGGCACATGGACAGCAGCAGGCTCTAGGTGGGAGCGATGATGGCTTGGGGCCATCAACATCAGAGGGGCAGGCATCGGCCAGAGGGCTGGAGGACCATTGAATTGGAGTGTTATCCGTGTGGCTACGGTTGGGCCATCGGATAGATGCGGAGCGGCGGCGGATGGAAGAGGCGCGGCTCACCATGGTCAGGGCAGAGTTCTCCATGCGCCGGGCGTTGAGGCGGGCTCAGTGCCTCAAGGCAACTAGCATGGAGTTGGAACAGGCCATGACTGCATTGCTGCAAGACCTCGGGGCCAGGGCAGAGGCCCGCTTCCAGGAGATTGACATGTAGTTCGATGATGCCCTAGCCCACAACATCACAGAGTGAGCCGTAGGACTTGCCCACCGCCATTGTATATAGTTAGTTAGTGTTAGGTTTCCTTTCTCTTTTTTTTTCTTTTGGGACGCTTGGACAATGCCCCACATTTTTGTATATAGTTCTTAATTAGGTTGTTTTTTTATAGGTTTCATTTCATTTGTTGGGCTCATGGACCATGGTTTCAATCTTTGTACATAGTTGAACTATGGATTTCTGAGAAAATATTATTTTACATCACCATGGATCAATGGATTTTTAAATTTAGGTTTCCTTTGGATTTGCTTTGGTGGACGGAGAGTTTGGACTAACTTTATTTTGGATTACTTTGGATTGTGACTTCATTTTTTTTTCATTTTTGGACATGCATTTTTTTTCTCATGCTTTGATTCCATTTGCTTCATTTTGTGCACAATACATTTTGATGTATTACTTCCATGTGTGGTATTCGCTCATTGGTTTACTGCATGTCACAATGTGGGTTTACACAATCACTGGCACTCAGTGTGTGTGTGTGACGGACATGTGTGCATAGTTGACTTTTGGTTTGTGTCATAAAATAGGCCTTTCAGTGTGGGGTGGTTGGGAAACTTGATTGTGTCTCAAGACTGGGGTGGCGTGCAGTGGGATTTTAGGGGACTTGAGGCCCATGAATGTGGATCTTTATGACATGTTGGGTGGGGACATGAGTCGGGGCCTGCTGGCAGGTGCCCGTCAATGCTGGATGGGTGGGGCTACAGGAGGCATGAGTCGGGGCCTGCTGGCAGGTGTCCGTCAATGCTGGGGGCGTGGGGGTGCAGGGGGACATGCGTCGGGGCCTGCTGGCAGGTGCCTGTCAATGCTGGGTGGGTGGGGGTGCAGGGGGACTTGAGTCGGGGCCTGCTGGCAGGTGCCTGTCAATGCTGGGGTGGTGGGGGCACAGGGGGACATGAGTCAGGGCCTGCTGGCAGGTGCCCGTCAATGCTGGGTGGGTGGGGGTGCTCACTGGTGCTTGGTGACATGTGGGCTGGCTGGGGGGCATGGCCAGGGTGGATGGGCTGCCTACGGGACATAACCAGGGGTGCAGGGTAGTCCCCTGTGGTGTGGGCTGGCTGAAGGGGCTGGGGAGGGGGTACAGGGCACACCTGGGAGGACCCACACTGCCAATTCACGTGTGGAACTCCCCGCGCACCCCTCAGAATACACGTACCACGCTCACCCAGCTAAATCACATGTGATTCTTCCCATGCACCCCCGAAATACATGTAGCCCGCTCGCACAGGGCCTATCGCATGTGATTCTCCACGCGCACCCCCGAAATACACGTACCCGGCTCGCACAAGGCCTATCGCGTGTGATTCTCCATTTGCACCCCCGAAATACGTGTACCCCGCTTGCACAGGGCCTAGCACGTGTGATTCTCCACGTGCACCCCCGAAATACACGTACCCCGCTCGCACAAGGCCTATTGCATGTGATTCTCCACACGCACCCCCGAAATACATGTACCCCGCTCGCACAAGGCCTATCGCGTGTGATTCTCCCTGCGTACCCCCGAAATACACGTACCCGCTCGCACAGGGCCTATCGCGTGTGATTCTCCCCGCGCACCCCTCAGAATACACATACCCCGCTCGCACAAGGCCTATCGCGTGTGATTCTCCACGCACACCCCCGAAATACACATACCCACTCGCACAGAGCCTATCACGTGTGATTCTCCATGCGCACCCCCAAAATATACGTACCCGCTCGCACAAGGCCTGTCACATGTGATTCTTCACGCGCACCCCCGAAATACATGTACCCGCTCGCACAGGGCCTATTGCGTGTGATTCTCCATGCGCATCGCTGAAATACATGTACCCCGCTCGCACAGGGCCTATCGCTTGTGATTCTCCCTGCGCACCCCTCAGAATACACGTACCCCACTCGCACAAGGCCTATCGCCTGTGATTCTCTACGCACACCCCCGAAATACACGTACCCTGCTCGCACAGGGCCTATCGCGTGTGATTCTCCACGCGCAACCCCGAATTACACGTACCCGCTCACACAAGGCCTGTCGCGTGTGATTCTCCATGCGCACCCCTCAGAATACACGTACCCCGCTGGCACAAGGCCTATCACGTGCGATTCTCCATGCGCACCCCCGAAATACACGTACCCCGCTCGCACAGGGCCTATCGTGTGTGATTCTCCACGCGCAACCCCGAAATACACATACCCCGCTCTCACAAGGCCTTTTGCGTGTGATTCTCACCGCGCACCCCTCAGAATACATGTACCCCGTGCACAAGGCCTATCGCGTTTGATTCTCCACGCGCACACACGAAATACACGTACCCGCTCGCACAAGGCTTGTCGCGTGTGATTCTCCATGCGCACCCACGAAATACATGTACCCCGCTCGCACAAGCCCTTTCGTGTGTGATTCTCCCCCTGCACCCCTCAGAATACACGTATCCCGCTCGCACAAGGCCTATCGCATGTGATTCTTGACTCGCGCACCCCGCTGCGAGCTGGGTACGTGTATTCGGAGGGTTTGCACAGGGAGTTTTACAGACGTTTTCGTGGTTGGGGGGCTGTATGCTGGTCCATTGGCCTGTGCACCATGTATCGGATTTGTGCGCTGTTCATGGCTCACGGGGCAGGGTTGGCGGCATAACTGGCGCTGCTGCAGGGTTGCTGCACCACTCTGCGCCACGGCTGGTTATGGATGTTAAAATCCATGAATACGCTGTGCGCGGAAATGGATTTTGACGCACGTGGCTGGCGCAGACTGCCGCATGCGCACACTGTGTGCCAGCCGCGTGTGCCACTTATGCTCCGGATTCTATGATTTACCCCCTAAGTGTCCGTAGGATACCCCCATTTTGGTTAATTGCAGACATTCCGCAGACTCGCAAAAGGGCTTTTAAAAAAAAAAGCAGACACATAAATCAACAGTATATATATATCACTTTATTTATATACAAAAATATACAAATTATGAAAGAGAGAGGGAAGCAGAAATGGAGACGTATACAGGGGAATTTGGTTTTTCTAGGGTATGGTGTCAGCGGAGGAAGGGATTGAGGTCTCGTCATAACATTTTTGGTGATGGGGAATTTTTGTCGATGGTTGATTGGGATAGATAGAAGAGGTACGGGTGCACGTGGGCAGTGATATTTAATTTTTCTCCATGACATGTCTTTGTGCAAAGTCTTTCAAATCAAGGACATTGGTCAATAATTGATCATTTTTTTCTTCTAAGTGCACTAGATGATTTTCAACAGTGTCAGTTTGTTTTTCCATATGTTGTTGGAGTACTACATGATGTACTGTTTTTGGAACATTGTTGTTATTTTCTGTATGTACTTTTAAAGAAAAAAAAATGTGTTAGGTACATGTGTAATAATGTGTATTAATTGGCTTACTTTGGAAACTGCAGTGTGTACCAGTAGTATCACTGTCTTCACTCATTTCATCCCGGGGAAAATTTTCTTCAAGCCACTCTAGGGTGCTAGACATTTCTGTGTAAAAAAGGTACATTATTTTTTAGTGTATCTTACTAAAGAAAGTGTATAGCTATAGGAATGAATGTAGTGTACTTACCAGTTTGTTTTTCAGTTTTGCTGTTAGTGCTTTGTAGGTGTGCTGTTGATATTTGCTGTGCAGTTTCTGTATAAAGCAGCAGTGAGGTAATTCTGCTGGAGGCATAGGTTTTTTTTGTTTTTGGTATGATCCATTATGATGTACATCCTATAGAAGTGTATTGTTGGTTTCTTAAGTATACACTTTGTACTTCTAGTTTATTTTTGTTTGTAATTCATTTATGTGCTGCTCTTTGAACATGTTCAGTGTGTTTGTTGTATGCTACAAGAATGTAAGGTACCCCCTGAGCTTTTGGACATTGTGGATGTTGCCCAGGTCAGCGGACAGTCACATAGTCAGCGGACCCTATGGTTATTAGCGGGCTAGGGGGGTCATCAAATTCAGTGAAAAAACGTTGTTAAAGGGACGTTATGTTTATAAGTAAAACCGAAAACCCCCTGAAATTCGCCAGTTTTGGTAAGCTAAGAAACCATAACTCGTGCCACCACAGTGCACTCCTTAGACTAATACCCATGACATCAAAGATGACATCACAAATGTCATTCATGACATCAGTGATGGCATGACGTATGAAATTAAGTTATGGTTGCTTAGCTTACCATACCTGGTGAATTTCTGAGGTTTTTGGGTTTTACTTGTAACCATAACATCCCTTTAACAGTGTTTTTCAGTGAATTTGTTGAGTTTTTACCAGTGAATGCTAATTATCTACACTTACCCCAATATAACATTTCCAGTTTAGAAAGTGTCACCTTAAAAATGTTTCCTCTGTAAATGCATTCATCCACATCCGCAAACATCATACCTCGTTGGGGACTTTCCGGACAGTGTCACACGACCGCACATGCGTGCGCATCATGATAATGTGTCCGCGAAAGCACCCACACTTCGTGATCAGGTCCATACTTTGCGGACAGGATGGAACTGCTGCACTTTGTCCTGATCCTGCAAAATTCACCTCAAAATGCACCCTCGCACAGCTCCTACAACCATTATTACTCGTTATCCACTAACAATCTAGCGCACAGCACATCTTTGAAAGAATAGTAGCAAAACTGCTATTTATCTTAAAAATAGCATCAACTTCTGCCATCCCTCTTCCCCAAGAGCCACCATCATAACTACCAGCTGCAGAGCGAGCACAATAATAAAAAAGGCTGCACTTCCAAAGATAAACAAGAGGACCAAGAAAATGAGGTAGAGAAAGTACCTACCTCTACCACCAAGAGACAATCATGGGCGTGGCAGTTCTTTACCGCTGTTGGGAACGTACCAAAGGCTAAAGCTACCAAGTGAGTGCAACATTGTTCTCAGTCGCGGTCTACCTTGACAATACTCCTAGAGAACCACATCCATGAGCCGCCACACCATATCCAATCACCACAATGCTCTTAGAAATGCTCTTCCTTTCTTAGCAAGTAATAGCCTGTCTTTCTCCACCTCATTTTCGTCAACCAGTACTATAACCACACAGCCTAGTTCTGTGGAACACAACATTTTAACAGGTACTTTGCAAGCAATAAAAGAGGCTGTTGATCCATATATTTTGAAAACAACAGTCCTCTGTATATACTGCAACACACCACTCTGCAGGGGGAGCAATTTTGAAGTGCTTTTCAAGCTGGAATCAAAGACCAGGAAAAACACTGCTCACTACCTTACATGATGTGACTAGACATCCCAGTTTTCCCAGGAAATTGCCCTCTGTCCCAGGGTCCAGAGACTTTGTTAATTTAATTAACCCCATCCCAGGATTGGATGGGCGGGTGGCTGCGGTCCCGGTTTTTGCCAGGATCCGATTCAGAAATTTGTATGCGTGAAGGCTTTTCACACCCCCATTTCCTCCCCGTTGCCCTCCGTAGTTGCTCTCCCTCAATTAGTGGAGTTTGCCTGTAACACCACCAGCAACAGGTCAGTGACATAGAAGTAGGACTAGAGTTGTATCGGAGTCCTTTTTGTGTTTTACTGTAGTCCTGCTTCTATGTCTAATGTGTGTCCCATTTTTTTTTGTTTTTTTTTAATCTCGTCACCCTACATGTAACACACATTCTACATCTTCCCCTGTCCACCAGCCCATCAATATTAGTGCTTGGTGCCTATTCCGTAATTTTCTGCCCCATCTTACATTGGCACCTTTCAGGGAAAAAAACAAACAAAAAGACATTCTGGTACGAACCACCTCTCACAGTTAGTTTTATGTCACCATGTTACATCTACTATGTACTGCTCCTGCACTACCTAGAATTACTATACACATATAACTATAATGGTAGTAGCCAGTGCCCAGATTCAATTACTATACACATATTATTATAATGGTTGTGGCCGGTGGCCACAACCACCACAGCATAATTAAACCGTACATAAGAAGGACATAGAATACATATTGGAATAACACAACTCACCATGATCTCCCCCCCAATTCAAATAACGTTTGCAGACATCAGAAATGCCTGCCAACCCTATTTTTCACCTATGAAAACATCCCCATATCATCTATATTCCAATCCCCTACCCTGACCAAGCCCTCTTTCAGTCACCAAATAACCCCAAATGTGTTTCTCAAGCTGTCCATCCAGGAAACTATCTGTGGACTACTGCAGTGTTCGTGGACTACCACACCACCCGTATTCTCTTTTTCCACCTATACAAATATCCCCATGTCATCTTTTTTCCACTCCCCACCCTCCCCAGTCCCTCTTTCCACCACCAAATAACCCTAAATCTGTTTCCAAGACCTTTTCTCTCGCTGCGCTGTCATTTTGGAAATATGTGGCACCTCATGCTCTTCACCATCCAATCGGCGAGCATGTCTGGTGTCCTCTGACATCACGTCACACCCTGAACCAATTTGAACTCGGTCCCTGGAGAAAAGAGGGAAATGGGTCCACGGACCGGACCCAGATATCACTAATTTTATTTTATCTACTTTTGGGCCATTGAAAAAAAAACGAAAATGTACAAAGGCACACTTCGGGACCAAGCCGCCAATCAAGCTGCATATTTGGTGCAAATCCATCCAGCGGTTTCGGCTGTAGATGTGAGCAAAGTTTTTGTGGAATAATGGAAACAACACTAATTTTGGGACCCCCTATAACTTTGCACCCCCTGCATGAAACCTCACCAAACTTTGCAGAATAAATCTGAAGGGGCCTCGTCCAGGGGGGGCGAAGTTATATGGGAAGACTGGGGGAGTTAAAAAAGAGGATATGGGTCTGTTTGTCTAGGTGGAAGAAGACCGTATGGGTGGCGCAGTAGTCCGCAGACACCACAGTAGGCAGCGGACAGAGTCTTGGGCTGGCAGCTTGAGAAACACATGTGGGGTTATTTGGTGACTGAAAGAGGGTTTGGGCAGACAGCTTGGGTTATTTGGTCACTGAAAGAGGGCTTGGGTGGACAGCTTGAGACACACATTTGGGGTTATTTCGTGACTGCAAGAGGGCTGGGTCAGGGTAGGGGAATGTAATCTAGATGATATGGGGACATTTGCATAGCTGAAAAACAGGGTTGGTGGTCCATTTAGATGTTTGCAGATGTCATTTGAATTGGGAGGTTCAGGGCAAGTTGTAGTGTGGTGTTAGTGGCCAGTGGCTAGATTTGTGGGTGCATGGCCGTATTATGCTGTGGTGGTTGTGGTTAGTGCCTAGATTCATGGGTGCATGCACTGGCCACAACCATTATATCTGTGTGTACAGAAATTCAATCCGGCCATTGTATACAACCATGATTATAACATGTGTATAGTACTTATAGATAGTGTGTGGGCAGTATAAAGTATTTGTTACATGGCGACACAATACAATTGAAGTGCAAATAATACTTATAATTGCTGTACCATTGGGGGTACAGGTTGAGTTTGTTGTACATGGTAATGAAGGAGAACTATTTGCTTTTTTTCTGTGAAAAAAAACACAGTATAATATGTCAGGTACGATAGTTTACAATGTCTCATTGCATACAATCTCACATATTCATGTACGTTTTAGAACCTCATAATCAGTACATTATAAGTATGATGTTTGAAATAACATTACTGTGCATTCTGCACAGTTGCTGTTTTTGTTTGCGTAATCTTTGGGTCATTGGGAAAAAATACATACAGAATTTTAAAAAACCTACTACATTTATTTGACCTTTTGTGTCAAATTATGTTTGTTTGAAGTGTGCAGTACTTAAGGGAATGTTTATGGTGCACAAATAAGTGTATTTGTTGTTACAAGCAGTGTTGCAGTAGGAAGAATCATAATGGTATATTTGCAATGAAGTGAAATGAAGCATATTTTTGAAGTACTTAGATACCTGTTGAGGATTGTAACTGTTTTGCTTTTTAAATGTGCTGTTGGACTCCTTTTTTTAAAGACATTTTTGAAGTACTTAGATATATGTTGTCGTATTGAAACTGTTTTCCATTTCAAAAGCAGCATTGCAGCACTATACATGTAGTTACATACCAGTTGGCATATTCTAACTATTGATATTATTATACTTGTGAATGGTATTTTTTGAAGCACTTTGATTGCTGCTTGTGTATTATAACTATTGTGCTATCCAAAAGTAGCATTGCAGCACTATGGATGCAGTTAGATACCTGTTGGCGTATTCTAACTGTTGATAGTTTTATAGTTGTGAAGGGTATTTCTGAAGCAGTTAGATGCAGGTTTGTGTGTTCTAACTAGTGTGCTATTCAAAAGTAGCATTGCAGTACTATGAATGCAGTTAGATACCAGTTGGCATGTTGTCACTGTTCGTAGTTGTAGAGTTCAATCACTTCACTTTGTAGAACCTCATAATGAGTACATTCTAAGTACTAAGTTTGAAACAGCATCACTGTGTGTTCTACACAATTGTTTCTGTTGGCATAATCATTGCATCATTTGGAGAAAAGTCTATACAGCATTAAAATAACTTAGTACATTTATATCTGTTGGTGTATTTAATATTTACACTGTTTTCCATTTCAAAAAAGGGCATTGCAGTACTATAGATGTAGTTAGATACCAGTTGTCGTGCTCTAACTGTTAGTTCTAAAGGGTATTTTCTGAAGCAGTTAGATACATGTTGGTCTATTTTAACTATTTTGCTATTCAAAAGTTACATTGCAGTATTATGGATGCAGTTAGATACCAGTTGGCGTATTCTAACTGTTGATAATTTTATAGTTCTCAAGGTTATGCTTTGAAGCAGTTTGTTACCTGCTTGTGTATTCCAATTATTTTGCTATTCAAAAGTAGTATAGCAGTACTATGGATTCAGTTAGATACCTGTTTGCGTATTCTAACTGTTCATAGTTGTAGAGGTCAGTCACTACACTATGTAGACAATCACAATATGTACATTCTAAGTACTATGTTTGAAACAACATTACTGTGTGTTCTGCACAATTGTTGTTTTTGTTTGCATAATCATTGGGTAATTGGGAGAAAATCTATACAGCATCAAAAAGAAGTTGTACATGTATAACTGTTGGCATATTGAAACTGTTTTCCATTTCAAAAACAGCATTGCAGTACTGTAGATGTAGTTAGATACCAGTTGGCATATTCTAACTGTTGATAGTTTTATAGTTCTGAAGGTTATGTGTTGAAGCAGTTCGATACCTGTTGGTGTATTCGAACTATTTTGCTATTTAAAAGTAGCATTGCAGTACTATGAATGCACTTAGATACCAGTTGGTGTATTATAACTGCTGACAGTTCTACGGGTCAGTGAATAAGCTTTGTAGACCCTCAAAATCAGTGCATTGTAAGTACTATGGTTCAAATAACATTACTGTGTGTTTTGCACGATCGTTGTTTCTGTTTGCATAATCAATGCTTAAAAATATATACGGCATTAAAAAATGTACTACATTTATGTGCATATAACGTTTACAGTAGTATGCTTGTCTGAAGTGTGCAGTACTTAAGGGAATGTTTAAAGTGCACTAACTGTTGACAGTTTTAAAGGTCAGTGACTAAATTTAGGTTGAAGGAATATTAAGTAGGCATTTGTTAGATTTCCTGGTAATCTTTGTTTTAGAGTAATGTGTTGTTGCATTCAAACCAACCATACCTTTTTTAATGCATGCAGTATAGCAACCTGCAGTGGTTGTGGATCCAATGTGGTAGTTTATGCCTACTCCTGTAAAGGTTGTCTTGCCAAGATATACTTGCCTATGTATGAAGCTAATTAGCTTGCAGTTGTTTTTGGTACCATCTGCCTTGTATTTTTAAAGCATTAATATTACATATTGGCTATGTGAGTTTATGTGCAAGGTGGAATGATTGTCTGAATTACAAAAAGTGCATAATATGGCATGATTTGCATTTTGCACCAGCTTATGACATGGAATGGATTCACAATTTGGTATAGATATATACACAAATCGTTCATTAGGGATGTGTTCTTGTGCAACATGGTTGCAGAGAGTGCATGCGTGTTTCCACGTATGTGAAATCTGGAAGATTTCATTTAAAGGTATGTTTTTGGTTTCCACTACTTGCAGTAAGTAGATTAGACATTCTTGTGATCTTTCCGTGTGTTTATGGTGAATTACATCATTCCTGCACAGTAGTCCAATTCTTGCCTTATTTCTAGACACTGTAAGCGTTGTCAGGATTATTGGTGGCATTTCTATGAAGGATGAGCATTTGTAAACACAACTGGTCTGAGCCATTTAAGTAAATATTTTGAATACATGGTGGAATTGGAACAGAATATCGATTTCTACATTTGCATAGCATTTTACACCAGCCGTGTTGGAAAATGTAAATGGACCAGAGAGTTCTGTCTCTGTGTCATTTGCTGGACCTCCACTTGTTTTTGTAGAAGTCATATTTCTCTTCATATATGCTGCTGGATGTGCACTTGTGTTTGCACTAGACAGGTTTGTCACTTCTAGGATAATGCTAGGTTGCTGATCATTTATCTGTGATTTCAGAACAGAAGTTTTTTTTATTATTATTCATATTGATGCATGGTGTTCTCCACTTCAGTCATGGCTAATTCTTCTTCATTTAAAATGAGTGGCTCTCCAAATGGTTCTTGGCTACCTGTAACAGAAAGTTGTCTGCCCTCAGGAGTGTCTTCATTTAGTTGTGCTTGAACTTCTTCCTCTTGTTGGCGTTCATTGTCCAACATGTTTTTGTATTGCTTGAAATTGCCATTTGTTGTACTGCTTTCATTTGCCTTGAATGCACTTTCAAGTGAGTCAGGGTTACCTAATAAATCCTCCTCTTGTCACCATGCTTTAAAAAGTTGCAGTAGGGCCATCTACTATAGTTTGCTATGCTGAGGAGTTTGAAATGATCATTTCACATGATTAATTAAGCTGGGTTTGGTAAGTTTGACATGGCTTCCTTCACAAGTTGAGACCACATAATTTCCACATTTTTCATCTGGTTTTGCATTGTTTTGTAGGAGAAATGTTGGGCTGTGTGGTACAGGCACACATTTTCCAAAGTTGTACTTTTGTTTGGGTAGTATGTGTCTAACACATTGGGCCTCATTACGACCCGGGCGCTCCCGTAATGAACAGTGCCGGTACGGGACCAGCACCGTTCATTACGGGATGCCCTATTACGAGGTCCCCTTGCGGGACCCGCTCTGAACGTCTGGTCAGACCAGACATCCTTTGCGGGTCCCGCAAGGGTTTCAGCGAGCTAATAACAGGCCTGTTATTAACAGGCCTGTTATCAGCTCCCATCCCATTTCCATTGAGCCCTATGGGGGCTGAATGGGGATGGGTTCCTTCAATGAGGAATTACCGGGTCCTCCAAGGTTGCAATGGCCTGGTAATTCGTCATTGAAGGAACCCAGACCTGGAACCCGGTATGGAGGCATCCATGCCCTTATTAAGAGCATGGCTACCTCCATACTCATAAAGAGGCCCATTGTTTTTTAAAATGTCCTGGCTGTTGGGATCATTTTTGGCTATTGTTTCTATATCTTGGTAGGATTTCAGCAATCTTTTTCTGGATGCAGCTGGACCAAGGCTTAGACAGGCTTTGGGGGTCATTCCGAGTTTGGAGGTAGCCATGGTGCTATGCAGACCCAGTAAATCCCCATTTCGAAAACCATTCCCCGATCCCACTTGAGCCCCCATAGGGCTCAATGGGAATGGGGAAGGAGCTAATAACGGGCCAGCAAATTGTGGGCCCGTTTTTAGCTCCATGGTCCCTTAACGGGTTCCACTAAGACAGGCTGGTAAAACCAGCCGGTCCTGGTGGGACCCGCTAAGGGACCTTGTAATAGGGCGGTAGGGGGTTAACGGCACCGTCATCCTTACCGGTGCCGTTAACCCCCTACTGCCAGGGTCGGAATGACCCCCTATGTGTTCAGATTTGCCATATAAGGCTGCACCTGTTGAATGGCCTGGAGCTTCGTAGCATCCACATTCTCTATGGGACAACATTTTTATGCCAAAGCTGTACAATATTTGTGCCAGTTTTTTGTCAGATGATATGCCATCCCAGAAGTCTTTTAACTCAGTTTTCTCAGCTTTGGTTAGTTAGGCTGTGACATATCTTGCAACAGCAGTGGAATTATCTGCAATATTTTGTATATCTATGTTTGCATTCCACAAGAGGGCAATGATTGCATTGTAATGAATGATGTACTTTGAAGCGTCACTTCTTTTAATGCTGAAAGGGTTTGTAGGCGATTTGCCTTTCACACTGCGTCTAACAGAAGACATGAAGCAGTTTAGTTGTCCATTTGCTGAATCTAGTCTAGGGAAACCAAAGTGGCATTTGGTGCAGTATTTACCTTTGTTTTTCTATCTGTGTTGGCAGTATTTGCCACACTCATGTTTTTGGAAGTATAAAATGGGTGTACGTCGGTCAGTTTGTATGGTTTCTGAAGGGATGTCGCAGGATATGTATTTATGAATAAACTGCAAAACAGTGGACTCACTGTCATGGCCACATTTGGGAGCATCTTTTATCCACAAAAGCATTTTGATGTGTGGTGCTCCTCTTGATTGATATTATTTTCTCCAAAATAAGTGTTCCACTTCTCTGAGGGTGAGAGATATTTGTATTACAGATGAAGTGCAGTATGGAACTAAAGTGAGGTGAAAGTATCTTGATACATTTACAGGGTCAAGAGAGCAGAGTTCTTCTGGTGTTTTTATGTCTATTCCTTATTTGTTTTGGTTTGCTATGCGTAGGTAGTCGTGCAAATCATCCCATGCATATTTTGCACAACTCAAAGTAACAAACAATGTGGGCAGAGATTCCTTAGCATACACCGTACTTCAGCATGATGTCGGAACCAGTAATCTTTTGTACCACACATGTTTTCCAAGAGATTTGTGATACTTGACTGCAAAACATAATCTTTGTCTTTTATCTTTTGAAGTAGTTGGGTAGCAGATATGTTTGAAATATTGGAGCCTGTTTTCAATGTGTATGCAACTATGTAACAGAGTTTCTAGTTCACTTTCGAACAGGAGGTGGAATATGTATTCAACATTTTGTCTGTATCTGGGGTCTTCAGAATACAATCGTAAAGAGTGACATTCTGATGCTGTTATTTGTATCGACCTTTCATCATATCTTCCCCAATTTTCTGTAAGAAAGAGTAAGGAAGGCACATGCTTCTACACTTTTCTCCCATCTGATGATTGAAGATCCTTTGGCTTGATGCATTTGATATTTTTCTAACAAATCGTCTATGGTGTCATTGGAGTGTAGTGGGTGAATTGTATACTGGTCTAAAATATTGGATGCACTAATAGGATCTACAAGTTCAAATTGTCCAGTTGGTGATGAATCCTGAATTATCTGAGTGGTTGCCCTTACTTCTGTTCAATGTTTATATCTTTGTAGTACTCATTGTTTTCTTTTAGATATTGTAGGGCTTTTCTAACTTTGTTTAAGTCTTCTAGTTGTTGCCAATTATTTTTGTCTTTCGTTGGTACACCATTAACTAGGAAAATCAAAGACTGATCTATTGGCCGATGTACTCCTAGAGTTTCTCATTTTCATTAAGATCTATTGGCAAATATACTACTTTGCCACTAATGCCTTTTAGTAATTCAGAAGGAGAAGTGTTGGGTTTAAGGCATATTATAGCTTGAAATGGGTTTACTGTTTGGATTATAATGCTCTCATACACATTAAGCTGTTGGAGACGTTTGGGAAGTGGGAATATTTCCAAGTTATTAGTGACAGCACATGGAGGCATTTGGTTATTATCAAACTTTGTATTGCAGTATATGCAAAGTATTGAGTGGTCACTTATTTTGTATTTATTTTCTGTTATAAGATAAAGAATTAATTGGAACCATGGCGATTCCTCATTGTCATTGTTTTAAGTTATATCTACAATTGTTGTGCTCTTTTTATAAAAAGCTCACTGACAACACACACATAATTGGTTTGGTACCTCAGCAGATGTGCTTTTAAACTTTGCCATTTTCTTTTTTGTATGTGTTTATTAGAAGAATGGTGTTTGTAAGGTTTTCGCTAATGTTCTCTAAAGTTACTGAATTTTAAAAGTCATTTTCACTTCCAAAATATTTACTTTGCATGTGTTCTATTTGTTGAAGGAGTTCTTTGGCTGTCCCTTGTAAGAGCATGTTATTTAAATGTTGTAGTTGTAGTTGTAAAGCAGGACTTTTTACATAGTACAGTCTCTGCAGAAGTTTCCTTATACTGTAATGGTGTGTTGCTATCATTTTGATGTGGTGGAAGGTGTTTTTGCAAGCAGGTCCCAAAATGCAGGCTAATGAATGTCCTTGCAGTCCAGTGTAGTTGTGCACTCGACAGGAGTCTATGGGTTTTTATTCTAATTTTGACTTATACTTTCACATAGTAATTGAGGAATTGTCGTAAAGATTTGAAGGATTGTTGCTGTATGTTACACATTCAGCTGCATTGCCATTTATAGGCTGGACAGATTGGTTGGGTGGAGGAACAGTTGTTGGGGACGTTTATTCAATAAGGGTTTCCTGTGCTACAATGATGTTTTCTAGCATTTCATACCCTTGGCCATTACTATGTATGGCAATTGGGTTTTTCTGTTCTTGTTTATAAGCCATTTTCATTGAAATATGGTTCAGTGCTGCTTGTGTGATTCCATTCACCTTCACAAAGGTATCTATGTTGACATTGCACATGTCTAGAAGTACCTTTTGTAATTTACTGATACATTTTGTTAGTGGTTTCATTCTGGTTAAAATTAATATAAACAATTTTCTTTTGAGCAGAATTGCGCTGTCAATGAGAGCCTGCATGATTAGTGTTCTGCAGTAATTTTTAAGGGTCGAGTGTGACATTTCCCCTATTTTCATATGATTGTGAAGTACTCTACGGTGGAACATTTTTTGTAAAATAAATGTTTTGGAGTGGTTAACTTCAGCTACGTTAACATTGATAGATATAGTGGTAGGGTCATTAGCAGTTTTATTCTTCTTTATGTATTTTTTTAATTTTTAGTTTTTGGACGAGGGGACATAGTTTTTTTTTTTTTTTAGTGCTAGATAGCTGTACAGTTTTGTTGACTGACTGTATTAGCAGTTTTGTTCGAATAGGTGCTATACATTCTGCTAGAGGTGGATGAGTATTTGGCATGCTTTTATTTGTACCTGTTATATGTTTTCTTTGTTTTCTATGGAGTTGCTTTTTAGTAGGCATTCCTGCTCTGTCTGTTGGAGGAAAAAGGAAATTATAGGTTTGAAAGTTGTGGAATATATTTGTGTGTATTGTGAATGAGTGTGTGAATGGGAGGGTAGACATAGATACAGGGCTATGTGATTGTGCAATGGGCTGGTAGTTGTGGTTGGGAAGGTTGTATGAGTAGCTGTGTGTGTAGATGTGTGAAGTGCTTGGGTTAGTTCATAAAATAGTGGTAGTGTGAATGAATAAGTAATGACATTATGATGTTTTCAGGATAATAGTGGGTGTTATGATAATGGTGTTCAGATGATAGTACAAAGAGTGTACATGTTGAGGTGTAATGAATGAGTGAAATAAATATTGTTGGTTTGAAAGTAATTTTGTAGGCTCCTATGCGGCTACACTGTACAACTTGAGTAACAGAAAGAATACTATGTTTTCTTCAGGTTGTTGTCTTCCAGGAGGTTGTTCTTCAATGCAATTGCAAAAAGAAGAAAATTAGTGGGTATGTATGGTAATGGTGAAATAATTTCCGTACAAGAAGACATTATTTGTGAATGTAGGAGGAGTTTTGGATAAGAAGAGTTAATAGCATATGGCCTCATTACGAGTATCTGCCGGGATGCCACCAGATTCCTAATATTTTTTCAGCAGCTAGCTTCCCGGTGCCACCAGGACATTACAGGTCCTGATGGCCTAGAAAGTCAGGTGCCAGAAAATGTTAGTCCCTACTTCTTTGGAGTCACATAGGACTCTACGGGAATGGGGATACGGCAAGACTCGCAGCGTTCCTAACAGGGCTGAAGCAAAAAAGTGTAATATTTTTATACATTTTAAAATGGAAAATGCTGAGCGTATAAAAAGCTGTCCTATTTGGGAGGCTGTACATGAAAGTAAAAAAAATGGTTTTGTGGATTTATAGCAGCACTGTGCATCACTTTTTGTGGAGAAGGAACATATTTGTAGAACAATTTTAATTGGCACTTGTGTGAAGGTTTGTTATGTTGTCAGTGGATGCATACTTGTGAATGGGATGCATTGTAATGTGTAGTTGCTTATTAAATGATGGTTCTTTTGTTTTATTGTGCAAGTTGTGGTTGCACTATTTGCATTTCAAAAGATGCACTGCAAATCCCAGAATGCAGAGGAAAATCGAGGAGCCAATAAGCACGTACAGATTAGAAAGGGTAATGTTAGCAATATGCATGTGCGGGAAAGTTAATGAAATTGCACACAGTGCAATTTTTGCAATTATTGCAAAATGTTGGAGAAATCATTTCCATTTTCTTTCATCTATTTATAAAAAATGCACACAACACTGTTGTAAATGTATACATGCATGTATATGTTTTACTTGAAATGGTACTGAAATAAATATTTGTAAACACATTGCATTTTGCTATTTTTCATTCAATGTACATGTGGGAGTTTTGGTGTAACTTTGTTAGTGGGAGAAGTGGTGTTAAAAGTGACAGAATAAATTAGCAAAATAACGTTTGGTAGATTATAATGGGTCATATTAGCAAGTATGCATCTATTCATAATATATTGAACTTTAGCACAGGATCTGGCACTTAAACATGCTGTGGAAATGTTTTTAATGTGGTTTTCCTTTCTTTCACAAAAAAGACAAAGAGGGCCGCTTTACAACTGTGTCGGTCCAGAAACACCAGTGCCGGTTAGCATACCAGCAACAGTGTTTTTCCAGACTCTTTAGGCGGTGCCGTCATGCCCACCAGGGTCAGACCTGGCTGGCGGAATGGCACCCAACCACAGAGTTTCACGAAAGCACCAGCACCATTAATGGTGCTGGTGCTTGCGTCATCCCCATTCCCATGGAGTCCTATGGGATTCCATGGGAATGGGAACTTACAGAATTACTGGCACCTGACTTCCCGGCTGCCAGGGTCAGAATACCCTGGTTTTACCGGGAAGTCAGCCGCTGGTAATTCATTACAGGTCTGGTGGCAACTTGCCGGTTTTACCAGCATGGTTATGGCCAGTCCCGTAATGAGGCCCAGAGAGTGCTGCTGAAATTGCAAATATGTGTTTTGAAACTGTTAGGAAAGTCCTCATTAAAAGACAACTTTGCAACCACACAGCATTGTAAATAACTGCCACTTGATGTCAGGAGGTGGGACAAATGAGAGTATTGTTTATTGAGGAGGTTACTGCAGGGTAAGTGGTAGAACCCCTCTTTATGTGCATTTGTAAAAGAGTTGGAAATGTAATTTTAAAAATGTATGCATACCTGTACTTTGTGTTGATAGATGCAGATGGGGTTTAATCTGCAAATAGAAATCTTGGAGATTCTTTCAGTAGTTTTTGACGCAGGTGCTTGGCAGTAATAGGAGACAGTACATCTTATGTTTTGAACTGAGATGACAGAGTTAGATGTAGAATTTTTGGATGTGATTGGTGGATGGGTGTGTGACCGCTTGAAAGTAGCCAATGAGGGAGTGCTACAAAGATTCAAGTGGAAAGGGAATTAGGGCTGTCTTGTGTTACTGTGTCCATGGACAGCATGGTAGGCCATGAACAGGGCATGCCACATCTAGGTCTTTTAAGAATGCCTGGCATGGAAAGGGGACTGTGAGGACTAGCCAATGAGGTCTTCTGGCTATGCTTTATAGGAAAAGAGGGTAACTGCTCTTTTCAATGCTGTGTGTAGGAGAGATGATTGTGGTCCTTCAGATAAGGCTTACTTTGTGGATGGTGGGAGATTCTGGGATGGTGAATCTTAAAAGGTACACATACATGTGTGACATTTCTGCTAACATTGGATTAGAGGGAGTGGAGGCTTTTTGATGTGGTGTGGTTGGACAGAATGGGGAGACTTTATTTACACATTCCAAAAATATGTCTTATTTCTAATGTCCAGATGTCATTGTGGTGCATTGTGGAGGACACAGTTTGTGGTACATCATTGCAAAAAAGTTGCAGATTGCATTGACAAATATGTTGAAGGCACTAATGGAACTGCGGAAAGGTAATCGTTTCACAGATACCTCCTAGGGCACTGTGGAGATGCACCAATGTCTTTTGTCCTCATTTTTGCATGGTGTTGGGATGACATCCTTCCCAAATGAAAACATTCTGCTGGATAGTGGATGTACTTTGTTCAATGATGGCATCACTTTTGCTGATTGTGGCAATGCAATCTTTCTTGACAATATTTAAAATGCACTCAGAAGGTTCTTGTGAAAATGATGTGCATGTGAGTAGTTGTAGGAAAAAAAAAATCTGAAAAGCCCCCCCAAAAATCCAAACACAAAAGAAATGTTTATTTTCAGAGCCACCACTAAAGAGTAAATAACTTACATTGTGTTTTAATTTCTCTCCCCACCCCCTTCACATGTGCCACATCTGGGTCTTTTGAGGATGCCAGTCATGGAAATGTGACTGGGCAGCCCAGGGGCTTAGCCCATAAGGTTTCCTGGGTGTGGTATGCTAGGAGAGAGTTTGGCAGACGGTGTGTTTGGTGAGAGGAGTGCAGACAGCTATGCTATGGCTATGCCTTTCAGGAGGCAGAGTGTGTGGATTATGGGGGACTCATTGATCCATTGGTTGAAGGTGTATGCAGAGCTGTGCGGAGTGGCTTAGAATCTTGGATTTCATTATGTTCATGTGCAATGGTATGGAGTGCGCAGAATGAAGTGGGTGGACTTGCTCCCATTTTGTCACAATTTGGTCACACTGCACCATCAGACATTATCACTGCTCATTGTGAAGAAAACAGTTGAGTGCATGTCACTGGAATTTCACTGCAGTTTGCAATGAAGGCGATATTTGGTCAATTGAAGAAAAATGTTCCCAAATTCTATACTGATTTTTTCTCGCATTGCCCAGAGACAGATGTGGATGCGCTCAAGTTCATTAGGTCCTAAAAAAGAGAAAGTGAGGTGCAATCACAGTGCCATCACCAATTGTATTATTGTTCAGTGTACCCCCGCTACCTCCTGCTACTATATAAACTGCACTAGATAAAATGTCTTTGATATCTGTTTACCCATGTTACCACTGTATCCCTATTGTAACTCCACGGGACGTTATTTAATTTGCTGTATGTAACTAAGCTATACCCTCTTACTATGTTCGCGCCTTGTTATCCTTGTGGTTATGTGCGCATTATAAATAATAAAACAAACAAACAAACAATGTCAACAAGGCTGTCTGTGTATTTTTGGGAGATGTTGGCATGATGTCTTTCCATAATGAAAATATAAAATTTGACATTGCCAATATTTTCCACAGAGATGGAGCTAACACTTTCCCAGGTAAAAGAGTTAAATGTTTTTGATGCCACCACCACCCACATTTTATAGATGTCTGTGGACTACCGGGCCTTCCACAGACTCCAAAGACTCCGAAAGGGCCTGCAATTTTTGTTGGTACTTCTATTTTTGAACTGTGAAAGGTGGCTCTGAAAATAAGATTTTTTAATGTTTGTGTTTTATATTTGTTTTGGCTTTTTTTTACAGGAGAGAAAATGGAGGGAAGGGGACGGGAGGCAAGGGGCACCTACCTCAGGGACAAAGGGCAGGTGGAGAGAGGAAGATGTTGGCAGGGCCTTAATACAGTACGGGACAGTGTTTCTCATGCTCCTTGACCACAGCTTTGAAAGCACTTTGAAACTGCTCCCCCCTACAGAGCGGTGTGTCACAGTACATGCACAGCATTGTTACCCCCAAAAGATAAGGGTAAACTGTCTTATGGATGGCCTGTGAGGCTTCCACAGGGATCCTCTGCCGCACAGGAGTGTCCCTTGTGGTGGCAGGAGTGGATGATGAGGTAGTGGCTGTCAGCCTACTCGTCCCTTCAAAAGGTATAACATTTTGCACTGCTCCCTTGTGATTTGATCTGAGGTGGCACTGCATGGAGTTGGTCCTGTAGCTGGTTAGACCAGGTTTTCCGTGACTGAGTATAACCTTGCTGTATACCCCAACAGTGGTAAAAAGCTGCCACACATAAGATTCACATCGGGAGCTGGAGAGAGAGACTTCCAGTTCCAGTTCCTCATCCTTATCTACCTCTTTATCCACTTTATCCACTTCTGTATCACCACACCTGTTCCCCTCTCCAGGCCAACCAGATCGTGGTGGTAGTGGGGCAGCTGTCCGGGGGCACAGTGAGATCATGTGTGCATGCGTGTCAATGTCCACAGGACAGGGGTGGAGACCCTGAACTAATTAAAAGTGTGACACGCGAGGGGACATGTCTGGACAGCCGCAGTATCCAGGGGCACAGTAAGATCAGGTGCACATGCGCGCTAGTGTGCATCAGACAGGGGTGGAGTCCCTGAACTAATTAAAAGTACAACACGTGTGAGCAGACATGTCCAGACAGGCGCGGTGTCCAGGGGTACAGCAACATCAGGTGTGCATACGTGGTAATGTCTGTAGGACAGGGCTGGAGTCCCCGAACTAAAAGTTTGACACATGCGAGCAGAGATGTGCAGACAGGTGCAATGTCCGGGCGCACCTCTATTTTGGTTACGGACAGCCCGGACAGTTGCACAGTCCGCAGACTACAAATTGGGCTTTTTTTAAAAAAAACACGTATCAACAGTACACACACACAAATTAGTGTGGGATTCCTACTATATTGGTGCTTTGCACACAGTTGGTTTGTTGTGTTTGATCAAAGTTTGTTAAGAAATGTAGTCCACTAGTTATATGTAGTCCACTAGTTATGCATTTGTGCCATTAGGTCTGTATTATCTCTGTGGGTGCTGACACGTGTTTTAACCACTCAGGGGTCTTTATCAAGGCAATTTGTGTTTAATCCTGGACACTACGTTGGTGTGTCGTATTGCTAGGGATAGCGGGTGCACTGAATAGTGCTTATGGATGGCTTAGTTTCTCTCTGTGATGTGATTCTCGGTCGCTGATCAAGGTATTCACAACAAAGGAACTTTCTTCAAAACAAACTGTGTAAAAAGTGCCAATATAGTAGATATCCCACACTCACTTGCCTATCCCTTACTTGGGGTACATGAGCACTGCCCTAATGATTCCTACAACTGGTGCCTCCAACACCACACCCATATTAGGACAGGTTTAGTGCGGTAGCTAAATGTTCCTAGTGCTCTCACCCTTTCTCTAAATAGTACACACACATATTTATTAAAACCAAAAAAATACAATAATTTAGGAAATAGATGGGGAATCAGAGTGGGAATCATATATGGGAGAATTGGGGTTTTGCATGCATTGTTCATGAGTGGAGGAAGGGATTGAGATTTCCTCATAGCGTCTTTCATTTAGAAAATGTTATGGGGATGATTGGTTGGGACAGGGTGAATTGGTACAGGTACAAGTTGGGCAGTGATGTGATATATATTTTCCTTTACATGATTTTTAACAAACAGCATCAACTGCATACAATTAAGCTTATCAGTTAATTGTGTGCATCTGCAGTTAGGGGCTGCCTGTGGCCATCTTCAGGTTCATTTAATTGTAATGTGTGCCCACTTTCTTCATTCCCACTATGTACTGTTAAAAAGAAAAACATGTTTTAGTGACATTTTAACACATTACATCAATGTTTCTGCTTTAGAAAATGTATTCTGTACCATTACAGTTGTTTCCTTCGCTCATTTCGTCATGGGGGAAATGTTCCTCAAACCATTACAGTGTGCTTGCCATTTCTGTTGCAAGAAAACAATACTGCTATTTCTTACAAGTTATGTACACATAATACATTGTAATGGTACATAAAGAAATATAGTACACTTAATATTTTATTTTACTAAAGGTTTCTTCTGGAATAACTGCCAGCTGCTTGTCAGTGTGTAAGCAAGTTTCCACTGAGGTAATACTGTTAGGTGCACATTTAAGCCTTCAACCCCTGTGCTTTTTGCCAGTGTGAATGCTGCTCAAAGTCCGCAGACATTACCGCAGTCCGCAGACTTTTATTCTATCACAATGGTCCGGAGAGGGTGTAGGGTTTAGTATGATGTAAGGAACATGTATAAAAACCCATGAGATTCAGTGAAAAAACTGTGTTAAGGGGACATTTTGGTTAAGTTGCACTAAGAAAAATGCATCAAATTCAGTGGAAAAATGTTGTTAAAGGGATGTTATTGTTAGAAGTAAAACCAAAAAATCCCAGAAATTAGCCAGTTATGGTAAGGTAAGCAACTATAACTGGCGCCATCCCTGTTCGCTGCTAAGACTAACAACCAGGACACATATAACATACATAGAGCTGCAAGCAGTGGCTGCAGAAGCTCTGATTTTCTTAATTAATGCACAATTCTCACAATTGCAATCATATGTAAGCCAGGACAAATTCATTTCTGTTAACATTTCAATGTACAGCAATGTGTAAAAAACAAAAGAATACTCTTGACATGTTTTTATAAATATAAATGCACATCTTTGTGAAAATATGCATGGGGGTGACTGATGGTATTACACATTCCTTGACTTTTCAATCATTGCTTATGATGAGCACACAGGAATGCCGATGATGAGCAACTCACATATTTAGAATGAAAGTCAGAAGCTCAAAACTGAAGTGCAGACCCTTTTTTGTTAGTGTGCACAGGAGTGCCTAGTAAATACGTTCCCAGATACTAAAATAGGAAAGGGACAAGTGAGGGGAATTGATTTTTGTAAGCAGAATAGAGGCCCAAACACATTAGTGCCAGATAACAAAGTATGTTCTGCAGATTTGACACAATACTTAATTCAGAAGTGTTCGGAGGGCCAGTGTTCAACCTTCCCTATAAATTAAGTTACATGGGATAGACACAGGCAGAAATGAAACACTGGCTAAACTTCTTGAGTGGTTATGTACTGTTAGTGTGGCTATGGTAAATTCTTGTTTTCTGCCTACTTCAATGTATATTTAGTGGTGATGTTTATACATTTACACATGTTTATGATTTTGGATTGATACTGTGACTTCAGTACATTCTGTAGATCATCCTATTTGTTTTTGTCTGTATCTCCACCCCCTCAACTTCTTCTTATTGTCTTTATTCTTAGAAAACCATCTTATGTCCATGTATTCTACATGCATCAGCCTACCACTGCCCTTTGTATTCCCATCCACCCTGTCTATCCGATCACTCTATACCCACCCATCCTACACCTGTTTCTTTTCCTCCTTTCATTTGCATAACATTTGCTGTTTCTACCTGCATTCTCTATATGTGCACTCATGCTACTTCCATCCTTTGTCTATCATTTTCTGTACTCACATCCTACCCCTTCCTTCACTAACCCCACCTACCCTACCAATCTCCACCTTATCTATCACCACCCACTCATTCTACACATAATCCTTCTTCCGCTATCCACTTGACTTACATTCATTGTGTGTATGTACAATTAATCCCACCTATTATATTTCCATTCTATATACTCACATACTCCCACCATACCTCCACCTTCTGTATTTCCACCCACCATACCTCCACCATATTTAATTTCATTTAACCTACAACCACTTTTTCTATCCCTATGCTCTATATTTCCACCAAAAATAACGACATTGTCTCTGCTTCCATACACTATCCACCCTCCCTCATTCCTCTGTTCCCCTATCCACCCTCTCCACCTCTATTTTCTCTGTTAATGCCCAGTTACCCTGCCTAGGAGCCAAAATGCCCCTATCTACCTTCCATAGCCACACACTATGTAGCTCTATCCATTTACCAAATTTCAATTTTCTGTATACTGACCCACCCACCCTTCCTGCTTGTTGTTATCCTCAGCCATGCATTTCTACGGGGATACGCCTTACTTCTAGCACCCCACTCACATGTTTTAATCCCATCCACCCTATCACCATCTTTACTACTTTGAGACATACATCCTATCAACACCCTCTTTTCTTCACCCTCCCACCCAACCCCATTCTTTTTATGCTGATCCCTTTCTATTTATGCCTACCCAATGAACCCCCACCTTCTGTACAGCCATGAACACACTGTACTTCCATCATCTTTTTTTCTACTCACCAGTGCAATCTTCACACTGTCTACTGTTACCCATTCATTTTGAGTTGATCTTCCTTTTTATTTAATTTTTTTTTATTTTAGAAGATTAGAGATATGTAGTAATTAAATGTGTTTCTTTAAAGCATTGCTGATTTATATCTAGCAAGAGGCATGAAGAGTATGCCAGGAGGAAGGATCATTTTCAGAGCAGTAAACCTTTTAAATCTAGAACTGTTGATGATCATGTTTCAAGTTTTGTTCGAACTCATATTAATGCCAATATACTGATGCATGTTAGTGATAATATTTTTTTAAAATATCGAAATTCAGACAGGAATATATTTCAAGCCAACATGACAGAAGGAAAGATTTATCAATACCATTAATAGTTAGTAAGAAACCAAAGGTTTTTAAGAGAAAACAAATGAAGAATCCTCTTGAGTCTTTACAAATCTTTGGAGAAGTGTGAAATCAAAATCTAGGTATTTGGTGAAGTGTTTTTTTTGAAAAGGGAAATTAGAAAGAATAATAAGAAAAGCTTTAGATATGAAAAGAACATTTTTATTTTTGTTTTGAATAATGAATTAATGAAGGTCACCACACCATTGTACACTCAGGTACAAGGAGTTGATGTACTTTCATGTGACAACTTTTGTGAAGTGTTTGGCAGAGAGTGGATACACGATTCTCACACAGAAATGTGTTTAAATGAAGAGAGTTACATTCAACAATGGAATTTAACCCTTGTTATTGATGAGATTGGACATAGCTATGAAGTGAATTACAACATTGTGTGATATCTGAAAAAGATGAAATCCGAAAGATAGTCACTAATGAAGCATAAAGTTTAGGGCGATCTGCGATAAAAGCAAGAAAAGAAACTCTGCTATGGACGGGCAATATTGACAAGTTTTCTTGTTAACTATTCAGAGATGTTTGCAAGTTTTGCACAAAATGATAAGATGTTGCGGAAAATAGATGACTGTGAAGCTTGTGTGAAAACAGGAATTCTGGGTCACTCTCAAGCTTGTCTTGATAAAAGCAGATGTAAGAGTCAATTTCATCATATACGGATGATGGCTGCACATAATACTACAATGAGATGTCATCTGGTTAAATTGTATCAGTGGAAAACACCATGTATGCCCCTTGTACTTTTAAAGCAAACACTGAAGGCTGGACCCTTACCTGTATTTGTTTGTAGAAGAACAATTTGACACAAGTTAGACACTATATTTTTGTAGACAGTGCGTACGGATTTATAACAAAGAATGCATTGCTCCTAGAAGTATTTTGAATTACATGGTAGTAGCTACTAACCCTGGTGTGCTTCAAATATTGAACATGTTTGAAGTGATTGCATTCAAACTGTTCATCCTTTCCAAGTCATTGTTAAACTGCAAAGATGTCCATACTGCCTAAGAAATTGTGAGTGCAAGGTGTGGGAGGCAAAGTTGTGTATTTACTTCTCAATTTGCAAGAAAATGTCAACACTCTAGGGGTGAAGCGTGACATTGAAGATTCTTTGTTTGATTTAGTAAATGGTGTTGCGACAAAAGATAAGAAAGTTTGGCAACAGCTTTAAGATATTGGAAAGGTGAAAGACACTTTAGAGTTTCTACTGAAGCATAATGATTTGTACAAGGGCAGTCTGACTGTACCAGACTTGTCTATGCTTGATGTTGAGTCAACAAGAAAGAGCAGTGAAGATCAGTTCCAAAGTCTAACTGTTGCAGAAGGGAATAGTTTGTATGAACATTGTACTTTTCATCCTCACTCATGTAAAGTCATGGAGGACAGTTTAGAATTATAAAAGGTGCATCAATCAGTGTATGGGAAAAAACTTTAGAAGCTTGTCGTTTACCTATGATTTTTCAAACTGGACGAGAAGGCAAATTGGATGATCGGAAGGTTTCAATGTCTTCTTCAGAATATCTTTGTACACAAATGTGTTTTGAAGCAACAATGTTGAATACTGTTGAAAGTGAATTTTTGACATTATGTTGTGATGTTGCTCATACACTTCAGACAGCATGTGAAGAAGAAAAACGTACCAATAGCCTTTCCACAATGAGAGGAACAAAAGATTATTGTTATAGTTGACACTCACAGGCCGATTCATGGAATAATTAGCGCGGCGCAAGTGGCCAAAAACGTGCGATTCGGAGTGGAATAGCGAAAATCTCAGTGCAAGTGCGAAAATCGCACGAAAAGCAGCGCACATCGATTCATGGAAGGCCATGCGCGAGAAAACCATTGATGTGCGCTAAAAAAGTGCGCGGCACACGTTGGCGCACAGGCCATCTAACGGCGTGCGCCAGGTCACAGCGAAAATCGCACAGGCCACAGCGAAAATCGCACATAGCGCGGCACACACAACAAAAGTAGGCGGAACACGGGGCGTAACACTCGGAATGGGGAACAACTTGCCAAAATGTGGGCATCACGGGGGAAGTACAGGGTGCAAGTGCGCGGAACGCCCACACGCTCGCCTTCAATCGAATAGGGCAAAAAAGCACACGGTCAAACCAGCGCACAGGCACAAACATGACCGCCACAAGAAAGCAGGTGATAGCGTCTCAGTGCCGGTAATAAATGTGCGCCAAAAGGTGCGCCACCAAATAGCACCTATATACAGCCATGATGAATGTCCTATACTGTGGCCCTCCAGGACAAATGACGTGCAAAGGGGTACCCACAAACACGGACACCCGCTGACTGAAAAATAACATGTGCGTGTATTCCGGGGTGCGCGGGAACTTTCACACGCGATTTGGCTGGGTACGTGGATCTCAGGGGTGCGCGGCAAGTCCCACACGCGATTTGGCTGGGTACGTGGATCTCAGAGGTGCGCGGGAAGTCCCACACGCGATTTGGCAGGGTACGTGGATTTCAGGGTTGCGCGGGAAGTTCCACACGCAATTTGGCCGGGTACATGCGCGGGTTCTCAGGGGTGCGCAGGAAGTCTCACACGCGATTTAGCTGGGTAAGTGGATTTCAGGGGTGCGCGGGAAGTTCCACACGCGATTTGGCCGGGTACGTGCGCAGGAATTTACACACGCGACTTGGCTGGGTACGTGGATCTCAGGGGTGAACGGGAAGTCTCACACGCGATTTGGCACGGTACGTGTATTTCAGGGGTGCGCGGGAAGTTCCACACGCGATTTGTCTGGGTACGTGCGCAGGAATTCACACACGCAATTTGGCTGGGTACGTGGATCTCAGGGGTGCGCGGGAAGTCTCACACGCAATTTGGCAGGGTACGTGGAATTCAGGGGTGCGCGGGAAGTTCCACACGCGATTTGGCCAGGTACGTGCGCGGGAATTTACACACGCGACTTGGCTGGGTACGTGGATCTCAGGGGTGCGCGGGAAGTCCCACACGCGATTTGGCAGGGTACATGGATTTCAGGGGTGCGTGGGAAGTTCCACACGCGATTTGGCCGGGTACGTGCGCGGGAATTTACACACGCGATTTGGCTGGGTACGTGTATTTCAGGGGTACGCGGGAAATTCTACACGCAATTTGGCTGTGTGCTCCCAGGTATTCCCTGTACACCCTCCACGGCCCCTGCAGGCAGCCGACACCACAGGGGACTACCCTGCACACCTGCTCATGTCACCCAGCACCCCCACCCCCCAGCAACCAGGGGCAGCCTCCACCAGGCCCCCACCCATGTCTCCCACCACCCCCACCCCCCAGCCACCATGGGCATCCCCCACCAGGCCCCCATCCATGTCTCCCACCACCCCCACCCCCCAGCACTGCAGGGGCAGCACCACCAGGCCCCCACTCATGTCCAACTCATGTCTCCCACCACCCCCCAGCATCCAGGGGCACCCTCCACCAGGCACCCACTCATGTCTCCCACCACCCCCACCCCCCAGCCACCATGGGCATCCCCCACTAGGCCCCCACTCATGTCTCCCACCACCCCCACCCCCAGCCACCATGGGCATCCCCCACCAGGCCCCCACTCATGTCTCCCACCACCCCCACCCCCCCAGCCACCATGGGCAGTGTTAGGCGGAAACCTGTGCAGTTCCCTCTGGGACCACTGCAAAAGATTTATGACTACAGGCGTTGGCGGTGAACCCACTTGGTAGCAGTCTGTACCACACAGATTCACTTGGTAGCTGTGGCTGAGCAGTCAGACCTCTCTCAAGAAAAGTAGAGCAGTATGTGGAGTATACAAAATAGGGCAATTCTTCACAGCAAGACTAGCAAACACGCAACCAGGCTTAGTGTAAAGATATTAAGGTATTTATTTATAGCAGAACATCTATGAAAAACACTAAAGCAAATCACGGCAAACAAATCAAACACAATTACTCTACGGAGTAGAAAACGCTCAATCCCCCTAGCAAAATATCGACAACTCTAGGTTCTACCGGTACCACTTATTTTCAGACAGAGGTGTATACCTCAACCTAGATGACACTCGAATATTAGTTAGGACGGGAGAGAAAAGGATAGGCAGGTTATGAAATCGACACAGTTCGATCTTAGCGGATAAAATGCAAGGCAGGAAGGCAAGAATCACAATAGATCATAAAGTTCGGAGGCCAGGCCCATTCGGAGAGAGGCAAAGCACAATGTTCCAAAAAGTCTCTAGTGGAGATGCATTCAAGTCTTTATAGCAAATTGTTATCGGCAGATTGAACCAGTTCAGAACAAAGAATGAGCAAAGCTTGGAGGCGACCCAGCGGAACAGAGAGGATTAAGACACCTCACTCGAACCGAACGAAAGGGAAGCCAGGCGGACACGGTACCTTGTTGTGGAGGGCAGCTCCGGCGGGGGCAGTTGTTCCTGGTGGTGGATGCACGTCGGGTCTTGGCCAAGAGTAGAGATGATCTCGTCGTCGAAGGAAAGTGAAGTCCGGTGCACCACCAGGGAAGAGACCAGCCGCGGAGTGCTCCGTCACAAGGCACCACCTTTTGGTCGCAGTACAGGGGTAGTGGCTATCCGGTTGCCGAGGTGCTCTGCACGGGCAATTCGACCACTGTGTCCTGAGGCGAATAAAAAGCAAAGGGGACTGGTTGTTCCCACCAGTCAGGGGAAGAGACTCTCCGGCAGGGAGATCTCCTCTGTCGTCGGGAAGTGGTGAGTCAGCTCAGCAGGGCTCCACCGGAGGTGTCGTCGTTGCAGGTTGGCTCAGCGTTACCCTCGTCGGATTGTTAGGTCCTGTGGCGACTTCTGAAGATCCAGTCCCAAAAGCCCTGCTTTTATGAAGAAGACCCCCATTCATTCAGCCTAGCTGTCAATCAACACATGCTAAGTGGTGAGCGGGAAGGCTCACCACCTGGGCCAATCACTCCAGAGTGCGGCCGGGGTTGGCAAGGCAACTCGGTCCAGGGTGCCTAAACCCCCTCCCACACCCCTGTGGTAACCCAGACAGAATGGCACCACTTTGGAGGGTCTCTGTACAGAGGCCCGCCAAAAGTGGAACAAAGGGCTCAACCTTTGGTTTAGGAGTCACAGAGACGAACACAGACGCCATTTTAAAACCGAGTTCTGGCAGAAAATACCACTCAATAAACTTATTTAAGATAAGTAGATCGGTGGTACGTCAGAGATTAATGAGAAAAAGTATCAATCTCCAACAATGGGACGAATCCCATATGGTTATGTTCGGGGTCGAACATAACAAGTAGTTTCCACTGCCACCAGCCAAAACTCGACGAGGGGGGACGGGACAGTGCCCCCTCAAGTAACAGATCCAGGAGTAATCGAATTACCCCTACTAGTACGTCCACAATAAGATGGTTGGTACTAGTTCTGTTAGTAAATTTAGGTCTAGTAAAGCCAATGGTGACTTTACATGCCCGGGAAAACAGTAGTCAGTCCCCGGGTATGGAGTCTATGGTGGGGGACCCGCAAGGGCGCCCCCGTGTTACGACACGTACGGTGCGGTGTAACACACATAGAAAAACATATGAGACCCTATGGAGTAAAAGACCCCATAGCCCATCAAACACATTGACATTTCAAAGGAATTACACACATACATGTCCAAGAGTGGGAGAAAAGAGTCTCACTCTTGGCAGGATGGAAAAAAACAAACTCGAGAAATCCAGCAAAGCTGCTGCGGGACTCACTAGGTTAGGAAATTCAGCCTAAACAGAGAATTCTCCCTAACAGGCAGCCCCCACCAGGCCCCCACTCATGTCTCCCACCACCCCCACCCCCCAGCATCCAGGGGCACCCTCCACCAGGCCCCCACTCATGTCTCCCACCACCCCCACCCCCCAGCCACCATGGGCATCCCCCACCAGGCCACCACCCATGTCTCCCACCACCCCCACCCCCCCAGCAACCATGGGCAGCCCCCACCAGGCCCCCACTCATGTCTCCCACCACCCCCACCCCCAGCAGTGCAGGGGCAGCACCATCAGGCCCCCACTCATGTCCAACTCATGTCTCCCACCACCCCCACCCCCCCAGCCACCATGGGCATCCCCCACCAGGCCCCCACTCATGTCTCCCACCACCCCCACCCCCCAGCAGTGCAGGGGCAGCACCATCAGGCCCCCACTCATGTCCAACTCATGTCTCCCACCACCCCCACCCCCCCAGCCACCATGGGCATCCCCCACCAGGCCCCCACTCATGTCTCCCACCCACCCCCACCCTCCATGGGCAGCCCCCACCAGGCACCCACTCATGTCTCCCACCACCCCCACCCCCCCAGCAGTGTGGGGCACCCTCCACCAGGCCACGACCCATGTCTCCCACCACCCCCACCACCCCCAGCCACCATGGGCATCCCCCACCAGGCCCCCACTCATGTCTCCCACCACCCCCACCCCCCAGCATCCAGGGGCACCCTCCACCAGGCCCCCACTCATGTCTCCCACCACCCCCACCCCCCAGCCACCATGGGCAGCCCCCACCAGGCCCCCACTCATGTCTCCCACCACCCCCACCCCCAGCAGTGCAGGGGCAGCACCACCAGGCCCCCACTCATGTCCAACTCATGTCTCCCACCACCCCCACCCCCCCAGCCACCATGGGCATCTCCCACCAGGCCCCCACACATGTCTCCCACACCCCAGCAGTGCAGGGGCAGCACCACCAGGCCCCCACTTATGGCCCCTATCACCCCCACCCCCCAGCCACCATGGGCATCCCCCACCAGGCCCCCACTCATGTCTGCCACCCACCCCCACCCCCAGCCACCATGGGCAGCCCCCACCAGGCCCCCACTCATGTCTCCCACCACCCCCACCCCCCAGCATTGCAGGGGCAGCACCATCAGGCCCCCACTCATGTCCAACTCATGTCTCCCACCACCCCCACCCCCCCAGCCACCATGGGCATCCCCCACCAGGCCCCCACTCATGTCTCCCACCACCCCCACCCCCCAGCAGTGCAGGGGCAGCACCATCAGGCCCCCACTCATGTCCAACTCATGTCTCCCACCACCCCACCCCCCCAGCCACCATGGGCATCCCCCACCAGGCCCCCACTCATGTCTCCCACCCACCCCCACCCTCCAGCCACCATGGGCAGCCCCCACCAGGCACCCACTCATGTCTCCCACCCCCCCAGCCCCCCAGCAGTGTGGGGCACCCTCCACCAGGCCACGACCCATGTCTCCCACCACCCCCACCCCCCAGCATCCAGGGGCACCCTCCACCAGGCCCCCACTCATGTCTCCCACCACCCCCACCCCCCAGCCACCATGGGCAGCCCCCACCAGGCCCCCACTCATGTCTCCCACCACCCCCACCCCCAGCAGTGCAGGGGCAGCACCACCAGGCCCCCACTCATGTCCAACTCATGTCTCCCATCACCCCCACCCCCCCAGCCACCATGGACATCCCCCACCAGGCCCCCACACATGTCTCCCACCCCCCAGCAGTGCAGGGGCAGCACCACCAGGCCCCCACTTATGACCCCTATCACCCCCACCCCCCAGCCACCATGGGCATCCCCCACCAGGCCCCCACTCATGTCTGCCACCCACCCCCACCCCCCAGCCACCATGGGCAGCCCCCACCAGGCCCCCACTCATGTCTCCCACCACCCCCACCGCCCAGCAGTGCAGGGGCAGCACCACCAGGCCCCCACTCATGTCCAACTCATGTCTCCCACCACCCCCACCCCCCCAGCCACCATGGGCATCCCCCACCAGGCCCCCACTCATGTCTACCACCCACCCCCACCCCCCAGCCACCATGGGCAGCCCCCACCAGGCCCCCACTCATGTCTCCCACCACCCCCACCCCCCCAGCCACCATGGGCAGCCCCCACCAAGCCACCACCCATGTCTCCCACCACCCCCAACCCCCCAGCCACCATGGGCAGCCCCCACCAGGCCCCCACTCATGTCTCCCACCACCCCCACCCCCCAGCCACCATGGGCATCCCCCACCAGGCCCCCACTCATGTCTCCCACCACCCCCACCCCCCAGCCACCATGGGCAGCCCCCACCAGGCCCCCACTCATGTCTCCCACCCACCCCCACCCCCCAGCCACCATGGGCAGCCCCCACCAGGCCCCCACTCATGTCTCCCACCACCCCCACCCCCAAGCAGTGTGGGGCACCCTCCACCAGGCCACCACCCATGTCTCCCTCCACACTCACCCCCCCCAGCCACCATGGGCAGCCCCCACCAGGCCCCCACTCATGTCTCCCACCACCCCCACCCCCCAGCCACCATGGGCATCCCCCACCAGGCCCCCACTCATGTCTCCCACCACCCCCAGCCACCATGGGCAGTCCTCACCAGGCCCACACTCATGTCTCCCACCACCCCCACCCCCCCGGCCACCATGGGCAGCACCCACCAGGCCCCCACTCATGTCTCCCACCACCCCCACCCCCCCAGCCACCATGGGCAGCCCCCACCAGGCCCCCACTCATGTCTCCCACCACCCCCACCCCCCCAGCCACCATGGGCAGCCCCCACCAGGCCCCCACTCATGTCTCCCACCACCCCACCCCCAGCATCCAGGGGCACCCTCCACCAGGCCCCCACTCATGTCTCCCACCACCCCCACCCCCCAGCAGTGCAGGGGCAGCACCATCAGGCCCCCACTCATGTCCAACTCATGTCTCCCACCACCCCCACCCCCCCAGCCACCATGGGCATCCCCCACCAGGCCCCCACTCATGTCTCCCACCACCCCCACCCCCCAGCAGTGCAGGGGCAGCACCATCAGGCCCCCACTCATTACCAGCTCATGTCTCCCACCACCCCCACCCCCCAGCCACCATGGGTATCCCCCACCAGGCCCCCACTCATGTCCCCCACCACCCCCACCCCCCAGCAGTGTGGGGCACCCTCCACCAGGCCACCACCCATGTCTCCCACCACCCCCACCCCCCAGCCACCATGGGCATCCCCCACCAGGCCCCCACTCATGTCTCCCACCACCCTCACCCCCCCAGCAGTGTGGGGCACTCTCCACCAGGCCACGACCCATGTCTCCCACCACCCCCACCCCCAGCCACCATGGGCAGCCCCCACCACGCCCCCACTCATGTCTCCCACCACCCCCACCCCCAAGCAGTGTGGGGCATCCCCCACCAGGCCCCCACTCATGTCTCCCACCACCCCCACCCCCCAGCCACCATGGGCAGCCCCCACCAGGCCCCCACTCATGTCTCCACCACCCCCACCCCCCCACCCACCATGGGCAGCCCCCACCAGGCCCCCACTCATGTCTCCCACCACCCCCACCCCCCCAGCCACCATGGGCAGCCCCCACCAGGCCCCCACTCATGTCTCCCACCACCCCCACCCCCCCAGCCACCATGGGCAGCCCCCACCAGGCCCCCACTCATGTCTCCCACCACCCCCACCCCCCACCCCCCAGCATCCAGGGGCACCCTCCACCAGGCCCCCACTCATGTCTCCCACCACCCCCACCCGGCAGCAGTGCAGGGGCAGCACCATCAGGCCCCCACTCATGTCCAACTCATGTCTCCCACCACCCCCACCCCCCCAGCCAACATGGGCATCCCCCACCAGGCCCCCACTCATGTCTCCCACCACCCCCACCCCCCAGCAGTGTAGGGCACCCTCCACCAGGCCACCACTCATGTCTCCCACCACCCCCACACCCCAGCCACCATGGGCAGCCCCCACCAGGCCCCCACTCATGTCTCCCACCACCCCCACCCCCCAGCATCCAGGGGCACCCTCCACCAGGCCCCCACTCATGTCTCCCACCACCCCCACCCCCCAGCCACCATGGGCATCCCCCACCAGGCCACCACCCATGTCTCCCACCCCCACCCCCCCAGCCACCATGGGCATCCCCCACCAGGCCACCACCCATGTCTCCCACCACCCCCACCCCCCCAGCCACCATGGGCAGCCCCCATCAGGCCCCCACTCATGTCTCCCACCACCCCCACCCCCCAGCAGTGCAGGGGCAGCACCACCAGGCCCCCACTCATGTCCAACTCATGTCTCCCACCACCCCCACCCCCCCAGCCACCATGGGCATAACCCACCAGGCCCCCACTCATGTCTCACACCCCCCAGCAGTACAGGGGCAGCACCACCAGGCCCCCACTTATGGCCCATATCACCCCCACCCCCCAGCCACCATGGGCATCCCTCACCAGGCCCCCACTCATGTATCCCACCCACCCCCAGCCACCATGGGCAGCCCCCACCAGGCCCCCACTCATGTCTCCCACCACCCCACCCCCCAGCAGTGCAGGGGCAGCACCACCAGGCCCCCACTCATGTCCAACTCATGTCTCCCACCACCCCCACCCCCCAGCATCCAGGGGCACCCTCCACCAGGCCCCCACTCATGTCTCCCACCACCCCCACCCCAAAGCCACCGTGGGCATCCCCCACCAGGCCCCCACTCATGTCTCCCACCACCCCCACACCCCCAGCCACCATGGGCAGCACCCACCAGGCCCCCACTCATGTCTCCCACCACCCCCACCCCCCAGCCACCATGGGCAGCCCCCACCAGGCCCCCACACATGTCTCCCACCACCCCACCCCCCAGCATCCAGGGGCACCCTCCACCAGGCCCCCACTCATGTCTCCCACCACCCCCACCCCCCAGCAGTGCAGGGGCAGCACCATCAGGCCCCCACTCATGTCCAACTCATGTCTCACCCCACCCCCCCAGCCACCATGGGCATCCCCCACCAGGCCCCCACTCATGTCTCCAACCACCCCCACCCCCCAGCAGTGCAGGGGCAGCACCATCAGGCCCCCACTCATGTCCAACTCATGTCTCCCACCACCCCCACCCCCCCCAGCCACCATGGGTATCCCCCACCAGGCCCCCACTCATGTCTCCCACCACCCCCACCCCCCCAGCAGTGTGGGGCACCCTCCACCAGGCCACCACCCATGTCTCCCACCACCCCCACCCCCCCAGCCACCATGGGCATCCCCCACCAGGCCCCCACTCATGTCTCCCACCACCCCCACCCCCCCCAGCAGTGTGGGGCACCCTCCACCAGGCCACCACCCATGTCTCCCACCACCCCCCAGCCACCATGGGCAGCCCCCACCAGGCCCCCACTTATGTCTCCCACCACCCCCACCCCCAAGCAGAGTGGGGCATCCCCCACCAGGCCCCCACTCATGTCTCCCACCACCCCCACCCCCCAGCCACCATGGGCAGCCCCCACCAGGCCCCCACTCATGTCTCCCACCACCCCACCCCCCAGCCACCATGGGCAGCCCCCACCAGGCCCCCACTCATGTCTCCCATCACTCCCACCCCCCCAGCCACCATGGGCAGCCCCCACCAGGCCCCCACTCATGTCTCCCACCACCCCCACCCCCCCAGCCACCATGGGCAGCCCCCACCAGGCCCCCACTCATGTCTCCCACCACCCCCATCCCCCAGCATCCAGGGGCACCCTCCACCAGGCCCCCACTCATGTCTCCCACCACCCCCACCCCCCAGCCACCATGGGCAGCCCCCACCAGGCCCCCTCTCATGTCTCCCACCACCCCCACCCCCAGCAGTGCAGGGGCAGCACCACCAGGCCCCCACTCATGTCCAACTCATGTCTCCCACCACCCCCACCCCCCCAGCCACCATGGGCATCCCCCACCAGGCCCCCACACATGTCTCCCACCCCCCAGCAGTGCAGGGGCAGCACCACCAGGCCCCCACTTATGGCCCCTATCACCCCCACCCCCCAGCCACCATGCGCATCCCCCACCAGGCCCCCACTCATGTCTGCCACCCACCCCCACCCCCCAGCCACCATGGGCAGCCCCCACCAGGCCCCCACTCATGTCTCCCACCACCCCCACCGCCCAGCAGTGCAGGGGCAGCAACACCAGGCCCCCACTGATGTCCAACTCATGTCTCCCACCACCCCCACCCCCCCAGCCACCATGGGCATCCCCCACCAGGCCCCCACTCATGTCTACTACCCACCCCCACCCCCCAGCCACCATGGGCAGCCCCCACCAGGCCCCCACTCATGTCTCCCACCACCCCCACCCCCCAGCCACCATGGGCAGCCCCCACCAAGCCACCACCCATGTCTCCCACCACCCCCAACCCCCCAGCCACCATGGGCAGCCCCCACCAGGCCCCCACTCATGTCTCCCACCACCCCCACCCCCCAGCCACCATGGGCATCCCCCACCAGGCCCCCACTCATGTCTCCCACCACCCCCCAGCCACCATGGGCAGCCCCCACCAAGCCCCCACTCATGTCTCCCACCCACCCCCACCCCCCAGCCACCATGGGCATCCCCCACCAGGCCCCCACTCAGGTCTCCCACCACCCCCACCCCCAAGCAATGTGGGGCACCCTCCACCAGGCCACCACCCATGTCTCCCTCCACACTCACCCCCCCAGCCACAATGGGCAGCCCCCACCAGGCCCCCACTCATGTCTCCCACCACCCCCACCCCCCAGCCACCATGGGCATCCCCCACCAGGCCCCCACTCATGTCTCCCACCACCCCCAGCCACCATGGGCAGTCCTCACCAGGCCCACACTCATGTCTCCCACCACCCCCACCCCCCCGGCCACCATGGGCAGCACCCACCAGGCCCCCACTCATGTCTCCCACCACCCCCACCCCCCCAGCCACCATGGGCAGCCCCCACCAGGCCCCCACTCATGTCTCCCACCACCCCCACCCCCCAGCCACCATGGGCAGCCCCCACCAGGCCCCCACTCATGTCTCCCACCACCCCCACCCCCAGCATCCAGGGGCACCCTCCACCAGGCCCCCACTCATGTCTCCCACCACCCCCACCCCCCAGCAGTGCAGGGGCAGCACCATCAGGCCCCCACTCATGTCCAACTCATGTCTCCCACCACCCCCACCCCCCCCAGCCACCATGGGCATCCCCCACCAGGCCCCCACTCATGTCTCCCACCACCCCCACCCCCCAGCAGTGCAGAGGCAGCACCATCAGGCCCCACTCATGTCCAGCTCATGTCTCCCACCACCACCCCCCCAGCCACCATGGGTATCCCCCACAGGCCCCCACTCATGTCCCCCACCACCCCCACCCCCCCAGCAGTGTGGGGCACCCTCCACCAGGCCACCACCCATGTCTCCCCACCCCCACCCCCCAGCCACCATGGGCATCCCCCACCAGGCCCCCACTCATGTCTCCCACCACCCCCACCCCCCCAGCAGTGTGGGGCACTCTCCACCAGGCCACGACCCATGTCTCCCACCACCCCCACCCCCAGCCACCATGGGCAACCCCCACCACGCCCCCACTCATGTCTCCCACCACCCCCACCCCCAAGCAGTGTGGGGCATCCCCCACCAGGCCCCCACTCATGTCTCCCACCACCCCCACCCCCCAGCCACCATGGGCAGCCCCCACCAGGCCCCCACTCATGTCTCCACCACCCCCACCCCCCACCCACCATGGGCAGCCCCCACCAGGCCCCCACTCATGTCTCCCACACCCCCACCCCCCCAGCCACCATGGGCAGCCCCCACCAGGCCCCCACTCATGTCTCCCACCACCCCCACCCCCCAGCCACCATGGGCAGCCCCCACCAGGCCCCCACTCATGTCTCCCACCACCCCCCACCCCCCACCCCCCAGCATCCAGGGGCACCCTCCACCAGGCCCCCACTCATGTCTCCCACGACCCCCACCCCCCAGCAGTGCAGGGGCAGCACCATCAGGCCCCCACTCATGTCCAACTCATGTCTCCCACCACCCCCACCCCCCAGCCAACATGGGCATCCCCACCAGGCCCCCACTCATGTCTCCCACCACCCCCACCCCCCAGCAGTGTAGGGCACCCTCCACCAGGCCACCACTCATGTCTCCCCACCACCCCCACACCCCAGCCACCATGGGCAGCCCCCACCAGGCCCCCACTCATGTCTCCCACCACCCCCACCCCCCCAGCCCCATGGGCAGCCCCCACCAGGCCCCACTCATGTCTCCCACCACCCCCACCCCCCAGCATCCAGGGGCACCCTCCACCAGGCCCCCACTCATGTCTCCCACCACCCCCACCCCCCAGCCACCATGGGCATCCCCCACCAGGCCACCACCCATGTCTCCCACCCCCACCCCCCAGCCACCATGGGCAGCCCCCCACCAGGCCCCCACTCATGTCTCCTACCACCCCCACCCCCCAGCCACCATGGGCATCCCCCACCAGGCCACCACCCATGTCTCCCACCACCCCCACCCCCCCAGCCACCATGGGCAGCCCCCATCAGGCCCCCACTCATGTCTCCCACCACCCCACCCCCAGCAGTGCAGGGGCAGCACCACCAGGCCCCCACTCATGTCCAACTCATGTCTCCCACCACACCCACCCCCCCCAGCCACCATGGGCATAACCCACCAGGCCCCCACTCATGTCTCCCACCCCCCAGCAGTGCAGGGGCAGCACCACCAGGCCCCCACTTATGGCCCATATCACCCCCACCCCCCAGCCACCATGGGCATCCCCCACCAGGCCCCCACTCATGTATCCCACCCACCCCCAGCCACCATGGGCAGCCCCCACCAGGCCCCCACTCATGTCTCCCACCACCCCCACCCCCCAGCAGTGCAGGGCAGCACCACCAGGCCCCCACTCATGTCCAACTCATGTCTCCCACCACCCCCAGCCCCCAGCATCCAGGGGCACCCTCCACCAGGCCCCCACTCATGTCTCCCACCACCCCACCCCAAAGCCACCGTGGGCATCCCCCCACCAGGCCCCCACTCATGTCTCCCATCACCCCCACCCCCCCAGCCACCATGGGCAGCACCCACCAGGCCCCCACTCATGTCTCCCACCACCCCCACCCCCCAGCCACCATGGGCAGCCCCACCAGGCCCCCACTCATGTCTCCCACCACCCCACCCCCCAGCATCCAGGGGCACCCTCCACCAGGCCCCCACTCATGTCTCCCACCACCCCCACCCCCCAGCAGTGCAGGGGCAGCACCATCAGGCCCCCACTCATGTCCAACTCATGTCTCACCCCACCCCCCCAGCCACCATGGGCATCCCCCACCAGGCCCCCACTCATGTCCTCCCCACCACCCCCACCCCCCAGCAGTGCAGGGGCAGCACCATCAGGCCCCCACTCATGTCCAACTCATGTCTCCCACCACCCCCACCCCCCCCAGCCACCATGGGTATCCCCCACCAGGCACCCACTCATGTCTCCCACCACCCCACCCCCCCAGCAGTGTGGGGCACCCTCCACCAGGCCACCACCCATGTCTCCCACCACCCCCACCCCCCAGCCACCATGGGCATCCCCCACCAGGCCCCCACTCATGTCTCCCACCACCCCCACCCCCCAGCAGTGTGGGGCACCCTCCACCAGGCCACCACCCATGTCTCCCACCACCCCCAGCCACCATGGGCAGCCCCCACCAGGCCCCCACTTATGTCTCCCACCACCCCCACCCCCAAGCAGTGTGGGGCATCCCCCACCAGGCCCCCACTCATGTCTCCCACACCCCCACCCCCCAGCCACCATGGGCAGCCCCCACCAGGCCCCCACTCATGTCTCCCACCACCCCCACCCCCCAGCCACCATGGGCAGCCCCCACCAGGCCCCCACTCATGTCTCCCATCACTCCCACCCCCCCAGCCACCATGGGCAGCCCCCACCAGGCCCCCACTCATGTCTCCCACCACCCCCACCCCCCAGCCACCATGGGCAGCCCCCACCAGGCCCCCACTCATGTCTCCCACCACCCCCATCCCCCAGCATCCAGGGCCCCCTCCACCAGGCCCCCACTCATGTCTCCCACCACCGCCACCCCCAGCAGTGCAGGGGCAGCACCATCAGGCCCCCACTCATGTCCAACTCATGTCTCCCACCACCCCCACCCCCCCAGCCACCATGGGCATCCCCCACCAGGCCCCCACTCATGTCTCCCACCACCCCCACCCCCCAGCAGTGTAGGTCACCCTCCACCAGGCCACCACCCATGTCTCCCACCACCCCCACCCCCCAGCCACCATGGGCATCCCCCACCAGGCCCCCACTCATGTCTCCCACCACCCCCACCCCCCAGCAGTGTAGGACACCCTCCACCAGGTCACCACCCATGTCTCCCACCACCCCCAACCCCAGCCACCATGGGCAGCCCCCACCAGGCCCCCACTCATGTCTCCCACCACCCCCACCCCAACCAGCCACCATGGGTAGCCCCCACCAGGCGCCCACTCATGTCTCCCACCACCCCCACCCCCCAGCATCCAGGGGCACCCTCCACCAGGCCCCCACTCATGTCTCCCACCACCCCCACCCCCCAGCAGTGCAGGGGCAGCACCACCAGGCCCCCACTCATGTCCAACTCATGTTTCCCACCACCCCCACCCCCCCAGCATCCAGTGGCACCCTCCACCAGGCCCCCACTCTACAATGGCAATGAAAAAAAGATAAGCTGCATGTCCGTCCAAAAAAATCAAAACTACAAATCCAAATCCAAAAAAAGTTGTTCAAAGTCACATTAAAATAAAATCAATCCGAGAGAGAAAAATAAATGCAAAGACCATTGCTCCATGGAGAATAAATCAAAAATAAAAAAATAAAACAATCCAATGAAGAACTATGTACAAAACATCCAAGGGTCCATGAGCACAACTGAACAAAGGAAACCTACAAAAAACCCTAACTAAAATCCAACTATATACAAAAAGTGGAGCAGTGTCCGTCGACTCCAAATCATAAGAAGAAACAAAGGAAACCTAAAACTAAAGAACTATATACAAAGGCGGCGGGCAAGTCCAGCGGCTCACTCCGTGGTGTTCCGGGCCAGGGCATCATCAAACTCCTCGTCTATGTCCGGAGGCGGTCCTGTTCCATGGCCCCGAGGGTCCGCAGGGACGATGCCATCTTCTCCTCCAACCCCCTGCGGATTGCCTCGAGGCACTCGGCCCGCTTCAGGGGCCTTCCGCATGGAGTTCTCCACCCTGACCATCGTGAGCCGTGCCTCTTCCGCCCGCCGCCGCTCCGCACCTATCTGCTGGCCCAACCGCAGCCACACGGAAGACACTTCCTGTCCTGGGTCCTCCTGCCCTCCGGCCGATGCCTGCCCCTCCGATGTTGATGGCCCCGAGCCATGATGCCTCCCACGTTGACTCTGCTGCTGCCTCCGACGCAACTGCCTCTGCCAGCACAACGGCATCCAGGCTGATGGAATCCACCGACGCCGTCATGCACGTGCCCTGCCTGATGAAGCCGGCACATCCTCCATCTGCTGGGGTACAGTTGCTGTGGTGTCCACCCCTGCTGGACCTCTGACTCCCGACTGTGGCAGGGATGGGATCCCCATCGAGCTGGCTGAATTGGTCAGGGCAGGTCCACAGGGGGCCCTGGTGGCATCTGGGCCAGAAGACGGCAAGGAGAACGACCGGCGTATAGCCTCCACAGAGGAGGAGAGGGCCGCCAGATTGGCCGACACATGCAGGAAACCCCCGAACATGGAAGATCCCAATTGGGCCACGTCGGCACGGTGCTCTTCGTGATGATGTGCGTGCTCCTCCCGGGAAGCACGCACGTCATCACGAATTGCACCCGCGCGCATCGTGACCCCAATCAGGACCTTCTCCATACGGACACGAGTCCCCTCGTCCGCAGGTGGAGGGGAGTCAGGTGACATGGACATCCCTTCTACCTGCGGACGGGCCTGGGACGGGGCATCCCTGCTGGTGCATGGTGGTGCACTCACAGGGTCAGGGACAGCGACATGCACAGGCCCCTCCACGGTGGCCTGTGCTGCCTCCTGCCCCTGCCCCTGGACTGCCACCACTTGCACCAGCAGGGATGCCCCCACCAGGCCCCATGTGTGCCTCAGTGGCGGCCTCCTCCTCCTCTGTGGAAACAACCAACCTGGATGGCTCCTCACCGTCTTCCGCTGTAGCAGGCCCCTGTGGGGGCTCACCCACCCCTTCCGCTGCAGCCAGGGGGCATCCCCGCCGCCTTGCTAAACAGCGCCGTCTCCGCCCTCTTCTTCACTAGCCGCTGCGTAGAGGGAGACATAGAACACAAGCATCAGGGTACTGTTCAATGGTCCCCTAGACAGGAAGCAATAGCAGATTAGTACCACTGTCAAAGTACACTTCCATCATGTCCCTCCACAACACATGGGTCAGTCCAGGCAAAACACACACAGTAACAGGCATGGTGCATGCCATGGACATTTCCATACATGTCCAATGGACTCTTGAAACATACAATGATATGGAACTCACATGCATCATGGGTCATGCCTATCACATGCACACACTTCACCTCAGTCACATCCATCTGGCCTCATACACCCCAAACACAGCGGATACAAGGGTAACTAGGCTGCATCAGTGAATCTATGCATTGTCACACACATGTGTCATGCATCCATGGCATTCACAAGTCACAGACACGCAGGTCAGGCACACAGACATGGCTACCATATATGTACCTGGCATCAGCACCCATCCCTCACCCCCACCCATGTCCAGGAACAGAGACTGGCATGCTCTCATGTGTAAAATCTGCATAGGGCTCCCCATGTGGCATTTAAACACATGCAACAACCATGTGGTTCACACATCACTGGTCGCACATGCATTACCATGATGTCCCTGCACACATACATGCATACATGGCCTATGTCACACATACAGGCAAGTATCAGACAACCATCACACCGCAACATGCCCTGTCTCACACAGCAATGCTTGAACACTTACCGCTCAACTCCAGACGGGTCTCCCTCTCAAGGATCTGGGCGTGGAGCGCTGGGCGTACGCGTTCCAGGACCCTCATCTGGATGGAACTCATGCGGCCCCGGCCCCCCTCCACGAGGCGCCGGGCCTTCACGAGGGTCCTGGACCTCAAGTCCACCCAGCGCTTCTAGATCTTCTGGACGTCGCAGGTTGCCACCCCCTCCGCGTTGATGGCAACCACACAGTCGGCCCAGATCCTCTCCCGTCCTTCCTTGCTGGTGCGGGACGATCCAAAGAGGGCATCATACTGCCCCAGGACATGCTCCACCAGGACACCAACTTCGGTGGCAGTGAAGCTGGTGCCCCTCTGCCCCTCTGGCCTGGGGTTGCCACTGGTGCCAGATGTGGAAGTGCCCGACATGGCAACCCCAGAGGCAGGAGTGGGTGGGCAACTGGGTCCTGGGGCTGGGCTGTGGAGCGATGTTATCCCAGTCGGGAGTCTTCAGTTCCAGCAGGGGTGGACACAGCAACTGGACCCCTGCAGATGGCTGATGTGCAGGCACCAAATGGCAGGGCACGGTGGCAGCAGGCAGGCAAGCAGGCAGGCAGGCAGCAGCAGCAGATGGCACGTGGGAGGCTGCTCGGGGCACTGGGTGGGCAGTAATTCCCCAAAAAAGGGAGATGACGTGCACGCAACCCCTCCTAGACCACGTGTGGGGGGAAAAAAAAACCTGCACTACGCTGTGGCACCCAGTAACACAAGAATGAACGTATGCGTGTCACACGCAGCCTAGAATGACCTCTGAAGGGGTAGGCTACACACGGGGCAAGCACAGATGTTAGATACGTGCGTGACTCACCGTCTGCCAGGAAAAAGAGCGTGAAAAAGAAGTGCGTTTGGTTGGCAACACCCCCGCCAAAAGAAGATTTGTACGCTGTCTGAGGAGACAGGACAACAGTAGAAGGGAACACTGTTTGAGGGAACAGGCCCAGGAAAACCAGAAAAAGAGAAAAAAGAGAAAAAGCTGTCAGAGGTAACAGGGAGTACGAACTTGAAACGCCGTGAAGTAAATTGCGTGTGAAACGACAAGAAGTACAGAATTCACCCACTCGCTCTCCACGAAAAGCACGTACAAGGAAATGGTGTTCTACACGTACCTTTTATGCAGGCCACACGTCCAGCGTCACTTCCGCGTGTACGCGCTAGGGCCATTCCCACCAATTACAGCTTTGTCACTTCCGCGTGTACCCGCTGTATCCACCAATTACACGCTTTGTCACTTCCGCAGGTATGCGCTATTTCCACCAATTACACGCTTTGTCGCTTCCGCGTGTATGCGCTTTTTCCACCATTTACACGCTTTGTCACTTCCGCGTGTACGCGCTATTTCCACCAATTACACGCTTTGACACTGGGACGTGTCTTTCATTTTTTTAACATGCAACATTTCAAACGTGTGCCATATTCAACGTGCACGTGACTTCATAGACCTGCATACGCTGGTGGCCTTTGGGCCAATGAATGTACTGACGTGTGCTGACGCGCTTACGCGCTAAGGGCCTTTCCTCAAATTACACGCAGACGTGCAGGATTTTCACGTGCAAAATCACTCCGTATCAAGCTGGTCACGCGTTCACACATGGAAGACCACGCTCCTGCCCAGAAGGCCGAATTACTGCTCCCCCAGAGCCCTGAGCACGCTCCCACTTGCCATCTGCTGCTGCCTGACTGCCTGCTGCCCGCGTGCCCTGCCATTTGCTGCCTGCACATCAGCCAGGGGTGCTGTTGCTGTGACCACCCCTGCTGGGACCGAAGACTCCTGACTGCTTTTCCATCGCCCCACAGCCCAGCCCCAGGACTCAGTTGCCCACCCACTCCTGCCTCTGGGGTTGCCATGTCAAGCACTGCAACATCTGGCACCAGTGGCAACCCCCGGCCAAGGAGGCAGAGGGGCACCAGCTTCACTGCCACCGAAGTTGGTGTCCTGGTGGAGCATGTCCTGGGGCAGTATGAAGCCCTCTTCGGAAGGTTGTGTGCCGACAAGGAAGGACGGACTCGGATCTGGATGGACATCGTGACTGCCATCAACGCGGAGGAGGTGGCAGTCCGCGACTACGAACGTGTCAGGAAGCGCTGGGAGGACTTCAGGTTCAGGACCCTCAACAAGGCCCGGCGCCTCCTGAGGGCAGCGGATGCTAAGGGGCGCCGGGGCCACTTGTCGGAAGATCAGATGAGGGTCCTGGAACGCATATCCCCAGCGCTCCACATCCAGGTCCTTGAGAGGCAGACCCGTCTGGAGTCGAGCGGTAAGTGTACATGCATACTGATTGTAAGCTGTGCGTGTGGTGTGCCAGGAGTGTGCAGATTGAACATGTATTTTTATGTGGGCAAGTAGGGGGGGTGTACAGGGCCGTGAGGGTGACACATGCGAGGGGTCTCATGTGTGACACATGGATGGTGCTTGTGTGTGTGGGCTTGCATGGCACAGGATGTGGAGGAATGATTGTCAGGTGTGACATGGATGTCGATCGGAACACTGCGACAGTTGGCGGAGGTGTACACATGCATGCAAGTTTGGTGGTGTGTGTGCATGTGTAGTTTACTCTCTATGTTGCATGTGATGTGTGGATGACCTTTGGCTGCTCATGCTGTTGTATGTGAATGGATGGTGCTGGCTGTTGCAATATGCCTGTGGTATGGCTCATGTGTGCAAGTTGAAATGGCATGTGTGTTGGGTATTGTGATGCCATGTCTGAGGTTTACCAATGCCACTCATGTATGACTGTCATGTGTGTATGAGTCCATTGGACAGTGCCCTGATGCCTGTGTTTTCTTTCTCCCTGTCTGCAGCGTCAACTGATGAAGAGGGCGGAGAAGGTGCTGTCGAGCACAGGTTCTGATCTCGTCGGGGAGTGAGGAGTCCGGTGCCGTGTCCCAGGCCGCAGCTGCCGAGGGGAGGTCCAAGAGGTGGAGGTTGGAGTTGGACTCCTCGGCAGCAGAAGGGGCAGCTGGGACCCCACAGGGCCCAACGGAGGAAGATGGCACGGAGTCATCCAGGTTGGTGGTGGGTTTGGAGGAGGAGGAGGCCGTGCAAGCGACAGAGGCGGGGTCTGGAGGTGGGGATTCCACTGGTGCTAGTGGTGCAGTGCAGGATCTGGGACAGGAGGCAGCACAGGCCACCGCGGAGGTGCCTGTGTGCAATCCTGTCCCTGCTCCTGTCACTGCATCATCTTGCACCAGCGGGGATGCCTAGCTCCAGACCCGTTCTCAGGGAGGGGATTGACTTACAACACCTGGCCTTCCTCTCCCTGCGGATGTGGCTATCCTGCACCAGGTTGAGCCTGTCCAGGGTGGGGTGGCGTTGCGTCAACGGGCCATGCGAGCTGACCTGCAGTCTTTTCATGATGAGTCTGCAGGTCTTCTTGCATGGCTCGTTGACTGCGTTGACCCACTGGGACAGCTCACCAGGGCTGGATTCCTCCGTTTCCTGGACCTTGTTACGACCCCCTCCTCCACGGAACCCCCTATGCCCCAGTCGTCCTCCATGCCATCTTCCCACCCATGTGTCACCTGGGTGCCCTGTGGAGCTGCCTCCGACCGTGCGGCCAGGCTGGTGGACAACAGATCCCTGCCACAGTCGGGAGTCGGACGTCCAGCAGGGGTGGCCACATCAACGACTGCACCCCAACTGGAGGAGGATGTGCAGGCACCATCGGACAGGGCACATGGACCGCAGCAGCAGCAGGAGGCTGTAGGTGGGAGCCACGATAGCTCGGGGCCTTCAACATCGGAGGGGCAGGCTTCGGCCGGAGGGCAGGAGGACCCTTGACGGGAAGTGTCTTCCGTGTGGCAGCGGTTGGGCCAGCAGATAGGTGCGGAGCGGCGGCGGGCGGAAGAGGTGCGGCTCACGATGGTCAGGGCGGGGAACTCCATGCGGAGGGCCCTGAGGCGGGCCGAGTGCCTCGAGGCAATCCGCAGGGATTTGGGGGTGAACATGTCGGCCTCCCTGCGGACCCTCGGGGCCATGGAACAGGACCGCCTCCGGGACATAGACGAGGAGTTCGATGACGCCCTGGCCCGGAACACCACTAAGTGAGCCGCTGGACTGGCCCGCCGCCTTTGTATATAGTTATTTAGTGATAGGTTTCCTTTATAGTTTATTTTTATTTGGAGTCGACGGACACTGCTCCACCTTTTGTATATATTTCCATTTTGATAGGTTTTTTGGTAGGTTTCATTTCTTCTGTTGGGATGATGTACATAGTTGGACTTTGGATTTGGATATTTTTTTTACTATGGATATTTTTTTCCATGGCGCAATGGTTTTCATTTTCTTTTTTCCCTTCATTTCCTTTTTATGGACTTGAACTTGGGAAGAAATTTTTTAGGATTATCATTTATTGATTTTAATTTGAAAAGGGACAGGCAGCTTGATTTTGTTTTTTTTTTACTTGTGTATTTTGTTTCATTTTGATTGCCATTACTGTTGTTATTAATACATTATTTGGATTTTTTCATTCTTCAATGTGTGGTTTCATCTCATTGTTTTCATGCATGTCATGATATGGGTTTTCAGGTTCACTTGCAACCATTGTGTGTGTGTCAGACACATGTGTTGATTTACATTGTTTCCATTGGAGTAGTATCATGGGTGCGTGTAATACTTGGTTGTGTCTTTGGGCTGTGGTGGCTGGCCATGAGGCCCATGCTTGAGGATTGCCAGGGCCTGTGGGCAGGGGGACATGGGTGGGAGCCTGGTGGAGGGTGCTCCTCAGTGCTAGGGGGTGGGGTGGGTGGGAGACATGGGTGGGGGCCTGGTGGGGGCTGCCCATGGTGGCTGGGGGGTGGGGGTGGTGGGAGACATGAGTGGGGGCCTGGTGGAGGCTGCCCCTGCACTGCTGGGGGGTGGGGGTGGTGGGAGACATGAGTGGGGGCCTGGTGGAGGCTGCTCATGGTGGCTGGGGGGTGGGGGTGATAGGGGACATGAGTGGGGGCCTGGTGGAGGCTGCCCCTGTACTGCTGGGGGGTGGGGGTGGTGGTAGACATGGGTGGGGGCCTGGTGGAGGGTGCCCCACAGTGCTGGGGGGTGGGGTGGGTGGGAGACATGAGTGGGGGCCTGGTGGAGGGTGCCCCTCAGTGCTGGGGGGGTGGGGGGTGGGAGACATGAGTGGGGGCCTGGTGGAGGCTGCCCCTGCACTGCTGGGGGGTGGGGGTGCAAGGGGACATGAGTGGGGGCCTGGTGGAGGCTGCCCATGGTGGCTGAGGGGTGGGGGTGATAGGGGACATGAGTGGGGGCCTGGTGGAGGCTGCCCCTGCACTGCTGGGGGGTGGGGGTGGTGGGAGACATGAGTGGGTGCCTGGTGGAGGCTGCCCCTGCACTGCTGGGGGGTGGGGGTGGTGGGAGACATGAGTGGGGGCCTGGTGGAGGCTGCTCATGGTGGCTGGGGGGTGGGGGTGATAGGGGACATGAGTGGGGGCCTGGTGGAGGCTGCCCCTGTACTGCTGGGGGGTGGGGGTGGTGGTAGACATGGGTGGGGGCCTGGTGGAGGGTGCCCCACAGTGCTGGGAGGGTGGGGGGTGGGAGACATGAGTGGGGGCCTGGTGGAGGCTGCCCCTGCACTGCTGGGGGGTGGGGGTGCAAGGGGACATGAGTGGGGGCCTGGTGGAGGCTGCCCATGGTGGATGAGGGGTGGGGGTGATAGGGGACATGCGTGGGGGCCTGGTGGAGGCTGCCCCTGCACTGCTGGGGGGTGGGGGTGGTGGGAGACATGAGTGGGTGCCTGGTGGAGGCTGCCCCTGGTGGCTGGGGGGTGGGGGTGGTGGTAGACATGAGTGGGGGCCTGGTGGAGGCTACCCCTGCACTGCTGGGGGTGGGGGTGGTGGGAGACATGAGTGGGGGCCTGGTGGAGGCTGCCCCTGCACTGCTGAGGGGTGGGGGTGGTGGGAGACATGGGTGTGGGCCTGGTGGGGGCTGCCCCTGCACTGCTGGGGGGTGGGGGTGATAGGGGACATGAGTGGGGGCCTGGTGGAGGGTGCCCCTCAGTGCTGGGGGTGGGGTGGGTGGGAGACATGAGTGGGGGCCTGGTGGAGGGTGCCCCTCAGTGCTGGGGGGTGGGGGGTGGGAGACCTGAGTGGGGGCCTGGTGGAGGCTGCCCCTGCACTGCTGGGGGTGGGGGTGATAGGGGACATGAGTGGGGGCCTGGTGGAGGGTGCCCCTCCGTGCTGGGTGGTGGGGGTGATAGGGGACATGAGTGGGGGCCTGGTGGAGGCTGCCCATGGTGGCTGGGGGGTGGGGGTGGTGGGAGACATGAGTGGGGGCCTGGTGGAGGCTGCCCCTGCACTGCTGGGGGGTGGGGGTGGTGGGAGACATGAGTGGGTGCCTGGTGGAGGCTGCCCCTGGTGACTGGGGGGTGGGGGTGATAGGGGACATGAGTGGAGGCCTGGTGGAGGGTGCCCCATGACTGCTGGGGGGTGGGGGTGCAAGGGGACATGAGTGGGGGCCTGGTGGAGGCTGCCCCTGCACTGCTGGGGGGTGGGGGTGCAAGGGGACATGAGTGGAGGCCTGGTGGAGGCTGCCCATGGTGGCTGGAGGGTGGGGGTGATAGGGGACATGAGTGGGGGCCTGGTGGAGGCTGCCCCTGCACTGCTGGGGGTGGGGGTGGTGGGAGACATGAGTGGGTGCCTGGTGGAGGCTGCCCATGGTGGCTGGGGGGTGGGGGTGGTGGGAGACATGAGTGGGGGCCTGGTGGTGGCTGCCCCTGCACTACAGGGGGGTGGGGGTGGTGGGAGACATGAATGGGGGCCTGGTGGAGGCTGCCCCTGCACTGCTGGGGGGTGGGGGTGGTGGGAGACATGGGTGGGGGCCTGGTGGAGGCTGCCCCTGCACTGCTGGGGGGTGGGGGTGATAGAGGACATGAGTGGGGGCCTGGTGGAGGGTGCCCCTCAGTGCTGGGGGGTGGGGTGGGTGGGAGACATGAGTGGGGGCCTGGTGGAGGGTGCCCCTCAGTGCTGGGGGGGGGTGGGAGGTGGGAGACATGAGTGGGGGCCTGGTGGAGGCTGCCCCTGCACTGCTGGGGGGTGGGGGTGGTGGGAGACATGAGTGGGGGCCTGGTGGGGGATGCCCATGGTGGCTGGGAGGTGGGGGTGGTGGGAGACATGGGTGGGGGCCTGGTGGAGGGTGCCCCACAGTGCTGGGGGTTGGGGTGGGTGGGAGACATGAGTGGGGGCCTGGTGGAAGGTGCCCCTCAGTGCTGGGGGGTGGGGGGTGGGAGACATGAGTGGGGGCCTGGTTGAGGGTGCCCCTCAGTGCTGGGGGGTGGGGGTGGGAGACATGAGTGGGGGCCTGGTGGAGGCTGCCCCTGCACTGCTGGGGGGTGGGACATGAGTGGGGGCCTGGTGGAGGCTGCCCCTGCACTGCTGGGGGGTGGGGGTGGTGATAGACATGGGTGGGAGTCTGGTGGAGGCTGCCCATGGTGGCTGGGGGGTGGGGGTGGTGGGAGACATGAGTGGGGGCCTGGTGGAGGCTGCCCCTGCACTGCTGGGGGGTGGGGGTGATAGGGGACATGAGTGGGTGCCTGGTGGAGGCTGCCCCTGGTGGCTGGGGGGTGGGGGTGATAGGGGACATGAGTGGGGGCCTGGTGGAGGGTGCCTCATGACTGCTGGGGGGTGGGCGTGCAAGAGGACATGAGTGGGGGCCTGGTGGTGGCTGCCCCATGACTGCTGGGGGGTGGGGGTGCAAGGGGACATGAGTGGGGGCCTGGTGGAGGCTGCCCATGGTGGCTGGGGGGTGGGGGTGATAGGGGACATGAGTGGGGGCCTGTTGGAGGCTGCCCCTGCACTGCTGGGGGGTGGGGGTGGTGGTAGACATGGGTGGGGGCCTGGTGGAGGGTGCCCCACAGTGCTGGGGGGTGGGGTGGGTGGAAGACATGAGTGGGGGCCTGGTGGAGGCTGCCCCTGCACTGCTGGGGGGTGGGGGTGGTGGGAGACATGAGTGGGGGCCTGGTGGAGGCTGCCCCTGCACTGCTGGGGGGTGGGGGGGTGGGAGACATGGGTGGGGGCCTGGTGGAGGCTGCCCATGGTGGCTGGGGGGTGGGGGTGATAGGGGACATGATTGGGGGCCTGGTGGAGGCTGCCCCTGCACTGCTGGGGGGTGGGGGTGGTGGGAGACATGAGTGGGGGCCTGGTGGAGGCTGCCCCTGTACTGCTGGGGGTGGGGGTGGTGGTAGACATGGGTGGGGGCCTGGTGGAGGGTGCTCCACAGTTCTGCTGGGTGGGGTGGGTGGGAGACATGAGTGGGGGCCTGGTGGAGGGTGCCCCTCAGTGCTGGGGGGGTGGGGGGTGGGAGACATGAGTGGGGACCTGGTGAAGGCTGCCCCTGCACTGCTGGGGGGTGGGGGTGCCAGGGGACATGAGTGGGGGCCTGGTGGAGGCTGCCCATGGTGGCTGGGGGGTGGGGGTGATAGGGGACATGAGTGGGGGCCTGGTGGAGGCTGCCCCTGCACTGCTGGGGGGTGGGGGTGGTGGTAGACATAAGTGGGGGCCTTGTGGAGGGTGCCCCACAGTGCTGGGGGGTGGTGTGGATGGGAGACATGGGTGGGGGCCTGGTGGAGGGTGCCCCTGCACTGCTGGGGGGTGGTGGGAGACATGAGTTTGGGCCTGGTGGAGGCTGCCCCTGCACTGCTGGGGGGTGGGGGTGATAGGGGACATGAGTGGGGGCCTGGTGGAGGGTTCCCCTCAGTGCTGGGGGGTGGGGTGGGTGGGAGACATGAGTGGGGGCCTGGTGGAGGGTGAACCTCAGTGCTGGGGGGGTGGGGGGTGGGAGACATGAGTTGGGGCCTGGTGGAGGCTGCCCCTGCACTGCTGGGGGGTGGGGGTGGTGGGAGACATGAGTGGGGGCCTGGTGGGGGATGCCCATGGTGGCTGGGGGGTGGTGGGAGACATGGGTGGGGGCCTGGTGGAGGGTGCCCCACAGTGCTGCGGGGTGGGGTGGGTGAGAGACATGAGTGGGGGCCTGGTGGAGGGTGCCCCTCAGTGCTGGGGAGGGTGGGGGGTGGGCGACATGAGTGGGGGCCTGGTGGAGGCTGCCCCTGCACTGCTGGGGGTGGGGGTTGTGGTAGACATGGGTGGGAGCCTGGTGGAGGCTGCCCATGCTGGCTGGGGGGTGGGGGTGGTGGGAGACATGAGTGGGGGCCTGGTGGAGGGTGCCCCATGACTGCTGGGGGGTCGGGGTGCAAGGGGACATGAGTGGGGGCCTTGTGGAGGCTGCCCCATGACTGCTGGGGGGTGGGAGTGCAAGGGGACATGAGTGGGGGCCTGGTGGAGGCTGCCCCATGACTGCAGGGGGGTGGGGGTACAAGGGGACATGAGTGGGGGCCTGGTGGAGGCTGCCCATGGTGGCTGGGGGTGGGGGTGATAGGGGACCTGAGTGGGGGCCTGGTGGGGGCTGACCCTGCACTGCTGGGGGGTGGGGGTGGTGGTAGACATGGGTGGAGGCCTGGTGGAGGGTGCCCCACAGTGCTGGGGGGTGGGGTGGGTGGGAGACATGAGTGGGGGCCTGGTGGAGGGTGCCCCTCAGTGCTGGGGGGGGGTGGGGGTGGGAGACATGAGTGGCGGCCTGGTGGAGGGTGCCCCTCAGTGCTGGGAGGGGTGGGGGGTGGGAGACATGAGTGGGGGCCTGGTGGAGGCTGCCCCTGCACTGCTGGGGGGTGGGGGTGGTGGGAGACATGAGTGGGGGCCTGGTGGAGGCTGCCCCTGCACTGCTGGGGGGGTGGGGGTGGTGGGAGACATGGGTGGGGGCCTGGTGGAGGCTGCCCATGGTGGCTGGGGGGTGGGGTGGTGGGAGACATGAGTGGGGGCCTGGTGGAGGCTGCCCCTGCACTGCTGGGGGGTGGAGGTGGTGGGAGACATGAGTGGGGGCCTGGTGGAGGCTGCCCCTGCACTGCTGGGGGGTGGTGGGAGACATGGGTGGGGGCCTGGTGGAGGCTGCCCATGGTGGCTGGGGGGTGGGGGTGGTGGGAGACATGAGTGGGGGCCTGGTGGAGGCTGCCCCTGCACTGCTGGGGGGTGGGGGTGGTGGGAGACATGAGTGGGAGCCTGGTGGAGGCTGCCCCTGCACTGCTGGGGGGTGGGGGTGGTGGGAGACAAGAGTGGGGCCCTGGTGGAGGCTGCCCATGGTGGCTGGGGGGTGGGGTGGGTGGGAGACATGAGTGGGGGCCTGGTGGAGGGTGCCCCTCAGTGCTGGGGCGGTGGGGGTGGGAGACATGAGTGGGGGCCTGGTGGAGGGTGCCCCTTAGTGCTGTGGGGGGTGGGGGGTGGGAGACATGAGTGGGGGCCTGGTGGAGGCTGCCCCTGCACTGCTGGGGGGTGGGGGTGGTGGGAGACATGAGTGGGGGCCTGGTGGAGGCTGCCCCTGGTGGCTGGGGGGTGGGGGGGTGGGAGACATGAGTGGGGGCCTGGTGGAGGCTGCCCATGGTGGCTGGGGGGTGGGGATGATAGGGGACATGAGTGGGGGCCTGGTGGAGGCTGCCCCTGCACTGCTGGGGGTGGGGGTGGTGGTAGACATGGGTGGGGGCCTGGTGGAGGGTGCCCCACAGTGCTGGGGGGTGGGGTGGGTGGGAGACATGGGTGGGGGCCTGGTGGAGGGTGCCCCTGCACTGCTGGGGGGTGGGGGTGGTGGGAGACATGAGTGGGGGCCTGGTGGAGGCTGCCCATGGTGGCTGGGGGGTGGGGGTGATAGGGGACATGAGTGGGGGCCTGGTGGAGGCTGCCCCTGCACTGCTAGGGGGTGGGGGTGGTGGTAGACATGGGTGGGGGCCTGGTGGAGGGTGCTCCACAGTGCGGTGGGGTGGGGTGGGTGGCAGACATGAGTGGGGGCCTGGTGGAGGGTGCCCATCAGTGCTGGGGGGTGGGAGACATGAGTGGGGGCCTGGTGGAGGCTGCCCCTGCACTGCTGGGGGGTGGGGGTGATAGGGGACATGAGTGGGGGCCTGGTGGAGGGTGCCCCTCAGTGCTGGGGGGTGGGGGTGATAGGGGACACGAGTGGGTGCCTAGTGGAGGCTGCCCCTGGTGGCTGGGGGGTGGGGGTGATAGGGGACATGAGTGGGGGCCTGGTGGAGAGTGCCCCATGACTGCTGGGGTGTGGGGGTGCAAGGGGACATAAGTGGGGGCCTGGTGGAGGCTGCCCCATGACTGCTGGGGGGTGGGGGTGCAAGGGGACATGAGTGGGGGCCTGGTGGACGCTGCCCATGGTGGCTGGGGGGTGGGGGTGATAGGGGACATGATTGGGGGCCTGGTGGAGGCTGCCCCTGCACTGCTGGGGGGTGGTGGTGATAGGGGACATGAGTGGGTGCCTGGTGGAGGCTGCCCCTGGTGGCTGCGGGGTGGGGGTGATAGGGGACATGAGTGGGGGCCTGGTGGAGGGTGCCCCATGACTGCTGGGGGGTGGGGGTGCAAGGGGACATGAGTGGGGGTCTGGTGGAGGCTGCCTCATGACTGCTGGGGGGTGGGGGTGCAAGGGGACATGAGTGGGGGCCTGGTGGAGGGTGGCCCACAGTGCTGGGGGGTGGGGGTGCTGGGGGACATGAGCAGGTGAGCAGGGTAGTCCCCTGTTTTGTGGGCTGCCTGCAGGGGCCGTGGAGGGTGTACAGGGAACACCTGTGAGGACCCACCCAGCCTAATCGCGTGTGTAACTTCCCGCGCACCCCTGTAATACACGTACCCAGCCAAATCGCGTGTGATAATTCCCGCGCACCCCTGTAATACACGTACCCGGCCAAATCGCGTGTGATAATTCCCGCGCACCCCTGTAATACACGTACCCAGCCAAATCGCGTGTAAAACTTCCCGCGTACCCCTGTAATACACGTACCCAGCCAAATCGCGTGTGATAATTCCCGCGTACCCCTGTAATACACGTACCCTGGCTAATCGCGTGTAAAACTTCACGCGTACCCCTGTAATACACGTACCCTGGCCAATCGTGTGTAAAACTTCCCGCGTACCCCTGTAATACACGTACCCTGGCTAATCACGTGTAAAACTTCCCGCGTACCTCTGATATAAACGTTACCCGCTTTGCGTTCCTTGTTTGCCAGCCCTGTAAACTGGTCCAGGGTTAGCGCAGCCCTTTGCGATGATTTAGCGATTTTGATGGCTTTTCCTTGCGCAAGGGCGTTCTTGGGGGCGTTACTGGCGCTGCTGCAGGGTCGCTGCGATACTCAACGCAACGGCTGGTTTGGGAGCCTAAAATCCATGAATACGCTGTGCGCGGAAATCGGTTTTAGCGCACGCGCCTGGTGCAGACAATTGCACGCGGACACTCTGCGCCAGCCGCTTGCCACACTTTTCTGCGAAATTCTATGAATTCCCCTGTCAGTGGTTAAATGCATGATCAGAAATGTTGGCCATCCGACTTGGTTTGTGACTTTAAGTTGTGCTGAGTATGGTTGGGATGATCTTGCAGAGTGGTTTCATGAAAGTAATCCACAGCAAGAAGACATAGAACACATGATACGTGACACCATGGGCCTCATTCCGAGGCTGGCGGTAAGGGTTAACGGTCACCGTTAATGGCAACGGTGACCGTTAACACTTACCACCATATTCCGAGTTCCCTTTTGCGGGTTGGCATTTAACGCCTGCTTTTAGCAGGCGTTAAAAATCCAACCCGCAAAGGGACCTTGGAGTAAATTACGGCACCGTAATTTACGGTGCCGTAATTTAATCCTTCCCCATTCCCATTGAGCCCTATGGGTGCAGGAATGGGGATGGGGAACCGGTATGGTGAATGGGGAATTACCGGTCCCTCCAACCTTGGAATGGACCGGTAATTACTCCATTCACCATGCCGGATTTCCATGGAGTAAATAGCTCCATGGTTGCTTACCATGGTGCTATTTACTCCATGGATAGCGCCAGCCTCGGAATGAGGCCCCATGTATTCTATGGACCCTGTAAGTGTATTGTGATTCTTCCATCACCGATTTTCAGCCATGTTCCACTTCATATATAATAAAGAAAATGGCCACTAGGTACTGTGGAACAATTATTTTGGAGGAAAGAGTACCAGCCACGTGGGGCTCAACATATACATATGCTGTTGTGGATTAAATATGCACATTGGTTTGGTAAAGATAGTGATGACTGTTTGATGGAGTTTATAGAAACAGGTGTTACTTGTTCCATCCCTGCTCAGCATGTTAATGCTGATCTCCAGAACAAGGTGGAAAAGTTTCAAAGGCACTCATGTGGGAAGTACTATGAGAGAAAATATTAAAGCAAACACTAGCACTACACTCAGTGCAGATTTGGCTTTCCAAGGCCTGTGACACCAGTTTTTTGAGAAAATAGTCTTATGGCATCTGTTTGACTTCATGTTACTGGTAAGTTACTGAGGAATATGTATCATTTAAAAGGAGACTAGCTTTTGTACCCGCCTGTTTCCGTGTCTCATGTTCCCTGGAGTATGTGGCTCTTGTCCTCTTGTCGGCAAGTCTTGCTTCACTTTGCTCTGGTGTCTCATGTGCCCTGGAGGATGTTGCTCTTGTCCTCATGTCAGCAAGACTTGCTTCAGCTTGCTCTGGCATCTCATTTGCCCTGGAGAAAGTTGCGCTTGTTCTCTGGTTGGCAAGGACTGGCTTGGCAGGCGTACCGGAACCCGTGAGCAGAGCATATCAGATGCACCGGCACCATTCACGAATGGTGCCAGTGCATCCGGCTTTCCCATTCCCATTCCCATGGGAATGGGGAAGAATATTTTCCGGCACCCGCGAATGGGCAATTACCGGGTCCGGCGGGGCCGTAATGACCCGGTAATTGCCCATTCGCGGGTACCTGAATTTTTCACAAGTTTGGCGGCAGCCTGCCAGTTTTACAACAATTATTGTAATTAAATTAAACAAAGGAAAACAGCCTGCTTTAAGTAATAGTTGGTGGATACTCTAAAGAACTTTTATTTCAAGAGTGGTAGTTTCTACAAAAATCCATGAATGCTATCTTCTACTTCTGTTTGTGTAAAACATTGTATATTATAATATGTTCAAGTGAAGGGTATAAATACTGGGTTACATAAGTAGTTCCATGTACATTACTTTAAGTGCTAGGGAGTGTATATGTTGATAATTGTTTACATCTGAAACAAGTAAACAGTAGGATGTAGATGCAAAATAAAGAAAAGTACAGAGTTTTGAAAAGAAATGGGATCTGCCCACGAATTTGAATTTTATGGGAGGATTTATGTATATTGCATTTTACTTATTGTATTTGCAGATGACCAAAATAAGGATGCACTCAAACCTCACAAGAATTAGTATAATTAAATTTAAAAGGGAAAACACCCTACTTGATTTTCTAAAGTGCTTCTCTTTCAAGTGTGGCAGTTTCTACAAAACTCTGTGAATGTGCTCTGTCATTATATTGTGTTATTATAAAAATATGATGAATCATTTATGTATAAAGAACTATCATTTTATGTTTATAGCTTAGATTAAACACAACTGTTATTAACTTCTTATGTGTGTAGGTGGCCCAAATAAAGGACACACACAGATTTGAAAATAAGTATTTTCATGGCAATTTAGAGATAATGGGCCTCATTACGACCCAGGTGTTAAGGGGTTAACGGCGCCGTAAAAGATGTCGGCACCGTTAAACCCTTAAGGCCTAATTACGAAGTCCGTAATTACCGCCTTCCCCATTCCCATTGAGCCCTATGGGCCAAAAATGGGAATAGGGAAGGGGCAATGGTGAATGGGGAATTACCACCCCGCCAACCTTGGAATGGGGCGGTAACCTTCACCATGGCGAAATCCGGCATCGACCATGGTGCTAATAGCCAAATGAGGTCCAATTACATTATTTGAAAGTGAACTTTGGTTTAATAGAAAAAAAGGGATTTCACACTGCACACGTTTCTGTGCAAATAGAAGTATTAAATAACAATACACAAAGATGATATGTAGATTATGAAATGCATTTTTCTCATGCATTTACATTCAGATAACATTTTCTCGTTCACCTATTATTTCAAATAATGGTACAAATAAACATTAAAAGACTTCCACTTAAAATAAGTTCCTGGTTTCCTGATGTATAGAAGTAGCTTTGCAGGTGAACACATGTTTGAAATTGCTGCAAATCTATTCAGAATTTGGTCATGCAAATCCAAGTTTGTAGTTACCTGAAGGCTCAGTATAGCTGATGTACTTTATCAAGGAGATTCACACCCAGGGAAGGTTGCTCAGCCGTTCAGGTGTCTGGAACAATGGGAAAGTATACACACTCACTGCTTTCTATCCCAGCCACCTGAGGCCTGTCTAAGAGTGGCAGCATTTATTTGTTTAGTCTGGGGGAGGGAACAGAGAGCCTCTCCATGTTGCCTCCCTACCCCACTCTCCCCCAAAACTCCTGAATCACCTCTGCCACCCTCTCGCTCCATCCTTACTTAGTTACAGGTCTAAAGATCTATACTCTGGTCCCAGTACTTCCTGAGTCTCCCAGCTACTGTCATAGACATGGAAAAGGAACTGTGCTCCTTTTCCATATGGTGGCAGACATTCTCCCCTCCCTCGCCCTCCATGGAAAATTGACTGCACAGGCACACATCTTTCAGGGGAAAAAATACATACACACCCCCTATGAACCGTAGTGTCTGAATGGCTTTCTCCCTCTGACAGGGTCTGAAATGGCATTTGCTGCACTCAGGCGTACCTTGGCGAGCTGTGGCAGGCTATTACCTGACATGCCAGATCCCCACCGCGGGGGTGAAAGCTACAATCATGTATAGAAAATCAATGTTTTAGCAATGATTACTGTACATAGTACTGATGTTTTTTAGGAAATATACAATTAAGTTATTAATTTGAATTGTATTGTTTTAGATTAATACTGTGATGCGATTTAGTTGCGAGAGTTGAGTTTTTTTTCTTGAATGAGAAGTTTAGTCCCTTTACAAAATGATTATTAATCACAACCTTAATTGGTTGAGCACTTGGAATACTTTCAGTATTCATGCAGTACTGTTCTGGAGAAAAAAAAGAAACGTCAATAATCGTCTTTATATTTCTATTGTGAAATATATTTCATTGACAAAATGAGGCACCTATTTAGTGAAGTTATTTTTATTTACACATCCAAACAAAATGTTCACAATATTGAATATAAACATTGTACATTCAAGGAAAAATGTGTTAGTTGTAGGTATGTTAAGATGAGAGCTTAACACAACAAAACCTGTGAAATTCACCTGAAGCCAACTTATGTTGTGCAGCCTATGACCATAATGACATCACAGATGACATGATGACATCAAACTCAACCATATCAACGTGTAACCATAGTCTTTGCTATCTCTGGGTACTGTGGCGCCGCTCTACATGGACTGTGTTTGCACGGGGAGCAGCAACGAGAGACTTCCCATGAACATAAGAAAATACATGAAATTATCATTCAGAGACAGAGCTTTTATTATTCAACGTCATATACAACCGTTGGTGTCTGTGGGACAGCTACATCATTTTGATAAACACAGACATGTTACTGCACAAAAGGAAATGTACTTGAAAGATTACCAATCAGTGATCTTACTGGACCCTGATATAATTTAAAGGCACTGCATTAGAAGAGTAGCCAAAGCCAACTCCATACAGGGGATTGAATACTCGCAGAAAATGTCACCATAAGACGAATGTGAAAAACCGTTTAATAATCTAATGAAAACAGTCAAGAAAATGAAATCATAAACCACCCTATTTGCGCGACAGCGACTAGCTACTGAAAAGTGTAAGGCTTTTTTGAGAGCCTTCAACCTGAAACATGCCATGTAGAGCAGAGAAGGTAATGGTTAGTAAAAGTTACTTTTTCGGATACATCATCCGATGGCAGTGGATCATATCCTACTAGAAACTCTCGAGGTAATAGGGATAGGGGTAGGAATTGGAACAGAGGTTATAATCGAGGCCGAGGACGTCCATATTGGCAGTATCAAAATTATAACCGTCCAGCTAATTTTGTTCCTCAAGGCCCACATACTCCCTTTCCTCCACCTAACCTCCCTTTTCCGCCCCCCGATCAAGGGGCCCCCCCATTACAAAATTATTTCGAAACCAGGAGAAGGTCATACCGCAGGTAGCCCTACCATCGGCAGTATACAACATTTCTAAGAGACAACTTAGTGAATATGAGACTCGAATTTTGGAGAAGGGTTTCTCGTTTGTTCCTATGAGAAACCCCTCCAAAATGGAGGTAGAGATTGAATTACGTGGTTTATTTCGCAAAATACGTTTGCGTGACTTCTTTGGGAATCAAGCCCATGTTAATGGTGATGACGGCCTTCATACTACTTTAAAATGTAAATCTACCTTCACTCCGACCTTACAAATGGTTTCTGACGAGACAGCGGTATTTGAAAAGGCGGTCCTCAAAGACTTTAACTCCTGCTATAATACATCTAACAATTATGGCAGGGGTTCCTGCTTCAATTTTGGTAGACAGGATTGGGCCAGCCTTCAGGAACTTAAGTCAGACACCTCGATAATCATAAAGCAGGCAGACAAGGGAGGTGGAATTGTTGTCATGGACTCTCATCAATATGACAATGAAATTTTGCGCCAGCTTGACAATTCAGCTATATATAGGAAACTTCCGAGTGACCCTACGGAAAGCATCAGAGCTCAAATTGCAGCGATTGCTCAACGAGCACTAGAAAGTGGAGCCATCAATGATAAGGAATTTCGTTTCCTTACTATTAAGGGAACTAGGACTCCGCTCATATATGTACTTCCCAAAATACACAAGGACCTCCTCAATCCGCCAGGACGCCCTATTGTGTCATTATGTGGATCTATATTAGAACCCATTGGTCAATTTTTAGATTATTTCCTGAAGCCATTGGCGGCCTCTACTGAAACATACCTGGCTGATACTACTGATGCCATTAAACATCTTGAGGGTTTTCCTTTTAATCATGATTCCGACATACTTATGACCTTAGATGTGGAGTCATTATACTCCAATATACCACAAATGGAATCTTTAAAAATAATGAAAGACTTTTTGGACTCACGGCCAGGCATTCAAGTAGTTCCCACTGAAATACTAATAGATTTACTTGAGATAGCTCTTTCACGCAATTATTTTCGTTTCAAGTCTTCTTATTATCTACAAGTGAAGGGAACAGCGATGGGGGCAGCATTTGCCCCCAATTACGCCACACTTTTTATGTGGAATTTTGAAAACAGGTGTATCTTGTCAGACATTAATCCCTACAGAGATGCCATTAAATTGTATAAACGTTATATTGATGACATAATTATAATCTGGGACAAAACAAAGGCAGATCACCTTGCATTTCTTCCATGGCTAAATGCGATGGATACGAACCTCAAATTTACTATGACAGCCAATAGCACCTCTTTGCCGTTCTTGGATTTGTTAATCAAGAACTTTGAGGGCTGTATTATTGTTGACCTGTACCGAAAAGAAACTGATCGGAACACTATTTTAAGATTCGACAGTTTTCATCCTGAATCATTGCGCAAGAGCATTCCTTATAGTCAGTTTCTCAGGGCTAGACGAAACTGTACTAAATTGGAAGACTATAAGACTCAGGCGAACATGATTGAAGATAGACTGCATCAGCGAGGCTACCCTAAATACCTACTTCGTCAAGCTCGCAAAAGAGCCAGATCCCAGCATCGAGATATTCTCCTCGAGAAACATTCCCGGGAAGATATTACTAAGGAGCGGCTAGTTTGCGCTATGACTTTCAATACCTTTCATCACAAGATCAAACAAAGCATTATGAAACATTGGCATCTGCTTCAACTAAATAATCCAGGACTGGCAAAACCTATTTTTGCATTCAAGAAAGGCAAGAACCTCAAAAGTTGGCTCACTAGAGCCGACAGGTCGAGTACTGGACCTAAATTGAATACGGTGACAGGATTGTGGGGTGGCAAATCCATCCAAGGACACTTTCCATGTGGTTTTTGCAACCAATGTGCTTCTACAATCACTGGATCCGTTGTAGGGATTAATGGTAAAAATTGGAACCTTAATCATCATACCACGTGTAACACCAAAAACGTGATTTACGCAATTATCTGTCCCTGTGCCTTAACGTACATTGGTAGAACATCTAGGCCTATCAAAACTAGAATTGGCGAACATAAATCTAAAATTCGAAACAAAATTGTGTCTGCTCCCTTAGTGTCTCATTTTGTCGAAAACAATCATGATCTGAACAACTTGAAATGGTGCGTTTTGGAAAAAGTCTATGGCACTGATGTTAACAACACAGCATCCCGCTTGGCGCAAAGGGAACAATGGTGGATGTATAACACTAATAGTTATGAGACAGGACTTAACCGCCAAGAGGAATGGCTCCATTGTATACCTTAACATGCTACACACACATATATATATACTTTTTTACTAGATCACTGCAAGTGGATCCTCACCCAGGTCCGCTGATGATTGTTTAACACATCCATTTTGGCAACTTATGCCTTGGTCCCTGTATTTTAGAAATTAAGTCCCCTTTGAGCATTTATGGGACTTAAAATTGACGCATATAGTCCCTATTTGATTAGGGTGCTATTTCGCGTACAATGTTGAATACAACACTCAACAGCGTTTTTTTTACGCCAGTTATTTAAATATAGCCTGAGTAGGTAATATTGTTGGCACATTCATTCATGCTACATTTGCTAACACACATTTATACATCTGTAGGTTTTCTGTGTGGCGAGACCGTACTTTAGTCCTTTTTTAGTCTCTATAGGCCAAAGGGCACATACGCAGTCTTGTTTCTGTCTCTAGTACCGCGTGTGTTTATAAACACAGCCGCGGAGGCCACATCGGAATGTGTGCATTTCAGGCAGCTGCATTCAGAGACGAAAGAGAAGGCTTGTACCGGGTGAGAATACTTTGTTATTTTATATATATCTGTAGGCTCTCCTCTCCGCGAGCCGCATTTAGTCTCCTTGTATGTTACCGACAGGACATAGGACATATATTTAGCTTGATTTAATGTCTCGAGTTTTGTGCATATTTATACATCTTGTGGAGGAGACTATATCGGACGGCGCGAACCCGAGCCCGCTATTTAATAATCTAGATAAAAGACTTTCCTAGATTAGAACTTTGACACTATTACAGTGGCTTGAAACGGGTGCACTAGAGGTCCAGAATTGTCAGCTTCAACATGACAAACTAGGACAGGCTTGTGCAAGTGGCATTTGTCTGATCCAAGCATTAGTTCATCCTCCCACCCTGTCTGAACCCATTTAATTTGATGCAGTTTACTTTTTCAACTCAAAACGCTTCTTTAATTGCTGCACCTAATGGCTTACAACCTTTAATATGCAAACCTTGTTCTATACCTTTTTCTTAGGGTTTTTTCACCTACGGGTTAGCATTTGTTGGCCTCTCCTTCCAACTTGATCCCACACCGTCGAAGACTCGAAGATTTGGAATATTCCCTATCCTTATCTATTATAGAGTCGATTGCAGACACGATTAGAGGCTAAAACATTCTACAATTTAAGGTTGGTAATAGAAGGGGTAACATATTGATCTGCTCTCTGTGGAGACAGGGGACACTGTGTTTTAGCAATCGAAGTCTGAGATAATCTAGTGATATCTCTTTTAGCTTCTTATTTTTGTCTTTTGTAGATGTAAATTTATTTGCATCACCAGTCCTGTTTGGGTGGCGGATCGAAACAAACACATTTTTCGGCACCACTTCTGGACCAACTTAGGTGAATATATATATATATCCCCAGGTTTTATTTCCATGGCTAGAGGCATCGAAAATTAGGAGGCTCACTCATTATACTCTGTATTTTAACAAAGTTTTTTTCTGTTTGGCATGTAGCACTTTTTTTGCATTTAGTACTTTATTTCTTTGTTAACAACTTGGCACTTAGCACTTGGTTGCACTTAGCACTTTATTCAATTGTTAACTATTTGCCCTCTCCATAGCACTTTGACTATTTGGATGGAATTTAAAATGAGACAGCGATGCTTCACCTTGAGTAACATGAGGTTACGAATTGTGGCAACTAAACTGCTATTGAATGGCTTGAGGCATTAGATTTGACAAGTATTTTATAATCAATTCATCGATTTTATTGTTGATTTGATGTTTATATATTATGTAATTTTATAATGGTAATAAATTACTAATTAAAAATGATAATGTGAATATTTATGACTGGGCTCTCCTTTTCTTCCTCGCCTCCATTTCCATAATTGAGTACTTAAATTAATACAGTACTCCTCCATGTGAACTCCCTTTTTCCCTTCGGGATCTTTTTTTGTAATGGATGACGCAACACCTTCATTTAGGCCCATTTTAAATATTCCCAACCTATATGAATAACTACGGTGCTCATTAGTCATCTGTGAATGTCCAAAGGAAAAATTTCTACTGTCCAAAAACAAATGCTAACGGACCCTACAACCAAGTTGACAAACTATGGTCAGAAGAATGACTCCCTTCTCCTGATGTATGCTTCATGCACTTTTCTTCTTAGTCTTTAGGCGCACTTCTGAAATATTCTTTTGGGACTTTACTTATCAGGTTGTGAATTTCACTCATGAGATTATGGACTTTACTTTCCCCTCCAGGAATGGATTTCCTTGACTCTTGTCGAATCCTTGGATGGGCTTTGCATGAGCTGGCCAAGTGAAGTTTCCTATATAACTTCTGTTTCCTTGACACTTATAGTACATATGTTCATCACCTGTTCTCTCTTTTGGTTAATTTATCATAGAGGCTTCTTTGGCCCTCAGTACATCACATTCTTTCTTTATTACATTCCACTCCCTGACTCTTGACCTGGGTTTAGGTTTCCCCTCTACCCATGATAGGTGTATCCTGGTCTTATTTGTTTTCTTCTCAGGGATCTCAATTATTCTCTTTCTTTCACTTTTGGTTCCAGGCTGTTTTCCCTTCTAATGAGACAAGTTACTCCTGATGTTTCAATTGATTTGATCTTCCTCTCCGGTACATATATTATTCTCTTTCTTTCATTCGGGCAGTTCAAGTTTCTAAACTTTGGCTCCAAGCTTTCCTCACTTCAACTGGGACAAGATTCTTGAAGCATATGATGAGTCCCTTTTTGCCTTCCGCTCCTGCCTGGTTTCCTGTTACCTTCTGTACAGTTTGGGAACGTCTATGGGATTCTTACAGGCCTGTTACCTTCTACTGTTCTCTGTCTCACGTTTGGTTTGCTCTCGCTGATATCCTCACAGTGTGACTCTCCTTCTTTCTCCTTTCTCCCAGCTTCTATGTATCCTGACAAGAAACCGTGTTGTTTGCAGTGGCTTCTCTGGGGTGGTGTCGGTGTCGTTCCACAGGCAACCTGCCCAACGCAACGATCTTGTGGTCATGCCACAACCCAATCTCTGACACCAGTTGCCTCTACTTTCCATCTCCCATGCACACCTGGGTTGCAGCCGTATCTTTGCTGGTCCCATGCAAATATGAATTTTGCAAGCTCTGTGTCCTCTTCTGGCTCTGCCTCCTTCTAGTGTTACACAACCAGGGGACCTCCCCTGCTTCACCTTATGTTCCTTTTTCTTTTCTTTCTCATTTGACGAGTACTCCTTAATTAACAAACTAATTTCCATTTAAAGAGATACCTTCTCTTTCTTCCTGATAATAGCTCATTTTAATTGACTCTTTAGTCATATCTATGTACTTGTAAGTATTTGATGTTTGATAGTCCCATGTATGCCATAAAGTCAGATGACTTAGGGAGTCCCGCACAGGAATGGGACTGCTTGTCCCCTTAGGTGGAGTCTCTCCTGGTGAGGTCCCACTTGCCTTTACACCTAGGGATGGTGTTGAGGAGCAGGCTCACCTACCTAGCCTCAAGGGGGGGTCCCTCTTGGGGAGAACGGACTAATTGCCTTCATTCGTCGCAGTACGTATTTATTTTGAATGCATATGTTGTGCCTGGTCATGGTAATGTTAGCTTCATATTGTTGCTTGAATTATGTATTTCCTTGCATTAGTGTATGTTTGTAATGTGTAAGCAGAGGTGGTGAGCGCACATGTTGTGTGTGGTCATGATAATATCATCTACACATTGGTGCTTGAATGATGCATTTCCTTGCTCTAGGACGTCTTGCAAATGTGCTGATCCTATGGTTGGCATGTACTTTTTACTAATTTGTCATCGTGTATGCATCATAGATACTCTTGCTTGAAGTATATAGTTCCTTGTTTGAATGTATGCAGTCATGTGTACGTATTGGGGTTGAGTGTATATGGTGTGTGTTGTTATGGCTGCTGTGTGTAAGTTTGGCCTGGTTAGTGTACATATGATTGTCGAGTATTTTGAACTTTGTTCATATATTTTTCAGACAAAAACATTATTGTCATTGTGCATCCATTGCCTTAAAATATTATTCTGGAATAACTTCAGATTTGTTCATGCAAGCATTTGGATTTTATTAAGAAAAATCATTTTCTGAAGCTCCATATGAACTTTGTCTTAATTTTAACTATGCCTTGTGCTCGCTTGAAGGCTTGTAGCTGTTGTACTGTTTGAAGAATCCCTACAAACATCTGCAAAAACATTGCAGACCTGACTTTAAATATTTTTTAAACGTTTGGTGCAGTTTCATGAAGGGTTTGAGCTGGAGGATATGTCAAAAAATATGTTGGTCCTGAAAACATGCTTTAGTTAATCTTGAGTTAATCTGTGCTGCGTTTTATTTATTTTTATGTGCCAAAATGCAGGTACAATAAAATAGTGACATCACGTTGCTGCCTGAGGCATGGCCATGACTGGGGAACAGCTATGAGGTTAAAGTGGGAGAACTGCGCCTGGCCTCCAGCAATGCATAATTTCTGCTCAGAGATCGATGATGTGGTCTACAATATGGCTACTCTGAGATTGATAGCCCTAAGCCCTAGGGATTGTGAACACTGGCCTTGATAGCCAGCCATTAACAGTGTCCTACAGTACCATTTTTAAGGAATAGTGGCCACTGGACCAGGCTACAGGGCATGGACAATGGTTACTGTGTGTTTATTCATCAGGCAGCCAACATGACTATAAGAATCTAATGGCGCAGGGATAAAGGCCATGACTGCAAGACATGGACAGAGGCTGCTGTCCCACAATTGGGCTATAGTGATTCCTCGGCAAGGCTGCAGGACAGGCCACATATCTATTATGGGTTGCTGTGCAGTGCCGGCAACATCTCTGGGGCCCATGCCCCAGGGTTTGTAGCCATAATGCTATAGTGTGAACTGCACCAGGCTGTAGGCTAGGCCAGTGGCTTTTGTGGGTGGCTTGGTGGGGCCATGTCAGGTTGAGATTCATTCTGTAGGCAATTTGCCAATGACTTGCATCCCCTATATCTGCTGTTCAAAGTGACATGCATCAGTATGCACTGAAAAATAATTGTTTGTGAAAGGAGAGTTATAGTTCTTAAATACATGTTAACGTGAAATTATTAAACTATATTAATAAAGGTAAAAATGTGTGGGGTTGTGGCTTGGTGACGCTTTGTTCCTTATTCAATTCCACACCGTTTCACCAATCTGCACCACATTTTACATAGTTCCCTGTTAGGAACTTCTGATCATCACTGGAGAGATGACATTTGGATACCCCACCCCTTTCCTCAGATTTCAGCAAATGTCCAAATTTGTTTGTGGGTTTGTGGCTTGCTGAAGTGTTGTTCCTCATGCAGTTTCCCCAAACTGCACTGGATTTTGCATATTTATCAGTTAGCACCCTCCAGACATTACTGGATACATGAGAATTGTACACCCCACCCATTTCCTCAGATGTCTAAACCTTCACACATGAGACTGTTGCCTGAAATCAGCTAAACATCAATGTGGTCATAGATGGACCGGTCTGAACACCAGGAACAAAACTCGAGGTTCAAGCCCTAGGATGCACAAGTTCCAAAATATTTGCATTGCAATGTACTGCCACAAACTGCACCATGCCACGGGGATATAACAGGTGGGGAGAGAGCACAGAAGATCCCACTATGCAGCAGCACACCAAATCTTGCCTCCCCCAATCTCTGCTCCAGGGTATATCAGCCAGCCCACGCGCCTATTCTCAGTGCTGTTTACATCAGGGTGCAAACTACATCAATCGATCAGCGAATCGGAACAGCGACCTTCAGGATCTTTGATTTTCAACAATTGATGAGTGTGTTATCATGTCTGTCTACAGAACCCGTTCGGAGTACGGGTACTTTTTGCTAGTAACTTATTAACAGTACTGCAACATCATGAAACGTCTTTAGTTATAAATAAAACATTGAAAATCAGTTGAAAATATTTGTTAAAGAACCATTATGGTTAGGTTGCACTTGCACAGTGGTAAGACATTGTTAAGGGGACATTATGGTTAAGATTCTCTAATACAAACTTTTGAAATTCATTCAAAAAAGTTTGTAAAAGGGACATCATAGTTGTACTAATAAAAACGTGTGAGATTCCATGAAAAAAAGTTGTTAAAGGCATGTTATGGTTATATTGTTTCAATACAAACTTGAAAATTCAATGACAAGAATGTATTAAATTGATGTTATGGTTAAGTTTCTCTAATCTCTAATAGAAACCTTTGAATTCAGTTGAAAATCTTTGTTAAAGGGATGTTATGGTTGCAGTGCAAAGTTGAAAAATCTAATAAATAGTAAGCTATGCAACCATAACTCACGCCTGCAGCATACACTGCTCAAATATCCAGGATATCACACAGATGTCATCATCAATGACATCACTGATGACATCACTTGTTTGTAACACTTGTTTGTAACAATCCTGACAGAAAGTCCTTTAAAAAGTGTTGTGTTTAGGGTATTGCTACCAAGATATGAAGGGTGATAGGTAGAGCTCTCATGAATTAATACCGGTTCACAAAATGCACTTAATCAAACGATGTGTCTACTGAAGTTCTGTTGATAACATAGCAATATAAAAATACATTTATGTAGGCAATTTCATGCCTATCAGGACCTTAAATACTGTTAAACCTGGAGCCAATGGTTAGGTATGGAAGGATTACAAGATATGTGGGTGGATAGGCACAGACAGGTAACATCTAGTAAGTGGGAAACAAATACTAGGACCAGTGAATGAAACTTAGATTAGTGTCTGTCATCACACATATGCAGGATACAAATTGTATTATTGTTCTGGGTCATGCTTACTGTACCATGAATTAACACGATATGCAAGGTGACGGCTTAAATATATAGCACCTTCAAAGTATGATTGTCATGCTTTCAATGCAGTACCTCCAGGTAGTGCTTAAAATGTTTACTGCCACAAAACAAAAAGTAATTTCCAGGAAATGTGATATCATTATTGATTTCATTGATGATGCAATATTTTATGTCTTGGGTGTTAGTCTGAGCAGTGGATGATAGGGTCATGAGTTATGTTTGTAGTGTGTGAAGAGAGTTTTTTGTGTGTGAGTAAGGAGGTTGAAAGGAAAAGAAGGGGGAGGGGAAAGAAAAGAACATGCTTTTACGTTTTTTTTAACTAAGGGAGGTGGAGGAATTGAATGTGCTTTTGACAACTTATAAAACTGTGTAGATTATTAGCACAGGCATAGCAACAGCAAGGGCATAACCAACACAGCTATGGGAGGAGAAATGCCCATAAAATACATGTGTAAGTCCCTGCCATAGTACTGTGACAGGACCAAGAAATATCACAACCAGTGGGTGACTGAGAAAAGGGGAGGGGGTATGCCCTGCTGTGTCCAGGGCAGGGCTCCTATGACAGAAGCATTCTGGAACACATGTCCATATTTTTGGCAGCAAAGTACAAAGGCAAACTATTACAGAACAGAAGGGAAATACTGAACCTCTGGAAGACGTTTGAGGATACACAGGAGTGCGAGAGAGAAGGAGGGGCATGCATCGATAGATGGGAAGAGTCAGCAGGACACAAGGACATATACCCATTTGCAGCCTGTCCCGAAGTGGGATACACAAATCCAACTTATGTGTCACCACTGGTGAAAGCCCCACCATCTAAATATGCCTCCCCCTCCGGATGCCGCAGCACATGCAAACGTTAATACAAGAGACCTAGAGGTAGCACTGGCTTTGATGCGCACAGAACTAGCCAGACTGCGAGCTGCACATGAAGTGATTAAGACAGACACACCAACATAGCAGTGGACATATCAGTCGAAGTCAGGAGACTTTTTATTTAGAAAAAAAAACAATACGCCCATTAGAACTGTGCACGTAGAGCGTGATGGTGAAAGGGATAGTGTGTTATGAGAATGTTGGATCTCGTAGGGGAAAGGAAGATGAGTGGAACAAGTTTGATGAGGCCGAGGAGGATGCGGACAAGGAGGCAGAGCAAGCACCTCAATATACCCCTAGAGTAGAGAGCTGTTGGGACTGCAGGTTGAGAGAAATGTTTGGCCGGAGAGCAGTGGCAAGGAAAAAGGGAAGTGCAAAGTCGTGCAAGAGAAGTAAACTAAAAATACAAATGCCTCTAATACACAAAGGTACTGGAAGACAGCACTATGTGCCATGGGCACAGAGGGATGAGAAAAAGCTAATAAAAATGCTTCCAGCCTTTAAGGAGGGTGCAGGGAAATGGATATATGCATCCGAAAGACAACCGGCTGGAGTACCCCTAGCAATAGGAGACATCAAAAGCTTATTGGTGGCCACTATTGAAGTTCAGGCTGCTGATGTGTGGGTGAAGGCAGGGTCAACGGGAGTAATCCTGAGAAATGATGTACATGATAGGAGCATCATTTAATAAGATTAGAGTGAAAGTGTGGGATGCCCTGCGGCGAGCATTCCCGGAAACAGCCAATTTGCAGTGTATTATACAGTGTACCATGGGTTATGATGAGTATGCCACTCAATCCATTCTAATGGTACAAAAGATGTGAAGGACTAGTCAATACCCTTTTTCTATTTTATTGTCAAATAAGGCCAACCCAAGGAAGTGGAAAAGTCTCTAGACAAAATTGTGGGGGTCGAGGCAAAGGGGTGTCCTGAAATTCAGAGCATAATAGTACACTGTTGTTGATGAATAAAATAGTGTGAGAAGGAGACGACTCAGAGGCGACAGGCAGAGGAAGCAAAACTGGTACAAAACAAATTAGCTAAAGTAGCTGTGGAGGCAACGGTATCGACGCCAGCCCAGACAGAAGTGGCAGGATACACCCCTAATTTCACAAACATCAGAATAGCCATGGTGTGGGCTGAAGGACGACAAGGACAGTGGGGTAGAAAAACACACAATACCCTGGTCTGCAGTGGCAAGCAGGACCACAGCGAGGAAGAGGTGGGTTCAGAGAATCAAAGGGAGGGGTGTTCAGAGGGATGGGTCCCCGAGGAGGAGGAATAGAGCAATGTTGGAAAAGTGGGAAGTGGGGACACTTCTCAAGAGAATGTAGAAGCAGATGGGATGGGGTACAGTTATGGCCATCAGAATTATGGTATGCCCGCTCAAAAGGCACTGCAGGGGCCAACTCCCAGAGTGACCTCTATACCCTATGAAATACACCAGGCATACACATGATTGCCCCCACAGATACCAGGCGCACACCCACAGCAACAACCACAGCAGGCAATGCAACAATACCTATCCCGCAACAAATTGCAGCAGGGAGAAAATGCTAACCCCTTTAGCGGTACACCCAGTGGCACACTGATCCCGTCCAAGGCATCACAGTTGTGGGGGGAAACCCCTTCTCATTCCCAGGGACAAATACCTATCCTGACTAGGACAGCCCACAGAGAGCACTTGCGTGTCAGTTCCTGACGATGACATCAACCCAGTAGAGGAACCCCTGGTGGGGGCAGAAATATGGAACAAGCAATTCACCTTTATTGAGGATTTTGGCTTAGAAATAATGCAACAGTGAAGATGACTTCCCATTATCTGGCAACACTATCTACAAGCAGGGATTCTCTGGGGCTATGTATACGGTTCCATATGCAAATTATTTGGATGCAAAGGTGGGATGAAGGATCATTTGTGCTCCCCTATTGTATTCTGAAAGCTCTCCTGTCAACTTGCTCGGCAGGGATTTGCTTAGCAAGTTGAACATGACGATCTCATTTACCTGTAACAGCATTATCTGCACCACACCAAAAATGAGCGCAATGAGGACGATGCTCATAATACACACCATGACAAGTGAGGTAGTAGTGTGAGGCATACTCATTGGGCCAGACATGTTCATTTATGGCATAACAGTGCTTGTTGAAGCAGTGCCATAAATAGCCAAAGCCTGCTGGAAAGTGCCAACTGATTTCCTTTTCCAGCCTGTAGTGTTCCCAGAATTGATAGCAGGCACACTACTGTCCCTAGAGCTACAAGAGTTGCTAGTATTTACAAAAGGAGTAGTTGGTCTCAGAACAGACAGAGAAGGGTGCCAGTGGTTTACCGTATTGTTCATGGAGCACACAGTACCCCTCAAGGAAGAGACAGATGCAGAACTTTTTGAAGACGATGACAATGATGGAGAGATAATACTTAAAATGTGCATCTCCTGCAAGGTCATGGTGCAGTACAGGCGAGGGCAGTGCCCCTAATGGCCATTGTCGCACCACATCCCTTCATGCGGGCCAACTTAGAATACGTGCCAGTACAATTGTGGAAAACCAACTCACATGGCATAGGGCTACTAAAGGAAGTGACCCCAGTGCAAATCACACTAAAAAATTGAGCAGTATTACCCTGAGTAAAACAGTACCCATTATCAAGGGAGAAAGAAGAGGGGATAAAAGGCATGGTACAGGCTCTACTACAACAAGGGATAATACTGCACTCTACCTCACCATGCAATACTGCCATATACCCCGTCAAAAAAGCGACAGGGAGCAATAGGAGAATGATTCAGGATCTCTGCCCACTTAATGATGTGGTACAGAAAGAAGTTCCTCTAGTTCCGAACCCTGTCACCATTGTGTGCAGTATCCCCAAAGGATCAACACATTTCTGAGTGTTTGATTTAAAGAACACCTTCTTTTCAATACCCTTGCACCCTGACTCACAGAGTCTCACAGCATTCACCCCACCCCTTTCCTCAGATTTCAGCAAAGTCCAAATTTGTTTGTGGGTTTGTGGCTTGTTGAAGCCTTGTTCCTCATGCAGTTTCCCCAAACTGAACTGGATTTTGCATATTTACCAGTTAGCACCCTCCAGACATTACTGGATACATGACAAATGTACACTCCACCCATTTCCTCAGATTTCTAAACCTTCACACATAAGACTGTTGCCTGAAATCAGCGAAACATCAATGTGGTCATAGATGGACCGGTCTGAACACCAGGAACAAAACTTGAGGTTCAAGCCCTAGGATGCACAATTTCCAAGATATTTGCATTGCAATGCACTGCCACAAACTGCACCATGCCACAGGGATATAACAGGTGGGGAGAGAGCACAGAAGATCCCACTATGCAGCAGCACACCAAATCTTGCCTCCCGCAATCTCTGCTCCAGGCTATATCTGCCAGCCCACACGCCTATTCTCAGTGCTGTTTACATCAGGGTGCATAGTACATCAATCGATAAGCGAATCTCAACAGCGACCTTCAGGATCATTGATTTTCAACAATTGATGAGTGTGTTATCATGTCTGTCTACAGAACCCGTTCGGAGTACGGGTACTTTTTGCTAGTAACTTATTAACAGTACTGCAACATCATGAAACGTCTTTAGTTATAAATAAAACATTGCAAATCAGTTGAAAATCTTTGTTAAAGAACCATTATGCTTAGGTTGCACTTGCACAGTGGTAAGACATTGTTAAGGGGACATTATGGTTAAGATTCTCTAATACAAACTTTTGAAATTCATTCAAAAAAGTTTGTAAAAGGGACATCATAGTTGTACTAATAAAAACGTGTGAGATTCCATGAAAAAAAGTTGTTAAAGGCATGTTATGGTTATGTTGTTCCAATACAAACCTTGAAAATTCAATGACAAGAATGTATTAAATTGATGTTATGGTTCAGTTTCTCTAATAGAAACCTTTGAATTCAGATTAAAATCTTTGTTAAAGGGATGTTATGGTTGCAGTGCAAAGTTGAAAAATCTAATAAATAGTAAGCTATGCAACCATAACTCACGCCTGCAGCATACACTGCTCAAATATCCAGGATATCACACAGATGTCATCATCAATGACATCACTGATGACATCACTTGTTTGTAACACTTGTTTGTAACAATCCTGACAGAAAGTCCTTTAAAAAGTGTTGTGTTTAGGGTATTGCTACCAAGGTATGAAGGGTGATAGGTAGAGCTCTCATGAATTAATACCGGTTCACAAAATGCACTTAATCAAACGATGTGTCTACTGAAGTTCTGTTGATAACATAGCAATATAAAAATACATTTATGTAGGCAATTGCATGCCTATCAGGACCTTAAATAATGTTAAACTTGGAGCCAATGGTTAGGTATGGAAGGATTACAGGATATGTGGGTGGATAGGCACAGATATGTAACATCTAGTAAGTGGGAAACAAATACTAGGACCAGTGAATGAAACTTGGATTAGTGTCTGTCATCACACCTATGCAGGATACAAATTGTATTATTGTTCTGGGTCATGCTTATTGTTCCATGAATGAACACGATATGCAAGGTGACGGCTTAAATATATAGCACCTTCAAAGTATGATTGTCATGCTTTCAATGCAGAACCTCCAGTTAGTGCTTAAACTGTTTACTGCCACAAAACAAAAAGTAATTTCCAGGAAATGTGATATCATTATTGATTTCATTGATGATGCAATATTTTATGTCTTGGGTGTTAGTCTGAGCAGTGGATGATAGGGTCATGAGTTATGTTTGTAGTGTGTGAAGAGAGTTTTTTGTGTGTGAGTAAGGAGGCTGAAAGGAAAAGAAGGGGGAGGGGAAAGAAAAGAACATGCTTTTAGGTTTTTTTTAACTAAGGGAGGTGGAGGAATTGAATGTGTTTTTGACAATTTATAAAACTGTGTAGATTATTAGCACAGGCATAGCAACAGCAAGGGCATAACCAACACAGCTATGGGAGGAGAAATGCCCATAAAATACATGTGTAAGTCCCTGCCATAGTACTGTGACAGGACCAAGAAATATCACAACCAGTGGGTGACTGAGAAAAGGGGAGGGGGTATGCCCTGCTGTGTCCAGGGCAGGGCTCCTATGACAGAAGCATTCTGGAACACATGTCCATATTTTTGGCAGCAAAGTACAAAGGGAAACAATTACAGAACAGAAGGGAAATACTGAACCTCTGGAAGACGTTTGAGGATACACGGGAGTGCAAGAGAGAAGGAGGGGCATGCATCGAAAGATGGGAAGAGTCAGCAGGACACAAGGACATATACCCATTAGCAGCCTGTTTTGAAGTGGGATACACAAATCCAACTTATGTGTCACCACTGGTGAAAGCCCCACCATCTAAATATGCCTCCCCCTCCGGATGCCGCAGCACACGCAAACGTTAATACAAGAGACCTAGAGGTAGCACTGGCTTTGATGCGCACAGAACTAGCCAGACTGTGAGCTGCACATGAAGTGATTAAGACAAACACACCAATATAGCAGAGGACATATCAGTGGAAGTCAGGAGACTTTTTATTTAGAAAAAAAAACAAAACGCCCATTAGAACTGTGTACGTAGAACGTGATGGTGAAGGGGATAGTGTGTTATGAGAATGTTGGATCTCGTAGGGGAAAGGAAGATGAGTGGAACACGTTTGATGAGGCAGAGGAGGATGAGGACGAGGAGGCAGAGCAAGCACCTCAATATACCCCTAGAGTAGAGAGCTGTTGGCACTGCAGGTTGAGATAAATGTTTGGCCGGAGAGCAGTGGCAAGGAAAAAGAGAAGTGCAAAGTCGTGCAAGAGAAGTAAACTAAAAATGCAAATGCCCCTAATACATAAAGGTACTGGAAGACAGCACTATGTGCCATGGGCACAGAGGGATGAGAACTAGTTAATAAAAATGCTTCCAGCCCTTAAGGAGGGTGCAGGGAAATGGATATATGCATCCGAAAGACAACCGGCAGGAGTACCCCTAGCAATAGGAGACATCAAAAGCTTATTGTTGGCCACTATTGAAGTTCAGGCTGCTGATGTGTGGGTGAAGGCAGGGTCAACGGGAGTAATCCTGAGAAACGATGTACATGATAGGAGCATCATTTACAAATATTAGAGTGAAAGTGTGGGATGCCCTGCGGCGAGCATTCCCGGAAACAGACGATTTGCAGTGTATTATGGGTGATGATGAGTATGTCACTCAATCCATTCTAATGGTACAAGAGATGTGGCGGACTAGTCAATACCCTTTTTCTATTTTATTGTCAATCAAGGCCAACCCACGGAAGTGGAAAAGGCTCAAGACAAAATTGTGGGTGTCGAGGCAAAGGGGTGTCATGAAATTTAGAGCATAATAGTACACTGTTGTAGATTAATAAAATAGTGTGAGAAGGAGACGACTCAGAGGCGACAGGCAGAGGAAGCAAAACTGGTACAAAACAAATTAGCTAAAGTAGCTGTGGAGGCATTGGTATCGACGTCAGCCCAGACAGAAGTGGCAGGATACACCCCTAATTTCACAAACATCAAAATAGCCATGGTGTGGGCTGAAGGAAGACAAGGACAGTGGGGTAGAAAAACACACAATACCCTGGTCCGCAGTGGCAAGCAGGACCACAGCGAGGAAGAGGTGGGTTCAGAGAATCAAGGGGAGGGGTGTTCAGAGGGATGGGTCCCTGAGTAGGAGGAATAGAGCAATGTTGGGAAAGTGGGAAGTGGGGACACTTCTCAAGAGAATGTAGAAGCAGATGGGATGGGGTACAGTTATGGCCATCAGAATTATGGTATGCCCGCTCAAAAGGCACTGCAGGGGCCAACTCCCAGAGTGACCTCTATACCCTATGAAATACAACAGGCATACATGTAATTGCCCCCACAGATTCCAGGCGCACACCCACAGCACCAACCACAGCAGGCAATGCAACAAACCCTACCCCGCAACAATTCGCAGCAGGGAGAAAATGCTAACCCCTTTAGCGGTACACCCAGTGGCACAGTGGTCCCATTCCAAGGCATCACAGTTGTGGGGGGAAACCCCTTCTCATTCCCAGGGACAAATACCTAGCCTGACTAGGACAGCCCACAGAGAGCACTTGCGTGTCAGTTCCTGACGATGACCTCAACCCAGTAGAGGAACCCCTGGTAGGAGCAGACATATGGAACAAGCAATTCACCTTTATTGTGGATTTTGGCTTAGAAATAATGCAACAGTGAAGATGACTTCCCATTATCTGGCAACACTATCTACAAGCAGGGATTCTCTGGGGCTATGTCTACGGTTCCATATGCAAATTATTTGGATGCAAAGGTGGGACAAAGGATAATTTGTGCTCCCCTATTGTATTCTGAAAGCTCTCCTGTCAACGTGCTCAGCAGGGATTTGCTTAGCAAGTTGAACATGACGATCTCATTTACCTGTAACAGCATTATCTGCACCACACCAAGAATGAGTGCAATGAGGACGATGCTCATAATACACACCATGACAAGTGAGGTAGTAGTGTGAGGCATACTCATAGGGCCAGACATGTTCATTTATGGCATAACAGTGCTTGTTGAAGCAGTGCCATAAATAGCCAAAGCCTGCTGGAAAGTGCCAACTGATTTTCTTTTCCAGCCTGTAGGGTTCCCAGAATTGGTAGCAGGCACAATACTGTCCCTAGAGCTACAAGAGTTGCTCGTATTTGCAAAAGGAGTAGTTGGTCTCAGAACAGACAGAGAAGGGTGCCAGTGGCTTTCCGTATTGTTCATGGCCCACACAGTACCCCTGAAGGAAGTGACAGATGCAGAACTTTTTGAAGACGATGACAATGATGGAGAGATAATACTTAAAATGTGGATCTCCTGCAAGATCATGGTGCAGTACAGGAGAGGGCAGTGCCCCTAATGGCCAATGTCGCACCACCTTCCTTCATGCAGGCCAACTTAGAGTACGTGCCAGTACAATTGTGGAAAACCAACTCACATGGCATAGGGCTACTAAAGGAAGTGACCCCAGTGCAAATCACACTAAAAAATTGAGCAGTATTACCCTGAGTAAAACAGTACCCATTATCAAGGGAGAAAGAAGAGGGGATAAAAGGCATGGTACAGGCTCTACTACAACAAGGGATAATACTGCACTCTACCTCACCATGTAATACTGCCATATATCCCGTCAAAAAATCGACAGGGAGCAATAGGAGAATGATTCAGGATCTCTGCCCACTTAATGATGTGGTACAGAAAGAAGTTCCTCTAGTTCCGAACCCTGTCACCATTGTGTGTAGTATCCCCAAAGGATCAACACACTTCTCAGTGGTTGATTTAAAGAACACCTTCTTTTCAATACCCTTGCACCCTGACTCACAGAGTCTCACAGCATTCACACATGGCGGTACGCGCTACGAACACACTTGTTTGACCCAAGGGTATTGCGAGAGCCGAAGCATATTCAACAGGATATTATACAAACACTTAGGAAACATCCTTGTACCCAGCACGATCATCCAGTATGTGGATAACTTATTGGTTTGCAGTGACGGTGAGCAAAACTGTTGTAAAGATTCCGTCACCCTGCTAAAACTATTGTCCCGCAATCGGTAGAAGGTTGACAAGGCCAAACTCCAATGCTGCCAACTTGAGGAGCTCTACCTAGGACAGCTGATCTCAGCAGACAGCAACATAATTATACCAGACAGTGTGTGTGCACCACGCCCAAACCCATTACAGTAAAAGGCATGCAGAAATTCCTGGGGTTGTGTAATTACTGCAGGGAATGGATTCTAGACTATGCAGCATACATGAGACCACTCTTACAGTGTCTCAAGGAAGCACAAAAAGGCAACCATAAACTTGAATGGACAGAGGACATTGTACAACATTTTAATGAGTTGATGTAAGTGATTTCCACTGCCCAAGTTTTCGCCACCCAAGATTACACACAAGAATTCTACATATTCTCACATTCAAACAACAGATTCTTAACCGCTGTGCTAACACAGAAGAGCACAAAGGGCCACAAGCCATTGGCATACTACAGCGGTCCCCTAGATGATGTTGTGCAAGGGCTATTTGAAAGCAAACAAGCTCTCACTGCAGCTGCCTTCGCCATTGAGAAGATCTCCACAATTATAATGGTGTGCTCAGTGACACTGTACGTGGAGCATTCATTAATTGTAATCTTGGAAAGATCAAAGTCTACCCTGACAACCCAGAGAGCATTGGCATATGAGATTATTATCTCAAGCCCAATCATACATGTAGTGTGATGCAAAACAGTAAATCCAGCCACATTCTTAACAGAACTGTGCACAAATGAGGTCTTGCAGCAACACGACTGTGCCACATATGAAGGTGAAGAGGATGATATACCCAAAGCAAAGGACAGTCCACTAGAGGAGGGGGAGATACTCTTGGTTGACGGGTTAGCAACAATTGACCAGGACACAGCACAGAGGCATACAGTCGCAGCAGTAATGCACCTCGAAGGTGGAGAATATGAAACATTGGTGATGAAGAGGTTGCCCATGCACTATTCTCGACAGGCGGCAGAGTTTGTGGTGCTCGTTAAGGTGTTAGAAACATCTAAAGGTTGACATGAGACCATTTATTCACACTCGGTATACGTCACTAAAACAGTGCATGCCGGGTTGTCAAGATGGAAAAGGAGAAGGTTGTGCAGAGCAGGCAGTTCCCCAGTACAACACACCACTCTTTTAGACACACTAATTTCCACACTTTCACAATGCACTGCCCATACTGGTAACACTGATGAAATCCCACTAGGAAATGCTGTGGCAGATGCTGCAGCCAAAATGGCGGCCTATCTTTCTGTCCCAGCAATTTTAAACTATATCATGACTACACCATTGCACAGTACACAACCCACGTATACAGCGCTGCCCATCATGCAAATTACTCAAACTACAGTGCAAAGTGGCAACAGAGGAAAAAGAACTACGGTCCAAAAGTGGGAGTAAGCAATCCCCCACTGAGCTACTCGGGAGACAAGAATACACTGGCAAGGCAGTAATGCCTGTAGAACTCTTGGCAATAGCATTCAACCAGTTACACCATCCCTCTGACAACTCCAAACATCATATTGCGGCAGACATACAGGAAAATTGGTTAATACTGAACCTTTTGGAACATCTCACAAAAATGGTTATACACTTCACCACCTGTCAATCTTTCAGCACTGGCATGATTCTCTGGCCAAAACGAGACAATATGCCTTGCCCCATTGGGTGTTCCGTGAGTTACACATAGATTATGCAGACATGAGAGGAAAGGTGCAATGGTTTACAATACCTAATAGTTGTAGTGTCCCTTTTTGGTGGTGGGTTGAATCTGGACGTTGAACACATCTGGTTGCAAAGTGTGCTGCTAATTTTTTTTGAGTGCAAGGTTTTCCCTTGATGGGGTGCATGCTATGTACTAAAGTTTGACAACAGCACCCAATTCTTCAATGAACTATTCAAAGAAAACACAGCACTACTTGGCCTTAAACACTGATTGTGCTCAATTTACCACCCCAAGCAAATGGTATTGTGGAATTAATAAACAGCCATCTTAATAATAAGCTCTCCAAGCTCTGCACTACCTTAAAGACAAACTGGGTGCATTGCTTGCACCTGGCCCTGTTCAGTTTGCACAATCAGCCTTTCACCACATGAAATAGTAACAGGCAGTCTCATGCACACACCCACCTCCCTAGTCAGGAGGGCCTCAGATTCCCATAGAGCTGCAGCAGTTCTGGCAGAAGAATTCAAACCGTACTTTAAAAAATCTGACATATGCGATCAAATATATCTCCCGTCAGATCGCACCTCCCTGCTTAGACAATATGATATATGATATTTTATTTGTATTGCACTCGTACACAAGTGTTTCAGAGCGTGACTCGGCAAGGGAGCGGAACAGGGGAGAATACAGCACAACATAAAAATGATCTTACTAGGCCCAGTGACATTGAGAACGCGCAAGTGCATGGCAAAGGGAAAAGGGAAAAAGTGGCGGAGCTGAGGAGCACAGATAAGTAAAATAAATAAAAATAAATAGAAAATGGAGGCAAACTGTGGTAGTGCACCCAGCAAGTGGCAAGTGCTGTGTTTAAGGCCGCAGACTGGGTACGTCTAAATAATTGCAGAAAAAGAAGAAAAAAAAGGGGGGGTGCTGTATGGGTACAGATACAGTCCCCAGTTCATGGGGTGGCCAGGTGGCAGTGCAGGAAGGTGGCAAGGTGAGAAGGTACCTGCGCCCATGGGACAGAGGGTGGCCAGGTGCACGGTGCCAAGAGAGAGCAGATCAGCAGGGGAGAAGCGGAGCAAAGGTAGAAGCAAAGCGGAAGGTTTTGAGGGGTTTCCGGAACCGGAGATGGTTCTCCTCAAGTTTTAGAGTGGCAGTGAGGCTGTTCCAGAGGGAGGCCCCAGCCGAACAGGGCATTGCTGAGCAACTGGCCACAGACACCACTCCCACCGAACCACTGCTGCCAGGCGACCCAAAATATTCAAGAGATTTGTGTGCAAATGGAACAACCCTAATTTTCATGGTCCTTATAAAGTGTTTTTTACCACCCTCTCGCAGTAAAGGTGAAAGTGCTTTGATGTTGGATTCACCTCTCAGATGTTCCTAGGCCACCCCCACATTTCTCACCAGTATCCTAAAATAAACTACCAATCTACTACACAATAATTACCCCAAAAAGTAATAATGTAACTACATTTCCCAGAAAATAAACATGCATTGCTGCTAAAAGCATAAGCACGTTGTAAAAGAAAAAAACTCTTTCTTTCTCTCTTCTCTCTCTCTCTCTCTCTCTCTATCTCTCAACCCCATTTTTGTTTCCTATAAAGGAGTACTCGAAATGGAACCCTCAACATCCAATGATTCAGTATACATTTAAAAAGTAGATATATATACTATTAATTCAAGATAGTTATGTTGTTACACTTGTGGGCTACACTTCACTGCTCTTGTTTTCACTGTACTGTTGTTTATGTTATGAATGTATTGGGGTACTTTTTTTTATCTGGGCAAGCCATATAAAAGGGGTGGGCGTGAATGGAATTGCACTGCTAAACCCAACCAGTACCACTATTGTACATATGTATAATATTTCTCAGACTAATAATAACAGTGTTAGCATGCATAGCAAATACACCTAGCAAAATGAGTGTTTGCATGAGCAAAATGTTAGAAGTATTATTTCCCACAATTTAAAATCTTTCCCTTAAGAGTCAGATTCAAATACGCATTTCATGGGCACAAATTACGATCTGAAATCTCTCAATAACTTTGCAAAATTGAATGATGAATGTTTTATGGTCATGAGTTGGATAACTGATTATATACGGGGTACACAGCATGTAGTATTGAAGGCTATGTTGAAATGTAAACTCAAACAATGGGCCTGGATTAACAGCTATCCTCATCTCCAGACACTGCACAACTTAAAATATATATTTAATATATACGACAATTACCTAAAACACAACAGTACCTATTGAAATGTACATGTCCAGCTATCCGTAAATGTATGATGACAATGCGAGTAAACCAACTCCCAGTGCATACATTACAAGGTAGCCACACTAACATCCCTCTTGAACAAATAATATGCTTTGTCTAGAAGCGGCAGCTGAATATCGAATCCCCAAGACATCTCCTAACTTTATGTCCCAAGATGCGAACAGTTTATAGGACTAGCTTGGGTCGGTTTGTGGGCAGTTATGATGCCATGAAAAGCAAGGAATTTTTGAACTTTTGTTTAACTTCTAACCTCCAATCTGTCCGCATAGTTCTATGTAAGATCTCTGGTCATATATTAGAGTATTTGAATAATGCAAGCACCCAGAATTGAGGGGATGACCTGTTGGATCATATTGTTTTGTTATCTAATATCAATGATCAATGTCAAACGAAAAGAAATTAAATTAAATGTAATGACATGTAATGAATTTAAATATAAATTTATATATCAATTTATATATCAATTAATGATGTTCTTAAGGTTTTTAAAAATCGCATTTAACTCGTAGTATGGATTTTTAGAGGTTAAATAACATGTTGTAGATCTACTGTGAAAATGTGCTTTTGTGACCAGGGCTTTAAGAGTGACATGTCATGACATGAGTGATGAGGTCTCTAGGTAACCTAAGACAATGAAATGCTTATGTGATTAGATGTTTACAAGTTTTATATGTTATATGTTTTATGACTCATGTTTCATGTTCCATGTGTTTTATATGTTTTTGTAAAGGTTCATAATGACTCAATACAAATAAATAAATACAAATCTTTATTATAGCAAAAATATTAGTAATGGCAACAATTTTAGCAGTAGTACATTAACAAGGAGATATATACTACGCCAGGATAGAACGAAAAGGCAAGTGCGTAGGCCGAAATTTGACGCATACCATGGCCTAGGCCTGGATGCTATTGAAGATATCAGACATCCTGAGCAGTCTAATAGCTGGTATACAGATATGAGTGTGGTGGGAAGACAAACAACAGTGGTAGCTGTTTTGTATGCTCATTGATACTGCACACATCAGGGGCACCCAAGGTTTTAGTACCACAGGAAGTTACAATTATAGAGGCACAATGCCAGGTTCATCTTGCGCCATGTAGAACAAAAGGCTCTTTCCAGGCACAGAGCCTGTGACTATAGCGTGTGGATCCAGACGATCTACAACGCAAAAACAACCCAAAAAAGCTCAACTGCTTCCAAAAACCATATTTAGTGAATGATCGATTTAAGTACGTAAACAGCATGTGGTAGGAAACAACGCTCTTCTGCGTAGCTGAAGGATTTCTGGGATAAACAGAGCAAGTAGTGGCGTTCGTGAGGAGGACATGTGAACAAATATGGACAGAGCAAGCACAAAACTGACATGGATTGCACCGATGGAGACGTCAGTGAAAGTGCACCAAGAGGAGAGCTATGAGTTATGCTTCCATAGCGAAGGAACTGTCTTTGACGAGCAATGCAACAGGACATTGTTAATTCCAGACTTGAAAGCAGCACAGCAGCAGAGATGTACTACTACTGGGTCTGTGGCCAACAAGCGTACTTGCACCTCCCACCATCATGGAGGGGCTCCTGTTCGTTGGCCACGCTGCACTCAGCATTGCTAGTAGTCCCAAAAGTACACTTGAAAGTGCCTCCCAAAGATGCAGAAAATTGATCATTGTCTCACATAATAGTGGCAGTACACAGTCTGGGAGTGTGCATGAACAAAGAAGCAGCAAGGAGAAAACTGTTTTGATATCACCTTTGACTGGGCCCCAACCTGACTAGAAGCTCTTGTGAGGATGCTGGCACCTCTCATCGTGTTCATCTTGGTTCTTTTTTGCAGGTGCCAAATGAGACTCAGATGTTGTGCCAAAGCAGTGCCTAATAGTGCAATGATGATGGTTTCAATTGGCGTTTCATAAGTACCTCATAATAAAAAAGAAACATAAATACAAACTGACCTTTCCATCCTCCAGATGCTCCCTATCTACTATGGAGATGAAGTAGATCGCATATACCACACCATCATTGTCCCACCCCCCGACCCTAAAAATTATAAAGAGGTTTGTGTAGATTTACCTGGGGATGGGAGCTGTATCAACAGGACATGCACTCCTGAAGAATATGCGCAAACCGGGCGAGATGTATGCAGGGCATGGATGCCAATAAAGGGACCACCACTATAATAGGCTGTAGTAACGAGGGCAAATGAAAACAAGTATGCAGAGGAATTTGTTACTGTAGAAGTAACAAAAGAGGGGAATGTTGGAAAGGAAATTAATCTCTCCCACCCCCTAGGCACTTTAGAGTAAGGTGAATCCCATAACCACACTTGCGATGTACCATGGGGCAGGGGGTGTGCTAAGAAACTCTGCACAAACATGATAGTAAATATAACTGCATATATTTAGTGCGCACATATAAGGAAGTGCCAGTTGTTGTAGTTATGGTAGAAACATTCGGCCATGCATGGCTGCACGGTAAACACAGGCCGGGCAAAGAAACATGAACAGGCCCAAGCACTGATGGTAGAAAGACCTGCACTGCTAATTCCCATAGAAACTTGCCTTTGTTCTTTAACTTTTGCAAATACGTGTTATCCCAAGAAGGAATGCGCCTTTCAAGACTGGGAGACATCACCAGCCGCCTCACCATGCACATTCATCACAGCCAGGCCAAAAAGCAGACCTTAAACTCCCACCCAGCCCACCAGGAGTGATGGCAACCACAACTGCCCCAGTCCAAGACCCCCGATTTCTGGGGTAATAGGTGACCTCAGACCACCAACCATAAACCCAGTGGTTGTAAAAGATCTAAAAGAATTCTCAGAGGAAACTCTTTGGGAATGAAAACAAAGGAGAGAAAAACAAGAAAAACACTCCCCAGTGGCCCACAGTATGTCACAGGAATGTTTGCAGTTTGGCCACCTTATATCATATATGACACACTTTGTAATACAAGGTACAGGGTAGAATACAGTATATTCAAAGCTATGGTGGAAACCTTGGGATGCAGAGAGTGCGATATGAACTGAGTGAAGAATATGTGGGTCAACATGATAGTGTGCCTCCCCGAGCCAGTCCCCGAGTTTACCAGGTACACACCATAATGATACGGTAGCATTGTCTTACAATAGTAACTAATGAGGATTGTGACCTTCTTTCCCTGGAGAGATGAGCCCAGCCCACGTGATGGAAGATGGGCGGACAGCACTGGGTCATTTGCAACCTGGCATCCCCTATGGAGCAAGTTGCCCATTTATATTGTCTCACCAACCAGCCATGCATGTTTTTACTGTATGCATGACGTAGTAATGATACTGTGTTGCCTTATAACCTTCTGCTTGTACAATTTTTTTCGGCAGAACATTCTGTTCGATTAAAAACATGTTATCCTTGCAAGAATCTATTGGCCTTTTTTTCCCTAGCAGGTTGTATTTTTTCTGGTGTGAGCGTACAGGGGCATGCCTTCATTTACAATAACTGGCAAATGTTTTTTTTTAAAAAATTTTTTTAATTTTGTGCTGCAAACATAACTTACAAGTAACATGTTAGTTAAGGGATAGTTCAGGTGAATAAGTTCAGTTCAAAAGAACCTCGACATTCAGAGAAAAACTTTAGTTGAAGCCTCATTAAAGGTGAAATAATATGATGCAACAAAACCTCTGATATTCAGCAGGTGTTGGAAGCTACACCACCTTAACTATGAGGACCCCATTGTGAAACCCCTTAACACACTGATGACATCAGGTGGGATACAGGGAAATCAAAAAATGCAGGGTGGAGAGATAGAGCTGGAGAGGAGTATATTTTACTTTGATGGAGTGTTTTCCTTTCCACAATAATCAAAAGAGTGTGTGTCTCCACAAGAAGCATTCTTGTAGGAATGGTTTCACTGGGAATTCTTAGAGGAAACTCTTTTGGGAATGAAAGCAAAGGGGAGAAAAACAAGAAAAACACTTGCCAGTGGCCCAAAGTATGTCACAGGAATGTTTGCAGTTTGACCAGTTGGCCATTGTCTTTTACCCTGGAGCAAAGTGGTCGAGTGCCCATGGCACCTTTACCCTAGCATGTTGGCAGAAGCCACGGCCAAAGGTCTTGACCAATCGGGAATGCTTGTTTACTACTAAAGAGGCCACTGGACATGGCTGAAGCCAATGCTCAGTAGGTCCAAATCGTTTTACCTTAATTTGTACAAAGAGGTGAGTGACCACAACAATGGTTATTACTCTTACAGGTGGGCTAAGATATAGCCTAAAAATCACCTTGAAATTCAGTGAAAAACGTTAGTTAAGAGACAGTGGGCCTCATTACGACCCTGCCGGTCCAGTAACAATGGTGTTGGTAGGCTCACTGGCACTCCTGTTACCGGACCAGCAGAGTATAAGTCTGCAAGCCAGATGCCTTTCCGCCCGCCAGGTCCGACCTTGCTGAATGGCACCCGCTCGCAGACTTTGACAGAAGCACCGGCGCTGCTGCACACAGTGCCGGTGCTTCTGTCCTCCCCATTCCCATTGAGTCCTATGGGACTCGAATGGGAATGGAAAGTTACTTTTTCCGGCGCCTGCCTTCTGGGACTGCCGGGCAGTAATGCCCGGGTAATTCCCCAAAGCCAGGCGCCAGAGAAAAGCACAACTCCGACAGCAGCCGTGGGCCTCATTACGACCCTGGCGTTAAGGGTTTAACGGCGCCGTAAAAGATGACGGCGCCGTTAAACCCTTAACGCCTCATTACGAGTTCCCTTTGCGGGACCCAACCTTAACGCCTGCTTTTAGCAGGCGTTAAAGTAGGGTGCCGCAAAGGGACCTTGGTGCTAAGTACGGTGCCGCAATTTGCGGCACCGTACTTAGCACCTTCCCCATTCCCATTGAGCCCTATGGGGCAAAAATGGGAATGGGGAAGGGCCCATGGTGAATGGAGAATTACCGGCCCGCCAACCTTTGAATGGGGGCGGTAGTTCCGCCATTCACAATGGCGGACCCCAGCATGGACCATGGTCCACCGCCTGCCTTGTAATGAGGGCCAATGTATCAGAATAAAACCCATGAAATTCTGCAGAACATGGAAGTGATGACAAACTTAACAAAGACGCCCCCGTTTATTAGACCATGACCACGTATATGGTATCACGGATGTCATCAGCATTGAAGTCGTGTATGACTGGGGACTGTTTAAGGCTGCCTTCACTTCCAACACCAGTTGAATTTCATGTGTTTTTTCTTTCTTTTTATGGTGAATTGTTTCATCTTAAATGTCTCATAAATATGTTTTACTGAATAAACATATGTGGTGGGTTAATGCAATGCAATATAAATGAGATCGTTTTCAAGAGAATGAGAACAGGCGAATTACATGTCTTCTTATGCTTTCAAAAGCACGTAAATGTAAAAAGAAGTCAAGACAAATTCAATATGAGCTTTACAACAAAAGTGTATTACAGAAAATTACTTAAACTATTAAAATTAGACTAACTCTAAAAAATAATTAGGAGCCATTGAAATAAATAAAACAGTTTTAACCCATTTTTGCGTAATTTAAACGTAATGTCTGAATATTCACTCTCGAACACAAAATACTGATACATAATTCCAAAGCATGCCTAAGCATCTCACTTCCCTGCATGCCTCTAATTTGATCTCCTGAGACCATCCGTGCTACCCGTATATCATAGTTTCGTTTATTCTAAAAAAAGCTATACTTCTTCCATATATTTCTAATCTCATGTTGCTTGGTAAGGCCTGTAGATGGGGTCCTGCGCAAATCATTAAATGTGCTCAATAACGAAGTTGCAAAACACAAGAGATTTCCTCTTAGTGAAAAAGAAGTGTATCTATAGCAGAAAAACAGCAAGAACTTTCGCAGACGAACTTGCATTTCTAGGACAGACTTACAGATTATTTAATAGTAAAAATGTGTGGCTGGGAAGCAGAATATTGCTAAAATTACATGTCAGAACAGTTTGACATGTCAATTCTTTAAACGCCAATTGTACAGCAACGGAATGCATATATGATATTGCTTCAGTGATAAAATATGCATTAGTTTATATTTTGATAAATATGCCCACACACATTTTCAGGTTTTTTTCCCCTTACACAACATTTAAAAAAAATATGAAGTCAGTGCAAAACACAATGAAAACGAACACTTAACAACCAATACAGTACAGCATAAAGGATAATGTTCTGCCAAACCATTAGAGATTTTGATTTCATATAATTGCTACATATTTACTAGATATACATATGTTATAAACACATAATTTTCTCTGAAATAGCCTAATACTGTAGATGCATGTAGAGATGAAAATGATGTATTTCTATAACACCTTATCCAACGGGCTTTACAATAAAAAAAAACTATGTACATACATTATCACCCAACCAAATATGTTACTTTATCGATCTCGGAAGGAGGGAAGACTGAATTGGACTTGCTGGGTTTCGAACCTGCGACCTGCAGATCACATGCAGATTGCAGCATCGAGTGCTCAACCTGCTGAGTTGTCTTACCGCATTCAACAACGACTATGAACCAATGGCATAGATAAAGATGTGTATGCCTGCTGGTATTCATGATAAGATGGGTGTTGTAGCAAAGAAGACGTGTTCATATCCTCTATAAACATACCCCACATTAGACATTAAAACAAAAAAGGATCATAGCGCAGTTTGGGGTATACACAGAAGAAATATTGCAGTGTGTTGCTACATCGGAAACAAGTATATTTGTTTTAATTCCAGGGTACTCTAAACATTTTTTTGCCATTTGCTGAATCTTTTAAACCACGACGTTTAAACGCAATGGGAAAGACAAACAGCATGCCTTTCCAAATGTAATCTGACAAGTAGTGGACCTCACATTATGCCCAATTATGCCCGGTGCAGTGAAATGCCTCATTTGATTTGTTCAACAATGAGCATATGAGAGAATACATGTGCCCTTTTAATGCAGAACTGTTTATACGCATCGGGTCATGCATTCCCCAATCAGAGCTGCTTCCAAGGTTACACCGAATAAACAAGTGAAAAACAGCAGATAAATCGGGACATCTGCGACCCCGGGGCACGCAACGTGTGCTGAGATTGACGCTCCAGGAATTGTTGCAATATAACAGCACGGTATGGAAGGGAATGCTGTTCTGAGTTTCTTGCCTAAAACATAGATAATCATAGATAATCGTTCAATATCCTCAAATAGAGTGAACTCATCTATACAAGTTACAAGTGATTGCGGCCAAACACCACCCTTACCCTTCTTGATATTAGGTTGGCAGATGTAACCTTTGCACACACGCTGGCTCCACACAAGCATCCTTACCCATGGCCCATTATTTCCAATGCGTCTGGTGTCCAGCCAAAGACTGTAAGTACTCAATTTCTAGCGGTATCGCTCACAATGCACTCTTGCTACACACAAGACCCCACTAATCCATGAGAGGTACCTTTCTCGGTCGTCACAAGCAGACCAGGGATTTGGAACGGTAAGTTTATTTGTCTGATATGAAAACGTTGTATTCATCTGGAAACGTTTTAGATAACAGGTTCTCCGTTTTTTAAAACAATTATTTGATTTTTATTTTTATACTAAAATAACAATTGCAACATTTCACTCTCATTTGAAAGTTCTAACCAAACTTTGCCATTCAGGTTCATAAAAAATGTCATTATTAACTTCAAATGATTTCTTCAATCCAATGAATGACATTGATTTCAAAATGACACTGGCCCTCATTACGACCCTGGCGGAAATCGCGGTGCAAAATGCACCATGGAGCACGGCGGAAAGCTGCCGATAGCGCCATGGGGGTTGGCGGATTTTCCGCCCCATTCCGACCTTGGCGGGGCGGTAAATCCCCATCCCCCATTTTACCCTTCCCCATTTCCATTTTTGCCCCATAGGGTATAATGGGAGTGGGGAAGGCGTTAATTACGCCACCGTAAAATACGGTGGCGTAATTAACAACAAGGTCCCGTAGCGCCATGGATTTCTCCGCCCGGAAAAACCAGGCGGAAAACGCTCCATGGCGCTACGGGAACTCGTAGTAGGGCGGACGGGTCCGCCGCGAATAACGCTGGCGTAAGCCCTCTCCGCCAGGGTCGTAATGAGGCCCACTGACATTTATAATATTATGCGGCTGACAAAGGAGGCTTGCACACCCGGTGTTGCATTTGAGCTGGCATGCATACATTAATTTATATTCTGTGGTCGAAGCGAGCAGGAACGGTCAGGCGCAGTGTTCCACTACTTTTATTTTTTACTGTTAAAAACTCCACTCATTTTTGCAACCATTTTCACCATTCCGGAACTGTGAAGTTAAAACACACTTCTCCACTTTTCCATTGGATCAGTTACAACTAAAGCAAAATCTGTTTCAACTCAATTGGCTGTCAACCAGCATGACTACACCCCTTGAAAAATGATGTGCACGTTGCTCCCTTACTTCCTACTCTGTCCCCTGCCAGAGTCACAGTTCCACTACTTGTTTGGTACACATCTACCACTGGTTGTATTCTACAGACATCTTCTTATCATTGGTATGAACATCCTATTATCAGAGGAATGCTATCAACATGAAACGATATTTGGAGCTATATAGTTACTTTTAGTTGATGACTAGAATTAATGTCAACAAAATGCGAACCAAACCATTTTACTAAATCATCCCTGAACAGTAAAACACATATCCCTTCAAGAAGGCGGTACTTATAACAGATACCAGGAAAGGCCATCAGAGCCTTGTATACAACATTTCCCTTGAAGAAAGCTCTGAGGATTGCACACAGTGTTCTGGATTCCAAAATAGCACATTGCATTTAAATACACCTACTCTCTTTACCTTTCAATGGATCGAGATCACACTTTCAGAAAATGTGTTGACTTATGCACAGAACTTTGTCTGCTAAATTAACATTAATGAGAATCTGCATTGGATAAGAAGTCAAGAAAAGGTTGCCATTTCAATTGATGGTTGCATAAAAGAGCAGGAGAGGATGCTATACAATTTTCTAATCTATGAATGTTATAAATATTGTTCCACCAAAAAATATGATTTAAGTTTTTTCCATTTAACAGTAACAGTTTGGATTGCAATCATTAGACATAAAACAAGGAGCGAATTTGCATATTTGTTGGCTGGAGAAGTTTGTAAAAAGGAACTTCCAAAAATATGGAATTCAAAACAAAAGTCTAGATGAAGTTTATAAATAGATTTAGGGGGTAATTCATAGAATTTAGTGCAGAAGCAACGCACGCGGGCAGCACAGAGATGGAGCGTGCACCAGCGTGCGCCAGCCGCGTGCGCCAAACCCATTTTCACGCACAGCGTATTCATGGATACTGTGGGATGTTTTTACCCATACATCCGAGCCCTACCTCAAAAAACTGTACAGTACTGACATGGAAAACATCATGATGGCCAGAGCTTCCCAGAAAATGCCCAGGGAAATGCATGAAGAATAGGCTGCCACTCATTTTGCCGATGTTATGGGCACTGAAGGGCACTGCCTAAAACCACCATTGGACTACCCACACAGTAGTCTGAAACCATTGGGAATGGCAATGCTGATTGCCAAAAGCAACCTAGAATTGTGGGGAACTCATTTTCTTAAATCCCAAAAATGGGTGCAGTACCAGTACTCACCACTATCAGAAAGCCGGCGTTTTAAAACAGCACCAGATTTTTTTTATATGTGTAAAACTGAATAAATGAATGAAATAAATGAAGGCAGGCCAAAGAAAGACTTACTGAGAGGTGGATACAATCTAAAGTTATATTCTGAAGTGACTTGAAGGTTTATAACAAGACTGGCTGAGCTGTGGATTTCAGCAGTTTAAGTAAATTTGGACTGAAAGACACTAAAAACCTAAATGTTTAAAAGAAATGAGTGACCTACTTTTGAGTGTCACATAGGTTGCAATTGTTTAAATGTCATAGTTTTAAACTTAGAATCAGCATCCTAGCTGCATATGTAAAAAAATTGTCTTGACTTAAACTGGGGAATAAAAGTGACATTAGCTGGGGCCTGGCTTAAGGAACTGAATTCTGCCCACCAGCTACCCCCGACAGGAGATGAGACTTGCACAACAGCTGTGTTCCCAGGCCTAGCTGCCCTTTTGCTGCTCCCACCAAAAGGGATATGACGCTTCTCTGATTGAATTACCTGGGCTCTGCAGGAAATTGAACAAAGCCCTGTCCTGACTCAGGCAAATGTTTTATTATGAGGCCGTAAAAGTGGCTTCCTCCTGGAAGTAAAGGGGAGGAGCACTGCCTGTGAGAGCAAGCTGGCTTGGCAGAACTGGAAAAACCAGAAATTCAACCTTGTGCTGGGGGGAAACCACACCCCTGTAGCCAGAATATGGTTTTAGAAAAAGATGAATAACTCATAGAGCGGACTTGTGAAAATTATTTAAATGATACCATAATTCTTGTGATTTTTCTGCCCACATTTTAAGAGGTTTTTAGAACCGGTGGCATGATCTGGGGGCAAACTAACAGTTAAGAGGGTATTACTTAAAATGTATGCAAGTTAAAAGTCTGATACTTCATCAATTAATGCCTGCATGCCTTGCGCACATGTGTATTAATTTGAGTAAGAATCTGATATTGGTAAGCTGACCAAAAAGTGAAAAATGTTGCCATTTCTGAATGCAAGCTCCCAGGAAGAGCAGATTTGGACAGGGTATACCTCCTGTGATATGTGATGGGTGCATGTAATTTTAAACAAATGTGTACCTGTGCAAATATGTCTTTTGGATCAAATATAGATTGTGTGTAAAGTTGACAGGGGTGGGTTCTCTGTACCATAAACAGACCTTATCATGATGACACTTCATTTCATTCCCCCAATCAAGGGGAAGAGGATGAAGTGGCCAATGACAAGTGGAGAGGGGTAGAGCCTAGTGATGCTGCACACACACCCATTTTCAAAACACATAAAAGCAGACAGTCAGGACAGATAGGGCCCTTCAATTCCATTTGCTGCAACGCGCTCTGCCGGACCACACCACATCCAGAGATCCAGACTTCAAATCCATCAATCTCCAGAATCCAGAGAGGCTAGAGAGAGAGCAGAGCTGACCCAGATCACTGTGAAGTGCAGAGACCAGACCAGAGTCCAGTCTAAAACCTGACCAGATCCGTGGCGAGGCCCATTTATTTCAGAAATATATTGTGAGTACCTAGCAGACTGTGCAGAACCAATCTTCTAGTTAAAATAATATAATTCAATCTATTTTAATCTAAGTAGAACTGCCTCCTAACTGTCACCTGTCATTTGCAAAGCTGTCACCTGTAATTTCTAGTTGCTAGCTGTCATTTGTCATTTTGAACTTTAAAATTTCAAATCCGAAAAACTACCTTTATTTAATCGTTCATAACTCCGTGACCGTTTGTGCTAGAGACTTGCAGTAACTTTCCTCTGAAAGCTGGGAATCGTGGCTTTCCTAGGAACCGCATTCCTACCCCCGATACTTTTTCACTTCATTGCCAGCACATATAAAAGCATTTTGGGCCTGTGTTTCCAACTTCTGTAGTCTAAGCTTGCTGGGGTGAACTGAATTACATTTGATTGCATTTCTGAGAACTGTGTGCTTTCCTTCCATTTCCTTGCATTGCATAAAGGGGGGAGGGGATTGCCAGAGAAAAGTGATTACATTGTTTTGTTGAAATCATATTGAGTATTTTCTGTATTGCATTTTCATTCAACATTGCATCCATTCGAACCCTATAAAGCATTCTCTACCACATTATTCTTCTGTCCCTATTTACCAGTGTTGCTATCTTATCCATCCTATAACCACTCATCATTGATTATAAAGAAGTGTGCTAGTGCCAGACTATCCATTATTGATTACTGCTCAGATTCAGTGTGATATTCAATTATTAATTTATTATAAAGCGTGATATATATATATTGTTTAAATTATCAAATAAACCTTTAAACGTGCAAAACAGAACTACTTCTTGGCTCAGTGGGGTCAGGAGGATTCCAAGAGAGGGGTGTTATATAGGGGTAGTCATCCAGAACGCATGAACTGGACGTAAAGATATATTAATAAGGGTTTCCATTCTGTATCCCAGACTAGGCATTGACTTAGCTGTAGTGTTGAATTGAATCCTCTTACAAATTGGGGGCTTGTGCCGGACGTTTGGGTTAGATCTATCACTTGTGCAGATTAATACAGCGTGCCAGCTGACCAGATACACATATCCAGTCGGATCACCACGCTGTGTTACGCTGTAAAGCACTCCTCAAAGGAACGCTCTAAGGAAAAGGTCTGTTTTGCAAAAATAAAATACAAACTTCTGTAAGTCAGGAAGGAACTCAAATTCCAGAATGACGACCTTGGTAGATATGAAAATAGCCAGAGAGCACTTCTTACATAAGTTATTTGTGAGAGGTGAGTGGACTCACCAGGACCGCATGGTCTGGTTGCAGGCCATCATGCAACAGGTCACGGAAACAGGGTCAGATATATGGCGAGATCAGGGTCCCTTACATGTGGCCCTGAGTGAACTATACATGGCTCCTAAAGCTAAGGATGAACAAGACAAGATGGTTAGGATAGCGGCATACCTGTATCTATATATGGGAGACATGCAGGATAAATGTACTGAAAGCCAAGATCTGGCGAATAAGCGACAGATGGCGTTAGAGAAGGTCCAATCTGACCTGGTCTCTTCTGAGCAGAGGCTGCAGGGGAGCCAGGAGTCAGAAAATGAGAGTAGACAGCACATCATTAAAATAAAGAGGGATATGGACATCCTGAAACAGGAAAAGGCTGACCAGGATACCAGATTTCTGGCCTTGCAGAAGGAGTACCAAGAAGGTTTGGACTCCCTACTGCAGAGCCAGAAAAAGCTGGAGCAACAGTTAGACTTCAATAGGGTATGTGCTGAGCAGGTAGTCACCCTGCAAAGCCACCTAGATAGGGAGAAGGCAGAGAGCAATAAACTGATTGTGAAAGACCTGGATACCCAGGCAGAGTTTGATCAGGAGCGCCAGAAAGCTGGTGCCTTCCAAAGGCAAAGGGACGACCTGACGGTACAGATGCAGACTCTTAGTCAGGAAAGGGACACCTTAGGCCAGGAAGTCTGCCACTTAAAAAGAAAAATGGAAGAAAATCACCTGGCCCACCAGGGACTGGGTGACCTCCAAAAAGAACACCAGAACTTGTTAGAGCACACCAGGAGGGTGGAGGATGCTCTAGCAAGAAAGGAGCAAGCCAGTAGGGATGGGACTCAGGAGGTAACCCTCCTGCAGCAAAGACTGGCCCAGCGCTCCAGGACCAATCAGGAAACGCAGAGAGAGAATGAGGCTCTCTGCCAGCACAATGATAGGCTCCAACAACAGGTAGCGATGCAGGAGAGACTGATAGAGTCTAGTAAGGCCTTAACTGAGGAACTGAAGGCGCAGGCTCTTGCATTGCAACAGGGAGCAGGGGCGGATAGAGATGAGGTTCGCTGGGAAATAGAAACTCCTGAGCATAACCCCAGAAGCCCTAGTACCAGAGGCCTTTATTTCTCTCAGTCCCTGGACTCTGCCACCCCCAAGTCCCCTGGCGCACATGAGCACAGGGCCACAGGGATGGCAGATTACTATCCAGCCAGAAGCATGGGGCTCATCGGTCAGTACCTCCCAGGAATGGATGAGCGGGCATCCGGGTATGGGCACCCAAGCACAGTGCAATTTAGTGGGGAACCCCAGGAGAGTAGGCCCATTAAGGGCATCCTGAAATCCTCTGCCCAGTTAGGTCAGTGGGGGGGTACCCATCAAATCGTGGCAGCAAAGAGGAATCTGAATACTCCTCTGAACGGTACAGGACACAGGAGACCAGGTCCCCACATTCTGCCAGCCATTCCCAGGCTCGCAGAATCCGGGAAAACCTGGAAGATCAGACAGGAACCTCTGGGAGCAGTGCCTCTGAGTCAGAGGATGAATGGACAAGGGTTACCCGAACCAAAAAGGCCAATAAGGCAAAAAGGGCCTTGATTAAGGACCCATTGAAACAGATTTAGGCAATCAGGAGTGTCATCACGCCTTATCATAAGAACGCCAAGTACTCTGTTTGGGAACACTTGGAGCTCTATGAGCAAATGATGGAGACTTTTCATTTGAAGGACAGCCAAAGCTGTATCCAATATGTAAAGTGGACATTCTCCCCAGAGTACTCCAGTTTCTTTGCAGGGCTGGAGGACCAAAATCATTCCAGGTGGTCCACCTATAGGGCGGCCATATTAAAACATTTTTCTGTTCACAGAAATCCCCAAGAGGCTCGCAAGGCAGCCTACAATTTACAATGTGGGGAGGATCAGGCCCCACAAGAGTTTGTGCAGGAGTTAAAGCGTGCTTTTGCACAGACCACAAGAAGGGTGCGCAGGGATAGCAGAGAATTTATTAATACGTTTTTCCATGCTTTGCCCAAATACATAATGACCCAGCTTGTGAGGGATTTTCACGAGAAAAGATCTTTAGACTGGGTCATTGAACAGGCGACCTGGATCTATGAGGTGCAGAAGCCAATAGAAAATAAAAATAATGCGCCCAAAAACCCCAAAGCCAACAACACCCCTGCTGCTGCCAAGGTGGCAGAGGTAAAGGTTACCCCCGTTTTAGAGTTGGAGATGGGGGGGCCTAAAAACCTACCTGCACCTAATAATGCTAGGCCCAGAAGGTCCTCGGGCCAGTCACAGACAGGGAGCCAGGGAGGCAGCCCCACAAATGGGGTCCCTCGCTCTCCTGATTATGTAAGTCCCCGTTACAAGGGAAATTGACCCATCCTGGGTTATGTGTGGACTCCTCCAGCCCAAGGGGGGGGATCCAGCCAAGCACCTAACCCAGGGAACTTCCCTCCTAACTTCCCACCGGAGGGCAGAAATTCTCCAAATCCTGGGCAGAACTTCTTCCCCAGGTATCCACCCAATTTCCAGCCCCAAAATCATCCATCCTTCTTTCCCCAATTCCCTGAGCCCAGACAACCGAATCCGGGAGAGGGGAGGCCAAGGATGGAGGGGTATCCAAATCTTCCCAACCAGGGGTACTACCAAAGAAGGGATAGCTACCCTTCCCGGGATCAGCCCAGGGGAGAAAACAGGGCCCCGTATCAGCCTGAGCGGGTTTCCCAGTTAGAGCACCAGGTTCAAAACATGGCGCGGGATCTGGGTCACATACTGAGGGCTCAGCAGAACCCTCAGATCGGCATGCCGGCGCAGAACGCACCCAACTCTGGACCTGGTGCCCCAGAACAATGACGGGGGCAGCACCCCGATAACTCACCGGTTCCCAGGGAGGAGGCACAAAGGGAAGGGGGGTGTAAAGCCTTGGAGGAAGCTTCCTTCCTCACTTGTAAACAGCCCCTGGAAACCCAGGAACCGGAAACAAAATCTCCTGCCCCTGAAAGTCTGCCTCCTAAGGAACAGAGGGGGGTAGGAGAAACAAAAGACCCAAACAGACTCAGTTTTAGGAGGAGGTACAGATCTTCCAATTTGAGGGAGAGGGATCCTCAGAGGATCCTGGGAAAAGGATCTTCTCCTTCAGAGAGGGGGGAACTCCTCCCAAAGAAAAATGGGTCCCTAGGGATGCAAGTCCAGACTGTGGAGATGTGGAGACTGAGCTACCGCCGCCCACCATCTCATCCCAGAACCAACAGCAAGAAAATCCCCTGGTTCAAACCCATCCTGGTGACTGCCTCCAAAAAGGGGGGGGGCGGCCCGGAACCGGAGCCAGGGGAACCCACAATGGCTCTGATCTCCAGTTGCCAACTTTTTCTTTCAGATTCCCAAGGCTCTCCACAGAATTCTGCCCAAATCTCTTCGCTAGCGATGTCCAAAACCAGAAAGTTAGCCCACCAGTTGTCCAAAAATGTGCATTATCTGTGCCCCCTTGAGGAGAAGGAGGGAAGATACTATGCCCCGGTACAAGTACAGGGGCAGGGTACAATTTTAGCGCTGGTGGATACGGGATCTCAAGCTACCCTTCTGTCCAGAAGGGCCTTTGACGAACTGAATGCAGGAAGGGGAGAGAATTACCAAATTCCTCTCACCTCTCTTCCTGGACAACTGCAGAACTTTGACGGGAAGGAAATTGCCGTTGAGGGGACTGCAGACTTGGACATTAAGATCGGGCGACACAAGGTGAAACACCCGGTCATAGTAGTGACTCCAGAGGGCACCCCTTGTTTACTGGGGAATGACCTCCTGAGGAGGTTGTCACCCTTAATAGATTGCGTAAACAAGGTCCTCTGGACCCAGACTATCCGACCAATAAAATTAAAACAGAGTGTCAACCATGTTAGTTTAAACGGCACCTGCCACATGGTTGAACAAAAATCTGACCAAGTAGAATTTCACTTCCAGAATAGCCAAATTCCAGACGTGACAGTAATAGCAGTAGGACAACAGACTGGTGATGGGGGGTCCTCTCTATTTCTGAAAATCAACCTTCCTTCCAGTCTAAAGTGGTATTCCACGCTGGAAGGAAACACTCTGAAATTCTATACTAATCCACAATCAGAAACTCCCACTCCTATAGTCCAGAAAGACGTGAAATCAGCTCAGAGCCTGGCTGAGATTCAGCAAATTGGAGAGCAGTTGTTCAACCCTGTTCAGTTAAATGATGGGAAGGACTCTGTTCTCGCTCGAGTGTGTGTGAACAACGGTAAGAGCTTCATCAGCGAAGCCATGCTCCGCCAACTCCCAAAAGATCCAGCCATTCCCACATTCAACCTGATAGGCAAATGGGAAATGGACCTGGAAGCACCCAATTCCAAAACATCTCCTGCCAAGCAGGTGTATGCTCAAAATCTCCATTGGCAACAAGAGCATAGTCCACAATTGTTGGGTCATGCGAGACGTCCCTGCCGCCTTTTACTTAGGCAGTGACATTCTCATTCGCTTTGCCATTAGTTTGGACCTAATAAACTTCAAAGCTTGGTCCCGATTAGGGGATAATCCCATGGGCTTTGATGATCCAGAAAAAGCATTTAGGTCAGCTCAATTGCTACCTTATGCAGTTGAAATTCAGATCAAAGAGGAAGTCACCATCCCAGAAAGGACCCGACAATTCTCCCTGGAAGTGAAAGTTAAAAGAGGACAGTATTTGCAAAACCCTGATGCTTACATACATCTAAACGCTTCTCTCCAACAGCAAGGGTTAGGGGTAAACCCAACACCATTAGTCAACATAGAACATGACACCATTCCAATAGAGGTGGATAACAGCGACTTAAAGAGTATTACTCTAGCCGCAGGCACCATTATTGGAATGGCAGTTGATGACCGACATTTTTCCATAGATTTAGGTAATGAACTGTTAGGGCCAATCCCCAAGGACTGCTTTGACAGTGACAGTGACGACAATATAACACCAGACAGGATTTTTACCCGGCATGGGGGGAACTTCCTGGTGTACACTTCTTGCCCTTATGGTAAGGAAGATGTGACTTGTGACTTCAGGAGGGATGAGGTGATTTTCCAGGTCCATGAGGGCTGCCTTTCCCACCTGAAGCCTCCAGTCCAAATCAGCACTCTGACCAGGGACCTCTCCACCCAGCTGGAGGAGGCCGCTGAAATAGCCAAACCAGAAGTCTTTCCAGGCTTCAGGCAGATGGTGGAAGAGAGAGTCAACCTAGCTGATGCCTTTGTGACTCTGGAACAAAAGCAAAAGTTGAAACAAGTTTTCTTGGATTTCCAAGATCTCTTTGCGGTAGACTCATATGACTGTGGCCGCACCAACATCCACACAACAACAATCCCCACGGACCCTGGCATGACTCCTGTGTTTGTGAAGCAATATCGTTTGCCTCTCGCATCCATGGAGTCCCTTACTGAAATAATTAAGAACCTTGAGTCCCGGGGAATAATCCGTCCAGTCCACAGCACCTTCAATAATCCGGTGCTGGGAATATTAAAGCCAAACGGCCAGTGGAGACTCTGCGCTGACCTCAGGGAGCTCAACAAACGGGTCCATACTTCCCGATGGCCTCTTCCCTACATTGACCAAGGGCTGGCCCAGATTCAGGGGTCACAGGTATTCACTGCAATAGACCGGACCATTGGATACTGGTCTGTGCCTGTCAGTAGCGAGGACCAATACAAACTGGCTTTTACCTTTGGGGGACAGCAGTATACATGGACCCGGACTCCCTTCGGATACCTCAACTCCGGCAATGAATTCAACATTTTCCTACATAAGGCCATGCCCGACCTGGGTGCGAGGGGTAACCTGGCTTATGTAGATGATGTCCTCATCAAAAGTTCATCTGTGGAGGAACACATAGCGGAGATCCGTTATGTTCTGACCCAGTTGAGGGCCGCCGGAGCAAAACTTTCCTTTCAGAAAGCACAGTGGTGTAGAACCCGTGTTAATTTTTTGGGGCATGAGATTACTCCTCAGGGTCTCTGTGCCCAGGAAAAGAAAGTGGAAGCACTTCAGAAACTGAAAGACCCCACAACTCTGCGGGAACTAAGGAGCCTCCTTGGACTGACTAATTACAGCAGAAAGTTCATTGAGGGCTACGCAGAGATCACCAGACCCCTGATCCATCTCCTGAAGGGGGGGGGTCAAGTGGGAATGGGGTCCAGAACAAGCCGAGGCAGTAAAACAACTCAAAAGAAGCCTCTCACAAGCGCCCTGCCTAGCTTACCCTGTCAGAAACAAGGAGTTCTTCCTGGAGATGGGGTTCTCTAATACGTGCTTGACAGCAGTATTATACCAAAAGCATGACAAGGTCAATAAAGTAATCTCCTATGCGAGCAAAACTTTATCCTCTGTGGAGGAAAAATTCAACGATTGTGAGAAGGCACTCCTGGCAACGGTGTGGGCATTGAAGAATTACCGCCCGTTTATCCAGGGGGAACACATCATAGTGGAGACTCCACACCAGCCTCTGCAATATCTCCAAAGTGATAGAATCCGGGCCGGAAATGTGAGTAATTCCCGAATTACTTCCTGGATTCTGTCAATGCAAGGCTTTCCTGTGGAGGTCAGATATGGCCAAAACAAGAAGAGTCCCCTCGCGCAAGGTCTGGCTGACTTGCATGATTGTGCCAGAGAAAACTGTCTCGAGGACGAAAGTCTAAAAATCAAGGACAACACGGAGGCATACCTTAATTCCCCCCACAAAGTCTTTGAAGAAGACAAGTGTGAGGGAATGCCCACTGTATATGTGGATGGATGCTCTTACCATGTTGACAACGACGGGGAGAAAGAACTGGTGGCTGGCGTAGGGAATGCATGGGTGAATGAGTCCCCAGAACCCTCCGCTGGATACAAAATTGGTCCCCGAAGTAGTCAGGTGGCAGAATTTATGGATGTGCATCAGGCCGTCCTCACTGGTGTCCACCATCAACTCCACGAACTGGTCATAATCACAGATTCGGATTATGTAGGGAACGGGTTCGTGGAGCACCTGGTTAATTGGAAAACCAGAGGCATGTTATGTGCTAATAACAAACCCTTGAAACATGGGAAGTTGATCCAAAACATTGATGATCTGGTCATCTCGAATGAGATGACCATCTATTGGAAAAAGATCAAGGGTCATTCCAAAGTAGAGGGACCAGACAAAACTGGAAATGACTTAGCTGATCAGCTGGCCAAAACCGGGGCCATCCAAGGGGATCTAATTGGGATTGAGTCACTGTTGGGGGAAATCCAGGTCACTGCTATCACTAGGTCCCAGACAAATGCTCACAATGACCTTTCAATTGCACAATGGAGTAAGGAGACCCCTGATGCTGATTTGATTACCGCTCAGAAGGGGGATCCAATAATTGGTAAATTTTACCAGCACCTTGAGGACCCTGAGAACTTTCCCCTGACGGATACCGATTACACTGGGAAAGAGGACCTAAGAGTGTTGATGAAATGTCCAAAAATGTTCCGAATCCAAGACGGTTTACTGGTAAGGAAATCCAAAGCTGGCCACGATCAGTGGGTGGTTCCTACCTCATTCCGAAGCCTGATGTTAAGTCACGCCCATGATGCGGCCACCGCCGGTCATAGGGGGTTTCACACAACATTGGAAATCTTAAGAGAGGTTGCATACTGGCCACACATGGGGCAGGACCTCGACCAATACTTGAAGGGGTGTCTTGTGTGTGCGCAATTTCAGCCGACGTCCCTCACACACCGCGCGCCTCTCCAAAAGAGGGGGATGACACTGCCATGGTCAGATTTACAAATCGACTTTGTAGGCCCCGTGATTCGCTCTGCTAGGGGGAATAAGTACATGTTGACTGTGACATGCTTGTTTACCAAGTGGGTGGAATGTCTCCCAGTCCCAAATTGCAAGGCAGAAACTGCAGCTGCCCCGATGATTAACCACATCTTTTCCCGTTTCGGTCTACCTCAAAGGATTGAGTCAGACAGGGGTAGCCACTTCACTAGTGAAGTAATGACAAAGATGTGGGAGATACTGGGAGTCAAAAGGAAGCTACACATTGCTTACAGGCCAGCTTCTTCTGGGGCAGTAGAGAGATATAACCGAACCATTGTGAGCATATTAAAGAAGTTTGTGGCAGATTCTGGGCCAAGTTGGGATATCCGATTACCTCTGGTCCTAATGGCCATCAGATCTACCCCTTCATCTGCAACCAAAATGTCACCATTTGAGTTGATGACTGGGCGCAAGATGGTGCTTCCTCAGCATTTGCTCTACAGGACCCAAGAGCAGACACTGATAAATGCCTCCACAACTCATCAGTATGTGGAGAATTTAAGGAAACACCTTCAACATGCTTTTGCTTATGCTCAGCGGAATCTAGAAAGATCAGCTGATAGCATGAAGACCCACTATGACCTGAAGACTTCCAGGAAGGAATATCAGGTGGGGGACCGGGTCTATCTATACAATTTCCAAAGGAACCAGGCCAAACAGCAAAAATGTTTGCCTACATGGAAGGGACCCTTTGAGATTATAGACAAAATCTCCCCTGTGGCCTATAAGATCCGCATCCCCAAAGGCGGTTTGGCAGAGGGGGAAGACAAGTGGGTCCACATTAACCAGTTGAAGTGTTGCCATCCCAGGCACACTCTGCAACAACTGGAGGAATCCTCTGGAATCCTAGAGGGTACGGTCTCAGATTAATTCAGTTCTAACTTAAAATATCCGACATATCGCCAATCAAATTCTGCGTTTCTCAAGTTTATGTGTTCCTGTCTCTTAATTTAAAAAAAATGTGCATGTGCATATCTGTTGAGTTCTAAAATTCATATGCCACCCCACTATATCAATGGTGGGGGAAAAATGTCTATGAATAGGTATTGCCGCTCTTCCTTTGTCGTCCTTCGAGAAAGAAAACCTGGAGACGCGCCAAGGAGGACGATCCGGAGACTGGGAGCAGAGACGCAACGGGCCCGGGGTACCGCAAAATATTCCCATCAGGACCGGCGAGGAGAACTGATCGATCAGTACCGGATGGAGGAAAAGATGCTGAACTGTGCCATCTATTGGAAGAAGATGAGGAAACATCCCAGGTCTTGCGAGTCCCATTAGTGAAATAGAATGGCCATCGCAAGAGGGGGGCTTGTGGGATGTTTTTACCCATACATCCGAGCCCTACCTCAAAAAACTGTACAGTACTGACATGGAAAACATCATGATGGCCAGAGCTTCCCAGAAAATGCCCAGGGAAATGCATGAAGAACAGGCTGCCACTCATTTTGCCGATGTTATGGGCACAGAAGGGCACTGCCTAAAACCACCATTGGACTACCCACACAGTAGTCCGAAACCATTGGGAATGGCAATGCTGATTGCCAAAAGCAACCTAGAATTGTGGGGAACTCATTTTCTTAAATCCCAAAAATGGGTGCAGTACCAGTACTCACCACTATCAGAAAGCCGGCGTTTTAAAACAGCACCAGATTTTTTTTATATGTGTAAAACTGAATAAATGAATGAAATAAATGAAGGCAGGCCAAAGAAAGACTTACTGAGAGGTGGATACAATCTAAAGTTATATTCTGAAGTGACTTGAAGGTTTATAACAAGACTGGCTGAGCTGTGGATTTCAGCAGTTTAAGTAAATTTGGACTGAAAGACACTAAAAACCTAAATGTTTAAAATAAATGAGTGACCTACTTTTGAGTGTCACATAGGTTGCAATTGTTTAAATGTCATAGTTTTAAACTTAGAATCAGCATCCTAGCTGCATATGTAAAAAAATTGTCTTGACTTAAACTGGGGAATAAAAGTGACATTAGCTGGGGCCTGGCTTAAGGATTTGAATTCTGCCCACCAGCTACCCCCGACAGGAGATGAGACTTGCACAACAGCTGTGTTCCCAGGCCTAGCTGCCCTTTTGCTGCTCCCACCAAAAGGGATATGACGCTTCTCTGATTGAATTACCTGGGCTCTGCAGGAAATTGAACAAAGCCCTGTCCTGACTCAGGCAAATGTTTTATTATGAGGCCGTAAAAGTGGCTTCCTCCTGGAAGTAAAGGGGAGGAGCACTGCCTGTGAGAGCAAGCTGGCTTGGCAGAACTGGAAAAACCAGAAATTCAACCTTGTGCTGGGGGGAAACCACACCCCTGTAGCCAGAATATGGTTTTAGAAAAAGATGAATAACTCATAGAGCGGACTTGTGAAAATTATTTAAATGATACCATAATTCTTGTGATTTTTCTGCCCACATTTTAAGAGGTTTTTAGAACCGGTGGCATGATCTGGGGGCAAACTAGCAGTTAAGAGGGTATTACTTAAAATGTATGCAAGTTAAAAGTCTGATACTTCATCAATTAATGCCTGCATGCCTTGCGCACATGTGTATAAATTTGAGTAAGAATCTGATATTGGTAAGCTGACCAAAAAGTGAAAAATGTTGCCATTTTGAATGCAAGCTCCCAGGAAGAGCAGATTTGGACAGGGTATACCTCCTGTGATATGTGATGGGTGCATGTAACTTTAAACAAATGTGTACCTGTGCAAATATGTCTTTTGGATCAAATATAGATTGTGTGTAAAGTTGACAGGGGTGGGTTCTCTGTACCATAAACAGACCTCATCATGATGACACTTCATTTCATTCCCCTAATCAAGGGGAAGAGGATGAAGTGGCCAATGACAAGTGGAGAGGGGTAGAGCCTAGTGATGCTGCACACACACCCATTTTCAAAACACATAAAAGCAGACAGTCAGGACAGATAGGGCCCTTCAATTCCATTTGCTGCAACGCGCTCTGCCGGACCACACCACATCCAGAGATCCAGACTTCAAATCCATCAATCTCCAGAATCCAGAGAGGCTAGAGAGAGAGCAGAGCTGACCCAGATCACTGTGAAGTGCAGAGACCAGACCAGAGTCCAGTCTAAAACCTGACCAGATCCGTGGCGAGGCCCATTTATTTCAGAAATATATTGTGAGTACCTAGCAGACTGTGCAGAACCAATCTTCTAGTTAAAATAATATAATTCAATCTATTTTAATCTAAGTAGAACTGCCTCCTAACTGTCACCTGTCATTTGCAAAGCTGTCACCTGTAATTTCTTGTTGCTAGCTGTCATTTGTCATTTTGAACTTTAAAATTTCAAATCCGAAAAACTACCTTTATTTAATTGTTCATAACTCTGTGACCGTTTGTGCCAGAGACTTGCAGTAACTTTCCTCTGAAAGCTGGGAATCGTGGCTTTCCTACGAACTGCATTCCTACCCCTGATACTTTTGCCGCAATCGCGAAAAACGCACTCGCAAATTTACCGCGATTTGCACATTTCTCAACGTGTGAAAACAGCAGTTTTCTTGCTTTCAGTTGCCAAAAATTCGTTTAACCTGCTAGTTACTCCTAGATCCTTGCTAAAGTGAGTCTGGACTAATATTAACTTGATACCACTCACCCTGAACCTCTAGAGGGAATTAAAAGCATTTTAGCGTATTTTTCACTTCATTGCCAGCACATATAAAAGCATTTTGGGCCTGTGTTTCCAACTTCTGTAGTCTAAGCTTGCTGGGGTGAACTGAATTACATTTGATTGCATTTCTGAGAACTGTGTGCTTTCCTTCCATTTCCTTGCATTGCATAAAGGGGGGAGGGGATTGCCAGAGAAAAGTGATTACATTGTTTTGTTGAAATCATATTGAGTATTTTCTGTATTGCATTTTCATTCAACATTGCATCCATTCGAACCCTATAAAGCATTCTCTACCACATTATTCTTCTGTCCCTATTTACCAGTGTTGCTATCTTATCCATCCTATAACCACTCATCATTGATTATAAAGAAGTGTGCTAGTGCCAGACTATCCATTATTGATTACTGCTCAGATTCAGTGTGATATTCAATTATTAATTTATTATAAAGCGTGATATATATATATTGTTTAAATTATCAAATAAACCTTTAAACGTGCAAAACAGAACTACTTCTTGGCTCAGTGGGGTCAGGAGGATTCCAAGAGAGGGGTGTTATATAGGGGTAGTCATCCAGAACGCATGAACTGGACGTAAAGATATATTAATAAGGGTTTCCATTCAGTATCCCAGACTAGGCATTGACTTAGCTGTAGTGTTGAATTGAATCCTCTTACAATACTTACATCCATAACCAGCCTTGGCGCAGCGTGGCGCAGCAACCCTGCAGCAGCACCAGTTACGCCCCCAATCGCGCCCTGTGCGGCAAAAACATTGCACAAATCCCCTACATGGCACAAAGGCCAGTGGACCAGCATACAGCCCCCCAACCATGAAAACGCCCTAAAAACGGTACTCAGCCCTCACGCGACAATTCAATTGCATGTAAAACTCCCCATGCACCCCTCAGATTACACGTACCGCTCTCGCGCCAGCCTGCGCAACCCCTCGGAATACGCACACTCTGCTCATGCCTGCGAGATCACGTGTAAATCTCTCTGCGCACCCCTTGGATTATGCGTTCCCCGCTCGCGCCAGCAAAATCGTGTGTAAAACTCCCCGCATACTCCTCAGATTATGCGAACCACGCTTGCGCCAGCGTTATCGCGTGTAAAACTCCCTGCGCACCCCTCGGATTACGCGTACCCTGCTTGCACCAGCACAATCGCGTGTAAAACTCCCTGAGCACCCCTCGGATTACACGTACCCCTCTCATGCCAGCAAAATCGCATGTAATTCTCACTCCCGTACCCCCAGATTCACGCAGCAGTGTGGTGAGGAGCCACATGCACCCCCTGCAGCCAGACCACGCCACAAGGGTCCAACCTACACCCCTCTCCATGCCCCGCAGGCAGCCCATCCACCCTGACCATGCCCTGCAGGCAGCCCATCCACCCTCCCCATGCCCCGCAAGCAGCCCATCCACCCACCTCATACCCCAGAGGCAGCCCATCCACCCTCCTCATGCCCGCAAGCAGCCCATCCACCCTTCCCATGCCCTGCAGGAAGCCCATCCACCCTCCCCATGCCCTGCAGGCAGCCCATCCACCCTCCCCATGCCCTGCAGGCAGCCCATTCACCCTCCCCATGCCCCGCAGGCAGCCCATCCACCCTGACAATGCCCCACAGGCAGCCAATCCACCCTCCCCATGCCCCGCAGGCAGCCCATCCACTCTGACCATGCCCTGCAGGAAGCCCATTTACCCTCTCCATGCCCTGCAGGCCGGCCACATAGCACCATGCACTTGGAAGCCCTGACTCATACCCCCCACCCCCCAATTGACAGGCACCTGCCAGCAGGCCCGACTCATGTCCCCCCACCCACCCCCCATTGACAGGCACCTACCAGCAGACCCCTACTCATGTCCCCCCACCCCACAATTGACAGGCACCTGCCAGCAGCCCCTGACTCATGTCCCCCCACCCCTCCAATTGACAGACACTTGCCAGCAGCCCCCGACTCATGCCCCCCCATCCCCCCAATTGACAGGCACCTGCCAGCAGGCACCAACTCATGTCCCCCCACCCACCCCTCATTGACAGGCACCTGCAAGCAGGCCCCGACTCACGTCCCCCCGGCCAATTGACGGGCACCTGCCAGCAGGCCCCGACTCATGTCCCCCCCGCCAATTGATGGGCACCTGCCAGCAGGCCCCGACTCATATCCCCCCAAACACCACGTCATAACTATACAGACCGGTGGCCCTAATGGGAATCCAAATCCCACACACCCACCCCCAGCACAAACACCCAACGATCCACTGCACCCACTCCCTAGTAAATTACCCATTCCATTACAGTCTGAAAAGAACCAGCATGCCCATCAACACATGTCCTGCATAGTCACACAGTGGCAACACATCACTAAGCCAATGCTCAGGGAGACATGCACAAAATAAATCATAGTACACCACACCAATAACGTTGAATCATGAAATGTATTAAAAACTAAAACAAATGACAAAATGAAAACCACACATGCAAATGAAGAAATACATAGTGCAATAAGAAAAATAAAATCTAATCCAAGGGAAAAAAGTTCATAGAAAAAAATCATAAGTTGAAAAGCATAAAAAAACATTAATCCATGTGAACATCTAAAAAAGAAAGTATGTACATGTCCGGAAAAATTGTAAACGAAAGTCTGAAGGGTCCATTATCCCAAAACAGAAGGAAACCTACCTAAAACCCTATCTAAAATACAACTATATGCAAAAAGTGGAGCAAAGTCCGTGAATTCCAAATCATAATAAAAACCAAATGAAACCTAAACCTGAATAACTATATACAAAGGTGGTGGGCTAGTCTGACGGCTCACTTATTGATATCCCGGGCCAAGGCAACATTGAACTCCATGTCGATGTTCCGGAGGCGGGCCTCTTCCCTGGCCTCAAGGTCTCGCAGGGATGCAGCCATGGCCTCCTCCAACTCCTTGCGAGTTGCCTCGAGGCACTCAGCCTGCCTCAAAGCCCGGTGCATGGAGTTCTCCGCCCTGACCATTGTGAGCCGTGCCTTCTCCGCCCGCCGCCACTCCGCACCTATTCGCTGGCCCAACCGCTGCCACACGGAAGACACTTCCAATCCTGTGTCCTCCTGCCCACCGGCCGATGCCTGCCCCGATGATGTAGAAGGTCCCGAGGCCACATGCCTCCTACGCCGAGCCTGCCGCCGGCTTTCTGCTGCCTGCCGCCGCCACCACGACTGCCTCCGGGTCGATGGCAACACCCGGGGCCATCGTGCAGGTGCCTTGCTTGTATGTGACTGCACATCGTCTGTTGCTAGGGGTCCAGTTGCTGGGGTGACCACCTAGGCTGGAGCTCCGTCTCCCGACTGTGGCAGGGATGGGATCTCCACCAGCCTGGCTGCATTGGTTGGGGCAGGTCCACAGGGGCCTCTGGTGGCATCTGGGCCGGAAGACGGCACAGAGAACGACAGGCGTATAGTGTGCACAGAGGAGGAGAGGGCTGCAAGACAGAGCGACACATGGAGGAAACCCCCGACCATGAGCCCACCCAGCTGGGCCACGTTGGCAAACATCTGTTCGTGATGACATGCGTGGTCCCCCCAGGAAGCATGCACATCATCACGAATGTCACGTGTGCGCAACGCGACACCAATCAGGACGGACTCAATCCCATCATGGTCCCCACGTCCGCAGGTAGAGGAGTGCCAGATGACGTGGACCTCCACCCTACCTGCGGACGGGCCTGGGACGGGGTATCCCTGCTGTTGCATGGTGATGCAGTCACAGTGTCAGGGACAGTGACATGCACAGGCCCCTCCGCTGTGACTTGTGCTGCCTCCTGCCCCTGCCCCTGGACTGCACCACTTGCACCAGTGGAACAACCCCCACCAGGCCCCATGTGCGGCTCTGAAGCGGCCTCCTCCGTACACACCACCAACCTGGATGGCTCTACACCATCTTCTGCCGTCACCAGCCCCTGTGAGGGCTCACCCGCCCCTTCCGCTGCAGCCGTAGTGGCGGATGTGGCACCAGTCCCCTTGCTCCTGGATGATCGAATTTCCTGGGAGGGTGACTGGGCCTTGTGTCACCGGCTGGTGGAGGTATCCCTGCTGCTTTCCTCCACAGCGCCGTCTCCGCCCTTTTCTTCACTCGCCACTGTGTAAAGGGAGACATTGAACACAAGCATCAGGGTACTGTACAATAGTCCCCTAGACACAAAGCAATAGCACATGAGTGGCACTGTCAAAAGTCACTTCCATCATGTCCCTCCACAACACATGGGTCAGTGCAGGCAACATGCATGCAGGAACAGGCATGGTACATGCAATAAACATGTGCATCCATGTCCAAGGCACCATAGAAACATGCAATGGTGGGCTGAAACTCACATGCATCATGGGACATTCTGATCACATGCACGCACATCACCAGAGGGTCATGCATCTGGCCCTGTATAACCCCAGACACAGTGGATACAAGGATGATTAGGCTGTATCAGTGAATCAACACATCGTCACAGACATGTGTCATGCATCCATGGAATTCACCAGTCACTCCATGTACACCATGCATGTCCATGACAGCAGCACCCATCTCTCACACCCCAAACATGTTCAAGTACAGACACAGGTATGCATACATGTGTGCATTTCGCATGCTGCTCTGCATGAGGCATTGTAACACAACACCATCCATGTGGGTCACGCCTGACTGGACTGACATGCAGCACCATCATGTCCCTGCACACACAAATCCATACATGACCCATGTCACAAATACAGCCAAGTAGCTAACTACCACCACACTGCAACATGCACTGTTTTAAACGGGAATGCATGGGCACTTACCGCTCGACTCCAGACGGGCCTGCATCCTGAGGATCTGGTGGTGAAGCACTGGGCGAATGCGCTCCAGAACCTACAATCTCCTGGACATCACTGCTCTCCATCTCTTCAAAAAGTCATCCTTTCCTCAACCTGTGCCAGCATCATTGCAAGATCTATCATGAACACATGCCTCACTTCAGGATCCTTCGCCAGCAGTTTTCAATACATCCCACAGCAAAGCAAACCCTTGCTCCTACATCTCTCCCTTAAACCCCATCTACCGGCCAATTACAGGTTCACCTCGAACAACTGTCCAATTGCCAAATATATTGACCGAACAGTCTACACCCAGCTATGCTTTTTCACTGAATCTAACCCCACCTCCAGCCCACCCAGGCCAGCTTCAGAACCCTGTGAGGAACAAAGACATGGCAAGTCTCCATATGGGATGTAAGGGACCTCAGACTTGGAAGGTTGCGCTGCACTAATATTTCATGCCCCCATGGTGGATATTGACACCATGCACCATCGCACAAATGTACACACATGCCTTCCTTATCCTCTACTTGGCACCCTGTCACCAATGGAGTATCATAGGTTGCCTCCCTGTCACCTCTGTACTCAAACCTCTACTTGTGTCCTCTGCCCGCTACTGACTGTTCAAACAGCCTGTCTTGCTACAACTACACAAATGCCACCAAAATCATCTCCAAGATCTCAAGGGGCACCTAGAAACCCGCACAGACCACACCTCATTCCTCACATGAATCTACCACGACATGCCACCTCTTTCTCAACCCTGGCAAACAATTTAATCATGCGCTGTATGTTGACTGCCCTCTTCCACCAATCCACCCTTTGCCTATCCTCCTTTGGCCCTCCCACCCCCACCTCCAAAACAATGAATTACCTTACATGCACCACGGACACATATCTGACACTATCACATTGCATGAATGATGTGTATGTAAATATCAATGACTAAGTGATATCCACAACGGAATTGCTGACACAGGCATTAAAACATCCCTAACACCATTGTTATTATCCCTATTATCCCTAACACCTATTCTGTCATTGCATAAGCTTAACCCCTTTGATGTTTCCACTAGATTATCCATAACTAGATATCTACAACTATGCATATGTAGATATCTTGATATCAACATGTACACGATCTCCCACTACCTTATCAACCATCGCAGAGCTGGCACAATCACAACCACCATCCTCTCTTGCCTAGACTGTGGCAACACCCCACACCTGGGCCCACTTGCATCCCAACACAGAAAACTCTGACGGGTCATGCATACTGCAGCTAGGCTCCTCCAGTCAGGAGACGGTCCACCTTCAAAGCTATGTGCTTCATCCACTGTGATCTGCACTACATAGTCACAGAAAATATGCAACACAAACTCACAACCTACAGAACCATTAGGAACCTGAGTACATGGACAGCTTCCCTCCTTGTCATCCCTCCCACCAAATGGACCCGAATACCGGGATCCTCCTTTTCCATGCAAGCATACACAATAATGAACACCCTCCTTCTAAGCATTGGCTATATAGAGTGTCACCGTGCCTTACGGCAATCACTGATGATCTGGCTCTACATATCTGCGTCATGACTGACCTAATCCAACTCTCGTGTGAAGTTACACCCACAGACAGGTTGGCAGGGGCATTGTTGAGTCACATGACAAAACTCCAAGACATTACAGTGCATGCACAGAAACACTTCCTGTACACTCGCCTGTCAACACATGCACTCTGTCAACTGTACAATATACCTGCCTTGACTCATGGGTACATAACACACTCCCTCTTAATGCGAAATAGCCCTATCCTTCCCAAGGCACAGCCACATACACAATACATCTGCATGCATCCACTACTTCATCTCATCTCGCACATCATCTTTGCCAGTAGAATGCATCTAAGTCCAACAAAATGTATTTGCTGTACCTTGGCACATGATCAGTCTCCTTGACTCACATACTCTACTGACAGCCCATCACAGCACCCATCCACACGCCAGTTCTCCATGGGTCTCTCAAAGGGACTACTTACCTCCCTACTGCCTAAAATTCACATACATAATATGTGGCAAATTACTCCGAGCTGGGCCGTTGGTCTTCCATGGGCGTTCACCTGCAGAACTTTGTGACCATGCCAATGGTACTAGGAGAAAGAGCCAGACTACAGTACGTTCCCTCACATTGCCATCATCCTAACAACATACTTCCCCTTCACATGGCATTCCCATTCAGCACTATGGTTCTGCCTGTGAAAACTTACTAGCAGCTTGGATCTGGACCTGCAGGTCTCGGACCTGCGCATGAAGTGCTGGATTCACCCTCTCTATGATGAGGAGCTGAAGTAATATGATGGTGCCCGCCAGATTTCACTTCTGCAGTAGGTCCGGCCTCGATGGCTGTCCTCACTTTCTTCTGGCTCTGGATCTGCATGTCATTCCAGCTCTTCTCTATGGTGTCTGAGGTACAAACTTCCACCCCCTCCATGTTGATGGCATCCTCTATCTCCTCCCAGATGCTCTGAAATCCAGTGGCCCCAAGCTGCTTCTCTGGATGGAAGAGGGAGTCAAAATGCTTCAGGACCTGTTCCCCTAGGATACCAATTTCTGTGGCAGAGAAGTTGGCAGCCCTCAGCATAGCCACCTTGGGTGTGCTGTAAGTGGTGGCAGACATGGTGCTGCTGAGACTGGTGGTGTGAAACAGAGTACTGAATGCACCTGTACTGAGGAGCAGTGATGTGACAAGTGAGGTGGTGGTGTCCAAATGAGGCCGTTGAGGAGGTCACCAAGTCTTGCAGGATACACACAGAGGAACAAGCAGTGGAGGGAGTTGGATCAGGCACTCCAAGGCAGTGGCTGTGGTCAGTTACCAGTCACAAGATAGCACACATAAGAACTTGTTGCAGAGAGAAGGCAAGCATAAGTATGAAGTAAAATTTTGTAAAATAAAGGCCTTTAGCACGTGAGTTATGGCCATTGCATTGTGCGCTGCACATGCAAGATGCAAGCGTGGCTCACTACGAATATGGGGCGTGTGCGCTGAGTGCATTTGCACCACTTAATACTAACGGCATATCTTTCTTGCCATTTGGAAATACATAGCAAGATGGCGCCAATTGCATTTGTGACTTGCAAAGGCAGATTTTCATTATTTTTTCACATTCTTGTACATTACACTTATCATGGGTGACAGGGGATCCGACAGTGGGGAAACTGAGTGGGAAACCAGGGAAGAAGAAGGGCCACCAGTTAAACATGGGAGGAAGACACCAGTACCACCACGTAGTAGGGGGGTACCACCACAACAGAGGGACAGCAGGGCTGGAAGGGAAGAGGCCACAGAAATATCCACTACCCAGGGAAAGCCACAGGTTCCTGACAGGGGGCCGAGCAGGAAGAAATGCGTTTCCGAAGAGGAGTTGCAAATACTGATTATGTGGATGAGCAGCAATCAGTTATACACATGGGCTGGCAGCACTCTATCAGTGGCCCAGCAGCAGAGGAAGTGGCAGGATGTCAGTGATTTGATAAATGCCTGTGCGGTTGATAGTCGCACAGTAGTCAAAGTCTACAATAGGATGGACATCCTCACCTGGCATACCAAAGATAAGCTTGGAAGCATTGCCGCCTCTGTCCAGGCTATTGGTGGTGGCTCACCACATGTTGAGGAGCTCACTCCATTCGAGGTGGCCACTTGTGGCCTCATCACAAGTGAGCAGGTGGTTGGCGTGGGACACATAAACACCTATGGTTCAACATCAGGTGAGTGACATGGGTGACTGATAACTGTCCTTTCTACACCACTGTACATGTTAAGTGCATTGTTGTTGTCTAGGGTGTCACTTCCAGCCATATCCAATCCAAGTAAACATACAAGGGAACTCAGGCCACATGATATGCAGTGTGGATGTCAGATGCTTGATGACTGGGTCTGGCTGTTGATATTTAACCACCCTTTACCGGAAAATCTGATAATGGCAATGGCAACATACAATATGTGGATATCTGCATGACACATGTAAGTGCACCCAGTATCAGTGTCATGCCTATGTAGAGGGCACTCTGAATGCTTTTTTGCACACACATGACATCACCCTCAGCAATGGGTGATGCCTGAATAAACCAGTCACTGCTCCGGTCAGTGACCTAGAAAGTCAGTGAAAAGTAGCAGGGTTTGGGTTTGGAATTCACTGTAGCTCTTATGCTGTCAACAGACATGTTAGTCATGCAATGATGTAGTTGCTTTCAAGGGGTCAATACTCATGTGTCCATGCAAGTGCACACAGGTAACATCCATGTCGTTCTACCTTCAGACATGGTTGAGATGTATGTAAGAGTTTACACCTCGATACCCACGGGCAAAATGGAGTAGGTGTGGTTTGGATGTTGACACCAAAAATTCAGGCACGCTTGACATTCCATTAGTAGAATATATGTAACCCTTGATGTCACAAGTGGTTTTCATGAAGGACTCAGAAATATTGTACTGTGTTTCGGAAGTCCCATGTTGCATACCCCTTTCTCCAATGTCTATGCATCGTCATATACTCCTCCAGTCACAGCGTTGATCCTGTGTTTTGTGAGAAGTGCAGGACTCGGGCACACATAACCACAATGTGTACTGGTGCACAGTCCAAGTTAAATTATGTACAGTTTTCAGTGTGTACAGTGTATGCATTCAATATTAAGGCACAATATGCTCTGTGATGTGCCCCATCAGTGCTGCCCTTTCAGAGGGTTCAGTGGACAAACTCTCCCATATTCAATTGCCATACCGACAACAGTATAAACGCGGTGTCCTGCATGAGTTATCAGTGTTGTTGGTATTGTGGGATGTTTTTACCCATGCATCCAAGCCCTAGCATAAAACTGCGTTACTGGCATTGAAAACATCATGATGGCCAGAACTCCCCAGAGAGTGCACAGGGAAAGCTGCCACCCATTTTTGCCTATGTTGTGAGCACAGGAGGGCACTGCCTAAAACCACCATTGGGCTACACACACAGTAGCCTGAAACCATTGGGAATGGCAATGCTGATTGCCAAAAGCAACCCAGAACTGTGGGGAATTCATTTTCTTAATGTCAAAAATGGATGCAATACCGGTGCTCACCACTATCAGAAAGCCGGCGTTTTTAAACCACCAGACTTTGGTGTAAAACTGAACAAATGAACCCAAACCAGGCCAGGGAAAGACTTGCTAAGAGGTGGATACAATGTAAAACTATATTCTGAAATGACTTGAAGGAAGTAATTATTTAATGTATATATAAAAAAATAGCTGGGGATGTCAGCAGCTTAAGTGAATTTGGGGGTAAAGCCACTAAAATCGAAATGCTTAGAATAAATCAGTGACCTACTTGTGAGTGTCACATAGGCTGCAATTGTTTAAATGTCATAGTTTTGAACTTAGAATCAGTGTTCTAGCTGCATGTGTAAAAATTGTAAGTTTGGGTTGAATGTAGAAGAATGGGAACTAAAGTGACATTTAGCTAAACTCTGACCACCAGCTACCCCCCACAGGAGTTGAGACTTGCACAACTGCATTCCCAGGCCTGGCTGCCTCCTGCTGCCCCTGCCAAAAGGAGATCACATGGCCCTGTTGATTGAAAGGGGAGTGGCACCTGGGGACTGCAGGGAACTGAACAATGGGCCTTCTTTGGCTCAGGCAATTGTTAAATTAGGGGGGACGTAAAATGGCTTCCTCTTGGAAGGAAATGGGAGGGGCAGTGCCTCTGCTAGCAAGCTGAGCTTGGGGGAAGTGGACAAACCAGAAACTCCACCATGTGCTTGTGGGAAGCCACACCCCTTTTTGACCAGAACATAATTTTAAAAAGATAACTCATAGTGCGGACTGGTCAAAATTATATAAATAATATCATTATTCTTGGGATTTTTCTGTGCACATTTTAAGAGGTGTTAGGACCCTGTGGTGTATTCTGGGGGGTTGCTAGCGGAAAATAGGGTCTTACTCCAAATGTCTGCATGTTAAAAATCTGACACTTCATCAATTAATGTCCATACTCCTTGCGCACATTTGTGTACATTTTTGGTAAATGTCTGATATTCGTAAACCGACCAAAAAGCGCAAAATGTTGTCATTTCTGAATCCCAGCTCGCAGGAACATGGGGCTTGAACAGAGACCTGTCTTAATTCATCTGCAATATGTACATGTAATGTCAACCACGTGTGTATCTGGGAAATATGTATTTGAATCAAATATAGATTTGTGGGCAAATTGACAAGGGGTGGATCCTCTGACCATAAACCTACCTCATCACTCTGACTCACAACTCAGTTCCCCCAATCAAGGGAAAGAGGAGAACTAGGCCAATGATAAGTTGAGAGGGTTGGGCATGCAGAATGAGCCGACCCACCCACTTCCAAAACACATAAAAAGAGACTGCTGGGACAGGTAGAGACATTCATTTTCCATTTCTGTGGAGCATTTTGACAGCCGACATCCCATCCAGACAGAGACCAGAACCAGGAACCCATAGACTACAGAACTTTGAACCTAGAAGGCCCACTGCAAGCAAAAGTATTCTCAGCAGGCCTTCAGAATCCAGCAAACCTAACCAAACTATTCAACAGCCGGGCGAGCTGTTTGAATTCTTTGCCAAGAACTTTTGCCGGAACTGCAGACCAGACCCAGACCGCTGTGAGCAGAACCAGAGATCCAGATCGCTGTGAGCAGAACCGGTGCCTGATTGACCCGCCGAGCAGAGAGAACCGCTGCTGGACGTGTTGACCAGATCCGTGACAAGGCCTATTTCAAATTTATATTGTGAGTACCTAGCAGAACTGTGCAGAACCAATCTCTTAGTTAAAATAATCTAATTCAAACTATTTTAGCCTATTAGAACTGCCTCCTAGAATCATGTCATTCTGTCATTTTTAAAGCTGACAACTGTCACCTGTCATTTTGAACTTTTAAATTTCAAATCCGAAAAACTACCTTCACAAAATCGTCCGTATCTCCGGAACCGTTTGAGCTAGGAGCGAAATTTATTTTATCTTAAAGCTACGATTCTAGGCCTTCCAACGAACCTAGAACCGACTTGCTACTCCTTATAGGGGCTCCGTAATTACGCTCGACGCACGCGATTACATTTTCCACGATTTGACATTTTGCACAATTTCAGCCGCGTGTAAAAATCAGCAGCTCCTTGCTTTCCTTTGCTAAAATTCGTTTTAACCTGCTAGTTACTCATAGAGCATTGCTAAAGTGAGCCTGAACTAATATAAACTAGATATCACTCACCCTGAACCTCCTACAGGGAATGAAAATCAATTTTAGCATCATTTCACTTCATTGCCACCACATTCAAAGCATTTTGGGCCTGTGTTTTAAAATCATACCTGTTTTTCTCTAAGCTTGCTAGGGGGGAACTGCATTTCGTATTGCATTTTGTTGGGATTCTTGAAGACTGTGTGCTCTCCTTCCATTTCTTACATTGCAAAGGGGGGGAGGGTGAATTGCCAGAGAAAAAGTGATTATATTATCTTTTGCTAAATCATATAAAGTTATTTCTGTACTGCATTTTATTCATCATTGCATTGTTCTTGAAGCCATAAAAGCATTCTCAGCTACTTCATCCTCTCTATATCACTTCAAAGCCATCAAAAAGAGTGTACCACTGTAACATTATCCATTGTTGATCACTAACATCCTCACAAGTGTGCTATCAAATATTAATTTACTATAGAAGTGTGATATATATATATATATATATATATATATATATATATTGTTTAATTTTTCAAATAAAACATTTTGATTTGCGAAACAAACCTACTTCTTGGTTCAGTGGGGTCAGGGGGATTCTAAGAGAGGGGTCTGATATAATGGTTGTCATCCAGAGTACATGAACTGGACATAAAAATACATCAATAAGGGTTTCCATCAGCATCCCAGACTAGGCATTGACTTAGCTGTAGTGTTGAATTGAATCCGCTTACAGTATACAATCATGAGCTGCCTTTAGGATGTGTGAGTGGTTAATGCCTACAATACCACACACCTTCTTAGAAGAGCCAAAGAGACTGATAGGGAAAGTGTAGGATGAATGACCCAAAACCGGTACGATAAAAAACTATCCAAAAAAGGTCTAATGACCAATGTACAGTTTTGCAAGCAAAACAAAGTTATATTACATGCAAACGTGTGAGACGATCCTGTAGAACCAAATGAAAACGAACGTTGTCTGTTTCAAAAGTGCTCATTCATCCAATGACCCTTCTCATTATACCAGACTCCATGGCAAACACAAGTTGCTCCCTTGACCTTGTGATTGATCTTACTGGCATCACCTCTGTTCCTTCCATCCCAAATCACAGTATGTTCCAGGCACATCTTCCTTATCTCTCCGGGAACCCAGTGCCCATGAATGACATGATCGTAGCACCACTCTGAAGTTTGGATTTCATCTTTTTATTTGTCTCTAGAGTGCTGCCACCTGCAGGTCAAACGGGATGACAGCTCTTTGGGTGAGGGCAGTAGCGCTCTAAATCTCCACCATGCCCCTTGGCATCACAGAACCCCATGCCCTGGTCTCATGTATTTTAACCTTCAAAGGCAAATCCCTGTTGATCCTCCCCAGACCTGACATTCAATTCCCAGCTCTTCTGAGCCCTGCAGCTGGACACAATCAACTGTTAACTGCACAGGCCTGCTGCCTGTAACCTTGGTATTATTCTTCTCTGGGTGGGTTGAATGGAGATTTTTCTTGGGACCGAATGAACAGAGCCACAGCTGCACACAAAGGCTTGCTTTTGTTTCAACAGCCCACAGACCTCACATTTACCACAGCACCTCTGCGACTCAGTTTCCAGCTCCTACCTATATCAAATACCTACTTGCATGTGCTTTGACATTCTAAAACTACAATATGTTGGCCTCTCTTTATCCTCTGCAACTGCAATGGTAATACATTGTTTTCTCTTTCTGTGTAGCTATATGATGCTTCTAGTATGTGTCAAAACTGACTACAAGTGATATATGTGGTTAATGCTTGCACTGAGATTCCTTCTAATACATTTTTTGCAGCCTAAAGCTCTTAGCTTGAATGGGACATTGCAATTGCATCCCACATAAAGTTATGTAGATGTCTCCATAGCATTATCAGTGGTTTCCCGAAATCTCCTGATGACTTTCCAGACATGTCCAAATTCTATGAATACCTCTCATCAGGATTAACCAACAAACATGTATGTCAAATGTGGGGTGTGAGAGGTTCCATAGTGCTTCTGCTAAGGGTGACATGGATGACTCAATGCCCAGTTTAGAAGTCAGATTCATGTGTAGCTGACCCATTTTGTCTGCAAGCATTTAATATAATGAGTATTTGTTTAGCTGGATATGCCTCTGATTATTGTTGTCTGGCTTTGTGTATGTAATGGCACAGCAGAAGGGGCGCAGGAGGTGGAAGAGGAGGTAGGGAGATAAAACCATCCTCCAGCACAGGCCGGAGTGCTGTGCCTGTTGAAAACCACCTCCTGTTTCAGACCATCTTCAGCAGGCCTGCAGACTCATCATCAGATGAGGTTTTCAAATCTGATGTTGTAGCCATAGTGCGGCAGATGGTGGAAGGACCAGCATTCAGCAATCGTGATCCTATGAATTTCTTTGGATTTTTGAAGGATGCCGAGCCTGAGGAGGGAGAGGAGACTGTGCCCCTGCCAGTGGAGAGCCATGCACCATTTGCCAGCATTGTGTCTGCAACATTGCCCTTTCCCATCCTGGAGGCAGCCGAGGTGGGTAATCTGAGTCATCGCATGCAGACTGGCAGCCCATGCCAGTGCATTCACTGAGACAGGGCCGCACTGTTTCATCCCAGCTTGGTAGGCCACGTACATCTGAGGGACATATGCCTGCTTCCCACTTGGAGTGCGAGGAGGAATTGCTGCATGAAATTGCTGAACAGGGCGAGGTAGAGCAGGAGATGGGCAGGGACATTCATCGTCTGGCTGAGAATATCATCTCTTAAAATGCCACTATGAGTTCCGAAGTCCATCTATTATGTGAGGAGGTCTCTGGCTAGAGGCAATGCCTGTGTATCAGGGGTCCTCCACGAGCACGTAGTCAATGTAAGTAATGCAAGAAAGAACATACACCAGGCAGGACGTAATGCTGTTTATTACAGCTGGGTAAGCACAAATGAAACAGCACAATGGGACAGAACTGGTTGATAGGAGCTGACAACACTGCACACTGCGGTCATATATTTTATACTGTTAAGGGCTATTTGCATAGTAGAAACAGTAGCGAGTAATGCTTCAAAATATTTGAAATCCAACTAAGCTGATTGGAGCGGCCACCTCGGCCCGCTATAGCTAGACATATGTTAATCAACTATGATTGGTGAAAACAATCTTGACCCCTCGGTTCATCACCTCCCATGTGGTGCCACATTCTGTCCGACTCCACCCCAAGAATTACTTGTTTCTTTATTTGTAATACGACATTGTGCTGACTTCCGGGACTTTATTAACCTGCCATTGCTCAGCACACATGGAAACAAACATGAGGCAGCCTGAGCTTATGGGAAGTGGAGCATTCACACAGCGTTCCAACCAATGAGGTGCCATGTGACCATCAGTCAGAACACAATTTGCTTGTTACTTTTCAGGGACACCAAAACACAGCTCCCGTATGGTTCCATCCTCTATCAACCTATTGTCCCACATCATTCTTCCAGGCCCACCTGCCAAAGGGCAATTTGAAACCGCTGACCACACTGCGTCAGTGTCTTCCCCCCGAGTGTAATTTTATGAGTATAATTCTCCCCGGTCCCAGCCCGCACCGAAGAGCCTGGCTCTCTGACCTTGTATGTATCTGCTGGTCCGTGTTTCCCAGCGACTACTGCTTTCTTTGTACAGTCAGCTAGCCTCATTGTTCTTGCGCCCCATTTACAGCGGAGAGCTCATGCGATGTTATGTTTGCCCCTCATGCAGGGCCTACCAGTGTTATACCCACATGATTTAGTTGTGATTCTCAACTCATATCAGCGGTTAGGGGGTCCCCTCTTGCTTTAGGTTACCTTAGTCATCTCATTCTCATATCCCACACTCCCAAAGCCCCTGCATGCCCCCCTTGATAATGCCCAGCCCGATCTTGTCCATGGACTTCTAGAGCTGCATATGTGCCTTAGACACCTTTATTGCAGCTGTATGATATGACATGAAATGATATGATATAGCATTTATAACGCGCCTATACACAAGTGTTTCAAGTTGCGACGAGGCAAGGGAGGGGAAACAAAGGGAGGACAGACAATGATCCTACTAGGCCAGGTGTCATTCAGATCGCGCAAGTGCATGGGAAGTGGGAAGAGGGAATTGCACGGGGAGGGGGAAGGGACAGTGCAGTACATGAGAATAGATAATAACAATAAGTAAAGTAAAGGCCAGCAAGTGTCAAGTGCTAGGGTAAGTGCTGACATCAGGTGTCAAGTGCTGGTAAGGGGCCTGTACGGATACAGAAACAGCCCCCAAGTGTGGGGGTTGTCAGGCAGGCAGTGCAGGTGTATGAGACTGGCGGGGGAGGGACCTGGGCCCGGGATCAGAGTGTGTCCAGGTAATACAGTGCCCATCCAGTTACAGCCAGGAGGTCAGCAGGGGAGAGGAGGAGAAAAAGCAGAAGCAAAGAGAAAGGTTTTGAGGTGCTTCCAGAACAGGAGATGGTTCTCCTCAAGTTTAAGGGAGTCAGGGAGTCTGTTCCAGAGGGAGGCTCCAGCCGAAGAAAGAGATCTACCACCAACTCGTTGCTTGGAGAAGCGACTGACCCTGAAGGAGTTGGAGGCGGATGAGCGAAGAGCTCAAGAAGGAAGATATTTAGGAAGAGAGAGTTGAAGGTATTGAGGCCCATGCCCCAGAAGGCCTTGTAGACAATGCATAGGGTTTTGAACTTAATCCTTGCAGCCATTGGGAGCCAGTGCAAAGATTTCAGACCTGGAGAGATACAATCCCTGGGCTTGAGGCCAAGGACAAGGACAAGTCTCGCAGTCCTGTTCTGGATGAGTTGCTAAGGGCGGAGAGTAGCGACATGCAGATTTAGAAAGAGGCTGTTGCAGTAATCCAGCCTAGAGAGAACCAGAGCTCTGGAGACAGTGAGCTTCTGGTGGAAGGAGAGGAAAGGAAGACTACCTCTGAGGTGGTGCAGCTGGTAGTGTGACTTCTTAGACACGTCAGAGATGTGAGGAGAGAAGGAGAGTGTGGAGTCAAAGATGACCCGAGGTTTCTAGCCTTGCAGGTGGGATCAGGAAGAGGCCCACGAGAGGCCGGCCAGAGAGCTACAGGAAAGGATGTAGCGGGTGTGCCAGTGAGGAGAATCTCAGTCTTACTGGCATTAAGAGAGAGGTCATTGGCGGCACACCACTCCTGGATAGCATACAGACAGTCAGAAATGAGGGAAGGAGAAGAGGTGGCCGAAGGTAGCCTGAAAATGAGCTGGGTGTCATCTGCATAGCACTGAATGTTGGGGCAGAGAGAGGCACTGCAGTAGTCAAGGAGAGCCAGGTATTGGTTGAAAAGCCAGGGAGAGAGGTTAGACCCCTGGGGAACACCACAGGTGGAGAAAAAGATAGCAAAGAGGAAGGACCCAAGTTGGACCTGAGAGGGTCGGTCTTAGAGGAAAGAAGTAAGCCATGCCACAGCCTGACCAGTGATACCCAGGTTATCACAGAGACGGTTGAGCAGGGTTGCATGGTTGACAGTGTCAAAGGCAGAAGAGAGATCAAGCAGGATGAGGACACAGGAGGTGTTAGAGTCAGGGTTGGAGAGAAGGTCTTCACGGATTTTCAGGAGAACAGTTTCCGTGCTTCTGGCAGCTCTGAAGCCAGACTGATGGTCATGAAGACAACCAACAGATTCAGTGTGGAGATTATGCTGGGAGATGGCCAGTTCCTCCAGGAGCTTGCCCAAGAAGGGAGTGATGGAGATTGGGCGATAGTAAGCCAGGCAGGAGGGGTCGGCAGAGGGTTTCTTAAAAAGAGGGTCACAAGGGAGTGCTTAAGGGGGGATGGGAAGACTCCAGAGGCAAAGGAGTGGTTGCAGAAGTCATCCAGGGCAGGAGCCAGGGAGTGAAATTGGTCCTTGATGGTTTTGGAGGAACAGGGGTAAACCTGTTTTGATGAGACTTTCATAGATCGGACTTGTCTAGAAACCTCGTCTGCGGAGAACAGGGGAAAGGCAGAGAAGGAGGGAGGAGAGTTGGCTGCAGAAGTGCCAGAGGAAGAGCAATGAGTAGCGGGAGGAAGGGAGAGGAGAGTGAGGATAGGATGTCCTGAGTTTTGGAGATGAAGTGAGAGGCCATTGCCATGCCGAGGGCCTGGGAAGGGCCAGGAGAGGTAGAGACAGCGGCAGGATTGCCCAGTTCCTTGCAGATTTTAAAGTGTTCAGCTGTCCTCCTTGAGGAACACTTTCAATATATAAAAAGGATGCCTCAAGGGTAACCATGCAAGCTGGCATGGAGACCACTCGCAAAGAGAATCATGAGGACCTACCTGCCATTGGCACACTGTTGCATGCAACAGTATCATGCATGGCTGTGTCAAAGGAGGACCAGACATTGGCCTTGCTGGACAGGGTCCCCCATCACAGGATACTACAGAGGGTGAGTCTTTGAAAAGAATCGCGCAAGATATGCCATTGGACATTTCCCTGCAAACCCATCTCCTGTTGCCACACCCCTTATTCATACCCCCTGCTGAATATAAGCACAGAGATGGAGTGTGGGATATCTTTTATGTTTGGAGTCCAAGGTGGACTTTTTTGTGTTCTACATACATTGCCATAGTGCTCTATGGGCAAGTGGTTGGATGCCTATGCTACTTTACAAGTGATACATCTGGTGGACTGTACATACTGGCATGTTCAGTAAAGAAAACTGATATGGTAATTTAGCAAGGAGCAGGATCCCACATCCAGGTAAAGCTCAACCATGATGTGCTTGACATGTGTTGTCTGTCTGACTGTGGAATCAGAAAAATACAATATTAAGGCTTTTACACCATGCAAAAGGAAAATACACCGACACAGGCATGTAAAGATTCTCAGAATCGTTATTACAAAACTGAATAGTTACTGAACAAAGTACACAAATAGCTATTTGGCTGTCAATACATCACAGAGACCACCAGCAGGGTTCAATGTGAGCAGTGAGCAGGATTTGCTAGCTGGACATCGGTGTATCTATACATTTTCGTTATAACGATGTCCAGCCTCTTTCAAGTTAATCATGTACTGGGCTAGGGTCATGCCAGGTTCGTTCCTAATTTACATATCTCGTGCGTGCAGTTTACTTTTTAATACATTTACTAACAAACATTTTTATTCTCTAAGTTTAACGTTACACTCTTTACACATTGCTTTAATACAGATCAAACAAATGTTTTGCATGTCGTATTTGGATAGCGTTATTGTTCTTGTATACTTGTAGGTTAACATCGCTGATTCAAGTAATCCCCTGATCACTAGGTCAACAAAGGACAAGGTCTACATGACCCTAACATGTAGCCTGAAGGCAGGTTGGACAATAACTCTCCTACAGAGGTTGCAGAGGTTAAAGCAAGAACAAGAGACCACGAGACGGCCATTTTAGGCCACAGGGTGAATTTGTACAATAAACTTAAATGGCGGCTCTAACCTAAAATGGAGGCTTAATTCACTTAAGGTCACGACCTTGTAATACGGATTTCCTCGCAAAGCGACTGGGCATAGGCCAACATATACAATGAGGATGAAAAAATATTATATCAGTTCTAACAAACCCTCCTTTTGGCCTATGCCAAGCGCTAAACTACCTTCAATCATTTTGCTATTAACTCCACATTTCAACGTCTATACACCCCGAATCATTGTGAGACATATCTATTGCCATTAGATCAGACAAAAGAGTTTCTTTCAACACATACTCTTTGGAAACCTTATCTGGGGCGTATATTTTATGCCCTAATACACTTGTTGCTTGTGCGAAACACGCCCCTAATACTGAACATATACCCGGGAGACACTGTATACAACAAAAAAGGAATAGAAAACTTCCCAAAATAATCAGCAGGGCCGAAAACAACTTCCATCCCCACGACCGTAGGAGGTCCCAAAACCATGCACTAAGTTCCCAGTTTCCCTCAGGAACATGCACTTCTGAACTAAGTACATGTATATTTTGGATAGCCCTAAAGATCGTTGGAGAGGAGTCTGGTACGTAAACGCAGCAAGCGGACCCCACTAATTTACATACTCCTCCATGCTCAGCCAGAATGACATGTAATGCCATCCGGTTCTGAAGAGCCACTAATCTTATTGCTTTCTGTTCTAACATCATATATTATAGAGTATGTCAGTGGTCCGGTTGATGGTTCTCTCCAATACTCTCGCTAGTCACCTGATATCTTCTGAATTCGTAATTTGCCCAAAAAATGGCACAAAGGATTTCATGATGTCCCCTAGAGTTTGCGCTGGAGTAACCCCTTTCACACTTCGTCGTGGATGGGTTTTCGAAATTTCTGCAGTACTGGCAATAAATACCCCAGGTAATAGAATCCCTAAATAGCAGGTTCCTTGCCAATCCCTGGGCAACCATGGAAGTGCCACATTACCGCAAACAAAATAGACAGGTTCGCCTAAGTACAGAGGTCTGTTCTCACTATTCAAATTCGCAACGTTGGCGCATTTTCTAAAATTACCCATTGACTGTATTCCATTCCTCTGTATGCAGAAGGATACTGAATCGGGGCTATTATTAACAGAATAAGATGGAGGCGTGGCATCCTTATTGCTTATAGGGGCCATTTTGAAAGAGATCAAAGACTGAAAAGGAAGAGACAATCTATCAGAGGGTTTAACGGAAGCAACGTTCGGTTTACTCTATTTGCAAAAAGCGAGCATCCCAGGGGCATCAAAACATGTTTTTCAAAACTATTCAAATTTGTACCATCAAAGTTCCCTGAGATGATGTCATTCCATCGGCCAAAGAATAGTGCTCTAAGAGAAGCGTAACAGGCAGTTGTCAAAGGTAGGGGATGAATATACCAACCTAGCCCCTTATCCCCATGTTGCGGTAGATGTGAACAGATCCAGCAATTGGTTCTATTTAAAATTGCATGAGTGGCATTCATGATTAACAAAAGGGTATTATTCTGATAGTTCCGTCTATGCGAAGAATCTCTAGGCGATAAAGTATGCAATTGCACGGAAGGAGTGGGGATAACAGATACATTTTCAATAGGTAAAAAGTCCTCTAGAGGATATGCTTCCTCCAGATACCATAACCCAAAACCAACAGTTACTAAAAATCCAGTTATTACTACAAAAAGGCAACAATACACTTTGGGAGTCCCATTGCATGCTTGATCATTGTCTCTGCTAGTCACATATTTATATAAAAGTTTGGTACGAGTGGTAGTGGGTGCAGGCATTGTAGTCTTCAATCGAAAAAACACCAATTGTTTGTTTGCTGGCGACTCCAGTCACGCGTCTTCTTAATCTCTTTCCCACAACCCTTAGCCAACAGAATCCTCCCGTACAGTCGGGCCAAAAGGCAAGCCCTCAAATGATTTCCTCAATCGCACAGTAAGACCGTGCTGTACATGAATTTCCTTGGACGTAAATTATATTTCATAATTTCTGGTGCTGAAGGATCAGAAAACAAAGTGTCGTCACTTCCTACTGGAGGAACGGAAATGGGATCAGAAAAGGATTGATCCGGAAGTTCCACTGTTGGAGAGTGCGGAGACAAGACGGCCGTTTTGTGTGGCCTTGCGAATTCTGGAACGATCTCCGATACTCTCTTGTCGGTTGTTGCTGTTTCAGGCACGTTAGTTACAACAGTGGGAAGGGATTCTGTGTCTTCTGAATCGTATGGCACGGGCTGCGGGATCTGTTTGGTGTGCGTCGCATGGATCCAGTTCTTACGACCCGCTACCCGCACAGCAGTCTGGGTGACTAGCAGGACTTGGTAGGGACCCCTCCACCGAGGTGCAGGGCAAGACGACCTCTCAAAATCTTTCATGAGGATCCAGTCCCCCGGTCATAGACTGTGACCAGGACCCTCGTATCGTACAGGTAATGCCTCTCGCACCTGGTGATAAATTGAAAACAGATTTTTAGTCAACTGGTTACAGTAATCTGAAAGAAGCACATTCTCTATATCCCGCAACAAACTACTTTTTGGCAAACCCCAAATATTAGCAGGTCTCCCCATTACTACCTCAAAGGGAGAGAGCCCAGTCTTAGTTTGAGGGGTTGTTTTCATCGACAGCAACACGATCGGTAAGGCGTCCGGCCATTTTAACTTGGTGCCAGCATACGTCTTAGCGAGCTTGTTCTTTATAATGCCGGTATGCCTTTCCACTAATCCGGCACTTTGGGCATGTCTGGCCGAATGGAACCGTTTATCAATCTGTAATCCTTTGCATATTTGTAGGATTACAGCAGTGATAAAGTGTGGCCCATTATCCGACCAGATGACTCTCGGCAGCCCGAACCTAGGAAAAAACTTTTTCAACAGAGTTTTTGCCGTGGTTATGGCCGTTGCATCTCTAACCGGGAAGGCCTCAACCCACTTACTAAAGGCACAAATGACAACCAACACATATTTAAGATTAATGCAACATTCCATTTCAATAAAATCAAAGTGAATAACCTCGAACAGAACAGAAGGTGGAGCAAAACTTTCTCTAGGAGTCGAGGTACCTTTTCCTACATTATGCTGCAAGCAGACCATGCACCCTTGGACAAAGCGCTCTACAGTTTTGAAAATCTTATCATTGGCCCATACAAAGTGTAGCATTTTGGTCAATTTACGCGAACAGACATGTGTCGGACCATGAGCCATAATAACCATCATTGTAATGTAGGCGTCAGGGAGTAACCATTTTCCTTCAACATTGTCCACCCAACACCCATCATCGTCCAGTCTTCCTGCACCCTCGACCCATCTCTTAGTTTCCTCTCTAGTAGAATCTGCTTGAATGTCTTTTACAGAATCGATACTTTCACCCAAAGTGCAAATATTTACAGTTTCTCTTACAGCATACATTTCTGAACTAAAATCAGTGGCAGCTTGTTTAGCTATCTGATCAGCGAAAGTGATTTCCTACCTTTTCATGTGTTGCACATTTTATGATAGCTAGATGAACAGGGAGTGCGAGTGCTGAAAGTAATCATACTATTAAAGTGCCATGCTGAATTTTCGTGCCATGCGAAGTCAAGAAACCTCGTTCTTTCCAAAGTCTACCGAAGTTGTGAACCACCCCAAAAGCATACTGACTATCGGTATATATATTTACTGTAAGCCCTTCAGAAAGTTCACAAGCTCGAGTTAACGCTATAATTTCTGCGGCCTGCGCGGAATTATGCATAATTCTTTTGGTTTCCACAATCGTGCTTAAAGTAGTAACGCATAAGCAGCCGTGGATGTACCATTCGGAAGTTTAAAACAAGAGCCATCAAAAAATAGCTCTCCTTTTGGGCTATTCAAAGGCTGTCTTTCAGATAGATTCTACCTTCAGTCTCTTGTTCTGTCGCATAAAGACAATCGTGTGACGTTTCGTCACCATCAACAGTATCTTGTGGGACAGGTAAAAGTTCAGCCGGATTTAATACATAACACCTCTGAATTTGAATGTGGGGGGCAAACAAGATCAGTTCATATCTTGTCAATCGTGCGGAAGTGAGGTGTTGCGTTTGAGTTCTATTCAATAAAATATCTACAGAGTGAGGTACCATTAGGGTTAACGCATGACCCAGGACCATTCCCTCACTCTGTTTTACAGACGCAGCAGCAGCAGCAACAGCTGTCAAACATCTCGGCAAAGCGCATGCAACAGGATCAAGGTTGGATTAGAAATAGCCCCACGTCCTATTCTTCCCTCCATGTTCCTGCGTTAACACAGCCAAAGCACACCCATCACGTTCATGCACATGCAACACAAAGGCCTTGTCATAATTCGAAGTTCCTAAAACCAGCACTGAACACAGCTCGGATTTGAGCAAATCAAATGCTGTCTGGTGTTCCAAAGTCCTTGGCAATGGCAAAGAAATGCCCTTCTTTGTCAAAGCCAGCATTGGTTTAATCGTTAACGAAAAGTTAGGGATCCACAATCTACAGTAAGAAGCCATACTTATCAGGGCTCTAACTTCCTTCTGCGTATTTGCAACAGACATGCCAGAAATAGTCTTTATTTGTTCAGGTGTCAACCGTCTTCTCTCCCTTGACAGGAGATAGCCTAAATAGGCGACCTCCTGACAACAATATTGGAATTTTTTGAGTGAAGCTTTGTGGCCATGTTTCGCTAGATGACAAAGCAACAACACGGTGCCTTCTTTACAGGCACTCTCAGAATCAGCAGCCAATAGGAGATCATCTACATACTGTAGTAACGTGCAAGTAGTAGGCAACTCGAGAGTATCGAGCTGCTCTTTTAATGCCCTACTATAAATACTTGGAATCTCAGTGTACCCTTGTGGTGCACGAGTGAATGTGAACGAGCGTCCACCTAGGGTAAACGCGAACAAATACCTGCTATCCTTGTGTATGGGAATAGTGAAAAACGCGTTTTTAAGATCAACAACGCTAAAATGAGTGGCAGAAGCCAGAATCATGGTTAGTATTGTTATAACATCAGGTACAATAGGAAATTGAGGAGCCACTATTTTGTTAATAGCGCGTAAATCAATTATAAACCGAAAGGGAATCGCATTATCACCTTTTTTGTATACTGGCAAAATGGGGCTGTTACATAGGCTACCCGTAATTTCCTCAATTACTCCACGATGTACAAAATCAGAAACTATACATTTCAAAGCCTGCTCGCCTTCAACTGAGATCTTATATTGCGGGATGCAAGGCAATTTTACTCCATGTTTCAGAATAATTTTAACAGGTTCAATTTGAAGAATGCTCACATCATTATCATAAATTGCCCATAAGCATTCCGGAACATTACTGAATTCTGGCGGTAAAGGTCGAGTCAAAAACTGAGAGGCGAGTGATTGCTGAGGTGAAATCGTTAACCAAACTCCGTCCGGAGAACCATTTATTCCTGCATGCAATTCCTTCACCAAATTTAACCCCAGCAAGTTCTCCCCACAGTTTGTGGTAAGTAGAAATGGACACTGCTCCATGAAGGGACCCAGTGTTATCGGTCCCAGCAAAGAGACTGGACAAACTACAGGTGTGCCTGAAAACCCTACGGAAACGTTGGACTGCCCTGACAGGGGAATATTTGGAACCCGTGAATGGTCAATGGAACATTTATTTTCTCCCGTATCTACTAAAAATAGATGCTTCCTATTTCCTACCGCCATCTCAACGTAGGGGCCCTTCTGATGAACGGGAATAGGCGTCGGTTCCAAATCCTGCTTCGGGCAATCCTAGCGGAACAGAATATTGTCAAAAGGAAGCTCTTCAGAGACGTACGCGGCAGAAGGGTGATCAAAAATGTTTCTATTATCCACATTCGAAACTTGCTTATCTTTTGAAGGAGGTTGCTGTGATTCTGGTGCAAACTGACCTCTGCCAGGGCCCCCTGCACCTGGGCGACCTCTGGATCGTCTATCCATGTTCCCAAATGACCTTTGCTGCAAGGTCGGACATTGTGCGCGCCAGTGGCCTTCCTGTCGACAATAGGCACACTGGTTAATGGTTACCGGAGCCAGGGGCGTACTTCCCTGTGGAAAGTACTGACCTCTAAATTGATTACCCCCTCTAGGGTTTCTAACAATCTGTTGTAATAGGACTTTTGTTTTCAGGTCATCCTTTTTTTTTCAAGTTTTTCCTTTTCATTATTCACATAATTTTCATAGTACTGAGCCATATGCAGTACTTCTGATTGAGACTTCGCCTGCCAAGCGCTTTCGGAATACATAATCTGTAACTGGATGTCAGGCAGCAATCCACGTACAAATTTGTCGACAAACAGAGCACCCTCATACTTTCCTTGGACACAGGCCGTAAGCTTGTCCCAAATGATTCTTTTTTTCAGGAACTATAGTTTTCAATTTTACAATAATCCTATCAGGCAAGGTTAATATCACTTGAGGCGGTCGCTCACCAGATGGTCTTTCTCTATCTAGCTTAACTATGTTATTCCATGTATCTCCTAACCCAGGTACATCATCTACAGTCCTAATCTGTTTCCATAAATCAACTGGCAGGAGTACGGGAAATAATACATCAATACCACTCAAGGTGAATACCGACGACTGTAAGACCGACTCTATTTCTTTATAGAACCCGGTCGGATTCTTTCTTACATCGGGAATAGATTGCTTTATGGTGTTCACTTCCGGTCTTGAAAACGGGACGTGAACAAACTGTGATACGTAATGTGCAGGAATTTCCCCCGCGAGTATACCTCGTGCGGCATCGGCCGCAATCTCAAATTTTGGGACATATGTCGGAGGCACCTCTCTCATAGGCAACTGAGAAGTAGGCAGCTCCAAATGCTTACTAAGCAACAGAGCCAAATCAAGCGCTAAGGCAGTCGAAGAAGTATCAATCGAAAAGGCTCTCTTATAAACACTCAACAATTCTGCGGGACACCAAATCTTTCTTTTTACACACTCATTCTGCAGGTATTCTACCATCACCTATATCACCTTCTTTTGCATTTCTAACGTATACTGACTATATGTGTCATATACTTCATCTGGAGTTATCGACATATCCAAAATCCATCTTATCGCATCCTTTGTACAAATTCGCGCTTCCTCACTTTTTAATTCACGGCGAGGAGAAAACCGTTTCTGTAAGTACATAATACCTAAACTACCACCATCTGCTTCCTCATTCTGTAACCCTTCCAACTCCTTCCTATACTCAAAAATCCTCTCAACATGCCTCATATACCTTCTCTGCAGTATCTCTTGACAACGCTAAGGCATTCAAATCCAGTAACCCTTGTGGGAAATCTACATTGTTTAATCTATTCCACATTATACTCAAATGAGTCCCTAATCCTTCAATAAAAACATTTTTCTCAGGAATACCTTTTACATTTTCGAGTGTGGAAAAAACATCAGCTTTCCATACTACGTTTAGCCCAAGCGATCAATTCATTCTTTTTTTCTGGGGACACAGTATTACGAGTCACAACCCTTTGTCTCGCTCCCTGGTCTACTACAAGCGATGCAGAATCACTTGGAAGAGGAAGAGTAGGCACATTCTGAATATCAACAGGTGGAGGCAAGGGGGCAGGCAAAGGAGCGATGGCTGGAAGAACAACAGGAAAGAACAGCATGGAGGACCGGAGGAATTATAGGAGGGAGAATAACAACGGGAAGGGGCAAAGCAAAAGGAGGAGGGACGTACGGAGGTGGCGCGGAGGCACCGGGTCTTCGTTCATGCAAAAGGTTATTAAATCAATTCATCTGACGTATGAAAATCTTTTGAAGGGTACATTTTCTGAATGCCTAATTGAAACGCCCTGTCCATGTTCCTAACTGACTCCAATTGTTTATTTTGATCATATAACCGTGCCTTTTCGACACTTGTCATATGTCTACGCATATGTTTCATTCTACTCTTTTGTTGCTGCAAAGCTTCTGTTTTCCAACTATGCAATGCGTCAAATGCTGCAGGTCTAGCCTTTTTCTTTACTAATACAGACTCTAGATATTCTATACAAGGGATTTCAAAACTACAATTGGTTGGCCACAGAAGATTAGAATTATGTCTGGTCTGTCTGTGCCAAATGTCATTAAATGCTATACTACCAAAGCCTTTCTTACAGTACATAGTACATGCCGGCGACCCCTCCTATGGTGCGGGACGGCTATCTTCCAAAGATTGTCTGTCACTGCGGAATAATGCCCTAAAGCAGGCAGAAAATTTCCCAGGCATATCAAAGTTCTGGTGTTACCTGGTCAAGTAATTGTGCTCGCGAGTACAAAGCGCCAAATTCAAATTGTCAGGATTAAATTAAGAATCGGGTCACGATTCACCTGACCAAAGGACTGGGAAGCCGGATCGGGTTACTAAGGACAATGCTAATGACCCACGTGTCTGGTGATTTTCGGCAATACCCACCTCGATATATGGACCCTCGTCAAGACGTCGTCTCGGGCTACAGCTCACCGTTCAGGGAACGGATCGTGCAGTTTTGTCGAGGAATTCACTTCTCGTCCAGAGTGGCCGTTTCTGTTGGCACCGTCCGATCCCGGTCCGATAGCCGGGCCAACCTTCAACGAGACGAAGTCGATCTTGAGGGTCCCTATTCGGGCGCCATCTGTGGAATCAGAAAAATACAATATTAAGGCTTTTACACCAGGCAAAAGGAAAATACACCGTCATGGGCTTGTAAAGATTCCCAGAATCTTTATTACAAAACTGAACAGTTACAAAACAAAGTACACAAATAGCTATTTGGCTGTCAATACATCACAGAGACCACCGGCAGGGTTCAATGTGAGCAGTGAGCAGGATTTGCTAGCTGGACATCGGCATATTTATACATTTTCATTATAACGATGTCCAGCCTCTTTCAAGTTAATCATGTACTGGGCTAGGGTCACGCCAGGTTCGTTCCTAATTTACATATCTCGTGCATGCGGTTTACTTTTTAATACATTTACTAACAAACATTATTATTCTCTAAGTTTAACTTACACTCTTTACACATTGCTTTAATACAGATCAAACAAATGTTTCGCATGTCGTATTTGGATAGCGTTATTTTTCTTGTATACTTGTAGGTTAACATCGCTGATTCAAGTAATCCCCTGATCCCGAGGTCAACAAAGGACAAGGTCTACATGACCCTAACATGTAGCCTGAAGGCAGGTTGGACATTAACTCTCCTACAGAGGTTGCAGAGGTTAATGCAAGAACAAGAGAACACGAGACAGCCATTTTAGGCCACAGGGTGACTTTGCACAATAACATAAAATGGCGGCTCTAACCTAAAATGGAGGCTTGATTCACTTAAGGTCACGACCTTGTAATACGGATGTCCTCGCAAAGCGACTGGGCATAGGCCAACATATACAATGAGGCCTAAACAATATTATATCAGTTCTAACATGACTGGTTCCTTTATCTCTTCTTCTCACATCTCTCTCAAATTACTTTGCACAGCCAGCTCCCACCTACCCTGTGAACATGTGCAGATCCCTCTCCTTCCATTCAAGTCCCCATTGCCTCTGCTGGACACTGTCCCCCCCAACACAGATGCAGATGCACAGTGTTAGGTGGAGGTGGTGAGGGATTCTCAGCACACCACAAGGTAAGGGAGTACACTGTCATGCATGATCATGGCTGTTGATCTATGCATTCAAATGGTGTCCTGATATGGCATGAGTAGGTTTGTGCATGAACGTGACAATCAGGTGATCTATGGGTGACTGTCACTGTCAACAAAGATGGGAGTTGTCCCATTTCTATGATTGTGGACATTGGGAGCACCTCTGCAGCATGGTGCAGCATGGTGGTAGGCGTATGTTGCCAAAATGGGTATATGGTCATGTGTTTCTTGTGAAGGGAACTGTACAGACTTATTTATTTGGTGTTATGTCATTTGCACTCATTTCCTGTGAGCTTTGCAGGCATTGTCCTGCCATGATTGTTGTCAAGTAGCCACTCCATCATGCATGATTTTCATCTTCCACGTATGAGGATGTTTTCAGCGACATGTAGCGCTATTTGTGTGTTTGACATGTTTGCATGTTGATGATGAGTGTAATATGCTCTACTTTGATGGAAAGGTGCTGATGTAAGTGGATAGAGTATGTGTCTCAGCTGCTATGTGTGATGTAGCTGCTCTGTCGCTTTTAGTGGCCACTTAGTTCGTTTCAGTGGGTGTGAGAACTTGCATCAGGTTGATGTATTTGTGTGTTCAGTGTGTGTCAACATTGCTTAATGGAAGCTGTGGTGAACATGATGATGGTAGGAAGATGTACATGTGTAGGAGACCAGGGGCATACATGAGGTGTAAGGTTGCAGGGGATTGATGGCGGGTGTATGTCCCTCAATGTATGCACATCCAACTAGGGGAGTTTACTCAGGGAAACTGCTCACACTGTCCCGGGTAGGGTAATTAGTGGAATGTGTATGTAGCCTGGTGTCATGGCATACCTTTTGGACTACAGGTGTGGCTCAAATGCTGTAACACCTACTGTGAACATGACTGTACAGTGTGCTGTCAAGGGTACTACAGACATAGACAATAACACAACAGGCAGGAAATGCCTATCTGCTTGCTTTTACATTGGCAACTAATATTGCTACTTCTAGTGTGACTGGCCTACTGAGATGCAGTATATGTAGTAGAGCCATCTGCACTGTGCCAGGTGCAAGGAGTAGAGGATGTGATGTAGAGGTGGACCTCTCTGATGGGTCACCTGGGTGTTCAGGGTTTTGAGAATTGTGGCGGGATGGGCGGCCTGAAGTAGTGTGTTAATTGTTAAAGGCAGTAGCAGCTTGATATGACCCCATGTGGAGTGACCCATGGAGCTGGAGTACACAGCTTTGCTGGGAGGAGCCTCAGTGACCTGCTACAGTTCAATCCCAGTCACAACAAGAGGGACAGACAACGGAAGAGCCATGGTGGATGCAGGCAACACATGCAGTGGATTGTTCCCAGAGTCACCACATCATGAAGTAAGGTGAGTCTGGAGGCTAAGGGGCCAGGAGGCTGGGGGAAGGGGCAGAAAGGTAGGCACTATAGAGGGAGTGTGCAACATACTCCACTCTGCAAGAGTGTGTGGTGTTGCAGGGGCATTCAGGTGCGACAAGTCCCAGGGATGGTGGAAATGACAGTAAGGATACTGGAGTTGATGATGCACATTGTTCAGGAAGACGAATGTGAGTCACGGGCTGTCAGAGTGACAGTGCCATGCAAAGGTACATGCTCTGATGCAATAGCTTTCCCTTGCTTTGCAGGGAGAGCCAATGGGGTAGGTGTGCCTTAGGGTTTGGGCTAGACAAGTACATGTGCCATAGCATGGTATACACCTGGGGCTGTCAAGGTGGCACCTGTTCAGGGGAGCTTTTTGTGATAGTGGTTTTGCTCTGCAGTCCACTGACAGTTTTAACCAAGGCTGTGCGAAGGGGTGAATGGCAATGTAAGAGAGGGTTCCTACACATTTGCCTCATTAGTAGAGCGTGTAGGTGCCTCATTGGTTAACTGTGTGGCAGCCATAGCTGGTGGAGGTGGAGGTTTGATGCCTCAGGGGAGGGCACATTTGGGTACGGAGTTGGGCTCAGTGATGACATGGCAGCCCAGAACAGGAAGGCGCACCCACATGGGGAGGGGCTGAAGAAGGGTGACTGTTCAGGTGGGGTAGTCACATTGGGGTATTTGCTGATGTGGCCCTTGATGGGGGTAAGGCTGCTGGTAAAGTGTGTGTGTTCTCAGATCATAACGTATTGTGGCCAGAGGATGAACATGTAGAGGTAGGAGTTGATGCTGGCTGAGGGAGTTTCATCAGGGTCATATAAAGGGATTGTACAGGCATCTGAGCCAAGTGTTCATGCAAAGGGGATAAACGGTCACTCTGTGGAGCAGGAGGAAGTGTGTGTGCATAGGCAGAACTCCATCGCACAACATGGTCACTGGCGACAAGAAACCTGGTCCAACAATGCCAGGGGTGTTGCCAGGGCAGCGAAGGTGTAGTAGGTCATCATCAGGATGGGAGACTGGAATGGGGCCAGCAGGTGTTAGGCACTCCCCTCATGAGCAGCATGGGAGTGGTTATGCCATGCACCACACGGGTAGATGTATAGATGTGTGGGTGTGGATGACTCCAACTGGGAAGGTGTGCGACTACAGGTATGGTGGTATGTGAAGTGGTGCAGGGTGCTATGGGACTAATGAGTGAGCGTTGATGTATCATGAGTAAAAGCATGATGATGACAGTGAGAATTAACAGAGCACTGAAGAAGGATACATAATGAATTAGAGGTTGGTAGGTGTTGATGGCAGGTGAAGGTGTCGTATTGAAGGGGACAATGGGAGAGGTGAATGAAAGGTGAACAAGTGCAGTTTCTGGGCAGATGATGTTGTTTAAAGAAAATGTAGTGTCCTAATTGGTGGAAACCCCGTCCCCTGAACACCAAAGTTACTAAGATACACTCAGTCAAAGGTTCCAAATATTTAGACACAGTGATTTTCGGGGTTTGTTCAGGATACAACTTCTTCTGTTGGTGACCAAAAATAAAGCATGGGAAATGTCGCGTCGGTGTGGTAATTAAAGGAGGAACCAGTACCCCTGCCTCCTTGTTTAATGAAAATAAAATGGGGTGGACCACACATTGACTGCACCACACAAGATCCAATTGGGTTCAAAATGATTTATCTTTGAAAAGTAGTTAAAAAAAAACACAAATTTGGTTGATTTGTTATGCCCATTGATTGTTAACACGTGTTTCGGCCTGTCACGGGCCTTTATCAAAACAAAACGATCTGGGCAATTAGATCAAATCCATATTCTATTCAAAAGGTTACAATCAAACAAATTAATGAAAATAAATCACATGTAACATAAGTAAAGATAAAATAAAATAAAATAAGGTAAAGTAAAATATGTCGAGGAGAAAGAGATGAGGATTGCAAATATGTTATGCATACAAATATGATATTCAACATTCCATACAAGACAAACAATATACACGTGACAATGAAAGAGAAAAAGAACAAAAATATATGAAGATTAATTAGAGTAACCGTTGGATGTACTTCCATTCCATGAATACATAAACCACCACATTAATGAGTCCAATATCATACATCAGCAATCTGAGTCAAATATCTTGCATAATAACCCAGTTTGTTTAAAGATATTTGTATCTAAGTTAAACTAAAGTATATCTAATTATGCATAGTCTTCATGTATCCAAACGTTAGTGACCAATGAACATGCTGCAGCTGGTATATGTCATTAAAAAATGTCTCCACATACACATTTCTGACATAGGCATTTCTCATGATAGTGTGCTGGTGGTAAAAACTTAGATTTACCCCCATCCTAAATATTGTCCTTCAAATGTATGCATAAAATGCCAGTTTACCATAATGATTTGAAAACAATAGTCATTGGTTTAATCCCTGAAATGAAAAAAAAACACATTTGTGAAGAAATTGTACTAATTAGGTATCTGTGTGTTCCAAAACATAATGCACATAAGGCAATGTTACAATACGCTGCAACTTAAAATTCACAAACACTCCCAAGTTCGTATGCTGTGTGTTTAATTTTGTTGTGCTGATAAATCCACTAATGCAAAACATCATGAAGCCTGCTTCTTACTAACAGCGCTTTGCATCAGGCAATATTAAACCTGATCGTATCCGGATTCTCATATTACGAAACAGGGTCGCAGACATAAAATAACAACCCCTCGCCCCTCTTACCTTCCAAGATGGCAATCATCTTTCCTTGCGTCGGCACTGCTAGAGAAAGCGCTGCCGCGCAAGTCATGCTTTGTATGCCAAGTTTTCCTGGCACCTCCACTTGTCCCTTCTCAATGTCTGGGTTATTCCCAAAGGTCGCCATGTTTGAGTGGAGTCCCATATATTGGTGGGGATTGGGATCATAGGCTAAAAATTAGTTTGTCTCAATAAATAATTATAAATATCCCACTTGAACTATACATAGTCGGTTACACAGGAAATTAATTTAGCCTCAAATCATTTAGTGGTTGCAAATATAGCATATCATATTCATAACGTCCGTTAGGGTCCGCGCTTGGTTAGGAATACTTCATTGATGCCTGATGAATTTTGATCGGTAATTAAAATAAATTTAAATGTCCTACTTAGTTTAAAGGTAGTAGATTACACAGCAATTTAAATTTAGCCTCCAATAAATAAGTTGGTCAAAGTAATGTATATCGTGTTGATCAAGTAGCGTGTGCTCTGGTCCGTGCTCGGTTAAAAGACACACCTCATTAATGCCTACTAGCATCATTCATTCTCAGGTTACATGGAAAAGACCATATGACATAAATATATATGTCAAATTCCCCTATTATATAAAGTGCAGAAAAGAAAAAGATATATATAATTGCTCCATCCCCATTTAATGTCCACTCGAACATTATAGAGTTGTTTAAATTAGTGAAAAGAGCCAGCTGTAGCGTGTTCATAATAATGAGTCATTATACCATGAATGTCGTATACCACATGCATTGTTGTATACCCATATTGTCTCACCCTAAATAAAAGGGAAAAGAAGAAGACCTTGTTCCACATTACCATTCAATGTAGTGAAGTCCCGTGGGTTCCGACCAACTCTCAGCCCAGCACAGTTTTGCTTCCATGTTACTAATCAATCAAATTTGTGTTTTGTTTGAACTACTTTTCAAAGATAAATCATTTTGAACCCAATTGGATCTTGTATGGCACAGTCAATGTGTGGTCCACCCTCTTTTATTTACACATATTTAGACATACATGTGTGTACAGCAAGATTTCTTGCTTTGATTCTGGCAAATGTCAAAATGTAATTAATAATGTAAAAAAAAAGCAACAATAATGGTAAATAAAACCGGTTAAATTGAGCTGTACGCTTTTGGGATCAGAATCCCTTCATCAGGAGCAGTTAAACGTATTGACAATAAAAACGTTCTTCAAACTTCAAGCTTTGTTTATCTCTGAGGAGTAAATACAAAAAGTTATTTTAGTCTAAACGTCTCTAGGTAGTTCATTCAAATTATGTATTCTTTGTAGTGTAATAAGGTCTGCATAAATTCCAAGTTCATACTCCACCTATTATGATATATGTGGATATTAACCATTTCTGTTTATCATGTTATTATATAATGGTTAAAAGTGTAGCACTGTGGAAAATGTTGCCTACTTTAGAACTGACATCTCTTGCTTAGGAATTAGAGAAATAATATAATGCCACAAGGGCATGTCAATGTTCAATGGAATAATGAATATGGGGATCTGTAGCTAAACATGTTTGTCATTGTAAAATAATGCTATGGGACTGTTAATACATCAGAATGTATTGTGCAATGTAAACAGAAAGAGAGCGTACTCACATGGTGGTTATGTGTCTCTTGCAAGCACTGTATTCACTTTAAGTCATCAAAATATATTGCGGAGGGTACTTCATCTGATAATTTGAATAGGTATGCAGGCAAAGGCAGCCTGTAAGGATGGGGTAAGTTTTAGCATGGCCCGAGAGTATTAAGAACACTTCGAGGGGGTCAAAGTAAGATCATTGCTTACAAACGTGAACGTGAGCGAAAGGTAATAAGGCCCTCATGTTTAAAAAAATCAAAATTACTGCTTTAATAGCATGGCGTTTATTTGTTCAGACGTTCGAAAGCGAATTTGTAGGTCTGATTATTCGGATTGGTGTCTCAAGAGGTAAATGGCTTCAAAAAGTGTCTAAAGATGTCTGGACTTTTAAAACATAAACAGAGGGAGGGATAAAGTGAAGAAAACGTATGAACTGTTGGAATGATAATCAAGTCCGTTGTTTTGAAGGATACCATTTCTCTGGGTTCACAGAATGTTTGCGACTTGTAGGAATGCATTATTTTCCAGAAGAGGAACACTAAAAAAACATATATAACTCGTAATGTCTTACATGCAAGCAGGCCTATACATCATTTTGTGTTGCATGGTTGATGCCATGGTAACACGCACAAATCAAGGCGTTAATTTCGAAATATGCTGCCCAATACTTTAGAATGCGTAAGTAAGGTATGACATATGCATCGGTGACACATCTCTATTGAGTAGCTGCATTAATTCCATATTTTTCAAATTTTGTCGGGTTACGACATTAATGTGTTCATTGTGTTATAACAGAGATGTGTTCATTGTGTGCATGTGTGTAGAAGACAGTTTCACCTTTGAATTCATTGATACAGGGATGTAACTTTAAAAGGGGGCGTGGCTAAGCACCCTACCGGATGGCTGCCTAATGTCAACGCTCCCGCTCCGAAAGCATTTATTATCCCCATTACTTCATTTAAATGGTCAGATTTAACACATAACATGTGTTCATTATTGTAAAGAACTTCCCTGGTGGTCTGTGGGGCACTCCATATCCTATGCGTCTTTCCGCAGAGGCAGCCGTGTTGAAGGTGGAGCTGGGCCTGCGCGCCGGGAATTCCAGTGACGTACTCGCCGACGTTTCTTGTCTGCTGGCTGGGTACGTGAGTAGTGGAAGAATTGTTTACAAAGAAGGACGTGCTATTTTACATATTACGGGCCGGTACTGTCTATGACCCCTACACAACCATTTCTACACGAACTTTAAAGGTACAAGAGTGCTTTCATTTTCAACATAAGTGCACAAGTACAAGAACCAGAATGCATTAGAATAAAGGGGGCCAATCACAACAGGGGAAACTAAGTGTCCTACTGAATAACGTAAACGCCTTTTCTTAATTCCTGCACGTGAAGAATGATGCCTTCAACTGTTGTATTGCATTAATACAATCTATGGAAACAAGGAATTGAAAGCCTCCTCCCATACCCCGGGTCTATGATCAATTCTGGCACCACGCGCACAGGGCCCAGGGGGTGCAGTTCATCACAAACCGTGGCAGCCTTCAGATCAAATACAAAGCTACGCTCCCTTTCACCTTCTTGCACACCCCTGGCCTCGATCCATGACACTTTCAACAACACCAGAGGACGAGGCGAACATCACATTTTCAACCTCTTCGAATAAGTTTTTAATTAACTTGATACCAATAGCTTACATTTAGCTAGCCATGTTATTTACAGATAATAAAGTGCCATTATGTTAAACCCCCATACAATATAGAAGAGTACGTTTATGCATGCACTGTTTTGATTGCGCCACGTTATTTCTAAAGATGTGATGGTTTTTAGATTTTAATTATGCATTGTATTTAATTCAATATTACTAACATCGATCTTCCCACCTTATTGCCGAGGCTCCAGAGAAGGACGCCTCATTTTACTGGCGGCTGCACTTAATGAGCATTTAGGTCAAGCCATCGTTTGGCAATTCTATCAATTAAGCGACCCCAGCTTAGGGAGAGAATCCTGTGACCCCGCCAGTGCTATTCCGTGCAACCTTAGACCTCAGCAAATACCCCGAGATGCGATGAGACTCAGGGCTGTCTCCTGCTGCCAAATGCCTCATAATCCCTTCCTTATTAGTTTACAAAAGACAGGGTCTGTGGGTTTTGCCTCTCGGCCTGGTGCAATTGGCAGGCTATAACAAGCGGAATGGGCAATAGCAGTGACATGTCATGCAGCTTGTTGTCCTCTGCTGGTGTCTAACGATGCCATTTCTTCAATGGTGAAGAACATCTGCTAGCATTCTTTTTGCCAGTGGCGAGCTGCCAGCCACAAGCTCAACGATCGGAGGAAGTGCCTGCCTTATCTAAGATGGGCAATATTGGCAACGTGTTGTATGGGGCTAGTTATTTTTACCACTAGTATGCCCCCAATCAGATGCACACAGTCAGAGCTCACAAGTTCCCCATTTCATGCTTGAGAAATACAACCAGTCTTGGTTTTTTTTGTTTACATTTTGGGACTTTTAGTCTTAAATGCAAAATGGGAACGGCAAAACTACAAGTCCCAGCATTCATAGAAACATTTATGCTCACGCATTGAATAGGGAAACTTGAGAGCTTTGATACATTCTCTGTGTCTGCTGGAAGTAGTAAAGAGGCTGCCCAGCTACCCACAAAGGCGGGGGAGGGTAGCTTAGGACAAATGAGAAGCATGTGAGAAAAGCCAGTACAAGAGGGAAGAAGAGGCCACAACAAGCAAGAGGAGGTGGGAGCACATGGCCCACGAGCAGTGTAAGAAGCCGAGGGCAAAAGGAAAAATCCTTCTGCCTCCAACTTTCAAGGACATTGTGGCCATGTAAATGTTGGAGCTGTGTGGGCGAACTTGGAAGCGTTGGTTCTGATGCCAGATTCCCACATTAAAATACGGGATTCTAGCAAGTCTGGCTTCCTCCCTGTACCCCAATCTGTAAAGAAGTGTCAGTCTGTCTGTACAGGGTGCCGTCAAATGGCGCCCCAGTGGCACAGTCACTTTATCGTGCCTCCAACCCTCCCGAGTCCCGGCCAGTACGTCATCAACATTTCTAAACCTATTATTTTCTGTACAGCTGCAGCACCTCATTTAAGAAATGCTTGGACCTTTTAACGCTATATGAGACACCTAAACTAAAGCGTCCAAACTCAGAGACCTGGCTGGCTTCACACAGGGCGGCTGGTTACAATCCCAGGCCAAGCCAACCAACCCTACACACTTCTGATTTGAACAATGCTAACTTAGGACTCTGTACATACCTTTTAACAATCCGGCCAGTGAGGGTCACGCTGCCTCTGGGCTTCAAGTACAGGGCCTGCCCGCTCAGTACCCACAACACAACGCCTGTAATGTAGGCCGCGTATGGGCCTGAAATCAGGCTGGGGCACAACGCACGAGGGATCTCAGCTTGTCGTATATCATTCACACCAAACTGGAGAGCTCCAAGGTGCCACGCCTTACACGTCAGAGGGAGGAACCACCTGTTTTTGATTGGCTGTAGCAGTGCAGCCAAGCCCTGCTGCGGCCAATTATATCAAGCATGGTGTTTGCACAGCTCCTTTGTGACCTCCTGATTGGATGAGCATATTGTACATCATACTTATGATGAAGGGAGGGCAGGGCAGGCAATTTAATGTGCACAGTGATTCAAAGAATATGCACGGCTTCAGAATCAAAGAAGCGCGGCTGCACAGCCGCGCTCCTTACAGGGAACATTGCTTGTGTCCTCTGCAAAAATAGTTAAAACTCTCTCATATTCTAAAACCAAATATTAACCGCCTTTCTAGCACATATAGTGGCACATTCAGATGAGCTTGTGCTACAATTTTGTGAATGAATTCACAATACACCCTGGTGTAAAAGCCTTATCAAGGTGTTTCCTTACCCAACCAAATTAAAATATAACTTTTTCTCCTCTCAACATGACCTCGAAGACAAATCAAGTTAAAGAAGTGCCAATTCCTGTGTCAAACAAAAGGCCTAAAAGTGATTCGCTGACACCTAAAGAAGATCTACAAGATGCCACAATGCAAGCTATACTTGTGAAGGTAAAAGCTTTGAAGCCGTTCGTGGAAGCAGCCAATATCAAACTACAGCAAATAGATGACAAATGGTCTGCATTTGAGGCCAGAATTTCAAAAGTTTCCTCCTCCAATATACGACTGATTTTGAACTCCATAGATAATATCAATAGATCTAATGACCCATTTGCAGAGGTGGCCCGTGATGCTGAGAAAGCATTCGACAGAGTTGAATGGAATTTTATGTTTGAGGCCCTTAAATCGCATGGCCTTGAAACCCTCTTTCTGACAATGATAAAAGTACTCTATTCCAATCCAGTAACCTCAATTTTTATTATCGGTCACATATCCCCTTTTTCCCCCTAACTAGGGGGACTCGCAAAGGTTGTTCTCTTTCCCCACTTTTGTTTATTTTAGCCATCTAATCTTTTTTTTTAGAAAAGATAAGATAAAACACAGATGTTAAAGCCATTACATGTGGGGACATACAAATTAAACTAGCGGCATATGCTAACGATATCTTATTACTACTTAGGGATCCTAAATCTTCCCTACCACATATCTTTGATCTGATTTCACAGTTCTCAGCTGTATCGGGACATATACTAAATACAGATAAATCAGAGAATGTACCCCTCTATGTCCATTGCATGGAACATCACATATCAACTTCAGGTATGAAGCGGAGTCCAGAGGGTTTTATATATCTTGGTATCCACATTTCTGCATCTATCAAAACCATAGTTAAAATCAACACTACATCTCTCTTATCAATATAAGAATTGAAGAAATTATAGGCTTCTGGTCCCCTCTATATCTTTCATGGTGGGGCAGATTGGAATCCCCTATTATTTTATATCTACTGTATATGCTACCTGTTCCTCTTCCCCCTCCTTTTTTAAATCTGTTGACTCTAAACTAGCAAAATTCCTTTGGGGTAAAAAGAAACATAGAGTATCCTTGACAAACTGGAATTATCAAGGCAGGATGGTAGAGTTTGGTTCCCTATTTTTTTTTAAAACATTTTTATTATATGTTTTATTGGTTAACACATTTTAAAACCTTTAACATTAGTCCACCTAGTACTTAAAAGTATGTTTCATCATTGGATAGTTCCAATTCAGAGCTACAACTCCTTCTTCTTATTCTTTAATCATAAGTGCTTCTTCCATTACTTTCAGGGCTGCAGTTGTTATAACAGTTTTCTCTGCTATCATTATCCCCTCCCACCACATTTCATCTGATATTGGGGACTGTTGCCGATAGTAATCACCCAGACATTTTTCTCATTGCTCCTTCAGTGCAGGGCATGATATTATTAAATGTTTAACGGTCTCCAGATTTCCGTGAGCTCCACAACGACAGCAACTTGAGTCTTTCAGCTCAATCTGTTTTCTCATGAGCATGACCTCACCTGTGAGGTCTTGGTAGTAGGCCGAAGGACATTTTTGCTGGTATTTCAATGACATGTTTAGCTTCTTTGGTTCCCAGATAATGTTATTGCACAATTTGTAATTGTGCCTTTGCTGTAAAGTATCTAGCCAGTCTTTTTCCTCGTGTTTTTTCTTTACTTTGAAAGGATTCAACTTTAGGGTCTCTGCTTCGATGTTATTCTCTTCCAGAAACTCATTACATCGCTTTTTCCAATGGTTCAAGTATTTATCAATGCCCATGTGTTGGTTATTCGAGATGTTAAAAGGTACTGGTGCGGAATCCATTATACATTTCCAGTAGAGGGAGATTCTTTTCCACATAGTTATTGATAGCAGTCCAAGCTTGAATCTAATCATGTAGCACTGGAGAGAGTTTGAGAGTGTCAGAACCTTTCTCCAAAAATAACCTTCACAGATACCCCATACCTTCTAGGCAAATTTAGAAGTGTCTCTTCTTCATAAGACAGGGCTGCCACCACTCTTTGCTTATAGATCATTAAGATGGGGGACATGGAGTAGGTGCTATAGCGATTGTGTATTGCTCTGCCTTGATTGGTCTCTTCTACTAACTTATCTTTGATCAGCTGGTAATGGCCAGACTCATTTAAGTTGTTGTTTATCCTTACTCCTAGGTAAATGAATGAATTTACTATTTTGAGCGTTTTGTTATTAAGAAACCAATTATAAGTTTCTTCCTTCTTTTTTTTCCGCAAGCAGACTTCATGATCAGAATCTTAGATCTTTTGACATTTGCTTTCATGTGGTTTTCTTCTAGGAAGCTTTGGAAAGTATTCAACTGTCTTTGCAGACCAATAGCTGTCTGGTCAATAAAGACCAGATCGTCTGCATCTAGTATCCATCGGATAGTTCCTTCATTTAATTTCGGGGGGAAAGCTTGTGTTTGCTTTTGGGATTGTCCCGTGTCTATCATATAGAGGACAAACAACAGTGGGGCTAAAGCACAACCTTGTTTTATTCCTCTATGTGTGCATATCTTTCTTGAAAGGGAGCTGTCTTTTGTTCATCGGATCTGAATGAAAGTGTCCATATACAAGACTTGTATTTCCTTTATTAAATCCTTGGGACAACCCCATTTTTCCAGTTTCTTCCATAGACGCTTGTGGCACACACCGTCAAAAGCTTGCTCAAGGTCAATAAATCCAAGGTAGATTTTTGTCTTGGTGTCAATTGCCCACTGTTTAAGCAAGTTTAGGATGAATATAGTTAGTGCTGTTCCCACTCCTGCGAGAAATGCTGCCTGCCTCGGGTCTAATATCTCTCAACAACAGTGAGGCAAATAATTTGCGGATTGAATCCAGTAGGGCAATTGGGCGGTAATTACGGGGATCCCCCAGTCTCCTTTTTTATATATTGGGACAATTATCCCTTCCTTCCAAGACAGTGGGATTGACTTGGTTCGCAATATTTGTGTAAACAGCAGGTAGATCATTTCTCCCCAGTTTTCCTTGTTTGTTTTCAGTTCCATATTAGAGATGCCATCCCAGCCGGCTGCTCTTGATGTACTGAGTTTTGAATCATCATTGCTATATCTATGCGATCAAAATTTATGTTCCAGGCCTCCAGATAACTACTCCCATCTCCCTCTGTAATTTCCATGTTCTCTTTCCTTTTGAATAGTTACATATAATAATCAACCCAACGAGCTTCCGACACCTGATTTGCAGTAAAAGCTGCTTGGAAGTCATCGCCCTTATTGATTAATTCCCATAAGCTTCGGGCATTCCTAGTGCAAACTGCAGCCAGCATCTTCTCCGCATCAGATTGTGCTCGTTTTTCTGGGTTGCTTTAATCCAGTTTTTATATGTTTGCTTACATTTTCTGATTTTCTCCTGCTTTTCTTCTTATTCCCATCTTTGAAGTCTTCACATCTCTGATCTGTATTTTTTTCTTTTATCTATCACCTCCGTATCGTAGGCATGTCTCCTCACCACATTTGTTTTATTTGTCAAGTTTTTAATAGCCACCTATATTCCACAGCCAAAGGGTTTTCACACACGTAAGTTGCATACCGCTTAGCCACCTTCGGTATTTCATCATGTTTTATTCTCAATTTGTTTAAACCCCAAGCGACTTCAACTGCCCCAGACATCCGCTTTTCCTTACTGAGAAGTGGTATTGCTGTTTCTATTTTAAGGAGATCATGGTTGCTTGCTTTTTGCTTTTTCACTACAAACCCCTCAATTCAATCCATCATCTTTCCAGAAATGAATCAATAGTCCAGGCACGTGCGGCTTGACCCCCGACCCCACGTGGCGGAGCCATGAAGGTCACTGTTTGTTTGCCCATTTACCATTCTCATATCTCGTATTGCCATTTTATTTACCCAGCGTTGTGCTCTGCCCTTTAGCTGGGATTCTGTAATTGGTTTCCCCTTTATCGTTAATAATTTGATATTTAGGTCTCTGCAGATCAGGGTTAGTTGATTTTTTTTTTTCTTTAGCATTGATTGATCAAGTTCTTTCATTATATCATTTAGATAAGTCTCTGATGAGGGCATTTTTTCACTCCAGTATGTGTTGATTATTAGCAGTTTATGGTTCTGGCCTTCTAGTTTGTTCATTTTGAGTACCTGCACGTAGGGATTTGGGTCACTAAACTCTATTACCTTTAGGTCACAATTGTTTTTTATTAAGGTTAGCAAACCAGCGTATGGTCTCCCCAGCATTCCTTTCCTTGCTGGATTAATATACACTTCACAATTCTCGCATAGAGATTTTTTTCTTACCCAAGTCTCTTGCAAGCACAGGATTTCATATTGCCTGAGGGAGTCATCCTCCCCTGAGAACAGATCTGCAAAACCACAGGTATTCCAGGAGGCACAGATGAGTTTCCTCCCATTCTCTTTCGTCTCAATCTATTGTTTTTTTTTTCCTGTTAGGGCTTCCGCCATCCAGGACCAGTCTCCAGGCCCCTCACCCTCTTGTTGTTTTGTTTTATTAAGTTTAAGATGTTTTCTCGAATTATCGATGGTGAATCACAGATTTTTCCCCAGATCTTTTCCTTCTTTTGTGTATAGCTCATTTCCTCCCTGGGTTTCCTAAAGGAGCATGCTTGATCCTTTTTCCACAGAAAATCTTGGATCCTTATAATTTTTCTTTGTTGTTGTATCCAGATTTTTGTGGCTTCCCCTATCAGATTTATTGCCATCAGATTCTCTGTATTTTTCATTACTTCTTTTTTGTTTGATCGTTTCCTTTCTCATTGGTGTTATTTTTTGTCGCTCATTTCGATTTTCCCAATCATTACCATCACTCAATGTATATCCTAAAAGGGCTATTTTTTCTCGTGCTTCCATAAGTGACTCTTTGAACACCTGGGATTTTGAGTGGAGTGTTACCCAATCCCCAGCTCCGAGAACCTCAAAACCATAGAGTGTGAGCTCAGTGTAAACCAAGAGACAGTGAAATTATCCATTTAATGTAACACCATGAGTACAGATGGCTGAAGATACACTAGGATGAACACTGAAAAACTGAAAAATTGATATAATCCTACATAGGATTTTTTTTATCAAACAAAGACACATTCACTATGCGCGAGGAAATTAAAGGTTGTTAATCGACTCATAGTGAATGCGCAATTTTTAGCATAGTGAAAGCAGTGAGAGAGTTAGGGCGAGTCTTCTTCCTAACCCTCACCCTAGACAGGCATTAAGTATAGCGTAGTTGGGTAGGGCCAAACTTCTTTCTTCAGATCTTATCACTTCTGGTGCTGTATTGCACGCGTCTTCTAGATTTTGTGAGGTAAGGAAGGGGGCTGTGAGCCTTATGGGGTAGTCCCTACCTACTCCAACTCTTACTTCTTCCATCTCGTATAGGTCTTCCCATATCAGGTTTCCTGTGTTGCTGATATTCAAAACTGTTGTCCATGGCTCGGGACAAGTTATCCCTCCGGCTATTTCCCATGCATCGCTATTTCTTAAGTGCTGACTAGCTTGAAGGTCTTGCAAAGTTTTCCCACTTGCGCCTATACTGGGTGCATGGGCCAGATTGTTTTCTGATTCCTCCTTTCCTGGTTCCTAGTCATTTGTTCCACTTGGGACTGCTGGTAGAGCAATATAGGGGATATGCGGACCTTCTTTCTGCCCTGCCTGCAAATGCATCTCTGCTGTCACCATTCCTTTATTCTCCTTTTGCCCTTCTTCACAAACTCCCTTTTCCAGATGTTCTTTTGGAGGGCATAATTGGGGGACTTGACTTTCAGTTCGTACATCCTTTCCCCTTTCTTCCGGCATTTGATCTCCTGGATAGTTCCTTTTGCCAAGAGAGATCTGCGATGGGGGTAGCAAGGCCTTATGACCTTCTAACACATCAGTTGCTATCAAGAGTGACATTTATTTTTGGGATTCACCCAATTTTTCTTGGGGTGTTGTTTCTATTTGCTCTGGTTCTGCACTTTTTAGTGCTAGGGTTCACACACTCTCATTTTCCAATTGCTCCTGCATCTCCTCTTGGTCGTTGTTACTAAGTGGTATTTTTCCCCTATCTCAGTCATCCTAGGCATGATATCCTCAGTCATTCCCAAATCTTGGATTTCCAACAACTCTAAATGCGTTTCTCCTCGTTGTTTATCTAGTTGCGGTCCGGGCACCGTCTCGGCCAGAGATTTCCGATGGTTTTGATCTCCAGTGAGAGGGCACTCTCGGGTCGCAAACAGAAGGCGTGATTGTTTCAGCAACTCAATTCCTGCCTGCGGAGCTGACACAATTGGTAACACGTTTAGTCTCTGTCTCATCTGATTTGTCGTTCGAGTCCCTGCCGTCTCTTTTGTCAGCTCCCCAGCTGCAGTGCTTTCTTCCTCCATCTTCGTCTTTGTCGGTATGCAGCTACTCTAATGAATTGAACTCCCGCAAACTCCAGGGAACACCAGTGAACACCAACTATGCACTCCTTCCGCTCCGCTGCCACGGGGGAAGGTGCTTATGCAGTGGAAGTGACTCAGTCAGTCACACGGCCCAGCAGCTCCACCTCTTGGTTAAAGGGCCGGTAACTCCTCTGCAGCAGCGTCCATAATTTTATGTCACCAACACCAGTGAACACCACCTATGCACCACTTCCACACCTAATCTTAGGAATTATCATATTGCCTGTGTCTTAAAAAAGGTTCAATTGTGGTTTAGCCACGAATACTCTAAAGATGTACCCAAGTGGATGTGTCTGGAGAGAGCTATGGCATCCCCTCTATGTTTAGCTGAGTGGTTTCTAATTAAAGCCAAAACAAGATTTATTAAATGTACAACCACTATCTTATCTTCGCGCTACCTAAAAAGATATTTGTTTTCCTCTGGTACTAAGCCCTCCCAATATGTTTCCTCATACATATGGTTTAACCCCTTCATCGGGATCAGAGGAAGATCACTTTTCTGGAGGACATGGCTCTCTCTTGGCATCATATATCTTGATCAACTGATGGTTTCCGGCACTCCAATTGATTTTGATATATTTATTGATAAGTTTAATGTACCCATCTCGTCTCTAAAACAATGTTTACCAATTATGCCATTGTGGATAACTATGACTCTCTTATTAACAAAATCACCCCTCCAAATGTTGAAAGGTTACAATCGCTTTATAAGTCAACGATATCAGCTGCCATGTATTATAAAACCCTTTATCAGAATCCCTCACATAATATATTATGTGACAGCCTCTTAGCATTGTAACAAGATTGTATCATATCAGGTGATAATCTAGTGTGGCCTAAAGTCTGGAATCACAAATCTAGAATCACAACAGCAGCTAATATAATACAGACACTATTTTTCTTCCACTATAGAATGTTTATTACTCCTCTGCATCTTTTCAAATGTGGTCTCTTATTAAACGACTATTGCTGGAGCTGTCTTTAATACCCAGGATCCTTCAAACATATGTTTCTTGACTGTACATTTGTTTCATCCTTCTGGACTGATATCTGGAAAACCATCAAGACCATCTTTGATATATCTGTCGAATTCTGTCCTCAAGTACTCTTTCTAGGGAGTGCTAGTATTCAAAACATTACCTGTAAGTATGAAACATTTTTATTTGACTTGTTTATTATGTTAGTCATTAAGACAATCTCATCTAATTGGAAACATTTACATAAACGTCATTATAAACTTTGGTGGAATTTTATATGCAATACACATAGAAAGGAAAGTTGTAATGCCTCTACAGAAATCTTATTACGTAAGCATGAGCTTAAATGGAAGCCGTTTATAAAATTTCTTGCGCAACCCTAAGTGATGTAATTCATCATCTGGCTCCAACTCTCTCTTCCTAAATATCTTCCTTCTCGAGCTCTTCACTCATCCACATCCAACTCCGTCTGGGTCAGTCTCTTCTTCAAGCAAGGAGTTGGTGGTAGATCTCTTTCTTCGGCTGGGGCCTCACTCTGGAACAGCTTCTCTGCCTCCCTGAAACTTGAGGAAAACCATCTCCGGTTCCGGAAGCACCTCAAGACCTTCCTCTTTGCTTCTGCTTTCTCTCCTCCTCTGTCCTGCTGAATTCCGGACTGACACTGCACTGGTCACCTGGCTACCCTCTGATCTCGGGCCCAGGTTCTCTCCCCACCAGCTGCACACCTGCACTGCCTCCCGGACAACCCCTGCATGTGGGGTCTGTTTTTCTGTATCCCTACAGTCCCCACCAGCTCCTGACATTTGATGTCTGTACTTACTCCTGCACTTGCCACTAGCTGGTCGCACTTTTTCCTCTGTTGTAATTCATTTATTTATTCTTTACTGTTGATCCTATGTATGGCACTGCCCCTCTCCCTTCCCCCCGCACTTACCCTCTCCCCCTCCCTTGCACTTGCCCAATCTCAATGTCACCGGGCCTAGTAAGATTGTTGTCTTTGCTTCCCTCTGTCCCCCCTCCCTTGCCTCATCATGCCTTGAAACACTAGTGTATAGGTGCGTTATAAATGCCATATCATATCTAGATTTTGTCATGTACACTCCCCCCTTCCATGAACTCAACCCCCCATTACCTGTGTTTCTAGTATATGTTATGTCACGTCTTTGTCCTTAAATGTATGTTTATCTACATATCTTCCCCTCTTCCCAATTAAAATTATTACATCAGTGTATCAAGGGTTTTGTATCCTTACAAAGCTACATTGTTATGGTTATAAGTCAAACATTATATTGTATTTTATTATATGGCTTGATGATACGTTATGTTATATGTTTGCTTTTTCTTTTTTGCAACGCTAAACATTCGATGCCTAGAGTTTCTAAAAGGACTTCGGAATTATATAAAAACACATACCAATGTTTAGACATGGTTACAGTACTGAATAGTAATGCTATAGGATGCTCTACCTTAAGGGAAAACGTCCTGGAATAATCTCATAGGCACTCACCATAGATGTGCAAGATCACCTTATATGGTGTTTAGATGTAATTGTGGGATACATATGTGTTAGGGAGAATTCTCAGAAATGTGCTCATTCCTCTCTACCTTAGAGACCACAAGCACCTTTGCTGGATTTTGAGGACTTACATGTTTTACCTGGAGAGAGTGAGACCCTTTTTTCCCACTCTCTCATGTATTTCTGCTATGAATTAAGCACTGTGTTTCTTTTGGTTGTGGAGTCTGACAAACTCCATAGGCATCATCTTTTACATTGTACCACACAGCACCTTCAGTGCAGTGGCACAGGGACGTCTTTCAGATTTCCCAAATGTTTAAATACCTTCTTTTGGATAAACTACTGTTTCCAAGAGCAGTAAAGGGAAATTGACTTTACTTACATTGTAACTTTCTCGACCCAGCACAAACTATCTTACAAAAGGTTGCTGGAGGGGTTGCTTAGTATCCCCTTTGTCTAGTTTCTCATGTAACATTTTTTATGCTACCCTTTCCTCGATGAATTGCTGGTGGCAATGGTTTACTTTTAACTACAGTGGTGTGCCCTTACCGCGGGCTGCGTTGGCAGCTGCAGTAAAGCACCCATGGGTGCCATTTTTGTCAAAAAGGCTCCAGTCTTCTTTTTTCAACATTTCTTTGTGTAAATATCCTTCCTGAGATTTACTCTGTGCGCCAAACCAGGTTTGGTCCCTTTGTTCATTTTGTCTTTTGTGTGATTCACGAGTGAAGCCCACCTCTGGCTCCAGTATTTCTGGTGAGGGCAGGAAGTGAGGGAGGTGCCCAAAACACCCTGTGGTTAATCCCCTTCATTACAGGAATGCACTCAAAGGTTATTGGCTGGCTGGCTGTCCGACAAGGACAGCCATCCTGCTGTTTGACTGGCATTTAGGCTGGAATGACTGGGAGAAGCCTGCATAAAAGCTGAGGCTTTTTGGCTTGAAAGGCAGAGTCGACCACTGGAGGAAGGAATCCAAAGAAGAACTTGAAAGAGACACCTGCTGCAACTCCTAGACCGTTGGTTTGCCTGGTGAAGCCCTGCTGCTGTGCTGAAGCTCCAAATTTGTCTTGAATAGAGAAGCCCTGCAAGCACGACTTCTCCCCTTGAGTTGGTGGGAACAATCAACTCCAAAGTAAGCCACCTGGACATCCTCTCGAAGCTGGTTGCATTTCCACTGCAGTTGCTGCTGGAACCCAAGAGCCAGGAGAGGAACACCAGATTGTGTGTGTTGCTTTTAAGTTGGCCAAGAGCTCCAGGAAGATCCTCCAGACTCCCAGGAAGCAGGACTGACCAGGCCTGAGCCACCTCAACAGAGTGCTGGACCCCAGATGCAAGGAAAGCCCATCTCAACAGCCAAAGTGTATGCAGTGTTAATATTTACTGAGATGCGAGGCACTGAAACCGTGAAGTGTCACTGAATAGAAGTTGGTCCTTTTCTGTCACCAACGGTCCAGTTGTAGTGCAATAGTCCTCCAGACACCCTCCCTCTTGTCCCCACAACTGAGGCCCAGGAACACAGCATCTGCAAAGCTGTACATGAACAGAAGCCAGCTAGAACCATTTGTTCTAACCAAAGGTACTGTAAAGTCTAAGAGAACTTACCTCTTGTTGTGTAACCTCACTTGTTCTCAGTGGAGACTTATCTTGGTTGTTTCTGTAGAGTTGCTAACAGCTTCTTTTCCTCACAAGCCTAATCAGCTTGAGGCCATACTTTGATTTCTTCTTTTCTACAAAGACTTAAAAAAACATTCCGTAAGACTTTTACCTACCTGCAAGAATTGCTTCAGCTCACCTAGACTTTTGTCCAAATGACTTTGGCCTGGCCTGGCTCCCTGAATAACTTTTCTTCCCTCTGTGTTCCAGGAAGGGGTTAGCTTACTTTTAATTGGGGGTTACCAAAAGTACTTACCTGCTTCAGAATATTTGTGAGATCTCTTGTTTTATTCTTATAACCTTTTTCTTTGCCATACTCCTAAGTATTGCCCTAAATGCAACAGTGATATATTAATGTCCACAGTGTCCTAGCTATTTAAGTAACCTCAGAGTGTAGGATGTGTCTGAGTACCATCCCAAATGGGTATTTGTTGATTTAGAGAAACTAAGAGTGTGTGTTTCGGAGTGTATTTGTGTGTTACTATTATATTGCCCCTTCTGAAGAAGGCTTACTCAAACTGACTGTTAAATAAATTAATAATTGTTTAATCAAGAAACCTTGTGTGTAAGAGTTTATTTGAATATTTGTCACTGTGACTCTCTGTATAACTCCCCTGCTGCTCACATTGACCCCTCTTGAGATAAGCCTGGCTGATCAACACGCTACCAACCTGTGTAGTACATACTTAAATCAAACGTTGGGTTCCTATTGACATGAGGTCAGGGTTGTTGTAGTGCACCCATAGGGTACTGCATACAATCTTGCCTAACAATATGGGATCCATATTAAAGACATAGATAGGACAAAGCATGCAACTTTGTATTAGGTTATATGAATGGCATTAGACTGAATTCCTCATTCATTCCACTCGGTTCAAGTTGGTCTAGTTTGTGTATGCAATACATTTCTCTTTGCATCAGTAGTTCATTGTGATTTCCTTGTCTTTGGGGCATTTTAACTACTTCAAGAACTACATATTTAAATTGGGCTACCGAGTGTCTCCTTGCTGTGAAATGTTTTGCCACTGGAGATTTCACATTGTTTGTTCTGATTTTAGATGTATGTTCATTAAGACTTTAATTTTTCTTGTGGTCTGATCCACATGGACACACAAGACCATACACCCCTTTTCCTCCAGAACTATCAAGGACCACATCGATTCCTTGGCTCCTGCCCTTGCTGACTTCTGCAATCACTCCTTCGCCTATGGAGTCTTCCCATCCCCTCTCAAGCACTCCCTTGTGCATCCCCTTCTTAAGAAACCTTCTTCCGTCCCCTCCTGCCCTGCTAACTATCGCCCAATCTCTATCACTCCCTTCCTGGGCAAACACCTGGAGAAACTGGCCATCTCGCAGCTTAATCTCCATGCTGAATCTGTTGGTAGCCTTCATGACCATCAGTCTGGCTTCAGAGCTGCCAGAAGCACGGAAACTGCTCTCCTGAACATCCATGAGGACCTGCTCACGAATCTTGACTCTAACACTCCATGTGTTCTCATTTTGCTTGATCTCTCTTCTGCCTTTGACACCGTCAACCATACCATCCTGTTCAACCTTCTCCATGATAACTTGGGTATCACTGGTCAGGTTCTGGCGTGGCTGTCCTCTTTCCTCTCCAATCGACCCTCCCAGGTCCAACTGGGGTCTTTCCTCTCTAACATCTTTTTCTCTACCTGTGGTGTCCCCCAGGGATCTAACCTCTCTCCTTGGCTGTTTAACCAGTATCTGGCACTCCTCGCCCACCGCATCGCTGCTCTCTGCCCCAACTTTCAGTGCTATGCGGATGATACCCAGCTCATTTTCAGACTACCCTCGGACTCCTCTTCTCCTTCCCTCATCTCTGACTGTCTTTTGGCTATCCAAGAATGGTGTGCCGCCAACGACCTCTGCCTTAATGCCAGTAAGACTGAGATTCTACTCATCGGCACACCCACTCCCTCCTTCCCTGCAGCTCTCTGGCCGGCCTCTCTTGGCCCTCTTCCTGCTCCTACCTGCAAGGCAAAAAACCTCAAGGTCATCTTCGACTCCACACTCTCCTTCTCTCCTCACATATCCGACGTCTCTAAGAAGTCACACTACCAGCTCCACCTCCTCCGAGGTATCCTTCCTTTTCTCTCCTTCCCCCAGAAGCTCACTGTCTCTAGAGCCCTGCTTCTCTCAAAGCTGGACTACTGTAACAGCCTCTATCTAATTCTGCCTGCCTCTACTCTCCGCCCTTTGCAACTCATCCAGAACAGGACTGCGAGACTTGTCCTTGGCCTCTTCGCTCATCCGCCTCCAACTCCCTCAGGGTCAGCCGCTTCTCCAAACAACGAGTTGGGGGCAGATCTCTCTCCGCTGCAGGGGCCTCCCTCTGAAACAGCCTTCCTGCCTCCCTGAAACTTGAGGAGAACCATCTCCGGTTCCGGAAGCACCTCAAAACCTTCCTCTTTGCCTCCGCTTTCTCTCCCCCTCTCCCCTGCTAAACTTCTGAAACTGCACTGAATCTGCAACTGGGCCACTCACCGTTCCCGGTCCTTGGCCCAGCCACTCTCCCCTGCACTGCCTCCCTGGCTACCCCCTGCACTGCAGGACTGTGTCTGTATCCCTACAGCCCCCCTTCCCAGCACTTGTCTGCACTTATCTCGCACTTGCCACTTATCCTGTATGCTATTAACCATGTACTGCACTCTCCCCTCTCCACTTCCCCCTTGCACTTTCCCTTCCCCTCTACCCTTGCACTTGCGCGATCTGAATGACACCTGGCCTAGTAGGATCGCTGTCTGTCTCCCCTTGTCCCCCCCGCCTCGTCTCGCCTTGAAACACTTGTGTATAGGCGAGTTACAAATGCCATATCATATCATATCATCATATCATATTTAGAGTAACATGTAGCATAATGTTTGCGATTGATTTTCTTTCCTGTTCCTAGGTGTCTTATGCAATCACCCTTCTGCACATTGTTACTTGGACTGCAAATTAAACATGGGAAGGTGTTGTGTTTGGGTGTATTAAGAAACAATTTCCTTGATGGTTATGTTCCTTCAGCCTTCACTAAATTGGGCCTCATTACGACCCAGGCGGTAAGTTACCGCCTGGGCCGTGACTTTACCACCATGGCGTAAACTATGTTTACGCCATGGTGGTAGGCGGACTTACCGCCCCATTCCAACCTTGGCGGGGCGGTAAATCCCCATTTTCCCATTTTCCCTTCCCCATTCCCATTTTGCCCCATAGGGCATAATGGGAGTGGGGAAGGCGTTAATTACGCCACCGTAAATTACGGTGGCGTAATTAACTCCATGGTCCCTTAGCGCCATGGATTTTAACACCTGCTAAAAGCAGGTGTTAAGTCCGCCATGGCGCTAAGGGACCTCGTACTCAGGCGGTAAGGGTCGGCGCTGTTTACGCCGCCGTAAAACCCTTACCGCCTGAGTCGTAATGAGGCCCATTGTCTCTAAGGTACCTTCCTCTTGTGTAGGCTACCATGTTTGGATAGTAGGGCATCAATTCTGGTGATTTTCCAGTTTTTCATAAGCAATCTGTTAATGTGGGCACTTTTCCTAGAACATATCATCAAATGTATTAGTGTTGAATTTCTTTTCTTTCCTTTTGGTCTTAGTAGGGGGTTTCTAGTCTTAAGGGCAGTCTTAGGTTTTGTCTATGCTAGCACTGTATCAAGATTCCCTCTAGTTTTGAATCTCTCTGTCAATGTGTTTGCTTTGTTGGTGTATTCATTGTCATTGGAGATGATTCTTCTCATTCTCAAAAACTGGCTTAGTGGTGAATTATTTTTCAGATGTTGGGTATGGAAATTTGTACAATGTAGTGCGTTATTGACATTGATGGATTTACGGTAAATAGATGTTTTCAATTTGATGGCTCCTTGAGTCACCTCAACATCAAAAAGTGTATTCTGGGATGACATTCATTTAGATATCAGAAAGGTTTCAAATTCATCTCTGGGGCCTTTCCAGATACCACAGATATAATCTATGTACCTCTTCCATAGGGCTAGCTTGTTAGCCCAGATTTCATGTTCAAGAATATACTGTGTTTTGAAGGCAAACATTCAGATATTAGCATTGCCCGGGGCCATGGCCAAACCCACAGATGTGCCAGATATCTGGAGATAGTATATTTTATCAAACCTAAAGTAGTTATTGTAGGGGATCATTTTAGCCAACTCGAGAGTGAAAACTGTATCTGATTGGAAGAAATCTTGGAATAATACCCATTTCAGAGCATCAAGTCCCTTTCTATGTGGAATAGACATATACAGAGTCTGTACGTCTAAGGTAAACAAAGTCCATGTGGGGTCAAATAATGTTAGATCTATTAAGGTAGTCAAGAAGTGGGTGGTGTTTCTGAGATAGGTGGAGGTTTACTGGACAATAGTTTGTAGTAATTTGTCTAGAAACTTAGCAATGGGTTCAAATATGCTGTTGGTTGCTGCCAATATTGGTCTGAAAGGTGGTTCTGTTGCATTTATATGGATTTTTGGGCGGCCATAAAATAGCAGCATAATTCTAAATGTGTTTGTAAGATGGTGTTGCTTCCAATTGCAGGGACAGACAGGAGGCAGAAGAGAGTGCAGTTAAGCAGGACCTGCAGAAAAGCTGCCGACGGACTGCCCATTAAGATTGCTGCCGAGTGGGCAGGGAGCTCAGTGTTTAATGCCATGTCATATTGTGGTGGTTCAGTTTTGTGCATCAAGGGATCAGTTAGGCACAATGTTATTTTACTTTTGGAAATGATCAGTCCTCCACATCTGCCAAATGTGTCTGTAATCAGTGGCTATGTTGTGTATTCTGCCAGCATGGAAGGTGCAGTGGCTCTGCATTAAGCTGGATGTGGTTGTACCTGCAGGGGAGATGGAATTGAGTAGGGATCAGCAATGGATTGCACTTTGTCAGTTTTTATTAATGCTGTTTACCATGTTAGGCACAGTTTTCAGGGGTATTTCTCGCATCAATGTGGGGACATAATATGACAAATCATTGGGTGCAGGTGTAGTAAGGTAAGGTGTACAAGAGGATGAAAATGTGTATTCAACGTTTCTGCTGGGGTTCAACTGGGTGTCCAAGTGTCTGCACAAGGTCCAACAGATTTTGCCAATGCACATTTTGTTTGATTGAGCGTCTGGTGCAGCTGGTCAGTGCATTCCAGGAAGAATGAATTGAGAAGAGAAGTCTCCAAGTCATAGGAGTACTGAGGGACATTGCATTGCCTTCATGTAGTTAGTCCCACTTGTGTTGACTATCACCACGTCGATTTTGTGGGCAGGCAGGGAGATCAACTTCAGTGTTTAGGAGTGTGACGTGGTGTCCATGATGCACAGAAACCTCACAATCCAACAAGATTAGGCTGTGTATCAACTTTCTACTCACTTTGTTCAGATATGTTTGACATACAATATTGTCTTAATGGCAGTGCACCAGGCTTGAAAAGCTAACTGTCACACTGATGGCGTGTTTCCTTTTCAGTGGCAGGTGTACCATGTCTGGTTACCAGAGGTGGACACTGAAAGTTGCCATATCCAGGAAGAGTTATTTCGTGTGGCTAAATGAGGGTACAGGAGTACATGGTCGTAGTATGTGGCCCGCTCGCAATACTGCATTGCTGTCATTTTGTTGAAGTTTGGCAATTGTATTTGCAGTCATGATGTGATTGTGATATGATTTGATATGGCCTTTATAACACACCTATACACAAGTGTTTCATGCAAGTAGATGATGCAGATGAAAGGGGGAGAAATGTTGTACTTTCATGAAGAGACGGATGGATTTTTGAGGGTACAGTGTGTTTTTGAGGAATGATGCTGGTGTTTTAGGTGATTGGGGGAGAGGTGAGTAGGTCAATTCTGCAAGGATGGGATGTAGAGTGGGATTGGAGGTGTCAGAAAGCCCTTTACTGGTGTTTTACTGGGCAGGACCTTGGAGTGTGTTTCTCATGGGTGGAGGAGCTGTTTAGATGCAGTCTTACATGTTACTGATTAATCAGCTTCTGAATATTAGGCCTATTTATATGGAAAGTTTAGGATGGTGTAGTGTGGGAGTATGTGAGGCAATGTGGCAAGGTGCAGCATATTTCAGTTGCTAGGTTCAAGGGGGATGAGAGAGCAATGGTGTGGTGGTTCACAACTGGTGTTAGGGACAACAAAGTCATGTTCAGTGGTGATTGTGGTGCATGTATGTCTGTAGATTTGCTGTCCAGCATTGATATTCTTTGAGCCTCAGGAAGGTGAAGAGATGTTTTCCAGTCATGCTTTAAAGGTATTGTGCAGGGCATTGATTTCTGTGTGGGGGTGACAGCATTGGCCATGGGACTCTTTCTTACAGGATCGATGCAGCATTACAAGGGAAGAAACTGTGGATGGGGAGACAGTTACTTCATATATTGGGGTCCTGGAACTCAGACATATATGAGGGGTAATTACAACATCAGGGGTAATAGATTCAATGAGAGGTGTAGGGATTGTATGGTAGGGTGCTGGTGAGTTATGTATTGTTTCCTTTAGATTTTGGATACAATGACTCATGCTGTGACATTCCTGATATATGGATGTATGGTCTTCATAGAGGAGGAGGCATTTATGAGGATCATGCCCATTATCACTGAGACGATAGGACAATTATGATCTATGTATTGATGGTTGATGAGCGGGTAATGGGAAATGTAAGTTAGTGAATATGGGAGGGTGTGGCAGGGTGTGTGATTGACAATGTTCAATTAGTTATGTCCAAGTTACTTCTTTGTTAGTCTGTGAGTCCTAGTCCTAGTTACCCTGTTGTCTGTACGAGTAGGCTTGGGACAGTGACAATTAATATGCAATACGAATTACAAATGAGTCTGCCCATGTTTTCTGCATTTTATGTGAAGGATGTAGATGGGGGTGATGTATGAAAGTTTGGGTGTGGGACACCCACCATGTGTTAACCCAAGACAGCCATTCTGAGGGTGTTGTTTATGGCCCAACTGTGGTGCCATATTTCATTGAAGACCATCAACAATGTGGGTTTGGTGTGTGCCTTACAAACAGGATGCATTTCATGTTAGGTATATCTGAACCATCTAATTGCATATATGATGTCCCCTCACCATTTGGCCTGCTAAGGGTACGGGTACTGCCTGTGGCTTCAGATACAACCCCTTGTGCACCTCTATTGGTTAAGATGAAACTTGGCAATATACTTTTGCATACATTAGGTGGTGCTTCCAACAATACTCCCCCTGAATGGTCAAGGCAGTGAAGCCATGACTTCTGCACCCCAAATGTCCACTCCATTATGCCTCTAGTCGCAATTTAAGCTACATTGTAGTGCCTCTAAGCTGGGGTAGCAGGATTTTGAATGGGCGTCATCATAATAGCTGATAGCAGGTAGACACTGTCCCCTGTGAATGACAATATTCAATTTAGTGAAGTTTTATAATTTTATAGTGGTTTGTATTGCATGTGACCCGATCAGTGCGTTTATGTGCATGTGATGGTTGATACTCACCAATGATAAACTTTTTGCCAAAGGCTCCCAAGGCCAGTGTCTGGTGGATAGGGTAATGGTGTAATATGTATCTGTATGGCTGTGGTCCTTTGTAATGTGCCAGTGGCCAGGAAGTGCAAGGTAGATAGCATTTTCACCACAGCTGTTATTGGCTGTGAGCACATGGTGGGGGTGCCAGGTCATTCTCCCACTCCTTCACCAAATCAAGGATGACATGTGGGGGAAGCGGTATGTGACATACATTTCCTCATAATATTGTCATGTGTATATGGAAGATTCTGGACCTTCTCATCCATCTCCTCCTTCTTCCCTTAAGTAGTATGTATGTGAGCAATGCAGGAACAGGCATTGTTGCAGAATGTCTCTAGGATTACATTGCACTAGATATTCCTAGGATTGCTTGGCACAGTCCTACTTTGCGCCTGGTCACTGGTTGCAGTAAAAGGTTGGTCCTTTCCAGTTAGCATGGGTGCACGTTTGAATCTGTCAATATGAGTATATTTGCACTTTATTTGGGGTGTCTGTACATTGCATGGTGCCTTTCTCACCATGCACATGGTATCCCTCATTCTCCTACTTTAATGAGGATGTTTGCGTTTTCTGCCCTCATTTTCCTCTTTGTGCTGACCGTTCGCTCCTTCACACCTTGCGCAAAGCGTGCAAGCATTAGGCCTTCTGAGAATGACCAGCGCAAAGTCTGATCCATGAATCGATGAAAATAGTTTTGCGCTGTGCAACGTGCACGTTTTCAGCACAAAGTGCATTCATGCCGCTCAAAGTGTGCTTTTTCAGCACAAAGTGCATTTACGCCATGCATCACTTTCTGCAAATCAGGCCCAATAAGCACTACATTGTGCAAAGTGTTAGCATCAGTGCTAGGATTGTGCTGTGCTATCACATTGCGCGCTAACACGATTCATTAACAAAATGTAGTGAAAAACCCATCAGCACAAATGACAAGACATTGCACCTTGCACACCCAGAACACTCTCTCATGTCAGGCAAACACTATGAGTTGGACTCAGCAATCACACCTTGCAAAACAATAGTAAACCTGTGCAAATGTATATGTATTAAACAAATATGTATTAAAGGGTTGGTGCTGTGGGTCCGACATACTGTGGACACACAGACTCATGAGTGGAAGGCATATTCACCTCTACGAGACAGTTATGCCATCTCATCCATGCCATACTAACATTGTATGATCTGGTACCCTTTGGATAACTACCAGTAGCTTGGATACATGCCTGCAGGTCAGGGACCTGGACATGAACCTCTGTGTTCACCTCCTCAAAGGATCCAGACCTGAAATTGTGCCACCCATTGTGGACACAACATTGGATTTTGACACTGTGCCATGCCTCAATGGCCACCCTTGCTTCTTCTTACTACAGATAGTTATGTTATCCAAGCGCCTCTTAATTTACTCAACACTATTAACTGCCACCCCTCCAGAGTGACCGCAGCTGAAATGTGCTCCCATATCTTCATGCCTGCTTTGGCCCCCAGTTGTTTCCCAGTTCTGATGTTACTCAGGACCTGGTCATGCAGAATGTCAACTTCATTGACAGAGAATTTGAAGTCCTCCACCTTTCCATCTTGGCTCGATCAGATGATGTGGCTGTCAATGTGGATGGGAGGCTAGTGATAGTGGGTCTGAGTGTAGCTGGACAGAGGACAGAGGAGCTTTGACTAAAATATGGAGGTGCTGGGAAAAAGCAGATTAGGCAGAATGGAGGAGTTGATGGTGCTGTAGCAGAAGGCTACAGGCTATAGTGGTTAAACACACACTACAGGACAGTACCAGTGGTGTGCCAACCATGACAGATGACCAGATAGCAGTTGGTATTGTCTGAAGAGGTTAGCCAGACAGATGTTTTTGGAAAGTCACAGCAATGTTAAAAAATCACGAAATTAGTGTATTCCCTATGCACACATAATGGAGCATTTTGAGGGGTACATTGGCAGAGAGCGCAATAACATTAGTACATGATGCATAGCCTAACACAGGCTGTGATATCCCTGCAGTGAAACAAACAGTGTTCCTCAGAGAGGATCTAGTGTTACAGACATGAATGTAGGTGAATGCGAGATAGGTGCAGTCACCGCTCACCACTGTTTCGGAATTTACAAGTATTACAACAGATGCATGGAGAATCCATTCATCCTTCTGAGGTTGATACATTAAGTAACATTAAATTGAGTAGCAATAACCCATATTACAGCATTTATATGCAGAAGCTCAACAAAGAGCATTATGTAATAGTCCAAATTATTAGTTGTGTTTTATGCAGCACTTTTAATCCGTGTTTACCCATTCTCACTTCTCTGACGTCTTTCTCAAAGAAATTTCAATAAAATTCTCTTCGTTAAGATGCATGGTTTGATGATTTGGTGTACTATGCAAAATGGTGCCAAGGCATATTTTGAGTGGACAGAATCCTAGATGTTTCATTGCAGTGTTTGTTAACTGAATAAGAGAAGGTTTAATTGTGAGCTTTGACTGGTGCACAATAACCTATTCAACATTTAGTTAAAAAAGCCATGCACTTGTCTTTAACATAGTCCACATTAAGATGTGAACTGTTTGTTCAAGGTTGACCATTATGCAAGGCAAATCTTTGGAACTGGTCACCAAGTGCACTCACTAAATCCTATCAACATGCCTTTTGGAGAGGAAGGTAAAAAGAGCAGAACAACTGAATGAGGTGTTAGTAGATTCTATGACCTGTGCTGAACATTTATTCTGGGTACAATTTGTGAAAACTTCTTCTAGAAGAATAGTTTATATTAGTAAATCCTAATGACCACAGCAACCTAAGTGCACAAAGGTAGCCTGTACATATGCTGAAGTGACGAGTTCAAATTATAGCTTGCTCTGCAGTGACAAATAATTCAATATGATAGACCCTCTGAGTTGTACAGTAGTATTTGCCATTGCTTCGCAATAGAATGCTTACAATACTCTCAAGTTCCTCAAGGGTCCTCCCTATCACTATTGTGCGCCCTTTGATGGACATCCTGAGCAGATACAAGGTCAGGTTTCAGTCATATGCAGGTGACGCATAGGTGTTCCTTAGGTTAAATGACACAGATGAATCCTTTGCACAGGTTAGTGGCTGTCTGAAAAAGTAGGTGGTTGGATGTCCCCAAATTGGTTCCAGCTTAACCCAAACAAAACTGAGGTGATTTTGTTTGGTCCGGAGCATCTGATTGCTGAGGATAGTGATCCTCCACCGCCCTCCTTTTTGGGATCTGAATTGAACTATTCCACCAGGGGTTAAGATCCTGGGGTGTATATGGCAGAGTGAAATGTGCTGTGAAGGCCAGGTCATAGCCAAAGTACAGGCTGTCTTTTACAACAGCTTACTGACCAGGGCTCCTGCCAAACAAATACACTTACTTCAAAAAGCACAAAACACAGCGGTTAGACTTGTGGTTGGGGTAAAGAAGTCCACACCAATATCAGGTCTTCACCGATCAATCAATTGGCTGGCAGTGGAGGGTTGGATCAAATTTTAAATTGGATGCATCATCTTTAAATGTCTTAATAATCAAGCTCCTATGTACCTGGCAGAAGAGCTAAATTGTTATCGGTCATCACGGTCCTTAAGATCGATGACTAACACAGCAACACAATGTGTGAATAAAGGAGACTGTAGATTTTCAGTTTTCTGACCAAAACATTTGAATGGCCTTCCCTTGGTATCTGTTCAAATAAGCTCAAGTAACAGCTTTGGAGAAGGAGCAATTCTCAATGATTTGATGATTTCATATGGAATTATTGTTGCAATATTAACAACCACAGCTTGATATGATTCTGTTTGTCCTGCATGCACTATACACATTTCTCAATCAATCAGTCACTCTGTTTTGATTATACCTTCACACTTAGGAATGAACAACTGAGTGCTGGTCTGTCATCCAAGTGGCCAGGACACAGCCATCTCTTTTGGATCCAGCTCCTGGGTGTAGGCATGTGCGGGAGGATCACCTGGGTGAGGGGCCTTCGGGGAGTGGAAGTCGGACACTGAATGTTGAGACACAGTATCCCCTTCCTTGTAACACCTTTACCCCATCTGACGATATAGCATATTTAGGAACTCAATCCACACCCCTTTTTACAACACAAACACTTTCTCACATACAGCCCACGATAAAGGAAAACAGACTGACACTTGAGCCGTATACCTGACGTGTCTGAACACAATGGTCAGACGAGGTCAGGCAATTACTGATCATCACACAAACCTGACTTCCATTACACTTCCCCACATGGATGAAAGGTGAAGCACAAGAGCACACTCTGAGCCAGGCAAAACACACGAGGAAACACCAGTTCCAAGATGGCAGTTTAGCACGAGAGGAAAGACAGCAAGGCTGAAGAGGGTCGTGGGGAGGCAAATTCCCTTGACCTTTTCGACAAGGAACCATTACATCCGAGAGGCCTCGAAAATAGAAAGCGTAAGACCAGGAAACCAGGCAGAAGAATCCTGCATTGTGTGTCAGAGATACCCGGGGCCCTCCCACGTCAGTAATCAATGCAAGGAGAAGCACAAGCCTCTGTAGTACCATCCTTGGCTTCAAGTTCAAAGCAGCAAATCAACACAGCCAGTGAGTTAGGGTGAACGATACAAGACCGGTCTGTGTTGAAGCCAAGGTTGCAAGCAGCAACATTGTATGGTGAGTGCTGGAATGAACATTGTTAAACATGCATGTGAGAAGAAACCCAAGTGAAGTTAAATGTTCTATGAAGGATTGAACTTTGAAACCAGATATGATACTGCTGAGAAGAAACCCAAGTGAAGTTAAATGTTCTATGAAGGATTGAACTTTGAAACCAGATATGATACTTTTGACAGAGTGGTTCATCACCAAATGTGTGCACAATTGAAAGTGAGAGAGAGAGCACATCAAGAAATGAGCAAGTAATTGTGAATCAAAGTCATCCTGTGATGAGTTGAGCAAAGTCCTGAGTTCAATCGAAAGTCTGTGATTTCTGAACTACACAAAATTTGGAAAAAGTAGAGCAAGATGGTCTGAGCCCAGAGGAGGGAGATCAATTGAAAGCTTGGGGTTATAGTGGTTTTGCAAAGGTAGCGGGCGCCCCTCTCTCGAAAGAACAGACTTGATAACCTGTTCAGTGGTTATTAACCACTTGAGAGTTCGCAGCCACTGCTTTTACTCACTGTGCCTTTCACAGATGGGAAATATCCATTTGCATATCAGTCTTTGTCCTGCCCAGGGGCAGTCCAGCACCGAAATGCAATGGCAATTCCAACCTCAACGAGAGTACCACCAGCAACCCCATACACGTGTTTCACCCTTGTTGGGGATCATCAGTGAGGTGAAGCTGATGCCTCTCTAAGCACAGTGAGAGGGAGACCACGTCTGGTTGCCCCCAGGAGACCTAGGGTTACCAATCCCAGGTTCCTTGAAAAATAGTTTTGCAAAGGTAGCGGGCACCCCTCTCTCGAAAGAACAGACTTGATAACCTGTTCAGTGGTTATTAACCACTTGAGAGTTCGCAGCCACTGCTTTTACTCACTGTGCCTTTCACAGATGGGAAATATCCATTTGCATATCAGTCTTTGTCCTGCCCAGGGGCAGTCCAGCATCGAAATGCAATGGCAATTCCAACCTGAACGAGAGTACCACCAGCAACCCCATACACGTGTTTCACCCTTGTTGGGGATCATCAGTGAGGTGAAGCTGATGCCTCTCTAAGCACAGTGAGAGGGAGACCACGTCTGGTTGCCCCCAGGAGACCTAGGGTTACCAATCCCAGGTTCCTTAAAAATAGTTTTGCAAAGGTAGCGGGCGCCCCTCTCTCGAAAGAATAGACTTGATAACCTGTTCAGTGGTTGTTAACCACTTGAGAGTTCGCAGCCACTGCTTTTACTCACTGTGCCTTTCACAGATGGGAAATATCCATTTGCATATCAGTCTTTGTCCTGCCCAGGGGCAGTCCAGCACCGAAATGCAATGGCAATTCCAACCTGAACGAGAGTACCACCAGCAACCCAAAAAAGTGGGTCTGAACCCAGCAGAGGGTGAACTGGGGTGAACAGTGAATCACCTTAGAAAGTTGTGTGTGTTAAAATGGATCTGAGCCCAGCGAAGGGGCACCTGGGGTGAAACGGAAATCCCCCAAATAGTTGTATATGAGAATCCCAAAAAGGAAGAAGCTTTTGAATGTTTGTTTGTTGCATCAGGTTCTCTGAAGTAAGAGACTTTGATTGACAATAGACTTTGGCACAGAAGCCCCTGATTCTGAGATTTAAACTGCATCCTCATGCTATAGAAGCCAGAGACTGTACTAAGCTCGAGTGTGCCACCTTGTCCCCTGGTGAAAACAATGGGAAGTGAAGCCAATGGCTTGAATATCCTGACATAGCATTTCTTGAACACTTTTCTTTTGCATAACATTGATTGCCACATTATTTGTTTTGAGAAGTAAGGGTTGGCAATAGGTTTATTAGTATAGGCCTTTTTATTTTGACAAGACAGCACTAGGACTGTGTTATTATTATTTGATGGTCGTGGCTTGCACCCATCTTTAGATTTAGGTTTAGATAGGCGTGTTTCAAACCCAATTGAAGTTCAATAAACACCCTTTAACTGTGGTCACTTGTGTCTGTTTTACCGTTTGATAGCATGCCTTCCTTGCAGCGCCCTATGAAACCATCTAACAAACAGAGGACTCAAGCACTCCTTTATTCCACAGATCCCTGAAAGGAATAGCTCGACAATGGGCCTCATTACGAGGCTGGCAGTAGCCGTGCCTGTAATACAGGCACAGCTGTGGCCGGCATTCATTTTTTTCCAGCTCCCAGAAATGGGCATTTACCAGGTCACAGTATTTGCCCATTCCTGGGCGCTGGAAAAAATTCTTCTCAAATTCCCATTTGAGCCCGATCAGGCTCAATGGGAATTGGGAAGCCGGATGCACAGGCACATATATTATAACAGTGCTTGTGCATCCGACATGCTGTGCTCGCAGGTGCCTGGTGGAAAAAAGGCACCTGTGAGCACAACTCGGAGTTTGCCGGTCCGGATACAACAGGACCGGCAAGTTTACCGGTACCATTGTATCCGGACTGGAAAGCTCCTAATGAGGCTCAATGTATCCTTCCTCTGACCATTTGAAATGCATTATCTAAAAGGTACAATAGAAATACTTCACCAATCCAGCGAATATAAGCCACAACATTTAAGGTATGCTGAGAGGGTATGTTATTTTTTTTTCTTAATAAACGTGTTTATTGCCAGCTGATCATCGTCTGAAACCAGCACATAGTAAAGTTAACAGAAAGGAGAAGCAACTTTCATAAACAGTATCTAATTATTGTCCACCTGGTGGCAACGTACATGGCAAGACAGCACTTTCCATGCACTTTCAAGTCTCCCGCTATGTTAGGGTGAGAAGCCCAACTCAGAAATCACATCTAGACCACATCTCTTTAAATTTACTCTCACATCCTTTTTGATGAGAAACTATACTTCCCAACGGACTTGTATTGTTGGTGCTTTTCAATCATTCCTTCGGGGTAGAGTAGACTGAACCGTTCCATCTCCCCAGTTTTAGTGTTTTGGGTTACATGTTTACTTTGGTAAATCAAACCATTCACACCAGGGCAGATCTTGCAATCACCCACAGCCTGCGTCAGACATGTATCATACCTTCGCATGATTTCCATGTCACAAATCTTCCTCAGGAAACAGTTTCCCTTGAGCCGCTCCAGAGCAGTTTTGTTGGTGTCCAGTATGCTCTATGTAGTATTGTTTCATGCCAGGCACATAATCCCAGGTCCAATGATGTGTGCAGGGTTCCCGTGTCCCACAATGTTCAGTCTCTTATCTTTTCCCATCACTACCCACTTCTCTAGACCATACCGTCAGCAGGCATACCAACAGAGTATCATTCTCTGTCAGCAGTGGCCTAATTCAGGCCTGCGCTGGGGATTTATCTGCCATAGCTATGAGTATAGGCCATTAGTGTGGCTTGCCAAGGTCATTGCCTTCATGGCAGACCATTGCTAATCGACTGCATTTGCTATTTGTGCAGAAATGTAGGCAAAATGTTTGCTTCGACATCTCAAATGGTAGCAATGCTTCAATTTCACAGATGTTTTCAATGCATTTCTCCTGGTGACAGTTGGCCCAGAACAGAGGAAACACATCCTATCTAATTGCCAATATCAGCCTCAGTGATTGGGGAAGAGTGATGGACTGCATCCCCACATCTGAGACAGTCAGGAAATCTTTTAAAACATTCTTCTCATTTGCATTTTCACTGTTGGTACCAAAGCCTGTGGTGAAAATGGATCATCACTCGGAATAACTATCCATTTAAATGGTCTCTCATACTGTAGGTGAAATGGTATCTCTCAAAATGAGGCAAACCCAATCCTGCAACGGATTGTCTGATTATCAGTTTTCAGATAGTGATGCATTATGATTTTCCATCATATACAAACTCGCTCACCATCTTGCTCAGATTGTCAAATCTTCAACTGGATAACTTGCTTCGCATCATGCACAGTAAATGTTTCCCTTGAGGATGCCCTCCATCTTGATCATATTGGTCTCACCCTACAAAGACAGTTTTAGGGTCTTCTATTGATCAACGTTGTTCCTCAGTTTGCCTAAAAGGTCATTTAAATTGACCCTGATAATGGCCTGTTCATATTCCCACACATTTGACCTTCTTTAGGCACAAGGTGAGTGGGAGTCCATGCTGTATATGCCTATTGCACATCCACAACTTTGGCAGGGGTTCTGTCCCAGCTCAGTTGACTTAAATTAGAGAGAAAATTCAATTGGGCTTTTATATTGCACATTCTCCTTGAGTCCAGGCTCGGGACTGGATATTGAAACCTTGTTGCTCAGCGCTGTCTTGCTTCCTAGACAAGAACATTGCCCCAGAGCTATTCTTTTGGCCCTGGTAGTCAGAGTGCAGGCCAAACTGTTCTAGGACATGCAATACAGTAATAATTTCAAGCAAACTCCTCCAAAGTACAGCCCTCAGTTGATGTATAGGCTTATAATTTGGCCGCCAGGGTTTCAAAGACAGTAGTGTAGAGTGTGGGCAGTCTTGCCCAGTTCTCTTTTTTTAAAGTGAAAGTGGACCAGGATTAGGCCAGTCATGATCACTGAGGCTTCCCGAGAGGCATCAAACAATCCTGTCTTTTGGATAACAACTTCACAAATATGCATCTGTCAATAAGAGGTGTTCCCATTTCACCTGGGAGAACACTTTCTCTTTGTCATTAGATACAACAGCAATGGCCTCTCTTCTCATTTGGTGCTTCACTTATGTCCATAGCAGTATTTACATACTTTCTGTCATGTTACATTCCATCGTAAAATCTCCATTGATTTGGATGGATCAGCAAAAGCAGTACTCTCCATCTTTAACACCAACATTTTTGTAAACATTCTGCATTCTGTTTTCGGGAGGCTGATTGGTTTGTAGATTCCATAAGCCAACACTATTTATCTTTCTTAAGAAGAAGGTATGTCAGTGCCATGTAGAGTGTTTCATGCAATCACCCTATCTGTAGCGATTCCTTTTACATCATGTGAAGCTGGTCTATTGCCGGGGCGACCAATCTGCAGGAAACCCATGTGTTCTAAGTATGTCCCATAATTCGGAGAAAAAAAGTTGTTTCATAGGGATAAGAGGAAAGCCTGCCTTCTGGATGCTCAAATGGCTAAGATAAAGACTAAATATGGCCACTTTTCCATGATCCCCGTTATAACATTTTATCTGGGGAAGGTTGTTCCAAAGTTATTATACGGCATGGAGCTCACGCCACTTTGCCTACTGGAAGACATGGACCAATAGGAAGCGATTCTGTCCAGGCGAGTTCTATCTCTCCATAGCCGTATTAAGTGGAAGCAACTTCTATTATTTAGGACATTTCTTATTTGTATTTTATTTATTTGTATAGCGCACAAGGCCCGAGGGCAACCGGGCGCATTATTTGGTTACAGGCAGGTTACAGTCGCAAAATTTACATTAAAAATATGCAAAATATACATGGTACATATACAAGATACATAATCGATGGTGTGCAAGTTAGACAGGCTGAGCAAGATACAAGGCAGAATAAAATGCAAAAACGGCCTGAGATGCTGAGATGAATGTTCCAGTGAAGGTCATGCCTAGTCAAGGGTGGACAGCCAATCTTTGGCCTTATGCTTGAAGGCAGGGAACGAGGGCTCAGCTCTAAGTGGGTTAGGTAGCGTATTCCACAGCTTGGCTGCAAGGACTGGGAAACTGCGACCTCCAGATTTTTGGAGGTTGAAGCGTGGAATGACAAGGCAATTGGGTATGGGCTTCTGAGGGGTCTCGCAGCTGACTGAGAAGTGAACCTGTTGGAAAGGTAGCTGGGGGCCTGTTTCACAATGCTTTTATGTGTGAGTGCCAGAGCTTTAAGGGAAATTCTTTGGGTAACAGAGCCAACAGAGATTTTGTCTGTATTCTGAGATGTTTGAGGTCCTGGGGATGTTTAGGGCTGCTCTAATAGCATTATTTTGGATAATTTGGAGTTTTCTGATATTGCATTGGTTGGTACCTAGATACAGGGAATTGCAGTAGTCAATTTTGGAGAGGACAAGGGTCCTGGCTAGGGTAGTACAATTAGCTGGAGACAGGAAAGGGCGCCAGGCTGTGATAAGCTTGCATGTGTAAAATGCGGCTGAGGAGACTGCATTGGTTTGTCTAGCTAAGGAGAGGGTGGAATCTATGTACATACCTGGTGTCGTGGTATCCTTAACCACTTTGATGGGGTTACCATCAATGGTAAAGGATTTGAATGAGGAGTCAAGTTTACAGAGTTTATGGGGTGAGCCTAAGATAAGGAGCTCAGTTTTCTCATTGTTTAAACACAGTTCATGTTGCGCCATCCAGGCCTGGATGACTTGATAAATGGCGTTGATGGCTAAGGAGTCAGTTTTGTAGTCCCCTGTAAGGGGAATAAGTATTTGGGTGTCGTCAGCGTAATTAGTGTACGTGACGCCCATGCGGTCCAATATGTCAAATAGAGGTTTTGTGAAGACATTGTAAAGTGTTGGGGACACACATGAACGTTGGGGGACTCCACATGTGAGAGGGGAAGGTTCAGCAGTGGCTGTAGGGGAAAAGACCCTCATGGATCAGTTGTCCAGGAAGGATTTGATCCAGGCTGTAGCTTTCTCAGAAAAGTTGGCCGCAGTTTTGAGGTGGTGGCAGAGGATTTGGTGATTGACTAGGTCAAATGCTACGGAGAGGTCTAGTAAGAGTAAGAGCGCCAGTTTGTCTTTGCTTTTAAGTCTTCTATTTGCGTTTGTAAGTCTAACAGCACAGTTTCAGTGACGTGGCAAGGGCGGAAGCCCGATTGCCTTAGGCCCAGGCAGTTGTTGGTTTCAAGAAAATCTTGGATCTGCAGATATGCCGCTCGATCAAGAATTTTTAAGAGAAATGGCACCATGGTTATTGGCCTGTAATTGGTGGGAATGTTAGCGTTCAAGTTTGTTTTTTTCAGGAGAGGAATAACCCAGGTATCCTTGAGGTTGTCCGGGACGATCCCCGTCCTGAAAGAGGAGTTTATGAGTGAGGCGATGAAAGGCGCCAGGTTGTGTGAGGCCTCCTTGATAATAGAGGCGGGGCAGGAGTCTCCCTGACAGTTAGATGGCTTAAGGCTGTTGATGATGTGTTCAACTTCAGAGGTGGAGAGGGGTGAGAAGCAGAATGGTTGCAAGGATGCAATGGTAGGTTTGTGGTTGGCCTGAGGAGCAAGCTGTGATATTAATGAGTCCAGGCTGTTTTTTTTTCGTTCATTTTAGTTTGGAGCATGGGAATTTTACCCAAGAGAGCCGCTTGAATGTTAGTGCACCATGTGGTGTCTTTGGAGCAGGTGTCTGGGGGAGGGGCAGGGATTTCATTCCTTTAGAATTTTGAAGAGCTCCTTGTGTTAGATTGGGCAAGTTCAATATGTTTATTATATGTCTCTTTTTTAGCAGACAGTATGGCTTCTTTATAGTTTAGCATCGCTAATGCCATGCTTACTTTATTGTATTCAGTTGGGTGTCACCCGCAACTATGTTACCATAGGTGGGCTTTTCCGAATTAGCCAGCACCCAATCCATGTTGATGAGTTTAGAGTTCACTGTTTGGGTCTCTTAGGGCACCTAGATGCGTCCGTGGAAAGTATAATTGAAGAACCTGTTAAAATAAAAACTGTGGTTTTATTGTCAGATTGGATAAAGACTGATGAGATTACCAGGAAATTCCATCTGTATGGTTGTCTGGGAAAGGCTCATAAGAGGTGTTGAGACCCTGAGCCCTATTTGAAGATTTTTTTGTCTTTGTCGGACAGACGATGGAGAGACAATTTTATGAGGTTCCACCCGGGAGTCCCAGATTTCCATCATTGTGGTATACACCTCAGCAGCAGTGGGACATGGTTGTGGTGACATTTCCACACAGAGGCCCCAAACCATGGAGACCTAATTAGAGGTATCCAGGTTGTTGGAGGAGGAGGCAGCTATTGCAGGCTTTGCCACAGTGTTAGGTGGGGGTACCGACAGGGATGTGTAGGCTGCACACCTAGCCCTTAGATAGGATGTGCAGTCCACTATGGAGGGGTCAACACAACCTCCTGTCCCAGGGCCATCTGTTGCAGCACTGCCTACCTTCACCAATGCCTCCCCCAGACAGAGGCCTCCCTTACAACCAATGCGGCCATTCGGGATGAGGTTCTGCCATGCTGATGGGTGGATTGAGGCAGCAGGCTTATATGCGTAATGCTGTGCAAGCATCTTGTGAGCTGCTTGTACAGCATCACATGCAGATTGGCGGCCTTTTGTCACAACTGGCAGCAGCACTTCTTTTCCAGTGGTCTCCCTGGACAGGCCACTGCAATGACCCTCTTCTTCACATATGTGCCCCAGTCATCCTCAACTGAGGCATCCATGCCAGCTACCATCATGGTCTCCCTTGCACCTGTCTCACCATTGCCCATTCTGGATGTGCCTGTGTCCCTGGTGGAGATGGAAGTCAATTTGATGGCATATGAGGTGGTCACTGAGCCTGCCCAGAATTCTATAGGGTAACAGCTGTGGAGGAACATAAGGCACTTGAGGGCAGTGCAGGTGATGTACTCCCATGACACAGACTGTCATCCAGTCGAAGGGAGTCCCTGTGCCACAGAAACATTGCCTGGCACCAGGAGATGTTGACAGTGAGGAGGCAAATCCTGGATAGCATTGATAGAAGGAGGAGGCAAGGAGGCACACACATGGCACATGTGAGACAGAATGATGCCTACAGGCTCTGGTGTCAGCCCAGGAGCATTTTGTGAGACAGCAGGAGGAGCAAAGGCAGAGGGCATATGATGCAGCAATAGCCAGGGTCGAGGTTGAGGAGAGGAAGACTCATGCGTGGGCCGCCATCCAGGAGGAATCTTTCAGGGCAAAGGATGTGATATTGAGAGTGGGATGTTGTATGCCTTGCAAGCCCTCCAGGGAACAATGGAGGCCCACCTGTAGGAGTGGGAAGTAGAGTGGGAATCGGACTTGACTGAGGCAGTTTCAGAAATCCGCATGAAATAGCACACTTACTCCTGTATGTAGTCCAGTAGTTGTAGATTCCCTATTTTTATATTAATTTATGCAACTATGTATTTGTTACAATTCTTGTACATGGTTTCTCATCAATAAAATTCACTTTTGTTACTCAACACCACCGTTTGCCATCTCTTCGTCCATGTGCACCTTTTGTTTGCACACGATATTCAAGTAAGTATGTCCTATGGCTGTTATGTGGATTTAGGCCACACTCTGGGTCATGTTGGTAAAGCCCTATTTGCTGGGGGACATGTGTGTATACTGCATTTGAGCATGATGCTTACTATGATGCCTTCATGGTCAATGTACACATGTGGACAACTGTAGATGTGGGGAGAGTACATGTTTGGAGTTGTACATGTTTGACGTCTTTGTCATTCTCATATGTTGCTTGGCTACTTCTATGCTTTGCAGCGCAGGCATAGTGGTCATTATTGTGCATGGAGTGAGTAGGTGTGTCTGACAGGCATGTTGTGATTGGCATGGCACGTCCTTTGTACATGTGTCCGCACTTCCTTTTTACACGTGTTCATGGGTGTTGCGTGTTGTCGGAGGTAGGCCTGGTGCCATTACTTTGATTGACTTGCCCATATGGCCATGTGGAGATGTGTTTCACAAATAGGGAAGGGAGCATTGCAAATGTGCCAGTGTCATGGTATGGATGCTGGATGCTATTTATGGTGCAGGGGGATTGCATGTTTGCAGTCAGTGTAACACTGATGGTTGTATATGTTTTGGATTGTGTGTCTAATGGTGACGATGTGGGGAGACACTTCAAGATGGACGGTATGTTTCATGATGATGTTCTGGGTCTTTCATTGAGGATGGAAATTCATTTGTTTCGGTGTTTGGCCAGATGTTCCAAGGAGCAGAGATGTTTGAAGTATCTATTGCAAGAGCATTCACCTATGCCCATTAACCTCTTAGGATTTTTGTTTCTTGGCTGCTGTGTTGAAATATGCTTCCACGGCAGTTTGGATGGCCCTTTGGCACTTGCTTTCCATCTGGATGTTCTCACACTTCATGTGCAGTTATTGCTTATTAGCATTGGGGATGAAGGGGAGGGATGTGGTCTAACTCTAATTGACTTGGCTACAAACCTCACATGTGGACATGATGTCACATGACCATGAGGGAACACAAGTATAACTGTTGTGATGTTTTGGTTGGCTGTTGTTGGGAAGCTGAGTGTGATCCAAGCGGAGGCCATGGCCAGGCTGACTGTCCTGGATTTATCAGCACTTCTTCCAAGTGCTCAGGTTGCAGGAGGGTGTCTGCCAGTTGTAGTTCATGGAAGACACAGGCCAGAGAAGTTTAGGAAGGTAAGTGCTCCACAGTGCACTGGGCCAGTGGTGTTCATGATGCTTAGCTTGCAAGTGTTTTTGGTGTTACAACGATTATAAGGCTGACACCACCAACATAACTAACAGGGCCCGCAAGCCTGTTTGTCACCTTGTATGGACAGTGTATGGGTGGTGGTATCCATTGCTGTTGGAAGTAAGAGTACCATGTTCCCAACAGATCATAGGTGTGTGCCAGCATAATGTTTCATCTGTTCAGTAGGCAACAAGAGTAGCGCATCTGTTGTATCCTAATATTGAAAGGGTATGGAGGAATATCCAGTGAACCGTTGTCAAGCTAGTGTTGAGGCCAAATTACATGGGAGCATTTGGTCTACTTTGGCAGTCTGGGGATTCATCATAAACCTCTGCAAGAAGGATGGTTCAATGGATGACCTGTCAGGCATGTCACATTTCATCCAACTGCTGTTGTCTGTACTGTATACTGCATGAGTAAGTGTGGGTGTTGTGGTGATGTTTGCTTGGGGTGCTTGATTGTGATGTGGTACCCTGTTGGGGCAAATACTGCGGGGGTGAAGAGTGTTCATAGAGTGATGCAAATTTGTGTCACAATTTAGTGGGGGTACTAGGACAAGAGCAGGCTTGTGGGTGCTGCCTTATGTAAGGGGGTTGGGGCACGATTCAGTGGGGGTTGGGATGAGGGTGACCTTGTGGGAACTGCTTTAGGCTACGGGTTTGGGTCACAGATCAGTGAGGTTACTGGGAGGAGGGTGGACGTGTGGGTGCTGCCTTAGGTAAGGGGGTTTGGGTGCATATCAATGGGGGTACTTGGGTGAGGGATGTCTTGTGAGTGCTGCCTTAAGTTAGGGTCAGGGTGCAGTTTATTGGAGGTACATGGGTGCTGTCTTAATTTATGGGGCTGAGGCACAGTATAGTGGAGGTAAATGGGTGTTGCCTTCAGTTAGGGGGCTGAGGTGCAGTTTGTGGGTGCTGCCTTCATGTAGGGGGCTGCGGCACAGTTTAGTTGGGGTTTGTCGGCGCTGCCTTCATGTAAGGGGTGGGGCACAGTTTAGTGGGGGTACGTGGGAGGTGCATTCTTGTAGAGTGCCTGAGCGCAGTTTAGTGGGGTTAAGTGGGTGATATGTTTATCTAAAGCAGTTGGAAATACTGATTGTACTGCACCACTGATGGGTGTTTGTAAAAAGGTTGTGAGTCGCGCTTGAGACAGTTGAGTGTGTTCTCTAGCATACCCCTAGAAAAAACTGAACTACAAATGCACAGAGTCTCACTGGGTGCCTCACTCTAAGAATCAAAAGTCATGTACTGAGGATGTTCAAAGTATTGTATAGTATATGTATATTTGGTATGACATTTAAAATGAATTGATAATTGGACTTTCAAGTTACAACAAATCATCTGACATTTCTCCAAACATGCACATAATATGACAGTGCATCAATGGTTCCACAAATAAATCCAAAAGGCACAGGCAATCAGCCATATCTTTGCCCTGGTATTCAGATGACCCAAGGATCTTTGAAATATGTGACGCGGTATGTTAGCCATGAGGAAGACACACTATTGCCACTGATTATATTTCTGAAAAGCTGCCTCAGTTACCAATATCCCAGGTATAATGTTTAAGGAGGACACATTCTCTTTTGAAAGAAGCTTATCAACTGCTGTCTGGTTGTTTTTTTATTTTTTTTTTTGTTTTATTGACAATAGTTTAGAAAAAAACACATATAAAAGACAGAAAAGAACGAACAGAAACCTTTCCGACATTTATAACTGTTGTGCATTGCTCCTCCATGCAATCATATTGTCGTTCTTCGGGGCGAACTGTCCCAAATGCAATGAGCATTGACTCACAACGCTCGAGCACTCAGTCTCCAGATGCTTTAGGGATTCAACAGCCTTCAAACAGAACCGACACTGATTTGACTTTGTGTTCAGATCTTTTTGCCACCTCAGCACTTCGTTTGTTCTATGCAGATTTAAGCGAAATTTTATGAAATGATCACAGTGGTATCTTGAGGGAAATCTGGCCATGTCTTTTGGCAGTACGTCCATTTTGTGCATCGAAGTGCCCAATTGCGGAGGCCAACTTCCCTCGATTCTCAATGTTTAGTATCCAACTCCATTGCCAAAGCTTTTTCTTGGCATTTTGTGGCATTTGTAACACTTGTTGCATGGATATATCAGCGTCTTTAGTATGGACATCAATTTTTGTTCCCAGCTGTTCAAAAAGGTTGTGCATTTTCTTGGCTGGCATACGACCTCCATCTTGACGGGCTGCTTTTAGGGTTACATTTTCCTTGTCTCCTTGTACTAGTGTGAGGGACACTTTTTTTTCTAGCAAACCCATCTTTCAGATTTGGTGTTTGGGTTTCATTTCATGTATCATCAAGGTACCTATTGGAACCAGGCACACCAGAATAATGCCCATGCCTAACTGCTTGCATGCCACCATATCCATCACCATATGCCAGTGATCAAAATGCTGTAGACGTTACTTGCAAAATGTTACATGTGCAAATTAGCCTGTTGGTAAACACCATATCGATTTTACAATCTTTAATGTTTCTGGTATACCTCTTGACAGGTAGGAAGTGGAAAAGTGTAACCATTGTGCAATGTCGGGCACATAGTATGTACTTTACAGACTGGTCGTCAGGCACATGTTGGACTGGACTTTCTGTTCACAAATCCTCAAGTGTCTCTTACGCGAACAACAATCTCATAAGGTTATGGTGCATCCATGCATATACCCCAATGGTGACTGGGACATTTGCAGATAGAGGCCCTCATTACACGGTAGGCGGTAAACCATGGTGCTATTAGCACCATGGTTGCCGCCGGTACCATACCGGTACCACCATGGAGGAAAGGGGAATTACCACCCTATTCCAAGGTTGGCGGGGTGGTAATTCCCCCTTTCTTCATGGCCCTTCCCCATTCCCAATTTTGCCCCATAGGGCATAATGGGAATGGGGAAGGAGCTAATTACGGTACTGCAAATTGCGGTACCGTAATTAGCACCAAGGTCCCTTTGTCGGTCCCAACTTTAACGGCTGTTCTACACCAGCCGTTAAGGTCGGGTCCCGCAAAGGGACCCCGTAGTAAGGCGGTAAGGGTTAACGGTTACCGGTACCCTTACCGGTGACCGTTAACCCTTACTGCCTTCCGTGTAATGAGGCCCATAATCTGGGCTTTCCCCAGACTCCTAAAACATGTTTGAACGAATGTCAAGATCACCATCTCTCTTGTAGTACATTTGACCATTCCAAGGTATCAGAGGCATGTTTTGCTTTCTGCATTCATCCTTGCAGATCAGTCGGACGGATGAAGTAAGTCATGAGGTGGATTTTTTTTTGGATATTGAAGAAAAGAGAGGAAGAATAGAGAGTATCTGCGATCATATAAATGTGGTTGGAAACGTGCAAGTCCTAAGGCCCTTTGTCGTAAAATTAAAATAAATAGAAGAATATAGATACTTTTTTGAGACATGACGTGTAAAGAATTAAAGGAATACATGAATACCTCATGTGATGCATGCTGCTTCTCTGGACAGGGCCAGTGAAATGATTTAGGCCTCCTAGCCAAAGTGACATACTGGCAAACCATTCTTTAAAACCGTGGGCAATGTTATTATCTTTGGTCCAATGTGGTACCTCATCAACCCATTTTCTTTTGGTAGCCTAATCTGTCAATGACTGTATGCTCGATTAACTAGTAGCATGCAATGATTGACCAAATGATCTTTTTATATGTGCCAAATACTGTTCAACATCAAGTTATGCATTTCAAGAGAAAATTGCACTCTCTGGTTGCAGCCACTGGTATGGGTTGCTTTAGTTTGTCCTTGCAGAGATGGTTTATCCCTGTGGGTGAACTTGTTGCGGTGGTCAGGAAGGGTCCCAATGAGAAAGAGGGGTTCATGTTGCACATGTCTGTATTGGTGACTGAGGGAACGGTGAAGTTGGCACGTGTGCAGCAAGATAAATGTTAAAATTGTCAATAAAATATGAATACAATATGGTGTACCCGAAAGCACCTAGAAGTTGGGCAATAAGGAGTTTCATAATGCACATTTGAGAGACAGGATTTGTCACAAAGATACCAGTGTGAAGAGGACGCAATAGTTTTAAAACATGCATGCACTGACATACATACATGGGTCTCAAGGGACATATGTTTGGGGTAAATGGTGGTAATGTGCAAATCTGTATGCCGTGTGCATTTTCATAGTTTGGCCAAGCTCTGCAGCCACTGTTTTGCGAGGTGAACTCTTTGTGACTGGTGAAACTGGTTTTGCAGTGCTTGGAGGTCAAGGGAAGGCAATGAGTAGCCATGACATTTTCAGATGGTCAATTACAGCCAGGCTGGGTTTCTATGGGCCTCATTAGGACCCTGGTGCTAAGGGATTACCGGTACCGGTAAGGGTACCCGTACCGGTAATCCCTTAGCACCTGATTATGAGGTCCCTTTGCGGGTTCCCACCTTAACGGCTGGTTTTACCAGCCGTTAAGGAATGGACCCGCAAAGGGACCTTGCTGCTAATAGCCGTACCGCAATTTGCGGTACTGTAATTACCACCTTCCCCATTCCCATTATGCCCTATGGGGCAAAAATGGGAATGGGGAAGGGCCATGGAGGAAAGGGGAATTGCCGCCCCGCCAACCTTGTAATGGGGTGGTAATTCCCCCTTTCTCCATGTCAGTAAGTTACCGGAATGGACCATGGTGCTATTAGCACCATGGTTTTCCGCCTGGGTCGTAATGAGGCCCTATGACATGGCAGTATCGCAGGAGATGCAATTTTTTTAAATGCATGGCAACTTGTTACTTATTGTTCAGGGGAATCCAGCCATCTGTTTATGGCTGAGTAATAAATCTGGAGGGAAGAGACACCTAAGCATAGAGTTGACCAATACATTATGGGATTCGATTATTTTTTCATATTGTGTTTGGAGGCCATGCATGTTGAATTGGTAGGCATTTAGATCAGTGTGTTCCAAGAAAGCCAGCAAGTCTGGGTGGGTAATATAGTTATCACCAGTTCAAATGAAACATATTTATGTTCAACCTCCCCATATTGTTTGAAGTGTCCTTGCAAACCATGCCCAGTCATGTCTGGTGTTAGAAGGTCCCAGGCCAGCTGGATCTTGTAATTAAGAAAGATTCTGTTTAAATGTCTTACTATGTGATGATGTCATGACCTGCCACAGACTCCAGGAAAGGGGTTGTTAGGAAGAATTCACATAAATGTGCTAATTCCTCTCTACCTTAGAGACCCCCAGCTCTTTTGCTGACCTTTGGGACTTTGTACTTTTAATTCTGTTTGTTTTCCATGTCTTTTTCTTTAGTTATGGATTTTTAGACAACTCCATAGGCATCATCTTTTCATTTGTGTCACACAGCACCCTCAGTGCAGTGACACAGGGAAAGCCTTTTGGGCTCTCCCAAGGTTTAAATACCTTCACTTGGATAAACTACTGTTTCCCAGGGAATTTAAAGTTAAATTGGCTTTACTCATCTTTTTTAATTCTTGGGCCCAGCACACCCTATCTTCCAATAGAGTGCTGGAGAGGTTACCTAGTATCCCTTATGTCTAGAAACGTATGTAGCAGTCAACTGCTACTATTTCATATCGAAATGGCTGGTGGCAGTGGTTTTACAATGAACTACTATGATATTTCCCGACTGCGAACACTGGTAGCTAAAAATTGTGTGAGCCATGTTTTTCAAGATGGCATGTGAGCCCTCTTTGTTTAAACAGGTCCTGGTCTTCTTTTTTCGCCATTTCTTTTTGGAAAGGTCCTTGAGAGTTTGTCTGCGCGCCAAACTAGGTTTGGTCCCTTTGTTTATATGCCTTTGGCGGGCTTCAGGACTGAAGACCGCCTCTGGCGCTCGAGTGTCTGGGCAGGAAGTGAAGGAGGTGACCAAAACTCCCTCTGCTTAGTCTCATAGGAGAACCAAATGCACTCTGGCGTGATTAGCTGGTTGACTGTCCGGCAAGGACAGTCACCCTGCTGGGTGAGTGGCACCTAGGCTGGAATTAATGGGGGAAAACAGTTTAAAAGGCTAATCTCTTGGGCTGAAAGGCAGAGTCTACCACTGGAACGAAAGAACTGAAGACAAGCTGGAAGAGGACTGCTGCTGCAACCACTGGACTGTTGGTTTGCCCAGTGGAGCCCTGCTGCAGGTCTGATTTGCCAAGTTCACCTCGAAAGAGAAGCCCTTCAAGGATGACTTCTTCCTTTGAGTCGGTAGGACCAATCAACTCATAAGCCACTTGGACACCATTTTCTGAGCTGGTTGTATTTTCCTCAGAGTGCTGCAGGAAACCCAATAACCAGGGAAAAGGACACCAGCTTGTGTGTTTTACGACAGCTACAAGAATTGAAGATTTGCGAGTTTGCCAGCTTTGTGACCAGTCCCCGTACAGTGCAGGAGTCCACTGACATCCTCCCTCTTGTCCCCATGGCTGAGGCTCAGGAACAGCGAGATCTGCAGGAACTGCCAGGAACAGAAGTCTTCAGCTGCATCTTTTTCTTCAATATAAGATACTGTGAAAACCGGACCAAGAGAATTTACCTCTCACTGCAAAGGTTTGTTGAACTTCGGCAACTTGCAGGCCTAGTCATCTTGTGACCCGACATATGAACCTTTCTTCCATGAACTACTTCTGAGAACCGCGGAAAAGACTTTCCGTTTAAATACCAGAACCGTTTTTACCTATACAAGACACTAGTCCATTGACTTTGGCCTACCTATTGCATGGAATCTACTCCTCTGGTGAACTCAAACTATTTGCACTGTATAAGAGTAACTCTAATATTTGTTTTATTAACTTATGCCTGTTTGTTCCTACTTCAAATGCTCTGAATGCCATTTTGCTCTTACTTCAAAGTAGTTTACATGTTTCAAAACCGGTTAGTGTGAAGTACTGTAGTATATTCTTGTGTGATATTGATATCCTCCTTTTAGTTAATGTTTTCTGACTGTGTAAATAAATTAAGAAGTGTTTTACCAAGAAACCTTGAGTTTAAGTGTGTATCTGAATACTTGTGATTGTAGACCTCTGTGTAACTTCCTTACAAGCTCACATTCCCTATTGAGATAAGCCTGGCTGCTCAGCTCGCTACCACAAACTGTGTGGTACAGACTTATGCCAAAGGTTGGTTTTGCTTACACCTGTAGTCCTAGTTGTGTGTAGGGGTCCCAAAGGGTACTGCATACAAACTTTGCCTAACATGGGTGTGCTACAAATATGAGCTAATCATGGTAGATACATGAATTTGACCAATGAGTACGTGGCAATTAAAGAAGATTAGATTTCTTTTGTATAGGTTTGACCAATCATGTGCGGGGTGGGTGATTTGTAATAAAATATGTGGTAGTGTTTAACAGTTGTAAAATGTATGTAATGTGAAGTGTTTGTGTGGTTCAGGGAGACGCGAGTAAGTTTGACTCTACAGTGTCATCTAGCTCTTCCAGGCTGATTGTACAATAAACTTGCTTTACATACAAACGTGTATTTGCTTCTTAAATTGTGGGCCTGCTTCGGGTTACAGTGATTAGAGGCCCATCCGGACAAACTTAATATCACGTTTTGCATAGACACATGAAGTGAATGCTGCAAAGTCAACTTTGATGAGTTTTTCTTTTGAAATAAACATATTTCTGACTACACACCAGGATCTGATTAGAAACAATGGCCCTCACTATAAGGTTGGCAGAATGAGTTTACCGGCACCGGTAAAGGTGCCGGTGCTGCTAAACCCGTTCCGCCCTATCACAAAGTCTCCTCGCGGTACCCGCAATGGGCGCCTGGAAAAACCAGGCGTCCTTACCGGGTCCCACGAGGGGACCAGAGAGCTAACTACGGACCCGTCATTAACGAGCCCGTCGTTAGCTCCATCCCCATTCCCATTGATCCCTATGGGGGCTCGAATGGGAATGGGGATGGACCGGGTCCGGGTTCCTCGGACGGGGAATTACCGGGTCCGCCAAGGTTGCGATGGCTCGGTAATTCCTCATTCGAGGAACCCGGGCCCAGATTGCGGTATGGAGGCAACCATGCTGCTAAAAGCGGCATGGTTACCTCCAACCTTCTAATGAGGCCCAATGTATTTTATGAATTATGAACATTATAAGGCTTAATTTTTTGGTTTTTGAAGGCATGCAGGATAAGCATGTAGTCTGCGGGTATAATAAAGGCTCAGTGAACATAATGAATTCAGAGTGCATGGGGCAATTGAATTTAGATAATTTAACCATGTGTGATCGCTCTGTGTGAAAAGCAAACAGGGACTGTAGAGAATAAGTGACAGAAAATGATTGCAGTCTACACCCTTGTTTCAATTATAGATTAGGATTACCACACGTAGTAGCCATGGATTAACATGTTAGCTTTTATATGCTATTTTTTAGGGTACACGTTTTTTGTGACAACTACTTGGACTAATTAAAGAGAGTGATTTGTTAAAGAAAAAAGAAAAAATGCAATACGTGAACCTGGATCGTAAGTACTATAACACGATTAAATATCACAATCCATATAAAAAGAAAAGTAAATTAAAATAATTGCACATATAATCTTAATATGACTTTATTGTAAGCGGTTTTCTTTTGTCTTCTCCAATCAAAGTGAACGTTCGAACGCAGACTCAGCAGCCATCACTTGGTGGACACATTATTAAATGCATTTTTTCTGTTTTGCTTTTTTCTTTAGTTATCTGGCTGGCACACTACACATTTCTATTAGCCTCATGTCAGTTAGACGGTAACACCAATGCAATGTGACATTCCTAAAACTGCATTATTTTATTACCGAATGCCTGATTGCAGGTTGGTTATGGTATGAAGTATATGCAATAAGGGGAATGGAAAACATCTGCATGCTGTATTTGACACACACTGCTTGCATTAACATGCAATATATCTGGGGAAAGAATTCTGCATTGTACTTGGGAAATCAAACCAATAAAAACACCATGAAAACAACACAAGATATCCCACTAACATTTTCTTGCAGCCAACAAGTGGTGCTAATGGTTGCCAGGCGAGCCAGAATGGTTCAACAGGCAATATTGGTCCCCAAACTCCTGGTACATCCACATGTTTGGGGAGAATGTCCACAATCATCACCACAGTTAATCGTCTCATCGACTGATATTCATCAAGATTCCTCCAAGGTACCCCCAAACTTCATACCGAAAGGTGTGCAGTAATACATACATTGGAAGCAGTGGTGGATGTTGACTTTTCAAGGTGATGGGGCATAAATTTTGCAGGGCGAATTTGCACGCGACCGAGTGCCGCAAGCGCGTCTAACAAATCAAGAGGAACACGGGCGGGGGCATATTTTGGAAAATCCAAAGCCCACAAACATGACCTAAAAAGCGTTAGGTTTTAAGTAGGAATGCTGGTGCATTATTCTTACCTGTGCAAGTGTCCTGGTGAGAGAAAAAGGGCACTAGCAGCCCTTTCTGCCTGAGGTCTTACATTGTGCTATGGAATTTTGTGCTATTATGATAGCATGGTGTTTTTATACACCATGGCAAGCTGCATTCCTCCCACTTCTAAATAAATAAATAAACACCCTAGTAACATGTATGATTATTGTTAAATTTAATGTACAATACTTACAGACTTCTGGTGGATAAAAGGCTGAGTCGGCCTGGTCGGAATTGGAACCTAAAACTACAGGTTGCACATTGTATTCTGAGGAAAGTGCTGAACTTGCCAAATTATTTTACCAGCACATTTACTGCTAAACTACGTTTTATTAGTTTAAGAAACTTTCTTTTGCCCCTGATGCTTCGCTGGAACTAAGCTGCAGCAGTTCTCTCAAAGCACTGATATGGATAAAGCCTTCCCAGCAAAATACATTTTGTTATTGGGTGGCTGTGAGACTAAAAGATGTGCACCTTTTATTTTAAAGAACTGAACATTTGTTCTTTTAAGTGAGATTAGGGGGACAAAATAAATAATGGCCACCGACATATCAATAAATACACAATTGTCCTGTTTGAGGTTTTGCAAAAGAACCAACTAAGCCTCCACCTGTCCTTTCAACTATTGGCCTGAATATTTTCAAAGCAGGGATGTCACTCATTTCCATATACATTGCCAGTCATGATTTAAACATCAGTTCAATTAAATGTCAGGCATGTGCTTTTCTTCTTTAAATGGAGTTAAGCAAGCCAAGGCATCCTGTCATGGGAGGAAATGAATTGTATCAGCTGTGATGAAAAGCTGGCAGTGCTTGGATCTCCTCACCTTGAGCCATGCCTGCTTCATATCTCTCGCGGCTAAGTCACTGCCTCAAAGGCAGCACTGCAAAGAAGTGAAGAATAACCGCAGGCCTTTGGAGCCACAAACACCCGTTGCTAAACCCTAGCTACATATTGGGACAGCCCATTGTACCGTCTGCACCAGCAGCAAATACCACTCTGAAACATCTCCCTGAACCAACTGCTCCAGAGGAGACATGCCACTAAATCAACTGTACCAGAACACAACAAAACAACCTGAGCTAGGGGCGACATTTGACAACTATTTAAAATATGCTTCTACACCAGATACAAGTAACTATTGGGCACTTGATTTCATGGTGTTGGCAAAACACGTTTAGTGCTATTTAAGAGTTGATAAATACCACTTTTTTTTAGAATTGTCACACTCCCTGTCTACCTGGCCCTCGTCTGTTTTGTCCCTGGAAACTTCACGTTTACTCATATCATTGTTCTATTATGGCAGTGAACACGCTCTCTTAACTCATGGCATGGTTGAGGATTAAGAGGGGAAACTTCACTAAAAAACAAGTCCACTAAAAACTTTCAGCTCAACACCACCCTGCACTACCTCATCTGATCTCTATTGCTTTTGGCTCAGCTGCACTGCCCTGCTCTACCTCACCTGGTTGGTCTATGGGTACTATACTGTCTCACACAGCCTCAGCCACTCTACAGGTCATCACTACGTTGCACTGCTGTAGCTCAGCTGTCGCGCACTACCTCAACTACATGATCCTGCACTAATTCAGCGGTCCTGCGTCAGCCGAGCCCCACGCCTTGCGCTACCCCATCTGGCATCCACTGCTCGAGGAGGCTTGGGCAATGTCTGCAGCCTTACCTCGGCTGCCCCGAAACAGTGGCAATAAAAACTGTTCAAATAGCATCGAGCAGGGTTAAAAACTGGTGGTCAATAGTGTGGGGTGGTAACATTACTGGAGGCACTACATCTCCACCAAGTCATGATGCCCACGAGTAGCAGCATCAGCACTTATCATATTTTACATATACATAGAAGGGCAGAATGCTTAATAGTATCCAGAAAACATAAAGAACAATGCACTCGATGTTGGCTGTTTCTTTCCTGGCATCCACTGACCACACTTTTATTCCTGACTTCTGAAGGGCTCTGCCATTAATGCGACCAGTCACCAGACCAGTCAATAACTAGTAAATTAAAAACATTCTCCAGCCGGCAAGAAGTACTCTGTGAGCCGATGTGAAGCAAACGCGGCCACAGTCAGTGCCAGCCAGTGATGGAAGAAGAAAAGCGCTTCAGCTTTTCAAACAAGCGGACTACGGCAGGAGGCTTCAATGTCTGCATGAAATGTTGGCAATAGAGAAAGGGCATGTAAGTCAGCCGGCGGAGTTCGGCAAAATACATTATGGATGGGTGGATAAATCAATGGACAGGCTACATTTGTATATCTTACTCTTAAAAATCCCATCACCACAAAAACAGCTCTGTCCGGCAGGGTCGCATGAACACATCACATCATATTTTTTCTGCAAACTTATCTGTGGAATGTAGCACTTGGGTGAGAGCCCAGCGATGCAGGGCCTACTCGGCCTGGGTTAGACAGTGTCCACAACATCGACAACTAGGCCCTGGAGAATGAAGGCCGGGCACAAAGTTAAGTCTTGAAGTTAATTCACTTTACTTACCCGCTGACATGGCAAGGTAAGGCCTTTCACATGGGCCCTCTGCTGTTCTCTGGGCAGCTCTACTTCAATCAACCGGCATTCAATTCAGTAGGAAGTGAGATGGTGGTGCTTTGGCGTCACCAGTGCCCATCACCCCACCTCCACTCAAATGTCATTGGCTGACAATCAGCTAATGGCATTATGGCATTAATTCTGTTGCTATTCGCCTAATTGTAAGGTCAGATCAGATGATCAGACTCTGACACTGGTGCGCTGTTTGCGCAGACATTCATTAATACTGGTGGGGCCACCCCTCTAGCGCCCCACCACCCTCCTAGATTGTGATGGGTTAGGTTAAAAGGCGTGGAGCGACGAGCTCCATGCATTTTTACAGTAGAAAAAAGCTGCATAAAACGGGACGTGCCCCTCTGTGTCAGCCGGCCCAGACATGAAGATGCAACATTGCAGAGCAGTTCAATGCCAGATATTTTTTTTAATGATATATTATGTGCACATTGGATTGCTGCAACGTTGCCCTGCTCATGCAGAACAGATTCAGAACGTCTGTTATCTGTTATGCAGAAGTGAAATTGTAGACCTCTTCTCAGCACACTCCATGGGTGGTAGCCCTGGATGGAAAGGTGGAGCCCCCGCCCGTTGTAAGTGGCCGCCACTGATTGGAAGGGTGATGAACACATAGAACAAGCAACAAACAACATTCAGTGGCAATGTGAAGTGAGCTCTGAAAAGGGAGGATGAGGTGATGGTTATAACCTTCGAAATGTTATACAGGTTGAGGTGACATTTAATGGAACAACATGAATATGTGGACTGGAGGTCTTCAGATGCATGCCCAGGAGCTCATGCTGGTGCTTAGTCAATCAGGCCCGATATGCCCTATTGGTACGTACTCATGCACATATGAGCAGCTACTTCTCAAACACCTTGGCTGAAATACATGCTGTCATAAATGCCAGCTTCTATGACATTGTTGGCTTCCAACGTGTAAGGCATAGTTTGCTCCCGACAAAGTGGCGGGGGTATGATCCATGAACTGCAGCACTCTTACAATGTGTTACAATAGATACCGGTCTGTGCATTTAATTGGACCTACAAACAACTTGCAGCTGGACATCAACATCAGAGAGTACTCAGATCAAAGCTAATCTTGTGTTAGCTATTTGTTTCTCAAAAAGGCTATGGCGTCTTGCAAGGTTTGAAATGACCAACAGTTATGTACAGAGATTTGCCAGTTACCTGTTTACCAGGCGGATTTGTGTTCATATTATAAGTGTATGTTGAATTCTGCCCTCCACAAATCCTTGGATGGCCTTAGCCCCAGAGATACCCAGTGAAACAATTCTATAGATAGGCTGATTCATGTTGTATAATGTCAATGTTGCAATGTTATTTCAGATCACTTGGCCATTTCAGGGATTCAAAGTATTCTTGGAAGTGTGTCACCAAGATGGCTTCGTGACACCTTTGAAATGTTCACTGGTAATGTGTGTGACAAAGATAATCCTGGCAGTTCTACACATGCAGCTTGTTAAAGCCATATGTTACAACACTGTTGGCTGACACTGATCCCATGATCTACTGATCCTCTACACAGGTTAAGTAGAGGTGATCCTGCCTGTTGTCACAGTGCAAAAGATCAGAGGATCTTAAAACTCAGCTATTCATGCTGGGTCAATGGAAACAGGTCCACTGAAGACGTCTATCTGGTCACTGGAAGGCTGGAGTTTTCCTTATTATTGTTATCATTATTTTTATTATTATTATTATTATTATTATTATTATTATTATTATTATTATTATTATATTTATTATAAAATACATATAGCCAAAATCGGCCTTGTATATGCACATCACATGTATACGATATGTCACGTAAATTAGCCATACATACATTATACAATTTTACATTGTGATACATACAAATTACATCATTTCCTTCCATACAAATTTGCCATAAAACATAGGTTCATCACAATTCATCTTGTTATTATATGACGTCATGAATGTATATCAAATAATTTCTACTCTGGTCATGCAAACATTAATGTTTTGTAGTTTTGATGATGGCCTCCCCACATAGCCTGCAGAGACGTTCTTGTCTTGGAATTCCCAATGTTTCACCTTCATTCTCCAAAGCAGATGTAGTATTAAACTTAATCATAAAATACTGCTTTACAATATGGCTGTTCGGAAAAGCCTCAATATATAATGTCAGTGTCATAGCTATAATCCTTTTAGTCTATAATTTACAGCTCTTTTCAGGGATTGGTTTATCAACCCAATTGACCGAAGTCCATGACAGCGTGCCCATTTCATGTGCATTCCCAACAATTTACCTAGGCTACTAAATCACTCACATTCATACATCTCCTAGAAGGCCTAAAATAAACTTACCATTATTGTATCGTTGTCCAATTTCAATAACTTTTCCTAGCACATGGGCAATTTATAGTTTAGCTCAGAGGGAATACTCAGCAGGTGGAACTCCAGGCACACATACTCTAATGGTAGTGATTTAGGCATTCTTAACAGGAGACAAAGGGCCTGATTCATGGAATTAAATAGCGCTGAAAAAGGGGTGGTTGCGTGCAAAACGCGTGCAAGCGCCCGTTTGTCGATTCATTGAACACAATGCGCATGGCTTACACGAGACTTGCGCTGAATCCCCGCGGGTCCAACACGTCACTGCGACACCACAAACGCCTTGCACGAGATGTCCAGTGAAGGTGCATACCGTCTTGCGCAGTCACCTAAAAAAGGGGCGGAACACGTGGAATGGAGAACAAGCGTAAATGTGGGCGTTATGTGGGAAATACCACAGTAAAATACTTGCAACGCCCATGCACGCGCTAATAACATGTATTCATGGAATCGAACAAGGCTCACCAGTGCACGGAAAAAGACATGCAAATCCGGAAACACTTACGCCATGCAAAAGCTACCGTAAGCGTCACTGCACACTAAAAACAATGCATAAAAAGGGTGTGCGAAAAACCAATGCCTGTATACAGCTACAATGAATTTTTCGCAGCAGTGTTCTTGGGACACCACAGGAGGAGGAGGATAGCCAGGGCACGCATTTATTTGACTCAGGACCAGCCATTTTGGGATGCCTGATGACCAGGTCTATGGCAGGTATAGGTTCCCACCTCATATCATATTAGTCCTGGTCACAGCGTGGGAAGATGACCTCCCATCACCCACCTTCTGCTCCCAAGCACTGAGCCCCTTGAAAAAGGTGCTCAATGTACTGTATTTTTTGGCCACTGGGTAATTTCAGCGGACAACTGCCATAGTCGGGGGCATTTCACAGCCAATGCAGTCACGCTGCCTACACCAGGTGTTGGCAATCATGACTGCACAGCCCTCAGTCCATAGGCACATATACATGCCCAGAACACCCGCAGAAAGGCAGGCAGTTATCCATGACTTTTACGGGTTGGTGCACTTCCCTAAAGTGCTTGGTGCCATTGATTGCACCCATGTGGCCCTACGTCCACCTAGGGCCACAGAACACATCTATCGGAATGGCAAGCAATGGCATTCCATCAATGGGCAGGTTGTATGTGATGCCAAGGGAATCATTACCTCTGTATATTCCAACTATCCGGGGTCCACCCATGATAGTTTCATATTCTGAATGTCACCCCTACACTGGGCCCTGGAAGCTGGGAGGCATGGCAACACATAGCTCATTGGTGAGTACAAATGGCCCTGGAAATGCATGCATGTCCCACACAGACAAACCACACCACTGACAAACCATGTCACCTCCACAGGGGACAGTGCCTATGCTCCGAGCACCTTCATGATGTTGCCAATATGGAACCCCACCACACCACCCCAGGTAAGATACAACGCAGCCCATATTACAACTTGATCATAGTAGAGCGCACATTCAGAGTGCTAAAGTCCTGCTTCTGCTCCCTTGACCACTCTGGTGGTGAGCTACTATATGCACCACCATTAGTGTGCATATAGTAGGATCATTGTGGCAGCATGTGTCCTGCACAGCGTTGGAACACAGCGTGGCATACCGGTGGACATGGTGGTGCCCCCACATCTACAACCACATGCACGGCGGCTGTGTATGGGAGGGGAAAGGGCATGAGGCGAGGCTGCCCGTACCCAGTTTGTGGCACCATTTGTCACCTAAAATCCAACCCCTGCGGAGTGCACACAGCCCTGGGACGTTCGAGGTGACAATCGATGATAACAAAGGGACAATCATCTGTCCCAACCTTGCCACCCTGAGAATCTGTCCATGGAAGTGCTACATTGTGTGGACCCCTTAGAACTTAAACTAACTCAATGTGGTGTGCTCAAAAGGAACACATGGACGATGGACTATGCCACTAACACCATGCCAAAGTACACATCCAAATGCTGGTATGTCACCACCTAAACCCTCCCACACTTCATGTCACATGGTTGACACGCCATGCCATGGCATGCAATGTCAAAAGAGACAAAGAATTGGCCAACACATAAAACGACTGTCACAAAGCACTCAACGATCAACAGAACAAGTTCAGAAATAACTCAGACACAACAAAATTATAATGTACACAGGAACATCAACTGGCCAGTACAACATACCAGAAACACAGGACCCAAGAGTGAATCTTGGGTGACCATTCATAATTGCATATGTGCCTCAATGTGTCATAACTTGCACATGGAACCCTTGTATTTTCATGTGGCGTTGCTAACTAAAGGGGGCAGGTAAGCAGATACAGGTGGAAGGCTAACAATAATGGAGTCAAGCTAATACATGAAGATGGGACATGAACAAAGCATGGATCTTAATATCCAAACAAAAAGGGATGCTAAACATGCACTGGACAAACAATCATGAATAGGAGTCTATACACAGGTCGGACTTTAGACTGCCCACAGATATAATGGAAGCCCAATTCCTCTGTGTAAGTTACTTTTACACGCTGCACTCCTTGCTAGTACATGGAAAGGGGAAGCAGGAGTGGCATATGTGTCTGGACCCTAAGGCACAAACAAGGGGAGTACCAACACGAGACAAGTCTTCATGGGTCCAGCTGGAACCTACAGTGGATGCCCTTGGATGCCACACAAAGCAACACACTGTCAGATAAATTCACAATAGACAAAAAACAAGTTTAAGAAAAATGCTCATGGGGGACCGGGGCAAGGGGGCAGGAGGGAGGGGGTGCAGGGTGCACATCAACACCCACATGTGTGATGATGAGAAGAAAAAAACCCTCCATGGGTTAATTGGCCGCACGGCTAGCATGGATTAGGAGACCTGTCGCTGCTGTCGCCACCCTCTGGTGTAGCATCAAAATGTGGTGGTAGCAAGGGGGGATCACCACGCATAGTCCTGGCCTGGTCCTCCATGGCAGTGGCCATGCAGGACTGAGATGATTGCATCTGCAACGTGATGTCTCAGAGGTCCTCATGCAACACCTCACGGGATGCACAGAGTCCCTCTGTGATGGTATAAGCCAACTGTTGCATCTGCTGTTCAGACCGTCTACTGCAGTCTGCCTTGAGTGCAGCCAGTGTAGTTCCGAGGGCCCTATAATATAACCTCAGGGCGTCCCTGTGGTCCCGACCCTCTGCAACCAGGGTTGTCTGCAGAGCACTCAGATCCACACGTCGGCTCCTGTTGCTGGCCCTTATGTGCAGCCTGTGTGAGCGGCATGTGGACAGCAATGCCTGCAGCTGGTGCTCCACCTGTCTCTCTGGGGGGGGGAGTCATGAAATTGGCCACCCTATCCATGCCCTGAGCCAACATCTCATTTGAAGCACCTTATTGTTGCGCAATATTATACAAGAACTGCTCCCACACAGTATTGCCAGCTAATACACGCCTACCGCTTTGGTGTACCCCACGCCTGCCTGGGCCAAGAGAATCTGGCCCTTGACGTGATGGTGCTGTCTGTGGCTGCCGGACTGCATCCCTCCCTTGATCAGCTGGTCCAGGACCAGGAGTCAACACTGTGGAGCATGACCCTGCAGTATAATCACCACAGAAAGACCTGCCAACACTGACTGGCCCTGTGAGGGGTCCCCCCACTTCAGACGTTTGGGATACAACAGAGCCCACACTCGATCCACTCACCTGGGACAGAACAGAGGAATCAAATTCCGGTTCACCACCAGAGCCATAGGTATCATACTGAGTCAGGTGCGGGATGGACTGTATGACCAGTGGTTCATCATGGACTGCAACACCACATCCACTGGTGCCTGTTTGCAGCTCACTATCCTGGTCCACCTCCACATCCTCCTCTGCATCCAGTGCCTCATCATCTGCGCATGGACAGAACAATACATGAAGACCCATGTAAATACCACAGCCCACACACATAGGCATCACAATGTTGTCATGCAACACATTAACCTGCCATGTCACAAACTCCTGCATGTACGCAGTGTCAATGGAAGGGAACGGTAGCACGAAAGCGGCAATGGACGTTTGTGGAAGGGCCCAGCACCACATGTAGTGCATGGTGCATAGCACCTGTTTCACACACGAGCACCTGACTGGCATAGTTCAGTCACCAACATCACTGATGCAAATACACAGATGCCACGTAGCATATCCATACCTGAACTGTGAGACTGCATGAGATGGAACTTGCTGACTACCGTCCCAGAGCTATGTACAATGGATGTGACATGACATGACATGTAATTCACAAACTCAAAACACACAAGTGTCACAAGGTGCAATGATGCAAGGGCAGTGGAATAGAGACACAAAGGCCAGACACACCCATCCCATGAGGCCAGGACACATTGACATCACGCAAATGAATAGGCACGGTGAAGGGGAGACCTGGGGTTGGAAGTGGGAGTGGGCAGTACAGTACATGGGAACGGCATCCAAATAAAATACAACTACATAATCAGTAATTCAAATGTGGCGGGCTGGTGCAGTGGAAGTGTAATTGCAGACATCAGGTGTCAATTGCTGGTAGTGGGTTGTAGAGAAACAGGAAACAGCCACCGAGTGTGGGGGATGGCAGGGAGGCAGTGCATGTGTTCAGCTGGTGTCTCAGAGGCCCGTGTAGGAGATCAGAGTGTGGGCAGGTGACAAGTGCATTCTCTCATTCATCCAGGACTACAGCAGGGGAGAGCAGGAGAGAAAGCACAACACATGAGGAAGCATCAGAAGTGCTTCCAGACCCGGATAAGTTTCATCTCCAGTTCCATTGAGGCAGGGAGGCCATACCAGAGGGAGGCGCCAGCCGAAGGTAGACATTAACCACCAACAAATTGCTATGATAAGCTACTGACCCTGAGGGAGTAAGAAAGGGATGATTAAAGACCATGAGAAGGAAGCGAATTTAGAAGATGGAGTTGAAGGAATTTCGGACCCAGTACCATGCGGTTTTGTGGACAATGCACAGGCTTTGGAAATGAACAGTCGTAGCCACTGGGAACCAGTACCATCATCACAGTCCTAGGGAGATACAATACCTGTCCCTAAGACAAAAGTACAATTCCCACAGTCCAGTTCTGGATGAGTTGCAGAGGGAAGAAAGTAGAAGCACAGATATCTTGGTAGAGGCCCTTGTAGCCCACCATAGGAACGACCAGTCCTCTGGAGACAGTGAGCTGCTGGGGAAAGGAGAGGAAAGGAAGAATACCTCTGAGGGGATGCAGCTGGCAGGGTGACCTCTCAGAGATGTCAGAGATGTGAGGAGAAAAGGCGAGTGTGGGGTGGAAGATTATCACAGGTTATCTGCCGTAACAAATCGGAGCAGGAAGAGGGCCAAGAGAGGATGGACAGAGAGTGCTATGTAAGGAGTGAGCAGGTGTGGTGATGAGAATGACCATGGTGTGCAGCACATCATTCGTATGCAGTCTGCAGGACAACAAGCACGTGTCAGTCCACCATGACATGGCTCACCCATGGCAGTCATGTAAATGCAGGCAGAACTGCCAGACAATCATTACACTTCATCCAAGCAACATAAACATGTCCTGGATGCACACCCATCACCACTCACCGGACATTCCCTCATAAACTGGCAGGTCTCCCACGCCTTGGATCTGCTCCACATCAATCATATCACTAATGATCTCTTTATGTGGAGAGAGTTCCTTTGTCCTCTCGTGGTGACCCACCTCCAGTCACCAGAGTAGAGGTGTAGGCGGCACCCAGCTTATCTTTGGCTCGGTGCCAGAGGTAATTCCAATGCTTCAATGCCTCAGCAGCTGTGCGCCTCTCATTGACCAAGGTGTTGATTCAATCCGTGATGCGCTGCCAGTGGGCGATACGCTGGGCAGGCATATGTGTGCTCCCTGCTCGCACGAGCATGTCACGTTCATGTTCTTGCACGTAGTCCACGAGGATCTGGAGTTCCTCATCACTAAAGCTCCTCTTCCTCGACGTGTGGGTCTCCTGTGCCGTGCCTCGGGTCTGAGCCTGTTCGCCTACTGCACACTTTGCCTTCTTGCAAGGTCGTGCAGACCCAGAATGATTGGGACCACTTGGGTCAGTAGGGGCTAGAGCACTGGTGGACTGGGCTGTGGCATCACCCACTGATGCTGGGACAGTAGGTTGCCTTTCAGACATCCGTGCCTGGGTGCTGGTGCCAGGATCTTTCTCTGCCCATCTCTTGCCCTTAGAGACAAGGACATCTGCCCCCAGTTCTCTGTGGGCCTGGGCCGGGACCACAACAGGCCTGGCTGGGTGACCCTGAGCCTGGGTGGTGGTTGTTGCAGCTCCCCCTGCAGCTTCCTTACCCTGCCTGGTGTGACCAGCAGATGGCAAGGCTGCTCCAGGACACTAGGTGCTGGTGCCAGGACCTTTTCTTGCACATGTCATTCCCCTAGAGACAAAGACAACTGCCCCTGGGTCTCTGTGGGCCTGGGACGTGACCACAACAGGCCTGGCTGGGTGACCCTGAGCATGGGTGGTGATTGCTGCAGCTGCCCCTGCAGCTTCCTGACCCTGCCCGGTGTGGACAGCAGATGACAATGCTGCTCCTGGACCCCAGGTTCTGTGGACATCAGCATCAGCTGCATCTCCCTGACCCTGTTGCATGGGGGGCATAGGTCTCCCTGCATGGCCTCAGACACCTCGGACACCTCAGACGCCTCAGGCACCTCGGCCACCTTGTCCACCTTCTCCACCTAGTCCATCCTTCCCACTTGTTGCCTTCCCGACCATGGCTCTGATGGAAGGGTGCAATGGGAGGCGCAGCTATCAATTGTCCTGGGAAATTCAGTGAGGGGGTAGTGTACGTGATGTTAAACATACCAGTGTTCTCCTGCAATGGCTCAATGTAACCCATGGGAGAAAACAAAGTGGGCTGTGTAATGCACAGGCACCCCAAAAATAAAAGAAATGTGTATGCGACTCCTCAGTAGCCCATGTGAAAAGAACAAACATTACGCAGTACGCTGCGGCACCCAGCAACACAAAAAATACATACGCGAAGGACACGTAAGCAACTGTGATATTAAGAAGGGGCTACATGACACACAGGGGCACTCACAGCATGCAAAATGCGTACACAACTCACTGTTAGCCTCAAAAGTACAGCCGTGTGTGTGCGGAGGCAAATCCCCCACCAAAACAGAAGGCTTGCACGATCGTAGTAGGGAAGAGATTACATGGAAACAAAGTCCACAAGTCTATCTGCTATAACTCGCAGAGGCATTTGATGGTCTCCTACGCACTACTTTATCCCGATCCTGAATGCCATGCCCAACGTTCAGCGTGTGTCACGTAACTTACGCGCTTAGACCCTTTCCTCTGATTTCACACTAACACACGCTTTCCACATGTGCAGAGTCACTCTGTTACTGGCTGCCCACGCAAGTAACACGGAAGACCCACGCGCCTGCCTACCAGCCAATTTATCTGCCATCAAGTTGCCCTAGCTGCCTCCTACGAGCCATCTGCTGCTGCCTGCCCACTGTGCGTCCCTGCTGCCAATGTGCCCTGCAAATTTGGTGCCTGCTGTACAGCCATTGCCAGTGCTCCTGTCATCGGAGCTGTGACCACGTCTGCTGATCCAGAAGACTCCCGAAGTGCCAGACCACCACTCCACAGCCTAGCCCCAGGACCACCTTGCCCACCCATACCTGCCTCGGTGGTTGCCATGTCTGAACCAAAATCATGAGAGGCAAGTGCAACCTCCGGCAGCGAAGCAGAGGGCTGTCAGCTTCAGTCCTGGGGCATTATGATGCCCTCTTCCACGGACCAACACAGGTCGGCAAGGAAGGACGGAAGATGATCTGGGCCGACATTGTGGGTGCCAGCAATGCGGAGTGGATGGCACCCCGCTACTACTACCATGTCCACAAGCGCAGGGAGGACTTCAAAGCCAGGACCCACCACAAGGCTCAGCGCTTCCTCCAGGCTGGTGTGGACCAAGGGGGGGCACTGTGTCTGGTTGAGCACTGACAACATGCGGGTCCTGGAGCAGTTCTACCCAGCACTGCACGCCCAGTTCAGTACTGTGGATTTGCAGCTCCGTCTGGAATCGATTGGTAAGTGTCCATGTGTTGGTGTCCTCCACAGTGCATGTGCATGTTGATGTGTGGTTGGAGTGTGCATGTTGACCTTATAGCAAGTATGCCTCCTGTACGGATGTTTGTGTGCATGTCCCAGGCAGTGCTGCATATGTGTCCATTCATGCATGTGTGAGATCAACAGTGTTTCTGTTGCAATGTGTGATGCGCTGCAGTATGTAATGATGTGCACATGGTTGCGTACATGTGTGTGGACGTGGCCATGTGAGAGGTGTGACACATGGGTGCTGTCGGAAAAATCATGGAGAGGCATGGTGTACATGTGTCTGTGAAGTGTGTGTGTGACTGTCCAACACTACTTGATAGATGTCAATGGAGAATTTGAATGTGTTTTTGACTCTTGCTGCCAATTTGACATTGAGTGGACTCTGATGTGATAGTTCTGTGGCCTACTTCATGACTGTCAGGTGATGTGTGTCATTGAAATGTGTATGTCCCATGATGCATGTGAGGGGCATGCACAATGTTGAGGTGCAGACAGTGCCTTGTCCAAGGATGTGATTGTCTGTTGTGAAGGACAGACATAATTGTGCATGTGTGTTAATTACATGTACCTGTGTGTTGTGGAGGGTGATGATGGTTGTGAGCTTTGCCAGTGCAAGTCATGTGCAGTTGTTTTGTGCCAAACAGACATATTTTCAGTACCCTGATGTTTGTGTTCTATGTCTCCCTATCCACAGCGATGTTGGAAGAAGAGGGCGGAGAAGGTGCTGTGCAGCAAGGCAGCATGGATGCCTCCAACAGTCACAGACACAAGGCCCAGTCATGCTCCCAGGTTATTTAATCTTCATGGAACGAGTAGACTGGTGCTGCGTCAGAGACAACGGCCGCAGCTGCTGAGCGGAGGTCCAAGAGGGTGAAGGTGATCAGAGACTCCTCGGCAGAGGGAGGGACGGGTGAGCTCACACAGGGGCAATCCAATGCGGAAGATGGTGGGGAGACATCCAGGTTGGCGGGTTTTAGGAAAGATTTCAGAATTATATGTATTTTCCCTCCATGTGGCAACCCCCAAACTTTTTGCTGTTGTTTTACACTCTGATCTAAACTTTGCCAGAGAAGCGCAGCCTTCCGCCGCACTCCTCTGAGCTTTCGCTCAATTCTTCTGGGGAAACTGACATGCTCTTAAGACAGTCAGTACTGGGAGACTTTGTTTCCCTTAGTCCTTTCCCCATGTTGCAGCTTTTGAGCAACATGAAACAAGAGTGCACTGTAACTTACATTACCGCGCTCTTGGGTCTCTAGTCATTCCAAAGGCCCTAGAAACTCTCGCTGGACTTATTATGAAATGTGCAAGTGTGTCACGGATAGGACTGGTGGCAGCTATCATTTCTCTTGTGTTTTGAACCCTTTTTCGCCATGTTATCCGCGCTTACCGCGTTTGGCACAAATGAGTGGCCAGGCTCCAAAATGGCCATGCCACGAGGTTCTTTGTCCTGTCCGCTGACCATCTTGCCCCTTCACCTTCACCCAGGTCGAGCCGACCTGGTGCAGTCCTTATTTGGTCATGCACTTTCCCGCGAAACCCCAAAGCTTTCGCGGGCTTCTGCATGCCTTGTGTGTGCCTCCAGGATGTGGGCTGGGATGTCTGTTCCCAATACACATCCTGGGTGCCAGAGTGTCTAGAGTGTCCTGAATCCCTGGGACCCCCGTGGTCCGTGATAGGTCCAGGTATGGCGTGAGTGTTTGTGAGCAGATCTCCCATTGGGCCCTCTCCGTTTTGGCACGAAGGGAACTTTGGATAAGAGGAGGCTGAAAACACCACTACCAGGTCGATCTCCTGAGTTCACACCGAACAAGGTGCTTGCTCTGCGTCCACGGCACCCTCACACCGAATTCGTACTCTTGGCATTCCCAGGTCTGAAGTGAGACGAGTGCGCCCGGACCAGAGTAAACGCGTTGCCGTGTTGCCCTACTGTGGTAACAACCTGTGCATGTCCGCTGCATTTGGGACACCCTCTACCCTGCATCCTGCTATGCAGAATCTACCCAGTGTCGAGACGTCCTGATCATTGCAGCTGAACCTGCCAGCAACGTGAACTGAACTAGAGAAATCTGGGTCTGCCTGCGTCGGGGACCGGTGAGTCGTCCATACCCCAACCGGTGGCCCCTCGCACAGGAGCTTGTTTCTTTTCTACCGCTGTTGCGAAATAGCAACTCCACCCCACACTCTCACCCTGCCTCTGCCCACAAGTGGAGGCCTTGCTTGAGTAGTGGGGACTTGTTCTGCATCGCTTCATTCATCTTCCTGAACTGCCTGATATCCTTGAAGAGACCCTCCTTTGTCCATTGGTACCAGCGCGTGCAGGTACTTTTGAGCATAAGGCTCCTCTCTTCGTAGGGCTCGGACTTCCTCCTAGTTAGGTGTATTTCGGATGTCGAACTGGATCTAATGATTACTTGCACTGCCTGTTCCCCCCCCCCATCTAGGTGGTCTACATATTACGTGCTCCTAACTCCTTAGACCCCGTGGTCTTGTATATATATTGTAGTGATTATGATGTGTTGGTTTACTTTAGTGTTATTGTGATTCTTTGCTATGGTCGATGTTACAAAGGCCTTGTAATAAATGTGTCTATATTTTTAATATAACACCTGTCTGGAGTAATTTGTAAGTTTCCTTGCTTTGTGTGCTCATTGAGGTCTTTCCGTCACCCTCACCCCTATTGAGACTTAGTTTTGACCGCTGCCATCGCTACCCTGATTGGTCTGGCTTGTCCAGAGGTTACCCTGTTCCAAGAAACTAGGCTGGCCTTCTGAACCTCTGCCCCTCCAGGTCAGAGTTCAGAAATCCATCTTAACAGCGGGGGAGGAGGCCACATCAGACCAGTCCATGGGGCCCGGCGGGGTGATGAGGTGGGTGTGACTGGTGCAGTCCAGACTCAGGGGAAGGAAGCAGTGCAGGTAGCTGTGGCAGTGCCTGTGCCTAATCCTGCACCTGTGCCAGTGTGCACTGTTAGGGAGGATTCTCCAGAATGGCTAATTTCCCTTCCCTACTGAGTCCCTCAGCAGCGTTGCTGCATTTCTAGGATTTATTTTTTGACCTGGTAAGAGTGTGAGCCTTTTTACCCACTCTTACATGTGTTTTGCTGTGTGTGTGTAACATTTTTTGTGTTCATAGACTGTGAAGCCTCACCAACTTCGCCTCAGCTACAGCTTCTTCTCCATTTAAAGATACTGTGCAAATCCGGTTGTTCATTTCATCCAGTCGAGGTGAAGGTGTCTGAAACCTTTCGCCAATCCGAGGGCTCATCCTTCTCTACTCTTTAAACTAACTTTTCTATCGACCAACTTTGTACAGAACTCTTGGCAAAGACTTAACTGCAAACTACCCTGAACTGTGTGATCTTGAGCAAAAGACTTTTGTCCTATTGACTTTGGCCCTAAGCCTTTTTGATTTGATTCTATCACTGTGGTTCCTCTTTCTAGATTGGCCTGCTTACTTAACTGTTGGTGCTGCTCAATTTTAGTCCAACTTTGTTTTTCCCTCCCTTTTTAAATTGATGGAGTGCCATTTTGCTCACACTTCATTTTGAGTTTAACTTGTCCAGAATCTATTGGGAGTGGTGTGGTGTATTAAGAGTGTGATTTTTCAACTGCTTTACTTTAGTGAAATGTTTTACAACTGATGTGTAAATGAATGTATATTCTTTTACTCAGAAACCTTGAGTCAGTGTTTGTTCGAATCATAGTAATTGCTGTCCTTTGTGTAACTATTGATACTGCTCACTTGCTCTTGAGATAAGTCTGGCTGCTCAGCCATCGCTACCACTTAACTGTGTAGTATAGACTTGTACCAAAGGCGAATTTGTACTGTCACTTGTAGTCTAAATTGTATGTGGTGTTCCCAAGGGATACTGCATATAATTCTGCCTAACACTGGTGTACAGCAGTGAGGATCAAGTATAGTAATTACACTTAGAGTGCTGCTATTACCTTGGATCAACTAACCACAAGGCTAAACATCACTAAAAAACAATATTAATCATGTCTGATATGGAAAGCTACAGTCAGGAGACCCTCCTTAGTTACACTGTGGATTCTCTAAAAAATCTATGTAGAGAAAGGAATCTCTCTGTTAAAGGCAAAACGTATGAATTGATTGAAAGGCTGTTAGAGAAACAAAGTCTGGAGGGTGGGTCTGAAATATCTGACCCCTCAGCGAATGTGGAAAATAATGAGGATGATAATGTGTCTATTATTGATGAATTAGAGGAAGTAGACCTGTGTCATAATGTAGGCCTCACTGCTCCCTTACCTGCTCAACAACCTCAACCTTTGTCCACTGGGACCCCACCAGGTCCTACACTCAGACCTGAATTCATTGCTCTAGAAAAGATGAGGCTTGAATTTCAATTTAAACGTTTAAATGCTCAAACTGAACAAAACCACCAAAAACTTAAGCTCAGAGAAATTGAGTTGAATCATGAACTAGAAATGAAAAGGTTATCTCTTGAAAATGCTTCTCTCACAGAGTCTCCTAGGTCTTCCAGTCCTAAGAGACCCTGTATGCCTAAAGAAATTGTGGGTATGTATGAGGTTAAGCTCGATATTTTGGATTGGTTGGCAATGTTTGAATATAATCATGGGATTCAGGGTCTTACAGGGAATCAGTTGCTTCCTTGGCTCTTCTCTAGGCTACCCACTGTTGCATTTGATATTGTGATGGAGTTACGGGAGGTGGATAGGATGGATTATGAGTGTGTGAAGCTAGCATTAATTACTAGATTTGGGAAGACCCCTTCCCACTACCTTAAGAGGTTTAGGACCCTCAAAAAGCATGATGGTACCCCTTAGGCTACCTGGGTATGTGAATGTTTGAAAAACTTGGATGGGTGGTTTAAGGGTTACAGAGTAAACACTTATGAAGGTATGAGGAATCTTGCTATGTTGGAGTCAATTTATGATGCCTGTTCTCCTGAGCTCAGACAGCACTTGGCTGGTTCTAAGGCGATAGGTCCAAAGAAGTTAGCTAAGGCTGCTGATTTATGGGTTGCCAACAGGGCACGCACAAGGATTCTGGGGCAACTCAGAAGAAGGATGAGGGAAAGCAGCCAAAGAAAGATAACAATGAGAATTCTAATACCTCCAATCCAAAAGAAGGTTACAAAGAGCAACATAAGGGTAAATAAACCACAGGGAAAACCGAATCATGCTAGTGAACCATCTGGACCCCAACGTGATGGAGGTCAGAACAAATCTCCATTCATAAAGACATTGTCATGGCCATTGAAAAAGGGTCCAGGCCTTCATCACCCCCAGGGCCCAAATGGACCCAGTCCTGGCGCCTCTGGAGCCAGGCTCATGGAAAAGTGTACTTTGCACATTCTGTGCCTAGGGCACGTGCATCAGGGCCGGGCATTGCCATAGACTATCATTGGAAGGCAAGTGCAAGAGTCCTTGGGAGGGGCAAGGTGGAGACACAAGGCAGGGCCAAAGGGAGGGGTCATGACCAGCCTATTTAAGGCCAACCCACCCACATGCCTCCGCTTTGCGTTATTCTGCTCTCAGCAGTGTAACACTTAACCGCTGTCCTTACCTGTTCTTCATCTCGTTGTGCATCCACTTGATTCAAGCTGCTCCATCGCTGAAGGCGTATCTTACCTGATACCAGCTACTCCATCGCTGAAGGCGCCTCTTACCTGAATCCAGCTGCTCCATCGCTGAAGACGCTCCTTACCTGATTCCAGCCGCTCCACCACTGGGCTCACATCTTACCTGCATCCCATCACTATCGGAGTCGGAGCCTTTCCTCAACTGATCCGGTCTTCCAGCAACGTGGAGCTCCACTTCCTTTCTTCATCTTCGTGGTACCTTCATCCACAGCCACAGAGCTACTCCCGAGCCTCCAAACTCCGCTGTACACCACCAGTCTTCTCCTGCAAGGGAAAAAGAACACACAAGGTTAGAAACCATATAAATAATGAACGCTTGGCTGCTCCATACCTTAGTCTAGAATTCCATTATATAAAGGCCAATTTACCAGCTAATTCGGGAGCTCCATCATCCTAAAGGGAATCCCCGGACTTGCTCCATGACTCCAATTGGCCATCTTCACACCTATTGGGAAAGAGATGAGACATTGCAAGAATTACCATTAATAATCAAGGCAAAAGACATTATAAAGAAAACAAACATTAATCATAACTAAAAGATTTACCTTCTAAGTGGATTGGTCGCAGCCGGTCTGGATCACCACTTCCATGGACTAGTGAATCAACTAGGTCCACTCTACGCGTCCCTGCTACACGAAGCAGGACGGAGAGCTCAGCGTTACAAAACCACAGGTGAGCTTGCATGGGTAAATGCTTGCGCACTTCATTTTGGCACGAGAGGGTTGGGGGAATTCACGACACCACCACGCCATTCTTATTGCCGCTCATCTTCTATCAGGGGCAATACCAGCATCCAGAACAGCAGGTTCAGCAGTATCTGGGGGAGAGAGTCTATGCAAGGGAGCCAAGTCGAGGGAGGGCTCCAACCATGCCCAAAAGTCCCTGCAGAGACCAGGTGAGCGTAACAGAACGCAAAGCCTCTCCGAATCTCTGGCGTTATGGAAACCTCTGAAACTGACCAGTTAGCCCAATTACTGGGGGAGCTGCAGGCTGAAGTGCCTGCCTCAAGACAAGAGACTAGTTCCTTGAGGAGAGACCTTATTGTAGCCCGAGAACGTACAGATGATTTGGCAAGGCAAATGCTCCAGGCACACGCAGGACAAGTTCTGTTACCTGGGATGGCACCAACTCCTTTGCCTCAACCATCACCACCAGTGCAAGTGGTACTTCCAGGGGCAGTTCCACTGGCTCCTCAGAATGCTTCTTCAGTGACCAGAACAAATATGCTGTGTTCATGAACCAGTGCCGTCTCCACTTTTTGTGCTGACCAGGAGCCTTCCCTAACAACAGCGCAAGAGTGGTCTTTGTACTTTCCAATTTGGGAGGCTGTGCAGCTGACTGGTTCATTCCATTAGTAACCCAGGATGATCCAATACTTCGGAACTTTGGGGAATTCCAACGGTAATTGGAATTTCTTTTTGCCAGGCTCACCCAAGAACAAGCATTTGACAACAAACTACTATCTCTTAGACAAGGAAACCATGACTTATTGACTTATATTGCCACCTTCAACCATGTCAGTGCACAGAATAATTGGCCTGTGGAAAAACGGACCACACTTTTTTACCAGGGAGTTAAAAGATGTACTTGCTCAAGTGGTCAATCTGCCCGAGTGTTGTGCGGAATATATCAATCTAACTGTGCAATTGGACCACCGGTTGCAAGACCGAAAAATGTACCACACAAGGGCGGAAGGGAAATCAGTTTACGTGCAACCCCGGGACAATCAAACCAGGGCCCATGAAACCACCAAACCTATGCAAATTGGAGGTTTACGAACTCCCATTTCCAAGGCTGAGAGGGAAAAAAGGAGACAACAACAACTTTGTCTATATTGCGGAAAGGCTGCACATTTCTTGCGAGATTGCCCTATTAAACCTCCCAACAAGATGGTAGGTGCAGCGGAGAATGGTAACTAAGAAAAAGAACAGAAGTCGGAAAACTCAAACGCCCGGCAAGCGTAGGGGTCCACTTGTCAAGCGGAATTAAGAAAGTTGTACAGACCTCACACCTGGTCATCTCGGTATTAATAATCCATCACCAACACCATCAAGAGTACATGCTCTATAAAGCCTACATCGTTAGTGGTGCGGTGGGAAATTACATCGATCAGAATTTGGCCACACGGCAGCAAAAATCAAACTCGGAAAACGGGGCAGATCAGGACGAGGATGCCGAAGAATAGGTGCTGAAGTGAAAGCCAATTTAAATTCCTGGAAGGCCTTTTCGGCGTCGGCAGACCAAGAAAACTTTGGGGCAGTTACATCCCATAGCATTTTTGTCCCGTAAGTTTATAGCACCAGAAATGAACTATTCCATAACCGACAAAGAATTATTGGCAATCAAAGGAGCCCTTAAAACCTGGAGACACTACCTCCTGGGAGCTAGACATCTGTCACCGTGATCACGGATCACCGTAATTTGCAATATTTAAAAACTGCCAAGGCCCAATCTTCTTGTCAGCTTCGCTGGGCTCTTTTCTTCGCGTAGTACGATTTTGTGATCACATACCGACCAGGAGTGCGTAACGGAAAAGCAGATGCTCTGTTGTGATTAGGAGTAGACAAAGACGCTTTTATACAATCAGAACCAGTACCCATCATTCTGGAAGAGCGAATCCAAAATCAGATTGCAGTAACCGCCTACTGGGAACATTTGAAGGTCGACCTCCAGTCTATAATGGACCAAACTGCCCAACAAGATTAGTTAGACAAGGGAGACCAGTTCTCCATCACGGATAATTTACCCTTTTTCCAGGAGAGACTATATATCAAAGACAAAGAAACTCAGAATAGGATTATAGCTAATTAACACGAGTCATTAGTGGAAGGACATCCCGGGATTACTAAAACACGATCCAAAATCAGGAAGAATTATTGGTGGCCAGCCTGGAGAAAGGACGTGGCCAATTTATTGCAACCTGTGGAGTTTGTGCACAACAGAAATCCCAAAAGTCAAGTCCCGCAGGATTATTGCGTCCTCTGGCTATACCACCAGTTCCTTGGCATACATTATCCATGGACTTCATCACAGACTTACCTCCCTGTGATGGCTTCAACACAAATCTGAAGGCGCCTCTTACCTGAATCCAGCTACTCCATCGCTGAAGGTGTATCTTACCTGATTCCAGCTACTATATCACTGAAGACGCCTCTTACCTGAATCCAGCTACTCCATCGCTGAAGGCGTATCTTGCCTGATTCCAGCTACTCCATCGCTGAAGGCACCTCTTACCTGAATCCAGCTACTCCATCGCTGAAGGTGTATTTTACCTGATTCCAGCTACTATATCACTGAAGACGCCTCTTACCTGAATCCAGCTACTCCATCGCTGAAGGCGTATCTTGCCTGATTCCAGCTACTCCATCGCTGAAGGCACCTCTTACCTGAATCCAGCTACTCCATCGCTGAAGGCGCTCCTTACCTGATTCCAGCCGCTCAATCGCTGGGCTTGCATCTTAACTGCATCCCATCGCTATCAGAGTTGGAGCCTTTCCTCACCTGATCCGGGCTTCCAGCAATGCAGAGCTCCACTTCCTTTCTTCATCTTTGTGGTACCTTCATCCTCAGCCATGGAGCTACTCCCAAGCCTCCAAACACCGCTCTACGCCACAAGTCTTCTCCTGCAAGGGAAAAAAAACACAACAGGTTAAAAACCATATAAATAACGGACGCTTGGCCGCGCCATATCTGAGTCTAGAGTTCCATTATAAAGGCCAACTTACCAGCTAATTCGGGAGCTCCATGATCCTCAGGGGAATCCCCGGGCTCGCTCCACGACTCCGATTGGCCATCTTCACACCTATTGGGAAAGAGATAAGACATTGCAAGAATTACCATTAATAATCAAGGCAAAAGACATTATAGAGAAAACAAACATTAATCATAACCAAAAGACTTACCTTCTGAGTGGATTGGTCGCAGCTGGTCTGGATCACCACTTCCACGGACTAGTGAAGCAACTAGGTCCACTCTACGTACCCCTGCTACATGAAGCAGGACGGAGAGCTCAGCATTACAAAACCACAGGTGAGCTTGCATGGGAAAACGCTGGCGCACTTCATTTTGGCACGAGAGGGTCGAGGGAATTCACAACACCACCACGCCATTCTCATTGCCTTTCACCTTCTATCAGGGGCAATACCAGCGTCCAGAACAGCAGGCTCAGCAGCAGCTGGGGGAGAGCGTCTATCCAAGGGAGCCAAGTCGAGGGAGGGCTCCAACCATGCCCCAACGTCTCCGCAGAGACCAGGTGAGCGTAACAGACATTTGGGAAATGTTATGTTTGTGGGTCAACTGACCATGTGAAAGGGGATCCCAGATGTAAGGATAAACATTCAGGGGTCCACACTTTCTCCTTAGACTTCTCCCCAGAGGAAGAAGTACCTATGGCAACTGGAAACTTTCACCTACTGGCTGATGAACCCATGAGAGTCTCAGCTAGTGTTTCTTTAGTGTCCCTGCGCTTGTGGGAACAACATAACTTAGATGTCTATAATTCCATCCCAGATAATACTAAAGAGTATTATAAAGATAGTTTTCTTGTGAATGGCCAGGAGACCCCTGCCATCAGAGATACTGGATCCAGCGTAACTGTGGTGGATGAATCATTTTTCAAGGCAGAGGATATTGCTAAGGTACCCAGACACCTCACCAAGTTAGCTGGAGGCCCTGTGCAAATGCTTCCCCAGTTACCAGTTCTCAACCAGTGCAATGATATGACTGTCAAAATACCTGTTAGGGAGCAGAGTGAAGTGCCTGGGAGAGTCTGTTGGGTAATGACCTGAACACTCTTGGAGTAGTGTAAAGTACCCCCAGACCTCCCAGTAAGAGGACACAGGAGCTCACTAGGCTTGCAAGGGAGAGGACCTTGAGAGGCTCTCCAGAGGAGTCTATAGAGGAAACTATCACTCCCACTCCACAGGAGTTTCTCACTGCTATTTCTGGAAAGAAAGAGGCAAAGGGGAAACCCAAGACCTCATGGAAAATGTCAGACAGCACGCATGTGCTACCAACAGGGACAGCCCCAAGATCTCCAATATCACACCTGTGATCCCTCCACCTGCTGAGGCAGAGTGTGAGGTACAACCCTGTGTGGTTGAGTCAGTTTCTGAAGAGTCAGATCTGGAAGAAGACACTGTTTTGGTTGGAGATCTTGACCCTGTTGACCATCCTGAGCGGCAGTCTTTACTGGCGGAAGGTGGACCCAACAGGGCAGACTTCAGCTGAGGGCAAAGAGAGTGTCCTACTATCGAGGGTCTTCGACAACAGGCTGCTTACCAACTTAATGGGCAAGAAGTTGGACAGCATAGGTTGAGCTGGGAAGATGGGCTCTTCTACAGTGAACCGACTCAGTCTATCCCTGGGGACTGCAAAAGAATTGTAGTTCCCCTTGCTAACAGACTCCAGTACCTACAGTTGGCCCATGAGATACCTTTGGCTGGTCATTTGAGTTTCAAAAAGACCAAGGAAAGGCTCTCCTTGTACTTCTTCTGGAGTAAGATGGGTTTAGAAGTTGACAAATTCTGTAGGAGCTGTCACACTTGCCAAACCTCTGGTAAAAGTGGAGCCAAGAATGTGGCACCCCTGGAGCCTCTCCCAGTGGTGGGAGTTCCTTTTGATAGGGTGGGTATCAACATTGTTGGTCCCCCTGCCCTCCCACATCTTCAGGGAACAGGTTTATCCTGGTTGTACTAGACCATGCTACAAGCTACCCAGAAGCCATACCTCAGGGAATTGTTACAGCTTAAGCTGTGGCTAAGACTCTAATTGGTATTTTTACCAGAGTAGGGTTTCCAAAGGAAGTGATATCCGACAGGGGATCCAATTGTATGCCCCTCTACATGCAAGCCATGTGGAAAAACTGTGGTGTCACTTACAAGTTCTCTAAAGCCTACCATCCAGAGACAAATAGACTGTTAGAGAGGTTTAATCGTACTATGAAGAGCATGATAGGTGCTTTAGAAGAACCCCTTAAAAGAAAGTGGGACCTTCTACTGTCATGCCTTCTCATTGCTTATAGAGAAGTCCCTCAGGAGGGAGCTAGATACAGTTCCTTTGAACTTCTCTATGGCCATCCAGTCAGAGGTCCATTGGCCCTGATTAAGGAGGGGTTGGAGAGTGCTCCTTCCCCTATACCAGTCAGGGTGACTGACTATGTGATAGGTCTCTGGAGGAGAATGTCACACATGATGGCAGAAGCTAGTGATACTTAAGAGCAGGTCAGGCTCTGGTCATACATTGGCATGACCAGAAGGCCAGCATGGTTGAGTTCGCTCACAACCATCTTGTATTAGTTATGGTGCCAACAAGGGAGAGGACCTTGCAGGACAAATGGATAGGACCCTTCAAGGTTGTGGGCAAACTTGGAGAGATTAACTATTTGGTGGACTTAGGCAGACCTAAGGAGGCTCCCAGAGTCTTTCGCACCAACCGTTTGAAGGCATATTTCTCGAGACCAGAAGTGGGAGCTTTGCTTCTAGCTTCAGCTCAAGAGGAGGAGGAGGAGAGTGAACCTCTACCTGACCTCCTCAGAGGCCAATCTTTGGATGAGAAAATAGAAGGAGTCAATCTCTCTTCTCAACTGACTTCTGAGCAACAGGAGGAGTGCAAAGTTCTGTTAAATCGGTTTGCCTCCCTGTTTTCACAATAACCAGGCTTGACCTCTTGAAGCCAGCATGATATTCTCACTGGTGACTGTCTACCTATGAAAAGCAGAGGTTACAGAATGTCAGAACATGTGAGATCCCACATCAAAGGAGAGGTCAACAAGAGGCTTGATCTTGGAGTTATAGTGCCCGCTACCAGTCCATGGTCTAGTCCAGTTGTTCTGGTACCAAAGGCAGGATCCAAGAAGTTGAGATTCTGTGTGGACTATAGAGCTCTATATGCAGTCACTAAGACTGATGCCCATCCTTCGCCAAGGACAGATGAACTGGTGGACAGACTTGGTTCAGCCAAGTACCTCAGTGCATTTGACCTGACATCAGGCTATTGGCAAATAGCCCTGACAGACAATGCCAAGGAGAAAACTGCATTTTAAACCCCAGCAGGCCTCTACCAGTTCAAGGTGATGCCTTTTGGATTAAAGAATGCACCTGCTACATTCCAAAGGATGGTCAATCAAGTTCTGAATGGGATGGAGGACTTCTGTATGGCATACTTGGATGACATTACAGTGTTCAGCCCTACATGGAAAGAACATATTGACCACTTAGTATATGTTTTGCAGGCTCTTGAGCAGGCCCAACTGACCACAAAGGCAAGCAAATGTCAGATTGGTCAGAGCAAAGTGGTCTACCTTGGTCATGAGGTAGGAGGAGGTGAAATCAGGCCATTGCCTAGCAAAGTACAAGCTGTACAAAACTGGGCCACCCCTACTACTCAAACCCAAGTGAGAACTTTCATCAGTCTCACTGAGTACTACAGGAATTGCATAGAGAACTACGGGACCATAGCTTCTCCCTTGAATGTGACCTCCTCTCCAAACTTCCCCAAAAAGGTTTCATGGAATGAAGAGTGCACGCACGCCTTCGAAACCTGAAGAAAGCCCTTTGTCAAGCTCCAATCCTAAGAGCTCCTGATCATCACCAACCCTTCATTGTGCAGACAGATGCATCCAATACAGGTATAGGTGCAGTCCTTAGTCAACTGGATGAGAAAGGTAGGGAGCACCCCATTTGCTTCATCAGTAGCAAACTGAAGGAACCAGAAACAAGGTGGGCAACCATAGAGCATGAATGTTTTGCCCTTGTGTGGTCTCTGAAGAAGTTTAGACCATGCTTGTATGGATCTACTTTTGTGATTCAGACAGACCACCAACCCTTGAGATGGTTAATGCAAATGAAAGGGGAAAACCCAAAACTTCTGAGATGGTCAATCTGCCTGCAAGGGTTTGATTTCACCATTGAGCAGAGAGCAGGATGTCACCAAAAAAATGCTGATGGTCTCTCTAGGATGTTTTTAACCGACTAGAGGTAGAGATTCATCCAGGAGTGGATTAAAACCTCCTGTCACTTAGTCTGGGGTGGCGAGTGTTAGGGAGAATTCTCCAGAATGGCTAATTTCCCTTACCTACGGAGTCCCTCAGCAGCTTTGCTGTATCTCTTACCTTTTAACCTTGTAAGAGTGTGAGCCTTTCTTCTCACTCTTGCATGTGTTTTGCTGTGTGTGTGTGTGTTACATTTGTTGTGTTCATAGACTGTGGAGCCTCACCAACTCCACAGGCATCATCTTTTTACTGTGTGTTACACAGCACATTCAGTGCAGTAATACAGGGTTGTCTTTTAGACTTCCCAACTCCGACTCCATTTTCTGGGACTGACTACTGTCTCCCAGAACATGTAAAGTTGCCATTGACTTTTTTAGTCTCTTTAAATCCACAGACCCAGTACAAACTATCTTACATAGAGTACTGGAAAGTGTTAATACTTATCCCGTTTTACATGTTTCTCTTGGAGCACTATTTCACTCCCTTTTCATCTACACTTGGCTGGTGGCTGTGGTAACTACCCTATTTCTCATACCGCGGTTATCTTAAATAACCTTGGCATTGTTTTAGGCTATCTTGGTAGCCTCAAACTTAAACCTGCTAGACCATATACTTTTGTATATGGTTCCGACTGGGTTTATTCACCATTTCTTTTTGAAAATGTCTTTCTCGTGTTTTACTCTGCGTGCCAAACCAGGTTTGGTTCCTTTGTTCACTGTCCTTTCGCTTGCGTCTACACAGAAGCCCTTCTTAGGGGTCTGAAAGTCTGGCTAAGCAGGATGTGATGGAGGGGTTTTAGGACCCCTGCCATGGGTTCCCTTGGTAACCCAAGTCACACTCCTCTTTGATTGGCTAGGTGACTGCCCCGCCATGACAGTCACCCTGCTGTGTGATTGACAGCCAGGCTGTGTGAATGGGGGAAAACTGCATAAAAAGCAGGTCTCTGGGACTGGAAAGGCAGAGTCGCCACTGGAACGAAAGAACGGACAAGGAGCTGACAGACAAGGACCCCAACAATGACTGACCCGCCCGGTGAAGCCCTGCTGCAGGTCTGAATCTTCAGACTCCAACTAAAGAGAAGATCTACCAGGATTATTCTTCCCCTGAGTTGGTGGGACCAACCAGTTCACCCAAACTGCCAGCCAGGATTCCCTCCACTTGTCAAATATACTGTACAGTGCTACAGTGAACCGGATAGCCAGGAAGGTCAGACCCTGCTTGGGTTTTAAGGAGTGTACTTTTATTTGTAGCTTTGCTCAGCTGCTGGTTTCTTACCGGGGCAGTGCAGGACCCTCCAGTCTTTCTACTTCATGTCAGTCCGACAGTAGCTTCAGGAACCGTGAGCCTGCTGGACCTTCCTCAAACGTACACCTCCATTTAAAGGTACTGTGCAAATCCGATTGTTTGTTTCATCCAGCCGCAGTGAAGTTGTCTGAAACCTTTCGCCAATCCGAGGGCTTGTCCTTCTCTACTCTTTAAACTAACTTTTCTATTGACCAACTTCGTCCGGAACTCTTGGCAAAGACTTAACCGCGAACTACCCTGAACTGTGTGATCTTGAGCAAAAGACGTTTGACCTATTGACTTTGGCCCTATGCCTTTTTGATTTGATTCCATCACTGTATTTATTTTATTTATTTATTTCATTTGTTACACGCCCAGACCCTGAGGTTTCATGGCGAGGATACCGACAGTTTGTTAAAAGCAATTAAGCAAATACAGTTTCATTTATAGTTACAATTACAAAAGCACAGGTTAATTACAGAGAAAAGTAAACAGGCAGATTAAGGAAGTGTTTCCTCTTTCTAGATTGCCCTGCTTACCTACCTGTTGGTGCTGCTCAATTTTAGTCTAACTGTGTTTTTCCCTCCCTTTTTAAATTGCTGGAATGCCATTTTGCTCACACTTCATTTTGAGTTTAACTTGTCCAGAATCTATTGGGCGTGGTGTGGTGTATTAAGAGTGTGATTTTTGAACTGCTTTACTTTAGTGAAATGTTTTACAACTGATGTGTAAATAAATGTATATTCTTTTACTCAGAAACCTTAAGTCAGTGTTTGTTTGAAACATAGTAATTGCTGTCCTTTGTGTAACTATTGATAGTGCTCACTTGCTCTTGAGATAAGTCTGGCTGCTCAGCCATCGCTACCACTTTACTGTGTAGTACAGGCTTGTACCAAAGGTGCATTTGTACTGTCACTTGTAGTCTTAATTGTGTGTGGTGTTCCCAAAGGGTACTGCATATAATTCTGCCTAACATGCACCTGCTGGCATGCCCCAGGCCGGATCCATCCGCAAGTGGCAGATGTTTCCACGCAAACGGAAACACCAATACCTGCGGATGTCGCCATTCGAGACAGGGTGGAACCATTGGTAGCCAGTATCTCGAGGCGTACAGGCATCATTCGTGATGATGTGCAGGCTTCCAATCTGGGGCTTGCACGTCATCACATTGAGGTCTGGCATCTCCTGAACTGTCTAGCTCAGTTCCTTGTCTCTCAATGGGTGCACTAACTAGCCACCTATGCAACCCCCTCCTCGTCTTCCTTCTCTGTGCGCCAGTCATCCTCCCTGCCGCCTTCTGGCCCAGATGCCACCAGGGCCCCCTGTGTACCTGTCCCAACCCCAGTGGCCAGTCTGGTGGAGATCACATTCCTGCCAGAGTCAGAAGTCGAAGTTGGATCATCCGAGGTGGTCACCGCATGGATCTAGCCATCGACAGTATTTGTGGCAATGGAGGGAGAGCAGGCACTGGAAGCAGGGCATGTGCACGACAACCCCGGGTGTTGTCATCATCCCAGAGGCTGCCCTTAAGGAGCAGGCACTGGGATATTTGGCAGCAGCAAGCTTGGAGTTAGAGGCGACAGTACTCGATGCACTGCATCTCGGGGAGGCAGGTATTGGCCATCAGGCAGGAGGCAAACGTGGACCTCGCCCAAAGGATGTCTTCCATGTTGGAGCGTTTGGGACAGCAGATCGGGGCAGAGCGGCAGCCGGCACGGGAGACAAGACTCACCATGGCCAGGATGGAGATTTCACTGCGTCGGGCAAGGAGAGGCAGGCTGAGGTCCTCGAGGAGACTTCCAGGGAGTGGAAAACGAGCATGTTGGAGCCCGTGCAAGCCCTCAAGGTGAGAGCCGTGGCCCACCAAGGGGAATTGGACACAGTGTTCAATGATGTCCTGGCCGAGACATTGCTGGGGACCTTGGTAAGGAGAAGGACTAGCCCTCTTCCAATCTATATAGTTCTTTAGGTACATGTTTCCTTTTCATTTTATATTTTCTTTGAGTGCTTGAACTGTGCCCGGCTTTTTGTACATAGTTATTTTTGTGTGTCATTTTGTGGAGTTTTATTTCATGGTTTGGGGTGCATTTGGGACATTGGACCTCTTTCATTTGTACTTATTTCTCATTTCTTTACCTACTTTTGTGTTAACCATGCTGGAATGTTGTTTTTTTTTTCATTTGGATTTTCATTCGGGAAATCATTTATGGACATGGACATTATTTGTGACTTTTCCATCTTTTGTTTACGTACACTGGATTTTCATTTGGACATTCTTACATTTGATTTGTTTGTTCATGCACCTTTTTATTTAACAAAAATATGTATGACGTTAATACTACTTTAAATATATTTAATTTATTTTGCTCCCAGTGATGTTTGATCTTTTATTTTTTCCAAGTTTGACGCTTCCTTACTCTGTTATGTGTCCCTGCTAAGGACCATTGTTGGTGATGTGTGTGCACACTTGCTTGCATTTGTCATGTTTGACATCAATTTGCATGGGGAATATTCTGGTGTGCATGACCAGTGGATGGGTGTCAAGGTGGAGTTGGAGTGTGCACGGTGTAGTGGCATTTGATTTCACATCTGTAGTATCAATGTGTATTGTTCCTCACTGTATTTGGGAGGGTTGTGGGTAGGGTGAGTAATGGGAATATAAAATGTTTTCAATTTTGGGCCAGGATTTGCTTGATGCAGTGTAACACACATGTCATGCTTTGCCCTTCACCAGCATATCTTTGTGCTTATTTCATTGCCTCTCATGTTGTTGGCCATCTTGCTTTGCAATACCTTTTTTCAATTGGTATGGATTTACACATGGACAGCACAATGCTGTAGCATTGGTGGATAGGGCACAGTATGATTGCCATGTACTCAATCATGACTTCAGTCTTCCTCTGTGCTTGTGCTTTTGGTACTCCTCTGCCCTGATGAAGTCCTGTGTGAATCTGCTGTGGTCAGATGGCTACTCTCTGAACTTGGCAAAAGGTCCCCTCGCATGCTGCTTGTACAGCTGCTCTGGCTACCAGGCATGCCCTTTCTTTAGACTGTTTTTATGTATGCCAACAGACACCTACCGACAGTCTGCACCTCCTGACTGCACTTAGTCTTGGAATTGACACCAGCTGGGCAGATTCTATTTGTTGTCTTTTTGGGTGTGTTTGTTATGATGGCTTTCACATGTGCTGAACTGGCACCTTTGCAACCACATTTCATCAATCACCACTTGCCATGCACTGACACTGTCTCAATGTCACCTGCCCTACAAACGTTTCTTATGTCTGTCTTAACTCTCTTCCCCTCCCGGGACCCTTTGGCCCTTTGGACACTTGTGTACATGTGCATTCTGAATGACATGTCATTTGATTGTGTGTCATGTCATGTCCTTTACACATGGGAGGATCACTCATCTGTTTGAGGTTATCTGTTCTGGTGATGCGTGCTCATTGAGGCTCATGCCGTGACACGCCAGGCCAATGTCTCTTCATGTGACACAAATCGAGGGTGCTTTGCATTCTGTCACTATGTGATTATTTGTACATGTGGACTGTTGACATTACTTTGTCACATGGCATGCAGGGCCTCACTTTGACATACACTTTTGTGATGTGTATATTGGGATATGGTCGCAGTCAGAAATCGCGTATGATGAGCTGGGACACTGAAGTTTGTGGGCCAGTTTATGTTTTTTTTGGTGTTTGCAGGATATTTTATGAACAGGAGGCTAAGGGTGGTGTCACTACACAGCAAGCAAGTTCCTGAACACGCCATCGATGGAGTGAATGTGTGTCACTATGTCAGCTTCCAGCATGCAGGTGATGTCCAGTCTGGAGGGGGCTGCCTGCAGGGTGGTGTGAGGGGTGATGGGGGCTGTGGGTGTCCCATGTGGCTGGAGATGCCTGCAGGGTGGTGGGACGGGTGATGGGGGTCTGCTGGGGGTGTCCCATGTGGCTGGAGCTGCTAGCAGGGTGGTGTGACAGGGGATGGGGGCTGGGGTGGGGGTGTGCCATGTGATGGGTGCTGCCTGCCTGCAGGTTGCCAACACGGGTGATGGGGGCTGGGCTGGGGTGTCCCATGTGGTGGGGGCTGCCTGCAGGTTGCTGTCACAGGTGATGGGAGCTGGGGGTGTCCCATGTGGCGGGGGCTGCCTGCAGGGTGGTGTGAGGGGTGATGGGGTGTCCCATGTGGCTGTGGCTGCCTGCAGGGTGGCGAGACGGGTGATGGGGGTGGACTGGAGGTGTCCCATGTGGCTGGGGCTGCCTGCGGGCTCGGGTGATGGGGGCTGGGGGTGTCCCATGAAGTGGGGGCTGCCTGCAGGCTGGGGGGTGGTGCTGGGGTGTGGGTGTCCTGTTAGGAAGGGTCTGCTTCCTGTGAATTTGTGCAGGTATTGCGTGTTGTTTTGGAACAAATAGGGTGTGGACAGGGTACTTGCTGAGTTTTCATGCGATTACCCCGTCCGCACCCCAGACAAATCGCATGGAAACTCAGTGTGTACCCGTCCGCATCCCAGACAGATCACGTGGAACATCAGCGCATACCCCGTCCGCACCCCAGACAAATTGCGTGGAAACTCAATACATACCCCATCCGCACCCCAGACAAATTGTATGGAAACTCAGCGCATAACCCGTCGCACCCCAGACAAATCACGTGGAAACTCAGCGTGTACCCCATCTGCATCTCAGCCAAATCACATGGAAACTCAGCACGTACCCCGTCCACAGCGAGTTTTCACACGATTTGGCTGGGCGGGGTTGTATGCTGGTCCAGGAATGGCGCGCGGGATGGCGCCATGTTTAGCATTTTACTTGCTTTTTAGTGCACCTGGGGCATGTTGGGGGCGTTACTGGTGCTGCTTGATGTTCCTTGCGCCACAGCTAGTGATGTCTCGGGAAATCCATAAATGCGTGTGCCACTCAATTGTTTCTTTGCGCCAAGGCTGGCGCGCGGTCCATCTGGGCGTGCGGCGTGCAGCGCCATTTCTGCGCTGGATTCTATAAAATGGGCCCAAATTATTGTACCCTCTAATTTTACCAATTGACTCTTGTAGTTGTGCCCTCGTACTTCTGCACCGTATAACAAGCTAGACAACATTTTAGCTCTATATAGCAGCAATACTGTCTTAAAAGAAAAGCCTCACTGTTTGCCAATAAAATGACTCAACAATCTGGTGTGCCTCAGGCAATTAGCATAAGTGTATTCCCAATGCAAGGTCCATTTTAATATATCATCAATCATAACACCCAGATATTCATAGCAAGAGACTTGTTCGATTGGTTTAGAATCAAGCCTCCAACCAAACTTTGAAACAGAGTTCTTCACCAATGTGAATGCCATGATTTTAGTGTTTGCGATGTTAATACGGAGACTATTTATGGTGGCATACTTGATCAGAGCATTTAATAAAAGTTGGAACCCTCTTGTGGTATAGTCTAGGAGTAGCATACCAGCCAACCCATTTTCAGAGCACCAACATTATTATTATTATTATTATTATTATTATTATTATTATTATTATTATTATTATTATTATTATTATTACGATTATGAAATTACAATGTCCCATTCCAATCACAACTTGGTTTTCACACCCCTGTGAAAACCCTATTTGCACAGAAGGACATCTGTTTATGTTTCCTCCAGTGGTTCAGATGATGTTCAAATGCCATATTATGTAAAGCTCTATGTGCCCTTTTTAAGTTTTATACTATCCCCTACTGTGGACGCAATCTGAGCTACTGCAAGGCAGTATTAGAACTATTTATGAAAGAAAATAATACACTTTTTTAAAAAGACTTTCTTTGAAACATGCATGCCAATTATGCTCAATGAAGAAGGATATTGGTGCTGAACAGATGTTCAATTTGAGAGGAGTCTTGGATGCATGCATTGTAGAATAACGTCCTTAGGATTTGTCTAGTGTTGGCTTCTTCTTCACCAGTAATGGGACCTGTTCCCAACTCTCATCACCATTGATAGACCAGACATGACGAAAATACTCGGATTGAATCTGAATATGAGGTCCCGACTCTGAATGTGGCACCAGTATTATCACTGTGTAACCAGTGAGAAGAACGTAGCAGGTAGCAATATATTTTGAAGATGTTGATGCACAGGTGTGTAGATCTATGTGCAATGCTGCCTTGCCATGCTTGTATGGCATGTGAGCCTAAAAGCAGGTGTCAATTGGGAGGCAGATCAGTTAGCGGTCTCTACCTTTGATTCGCTAAGATTGTTTTCGGCCTGGAGATGCAATACAATGGTAGGGGGAGGTGTGTAATCTCATATCACACGATTGCTGGAGATTTGTTTTGATGATCCATTCAAAGTTGCTCCTCTTAAATGCTCGTATTAAATGGGGAAGGGAGAATTGTCTAATTCGAGCTTTTGTGAAATGGCTGCTTTGGAGGACTTATGGCACTTTTTATTGATGTGCAAGTGTTTTGCAGATCGGTGTAAGGAATTGTTAAACCTTATTTTATCAAGAATAATATTCAGTCTTGTGGGGTGGCACTGCAGTATAATATGAATTGAAATGATGTTGATTTTATGTATAACTTCTGTGAATATGCTCAGTGGCCTTGATTCGTCGGGCAAGATAAGACTGGTCTGATTTTTTACTCAGCCCATTTGTAATTTGCTCGCATTCGTGGGGTATGTGTATTGAACATGCTGATTTTAATATTGTGATTTCATCATTCTGGCGGTGGTTTGATTTTAGAAAGATTTTTCCTTTTATATGTGTATTGCTTGTAATGTATGTGTGCTGTTAATGGAGATACTCGATTTCATAAATTGAACGTTAACTACTAGCGGAAATATCTCTTGATCAGGGCCCACTTGCACCCAATCGAATAGCACACAGAAATACTGAAGGAGATGTCCATTCAAATGACTAAATGGGACACCCCTTATGAACTACTGTTTGCCTTAAGGCTTAGCTAGGAAACCCTGATTCTAAAAAAAAACATTCCCTCATTTGCTTGGGCGTGAATCCCATGCAAGTGAGGAGTCTTTCACTATCCTTGTGCATGTTGTGTATAAGCAGTGCATGTGTATGTGCCGGCCGGCCCTGTGAAATGAAGAAATAGCACACATGTAGAATCCCCCACAGGGTTCCATCAGATCAGGTAGGGAGTAAAAGGAATTCCCCAAACCTATGTGGCACACCAATTGGAGGTAGGAACCTACTGTTTCAGACTACACTCCACTGTGGTGGCCTTGACCCCTTCACATATGGAGATTGGGTGCACCCAGCGTGCCAATCACAGCATAGATCGAGCACCACATTGGTATTGGTATTAAGCAGCTGTCTGTGAAATATATTATGCCACCCCGAGCTTTTCTGCTACTCTCAGTGCCTGCTTTGTACTGTGTAATGGGGCACGCTACCACAAAAGTGTGCTTGGTAGAATAAGTGTGCCCTGGTCCTCTGCACATGTTATCCCTAGATGCTCTTCTACGAAACCTTTCACACTTTGTAACAAACTGATATTGTGGTTGTTTTTCAGCATATTCACTTGATTACATAAGAATGCTCAATTATTATTGCACTACAAATGGAGAGAACACCAAAGACATTGCATTTTAAAATAGTTTTGGATTGCTATTATAGTGTATGTACATTTGATTATGTGTCCGTGGTGATTTCATACTACTTGATCAGTGGAAGGACATGTTTCTGTTTGATAGCTTTCTTATAGCAGTTAATTTCATCCTGTGCATTTATCTGATTATATTGAATGGCCTTCCCGAATCAAATCCGACCTTTGCACTGATTGTCGATTTAATCTTGATCTCTTTTTCTTAGATAACACTATATGCCCGAAGGAGTCCACTCATTTCTTTCTTTTCTCTACTTTGAATTACTTAGATACATTCAACGGTGTTCAACTGAACGATCTGACAATAGGTGATACGCTGAACAAACTTTTGATTTATTATGAATTATGGAACAAGTTGAACATTATTTTTAATTTAACATGTCCGTTTCTTAGATTTAGATGTTGCATTCTTAAACATAGTATTCCCTTGTGTTTTGTTGCAAAGAACAAATGCAGGTTTAAATATTTTTTAAAGGATGACTATGGGCCTCATTACACGGTAGGCGGTAGGGATTTAATGTTAACGGTAATGGAATACCGGTAATGTTAAATCCCCATGCCAATTACGACCCTGCTCACCGCTATTAGCGGCACCGCTAAGTACGGTGCCACTAATAGCGGCCAGTCCGCATGCGCGCGATCGTCCATCCCATAAATAATGCCATGCCGCTAATAGCACACCATCACAAGCCAAGCGGACATGCCAATAGCGGCATGGTAAAGCCCCCAAAATCCCTTACCGCCATGGCGCTAATACCGGCATCGCGAACCACCCGTAAGAGAACGGAGCAGTGTTCCCACCTGCCACAGGTGGACACAATCAGCACAGGTGGAGGCAATGGACACTGTGGCAGCACAAAAGGAGCACACCACACCCCTTCACACACCCCTTCCCACACCAAGATGGTCCCAATCATAGCAGCATTACATGGGCTGGAGGACATGATTGCAGTGCAGCAGCAACAACAACAGGCAGCACAGAGGAGACGCAGGAGGAGCAGGAGGAGGAGGGCAAGACAGGCACAGCAAGCACCACCACAGCACCTAGTCATACCACAGAGGCAGCCACCAATCCCCAGGATCAGAGCCAGTCCATTTAACCTAACCCCTGAGCAGATACACACCCTGTACCGTCTGGACCGGGATACCATCACCAGCATCGTGGACATAATACATGATGACATTGTGAGCCTCATAGACATCAGAACTGCCATCCCCCCTCTACTAAAGGTGATGACCATGCTCCACTTCCTGGCCACAGGCACGTAACAGCATACAGTGGGGCACATGCATGGCATCTCACAACCAGTATTCTCACGCACGCTGAACCAGGTACTCGATGCCCTCTTGAGGCATGCATCTGAACACATATTCATGCCACGAACTGCCCAGGAGATTGCAAACACCAAAGTTGGCTTCTATTCACTGGCAGGCATCCCAAGTTGCATTGGGGCCATCGACTGTACCCATGTGTAATTGGTGGTCCCACATCACAATGAAGTTGTCTACCGAAACAGGAAGCAATTCCACTCCATCAATGTCCAAATGGTATGTGATGCAAACAAGATAATCACACATTGTTGTGCCCGATTTCCTGGATCAACCCATGATTCCATGGTCCTGCGGAACTCAACCATCCCACGCTACATGGAGCGACAAGCCGGACAACGTTCGTGGCTACTTGGTGAGTAGCAGGGCAAGCACATGACAGTGTGATTGGGGGGGATAAATACTCCAACTGGATGTGATTGGGAGGATACATACTCCGATTGGGGGGGAGATACATACTCAAACTGGGTGTGATTGGGGGGATACATACTCCAACTGGGTGTTATTGGGGGGGAGATACATACTCCAACTGGGTGTGATGGGGGGGATACATACTCCAACTGGAGTGATTGGTGGGGGGGAGATATACTCCAACTGGGTGTGTTTGGGGGGGAGATACATACTCCAACTGGGTGTGATGGGGGGAGATACATACTCCAACTGGGTGTGATTGGGGGGTGGGAGATAGATACTCCAACTGGGTGTAATTGGAGGGGGAGATACATACTCCAACTGGGTGTGATTGGGGGGGAGAGATACATACTCCAACTGGGTGTGATTGGGGGGGCATACATACTCCAACTGGGTGTGATTGGGGGGGGAGATACATACTCCAACTGAGTGTAGCTTGTCGTCCGTAGGACAAATGCACATACACATGTACGCCAATGTCCATCTGGGAGAGCCGCAATCTACCTGAGATGAACATGCAAGTATAAGCTACACAACATAGCAAAAAATGTAGGTCTACAAACATCAAACATCCATCCACATCCACATTGCACAACATTCAACACCACAAAATACACAAGTCTCCTACATGCCGTCGAAACAGTCATACAGAATCAGCGCTGCACAACCACATTAATGCAACGTGCCCTTGAGTGCATGCAAAGGGATCACCCCTACCCATAGCATTGTACCACGCACCTATAGCACCACTGAAGTGATGCCTCTCAGCATGGCAACATAAATGTTTGAATGGCAGTACACTAGCAGTGTGGTACCAATTCTGCCTGGGCCCAGGGACACGTAAGATCGGGCCTCACCCAGGACATATCAATTACTTTAGGAGGCATCAATGGGGCATGTTCACTTGCAGGGTCGAGCTCAACTTTGCACATTGCAGTCACACAGATTGTCTGCATGCATGCTGTTAATTGTGGACTTCAATCACAATACAAAGTCATTTTGTGTGATATGAACAGGCCGCTCAGTAACCAGACCCCATTCGTCCCCCCATAAAGGTGATGCCGGCTATCCCCTGAAGAGGTGGCTGCTTACCCCTGTACGGAACCCACAGAACAGGCACGAAGAGGACTACAATCGTGCACATACCCGTACCTGCGTCGTGATCGAGCAGACTTTTGGCCTTTTGAAAACACGGTTTAGGTGCATTAGCAGGTCTGGTGGCGCTCTCCTGTATGGCCATGAGAAAGTGGCCAAGATCACCATGGCATGTGTCATGCTGCACAACATGTGTATCAGACGGAATGTGCCACTGCCCCCTGACGTAGAAATGGAAGCACCTGATGAGGATGATGATGATGGTGATGAGGACGGAGTTGACAGGAATGCAGGTCATGCAAGATGAGATGGCCAGGAGGGACATGCTGTGAGACAGCATCTGATCAACCAAATATTCTGAGTTACATTTTTTCTTTTTGTAGGAATGGATATTGGTAGTAATGCACTGTTGTCTGTTTGGAAGCGCACAATGGACCCTGTCGCCAATAAAGTACACATACACAATGAAGAAGTCCAAGCCTGTGTATGGATCAAACACCAGTGTATTAAGAAATGTAAAGATGTAAGAGTGCATGTCCCCAAATATCCCACCACCCTTTCCCCTCCCCCCACAACAGCCTAAAAACACCCTTCCCCCTACCCCCCACAGCAGCCCAAAAACACACTCCCCCCACCCCCCACAACAGCCCAAAAACACCCTTCACCCCACCCCCCACAACAGCCCAAAAACACCCTTCCCCCAACACCCACAACAGCCCAAAAACAATCTTCCCCCCACCCCCCACAACAGTTCCTTATGTGTCTAGCAAAATGTTGTCGTCCTGCTATACACGTGGAAGCTTGACCATGCATTCCCTATTTGCCATTGCCACCACCAGCATTAGGAGGCTGGCTAGACGTGCACCTAGTGGTGCGTGAGGAGCGGCGGAGGGGGCTTGTCTGCCTCCAAGTGGCGGATGAGGAAGTGGTTGACTGTCCTGGTGGTGGTGGTGGTGGTGGGAACTGGCAGTCCATTGCGTCCGCTATCCGTGTGAGGACCTCCCTAAATTGCACAATCTCCCCACACAGCCTGTTTGTACAGGCCTCCATCGCCTCCCTGGAGTGCCTGGCTGTCTCGGTAATCTCCGTCCTGAGACGGGTAGCCTCCTCCACATGCTGCCCAACCAGCACAGTTATGTCTTTTTGGTGCTGGCTGATGCTGGCCAAGTCGAGGGCACTGTTGCGTTCTGGTGGTGTGGCTGCTGCGCCTTCTGATGCAACCAGGACAACAGGTGAAGCCACTGGTGGGCTACTGAAACCTCCCATGTTGTCCTCGCCAGGGACACTGGACCCAGGTGTCTGCTGTGGTGATGCCTCAGGGGTTCCAGGGGGGGTTGGGGTGTGCATCTCCATGTGGAAATCTGTTGTATCCTCTACATCTGAGAGTGGTGCAGTGGTTGCCGCCTCTCCTGTGGAACTAGTTGCAGCTGAGGGTGGGCCCTCCGTGGCTGGGATCTGTGGTGGTGGGTTCACCTCAGCAGGTGGGGCAGTTGTTGGTGGTGTGGACAGTTGCATCTTGGCAGTGGCGCTCCACGGATGTTTGCCACTCTGCATGTGGACTCTTCTACCTTTGCCCCTTGATGTTGTGGGGGTGTCCTCTGTGTCCTGTGCCCTTGATTTTTTTACTCGCAGGGGGTGCCTGAGATGCAATGCCAGTATCCTCACTATCTGTATGTGAGCCTGTCGGGGACAACGAGGGGGATGGTATTGGTTACGGTTCTATGTACTTAATGCAGTATACATTAATAATGCAGTTGTGGGCATTTGGACTTCATTGGTAAGGATGCAGGCGATGTGCCAGTTCAGTGGCTCATCCATGCATGGTTGTGTGTGGCACTTGTCTCTGGTGATGTGTATATATGTGTGTGTTTGGGTTTGGGTTTGACACTGACATGGCCAGGGTTGTATGCATGTGTGGATGTTTGGGCATCCATGAGGTGATTCTGGGCTCACATTTGGGGGGACCTGAAGATTCACAGTGCATAATTCATGTGTACACTCACCTCCATCTGAAGTGGTTGCCACGCCATGCTCCATTGTCCTGACTCCCTCTATTGATTCCACTCCAATGAGGATGGCGCAGGTCTCTTCCCACTCCTTTAATTTAATGGGCGAATCAGATCCACCTGCTGTGGCAATGTTGTGGTTTGCAGACAGGATGCTTCTGACCCGGAGGCGGAGATCATCCCACCGCTTTCTGCACTCACGCACATTGCGGGTGGTGGTGCCCACAGCACTCACTTTCAAGGCAACCTCTGCCCAGATTGCCTTCTTTCGTATGAGGGTCTCCCGACGCATGTCGCTCGCAAAGACCACAGCGGCATTAGCAGCAAGGGTCTGTGTGAGCATTATTAGCTCCTCTGTGGTAAACTTTTCCTTGCGCTGCTGGCCCGTGTTTTTTTTAACAGCCATAAGCATGTCGAGGGTGTCCCTGTGGATTTCCAATTGCAAGCAACTCAAAACAGGTCCGGGGGGCAGAGGATGGCAATGGATTGTGTTTTTAAAGATGGCCGCCGTGCTCCTTCCCATTTCTGTGCGATGACGCTATTTCCGGTTCCGCAATTCGCTATTTGCATGCAGCGTGAGGGCATAGGTGCTATCTCCACTTTCGTTGAAACCGGTAAGGGACTTTTTGGGGACTTTAGTGGCATGGCGGTAGGGTCATTACCGGCATGGCGCTATGCTCGTGTCCGCGTACTCGTAATGGTACGCTATTACCGCCCTCTTGCAAGCGCGGACACGTTAATAGCGCCATGCCGGTAATTTGCGATTTTTACCGCACAACGTGTAATGAGGCCCTATATGTGTTAGGTGATGCTTGACTGACGAGGTTTACAGTGTTGTTTAAAAAGTAAGGTACATGCAGTAGGTTTATTAAATGTGAACCTCACATTCTCAAACTGTTGCAATGATGAACATCTGTGTTATTTTAGGTATCCAAAACCACATACACATTTAGCTTTATGCAACAAAATAGGTGTGGCTCCAGTGCACCTGCATTTACAACACATTACCTACACAGTGGCACAGATGGCTCTGCTCAAGACTGCCAGTCTGCCGTGAAACAAAATTATTACAACCAATGAAAATAGAACCATACACGAGTAAGAGGTTTTTGCCCAGTATAGTTCCACATAACTGATGGCAAAAAAAGAAACATAGAAGACACATTGTCTTCAACATTTCCCGTTGAGGCCGTTTTTGGTCTGTGGCTGTTTTGGGGGATTGGGTGGTTACGTGGGATGTGTTGCATGGGGCTTGTTCTGCTGAGGTTGCTTCCCAGGTTGCTTCCTAGTATGGTTCTCTACACTGGGGTGATGAGCTCATCGGTACATGTTCATTTTGGTGTTCTTCCCTGTCCTCCATTTCTTGTTGTGGTGGACTTGGCTAACTCCCTTGGGTCATGGCTATCTCCTACTCCAATGGAGTGGCGGGTTGTGGATGCCCTTTTCCTGTACCACCTTCTCCCGTCACTGGTGTAGACATGGTTCCTTCCTTTCCATGTGACCTCTATGGCCTTAGTGTATTTTGAGAACGTTGGAGTGTCTTTGTGGGGCAGGCGTATCTTCACTGAGGTCCCCTTCGTTGACCTCAGTGTGATGTGTTGCTCTGTGTCTGTTGCCCTGAGATTTCATGATCTCCTTGCTCTTTTGTAATCTGAACATGATGTTGCTTATATCGATGTTGTCGCCCTCTCTGACTTTGTGTAGCTACAGCGGTAACAGTGCGGATGCGGCCCTTCTCCTTCTCAACATTTGATTTGTAGATACTCCTGTGATGACATTTGGCGTCAAGCGATGCGCTGCCACAGCCGCCTTGATGATTTTGCAGGTATCCATTCCTGATGCGCATGCCAATTGTAAGGCTCCTTTAATGAATCGGTTTGGCCTTTCCACTAGCCCATTGGCCTGTGGGTGCTACAGGGTTGCTCTCAATTGCTGGATATTGTGCTTTTTGAGAAAGCTTTCCATCTCTCTGGAAACTGATTGCACTCCATTGTCCATCACAATCTCCTTGGGGTTTCTTTCTCTTTGAAAGACAAAGCTGAGTAGTTCTATGACTGTGCCCGTGGTGCTGGCCAGCACAAACTCAACTTCGACCCACTTGGAAAAATATTCTACCATGACTACCCCGTACTTGCTGTCGTTTGACATGTCGTCCAACGGGCCAATCAAATCCAGCACTATTTTATACCAAACGCTGGGTGGGATTTCTGTGGGTATCATGGGTGCTTGCCTCACTTTTAGCCGTAGGTCGCTGTTTGCGCATTCATGGCATCTTTTGATCATTGCCCTTACTTCTTGGTCCATTCCAGGCCACCAGTATACTTTGCGCACTCTGCGTCGTGTTATATTGCTGCCTAGATGACCTGCATGCCCTCTACACTATATATCTTTGCGGATGCTTCTTGGAGGAATTACTTGGCCTCAACTCATTACTAGACCATCCATTTCTGTGATCTCTTTGCTGACTTTCCAATACACTCGCAGACCTTCTGGGATTGCTGTCTCATTTGGCCAACCTTTGCGGGTCCATTCTGCTACCCGGCCCAGGGCGTCATCATGTATTTCCTCCTGCCAACGAGAATCGCTCATCTCCATGAAGACATTTGTTTCTTAGATTTCCTATGGGTGCCACAATACATTAGTCTTCCAGGAATGTGGTGCCCAGGTACTTTTTTCGAGTAGCCTGGACATGCAGTCCGCTTGGGCGTTCTTCCAGCTTGCAATGTGGGTAATCTCGTCTGTGTACTCTTGAAGTTTGGCAGCAATTCTTGCTAGGCGTGGTGTCACCGTTTTAGTGCCTCCAGTGCTCAACATGTGCACCAGGGGTTTGTGGTCAGTGACTAGGAGGAATTTGGTTCCCCAAATGTACGACCTGATATACTCCACGGCCCAGGCGCATGCCAATATGTCCTCGACAGTGGAGTATTTTTTCCCTGAGGTGGACAGTGCTTTTGACGTGAAGGCAACGTTTTCCTTGTCTCACTTTTTTTTGGTTGTGGGTGGCGCCCAAGCCGTATTCACTGGCGTCTGTCGTTATGTAAGTTTCCCATTCAGGATTTAACGGTTTGAGACACAGTGCATGCATGATTTTCTTCTTGATTTCGGCAAATGCCTTGACTTGTAGTGATTCCCACTTGTATTAAGCACCTTTCTTCAGGAGCTCTCTTAAGGGAGATGTGATTTTGGGAAATCTTGGAATGAATCTCACGTAATACTCTGAGAGACTCAGGAACAAACAGAGCTCGTCTTTTGAGGTTGGGGCTGCGGCATCTTTGGAGTAGGTTTTTCTTAGGACTCACTCCTTCCTTTAGGATGTGGTAATACAGGTATTCTACTTTACAAGCTCCAATTATGCACTTCTCATGATGCAGGTGGACTCCTGCGCTCTGTAGTTTGCCAAGTACTTCTCCTAGCAATCTCTCATGGGTTTCTCTGTCTTTGGCATACACAAGGATGTCATCTTGGAAGTACGACATGTTGTCGATGCCATGCAGCTGTGAGTTCATTATTCTTTGAAATGCTGATACAGCGGATGACAGCCCTAATGGCATTCGTGTGTATTGAAACGTGCCCGAATGGCATTCGTGTGTATTGAAACGTGCCGAACTGCATGATGAATGCTGTGAGTGGGCGTCAGGCCTTGTGCAGCTCTCTCTGATGGTAGGCAAAACGCATATCAAGTTTTCAAAAGAATGTTGCTTCCTTCATCATCAGTGCAATTCTGTTGATGCTGGGCAAGGGAAAACTGTCCATCACCACCTCCAGGTTGAGGCTGCATAGATCTATGCACACTCTCAAATCGTTGGAGGATTTCTTCTTTATGAGGACCACTGCCACCAAGCTTAGCCAATTCGGATGACTCAACTGTCTCAATTGTACCTTCTTTGACCATCCTTTGAAGCTGGGATTCGAATGCTAACCTTGCTGTCACTGGAACAAGCCTGACCTTGTGCTTGGCAGGTACTGCATTGGGTTTTGGGCAGATTTTGTGCATGTAATTTTTTATTTTCCCGGGTGTTCCGGAGAACAGAATGGGAAATGCATTTCTCAGATCAGACGCTCCTCCTGTTTAGACCAGCAGCACTTGTTTGGCCGTGCTGGGGTCTAACCGGATGCTGAGTTTATGCTGGTCATCCCATCCAAGTACTGCAGGACCCTCGGTCGGGAAGTAGACTTTTGTTGTGGTGCACCTATCTTCGAATTCGAGTTTGGCTTTGATGTAGCCCAATAGGTCCACTGTGGCTCGCCTGAAGACTCTGGGTCATTGCTTGGTACTTCTAATTTCGACCAAGTCATGTCCAATCATGTTTTTGTATGGCTGCAAGGGGAGGATGGTCAGGTCAGACCCTGAATCAGCCATGACGCGTGTTTCCTTACCATCCACTCTCACCACGCAATGGGGTTTCTCCCTTCTTGCTCGAGATGAGATAACCATGATTACCATTGGCTTATGATCAGGTTCTTCACTTGTTCCTCTGTCCCCGTCAATATGGGTGACCTTCTTTGCCCGCCACATGCAGGCTATGGCAACGCAACCAAATCATCTGCACTTGGAGCACTCTTTGTTCCATGTGGGACAACCTCGATTGTTCGCCAGGTGCTTAGTGCTGGCACATCTGTAACACTTAGGAGGATCTCGCCACTTTGGTCCTTTCTCTACAGCAGCTTCTCGTGGCTGTCTGTCTCTATGCCTCTTCCATTGCACAGCCGCCATTTCAGGTGCAGGCAATGGTCCACTTACTTCCCTGCGTCTGCTCAATGTCTCCTCTTCGGCCCTTGCTATTTGAATGGCCTTATCTAGGTCCAGTTCTTTCTCTTGGATGAACTCGTCCTGGACATCGTGGGAATTGGTGTGGACCATGAACATGTCACAAATGACTTGCTCTGCGTTGTCCCTGAATCTGCACAAAGCTGCCAGTTCTTTCATCCTGGTGATGTAATCATCGACAGGTTTGTTACTTTCTTGTTTCCTTGTGTAAAACTTGGGTTTGTGGAGGACCACATTTTGTTTGTTGGAAAACCTCTTAACTATGCAGTGAACTGCTTCTTGGTAGAAATCATCACCTTCGTCTACGCTGGGCACAGCCTTCAAGCCTCCGAAAAGGCACTTTCCTTCGACCCACATGGCGTTGAATAGCACAGCCTTCTGTCTGGCCGGGGAATAGCCTGTTCCTCCCAATGCCTCCAGATACGTGGAAAAAGTGGCTCCCATTGCTGCCAAAGGATTTCAGGCATGGCTGGGGATTGGAGGGAAGTGGGAGGTGGTGTGGCACCCTGCATGGTTGCTGCACTGGTGGTTTCTGGTCCTCGTCGCTAATTATGTGGTGGTCCTCAATGAATACAGGACACTTGCGTGATAGAAAGAGTTGTTTAGTCTGACACCTAGCACAAACAGGGCAAGGGAGGTTAATGTCCAGGAAGAGGGTGGGGCAGTACTCACAGTTCAGTTCCTTTGCCCCATGCATTGATTTCACTGCATAGGATGGATGGTGAGGCATTAATATCCCATGCCAGCTGGAGCTCTCAAGAGGCTGCCTTCAGCCATGGTATTATGCTCAGCTGTGGCAGGGATCTCAGATGAGACAGTCTTGTGTGGGAAGGCTGTATTCCACCAGTCAGGTAGGGGCGCTGAGGCCCACTGTATCCCTGGTGCTTCACTCCAATTCTGTCAGTTTTTCAGTGTCTTTTGCACTTCACACATGACCTCTAACAAATTCCGACGAGATCTCGATATTCTTTTAACCCATTCCTCATATAACATGTAGTTGCACTAACCTACCTCAACGCCTGGTGGCAGTGGTTTCTTTTTTTAATACCTAGTGACATGTATTTCAGGCTGATACCTCAGCTGCAGTGCTGCACACAAGCGTGACCATTTTCCCAAAATGACCCCTGTCTTCTTGTTTTGCCATTTCTTATTAGTTTGTTTCTTCTAGGCTTGTACTCCATTGCTTGCATCAGGTTTGAGCCCTTTGTGTAGTTTACCTGTGGGGTGCTTAGGCCCTGAATCCAGTCCAGGCTCCAGAGTGTCTGAAAGGCAGAAAGTGAGGCAGGGTCCCAAAAAGTCCCTGTCCTTTGTCTCTAGGTGTGTCTGAGTGAAACCATTTCCTATTGGCCGGCTGTCTGTCCTGAAAGCACAGTCACCCTGCTGTGTGAATGACAGCCCAGGGCTGTGAATGAATGGGAACTTGCATAAAAAGCAAGGTTTTTGGGTTTAAGAGCAGAGTTGACCAATGGAGAACAAAATCTCAAGTAGAGGATGAGAGAAGACACCAGCAGCACAAGACCAAGTGAAGCCCTGTAGCTGTGCTGACCCCATATTCGAATCAACAGGGAAGACGTGAAAAGGACGACTTCCTCCCTTAGGCTGGTGGGAACAACTAGCCTTGAGACAATATCTATTTTGGCACAAACCCCAATTTGCTGAGACGGTCCAAGGCTGCAGAAGCCCAATACCAAGGGTACCTCGACCACTTCTGAATGCATTTTCTTCCGAAGTCCAAATCCAGCCATATCTTTGTAGGCATCCAGAGGACCCTACAGAAGCAAGACATCAGCATCCAGATTCCCATCATCGAGGTTCAGGACTGAGGGATCAAGGAAATCCTAACGAGAGCTTTTCGTTCTTCATTGGCGCTGAGAAAAAGGCCCCAAAAGCACAAAGAGCCACTGAATTGATGTAAATCCAATGCTGCCGAGTCTCTCTCGTGAGTGCTGCCATAGGAGCCCACCAGACGTCCTCCCTTTCATCACCACAACCAAGGGACACGAACAAGGGGCTACTTTATTGCATTGTGAAGGCAACAAGCTGGAACATTTTCTTCATTTTCATTAGCTATAAAGCACCGATTCTAAAAAAGGCATTCCCTCGTTTGAATGGGCATGAATCCCATGCAAGTGAGGAGTGTTTCACTGTCCTTGTGCATGTTGTGTATAAGCAGTGCATGTGTATGTGCCGGCCGGCCCTGGGAAATGAAGAAAGAACATACATGTAGAGCACCCCTCACAGGGTTCCATCAGGTAGGGAGTAAAGGGAATTCCCCCAATCCTATGTGGCACACCAATTGGAGATAGGAACCTACTGTTCAGGCTGCACTCCACTGTGGTGGCCTTGACCCCTTCACACATGGAGATCGGGTGCACCCAGCGTGCCAATGACAGCATAGATCGAGCACCACATTGATATTGGTATTAATTTGCAGGCAGCTGTCTTTGAAATATATTATGCATTCCCTGAACTCTTCTACTACGCTCAGGGCCTGTGTTGTACTTTGTAATGGGACATGCTACCACAGAAGTGTGCTTGCTGCACTAAGTGTGCCCTGGTCCTGGGAAGCTCTGCAACCAGCAGTAACGAAGCAGGGTTCCCTAGCTGCTGTCTCTGCACCCTGCTTCTCTGCACATTATATCCCTAGATGCTCTTCTTTGAAACCTTCCACACTTTATAACAAATTGATGTTGTGGTTGTTTTTCAGCATATTTACTTGATTGCACAAGAATGCTCAATTATTATTGCACTACAATTGGAGAGAACACCAAAGACATTTTTTTTAAAATAGTTTTTGATTGCTCTTATAGTGTATGTACATTTGATTATGTGTCCGTTGTGATTTCATACTACTTGATCAGTGTAAGGACATGTTTCTGTTGGATAGCTTTCTTATAGCAGTTACTTTCATCCTCTGCATTTATCTGATTATATTGAATGCCCTTCCCGAATCAAATCCGACCTTTGCAATTTAATCTTGATCTCTTTTTCTTAGATAACACTATATGCCCGAAGGAGTCCATTCACTTCTTTGAATTACTCAGATACTTTCAACTGCTTCCAACGAAACTATCTAACAATAGATGATACGCTGAACAAACTTTTGATTTATTATCAATTATGGAACAAGTTGAACATTATTTTTAATTTAACATGTCAGTTTCTTAGATTTAGATGTTGCATTCTTAGACATTGTATTCCCTTGTGTTTTGTTTCAAAGAGCAAATTCAGGTTTAAATACTTCTTAAAGGATGACTATATGTGTTAAGTGATGCTTGACTCACGAGGTTTGCAGTGTTGTTCAAAAAGTAAGGTACATGCAGTGGGCTAGTAAATTTCGACCTTACATTCTCACACTGTTGCAATGATGAACATCTGTTTTATTTTACGTATCCAAAACTACATACACATTTAGCTTTATGGAACAACATATGTGTGGCTCCAGTGCACCTGCATTTAAAACACATTACCTACAAAGTGACACAGATGGCTCACCTCAAGACTGCCAGTCTGCCATGAAACTAAATTATTACCACCAATGAGAAAAAGCACCATGCATGAGTAAGAGGTTTTTGGCCAGTATAGTGCCACATAAATGATGGCAAAGAAAGGTATATAGAGGACACATGTTAATGTGGTTCCTCTGTCACTAACTATATCAACATGCGGTCTCCGACATCCATAGTACCTGTAGGCATTCCCTGTATCTATCAAATTTTTCATTGGCCAAATCAGCAACCTCAGCCACAGAACCTGGTGCTGCTGTGTCCTCCATCTATCTACAATATTGACGGCACAGATCCTTTCAAGATGCTGTTTATCATTTGAACACTAGTTGGCTCTTTGCCATTCATTGTGATAGTGAGAAAACACTCCATCGAGTGCTGGCCATGGCCGCAGGCATGCTGCCTGTGGGAGGAAAATGTGATGCAGTCAACCTTTCAAGTCCATAGGCACTTAGATGTCAGTCACTGTCTGTAGCAGCAATGGTTGTGGGGTTCAATGTCTACTTGGTTTGCCTGTGAGCTCCTAGAGACCAAGGTTCAAACGTGGTGTGAGCCTCATCAATTGGCCGAATGCCTCATAAAGTGGGATACAGCTTAATCAGATGGGTCACAGGATTCGAGCTGCCCACAGCTGTTACACTGAATGCATTTGTTAACTCCCCCTCATTTTAAAAAAAGATATGTGTTTTTATCAAAGAGATTATTTTTTTCTTATTGTGTTAGAATTGTAATGGCTTGAATAAAAAAAGGTGCTCATTCAATGGCACATTTTACACATTCTGCATTTATGTATTTATGTAAGTATTTATGATTTTTGCATTTGATTTACAGACAGAAACAACTGTGCAGTAAACATCTCGGTGAACCTCCACTCTGCTACACTATTTAAAAATGGGGGTATTGCAATGAAGCTGCTTCCCTTTGCCACCCCTAGCTGTTGATGGCTTGCACCTTCCTTTACCAGCCAGCAATGCTCTGAGGTCTTAAAAATGGGCCTCAGCAGTATTAGCGGACAGTGAAGCCCATCGAGGGGTTGGATGTATTTCTATTCGTCCCCCAGGTTTATAACCTTGGGTGCTGATAGCAAGGTATTTGTTGGAATGAATGGGTACAACCCATTTTATTCAAACATAAAGTAATCTAAGACGACCACCACGGAAATTGAAGGCAAGGCTCGATGTGGAGCACCTCTCCCCTTTCCATGATGGCCCGGAAGCTGTTGAGAGCCCCCCGGGCAGGCGTGCGCTCTACAAATCCGAATAAATAAATAAATAAATAAATAAGGAGCGACCACAGTGATGCTGCTGAAAAAGGATTTAACTAAGTGGGTTAGGGTGGGCAGATCCAGAGGGAGGAGGAGGTGAGGGGGGATGGCTGGAGGTGTTGAGGAGCTCTCAGCTTGATTGGACCATGGGCTCAGATCACAAGGTTTGGCCGTGATCCTAGCAAGCTGATTGACTGTGGCACCCACCCCAGATGATAATGAATTGTATTGCATTTTTTCTTAATTTGCTTTAGTTTATTACAAACCTTTAGCAACACATAAAACAGAACATATAAAACACAAGAAAAGGAAATTGCATGGTATTGCATTAAAACATAAGCACAACAATACATTTAAAGAAAGGCCATGTCAAAAGGAGTTGACGAGGTAGCAAGAGAATTCATCTCCTTAATATAGGAGCTGAGCGCTCTCAATGCTTCACAACAAATGCTGTGAGGATGACGTTTGGAGAAGTATAAATGAGCGTCACCCATCCCATATTTCACAATGTGCTTAGCTACTAACTGATAATGCACTCAGCTGCAAATTGATAATCACCTTTCAGTGCTATGAAACAGTATAGTGCACACTCTACATGGCCCCAGCCCTCCTGGCCACACCTTGAGAACAATTCATGCATCAGATGCTTAATTACAGCATGGATGATGTTAGGGAGAATGTTCATTTCTGTGCCAATTCCCTTTAACCTTAGAGACCCCCAGCTCTTTTGCAGGACTCAGGGCCTTTTAAATGTTACTCTTTAATGGGACCTTTTTTCACTCACTGGTGTGTTTTCATGACTATGATTTTCGATGTTCCTTACTGTCTGGTAAAACCCATAGGCATCTGCCTTTGCATGGCGACACTCAGCACCTTTTGTGCAGTGCCACTGAGAAGTCCCTTGGACTTCTCTTAATGTTTAACTACATGTTCTAGGGTGAACTACTGTTCCCAAGAATAGTAAAATTACCCCTGTCTTACTTACCTTTACTTTATTGGTCCAGCACACACCACCCTATGTGGAGTGCTGGGGGGTTACCTAGTAATTCCTTTAACGCATTCCTCATGTAACATTTTGCTACACTAACCTACATGAATGGCGTGTGGCAGTGTTTTTTTTTTTTACTACCTAGTGCCATGTATTTGCAGGCTGATACCTCAGCTGCAGTGCTGCACACAAGGGTGACCGTTTTCCCAAAATGGCGACTGTCTTCTTTTTTTTGCCATTTCATATTAGTTTGTTTCTTCTAGGTTTTTACTCTGTTGTTTGGATTAGGTTTGAGCCCTTTGTGTAGTTTGCCTTTGTGGGGCTTCAGCCCTGAATCCTGCCCAGGCTCCAGAGTGTCTGGAAAGGCAGGAAGTGAGGGAGGGTCCCAAAACCTCCCTCTCCTTTGTCTCTAGGTGTACCAGAGTGAAACCAGTTCCCAGCCATCCTGCTGTGTGATTGACAGCCCAGGGCTGTGAATGAATGGGAACTTGAAAAAAGTGAGGTTTTTGGTATTAAGAACAGAGTCAACCACTGGAGAACAGAATCTGAATCAGATGATGAGAGAAGGAACCAGCAGCACCCTTGTGGACCTAGTGAAGCCCTGCAGCTGTGCTGACACCATTTTCGAATTGACAGGGAAGACTCGCAAGGAATGACTTCCTCTCTTAAACTGGTGCTACCAACTAGCCTCGAGACAAACTCTATTTTAGTACAGCCCCCGACTTGCTGCGACTTTCCAAGGCTGCAGAAATCCAATACCCAGGATATCTCAACCACGTGTGAGTGCATTGTCTTCCGAATCCAGTCATATCTCCGTAGGCATCCAGAGGACCCTAAAGAAGCAAGACATATGTATGAAGAGTACCCTCACCAGAGTTCTGGACCGAGAGATCAAGGAAATCCTTACCAGAGCTTTTTGTTCTTCATTAGTGCTGAGAAAAGGTGCCAAAAGCACAAAGAGCTGCTGAATCAATGTAAATCCATTGCTGCCAAGTCCCTCCCTTGAGTGCTGCCACAGGAGCCCGTCAGACGTCCTCCCTTTCATCACCATGACCAAGGGCCTGGAACAAGGATCTACTGTATTGCATTGCAAAGGCAAACACCTGGAACACTTTCTTCATTTTCATTAGCTGGGAATTACCAATTATAAAAAAGGCATCGCAAAGGCAACCAGCTGGTAAAGCTTTCTTCATTTTCAAGGTTCTGTGGGGCTTGCCACAGTTTATCTTTTTGCCATTTGGGGTGTTTCTTACCTTTGGGAGTGCATTTTAGCCGAACACCAAGTTGACCTCAACTTAGCTGCATTGGCCTTACAGCTTGTGCTTTCAAAAGGTGGCTCCTCTTGAGTTGTTGTGATTTCTCTTTTGAACACTGACTATTTAAGAACATCTTTCTACGAAGAAGAGCATCAGAACTTTGACTTTGTCCATTGACTTTGGTTGTCCTGGATCCCTAAAGGTCTCCTTCTGAACCTATTGGCTTTGGCAGTGCTTGTTCCCTTACAGGTCTTAAATTTTGAACACGTTAATGCTGGGATAATTGACTGCCTGCATCCCTTTGGGAGAATCTAACTGTTCTTATAACCTATCAGTCTGTTCTGATCTAACCGTAACCTTCCCTTCCTGAAAAACTCAATATTGCAAAGGTAATAATATATAAATGCTATACTGACCTCAAATTATGTCACCTCCGGGTACTGGAACATGTGTAACATATGAATGAATTAATCACCTGCTTTATTGTTCACTTTTTAGTTGAATCATAACTTGGGATTAATGCTACAGCTAATTGCTGTTTTTTAACGAATGCTTTAAATATATTTGTGAACAACTTAATAATGTATTTATCATAACTTTAAGTGTTTAAGGGTTTAATTGGATGCTTGTATTTACTAGTTTCATTGCACAGCACTACCATTCACATTACCCCTCTTAAGATAAGCCTGGCTTCTCAGTCACACTACCAACATGTGTAGTAGAGTTCTATATTAAAAGGTCGGTCTAACACAAAGGAGAAAAGTCTTGTGTAGTCCCACACCAGTTGGACTGCACTCATTTTTACCTAACACTGGTGGCAATCGTGGGATTGGTCACAGTGGTTGCAGTGACTTCTGGTTGTACTTGTGCCCAAATAAACTGTCCACAAGGCTACCTCCACAAAAAAGAAAAGTAATCTTGTAACTGAGAATAGAGCCAGGAATGGATAATTTCAATGAGCAGTCCCTTACTGAACTTTCAATGGAACAATTGCAAGAATTATTTAGGACAACAGGACTGAGTTTAAAGAGTAGAAACAATGAGTTGATTGAAAAGTTGCTAAATCACCAAAACCCTGGGAGTAGGACTTAACCTTACTTCCAACCTTGATATGGAACTTGATGAAACTAATAGTTTAGAGCTTAGCTCCAATCTGCCAAATGGGTAACAAGGTGAGGAGGATCCTCAAGAAGTGAGAAACTCCCCTCTTTAGCCTGCCCCTATACTTCAATAAGCTCCTATCACAACCCCTGTTGGTCACAATCTAAGCCCAGAATATTTATCTCTTGTAAGAATGAGACTGGAACTAGAATTCAAGAAACTTGCAGTACAATCTGAAGACAAAGACAAAGAGATAAGGCTCAGAGAGAGGGGAATGCAGCATGAGTTTGATATGAAAAAGATGTCCATTGATTCTGCTTCCTTCACAGGGTCCTCTCAGTCTACTAGTCCCAAGAGACCCCGCTTACCAAAGGAGGCTGCAAGTATTTGTGATCTAAAGTTGATGTGTTGGATTGGTTGAGTACATTTGAATTCACTTGTGCACTTGTGGTTTGCAGAATATTAGTGGGAATTATTTAGTTGCATGGATCATGTAGGCTCCCCCAGAATGGTTGTGATGCTATTATGGAATTTAGTGCTATAGACAGAAAAGGTTATGAACTAGTCAAACAGGCACCTGTTGCTAGATTTGGAAAAGCTCCTTCTAAATACCTTAAAAGGTTTAGAGACCATAAAAAGAAAGATGGTACCCCTTGGGCTACCCGCGTTTGTGAATGCCTGAAAAATGTAAATGTTTGGGTGAAAGGATACAAGGTAAACTCCTTTGAAGGAATGGGGAATTTGTTGTTACTAGAGAATACTTTTAATGCCTGCTCTCCTGAGCTGAGACATCACCTGGCTGACTCTAAGGAACTTGATTCCAAGAGACTAACTCAAGCTGCTGACTTAAGGGTAGCCAATAGGGCCATTCATAAGGATTCTGGGGCAACTCGGAAAACGGAAGAGGGGAAAAAGCACAAGAAAGATACTAAAGAAAATTCGAATCCTCCACCACCTAAAGAGGGCCACTAAAACCATTAAGGTACATTTCATGGGAAACCATATACGGCTAGTGAAACCTCTCGGGCCAAACCAGAGGGAGGTTACCAGAAACCCCCATTTCAGAAATGCTTTGGTAAATTTGTGGTTAGTGGGTCTGGTGACCATGTCAAATGGGATCACAGATTTAAGAGTAAACCTTCAGGAGTCCACACTGTCTCCTTAGCCTTCACTCCATAGGAGGAGGCTCCAATGACAGGTGATCACTTTCACCTACCAGCTGATGACCCCATTGGAGTTCAAGCTACTGTTTCTTTAGTGTCCTCAGGTCTGTGGGAAGAACAGAATATAGATGTGTGTAACACAATTCGTGACAATACAAAAGAAAATTATAAGGACAGTGTACTTGTACATGCCCAGTAGACTCCTGCCATAAGAGACACTGGGACCAGCATTACAGTGGTTGATGAAAGCTTCTTCAAACCTGAGGATGTAGCTAAGGCACCGACAGGTCCCATTAAACTTGCTGGAGGCCCTATCCAAATGGTTCCTATTTTTCCAGCCCTCATCTAGTGCAATAACATGACTGTAAGAATTCCTTTCAGTGTGCAATCTGAAGTGCCTGGGAAAGTTCTGTTGGGTAATGATTTGAAGGCTCTTAGAGTCCAGTACCCCCAGGCCTCCCAGCAAAAACAGACAGGAGCTAACAAACTTTGCCAGAGATACAACCATAAGAGACTCTCAGTTTGAAGTCTGGGAGGAATCCAGCATCTCAAAGCAGCAGAAAGGCCATCCTTCCACTTTTAGAAAGAAAAAAGAGACCAAGGAGAAATCCAGAGACTCTGAAAAGAAAAAGGGACTCAAACCCAAACCTGCTCTGAAAACAAGGACTTCCCCGAGAAGACAGTGAAAGGTAACCCCAGTGACCCCATCCCCAACTAAGGCTGAGTCAGTGGGACATACTTCAAATGAGACAATTGAAGGAGTCAAACTCTCTTCAGATCTGACTCTGCAGCAACAGGAGGAGTGCAAAGCTCTGTTAAGTCAGTTTGCCTCCCTGTTTTCTCTGACACAAGGCTTGACCTCTTGTGGCCAACATGATATTCTCACTGGTGGCCGTCTTCCTGTAAAAAACAGGGGCTACAGAATGTCTGATCATGTCAGAACTCATATTAACGAGGAGGTTAACAAGATGCTTGACCTCAGGGTTATAGAGTCCATGAGCTAGTCCAGTTGGAGGACTTACCCACTTTCTGTCTCTTGTTGCTTATTAAGCCTCCCGACATGATGTCCTCACATTTAATTCTCTCACCCTTCGAGCCTGAGTGCTTTTACAGCGGGCCCACAGATTCATACGTGACCTTTAGCCACTACCCTGCCGTTGACTTGAAAATGACCCTTTAAGTGTCCCCTAGCTATACAATGAAATTCCATGTATTTTCTACCCCACACTAGACAGAACAGGTACTCTAGAAGTAGATATCTACTGCCCTCAGAAGCTCCCTCAAAAATAAGAGTTGTTACAGGCATTCCTCAGTTCGACTCAGAAACCCCACCTGGACGCACCTCACTTTTGTTTGTACCCACTTGTGAGTGGGTGACACAGTTAGCATAGAAATGCAGCTGGGTATCAAAAAAGTCCTGGGTGTGTTGAAATGCCCATGCAGCATTCCAATGTATCACCACTCTTCTTGGTACTGGACTACTCTACGAACATGAAGGCAAAGATCTTTTCCAAGGCCCACACCTAAAGAAGCAATCTCGACCTGCGCTTGAGAGAACCCTCCTGCCACCAAATGTGAATAGGCCTTGATGCCTCAGTGCTGTGAAAAGTCACCCACCAAACCTACTGGAGTGTTACAAAAGAACAATTTTTGATATTCAACAGATGAAGTACTGTACTTTCCAACTGCTAACCTCTCTCCCTAGTCATTTTTTTAGATCTGGAGGAATTCTTGAAAATGGACCAGCGGTAGCAGTCAAATCTTTTAGAGAACATTTGTCCCTAAAGCAAGAATGGAACTGGTTTTTGGACCTTGACGAGTCCCCTATGAAAATATTTTGGGCTTCTGAACATCGTGCTATAATGTATTGTCTGTTATAGAACAGTGAATCTTGTGATGAATAATGTTTTTATTTCTTGGGTATGTCTAGCCAAAAAGAACACTCTTATTTCATTTGTGGAATGCCTCAAAGTTCATGCAGACAACCAGTGGCCTCACTTGTCTGAAGGAAGTGTGTCCCTTTATATAGGAGTATGTTTGTTTCCTGTTCCTTTATTTGCTTTTCTAGGCTGTGAGCAAAGATGTAACGCTGGGCAAACTTACACTTGTAGGGAGGTTGGTCCTTTTTGGAGAGGTTTGAGAAGATGCTTGACGAGTTTGGAGGAGTGCTTTCTATTTGTTGTTAGTCCATTACGTAGGTTTACGCTTTTTAGTGAGTTATTGATTCAATTTTCCTATTTCAATTTGTATTGTTTCTTCAGAGTTTGTTATCGTATTGTGTTAATTTTGGTTTATAAAACAAGTTTGCCTTTGCCTGCTGTACCTTTTCTGTCCCTTTATAAAAACGTAAAAAGCCAAAATATTTTCACGCACCCCCCCCAAAACAACACTTCACATTTTGTGTTTTCATGTACTGTTTGAATGTATTGTATTGCAATAGTTGTATATTGTAGTTGTAGATTTTAGGTTGTAGATATCTTTCAGTGTAGGTTGTGGATGTATGATTTTTTTGTTTGTTCAATTGTTTGTCAACTTAGTGGAGGGGAGAGCCAGGACAAGAGTTAGACAGCAAAGAAGTAACCCACCCCACACATCCCACAGGGTAAAAGCAGCAGAACACATTTTGCCCTACCACCAGGAAAGAAATTAGGGGAGAGCAGCCTAATGTCTTCTGCATCGTGAAGGGCTGTGGAAAGTGGGGCAAGGACACATCCTCTAGTATGAACAGTGATGTGGAAATGCATGCACCTGTGTCACAGGAGAGTGTATGGGCTTGTCCACAGAAGCTAGCATCCATAAATCCGCATACATGACTTCCCCTCTAGCAGGGTTGAGGAGGAGGGTCCTTACATGTGCCAAGTTTAGAGTGCTTAAAGGCCGAAACATCTGGCACTCTGTGGTCAATTCCCCACACCCATCCAGCTGTTCCAATCAGTATATGTGACACTGACGAATGTGTCCAGTATCAGGCCACTTTTGCTGGACCCACACGCTCAAGCGACTGGGGGTACTACACAACCCTTGTCAGAATGTATATTTGGGCAGGAGTCTCTGGACCATTGTTGTTGATGCTTCGATAAATACTTTCTGTAGCTATCTTACCGATGGTTCATTTTCTGTACTGACCCCGCCTGGCTTATAGCCAATCACAAGGCTGAAAGAGCCTATGTGTCCAGGGGGAATCTAGTATTGGAAGTTCAAAGTCTGCTTCCCAGATGCCCAAGTATGATCTCATATTATGCCTAAAATATATAAAAACCAGCTTGATAAGTGTGGTGAACTGTGATGTAGGCAGACAGGGAGATGGGCCTCCTACAGATGCGCTGAAAGCAGTAGAACATTTCTTCTTTATGAAACGTCTCAGTGTATCCTAGTCTACAACACTTTGTAACATCTATGCAGAGCTTTTGACTAATATTCTAACAATGAAACCCCTCATATTGCCGGTAAGTATCTGGTCTGTTGCAAAAGCACGCATGAAGCAGCTATTGGTGACTGACATAAGGGAATGTGCATGTTGTATTTCAAATAATCAGCAATGGCACAATATAGTAAGAATAATCGTATTAAAAACAGAATTAGAATACAGACGAGACAGAACATAGGATTTAAGATGGGCATGAGTAGAATAGATATCAAGGGGAAGAGGTTTCCAATGTTTATGATCCAAGAATGTAAATGAATGAAAGTAAGATTTGGCAATTGGAGATTTGACTTGCCATTTTGGGAGGCAACACGGAAATTTCATCCATAGTCTGCTGCGACACAGCCCAAGTGCAAAGTCCAAGCCCTTAGCCACTGTGCCTCCACCTCCTTTACCATATCTCAGACATCAATTCCCCTGTGGCTTTTAAATTGAAACAAGGGCATGTACACCAGTGCCTGGCACCAATTTGCAAGAAAATACAAACAAGGCCTATATTGAGATGCTCACTCTATCTAAATCTAAACAAGAGATCATATCCATAGATAGAAATACGCATGTTGATATTGCCAGTGAGTTTGTCACTAATCTTCCCTTTGGGAAGCACTAAACGCATTCCATTTGGATGGAAACAGCTAAACCTTGCTGACAGTGATATGCTGTCAATCTAATAGGATAGAAAAACATCTAAACCTCAACTGCACCTAAACCTCAAAACAATATGTTTTACTTCCAGATATCTAAACATTGGTTAAGATGATTGTTTTACCTTGACCCACTGCTAAAGTTCAACCTGAAAATAAACAGTAAAAATAGAACATTCAGGCAGAACTCCAGAATGTATTATGCTCTCGGCTGAATATATATGCTATAAAGCAGTAATATAATTGGGCAAAAAGGTCAATTACTGTTCTTTTGCTCTTCACTCCTCTAAACTCTGGAACTCTCTCCCAACTGATATCTGTGCTGCTCTTCTCTCCACAACTTCCATTCTCCACTCAAAACTCATCATCTTCTATCACTTTCCCTTTCTCTATTTTACTTTATGCTAATTGTGTACTGTTTTGTTCTGAAACCATTCTTACAGCGCTTTGGCAAACGCGCTCTATACAAATAGCTGCTGCTCCTTTCATCCAAAATCAGATGACTATGCGACAAGCTATCATAAGGGATTCCTGGCACCTCCCGACCTATTCCTAGGTGTCATGTGAAAGCGTGTGTTCTTTCCACTCGTCTCACGGAATCAATGCTGCTAATTCCCACCAAAATCAGGTCCGTGTGAATGTTCCACGATCTTCTCTCAGGGAGTCCTGATGTCTAATGCATTCCCACCCAATGCCTGCTGCTCTTTCCTATCACATTCATTTGAGCGTGACTCCCTGACAGTCTTCCTTTAAGTACATCAGGAGTCACGTGTTTGTGTGCCTCTCAGTTGCCAAAGCTGCCCTGCTACTTAGGTATTCCCTCTCTCCAAACATTCTTCATATTTCGCTTTTGTTGTTCCCACAGCACAAATCACTGAACCCATTTTGCACCGCTGAATAAGCAAAACCAACTCGAAATGTAATTATCTGGCTGGGTCCCCAGTCAATACCTATCACTACCGTTCTCTGAAAGCTGCCTGAGATTAAAGGAGCTCCAACCACCTATAAACCTGTCAGCTCATGCGGCTGAACTTCCGACAAGCGTCTTCATTGTTTGTCTGAGGTTTCACCTATATGAATTAATGTGGGTGTTTCAAGGTTTGAATGGGCAGATTCTTAAAATCCTTGCTATCTCCATCACCACTTAGAGAAACTGAATGACAGCTTGACATTCATATCACTTTCTCCTCATGCACTTGAGCACCATGTGGTGTCTGCTCTGCATGCAAGAAGTTCCTCATATCATGAAAAAATTCAGACTTTCCCTCAGGTATTACAAAAGATACCACCTGGTAAGTATGTTGGCTGCCAGTGTCTGTCTTTTCTGGACCATTGCATCCCTGAATTTCAGATGGACCCTTAATGGTTCTAACCTGTTCAGCTCTGCATCCTCCACAGCCAGTGTGACACTTAGTTTGAACTGCACTTATCTTTAAAAAATGTATCTCTTTACCATCAATTTTTTTCTAAAAGACCTGCAAATGCTCCATCATCTCATAGGTTCCTTATCATCACCATTATCTGCCACTGCAAAATAAATATGATCTCATTTTGGGGCACCCTGGCCTCACTCACCGCAAATGCTCCTCTCCATATCAAGGCTCACAGCAATGTTATCATATTCAGCATCACCCATGGCTCGGTGTGATGATGCAAGTGCCTTCCCAAACATTTTTACCAAGCAATATGATGGTCCCTAGTGACCCAATGCCTACTGAAGAAGCAGGCCTGGTGTCCTCATCTGACTTTTCCTAGACGAATGGCATGCAGCTGAAGCTCCCACATAATTGGTGACTCCCCAGAGCTGCAGAGAATAAGAGCAAAGGCATGGCACAACACCTAAAGGACTGCCACATTTCAGAAACAATGGACTTCTAAGCTAGAATAATTTTCAACATCAGAGCTAATTAAGAGCATTTAACCTTCCAATATAATGATATGGTGTAAAGATGTATAGAGTGCTCAGTTTATCATGTCAAGACAGCAAAAAAAGCTGTACGAAAAATAGAATAGGAACAGAAACAAAATTAACTAGTAACAGGTGGCACGTGGTGTAGACACTTTTTGTTTTTTTCAGTTTGGTTTGAGACAGGGCACTGCCGCATAATTATGCAGTATTTCTCTTTCTTTTCAGCTTTTTATGACTATTTTTCTCCTGATGAAGACGTTGTCTAAAGTACACTCTACGTCGAAACCGGTTGAGCTTACTCTCCAGGGATGTGATCCACATAACATCTTCTCTTCTTAGATCCACCTTGCGATAGATTTTTTTTATTTTTTTTTAAATGTACTATTGCCTTTTGTGAAAAAATTCAAATATTAAAATAATTGGAGGAATGGTTACCCCTCCTCCCAATGTTAATCAATCCTGTCATGTTTTTTAGTATTCGTTGGTTGGTTCAATGTCACTGGTTTGAATGCTACACTATGAATGGTTGTTGTGATGGACTGAATTTTAGCCAGTTTTTATGTACACCCATGCTGCTGTGTTATGTGGTATAATAATGTAATGTTAAATAATATGTCATTAACTGATTTTTCTTAAATTTTGTGTATCATGGTGAGTAAAATTTGATACACCCTTGTGGTTAAAATATTCCTGCTCTCTGGACATTTCTTCAGATTTGCGAGCAAATGAAGTGAGCACACTGCCCAGAAGAAGTGCTATCAAGGCCCACATTTCAGAAGGCTCACAGAGGAAACATTATGAATATGTTGGTTCCTGTTAAAGTTAGCCTTGCTGTGTCCTAGAAAAACACGGTTGTACTAACCTAGGTGAGTAAATAAATAGATGTTCATCAGATGTGCCTTGCATGTGAATTACAAATACTCAAGCAAACTATGGAGGAGGCACATGTGGAGGAAACACAATGTGTTACTACATTGTTCTAAGGTTTTGGGGATAGTTTTGAATTTCCAATCAGATGTTGCACCTGGAAAAACATAAAAAGTCTAGGTGCCACTGCTATGGACCACACACTAGAGGACACCATTTCAATATTTATTGTATCAGGTGACCACACTCTGCAGAGAAAACCCTGTTTTTGAAGATTTACACGTTAATCAATTTTGTGTCATTCAGCTGCCCACCTCTACGAACAGTTACCGAATGAGTTAGATGTGGCATCCAAGTAACCCACCAATCTGTTGTCCACATACATATGGAAAGTAACTTAATATGTAGGGCAAATAAAACACAGTTCATCAAGAAAACCTCAGGTACCGTGAATATAACCTTAATATATCTTGCTTCAAAGGAGGTAATGCAATGAACTCTGTTTATCCCACCTCAAAGGACTTTGACCAAGCCAAAATCTATTCAGTGATGCAAAATGGGTAATATGGCTCAGGGGGGTGTGCTGGTCTATGATGTCAGAAGTCAGTGGTGGCTGGTGAATTGTTTAATTAGAGGGGTGTAAATATGTGCAATTAACATGGCAGAGTGACAAGGCGCAGTCCAAGAGAGCGCAGGTGGGTTTCCCCTGATAATTTGTTTTGAATAATAGGTCACAATGGTGCATTGTACTGCACATACATCCCACTTTCAGTAAAGAATTGGATAATACACCACAGTTTATACAAATATGTTTTTTCTGGCTGTGTCCATACCTTTCCATGTTGGCTGTTCCAATACATGCCAGTAATTCCATATAAAAACATACTCATGTTTTCTTTGCATATAATACCAGTAATTAAACTATAAGAAACCATGTCCATGTTGTCTCTGCCAATATACAACACTATCCCCACATAGGAACTTATTCTTATTGGCTTTGTCTTTTTGCCTTGTCCCACTAAGAAACATTTCCACACTTGCTGCACAATGTAAGCAGTCTAGACCGGTTATAACACTTATCATGTTTGATTTGCCCTTGATGCTACACTGGCTGCACAAAATGCAAGTCTAGCCATGTAATACCACTTATCATGCTTGATCTATCACAGATGGCCAATAAAAAATGTCATGCCACAGTCAAACATATCTCGACTGGCTGCACCAAAATGACAGTCTAGCTATGTAATAACACACATCTCCCTGCTTTTACAAATGCCTTTTTTTAGTGGATATCTATGATAGATGAAAACTGCAAAGATTAACCCAGAGATAGCCTCCAGGTGCTGCATGCTCTCCTGACGGTAATTTAGACATTAACCTTCTTAGTAGCAAGTAAGATTTATAAATACCAAAATAAACATAGCATAGTCATAATGAAATGATTTAGTGATGCATTAGACAGTAAAAGTGCATAATTTGGAAAACAGATTTGCATGTAATGGAGCCAATGGATTTCGGACCACTGCCCATTTGCAGGTCCGAATCTAAAACTTCTTCAAGTGCTGTTGGCTGTCCAGCTCTCGTACCACCATCTTTTTGCCTGGAAGGAAAAACAAATTGGTACAAACTGATATCAGCTCCCCATGGACTCTCTGTTAAAGGAACTCTCCCCTGCTGCAGTGATTCCCGCCTTCCATATGAGTCCATCCTCCTAACACAGGAAAGGTCTCTGATTGGAAATATTGGTGAGAATGATCAGAACCTGGTACATGGAACCATGTGTGGTGAGCAGTCAACTGGACAAGGAAGCTTGTTTTCCTGTAAAGGAGTTAGTTCTGCTACCTGCAGTGAGGCTGTACATTTCACACAGACACAAAGTACGCTACCTGGAATTTGGTCTGCCAACTCTGGTAACACACTTTCCACCTCACCTACTAAGGTTAGCTCAGATGACACTGGCCTTATTAGAGCTTTGCAACCCCTGCCTGTGTCATCTGTTACACATATGCCATCTCTTAATAGATCAGCGGTCCTATGTATATTTCACACTGTGGTTACTCTGCGAGTAATTACATCAGAGCACATTAGGATTGTCGATCAAGTAGAACTTGTTACTGAGGAAGACTTTATAGAATAGGCTATACGTGTAAGCCTGTGTGAATACCAGTGATAAAGTCTTGTGTCGACCGAGTTGGATGTACACATGAAAACCATTGGTCACGTGCAAGTGGGTTGGGCATTCGTGTTAATACAATACAAGAAGGCTCTGCTGCAACTCCTCAATGCGGTGGTGTCCCTTGTAATCAACATGTGCCTGGTAAATTAGCCCCAATGTGGAAGGTGGTTAATAAAACAGTCGATGGTGCAGTAGTCAATGCTACCGATGGCTAATGGCAATGGTTGCTGGTAGCTTTTAAACAATACTTCACATCAGTATGTCAATGATATTAGCCTTATATATTCTTGGAATACATGGGGGTTCACACACATGTTTAGTGAGGATGGGCTAGTTGTCCAATTTGAAATCTTTATGATCATAGCTCTCCAAGAAACTGATATTGCACACTTCGATGGCCGTTGTAGTGTTTAGCATCTAGCTACCAAAGGAAAAAGAGGGAGGCCGATGGGTGGATTTATGTTGAATCTCCTTGGTTAGTGACAGTTTTAAAAGAATACACTCATAATATTCAGGTAGTTAAGTTATCTTACCAACAGCATGTTATTATATTTATAAAATCCATGATCCACCGAACCGTGTGGCCATAAGAGAAAATATAAAAATAGTAACCATAATACTCAATACCGCTCGGTTCCCAGTATGGATGGTAGAAGATTTTAATGCTAAAATTGGCAAATCTCAATCTGATTCAAATACAGAGAGGTTGTTTAATTCTGCTCCTGTAAGTAACACCCATTCTAATCGGCAAGGGATACCCATGGCAAAAATCATTGATGAATATGGGCTCACAAGAATTAACAGTGTTTGCCCTGGTGATGCTGAGATGGCCATTAAACAGGTGGATAGGAGAGCGACCATGACTATTGATTACGTTTTTAACAACAGTATAGGCCTCCACCTAACAGTAGATATGGGAATTGTTCCACATAACAAGAGTGATGATTTTCCTCTATGTGTTTTTTATCTCCGCTTGAGGTGCATATTGTACCAGCTGTATATAATCAAAAGTGACAGATCCATCTTAAAGAAGCTTAAAACCGGATACATTGGCATAGTAAAAATCTAAATCTCACCAATTGTGCGGTCATACATATAGTCCCTGACTTTATTCTTCAGTGTGAGGATAGTAGCAATAGTTCAAAAGCTGAAATAATTACTCGGTTCAAAGATATGATGGCTACCATAGGCACTCATACCTGTGTCACTAGATCTTATAAATCTCCCTTAGAAAGATTTTAGGCAGGTCATGCCTTAAAGAGTGCATTGTGACAAGAAAATAACGGAGGCAAAAAAACTGCTACGCAAAGCGATAGCAAATGAACCTGGAAATAGATTGTTGGAAGAAGTTAGCCATTCTTCCCATGTACCGGAATAACACAGCAATATTGGAGGTAATCTGGGGTGAAAAAAAGTGACTTGTCAGTAAATTGTATCTCTGAATACCAGTGGATAGATCATATAAACCAAACCCTTTGCTAAAAATTCAAAAATGACGCCCTGCTTACTCTTCCATACACCACATGGTCTTGCAAAGCGACTGTGCTCGATATTGTAGTAATAATCGAGGAGCTGAATAAGTCTCGAGCAGCTTGTAGGGTATTTTGTGTAATTTGGGGCCTGGCAGTATTTTCTTACCGCCAAAAATAATGGTAATTTGGCAATGACTACTCCTTGCATTTAGATTGAGGTTGGCTTTATAGTGGTATACATTTTGTTGGTGGTATTAAGGTGAGCATAATTTCTTTGTTTTATTTGTGGCCCCAACATACACAACCCTCTTCTTTTGTTTAGACTGTTCGTGTGATCTCTAGAGGCCTCGGACCTACCTTATTCAGAAACACCACATTTTTATATAGAATGCCACCTATGGCTGTTATCACTGATTTATCTACACCAGTGAACTATGTTTCCATAAAGTATTCACACTAACATGTGGTATTATCACTAGTTTATTTACATTAGTGAGATTATATTTCCATAGGCCTCTTTTTGCTGATTCATGTACGCTCAGCAAGAACTATTGTATTATATTCCACTTAGAAATCACACAAACATACACTGAGTGGAATCACGCACACACCTATTTATAATTGCTACGTCTTACTTTTAGACAACTTATTCTTTTTGTTGTTTAATCTATATGGGAAAAATGACAAATGCACTACCTCAAAATCTTCCCCATATCACAAGTGCTATTCCAGATGCACTAAGAAAAGAGAAAGACAAAAACACACTACCCATCTGCCTTCATGTATTTTTGTGTTTTATAAACAGTTGCATTTCAGAACACCATCTTACCCTTGTTTTCTTTTACAGAAATAAACAGAAAAATGTACAGCAGCGGAACGAGATTCACTTTGCATCATCTGTAACAAAGAGAAAAAGGAAAACATGCAGCAAAAGAACAATATTCATTTTTCAACATTATAAAGTGTCAATTAAACACAAGGGGATTCCTTTTTTTTCTACTCTGCCTGCCTGCTATATATTAGGTCATTTGTACAGCCGTCACAATAATCTCCATTCACTTTGATAATTACCAGTTATCTGTAGTTCTCCCACACGTAATCTCCCTTGGCTTGTGGCCTCTAATGAATGGGCCCAGGGTTTTCTTTTTAAAGCGCACAGCGAGAACATGCAGTTCAATCTGCAGTTCTCAAGCCTGTGCCAAGTGACCAGGAACCCCCAGTCCCTGAAGGTCAACAGTGCAGCTGCAACGACTCCTCCAAGCAGCCCAGCAATGGCGACCTCACAGCAGCTCTGCAAAAGTGAACTAACTATAATTCTGTCAGAGCTCGACCAGCAAAGCTCTGTTGCTTACACAGCCTGTCTTCAGATAAACTTCCCTCCAATCATATTAACAGACAGTGTATTAGGTTGCCACCCCTGTTTCACAAACAATGGGATCTTCATACTGTAATAACTGTTTCTGTTTCTGTTTCCTGCTGCCTTTCCGTCCTTCACATTTCAGTGCAGTCCGAGAAAATCAGAGAAACATGCACGTTTAAAAATGACTCTCAGAGCACATCTCTTCTGCCTCTCTTTCCACATGGAGAACATGTTAATGAGATAGAACTAGTGTTAATATTGGTTAATTAAGTCAGTCAATTCTATAGTTTATAGTTTCTCCTGTGAATGAGGCATTTCAAGTGAGAGAAGAGAAAAAAAGAAAATCGATTATGCTTTTAAATCTGTAACCTTTCTTCATTTGCATATCCATATGTTACACTGGCAACATCTGGCTGGCTATATGTGTGCCACATTATAGCAATAATGTGATCCCATGCAGTGATGCTGCACTCCAAAATACAATAAATTATATTACAAGCTGGGCGCAATGGTTTGTGTAATAATCTACTGAAACTCTCTCCAGACATCTGGGCTCTCTGTCTTATTTAAAGAAATTGGGTTTACAGGAAAGATGCCATACGCATGGCTAATGAGCCATTTGCTCATCGTTTACAAAAAGGGAGCTTGGGATAACCCTGCCAATTAACATATGCTAGCTATGCTAGATATACCTTCTAAAATATTTGCCTGGGTATTTTTGACAGATCTAAACCGATTGATTGATTCAAACAATATTCTCCCAGTCAATCAAACTGGATTCCGGCCCAAAGCTAACACTATGCACAATGTACTTATCTTCCGCTGTAGAATATTCTCGGAAGAGGCGTTATTCTAATCTATATTGCGCATTTATAGACTTTAGCACTGCATTCAATTCTCTTCTTAGAAATAAGTTATGGAGGAAATTTAGCATATGGAGGATTCCACCAGGTCTATTAAAAATGCTTATGTTGCTGTACACAGATACCATGGTTTGTATCCGTTTAGACAGAAAGAGGAAACTTTCTGCTCCTATCCCTACTTGCTGTGGAGTAAAACAGGGCTGCATTGTGGATGCGAACCTGTTCAGTCTTTACTTAGCAGATATGCAATTCCAATTCATGAATTTGGCCACGTGTCCAGTAAAGATAGGGTCGGTATCAGTTAGCTGGCTTGCATATGCGGATGACCTGTTGTTGCTGGACCACACCACTATAGGCTTGCAAAATCTGTTAAATGCGTTGTCAGATTATTATTTTTTTTAAATGGCCTGAAAGTAAATATAGACAAAAGTAAATCCATGGTCTTTTCTGTGGGAAAAGTTGCAAAACAATATGGGTGGGCTTTTGTAAATATTCAACTTGAGCAGGTCAATGTGTATAATTATTTGTATGAGTTGGTAGATGAAAAGTTAAAATGGGATGCACATTAGTTAGCAACAAAAGAGAAATGTTCAAAATCGGTGAATGCAGTTAGTGTGTTTATTGGGAAAAATGTTGGCTACAGCAAAAAATCTTACCAATGTTTTTGTAAGGGATTGAGATTTGAGGACATAATTACTTTCATGTTCTTAAAAAGTTTGAAACCCTTATACTCAGAAAACTGCCAGGAATGCTGCATAATTTATTGATTGAACTAATCTATTTGGAATTTTAACTCAAAGGTTTTGTGATCGAGTGCATACGTAGAATGGTTATGTGTTTTGCAAATCTAAAGTCGATAGATAACAACACTATTTTAGTACCGCACATGCATGCTTATTAGAAGATTGGCCTTTCTCTAGGGGTACAATAGGTAAAAAGATCAGTCTATATAATAAATGGTCTGTAGGTTATGAATGAATGACTTTGCATGGCTACCAATACCAGTTTAAAAGATGGTTGAAAAAGACATTGGAAGTGTTAAGCCAGGAGTGCCACCTTATTGAATTGGCTGCTAAGAGCAATAGTGGCCAGTTCTGTCAATATCAGATGGCACGTATTTGCCTAAATATATAATGGCATATCCAAACCCTTACATGTTTAGAAGTTATCTTAAGTTGAAGTTTAATCACTGTGACACACTTGAGATACAAGGGGCAAGACTTGGGATACGTAATTTAGAAAGAACCTGCCGCCTATGTGGGTGCCTTATGTTGGAATCTTTAGAACATGTGTTTGTACTTTGTGATAGATTCACACTAGTTTCTAAAATCCTTCAACAATTCAGTTGATCCCAGTGATGTAACATTGATTTGGTGGCATTGTCTGCAATGAGATGATATTAATTGTATTTTATTTTTCTGGTTACATTTTATCAGAACATTTTAGAAATGTCTAACTGTATATCTTAGGTCATGTTCTATTTTGTGAATTGTGATTTTATTGATGTGATTTTATTTATTGTGTCAGTATATGATATATGGCAATTGACACTGGGTGTTTGTATGGATATGTGCTTATGTATGTATTTTATGTTGTATATACAAAGCCATAAGGCTATAAGTATATTATACATAAATTAAATAAATAAAAATAAAAAGGAATACACCCTCTCTAATATCCAAACAACCACTCACCACTTTGATGTTGGACATGTTGTCCTACTCCTTGTGTCAGTTTTGTTCAACTGTTTCCTGTGCTGCTGATGTGTTACCCAACCTCCCAACAGATAAACAAAACACAGCTTGTACGTTTATTGTGATACTGGTTGAGAAGAGACCGGCAGTCTACCTAATATCCACACCTGGCCTTAGTTGATAGGGTTGAGATGAGAATGATATAAATCTGATGTTTCTTTAATAATTTTTTGAACTATCAGTCACCATACCATAACAGAAGTATAGCTGAAATATTTGAACCTGCTCTGTGCCTCTGAACATAAGGAGCGGCAGATCAGGAGTCGGATTCAGCAGAGCACAAGTGTGCACTATGCTGTTGGTATAGAACTTTCTGAAAGTCTGTTCTGGTCCGCTCAGCAGACCACCCTTTCTGAGATGGATTACTTGCATCATGCTATTGCAGTAAAGGTTCAAATTCGCTGCTGCCGGGGAGAAGTTGTGAGATGGGTTGGAGATGACTCTAAAATTATGAGCGTAAGCAGAGAAAGTAAGGTAGTCAAAAGAGAAGAACAGAAAAGGGGGAAGAGGAAGAGTTGTCTGTTTGGCAAGGAAATAGAGAACTTCAGTCTTAGTGGAGTTAAGCATGAGCGAGTGAGACGTCATCCAGTATGTGATGTCGGAGATGTTAAGCTGGATTTCTAAACTCTGACCTTGTGGGCAGAGTTTTAGGAGGCCACCCTCAGTTTAGTGAAACAGGGGGAACCTTCTGCACAAGCCAGACCAATCTAGGTAGCTTGGCAGGCGGTCAAGACTAAGTTTCATGTGGGGTAGGAGTGACCGGAAGTCCACGATGAGCACTCACTGCAATAAACCACAAATTACTATCATACACGTGTAAAAAATATCTATATATTAATTATCGGCCAGAACGATAGACACAGGTATCTTTGTCAATCGAAAACAGTTATTACACACAATCCTTATACTATGCAATATATATACATTACATTTCCTAATGCACTACAGTGGTAACATCTAGCCATAACCTGTAAAGGAGAGGGTTGGGTTAACACAGTTATAGCAATAGGCAATTCTTCAGAGTTTGTTCCCTAACTTTTGAGTTCAACCCTAAGAAGAGTGGAGCCTTGCTATCAACAGTACAGTTTTGCATAAAAATGCATGATCGTGCGGGTGAAGCAAAAAGCAGGTCTTCTTGGGAGGGCTATAGCAAGTCAGGAAGGGGCTTGAGGTGATGAAGAATTGGTTCCCACTATTTGAGTAGGCCCTGCCCTTGGCTGCAAAACAGTGTTCAAACCCGGGAATAGCTAGGGAGTGCAGACTAACCCAACTAAATGTGTATACCTTTTCAGGGATGTAATAATAATAATAATAATAATAATAATAATAATAATAATAATAATAATAATAATAATAATAATAATATTAATAATAATGTGTAAAAATGATTTGCTGGGGGCCACTGGTAAGTGATGCAAGTACTCACCGACCCTAAGCACAGTGCAGACCAAACTGCCAGTTTAGTCGAGGTTGCTAGTAGGTTTGAGTCTTGCAGATCATGGCGCTCCGGCTACCAGCGGCTGTGGTGGAGAACAGTTGTCCATGACAGGATAGTTGCCTTTTCTTATTTTCAACAGGAGGTATGAAGATAGTTCCAGTGCAGTGGGCTTCAGGGCACAGGAGAGCAGAACAGCAAGGGATTTAAAGCAACCATCACCACCAGCTAGGGACGCGGGAATCACAGATGCGGACAGCGTTACACACTCTCTCAATTTGGGACCAAGAGGAGATAGGCCTGCAAAATATGGCAGGAGAATGCACGGGACCACAAGCAAGCGATGTTCCAAGTCGCGGGTTTGCACTTGAGACAGCGATGGTCCTGCGGGATACCCTGAGGTAGAGCTGGACATTTCACAGGATGGCCTAGAAACACTTACGAAGAGACTTGTTAGGTGGTTAAGCAGGGGGCGCCAAGCGTAGTTGTTCCTACAACTCCAAAGGGGCGAAGCGCCTTGGCAGACCTTCAAAAGCACTCTCTGCAGTTTCAAAAGTCTGTTTCTTCATGCAGGAAGATTGGCTCTTTCTGTAGTTTGGTGAGAATTCAGGGGATTGACCTGGAATTAATGCAGTGCCCCTTCTCTTATCCAAGATTAGCTTTGTGCCAAAACCGAGGACTTCCAATCGAAGATATGCTCTCTTGCAGGCATCCCAGTCATGGATCAATCAGAGCCCACTGTGATCTCAGTCATTCATACACTCCAGACATACTGGCACCAGCAGTGTGGATTGGGACCAGACAGTCCCAACCCGCTTCCTGGGCACACACACAAATGACAGACAGAAGCCTGCGAAAGAGATCGGTTTTCGCAGAGGCTGCATGCCCAAATGAGGAAAACCCGGGTTACTCGACCTGGGTGAAGGCAAGGAATAAAATGGCCATGGGACAGAACATAAGAGTCAACCATTTTCAGACCTGGCCACAAACTTGAACCAAACGTGGTAAATGTGATATGATTCAGTAAAAAGAAGTAAAACACTTTTACAAGTAACTGCTGCCACCAGTTTGTCCCAGGCACACTCGCACAATCACCAAATAATCCTTTGAGGGTGTCTTGGGCCATAAAACGAAAAGGGACCCGAGCACATGGTACTGAAAGGTACATTGTGCACTGTTAAAAAGTTACCAAGAACGGGTAACATAGTACATATATTCCCAGTACTGACAGTATAAAGGATGTGTCACTGGAAAAAAGTAAGGATAGGAAAGCCAAACAAAAGCTAAAAGTTTGGGTGGCCATAAATGGAGGGAAAATTGCACAGACGTGACATTTTTGGTCTCCAGTCATTATTTCGAAATACACAGCATCGAAAACAAAATCATTGAATACTTACCATCAAAACGCCATTCCCTTGAAAAAAATGTGATGGTTCCATCGACAAGTGTATGGGTAAGTATTGGGTTGGGGCTAGGGTTAGTTTAAGGGTTAAATTAGGGTTAGGGTTGGGACTTGGGTTAATTTAAGGGTTAAAGGGTTAAATTAGGGTTAGGGTTGGGGCTAGGGTTAGTGTTTGGGTTTGGGATAGTTTAAGGGTTAAATTAGGGTTATGGTTAGGGTTAGGGTTAGGGTTAGGGTTAGGGGCTGAGGTTAGGTTTGGGGCTACGGTTAGTTTAAGGGTTAAATTAGAGTGAGGGATGGGCCTTGGGTTAGTTTAAGGGTTATATTAGAGTTAGGGTTAGGGTTAGGCCGGGGATAGGGTTAGGGTTGGGGCTTGGGTTAGATTAAGGGTTAAATTAAGGTTAAGGTTGGGGCTAGGGTTAGGGTTTGGGGGTGTGGGGATTGGAGGGGAGGGGCAATCCCACCACATATACATACAAAAAAGAAAACGTTACAAGGGGATGGCCGGTGCTGAAATGTCACCATGTAACATTTTAAAGTTAGGAAAAATGCATGGAAATGCTACTTTTTACATTTAAAAATGCATTTTCATTGAAACAAGTCCATGAATAGTGTTGATGGACTGGTTTAGATGGAATTACACTTTTACATGTAAAATATAGGTTTTCGATGATTTGGCATTCGACTATTTGTAGTCAATGCTTTTGCAAGTCAACCCTTTATTTTGATTGATTGATTGATTTATTTATTTATCTATTTATTTATAGAGCGCTTTACACTAAGGCGCTGCGAGGGAATCACAATAAACCGACGTTTTTCCTAACAGGAGAGACTGTTTGAAATGTTTGACATCTTGTTGAATAAGGAGGATAAAGAGAAGACGATCTAAGTGTAATCAGCAAAGAGTTGATAGGATAAATCATAAGAGGAGATCAGGCGTCCAAGAGCTGAAGTAAAGAGACAGAAGCGAAGTTGACCAAGGGCAGACCCTTGGGGAACTCCAAGAGTAAATGGGGTTAGTGGAGAGGTAAGGCTATTCCAGAATACCTGTAAGTGCCTTGGGCAATGTCTGAAGCAAACCAAGCAAGGACATTATATCTTATGTCAAGGAGAGATAATGTAGGGAGAAGGTCATAATGATTGACACTACAAAGATGTTGCCTGTTTTGCTTGATTCTTCTACCCTGCTCCCCCACCCTCCTGCCTACCTCTGCAGGAGTCTGTTCCAATGCATTCTGGTTTCACCATCACCATCTTGAGTCAAATTCTGGATTTGCTTGTATGGACTTCATTGATTCACAGTGCGTCACCCTTTCTCAACTCTTATGCTGGACTTCCTTTGCATCATGTACTCATGGTGGTCCTGAATCATGCTCTTCCCATTTTCATCTTGTATCCTGGCTTGCAACATTATGTGTTAGTACCGACTTCTGCAATTGTATTTGCTCCCCCCATCATGCTTCTCCACTATTTTCACTGCTTACTCTCTGTTCTCTCCTCCTCTCCCTTTTCCTATCTCCTCCCCTCCTCTCCTTACTTTCTTCTATGCAATTACTCTATCAGAATTTTGTTAGCAACCTTGTCTGTCTCCTCCCCCCTCTACTTACTTGTATTTTTTCTCGACACACCCCCTCCAGCAGTATCTGAAATGCCATCAGGCCTAGTACGATAGTCGCTTGTTTTGTTCCTCCCCTCCCTTTCTGCACCCCTCTCCCTCACCTTTTGTTTTTCTCTGGCTCTACCAGAAATGTTGTCTGGCCTAGTACGGTAATTGCCTGTCTTAGCTCTTGCACTATTAGAAATGTTGTCAGGCCGAGTATGATAGTTAATTTCACATGTTTACTGTTCATGGCCTGTAAGAATGTCATTGCATTTTCCCTTGTTCCCTCCCTTGCATTGAAGCGCTTTGAAACACATTGGGGGTAATTCATGGAAAAAATGTGTGCCGAAATCAGTGGCGCAAGCGTAAAAAAGCCAGCGCACGCGTATGAATCACATGTGTGCGATTCATGGAAGGACATGCGCGTGTATTTTCCGGGATGTGCACCAGATCCATGCGTGGCACACACCGGCGCACGTGTCATTTCCACATCCCGAACGCCGTGCGCGATGCGCACAGCGAAAGCACACAACATCAGCACACACATCAAGAAGGGGGCGTAACAAGGGGCGGAACACACGGAATGGGGAACAACGCGTGAAAATAAGGGCGTAACAGGAGAAGTACCTCTGGGAAGTACACAGAATGCCCACATGCACGTAAACTACACATATTCATGGAATCGAATAGGGAAAACATGCAAACGTCAAAACACACGCACAATTACGTCCGTCACACGAAAGCAGGCGGAAACGCCCTCACGCCGCATAAAAGTGCACGCAAACAACAAACAAGCATATGCAGCTACGATGAATATCCCGTTCCTCACAGCAGTGATCGTGGAACACCGCAGGAGGAGGAGAATACCCAGGCCCTGCAATTTTTTGCCCAGGACCAGCCTTTTTGGGATGCCTGATGACCAGGTCTATGGTAGGTATAGGTTTCCACCTCATATCATCCTAGAGCTGGTCAGGGAGTGGGAGGATGACCTCATATCACCCACCCTGTGCTCCCAAGCATTGAGCCACTTGGAGAAGGTGCTCAATGTACTGCATTTTTTGACCACTGGATAATTTCAGCGGACAACTGCCATAGTGGGGGGGGGTCTCACAGGCCACACAGTCATGCTTCCTACACCAGGTGTTGGCAATCATCACTGTGCGCCCCTCAGTCCGCAGGCACATCTTCATGCCCAGAACACCCACAGAAAGGCAGGCCGTGGTCCAGGACTTCTACAGGGTGGCACACTTCCCCAAAGTGCTCGGTGCCATAGATTGCACCCATGTGGCCCTACATCCACCTAGGGCCACAGATCACATCTATCGAAACCGCAAGCACTGGCATTCCATCAATGTGCAGGTGGTATGCGATGCCAAGGGGATCATCACCTCTGTATATGCAAACTTCCCTGGGTCCACCCATGATAGTTTCATATTCAGAACGTCCACCCTGAGGCTGGACCTGGAAGTTGGGAAGCATGGCAACACATTGCTCCTAGGTGAGTACAAATGCCTGTGCACATGCATACATGTCACACACAGACAAATACAAAATCCCAACTAATGACATCTATTATCACCTTACCAGGGGACAGTGCCTACCCTCTGAGCACCTACATGATGACACCCATACAGAACCCCACCACACCACCCCAGGTAAGATACAACGCAGCCCATATTGCAACTAGGGCCATAGTGGAGCGCACATTCGGAGAGCTCAAGTCACGCTTTCGATCCCTTGACCGCTCTGGTGGCTAGCTACTATATGCACCCCCAGTAGTGTGCATGATCATTGTGGCATTGCCGCTGCGGATGGGAGGGGAAAGGGCATGTGGGCGAGGCAGCCCGTACCCAGCTTGTGGCCACATTTTTCACCTAAACAACAACCCCTGTGGAGTGCACACAGGCCTGGCACATACCAGGTCACAATCGATGTTGACAAAGGGACAGTTATCTGTCACTACCTTACCACCCTGAGAATGTGTACACGGAAGTGCCACATTGTGTGCATCCCTAGATACTTAAACACAACCAATCCCATGCGACCAAAGGGAACACATTGAAGGCATCCCCCACCCCCTTGCTAAACAGGGCATGAAAGGACTGGCATGCCAACCAAACCCTCCCAACACTCCTCAACCCTGACTGCCACACCATACCATGGCATGCAACGTGAAAACATCCAACCATATGCACAGCACATGACACAATAGTCATGAAGTGCCATGTTTGAAATGTAAGTAGTCACAAGACAATTATACCTCACATGGAATCGGATGAAAGGAGTGACCAAAACCTCACGCCCTGAAAACGGTGCAACAAATGCATGCCACCAGTTTTTCAAGCAACAAAAGTCTGAATACCTTACACTGGACAATAGCAAATGGCCATATCAAATACCGCACACTGCACAGCACAGTGAGTGTGCATTGCATTCGTGAAAACACATCTGCATCATTTCAAAAAATGGCATACAACCAAGTATCACCCTTCCATGCATGTCCACGAATAATGACTCGGAGGTGAACATGGATTGTCGTGACACAGCATGCATGAGAAGGCAATCTGGGTGCAATGTGTCTGGGGGCGGTGTTGCCTAAGTGTATTTGTCCATATGGACATGTCTAGAATATATGCATGTGAAATGAAGTGAATGCCAGTGTCCCGTACACAGCACATATGAACATAGCACCAAGGACCCCCCTGTATCTCAAACCTCACCCATCCCCTAACACGTCAAAATAAATCACTACATTGCATCAGCCATTGACCAGCAGAACATATCATGTACAGAGTACACCACATTGGCAATGGCAGACAGTGACCCATCACTGAATCATTGAACTCTATGAAATGAACAACACACAAACTTCATCAAAGTGCATCAATGAGGTTGTGAATAAGGGAGACGAACATTACATTCCTGCATGTCCTTCAAACAGTCCACAGTGTGAGAATGAACTGGAAAAGCAAAGTACATATAATAAATGCAAGGACCAATAAGGGAGAGCCTAGGAACAGATTGTAGGATGACATAACTAGCATCAACATTCCCATGCCTGACGGGAATAGTGGCAGTGCAGGAGTCACATAAGGAGGGGAGTGAAGGACGATGATGGAAGAGGTGAGGAGAGTAACAAAACAAGTGACAAACTATGGTAGGTCTACAAAGATTCAACACAGTGTTGGGGAGGCGGAGAAGAAAGACAGAAGGGAAAGGGGGAAGAGATGACCTGTAATCAGTGGTGGAGGGACTAATGATCAAATAAGCAGTCAGAATAATACTGAAAATTGTGAAGGTGTGGCGTGGAAGGACGGAGGCAGAAGGGCAAATGTATGTAAAGAATAAGCGCCTATGTGTCACCATGGTCAATGGCAATTGGGCTAGTGGTTGAAAATGACAGCCAGAGTACAAGTAGAGGACAAAGGGGGGTGGAGAGGGAGAGGTAGGAGAGAAGGGAGGAGGGGCCCAAGCTCAAAATAACCAATGGGGGAGATGGTGAAAGAAAGCACACACAGGAGGCAGAGGGAAACCTGCTGGTAAGGAGAGTAGGGGATGTGATGATGAAGGGGTGAGACAGAGGCCACTGACAGGGGCAGGGGAGACAAAGCGGTCTTGAAGTGACTTAGAAGGCATGTGGACAGGTCTAGACAGGGGCACCTTAGTGGGGTTTTGATAGTGGTGGCAGGCTCAAGCATCCATATTGGCCGGATTGTCACAAGGGCCAAGTGCAAACAGTGGGGTGGTCATGTCCAGGACACAAACTGATAATTAAAATGACAAAAAATGCACTCATAACTCAGATGTCACATCCAAACACCAGCCAGGGCTGGGAAATGGGCAAAGTGGTGCTAGCAAGGAATGGGGGGTTGTTGAAATGCGTGGTGACCGGGGTAACTCAGCGTACAGCCTTCATGTGGCATATCAAAATCACTGTGGGAAAACTGTCCCAATTCCACATTCTCAGCACATGGACCCCTCCCACCACCAGTGTGCAGTATGCAGACAAAGGGTGCATAGTACCAGCTAAAGCAGGAAGTGCATCAACATACAAATTCAATTCATAACAAACATCTCAAGCAACATGATGAAAGGTAGAGTCAGCTGAAAATTAACCAAAGTGAACTGCAGCCATGCATTGGAGAACCCATCTGGAATACCCACTAGGGGTGTACACACAAGTAGAACTGCAGGCTGGCCACAGATATGACGGAAGCTCAATGCCCATGTGTGATTTGCTGTTACACCGAGCCATCCTTGCGAGCCCATGGAAAAGGGAAGCAGGAGTAGCATATGTGTCAGGACACCAAGCAAAACACATACACAAGACAAGCCTGAATGGGCCCAGCAGGAACATACAGTGGATGCCTTCCGATGCCAAAAAGCACCAACTGCCACATGTATGCACAATAGACAAAATAAAATTAAAAAAAATAGAATTCTAAAGAAAATACAAATAAATCAAAATAATGTATTGAAAGAAATAAAATGAAAAGAGTAACGAATTAAACAAAAACATAATCAATAAAATAGAAGAAAACCAGAAAAAACATAACAAAAATAAAACTAACTTAAATAATTGAAAAATAATAGCAAAATAACGTAAAATTTAAATCAAATGAAAAATTAAAACGAAAAGATAACATACTTACCAAAAACCATACAAATTAGATGAACAATAAGAAATATATTCAGATTAAAAACTGCTTTAAAAAAGATAAAAAAAATAATTTGCAGGGAAAAAAAAAAATCAAAAATGCCCATATATGACCCAGGGGTTGGGGGGGCACCCAGGAGGGGGAGGTACAGGGTGCACCTCTAAACCCACATGTGTAGATGTCGAGGTGGAAAAAAAAACTCACTGGGCTCAGCGCCTGCACGGGCCGACCTATGTGGGAGATAGTTTGTCATCGTCACCCCCTGAATCTGAATCAGAAGGTGGAGGTGGTGCAGTTGACTCACCACGCCTAGCCATGCCTTGCCCCTCAATGGCAGCAAGTATGCGGGTCTGGTAAGCCAGGTCCTGGCAGGCAATTAGACTGAGGCCAGCATGCATTAACTCACGTGTCACACGTGCTTCCTCCTGCAGGGACTGACGTGTGAGACGGAGTTCTGCTTGCATGGCCTCACATGACAAACAGAGTGACTCCTGGCTTGCATGGAGTTCAGCCAAGATGGTTCTTTCAAGCTGTTCAAACCTGTCTTCTGTCCGCCTACTCTGATCCATCATGAGGTCAGCTAGAGTAGATCGGAGGGCTTGTTGTTCCACCCTGAGTGCCTCATGGTGTGCCTCTGCTTGAGCATTAAGTGCTTCACGCAGCGCCGCCATTTCAGCCAAGCGTGCCCTGTCATACACCATCATGCCCAGCCTGAGTGAGCGGCACGTGGACTGCGTAGCCTGCTCATGGAGCACCATTTGCCTAACAGAAGGGAGGATGGAATGGGCCACACTTTCCATACCTTGAGCAATCATCTCAACTGCTCCCCCCTGTTGCTGTGCTATGGCAATCATGGAACGCTCCCACTCAGTCGACCCCGGTGCCACACGGCCACCGCGTTGCCGGACACTACACCTGCTGGGCCCAAGGAGATGTGTTCCTTGCTGGGTTGGAGCCACCTGCGGCTGCAGGACTGAGTCCCTCCATCGACCGATTCCCCAGGAACATGGCCAACTGGTGTTGAGTGTGACCGTGCACCCTTAACCACCACAGGTGGACATTCCAACCCTGCCTGGCCCCCTACTGCAGGTGTTGTAGACAGAAGCCCATCCGACACAGGATCACCTACCGGCAATGACATGTCATGATGCAGATCTGGCTCAACACAGTGGTCAGAGGATACATCAGAGCCTGACTCAGAGTCAGCTCTGGACACGATGGCCTGGAGCACCTGTGTGTTTCTCATGGGCTGCCACCCCACGACCACCACTGATGACTGGTTGGTCATGTGAACTGACCACCGTGTCTGGTATGACATCTTCTTCCTCTGCCGCCAGTGCGTCATCACCTGCAACATGAAAAACAAAAACAAAAACACGCACATCAGTTACACATACCACATACATACAGTTCACAACATTGACAGACAAATATTGAAAAAGCCATGTCAAAGGCAAATCAAACCCCAACATGCATCCAGTAGCATTGCAATGCAGGGCCATTCCAAAAGCAGTAAAGGGTGTGTGCAAAATGTGAATGTAACACATGTATTGCATGTTGCACATCACCTGCATCACACACAACCTCTAGAGGGCATACATGCAATTCAAAAATGAGAGATGGTAACAAATAGTCGACACCTAGCATAAGCATGTGTTACCACACAGATAGACACAGCTAGAAATGTAACCGAACACACCATGATACATGTAAGATGCATGTTCATGTGCAGCACTCAACTACAATCAACTATGCACAGTATGTGTGTCATAGGAGGCATCTACACTAGTGCAATTCCAAACTGTGATGGGAGGGACATGGTTACATACATGTCAGGTCAACATCACACAGCACCATCATGATTGCACACGTACACAAGTGGTTCAGAGCGCAAACAAGCAAAGGGAGGGGAACAAGGGAGAAAAGGAATTCAAAACCACTATCATACTGGGCACAGTGACATAGAGAACATGCTAGTGCATGGAGAAGGGCTGAAGGGTTGAAGACCCAGGAAGGGGGAGAAGGGGAACGTGCCAAACAGAACAGACCAAAGAAGGAAAATGAAGTGCAATGATAGAATGTCCATTCAAATAGTGGTAGTGCAGCCAGCAAGTGGCAAGTGCAAGATGATTTGGACAGGGCAATTCTGATGAGTGCAGACAAAGAGTGCTGGACTGTATGGGGACTAGCACTGGACACATTGATATGGGAGGACTGTAGGCAGTGCAGCAGGGAGGCAGGGTGAGCAGGTACCTGATCTGATGGACAGAGTGTGTGCAGGGGCACAGTGCCAACAGAGGAAACTGTTCAGGTGGGTAGAAGAGGGGCTAATGCCAGAGCAAGAAGGAAGGCGTTGAGGTGCTACCAGAAGCAGATATATCTCTCCTCAAGATTCGATGTGGCCAGTTGGCAGTTCAAAAGTGAGCTCCCAGCTGTACATACAGATCTGCTCCTACCTCATTCATTAAATTGACAACTGAGCTTGAGGGAGTGTGGGGTAGAGGAGCAAAGGACTCAAGGGCGGAGGAATTGGTAGAGGGATTGTCGAAGGTATTTTCTGCCCAGTCCCAGAGAAACCGTGTGCACAATGCAGAGGGTCTGAAGTAAAATCCGTGCATCCACTAGTAGCCAGTGAAGGGGTCACTTAGCTGGAATGATGGGATCCCAGGGTTTGTGGCCAAGGACAAGTCTTTCAGTCCTGTACTGGATTAGTGGTGGAGGGTGGAGGCCGGTCCATTAATGAATGAGACTGTCACAGTACCCCAACCTTGAATGAACCCGAGTTTGACATACCGTGAGCATGCAGGAAAATGTTAGGGAGGGCACAGTACCCTTGAGGTGGTGGAGCAATAAGTTAATCCATTCCAAGATACATCACACATGTGTGTGTAAAAGGGATGTGTTGAGTCAAAGGTGACCCAGAGGTTCATGGCATTGCAGGTGGAGGCAGGAGGACGGCCAAGTGGGGCTGGCCAGAGATTGATTGCAGAGGATGGAAAGGGTGCATCAATGAGGAGGATGTCAGTGTTGCTGGCATTCAGACAGAGACAGTTGGTAGTACACCAAAAGCAAATGGCAATGAGGCTATCTGAAATAAGGGAGGGACAAGAGGTGGCCAAGGGCAGCCAGGGAATGAGTTGGTTGTCATCATCATAGCACCAGAACTTGTACAAAAAAATGATAATGCAGTAGTTAAGAGCTGCCAGGTGCTCCTTGTGAATTGAGGCTGGAAATGTAGACACCTGGTGAACAACACAGGTGGAGAGGGAGATTGAAGATAGGTAAGAGACAACTTGTAGCTGGGCGGGTCACACATGCCAAACACACATGTCATTGAGTTGCATGCATCAATACTCACCAGATGGTGCATCATAGTCCATCCTCTCTCCCACTCCACAGATTTGTTCCTCCGGGACGAACTCTGAAGCAATCTCCTCATGCTGAGTGAGTTCATCCTCCTCTGATGGTGGCCCACCACCAGTAACCAAAGACATGGAGTAATTGGAGGCACGCTTTTGCTTAGCACTGCGTTTGAGGTCATTCCAGCGCTTGTAGCAGTCCTGAGCTGTGCGCACCTGGAATACCATGGATGTCACACCATCCGCAACATGCTGCCAGTGGACCCAACGCTGGTGATGTGTTGTATGGCACTGTGGGCCCACAAGCATATCGCGTTGGTGTTCCGACACATAGCCCACAAGGAAGTCCAGTTCCTGATTGCAGAAAGGCTTCTTCCTTGACATGCTGGAGACCGGAGCTGTATCTGGGGTCCCAGCCTCTTGTGCAGGAGCACGCTTCCTCCTTTTGGCCGGTGGTACTGACCCTGAGGGGGCAATGTAGCCCTGATCAGTGGGGGCAGTGATATGATATGATATGATATGGTATTTATAACGCGCCTATACAGTGTTTCAAGGTGCGATATCAGTGGTGCTTGTGGACTGGACAAAAGCAGTGGGTGTTGGTATGAGGAAAGAAGGTCTTGCTTGAGTCTGAGTCACTGCCGGGGTAGTGTTGGCTGCATCTGCACATGCAGTTACCACCACCCGGCTGCTTGGGGCAGCAGATGTCAGTACTGCCTCAGATAGGTGTGCCACAGTTACAGCCACAGTGGACGCACATGAGCCCACCTTCCGGACTAGATGGAAATCGTCCTGGGCATCCTCCTCACACAACAAAACATGCGCTGCCTGACCCAGAGCCCAGGTGGAGGGGTCCACAGCAGCACCTGCAGCGACCACCACTGGTGGGCCTGTGACAGCAGATGTAAAGTGCTGTTGGGTGATATGGGCGCCAGGTTGTGATACAACAGCTGCATCACCAGGAACCACAGGGAGTGGTGGCAAGTCTGCGCCAGTACACGGCTGTGCATCCTGTCCCAGAGGGGCACCCCTGCCTCTTCCACCCCTGTAGCTACCCTGGCCACCCTGGACTCCCCGTCCTCCCTGGTCTCTGCACCAACGTGCCCAACCACGTCCAGCCCTTGGAGGACGGCCAGCTGTGCGACCCTTAGCCTTTGGTGGCCTCCCCACCATTACACCGATGGAAAATGGGCTATGGGAGGTTCACTCAACAATTGTCCTGGGCAATTGGCTAGAAGGGGGTACGGTACTTGATGGTATAGGTACCCAAGTGCCCCTGCAAGACTGTCTGTGAAACCTAGGGAAAAATGACGGGTCAAGCAATGCTTAGGCACCCCCTTAAAAAAAGGAAATATAAGAAATGAAAATTAATTTAAACTCACAAAATTAGAATTAAAAATAAAAACGTGTGCACGCGACCCTGGTAGCCCACGTGCGTGAATACTACCTCCAGCATTACGATGTGGCACCCAGGAACACAAAAAACACGTATGCGTGGAACACGCGGGCTACCATGACCTCTAAACGGTACGCATGCACAGGGGGAACCACAGTGGGAAAAAAGCGTATGCGACTCACCGTCTGCCTTGCGTGAAAAAAAAAACACACGCACTTGTGCGCATAGGCAACACCCCACCAAAAGAAGAGGTACGGACTTTAGACGCTATGAAGTAATCGTGTGTCATTCCAGCAGTGTAAACACACGCGTCAGTCTCCCAAACAGCAGGCACAGTGTTTTGCTGGCCCGCACTCTCCTTTAACCCGTGCTGAGGGAAACGCCCACGCACATCACATACGCGCTTAGGCCGTTTCCTCGAATTACGTGCATTCACACACGGGCGTGCTGTTTTTTCACATGCTGCACCCGTCACAAGGGAAACGCCCACGTGCGTAACGTCACAGATGCGCTTACGCACTAAGGTTCTTTCCTCAAATTACATGCTGACATGCATTTTTTTCACGTGCCAAATCACTCCCTATCAAGCTGGCCACGCGACAACACACAGAAGACCACGCTACTGCCCAGAAGGCCATTTTCCTGCCCCCTAGAGCCCCGAGCACGCTCCCACCTGCCATCTGCTGCTGCCTGCATGCCTGCTGGCCACGTGCCCTGCTGTTTGGTGCCTGCACGTCAGCCATCTGCAGGGGTCCAGTTGCTGTGACCACCCCTGCTGGAACTGAAGACTCCTTACTGGGATTCCATCGCTCACAGCCCAGCCCCAGGACCCAGTTGCCCACCCACACCTGCCTCGGGGGTTGCCATGTCAGACACAACACCATCTGCCACCAGTGGCAACCCCCCAGTAGAGAGGCAGAGGGCTACCAGCTTCAGTGCCAATGAAGTTGGTATCCTGGTGGAGCAAGTCCTGGGGCAGTATGATGCCCTCTTTGGAAGTTCACCCGCCGACAATAAAGGATGGAAGAGGATCTGGATGGACATTGTGGCTGCCATCAACGTGGAGGGTGTGGCAGCCCGCGACATTCAACACGTCCGGAAGCACTGGGAGGACTTCAGGTCAAGGACCCTCAACAAGGCCCGGCGCCTCTTGATGGCAGCGGATGCTGAGGGTTGCCGGGTCCGCCTAACCAACAACAAGATGAGGCCCCTGGAACGTATACGCCCAGCCCTCCACCTCCAGGTCCTTGAGAAGCAGACCCATCTGGAGTCGAGCGGTAAGTGTACATGCGTACTGATTGGACGCTGGGCATGTTGAGGTGTGCCAGGAATGTGCAGGTTGGACATATGTATTTGTAGGCCCATGTATGGATGTGTATCTACAGGTACATGAGCCTGCCTCATGTGAGTCCTGTCATGTGTGAGACACATAATTGGTGTATGTGTTCAAATGCCTGCTGGCCGAATGCATGTGTGGGTGCACACATGTTTAAATTTCTGTGTATGTACTGTGGCATGGTTGTGGTGTCACACATGGATGCTGGCTCCACCTGCATGTATCTGCACTATGTACATGTACATGTACATGTGTGTGTATTTGACAAGGGTGCAACTGTGATACACCATGGATGCATGTGACACTGACATGTAGGAGGCTGATTGGAAGATGTGACATGGATGGCGATGATATCACTGCAACAGGTGTTGGAGATGTACAGATGCATGTATGTCAAGTGGTGTGTGTGCATGCGTTCTGCACTCCCCATGTTGCATGTGACGTCAGGCTAACCTTAGGCTGCTCATGCTGTTGTATGTGTATGGATGGTGCTGTCTGATGCAACATTCCTGTTGATTAGCTCATGTGTGTGAGTTGAAATGATATGTGTGTTGGGGAGTGTGATGCCATGTGTAAAGTTTGACACTGCCACTTATGTGTAACTGTCATGTGTGTATCAGACCATTGTACAGTGCCCTGATGCCTGTGTTCTATCTCTCTCTGACTGCAGCATCAACTGATGAAGAGGGCGGAGACGGTGCTGTGGAGCACAGTGGCAGGGATCGCACCACCAGCCGGAGACGCAGGGCCCAGCTCCCCTGCCATGTTGTCATCTCGTCGGGGAGTGAGGAGTATGGTGCCACGTCCGTGGCCGAAGCTGCCGAGGGTAGGTCCAAGAGGCGGAGGTCGGAGGTGGACTCCTCAGCAGCAGAAGTGGCAGCTGAGACCCCACAACGTCCGATGGAGGAAGATGGCACAAAGTCATCCAGGTTGGTGGGGGGTTTGGTTGATGAGGAGGCCATGGAAGGGACACACAAGGGGTCTGGAGGGGAGGATTCCACTGGTGCTAGTCGTGCAGTCCAAGGGCAGGGACAGAAGGCAGCACAGGCTGCCGCGGAGGTGCCTGTGTGTAATCCTGTCCCCAATCCTGTGACTGCATCATCCCCCACCAGCAGGGATGCCTTCGTCCAGACCCGTTTTCAGGGAGGGGATGAGCGCACAACAACTGGCCTTCCTAACCCTGCGGACATGGCAATCTGGGACCGTGTTGAGCCTGTCCTGGCTGGGATGGCGTTGCATCAGCGGGGCATCCGAGATGACCTGCAGGGTTTTCGTGAAGACTCTGCACGTTATCTGGGATGCCTCTTTGACTGCGTCGACCTACTGGGATGGGTCACCAGTGCTGGATTCCTCTGTGTGCTGGACCTTGTACCTACACCCTCCTCAACTGAAACCCCCTATGCGCCAGTCGTCCTCCGTGCCATCTTCCGGCCCAAGTATCACCTGGGTACCCTGTGGAGCTGCCTCTGACCCAGCAGCCAGGCTGGTGGAGGACACATCCCTGCCACAGTCGGGAGTCAGAGGTCTAGCAGGGGTGGCCACACAGACATGTATTGATGTGCATATTTGCCATTTGGGATGTATCATGTAATGGGGATTTCAATGTGGGATGGATGTAATACTTAGTTGTGTGTTTGGACTGCGGTGGCATGGGTTGGGATTTGGGTGGCCATAAGGGCCATGATTGTGGATCGTGATGACGTGTTGGGGGTGACATGAGTCGGGGCCTGCTACCTGGTGCCTGTCACTGCTGGGTGGGTGAGTGGGTGGGGGGACCTGATTTGGGGCCTGCTGGCAGGTGCCTGTCACTGCTGGGTGGGTGGGGGTGCAGGGGGACATGATTCAAGGCCTTCTGGCAGGTGCCTGTCACTGCTGGGTGGGTGGGGGTGCAGGGGGACATGATTCAGGGCCTGCTGGCAGCTGCCTGTCACTGCTGGGTGGGTGAGTGGGTGGGGGGAGATGAGTCGGGGCCTGCTGGCAGGTGCCTGTCACTGCTGGGTGGGTGGGGGTGCAGGGTGACATGATTTGGTGCCTGCTGGCAGGTGCCTGTCACTGCTGGGTGTGTGAGTAGGTGGGGGGACATCAGTGGGGGCCTGCTGGCAGGTGCCTGTCACTGCTGAGTGGGTGGGGGTGCAGGGGGACATGATTTGGGGCTTGCTGGCAGGTGCCTGTAACTGCTGGGTGGGTGAGTGGATGGGGGGACCTGATTTGGGGCTTGCTGGCAGGTGCCTGTCCTTGCGGGGGGTGGGTGCAGGGGGACATGATGCAGGGCCTTCTGGCAGGTGCCTGTCACTTCTGGGTGGGTGGGGGTGCAGGGGGACATGATTCGGGGCCTGCTGGCAGCTGCCTGTCCCTGCTGGGTGGGTGAGTGGGTGGGGGGACATGAGTCGGGGCCTGCTGGCAGGTGCCTGTCACTGCTGGGTGGGTGGGAGTGCAGGGGGACATGATTCGGGGCCTGTTGGCAGGTGCCTGTCCCTGCTGGGTGGGTGAGTGTGTTGGGGGACATGAGTCGGGGCCTGCTGGCAGGTGCCTGTCACTGCTGAGTGAGTAGGGGTGCAGGGGGACATGATTCGGGGCCTGCTGGCAGGTGCCTGTCACTGCTGGGTGGGTGAGTGGGTGGGGGACATGAGTCGGGGTATGTTGGCAGGTGCCTGTCACTGCTGGGTGGTTGGGGGTGCAGGGGGACATGATTTGGGGCCTGCTAGCTGGTGCCTGTCACTGCTGGGTGGGTGAGTGGGTGGGGGGACCTGATTTGGGGCCTGCTGGCAGGTGCCTGTCACTGCTGGGTGGGTGGGGGTGCAGGGGGACATGATTCAAGGCCTTCTGGCAGGTGCCTGTCACTGCTGGGTGGGTGGGGGTGCAGGGGGACATGATTTGGGGCCTGCTGGCAGCTGCCTGTCACTGCTGGGTGGGTGGGTGAGTGGATGGGGGGACATGAGTCGGGGCCTGCTGGCAGGTGCCTGTCACTGCTGGGTGGGTGGGGGTGCAGGGGGACATGATTCGGTGCCTGCTGGCAGGTGCCTGTCACTGCTGGGTGGGTGAGTAGGTGGGGGGACATCAGTCGGGGCCTGCTGGCAGGTGCCTGTCACTGCTGAGTGGGTGGGGGTGCAGGGGGACATGATTTGGGGCCTGCTGGCAGGTGCCTGTAACTGCTGAGTGGGTGAGTGGATGGGGGGACCTGATTTGGGGCCTGCTGGCAGGTGCCTGTTCTCGTGGGGGGTGGGTGCAGGGGGACATGATGCAGGGCCTTCTGGCAGGTGCCTGTCACTGCTGGGTGGGTGGGGGTGCAGGGGGACATGATTCGGGGCCTGCTGGCAGCTGCCTGTCACTGCTGGGTGGGTGAGTGCATGGGGGGACATGAGTCGGGGCCTGCTGGCAGGTGTCTGTCGCTGCTGAGTGGGTGCAGGGGGACATGATTCGGGGCCTGCTGGCAGGTGCCTGTCACTGCTGGGTGGGTGAGTGGGTGGGGGACATGAGTCGGGGTATGGTGGCAGGTGCCTGTCACTGCTGGGTGGGTGGGGGTGCAGGGGGACATGATTTGGGGCCTGCTGGCAGGTGCCTGTCACTGCTGGGTGGGTGAGTGCATGTGGGGACATGAGTTGGGTCCTGCTGGCAGGTGCCAGTCAATGGTGGGTGGATGGAGGACATGTGTGAAGTCTCCCAGGTGCTTGGTGCCATGCGGCCTGCCTGCGGGGCATGGCCAGGGGTGATGGGCTGCCTGCGGGCATGGAGAGGGGGATAGGGACACACCAAGGAGGGACCACATTGGCAAATCGCGTGTGTAACTCCCTGTGAACCCCCCAGAATACACGTACCCCACTCGCACAAGGCCTATCGCGTGTGATAATTCCCGTGCACCCCTGAAATACACGTACCCTGCTCGCCCAAGGCCTATCACGTGTAAAACTTCCTGCGCACCCCCAGAATACACATACCCCGCTCGCCCAAGGCCTATGGTGTGTGATACTTCCTGTGCACCACCGAAATACACGTACCCCGCTCGCCCAAGGCCTATTGCATGTGATACTTCCCGCGCACCCCTGAAATATACGTACCCCGCTCGCCCAAAGCCTATTGCATGTGATACTTCCCGCGCACCCCCTAAATACACGTACCCTGCTCGTCCAAGGCCTATCGCGTGTAAAACTTCCTGCGCTCCCCCAGAATACACGTACCCCGCTCGCCCAAGGCCTATTGCGTGTGATACTTCCCACGCACCCCCAACATACACGTACCCCTCTCGCACAAGGCCTATCGCGTGTAAAACTTCCCATGCACCCCCAAAATACACGTACCTCGCTCGCACAAGCCCTATCACATGTGATACTTCCCACGCACCCCCAAAATACACGTACCCCACTCGCCCAAGGCCTATCGTGTGTGATACTTCCCGGGGACCCCCAAAATACACTGTACCGGACCTGTAAACTGGTGCAGGGTTAGCGGGGCCCTTTGCGCTGCATTGGGGATTTCAATGCCTTTTCCGTGCGCAAGGGGCGTTCTTGGGGGTGTAACTGCCGCTGCGGGATGTTCTCTTCCAATTTCAAAATGACTTTGAAGTTCCATGAATACGCGGTGCGCCAGAATGCTGTTTAGCGCACACGGCTAGCACACGCTGGCGCACGCTCCCTCTCTGCGCTGCTCGCGTGCTCTGCCTCTGCGCTGAAATCTATGAATTACCCCCATTGTGTATAGGCACTATATCAATAAACAATCATATCATATCAGTATTGAAGGGAGCAGAGATGTTGAGAAGAATAAGAATAGATGAACGGCTCACAAGACGTGCGGAAGATATGAAGATCCTGACATTGAGCAAAATTGTCTCAGTAGAAAGCAGAGGTCAGACGCCATATTGAAGATTGTCCTGAAAGTTTTGATTATCAAAAAACTTAGTAAATCCATTGAATACTACTTGTTCTAGGATTTTGGAATAGTGTGGTTAAAGAGAGATAGGATGAAAATTGGCAGGACAGTTATGATCAAGACCAGATTTTGTAAGGAGTGGGCTGATGGAAGCTGTTTTATAGGAAAAGGGAAAGTTAGCATTATCAAAAGATGACTTGAAGAAGTAAGTTAGATGTAGAGCAACACTTGGAGCTATGTGCTTCAAAATGTGTAGGGACAGTGGGTCAGTGGGGGCACAGGAAGGGATCACCAGGATTAGTAAGGCAAGATACAAAACAAGATATGCTGTAGCATCAAAGATGGCATGTCTAGATATCAACGGCTCTGAGAAAGATGTGCAGCACGGACACTCTGTAGAGACAACACCCATAGAGGAGGCTACCCCTTCAAATTCCTCTAGCACTACAGAAGACACCAAGACAATCATACGATTGAACTGGCAGCAGCCAGAGGGCATTCAACATCCACAACTGGCAAAGATGACTTCACTGACATCAGCCACCTCTATGTAGCTCCCCAAGCTGCAACAACAGTAATGCCACATCTCAGCAAGAAGCTGAACGCTGAAATTATAATTCTAGTCCCAGATGTTCATGCTTATATCATGTTGCTCGACTATGGGGTTGCACAATCTGTGAGCAGCAGAAGAAGAACTGTGAAGACATTTGCTGGCGTTTCTGTGTAAAGACTGAGGTCCTTAAAAAGGTACTAAGCAACTGAAGATAATCTACTGCCATATGTGCATACCCAACAAGCATCGGAAGGCAAATAGGTGACAATTAATGTGAGCTGTTGGTGGCAGCACAGAGAGTTGCAACAAAGGAAGGACAGGGATTGTCGACTTTGTCATGATCAAGAGCATGCACCTAGAGATGTACACATAGAAATATATTAAAATCGAAAATCAGAATACACATCTCTTCAACAGGCTTGACCACTTTTTGGAACACTTTGTAGTCTTTATAGACAGACCGATCTTTCAGAAACAAGCACGTTAAATACAGAGGGTAGATGGAATTGTGCTTCACAAAACAAATGAACTTCCCCTTAATAATTCTTCCTGAGGAATTTGTTGGCTACATAAATGTCACTGCATCACACAGTGTAAGCAATGTGCAGAAGGAGGCTGCTGTGTTTTTGCTGCAAAGAAACTATTTGATTCAGTCTGTCAAAAGCATACACATAAAATGCTTATACATTTTTACAAATGAGGTGCATCATTTTACATACAAAAAATAAAACAACAAAAGAACAAGTTCTTTTGGTAAAAATGCAAATTTCTTTACTCTTCACTTTCAGCAAGCATACTTAAATTCAGCAAAACATAGTGGGGCAGATACATGGAATTATGTGCGCCGAAAAACGGGCTTTGTGCACCATTCTGCTTGCAAATCCCCATTTGTGAAACAGGGATTTGCGGGCAGAATGGCGCACAAAGCCTGTTTTTCGGTGCACATAATTCCATGAATCAGCCCCTATGTTTGTCTATTTTATTAAAATAATGTCACACTACTCAAAGAGCAAAGTAATTTGCACTTGGCTCTCTGTTGCCATGGTCCCTAGAGCAGTTTTTAGGTATAACTGAATTGCCATGCAGAGCTCTGTCAGGAAGTAATTCTAGATGGGAAAGGGCAGGTCAATAATGCAGCTGGGAAAAAAGAAAACAGAACATTGAGTACAATACAAAGGTGAGACACATATTCAAGGAGTCGGAAGCGTCGAATGAGGTTACACTTTCAAGTGGTCTGCTTAGTTGCAGTCTGTATCAGAGATCATAGGGTGCAGCTGCTTTACATTGGCCCTCATTACGACCCTTGCGGAAAGTGACTGACCGGACCGCCACAGCGTAAATAGCGTTTCCGCCATTGCACGATGGAGCAAAGTGCGGCCCATTCCGACCCATCGGGCACGAGCACCACGCCATGGCGGAAGTGCAAAGTCCGCGATGGCGGAAATGACCCCAAAACGGCCCACACCGCCGCCGTACGGCGCCCTAGGTGCAATACCGCCACCCATCTTAGCGGACACCGCAGTGAGCGCCAACCGGAAAGTACGGCGACCGTAAATATACGGAAACGGAAGTAAAAACATGGGCCCGGAACGGGAAACAACACGCCGTACACCTATAAAACCACAAAATACACACAACCACTAAAAACACCACCCTGAGACACATCCCAACCCGTCATCCACCCTAGTGAAACCAAGAAAAATGGGAAAAGTAGCGAAGAAAGCGTGCGACCGCAAGCGGCAGGTCCACTTCTCCCGTGAGGAACTCACCGTACTCACAGAGACCCTCCAGGAGAATGCCGCCGCCGTCTTCTCCACGCAAATGACCAGGACGGCACTTGCGAACAAGAAGGCCATATGGGCCCTGGTGGCACAGCGGGTAAGTGCGGTGGGGACCGCACCCCGCAACCCACAGCAATGCAGGAAGCGGTGGGACGACCTGCGGATACGCGTCCGTAGCATACTTTCTGCCAACCGCAACATTGCCACAGCCACCGGGGGAGGGTCGGAATCACCCATCAAGTTGACCCCCTGGGAAGAAATCTGTGCCTCCACCATTGGAATGGAGAGCATAGAGGGAGTCGGAGGGATGGAGAAAGGAGTGCAGACATCCGGAGAATCAGGTAGGTGGCCCAAATAAAACCATGCCAAATCCACAATGTCCAATCATGTGACTCACATGTGTCCACATAGCGCAACAGCAACACATGGCCAGGAGAACGTCCACACACATTGGCCTGATAGCGCACTTTAAAACACACAATAAATACATAAATAAGTAAAAACCCCAAAAACACCCACTACACGTGCAGCAGGCACACCCTAACTGCAGGCTGCCAAACAACTGCACCCTCACTCCACACACAAATGAAAGCACCTCCAAGGCCCCGACCCAAATCACCCTCAGGTACCACCCCAATGCATGTGATACATTGCCATTCCAATTCCCACAGACCCATTAATAACGCTCGCCCTCCTTTACTCCACCACAGGGTCCGATCCAAACGACGAGCTCCAGGACACCCCTACCAGCACACCTGCAAAGAGGGCCAAGACCGACGGCCAAAGACCCTCCACCTCAGCTGCACGCATCAAGACACGGCAGCAGCACATATCAAGTGGCAGCACACAGGAGGGAACATCAACAGGCACCCCAGCAGCCAGCATGCCCACAACAGCACCACCACAGGTCCCCCCAATGGATGCCACAGAAGGTACTGCCTCTGGTGGCAGCAGCACCATAGGTGACACCCCATTAATGGCAGCATGCTCCGACACAGAAGACGGGGATGTCGAAGTCAGATCCATCCATGACCTGTCCCAATCCCCCTGTCTGTTCCATCCCGTACACCATGAGGATACCACGCAGGGGCACCCACAAGACGACGACTGGCCATCCCCCACAAGCCCTGTGGCAGGGCAACATGAGGCGAACAGCCCCTCTGTGACACCACCGCAAATGGCCATGGCCCAGCAGAGGCAACAGTCCCTCGACCAGTTAATCGTGCAACAGCAGCAACTGGCCACGCTCCTCAAGGACCATGCCGATGGATGTGGGGGCACCAAGGCAGACATAGAAACATCAACTGAGACACTTAGGGCACAAATGGAGAGTAGCACCGAGAGCCTGAGAGTCCAAATGGAGAGTAGCACCGAGAGCCTGAGAGTCCAAATGGAGAGTAGCACCGAGAGCCTGAGAGTCCAAATGGAGAGTAGCACCGAGAGCCTGAGAGTCCAAATGGAGAGAAGCACCGAGAGCCTGAGGGGGGAACTGCATGCGACGTCCAAAGACGTATGTGCCGAACTTGCCGCAGTGCGCCGTGTGCTCACTGAGCTCTCACAAACCCTTAGGGACATGCATGGACGTGAGCAGGCAGAGACATCATCCGTTGCAAGTTCCGTCCAGGGCAGCCCCCAACGTAGATCTGGGAGGAACCTGCGCTCCACAGGCAGGGGTGCCCCTGATACCCGCAGAGGGGGCTTGCAATAGCGACTGCCCACTGACAATGAGCATCTTTGGACACTGGTGTTCGGGGGGGAGGTGGGAGGGTGGAGGGGGTGTGTTGGGCTCACTTGGGTGGCGGGTCGATAGGGTGTTCCACATGATATCACATATGCCATAAACAATGCACGATCAAACAATGAGATGTGTGGACAATGATCTTTGTGTACTAGGCCATCATAGGCGTACAGTCCATATTGTGCATGTACCAGACACACACAGTGCCACGAGTCCCGTGTCCATGTATCAGCCACCAGGCGTGAGTGCTAGAAGCATGCATCTATGAGATGCTGACGAATTTCACGGCCCTCCTGTGCCTCGCAGACTCCTTGAGGTGCTGCCACATCCCCACCCTCATCATGACCATCTTCAGGTGCTTGCAGTTCTGCGTCAGGGGGCATGGGCACATTTCTACGTACGCACATGTTGTGGAGCATGACACATGCCATCACCATCTTTGCAACCTTCTCATGGCGGTACAGGAGTGCCCCGCCAGACCTGCTGAGGCACCGGAAACGAGTCTTCAGTAGGCCGAATGCCTGTTCAATGACTACACGGGTACGTGAGTGGGCATGGTTGTAGTCCTCCTCATGCTGGTCCCGTGGGTTCCGGACTGGTGTGAGGAGCCATCTCTTCAGTGGATATCCGGCATCACCTGTATGTGGACGATAAACGAATTATGTGGAATGCCATTGCTACGTACGGACCCCCCCCCCCTTCCTGCCAGGTCATTGCCGCATCACATACCCCACATCATCATGCATGAAATGAGACTCACCGAGTAGCCAGGATCTGTTCCCTGCGTGTCGCTCCATGTAGCGTGGTATTGTAGAGTTCCTCAAGACCATAGAATCATGGGTTGATCCAGGGAATCGGGCACAACAATGTGTAATGATCCTGTTGGAGTCACACACCATTTGTACATTCAGTGAATGAAATTGTTTTCGGTTGCGGTACTGGGCCTCCATGGCATGTGGGACGACCAATTCCACATGGGTGCAGTCGATGGCACCAATGCAACCCGGTATGCCGCCAAGTGCATGGAATCCCACTTTTGTGTTGGTTATTTCCTGCTCCGAGCGTGGTAGAGAGATGTAGTCGTCTGCGTGCTGCAGGAGGGCATCGAGCACTTGCAATAGTGTCCGTGAGAACAGTGGCTGAGAAATGCCATGCAACTGTCCGACTGTGTGCTGGTAGGTGCCTGTGGCCAGGAAGTGGAGTACAGACACCACCTTCAGTAGGGGTGGGATGGCGGTTGGGCTATCTATCATGCTGACAAGGTCAGCCTGTGTCATGTCCACAATGGCGGCTATGGTGTCCCGGTCCAAACGGTAGAGGGTGTGGATCTGCTCATCAGTGAGGTTGAACGGATGTGCTCGGAGGCGTGGGATTGCGGGCTGCCTGCGTGGTGGTAGTGGCTGTGCTGGCAGCCCTTGCTGGCCCTGCCTTGCCCTCCTCCTCCTCCTGCGTCTCCTCCGTGCGGCCGGTTGTAGTTGGTGTTCGTCTTCTTCTTGGAGTTGGAGTACTTGCAGTGCTATCAGGTCCCCCAGGGCCAACATCGCGAGTCCTGCCGGTAGCATTTCGGAGTGGTTGTGGGAGGAGACTGGGCGTGCAATTTATGTGTTTTCAGGCTGTATGGCCTCCACCTGTGGTGATTCATTCCACCTGTGCAAGCTGCTCTCCCCTTTGGGCGAGCAGGTCCCGCACACAACGCTGCAATTCGAGGAATGGCATCTTGCTATTACAATCATGTATTAGTACCCGATGGCCGTGTAACATTGGTTGATATGTTCATTCGGCTATGGTCCCATTGTTTCACATGCATTCTTTGCAGTCGCGAACAGACTTGTGAAGGGTCAGTGGAACGTAGTACTCGAGTAACGGTGGACCCTCATGCATCACTGTACCGAGGTACACCGACGGGCGGGGCGTCCCATTTGTGAGTGAAGGCAGTTGCCATTTTCACACACAGCCGCACTAGATGGATTAATTTGTGATTTCAAGCGGCCACAGATGCCTTTTCGACGTGATGTTGCAAATGAGGAATTCGAAGGGCGGCGCTTTCGGTCTTCAGCTAGCGGCGAGGAGATGCCCACAGGTCTGACTGCAAATATAACGTTCTATTGTTCAGTGTCCTTGGGACAGGGGCCATGGCGAGGATGCAATGATTGATATGAATAGTTTGGGATGCGCAATAGCGAAGTGGATGATGAGGCCGGACGTTCCCAAATACATGTTACTTCACAACACTGGAATTACGGGCTGGGGCACAGTGGATTTTGCAGGCTGCATAACGCACAGACTCAATGGAATTCTCACATGTTGTGTGAGTATGGAAACAGGCGTTATCATTACGGGATGAGGGAATGATGAATGGATGCATGGGCAGATGATTTGATACGGTGTTTGCCATGTACAGGGCTTCTTGGAATCTGTCCGCCTCCCCTGCGCTATGTGATGCAGGGCTGCCATAGTGGGACCATCGTCTATCTGGCCTTGTTGAGCCCTCCCTGTCTCGACGCGCCTTCAGACACTTGTGTCCATGCACGTTACCAATCCCATCTGATGGATTCTGTTTTCACAGACGCATGCACAGGTACACTCGTTTGTGATGGTGTTTTCACCTCGATATGGATAGTTATGAGTCGCAAGTGGTTTTGGGGTGGTGATGATCCTTTGGAGTGGGCTAGCATGCATATGGCTGTGGATCTAGTGTGATCATTGAAGTTAGTTGTTCGAATGTAGTTCTGATGGCCATTCTTTTCTTTTTCTTTTCTTTTGGTTGACAGGTATCTCCTCCCCTTTTGCCACTGCCATCTGTATGCCACTCCTGCAGATGGGTTTTACTCCCGACACCTGCTGCTTCGTGTTAATCAGTGGAGCAGCATTACGATCTTATGGGACGATCGCCAATGGGCCACATGCCCTTACGCAGTACTAGTGGCTCGGAGCAACATTTCGGCCTTTCAGCTGGACTAGTGCCTCCCTATTGGGACGGCCCTGCGGTTCTAGGCGCTTCCATGTTGCCTTTTCGTACGAGAATGTAGCCCCTGTGTACCATGAAGGAACAGGGCGTCACACAAGAAGTAGCTGGTCATTTATTGCGGATGCAGCCCACAATGGTGAAATGTGTTTTGGAGTTCATGGCCTAATGGCTGTATGGGCTTGGTGAATTTGTTGTGCATTAAATTTCTATTCTGATATGGGCCGTGTAGCGTTCTTCTTTGCAAGTGATGTGGCATATTCCTATTTGGGGAGCGATGTATTGTGAGGAGATCTGCATTGGGTTCCAGCTTCGGAGTATAGTTGCGTGGTACTGTGCTGGGCGCGTTTGCCTACGAAGCCCAGTGAGGTCAGGGGTGAGGGCTGCCAATATGACTGTTTGGATGATGTCATGCTCAGGGGCGGGGGATTAGGTTTTGTGTAACAGATGCCGGTCAGCCAGGTGGATTGGTGGAATGATGTGATTATCGGAATATTGCTGGTCACAGGTGCCTGTGTTTGCGTGCGTTTCTTGGTGGGAGACTGGGGTCATGTCCATTGGTATAGCTTCTGTATTCGTGCCATCTGTGCCCTGCAGCTCCCATTGGCCCCTCTTGTGATTCTTTTGTTCGTTGGCATGCATGGGTGACTTGTACATTTCACTGGTTGCATTGTGGCTTCGTTGCACCTACGGGGAGTTGTACTATGTGGCCAGGGAGCGGTGTACAGGCACTCAGTGGGGCCGTTTACGGTTGATTCGCGATGCCGTACTTCTCACCATGGCGGAATGGTACTTTCCGCCGTGCTTGATGGCGTTAAGTACATGTCCGCTAGGGTCGGAATTCGCGTACCCTTGCGCCATGGTGCTAATTACGGTTTGGCATGGCGCCCGCGCGCGTACTTGGTGCAGTTAGCGTTGGCGTTCACTACGGTGTCGCTAATGGCATCGTACTTTACGGTGACGGGTCATAGTCACACTGAGCGCTATTCGATGGTGGTATTGCATTTCCGCCATCGTTTTTCGATTTCCGCCAGGGTCGTAATGAGGGCCATTGTGTTGTTGATGCTTTTCCTAAGGCACAGTTGATTACAAAAAAATCAGGTGCTTACAGAGTAATATTATTACAGCAAACATTAAACGTGTGCATAAAACAAGAAGTCGTAAAACCTTTAACGGGCAAACTTGAGGTTCTTAAAGTAGTTGTGGTCTAAATGTGCAGGTCAGAAGGTATAGTGGGGAAGAGTCAAGTATAGGCATCGATGAGGGGAGGGAAGGTTATTTGGTATGTGTGCACAAGCTTACTTTAGTTAAATATATGGTTCATAGAGACAAGTTTCACATTCCTTTTGAACCTCTTGAGTGTATATTCTGTTTTTGAATTGAAGATCTAATATTGCAAGGAATGACCCTCTGTGTTTCAGTCATTTGAACACAAAGGGCCTCATTACAAGTTTGGCACCTGAAATCCAGTGTTACTGTGATGGCAGTGACACTGGTTGCATCACCGCATGGAGATGGAAATAAGGTCGAATCACGGTTTGATGGGCATGCGCCTCAGCATAGTGCAGAACTGGTGCCACCGCCAGTACGGTAACACCGACGGAGACAGATGCACCAGAAAAATGCCTGTGGTACATCCGTATCCACCTCGTGACTGCCAGAAATAGCAGATGCGGAAACACCGGTGCAGGAAATACCGTTATTGCAGAAACCTGAAAGAGAGCGGCAGCCATTACATAAATCACAATCTACTACAATCCTCTGGTATCACAAGGCCGACAGCTACTGTGACAGCCTAAAAACACTGAGGAAGATGTCATCCAGGATCCCAGTGAGCCGGCAACGGAAAACCCTGATTCAATGAGGCATAACTCACCATGCTTGTTGATCACATAGTTCACAATGTAAGGTAGTTGTTCAGCAGAGACCAGAGGCGCACCACGCAGCAGAGGCAAAAGGCCATATGGGCTGAGGCTGCCCAGAAGGTATCAGCTGTGGGGGTGACTCCCTGTTCAGCAAAAGACTGCCACAAGAGGTGGGTTGACCTGCGACTGAGGGTGTGGACCATTCTGGCATCCCACAGACAGCAGTGCAGTGCAGTGCAAGACATGAATCAAGGTATACCTGCCCGCCCAGGCAATGGACCAAGAGCCACATATCACAGTCCCCATCCAGCCTAGCACACCCAGTACCCCCGTGTACCCCAGCAATGCACAGAGAGCCACATATCACAGTCCCCATCAAGCCTAGCACACCCAGTACCACCATGTGCTCCCCAAGCAATGCACAGAGAGCCACATATCACAGACCCCATCAAGCCTAGCACACCCATTACACCCATTCCCCTCCAGCCAGCCAGATGCCGTGCACCAAAGTGGAACCCCAGACACACACACATGACCGCAGCACACATCAATGCATGTTACTGCATTTTGATGATGCTTGAGGAGTGTGTTGCATGTGATTGTACCATACACATCCTGTGACACAACTAACAGCATGCCTTACAATCCCCTACAGGAACATCATCTGGCACCGACTGGTGTCATCAGGGGACATCAAGGGGGACTGGACGTTCCCATCATCGAAGACGACAATTGCTTTCAGGTGCAGGCACCTCCGACACCCGTGGTGCAACTACGATCCGGGTGCACGGCGCACAGGAGACTACCACCCCTGCAGCGCCAGCAAACCTGCAGGCACTGCCGTAAAATCCCCCTGCAGTGCCAGCAAATCTACAGGCACTGCCAGAAAACCACTGTGCAGTGCCAGCAAACCTGCAGGCACCTCAGGAAATACCACCTGCTGCCACTCCAAGTACACATTCATGTGTAGCAGCACCTCCGGACCTGCCTGAATCTGATGGTGCGGAAAGCACACAAGACCATCAATCCAGTGAGGCACCATGGTCAGGAAATGAGGGTTGCATCTCCACGCTGCATCAACTGGGCACATTCAGCCAATGGGCCTCTAGAGTCCAATGCATGTCCCTACACCATCGCTGCAGGAGTTGACCTCCCGCATGCAGGGCATATAACAATGTCAGGACATGCGGGCCTAACTTGTGGAGCAACATCCAGAGGAATTAAGGCTCCAAAATGAGGAGTTGCGTTTGCAGCCAGAGAGCACCAAAAAGTCGGTCCACAGGTTGTCACGTGCCATTGGCCGTTGTGCAACATCAAACATGTTGATGTTCAGAAGGGTACATGAGGGCAACGGCGTGCAATCGCACATCGCAGAGGCAATGCTGCTGGCCCTGCAGGCCATTATGAGCCCCATGCCCCCACTGAACCCCGCTTTGCCCTCCACCAGCACAACTCTATCAAGCTCTCTGTCAGGCAGCCCCAGGAGATGGTCCATGCGGCTGTCTGGCCCAACTCCAAGGGACTTTTATGGGCCCAACCGTGGAAAAAATAGAGTGTACCCTGATACACTGAAGTTACACATGATACCATTGTGTCTTGGGCCTGTGCGGTGGGTAGGTACGTTGTGGAGATGGGGGTGGTCCATATGGGGGGTAGCTAGTTGCGGCCTGGGTGGTAGGTGGGTACATTGGGGAGGTGGGAGGTCATTATGGGAATTTTGTTTTATTGCACCTCTTCCTATTTGCTCTTTTCTCAATACACTGGTTTGCAAATGTGAATTATGAGTGTGCAATCTTTTGTCGTGTGGGTATCATAATTTAATGTAAGTGTCACAAATTGATGTGCACCATGTGCATTTGAAGTTGGTCAGAAATAATTGTCAATAAGTGCTCCACGTGCATTTAGTCCATCATTGGCACCCCAGACTGGTTGTAGACCCATCCCATCATCATTGTCATCATCCTCTTCATCCTCATCTGCTGGCTCCATGTCCGTGGGGCAGAGGAATGTTCCTGCTTATGCACATATTGTGCAGAATGGCACATGCCAGCACAATTTTGCCTCCCTTCACGGGGCTGTACTGCAATGCCCTGCCGGATCGGCTGAGGCAGCAGAACTTTTCCTTCAGCAGTACACAGGTTTGCTCTATCATGCCCCATGTCCGCATGTGTGCCTGGTTGTATGTCTCCTCATGCCTGTTCCATGGCTGTTGTATTGGTGTCATGAGCCATGCTGTGAGTGCATATCTGGCATCACCTGCATGGGAGTGACAGTAAGGAGACATGTTTTCGTGGGTTTTTTTTTGCAAATGATAGCATGTACAGACTCTCTGTATGAGATAAGCACTCAACTCAGTACAACCCACAGATAACGATCTGGTAAGACTTTGAAGAACATTTCGATTCTGCACACTTGGGTCACACATTCCTGCAGAGACTATTTGGTATGATGTCTCTATTCTTGATGTGCTGCTAAGCAACTACATGTTTAATTCATTGCAATTTACACGATGCTGTGCTCAAATGTAGTAGGTGCCTCATGTATTGCAAGGTGCTGGCAAGATCTGCGTCAGGCAGTTGCAGCCCACACGATTGAAGTGACTACTGCACCTGCATGTTGTGTAGCCATCATGCACATGGGTTTAACTACTATTTAATCACTGGTGCAGATACTCATACCCACATGTTGGCATTGCATGTTGTGCCACTACATGGCTAGGGTATTTTTAAAATTAACCAGGATATGTATTCCCGTGACATGGCATACTGCCATTTACCTGTTGCAGCGGTAAGTTAGGTAGACTCTTGTGGTTGTCTATTCCCCCCCACTACAAAGAGGTCATGCATTGGTAGTTCTACTCATCCAACAGCCAGGGACACTGAGATGGTTGTCTGTTGCCCACCCACTCCCCACTACACAGAGGTCATGAATTGGTAATTCTGCTCACCCAACAGCCAGGGACACTGTGATGGTTGTCTATTGCCCTCCCCCACTACACAGAGGTCATGCATTGGTAGTTCTACTCACCCAACAGCCAGGGACACTGTGATCATTGTCTATTGCCCCCCCCCCCCATCACACAGAGGTCATGCATTGGAAGTTCTACTCATCCAACAGCTAGGGACACTGTGATGGTTGTCTATTGCCCCCCCACTACACAGAGGTCATGCATTGGTAGTTCTACTTACCCAACAGGCCAGGGACACTGTGATGGTTGTCTATTGTCCCACCCCACTACACAGAGGTCATGAGTTGGTAGTTCAACTCACCCAACAGCCAGGTCCTTTCTCGCGCATAGCGTGCTATGTACCCTGGCAACGGGGAGTTCCACAATACCATTGAGTCGTGTGTGGACCTCGGGAAACATGCACAGCAATGCGTGATGAGTTGTTGTGCATCACAGACCATCTTCAAGTTGAGTGAGTGAAATTGCTTCTGATTGCGATACACCGCCTCAATTGCATGTCTGACAGTCAATTCTACATGCACACAATCTAATGCACCAATGACATTGGGCATGCTGGCAAGGGCATGGAAGGCCACTTTGCTGGCATTGACCTGTGCAGAGGTTTGGGTAGGTAGGGCAATGTGGTGTGACACATGGCGCAGCAGCACATCCATTACCTGGAAGAGTATCCTTAAAATACAGGGTTGTGACAGCCCATGCAGCTCCCCAACTGTGTGCTGATAGGTTTCAGTGGCAAGAACGTGCAGTACCGAGACTACCTTCAGCAGGGGTGTGATGGCAGTCTGGATGTTGATGATGCTGCTGATGTCTTCTTCGATAAGGGTGACAATTGATAATATTGTGGCCCTGTAAAGCCGGTATAATGTGTGTATTAGACTTGGGGTCAGGTTCCAGGGTGAGGCCCTGATGCAGGGTATTGCTGTCGGCCCACTATTTGTGGTCATGGTGCTACCGGGTGTTTCCGCCATCGCGGTTCAGAATGTGCCCATCCGGAAAATGGTGCTGGTAAGGTTCTACCGGCACCGTTGATTCCGGACTGGCAGACTTGTAATGAGGCCCAAATACTTTTACAATAGACTATGAGAGGACAAGGTTTCTGGTTACCTCGATTGTTTGAGTCATTTTCGAGTACGGTATCATTCTGCTTAGGATGTAGAGGCTAAAGTGTGATATTTGGGATAGAGGATTTATTTTTGGTTGTACTGAAGGTTCAGAGTCTAAAATCATACCTTTGCCTTCTATGATTGGTTGGGTGCTGTCTGTCATGTACATAGTTGGTATTTTGGGGAGATGCAATAAGATACTTGTAAAGCATAGCCAAATGTGATGGCTCGTGATACATTTGTGTCACCATAGGATATAGAATGTGAATGGGGCTCATAGGGGAACCTACATATCAGAGGATGGTTGGATTTGGAGCTGTGGGTCATAAGCTAGGGATGCTAATGTAGACACTAAAGTAAATGACAGTACCATTTGTTGGCTGTGCGGTCTCCTTTTAATAGTGGCATCGGGGATGGAATGGATCGAATTTCATCCCATGATTAGCCTGGGCATCCCCAGGACAATATATGTCCTCCTTGCTTTGTGACATGTACTATGCCTTTGGCTACTCGAACCTTGGGATTTACGTTTTCCTCAAATTCTTCAATTATGCCAATGGGCATCTCCCCATATGCATGCACCATTACTTGTGGGTCCAGTAACGTGCAACATTGCAGTTTAATTAGCCATGTATCAAAATGAATCAACATATAATACTCTCCACTGTTGATGAGCATTTTATCTTCTTTCCTATCACCCATGACTACTGCATGAGGTTTGATTCTTTTCAGTTCTGCATTTATTGCACTAACTCTATATACGTTGTCACTGTCTTCGGTTCTATCATCACTGGTCTGGGAACAACACATCAGCAACGTGACTTGATTAACTGCATCAACATTATTGGCATTTCCTGACCATTGCTCACTGCATCTCGCTCAGGGTCCTCTCCGACCACAATTCCATACCCATTACATGCATTTATTTATTGTATGTATTGCTTGCTTGTTGGGCACTTATACAGAAAATACATTCTGTTTCAATGCGCCCACTGGGCAACAGGGAGGGAACATGGGATTGCAGTACAATTAAAATATAGAAGAAATACAATGGGCGAAGGGACGGCCGAACCAACTATGCCTTGTGAGTATTCAGGAGAGGGCAGTGGGGTAAGTGTTGGGGTGTCCATGCTCGAGGGTGATGACAAACAAATCACTATCACTTGCCAAATGGTCTATTCAAAAACACCTATAACAACTCTTGATTTGTACGCTCTTCTTTATAAACCTCTGCAATCTCCTGTTCAGTTTTCCACTTGCTAGTTGATTTGAAAATGTTTCTATGCATCTTGTGTGACTTAATTGCAAAGCAATGTTTACTTCACCCATCATTTTACTCATGGCATGTTCTAATTCTTCAATGCACCTCTATGTTCTAGCGCTTTAGCTATTTTGTTTACCTTCTGAGGGTTAAGGCCTGCTTCCCTCTATAATGCCCCACGTACTTTGTGATTGCTGTATTTGATCACTAGTGGATCCCTTGGCTGCTCCTTGTTGCAACGGGTGAAGTCACCTTCATAGGCTAGACCTCTCAATTGTGTTATGAATTCCTCAGTAATATCCCCCTTCTGCTGTTCATGTGTGATGTTCAGATGTTGAGAAGTGTATGAAAATGTCTGCTTGGTGTTTAAGGTAAAGATTAAATGCCCATAGGGATAATATAGAATACTGGGGAAACCACACTTTAAGGTGAGAACTGTTGAGTTGAGGTCTCTCATTGTTACTCCCAAGGTGCAATCATGAAAATAGTTAATGATCCACAGCAACACAGTGGCCCTCATTACGACCCTGGCGGAGTGGGTCTACGCCAGCGGTATTCGCGGCGGACCCGTCCGCCCTACTACGAGTTCCCGTAGCGCCATGGAGCGCTTTCCGCCTGGTTTTTCCGGGCGGAGAAATCCATGGCGCTACGGGACCTTGTTGTTAATTACGCCACCGTATTTTACGGTGGCGTAATTAACGCCTTCCCCACTCCCATTATACCCTATGGGGCAAAAATGGGAATGGGGAAGGGTAAAATGGGGAATGGGGATTTACCGCCCCGCCAAGGTCGGAATGGGGCGGTAAATCCGCCAACCCCCATGGCGCTATCGGCAGCTTTCCGCCGTGCTCCATGGTGCATTTTGCACCACGATTTCCGCCAGGGTCGTAATGAGGGCCAGTACCATCTATTCCCATATGAACTGAAATCTTTGTATTAGTGTCTGATGGTTGACTCTATTTTAGGCAACGTATAGATCAAGGAGTGCTAGTGCTGTTGGTGTATATTTATGTCAAGTACTTTCCGAATTTCTTAATTTATGAAAAGGAGCTTCATTTCCATAGCCATGTTTGGTGGTAGTTATCCCGTTTGGTGGTAGTTATCTTGTTTATATTTGAACATGCCACCAGGTTAATGTAGTCATGTGAAAATGTAGTAAGCAAAAAGTAGTTTAAAAAAATGCAGTAACTTCAGTTCACTCAATACAAAGTGTGAAATAATAAGGTTGCCCAAAAAAAATACACAAAAGTACAAGGATGCAACCGTAAATATGACCCAAACGAAAAGTCCTCAATCAGCCTAACTCCATTCCTAAACCTTCCTGTAACTCTAATTGCAACCCTTATCCTAGCCTTAACTCTCACAGGGCATTATTGAATGCAAAATAAGTAGAAACTGAACAGTGATCCTGTCTCCAACCCCATCACTAGCAACTCTTGTTGTAATAATAGCCTTACCCTAAAGCCTTACCCTAACTGCAGCTCTAATACTTACCCTAATGTTTACTTTACCTTAATCACTAGGTTCATCCTAAAAGCTATCCTAAACCGGCAATCACAAGGCTACTAAACGGCTCCTTAACCCTAACAATTACCCTAGCAGCACTACATTTTTGACTACTTCAGCTGCATTTTTGACTACTTTTTGTTTGGCAACTTTTTGACTGAAGTGGTATTTTAACCACCTCTTTTTTACTGACTACCTTTTTACTGGATATTGTTATCTCTTCAGGATTTAAGAAATTAAAGGAATGATAGGTAGTGCTCTATAGTGGTGCTGTGTCTCTGTGTCTCTACTCAACGTTTTTAGGAGGGGGGTATGGTGACAGCCTTTCCTGATGTTGAGATACTGCCTGATGTTAGTGATCTGTTACAAACTTCAATAAGTGGCTGCACCAGCTTAGCTATATTTTCCTGGATCTAGATGGCTTAGCATGGGTCAGGTTGTTCAGCTGAGTCATTTAGTTTCTTAGTGATATTCCCCTGAGAAGTTGTTTTAGAGTTGATCTATGCATGTGTGTGCTTAGAGGGCAGAGAAAGAAAACATATGTTAAGGTCTCCTCCACAACAGAGGCGATGGGGCATATGATATTAAATTGATTTGACTTCAGCAACAAGCAGCAGATACAGTCTTAGACATGTCAGCCATTTCCTTGTTGCAGGCTATGTAATGCAGTGGAGGTAGTTCTCAAACTTTGACAGAGAATCAACTCCGCCGGTAATCTCACACTGTCCAACTTAAGGGCCCAAGCAAAGTGAGGGTCCGTGAACATGTGCCAGCAGGGTTGCCTCAACTCTGCAGGTTACATCACCATTAGCACCCTTAAAAAGGAAAGGTGAGTTCAAAAACCTAATGTATATTATGAGGGAAAAAAACATACGTTTGGTGCTGTACTGGAAATTGGGGGAGCGGGAGTCAATTTTCAGAGTTCATTATAATGACATAACCAACACTGCAAGTGGACTTGTTGCGAGGGAAACAGTGTATTGCAGAAATGAAGGTGGTCCGTTTTTCATTGTTTTAATAATTTGTTTTAGCCTTTAACACCCATGTGTGCATCTATACAGGTGACAAAGGCAGTACAGCAGAGATAGGGCAGCATAGGAGATAGAGGGCGAGGGGCATTGCGTACTTGGCAAGCTCAGAACATGGGATTATACTAGTGAATACAGCCTATGTTCAGAGCTCACATATGAGTGTGTGACCTGGACCAGGGGGCTAATATGATTTATCGGTTGCTTACTTCTATAATTCAACATATTCCCTAGTCTTGTGGAATCACAAAGAATGCATTGGTAGCTATTCCGACTTACCTTTATTTCCAGGCAGTAAGTCAGAAGTACTGCTAGTAACTTATTTGTGATAGATCTCAATCTAAGAGAAAGTCACGACTAAGTGAGAGTTAATACTGGTAACATCTTTGTGAATCACCCCAAATGTATTTGTATATTTTCATATGAACTAGACTAGAGGTGACAAGCAGAACAAACAAAGGAAATGTGGCTGTTTAATTTAAAGATCAGCTGAAGTCAGCAGCCTCCAATATATAATAATAACACATAATAATAATAATAATAATAATAATAATAATAATAATAATAATAATAATAATAATAATAACATGCACTTACTATTATTATTATTATTATTATTATTATTATTTATTAGATTACAACCCATTTCCAAGATGCAACTTTAGTGATCTATAATGTTAAGATACATACTCTATTCAAATCAGTATCTGTATCTGCTTTGTTTTGGCGTGGGATGAGTTCATACTACCAACCTGTTAGTTCAGTTTATCACAGAAACAATAAAGTGAAGCTTTGAGATGAACTCTTCTGGTTTTATTTCATACAATATAACTCACCCATCAACTAATTTCTTGGCGGCAACTTCTTCTCATGCAAGTGCACAAATAAATATGTAGGTGCATCCCATGCTCAGTGGATAGTATTTTGAGACACATTCTGTGGCATACTTGGAAAAGCTGTCAACAAAATGAAAACTTCAGAACAAAAAGTTATTGTGCGGGTGAAATAGATTCCTGGGAAGATGCATTCTGCTATTGGGAAAGAAAATTCCCTCTCTCTCCAATTCCCATTGGTGCCACATATATCAGGCATAACACACTGACACAGCCATCTTGCCTTGCATTGTTAACTTCTACTATGACAAAAGGACTAGCGGTCTGTAGAAGGTGACAAATTCTGAGATGTCATCACTTCTCCCCGATGGATCGTTCCATCCCATGAGGCCAGGTAGCTGAGGCTGCCACCCGATAGCCTCTCTGAGGGTGCTACTCAGTGGGAGGATATCATGGGGAGAGAACCCCTTTTAGGGACAAGGACAACCATCTAGAGAGAATGTCATACAACATCTCTCAGCCTCCATCCACTTCATTTACCTCCCTTTAGTCCATGAAGCCCACCTTCTCATCCCCCACTTCCAAACCACAGACATCCATGTGTCTCTGCAACACCCAGCAGTTAAGCAGGACGGGGAAGAGTAGGGACTACCCAACAGAAACATTCTTGGCTCATTCTGGAATGAAGAAGAGTGAATACTACCCAGAACGAATACAACAGGCAAGCACTGGGATGAGAAGGAGGTGCGTAGTCCTACTGACTATTTTTAGAACCTCTAGAAAGTCTTCTAGTGGTTCTGTAACTCCGATTGGAGAAGCACACATAGACATAGAGGAAGGACGATGCATGAGAGAGAGAAGTCCTCCGTGGAGGAGCCACAGAGTTTGAATCCGGCGAGTGAGGACGAGCAGGTAGAACCAGAGTCAAGATGCATGTCTGCCAGAAGAGGCAGTCCTGCAAGTCCCGCCGTCGATGGACGGATGACACAGGAGGAAGAACAGGAGTCCAGCCAACCGAGGTAGCTGAAACGCCAAATCATCTGGGAAAGTGCAGCCCGAGAAGGAGAAGGTGCAGAGGAGCAACCACAGCCAATGGAGAAGCAGTCAAAATCCCGAGAGGGAATGCTGAGAAACCCACAACTGACCAGAAAGCACCAGCATGTACTCTACAGGTATCTGTGTTGCCAGGATGGTTGAAGGGATACCAGCAGGGCTGAAGAGGAATGAAAGATGGGTCTGGGACCCGCACCCAATAGCAATAACCTCCTGGGCCATCTTCTTCATGGCAGTACCTGACACATAGTGAACCAGGTCTAACAAAGCAGGGGGAAGAAGAAAGCCTGGTTTGGGACCCCCACATAAGAACAAATAAAGCAATAAACTATCTTCTTCATGGCAGTACCTGGCTGGGTAGTAAACCAGGTCTGTCAGAACAGGAAATCCCCCTGGTGTTCTGAACTGTGAAACAAATCCTGAGAAAGGCCAACGAAGGGAGACATTCCCCCTGGTGTTGTGAATTGTCAAAATAAGCCTAGGAAAGGCCAGGTGAAGGGATGGCGTGGGGATGGGAGTCATTCCTCTGGTTAAGATCGTGTAACCAGAATTGTACTACCTCGTCCAGTGGAAGGGAGTCATTCTCCTGGACCAAGAACAATTTTTGTCAAAGCACACTGCCCAAACCGCTGGAAGTATTTGGACATGATCCAAAACAACTCGAGCATGAAGCGCTGACTTGCGTGGTTTGGGGGTTAATGCATGTAGTAGTTATTTAAATATTTGATGGAGAAGGGGGTGCCCCTTTCTCAAAAATAGATAGATATATTTCAGGGATTTTAGAAATGAAACAACCTCCATCTTGTTTTTCTCTCGATTCAAGAAATATCTGCTGCTCTAGCCGAGGCTATGCAAAAAAGAAACACAGCAAAAAAGCTATTTGCAGATCAAAAGCATGCAAATGCCATCAGGCTAGAGGTGTGGGGGGCAGGGGGTGGCTAGAGGGCACCAAGTGAAATTTGGGATTCAGAGGGGATTTAGGGAATGAGTTTGCAACACAAACCTTTCTGTAGCCTTGGTTAGAGCCGCAAAAAGTCGATATCTCAAAGCAAACTGCGTCACAGAAACAGCTTGTGTTGTGGCGGAAAGCGAGAGGTCATGGGAGGAGACCATCAAGGAGTGGGGAAGCTGGCACAGATAAGAGGGGAACTTGCTTATGGCAAGAAAGCCTATTATTTTGGAAGTTTTGCCGATACAGATAGCCATGGTATGTGTACTTCAGTGCCCACGGTTACTGTTTCTTTCTCTGAAAGATGTTTTTACAGCTATAGTGATGTTGGGGGTAAATAATCACTGACTATGGCTATGACCAGTGACATGATTGCCATCAAGGCCTTCCCTCCATGCTGTAACCAGGAAAGACCCTGCTTAGTTTCAAAGTGAGGAAGGGATCAGCCTCCTCAGGCCATGCTGCCCGATAAAAGAGCAGCATTACAAGATTACTTAGAGAAATGGGCCCACCCTTTCTTTGCTTTGAAGCTAAGCAGGGTCGGTGTCGCTTTTTAAACCATGCTACTCTCAGTCCTTACATGTTTTGCACTCAAGAGATGAAAAGACAATTTTTTGCCTTTTGCTGAATTGCATTCTGGTATTTGTAGTCTCCCAGTGAACAATAAAAAAGAAAATAGATATGTTTACAGCAACAGTGGGTTTCCTTTCCCGGCAGTAACTGAGATGACCCCTGCTTAGCTTCAAAGCGAGGAAGGGGTCAGCTCCCTAAGGCCATGCTGCCTAATAAATGAGCCCACCGTACAAGACCACTTAGAGAAATATGGCCTAAGGGGGCTGCATTCTTCCTCACTTTAAAACTAAGCAGGGTTGATCCTGGTTACTGCATGGATGGGAGACCGTCCACATCCCGACTGCCTTGTGTTTTCTTAGCTTTAAATATCTCATAACACACGGCATCCGGATTATTATTTTTTAAACCATGCTACTGTCATACCTTGAAAGTGTTGCACTCAGAGACAATTTATTTCCCTTTTGCTGAAATGCATTCGGGTAGTTGTAGTCTTACAGTCAAGATGGAGGGAATAATGGTACATTCGTACACTTTTCACCTAACATATATCTATAAGGATTTATATATTTGAGTGACACTATGGTATGTGTACTTTTCAAGTTATCTTTATGAAGTATTGTTGAAAGCCAGACATGAGGGTGAAGAGTGGAAATGATGAGAGGCCAAGTAAATCATGAGTATTTGCCCACGATATGGCAACAGAGTTTGCAATCCTGGACACTGGTGCAGTTATTCTCCCCTGATTGTGGCTGCTTGACAGGGCACAATTGGGTGAAAAGCTTAACTTTTTTTCAGAGGGCGGACGCAACACATGAGGTTTTTTATGAGGTTGGAAAGCTTGCTCAAGTATTTGGCTACCAGGATATTACTCAGTTTGCCATGTTCCTAGTGCAGACACTTATCTACAAGACCACAAGCATTTTTTTCGTATTGGGATTTTGTTTTCCATGGAATATTTCACTACATATTGCTGGGCTTAAATGGTGAGCACCTTTTACACTTTGCCAGCATATTTATTGGAAGGTTTCCACGCTCAGGTTATTTTTCTAGTGTTCATTACTTTTTTAAAAGTCCAACGTTATTTTGTCTTGCACACTTTCTTCTAAGTGCAATGTCAAATGGACTGCATTTGTATATTTCACTTAAAGAAATATGTTCACTTACTGTGCGTATAATCTTGCGTGCCAGCTTTTGATTTTTGCTATGCTTACAGAAAGTATATGGGCATATGTTTTTCTTGCAGCTGGTAATTTTTTTCCTGTTTCCATGCTGCTTAAGTGTGGTTAGTTGGGGATGTGTGATGTATCACAACAGTCACCAAGAGACCAGCAATAAAACAAGGGGCTTGGAACACACTGCTTACCCAAACAGTATGGTCCATGGCAAACCATTTATTCTCACTGCACATTGCCTAAAAACATTGTGATTTCCCAAATCCTGCACTATTTTATACATAACAATACCACTGTCAAAACAGGACAAAATTAGTTTGTGATTGATGAACATCTTTGAGCGATGGGGTTGCAGGTGTTTTAAAATATAGAGTGGCCAGTAGTTTGGTAGTGTTCAGCTATACCCGCAAGCCATGGCCAAAACAAAAATAGACAGTGGGCACAGCCAAAAGCCATGGGCGCAGACTATGGCCGCAGACAGTTCTAGTGGTCTCGAAGTATTCTAAAAATCTGTGGAATAACAAAACCATTGACGTTCAAGGAAAACATTTAGTTGAAGGAATGTTAAGGTGAGAACTTAACGCAACAAAACCCCTGAAATTTATTTAAAGACACCTTAACTTCGTGCCCCCTGTTGTACAGCCTATGACCACAATGATGACATCAAGGATCACATCACAATTTTCTTTTAAATAGTCTGCATATATTTTTTTATTAGAATTTTTGGGAGGAATTATGCTTGTGTACATTGTATTTAGAGTTTGGCATTAGGTTCTTTTGTATTACAATAATATGTCATACTTTATTTTAACATATTTTATAGATCTATATATAATGGACTTTTGAATGATTTGATATTTTATAGAATGACTTGTTCTTATGTGTGAATTTGTTAGAATATTGTATGTTTTTAAGTGTATGAGTGAGTTAGGGTTATCTAGGGCATCAAGGCGCTGAATCTTACAGAGGTGAATACAGTTACACACAAGGTTACATGGCGGTTCCAGCATAGGAATTAGTTACCATTGTAGGGGGAGTGGTTAGGTGAACAGGTGCATTTTTAGTTCTTTCAGCAAGGGAAGGAAGGAAGGCTCCTTGCAGAGCAGGAGTGGGGGATTGTTTCTGAGTTTGGCAGAGTGAACAGGGAAGCTAGCACCACCAGCTTTTTTGCATTTAAATGTTTAAATCTCAGCGTGATGTGGCAGTGGTTGTCAGCAGATTAGAGGGGTCTTTAAGGGATGGGTCTCTTTACCTTCTGGGTGAGGTAAGGGGTAGCATTGTTGGAGAGACAGCGGTGGGTTATGGTGAGTATTTTTTAAGAAATCCACTTGCAGAGAGGGAGCCAGTGAGCGGACCTTCTTATCTCAAAGATGTGGTCGTACTTTGTCAGGTTGAGGGTGGCCCTGAGGGCATTATTTTGCAGAACCTGTTGTATGCAAGGATTTTCTCAGAGGTGCCCAGGAGAAGTGTGTTACAATAGTCCAGTTTGTACAGGATAGGGGCATGTGCGATAGTGATTTCGGTTTTCATGGAGAGAAAAGTCTTGCAGGCGGTGATGAGCTTGGTTGCATAGGCTGCAGTTTAGGCAATGTGGTTGATATAGCATGTCATATTGAGAGATGCATTGAGATAAACTCTGAGTCTTTTTACCAAGTTGGCAACATGAATGGAGTGGCCATCAATGTTGAAGTGGCTACAGGCAGCGCTGAGTTTGTTGACACAGGCGGGTGAACCAATAAGAAGTATTTCGGTTTTCTCATCATTTAAGCAGAGGTTGTGTGAGGCCATCCAGATTTGGATGGTTTTGTATATTCTGTAAACTTTATCAGTGTCCTGTATGTGGTTTTCAGAGAGGGGGACGAGGATTTGGGTGTTTTCTGCATAGTTCATGTAAGTGATGTTCAATAAGTGAAGATGGCCAAGGAGTTTTTTTTTTTTTGTAGATGTTGTAGAGCGTGGTTGAGACGCATGAGCCTTGCAGGACTCTTTAAGAGGTGGGTATGGGGAGGAGGGGGCAGAAGCGCCCCCAGCAAAGTCTCTGGAGGATCTGTTTGCAAGGAAGTCAGAGATTCATTTTGCAGCTTTTGGAGAGAAATGGGCACAGAAGGTGAGATGGTGGCAGAGGGTTTGGTGGTCGACCAGATCGAATGTGGCTGAGAGATCCTATAGGAGGAGAAGGGAGAGGTTGTTAGCATCCCTGGCTTTGTCTAGCTGTTTTTTTGGGGGTTGAAAAAGGGTTGTTTTGTTTCCGTGTTTAGGATGGAAGCCAGATTGTTGGAGGTGTGATGTGCTTCTAGGAAGTCCTGGATTTGGCGGGAGGCTGCTTTGTCAATAATTTTCAGAAGGAAGGGGACTGTGGTGATGGGCCTGCAGTTGGTCGGGGATTGTGGGTCTAGAGTAGGTTTCTTGAGGAGGGGTTCTTATTTGAGGGTGGTGGGTATAGAGCAAGAGGCAAATGATGTGTTAATGATGGCAGCAATGAGTGCAGGAGCAGTTCAGCACATTCCTTTAAAAGGGGAGCTGGGAAGAGGTCTCCATTTCATTTAGAGGGTTTGAGGCCATTGTTTATGGTTACTAGGTTGCACTTTGAGATGGGCTGGAACTCGAATAGAGGGATTGGTGACAGTGGGGGTGGTTTCTGAGGAGGTGGTGGCTGGGCTTCCTGTATGCTGGCAACGTTCTTACTGATTTTAGATTGCAGCTGAGACATATTTCGTTTGAGGGCATCTTGGATGGTGCTGCACCAGAGATTGTCTTTCAACAGATCGGGGTACTTGGGATTCGAGCTCTCAGAGGTTTATAAATAATTCTCTCGAAATGGATGTGTCAGGCGCTATTATTTCATTGTAGGATTATTATTTCGCAGAGAACATGGCATGCTTGTATTGGTGGGAGATGTCCGAAACAAGGCTTTATTTGTAGTGGTTTGGTCTTTAAGTCATGTGGCTTCTACTGCTCTCCTGGTGGTGTGGAAGACACAGAGGTCAATGAAAAACCACTTGTTGTGTTGGCTGGTGAGTTTAGCCTTACATGCTTTGAGGGGGGCTAAGGAGTCGACACGGTTCTCTAGCAGCGCATTGTTGGGTTCCACTAGGGTGGAGGTATTGTGTGGAGGGTTGTGATTGAGAAGTGGATGAGACAAGTGATGGTAAGGATGGGGGAGCTGTGGGCAGTGGTGGGGTAGTGGGGTACTGGTTGTGCTTATTCTGCCTGGTGTGAAGATGGAGAAGGAGATGATGTAATGGTCTGACCATGGGCATGGAAGGTTGGAGGTGACAGAGATGTTGCAGTTTGGCTGAAATGTATTCACAGTGGGGAATTTGAGTTTCTGTGAGGGTGTGCAGAGTGATGTCATCTTTGTAGATGAGGGCAACCCCACTGATTTGTCCGATGGCCTGTCGCTTTGCAATATGGCATAGCATGGCAGAACAGCAATGGAGATGGTGGGGCCTGCTGAGGGGGTGAGCCAGGTCTCTGTGAAAGCTAAGATGTCAAGGTTGTCCTTAGTGATTAGGTCAGCTATGTCTGGTACATGGGTTCATCGTAGATGTGGGTTCTGTGCTGAGGCAAGGGGGCTGGCGATGTACTTGAGTATGGGTGCATGGGACCCTGGGAGTTTTAGCTGGTGTGGGTTTAGAGTACTTGTTGGTGCAGTAACTGATATTGGTGTTGCGCTGGGGGGTGGATGGTGGGAAGTTTGTAAGTGGGGAGTGGGGTGGTTGCATGCATGATGCCAAGTGGGGGGTGCTTCTGAGATGGGACATGGCAGATGCTTTGTAGTGTGATGGGTAGTTAGCAGGGGGTTCTGCAGGGGGGTTGAGTGTCATAGGCTCCAAGGGACTGTGTGATGGTCGTGGAGCTCTGTTGGCCTTAGTAGCCTGTAGATGGCTGCTGCCGAGTGTTGGCAGTAGGGCTATGCTGGCATTAGTAGCCTGTAGATGGCTGGTGGAACATGGTGGCAGCGGGGCTATGCTGGCCTTAGTAGCCTATAAATGTCTGGCAGCACATAGTGATAAGGGGGCTTTGCTGGTCTTCCTAGCCTGTAGATGGTTTGTGGCGCATGGTGTCTAGGAGAAATGAGGGCTTCAGTGGGCATTTGCATCGTGCGGGTGGATGCAGTTTTCTTGAGGGGTTTTGTGTAAAGGGTAGTGTGCTCTGCAGTATTGCGGGAAGGAACATAATGTTACTAGTTGCTGTGGATTCTGGAAAAGCATGTGAGGCCCAAGACCGTGCAGGGGGCAGGTAGTGTGAAGGAAATAGGAGGTTGATGGATCATGTAGTTGCGTAGTCATCAATGGGTTGGCCGAGAGCACAGCTGGAGACTGCGCAAGCTGTGCTCGGTCTCAGGATAGGTGCTATATGTGTGGTGGGAAGCACGTTGCTAGAATATGGTGAATGCAGTTTGCCTATGGAGCAGTCAATGCGGCAGTAGCTGATCTGCTGTGGTGTGCCTAGTATGTTTATGGGACATGGTGAGCGGAGAGGGGCTAGATAGGTAGATAGGGTGTCTGGAGGGGCAGAGAAGGTGACAGAGCATTAGTGGAAGAGGTTGGAGATGCAAATAGTGCTGGCTTACAATGGAGGTTTATAGGCAGCAGTGTGCGGTGGGGTGAGGAACATTGAATGAGGCAATAGGTACATAGAGTGTGATTGGAAGCTTAATGAACAGTTTGAGAATGTTGGCTGCTTGTACATGGGTATACATTAAGTGCACAAGAAGGGGGCCAATTTGGCTTACCTTGCACTGATGTATGTTGGTTGGAGTCAGCTTTCCATGTTTTCAGGGAGGTGTTTGCCTCATTGTGGCTACTCCGTAGGAGACCGGCTGAGACCACAGATGCAAGCCTTCTGTGTTGGCCTTCTGCTGGCGCAGGGTACATCTCCCGGTGCAGTTGGGAGAGCACACCATTACACACCAGTACCCAATCTGATTGTAGCAGGCTCAGGGCAGCATGGTGGCAGCCACTTTAGCAGCGGCGAGTAGACCTCGAGGCCCAGTGCTGCTGCCAATGGAAATGGTGCAGGGTTCCCTGTTAGGAACGGGGCCCTGTGTGTCGATGTGACTGGCCGAGACCACAGATGCATATCTTATACCATGATATTTGATTTTAATATAATATGTTTTAATAAAGTCTATGTTGTTACCTTAACTTTCATATTTCTGATGTTTATAGATTTTACATTTTTATTGGTTTAACGTTACCTCTTTTGTAAACATGTTTTTTGTCAAATAATGTCATCTTTTTCACGGTTACGTGCTTATTGAATTTGAGAGTTTGTTGCAAAACTAGCGTGTTTTGTAAGAGTATATAATATAAGTGTTTGTGTGTGGCATAAGTGCATGTACCATGACATTGCATGGTGAATGTATATGTAGCTTAAGTGCAGGGATGTCATTTCACCAAAATGCCAGGGGTAGCGGAAGTGACATCCCACGAGCCTTGACCCCCTGATGACATCACAGGAAGTGATGTCATTTGACCCCACCCTGAAGTGATATCGCGGGAAGCAATGGAAGACAACCTTTCACCCGTTGACAAAACAGGAAGTGGCATCACATAGCATTGTACACTAAGACAAATATGGTTACAATATCACTATAATGTGATGTACATTTCATACAAGAATGGATCACTATATGTATCGTTAAGATCAGTGTGTATAGCCCCATATTACCAAATTACTGTGAATGCAAGCAGACGTCCATGACCAAATGATAATGATCTGTTATTATATAGCACTTACACTTAAGCGCTTTATATAGAAAAAATATACACCCAATATCACCCAACCTGTGTTGGTACTCATTTATCAACCTAAGAAGGATGAATGTCTGAGTTGAGGCATTTAAAAACAGACTTAATCAGTGCCTGAAATAAACCGTTAATGAGTCTAGCAATTATTGTATAGAATTCCAGAAAGACACATTGGGCCTCATCACGACTTCGGCAGTAACCCTTAAATCCGGCGGTAGCGCTATTACCGCCGGATTTAAGGGTCCGCCGAATCAGGGCTTCGGCGGATTTCACCCCAGCTCTGAGCTGGGGGGAAATCCGCCGAAAATTTGCGCTATTACCGCCGGCGGGAAATCCGCCGGCGGTATTAGCGCGAAGATTCCCCATTGAGCCCAATGGGGAACGGGGCATTCCCGAATGGGCTCAGTGGGGAATGGGGACTTACATTACCGCCAAACTCGTGATCCGGTGCTATTAGCGCCGGGGAGTTCGGCGGTAGGGCTAATACCGTCCGCGCTAATAGCGTTACCGTTACCGCCCAAGTCGTGATGAGGCCCATTATTTGGTATTCCTATTCTTTTTTATTTAGGGTCAGTGCTGAAAGTGTTAGACTTGTGGCGCTCCTCTTTTTATTTTTCCACTTTTTGTTAAGGGGCCTGAGCAAGAAAGCCAGACACTCCAGAAGTAAAGAGCCACATGGTGCTGGCCACAGCCCAGGAGCTTGCATTACAAAAAAAAACATGTTTTTTAAAGATTTTTTTAGAGATTGCAAGGGAGACCTCAGAGGTCGCAGTTGTGACCTCTAGCGACCCCTAAATGACGTCCCTGTTTAAGCGTGTTTGTTGTACATTTATGTGTTATAAGAGAATGGGTAGTAAGATTGTGTGTCGTGTGTGTTGTAGGTGCATGTGTTGAAGGAACATATGTTGTAGGAATGTGTGTTGCATGTGCCATAAGAGCATGTGTCATATGAGCATGTCTCAAAGGAGCACTTGTCATAGGAGTATGTGTGATATAAGAATGTGTTGGATTAGCGTGTTTTGGAAAAAGGTGCATAGAATGAGTTTCAGTTATTAGTGTTCACATACAAAATGTTAATTCACACATGCACATGATGGGTTTTAATATACAATGTATCTCCATTCTGCTCATGCATTGTATACCTTCTATCGGTATGAAATCTCATGTTAATGACATGTTTAACTTTTATAGGTGTTTTTCATATGTCTGAGAGTCATTTATGACTCTAAAATTCAAATGCTCTGCGTCCATGATTGCAGTGCATATTATGGACACCTGTGTGGTGGGAGAATGTGTTGCAGAGCATGTGTTATAGGACAATCTGTTGTTGTAGCACATGTTGTAGGAGCATGTATCGTAGGTGTATGTGTTGTAGGAGTGTGTGTAGTATGAGCACATGTAGCAGCTGCATGTGTTATAGGAGCACATGTTGTAGGAGTGTGTGTCATAAGAGTGTGTCGTCAATGTTTGTGGTAAGTGTGTCTCGTAATAGTGTGCATCAAAACAGTGCGTGTGTCGTAAGAGTGTGTGCGGTTACAGCATGTGTCGTAAGAGAATTAGTTGTACAAACACATTTGATGTTTAGTAGGTTTGTGCATAGTAGATGTGCATGCCATATGAGCATGTATTATAGGAGTGGTGTTGTGGGAATGCATGTACTAGTAGGAAGTGTCATAGGATTATGTGTCATGTATTTATATATATATATATATATATATATATATATATATATATTTTCACATTTGTAAAGTGCATGACCATCAGAAGGCATCTTGGTGCTACAAACAAAATTAACTGTAGCCAATATCCAGAGCCAACACATTTAAAAAAGAAGGGTTTAGAGCGCCTGAATGGTAGGTGGTTCTCAGTGGCCTTCAAATAAAACAGCAGTAAGTTCCAGAGCTTAGCCGCAGCCATAGAAAACGCTCATCCACAAATTGTGGAAAGCCTGAAGCACTGGACCAAGATAAGACAAGCTTCCTAAAAGAGAGGCACACGCCTTTGGGTGTATGACTGGAATTTGTAAATTGCAAATATTCGGCACCATGGCCGTAGAAAGCCTGATGAACTATACACAGGGATTTAAATTTGTTATGTTTAGAAATGGGTAGCCAATGCAGAGAACGAAGCACAGTAGAGATGTGAGAATAACAGGGAGAGACAGAAGCAAATCTAGCCGCAAGGTTCTGGAGACGGCACATGTGGCAAATAAGATACAGGTTGGGCTCCAAAGAGAGAGTTGCAGTAATCAAGGCAATGCAAGACAAGAGATGCCACCACTGGGACATTTAGTTGTAAAGGCAGAAAGCATAGAACCTTTCATAGAACCCTTAATTGAAAATTACTGGTTTGACAGATTGTGCTAACCTGTGCCTGCCTAGAGAGGGAGGCAGAGATTTTGACACCCAGATCCTTAACAGCAGGCACCGGATTAGGTGAAGGTACCAATGAAGAGGGCCTCTCTTGTGGATAGGCGCATTATAAATAACCTATAATCAATCAATCAATAAGGCGGGGGTCAAAGCAGAGACCTGAAGAAACCCACAAGAGTAGAAAATATGCAGAGAAAGGAAGGAAGAAAGGGAAATGATTTGACCTCTGTCAGTCAGGAAAGATGTAAACCAAGACCGGGCTGGAGAGTCCTGCCAAGCCCAGGTGGTTCAACAGGAGGGAGTGGTCAACTGTATTAAATGTTGCTGAAAGATCTAACAAAATCAGTGCACCTACTCAGCCCTGATTGGACATGTGATCCAGGCCATCTACAAATGATACCAGGACACTCTCTATGCCATGGCCCAGACAGAAACAAATTGAAAGGGGGTCAAATAAATGGGACTTTTCCACAAAAGAGCTGAGCTGCGGCGAGATCAGAGATTCAAGAAGCTTCCTAAAGTAAGGAAGGAGAGAGAGCAAGCAAAAATTCACTGGAATAGTAGGGGCAACCAAATATGTTTTCAATAGAGGAATTATTAAGGCCCGCTTTAGCTCAATTGGGATGAACCCATGTGCAACACAAGTTCTCTGCTTGAACAACACGAGGTGCAACCATAGGCTTGATATCTTTCAGAACACCTAGTTGAATGTGGTCAAGAGGGGAGGCCAATTTTAGTCTTAGGGTGGTGGCTAGAATATCATCTGGAGAAAACAAAGGGAAGAAAGACCAAGAATGCGCAGAATTAGTAATCCTGGTAGCTGAAATAGATGTCCTGTTCTTAAACCAGAATATACAATCTTATATGCATATTGCATCACAGGAGTTTTTTCATTGAAGTATGTATCATTAGCGTGTGTGTGGCAAGAGTGTATGTGGTAGGAGTGTGCTTGGTAAGCTTTGCATGGTAGATGCGCGTGTCATAGGAACATATGTGATAGGGGCATGTGCCTCAGGTACATGTGGGATCATGTGCTGTATGTCCACATTTAATAATGTTGACAGCATATTGTAGTTGGGATTTTGTATTTGTATGTTTGTAATGTGTATGCAGAAGGGGTGGGTGCATATGCTGTGTGTAGTCATGCATGTTAATGTCATATTGTTGCTTGAATTATGTGTTTCCTTGCTGTATTGTAATATGTACACAGTGGTGTTGAGTGCATATGATGTGTGTGGTCATGATCATGTTGGCTGGATATTGTTGCATGAATTATGTATTTCCTTGCTTGAGTTTATGTTTGTAATGTTAACACAGTGGGGTGAGTATGTATGCTGTGTTTGGTCTCGATACTGTTGGCTGCATATTGTTGCTTGGATTATGCATTTACTTGCTTGACAGTTTGTAATGTGTATGCAGTGTAGCTGAGTTTGTATGCTGTATGTGGTTATGATAAAGTTGGGTGCATATTGTTGCTTGGCTTATTTATTTTATTGCTTTACTGTTAGTTTGTTATGTGTACACAGTGGTGGTGAGTGTGTATTCTGTGTTTGATCCTGATAATGTTTGCTGCATATTGTTGATTCAATTATGTATTTCCCTGCATTAGTGTATGTTTGTGATATGTATGCAGTGGGGGTGAGCATGGATGCTGAGTGTGCTCATGATAATGCTGACTGCATATTAGTGATTGATTTATGCATGACCATGTGTACACATTGTTTGTGCGTGTTTGCATATGTTGTGTGTGATCATGACAATGCTGGCTCAATGTTCTTGCTTGAAATATGTATTCCTTGCTTTGGTGTATGTTTGTAATTTGTGCACAGTGGAGGTGAGTATGTATGCTTTGTGTGGTTATGATATTGTGGTGAGTGTGAATGGAGTGAGTGTGCATGTTTTGTCTGGTCATGATATAGGGTGAGTGTCCATGCTATGGGGTGAGTTGGTCTGTTATATGTGTTCATGAAAATGGGATGTGTGTGTAGGTTGTTTGTGGTTATTATAATGTTGGCTGCATATTGTTGCTTGAATTATGAATTTCCTTGCATGAGTGTTTGTTAGTAATGTATATGCAGCCTGGGTGAATGTGAATGTTGTGTGTGGTCAGGGCAATGTTGGCTGCATATTGTTGGTTGAATTATGTATTTCCTTGCATGAGTGTATGTTTGTAATGTGTACACTGTAGGGGTCAGTGTGCATGTTGTGTGTTGTCATTATAAATGTGGCTGAACATTGTTGCTTGAATTATATATTTCCTTGATTTAGTGCATGTGGTGAGAGTGTAAGTCTGTGTAATTATGATAATGTGGTGAGTGTGTATGTTATGGGGTGGTCACTATGATGGGTTTGTGTGGTCATTATAATATTGGCTGCATATTGTTGCTTGAAATATGTATTTCCTTGCATGAATGTATGTATATTGTTTGTGGTCATGCTAATGGAGTGATGTGCATGTTATGGATAAGTGTACATGTTGTGTGTTGTCATTATAATGTATGATGCATATTGTTGCTTGACTTCTGTATTTCCTTGCATGAGTGCATGTATGTTGTGTATGGTCATGATAATGGGGTGAGTGTGCATGGTGGGTGTGTGGTTATTATAATGGATGCATATCTGTGATTGACGTATGTGTTTCATTGCATGATTATATGTATGTTATGTGTGGTCATGATAATGGAGTGAGTGTGCATGTTGTGGGGTAAGTGTTTATGTTGTGTGTGGTCATGATGATGGTGTGAGTGTGCATGGTGTGTGTGGTTATTATAATGGCTGCTTATTCCGGGGCCTTTGGTGTACACCTTTTTGCCCCTCGGAGCATACCTTTGGTGTGTTCAGCTCCCAGCAGGGCGGTCTTAACCTGCTCACATCACGTGCATTCTAAGAGGGCCATTCGAACCTCCACCAACCTAGCTTCACCAACACCCCCGACCCTCCCGAGCTGTACATACTACTTACCACCACACAGCTCCCAAGTCACTTCCACAAGACACAGGGCCTCATTACAAGGGTGCTGGTCTGGATACAATGGTACCAGTAAGCTTACTGTTACTGTTGTATCCAGACCGGAAAACTCTGAGTTGGGGTCGCGGGTGCCTTTCATTCTGCAAGGTCTTCCCTGCCGGAATGAAAGGCACCTGCGAGGACAACACATTATGAATGGTGCCGGTGCTTCAGGCATCCCATGGGAATGGGGATAGCCCGGCACCCACGAAAGGGAAATTACCGGGTCCGGCGGGGCCGGAATACCCCGGTATTGGCCATTCGCGAGTGCCAAATTTTCTTGCCGGTATGGAGGTAGCCTTGCTGGTAAAACCAGCAAGGCTACCTCCAACCTCATAATGAGGCCCAGAGTCTTGTCGTTCACCCTCTTGAAACTCTAATTTTGCAAACAAGATCGGTAAAAGGGACTCAATTCCGTCCCCTTATTCTGATTGGGCCATCTGCCCCCCCTTATAGGGGGAAACATTTCATCAGACCATCACACTTGGTCTGCACTGAGACTTCCTTTTTTGACTCAATCTTTAGCCACACCCCCTACACATTTATTGCAAGTCCTAGTCACCTTGACAACGATGCCATACCATGCCGACACAGACACTTACTGTACAAAGGGACCACTCACAGAGGCGACACACGCGGTCTCCATGACAACCATCCAATACATACAGAGCATCGGCACTGCAGGAGTATGAAGACGCGGCCCATCCTACTTTGACATGATTTCGGAGAGGAGACACGCAGCCTGACAGGTAAGCCTGCACTAGGTCAGACCCGTGGAGAAAGTACTCCTCGACTCAATGGAGCACACGTGTCACTCTGACACTTCCAGTTAGTCAACCTTACTTCCTACCCCGAGGAGATCCAGCGGGCGGCACACTTGGACACCTGAGAGCTGACATCATAAGCTTCATGATGCATCAGCAAGAGATGTGACCTTCTGCTCACAAGTAAACCTCCCAGCGCAAAACGGTGTGCCCCTTGCCCACAAGCAGGGGAGCTATACAGCACCACAACACTGTGCTCCATGTTCAACAATAGACACAGACTTACACATTGTTCACCATACAGCCAAGGAGACAAGAGGAGGATCCCAGTCTTTTTTTGAGTTAAAAACTCACCCGGTTTCTCTGCCTCTTTTTCCCCCAGGATCTGGAAACTCCAGAAACAAGGAGCAACAATTCCCCTTGAGCCCATTTCCACGAAAATGGATTAATCTGAACTGCTATACAGACATCCACATCGCCTGTCGAATGCAGAGCTCCCCTCCCCACCCAGGGAGGCATGATATGGAGTGACAACGCTAGGGTAAGTCATTCCCAGGGTTCCATCTAGAGTCACCATTATATAATATTCAATATTTAATAGCATACCATCATTAGTCTAGCCACTCCTAATACACATGTGTGTTCTTTCAGGGTCTTTGATTGAAACCCTGAGGAAGGCAATCCCACACCAAAAACACAGCCAAAACGTGACAAGCTTTGGTAGTCTTAAGTTCACAGTTGACCCATCCCAGTCAACCATGCTCATCTAGCTCCTCATGTTGGCAGACCCTACTAAATGACTCATAACTCCTCCAGACTATAATGAAGTTTCAGTCCAAAGCTGAGTGACAAGAACCCATTTTCCTCAGCATACCTTATGAGAAGCACTAAAAAATTATACAATCTATTATGCAGTTCCCCACCACACAAATAAAGAAGTAATTCTTACGGCGTTCCAAGAACCATTTCTTCCAACTAAAGGATCTGGTCCTTGGGAAACAATTACAAAAATGCTTTCCAAATGCAATTTACTAATTCACTTTTTTAAGATGCTTGTTGAAAAAATGTTTCTCATTTGTTTCTTTGATTCATCACCCAAGATGGAGTTCAATAAGGAACAATATTATTGACCCATATCAAGTTATTTATTTCACTAGCGTGACTTTGACTCTATCGTTATTATCTTCTTAGGGTCTCATCTTTCTTCCTGTCGTCTATTCTTCTCTTTCACTCTATTAACAATTTGTAGGATTCTCACATTAGGTTTTTTCTTATGTTGTAGGTAAAATTGGCTCATGTATCAATTAATTTAGTTATGGCTTTTTGTTCAATACTGTTTTACTTTTCTCACATGGTTCATATCAAAACTATTTCAGATAGATGAACTAACCAATGAACATATCAAACATATGAATAACGTTTTGTACGGTTTAGAGAGTGTTTCTGAGACACAATGATGGTAAATGGGACAAAGAATGTAAAATACTCACAGCAAATGATCCTGATCTAAATCTTGATCATGGAAATACTTCAATTTACCGGTTGTAGGCCCCTTTTTATTGTTGCCATTTCATATTGTTGCTTGACTTATGTAATTACTTGCATGAGTGTATGTTTGTAATGTGTATGCCGTGGGGGTGAGTGTGTATGTTGTGTGTGGTCATGATAATGCAGTGAGTGTGTTGTTTGTGGTCTTGATAATGGGGTGAGTGTTTATGTTATGGAGTGAGTGTGCATGTTGTGTGTGGTCATTTTAATGTTGCCTTCATATTGGTGCTTGAATTATGTATGTCCTTGCTTGAATGTATGTCTGTAACGTGTACACAGTGGGGGTTTGTTTTATCCCCCTGTTTCCTCCCCAGGTCATTTGTAGATCCATTGCTAACTACTAGCCTCTCTTCCTTTAGATCCCTAGTCTTTTGTTTCTCTGCTGCCTAAACCTATTCTTCACCCTGCGATTGTAAAGCCCTCTGTTGCTTCTGTAGTTAGGTGTGCGCTCAGTAAATACACAAATAAATAATGGTAATAATAATCATCATCACCATCATAATAATGCTGGGTGTAATTATAGCTGCTGTGGGCATGGATGGCACGATTGTTGCTGGATTATGTATGTCCTCTCTTCACTGTATGTTTGAACGTGTACAACACATTGATGGTAATTAAGTATGCAGAGTGTTTTTATGGGTGCAGTGAATATGGGTGGCATGCGTATGGTTGTGTATTTTTCACATAGTTCATATTTTTTTCCACTGGAAAACTTGGTTGTCAGTGTGCATGTGTTGTATATAAATACATTTCAATCCTTAATATCTCAAAATTGGCGAGGTTGATTTTCAATATTTTTGTTACAGTGCTCCAATTCGAGCTGAAATCTAGGCACCTGCAAAAAATGAGGAAAATCGACGCAGCATATTTTGAGACATTTGGCCACATTTTTTTTTTCTTTGGGAAAACTCCATGTTGAAAGCAGTTCAAGATCTGATCAAAGTAAACATGTTTAATGAAGCCATTAATGTAGACATGTGTAATGTTGCATGCAAAGGTGGCTGCCTCAAAATATGTCTCTGGAGTAATTTCAGATATCATCATGCAAACCTTTGAAAGTGATTTTGCATCAAATGGTTCAAAGTTGTCTCAGAATAGCAAAAACAGCACTGCTGGGCCATCATTGGCTTGAAGGGTGTGGAACATGGTTGTAGCTGCTTGAAGACTATTTCAAGCAGTGAAGCAGGATTCCAGCTGCTCTTGGAATTCCAGTTTGGTGGAACACCCAATCCATGAGTCCAGGACAAGGTCAGTCCTTGTTGCTCAGCTGTCCCATTCCAGTGGATTTGGATGGCACACACAGGTTTTCCTTGACCTCAAGTGAGGAGCTTGATACCAATGCAGCTGGCAGAGTGGACAGATCTTGGTCCATAGCGGTTCATGTCTAATGTTCCCCGTCTATGGTTAGGGAGCAGAGGGTTACTTTGCTTTGGATGCATTTTATCTTCAACTCTATGGCAGAGCAATCTTCCAACATAGGTCCAAATGTGTATTCCTCTTCCCAAAGTAGAGTCAAAGAAGGTGGCAGACCCCTTTCCATATAAAGGCAACATGTTACAGTGTACTGGCCCAAAGCAAACCCCCTGTAAGAGGTCCAATCCAGTCCCAAGCGACGCTTGCCTTCTAATTTACCCGTCACATGGGTTCTGATGGTGCATTTTCCTCACCTCCCGACTACCACCAGCCCATGTTCCATTCAATTCCCTTACATGCTTCTGGAAATGATCCAAATCCCAGATGATGTTGGGACACATCATTCTCAGTCCTAATTCGGAGCTCAGTCGTTCATAGGCTATGGAGGGTGGATGCTCATGACTGCCGCCTTCAGTGCTATTGGAGCCCATCTGGAATGGGACTAAAAAACTCGTTTTGTATCTCCTAAGACCACCCAAATGTAGACCCAGAAATGTGTAATCAAAGATAATTTCGGTGTATCTTCAAAACGAATAAACTGCAGAATTATGGTCTCGTTCATAGTATACAGTCACGCTGATGTTCTCCTAATTTACGTTTCTCTTTCCAGGAGTAAATCAGGAATATGTCGGATTGACTCCTAATAGTTTATTTGTAAATTGAATTGTCTTACTGCAGGAGTAAGTTAAGAGTAAGCCATAGTTTTAGTAACAGCATTGTGCAGCATCCTATCTGAGTTTAGAACAAAATCGGCATGAGAAATGAAATATTATACGGGATTGCCTTTTGTGAAGACATTTTGGGCTAAGGTATTAGCCAGTTCCTGCAACCGTATTTGCTCATCTTTCAACGCAAGCAGTGAACAGAAATGTATTTTCTGTTATTTTCTAACAGAAAATATTACTCTCGGAAATTGTATATCCATTTCTCACTAAGTACGGTGGAACAGAGTCCCAGTCTTGCAGGATATTCTTTGGCTGGACTGATTTGCACGATAAACAAATAGTTCTGTATTTTCTTAGAGACAGTCTGCATAGAACAAATTGGATAAGAACATGTGAGGCATTCTTGTTACACCGGCATATGGCCTTTGCATAAATTGCCTTATTCGTGTGCGTTAAGGCCACACAGGCTAGTTTCTCAAAGGGAATGATTGCATGCATGATAATAGCAAAACATGCAAAACTGCCCACTTTGCCAAAATAGCTGTACGATTTTCCCACCACACAGAATTTGTGGAACCCAAAACAGATGCGGATACAGCCTCCAGAACAATGCTGCAGGACTTTGAAAACCCGAGAGTGGCAAATATTTATATTGGGGAATGAAACAAAACATCTGAAGCTTTTTGGATTTAATCTACAGCATAACACTTTTGTATTTTATTTTCAGTGGGAAAAAAAACAGCTCAGTAAATTGAACAATTGTTGTACTGGGAAAGTAGCAGATTAATTTACTATTAAGATTGATTGCATTGTAAACAAACTGTACACGCATTCATTTCTATATTTATGTTTCCTATGATTATCATAATGCATATTTAAGTAGTCACATTAATTTCCATAACTTCCTGTAAGCAGAAAACAGTATTTAATGTTTTGCATTTGTAATACAGTGGTTTAATTCATCTGCAATCACAGATTCAAAGATATTAATTCCCCTAATTATGTTAAAGAATTGATGTACGATATAAGAAGATACATTTTCGCACGCTTAAGTGTGTCTTTATGCAAACGCTTGGCTCTGGTCGTCCTACTTTTAAAAACCGGTTTTCAGAAGAAGAAACAATCGCCAGCGCTGAATTCAGTGTTCTTTTTAAAGCATAGTTATATACAGTATTTCCGTTTCAATATTCCTCCGGTGAGCCGTAAGTAGCGTCATTGCAGCGGGCACATCACGCAACCTGCTCTCCTTGTTATTATTTCCAGGTGGGGATTAATTTGTTGCACATGAACTAAAGATAGAAAATTAAAACACGATGAGATACAGTCGAATGTTGAATTACATGAGTCTTCAATCTATTTTGCATGGGAATCTACATGTGCCCCGTTCATATTCGAAGTTAGCAGTGATTAGACTCAGATGATGGGGCCCTGTCCGTCACATTCAATGGCCTCATCCAAACTGATACAGACATCAGAAGATAAAAAGGAGCTCCGCTAGTACCCCGAACCGGCCACCAGAGTTACCACTGGAGATAAGCAACCAACACATCAAGGCGTGGAAAGTGTGGCATATTGAAGCACTCACCATTGTCCTGAAGAAGTCTGGAGCCATCCGAGAGCCACATTGAATAGGATTGCACACTCCGGCTGAAACACGTGTACACGACTGAATTGTTGTTAAATTAGAGCTACACCATTAGATCAACAGGGTGCATAAGAAGTAGCATACATACTTTTTTGTATGATGCCTGCATTACTATAAAAGGCTACTTGTAGATAGGTACATTTGTGTTAGTGTGTGAATATGAACGGTCAGAGATACGCCTGAACACATGGGTTGAATGGGGTTGGGAGCTGCCAACATACATATGTTGTTGTGAAATGAAATGTATTGATTATAGGTTTGATATTACCAGTTGTTATTAATGAATTGTGACGAACAATACATTCCTATTTTTATATGACACATGGATACAAGTTAATGTAATATTTTTCTGTCCATCACTTTTGGTCTTGATCAATTGTGTTCTTTTATATACAAGAAAACTACAAGACATCGTCACCCTGTTGTTTACCCCTCATCCACCCCTTGCTCTCTGTACTGATTACTTGCTACAACCATAAACCCAGATTTTATCTTGTTTCCACTTACCTCAGGTACGTCATTTCACCAAAATGACAGGGATAGCGGAAGTGACATCACACGGCCCTTGAACTCTGATGACATCACAAGAAGTGTTGTAATTTGACAACACCCTGAAGTGGCCTCACAGGAAGTGATGGAACACAACCTTTCACCCCTTGATAAAATAGGAAGTGGCATCACATAGCATTGTTCCTACGTACACTATGAAAAATATGGTTACGATATCAATGTAATGTGATATACATTTCAAACAAGAATGGATCACCATATTTATCGTTAATATCAGTGTTTATATGTCCAAATTACCACATTACTTTGAATGCAAGATGACATACAAGGGCAAATGATAATGATTTGTTATTATATTGCACTTCCGCCTAAGTACTTTGTATAGAACATAAATGCATACAATATCACCCAACCTGTGTTGGTACTCATTTATCGATGATGAAAGGCTGAGTTGGCCTTGCTGGGATTCAAACCTGCAGATCACACACACATCGCAGCAACGAGTGCTCAATCAACTGAGCTATCTTACTGGCTATAGTAAAGTGAGCAATTACTTCTCTGTTTGTTCTCAAAGTCAGAAAAGCAAATTACACTCTGTAGTGGATACCATTAAACTGGTAACTGAGATTCAACAGCAGGCCAGTTCATGTGCAGGTCTGGTGCAAAGTTGGCCACATGTCAAGCCCATGTGGACCTACTTTTCAGGCTTCGGAGGATGGCAAAATGCATAACATTTGGAGGGTTCACAAAGCTGTATTAAAGAATTTAGATTTCGTGGCGAATGCAGTGCACTCACACGGCATCCCGTACTCTGGGCTCTCTTTACCTGATACATGCAAACCTCTTTACCAGATACATGCAAACAAAATCCTGAAGAGCATGCCAGGGAGATAGGACAGATAGACACATTACAACAAAGCATTAATTGTGGCACAATGAAATCAAGGGCCACTTTATGTGCTATAGTCAAACATTTCTACACTGTACACGAGATTTAGGCACAAGGATGTTGTCTAGTGACCAAGGACACCGAAATAGAATGTCTTGTGATGATGTAATGGAGACAATGGCAGAAAAAACATGCTATACCTGCAACTTGCGAAAAACGAAATACATAGTCTGAAATGGATGCTTATTCTACTGTAAATGCGTTTTGGAAGTTTTTAACTTCATTGTGAATTTGAGGTGTTTAAGAACAGACTTTGTCATTGACTCACCCCTGAAGTGTGCCTGAAATAAACCTTTCATGAGCCTAGCAATTATTGTATAGAATCCCAGAAAGGCAAATTATTTGTTATTCCTATTCTTTCTGATTTAGGGTCACTGCTCAAAGTGCTACATACGTGAAACCACTTTTTTGTTTTTTTTAAAAGGCCTGAACAACTATTCCAGCCACTCCAGAAACAAAGAGCCACATGGCGCTGGACAAAGCTAAGGAGCTTCAATTTGTAGGGGTAGCAAGGGAGACCAAAGGGGTAGCAAAGGAGACCTCAGGGGTCGCAATTGTGACCCCTGGCAACCCCAAAACAATGTCCCTGACTTACATGCTAATTGTATTTTCTTTGCCTCGCTACTTCCTCCTTGATTGGACCACAATGGAAATTGAAAAGTTGCTCTATTTCAAGAGTCCTTCACTTATTAGATGGTGGCCATTTTGAATGTGGCTACTTTATTTTCAATAAAAAGGGTCAAAATATATATATTTTTTTTAATGTTTAAACTGAAAACTGCAGGCATTTTGCAGGTCTGCTAATGAAACAAACATATCTGGAGTATCTATCTATCTATCTATCTATCTATCTATCTATCTATCTATCTATCTATCTATCTATATGGGTTTTTATATCGCGCTAAATCACCCAAGGTCCTCAGAGCACTCACAAGGACAAGAGACATAACATAAGAATATAAAAAGCAAGCAGCCGGGAAAGTCAGAAAACCAGAGCATGAAGAGAAGAAAGGAATTACTCAGTGCCATCATCAAATAACCAAGTCTTGAGCTGCTTTTTAAAAGTGCTAATGGATCCACAGTTTTTTATAGGCAGAGGCAGTGAATTCCAAATCTTGGGGGCCCAGAAGCTAAAATTGATACTGCCAACTCTTTTTAGGAGTTGGTGAGGTTGGAGTAAATCCTGATTATTATTGGATCGCAAGTTTCTTCTAAAAGGTGCTTTCTGTATTTTCTCCGCAAGATATTTGGGTGCCGTACCAGATAGGCATTTAAAAACCATTACAGCACTTTTAAATTTAATTCTTTGACCAACTGGAAGCCAGTGAAGATTCCTCCTCTCGGCCGATATCTTCGAATGCTTACTTAAGCCATTTGCTGCTCTAACGGCTCCATTTTGAATGGTTTGCAATTTTCTTATGTTCGATTTTGAAGTGCCCATCAGCAAACTGTTACAATAATCGAGTTTGGAATTAACTATAGTGCCAGCTATTATGGTCACGTTGGGCTTAGAGCGATAAGTGCGAATTTGCAAGAGAAGGTTAGAGAAAAAGGTACAGGTAGATTTGAGATATGAGGCGTGCCTTTTGAAAGAGAGATGCAAGTCCATAAAAACTCCTAGCGTCTTTACATGGTCAGAGACCAAGTTATTGCTGTTGTTAATTTTAAAGCTACGATATTTAACATCTAGATTTTTTTAATCACTGGGGGGTACCGATTATTATTAGCTTGGTTTTGGCTATATTAAGAGCTAGCGAATTAGAAGCCATCCAGACTTCTATAGCTGAGAAAACCTTTCTTACTCCATATGCATCTTGTTAGTAATCTCCAGATAGAGTAAATACCAACTGGGTGTCCTCAGCGTAATTTGTAAACCTGACACCTATGGTTCGTAACATATCACATAGTAATTTGGAGAAAATATTGACTAAAAGCGATGACAAACATGAGTCCTGTGGGACATAAGAGTGGGATTATTAAGGAGGAGAAATTCCCCTTTACGACTGCTGCAGATCTGGGACCTAAAAAAGATTTGCACAAGTCAGCAGCAGATCGAGAGCATCTACCAACTGTGATGAGTCTTTCGGCGAGAAGTTCACGGTTGATCAAATCAAATGCCGGAGAAAGATCCAACAAAAGAAGTAGTGCAGGATTACCTTTTTTTTTATAATAGACGCAATATTATTCTGAAATTCCAAAAGATCTGTCTCAGTGCCATGATTGGCATGAAAGCCAGATTGTTCCTCAGCAAGAATGTTATTGCTTTCAACACATTTTTGATAATGTACGTAAGTAATCTTATCTATGATCTTTAATAGAAATGGTACATTGGGAATGTCTCTAAAGTTACCAGGTATTGAAGGATCAATATTATATTTCTTTAAAAGAGGAGTGATCCAATCCTCTTTGATGTTATTGGGTATGTAAGATTCATCAAAAAATTGATTTACAAAGTGTGTAACCTAATGGGCCAAAGTAACAGCAAAATCTTTGCAAAGTTCTGCTGGAAAGGCATCCCCCTTACAATAGCAGGGCTTTACAGGGTAATTCATAGAATTTCGCAGAAAAGTGTCGCAAGCGGCTGGCGCAGAGTGTCCGCGTGCGATTGTCTGCGCCAGGCAAGTGCGCTAAAACCGATTTCCGCGCACAGCGTATTCATGGATTTTAGGCTCCCAAACCAGCCATGGCGCAGAGTATCGCAGCGACCCTGCAGCAGCGCCAGTAACGCCCCCAAGAACGCCCTCGCGCAAGGAAAAGCCATCAAAATCGCTAAATCATCGCAAAGGGCTGCGCTAACCCTGGACCAGTCTACAGGGCTTCCAAACAAGGAACGCAAAGCGGGTAACGTGCATATCAGGGGTACGCGTGAAGTTATACACGCGATTAGCCAGGGTACGTGTATTACAGGGTTACGCGGGAAGTTCTACACGCGATTGGCCAGGGTACGTGTATTACAGGGGTACGAGTGAAGTTTTACACGCGATTAGCCAGGGCACGTGTATCACAGGGGTACGCGGGAATTATCACACGCGATTTGGCTGGGTACATGTATTACAGGGGTACACGGGAAGTTCTACACGCGAATCGGCTGGGTACGTGTATTACAGGGGTGTGCGGGAATTCTCACATGCGATTTGGCCAGGTACGTGTATTACAGGGGTGCGCGGGAATTATCACACGCGATTTGGCTTGGTACATGTATTACAGGGGTGCGTGGGAAGTTCTACATGCGATTGGCCAGGGTACGTGTATTACAGGGGTACGCGTGAAGTTTTACACGCGATTAGCCAGGGCACGTGTATCACAGGGGTACGCGGGAATTATCACACGCGATTTGGCAGGGTACGTGTATTACAGGAGTACACGGGAAGTTCTACACGCGATTCGGCTGGGTACATGTATTACAGGGGTGCGCGGGAATTCTCACATGCGATTTGGCCAGGTACGTGTATTACAGGGGTGCGCGGGAATTATCACACGAGATTAGGCTGGGTGGGTCCTCACAGGTGTTCCCTGTACACCCTCCACGGCCCCTGCAGGCAGCCCACAAAACAGGGGACTACCCTGCACACCTGCTCATGTCCCCCTGCACCCCCACCCCCCAGCAGTGCAGGGGCAGCCTCCACCAGGCCCCCACCCATGTCTCCCACCACCCCCACCCCCCAGCAGTGCAGGGGCAGCCTCCACCAGGCCCCCACTCATGTCTCCCACCACCCCCACCCCCCAGCATCCAGGGGCACCCTCCACCAGGCCCCCATCCATGTCTCCCACCACCCCCACCCCCCAGCATCCAGGGGCACCCTCCACCAGGCCCCCACCCATGTCTCCCACCACCCCCACCCCCCAGCCACCAGGGGCACCCTCCACCAGGCCCCCACTCATGTCTCCCACCACCCCCACCCCCCAGCAGTGCAGGGGCAGCCTCCACCAGGCCCCCACTCATGTCCCCTATCACCCCCACCCCCCCGCCACCAGGGGCACCCTCCACCAGGCCCCCATCCATGTCTCCCACCACCCCCACCCCCCAGCCACCAGGGGCACCCTCCACCAGGCCCCCATCCATGTCTGCCACCACCCCCACCCCCCAGCAGTGCAGGGGCACCCTCCACCAGGCCCAAACTCATGTCCCCTATCACCCCCACCCCCCCGCCACCAGGGGCACCCTCCACCAGGCCCCCATCCATGTCTCCCACCACCCCCACCCCCCAGCAGTGCAGGGGCAGCCTCCACCAGGCCCCCACTCATGTCCCCTATCACCCCCACCCCCCCGCCACCAAGGGCACCCTCCACCAGGCCCCCACTCATGTCCCCTATCACCCCCACCCCCCAGCCACCAGGGGCACCCTCCACCAGGCCCCCATCCATGTCTCCCACCACCCCCACACCCCCGCCACCAGGGGCACCCTCCACCAGGCCCCCACCCATGTCTCCCACCACCCCCACCCCCCAGCAGTGCAGGGGCAGCCTCCACCAGGCCCCCACTCATGTCTCCCACCACCCCCACCCACCAGCATCCAGAGGCACCCTCCACCAGGCCCCCACCCATGTCTCCCACCACCCCCACCCCCCAGCCACCAGGGGCACCCTCCACCAGGCCCCCACTCATGTCTCCCACCACCCCCACCCCCCAGCAGTGCAGGGGCAGCCTCCACCAGGCCCCCACTCATGTCTCCCACCACCCCCACCCCCCAGCATCCAGGGGCACCCTCCACCAGGCCCCCACCCATGTCTCCCACCACCCCCACCCCCCAGCCACTAGGGGCACCCTCCACCAGGCCCCCACTCATGTCTCCCACCACCCCCACCCCCCAGCATCCAGAGGCACCCTCCACCAAGCCCCCACCCATGTCTCCCACCACCCCCACCCCCCAGCCACCAGGGGCACCCTCCACCAGGCCCCCACTCATGTCTCCCACCACCCCCACCCCCCAGCAGTGCAGGGGCAGCCTCCACCAGGCCCCCACTCATGTCCCCTATCACCCCCACCCTTCCGCCACCAGGGGCACCCTCCACCAGGCCCCCATCCATGTCTCCCACCACCCCACCCCCCAGCAGTGCAGGGGCACCCTCCACGAGGCCCCCATCCATGTCCCCTATCACCCCCACCCCCCCGCCACCAGGGGCACCCTCCACCAGGCCCCCATCCATGTCTCCCACCACCCCCACCCCCCAGCAGTGCAGGGGCAACCTCCACCAGGCCCCCACTCATGTCCCCTATCACCCCCACCCCCCCGCCACCAGGGGCACCCTCCACCAGGCCCCCATCCATGTCTCCCACCACCCCCACCCCCCAGCAGTGCAGGGGCAGCCTCCACCAGGCCCCCACTCATGTCCCCTATCACCCCCACCCCCCGCCACCAGGGGCACCCTCCACCAGGCCCCCACTCATGTCCCCTATCACCCCCACCCCCCAGCCACCAGGGGCACCCTCCACCAGGCCCCCATCCATGTCTCCCACCACCCCCACCCCCCGCCACCAGGGGCACCCTCCACAAGGCCCCCATCCATGTCTCCCACCACCCCCACCCCCCAGCAGTGCAGGGGCACCCTCCACCAGGCCCCCACTCATGTCCCCTATCACCCCCACCCCCCCGCCACCAGGGGCACCCTCCCCCAGGCCCCCATCCATGTCTCCCACCACCCCCACCCCCCCGCCACCAGGGGCACCCTCCACCAGGCCCCCACTCATGTCCCCTATCACCCCCACCCCCCAGCCACCAGGGGCACCCTCCACCAGGCCCCCATCCATGTCTCCCACCACCCCCACCCCCCCGCCACCAGGGGCACCCTCCACCAGGCCCCCACCCATGTCTCCCACCACCCCCACCCCCCAGCAGTGCAGGGGCAGCTTCCACCAGGCCCCCACTCATGTCTCCCACCGCCCCCACCCCCCAGCATCCAGGGGCACCCTCCACCAGGCCCCCACCCATGTCTCCCACCACCCCCACCCCCCAGCCACCAGGGGCACCCTCCACCAGGCCCCCACTCATGTCTCCCACCACCCCCACCCCCCAGCAGTGCAGGGGCAGCCTCCACCAGGCCCCCACTCATGTCTCCCACCACCCCCACTCCCCAGCATCCAGGGGCACCCTCCACCAGGCCCCCACCCATGTCTCCCACCACCCCCACCCCCCAGCCACCAGGGGCACCCTCCACCAGGCCCCCACTCATGTCTCCCACCACCCCCACCCCACAGCATCCAGGGACACCCTCCACCAGGCCCCCACCCATGTCTCCCACCACCCCCACCCCCCAGCCACCAGGGGCACCCTCCACCAGGCCCCCACTCATGTCTCCCACCACCCCCACCCCCCAGCAGTGCAGGGGCAGCCTCCACCAGGCCCCCACTCAAGTCCCCTATCACCCCCACCCCCCAGCCACCAGGGGCACCCTCCACCAGGCCCCCATCCATGTCTCCCACCACCCCCACCCCCCAGCCACCAGGGGCACCCTCCACCAGGCCCCCATCCATGTCTCCCACCACCCCCACCCCCCAGCAGTGCAGGGGCACTCTCCACCAGGCCCCCACTCATGTCCCCTATCACCCCCACCCCCCTGCCACCAGGGGCACCCTCCACCAGGCCCCCATCCATGTCTTCCACCACCCCCACCCCCCAGCAGTGCAGGGGCAGCCTCCACCAGGCCCCCATTCATGTCCCCTATCACACCCACCCCCCCGCCACCAGGGGCACCCTCCACCAGGCCCCCACTCATGTCCCCTATCACCCCCACCCCCCAGCCACCAGGGGCACCCTCCACCAGGCCCCCACCCATGTCTCCCACCACCCCCACCCCCCAGCAGTGCAGGGGCAGCCTCCACCAGGCCCCCACTCATGTCTCCCACCACCCCCACCCCCCAGCATCCAGGGGCACCCTCCACCAGGCCCCCACCCATGTCTCCCACCACCCCCACCCCCCAGCCACCAGGGGCACCCTCCACCAGGCCCCCACTCATGTCTCCCACCACCCCCACCCCCCAGCAGTGCAGGGGCAGCCTCCACCAGGCCCCCACTCATGTCTCCCACCACCCCCACCCCCCAGCATCCAGGGGCACCCTCCACCAGGCCCCCACCCATGTCTCCCACCACCCCCACCCGCCAGCCACCAGGGGCACCCTCCACCAGGCCGCCAATCATGTCTCCCACCACCCCCTCCCCCCAGCATCCAGGGGCACCCTCCACCAGGCCCCCACCCATGTCTCCCACCACCCCCACCCCCCAGCCACCAGGGGCACCCTCCACCAGGCCCCCACTCATGTCTCCCACCACCCCCACCCCCCAGCAGTGCAGGGGCAGCCTCCACCAGGCCCGCACTCATGTCCCCTATCACCCCCACCCCCCCCGCCACCAGGGGCACCCTCCACCAGGCCCCCATCCATGTCTCCCAGCACCCCCAACCCCCCAGCCACCACGGGAACCCTCCACCAGGCCCCATCCATGTCTCCCACCACCGCCACCCCCTAGCAGTGCAGGGGCACCCTCCACCAGGCCCCCACTCATGTCCCCTATCACCCCCACCCCCCCGCCACCAGGGGCACCCTCCACCAGGCCCCCATCCATGTCTCCCACCACCCTCACCCCCCAGCAGTGCAGGGGCAGCCCCCACCAGGCCCCCACTCATGTCCCCTATCACCCCCACCCCCCGCCACCAGGGGCACCCTCCACCAGGCCCCCACTCATGTCCCCTATCACCCCCACCCCCCAGCCGCCAGGGGCACCCTCCACCAGGCCACCATCCATGTCTCCCACCACCCCCACCCCCCAGCCACCAGGGGACCCTCCACCAGGCCCCCATCCATGTCTCCCACCACCCCCACCCCCCAGCATCCAGGGGCACCCTCCACCAGGCCCCCACCCATGTCTCCCACCACCCCCACCCCCCAGCCACCAGGGGCACCCTCCACCAGGCCCCCACTCATGTCTCCCACCACCCCCACCCCCCAGCATCCAGGGGCACCCTCCACCAGGCCCCCACCCATGTCTCCCACCACCCCCACCCCCCAGCCACCAGGGGCACCCTCCACCAGGCCCCCATCCATGTCTCCCACCACCCCCACCCCCCAGCAGTGCAGGGGCAGCCTCCACCAGGCCCCCACTCATGTCCCCTATCACCCCCACCCCCCCGCCACCAGGGGCACCCTCCACCAGGCCCCCATCCATGTCTCCCACCACCCCCACCCCCCAGCAGTGCAGGGGCAGCTTCCACCAGGCCCCCACTCATGTCCCCTATCACCCCCACCCCCCCGCCACCAGGGGCACCCTCCACCAGGCCCCCATCCATGTCTCCCACCACCCCCACCCCCCAGCCACCAGGGGACCCTCCACCAGGCCCCCATCCATGTCTCCCACCACCCCCACCCCCCAGCAACCAGGGGCACCCTCCACCAGGCCCCCACCCATGTCTCCCACCACCCCCACCCCCCAGCAGTGCAGGGGCAGCCTCCACCAGGCCCCCACTCATGTCCCCTATCACCCCGACCCCCCCGCCACCAGGGGCACCCTCCACCAGGCTCCCATCCATGTCTCCCACCACCCCCACCCCCCAGCAGTGCAGGGGCAGCCTCCACCAGGCCCCCACTCATGTCCACTATCACCCCCACCCCACCGCCACCAGGGGCACCCTCCACCAGGCCCCCATCCATGTCTCCCACCACCCCCACCCCCCAGCAGTGCAGGGGCACCCTCCACCAGGCCCCCACCCATGTCCCCTATCACCCCCACCCCCCAGCCACCAGGGGCACCCTCCACCAGGCCCCCATCCATGTCTCCCACCACCCCCACCCCCCAGCAGTGCAGGGGCAGCTTCCACCAGGCCCCCACTCATGTCCCCTATCACCCCCACCCCCCCGCCACCAGGGGCACCCTCCACCAGGCCCCCATCCATGTCTCCCACCACCCCCACCCCCCAGCCACCAGGGGACCCTCCACCAGGCCCCCATCCATGTCTCCCACCACCCCCACCCCCCAGCCACCAGGGGCACCCTCCACCAGGCCCCCACCCATGTCTCCCACCACCCCCACCCCCCAGCAGTGCAGGGGCAGCCTCCACCAGGCCCCCACTCATGTCCCCTATCACCCCGACCCCCCCGCCACCAGGGGCACCCTCCACCAGGCTCCCATCCATGTCTCCCACCACCCCCACCCCCCAGCAGTGCAGGGGCAGCCTCCACCAGGCCCCCACTCATGTCCACTATCACCCCCACCCCACCGCCACCAGGGGCACCCTCCACCAGGCCCCCATCCATGTCTCCCACCACCCCCACCCCCCAGCAGTGCAGGGGCACCCTCCACCAGGCCCCCACCCATGTCCCCTATCACCCCCACCCCCCAGCCACCAGGGGCACCCTCCACCAGGCCCCCATCCATGTCTCCCACCACCCCCACCCCCCCCGCCACCAGGGGCACCCTCCACCAGGCCCCCATCCATGTCTCCCACCACCCCCACCCCCCAGCAGTGCAGGGGCAGCCTCCACCAGGCCCCCACTCATGTCCCCTATCACCCCCACCCCCCCGCCACCAGGGGCACCCTCCACCAGGCCCCCATCCATGTCTCCCACCACCCCCACCCCCCAGCAGTGCAGGGGCACCCTCCACCAGGCCCCCACCCATGTCCCCTATCACCTCCACCCCCCAGCCACCAGGGGCACCCTCCACCAGGCCCCCACCCATGTCTCCCACCACCCCCACCCCCCAGCAGTGCAGGGGCACCCTCCACCAGGCCCCCACTCATGTCTACCACCACCCCCACCCCCCAGCCACCAGGGGCACCCTCCACCAGGCCCCCACTCATGTCTCCCACCACCCCCACCCCCCAGCCACCAGGGGCACCCTCCACCAGGCCCCCACTCATGTCCCCCTGCCCACAGGCCCTGACAATCCTCAAGCATGTGCCTCATGGCCAGCCAACACAGCCCAAAGACACAACCAAGTATTACATGTGCCCATGATACTACTCCAATGGAAACAATGTAAATCAACACATGTGTCTCACACACACACAATGGTTGCAAGGGAACCTGAAAACCCATATCATGACATGCATGAAAACAATGAGATGAAACCACACATTGAAGAATGAAAAAATAAAAATAATGTATTAAAAACAACAGCAATGTCTATCAAAATCAACCAAAATACACAAGTAAAATAATTTAAAAATTAAGCAGGCTGTCTCTATTCAAAATGAAATCAATAAATGACAATACGAAAAAATATCTTCCAAAGTTCAAGTCCATGAAAAGTAAATGAAGCAAAAAAAGAAATAGAAAACCATTGCTCCATGGGAAAAAATATTAACAGTCAAAAAAATATCCAAATCCAAAGTCCAACTATGTACAAAGTATTCAGGGTCCATCATCCCAAGAGAAGAAATGAAACCTACCAAAAAACCTATCTAAAATGGAACTATATACAAAAGGTGGAGCAGTGTCCGTCGACTCCAAAGAAAAATAAACAGGAAAGGAAACCTATCACTAAATAACTATATACAATGGCGGCGGGCCAGTCCAGCGGCTCACTTAGTGTTGTTCCGGGCCAGGGCATCATCGAACTCCTCGTCTATGTCCCGGAGGCGGTCCTGTTCCATGGCCCAGAGGGTCCGCAGGGACGCCGACATGTTCACCTCCAACTCCCTGCGGATTGCCTCGAGGCACTCGGCCCGCCTCAGGGCCCTCCGCATGGAGTTCTCCGCCCTGACCATCGTGAGCCGCGCCTCTTCTGCCTGCCGCCGCTCCGCATCTATGGCGTGGCACAACCGCTGCCACACGGAAGACACTTCCCGTCCAGGGTCCTCCTGCCCTCCGGCCGATGCCTGCCCCTCCGATGTTGAAGGCCCCGAGCTATCGTGGCTCCCACCTACAGCCTCCTGCTGCTGCAGCTGCTGCTGTCCATGTGCCCTGTCCGATGGTGCCTGCACATCCTCCTCCAGCTGGGGTGCAGTCGTTGACGTGGCCACCCCTGCTGGATGTCCGACTCCCGACTGTGGCAGGGATCTGTTGTCCACCAGCCTGGCCGAACGGTCGGAGGCAGCTCCACAGGGCACCCAGGTGACACATGGGTGGGAATATGGCATGGAGGACGACTGGGGCATAGGGGGTTCTGTGGAGAAGGGGGTCGGAACAAGGTCCAGGAAACGGAGGAATCCAGCCCTGGTGAGCTGTCCCAGTGGGTCAACGCGGTCAACGAGCCATGCGAGAAGACGTGCAGACTCATCATGAAAAGACTGCAGGTCACCTCGCATGGCCCGTTGACGCAACGCCACCCCACCCTGGACAGGCACAACCTGGTGCAGGATAGCCACATCCACAGGGAGTGGAAGGCCAGGTGTCGTAAGCCAATCCTCTCCCTGAGAACGGGTCTGGAGGTAGGCATCCCCGCTGGTGCAAGATGATGCAGTGACAGGAGCAGGGACAGGATTGCACACAGGCACCTCCGCGGCGGCCTGTGCTGCCTCCTGTCCCTGATCCTGCACTGCACCACTAGCACCAGTGGAAACCCCACCTCCAGACCCCGCCACTGTCGCTTGCACGGCCTCCTCCTCCACCAAACCCCCCACCAACCTGGATGACTCCGTGCCATCTTCCCCCGTTGGGCCCTGTGGGGTCCCAGCTGCCCCTTCTGCTGCCGAGGAGTCCAACTCCAACCTCCGCCTCTTGGACCTCCCCTCGGCAGCTGCGGCCTGGGACGCGGCACCGGACTCCTCACTCCCCGACGAGATCACAACCTGGGAGGGGATCCAGGCCTCGCGTCTCCGGCTGGTGGTGCGACCCCTGCCGCTGTGTACCACAGCACCTTCTCCGCCCTCTTCATCAGTTGACGCTGCAGACAGGGAGAAAGAAAACACAGGCATCAGGGCACTGTAAAATGGACTCATACACACATGACAGTTATACATGAGTGGCATTGGTAAACCTCAGACATGGCATCACAATCCCCAACACACATGTCATTTCAACTTGCACACATGAGCCATACCACAGCCATAATGCAACAGCCAGCACCATCCATTCACATACAACAGCATGAGCAGCCAAAGGTCATCCACACATCACATGCAACATAGGGAGTACACTACACATGCACACACAACACCAAACTTGCATGCATGTGTACACCTCCGCCAACTGTCGCATTGTTTTGATCGACATCCATGTCACACCTGACAATCATTCCTCCACATCCTGTGCCATGCAAGCCCACACACACAAGCACCATCCATGTGTCACACATGAGACCCCTCGCATGTGTCACCCTCACGGCCCTGTACACCCCCCCTACTTGGCCACATAAAAATACATGTTCAACCTGCACACTCCTGGCACACCACCACACGCACAGCTTACAATCAGTATGCATGTACACTTACCGCTCGACTCCAGACGGGTCTGCTTCTCAAGGACCTGGATGTGGAGCGCTAGGGATATGCGTTCCAGGACACTCATCTGATCTTCCGACAAGTGGCCCCGGCGCCCCTTAGCATCCGCTGCCTTCAGGAGGCACCGGGCCTTGTTGAGGGTCCTGGACCTGAAGTCCTCCCAGCGCTTCCTGACACGTTCGTAGTCGCGGACTGCCACCTCCTCCGCGTTGATGGCAGTCACGATGTCCATCCAGATCCGAGTCCGTCCTTCCTTGTCCACGCGCAACCTTCCGAAGAGGGCATCATACTGCCCCAGGACATGCTCCACCAGGACACCAGCTTCGGTGGCAGTGAAGCTATTGCCCCTCTGCCTCCTTGGCCGGGGGTTGCCACTGGTGCCAGATGTTGCAGTGCCCGACATGGCAACCCCAGAGGCAGGAGTGGGTGGGCAACTGGGTCCTGGGGCTGGGCTGTGGGGCGATGGAAAATCAGTCGGGAGTCTTCGGTTCCAGCAGGGGTGGTCACAGCAACAGCACCCCTGGCTGATGTGCAGGCAGCAAATGGCAGGGCACGTGGACAGCAGGCAGTCAGGCAGCAGCAGATGGCAGGGGGGAGCGTGCTCAGGGCTCTGGGGGGCAGTAATTTGGCTTTCCTGGCAGGAGCGTGGTCTTCCGTGTGTGAACGCGTGGACAGCTTGATACGGAGTGATTTGGCACGTGAAAATCCAACACGTCTGCGTGTAATTCGAGGAAAGGCCCTTAGCGCGTAGACGCGTCGCCAGCGTATGCGCGTCTATGAAGTCACGTGCACGTTGAATTGGGCACACGTTGGAAAATGTTGCGTGTGAAAAAAATGAAAGACACGTCCGAGTGTCAAAGCGTGTAATTGGTGGGAATGGGCCTAGCGCGTACACGCAGAAGTGACAAAGCGTGTAATTGGTGAAAATGGACCTACACGCAGAAGTGACAAAGCGTGTAATTGGTGGAAATGGCCATACACGCAGAAGTGACAAAGCGTGTAATTGGTGGAAATGGCCCTACACGCAGAAGTGACAAAGCGTGTAATTGGTGGAAATGGCCCTAGCGCGTACACGCCGCGTAAGTGACGCTGGACGTGTGGGCCTGCATAAAAGGTATGTGTTGAACACCATTTCCTTGTACGTGCTTTTCGTGGAGAGCGAGTGGGTGAATTCTGTACTTCTTGTTGTTTCAGACGCGATTTACTTCACGGCGTTTCAAGTTCGTATTCCCTGTTACCTCTGACAGCTTTTTCTCATTTTCCTCTTTTACTGGTTTACCTGGGCCTGTTCCCTCAAACAGTGTTCCCTTCTACTGTTGTCCTGTCTCCTCAGACAGCGTACAAATCTTCTTTTGGCGGGGATGTTGCCAACCAAACGCGCTCCTTTTTCACGCTCTTTTACCTGGCAGACGGTGAGTCACGCACGTATCTAACATCTGTGCTTGCCCATGTGTAGCCTACCCCTTCAGAGGTCATTCTAGGCTGCGTGTGACACGCATACGTTCATTCTTGTGTTATTGGGTGCCACAGCGTAGTGCAGGTTTTTCTTTCTGCACACGTGGTCTAGGAGGGGTTGCGTGCACGTCATCTCCCTTTTTTGGGGCTCCTGTGCGTAGTGTGACCCGTCATCTTTCCCCAGGGGTTACATTCAGCCTTGCTAGAGCACTAGGGTACAATTACCATCTGGTACCCAACCCCTTTGACCCCCAATTGCCCAGGACAATAGTTTACAGCCACTCACATACGCACATTAACATCAGTGCCATGGCTGGGAGGCGAGGATTCCGTAAGGGTGGCAAAGGTGGAAGAGCCACAAGTGGTGGCCGTGGTGGATCCGGTAGGGGATGTGGTCGTTACTTGCAGGGTGAGCCTGTCCCCCCATGTGTGGAGGACCAGTCAAGGGCACCCATAATCCCCCCCCTCCCGTTGAGGCTGATGTTGCTGACACCATCCATGCTCAGCCCTTGTTGGACCAGCCCATTGTGGCACCAGACCTGGCTGACTCCATGGCTGACTTCCAGGTCAGCAGGCCTATGACACGTGCGCTGGTGCACGTTGATGTCATCATGCCACGTGCATCTGGGGCAGCAAGGTCATCTGCTGCCCCAAGTAGGCAGGGCGGAGAGGCTGCAGGGGCAGCTGCGGCTCCATCCACCCCAGCTCTCACACACCCAGCCAGGACAGTGTCGGTCCTAGTCCATCCTGCTGACATTCCCCCTGACACCATTACACTTGAGCCAATGCCTGCACCTACTCCCATGCTGAGTGTGCAATCCCACACTCCTGATACAGAGTCCACCAGGGCTCCTGCCCCTAGTGTCCAGAGCGGCGCAGGACACTCAGGATCACCACCACCTTCCAAGCGGAAGAGGAAGAGTGCTCGTCCGGCACAGGCTGATGCCCCAGACACGGCTACACAGTCCGGCCCGTCGAGGAAGCCCAGCTTCACGGATGACGAACTGAATGCACTTGTCGAGTATGTGTCCGGACATGATAACGAGATGGTCATTGTTGCAGGATCCAAGACCACACCTGCACAACGCCAGGCACACTGGCAGACCGTTGCAGACATCGTAAGTGCCCTTGGAATCGTGAGGCGCACAGCCAATGATTGCTATAAGCGCTGGAATGACCTAAAGCGCAGGGCAAAGAGTAAGCTGGCCTCAAGTCATGCCGCAACTCTAGTGACTGGAGGTGGGTCTCCAGTAGTAGACATGGAACTCACTCCACATGAGTCAGTCGCTGGGACCTACGTCACGGTGGAACAGATCCAAGGCGTGGGAGATCTGCCTGATTACGAGGCATTGTCCGGTAAGTGCACATGCATGTGTGTGTCATCCATGTGCATGTTGTGTGTGTGAGGGCTTCTGTTTGTGTGCCAGGTGAGAGTGTGTGCGCCTGAGTCGTATGGGTCAGCCATGTGCTTCATGCAATACATCCTGCGCAGCTGCATTTGGCCATAGCAGTATCCCTTCTGCCAACAGTAGACATCTAGCCCAACAGCACACCAGTTGCCCTTGAAGTGTCACCTTGCCACAACATTGTTGCTTATTTTTCTCTGTTCATTCTGGCAGATTGTTTGCATTACACCACTTTTACTTGGCATTTCTCAGTCCTCTAGTCACATGTCTGACATGGCTAGGGTAAAGTGGAGTGACTTTGTTACCTGGATATCATTTGTTCACACATGTCCCTGTGCAATTGGACCATTTTGGACTGGCAGCTCCAGGAGAAAAATCGGACCTGTTTGAATTAGAAAAGCTATTACATGCGGGAACTGGACTGAATGAATAGGTGCTGCCCTCCTCTCCATCTTCACTCAATAGCAATGGTACATGCCATCTGTGTGATGGCATGTGTGTATCACCTGGCAATCACAGGCCAATGTGTGATGTCACTGCCAGGCAGCATGCAGAAAATGTGTTCATCTTCCATCTTGGTGTCATCAGTGTGTGCCATTTGCCTGCCCTTCATATGCAGTGAGGGTGCATGCATGGGAGGGTTTTAGTCATGTGGGACATGTGTCAATCAAGTACTGGTTCTCTTGCTTCTCAGCCCTCATTGTGTGCCATGGTGCTAATGCCTGTTTCCATTTATTTGTTTTTATGTCTTTGCAGGGGAAGACGCACCTGATTCTGCTGGGGTTGTGGAGATGGTGCAGACCCAGGAGGGGTCCGAGGGCCGACCAACCACCAGTGAGGGACGTGGTGTGGTGGTGGGTGAGAACCCACAAGTGCTGCAGGTCGTGCTCTCAAGGGGTGTCTCTGGCTGCACCTCCCCCGAGCTGTACTCAGGTGTTGATTCGGATGATGAGACCTACGTGCCGTCGCAGGTGAGTGTTCATGGGAGGGATTCTGTTCTGTCCCACCCACCTGCACCAGGGTCAGAACCCTCAATGGGGATGTCTGTGTTGGCAGCTACGCCTTTGGTGGTTACGGATGCAGGGTCACACTCCGCGACATCTGATCCTGTTCCTGTGCCAGCAGATCAGAGGGGGAATGCAGTCCTGCAGCCTCAGGCAGTGCCGGCACAGCAAGACGCAGTTCGCCTTGCCCCAGACAGGTGTGGTGCCCGCCGACGTGGTGGCCGTACGCCACCTGGCAATACCGCATGGGAGCAATCCATTTACGGTATGGCAACCCAACAGGCAGCATCATCCGAGATGATGGCTCAGGCCATGGATAGGGTGGCCACTTCCATTGTCCCCCCTGAAAGGCTGATGGAGCGACTACAGCAGGCAACCGACTCCATCTGCCAGTCACACAGGGAGGACATGTTGGCGTCCAACAGGGACAGGCGGGCGGCACTGGTGACTCTGCAGGAGGCCATCTCCATAGAGTCCCAGGGCCACAGGGAAGCCCTGAGGCAGGAGCTCCTTCACCTCAGGACGACTCTAGTTGAGCTTGAGGCTTCAACACACCAAAGAACAGAACAGCAGCTGGAGCGTCTCACCCGTACGCTCTCAGCTGAGATGCAGGCAATGAGGGCGGAGGTCCGGGCATCCCGTGAGTTGTTGCATGGGGACCTCCGCACACTCATCCTCCAGAACAAGACCTACCACACCCGCATGCTTGCAGCCATGGAGGAGCAGACTAGGGCCTTGCGTGGGCTGCCTCCAATAGTGCAACCACCTCCGGATGCAGCTGCACAGGGTGATAATAGCGACAGCAGTGATACTCCCACAATAGGGTAGCCGTGTGGGCCATGAGCCCATGGAGGTGTTTTTTTTCCCAGGATCCACACAGGTGGGTTTTGGTGTGCACCCTGTCCTCGGACCTCCTGGGTGGCCTCCCCAACCCCCCCGGGCCCATCAATGGCCATTTTTGATTTTTTTTATTTTTATTTTTATTTTTATTTTGATTTTTCCCAATTTTTTTGGGACAATTTGTTGCCTTCCGTGGTTCCTGTGGGCATACGCTGCATTGTGGCTGGGCACATGCAGGCTTGTCATGTATTTGGCTCAGATGCTTGGGTTTGAGTCACACACACCCCTCCTGCGTCCCGTTTCCATGGGCTTGCAAAGGGTGTGCCCAAGTGACATTGACGTACATGGTGACATTGGACTCCCACTACATGTGTGGGTAGTCTAGTCAATACTGTGTATACATTCCTAGTGCATATTGATGTTGTGTTGTACACTGCATGTTGCATTGATGTGTAACTCATCATCTGTGTCTACCTCCCAATTTGCAGGTCCCTTCCTCATGTCTACACAAGGCCTTCTAGTTTGGAGATGGGGTCCATGTTGGCAGCAGTGCACCTACAACTCTACATGGCGCCAACACTGCACAGTTGGAAGTGGTGGGAGTGCAGGCATTTCCAGGTGGTGAGAGTACTAATTTATTACATTTGTGATGTCATGTTAATGGTAGTACCTGCTCAAGTGTGTTGTTGGTCCTGCATTACTGTGAGCATGTCAGGTGTTGCAAGTTTCAATTAGGTACACTGTACATTGTGACACTTGTGTCATGTTGTGGGGATTACTTTGTTTACCTGCAAATAGCATGACATGGCACGGTGTGTCGTGTGGCGGTGCTGGGGATGGGTTGGCTGACATGGCACTGTCCTCTTGTTGCATTTTGCAAGTGGGTGTTCATTTTAGCTGCTTGAATGTGTTGTTTCACAAAACTGCATTGGTGGTGTCTGTGTGGGTAGGGATGCACACATTGTAACACTTCCAGGTGAACAATCTCAGGCTGATATGGTTTTCACGGTTGATTCTCCAGACATTCAGGATCAGTGTCAGGTTGAGTCATCATTGATTGTTAGATGGAATGTGCCAGGGCAGTGTGCACTCCACAGGGGTGTGATTTCTATGTGAAGTAATTAGCCACTAGCTGTGTACGGGCTGTCTCCCCCGTGCCCTTTCCCCTCCCATGCGCAGCGGCTGTGCATGTGGTTGGGGATGTGGGGCCACCACCATGTCCACGGCCAGGCCCCGGCGTGTTGCAACGTTGTGCAGGACACATGCTGCCACTATGATCCTGCACACTACTGGGGGAGCGTACAACAGCTGCCCGCCAGAACGGTCAAGGGAGCAAAAGCGTGACTTTAGCACTCCGAATGTGCGCTCCACTATGCCCCGGGTTGTAATGTGGGCTGTGTTATATCTTACCTGGGGTGGCGTGGTGGGGTTCCAAATTGGCGTCATCATGTGGGGGCTGAGAGGGTAGGCACTGTCCCCTGTGGAGGTGGTGATTGGTATCATTGGTGGGGTTGTGACCTTGCTCAGTATCTGACATGCATGCATGTGCAGTGGCATTCATACTCACCAAGCAGCCATGTATCGCCATGCCGCCCAGCTTCTAGGTCCCGGCTTAGGGTGGACATTTGGTAAATGAAGTTGTCGTGGGTGGACCCAGGATAGTTGGCATATACTGAGGTCACAATTCCCTTGGCATTACATACTACCTGCACGTTGATGGAATGCCAGTGCTTGCGGTTCCTATAGATGTGCTCTGATGCCCTGGGGGGACGTAGAGCCACATGGGTGCAGTCGATGGCACCTAGCACTTTGGGGAATTGTGCCACACCGTAAAAATCCAGGGCGGCAGCATGCCTTTCTGCAGGTGTTCTGGGCAGGTATATGTGCCTGCGGACTGATGGGCGTGCAGTGATGATGTTCAAGACCTGGTGTAGGCAGCGTGACTGGGTGGCCTGTGATACCCCACCCACTATGGCACTTGTCCGCTGAAATGATCCAGTGGCTAAGAAGTGCAGTACATTGAGGACCTTCTCCAGGGGGCTGAGTGCTTGGGAGCACAGGGTGGGTGATGTGAGGTCATCCTCCCACTCACTCACCAGGTCCAGTATTATGTGTGGTGGAAACCTGTACCTCCCATACACCTGGTCATCAGGCATCCCGAAAAGGCTGGTTCTGGGTGTGAATATTCTGGCCCTGACTATCCTCCTCCTCCTCCTTTGGTAGCCCACGCCCACTGCTGCTAGGAACGGTATGTTCATCCTGGGTCTGAGCTTGTTTTTTTAGTTAGCGCGCAAATTTATGCGTTGCGCGTGTTGTAGGCGAGCGTGTGACCCGCGCACCCCTGAAATCCAGTACCCAGTCCAATAGCGTGTGGAAATTCCCGCGCACCCCGGGATACAGGTGCGCTGACGTCCTTGCGTGTGTAAGTGCCCGCGCACCCCTGAAATACACGTACATAGGCCAATCGCGTGTACGTGCACTTTTGTCCAATTACACGCGATGACACTCTGACGTGCAGTCTTTCCACGTGTGCTCCGTCATCACGTGCTGTGTGGGAAACACCTGTGCGGGTCACGTCACAGACGCGCTTACGCGCTGAGGGCCTTTGGTCCAATAGAATCGCGTATGCGTGCTGACGCGCTTACGCGCTAAGGGCCTTTCCTCGAATTTCACGCTGACGTGCAGGATTTTCACGTGCCAAATCACTCCGTATCAAGCTGGCCACGCGAAAACACACGGAAGACCACGCTCCTGCCCAGAAGGCCGAATTACTGCCCCCCAGTGCCCCGAGCAGCCTCCCACGTGCCATCTGCTGCTGCCTGCCTGCCAGCCTGCCTGCTGCCACGGTGCCCTGCCATTTGGTGCCTGCACATCAGCCATCTGCAGGGGTCCAGTTGCTGTGTCCACCCCTGCTGGAACTGAAGACTCCCGACTGGGATTACATCGCTCCACAGCCCAGCCCCAGGACCCAGTTGCCCACCCACACCTGCCTCTGGGGTTGCCATGTCAGGCACTTCCACATCTGGCACCAGTGGCAACCCCAGGCCAAAGGGGCAGAGGGGCACCAGCTTCACTGCCACCGAAGTTGGTGTCCTGGTGGAGCATGTCCTGGGGCAGTATGATGCCCTCTTTGGATCGTCCCGCGCCAGCAAGGAAGGACGGGAGAGGATCTGGGCCAACTGTGTGGTTGCCATCAACGCGGAGGGGGTGGCAACCCGCGACGTCCAGAAGATCAAGAAGCGCTGGGAGGACTTGAGGTCCATGACCCTCGTGAAGGCCCGGCGCCTCGTGGAGGGGGGCCGGGGCCGCATGAGTTCCATCCAGATGAGGGTCCTGGATCGCGTACGCCCAGCGCTCCACGCCCAGATCCTTGAGAGGGAGACCCGTCTGGAGTTGAGCGGTAAGTGTCCAAGCATTGCTGTGTGAGACAGGGCATGTTGCGGTGTGCTGGTTCTCTGATACTTGCCTGTATGTGTGACATAGGCCATGTATGCATGTATGTGTGCAGGGACATCATGGTAATGCATGTGCGACCAGTGATGTGTGAACCACATGGTTGTTGCATGTGTTTAAATGCCACATGGGGAGCCCTATGCAGATTTTAAACATGAGCGCATGCCAGTCTCTGTTCCTGGACATGGGTGGGGGTGAGGGATGGGTGCTGATGCCAGGTACATATATGGTAGCCATGTCTGTGTGCCTGACCTGCGTGTCTGTGACTTGTGCATGCCATGGATGCATGACACATGTGTGTGACAATGCACAGATTCACTGATGCAGCCTAGTTACCCTTGTATCCGCTGTGTTTGGGGTGTATGGGGCCAGATGGATGTGACTGAGGTGAAGTGTGTGCATGTGATAGGCATAACCCATGATGCATGTGAGTTCCATATCATTGTATGTTTCAAGAGTCCATTGGACATGTATGGAAATGTCCATGGCATGCACCATGCCTGTTACTGTGTGTGTTTTGCCTGGACTGACCCATGTGTTGTGCAGGGACATGATGGAAGTGTACTTTGACAGTGGTACTCATCTGCTATTGCTTCCTGTCTAGGGGACCATTGTACAGTACCCTGATGCTTGTGTTCTTTGTCTCCCTCTACGCAGCGGCTAGTGAAGAAGAGGGCGGAGACGGCGCTGTGGAGCAAGGCGGCGGGGATGCCCCAACGGCTGCAGCGGAAGGGGTGGGTGAGCCCCCACAGGGGCCTGCTACGGTGGAAGACGGTGAGGAGCCATCCAGGTTGGTGGTTTCCACAGAGGAGGAGGAGGCCGCCACAGGGGCACACATGGGGCCTGGTGGGGGCATCCCTGCTGGTGCAAGTTGTGCAGTCCAGGGTCAGGGGCAGGAGGCAGCACAGGTCACCGTGGAGGGGCCTGTGCATGTCGCTGTCCCTGACCCTGTGAGTGCACCACCATGCACCAGCAGGGTTGCCCCGTCCCAGGCCCGTCCGCAGGTAGAGGGGATGTCCATGTCACCTGACTCCCCTCCACTGCGGACGAGGGGACCCGTGTCCGTATGGAGAAGGTCCTGATTGGGGTTGCGATGCGCGCGGGTGCAATTCGTGATGACGTGCGTGCTTCCCGGGAGGAGCACGCACATCATCACGAAGAGCACCGTGCCGACGTGGCCCAATTGGGATCTTCTATGTTCGGGGGTTTCCTGCATGTGTCGGCCAATCTGGCAGCCCTCTCCTCCTCTGTGGAGGCTATACGCCAGTTGTTTTCCTTGTCGTCTATCGGCCCAGATGCCACCAGGGCACCCTGTGGACCTGCCCTGACCTATGCAGCCAGCTCAGTGGGGATCCCATCCCTGCCACAGTCGGGAGTCGGAGGTCAAGCAGGGGTGGACACCACAGCAACTGTACCCCAGCAGATGGAGGATGTGCCGGCATCATCAGGCAGGGCACGTGCACGACGGCGTCGGTAGATTCCATCAGCCTGGATGCCGCCGTGCTGGCAGAGGCAGTTGCGTCGGAGGCAGCAGCAGAGTCAACGTGGGAGGCATCATGGCTCGGGGCCATCAACATCAGAGGGGCAGGCATCGGCCGGAGGGCAGGAGGACCCAGGACACGAAGTGTCTTCTGTGTGGCTGCGGTTGGGCCAGCAGATTGGTGCGGAGCGGCGGCGGGCGGAAGAGGAGCGGCTCACGATGGTCAGGGCGGAGAACTTCAAGCGGAGGGCCCTGAGGCGGGCCGAGTGCCTCGAGGCAATCCGCAGGGGGTTGGAGGAGCAGATGGCGTCGTCCCTGCGGACCCTCTGGGCCATGGAACAGGACCGCCTCCGGGACATAGACGAGGAGTTTGATGATGCCCTGGCCCGGAACACTACGGAGTGAGCCGCTGGACTTGCCCGCCGCCTTTGTATATAGTTCTTTAGTTTTAGGTTTCATTTGTTTATTCTTATGATTTGGAGTCGACGGACACAGCTCCACTTTTTGTATATAGTTGCATTTTGTTAGGGTTTTTTGTAGGTTTCCTTTGTTCAGTTGGGCTCATGGACCCTTGGATATTTTGTACATAGTTCTTCATTGGATTGTTTTATTTTTTAATTTTTTATTTCTTCTCCATGGAGCAATGGTGTTTGGATTTATTATTTTTCTGTCGGATTGATTTCATTTTTTTTGGATTTGGTGTTTTTAATTTTTTGTGACGGACATGCACCTTTTCTTTTTTTCATTGGCATTGTAGTTTGTTTCATTTCATTTGCATTCTTATTTTTTAATACAATTTTGTTTTCATACTTCACTGTGTGGTATCATCTCATTGGTTTCATGCATGTCATGTTGGGTGTTTTCCAATTCATTTGCAACCATTGTGTGTGACAGACATGGGTTCATTTGCTTTATGTACGTTGGGGGTGTAACATGTAATTTCCATTTCCATGTGGGTGAATGGGTTACTTGGTAGGGCCTTTTGGCTGTGGAGGCTGACCATTACGCACATGGTTGGTGATTGTGAGGACCTGGGTGCAGGGAGACATGGATGGGAGCCTGGTGGAGGCTGCCCCTGGATGCTGGGGGGTGGGGGTGGTGGTAGACATGAGTGGGGGCCTGGTGGAGGGTGCCCCTGGATGCTGGGGGGTGGGGGTGGTGGGAGACATGAGTGGGGGCCTGGTGGAGGCTGCCCCTGCACTGCTGGGGGGTGGGGGTGGTGGGAGACATGAGTGGGGGCCTGGTGGAGGCTGCCCCTGGATGCTGGGGGGTGGGGGTGGTGGTAGACATGGGTGGGGGCCTGGTGGAGGCTGCCCCTGGATGCTGGGGGGTGGGGGTGGTGGTAGACATGAGTGGGGGCCTGGTGGAGGGTGCCCCTGGATGCTGGGGGGGTGGGGGTGGTGGGAGACATGAGTGGGGGACTGGTGGAGGCTGCCCCTGCACTGCAGGGGGGTGGGGGTGGTGGGATACATGAGTGGGGGCCTGGTGGAGGCTGCCCCTGGTGGCTGGGGGGTGGGGGTGATAGGGGACATGAGTGGGGGCCTGGTGGAGGGTGCCCCTGGATGCTGGGGGGTGGTGGTGATAGGGGACATAGGTGGGGGCCTAGTGGAGGCTGCCCCTGCACTGCTGGGGGGTAGGGGTGGTGGGAGACATGGGTGGGGGCCTGGTGGAGGCTGCCCCTGGATGCTGGGGGGTGGGGGTGGTGGTAGACATGAGTGGGGGCCTGGTGGAGGGTGCCCCTGGATGCTGGTGGGTGGGGGTGGTGGGAGACATGAGTGGGGGCCTGGTGGAGGCTGCCCCTGCACTGCTGGGGGGTGGGGGTGGTGGGAGACATGAGTGGGGGCCTGGTGGAGGCTGCCCCTCCACTGCTGGGGGGTGGGGGTGGTGGGAGACATGAGTGGGGTCCTGGTGGAGGCTGCCCCTGGTGGCTGGGGGGTGGGGGTGATAGGGGACATGAGTGGGGGCCTGGTGGAGGGTGCCCCTGGATGCTGGGGGGTGGGGGTGATAGGGGACATGGGTGGGGGCCTGGTGGAGGGTGCCCCTGCACTGCTGGGGGGTGGGGGTGGTGGTAGACATGGGTGGGGGCCTGGTGGAGGCTGCCCCTGCACTGCTGGGGGGTGGGGGTGGTGGGAGACATGGGTGGGGGCCTGATGGAGGCTGCCCCTGGATGCTGGGGGGTGGGGGTGGTGGTAGACATGAGTGGGGGCCTGGTGGAGGGTGCCCCTGGATGCTGGGGGGTGGGGGTGGTGGGAGACATGAGTGGGGGCCTGGTGGAGGCTGCCCCTGCACTGCTGGGGGGTGGGGGTGGTGGGAGACATGAGTGGGGGCCTGGTGGAGGCTGCCCCTGCACTGCTGGGGGGTGGGGGTGGTGGGAGACATGAGTGGGGGCCTGGTGGAGGCTGCCCCTGGTGGCTGGGGGGTGGGGGTGTTAGGGGAAATGAGTGGGGGCCTGGTGGAGGGTGCCCCTGGATGCTGGGGGTGGTGGTGATAGGGGACATGGGTGGGGGCCTAGTGGAGGCTGCCCCTGCACTGCTGGGGGGTGGGGGTGGTGGGAGACATGGGTGGGGGCCTGGTGGAGGCTGCCCCTGGATGCTGGGGGGTGGGGGTGGTGGTAGACATGAGTGGGGGCCTGGTGGAGGGTGCCCCTGGATGCTGGGGGTGGGGGTGGTGGGAGACATGAGTGGGGGCCTGGTGGAGGCTGCCCCTGCACTGCTGGTGGGTGGGGGTGGTGGGAGACATGAGTGGGGGCCTGGTGGAGGCTGCCCCTGGTGGCTGGGGGGTGTGGGTGGTGGTAGACATGAGTGGGGGCCTGGTGGAGGGTGCCCCTGGATGCTGGGGGGTGGGGGTGGTGGGAGACATGAGTGGGGGCCTGGTGGAGGCTGCCCCTGCACTGCTGGGGGGTGGGGGTGGTGGGAGACATGAGTGGGGGCCTGGTGGAGGGTGCCCCTGGATCCTGGGGGGTGGGGGTGGTGGGAGACATGAGTGGGGGCCTGGTGGAGGCTGCCCCTGCACTGCTGGGGGGTGGGGGTGGTGGGAGACATGAGTGGGGGCCTGGTGGAGGCTGCCCCTGGTGGCTGGGGGTGGGGGTGGTGGTAGACATGAGTGGGGGCCTGGTGGAGGGTGCCCCTGCACTGCTGGGGGGTGGGGGTGGTGGTAGACATGAGTGGGGGCCTGGTGGAGGCTGCCCCTGCACTGCTGGGGGTGGGGGTGGTGGGAGACATGAGTGGGGGCCTGGTGGAGGCTGCCCCTGGATGCTGGGGGGTGGGGGTGGTGGGAGACATGGGTGGGGGCCTGGTGGAGGGTGCCCCTGCACTGCTGGGGGGTGGGGGTGGTGGGAGACATGCATGGGGGCCTGGTGGAGGGTGCTCCTGGATGCTGGGGGGTGGGGGTGGTGGTAGACATGAGTGGGGGCCTGGTGGAGGCTGCCCCTGCACTGCTGGGGGGTGGGGGTGGTGGGAGACATGAGTGGGGGCCTGGTGGAGGCTGCCCCTGGTGGCTGGGGGGTGGGGGCGGTGGTAGACATGAGTGGGGGCCTGGTGGAGGGTGCCCCTGGTGGCTGGGGGGTGGGGGTGGTGGGAGACATGAGTGGGGGCCTGGTGGAGGCTGCCCCTGGTGGCTGGGGGGTGGGGGTGATAGGGGACATGAGTGGGGGCCTGGTGGAGGGTGCCACTGGATGCTGGGGGGTGGTGGTGATAGGGGACATGGGTGGGGGCCTAGTGAGGGTGCCCCTGGTGGCTGGGGGGTGGGAGTGATAGGGGACATGGGTGGGGGCCTGGTGGAGGGTGCCCCTGCACTGCTGGGGGGTGGGGGTGGTGGTAGACATGGGTGGGGGCCTGGTGGAGGCTGCCCCTGCACTGCTGGGGGGTGCGGGTGCTGGGAGACATGGGTGGGGGCCTGGTGGAGGCTGCCCCTGGATGCTGGGGGGTGGAGGTGGTGGTAGACATGAGTGGGGGCCTGGTGGAGGGTGCCCCTGGATGCTGGGGGGTGGGTGTTGTGGGAGACATGAGTGGGGGCCTGGTGGAGGCTGCCCCTGCACTGCTGGGGGGTGGGGGTGGTGGGAGACATGAGTGGGGGCCTGGTGGAGGCTGCCCCTGCACTGCTGGGGGGTGGGGGTGGTGGGAGACATGAGTGGGGGCCTGGTGGAGGCTGCCCCTGGTGGCTGGGGGGTGGGGGTGGTGGGAGACATGGATGGGGGCCTGGTGGAGGGTGCCCCTGGTGGCTGGGGGGTGGGGGTGATAGGGGACATGAGTGGGGGCCTGGTGGAGGGTGCCCCTGGTGGCTGGGGGGTGGGGGTGGTGGGAGACATGGGTGGGGGCCTGGTGGAGGGTGCCCCTGGATGCTGGGGGGTGGGGGTGGTGGGAGACATGGATGGGGGCCTGGTGGAGGGTGCCCCTGGATGCTGGGGGGTGGGGGTGGTGGGAGACATGAGTGGGGGCCTGGTGGAGGCTGCCCCTGCACTGCTGGGGGGTGGGGGTGGTGGGAGACATGGGTGGGGGCCTGGTGGAGGGTGCCCCTGGTGACGGGGGGTGGGGGTGGTGGGAGACATGGATGGGGGCCTGGTGGAGGGTGCCCCTGGTGGCTGGGGGGTGGGGGTGATAGGGGACATGAGTGGGGGCCTGGTGGAGGGTGCCCCTGGTGGCGGGGGGGTGGGGGTGATAGGGGACATGAGTGGGGGCCTGGTGGAGGCTGCCCCTGCACTGCTGGGGGGTGGGGGTGGTGGGAGACATGGATGGGGGCCTGGTGGAGGGTGCCCCTGGTGGCGGGGGGGTGCGGGTTATAGGGGACATGAGTGGGGGCCTGGTGGAGGGTGCCCCTGCACTGCTGGGGGGTGGGGGTGGTGGGAGACATGGATGGGGGCCTGGTGGAGGGTGCCCCTGGTGGCTGGGGGGTGTGGGTGGTGGGAGACATGGATGGGGGCCTGGTGGAGGGTGCCCCAGGTGGCGGGGGGGGCGGGGCTGATAGGGGACATGAGTGGGGGCCTGGTGGAGGCTGCCCCTGCACTGCTGGGGGGTGGGGGTGGTGGGAGACATGGATGGGGGCCTGGTGGAGGCTGCCCCTGGTGGCTGGGGGGTGGGGGTGATAGGGGACATGAGTGGGGGCCTGGTGGAGGGTGCCCCTGGATGCTGGGGGGTGGTGGTGATAGGGGACATGGGTGGGGGCCTGGTGGAGGCTGCCCCTGCACTGCTGGGGGGTGGGGGTGGTGGGAGACATGGGTGGGGGCCTGGTGGAGGGTGCCCCTGGTGGCGGGGGGTGGGGGTGATAGGGGACATGAGTGGGGGCCTGGTGGAGGGTGCCCCTTGATGCTGGGGGGTGGTGGTGATAGGGGACATGGGTGGGGGCCTGGTGGAGGGTGCCCCTGCACTACTGGGGGGTGGGGGTGGTTGTAGACATGGGTGGGGGCCTGGTGGAGGCTGCCCCTGCACTGCTGAGGGGTGGGGGTGGTGGGAGACATGGGTGGGGGCCTGGTGGAGGCTGCCCCTGGATGCTGGGGGGTGGGGGTGGTGGTAGACATGAGTGGGGGCCTGGTGGAAGGTGCCCCTGGATGCTGGGGGGTGGGGGTGGTGGGAGACATGAGTGGGGGCCTGGTGGAGGCTGCCCCTGCACTGCTGGGGGGTGGGGGTGGTGGGAGACATGAGTGGGGGCCTGGTGGAGGCTGCCCCTGCACTGCTGGGGGGTGGGGGTGGTGGGAGACATGAGTGGGGGCCTGGTGGAGGCTGCCCCTGGTGGCTGGGGGGTGGGGGTGATAGGGGACATGAGTGGGGGCCTGGTGGAGGGTGCCCCTGGATGCTGGGGGGTGGTGGTGATAGGGGACATGGGTGGGGGCCTGGTGGAGGCTGCCCCTGCACTGCTGGGGGGTGGGGGTGGTGGGAGACATGGGTGGGGGCCTGGTGGAGGGTGCCCCTGGTGGCGGGGGGTGGGGGTGGTGGGAGACATGGATGGGGGCCTGGTGGAGGGTGCCCCTGGTGGCTGGGGGGTGGGGGTGATAGGGGACATGAGTGGGGGCCTGGTGGAGGGTGCCCCTGGTGGCGGGGGGGTGGGGGTGATAGGGGACATGAGTGGGGGCCTGGTGGAGGCTGCCCCTGCACTGCTGAGGGGTGGGGGTGGTGGGAGACATGGATGGGGCCTGGTGGAGGGTGCCCCTGGTGGCGGGGGGTGGGGGTTATAGGGGACATGAGTGGGGGCCTGGTGGAGGGTGCCCCTGCACTGCTGGGGGGTGGGGGTGGTGGGAGACATGGATGGGGGCCTGGTGGAGGGTGCCCCTGGTGGCTGGGGGGTGTGGGTGGTGGGAGACATGGATGGGGGCCTGGTGGAGGGTGCCCCAGGTGGCGGGGGGGTGGGGGTGATAGGGGACATGAGTGGGGGCCTGGTGGAGGCTGCCCCTGCACTGCTGGGGGGTGGGGGTGGTGGGAGACATGGATGGGGACCTGGTGGAGGGTGCCCCTGGTGGCGGGGGGGTGGGGGTGATAGGGGACATGAGTGGGGGCCTGGTGGAGGCTGCCCCTGCACTGCTGGGGGGTGGGGGTGGTGGGAGACATGGAAGACGACACAAAGCAACACAGGTTTGAATCCCGGGTCCGTGCTTAGAAACCTCTGGGTATTCAGTGCATTATGAAAACGCAACTAAGAGAAACATGTTCCTGTAACAGCGCCTCGATGCCCTCAGGCTGTGTGAGTGCTTTAACAATGCAAATAAAAAAATAAAATATGTGTGGTTTGTTTTGTTGTTCCACTGTAGTGACGTTTGTGTAGTTTGTTGTGCTTTAGGGTTGCGGTTGTGTTTGGTTAGAATTTGAGATGTGTATGCAGAGGGGTGAAATTGGTAGGTTGGTTATTGGCCTCTCTATCTAGAAGTGTTATATGCTAAATTTTCACGTTCTTTCTAGATGTGGCACGTGAATATCTCTGCATTTCTATCTAGATCTGGCACTGGCTAATATTCACAATCCTGTCTATGTATGACGCACGCCAATATTCACAATTATATCGAGATGTGCCACTGGCCCGCCTTCAAAAATCCTGTCTAGATGTGAATCAAGACAACAAACACAATTCTATCTAAATGTGGCATTGGTAATATTCCCAATATTCCCAATGCATTCTAGGTGTGGCAATTGCTAATATACGCTATCCTATCTAAATGTGGGACTGGTCGACATTCACAATCCTATCTCAATGTGACATAGGCTTATGTTCACAATTCTATCTAAGTGTGGCACTTGCTAACATTCACTTTCTATCTAAGTGTGGCACTTGCTAACCTTCACAATCCTATGTAGATGCGACAGAGGCTAATGTTCACAATTCTATCTAAATGTGGTACTTGCTATCATTCACAATTCTGTCTGAGTCCGGCGCAGGCTAATGTTCACAATTCTATCTAATTTTGGCGCTTGCTAACCTTCACAATCCTATCTAGATGCGACGGAGGCTAATGTTCACAATTCTATCTAAATGTGGTACTTGCTATAATTCACTATTCTGTCTTGGTTCGGCGCAGGCTAATGTTCACAATTCTATCTAAATGTGGTACTTACTATCATTCACAATCCTATCTAGATGCGACACAGGCTAATGCTCACAATTCTATCTAAGTGTGAAACATGCTAACATGGTAAATTGTACCATTCCTGTACAGTAGTCCAATTCTTGCCTAATACCTGAGAGACTGTAAGCGTTGTCAGGATTATTTTTGGCATTTCTGTGAAGGACGAGCATTTGCAAACACAACTGGTCAGAGCCGTTTAAGTAAATCTTGTGAACAATTGGTAGCAATTGAAAAAGAGGATTCATTGCCACATTAGCATAACAATTTACTCAAGTTGTGTTGCTGAATTTAAATGGAACAGAGAGTTCTGTTTGTGGATCTATTGATGAGCCTGAAGATCTTTCTGGAGAAGAGACATTTGTGTGTTTCTTTCCTGATGGACGTGCAGTTGGCTTTGTACTAGTCAGTTTTGTGGTTGTATTGTTTAATGCAGAAGGAGTTGGTCATTGATTTTTAGCAGTGTTGTTGGGAGATTTGCTAAAGCTTCTGTTTGTATGACTTGTCTTTTTAAAGGTTTATTTTTTTGAGGTACAGGCTACATATCTAGATGGGGGTGTATGGTGCTTGTAACCTGTTGTATTCCAGGATGCAAGGAATGTCAGCATTGACTTTGTTTGCATCAAAATCAAAATTAACTAGGAATAGACCATTGAGTGTACGCAGATGTGAAAATGATACGTAACTCATACCTTCTTTAAAGACTGTTCTACCAATGTCAATAAATGCTTGACCTAGGGTTAGACCTTGTGATTTGTGAATAGTGACAGCATATGCAAGAGATATAGAAAATTGCTCTCTGCATATGTACATGTCTTTAAAAAGAAGGAAACATGCTATTCTCCGGGCAATTTTCTTTAACTTCTGCAAGTTTGTCAAAGTGGATTTTGACAAACGGAATTTTGTCACGTGGATATGTTTGGAAGCCACCAACTGTACCAATTGCTCCATTGATCAAACCTTGTTCTACATCAAGGTTACATTTTAGAATTAATCTGCAGTTTAGACACAAAGTCAATATTTTCTCCAATCCAGCTCGATTGGAAATACATTTTTCTAAGCTATTTAGTCATGCTGTTGCTTGTTGACACATAGGAAGTGTAATGCTGTGCACTACTAGTTTGTCTGTGGAGCGGATAGGCAGAATGGGTTGCATTTCTTTTTTCAACATGTTTGTATTGTATTGTTTATTTATTTATATAGCGTGTCTGGCCCTCGAGCATCTGGATGCTTGCAGAAGATTAGGTTACATGTACATATTAGGTTACAGTACATTGTCTTGTTGAATTGACTACAGCTTGCAAGGGTTGGCATTAAGGACATACATTTTAGATTTTGTTGAGTTAATTGTTACATGACATCAGGAGCAGATGTGTTTTGTCCATAGAGCTCATGGATTAGTATACTATTTAAGATGGATTTTGCATCTTTAGTAAGCAGACCAGTTTTAATGCTTTTAAAAATGTTAGCATAGGTGAGGTCTGCAGACTGGAGCATGTATTGAGATAGTTCTCTGTAGTTGCCAGATTTTTACTTTTCCAATGCTGCCAAAGGTATTGTGGTATTGTTTGTGTCTTAATGATTTGAAAATAGGTTGACCTTTCACTGGTGTTAACTGTAGGTGGTCTCCGGAAACAATAATATGTTTTCCTCCAAACAGTTTTTCGTAGTTCGTTTGTAGGACCTCTTGCATTTTGGGATGGATCAAAGCCAACATGAGGTTGGAAACCATGCTTATTTCATCTATCACAAGCACTTTAATTTGTTTTAGAATTCTGCATACTTAGGTAGAAGCTTCTGCTCATAATATTTTGTGTTTTAATTTGTTTTGGTGTTCTATGGGGAGGAGCAGTAGTCAGAACCAGCTTCACCACTTACACACAGGAGCAAAGGTTTATAATTTTTACAGCTACAGGTTTTAGTTTCATGTTTAAAACCATGTTCAATTTCTTGAGTTACTTCTAGATAAATGGTGAGTTGTTCATCATTTAGCTGTGAATCCAGCACTGGCAAGTCTTCCTGAGATTGTTTATATTGATACATGGTACTTTCTACCTCAGTCATGGCTATTTCTGCTTCATTGAGAGTGAGTGGTTCTCCAAGTGGTTCTTGGCTTCCTGTAAGGGAGGATTGACTGTCCTCAAGAGTTTCTTTGATTTGTTGAGCTTCAATGTATTCCTCTTGTTGCCGTTCATTGTCCGTTGTTTGAAATTGTCATTTGTTATACTGCTTTCTTTTGCTTTGAATGCAGTTTCAAATGAGTCATAATCACCAAATGATTGTTTTTCTTTTCTCCAAGGTTTAAAAAGTTGGAGTATGGCCCTCTAATAAAGTTATCTTGTTGCAGAGATTTAAATGATAAATTTATATGATTAATTAGACTGGGTTTGGTGACTTTCACTAGGCTTCCTTCACAAGTTGAGACTGAATATTTTGCAGTTGTGTCATTTGGTGTGACATTGCTTTTGTAGGTTTAGTTTTGGGCAATGTTGAACAGACACATGTTTTACCAAATCAGTACTTCTGTTTGGGTAGTATGTGTCAGTCTTTTGAAATGTCCAACCTTTTGGGATCATTTGGGTATGTTTTCTATCTCTTGGTAGGATTTTAGCACTCTTTTTCCAGGATGAAGCTGGTCCAAGTTTCAGCCAGACAATGGGCCTCATTACGAGGTGGGCGGTTAGGGTTAACGGGCACCGTAAGGAGACCGGTGCCGGTAAACCCCTACTGCCCTTTTCCGAGGTCCCTTAGCGGGTCCCGCTATGGACGCCTGGTTTTAGCAGGCGCCCTTAGCGGGTGCCGCTAAGGGACCAGGGAGCTAATAACGGGCCCGCTATTAGCAGGCCCGTTATTAGCTCCATCCCCATTCCCATTGAGCCCTATGGAACCATTGGTTCTCGGAATGGGGACTTATCGGGCCCTCCAAGGTCGGAATGACCCGGTAAGTCCCTATTTTGACAACCCGGACCCGGAATGCGGTAAAGGGGTAACAGTTTGCTAATAGCACCATGGCTACCGCCTACCTCGTAATGAGGCCCAATGTGTTCAGATTTGCCATATAGGGCTGCACCTTTTAAATGGTCTGCAGCTTCGTAGCACCTGCATTCTCTATGGGAGAACATTTTTATACCGAAGCTGTACAATGTTTGTGATAGTGTTTTGTCACATAATATGTCATCTCAGAAGTCTTTTTGCTCTTTCTTCTCAGCTTTAGTGAGACAGACTGTGACATACTGCAGTGGAATTGTCTGCAATGTATTGTTTGTCTATGTTGGCATTCCATAAGAGGTCAATGATTGCATTGTAATCATTGATGTAATTGTATGCTGCGTCCCTTTTAATGTTAAATGTATTTTTAGGGGAGTCACCTTTTTACGATGAGTCTAAATAAAAACATCAAGCTATTTACTTGTCCTTTTTTGCAAACTGGTCTAGGGAAGCTAAAGCAACATTTGGTATATTATTTGCCTTTTTTTAATTTCTACGCCGGCAGTGTTTGTCACGCTTATGTTTTTGGAAGCGTAAGACTTGTGTATGTAGGTCACTATCTCTGGTTTCTGAACGGATCTTGCTGGTAATGTATTTCTCAATAAACTGTGAAACAGTGGTATCACTATCATGACTAAATTTAGGAGCATCTTTTAGGTACAAAAGCATGTGGATGTGTGGTGCTCCTTTGGAATGCTGTTCTTTTCTCCAATCAGTGGGGTTGTTTTATTGCAGTTAAAATGCAACATGGCAATTAATTGATGGTGAAGGTCCCTTAATACATTGAAAGGGTCAAGAGAACAGAGTTCTCCTAGTGTTTTTATATCTATTCCATCTTTATTTTGGTTTGCAGTGCATAAGAAGTTGTGCAAGGCATCCCATGTGTACTCTGCACAACTTAAAGTAACAAACAATGTGGGTGGGGCTAGGTTCCTTAGCACACAACATGCATCAGCTTGACATCGGTACCAGTATTCTTTTGTACCATGCATGTTTGCCAAGAGATTTGTGATGCTTGACTGCAAAACCTCATCTCTTTTAAACATTTTATTTAGAACCTGTTTTAATTGTGTGTGCGACTTCATAACATAGGATTGTTAGTTCACTTTTGAAGAGGAGGTGGAAATAGATTTGACATTTTGTCTGAATCTGTGGTATTCAGAATACATTCTTAAGACCGATATGCTGATGCACTAATTTCCTCCTTTTCCTGTAGGAAAGAGTAGAGGAAAAGAATGTGCATCTACACTTTTTTCCCTTATTCCCATTGAGATCCTTTGGCTTGATGCATTTGATATTTTTCTAATGCATCATCTATGGTGTCTTTGAAGTGTATTGGATGAATTGTATACTGGTCTAAAATACTGGCTGCAGTAACATGATCTACACATTCAAATTGTACAGTTGCTCATGACCCTTGAATAATTTGGGTGGTTTCTCTTAAGTTTTTCTCTATTTTTATATCTTTGTAGTGATGGGGCCCCTGAGGGACCCTCGTTTGTGGCAACAAGGCACAATCACCACACACGAACTGATACGCCAGACACAAGGTTGTATTCCCAAAATCTAGGGTTTATTGCAAAGCAAATAGTCTCAGTTGGCCCTGTGACGTGTGTCTATCAGACCTCGGGGGACGCAAGAGAGCGAAATTCATACAACAGTTACATATATACAAAACAAGCATCTAGTAATCAGTAGTGTCACAACTTATACCGCCCCTATTGCATTTCTTTTGAACTAGGCACGATGATTGACAATGGTGACGAGTTTGACACCTTCAAACATTCATTGTGTAACAGTTTGCAATTTTGTAAGCCCACAGACACTAAGTCTGTGTTTTAAAGAACACAATGCTTCTTTTTTCTGCAAACAAGCTGTGCGTAGGGAGAGACACATTCCTGGCCTTGCTATCTCCTAGTTGCTATTCGTGTGCCGGGGGGTCAACTTGCTCTCTAGGGTTGTACCGGGCTCAGGGAGGGGGGGCACAAAGGAGAGCATAATTCAAGTCATTTAATGTTTGCTCCGGCATTCCTACTGTGCTTACCGAGACTAGCTGGCACCTGCTGTACTGATTAAAATGCCTTGTTGCTCTCTTTCCAAGGATATGCGAGGGAGGGGACTGGACATTTCTGTCTGAGTTACTGCATTATGTTTCAACATGCCACTCGCGGCCTTACATTGTGCACCAGTGAAGCAGAATAACATTTCAGCAAAGCAGTTTTACATGAGGCAAAAAGCAAATGTTAGAGAGAAAACAAAATGGCGATTTCAGTCGCTTCAAAATGGCTGCACCTCACGCAAGCTTATGGCTATCTATTTCTAATACTAGATGCATGAGACAGTTGGTCTTCGGCCAACATAATACATAGCCTTATGATCGAGGGGTGTCTATTTTTCTAGATCGACAAACCCTCCTTTTGGCCGTATGCCAAACGTCTCATCCATACATTGCATCCTCTTCTGACCAAGTATCTGATTCAGATTCAGATTCTGAATCCTGTACATTTTTAGTTTCCTCCTCGTTGTTGTCTACGTTGATAGACATGAATTATTTTACCGTCTTTGTTTCCACATTACCATGGGTACTCGATCTAATAGTGCTTTTTTTTCCCATCATCTGCACACACCCTTCACTAATTTTGGTGCATATTACAGCTAAGCAGTGTATGCAACAACAATATGTCATGAATATTCCTAGTACTGCTACTAGGATCGCAAATCGTTTCCATCCCCATGAATATAATAACTCCCAGAACCAAGAGCCTATATCCCAACCTCTTTCGTGGGTATGAAGTTTAGAGCTTAAGACATGTAGCTTTCTTATCTTCAAAAATCGTAGGAGAGGAGTTGTTTACAAATACACAGCACGCTGATCCCACGATTTTGCAAACACCGCCACGATCAACCAGGACTACATCAAGAGCCATCCTGTTCTGAAGTGTCATTAATCTAATTCCTTTCTCCTCTAATATCATGATGTACAATATATCTGTTGTTTCATTTCTGGATAGTTGTCGTATATTATAGGAGTTTATTGCTTGGGCCAGAAATGGTACAAATGATTTTGTTATGTCTTCCACTATTAATCCATCCTCATTACTCCTTCGTGTCCTGGATCTAGATAGTTTGGCTATATCCGTTGTTTTTAAAAGAAACACTCCTGGGAACAAAAGTCCCAAATAACAAGTACCTCCCCAATTTCTAGGCAACCAAGGATACGCTCTTTCTCCACATATAAAATATACAGGGTCACCTACATATACTGGTTCTACTTCCTTTGTAAGAATCGCTATATTCATACATCTAGTGAATGTCCCTACTGAATAAGAACCCTTCTTCTTTAGACAGAAAGGAACAGAACGTGGGCTGTAGTTTACTGTATAGGAGGGAGGCACTGCATCTTTATTTCCCTCTGATCTCATACGAAATATGATTACTGATGATTTCTCCGGCACAAACAATCTATCTTGTGGCATTGGTTTGGGCGTAGCTTTTGGCATTATCATTCGTGCTCTAAGAAATATGGAGCAACCTATGGGTCTCATAATTATATCCTCAAATTCATTCATGTTTGTGCTATCTAATTGACCCGTTTCACTTTTATTCCATTTTCCATAATATAATGTACTCAGAGATGCACTACATGCAGAACTTAAAGTTAGTGGCTGTACGTACCAACCTATGTCTTTGCCACCATGCTGTGGCAAATGAGCACACACCCAACAGTTATTCTTTTTCAAAATTGAATGTGTCATGTTCATTATTTGCGGTAACGTGTTATTCCCATAACCTTCTCTATGCCTTTCTTCCATTGGGGACAGAGTGTAAGTAATTACATGAACAGGGATTTCAGTAGTGGAGTTGTTTCTTATGGGCAATAGAATTTCTAAGGGGTGCATTTCTTCCAGGTACCATAATACCAGTGCTGTCGTTACTGGGGCTATTATGCTCATTACGCACATTATTATTGTAAGAATTAGCATACAATTTTTTCGATAACTCTTTTTGTGTAATCTTTCAGTTTCTATGTTTAATTCATTATCAGCAGTGGTGCAGGAGGAGGCAAAAGCTGGTTCCGGCATTTTCTCTAGCGGTCCTTCTTCTTCTGCGTGAATGTCTATCATTGTTGCACTCGTTGGAATGTCAATAAGTTCGATAATGTCAACAGTCTTTCCTGCTAGTTCTTAGCAGCCTAGATTTCTACACGTTGGGCAAGATCTCTGTGCGTCTGCACATTTGCTCAAAAGAACTCAGGAGCAGTTATCAATTGCCTTCGTACCATGTGCGCCCCGTTTGTCTGTACGGGTTCAGTACACATGGATTTTTTTGTTAGCACCGAGGAGTCTCGATTATTGTGCTGTCGGATTCGCAGAACCCTCACGACACTCTCCTCTAGGCCTCCGGTTCCTACTTCACCCGAGAATAGGAAACAGAGGCAACAAAAAGAAAATCAACAGGAATGCAGGTTTGATCACTCCTTTTTCCTGGGCCGCAAATTGTATTGCCTTGCTCCTGGTATCGTGTGATCAACGAACAGTGCAAATGCACTTCCAGACTCAAACTCCGAGTCTGCCTGTGGCACTCTGACAGATGATGGCAGGCGCTCAAGTGATGATGCAAACTTCGTTTCAGGCTGTGGTGCGACAATAGATGGTGGGCGCCAAAGCGGTACACGCTTGGTGTTGGCCAGCAGTGATGCAGGATCTGCTGGATAGGGATGTAACGGTATTACGGTATACCGTTAAAGATACCGTGAACTACTTAATTGAACAATATTAACCGTCACATTGTTTATACCGGTATACCGTTCATACCGTTAAGTGTGCTTTTCAATCTGATTTGGAAAGGCTGCAGTAAGCAAGTGCTGTGCAGTCTTGGTCTTGCAGTCTTGGTCTTGCAGTGTTGGATGTGCCGTCTGCCAAGTAGTTTCAGTTGGAGCAATTTTTAAATGCCATTCCATAAACCACACGTGCCTGACACAAAATCAATAGGTTAGCAATAGGAAGAATAAATACAGTGCCAAGAAGGAAAAGGGTTTATTTTGGGTTGGCGGCTTTGAGGTTTATATATTTATAATGGATAAAGTTTTCTAAACATATGACAATGGGGGATTTCCCTGGTTCCATCATTGAATTTACATATAATAAGTCACACTGTGAAATGTACTCATCTCTGTGGGTATTCCCTGCTGCCATACCAAGGTGTAACATGTCCGTGATTACTGAACACCAATTGGCCCGCAAGTAAACTAAAGGCTGTAACGTAAAGAGAGAGTGCGTGTTCGTGTGTATGCGCACAAGCGTATACTACCATCAGACTCCATTGATCTGTGGCATGCAGGTTATCAAAATGGCAACATGTTCACCAGTAGCCAGTGGGGGGGGGCTAAAAGCCTAAATGACCACTTAAGAAAAGCCATTCAGTTTGCTTTGCCAGTCGCAGCAGGGCTTCCCCTGCCCCTCCTCCTCTCCACACATGTGTTTGAGTTTGGTGGAAGCAAGGGGTGGCATTTCAGTGGAAAGTATATTGAAAAGCCCAATTCTGGCCCTGGGTGCCTGGTTTTGTTTGTGATGATAAATCTGACAATGTATGACCTTTTAGAAAATATTGGTTAAGATTAGTTAACTCCACCTGCTATATCGCGATAACCATGATATACCGTCATTTGGCAAGAAGGTTATTGTACCGTTATAAAACTAATACCGTGACACCCCTCTGCTGGACAATGCTGGGCCACTTCTTGTCCTTCCTCTTTCACAGCAATCTCTTCAGGCTTTGCTTCAGGATCAGGCAGTTTTTGTGGCAGAGAACTGGCAATCGTGTCTTTCATTGCTGGGACCGCTGCCTCTTTCTGGTCGTCTCAATCAGTCAGTTTTTCAAGCGGTGGTGGGACCTTCTTGGTGTGTGTCGCGTGTACCCACGCCTTCCTCCCATCCACCCGAATTGCTGTCTGCGTAGTTAGGAGGATCAGATAGGGCCCACGCCATCTGGGTGCTAATGATGTCTTCTGCTCAAAATGTTTGATTAGCACCCAGTTTCCTAGCTCCAGTGCGTGTCCTGGACCAGTGTATCTTATTGGCAATGCCTCCTGCACCTGCTGATGAATCAAACACAGTTTTTGCATTAACAGATTACAATAGATACTGAGTACAGGATTTTCCAGTTCCCTCAACCTCTTTGGCTGAGGTGCACACCAAACATTCGCTGGTCTCCACATGACGATTTTATACGGGGAGAGCCCAGTTTTTGCCTGCACAGATGTGCACATGCAAAGTAGCGCTAGCAGTAATGCATCTACGCAGCTTACCTTGTTGCCTGCACATATCTTGCTAATCTTAGATTTTAAGATACCGTTATGGTGTTCAATAAGAACAGCAGACATGGGGTGCCTAGAACAATGGAATCGCTTTTCAAACTGCAGACCTGCACAAATCTGTAGTATTACTGCGCCCACAAAATGTGGACCGTTATCTGACCATATTACACGGGGCAAGCCAAAACGGGAAAAGTATTCTTTTAACATTACTTTCGCCGTGCTCATAGCAGTGCAGTCTTTCAATGGATATGCTTCCACCCATTTGCTAAATGCACATATGACCACTAGGACATATTTCAAGTTTTGGCATCTCTCCATTTCTATGAAATCAAAATGGATTACCTTAAACGGCATAGAGGGAGGACCAAAACTGCCTGTTGGAGTCACCGTTCCCTTCCCCACATTGTGTTGTAGACACGTGATACAATTTTGCACCAACCTTTCAGCATGTTTCTTTATGTGCGCATTCTCCCACACTGTGGCTAAATGTTGGACTATCTTTTTGGCACAAATATGAGTAGGGTTGTGGGCCATTGTGACCATTGCAGTTACATAGGAATGGGGCAGCATCCAGTTCTTACTCATCTTGTCTACCCAGCAACCCTCCAGATCTAATTCAGCAGATCCCTCAGCCCACCCTTGTATTTCATCTACAGTGGCTTCCACCTGCATTTCTTTGACTGTGGTAATTCTATTCTCTATCATGAAGGCACTTCCTCTGACTGTACTGTGAACATTCTGGCATTCAGGTCAGTGGCAGTTTGTTTCGCAATCCTGTCTGCAAATCCGATTCCCTCTCCCACTTTGCATGTTACTTTTTTATGCGCCTCGCATTTTATTATTGCCAGGCGCTTTGGACATGTAAGTGCAGACAACAATCGTACAATCAAAGGGCCATGTTGTATTCTAGTCCCATGTGATGTTAAAAAACCTCTCTCAGCCCAAAGTCGGCCAAAGTTATGAACTACGCCGAAGGCGTATTGACTGTCAGTATATATGTTTACACTCAAATTTTCAGAAATCTCACAAGCTCTGATCAAGGCTGTTATCTCCGCTGCTTGTGCGGAGTTGTAGGGGATTCTTTTACTTTCCACAATACTTTTTAATGTGGTGATAGCATAGGCAGCAGTTGATGTGCCATCTGGCAATTTAAAACAGGAGCCATCACAAAACAACTCTCCATCTGGCTCTTTTTGTGGGGTGTCTGTCAAATCAATTCTCCCCTTCGTTTCTTCCTCAGTAACCATTAAAGAATCATGGGTAGGTGATTCATTTCCATCAAGTTTTTCCATGGGCAGTGGCATTAATTCAGCAGGATTCAAAGCGCTACACCTCATAATTTGGATGTGTGGCGCAAACAGGACAATTTAATTTCTAGTCAATCTAGCAGAGGTGAGGTGTTGCGTCTGTGTTCTATTTAATAGAACGTCTATGGCATGTGGCACCATCAAAATTAAAGTGTGCCCCAGTAACATCCCTTCCGTTTGTTTCACTGACGCAACTGCCACTGCAACAGCTCGCAAACATCGTGGTAATGCGCACGCTACAGAATCCAGCGTAGAAGAAAAATAGCCGCACTGCCTATTTCTTCCACCTTGTTCCTGCCTTAGAACAGCCAGCGCGCAACCGTCATTCTCATGCACAAATAATTTAAAAATGTTTTCATAATTTGGTGTGCCCAAAACTGGAGCGGAACACAACGCAGTTTTGAGCAACCCAAATGCTCTCTGGCATTCTTCACTCCACTGCAAAGGCATCACAACATCCTTCCGTGTCAACTCCACCATTGGCTTCACAATTAGAGTGAAATTCACTATCCACTGCCCACAATAAGAAGCCATGCCTATTATAGCTCTGACTCCTTTTTGTGTTTTTGGAATAGGCATACCAGAAATACTCTCTATTCGCTCTGGCGTTAGTCTTCTCCCTTCTCTCGAAAGTAGGTAACCCAAATAAGCCACCTCCTTTCGACAATACTGAAACTTCTTCAAGCTTGCTTTGTGGCCATGTGCTGCCAAATGTGTTAACAATAAAACAGTACTCTCTTTACAAATCTCTTCTGTATCTAGCGATCAACAAGTCGTCTGTATATTGTAACAATACACAACCTGTTGGTAACTCTAACATGTCTAGTTGTTCTTTCAATGCTCTGCTGTAAATACTCGGACTCTCTGTGTAGCCTTGTGGAATGCACGTAAATGTGAATGATTGTCCTCCTAATGTGAAGGCGAACAAATATCTACTTTCTTGGTGCACTGGAATACTGAAGAAAGCATTCTTCAAATCAATAACGCTAAAGTATTCTGCTCAAGCAGGAATCATTGTCAAAATTGTGGTAACATCTGGGACCAATGGAAATTGAGGATATACTACCGTGTTTAATGCACGCAGATCAATTATGAAATAGTACGGTACCTCATTACCGCCTTTCCTATACACCGGGAGAATGGGACTGTTACACGTAATTTCTTCTATCACTCCCAGTTTTACCAAATCAGACACAATACTTTTCAATCCTTTTTCTCCTTCTCCTGGGATTTTGTACTGCGGAATACGTGGTAATGTTACTCCTTCTCTTAGTGTAATTTTCACTGGCTCTATCTTCAAGCATCCCACATCATTGTCGTTTACCACCCATATACAAGTTGGCACTTCACTTAATTCCCTTGTCAAAGGTTTAGACAAAAATTCAGATACTGGCACATCCTGCGGAGAAATCGTCAAAAATACTCCATCTGGCATACAGTGGATTACTTCACTTAGTTTTTTCAATAATTTTAATCCCAACAGATTCTCCCCACAGTTTTCTGTTGAAAGGAATGGACAGTATTCAGTGAATGGGCCTAATGTTACTGCTATTGGTTGGACACTGGATTAATCACTGGGGTACCTGCGAACCGTACCGAAATATTTCTTTGCCCTGACAGCGGTATCTCTGGAACCAAGTGATGGTCTATCGAACACTTTTGTGCCCCCGGATCCACGAGGAATCTGTGCTCCCTAACCCCGACTTTCATTTCTACGTAGGGTCCTTTCTGATTCACGGAATAGACACCGGTTCCAACCCCTGTCTTGGGCTGTCCATCATCCGATGTGTAATCGCTGCTGTTATTATAGTACTCATTCACATGGGTATCAAAAATGTTCCCACCCTTTCCTCTATTTCCATTTTGCATATTCTGCTGGCTCTGATTCTGAGTAGAGGTTTGATTCTGGTTCTGGGCACCATTGCCTTGACTATTTTGGTGTTGTTGCTTGTTATTCCTGTTATGCCTATTTGCTCCTGGATGCCCTCTATGCTGTCTTCTCTGGACATACCCATTCCTATTTTGCAAATGTGGACATTGTGCTCGCCAGTGACCTTCCTCTCTGCAATACGCACACTGATTCAATCCGAGGGGCCCTCCATGCATGTTTGGATTACCTCTGCCTTGGGCGTTTCCTCTACCTCTATTGTGTCCCACTACTTGCTGGAGTAGTACCCTCGTCTTTAAATTTGTTCTATCCTTCGCCTCTTTCTCTCTCTCAGCGTTTACTCTGTTCTCGTAATATTGAGCCATATGTAGCACTTCACTCAATGTTTTTGCTTGCCATGCACTTTCCAATGTCATTATTAAGTTTTGAATGGGAAGTATTAACCCTCTCACATATTTATCAACAAATAGCCTTTTTCCCGCCTCTGTACTTACATCCTGTCCACTAAAATCTGTAAAATAATACGTGGCTAGTTCATCCTTGCCCTGGACACATGCAGTCAGTTTGTCCCATTGAATTATTTTCTCTGGAACAATTTCTTTCAATTTCTGTATTATTTGTGCTGGTAATTCCACCAGATTTGGCCCCTGTTTCCCTCCCACCTCTTTATTCCTATCCTCTAGTACTAACTCTACCCATGTGGTGCCATAGGCCGTTGCATCATCCACTTTCCTTATTTGCTTCCATATATCTGCTGGTAATATTACTGGGAATAGTAAATCTATGTCACCCATGGTAAGCACAGATGATTGCAAGCAGGACTCTCCTTCTTTATAAAATCCCCCGGGATTCTTTCTTATATCGGGAATCCTCTGTTTTATGTTGTTCACTTCCTGTCTGGAAAAGGCGACAGGTCCATATTGGGCAGTATAATGGGCTGGCGTTACCTGCGCCGCTTCGGTACCTGTTGCAGGAATCTCTACTTTCGGTGCAAACGTAGGCGGGACTTCTCTCATAGGAAATACTGCACTCACAGTTGCTAAGTCAAGTGATAAGGCTGATTCTCCTGTTCCGCGTTCAAATGCCCCCTTATATATTGTTATTATTTCGGGGGGGCTAGCTTTCTTCTCACTTATATCTTTGTCTATCAGATGTTCAGCCATTATCTGCAATGCTTTTCTTTTCATGGGCAAGGTGCACTCATCAAATATCTCATGTATCTCCATTGCGGGAATACTAGGGTCTGAAATCCATTTCAATGCCTCTCGTATACACACTCTTAGTCGGTCAACTGTCTGTCTTGATGATGATAAATATTGCCGCTGTATATATGGCTCTACCGCTTCAGTTCTATCTCTCCTAATATCTCCACTCCTATATCCAGGTGTGGCAAACATTTCAGCATACTCATTATCAAGTTCATTCTTCAGTTCAAAACGCCGATCTACATGTTCCCTCATCTCTTCATCTCTCCCTCTACAACGTGCCAATGCATTCAAATCTAACAATCATTGTGGCGGTAACTTCCCAGACAACTGTTTCCATCTAGCCACTAAATATTCACCCATGCATTCCAACACTACCTGTCTTTCGTTGCTCCTCCTGAAGTCAAATATTGAAGCCATCGCTGCCGTTTCATCATTCCCATCTACATACATTTTGGCCTGTTCTTGCAACTCTCGCTTCCTCTCCTTGCTAATCGTACTCCGAGTCACTCTCACACATCCACTCTGTCCGGCCCCTTCTTAATGTTTCAACAGCTTCAAGTCCAACTACGGTAGGGGCAGATGGGACAGAAACGATAGGGGGTTGCGGATGGGATCATGGGAACGGGCTGTATCTGTTGCAATGTTGATTGGCTACCAGGAGGCACTGCATGTGCAGTCTGTGGCTGTGCTAGGATCTGAACAGATGGGAGAGGCTGAGCAACAGGAGGGGTTTGAGCAATAGCCATTAACACTGTCTTTTGAGTCTCTCGCCTTGGGCCTTGTTTCGTATCAGTCAATATTTTCTTTATCAATTCATCTGATGAATGGAATTCTCGTTGTGGATATATTTTTTCTATACTCAACTAGTCGCGTCTATTTGATCTTCTCAAACTATTACTCCACTCCCCCTTCTCTTTTTCTTCCGCCCTTTCTGACTTCGATTTATGCCTGTGCGCATGTTTCTCTCTGCTTCTGCAACGAAGCATAGCTTCCCTTCTCCAGTCCGTAAGGACATCAAATGCCGCAGGGCTTGTTTTCTTTTTTATTAAAACCTTCTCCAAATTATCTATCCTCATCATCTCAAAACCCCCATGATGCAGCCACTGAAGATCTTCCTGCTTTCTGGTTTGCATATGCCAAATCTCACAAAACATTATCGCTCCCACACCATATTTCACATACATCTCATATGCCGGCGTTCCCACCGGTGCCGCAACCTGGCCAGTTTCAAAGATTGTCTGCCGCTGCGGAAAAACCCCTCTAGGGTGGACAATACCACAGGCATGTTTTGACATTACCCTTGGCTAATCAAACTTACTCTGGGTGTTTGATTTTGCAAAATCAACTCTCAACCAATATCAGGATTACTTACGAATTGGGGCACGACTCACCTGATCAATCAATTTGTCTTTTCAAGACACAATTCGTCCGTATACTGACACAACCAATAACGTCGTGTCTGCGTATCTTGGCTCACTCTCCCTCGTTTCGGGACCCTCGCCTCCTTGTTCTCTGGCCGGGCACGTCGATCAGGGATCAGATGTGTGCAGATCTGCATAGGAGTCTCATCTCTTATGCAGGGGCTCCCCGAACACCCCTTGATCCCGGCTCGATCGTCCCGTCCTCGCCGTTCTTTCCGCCTTCCTTATCTCTCAACGTACACGATGGAACAAGTGGGGGAGGGTCCCAATTTGGGAGCCATCTTGATGGGGCCCCTGAGGGACCCTCGTTTGTGGAAACAAGGCACAATCACCACACACAAACTGATATGCAAGATACGAGGTTGTATTCCCAAAATCTAGGGTTTATTGCAAAGAAAATAGTTTCAGTTGGCCAACTGGTCCCACGCCCTGCGACGTGTGTCTATCAGACCTCTGGGGACGCAAGAGAGCGAAATTCATACAACAGTTACATATATACAAAACAAACATCTAGTAATCAGTAGTGTCACAACTTATACAGCCCCTATTGCATTTCCTTTGAACTAGGCACGATGATTGACAATGGTGACGAGTTTGACACCTTCAAACATTCATTGTGTGACAGTTTGCAATTTTGTAAGCCCACAGACACTAAGGGGGTAATTCATAGAATTTAGCGCACAAGTGGCGCACGCGGCAGACGCACAATGTGCGCGTGCGAATCTCTCCGCCAGCCGCATGCGCTAAAATCCATTTCCGCGCACAGCGTATTCATGGATTTCAGCTACCAAAACCAGCTGTGGCGCACAATGGCGCAGCGACCCTGCAGCAGCGCCAGCTATGCCCCCAAGAACGCCCCTCGCGCAGGGAAAAGCCATCAAAATCCCCAATCCAGCGCAAAGGGCTGCACTAACCCTGGACCAGCACGGCAAGCGGGGTATGTGTATTACTGGGGTTCGTGGGATGTTTCACACGCGATTGGCCCTGTGCGAGCGGAGTACGTGTATATCAGGGGTGCGCGGGAAGTTTCACACGCAATTTCAGCAGGGTACGTGTATTACAGGGGTGCGCGGGAAGTTTCACACGCAATTTAAGCAGGGTACGTGTATTTCAGGGGTGCGCGGGAAGTTTCACATGCGATTTCAGCAGAGTACGTGTATTTCTGGGGTGTGCGGGAAGTTTCACACGCGATTTCAGCAGGGTACAACGTCAGCGTGTGATTCGAGGAAAGGCCCCTAGCACGTAAGCACATCAGCACTCGTGCGCGCTTTCATTGGACCAAAGGCCCTTCAAGCGTAAGCGCCTCTGTGACGTGACGCACGGGTGTGCGCGGCCGTATCCCTCGTGATGTTAGCATAGTGGTTCAGCGGCGCGTGAAAAACTGCACGTCCACGTGTGAATGCATGTAATCCGACGAAAGGGCCCATGCGCGTAAGTGACGTGACGCGCGTGGGCGTTTCCCTCAGCACGGGTTAAAGGTGAGCAGGGGCAGCAGTTCGCTGTACGTGCCTTTCGTGGAGACCGACGTGTGTTGCTGCTTCCTGTTGTTTTGCGCACCATCACAACTTCACAGCTATCAAGGACGTATCTCTTCTTTTGGCGGGGGTATTGGCTACGCGTGTTTTTCTGCATCGCGCTAGTCAGACGTTGAGTCGCACACGCTATTTTTCCCACTGCGGGTGCCCCTGTGTATCGCACCCATTTTTGAGGTCATAGTAGCCTGCGTGTCCCACGCGTACGCGTTATTCGTGTTACTGGGTGCCACCGCCTACTGCGGGAGGTTGATTCCACGCACGTAGGCTGCAGGTTTGCGTGCACGGTTTTACTGCAGTTTTGGGGTGACTGAATGTTGCGTGAACCGTCACTACATCACCGGGGTCACATACAGCCTTGCAGGTGCAGGGGGGCTGTTACCATCTTGCTTCCCACCCTCTTTACCCCAATTGCCCAGGTCAATTGTGCTGTACACCTCCCATTGGCACTACTCCATCTGTGCCGGCACTACTCCATCTGTGCCATGGTTGGGAGGCCAGCAAAGGTGAGGGGCGCCGCAGCTGGGCGTACTCCTTGTGGCGGGCGTGGTCGGGGACGTGGCCGTGGTGACCAGGCAGTAGGGGGACTCCAGGGTGTCCAGGGCGGCCACAGAGGGGGAAGAGGCAGGGGTGCGCCACTTGAGCACAATGTTGTGCCATGTTTCGGTGCAGTCATGCCACCACCCCCTGTGTTTCCGGGAGATGCAGCTTCTGCATCTGGCACTGGCGCCCGTGTGAGCCGGCAGTCCGTTCCATCGACTGCCACGGGCCCAAGGGTAGTGGTAGCTGCAGGTGCAGCTGTGGACACCGCCACCCTGTACATACACATCCATACATGGCCCTAGAAAAACACATGTACAACCTGCACACTACTGGCACACCACCACACGCACAGCTTCCAATCAGTATGCATGTACACTTACCACTGGACTCCAGACGGGTCTGCCTCTCAAGGTCCTGGGCGTGGAGCGCTGGGCATATGTGTTCCAGGACCCTCATCTGATGTTCCGACAGGTGGCCCCGGCGCCCCTTAGCATCCGCTGCCTTCAAGAGGTGCCGGGCCTTGTTGAGGGTCCTGGACCTGAAGTCCTCCCAGCGCTTCTTGACATGTTGGAAGTCACGGACTGCCACCCCCTCCACGTTGATGGCAGTCATGATGTCCGTCCCGATCCGTGTCCATCCTTCCTTGTCAGCGCGGGAACTTCTGAAGAGGGCATCATACTGCCCCAGGACTTGCTCCACCAGGACACCAACTTCGGTGGCAGTGAAGCTGGTGGCCCTCTGCCTCTCTGGCTGGGGGTTGCCAGTGGTGCCAGATGGTGTAGTGCCCGACATGGCAACCCCAGAGGCAGGAGTGGGTGGGCAACTGGGTCCTGGGCCTGGGCTGTGGAGCGATGGTATCCCAGTCGGGAGTCTTCTGTTCCAGCAGGGGTGGTCACAGCAACTGCACCCCTGGCTGATGTGCAGGCAGCAAATAGCAGGGCACGTGGGCAGCAGGCAGGCAGGCAGCAGCAGATGGCAGATGGGAGCATGCTTGGGGCTCTGGGGGGCAGTGATTCGGCCTTTTTGGCAGGAGCGTGGTCTTCCGTGTGTGTTTACGCGTGGCCAGCTTGATACGGAGTGATTTGGCACGTGAAAATTTTGCACGTCAGCGTGTGATTCGAGGAAAGGCCACTAGCGCGTAAGCGCGTCAGCACTCGTATGCGCTTTCATTGGACCAAAGGCCATTCAAGCCTAAGCGCCTCTGTGACGTGACGCGCGGTCTTGCGCAGGCCGTTTCCCTCATGAGGTTAGCATAGTGGTTCAGCAGTGCATGAAAAACTGCACGTCCGCGTGTGAATGCGTGTAATCCGAGGAAAGGGCCCATGCGCGTAAGTGACATGATGCGCACGGGCTTTTCCCTCAGCATGGGTTAAAGGTGAGCGGGGGCAGCAGTTCGCTGTACGTGCCTTTCGTGGAGACCGACGTGTGTTGCTGCTTCCTGTTGTTTCGCGCACCATCACAACTTCACAGCTATCAAGGACGTATCTCTTCTTTTGGCGGGGGTATTGGCTACGCGTGTTTTTCTGCATCGCGCTAGTCAGACGGTGAGTCGCACATGCTATTTTTCCCACTGCGGGTGCCCCTGTGTATCGCACCCATTTTCGAGGTCATAGTAGCCTGCGTGTCCCACGCGTACGCGTTATTCGTGTTACTGGGTGCCACCACGTACTGCGGGAGGTTGATTCCACGCACGTAGGCTGCAGGTTTGCGTGCACGGTTTTACTGCAGTTTTAGGGTGCCTGAGCATTGCGTGACCCGTCACTACATCACCGGGGTCACATACAGCCTTGCAGGTGCAGGGGGGCTGTTAACATCTTGCTTCCCACCCCCTTCACCCCAATTGCCCAGGTCAATTGTGCTGTACACCTCCCATTGGCACTACTCCATCTGTGCCGGCACTACTCCATCTGTGCCATGGTTGGGAGGCCAGCAAAGGTGAGGGGCGCCTCCTCGTGGCAGGCGTGGTCGGGGACGTGGCCGTGGTGACCAGAGAGTAGGGGGACTCCAGGGTGTCCAGGGCAGCCACAGAGGGGGAAGAGGCAGGGGTGCGCCACTTGAGCACAATGTTGTGCCATGTGTCGGTGCAATCATGCCACCACCCCCTGTGGTTCTGGGAGATGCAGCTTCTGCATCTGGCACTGGCGCCCATGTGACCCGGCAGTCCGTTCCATCGACTGCCACGGGCCCAAGGGTAGTGGTAGCTGCAGGTGCAGCAGTGGACACCGCCACCCAGGCCCAGGGTCTTCCAGCGCAGGCTGCGTTCACACTTGGGGAGCGCTTGGAAGATTTACAACAGGCCAGGAGGGATACCGTAGGGGCATGCAGGGCTGCTCTGACCAAGAGACGTGTCCCAGGGGCAGTTATGTCATCTGCTGCCCCGAAAAGCCGGGTGTTGGCAAGTGCAGGGACAGATGCACCCAACAACACCCCGGTTGTGAGTCTGCCAACCAGGACCGTTGCGGTCAATGACCCTGCCACAGCGGATGTTGCTGCGCAGGGTCCATTAGAGGGCACCCAGCTGCCACTAACACAAGTCAGACCTTTGGTCGTCCCTCCACCTGCCACTCCCTGGCTTCTTCCTCGATGTGCAGGAGGTCGTGGCTGTGTGTGGGGTCCCAGCCAGTATACCACTCCGGTCCATGTTCCAGCTCACTGGCCCTGCTGCATGTGGCGTGGGGTGACCTTCCTCTCAGCCCAGTCACAATGTCATAGCATGACTGACGTGCATGTGTCCTCTGCCTGCATGCGGGTTCTCCATGTAGGCATGCTCCCTTGCCCCTCCTCGGCCACTCTGCACCCCAGTTCCACCTTTGCACTGGTCTGCTTCAATCTTGCCATTGTGTACTTTCCTGTTCATGCGTCCTGTGTACATGCTAACGTCCAGCGTACAATCTGCCAGACATATACTGTGTGGTACAGCCTTAGTACTTGATGCAGGGTATCTCACTTGTACTGTGCATAGGTCAGATGCCCCGCAGGGACATGAGTACCCATTCATGCTCCATGTGCATTGCACGCATGCCCCTATGTGTCCTTGACTGGATGATCACTGTAATACAAGTCCTGGGTGACATACATTGCATGGCATCTCATCAGCCTTCCAATGCCAACTGTGGCTCAGTACTGCGTTGCACACATGTTTAGGGTCTGACAATCTGTGTGGGTCACAGGCCTCAGCCTGTTTAATGGCCAATGACTCTGTCCAACTGTTGTAGTGTCTTCTTCACACGTGGGCGGCCTCCAGAGTTTTCATCATGTGTCCTGCTTACTGTCCCATCATCATTTGCAGTGTTGTCACGTGAATCACATTAAGCTGTTGATACCAGTCAACACTGCCTGTCAATACACAGGTCTATGGTCAGCCTTTTGATACCATGCTAGGCATCCCTGCTTTTTTACTTGGGTGGAGGGGTGCTTTGCTTGTAGATATGCCACCCATTGAATGCACAGTGCACGTGATGCCTGAATTTGACCTTGCACTGCCTTCATATTTCCTGACACACACCATGGAGTCCTTGTACATGTAGGTAGTGAGTGACATACACATTTGCTACACTGCATAGACCCACTTCTATGCAAACTGCCACCTTTCAACAGGTCTGATCACAGAAGCAATTCAAAGTTGACCCAGCATGCATGCCAGGTTCTATTTTGTGTGTCACATGTCTGCCTGATGTGTTTGTTGTCGGTGTGTGTGTGTGTTGTGTGCTTCTGACATGTGTAGTGACCTTTTTTCTCTATATTTTTCAGGTGATGACGCAATGGAGGCGGAGGATGGTGTTGTCATGCCAGACACAGGGTTGTTACCACTACATCAACCCGGCACAAGTGGGGGTCATGGGGTGGTAGGCCACGAAAACCCCCAAGTGCTACAGTCCATCTTGTCTCTGGCTGCCTATGAGTCAAGCCCTGATGACGACTCTGACGTCCATGTCGAGTTGGGTGAGCATCAAATCCATGTGTCAGGGGTGAGTGATTGTGGACACTCCTCTGTCCGCGACACCTGCACTGAGGGGTCAGACAGTCTTGGTTCCTCCGCCCGTGGTGAATCGGGACGCAGGGTCACCCTCCACACCAGTCACTGATGTGCCTGGGCCATCACGTTGACGGGGGCATGTAGTCGTGCAGCCGCGGGCGGTGCCAACACAGCGAGGACACCCGGTCCTTGGGTCCCGCAGGGGTCAAGACCAGCAACGTGGTCGCCACGCACAACCGCAGTATACTGAGTGGGAGCAAGACATGACTGCCAATTCAGAACGGCAGGGGGCAGCAATGGAGAACATCGCTGAGAGCATGGAGCGTGTGGCCCGATCTGTGCTCCCCCTGCTAGGCAGGTGCTTCTCTAGCAGCAGGCGGCACGGTCCACGGCCTGCTCGCTCAGGCTGGGCATGGCAGCCTCAGACAGGGCACGCCAGGCTGAAATGTCATCTCTGCGTCAAGCAATTGCTGCTCACGGAGATACGCACATGGATGCCCTGAGGGAGGAGTATGCTTCCCTCAAATCCACTCTGGATGTCCTTATGATGTCCCAGAGGCAGCGGGCAGAGGAGAGGTTTGCACAGCTTGAGCGTACCATCTCGGCTGAGCTACAGGCTTGCCGGGAGGTGCAGCGGTTGTCCAGCCAGGCCTTGCAGGAGGAACTCTGTGTTACACGTGCTACCTTGCAAGAGGAAGCACATGTAATACATGAGGTTCTGCATGCAGACCTAAGTCACATCGCCACACAGAACGTGGTGTGTTTGTGTGTTATGGGCACGCACAGATTATTAACTGTGGCTCTCTTTGCAGCATTGAAGTGCTCCTGTAACCGGACCTTAGGGTGCGCAGGCAGGAGGCCAGCACTCAAAACCAGAGCTGAGTGTCTTGTTGTTTTTCTTTCAAACTGCTCTACATAGGCTTGCTGGGGGGTGCACTGTTGCATGGATGAATGTGTAATTCAATTTGGTATGTTTTTTTTTCCATAATCACCCCGAGTCCTATCCAATTCTAAACCCTGTACCCTCTACCCGTTGTTCCTGCTTCCCGTACCTATCCAACCAACGTTCCCTAACCCTCTTTCCCCGCTGGGGTTGCGGATGCCTGTTTAAGCCCCAAGCTTGCAGGCGCCAAAACCCTAGAGGGGGTGGTTGGTTCGTGCCACTCCTGCGCCTGGACTCCGGAAGGCCCCGACAATGATGTACAAGTTTGTTATGATTGTGTATGTGTTAATGCAGGTACTCCATTTTAGTGCATTCCCTACTTTCACGTGTCATTCATACTCCCCTCTCCTGCCCCTCATTCCAGTTATCCAGTATGCCAACGGCTGTCCCAACTACATATCCCTGACCGTACTTCCCCACCAGTTTCTCAGAGTCCTGCGTGAGTTTGACCTTGCAGGCACCCAGGCCACGGTGGGGTTGGTTGTTTCGTGCCACTCCTGCGCCTGTACACGGGAGCTGTGACAGTACACATCCATTCGTGGTGCATCATTGTGTGTTATGTACCACACATGGCTCACATCCTGTTGTGACATTGTTTTACTGTGCTACCTTGGTTGTTACATCATTGTGGTAGTACTTGGACTTTGTGAGGTACTGCTACTTCAAGTCATCTACTGGAGGCTGTTCAGGTTTGTTTTTCTGCCTTGGATTTTGTGTCTTTGCAAATGAAGGTGGACTCTGAGGGTGCAGGCAACTTTTGACACACAAGGTGGGAGATGGTGACGAAGGGAAATGGTGATCCTGTGGCCAGGTGAAATTGAGGGTTGAAGGCTCCATGACCCAGGTACAGTTGTTCAGTGGGTCATGGTCATTTGTGAGGGAGGGGGGGTGTTTTGTTGTTGATAGTTGCCTTGCCCTGCAGTGTGATGGGAACCCTGACATTGTAATTGTGGTATCCTATGTACATGATGTGTTCTGCTGATCAATGCATGTTCATGTGTTGTATTTACCTTTCAGGTGTGAGGGGATAGTTGTGGTTTGACATGCTGGGGTGTACACATGGTGAATGTTCACATGTGATGTGTAGAGGACACTGATGGTCAATTGATTGCACATGCATATGTTGAGTGCATGTCCTTGCTGACCCGCACACTCGCACTATGATGCACTACATGTACAACCACCCTTCGATATCCACATGTACACTCTGTTTGCCTTCTGCTGCCCACTGTGTCCCTGTAGCACATGTTCTGTGACCAATTATGGATCCTGTACATGCCTATTTTGCTTTTTGATGTGGTTTGTCGCTTATATGCGATGCTCAGGGTGTGCATCACACACAATGGCTGTTCACTGTGCTGTGCGCTGAGCAGTGTGTTGCAGGAGTTGGACACAGCACACAGAAGCTGCAGTGTTGATTTTGCAATGCACAATGTGCATGTAGACAGGCATTCTTTGTTATGTTGCGGATCATACGTTTGTGATGCATTTGGGAATTACTTATTTTGGGTGGGAGGTTGTTGGTCAGTCATTTCATCTGATTCCATATTAGGCATCATTGTCTGATGCCAATTTACATTTTTCACATGGCAATGTGTACCTTATTGGTACTGTGTTGGTGTATGGCTATTGCGTGCCATGTCATGTTGTGGTTTGGGAGGGTTTGAGTGACATGACGGTGATGGTCATGGCCTGTTTTGCAGGTGTGTGTGATTCACACCTTGTATGTCAGGGTCAGCCGCTTCTCGAAGCACCAAGCTGGGGGTAGATCTCTCTCTGCGGCAGGGGCCTCCCTCTGGAACGGCCTTCCTGCCTCCCTGCCTCCCTGTAACTTGAGGAGAACCATCTCCTCTTCAGGAAGCACCTCAACACCTTCCTCTTTGCTTCTGCTTTCTCTCTCCCTCTCCCTTGCTAATTTCTTCACTGAAACGGCACGGAATCTGCAACTGGGCCACTCTCACCGACCTCGGTCCCTGGCCCAGCCACTCTCCACTTGCACTGCCTCCCTGGCAACCCCTGCACTGCGGGACTGTCTCTGTATCCCTACAGCACCCCCTTCACAGCACTTGTCTGCACTTACCTTTGCACTTGCCACCAGCTGGCCTATTTATTTTTTATTCTACTTACCCTGTACTGCAATCCCCCCCTCCCCTTCCACTTGCACTTTTCCCTTCCACCTACCCCTGCACTTGCGCAATTTAAATGACACCTGGCCTAGTAGGATCGTTGTCTGTCTTCCCTTGTTCCCCCCTCCCTGCCTTGTTGCGCCTTGCAACACTTGTGTATAGGCGTGTTACAAATGCCATATCATATCATGTCATATATCATATGTGTGCCTTTTGGTCACACAGGATAGCTTGTGTTTAAGTAGCTAGGGATGCACACAATGTGGCACTTCCATGCCAACAATCTCAGGGTGGTAAGGTTGTGACAGTTGACTGTCTCTTTGTCATCATCGATTGTCACCTGGTATGTGCCAGGCCTGTGTGCACTCCGCAGGGGTGGGTGTTTAGATGAAAAATGTGGCCACAAGCTGGGTCCGGGCTTCCTCGCCACGTGCCCTATCCCCTCCCATGGGCAGCACCTGTGCCTGTGGTTGGAGATGTGAGGGCACCACCATGTCCACCGGTACCCCCTGCCGTGTTGCAACATTGTGCAGGACACATGCTGCCACAATGATCCTGCACACTACTGGGGGTGCATAGAGTAGCTGCCCGCCAGAGTGGTCAAGGGAGCGGAAGCGTGACTTGAGCACTCCGAATGTGCGCTCCACTATGGCCCTGGTTGCAATATGGGCCGTGTTTTATCTTACCTGGGGTGGCGTGGTGGGGTTCCGGATTGGCGTCATCATGTGGTTGTTGAGAGGGTAGGCACTGTCCCCTGGGGAGGTGTAAATGGTTGTGATTATTGGGGTTTGTGTATTTGTGTGTGTGTGTGTGTGACATGCATGCATGTGCAAGGGCATTTGTACTCAACTAGGAGCCATGTGTCGCCATGCTGGCCAGCTTCCAGGGCCCGGCTCAGGGCGGACATTCTGTATAGGAAACTGTCATGGGTGGAGCCTGGGTAGTTTGCATAGACAGAGGTGATGATTCCCTTTGCATCGCATACCACCTGTACATTGATGGAATGCCAGTGCTTGCGGTTTCGGTAGATGTGCTCAGTGGCCCTAGGTGGACGTAGGGCCACATGGGTGCAATCTATGGCACCGAGCACTTTGGGGAAGTGTGCCACCCTGTAAAAATCCAGGACAACGGCCTGCCTTTCTGCGGGTCTTCTGGGCATGTATATGTGCCTGCGGACTGAGGGGCGCGCTGTCATGATTGCCAAGACCTGGTGTAGGCAGCGTGACTGCGTGGCCTGTGAGACCCCCCCACTATGGCAGTAGTCCGCTGAAATGACCCAGTGGCCAACAAATGCAGGACATTGAGCACCTTCTCCAAGGGGCTCAATGCTTGGGAGCAAAGGGTGGGCGATGTAAGGTCATCTTCCCACTCCCTGACCAGGTCTAGGATGATATGGGGTGGAAACCTATACCCGCCGTAGACCTGGTCGTCAGGCATCCCAAAAAGGCTTGTCCGTGGTGCGAAAATGCGTGCCCTGGCTATTCTCCTCCTCCTGCGGTGTCCCACGATCAGTGCTGCGACAAATGGGGCCTTCATCGTAGCTGTATATAAGTGTTTGTTGTTTGCGCGCACTTTTATACTGTGCGCGGGGACGCTTCCGCCTGCCTTCGTGTGGCGGACGCGTTGACGCCTGTGTGCGTCTTTTGCCGTGCGCGGGTTTCCCGTATTCGAATCCATGAATATGGGTTGTTCGCGTGTGAGTGGGCGTTCCGTGTAGTTCCCTGCAGTACTTCCCCAGTTACGCCTTCTTTTTCATGCGTTATTCTCCTTTCCGCGTGTTACGCCCACTGTTCCGCCCACTTTGGTTATGTGCGCCACGCTATGTGTGCTTTTGCTGTGCATGTGTGCCCGCGTGCACCATGCAAGGATTTGGCACACGGACAGTGGGAAACACGCGCAGCGTCTTCCTTAAATCGCACGCGTGTGCTGGGTTTCTCACGCTTGCGCCACCTTGCGCCTGCTTGCGCTGGGATTTTCGGTGCACGTTTGTTCCATGAATCGACCCCTAAGTCTGTGTTTTAAAGAACACAATGCTTCTGTTTTCTGCAAACAAGCTGTGCGTAGGGAGAGACACATTCCTGGCCTTGCTATCTCCTAGTTGCTATTTGTGTGCCGGGGGTCAACTTGCTCTCCAGGGTTGTACCGGGCTCAGGGAGGGGGGGCCGCAAAGGAGAGCATAATTCAAGTCATTTAATGTTTGCTCCAGCGTTCCTACTGTGCTTACCGAGACTAGCTGGCACCTGCTGTACTGATTAAAATGCCTTGTTGCTCTCTTTCCAAGGATATGCGAGGGAGGGGACCAGACATTTCTGTCTGAGTTACTGCATAATGTTTCAACATGCCACTCGCGGCCTTGTATTGTGCACCAGTGAAGCAGAATAACATTTCAGCAAAGCAGTTTTACATGAGGCAAAAAGCAAATCTTAGAGAGAAAACAAAATGGCGATTTCAGTCGCTTCAAAATGGCTGCACCTCAGTCAAGCTTATGGCTATCTATTTCTAATACTAGATGCATGTGACGGTTGGTCTTCGGCCGACATAATACATAGCCTTATGATCGAGGGGTGTCTATTTTTCTAGATCGACAGTAGTATTGATTGTTTTCTTTTTGATATTGTTCTGCTTGTCTAACTTTGTTTTATTCTACTAGTTGTTGCCAAATTGTGTTGTCTATTGTTGGCACACTATTAGCAAGTATGATCAAAAATGTATCTTTTGGTCGTTGTACTCCTAGAGTTTGTAAAGTTTCTTTTAGATCTAATGGCAAATATACTACTTTTCTACAGATGCCCTTTACTAACTCGGATGAAGGTAATTTGGCAGATTTCGGTTGAAGGTGTATTGTATCTTGAAATGGGTGCACTGTTTGTATTATAATGTTATAATGTTATAATACCTGATGGCATTTGTTTTTTGGCAAGCTTTGTGTTGCAGTACGTGCAAACTGTTGAGGGGTCAGTTATTTTGTATTTAGTTTCTGCTGTTAGATATAAAGCTAATTGGAACCATTGGGATTCTTAATTGTCTTCTATTTTGTAGTCCAGATCTTCTATTTTTATGTTCTTTTTTTAATAAAATGTTCTGTTATTTGGTCTGGTATTTCAGCAGATGTGTTTTGAAACATAGCTATTTCTTGTTTTAATGTCTTTATTAGGACATTGGTGATTATGTAGTTTTCGATAATGTTTTATGAAGATGCAGAATTTTCTAAGTCAACTTCAATTCCTAAGTATTTACGTTGGATGTACTTTATTTCTTGAAGCAGTTCGTTGGTGGTTTCATGTAGGAGAATGTTATTTAAATTGTGCAGTACTAGAGCAGGAATGTTTGCATAGTATAGTCAATGCACAAGGTTTCAAATAGTAGAATGGTGTGTTGCTAACATTTTGATGTTGCGGAAAGTGCTATTGCAAGCAGTTCCTAAAATGCAGGCTAATGAATGTTCTCGGAGACCAGTGTGGCTGCGCACCTGCTTCACTGCTAGGCAGATTTCATTTCAAGATTTTTTTCTTTGAGACCATGGCATCTCATATGGCCATTGCTTCTTTTGAGCCAAACCCACCAACACCATCATCATCTGAAGGGCCTGGAGAGGGGAACAGACACAGTGATACAGAGAAGGAGGAAGAAAAGTGTTAGGATTGCTTTTCAGAAGGCCCACCTATATTGTGACACAGACAACTCTGGAGATCTGTAGCCAAACCAATTCAGGTAGCAGTGACAGGCATTCTAGGCTAAGTTCTACAGAGGCGGTGAGCTTGTAAAGGGTCCACAATGAGTTCACACTATGGGAATCACAGATTACACTTAGACAAATGTCTACTGGCATGTAGAGTTATCACACAACACTGGAAAAATAGATTACATATATGCATTCACTTAGCAGAGGGAAAAAAATAGATCACTAACTTCTGCAAAGGAAAGATACGGTTGTATTATGCACTTATAGGTCCAGAGAGAATGATCCATAACTTAAATTGTCCAGCCCTAAGTTGTCTGGGGCCTTTTGCCCAATAGTTCAGGTAGAGTTCCATGGAAAATTTGAAGCAGGGAAAAATGCAGGTAGGGTCTCTGGGGTCCAGAGAAGGGTTCTAATTGTCAGAGTATAAGTTAAACTAGCTAACAGAAGTAACCTCAACTTTCACAAGTCTTGCACAAGCAAGCTATGGCAAAGCCAATATTGTTATAATAAAGTTTATTATAAACCCAATGACTTATAATGGGTATATAGGGGTAGGTAAGAATCACTGTAACTTACCCGTGTATTCTGATTCTTCCCCAGACTTGTCAGGACAAAGGAAGATGATCCAAGATTGCTGTTCCTAGTGAAAGATGCAGCCCTTGTTTCGCATGGGTTGCAGGTTCTAGCTAATGTCCAGTTGGTGACTTTCACTGTTATAAGGACTCTTGAATGAAGATTGCAGCAAAACTCCATACAGGACCCCTGTCAGGACAGGACTCGGGTCAGGTAAGCACATCCGTATGGTACTCACTGCAGCACGGTGACGCAAAGGGACTCAACTGCTAATTCAGACCTCAACTGCTAAGTCAGACTTTCCCTCTTATATCGGCTCTCCTTGAAGTTAGGGTGCTGACATTTCACAGATGTGAGTCTTGTAGGGCCAGCTGAGGATCCCCAAAGTTCCAGTTTGAAATTTGCAACAGTGTCATCGGCAGCACAGTAGCCCAAATTCAGAGAGGGTCAACCACAGGATGGTCCCGGAACACTTATGAAGGCTCTTTGTTGTAGGATACCATCCAGACATCAAGAATGGATGTTCCCTCCACTCCCAGGGTTGCAGCTCCTTTGCAGGACTGTTAATGATATTCAGCAAGACAGAGCTCCTCAAGGACAGCAGCAGACGTTGGTAGCCAGGCATCCTTCCGACGGGTCTCTGGTTTCTTCGCAGGTCTCACAACTGGATAGAAGTCTTAGCTCCTTCTGGTTTCTCCAGGATCTCTGAGGAATGGGTGCATGGGTCCAATTAACGTTCTGAAAGCCAGGTGAGAGCAGCTGCCCTCACTTGCCAATGATAAGACTAGTCCACACACACACACACCCCAGAAGTGGTCCAATCAGGACCACAAGAGGGAACACTCATGCATATGACTCAGACACACTGAAACCAGTTTGTGGATTGGGATCAGACAGTCCCAGGCCACATCCTTCCAGAAAACACACACAGCTCTCCAGTAGCCCACCAAAAGCCTTTGCTTTCAGGGATATGATATGATATGATATGATAAGGTATTTGTAACGCGCCTATACACAAGTGTTTCAAGGCGCGACGAGGCAGGGAGGGAGGGAAACAAGGGGAAGACAGACAAACGATCCTACTAGGCCAGGTGTCATTCAGATCGGGCAAGTGCAGAGGTAAGGGGAAAAGGAGAAAGTGCAGGGGGAGGAGGTGGGGGGGAAAGTGCAGTACACGGTAAGTAGCGTAATAAAATAATAAATAATAAATAAAAGGGCCAGCTGGTGGCAAGTGCGAGGTAAGTGCAGAGCAAGTGCTAGGAAGGGGGCTGTAGGGATACAGTGACAGTCCCACAGTGCAGGGGGAGCCAGGGAGGCAGTGCAAGTGGAGAGTGGCTGGGCCCTGGACCGAGGTCGCTGAGAGTGGCCAAGATGCAGGTTTAGTGCAGAATTTCAGTGGGGAGTTAAGCAGGTTTAGCAGGGGAGAGGGAGAGAGAAGGCAGAAGCGAAGAGGAAGGTTTTGAGGTGCTTCCGGAACCGGAGATGGTTCTCCTCAAGTTTCAGGGAGGCAGGAAGGCTGTTCCAGAGGGAGGCCCCTGCTGCGGAGAGAGATCTACCCCCAGCTCGTTGCTTCGAGAAGCGGCTGACCATGAGGGAGTTGGAGACGGATGAGCGAAGGGCTCGTGAAGGAAGATATTTAGGAAGAGAGAGTTGAAGGTATTTAGGCCCCAGGCCCCAGAAGGCCTTGTGGACAATGCAGAGGGTTTTGAACTTAATCCTCGCAGCCACTGGGAGCCAGTGAAGAGATTTCAGTCCTGGAGAGATACGGTCCCTGGGCTTGAGGCCAAGGACAAGTCTCGCAGTTCTGTTCTGGATAAGTTGCAGAGGGCGGAGAGTGGAGGCAGGCAGATTAAGATAGAGGCTGTTACAGTAATCCAGCCTTGAGAGAACCAGGGCTCGGGAGACAGTGAGCTTCTGGGGGAAGGAGAGGAAGGGAAGAATACCTCTGAGGAGGTGCAGCTGGTAGTGTGACTTCTTAGAGACGTCAGATATATGAGGAGAGAAGGAGAGTGTGGAGTCGAAGATGACCCCAAGGTTTTTAGCCTTGCAGGTAGGGGCAGGAAGGGGGCCAAGGGAGGCCGGCCAGAGAGCTGCAGGGAAGGAGGGAGTGGGTGTGCCGATGAACACCCGAGGGACAGGAAGTCCTAAAGACTAAGGCTAAAGAAGGCTAAAGAACACAATGCCAAAAGTGTAAAACCGTGTGGCATAGCCATGTTTGGACGGGAAAAGACAGTGTCGGCTCTGTGCCCCTGACCGGGTGCCGCGGCGGCTTCAGGGTTCTTGTGTTCCTGGGGGTCAGCAACTGGTTTTCTGACTGCAGTCTCTGGGTGCTGTCAACGGCCGGCGGGGTAGGCATACACCGTGCGAAGGCACAACATTTAGCATTGAGTCTTCGGATGGCTATATACGAATGAGAGCAGGCCTTTTGGAAAAATGTACATGCCCTAGTTTTCATTCTTGGTTTTAGATTCTGTGGACAATGCCAACATTGAGGGCTTACTTCACTCTGCACATTTACCTGGACTAACGAGAAAGGGTTTATTTTACCTGTGGGGCTTCTCGCCTGAACGCAGAGGGGGCGGTGCCGTAAGGTAGTTATGACAAAGGTTGCGGAGTCTCGTGAATGATCGGGCAAGTGACAGCACCTGTATACCACATTGAAACAGCTAGGTTGTGTGCAGTATCTACAATTTATTCTTATGCCATTTTCCCACAGACACATCAGAGGCATCGACACAGGAACCTACGAGTAGAACAGAGAGAGATAGACTGGTCTTGACCCCCTTAGAGCATTGATGTGAGGTCCGGTTTGGTGGTACGATTTCATACCTTCCCGGATGAGGCGTTCTTATCAACTTGGCACAGCCCAGTCTTTGACAGCCACAGTTTTGGAGGTAAGATATAGTTAATCAGAGGGGGAAGGCAACCCAGATATGGCTAGCAATCTAGTGGCAGATATTGGGTAGTGAGATGTTTGGATCAGATCATTTGACTGTGCCCTCACCTGAGCGCATGGGCAATTCTTGTGCGTGCAAGTGGTGGTGGGGTCCATTTCAGCCGGGCTTGGCAGTAGGTAGCAACACAACCTTTCCTAAATATTCAAGAAAATTATGTTTTGTTATTTGAAGCTAATTGAGTTTAGATGATGCACTAAATTGATTGAGGTATCAATAGGCAATAGTACTATTTCATGGTTTTGATTAAGAGATTGATTAAAACGTATGTCTTTTTCTCTGTCTTTTATTTTTTTATTTTTTCCCCCCTTCCCTTGCTTGTAATTCATTTTACTAATTGGAGGACTGGAGCGTGAAACACAGAAGAATCAGCATTGTTGAACACCTGTTAAATCAATCTAATTACACCCCAGCTTTAGTTATTTTTTGAGAATGTATTTCTATATTTGTATGTCCTGCACTGGTTGGAAATTGTAAACCGACCCAGTTTCCCGAAACTTGAGCCGACACGGCCACAGTCCTTACTCCACCCAGGAGTTGAACATTAATTTGGTTATACAGATATAATGTGGCAAAAGAATATATTGAAAGTAATCTGACAATATATACCGGTTATTTGAATATGTTTTGTTGCACTTTATGAGATCGCAAACACTGGTCAGCATCTAGAGGTCTATGTGATACAATATAGATTGCTGTTGTTTGCACAAGTATGAATGACATTGTTTTGAATAGGTATGAAAGGGTATGCAATGAATGTTACTATTTGTTGTGGTGTTTTTTATAATTCTGATTTTAATGATTGTGAATCAATTGAGTGTAGTGTTTTTTGTATACACATTTTATGATGATGTTGGTGAGAATATAAAATAAAGAAATAAAATTAAAAAAAATAACAATGTCTTTGTCTATATTTACACTTTTTTAGTAGTTAATTCCAAGTGGAAGGAATTGGTTGGTTTTTCGTTGGGTGTTATACACCGCAAATTCTAAGAGGGTTGGTACTTGTCAATTGATAACCATACCTCTTTGTTAGGTAATTTTTAGACACTAGCCACAGTTAGTAGCCAAATGCAGTAAAGCTAAAACGAAAAGTGGAGAAAAGTCACTGCTGCTTACAGCTTATCCTTTTAGCACACCTAGAGTAACCACAAATCCTCTGAGCGTTAGTCTAGGAGAAAACGAAAGTGCACCCCATTGTACTGCAGTCTAAGCTGCTTTGTGCAATGATAAAAGTTACCACTAGTGATACAAAGTAACCAAAAGTAATAACACAGTAACACGACCAAAAGAAACAAGGTTTCCAGTACTGACAGCCTGAAGGACATGTCAGTTTCCCCATAACATATGAGCAAAAGCCAGTGCAGTGAAGCATAAGGTTTCACTGTACTGCAAAAAGACCAGATCAGCATCAAAAATAAAAGTGAAAAGTTAGGGGGCTCCATAAAGATGGAAGGAAAGGTGCAGTAATCTTTCGTAACAAAGAGGATGAAGTGGAGGATGAGTGAGTTCTGGGTGTGGCAATTTTTCACGACTGTTGGACGTATCCCAAAGGCTCATGCAAGCAAGGTTCAATGCACCGAGTGTCGAATGAGACCTTCCTTGCCTTTTTACGGGACGATTTCGATGAGCTGCCACACTAAATTGACCAACGCGACTGCTCAGAAAAAGGCGATACCTTTCTCAGGTAAGAGCAGGCTAACTTCCTCCACCCCATCATCTTCATCGGCTCGTGTCACCACAAAGGATACTCCTTTCGGGCAGATGAACCAACCCAGCGGCAGCTTCACCGGTCATACAGAATGCTGTTGACCCTTACCTTTCGGGCATCACAGTGCTGTTTATGTACTGTGAAGCACCGATCTGTAGGGGGAACAGTTTTGGTGTGCTTTTTGAGGCTGCTGTCAAGCAGCATGAGAAACACTGCCACCTACCTGTTCAACACCCGCCTAACCTTTTCCTCTCCACACCTGCGCCTTTGTCCCTGTGGTTGGGGCACCTTTCCTCCCACCCATACATTGCCTCTCCTAAAAAAAAGCACAAACAAATACAAAATCAAAAAAACAAAAAAAAAAGGTTCCTTCCTGAGCCAACTTTCTCAGTTAAAAAATTGAAGTAAAAAAAAAGTCACAGGCCCCTGGTCAGCCTGCATAGTTTGTGGAAAGCACAGTAGTCTGCAGACTTCTAAAACATTCCAGGGATAGGACAGTTAGAATCATTTTAATTGTTTTGCATTCAAAAAGGGTAGCTATTAAAATAACCTTTTTTTTTCTGTTTTTTGGCTTTTATATTTGTTTGTAATTTTTGGTTTTACAAACTGAACTAAGAAAACATTTCACTGAATTTAATTATTTTTTCTCACAAAAACTGCTTCAAAGCATGTTGAATGTTTTACACAAAAATCTGATTAAACACATCAGTTAGACTCCATCTCTCCGAAAAATGGTGGCCCTATCAAATATAATGTTCTCATTATGAAACAATGTCATGCCAACATCACTAACAAAAGCATACACAGCTTTATTGATGTTGCACCTCACTTTTTCCATTAGAGGGCCAAATGAACTCGACACATCCACATCTGTCTCTGGGCAATGATTTTTTGAATTAGGGAACATTTCCTTCGACTTTCCCAATGTCTCCTTCATTCCAGTCATGTTCTCAAAACTGCTCCCTCCACAATGAACAATAATAATGGCCAGATGTTTCAATTCAACCATATTTGCACAAAATGGGAGCAGGTTCACCTACTTCATGCTTCACAATCCATACCAGATGTTAGGGAGAATTCTCTGTTTAGGCTGAATTTCCTAACCTAGTGAGTCCCCCAGCAGCTTTGCTGGATTTCTGGAGTTTGTTTTTTTTCATCCTGCCAAGAGTGAGACTCTTTTTCTCCCACTCTTGGACATGATTTGTGGTATTTCTTTGAATGTTAATGTGTTCTATGGGCTATGGGGTCTTTTACTCCGTAGGGTCTCATGTGTTTTGCTATGTGTGTTACACAGCACCCTCCGTGCCGTAACACTGGGGTGTCCTAGGTGACCCCCACCATAGACTCCATACCCTAGGACTGACTACTGTCTCCCAGGGCATGTAAAGTCACCATTGGCTTTACTAGACCTAAATTTACTAACAGAACCAGTACAAACCATCCTATTATGGACGTACTGGTAGTGGCAATTTGATTACCCTTGGGTCTGTTGTTCGAGGGGGCACTGTCCCATCACCCCTCGTCGAGTTTTGGCTGGTGGCAGTGGATACTACTTTTTATATTCGACCGCAAATATATTCCTATGGGATTTTCCCATTGGTCGAGGCTAATACTTTTTCTATGTAGCCTCGTTCATACCGCTGGTTTATTAAATTAAAATGAATTCACCGGTTGGTATTTTCTGCCAGAACTCGGTTTTTAAATGGCGTATGTGTTCGCCTCTGTAACTCCAAACCAAAGGTTGAGCCCTTTGTTCCACTTTTGGCGGGTACCACAGGGGGTGTAGGAGGGGGTTTAGGCACCCTGGACGGAGTTGCCTTGCCAACTCAAGTCGCACTCTGGTGTGATTGGCCTAAGTGGTGAGCCGCCCCGCTCACCACTTAGCATGTTTGATTGACAGCTAGGCTGAAAGAATGGGGGTTTTCTGCATAAAAGCAGGGCTTTGGGGACTGGAACTTCAGAAGTCGCCACAGGACCTAACAATCCGACGAGGGAGAAGCTGAGCCGACCTGCAATGACGACACCACCGGTGGAGCCCTGCTGAACCGACTCACCACTTCCCAATGACAGAGGAGATCTCCCTGCTGGAGAGTCTTCTTCCCTTTGACTGGTGGGAACAACCAGTCCCTTGCTTTTTCTTCACTTCCAGGACGTCTAGTGGTTGAATTGTCCGTGCTGAGCACCCCGGCAACCGGATAGCCACTAGCCACTGTACCGCGACCAAAAGGTGGTGCCTTGTGACTGAGCACTCCGCGGTTGGTCTCTTCCCTGGTGGTGCAATGATCTTCAACTTTCCCCTACGACGAGATCATCTCTTCTTCCGGCAAAGCCCAGACTTGCATCCAACACCAGGAACAACTGCCCCTGCCGGAGCTGTCTCTTCACTTTCAAGGTACTGTGTCCGCATGGCTTCCCTTGAACCGGTTAGCGTGAGGTGTCTTAAATCCTTACCTTTCCACTGGGTCGCCTCCAGACCTTCTTAACTTTTGTTCTAAAACTGGTCCAACCTTTCTGTGACATTTTGCTACAAAGACTTGAAGTGCATTTCCACTGTGGTATTTATGGGACATACCGCCTTGCCTCTCTCCGAGTGGGCCTGGCCTCTGAACTTTGTGATCTACAGTAGACCCTGCCTTGCTTGCCTTGCATTTGCTTCGTAAAAGTGTTGGTACTGAGTTGGTTTCATACCCTGCCTTTTTCTCTCCCATTCTAACGAATACTAGAGTGCCATCTAGGTTAAGCACTCACCTCTGTCTGCAAAAAAGTGGTGTCTTTGAAACTAGACTTGTCGAAATATTGTTATGGGATTGATATATACTTAGAGTAACTGTGATTGAAGTTGTTTGCCATATTAGTGCCAGTGTGTTTTTCATAGATGTGTTTTTAAATAAATAATTATATATCTTTACAACCAAGCTCTGATCCGTGTCTGCTTGTTCTACTGTGTAAATTGCCCTATCTTGTATACTCCATATACTGCCTAACTCGTCTTGAGAGAAGTCTGACTGCTCAGCCACAGCTACCAGGTAAATCTGGGTGATGCAGACTGCTACCAATTGGGTTTACTGCTAACTCCTGTAGTCTTAAACTTTTTGCAGTGGTCCCAGAGGGAACTGCACAGGTTTCTGCCTAACACTGGTGTACAGCGGTGGGATTTGTATCGAGTATACAGTTTAGAGTGCTTTTTAACACTTTAGGATAACTAACCACAAAGCTTAGCACTAAAAAGCAACTGTCAAAAAACATCTCTACTATGGAAGTTTACAGTCAAGAGTCCTTGTCAGGTGAAAATACTGAGAGTTTGAGAGCTCTCTGTAGACAAGAGAATCTTTCTGTAAGAGGCAAGAAAATAGAACTGATAGCAAGATTGCTGGAAAACCAAAGTCTGAGTACTGGTTCAGAGGAACCAACTTCTCCAGCAAATGTAGATAACAGTAATGGTGTTGATCTAAATCAAAGTTCTGATGATAGTGATGAAGAGGCTGAAGAGGAAGGAGAGGCTAATGAAACTGTCTCCCCTACCCCTCTGTCTGCCTTACCAGCTGTACCTACTGGGCCTATAGCAGGTCCCACACTAAGTCCTCAAGTTCTTGAACTAGTAAAAATGAAAATAGACTTGGAATTCAGAAGGATTACTGCTCAAACTGAACAGAAACACCAAGAAATGCAACAAATTCTTAGGCTCAGAGAAATGGAGCGCAAGCATGAGTTAGAAATGAAAAAGTTGTCTGTTGAAACTGCTTCTGTCTCTGGCTCCTCTAGAAGTTCCAGTCCCAAAAGACCCCGGATGCCTAAGGAATTAATTGGTATGTATGAACCAAATTTGGATGTGTTGGATTGGCTGAGTTTGTTTGAGTATAATCATGGGCTCCAGAACATCACAGGTAATGAGCTACTTACCTGGTTGTTCTCTAGGCTCCCCCCTGTTGCAACTGATGCGGTAATGGAGTTGGGGGAGGAGGATAGGAAAGAGTATGAAAGTGTGAAACTAGCTCTGATAGCTAGATTTGGGAAGACATCTTCCCAGTATCTTAAGAGGTTTAGATCCCTCAAAAAGCATGATGGTACCCCTTGGGCTACCTGGGTGAGTGAAGGGTTGAAAAACTTAGAGGGATGGATTAAGGGTTACAAGGTGAACACTTATGAGGGTATGAAGAATCTTTTTATGTTGGAGTCAATTTATGATGCCTGTTCTCCTAAGGTCAGACAGCACTTGGCTGATTCAAAGGAATTGGATTCCTGGAAGCTAGCTAAGGCTGCTGATTTGTGGGTTGCCAACAGGGCTACTCATAAGGATTCTGGGGCAACTCAGAAAAAGGATGAGGGAAAACAGCCTAAAAAAGACTCAAAAGAGAATTCTAATAACTCAAATTCCAAAGAGGGCCCCAAACAAAACCATAAGGGTAAGCCACAAGGAAAACCACAGCAGAATAGTGTACCTTCTGGTGCCAAACCAGAGGGTGGCCAGAACAAGCCACCATTCCAGAAAGCATTTGGTAAATGCTTTGTTTGTGGCTCTACTGACCATGTGAAAGGAGATCCCAGATGCAAGGGTAAACCTTCAGGGGTCCAGCTTGTCTCCTTAGCCTTTGCTCCAGAGGAGGAAGTCCAAATGGCAAGTGGAAACTTTCCAATGCTGGCTGATGAACCCATTGGAGTCTCAGCCAGTGTTTCTTTAGTGTCTCTGGGTTTGTGGGAACAACACAATTTAGATGTCTATAATTATATCCCAGATAATACTAAAGAGTATTATAAGGACAGTGTCCAGTTGAATGGTCAGGAGACTCCTGCCATTAGGGACCCTGGGGCCAGCATAACTGTGGTGGATAAATCTTTTTTTCAGGCTGAGGATGTTGCTATGGCACCCAAACGCCTCACCAAGTTAGCTGGAGGGCCTGTGCAGATGCTTCCCCAATTACCAGTTCTCATCCAGTGTAATGACATGACTGTGAAGATACCTGTCAGCATACAAAGTGAGGTACCAGGACGAGTTCTGTTGGGTAACGATTTAAAAACTCTTGGAGTTGTGTCTCATACCCCCAGACCTCCTAGTAAATGGTTACAGGAGCTAACCAGACCTGCAAGGGAGAGAACCATGAGAGGTACTCCCAAGGAGATGATGAAGAAGGATATCACTCCTGCTCCACTGGATTTGTCAGCTGCTATCTCAAGGAAATCAGAAGCGAAAGGGAAACCTAAAACTTCTAAACAGAAACCAGCAGCCAGCACTTCAGTGCAGCCAATAAGGACTTCCCCTAGGTTGTCCAAAGTTACACCAGTAACTCCCCCTCCAGCTGAGGCTGAGAGGGTGGTACAACCCTGTGTGGTAGAATTAGACTCTGAGGAAGAGCTAATGGAAGGCCAGGAACTCATTGGAGATCTGGATCCTGTTGACCATCCTGAGCTGCAGTCTTTACTGGCAGAAGGTGGACCCAACAGGGCAGACTTCAGTAAGGGACAGAGAGAATGTCCAACTCTGGAAGGTCTTCGCCACCATGCAGAAGCTCAGGCTGAAGGGCAAGAGCCTGGGAAATACAGGTTGCACTGGGAAGATGACCTCTTCTACAGTGAACCGACAGAGTCTGAATCTGGAGACTACAAACGACTTGTAGTACCCCAAGAGAACAGACAACAGTTCTTGCAGTTAGCCCACGAGATTCCTTTGGCTGGTCACTTGAGTTTCAAGAAGACTAAGGAAAGGCTCTCTCTACTTTTATTGGCCAAAGATGGGGGCCGAAGTAGAAAAACACTGCAGGAGCTGCCACACCTTCCACACCCCTGGTAAGGTTGGCTCCAAGAATGTGGCACCTTTAGTGCCTCTCCCCGTTGTGGGAGTCCCATTTGAGAGAGTAGGGATTGACATTGTTGGTCCCCTTGATCCTCCAACCTCCTCAGGCAACAGGTTTATACTTGTTGTAGTAGACCATGCTACTAGGTATCCTGAGTCCATTCCTATGAGGACTGTTACAGCTCCGGCTGTGGCTAAGGCCCTCCTTGGTATTTTTACCCGGGTTGGGTTTCCTAAGGAAGTAATCTCTGACAGGGGGTCAAACTTTATGTCCCACTACATGAAAGCCATGTGTAAAACCTGTGGAGTTACTTACAAGTTCTCAACAGCTTACCACCCACAAACCAATGGATTGGTTGAATGGTTCAACCGAACCATGAAGAGCATGATAGGTGCTTTAGAGGACCCCCTTAAACGAAAGTGGGATCTTCTACTGCCATGCCTTCTCTTTGCTTATAGAGAAGTCCCTCAGGAGGGAGTAGGTTATTCTACCTTTGAGCTTCTCTATGGTCATCCCGCCAGAGGTCCATTGGCCCTGATTAAGGAGGGGTTGGAGAGTGCTCCTTCCCCCAAGCCAGTCAGAGTGACTGACTACGTGATAGGTCTCCGGAGGAGAATGTCACACATGATGGCAGAAGCAAGTGATAACTTGAAAGCTGGACAAGCATTGGTCAAGCACTCGCATGATCAAAAGGCTAACATGGTTGAGTTCACTCAAGACCAGCTAGTTCTCGTTATGATCCCAACAAGGCAGAGGGCCTTGCAAGACAAATGGATGGGACCCTTCCGAGTTGTGGGTAAACTTGGAGAGGTCAACTATCTGGTGGACTTGGGCAATCCCAAGGAGGCTCCAACAGTCTTCCACACCAACAGACTCAAAGCGTATGTCTCAAGGCCTGATGTAGGAGCGTTGCTTCTAGCATCATCAGAGGAAGAAGAAGAGAGTGAAGCTCTTCCTGATCTCCTCAGAGGCTTACCTTTAGACGAAAAGATTGAAGGAGTAAATCTCTCTTCAAATCTGACACCTGAGCAACAAGAAGAGTGCAAATCTATGTTGAATCAGTTTGCCTCTCTGTTCTCACTTTCCCCAGGCTTGACCCCTTGGGGCCAGCATGACATACTCACTGGTGACTGTCTGCCAGTCAAAAGCAGAGGATACAGAATGTCAGAAAATGTAAGAACCCACATCAAAGGTGAGGTTAGCAAGATGCTTGATCTCGGGGTAATAGAGCCCACTACTAGTCCATGGTCTAGACCAGTTGTGTTAGTACCAAAGGCAGGATCTAAATAACTTAGATTCTGTGTGAACTATAGAGCTCTTAATGCAGTCACCAAGACTGATGCCCACCCTTTGCCAAGAACAGATGAGTTGGTGGATAGACTTGGTTCATCCAAGTTCCTCAGCACATTTGACTTGACGTCAGGCTATTGGCAAATAGCCCTGACAGACCATGCCAAGGAGAAAACTGCATTTTCTACCCCAGCTGGCTTATACCAGTTTAAGGTAATGCCTTTTGGATTGAAAAATGCACCTGCTACATTTCAACGGATGGTAAACCAGGTTCTGAATGGGATGGAGGACTTCTGCATGGCATACTTGGATGACATAGCAGTGTTCAGCAATTCCTGGGAAGAACATGTAGACCACCTAAGATATGTTTAGCAGGCTCTTGGACGAGCCAATCTGACCATAAAGGCGAGTAAATGCCAAATTGGGCAGAGTAAGGTAGTCTATCTTGGACATGAGGTAGGAGGTGGAGAAATAAGGCCTTTACTCAGTAAGATTGAAGCTGTGCAAAATTGGACAACACCTACTACTCAGACCCAGGTGAGAGCCTTCTTAGGTCTCACTGGGTATTACAGGAATTTCATTGAGAACTATGGGACCATAGCTTCTCCTCTGAATGTCATCTCCTCTCCAAAATTCCCTAAGAAGGTCAGATGGAATGAGGAGTGCAATCAGGCCTTTGAAAACCTGAAAAAGGCTCTTTGCCAAGTCCCAGTACGCAGAGCTCCTGATTACCACCAAACTTTCATTGTGCAGACAGATGCTTCAAATGTAGAAATAGGTGCAGTACTCAGTCAACTGGATGGGAAAGGTAGGGAGCACCCCGTTTGCTTCATCAGCCGCAAGCTGAAGGATCCTGAAACAAGGTGGGCAACAATCGAAAGAGTGCTTTGCTATTGTGTGGGCTCTGAAGAAGTTTAGGCCATACTTGTATGGTTCTACTTTTGTCATTCAGACTGACCACCAACCCTTGAGATGGTTAATGCAAATGAAAGGGGAAAACCCAAAACCACTGAGATGGTCAATCTGCCTGCAAGGGTTTGATTTCACCATTGAGCACAGGTCAGGGTGTCACCACCAAAATGCTGATGGTCTCTCTAGGATGTATGTCATCGACTAGAGGTATGAGATTCATCCAGGAGTGGATTAAATCCTCCTGTCCCTTAGTCTGGGGGGGGCGAGTGTTAGGGAGAATTCTCTGTTTAGGCTGAATTTCCTAACCTAGTGAGTCCCGCAGCAGCTTTGTTGGATTTCTGGAGTTTGTTTTCTTCATCCTGCCAAGAGTGAGACTCTTTTTCTCCCACTCTTGGACATGATTTGTGGTATTTCTTTGAATGTTAATGTGTTCTATGGGCTATGGGGTCTTTTACTCCGTAGGGTTTCATGTGTTTTGCTATGTGTGTTACACAGCACCCTCCGTGCCGTAACACTGAGGTGTCCTAGGTGACCCCCACCATAGACTCCATACCCTAGGACTGACTACTGTCTCCCAGGGCATGTAAAGTCACCATTGGCTTTACTAGACCTAAATTTACTAACAGAAACAGTACAGACCATCCTATTATGGACGTACTGGTAGGGGCAATTTGATTACCCCTGGGTCTGTTGTTTGAGGGGGCACTGTCCCGTCCCCCATTGTCGAGTTTACGCTGGTGGCAGTGGATACTACTTTTTATATTCGACCGCAAATATATTCCTATGGGATTTTCCCATTGGTCGAGGCTAATACTTTTTCTATGTAGCCTCGGTCATACCGCCGGTTTATTAAATTAAAATGAATTCACTGGTTGGTATTTTCTGCCAGAACTCAGTTTTTAAATGGCGTATGTGTTCGCCTCTGTAACTCCAAACCAAAGGTTGAGCCCTTTGTTCCACTTTTGGCGGGCTTCTTCACAGAAGCCCTCCAGAGTGGTGCCATTCTGTCTGGGTACCACGGGGAGTGTAGGAGGGGGTTTAGGCACCCTGGACGGAGTTGCCTTGCCAACTCAAGTCGCACTCTGGTGTGATTGGCCCAAGTGGTGAGCCGCCCCGCTCACCACTTAGCATGTTTGATTGACAGCTAGGCAGAATGAATGGGGGTTTTCTGCATAAAAGCAGGGCTTTGGGGACTGGAACTTCAGAAGTCGCCACAGGACCTAAGAATCCGACGAGGGAGAAGCTGAGCTGACCTGCAACAACGACACCACCGGTGGAGCCCTGCTGAACCGACTCACCACTTCCCAACGACAGAGGAGATCTCCCTGCTGGAGAGTCTTCTTCCCTTTGACTGGTGGGAACAACTTTCCCCTACGACGAGATCATCTCTTCTTCCGGCAAAGCCCCGACTTGCACCCACCACCAGGAACAACTGCCCCCGCCGGAGCTGTCTCTTCACTTTCAAGGTACTGTGTCCGCCTGGCTTCCCTTGAACCGGTTAGCATGAGGTGTCTTAAATCCTTACCTTTCCACTGGGTTGCCTACAGACCTTCTTAACTTTTGTTCTAAAACTGGTCCAACCTTTCTGTGACATTTTGCCACAAAGACTTGAAGTGCATTTCCACTGTGGTATTTATGGGACATACCACCTTGCCTCTCTCCGATTGGGCCTGGCCTCTGAACTTTGTGATCTACAGTAGACCCTGCCTTGCTTGCCTTACATTTGCTTTGTAAAAGTGTTGGTACTGAGTTGGTTTCATACCCTGCCTTTTTCTCTCCCTTTCTAACGAATACTAGAGTGCCATCTAGGTTAAGCACTCACCTCCTTCTGCAAAAAAGTGGTGTCTTTGAACCTAGACTTGTCGAAATATTGTTATGGGATTGCTATATACTTATAGTAACTGTGATTGAAGTTGTTTGCCATATTAGTGCCAGTGTGTTTTTCATAGATGTGTTTTTAAATAAATAATTATATATCTTTACACCCAAGCTCTGATCCGTGTCTGCTTGTTCTACTGTGTAAATTGCCCTATCTTGTATACTCCATATACTGCCTAACTCGTCTTGAGAGAAGTCTGACTGCTCAGCCACAGCTACCAGGTAAATCTGGGTGGTGCAGACTGCTACCAATTGGGTTTACTGCTAACTCCTGTAGTCTTAAACTTTTTGCAGTGGTCCCAGAGGGAACTGCACAGGTTTCTGCCAAACACCAGAACAATTCCAATTCAGGGAATACAAGATTTGCGGCTATTCCACAATGCTCAGCATACATCTTCATCCAATGAACCCAAGAGTCTCCCAAAATCCAAACACTCTGCCTTCTGAAAGACATTGCCATGGCCATTTTAAATCCTCTCACAACTCCTACTAACAAAACTACTGCTACCCTCTCTTCGTGCACACCACACCCAGGAAACCTGATCGGCTGGTTCCCCCCGATGTCTGCAGACACCCATGACTGTCTGTGGTACCTGCAATCCCATGTACAAGCAATCTTAAAAGACCCAGATGTGGCATCTTGACAAAAAAAAATCACACCACATCAGAACCTATATTGTCATTCTCAAAAGATGACATTGCTGCAGCATATAAAAAAGCAGATACAGCTTGATTGAAAAGCTGTGTTGATTCTTCAATGTTTGGACTGAAAAAGCTTCTTGGCCATGTTTGCCTCCTATTTATTTAAAAAATATAATAATCTTAGCAGCAGGTAACAGTTGCATTAGTTGTTTAAAGAAATCCTTCAGGGAAACCTGTAAAGATGAAGTCACAAACCCCAAACTGTCCCCTCCACCATGTACAATCACAATATCTGGGCATTTAAAGTAAGCCATACTCTCACATAATGAAAACAAGCTTGCCCAGTTTAAGCCAAAAACTGCATGCCACAACAACACATCCACTTCTGCCAATCCAATATTTCTAAGGATGCCATGAATTTCAGCATAAACCTTTAATGACTGAATTGAAGAACACTCCAGAATCCACACAGTCTGCCTTCTCAAGCACATAGCCATAACCATTGTCAGTGCTCTCACAACTCCTTCAAAAAAAGCTCCTGTTACCCTCTCTTCCTACACACCACACCCAGCAAGGCCCTTCTACCCTATCCACTTTCATGTTCTCAACACTCTCTCATTGGCTGCTTTCAAAAGAGTAACAGTCCCATCCACCAATCATATCCAAAACCTCTACACCTAACTCTGTCATCTCACTTCAACACTTCAGATGTACACTTAAACTCTCAGAGCACATACCTCCTGTTAATGCAAGGCATCTGCATCAAAAACTACTGTGCAACTTTTTCTATTTCAAGATTGAACAAGATCTGCATCTAACAAAACATAGTACATGTATGCTTATATTTTAAAAATGTTTTCTTCAACTCTTTCACAAATGTATATATATATATATGCAATGAAAAAACTTTGTTAAAGGGACGTTATGGTTAAGGTGCACCAGTAAAAACCTGTGAAATTCAATGAAAACACTTTGTTAAGGGGACGTTATGGTTAAGTTGCAGTAATAAAAACCTATGAAATTTAATGAAAAATCTTTGTTAAAGGGATGTTATGGTAACGAGTAAAACCGAAAACCCCCTCAAATTTGACAGTTATGGTAAGCTAAGCAACCATAACTTGCGCCACCACCGTGCACTGCGAAGTATAACACCCATGACATCAAAGATGACATCACAAATATGATAGCGGTAGCGGCCAAGTAGTTATGGTTAAGTTGCTAAACCCATAGGAAGAACACTTTTTGGGCGGCTTACATCTTTGCTTCCCCTGGACGAATCTTCACCAAACTTTGCAATTTGTATATGGCCCACTCTGAATTATTTTGCAAAGTTTGGTGAGGTTTGGTCCAGGTCTAGGGCAAAATTAATAGGGGGGGTCCGAAAACATCTTTTTTTCCCATATACTGAATTTCACAAAACTTGCGGCAGGAGCAGCGCCTTGGTCCTAAAATGTAAATTTGGTGAAAATCTGTCCAGTAGTTTATTTTAAAACGACCAAAAAGTAGGTCTAAAAAAATGAGTGATATCTATGTCCGCTCCGCGGACAGCCTTCCCTGTTTGTTCCGCGGACAGGAAACCAATTGGATAATCGGCTTACGTCATGTCCGCAGACACGCAACGTGTTTTCTGATTGACTGGGATAAGGCGTGAGGTGCATCAAATTGTTTCGATGCGCCCGCCATCTTGGATGCGCGGACATGCGCTGGAAGTAAGCATAAATCCAATTTTGGGGAGTGTGTTGGTGTGTATGAGCGCTTGGAGAGGGTGGGAGTATTTGTTTAGGGGGGAGAAGGCCATGATGTGTTTGCAGTGTCCACGGTCACCATGGTTGTCCACGGACATACTAGACACTGGGCGCACTACTGGCTATTTTAGTTTAGTATGATGTTGGTTTAGGGTCGTTGGCAGAGCATTGGGTGAAGAGTGTATGTATTGAAGAGTTTGTATGTTGGTTGTAATTATTTTTTAGAATGTTAATTGAAGTGCATAGTTTTGAGGTGGATGTATTATGTTAATTGGTTGTGGTTGTTTGGTAGGTGTTTGTTTCTATGGGTGTGTTATTCTGCAGTGGTTGTGCCAGGGCCTAGAGTCTTGGGTGCATGGCCGAAGGCCGTAGGCTGTAGGCCATGCACCCAAGACTCTAGGCCCTGGCCACAACCACTGCAGCATAACTCTAAAATGCTACCAAACATTTTGATTGTGGTATGTGGGCTGTCTAGGGGATATGTCTTAAAAAATGTGAGTACTGATTGATAGTAGTGTAATCGTGTTTATAGGATAGTGAGATGATTTGTGCTTGTTTGTTTGTTGGATTGTGTTCAGATTGTTGGTATTGAAGACATTAGGCATTTTGGGTTGTATTTATTGGTGAGGTGTTTGTTTGCATCGCTGTGTTATGTTGCAGTGTTTGTGAGTTTAATTATTATATACTTACTGTTTCCTTTGTTGAGGCTGTATGAAGAGTTTTGGCCAGGCCATGCAGTAAAGGTTGTGTGTTTGGCAACATGCGCTGCAGCATAAGATGGCCATTGAAGCATACATTTTGGATTGTGGTTTATGGTCAGGTGTTTGCTTGAATGGGTGTGTTAAGCTGTGGTGTTTGTGAGACCAATCATTATATACTTACTCACTGTTTGTGCATGTATGCAGTTTTTTCATGGCATGGGTATTTGGAGCATACATTTTTTTTTCAATCACTGTGATATAAGAAAAAATCAAAAGTTAGTGTAGGTAGTTTATAATGCGTATTGCATTGCATAGTAGACATTTCTGTATTTTGTCGACCCTCATAGTTAGTACTTTAGAAGTACTATAGTTCAAACCAGTGCACTGTGCAATTTGCTCAGTTCCTGTGTTTGTTGAGGCATTGAATAGGTGTATGTTTTTTCATTTGGAAGTGTTGGTAGTATTGTTGCAATTAGATAGCAGTTGGTGTATTCTATTTGTTCATTTCTTTCTCCATTTTAGTGGTATTCATCTATCTGTTGGCTTGTTTCAGATTTTTGGGACAGTTAGATACCTGTTGGCATATTCTAACGGTTTATTTCTTGTTTAATTTGAGTGGTATTCATTTATCTGTTTCTTTGTTGCAAATTCTTGGGGCAGTTAGATACCTGTTGGCGTATTCTAACTGGTCATAATTTTGAAGTTCAAGTTGTGTTTATGTTCATACACAGATTAGTTATTAAATTTTGGTTTTAAGAATATTAAGTAAGCGTTTACAAGATTTGCTGGTAATTTCTGCTTTAGAGTAATGGTACTATCTCAACAGAACTCCCTCACCATTGCAAGTGCCGTAATTGGTTCAAGATTGAATTATTGCAACGCCCTCCTCGTAGGGACCTTGTGCAACAACATCGCCAAACTCCAACTTGTCCAAAACAATGCCCTCAGAGCTGCCACTGGGACTCCAAAAAGGACCACATTTCTGCGGTCAGGAGAAAGGTGCACTGGCTTCCCGTCAAAGAAAGAATTATCTTTAAGACCCTCGCCTAGCCCAGAGAATATACAAGCACACCTCAACCAGACCTACCAGAACAGCCAACGTAAACAGGATTGCCATTCTCAAAACACGTAGGGTACGCGCAGGCAGCACCAGCTTCCCTGCCATGGCCTCCTCACACTGGAATGCTCTTCCTGCACACATCAGATCTACTGACTCCCGCGTAGCCTTCCACAAAGCTATCAAAGCCAGGCTATTTGCATGACTGCTTCCCTCTGCTGAAACTCAATGAAGTTACCTATTGATTAACCATCGCATGAAATGTCCACTGTCGTCAACTAGATGTGGAACTAAGAACCCCCATTGTTGGGAGCTGCTAACATAACCTTGAATGAAGCCTGCTGACAAACTGCATGTACCAGCGCCTCGATGCCCCAGGGCTGTAGCGCACTCTACAAATCCAAATAAATAAATAAAAAATAAAAATAAATACATTCAAACAATCCACAATTCTTTTTTATATATGCACTGTAGTGGCCTGCATTGGTTGTGGCTCTTGCGTGTTAGATTATACCTATTGTTGTGAAAGTTTTCTTACCAAGCGATCCTTGACCATGTGTGAATCCAGGCAGCTTGCAGTTGTTTGTGGTACCATCTGCATTATAACGCATTACTATTACGTATTTACTATGGCCCTCAACCCGAGTTTGGTGGTAGTCATGGCGCTATTTGCGCCATGACTGCCACCAATAACGGTACCGTGTCCAGATTGGTTCAATGGGGACTTACTGGTCTAGTCCGACCTTGGTGGGACCGGTAAGTCACCATTCACCAAACCATTCCCCATTCCCATTTGAACTCCCAGAGGGCTCAATGGGAATGGGGAGTGCGCAAATAACGGGCTTGCGAATGTCAAGCCCGTTATTTGCGCCCTGGTCCCTTAACGGGTCCTGCCCATAACGCCAGGTCAGACCAGTAGGGCGGTAAGGGATTACCGGCACTGGTCTCCTTACCAGTGCCCGGTATCCCTTACCGCCAACTATGGAATGAGGGCTTTTGTGTCTGTATTTGTAAGGTGGAACGATTATCGGAATTTCAGGTAGTACATAATCTGCCATGGTTTGCATTTTGTACAAGTTGCTGAAATGGAATGGATTCACAGTTAGGTATGGATACATACATGAGGCGTTCTTAGAAACTTCTTCTTGTACTACATGCCTGCAAAGAGTGCATGTATGTTTCCACATGTATGAAATGTGGAAGAATTAATTTCTTTTTTAAACTTGTTTTTATTAATTTCAATGTCAAACATCAACATAAACAAACAGTAGCTCCCCCACACCCCCCACCCCCCTCCCCATCGGGGCACTTATGTTCAGATTTGGGGGCCTCATGCATTGACGATATCCAATACTTTTATGTTGTGGGGGCACCATTGTTCCATGCAGTCCGACTGGAGATATTCCAGTATCCCTTCCCATCCCTTGGCAAATATGTCTCTCGTGCTCTGAATCATGTGGGTGACTTTTTCCAACGCTAATTGGGCCCACACCTTTTGCCACCATGTGAAAATCAATGGGGTGTCCTTATTTTTCCAATTCTGGCCGATAGTTGCCCACGCTGCTATAAGGAGTCCCATGAAGCCTCTCCACTGTGATTTAGTATTTTTTTTTGCAGTATGGTCTCTCATACCGCACAGCCACACCCCATCCCCCAATAGCGACACATTAGGCAGCATCTTTCCTATCTCTCCCTTTACCTCTTCCCAAAACGGTTTTATCCCCTTACAGTCCCACCATATATGCCTCCAGGATTCCACCTCCTCACAACCTCTGCCAGAGTTTGTTAGACATTTTAGGAAACATGGTTTGTAACCTTTCTGCAGTGTAGTGCCACTGAACAACTATTTTAGTCCAGATTTCTTGGGGATCAATTTCCATAGGTCCTCCCATTGGGTTTTAGGAGGCTCCTCCCCTAGCGTTCTACCCCATCTAATCATGTACGACCACTTTATTCCCTCCTCTTGTGTCTTGTGAGTTTATAAATGAATAGAGTGTCGATACCCATTTTTTTGCCCCCGTGTTGGAGATAATATGGGACTCAAATGGTGTGAGGTCCCTTATTGCCGCTTTCATAATTTCCGGGGATTTCAACCAGTGTTTAAGTTGCTCATATTTGAATCTGTCCCACCGGGGGTGAGATGCAGCTGAGTAGCACGAGCCGTGTGACCTGATTTCATTATCAACAAACATTTCCCCTATTTTCGTTATGCCCGCTTCCTCCCATTTCTCATATGCCCTTGTTCCACACCTGGTGGGAATTGGGGATTTCGTCAGATGGGTGTGAAGGGGCCCAGCGCCGTAGTCATTATATCTGTCCGTGTTTTGGAGTCCCATGCATCCAAAGTGGTTTTCATAATTTCGCTTATGGCTAGATTTGGGTGTCTATGTTGTTTTTGTTTCCAGAGTAGCTCCACCAAAGGTGTCCTCGCCACGGCACGATCTTGTTTCGCCCAGATCGGCTGTGGATCATCCCCCATCCATTCCCGCAGGACCTTTAATTGCGCCGCCTGGTAATACTTCTTGAAATGGGGAAGCGCCAACCCCCCCTCCCTGGTTGGAGCTGTAAGGGAAGCCCTTGCGATTCTCTGGGTCTTTCCTCTCCATATAAATGAGGAGATAGCTTTGTATAATGTTTTAAAGAAGGTATGGGGGACACCGACCGGGAGAGGCTGAAAGTAATATAGAATTTTTGGGAGAATGGTCATCTTGACCGATTGAATTCTACCCCACCAGGATATTAGAAGGGGGTTCCATCTTTCTAGGCCTTTACGTACGTCTGCTAGGAGTTGTGGATAATTCGCCCCATGTAGCTGCCCTATCTTTTGGGTTATTCTAATTCCCAGGTATTTTATGCCCTTCCCACCAATCTTAAGATCTAGTAGACTGGCTTCCCTTTCTATCTTTCCCCTATCGACCACCAAGATTAGAATTTCCGATTTGTTCCTATTAATTTGCAGTCCAGATATGTTCCCAAACTCTTCTAATTCTTTAACCACAGTCGGTAGCGTTGACTCCGGGTTTTCCAGAGTTATCAGCATATCGTCTGCGTACGCTATTACTTTATGCTGTGTGCCTGCCATTTCGATCCCCCTGATGTGGGAAGCTTCCCTCATTTTTAATAAAAACGGTTCCAAAAAGATAGCGTATAAAAGTGGGGAGAGCGGGCAACCCTGTTTCGTACCCCTGGAGATTGTTATCTTGTCTGTAATTTCCCCATTGATAGCCACCCTGCTAGAGGGTGTATTATAGTTTGCCCTGATCCTGGCGATGTATTGTTCCCCAAATTCCATGTGGGATAAGACTTTAAATAGCATTGACCATTCTACCCGCTCAAACGCTTTCTCTGCGTCCACTGAGAGTAATAGCGCAGGGGTGTGTGTTATGCCAATTTTTTCCACTAAGTGGATGAGCCATCTAAGATTGTCATGGGTTTGTCTTCCCGGGATGAAACTTGATTGATCTAAGTGAATTAGCTTTGGGAGGAACGGGGATAGCCTAGCTGCTAGGATCTTAGTATATATTTTAGTATCCAAATTGATCAGGGAAATAGGCCTGTATGCCTCCGGGAGTGTCGGGTCCTTCCTTGCTTTTTGGAAGACTAAGACCTTCAACTCATTCATTGTGGGGGTTACGTTGCCACTATCTTTGAATGAGTTAAGAAGCCTTGTGAGAGCTGGAATAAGCTGATCTGCATACTTTTTATAGAAAGGGGCTGTAAAACCGTCCGGGCCAGGTGCTTTATTTACTGGGAGTTCTGTGATTGCTTTTTTAACTTCCTCTTCCCTTATTGGATTCTCTAGGGTCTGTCTATCCTCTTCTGAGATTCGCGGGATGGGGAGGGCTTTTAGATATGTGTCTTGTGCTTCTACATCTGGGAGGCCCGAGGTATATAGTTTTTGATAGTATTCTCTAAATGCCTCCCCCATCTCTTGAGTGCCCGTCTGTAATTCCCCTTTTGAGTTTCTCATGGCCTTAATCGTTATATCTTTCTGCTTTGAGCAGAGTTGTCTCGCCAGGAGTCTGTCTGCTTTATTTGCTTTTATGTAGTATCTCTGCCTGAGGTAGAGTAAGTTCCTCTCTGCTCCTTTCGTGCGCAATAGCTCCAGTTGGCCCTGTGTGTGTTTCAGCGCTTTTTTTAATGCTTTAGTAGGGTGGGCCACGATTTTCTCATGTAGCTCTGTTATAGACTTTTCCAATTCCTTTTCCCACATATATCTTTGTTTTTCCTTCGTAATTTTTAATGCTATGATCTTCCCTCTCATGACTGCTTTAAAAGCATCCCACATCGTGCCATGGAGACCTCCCCATTATCGTTTTGCGTAAAATATTCCTCTATCATTTCTCTTATGGTCTCCCCTGTAATCGGATCTTGGATTATCTCCCGTGGTAGTCTCCACCTCCACAGATTGTTTTTTCCCCCGGTAGGGTTAAATCAAGCCAGAGCGGTGCATGGTCTGAAAGCGCTATCGCTCCCAGCTCTATCCCTTGGATCCTCCCCATCAGGCCCACTGATACCCAGAAATAATCTATTCTCGACATAGAATTATGAACGTGCGAGAAGTATGTATAACCCTTTTGTTCCCCTTTCAGTTCCCTCCACACATCATTGAGGGCCATGTGGTGTATCTGTTGCCTAAGGCGTTTTGACAGTGCACCTTGTCCCTGGGCATTGCCTGTGCTTCTGTCTAGTACTGGGTTCCACGCCAGGTTAAGATCGCCTCCGAGAATCACCTCCCCCTTAGCAAAGTTTTCAAGCTTCCCAAGAGGATCTCTGAGGAAGCCATCCTGTCCCAGATTTGGTGCATATATCGATGCAGATGCAATGCTATAACCTTCAAACTGCATTGGCAAATGCATATCTCCCTTCTTTATCCGTACATGACTCCACCAGGTTGGCCCCGCTCCCTTCCCGAATCGCTATCAGGACCCCTCGCTTTTTCTCTGTTGATGTTGCCTGTGTCCATATTTTATACCCCCTGATGCATACCTTCTGTTTGTCCCTTGTCCTAATATGGGTTTCTTGAAGCAATAGTACATCTGCCTTCTCCCTTTTTAGCTGCCTCTCCAGTTTCACCCTGTTCGTCAGATGGTTCATGCCCCTTTTGTTATAGCTCAGTATACATATTTTTCCCATGTTTTACGTGTAATTACACTGCTTTCAGATCCCCCTGTTTGCCCGGAATGTAAGGTCACTGCCCCTATCCCTCCCTCCCATCCCCATTAACTGTCCCCCCAACCCAAAACATTGAGAACCTTAAACCAAACAACTTGCCCCTGGGTTGGGCGAGGGTTCCTAATGACGCTATGGCGTTGCGGCCATCGCACCCTGCCCATCTTACCCTCAGGGGTAGAATTTGTAGGGAATCCTAAACCCCACATTTCTGTCCTTTCTTACTCGATTCCAAGACGGTGGGTCCATCCAGGACCGCCATCTCCAAGTCGTGCGCTGCCGCGCTGTATCTCTTCGCTCGCCCTCTACTGGCAGTGTGAATAGGCCTCATGAGATTTTCTGTCCAATCTAGTCCATTAAATTTCTATACCGTCATCTCTGCTTCCTACGGTCTTCCCTTCCTGCTTTTGCTCTTCTTTGTCTGACAGTTTCCCAGCCTCCCGGCTTTCTCACTTGGTCTCATCTTGTATTCTCATTCTCCGCATCCACTTCCTCTTCTTGTAGTCCCATCGTGCTGAGGCCTTCTTCCCACGTGGTAACCCTTCTCTGCTTTCCTTCCCAGGTGAACAGCAGCCCAAACGGGAAGGTCCATTTATAGCGGATTTGTTTTGCCACCAGGGCCTTGACCAGCGGGGCCATAGCTCTTCTCTTTTGTAAGGTCACCAGTGCCAGGTCCTGATAGAGCTGTATATATTGTCCATTCATTCTGATGTGCTCCATTTCTCTTGCCCTCCTCAGAATTTGTTCCTTCTGTGGGTACGAAGAGAGAGCCGCCAGGACATCCCTTGGTCTTTCTCCCGGTGTTCCTGTTCTTTTAGGACCCACCCTATGAACTCTGTCAATCCCAATTTCCTCCATTTCCTGAGCACCCAGGACATCTCTAAAGACTTCCTTCACTGCCTGCTTCAGGTCATTATCAAGAACGGATTCCGCCATGTTTTTAATACGAATGTTAGACCGTCTGGAGCGGTTTTCTAGATCTTCACATTGAATTTCCAGGTTGTGGGTGAGTCTCACTAGGTCTTCTTGTGTTTCACTAGCTTGCAGCGCCTCTTCCTCGACCTTCTGAATTGCTCTCTCAACTATGTCCGTTCTTTCCTCTAGCTTGGCCATATCTATTTTGATATTCTGCACCGCTTGTTTCATGTCATTCTTCATCGTTGCAAATTGTTCTTGTACCGTGGACATGAACTTTTCTTGCAGGTCCTGAAACCACGTCTGCATATCCTCTCTTGTTGGAGGCTATTGGTGATGGGTGGGCTCTTCGCCCTCTCTTTGAGAGTCCTCTTGTGGTCTTCCTTTGTGTCATGCTGTTCCCTCCGTCAACCACATGTGCAGGATATTTGCGTCCTGTTTTGTGGACTGTGGTGTTTGTTGCGAGACGTTTTTCCCCTTGGCTCTTGACATTTTTCAATGCCTTTCTGAGGCGACCCGTGGGTTTTCGGTCGTTCTGCTGGCCCGTGGGTATTTCTTGAGTGTCGGCTGTGTTGCTGCCTCAGACCTAGGTGGTCTTCCTTAGGAGTCCCTGGTTGTAAATTCTGACTTTTCAGTCTTCACCTTGTCATCTCGTCACTTAGCCAGCAGAGGCAGGGGTGCTCCTGATCAAACCTTTCCCCAATCGGCTTCAGCGTTGTCTTTAGTTTGTTCCTCCGTCACCTTTCTTGTTCCTTTTTATGTCTCCTGCCGTGGGCCTCCGTGCCTGCAGTTATAATGAGCGGTGGGGGGAGGGCGTTCCTTTTTGCCTGTTGTGTAGATGGGATGGATTGACTGTTATCGTAGCGTGCCTTCCAAGGGGGAGAGAGTAAGCCCCTTCTCTTTTCCCTGCTCCTGTGCGTCTATCCCCGCCCCACCCTTGATGCCCGGGCTGCCTTCCTTGCTAGTCTTTATGCGGCGACTTGGCCACCTCTTCCGGGCTTTATATAATGTCCACAGGTTGCCTGTCATGATCACTACTTCCAAGAATGCAGGACCTGCCCAACATCCTTGGAAGCAGGCTCATAACCTTCATTCCGGGCACCAGCTGGCCCCTATTGGGACCTTTTGGACCTTGTCCTGGCGCCGGTGGCGCCAGGCTCATAAAGATCATCGGTCCCGGCACTGGAAGCTTCGGGCTCATAAGATGTGTAAAAGTGCTTGGGTGGACCTACCTACAGCAGACCATGCTGCATACTCACCAACAAGATGACGTCCACATCCTCTTCTGACAGGGACTACTTTCTTACCTGGGTGGGGCAGGCTCCACTCCTTGGATCAGGAACACTGGGACTCTTCTGGAAACTGGAACTCTTTCCTTACCTAGGCGAGGCAGTGGAAGAAGACGCCTAAGAACTCCTGCACACTATTTAAACCACGCCCGATTGATGCAACGTGCTTCGTTTTATTCTGCATCAGCAGCAGGACGCTCACCGAGTCAGCTCCAGTCTTCCAGTGAAAACTCCAGCACCTGTGGGAACAAACTCTTACCTTCCTGGGATCCTGTCTTCAGCCGCACCTGCCAGCACAAAAAAACAACAGGTTAGCAAAAGCCAACTTAAAGCCAAAAGCCAGCATTTTTACTAACCCGATCCATCGACATCTTCCAATCCTCACGCCGCATTCCTTGGCAGTCCATCGATCCCTGTAAAGGCAAAGAACATTGATCAGTCATTTTGCATATTTTGATCTGCTTACCTGTGCGACGCACGCTCCGGATTCCAACAAGCGCTGCATACCCGCACCTGCAAATAAAGAAAGACAGTAAGGAGCGCTTTTAAAACCATCAGCCGCCATTCTACTTACGTGCCTTCACGCGTGCCATCTTCCTACTTACGCGCTTGCACGAACTTTGGCGTCCATAAACCAACGTCTACCGCATCCAAAACCTGCAAGAGAAAAAGAGACATTAAAGAGTGCATTTAAAACCATCAGCAGCCATTCAACTTACGTGCCTTCACGCGCGCCATCCACCTACTTACGCGCTTGCACGCACTTTGGCGTCCATTAAACAATGCCTACCGCATCCAAAGCCTGTAAGAGAAAAGGACTTCATTAAAGGTGTTCAGATACATATAAGGAACCGATCGTGCAGTTAACGACGGCCTCGCGCTCAAAGTTGTCCTCTGCAAGTAAGAGGTTTACAATATCACCAGTGGAATAACTGGTACCCGCGCCCCTGCACCAGTCGTGGATGGAGAGCCCAGCATTCACCTACTTAAGGTGAGCACACCTATCCTTTGGGCCTCAAGGAAAGAGAGAGTGAGGAAGAGAAGTCCGTCCAACCACCGTTCATTAACCCCTTGTTCTTCTGCCTGCAGACACCTCACTCTTCAAGTCAGGCATACCGTGAGAAGAGGTCCAGCCCATGGAACCAGCCTAGTCCTGCGCTTTACAATTGAAGACACGGTAACAACCCAGTCAAGATCTGCGCCTCCGTGGGAATCAGGTGAGCGTTACATTGCCTTCCTACAGTTCCTTCCTTTTATTTATGACCAGAGGACGCGCCTTCCTTCCTTGTTGTTTTTACTGTACCCTCTTTAATTCCACTTGAGGGGATCCCCCCTCGGGGGTCTTTCAATATAGCTAGCATGCGTTGGAGCCCACTGGGGCCCGCCTCGCCCGCTCTTTGTACCCCTCCTCAACCACCGCCGCCGGGTCGGCTCCGGGGCTCCACCCGACCCGACTCACCTCCTCCGTGTGCGGTTGTAGTGGCTGCAGGGCGGCCCCCGCTCGAGGATCCAAGCGGTCCGCCCCGCCTGCCATCGCCAGCCGCTGCCTCTCTCCCACCGCTGGCGTCTCCTTGCTGCGCGGGCCCTCCACTCCCCCGCCCCCAGTTCGGGTGGTCCACACAAGTCTCCTCCCGCCGTCCGCCGCGTAGGGCGCGTGGCTTCTCTCAACCGCACACCGCCAGGGGAGCGGAGGGGGAGGGGCATGCCCCAGCGCCGGAATCCGCACTGTCCCCGGATTATGGGGCTCGCCATGTCTCTTGCTGTGGGGGGGTCCGGGTCCACGCACCCCACTCGGGGCCTCCACTCACCCCCGGACTCCCCGTACTTTGCTAGCCGGTTCCTATTTCCCGCTCTGAGGGAGGAGGCCCTCCCGGTACGTGTCCGCTCCGCTTTTTCTCTGCACATCGGGGTGGTTGGGTGCTGCCGTCACCGGGGGGCCACATCCACCACACGGTCAATCCACCCTATAAGTCCTCAGCAGTTTCTTTAGGGTGCTAAATTGTTTGGCGGTCCGGGCGGAGCGCAGTTCAAGTGCGACTCCTCACCCCGGCGGCCATCTTGGAATCCAAAGAAGATTTCATTTTTAGGTATGTTTTTGATTTCTAGTATTTGTAGCAAGTACATTAGACATTCTTGTGGATCTTCTTGTGAGTTTATAGTGAATTTGAACATTCCAGCACAGTAGTCCAATTTCTGCCTAATTCTGGAAACACTGTGGGCCTCATTACGAGGTTGGAGGTAAAAATAGTTTTTACCTGCATGGAGTAAACAAGGTGGGGCTCATTATGAGTTTGGACGTAGCCATGGTGCCTCCAAACCCGTGTCCGGGGTGTTGGAATGGGGACATACTGGGACATTCCGACCCTTGCGGACCCGGTAAGTCCCCATTCCGAAAACCATTCCCCATTCCCATTCGAGTCCCCATAGGGCTCAATGGGAATGGGGAAGGAGCTTATAACGGGCCTGCAAATTGCGGGCCCGTTATTAGCTCCCTGGTCCCTTAACGGGTCCCGCTAAGGGCGGCTGGTAAAACCAGCCGGCCCTAGTGGGACTCATCAAGGGACCTCGGAATGTGGCGGTAGGGGGTTAACGGCACCGGCATCCTTAGCGGTGCCGTTAACCCCCTATCGCTGTACTCGTAATAACCCCATGTCCTTGTAGGAAAGAGGCCGCTAACAGTGGCCTAGTACGAGTTCGTGTGCATGAGCTTAGCTAAAGTCCCAAAAAAGCACCTTAGCGGCTTCATGGGAAATACAGACAGCACTACCGCCGCCATATACTTCTAAACAATTGGCCCGGCATCAAAGGATATCCTCCAGGGTCCTGCCTTCAGACCTCCCTTCTCCAATGACCCAGAAACCCTGGCGCAAAACTACAACAAGGCTATATCGGCAGCAATCAACTCCATTGCTCCTCTCAAACCTCGGAAGTCCAAACCCACAAGCCACACCAACACCTGGTTCACCCCAGACCTACTCAAACTCCGGACGGACAAACGCTCTGCCCTTGCGCGCTGGCAAACCTCCCAAGATGACAAAGACAAACTTGACTTCAAAACTCGCTCAAAGGAATACAAAAAAGCCATCATTCAAGCAAAATCCAAATCATTCGGAGCCAGAATCACCGAAGCCAATTCCAACACCAAAGAAATGTTTACCATATTCAGGGAACTTGAAACCCCTACCCCTACACCCCAGAACTTCACTAAAGTCAAAGCCTGGTGCAACGGCATCCAAACTGCCATGCGCAACAAACTAGACCTCCTTCAAGCCAAAATCTTGAACACCAGACTCTCTCTGCCCACCCCCCCTACTCCCGCCCCCCCCTCTCTCTAGATGCCTCCCCCACCTTCTCCTTCAAAATCATCCAGGAGAAAGACTTCATTACCCTAATGAAAGGCATCAAACCCTCCAACTGCAAAGGAGACCCCTGCCCCGCCACCATTATCAAAGATTGTGCTGAGTCCCTCGCCCCATTTCTCACAGCCTTTGTAAATGCATCCTTCAATACAGGTATAGTATCCTCCTCCCTCAAAGAAGCTTGGGTCAGGCCTCTCATAAAGAAACCCACACCTGACCCCACCTCACCTAACAACTACAGACCCATCACCACCGTCCCCTTCCTCCTTAAAATTCTGGACAAGGCAGCCTATCTGCAAGTCCAACACTTCATCGAAGAGAACCAACTCCTAGGCCTGAGACAATCTGGGTTCCACCCAAAACACGGAACCGAGACCGCCTTACTGGATTTAAAAAAACAGATGGATGATGCCAGAGACCTGGGCAAACCTGTCCTGCTCCTCCTCCTCGATCTCTCTGCTGCGTTTGACCTCGTGGATCACGATGTTTTATGCCACCACCTAAACTCCACTGCAAATGTTTCAGCCCATGCTAGTGCTTGGATCACTTCCTTCCAACATGGAAGGACCATGCAGGTCTTCTCTGATCTAGCTACTGCATCCCCAACCATTATGCTGTGTGGGGTCCCACAAGGCTCCTGCCTCTCTCCCACCCTCTACAATATATTCACTCGCCCCCTCTTCCTCATCCTTAACGCCATGGGGATCTCATACACTAATTACGTGGACGACACGCAGATCCTCGTGACCCTGACAGGCGACTATGAGACTGACTCCAAGACCCTCAACACCATCTATAACGCAATCCAAACCTGGATGGCTGCCAACAGCCTCTGTCTCAACTCTGACAAAACTGAACTCCTACTTGTAGGCTCCCCCGACACCCTAAAAAAACTTGACGTGCAGTTCTCCCACTTCACCATTGACTCTATCATAATTCCAGTATCTGAGTCAGTGAAAACCCTAGGCGTCTACCTGGACTCCAATCTGTCCATGACCAGACAGGTGAATGCCATTGCCTCCTCAGCTGCCTACCAGGCCAAACTCCTCAATGCAGTTAGACCCTACCTCTCCAGCGACACCTGCACAAACATAGCTAGGGCTATCACGGGATCACGGCTGGACTACTGCAATGTCCTCTTCTAGGGACCTCCACAAAAACCTTGAGAAACTGCAAGTCACTCAAAACAACGCCCTCCGCGCAGCACAAGGTATCTCCAAAAGAGAGCATATATTTACTGTCAGAAGAGCCTCCCACTGGCTACCTATAAAAGAGAGGATCATCTTCAAAACCTTGACCCTCACCCACAAATGCATCCACTCTGCAGCACCAGCCTACCTGGCACAAAGGATCCATGTCCTCAAGACCAACCAGGACCCCCTACACCAACCTACTCACTGTACCCAGGGTAAAAAAAGCAAGAGCAGGGGGTGCCAGCTTCCCCTACCTTGCGGCCCTACACTGGAATGCCCTCCCCACTGCCCTGCGAGCTGAACCTTCTCTGACCACCTTCCGCAAAACCTTGAAAACCACCCTGTTTGCTTGATTCTCTACGTCTCTCATATACACCGGCCATATGTATAACTGACCTGTGTACGCCTCTATGCATATTATGTGTTACGCCTATGTACCCAATCTGTAACTTATGCATAATGTAACTAAGTTGTCTGCAAGTAACAGCGCCAAAATGGCCTTGGGCTGCCTGCGCGCTATACAAATGTAAAAAATAATAAAATGATAATAATAATTAGCGGTGACCGGAAGTAACGTCATCGCACCGGAACGGGAAAGGGCATGTCGGCCATCTTTAAAAACACAATCCATTGCTATCCTCACTGCACAGTACCTTGAGCGTCATTCAGACAGAGGAAATTCATCTACAACTCCAGCTTCATGCCAAAGGCAGTGAAGAAAGGGGCATCACGGCAGCATAAGGAGCGGTTCTCAGAGGACGAGCTCGCAATGCTATCATACACGCTGGACAAAAATGCTGAGGTGGTGTTCGCAAATGACCCCAAGAGAGCAGCACAGCTCAAGAAAAAAGAGATCTGGGAACTAGTAGCCCATAAAGTGAGCGCTATTGGGAACACCCCCTGCACAGTGAAGGACATGCGTAAATGGTGGGACAAGCTGTACCTCAGAGTGCAAAACATCATGTCGGCCAACCAGAGCCAGGGCCTAGCTACTGACGGTGGCCCTAGCTCTCCTATTAAACTTAGCCGCTGGGAAGAGACCTGTGCCAGCGCTATCGGCATTGTGTCAATGAAGGAGTGGGCGAGATAGAACATGGCACCACGCCATCAACAGATGGAGGTGAGTGTCCTAAGAAAACACTGTAATGCAAAGTATGATGATAGTCCACCAATCTGACCGTGCCATGAGGCAATGCATGGCCCATTACAGACACATGGACACATCCCTGCATAGATGCTGTCCTCAGCACTGACACATCCACATGCATGCAGCCTGCCAATGCGATGCCAGAGAAACATCACACAAACATGGAAACATTATTTGTCACACTGCACGCAGTCCACAACAAACAAGCATGTTACACAGCATACACCACCTCAAGCATGTGTTAACCTTATGTATGCCTGCATGCCGCCCCATATAGCAAGCAACCTGAATGTCAAAACTCAAATACCTAATCCTCTCTAATGTGTAGAACAGCAATAATACCAATGTATGCATGATGCATATAGAACCATCACTGATGCCGTCCCTCTCTCCATCCCTCACAGGCTCAGATCCTGACAGCGAGGCCCGGGAACGGCGCAGGCAACAACTCCTAGGAAGAAGGCCAGGGTCAGGGATGAAGGCAACAGGCCCTTCACATCAAACGGCCCAAGCAAACCACAACTACCAAAGAGGGCCACTGCCACAGCAATTGTGCCTACAACTGCTGTGCCCACTGCACAGGAGCCAGTGGCCGAAGGTGTCCTTTCAGCTACCAACAGCTCTTTCAGGGAGGCAGCAGCCACAGCACCTCAGAGTAATGAGGAGGACCAGATCCAAGGCCAGGTGTGTGTCCCTGTGGAGGATGAGTCATCAGACCTACCTGGCACACCCCAGCCCCCCCATCACCCTAGATCACCCCATTCAGCACCTCCAAGGAGCAGTCTGCAGGGGAGCCAGGGCAAGGGAGCAGGAGCCCCACAGTGGAGCCACATAATCTGGGACACTTGCCACATGCAGCATCCACCTCCACTAGTGTCCGGGATGGGGTACAGCAATTGGCACACACGGAGCAACGCCAGGAGGAGCTGACAGGGCTTGATAGAAAGTTTGTTTTGGACGTTGCCCAGGCAAGGCAGGAGGGCCGGGACAGCACTGCATCTTTGAGACAGGCCATTGAGGCGAGCACAAGGAGTTGTCTTTAGTAAGGCAGGTCCTTTCCCGAATAGCAGATGCCTTTGAGGCAGAACATCCTGCCCCAAGACTGGAGCAAGCGGCTTTGGCCTCCTCCTCGAGCTCCACTCAGACCAGCCCCCTTTGTCAGTCTTGTGGTGCTCAGACATGCCTGCACCAGATGTGGGAAGTGGGAAATAGTAGCAGAGGCAGCCTGATTATGGCAATTAATGCTGCAACCTACAGCATTCGATAGAACACCATGGGCCTCATTCCAAGTTGGACGGTAAGGGATACCGGGCACCGATAAGGAGACCAGTGCCGGTAACCCCTTACCACCCTACTACAAGGTCCCTTAGCAGGTCCCTCCTTTAACGCCTGGTCTGACCTGGCGTTATGGACGGGACCCGTTAAGGGACCAGGGTGCAAATACCGGGCTTGACATACGCCAGACCGTTATTTGCGCCCTCCCCATTCCCATTGAGCCCTATGGGGGCTCAATGGGAATGGGGAATGGCATTTTCAATGGGGACTTACCGGTCCCGCAAAGGTCGGACTACACCGGTAAGTCCCCATTGAATTAGACCGGTGCCGGACCCGTTATTGGTGGCAGTCATGGTGCAAATAGCGCCATGACTACCACCAACCTTGGAATGAGGCCCCATGTGTGGGGGAGTTGTGGGGGGAGGGCGAGGGGGGAGAGGGTGTGTGGGGGAGTTGTGGAGGGAGAGGAGGGGGGAGAGGTGGAGGGTAAGAGCACTTTTTACTTTTTACAGTTTAATACACCCGTTGTGTACCTGAAAAAAATACTTCAGTGGACATTCCTTGGTCATTCATTGGTTTACAGTGCATAGTGTCCATGTACTCCCACACCCAGTGCCCTCAGTCCCACTTTAATGACACCCTCTGCACCCATGTGTCTCAGAAATATTGGCCAATCACAGATTGGCGCATGGCTTGTCCCTCCTGTGCATCGCCACTGCGATTATGTGCGCCTACATCTTCTTCATCTTCTTCATCATCACCTGTTGGTTACTGTTCAAAGTCAGGGAGCAGAGGCACGTTCCGTCGGAGGCACATGTTGTGCAGCATGACACATGCCATGATCATCTTGGCCACCTTCTCATGCCTGTAGAAGAGTGCCCCACCCGACCGGCTGAGACAGCGAAAACGTGCCTTCAAAAGACCAAAGGTCTGCTCGATGGCCACACGGGTACGGGTATGGCCATGATTGTAGTCCTATTTGTGCCTGTTCTGTGGGTTCCGGACAGGGGAGAGGAGCAACATCTTCAAGGGATAGCCACTATCACCTGAATGGGTGGAAAATAAGCTATGTGTCTGTCAAATCATGTTGGACAGCTGTACTTATCACACATGCCTGCAGATATTTGTGGTACACATGCACATGTCCCTGGTTGTACGCACACATTTTACCTTGCCACAATGTGTGCTGTGCCATGGTCTTATGTTGTGGATTGCGTCTTCAAGATGATACATGGTGTACACTGCCTTGATGTTGCCCATGCACTGTGGACGCATTCCGCTCTGTTTGTTTTAAATATGTGATGTGTAGTGATTTACTTACTGGCAGTGTTGGCAGTGTTGGCAGTAGTCTCTGCATTATTTGACATTCAGCGCTCATTATTCCCATGGTGACATGCTGTGCTACGGAGGTGGTGGCCCTGTGACAAGCAGTGGATTCCATTGTTGGTTATGACTTGTGCACTCTCATGGATGCTTGTCCTGTGTAGTGATTTGCTGCAGACATTTACATTGTGCATACTCACAGCATGTTGCTGGATGTGTTACGGAGGGTGAGGACTGATGATGGCTGGTGGACATGTTGTGGAATCTGGGCTGCTAGGAAGTTCAGCATGATGTGCTTGGTGTGCAGCTTCCATCATTGCTATGGGGATTGGTTGTCATGTTCAGTTTGGGATGCTTTGGGGCACAGTGTATTGGGATGTGGCCATTCTGCAGTCACAACAACAATGATACCATGGTGGTGTGTGCATCTCTCCCCCCATTACACTGCCATGTGCCTGTCATTCAGCTTTCCAAGCAGCCAGGCACGTCGTCCTGCATGTCGCTCCATGTAGCATGGTAGCGTGGAGTTGCGCAGTACCATTGAGTCATGAGTTGATGTGGGAAATCGGGCACAACATTGTGTGATGATCTTACTGGAGTCACATACCATCTCTACATTGCGTTGCATGCAGGACCACCAATTCCACATGGGTGCAGTCAAGTGCACCAATACAATTTGGCATGCCTGCCAGTGCATGGAAGTCAACTTTCGTGTCAAATATCTCCTGGGCAGTCCGTGGTAGGGATATGTAGTTCCTTGAATGCTTCAGGAGGGCATCCAGAACTTGGTTCAGCATGCGAGAAAATAATGGTTGTGATATACCATGCATCTGACCCACTGTGTGCTAGTAGGTACCTGTGGCCAGGAAGTGGAGCACAGACATTACCTTCAGTAGAGGTGGGATAGCAGTGCGTATTTCTATCAGGCTGAAAATGTTGTTGTATATCATGTCCACAATGGCGTTGATGGTGTCCCGGTCTAGACGGTACAGGGTGTGGATTTGCTCAGGGGTTAGGTTGAATGGACTGGCTCTTATGCGAGGGATTGGGGGCTGCCTTCGTGGTACCACTGGCTGCACTGGTGGGGTTTGCTGGGCCTGTCTCACTCTCCTTCTCATCCTGTGTCTCCTCTGTGGTGCCTGTTGTTGATGTTGCTGGTGTTGTAATGCAAGCATGTCCTCCAGCCCCAGTATTGCTACTACAAGTGGAATCATTTTGGTGTGGTGTGTGGGTGTGCTCCTTTTGTGCTGGGCAAAACTCCATTGCCTCCACCTGTGCTGATTGTGTGCACCTGTGGCAGTTGCGAACACTGCACGTAGATGTTTGCGGGTGGTTCACGATGCCGGTATTGCCAGCATCCCGGTATCCCTTATTACCACCTTCTTGATGCCGGTATTTGCATGTCTGCCTGACTTGTGATGTCCTCCTGTTAGCGGCATCCTGGTATTGCCGGAATGAAGGGCCGCGTGCCCGCGTGCATGCCGATAGGGGGTAACACGGTATCAGCAGTGCTGCTAATACCGGGTTCTTGACTCGTAATAGCCCAGAGCGGTATGCAGTGCTGGTAATCCCTTACGGGCATCGTTTTTCCATTACCTCCAACGGGGTAATGACCCCCTATGTGTTGGCATATTTTTGGATGAACTGCAAAACAGTGACATCACTATCCTTACCAAATTTAGGAGCATCTTTAATCCACAAAAACATGTGGATGTGTGGTGCTCCTCTGGCTTGGTATTCCTTTCTCCAAAAGAAGTGTGCCACTTCTCCGATGGGAGGAACAGTTTTATTGCAAATGAAGTGTAGCATAGCAATGAAGCGATGATGGAAATATCTTGATACATTTACAGGATCTAGAGAGCAGAGTTCTCCTTTTGTTTTCATATCTATGTTTGTTTTGTTTTTGTTTGCTATGCGTAGGAAATTGTGTAGATCTTCCCATGCATATTCTGCACAACTTAATGTCACAAACCATGTGGGCGGGCCAAGGTTTCCTATCATACAGTGTACATCTCCGTGACGTCAGAACCAGTATTCCTTTGTACCACGCATGTTTGCTAAAAAATTTGTAATGCTTGACTGTAAAATCTCATCTTTTTCTTGCACTTTTTGTAGTAATTCCGATATTTTGAAAATGGGTACCTGATTTCAATGTGTGTGCAACTCCATAGCATAGAGTTGCTAGTTCACTTTCACTTTCATAGAGAAGGTGGAATATGTATTCCACATTTTGTCAGAATCTGGGGTCTTCAGATTACATTCATAAAGAGTGGTATTCTGATGCTGTTATTTGTGTGTGTCTATCATCGTACCTTCCTCCTTTTTCAGTAGGAAAGAGTAGAGGAAAGGCACATGCTTCTATACTTTTTTCCCATATGCTGATTGGAGATCCTTTGGCTTGTCCTGTTTGATACATTTCCAGTGCATCATCTATGTTGTCTTTAGAGTATAATGGGTGAATTGTACAATGGTCTAAAATATTGGATTCTGTAGCAGGATCTAGAAGTTGAAATTGCCCAGTTTCTGATAACTCTAAAATTATTTCAGTGGTTTCCCTCAGGTTTTCTTCAATAGTAATGCCTCTGTAGTATGCATTGTTCTCTTTTAGATATTGCAGGGCTTTTCTAATTTAATGTAAGTCCACGAGTTGTTGCCAAATTATTTTGTCTTTTGTAGGTATGCCAATTACTAAGATAATTAAAGATTGACCTTTTGGATGTTGCACTCCCAGACTGTGTACATTTTCTTTGAAATCTAATGGCAAATAAACTACTTTGCCATGAATGCCTTTCACTAATTCGGAGGGAGGTAGTTTTGCTGTTTTTGGTTGAAGGCATATTATTGCTTGTAATGGGTGCACTGTTTGAATTATGATGAGCTCACATAAGTTGAGTTGTTGCAGTGGTTTTGGTAATGGGAATAATTCCAAGTTATTTATGATAGCACGTGAAGGTGTTTGGTTGTTGTCAAGTTTTGCAATGCAGTAACTGCAAAGTATTAAGGGGTCAGTAATTTCGCATTTGTTTTCTGCTATAAGATAGAGAGCTAATTGGAACCATTTGGAATCTTCATTGTCTTCTATTTTGTGCATTATGTCTACAGTTTTTGTGATATTTTTATGAAAAAGTCCTGCAGCCACATACAAACAAATGGATTGGTACTTGAGCAGATATACTTTTAAACTTTAGTATTTCTTTTCTGTATGTGTGTAATAGAAGGTTGGCATCTATACAGTTGTTGGTAGTCTGTTGTAAATACTTTAGCGTTGCTTTCTACGAAGTTGCTTTTTGGTAGGCATACTTTGGGGTCTGTTGGAGAAAAAAAAGGGTGGTTTGGGATCGTGTGCAGTGTATGTGTGCTTTGTGCATGAGTGTCTGAGTATGATGGTAAGGATGAATGTAGAGATATGTGATTGTGCTATGGGCTGCCACATCAGATTGAGAAGGCTATTCTTGTATTTGTGTGTTACTATACTGGTTTTCAGATTGCAATGAAAGTATGGAGCTGGTGAGGGGAAGCACTAATACTGAATCTAATGTTGCAGGGTAAATACAATTGTTTGTTCTAGAATACTAGAATTCGACAGTGTTTGAGTAACAGTTAGAATATTATTGCAGTATTGCATGTACTCTTTTGGATGGAAAGCCTAGATTTCTTCTGAGTTCTTGTTCGTACTTTAGACGCTGCTGCTTTTCAGGAGAGTAGTCTTCACTGCAATTGTGAAAGAAAGAAGTTAGTAAATATACGTGTTAATAGCACTGTTGTTAATGTAGACATGGATTTCTTTGTTTTTGCAGTAGTAGTGCTTTCTGATAACTGTGCATAGCATGTACATGCACTTTTCTTTGCCTATGTGCATTCTGTATATTTTATTTAGAATCTGTTAGTTGAATGTGCTTTAGAAATGAGTACAATAGTAAGCGCACAGAGCACACTTGGCTTTGTAAGGCGGTGTTATTGGATTTCAGGAGATAGAAGAAATAATGGTATGCTTTGTTTTCTTTTTTTAAAGGGTAAATGGCAGGAACTGTATGGAAAAGTATGCAATGTATGCATTTGTGAAGGTGTGGGAATGAAATCAGAAAGATTTGATGGGGTCGGCAGTTTATTACTCAGTAGGTGATTACTAAAGTACTGGGTGATTCTGTGGTGCTTGGAGATGGGAGAGTCTGATATAAAGTAAGTGTTGCAAGGAAGGACCTGGTGCTTGTGTTGCAGACTGAAGGGAAGGGGGGAGATGTTGTATGTCTTGCTTCACAACACTGTACATTGTTGTAGATGATGTGATAGATATGACTGCACATGTGCATAGTTGAATGCTGTTGTGAAATCTAGAACGGAATGGGCAAGCAGCTGGAATGAGAGACCTGTCTAGATTGGAAGAAGAGTTGTAGAGGCAGTGGTGTTGTTTCAGCTGGGAGCCTTTCAAATGATATTGGCTATCTGTGTGCATTAATAAAGATGCATGTTCTCATCCTGGTTGCGTGTAATTTTATAACACACTAGAAAGCCTTTTTTTCATAATTATAAAGTTATTTCTCCCATCTTTTACCATGAAATGACACTTTGTTAGATAGCTTTGTGTGTTGTGTCTGATTACTAATATAGTTATTTGTAAAGGAAGTTCAAATGATAGAAAGTATGTGAAATATGCAGAATGTATAGAAAGTAAATTGTATGTACATCGTATGCAGTATAGTGCTTTAAATGCTATCATGGTTTAAATGTGGTTAAATATGTGGCAGTTGTTACAGAAATGATAGAATGAATGAAGAAAATAACAGTTTGTCACATTGCAGTTGATAATATGGGTACATATAAATTTGGAGAGCAGACAACTTTGCAAGTGACACTTGATCATAGCAAATGGGAGAAATGACAGTAAGCTTGTTTTACAGGTTGCACAGGGTAAGTGGCAGTTACTCTGTTTATATGCATTTATACAAGAGATGTATATGTATCGTACATGCCAATCCTCCCAATTTCGGCGGGAGACTCCCGATATTTCAGTGAAAAATATTGTTGAGACAAATGTTGTTTCCTGATTTTTCAGGAATGTCCCTTCCAGGTGGGTCAGAATGTTGGCATGTATGATGTGCTGTGCAGAAAATATTCATACCTATACTTTGTGTTCATGCATGTGGATGTGCATGAATCTGCAAGTAGAAATGTTGGAGAGTTTAGTAGTTGCTGTAGGAGCTTTGCAGTCACAGCGCAATTCTACTCGGAGTGATCAACAGTACATCTAAAGTGCTGAATTGTGATGATGGAGTTAGATGTAGAGGTCTTGCATGTGATTGGTGGATGGTTGTGTGACTGCTGAACAGTAGCCAATGAGGGAATGGTGCAGAGAGTGAAGTGGAAAGGGTAGAAGGGCTGCCCCAGTGTTACTTATGTGCTCTGCGGCCAGCGTGACTGTTCGCAGACAGGACATGCCACATCAGGGGCTTCCGAGCATGAAATTGGAGTGCATTTTGAGGATTAGGCAATCAGGTGTTGAGGTTCTGCTTCATATTGAGAGAGGCTATGTGTAGTGAAGATGGCTTAGGTGGAGAAAGTCAGAGTGGTGGTGCTTGAAGATATGTTTGTGAATTGTTTGGAGCAGTATGCAAAATGTAGGAATGTGGGAAACAATTTTGATGTAAAAGGAGTGCAGGTGGTGTGGAGCACTGTGCCTGGTTTCAATTTGCAGGCAATGGTAGAGGTTTGCCAAGATATGGCTAGGATTAACAGTCCACATGTGGTTGTCCTGCACTGTGGTACTTTGCATTTGGGTTATGTCAGTGCCCCTGCTTTGTTTAAAGATCTGCAAAACTTGGTTCAGGCAGTAATGAAACTACTTCCAAATGGCAAGATATTTTTTTCTGGTTTGATACCTAGGGCAATATGGGACAATGGTTCTGTTTTTTTTCCTCAGCAAAATGTCGCTAGGTCGTTAATCAACCAAAGCATGTTTGCTTTTATGACTAGAGCTGGCATGTTATTTTGCAACAATGACAACATTGACTCTGGTAATGCTGATTACTTTAAAGTAGATGGCATGTCTTTATCTTTTTTGGGAAATGCAATGCTGTTTTGGAACATACGGGTTGCATTGGAGAAGCTAATGTGAAGATTTATGGAGGAAAATAAGGAAAACAAAATAATAATACACTATAAAAGGTGTTTCTGAAGCATCTGCAAAAAAAAAAGGCTCCTTTCAGAGCCAACCTCAGAGGGGAAATGGGGCACACTATTTAAATTTTAATTTCCCACGCTCAGATTTTGCGATATGTCCGCAGACACTGTGGTTGTCCACGGACAGCACATATTACATACAGGATTTCTGAGGTTGAGAGGCATGCAAATGAGATGTAGCAAAGCAAGGGATTGCTCAGTAAGGTTTACTGGGTGTGATGTGTGAGCAGAGAGTTTGTCAGAAAGTCTTTTTCCTGATAGGAGAGGAGATAGCTATGGCTGTGTGTTTAAGAAAGTAGATTGTCTGGATTTTGGGAGATTGGTGGATAAAAAAGTTGGAGGTGCAGGCAGATCGCTGCGGAGTGGCTGTACATCTTGGATTCCCTCATGTGGAAGTGCACTGGCATGGAGTGCATGGAATGAAGTGGCTGGATTTGGTACCACTTTTTGCTACTTTGGTGACACAGTGTCATCTAGACATTAGTATTATTCATTGTGGAGGGAACAGTTTTGGACAAGTGTCTGGAATCTCTTTGTAATTTGCAATGAAAGAAGGACTTGGGAAAGTCATGGACATGCATCCAAACTCCAGAGTAATTTTTTCCTGTGTTGTGCAGAGACGAATGTGGCTGTGTTCTTCTTCATTTGGGCCACAAACGGAGAAAGCAAGGCGCAATGTTAACAAGGTTGTCTGTGCCTTTTTGAGAGATGTTGGTATGTCCTCTTTTCACAATGAAAACATAGGGCCTCATTACGAGTTTGGCGTTAGCCATGGAGCTATTAGCCATGGAGCTAGTAGCTCCATGGCTGCTGCCAGACGGGGTTCATTTACTGGGTTCCTGCAATGAGGAATAACTGGGTTATTCCAACATTGGAGGATCTGGTAATTCCTCCTTGCAGGAACCATTCCCCATTCCCATTTGAGCGCCCAGAGGGCTCAATGGAAAAGGGGATGGAGGTAACAACGGGCACATTACGAGTGTCCCGTTGTTACCTCCCTCTTCCCCTCACGGGACCCGGAAAAGACGCCTGGTTTTACCAGGCGTCTGAACCAGGTCCCGCGAAGCGAAGCTCGTAATCGGCACTCCCGTAATGAAGGGGACCGGTCCCGTACCGGCTCCCTTCATTCCGGGAGTGCCAGGCTTATAATGAGGCCCATTATGTTTCGTAGTACACACATTTTTCACAGAGATGGAGTACATTTTACTTATGCCGGCAATCAGATTTTTTGGCTAAATATACAAAATGCATTGAGACCTCTTTTGGAATTACAGCAATCCATTTTGCAGTAGGAGTTGACCAATAGCAAGTTTTCGAAACACAAAAAATCACCACAAAAAGGCTATTTTCAGAGCCACCACTTCCTCCCGGAGAAAAGTGCAATGGTTGTGACAGGGCAGCACTGCAAAGGTTTTAGTGGTCCACCGACAGTGCGCAGACTTGTAAAAATGCACAGGGCCCTGTGCATTTCATTGACACTTCTCTTTTTGAACTGTGAAAGGCGGCTCTGAAAAGAGCCTTTTTTTGTCATTTTTGTTGTTTTATATATTTTTTGTTTTTTAAAAAATGACACACAAGGAAAGGAAGGGAAAGGAGGGTAAGGAAGGGACATCAACCACGGGGATAAGAAAGGGCAAGTGGAGAGTGGAAGAAGTAGGGTGGGCCTTATTCAGGTAGGTAGCAGTTCTTCTCATGCTTCTTGACCATAGTCTCAAAAGCACTTCGAAGGTTCTCCCTCCTGCTGAGTACTGCGTCGCAGTACATGCACAATACTGTGACCCTCGAAAGGGTCAACAGCATTGTGTATGGCCTGCGAGGCAGCTGGGGAGGGTATGCTGCCCCACAGGAGTGTCTCTTGTGGTGGCAGGAGCAGAAACAGAGGATTCTGCAGGGGACTCAACCTACTCTGGTTATCGCAAGATACAACCTTATGAATAGCCCCACCATGGAACGATTCATTGAGGTAGTACCATAGCTATACAAACCCGGTTGCCTATGACATCTTGCACTGATTGCAGGTCACCTTGTGTGCACGTGCTGTTAGTACTCCATCAACAGTGGTAAATAACCTCCACGCCCGAGATTCACAGTGAGAACTAGTAGTAGGGACTTCCACTACCTCATCCTCTTCATCCTTTTCATCACTCTCCTCTGTATCCTGACACCTGTTCCCCTTTGTAGACCCTTGGGGAGGTGTTGGTGGTGGAGGGGGTGGAGGTGCTGCTGAGACAGCAGTAGTACCAGCAGCAGCCATGCATGCCCTCAGGACAGCTGTTTCAAAGAGCAAGAGCAATCCAATGCAACAAAGAACAGTCTCTGTCCTGGAAGCCCAAAAACAGAATAAGGAGCAGCTCTGGGGTGTGGCCTTTTATAGGGGTGCTGGGGCGTGCTTCGCAGACACCCGCGCTGTCCTCGAACATTTCAAACACCAAGAAAGGGCTCCAAAAATTACAATAATTATGCAGATCGCCTGGGACATATTGTGGGACATGTGCAAGGGTGAACTTTCCCAGGAAAATACCTTGGATCGCTGAAAAAAACACTTTTTAGGTGTCCTGGGGCCTGGACAGGGTTCGCTATGCTTAGCGTGGGTCTGGTCACATGATGACGTCGAGGACACGTTGGCAAATGGGACAGCTGTCCATTGGACACCAAATGCACGGCGTCAGGTCTACGCATGCATGCGGGTGTTAATCGGACAGTGTTCCAGTCCCCGCACTAATTAAAATTACGACACACATGCGGCAGACAGTTGCGGACAGGCACGATGTTCGTAGGGGCAAGGGTGTGCTACGCATACACGTGGGTGTTCTACAGACAGTGTTCAGGTCCCTGAACAAAACAAATGTGCGTCACAACTTTGCGGACAGGCGGACAGGCTATGTGTTCTATGGACATAATCATTCTGGTTATGGACAATGCGAACAGGGGGAATGTTCTTAGGACACTTTATTTTGCATAGCTACGAACATGCAGACATCTTTAGTGTCCTTAGGACACCCCCATTTTGGTTAATTACGGACAGGCAGACATCTTGTGTGTCCTAAGGACACTTCCATCTTGATTGAGGACAGTGCAAACAGGTATAGTGTCATTAGGACACCCCTATTTTGGTTAATTAGCAGTGCACTGTGGTGGCGCAAGTTATGGTTGCTTAGCTTATCAAAACTGGTGAATTTCAGGGGGGTTTCGGTTTTACTTGGAACCAAAACATCCCTTTAACAATGTTTTTTTCACTGAATTTCATAAGTTTTTAGTATTGCATCTTAACCATAACGTCCCTTTAACAACGTTTTTTTACTGAATATATATAACATGTTGCTTATTGCTACTGTCGACTTGATCAAAAAACATCTTTCTTGGTAAAACCAAACTTACAGAGCACTCAGTCCAACTATTTCAGTGCAAATAGCTTTATTATATTAAAAACATCATCATTCAGAAATAGACCAGCATGGACTTAAAAAAAAATGGCATTTAAAAATCAAACACTCATCTGTCTGTACCACACGTTCCACCCCTATGCAGGGACTTCCTCAGCCAAAGTTAATCAATTTTTTTGGTACAAGCCTTCTTCTATTTGTACTCTTTTTGGGAGCTCATGTGATCAAAGTCATGTGACTTATTTTGGAGGTAATCCTCTACCTAGGTGAAATGCTAGCTGCCATCTTGGACCTGTATAGTTATACTAATCCATAAGGACAAAAACATGTAAAGGGCTCATAGCTCTGTCTGTTCTAACAGACCATTACCATGTGCTGCTTCCATTTGAGTAAACATAATTGTACCATATTGTACTGCTATATTGGTTCGCTCAACCTTTAAGTCAAATATTTGTTATTTAAATCACTATAGTGTTAGACTATATAATGTGATAAATCTAAGCTTGAGTCCAAATTGATTATAATGTTCAATACCAAAAAGCCACGGGGTCACAATACTGGTGAAGAACTAGCCATACATTTGGTGGATGATAAGAGGCTCTATGAGCAGTAATACTTAGAAGTCCTTTCTGTGATTAGATCGACAATTTGGAGAACGAGTGCCTCTTATCTGTGTACGGTTCACCCAAAATTATGAGAAGGCTCCACTAGCGAGTCACTAAATGAAAAGTTTCAACTGCATGCAAAAAGGTTTGGTGGTGAAACTGGATATAGCCTCTGTATGCCTGAACTGGGTTGTGTAGAGCGTAATTAAGGCATGCACAAATGGTGAGCCGGGGTTAGATAGGTTTCCTTCAACTGTGTTGTGCTCTCAGTTGGAGCAAATAAGCTTTGGCTTTGAAATTGCCGCAACTCCCATGGGTTCAAAAAATAACATGCAGTGGTTGCTGGTCAAAAGACCTTTTGAGCTGTATCTGAGCTACTGTGAAATTGATTCAATCTGAAGTACATTGTTTGCTACTATTGGATCTGCCTTATATTTGTGAGTGTACAAGATTCAACTTTCTGTGACTGGTGGTCATCAGACTATTGATATGTAACTAGTGCAATTTCAAGATGGCTTTTCATCTAAAGCTAATTGTTCTTCGTGTTGGCAATCATTTTCCACTTGCACGTGTGCCTGCCGGTGCTAGGACCTTTACAAACTGCAAGCCGAGCTATTGTTAAAAGTGTGTAGGTGTGCAAAATTCACTTGCTGTGTCTGTTGGTCTGAGGACCTTTGAGCTGCAAGCTGAATTTTTGTCAAGACTGCTTTACCTAGAGCAAACTGTTTTCTGTTCTTTGTTTTTGGAATTGCTTATCATCTGCACTTGTGCAAAATTCAAATTGCAGTGATTGTTGGTTTGAATACCTTTGGAGCAGGAGCTCCATCTGGGCACTCCTAGGAGAAGGGAGCCCCACTTGCAGTCCAGAAGCAGTAAGCAGGCTGTGAATTATGTGCCTGAATACTGACCGCCGTCCATAAAATCGTCTGAGCACACTATTCACAGGCACGATTGAAATTAGCAGCACTGCCCTAATTTCACCCGAAAATTGCATCTAAAACCGAATTTTGCCACTTTAAACCCCCATTCTCCATTGTGCACCACGTGGAGCGCACCCTTCCAAGGTGGCCGACCAGTGTCTTGATGCCCTAGCACCCCCCATCTAACCAAGCCTAAGCTCTGCTGCCAGGCTCGGATTGGCTACTGTGGCTTATACTTGCACCTATCAGGTGCCGGCAGGAAACAAGGCTGCTTTCTGTCCCTAGCCTGTCCCCTGCCGTGCACGCCGTTAGCCAGCCACTATGTTTGGATTTGATCAACTATCGCAAGGAGTACCCAGTTTCCAAACACACAGCAAAGGTAATGCGCTAAACTGGTATTTTATATTTGTATTTTATTTATTTGTATTGCGCAGCCTGCCCACGGGCATCAGGGCGCATGTTTAGAAAGGTGGTTACAAGAAAGTGTTACAACAGGTAGTTAGAGGTTACACTTATGTATACATAAACATATATAAATTATGTACAACATTTACAAGGATAGTATGCAGATGCATTATATACAAGGTAGCCGGAAGGTGCAGCATGCAGCCAGTGTTACATAGGATTGGCCGCCATAGCGTCTTGCTCATGGAGCCAGTGTTTTGTTTTCCTTTTGAAGGATTGGAGGGAAGGGACATTCCTAAATTCATTGGGTAGGGAATTCCAGAGTTTCGCCGCAAGGACTGGGAAGCTCGAGCCTCTGGCAGTTTGAAGCTTGAAACTGGGGATGATAAGTGTGTGCGCTTGTGCAGATCTTAACGGTCTGGAGGCTGTGTGTTGGCTGAAGCGCGCTGATAGGTATGCCGGTGCAGCGTTATTCTGTGCTTTGTGACTAAGAACAAGTGTTTTGAGGGCGATACGCCGTGCAATGGGGAGCCAATGTATGTTGCGTCTGGTGGAAGAGATGTTGGCGCGCCTGGGTATGTTTAGGGCCGCCCTGATAGCGTTATTCTGTGTTACCTGTAGTTTATCAATGTTTCTTTGGCTCGTACCAAGGTAAAGGGCGTTGCAGTAGTTAATTTTTGATAAGATGAGGGTTCTGGCGAGAATAAGGCAGTTGTTCTTTGTTAAGAAGGGACGGCAAGCTGTGATCAGTTTACACGTGTACGCGGATGCTGAGACTACTGAGTTGGTTTGTCTGTTGAGTGATAGGGTGGAATCTAGGTAAATACCGAGGGTTTTGGTGACATTAGTAACCTTGATAATATTGCCATCAATGTTGAAGGCCTCATATTTACGGTCGAGTTTTGAGAGTTTGGGCTGAGATCCTAGGATGAGTAGCTCAGTTTTCTTGTCGTTTAGGCAAAGCCCGTGGTGGGCCATCCACGCTTGGATGGCAGTGTAGACGGCATTAAGCGCTTTGGTGTCCGTTACATAATCCCCAGTGATAGGGATGAGTATCTGGGTGTCGTCCGCATAATTTGTGTAGGTGACACCCAGATAGTCAAGAATATCGAAGAGTGGTTTCGTAAATACGTTATAGAGCGTGGGTGATACGCATGAGCCTTGAGGGACTCCACAGGGGACGTGAGCTGGGTCCGCGGCGGCGAGTGGTGAGAAGACCCTCATGGACCTGTTTGCAAGGAATGAGCTGATCCAGGAGGTGGCTGCATCAGAGAAGTGGGCGGCAATTTTGAGGTGCTGGCAAAGGATTTGGTGATCAACCAAGTCGAAGGCCGCAGAGAGATCCAGTAGGAGTAGGAGCGCTTGTTTACCCTTGTCTTTCATGTCCTCAATTTGGGTTTTTAGATCTATCAGAGCTGTCTCAGTGCCGTGTCTCGGGTGGAAGCCCGATTGTCTGAGGCCTAGTAGGTTGTTGGTATCGAGGTAATCTTGAATTTGTAGATACGCAGCGCGGTCCAAGATTTTGAGGAGGTAGGGTACCGTGGTGATGGGCCTATAGTTAGAGGGATTGCTAGGGTCTAGGTTAGGTTTTTTGATCAAGGGGATTACCCAAGCATCCTTGAGGTTGTTAGGTACTATGCCAGATTTGAAGGAGGAGTTGATGAAGGCGGTGATGAAAGGGGCAAGGTCGTGTGCTGCTTCCTTTACGATAGGAGCTGGGCAGGCGTCACCTTGGCAATTGGATGGTTTTAACTTCATAATGATATTTTCCACTTCCTTAATGGTGAGGGGTGAGAAGCTGAAAGGTTGGAAGGAGTGTTTAGGCGATGGGATATTGTAGGATTGGGGATTACCTGTTGAGTCAAGGAGGTGGGTTTTTTTGGCATTGATTTTAGCTTGGAGTGTAGTGATTTTGTTTAGTAGTGCTTTTTGTATGTTATCGCACCATTCAACGTTGGGGGTACACTTGTCGAGAGGAGCAACTGGGGACTCTAATTCCTTCAGAATTTTAAAGTGTTCTTTAGTGTTGGATTGTGCTTGTATGATCCTGTTGTTGTACAGTTCTTTGTTAGCCGCTAGTATGGCTACCTTGTACGAGTGGGTGATGGATAGGAGGTTAATTTTGTTTACTGGTGAGGGGGAATATCTCCAGAGAGACTCCGCTTTACGTTTATCTTTGCACAGTTCTCGAAGGTGTGGGGTGAACCATGAGTTAAGGTGGTTGCGCGGTTTTTCTTTGCGTTGTTTGATAGGGGCAATGGAATCAAGTGCTTTTAACATCGCTCGGTTGTAAGTGTCCACAAGGACAGTGGGGTCGGTGCAGGTGGAGGAGACCGAGTTCAATAAAGGGAGGATGAGTGGGAGTAATTTCTCAATAGTGATGTCCTTCTTGTTGCGAGTGAGGGTAGGTGGTGCAGTGCAATGTTTGTCTATGGGTTGGCAGGAGGAGTTGATAGAGAATGTTATTTTATGATGGTCGGACCATGCACATGGTGACACTGAGATTATGTTTAATGCGCAATTCAAGTCTGAAACCCAGTCTAGTGTGCGTCCCTTGATATGAGTCAGTTCATTGACATGTTGGGTGAGGCCAAAGTCAGAGAGGACACTTGCTAGGTCGCAGGCTTTGGAATCGTTTGGATCCAGGTAGCCCAAATTGAGGTCACCAAGTATGATGATTTGGGACTTAGACTTGATGCTAGCTGCTAAAATGGCAGAGATGTCCTCTACGAATGTGGAAATGGGACCAGGTGGCCGGTAGATGAGGTGCACTGAAGCGGTATGGTTGGGTGAGATTGGGAGTTTAATTGAGAGTAGTTCGGCGGAGGGCAACTGGTGGGTGTTCACAGCTCTCAGATTAAGAGAGTTCTTGAATATGAATGCTAATCCTCCCCCCTTTGTTTGGTTAGTGTCCCTGTCGCGCCTAATGATGGAGTAGTTGTCGGGGATGGCAAGGGTCAAGGCAGGACCTGAAGCCGCGTGTAACCAGGTTTCTGTGATAGCCAGAAAATCAAGGTTTTTGGTCACAATGAAGTCTGCGATGTCTAGCGCGTGAGCGAGGACAGAGCGGGCGTTGATGAGCGCACCTTTGAGCGCACCTTTGAGTTTAGCTTGGGTGTTAGGGGTGTTGGCTGGGGGGGCCTCTGCCGTTGAAGGGGCTGCTAGGGTAGAGGTATTATTCTTGATGGAATTGACCGGATTGTCCCTATTGTCTGTGTTCACGTGATAGGACCAGTGGTGACATCAGGTTGCTAGTCTTAGGTTACGAACTGAGGTGACGCATGGTTTGCTACATAGCCTTGGGGTTAAACAGCTAGATAGGCCTGGCGATGAGGGTTCGTCTGCTGTGGGTGTAGGCTTATTGGTATCAGACAGGAATGAAGTGATGCAGTGCCGTGGTGTAGAATGTGTTCTTGAGGAGTAGTGTAGGCGAGAGCCAAGCCTCGCATTTCTGATGGGTGTATGGCACGGTTGGATAGGGATGGGTTTGGAGGCGAAGTGTCGTAGCCACAGGGCTGGATCATTGAGATATGGGTTTGGAGCTGTCGTATTGTAGGATAAGGGTGAGCGCAGTAGGGTGGTGGAAGTGGTGGTCGCCAGATTATGTTGAATAGCCATAGTGGGACCAGGTTGCGCGGTGGTTAAGGCCAAGATGGTGTGCAGGGTGGTGTACAGTAAATGAAGGGCAGAATGTGGCCATGGCAGAAAACCCGGCTTATATGAGATGGTGTCTGGTAATGGGCATTGTGGGTAAGTGGTCGGGGTGCAATGCATTGTTGACAATAGTGAGGCACAATGTACCATAAGGCACAATTACAATAGGGTCAGAAAGCGACTATAAGGCACAACACAATTGCAATCAGGTCTGTAAGAGACCATAAGGCACAACACAATCACAATAAGGTCTGTAAGCGACCATAAGGCACAACACAATCACAATAAGGTCTGTAAGCGACCATAAGGCACCACACAGTTGCAATATGGTCTGTAAGCAACCCATAAGGCACAACACAATCACAATAAAGGTCTGTAAGCGACCATAAGGCACCACACAATTGCAATAAGGTCTGTAAGCGACCATAAGGCACCACACAATTGCAATAAGGTCTGTAAGCGACCATAAGGCACAATACAATTACAATAAGGTCTGAAAGCGACTCGTTGTGAGGGTCAAGGTTAGGTTTCAGCACATGGTAGTTAGTATGGTTAACTGGTGCCATTAACTTCCCTTGCTTCGCTAGGATATCTGGCTAGAGAAGGATGGTGTAGATAGCAGGTGGCAAAAAATACATGTACAATCTGGGTAAACCTAATCTCAGTGCTCTAGTAATGCAAAGGGCTAGTGTGCAGCTGGGTGGAACATTGTATCAGCAATAGCATGGTGGTGTAAATAGGTAATACAGAGTTGGTACAAGTATTTACTAAGCAGGCTAAGTGCGCAGATAAACGGTAGAGACAATAGAGTGGCCGAGATCAATATAGAACAGCGTAGGTTTAGTGGTCTATGCACTGTTTATTGTTATGATCTGCAGCTTTGTGCGTTAGTTTTGTGTACAGCACTTTGGAAGGTGAGCTTACCTGGGGCTGCGTGGAGGGCAGAGTACTGGGCCCCAGGCTCCTTAGGAGACTGGATATACAGGTGCATGGTTGTGACGGATCATGTAACCACGGAACTCATAGAGAAACCCTCAATTTGAGACTACCGAGCCTAAATGTATAAAAAAGCACTGTGGAAGCACCGTCACCCCGCACTACTCTTGTCTCATAACAAGTGTGCGAGAGGCTTAAATGGAAAAAATAAAATAAATAAGATAGAGTCCCCAGAGATTACCCATGTAGCCGCGGTACTCGTAAGGAAGCCCTCAACGTGAGACTGCCGAGCGGTCAAAACAAATACTTTTCACAGAATGGTGCCTCCACCCACCAACCTTTAATGCACAAGGAATAAAGTGTGACTCAACCCATATTGGGAGGAACAGCCTCACATAAGTCAATGGTCAATCTACATTGTTTATGTCTTATGTTGTGTTGCTTGGGGCTTCCTGCATTGCTAGACTTTGACTTTGCCTGCCCTCAACATGTACAACTTCGGCAACCGTTATTAACATGTCTCCCCCTTGGCGAGGTGTCCCGCAATGCGAATGTCGAGTCCAATGCCACGATTCATAGTTTCCTTTCACTAGGACCTGTGTGGCCAATGGACCCTGCATATACTGCACTACACGTGTAAAAATTGCTCGGATTCACACCTGCTAATGACTGTGACCGTGCTAGTCTCGCCTCCCTTCTTGGCTGACTTCCGAACCCGTAAACTGACATTATACCATTACTAATGTTTGCATCTTAGCTATAACTATGTTTCTCCTGCTGCTATGTGCCCATTGTGCTAACTCACTGATTGCCTTTACTAGCACGTATCCATTGCTTCATACCAAGAGCGATATCCTACCCACATAAATGTTGACAGTGTGCCTACTGTGTGAACCTATTTCCAGGAATTTGTTCTGTTTAAAGTGTTGGAATATGTACATTGATTTATAATTTATAATAGAAGGTGCTGATTCTCAGCATATGCCTACCTCACACATATTAGAGCACTGTGCCCACCAACCCGTGCGTCTGCCTCTACATGCAGCATGCAGTAACTGCTTTTAAACGCCTAATGATTGTATAGCAAGCTGTTATCCCTGACCTAGGTAACTGTTCCTGTGGCCCATGTTAACCGCTACCATACAATGGCCCTCATTCCGAGTTTGTTGGTAGTCATCACACTATTTGCGCCATGACTGCCACCAATAACGGTACTGTGTCTGGATTGGTGCAATGGGGACTTACCGGTCTAGTCCGACCTTGGCGGGACCGGTAATTCCCCATTCACCAAACCATTCCCCATTCCCATTTGAGCCCCAATAGGGCTCAATGGGAATGGGGAGGGCGCAAATAAGGAGCTCGCGAATGTCAAGCCCGTTATTTGCACCCTGGTCCCTTAACGATCCCGTCCATAACGCCAGGTCAGACCAGGCGTTAAAGGAGTGACCCGCTAAGGGACCTTGTAGTAGGGCGGTAAGGGATTACCGGCACCAGTCTCCTTACCGGTGCCCGGTATACCTTACCGCCAACCTCGGAATGAGGGCCAATGTATTGTATTGTTCGTATCACACGTTGTTGAATAAGCAAACTTGTCCCCCTTCATAGTTGCTGCGCTAGCACCTTGCTGTCAGACAAACACCTAGCCTGTCTTTATAATTGAGTTACACGCGCCCATCCCCAGACCCTAGACCACTTCCAGGTTCTCTGTGAATCTATACTGTGAAATGCTCCTTTGCTATTTTCACGTCCCTAACTGCACCAAGCTAATTGCACCTGCTTTGCCAATAGCATTTCGGCCCGTTTGAACTAGGTGTGGAATTGCAACCTGCTTATTTAGCGTTGCTCCATTTACCTATAAGTACCACATGTTTTTCAGCATAGTTTTATTAGCAAGTATATCATTTAGACTACTGCGCCTTATCTGCTGAACCGTGCACCTATCTATGTGCTACCATACCTTTTGACCAATGTATTCAACCTACTATACCCTAATATTTGAGTTTCGCGTTTAGCTTACTGTGCCATACTATTTGAGTTCTGCGTCTAGCCTACTGTGCCCTACTATTTAAGTTTCGCATTTAACCTACTGTGCCTTACCATGTGGGCTGCATCCAACCTACTGTGCCCTAATATTTCAGTTTCACATTTAGCCTACTGTGCCCTACTATTTGAGTTTTGCATTTAGCCTACTGTGCCCTACTATTTGAGTTTCGCATTTAGCCTACTGTGCCCTACTATTTGAGTTTTGCATTTAGCCTACTGTGCCCTACTATTTGAGTTTTACATTTAGCCTACTGTGCCCTAATATTTGAGTTTTGAATTTAGCCTACTGTGCCCTATTATTTGAGTTTCATATTTAGCCTACTGTGCCCTACTATTTGAGTTTCGCATTTAGCCTACTGTGCTCTAATATTTGAGTTTCGCATTTAGCCTACTGTGCCCTACTATATGAGTTTCATATTTAGCCTACTGTGCCCTACTATTTGAGTTTCGCATTTAGCCTACTGTGCCCTACTATTTGAGTTTCGCATTTAGCTTTTCTGCCATAATATTTTAGTTCTGCATTTAGCCTACTGTGCCCTACTATTTGAGTTTCGCATTTAGCTTTTCTGCCATAATATTTTAGTTCTGCATCTTGCCTACTGTGCCCTACTATTTGAGTTTTGCATTTAGCCTACTGTGCCCTACTATTTGAGTTTCGCACTCAACGTACTGTGCCTACTATTTGAGCTGCATTTAGCCCGCTGTGCCCTACTACTTGACTAGTACTTGCTCTGAGCTTTAGTGCATTACACGCCATGTTCACCTATCTTACTATGGCTGCGACAATACTCCTCACTACCAGCACCTTAGATTATCCCAAAGAGACCTTGCTAGTCAAGCTGCAAACAGTCCCGCATAGCCAACCAAACATGGCTTTAATTAATCCTAACCCTGCCCCTCCTAAATATCTACACAATATGGGTTCAGGTGATTATGATGCTAACCCATGTACCACTACCAACCGAAATCTAAAACATCATGCTAGTCTTTCAAAACTGCATGAACCACTTACAAGATCCCAACCACCAACTAATAAGAGAACAAACTGTCACACTAGTATGAACTTCAACATTACTAACCGGCCTACTCCTTCATCTAATCTCGGCACCACTACGAATCAGACCCGGACAATCAATCCTAAGCCTAGGACCCCTAATACTCCTACTCCCCTCCAGATTTGAGCTAAAACACAGGCTCATTCCCTCAAGGGAGCACTTCTAAATGTGAGATCCCTCGTGGTCCACGCCATAGACATTGCTGATCTGATTACAGAAGGTAATTTGGATTTCCTTGCTCTAACAGAGTACATAATGCCGCAGGACCTGCACTTCTGCTAGCCATTCCAGACACATACACCATCTCTAGACAAGACAGAGATGGATCCCGAGGTGCAGGAATTGCCATCGAGAGTTTAACAATGAGACTGGTCCCCTACCAAACTCTGCAATCATGTGAAATCCTCACTGTAAAACTCCCGCTAAATAACTCTCAATCACTCACTATGGATCTTATTTACAGACCTCCTGGGCCCCTTGGGACATTTGAGGAAGACTTGCATAGCACAATCGCCAACAATCTCAAACATACCTCCCAACTACTGTTGCTAGGTGACTTTAACTTAGGATTTAACAATCCAGCGGACAAGCATGCCTTAGTAATAGCTAATACCCTTAATGCACTTGGCCTGTCGCAAAATGTTAACAAACCCACACATATAAAGGGTAGAACTCTAGACTGGATTGCCGACTACAACTGCACAGGTACTATTACTGCCATTACGCCTCAACTCTGGACTGTCCATTCTCTTGTGTCCTTCACTCTACCAACTACCAGACCCCATAATATGACCATACACATGGCTCCACCCTGCCCTACTAGAAATAAAAAGAACATTACCCTGGACAAAGTGATTCCTGCCATCCTCCCCACCCTTAACGCACTGCCTGATGATCTTGACCCGAGTACCCTGGTGCATGAATATAACAAAATCATGCTCACCACATTGGATAAAATTGAGCAACTCAAATTAAGAACAAGTAAAGCTAAAGCCCACCTTAACAATTGGTTCACCCCACAACTAAAGGACCTACGTCTACTGAAGAGAAAGTGTGAAACTGAAAGGAGATTATGTCCCTCCATTGAGAACAAAAATAAACTTACAACTACCTCTGCACATTATAAAAATAAGTCTGCCTGGCAAAACGGAACTCCTACAACGAACGTATTGCCAAATCCAACTCAAGCATGAGGAATTGTTTACCATTTTAAAAGAACTTGAGTACCCGATCTCTAGACCTGACATATGCAATAAAAACAAGATCTGGTGCTCAGATATCCAACATGCATTAGCTAACAAAATAAACACTCTCCAAAATAAAATAAAACTAAAGAAAGACTCTCTAAACTTACCACATTCCCCTAATGCCCTTCCACCCAGTGATTTACCTACTCTCCAGACTAATAGATTCCGCTTTACCAAAACATCTATTATAGACGTAGAAAAAACTATTCTATCCCTTAAGCCATCCAATTGTAAAGGAGATATCTGCCCAGCACAGATTATAAAAGATGCTGCAAGAGACCTTTCCCCATTTATCTCTAAATTGATTAATGCCTCATTCTCCTCTGGCTCTATCAAAGCCAATTTAAAACAATCCTGGGTCCTCCAACTCCTAAATAAGCAAACTCTAGATCTACTTATTGCTACCAACTATCGTCTCATCACAACGGTACAATTTTTACTCAAAATTTTCGATAAAGTTGCCTATACGCAGATTCAGAAATACCTTGAGCTGCATAAACTTTTAGGGGTCAGACAGTCTGGTTTCCGCCCGCTACACGGGACAGAAACTGCCTTTGTCGACTTGAAAACACAGATGGATGAGCTGAGAGATAAAGGGAAAACAGCATTGCTTCTGCTACTTGGTCTCTCAGCTGCATTTGACCTGGTGGATCAGGCACCTGGACTCAGCAGCCCACTTTTCCACAGAAGCCATCAAATTGATAGAATCCTTCCTGAGCGAGAGAACTATGAGGGTGTTCTCTCCTTCGGCAGCTGCGGACCCCACCCCAATCCTGTGTGGGGTGCCTCAGGGCTCCTGCGTTTCCCTCACCCTGTACAACATATTCACCAAACCCGTGTTCGATGATCTAGCCCTTCTGGGTATCACCTACACTAATTATGCAGATGATACACAGATTCTCCTCCCACTCTCTGGGGATCACTGTAAGGGCTTGGCGTTGGTGAACAGGGTATATCTCATCATCCAGGCATGGATGGCCACCCACAGTCTATGCCTGAATGATGACAAGACAGAGTTGTTAATCTTAGGTACTCCCTCTAACATCAATAAATGAGGACACAAATACTCCTCATTTACCATCGATGGAAACATCATTAAGGTCTCCAAGGAGGTAAAAACCCTTGGCTTTTACCTTGACTCTACCATGTCCTCTGATAAACAGGTGAAGTCACTGGCCTCTACCACAGCCTACACATGCAAGCTTATCGGAACTGGTAAGCCATTTCTTTCAAGTGACAGTTGCATTATCCTGGTCAGAGCACTAATCCTCTCTAGATTAGATTATTGCAATGCTCTCTACAGTGGTGCAAACAAAGTAATTACCCAGAGGCTACAAATTCTGCAAAATAACACTTTAAGAGCTGCACTGGGTATGAACAAAAGAGTACACATTGCTTCGACTAGACATCAACACAAGTGGCTCTCCACCCACAATAAAATACAGCTAAAAATGGCCTCCCTGACCCATGAAGTTTTAAACAACGCTGCTCCTACCCTCTTAATAGACAAATTGATGAGAAGAACTTCTAGTAGGCCAACAAGACCCAACAATAACAACTTCCTTGTGGTACCGAGATTCAGGCTCACTAAGAATGGTGGCAACAGCTTCCCTGTGAAGGCTGCCAAACTTTGGAACTCCCTGCCCCACGAGTTGAGAATAGACCAACCTTACCTACACTTTAGAAAGAGGTATATCACCCAACTCAACCTGACTGAATGCTAGGCAGACATTCCCTACGGCCTATACAACACTGATACATTAAGTTGCTGCTGCATTTCATTGTAAATCATTTTTAGAATTGTTTTGTATAGTTTCGAATTGTATATAATCTGTAACTTGAACATTGATACCCTTCTCTTGCCTGTGTGTAACCCTACCTGTACCATTATGTTGTGACATTGTGAACCATTTGAAACTTTGTAAGCCTTGCATCTTCTTATTGCTGCGCCCTGCTACCTACGGGTTTGGTGCGCATTACAAATAAATAAACAAACAATCAAACTGCAAACTGCTGCAAGCTGAGCTGTTCTTTCATTTAAAGCTTAGAGCAAATTGTTGCAATGCTATTTACCCGAGCATCTACTCTGTGAAGTGCCAGGGCTAAAAACATACAAACGGGGAAGAAAATCAGCCAAGCTCGAAGAGCAATTGAAAGTGTGACTAAACCAAATATCGCGGAACCCCAAAAACATCTAAAACCAGACATCACAGAATTTTTTAAAGCAAAACCAAATTCGAAAAGAAATAGCCCCTCTACATCTTCGGCCATATGGACTAACCAATCTTTTTCACACACAATAGACAACAATAACTCTTTGTTAAACATGGTTGTTAACTTAAAGCGGTCATCTCTTGGAGGGGATAAAGATTTACTTAGCCATTTTTGTGAAGAGGATATTATCGACATTCATCAGCAGATATAACCAAGATTGAATTACCTTAGTACAGCAGCCATACAAATTGGGCACTGCTAGAGTTTGCATAACCACTGATGGTGGCATTACTAAAGTCACTTTCCGATCTCTTCACCACAGTGGGTCTATCCTTGATAATTTGCAGAAAAGTTAAAGAACATAGAAGTGTTAGCCCTGTCGTTAAACACAAAACAAAGGGGAGGTCTCGGAGTCTCTCTACCAGCACAAACACAGCCAATTGACCTGTTCTTGGGTGGATGGCACCTGGGAGAGTCTCAACCAAGTGTTTAGCTCACTGTCCCTTTCACAGAGGAGAAATATCCCTGCATATCAGTCTTTGCCCTGCCTAGAGGCAGTCTAGCACCAAAATGCTATGCAAATCTTCCTGAACAAGAGTACCAACAGCAACCCCAGACACGTGTTTCGGCCTAGTCGGGCCTACCAGTGAGGTGGAGATGTGCCTCTCTAAGAACAGTGAGCAAGGTGTCCATGTCTGGATTCCCCTGGTAACTTAGGGTACTCCCAAAGTTACTTAATATGCAAAACAAGGGGGGGGGGGGTCAGGGAGTCTCTCTACCAGCACAAACACAGCTCATTGACCTGTTCTTGGGTGGATGGCTCCTGGGAGAGTCTCAACCAGGTCTTTAGCTCACTGTCCCTTTCACAGAGGAGAGATATCCCTGCATATCAGTCGTTAAACACACCAAAGCACATAGGCGAAATGCTACCCTACTTACTGAGAGAGAGGCACTGCAAGCAGTTCAAGCACAAACAGACATGGCAGGGACTACTCAAGCCATTGCAGAATACTGGAAGCCTGAACGCCCGACGAACGGTGCAAGTTGATTTTCCTTCAGACAAAACAAACAAAAATGGATGGTCCTAGTGACCATGCAAGGTTGATTTGGTACAATGTCATCAAGGTAAATGCCTTGAACTTTTCCAGAAATATAGTTGCTTCCATATTCAGACAGGGAAACTGACTACAATGGTCAGAAAACAGCATAAAGACTGTGAACAAAGCAAATGTACCTTATAATACAATTATAAATGAAAGGAAAAACCTGCTTAGAAAGACTCAAGCGACAGTCAAAGCCAGCCCTGATTTGGACTTTTGGGAGAAACAAAGTAGAATCATTAACCTGAAAACCAAATATAGAAATTGGTTAAAAGCACATAAATGATCCCTAAAAACTCAAATTGGCTAAGAATGTTTCGATGGTTGAAGAACTTTGATGCACATCGATTGTGGTCATACTATAATAATTTTCAACTAAATTCTATATATGAAAACATTTGGTTTAGTTATATACAAGGTCTTTATTCCACCATGGACTTATCAGATATAGACCCCAGCCCTACGTTACTTAGTAGAGGTAAAGCTTTGGGAATAATAAAGGATGAAAAGTCTAGTTTAAATATAGGAGAAGATAATCTAGTAAGAATCATTAAAATAATAAAGCCTTCAGGAGTGTCTGGCCCTGATGGCATCCCTAATAAAGTATTAAATAATTGACCTGAGGTGTGGGCAAAAATCCTAATGCCATCTATACACAGGTAACAAAAACAGGTTGTATCCCAGAAAGCTGGCGAAAGTCTGAACATGTCCCTGTTTTTAAAAGTGGAGACAGATTGATTCCATCCAAATAACGCCTGTTGGCGATGAAAGACTGGAGTCAAAAAATATTTGCAAACATACTATTGGGAGAATTAACAACTTGGCTGCAAATAAAGCACATACTTAGCCTCTTCCAAACAGGTTTAAGGACGTCTTATAACATTCGTACTAGCATTTGCACATTGCAATACTTAATAGCTGAATATGAATACAAAAAGGGTACACGTTTATATTGAGCAATGCAGATTTTTCAGAGGCCTTTGATTTTATTTCTAGACCAATCTTGTGGGAAAAACTTAAGAAACGTGACATTGATAAAACTTTATTATATCACATCCAACAGCTCTACACAAATATATCTATAACCATCTGTTTAAACCTTAAAGGTACTCACACAGCATACCGACATACAAAAAGGGGATTCAAATAATCAATCTTTGTCACAATCTGTGTTGGGCCCTGTTTTGTACAATTTCTATACAGCTCATATAGAACGCAAATTAAAGAACGCCCGTCATTTTCTACCAACAATAAATGGAACACACATAAGTGTTCTGTCTTACGCCAACGGCTTAATATTATTTGACTGTACCACAATTGGCCTTCAGCCGACACTAACTGCGTTAAAAAAACTATGCAGATAAAACCTTATGATAATAAATATTGCACAAAGTAAGACAATGGCCCTAATTCATGGAATGATTTGCGCGGAATATAGGGGGCATGCATGCAAATTGCATCACTGTGACATGTCAAACACCTTGTGCGAGACTCGTTCAGAAGTGGCATTGGGTTCTGGGCAGTCACCTAAAGAGGGTGCGGAACACATGGAATGGGGAACAAGCAAAAATATGGGCATAACAAGGGATGTACCAAAGTAAAATCCTTGCAACGCCCATACGCCTGCTAAAAACCTGTAATCATGGAATTGAACAGACTCGCTGGCGCATGGTAAAATATGTGCAAATCGTGAAACACATATGCCATGCGATAGCTGGTGGACACATCAACGCGCACAAAAACAAAAAGGATGCATGATCAACAAACGTGCGTATACAACTACAATGAATGTACCATGTGTTGCAGCAGTGATCGTGGGACATCGTAGGAGGAGGAGGATGGCCAGGGCCTGGATTTTTCTACCTAGGGCCAGCCTTTTTGGGATGCCTGATGACCAGGTCTATGGCAGGTATAGGTTTCCAACTCATATCATATTAGACCTGGTCAAGGAGTGGGAAGATGACCTTATATCACCAACCCTGTGCTCCCAAGCACTGAGTCCCTTGGAAAAGGTGTTCAATGTTCTGCATTTTATGGCCACTGGGTCATTTCAGCGGACAACTGCCATAGTTCGGGGCTTTTCACAGCCCATGTAGTCCCGGTGCCGGTACACACAACATTGCATGTGACCGGGAGTGTGGGGGCACACACAACATCACAGGCAACCAGGGGAGGCACACATGATATCACATGCAACCAGGGGGGAGGGGGATGCACACAACATCACATGCAACCATGGGTTTGGGGGGTACACCCATCATCACATGTGAACAGAGGGCTGGGGGACACACACATCACAGGTGACCAGAGGGCGTAGGGGGCACACACAACATCACAGGTGACTGGGGGGGTGGGTGGCACACACAACATCACATGCAACCAGGGCGGGGTGGGGGGCACACACAACATTACATGTGACCATGGGGGGGGTCGGGGCACACACAACATCACATGCGACAGGGTGGGGTGGGGGGTACACACAACATCAAAGGCGATCATGGGGTACACACAACATCACATGCAACTGGGGGGTAGGGGGCACACACAACATCACATGTGACCAGAGGGGTGGGGGGTACACACAACATCACATGCAACCAGGGGAGGTGGGTGTAGGGCAAACACAACATCACAGGTGTCCAGGGAGGTGGGTGTGGGGCCTACACACAGCCATCATAGGGGGCAAGTGGGGTGAGTGGCACACACACAATGCCCCGGGCCCATGCAAACACCACCGAAGTGTCAGAAAATGCCATGCACTCACCTGTCCGTGGAACTCACCTGCCTTATATATGCACCCCATCGGGAGATGCTCTACCTACATGGAATGAAATGCAGAGTAACAGCACAAAATACATGCACGTTCATGATCACAGTTGACACCAGAAAGACAATATGCATACAGCACAGAGTGCAGTTTCAACACAGGGTGAATGGCCATTGCTATGTACAGGAGTACAGCGTACCACACCAGAGAGGCAGAGAGAGTGGCACAGAGAGTTAATAACAAGGAAATGACAGATCAAGGAGTCCATGGCCTGATTTACCGAGGTACAATGACATGCTGCACATCCACATAGGTAGCTTACACGGTGACTTCAGCTTCTATCAAATTACCAGAACACCATGTGACCATGCAAAGGACATGTAAGAGAACGAAACATGCAGCAAAGATGACCAACAATGAAGCATGCACAACATGCAAGACAGTGCAAATGCTTACCAAATAACTGTGTCTGAATGTTTTCAATCCTGCATAACCTTCACCAGTAAGTGTGTTCCCTAATCTATTAAAGGAACAACATTGTCTGGTGGAGGGCATTAGGAGTGATGACTAAGAATGGTGCAGGATGTCTCAGCCGGGACAGCAGTCAGCGCAGATTACTGGAACAACATGGGCGAACATATTAAAACACACATTGAGGAGTTAATGGAACACCTCAAGGGCAATCAATGCAAATAATAACAAAGACCACAACCAGGAAAGGGCAAAACAAAATATGGCAAGCCAACATCTGGTCGGGGAGATGAAAAAAGGAAAAAAAAGTCCATCTTGGACTATAGGGGGGTCCACCTAGGAGGGTGGAGGGGCAAGGTACACGTAAACGTCTACATGTATGGAATTTGGAATTTGAAAAAACAATTCCCTCTATGGGTACATGGACCACATGGCTATCACCGATTGGGAGCTCCTCTGAGATGGTATGAGTCAACAGTTACTTCTGCTGTTGGCACTGTCTACTGTGGGCTGCCTCTCACACTTCCATTGAAGCTCTGAGGGCCAGTAACTCTCGCTTCAGGGCTGCCCTGTGAGCCCAACCCTCTACAAGCAGGGATGGCTGCAGAGACCACAGGTCAGCCCGTCGGCTCCTGTTCCTGGCCTCCATTCGCAGCTTGTGTGAGCGGCATGTGGACCGCAATGCCTGCAGCTGGTGTTAAACATGTGTTTGTCAGGAGAAGATGGAATTGGCCACCCTATCCATGCCCTGAACCAACATCTTATAGGAAGCACTCTGTTGCAATTAACAACATTGACTGCTCCTACACTGTCTCCCCAGCCTTGACACGTCCAGCACGTGTGCGTGCCGCACCCCTGCTGGACCCAAGGGAGCATGGCCCTTGATGTCACGGTGCTGTCTGTGGCAGCAGGACTTCATCCCTCCCTTGTTCATCCATCCCAGGACCAGAAGCCAATAGAGTGGAGCATGGCCTTGCAACCGTAACCACCACAGACGGATGTGGCAACACTGACTGGTCCTGTGAGGTGACGTTACCCCCTGTAGAGGCAAGAGCTACATCAGCACCATAACTTGATGCACTTACCTCTGACAGCATAGAGGAATGAACGTCCAGCTCACCACCACAGCCACTGGTATAATTGGAGGTAGACTCATACTGAGTCATGGCCCGGATAGACTGTAGCACCAGTTGATTCTCATGGATTGCCACAGTACATCCTCCACTGGTGCTCTGTTGCGACTCAGCCTCCCGTTCCTCCTCTACCTCCTCCTCTGAATCTGGTGGGTCATCACCTGCACATGGACACATAAAGACTTGAAGAATCATATTAATTGCATCTACTACATGCAATGGCATCACAATGCTGTCCTGCAACACATTTATGTGCATGTTAACATGTCATAATTTGATTTCATACTCTAGGTACAAAAATCCCTGAAATCATGGCATCTGCAGACTTGCCACCACATCCCATGCCCCTGATAATGTAAGCACTGCAGACATTGCCAACAGACATGTGTGGTTTCCCAGGTGTGTGATGTGGAGAGAGTGATGACAAGTGCTGGTAGATAGGAAGAGGGGACAGTGACACACAAGAGGGACAGGGCCATGCCCCCATGGGGACGGTGTTGAGTGTAGTAGGTCAACATGGATGACTCCAGACAATTTTCTTACAAGGGGGTCAGTGCCATAGTATCGGCAGGGATTTACACAGTGTAATAAAATGCTATGTCACTCATGGCCAATGTCACTCCCTCTGCCAGTATGCTTGGAAGGTTTGTGTAGCATGAAATCACCTATGGAGATGTGTGGATGAAATTTGGATTACATGCAGTGCATGATGTGTAGCACATGCTTCAGAGACAAGCACATGACTGGGATAGCTGATTCACTGACATCACTGATGTACATAGCCAGATGCCACGTTGTGTTGGCATGCCGGGAATGTCTTTCAGTATCTGACGGTTGTGGATGGGTACTGTCTCAAAGCCATGTACAACCGATGTGCAGCACATGGGTTGTATGCACTCTGCAGTACACTAAGCATGGGTCAGTACACTATGACATTGTTCATCCATGTCAGTCATACAAATACAGGCAGAAGTGCTACACAATCATACACATTTATTTAATCTACATACACTACATAATCAGGGTGCACACGCTTCATCACTCACCGGACGTTTCCACATAATTTTCCAGGCCTCCCACACCTTGCAACTGATCCACATGAATAAACTCGCTCATAGCCTCTTCATGTGGTGACCCAGCTCAAGTCACCAGAGCAGAAGCGAGGTTGGCACCCAGCTTCCCTTTGGTTCTGCGGTGGAGGTCATTCCACCACTTCATGACCTCACGAGCGGTGCGTCACTCATTCCCCAAGGCGTTAATGTGATCCGTGACTGCGTGCACATGTCACAGTATTGTTCAAGCACATAGTCCACAAGGATGTTGAGTTCTTCTTTATTGAAGCTCCTCTTCCCCGACTTGGCTGTTTCCTTTTCTGTGCTTTGGGATTGAACCTTTCCCTGTTCTGCACGCTTTTGCCTCTAGGAAGGTGGTGCATACCCTGTGTGGCTTTGACCACTCAGGGTAGTAGGAGCTGGACCAATAGTGGCCTGGGACATGCCATCACCCACTGATGTTAGGTCAGTTCTTGGCCCTGCAGGTGCCTTAACCTGGGAGCTGGAGCCAGGTGCTTTGACTGTACGTCCCTTCCCCATGGAAGCACAGACATCATCTTCCCCTGCGTGCCTGTGTACCTGGGCAGCAGCTGCCTCTATAGGTGCCTTAACATGGGTGCTTGGGAGGGCAGATGACCCTGAAGATACCTGACCCAGGGAGCTGGTGCCAGGTCTTTAGCATGGATGTCCATTCACCTTGGACACAAATCCATCAGCTGCCCCTGTGCCTCTGTGTACCTGGGCAGTGACCACTACAGACGTTGCTGCAGATCCCTGAGCCTGGGTGTTGGGGACAGGGTTTTTGCCTGAACGTCCCTTCACCTTGGAGGCAGAGACAGCATCTTCCCCTGCGTCTCTGTGTACCTGGGGGGGGGACCAAAACCGATACTGCTGTAGCTCCCTGATCCTGATTGGTGGGGACATCAGCATCACCTGCAGCCCCCTGACCCTGGTTGGTGGGGCCATCAGCATTACCTCCAGCTCCCTGGCCCATTTGGGGGAGGTGCACAGCTAGCACTGCATTACCCTGGCCACCTCAGCCACCTCTGCCACCTTTCCTTCTTGGGGCCTTCCCAACCATGGTACAGATGGATTAGTACAATGGGAGGCCCACCAAGCAATTGTCCTGGAGTGAGGTGGCAGGGTATCTGATGTAAAATGTACTAGTTTGGTCCAGCAAGGCTCAATATTACCCTAGGTGAGAAAAATAAAACATTATGTGTAACGCACAGGTACCCCAAATATCAACAAAGGGTGTATGTGACCCCTCGGTAGCTCACATGAAAAGAAAAGGTGTTATGCGGTCCGCTGTGGCACCCAGCAACACAAAAAAGTGTATGTGAAGCCCACGAAAGCCACTGTGATGTTAACAATGGGGGTACGCGATTCACAGGGGCACCCATAGTATGAATGATGCGTACATGACCCACCGTTGGCCATAAAAAAATAAACATGCATGTGCGCTGAGGCAAATCCCCCACCAAAATAAGAAGTTTGCACTATCACAGTAGTGTACGAAATGTATGGCACCCCAAAAACCTCCACACCTCCGTCCACTCCAACTCGCACAAGCAGTCCTTTATCCCAAATCTGAATGCCAATGCCCCACGGCCAGAGCGTGTCACGTAACTTACACGATTAGCCCCTTTCCTCTGATTTTACATGTATGTGCTAAATGTGTATGCGCAAAGTAACCGCCACTCTGTTTCCGGCTGCCCACGTGAGTAACACAGAAGACCCGCACACTCCTGCCTACGAGCCATTTTACCTGCCTCCTACTGCCCTGAGCTGCCTCCTATGAGCCATCTGCTGCTGCCTGCCCACTGTGTGTGCGCCTGCTGCCCACCTGACCTGCAATTTGAGTGCCTGCAGTCAATCCATTGCCAGTGCTCCTGTCCTCTGCCCTCTGACCACCTCAGCTGATTCAGAAGACTCCCAATGTGCCAGACCATCACCAACGCTCCACAGCCCAGCCCCACGACTACCTTGCCCACACCTGCCTCGGGGGTTACCATTTCTCAACCAACATATTCATTGGCAACCCCATGGCAGCAAAGCTGAGGGCTGTCAACTTTATTGCCAAAGAAATTGACATCCTGGTGGAGCATGTCCTGGGGCAATATGATGCCCTCTTCCATGGACCAACGCAACTATGCAAGGAAGGACCAAAGCAGATCTGGGACAAGATCATGGGTGCCATCAACGCAGAGGGGGTGGTACCCCGTGGCTACCACCATGTGCACAAGCGCAGGTAGGACTACCAATCCAGGACCCATAACAAGGCCCTGCTCTTCCTCCAGGCTGGTGGCAAATGCCAGGGGTGCAGGGGCTGGGTCAACTCCACTGACTTGCGGGTCCTGGAAAAATTCTACCCGAAGCTGCACACCCAGATCAGAGATTTGAAGCAATGTCTGGAGTCGTTAGGTCAGTGTCCATGTGTTGCTGGGCTCCAAAGAGCATGTGCATGCTCATGTATGGTGTGAGTGTGCACCTTGGGCTCACAACAAGTATGCCTCTTATACAGATTTCTGTGTGCATGTCCCAGACAGTGCTCTACATGTGTTCAGTGAACCATGCGTGATTACAATGTTCTTACATTAGCATTGTGTGTTGTACTACAGCATTTCACAACATGCATGTGGTTTGTTACATGTGTCTAAAACGTGCCTGTGTGATAGGTGTGACAGATGAGTTTGTGATGTCAACCTCATGTTCACGCATGGTGTTCATGTGTATGTGTCTAAGATGTGACAGTGTGACTGGTCATCACTCCTGGATGGATGTAACATGTGCTTTTCAATGTGTGACCTAGTCATGTTGCATGATTGCTGTTGAGGGGACTCTGATGTGATTGCTCAGTGCACTGCTTGAGGACTGTCAGGTGATGTGTGTGCATGACATGTGTATGAGCCCATGGTGCATGTGTGTGTAGCATGCACAATTGATAGGTTGTGACATTGCCATGTCCACGGATATGATTGTCGGTTGTGAAGGACAGACATGTATGTGTATGAATGTACATTGCATGTACTTGTATGTTGTGCAGGGTGCTGATGGTTGTACCCTTTAGCAGTGCACTTGATGCAAATGTTTTTGGTGTGAAGCACACATCGGTGCACTAACCTGATGTTTTTGTTCTATGTCTCTTAATATGCAGTTGTATTGGAAGAAGTGGGCAGAGATGGTGCTCTGGAGCAAGGCAGCAGGGATGCCTCCATCAGGCATAGATGCAAGGCCCAGCGACACTCCCTGGACACAACCTCATCAGGGAGCGAGGAGGCTGGTGCTGCATCTGCACCATCGGCCACAGCTGCTGAAGGAAAGTCCAAAAGGGCGAAGGTGGACATGGACTCCTCAGCAGCAGGGGGGGGGGCAGGTGAGCAGATACAGGGGACTTCCAATGTCGAAGTTACTCGGGAGATATCCAGGATGGCGGGGAGGAGCAAGCGGAGGGGGCTGTAGTAACCAAGTCCAGGGGGTCAGGTGGGTGTGGCTACTGCAGTGCTGACCCAGGGGAATGAGGCTATGCAGGTCACCATGGAGGTGCATGTGCTAAATCCTGTCCCTGTGTCAGTCCCTGTGTCAGTCCCTGCAGCAGTACGCACCTGCCATCATGCCACTTCCCGGACTCAGCCCCAGATGCTTCCATCCTAACCGACACCCCAATGCCGGCGGCTGTTGGCATTCGGGGCAAAGTTCCACCCTTGCAGGTCGGTATTGGTAGGCGTACTGTTGACATACGTGATGAGGTTCGGGCTTCCTATCGGGTGCTTGCACATCATCACAATGACAGCTGGCGTCTACTCAACTGGCTAGCAGCATTCCCGGTCTCGAGTATCCTGCGTGGGCTGACCACTATTGTGACCCCCTCCTCATCTTGCTCCTCTGTGCTCCAGTTTCCCTCCCAGGTGCCTCTGGCCCACATACCACCAGTGCCCCCTGTGCACCAGTACCACCCATGTTGGCCCATCTGGTAGGGCAAACATCCCTGCATGAGTTGGGAGTCGACAGCGGATCAGCTGAGGTGGTCACCATGACGATCCATGCAACGACAGGAGCATTGGCAATGGAGGGAGAGCAGGCACCCAGGAGCAGGGAACAGGACAGACACCCCCAGGTAGTGTCATCAGGCCAGATGGTGTCCATATATGAAGCAGGCACCAGGCACCATGGCAGCAGCAGGCTCTGAGGAGGAGGCTTATGTACTCAGGGCATACCATCCCAAGGGGACAGATATCCGGTGTCAGGATGCAAATGTGGACCTCAGTTCGAGGATGTCTTCCATGTTCATGTGATACAGGCAGCAAATGGGGCAGAGAGGCAGTGGGCTCGGGAGGCAAGAGTCACCATGGCCAGGGCGGAGATTGCAATGCGTTGGGCAAGGAGGCGGGCTGCCATCCTCGAGGATACTTGCAGCGAGTGGGAGGGGATGGAGAGGTCCATGCTGGCAGCCCTGCAAGCCCTCAAGGAGAGAGCAGAGGCCCGCTTGGGGGAAGAGGACACAATGCTTGATGATGCCCTGGCCCAGACATTGAGTGAGGTTCGTAAGGAGGAGGACTAGCCCACTGCCTGTCTACATAGTTTTTTAGATGTAAGTTTCCATAGATTTTTAGTATTATTTGGAGCTTGGAATTTGGACATTACTCAATTATTTTGTATGCAATTTTTTATGTGTAGGTTTCCTTTTATTTATGTTTTTATTTATCCTGCATGTTTATTTTTTTATTTTTTATTTTTTTTATTTTTTACATAGTTTGTTAGTGTATGTTTTATTGATCCTGTTCACCATGCTTTATCGGTATTTTTCTAAATATTTTTTATACACATCAACATTTTTATATTTCTAATTTTTACATGGACATTTTTGAACATTTTTGAAAATTTCGTAGCCCTGATTCTGACCATTGTTAGTCATGTGTGTGGTTCCTTTTTAAATGGACATTTTTGAACATTTTTGAAAATGTTGTATCCCTGATTCTGACCATTGTTAGTCATGTGTGTGGTTTCTTACATGCATGTGTCATGTTCAGGGTTAATTTGCGGGTGAGTATACATATGTGGCTGACCGGTGGTGGTGTGTGAAGTGGGAGTTTGAGTTTGCACGGTCAAATGGCATTTCCTTTCACATGTGCAGCATCACTTTGTATTAGACCTCACTGTGTTGGTGAGGGAGGTGGGTGCGGTGACTGTGGGAGTGTTACATGTTCAGGATATTGGCACATGATTTGCTCAATGCTGTGTAACACACATGTAGTACATTCCCCTTCACCAGCACATGTTTGTTCAGTTATCATTATCTCTGGTGTTGGTTGCCCTCTTGCACCTGAATACAATATTGACATTTCTTTGTATTTACACATTAGCTGCCCATTGCAGCTGTCTGGATGTCTGATTGCCATGTCTTGCACACATGGGCAAACCAGTGATGTTTGTATTAGGGAATCTCTTCTAGAAATAGCAGCTCAATGAGGCTCAGGCTGTGAGACACCTGGCCACTGTTTGTTCATGTGGCACACATTGAGGTGGTTTTATTTCTATCATTGTAGAACTATTTGTCCCTTGAGATTGCTGATATGACATTGTCATATGGCCAGCAGGGCCTCACTTTAGCATTAACTTGTTACATGTGTATGTTGGGAGATGGTTGTGGACAGCAATTGTGTTTCAGCAGCTGCCACACTCATGGATGTGGCCCAGGTGAATGCATTAATTTTGGTTTGCAGGGTACACATTCTGGTGGATGTTCTGGGTGGTGTCAAAACACTGCAGTCAAGGTGCATGACACACAATCGATGGACTGATGATGTGTTACTATGTCAGGGTACAGCATGCAGTGATGTCCCGTCTGGAGGGAGCTGCCTGCGGGGTGTGCTTATGAGTGATGGGGTGGGGGTGTCCTGTATGGAGGCGCCGGCCTGCAGGGTGTGGTCACGGGTGATATGGGCGGGGGTATCCCATGTGGAGGGGGCAGCCTGCAGGGTGTGGTCATGGGTGATAGGGGCTGTGGTATCCCATGTGGAGGGGGCTGCCTGCAGGGTGTGGTCATGGGTGATGTGCACTGGGGTATCACATGTGAAGGGGGCTGCCTGCAGGGTATGGTCTCGGGTGATGGGGATGGGGTATCCCATGTGGAGGGGGCTGCCTGCAGGGTGTGGTCATGGGTGAGTGGGGCTGGAGTATCCTATGTCGAGGGGGCTGCCTGCAGGGTGTGGTCACGGGTGATGGGGGTGGGTGTGTCCCATGTGGAGGGGGCTGACTGCAGGGTGTGGTCAGGGTGATGGGGGCTGGGTTATCCCATGTGGAGGGAGCTGCCGGCAGGATGTCGTCACGGGTGATTGGGGCTGGGGTGTCCCATCTGGAGGGGGCTGCATGCCACAGATTGCAAAGTGCAGACACACAATTTGGCTGGGGTGTGGCCGGGGAACACAGGGTGTTTTCACGTGATTATGCTGGATTGCGGCTGGGGATCGCAGGGTGTTTTTGCGCGATTACTCTTGGGTGCAGTCGGGGATCGCAGGGTGTTTTTGCACGATTGTACTGGGGTGCGGCTGGTGATTGCGAGGTGTTGGCGTGTGATTTGGCTGGTGGAGGGGCATGCCTTTCATGCGAGGGAATGCCTTTTCTATGGGGTTTCACCCGGGCATAGCGGGGTGTTTCCACGCGATTTAGCTGGGTGGGCTGTATGCTTGCCCAGAGATGGCACGGAGGCTTGTGCCGTGATAGGCATTTCACTTGCTATTTACTGTGTGTGGCGGTGTGTTGGGGGCGTAACTTGCACAGCTTGCTTTTACTTGTGCAACGGTTACTGATGCCTCTGGGAATTAATGAATATGTGTGACACTAATTCTATTTATTATATAACATAAAGACTCCAGAATCTCTTAACTTCTAACAGGTTAACAAGCATGTGTATCATGCAATTGAACCTACTGATTCCAGAGCTGCCTTTATAGTGGTGTCCTTATTAGACATGTTTTCCAAAACGGTGATCTTTCCCGAAAATAGCATTTCATGTGGGCTGTTTTATGACCTTTTAGGCTCACACACTTAAGCCAATTGCTGCTAGCTTCAGAAAAACATATTTGGCATAGACACATTTTAAGATGACGAACTCACCATGTCGAACAAGTAGAATTCAATGTTTCTGTTCTTCAAAGAAATGTCCTGTAGATGGAGGCTTTGCTTAGATTCCACAAGGTGAATGTTTTGATGACTCTTCTGTGCCGTTCTAGAGTCTCCCCAGGTGGATTCTGGAATGGCACAGGTGAGCCATTGAGAGAAGAGCCAAGCATAGGAAGTTGAGTGCTGTGTCTCCTTCGCTCCTGAGGGGGGTCGCTGCATACCAATAAAGTCCCGCACCTGAGAGCCACTCGTCTCTGTGTGGCTTTATTTAAAACATATTGGTGACAAGCTTATGGTGCGGCCGCAGCTGCGAAGTGGTGAGAGGTGGTGGCAGTGCGGTGGAAATGCAAACGCAGTGCAAAAAAGAGGCACGCACATATCAGTTATGGGAATAGAAAAATAGAAGGGCAGGGGAACTCACTTTTGGTTAAATCATTTTAGGTTTTAGATTTCAGAATGTCCTAAATAATTCAATTTTAAGTAGATAGCATATACAAGATAAAGATAGGTTACAGGTAAGTATGCAGGGTTTAACATTAGATCAAGGTGCTGTAAACGGCCTCAAAGCGTGCTGCTTCAGTAGAAATGAACCCACACATTTTAATTTCCTTAGTAGCCAGAGGGGCTAAAAGTACATTGCAAAAGTACACGTTCCCAGGATCAATGAAGAGGGAATGAATGCACAACTTATGATACTTTCAAGGTCATGGAGCCGAACTAACGGGTGCAGGGGAAAGGCAGCGAACAGAACATCATTTAATAATTTGGCATATTCATTATGAAACTGGTCTGCTGACAGTTTCAGTGTGTCCCACGGCGGTTTAAAATTACCCATTAGCCTTGGAAGCAGCTCAAAGCAGCTCAAAGTGTTCTTAAAATGCAACATTAAAATGGTAACTTGTCTTTAGTTCAAGGCTCTGTCAGTGTCATGACCAGTAGTGTTCTCATGGGAAGAGGATGGGGATGATCAGCGGCAGATGAATAAAGATCTGTTGGTCATCCCAAATGTTTCAATGCCTTGGCTCCATGATGTGGACATTGTGGTTTTGACTGTGATGTCAATTTGGGGGACTAGTGTGATTTTTGGGATCCAATCATTGCAGGCTAATGTATGTCCCGATATACCAATATAGGGAAATTACATGTTTGCTCCAATGATCTTCGATCAAAGGATGGATCAAAAGTATCAATGTGTTTTGATGTTAATTAGTTCATATGATTATAAAAGCTTTTGATTTAGGGGCGTTTCTTTGACAGCACTCTTCATGCCATTCTGTTGCGTGTTCTGGGTGAATTTTGCTTTCCCAGCTGAGCCTGGGATCTGAATAAATTATTTTATGTCTTGCCCGGTGTACACTTCTTCTTGGAATATTTTTGTAATTGTCTTGGTGAGTTTTTAGAGGCAACCCACTGAACAGCAGCAAAAGCAGAGACCCCTGTCCTGGAAGAGCGGCAGCATTCCCCACTCCTCAGTGCCCCCGATCTGCTAGGGGTGGCTGGGCAGTCCGGGACAATTACGGCGCTGAGGTTGGTCAGTGTGCTGTCTCAAGACAAAAATGTGAGACATGCTGTGGTGCTTCACCATTTGAAGAGGGGCGCAATGGACTGCATCTGCGTCAGAGCACTATAGGAATGCACCTCAAGTTGTGAGTGTGCATGCAGCAATCGCAGCTTGAATATTAGGGGAAGACACCTCAGGCATTAGTTTGCATGCTGCCATTTTGGATTTTGATGGTCATTTGTTTACTACGTTATTCAGCTTTCTTCAAGATGTACTCTTCTGCCTGCCTGTAGCGGTCATAATAATAAAAGAAGATCTAAATGAAAGAATAAAAAGGGAATTAGAGGAACTAACAATGGTGCAACCATTTGTTTTATTCTTTACTCTGTCTTCTTTTGGTTGCACTCTTCTACATGCCAGGACCTGCCATAAATAATAAAAGAAGATCAAAATGGAAGAATAAAAAGTAAACCAGAGGAACTAACAATGGTGCAATAACATAGAATATGCCTGCCCCATGCTCATTCATTGCTTCTCCTCAAGATCCACCCATATCTTGAGAGCAGTGGATCTACTCGTTCCAGGTCTACCTTTGATCTAACAGTGTTGGCAGCACTATCAGCATTTTATGAAACAAATGGGTACACCTCAAGTTCAGGAATATTGCAAACTCTATGTAGCTGAGAATGGATCATCAATCATAGGCTGTTATAACCAAAGACCTAAAGAAGGATTAGAGAACGCATTTCCACAGGTGTTCAACAAAATTATTGGGAAGCTTAAGGGATCCAAGCACCGATTGTGTTGAAAAGGGGAGCCAGGGAAGTTGTACATAAGGTGAAAAACATACCCATTGGCACCAGCGGTGCATTACAAAAGGAGCTAGAGAACTTGTGCAAGACATTATAGAGTCTGATAGAACGGCTGACCCCCATAGTAATGGTGCAGAAGAATGGCATCTCTATAAGAATGTGTGTGGATCTTATGAACCTTAAAGCAAACATTGGGGTTGACAGACATCCTCTCCCAAATATCAATGAGCTATTGACCACAATGAAACTGGCAACAATTTTCACAACATTGGACCAGTCATCGGCCTACCATCAGGTCATTCTTGATTATGATTCAAAACACGCAACATTTGTTGTTACACCCCTTGGAGCATTTAGATATAAATACATGCCTTTTGGATTGGCATTGGTGACTGTGGTTTTTCAGAGTCTTATGCAAACATTCTTTGGGGGTATGGAAGTGGTTTACTATTTCCAGGACGATATTCTTATAGCCACACTCACAGAAAAGGAGCACAATGCAAAACTCTTTGGTGTCATGCAGGGGATCAGAGAGAAGGAATTCACGCTAATAATTGAGAATTTCAAGATCAAAGTTCAGGAGGTTACATATTTGGGCCACCTACTTAACAGTGAGTGGATTAATTCCAAGAAGAACCTGGTTAAAACTTTAACAGGTGTGCCTATCCCCACCAGTACAGCCCACGTCTAGTCTTGTTACAGTGTGTCACAAGCTCCTGATCCATATCATGAATTCCAAAAGCCTGCATTTGGTCTCAACACAAATTTGTTGGTGGATGCTAGAGATCATGCAATATAATACCAATAATGTATTTACCCCAGGCAACGGAAATATTATAGCCGATTGTTTCTTTAGGTTGCTGTGGGGTAATGCCTTCAGAGTTGGGAGAAGTTGAGCAGAGTTTAATTTCACACATTCAAACAGGAATTGTGTAGGAGGAGTGGGTGAAGGAGCCTGCAGAGAAATCTAGAACAGAATCTACTGAAACAAGCTATCCATGATGGATCGGATACTGTGTGACACTCTCTCCCTGAGTATGCTCAAATTCGAGATGAAATTGCAGAAAGCACTTAGAGGGGATCGACTAATACTCCCGAAGTCCATGAAGAGCAAGATTCTCAGCTTGACACATGAAGGGTATTTGGGGAGGAATCTCACAAAAAGACGATTGAGGGGAAAATACTGTATTGTATTGTATTGCATTTGTCAGTTATATATATAGTGCCCTTTCCCATTTGTATGGCCTCAATATGATTTGTGGTTATAACGCCCTCAGTGACTTCAGTCCATGTGTAGGAGGTTCTAAGCATTGTGTGCATTTTTGCCGGGCTAGGACTTAGGTGGTCTGGCATGGCTCCAGTAAGCAGCACAGAGGTCAGGCACATTTGTGGGTGCTGTTGGTGGTTCTGGATAGAGTTCTAGTGCTGAAGAATCAATGTGTGCCCAGCTAGACTGAATATTTTTCATTGGTTTGTCGCTGTATACTAGTGGTAGAGGTGTTAAGGTACATCAGGGGTTTCAGTGTGAACGGATATGTCTGCTGCTAGACCAAAATAGCGTAGCCATAGCTGAATTCTAGGGTGCATGGATGGGTGGCCGTGCCTGTGGCTTGTGTCCACATATGTGATGTGATTGGCTGGTCTTGCTATTCGTGGTGTCCCTGCAACGACGGTCTGAGCAGTGGGTGAGTGGCCCGGAGGGATCAGGGTGTGGGGGATGAGGGGGTGTTCATAGTTTGATACTATGTCCCTCTGCGAACGCTGCCGACATCCATGAGATATTGGCGGGTAGGAGTATTCTTGTGTTTGAGTAGGACGATAGTTTGTTACAGTGTGCCTCTGTGAACACTGCTGGCATCCATGGGATATTGGTGGGTAGGAGTGTTGTTGTGTTCTGGCAGGATGAGTTTGTCACGGTGTGCCACTGCAAATGCAGCCGGCATCCATGGGGTATAGGAGATAGGAATGTTATATTTGGGTTAGCATTTCTGTGCACCTATTGGGAGTGTAGAGTGGGGGAAGGTTTCAAGAGGAGCAAGGGAAAAGCCAAGTTTTGAGGGCCTTTCTGAATGACAGGTGACTGTCAATATTGCTAATGTGCAGGGATAGGGAGTTCCAGATGATCGGCACATGGACGAAGAAAGAGGATCCACCCAGTTTGGAGGAGTTGTAATGTGGGACCACTAGGAGAGATGCTGAGTGTGATGTGAGAGTCCTTGAGGGGTGGTAGCAGGTGACTTTTTCTTGAAGGAATTCCAGCCCTGTGTTCTGGATGGCTTGGTGGGTGATGCACATGGCTTTAAAGGTAGTTCATCGACCAATATGGAGCCAACAGAGGACTCTTCATAGTTTCCTTAGCTGAAACACTGGTGTGCCTAGGTAAAGGCAGTTTTTCGTAGTCTAAGCAGGAGAGGATGATGGAGATCATGGTAGAGAAATGGTGAGGATAGAAGAGGTAAGGGAAGATATGCCTGACGATGCGTGGGTGGAAAAAACAGGTTCTGGAAACAGATTTCACTTGTTGGGAAAGGGATACATCTGTTTCCAGTGTGCATCCACGGTTTTGGACGTTGTCGATGGGGGCCCTAGCTATTGCGGCCAGGGAATATGTTGGAGGAGGAGCAATGTTCTCCTGCAGACTAGGATTTCAGTTTTCCCTGGATTGAGGATGAGGTGGTTGGTCTTCATCCAGTGGTCAATATCCAAGAGGCATGATGACAGATCTGGAAAGTTGGGGCCTGGCCATTTGGGGATTAAGATGTTGAAGAGCAGGGAAAATAGGGATGCTCCTTGTAGAACCCCTTTTGCTACTGTTCGGGAGGTGGAGTTGAACAGGTGGACAAGCTTGATTTGTGTGCATTACAAGATGAAAGAGGAGATTCAAAAGAGGGCTGTGTCTTTGATTAGCCTGTCTAGGAGGATGGTGTGATCGATGGTATCATAGGCAGCAGAGAGGTCACGAAGGATGATTACAGTGCAGCTGTTCTTTTTAGGTCACCCCAGATGGACATCAGGGAGGATTCTGTTCCTCAGAGTAGTGTGAATCCAGATTTAACAGGATCCACGCGGTTGCTGGCTTCAGTGGAAAGGAAAAGTTGCCTGTATGCTATGCGGTCCATATGATTGGCCATGAAGTGGGTTTTGGAGATTGGCTGGTAGTTCTGGGGATGGATTGGGTCGAGTATGGGTTTTTTGAGGAGGGGTTTGATGTCAGAGGTTTTTATTTCTTCCGGGATAGCTCCCGATGTTAGGGAGTGATTGAGGATTGAGCATGCAATACTGCTGCACAGGTTGAGGCTATGTTACTCACCACCGAGCAGAACAGGCAGGGGTGTTGCTCAGAATACCTGAACTCATGCTTGGGAGCCTCTCAGGAATACCGTAATTCAGCCAATGGTGGGATACTCTCCCAACAGGGATTTTACCCAGAACCAGGCCTCCTCAACTTGAGGAAACTCTTGTTTGCAATACACCCCTCTGCTGTTAAAATGTATTGACAGACAGCGGTGCTGATTACACAAAAGAGCGGGGAACACCCACACCGCCACACCAATGCTATAAAGGAAATACAAACAAATTAACACCAAGACAAAGCAAGGTACTAGCAATAACCTAAAAGTACTATGTATACCTGTTATAGGGATGGCTTGCTCATACAAGGTCTGAGCCTATGGGAAGTAAATATGACACTAGTGTTAACTCTATAATCTTATTACTCATGGTGTTTTCAATTCTGGGTATTAACTAGTGGGAATGACTTACCCCCCAATGAATATGGCAGTACTTGTCAAAAGGTGTAAGAGTCAGTTGGCCTCATTACGACCTAGGCGGTAATCCTCCGTCATTACCGCCATGGCGTAATGAGCGTTTACGCCGTGGGCCGATGGCGTAAAGAGCGCCACATTACGACCCATCGCGCACGAGCATTACGCCATGGCGGTAATGCAATTAACGCCATGGCGGAAAAGGCCCCTACCGGCATCGTAAAGCGAGCAAGGTGCACTTCCGCCACCGTAAGTAGCGGCCACCGTAATTAGCGGCCACCGTATTTTGCGGTGGCCGTAAAAAGCAGGACCGGAAATAGCGTCATCGCGCCGGAACGGGAAACAGCACGTCGGCCATCTTTAAAAACACAATCCATTGCCATCCTACCGAACAACACCAGATCCAACCCTGACACCTGTCCCAACCAATCACACACCCATCCAAGTACCCGAAAAAGCCTAAACTTGTAAAGAAGGCATGTGACCGCCAGCGCCAGGAGAGATTCAGCCGGGAGGAACTCTGCATGCTTGCGGAGACCCTGCAGGACAACGCAGGTGTCGTTTTCTCCCCGGAAATGACCAGGACAGCGATATCGAAGAAGAAGGCCATCTGGGCCCTGGTGGCCGAGTGCGTCAGCGCGGTGGGGACCGTACCCCGCACCCCACAGCAGTGCAGGAAGCGCTGGGATGACCTACGCATACGGGTCAGAGCCGTCATCTCTGCAAACCGCAACCTTGCCCTGGGTACTGGTGGAGGGTCGGAATCCCCACTAAAACTCCAACCGTGGGAGGAGATCTGTGCAACCAAGATTGGCATGGAATCCATTGAAGGCGTCGGAGGGATGGAAAGGGGAGCTCCGACATCAGGCGATGAAGGTAGGTGCCTCAAACAAGACATGCCATAGTCACTGCAGTCCATTCATGTGTAGCACAAGGTTGCCCTACAGTGTAAATGCAACACATTTCAACACTGCCCATAGCCACATGCGAGCACCACCCTGTATACACTGCTGGCACCCGCATACCTGCATCCACATTCCACACTAAAAGGAGACAACCTGCATGGCCCTGCCTGAAATCTGCCTCATCGACTGACCAGATTAATGTCAATCATTGTCATTCCAAAGTCCGCAGACCCATCAATAACGCCCTCCCTCCTTTGCTCCACCACAGGCACAGATTCACACCCCGAGGACCAGGACACCCCTGAGACGAAGAGAGCCAAGAAGGCCATCAATACCGTCCCCGCACCCTCAACCTCAGCTGCAGTGAGGCAGACCCCACAACAAGCAGGGCCCACTGCGAGCATACCGGACGTCCCACCGGCAAGCACCCCTGTAGGCAGCAGGCCAGCAGCAGCTGCTCCACCTCTACCGACATTGCCTGCCACAGAAGGCACCGGGTCAGCGGCCAGCAGCAACATCGGTGAGACAGCTGCAATAGCTGCATGTTCAGACTCAGACATGGAGCACGAGGTCAGAAGCCCCACTGACCTACTACATTCCCCCTGTTATTCAGACGCCAGCCCCCATGAGGATCACACACAGGGGCACACAGAGGTAGAGGAGTGGCCTTCCACCCCATGCCCAGTCCTCACTCCACAGGAGGGGAGCAGCCCCTCCATCACACCACCAGCACTGGCCATGGGCCAGCAGGGGCAGCAGTCCCTCGAGGACATCACAGAACGGCAGCAACCACTGTCCACGATGCTGACTGAGCATGCCGCGGAATGTGTGGGGGCGAGGGCAACCATTGAACAGGCCACGGAGACCCTAAGGGCCGAAGTAGCACAGAGCACTGCCACCCTGAGGGATGCCATGCAGGCCATGTCCAGGGACATCTGTGCTGAACTTGCCGGCTTGCGTCGTGCGCTCACTGAGCTCACCCACACCCTACAGGACGTGCATGCACGGGGGCAGGCAGGGACATCCTCCACTGCCAGTTCTGCACAGAGCAGCCCCGTGCGACGTTCCAGACGTAACCTGCGCTCCACAGCCAGGGGTGCCCCGGGGGCCGGGAGAGGGGGCTTGTAACAGCCTGTGGCCACTGTCACAGGCATCTGTTGACACCTACATGGGGTGTGTTGGGGTGTGCAGGGGGGAGGTGGGAGGGGGTATGTTGGGGTGTGCAGGGGGGAGGTGGGAGGGGGTGTGTTGGGGTGTGCAGTGGGGAGGTGGGAGGGGGTGTGTCACGACGTTTCATAGTTTGAATACACTTTTTTCTTCCCGAAAAAGAAATGTGTGGACATTTTCATTGCGTATGTGTGCTTTATTGGTGTACAGTCCACAGTGTGCATGTCCCAGAGCCACACAGTGCCCCAAGTGCAGTCACCATGTGATACACACCAGCCGTGTGTGCTAGAAGCAGTGGTCGATGATACTTTGGCGCATTGCACGCCCCTCCTGTGCATCGCCTCCTCCATGGGGTGCCGCCCCATCTGCACCCTCCTCATCCTCATCGTCAGGTGGTTGCAGTTCTGCGTCAGGGGGCAGGGGCACATTCCGTCTGATGCACATATTGTGTAGCATGACACATGCCATGACGATCTTTGCCACCTTCTCATGGCCATACAGGAGTGCCCCACCAGACCTGCTGAGGCTTCGAAACCGTGCCTTCAATAGGCCGAATGTCTGCTCTATGACCACACGAGTACGTGTATGTGCACGGTTGAAGCCCTCCTCGTGCTGGTTCTGCGGGTTCCGGACTGGTGTAAGGAGCCAACTCTTCAGGGGATAGCCTGCATCACCTGTATGTAGGCGAGAATGTATGTGTCAGTCATGTTGTCTGATCAAGAACATGATGTTCCACCATGGCTTGCATCCAACTGTTACTTTGGCTCACTTCTACATGCACTAATTGATTCACACAATGCAACCAGTATATGCTCATGGCTCCCATGGCCTGTTTTGCATGCCATCACCCAATGTATGCAGAGGGGTTGTGTGCATTGTGAGTGCCCATCCTCTGTCTCCGTTCTCTGTGTTACTCACAGCCAGGTGGCGTATGCATCACCCCCCCCCTTTCAGCCAGGTGGAGTATGCATCACCCCCCCCCCCTTTCAGCCAGGTGGAGTATGCATCATCCCCCCCCCCCTTTCAGCCAGGTGGAGTATGCATCACCCCCCCCCCCTTTCAGCCAGGTGGAGTATGCATCATCCTCCCTCCCCTTTCAGCCAGGTGGAGTATGCATCATCCTCCCCCCCCTTTCAGCCAGGTGGAGTATGCATCATCCCCCCCCCCTTTCAGCCAGGTGGAGTATGCATCATCCCCCCCCCCCTTTCAGCCAGGTGGAGTATGCATCATCCCCCCCCCCTTTCAGCCAGGTGGAGTATGCATCATCCCCCCCCCTTTCAGCCAGGTGGAGTATGCATCATCCCCCCCTTTCAGCCAGGTGGAGTATGCATCATCCCCCCCCCTTTCAGCCAGGAGGAGTATGCATCATCCCCCCCCTTTCAGCCAGGTGGAGTATGCATCGGTACGTCATTCACCTGCCCACTTCCATGACATTGGACTCACCGAGTAGCCAGGATCTTGGCCCTGCATGTCGCTCCATGTAGCGTGGTATTGTGGAGTTCCTCAGGACCATAGAATCATGGGTTGATCCGGGGAATCGGGCACAACAATGTGTGATGATCTTGTTGGAGTCACACACCATTTGCACGTTGATTGAGTGGAACTGTTTCCGGTTGCGGTACGGTACCTCCATGGCACGTGGAACCACCAATTCCACATGGGTGCAGTCGATGGCACCAATGCAACCGGAATGCCGGCTAGTGCATGGAAACCCACTTTGGTGTTTGCAATCTCCTGGCCAGTCAGTGGTAATGAGATGTGGTTATCTGTGTGCTTGAGGAGGGCATCGAGCACTTGGATGAGTGTTCGTGAGAATAATGGTTGTGAAATGCCATGCAGGTGCCCCACTGTGTGCTGGTAGGTGCCTGTGGCCAGGAAGTGGAGTACAGACACTACCTTCAGTAGGGGGGGGATGGCGGTTGAAGTTTCTATCATGCTGACGATGTCGTTGTGTGTCATGTCTACGATGGCGGTGATGGTGTCCCGGTCCAAACGGTACAGGGTGTGGATCTGCTCAGCAGTGAGGTTGAATGGATTGGCTCTGATGCGTGGGATTGGGGGCTGCCTGCGTGGTGGCACTGGCTGTGCTGGTGGGGCTTGCTGGGCCTGCCTTGCCCTCCTTCTCCTCCTGCGTCTCCTCTGTGCTGCCTGTTGTTGTTGTTGCTGTTGTAGCACATGCATTGCTATCAGGTCCTCCAGCCCCAACATTGCTAGTCGTATTGGTATCATTGTGGAGTGTGACTGGGTGTGGGAAGGGGTGGGGTGTGCTCTTTTTGTACTTCCTGAGTCTGTATTGCCTTCACCTGTGCTGTTTCTGTGCACCTGTGGCAGCTGCATTCACTTAACATGGCCCTTTACGGTTGGTTCACGATGGCGTTATTAGCACCATGGCGGTAAGGTACTTAACGGGCTGGGTGATGGCGTTAGGTGCATGTCCGCTTGGGTCGGCATTTGCGTACCTTTCCACCATGGCGCTAAGTACGGTGTGGGCGGTCGCGTGCGTGCACCCTTAGCGCAGTTAGCGGCAGCGTTAACTACGATGCCGCTAATGGCATCGTAGTTAACGGTCACGGGTCATGATCGGACCTGGCGGAAAACGATGCCGGTAACCATTTACCACCATCGTTTTTCACTTAGCGCCAGGGTCGTAATGAGGCCCAGTAACCAACGACAAGAGAAAACAACAAACAGGTATATTAGCACAGGATATCTCCCAGGGCGGAACGTGGGTCGCAACTAGATATGGGGTGGTGCATCAGTCAGCAAAGCGTTCAGGGATGCACTAGGTTTGTTTCCCAACCTTCCAGGGGCAGTAGGGTCTTTACAAGAAAAGAGAGGGCTCCGTTTTTTTTATGGATTTCAGAGGGATTCAGAGGAAGTAGTCAGGTTACAACAATAACAGAGCAGTGTAACTCATTTGGCTTACCAGGTGTGAGTGTCTTGATGCATGCAGATTAGGTCCAGAAAAGCAACGCGGCTCGAAAGGTGTAACGGAATACACGGTAGCCAGAACGGGATTCTAGTAGAGCTGCGCTTGGAAAAAACACGCAGAGTGTTACGCATCTTCTTGCAGCAGGTGTCCCACCGGGTGAAGTGGGTATGAAACATGGACTGCACAGGAGGAGATGAAACACCAGTTCAAAGGCACAGAACGTTAAGTGTTAGGAGTTTGATTCAGCCTTCCGGGTTGGCAACATCAAATTCAGGGTAATGCGATGGAAGTTGCAAAAGTAGGTAGGTTTGGCAGAGGTGTTGATTACAGAGCGGGGAACACCCACACTGCCACACCAATGCTGTAAAGGAAATACCTACAAATTAACACCAAGACAAAGCAAGGTACTAGCAATAACCTAAACGTACTATGTATACCTGTTATAGTGATGGCTGGTTCGTGTAAGGTCTGAGCCTATGGGAAGCAAATATGACACTAGTTTTAACTCTATAATCTTATTACTGATGGTGTTTTCAATTCTGGGTATTGACTAGTGGGAATGACTTACCCCCAATGAATATGGCAGTACTTGTCAGAAGGTGTAAGAATCAATAACCAACGACAGGAGAAAATAACAAACAGGTATATTAGTAGCGGATGTCTCCCCAGGCGGAACGAGGGTGGGGACTAGATACAGGCTGGTGCATCAGTCAGCAAAGCGTTCAGGGATTTTCTAGCTTTGTTTCCCAACCTTCTAGTGGCAGTAGGATCTTTACAAGAAAAGAGAGGGCTCAGTTGTTTATGGATGTCAAAGGGATTCAGAGGAACTAGTCAGGTTACAACAATAACAGAGCAGTGTAACTCATTTGGCTTACCAGGTGTGAGTGTCTTGATGCGTGCAGATTAGGTCCCGAAAAGCAAAGCGGCTCCAAAGGTGTAATGGAATACACTGTAGTCTGAACAGGATTCTAGTAGAGCTCTGTTTGTAAAAACGCACAGTGTCACACGTCTTCTTGTAGCAGGCATCCCACCGGGTGAAGCGGGTATGAAACATGTACCGCACAGGAGGAGATGAAACACCAGTTCAAAGGCACAGAACGTTAAGAGTTAGGAGTTTGATTCAGCGTTCCGGGTCAGCAACATCAAATTCAGGGTAATCTGATGGAAGAGGCAAAAGCAGGTTGGTTTGGCAGTCCAGGTTCAGAAGTATCCAGGTAAAGAACAAGAAAGTAGACTCACAGTCAAGAGTAACGCTAATTAGAAGCGTTGCCATAAAAGTGTAGAGTTCTTTTATGACTGAGGCAAGGGGCGGAGTCTGTAGGCCCGCATCGCGGTCAGCTCACGGGTCACGTGACATGACCAACACTCCTGTGCATTGGACGTAAGTACCTGCAGACGTCTCCTAGGCAACCTCCAATGTTGCCAAAAGGGAGAAGCCAGATGCCTAGAATGGAATATATGATCCCTAATGTAAGAGGGCTGTAAGAGGTGAAGAGCAGAGCGAACTCTCAATGTAAAAGGCTAGGATGTTTTTGAGGAGAGTGGGCAGGCAGGGGTCCTCAGGGGAGGCCTTATGGGTGGCTTTGTGCTAGGAGCGACAGGAACTCCTGCTGTGATATTGGAGAAAAAGAGGAGAAGGTTTGTGTTGAAGGGGGGTTTCGACAGGAAGTGGGTGGTTGTGGGAAACAATTTAGAGATGATAGGGGAGTGTCTGTCAATAGCAACATTGTGTTAGTGTTCTGATGAGGTGTCCCATAGGGATAGAGAGATGGGTGGTGGAGGTAAGAGCAGGTCAGGGAGTTCAATTCAGAAATGATTCTATGCAGTTCCTTGCTTGGTTTGCCAGCGTTTAAGATTCTGTTCCCATAGAGTGCTTTGTTTTTTTTCTGATTTCCAGTCTGTATGCTCTGGTTAGTCTTGCTAGGGCATTTTTGTTCTGGGCAGTAAGGGTGGTTCTCCAGGTCCATTCCAGATGGTGCTTGAGGGTTTTTAGTGAATTGAGTTTGGCGGTGTACCATCTGTGTGTGGTTTCTGATCTCTGAGAGGTCTGTTTTGTTGGGGTGCAGGTTATAAGGGTGTTTGAGAGCCAGTGGTTGAAGACTTTGACAGGGTGGCCCTTCCTGGAGGAATAGTGTTGGTAGTGAGGTGAGGAGTGAGTTGGATAGATCTGGGGTGATAACAATGTTATTCCATAGTGTGTTCCTGTCCAGATGCTGACCCCACCACTGTCGATGCTGGCCCCACCACTGTCACATTAATATGCATGTGGCATGCCGCTCCCATACCCAAATACACACCCGATACACAGATTAACTGCACGTGTCACACAGCTCGCAAAACACAACACACCCTTAGACCCAACAGCAGACACCATGGTAAACATGTGAACACCTGAGGGATGGAAATACCCCCCCAGTACTTGCATGCACCCTGTCTGCCACAACAACAAGCAAGCAACGATCCACATGGCACTACCTGCACAAAGACCAATGCATGCATGATGCAAGTACTACCATCACTGATACCCTGCCTCTCTCTGTCCCCCACAGGAACGGATGCAGACAGCGATGAACACGATGCAGGTTTACAGGCCAGGACACCTGCCAATAGGCCCAGGGGGCAGGATGATGGCATGAGGCCATCCACGTCGAGGGGAACAAGGATGGTCCAATTGCCACACAAGTCACTCACCAGTGCGCAACCAGCTCCGCAACCACCAACACAGGACCAGCAGACACCTGCCCCTGCACCCTGGAGACACAATCCACAGAGGGTGAGGTCACATCTGTGGAAACTGAGCATGACGGCTCACAGTCGGCAGCCACAAGCTCGGTTGGGGAGACAGCTGCATCCGCACCTCATAGTGGTGATGAGGAAGAGGGGCATGATGATTACACACAAGTAGGAGGCATCTTGTCTGAGGATGTGGGACCAACCTCAAGCCCCCAGGACCCCCCACAGGGCACCCCTCATCATGATTCTGAAGGACAGGCCAGACACGGAGAGTGGTCTCCAATAGAGGACAGCCTCGTATTGGCTTTATCCACACCAGCAAACCAGGAACCCCCACCATCGCCGCAAAACGGGGTGTCGAAGGACGTCTGTCAAGGAAGGAGAGCCGGCAAGAGGAGATGCACAGTTTAGTCAAACAATATGTTGCAGATGGTGAGGCAACACGCTGTGCAATGTGTGAGAATACTGCGGCCGTCATCAAGGCCATCAACAGGAACTCTAAGCAGGTCCCTGATGGATTTGCAGCTGTGGCCCAGATCCTCACGAGAATAGCCAACACCATGGAGCATCGGCATACAGCGGCATCCGAGCCACAACCATCGACATCAACATCTACCATGCCTGCCAGTTCTGCTCAGACCAGCCCTGTGTGCAGGTCCCTGCGCAGGATGCAGCGCTCTGAGATGCAAACCCTCCTCAAACGGGGGGTCCGCAATAGCAGGGGCACTCTGCACATGTTGACTGACAGTGCATCCGGACGCCTGTTGTGCAATTGATGATTTGGGGTGTTGGGGGGAGGGGTGTGTGGGGGTGTTGGGGGGGAGGTGGGAGGAGGGAGGGGTGGTTGGGGGTGTTGGGAGGAGGTGGGAGGGGGGAGGGGTGTGCGGGGGTGTTGGGGGGAGGTGTGTGTGGGGGTGTTGGGGGGAGGGGGAGGGTTGTGTGGGGGTGTTGGGGGGAGGTGGGACATGGTGAGGGGTGTGTGGGGGTGTTGGGGAAGGTGGGAGGGGCAGGGGTGTGTGGGGGTGTTGGGGGGAGGCAGGAGGGGGAGGGGTGTGTGGGGGTGTTGGGAGGAGGTGTGTGTGGGGGTTTTGGGGGGAGGGGGGAAAGTTGTGTGGGGGTGTTGGGGGGAGGTGGGAGGTGGGGAGGGATGTGTGGGGGTGTTGGGGGAGGTGGGAGGGGGAGAGGTCAGTAGGGGTGTTGGAGGGAGGTGGGATGGGGAGGGGTGTGTGGGGGTGGAGGGTTCATTCACATTGTAAATACCATCTGTACAATACACCTGTTGTGTAGCAAAACAACACATGACCGGGCATTGATTCTTCAGTGTGTGTCAATTTATTGCATGACAGTGAACAGTGCCCATATACCCCCACACCCAGTGCCCAGAGTCCCACATACATAGCACCCTCAGCATCCCAGTGCATCAGAAAGAATGTTCTATAACTGATTGGTGCACAGCACCTCCCTCAAGTGTGTTGCGACCTGGCCGATGTCCAACATCTACTCCTTCCTCATCTTCAACTTCACCTGGTGGTGGCTGGTCCATCTCAGGTGGCAGAGGTACTCCGGATGCACATTTTGTGCAGCTTGGCACATACCATGATGATCTTGCCCACCTTCTCAGGCCCTTAAATGAGGGTGCCACCCAACCTGCTGTGGCAGCGAAACCGTGCCTCACCAGGCCAAATGTCTGCTCTATGATCACACAAGGGTGTATATGGGCACGATTGAAGTCCTCTTTGTGCCTTCTCTGCGGATTCCTGACAGGGGTGAGGAGCCGTGTCTTTGGGGGATAGCCAGCATCACCTGCATGGGAGCACAAAAAGGTATGTGTAAGGGTTTTTCTCAATTTCCATTTGTTCTCGGCCTGTACATCGTTCATACTCACATGGCAGCTATCGACTTCACATCTGCACAACTTTCTGCCCTGTACACTACTTGGCAATCCATGGTGCTGGTCTTGGGTGATGTTGTCATGATGCCCGCTCCCGGGGAGCCGGTTCAAGCCCTGCGTCCCCGAAAGCAGACATCCAGTCACTAAGAAAGGACCCAGCAACCCCATATAGGGGCCCTTTGGACAGTGTCCTGGTGCCTATGGTGCCAGGCTCATAAAAGACATCAGTCCTGCCGCCATAGGCGCCAGGCTCATTATGGAAGTGCTTGGGTGCACTTACCTGATGCAGACCATGCTGCAGGATCCGGGCCTCCTTGAGGCCTGAAAGGAACTACTTTACCTGTGGGACTAATTTACCATCTGGGCGTGGTCGGGGAAGGATACATACCTGATTGGAGGAAGGATACATACCTGGAACTTCTTCCAAGGCTATTTAAACCCCACCCGAACAGTCACACGTGCTTTGCGTTGTTCTGCATCTAGCGGCTGGACGCTCACCGTGTCTGCTCCTCCATCCTGACTTCTGCCACGCCTGCCAGCATCCTGGATCACCTGCAAAGGAAGAGAAGAAGAGAACAGAAGAAGGAAAAGTCCTTACCTGCTAAATCTGCATCCTGGAGACATCTCGCCGACAATCCTGAAAAGGAAGACTTTTATTTAAAAGCTCATCTTGTTGATCGCTGCAGCGCCCCATTCCACTCACCTTTACAGGGCACCTCCATGTTCAGCAGCGATCATCCGGATTCGCAGTCACGCCCCAGCGCCTAGGGAGAAAAAGACCAGAACAAAAGGTGAGAGAGAGAAGGGAATAAGGAAAGCTAAATCTCCATGTTAAGACTTACCTGTTGATTCATTCCCTCTTCATTTCGGGTCCGCGCTGCATCCTGGCATTTCCGGACCCCGGCCCCTAAGGGGAAAAAGAGACATCAGCGTTAATGAGCGAATGAAAAGACATTACCAAAAAACACTCATTAAAGACTTACCTGATTTCTACAAGGATTTCACCTCTCATCTCGGGTCGGTGCCTGTTCTCCGGCATTCCGTACCCCGGCCCCTATGGGGAAAAAGACACTAGCATTAGTACATTAATGCATGGACACAAGGGGAACCTCTTATCAAAAAACTTACCTGGAAGCCAAGCAAGTTTGGTTCTCACCAATCCGAAAATCCAGTGAAGTAACTGGATACCAACGCGCACCTGCATCAGAAGCAGTATGGAGAGCTCGTCCTTCCAGACCCTAAGAAGGATACTTCTGCGAGCCAGACAAGCCAGATTTGGGAGCCCGGTCCAGTCCGTCTTCCGAACCCTGCGCATCACCTTAGAAGAGGTCACAGCAGCGCGAACCAGGCCAGCGCCTCTGTGGGAGTCAGGTGAGCGTTACAGATGTACACGATTTAGGGGCTTTGACATTGGAATCACAGCCACCCAGATGAAGTGACTAGGTCCATGATGTACACACATGTGAGGGTTGTGTAGCAGGGGATGAGACCAAATGCATGTTGGGCAATTGTTGATGCATTAGGCTGATGGACTACATGATACTGCTTGTTTAGACAGTGATGCATATGGATTATTGTAGACGCCATGCAGGTGTCCCTCGACATCTTCACAATAGTCACAATGGCACAATGTGATTGTTGGTAGTGTCTGCCAGTGTAGGGAAGAGTACCTTAGATGAAGCAGGGTGTCGACTTGCATGCTGGTACTCATGTGCTGTGGGAGATTTCCGCAGCCATCGCACCCATGTAGGTGTTGCTCACTACTTGATGGGTTCAATTTGAGGCATCCTTGTTGCATGTGTTCTCCCATTTGAATTCATCTGCACATGATGCCATGGTGTTATGCAGTGTTACTGTCGGGGAGGGACAGTGAAAGCGGAATTGCCTGAGGTGGAATTCATACTGCGCACTCATGGATGATTGACCTGTGAGGTGCTTCGATGCGGTCATGTGTAATCAGCTTTGTGAACATGTGATGGTGTATTGTGGTGCTGAGGGTATGGTCAGGTGATGTCCAGTGGACATGTTCAAGGGTGTGCGCTGATTGTGAGTCTGACATTTACACATTGGTGTGAAGCCAGCAGAGTGTGTCGACCTCCATTGTCTGTGTCATGCATCTTATTTGGTTGATTATGGGTACGGTTTAGGCAGCATGGACAGTGTTCAGACACCCCATTGAGGACACTCCCATGGCCGAGGGAGCAGACTGCTTACATATGCATGTACACCCCCTCAAACACTCTCCCATGGCCCAGAGAGCAGACTGCTTGCGTATACATGTACACCCCCCAAACACTCTCCCACGGCCCAGTGAGCAGACTGCTTGCATGTACACCCCCCAAACACTCTCCCATGGCACAGTGAGCAGACTGCTTGCGCATGCATGTACACCCCCCCAAACACTCTCCCATGGCCCACAGAGCAGACTCACCCAGCCACGTTGTACGGCATCTCCTTCCATATAGCGGGTAGCAAGGAGTTCCGCAGCACCATTGCATCATGTGTGGAACCTGGGTATCTGGCACATCAATGTGTTATCATCTTGCTGGCATCCCACACCATCTGCGCATTGATGGAGTGGAATAGCTTCCGATTGCGGTGCACCACCTAAACGGCATGTGGGGCTACCAACTCTACGTGGCTGCAGTCGAGGGCACCAATGACATTGGGCATGCGTGCTAGTTCACGGAATGCTATTTTGGTGTCATTCGCCTCCTGTTGTGTCAGTTGTAGGGATATGTAGGCCCTTGCATGATTTAGGAGTGCATCCATCACTTGGTTTTGCACACCGGAGAAAAATGGTTGCAAGATGCCATGCAGTTGGCCCACTGTGTGCTGGTAGGTACCTATGGTCAGGAAGTGGAGCACAGATGCCACCTTCAGCAGAGGGGGGATGGCGGTGCAGATATTGATCAGGCTGACCAAGTCTTCATGTATTAGCTCCACTATGGTGGTGATGGTGTCCCTGTCCAGGTGTTACAGGGTGTGGATCTGTGCTGGGGTTAAGTTGAATGGATTGGCCCTTATACATGGGATTGGAGGCTGCCTGCGGGGAACCACTGCCTGCACTGGTGGGATTTTCTGGGCCAGTCTTGCCCTCCTTCTCCTCCTGCGTCTCTTCTGTGTTGCCTGTTGTACTGCCAGGTCAGTATGGCGACTGCAAGTGGTATCATTTTGGTCTTGGAAGGGGTTTGGTGTGTGGCTCCATTGCCTCCACCTGTGCTGATTGTGTGCACCTTTGGCAGTTGGGAACACAGCAGTTTCCTATTAATGGGTGATCTGCAATGCAGGTATTGCCAGCATCATGGTGGCCCTTCTTACCGGCATCTGGATGTGCGACTCGTAATGTCCTCTTCCTTGTGGCATGCCGGTATTACAGGTACAGTGGTGCAAGGCCACAGCGGGTCCCTGTCAATGCCGGTAGGACCGGCATTGCAGGTCGTAATGCGCCAGTCCCGTAAATGATGAGGGTCATGCCTTACCGGTATCGTTATTACCGGACTGCCAACCTTGTAATGAGGCCCTATGTCTCTATTCCTTTCACTTTCCGGTGTGCCTGTCATGATTAGCGTGTGTGTGTGTTTATGTGTACATGCCACTGCACTTCTCTGTGCCAGTGTTTGAGTGTGTTTGTGGGTGCAAGTGTGTATGTAACTAAGTATAACTGACTATTTAGTAACTGAATCTATTACAATTTCTTTAATCATTGACATGTGAGTCTGCCTGTTAAAATAACTTTTTATAGCATGCGTGTGTATGTGTGTGTGCGTGTGTATGAGAGGCGTTGCATGCAGTGTAACTTTTCCTATATGCACATGTCTGTCCTTGTGTTCTCTGTATGTGAGGAAGTCTGACAATGGGTATGGCTGATAATGTCCAACTCTCGCTATATGCCTGTCACTGTGTGTGAATGCCATTAGGAGCTCCTCACGTGTAGATGGCTGTGTGTGTGCAACTGAGTGTATGCCTCTGTGAGATTTCGCCTTAAGCAACGATGTGAAACCCAATCTATTAAATACTAACAAGTACTATTAACTTTTTATATGGAATGGTGTCCACTCTGGTGGGGTTCAATGTTACATATGCTAGGAGATACATCTCTTTGCTTATCATTCTGGTCCCAATCAAACCGACAATAAAACACAGCATGATGTTGATTCTTTGCTGAACAAGACTACCAATAGAAACCTCAAACATATGTTTCTTGCATTTTGGATATCACCAGGGACGTGTGGGAAAAGGTGCAGCATCTCACTAAGCAGAGATAGTATTATCTGTACGCAATAGCTCTACATGACATCCTGGTGTGATTTAATGTTACGAACACTTGAACTTTAAATTTGAAGGGTTTGCCTGAATGAATATTCAGTTCACATTAGGACTCATTTTCAACTGAACATCAAAGTGTGGGTTTTGGTATGTCTTTTAATGTGCTTATTTGTTTGAATGTGGGCATTTGTGTGTGATTCTCTGTTTATGTATGTCTCTGCATTTCTTTTTGGATGTCTATGTCTGTGTCTGTCACTGTTCATAACTGTATAGTTACTACTGTGTGTGTTTCTTCACAGTGTGATACAACAAACACATCTGCAGCCCTCTGACTAGAAAAATGTGTAGACTAATGGTCAGTACATACATTTTATGTCATTGTTTCAATGTTTAAGAAATCTAAAAGATTCAGTCCCATTTACTACGATGATAAAACATTGAACACACTTACCTCACTCTCTCTGTGCACACACACCCAACCTACCACCACGCTCTCTAACCCAACAACCCACCCTACTCACACTCTGCCTACACCCACCCATCCTACCCCCACTGTCTCTAACCCCACCCTCCCTACACCTTCTCTCTCTTCCCACTGCCCACATACCCTACCCCTGCTCTCTCTACCCCCACGGACCCACCTTACCCCTTGTCTCTCTACCCCCTACCCACCCTATTCACACTCTCTCTACCCCACCTTCCCAACCAACCACCACACTCTCTACACGACCCACCCTACCCCACCTTTCTATATCCCCAACCAGCCTACCTGCAGTGTCTCAACCCCACCCAACCAACCCCCACACTCTCTACACCACCCACAAACCCTTCCCCTTGCTCTCTCTATCCCCACCTACCCACCCTAGCACCACTCTCTCTACCCCCACCCACCTACCCTTCTCCCACTCGTTAGACCTCACCCACTCTTCCCTCACTCTCTCTATCCCCACCCAACCTACCACCACACTCTATATCACCACCCAAGCAACCTAGCCCTATTGGCTCTACCCCTACCCACCTACCCACCCTACCCCCACTCGTTCAATACACTGTACCCAACACTCTCTACCCCTAGACATCCCTTCTTTCCCCCACTCTCTCCAACTCCACTCACCATACCCCTGCTTTCCCTACCCCACCCACCCTACCCCACCCTCTCTACAACTCCCATTCTTTTACTGCCACCAACCATACCCATATTCCTGTACCCCCACCCACCCAACCCCCACTTTCTCTACCCCCACCAATCTAACCCCTACTCTCTACCCCACCCACCCTACCCCCGGCCATCCACCCTAGCCCCACTCCCTCGACCCCCACTCAACCACCCTATACCCACTACTGCTACCCCCACTACCTCTACCACCACTCATACACCTTACCCCCACTGCCTCTACCATCAGTACCCCCACTCACTCTACCCCACTCCCTCTACCCCACCCACCCTATTTACTCTAATATACCCCCACTCCATCTACCCCACCCACCCACTCTACCCCACTTTTTTAACCCCATGCACCCTAACCTGACTCATTCTACCCTCACTCACTCACCCAACCCTCACCCGCTCTACAGCACCTCCTCACCTGACCCCCTTTTGCTCTACCTCCAACCACCCCACACCCCTCTCTCTACTCCCATCCACCTGCCCTACCCCCTCTCTATTCTCACCTACACCCTATATCTAGCACCACCCATCCTGCCACCTCTTTCCCTACTCAACCATACTCCTTACTCTTTCCCATTCTCATTTGCACCCCTTATCGCATTCCCCTTTGAAACAATCTCCTCTTTGCACCCCGGCTGACTATAACAGTAAAATGCAAAGAACAAAATTATTGACATTTCCATTGCATGTTTTCATTTGTTATGTGCAAGGAGTGCAAGAAATGGGACAGAGGACCACCTCAGTAGCACACAGTGGCAAATGCTTTCTGTCATTACGCACATTTGTATCAGAATTAAAATATTACAGTGTGGACATCTAGCTATTACTGCTATTAATGGTTTTTGTCATTAGATTAAGTAATAATCTGGCATTGATGACAACACGTCCATCGATCGATGATGCAAAATTAACATAGCCACATGAGCCACATGAAAACGTTGCATCCTCTCTTGTATCATGTGATGTGTAATGTCATCAGTGTTCTCATACAAGATGTAATTAGTGATGTCATCAGTTATGTGATCTGTGATGTCATCATTATGGGCATAGGCTGTGCAACAGGGGTGCAAAAGTTACAGTGGCTTTAGCTGAATTTCAGGGGTGTTGTTGCTTTTCGTTCTCACTAAAAAAAAATCCTTGAATTTCAAGGGTTTTGTTACAATGTATTGGTCACGTTAACCTCCCCACAACTAAAGTGATTTCCTTGAATTTCAAGGGTTTTGTTATTGCATACATAATTCACATTAATAATACAGACAGTTCAGCTAATCAGAACACTGATTATGTCTAGAAGTTAAAATATAAAGCAACTGGAGAACTTCATACCTCAAAATAAACCTGTTGTTACAAAAAAATAGTTTGCATATGTACTTAACTTGTTAAAGTATTTACATGTATATGTACTATTCATGAATAGTTATTAAACTCTTACCGTAACTGTCAATATATTTTAAAATAAATATTTACTAGACTACTGCCCATATATATGTAGATATAGTTACATTTGTTTTAAACTATTTTTGTAGCCATGTGTACTAAGGGAACATGTGTGGCTACGCACAGCAATGACTGGAGGGGCAGGGGTAACCCGCGTGTGCGAAATGGGCCAATAGAACATCTGCATACTTTGACGCAGCTACGCATCCTTGTGCCTATTATGCCACCAAATGGTTTCACGCTCTGCGGTTCTGAGCCTACATGTTACACGTGCCAACAAACAAACCAATCACACTTTGCAAATTATGGACACGAGTACGCCCATGCCATTTTACAAAACCCGCGCATATGAATAAGCCAATGAGACGTAGAACTCCTGTGACGCGGTTATGCCTCTTCTTGCAAAATGCATCAGCCAATCATAATACGCGCTGCGACTTTGCTTATACACCTGACTTGTGCACGTGTCAATGAACCATCAAATCAAATGTTGCGCTACATCGACATGGCTACGCCCATGCAATTCCACAACATCCGTGCATGCAAGACTGTCCAATCAGTTGGCATGGCATGGTAGTTTGTAGCTGCGAATAATCACCACCCCCACAGAAACATAACTTTGCATTAATCATTGCTTTTTGTACTTGCTAGTTTCTGTGTAACTGCAAACACTGTTGGCACTTTACCCCATAATATCCTCATCCTTTTTAAACAGTGTTTCCAAAATCCAGTTTTACTTTGTCTTGTGATTGGTTTAGTTTTCCTATTTTTTGTTTTATTTTTTTGCTTTCTTTTTTTGTTTAAACTTTTTCATTTTTGCAACATTGGCCCTCATTACGACCCTGGCGGAAATCGAAAAACGATGGCGGAAATGCAATACCGCCATCGAATAGCGCTCGGTGCGATTATGACCCGTCACCGTAAAGTACGATGCCATTAGCGACACCGTAGTGAACGCCAACGCTAACTGCACCAAGTACGCGCGCGCGCGCCATGCCAAACCGTAATTAGCACCATGGCGCAAGGGTACGCGAATTCCGACCCTAGCGGACATGTACTTAACGCCATCAGGCACGGCGGAAAGTACCATTCCGCCATGGTGAGAAGTACGGCATCGCGAATCAACCGTAAACGGCCCCACTGAGTGCCTGTACACCGCTCCCTGGCCACATAGTACAACTCCCCGTAGGTGCAACGAAGTCACAATGCAACCAGTGAAATGTACAAGTCACCCATGCATGCCAACGAACAAAAGAATCACAAGAGGGGCCAATGGGAGCTGCAGGGCACAGATGGCACGAATACAGAAGCTATACCAATGGACATGACCTCAGTCTCCCACCAAGAAACGCACGCAAACACAGGCACCTGTGACCAGCAATATTCCGATAATCACATCATTCCACCAATCCACCTGGCTGACCGGCATCTGTTACACAAAACCTAATCCCCCGCCCCTGAGCATGACATCATTCAAACAGTCATATTGGCAGCCCTCACCCCTGACCTCACTGGGCTTCGTAGGCAAACGCGCCCAGCACAGTACCACGCAACTATACTCCGAAGCTGGAACCCAATGCAGATCTCCTCACAATACATCGCTCCCCAAATAGGAATATGCCACATCACTTGCAAAGAAGAACGCCACACGGCCCAAATCAGAATAGAAATTAAATGCACAACAAATTCACCAAGCCCATACAGCCATTAGGCCATGAACTCCAAAACACATTTCACCATTGTGGGCTGCATCCGCAATAAATGACCAGCTACTTCTTGTGTGACGCCCTGTTCCTTCATGGTACACAGAGGCTACATTCTCGTACGAAAAGGCAACATGGAAGCGCCTAGAACCGCAGGGCCGTCCCAATAGGGAGGCACTAGTCCAGCTGAAAGGCCGAAATGTTGCTCCGAGCCACTAGTACTGCGTAAGGGCATGTGGCCCATTGGCGATCGTCCCATAAGATCGTAATGCTGCTCCACTGATTAACACGAAGCAGCAGGTGTCGGGAGTAAAACCCATCTGCAGGAGTGGCATACAGATGGCAGTGGCAAAAGGGGAGGAGATACCTGTCAACCAAAAGAAAAGAAAAAGAATAGAATGGCCATCAGAACTACATTCGAACAACTCACTTCAATGACCACACTAGATCCACAGCCATATGCATGCTAGCCCACTCCAAAGGATCATCACCACCCCAAAACCACTTGCAACTCATAACTATCCATATCGAGGTGAAAACACCATCACAAACGAGTGTACCTGTGCATGCGTCTGTGAAAACAGAATCCATCAGATGGGATTGGTAACGTGCATGGACACAAGTGTCTGAAGGCGCGTCGAGACAGGGAGGGCTCAACAAGGCCAGATAGACGATGGTCCCACTATGGCAGCCCTGCATCACATAGCGCAGGGGAGGCGGACAGATTCCAAGAAGCCCTGTACATGGCAAACACCGTATCAAATCATCTGTCCATGCATCCATTCATCATTCCCTCATCCCGTAATGAGAACGCCTGTTTCCATACTCACATAACATGTGAGAATTCCATTGAGTCTGTGCGTTATGCAGCCTGCAAAATCCACTGTGCCCCAGCCCGTAATTCCAGTGCTGTGAAGTAACATGTATTTGGGAACGTCCGGCCTCATCATCCACTTCGCTATTGCGCATCCCAAACTATTCATATCAATCATTGCATCCTCGCCATGGCCCCTGTCCCAAGGACACTGAACAATAGAACGTTATATTTGCAGTCAGACCTGTGGGCATCTCCTCGCCGCTAGCTGAAGACCGAAAGCGCCGCCCTTCGAATTCCTCATTTGCAACATCACGTCGAAAAGGCATCTGTGGCCGCTTGAAATCACAAATTAATCCATCTAGTGCGGCTGTGTGTGAAAATGGCAACTGCCTTCACTCACAAATGGGAGGCCCCGCCCGTCGGTGAACCTCGGTACAGTGATGCATGAGGGTCCACCGTTACTCGAGTACTACGTTCCACTGACCCTTCACAAGTCTGTTCGCGACTGCAAAGAATGCATGTGAAACAATGGGACCATAGCCGAATGAACATATCAACCAATGTTACACGGCCATCGGGTACTAATACATGATTGTAATAGCAAGATGCCATTCCTCGAATTGCAGCGTTGTGTGCGGGACGTGCTCGCCCAAAGGGGAGAGCAGCTTGCACAGGTGGAATGAATCACCACAGGTGGAGGCCATACAGCCTGAAAACACATAAATTGCACACCCAGTCTCCTCCCACAACCACACCCACTCCGAAATGCTACCGGCAGGACTCGCGATGTTGGCCCTGGGGGACCTGATAGCACTGCAAGTACTCCAACTCCAAGAAGAAGACGAACACCAACTACAACCGGCCGCACGGAGGAGGCGCAGGAGGAGGAGGAGGGCAAGGCAGGGCCAGCAAGGGCTGCCAGCACAGCCACTACCACCACGCAGGCAGCCCGCAATCCCACGCCTCCGAGCACATCCGTTCAACCTCACTGATGAGCAGATCCACACCCTCTACCGTTTGGACCGGGACACCATAGCCGCCATTGTGGACATGACACAGGCTGACCTTGTCAGCATGATAGATAGCCCAACCGCCATCCCACCCCTACAGAAGGTGGTGTCTGTACTCCACTTCCTGGCCACAGGCACCTACCAGCACACAGTCGGACAGTTGCATGGCATTTCTCAGCCACTGTTCTCACGGACACTATTGCAAGTGCTCGATGCCCTCCTGCAGCACGCAGACGACTACATCTCTCTACCACGCTCGGAGCAGGAAATTACCAACACAAAAGTGGGATTCCATGCACTTGGCGGCATACCGGGTTGCATTGGTGCCATCGACTGCACCCATGTGGAATTGGTCGTCCCACATGCCATGGAGGCCCAGTACCGCAACCGAAAACAATTTCATTCACTGAATGTACAAATGGTGTGTGACTCCAACAGGATCATTACACATTGTTGTGCCCGATTCCCTGGATCAACCCATGATTCTATGGTCTTGAGGAACTCTACAATACCACGCTACATGGAGCGACACGCAGGGAACAGATCCTGGCTACTCGGTGAGTCTCATTTCATGCATGATGATGTGGGGTATGTGATGCGGCAATGACCTGGCAGGAAGGGGGGGGGTGCGTACGTAGCAATGGCATTCCACATAATTCGTTTATCGTCCACATACAGGTGATGCCGGATATCCACTGAAGAGATGGCTCCTCACACCAGTCCGGAACCCACGGGACCAGCATGAGGAGGACTACAACCATGCCCACTCACGTACCCGTGTAGTCATTGAACAGGCATTCGGCCTACTGAAGACCCGTTTCCGGTGCCTCAGCAGGTCTGGCGGGGCACTCCTGTACCGCCATGAGAAGGTTGCATAGATGGTGATGGCATGTGTCATGCTCCACAACATGTGCGTACGTAGAAATGTGCCCATGCCCCCTGACGCAGAACTGCAAGCACCTGAAGATGGTCATGATGAGGGTGGGGATGTGGCAGCACCTCAAGGAGTCTGCGAGGCACAGGAGGGCCGTGAAATTCATCAGCATCTCATAGATGCATGCTTCTAGCACTCACGCCTGGTGGCTGATACATGGACACGGGACTCGTGGCACTGTGTGTGTCTGGTACATGCACAATATGGACTGTACGCCTATGATGGCCTAGTACACAAAGATCATTGTCCACACATCTCATTGTTTGATCGTGCATTGTTTATGGCATATGTGATATCATGTTGAACACCCTATCGACCCGCCACCCAAGTGAGCCCAACACACCCCCTCCACCCTCCTACCTCCCCCCCGAACACCAGTGTCCAAAGATGCTCATTGTCAGTGGGCAGTCGCTATTGCAAGCCCCCTCTGCGGGTATCAGGGGCACCCCTGCCTGTGGAGCGCAGGTTCCTCCCAGATCTACGTTGGGGGCTGCCCTGGACGGAACTTGCAACAGATGATGTCTCTGCCTGCTCACGTCCATGCATGTCCCTAAGGGTTTGTGAGAGCTCAGTGAGCACACGGCGCACTGCGGCAAGTTCGGCACATACGTCTTTGGACGTCGCATGCAGTTCCCCCCTCAGGCTCTTGGTGCTTCTCTCCATTTGGACTCTCAGGCTCTCGGTGCTACTCTCCATTTGGACTCTCAGGCTCTCGGTGCTACTCTCCATTTGGACTCTCAGGCTCTCTGTGCTACTCTCCATTTGGACTCTCAGGCTCTCGGTGCTACTCTCCATTTGTGCCCTAAGTGTCTCAGTTGATGTTTCTATGTCTGCCTTAGTGCCCCCACATCCATCGGCATGGTCCTTGAGGAGCGTGGCCAGTTGCTGCTGTTGCACGATTAACTGGTCGAGGGACTGTTGCCTGTGCTGGGCCATGGCCATTTGCGGTGGTGTCACAGAGGGGCTGTTCGCCTCATGTTGCCCTGCCACAGGGCTTGTGGGGGATGGCCAGTCGTCGTCTTGTGGGTGCCCCTGCGTGGTATCCTCATGGTGTACGGGATGGAACAGACAGGGGGATTGGGACAGGTCATGGATGGATCTGACTTCGACATCCCCGTCTTCTGTGTCGGAGCATGCTGCCATTAATGGGGTGTCACCTATGGTGCTGCTGCCACCAGAGGCAGTACCTTCTGTGGCATCCATTGGGGGGACCTGTGGTGGTGCTGTTGTGGGCATGCTGGCTGCTGGGGTGCCTGTTGATGTTCCCTCCTGTGTGCTGCCACTTGATATGTGCTGCTGCCGTGTCTTGATGCGTGCAGCTGAGGTGGAGGGTCTTTGGCCGTCGGTCTTGGCCCTCTTTGCAGGTGTGCTGGTAGGGGTGTCCTGGAGCTCGTCGTTTGGATCGGACCCTGTGGTGGAGTAAAGGGGGGCGAGCGTTATTAATGGGTCTGTGGGAATTGGAATGGCAATGTATCACATGCATTGGGGTGGTACCTGAGGGTGATTTGGGTCGGGGCCTTGGAGGTGCTTTCATTTGTGTGTGGAGTGAGGGTGCAGTTGTTTGGCAGCCTGCAGTTAGGGTGTGCCTGCTGCACGTGTAGTGGGTGTTTTTGGGGTTTTTACTTATTTATGTATTTATTGTGAGTTTTAAAGTGCGCTATCAGGCCAATGTGTGTGGACGTTCTCCTGGCCATGTGTTGCTGTTGCGCTATGTGGACACATGTGTGTCACATGATTGGACATTGTGGATTTGGCATGGTTTTATTTGGGCCACCTACCTGATTCTCCGGATGTCTGCACTCCTTTCTCCATCCCTCCGACTCCCTCTATGCTCTCCATTCCAATGGTGGAGGCACAGATTTCTTCCCAGGGGGTCAACTTGATGGGTGATTACGATCCTCCCCCGGTGGCTGTGGCAATGTTGCGGTTGGCAGAAAGTATGCTACGGACGCGTATCCGCAGGTCGTCCCACCGCTTCCTGCATTGCTGTGGGTTGCGGGGTGCGGTCCCCACCGCACTTACCCGCTGTGCCACCAGGGCCCATATGGCCTTCTTGTTCGCAAGTGCCGTCCTGGTCATTTGCGTGGAGAAGACGGCGGCGGCATTCTCCTGGAGGGTCTCTGTTAGCACGGTGAGTTCCTCACGGGAGAAGTGGACCTGCCGCTTGCGGTCGCACGCTTTCTTCGCTACTTTTCCCATTTTTCTTGGTTTCACTAGGGTGGATGACGGGTTGGGATGTGTCTCAGGGTGGTGTTTTTAGTGGTTGTGTGTATTTTGTGGTTTTATAGGTGTACGGGGTGTTGTTTCCCGTTCCGGGCCCATGTTTTTACTTCCGTTTCCGTATATTTACGGTCACCGTACTTTCCGGTTGGCGCTCACTGCGGTGTCCGCTATGATGGGTGGCGGTATTGCACCTAGGGCGCCGTACGGCGGCGGTGTGGGCCGTTTTGGGGTCATTTGCGCCATCGCGGACTTTGCACTTCCGCCATGGCGTGGTGCTCGTGCCCGATGGGTCGGAATGGGCCGCACTTTGCTCCATCGTGCAATGGCGGAAACGCTATTTACGCTGTGGCGGTCCGGTCAGTCACTTTCCGCCAGGGTCGTAATGAGGGCCATTGTCTTTTTCTTGCTGTCATTTTAATTCTTTTACATTCTCCTCCCCGGTTGGACATTGATACATGTCTGACCATAACAATAGGAGCAGTGAGGATGATGTTATTATTTAGGTGGACATTCCTTCACCACCAAGGAAGAAGCACACAGGCATGTAGAAAACTGCATACAGTTGGTGTGTCTTTAAAGTGAAGGAACACCACTCCAGGAAAGAGGTGGAAGAGGTACTGTTCACCTTCTGCAACAAAAGTCTACGTCGTGGCCCTTCCGATATTCAGGGCCTCATCACGACTTTGGCAGTAACCCTGAAATCCGGCGGTCCGCCAAATCAGGACTTTGGCGGATTTCGCCCCAGCTCCTAGCTGGGGGGAAATCCACCGAAGATTTGCGCCCATACCCCCGGCGGGAAATCCGCCGGTGGTATTGGCACAAAATTTCCCCATTGAACCCAATGGGGCATTCCCGAATGGGCTCAATGGAGAATGGGGATTAACATTACCGCCAAACTCGTGATCCGGCGCTAATAGCACCGGGGAGTTTGGCGGTAGGGCTAATACCGCCCAAGTCGTGATGAGGCCATCAGTCTCAAAGTCTGGGAACATCAATAATGATTGACCATCTAGTGAGAGTCCACTAGGACAATGTCGATGATGAATATCGTAAAGCCTATGAACATCACAAAAGAAAACTGCATGGGACCCATTCTTTGTATAGACAAACATTAGCACCACCTGCAGAACCTCCATCAACCAGTACAGCAACACCGCCAAGTGCAAATGAAGCATCTACATCAGCAGTGGTATCCACTATACTGACTCCTCTGTTGCTGACACCCGACCTTTCTAGGATGCAAGTCATGTGTAAAGGATGCTGTGAATGGGTAGTCAATGGTGATGCAACAATTGAGCAATGGCTAAAGTTAATCACTCAACATCAGATTACCTGCCATGCTTAGCATTTTTTTAAGTGGCGATTCCCGCCGTTTTTTCAAAAAAACAAATATATATATATATGTTGCATTTTATTTTTATTCCCTTTCTTAAATGTTTCATCCTTATGTATTTTCCACCCCTATTCCACCCACCTCTTTCCATCCCCCAAACAGCCCTTTTAAGGGCCACCTTTTATGTTACAAAAATAGATAAATTAAGCACAAACTGCAAAATTATATGACAATATTGTTATTTCAATTGTTGCCCGTGGCCACGACTATCAGAGCTGTGATTAAAAGCTCCCCAGTCGTTGCTCAACTTAGCCACGCAAAAGAAATCCTGCTATTCATTGGCTGGTACCGTAACCGCGTCTACAAATAATATTATAAAAATATAAACAATTCTTTGTAAGTGCATATATACATTCAATGAAAAAACTTTGTTAAAGGGATGTTATGGTTAAGTTTTATTAATATAAACCTATGAAATTCAATGACAAATCTTTGTTAAGGTGATGTTATGGTTAAGTTGCACTAATAAAAACCTATGAAATGCAATGAAAAAACTTTGTTAAAGGGACATTATGGTTACAATTAAAACAGAAAACCCCCTGAAATTTGTCAGTTATGATACGCTAAGCAACCATAACTCGCGCCACCACCGTGCACTGCTAAGACTAAAACCCAGGACATCAAAGATGACATCACACATGTTGATTGTCCGCGGACATGATGTAGCCCCACTAGCCAATTGGTGTCCTGTCCACGGAGCGAAGAGGGAAATGTGTCCGCGGAGCGGACATAGATATCACTAATTTTTGGACTTACATTTTGGCAGTTTTAAGAAGAACTACTGGATGGATTTTTACCAAATTAACAAAAGCAGGCTTCTGGGACCAAGCCGCCGCTCCTGCCACAATTTGGTGAAAATCCATCCAGCGGTTTGCGCTGTAGGCGTGAGCAAAGTTTTTTCCCATTATGTCTATGGGAAAAAATACATTTTGGGAAACCCCTATAACTTTGCCCCCCCCCTTGACCTAACTTACCAATTTTTGATTCATAGTTGGCCATATACATTTTTTGCAAAGTTTGGTGAGGATTCGTCCAGGGGGAGCAAAGTTATAAGCTGCCCAACTGTTGTATTGTGCCTGTCTGAGGTGAGGTAGCTTGAGATGTCATGTGGAATGTTTATGTGTGGATGATGGAATATTCTGAGTGAGTGTTCTGTGTAGAGGCGGTTACAGCTGGCTGGCCCTGGGTGATGGGAGCCGGTGTTGTCACAGCTTATGTCCTTAATGTCTTCATGTGTAACTGTAACCATTAAGCTGGAAATAAACTTACATGAAGTGAACTTAAAGAGCCGGGAACTTGCTTTTTAACTATGGCGACGAGTCGGCCTTTGGTAACCTACGTGCCACAAGCTGATGGACTGAGGACCCTCCTGCAGGGGGTGCAGGAAGGACAAGCTTCTGGAGAAGGACAACACCGCCCCCAAAAACTAGAATTCCCATCACCCAGGATGCAGGGGGAGCCGGAGGATTAAAGCCCCATCTTTGGTGGCACTGGCGCACATAAGTAGTGGGCAAGCTGGGCCCCAGGGAGTCTTCAGGGAGAAGCCCTGTCATGGCTCCCCAGAGCGCAGGGGCAGAAACAGGATTTGGGCCCCACTGCAGAGGGATCATCTCCAGGAGCAGGAAGGGGGCACTGCGTCCCAGGGTTCAGGGGAAGTCCAAGAAAGAGGCCCCGTTTTGGATGGGCAGCTCCTAAGGAGGAGGCAGAGCTCTGCCCTGGGGGCTGGAGATGGCGCTGGACCAGCAGGTGAAAGATAATACTGGCGATACTGGGAAATTGATGTTGAAAGCAAACGCTGTACCCTGGTCCTCCGTGAGATGTAATGAAGAGCTAGCCCACTGGGAGGAATGTGATGCCACTCTACGTTTTTTTTAAAGTTAGAATGGCAGTAGAAAAAAAGAGACGCTGCTCTGTGTTTGGGAAATGGATGTGAATTTGACATGAACAAGGAGGACTGTTTGCCTGACTCCACGTCACTCCCTTGTCTTGTGCACTCATAGCAATGGGGAGCTGTTGTTTTAAACGGTGTCCTTCTCATGAGATAATTGCAGGCTTTGAAGTTATGGGAGCCTGGCAGCACCGTACTGTGCTTATTGTGCACATCATATTTTTGGCTGTCTGAAACTCTGGTGATTTATGAGCCTTTCGTGGCAAGGTCTCCTGGGAAGTGAACGACCGTTGGCCTATGAAGCTCTGCATAGCCCTGCTGAGCAGTAGTGACTGATGATGTCACACATGCAGCAGGGGGAGATGGTGAAGCGTAGAATGTTCTTTGAATGTGCTTTTGTTAGAGCTTCGTATTATAAGTGCTGTTTGCCCTGAGGATGTAAAAGGGAAAGTACTTTAAGGAATCAGACGTTTGGCAAGACATGTGTTTTAGAAGGAAGGAAGCAAAATATGTGTGCAGCTATATTAAGGCAGGAATGAACAATGCTTAGAACATGGGAACCCTATGATACGAATCGGATCCAAGAGACATGGTTTGTTTAGGTGCCAAATGCTGTGGTCTCTGCTTGGCAAAAGAGACATTTTCGGCAGATTGTGATGCTGGCATGCCGCTCTGTCTCATTTAGTGAGGTGACAGGTAGCGGCCAACAAATAGGGTGAAATTTTTAGGTCATGACAGTATGGTGGGGTATAGGCTTGTGCAGAGAGTAACAGCCATAATGTTGGGTAGTTTGGAACTTTAATATACCTATTTAAAACTGACGGAGCATTTTGCATGTGCAGGATGGTGAGTGCCTTGGTGCAATGTGAATCTGTAGAATGGGGGCACTGCGACGATGCAAATGAGTTCGTGTTTGTAGAATATTTACATGCATCTTAAATGGCGCTGTTCTGATATATAAATGAGTAAGTGAAACGGTGACAATATAGTGTGGTAATATGTTATATTGAAGGGTATTTAGCATAATTTTTTCAAGGAATTGCAGGTTTCGAGTGCCAAGCACCATGGCACATGGACACTAATGTGCATAAATTGTTGCTGTTAGTGTAAAATGCGTGGTATGTGTATGAGTGTGATAGCTTTAATCATTTTGAGGATTTTCAGCTATATTGCACATGTCAGTAGAGCCTGTGTAAATAGCTATGGACTCATAGGTTCGCTTAAGAGCCTACAAATGGCTATGGACGTTTTAGTTCATAAAAGTGTTAGTTTTGGGGATTTTACTTACTAGGAGCAACATGGTATTGTATATCAAATGTGCACAACGCAAATGTTTTCAATGCGGTTTATGTATTGTTTAGAGCATATGATTGCAGCATTCTATGATTTTGGAATGCATGTTATGATGAATCTGACTCAGATAGGTTGGAGAGAGTCAGTGAGTGTTAGGTGAACTCACATTCAGCATGGAAGTGTTGCAGTGTGAAATGCATGGTTTGAATTGTTTGGGTAATGTCAGTGGGGTATATAGTTTTCCTTACATTGTTTTGGTTTGGTTTGGGTAGTTACCTGTCGTGGTAAAAGTTGAACGCCCATGCAATCGTTCTAGAGTGAGGTAGCGCCTCGACTCTTTCAATTAAGGATGTTAGGATTTTCTAATTTCATGTGAGGGGATTGGTCTGGTTATAAGGGTTACCTCATTCTGGTAAAGGTTGAACAGCGATGAGGTTGTTCTGTGAGGAAGGTTGCACCTCCTCTAGGTTTTTTTTTTATCCTTCTCATCACATTGGACAGTAGGTAGCTGGTGGTAAAAGGGTAGCCGGGGACGCCTGGTAATGACCCGTCGGTATTGTGTGTGGTAAGTCCTGAGATGATGAGTACATTGTTTTCTATGTTACTTGTGGTATTTATTGTGGATTTCGTTGTATCCATGGGTTCAACAGCTTGTTTTGGGTTAGGATGTTTTCCTTGCTATAAAACCGTTTAGTTTATACCAGTCATTGATGTTGGCATTGGGAGTGCGTGGCCACTGCTCCCAATGTGTTTGGAAGGCTTGTAAATCCTGGTCTGGTGTAATGAGTATGGTATTAAGACCATGGGCCTCATTCCGAGTACAGCGCTAACCAATGGCGCTATTAACTCCTTGGTTGACGCCGTACCCGGACCGGCAGCGCCTTGGTGGTTGGCGGAATTACCGCCCCATTCCAAGGTTGGCGGGGCGGTAATTCCCCAATCCCCATTTACCCTTCCCCATTCCCATTCTTGCCCCATAGGGCATAATGGGAGTGGGGAAGGCGTCAATTACGCCACCGTAAATTACGGTGGCGTAATTAACATCAAGGTCCCTTAGCGCCATGGTATTTAACGCCTGCTAAAAGCAGGTGTTAAAAGCACCATGGCGCTAAGGGAACTCGGAGTATGGCGGTAAGGGATTACCGCCACCGCTCTCGTTAGCGGTGGCCGCTATCCCTTACCGCCATACTCGGAATGAGGCCCCATGTGTGTTTGTGATCTCAGTGATGTTGTATGTTTCCACTTTGTGAATCCCTGTTGGAGTGAGGTGTGATTGTCTTTTTGGAGGCTTTGAGGTCTCAGTTCTCTAGAGTGGCAGTCTAGAGGCCTGCTGGGGTTCCAGGGTGGCAGCCTGGACACCCGCGTTGTTGTAGGCGGGGCAGGTGGTAGGAGGTGTAGCAGTCTTGTGGTTGTTCAGGAATGTAGGTGAAGTAGCCCAGTTTCAGGGTTGGCCAGGTCCTGGCGTGAGAGCCCAGTTGCTTGTTTGTGGCAGGAACAGGGAGATGGATGACAGTATTTTTGTTATTGGTACATGGAATGTAGTTTGTCAGGGTGTGATGTTTTGATGGTTGGGTTTGGCCGTGGAAGTGTCTGTCTGCCAGTTGAGTGTTACATGTGCGTATATCTTGGAAGGTGGTAGTTGTGTTGTTCTGGTATGTGACTTGTTCTGTGCATGTATGGTTTAGTAAAGGAGGGAGGTGTGTTGTATTATGCCTGTCTGAGGTGAGGTAGCTTGAGATGTCATGTGGAATGTTTATGTGTGGATGCTGGAATATTCTGAGTGAGTGTTCTGTGTAGAGGCAGTTACAGCTGGCTGGCCCTGGGTGATGGGAGCCGGTGTTGTCACAGCTTATGTCCTTAATGTCTTCATGTGGAACTGTAACCATTAAGCTGGAAATAAACTTACATGAAGTGAACTTAAAGAGCCAGGAACTTGCTTTTTAACACTAACCATAACTACTTGTTAGGTTACTGCTACCGCAGGCCATGTAATTTATCCAAAGTCTTACCAAATACTGCAACTTTCTTCCATGCACTATCACCACTGCATTGGTACTATGGTGTTCATCACAACAAAATAATACAACATTATTTATGGTTTTTTTTCTCATAATGATACTAAAAGAATACTGATTGTATTCCAAGTATATAACCATTACCAAGTTGTGTTCATTAATCATGCTATAGAGGAAAAACACTTTTCAATAAAAAAAATTAAAAAACTCTACTGTTATTTAACATTTACGTTATTACAAACTACTTTTTGCATCAGGAAATTCAAAAAGGAATTACCTACAACATCCATAGTTCGTACACCAATAAATGCATTTCACTACAATGCACAGATATTACAATACTATACAAAGATTACTTCATGCTGTATGATGACTAAATTACAGATCACTTTATGTAACCTTCACCAGGAAACCAAGACATATAACATAAATATGTCTTCAGTTTTCCAAAGAAATAAAAAAAGACATGCCACCAATGTAGCATTATTTATGTATGCTATAGTATGGTATGGTATTGTTTATTTATAAAGCACCTATACACAGGCAAGTGTTTGAAAGTGCTCAAGGAGGGTGGGAACATGGGGAAAAAGCAACAGTCGCTCAGAACCCTTGAAATTCGGAGACAATAATAGTCTGCACAGGTAGAGTAAGTGTGTGTAATACATTTAACCATTTAACAGTTTACAGACAGACGCTCTTCAGGCATGGTGCATTTCGATTGTGCAAGTACGCAGACGGTGACAGGGGGTTCCAAGTGTACCTGGTCGGTGGAGGCTGGGGTAAGTGCAGACAGAGCCATTCTCTTGGGTTATGTATCAAGTGCAGTTATGGTGGGTGGGGTGTAGGGCCCTGAGGCAAGTGCCAGAGAGGACTGGCGGGGGTGCCCGCGTCCTATGAGACTCTGAGGTACACCAGGAAGACAGTCAGCAAGCTGTTAAGAAGACGAGGGAGAGTGGGAAAGAGCAGAGAGCTAGGTTAGCAGGGCAGAGGGAGAGAGAAGGAAGAGGAGAAGAGGGAGGTCTTGAGGAGTTTCCAGAACTTAAGAAGATCAGGCTCAAGACAGAGGGTGGCATGGAGGCTATTCCAAATGGAGGTACCTGCTGAGGATAAGGATCTCCCTTCAAATCTCTGCTTGGAGAACCTGCTCACTCCCAGACGGTTGGAGGTAGATGAGCGGAGGGCTCATGAGGGACAGTATTTAGGAAGGCAACAATGTAGGAAGGTAGGTCTCAGGACCCAGAAAGCCTTGTGGACAATGCAGAGGGTGTTGAACTTGATCCTTGCAGTCACGGGGAGCCAGTAAAAGGATTTCAGCGCCAGAGAGATGCAGTCCCTGAGCTTGAGGCCAAGGATAAGTCTCACGGTTCTGTTCTGAGTTGCAGATGGCGCAGGGCAGAAGAAGGGAGGTTGAGGAAGAGGCTGTTGAAATAGTCCATCCTAGAGAGATCCAGGGTTCTGGAGACAATATGCCACTGGGGGAAAGTGAGAAAAGGTAGAGTACTCTCATGGGTGAAGCTGCTAGTTAGAGTCATATTAATAGTGAATTCTTGAAATGCAAAACAATTCCAAAGGTTTAAATGACCAATACTTCCTATACTTTTTTGAGCATCATTAGATTGCAGCATTCTAAAAACTGGTTGACCTTTCACAGGAGTTAATTGTAAAGAGTCTCCCAAAACAAGTACATGTTTACCTCCAAACAAATTGTTGTAGTTGGTTGTCAAAATCTCTTGCATTTGCAAATGAATGAAATGTAGCATCAGGTTAGACACCATACTTATTTAATCTACAATTAAGGGGTTTAATTTTCGAAGAACCTTTACTACTTCTTCTGCTGCGCTTGATACAAGTTTCCGATATTCTAGTCATGCTCCACTGGTACCATTGACAGGTGATTTAAAGTAATACCTCCTACATCAAATGCTGCTAAACCTGTTGGAGCAGTTACAGTACATGACAAAGAGGAATCTGTTAAATTTTGGATCATAGTTCTTATTGCAATAATGAAAAAATATTTACCTGTTCCTGCTTGTCACTATAATCACAAACATGATGGGTGGACGGTTTTGAATGAATCTGAACCACTGGCTTTGCTCTGGGCAACCTTCCACACCAACGTTTTTTAGCCTGTCTGTGCTATTGCAAAAGGGGTTCAGCCATATGCATATCAGTCAGGCACTGCTACCAATGGTAGCAGCCCAGCCCAAATTGCTAGGCTAGGTCCCCTCTGCATGGAAACACAAGCAACCCCAGACATGTTTCAGCCTTGTTGGGCCTCCTCAGTGAGGTGCAGCTTCGTTCCCTATGGTGCAACGAGCAAGGGACCCACGTCTGGGCATCCCCTCTCTCACAAAGTGAGACAAACTATAACCACAAAAGTGATGGGTGAAAGCTTTTGAATGAATCTGAACCACAACCGTTTATTAGCCCATCTGCGCCATTGCACACGGGGTCCAAAAAACAGGTTTGTATTTCACACAAGAGCATTCATGCTTGTCATGCAGTAAACCATGTAAGAACCTATCTTTAATTTTATTATAAACTTCTTTTCCCTCTATATTAATTTTACTAATAATTTCATCACAATTCACACCTGCAACTTTATTTTGTTCCATTGCAATTTCTATTTCCTCCATAGCAAGCTCAATGGTTTGAAAATAATTGGCTCACCAAGAACATTTTGACTTCCTGCTGCAGATTCTTGACTGCCATAAAGAGTCTCTTTTGCCAATTCAGCTGCAAAAAGTAATTCTTGATGTAGTTATTACTCCATTACATACAAATACTGCTCATATTTTGGATATGTAACTAAGCATTTTGTAGCAAAACATTATTTTTCAGAAGTTTCAAAACCTCCAAGTAAATCACTCTCTGCACGCAATGGGAAGAACAACTGCAAAATACAAAAATAAAATAATATATTTTTTTCGGCACTTTGGCAAGACAGGTTCATGTGGTTGCCTGTTCATGTCTCACTAGACAACCACTACATCCATGTACTATAAACTGTCCTCTGTCACTGTTTGCTTCAATATTTCAATATGTGTAGCATTGTGCTACTTCATATAAATGAATATCCTCCAACAATTCAGATAGATTTTGATATTATGTATCAATCAAGTTGGGTGCTGATTCAGCTAACTGCTCAATATCAGTCAAAATCTTCAATATCTGATTTCTAGAACTAGCTGGTCCAAGACTTAACCAAACTACATTAATGTTACGTCCATACAGAGGCAAACTAGTTAGCCAATCTGCAGCTACATTTCTACCACACTTTCTATGTGAAAGCATCTTCAAACCAAAGCTTAAAAGTTACTGATTGAGACTTTTATCTGACAATAAATCTGCCCATACTTCAGCTGCATTGCTCTTTTCTGCTTTTGTCATGTATGCTGTAAAAATAACGAGCAACAGCTATTGAATTATCAGCAATAAACTGTACATCAGTATGTGCATTCCATAGCTGAGCAATGACAGCAATGTAATCATGAATACATTGGCAATCCTTATTTCTTTTTAAGTGATAGGTATTTCTCAGAGACTTATCAGTAACATGGTGTGGAACAGATAACAATAAACTATTCACTCAAACAACTGGTGTCACAAGCCTTGGAAAGACAAATCTGCACTGAGTGTTGTACTTGTAATTACATTTGTATTTTCTTTGAGAGTACATGAATGCTTTTGAAACCTTTCCACTTTGTAACTTAGATCAGCAATCATGTGCTGAGCTGGAATAGAACATGTAACATATTTTTCTATGAACTCCAACACACAGCCATGATATGATATGAAGATTATTTATAACACGCTTAATGCCAAGAGGTTTCTAAGCCTGGACCCGGGAATAGAACCTGTGTTGCTCTGTGTTGTCTTGCTTCCAAGGCAAACACATTGCCCCTGAGCTATCCTCCCATCACTTTCCTTACCAAACTAAGGAGCATCTTGAATCCACAACAGCATATGTATATGTGGAGCCCCACGTGCCTGGTACCCTTTCCTCCAACAGAAATCTTCTACAGGGCCTAGTAGAACATTTTCTTTATTACGTATGAAGTATAACATGGCTAGAAATCTGTGACAAAAAAATGTGATACACTTACAGAGTCCATAGAACAAAATTCTCCTGGTGCCATGTGTTCTATGTTGTCTTTCGCCACATTACTTTCCTGAATCGACTCTGCAAGATCATCCCAACCATACTCAGCGCAACTTAAAGTTGCAAACCAGGTTGGAGATCCCAAGTTTCTGATCATGCATCTAACCTCGGAGTGCCTCCTATTCCAATATTCTTTAGTTCCTCTCATAGTAGCAAGAATATTTGTAAGTATGCCCTCTAAAAATGTCATTTTTTTTCTTTCACCTGTTGCAGCATCTGACATGCAGAAAGATTTTTAAATCTAGTTCCGTTCTGAAGTGTATGAGCAACAGCATAACATAATGTTGAAAATGCACTTTCATCCAATAAATGAAAAATATATATACAATTGGTATGGAATTGTGAATCTGCTGAATACATTATTGTACAACGATATTCTGAAGCAGAGATTCACACCTTGCGATTATCCAATATCCATCCATTACCAGTTGGAAAAAGCATAAGGAACCAACGGGCTTCTAATGTCATTTCCCAGATACTAATTGGTTCACCTTTCGTTGCTTTCATTTGATACAATTCTAAACTATCACCCATGACTTCACGTGAGTGCAGAGGATGAATAGTGTAATGTTCATACAAACTATTCCATTCTGCAACAGATAGAAGCTAAACTGACCTTCAGTGCTCTTGTTTGTTGACTCAAATCAAGCAAAGACAAGTCTGGTACAGTCAGACTGCCTTTTTATAAATCCTTGTGCTCAAATAGAAAAGCCAATGTGTTTTTTTTTACTTTTCCAATATCAATAAGCTGTTGCCAAATCCTCTTATCTTTACTGGCAACACTATTTACTAAAACAAACAACAAATCTGCAATGTCACACTCCACTCCTAGAGTATTAGTATTTTCTTCTAAATTCAGGGGAAATGCACAACTCTGCCTCTCACACCTTGTTCTAATGACCTCTTAGTGTTTAAAAAGGATTCCACAATACAGCTACCCTCCTTCACAAACACCAAGTGTGAAAGTCTGCACTTAACACCGATTAATAGCTGCCATTTTCAATATAAACAGACCCATGCTCTACAATTAACATATTTTAATATTCATATATCAAAGGTGTACAAAAACATAAAAAGTCTTACAAAATGCATGATATGACATTTCCAGCAGACATCACTTGTTTGTTAAAGCAAAAGCACAACAAATGTCTCAATTTAATCTAGACATTATAACCAATGTGTGAGGTTAGTAAGGGGACATGAGGGACATGTTTAATGGAAAGAAAACCCTCAATAATGTTTCTCCTTAGGTTGGTGATGGTCATTCATTCGCCCATTTCTAAAGTTAAAAAATAAAAAATACATTTGTGATAAGCTAAAACTGAGAGAATGAAATCTATTGTCGGTGTGGTAAACAACCTTAAATTCCTTTTCAGGCTTGTGAGGAACAGTTTATTTCATTTCAATGGCCACAACTGGTCATTAAATGGAATAACATGCCATCTGAAAAAAGAGTGAGATAAATGTAATTAATTTGATTTACTTCTATTTTCAATCACTTATTTTCACTTGTGATACCAGGATCTTTTGTTTGCTCAAATCCATAACATGTAAAAAACGTGTTCACAAAACCAAATATGGAGTCAGATTACAAATCATATTATATAATACCAAGACCATCTGGGGATCGTTTGAACAATTAAAGATCTTGTTGTGGATGCATTCTTAGTCATTTCAGCAGCCTGGCGCAACGGCAAAATGCCCAGAGTGTCCGTTGTTTACCTGAAGGTTATTGGTCAGATTCTCGAATGTCTTTACTATTTTACAGTGGCTGCATGGTAAGGAAGAACCACACATCTCTTTAGCCTGCATCAAACATGAAAAAAACAAGTCGGCAATCAGCCCTCATGGTATTTTCCTTCCGGTTTGCCTATTTGCTAAACGTAATGTGTCAAGTGAATTTAACCCATTCTTACATCAACTTACTTGATATTAACAGGAGGATTCCTATTCCCAGCCGCGAGTGAGTTTACGATGCCGGCTGCAGCCCTGCTTGAGACTAAACCACGCGGGAAAATCCACATTTCAATGTCCTTTTTCCAAGGCAGCATACGCTGCCGACTGCAGCACACTTGCAAAAATTGGACACCAAATTTGCATTACAAGAGCATTCAAGTAGGCTCTAATGCAGGTGGACTTCACGGCCCCAGCTGTATGAAGGCACGCGAGAATTCAACACGTGATGTTGTTTGTGAAGCCGCTGCAATGCACTTCACGTTCGAATATATGGCAGTGTTGTAACCACCATATTGGTAGCAGACTGACATCATTCCAAAACAAGGGGACACAATTGGAATGAGTACATATGCTTACTATACATAAGGCAGTACTTCCCCGTTTTGAAATGGTGTTGGTATATCACCCAGATGACAGATAAACACTGCCTTATGTATAGTAAGCACATGCACTCATTCCAATTGTGTCCCCTTGTTTTGGAATGATGTCAGTCTGCTACCAATATGGCGGTTACAACACTGCCATATATTCGAATGTGAAGCGCATTGCAGCAGCTTCACAATGACAACATGTGTTGAATTCTCGCATGCCTTCATACAGCTAGGGCCGTCAAGTTCACCCGCATTAGAGCCTACTTGAATGCTCCTCAACAAAAAGCATACACAATTATCTGTTCCTGCACCTCACCTGATTCCACCTACCTCAGCATAATAACACAGTAACCGAATGCACTATCCTGCCTTTCCCCTACAAACTAATAACTACTACTGCTAATCAACAAAAATATATCAGCATGTATATCCTCCCCACTCTACAAACGTTTTAATGACCATATGCCCTAACAAGCCTCAGAAAACTGTCTTAAAAAACCTCATCAATAATACTGTTTTCCCAATCCACTATGAAACCCTATTCATTTGACATCTAATATACCACATTACCCATTTCTTTCATACCATAACAATTCGACATCCACAACGCATCCAGAAAAAAAGAGTGTGATATGTCAAAGCCCAATACATGCATAACAGAGAAAACAGGATTTAGAAAAAATAGGATGTAGATAACCTGACACAACAGATGCTGGAACATCAAACATTTGGTATTCCTGCAATCCCAAATACAAAAAATAAAACCATCAAAATAACCTCCACCACTAAGGAGGTAGGCATGACTGCCACGTGAGCTGAAAGAAAACAGAGGTGCAACTGGCCATTAACTTTGCCAAATTCCAATATAATAATAATAATAATAATAATAATAATAATAATAATTAGGCTTTTATATAGCGCTACAAACCCTCAGGTATCCGAGCGCTGCTTATTATTACCCACGGTGTGTGGTGCTCATTTATCGACCTCGGAAGGATGAAAGGCTGAGTTTGGCCCCGCCGGGATTCGAACCTGCGTTAACAGGCTCTGCACGGGTGTCAAAGCGAGCGCTCTACTCGCTGTGCCACTTGACCGGCTATATATATCTGTGCTTCAAACCATACATTGTCAACGATAAACCTAAATGAAAAGTGAGCTAATCTTATACACCACACTTCCTATTTCTTACATAAGATAATCATTCTTAATAAAGCATACACATAATACACATAATACAAACAATAGATACATAAACCATTCATGATGAGAGAGGAAAAGAGAAAAAAGCTGCAAAATAATGCACTAGCACTGAGTTACTCCACCCAGCTCCAGTTTTCACACTTATCAGCCCCCTGCTTAAAGACTGTAGGTCAACTCCAGGTAGACAACAGTCACTCTACTGCTACTCACATAACTGTGCTCTGTCACAACCTTCATCCTACTAACACCCATGTAATCAGTCCTTCTCAGCCATCCTCATCCAATAGCAAACTCAGATGCCTCACCTGTTTCTATCCATTCAACTATCATTGGGCCTATAGCCAGACCTACTATCCTACATTTCACCTACACAAAAATCACTACTACTACTCAACAACACATATCAACATGCATGTCCTCCCTCCACTGCTCATCCCCACTGCAATAAACCTCAATAGCCATGTCTCCTAAGAAGACACAGAAAACCATGTTAGCAAACCTCATCCATACTACTGGTTCCACCAACCCACTATGCACCCCACCGATTTTAAATCTCCTTATGTCAGTACATTGCAACATATTACATTACATAGCACGGAAACATAATAGATTCCTGTGCTTTCAAAGCACACCATTAGAATGCACATTGGAAAAATGCCAACTATGATTGTTCATTATGCTAAATTACATAACAGTGAAAATCCTGCAGTGTATTTTTTTTCCATATACTATGAAACCCTACCCACTTTGCCACTATAACTTCACCTTCTTGACTTGGTAATTTCACAATTCCACAATTCTAACACAGTAGAAAATCACCAATATTGGGTCACAAAAAACAGCTTAATATCCAACTACAAAGCACACACACAGCTACAATAGTTGTCAAGGGTAGAGCTATACTGCTTGATTCACACTAGGATTTCCTATGCACCCTCATTCATATCACAGCTTCTATTGTCACTGCGAATCAACCTTTACTTGCAAATATATTTTCTGGCAGACATAAGCATAGCATACCATGTCATAATGCTTCATCACTCTTCTAAAAGCACAGAAGTAAAATATAGAAAACCCACTTTGCAAACAATACTTATGAACTTGACAAAATGACCTAAACATTCTTCAGTTATCTTACAAATACAATAATTCAAACTGTACATAAAGTATATAAAAATACACCATCACTCACTTTCAGCTGTTCCAAATAATGAACAGATCTTCACCAGAGTCAAACACAGAACACGTGCACACTCTGAGTTCTGAAATCATACTGTCAAAAGTTCACACAAATGTCACTTTCATAGCTTTCACAATTTAATAGCAGAAAAAGAGGACTATAGAAGCAAACAAGTAAAATGGCAAACACATTTCTATCACAAGCTATGTCAATCAATAAACCCCAACACAATACTTTATATATTTACACACTAGATAAAAATCATGTTTTATTTTCTTCCTAATTTTTCCCAATATCATACCCGCAGCTATACCCCGGGTTACATAACAAAAACCAACCTTTAGTCGCGAATAAACAAACATTTTTCGAATGCGCTCAAAAACTCATATCAGAGCAATGTCAAAATCAATTCACATAGCCTTCAGGTGAAAACATTCAAATAGAAACACATGTACAAATCTGAGCTAAAACATCCATAATATATTATGATCACTGCACTGAACTGGGATTATCGACCCAGCCCTTTAAAACAAGGTAGCAATACCTTAAGATGGATGGGGATGCACAAGATTCACAAACATTAATATCAGACTAACTCAGGAAGTTGCCAAATCCAAACTGTTTTTATTGGCAAGTGTCTAAAACAGGGAATAATACAGACATCAAATGTTGCAAAGCATGATCTTTCAACAAATCTTATAAAAAAGCATCTTACACAGTATAAAATTGTCATTGCTGACGTCAACCTACGTGGCAAACTACAAAAACCTATTGGAGAAAGTGAATGGGTCTGGGGGCACATCTAGGTATACTTTCCATACTAGTCTAAGAGAGTGATAGGGTCTTTAACATCAGGTGGGGCAACTAAGCTGTCCCTTTAAACAGGTCACTATGAACGACATCAAATAGACTATGTCCTATTGGCTACACAAACTATAGGGTTCTTTATTACATGGTCCTCTATAATTGGTTGGAACCCTTACATCCGTCAGTACTTTTCCACATACACCAGCAGCATGCAGGCTGGTCTCCAGGTGCTGATGGGATGGTCTTGACCATAGCTTCCCACTAATTAGCATATCATCTATCATCATCTCTGTGGTCAGAACGTCAAATGCCAAATATGATTGTTCATTATGCTAAATTACTACCAACAATTACATGACAGTGAAAATCCTGCAGTATAAAAAAATCTTCCATATACTATGAAACCCTACCAACTTTGCCACTGTAACTTCTCCTTATTGACTTTGTAATTTCACAATTCCACAATTCTAACACAGTAGAACACCACCAATAAAGGGTCACAAAAAAACAGCTTAATATCCAACTACAAAGCACACACACAGCTACAATAGTTGTCAAGGGTAGAGCTATACTGCTTGATTCACACTAAGATTTCATATGCACCCTCATTCATATCACAGCTTCCATTGTCACTGCGAAACAACCTTTACTTGCGAATATATTTTCTTGTAAAGATAAGCATAGCATACCATGTCATTATGCTTCATCATTCTAAAAGCACAGAAGTAAAATATAGAAAACCCACTTTGCAAACAATACTTATGAACTTGACGAAGTGACCTAAACATATTTCAGTTAATTTACAAATACAATAATTCAAATTGTACATAAAGTATTTAAAAATACACCATCACTCACCTTCAGCTGTTCCAAATAATGAACAGATCTTCACCAGGGCCAAACACAGAACATGTGCACACTCTGAGTTCTGAAATCATACTGTCAAAAGTTCACACAAATGTCACTTTCATAGCTTTCACAATTTAATAGCAGGAAAAGAGTACTGTAGAAGCAAGCAAGTAAAATGACAAACACATTTCTATCACAAGTTATATCAATCAATAAACCCCAACACAGTACTTTATATAATATTTACACACTAGATAAAAAATATTTTTTATTTTCTTCCTAATTTTTCCCAATATCATACCCGTGGCTATACCCCAGGTTATCTAAAAAAAACAAAAAACCTGTAGTCGGGGAGAAACAAACATTTTTCGAATGCGCTCAAAAACCCATATCAGAAAAATGTCAACATCAATTCACATTAGCCTTCAGGTGACAACATCCAAATAGAAACGCATCTACAAATCTGAGCTAAAACATTCATAATATATTATGATCACTGCACTGAACTGGGATTATCAATCCAGCCCTTTAAGACGAGGTAGCAACACTTTGAGATGGATGGGGATGCACAAGATACTCAAACATCAATACTCAGACTAACTCAGGAAGTTTGCATATCCAAACTGTTTTATTTGCAATTGTCTAAAACAGGGAACACAACAGACATCAATGGACGTCGCCAGCATGATCTCTCAACAAATCTTATAAAAAGCGCCTTATATAGTAAAAACTTGACATTGCTGACATCAACCTATGTGGCAAACTACAAAAACCTATTGGAGAAAGTGATTGGGTCTCTGGGATCATCTATGTATATGTTCCATACTAGTCTAAGAGAGTGATAGGGACTTTAACATCAGGTTGGGGCAACTAAGCTGTCCCCTTAAACAGGTCACTATCAACATCATCAAATAGACTACGTCCTATTGGCTACACAAACTATATGGCACTTTACTACGTGGCCCCCTATAATAGGTTGGCACCCTTACATCCATCAGTACTTTTCTACATATGCTAGCAGCATACAGGCAGGCCTCCAGGTGCTGGTGGGATGGTCTTGACTATAGCTTCACACCAATTAGCATATCATCTATCATCACCTCTGAGGTCTGCACGTCAATTAAGGCTTTGAACTGGACCTTGAAAATGTTCCTTGCTTTGGAGAATACGAGGGAGTATAGCATGCTCTGTCACCCTGCGTCGGTGTGGTTTGTCACGATTGCCCATTTTCACCCATCTACGTGACTGAAGACCATGATTTTGAGCTCTTGGTGTATTTAAAATACTACTATTAAATACACTGCTGACATCTTCATTGTTTTTGTGCCCGTCTTCTGAACAGGACTTTGTTCTTTCAAACGGTTGTAGCTACTGTATGATCATTCCAGCCTAGATCGCCCTTGGCTTATTGGTGCTGATCCAGCCTCGCCCTTCTTTGATCCACCTCAGTAATTAAATTGCTTTTCAACTGCGACACACTGAAAAAAAAAACTTCCTTTTTCTGGTTTAGCTCTGCTAAAATGCATAGTGGAATCGTCCATAGTTCATGCACTCTTATATATATGTATACCTTGGTGCATGCCGCAATCTATTCACTACATATCTAGCCATCTGCTTGCATTTCTTTGCATCTGTACATATGTAAAATGACTTAATGTCCTCATCTTTTAATCGAGCATAAGCATCTTCATCTCGATCCCAAAATGTTGCTTATCTTTGATAATCTCTTGACACCTATAGAATGTCTATGTTCTCTTGTCTCCGCATCTCTTCAGTCTTGCTTCGTATGATGTCACCAATCTGCTCTTTTACTAATTTTTCACACTCTAGGTTCCAGGATTATCCTTGCTATTGGTATCTTCACTGGCACTGCACGTGTTTCACCTTCTGGTTCCCAGCATATAGGCAACATGGGCGCAGTGCTTGAGGTGGGGGTACTTGGCTTCTTGTCCCACTCCCCCTCTGGGTGATTCATAATCCTTCACATCTAGACATCCTCTGAAGAAATGCTTCCTTGAGACCCAGATCTTTATTACTCAGTTCAGGCATCCAGCTGATTTCACATGCTCATCTTTGTTCCAAGTCATAAGCATGCATTGTCAACTTGGACTTCATTATATCCACTTCCCCACATACTTCCTGTCGTTCTTTGGGTATAGGAATTGTGTTCCTTCAGCTGCATGGATGCTGGCTTTCATATAGTCTCTGATTTCTTCATCTGTCATCTCTTTAGTCTTGCATCCTGATTCAGCATCAATCATTATTTGTATCCTTAGAGCTTTCTTTGCAGTCTTCTTGCATTGTGAGATAGATAACCTGATTACACAGAATCCAAGCATCAGAATCACTATTAGCGCTCCAAGGAACTTGAACATATCTGCCATCCATTGTGGAACCCAAGAAAAGAGTGATCCAAATCAACTGTCATCAGCAATATCTTCCACTTTGTCTACCATCTGGACGTGTAGCTTTGTCAACATCTCTATGAGATCTGTCAAGGTGCCATTCTCATCATCATCAGAAGGTATACATGTGCAACATGATTCTCCAATTCTGGCACAAACACCTCCATCCATAGCTGTAATCATGTCCAGGACGTATGTATTCTGAAGAGCCATCAGTAGTATGGCTCTCAGCTCTTCCTTTATAGCATTGAATCCCTTCATGGTAGTGTTGATTGACTGCAACAACACCCATCTGGTTATCTGTAACCACTTAGTATTTGCTGCTGTCTGGATCCTTGGCATGAAGAATATTGTGACTATTGATGAAGTCTGACTGAACAATCTGTGTTCACATGGAATAGAATCAAAGGCTTCTATTGACTTGGCTGAGAAATAGTTCTCTCTCGTCATTCAATTCAGGAGTTCAACAGATCTCTTCTTCCTCAGATGAGCATCTGCTTTTGGAAATCACCAATGTTCAGGTCACTTTTAGGAATCACCAATGGTGGAACATGAACGTTTAATATAGAACATTGTCCTCCCCAATCTTTGGGCAGCTTCATGTAAGCTCTGGATCCACAAGCCCAGTAGTGATCCAAGGTCACTCCTGTCCCAATGTTCATTCCTGGGACATCAAAGATTTGACCCCAGTTCTGATTTTATCCATCTTTTCTTGTGCCATTGTTACTGAAACACAGCGTTGCACTTTTCAAAGGCACTGGGCCTCATTACACGGTTGGCGGTAGGGGATTACCGGCACCGGTAAGGGCACTGGTGCCGGTAATCCCCATCGCCCTACTACAAGGTCCCTCAGCGGGTCCCATCCTTAACGTGTGGTCAGAGCACATGTTAAGGATAGGACCCGCTGAGGGACTTCAGTGCAAATAACGGTACCGCAAATTGTGGTACTGTTATTTGTTCCTTCCCTATGCCCATTGGGAATGGGGAATGGTTCCCGTAATGGGGATTTACCGGTCCCGCAAAGGTCAGAGTAGGCCGGTAAGTCCCTATTCCGGGAACCCGGCCTCTGACGGCGGTAAGGGGGTAGCCATGGCGCTAATAGCGCCATGGCTACCGCCTTCCATGTAATGAGGCCCACTATCTGCAAAGGCCCTCCTTTATCTTCAGCCCATGTCAGTAGTTTAGCAGGTTTTGGTCATAAAGGTTTGAATCCATTCTGTACTATGTCAATGGTTGGTTGGTAGGAACCAGTGACTACCCACGCTCTGCCGATTACCACTCCTTCTTGAGATCCATCTGGTTAAAGCACTAATCCCCAAATCTGCATCTGGCCTCTACTCTTCCGTCTTTGAATTTCCTCTGCAAATTTTCCTGGACTCTCAAGTCTTCAGTTTACTTCCCATCTGATTCCAGCTCCTTTTACTCCAGGCTGTTCGTATCTGATAGCGTGATTTTTAGTATGCGCTCTTAGCCTTGTCTTTGTATCTTGGACATAGTCGTCGTCTTCTGGGTCCATCCATTCAGTTTCCCATTTTAGGTAGGCTGTTCGACCCATGAACTGACCTCTTGTCCAACAGAGTGCAATGTGTGATAGACAATGTGCTATCTGGACATCTATTTCAATAGCTATGAAAATCTTTGACTTTCCCATACTATAAGGCAGGAGTGCACATACAAAGCATTCCTCGTTCGAGGTTCTCCTTCCCACTCCCACTTCTTTCATATGCTGATACCATATGTTATTTCCCAAATGTGCTGTACTATCCTAGCACTTCTTTTAGGTCTCCTCCTTTTCTCATGAGTCTCTATAATCATCTCATGAAGTATGTCTGCATTATTCCATCTCACTGTGGGAATCATAGGAACATTTGTCAGTGATCTTGCTGCCTTTACATGTGCTACTTGTGTAGGAGAAAGCTCCAAAAGCCTCACCCTATTAACATAATATGAAGGTAACAGGGAGTCCTGTATAACTTCCATACCTGACCTCCCCCAAAAGGAAGCGTAGATGTATCTTTCATAGGACTAGGTGCCTTTAAATGTACCTCTGGAGTATGTACAATCAAATAAGGTCTCGGCTGTCTTGTTGTTGCCACATCTGTAACCTCGTTCTGCATAGGAAGATACACAGGGATCCTTGCTTTATTTGGATCCATATAGTGAACAGTACATACTGCAAGTGACAGAAGGTTCACAATGAACAAGATACATGTATAATTTACTTACAAATAGGCCCACTTCATGCAGCAATAGCTCCTTGCTTGTCGTGGTGGCCTCTCGTTGTTAGCCACATCGTTGTGGCTGTTGATGTTGCCCATTCTCAATCTTTTTTAAGGAAGGAAAAAACAAACTTTATTCGGGCAACATCAAAAAGTACTTTGGCAACATCTGAATCTGCTTAACAAGTTCTTCAAGCAGCTGATTGATTGCAGGCCGATAAACAGGATTCCTGATGTAAACAAAATGAGGATGTTCTTCAATCAGGAAATAAAAGACCATTCCAACTAGTCTGTTAGCATTGTCTTTAGATAGGGGTATTTGTGTTTTCCAAACTGTACTCAGGGAGCTGGAGTACTTGCTCTATAAGAGCTGCAACTAATCTCTACATGATTTTTAGGAACTTGCAGGAACAGATGGACAGGACTAATCTCTGGCAGAAAGATTCCCAGGACCCCCCTTGTTAATTTGCATAATTTGTGTCTCACCCTAAGTTACGAGGGGAATCCAGACGTAGGCCCTTTGCTCACTATTCTTAGAGAGGCACAGCTCCACCCTACTGATGAGGTCCAACCAGACCAAAACACGTATCTGGGGTTGTTGTTGGTACTCTTGTTCAGAGAAGAATTGCCTTGCATTTCAGTGCTGGACTGCCCCTGGGCAGGACACAGACCGATATGTTTAGCAAATCTCTCCTCTGTGAAAGATAGTGAGCTAAAGAATCTGTGTAAGGCTCTCACAACTAGGACTAATATCTGGCAGAGAGACTCCCAGGACCCCCTTGTTAATTTGCATAATTTAAGTACCTTTGGGTCTCACCCTAAGTTACTAGGGGAATACAGAAATGGACCCCTTGGTCACTATTCTTAGAGAGGCAGAGCTCCACCCTACTGATGAGGTCCAACCAAACCAAAACACGTGTCTGGGGTTGCTGTTGGTACTCTTGTTCAGAGGAGAATTGCCTAGCATTTTTGGTGCTGGACTGCCCCAGGGAAGGACAAAGATTGATATGTTTTGGAAATTTCTCCTCTGTGATAGATAGTGAGCTAAAGAATCTGGGTAAGGCTCTCGCAACCAGGACTAATGTCTGGCAGAGAGACTCCCAGGACACCCCTTGTTAATTTGCATAATTTAAGTAGCTTTGGGTCTCACCCTAAGTTACTAGGGGAATCCAGACGTGGACCCCTTGCTCACTATTCTCAGAGAGGCACAGCTCCACCCTACTGATGTGGTCCAACCAGACCGAAACAAGTGTCTGGGGTTGCTGTTGGTACTCTTGTTCAGAGGAGAATTGCCTAGCATTTTGGTGCTGGACTGCCCCAGGGAAGGACAAAGGCTGATATGTTTTGGAATGTTCTCCTCTGTTCAAGATAGTGAGCTAAAGAATCTGGGTAAGGCTCTCGCAACCGGGACTAATGTCTGGCAGAGAGACTCCCAGGACCCCCCTTGTTAATTTGCACTAGTAGTGCTCCCCACAAGCGCATGGTATGCATGAAGAATGAAGAGAAAAACAGTAAGAACGATCCGGCAGAAGTGTCCATCAGGCACTATCATGGGTGCCTCCAAAGAGAAGCTCAGTGAGAAAGGAATCAGGGAACCTTTCCCTCTTCCAGTCGTCGAAAAGGAATTTCAAATCTGGTATATGTTCCTTCTCAATCAAGACTTAAATGTGTCTCAAGCCAATATTAACAAGCTCCTGTGGCTCAAGAATAAATAACTTTTCTTTCACTCCTTGTTTTGCAATTTCAAAGAGTGTCCCGAAAGAACCAAAGTCCAATCTACTCTTTGTCTGTCTAATTGGACAGTTTCTACCTCCTTCTTACTCATCATCGATCTAGTCTGCATGTGCTGAAGTTTTTCAATGATGCTTGCATCCAACTGGGGTGGGGGTGAAATGGACTCTCTGGTGTAGATCTTTACATCTCAGAGGAATATCCAAGCTTGTTTTCCCAGGACCTTTACTGTTGATGGTGTGACGTCTTCTATGACAAACTGCCCACTGCATCGGGGCTCGTGCAACTTCCTCGTAAGGTTTCTTATTAGGATCTCATCTCTGGGGAAAGTTTGGAAAGACATACTTTTTCAGGTTCAGTTGCTGCATGTACATGTATGCATGTATATATATGACATATATAGATCTGCTTTCTGAGCCCCACACACCTTCTGTTTGAGCTGATCTGAAATGACAGAGATACTTGTAGTAATACCTGTTAAGTAGGCATGTAACTCCTTTCCTAACAATTCTGCTGTCATCTGGGCATCACTTCTAGTTCTCAATGGAGGAGTGAGGGGTGTCCTCATTCACCTTCCTGTCACTATTTCATGGGGCATAAGATGATGGTCAGAGCCTGGTTGATTCCTCAATGCAAATAATATAAGGGGCAGGCAATGTAACCATCCGTAGTCAATGTAAGCTTTGATTTAGCTATCCTTTCCTTAAGCAAGCTGCTGAATCTCTCACGTATCCCATTCACTTGCATATGATAAACCAAAGAGAATGTGTGCTTTATACTCAGCAACAAGCTTATTTGCTCGAAGACTTTGTTTACAAAATGGGGGCCATTATCTGATCTTAATACTTCACATATTCCCCATCTAGGAAACACTTCTCGTACTTAAAATGTTGCTGTGCAGGTGGAATCTGGATGTGTACAAGGACCAGCTTCAATCCACCTTGAAAAGGGACATACTACCACTATTATATATCTGTATCCATTACAGATCTGCAGCATATCGACATAGCTTGTTTGAAGACAGCAAAACCACACATGATAAAGCACATGCAAAGATTTTTGGGACTATACAATTATATTAGAGCATGGGTATTTGATTAGATTACAGTTCATATGTAAGACCATTGTTACAAGCTCTGAAAAAGGCACAGGCAAATCAGAAGAAAAAAAAAGTTTGGACTGAAGAAATGGAGGAAGGGTTTGATGAATGGAGGAAGGGTTTGATGAGTTGAAAAAAAACAATTTGTAAAGCCCAAGTCTCAGGGATTCCCAATCATTCTGAGGAATTCTTCTTATTTTTGCACACAAATGGTGCAGTCATGGAAGCAGTCCTCACGCAGAGGACTACGTTGGGGTACAAACTTCTAGCATATTACAGTGGGATTCTGGACCCAGTAATGTTGCCTCGAGGCACTCAGCCCACCTCAATGCCCTGCGCATGGAGTTCTCTGCCCTGACCATAGTGAGCTGTGCCTCCTCTGCCCGCCGCCACTCCACATCTATCCGCTGGCCCAACCGCTGCCACACGGAAGACACTCCCATTCCAGGGTCCTCCTTCCCTCGGAACGATGCCTGCCCCTCTGATGTTGATGGCACAGAGCCATGATGCTTCCCACGTTGAGCCTGCCGCAGCCTCCGACGCAACTGCCTCTGCCATCATGACGGCATCTGGGCTGATGGAATCCACCGGAGCCGTCATGCACGTGCCCTGCCCGATGATGCAGGCACATCCTCCATCTGCTGGGGTCCAGTTGCTGGGGTGTCCACCCCTGCTGGACCTCTGACTCCCGACTGTGGCAGGCATAGGATCTCCACTGAGCTGACAGCGTTGGTCGGGACAGGTCCACAGGGGGCCCTGGTGGCATCTGGGCTGGAAGACGGCATGGGGAACGAATGACACATAGTCTGCACAGAGGAGGAGAGGGCCGCCAGAGTTCCCGACACATGTAGGAAACCCCCAAACACGGCCCCTTCCAACTGGGCCAGGTTGGCACGCAGCTCCTTGTGATAATGTGCCTGCTCCCCCAGGAAGTAGGCATGTCATTACAAATGTCACGCGTGCAAAACGCGACACCAATCAGGACGGTCTCCATACGATCACAGGTCCCCTCGTCCGCAGGTAGAGGAGTGCCCGATGACGTGGACCTCCCCCCTACCTGTGGACGGGCCTGGAATGGGGCATCCCTGCTGGTGCATGGTGGTGCAGTCACAGTGTCAGGGACAGTGACATGCACAAGCCCCTCCATGGCGACCTGTGCTGCCTCTTGCCCCTGCCCCTGGACTGCACCACTTGCACCAGTGGTACCACCCCCACCAGGCCCCATGTGCAGCTCAGTAGCGGCCTCCTCCTCCTCTGTGCAAACCACCAACCTGAATGGCTCCACACCGTCTTCCGCCGTCGCAAGCCCCTGTGGGGGCTCACCCACCCTTTCAGCTGCAGCCGTAGTGACAGACGCGGCACCAGTCCCCTCGCTCCCGGATGATGGTAATTCCTGGGAGGGTGACTGGGCCTTGCGTCGCCGGCCAGTGGAGGCATCCCCGCCGCTTTGCTCCACAGCGCCATCTCCGCCCTCTTCTTCACTCGCCACTGTGTAGAGGGAGACATGGAACACAAGCATCAGGGTACTGTACAATAGTCCCCTAGACAGAAAGCAATAGCACATGAGTGGCACTGTCAAACGTCTCTTCCATCATGTCCCTCCACAACAGTGCAGTGGGTCAGTGCAGGCAACACACAGGCAGAAACAGGCATGGCGCATGCAAAGAACATTTGCATACATGTCCAAGGAACTGTTGAAACATATAATGGTGGTTTGAAACTCACATGCATCATGGGTCATACTGTTCACATGCGCACACATCACCGTAGTTTCATGCATCTGGCCTCGTACACCCCAGACACAGTGTATACAAGGATGACTAGGCTGCATCAGTGAATCAGAACATCGTCACAGACATGTGTCATGCATCCATGGCATGTACAAGTCACACACACGCTACTCAGACACACAGACATGTACACCATACATGTCCATGACAGCAACACCCATCTCTCACACCCCAACCATATCCAAGAACAGAGACAGGCATGCATTCATGTGTGCATTCCGCATACTGCTCCGCATGTTGCATTGTAACACATACACCATCCATGTGGTTCACGCCTGACTGGTCTCACATGCAGCACAATCATGTCCCTGCGAACACACATCCATACATGGCCCATGTCACACATACAGGCAAATAGCTAACTACCAGCACACTGCAACATGCCCTGTTTCACACATCAATGCATGGCCACTTACCGCTCGACTCCAGACGGGCCTGCATCCTGAGGATCTGGTGGTGAAGCACTGGGCGAATGCGCTCCAGGACCCTCATCTGCTGGTTGGTAAGATGGCCCCGGCGCCCCACTGCATCTGCTGCGTCTAAGAGGCGCCGGGCCTTCTTGAGGGTCCTGGACTCGTAGTCCTCCCAGCGCTTCTGGACGTGCTTGATGTCGCGGGGTGCCACCCCCTCCACGTTGATGGCACCCACTATGTCCATCCAGATCCTCATCCGTCCTTCCTTGTCGGTGCGCTATGGTGTGAAGAGGGCATCATAATGCCCCAGGACTTGCTCCACCAGGATGCCAACTTCATTGGAAGTGAAGCTGGCAGCCCTCTGCCTCTCAGCTGGGGGGTTGCCATTGGTGCCAGATGGTGTTGTGTCGGACATGGCAACTCACGATGTAGGTGTGGGTGCGCAACTGGGTCCTGAGGCTGGGCTGTGGAGCAATGGAATACCAGTCGGGAATCCTCTGTTCCAGCAAGGGTGGTCACAGCAACTGCACCCCTGGAGATGGCAGATATGCAGGCACCAAATGGCAGGGCATGGTGGCAGCAGGAAGGCAGGCAGCAGCAGATGGCTCGTGGGAGGCTGCTCAGGGCTCTGGGGGCAGTAATTCGGCCTCCTGGGCAGGAGAGTGGTCTTCTTTCGTGTGTTGTCGCGTGGCCAGCTTGATATGGAGTGAATAGGCATATGAAAAAACTGCACATCAGCGTGTAATTCGAGGAAGGCCCTTAGCACGTAAGCGCGTCTGTGATGTTACACACGCGGGCGTTTCCCTCGTGACGGGTGTATAGTGATTCAGCACGTGAAAAAATGCACATTTAATCCGAGGAAAGGGCCTAAGCACGTAAGTGACATGACGCGCGCATGCGTTTCCCTCAGCACTGGCTAAAGGTGAGCAAGGGCCAGCAGTTTGCTGTACATGCCTTTCGTGGAGATGACGTATGTGTTGCTACTTCGTGTTGTTTCACACGCCATCACAACTTCACAGCGGATCAAGGACGTATCTCTTCTTTTGGCAGGAGTATTGGTTATGCATGTTTTTCATTATCACGCTGGTCTGACGGTGAGTCGCGCACACTATTTTTCCCACTGCAGGTGCCCCTGTGTATCGCGTACCCTTTTTCGAGGTCATAATAGCCTGCGTGTCCCACGCTACGTGTTATCCGTGTCTCTGGGTGCCACCGCGTACTGCGGGAGGTTAATTCCACACACGTTGGCTACCGGGGATTGCGTGCACGGTTTTACTGCAGTTTTGGGGTGCCTGAGCGTTGCGTGACCCATCACTTCATCACCGGGGTCACATACAGCCTTGCAGGTGCAGGGGTGCTGTTAACATCTTGTATCCCACCCACTTCCCCCCAATTGCCCAGGACAATTGTTGTGTACACCTCCCATTGTTACTACTACATCTGTGCCATGGCTGGGAGGCCACGAAAGGTGACGGGCACCTCAACTGGGCGTACTCCACGTGTTGGGTGCGGTCAGGGAAATGGCCGGGGTGACCAGGGAGTAGGGGGACTCCAGGGTGTCCAGGGTGGCTGCAGAGGGGGAAGAGGCAGGTGTGCGCCAGCTCGGCACGATGTTGTGCCACGTGTTGTTGCAGTCATGCCACCACCCCCTGTGGCTCGGGGAGATGCAGTTCTTGCATCTGGCACTGGCGCCCATGTGACTCGTCAGTCCGTTTCATCGACTGCCACGGGCCCACGGGTAGTGGTAGCTGCAGGTGCAGCTGTGGACACCACCACCCATGCTCAGGGTCTGCCAGCGCAGGCTGCATTGGCACCTGAAGAGTCCATGGAAGATTTCCAAGAGGTCAGGAGGCAGACCGTAGGTGCAGGCAGGGCTGCCCTGACCGAGGCTTGTGTCCCTGGGGCAGTAATGTCATCTGCTGCCCCGACCAGCCAGGTGTTGGCAAGTACATGGGCAGATGCAGCCAACATGGCCCCCGGTTGTGAGTCTACCATCCAGGCAGTCCCGGTCAATGACCCTCGCACAGCGGATGTTGCTGCGCAGGGCCATTCCAGGGCACCCAGCAGCCACTTATGCAATTCAGGGCTTCCGTCCTTGTTCCACCTGCCACTCCCTCGGTTCAATCCACCAGCGCCACTGTCCATACTGATCAGGGTGGCATTTGCCAGTCAGGGTCCGCACCACTGTCCAAGAGGAGGAAGGTTGCACCTGCAGTAGAGGCTGGGACCCCAGACACAGCTCCGGCCTCCGGCGTGCCGAGGAAGAAGCTTTCTGCAGGCAGGAACTGGACTTCCTTGTTGACTACATGCAGGACCACAACCGTGCTATGGTAGTGGAGCAGAATCGTCAAACTACGGCTGCCCATCGTATGTCCCACTGGAAATAAGTTGTGGATCATGTGAGTGCATTCAGCCATGAGGTGCGCACAGCTCAAGAGTGCAAAAAGCGTTGGGATTACCTCAAACACAATACTAAGGCAAAGCGTGCCTCTAATTACAACATGACTCTGGTGATGGGCAGTGGACCACCACCTGAGGAGGAAGACCTCACTTCGCACAAGTCAGTCGCTGCGGAGTTCATACCAGCAGGAATGGTCGGAGGAGTGGGAGAGATGCTGGACTTTGATGCCCCATCCAGTGAGTGTTGTTGCGTGTGTGTCCAGGCCATGTGTGATTTGCTTACATGATGTGTTGTGCTTGATTGCCACCACATGTCATGTGTACCTGGTTCTCATGTGCAAGTCATGCAATGCTTCACTGATGCGTGCCTGCTGTGCAGGATAGTGGACATGTAGAGCAGAGGGGACTGTCCTCATCACCACACTTGCACCCTACTCACATGCTTGTCACCCGGCTGTCCCTCCAGTCCATGTTCCAGCTCACTGGATATTCAGCATGTAGCCTGGGGTGTCTTTCCTCTCAGCACTGGGACTATGTCATTGCATGACTGATGTGCATGTGTCTTCAGCCTGCATATGGGTACTCCATATAGGCATGCTCCCTTGCCCCCCCCACTGCACCACCATTTCACCATGGCATTGGTGTGCATCATGTTGGCATACTGCAATAGCCTGTTCAAGGCTCCGGTGTACATGCAAATTTCCACCAGCCAACCTGCCACACACATGCAGTGGGGTACATCCTCTGCCCTTCATGCAGGGTGTCTCACTTGGACTGTGCAGATGGAAGATGCTACGCAGGGACACGAGTGCCCTTGCATGCTCCATGTGCATTCCATGCATGCCCCTATGTGTTCTTGACTGGATGATCATTGTAGTACGTGTCCAGGATGACCTACATTTCTTGGCATTTGATCATCCATTCCATGCCCACTCTGGCTCAGTCCTGCATCACACACATGTTTATGTTTAGGGTGTCACAGTCTGTGGCCCTCATTACAACACCGGCGCTAAACCATGGCGCTATTAGCACCATGGTTGGTGCCGGTGTTGTAACGAGTCCGCCATGGTGAAATGGGGAAATACCGCCCCATTCCAAGGTTGGCGGGTCGGTATTTCCCCATTTCACCATGGCCCTTCCCCATTCCCATTTTTGCCCCATTGGGCTCAATGGGGATGGGCAAGGCGGCAATTACGGTACCGCAGATTGCGGTACCGTAATTGCCTGTGATGTCCCTTTGCGGGTCCCTACTTTAACGGCTGGTCCAGACCAATTTGGGTGGGTTTATGATTGATGTGTGCATTAATTGATCTAGATTGTGATGTATGTTATTTTCTTTCATGTATATGTGCTTGATGCATTTCATGCTGTAGACAGTAGCCTGCACCCTTTGCCTGTCAAAGTCACACTGATGGTGGGATGAGTTCTGATGTGGGTCTCTAACATGGCCCAGTGATAACCAGCATGAAGACACACACACAGGGAACTTTCAAGTGTTATTTATATGTTGTATGCCCTTTCTGCAGGACAATGAGCCTCCTGACCACCTTTGCCAGCAGACATAGGGCGAAGTACTACAGAAACCTGGCTACATTCGGTGGTGCCGACATGCGAATGTGTGCGCAAGCAGTAGCACAGGGCTTGTGCTCAGACGTCCAACAGAAGCAGACGTGTTTCCAGGTGCTCCAAGCAAGGTGAGCAACACAAGGGGTTCACAACGCAGCCAACTTTCCACCAGGCCACTTGCACATGCATGCTAAGTAGTGCCACTGATGGGGAGCTTGGCCAGATATTGTAGAAGCGCACAGTACTGCTAAGATGCGTTGAGGGACAAATGCCAAGTAGTTTGACAAGTTGTCAGATGCACACGCAGGGGCCGTCACACATATCCTCCAGTCCTCCCTGCTCCATAGAAGCTGAGTTATTCACACAGTTGTGTTCCGAGCCAGAAAGCGAGGCACTGACTTGTGTGCAGTGCATGTCATTTGCATGTGCAAATTGCCACTTACACTACCTATTGTAATCCACAGCTGCCAGAACATGACTTGTAGTGAAGTCTCACCTTGCTATACGCATCTAGCAGCTCACCCAGGGAACTTTGTATCATGTGTGATTCGGGAGGCATTAGTCCCATGTACACCGGCCTTACTGCATTCACAGTGTATGAACCATCACGGTGGCAAAGTAACCAGACAAGAGTGTTTGTTTGTGTAGGAGTTACTCACTTTGGGGCATGAATGGTGTTGTGTGTGTGTGTTGTAAACACACACAGAATAGTGACTCAGGATCTCTTTGCAGCATGGAACTGATCCTGTTACCGGACTTGAGAGTGTGCATGCAGGAGGCCAGCACTCACCCCTGAGATAAGTCTATCTTTGCCCTTTATTTGACTCATTTAGTACAATGTGCATGTAGAACATGGTTTCTCTGAGTATGTGTTATTGTCAATAGTTTTATTTTGTATTTTGCCTACTTTCCCTTGCCAATCCAACTCCCCTCTCCTGCCCCTCTTTCCGGTAATCCTGAATACCAATGCCTGTTCAACCAATGGATCCCTGACCCTCTTTCCCCGCCGGGGTCTCTGAGGCCTGCGTAAGTTTTACCTTGCAGGTGCCCAGACCACGGAGGGGGTGGTTGGTTCATGACACTCCTGCGCCAGGAGACCGGAGCTGTGACACTACCCATCAGTTGCTGCATCCTCATTGTATGTTGTTTCCAGAAGAAGACTCTTCAAGGTTGTTTTGGTGCCTAGAGCCTTTTGCCCTGGTTTGGGGGTTTGGCTCCTTGGAGTTCTCTGCGATTTGGTATTTTTACCAGTCAAGGAGGCCTCTGAGGGGGCTGGACCCTATTTACACGCAAGGTGGAACATGAAGACCAAGGGGTAGGGGGATCCTGTAGCCAGGTAGACTAAAAAGGAGAAGGCTACGTACCCCAGACACAGTTGTTCAGAAGGTCATGGTGATGTGTGAATGAGGGAGGGCCTTTTGTTGTTGGACAGTACGCCTGGGCTACAGTGTTTAGGCACTATCTGACAATGTCATTGTGGAGTACTGTGTACATGATGTGTTCTGCTGGTCAGTGGCTGTTACTGTGTTGTATTTACTTTTCAGGTGTCAATACCAATGCCTGTTCAACCAATGGATCCCTGACCCTCTTTCCCCGCCGGGGTCTCGGAGGCCTGCGTAAGTTTTACCTTGCAGGTGCCCAGACCACGGAGGGGGTGGTTGGTTCATGCCACTCCTGCGCCAGGAGACTGGAGCTGTGACACTACCCATCAGTTGTTGCATCCTCATTGTATGTTGTTTCCAGAAGAAGGTACCCATCCTGTTGAATCATTGTTCAACTGTGCTACCTTGGTAGTTCTATCATTCTGCTTGTACATGTGCCTGGACTTTTTTTGCCACTTCAAGTCATCTACTGGAGACTCTTCAAGGTTGTTTTGGTGCCTAGAGCCTTTTGCCCTGGTTTGGGGGTTTGGCTCCTTGGAGTTCTCTGCGATTTGGTATTTTTACCAGTCAAGGAGGCCTCTGAGGGGGTTGGACCCTATTTACACACAAGGTGGAACATGAAGACCAAGGGGTAGGGGGATCCTGTAGCCAGGTAGACTAAAAAGGAGAAGGCTACGTACCCCAGACACAGTTGTTCAGAAGGTCATGGTAATGTGTGAATGAGGGAGGGCCTTTTGTTGTTGGACAGTAAGCCTGGGCTACAGTGTTTGGGCACTATCTGTCAATGTCATTGTGGAGTACTGTGTACATGATGTGTTCTGCTGGTCAGTGGCTGTTACTGTGTTGTATTTACTTTTCAGGTGTCAGGGGATTGTTGTGGTTTGACATGCTGGGGTGTACACATGGGCAATGTTCCCATGTGATGTGTACAGGACACTGAGGGTCACTTGATTTCACATGCATATATTGAGTGCTTGTCCCTACTGACACACACAGTTACACAATGCTCCACCACATGTACAACCACCCTTCCATGCCCACGGATGCACACATATTGCCTTCTCAGGCACGCTGTGTCCCTGCAGTGCATGATCAATTACCAATTGGGGATCCTGTACATGCGTAAATAGGTAATTTTTTTTCTTTGTCCTTTTCATGTGATGCTCAAGGTGTATCCCCAACACAATGGATGCTCACTGTGCTGTGTGCTGAGCAGTGTGTGGCAGGAGAGACACACATCACACGGGTTGGGGAGTAGCAATTTTGCCTTGCCTAATGTGCATGTGAACAGGCATTCAGTGCTGTGTTGGAGCTACCACTGGTGGAAGGCAATTGTGTATGACTTGGTATGTGTGGGAGGTTGTTGGTCAGTCATTTCATCTGATTCCGTGCCAGGCGTCATTGTCTCTGGCCACTTTCATTTTCTCACATGTCACTCTGTATTGTGTTGGTCATGTGTTTGGGTTTTGCTGTTGCATGCTATGTCATGGTGTGGCAGACAAGGGTGATGTGGTTTGGGAGGGTTTGGGTGACATACCAGGGATTGTCATGGCCAGTTTTGTGGTGGGGTGTGATACATACCTTGCATGTGTTCCTTTTGATCACATGGTTATGTTTAAGTGGCTAGGGATGCACACAATGTAGCACTTCCATGGAAACATCCTCAGGGTGGTACGGTTGTGACAGTTGACTGTCTCTTTGTCATCATCGGTTGTGACCTGGTATGTGCCAGGCCTGTGTGCACTCCGCAGGGGTGGGAGTTTAGGTGAAAAATGTGGCCACAAACTGGGTCTGGGCTGCCTCACCACTTGCCCTTTCCCCTCCCATGGGCAGTGTCTGTGCCTGTGGTTGGGGACGTGGGGGCACCACCATGTCCACTGGTACACCCTTCCGTGTTGCAACATTATGCAGGACACATGCTGCCACAATAATCCTGCACACTACTGGGGGTGCATATAGTAGCTGTCCACCAGAGCGGTTAAGGGAGCGGAAGTGTGACTTGAGCACTCCGAATGTGCGCTCCACTATGGCCCTGGTTGCAATATGGGCAGCGTTGTATCTTACCTGGGGTGGTGTAGTGGGGTTCCAGATTGGCATCATCATGTGGTTGCTCAGAGGGTAGGCACTGTCCCCTGGGGAGGTGATAATGGTTGTGAATAGTTGGGTTTGTGTATTTGTCTGTGTGTGACATGCTTGCATGTGCACAGGCATTTCTACTCAGCTAGTAGCCATGTGTCGCCATGCTTCCCAGCTTCCAGGGCCCGGCTCAGGTCGGAAATTCTGTATATGAATCTGTCATGGGTTGTTCCAGGGTAGTTTGCATAGACAGAGGTGATGATTCCCTTTGCATCGCATACAACCTGCACGTTGATGGAATGCCAATGCTTGCGGTTTGGATAGATGTGCTCAGTGGCCCTAGGTGGACATAGGGCCACATGGGTGAAATCCATGGCACTGACCACTTTGGGGAAATGTGACAACCTGTAGAGGTCCTGGACCACGGCCTGCCTTTCTGCGGGTGTTCTGGGCATGTATATGTGCCTGCGGATTGAGGGGCGCGCAGTCATGATTGCCAACACCTGGTGTAGGCAGCGTGACTGCGTGGGTTGTGAGACCCCCCCCACTATGGCAGTTGTCTGCTGAAATGACCCAGTGGCCAAAAAATGCAGGACATTGAGCACCTTCTCCAAGGGGCTCAATGCTTGGAAGCACAGGGTGGGTGATTTAAGTTCATCTTCCCACTCCCTGACCAGGTCTAGGATGATATGAGGTGGGAACCTATACCTGCCATAGACCTGGTCGTCAGGCATCCAAAAAAGGCTGGTCCGGGGCAAAAAAAATGCCTTGGCTATTCTCCTCCTGCTGCGGTGTCCCACGATCAGTGCTGCGACAAATGGGGCATTCATCGTAGCTGTATATACGTGTTTGTTGTTGCTCGCACTTTTATATTGTGCGCGGGGATGCTTCCGACTGCGTTCGTGTGGCGGACGTGTTGATGCCTGTGCGCGTCTTTTAGCGTGCGCAGGTTTCCTGTATTCGATTCCATGAATACGTGTTATTCGCATGCGTGTGGGTGTTCCATGTATTTCCCTGCAGTACTTCCCCAGTTATGCCTTCTTTTTCATGCGTTGTTCCCCATTCCGCCCCGTGTCGCGCCCCCTTTTTGGTGTGTGCACCGACGTTGTGTGCGTTGCGCACGGCGTTTGGGATGTTGGAATGACGTGTGCGCCCATGTGCGCCATGCAAGAATTTGGTGAACATCCCGCAGTAAATATGCGCAGGTACTTCAATGAATCGCACGTGCATGTGCGCTTGCTTTTTCACACCTGCGTCACCTTGCGCCAAGATTTTCGGCGCACATTTCTTCCATGAATCGGCCCCATAATGTCTTCATCTTCATCGTTTCTGTAGCATAAGCATCTTCATCTCGTTCTGGAAATGTTGCTTATCTTTGATACTTTCTTCACACCTATACAATGTCTATGTTCTCTTGTCTCTGCATCTCTCCTGGGTGCATCTGTCTTGCTTCGTATGACGTCACCAATCTGCTCTTTTGCTCATTTTTCACACTACTTCTGGTATCTCATTCAAATGGCCGTCATATTGTCATGTATGTAGGTATAGTTTTCACAATGGAACCTAGCTTCCAGGATTCTCCTTGGTATTGCTATCTTCACTGGCACTGCACGTGTTTCATATTCTGGTTCCCAGCATATAGGAAACATGGGCGCAATGCTTGAGGTGGGGGTACTTGGCTCCTTGTCTACAGCACCAAATACAATGTCATGGGTATAGCAATGCGATAGCGATAGTCGCGGCTGCACCCCCCCAAAACTACACAGCGTGTCATTTGCCTGCTCGTACCCAAGGCTATCCTGTGGTTAATACCCACAGCTATCAAAGACACCAACAGGGGATTGGTGCCTTCATACCCGCGGCTAGGGTGCAACAGTTATAAATATGGCTGCACCGGCCGAAAATACACGACCTGCCATTTGCCCACTCGTACCCACGTCTAACAAAGACGTAACATATGATTGATGCATTTATGCCTGCGGCTAGGGTGCGACAGTATTAGCCTCAGCTGCACCCGCCAAAAATACACAATGTGCCATTTGCCTGTTCGTATCCGCGGTTTTATTCTGTACCGTGTCCGGTACCCGCGACTGCAATACACCTTACTGGGCATGACATTTCATTGACTGCAACCGTAGCTGCAGCTATTTTAGAAAAGGACAACAAATGCATTTTCCTTTTCCAATATACTTAAACAGTTCACTGGGTGGCTCTTAACAGAGCCTTCGGGTTCATAATCAGAGAAATAATCTTCTCCTATATTATTATTCAAACTCTTTCTTTAGATGATTAATTAATTTTCTTTTTCCATGTCAAAATATTTCTCCACAATCGCAGCATATACCACTAATTTGAAATACTCCATCTAATTTAATATTATAAAACCAATAAATCTTGTAAGCCAATGCTTGAAGAACTCACCTATGTCCTCAACATCACTATTAACCACATTCTCAAAAAATGTTAAACAATCTTCTGAACAAAGAGATTCCTCTCCTTCTGGAATTGGCACCATGTTTCAAATATCAAATACGACAATAAATATACCACAAACACAGCACTGTTTAGTAAGGGTGCACCTTGCCGATCTACAATTTTATTGGCATATATTATCATTAAATAAAATAGATTCTTTCAAATGCTCTATACAATCCAACATCATCTGAGGTACTTGAAATCCTATTGGCCACCACCCACCACACAAACAATGAAAAACCAATCACAAAGCAAACACACATATTCCACCTTCTCTCCTCATTAATCTTCCTCCATTCCAAATTTTATCTCTGAACTGACAAGAAGTATGTCTCTGTACCACTAGTACAATGGAACAATACATGGAATGGCTGGAGGAAAATTACCCTACAGAAAAAGATATTAGAAAAGAAGATGCTCAAAGCAATGCTCCAGAAGAAGATACACCACAGTCAGGATTTTATAAGTACATTCCATATATTCATGTAAAATGTGACGCCAAAAACACCAATTGTATCTACCTATTGTCAACCAATCAAATGTGTACACAACCAACCCACATATTTTAAAAGTGCATTATTTACTTATTTATTTATTTTAATCATTTTGTTAGAGTGTCAAATCGTCCGCAGACCTCACGGCACACATAAAACACAACAGAACAGACAATGGGAAGTGAGGGAGATCAGAATCAGATACAGAGAGTGAAACACAGAACTAGGGAGCAGAAAAGAGAAAGATCTTTAAGTTCTTTTTAAAGTCGAATAGGGACAGGGAGGACTTGAAGTGAAGTGGAATCAAGTTCCACCATGCTAGGTCAAGAACATCAAAGTTTGTTTTTTCCAAATTCGGCAAGACGAAAGAGAGGCTGGAAAAGTCATGCCTGTTCCACTGACCTGAGAGAGCGTCCTGGGATATAGCGATGAATCCGTGCTGAGAGGTAACTGGGTGCAATGTCATTCAGGCATTTAAACGTGAGTATCTTGAAAGATACCCTGTGCCGGATAGGAAGCCAGTGTAGTTTTTTCCAGGCTTTGGTAATGGAATGACGTCTTGGTGGACCAAGTACAGCACGAACTGTGCCATTTTGAGTGTTCTGAAGAGCTGCAATGTTGGTGGAAGATGTACCGGCCAGAAGTCTATTTCAGTAGTCTAGCCTTGAATTAATAAGGGCTGAGGCCAGGAGGGACATGCTGTGTACAGATAGAAAAGGGAGTAGTGAACTGAGCTGTTTGTTGATCGAACTGCATGTGGCTTGGATTTTGGCCACATGACGACGCATACAGAGTTCGGCATCAATAGTGACACCGAGCGTCTTGACGCTTTCAACAACAGGGATGCGATGCAGATATTGGCTATACAAAATGAAGCATAGTCGGCAGGGAGGTTCTTGAGCATGTGACTGGAGGCAGAAATTAGAAGTTCGGTCTTATCAGCATTTAAGGCCATTGAGTTGTGAGTCATCAAGGAGTGAATGATTGAGTAAATGGCAGAGATGGCCTTAGCATCAGTGGGGTAGGAACCAGTGGGTTCGAGGATGACCTGGGTGTCATCGGCGTAGTTGGTGTACAAGACACACAGGTCATCAAGCAACAGCAGAAGAGGGAGTATGTAAATATTAAAGAGGGTGGGAGAGAGAGAAGATCCTTGAGGGACATCTCGCGTCAGCAAAGATGGAATGGATGAAGAATTATGAATGGCCACTCGGGCGATGCGAGGGCTCAGGAAGGAGACAATGTGCCTCATTACGAATGTGGCAGCCACGGAATGAACGGTGCCGGTAAGGGACTGGCACCATCCATTCCGGGCCACCACATTACGAGTTCTGCAGCGGGTCCTGCTCTGGACGCCTGGCCAGACTAGACGTGCCGAGCGGGACCTGCTAGCAGTACAGGATGCTAACAACGGGTCTGTCATTAACCCGCCCGTTGTTAGCATCCTCCCCATTCCCATTGAGCCCTATCGGTGCTCAGATGGGAATGGGGACGTACCGGGTCTGGGTCCCGTGAAAGGGAATTAGCGGGTCCTAGGTTGGAATGGCCCAGTAAATCCCCTTTTGCGGGACCCAGACCCGGACCCGAGTTTGGGGGTAGCCACGCTGTTAAAAACAGCATGGCTACCTCCAAACTCGTAATGAGGCCCTATATCTCGTATAGATTATATCTTCAATTGTTTAAACATATGTCAAATATTTTTAAACAGATGAAGTGATTCATGTGTCTAGAAAATTAAGAAAGGAAGCACCACAGCAAGAATCAACAATCAGATTATGAATTCCTTGATAGAATTAAAAAAAAATAATGATGAATGTACAACAAGACATGCAAGCAATGAAAAAGGACATTGAACATTTAAAACTATTCATGGAGAGTAAAAATTCAGAAAATGTGGCTACAGAACAAGATATACCATGTATTATGACTAAAACTGAAAGCATTCCCTCCAAAATAAACTTGTTTTCAACAAACTGTGTTTGAATATTTATTTACCCCTTTCAAGTTTGTACACCTATATGCATTATTATTGATAAAAAAAAATTCAAATGTTACACCGTGCAAACACTACACACAATCCATTTTTAAAACATGTTCCAAATTAATTTATAAAATATATATACAACTTTAGGTGCGGCTACCAAAATATCCAATCATATTGCCTCATCAAAATCGTGCTTGGGACCGCCCCTCCGGTTATTACTACGGTTACTTGCGGCTTTATCTGTGACAAATTAAAACACAGGATAGTATCGAAGCACCTACGGACGTGCTTTTATAGATGCAACTATACAAGAGTCCCTCCTACATGCCCGCCCACCTGCTGGTAGCCGCCGCTATTCGTAAAAACGTTGAATTCAAAATTGCATTGCCACTGCAACAAACTCCCAAAACTCTCCCCACCATACCTACCAGCCACTAACCTCCACTCTTCACAGTCCTCCTCCACTACCCTAGCTCTCTTATAATCCCACAATGCACTTAATACATATAAGATGCCACCCCACCCAAAATTCCAGGTAGTCCCAGCTACTACATGGCCACAAAAGCACAACGTGTCACTTGCTCTAATATAGCCACGGCTATAATGTGGGGCGGGGGTGTAGCACCATCGACCAATTCAAAAGTACAACACACACACATCATAGATGCCCTGCTCATACAAACTACTAGAAATTAATTTTCCTGGAAACAGAGAAATACTGCAGATAGCATGGTTTTAAAACCGTGTGGCTATCTGGATACAGTTGGCTGTTTTGGTTGCTTGTTTTTGTGAGAAACTAAATATTAACATGGACCTAGGTTTTAGAGATTTTACCATTGAAGGGTTCGGATTGTGGGAATGCATTGGTTCCAGGCTTTTCCAACATTTTTAAGTCTGAGAAGACCAAGACGTCATATTAATTAATTTTGGAGGCAATCATTTGGGGAATGTACGAGGGGTGTCCTTTACTTTTAATGAAGAAACAAGACATAGGAAAACTAATGGAATTATTTCCTCACACCATCTTTATCTTTTCCAATCTCACTCAGAGGCACACATGGAGATGGACCACCAGATTTAATGCTACAATTGAGAAATCCTGTAGAAATGTTAATAAAGCAGTTTCAGCATTCATAAAGGCCACAACCAATTATGGATTGCGAACAACAACATACAGTTCTGCATGGGCAATTTCTATAGACATGGTGAAGTACACCTAACCGATAACATCAAAACAATACTCCTGATGTGCTAAAGTTCTACACTCAGTGTACCCCAAAAACAGTCCTTTTAAGGACTACTCATCATACATAAATACACAAATACCAAAAATAATAATCCAAAAATTGCTTCTATCATACCTGCGACTACAGTTCATTGACTTTTACTGTAGCCGTGGCTACAAAAAGTCAGTTAATGGTGGACTGACTTTAAGTTTCATAGTACAATTGAACTTAAATGATGAATACCGAACAACACTACTGATGTGCTTATGTCAAGTAACTGCAAGATAAGAACCATGAAAAAAATACATATCAGTAAACTAAATAGGCAAACATTGCACACCCACACAACATAATACCATAAGTGAAAATACACAATCTAAAATACATTGTATGGCACATCTAAAACTAGACTACAATTTCTCTTTTTTATATTAACTTTGTTAAACTATTTTCTTCTATCTTTCTCCAAAGTCTCAAATATTCAAAAGTCTGAAAACACACATCCAAACTAAAAACAACTCTCTAATACCTACCAGGTCACTGACCATGGCCTTCAGCCAACGCCAGTGTTATTTCACCCCCAACGTCACTATACCTAAACAAATTACTTTAAAAAATATATAAAACACTGACACCCCAAACCATATAGCCGCGACTACCGTACTACACATACCCTCGACTATCTGTAATGTTTTGCAGCCTCGCCTTTAGGCACGAATATCAGCAAAAAGGCTGAAAAGAAAATTAGTTCCCCCCTGCACCTCACCATGTGCCTCCTGATCTGTCCCAGCTCCCCTCACTCCCCAGATGACCTCCTCACCTCTGCTGCCCTCCCCATTTCACCTCAGAGCACAGGCTGGCCTTTGTGACGCAGTTTGCTTTCAGATGTCGGCTACTTGCGGGTGCAGCCGAGGCTACAGAAAGCTTTGTGTTGCAAACTCGGTCACTAGACCCCCTCCAAGTCCCAAAATTCACTCAGTGCTTTCTAGTCATCCCCCCATCTCTACCCTGACAGCATTTGTATTTTTTTTCCCGCAAATAGCTTTTCACTGCTTTTCACTGCATTTCATTTTCCCCTTACCTTGGCTACAGCCACGATTATCTCTCGCATTGAGAGAAAAACTAGATGGTGGTAATTTAATTTCTGAAAACCATGATCCTGAAAATGCACTCTCTCACTTCCTACCATTCCACCAAACCCTTTATCTTAATTATAGCAGTCAGTCACCTTGACTACTGTGCTAACCTTCTAATTGGCCATCCCCTGTACTTCTTCATCGGATGGCCCCCTATGAAATATCAGTCGCTTTTCTAATGTTTACTGTTTATCATCATATCCATTCATGGGTTTCAACGCTCGCATCTCGGCAAAGTTGACTCTAAAATCCCCCTTAATTTCGACAATCCCTAACCATCCTGCTCACTCCCTCACTTCCACTGTATCTTCCTCTTTGCCTCTTCACCGCTGCAACTCACTACCCTCTACATCAAAACAACCACTTCCACCTCCTCATTTAAATATTCCTTAAAACACCAGCTCCCACAATGATACCACTTCCTCCAACATTGCTTTGTGTGTGTGTGTGCACATATAACTCTCCTTCTGCACAACTGTCTGTCTTGTCCCATCCCTGTTCTATGTATTTTGAGTTACCCACCTCATCTTGTTCGTTAGTCATTACTGCCCCCCCCCCTTTTGTAAGGTACCTAATACAGGATTGCACTGAACACTTTTTTGTTGTGTGTGTGGTGGAAAAAGATGTTTTCTCTCAATAATTACAGTTAATACAAAAAACTGCATAGTGAGTTCAGTGTGTGATTTGTGGCTATGCCATTCATTAACCAAATTTCGGTATTCAGCCAAAAATCACTATTTTTTAGGTTTGTATATTGAGTTGAGTGTGTGATGTGTGGCTATACCATTCACTAAGCTAATGTCAATATTCAGACAAAAACACTATTGTTTTCTGTTCATGATAAGCAAATTAAATGCCATTTACCAAAGATTTCTGAGAGATACTTGCGAAAGGACCTAAGGTAGAGAACGTGGAATGAATCTCTTGAGTGAAGAAGGTCAAGCGTAGATAAATGAACAGAGCAAACTGCAGTTAAAATGTGTCCCTGAGTCGAAGCGATTTCATTCAGAATTTTGAACAGATACAAGGTCAGGATAGGTAAACATCTGCATTCCCATAGGGAATGAGTGTCAGTTTTCAGAAAGACGAAAATGTATCCTGAAACCAAGGGATAGAAATGGTGAACGAAATGCATTACAACAACATGTTTTCAGAAACAACCGCGTTGCCATATACTGACCCTTTTTTTATCAGAGCATTACATATTCAGCTTAATGACACATATGAAGAGTAAACACTGTCTTGTGTACGTTGTATTTCAGCCGTGTGCCAATGGTGGAATGGAAGTTCTGGTAAATGGTGCCTGTGTTTGGAATTACAAACAGGGCTGTACAAACTCTTCACAAAATGCAAGCCGAGGAAGAGCAAATCAGAAGAGAGCCAAGGGCAGGATTACTTAAGCACTGCACAGGTGCAGAACATGGAGCACGTTTATTTTTTCCACTAGCTGCTTGCGTTATAGGCAATAGGCAGAACACGGTTTGCTGAATCCACCAAAGCCGAAATAAAGCATATTGAAACAAGGCTGTATTTTAATTCATGTTGGGTAATTATTGACCTTCTTTCTACCTCAAAAATCAGCAGACTGTTATACATCAGATACTAATAGGATTACACATTAAGAGTTACAGTTGCAACAGGGATGTGTTACATTTCATTTAGACAACAGGACCAGTTCTAATGGGTGAGGTGTGTCCGGCTGGGTATGGGATCAGGGGTGTTAACGTGCATGGAGAAGGTGCTCACTGATGAGGAGGGTCTTGTGCTCCTTTCTGAATAGCATGAAGGTAGATCCACATTTGGTTAAAATCTGTCCAGCCGTTTGCCCTGTAGGAGTGTGCAAAGTGTTTCCCCATTCAGTCTTTGGAAAAAATTAAAAATGTGGGAATCTCCCTATGACTTCCCCCCTCCACAAAACCTCACTCAATTAAGCGGGCCCAATATACTTTTTTGGCAAAGCTTGGTGAAGATTCATCCACGGGGAGCAAAGTTATAAGCCACCGAAAAGGTGGTCTTCCTATGGGTTTAGCAACTTAACCATAACTACTGTGTAGGCATTTTGGTTAAGTTTCACTAATAAAAACCTATGAAATTCACAGAAAAAAACTTTGTTAAATGGACTTTATGGTTAAGCAGCACTAATAAAAACCTATGAAATATAATGAAAACACGTTGTCAAAGGGTTGTTATGGTTACAAGCAAAACCGAAAGACCTCTGAAATTCACCAGTTATGGTAAGCTAAGCAACCATAACTCGGGCCTCCAACGTGCACTGCTAAGACTAACACCCCGGACTTGAAAGATGACATCACAAATGTCATTGATGACATAACTGATGACATCACATATCTGGGCCACTTGTGTTTTGTTTTAAAGACATGATTAGGCAAGTGTTTTGTTTTTACTGACAATGAGAATTTCCATAATTTAAAAGGTGCTTTATATCTACACATTAACCTTTTTATCTATTCTTAAAGTACTTTCCTTAGAGTTTAATCTGAGCTCATAGTGCACATACATGGGGCAATAAGCACACCTCAAACACACAATACATTTGTGTGCATGGTGATTAACTCTAATGTTATTGTCTTTTTTTGGTGCTGTTGTTTCTTTCTTCCTTACTTGAGTTTCCTTGTATGTGCCTCTAATTTGTATGGATTGTACATTTTTATATGTATTTTTTCTGGGACATAACAGGGATACTACAGTCAAGCAATGGGAACATGAAAGAGAAGGATACACAGTGTTAATAACGAAAGAAGGTGCACAATTGCTACACCGCTCTTAATTATGGGTGTCAGACATCCAACAATGGTGACATGAAAGTCAGATTTACAGCAATAAACACACACCTCAAGATTGACTACCCCTCTCTTTGTCCCCAAGTGGTCAACAAAGCAGAAACACATTTATCTACTTTCTTTTTTCAGTAGATGGACAAAATCTCCACCAAAGTTAGCTACAAAACAATATTTTCAATTATATTAATACATCTTAAAACACATGAAACATATGATCAATCATATCATCAACACGTTAATCAAGACTGTAAAGAAACACCAATGTAAAAAAGTTCCATGTATAAGCAAAATTCATAATACAGAAAATTATTCAAAGAGACAAATTAGGGAAAATAAGTGACATAAAATTATCCCCTCATGTTTATTAAATTTTAATGGGGATGCAATTAGATCATACTTCTTAAATACTCTCCTAATTACAATTCACACTTTTCAATCCAGTCAATGTCACATGAGATTTTATATGGAAATCACTCGTATTGGTATTCCAACAAAGATATAGGAAGCTAGATGTTAATACTTCCTCACAAGTTGGCATATGTTTCGGCCTTCATAGACCATACTCTAGTGCTGTTGGTACAGTGTTTGCTGAAACCATCTTCAGGAAAAATTATTTCTATTAATCATGTCTTCAATTTCGATGTGTTGCCCAAAAACGCCAAATTTTTCGTTTAGTTTAGTTTCACAGAAGGTGAAGCACAGAAGCACAGAAGGTTGTTTCTTGTTGTGCTGGGAACACGGAGGCAGTTCTGGGCAAGGCAGCGACATGAAGGTGTCCGTGTGTTTCTTGCTCCAGCAGGAGCTGCGCAGCGAGGCCCACCCACGTGGGCCTACCTCTAACTGATCCCCGCGGATGCCTCGGCAGGGATCAGGGACATAACACTGGCGACAAGGGAAGCGAACACAACGGCACACGTGCCGCTGCCAAACAGCTGTTGAAGCCTCGATCTACGGCGAAATTTTTGGAAACACGGTGGGGGGGGGCACACTAACCCTCACCCACCCAAAAATAAAAATGTTTTTCTTCACATTTTGTTTTTCCCCTACAAATCTCCTAATCCGCTTACAACATCGGATTGACCACGCCACACAGCCATCCGGAGCCGGAGGTCATCTACACCGTGCAGTAGGAACCAGGAAGGGGAGAAAGCACTCAATCACGCCCAGCACATGGAAACACGCAAAGAAGGCCGAGGACTCCCACAGGGGCAAGCCAGATGAGGCATCGACCCCCACATGTGACCAGTATCGACTAGCCGCAAACCTGTCGATGTCCACGCCACAAGCCAGCGCATGAGGTGGCTCATCAGTGACACTCTATCCTTTTGATCCATACACTGACCCATCATTAGTTGGCCCAAGATGGCAATTGTGGCTACAAAAGTTTGAGATGGCAATGGAGTGTAAAGACATCACCACGGCAAGGAAGATGAAGTCGCACTTATTGTTAAATGTGGGGGATGAAGTATTACGCATTTTCAATTCACTGACTATCGATGGAAGCCTTGATGTCTACCAGCAGACGAAGGATGCCCTAACGGCCCATTTTCTCCCCCCAACTCAACACAGATTATGAGACATTCATATTCTGCACAACAATCCAGCTGGAAGAGGAGACGCTAGATGCCTACCACACCAGACTCCGGAAGCTGGCAATATCGTGTGAATTCACAGACATTGAGAAGGAAATCTGTCGACAGCTCATAAACGGAATCCAGTCAGAAAAACTGAGAAGGATGGTACTGAGCGAGAAGGGCATTTCCTTGACCCGAATCCTTGAACTGGGCCGCCAGAGGGAACTAGCACATGCCAGGGCAGCACATATGGGCACGACCCTTCAGAAACTACAGCCAGCCCTCACATCGGCCACCGTGGCCCAGATCACAAATCGCCAACCCACGAGGGATGAAACCGGTGGTAACCACACGCACCCCAGATGGCAGCCCCGAAACCCGGGACCCACGGAATGTGGGTGGTGCGGAGGGCCTCGCCATGGAAGTCGCAACTGCCTGGCTCAGGGAACAATATGCGGCACATGCGGCAGAAAAGACCATTATGCCAAGGTGTGCAGGTCATCAGGCGTGCAACAACAGACACCACAAGCATCCCAGGAAAGGAGTGGGGGAAAGAAGAAAAAACAGGCCAACGCCCGGTGGATCAAAACCACAAACTCTTCCACAGAGGAGGAAGGAGATGACGCAGCACAGCTCCAACAAGACTCTGTGAAGGAGCAGTGGAGGAAAGGAAGGAAAGTCTACCTGGTGTCTGCCTTCAACCATGGAAACACCACGCCATAGAGGAAACTGAGAAGACGAAAATGCCATGTAGCGATCCAGGGCCAAAACATACTGATGACCATAGACACCGGGGCTTCTGTAAACGTGATGCCTCTGACCACATTCAAGACACTAATGCCCTCACCGGACATGAAAGCAACAGACACGCTACTATTTGCATATGGGTGCAAGACCCCACTGCCCATAGTAGGCAGGTTCCGAACCACCATCAGCCACGGTGAAAAGTCACTGCAATCAAAAATCTATGTGGTAAATGCGGGCATTGAATGCCTCCTAAGTGGAGATGCAGCAGAGGATTTAGGGCTGTTAAGCATCATCTGTGAAGTGAACAACTCGCAAGAAGTCGAGAACATCTTGGAGAAATACCCGCACCTACTCAAGGGCATAGAATGCCTGAAAGGCAAATCGATCAAATTACACATCGATGAGTCAGTCCAACCAAGAGCGGTGCGAAACAGAAGGACGCCATTCCACATCCGCAACCAAGTGGAAAAGGAACTAAGGGCACTGGAGAAAGCGGGCATCATCGAGGAAGTGACGGGGCCCACGCCATGGGTCTCTCCCATGGTCGTCACAAAAAAAAGCCAAAACAACCTGCGCCTACCCAACGAATCAATCAAGCGGGAGCGCCATATCACCCCGACCCTGGATGAGATAGTGGCAGACCTCACCGGGTCCAAGATATTCTCCAAGGTTGACCTGAATGCCGGTTATCACAAGCTGAAGCTGCACCAGGACTCCCGGTACATAACGACATTTTCAACTCACATTGGCCTACGCCAAGTGCTTGAGTTTTGGAATCTCCTCAGCCACCGAGGTCTTCCAGCAAACAATACAGGAGGTGATCCGAGACATACCGGGAGTCTTAAATGTCAGTGACGACATTCCGATCCAAGCCAGAAACAAAGAGGAACACATGAGAAGGCTGCATATGCTACTCAACAGGTTGGAAAGCGCAGGCCTGACAATACACAAAGAAAAATGTGAATTCCTGAAGGATGAATCTCATTTTTTGGGTACACGTTCAATGGCACAGGCATCTCAGTGGACCCCCAAAAAGTGGCTGACATCCAAGCGGCAACACCCCCCACCACAACAACAGAGGTGCGCAGTTTCTTAGGTATGGCCACCTACTGTGGGAGGTTTATCCCGAATCTGGCAACGCTCTCGGAACCTCTGCGAGAACTCACAAAGGCCAACACGAAGTGGGAGCGGGGACCCGCCTGCCAAGAGGCATTTGAACACATCAAAACATCACTGTCAGCTGATACCACGATGGCCTATTACGACCCAGCACTTCCCACTGAACTGTACGTGAACGCCAGGCCAGTGGGCCTAGGGGCCATTCTCATGCAGGTGACAAACACGGGAGAGCAAATGCTGATTGCCTATGCCTCCAGGGCATTAACACCAACGGAGCAGCGATTTTCCCATATCGAAAAAGAGGCGATAGCCGTACTATGGGGTTGCCGCCACTTCCACCTATATCTGTACGGTGGGAAATTTAAAACGTACACAGATCACAAACCGCTGATCTCCATCTTCACGGGCACATCATCTCACCCCCAGGCCCGGATTGCCAGTGGTTACTGCACCTCGGGCAATATGACTTCGAGCTGGCGTACCAGCCTGGCAGCGGCAACCCGGCAGCCTTCCTCTCAAGACACGCGAGAGCGGCAACACCAAAGGAGATCCACGTAGCAGAAGAGACGGAAGAGCATATCTGCCAGGTTGTACACGCTATGATGCCTCGAGCGATCAGCCTAGGGGACATAAGAGAGGCCACGCAAAGAGACCCATTCTGCGATCGGATAAAGGACACGATCATCTCAGGGGAATGGAGGTCGTTCCTGCGAAACATCCACAACAAAACAGCAGAAGCCAAAGAATTCCTCACAGGGATTTTCGCGGTCCGGCAGGACCTCTCCACCACGGAAGAAGGACTAATCCTACGAGGAACCCGAATCATAATCCCCCTTGTGGTGCTGCCTGATGACGGGACGCGCACGTGGCGGCATGATGTTGCACGCCACCGCGTGCAGTATAAATAAACGGGGCATTCCCGGCCGCGGTCTTCTTCATCATCACGGAGGTGTGTTGCAGTTGAGTTTTTTTCACTCATCAGACTGGTGGCTCTCACTCATCAGACTGGTGGCTCTGCTGTTTTGGTCCTCTTCATCGTCACGAGGTGTGTTGCAGCTGTTTTCTCCACTGGTGAACTTTCCTGTGCCTGGATGGGGTCGGAGTGTGAGTTGCGGCCCCCATTTCACATGCGGGGGGTGCCTGTGCGCTCGGACTCATGAGTGGCACTGAGGATTTGGACGGTGGTCAAGCAGCAGCGGTGCAGCAGCCTCCGATTCAGCAGCCTCACATGCTCAAGCAGGCCCTCCGCCTCCAGCGCAGCCGGTGGTTGCACCTATTGTCCAGCCAGGACTTCCTGCCATGGCCCAGGTACGTGCTCATGCGGCCTTGCAGCCCATCCCGGAGTTTGATGTCTCAGGCCCGCCCTCTAGCTTGGGGCCCAGATGGAAGAGGTGGGTGGACCGCCTGGACATGTGATTTCGAGCTGCTCAGGTGGCAGATGACGACAGCTTGCTGGCAACCATGCTGTACTCGGCAGGGCCCTCAGTCCAGGAAATCTTTGAATCACTTCCACCAGGGGATGGGTCATACGGTCAGGCAAAAGCCGCGCTTCAAGCTCATTTTCTGCCTCTTGCTAACGCGGACTATGAACGTTTCGTGATGTTGTCCGCCAAGCAGAAAAAGGACGAGACTTTGGACACTTTCTATGGACGCCTGCAGCGCCTGTCGCTGGCCTGTGCATGGGGAGATGTGGACGACATGATTAGGACCATGCTCATCCAGGCATGTTCCTCAGGCAAGCTCAGACACCAGGTATTAAGGGAGCCCAGGATCACGCTGCAACGTATCCTCGAACTGTTGCGGTGCCATGAGGTGTCTGAAGCAAGGGCAGCCAGAATGGAGGCTGGGTCGCGCCCCATTAAGACTGAGGAGGTATGTGCCACGTGGCATGGCTGCAGAGGTACCAGAAGGCCTGGCGGTGGACCCCGTGACAGAGCTGGAAGGGCAGGGGAGCCCTTCCAAAAGTGTGGGTATGACCTGCCCCACCGACGGAGTGCCCCGCGGCAGGAAGAACGTGCAGAAGGTGTGGGCTGCCAGATCACTTCTGGAGGGTATGCAAGGTGGCCATGCCTGTGATGGTGCCGTGAGGCCCGCCCCGATCCGGGCTTCTTCATCAGGTTAGACCACCAAATGTTGCCCAGGTGGACCAGGGTGAAGTGGAGGCCCAGGCAGAAGATGCAGACGAAGAGGAGGAAGAGAACGTTTTCTTCATGTCCAGTGTGGCGGTCCTGAAAGGAAACAACAGGAGACAGCTGAGGTGCGTGGTGGAGGTTAACCGGTCTCCAGTCCCAGTCTTGGTGGACACAGGGGCATCAGTCAACGTAATGGCCCGGGGACACTATGACGCCATGGTCATGCCCCCCAAGCTGGTTGCACCGAAGGCGTGCATATTCGCCTTCGGTGGTCTGGACCCCATCCCTCTGGACGGTGCTTTTGTGGCGAAAGTAGAACACGACGGCTCACAGATCACGGCACGCTTCTACGTGACGCCGGTGAGCACCAACACCCTGTTAAGCTGTGCAGCGGCGGAGGCCCTCGGCATCGTAAGTTTTGCGTACTCCGTATATCTGGAGGACATTAATGACCTGCTGGAAAAGTATGCCGCATTGTTCAGTGGGATTGGACAGATGGCTGGTGATCCAGTAAGACTGCATATTGATGAATCTGTACAGCCCATCGCCCTGAAACATTGCAGGGTACACTTCCACCTTCAGGAACATGTGGAGAAGGAGTTGGACAACTTGGTCGATTTGGACTAATTGAGAAGGTGGAGGGTCTGACTCCCTGGGTGTCCCCGATTGTGGTGGCACGGAAGACCAAACAACCAGATGCCGTCAGAATTTGTGTCGACATGAGGTTGCCGAATAAAGCGTTCAAGAGAGAGAGGCACCTCACCCCGACAATCGACAACATCATGGCGGAGGTGCAGGGCGCTCGTGTCTTTTCGAAGCTGGACCTCTGTGAAGACTATCACCAGGTGGTTCTTCACCCCGAGTCGAGGTACATCACCACCTTTACCACACACCGAGGGCTTTATCGCTACAAAAGACTGAGCTTTGGTGTGTCCTCGGCGGCGGAAGTTTTCCAAAATATCATCCGGGGCGCCCTGGCAGATCTGGAGGGTGTCTTGAACATCAGTGATGACATCCTGGTGTTTGCAAAGACTGAGGTGGCCCACCTGCGGCGGCTGGCGAAAACGTTTGAGAGGTTGCAGTCACTGGGCCTTACCCTCCATAAAGAAAAATGCAATTTTCTGCGACCATCGATAGAATTCTTTGGCTTGGTGTTTAAAGAGGGCGGGGTGTCACCTGATCCAAAGAAGGTCCAGGACATTAAAAAGGCGCAGCCTCCGGAATCCATGTCTGATGTGCGGAGCTTCCTGGGTATGGTTACATACTGTGGACGATTCATCCAGAATCTCGCCTCTAGGTTGGAACCGCTCAGAGCCCTGACAAGGAAAGAGTCCACCTGGAACTGGAGCCCTCTTGAGCAGGCGGCCTTTGACGACATCAGGGGTGCGCTAACAGCAGAGGACATCATGTAATACTTTGACCCTGCGTTACCATCGGAGATCATTGTAGACGCCAGCCCGTTTGGCCTCGGGGCCGTGCTGACGCAGATTGAACGCGATGGGGGTGTCTGCCCGGTGGCCTACGCCAGCAAGGCACTGTCGGATAGCGAGCAGCGTTATTCGCAGATTGAGCGTGAAGCGCTGGCGGTGCTCTGGGGCTGCAGACACTTCCGGCTCTATGTTCTTGGATGCCCGGTGACAGTGGTGACGGCCCACAAGCCGCTGATTCCCATCCTGGCAGAGTCGTTGTCCAAGCCGCCGGCGAGGACTGAGTGGTGGATGCTCGCTCTCCTGGAATATGGAGTCACACTGGTGTATCGGCCGGCGGCGAACAATGCAGAGGACTATCTTTCGCGACACCTGGGTCCGCCTGCGGACGGAGTCCAGGAGACCATGACACCTGTGCAGAAGAGGCAGATGAACATGTCCGTGTGGTAGTGGAGGCAGCCACGCCTAATGCAATGCCCCTCGCAGAGCTGGAGGTAGCCACAGCAGAGGATGAGTGTTTCGGAATCCTGAAGCATGCCATGCAGCAGGGATCCTGGAAGGGTCACACACAGGAGGCCAGAACCGGTCTGGAACAGTTGTGGAAGGTCTGGGAGGAGCTATCCTTTTCTGCCTCCGGCCTTCTGCTCAGAGGAGACCGCATTGTTGTGCCTCAGGCCAAGGTGAAGGATGTGATTACTCTTGCCCACCGTGGTCACCAGGGTGTCGCCAAGACCAAGGCACGCCTCAGGCTGAAAGTAGGGTTCCCGGAACTGGAACGGAAAGTCGACGACTTTGTGGCGTCCTGCGTCTGGTGTCAGGCGGCATCTCCTCTGCAGCGGGAGCCAGTCATCGAAGCCATGCCTCGAGGGACACGACCATGGGAAGTCGTTCATGCGGACTTTGGCTCCACCACGATGGGCACCCACTTCCTGGTGCTGGTAGACGAATACTCTCGCTACCCGGAGATGGAGTTTATGGATTCAGTGGCATTTGAACACGTTGTGGTGGCTGTGGACAATGGGGCACCGTTCCAGAGCGAGAGGTACTCAGAACTGATGGAGAGCTGCGGGGTAATCCACCGGAAGATCACGCCCCTCTGGCCGAGGGCCAATGGAGAAGCCGAGCGGCTAATGAGAACTCTAAACAAGACCTTCAGAATCGCCCAAGGCCAGGGACAGTCCCTCCAAAGGGCTCTCTATCAGTTCCTGATGGTATACCACACAACTCCACATGCCTCCATCGGGGTGGCACTGCCTGAGGCGTTATTCAAGCGGTGCCCTCGTGGATTGTTACCAGAAGTGGGCGAGAAAGAACCGGGGGTGATCGACAACCAGCAGGTCGAGGCAGACTGGCGAGCGAGGATCAAGTAGGAGAACATCCGGCGAGGGCTTCGCCCGCAGCGGCTGGAGCCGGGCGATGAGGTCCTCATTCGAAATAGACACCCCCATGGAAAGCTGTCCCTTCCATATGAGCCGGAGCCGCTGGACGTCATTGCAGTCAAGGGTTCTATGGTAACTGCCTCCGACGGAAGGTCCGCAGTAACACGCAATGTGAGCTTCTTCAAGAAGCTAGTGGACCCGAGGACTGACCCGCCCCCCGATCCGGGGACTTACTGGTGGTCCCTGAGGACGGAGGAAATGCCCCCTGCCTGCCTGAATCCCCGGCCCGGGGAACGGCCATGGACAGACCACCCGTGCCGGAGGTGAGCGGGAGGTACCCCCAGAGGCTGAGGACAATTAAATAAGGGGACCCTGGTGGATGTGCATAAAGGGGTGTTTTTGAAAGTGGGTGTTAAAGTTGTATTGTTGTGTTGGTTTGCAGTGTGTAGTTCTTAAATGCTTTGTTGTTTGTCCTCCCGAAAAAGGAGGAGTGTGGCGCTGCCCGATGACGGGACGCGCACGCGGCGACGTGACGTTGCACGCCGCCGCGTGCAGTATAAATAAAAGGGGCGTTCCCGGCCGTGGTAGTGCGACCGTGAAGCCCGAGCCAGAAGGACGTGTGCGTGTGAGTCCTTCGTGTGCTGGGGCTTACGGGAATCGCCGGGGGTCTGGACACACCCCCAACATCCCTGAGCCTACAGGACAAGATTGTGGCCTTGGCACACGAGGGCCACCAGGGGGTGGTACGACTAAAGCCCGCATAAGGCACCGGGTGTGGTTCCCCCAGATTGACAGAAAAGTCAAAAGGCTGGTCAGCACATGCCCTCATGCCAAATAACAGGGTCTCTGCCCAAACCAGAGCCCATCCAGGCGGCTGTGCGAGGGTCCACCAGATGGGACACCAGAAGCATAGACTTTTGCAAAATAAAGGAAGGCACACACCTACTGGTGGCAATTGACGACCACTCCAGGTACCCGGAGGTTGAGATCGTCAACTCCACGGCAGCGGACGTCATCATATCCACGATCGAGAAAATGTTCATGATGCATGGACTGCCAAGAAGAATCAGGAGCGACAATGGTCCACCCTTCACGGAGGCAGTTTCGGGCAAGGCAGCGACATGAAAGTGTCCGTGTGTTTCTTGCTCCAGCAGGAGCTGCGCAGCGAGGCCCACCCACGAGGGCCTACCTCTCCCTGATCCCCACCGATGCCTCGGCCCGGGGCCAGGGACATAACAGCCACTTACTCCTGTCGGCTGCGCACTCTACCCAGCAGCTGGGGGAAAGCCTGCAGACACTGCACGGTGTGGCTAATCACAGGATGCTCCTATGCAGACATGGAGCTGCTCTGCTGCTGGTCCTCAGACAAGGAACTCTGTACATTTCTCCCACTAGGACACAGAGGTCTGCTGCTGCTCTGAAATCCAGAGACTGCAGGGGAATGGCGCCAGCAGCCAAGGCACAGAAGGACCATCTTCCAGCCTTGCTTCTACAGGTGCTTGCATATTTGCGCACACAGAAGGGGCACTGTACTTCGCTTACCCCTGGAAAGGCATAGGGCACATATTATTGTGTTCGGAGAATAGACATTCTGTGCACTAAATGAAATCTGAGTGCTATGAACAATGTGACGCTGATGTATGCTTCCATGCGCACGGATTACAACGACTGCACATAAATATTGCAAACATAAAACAGCACATGCATTATAATGATTTTTCGAATTAAATGGTTTTCACTAAAATGTGTCATAGTCTTTAGAGTTACCTTACAATTCGAAGATGGCCGATGTGTCTTGTACGACGTGGATATCTCCCTTCCGACCACTGCAGAGCTTAATGAGTAAGCAAAAACAGATGGCTCTGCGAGAAAATCACAGACATGTGACATGTGACAGTACTCTTGATTGGTAGAAAATATATTAAACAAGGCACTATTGGATTACATCTATGTAGTACAACAAACATTAACATTTACTGCATTGACCTTTAGTATGACCTTTGTATGGCAAAGCATTTCCATTTGTCATGGCAACCACAAACAATGCTTCTTGGCTCCCATTTTTTATCTGTAGCAATGTGTTGGTGATATTTGGTGGCGTATGACACCAAAAAAGCGCCAACACCAAAAACGGGGTTTCTTTCTGGGAGATAGAGCAACCCCAAAACTTGAGACAATGAACAGGAACCTAGAGTAAATAGCATAAGGGAAGTGAAGATCACTGATTTTGTAACAGCACACAAACTGTTCTGTATCAGATATGTAAAGTTTAGCCATTCCTTGACAGTTTGTTGGAATAAAATTGCTTTCTGTAAATTGCAAAAATCACACCTAATATGTTGACAATCATTTTACTGGCAGTCTGCAGTTTAAATACATTTTTTTTAAACTTTCTGTTTTACTCCTGTTGAAAGGAACTATCAACAAACCTAAAGTTTATAGAATGTTTAAAATCTAAAACAAATCACGATTTCTTTTTACTTTGTATCAGCTTAACAGAAAAGAAAGAAATTAGCAAATTTCCTTTGGCTTAGAAATACTGCTGTCTCAAATTTTTAATGGGTTTGGTATTTTCAAAAGGATCCATTACAACTGTAAATGGTGTAAACTATCTGTAAAAATTAAAGTTACCTGCTGACATTATCAGACATCACAGCTAACATTGAAATATCATGGTCTATTAACATATAAGGACAAGAACACATTATGTGAAGCGTTGCTCTTCATGACATCCACGTTTGTGGGCTGAGGTGGATTGGTTGTGATGATCAAGTAAAAAAAACTCAGACAAGGAATGCAGGAAAACGGTAAATTTAAGATTGAAAGAAATAATGTTTAGAATAACCTAGAAAGCCGAACATAAAAAGCAGTGACAACAATTTGCAAAAATGCCATGGGTAGCAAAAGTGGTATCATGCACCTGACGACATAAAATGAAGCAGCATCCCATAATCTTTGACCCCCCAATGATGCCACAGGAATAGTTGGCACATAACCTTTGATATTGGCGAAATACATTAATGCATTAATTTGTGGGACAAAACTGCAAAAGGCACACAGTAATCCATCAATTAACCCTGTTGGTTTGGGGTATTATTGGGGTCAGGTAATGCCCCCGCCCAGTGTTATTGAGATAGAATCCTGGCATGCCAGTGTTTTTTTTTTTTTTTTTTTTAAATCAATCTTAGAAACGGCGTGTTTGCAGTTTCTCAACTTGTAAAAAAAAAAAAAAAAACTGCAGACCAAAATGGCCACCATGGGCTAGATACAAGGGAATCTGCATCTAGTCCCTTTTCCCTTTTTATGGCGACCATTGCCTTGATAGAGATATGCAGGGAACACAGTATTCCAGGGCCATCAAGTGACAAGGAGCACATGGTAAGTGGGGTTGGGGTGGATGAGGGATGTGGAAATTAGGGTGTGGGGGTTGACAGAAGATGTTATGGGGATGCATGGAGCGCAATTCCTTTAATCCCATTGGGGAAGATATCGGGAGGAGGCTCAGAGCGGGGGTTTTAACATGAGGTAAAGACCCTGTTCTGAGCCTCATAATTTCCTGGGAGGATGCCACCCCACTCCCTCGGTGCTTATTAAGCAGTGCACCTCTCATTGCAGGGGTGTTTCGGGGCATTACCAGATTCTGTAATGGCCCCAGCCAGACGGGTTTATTGCTATTAGCATACCAGAATTTTTTACCGGCATATTAAAGGTTTTTCTTTCAAGCTGATAAACAGCATGTTTCCCATGTCCCGAGTAAGGAGATAAGGGAACGAATTCAGGTGCACTTAACTTAATCCCAGCAGGCAAGGTGACAGCTTCTGGCTTTTGAGGGGACTTGGAACGGGTGGGGCAGGCTTTACCATGAAGTAAAGAACCCATTCCAAGCCTCCCAATTGGCTGGGAGTTTGACACTGCTAGGTCCTATTTTTAAAAAAGAAAGTGCTACGGTAGCAGACAAAAGGTGGCACCCGGATCTTACCTCCTCATATGCTTCCTATTCCAAACTAAGAGTGGAGGATGAGTCAGAAGTAGGGCCAGACATTACAGAAAGCAAATAGGTCTTTTGCTTTCTGTAAATGGTGCTGGGACTGTGAGGTGTGACCATGGGGTTTCAAGGAAAATGGCAGGAGTACGAGACAGCACCCCTGGCAACCCCCAAATGACTGCTATTTTAAACAATAGGCCTGCAAATATCATTGATCCTTTTTAGTGGTCTATTTGTTTGTACAAAGCTAATCGATTGTTCAATGCTTTGTATCGGTGGTTTCCAGGCGTTCTTTTATTATTTGCATTCTGATACTTGTAGGATTTCTTTTATAATCCAGGTAATATTTTAATGTGTGCATTCTGGTACTTGTAGGTTTGCTTTTATAATCCAGATATTTTGTAGGTTTGCTTTGCCTTTTTAAACGTATCACTTAAAGTGCCAGATTCCAAAGAAAATCATGGAAGAAGGTGATACGGTATGTGACCCAGGGGGCCTCTGGTGCTTTTCTTTCCACAGTGAAAGTTGGCACTGGTCCAACATTTCGACATCAGAATTCCGATTTATTTTTCAAACGATCGATTTTGGTCCTCCTGGCTTTTAAACGTACTGTACCATTGGGTCCTTTTATCCGTACTTCTAATTCTGAAATGGTTGCAGATAGCTTAACTATGCACTTGTAACTTGTGAGTAACTGCACCAGTCCATGGGTTCCTTTGCTTTCTTTTTTTTTATTTTTTATAATTTTTATTTTTGTTCAGAGAGTTACAACAGTACTAAACTGGTTGGCAATTGGCGAAGCACATCGATCACAACAACATAGACACATATTAACAGTATAGGTTGCACGTTTTCTCATTGCATAACAGTACTAGAGTGGCAACGTCGGATTATCTTCTCCATCAGATATCATATTACATAAATATAGCCTGAACAGTGCCCATATATCTTTGGGACGGCATCTCGATGGCAATGTTTTAATAAATTGTTCCTCCAGTTCGTTAATCATTTCAAGTCTTTCAAAAGGTCCAGCCGCCTTGGAGGATGTACTGATTTCCAACATTTCAGTTTATTACGTTTTGCAACCACACATGCCAAGTTAAATAACCGTCTAGTGGTGGTAGCGGCTTTACCAATATCCCCAAAGAGATATTTCAGTGGGGAAGGTGTGGCAGGTATCGCCGTGATGTCTTCCAGGATCTCCGCCACCTCCCCCCAGAATGCAGTGACCGGCGGACAGGCACAATACATATGATAAGAGTCTGCATCAGGGGCATCGCATTTAGGGCATTTTCCTGTGTGACCTTGTACAAATTTAGCTAACTTAGCTGGGATATAGTGTAGCTGGTTAAGAACCTTAAACTGAATGAGCCCTGAGTTCATGGATACATGTTTGGTCAACTGGCAGTATCTCAACTGGTTCCTTTGCTTTCTAATACTCATCGATTTCCTTTCACTGTAATCAAACGATGCAAGGGATTTCTGGGGCTTAGCTATGGCATTAACATACGTGGTGTCTAGGCATGAAAATGTCAACTGGGCTACAGCAGAGGAGACTGAGATTTCTTGGGGAAAACAAACAAATGAGCAGTTTGCAGCGTTTTTGCTGAACAAAGGGAAAACAAGAGAGAAAAGGGTCAAATGGCAGGCGTTCAAGCCCCTTTAGAGGTGAGTCTCGAGCCAACACCAGCTTAATTATTGAACTCTTCTCGATGCAGGTTCACCAAAACCAACAAAATATTATATCCAGTCCTAAAGTTGCTTTATCAAAATATCATATGACAGACGGATCTACTGGATAGGTAAGTGACTGAATGCTTGCATATCTGTCATGATCTCTGCTTCCAAAAGGTCAGGGTTTTCCCAACTCCCTTGGAAGCAGATCCATAACCCAGGTTCCGAGTGCCAACCAGTCCCAATTGGGACCTTTTGGACCCAGTCCTGGCGCCAGTGGCACCAGGCTCATAAATATGCCCAGTCCCAGCGCTGGAAGCGCCGGGCTCATAATGCTTGGGTGGACTTACCTTCAGCAGATCATGCTGCTTACTTGCCTGCCAGTTGAGCCTCTGATCCTCTTCTGTTTGGAACTACTTTTCCTGTTGGGTGGGGCTGGAGCCACTCCCTAGATTCAGAACACTGGAACTCTTCTGGAAGGCAGGAACTCTTTTCTTACCAGGAACTCTTTTCTTACTTAGGCGTGGCTGTGGAAGGAGACATCTAAGCACTACAGGAGGCTATTTAAACCACACCCGGTGGATGAATCTTGCTTTGCGTTATTCTGCAACCTCTGCAGCAGAACGCTCATCGTGTCTTCTGCATCCGGTCCTGGGCCTAAGGAAAAAGGCTTACCATCCTGAATCCAGTCTTCAGCAACACCTATAAAGACAAGAAAGAACAGGTTAGCATTCCGGCATCTGAAAGGCAAAGGCTTACCATCCTGAATCCAGTCTTCAGCAACACCTATAAAGACAAGAAAGAACAGGTTAGCATTCCGGCATCTGAAAGGAAAAGGCTTACCTACTCTTCGTGCGCTCCGGAGGTCTTCACACTGCATTCCGGCATCTGAAAGACAAAAGTTTACCAACTCTTCGCACGCTCCGGAGGCCTTCGGCGCTGCATCCCGCATCTGAAAGACAAAACAAGGTGCGTTTAAAGACATTGGGGAACTTTAATACTCACGTGCCATTACTCCTTTCCACATCTAATCCAGTGGGTATTCCGGCACCCTGCAGCCGCTCCGAACTCGTACCTGCAAAATAAAAAGACAGTTAGAGCGCATAGTGAAGCAGGCAACAAGCGCTTACTTACGTGCTTCCAGGCGCTTCTATTCATCACACGGGCTCCATCTTCAACTCACTTCAGCCCGTCATCCGCCATCGCCGGAACCCTGCAAAACAAGAGACATCATTACTAAAGACTTTAAAGACATTTGAATGACTCGAAACTTACCGTTCGTGCAGTAAACGACGGACAGCAGTCCTCTGAAGTCAAGAGGCCTGCGCTACCTATCCAGTGAAGAAACTGGTTACAGCACCCTGCCCCGAGGCAGATGGAGAGCTCGGCATTCACTTACCTAAGGTGAGAGCGTTAACCTTTGGGGGTCTACAGGAGAGGAGAAGAGGAAAGAGATAGGGACACCCCAATAACCCCAGTTCATTAACCCCATATTTTCTATCTGCAGACATCTTACTCTACACGTCAGGCATACAGTGCACAGAGGTCCAGCCCAAAGAGCCAACCGGGTGCTACACATCACCTTTGAAGATACGGTAGTCGCCCAGTCAAGACCGGCGCCTCTGCGAGAATCAGGTGAGCGTTACAGAACGCAAAGCCTACCGCAAAACTCTCGCCCAGGCGCTATGGAAACCTCGGATACTGACCCCCTAGCCCGGTTACTTGGGGAACTAAGGGCAGAAGTGCATGCAGCTCGTCAGGAAACGAATGCTCTAAGAAGGGAACTAATTATTTCCAAGGAGAGAACAGACAATCTTGCTAGACAAGTGCTACAGTCACAAGCCGGACAGACCCCGTTACCCGCATCAGGGGCAAATCTTCCTTCAACATCCTCTATGAATCCAGTGCAGATCAACCTACCTGGGAATGTACCTCTGGCTCCGCCCGAACGATTTTCTGGTGACCCAAAGAGGTTTGCAGTATTTATCAATCAGTGCCGGTTGCACTTCTTATGCCGGCCAGCAGCCTTTCCAACTGATCAAGCAAAAGTAGCTTTTGTACTTTCGTACCTTAGTGGCAATGCGGCAGACTGGTCGATCCCTCTAGTTAATCAAGATGATCCGGTTCTCCATGATTTTCAAGCCTTTCAGCTTAGTATGGAAAAACTGTTCGCAAGACATTCACAGGGGCAGGCCTTGGACAATGAGCTTCTTTCGTTGCGACAGGGTAATCAAGACCTTTTGGCTTATATTGCATCTTTCAATAGACTAATAGTGGAAACTCAATGGCCTGAGGACAAAAGGATTACGCTGTTTTATAGAGGTCTACGTGGAGAGCTCAAAGACGTTTTAGCCCAAGTAGTGAATCCCCCACAAGACTGTTCGGATTATATAGACTTGGTCGTTCAAATAGATCACAGGCTGCAGAACAGGAAGGTCGATCGTTCCAAGTTTGATGCTCGAGTATTTTCCAAACCGCCAACTCCTTCCAAAGGAGTAGACTCCGGGGAACCCATGCAAATAGGGGGTCTGAAAGGTCCTCTAACACAAAGGGAGCGGGAAAGGAGGAAACAGTTGCAATTATGCCTATATTGCGGAAACTCAGGGCACTTTCTTCGAGACTGTCCGGTGAAACCTGCCAAGAAGGCAGTAGGAGCTGCAGTTACCAAAGTTACAAACTCTGAGCAGGGAAACGACCTCGCCCGACAAGAATAGAGGTCCTCTTGCCGAGCGTGAAAACCAGTTCCGTGACCTCGCATTTCGTGATACCTATGGTCCTCATTAGCCCTGATAATCCGGATCGATTACATGCAATTGAAGCTTACGTCGACAGCGGTGCCATCGGCAATTATGTGGATCATGAAATGGTTTTGAGGATGAATCTAACTCTTTGTCCCAAGGCTGTAAAGGACGTCATTACTACGGTGGATGGTACGGAGAAAGCCTCCGGGCCAGTAACGCATACCACTCAAGAGGTGACGCTAGTAAGTCAAGATGGACACCATGAGAAGATCGTGTTCGATGTGATCAAGGCCCCTCAGTTTCAGATTATTCTAGGAATACCTTGGTTAGAGAAACACAATCCTCTGATCGATTGGTGAGCAAGAACGGTCCAGTTTCCAGAATGTGTCTCTACTTGTCACCCTCCACCTGGTGTTGCACTGGCCGCAATTTCTTCAGAGACTCCCCAGTTACCTCCCGAATACCTAGAATACCAAGATGTTTTCCGGAAGGATCAGGCTAACTCTCTACCTCCTCATAGGTCTTATGACTGCCAGATAGACCTGATACCTGGATCTACTCCTCCTTGTAGTAGAATTTATGCCCTCACCGAGCCTGAGAACCTTCACCTTCGACAATACCTGGATCAATACCTGGCAAATGGGTTTATTCGTCCTTCCAAGTCCCCTGCTTCTTCAGCTTTGTTCTTCGTTCCAAAAAAGGAAGGAGACCTTAGAACTTGTATCGATTATCGCTCCCTGAACCAGATCACCGTTAAGAATAGATATCCGTTACCTTTGATCCCTGAACTCCTGGACCAAGTCAGAAAAGCATGCATATATACAAAGCTGGATTTTAGAGGAGCTTACCACTTGGTACGAGTAAAAGAGGGCGATGAATGGAAGACGGCCTTCCGCACCAAGTATGGTCTATTTGAATATCAGGTCATGCCCTTCGGACTTTGCAATGCCCCGGCCGCCTTTCAATATTTTATGAACGATGTCCTCAGAGAGCTCATAGATGTATGTGTTGTTGTTTACATTGACGACATCCTTGTTTATTCTTCATCGGAATCTGAACATCGGAAACACGTGAAAATGGTCCTCGAAAGATTGCGTCAACACAAACTTTTCGCTAAGTTGGAAAAATGTGTTTTCAACGTGACTGAAGTTGAATTCTAGGGATTCATATTATCACCTGGCGGAGTGCGTATGGATTCAAAGAAGGTCGATGCAGTTCTCAAATGGCCATCACCATCCTCTGTAAAAGGTGTGCAAAGCATGTTAGGCTTCGCTAACTTTTACCGCAGGTTTATCCCCGAATTCTCTCGAATAGTCCAGCCCATCACTGCCTTGTTAAAGAAAAACAAACGTTTTGAATGGTCTACCGAGGCGGAACAAGCTTTCCAGGATTTGAAGACTAAATTTATCTCTGCACCAATCTTAAAACACCCTCGCCCCGAACTCCCCTACATCGTGGAAACTGATGCTTCAAGCCTTGCCATGGGGGCAGTTCTATCACAAAAGGACCCGGTAACCAATCAGTTGCATCCCGTGGCATTTTGGTCCCGCAAATTCTCGCCTCCTGAAATCAATTACACGATTACTGACAAGGAACTTCTGGCTATCAAGTCTGCCTTTAAGGCTTGGCGGCATTATCTGCTGGGGGCCCGACACACCGTTACTGTGATTACGGATCACCGAAACCTGCAATATTTGAAGACCGCAAAAGCCCAATCCTCTAGACAACTCCGTTGGGCATTATTCTTTGCCGAGTTTGACTTCATAATTACCTATCGACCTGGTACAAAGAACGGTAAAGCCGATGCCCTTTCTCGGATGGGAGTGGAAGAACACTTGGTCAACCCTAAACCTGTACCAATCATTCCCGAACAAAGAATTCTGGGTGTAATCGCCACAGAATCCATAGAGGAAGTTAAGGATAAAGCCAGGCAACTTGTAACTCCAGCAGACATACAGAATTGGCATCTGCAGGGAAAGGACTTTGCAGTAAAGGACAACTTATTGTATTTCCAAGAACGATTATACCTACCCAGCACAGATTTACAGAAAAAAGTAATCTCTTGTTATCACGACTCTTTAATGGAAGGTCATCCCGGTATAGCCAAGACCTCAGAAAAGATCAAGCGCTACTTCTGGTGGCCGTCTTGGAAAAAAGATATCAGAGACTTTATAATGTCCTGTGGAGTATGCGCCCAAAACAAGAGTCAAAAGGAAAGACCAGCAGGCCTCTTGCGCCCTATTGACATCCCACCTCGCCCTTGGCATACGCTTTCTATGGACTTCATCACCGATCTACCTCCATGCTCCGGATACAATACGATTCTAGTAATCGTGGACTTATTCTCCAAGATGGCGCATTTCATTCCGCTCAAAGGCTTGCCAACAGCAGCAACTTTGGCCCGAGAATTTCTCGAAAACATCGTCCGACTGCACGGTTTTCCTTCGGTTCTAATTTCGGATCGAGGTAGTCAATTTATTTCTCATTTTTGGAGAAGTTGCTGTCGGTCGGCTCAAATTGATGTGAGACTATCGACCAGTCACCACCCTCAGACCGACGGACAAACCGAGAGGACCAATCAAACTCTGGAACAGTATTTACGCTGCATGCTGCAACAAACTGAAAAAACTTGGAAAGATATCCTTTGGATAGCCGAGTATGCCTACAATAACTCTGTCCATTCGGGAACTGGGAAAACCCCGTTTTTTCTTTTGTACGGCAGTCACCCTCGAACCTCGGAGTTGGATCCCCTCCAAGATCTTGAAACACCAGCAGTAGACTACCTGCATTCTACAATCACCCAAGCCTTTAAGGAAGCTGTTTCTCACCTTCAAAGGGCTAAAGAACAATACAAGAAAGGAGCAGATCAACATCGGAAGGAAGCCCCTCACTATCAAGTAGGGGATCAAGTCTGGTTATCCACCAAATATCTATCTCTAAAAGGGCCACGCACATTCAACCCAAGATACCTTGGTCCCTATTCCATCACTACCATAGTAAACCCAGTAGCGGTCAAGTTGGACTTGCCCCCGCACATGAAGATACATCCGGTCTTCCACGTCTCTCTATTAAAACCCGTGCAACCTCAAACCCGACTAACCAAATCTCCAAAACCTATCCTAGTGGATGGAGAACTCGAGTTTGAAGTCAAAAGCATTCTGGACTCCAAGATCTCCAAATCTAAACTATTCTACCTAATTGACTGGAAAGGCTACGGCCCCCAAGAGAGATCCTGGGAACCTGCTGAATATGTCCACGCTCCTCGCCTAATCAAAAGATTTCACCGAACATTTCCTGACAAGCCAAAACCCCCGGAGAAGCCCGGTTTGGGAGGGGCCTTGAGGGGGGGTACTGTCATGATCTCTGCTTCCAAAAGGTCAGGGTTTTCCCAACTCCCTTGGAAGCAGATCCATAACCCAGGTTCCGAGTGCCAACCAGTCCCAATTGGGACCTTTTGGACCCAGTCCTGGCGCCAGTGGCACCAGGCTCATAAATATGCCCAGTCCCAGCGCTGGAAGCGCCGGGCTCATAATGCTTGGGTGGACTTACCTTCAGCAGACCATGCTGCTTACTTGCCTGCCAGTTGAGCCTCTGATCCTCTTCTGTTTGGAACTACTTTTCCTGTTGGGTGGGGCTGGAGCCACTCCCTAGATTCAGAACACTGGAACTCTTCTGGAAGGCAGGAACTCTTTTCTTACCAGGAACTCTTTTCTTACTTAGGCGTGGCTGTGGAAGGAGACACCTAAGCATTACAGGAGGCTATTTAAACCACACCCGGTGGATGAATCTTGCTTTGCGTTATTCTGCAACCTCTGCAGCAGAACGCTCATCGTGTCTTCTGCATCCGGTCCTGGGCCTAAGGAAAAAGGCTTACCATCCTGAATCCAGTCTTCAGCAACACCTATAAAGACAAGAAAGAACAGGTTAGCATTCCGGCATCTGAAAGGCAAAGGCTTACCATCCTGAATCCAGTCTTCAGCAACACCTATAAAGACAAGAAAGAACAGGTTAGCATTCCGGCATCTGAAAGGAAAAGGCTTACCTACTCTTCGTGCGCTCCGGAGGTCTTCACACTGCATTCCGGCATCTGAAAGACAAAAGTTTACCAACTCTTCGCACGCTCCGGAGGCCTTCGGCGCTGCATCCCGCATCTGAAAGACAAAACAAGGTGCGTTTAAAGACATTGGGGAACTTTAATACTCACGTGCCATTACTCCTTTCCACATCTAATCCAGTGGGTATTCCGGCACCCTGCAGCCGCTCCGAACTCGTACCTGCAAAATAAAAAGACAGTTAGAGCGCATAGTGAAGCAGGCAACAAGCGCTTACTTACGTGCTTCCAGGCGCTTCTATTCATCACACGGGCTCCATCTTCAACTCACTTCAGCCCGTCATCCGCCATCGCCGGAACCCTGCAAAACAAGAGACATCATTACTAAAGACTTTAAAGACATTTGAATGACTCGAAACTTACCGTTCGTGCAGTAAACGACGGACAGCAGTCCTCTGAAGTCAAGAGGCCTGCGCTACCTATCCAGTGAAGAAACTGGTTACAGCACCCTGCCCCGAGGCAGATGGAGAGCTCGGCATTCACTTACCTAAGGTGAGAGCGTTAACCTTTGGGGGTCTACAGGAGAGGAGAAGAGGAAAGAGATAGGGACACCCCAATAACCCCAGTTCATTAACCCCATATTTTCTATCTGCAGACATCTTACTCTACACGTCAGGCATACAGTGCACAGAGGTCCAGCCCAAAGAGCCAACCGGGTGCTACACATCACCTTTGAAGATACGGTAGTCGCCCAGTCAAGACCGGCGCCTCTGCGAGAATCAGGTGAGCGTTACAATATCGTCCACTATGGTTCAATGAAACCCCATTTATTTTTTATTTTTTTTATTAAATGCATGTTTCTTCCAACTAACTTAAAAGAGAAAACACAATAATAGAAGAATTCATCAACTTCATCAAGGTTAAAAGAAATACAATTTACAACAGTTGGATCTAAAACAGTGTATACAAAATTGATTACATTTTAATTAAAAGATAATGTAATTTTAAAGGAGTTAAGAGAAATCCGGGCCAAATGGTCAGTGAATCGAGATTTTTCTTTGCCCTGCATGTACGTTCTTCTAATGAAATACCCTTCCAGGCTCCCATGTATTCTAAAACTGGGAGGATATCCATGTGTAAATACTGTACATTGAATTAAGGCCGGGCTAAGCAATTTAGTCAGGTAGGTTCGTGGAGTTTCAAGAGAACATGCCCTGGCGGGTATTGAAAGTAAGCGTCCCCCCCAATAAGTCAGCTAACCCCTTCAATGAGAGGCAATGAAGGACACACCCCAGGAGGGAACGAGACCACGACCAAGTGCGGTTGAAATTAAAAGTTTTTTTAATCTAAATCAATATAGGGCATGCAAAGGACTCTGCAAACTCTGATAGCGCTCTGTCTGACAATAGCAAAGACAGTCAGTTATATTACAAATACACGTCATGCATGAGCTAAGCTATAGGGGCCACATAGTCTTGGGGATTGGATGGCGATGTCTATCTACTATGTTATCTATATGCTCGGTGCTCCATGATTGGCGGGGATCCATGTGGTGGCATCACAAAGTGCTTGAGTCAGCTGGGCTCGTCGGGGTGGAGCTCCAGGGCACTGGCTGTCAACGGAGATTCACCACTCTGGTTCTAGAAACTTGCCCTTGTGGCCATTCGTACACATTCATCACACTCATCTATACCAAGTTTATTTATTTTTATTTGTATTTGTAGAGCGCACAATACAGCCCACAGGCATCGCGGCGCTTGCAAGTCGATGAAAGGAAGCTTAATTGTTAATACAGTGATACAGACTTAGTTACAGGCATTTTAAGTAGCAGGTGATAGGCTGAGGCTTAGGATTGGCAAATCAAACAAATAGTCTGGTTTTAATAGCTTTACGGAATGCCAGATGGGAGTCAATCATCCTGAGGTGGGCGGGAAGGGAGTTCCAGAATGAGGCAGCCATGGAGGGGAAGCTGGTGCCACCTGCGCGCACTCTCCTGCTTTTGGTTTAAGCCATTCTAGTAGGCCTTTCAGAGGAGAGTTTCTGAATTCTGGAAGCCAGGTAGGGAGGTGCTAGGTCATGGAGGCACTTATGGGTGAGTGAGAGGGTTTTGAAGATTATTCTTTCTTTAACTGGCAGCCAGTGCACCTGCCTTCTTGTAGTGGAGGTGTGGTCCCTCCTGGAGATCCCAGTGGCGGCCCTGAGTGTGTTGTTCTAGACCACCTGTAGTTTGGCAATGTTTTTGCTGGAGGTCCCAGCCAGGAGGGAATTGCAATAGTCAAGTCATGAGCCGATGATTGCCCTGGCTATGGTGAGGCAATTGGTCAGCGAAAGGAAAGGTCTTGCTGCATTAAGTAGTTTGGAGAAATAAGCAGATGAAGAAACAATGGCGCTGATTTCTCTATCCATGGTTAGGTCTGAGTCAAGGTAGACGCCAAGTGTTTCAATTGTTTGGGAGACGGCAATGGGAATGTTGCCGACAGCGAAGGTGGAGTATTGATTGCCTTGTTTGCTGAGGATGGATGGGGATCCAATCAGCAGAAGTTCTGTTTTTTCACTGTTGAGGCATAGCCAGTTCTGGGCCATCCAAGATTGGATCCTAGAGTAGATAGAATTGAGGGTGATGCTATCGGCCTGGTAGTCACCCGAGAGGTGAATGAGTACCTGTGTATCATCTGCATAATTTGTCTATGAGATGCCCAGGGCGTCCAGCAATTTGAATAGTGGACTGGTAAACAGGTTGTACAAGGTGGGTGCTATGCAGGACCCCTGTGGAACTCCGCACTTGATGAGGCTCGGTGTGGCACAGGCTGAGTCGGAAAAGACTTTCATAGCCCTATCTTGTAAGAATGAGGTAATCCATTCACACGCTTTGGGGGAGAAGTTTGCAGATTTGGCAAGGTGGTGACAAAGTGTGTTGTGATCCACCAAGTCAAACACCGCTGACAGATCAAGGAGAAGGGGAAGCGCAGGTTTGCCAGCGTCTCTTAGGTCATCCATTAGATTCTCAAGGTCAAGGAGAGCCTTTCAGTGCCGTGGCGAGGACGGAATCCAGACTGCCGAAGACCTAAAAGGCAGTTATCCTCAAGGTATTTCTGAACTTGCAGATAGGCTGCTTTGTCCAGAATTTTTAGAAGTAAGGGGACTGTGGTGATGGGCCTGTAGCTACCTGGGACCAGTGTGTCGAGGGATGGTTTTTTAAGGAGCGGGCGGACCCAGGCCTCCTTAAGGTCGGAAGGGACATGGCCGGATTGGAAGGAGGTGTTAATGAACGCTGTGATAAAGGGTACTAAGGTGGGGGCACAGTCTTTAAGGAGCTGTGCTGGACACGCATCACCTTTACAGTTGGAGGGTTTAATGGTTTTGAGGAGGGCAGCGACTTCAGTTTCACTCATTTCCTTGAATTCAAAGAGAATTGGTGATTTGGTTTGCATGGTTTCAAGAGGGTCATTTTGAAGCTCAGTGAGAAGGTGAGAAAGTGCTTTTTGATGGGCAAGGATTTTTGATTGAAGGGTGTTAAGTTTGTCGAGCATGGCAGATTGGATGTTGTTGCACCATTTGTCATCTTTTAAGAATGTGGGGGGTGGGCATGACGGTTTTCCAGCTCCCGAAAAATGCTGAAGATTTCTTTGGTCTCTGATTTAACGTTGGATATCCTCGTATTGAAGTTGTTATGTAAAACCCCTAACACATCAATCTAATACCTGGGTGGGGACTCAGGAAAACAGTATGCAATAGGCGGTTTCCTTCATACATCCTCGTAAAGGTGTCATTAACAAAGGGTCCAGTCTTATGGGTCCAGGTGTCTTATCAGGGGGCACGGGTCAAACTACCTTCATCATTTTATCCTGTTAGAAGTAGTAATTGATGGCTCTGGGGGATGCTTGTATAAGGAGGGATAACTGTCTTCGTGGTCTGAATTTGGGGTGAACTAAATACCATTAGATCAGTGGGGGCACATAGCTGGCACCTCAAAGGTGGCGGGATTAGGAACTGGGTGGCTCGTAATTCACTTGGCCTGGCCATGGCAGTACACAGTGGTTGTATGCTGGCCTCTGACATGGGGGAGATAAATCCTTGATGTGGGTCCCGCAGGAATGCGGGGAGGTGAAGCTGTGTTGTTCGAACACCTGATAGCCCAGACAGGCCTTGAGGAGAGGAGGGGGATATGGCCTTGTAACTTTGTGCGACTCTCTATTAACTGGGCTGCACAACTACTATTAGAGAGGACAGATTGCTAGGGCTGGGGGGCATTAGGTAAAGTGCACATTTCTGCCATTCCCATGTGCTTACATTACTAGGTTCATAAAATGGAAGTTTTTCATTGGCACATACATTACATAACGTTAGTCAGTCTGATGCTTGCAACTCATGAGGAAGGTGAACATACAAAAAGCATGAGGTAGTACCAGGTTGGGTTATATACTCAGGAGCAATAAAACAATGTGTTAATCTAACATTTTGATTAGAGTAAAAACTGGCTCAATGCCCTCGGTGGCTCACATGCAGTACAACACTTTTCATCACATCATATGCAAGCATTTTATATATTGCTTTTTCGTTACCCTTTTTACAATAGCAGCAAACATTAGTCGGTACAAGGCAGATTTTTGAGTGGTTATACGTTAGGCATCAGAACACAAAGGTGTCTTGCGCTGGGCGGGGTTCACCTCGCTTTAAAACAAGTAACTGGCATTATATGTTTTAACACTTTTTAGCACACATCTTGGCAGCATGGATAAGACTGGGAAACTCGAAAGTTTTACATTCATGTTCAACACTTCATCTGGGGGGAACTGGGCTGGGGGTCATGAGCACCATATATGAAAGTTTGGTGTGCAGTCATAATGTCGACATCAATAATGTCGACAGTCAAAATGTCGACAAATTAATGTCGAAAAACAATAATGTCAACAAACAAAAATGTCGACATTATTCGATATTTTTTCGAAATTTAATTTAGTGTATGAACGAATAAATAAATATATATATATATGATGTGTTGAGTATGAGGGGTGGTTGGGGAGGTGTGGGGGGGTGGCAGGGGGGTGTTGGGTGAGGGGGGGTTGGGGGGGGACCCCCCCATAGTAAATACAATTTTTATTTATTTAATTATTGAATAAATAAATAAATAAATAAATAAATAAATAAATAAATAAATAAATAATTGGTATGTGTTGAGTATGAGGGGTGAAAGGGTGGTTGGGGGGGTGTGGGGGGGTGGCAGGGGGGTGTTGGGTGAGGGGGGGTTGGGGGGGGACCCCCCCCATAGTAAATGATCCTTTTTTAGGTTATTTATTTATTGAATAAATAAATAAATAAATAAATAAATAAATAAATAATTGGTATGTGTTGAGTATGAGGGGTGAAAGGGTGGTTGGGGGGTGTGGGGGGGGTGGCAGGGGGGTGTTGGGTGAGGTGTTGATAGTTTTAAGGGTTTATAGTTATAATGTCAAAAAAAAAAGTCGACATTTTTTTTTCGAAAAAATGACTTTTTACATTATAAGTATAGGATGTCGACATTATTATTTTCGACATTTTTTTTTCGACATTTTTGTCTGTCGACATTTTTTTTTCGACATTATGACTATAAACCGAAAGTTTTACATTCATGTTCAACCCTTCATCTTGGAGGAACAGGGCTGGGGGTCATGAGCACCATATATCACAAGCGCAGCGGTTAGGCGCACGGTCGGGGTATACTTGATAGGGATGACTTTTGTTCTTTCCCAGACCCCATCTACAAGTCCGGTCACCTCTAGGGCAATGATGTACTGCGGAAGGTAAATGATACAGTGTTTGTTCTGTTACTTGTTCGCGTCCAGTTGCTTGTGAGAACGTGCCTTTAGCGGATCTGCAATGGGGTGGAGGCTGGGTGGGGAGTGCAGGACTCTCTGTGCGCAGTCGAGTGGGGGCTGAGCTGCAGCGTTTGTATGCAGGCTATTCTACTGAGGCCTGGGTTCAGTATACTCAAAATGGAGTCTCGTGTTACAAAATGGTGTCTATGTTATGCTACAAGGCAAGCCGCGCAGCCTCACGTGTCGATCCACAGCCACCCTGCCTCCTGGGCCCAGGTGCATGGGGGGCTGCCAATGAGTCATGAGCCTCACGTAGGTGGGCAGTGTGGGGGAGGGTGGGTCCTAGAGACCTGTCCTCCCATACATTTTCCCCCTTTTGTTACTTAAGCAACAAATATTGTAACTCACCCAACCTTTGGCGTTCTTTTTCATTAGCTACTGCTTCATCCCATGCTGGTGTCCCCTTGATTGGCATCCAGGCTCTACACACTACTCGGAGACTCTCTCAAGCCCTAGCATACTCATCCGGTGTGCAGGTCATGTATATGCATCCCCCATCACCCTCCAGGTCTACCCATACCTCTTTATACCATTCTCGTTCCAGAGGTTCTTTTATTGTTGTGTGGTCTAACCTATCCACTATGTTCCCGTCATAGTATAATGCCACCATTCCATATTTGGGTTCAGGATCCTCACCTGTTTGCACTTGTGCCCCCTGCATATTTTGTGCTGCTCCTCTAGTGTTGCCCATTGTCACCATCATCATTGCGCCGTTAGGAACTGCATTTGCACAGCACGGAAGACCTAGCTGGCACACACAAAAAATCAGAAGAAAACATATGATGATGGGTATCAGCATTTTGACAGTCAATCCTAGCCAGGAAGGGACCCAGGAAAAAATGTTGTTGAACCAAGAGCTCGGGTCCAATCCACCTTCTTTCTTCATCCTCTCCCCCAAATTGTGCACTGCCGCGATAATGTGTGATAGTGATCGTTGTCCGCATCTGCAGAAGGCACGAATGTGCAGCATGTGCTCCCGATTTTTCGGAAAACACCTCCATCCATCGCCGTTAACAGGTCTAGGACATACCTGTTCTGCATTGTCATTAGCCGTAGGGCCCTTAGCTCCACCTTGATCACGTTGAACCCTTCTTCAGTGTGGTTAGCCAATTGGATCAGCTCTCAGCGCGTGATTTGCAGCCACTTTGGGTTGGCTCGCGCCTGTATGCTAGGGACGAGGGAGGCAAAGAATGTTTCAGCGGAGTTGAATAGCTAGAACCTGTCAGGAATTTGTGCTAACGGTTCTGTGGAGACCTTGGATATCTAGTTGGATGATCTACGCTTCCTTGATATCACACCTTGTGCGTTGTCCACGGACAGGATATACATTGGCGGTTCTTCTGTTGGTTGTGAATGTTCTGGATGATGGGCGGCTTGCAGTCCTTCTCCTCCTTAGATGTGACTCTCCGGGACCACCATCAGGGCAGAATGCAGCATCGCCAAAGAACATGTGCCCCTCCAGGATTGTGGGAGGTGCAAGTATGCCTGTATGCTGCAGACCCAGTAAGTGTCCAGGAGTGCAGCTGTCCCTTTCTTCATGTCTGGGATAATTAGCGTTTTATTGCAGTTCTTATTTGTGCCCATGTTGTTTTTCCCCTCGCCAAGGAAGCATAGTTCATATGTAATTTCTTTTTTTCAATTTGAAGGGTTTTTCTATGGCTTTCACCCAGGTTAGCTTTGTGATATGCTCGGTCTAAACTGGCATGCAGGTTTTCTCAATCCATTGCAGTTTCTTTCCTGGCAACCCTCATAGAGCTTCTTCTTTGCATGTTATTACTTCCTCTTTCCACTTATTTTCTGAAAACAATGTTCCTTTAATCACTAAGAACGGTTCTTTTAAACATATCACTCCTTTTGGTCTCGAGTAGCAGGTCTTTTCATTTTGCAGCATTTCAAAAGATACTGTGTGTGCCTGGAAGATGTTCTTAATTCTACATAGGATGAGATGAAGAAGACACTGGGCTTCTGCAAGAGGCAATTGTTGAGGCAGTAGTACCTTAGGCGTGCTTGAGGCATGGGGAATCAAGGAGCATACATAACAGCTCTCATTAGTTGTTTGCTTTGCCGTGGAGCTCATATATGCATACCATTTATTTGATTGATGTGGGTGTCTAGGGTCTTCTATTGTGTCTAGCCCCAGGCCAGAATACTCATCATATTTCCTCCTCCCTACCTCCCTCCTCCTTCTGTTGCTCTTGAGGTACCCTCTCGCATTCCTTGCTGCTTGTAGTTTTGTGCCCTGTTCACCCGCCCCCCCCTTTTCCCACTCATCATATAGGGCCAAGAATCTTTCAGTCGTTTCTGTATTTTCTTTCTGTATACTTTTGAGGGATTCAGATTCTATGGATGGATAGACTGTTGGCGAGACCGGGGTGGCGGTAGTGTCATATAAGCATGATAAAACAGAAGGATTACGATCATTTAAACCATAGACACTATATTCAGAGGCATTGCACGGGGAGGTGGGAATTGGGGTCAGCCTATTGCTGGTGTCATTTGGGTGTTGTGCGTGATCAGGGTGAGTGTCATAGCCCCATATGAGCTGAAAGCCGTCCCATATTAGATAGGCCCCTTCTTTGACCATTTTGGTTCCATTCTCCTTGGTGGTTCCATTCCCTCCCCCCTCATTCATATCAATAGATGTGATAGCCCAGTAAAAAAACTAGTCCAAACATTAGTGTAAAAAATATAACAGCGCATGCAAACAGACCACACTCATACGAATATCTGCGCAAATCAAAATTTACATTGTCATTCCTGTCTGCCCTAACACTACTCTGTGGGGGCGGGCCATTTTTTTTTTTTTTTCAAAGTGCATTAAGCATCCTCAAAAAAATATATATGTTACTATAACTTAACAATTTAGTCAGAGAGAGAGAGAGAGAGAGAGAGAGAGAGAGCGTTGTATTGCATTATCAAAATTATTTACATTTAAATGATACACAATTATTTTACTGAGTTATTTTGTTTTGAGTTACACCACTATGTAATGATAGGAGGCAACTATTTCTTTTTTCTTCACTTATTTTGACACTTGTTCTCCCTCTTCTACTCCTTCATACTGGCTGGGTGTGACATTATTATAGGCTTTTCGCACGTCTGTAAAATGTATCCAATATCTCAGGCCCATCACCTTAACTGCCATTGGTGTGCAATACACTACTTCGTATGGGCCATGAAATCTTGGGGCATTCCACCTACGCACAAAACTCCTTACATACACCATCTCCCCAAACATTAGCTGACCATTCAGGTTCCCTTCTGTGAGTGTAATGACCTCACTTCCTTCCTCATTTGTTAATGGGGGTGCGAGTTGTTTTGCTATCATACGAGCCGCTTTTGTGAGTTTTGTCAAGTACTCATTACACTCTTCTCCTAGTACAGTGGCACTTCTGTGGGCGTCTGAATGTCTGTGGATTGGGAAGTTTGTCGTGTGCATGCGCCTTCCTGTTACAATTTTGTGTGGTGACAGATGGTGGTCCTTGCTAGGCTGATTTCTCAGCTCGAACAAGGCCAGGGGCAAACAGTGTACCCACTTTTTCTTGAGTGAGAAACACAAATTTGAGAACCTCGCTTTAAGGAGGCCGTTGATCTTATCAACCACGCCGTTGCTTTGAGGGTAATAAATTGAGAATAGTTTGTGCTTTATACCTAACAAAGCTGTTACTTCTTTGAAGAGATCATTGACAAAATGTGGGCCATTATCTGAGCGAATTACGTCCCAAATTCCCCAGTGCAGGAATAACTCTCGCACTAAGAATTTTGCAGCACACTTGGCATTTGGATGTGCACATGGCCCTGCCTCAACCCATCGTGAAAACGGACAAACCACTACTATCATGTATCGTGACCCATGGCACCTCTCTCCCATGTCTGCATAATCAATGTGCAGCTCTCTCAAGGGGCCTGTTGATTTTGGTATTGTTCGTCGCAATATCCTTAGTGTCATTCCAGAATTGAATATTTGACATGTTGTACATTCCATTGCCATTTTTGAAAGTTGTTCCTGCAAACCTGGGACAAACCAATTCTCCTGTATTTCTGCAGCGATATGTTGTTTCGCATTGTGTGCTGGAAAATATAGTTGTTGGAAAGCTATTTCTAATAGTTTGATTCACATCACTACTGTACCTGTGCTGTTTTGACGCCATGGGAGGTCTGTTGATGACTGGCTACACCCCCTTTTTTCCCACAATTCTTTTTCCTCTTCCGTTGTCTTGTCTTGCAGTTCCAATATTTGCGATACGGACATAGCATTATAGCCATCTGGGAGGTCCTCTTCTACATGTTTTTGTATCAGTTACTCACCTATTCTCTCTTTTATTAAGTAAGACGCTTCCTTGGCAGTGTTAGGCAGAATCCAGTGCAGTTCCCTTAGGGAGCACTACACCAGATTAGGACTACAGGTGAGAGCAATAAATCCCCTTTGGTATCAGTCGGTACCACAAAGATTTAGTTGGTTGGTGTGGAAGGTTGCCCAGAGCAATTGCCAGTGGTTTAGATTCATTCGAAACCTTCCACCCATCACTTTTGTGGTCAGTTTGTTTCTCCTTATGAGAGAGGGTATGCCCAGACGTGGGTCCCTTGCTCGCTGCGCCACAGGGATCCAGGCTGCACCTCACTGAGGAGGTCCAACAAGGACGAAACATGTCTGGGGTTGCTTGGTTTTCTGTGCAGAGGGGACCTGGCCTAGCAGTTCGGGCTGGGCTGCTACCTTCGGTGGCGGCAGCTGCTGACTGATTTGCACATGGCTGGTCCCCTTTTGCAATGGCGCAGACGGGCTAAAAAACGGTGGTGTGGAAGGTTACCCAGAGCAATTGCCAGTGGTTTAGATTCATTCAAAACCTTCCACCCATCACTTTTGTGGTCAGTGCTGTGGCTGAGCAGTCAGACTTATCTCAAGAGGGAGATGAGCAGTATTCAGGGTTTACACAATAGGTATCACAGTACTATGGAACAAGGAAACACTGACCAAAGCTTTGTATCAAAAAGAGAATATATTTATTCTATACACATCTAGTTCAACAAATAAATCACAGTTGATAAAGTAAGTTAAGTTTAGTCAAGGAAAAAGCATATACAACTCCCTATTAATTTGTAGAAAAGTTTACGGTAGAGTGAAAACTGAGCAAAAACGGCACAGTGAAAACCAACTACAAATGGCACTCTAACAATTTAAAGAAAGGGAGGAAAAGCACAAGTTAAAATGAAATATCTTCAGACACCCCTTAGCAACACTTCCTTGCAGTTTTGTGAAAGTAATGCACAGTGACACTTTAACAGAAAGATAATGAAAACTGAGCAAAATGGCACTCCACAACAGTAGGAAGGAAGAGGGGTTTAGAAGATTTAGGTGCATCAACACATTTCTCATTGAAAACCAATCTAGTGAGAGCAGATCTAACAATTCAGCCAAAGTCAATAGGCTTGAGCCAGAGTCAGTGGTACCGGACCAAGACCTTAGGAGCAAAAATGTTCTTGTAGCTGCAGTCAAGTCTTTAGTAGAAAAATATTGAAGAGGTAGATGCGAGGTGAAAGACAATGTTAAGAGAGGGGGCGGCCATCCCAATAAGTAGATAAAGGATTTAAAACACCTTTAGGGCTACCACGGGAAAAGGGAGGTCTGGCGGAACAATGTACCTTAAACGTGAAGAAGTGGCTCCTGCGGTCGCGGTTGTTCCTGTTAGTTCCTGCAGTTCGAGGGGTCCAGCAGAGGAAGAGAGGCTCTCGTCGTGGAGGAAGGTTCGAGTCACTGCACTACCCAGGGATGAAACCAGCCGCGGTGCTGCCAAACAAAGTTTAAAAGGTACGCTCCTTTTAATCGCAGTCCGGGTCGATAGCTGCCTGGCTATCGGTCTCCAAGTACAGGGCACTGTCGATTCGACCAAGGCAGGTCCAGAGAAGCGATGGGTGAACTGGTTGTTCCCACCAGCTCAAGGGAAGAAGGCTCTTTAGATGAAGATCTCCTCTCGTCGTGTGGAAGAAAAGTGGTGAGACGATCCGGCAGGGCTTCACCGGTGGTGTAGATGCTGAAGATGTCTGTTGCTTCTCTCCCCTTCGGTTCTGTAGTTCCAGTGACGACGTCTTGCTCTTCCAGTCCTCAGGACCCTGCTTTTATGCAGAAAGAGACCCATTCATACAGCCTAGCTGTCACTCACACAGTGGAGTGGTCTTCTTGGTGGGAGACCCTCCAGCCTATCAGGTTAGAGTGCGACCTGAGTTGCTGTGGCAACTCTGTCCAGGGGTTCTACTCCCCCTCCCAAACAACAGACCCACCCCAGAATCAGAGGCGCCGAAAGGAGGGCTTCTTGGCAGAAGCCCACCAAAAGAGCGAACAAAGGATCCCCGACCTGGGTTAGGAGAATGGAGTAAGACTCGAGAAAGAAGTTATATTAAAGTTCTGGCAAATAAAACCTACCGGAGTAAAGTTAATAATAAAATAAACCGGCGGTATGTTAGAGGCTGTCAGTAAAGGTATTAGCCTCGAAGAATGGGAAAATCCCACAGGAAAATATTTGCGGTTGAATATTTTTGGTAGTAACCACTGCCACCAGCCAGAAACTTTAAAGAGCGGGACTTTAAGGTACCCCCTCGTCAATGAACATAAGGGAAAATCTATTAACCCTTTTCAGTACCTCCATAGTAAAATGTGTTGTACTGGTTAAGTTCGTAAGATTTGACTAGTAAATTCAATGGAGACTTAACATGCTCTGGGAGACAGTACTCAGTCCCAGGGTATGGAGTCTATGTTTGGGGGTCGCTACGACACCCATGTGTCACTGCACGGAGGGTGTTGTGTAACACATGTGCATAAAGATGGTTCCTATGGGTGAGAGAAAACCCCATAGGCATTAAACACAAGAAATAGCCTAGAACACACATAGCAAGAATGACTAAGAGTGGGAAAAAGAGTCTCACTCTTAGCAGGTAAAAAGAAACAAACCCTTCAAATCCAGCAAAGCTGCTGGGGGACACTATAGGTAAGGGAAATTAGCCATGGAATGAGAATTCTCCCTAACACTCGCCCCCGCCCCCAGACTAAGGGACAGGAGGATCTAATCCACTCCTGGATGAGTCTCATACCTCTAGTTGGTTATAAACATCCTGGAGAGACCATCAGCATTTTGGTGGTGACATCCTGACCTGTGCTCAATGGTAAAATCAAACACTTGGAGGCAGATTGACCATCTTAGCAGTTTTGGGTTTTCCCCTTTCATTTGCATCAACCATCTCAAGGGTTGGTGGTCTGTTTGAATGATGAAAGTAGATCCATACAAGTATGGTCTAAACTTCTTCAAAGCCCACACAATGGCAAAACATTCTCTCTCAATAGTTGCCCACCTTGTCTCAGGTTCCTTCAGTTTCCTACTGATGAGGCAAATGGGGTGCTCCCTACCTTTCTCATCCAGTTAACTGAGTACTGCACCTATACCTATATTGGAAGCATCTGTCTGTACAATGAAGGGTTGGTGGTAGTCAGGAGCTCTGAGAACTGGAGCTTGACAAAGGGCTTTCTTTAGGCTTTCAAATGCCTGATTGCACTCCTCATTCCATTTGACCTTTTTAGGGAACTTATGAGAAGAGATTACATTCAGTGGAGAAGCTATGGATCCCATAGTTCTCAATGAAATTCCTGTAGTACCGAGTGAGACCTAGGAAGGCTCTCACTTGGGTTTGAGTAGAAGGGGTTGTCCAATTTTGCACAGCTTCAATTTTGCTGGGCAAAGGCCTTATTTCACCACCTCCTACCTCATGCCCAAGGTAGACCACTTTACTCTGACCAATTTGACATTTGATTGCCTTTATGGTCAGATGGGCCTGTTGCAGAGCCTGCAAAACATATCCTAGGTGGTCAACATGTTCTTTCCAAGTAGGGATGAACACTGCAATGTCATCCAAGTATGCCATGCAGAAGTCCTCCATCCCATTCAGAACCTGATTAACCATCCTTTGGAATGTAGCAGGTGCATTCTTTATTCCAAAAGGCATCACCTTAAATTGGTATAAGCCAACTGGGGTGGATAATGCAGTTTTCTCCTTGGCATGGTCAGTCAGGGCTATTTGCCAATAGCCTGACGTGAGATCAAATGTGCTGAGGAACTAGGCTGAACCAAGTCTATCCACCAGCTCATTTGTCCTTGGCAAAGGATGGGCATCAGTCTTAGTAACTGCATTTAGAGCTCTATAGTCCAAACAGAATCTCAACTCCTTGGATCCTGCCTTTGGTACTAACACAACTGGGCTAGACCATGGACTAGTAGAGGGCTCTATTACCCCGAGATCAAGCATCTTGTTGAGCTCTCCTTTGATGTGGGTTCTTACATTTTCTGACATCCTGTAGCCCCTGCTTTTGACAGGTAAACAGTCACCAGTTTGAATATCATGCTGGCCCCAAGGGCGTCAAGCCTGGTTTTAGAGAAAACAGGGAGGCAAATTGATTCAACAAAACTTTGCACTCCTCCTGTTGCTCAGGTGTCAGATTAGAAGAGAGATTGACTCCTTCTATTTTCTCATCTAAAGGTTTGCCTCTGAGGAGGTCAGGTAGAGGTTCACTCTCCTCATCCTCTTGAGCTGAAGCTAGAAGCAAAGCTCCCTGTTCTGGTCTCAAGACATAAGCTTTTAGACAGTTGATGTGAAAGACTCTAGGAGCCTCCTTAGGATTGCCTAAGTCCACCAGATAGTTCACCTCTCCTGGTTTTCCCAGAACCTTGAAGGGTCCCATCCATTTGTCCTGCAAGGCCCTCTGCCTTGTTGGTACCATAACACGAACTAGCTGGTCTTGAGCGAACTCAACCATGTTGGCCTTCTGGCCGTGCCAATGCCTGACTAGAGCCTGACCTGCTTTCAAGTTATCACTTGCTTCAGCCATCATGTGTGACATTCTCCTCCGGAATCCTATCACATAGTCAGTGACTTTGACTGGCGTGGGGGAAGGAGCACTCTCCAACCCCTCCTTGATCAGGGCCAATACACCTCTGACCGGATGGCCATAGAGAAGTTCAAAGGGACTGTAACCCACTCCCTCCTGAGGGACTTCTCTATATGTAAAGAGAAGGTATGGCAGTAAAAGATCCCACTTTTTCTTAAGAGGGTCTTCTAAAGCTCCTATCATGCTCTTCATGGTTCTGTTAAACCTTTCTACTACCCGTTGTCTGAGGGTGGTATGCTGTTGAGAACTTGTAGGTAACTCCACAGTTTTTCCACATGGCTTTCATGTAGTGGAACATAAAATGTGACCACCTGTTGGATATTAACTCCTTACGGAAACCCAACCCTGGTAAAAAAAAACAAGGAGGGCCTTAGCTACAGCCGGAGCTGTAACAGTCCTCATAGGAATTGCTTCAGGGAACCTAGTAGCATAGTCTACTACAACACGTATAAACCTGTTGCCTGAAGAAGTTGGAGGATCAAGGGGACCAACACTGTTGATTCCTACCCTCTCAAATGGTACTCCCACTACAGGGAGAGGCACTAGAGGTGCCACGTTCTTGGAGCCACTTTTACCAGAGGTTTGGCAAGTGTGGCAACTCTTGCAATACTTATCTACCTCAGACCCCATTTTAGGCCAATAAAAGTAGAAAGACAGCCTTTCCTTGGTCTTCTTGAAGCTCAAGTGACCAGCTAAAGGTATCTCATGGGCTAGTTGCAAGAATTTGAGTCTGTTTGCTTGGTGTACTACAAGTCTCTTATAGTCCCCAGGGAGTGACTTGGTTGGTTCACTATAGAAGAGGCCATCTTCCCAGTGTAACCCATACTTCCAAGGCTCTTGCCCTTCAAGCTGAGTAGCGGCCTGGTGGTGAAGACCTTCCAGAGTTGGACATTCTCTTTGTCCCTTACTGAAGTCTGCCCTTTGGGGTCCACCTTCTGCCAGTAACAACTGCAGCTCAGGATGGTCCACAGGGTCAAGATCGCCAATGAGTTCCTGGCCTCCTACTAGATCTGAATCTTCAGGCTCTAGTTCAACCACACAGGGTTGTACCTCACTCTCAGCCTCTGCTGGAGTACGAATCACAGGTGTGATTTTTGCTAACCTAGGCGATTTCCTGGTTGGCAGTACTGGAGTGTTTTCTGCTGTCTTTTTCCTGGATGTCTTGGGTTTCCCCTTTGCTTCTGGTTGTTTGGAAATGGCAGTTAGTAACTCCAGTGGTGTAGGAGTGATTTATTTTTCTATCATCTCCTCAGGAGAGCCCCTCAAGGTCCTCTCCCTTGCAAGTCTGGTAAACTCCTGTATAATCTCTTACTAGGAGGTGTGGGAGTACACAACTCCCAGGTATTTCAGATCATTGCCCAACAAAACCCTTCCTGGTAATTCAGATTGCACATTTACAGGTATCCTGTCAGTCATTTCATTGCACTGGATGAGAGCTGGTAATTGGGGAAGCATCTGCACATGCCTTCCAGCTAACTTGGTGAGGCATTTGGGTGCCTTAGCAACATCCTCCACCTTGAAAAAAGATTTGTCCACCACAGTTATGCTGGCCCCAGTGTCTCTAATGGCAGGGGTCTCTTGACCATTGACTAGAACCCTGTTTTTATAATACTCTTTAGTATTAGGAGGGATAGAATTATACGCATCTAAATTCTGTTGTTCCCACAACACTAGAGATACTAAAGATACACTAGCTGAGACTCCAATGGGATCATCAGCCAGTAGTTGAAAGTTTCCACTGGCCATCTGTACTTACTCCTCTGGAGTGAAGGCTAAGGAGAAAGTGTGGACCCCTGAAGGTTTACCCTTACACCTGGGATCCCCTTTCACATGATCAGTTGAGCCACAAACATAACATTTTCCAAATGTGTTTATGAATGGTGGCTTGTTCTGACCTCCTTCTGGTCTGGGACCTGAAGGTACACTAGCCTGATTAGGTTTCCCTTGTGCTTACCCTTTGAATTTTGTTTGTGGCCTTCTTTGGAATTGGAATTATTTGAATTCTCTTTGTTGTGTTTCTTTGGCTGCTTTCCCTGATCTTTTTTTCTGAGTTACCTCTGAATCCTTGTGAGTAGCCCTGTTGGCAACCCACAAGTCAGCAGCCTTAGCTAGCTTCTTAGAATATAATTCCTTTGAATTAGCCAAGTGCTGTCTGAGCTCAGGAGAGCAGGCATCATAGATAGACTCCATCATAACAAGATTTCTCATTCCTTCATAAGTTTTAACTCTATAACCCTTAATCCATCCCTCTAAGTTCTTCAAACATTCATTTACCCAAGTCGCCCAAGGGGTACTATCATGCTTTTTGAGGGTCCTAAACCTCTTAAGGTATTGAGAAGGAGTCTTCCCAAATCTAGCTATCAGAGCTAGCTTTACACATTCATAGTCCATCCTATCTACCTCCCCCAAACTTCATTACCACATCAGATGCAACAGGGGGGAGCCGAGAGAATAACCAGGGGATCAACTGATTCCCTGTGATATCCTGGGGCCCATGATTATATTCAAACATCACAAGACAATCTAATACATCCAACTTAGGTTCATACATACCCACAATCTCTTTAGGCACCGGGGGTCTTTTTGGACTAGAAGATCTAGAGGATTCGGGGAGAGAAGCATTTTCCAAAGACAATTTCTTCATCTCAAGCTCATGGTTGAACTCCATTTCTTTGAGCCTTAGTTCTTGATGTCTCTGTTCAGTGTGGGCACTAATTCGTTTGAATTCAAGTTCAAGTCTCATTTTTTCTAGAGATATAAATTCAGGACTTAATGTGGGACCTGGTAAGGGTCCAGTAGCTACAGGTTGAGGCCCTTGAGCAGGCAGAGGACCAGAGGGGGTGACATTGTTGTCCTCCTCTTCCTCATCTGTCTCAATAATAACATTTTCAACATTATCCTCATTACTGTTTGCCACATTTGCTGGAGTAGTAGGGCCTACAGCACCACTATCCAGACTTTGTTTCTCTAACAGTCTATCAATCATTTCTGTTTTCTTGCCTTTGACAGGAAGACCTTTCTGTCTGCACAAATATTTAAGATAATCAGCAGTTTTGCAAGGAGGGTCTCCTGAATATAACTTTCCATCTTTGACTTTGTTAAAATAACTTTTTGTGATTGTTAACCTTGTGGTTTATTGAACCAAGGTACTAGTAGCACACCAAAATGTAAATCCAATACTTGTATCCTCGCCACTGTACACCAGTGTTAGGCAGAATCCAGTGCAGTTCCCTTAGGGAGCACTACACCAGATTAGGACTACAGGTGAGAGCAATAAATCCCCTTTGGTATTAGTCTGTACCACAAAGATTTAGTTGGTAGCTGTGGCTGAGCAGTCAGACTTATCTCAAGAGGGAGATGAGCAGTATTCAGAGTTTACACAATAGGTATCACAGTACTATGGAAAAAGGACACATTGACCAACGCTTTGTATCAAAAAGAGAATATATTTATTCTATACACATCTAGTTCAACACATAAATCACAGTTGATAAAGTAAGTTAAGTTTAGTCAAGGAAAAAGCATATACAACTCCCTATTAAATTGTAGACAAGTTTGCGGTAGAGTGAAAACTGAGCAAAAACGGCACAGTGAAAACCAACTACAAATGGCACTCTAACAATTTAAAGAAAGGGAGGAAAAGCACAAGTTAAAATGAAATATCTTCAGACACCCCTTAGCAACACTTCCTTGCAGTTTTGTGAAAGTAATGCACAGTGACACTTTAACAGAAAGATAATGAAAACTGAGCAAAATGGCATTCCACAACAGTAGGAAGGAAGAGGGGTTTAGAAGATTTAGGTGCATCAACCCATTTCTCATTGAAAACCAATCTAGTGAGAGCAGATCTAACAATTCAGCCAAAGTCAATAGGCCTGAGCCAGTCAGTGGTACCGGACCAAGACCTTAGGAGCAAAAATGTTGTTGTAGCTGCAGTCAAGTCTTTAGTAGAAAAATATTGAAGAGGTAGATGCGAGGTGAAAGACAATGTTAAGAGAGGGGGCGGCCATCCCAATAAGTAGATAAAAGATTTAAAACACCTTTAGGGCTACCACGGGAAAAGGGAGGTCTGGCGGAACAATGTACCTTAAACGTGAAGAAGTGGCTCCTGCGGTCGCGGTTGTTCCTGTTAGTTCCTGCAGTTCGAGGGGTCCAGCAGAGGAAGAGAGGCTCTCGACATGGAGGAAGGTTCGAGTCACTGCACTACCCAGGGATGAAACCAGCCGCGGTGCTGCCAAAAAAAGTTTAAAAGGTACGCTCCTTTTAATCGCGGTCCGGGTCGATAGCTGCCTGGCTATCGGTCTCCAAGTACAGGGCACTGTCGATTCGACCAAGGCAGGTCCAGAGAAGCGATGGGTGAACTGGTTGACTGGTTGTTCCCACCAGCTCAAGGGAAGAAGGCTCTTTAGATGAAGATCTCCTCTCGTCGTGTGGAAGAAAAGTGGTGAGACGATCCGGCAGGGCTTCACCGGTGGTGTAGATGCTGAAGATGTCTGTTGCTTCTCTCCCCTTCGGTTCCGTAGTTCCAGTGACGACGTCTTGCTCTTCCAGTCCTCAGGACCCTGCTTTTATGCAGAAAGAGACCCATTCATACAGCCTAGCTGTCACTCACACAGTGGAGTGGTCTTCTTGGCGGGAGACCCTCCAGCCTATCAGGTTAGAGTGCGACCTGAGTTGCTGTGGCAACTCTGTCCAGGGGTTCTACTCCCCCTCCCAAACAACAGACCCACCCCAGACTCAGAGGCGCCGAAAGGAGGGCTTCTTGGCAGAAGCCCGCCAAAAGAGCGAACAAAGGATCCCCGACCTGGGTTAGGAGAATGGAGTAAGACTCGAGAAAGAAGTTATATTAAAGTTCTGGCAAATAAAACCTACAGGAGTAAAGTTAATAATAAAATAAACCGGCGGTATGTTAGAGGCTGTCAGTAAAGGTATTAGCCTCGAAGAATGGGAAAATCCCATAGGAAAATATTTGCGGTTGAATATTTTTGGTAGTAACCACTGCCACCAGCCAGAAATTTTAAAGAGCGTGACTTTAAGGTACCCCCTCGTCAATGAACATAAGGGAAAATCTATTAACCCTTTTCAGTACCTCCATAGTAAAATGTGTTGTACTGGTTAAGTTCGTAAGATTTGACTAGTAAATTCAATGGAGACTTAACATGCTCTGGGAGACAGTACTCAGTCCCAGGGTATGGAGTCTATGTTTGGGGGTCGCTACGACACCCATGTGTCACTGCACGGAGGGTGTTGTGTAACACATGTGCATAAAGATGGTTCCTATGGGTGAGAGAAAACCCCATAGGCATTAAACACAAGAAATAGCCTAGAACACACATAGCAAAAATGACTAAGAGTGGGAAAAAGAGTCTCACTCTTAGCAGGTAAAAAGAAACAAACCCTTCAAATCCAGCAAAGCTGCTGGGGGACTCTATAGGTAAGGGAAATTAGCCATGGAATGAGAATTCTCCCTAACACTCGCCCCCGCCCCCAGACTAAGGGACAGGAGGATCTAATCCACTCCTGGATGAGTCTCATACCTCTAGTTGGTTATAAACATCCTGGAGAGACCATCAGCATTTTGGTGGTGACATCCTGACCTGTGCTCAATGGTAAAATCAAGCAACTGGAGGCAGATTGACCATTTTAGCAGTTTTGGGTTTTCCGCTTTCATTTGCATCAACCATCTCAAGGGTTGGTGGTCTGTTTGAATGATGAAAGTAGATCCATACAAGTATGGTCTAAACTTCTTCAAAGCCCACACAATGGCAAAACATTCTCTCTCAATAGTTGCCCACCTTGTCTCAGGTTCCTCCAGTTTCCTACTGATGCGGCAAATGGGGTGCTCCCTACCTTTCTCATCCAGTTAACTGAGTACTGCACCTATACCTATATTGGAAGCATCTGTCTGTACAATGAAGAGTTGGTGGTAGTCAGGAGCTCTGAGAACTGGAGCTTAACAAAGGGCTTTCTTTAGGCTTTCAAATGCCTGATTGCACTCCTCATTCCATTTGACCTTTTTAGGGAACTTATGAGAAGAGATTACATTCAGTGGAGAAGCTATGGATCCCATAGTTCTCAATGAAATTCCTGTAGTACCGAGTGAGACCTAGGAAGGCTCTCACTTGGGTTTGAGTAGAAGGGGTTGTCCAATTTTGCACAGCTTCAATTTTGCTGGGCAAAGGCCTTATTTCACCACCTCCTACCTCATGCCCAAGGTAGACCACTTTACTCTGACCAATTTGACATTTGCTTGCCTTTATGGTCAGATGGGCCTGTTGCAGAGCCTGCAAAACATATCCTAGGTGGTCAACATGTTCTTTCCAAGTAGGGATGAACACTGCAATGTCATCCAAGTATGCCATGCAGAAGTCCTCCATCCCATTCAGAACCTGATTAACCATCCTTTGGAATGTAGCAGGTGCATTCTTTAGTCCAAAAGGCATCAACTTAAATTGGTATAAGCCAACTGGGGTGGATAATGCAGTTTTCTCCTTGGCATGGTCAGTCAGGGGTATTTGCCAATAGCCTGACGTGAGATCAAATGTGCTGAGTAACTAGGCTGAACCAAGTCTATCCACCAGCTCATTTGTCCTTGGCAAAGGATGGGCATCAGTCTTAGTAACTGCATTTAGAGCTCTATAGTCCAAACAGAATCTCAACTCCTTGGATCCTGCCTTTGGTACTAACACAACTGGGCTAGACCATGGACTAGTAGAGGGCTCTATTACCCCGAGATCAAGCATCTTGTTGACCTCTCCTTTGATGTGGGTTCTTACATTTTCTGACATCCTGTAGCCCCTGCTTTTGGCAGGTAAACAGTCACCAGTTTGAATATCATGCTGGCCCCAAGGGGTCAAGCCTGGTTTTAGAGAAAACAGGGAGGCAAATTGATTCAACAAAACTTTGCACTCCTCCTGTTGCTCAGGTGTCAGATTAGAAGAGAGATTGACTCCTTCTATTTTCTCATCTAAAGGTTTGCCTCTGAGGAGGTCAGGTAGAGGTTCACTCTCCTCATCCTCTTGAGCTGAAGCTAGAAGCAAAGCTCCCTGTTCTGGTCTCAAGACATAAGCTTTTAGACAGTTGATGTGAAAGACTCTAGGAGCCTCCTTAGGATTGCCTAAGTCCACCAGATAGTTCACCTCTCCAGGTTTTCCCACAACCTTGAAGGGTCCCATCCATTTGTCCTGCAAGGCCCTCTGCCTTGTTGGTACCATAACACGAACTAGCTGGTCTTCAGCGAACTCAACCATGTTGGCCTTCTGGCCGTGCCAATGCTTGACTAGAGCCTGACCTGCTTTCAAGTTATCACTTGCTTCAGCCATCATGTGTGACATTCTCCTCCGGAATCCTATCACATAGTCAGTGACTTTGACTGGCGTGGGGGAAGGAGCACTCTCCAACCCCTCCTTGATCAGGGCCAATGCACCTCTGACCGGATGGCCATAGAGAAGTTCAAAGGGACTGTAACCCACTCCCTCCTGAGGGACTTCTCTATATGTAAAGAGAAGGCATGGCAGTAAAAGATCCCACTTTTTCTTAAGAGGGTCTTCTAAAGCTCCTATCATGCTCTTCATGGTTCTGTTAAACCTTTCTACTACCCGTTTGTCTGAGGGTGGTATGCTGTTGAGAACTTGTAGGTAACTCCACAGTTTTTCCACATGGCTTTCATGTAGTGGAACATAAAATGTGACCACCTGTTGGATATTAACTCCTTACGGAAACCCAACCCTGGTAAAAAAAAAACAAGGAGGGCCTTAGCTACAGCCGGAGCTGTAATCGTCCTCATAGGAATTGCTTCAGGGAACCTAGTAGCATAGTCTACTACAACAAGTATAAACCTGTTGCCTGAAGAAGTTGGAGGATCAAGGGGACCAACAATGTTGATTCCTACCCTCTCAAATGGTACTCCCACTACAGGGAGAGGCACTAGAGGTGCCACGTTCTTGGAGCCACTTTTACCAGAGGTTTGGCAAGTGTGGCAACTCTTGCAATACTTATCTACCTCAGACCCCATTTTAGGCCAATAAAAGTAGAAAGACAGCCTTTCCTTGGTCTTCTTGAAGCTCAAGTGACCAGCTAAAGGTATCTCATGGGCTAGTTGCAAGAATTGGAGTCTGTTTGCTTGGTGTACTACAAGTCTCTTATAGTCCCCAGGGAGTGACTTGGTTGGTTCACTATAGAAGAGGCCATCTTCCCAGTGTAACCCATACTTCCAAGGCTCTTGCCCTTCAAGCTGAGTAGCGGCCTGGTGGTGAAGACCTTCCAGAGTTGGACATTCTCTTTGTCCCTTACTGAAGTCTGCCCTTTGGGGTCCACCTTCTGCCAGTAACAACTGCAGCTCAGGATGGTCCACAGGGTCAAGATCGCCAATGAGTTCCTGGCCTCCTACTAGATCTGAATCTTCAGGCTCTAGTTCAACCACACAGGGTTGTACCTCACTCTCAGCCTCTGCTGAAGTACGAATCACAGGTGTGATTTTTGCTAACCTAGGCGATTTCCTGGTTGGCAGTACTGGAGTGTTTTCTGCTGTCTTTTTCCTGGAAGTCTTGGGTTTCCCCTTTGCTTCTGGTTGCTTGGAAATGGCAGTTAGTAACTCCAGTGGTGTAGGAGTGATTTATTTTTCTATCATCTCCTCAGGAGAGCCCCTCAAGGTCCTCTCCCTTGCAAGTCTGGTAAACTCCTGTATAATCTCTTACTAGGAGGTCTGGGAGTACACGACTCCCAGGTATTTCAGATCATTGCCCAACAACACCCTTCCTGGTAATTCAGATTGCACATTTACAGGTATCCTGTCAGTCATTTCATTGCACTGGATGAGAGCTGGTAATTGGGGAAGCCTCTGCACATGCCTTCCAGCTAACTTGGTGAGGCATTTGGGTGCCTTAGCAACATCCTCCACCTTGAAAAAAGATTTGTCCACCACAGTTATGCTGGCCCCAGTGTCTCTAATGGCATGGGTCTCTTGACCATTGACTAGAACCCTGATTTTATAATACTCTTTAGTATTAGGAGGGATAGAATTATACGCATCTAAATTCTGTTGTTCCCACAAAACTAGAGATACTAAAGATACACTAGCTGAGACTCCAATTGGATCATCAGCCAGTAGTTGAAAGTTTCCACTGGCCATCTGTACTTACTCCTCTGGAGTGAAGGCTAAGGAGAAAGTGTGGACCCCTGAAGGTTTACCCTTACACCTGGGATCCCCTTTCACATGATCAGTTGAGCCACAAACATAACATTTTCCAAATGTGTTTATGAATGGTGGCTTGTTCTGACCTCCTTCTGGTCTGGGACCTGAAGGTACACTAGCCTGATTAGGTTTCCCTTGTGCTTACCCTTTGAATTTTGTTTGTGGCCCTCTTTGGAATTGGAATTATTTGAATTCTCTTTGTTGTGTTTCTTTGGCTGCTTTCCCTGATCTTTTTTCTGAGTTACCCCTGAATCCTTGTAAGTAGCCCTGTTGGCAACCCACAAGTCAGCAGCCTTAGCTAGCTTCTTAGAATATAATTCCTTTGAATTAGCCAAGTGCTGTCTGAGCTCAGGAGAGCAGGCATCATAGATAGACTCCATCATAACAAGATTTCTCATTCCTTCATAAGTGTTAACTCTATAACCCTTAATCTATCCCTCTAAGTTCTTCAAACATTCATTTACCGAAGTCACTCAAGGGGTACTATCATGCTTTTTGAGGGTCCTAAACCTCTTAAGGTATTGAGAAGGAGTCTTCCCAAATCTAGCTTTCAGAGCTAGCTTTACACATTCATAGTCCATCCTATCTACCTCCCCCAACTTCATTACCACATCAGATGCAACAGGGGGAGCCGAGAGAATAACCAGGGGATCAACTGATTCCCTGTGATATCCTGGGGCCCATGATTATATTCAAACATAGCAAGCCAATCTAATACATCCAACTTAGGTTCATACATACCCACAATCTCTTTAGGCATCCGGGGTCTTTTTGGACTAGAAGATCTAGAGGATTCGGGGAGAGAAGCATTTTCCAAAGACAATTTCTTCATCTCAAGCTCATGGTTGAACTCCATTTCTTTGAGCCTTAGTTCTTGATGTCTCTGTTCAGTGTGGGCACTAATTCGTTTGAATTCAAGTTCAAGTCTCATTTTTTCTAGAGATATAAATTCAGGACTTAATGTGGGACCTGGTAAGGGTCCAGTAGCTACAGGTTGAGGCCCTTGAGCAGACAGAGGACCAGAGGGGGTGACATTGTTGTCCTCCTCTTCCTCATCTGTCTCAATAATAACATTTTCAACATTATCCTCATTACTGTTTGCCACATTTGCTGGAGTAGTAGGGCCTACAGCACCACTACCCAGACTTTGTTTCTCTAACAGTCTATCAATCATTTCTGTTTTCTTGCCTTTGACAGGAAGACCTTTCTGTCTGCACAAATATTTAAGATAATCAGCAGTTTTGCAAGGAGGGTCTCCTGAATATAACTTTCCATCTTTGACTTTGTTAAAATAACTTTTTGTGATTGTTAACCTTGTGGTTTATTGAACCAAGGTACTAGTAGCACACCAAAATGTAAATCCAATACTTGTATCCTCGCCACTGTACACCAGTGTTAGGCAGAATCCAGTGCAGTTCCCTTAGGGAGCACTACACCAGATTAGGACTACAGGTGAGAGCAATAAATCCCCTTTGGTATTAGTCTGTACCACAAAGATTTAGTTGGTAGCTGTGGCTGAGCAGTCAGACTTATCTCAAGAGGGAGATGAGCAGTATTCAGAGTTTACACAATAGGTATCACAGTACTATTGAAAAAGGACACATTGACCAACGCTTTGTATCAAAAAGAGAATATATTTATTCTATACACATCTAGTTCAACACATAAATCACAGTTGATAAAGTAAGTTAAGTTTAGTCAAGGAAAAAGCATATACAACTCCCTATTAAATTGTAGACAAGTTTGCGGTAGAGTGAAAACTGAGCAAAAACGGCACAGTGAAAACCAACTACAAATGGCACTCTAACAATTTAAAGAAAGGGAGGAAAAGCACAAGTTAAAATGAAATATCTTCAGACACCCCCTAGCAACACTTCCCTGAAGTTTTGTGAACAAGTAATGCACAGCGACACTTTAGCAGAAAGTTAAGTGAATGAAAACTGAGCAAAATGACACTCCACAAGTTAAAACAGTAGGAAGGAAGAGGGGTTTAGAAGATGTAGATGCATCAGCACATTTCTCATTGAAAACCAATCTAGTGAGAGCATATCTAACAATTCAGCCAGAGTCAATAGGCCTGAGCCGGAGTCAGTGGTACCAGACCAAGAGCTTAGGAGCAAAAATGTTCTTGTAGCTACAGTCAAGTCTTTAGTAGAAATATATTGAAGAGGTAGATGCAAGGTGAAAGACAGTGTTAAGAGAGGGGGCAGCCAACCCAACAAGTAGATAAAGGTTTTAAAACACCTTTAGGACTACCACAGGAAAAGGGAGGCCTGGCGGAACAATGTACCTTAAACGTGAAGAAGTGGCTCCTGCGGTGGCGGTTGTTCCTGGTAGTTCCTGCAGTTCGAGGGATCCAGCAGAGGAAGAGAGGCTCTCGTCGTGGAGTAAGGTTCGAGTCACTGCACTACCCAGGGATGAAACCAGCCGCGGTGCTGCCAAACAAAGTTTAAAAGGTATGCTCATTTTAATCGCGGTCCGGGTCGATAGCTGCCTGGCTATCCGGTCTCCAAGTGCAGGGCACTGTCGATTTGACTAAGGCAGGTCCGGAGAAGCGATGGGTGAACTGGTTGTTCCCACCAGCTCAAGGGAAGGAGGCTCTTTCGATGATGATCTCCTATCGTCGTGTGGAAGAAAAGTGGTGAGACAATCCGGCAGAGCTTCACCGATGGTGTAGATGCTGAAGATGTCTGTGGCTTCTCTCCCCTTCGGTCCCGTATTTCCAGTGGTGACGTCTTGCTCTTCCAGTCCTCAGGGCCCTGCTTTTATGCAGAAAGAGACCCATTCATACAGCCTAACTGTCACTCACACAGTGGAGTGGTCTTCTTGGCGGGAGACCCGCCAGCCTATCAGGTTGGAGTGCGACCTGAGTTGCTGTGGCAACTCTGTCCAGGGGTTCTACTCCATCTCCCAAACAACAGACCCACCCCAGAATCAGAGGCGCCGAAAGGTGGGCTTCTTGGCAGAAGCCCGCCAAAAGAGTGAACAAAGGATCCCCGACCTGGGTTAGGAGAATGGAGTAAGACTCGAGAAAGAAGTTATATTAAAGTTCTGGCAAATAAAACCTACCGTTAATAATAAAATCAACTGGCGGTATGTTAGAGGCTGTCAGTAAAAGTATTAGCCTCGAACAATGGGAACATTTCATAGGAAAATATTTGCGGTTGACTATTTTTGGTAGTAACCACTGCCACCAGCCAGAAACTTTAAAGAGCAGGACTTTAAGGTACCTCCTCGTAAATGAACCTAAGGGAAAAACTATTAACCCTTTCCAGTACCTCCATAGTAAGATGGGTTGTACCGGTTAAGTTCGTAAGATTAGACTAGTAAAGTCAATGGAGACTTTACATGCTCTGGGAGACAGTAGTCAGTCCCAGCGTATGGAGTCTATGTTTGGGGGTCGCTACGACACCCCTGTGTCACTACACGGAGGGTGCTGTGTAACACATGTGCATAAAGATGGTTCCTATGGGTGAGAGAAAACCCCATAGGCATTAAACACAAAAAAAATGCCTATGACACACATAGCAAAAATGCCTAAGAGTGGGAAAAAGATTCTCACTCTTAGCAGGTAAAAAGAAACAAACCCTTCAAATCAAGCAAAGCTGATGGGAGACTCTATAGTTAAGGGAAATTAGCCATGAAATGAGAATTCTCCCTAACAGGCAGCAGCGTCCGCTGCCGCGTTTCCCAAAGAGATGCCATCAGTATTGTTTGTATGGGCCTGGCACTACACTATAACTACTAAAGTAGGGTCTTTTAATGCCTCTATCAATTCATTAAGAATCTCTGCGTGTTGTACAGGTGACTCATCTGCCCTGTGGAACCCTCTCCGTCCCCATCTGGCCAGTCATCCATGTACTGTAGTTATCATGTAAGCTGAGTCTGTATAAATTGTAACTTCAACACCCCTTTGCGGCATGTAATGCTTCAATGAGTGCTACTACTTCTGCAGCTTGTGCTGAGTAATGGGCGGGTAGGCGCTGTTGTACAAGCACTTCGTATTCATCTTCTTCCAACTTTACAACAGCTATTCCCACATGTTTTTCTCTTGTCTCTGAATTTATTGATGACACCTTCAGCTAGGGCGTCTTCACTTACTGCGGGTGTGTCTCCCCCTTCACCTCTGTAAGTTGCACAGTCGTGTACTTGCATGTCTTCCATTGTGCATGGTTCTGTGATGAATCTTGCAGGGTTCACTGTCTTGCATCTCACAATGTGTATGTTTGCACTGGACAGAATTATTTTGTACGCTGTGGCTCTTTGCGTTGTGAGTGTGCTTTTTGATCTTTCCAGTATTGCGAATAGGGAGTGTTCCATGAACGGTCTCAAGGAGCATCCCATCACTATTGTTGCACTTTCTCAATGGCAAACGCTGCGGCTGCGAGAGATTGCTCGCAAGCAAAGTGTCCTTACATTACTGCATCTAGTGTTCCATTGTAATAGGCTATGGTCTTGCGTCCCAATGATGTTTTTTGTGTCAGTACTGCTGTCATGAGTGCCCCTTTGCAATGTGAGAACAAATAAAACTTGCGTTCATAGTCTGGGTTAGCGAGTACTGGCGTGCTTGAAATTAGTTCTTTGAGTGATGTGAAGGCATCATTCAGTTCTGCTGACCATTGTATTTCTGTGTTTTCTCTTTGAGCTTCTTTGTGTTCCTGCAGTAATGGTCTTGAATATGCTGCATAATCTAATATCCATGCCCAGCAGTAGTTACACATGCCGAGAAATTTCTGCATTTCCTTCACTGTTTTTTGTCTGCTTACTGCTGTAATGGCAGCTACTCTGTCTGGTATGATTCTCTTACCGTCTTTTGAAATTAGCTGTCCCAGGTACAACACTTCTCATTGACAATATTGTAACTTTCCTTTATCCACCTTGTAACCTTTGTGGGCCAACAGTTTCAAGAGAGTAATAGAATCTTTCCTGCACTCATCCTCATGTTTTCCACAGATCAGCAAATCATCCACGTACTGAATAATTGTGCTGTCTGTGGTCACATTTCCTAGATCTTCGTGTAGAATTCTGTTGAATATGTTTGGGCTTTCACAGTACCCCTGGGGTAGTCTGCAATGCTCATACCTTTTTCCTTCCAATGTAAATGCTGTTAGATATCGACACTCTTCCGCGAGTGGTACTGAGAAGAATGCGTTCTTCAAATCGACCACTGTGAAGTGAGATGCATCTTTCGGGATGCTGCATAGGATTGATGCATGATTGGGAACCAAAGGGAACTCCTTTTGAATGACATCATTGAGTCGGCGCATATCTTGGATCATCCTCCAAGCCTGACCTTTTGCTTTTTTAATGGGGTAGATACAGCTATTGCATGGTGAGTTTGATGGCACGATTATTCCCTGCGCTAACAATGCAGTGATTGTTTCTTTTATCCCCTCTTCTGCTTCCCGGGACAGGGGGTACTGTTTTACTCTGGGCAATAAAGCTCCTTGTTTGAGTTTTATCTTAACTGGTGTCACCCCATGCAACAGTCCCACATCATGGGGGCCGGTGGTCCACAGGTCACCTGGCACTGACTGCATGTCATCGTCAAAGAATGAAGGTGGTGCTCCTGACACTGCCATCAGTTGCACTGACACTTGTCTTGTCTGTATCATTATGTCACAGGGCATTGCTATTTCCATTATTATTTCCCCATCACTATCTGAGTCTGTGAAGAAGTCTTCATCTGATAAATCTCATAGTGCAAAGTCGGCATTGATGCACAACACTGTGCGCCACTCGCAGCCATGTATGTCCATTGCAATGACCGCTATTCTTTGTGCTGAGATCTGAACTGCATGTAAATCTAATGACATCACTGTTGCTCGCACTATCTCTGGGAGTGCTATGGGGCAGAAAACAAACTCTGCAGGCACCGTCCACTCTAGGCGCTTCAATTCTGGGACCACCCATGCCAATGTTTTGAATCCCTGGATGAACATATCTGGGACACGGGTATGCCGCGCACGTCGGGCGCTGTCACTCGTGTGTGCACTACCAGCATCACTCACATAGGGCAAATACCAGCAAACTATTCCTCTCTTTGTAAAGGAAATAGTCATGTTAAGCTTACTGAGGCAATCCCTTCCCAGTAAGTTAATTAGGGATTGTTCATAATGCAATAGGGGTGCTTTACTGTTTTACCTCCCACTGTTACATCCAATTCTTCTGTGTAAGGAACTTCGACCACCGCCCCAGAGAACTCCTGCTTCTCCAATTTAGGATTAGATAGCGGAAACCTACCTTCACGTAGGCATGATTTTTGGGCTCCCGAATCTACCATAAAAATTAATTGTTTGTTCCCTATCTCCGCCCCTATCAATGGTTCCTCTGCTGCATCGAGGGTCGTCGATAGTACTGGACACGCAAGCGCTCTCTGTGGGCTGTCCTATGCTGGGTGCCTCAAGGTCCCCCTTGGCTGAAAACATTTCCTGATACCACGCAACTCCTCCATAAGGTGCAGGTTGCACCATTTGGTGTTGTGGGGAAGGGGTTACCCTGTGTGTATGGCATGTGTTCGCGGCATTGTGGGTGCTGTTGGACATTATGTGGTTGTTCCCTGTGTTGTTCTGGGCACCTTTGATCCTGTTGTCCTTGCCCCCCTCTCATCGGTATCCCGTATGGGCTCCGCGGCTGGGGGTGACCATAATGCTGGTCATCTTGGTAATTGTTGTTTGGCCTGCTTCTACATTCTTGTGAGAAGTGTCCCCAACTCCCACAGTTCCAACAATTGCCTTGTCCCCCTCTAGGTCCTTGCCCCCCATACCTGCCATTTCCTCCATACCCTGGACCACCCCCTCTACGCCCTCTGAACCCACCTCTTCCTCCCCGGCCACTCCACACTTGCCACTGCGGTCCTCCGTACTGCTCCTGTCCATTCTACTCTGACTGCCCATTGCCATCCCAATTTGCTGCCATCCTTCCTTCTGTCACTACTGATCATTCCTCCTCCTCCATGTCCCTATCTGTGGGGAGTGCTGCTACAGCTGCAGCGACCTTCACCAGTTTCATTTGTATTACCTTTGCCTCGTCTGCCAGCCTTCTCTATGCTATCTCCTTCTCCCTTTCTTTAATTCTTTTGCAATGGTGTACTATTATACTTTGAATCTCGGGCCAGCCCTTCGCTTCAATCCCTGCTATTTTGTCCAGTGCTTCCTGAACTTCTTTTGGGAGCCCTCTCTTTATTATGAAGTAAACTAGGGATGTTGATTGATCCCAGGCCGTACCCGTCTCCGCTCTCCACATCTCCTGTACCCGTAAAATGAAATCCATAGCATCTTCCCCATCATTCATGGTACACTGCATTACTGACTGTAAATCCGGTGTGTCTGGGAATGTGTCTATCAAAGCATCCCATATCCTTGCACGCACTGTATTGAAGGAAGCTCCATCATGGCGGTCACAATCTAATGCTATTCCCGGAAAACCAGCCTTTGCCCAGCCCCAGTCTGCTTGGTCACCTACTGCCGATACCAACAAACTTTTGACATCACCCACTGCTAATGGCACCCCCGCTGTGTGCTTCTCGAATGCGTATATCCCCTTACTTGTTCCTCCTGACAGCGGGGGCAATAATTTCAATAAATTGGCCTTATCCATCTGAGCCCAGGGTATGTCATTTGGCCTCCCACCCCCTCTATCTATCAGTGGAAGCTGCAACCTACCTTTTGTTCCTTTCCCACTACTCACCTTTTGCCCTTTTCTCACCAACGTTGCCATTCTCCCAATTCTATTCCTGAGTCTCCCCGCCCATTCTTTTTCCATGGCCCTCCCCAGAGGTGTTTCAACCATCCTTTCTGACATCCCCCCCTGCTGCTACCCCAAGCCTTCCCACTTTCAACTCCTCCTCCTCTATGTCACACCACAACTCTTCCAGACCTCCAGGGGCCATTCCCCCCTCCCCGGTGTCTTCTACGGATGTGTGCAGTTCCAATTCTATTATTCTAGTTGGCTCTTTCTGTATTCAGAATAGTATTTCCCCCTTTTTCCACCCTTCCTCGGAGGACCTGTCAAGTGCTTGTGCCCTAGGTGTTTGCTCAGTTCTTGGCATGTTTGACCCACTTTGTTCACGTATATTTTGTATTCTAGATAGCTCAGTCCGGGCCATTGAGAGTCGGGAATCTAAGTCTTCTGCTAACTTTTCAATATCTACTGTAGGAGTACTTACCTGCCCACTAGTTCTGGGGCACTAATATGGTGGCGGGGCAGTGAGTCGTGGGACAGCTGCGGGAGTAGGTGTGGACACATACACAGGATCACTATACCCCTCAGCGGGCACTGGTTTATTCAGGGGGGGGGTACAACCGTGTTACCTCTATTGACCCCTCTTTCCCCCTACCCTCGCCTTCGCTTTCTTCTGCTGCCACGGGAGTGGTGTTGGTGGTGGTTTGCTCCTGCGCTATTTCTTTCCTTTTGAGTGGGGGCACCTCTTCAAATAGCCTCCATAAATCCAGTATTTCTCTTCTATTATGGAATTTTTTTCCCTTGTATTTAATGAATAAGCATGTGGCTACCATGTCCAGAACAATTTCATCAAACAACCCTCCTTGGGGACAAACCTGGGGTGGCCCTTCTCCCTTCAATTACGTGACCGACTGGTCGTGGTACTTGGTTATGCGTTCTGCATAGCCTGGTATTTTTTTACAAATATGGGCCAGGGTGTTTCAGCCCCCATGTTATCCTCTCGTTGTTCACTCTCCTGTGTTATCTGCGACTATCACTGTATCTTACGTGTGCGTGTTTAGTAATTACAATTCTTAAATACTAATGTACTTCTGTAAAATATCTCAGCCCTGAATCTTACCAGGTCACACTTACAATGACCCTTTCACAAAACCCATGTTACCATTAATTTAGCATTTTAACCTTGCATTGCAATTTTCAAGAGAAAACAAATAAAGATAGCATATTCAACACATGACAGACATCCAACAAACATTTGATTTACAACACATAACAAAAAACATCCCTTCCCTGGCTCTGTAATTTTCTTTGAAAAAGACCCTCTTTACCTTACCCACTTCTTCCCTGCAATCCTTAAATCTATTGAGTATTCCCTAGTATATTTTCATCCAGAACAGAAAAGAAGGAAAGAAAAAGAAAAGAGCGTTTTCTAATCTGTACACCGTGTCTCTTTCTTCTCAGACACCTTTATTTTTATTCTCCATTATTTCACTTATTCCCAGCACTAGTCAAGATAGCACTATGCGGCGCTGCCTTCTAACCTCTTGCAGAGCTAGGTTCCCGTCTTCCTTTTTTCATCTTGTTATTCTAATGGCCATATGCAGAGAAAGAGAAAAGTATTAAAGTAGAGTCGATTTGCCCCTAAGAAAAACCCCTTTCTACCTCGCTTGACCTCGTACACTCTGGTCTCTATCCCCCTGCTTTTATTGTCACTTGCACTTAATACTCACGTGTCTGTCTTGATCTGAGATTCTCCGGACCCGGTCCGTCCAGGCGGTGCTACCTCACACTCAATGGCCGCACCTGGCTCTGGCGAGCAGTACTAAGGGTTTTTTGGAGCAGGACCCGTACCCTTTCGCCCTACTTCGTGCGCACGTCTAAGCGTACCAGTTGCCGTAGGCGGGCAGTTCTCTTGAGGGGGCGCGCTGTGCGTCTCCACTATGGCCGGGGACGTCTCTTGCCAAAAGGGGACAAAAAAGACAAATCACGTCTAAAGGGTCACCAATGAGGCAGTTAACCCCCTTCAATGAGAGGCAATGAAAGACACACCCCAGGAGGGAATGAGACCACGACCAAGTGCGGTTGAAATGAAAAGTATTTTTTTATTTAAATCGATATAGGGCATGCAGAGGGCTCTGCAAACACCGAGAGCGCTCTATCTGACAATAGCAAAGACAGTCAGTTATATTACAAATACACGTTATGCATGAGCTAAGCTATAGGGGCCACATAGTTTTGGGGATTGGATGGCAACGTCTAGCTACTATGTTATCTATATGCTCGGTGCTCCATGATTGGCGGGGATCCACGTTGTGGCATCACGAAGTGCTTGGGTCAGCTGGGCTTGTCGGGGTGGAGCTCCAGGGCACTGGCTGTCAACGGAGATTCGACACTCTGGTTCTAGAAACTTGCCCTTGTGGCCATTCGTACACATTCATCACACCCATCTATACCAAGTTGTTATGTAAAACACATCAATCTAATACCTGGCTGGGGACACAGGAAAACAGTATGCAATACAAGGTTTCCTTCATACATCATCGTAAAGGTGTTATTAACAAAGGGTCCAGTCTTATGGGTCCAGGTGTCTTATCAGGGGGCACGGGTCAGACTACCTTCATCATTTTATCCTGTTAGAAGTAGTAAATGATGGCTCTGGGGGATGTTTGTATAACGACGGATAACTGTCTTCGTGGTCTGCTGAATTTGGGGTGAACTAAAATACCATTAGGTCAGTGGGGGCACATAGCTGGCACCTCGAAGGCGGCGGGATTAGGGACCGGTTGGCTCGTAATTCACTTGGCCTGGCCATGGCAGTACACAGTGGTTGTATGCTGGCCTCTGACATGCGGGAGGTAAATTCTTGATGCGGGTCCCGCAGGAATGCAGGGAGGTGAATCTGTGTTGTTCGAACAACAGCAAGCCCCGGCGGGCCTTGGCGGGAGGAGGGGGAGATGGCCTTGTAACTTTGTGTGACTCTCTATTCACTGGGCTGCACAAATACTATTAGAGAGGACAGATTGCTAGGGCTGGGGGGCATTAGGTGAAGTGCAAATTTCTGCCGTTTCCATGTGCTTACATTACTAGGTTCATAAAATGGAAGTTTTTCATTGGCACATACATTACATAATGTCAGTCAGTCTGATGCTTGCAACTCATGAGGAAAGTGAACATACAAAAAGCATGAGGTAGTACCAGGTTGGGTTATATACTCAGGAGCAAGAAAACTATGTGTTAATCTAACATTTTGATTACAGTAAAAACTGGCTCAATGCCCTCGGTGGCTCACATGCAGTACAACACTTTTCATCACATCATACGCAAGTCTTTTATATATTGCTTTTTCGTTACCCTTTTTACAATAGTGGCAAACATTAGCCGATACAAGGCAGATTTTCGAGTGGTCATACGTTAGGCATCAGAACACGAAGGTGTCTTGGGGTGGGCGGGGATCACCTTGCTTTAATACGAGTAACTGGCATTAAACGTTTTAACACTTTTTTAACACACATCTTAGCAGCATGGATAAGACTGGGAAACTTGAAAGTTTTACATTCATGTTCAACCCTTCATCTGGGGGGAACTGGGCTGGGGGTCATTTGCACCATATATCACAAGCGCAGGGGTTTGGAGCAGGGTTGGGGTATACTTAATAGGGACGACTTTTGTTCTTTCCCAGACCCCAACTACAAGTCTGGTCACCTCTAGGGCAACGATGTACTGCGGAAGGTAAATGATACAGTGTTTGTTCTGTTACTTGTTCGCGTCTAGTTGCTCGTGAGAACGGGCCTTTAGCGGATCTGCCATGGGGTGGAGGCTTGGGGGAGTGCAGGACTCTCTGTGCGCGATTGAGTGGGGGCTGAGCTACAGCTCTTGTAGGCAGGCTGTTTTACTAAGGCCTGGGTTCAGTATACTCAAAATGGAGTCTCAGTGTGTTACAAAATGGTGTCTATGTTATGCTACAAGGCGAGCCGTGCATCCTCACGTTTCGATCCGCAGCCACCCTGCCTCCCGGGCCTAGGTGCATGGGGGGCTGCCGACGAGTCCTGAGCCTCACGTAGGTGGGCAATGTGGGGGAGGGGGTCCTAGAGACCTGTCCTCCCATACAGTATCTAAACTCTACCTTCTCTTTTTAACCAGTATCAAGATTGACAACGCTCAGTCCCATTCAATTGTTTTCTTTTGTAGTATTCGAGGGCCTGGTCATGTACTGCGGGACAGAGCAGATTAATCATATCTAAATGAGCTGTTACAGTAGCCACCAATTCCTTATACACTATGTTCATTAATTCAAGTCAGCATGGGCCACATTCAATCCCAGTAAAGATCCTTTACCCACATTTTCTTGAGTTGACTTTTAACAAGAACTAGTTTCCAAGGTGACATGAGGGATTGTAACCCCAGTTCTAAACGTATTAATGAGAAAGGTATAGCTCTTGGTAGACCCAGCAATGAGTGAAAAATGTTTGCCTCCAGCTTTTGCAGCCAAACAACCATCCACTCTCCAAGAACCACTAGTGCATGTAATATGCCTGGGATTATGTTTTTTTTTAAAATTAATTTTATCGGTTTAACACAAACCTTTAAAATATTTACAAAAAAACACAAAACACAACACATCAACGTATCACAGTCCTTTAGGAAGACCCCTCCCATTTTCTCTTCCGAGGGTCGAATCAAAATCCTCATTGCTCGTCAACCAACACTGAATTCAAACGAATTTCAATTATCGTTAGAAAACGAGTCAATGGTAGTATCAATTTCATGTCCATTCCTTGGAACATATTGGCCCACCAATCGTCGGCACAAAGGGAGGGGTGATTTAGGCTCCAAGGGCCCAGGTGATATGTCCTTTCTGATCGAAGTGCCGTGCAAAATAGCACCAAATGCTTAAGGGTTTCCTTGTCCTTAGTGCATAGTCTACACGTTAGATTGGAGATATTCATACTTTTCCATGACGCCAACCGCTCCTTGGTTTTAAATACGTTTAGGCGCAGTGACATAAACACTCTTCGAGCCTGAGGATCTGGAAACAACTCGATGTAACGTTGTGAAGAGTTAAATGCCCGTGTTTCGAGCGGCGCCTTGCTCATCATTTTTGCTGCAGCTCGTTGTGAGCAAGTTTGGTCCCAATCCGCACGCCAGATGTTTAATTTGGCGGCGTTCGGGTCATTATGCAGCATGTCCAGACTGATTCCAAATTCACTCAGAATCTCTTCGCATCTCCTGACCCACAGGGCCACCATGCTGTTATTTGTTGGCGTCAGATCGTAAAAGATGTCAAATTGCGGTATTTGCTCGCGCCTGCGAGTTTTGCGAAACAGACTCACCAGAGTCCAGCATACCCTTGCATGGAGCGAAATGAGCGACAGTTCGTATCTCACACATGATGTCAGGATACCCCTTGGGAGAGACAATACCTTAGACCAGAAACAATTCTCCAGCGATGTCCAAGTGTCGTGGCTACATCCCAAGGCGTTTTCAGCGCCATATAGTAAAACCGGGATTACCTTTTGCTGGTAAAAAGCAAGCACCGGTTTTAATGAACATTTTCCAAATTTCTTATGCATGATGACAGCTTGACTTGTCAGTTGCTTGGATTTCCTTTTGGTTTCAATGACCCATGGACCGTCGTTGATTGACGAGTTTATTAGCATGCAGAGGTATTTTACGCTCTCGGCTATCTGAATGGTCTCTTGACCCAGGTACCATCTCTGTTTTCTAGATTTTTTACCTCCTTTACTATTCAGATTGTGTAACATCAGAATTTCGCATTTTTTTGTGTTTATCACCAGATGGTTAGTTGCAACATATTGGTCAACCGCGTTCAGCTTCCTCTGAAGGCCGACAGGAGTTAGGTCCATCAGGACCAAATCATCGGCGTATAGCAGCCAGCTTAGATGGGACTTTGCTACTTTTGGTGGAAAAGAACTTATTGAATCAATCGCTAAACCTATATCTGATATGAATAAGATGAATATTGCGGCAGCTAGGGGACAGCCTTGTTTTACCCCTTTATAGGTTTTGATTGGTGCTGATAAAGTTCCAGAACTATCCAAACGGATTTGTATGGAGGTTTCAGAGTGCAGATCTTGGATTGCTGCTAATAAGTCAGCCGGACATCCCCAACTTTGTAGTTTTGACCATAGAAGAGGCCTGTCGATAGTATCAAATGCACATGAAAAGTCAATGAAGGCCAGATAGACCTTTGTATTAGACTTTATAGCCTCCATCTTCATCAGATTCAGAAGTAGCAGGTTTAGTGAACAGCCCACTTGCTTTACAAATCCCGATTGCCTTTTGTCGACATGATTAGACTCGACTGCCCATGCCACGAGTTTTTGCTGCAATATTGTTGCGTAGATTTTCCCCAAAACATCCAATAATGCCAGATAGTTTTTTGGGCATGTTCTGTCTCCCTTCTTGAATATGGGGATAATGACAGCAGATTTCCAAGATTTGGGTGTCCTGTGGCACTTACTTATTCTATCAAATAGGGCGACACATATGGATGCCCATAATTCAGGATGTTGTTTGATAGTAAAATTGGTAAGGCCATCAGGGCCCGGTGCTCGTGAGTTTTTTGCGTTCTTGATTATTGATACAATATCCTCTCTTGGAAACGTCAAAGCCCACGGTTTCAAAGATGTTTCCAATGTGACAATTCCTGGTGCCTCTGCCTTGTAGAGAGTTTCAAAGTGGGCTAGTTGAGTCTGCTTCCTGCTTCCTTCTCCACTCGCCACAGCCAAACGGCGTCCTCAGCCCTTTCCGCCTCAGGGCTTCACGCCGCAAGGGTCACAGAGGCGGCCTTAAATAGTCAGCTGACCAGCACTTGTTAAAGGCACACGCACCTCTACCCTTTTCTCTGGGCTTCTCCGGGTTCTATGGAAGTAAATGAAGTAGAGTTGAGTTGAGTCTGCTACCTGCTTCCTTCTCCGCTCGCCACAGCCAAACAGCGTCCTCAGCCCTTTCCGCCTCAGGGCTTCACGCCGCAAGGGTCACAGAGGCGGCCTTAAATAGTTAGCTGACCAGCTGACCAGCACTTGTTAAAGGCACACGCACCTCTACCCTTTTCTCTGGGCTTCTCCGGGTTCTATGGAAGTAAATGAAGTAGAGTTGAGTTGAGTCTGCTTCCTGCTTCCTTCTCCACTCGCCACAGCCAAACAGCGTCCTCAGCCCTTTCCGCCTCAGGGCTTCACGCCGCAAGGGTCACAGAGGCAGCCTTAAATAGTCAGCTGACCAGCTGACCAGCACTTGTTAAAGGCACACGCACCTCTACCCTTTTCTCTGGGCTTCTCCGGGTTCTATGGAAGTAAATGAAGTACAGTTGAGTTGAGTCTGCTTCCTGCTTCCTTCTCCACTCGCCACAGCCAAACAGCGTCCTCAGCCCTTTCCGCCTCAGGGCTTCACGCCGCAGGGGTCACAGAGGCGGCCTTAAATAGTCAGCTGACCAGCTGACCAGCACTTGTTAAAGGCACACGCACCTCTACCCTTTTCTCTGGGCTTCTCCGGGTTCTATGGAAGTAAATGAAGTAGAGTTGAGTTGAGTCTGCTACCTGCTTCCTTCTCCGCTCGCCACAGCCAAACAGCGTCCTCAGCCCTTTCCACCTCAGGGCTTCACGCCGCAAGGGTCACAGAGGCGGCCTTAAATAGTTAGCTGACCAGCTGACCAGCACTTGTTAAAGGCACACGCACTTCTACCCTTTCTCTGGGCTTCTCCGGGTTCTATGGAAGTAAATGAAGTAGAGTTGAGTTGAGTCTGCTTCCTGCTTCCTTCTCCACTCGCCACAGCCAAACAGCGTCCTCAGCCCTTTCCACCTCAGGGCTTCACGCCGCAAGGGTCACAGAGGCGGCCTTAAATAGTCAGCTGACCAGCTGACCAGCACTTGTTAAAGGCACACGCACCTCTACCCTTTTCTCTGGGCTTCTCCGGGTTCTATGGAAGTAAATGAAGTAGAGTTGAGTTGAGTCTGCTTCCTGCTTCCTTCTCCACTCGCCACAGCCAAACAGCGTCCTCAGCCCTTTCCACCTCAGGGCTTCACGCCGCAAGGGTCACAGAGGCGGCCTTAAATAGTCACCTGACCAGCACTTGTTAAAGGCACACGCACCTCTACCCTTTTCTCTGGGCTTCTCCGGGTTCTATGGAAGTAAATGAAGTAGAGTTGAGTTGAGTCTGCTACCTGATTCCTTCTCCGCTCACCACAGCCAAACAGCGTCCTCAGCCCTTTCCGCCTCAGGGCTTCACCTTTTTGATGCTCGAAAGTTTACAATTTGCGGTATAGCAATCAATTATGCTTATGGATGATAAAATCCTGGCACTCAGATTGTTTCAAGAATCGTGTCCATTGTTTAAGACCCGAACACGACTTATTAATGGAAGGGAATGTGTGACCAGGCACCAATCACTGAAGACAAAATTCTCTGAGGATCTTCTCCTCACACGTCCTATATCCCTGCCTGGGATTATGTATTTCTTGTACGCTTCCAGCTTGGCGTCAATAGAGTGATCCCCACACTTATCAATAATCCTCTTGATAGCCAACCATTAACACCAAGCCTTGGGTGGAAGGACCTCAGAATAATAAATCAAAGAGCTGAAATGCCTAACTGGGAGGCCTATTTAGTGGTATGATGTCACTTGCTTCAAGGGTGTGCCACCCATAGCCCAGGAAAAGGAAGTGCCAGCATATGCTTTTTTTCCTTATTGGAATGATTTTTGTTTTAGATAGCTTGATCTTTAGGCCATTAGATTGGGCATTAAATTGTATCGTGTCCAGGGAGTGTTGTAGTCCCACCGCTGTCTGGTCAAAGATGACAGTGTCATCCTCGTAGGAGAGTCAAGCAATCTTCGCCTTACCCCAAACATAGGAAGGACATTATGGGCTGCATTTAGCATCAAATCAAGGTCAACTACATAAAGATTAAAAAGGAGAGGTGCAAGCACACAGCCTTGCTTAACGCCAGTGTTTGTGGGGGAGATCTTAGATGTGCACCCCTCTTGATACAGCCGTACCCTTACAGATGTGTCGCTCTATAATAATTTAATGAAATATAGGAGCGTTGAGTCAATCCCCCATGCTTTTAGTGCGCAACACAGTTGTTCATGAGAAACACTATTAAATTGCACCCCAATAATCTACATAGCATAGGTAAGAGTAGTCTCCAGATTCTGGTAATTGTCCCAGATCGATGAGGGCAGAAGCCAGATGGTGAGTAGTACTACAGCACTTTCGAAACCCAGTTTGTTGGCAGCTTGACAGGTTGCTTGCATTCGACCAGGCTGTTAGCATTTCCAGAAGAATGGAAGCAAAAATGTTTGCGCCCGAGTACTTCATTGCTATCAGTCTGTAATTGTTTGGGTCATTGATATTGATTGGTCAAGACAAGAACCCTTCTTATGAATGGGAATACGGATAGATTGTTTCCAGGAATGTGGAACCTTTGCAACCTTAATGATGTAGAGGAAGAATTTGTGCAAGATAGATGACCACAAGAGGGGATCGTTCTTGATAACAGCATTAGAGAGCCCGTCTGCCCTGAGACCCTCAAGGCTTTTGCTTTAGTTATCACCTGACCACATCCTCCTCTTTAACATGGGGCAGAATTGATTAACTCAATGATTGCATCATTTTATTTTCCTCATATGTGAGGCTCATTTCCCAATACATCCCTGTAATATGTGAAACCAAGAGCTGCCTCTCCGGTTCTATAATAACAGAGCGGGTGCCAGAATGTGTTGGTGTCAAGGTTCGAAACATCTTGCAGTTTGCTGAGTCTGTATCAAATTTGTGACTGCGGGCCCAGTTCTTGTATTTAGTACACAGTACTATAATACTCTATACTATAAACCGTAAAATACCTGGCTATGATTCTGAATTCTAGTATTTGTGATGAACCTTGGGTGACTGATTCCAAGAGGAAATGCGGACAGTTGGCATGTCAGGGTCTTGTAATACACAAAAAATATGGGGCGTTTTTCAATGCGACCGTTGAGAAACTTTTATGAACAGAAAGTGGTCCCGATTTTGACATGCGGCGCTGAAAATGCCTTTGGTTGCCCGCCGACACATTGGGCTTCATTGGAACACATGTTCTGGTCCAAGGCTCTAAGTCTACCAATTGGAATCTCGACAGCATGCATAAGGTACGAACTTGCTCTGGTATCGATGCATGCTAGGATCTGCTGGAACCAACTAGCCTTGTTCCGGAAATCCAGAGCAGAGGAGGGAATTTTCCAATTTAAGATTCTCCACAACACTTGTGCTAGAGGCTCAGATATTCTGTCTCAATGGGTGAAACGATGTGAAGATCTACTAACAATCAATAACATCAGCTTGAGAACTCTTCATTCAAACCCGACAGCAGCTAAAGTGAAGATTTGGCGTGCTGATTGGATTAACACATGTAGTGAGCGCCAGACTGCCAGTGCGATGAAAGATGCTCCCATCTGAAGCGAGAGGCTACAATGTGCTGCAACCTTATATGAATCGATTTCCAAATTCGAAAGCCCGTAGACTATTCATGTTATTCCGGCTGAACGCGTTTAGAACGAAAGATCGCGCCAGCCAGTGGGCGGGGGATGCAGGTCTAAATCTTACTTGTCACATCTGTAGCAATGAGCTGGAATCCCTCAAGCACCTTGTGCTATTCTGTCCAACCTTAAAGAATGAAAGATCTATTCATCTGGGCCAGTGGTACGTTAACCATCAGTCATTGTGTGCAGAGGATTGGTGGCAGAGAATGTGGAACGGTTTGGACATGAAACTAATTATGCCCCTGTCTTCATTTTTGGCCGTAATTGAGGAGAGGATAAACAAAAATTCAACTGAAGGACTTCTAGGTAATGAAGTCAAGTAAAATAAAGGCTGACTGAATTAATGTGAAAAACTGCGACCAGGAGAGGAGCCATAGTTAATGCCTGGGGTCATGGGAATGGAGGAGGTCAGCGGGGGCATAATATTAAGCCGAGTACCAGCAGAGTACTGACTGCACGTCTGCACCGGACCCTGCTGTTTGCTGCCTCCATTCTTGGAAACTGTTTACTATAACAATTTGGACATTGTGGACTTTGGAAATAAGCCCCGCCCCCTGCTGACGACCACCTTTCAAATTCGAAATCTCGCGCGCACCAAGCCGAGTACCAGCAGAGTACTGACTGCACGTCTGCACCGGACCCTGCTGTTTGCTGCCTCCATTCTTGGAAACTGTTTACTATAACAATTTGGACATTTTGGACTTTGGGTAACTGTTATTATGCTGCTACATTGCTATATTGCCCTCAAGTTTACCCTCAAGTTAGCAAAAAACACTTAATTTATGTTTATTTCTGCATTTTAGAAATAAGCCCCGCCCCCTGCTGACGTCCACCTTTCAAATTCGAAATCTCGCGCGCACCAAGCCGAGTACCAGCAGAGTACTGACTGCTGACCGCAGTGCCGCGGCACAGCGTCAGCAGATTACTCTGCCGGCTGGGGGATTCAGTAACTTTTCTTTTTCTTTTTTACTTTTCCATTTTTGTTGGCCCCTTATTAAGACCTCTAAATTTATCTCCCTTTTTCATACCATTCTTATGTTAAAATAGTTGTTATTCCCAATTGTATAAAACCAACTTTACTCATATTAATATGAATAGGCTCACGTCTGGTATGCCACGTGTGCTGAGCATAATATCTCACCGGAAGAGTCTACCAAAGTCTCCGGTAAAGGCTTATTCACATAAACTGGGAGCAACTGCAAAACAAATATTGTGTTTTCCCCTGACATTCGTAACTTTCTAAAAAATACTGATCACACTGAACCAACTAATGTTGACAACTTTAGTAAAACTAATGGTTCGCGATCATTAGCTAATCTAGTGCTACTGGAGCAACGTGGACTTAAGGACCCGATCCAACCTCCCTGTGTGTCTGATGCTACTTTACAGCACTGTGTGTCAACGGTATCTAGCTCCTTGTCTGCTGAACAATTCAGTACACCTGTCTATTTTCCCGAATTTTCTATCCCGTCACTCACACAAAAACATGATCAACTCCCCCAAGCCGCTATGCCTCCACTATTGCATTCGCAAATAGCAAACCCTCTATCTACTAAACCTTCAGGTGCCAGGTGTCCGACCCATACGGGGCAGGAAATATCGGAGATTCCATTCCCAATTCCTCCTCCCAATTCTCCCTCCACACAATTGGTAGAGCTACAGGCTATTAATTTGGTTTCACACACTACTTCTAATGCTAAAGAGACGAACATTTCAGCGTTATCTAAAACTCCTGAGCTTTATACCACGGATGTGCTGGAGGACATTATATCACCTGATAATTCGCAATCATCAATAATAGCTTCATTTTCCAAGCCTTTACCGCGACCATCGTTTGGATTTCCTTCCATTTCCAATACGGCTTTAGAAGCGGCATTAACTGCCATTAATACAAGTATCTATTTGGTTGTCAAACTCTTTGAGGCACTGGATCTTAGATCCTCTGTCCAACATGAATCTGTTCTACTTCTTCATAAAAAGATGGATTGGATTGCTTCATGCACAAACAATTTTTCTACACCTGTACCAATGGTTGAATCTTCATGTGTAATACCGTTGGAGGAATCATCAATAGATGAACTAATCGATGTAGACCATACTACAATTATTCCTCCACTGCCTGTTAGCCCCACAGAATCAATACCCATCTCTGCTGAATTACAAATCATGGAAAAACGTCTGTATGACGTATTTACCAATCATTCTCACATTGGCAAGCGAAGAAGGAGAGGTAACAGGAAGCACACTTCCCAAAATTTTGATACATTTAATCATAATCAGGACATCGAACAAAGACCCCCAAAGAAATCTAAAAAAACTTCTTCTCTGTCAAAAACTAAAAAATCTAAATCAAAAACCAAAAAGTTCATCGCCAATTTGGTTGCTGCTGATCTCTCGTCCTTAGAGTCACCCAGCAAAGCTTCAGATCCATACACTAAGGATCCAACTCTCAGAGTGCTACCTCCTACATCGCTGACAATCAAGGCTGGTGATCTCTCCAAGGGTAAGAAATCTGATCTTTTGCTTATTGCTTCCACTGATAATGAAGAATTGCAGAACTCTCAGGATCAACTTATGAATCTATCTGTTTACCCTAATGATCCAATCATTGATGATGTTTATTATGGCCTACATAATGACCCATCTTCTTTACAGCAGACAAAAAGAAGATTTCATGTGAACTTTGATATCCCTCCAAACCACTTCCAAACTCTCGATCAAAGGAGGAATAAATTATTGTCAGGTACATCAATTCCAAATATAAATCTTTCGTCACCAAAATTGACTCCTGTAACTATGTGTAATAACATATCGAGTGCACCACAACAGCACCCATCCTTGAAAGAACCTATAGTCAACGGTACTAAACAGATTTCACATAACATGTTGGCATCTACATCTAGTTCGATACCCTTGGACATTATATATGAAGAACAGAGACCAGAGGTATACTTACCAGATCCTCCTACGTTACAAGATGAGCATATTAGAGTTACAATGCTTGACAGGGTTTTTTCAGATCCATTTCCTAACCGTTCAACACTATTGCTAATTCTAAATTCAGTACCATCTTTGTGCCAAGTAAATTCTGACGATATAGCATTAGTATAGTACCCGATTCCTGCTCATCAAGACATTAGTGTTATAAATGTTAATTCTAGAATCGTGATGAATTTGATATGGAATGAAAGACAAGAATTATATAACAGAGGTTTATGTTTAGAAGCTTTTACTGACCCATCGGTGCAAAACGATTCTATACCAAAAAAACAAAATAGCTCTTCTAATCAAAAAGACAATAAAGAAGCTCCCTGCTGTTCGTGCAAGAATGACTCTAGACCAATAGTTGCGCCTCCACCATCAAGATGGAACTGGTTAAGTCATAAAATAAAGAACAGTCAAAGCCAGACGAATCACTAGAATGAATCATTGGGCGAACTCCATAGTTGCTCCTTGATATCATGGAACACTAGAGGTTTTAGCCATCTTTTATTCAATAACTCGTCAAACTTAAATAAATATGATATAGTGATCTTACAAGAAACGTGGCTCCGCTCTACTCCAGTTTGGGAAGACCACCAAATTAATATTGTTCCGGCGTCTAATCCCACAAGAGGCTGCCCTGCTGCTGGTCTACTGACAGCCGTTCGTAATGACACCCAGTTATCACTTAGCTACTGGCCATCACCTGATGCTGGAATTCAAGTTGTTGAACTGTCTACCTCGAATAATGGTCATCCTTTATTCCCAAGTTGTCTAATAATAAACATCTATTGGAACCCAGTTTCTCCAACAGAATCACAGTTCATGGATAAAATAGACAATCTTTTAAATCTGGCCTTATCGAAACCCAACATCAGGACGATAATAATAGCTGGTGATTTCAACCTTAATTGTTTGTGTCCGAATATTAAATATGCCTCTAAAGCATTTAGATGGTTAAGACTAGTCTCAATGAGAAATCTCACAATATTGAACGGCTCAACGCCAGACGACTTTCCAGCAAAACCAACTTGGAGCCGGAATGAGAGCAAATCCATTTTAGACTATGGGCCTCATCACGACCTCGGCGGTAACCCTTAAATCCGGCGGTAGCGCTATTACCGCCAGATTTAAGGGTCCGCCGAATCAGGGCCTTGGCGGATTTCAACCCAGCTCTGAGCTGTTGTGAAATCCGCCGAGAATTCACGCTTATACCGCCGGCGGGAAATCCGCCGGCGGTATGAGCACGAAATTTCCCCATTGAGCCCAATGGGGAATGAGGCATTCCCGAATGGGCTCAATGGGGAATGGGGACTTCCAAGTCCGCCCAACTCGTGATCCCGCGCTATTAGCGCCGGGGGCTATGGCGATCGCGCTAATAGCCCCCGCGCTAATACCGCCGGCGTTACCGCCGAGGTCATGATGAGGCCCAATGTCTTTATCACTGCTGATGCTAACAAGCTGATAGCAACCTTTCGGGTAATAACAACAAAACTTAGTGATCATAACATGCTTGAGGTGTCTTGGTCCCCCCATTGTGTTGGTAACAAAGATTACTACACGCCACCTCTTGATATTAACAATGCAGGCAACCTTTTGAAATGGTATCCTTCCATGATAACTAAATTACAAACCAAGATATCTGAATTACGGCACCCGACTTCTTATCCAACTGATGTATTCTACAATGATTGTATTCAGATATTGAAACAAGAAAACCGTAAAACATCCCGTCCGTCCTATACACATAAATATCCACGACTAATTTTGATCTCTAATCTCAAAAAAGAACTGAGACATATGCTACGGAACCCTTTAAATAGAGGGTGCAAGGTATTAAAAAATCTATTAAAAAGACAATATAAGAGACAAATTACACAAATTATACAAAATTACAAACAAGAGCAAGCAGAAAATATGTTAATAGCATTAATGACTAAATCATCAGGAGAAATATGGAAAGTTCTTAATTCCTCACCGGATGATGCTCATAGATCGATATTACTGAAACCCATCTCGGAAAGTGTATGGATGACTCACTATCAAGCACTCCTTTAGAAGCCTATAGAACAAGACCATGAAATCATGTCTGTGCCCATTCTAACTGATTTCAAATTTGATGAATTAGACATTTTAATGTTAATTAAGAAACTAATCTCATCGAGAGCTCCGGGCCCTGACCAGCTTACAAATGCTATTCTTAAAGCAAATCCAGAGATGTGGGCTTCTGTGCTTAACAGGATATTTATCAGAGTTATTAAGTCAGGACAAATATCTCCCTCGTGGCAACAGGCCATAATAATTCCTATATTTACAAAAGACGATCGGTTGGATCCGAATAATTACAGACCGATAGCCTTACTTGATGCCCCGGGCAAGATATTTGCTAAATTAATTCTGAAAGAGTTCTCAAAATGGCTCTGTGATAACAACCTCTTGGATGTTAACCAGTCGGGATTTGTACCGGGAATTGGAACAATGCAAAATCTATTCATTTTATCTATTTTAAAGGAACAAGCAATTTTATTAAATCATCCAATTTTTATTGCTTTTATAGATTTTAAACAAGCATTTGACTCAGTGTCAAGACAAATTTTATGGGAAAAACTGCTTGCAGTCGAGTGTCCGTCGTATATCAGATTTTTAATATACTAATTTTATTCGAACACAACTATAAGAGTGAAATTGACATCCAACGGCCTGCTATCCCAACCAATACCAACTAATTCAGGATTAAAACAAGGATGTCCATTTGCCTCAATTCTATTTAATTTCTATATTAATAATCTTCACTTTGCCTTTAATTCAGTTCGTTCATTTCCACCAAAACTAGACGATCAAGAAGTTTCATATCTGTTGTATGCTGATGATTTGATGATATTAGACCAAACCCCTATTGGTCTCCAAAGGAAACTAACTGCTCTTCATGAATATGCCCAGTCGAACAAATTGATAATTAACTCCTCCAAATCGAATATATTAGTATTTCAACACAAACGACCTATAGGTGATTTTAAATTCAAGTGGCATTTGGGAACTAGTTGTCAACAAGTGCATGAGTACAAATATCTAGGTGTGAACATAAATGCTCATCCGTTAGATCTACCATACATAAGCGAACTCACTGCGAACTCACTGCGCGAATGAGACTACTTGCTATTCAGGGTAAAGCACTACAAAGAAAATACGGGAACTTTTCTATTATTCCTGCAAGAATCTAGAAAGTGTTACCAATAATACCTTATGGTAGCCAAACAAAAATAAATCCTATGGCACTGAAATGGGATGTGCTTGAAGGTATATTTTGGAAACATATTCTCCCGGTACCCCGCTGCATTCCCATTTCCTTAATTAGACATGAATTGGGTCTTATTTCCTTGAATGCTTCAGTGTCTTGGCTGATGTTAGCACTTTACAGAAAGTCCATAGTCTCGACTGATGCAAGTAAAAACTTGTTTCCTTTAATTAAAAAAAGTGTTAATCAAACCATCGTTTACACCACTGCGAGAATGGAATGAATTCTGTAACCTAATTTAACATCAAGCTGACATCTCTTTAGATCAGCTAATTGAATTCCCAGATAAAGCCAAACTGAAGTTATGGAGAAGTGACTGGATAAACACCATCGATCAAATCAAAGTGTACCAAGCGGTCAAGTTAGGTGCCTTTGAATTGCATGCTATGAATGTGTTACCGCAATACTTGATTAAATTTCCAGACAGAAGATACACAGATGCTTTTTTACGTTTCAGGTTCAACCTACTTCATACGAAAGCTAAACTTGTCTCACTGAACAAGTCTCTTAAACTATCCAAAGTATGTACTTACTGTGAAATGCCTGATTCAATTGAGACAACGAGACATCTTTTGATAGATTGTACAAAGCTATTAGATGTGAGAAAGCGGTACCTCCATAGCCATTTTAAACACCGTCATTTGCTAACTCACGATGAATTATGGGAAGCAATATTCAACACTTCTAATACTTCCTTAATCATAGACATCATACAGTTTTTGAACGAACTGAAATTGATACAACTTGTCTATACTCCAAAATGTTCTAAAGTCGATGAGAATGGTTCCTTTCGAAGATGAATCTGACAAATTGTACTTTATTGATGAGAATATGTTTTGTTAACATACCAAATTGGTTGTATAAGATTATCTTTATTGCTACTCTATATCCATTAATGTGTATTGTACCACATGTGATGTCATATGGTTGTTTAATTGTTGTCCTAATCGCTTACTTATTAGTTCATCGTGACATTGTGAGGAAAAGAATAATGTATAATTGAAAAAGTTGTTTATTCAACTGAAACAATTTGCCGAATAATAAATAAATAAATAAATAAATAAATAAATAAATAAATAAATAAATAATCTGTTTTCTTTTCTCACTCTCTGGAATCTCCCCTCCCCTCCTGATCTTATGGATAGCTGCGTATAGTGCTCTCTTCCTCTTAACGATGGTCAAATCATATGCTTTCCATGGATTTATTTGCAAAGAGGTGTCTAAATTCAGCAGGCCAGAAATGATTTACCATCTCCTCAAGAACCCAATTACTACAAGTCTATAATTCCCTGGGGGTGCATCCACTTCTGGATAGAGAGGAGTTTAGACTAGTGATGTTCCCCATGGACCATCTTACTTGATTCCCATAGATATTGAAAGTGATGTTAGAACAGGGCTTTTCCATTTAATCGAAAACATTCTTAGCATGACATGATCACTCATTTCTGTCAGCAGAATACAAAACATATTAAAATGAGCACTGATTAGATTTATATTTATACATATAAAATCAATACAATTCTTTGATCGGCCATTAGTCCAAGTACTCAAGAGAGAATAAATTAAACTCTGATAATCGGTCCAGTGACCAGCCAGCTCTCTCTGGGATTTGGGTACTGTGTCATCCACTTCATCAGGGGTAACAGTCCAGACCTTAACGTGCATAGTGCAGTCAGAATCGAAATCCCTCAACAGAATTAAATCCCCCAACCCCCCGGTTCCCCAACAGGACCACAACCTTCATGCATCTGAAACCTCCTTCATTACTTCCTCTCTAGTTTGACCTTCCTGGGTGTCGTAAAGAGTTGCAACCAGAGTTTGAATTCATCAACTGGAAAGTTATACTGGGTCGCACACAATACATTCGGGTGACTTCTTAAACCAGGCATTTTTTTTTTACTTAATGAGAGGTCCATTTTTGTGTCAATACAGAGTCCCACCTTCAGATGCCCCCGATGGAGGGCTGATCCAGGCGGAATGCCAGAGTGAATCCATACATATCAAACTGGGTCAAGAGCCAGGTCTCTTGTAGTAGGAATAATTGTGTTTTCTGCAGCATTTCTTTTCCGAAAGGATGCTCAAAAGGGAGCGATGGCCCTGAGTGTTCCATTAGGGAGCAATGAATGTCAGGCCATTAGTATGTTTCACCCATCAGGGCAATGCTTTAATGGGGGAACCCAAATGCCTTCCTTTCACAACGGGGGCTGAGGTGAGGTCTGTGAGCAAAGATGCATTGGGTACTGTAAGCCATTTCATTAAAAGCCATGTTTTTTGGTATATTCTCCTCATATTTCCCATCTATGGCATTTAACGGTTCAAATTGCTTGGTTTGTTTGTTTTATTTATAACGTGCTGGAACATGGCACTCAGGCATAGAAGAACAGATACAAAATACATACTCACATTAAACATACAGGAAATAAAATAACAGAACGATGAAAGTAACAGGAGCAAGTAGATAAAAATCATTATACAGCGGCATTCCTAAGAGTGTACAAATCAGTCAAAAATAATTCTTAACTTGGTGAAGGTGACATAGTCCTCACATTTTTACATTTATTCGGAAACAATGGTAAATTGCTTTGACCACATCCAATAACAATGCATTCGGTATTATCCATCGAACACCAGTTATTAACATGCACCCAGACTTGAAGATAAATATATCAAGGCCCATTTGCTGCATGGCTTGTGAGTAAGTGGATGTTCTTTCCACCACCAGAGGGTAAATGAAAGTAGCCAGAACCCAATGTGTTATGCCTTAATAATCTGGTAATTCTGAACATTCAATATCACTAAATGATATTATCCTCAGTTCAGAAATGAGATGGAATATACCCAGAAGTCTTGATCAATTTAGAATAGTGCTTGTTTCCATGGGATGAAGCTCGATAATCGTTTAGTGGCTGAGCCCTGCGAAGCAAGAATAATCAAATGCAGTTGTTGGATTAGGAACTCCTTCAACTAGAAACCCTTCTGATGTGGCCAGGCTAGACATCTGAGTTTTAGCTTCCACCTTGCTCCCAGGATCACATCCAGTGTGTTCTTGTTGAGGAAGAATGGCATTCATGGGGGTGATATTAAGGTTATTATGCATTCCTATTGTTTTGCTAAAAATTGTGTCTTTTTGTGCACTGATGAGCTAGCCAGAGCAACGCTTTCTAATGTTGCCCCTAGGCTCTCGGTTCTCTGAATTAGATTTGGTACACAGAGCGGTTCCCAATGCCCCAAGATCCTGAGTCAGTTCTGTGTGCCTTATATCCGGTACATTGCTAGAGACCTTAGAACATTGATATACAATTGCGTTGCTGCTGAGTGTGCTAACTCTGTAGGCTACTGTGCCCCCTGCACTTCATGTGCTGGTATGGGACTTGGGGCATCATTACACTGGTTTGGTTTAGGCACATAGAGCCATATGTCCAACGATCTGAAATGGGGGTTCATTTCTAGGTCATTTCTAGGCATCAAAATGGCCTGAACCGCCACATTTCCAACCTGCACAGCAGAACGCCCCGACTACTAAAACTGAGTCCTCCACTCCATTTGATTTTAAGGACATGACTGAGCTGGAAGTCATCTCCCTCCTCAAATCTATTAAACTGTCTAACTGCAAGGGGGACGCTTGTCCTGCCCAACTCATTAAAAGACTATGCCCACATCCTAGCACCCTTCCTAACCGCCTTCATCAATTCATCCTTCCAGGCTGGCCACGTTCCAACTGGACTCAAGGAAGCATGGGTCCGCCAGCTTCTAAAACCTTCCCTAGACCCATCGGTCCCAGGGAACTATCGGCCCATTACCACCATCCCCTTCCTACTTAAAATCCTTTACAAAGCAGCCTACATACAAGTCCAAAAATACTTGGAAGACAACCGGCTTCTCGGCCTGCAGCAATCTGGATTCCACCCACGACATGGCACAGAAACGGCTCTCCTGGACCTTGAGAATCAAATGGATGATCTAAGAGACACAGGCAAACCTGTGCTCCTTTTGCTCCTTTACTTATCCGCTGCTTTTGACCTAGTGGATCACAACACTCTGTGCCACCATCTGGTAACTGCAGCCAACTTCTCACCCAAAGCTTTCAATTGGATTACCTCCTTTCTCCAAGAAAGGGCCATGAAAGTCTTCTCTGACTCAGCCTCTGCCACCCCTAGCCTCATTAAATGTGGGGTGCCACAGGGCTCCTGCATTGTGCCCACACTCTACAACCTCTTCACAAGGCCTTTGTTCAGGATTCTTGACTCCCTGCTCATCTCGTACACCAATTGTGCGGATAACACGCAGGTGCTCATTCCACTCACTGGAGACTAAGAGGCTGACGCCAAAACACTCACTACCATTTACTCCACTATCCAATCGTGGATTGCAGAAAACTGGCTCTGCCTCAATGGTGAAAAAACTGAACTTCTGCTCATAGGGTCACTCACCACACTCGGTATCCTTGGTGAACAGTACCTATCCTTCACTATTAATAACATCCCCATCAGGGTCTCTAATAATATAAAGACACACCTGCCTGGACTCCAACCTTACCATGGACAGGAAGGTTAACGCCATCGCGTCATCATCTGCCTATTACTCCAAAGTCATTAACGCAGCCAGACCCTACCTCTCACACCAGAACTGCCTCACAATTGCCAGGGCAATAATTGGTTCAAGGCTTGATTACTGCAATGCCCTCCTCCTAGGGACATCTTGCAAAAATGTAACCAAACTCCAGCTTGTCCAGAATAACGCCCTTAGGGCAGCCACAGGAACCTCAAGGAAAGATCACATATCCGAAGTTAGAAGGCAGGCCCATTGACTTCCTGTCAAAGAGAGGATTGTGTTCAAAACCCTGGCCATCACGCATAAGTGCCTCCATGAGCTCACTCCTCCATACCTTGCTCAGCGAATCACAAAGCACACTGCCACTAGACCACTCAGGAAGGGCTATTCCAACATGATCGTCACGCCCAAAACTCGAAAAGCCTGCGCTGGAGGATCCAGCTTCCCCACCCTGGCAGCCACCCACTGGAATGCACTTCCCTTTCACCTAACAATGATAGACTCTCACCAAGCCTTCCGGAAAGCCATCAAAACCAAACTCTTTATCTAGACACTTACTCTCTGCATGCAGGCTGTATACCTATCCACTGTTTATATGCTCCTGCCTGTAACCTTGTTTTTCTCTGTATCGCACACTGTCTATGCCTTATGTTACTAAGAGACATCTGTAACCTTAATCAAAAGTTTGTACATATTCAATAACAGTGCCTTGATGCCCACAGGCTGCAAGTGTGCTTAAAAAATGCAAATAAATAAAAAAATAAAAAAAATACATTTCTGGTCCAACATTATGCTGGTATCTTTTGGAGGGCAATCCACGTTCTTGGAATGGGTCCGGACATCTTTGGTCTGCTGGTCTATTTCCAATTCTTTGTTTACAGCTACACTTTGGGTGTTCTTATTTCTTATCGTGTTAAAGATGGGAGCTGTTTTGTGGTGATTCTGCCTATATTCTCATGGCCATTTGGCTTTTGTAAGCTCTGTAGCTTGGTTGGGCTCACTGAACTTCCTCTTTGTTAAGAAGGAATTTCAGTTTGAGCCTGTTCATTATTGTTTGCCTCATTTGATTTTTTGTTTTCTGTTCCTGTTGTTCATGTTTATTTACTTTGTGACACTTCTTATGCTTTCTATATTTCCCAGCCATTCCTAGCTCAGCGTTAGGTTCACTTAGTGCAATTATTTCCTCTACTTCAGGGAACTCTGCCCTCAGTGAATCTTCGACAGGTATCTTGGCCAATCTAATAAATCCCTCCATGGTGGAAAGTCGTCAAAAGTGTTTAGGCTGTTTTCTCCAGCCAGCTGATCGGTTCTAGCGACTGTAATCACTTTATTTGGATGCTGGAGATTTATCATGGTGTCCGTGTCCGCCTCAGTGTTAGTCAGATGCTTATTTGTGTGGGCCCTCTGGGTGGGCAGTTATTTGATCTTGTGTGGCTAGAGTAGGGTTGTTTGTATCAGCAGCTACCAGCATATAGTTTAGCTGCGCCTGCAAAACCAATGAACCAACAAGAGCCTTCATTATCATAACTGGGCTCAGAATTAGCTCAATGTCATGTGCTTTATTAATTTCCTTGCTAGAGCTATTAGTTTCTCTTGTTTTCTGACAAATGACCAATACCTCTGTCTCACAGTCCACATTAAGGTCCAGCACCTGAGCTGTGTTCTCAAGTTCATAGTTATCAACATCTCCCAGGCTCCTACTGCACCCCTTAGAAAATAAATCAGTTATTTTTATTTTCTTTGATGTCACCAACAAGATATACTTGTTTCTGTTTTTCAAAGACTTGCCTGAGTTGTGTGTTTATCGGCAGGGGACTAGAGGGTGCATTCTGTTCATTTACGTGTAGCCTATTAATTTCCTGTAGACGACAGTTTGCCAGGGAAGCATGTTGGAAATCGTCCTGTACTTCACCATCCCAGACCAAATAATCAATTTCTATGACATTGGAATCAACTTGAAGACCACCACTATACAGGTTATAGATGTTGCTCATGCTGGCCAGTGATGTTACAGTTTTGCGAGGAGGAGTCAAGAACCCCCATCAAAAGCTCCGCCCTCATGTTGCCCATATGTTTGGAGACAGAAATTGTGACACGTGCAGTGCCAGTGAGGATGCCTGTACCACAAAGAATTCTTGAAATAAGGTATCTACTGAGAAAACCCTATATGCATTCACGAAAAGGTGATGTTGGTTTGAACAATGTCCCGGAAGAAGTGTGAGAATGAGTGAAAAAGGAGACCGGTGATGTCATGCATAGAAGCACTGACACACCCAGAAAAGATACATGAAGTAAAAGAAAATAAACATTCTATGAGATCTGTAGAGGAGATGCCAAAGATGAGCAACATTTCGTGCTCAAAATGAAGATGCTCATGTTACAGAAACGCTGAAGAAAATGCAGAATCAGTATACACTGGACAGCACAGATGCATCAATGCAAGTAGAAAAAGTGATCGTAAATCTGGCTACTTAGTGAATAGTTAGTGGCTATACATAGGAATTTATAGAATTTGGATGTTCCACAATGCACTTTAGCAAGGCTTGAAACCCTGTGATTGGAAAGGGTTGTCATTGTGGCGAAGTTGGAAAATAGCTGATGGCGAAGGAGAAATTCAAGAAAGGCTTGGCTGGCTCAAAACCAAAAGTTGAGGCCACCGTGAGCCTGATTGTCCATACAGTAGTTACATGAACGTGAGAAAGTAATACACTTCTCTTTGAGGTGGAATGGAAAAACACTGAAGGCTTCAAAAGTTCATAATTGAATAGTATTAAATGCAGCAAAGAGCTTGAAAATGCAGTCTCCAGTCACATGGTATGATCAAAATAGACATTTGGTGGAGCTACACCAAAACCATAGGATACTCCCTTTTATTCTCAGGCACAGGGAGCATCTGCAAGGCCAAGTTCTAACCCTTAATTGACTGGCAGACTGCAAGAGTGATGATGGATGTTGGGCTAGTTGGGTTGGGAGGCATGACCACGCTGACCCTCCCTGCACCTGGAGTGGTAGACTGCATGCTGCTATTGTGTGGAATATTCCAGAAGGGTAAAAGGGTGGCAACCAATTTTAGAGGGCCACGTATCAAAGAGCCCTATAGTTTGTGTAACCAATGGAGCGTTGTATATTTTGTGACAATGAAGATGACTTGCACTAGAGGATGGCTTAGTTGTCCACCTGATGTTAGGGACCCAATCACTACCCCCGTTAGTATGGAACTTATACATAATTGTTCCCTGTAATCCTATCTCATCCCCAAGAAGGTTTTAGTAGTTTGCCATGTAGTGTGACGTCACAAATGCTGTGTTTTTACTATAAAAGTTGTGTTTTTTATAAACTGTGTTGGGAGCAATCGAGCGAACGTCCGTTGTAACTCCCTGTTTTAGATAATTGCAAATAAAACAGTACTAAGTTTTGCCAACTTCCTGAGTCGGTTTGATTATTGAGTAAATTCTGTATCCCCATCCATCTCTAACTATTGCTACCTTATCATAAAGGGCCCTAGGTCATGGGTTCAGTTTATTTATTTATTTATTTTGATTTTTTTGAATTTATAAAGCGCACTAGCAGCCCTGGGGCATCGAGGCACTGGTCAAAGGATATGGCTTAGTTACATGGTACAATATGGGCTACTCGTTATAATAGGCATTTAGTTACAGGAATTAATTGTGAATACAGTAAAAGGACAACTGAGCATCGGGACATGGAGAGTGATGGCAGGTTCATACCAAGAGCATGGTCTTCATCTCTTAACGGAAGGCTAGGTGGGAAGTTATTGCTCTAAGGTGAGGTGGTAGAGAGTTCCAGTGGCTTGCATCAATGAAGGGGAAGCTGGAGCCTCCAGCGCGTGTTCTCAGGACCTTAGGTATTGTGATTCGGTTAGTGTAAGGGGTTCTAGTGGGTTTGGTAGTGTGTGATATTGTGATTCTTTGAGAGTGATACAAGGGGGCTGTGTTGTGTATGCATTTGTGTGTGCGGGTCAAGGTTTTAAAGATTACCCTTTCTTTGATAGGGAGCCAGTGGGCTTGTTTCCTAGCAGCTGTTATGTGGTCCCTGTCGGGGATGCCAATGGCTGCTCTTAGAGCATTGTTTTGGACAACCTGGAGATTTTCTATGTTTTTGGCAGAGGTGCTGGCAAAGAGGGCGTTACAATAATCCAGACGAGATCCAATTATGGCTCTTGCTATGGTTAGGCAGTTTTGCTCAAAGAGGAAGCATCTTGCAGCAGTTAGTAGCTTAGAAAGGTAGGCCGCTGCGGATGCTATGCCGTTAACCTGTCTAAACATGGATAGGTTGGAGTCCAAGTAGACTCCAAGTGTTTTGATGGTTTGGGAGACAGAGATTTGAACATTGTCCATGGTGAAGGCGTTGTAATGGTCGTTGAGTTTCCTTAGGGTTTCAGCACAGCCAATTAGGAGGAGTTCTGTTTTGTCCGAATTTAGACAGAGACAGTTTTCTGACATTCATGTTTGTATGGTGGTGTAGATTGAGTTGATGGTTTTGGTGTCAGATTTGTAGTCGCCTGAGAGTGGGATGAGGACCTGCCTGTCGTCTGCGTAGTTTGTGTAGGTGATGCCTAGTGCATCAAGGATGAGGACTTAGGGCCTGGTGAATATGTTGTACAGGGTGGGGGTACTGTAGAAATGCAGGAGCCCTGTGGGACACCACACTTGATTATGTAAGGAAGTGAACAGGCTTGGTCGGAGAAGACCTTCATGGCTCTGTCTTTGAGGAATGAGATGATCCACGCGGTGGCATTCGGGGAGAAGTTAGCAGCAGAGGATAAGTGATGGCAGAGGGTGTCGTGGTCGACAAGGTCGAACGCTGCTGACAGATCGAGGAGTATGAGAAGGGCTGGTTTGCCAGTGGCTCTGATGTCATCCATTTGATTCTTTAGGTCTAACAGGGCTGTTTCGGTCCTATAGTCTGGGCGAAAGCCGGACTGGCAGAGACCGAGAAGTCTGTTAGCCTCTAGGAACTTTTGTACTTGGATATATGCTGCTTTGTCCAAGATCATTAGTAGAAATGGAACTGCGGTGATGGGTCTGTAGTTCCCTGAGTTAGTTGGGTCAAGCGAGGGTTTCTTTAGGAGAGGGTGTACCCAGGCTTCCTTAAAACTGGTTGGAACATGTCCCGTGGCAAAGGAGGTGTTGATTAATGCAGTGAGAAAGGGGCAAAAGTAGGTGCACATTCTTTGATGAGATGAGCGAGGCAGATGTCACCTTTGCAGTTGGAGGGTTTGATAGATTTTGGAAGATCAATGACTTCCTTTTCTGTTACGTCCTTAAAGGAGAAAAGGGGAGATGCACTTGTGGAGAGGCATTTATCTCCACGGGGGTAATTCAGTTAGCACGCAATTGTGTGCAAATGTGGCTGTAATTCGTATACGTCGTATTTTCGCTCCAGCAGCTGTTTGGGACGGCTCCTTGAGGAGCCATCCCGAACAGCCCCTGGAGCGAAAATACAACGCATTCAGCCGGTGGAGCGAAAATATGTTGCCAGTACGTGATTCACGCCCCATCCTGCAGTGATCAGGTAATTGAGTGCAACAGAGTTGAGTATTTGAAGCACTAACAGTAACGGCAAACACTAAATCCTCACGTTATAAGTATTTCTGTTTTTGGGGTAGTGTCAAATGGAAAATAGGAGGGAGTTAATATCAATCGCAGAACTTCACAGAGAAGGTCAGAAATTGGAAATGTCAAAATATTTGGAAATCAAGAACTTTTTTTAAAGAGATCAACATGCTTCCTTGCTTAAAATGTTTGGAGTAAACAAATTCCATTAAATTAAAAAAGTAATTAGTTAGCTTTTGTTGACAACAAAATGAAAGGCAGAAAGACAATCAGATTTGTAAGATCCTCAAAATGAGTAGTGGGTGTGAAGGTAAGAACGCATGGAGATGCAATATGAAAAACACTGGCAGTAACCAGTTTATCAAAACATCAGAAGTTGCAAGTGGTCTTTTTAACAAACTAAAATCTACAGAAGGCTGGCTTTTCTGGCTCTCAATCTTAAATATTTTATGAATTATTGAAGTCCAAAAGGACTAATTTTAGTAATGGATGGATGCAAAGCATAGAGAAATGGACTGGGAGACCAGGAGGGCAGGAAGTTACAGTGTTTACCAAAGAGAGGCACGCTAGCAAGACCCTGGGGTATTGGACTTCAACCATTGAACTCCTATAAAACTTACCTGACACAGACGAACAGCCACAGGTCTCCCATTGAACGAAAGGCATGATAGGCAGCTTGTGTAATGTGTCACAAAGGGCCTGTGATAAAGACCCTCTTACTTAAATCCTTGAAAAATGATGTTGGCCATCTGCTGTGAGAGTGAAGACCCTACCATGCCTGGAACACATGAGCAAATAAGGGGACTACAGTGCCAGTTAACGGAACTCATCGACTTTTGTAAGCATCAGCACCAAGCACCCAGTGGTGACAGAACTCAGTGTATACGCTACATCAAATGTATTATAACTTGGGAATCTTTGCATGGGAGGAAGTCTGAGACACACCATCACCTCTCTGACCACAGAATAAGAACCACTGGAGAAACAGTGAAATATTTTCTATTAGTCCCCCACCAGAGACAATCAGATTGTTACATGCAGTCTGATTGGCCCTCGCCAGGGCTTTAACCAACCGAGAATCCCTCGAATCCTTTGTATCCCTGGCTGCAACGGTGTGGCAGCTCCTCGGCCAATGAGGAGGCTCGGAATGCATCCCCTCCCTGCCCTCCCAAACCCACTTACCTTCTTTTTGGTCCTTTTTCGGGAATGAAGGTGCTGGGAACACTTCTGTCCCTAGCGCGTCCGCTCCCGATCCCCGACTGGTCTTCACGGAATGGAACAAGGGACTATGTGTAGTCCCTTCTCTCCTTTCCGTTGCGGCCATTTATATTTTTACTATTTTTTGAATGACCTCCATTGAAAGGGAGAATGGACTAGATGTAGCCCCTTCTCCCTTTCCATGGTGGTCATTTTCTTTTTTTACTTTTTTACATTGATTTTGAATGTCCGTCATGGAAAGGGAAAACAGACACCGTTTTCCATTCTCCAGTGGACATTTATTTTGACATTTTTATATTATCTGTTCCAAAACGGCACAGCGTTTCGGAACAAAAAAACAATACTTTGTCTTGTGGGCCGGTGTACTAATAGCAATAAGCTCCTCGCCGCGGGGGCCCTACCGAGTCTGGTAAAGCCCCAGGGCCTTCGTTAAGGCCCTCGCTTTGCTCAGGCCTGGAACTATGGGTCCCAGGTCTTTTCCGGACTCACTAATGCTCCTGTGGCTCAGGGCTTGTTGCTTAATTCTAAATAATAATATTACATTTTTATATAGTGTTTCATTCCGGATTTATACCGCTTCTAAGCACTCTGATAAGATTTCTTATCATTGTTATCATTGCCCGTTGAAAGGATACTCAATTTAGCAACCTCGAAAAAGATGATGTGCTGACCTGTGTCATTTCATGTATGCACCACGTGTATCTATGCCCTGGAGAATTTACTAGTCATACCAAAAAGTCGGAAACACGTCTGTTTCTGTCTGAATGAACAGGCTTCAATCATGATGATAACTGGCAAGGAAGTTCGTTACGGAAAGAAAGTAGCATCCAGGACAAAACAGACATGTCACACACTCTCCAGTCCCTATCCGCAATAGGCAAGATCACTGCCCATCCTCCCGCCACAAATAGCACTGCAGAACCCATCAACCATAACACACCCCACAAACTAATAACAACCACTCCGTCCTGTGATGTGCAATTTCTGCTCTGGCGGTATAATGCCTCGACTAATGCGAAATCTGGCTGTAATGCTAACCCTAAAGTCAAAAGGAAATGTTTCTAACTTGCATTTTGACAGCTGCCATCAAACCCATTACGAACGTGCAGGGAAGCACAGATACATTGCCTAGTCCTCCGACTGTCCTGCTGCTCTCCATGCCTACTCTCTCTGTCCCCCACTGGTGTGTGCCTGCACCACCATGGCACCAGCGTAGGGAGAGCAGGATGAGCAAGGGCCTCTGAGGTTCCTTGTACTGGAGGGGAAATATGGGGAGGATTTCTGCCCATGCTCCCAGAGGGGAGAAACTTTGGAGTCACCCAAAGCAGACTGGCCACTGATATATCCGCCTTGCGTCCCGCTACGCGGTGACGCAAGGCGTTCAATAAAGGCCCCGCCCCCGCGCCGCGGAGGCAGTTCCGGGCAAGGCAGCGACATGAAGGTGTCCGTGTGTTTCTTGCTCCAGCAGGAGCTGCGCAGCGAGGCCCACCCACGCGGGCCTACCTCTAACTGATCCCCGCCGATGCCTCGATCCGGGGCCAGGGACATAACAGCCACTTACTCCTGTCGGCTGCGCATTCTACCCAGCAGCTGGGGGAAAGCCTGCAGACACTGCACGGTGTGGCTAATCACAGGATGCTCCTACGCAGACATGGAGCTGCTCTGCTGCTGGTCCTCAGACAAGGAACTCTGTACATTTCTCCCACTAGGACACAGAGGTCTGCTGCTGCTCTGAAATCCAGAGACTGCGGGGGAATGGCGCCAGCAGCCAAGGCACAGAAGGACCACCTCCCAGCCTTGCTTCTACCGGCGCTTGCATATTTGCGCACACATAAGGGGCACTGTACTTCCCTTAACCCTGGAAAGGCATAGGGCACATATGATTGTGTTCGGAGAATAGACATTCTGTGCACTAAATGAAATCTGAGTGCTATGAACAATGTGACGCTGATGTATGCTTCCATGCGCACGGATTACAACGACTGCACATAAATATTGCAAACATAAAACAGCACATGCATTATAATGATTTTTCGAATTAAATGGTTTTCACTAAAATGTGTCATAGTCTTTAGAGTTACCTTACAATTCGAAGATGGCCGATGTGTCTTGTACGACGTGGATATCTCCCTTCCGACCACTGCAGAGCTTAATGAGTAAGCAAAAACAGATGGCTCTGCGAGAAAATCACAGACATGTGACATGTGACAGTACTCTTGATTGGTAGAAAATATATTAAACAAGGCACTATTGGATTACATCTATGTAGTACAACAAACATTAACATTTACTGCATTGACCTTTAGTATGACCTTTGTATGGCAAAGCATTTCCATTTGTCATGGCAACCACAAACAATGCTTCTTGGCTCCCATTTTTTATCTGTAGCAATGTGTTGGTGATATTTGGTGGCGTATGACACCAAAAAAGCGCCAACACCAAAAACGGGGTTTCTTTCTGGGAGATAGAGCAACCCCAAAACTTGAGACAATGAACAGGAACCTAGAGTAAATAGCATAAGGGAAGTGAAGATCACTGATTTTGTAACAGCACACAAACTGTTCTGTATCAGATATGTAAAGTTTAGCCATTCCTTGACAGTTTGTTGGAATAAAATTGCTTTCTGTAAATTGCAAAAATCACACCTAATATGTTGACAATCATTTTACTGGCAGTCTCCAGTTTAAATACATTTTTTTTAAACTTTCTGTTTTACTCCTGTTGAAAGGAACTATCAACAAACCTGAAGTTTATAGAATGTTTAAAATCTAAAACAAATCACGATTTCTTTTTACTTTGTATCAGCTTAACAGAAAAGAAAGAAATTAGCAAATTTCCTTTGGCTTAGAACTACTACTGTCTCGAATTTTTATTGTGTTTGGTATTTTCAAAAGGATGCATTACAACTGTAAATGGTGTAAATTATCTGTAAAAATTAAAGTTACCTGCCGACATTATCAGGCATCACAGCTAACATTGAAATATCATGGTCTATTAACATATAAGGACAGGAAAACATTAAGTGAAGCGTTGCTCTTCATGACATCCACGTTTGTGGGCTGAGGTGGATTGGTTGTGATGATCAAGTAAAAAAAACTCAGACAAGGAATGCAGGAAAACGATAAATTTAAGATTGAAAGAAAGAAAGAAATAATGTTTAGAATAACCTAGAAAGCCGAACATAAAAAGCAGTGACAACAATTTGCAAAAATGCCATGGGTAGCAAAAGTGGTATCATGCACCTGACGACATAAAATGAAGCAGCATCCCATAATATTTGACCCCCCAATGATGCCACAGGAATAGTTGGCACATAACCTTTGATATTGGCGAAATACATTAATGCATTGTGGGACAAAACTGCAAAAGACACACAGTAATTCAGCAATAAACCTGGTTGGTTTGGGGTATTATTGGGGTCAGGTAATGCCCCCGCCCAGTGTTATTGAGATAGAATCCTGGCATGTTTTAATGGCATGCCAGTGTTTTTTTTTCTTCTTTTTTTTTAATCAATCTTAGAAACGGCGTGTTTGCAGTTTCACAACTTGAAAAAAAAAAATAACTGCAGACCAAGATGGCCACCATGGGCTAGATACAAGGGAATCTGCATCTAGTCCCTTTTCCCTTTTTATGGTGGCCATTGCCTTGATAGAGATATGCAGGGAACACAGTATTCCAGGGCCATCAAGTGACAAGGAGCAAATGGTAAGTGGGCTTGGGGTGGGTGAGGGATGTGGAAATTAGGGTGTGGGGGTTGACAGAAGATGTTAAGGGGATGCATGGAGCGCAATTCCTTTAATCCCATTGGGGAAGATATCGGACCCCTTCTTCCGAGGAGGCTCAGAGCGGGGGTTTTAACATGAGGTAAAGACCCTGTTCTGAGCCTCATAATTGCCTGGGAGGATGCCACCCCACTCCCTCGGTGCTTATTAAGCAGTGCACCTCTCATTGCAGGGGTGTTTCGGGGCATTACCAGATTCTGTAATGGCCTCAGCCAGACGGGTTTATTGCTATTAGCATACCAGAATTTGTTACCGGGATATTAAAGGTTTTTCTTTCAAGCTGATAAACAGCATGTTTCCCATGTGCCGAGTAAGGAGATAAGGGAACGCATTCAGGTGCACTTAACATAATCCCAGCAGGCAAGGTGACAGCTTCTGGCTTTTGAGGGGACTTGGAACGGGTGGGGGCGGGCTTTACCATGAAGTAAAGAACCCAAAAAAGAAAGTGCTACGGTAGCAGACAAAAGGTGGCACGCGGATCTTACCTCCTCATCTGCTTCCTGTTCCAAACTAAGAGTGGAGGATGGGTGAGAAGTAGGGCCAGACATTACAGAAAGCAAATAGGCCTTTTGCTTTCTGTAAATGGTGCTGGGACTGTGAGGTGTGACCATGGGGTTTAAAGGAAAATGGCAGGAGTACGAGACAGCACCCCTGGCAACCCCCAAATGACTGCTATTTTAAACAATAGGCCTGTAAATATTATTGATCCTTTTTAGTGGTCTATTTGCTTGTACAAAGCTAATCGGTTGTTCCCTGCTTTGTATCGGTGGTTTCCAGGCGTTCTTTTATTATTTGCATTCTGGTACTTGTTGGTTTGCTTTTATAATCCAGGTATTTTATAGGTTTGCTTTGCCTTTGTAAACGTATCACTTAAAGGGCCATATTCCAAAGAAAAATCATGGAAGAAGGTGATACGGTATGTGACCCAAGGGGCCTCTGGTGCTTTTCTTTCCACAGTTAAAGTTGACACTGGTCCAACATTTCGACATCAGAATTCCGATTTATTTTTCAAACGATCGATTTGGGTCATCCTGGCTTTTAAACGTACTGTTCCATTGGGTCCTTTTATCCGTACTTCTAATTCTGAAATGGTTGCAGATGGCTTAACTATGCACTTGTAACTTGTGAGTAACTGCACCAGTCCATGGGTTCCTTTGCTTTCTGATACTTGTCGATTTCCTTTCACTGTAATCAAACGATGTGAGGGATTTCTGGGGCTTAGCTATGGCATTAACGTATGTGGTGTCTAGGCATGAAATATGTCAACTGGCTACAGCAGAGGGGACTGAGATTTCTTGGGGAAAACAAACAAATGAGCAGTTTGCAGCGTTTTTGCTGAACAAAGGGAAAACAAGAGAGAAAAAGGTCAAATGGCAGGCGTTCAAGCCCCTTTAGAGGTGAGTCTCAAGCCAACACCAGCTTAATTATTGAACTCCTCTCGATGCAGGTTCACCAAAACCAACAAAATATAATATCCAGTCCTAAAGTTGCTTTATCAAAAGATCATATGGCAGAGGGATCTACTGGATAGGTAAGTGACTGAATGCTTGCATATCGTCCACCATGGTTCAATGAAACCCCATTTATTTTTTATTTTTTTATTAATGCATGTTTCTTCCAACTAACTTAAAAGAGAAAACACAATAATAGAAGAATTCATCAATTTCATCGAGGTTAAAAGACATACAATTTACAACAGTTCTATCTAAAACAGTGTATAAAAAATTGTTTACATTTTAATTAAAAGATAATGGGCCTCATTCCGAGTATGGCGGTAAGGGATAGCGGCCACCGCTAACGAGAGCGGTGGCGGTAATCCCTTACCGCCATACTCCGAGTTCCCTTAGCGCCATGGTGCTTTTAACACCTGCTTTAAGCAGGCGTTAAATACCATGGCGCTAAGGTACCTTGATGTTAATTACGCCACCGTAATTTACGGTGGCGTAATTGACGCCTTCCCCACTCCCATTATGCCCTATGGGGCAAGAATGGGAATGGGGAAGGGTAAATGGGGATTGGGGAATTACCGCCCCGCCAACCTTGGAATGGGGCGGTAATTCCGCCAACCACCAAGGCGCTGCCGGTCCGGGTACGGCGTCAACCAAGGCGTTAATAGCGCCATTGGTTAGCGCCGTACTCGGAATGAGGCCCAATGTAATTTGAAAGGAGTTAAGAGAAATCTGGGTCAAATGGGCAGTGAATCGAGATATTTCTTTGCCCTGCATGTACGTTCTTCTAATGAAATACCCTTCCAGACTCCCACGTATTCTAAAACTGGGAGGATATCCGATATCCATGTGTAAATACTGTACATTGAATTAAGGCCGGGCAAGCAATTTAGTCAAGTAGGTTCGTGAAGTTTCAGTGAACATGCCCTGGTGGGTATTGAAAGTAAGCGCCCCCCCAATAAGGCAGCTAACCCCCTTCAATGAGAGGCAATGAAGGACACACCCCAGGAGGGAATGAGACCACGACCAAGTGCGGTTCAATTTAAACGTTTTTTTTAAATCTAAATCGATATAGGGCATGCAAAGGACTGAGCTAAACTATGAGGGCCACATAGTCTTGGTGATTGGATGGCGACGTCTAGCTACTATGTTATCTATATGCTCGGTGCTCCATGATTGGCGGGGATCCACGTGGTGGCATCACAAAGTGCATGGGTCAGCTGGGCTCGTCGGGGTGGAGCACCAGGGCAGTGGCTGTCAACGGAGATTCACCACTCTGGTTCTAGAAACTTGCCCTTGTGGCCATTCGTACACATTCATCACACTCATCTATACCAAGATCATTTATTTTTATTTGTATTTGTAGAGCGCACAATACAGCCCACAGGCATCGCGGCGCTTGCAAGTCGATGAAAGGAAGCTTAATTGTTAATACAGTGATACAGACTTAGTTACAGGCGTGTTAAGTAGCAGGTGATAGGCTGAGGCTTAGGATTGGCAAATCAAACAAATAGTCTGGTTTTAATAAATTTACGGAATGACAGATGGGAGACAATCATCATGAGGTGGATGGGAAGGGAGTTCCAGAATGAGGCGGCCATGGAGGGGAAGCTGGTGCCACCTGCGCACACTCTCCTGCTTTTGGGAGTGCAGTTCATGTTGGTGTAAGCCATTCTAGTACGCCTTTGAGAGGAGAGTTTCTGAATTCTGGAAGCCAGGTGGGGAGGTGCTAGGTCATGGAGGCACTTATTGGCAAGTGAGAGGGTTTTGAAGATTATTCTTTCTTTAACTGGCAGCCAGTGCACCTGCCTTCTTGTAGTGGAGATGTGGTCCCTCCTGAAGATCCCAGTGGCCGCCCTGAGTGCGTTGTTGTGGACCACCTGTAGTTTGGCAATGTTTTTGCTGGAGGTCCCAGCCAGGAGGGCATTGCAATAGTCAAGTCGTGAGCCGATGATTGCCCTGGCTATGGTGAGGCAATTGGGCAGCGAAAGGAAAGGTCTTGCTGCATTAAGTAGTTTGGAGAAATAAGCAGATGAAGAAACAATGGCGCTGATTTGTCTATCCATGGTCAGGTCTGAGTCAAGGTAGACGCCAAGTGTTTTGATTGTTTGGGAGACGGCAATGGGAATGTTGTCGACAGCGAAGGTGGAGTATTGATTGCCTAGTTTGCTGAGGATGGATGGGGATCCAATCATCAGAAGTTCTGTTTTTTCACTGTTGAGGCATAGCCAGTACTGGGCCATCCAAGATTGGATCCTAGAGTAGATAGAATTGAGGGTGATGCTATCGGCCTGGTAGTCACCCAAGAGGGGAATGAGTACCTGTGTATCATCTGCATAATTTGTCTATGAGATGCCCAGGGCGTCCAGCAATTTGAATAGTGGACTGGTAAACAGGTTGTACAAGGTGGGTGCTATGCAGGACCCCTTTGGAACTCCGCACTTGATGAGGCTCGGTGTGGCACAGGCTGAGTCGGAAAATACTTTCATAGCCCTATCTTCCAAGAACGAGGTGATCCATTCACACGCTTTGGGGGAGAAGTTTGCAGATTTTGGCAAGGTGGTGACAAAGTGTGTTGTGATCCACCTAGTCAAACGCGGATGACAGATCAAGGAGAAGGAGAAGCGCAGGTTTGCCAGCATCTCTTAGGTCGTCCATTTGATTCTTAAGGTCAAGGAGAGCCGTTTCAGTGCCGTGGTGAGGACGGAATCCAGACTGCCGAAGACCTAAAAGGCAGTTATCCTCAAGGTATTTCTGAACTTGCAGATAGGCTGCTTTGTCCAGAATTTTTAGGAGGAAGGGGACTGTGGTGATGGGCCTGTAGTTCCCTGGGACCAGTGTGTCGAGGGATGGTTTTTTAAGGAGCAGGCGGACCCAGGCTTCCTTAAGGTCAGAAGGGACATGGCCGGATTGGAAGGAGGCGTTAATGAACGTTGTGATAAAGGGTACTAAGGTGGGGGCACAATCTTTAATGAGCTGTGCTGGACACGCATCACCTTTACAGTTGGAGGGTTTAATGGTTTTGAGGAGGGCGGCGACTTCAGTTTCACTAATTTCCTTGAATTCAAAGAGAATTTGTGATTTGGTTTGTATGGTTTCAGGAGGGTCATTTTGAAGCTCAGTGAGAAGGTGAGAAAGTGCTTTTTGATGGGCAAGGATTTTTTATTGAAGGGTGTTAAGTTTGTCGAGCATGGAAGATTGGATTTTGTTGCACCATTTGTCATCTTTTAAGAATGTGGGGGGTGGCCATGACGGCTTTTCCAGCTCCCGAAAGATGCTGAAGATTTCTTTGGTCACTGATTTAGCGTTGGATATCCTCATATTGCAGTTGTTATGTAAAACCTCTAACAGATCAATCTAATACCTGGGTGGGGACACAGGAAAACAGTATGCAATAGGAGGTTTCCTTCATACATCATCGTAAAGGTGTCAATAACAAAGGGTCTAGTCTTATGGGCCCAAGTGTCTTATCAGGGGGCACGGGTCAAACTACCTTCATCATTTTATCCTGTTAGAAGTAGTAAATGATGGCTCTGGGGGATGTTTGTATAAGGACAGATAACTGTCTTCGTGGTCTGCTGAATTTGGGGTGAACTAAAATACCATTAGGTCGGTGGGGGCACATAGCTAGCACCTCAAAGGCGGCGGGATTCGGGACTGGTTGGCTCGTAATTCACTTGGCCTGGCCATGGCAGTACACAGTGGTTGTATGCTGGCCTCTGACATGGGGGAGGTAAATCCTTGATGGGGGTCCCGCAGGAATGCGGGGAGGTGAAGCTGTGTTGTTTGAAATCCAGCAAGCCCCGGCGGGACTTGGCGGGAGGAGGGGGAGATGGCCTTGTAACTTTGTGCAACTCTCTATTCACTGGGCTGCACAAATACTATCAGAGAGGACAGATTGCTAGGGCTGGGTGGCATTAGGTAAAGTGCAAAATTCTGCCGTTTCCATGTGCTTACATTACTAGGTTCATAATTATGGAGGTTTTTCATTGGCACATACATTACATAACGTTAGTCAGTCTAATGCTTGCAACTAATGAGGAAGGTGAACATAGAAAAAGCATGAGGTAGTACCAAATTGGGTTATATACTCATGAGCAAGAAAACTATGTGTTAATCTGACATTTTGATTACAGTAAAAACTGGCTCAATGCCCTAGGTGGCTCACATGCAGTACAACACTTTTCATCACATCATACGCAGGTCTTTTATATATTGCTTTTTCGTTACCCTTTTTACAATAGCAGCAAACATTAGTCGGTACAAGGCAGATTTTCGAGTGGTCATACGTTAGGCATCAGAACACGAAGGTGTCTTGGGGTGGGCAGTGGTCACCTCGCTTTAATACGAGTAACTGGCCTTGTACGTTTTAACACTTTTTTAACACACATTTTAGCAGCATGGATAAGACTGGGAAACTTGAAAGTTTTACATTCATGTTCAACCCTTCATCTGGGGGGAACTGGGCAGGGGGCCATATATCACAAGCGCAGGGGTTAGGCGCAAGGTCGGGGTATACTTGATAGGGATGACTTCTGTTCTTTCCCAGACCCCAACTACAAGTCTGGTCACCTCTAGGGCAATGATATACTGCGGAAGGTCAATGATACAGTGTTTGTTCTGTTACTTGTTCGTGTCTAGTTGCTCGTGAGAACGGGCCTTCAGCGGATCTGCCATGGGGTGGAGGCTTGGGGGAGTGCAGGACTCTCTGTGCGCGGTCGAGTAGGGGTTGAGCTGCAGCGCTTGTAGGCAGGCTGTTTTACTAAGGCCTCGGTTCAGTATACTCAAAATGGAGTCTCAGTGTGTTACAAAATGGTGTCTATGTTATGCTACAAGGCGAGCCGTGCAGCATCCTCACGTGTCGATCCGCAGCCACCCTGCCTCCCGGGCCCAGGTGCATGGGGGGCTGCCGACGAGTCATGAGCCACACGTAGGTGGGCAATATGGGGGCGGGGGGTCCTAGAGAACTGTCCTCCCATACAGTATATAAACTCTACCTTCTCTTTTTAGCCAGTATCAAGATTGACAGTGCTCAGTCCCATTCAATTGTTTTCTTTTGTAGTATTCGAGGGCCTGGTCATGTACTGCGGGACAGAGCAGATTAATCATATCTAAATGAGCAGTTACTGTAGCCACCAATTCCTTATACACTATGTTCATTGAATTCAAGTTAGCCTGGGCCACATTCAATCCCAGTAAAGATCCTTTACCCACATTTTCTTGAGTTGACTTTTAACAAGAACTTGTTTCCAAGGTGACATGAGGGATTGTAACCCCAGTTCTAAACGTATTAATGAGAAAGGTATAGCTCTTGGTAGACCCAGCAACAAGTGAAAAATGTTTGCCTCCAGCTTTTGCAGCCAAACAACCATCCACTGTCCAAGAACCACTAGTGCATGTAAAATGCCTGGGATTATGTATTTCTTGTACGCTTCCAGCTTGGCGTCAATAGAGTGATCCCCACACTTATCAATAATCCTCTTGATAGCCATTAACACCAAGCCTTGGGTGGAAGGACCTCAGAATAATAAATCAAAGAGCCTGGAGCCCTAACTAGGAGGCCTATTTAGTGGTATCTTGTCACTTGCTTAAAGGGTGTGCCACCCATAGCCCAGGAAAAGGAAGTGCCAGCATATGCTTTTTTTCCTTATTGGAATGATTTTTGTTTTAGATAGCTTGATCTTTAGGCCATTAGATTGGGAATTAAGTTGTATCGTGTCCAGGGAGTGTTGTAGTCCTACCGCTGTCTGGTCAAAGATGAAAGTGTCGTCCTCGTAGGAGAGTCAAGCAATCTTCGCCTTCCCCCCAAACGTAGGAAGGACATTATGGGCTGCATTTAGCTTCAAATCAAGGTCAACTACATAAAGATTAAAAAGGAGGGGTGCAAGAACACAGCCTTGCTTAACGCCAGTGTTTGTGGGGGAGATCTTAGGTGTGCACCCCTCTTGATACAGCCTTACCCTTACAGATGTGTCGCTGTATAATAATTTAATGAAATATAGGAGCGTTGAATCCATCCCCCATGCTTTTAGTTTGCAACACAGTTGTTCATGAGAAACACTGTTAAACTGCAGCCCAATAATCTACATATCACAGGTCAGAGTAGTCTCCAGATTCTGGTAATTGTCCCAGATCGATGAGGGTAGAAGCCAGATGGTGAGTAGTACTACAGCCTTTTCGAAACCCAGTTTGTTGGCAGCTTGACAGGTTGTTTGCATTCGACCAGGCTGTTAGCATTTCCAGCAGAATGGAAGCAAAAATGTTTGCGCCCGAGTCCATCATTGCTAACCGTATGTAATTGTTTGGGTCATTGATATTGATTGGTCAAGACAAGAACCCTTCTTATGAATGTAAATACGGATAGATTGTTTCCAGGAATGTGGAACCTTTCCAACTTTAATGATGTAGAGGAAGAATTTGTGCAAGATAGATGACCACAAGAGGGGATCGTTCTTGATAACAGCATTAGAGAGCCTGTCCGGCCCAGAGACCCTCAAGGCTTTTGCTTTAGTTATTACCCTGACCACGTCCTCCTCTTTAACATCGGGCAGAATTGATTAACCCAATGATTGCATCATTTTATTTTCCTCATATGTGAGGCTCATTTCCCAATACATCCCTGTAATATGTGAAACCAAGAGCTGCCTCTCCTGTTCTATAATAACAGAGCGGGTGCCAGAATGTGTTGGTGTCAAGGTTCGAAACATCTTGCAGTTTGCTGAGTCTGTATCAAATTTGTGACTGCGGGCCCAGTTCTTGTATTTAGTATAGAGTACTATAATCTGTTTTCTTTTCTCACTCTCTGGATCTCCCCTCCCCTCCTGATCTTACGGATAGCTGCGCATAGTTCTCTCTTCCTCTTAACGATGGTCAAATCATATGGGACCCCCAACTTTCCCATGGATTTATTTGCAAAGAGGTGTCTAAATTCAGCAGGCCAGAAATGATTTACCATCGCCTCAAGAACCAAATTACTGCAAGTCTATAATTCCCTGGGGGTGCATCCACTTCTGGATAGAGCGGAGTTTAGACTAGTGATGTTCCCCATGGACCATCTTACTTGATTCCCCTAGATATTGAAAGTGATGTTAGAACAGGGTTTTTCCCTTGTTTTAGTAACATTTCATCGAAAACATTCTTAGCATGACATGATCACTCAGTTCTGTCAGCAGAATACAAAACATATTAAAATGAGCACTGATTAGAGGGTTAATACATATAAAATCAATACAATTCTTTGATCGGCCATTAGTCCAAGTACTCAAGAGAGAATAAATTAAACTCTGATAATCGGTCCAGTGACCAGCCAGCTCTCTCTGGGATTGGGTACTGTGTCATCCACTTCATCAGGGGTAACAGTCCAGACCTTAACGTGCATAGTGCAGTCAGAATCGAAATCCCTCAACAGAATTATGTCCCCCAACATCCCGGTTCCCCAACAGGACCAAAACCTTCATGCATCTGAAACCTCCTTCATTACTTCCTCTCTAGTTTGACCTTCCTGGGTGTCGTAAAGAGTTGCAACCAGAGTTTGAATTCATCAACTGGAAAGTTATGCTGGGTCGCACCCAATACATTCGGGTGACTTCTTAAACCATGCATTTTTTTTTACTTAATGAGAGGTCCATTTTTGTGTCAATACAGAGTCCCACCTTCAGATGCCCCCGATGGAGGGCTGATCCAGGCGGAATGCCAGAGTGAATCCATACATATCAAACTCGGTCAAGAGCCAGGTCTCTTGTAGTAGGAATAATTGTGTTTTCTGCAGCATTTCTTTTCCGAAAGGATGCTCAAAAGGGAGCGATGGCCCCGAGTGTTCCATTAGGGAGCAATGAATGTCAGGCCATTAGTAGGTTTCACCCATCAGGGCAATGCTTTAATGGGGGAACCCAAATGCCTTCCTTTCACAACGGGGGCTGAGGTGAGGTCTATGAGCAAAGATGCATTGGGTACTGTAAGCCATTTCATTAAAAGCCATGTTTTTTGGTATATTCTCCTCATATTTCCCATTTATGGCATTTAACGGTTCAAATTGCTTGGTTTGTCTGTTTTATTTCTAACGTGCTGGAACATGGCACTCAGGCATAGAAGAACAGATACAAAATACATACTCACATTAAACATACAGGAAATAAAATAACAGAACGATGAAAGTAACAGGAGCAAGTAGATAAAAATCATTATACGGCGGCATTCCTAAGAATGTACAAATCAGTCAAAAATAATTCTTAACTTGGTGAAGGTGACATAGTCCTCACATTTTTACATTTATTCGGAAACAATGGTAAATTGCTTTGACCACATCCAATAACAATGCATTCGGTATTATCCATCGAACACCAGTTATAAACATGCACCCAGACTTGAAGATAAATATATCAAGGCCCATTTGCTGCATGGCTTGTGAGTAAGTGGATGTTCTTTCCACCACCAGAGGGTAAATGAAAGTAGCCAGAACCCAATGTGTTATGCCTTAATAATCTGGTAATTCTAAACATTCATTATCACTAAATGATATTATCCTCAGTTCAGAAATGAGATGGAATATACCCAGAAGTCTTGATCAATTTAGAATAGTGCTTGTTTCCATGGGATGAAGCTCGATAATCGTTTAGTGGCTGAGCCCTGTGAAGCAAGAATAATCGAATGCAGTTGTTGGATTAGGAACTCCTTCAACTAGAAATCCTTCTGATGTGGCCAGGCTAGAAATCTGAGTTTTAGCTTCCACCTTGCTCCCAGGATCACATCCAGTGAGTTCTTGTTGAGGAAGAATGGCATTCATGGGGGTGATATTAAGGTTATTATGCATTCCTATTGTTTTGCTAAAAATTGTGTCTTTTTGTGCACTGATGAGCTAGCCAGAGCAACGCTTTCTAATGTTGCCCCTAGGCTCTCGGTTCTCTGGATTAGATTTGGTACACAGAGCGGTTCCCAAGGCCCCAAGATCCTGAGTCAGTTCTTTGTGCCTTATATCCGGTACATTGCTAGAGACCTTAGAACATTGATATACAATTGCGTTGCTGCTGAGTGTGCTAACTCTGTAGGCTACTGTGCCCCCTGCACTTCAAGTGCTGGTATGGGACTTGGGGCATCATTACACTGGTTTGGTTTAGGCACATAGAGCCATATGTCCAACGATCTGAAATGGGGGTTCATTTCTAGGTCATTTCTAGGCATCAAAATGGCCTCAACCGCCACATTTCCAACCTGCACAGCAGAACGCCCCCGACTACCAAAACTGAGTCCTCCACTCCCTTTGATTTTAAGGACATGACTGAGCTGGAAGTCATCTCCCTTCTCAAATCTATTAAACCGTCTAACTGCAAGGGGGACGCTTGTCCTGCCCAACTCATTAAAAGACTATGCCCACATCCTAGCACCCTTCCTAACCGCCTTCATCAATTCATCCTTCTAGGCTGGCCACGTTCCAACTGGACTCAAGGAAGCATGGGTCCGCCCGCTTCTAAAACCTTCCCTAGACCCATCGGTCCCAGGGAACTATCGGCCCATTACCACCGTCCCCTTCCTACTTAAAATCCTTTACAAAGCAGCCTACATACAAGTCCAAAAATACTTGGAAGACAACCGGCTTCTCGGCCTGCAGCAATCTGGATTCCACCCACGACATGGCACAGAAACGGCTTTCCTGGACCTTGAGAATCAAATGGACGATCTAAGAGACACAGGCAAACCTGTGCTCCTTTTGCTCCTTGACTTATCCGCTGCTTTTGACCTAGTGGATCACAACACTCTGTGCCACCATCTGGTAACTGCAGCCAACTTCTCACCCAATGCTTTCAATTGGATTACCTCCTTTCTCCAAGAAAGGGCCATGAGAGTCTTCTCTGACTCAGCCTCTGCCACCCCTAGCCACATTAAATATGGGGTGCCACAGGGCTCCTGCAATGTGCCCACACTCTACAACCTCTTCACAAGGCCTTTGTTCAGGATTCTTGACTCCCTGCTCATCTCGTACACCAATTGTGCGGATAACACGCAGGTGCTCATTCCACTCACTGGAGACTAAGAGGCTGACGCCAAAACACTCACTACCATTTACTCCACTATCCAATCGTGGATGGCAGAAAACTGGCTCTGCCTCAATAGTGAAAAAACTGAACTTCTGCTCATAGGGTCACTCACCACACTCGGTATCCTTGGTGAACAGTACTTATCCTTCACTATTAATAACATCCCCATCAGGGTCTCTAATAATATAAAGACACACCTGCCTGGACTCCAACCTTACCATGGACAGGAAGGTTAACGCCATCGCGTCATCATCTGCCTATTACTCCAAAGTCATTAACGCAGCCAGACCCTACCTCTCACACCAGAACTGCCTCACAATTGCCAGGGCAATAATTGGTTCAAGGATTGATTACTGCAATGCCCTCCTCCTAGGGACATCTTGCAAAAATGTAACCAAACTCCAGCTTGTCCAGAATAACGCCCTTAGGGCAGCCACAGGAACCTCCAGGAAAGATCACATATCCGAAGTTAGAAGGCAGGCCCATTGACTTCCTGTCAAAGAGAGGATTGTGTTCAAAACCCTGGCCATCACGCATAAGTGCCTCCATGAGCTCACTCCTCCATACCTTGCTCAGCGAATCACAAAGCACCACTGCCACTAGACCACTCAGGAAGGGCTATTCCAACATGATCGTCACGCCCAAAACTCGAAAAGCCTGCGCTGGAGGATCTAGCTTCCCCACCCTGGCAGCCACCCACTGGAATGCACTTCCCTTTCACCTAACAATGATAGACTCTCACCAAGCCTTCCGGAAAGCCATCGAAACCAAACTCTTTATCTAGACACTTACTCTCTGCATGAAGGCTGTATATCTATCCACTGTTTATATGCTCCTGCCTGTAACCTTGTTTTTCTCTGTATCGCACACTGTCTATGCCTTATGTTACTAAGAGACATCTGTAACCTTAATCAAAAGTTTGTACATATTCAATAACAGCGCCTTGATGCCCACAGGCTGCAAGTGTGCTTAACAAATGCAAATAAATAAAAAAATAAAAAAAATACATTTCTGGTCCAACATTATGCTGGTATCTTTTGGAGGGCAATCCACGTTCTTGGAATGGGTCCGGACATCTTTGGTCTGCTGGTCTATTTCCAATTCTTAGTTTACAGCTACACTTTGGGTGTTCTTATTTCTTTTCATTTTAAAGATGGGAGCTGTTTTGTGGTGATTCTGCCATTTGGCTTTTGTAAGCTCTGTAGCTTGGTTGGGCTCACTGATCTTCCTCTTTGTTAAGACACAAAGGAATTTCAGTTTGAGCCTGTTCATTATTGTTTGCCTCATTTGATTTTTTGTTTTCTGTTCCTGTTGTTCATGTTTGTTTACTTTGTGGCACTTCTTATGCTTTCTATATTTCCCAGCCATTCCTAGCTCAGCGTTAGGTTCACTTAGTGCATTTATTTCCTCTACGTCAGGGAACTCTGCCCTCAGTGAATCTTCCACAGGTATCTTGGCCAATCTAATAAATCCCTCCATGGTGGAATGTCGTCAAAAGTGTTTAGGCTGTTTTCTCCAGCCAGCTGATCGGTTCTGGCGACTGTAATCACTTTATTTGGATGCTGGAGATTCATCATGGTGTCCGTGTCCGCCTCAGTGTTAGTCAGATGCTTATTTGTGTGGGCCCTCTGGGTGGCCAGTTATTTGATCTTGTGTGGATAGAGTAGGGTTGTTTGTATCAGCAGCTACCAGCACATAGTTTAGCTGAGCCTGCAAAACCCATGAACCAACAAGAGCCTTCATTATCATAATTGGGCTCAGAATTAGCTCAATGTCATGTGCTTTATTAATTTCCTTGCTAGAGCTATTAGTTTCTCTTGTTTTCTGACAAATGACCAAAACCTCTGTCTCACAGTCCACATTAAGGTCCAGCACCTGAGCTGTGTTCTCAAGTTCATAATTATCAACATCTCCCAGGCTGCTACTGCACCCCTTAGAAAAGAAATCAGTTATTTTTATTTTCTTTGATGTCACCAACAAGATATACTTGTTTCTGTTTTTCAAAGACTTGCCTGAGTTGTGTGTTTATCGGCAGGGGACTAGAGGGTGCATTCTGTTCATTTACGTGTAGCCTATTAATTTCCTGTAGACGACAGTTTGCCAGGGAAGCATGTTGGAAATCGTCCTGTACTTCACCATCCCAGACCAAAAAATCAATTTCTATGACATTGGAATCAACTTGAAGACTACCACTATACAGGTTATAGATGTTGCTCAATCTGGCCAGTGATGTTACAGTTTTGTGAGGAGGAGTCAAGAACCCCCATCAAAAGCTCCGCCCTCATGTTGCCCATATGTTTGGAGACAGAAATTGTGACACGTGCAGTGCCAGTGAGGATGCCTGTACCACAAAGAATTCTTGAAATAAGGTATCTACTGAGAAAACCCTATATGCATTCACAAAGAGGTGATGTTCGTTTGGACAATGTCCCGGAAGAAGTGTGAGAATGAGTGAAAAATAAGACCGGTGATGTCATGCATAGAAGAACTGACACACCCAGAAAAGATGCATGAAGTAAAAGAAAATAAACATTCTATAAGATCTGTAGAGGAGGTGCCAAAGATGAGCAACATTTCGTGCTCAAGATGAAGATGCTCCTGCTACAGAAACGCTGAAGAAAATGCAGAATCAGTATACACTGGACAGCACAGATGCATCAATGCAAGTAGACAAAGTGATCGTAAATCTGGCTACTTAGTGAATAGTTAGTGGCTATGCGCTATTGTATATACATAGGAATTTATAGAATTTGGATGTTCCACAATGCACTTTAGCAAAGCTTGAAACCCTGTGATTGGAAAGAGTTGTCATTGTGGCGCAGTTGGAAAATAGCTGATGGCGAAGGAGAAATTCAAGAAAGGCTTGGCTGGCTCAAAACCAAAAGTTGAGGCCACCGTGAGCCTGATTGTCCATCCAGTAGTTACATGAACGTGAGAAAGTAATAAACTTCTCTTTGAGGTGGAATGGAAAAACACTGAAGGCTTTAAAAGTTCATAATTGAATAGTATTAAATGCAGCAAAGAGCTTGAAAATGCAGTCTCCAGTCACATGGTATGATCAAAATAGACATTTGGTGGAGCTACACCAAAACCATAGGATACTCCCTTTTATTCTCAGGCACAGGGAGCTTCTGCAAGGCCAAGTTCTAACCCTTAATTGACTAGCAGACTGCAAGAGTGATGATAGATGTTGGGCTAGTTGGGTTGGGAGTCATGACCATGCTGACCCTCCCTGCACCTGGAGTGGTAGACTGCATGCTGCTATTGTGTGGAATATTCCAGAAGGGTAAAAGGGTGGCAACCAATTTTAGAGGGCCACGTATCAAAGAGCCCTACAGTTTGTGTTACCAATGGAGCGTTGTATATTTTGTGACAATGAAGATGACTTGCACTAGAGGATGGCTTAGTTATCCACCTGATGTTAGAGTCCCAATCACTACCCCCGTTAGTATGGAACTTATACTTAAATGTTCCCTGTAATCCTATCTCATCCCCAAGAAGGTTTTAGTAGTTTGCCATGTAGTGTGACGTCACAAATGCTGTGTTTTTACTATAAAAGTTGTGTTTTTTATAAACTGTGTTGGGAGCAATCGAGCGAACGTCCGTTGTAACTCCCTGTTTTAGATAATTGCAAATAAAACAGTACTAAGTTTTGCCAACTTCCTGAGTCAGTTTGATTATTGAGTAAATTCTGTATCCCCATCCATCTCTAACTATTGCTACCTTATCATAAAGGGCCCTAGGTCATGGGTTCAGTTTATTTATTTATTTTGATTTTTTTGAATTTATAAAGCGCACTAGCAGCCCTGGGGCATCGAGGCGCTGGTCAAAGGATATGGCTTAGTTACATGGTACAATATGGGCTACTCGTTATAATAGGCATTTAGTTACAGGAATTAATTGTGAATACAGTAAAAGGACAACTAAGCATCCGGTCATGGAGAGTGATGGCAGGTTCATACCAAGAGCATGGTCTTGATCTCTTAACGGAAGGCTAGGTGGGAAGTTATTGTTCTAAGATGAGGTGGTAGAGAGTTTCAGTGGCTTGCATCAATGAAGGGGAAGCTGGAGCCTCCAGGGCGTGTTCTCAGGACCTTAGGTATTGTGATTCGGTTAGTGTAAGGGGTTCTAGTGGGTTTGGTAGTGTGTGGTATTGTGATTCTTTGAGAGTGATACAAGGGGGCTGTGTTGTGTATGCATTTGTGTGTGCGGGTCAAGGTTTTAAAGATGACCCTTTCTTTGATAGGGAGCCAGTGGGCTTGTTTCCTAGCAGCTGTTATGTGGTCCCTGTCGGGGATGCCAATGGCTGCCCTTAGAGCATTGTTTTGGACAACCTGACGATTTTCTATGTTTTTGGCAGAGGTGCCGGCAAAGAGGGCGTTACAATAATCCAGACGAGATCCAATTATGGCTCTTGCTATGGTTAGGCAGTTTTGCTCAGAGAGGAAGCATCTTGCAGCAGTTAGTAGCTTAGAGTGGTAGGCCGCTGCGGATGCTATGCCGTTAACCTGTCTAAACATGGATAGGTTCGAGTCCAAGTAGACTCCAAGTGTTTTGATGGTTTGGGAGACAGAGATTTGAACATTGTCCATGGTGAAGGTTTTGTAATGGTCATTGAGTTTCCTTAGGGTTGCAGCAGAGCCAATTAGGAGGAGTTCTGTTTTGTCCGAATTTAGACAGAGACAGTTTTCTGACATTCATGTTTGGATGGTGGCGTAGATTGAGTTGATGGTTTTGGTGTCAGATTTGTAGTCGCCTGAGAGTGGGATGAGGACCTGCGTGTCGTCTGCGTAGTTTGGTTAGGTGATGCCTAGTGCGTCAAGGATGAGGATTAAGGGCCTGGTGAATATGTTGTACAGGGTGGGGGTAATGTAGAAATGCAGGAGCCCTGTGGGACACCACACTTGATGATGTAAGGAAGTGAACAGGCTTGGTCGGAGAAGACCTTCATGGCTCTGTCTTTGAGGAATGAGATGATCCAAGCGGTGGCATTCGGGGAGAAGTTAGCAGCAGAGGATAAGTGATGGCAGAGGGTGTCATGGTCGACAAGGTCGAACGCTACTGACAGATTGAGGAGTATGAGAAGGGCTGGTTTGCCAGTGGCTCTGATGTCATCCATTTGATTCTTTAGGTCTAACAGGGCTGTTTCGGTCCTATAGCCTGGGCGGAAGCCGGACTGGCAGAGACCGAGAAGACTGTTAGCCTCTAGGAACTTTTGTACTTGGATATATGCTGCTTTGTCCAAGATCATTAGTAGAAATGGAACTGCGGTGATGGGTCTGTAGTTCCCTGAGTTAGTTGGGTCAAGCGAGGGTTTCTTTAGGAGAGGGTGTACCCAGGCTTCCTTAAGACTGGTTGGAACATGTCCCGTGGCAAAGGAGGTGTTGATTAATGCAGTGAAAAAGGGGCAAAAGTAGGTGCACATTCTTTGATGAGATGGGCGAGGCAGATGTCGCCTTTGCAGTTGAAGGGTTTGATAGATTTAAGAAGATCAATGACTTCCTTTTCTGTTACGTCCTGAAAGGAGAAAAGGGGAGATGCACTCCCTTTAAAGTTTGTGTGGTTCAGAGGTTTGGTAGTTCAAAGATTGTTGGTGGGCTCAGATTTTGTTCTACATAGTGTCTAGTTTGCCGAGCATAGCGGATTGGATGCTGTTGCACCAGGCTTTGTCTTTGGCTAAGAATTGTGGAGTAGTAGCGGGGATTGAAGCTCACTGAAAATGGCGAATATTTCTTTGGTGTTCGACGTGGCGTTGGCTATTCTACTGTTAAAGGAGGTTGCTTTGGCTTTAATGATGACCATTTTGTACTCTTTGGAAATGTTATTGAACTCTCGTTTTGTGGCATCGCTCGGTTTGGCTTTCCAGATGGAAAGAGCTTCCCTTTTCATGGTGCATATAGCCAGGAGTTTGGGGGTGTACCGGGCATTGGTGTGCTTGGTACGTTTTGCTTTCCTTTAGGTGAGAGGGGCGATGGAGTCTACTGCTTGAATAATGATGACATTGAATGTGTGTGCTAGAGATTCAGGGTTATTAGAGAAAGGGGGCTTGAGGGCGGCCACTGATAGGTGAGGTAGGAGCCTATCTTTGATAAGCATTTGGAGCTCCTTGTGAGTGCGGGGGAAGGGCGGAATCTGGTTGGGGAGTAGCCTTGGTGGTGACCAGGTTAAAGAGAATGGTATGGTGATCTGTTCAAGGAAAGGGGATGTTAGAGTTGATAGTAAGGTTGCAGTTGTGATGTGCTATACAGTCGAGGGTGCAGCCTTTGGTGTGGGTGGGACTTGTGATGGCTTGTTTGAACTCTAGAGTTGCCAAAGCCTTATCAAGTGATTTGGATGAGGGATCATTGGGGTCATTTAGGCCAAGATGAGGTCTCCTATGAGAATGGCGTTGGTGTTTCTTTTAAGGTTGTTGGTTAGGAGGTGCAGTAGAGAGGCCTGGAAGTCAGTGGAGGGTCCTGGGGAGCAGTAGAAAATGTGGACAATGTGGAAGGAGATGGTACAGTTGGGGGATGGGCTTAGCTTGAGGAGAAAGTGGTCACTGTGGTTACCTATCTTACTGTCCACCCTTCTAATCAGGATGGATTCTCTAGCTATGAGTGCCACCCCACCACCTTTAAGGTGTGGGCAGTCCTGCCTGAATGTTGTGTACCCAGGGGAATAGCAAGGGGTAATGCTGGGCAAGCCATTTCATGGAGCCAGGTTTCAGTGATTATAAGGAGGTCTAGATTGTGGATGGTACCAAGAACATGTATGTCCAACGCATGGGCTGGGAGCGATAGGGCATTGATGAGGGCGTAGCAGAGTGGAGGGACTTTTGCTGTGCCAGGTTTGGTGGGGTGCCATATGGTGGAGGCGGGGGTCTTAGTGGAGTTGTTTCTTACTTGTGTGTTGTGTAGGCAGCTCATTTGGATTGTTTCCTGTGATTTGTAATAGCGTTTGAGGGCCGTATGGTGTCAAGCGAGGTTACATTTTGTGTGGGAGCTACGTCACAGAGTCTCATGTCTGGAATAAGGGAAGAGGTGGTAACCGTGTTCATAGGATGTATGGGAGGTGAGCCATATGAGTCAGAATGCCTAGTAGTCTTTTCACTGTAAAATGAAGCCTGAGTGAGGTTCAGAGACTGGCTGGAAGGTTCATTGGGAGTGTATAGCACTGTTGTCGGGTGCACAACGTTCAGAGGTGGACCTTTTACCAGAGTGCAAGGGCAAACAGGAGGTGACTTTGGTAGGAAGTGCGTTTGGGGCAATATTGAGTGGGTTGGGGAGTATAGTGGCCTTAGGTAGGAAAGGCTCCTCAAGTGTGTTATGGTCATATTGAGTGGACGTGTTATATATAGAGTCAGGGAGGGCAGCACAATCTATACTGCTTGAGTAGGTAGGCCAATTCTATGTGTGTAGAGTGAGAAGGGGCACAGTGATTAGTGCACAAAGTGACAAGGTGCACCAGTCAGGCAGGGGCCTCAAATAAATTTTTGGTGCAAATAGGCAGCAGGGACAACAGTCAATATTTGGTGCAAATGGGCAACAGGGGCAACAGTCAATATTTGGTGCAAATAGGCGGCAGGGTGAAACAATACATATTTGGTGCAAATAGGCAGCCAGGGCAACCATCAATATTTAGTGCAAATAAGCATCAGGGGGCAACAATCAATTTTTGGTGCAAATAGGCAGCTGGGTGCAACAATCACAATTTGGTGCAAATAAGCAGCAGGGTGCAACAATCAACATTTGGTGCAAATAGGCTGCAGGGGTAAACAATCAACATTTGATGCAAATAGGCTGCAGGGGGCAACAATCAAAATTTGGTGCAAATAACCAGCAGGGGGCAACAATCATTTTGTGGTGCAAATATGAAGTAGGCTGCAACAATCAATATTTGATGCAAATAGGCACAGGGTCAACAATCAAAATCTGGTGCAAATAGGCAGCAGGGGGCAGCCATCAATATTTTGTGTAATTTAGACAGCAGAGTGCAATCAGGCAGGGGCCTATATCACTGGTTAATAACTGTTTAATGCTGTCACAGGTAGGGTGTACAATGGGTATGGTATACAGTGCTATCACAGGCTAAAGCTGTCACATGTGGGAGTGTGCAGTGCATTCACAGCAGTGCGTTTTATGAGGTGTTGGCTTGAAGCAGCTGCGGGCAGATTTCAAGATAATAGGTTGATTAGGGCAAAGTCATTCCCAAGCGTTTACCCATGAGCAGCTGGTGATATATTTTATGAGAGCCTGGCTGAGGCAAATACATGCAACGTGTTTCCAAATACTGACTAGGAAAACTACACCCAGCTTATTAGGGAGAGCAAAGACATTCAAGGTGTGGTGAGCTTCATAATGATGCGCGCATGACAGATATGACAATACAATGAAACAAGAGATGTACTTTTACTGATTTGTGGTAACCACAGAAATATAGGAGGAACAGGTCAATGCAATTGTATGGCCTGATCTCTTGAATTGCTTAAAGAGAAAAGGATATAGGTTGCATAATTCTATCATAACACAGACTGATGCAACTATGGACACCTATGCAAAGTAGGAGCTATAGTATTCACAGGCCCATCATAAGCATGCACAGCAATAAATATATTGTTAATTAGGTGCTGCTCGCTATGGCTGTGTAGTGAAATGCGGCAATATGGGTAGTTGGAAATTTACATGATACTGGCTATTATTTAAGGGATGTGATAAACACAAGTCTGTTAGTAGGCGCTGGACTTCCAATGTGGACAGGCGGGCATGATTATCGGCAAGTCTGTGCATTGTCCAGGGGGCAACAATTACCGTGAGTGGTACTGCACCTCTCAGTGCATCCCAGCTCTGACAGGCTCTGGACAGGAGCCTTGACCGTGGGCCTTTTGTGGGACCAGCGTTTGACTGCCAGCCCCCGGATTGGCTGTTTTGAAGAAAGGGCTAGCCAATCAGTGCAGCTTCATGCTGCTATTCAGGAAGTAAAATGCTTTCCTTATTCAGTGATGTTAAGAAGCTTGCCAAGTGCTCATTTCTAAAAATAAAGCTGTGAATTTCGTTGGTGCATCAGGCGCAATGCTGTGGCTTGGGGGGATATTATGGTAACGGCGGATGATTTTTTTGGCAGATATGCTTCAATGTAGCGATCTACCCGCTGTTAGCCCAGGAGGGCTTACCTTCTCTAATGAAGATCCTAGTGATCAGGGCCAGTGGCCATGATGCCTTGTGGGTCTCGTAGGAGCATGTCTTCCTGTGCTAATGTAGGGATATGAATCAATTATTGTTGCAGTATTGTTGCAGATTGTTACAGATATTTAAATTTAGTAAGATTTCCCCAGTTAGAACTAGACCGCCTATTTCTCTGCCGATATGTACAGCAGCTGTCTCTCCGTGGCTTCCCCGCTAGTTCTGCTCCTACTGCTGCTTTGTTTCTTGATGAAGACGTAGATCTTTTGTCTATTCCTCAGCTTCACATCGAGTAAGGTAAACAACAACTTGGGGGTTTCGGGTACTCTCTAAATTTGATACTCCAAAATTGGCTGTGTTGAAGTATTACTCTAGCGTTTGATCTAAGATTTGGCAATATTGCATAGCACGGCTTCCAAATCGTGAAAAGAGTGACAATAGTGAACTTTCCAATAGGTCCTAGAAAGCTAACCCTACTGGCAAGGCAGCATCCCAATCACACCAACGCAGGTGGTAGCGCTCCACTCGCTGCCAAGCTCACTACCAGTACAATCTTCTGAATCGCAACACAGCTCAATACCATCCCACATAGGGCTGTAACCATGACATGTGTGCTTGGCACCACTGATCGCTATTTTGAAAGTTAAAATCTGAACCACACTCTCCCGAGCAACCTTCACCTTACTACAACCTCTCCTAGAGTGAACTTGCACTACAATTGGTCTGTAATTAGACCTCCCGCTGCTGCCTCTAGTTAAATCCATGGGCAGCCAGATGGGGGCCCTGCTCAGATGCAGATTTCAGGCAATATCAGGCAGTGTCAAGCAGTCTCGAATGGTATGAATTGGTGTAAAACGGTGTCAAGCAGTATCAGCAAGTATCAGACAGTATAAGCCATCAGGCCATATCAGGCCAGCAATAGTAAGCAATAGCAAGCAGGCTGTTCTCAGTTAGCAGACCATGATAAGCGGACTGGCAGCAGACTGGCTGTATCAGTAGCTATTGTGTAAGCAATAGCAGTAAGGCAATCACAATCGCAATGGTCACAATTTCAGTATGGCAGTAGAACGGGCACAGCAAGCGCACATAGCGCAACTCAGTACACAAACCAAGCACGAAGTAAGGATGTGAGGAATGAACCTCAATGCGATTCTCATGTCCTCACGTTCTCATGTCCTGGATCATCAAGCCGCACCACAGAACTGCAGCAGTGCTATGCACAGGACGCTTCTGACAGGCCCCATGAAGCTCATTCAAAGGGTATATATTTCCTGACACTAGATGCAGGAGTTCTCTCCTCTAGTTTTAGTTTTGAATTAGGTGCCATTTTTTCCTGGATTTGATAAGCTTTGAAAATGCAGATTCAAGCTCCATAACTTCCATACACTGTGCTGGGATATATTGAGTCTGGTGCATGGTGTGCAGCATCACGTTAAGAGGAAATTTAAAAATTCAGCTTGCAGTTCCAGGCCTTCCAGAAGACCAGTGCAGTGCATCATGAGATATGTATTGTATGCAGGCATGACACCCAGACTTACAGTATCAGGAAGTTTCAAATGTATAGATTCTGTTTCCAGGTTATGTGTTTGCAATTCCTAAACTGCACTTCTAGTCGGAGACCTCTGAATATGTTACCCAACTATTCCTGTGACCTATCCATGATAGGGTGTTCTATGGATAGCCTGTTTCCTTTGTGAGACACCTCAAACTCTGGGTTGATGTAGAGCCACTTCTGTACTCCGGGTTTGGCCCTACCAGAACCCCCTCAAAAAATGTACTGATATGCCCAACATTCTTAACTTGACAGGTATCATGCATGGTCTTGGCATTTGCCACCCTCAGAAGAGTGATGGTTGTAGAGGCAGTATCAGATTGGGTTCTTATACCGGAATTCATATCTGTTAAACAAGCCTAAGAAGATACCCATTAAGGAGTGACTGGGTGATCACCACTAATTGGATGGCAACCAAAGGTTTGAATGAAAACACCTTTGTATTTGAGAACTGAGTTTGCAGTCGGGCCCCAACACAAAATGTAACGCAAAGGTCTGAATCCATACACAATGAATCTATCAATGGAAGCTGAAAGTGGTATTTGTGTTCAAATGAGAATTGCCTGGAACTGTAATGCTTGACTGACCTGGTATGTTGGGTGAGGCTTATATGCAAAGGAATCGTTCTCCTCTGGTAAGGAACAGTGAGCTAAAACATGTTTGTAAACACTCCTAAGTCGGAACCTTACAATAGAACAGATTATTTGGTTGTGATCACGGTAACAAGACAGGATCTCTTTGTAATGTTTGAAAAACTGGTGTTTTCACCCAAAGCTATTACGACTAATTCAGAGATGACTCCTTACTCACTAAGCTTAGAGAGGCACAGCACCACAACCACATGATGTTCAACAAGGCAGATCAGCTGTCTCAAGTTGCTATTGTTACTCTTGTCTGGACTAGAAAAGTCTAGCATTTTAGTAGTGACCTGTTCATGTGGTCAGGATCAGATAGATGTGCAAATGCTTATTTCTTTTCTGGCAAGATAGAGTGGCCTAAAATGTGGTTTGGTTTAGGCCCCCTCGACTGGGAACCCTTCACTAAGGCATGTTATTTGGCTGTGTATATTCTCAGTAAACAGATTCCCATATTGTTGAACATTTGTCTAAACACTTCAGGGCTGTGACCTCCGTTCAACAGATGAGCTTAAACTGGAGAACATGGTTAATGAAGATTTCAACTGAGGAACATTGGGCTGTTTGCTGTAGAGAACATCTGGATAATTTGCATCATGAAAGGAGTGTGAACAAAGGACAGCTACCACGTGTGTTTCATTTGGAAAAGTTCAGGTAGCCCATATTGCTGGGCCACCAGTCATTCCACTCATTAATAAACCAACTGAAAAACCTCCTTATAGGTTGCTATGTTATGAATGCTGCAAGAACATGGACCCTCTATGAAGTATATAACTTTGATTTTGTTTATGTGATGTGTGATCCTGTATTTCTGGTTCATCATCCTCATCTACTCTTTCTTTCAAAACACAGGAACGATTTGAAATATTAAAAAAATCATGTTTCAATACATAGGGCTTCATAACGAGTTGGGCGGTAGCCCTTAAATGCGGTGGTAACGCTAATAACGCCGCATTTAAGGTCTGGCCCTATTATGAGTTGGGCGCAAGATTTGGAGTTTTACTTTCAGCTTTTTGCTGTAGGGAAAAATCCTGCTTTCCACCTGTTTTTTTGCCATTTTCATTGCTATTACTACCAGCACAATTATCACCAGAGCGCCGGACCGAGTAGTGGTAATGCTACTAGCGTTGGGCGGTATCCTGTCGCAATTAGTGCCGGGATACCGCCCAGCTCCTGATGAGGCCCTTAATGCTAAAATCTGACAATGTTTTCCAAAAGAATATATAAAAAACATTCAGTGCACACATACATAATTCAATTTAACCCATAGTGTACTAACAGCGACTATGGGCCTATTTTGTACAATCAGCCCCATCCGGTTAATCAGTAGCAAGCCTCTATCTTTGCTGCATTAGATAACTAATCACGCTGAAGGTTTGCTAGTAGAAAGTAAGAGTAAAGAGGTACTTTTGGGAGCCAATTCAAATTCAAACTCATGCTTATAGGCACACCAAATGAATCCACCTTTTTTCTGAGTGCGAGTTAATGGGGAGAAAATAGAAAGAAATGTGCAACAGTTTCTTCTGAAATTAGATTGCATGTGCACACTTACAGGTAAGCACTATTAGTTGCAGCCTCCATTGTCTTATCAGTAAATACGAGAGTCAGGTTAAGAGAGCCATCCCTGAACCCAGGTAGAATTCTCTGTATATGCTAAATTATCTTGAGATGTAAGATTTGGCAAATGTGATCTTCCCTGTTTTTTCCAGATGCTCGCCCAAGACAAACTTCCAAATGCTATCTCTATACATGTTCAGCCCCTTTTATCAGTCATATCGGGAAAACATCATATTTGAGAGAGATATACGTGAAGGAACGACCTCAGGAGATATTTGTCTCAGTGGAGTGAGCATGCATCTTGAAACCACAAAATCTCTCTGTGATGGTGCAGGTACGGCAGATTCAACATCATATACCGCCTCCCGGACCCCCCCAAGCCATAGCCAAAATATAAAATAAGAAAAAGTTCTTAGTAGATGTTTTCTAGGCCTTTTGTTGTTTTAAAAGCTGCTGTGTTGCTTTGAAGATTATGAACACAAGTAGAATAGAGTTAGCTTTGCCACACTTTTGGGAACTAGTTTTGCTGCACTTAAGAGATCTTTAGGTTGCTGAATGCATACACATATTTAGCTGAACAGGGTATACATTAGAACATTAGTTTTGTTGAGTTCTGTTTGTAACATTGAGCAAGGGTATCAACATTTTGAGGCAACGCCACATTCAAAGCTGCAGAATATATTGCTCGATTAAAAGCTTTTGTTTTCACTAATGGTTGAAGAACACCATGCAGCTAATGCCAGGAACGAAGGGAGGATAGGACGGTGTTAGCTGATGCTATGAGAATCGGCTGTTCCCAGGTATGCAACAATTATTTTCATTCCAGATGATAACTAGATGTATACACAGAGCTTTGATCACCAGGTGCACAAAGATCCATGATGTAACATTGCCAAAGATACAAAGCAAACCTGCATACACACTGCCCCCAACAAGTTAGTGCCATTACACTGATATTAGAATGCATTGATGAGCCCACTCGAAATTATTTTCTAAACAGGGTTTTTGCCATGTTATTTTCTAAAACAGCTATTCAGCATGAGGGCTCTGGCGCATTATAAGAATATCAATAAATAAATAATACAAATAAATAAATAAATAAATACACTCCCATGATCTTATTAGAAGACGTGTGCACCTGCATTGGCAACATGTATCAAGACAGGATATGCAGAATGAGCAATTCAAGGTTAGGGAAACATATAGGTTCATTGTGGCCCAAACATGGGAAGTGAGATGGAAGTTTCTGTTTTTTCCTGAAGCCAAGTTTCAATCTCTCTGTTCACATTAATTGCAAATGTGGCTGCCTCGGAGGGATGCAACATCCAAGGGCAGTCCAAGGAGTGCCAAACAATAGCATCAAAACTTGTATCACTGTCTGCACGAAATCTGCCAGCCAATCAGTTGTTTGGTTTTCTCATGGCCGTTACTTATGCAAAATAAAGTAAATAAAGCTGTTTTTTCCTTGCACCTGGTGCGCTCCATTATTTTGTTTAGTTGGACTATTTTTGGTCGCACTTATACATTACCTCTGGTGGTGGCATGCATGTTAAGTTAAAGGTGCACCCAATATTAATGGTGTTTTAAAGCAACCAGTTTGTCTGTAAACAGACTGTCCAGCTCGATCCTATGAGTCAAAATCAGTGTGCAGCTCCTAGTCATAATGTAATGACAAATTATGTATCTTCTCCCATAATTCCCAGTCTGTTGAATACCACTCTATTTCCAGTGCAAACGTGGCACCTGCCAATGCTCTGCACTGGTTGGACCCCACAATAGAATAATCACCAAAGCAAGTTTAGAAACAAAGTGTGTTTCTACCTTACTCGACTAGCATCAACTTGCTTTATATTATTTTGTGCAAACATTTCCTGGATGCCAAGAAAACGTTTTCCATGTAATCAAAAAGGGGGATACCGACTCAATATGATCTGCAATATCTTCAGGGAGCTCAGAGATTGCTTGATTGTATACGTTGTTTTGCTTTTCAAAATGTTTCTAGTAAAGTAATTATATATGCAATGATGCTTGAAAGATGCCAATGTCCTGGGCAGATCTAATTTAGACTTATCTGCACCCCTTCTTTGGGGAGTCCACAAAGGAGGGCCACATGGGTGCCCATTGAGCTGATGAAGGCGTAGCGAAAGCAACGTTTTGGCCAGAATACAAAACTGTAGCACCTTCAACTGGCTGGCAACATCCTTAGCGGATTTACTTATCAGGCCAAAATGAACTCAGAACAAAATCATGTCAATGGGAAGCCAAATATCCTTTATGAGCTCTGGAGCACCTTCTGTTCCCCCATCACTTTACAGAAGAGGTCTATGGAGTTGAAGGCCTGCATCAAGCCATTGAAAATAGCCTATTTATTTTAAATGTCTAGATCAATGTATTTTATTGTAATCAGTGCAAGGAAAATACACTATTGTTGGTTATCCCATGCTAACCAGTATTTACCTAAACATTGTTCTTACATACTTTTTTCTTTATTCATTGTGAATTACCTACATAGATATTCATTGCACTATGTCACTGCTCAAAGTGGATAGCTCACAAAGCAGGGTCTCACCACTCACATAGGACAACCTGTACTTTGCAAGTGCAAATCCACACATATAAAGCACAAAATGACATGTTTAATTCTGCAATCCTAAAATGGAATTGTGAAATGATTGCCACACATTTGGAGAAAGGTGTTTTTCGCAAGTCTGAGCAACTCTTCGATGAATATAACAGAGATGACTTTTGTGCCAAGATAGCAGTTCTAAAAAGTAAGAAAAACGCTCACATACGGATGTTAAAGAAGTCTACGTGGTGCTCCAATGCCGAGTATTTTGCGCGTAAAAAAAAAAAGGTTCTATTTTCATATAAAAAAGCAGTAAAGGAGATTAATGATGCTAACAAACTGCTTCAAAATCAAAAAATAGTAACTCTTCTTTGTATTTGCAAGACTAAAGACATATGGAATACGATAAGATCTCTATATAAAGAACCACTGCGTGAGTTTGTCTCTGGCATTGACAGTGCAACCTGGACTTATTTTTTTCTTGGCAAATATGCTCTCCCAAAAATATTTTGCGTGCTTGATACTCCACCTGATTGCCATCTACTTCCTAATGTTTGTCCTTGGGGAAAGAATGACATACTTGGGGCTATTCAGAAACTAAAAAGCTCTAAATGTGCAGGTCCTGATGGACTCCCTCCTTGTTTAATAAAGGATGATCCTTTATTTTGGGCCCCTTTCTTTCTTACGATCTTCCAAGAGATATTCAAATCCAAAAAGATACCGGAGTCTTGGCTTACTTCTATTATCATTCCTTTACACAAAAAAGGTTCAATTGAAGACCCAAACAATTATCGTCATATAGCGATTATTGATGTCGCTGCGAAAATATTCGCCTCTTTAATTCTAGAAGAGCTTGAAATATTTGCACGCAACCACGATTCTTTGTGTTCTTCGCAAGTGGGTTTTCGCAAAGGGATGGGAACCCCCCTTAATGCGTGTTTGATGGCTCATATTATATCTCATGCCACATGCCCGTCTCATGGCCCCGTCTTTGTTGCCTCCTTAGATCTGAAAGCTGCGTTTGATGGGTTTATTAGGAGCATATTATGGGAAAAATTGCGGAAAGCAAAATTCCCCCAATACCTCATTATTCTTATTCAAATGTTGCACTTTAAAATTAATTTCAAAGGTAGAATTAACAGGGAAGGCTCACTAACCCAGGCTATTCCATCGTTTACAGGTGTTAAACAAGGCTGTAACTTAGCAGTGATACTATTTAATCTCTATTTACGAGATATAGAAGATCTATGGAATGCTAAGAAGTCGTTTGCTATTCGCATTGGAGCCTTTACATTGTCCTGGTTAACGTACGCTGACGACATCTTATTTTTTGATCGGACTCAGTCAGGCCTTCAAGCTAAACTAGATTGCTTCATGCAATATTGTAACTCTAATAATTTGGTAGTCAATCCTCAAAAATCTAACATTATTATCTTTTCAAATAAGAAAAAATTATGTAAGTTTGTATGGAAAATTGGTGTCTCCCCAATTACAATTAGCCCCACTTTACCGTACTTAGGATTGATTCTCTCTAAGAATATCTCCTATAAATTCATGAAAGAACAATTGATTGCGAAAAGTTCTCCATTAAAATGCCAAATGAAAATTCTACTAAAGAAAATTTGCAAATTTTCTCTATTGCCACTATTGGAATTTTATTCAAAAAAAGTTGAAGCCATTCTACTATACGGAGCTGAACTTACCTTACATGATCTAGGGCCATTATTGAACCAACTTCAAGGGCAGATTTGGAAATATGTATTAGGCTTACCCTCATCAATGCCTAATGTTGTGATAAGACATGAGTTGGGGATTAACTCCCTCTCCTCCAGATACAATTGGCGCATGTTAAACAATTTTGCTAAAATATTATTTCCCATTAGAAATTCGCTCTACATAGGGCTAAACAGAATGTTAATAGATAACAACCCTCCCTCTATGGTGAAATTTAAAGAACGCATGCTAACCCTACTGGATAAGATCAATCTCCCAATGGAAGATCTGGAACTTTTTCAAGAGAAAATCAAGAAGAAATTACTGTTACAGGATTGGGGCGATACCTGTACGACAATGGAAATTTACCCTTCTTGTGCGGAATATTGCAAATTTATACACAAGCAGAAACCACGCATGTCTTATTTAACACTTTGCCCCTGTTCTAAGGTCCGTCGCACTTTTATGCGCTTCAGGCTAGATTTAATTCACACTCAATCTAGAACTAAATACTGGTCTAAAGAAACATTGGCTCACTCTAACGAGGTATGTCGTTTTTGTAATCAAGCTGTGGAGACTTTAAAACATCTGTTCTTATATTGCTGTTACTTTGAAAATGTACGATGCATTCTTATAAAGTCCTTTATGAAAGCTAATACGATTCTAGCTAGAGAGTGGATTTGGACTAAATGTATGTGGGGATCAACAGATACTTCTGTAGTAAAAACAACGAACTTTGTAAATATCATTGAGAAAGAACCAGAAATTGCATCGTGACCGTAGAGAACTTATGAATGTTGAGAATTGATGGTGCTTAAATCTAGTGTACTCTTGTACAAATCTTAATTGATGAATTTGATATTTTTATGTTCAACATGTCATATCGATTGTGTTCATACCGTAATATTTTATGGTGTCTGATTTTAACAATTTTGTATTGTCTGAAAGAATCACAAATTATTGGTAAGGTCTATTTTTTTGACTAAAAACACATAAAGTTTTTAAATATAAGAAAAAAAAAAATCCCACATCAGAGTCAACCCATGCGTGCATTCTTCCTTTGACAATAAGTGTAGTGCCATTGATTGGGATAATATCAACAATACAGTGCTTAGAACGGGGCTGAATACGACATGATTCACTCTATAGGAACACAATTTATTTATTACTTACCTTTTTTTTCATATTTTATAAAGTTATATACAGGATAAATAAAACAGGAATAAAAACGGAGAAGTTACAAAAGAATGGAAAAGAACAGAAAAATAGAGGATACAGTACAATTAACCAGAATACATCACTCAGGCATCCCCAACTCAACTCCCCTCAAAGCAGTTACTCCAGGACCAGTTTCAAAAATCTTCTCCAGGTGCCTTCAAAGACCTTTCACTTGTTCTGATGTTTTAGGGTAACCTTCTGTATATGGGGCAAAGTATACATTGCTTGAAGCTAAGATGAGACCTAGTTGGATAGATTTAAGATTCGTGTTCTCTAAGAATATTTTGTTTTGCCACCAAGCATGCCCTGAAGTGCAAGCACTTTTGTGAATAAGACATGTCCTCCAGCAGACTATTTCACCCAGAATCAGAGTGTCAAAATCAAATCATATTCCAAATCCACCCCTAGGAGCCTGTTCAACACATCAGCAATGTCATACCAAACATTTAGCACCTTTGACATTCCCAGATCATTTATTGGTATCAATCATCCGCTATTTGTACTTCCTGTTGGGAGTTCAATAAATTCTGTTTAACATTTTGATCTGCCTCACTCCTTTGGCTAAATTAAAAGACATGTTAGGAATATTTTCACAGATTAATGTCCACCTTTCTTCAGTCATCTCAGCGGGGAGGAGGGGAGGCAATCAGACCAAGGTTCCAACAGCTCAGCATTCCCCATCTGTTCTCCATTAAAAAGTTTGCAAAACAAAGAGGCCATATGATCTTGTTTATCAGCCTGTAATATGGCCTTGTTAACATAAGGCTTTGCATCATCCTGATGGATTTAGGACATAGCCAATCTCAAAGATCTATGCTTTCCATAAGTACATTCACTGAGCCCTCTTATTTCCCTGAGATTCTTGAAAGAATTCATACTCCCATTCTCAAACATATCCCGACCCACCCCAGTCCTTCCAGAACCAAATGGGCCAGAATAAAGGTTTGTTATTAAGCCTGATGGATGGGTTCAGCCATAAGGAAGCATCTTTTGCTGAGAAAGCATCTCAGTTCCAAAGTTTTGATGTTTCCAGTGTTTGAATCTCCCACTGTCTCCTGGGCGGGCCTCCCATTTTGGTAGTCCTTCTTCTCTTTTCATTAGATGACGAGCATTAGCCATTCTATGCCATGTAGTCTGTGCATCTTGGTTCTGCAGAAACAATCATATGGAGCCACGTATCTTCCTCGGCCCAGTAGTGAGATCTGTAATGCTCAGTATGTTGTTGTTGTTGCTCTTCTGCATCCCAGTAGTGAGGGTCTTCACTCCTCACTAGGTGGTTGTTACTTTTCCTCATCCCAGTATTTCTTGGGGAAATGTCCTTGTCTACTCTGTAGACATACATGGACGTGTGTGGGATTATGTCTTGTGCAGGTTAACAAGGTGAGGGAGGTTGGGGTGTAGGGAAAAAATACTGAGTATATCCTGAGGTGTCATCCCTCATCCCACAGGAGGTTTCCCTCCCCATGAGATCCACACCCTTGGTATCACCGCCAAGAGGGTTATCCAGTAGTGGCCTCACCTCCATGGCCTCATAGAAAGGGGTTGCCCTATAGAAGCAGTGACAACATCCTGGGTTTTGTCACAATGTACAGCACCTTTAGAGTATGTGTATCACGTTTTCAATGCAGAATTACTATATAAAGTCCTCTGCTTCTAAGTCTTACAGTCAGTGATCAAAACAACTTCCTAGGATATGTGATGTTATTCGTGATGTCATCGCAGATGTCATTTGTGATGTCATCTTTGATGACCTGGGTGTTAGACTTAGCAGTGCATGGTGGTGATGCGATTTATGGTTGCATAGCTTACTATAACTGGTTAATTCTTTGTTTTTTTTTATTTTAGCTTGCAACCATAATGCCCTTCTCACAAATTTTTTCCAGTGAGCATATATACATATATATGTATGACTTTGATGAATTAATGTTGAATAAAATAAAAACTGAATGATATATGACACAAAGAACACTACTCAGAAATGCACATCTTCCTGTCTCTTAGGGCCAGCCTCTTCCAGCATCCTTGTGATATCCAAAACCAGCCTAAAACCAAACAGCAACTGAACATTCTCAATCACACATAGTCACTACTTGGAACTTCCTGCCAGTCTAATTCTTTCTACGCTGTAAATATATAAAGTTTGGAAGAGATTTAAACAGCTTACATTTTCCCTTTTTGAGTGCAGTACAGCTAAACCTCTCCACAATGCACAATTGTCTAGCTTGATCAGCACTATAACCATGTTTCGCTGTTGTCATGTATTCTATAAAACAATTAACATAAAACATTACAGATGATATTTGAGGGGATTTAACTATTGATCTGTTAATTGATTTGTTTTAAACCTGTTTCTTTGAATTCATTGTTGTTTTGTGAAACGTGATTATTCTAAAAGTTATTTCACAGATTTCACTTCTACTGTTAAATGTCTGTTGCTAAAAGTTTGCGGTTCATAATTCATGTCTGCCCTGTTTAATTGTTTAGATTGAAATGTTTCAGGCTTTGTAAGCTCAGTAAGGTTTTGGCATTTAAATTCACTTCTGATCTGTGTAGCTATCTCTGATTAGAAAGATGGTTTGACATTTGAATTCATCATTATCTCTTTTTAATTAGATCTCTTTACATGAGTCTTTGGCATTTGATTTTTCATTGGATCTCTTAATGTGTTCCACTGGATACAAAGGAAATAGAAAGAAGAGTAATTATTAAGGAATAAATGAACATTTGGAAAAGTGGGAGGAATAGGGAAGAGTGAAGAACAGAAAGTATGGCCAAGATTGTAAAGTCAGAGAAAGTAAAGAAAATAATAAAGGTAGGTGGGATGAAGGAGATAGGAAGAAACAAAGAACAAAGACGGTGTAGAAAAAATAAAAGTAACTGGATTACAATAAGGGAGATAGAGAAAGGAAAGGGAAATGAAGAAACAAAAAACATAAGGGAAGACACGAATAGAGATAAGAAGGCAAAACTGAACATGAAGAAAGGAAGGTGGTAGAGAAGTAAAGTTTGGAACATAAATCAAACGGAAAAGCAGTAGCACCTTAGAGAAAGGAATCATTTCAATATAGAATTCAAAAAAGGTTACATCTGAATTACACTTCAATGGTGTTTATGAGTGAGAACCAAAGTCAGCTTTTCTATTGCTAACCACCAATGTGAAAAATATTCTACTGGGCGCAAACACACACTGATATATTTTATTACAAATGTTGTAAGGGAGTACTCAAAAAGATTTTGCTCTCTGTGTTATTCCATTGACCAGCTTAACTCAGCTTGTTCCCGATGCAAAGCCTGTGAGGACATAGATATTAAAACAGAATGGATTCGAAATGACATACAAAATGACATTATGGGGGACATAGCATTATTGAGGACATCAACGGGAGCACACCAAGTGAAGATGGTAATGACTTCCCACAACTGCTGGATTTCAAGTGTTTTGTTGTGTTAAATCTCTTTAACATACATTTTTCAGTGAATATATATATAGAGGGAGAGAGAGACAGAGATAGCGAGAGACAGAGAATCAGAGAGAGAGAGGGCGGGAGAGACTTTTGGTTTGAAATGTATGTTGGATGAAGTAGTAGAAATTAATGGAGATTAGAGATATACCAGTCATTGTCCTTCTCATGATATGAATGAATGAGATGGGGAGAGAGCTAGGAGGAGTAACAGGAGGAGCAGGGAATCTCTGAGCGCAGATTGTATGAGACTCACACTATTAGAGGAAGTAGGACATATTCAGGGAGGTGTATGATGCAACAGTACATGTGTGTCTCTTAAAGTGAGCAAATGGGAGACATGAGGCCTCATTCCGAGATTGGAGGTAGCCATGGCGCTATTAGCGCCATGGCTACCTCCAATACCGGGTCCGGGTCCGGTCTGGTTGGATGGGGACTTACCGGGTCATTCCGACCCTGGAGCACCCGGTAAGTCCCCATTCAACCAGCCATTCCCCATTCCCATTTGAGCCCCCATAGGGCTCAATGGGATAGGGGATGGCGGTAATTACAGTCCTGCTAATAGCAGGCCCTTAATTAGCTCCTTGGTCCCTTAGCGGGACCCGTAAAGAATGTGTGGTCAGACCACACGTCCTTTGCGGTTCCCGCTAAGGGACCTTGGAATTGGGTGGTAAGGGATTACCGGCACCGGTCTCCTTAACAGTGCCCGGTATCCGTTACCGCCCGACTCGGAATGAGGCCCATAGTATTGAGTAAAACATGGGAGAAGTTGCAGGAGGAGCCTAGGATGCAGCAGGGCAGAACGTGTTTGTGTGATTTTTGGGAGGGGATGTAGGAGGGCTTCATTTTTGCAGGTGAAAGAAATTCAATTTTCTGACTAATGAGTTGAGTGCATGTAGCAGATGTCATTACATGGCACCTGGAATAGGAGGAGGGGGAGGAGCAGAGAATCCCTGAGGTCATTTTGTGTGTGGCTAATGCTCAAGGCATTTTGTTGGGATGAATTATGAGTGATTCAGTGAGGTGAGTGAGGTATAAATCAGAGTTCATCTCTTAAAGTGAGTGGAGAAGAAACCTGTGATAGAGTGACACATGGAAGGAGAAACATGAAAATCAGGGAATCCCTGATGGCAGCTTGTGTGAGAATGATACTGACATGATTTTTGTAGGAGGGTGTATGAGAGATTTACGAAGGTGGGGATACAATGGTGAGTACGTTTTAGACAACTTTGTATAAAATATCAGCACACACAAAAGCCTATTTCAGGGGGAGGCATGATGCTTACTGTGTTTTCCATTGTGCAACATGATTTTGTATTTATGCTGTTGAGTCCAGCATTGGACATGGTTGTTAGGGTGAAGAATGGCTAATTTCCCTTACCTACTGAGTCCCTCGGCAGCTCTGCTGGATTTCTAGGATTAATTTTTTCACCTGGTAAGAGTGTGAGCCTTTTTTCCCACTCTTACATGTGTTTTGCAGTGTGTTTAATATTTTTGTGTTCATAGAGTGTGGAGCCTACTCCATAGGCATCATCTTTTTACCGTGTGTCACACGGCACCTTTACTGCAGTAACTCAGGGTTGTCTTTTTCAGACTTCCCACTTTAAACTCCATTTTCTGGGAATGACTACTGTCTCCCAGAACATATAAAGTTGCCATTGACTTTATTAGTCTGTTTAAATTCACAGCCCCAGTACAAACTATCATGGAACGTTATTTTGGTCCCCTTTCTTTAAGATTTGGCTGATGGCAGTTGTATCTACTGTATTTATCCTACCGCGGTCTATGAAAATAGCCTTGGTACTGTTTTAGGCTATGTTAGTAGCCTCAAACTTAAACCCGCTGGACCCCATTTACTTTTATTTGGTTCTGGCTGGGTTTATTCACCATTTCTTTTTGTAAAGGTCTTTATCGTATTTTAGTCTGCGTGCCAAACCAGGTTTGGTTCCTTTGTTTACCGTCCTTTGGTGGGCTTCTGCACAGAAGCCTTCCTTAGGCACCTGAGAGTCTGGGTGGACAGGATGTGAGGGAGGGGTTTTAGGACCCCTGCACAGGGTTCCCTTGGAAACCCAAGTCATACCCTTGTTTATTTATTTATTTATTTTGCATTTTTAAAGCGCTCACACAGCCCGCGGGCATCGAGGCGCTGTTACAGGAATTGTTTGTTTTTTCAGTTACATAATTGTTGTTTTTGTATTGTTTTTTTTTTTGTCTGGCGTTGTATTGTTTAAACACCCAGAGGTTTCTAAGCGCGGACCCGGGGATCGAACCTGTGTGTTGCTTAGTGTCGTCTTGCTTCCAAGGCCCGCACGTTGCCGCTATGCTATCCTCCCGGTTGTTTGATGGCTAGGTGACTGTCCTGCCAGGACAGCCACCCTGCTGTGTGATTGACAGCCAGGCTGTGTGAATGGGGGAAAACTGCATAACATGCAAGTCTCTGGGACTTGGAAGGCAGAGTCGCTGCTGGATCAAGAGAACCGTAGAGAATCTGAAGGAAGAGGACCACTCAGTGTAGCCCTGCTGCGGGTCCGAATCTCCAAACTTAGATGACAGAGAAGATCTGCAAGGAATCTTCTTCCCTTGAGCTGGTCGACCAACCAGTTTGCCAAACTTCAAGGAAGGCCTCCCTCCCCTGCTCGAATTTGCAGTACAGAGCTGGAGTGAACCGGATAGCCAGGAGGACCCGACCCTGTTTGGGTTTTAAGGAGCGCACCTTTTGTTTGTTGCTTTGCTCTGCTGCTGGTTTCTTCTCTGGGCAGTGCAGGACTCTCCAATCTTCCTCCTTTGTGTCAGACCGACAGTCGCTTCAGGAACCGTGAGCCTGCAGGATCTGCCAGGAAATTTTGCCTCAGCTACAGCATTCTTCTTCTTCTAAGGTACTGTTCAAACCCAGTTGTTCGTTCCGTCCGACCACAGTGAAAGTGTCTTAAATCTTTCGCCAATCCGAGAGCTTGTCCTTCTCTACTCTTTTAAATAAGATTCCTCCGACCAACTTCGTTTTGAACTCTTGGCAAAGACTTAACAGTGAACTACTCTGAACTGAGTGATCCTCTACAAAGACTCTGAACCATTAACATTGGCCCAGGCCTATTGATTTGAATCCTCATTATAGCAAGCCTTTTTCTAGATTTGCCTGTTTACTTGATGGTTCTGCTTAATTTTGTATAACCTTGTCTTTGATTGGGTGTTGTGTAGTATATTAAGATTGTGGTTTTTCTGCTGCTTTACTTAGTGAACTGTTTTACAAATGAATGTGTAAATAAATGTATATTCTTTTACTCAGAAATCTTGAGTCAATGTTTGTTTGAATCATAGCAATTGCTGTCCTTTGTGTAACTTCTGATACTGCTCACTTTACTCTTGAGATAGGTCTGGCTGCTCAGCCATCACTACCTTTTTACTGTGTAGTACAGGTTTGTACCAATGTGAATTTGTACTTGCACTTCTGGTCTTAATTTTTGTGTTCCCAAAGGGTACTGCATATGATTCTGCCTAACAATGGTCGACTCATGCAACTCATGTTCCCCCATCACAAGTCACTATGGAGTACATGCATCCTGCAAAGATATGGCATCACAATTATGATCATCCACTGAGACTGACAGAGGAGTTTTCACTTTCACTTCCTTCCACTATCTCAATGGCAGATGGGGTATTGGGCCAACTATTACATACTGAAGCACAGGAAAGAACTGCACCTGGTTTAATTAAACAGCAGGAGATTAGCAATGCCAAGTGTCTATCTCCTCCACCCCACCCACTGATAAGACAGTCAATGATGATGACTATGGCATGTTTGAGGATGATGGCAAACATTAAGATCCATCAGGATTGCCCCGTGAATGTGAGCTGCTGCATACAATCAGTGACACTGAGGCAGATGATAATGATACCATGGCCCTCATTACAAGTCAGGCGGTGGACCATGGTGCTATTAGCACCATGGTCCATGCCGGATTCCGCCATGGTGGATGGCGGAATTACTGCCCCATTCCAAGGTGAGTGGGGCGGTAATTCCCCATTCACCATTTGCCCTTCCCCATTCCCATTTTTGCCCCATAGGGCATAATGGGGATGGGGAAGGTGCTAATTACGGCACCGTATATTACGGTGCTGTAATTAGCACCAAGGTCGCTTAGCGCCTTGGACTTTAACGCCTGCAAAAAGCAGGCGTTAAAGTGTGAATCAGGCGTTAAGGGTTAACGGCGCCGACGGCGCCATTAAACCCTTAACGCCTGACTTGTAATGAGGGCCCATGAGTATACAGAGGTAGCAATTTAAGTGTATCCCCCATTTGCATTGTCCTTTTGAAATAAAGTCTTCCTGTCACAGATCAGAACCAACATCACATCACTACATGGCATCTAGAACACCACCACATCAATGAGCCCAGCCTGTGTTTTGTTGGCCCTTAACTGAAGTAAAGCATGTGGCAGTATTGTGCACAAACAGGCAAAGATGGGTATGTTGTGTCCCCTCCAGCAGCAGGCCAGTTAGAAGCAGCTCTAACAAAATAGTCACTCTTCAGGTTTTTGGATCCACTAATGCAACTGCCAAGATGGATGGAAGAAGCAGATCGGGCTTGCTGCAAAGTTGTAGCTGCTGCAAAGAGGATCAACTCGCCTTCTGGAAACCACTTAAGACCTGGCGCTTCCCAATTGCACCCTTACTGACCAGTTCCATCTCTTGGAGGAACTGCACCCCCAAACAGGTGGGCAGGAACATCAATGAGTCATATGAAGAAAGTCTAATAAAGTACCAAGAACGCACATAAGGGATTCCCATAGACCAGCATTACCGGACCTGCACTCCGTTAAACAAGTAACCTACCAAGACTCACAGGTATGCACTCCATCTTAATGGAAGATAGCTAAGTTCCCTGGCAAGGCATGGTCACTCACCTGCACACATCTGCAATCACCTGCCACTTGATCTGATATCGCACATCACCTCTGCCACTAGAATGCAGCTAAGTCCCAAAATTCAGTCTAGCTGGACACATAATCAGTAGCATACTCTCCCGATAGTCTTCACAGCACCCATCCTCATGCTCTACAGGGGTCGCTAGCAGGGAGCATGCTATGCTATCAAAGAGCAAAGAAGAGGTAGGACGTGGACGTGTAAATCACTCACCATAGCACGAACCGGCACAAACAGCCATTGATGCACTGGAGCTGACACACCTGATGTCATCTAAACATTGCAGAAAGAACTACAAAAGTGCTAGTACTGTAGTTCGTTCACTTAGACGTCAGTGCTGTGGAAGTGCAGGAAATCAACAGGAAAATAACTAGAAATAGTGTAAACCAAGAGCAATTCAAAACTGATTACTCTGGATTATAGTCCAAAATTATAGTCCAAAAATATATTCTTTTAAAATGATTTTAACAATTTCAACAATGCATGAAGATAAATGGCGTGAGAGATAAGCAGCAAACAATTTAGCAGCAGAGCATAGCAACAGGGGTTTAGCAGTGTACTAGTGTATATTTTAGGACGCAAACTTGAAAACCACGATCAACGTGAGTTAAATATACAGATGCACCAGTGATGTCCTGCCTGACGTTGTCTAAAGATTGCAGAAAGAACTACTAAAGTGCTGGTAAATGTAGTTTGTCCACGTAGGAGAACATTGTCAGTGCCGAGCAAATGCAGGAATTCAACAGTAAAATATTTAGAAACAGTTGTAGAGGAGGAGCCAAGAATCCCCACCTCAACCACCTCACCCATATTGCCTATATGAGACATGTGCAGTAACAGTGGAAATACTGATACCTAAGAGAATCCTGGAAGCAAGTTTCCCATTGAGGAAACCGTACCTGCATACAGGAAAATATGATGGCCATTTAAATGAAATCCCGGAAGAAGCAGAGCAAATGAATGGTCAAGATGAATGGTGACATCGTACCGACCTGAGCTGATGTACCTAGAAGAGATGCAGAGACTAAAGAATGCAGATATTCTTTAAGGCATCAAGAAAGTATCAAGGATAAGTAACATCTCAGGATCAAGGTGAAGAAGCTTATGCCATAAAATAGATGAAGAAATCAAGTTAGTTTACACGTGTGTAGATGCAAAAGAAGCGCAAGCAGACAAAGTCTTCTTTAGACAAGCTTTATAGTGAATAGGTTTGCAGCATGCACCAATATATACATATATGCATTAAGGATAAACAATGGATGTTTGCACTACGTGTTATAGCAGCATTGGACTGAAAATGGAAGGCCTCATCTTAAGTGTGGCGCAGTAAGAAAACACATGAATTAAAAGTGAATCTCAAAAAGACGAGGCTAGATGAACCATGAAGCTAAGCCAAGAAGCCAACGTCTTATCAAGATGAAGTTAACTAACATTGGATACAAAATCGTGTGAAAGAACAGCTCCTGTTCAGAAGGCATGAACAAAACACAAAAGACATCAGAGGTCTATTAAAAATAGTATTTTAATGACACTGAATGCTCGAAATCATGGTCTACAGTCATGAGAAAGGATGAAATTGGACGAGCATGATGGCCACACCAACGCATGAGGGCAGAGTGTGCCTTCACTCCCCTCCACAGTGCAGAACAAACTCAAGGCCGAGCTTCAAAGCCTAATTGACCAGTTGAGGTGATGATAGATTGATATGCTAATTGATGGGAAGCTGGGGTAGGACGAGCCCCCCAGCACCTGGAAGTCCAATCTGCTTGCTGCTCGATGTCGGTGTAAAAGCAATGATGAAGGTTAGAGTGCCAACTAATTGTAGGGGACCGTGTAATTAAGGGTCCAATAGTTTGCGTAACCAATGGGACATTGTGTATTTAGTGACGTTCATAGTTGCCATTTTTAGGGAAGTGCTTAGTTGCCCCACCTGATGTTAAGCAACCTATCACTTCCACTTACTAATCCATACTTGTATGGATTGCATATGTAGATGTTCACTCAGAGCCTATCATAGTTAGGAATAGGTTCTGTAGTTTGCCACGTAGGATGACATTGGTAGTGACGCAGGTCAACGTCAATGATGACAAGTTTAGGATATAAAAGTACAGTTGTTTATAAATTTCGTTGAGTAAGAGGATCAAGCAAAATTGTTGATGTTCGTCATGCTCCCTGTTTTAGATAATGCAAATAAAACAGTTATCCTTTTTATCAACTAACTGAGTCATTCTTTGATGTTGAGTAACTTCTGCATCCCCATTCATCTCCAGGCTAATTGCTACTCATCTTAAAGGGCTGAGGTTATGCAGTTCACTTAGTAGCAGAGAGGATGGTTTACAATCCATAGATATAAGTAAACTTTGGAGTCCCAGCAATATTGCACGACATCTACCATTCAGCTAACAGGACGAGAAGCTCCCTGTAGATAGTGGTTTAGTTTAAATTGTAAAATATTGCAAGAAGGGTCCATACGTTTTCAGATGGAATTCCCTCCCACGGTCTACGAGAAGCTGAACGAACAGGAAGTTGGAGAGGCAGTAAAAGAGGCGTACGATCCTGGGAGTTGGAAGACGAACATGCAAATGGTGAGCAAGAACTGAGCGAGTTGGTAAAATGGAGTATGCGTTATAAGTGACGAGAAGTGATAAGGGAAAGAAGTGTAATGGAGGGAGGTGGGGTAAACATAACTTGAGAATAAGAGCGTTAAATAGTGAATAAGAAATTGACTTGTGTGAGGCCAAGCAAGAGAGGTATTGTGAGGGAGGCCATGATAAGAGGGTATGCCCTGTTCCTACGTTTTAAAGAACGGATTAGAATTAAAGAGGTTGATTTAAACTCTGTATAGAGTATTGATTTATGTATCTATGTATTGGTAATGAAATTATAGTTTAAAGAGATTGGTGAAAAAAGTAGAAACATAAGGTTGGAGAATTTAAGTGATTTAAGTGATTGTCGAAATTTGAGTTGATGGTGTTTTTTTAGTAAGATTAAAGTAAAAAACATTATTTAGAGCCTGCGACGATTGGTGCACGCTCATATTATATGGAACGTATTGTTTTTTTTCAAATCTGTGACAAAAGCAAACGAGTATTAATAGTCAAGACTGACGAGTCACAAATGGGGGATGTTACTCCACTTGTGCACCTCTGCAAGCAGTTGCTGAAAAATGCACCTAAGCTTAGACATTATAGTGTGGAATAGGATTAAGGGAACTGGAGATAAAATGTTTATGCCGTGGCAGCAAGGAGGGTCACTGTCGAAGGTAGTCCTGCAGCATATGATGACATATTTTCATGCATTGTGCACGGGAAAAAAGCTAGACAAGCGACTGGAAAGCTTTGAACTTTGGAAAATGTACCAGGAGGAAAGAGGAGAGCCACTTTCTATAAATTGGATCCTCAATATATGCAGAGAGTGGAGTGAGGATCCTTCTGCTCCCCCGACCCTGTCTTAAATAGATGGTGAAAACAAGAAGGACGATGGGTTATACCAATTGAGGGAGCTCAAGGCAGCAACAGGGTTTAGTTGCCTAGCATATGAGTCACCAGCATAAAGCAGTGATGAGGGACCGGAGAAAAATACTGAGAAAGATGTGATTCCTAAAGTCCTGAGGGACAAAGAAAGACGCAACAAGGAGAGAAGTGATCGAGCAAGCGCATCTTTTGCCATAAGAAGAGAAATAAAGAGATGGAAGGGAGAAAGAGATAAAGAGAAAGAGATAAAGCTGATGAGTTAGCAATTCTTCAGAACAAATGAATGGCTGTACAGATTTTGCTCAAACTGGATGCTAAAGGCATCAAGGATGTAAAACAAAGGGAAGATCAAGATGGGCAAGATGAAAAGGATAAGGAAAGAGATGAACGATTAAACGTAGAAGAAGAAGAAAACAGATAGAGACGAGAGCAGCTATATCAAGATGAACATATGAAGAAGCAGGAAAGAGCAGATGAGCAAAGAAAATGAAATTATAGACAAAGGACAATTGATGAGTGCGAAAAGTTAGAAAGGAAACAAATAGAAGATGAAGAACAGAAGTTAAGGCATAAGACAATGAAAAGACAAAAGGAAAAGGCGATACGGAGGGCAAACAAGACAAGGGGTATGAAGAAAAAGAGGAAGACAGTGTGAGGGATAACATAAGAAAGCGCAGAGAACTTGACGATGACATAGAAAGAAAAATAAGGCAGATAGCATGCAATCTCGATAGTCTGGAGTAGGAGGTAATGAATCCCGATCCAGAAGTAGCATGGGAGGACATAGAGGAGGTCTTCCCTGAATATGAGTCTTTACCTGGCCCATCTAGAGTAAATCTAGAGGACGAGTTTGACTCCAGAATCATTGGGGAAGTGATCGATAAAGTTTATAATGACATAAAAACCCAAAAGGAATTTAAAGGGAAGGGAAATTATTAACGACTTGAGAGTACACAGTTGTATGATACAGAGGGAGCCTGTTGTAGGATGAGGCCCCCCAAAGAGTTGTCTTTAGATAGTGACTCTACATAGAGATGAAGAAGAGAGAAGTTATACGAGTTGTGCACAGGAATTGTCAGATGAAGACAGAGATAGCTTTCATAGAGAAGACAGAGATGACATATGTGGTCCTGAGGGTTGTTTCTCAATGGATAAGGAAGAGCGATGGTCAGATTTAGACACACCTCTACCTAGGAGGTCAAAACCACTGATACAGTCAGATCAACTCAAAGGGCAACCTCACACTGAGAGGGGGGAATTACCACCATATGTGAGTAGATTAAGGTTGCTACCAGAAAGAAGGTGGTGCGGTAATATTGTCCCTGCCTTGACTAGAAAGACAATGGGAGATGAGAGTGAGTTTGGGGTTTCGCAGTTTCCCTTGCTAGAGAAAGGAGGAGCTAGACCACTGTATATACCTTGGCCCCAGATGGATAAGGATAATTTAAGATGTAAACCGCTGAGTTAACTTCTGGCGCTGGGAAAAGGATACATGCATTAGAAAAGATGACAGAAGGAAATACATTGGCTATAGGGGACCTTAAGGGTGTCCTGATTTCTATGCTTGGAAAGAGAGCTGATGATGTTTGGTCCAGAGCAGGATATGCTGGTGTTACTATGGTTAACACTGCTCATGACAAAGTGCCATTTAATAACTGAAGAGTGGCAGTCTGGAAAGCGCTTATAGTACTGTATCCAGACACGTCTGATATGGGAGCTATAATGACAAAAATGATGAAGGAAGGGGAAGATACGCTTGCTTACATTCAGAAGTTTCAGGAGCAGTGGAGCTTGGATGCATGCAAAGCTTGGGGAAAATCTATACCTGTGTTTTATCATATATTATGCCATGGGCTGCCAGACCCGGTACCTGAGCAGCTCAAGCAGTTAGTGGGTATGGAGGCAAAACCAGGGTCAGAGATCCAGTTGACCATCGTACATTATTGCAGACTCTTGCAGGAAAAGAATTGCAAAAAAGATGATATCAGGAAAGGTGAAGAGGCGAAGTTAGTACAAAAGAAGTTATCTAAGTACGCTATTGAAGGGGCAATGATAACTAGTGGAGACGGTTCTAATTCACAGCAGGTAACAAACATGCCACAGGGAAATAATCAAAGACAGTTTGATCAGGACAATAATGGATTTGCTCCACATGGAAGAGGAGGATTTCAAGGTAGAAGTTTTCCATATAATCAAGGGAATTGGCAGAACAATCAGGGAAACTTTCAGAATAATCAAGGTGGGTTTCAGAACATGCAGAATGATAATCAAGGCATGCAGGGAGGACAGATGGGAAGACCGCCTCTTGCATGTTGGGTATGTGGAATGGCAAGGCATTTAGCTCTCATGTGTAGAAGTCAAGGCTTTGTGCAGAATAGTCAATTTACGAGAGGGGGGATTTCAAACCCGCTTGCGTAATTCACAGCAGAGTGGAGATGGTTTTGCTCAGAATCAAATATTGCAACAGGCACAACCACCAAGAATGCAGCAAGGTTTACAAACGCAGCAAGCAGCAGTGAATCCACTGCAAGGGCAGTCGCAGCATTCACCTATGCAGATACAGCAGAGCAAAAGCACGGGACAGTTAATGACTCCTAGGATTAGAGGCCACTGTAGAAGGAGGACATCCTTTTACAAGCACAGGAATGAGGCTGTATCCACAATAGTACAGCTCACTGGGAGACTTGATGTGTTCAATACTATTCTGATGCCAAATCGTTACGAGGAACCAAGGGTAGATGTCTATATAGGAGGCACATGTTTTTTCTTTTTAGTAGACATGGGTACAACACACTTGTGTATAAAAGAGGGAAAATGTTCACTATCTGGCAATGACATGAATGCTCAAGGTTTCACAGGAGCTACAAGCAGAGTTCAATTTACTGGAGATTTACCAGTCTCTATAGGAGAATGTGACATGTTGGTGCCACTGCTGTACTCAAGGCAGACACCTGTCAATATATTAGGTTGAGATTTGATGGCTAAGTTGAATATGACAATCTCGTTTACTGATAAAGATATAGGGCCTCATTTGAAGTTTGGAGGCAGCCATGCCCTTAGTAAGGTCATTGCTGCCTCCAAACTCGGGTCCGGGTCCGTGGTCCCTGAATGGGTAAATACCGGGCCATTCCAACTTTTGGAGGGCCTGGTATTTCCCCATTCAGGGAACCCGGACCCGGACCATCCCCATTCCCATTGAGCCCTAATAGGGCTCAATGGGAATGGGGAGCATGCTAACAATGGGCCCGTTAATGACGGCCCGTTGTTAGCATGCTGGTCCCCTCGTAGGACCCGCAAAGGAAGTCTGGTCTGACCACACGTCTTGAGCGGGTCCCGCGAGGGGACCTCGTAATGACGCAGTACAGGGTTAACGGTGCCGGCACATTTACTGGCGCCATTAACCCCATACCGCCTCACTTGTAATGCGGCCCATAGTGTATTCAACACCAGGAATGCATTATTTAAATGCGAGTGAATTTATCATGGCATTTGCAGGACAAATGACCATGAGAGCTATACCGTTAGAACCTGAAGTTTTTCATTATGGGGTACGTATCTTGTTGACGTGGTGCCAGGCTTGGTAGGCAAAACTATGAGAATACCTGATGAGTTTTTATTCAGGCCAAAGATACCTATGGATGAATTGGAAGGGCACATCTTTCCTTTAGAATTACAAGCAGCCAAAGTGTGAGGTGAAATGGCTTTGCTTGATGGAAATGATCATGATGGCAGACGATGGTGCACAGTGATTGCCATTGGAGAGGGTTACAGATTGACTGATGCCACTGATGAGGACATGTTTGGAGATCATCCATCAGATGATGAAATAATATTTGAGATGAGTAGTACAAGTCATTAAACGTGTGGTTCCCCAGAGAATGATGCTATTACAAAAGCGGCCCGAGTATTTTGAGGAAGACATGGCAAAAGTGGCAACTTCATTATGGAATACAGGCCCACATGATGTAGGCCTATTGAAGGGGGTTGGAGAAGTGAAGATTACATTGAATCCAGGAGCATTTTCACCTCAAGCATGACAGCATCCTATGTCTCAAGAGGCAGATGAAGGTATTTTTAAGACGATTTCCGCCATGATGGATCAAAGCAGCTTGGTGATGTCAGATTCAGATTGTAATACGTGAGTGTACCCTATCAAGAAATCTAAAGGGGGGTCGTGGAGACTAATTCAAGATTTAAGACGGATAAACCATATTGCAGAGGCCGATTTGCATCTAGTTCCTAATCCGCCTACAATTTTATGTAACATACCTGTTGAAGTACGATATTTACAGTGATTGATTTGATCACGATATTTTCTCAGTCCCCTTGCATAAAGACTCGCAGGATCTGACATCATTTACATTCAGACAGACTAAGTTAAAAAGCATGAGATTACCGCAAGGGTATTGTGAGTCTCCATCGATTTGTAATATAATTTTCCTGATGGATTTGAGCAATATTGATTTGGAAAGTGTTGTCTTGCAATGTATAGATTACTTTTTAGTTTTTTGCACTTCAGAGAAAGGATGCAGATGTGATTCTGTTCAGTTGATGATTATACTTGCTGAAAAAGGATATAAGGTTGACAAGGAAACATTACAGTATTGTCAACAGGAAGTATTGTACATAGGTCAGTTGATTTCGCATGAAGAAAAAAAGGTTACTCCTGAGAGAGGTGAGGCCATTTTGAAAACCACAAAGCCACACACGATAAAGCACATGCAACATTTCTGGAACTGTGTAACTATGTCAGAGCATGGGTCTTTGATTATAGTTCATACACAGGCCTTTATTACAAGCTCTGAAGAAAGCACAGGCTATGCAAGAGAATATTGTTTGGACTGAGGAAATGGAAGAAAGGTTTGAGGAATTGCAGAATGCAATTTGTACAGTTCCAGTTTTAGGGATTCCCAATTATGCTGAGGATTTATTTTTGTTTTCGCATACGGATGGTACCGTTATGACGGTAGTCCTCACACAGAGAACCACATTGGGGTACAAACCCTTGCATGTTACAATGGGATTTTAGACCCAGTAATGAGTGGTCATTTTCCATATGAAAAACTTTTGGTGGCCGCTGCATTCACCATTGAGAAGGATGCAAGTATAGTGATGGGATGCTCTATGACGTTGTTTGTTGAGCATGCATTATTTGCCATCTTGGAGAAACCAAAAGGGACATTGACTTCTCAAAGGGCTTCTGCCTATGAAGTAGTTTTATCAAATCCAGCAATTAAAAAAGTCTGATGCAGAATAGTGAATCCTGCCAGGTTTGTAGCTGAACCATTGGCAGAGGATGAGCATGTGCATGACTGTTCAAACTATGAAGAGTTATATGATGGGATCCATAGGATAAAAGAAAATGCATTGACAGGGGGAGAAATTGGTTTTATTGATGGTTCTTCAAGGATAGTTCAAGATACTGGGCAGAGATACACAGATGGCACTGTGGTAAAACACACAACCAATGGGGAGTTTCAAACATTGGTATCTGTTCGACTCCATCTCACTATTCAGCACAGGCTGCAGAGTGAGTGGCACTGATAGTTGCGCTTGAGAATCGTGCAGACCAGGAAGTAACAGTGTACAGCGACTACACCTATGTGATGTCGAAAGTGCACGCAGGATTAGCACGTTGGAAAAGGAGGGGCTATCTCTGAGCGGATGGCACTCCAGTGCAACACGCTGCCTTGCTGGATGGGCTTATTAGAGCACTACAAATCCCAGTAGCCATTGCAGTCGTTAAATGCGCAGCTCATACTAAAAAGACAGACTTTATCTCACGTGGAAATCAGGCAGGAAAACAATGAAGCCAAGAGAGCTGCATGTTTAGAAGATATAATATCATTTGATATGCCTAATGTGAATGAGAAAATGGTGCTGATGATGAGTGTGTCTGACCCATATATAGTAGTTTTCGAAGACACAATTAATAGAGATTCAGGGAGAAGCATCTCAAGATGAGAAGGATTTGTTGACGTGAAGAGGATGTTCGTTAAGCCCCTCTGAAGCATTGTGGCGACAAGACAGCACTGATAAACTGGTGATGCCTGTAGTCTTATTAAGCGTGGCGCTGGAAGAGCTACACTATCCTGCACAGACAACTAGAGAAACCCTTGCTGCAACTATTGCAGTGGATTGGTTTGTACCAAATTTGTTAGAACACGTTGCATTCTATGTAGTGAATTGCATTGTTTGTCAAAGGTTCACTGCTGGGCACACACTGCACATAGTTAGGGGAGTTATCGCAAGACCTACTGGCCCTTTTCAGAATTTGCATATCGATTATGTCGACATGCTGCAAGTATGTAATGGGTATAGATACATGATTGTAGAAGTCTGTTCCTTTTCACGATGGATTGAAGCTGATCCATGTACACATCCAGACTCTACCTGTGCAGCAAAATTCTTAGTGCCAGAAGTATTTCCTAGATGGGGAATATGTGAAGTATTTAGATCAGATAATGATCCTGACTTTGTGAATCAGACTTTTGAACAGATTGGCTTGTTGCTTGGTATAAAGTGCATGTTTTATTCAGCTTATCATCCGCAAGGGAATGGGATCTGTGCGAGGTTCAATGGCTTGCTTAAATAAAGAATAGCCAAATTGAAGCTTACCTTGAAGAAAGGGTGGTTGCATTGCCTACCACTGGCCTTATATGCATTGAGGAACCACCCAGGTTCAGACCACCATCTCACCCCCATGAAATAGTGACAGAGAGGCAAATGAGGACACCCCTCACACCTCCATCCAGAGTTAGAAGTGATGTCCAGCCAATGTCAGAACTGTTAGGAATGGAGTTACGTGATTATCTTACATGTATGACCTCAAGTATCTCTGTAATTTCAGGTCAGCTATGGCGAAGAGGGTGTGGGCACCGCAGAACACAGAAGGAGATGCTTCAACAAGTGAATTTAAAAACTATGTATTCCTAAGGTGTTCCCCGGAGATGCGACTTTTCTATGTGACGTAAAGATTTACACTGGAGAGACCCCATCACACCGGCACCCTTCAGAAGCAAGAATCGGGGAAGAACCTCAGCACGTGCAGACAAGGTCTATGACAAGGAAAAAGTATGCAGCAGCTGCGTAAAGACAAAGAGTTAATTGGACTATATATTTGTTCTTGGGCCACAGGAGTTTGTGACATTGGACTGAGGCATGCTTAAGCCTTGATAAGAAGAAAATATGCCAAATCTTGTTTTTGTCTTGGACAATTGGAAGAGGATACAGTACCCTGATTCATTCTTCAATGAGTTCCTGTTTGGATCTGCTCCTGGTGATGCCAATGACAACATTACATTGATCATTCTTGCTTATTTTGAGTTTGTATCGCGTGCATACCCTTCTCTTGTGGGGAGAACTACAAGCATTCCTGTTTTATTGCAAGATCCTAAGAATAGCTAAGTTGTGAGAAGATTGCTTATAGTTATCACTGAACAAATTCTTCAGCTTCTTGAGTACAGTGGGGAAAATACAAATGCCCCTATCCGCTGACAATACACATAGACTGGTCAGTTTGGTCTTCTACTACCTGGTTGAAGAGTGTCCACAGCTTGTCGGAAGACACACTGATGGGCGTACGTTTCTAAGGGATCCGATAAATGATGCAGCATTAAATAAGATTCTGAGAGACATCATATGTCAAGTAAACACTTACTCGGAAATAACTCTGAGATCTGAATTAGGCTTTTTCTTTGAGGGACAGAAAGAGGAATTGTTGGATTAGAAGGACCCTTGTTTCATGCTGAAAGAAAATCATCATGTCATCCAGTGAAAGGCCAATTCGAGGAGTTCACTGGGACTTTGTGTTCATTGTCCAGTAAGCAGTCGGTTGACCAAGGAAGGCTGTCGAGTGAAAACAGCAGTTTCAGAAACAAGTGCATAATGGTGTCACATTTAAGTTTATTTTTCCTTCCTTAGGCAATAAAATGGGCAGTATTAGCAGGAACATTATCATGCAAGATCCAGAGAGACGTCCATGTTGTGTAAAAAATTGATGCTGTACACTGACATATCTCTGTGTTATTTATGTTTTCATTCTGTTCATAATAATCTTGCTTTCTCTCACTCTGTGAACTTCCAATTACTTAGATCTGAATGGAGCAAAAAACCCATGAGAATCTTCCGAAACAGAAGGATGGTATAAACGTGTCAACTACTAGGCAAACCAGACCCTATGCAGTTATCCCTGTTCCAAATAATAAAGAAGAATCACCTGTCTGAGGTAAATGTTACTGACAGTCAGTCACATACTGAAGGCGTCTTGGAGGTTATTTTTTGGATGCCAGAGACAGGCTTTACAAGGGAGCCAAAATATATGGATGAAGATGAACCTACTCAGTTAATGCATGCAACTACACCTACTCCACTGTCGGGAGTTATGCTGATATGTTGTATGAGATAATCATGGCAGATCATGAGAGACGAATCAGACATAACACAGATACCAGGGTGGATGACTTTGAGCTAAATGATTACCTGGATAGTACAGCACATTTGGGAAACAACATATAGTAGCAACATATGAGGGACGTGGGAAGAAGAACCTCAAAGGAGGAATGCTTTGTATGTGCACTCCTGCCTTATAGTATGGGTAAGTCCAAGATCTTCATAGCTATTGAAATAGACGTCCAGACAGCACATTGTCGTTCACACAGCACTTTGCAGAACCAGAGACCAGTTCATGGGTCAAGATGCCTATCTCATCTGGGCAACTGAGGACAGATCCAGATGAAAATGACTATGTCCAGGATACAAAGACAACAAACAGAGCTCACAGGAAGAATCGTGATCAGATATGAGAAACCTGGAGTGAAAGGAGCTGGAATCAGAGGGAAGTAAACAAAAGACTGGAGAGTCCAGGAAAATTTGCAGAAGACATCCGTAGATGGAAGAACAGAGGCCATATGCAGATCTGGGGATCAGTGCTATCACCAGATAGATGGGAAGAAGGAGTGGTGACCTGCAGAGCCTGGGTGGTCATGGGTTGTTATAAACCTGCCATTGACATTGTGCAGAATGGATGCAAGCCACTATGGCCAAGACTTGTTAAGCTATTGACTTGGGTTGAAGACAGAGGAGGACCCTTGCAGATAGTGCCTTTGGAAAGTGCAAAGCTGTGCTTCAGAAATAATGGCACAAGAAAAGTTGGAGAAAATCAGAACTATGGCAGAATCTTTGATGTACCAGGAATGATGGATTGAACAGCAGGATCACTATTGGGCTTGTGGATCCAGAGCATATATGAGGTTACTCAAGGATTGGGGACGATGAGGCTCACTTGTGAATGTTCACGTTCCAGCACTGCTGATTCCAAAAAGTGACTTAAACCTTGATAGTTTCCCGAAAGCAGATGCTCACTTGAGGGAGATGAAATCTGTGGAGCTGATAAGAAGAATGCAGATAGAGAACTACTTATCTGCAAAGTCAATTAAAGCTTTCAATGTTATTCCTTATGAGCACAGACTATTTAGCCAGACAGCGTCAGTGTTTTCATTGATCTTCATGCCGAGTGTCCAGGTTGGAGCAAATATCAAATGGCTGCAGATTACCAGATGGGAATTGCTACAATCAACACCACCAGAAAAGGATTCAATGCTATCAGAGAAGAACTAAGAACCATAAGACTGATGACGTTTCAGAATAGATATGCTTTGGACATGATTACAGCTATGGATGAAGGTGTTTGTGCAAACATCAGAGAATCAGATTGCACATTCATACCTTCTCATGATGAAGAGAATGGAACCTTGACAGAGGTCATAGGTATGCTGATGAAACTCCATGGCCAGATGATCGATGAAGTAAAAGATATTATTGATGACAGTTGGTTTGGATCGCTCTTCTCTTGGGTTCTACAATGGATGGCAGACATTTTTAAGTTTCTCGGAGCCATGATATTAATGATATTGCTTGCATTCAGTGTGATCAAAATAATCTCCAAATTCAAGAAAACAGCTTGAAAGCAATAGGGATGAAAATCATGATCGATGTTGAACCAGGATGGAAAGCCAAAGACTTGACAGATGAAGAAATCAGAGACTTTGTGAAGGCCAGTATCCATGTACCTGAGTGGACAAAGTTTCTGTATCCAAAGAATCATAAGAAATATGTGGGAAGATGGATCTATTGCAGTCCTAACGGACAGTGCATGCTCATGACGTGGAACAAGAATGAGCACATGAGAACAGCAGGATGCCTGAAGGGAGTCATAAAGATATGGATCCCAAAGAAGCTTTTCTTAAGATCAAGATGTCTGGATGTAAAGGATGATGAGAGAGTGGTCGATAAATTGCCCAGAGGGGGGAGTGTAGAGGAGGAGCCAAATACCCCAACCTCACCCATATTGCCTATATGTTGGGAGCCCGGATGTGAGATGCGTGCTGTACCAGTGAAAATACCAATACATAAGAGAATGCTGGAAGCAAGGTTCCCATTGAAAAAAACGTACCTGCACACAAGAAAATATGATGGCCTTTTGAATGAAATCCCGCAAGAAGCAGAGCAAATGAATGGTCAAGACGAATGGTGACATTAGACAGACTTTAGCTGACATACCTAGAAGAGATGCAGAGACTAAAGAATGCAGATATTCCATAAGGCATCAAGAAAGTATCAAGGATAAGTGACATCTCGGGATCAAAGTGAAGAAGCATACGCCATCAAATAGATGAAGAAATCAAGTTAGTTTACACATGTACAGATGCAAAAGAAACACAAGTAGATGAAGTTTTCTTAAGGCAAGCTTGATAGTGAATCGGTTGTGCAATGCTCCAATATATACATATATGCATTGAGGATGAAAGAAATCATGTTTCCACTTCGTGTTATAGCAGAATTGGACTAAACATGGAAGGCCTCATCTTCAGTGTGGCTCAGTTAGAAAACACATGAATTAAAAGTGAATCTCAAAAAAGACGAGGCTGGATGAACCATGAAACCAAGCCAAGAAGCAAAGGTCTTATCAGGATGAAGTTAACTAGCATTGGATAAAAAATCGTGTGAAAGAACAGCTCCTGTTCAGAAGGCATGAACAAGACACAAAAGACGTCAGAGGTCTATTAAAAAATAGTATTTTAAAGACAGTGAAAGCTCAAAATCATGGTCTACAGTCATGAGAAAGGATGAAGTTGGACAAGCATGATGGTCACACCTACACTTGAGGGCAGAGAGTGTTTTCACTCCCCTGATTCTCCACAGTACAAAACAACCTCAGGGCCTAGCTTCAAAGCCTAATTGACTACACGGACTGTTGAGATGATGATAGATTGATATGATAATTAGTGGGACGCTGGGGTAGGATGAGCTCCCCAGCACCTAGAAGTCCAATCTGCGTGCTGCTAGAAGTAGGTGGAAAAGTACTGATGAAGTTCAGAGTTCCAACCAATTTCAGGGGGCTGCTTAATTATGGGCCCTATAGTTTGTGTAACCAATGGGACGTCATGTATTTAGTGAAGTTCATACTTGCAATTTTTAGGGAAGGGTTTAGTTGCCCCACCTGAAGATAAGAAACCTATCACTTCCACTTACTATCCCATACTTGCATGGATCGCATATGTAGATGTTCATTCAGAGCCTATCATAGTTAGGAATTGGTTCTGTAGTTTGCCAGGTAGGATGACATTAGTAGTGACGCAGGTCAACGTCAATGATGACAAGTTTTGGATATAAAAGTACAGTTTTTTATGAATTTTGTTGAGTAAGAGGATGAGCAGATTTGTTGATTTTTGTTATGCTCCCTGTTTTAGATAATTGCAAATAAAACAGTTATCCTTTTTACCAACTAATTGAGTCATTTTTTATTATTGATGTTGAGTAACTTCTGCATACCGATCCATCTCCAGGGTAATAGATACTCATCTTAAAGGGCTGAGATTATTCAGTTCACAATGTAAACCAAGGGCAATTCAAAACTGTTTACTTTAAAAGATTACAGTCCTAAAATATATTTTCTAGCCAAAAAGCAGGTCAAAACATAATGTGTCAACAGATATAATAATTTGATGTTTGAGAATGCTATGGACTGACAATCTGATCAAGCATATCCCAACCTTGGAGGGCCCTGTAATTCCCCTTCCCATTCTCAGGACCCGGTACATCCCCATTCCCATTTGAGCCCCCATAGGGCTCAATGGGAATGGGGAGGAAACTAACAACGGGCCTGTTAATTACGGGCCCGTTGTTAGCTTCCTGGTCTGCTAGCGGGTCCTGCTGAGGACGTCTGGTTTGACCAGGCGTTCCAGTGCGGGACCCGCTACAGACCTTGTATTGGGGCGGCCCATAATGAACAGTGCCGGTCCCTTACCAGCACCATTCATTACAGATCTGCATTCTTCATAATGAGGCCGAATGTCTTCTAAGTGCTGATTGGGCTGTACTGCTCCCAATATGCTTGCTGTCCTCTGTTATGGAAAACAGTGGATTCTTGGAGCTTTTGGTAAAAACCAACCATAGCTTGGAAGTTCTGAGGAACCAATTCTTCTCTCGCAGGACTGTATCGGAAATTTTACAATGGATTATGGCTTCATCATCAGGGTACAAAAGCACTCCATGGTCCAAAAATGCACTTCTCAATGGACATGTAGACCATTGGTAAGAGCATTGACTTGATAGCTTTCACAGAATACTGGCTTGCCTTTCATTCCTGTACCAGCCAATATGGGTCCTAATTGATAGTAAGTATAATCAGTTCAGCATGAATCAACATTGGGCAGGCAAGCATTTCAAGGACGAAGCTCCCAGGTAATTGACTTCTGGGAGAAGGTTGAAGGGGTGTACCCACAGTGGTTAAGGCCCTGCGATTTGCATTTGGATTTGCGTTTACAGCATATAATGTGTCACATGTCCTTGCTGCCTTATGAATTGGCAGGATAATACATGGCCCACTTGTGTGCATCTCCTTTACATTGTGATCACAGGTTTTATCAGCAATTATCAATGAACAAAATGGTCACTGTGGATCAGGAGGTCAGCTCAAATTACAAACAGGCTTACCATGTATAACACTGAGTGTGTAATTTGCAGATGTGCCACAAGTTGCCAGTGCACAACTTGACGATTTTGGTGGTTGCCCTTTGACCTTCTACTTTGCAAACGTTTGCCCCAGCCACATAGGCAGTGCAATGCCATCACTGATTACTGCATTACTGAAAGCAGTGCTCCTTTTGGGACTTTTCTGACTAAGTGGAAGCTGCTGTTTAATGTCTGCTCTGTGCTTCAGTCTTTCTTTGGGGTTAGCCATAACAATGCATTCTTCAGGAAGGCTCATCATTTGGTGAACATGATTGAGCTGAACCTGCCTAGAGGCATAGGCCCATGCCTTGGCAATTGAGGCGTATGCTGCACAGCAGTTGCGATACCTTCTTTCAACCTTTCACGATGATCTGTGGATAGTTTTATTGAAAGATAACTTTGAGCACATGCTAGACCATCGATGGACACACATGCTAAGGTAAAAGTGAAGTTACATGAAGTGTTATTATATTCGAAATAAGCATAAAGATTTTCTTCAGATATGTAGAAATTCTGTGAAAAACACCTTAGTTAAGACATGCCTGGGCCTCATTACGAATCCAGCACTAACCCGCTCATGCTACCAGTGCGTTGCCACCAGACTTGTAACACTTTTCTGGCACCTGACTTCCCTGGTGCTCCATGGGAGTGAGGACACAGAAGCACCGGCACAGTTGCTAACAGTGCCGGTGCTCCAATGACAAGTCTGCCTACCGGGACTGTTGCGCCTGGCAGGTCAGTATGTGGCTCATATCCCCCTCACTATTAAATAGCCTTGTCCCACTAGCCTTTGTCCAGGGATATCGTCCACATTGTGTGTCAATTAGGATAAAAGACCAAGGGCCAAAGGCAATGGCCTTTGGGAGTGGCCCATCTCCGCTAACTAGTAAATAGCCATGTGCCACTGATTTTAGCCTCCAAAGGTGGTCATTGTCCATATCGCACCAATTATGCTAAAGAATCACTGACCCTCCTCTTGTCCCTTGTGTCATTCCTGCTGCATTTTCCCCTGAGAAATGACACATAGAAACATACCTATGATGGCAGCATTGCCATTGGAATCATTCCCATGGAAATAAATCATGCAACATGAATTGTTCTTGCAGGAATGCAGAATTTCTGATTACGCCTTAATGTAGAAAAACTCGAAAATTAAAAAGATTTCCTCTACCCCAGTTACGCTCTACATGTCAACGCCTCTTCCTTCACCTGCCTGTGTGAGTCCCCCCTGTACCGCCCCAATTATAATCTTTCTGTCTTGTAGCCAAATTGTTGCAGAGTGGACATTGGTCACAACCAAAGGCCACAGAAAGGGGGTCATAGATAAAATATAGCATCACAAAACCTTTGAAATTCAGTAATAAATATGTAGTTAGGACAGAGTTAAGACCAATTTATGTCAACAGAAACCATGCATTTCATCATGTCTGGGAAGCAACAAGGTTCTTAACTCAGAGTGCACCCTGTTGCATGCTCCATGTACACATATATGAGATCACAGGTAGAATCATGAATGAGATCAAAAGTCACATCAGCGGTGTGTATCAATGTCTATACACACTTAATTTTTCAAAGTTACATGAATATTAGGTATATGTTGCATAAATCACAACATTGCATGCATTTGAAGGAATCGTATTCACGCTGTGATAATAGAGGAACATACAGATCATATAAATTAGATCAAGACTGATGTGAAAAATCATACTTATAGAGAACGTCTATTGCGGGGACTAAATATCATGCTAGATATAGGATGAAGGCTGTTATTCTTTTGCAGGTATATATTAACTTTGGAAAAATGTATTGTGAATGCAAGTTGATTTGTACAATAAATGAAATAAAGGTTAGCATGTTTTGCAGAACTGGTGTCTGTAAATGATGTGGATTCTGCAATCACATACTTTGGACCGGTTTTACTATATATTTGGAGACAACTTTAGCTCAGGTAAGCCTGTTTAAAGCATACTTCCCTGGGGTCCTCCATTGGTATATTAATGACACCATATGTGACACATTCTTAAGGCCACCAATGATATCACTGGTACAGTGTATATATCCAGAAAGCAAGAGAGATGTAACATTTAAAAAGTGGTTTGCTGCATTTAACATTTAGTGTATGGAGACAAGTTCAAAGTCTTTGTGGATAGTTTTTCTTTTTGAACAACACTTTTATGGGTTGTGCTTCTGGTAGAAACAGTATAAGTCTCACAATAATGATTATTCCATGTGTTGTATTTATTCATTGCATCCATTTTCATGCAATTTTTATTCACAGATTCACATGTTCATATTTTTTCTCTGTACACTTTTATTTCTCTGAACACGTGTTTCCCCACGGTGTGTGCCCGTGGTTCTTCAGGAGAGATACTAAACCTAAACTCTTTTATAGTTACAGATAATACTCTCTCTGATTTCTTATTGTTCTTTCTCCATTTTTTTATCTCTCATTTTTGCTTTCTTGGAGATATTTTTCAAATTCTTATTTCCTTTAGCTTTCTGTGTTCTTCCTCGGTTTGATTGCCATATATATGCCAGGACCCTTTATCTGTAACTATAAAAGAGTTTAGGTTTAGTATCTCTCCTGAAGAACCACGGGCACACACCGTGGGGGAAACACGTGTTGAGAGAAATAAAAGTGTTCAGAGAGAAAAAATATGAACATGTGAATCTGTGAATAAAAATTGCATGAAAATTAATGCAAAGAATAAATACAACACATGGAATAATCATTATTGTGTGATTTGTACTGTTTCTACCAGAAGCGCAACTCACAAACGTTTCAAAAAGAAAAATGTATGTAAATATTGCTGCATTCGCAATATAAGCACTTAGGGTGCAGCATCTAGGTAAACCTACAAGCTAATCTGGGGACATTTCCGAAACAGAACAACAAAGCCGACAAGGACTGCAATTTGTGAAACAAACAGTCTTTGTGGATAATGTCATTGAACCTCTATTATATTCTTACACACCAGAGCCAGACTTTTCTGAATGAGTATTTCCAAGAAGGCTAATGATATGATATGATAGGTTATTTATAACGCCCTTAATACCCAGAGGTTTTTAAGCGGACCTGGGGATCGAACCTGTGTAGCTCCATGTCGTTTTGCTTCCACTGCAAGCACGTAACCGCTGAGCTATCCTCCCGAGACAGGAGTTACTCTCCTTCCTTTATTGCTCTATTCCTAAATCAAAACACTGTGTGAAGAAGACATACTGAATAGTACGTTTACTATTTACAGAACATAGAACTATGACTTTGCAGCAATACAAAAAAGATAACTTATGTAAATGAGTAGGGGCAGTCTCCAAAATCACTTTATTTTTCATACCACAACAAACTAGCTGTCAGTATAGCCAAGCAAGCTGTAGGCCATTTCAAAAGGTAAAGGTTATTGCAGGTGGACTGTAAAGGGCAACCTCAGGAAATACAATTATGTGTTTTGAGTACACAAAGTTATCAGGACAAGAGTAGTCAATGTGGTGCACTGCCCATAGTTGTAATCTTTGTAGTGCAGGTTCATGCAACCTGCAGTTTGCCTGATGTTTTGGACTATGATTCTACTGAACCCTCACCATTTACTATGCTGGCTAGGGATGATGGTAGTCGTAGTCCAAAACATCAGGAGAGCCAACAGGTGCAGACCTCTGGTCTAGCATATATGACACTTTAGATTATCTTGAGCATTAACTACTGCCTAAAACTGTTCGACCATGATTTACATTGCTGGGAATATATTACTGACATTCAAATACATATGCATGTAAAAAATGACATGATTTAATCCATCTGTGTTAATATGCACCATGTGTTTTAAAATGGAGGATAACAATTTTTCACTGTGATTGGTGGTTACCAGTTATGTCACGGAGGAGGCCATATGTTATGTCATCAGGGGTGCCACCTGTGATCTCATTAGTGTACTATAAGTTGAGCTGGTATGAGAAAGGGGATGAGAGACTGCCATGAGGACGAGTAAGAGGCACTGCAATGCAGAAGAGGCACTGCAATGCAGAAGAGGAGGGGCTAGGATGTGAAAGAGGTACTGTCATGAGGAAGAGCTAGAGGGTCTGTGATGCGGTACTGGGAGAAGGAAAAGGGATGGGGATCTGAATATTATCAATTACATCCACAATACATGTAATTATGCAATGTGAAGTGAATAAATATTATCCAGACATAAGGTTTAAAGATCCCAAAACCAAAGAAAACGTATCTTAAACTTCTGTGGGTCCCATTCATGTCATCATGATCGTTTTTTTTCTACATAAGTATAGGACCAGTATCAGCATAAATCTACCTCACACTTCTCTTCTTTCACCTGCCTTATATCTTAACTTCATCTCAACAAACTTTATATTGTGGTTTACTATGTGAACTTTCTAATAGGATTACATATAAAGATCAAGATTTTAATAGCATGCATCTTGATTTTCCGATGGCCATTTCCAGAATCGAAAAACAAATCTGCACTATCCCCAGTTAACAAACATTAACAAATGCCATTCACTTACCCTGACAACATGATCCCCTGATCAAACCTGCCTATTACCTTTCCATGTTAAGGCCATTTTTAAACAGTACACAATCTTTCACTTTGGTGTTTGTGATTTTCAATATGGTCGCGTTTATAAATGGAATGCATTGACTCCAGAAATGTATCACAGGAAATAGATATGTGTTTGGTGCCACAGTAAACAGGCTCTTTGCACAGTTTACTAAAATTAGTCAAAAATACATCCAGCAGTGTGGGCTGTGTAGTTCAGCAAAATATGCAGTTTCCCTGTCGAAAAAAACAATGCAAAATGTACTTAGCCCCTATCTCTGAATTTGAAATTGCCATGTCCTAAATTAAATATTATATGTGTTTTCGTTTTTCAAATGATCATTTGTATATGGATTATATATATGTAGGAAATTAGATCTTCAGGTGGTACACACGCCTCTTGGATTCAAATCACAATTGTATGTAAAGAGTGTTTTTCCTGCCTAACTGGGGTCCAATAGCTGTACAAATCTAGCTTACACCTCTCTTACATCAACACATACATTGCGGTTTACTGTAAGAACATCATACAAAAAATGTTCCCTCTCCTTACTATGTCAGCTTCAAAAGTGGCTTGATCCATACGTCATTGTCATGCCCCTTACGTCCTTCCTTGATCAAATGTAAATACATGTATATATCTACTGTCGCGCCTTTAAACACTTGTGTATAGGCGCGTTTTAACTGCCATATCATATCATATCATACTGCAAAACATGCTTTAAAAGAAAACATGCTTCACCACCCCTCGCACTTCTGTGCCACACTTTATTTTACCTATAAACTATAAAATAAAGACACTTTTCCCCACAACCTACACCCTCAAAGTACCACATCTCTCTAATTCAAACTTCAACCATCACAAATATCGATCCTTCCCTCATTTTATAATAAAAAACAAAATGAGATCTCATTCTCCAGGAAAATATTTGAAAACGAAAAAGAATTTCACTATCCCCAGACACTTACTGGGTAATTCATAGAATCCAGCGCACAAGTGGCACACGCGGCTGGAGCACAGTGTGCGCGTACGACAGCCTGCGCCATCCTCGTGAGCTAAAATCCATTTCCGCGCACAGCGTATTCATGGATTTTAACATCCAAAACCAGCCCTGGCGCAGAGTGGCGCAGTGACCCTGCAGCAGCGCCAGTTACGTCCCCAACCCCTCCCCGTGCTCCATGCACAGCGCACAAATACCGTACATGGCGCACAGGCCCCCAACCACGAAAACGCCTGTAAAACTCCCTGTGCACCCCTCTGAATACATGTACACACAGGCACGGGGAGTTTCACACGCGATTGGCCCTGTGCGAGCGGGGTACGTGTATTACTGCGGTTCAGGGGAAGTGTCACACGCGATTGGCCCTGTGCGAGTGGGTTATGGGTATTACTGGGGTTCGCGGGAAGTGTCACACGCGATTGGCCCTGTGCGAGAGGGGTACGTGTATAACTGGGGTTCGCGGGACGTTTCACACGCGATTGGCCCTGTGCGAGCGGGGTACGTGTATCACTGGGGTTTGCGGGAAGTTTCACACGCGATTGGCCCTGTGCGAGCAGGTTACGTGTATTACTGTGGTTCGCGGGAAGTGTCACACGCGATTGGCCCTGTGCGAGCGGGGTACGTGTATTACTGGGGTTCGCAGGGAGTTTCACACGCGATTAACCCTGTGCGAGCGGGGTATGTGTATTTCTGGGGTGACCGTGAAGTTTCACACGCAATTTTGTAGTCAGAGCGGGTTACATGTATTTCGGGGGTGCGCCTAAAGTTTCACACACGATTTGTCTGTCCGAGCGGGGTACGTGTATTTCGAGGGTGCGCGTGAAGTTTCATACGCGATTTCGTTGTCAGAGCGGGGTACGTGTATTTCGGGTGTGCACGTGAAGTTTCACACGTGATTTTGCTGTCAGAGCGGGGTACGTGTATCCAGTGGGGTGCGCGTGGAGTTCCACACGTGAATTGGCATTGTGGGTCCTCCCAGGTGTCCCCTCACCCCCCTCCACGGCCCCTGCAGGCAGCCCACACCACAGGGGACTACCCTGCACCCCTGGTCATGTCCCGCAGGCAGCTCATCCACCATGGGCATGACCCCCAGCCAAGCCACATGTCACGTTGCAATATGATCACCAACTCATGTCCCCCAGCACCCCCAGCCCCCAGCAGTGAGGGGCACCTGCCAGCAGGCCCCCACTCATGTCCCCCAGCACCACCACCCCCCAGCAGTGAGGGTCACCTGCCAGCAGGCCCCCATTCATGTCCCACTCATGTCCCCCTGCACCCCTACCCCCCAGCAGTGAGGGGCACCTGCCAGAAGGCCCCCACTCATGTCCCACTGATGTCCTCCTGCATCCCCACCCCCCAGCAGTGAGGCGCACCTGCCAGCAGGCCCCCACTCATGTTCCCCAGCACCCTCACCCCCTAGCAGTGAGGGGCACCTGCCAGCAGGCCCCCACTCATGTCCCACTCATGTCCCCCTGCACGCCCACCCCCCAGCAGTGAGGGACACCTGCCAGCAGGCCCCCACTCATGTCCCACTCATGTCCCCCTGCACCTCCACCCACCAGCAATGAGGGGCACTTGCCAACAGGCCCCCACTCATGTCCCACTCATGTCCCCCTGCACCCCCACCCCCCAGCAGTGAGGGGCACCTGCCAGCAGGCCCCCACTCATGTCCCACTCATGTCCCCCAGCAGTGAGGGGCACCTGCCAGCAGGCCCCCACTCATGTCCCCCTGCACCCTCACCCCCCAGCAGTGAGGGGAACCTGCCAGCAGGCCCCAACTCATGTCCCCCAGTACCCCCACCCCCCAGCAGTGAGGGGCACCTGCCAGCAGGCCCCCACTCATGCCCCCCAACATGTCAACATGACCCACAATCATGGCTCTCATGGCTACCAAAATCCCACGGCACGCCACCCCTGCCCAAATAACCAACCAAGCATAACATACACCCCACATTGAAATGCCCATTACATGAAACAACCCAAATAGCATGTATGTACATCAACACATGTCCATCACACACACACAGTGGGTGCCAGTGAATGTGAAAACCCACATTGTGACATGCATGAAACCAATGAGAGAATACCACACATTGAAGCATGGGAACAAATGAATTGAACAAAAAATGTGGTGAAAGAAATTCAAATACCAAACAATGGACATAAGGAAAACAATGCAGAATGTCACATAATGATAAAAAAAGGAAATCAGAATCCAACATATATGAAATCAAAAATGTCTCCAAACTCTCCTTCCAACAAATCAAATCCAAACAGAAATGAAAAAGTAAAATCCATTGCTCCATGGAAAAATCAAAAAAGAAAATGCCGACAAATCCACACTCCAACTATTTACAAGGAGGAAATCCTGGGCCCATGAGCCCAATTGTCCAAATGAAACCTACAAAATACACTAACTAATGAAGAACTATATAGAAAAATGTGGGGTATTGTCCAAGTGCCCCAAAAAAAAATGAAAACCAAAATGAAACCTAACACTAACTAACTAACTAACTATTTACAATGGCAGCGGGCTAGTCCGACGGCTCACTTTTGGATGTCCCGGGCCAGGGCATCATCGAACTCCCGCTCAATGTCCTGGAGGCGGTCCTCTTCCATGGCCCTGAGGGTTCGCAGGGACGATGACATGTTGGCCTCCAACTCCCTGCGAATTGCCTCAAGGCACTCGGCCCGCCTCTGTGCCCTCCGCATGGAGTTCTCCGCCTTGACCATTGTGAGCCATGCCTCTTCCGCCCGCTGCCGCTCCGCATCTATGGCGTGGCCCAACCGCTGCCACACGGAAGACACTTGAAATCCTGGGTCCTCCTGCCCTCTGGCCGATGCCTGCCCCTCGATGTTGAAGGCCCCGAACCATCATTGCTCCCACCATGTTGCTGCTGCTGCTGTGCCTGTGCCTGCGCCGGCTGGGGTGCAGTTGTCGTGGTGGCCACCCCTGCTGAACGTCTGACTCCCGACTGTGGCAGGGATGTGTCCTCCACCAGCCGGGCCGCTGGGTCAGAGGCAGCTCCACAGGGTACCCAGGTGATACATGGGTGGGAAGATGGCATGGAGAATGACTGGCGCATAGGGGGTTCAGGTGAGGAGGGGGTCGCAAGAAGGTCCAGCACACGGAGGAATCCAGCACTGGTGACCAGTCCCAGTAGGTCAACGCGGTGAAAGAGGCATACGAGATGACATGCAGTGTCTTCACGAAAACACTGCAGGTCATCTCGCATACCCTGGTGACGCAACGCTATCCCAGCCAGGACAGGCTCAACATGGTCCCGGATATCCACGTCCACAGGGAGAGTAAGGCCAGTTGTTGTGCGCTCATACCCTCCCTGAAAACGGGTCTGGATGTAGGCATCTCTGCTGGTGCCGGATGATGCAGTCACAGGATAAGGGACAGGATTACACACAGGCACCTCCGTGACAGCCTGTGCTGCCTCAAGTCCCTGCCCCTGCACTGCACCACTGGCAACAGTGGAATCCCCACCTCCAGACCCTGCGGGTGTCCCTTCCACGGCCTCCTCCTCCTCCAAACCCCCCACCAACCTGGATGACTCCATGCCATATTCCTCCGTCGGACCCTGTGGGGTCTCAGCTGCCCCTTCTTCTGCCGAGGAGTACATCTCCAACCTCCACCTCTTGGACCTACCCTCGGCAGCTACGGCCTGGGACGCGGCACCAGACTCCTCACTCCCCAAAGAGATGACAATCTGGGAGGGGTGACCCGGGCCTTGCGTCTCCGGCTGGAGGTGCGATCCCTGCCGCTTTGCTCCACAGTACCCTCTCCGCCCTCTTCATCAGTTGACGCTGCAGACACGGAGAGATAGAAAACAGGCATCAGGGCACTGTACAATGGACTGATACACACTTGACAGTTTTACATGAGTGGCAGTGTAAAACTTCAGACATGGCATCACGCTCCCTAACACACATGTCATTTCTACTCACACACATGAGCAATTCCACAGCAATATTGCACCAGGCAGTACCATCCATACACATACAACAGCATCAGCATCCGAAGGTGAGCCTGACGTCACATGAAACACGGGGAGTACACAACACATGCACACACACTAACACACTTACATGCATGTGTGCATGTCCACCAACTGTCAGAGTGATGAGATCGCCATCCATGTCACATCTGGCATTCAGCCTTCTACATGTCAGTGCCACATGCATCCATGTTGCATCACAGTTGCACACTTGTCAAATACACACACATGCACATGTACACATGCAGATACATGCAGCTGGAACCAACATCCATGTGTGACTCCACAACCATGCCAACGTAAATACACAGTAATTCAAACATGTGTGCTCCCACATCTGCATTTGGCCTGCATGCTTATCCACACATACACCATCCATGTGTCTCACACATGAGAGGACTTGTATGTGTCAGCCTCACGCCCCTGTACATACACATCCATACATGGCCCTACAGAAACACATGTGCAACCTGCACACTACTGGCACACCACGACACACACAACGTCCAACCAGTATGCATGTACACTTACCGCTCGACTCCAGACGGGTCTGCCTCTCAAGTACCTGGACGTGGAGCGCTGGGCTTATGCATTCCAGGACCCTCATTTGGTGGTGGACAGGTGGCCCCGGCACCCCTTGGCATCCGGTGCCTTCAAGAGGAGCCGGGCCTTGTCAAGGGTCCTGGACCTGAAGTCCTCCCAGCGCTTCTTGACATGTTTGATGTCGCAGACTGCCACCCCCTCCTCGTTGATGGCAGTCACAATCTCCATCCAGATCCTGGCCAGTCCTTCATAGTCAGCGGGTGAACTTCCAAAGAGGGCATCATACTGCCCCAGGACTTGCTCCACCAGGACACCAACTTCCCTGGCACTGAAGCTGGTGGCCCTCTGCCTCTCTGGCTGGGGGTTGCCAGTGCTGCCAGATGGTGTTGTGCCTGACATGGCAAACCCAGAGGCAGGGTGTGGATGGGCAACTGGGTCCTGGGGCTGGGCTGTGGAGCGATGGTATCCTTCAGTTCCAGCAGGGGTGGTCACAGCAACTTCACCCCTGGCTGGCATGCAGGCAGCAAAGAGCAGGGCACGTGGGCAGCAGGCCGACAGGCAGCATCTGATGGCAGGTGGGATTGTGCTCGGGGCTCTTGAGGGCAGTAATTCGGCCTTCTGGGCGGGAGCATGGTCTTCCATGTGTTGTCGCGTGGCCAGCTTGATACGGAGTGATTTGGCACATGAAAAAATTGCACGTCAGCGTGTAATTCGAGGAAAGGGCCTTAGCGCGTAAGCGCGTCTGTGACGTTACACGCGTGGGTGTTTCCCTCGTGATGGGTGTATAGTGAATCAGCACGTGAATACACCGCATGTACGCGAATTCAATGGACCAAAGGCCCTTTAGCGTGTAAGTGCGTCTGTGACGTGACGTGCAAGGGTGTTTCCCTCAACACGGGTACATGTTCATCGTACACGTGCAAAAACTCACGTCCGAGTGTCAGCTCGTCTACTTGGAGGAAAGGGCCTTAGCGCGTACACGCGTAAGTGACATTGTACATGTGGGCCGGTTTAAAAGGTACGTGTAGGACGCCATTTACTTGTATGTGCTTTTCGTGGAGAGCGAGTGGGTGAATTTTGTACTTCTTGTCAGTTCACATGCGATTACTTCACAGCGTTTCAAGTTCGTACTCCCTGTTACCTCTGACAGAGTTCAATTTTTTGGTTGGCCCTGGTTCCTCAAACTGCGTTCACTTCTTCTTTTGTCCTGTTTCCTCAGACAGCGTACAATTCTTCTTTTGGTGGGGGTTTTCACGTTCTTTTTCCAGGCATACAGTGTGTCATGCACATATTTACCAACTGTGCTTGCCCCGTGTGTCGCGGACCCCTTCAGAGGTCATTGTAGGCTGCGTGTATTACATGTACGCTTATTTTTGTGTTTCTGGGTGCCACAGCGTACTGCGGGTTCATTCTTCCACGCACGTGGTCTACGAGGGGTTGCGTGCACGTTAATTTTTGTTTTCGGGGTGCCTGTGCGTTGCGTGACCTGTCATCTTCCCCCAGGGGTCACAAACAGCCTTGCTAGAGCACTAGGGTATGAATTCCATCTAGTATCCTTCCCCTTTCACCCCCAATTGCCCAGGACAATAGTTTACTGCTACTCCCATACGCACAACAACATCAGTGCCATGGTTGGGAGGCGACCAAGCGGTAAGCGAGGCAAAGGTGGGCGACCTTCAAAAGGTGGGTGTGGTGGGCACGGTAGGGAACGTGGCGAGAATTTGCAGGGTGCCCCTAGACCCCCATGTGCGGAGGACCAATCAGGGACACCCATTCCCCACCCCCCCATGGTTGTGGGAAACGTAGCTGACACCATCCCAGCTCAGCCCTTGTTGGACCGGCTCATTGTGGCACCTGAACCAGCACAGGAAGACTCCCAGGCTGACTTCCAGGTCAGCAGGTCTAAGCCACGTGTGGCGGTGCAAGTTGTTGTCACCAGGCCACGTGGATCTGGGACAGCAATGTCATCTGCTGCCCCAAGTAGGCAAGATGGGGATGCTGCAGGGGCAGCTGCAGCTCTATCCACCCCAGCTCTGAGTCTCCCAGCCGGGACAGTGTCGGTCTAGGTCCATCAGACCGACGTTGCCCCTGCCAACATCACCCTGCAGCCAATGCCTGCACCAAGACCTATGGTCATTGTGCCTTCGCACACTCCTAGTACACAGTCCACCGGTGCTTCTGCCCCTACTGACCAGAACAGCGTAAGCCACACAGGATCCGCACCACCTTTGAAAAAGAAGAAGAAGGGTGCTCTGGCACTACAGGCTGAGACCCCAGACACGGCTACACACTCCGGCACGTCAAGAAAGCCTAGCTTTAATGACGCCGAACTTGCTGCACTTGTGGCCTATGTGTCGGAACATAGCCGCAAAATGGTGGTGACTGCAGGGTGCAAGACCACACCTGGTCAACGTAGCGCACACTGGCAGACCATCGCGGACCACATTAGTGCCCTTGGATTTGTGAGGCGCACAGCTGATGATTGCTACAAGTGGTGGAATGACCTGAAACGCAGAGCAAAGAACAAGCTGGCCTCAAATCATGCCTCTACTCTGGTGACTGGCGGTGGGTCTCCACCAGAGGACAACCAACTCACTGAACATGAGTCTGTTGCTGGAACCTTCATCACAGAGGAACAGATCCAAGGCATGGGAGACCTACCTGATTACGACGCATTGTCCGGTGAGTGCCCATGCATGTGTGTGTAATCCATGTGTATGTTGTTTGGGTGACGGGTTCTGATTGAGTGCCAGGTGCGGGTGTGTACTCCAGAGTGGTATGGGTCACCCATGTGCTTCCTCCAAGACATTCACGTGCCTTGGATTTGGGTATGACAATATCCCCTCTGCCCACAGTAGCCAATTAGCGCCACATTACTGCAGTTGCCCTTGACCTGTCATCTTGCAACAACATTGTTCAGATTTTTTCAGTGTTCATTCTGGCTGATAGTTTCAATTCTCCCATTTTTGCTACGCATTTTTCAGCCCTAATGCCACATATGTGACATGCTTCTGTCATTGATTACACCCCACATTGGCCCACATGTGTTGCCTTGTTATGTGAATGATTAGACCATTCAGGCTGATTGAGTATTGGCCTGCTCACATTAATTTTTGGGGCCTGTTTGAATGTGGAAAATGATAGTTGTTTGCTGTCATGTTAAAGTGACCAACCATTGATGTGGACATCTGCCTACAATCACTGTATTATTGTACACTGGATGTGTTGCAGTGTGTGGCACATGCATCTTTTGCCACACTATTTAGCATTGTTCATCTGATCATGTCCATCTTACATGGATGGGTGACAGTACTCATTCACTGACATATCACTGTAGTTGTCTAATGTACCATGGCTATGCTACATGCCATCTGTGTGCTGGCATGTGTCATGCATGTGTATTGGACATGCCACTCACAGGCTAATGTGTGATGTCAGTTCTACCCACCATGCAGCAAGTGTGTTGCTTTTCCATCTTGGTGTCCTCAGTGTCTGCTTTTTGCCTCCCCTTCCAACTCATTGACAGTGCATGCATGCCAGGGTTATAGTCATGTGGGACATGTGTAAATCATGTACAGGATCTCTGTCTTGTCAGGCCTATGTGTGTGCTATGGTGCTCATGCCTGTTTGCATTTGTTGTATTTCATGTTTTTTCAGGTGATGACGCACTTGATGCTGGTGAGGTTGAGGAGATGGTGCAGACCCAGGAAGGATCTCAGCCACGACCGGGCACCAGTGGAGGACGTGGTGTAGTGGTGGGTGAAAACCCTTTGTTACTGCAGACCATACTGTCCAGGGGTGCCTCTGGGTGCACCTCCCCAGACCTCTATTCAGGTGCTGAATCGGATGATGAGACTTATGTGCTGTCGCAGGTGAGTGCTTCTGGCAGGGATTCTGTTCTGTCCAACCCACCTGCACCAGGGGTAGAACCCTCTATGGGGATGTCAGTGTTGGTAGGTCTGCCTTTGGTGGTTACGGATGCAGGGTCACACTCCACAACATCTGATCCTGTTCCTGGGCCAGCAGATCAGAGGGGGAATGCAGTCATGCAGCCTCAGGCAGTGCCAGCACAACAAGGTGCAGATCGCCTTGCCCCAAACAGGTGTGGTGCCTGCCGACGCAGTGGCCGTGCCCCACCAGGCAATACTGTATGGGAAAACTCCATGTATGGTATGGCAACCCAACAGGCAGCATCAGTTGAAATGGTGGCTCAGGCAATGGAGAGGGTGGCCACTTCCATTAACCCCCCTGAAAGGCAGATGGAGCAACAACAGCAGGCAACGGACTCCATTTGCCAATCACACAGGGAAGACATGTTGGCGTCCAACAGGGACCGACGGACGGCACTGCAGACTCTGCGTGAATCCATATCAATAGAGTCACAGGGCCACAGGGAAGCCCTGAGGGTAGAACTCCATAACATCAGGGAGACTCTGCTTGTACTTGAGGCTTCCCGAAATTTTAGTGCAGAACAGCAGCTGGAGCAGCTCACACGTTCGCTCTCAGCTGAGATGCAGGCAACCCGTGAGGAGATCCGGGCATCACGCGAGGCCATGCGTGCAGAAATGCAGGCAACCCGTGAGGTGCTGCATGGGGATCTCCGCACTATCATCCTCCAGAATCAGACCTTCCAGACCAGCATGCTTGCTGCCATGGAGGACCATACCAGGGCTTTGCGTGGGCTGCCTCCCATTGCACCACCAGCTCCTGATGCAGCAGCAGAGGGTGAAGAGACCGACAGCAGTTCTCCCACAATGGCATAGCCGTCAAGGCCATGAGCCCCTGGAGGTATTTTTTTCCCAACACCCACGCAGGTGTTGGTGTGCACCCTGTCTTTGAACCACCTGGGTGGCCTCTCCCCCCTTGGCCCCCACATGGGCATTTTTTATTTTTTTTTAATTATTTTTTTTTTACAGTTTGTTGCCTTGTGTGGCTCCCGTGGGCATCCACTGTGTATTCCGGCTGGGCACATGCAGGCTTATCCTGAGTTTGGGTAAGATGCTTGGGTTTGTGACACAAACACCCCTCCTGCTTCCCGTTTCCATGGGCTTGCAAAGGGTGTGACCAAGTGACAGTGACTTACACAGTGACATTGGGCTCCAATGAGCTGTGTGGGCAGTCTGTAGTCAATACTGTGTGGGCATCCCTAGTGGTTATTGTTGTTGTATTGAACACTGCATGGTATATTGATATGTGCTTGTGCATCCATGTCTTCCTCAAAATTTGCAGGTACCTTATTCATGTCTTCACAAGGTTGTCTCCTTTGCAGATGGAGTTCATGTTGTATGCAGTACACTGACACATTTCCGTGGCAGCAACACTCTGCAGTTGGAAGGGGTCGATGTGCTGGCTTATTCAGGTTGTAAGCCTACTACTACTTTGACTTTGTACTGTCATGTTTTTGCAATGTTTGATGCTGTGTTTCTGTATTGTGTTGGTGGTAAGTATTTGGTCATGTGTGCTGTTTGTTATTGATTACTGGGAACATATTGTCTGTGGGCTGTTTCCATTTGCGACAGTGCACTTTGTGACACTTGTGTCAGGTCTTGTGCATTGCTTTGTTTGCTTTCACATTGCATGACATGCCATGGTGTGTTGGTTGGCGGAGATGAGGAGGGGTTGGGTGACATGATGCTATTTTCATGTTGTATTTTGCTAGGGGGTAGTCATTCATGCAGCATGAATGTATGTCTTTTAATGACACAACATTGGTTGTCTTTGGGTAGGTAGGGATGCACACAATGTAACACTTCCAGGTGACCAATCTCAGGCTGGTATGGTTGTGACAGCTGACTGTCCCTTATGTCATCATCATTGATTGTCAGCTGGTATGTGCCAGGGCTCTGTGCACTCCACAGGGGTGTGATTTTAGGTGAAGTAATTAGCCACCAGCTGCGTACAGGCTGCCTCACCACATGCCCTTTCCCCTCCCATGCGCAGCGGGCGTGCATGTGGTTGGGGATGTCGGGGCACCACCATGTCTACTGGCAGGTCCCGGCGTGTTGCAACGTTGTGCAGGACACTTGCTGCCACTATGATCCTGCACACTACTGGGGGAGCATATAGCAGCTGCCCTTCAGAACGGTCAAGGGAGCAAAAGCGTGACTTGAGCACTCCCAATGTGCGCTCCACTATGCCACGGGTTGCAATATGGGCTGTGTTGTATCTTACCTCGGGTGGTGTGGTGGGGTTCCGAATTGGCGACATCATGTGGGTGCTCAGAGGGTAGGCACTGTCCCCTGGGGAGGTGATGATGGGTATCATTAGTGGGGTATTGGCATTACTCAGTATCTGACATGCATGCATGTGCAGAGGCATTTATACTCACCAAGCAGCCATGTATCGCCATGCCGCCCAGCTTCTAGGTCACGGTTTAGGGTTGACATTCTGTATATGAAACTGTCATGGGTGGACCCTGGATAGTTGGCATATACTGAGGTGCTGATTCCCTTGGCATCACATACTACCTGCACGTTGATGGAATGCCAGTGCTTGCGGTTTCTATAGATGTGCTCTGATGCCCTGGGAGGACGTAGAGCCACATGGGTGCAATCAATGGCACCTAGCACTTTGGTCAACAGCTTGCCTGGACAACAGCCTGCCTTTCTGCAGGTGTTCTGGGCAGGTATATGTGCCTGCGGACTGAGGGGCGTGCAGTCATGATGGCCAAGACCTGGTGTAGGCAGTGTGTCTGCGTTGCCTGTGACACCCCCCCACTATGGCACTTGTCCACTGAAATGACCCAGTAGCCAAGAAGTGCAGTACATTGAGCACCTTTTCCAAGGGGCTCAGTGCTTGGGAGCACAGGGTGGGTGACGTGAGGTCATCCTCCCACTCACTCACCAGGTTGAGTCTAATGTGAGGTGGAAACCTGTACCTCCCATACACCTGGTCATCAGGCATCCCAAAAAGGCTGGTCCTGGGTATAAACATTCTGGCCCTGACTATCCTCCTCCTCCTCCTGCGGTATCCCACGACCACTGCTGCGAGGAACAGTATATTCATCGTAGCGTCTGAGCTTGTTTGTTGTTTGCGCGCACTTTTATGCTGCGTGGGTCCACGTACGCCTGCTTCCTGCTGGCATATGTGTTTCCGGATTAGCGTGTCTTTTTTGGTGCAAGCGTTAGCCCCGTTCGATTCCATGAATACGTGTTGTAGGTGCGCGCATGGGCGTTCCGCGCATTTGCCACCTGTACTTCCCCCGTAACGCCCACATTTTCACATGTTGTTACCCATTCCACGTGTTCCGCCTACTTTTGCTGTGTGCGCTGCGCTATGTGCGCCTTTGCTGTGCGCGTAGCGCACGCTGTTTGAGGACGTGTGCGCTCGCGTGCACCACGCAGGATTTTAGTTCACATCCATGGATTTACACGCACACAGACTTCCATGAATCGCTGTGCGCGGGTTTCGCTGCGATTTTCACCGCACATTAATTTCATTAATCGTCCTGTAAAACTTTACAGATCCCCTTCACTTAAACTGACCCCATGCTCTCTAGCTAACCTTCCAGCCCCCCGGCCCAATATCATTTTTGGAGCATTTAAAAACAAAATTAAGAATCGCAGCTTTTTCTTCCGACTGTCTGCAATTTTCAGCATGATGGATTTTCAGAAATGAAAAGCACAGCTCCAGCAATGCATAATGGTACAGATGAAAATGTTTTTGGTGCCTGGGATACACCACATTTTAAGGTGCTAGAATCACACCACTCTCTGCAAAATTATTTAAATATTACTGGGTGGATTTATGCAAAATCTTGAGTGTGATGTGTGCCACTTTAAGAACACATTTGCCAAAAATATGTCCAGCGGTTTGGGCTATGCACATGAGCAAAAACGTAAACATTTTCCAAAGAGATAATCTGTGTAAAAAGAAAACAAAAAACACGATTATTTGACCCATTCAATCATTTGAACAATACTGCAGACTTGCATACATTTTTCGAATTTGGCAAGGCAAGAACCAAATCTTCACTTCTTTTTTGGGAGAATGTCATGCTTAACTGTTTTGCAAGTCAAAACATACATAGGTTTATGCACCATTGACATTTGCTAATAACTTTCAATTTGCTGGATGGATCTGGCTGAAATTTTCCCCGAAAATGTGTTGCCTGACATGACCCCCAAACCCCAAACGGAAAAAATATGGGGCAACATTGTGAAATTATTTAAATGTTATTAAGAATAGAAATAAGAATAGAGCCCATTCACTTTCTTTCATAGTGATAAAGGGTCATACTGGCACACAGCAAAAAGCATATGGTGGCGTTGTGCCAGATTCGAAACAGGTTTGGCACACAGTAGCACAGATGTGTCTTTTGGTGGTTTGTTGTAAATCCATTGAGTAGATTTTTTATAAATTTGATGAAGCAAAGTGTGCTCGCAGTTCAACAAAATCTGTATGTATCTCCCATGGTGCAATGCAGCACTGAGGATTTATAGAAATATAAAGTCACCATGGCTGTGTTTTGGTCAATGGGCCTCATTACGACCCTGGCGGAGTGGGTTTACGCCAGCGTTATTCGCGGCGGACCCGTCCGCCCTACTACGAGTTTCCGTAGCGCCATGGAGCGTTTTCCGCCTGGTTTTTCCGGGCGGAGAAATCCATGGCGCTACGGGACCTTGTCGTTAATTACGCCACCGTATTTTGAGGTGGCGTAATTAACGCCTTCCCCACTCCCATTATACCCTATGGGGCAAAAATGGGAATGGGGAAGGGTAAAATGGGGGATGGGGATTTACCGCCCCGCCAAGGTCGGAATGGGGCGGATAATCCGCCAACCCCCATGGCGCTATCGGCAGCTTTCCGCCGTGCTCCATGGTGCATTTTGCACCGCGATTTCCGCCAGGGTCGTAATGAGGGCCAATGTGTTTTGAATAGAAAAAAAAGAAAAGCACTCAACCTGACATTTGGTGGAGGGGAGGGAAGGTGTTATGTTAGGAACAATGGCCCTCATTACAACTCAGGCGTTAAGGGTTAACGCCACCGTTAACCCTTAACGCCTGATTCCCACCTTAACGCCTGCTTTTTGCAGGCGTTAAGTTCCATGGTGCTAATGCACCTTGGTGCTAATTACGGCACCGTAATTTACGGTGCCGTAATTAGCGCCTTCCCCACTCCCATTATGCCCTATGGGGCAAAAATGGGAATGGGGAAGGGAAAATGGGAAATGGGGATTTACCGCCCCACTCACCTTGTAATGGGGCGGTAAATCCGCCATCCACCATGGTGTAAACGTAGTCTACACCATGGTGGTAAAGTTGGTGCACTTAGCACCTCAGTTGTAATGAGGGCCAATGTTTTGTTACACCTTTCCCCCCATAGATTCCTATTGTGCCCCCATTCATTGTACTTGTGAACCCTGTCCAGAATTTATGGAGGTCAGTAAAGCCTTCTAGTTTTACTTCCCTTGCACTTTTTGCTCATTTTTCTGGGGAAATTGACAAGTCCCTAATAATGTCAGTACTGAGAGACTAGGGTGCTCATTATGAGTATGGCTGTGAATCAGTGGTAATACCTCCACCATAGAATAACCACTACTGCCGCGGTGTGTTGCGCAATCTCCTCCATATCCCAACATGGTGGGAGCATGCACCCACCGGCGGTGGTTAGGGAAATTGCAGCAGAATTACCGCTGAAAATAGAGTAAGCAACAGTAAATCCACCAATAATCTGTGGAATTACTGTTACTGATGGGCTATTCAGTGCTAATTCGATTGGCGGAATATCTGCCAGTGGAAATTCATCAGTGCAGAAAAAGGAAGCCCTTTGGTGGCCATCTTGGAAAACACAATCCATTCAAAATCAGCCTGTATGAATGCCAACAAGTTCCAGAGACTACCAAAATCATGTCTGCAAGGAAGGGCAAGTCTCGGGTCCCCGATATGCAGATGTGTAAACCTAAATTCAATAAGCAAGAGCTAACAGTACAGATGGCACACTCAGATGAACTGTGTGGGGCCCAACATCTTAAAACCATCAGCAGCGTAAATGCTAGCTGGGCAGACATCCGGGATAAGGTGGTGGCTGTAGGCCATGTCTAATGTGATGCTGAGGACATGAAAAAGAGGTGCAACAACCTCCAGAGTCTGCAGCTCATCACAAACCAACGCAGCTTGCCACTGGTGGAAGAAATGTTGAACCCCTAGAGCTGACCATATGGGAGTGGATGGTCAGCAACATCATCATCATGGTGGGCGTAGAGGGTGTGGGCTCAGCTGAGGTCGGAGCCAGCAGCCAGGAAGAAACTGGTGAGCACCTGAGTGAATGATGGGCCCATTGCAGAACAACCATGATGGCGTGTACACATACACATACTGATATGCATCTATGCCACAACAATCCTGACAATGCATGACCCATCCATATGACACTGCAGGTCATAACAACATTAGTCATCGTAGCCATGATCCCCCTTACATACCAACCAAGCAGGATAAAAAAATGCATGATGTAGGTAAATTCTACCATTGGACTGCAAGTAACAAAGACTGACACATATCTGCATTGTACATCAATACCACACATTGCCCGCACAAATGTCACCCATGCACAGACACCGCAGCAAGCATGATACCAACCATGTAGCGCATGCCCATTAAACAACTCCACTGGTCGTGTGTCTCAGACTAACGACCACTGCAACTGATCAGTAGCTGCAAGCCCACATGGAGACAATGATGTCCAACCTCATGTTAACATGACTCCGCCACAACTAGCTGGACCGCCACACCACCCGTATGCACACACATCAATCAATGCAATAGACTGCCAGTGAAATGAAGCATGCCCCCTTGGAGGCCTACCACCCTGTGACCCCATAGTACACGCGACAGTGCATGATGGCTCACCATGCACATTACCATCAAGGCTATGACACACATTTCCTGTCTACCGGCAAGCACACAAGACACCCAGTAATCCTTTGAAGGTGCCGGTATCCCAGCAACACCAGCACCAACAGGCACCACAAAGGTCCCCAGCCATGCCTCGGCAAGGACTGGGAGTGTACCCCCCCAATAAAATATCAGAGGCAACAGTGCAGTCCACCTCCATGGCCACTGGCACAACTGACATAATTGAAAGGCCTACTCAGTCCATTTGTGAGTTTGCAGTTCCATCCACAATAAAGGCACCACCCACCACAGCTGGGGACAAAGGAGAACCACACACTGGCCAGAGTGGCCACCACAGCGAGCCATGTGACCAGCCCATTGCCTCTGCTGCCAACATGCCTTTCAAATCATCCTCTTCCACCTCCACTCCACCTCATTAACCCGTGACACATTTCTCACCCGTATTCTCCCACATGAGAAGCCTTGCACTCATGGGGCCTCATTACGACCCAGGCGGTAAGTTACCGCCTGGGCCGTCACTTTACCACCATGGCGTAAACTACGTTTACGCCATGGTGGTTGGCGGACTTACCGCCCCATTCCGACCTTGGCGGGGCGGTAAGTCCCCAATCCCCATTTACCCTTCCCCATTCCCATTTTTGCCCCATAGGGCATAATGGGAGTGGGGAAGGCGTTAATTACGCCACCGTAAATTACGGTGGCGTAATTAACTCCATGGTCCCTTAGCGCCATGGATTTTAACACCCGCTAAAAGCGGGTGTTAAAAGCTCCATGGCGCTAAGGGACCTCGGAATCAGGCGGTAAGGGTCGGCGCTGTTTACGCCGCCGTAAAACCCTTACCGCCTGAGTCGTAATGAGGCCCATGGAGTCCTCCCCTTCCCCCTATCCTCTTTATGTGGCCTCCCGTTGCATCAAGGCGATGACTCATATGACGAGGCAGAGCAGCCTGGCCATGCAACCCACAATGTGGGTCTGGGCACACGACAATATCCTCAGTCAGTGCAGGGCACCACATTGCAAGCCATTTGGGAGCATCTGGAGAGAATGGAGGAACGTCAGGCAGAAATGCATGCCAATGCACAAAAACGATTCGGCCATTTACAGGCCATGAGTGATGCCACCCAGGGGGCCGCAAGGCAGGTGTCCAAATCCATTGATTGGCTGTGCCAGAGAACTGTGCATAACAATTCAAGCAGCAGCCTCATCAGCCAGAGGGTAAAGGAGCTAGTAGAACAGATCTCAGCATCACATGAGACTATGGCCAGGGGAATCAACGTCACAATGGAACACCTTCGGGGCAGTGCGCCAGTCAATTCTGTGTCTGCTACTCCTACAGAGTGGTCAATGGTCAGCAAGCTGCACAGGCGCTCTCAATGCTGCATGTCCCATGCTCCCCTGTCTGTGCAGCACATGGGACAGACTGAGGTGTGAGGTGGGTGATGGAATATGGAATCAGTGTGTGGGGTTGGTGATTACAATTATAATTATTATAATGTATAATTATAATTATAATTGGTTATTTAGAATGCAATGGAGTTGGAGATCAGAGTGTAGGGTGGGTGATGGAGTTAGGGATCAGGGTGTGCAGTGGGTGATGGTTTTGGGGGTCACAGTTAGTTGATCTGTAATGAAATCACTGTTGAGTCATGATTATGTGTACAGTGTTTATTCCATGGTGGCGATACACGTGCATTTAGTGAATCTACAGTGATGTCAGAGTGAAAAAAAATATTGTCAATGAGGTCCTGGTGAACCTTTCATCCTTCCCTTACCTCTCCACATATTTCCTGAGGTGCTCTGTATTCAGCTGCAATGTCTTCCTCATAAGAGCCAGGGCGGGTAATGGTCCTCATCCGGAAGTATTTATAACTTCCTTCATATGCACATGTTGTGCAGCACAGCACATAGGACTACGATTTTGCCAACTTTCCCGGGGCTGTACATGAGGGCACCACCTTTGGCAGAGGCACCTGAATCTGGCTTTCAGCAATCTGAAGGTGCACCCAAATTCATGTCATGATCCTCCTCTGGGCCTCGTTATAAGCTGACTCATGTGGTGTCCCAGGGTTCCTCATATGTGTCATCAAGCAGGGTAACTGTGGATAGCCTGCTTCATCTATAAAACATTAAAATATAGTGTGAGACATAGCGGTTTTGTGTGTCGGGATGCATGTATATGGGGCTAATGTGATGATGAACCTTGAATGCATTGCAATTGATGGGCATTGACCTACATAGTGTACTTGCAGTCATTCACAGTGTATGAAATATAATTTATTGTGTATTTGCACTGACATCACCCATGTAGCTGTAACTGTAGAAATGGTGCTAGGCCATGTATCACTGTATGAGCATGCTTTGTCAGGGAATAGCGTTGATGAGTGCCTGGATTACGTTCTGCTACCTTGCATGCCAGGATGTCCTGTGGAGTCACCTGAGTTCAGTATGTGTACTGGGGTAAGTCAGTCATGGCTCATTGCCTGTCAGTGCGTTATTGGTGATGTATCATGGGACTTGTAGTTAGGTCACATTACTCCTCATTCCGTTCCCCATGTGAGTCACAGTGATATGTCTTAGTCAGATGTACTACTACTTACACACAAGTCAGGTAAGCTCCCCTGTGTGTGTTTGTACATGTACGCTGGCAGTGTGCTGTTCCTCAGTGTCATGGCATTGTGTGTGGCTCCAGACTATCGGGCACAGCAGTGGCTGATTCTGACATCCCCATCACATTTTACTTGGACATTCAAGGAATGGTACTGTTTCCTGTTTTGGAATGCCTGTCCATTGCCTGGAAAGGGGGGGGGGGGCGCCAATGCCACATGTGTGCAATCCAATGCCACTATGGTTTTGGTGAGATGGGCAATGGTGTATCAACGTGCCTTTGCTGTGTGCTCCTGAGCTTGGGTGACTGGCATGGAGATGTGATGATGGGCATGCCTCATGAGTGCATCGCAGGTTTGTTCCAGGACCTTTGGAAAGTTGGCTAGGGCATCTCATGCAATGTCCCAACAGTGTGTTGGAATCCACCCATGGCACAGATGTGTAGAATGGACATAAGCTTCAGCAGGTGGGGGTGGCAGTTCTAATTGTGATCACACTCTGGAAATCAGCCTAGATCATGGTGCACATGTCTGTGATGGTCCAAACAATAGAGTACCACTAATTTGTGTGTCCGTCTGTGTACATGGCGACGGGCGGACACATGCCATGGGCGCCATCTGCAGCACACATATCCTGCTCCTTTGTGGTGCCTGTCACTTTCCCTGCTTGGAGTCTTGCATGCTGCTGCTGCTGAATGAAGAATAGGAGTTTGTGGATCCCATAATCAACATTTACTTGTGGATGGATGTTGCTTGGATGTGCGTTTGGCAAAGGTGTGGAACTTATACTCCTCCTCAGTGGATCTGGTGCATCTGTGCCTTGATTTGCATCACCTGTGTGCATTTACCTTCACCTTTTTGGTGGAGGTAACTGTGTTGTGTTTTTTGCTGAATCTCTGCCTATTTTTTGCAGTACTTCTGCTGAATTTATGTGTGTGATAAGGTGGACATTTCTTTTTTTGTTTTTTGAGGTAATTTCAATGAATGGAATTAGCCTTGGTGCTAATTCCGCCAGATCTCAGAGAAATTAATGACAGAGGTAATTCCGCCAGCGGAATTAGCACACATTTTCTAGTAGGCGTGATTCGGTGTAGTAGTAAAGGTGGTGGTAACAGATCTACTGGCAATTTGAGCACATACCGCTATACTTGTAATAAGGCCCAGGTGTCTCTATATGAATTCTTGTATTTTTACAATTGCACGCATCACCTTACAGTGAAGTGCAGTTATTATGATTTATATCCGTGTACCTTTTTATATAATGGACTTGTGTGTAATTTTCATACATGCTTAAGATATGCTGGTGGATGCAGTGATATATTTACCGGTTTTGTATTATTTTACTTTCACATTTACTGCAAATGGCTACTAGCACCCTAAAATGGCAGTGACCTGAGAGTTGTTTCTAGTTCTTTTGCCTTTTTCCTTTCTTCTCAGGTCAGGAAATGCTGTATATGGAAATCCCTTTCCCAGGGGAAAGTTGTGGCTAATTGGACAACCACAGCTGTTTGAATGGTGCAGTTCTTTAACATTGGTGGGCTTGCTCACAGCATGAATCCTGGGTACGAGGACAGCTCCTGCAACTGCTCAACTGATCACCATTGGAGCCAAGACTTCTATAATGAAGAGAAGCCTGCTGATGACCCAAAAAGGACCCCTGCTGCTGACCCTTGTAATCAGCATTGACTCAAGTTTTGTCCCGGTGAAGCTTTGCTCCTCTTTCCTGATCTCCAAAATGCATTTGTTGGTACTTTGACCCCTGGACAGGTGGAAACAGTCTCGGCCCCAGCTCAAGAATCCATGCCTGCTGAGGCTTTCAGAAATGTCCCTGGACCAACAAGTGGACTAACCAGCTTTCCTCGCTGCACACAATGCCATTCTGAGCAGAGTCTTGGAGCTTTGAAAGACTCTAGCTAGTGCCACGAGCCACTGGCTCCTGCATGTCCTGCCATCTCACTTCTAGGAAAGCTAGGCTGGGGCTTATCCCATGTTTGGCACTGTGTGTTCACTTATCATCCCCTGAACATAGTGACCTTCATTGGATCTTGTCTACTTTATGTCCCTAAGGTGTGTTAAGGCCATTTATTCTGCAGCAGTCTTCCTTTGTCTTAGTTTGGATCTTCAATTGAAATCTGCCTGGAAATGAACCATTTGCATCATGACTCACAGAAACTAAAATCCCTTGAAACAAAGTATCTCTGCTGCATTTACATCTATGTGACATTGGTGGTGGGAACAACAATAGATGAACAAACCTAGAGCAAAGTCTGGAACCTACACAAAAGGAAACTGGACATTCCAGAGCCTGCGGGTAAGTGTACATACCTGTTGCTTTCTCCCCCTGTCTCCCATAGGGTATTTGGGTGTAAAGTACTGACCCAAAATCACTCTGAGCTGTCCTTTGATAATGGAAACTGGATGAAGGATCCTTCCGTAGGCCTATCCTAGAATGTTGGATTGAACAGAGTAATAAAGGACCTATCTGAACATTTGCTATCTTTGCTATTATCACAAACACAGCAACACAGCCCACTGCATTCTTTCTATATAGAATTACCTGATAAAGTTATACTTTGGAACTGGTGACTTTTGGGCACAAGGCCATAAATTATCTTATGGTTGGACTTATTAAGGTTGAGGAAAACTGCTCTTGTGTTGATTCTGAAGAGTTATGCCTATTGTTCCTATCCTCTACTACTCACTATTCTCCTAATTCAGAATGTGTATACCAGGAAGTACCACTTGGCCGCGTTTCTATCTTCAAGAGGATCAAGCCTTGCTGTCTTATTGTGCTTGAACTGCTATATTTGGGACTACATAGCCCATAAGGCTCTGCAGCCTAACTGTGTGGGCGGGTCTATAAAATACAGGACGTGCACACACCGCACGTGTGCACCGGAGCAAGTACCAGGAACTACCGTTTGGCCGCGTTTCAATCTTCAAAAGGATCAAGCCTTGCTGTCTTCTTGTGCTTCAACTGCTATATTTGGGACTACATAGGCCATAAGCTGATCTATTACCCTGAATAACATAATTAATACTCCTAACAACAAAAATTGAAGAAACTCACTCATACTATTGTTTATTGCAGCCTAACTGTGTGGGCGGGTCTTTAAAAAACAGGACGCGCGTGCACCGGAGAAAGTACCAGGAAGTACCGCTTGGCTGCTTTGCCGTGTTTGTTGCGTGTTTGCATGTCTGAGCGGTGCTCTCTGGTACTAGCGTCTGTGCTAGCCATGCGTTTGCAAGCAGAACACTAATCTGCATTGAGTAATGAAGCGCGATTTAGTTTCTTTGAAATCGGGCATGCCGCCGATGGCAGTTGTACATAAAAGCATTAGAGTTGATGTTTTATTCACCTCACCGGAGAGCACTCCGAAAATAAGCCAAATACCTTCTACTCCTTTATCCACAACTGCTAAAAACAAGGGTTGCCCCGTACCAAAATGTTTTTGAACACGGACATTTGCTCCTTTTGGCAGGACCCAAACAATAGTGGAACGTCACTAATGGACAAAGAAAACATGTTCCATCCTGTTTTGTCTGCACGAGTCAAAATGCCTGGATCTGTTTGTACACTTTCAAACGAGGCCGCAAAAAATGTATCCGCATCTAAAGGAACTCAGAACCGTGCTGACTTCCAATCAGTTCAGGTAAACATCGAAAACAAAATGTTACAGAACCTCTGTCTGTTGTTTTTGCAAATGAAAATGTCTCTCTTACCGATAGTGCTTTACTCTGTAATGTTTTAACTGGTCCTGGAGCAGAGGTGACAAATGTTTCTGAGATGAGTGCTCCTGTTGATCTGGCCGTTGACTTGGCTGTCATTGATCTAGATTTGGATGCATCTTGTTTTTCGTCGCACACATTATCAGAAAATCTGTCTAAATCACCTGACTTGTTTTTGAATTCTAGTGTGTCAAACTCGGTTAAGGAGCTCTCCTTTGCCGCTCCAACCCCTTGAAAATTGAAGCCCATTTTGTCACCCCTAATTGAGGACAGAAAAGTAAACCCTATAAATGGTTTAGCAGAAATAGCGCTTACATCGATGAACCTTGCCATTCAATCTTTGGCGCACCTATTTGAGACATTGAACACAAAAATAGTGCACCAATCATCGCAACTAGAACAAATCTTAATTTGGCAGCACGCATTCCCCTTAGATGTGAAAACATTTGGAAAAACTGCAATGCCCAAGAAAATAATTGTATCAGAAAGTTGCCAAACAGACATACAAGTAGAAATGGGTAATAAAAATAAACTAGCAACCTTTTATTCCGAAATTAATTACTGACTCAGAATGTGAAAATCCTAAAATGTTGATCAAATGTCCAACAAGATCTTGGAACAGTTGATCAAGTCTCTTCAAAGACAAAACCAAACGATGCCGTATTTTCAGGTGGTAATGACCAGGTTTTAGGGACAAATGACAAACCCAAAAAAATGAAAGTCGATTTGAAGAAAAAAACTAAAACATCAACAATGTTAAATCAACCTCTTCTTCACAAATGCAGCAATTTATTAAAAATCTTCATCAGCCACGATCTGCAGCTGCCACCTCGTCCAAGGCCATAGCAAAAAAATACCTGTTACAGGCTTCTTCTAAGCGACTACAAAAACTACCAGTTGAAAATGAAAATGCCCAATCATATGGTCCGCTTGATGCTTTGGTAGCTGCGGCTTTAGCTGCCCCTGCTGAAACTGCAGCTGCTGTCTCAGATAATACAACAGGTCACAGACAAACAACTTTACCAATCCAAACCTGTACAACAGTTCCTGAAAAAGAAAAAATAGCCTCCCGCCGTAGTGAAATAAGACAAGCGTTGGATGCATACATGGCTGCTCATCCTGCTCAAAAAGGTCTTAAATTTTGTCCAAGTATTAAAGAAGGGTAGAATTCTAATGCAAACTCCAATGGCCATGGGCGGCTGATGGATCAAAATGACAAGTACATTCTACATGAGTCACAAAGTCCAGCACCAGCCTTGCTGAACCCTCTTCAGGACCTCAGCAAGGATGGACTTGAACCGAAATCTAAAGTCACCATAGGCCAATCAACAATAGGCCCTGAAATAAAACACCTGATAAAGACAACAATATCTCAAATACTGGAAGAAAAAGCTACATCTAATGTTCAGCTCAAACGATCATTTTCCACAATTGCGAAAAATTCAAAAGTTATACACCAGATAACAAAAGACCAGCACTTCACTCACTAACTATGGTGTGTCGTCCTTTGCCAGCCTCCCAGTATAACTTAAATCGTACTTCGGTACTGTCAATTTTTGGTGAGATACCTGTCCTTGATGACATCAGTGCAATCGACATTGAACAAGTTGAGTTTGCTGAAGCGACTAAAAGAACCTCAGTGATCTTATGGATAAACTCCAGAGTAGTACTAAACACTATTTGGGCAGTCAAGTCGCAACTCTTTGACTTGGGCTTTGTAATTTCAGCAGGACCCAGCCAAATTGAAAGTGGAGCCTCTGGACTCTCCAACCAAGTGAGCTTCTTAGTGAATCAGGTCACTGAAAAACAAGTAGCACTTAATGGATCTTGTAGTTGTGGCACAAGAGCCTCACAACATTAACTAGCCTGTGCAAGCAGTGTCTCTCTGTCTTTAGTCAGCTGGAATTACAGAGGCTTTAAGCATCTAATTAATAACAATGCAACTAGCCTGGAATTATATGATAGTGTTATACTACAATAGACATGGCTTAGGTCTTTACCATCATGGAATATCTATGAAATGTATTTGGTTCCAGCAAACAAGACCGCCTATGGTAGATCGACATCTGGGCTTCTGATTTCCATAAAACAGAGTTCTCTTATACAATCTGAAAGGTGGTTTTCCCCTTATCTGTATGCTCAAATGGTCAAACTGTGCTGGAACAAAAATTGTTATGTTCTAATCACTGTATACTGGTACACTGATGGGTTGTGTGACGACAGGTTTCTGAAATCTATGAATAAAGCATTGGATCTTGTAGTACAAGACCATGACATCAGCCATACAGTAATAGCTGGTGATTTCAACTTACATTGTCTAGATTCGGATGGATATCCAGAACGAACATGACAACTAAAATGGTCTAAATTTATTAAATCTAGAAATATCTTCATTCTTAACGGATCCTTTTCGTCAGACATCCCACCAAAACCAGCTTGGCACAGAGGCTCCAGTGTTGGTATCATTGATTATATTTATGTGGACACAGCTCTTCTGACTCAAATACTATCTTTTCGAGCTTTACATTCTCATCTGAGTGATCATAATATGCTAAACATGACTTGGACTTCCAAAAGCTTGCCTTTGGCAGGTACGCGCAAATTTCACCAGGGAAACGTATGTATAAACACTGTGCGAAATAGACTAATTTGGACTGAATCCTCACTGATGGCTTTTACAAATCATTATGACTCACAGATATATAAAGCGGAAAATTAAAGTCAAAAGACCAGTGTGGTTTATTCTGATTTAATGCATATTTTTCAGGCTAACTTAGTTCAATCAAGTAAAAACCAAATGCCACATCTACATGTCCACAACCATGAAATCAAAAAAAAGAAAACAGAAGTTCGATATGAAAAACGAGAAATACTAAAATGACCCTATGAATGCAGAGTTAATGTCCTTACACAAATAAAAACAAAATATAAAAACTGGATAAGGGGCATGAAATCTAAGCTCTACCAAGAGGACGGTAGTAGCATGTTGATGAAACTGTCCAACAAAAATTCCTCTCAAACACAGAGTATTATAAATCAAATAACTTCTGGACACCAGGTAGCAGTACAATCAAATTGTGTCAATGAGCAGAATTGGATTAAGTACTATGAAAATATATTCTCTCTTCCTGATTCTGTATCTAGTAATGAATCACAAATAGATAAAGATTTTTGGTCGCATCATTCTAAAATAACTGAATGATTGTTCAGCTAATAATTTAAAGAGAGATCATTTTCAATCTGGATTTGTCAGTGGTTTGGGAACTGCTCCTAACATGAACGCCTTGAACAGGCTCAAATCACAAAGTGCTGTCCAGAAAACACCTTTAATCTAGCTTTTATCGATTTCCGGATGGCATTTGATTTAGTCGACAGAAACCCGTTGTACGAAAAACTGAAAGTCTTTGGCTGCCCACAATCATTATTAATTCTGATTAAGCAATTGCATGCTGATACAACTATGCAAGTGAGATTGACCTTGGAAGTGCTCTTATCAGCACCATTTAACACCTTCGGTGGTCTTAGACAAGGGTGTACAATGGCCTAGAGTTTGTTTAACCTGTTTATTTTGGATATGGGAGTCTCTTTTCTCAACATCTTGTCAGACGCTCCTTAATTAGGGAATCAGCATGGATGCTGTACGCTGATGACCTGATATTAATATCTCAAACTCCAAAATGTCTACAGAATCTATTAACTTCTCTAACCAAATATGTTCAACTAAACAATCTTACATTGAACCTAGAAAAATCACAAGTATTAATGTGTAAAAATTCAAGGAAAATTAAATCCTACAATTATTCATGGACTCTTCAAAATGTAGCTTTGAAAATTGTTTCTGAATACAAATATCTAGGTTTGACTGTACATAATAGAATATCCAATTCACTGTACTTGTCGTACCAGGAATCAAAAATGACTGCCTTGATTTTGCACGCGAAGACATTGATATTTAAATGTAGGAAGTTCACTTACAAACATGTGCTGCTTTTTTATGAACAGAAAGTCATCCCTGTTCTGATCTATTGAGTGGAAACCATGTTATACATAAAAAAAAAGATGTGTAACTCACTAGAGGCTCGTTTTTGGAAAAAGATCTTAAGACTCCCTAATTGTACACCAATGCTGATTTTACGTTTTGAATTGTGTCTAGTGTCATTAGCAGCGCGCACGTTATGGTGAATGTGTAGTTTGATTCGCAAATGTCTATTATGCTTAGAAACTAACAACCTTCTGAGTGTTATGGCTCATCAGCTAATATCATCAACCCATCTTTTCCCAGTGAAGTGGTGCAATTGTGTACTAGAAGCCATGGCTGAAGCTGATATCACAATAACCCTTTTGATTGAAAATCCAAAACATGCTAAGGTGAAATTGTACCAATGGGACTGGGTAAAGAACAGAGAAAAATGGTTGAATTATAAAGACTTTGATACCCTTAGATTCGGTTACAAAAGGTTGCGTCAAATATAAGGCTACCTATTAAAATGTCCATCACCAGACATAAGGAATAAATATATACGTTTGAGACTAAATCTGTGGTAAACAAGGGAAATTCCAGCCCGGAGAAATGTTATACCATCTGCCATGAATTGTTGTCGCTTCTTTAATGTTAATACTGAAAAGGAAACACTACAACATATAGTGGTATCGTGCCCAAAATTGAGTGTTCAACGAATGCAGCATTTTAAGAAATTGTTTTGCTTGCACAATTAAGCTGGTGAAGAAAAAATCTGGTATCTACTGTTTTTGAGTATGAGATTTCCAGTGATAAAAGTTATTGTGCAATTCCTAGAAATAGTAATACCAGCTGAAATCATGAAATGATAAAATTGTTGTCTAACCTATTATCGATCTTTATAACCTTACAGATCATGCAAAAATGGTAGCGAGCAATTAATGCTGTTGTGATCAGGTTTTTAGAAATGTTTAATTGAAACTGAATTTTAATAAATGTGTATTTCTTAGTTGTCTTTTTCCTTTGATTAATAATGTTAACATTATGTTTTAATTTGATTATGAAACAACAATAATCTGTATTTGAAAGTTGATATTTGAAAAGTTGATTTTATCAGCTAATCCAGATAAAAAATAAAAAAAAGAATGTGTATACATGTTTTATAAGGTATTATGTGACAATAGTTGCTGTTGATTTTTATATACTTTGTGTGTAACTTAAGGCCTAATAATAACTGTATTTTATATACTCACTGTCTAACTTGAATTACTGGTGTTGCTCTGTGAGGACTCATTGTAGCCCTAGAGCACCCTCACACATTTCCTGATACTAAACATTGACAGCTCAGCTACCTTACCTTCAATGGGTTTTGGCTAAGCTCTCAGTGTCCTCCCTGTTTACCATAAATAGAATACAATCATCACACCAAGACTGATTTTGGAAATCCATCTTAACATTTTCCAACAGAGAGGATGTAATGAGACGTTTAAAGTGGAAATCATGGGGGATTGGACATTTTGTAGATAGGAGAGAGTCCATTTTTAGTCAAGGCATTTTAGTGTTTCTGCTGAAATCTCAAACGATTTCTAATGCTAAAATGCAAGATTGCAGAGGTAATTGAAGTGCATCACTGAAAGAAATGGTAGAAAAATGATTTTAGGAGAAGATCAAAGGGCACTATGACTATAAAGAAAAGGTGGAGGAATCAAAAAAGGAGCTATATTTCACATGTAGTGTGGAAGGGGGATCAGGAAGGCATTTTAATTTTATCGCATTCTTGCTTACTGCTGTAATTAAACGACATTGCATTTCCTTGGCAACCATTCTTGGGAATAGAAGTCAGCACAATGGTTTTGACACCTATATTCCTGCTGGGAATTATTGGGGGAAAAGCTTCAGGGAATGAAAAAGGGGCAAACAAAAAAGGGGGTCAAAAAAGGAGAAAGGGGACCGCCAACACAATGTGCCTATTTACAATTGTGGCGGTCCATAAATAAGGGTGGCGGTCGCACCATACCGACACCCATTGAGGACCGCCACACTACAACTCTGCAGACGAGGGCCATTTCGCCTGACAGGTGTGACCTGCTGGGCATAACTGCACTGGCCTGCAGAGTTTTCATGCAAGCACTGGCACTGTTAGCAACAGTGCTTCCATATCACCATTCCCTTGGAGTCCTATGTCACTCTATGGGAATGGGAACTTATACTTTTCGCTGCCTGATATCCCGGGCTGCCAGGACTGTTAATTATACTGATATTAGGTGGTGGAAACGGTGGTATGAGTCTAGTGACAACCCGCCGGTAGCAGCAGTGGGTTGCCGCCGGACTTGTAATGAGCCCCAATGTGTCTTGTCTCAGTAATTGTAATTGAACCAGCATGTGTCAATAGCCTACCTGGTGTTGTTCCTGCCAACACTATTGTTGGTATGGGCCCATAGTGTGACGTGGACAGTCACTGGTCCAACTGCAAGTCCCTGGATCTGGTGTTACAACAACCATGTAGCTTAAACTAGCTTGCCCTTCAATACTACTGCTATTAATTAAAGTATCCCAGGCTGTTGGCCTGTGTCACACCACATTCAGGACTCTGTAGGTCATGAATGGATAAGGCCTGGGATGTAGAGGGACAGCCATGTAATGATTGCCTTGGTGGTGTTTCCTCCCTTATTTCAGATGATATGATGAGCATGGGCATGCTAACATGTTTGTATTAGTAGCATACAATTGGGAGCACACGGTATGGACATGCAATGTTACACTTGGAAACATATGATCTGTGATGACATTTAGCACTGTTGTATAGGGGACAGATGCATGGATTGACCCGGGAACTCATTACCTTCCATGCCAAGGACAAAGGGGTTTTCAAAGTTTAGAACCCTAGATTCCACCACTAGAAGTCTGGTTTCCTGTTAAGTGTGATCAATCAGTGAATTTCCCTGACCTATAGGCACTGACTAACACTAGTATGCCAAATGGTCATATTTATACAAACCAGAGGTTTTCAACCATTTACTTTGGGGTAATGTGTGTGGCACATCCATTGAAGTTGTACCCTGTGGATGCCTTCTTGGAAAATGTGTTTCTTGGTTCTCCAGATATTCCCAGGTCACTGCACTGCTGCCAGGACATGCCTAAATCTTGCATATTAGAGTTATGACTCTCTCTGGTTGCTGTGTGGGAAAACGTTCACCTGGCAGGGATTGCATGTGTCTCTTAGTGTTCAGCACACTACCCTCACTGTGTGGGGTGAGGACATTAATGTGGAGTTGAAGGAAATGCAGGTCCTATCTTTTGCGAAATCTAATGTACAGGGAGTAAAGACAGTGACACATAAAATGTCAGTTGAAAATAGGCCATGATAGCTTACCAAAATGCATCACTACTCACTTTCACACTCATCCTTGTAACAGTGCCAAACACAAAATCCACCACCCCGGTGTAGCCAGCATCCCATTACATTTTGCATGCACTGGAGATGTATGGAATATGACAGGTTCTAGGGAAAGGCACGATTCAAAAATTATTTAATTTGTTGAAGAATTCTGCCTTTTGCTCACTATAATAATGAAAAGGAATCCTCTGTCAAATACAGAATACAAATGCATGCACTCTTCAGAACACTCTCCAACAGTGTAAATTGTGCAACTATTTCAAAGGTCTTTACATTGAATTTGGGGATTGGCTGGGTAATGCAATGAATTTGGGGATTGGCTGGGTAACTATAATAATGAAAAGGAATCCTCTGTCACAAAATACAGAATACAAATGCATGCACTCTTCAGAACACGCTCCAACAGTGTACATTGTGCAACTATTTCAAAGGTCTTTACATTGAATTTGGGGATTGGCTGGGTAATGCTAAGGACATACCCAAAAATCCAGAGAAATTGCAACTGTGTCACATATAAAATGATAAGGCCCAGAACCGAGTAGTGCAGTTGCAGATTATGAAATTGTGTGCCTGTCCTGTTTCTATTCAAACATTGCCTGATCAATGTAGCATGACATGGAGAAAAATTACCAGGAAAAGACTCAAGAACATTGATTCATATTTATAGAAAATAAAAAAAAAGAAGGATGCACTTGTGCATGCGGATCACCCCTGTATTTTAAAATGTTTTTATTTCACTTTGAATAAGCCTGTGATTTATATAAGTCAAAATGCAAAAATACTTGCTTTAATATATTTCTCGATGTATTTTGGGGCGTGGCACTTGCAACTTCCCAAAAGCTCATTTCAATCCAATTCCCACACCTTAGGAATGCAGTCATGAGACGTCTGATCATGATATAGGCCTTGTTATAGTGTTCATGGTAGATTTCTCTACTTCAATTCTGTTTAAACCAGTGTCTAGATAATGAAAGTCACAAGACAAAATCATGATGGCATTGCATTCAAAGTTATACGTATTTGAGCTTAATATGCCAGTAAAATGAAAACAAGCCAATTTCCAGTTACCAACAGTGCCATCTTTGCACAATTTTAAATCACAAATGTATTAATTTAAACACATCATGGATCTGTGATCTAAGGTACTATCAATGTGGGAGCCATTGCAAATGATAGATAGAAATATGTTTTTAAATACGCTAAATTCCACCTGGGGTGTAATGGAGAAATGTGGAGATAAATGCAAAAAATATAACATTTCTGCTTATATTCATGGACAGGATGCACATATAATGTACACATTGATCTACATATTACATAAATATTAATTTGTAAATCGCACATTCACATCAGAAGTCAAGACATACAAATGAAATAGCCATTTGTATCATTGCACTTTCCCCCTTTTCCCTATTCCCATGCACTTGCATGCTCTTAATGTCACTGGGCCTAGTAAGATCATTGTTTTTGTTCTCCCCTGTTCCCCTCCCTTTGCGTGGTTGAGCTCTGAAACACTTGTGTATGAATGCGATTTAAATAAAATATCATATCATATCATAATTGGAGTGAGTTGCCTCCTTCCATCTGTGCCATTTGACTGGTGAAGCCAATTCTTATACACAAATTAAGGGGAGGTGACACACACATAAAATAAGCATGTAAAGATAAGCAGGGAATATCATTGGAAATTAAGATGGGGAGGTGAATCGTGAAGGATCTTGGAAACAACTGGAGATGACTGAGGAGAGGTTGAACCATTCGAAAACTGGTTTGCAGGCAGGCAGGCTGGTTAGCGAAGAGATGAGCTGCCTATATTGAAAACTGGGATCCAGACAAACAGTGTTGAGGCAGTACTTCAAGAATGAGAGCGTCCAGAGGATTTTCCATAAATGAGAAGCCACATTTAAAAAGGTAAATAAAACCACAATGTAAATCCAGATTGCCCAGAGTGTTTTCCCTGGGAAATTCTTGGGAATAGAGGGTTCGGAGAAAAGTGATATTACGATATATCATACGACATAGTTATAGTTGTGGTCTTAATTATGGTGCCCGGTGTATCCAATTTAAATTTAGTACCAATTGAGGAGTCATTTCCTTATAACCTATTTCATTTTGTATTGATGCCCGCAGTTCGAACAGACAGAATTTTGGTCCCACTTAAATGCTGAATGGATTTTTATCAAATTATGCACTAACAAATCGAATCCCTTACTCATGCCGACATATAATCATACAAGCTACGGCATATTCGTGGCACACTGGCCCTCATTAGGACCCTGGCGTTAAGGAGTTAATGGCGCCGTAAAAGGTGTCAGCGCAGTTAAACCCTTAATGCCTTACTACGAGGTCCCTTTGCAGGACCCGACCTTAACGGCTGGTCTAGACCAGCCGTTAAAGTAGGGGCCCGCAAAGGGACTCTCGAGGTAAGTACGGTACCACAATTTGCGGTACCATACTTACCGCCTTCCCCATTCCCATTATGCCCTATGGGGCAAAAATGTGAATGGGGAAGGGCCATGGTGGCATGGGGAATCACTGCCCCGCCAACCTTGGAATGGGGTGGTAATTCCCCATTCCGCTGTGGCGGACTCCGGCATCGACCATGGTGCAAATAGCACCATGGTTTTCCGCTGGAGTCCTAATGAGGGCCACTATCTTTTACTGTAATATCATGCAAAACCTTGCTTGCTGGTGCAAGTCTACTCATAGATTATGGGCCTCATTACGAGTTTGGAGGCAGCCATGCCCTTAATAAGGGCATGGCTGCCTCCAAACTCTGGTCTGGGTCCGGGTTCCCTGAATGTGGAATTACCAGGCCATTCTGACCTAGGAGGGCCTGGTAATTCCTCATTCAAGGAACCCATTCCCATTCCCATTCCAGCCCCCATAGGGCTCAATGGGAATGGGGATGATGCTAACAACGGGCCCGTTAGTAACAGGCCCGTTGTTAGCATGCTGGTCCCCTCGCGGGACCCGCAAAGGACATCTGGTCTGACCAGATGTCCAGAGCGGGTCCCGCAAGGGAAGCTCGTAATAGGGCAGAATGGGTTTAATGGCGACGGCACCTTTACCGGTGCCGTTAAACCCATTCCGCCAGGGTCGTAATGCGGTCCTATGTGTTTTTAAACTGAAATTATCACAGAGAATATATCCGACTCAGAGAGAACTGTGCAAAGTATTCAACCCCTGCATTCTCATATCTTTGAATGAGCAAGTAGATCCATGTGTAATGTGAAATGGCAGAGGTTTTTAATAAGGAACCTGTTAAGAATAGTACACCTCCAGCCCAAAATACCTGTCGAGTGAAAATTACCCGCAAGCAATATAAAAGCTGTGAATCCATACATTAGATTGAAAGCAAAACACGCATGTTTAGTGGAAAACTGCACTCAAATGGGTAGTTAAAGCTACACACACACACACACGCACATACACATGCATGTACATTGAAAGATACCCACACTAGTTTATTGGAAGTTAGCCAGACATATTCATACGTGTGTGTTCAGAGTACAGTGAAAATTCACTGAGAGCATTAATTTATAAATCCAAACCGGCAAGGTCCGCTTGTCGAGCGAGAAGAAGGAATCCCAGACCTCGCATCTAGCCTTACCAATAATCCTTATTAGTCACCAGCACCCGTCTCTTATGCACGCAGTTAGGGCTTACATCGACAGTGGAGCTATAGGTAACTACATGGATCAAGAATTGGTGTCAAGGATGTGTCTTTCTCTGTCCAAAAAAGTAACAACTGATTTGGTCACCACCGTCGACGGAACAGAGGTCTCTTCGGGTCCTGTAACAGACTCGACGAAGGAGATGACCCTGTTGTGCCAAGATGGGCATCGAGAAACCATTGTGTTCGACTTAATCAAGGCCCGGCAATTTCAAGTAATTCTGGGAATACCGTGGTTAGAAACGCATAATCCTTGCATAGACTGGTGTGATAAGAGGTTAACCTTCTCAGAATGTGCTCATACCTGTTATCCAGAGAAATCACTGCCCAAAGCAATTGCAACAGTCATGTGTCCAGCAAATCAGCTACCCCAGGAATACCAGGATTTTCAGGACGTTTTCAGAAAGACCAAGCCAACACGCTACCACCTCATAGGCCATATGATTGTCAGATCGACCTAATACCTGGAGCTCAGATCCCATGCAGCAGAATTTACACCCTCATGGAACCCGAAAATCTTCATCTAAAACAATACTTAGATCATTACCTGGCTAGCGGCTTTATTCGTCCGTCCAAATCCCCGGCGGCCTCCCCCTTATTCTTCATCCCAAAAAAGGAGGGGGACCTAAGAACTTGTATTGACTACCGCACATTAAACCAAGTGACAGTCAAAAATCGGTACCCCCTACCTCTAATCCCGGAACTGCTGGACCAAGCAAAGGAGGCTCGAATTTACACTAAACTGGACCTCAGAGGGGCGTACCATCTCATACGAGTTAAAAAGGGGGATGAATGGAAAACTGCCTTTTATGGACTTTTCGAATATCAAGTGATGCCGTTTGGCCTTTTTAACGCCCAGGCAGCGTTTCAATATTTCATGAACGATGTCCTTCGAGAGTTGATCGACGTTTGTGTGGTTGTATATATAGACGATATCCTTGTGTACTCGGCCTCAGAACAGGAACACGTAAAACACGTTTGTGCCGTACTTGAGAAACTTCGGCAACACAAGCTGTATGCCAAATTAGAAAAATGTTATTTCCATGTTACAGAGGTCGAGTTTCTAGGGTTCGTTCTAATGCCAAGTGGAGTGCGAATGGATTCGCGGAAGGTGGATGCTATCCTTAAATGGCCCTCTCCAACTTCGGTGAAAGGAGTGCAAAACATGCATGGATTTGCACATTTCTATCGCAGGTTCATTCCAGGTTTTTCGCATTTAGTACATCCCATCACATCCTTGTTACGAAAGAACAAACGCATCCAGTGGTCTGATGAAGCTGAAAAGGCCTTCCAAGACTTGAAAAAGAAATTCACCTAAGATCTAGTTTTAAAACATCCGTGCCCAGACCTCCCCTACGTGGTGGAGACTGATGCGTCCAGCTTGGCGATGGGGGCGGTGCTTTATCAGAAAGATCCCGAAACAAGTCAACTTCATCCGGTGGCCTTTTGGTCACAAAAATTCACGGCGCCAGAACTGAACTATGCTATAACCGACAAGGAGCTTCTGGCCATCAAGGCAGCATTCAAAGCATGGCGACATTACCTCCTTGGAGCCAGGCACACCATCACTGTGATTACCGATTACCGATCACCGAAATCTACAGTACCTCAAGTCAGCCAAGGCCCAGTCCTCTCGCCAGCTCCGATGGGCTTTATTTTTTGCAGAATATGATTTTGTGATTACGTACCGACCCGGTTGCCGAAACGGCAAGGCTGATGCACTGTCCCGTATAGGGATGGAAGAGGCATACTCAAATCCGGTCCCGTACCCATCTTCCCAGGGGGAAGAATCCTTGGAATCATCATTTCACTAACCCTGGATGACATCTGCAATAAAATCTCGCACCTCTTCAGTTCTGAGGCTTTACAAGAGTGGTTGACCAAAAGCAGCCATCATTCTGTCATTGAACACTTACCTTATTTTCAAGGACGCCTCTACTTACCTAGTAAGGAACTGCAAATATAGTTTATCTCAAATTATCATGAGTTATTTATGGAAGGCCACCCTGGAATTGCAAAAACAGAAGCCCAGATCAAGATACATTTTTGGTGGCCAACATGGCGAAAAGATATCAGACAATTTGTACTATCTTGTGGCATTTGTGCGCAGAACAAGGCCCTAAAAAAGAAACCACCAGGTCTATTACAGCCTTTGGACATACCTCCTACAACCTGGCATACGTTATCCCTTGATTTTATCATGGATCTTCCTCCCTGTAACGGCTTCAACACCATATTAGTGGTGGTAGACTTATTTTCAAAAATGGCCCATTTTATTCCGTTAAAAGGCTTGCCCTCTGCTTCAATTTTGGCAAAGGAATTCCTAGAACAAATTGTCCGAATACACGGATTCCCCTCCGTCTTAGTCTCAGATCGGTGCAGTCAGTTTATTTTCAGAGTTTTGGAGAAAATGTTGTCAGTTGGCCCAAGTTGACGTCAGACTTTCGACCAGCCACCATCCCCAAACGGATGGTCAAACCGAGAGAACCAACCATACATTAGAGCAATACCTAAAATGCATGTGGCATCATACTGAAGGCAATTGGAAGGACATTTTATGGATATCCGAGTATGCCTACAATAACTTTGCATTCCAGCACGGGGCAAACTCCATTCTATACAATATATGGAATACATCCACGAACCTCAGAACTCAACCCACCTCAACATTTGGAAATGCCTGCCGTAAGCAGTCTGCACACAACCATTACCCAAGCCTTCAAGAGGGCAACGGAACATTTGAAACAAGCTAAAGAAAAATACAAGAAATCTGCAGATCAACATAGGAGTAAAGCTCCTAAATACCAGATTGGAGATGAGGTTTGGTTAGCCTCCAGACATATACCACTAAAAGGAACCCACATATTCAACCCCAGGTATTTTGGACCATACACCATCAAGGGCATCATCAACCCAGTGGCAGGAAAACTGGAGCTACCTCCAAACATGCGAGACCACCCCGTATTCCACGTTTCCCTTTTGAAACCAGTACAACCAGGAACTCGGATAACAAACCCGCCAAGACCTATTTTGGTAGACGGTGAACCAGAATTCGAGGTGAAAGACATTCTGGACTCAAAGTGGGTCAAATCGAAAATGTTCTATCTAGTTGACTGGAAAGGCTATGGTCCCCAAGAAAGGTCATGAGAGCCAAGTGACCACGTTCATGCACCCCGCCTATTAAACCGTTCCATCGAATCTACCCGACCAAACCCGGATCAGCGAGACAAACCACCTTGGGATGGGCCTTGAGGGGGAGTGCTGTCACGGTCCATACCCCCACACATCAGGTGCAGACCAACCTGCCCAGGACTTTGACTTCATGAGGGCCTTTAAGGCCCCAAAGACTCTCTCAGGGGCCTCCTGGACTTGGTCCTGGCGCCGTTGGCGCCAGGCTCATGCTGCCATCACCAACATGGCAAGTTTCAAACTAAGTGAAGCACGTGTGGACCAATCCGCGGCAGGCTGAAGGGACTACTTGCCTAGGGAACTATTTGCTTGGGTGTGGTTGCTGGGACTACTTTACCTGGGGACTACTTTCTGAAGGCTATATAAACCACGCCTTTAGTACAGAACACGCTTTGCATTATTCTGCACTCCTGCAGCGTAACGCTCACTGTGTCTGTTACCTTCAGGCCAGTCTGCTAAAACGCCAGTCCAGTTTCTTCTCAAGCAACCTGCAAAGGAAGGAAAAGACATCAGGTTAGCCGCGCTGGTCAAGGATTCTACATCGCTATCCAGTGCATCGTTCATACCTACCTGAGAGCTGCTCTTTCTGGCGAACCAACGAACCTCCATTTCTCGACCGCTCCCATTTTTCGCCCGCTGCTCCGGAGTCGCCGCACCTGTCGGATGCAAGAAGAAACATCAGGTTAGTGCATATTGGGGAAAAGCCTTGTTGAACAGTCAACTCATTTCAGCGTCATACTCACCTGAAGGCCGCTCCTACTAGCGATTCCGCTAGTCTTCACCACGCGGCCCGAGGTACAGCACCTGCAATACAAGAGCAGCAGGTCAGTTGCACAGAAGAGCAATAGCACATATAAAGACTTATCACAGAACGCTGGTGTGAACTTACCTTTTCTTGGAAAACAACTCTGCGTTCTACGTACTTTCGCATCAAAGGGAAACCTACAAGGGAAAGACAACAAAGTGAAACTAGGGCAATTTGAACTCTTTGGTGAACCATATAGATGGTAAAGACTTACCCATTGAATCAACGTTGTCTGGGACTCGACAGGATCAGTGAAGTAACTGGATCCTAGAACTCTACGCACCCCTGCATATTGTTGCAGGACAGAGAGCCTGCCATTCTTAAAATGAAGGTGAGACATAGCAGAGGGGGTTTCAGAAGACCAAGGGAGGCGGGTGTGGGTCTTCCACCTAGCAGTTGGGTAACGTTTCATTTAACCATTTAGGCGCACCTTCGTGACGGCACGGATACAGAGGAGACACGTGAAACCATTTAACATCAGATATGCCAGTCCCGTTCAGTGCCCCTGTGGAGACCAGGCGAGAGTAACAGCAAATCTCATCAGTGTTTCTTCTTTTCATTTTTATTTATTGTGTTATAGTAAAAAAAAGACAATAAATTGCATATATCATAACCGAAATAGTGAAAGTGAAAAAATGAGTGTCACTTTAGAAGGCCCAATATGCATACTGTCCAGCGACCAATCCTTGTCCACATCCTTGTCCTCAAATCTTGTGAGCATTTCCACCCACTCTTCGTGTGTGCCCTCAGAGTCAATTAGGATGTGTCTCACTGTCTCACCACATGAATGTTTGCAATGGTGGCACAGAAAAAACGATTTCCCTGGTGGGTAATATGTTTAGACAAAATCTTAAGAAGTCATGTTGGCCTCTGGCACTTGGGAAACAACTTAACAACTTAAAATATCCCTGTGGTTTGTCATGCAATGAGATGAACTGTGAAAGTTTTTTCTAGATCTCATTTCTGTGATAGTTTGGATCCAATCCTTTCTCTTTAAGCGCTGTTTTACATACATTGAATTATTGATGAGTTTGCTTACTTCGCATTGACAGGATCTCAGGATTTCAAGTACATATTTAGCCAGACCAAACAGAAAGAGGTTCTCATTCTTAATGAGTTCTGTTTTCACATCTTCATACAGTGTATTTACTTGCGGTACCCAGATTAATCTGTAAACAGACAGTATTCTCTACTCAATATATGAGCGGATAGATGGAAACCCAATTCATACCTTACAGATGATTTCAGGAGCGGACTGAGGGAGGGAGAGAATGTTCTAACAACACCTCTAACTTATCCCAGTTTATTGTTTTTATTGCTGGGTTAACATCCACTCTGTTTGTCAGGAAGGGAATCACTTTATTGGTATAAAATATTATCAAGGGCAATAACGAGAACTTGCAGAAGCTGGAATTCAATTTCTTCATTTGGCTCCCCAGTTGGATCAGTTTGCTCTTATTAATACCCTCTACGTATCCCTGTGAAGGAAAAGAGCTAACATTGAATCCCAGGTATAGGACCTTCTTGCCAATTGGTACAACTTGGTGAATAAGTGTGGTTTTTGTGTCAAGGGGCGTTTAAAGGGGTGTTTAAAGGCAACTACTTTAGATTTAACAGGATTCATACTGGGGTTGTAATTGAAGGCAAACTGCCCCAAAACATCCGCTAAACGCAGCAGCCCTATGGCGGTATAATCCACCTACACAATGTCATCTGCTTCTGCTTACCAATTCAGCCTTTCCGAGCCCTCTATAGGACTCAAGAGGCCCCACCCCCGCAGACCTTTAGCCAGATCTGCCTAGTTCTATATATCTGCCATATACAGATTGAAGAGACAGGGGGTAAATATGCACCCCTGTCTCACCCCCTTGTTGGTCCAAATGCGAGTTGATAGGTTACTCTTGCATCCAGCCTTATCCTCAGAAAGGACCGCCCATGGAGTTTGATTATTATTATTATTCAGGGAGTCCCCACTGTCTCAGTTTCTGCCATAGATGTACTCTATTAACTTTGTCAAAAGCCTGGGATTAATCAACCCAGGCCCCAAACAGACATGCCCATCCCTTCTGAAAGTATCTACTTGATAGTGTACTTAGAATCAGGCCATTCAGTGTGGTGGGCAGGCCCGTGCGGAACCCTATTTGATTCTTCGGGACGATTCCATACTTTTTTACCCAGTATTTCAGGTCCTTCAGTACCTACCCTGTAAATATTTTTCTGTCGGCATCAAGAAGGGAGTTTGAGTGATAATTTATCAGCTCTGCCTGGTCCACCTTCTTGTAGATGGGTATCACAACAGCTTCCCTCCATGATTCTGGCAAGATCCCAGAGCTGATTAATTCCTGTAAGAAATTATATAAGATATTGGACCATAAGATGACATCTGATTTAAAGATCTGATTTGAGAGCCCATTTGGCCCAGAGGCCCTTGATCCTGAGGAGTTCTTAATGGCTTCCTTTACCAAGTCCAGAGAAAGATTTAGGCCCCAACTACCTTTATCTACACTGGGAGCCGGAATGTCATACAATGGCCCATAGAGAGAAGAGAAGTATTTCACCCATACCAACTCCTGTATTACACTACTCTGGGTGGTCACTTGCCTCTGCTCTCTCCTGTTCACTATGGCCCAGAGGTTTCTGGAATTGGACTTCCCCAATTCCCTTAGCATCTGTTCTCTGATATTCTGTAGATTAATGTACCTATTGGACTTCAACATGTGTCTGTATTTTTGACATAGCCGTCTACTCTCCGATTTCTTAGTTGTTTGTTGTTTATCCGATGCAATTCTTTCCTTAATTCACTTCTTTTTATATGGGTTTCCTCGTTAAAAGAGTGCGGGTGTTCATACCATGGCCACTACAGATTTGTGAGTTTGCATATCCCCCAAGAATCCCACAAACGTTGTTCGGTTGTGGAGCAGTCTGTTCTCTTGGTCTGACATAGACTGTATCCTTTGTGTCAGTTCCAAGTTCAAATATAACCCAACCCCTGTGAACTTTACAAGCCGATTTTCCCACTGTTCACAGTTTTGGCCAGCAAATACCAACCAGCAAATACCAACCCCCCCAGTGTGTGTAATAGCTATTTTGAGGGACCCCATCAGCATAGGATGATCACTCCATGTCGTCTTTTTGATGGTACATTGTTTACACTCATCAAACAGATCTTTTGTTAGAAATAAATAATCAATAGAGGAACCCTGCGTACCCAACGTCCAAGTGGCTGCTGGATAGATGTCCCTCTTGATGTTACAGTTGGCTATGAAAAAATGGCATTCTTTTAGGACCAAGAACCACAGTTGGCCATTCAGCGTCAGATCCTTCCAATGATCTTTATCTATCTGTGATCTAATGCACTGGGCATTGAAGTCCCCAGTGAGAATTATGCCTGCTGCCTCATGATGGATGCTTAACTGGGTCAGTACTTGTGCCAAATGCCTCAAAAAGACAGGAAGGGATAAGATGGCAGGGTTCAAATAGGCGTTAATCACCAAATGCACCAAAGCACCTTTGATGTTGCTGAATTTGGGGTTTATCGCAATAATTCCCAGGATATCATCACTAACTGTCTCCAAGCCTGAAAAGATAGCCACAAAGAAAGTAGTAGCCCGGCAGGTGGTCTCCCTGTTCCTTGGTGCAAAGCTAACTGTTCTATTATTGTGAGCCTATCTACCTCAAATAATTGCTATAGCCAGGTCTCATGAGGGGCTATGATATCATATTCACTGAAAATCTCCTCTCGACTTTCCTCATTTTTAAATGAATTGGAGCCCCTTGTGTTCCAGCCTGACCATTTTAGCTTGTGTGGGAATAAATTGAGGCCTCAGCAAGTCCCAGTTTATGGAAAACCTGGCAGGTAATCTCGAGTACCAAAGAGCACAAATTTTTGGGCTTTACCAGGTGTTGAGGAGACTTTGGCGTGACCTTAATCTCTTTTGAATAGATAGATGTCCTTTTTAAAGATGATAAACTTCCTTTGGGCTCTGTTCCTTCCTGGGCATTACTTTGGGGATCTGATGGCCCTCCCTGCTCGCAGAAGGGTTCTGCTGATACCTCTATGCCTTAGGTCCGTAGTGCCAGAGCTGCAGCTATTATTGCTTTAGCGCCAAGTCTTGACTTCAGTCCCATCTCCTTAATGTTAATGTTTCTATGGTCAGGAAATGTAATATATTCAATATCTTGCAAGGAAAAAAGAAATAGCTCATCAACCTTGCGGCGATGGATAATATTCCGCTCCTATTTAGACATTTTGTTTTATTCCTTGCATTAATGCATTTGGCCCACTTTTTTGAGATGGCAAATGGATTTAAAGCTGAGTCAAGGTCCTCAGCAACATTATTATTCCTGATGGCACCCTGCTCATTACGGGATCCATCTCCATTCACTAGAAACTTGACTGAGCCCCCGCTTTCTACCTCCTTCATTTGTGAACCGTTCTGTTTTGTTCTCAGAGCAGCTTGATTAATCCCTATGTTAATTGTATGTTTCTCATCCCTGGAGCCTTCTCCCTCATACAAGTCCGTGGATGTGTGAGAGGTTCTGCACTGCTTATCTCTCTTTCCGCATAGATATATTGAAGTTATCCTTAGTGGTTTTTGCATTGGCGTTATTTGTACCCCGAAAGTGATTTTGTAGCAATCCCTCCTCGACCTATGGGTACCCTCCCCAGATCTTTTACCCTTTCCCCTGATTATCAATCCTTCTGTCTCAATTATACATCTGCATCCATTGTCTGTTTGAGGATTGCCTTCTTATGCCTTTGCAATTGTCAATGGCCTATTAGATTTTGTGAAAATACTAGGAATTGTGATATATCGTACAAACTGGACGGTGGCTTATTTCTTCTTCCTAGGAGTTTTCTGTTTTTTTTTTTGTTTTTTGTAGGAGGACTGTGCTCTGAATCACCTGAATTTCCCCCTCAAAGCTTCTTTTATTTTTCTTCCTCCTTGTTTTGCCATTGATCTTATTTGACTTGTGAGCCTGCTCACTATTTACTCCTTTTATTAACTCTATGGGGGGTGAACTAACCTCTTCCTTGTCCTATTGGAATTTGAATGATTGTGCCAAGCAAATACATTCTTTCATGGTTGACTCGGATAGAGATGTATCATTAAAGTCCCTCTTCTGGTGATTCTTTTCCACCCTTACCTCTGTGCACAACCTCCTTGGGCATCGTCTAATGTCCTACGGTAGCAGTGTGTCAACTGAGTCTTGTGTAGTCGACCATTTCCCGTGCAACTGCTCTATAACCTTGGACTGTTGCTTAATGTCTAATTTTAATTTGGGTAAAGGAGTAAGCAGAGAATCATTAATTTCTGTTTTTAAGACTACCATGGAGCCTTTGCACTCACTGACTCCCCTGATAAATTCCAACAGCAGCCCTGAATATGTTTGGAACTTGCCTCTTAACAGTTCAAAGATATTTACTAAATAATTTAAAACAACATTTTGACCTGGCAGGGTAACCCCATGTGTCCCTCTCTGTGGCTCTGGGATAGCCTTTCTCCCAACAGATTTCCCTCTACTCCTATTATCAGGAGTTGACCTACTGCCCAGAGCCTCACCCAGTGCCTTTATCGGACAGAAAGCTAGACCCGATGCTGAGGGAATAAGAGTAGTTGTAGGGTGAACTAGATTCCTGTAACAAACATTTGGATAGCTGCTATTACTGTCACCTGCATGATTAGTCAAATCAAAATATCCTGTGAGGTTGTCCATTACATAAAGACCTGCCTCGCCCTCGTATTTGGAATTTTCTTCTAGGGAAGAAGTCTTCAATATTTCTTTTCATGATACTGGCTGTTAGAGTGAACTCAAAACCCTTCATATGTGGCAGTTTTAGGATCAGGGTGTTTGTTGGTGGTGCTGAACCCTTCTCTTGATCATTCTCATTAGCTCCCTCGGATGCCAAGGGTTGTGCCTGGTCAGTTGGAAGTTGCATTAGCAAAGATAGAGCTGTTTTGCCCCTAGGATAGGGCCTTTATTCTCCAAGTTACCCTATCACCACATAGCCATCAAGTTCAGTCTCTTAAGTCGTTATCCAGTAGCCCACTCCTAAGATAGTACAGATGCAACATTCCTAAGGAGTCTAAGCGAGAAGAAGAGTATTACTAACACACCATTTTTGTGGCACTATAGGACTGATGCTGGAAAAAAAGGGAATTGTGGATGGTTTAAAGGCTCAGGGCCTGGCCCAAAGTCACCGCCCGCAAAAGAAACTATTGGTATACAAGCAACTTGAATTGTAGAAACCAGTGTTCGAGTGGGAGGAATTGATATTGCTAGGCCTCCTAAAGTATAGGATATCAACTCAAAGGCACTAACGGCCCACAGTCACCAATGCAAAGAGGAGCCAATCGGTTAGGATAATGAGCAACTCAAAGGCATATAATGGTCACAGTCACCACCCACAGACAATTGCAGACCACACAAAGGCACTTAATCCAGAGGAATCAATTCTGGAAAAGTATGGATTTAATCGTTTGTGGCTCACAATATGCATCCAATCGGCTCAAAGGCACTACCGGCCCCAGTCAATGACATAAGAGGATCAAGTTGATGTAAAGAATAAGCTGTTCAAAGGCGTATAAGGCCCACCATCCCAACCCACAGAAAATTGCAAGCTGCCCAGAGGCACTTAGCCCAGAAGAATCAAAACGTATCTGCCTTTGGCTCAGAATCTGCTTCCAATCGGCTCAAAGGCACTAACGGCCCACAGTCACCAATGCAAAGAGGAGCCAATCGGTTAGGATAATGAGCAACTCAAAGGCATATAATGGTCACAGTCACCACCCACAGACAATTGCAGACCACACAAAGGCACTTAATCCAGAGGAATCAATTCTGGAAAAGTATGGATTTAATCGTTTGTGGCTCACAATATGCATCCAATCGGCTCAAAGGCACTACCGGCCCCAGTCAATGACATAAGAGGATCAAGTTGATGTAAAGAATAAGCTGTTCAAAGGCGTATAAGGCCCACCATCCCAACCCACAGAAAATTGCAAGCTGCCCAGAGGCACTTAGCCCAGAAGAATCAAAACGTATCTGCCTTTGGCTCAGAATCTGCTTCCAATCGGCTCAAAGGCACTTGGCCTGCAGTCACCGATTTGGGGGAAGAGCCTTACAGATTGAAATGTGCAGCAGCTCAAAGGCACTCAATGCCAACAGTCAATGCTTGTAAAAATCAAGTATGTACAGCCCTCACTGACAATGATTCCAAAAAATGATTGTGCGCACAAGAGTACTGCTGCAGGCTGTGGTCCAGATATATAGTCACAGAAGGTAAACACTTCCACCTGTAAAAAGTATGTAAGTTGAGAGTGCTTTAAGAAACAATACGCAGGTTGTGGTTGCAATATTCTGAGCGTTTTAGATACAACTTAAATGCAGCTCAAAATCAGACTTCGAAACAGCTGAAATCTAACACGAGTTCAAAACAAGCTAAAATGGGGTATTATAGGCTCGCAGGGGAGCAAAAGATTGAAATGGTAAGGATCATACACACTGGAGGGATCACACACACTCATCACTCACTCTGTGTTGCTTTAGCTTCTTCTTCTTCTTGCAGATTTAATTTGTAGACCTGCTGTTGGTGTGTTTTAGCAAGCGCTTCTGCATCTTTGAACTTTCATGAAAATCCTCCTGCTCCAAGCGCATGTAGATCAACAACAAAGGATGGCATTTCACAGCTGGCGTAGCTAGCCAGCCAGCTGCCTGCTATTCGATGCTCACAGATCATTGTCCTCTACGCTCCATGACAGTGAAATGGAGCCGGGGCGCGAGTACAAAATCTCTGTCGAGCGTACACACAATGGCAGTGGCAGCAGCTCTCCCCAACTCTCCCTCAATAAATTGCTCAATCGCTCGCGCGCTGCTCGTTAGGCACTCTGAGCTGAATGCTCGGCAGCTCAGCAGCGTGCAATGCCCAGCTTGCCTGAGCTGAGTAAAGCACCTTAGGTGTCAAGCACCCCGTTGCAAAGAACAATGAAAGATAGAACGGCCAACAACTCCAGTCGCTCACTCGCCTGCATAGCAGTGTTTTCTTTTACGAGAATCTTTTCAGTCTGTATCAGTGTTACTCATTGTGTGCTTTGCACATCCAGTGAGCCACTGAGCCTGCAATGAGATGGTGTGCCCAGTGGATTCTGCCACCAAACTTACCTGGGCACTGTGTGACCTGACCCAGATCTGCCAGACCTGCATCAGAGGCACACTGTAGAAAGACACAAGGTGAGATAATTAATTTCCATGAAGTTGCCCTCCACCTTTGAAGTAAACCATCTCTTGCTTCCTCAATATTTATTTGGAAGGTTAGCGCAGGGGAAACAGACTTGATTTGCGTACAAGAGAATGCAGTGCAACATGGATTCAGTTCCTGTTTCAGTACATAGAAGCTGGAGGAGGCTGGCATTAAGCAAGCTATAAAGGACCAAAGAAAATAATGCAATAGACCTTTTCTAGGAGTGATATCAGGGAGCTGCTGCTGCTGCTGTTTACATTTTGAAATTTTAAAAAACTTCAATTACTGTGACCTGCAACACATCCTTCCCCTCTATCTCCCATCTAACAAAATAAAGTGTGGCTTACTTACCAAAGAAGCAAAACAGAAAGGCGATGGCTGGAAGGTTTCAAATAATTCATAACTACTGTCACAGCTCTGGGCAACCCTCCAGACCAATGTTTTTCTGGGTTGACGTGCATTGGTCAGTTGCTGTTTCCAGTCTGTAGCCAGACACCTGGCAGGTACTAGATGTCTGTGCTTTGGGGTTTAGGCCTCTTTGTGATGCTATGACTGTTTACAGTCTAGCCAAAGTGATGAACAATAGTCCAGGTTGTTGTGTTGGACATCTGCCTGCAAAATGTGTCGGGGTTGCCTCGTATAATTCACCCAAAAATTACAAAAGTAGTCAAAGAGGAGTGTATGCTGGTGCAAGAAGAAACACATTTCTATTCAGAGCCCCAGACACAGCTGGAACAGCAAATTCAAACAGATTGTGGAACAGAATTGCTTGAGAAGGTGCTGTCAAAGAAACAGCCCTAAAATAAGGGCTTTTATACAAAGCAAAATAATCAGCATTTGCAATCGTGAGACACAAACAAATCTCCACACACAGAACTGATTGGACTTCGCACTTCAGACCCTTATAGAAAAACATACATTGCGATCAACTGTTCGGTCCTCGAACCTTCCCACACTGCCCTCAATTATTACTTGTGACATCACAATCCACCCCAAATTCCACCAGCACACAATGTAGGGCCTAATTCACAGAAGTGCTCTGTGAATGAGGGGCTTAGTCAATGAAATATTTGACATGATCAGCAGCACTTTAATAATCTGCCCTTGTTGCCTCATCCTGATTCTCATGAAAATGGCTGCTCACCATGACACCACCAGAGCCTTGAACTACAAACATACTGCAGCACAAATGTTGTATATCTGTCACGATCCATGCCACTGACCCCCTCAGGTATAACAGCCCCCTGGCAGTAGTGGGGCTAAAGCCCTTCACAATGGACCCAAGGGCCTTAAGACTCCATCAGAAACATACATGGAGTCAGTCCTGGCGACCTTAGCTCCAGGCTCATTATCACGAATGAAGCAATACCACTTTTGGACCTTAATCCAACATGGAGGCCTATAACACAGCTCACTTGTTTAGAACTAAGCCATGTGGTCCAGTGTTTTGGGTGTGGCTGGGCCTGGAGCTACTTGGCCTGGAACTACTTTACCCGGGCTATTTAAACCACACCCAAATCGCAGAACATGCTCTGTGTTATTCTGCACTCCTGCAGCATAACGCTCACTGTGTCCAGCTCCTGCTCATCTGCTTCTCCAGCTGCCCGATCCTGAAGCCCAAGATCCTGATTCCATTAATAACCTGGAAGAACAAGAACAGCATTAGCGAGCAAGAACACTTACCTGTAAAGTAACCGACCTTGAATCCATTCTGCGCTTCGCTTACCTCGCCCATCTCCGGAGTTTGCCGCAACCTGCAAAGGTAAAGAAACAAGGACAGCATTAATAACAATTCTTACCTGGGCAAGCAGCGAGTCCTGGCAGCACCCTGCGCTTCTCTCACCTCACCCATCTCCGGGTTTCACCACAACCTGCAAGGGAGAAGGAACAAGGTCAGCATTAACAAAGCACTTACCTGGCCAAGCAGCGCTTCGATCGCTCATCACTCCGGAACATCACCGCAACCTGTACAAAGAAGAGAAGAGAACACAGGTTAGCAATAACACCAATAAACAGTGCAGTGCTCTGTTGAAAACAAAAAGAGACATTGTTAGGGAACAGCGTAGTGGAGCAAGATGCAGAGAAGACAGAGAAAACGGAGGGAAAGAAAGAGACAGAATAAAGACGGAAGATACATTATAACTCACCTGGAAGACAGCAAGCAGAGTCAGAGTCACAGCCTCTCTGGACTCGACATAAGGGCACTTGGACCAGTGAAGCTACTATGTCCATGGAACACCCACACCAACCACGCACCCCTGCACAGAGACGCAGGACAGAGAGTTCAACGCACAAAAACCTAAGGCACTACCCAACGTCTGGCACATAACCAAGCAGAGAGGGGTTGGGGTTAGCACTTGGACCTCCATAAAGTATCATGTGGCACCCCCGTGGATACCAGGTGAGCGTAACAATATCGGGAACACTCTAACTCTTTTCCCAGGGCAAATGTTCTACAGGGCGATTTGAAACTGTTGTGGTTCTTGCCACTTTTCCCTGCAGAACGGAAGTAACAAAGATGTAAAAAAGGTGGCAGCTGTAGAGAATTGCTGGAACTCATGCAGGAGAGAAGCCGGGTTCTCAGCGCTCTTTTGTGAGAAATAATTTCTTTCACGTTTTCTTCTCTGCGCAGTTTTCTCTTGCTCGTTTTGCTGTGCCACCTTTCCCTGCAGAACAATCTTCATGGCGGTGCTATTTCAAGGCACCACTAGTGCAGGGCTGTGCAAGGTGACGAGAGTGCACACTCCACTCCAGTCAGGTGGACCATATGCATATGCTCTGGATCCACAGGCCCACCAGTAATCCATAATCACAGCTGTTCCAGGTGTCAGCCCCCCATTCTTCACCACATTGGCACATCCAGAATTAGCCCCCACAAAAATGGACCCACTTGACCTGAAAGACAAAGGGAATCATGCAAAGCTCCTTATGTCAACTGGTTGATATTTTTCATGTAACCACATCAAAGCATGAATCTTTTTTCTAAGTTCCTTGGAAGCTGTCATTAACCTTGGCTACCATGTTTTGTTCAAAGCCCACCAGTCCTTCAGCATGGTACTTCATTATTCCCCCCTCCCATTTGTCCCCATACCATACTGCTCCTTCTTTCCTCATCAGCGGCCTTGTGTGACACCAGGGGACACATTGGCCTTTTTTAGTTTGGGTATTGCAATCTTTAAGGTCTCTTATTTGTAATTCCCCTTGTTTAGGATCCTCCATAACATACTCTGCCAGCTTTTGTCGTGCTTCCTCACTATGGAGCATTTGTGTTAATTTTACAAAATTGTCTTCATACACATTTTCCCCCTCATCCAACCAGTGAACAGCTAGTTACAGCTACAGTGAGACAGGTGCATCAGCCATCCTGCCTTCTCACGGGACACAGCTTGGGGCAGGAAAAGCTTTGATATTCCTACTATGTGTGGAATTAGAGAGTACACATAGCATGTGCCATTTTCACTCTCTCTTCCAACATGCATCATTTTATCATCCCAAATATTGCCTGTTACTGAGGGATGCTCGTCCTCAGTGCCATGGTGGAAGCCCTCCCCATTCATCACATTTCTCTTTCCCATTTTTCTTTTTGCATTGTATTGTATTTCACTTTTTTGTTTAAAAATCAAATAAAACAAAAGCATTAAAACTATGCTAAAACATATTAACATCGTTGTGCTCCAGAAACCTGAAAATGACTTTTTATTTGTCACACATTTTGCATTATAACCTTCTTCAGCTCCCTCTTTCGCTGGATTTTTATAACTTCTAAGGGTTGTGAAAATGAAAAGAAAATCGGTAATACTTCCCATTATGTTGTGCTTTGAAAGACAGTACTTTTGTCTCTGCAAACGTCAGTTATGTGGACCCATCCGCGCCATCCTTCCATCTTGACAGCCATTGGTGTTGAATAGATGATGGGGTGCGGGCCTGAGAAAAGTTCCTCTTTCCACTTCCTCATGTGGTTACGCAAAAAGACAACGTCACCCGGATAAAGAGGTGCTGCTTGTGGGAAATGTCAGTTTGGATCACCTGATTGTTTTTTAGGCCTCCTCTGCAAGGAGATATATTTAAGGTACTTGGTAAATTCTTTGAGGTACATATCAAATTCCCTCCCAGAATAGCAGAGGTAGAGTGAGCATCAGAGATTGTACACGACAGCGGAATTGGCGCATGCATTCCCCGACCTGTTACAATCTCATGAGGAGTCAGATGGTGATCTCCTCCAGGTGTGTTTCTTAGTGCAAACAAAGCAAGCAGCAAGCCGTGCACCCATGACTTTTCAAGCGTCTGTGTAAGCCTAGCCGATCGCATTTTAAGCAGTACATTAATCTTTTCTAAAAAAAAAATTGGGCCTCATTACGAGTCCGGCGGTAACCGAGGCGGTAAAACCGCCTGGTTACCGCCGGACTCGTATTACCATTCCGCCTCCGTGATTCCCGGAATTAACGGGGCATTACAACCCGGTGACCCGGGAATTCCGGAGGCGGAATTGTGTAAATCCCCATTCCCATTGAGTCCTATAGGACTCAATGGGAATGGGGATCATGGAAACACTGGCACCATCTCGTGATGGTGCCGGTGTTTCCTCCTCCGCCTGCAGGCGGGCAGTGTTAAACCCGCCAGGTCAGACCTGGTGGGATTGACGCCTCCGCCTGCAGGAGTCGTGATCACCCGGTATGGAAACAACGGTGGTGGCGGGTTTACCGCCACCGTTGTTTCCATACCGGGTGAGATGTAATGAGGCCCATTGGCTTGAGGATGGTAAACCATGCATAGTTTATGCTTTAACCCCAGGAGAGTAATTTCTTTTAGTAAAGCATTAGCAAAGTGCTGCCCATTATCAGAGCGACTTTCATCTGGAATCCCCCAGCAGCACGGCGGGCATCATTGTGGGCACAGGGACCTGCCTCAAGCCAATGTGAGAATGACTACACCACTACAAACATGTACTTGTAACGTAATCGATATGCAAGTGCCGGAATAGGCCTTCCGGTCGCAGCAAATGTTCCCAGTACAAATCTCAATGTGTGACCTGGCAGAAATGTCTGGCTTTTCATACAATTATTGACATATTCGGTAACATGCTCAAACAGATTTGGCACAAGCCAGTCTTCACAATCTCTGCAGCAACATGCTCTTTCGATACGTGGGAAGGATAGTGAAGCTGTTCCAATGTTGGGGACCAAGAACATCCCCTCCTTTTCTACAGATCTTTTTCAGTATCTTATGCTTTTCCCTGCAATTCTATTATCTGCAATTTTGGAGTTGCATTAAAGTTTTCTGGTAATGTATCTTTCTCTTTGCTAACTTTTGGCACTGCTATTGGAGGTATCTTCTCTTCTTCACCAGGGAACCGAACATGTGATCCCTCTGGCATATATGCCGAATCTATTGCTGCTCTGTCTGCTCTTTTATTTCCTAGTGATATAAATGTGTGCCCGCCTGTATGGGCTTTGCAAATTATTAATGCTAAATCTACTGTGAGCGGTAACATTTCCAATAGTTTGTTCAATAATGCTGCGTGTTGAATGGGTATACCATCACTTCTTTTAAAGCCTCTCCTTCCCATCTTGCCAATCCTTGGTGCACTGTAAAGGTGACTTAGGCTGAGAAGATGTTCACTGCTTGGCCCTCAGATATGTTTTGTGCTTCAATCAAGTCCACTAATTCAGCTGCTTGTGCAGAGTACTGGTTTGGCAGTCGTGTCTTTGAGTACACCATCAATTTCTTCCCTTTGCTTACCTCTTGTCTGTGCCCCACCACTGCTCAATGTGAATACCTTTGTCCCGTGGTCTGGTCAATGCTTCCATCAATGAAAATCATGTCCCCCTCCTTCGATCACTTCTTCCTAAACTAGTGGGTTACCTTTGTTTCTGTCAATGCATGCTACACAGTCATGTATATAATCCTCTTCTTCTATTTTCTATGCAATTAACTCTGCTGGGTTTATTGTTCTGCGCCTCACCACTTCTATTGCAGGGTTGCTTAGTATTATCTCATTCTCTGAAGATCTCTGCCTTGTCTGTGTCCATTTTGTTTTCTCTAATATTGCAAAAAAAGCATGTTCCATGTACAGAACCATTAGGCACCCCACAGTTATTGGAGAAGCGTTCCCAATAGTGAATGCGGCAGCAGCAATGCCTGATCACATGGGAAATGCCCTGGCATTACTGCATCCAGTGACCCACTGTAGCATGAAAGTAGTTTGTGTCTTTGTCCATTCTTTTGTGTCAGTACTGCTGTCATTACTTTCCCATCTGAATGTGAGAACAGGTGACGATTTCCTTTGTAATTGCTAGTTGCTAACATTGGTGCATGTGCTAACTCATGTTTAGCTCATCAAAACTCTTGCTCATTTCAGCTGTCCATTTTATGTGTTTTATTTTTCATTGCTTACTTTAGTGCTTCCAACTGTGGCTTGGTGTATGTGGAATAATCAAAAAACCATGCTCTGCAATAGTTGCACAAGCCCAAACATTGCTGCATTTCTTTCACTGTTTTTGGTCGTGGAGTCTTGTGTATGGCCTCTACTTAAATACACCAATTCTTTTTGACATTATTGCAATTTCTCCCTGTCCACCTTGTATCCCTTGTCTGCTAGCAAAGTCAGTGATTTCACTGAGTTCCTTCTACACTCCTCTTCTGTCGTGCTGCACACCCACAAGTCAACAATGTACTGTATCAGTGTGCTAGCAACCTGCATCTAGATGAAGTCCATTTGTATTACTCTGTTGAAGATGCTAGGCCCTTTGCAGTACCCATGAAGCATTCTAGTATGTTCAAACTGAATCCCACGAAACGTAAAGGCGATGAGGTACCTTGAGTCTGTGTGTAATGCAATGGAGAAAAAGGCGTTATTTAAGTCAACTTCTGTAAAATGGGCCTGGAACATAGTAAGCATTGAATGAGTAAGTAGGGATGTTAATGGCAGACTCTTCCACTTCCGCATCTTTTCTTCTATGAACATGAAGTGAACAAATATAAGTACAAGTACAAGTATAAGTTTAGTCATTCATATCGCTGCACTACCACAACTGTAACCATGTGTGTTTCAGCAGCACACGGTTTAGTGACCCACAGGAATAAGGAGCAAATGCTTTATAACAAGTGTATGAGCATGGATTTTAAAACAGAATGAGCACTGCATGAGGAAGGAGCAATGACAATCGCACATTTTTTCATTTATGCATTGTCCTGCCTGAATATGGAACAAACACGTATATAATTTTAAATTTTATATTGCTGCACTATCACAACTCAACCACATGTGTTTCAGCAGCACTACGAGCTACTAACCCATAGGAGCAACCTTATAATATTTCAAATTGTGTATCGCAACCCACCCACCTGTGTGCCAGAAAAACATGAGTTAACAACCCAAATGGCACACCGCTCAAGCTGTTTTGTTTATTAGAATGTACACATCCTCAAGAAAATACATATCTTGACCTGAAGCACATATAATTTCAAACTATGGATCACTTCATGACTGCAACCAACCCACAAGTGTATCAGCAGCACACAGGTTAGTGACTCACAGGTACCCCATTCAGGCCACACTGTAAATAAGAGTTTATACAATCTTAAACTGCGGTTCACTGCTGCAACCCACGACGTGTGTCTAAACTTCTATATAAACCCCTACACGACTCACAACCATGAATGTCATCTCTTCACTACCGCACCCTACCACTGCAACACACCCACATGTGTTTCAGTAGTGTACGCGGAAGCAATCGACAGGCACCCCACTTAGGCAGGATCACAAGAAAGTGTAATTAACAATAAGTAACATGCAGGGAGGCTAATGATCAATTGTGACCTTTGGAAAGCATTGGAACCCGTCATTCATGACCATATAGCCACAAGGCAATGCACTACCATTCATGTTTTCTCTTGTTGTTCTCTTATAACCAAGGGGGCACTACCATCCTTTAGTCACAGAATATCTATAGTAACCGCCGCCAAATAACTTGATTGCGAGGACCACGCCAAAAACATAACCTATAATTTCTTTCTTCCCAGAAGCACTACCCAGTTCATCCATACATCCTTGGCAAGATGCCATATGAACCCTATAATCAGGAAACATATCACAATTGATAAGCCCACAATCATTACCAGTATACAATTATGAACTCAACTCTATATTCAAAATCATTATGCAGCTAACTGTGAACTAACACAATCCCCTGTTCCCTTCCTTCCCTTGTGTTGCTATGTCTCTTGTGCATTACATTGTTATTATTTAAACGTGTATGCAACGCCTACACCAATCTCCTAAAAATCTGTAATTATTATACTGCATGTTGTGAATTTGCAACTGAATATGTACCTATGATGAATGAATGTCACAACACAACCCTTCCCTTTACTTAAACGTATGCACATGTCACTACACACACTATCCACTAAATCACTATGCACCTGTCACACTTTTGCTTGGATATGATAATCTATCAATATGTGAACAAACAATGTATAATGGATGATGACCACAGCCTTGATAAAGACCCTTGATCGGTTGAAACACGTGTCAGCACCCACAGTGATAATAAAGACCTATTGCCATTGTTCTACAACGAGTGTTGCTATAGGACTTCACAGAATATGGGAATCCTCCTAGAAATATAACCTAAACACCAATATTGTAGGAATCCAATACACACCCACCCATTCCTCACGTGGGGCGCAAGAGCACTGCCCTAATGATTCCTGCAGCCGCCGGCTTTTAACAAACACTTACGTGCAAGGATGAGTTTGGCGCTGCAGCCAAATGTTCCTGGTGTTCTTACCTTTTTCCAAACTGTAAAATAGTGTACTTCTGCGGGAACACTGCAAAAAATTGTCACAGGATCGGGAACCAAGGGATACTCTACCTCAATAATGTCATTCTGAGAGCGCAAATCCTGCATAAAATGCCACGCTCCTACCTTGGCCTTCTTAATCGGATAGATAACTGTATTGAAAGGTGATGAGCTCACCTCTATTATGACTTGCTGCCATAGGGAAAGCAGTGTCTCATATATGTCCTCATCTGCTTCTCGTGAAAGTGGGTACTGCTTCAGTCGTGGCAATATTTTCCATCTTTCAACTTGATGTGTACTGCCCTTGCCCCTATAAGTATTGCTAAACCATGGGGACCTGTTGACCAAAATCTCTGGGGTACCTTTTCCAAATCTTCCTGCAAGTATTGTGCTTTCTTTTTAGTTATCTCAGTCATCTGAGGCACTGCCCTCTCTTTAATGTGTATTGGACAAGGTATGCTCAGTTTGAACACTACCTCTCCTTCTTCATTGTCCTTTGTTGCAAACAACTCGGTGTCATGTACTCCTATCAATGTAAGTGTAGGATCAATGCATAAAATTGAATGCCATTCCATGTTGTTCTAATAAGTAGCAACTAGCATAATCATGTATGTCTGTACTATTGATTCCTCCAAGTACGTAGAGTGTGTGTGCCTGAGCTAACTGAGGAGGGACACTGCGGCCTGAATAAGAATTTGTTGGACAGCCGGAAGACCTTCCCCTCAATCCATGGCAACCATCCCAACAACACTTGTACCAAGTACACAAACACCTCTATGCGTGTGGGTATCCCTCTCATTGTGCTACATGCATGGTATGCCTGAATCAGTACTGCCACCTGGGCTGGGTACATTCCCAGTGTGGTGCACATCATCCCCCTCTCCAAGAATGACATTGTGGCTTTCAATCTGCTGAGTAGGTCCCTCCCCAGAATATTGATGGGCGTATCTCTTGAATACAGCAAAGGTGCTAGAATATGCTGTGTCCCGATTGTCAAGCGTAATTCTTTTGTCAGATGAACTTTCAAAATTGTCCCCAAAAAGCCTTGTGTGTCCAAACTTGTATTAGATAATGGAGATCATTCTCGGTTTATGCATGATCTGGTTGCCCCAGCATCTATAAGAAAGAAAAAGCCCCTTTGTCCTATCTGAACTACTACCTCTGGACCCTCTTTGGGGTCTTCAATTACTGCTAGAACAGGACACACTTGCACTCCCCGTTGGAACCCCTATTGGGAAAAAGTGTTTGCGGATGACATAAATGGTTAACGACCACCATTGTGACTTCTGTGTATTGGGGTATGATATTCTGTCCCAGTATTGTTACCCCTTCTGGTATCTATGCTGGTGCCTGAGGTACGCTCTCTGTGCCTTGAGTTCCTGTCATTTCCTGATTTTGTACCTGAACTTGTACCTGGATAGTAATAACCTATGTTTGTGCCATCTGTATCTGTAAATGCTGTTGCTGCTGCATTGCCTGCACCTGCTGTGGAGTCTCCTGTATGTATGTATGTTGTTGATGTGGCATGGCCTGCACCTGTTGAAGAGTCTGCTGCATGTATGTCTGCTGTGGCTACCTGTATTGCTCCCCAAGAGTGTGCAGAGAGTTATTTATCACCAGTACATTTGCAGAGCAGAGCAAACGCAGGTAGACGAAAGCAATGACTCACATCCAAAAACGCAGTTAGGGAACAAGTGCTCTAATATGGCTATTTATTCATATTTAAACATACATAAAGCAATAAGTGATAACACAGAAATAAATCACAGAAAAGATAATAAGCTAACAAGACTACATCACCATGGCCGTAACTGAATTCCTCATCTCACCAGAAGCGGCTGGAAGACCCCGGTAACAGCCAGGCCGAGAGCACAACAACCCACAGGGATTTCGGAACAAGGCATCCCCCCTCCGACTGAGGTCTTTGGACTTTTTCCACCTGACCTTTTCAGAACCCCGCATTATATTCCCTCCTGAAAAGGGGTGGCAATATCTCAAACCTTCTGGTATTATCGCTTGTGCGTTGATGAGTGACCGGCTGAGTTGACCGACGGTAACCCCAAGGAGCAAAGCACTTCCCTCTCCTAAGGCACCATGGAAAACAATTCCATAACTCATCTTCAACCTTGGCACCGAGCATAACAAACCTTATTGGCTACCAGACGGCACCTGCGTATGCTAGCCTCTCCGAGCTCCGTGTCCTTGGATGAGCTATGCAGACCAACACAAGCAACAAATAACTTTGAAAACATGTTTTTTAGTGAAATACTGACAAGTGCAGCTTCCACTGAGGCATGGAATAAATATCCATTATGGCTCTGAGCACCAGCGCCATATTTTAGCTCAAGCATCACTATCCACCCTTGGATATTTACCTTCCATAGCACAGTGGTAGATGAGCCGGTCTTTGAAACCGACGAAACATCAGAACTAAGTTGGGAATACATTGAGTAAAACAGCAAACCGGCAATTATAATAGCTAATATAATACAAATACAAGCAAAGGCGTAACGCAGCGTACCCCAACATCAGGAATCCATGGAAATAACCAATCCAACCAATTCCCAGTACGATCCTGAGACACTTGGGAAATTAAGTCCCACAAACCTAGAATATGACTTTCAATGGATCGTGAAAGGTCACTCAAAATCAACACATACCTTCAACTGCGTTACAACCCAAGTTATATTTCAGCAACAAATAATCAACGGCAGCCCTGTTTTGCAAAGCTGCTTTTCTAATTACTTTGCTATTAAGGGGCAACTCTTCTAATGCTTGAGAAGTATTATTAAGTCCTTTTACTACAAGACACGCTACTTTGATTAAAGTTGTGTAACCTCCAGAAGCTAAACCCCAAAACTCCCACTAATGACAGGGCCAATGCTAATACCTGAGCCTCTGATAACAAATGCACCTTTGAATCACAATTTGGAGATAGACCCACAGATTTGAAAGTTGATCTTTTGCTTCGATACATTGCTCGGTGTAGAGGAAACATCATCAGCCCTAATCGAGTTAAGGCACATGGACCTCCTGAAATGTTAGCTGGAATATATGTGTATGTAATATTGCCACATGAGAAAGCCATTCTAGTGGAAGTTTCACATGATTTAAATGACTGGCAGCTACTATTGTGTGATTGCAGGTAATGGTGTTATTCATGTTGGCACATGTGCTTGGAACTCGTGTACACAATCTTTTCTCAAACACAGTTTGATTTTCCTGTTTGGGTAAATTCAGCTGTTAGCATTTGCCAATTTCTTTCGCATTGCAGGTCATAAAGTAACACACATCGCCTTGAGTTATATTGTTGGTTATAATTTGTGTCAAGTTTCTCCACTTGCAATTTGTTTCCTGGCGAATTCGGCAATACTCATATACTGAAAAGGATTGTCTGACATCAGAATAATGAACCCCTGAATCATTGTGCATGACACTGAAAATGTTCCTCAAGATTGGAGCTGGCGTTGGCACTGCTACTAAACAGGTAGTCAGCAAAGCTTCTGCATGATGCACATCAGTTAGGCAAAAATGGGAGATGCTTAGGACGTACTGAGCGTGATACGTCCACATGTTCTCGGTTTGGGCGATCATCGGTGCATATCTCCACCCAAAAGACATATCTTGCATAGCTGGTATCAACATTGTTTGCGCTTGCATCTGACACGTTTTCCGCATTCCACAAATCCAGTTCTTCTGTCTGGCTGGCTTTTCAGCATCGGCACTGGGCTGCTTTCGAACATCATTGTTCATCATCATCAGTTTCCTATGGATCACTGGCACAGATGTGACATTTCTCATTGGTAGCAGCATGCTGTTTGACTCTCCCAAATGGAGTCCATTTAGTTTCACAATTACACCAGCCAGACACAGGATCTACAAGGCAAACCCAGAAAGAGATATCAGTGTTGAAAATCACCCTCTTAGGTAATACTTGTCTGCGGGCACATACTGGGCCTCATTACGACCCTGGCGGAAAGGGGTTTACGCCGGCGTAACCCATGGCGTACCTCTCCGCCCGACTACGAGATCCCGTAGCGCCATGGTGATTTATACGCCTGCTTTTTGCAGGCGGAAAAATCCATGGCGCTACGGGACTTGTCATTAATTACGCCACCGTAAATTACAGTGGCGTAATTAACGCCTTCCCCACTCCCATTATACCCTATGGGGCAAAAATGGGAATGGGGAAGAGTAAATGGGGATTGGGGACTTACCGCCCCGCCAAGGTCGGAATGGGGCGGTAAGTCCGCCAACCCCCATGGTGGAGTTGGCAGCTCTGCGCCATGGACCATGGTGCAAATTGCACCATGGTTCTCCGCCAGGGTCGTAATGAGGCCCACTGCCATTTATCTTCGCCGGGTTCCATTACTAAGACTACTTGGTCTTTCGCTGATGCAATAACATCTGCGGGCACTGGTGGGCCACTTGGTCTTTCGACCCACACCTTCGCACCCATTACCATACTGTCTGAAGAGGCAAAACCACAATCCCCACGTGTAGTTAACACTGCGGGAGGCTCCCCCTTTTTGATCATGGACAATTTAACAGGAACAATAATCAACTGGGCCACTCGATCGCCCTTATGAATCGGTAACACTTGGTCTCCACTATTCATTAAGATGACTTTGATCTCGCCTTGGTAATCAGCGTCAATGACCCCTCCTAGCACTTGAACTCCCTTCAATGCTAATCCAGATCTGGGGGCAATCCATCCCAAATGTTCAGGTGGAATCTGCACTCCAATCCCTGTTTCAATCACAACAATCCCTCTCAGGTCTAATCTGATTTCTTCATGAGAATGCAAGTCCACCCCTGCTGATTCTGGAGTCGATAGGGAGCTAAAGTACCCGGGGTAATTTCCCAGTACAATAAAGTATCTCTAACTGAGTTGGGTTGAATCTGTAAAGCAGGAGTCAATAGTCGCAACAATGGAGTCTCATGATTATTCACTGGCCTATTGTTTAGCACTTGCACTGCATCAAACACACGATCACGCCAGCCTGCTAAACTGCCATCTCCAGATTTGCACAGCTGTTCTTTCAATAACCCATTGATTCTCTCACTTAACCCTGACGCTGCTGGGTGGTAAGGGACATGGTATAACCATTCAATACTCTTTTCCTGACAATATTCCTGAATTAATTTGCCTTTGAAGTGTGACCCATTGTCACTTTGAATTTGCAAGGCACACCGTAATGCAACGTTATCTGATCTAACAACTTAATGGTGTTCAGTTGTGTAGCACATTTGTACAGCAAAACCATCATATATCCAGAGTATGTATCCACAATGGAGCATGCATACTGACAGACTTTGCTGATTGGCAGAGGACCGATATAATCGATCTGCCAAATTTGACCTAGTAACTTTCCTCTCCGCAACGTGTCCTGGACAATCTGAGGCATAGGCCTATGCTGTTGGTGTTGGCACACCGAACCTAGCAAAATTATTGTTTTCACTACCTCTAAAGGAATACTGATTCCTTGAGCTTGTGCCCACCTGATAGTATCCTTTTCTCCAAGGTGCCCACATTTCTGGTGATCCCACTTGGCCAAACCCTCCAAATCGTCTTCCTGAGCTTTCGCATCCACAGATGAAATCTTGGTGTGTTCATCTGTAACATAATTAAACCAACATTCTAATGAATCTGCAGCACAATGCTCATCCACGTGATACACAGTGACTTCACTTTGTGATAACATTTCCACAATATATTGCCACAGTTCTTTTCCCCACAACTCTTTTGAATGAATTTTCCACCCATTCTTTTGCCAGGTTGGCTGGTACACCGCCAACCCATTCGCCACTGACCATGAATCTGTGTACAAATGACATCGGCCAGGGGTCTTTTGTTTCAATGCTTGATAAACTGCATAAAGTTCTGCAAACTGACTGCTCATCGCTTTCCCTGACGTTGTCAAAATCTTTTTAGTCTTGGGATATTATGACACCGCCTTCCAGTATTGCTCGGCTCCCGCATATTGATCCGAGCCATCTGTAAACCAGGCATGCTCTGTCTGCTCTACAGTCAAATCACTATAATTTACTCCCCATTTCACAGGAGACTCGTGTTTCTCAGTCACTTCCAGTGGTATGTAATCTGAGGGTGGTATGTTGGCTACTTGCTCATGTAATTTTGCAACCTCACCTTTCCCTGATTTAGCTCTTTCTTGAATGTACCATTTCCATTTAATTATACTAGCTTTTTGAGCGTGTCCTGTTCTATGTGTTTTAGGAGAGCTCAACACCCAATGCATAATCAGGATTTCCGTCCTCATCAATACATCATGCCCCACTTTCATTTGCTCAGTATCGCCAAGGGCCCAGTAACATGCCAGCAACTGCTCCTCGAACGGAGTGTATGCGTTAACAGCATCGGGCAACTTACAACTCCAGAACCCCAATGGTACATGTTTCCTGTCTTGTTTCTGCCACACACTCCAGTTAGCATAATTGTCTTGCACAGACACGTTTAATTCCACTTTCCCTTCCTTCAATGGCCACAAATCAAGCACCTGCTGCACAGTGTCTTTCGCCAAATCAAATTCTTTTTGTTGCTCCTCCCTCCACTGAAACTCATATTCCTTTTGTGTCATTGTGTAGATGGGGACCAGTATCTGCCCTAAATGGGGAATGTGATGTCTCCAAAACCCAAACAGCCCTATGAACTGCTGAGCTTGCTTTTTGTTAATTGGACTGGTGAACTCAAGTATTTCCTGTTGGGCCTTCGGCACCATCTTTCGATGCCCATTATGCCACTGAATTCCTAGGAATATCACTGTCTCAGCTGGCCCTTGAATTTTGTTCGGGTTAATCTCCAACCCTTCCTTCTTTAATCCTTCCATAATGACTTCTAACTGTGTTCGCACACTTTGCTCATCCTTGCCCTGAATCAAAATATCATCACTGTAGTGAGAGATTTGTATGTCAGGTTTACACAGTATCTTGTCTAAGTGCTCTGCCATCAGCGTATTTCCCAGCCCCCAAAATATCTTAACATTAACATGGGGCCGCCTATCAACTTTTATGCACGCAGACGTCCCCGGAGCTTGGTTGTAACCCAAGGCAAATTTCAAATGAGTGTAACCTGACTCTGTCACTAACATCGCACTCACCACCTTCCTTAAATCAGTATATGTTGGCTTGTACGGGGAAGGAATCCCCATAGACCCTTCTTCTTGTTCCTCCTCAGGAAGGTCTGAAGGTGAGGTGTCCCTCTGTGTCTTAGTCCCCACCTGTTTCCTGACCTGTTTTTAGTGCTCTTTGGCTACAAGCCCTCTCTTTTTATATAGTTCATACATTACCCTGGTTTCAATGCCACCAAATTTCTTCTCGTGGCACACCATCTTTTAACAAGGCCAAAAACATATCCTTTCTGGACACTCAGGAGTCTTTACTATTTTGCCTCCTGCCTTCAGTTCTTCTCTCACTATGCCCCTCTCTCTCCCACAGCTTGTCTTCAGTCTTGTCCCATTCCCCTATGTCTGCCACTTGCCGGATGGCATCCACTACTTCATCAGTGGGTTTGCCTGTCATACCAACAAGCAAAGTCATAATGACACTTTTGTATGTGGGTGGGGAAGTTCTCATCACCATATTCCTGGTTGAAATTAAAAGTGGCACAGCCCCCATGTGTCCTGGTGCATCTATGTGAATTGCCTCCTTCATAGCATGCTCTCTGCCCTTTTGAATTGCCTCTTTCAAAGTGTACCACTTCTTCTCCTCGCTGGGCCAGTCGGTGGTAATAGGATACTTGCGGTTGCATGCCTGTGCTGCTAGGTGCAACAAAGACACCTGTGACACTTGCCCATCATCCTCAGGGGGCGGCCATACCCTTAAGACCTCCTGTATACTGGTGTCAGTTGACAAAGGCAGGAAGCGCGGTGTGTCTGTCGGGTCTACCAAAAGCCCTGCTGCGCCTCGATCTAGCAATCTCACCTTCCATGTCAGTAAAGGTTCCCTTGACCTTTGCCTCAAACGAGTAATGATTTCCGCAACCTCCTGCTGAGTGGAATCTTCCAGCATGGTTAAATCTAAAACCCTGCCTGCAGGATTCTGCGGGTGGGATCCAGCATGCCATCTTCTAACCAGTTTAGCCATCACTGTCTTTTGATTGAGTTCTGATTTTGAGTCTAATTCACCTTCCGAGTTGGTCTTGTGGCTTGTTGAGTCAAAAATGTCTCCTTCCCATATATCGGGGTGCCAAACTACACCTGCTGTGGCAAGTACAGCTGCCACTTTCCTTTGGTTGACCCCCCTTGTCTTTTCCTATATTTGTAATGGGCCACTCTGACTGTTGCCCTCTCTGCCACAGTCTGATATTTATCAGACTTTTCTTTAAAAAGCTTAATTTGTAATTGCTGCATTAACACAATCTGCAGTTCTGCAGCCAATTCCTTCTCTAATCACAAAATGTTCTCTTTCAACTCCACATATCTATTGTAAACAAAACATTGCTTCTGCCGGAGCAGCCTCCTTTAAACAGTCATCCCATGGTTTGCTTAACCCTGCACCACATGCCCAAACTTGGGCCAACTTATCATATGGGCTCTTCGCTCAACCTGGGATCATGACATCGGGACATTCACCGCCAGCGTGAATGCCCTTTTTTCTGAAAAAACGATTCATCATTACAATAATTTGCAAAACCTCTGTTTTCCTTTCCTCTACAGTCACTCCTTCACTCGTGCAAGCATGCACACACAAAAAACACAGATTAATACAGTCTGACAGTCTGACACTCACTGCCAACTGAAAACAAACTTTCGCTTGCAATATAAGTGGAGCCTATCAGCGTTCAAACACAGATTCTTTAATATTTGGAGCAATTCATCACAAATACCCTGCTCACAGTGCCAAATTATGTATTGCTCGCCAAGAGTGCATGGACAGTTATTTATCACCAGTAAATTTGCAGAGCAGAGCAAATACTTTGACCGCAGGTAGACGAAAGCAATGACTCGCATCCAAAAATGCAGTTAGGGAACAAGTGCTCTTATACGGCTATTTATTCATAGTTAAACATACATAAAGCAATAAGTGATAACACAGAAATAAATCACAGAAAAGATAATAAGCTAACAAGAATACATCACCATGGGCGTAACTGAATTCCTCATCTCGCCAGAAGTGGCTGGAGGGCTCCGGTAACAGCCAGGCCGAGAGCACAACAACCCACAGGGATTTCGGAACAAGGAGTCCCCCTCCGACTGAGGTCTTTGTGCTTTTTCAGCCTGACCTTTCCAGAGCCCTGCATTATATTCCCTCCTCAAAAGGGGTGGCAATTTCTTGAACCTTCTGGTATAAGCACTTGCGCGTTGATGAGTGACCGTTGGTTGCCGTTCGGGTCGACCAACGGTAACCCCAAGGAGCAAAACGCTTCCCTCTCCTAAGGCACCACGGAAAACAATTCCATAACTCATCTTCAACCTTGCCATGGAGCATAACAAGCCTTATCAGGTACCAGCCGGCACCTATGTATGCTAGCCTCTCCGAGCACTGTGTCCTTGGATGAGCTATGCAGACCAACACAAGCAACGAATAACGTTGAAAACATGTTTTTCAGTGAAATGCTGACAATTGCAGCTTCCACTGAGGCATGGAGTAAATATCCATTATGGCCTTGAGTGCCCCAGAATGCACTACGCACCAGTGCCATATTTTAGCTCAAGCATCACACTGCCCTGCCTGTGCAATAAGCAGGTATGTTCATGCAAAATGTCCAAAATTCCTACATGCAACACATTGTACTCCAAAGCGTGAAGTCATTCCCCTCTATCGCATTCCCTTACCACATGTATAGTATCCTCTCCCAGTCTGATACTGTCTCATGTATGCACTTCCTCGACATGCCTGCATGATCCCTGGCTGCTGCTGCATGTTTATGAATGCAGGTTTTTGCTGCATCTGTACTGTTCCCCACTGCTGGTTGATGGCACCTGAGTGTAACCTCCCAGTGGCTTGCTGAGCTTGTGGAACGACAACTGGGCATGTAAGTACTGCTTCTTTTCATATGTATTTTCACCAGTTGGTTCTGAACTAATTTGTTTTCTGCTTTGGTATCATTATCCACTGTCTCTGTATCCTTCTCCTGCTTCCTTTTGCAATAGTGTACAGTTGTCACCTGTATCTCAGGTCACCCCTTTGCCTCAGTTCCCAATATATTTCTAAGAAAGTTTGCACATCTGCAAGGAGCCCACTATTAAGATGTGGTAAAACCAAGGTATTTTTTCATCCCATGACTGTTTATTTTCCTGCAACCACATTTCTTCTGTAGATCGTATATATTACACAGGATCCTCATCAGACTTCATTTTACAAGCCAAGATGGAACCCATGTCTGATGTTTCTGGATACAGATCTCTTAGAGCCTTCCAAACATGTGCTCAATAATTATTAAAGGGTGCACCATCGTGTACATTAGAGCTTAATTTTACTCAGAGTATCCTGGCTGTTGTCATATTTTGTCACTTCTCTCTTCGACCAATGCTGCCAACAACCTTTGTATGTCTCCTATGACCAGTGGGTTTACTGCTGTTTCTTTTTCAAAAACATAAATCCACTTGCTCACCCCCGGCATCAGGCCCCCACTCCTGTCCCCCTGCACCCACACCCCCCCGCATCCAGGGGCATCCTCCACCAGGCCCCCACTCCTGTCCCCCTGCACCCCCACCCCCCTGCATCCAGGGGTACCCTCCACCAGGCCCCCACTCCTGTCCCCCTGCACCCCCACCCCCCTGCATCCTGGGGCACCCTCCACCAGGCCCCCACTCATGTCCCCCTGCACCCCCACCCCCCAGCACTGTAGGGCACCCTCCACCAGGTCCCCACTCCTGTCCCCCTGCACCCCCACCCCCACCCGCCTGCATCCAGGGGCACCCTCCACCAGGCCCCCACTCCTGTCCCCCTGCATCCCCTCCCCCCTGCATCCAGGGGCACCCTCCACCAGGCCCACACTCCTGTCCCCCTGCACCCCCACCCCCTGCATCCAGGGGCACCCTCCACCAGGCCCGCACTCCTGTCCCCCTGCACCCCCACCCGCCTGCATCCAGGGGCACCCTCCACCAGGCCAGCACTCCTGTCCCCCTGCACCCCCTTCCCCCTGCATCCAGGGGCACCCTCCACCAGGCCCGCACTCCTGTCCCCCTGCACCCCCTCCCCCCTGCATCCAGGGGCACCCTCCACCAGGCCCGCACTCCTGTCCCCCTGCACCCCCACCCGCCTGCATCCAGGTGCACCCTCCACCAGGCCAGCACTCCTGTCCCCCTGCACCCCCTCCCCCCTGCATCCAGGGGCACCCTCCACCAGGCCCGCACTCCTGTCCCCCTGCACCCCCACCCGCCTGCATCCAGGGGCACCCTCCACCAGGCCCCCACTCCTGTCCCCCTGCACCCCCTCCCCCTGCATCCAGGGGCACCCTCCACCAGCCCGCACTCCTGTCCCCCTGCACCCCCACCCCCCTGCATCCAGGAGCACCCTCCACCAGGCCCCCACTCCTGTCCCCCTGCACCCCCACCCCCCTGCATCCAGGGGCACCCTCCACCAGGCACCCACTCCTGTCCCCCTGTACCCCCACCCCCCTGCATCCAGGGGCACCCTCCACCAGGCCCCCACTCATGTCCCCCTGCACCCCCACCCCCCTGCATCCAGGGGCACCCTCCACCAGGCCCCCACTCATGTCTCCCAGCACCCCCACCCCCCTGCATCTAGGGGCACCCTCCACCAGGCCCCCACTCCTGTCCCCCTGCACCCCCACCCCCCTGCATCCAGGGGCACCCTCCACCAGGCCCCCACTCATGCCCCCCTGCACCCCCACCCCCCAGCACTGTAGGGCACCCTCCACCAGGCCCCCACTCCTGTCCCCCTGCACCCCCACCCCCCTGCATCCAGGGGCACCCTCCACCAGGCCCCCACTCATGTCCCCCTAAACCCCCACCCCCCAGCCGTGCGATTTGCCTGGGTATGTGTATTCCAGGGGTGTGCGGGTAGTCTCACACGCGATTCCATCAGGGTACATGTATTATGGGTCCGCGTGAACTTCCACAGGCGATACCAGCAGGGTACGTGTATTACGGGGTTCGCGGGAAGTTCCACACGCGATTGCCCTGGGTACGTGTATTTCGGTGTGCGCGTGAAGTTCCACACACGACTGGGCCTGGGAGAGCGTGTTACGTGTATTCCTGGGGTGGGCGGGAAGATTTACACAGTCGCCTACAACGCACCAAAAAATAAAAGGTCCAATCCTGAAACACGTACGCCAGCATGAAGCAGGCGCACGTCCCATGCAGCATAAAAGAGTGCGCAAACAACAAACAAGCTCAGACGCCAGGATGAATATACCGTTCCTAGCAGCAGTGGCCGTGGGATACTGCAGGAGGAGGAGAAGGATAGTCAGGGCCAGAATCTTCACACCCAGAACCAGCCTGTTTGGTATGCCTGATGACCAGGTGTATGGGAGGTACAGGTTTCCACCACACATAATACTCGACCTGGTCAGTGAGTGGGAGGATGACCTCACATCACCCACCTGTGCTCCCAAGCACTCAGCCCCCTGAAGAAGGTCCTCAATGTACTGCACTTCTTGGCTACCGGATCATTTCAGCGGACAAGTGCCATAGTGAGGGGGGTGTCACAGGCCACACAGTCACGGTGCCTACACCAGGTGTTGGCCATCATCACTGCACGCCCATCAGTCCGCAGGCACATATACCTGCCCAGAACACCTGCAGAAAGGCAGGCTGTCAGCCAGGATTACTACAGGGTGGCACAATTCCCCAAAGTGTTAGGTGCCATTGATTGCACCCATGTGGCTCTACGTCCCCCCAGGGCTTCTGAGCACATCTATAGAAACCGCAAGCACTGGCATTCCATCAACGTCCAGGTAGTATGTGATGCCAAGGGAATCATCACCTCAGTATATGCCAACTATCCAGGGTCCACCCACGACAGCTTCATTTACAGGATGTCAACCCTAAACCGAGACATTGAAGCTGGGCGGCATGGCGATGCATGGCTGCTTGGTGAGTAGAAATGCCACAGCACACGCATGCATGACAGATACAGAGTAATGCAAATTGACAAGTGGGGTCCTGGGAGTCTCTCTGCCAGACATTAGTCCTGGTTACGAGAGATTTACCCAGAGTCTTTAGCTCACTATCTTTCACAGAGAAGAAATATCCCAAACATATCAGTCTTTGTCCTGCCCTGGGGCAGTCCAGCACCGAAATGCTAGGCAATTCTCCTCTGAACAAGAGTACCAACAGCATCCCCAGACACGTGTTTCGGTCTGGTTGGACCTCATCAGTAGGGAGGAGCTGTGCCTCTCTAAGAATAGTGAGCAAGGGGTCCACGTCTGGATTCCCCTAGTAACTTAGGGTGAGACCCAAAGTTACTTAAATATGCAAATTGACAAGGGGATAGCTCCTCCCTACTGATGAGGTCCAACCAGACCGAAACATGTGTCTGGGGATGCTGTTGGTACTCTTGTTCAGAGGAGAATTGCCTAGCATTTCGGTGCTGGACTGCCTCTGGGCAGGACAAAGACTGATATGTTTGGGATATTTCTTCTCTGTGAAAGATAGTGAGCTAAAGACTCTGGGTAAGTCTCTCGTAACCAGGACTAATGTCTGGCAGAGAGACTCCCAGGACCCCCCTTGACAAGATACAGAGTAATGCCAATACCCCACTATTGATCCCCATCACCACCTCCCCAGGGGACAGTGCCTACCCTCTGAGCACATGATGACGCCAATTCGGAACCCCATCACACCTCCCGAGGTAAGATACAACACAGCCCATATTGCAACACGGGGCATAGTGGAGCGCACATTCGGAGTGCTCATGTCACGCTTTCGCTCCCTTGACCGTTCTGGTGGGCAGCTGTTATACGCTCCCCCAGTAGTGTGCAGGATCATAGTGGCAGCATGTGTCCTGCACAATGTTGCAACACGCCGGGGCCTGGCTGTGGACATGGTGGTGCCCCCACATCCCTAACCACATGCACGCCCGCTGCGCATGGGAGGGGAAAGGGCACGGGGTGAGGCAGCCCGTACGCAGCTGGTGGCTAATTACTTCACATAGAAAGCACACCCCTGTGGAGTGCACACAGCCCTGGCACATACCATCTGACAATCAATGATGACTCAATCTGACAATTCTGATGAATTAAGGGACAGTCAACTGTCAGAACCATAGCAGCCTGAGGTTGTTCATCTGGAAGTGTCACAATGTGTGCATCCCTACCTACACAAACACCACCAATGCAGTGTCATCAAAAGACACACTTCCATGCAGCAAAAATGAATACCCACTTGCAAAATACAACATGAGAACAGTGCCATGTCACCCAACCCCTCCCCGGCACGGCCACACAACACACCATGGCATGTCATGCAATGTGAGAGCAAACAAATTAATCCCCACAACATGACCCAAGTGTCACCAACTACAGTGTCTCTAATGGAAACTGGCCACACATGAAATGCTCACAGTAATGCATGACCAACCACACACATTACCAAATACTTACCAACAATACCAATCACCTACACAACCTCCAACCTACCATAAACATGACAGTACGGACTTAAAAAATTGGTAGCCTCACTACCTGATAATGCCAGCACTTCGAACACTTCCAACTATACAGTGTTGGCGCCACGCAAAAGTGTAGGTGCACTGCTTACAACATGGACTCCAGTTCTAAAGTAGACCGCCTTGTGAAGACATGAGAAATGGACCTGTAAATTAGGAGGATGCAATGGCTGCAGAGGCACATATGAATACACCATGCAGTGTACAATACAACAACAATATGCACTAGGAATGTATACACAGTATTGACTACAGACTGCCCACACATCAAATGGGAGTCCAACGTCACCGTGTAAATCAATGTCACTTGGGCACACCCTTTGCAAGCCCATGGAAACGGGAAGCAGGAGGGGTGTGTGTCACACAAACCCAAGCATCTGACCCAAATTCAGGACAAGCCTGCATGTGCCCAGCCACAATACAGCGTATGCCCACGGGAGCCACACAAGGCAACACACTGTCCAAAAAATCAAGAATAAAAAAAAAAAAAAAAAAAATGGCCATGAATGGGCCCGGAGGGGTGGGGGAGGCCACCCAGGAGGTTCGAGGACAAGGTGTACACCAAAACCCACCGGTGTGGATCTTGCGAAAAAAAAATCACCTCCATGGGCTCATGGCCTGCATGGCTACCCTATTGTGGGAGAATCACTGCTGTCGCTCTCCTCACCCTCTGCAGTTGCATCAGGAGGTGGTGGCACTATGGGAGGCAGCCCACGCAAAGCCTTAGTCTGGTCCTCCATTGCAGCAAGCATGCGGGTGTGGAAGGTCTGGTTCTGGAGGATAATTGTGCGGAGGTCCCCATGCAACAACTCACGGGATGCCCGGACCTCCGCTCTAGTTGCCTGCATCTCAGCTGAGAGCGTATGTGTGAGCCGCTCCAGCTGCTGTTCTGTCCTCGTGTTAGCTGAAGCCTCAAGCTCAATCACAGTTGCCCTGAGCTGACGGAGTTTCACCCTCAGGGCTTCCCTGTGGCCCTGGGACTCAATAGAAATGGCTTCCCGCAGAGTCTCCAGTGCCGCCCGCCTGTCCCTGTTGGACGCCAACATGTCCTCCCTGTGTGACTGGCTAATGGAGTCTGTTGCCTGCTGTAGTTGTTCAATTAGCCTTTCTTGGGGGACAATGGAAGTGGCCACCCTATCCATGGCCTCAGCCATCATCTCAGTTGATGCTGCCTGTTGGTTTGCCATACCGTATATGGATTGCTCCCATGCGGTATTGCCAGGTGGCGTACGGCCACCGCGTCGGCGGGCACTACACCTGTCTGGGGCAAGGCGAACTGTGCCTTGCTGTGCCGGCACTGCCTGAGGCTGCAGGACTGCATTCCCCCTCTGATCTGCTGGCCCAGGAACAGGATCAGATGTAGCGGAGTGTGACCCTGCATCCGTAACAACCAAAGCCGGACCTACCAACACTGACATCCCCATTGAGGGTTCTACCCCTGGTGCAGGTGGGTTGGACAGGACAGAATCCCTCCCAGAAACACTTACCTGCGACAGCACATAGGTCTCATCATCCGAATCGACATCTGAATCGAGCTCGGGGGAGGTGCAACCAGAGACACCCCTTGAGATGACGGCCTGCAGCAAGTGTGGGTTCTGCCCACCACCACACCACGTCCCTCACTGGTGGTCAGTCGGCCCTCAGACCCCTCCTGGGTCTGCACCATCTCCACAACCCCAGCAGTATCAAGTGCGTCATCCCCTGCAAAGACATGAAAGAAAAGAAATGGGAACAGGCATTACCACCATGGAACACAATTAGGGCTGAGAAGCAACAGAAACAGTACTTCATTGACACATGTACTACATGACTATAACCCTCCCATGCATGCACTGTCACTGCGTGTGAAGGGGAGGCAAATGGCACACATTGATGACACCAAGATGGAAGACCAACAAATTTGCTGCATGCTGCCTAGCAGTGCCATCACACATTGGCCTGTGATTGGCATGTCCAATACACATACATGACACATGCCATCACACAGATGGCATGTACCCTAGCCATGTCACACATGTGACAATAGGACTGAGAAATGCCTAGTGAAAGTGGTGGAATGCAGACAATCAGCCTGAATGAACACAGAATAACATGCAACTATGTTGTGGCAAGATGACAATTCAAGGGCAACTGGCGTGAGGTTGGGCTGAATGTCTTCTGTTGCCAGAAGGGATACTGCAACACCCAAATCCTGGTGCGCAGAATGTATTGGATGAAGCACATGGGTGACCCAAACCACTCAGGCACACACCTCCTCACCTGGCACTCAATCAGAAGCACTCACACACACACCATGCACATGGATGACACACACATGCATGTGCACTCACCGGACAATGCCTCGTAATCTGGCAGGTCAACCACGCCTTGGATCTGTTCCTCCGTGACGTAGGTCCCAGCAACATACTCATGTGAGTGAGTTCTATGTCCTTTGCCGGAGACCCACCTCCAGTCACTAGAGTTGCGGCATGACTTGAGGCCAGCTTTTTCTTTGCCCTGAGCTTAAGGTCATTCCAGCGCTTGTAGCAATCATTAGCTGTGTGCCTCACAAATCCAAGGGCACTTATGAGTTCCGCAATGGTCTGCCAGTGTGCCTGACATTGTGCAGGTGTGGTCTTGCATCCTGCAGTAATCACCATTTCGCTGTCATGTGCGGACACATACTCCACAAGTGCATCAAGTTCGGCCTGATTGAAGCTGGGCTTCCTTGGTGGGCCCGACTGTGTAGCTGTGTCTGGGGCATCAGCCTGTACTGGACGAGCACTCTTCCTTTTCCGCTTGGAAGGTGGTGGTGATACTGAGTGTCCTACACCGCTCTGGACACTAGGGGCAGGAGCCCCGGTGGACTGTGGACTAGGAGTGTGGGAATGAACACTCACCATGGGACTTGGTCCCCCTGCACCCACACCCCCCCGCATCCAGGGGCATCCTCCACCAGGCCCCCACTCCTGTCCCCCTGCACCCCCACCCCCCTGCATCCAGGGGTACCCTCCACCAGGCCCCCACTCCTGTCCCCCTGCACCCCCACCCCCCTGCATCCTGGGGCACCCTCCACCAGGCCCCCACTCATGTCCCCCTGCACCCCCACCCCCCAGCACTGTAGGGCACCCTCCACCAGGTCCCCACTCCTGTCCCCCTGCACCCCCACCCCCACCCGCCTGCATCCAGGGGCACCCTCCACCAGGCCCCCACTCCTGTCCCCCTGCATCCCCTCCCCCCTGCATCCAGGGGCACCCTCCACCAGGCCCGCACTCCTGTCCCCCTGCACCCCCACCCCCCTGCATCCAGGGGCACCCTCCACCAGGCCCGCACTCCTGTCCCCCTGCACCCCCACCCGCCTGCATCCAGGGGCACCCTCCACCAGGCCAGCACTCCTGTCCCCCTGCACCCCCTTCCCCCTGCATCCAGGGGCACCCTCCACCAGGCCCGCACTCCTGTCCCCCTGCACCCCCTCCCCCCTGCATCCAGGGGCACCCTCCACCAGGCCCGCACTCTCCTGTCCCCCTGCACCCCCACCCGCCTGCATCCAGGTGCACCCTCCACCAGGCCAGCACTCCTGTCCCCCTGCACCCCCTCCCCCCTGCATCCAGGGGCACCCTCCACCAGGCCCGCACTCCTGTCCCCCTGCACCCCCACCCGCCTGCATCCAGGGGCACCCTCCACCAGGCCCCCACTCCTGTCCCCCTGCACCCCCTCCCCCTGCATCCAGGGGCACCCTCCACCAGCCCGCACTCCTGTCCCCCTGCACCCCCACCCCCCTGCATCCAGGAGCACCCTCCACCAGGCCCCCACTCCTGTCCCCCTGCACCCCCACCCCCCTGCATCCAGGGGCACCCTCCACCAGGCCCCTACTCCTGTCCCCCTGTACCCCCACCCCCCTGCATCCAGGGGCACCCTCCACCAGGCCCCCACTCATGTCCCCCTGCACCCCCACCCCCCTGCATCCAGGGGCACCCTCCACCAGGCCCCCACTCATGTCTCCCAGCACCCCCACCCCCCTGCATCTAGGGGCACCCTCCACCAGGCCCCCACTCCTGTCCCCATGCACCCCCACCCCCCTGCATCCAGGGGCACCCTCCACCAGGCCCCCACTCATGCCCCCCTTCACCCCCACCCCCCAGCACTGTAGGGCACCCTCCACCAGGCCCCCACTCCTGTCCCCCTGCACCCCCACCCCCCTGCATCCAGGGGCACCCTCCACCAGGCCCCCACTCATGTCCCCCTAAACCCCCACCCCCCAGCCGTGCGATTTGCCTGGGTATGTGTATTCCAGGGGTGTGCGGGTAGTCTCACACGCGATTCCATCAGGGTACATGTATTATGGGTCCGCGTGAACTTCCACAGGCGATACCAGCAGGGTACGTGTATTATGGGGTTCGCGGGAAGTTCCACACGCGATTGCCATGGGTACGTGTATTTCGGTGTGCGCGTGAAGTTCCACACACGACTGGGCCTGGGAGAGCGTGTTACGTGTATTCCTGGGGTGGGCGGGAAGATTTACACAGTCGCCTACAACGCACCAAAAAATAAAAGGTCCAATCCTGAAACACGTACGCCAGCATGAAGCAGGCGCACGTCCCATGCAGCATAAAAGAGTGCGCAAACAACAAACAAGCTCAGACGCCAGGATGAATATACCGTTCCTAGCAGCAGTGGCCGTGGGATACTGCAGGAGGAGGAGAAGGATAGTCAGGGCCAGAATCTTCACACCCAGAACCAGCCTGTTTGGTATGCCTGATGACCAGGTGTATGGGAGGTACAGGTTTCCACCACACATAATACTCGACCTGGTCAGTGAGTGGGAGGATGACCTCACATCACCCACCTGTGCTCCCAAGCACTCAGCCCCCTGAAGAAGGTCCTCAATGTACTGCACTTCTTGGCTACCGGATCATTTCAGCGGACAAGTGCCATAGTGGGGGGGGTGTCACAGGCCACACAGTCACGGTGCCTACACCAGGTGTTGGCCATCATCACTGCACGCCCATCAGTCCGCAGGCACATATACCTGCCCAGAACAGTTTTACAAAGGTAGCGGGCGCCCCTCTCTCGCGAGAACAGACATGATAACCTGTTCAGTGGTTATTAACCACTTGAGAGTTCGCAGCCACTGCTTTTACTCACTGTGCCTTTCACAGATGGGAAATATCTATTTGCATATCAGTCTTTGTCCTGCCCAGGGGCAGTCCAGCACCGAAATACAATGGCAATTCCAATCTGAACGAGAGTACCACCAGCAACCCCATACACGTGTTTCACCCTTGTTGGGGATCATCAGTGAGGTGAAGCTGATGCCTCTCTAAGCACAGTGAGAGGGAGACCACGTCTGGTTGCCCCCAGGAGACCTAGGGTTACCAAGCCCAGGTTCCTTAACAAATAGTTTTACAAAGGTAGCGGGCGCCCCTCTCTCGCGAGAACAGACATGATAACCTGTTCAGTGGTTATTAACCACTTGAGAGTTCGCAGCCACTGCTTTTACTCACTGTGCCTTTCACAGATGGGAAATATCTATTTGCATATCAGTCTTTGTCCTGCCCAGGGGCAGTCCAGCACCGAAATACAATGGCAATTCCAATCTGAACGAGAGTACCACCAGCAACCCCATACACGTGTTTCACCCTTGTTGGGGATCATCAGTGAGGTGAAGCTGATGCCTCTCTAAGCACAGTGAGAGGGAGACCACGTCTGGTTGCCCCCAGGAGACCTAGGGTTACCAAGCCCAGGTTCCTTAACAAATAGTTTTACAAAGGTAGCGGGCGCCCCTCTCTCGCGAGAACAGACATGATAACCTGTTCAGTGGTTATTAACCACTTGAGAGTTCGCAGCCACTGCTTTTACTCACTGTGCCTTTCACAGATGGGAAATATCTATTTGCATATCAGTCTTTGTCCTGCCCAGGGGCAGTCCAGCACCGAAATACAATGGCAATTCCAATCTGAACGAGAGTACCACCAGCAACCCCATACACGTGTTTCACCCTTGTTGGGGATCATCAGTGAGGTGAAGCTGATGCCTCTCTAAACACAGTGAGAGGGAGACCACGTCTGGTTGCCCCCAGGAGACCTAGGGTTACCAAGCCCAGGTTCCTTAACAAATAGTTTTACAAAGGTAGCGGGCGCCCCTCTCTCGCGAGAACAGACATGATAACCTGTTCAGTGGTTATTAACCACTTGAGAGTTCGCAGCCACTGCTTTTACTCACTGTGCCTTTCACAGATGGGAAATATCTATTTGCATATCAGTCTTTGTCCTGCCCAGGGGCAGTCTCCTGGGGGCAACCAGACGTGGTCTCCCTCTCACTGTGCTTAGAGAGGCATCAGCTTCACCTCACTGATGATCCCCAACAAGGGTGAAACACGTGTATGGGGGTTGCTGGTGGTACTCTCGTTCAGATTGGAGTTGCCATTGTATTTCGGTGCTGGACTGCCCCTGGGCAGGACAAAGACTGATATGCAAATGGATATTTCCCATCTGTGAAAGGCACAGTGAGTAAAAGCAGTGGCTGCGAACTCTCAAGTGGTTAATAACCACTGAACAGGTTATCATGTCTGTTCTTGCGAGAGAGGGGCGCCCGCTACCTTTCTAAAACTATTTGTTAAGGAACCTGGGATTGGTAACCCTAGGTCTCCTGGGGGCAACCAGACGTGGTCTCCCTCTCACTGTGCTTAGAGAGGCATCAGCTTCACCTCACTGATGATCCCCAACAAGGGTGAAACACGTGTATGGGGTTGCTGGTGGTACTCTCGTTCAGATTGGAGTTGCCATTGTATTTCGGTGCTGGACTGCCCCTGGGCAGGACAAAGACTGATATGCAAATGGATATTTCCCATCTGTGAAAGGCACAGTGAGTAAAAGCAGTGGCTGCGAACTCTCAAGTGGTTAATAACCACTGAACAGGTTATCATGTCTGTTCTTGCGAGAGAGGGGCGCCCGCTACCTTTCTAAAACTATTTGTTAAGGAACCTGGGATTGGTAACCCTAGGTCTCCTGGGGGCAACCAGACGTGGTCTCCCTCTCACTGTGCTTAGAGAGGCATCAGCTTCACCTCACTGATGATCCCCAACAAGGGTGAAACACGTGTATGGGGTTGCTGGTGGTACTCTCGTTCAGATTGGAGTTGCCATTGTATTTCGGTGCTGGACTGCCCCTGGGCAGGACAAAGACTGATATGCAAATGGATATTTCCCATCTGTGAAAGGCACAGTGAGTAAAAGCAGTGGCTGCGAACTCTCAAGTGGTTAATAACCACTGAACAGGTTATCATGTCTGTTCTTGCGAGAGAGGGGCGCCCGCTACCTTTCTAAAACTATTTGTTAAGGAACCTGGGATTGGTAACCCTAGGTCTCCTGGGGGCAACCAGACGTGGTCTCCCTCTCACTGTGCTTAGAGAGGCATCAGCTTCACCTCACTGATGATCCCCAACAAGGGTGAAACACGTGTATGGGGTTGCTGGTGGTACTCTCGTTCAGATTGGAGTTGCCATTGTATTTCGGTGCTGGACTGCCCCTGGGCAGGACAAAGACTGATATGCAAATGGATATTTCCCATCTGTGAAAGGCACAGTGAGTAAAAGCAGTGGCTGCGAACTCTCAAGTGGTTAATAACCACTGAACAGGTTATCATGTCTGTTCTTGCGAGAGAGGGGCGCCCGCTACCTTTCTAAAAATACCTGCCCAGAACACCTGCAGAAAGGCAGGCTGTCAGCCAGGATTACTACAGGGTGGCACAATTCCCCAAAGTGTTAGGTGCCATTGATTGCACCCATGTGGCTCTACGTCCCCCCAGGGCTTCTGAGCACATCTATAGAAACCGCAAGCACTGGCATTCCATCAACGTCCAGGTAGTATGTGATGCCAAGGGAATCATCACCTCAGTATATGCCAACTATCCAGGGTCCACCCACGACAGCTTCATTTACAGGATGTCAACCCTAAACCGAGACATTGAAGCTGGGCGGCATGGCGATGCATGGCTGCTTGGTGAGTAGAAATGCCACAGCACACGCATGCATGACAGATACAGAGTAATGCAAATTGACAAGTGGGGTCCTGGGAGTCTCTCTGCCAGACATTAGTCCTGGTTACGAGAGATTTACCCAGAGTCTTTAGCTCACTATCTTTCACAGAGAAGAAATGAAGATGAGGTCCAACCAGACCGAAACATGTGTCTGGGGATGCTGTTGGTACTCTTGTTCAGAGGAGAATTGCCTAGCATTTCGGTGCTGGACTGCCTCTGGGCAGGACAAAGACTGATATGTTTGGGATATTTCTTCTCTGTGAAAGATAGTGAGCTAAAGACTCTGGGTAAGTCTCTCGTAACCAGGACTAATGTCTGGCAGAGAGACTCCCAGGACCCCCCTTGACAAGATACAGAGTAATGCCAATACCCCACTATTGATCCCCATCACCACCTCCCCAGGGGACAGTGCCTACCCTCTGAGCACATGATGACGCCAATTCGGAACCCCATCACACCTCCCGAGGTAAGATACAACACAGCCCATATTGCAACACGGGGCATAGTGGAGCGCACATTCGGAGTGCTCATGTCACGCTTTCGCTCCCTTGACCGTTCTGGTGGGCAGCTGTTATACGCTCCCCCAGTAGTGTGCAGGATCATAGTGGCAGCATGTGTCCTGCACAATGTTGCAACACGCCGGGGCCTGGCTGTGGACATGGTGGTGCCCCCACATCCCTAACCACATGCACGCCCGCTGCGCATGGGAGGGGAAAGGGCACGGGGTGAGGCAGCCCGTACGCAGCTGGTGGCTAATTACTTCACATAGAAAGCACACCCCTGTGGAGTGCACACAGCCCTGGCACATACCATCTGACAATCAATGATGACTCAATCTGACAATTCTGATGAATTAAGGGACAGTCAACTGTCAGAACCATAGCAGCCTGAGGTTGTTCATCTGGAAGTGTCACAATGTGTGCATCCCTACCTACACAAACACCACCAATGCAGTGTCATCAAAAGACACACTTCCATGCAGCAAAAATGAATACCCACTTGCAAAATACAACATGAGAACAGTGCCATGTCACCCAACCCCTCCCCGGCACGGCCACACAACACACCATGGCATGTCATGCAATGTGAGAGCAAACAAATTAATCCCCACAACATGACCCAAGTGTCACCAACTACAGTGTCTCTAATGGAAACTGGCCACACATGAAATGCTCACAGTAATGCATGACCAACCACACACATTACCAAATACTTACCAACAATACCAATCACCTACACAACCTCCAACCTACCATAAACATGACAGTACGGACTTAAAAAATTGGTAGCCTCACTACCTGATAATGCCAGCACTTCGAACACTTCCAACTATACAGTGTTGGCGCCACGCAAAAGTGTAGGTGCACTGCTTACAACATGGACTCCAGTTCTAAAGTAGACCGCCTTGTGAAGACATGAGAAATGGACCTGTAAATTAGGAGGATGCAATGGCTGCAGAGGCACATATGAATACACCATGCAGTGTACAATACAACAACAATATGCACTAGGAATGTATACACAGTATTGACTACAGACTGCCCACACATCAAATGGGAGTCCAACGTCACCGTGTAAGTCAATGTCACTTGGGCACACCCTTTGCAAGCCCATGGAAACGGGAAGCAGGAGGGGTGTGTGTCACACAAACCCAAGCATCTGACCCAAATTCAGGACAAGCCTGCATGTGCCCAGCCACAATACAGCGTATGCCCACGGGAGCCACACAAGGCAACACACTGTCAATAAAATCAAGAATAAAAAAAAAAAAAAAATGGCCATGAATGGGCCCGGAGGGGTGGGGGAGGCCACCCAGGAGGTTCGAGGACAAGGTGTACACCAAAACCCACCGGTGTGGATCTTGCGAAAAAAAAATCACCTCCATGGGCTCATGGCCTGCATGGCTACCCTATTGTGGGAGAATCACTGCTGTCGCTCTCCTCACCCTCTGCAGTTGCATCAGGAGGTGGTGGCACTATGGGAGGCAGCCCACGCAAAGCCTTAGTCTGGTCCTCCATTGCAGCAAGCATGCGGGTGTGGAAGGTCTGGTTCTGGAGGATAATTGTGCGGAGGTCCCCATGCAACAACTCACGGGATGCCCGGACCTCCGCTCTAGTTGCCTGCATCTCAGCTGAGAGCGTATGTGTGAGCCGCTCCAGCTGCTGTTCTGTCCTCGTGTTAGCTGAAGCCTCAAGCTCAATCACAGTTGCCCTGAGCTGACGGAGTTTCACCCTCAGGGCTTCCCTGTGGCCCTGGGACTCAATAGAAATGGCTTCCCGCAGAGTCTCCAGTGCCGCCCGCCTGTCCCTGTTGGACGCCAACATGTCCTCCCTGTGTGACTGGCTAATGGAGTCTGTTGCCTGCTGTAGTTGTTCAATTAGCCTTTCTTGGGGGACAATGGAAGTGGCCACCCTATCCATGGCCTCAGCCATCATCTCAGTTGATGCTGCCTGTTGGTTTGCCATACCGTATATGGATTGCTCCCATGCGGTATTGCCAGGTGGCGTACGGCCACCGCGTCGGCGGGCACCACACCTGTCTGGGGCAAGGCGAACTGTGCCTTGCTGTGCCGGCACTGCCTGAGGCTGCAGGACTGCATTCCCCCTCTGATCTGCTGGCCCAGGAACAGGATCAGATGTAGCGGAGTGTGACCCTGCATCCGTAACAACCAAAGCCGGACCTACCAACACTGACATCCCCATTGAGGGTTCTACCCCTGGTGCAGGTGGGTTGGACAGGACAGAATCCCTCCCAGAAACACTTACCTGCGACAGCACATAGGTCTCATCATCCGAATCGACATCTGAATCGAGCTCGGGGGAGGTGCAACCAGAGACACCCCTTGAGATGACGGCCTGCAGCAAGTGTGGGTTCTGCCCACCACCACACCACGTCCCTCACTGGTGGTCAGTCGGCCCTCAGACCCCTCCTGGGTCTGCACCATCTCCACAACCCCAGCAGTATCAAGTGCGTCATCCCCTGCAAAGACATGAAAGAAAAGAAATGGGAACAGGCATTACCACCATGGAACACAATTAGGGCTGAGAAGCAACAGAAACAGTACTTCATTGACACATGTACTACATGACTATAACCCTCCCATGCATGCACTGTCACTGCATGTGAAGGGGAGGCAAATGGCACACATTGATGACACCAAGATGGAAGACCAACAAATTTGCTGCATGCTGCCTAGCAGTGCCATCACACATTGGCCTGTGATTGGCATGTCCAATACACATACATGACACATGCCATCACACAGATGGCATGTACCCTAGCCATGTCACACATGTGACAATAGGACTGAGAAATGCCTAGTGAAAGTGGTGGAATGCAGACAATCAGCCTGAATGAACACAGAATAACATGCAACTATGTTGTGGCAAGATGACAATTCAAGGGCAACTGGCGTGAGGTTGGGCTGAATGTCTTCTGTTGCCAGAAGGGATACTGCAACACCCAAATCCTGGTGCGCAGAATGTATTGGATGAAGCACATGGGTGACCCAAACCACTCAGGCACACACCTCCTCACCTGGCACTCAATCAGAAGCACTCACACACACACCATGCACATGGATGACACACACATGCATGTGCACTCACCGGACAATGCCTCGTAATCTGGCAGGTCAACCACGCCTTGGATCTGTTCCTCCGTGACGTAGGTCCCAGCAACATACTCATGTGAGTGAGTTCTATGTCCTTTGCCGGAGACCCACCTCCAGTCACTAGAGTTGCGGCATGACTTGAGGCCAGCTTTTTCTTTGCCCTGAGCTTAAGGTCATTCCAGCGCTTGTAGCAATCATTAGCTGTGTGCCTCACGAATCCAAGGGCACTTATGAGTTCCGCAATGGTCTGCCAGTGTGCCTGACATTGTGCAGGTGTGGTCTTGCATCCTGCAGTAATCACCATTTCGCTGTCATGTGCGGACACATACTCCACAAGTGCATCAAGTTCGGCCTGATTGAAGCTGGGCTTCCTTGGTGGGCCGGACTGTGTAGCTGTGTCTGGGGCATCAGCCTGTACTGGACGAGCACTCTTCCTTTTCCGCTTGGAAGGTGGTGGTGATACTGAGTGTCCTACACCGCTCTGGACACTAGGGGCAGGAGCCCCGGTGGACTGTGGACTAGGAGTGTGGGAATGAACACTCACCATGGGACTTGGTGCAGGCATTAGCTGAAGTGTGATGTAGTCAGGGGGAACATCGGCAGGATAGACTAGGACTGACACTGTCCTGGCTGGGACACTCAGAGCTGGGGTGGATGGAGCGGCAGCTGCCCCTGCAGCCTCCCCACCCTGCCTACTCGGGGCAGCAGATGACATAGCTGCCCCTGATCCACGTGGGCTGGTGACACCATTGTGCACCGCCACACGTGGCCTAGACCTGCTGACCTGGAAGTCAGCCATGGAGTCACCCTGTGCCAGGTCTGGTGCCACAGTGGGCTGGTCCAACAAGGGCTGAGCAGGGATGGTGTCAGCCACATTACCCTCAACCAGGGGGGGGGGCATGGGTGTCCCTGACTGGTCACCCACACATGGGGGGCTAGGGGCACCCGGCAAGTCCTGGCCACGTCCCCTACCGTATCCACCACGGCCACCTCTTGTGGCTCGCCCACCTTTGCCACCCTTACCGCGTCCTCGCCTCCCAACCATGGCACTGATGTTGTTGTGCGTCTGGGAGTTGCAGTAAACTATTGTCCTGGGCAATTGGGGGTCAAAGGGGTAGGGTACTAGATAGAATTCGTACCCTAGTGCTCTAGCAAGGCTGTATGTGACCCCTGGGGGAAGATGATGGGTCACGCAACGCACAGGCACCCCGAAAAAGGGAGATAATGTGCACGCAACCCCTCCTAGACCACGTGTTTGGAAAAAAAAACCTGCACTACGCTGTGGCACCCAGAAACACAAAAATGAACGTATGCGTGTCACACGCAGCCTAGACTGACCTCTGAAGGGGTAGGCAACACACGGGGCAAGCACAGATGTCAAATACGTGCACGACTCACCGTCTACCAGGAAAAATCACGTGAAAAATATGCGCGTGTGCGCGTTGGCAACCCCCCCGCCAAAAGAAGAATTGTACGCTGTCTGAGGTGACAGGACAACAGGAGAAGTGAACGCTGTGTGAGGAAACAGGCCCAGGAAAAAGACAAGAAGACAAAAAGCTGTCAGAGGTAACAGGGAATACGAACTTGGAACGCCGTGAAGTAAATCGCGTGTGAACCGCCAAGAAGTACAGATTTCACCCACTCGCTCTCCACGAAAAGCACGTACAAGGAAATGGTGTTCTACACGTACCTTTTAAACATGCCCACACGTCCAGCATCACTTCCGCGTGTACGCGCTAAGGCCCCATCCTCCAATTACACGAGCTGACACTCTGACGTGCAGTCTTTGGACGTGTAACATGCACCCGTGTACAGGGAAACGCCCGCGCACGCACGTCACAGACGCACATACACGCTGATGGCCTTTGGCCCAATGAATTTGCGTATGTGTGCTGACGCGCTTACGCGCTAAGTAAGGCCCTTTCCTAGAATTACACGCAGACATGCTGGATTTTCACGTGCCAAATCACTCTGTATCAAGCTGGCCACGCATAAGCACACGGAAGACCACGCTCCTGCCCAGAAGGCTGAATTACTGCCCCCCAGAGCCCTGAGCACGCTCCCACCTGCCATCTGCTGCTACTTGATTGCCTGATGCCCACGTGCCCTGCCGTTTGCTGCCTGCACATCAGCCAGGGGGGCTGTTGCTGTGACCACCCCTGCTGGAACCGAAGACTCCCGACTGGGATTCCATCGCTCCACAGCCCAGCCCCAGGACCCAGTTGCCCACCCACTCCTTCCTCTGGGGTTGTCATGTCGGGCACTGCAACATCTGGCACCACTGACAACCCCCGGCCAGAGAGGCAGAGGGGCGCCAGCTTTACTGCCACTGAAGATGGTGTCCTGGTGGAGCAAGTCCTGGGGCAGCATGATGCCCTCTTCAGAAGTTTGCGCGGCGACAAGGAAGGACGGACTCGGATCTGGATAGACATTGTGACTGCCATCAATGCGGAGGGGGTGGCAGTCCGACTATTCCATCATGTCAAGAAGCGCTGGGAGGACTTCAGGTCCAGGACCCTCAACAAGGCCCGGCGCCTCTTGAAGGCAGCGGATGCTAAGGGGCGCCGGGGCCACCTGTCCCCCACCAAATGAGGGTCCTGGAACACATAAGCCCAGCGCTCCACGTCCAGGTACTTGAGAGGCAGACCCGTCTGGAGTCGAGCGGTAAGTGTACATGCATCATGATTGTAAGCTGTGCGTGTGGTTATGTGCCAGTAGTGTGCAGGTTGCACATGTTTTTGTATGGGGCCAAGTATGGGTGGGGGTGTACAGGGCCGTGAGGCTAACTTGTCGGACGATCTGATGAGGGTCCTGGAACGCATATCCCCAGCGCTCCATGTCCAGGTCCTTGAGAGGCAGACCCGTCTGGAGTGGAGCGGTAAGTGTACATGCATCATTATTGTAAGCTGTGCGTGTGGTGATGTGCCAGTAGTGTGCAGGTTGCACATGTGTTTGTATGGGGCCAAGTATGGGTGGGGGTGTACAGGGCCGTGAGGCTAACACATGCGAGGGCTCTCATGTGTGAGACATGGATGGTGCTTGTGTGTGTAGGCTTGCATGCCAAATGCAGTTGTGTGGGCACACAAGTTTGGATGAATGTGTATGTAAGTAGGCATGTTCGTGATGTCACACATGGATGTTGTTTTCAGCTGCATGTATCAGCGCTGTGTACATGTGCATGTGTGTGTATTTGACAAGGGTGCAACAGTGATGCAACATGGATGCATGTGACAGCTGGATGTGGAAGCCTGATTGGCAGATGTGACATGGATGCCGATCTGAACACTGCGACAGTTGGCAGAGGTGTACACATGCATGCAAGTGTGGTGGTGTGTGCGCATGTGTAACGCACGTGATGTGTTGCATGTGATGTCTGGCTCACCTTTGCCTGCTCATGCTGTTGTATGTGTATGGATGGTGCTGGCTGTTGCGACATGGCTGTGGTATGGTTCATGTGTGCAAGTTGAAATGACATGTGTGTTGGCGATTGTGATGCCATGTCTGAGGTTTGCCAATGCCACTCATGTACAACTGTCATGTGTGTATGTGTCCTTTGTACAGTGCCCTGATGCCTGTGTTTTATTTCTCCCTGTCTGCAGCGTCAACTGATAAAGAGGGCGGAGAAGGTACTGTGGAGCACAGCGGCAGGGATCGCACCGCCAGCCGGAGACGCAAGGCCCGGCTCCCCTCCCAGGTTGTGATCTCGTCAGGGAGTGAGGAGTCCGGTGCCGCATCCCAGGCTGCAGCTGCCGGGGGGAGGTCCAAGAGGCGGAGGTCGGAGTTGGACTCCTCGGTAGCAGAAGGGGCAGCTGGGACCCCACAAGGCCCAACGGGGGAAGATGGCACAGAGTCATCCAGGTTGGTGGGGGGTTTGGTGGAGGAGGAGGCCGTGCAAGCAACAGAGACGGGGTCTGGAGGTGGGGATTCCACTGGTGCTAGTGATGCAGCGCAGGACCAGGGACAGGAGGCAGCGCAGGCCGCCGCGGAGGTGCCTGTGTGCAATCCTGTCCCTGATCCTGTCACTGCATCATCTTGCACCAGCAGGGATGCCTACGTCCAGACCCGTTTGCAGGCAGGGGATGAGCTCACAACAACTGGCCTTCCTCTGCCTGCGGACGTGGCTATCCGGGTCCGGGTTGAGCCTGTCCTGACTGGTGTGGCGTTGCATCAACGGGCCATGCGAGGTGACCTGCAGTCTTTTCATGAGGAGACTGCATGTCATCTCGAATGGCTCGTTGACCGCGTAGGCATACTGGGACAGGTCACCCAGGCCGGATTCCTCCGTTTGATGGGGCTTGCTCAGACCCCCTCCTCAACTGAACCCCCTATGCGCCAGTCGTCCTCCGTGCCATCTTCCCACCCATTAGTCACCTGGGTGCCCTGTGGAGCTGCCTCTGACGGTGCGGCCAGGCTGGTGGAGGAGGCATCCCTGCCACAGTCGGGAGTCGGACGTCCAGCAGGGGTGGCCACATCAACGACTGCACCCCAGCCGGTGGAGGATGTGCAGGCAGCAGGAGCTAGGGCACGGGCACAGGCACAGCAGCAGCAGCAACGAGGTGGGAGCCATGATTGCTCGGGGCCTTTGACATCGGAGGGGCGGGCATCGGCCGGAGGGCAGGAGGACCCAGGAAGGGAAGTGTCTTCCATGTGGCAGCGGTTGGGCCACGCCATAGATGCGGAGCGGCAGCGGGCGGAAGAGGCACAGCTCACGATGGTCAGGGCGGAGAACTCCATGCGGAGGGCCCTGAGGCGGGCCGAGTGCCACGAGGCAATCCGCAGGGAGTTGGAGGTGAACATGTCGACGGCCCTGCGGACTCTCGGGGCAATGGAGGAGGACCGCCTCCGGGACATTGAGCAGGAGTTCGATGATGCCCTGGCCCGGAACATCCCAAAGTGAGCCGTCGGACTGGCCCGCTGCCCTTGTAAATAGTTCTGTAGTTAGTGTTAGGTTTCCTTTGGTTTTGCAGTTTTTTGGACCTTTTGGAAAATGGGCCACATTTTTGTATATAGTTTTTTTTATTAGGTAGTGTTATTAGATAGGTTTCATTTCTTAAGTTGGGATCATGGACCCTGGATTGTTTATCTGTATATAGTTGACTGTTGGATTTTCAATTTTTTTATTAGAATTTACCCATGGAGCAATGGTTTTCGATTTTAATTTTCCATTGGAATTACTTTTGTGAACTGTGACTTTGGACACCTTTCCTTTGGATTATGATTTGTGGTTTTGCATTATTTTACGGACATGCTGCTTTCTTTTTCTTAATTCCCATTTTCGTTTGTTTATTTTTGATTCAATTTATGTTGCTTTTAATACATATTTTTTCTTCAAACTTCAATGTGTAGTATCATCTCATTGGTTTCATGCATATCATGATATGGGTTTTGACATTCACAGACACCCATTGTGTGTATGTGAGGGACATGTGTTCATTTACAAACTTGCCATTGGGGTTGTATCATGTAATTGCCATTTCTAAGTGGGTGGATGCAATACTTGGGTGGGTGTTTGGCATTTGGAGGCTGCCCATAAGGCCCAGGGATCTAGATTGTGATGACGTGTTGGCTGGGGGACATGTGTGGGGGCCTGCTGGCAGGTGCCCTGACTGGGGGGGTGGGGGTGCAGGGGGACATGAGTTGGACATGAGTGGGGGCCTGTTGGAGGGTGCCCCTGGATGCTGGGGGGTGGGGGTGCTGGGAGACATGAGTGTGGGCCTGGTGGAGGGTGCCCCACAGTGCTGGGGGGTGGGGGTGCAGGGGGACATGAATGGGGGCCTGGTAGAGGATGCCCCTGGATGCAGGGGGGTGGGGGTGCAGGGGGACATGAGTGGGGTCTGGTGGAGGGTGCCCCTGGATGCAGGGGGGTGGGGGTGCAGGGGGACATGAGTGGGGGCCTGGTGGAGGGTGCTCCACAGTGCTGGGGGGTGGGGGTACAGGGGGAAATAAGTGGGGGCATGGTGGAGGGTGCCCCACAGTGCTGGGGGGTGGGGTTGCTGGGAGACATGAGTGGGGGCCTGGTGGAGGGTGCCCTACAGTGCTGGGGGGTGGGGGTGCAGGGGGACAGGAGTGGGGGCCTGGTGGAGGGTGCCCCTGGATGCAGGGGGGTGGGGGTAGGGGTGCAGGGGGACAGGAGTGGGGGCCTGGTGGAGGGTGGCCCACAGTGCTGGGGGGTGGGGGTGCAGGAGGACATGTGGGGGGCCTGGTGGAGGGTGGCCCACAGTGCTGGGGGGTGGGGGTGCAGGGGGACATGAGTGGGGGCCCGGTGGAGGGTGCCCCTGGATGCTGGGGGGTTGGGGTGGCGGGGGACATGCGTTGGTGGGCAGTAGTGCAAGGTGACATGCGGGTTGGCTGGGGGGCATGGGCATGGTGGATGGGCTGCCTGCGGGACATGTGCAGGGTAGTCCCCTGTGGTGTGGGCCACCTGCAGGGGCCGTGGAGGGTGTCGAGTGAACAGCTGGGAGGACCCACATGGCCGATTCACGTGTAGGACTGCCCGGCACCCCGGAATACATGTAGGTTGCTGGATTCGCGTGTGGAATTTCCCTTGCAACTTGGAATACACGTTCCCTGCTGAAATCGCGTGTGAAACTTCACGCGCAACCCGAAATACACGCACCATGGACAATCGTGTGTGGAACTTCCCGCGCACCCCGAAATACACGTGCCCAGGGCAATCGCGTGTGGTACTTCCCGTGCACCTTGGAATACACGTACCCTGCTGAAATCGCATGTGGAACTTCCTGCGAAGCCCGTAATACACGTACCCTGCTGATATCGCGTGTGGAAGTTCACGCGGACCCATCATATACGTACCCTGATGAATTTGTGTGTCAGACTACACGCGCAACCCTGATATACACGTACACAGGCGAGTCGCACTGCTGGGGGGTCAGCGGTGTGGTAGAAAGGAGTGGGGGCCTGGTGGAGGGTGCCCCTGGATGCTGGGGGGTGGGGGTGCTGGGAGACATGAGTGTGGGCCTGGTGGAGGGTGCCCCACAGTGCTGGGGGGTGGGGGTGCAGGGGGACATGAGTTGGATATGTGTGGGGGCCTGCTGGCAGGTGCACCACAGTGCTGGGGGGTGAGGGTGCTGGGAGACATGCGTTGTTGATCAGTAGTGCAAGGTGACATGTGGCTTGGCTGGGGGGCATGGCCGTGGTGGATGGGCTGCCTGCGGGACATGAGCAGGGGTGCAGGGTAGTCCCCTGTGGTGTGGGCTGGCTGCAGGGGCCGTGGAGGGTGTAGAGGGAACACCTGGGAGGTCCCACACGGCCAATTCACGTGTAGTGCTCCCTGCGCACCCCTGAAATACACGTGCCCTGATGGAATCGCGTGTGATACTTCCCGCGCACTCCTGAAATACACGTACCCTGATGGAATCGCGTGTGATACTTCCTGCGCACCCCTGAAATACACGTACGCTGCTGATTTTGCGTGTGACACTTCCTGCGCACCCCTGAAATACACGTGCCCTGATGGAATCGCGTGTGATACTTCCCGCGCACCCCTGAAATACACGTACCCTGATGGAATCGCGTGTGATACTTCCCGCGCACCCCTGAAATACACGTACCCTGCTGATTTTGCATGTGATACTTCCCGCGCACCCCTGAAATACACGTACCCTGATGGAATCGCGTGTGATACTTCCCGCGCACCCCTGGAATACACATACCTTGATGGAATCGCGTGTGTTACGTCACGCGCACCCCTGATGTACACGTACCCAGGACAAACGCGTGTGAAACTTCCCGCGAACCACTGAAATACACGTTCCCCGCTTGGCGTTTGCTGTTTGGCAGCCCTGTGAACTGGTCCAGGGTTAGCGCAGCCCTTTGCGATGAATTGGGAATTTTGATGGCTTTTCCTTGCGTGAGGGCGTTCTTGGGGGCGTAACTGGTGCTGCTGCAGGGTCGCTGCGCCACTCTGTGCCACGGCTGGTTTTGGAGGCTAAAATCCATGAATACGCTGTGCGATGAAATGGATTTTATCACACGCGGCTGGAGCAGTGTATCGCACGGGGACACTGTGCGCCAGCCGCATGCACCACTTTTGTGCGAAATTCTATGAATTACCCTGTCAGTGTTCAATGTAAACCACAAACAACACCTGTACAAAATGTGCAGTTATTCACTAGACCTTCTTCTAGGTCTGCATCAATACCATATGCCCAACATGTGTTGTGCTATCCCTAATTCTAATGAATATCGAGAACTTCTTCAGGGGCTGAAATACAACCAAACACTTTCCTGGTCAGTAAAAACTAGGGTGGACATTTTATAAATAGTTTACCCCACTTGTATGGTAAACCAATTGGTTCCTATGCAACTAGAATCCATACATTCTACAGGTTATTTGCAGCACTTACAATAGGTGCTAATTTTACCGATATATAGACAGAGTCGTAGTTACCCTTTTACAACAACACCAAGCTTTTCTAATTAGATTCTATAATGTTCTTGGTTCTGTAGGTCCTCGCAGATGTCTATGCACTCTGGTTAGACGTCCAGCAACTTGTGTGTCACCTTCTGTGATAATGTGTGAACAAAATATACCAAACATGGGTTAGCACTAGCTAACCTTTTAAACATCTCAATTTCGTACGCTCTTGTCCTTTCGATTCACTTGCCTTTTGTTCTTTCATCACAATTAGGCGCTCCTCAGCATATGCTTTTACTTCACCTGTAAGTATATTACAGTATAAATAACTTGCAAACAATGGGTGCTCTTTGTCCCTCCCATCTCAATGGCGCTCCCTCTTACTTGTTTAGTGGATCCACGAAACTTAGTCCAAGATCCACGTTTTTTGCACTGCAAATACTTTAATTGTTCAGTAGCCATCTGTAAAAATAAACACCTTTTTTTCAGCTTGTGTTCTTAAAATAGATTTTGATTCTACATTGCCCATATTGAACCACCACGATTATTATTGGGGAACTTACTTGTGTGTTCACATCATTTTTTCATGCTTTGAGACATCCCAATCGTTCTCTATTCTGATTGCTCTAACGAGCAGTGTGCCGTCTGCTAGGAGCAAACGGAATGCAAGTTAGCGTACAGGTGGAGCCGGTGGCCCACTAGGCTCTTGCAGCATGTCTCGCCCAACAGCTATTTCTCAGCTGGCAGTAAGCTTACCGGTTCTGGTGTTATCGCGTAGCTGGGTTAACTTGTCTGTCCTCTTCATACAAAGCATTCACTGTGCGCAGTACTACCATTCGTACCTTGCGTTGCTCTAACAGCGTAGGCACATGGGATGCAGCCATAACCCTTGTACCTATTCTGTCAGCCGGGTCGGCCATATTGGAATGTAGGGCCTTCTGCCCCTATTCACATTGCATCTATGTGGTATCCATTTCTTCTATTGGAGTCTAACCTTCACGACCACAAATAGTAAGACCTTCATCTCCCTTATTTTATCTAATGCCATTCGATGCTTTCGTTTAGCCCACTTTGATCACATTTTGTGAGGAAAATAAGTTATTGCTCCTTTTTAAACAATCTTGCCTTATCTACATTGCTGTCTTTGCTTCTCGGAAGTTTATACAGCACAGTCCATTTCTATCTTATCACAACTGTGATTCCATCTGGTGAAATGATCAACCGTTGGTGCTTCTTTGATTTTATTCCCGATACAGCTTTTGTGCTTACTGATCCTTGTCTTAACTTTACTTATCGTTTTGCCAATGTATAGCACCAGACAATGACACCAGATGGCATAATCAACCATCTCTGAGTTGCAATTTGTTAGGGTGCTCTCCTGCCAATCATGGTGAGGCCTATTTCTATCTATTTTGATCTTGTCATCGTTACAACATTTACATTTTCCACATGACACATGTACTGTCATTTTTTCCATACCCCATAATGTTCTTAAATTTGTTTGTTTTTACATCCTGGGGCAAATGTCATTATTAATTAGTTGATCCTTCAGGTTTCTGCTCCTTTTGAAAGGTATAACGGGAGGATCTAATGGTGTTTCGCCTTCCTGCAACATTTCCCAGTTCTTTTTTATAGATTTTGAAATTTCATTAGACTGCAGATCTGTGAATGTGCTCACAAAAACAATCTTGTCATAGATATCATGCATCCCCCTGATCACTGTCAGCACCATCTTCCCAGTCTGATATGGTGTACCCTTCTTCTGCTCCATTCTCATATTCCTTTCCTTTCTCCTCTGTCTCCCTTTCCATTGCTTTTCTGCTTTCTTGAACACACTGTGAAGTTGTTGCTGCACACTCTTTTTTAAGTCATTTAAATATTTCCTCCTCCCTTTCATGACTTTGTTAGTAATGCTTGTGTCACTTTCCTCTTTCTTTTTATGTGTCCCTTCCATATCTTTAGATACTCATTTAGGATTTGTATACCCTGCAGCTGGATTTAACAATGGGTATATTGTATAGGCAAGGGACAGTGCACTTCCCTGCTCCTGCTTCTCTTTCCATTATTCCAGTTTTCTGTTTATTTCTCCTTAGGATATCCTGTCTCTTTTTGAGCAGCACCCCTTTTTGCGTAGCTGGCAAGTATGAGTTCATAATTTCCATAATGTCTTTATCGAACATTCCCTCTGCAGGCCATTCTTTATAACACTTTTCCACTGTGTTGTGTACCCACTCAAAATGGTAATTTCATATGTTATCACGATATTGGGACAATTTCCTACACATGTGGTTAAACAGTGCATCCATCCAACAGGACGTCATTGTCTCCGACTTATTCCATTCTATTGAAATATTATTCTCTCCATACTTCTTCATTCCCGTTATTATTGCACAGTTTTCAAATTTTCATCTTCTCTCCACACAATTTCACTCACTCAATTTGTATACTTACCACTTTGCTTGAGCGTCTGCAGGCCCGCCGTTCACACCTCACACTCAATCATTGCACACAATGACCTTCTCCACAGGCTGCCTTGTTCTATAGTATTAGTACAGAAATGTCCCTCTCCTCAGGCCCACCACCTTAACAATGAAGCCTGATATTAGCACTTCCGTTCTTTCCACAGCCACATGAAACGAACACTACGACCACTTTCCACAACACTGAAAAATGAACTACTGCTACACACAAAACATGTTCGCACACGTACCCCAAAGAAAATGTGTCCTCAAAGTAAGTAAAATGATGCAAATATACCAATTGCCTGCACAACTCTTTTCTAACAAGGTCAGCCACTTACTATGCAACCCTCTGCTCTAGGGCAGATGTGCCACCAATCACCTGCTCCCTATGGGAATGGCAGACCTAACATCTAATACTACTACAGTCAATCGCCCTCTTCACCACTAATGAGGGTGCATTTTATACACCATAAAAGAGTTCCTTCCACCCCTAGCACTTTCGTGCACGGGTTCACTCACATATCCTTTTAGGAGATTCTTCACTTCTTTCAACCTCAGATTCTCCCTTTAAAGACTTGCACCTTCGGTTGGCATGAATGCAGCACCAGATCAGGCAGACATTTGGGAGGTGGCATCCATGGACCTCTCTTGGCTTGAGCTCTTTTTACTGGTCAACGGACTCTGTCCTGCACTCCTCCGGAGCACAGCTGGAATTCTCGTGCCTCAGTAAAACGGCAGAGATTTCTTGCTGGGGCCTCCAAAAATGTGTTGGGGGTTGCCTCGTAAAACTCACCAAAAAACTACCAAAGTAGTCAAAAAGGGGTGTACGTTGGTGCAAGAAGTAACACAGTTTTATTCAGGGCCCCAAAAGCAGCTGGGACAGCAAATTCACACAGATCGCAGAACAGAACTGCATGACAAGGCACTGTACCCCAAAAATATGGAATTTTATACAAAGCAAAATAATTTGCATTTGCAATCATGCAACACAAAAAACGTTCCCACACAGATCTGATAGGACGCACTTTGGAACATTATAGAAAAAACATACATTGCAATCAACTATTGGGTGCTTAACCTGTCCCACACCGCCCTCAATTATTACTTGTGACATCACAACCTACCCCCAATTCTCACAGCACAAAATTAAGTCATTGAAATATTAGAGACGACCAGCAGATCTTTATTAATCTGTCCTGGTCGCCTCATCCTGATTCTCATGAGAATGGCTGCTGAACATGACACCACCAGAGCCCTGGACCACGGACATACTTCTCCACAAATGTTGCATATCTCTAATCCTTTTCCCAGGGAAAATGTTGTATGGGGAGATTTGAAACTGCTGTGGTTCTTGCCAGCTCCATTAGAAAATCGCATTTCATAAATGATCTTAAATTATTTAATGGTCATGTACTCATTATTTGCTGGCGGAACCTGTGAGTTATACTTTGTTGACCTTGAAAAATAACCACCATTGTGTACTTCTCCTAATGCTGGCATGGGATCACAGAGTCTGCCCTAATTCTCCAGCTGCAGCAGCCCTTGCTGTGGACAAAATGCTTGCACATGTTTAAAGCAGAAGCAAGTTCTAGGGCCTTTTTTCCATATTTCATTCCACCACTACGCATGATTATACTTACTTATGCCCAAGGACTTATTGATTTGTTTTTATTAAGCCTTTAATTTTACAGATATCAGAAAGAGGCCCCTCCTCTTTTACAGTGCTAATCACGCAGCTGATGAGTGTGTCCCTTCTTACTGCGTTGAACTTGCATTTTTATTACATTACTTTCATAGTAATTTGGTAATATGGGCATATACACACTGATATTAATGCTACAAATGGTGATCCATTCTTGTATGAAATGTATATCATATTACAGTGCTATCGTAACTATATTCTTCTTAGTGTACCGAGGAGCAACGCTATGTGATGCCACTTCCTGTTTTCTCACAGGGGCAAAGGTAATTTGCCATCACTTCCCATGATGTCACTTTGGGTACAGGTCAAATTACATCACTTCCTGTGATGTCATCAGAGGCCAAGGGTCATGCGATATCACTTTCACTACCCCAGGCATTTTGGTGAAATTACATCCCTGCTGGGTTAATGGGCTCTGAGTAACCTTGGAAAGTAGGTTTCCTTGTGTGGGTCTTGCTCTCTGAACAATTATAGTTCAGTACTTTCCAACCTGATCTCTTGTGTGTATTATTTATCTCAGGGGTTTTTCTGTCTTCTCAGTTCACAATGTTTTCTCTCTGTTATATTCCACTCTTTTCTTATTGAATAATGGGATCGTTTTCCTTCTTCCCACAGTAGTGATCCCAAAGCACTATTGGTTTCTCTCTCAGGTTCTTCTGTGATTCTTTTTTCTCACATTAACAAAGTTCAAATGTATTAACTTTAGTTTCAAGTGTTTGTCACTTATACTGCGATGAGTAGCTTTGTTTGCATAATGAGTCCCTTTTGTGCTCCATGTCTTCCCATTCACCCTGTTACCTTCCGTGATCCAGGGAAATGTTTTTTCGGCCCCTATTGGCCTGGGACCTTATCGTCTGTTCCTCTGCCTGATTGGGTTGTTTTCACCACTGTACTTCTCGCAGTTCTTTTTCTTCTTCATGTTGTCTCAGTACCTCTATGGATAGCAGGTCTGTTTGCTACAGTTTGTCCTTGGTGTTGGCAGTGTAGTTGAATGGGTTGTCTACCCACAACAAACTCCTAGTGGTCCCGTCGCCCCTGTTTCTCGCTTCTCGCACAGGCTGGGCTTCCAGTGTCTCCTTCTGCCATTCAGAGTCAGTCTGCTCATAGTGGGCTCTGTGTCTCTCTTTTGCTACACCTCTTTCATGTGTTACGAGTCCAGGAGGGCCTCCCTTACCTGCATATCCGTTCCACTCTCTCGCTTTTGTTTGGTGTACTAGTCCATTTAATCGCAGGTCCTCTTTTAAAGGCACAATTTCATTATCTTCCTTAAAATGGTGTTATTTTGTCTTCAGTCAAGTCTCTGAATTTGAAACCATTTAATTTTAATTTTAAAGAGTCCCAGAAATGCCATCATGTGTCATGGTGTAGGAAGTTCCACCCCTAAGGGGGAGTCTCTTCTGGTGAGGCCCCACTTGCCTCTACCCTACGGAGGGTATTGTAGACCTGGCTCACCTCGCTAGCCTCACAAGCAGGGGCTCCTGCTTGGGGAGAACGGATGAACTCGCTCATTTCATCATAAAATCTAGTAGTGTGCAACTTGATATATGTGCACCTTTACTTATATAAACTGTGGTGGACCAGAAGAAGGAGTCGGAACACTTAATGACATGTTCAAAGTGTGTTATTTAAAATAAAATAAAACTCCTAACTTGCCCTCTTACTATGAGGGAAGTTCCCTACGTATCAAAACTAAAGCTTAGAGTTCACGTCAAGTCCAAAACAAAAAGTCTTATGGTCTATGTCTTGGAGTTCCGACTGGCCCCCCACTTATATACTGTTGATATTCAATATGTTTCTTTTAAAACAAGTCTCTCAATAGCAAGTCTCTGGCTCTTGGACTCTCTGAATTCCTATGGCTCTCTGGCAGACTCACTCACTTTCATTCCACGTTCTTTACATATGGTACTTGCCCACTAAGGTTTCTCAGGTCCCGTAACCTCGCTGGCTTCCCCAACTACAGACTCAAAATGTTCAGATTTAGCTTGACTAGACTTACATATGGTGCTTGCCCGTTCTGGTTTCTCAGGGTCCCATAACCTTGTAAGTTTTCCCTGCTTAGATGCATAGAGTTTGTGCCTATTTCAATCAGATTCAAAGGGGCTCTTGACCGTTCGGGGTTCCCCTCTGTGTAGGATTCAGACTCCTCCCTGCATTGGAGATTCTCCTCAATCACAGTTCTTCCTGGGTTTATATACAGATGACATCCTTGCAGCATCCCTCCTCAAGACCATCCTTGGAGAATCTCTCCTTCCCTACCTGGAGATCATCAACAGATCCCTAACTCAAGGCACCTTTCCATCAACCCTAAAAACAGGACAAATCCTCCAATCTACTAAATAAACCCACTTGGGATCCCGACAACCTATGTAACTATCGCCTCATCACCCACCTTTCCTTCCTAGGTAAGATCATTGAGAAATCGATAGCCACACAACGACAGCAACAGATCAACACCAATAATCGCCTCCAAATCAACCAATCCGTTTTCAGATCTAGATACAGCATGGAGACATCAACCAAACAGGTGCTTGATGACATCCTCAACATCCTTGATACAGCCAACCCTGCCTCCTAGTTCTACTTGACCTCTCAGACACTTTTGACACAGTAGACCACCAGGCGCTTACGGACAACCTACATCACTGCATCGGGATCAGCAACCTTGTCCTACACTGGTTGATGCCTACCTCACCAACCGCAAGCAGTTTGGTCAGATCGACTCCTCTGGATCGCCAGTGCTACCCATCACGTGTAAGCTTCCACAGGGTTCCATCTTCTCCTGCATGATCTTCAATCTATACATGGAGCTGCTGGGAGCCCTCATAAGCACACACAACATCCACATCCACCAATACACAGACGACATACAGCTATATCTCATGATCGACTCTGTCAAGGACATCTATAGGCTCAAATCCTGCTATTTGCTGATCCAGTCTTGGATATCCGATGCATACTTGAAGCTCAACCCCTCCAGTACCGTATCCCTACTCCTCATCAACAACAAAGAACACCCAGACACACGGACATGGCTAGAAACCATGATCTCTGAGGGCTTCATACCCGAGATCACCTCCTGTGCCAAGTCCCTTGGGTTCCACATTGACAAACACCTCTCCTTCAAGACACACATACCTAAGAAAACTCAGACAGCTTGGTATCAACTCTCCCTCCTGCAAAATGTCAATCCCTTACTCCCTCCAGACAGCTTTAGATCCACCATTCAAGCACTGGTCCTATCCCACCTGGATGGGGGCAATGTACTCCTCGATGGCCTCCTGTCATCCTCCCGTGTGCCCCTGACAACCACAACAACCCAGCCTTCATTGACCTTCACTGGCTCCCACTGCATGCAAGAATCACCAGATACCAGAGAACCGTATGTGCCTATGCCCCAAGACTACATAACCTCCTTCCTGTCATCATTAGACTCACCCCATGCTACAACAATTTCCCCAAAAAACTCAAGACCCACCTCTTCAAGGAGTCTCTCCTCCTCAACACCTAGGCCATCATATCGCCCTCATGCCACCTGACTCCCTAGTCAACCCCTACCCCACTTCTCCCTGCCACCTGGTACAGCTGTACCTGTCCTCTATCTCCCTCTCTATCCTACCCCCACTGTTGTTAGCACTGAAAGGTAATCCGTTATGCATCTGTATTCTTGTATACCTCTCTAAAGTGCTCTATCTGTGTTGGTTCTCGAAGCAAGGTCTGCACTCAATATATACAATAATAATAATAATAATAATAATAATAATAATAATAATAATACGTCATTAGGTTGAAAAGGGGGGGTGGCCTTCTTCATCAACTGTGGCATTCAGGTGAAATGCAGTATTCCTGAAGCGGAAGAGTTTGATGAAATGTCACTATTCAGTGAATCCAAGTTATTTCACAAAAAAGAGGGTTCTGTTGATGCTCTTTGACCGTAGATTCAGGTAAGATCCAGCATTACCTGAAAACAAAAACATAGAGGAACTGTCACTGTTGGGTGGTTTCAAAACAGAGGTATTCAAAAAAGAAGTAACAATAGTCTTTCCAATTCCTATGTAGGCAGATATTTTTCTCTGGACCAGGATTTCCTTATTGGAACAGGAGTCCTTGTCCCTCAAGAAGGGACCCACTTTCATTGAGGCCCCAACCTGGTCCTATCCCACCTGGATGGGGGAAAAGCACTCCATGATGGCCTCCTGTCATCCTCCCGTGTTCCCCTGACAACCGCAACAACCCAGCCTTCATTGACCTTCACTGGCTCCCACTGCATGCAAGAATCACCTGCAAGGCTTGCTATATCATCTATAGATGCCAGATACCAGAAAACTGTATGTGCCTATGCCCCAAGACTATGGAGCCTCCTTCCTGTCAGCATCAGACTCGCCCCCACACTACTACAATTTCCTCCAAAAACTCAAGATCCACCTCTTCAAGGAGTCTCTCCTCCTCAACACCTATGCCATCATGTCGCCCTCATGCCACCTGACTTGCTAGTCACCCCCTGCCCCACTCCTCCCTGCCACTTGGTACAGCTGTACATGTCCTCTATCCCCTCTCTATCCCACCCCCCACTGTTGTTAGCACTGAAATGTAATCTGTTATGCATCTGTATTCGTGTATACCTCTCTAAAGCGCTCTATCTCTGTTGGTTCTCAAAGCAAGGTCTGCACTCAGTATATACAATAAGAATAACAATATTATTGAAGCAGAATAGTTTGATGAAATGTCACTATTCAGTGAATCAAAGTTATTTTCAGAAAAAAGAGGGTTCTGTTGATGCTCTTTGATGGTGGATTCAGGTAAAATACAGCATTACCTGAAAACAAAAACATAGAGGAACTGTCACTGTTGGGTGGTTTCAAAACAGAAGTATTCAAAACAGAAGTAACAATAGTCTTTCCAAGTCCTATGTAGGCAGATATTTGTCTCTGGAACGGGATTTCCTTATTGGAATGGGAGTCCTCGTCCCTCAAGAAGGGAGCCACTTTCATTGAGGTCCCTCTTGCCCAGACCACTAGGGAGGGTCTTGTGGAGCAGGCTCACCTCCCTAGCCTCAAAGAGGGTGGCTCCCTCTGGGAAGAAGGGACACATTATCCAGATTTGTCACAAAGCACTTAATTATGGTGTTTGTTGAATTCCCTTGTTCTTCATTTGCAGTGTCTTGAGCAAAGAGTGGGACACACTTGAGGAGAAGCAGCATGCCAGGGCCAGGATCTCCATATTACACCACAGACTCAGGGAATGCAGAGTGTAATCTACCTCCTGTGAGGGGCATATGCCTGGGGGAGTGTTTTTTCCAATGACACTGCTGCTGGGGAAGAGGACTTGGATGAGGACATCATGGTGGACACCTCAGAAGCAGAAGGACAGGGAAGCACATTCCTGGACACAGAGGAGCAACAGAAAATAGCGATCTCAGTTGTGTTCTCTGTGTTGTGTGTGAAGGTGAAGAAGGAGGACATCTTGTGCCTGCCTTCAGTGTGAGGTGCCGATCAGAGGTGGATGCGCAGGCTGAAAACTAGGGCCTGAGAAAGGAGGCTGAGCAAGGGACCAGGGAGGAGTCAGCACACCATCCTTTCCCTGCCCCATCTGCTACAGCACTGCATACCTTGGATACATTGAGGCCTCTGGTCCAGACAACCGCTGCTCTCCCGGCTGAAGAGTCAATCTGTCAATCGGTGAAGCAATGCTGCATCTGCTGGTAGTTGTACTGCATCAGAGAGAGTTGATCTGCCTATTCTCCTCTCTGGCAGACATACTCTTCGAAGGTGACGTCTTGGGACAGGCCACATCACTGCCCCACACAACCTCAAGTGGGACCTCCAGTAACAAGATTAGCTTAGACCCCTCTACTGCTGTCCCTCATCGTGCCACTTGGATGTGCCTTTGTCCCTTGTGGAGGTAGAGATCCATACAGAGGCCGATGACAGGGTCTCAGGGCCTGCCATGGAGCCCAGCAGCGAATACTCTGTTGTGGACAATTAGTCAGTTCTGGACAGTGCAAGAATGGCATACTCTATCTGCAGCTGAGTCATCTCTGAAGGACACAATTCAAGGGGAGGATTGCCAGGCAGCAAGAGTTATTACACAATATAATGCAGGACGATAACAACTTGGAAAAGAGGAGGATGGCATTTTATAATCGAATCACATGAAGGAATTCTATAATCAAATCACATTTTATAATCAAATCACAGAAGGCGAGTCAAACAGTGCAGACCTTGGTTGTGGCTCTGCTGTCGGTCATGAGGCAGCAGAAGACGAAGAAACAGAGGTGTGCAGACTGGGCCGCTGGACATGAGTGAAAGAACAAAGCTTATCAATGAGAAACCCAAATTCACTATATTTGAGTTGCTGCTGTCAATGTTTCATCAGAATTAGCCAGTAAAATACTTTAAATGAAAGGAAGGAAGGAACAAGAATGTTTATGAAATGTGTGTTCCTATGTAAAACAATATAAAATGTCATGTCTTTACCCTTATGAACTATTTGGATGAATGTTTTAGATTCATGTAGAGTGAATTTATTAAGTTAGGACAACGTCATTTTGACCAAAGTACTTATTACAATTCTGATGAAACGTTGAAGGCAGCACCTTAAAGAGAGCATTTGGGTTTCTCATTGGTTCAATGAGCTTTGTTCTTTCACACTCCTATTGGGATCCTAGAAGGCAAGGAGATTACACGGTTGCACCATAAATTGGCCAAGAATGTTTAATCTGTTAAAATTATTTGTTCTAATAGAGTTAATTGTGCATTCCCATGCAAACATATGTTCTGCTGGACATGAAGCTGCATTGGACTAGGCCAGGGCTGTGGTGGAGGCCTGCATTGCCAGTGCTCAGTCTATCATCATAGAATAGTTTCTGATAGTTGGCAAAGGCATTGAGGCAATGTTGCGTCAGGGTCTGGAGACCACACACACAGCCAGGGAAGTCCCACTCCAGGAGGCCTCACTGGAGAGGGAGTCAGCCTTCGTCCAAACGTTGGCAGAAATAGAGGAGGCCATGGAACCATGACTCTTGCGTATAGTTTTGTGATTTTGAACATTATTTGCAACAGTAGGCTAAGGTTTTCATTTGCCTTTTGATATTTCATTTCGTACATATTTACATCTGTTTTCATGTTGTTGTTTTAATACATTAATTGTTATATATTTTAATATCAGTTGTTATTGTAACATGTGGCATATATGTGTTACCTTTGTGCTGTGTGTGTGTGCATTAGTGTATTATTGTGGCTTTCACTATCTGTTTGGCACATCATCTCCATGTTCATGGGCCTATGTTATGACTGTCACATGGTCACATGATATACTATGTTGATCCTATTGGTAATTGAAAGGTTCTTGCAGGACATGTGGTTATGCTTCACGGCAGCGTGTTGGTATGAATCCTTATATCATGCCCACTGCAGACAGATGGTCATTGAGTAGTGTTTGCAAGTGAAAAGTACACAGTTTTTAAATTTCTGAGACTCTAGTCACTGGTATCTTAGTTTTAAGCTTACCATGTTGTGTAGACATGCAGGTGTTCCCTTACTATAAGTGGTGGTTGGATGGGTGTATGTGGCCTATGAGAAGCTTAGCACTTTCCCCCTTTTGATTTCATGTTTGTAGTTGAGCTTGATTCGGGAAGGTAAGGTGCACATATTTCATCATACCATCATGTACACATGGATGGAGTACTTTGATAAGGGATCATTGCAAGGCTATCAAGCTGTAACATTGGGGGAGTGTAGGCAATTATCCCGCAAGAAATGCTTATGCAACCAGGAGATTTAGCAGGGGGTTGAGGAGTTCCAAAATCAGGTTTGTTGGGATTTGAGGGAGACAGGCTTGTAGAGAGTTAATGCTTCCTTGAAGGTAGCCTGTGTTTGAGGTGTGATGCCATGCTGTTTGATGAGGATTGTTGGGCTGTGTTAGACTTTGTAATCCTTTCATGGATGAAGGTCCAACATATTATACTCCTTTCTGGTGTGTGTATGGGCGGTATCCATAAGCCCTTTGAGAGTAGAATGAACAGCACAAATGTGGGAGAAACCAAGGTTTGAGCAGCAGTTGTGCATTATTTTGCCTGGAGGAGGGGATTCCGTTTCATAATGGGTGCATATTGTTAGTGATGTCTTTCCTGGTGTATTGTTATATGCACCATGAAGGAGAGGTGTCTGTTGGTATGGGAGACAAGTGCCATTGCACAGGAGAGCAGCTGGTGGAAGTGGTTGTAGGTCATGCAACACCTACCTGAACTGCCTTGTCCCTTGTTTTGACTTTTCACACCAGTTTGCCACTGACCATCCCTCCGGGATACATCCTACGGGTAGTGGTGACATACTGCTGTATAGTTAATGTGTGTCCAACTTTAGAGCATGAGGTTGCAAATCCAGGCACTGCAAACATGAGGTATCTCACCTGTACGGGCTTAGAAAAGCCCTCTCTTCCTGCAGGCCTGTCATGCCATCTGCCCTCATTGTTAAAGGTGCTGCTCCAAGTAAAATCATGGACATGTCATTTGTGCTACCACACACATGTCCTGATAAGGCACATTTTCAGTACACCTGCGCCCCCTCATAAGGAGTGATATTTCCCTACATGCACTCAACTACAAAACAAACATAATATGTTTACAAGCTGGTCCCCACAAACTAATTGTACTCCATCATGATTGGCACTCATATGTCAAACACCTACACCCACAGGCCCGAGGTCCTAATCTACATTCCCTATTATTTACTATGTTCCATCTGTCCATGGAAGAGGGTGAGGGTCATCCCCCTAAATCCCTATGTTAAATGCATATGTGGCCTAATGTGCCTTAACACCACTAGGTTATTGTTGGTATTCCTAGGCAGCTATCCACTGTCAACAACAGGCAAGGCCTGCTTGCCCTTCGTGTTACTACCCCAAATGTTCACTGACCTTCTCAACAAGATATATCAGATTGTTAGGATGCAATTCCAACACCCCAAACACGTGAGGAAGTACAAATTACAGGACTCCCTATAGGATGGAGTACAGGCCTATTAAAATGCCAGTGGCCTAAGCTACAGGTACACCTTTCCTAGTCTATGTGAGTAGCAAGCTCGAGAGATATTTTTCAGAGAGTGTTCCATGAAGGAATGTAGGGCAGCAACATAAAGTAGAAATGCACATTGAGAGTATAGCCCATGTGATATGCAGGAGGCAGATAGTGTGCAGTAGTGCATTAGGTTTAACAAACATGTATGAGCAGAGAAAGGTGCAATGGGCACCACAAGTAATGGAAACACGTTTTTTTATTAATGTCACAGGTAGTAGCTACATAGCACTGTACAAATCTGTTTTTAACACCAATTAATTGCATAAGAATTTAGATTGAACATGCATAAAAACAACTTCTTAGGCAACAGAAGCACATGGATTTTTCATCACAGTAAAATACACCTAATTCATGTGCATTGTATACGGTGCAAAAACAAGGCCCGTGCAGTGCTGTGCAGGGATTGGTCAGGATGGAAGGGTGCAGCAAGTTCTCACGCCTCAAGCAAGGAACAATAATACAACTAAATAATGAAACTTAGAGCAAATGTTTAGGCAGGCGAAGGGCATAGGTTGGTGAGAACACAGTGATGCTGAGTTATGGCTAGGGAGAACATATCTGGTTGAAAACAAACAGCACCCTTGCAGAAAATGGTCACTTAGAATAAAGATACAGCCAGGTAGTCAAGAACATGACTCACCAATTAACAGTGAAGCTAGGAAACATGATTGCAGAAAGAAATAAGTATATGAGCTGGGAAGTGGATTAAATAACATGGTATGAAGTGGTAGGCAGAGAAACACTCCTGTCCTCCCCAATTAATGGTATCCAAAATATCAAAAACGAAACTAAAAGCAAAGACACATCTAATAATATATTCCCCAAACAAGCAGTGTTGAGTAGTGTTCATCATGAGGTCATTGATTCCCATGGGAAGAAGGAAATCCAACTGTTAGTTTTACAGTTGTAAGAATGGGAACCATCCGGATATTCTAACAATTCTGGTTGCATGAGAAAAGGATGAGGTATTCATTTCTTAAATGTCACACTGTCAGCACCTTACTAAGATTGGTCAAGAATAAGGAGTGAAGAACACCCTGATACACCAAAACTAATGGAGAAAGGGTTGTGAGTAACAAACAAGTGGTAATCTTAAGTTCTACCGGAATGACCCCCGTCTGGCAGGAGGTATTTACCTCCATAGTAAGTTCCATAAGTATGTCAACAGAGATCTTTTTCATGACAACTAATGGAACCACATCAGAGGGGGAACCTGATTTAATGCACTGTATGGCCCCCATAACCACTTCCTCTGTGGAAGGCGGAAAAGTAAACCACTCTTTCACTTCAGTCGAACCACCTATGACAGATGGTCCTCCTTCCGGAGCGGTAGCCAAGGAGGACGCTTGGATCGTAGTACAAATATACTCAATCTTTGATATAAATAACTGGGCCAGAGAAATGCAGCGATCCTCAGAAGGAGTAATCGCTGGAGTAATTTTCTCAGAAGAGAAAAGAGATTTAACCACTGAGAAGAGTGCCTTGGGCTGACATAGAGCAGTCTCCACTTTCTGAGCAAAATAAGATTTTTTTGCTTCTAGAATAGCAGAAAAATAAGCCGCTGAACACGCTTTGTATTGTGCTCTAAGATTGGGGTCATAGGCAATACATCACTTACGTTCCATCTGTCTAAGATTAAGACGTGCAGCTTTAAACGTAGTGGTAAACCAGGGCTGAGTAGGGAGCATACACAGTTGATTAAGCTGCCAAGGCACCAATATGTCAGGAGCTTCCAGCAGGGAGGAGGACACAGTGGTAAAAGTGGAATAAGAAGCTGCCTGAAATTTAGTTTTGATCAGTGTAACAAAACCATGCAAATCTGTAGCACGCCAGCCACGCTGCCACACTTGCAATGGATGGATTTTGGGCTGAACCCAGTTATTTTTAAGTGTGCAAGTAACCAGGAAGTGGTCAGACCAAAGTATCTGTTCTATAGATGGAACAGCCACCAGGTGAGCATTAGCCAGCACAAAATACAATGGGGGTCATTACGACCCAGGCGGTAATTACGCCAACTTTACCACCATGGTGTAAACTATGTTTACACCATGGTGGATGGCGGATTTACCGCCCCATTCCAAAGTGAGTGGGGCGGTAAATCCCCATTTCCCATTTTCCCTTCCCCATTCCCATTTTTGCCCCATAGGGCATAATGGGAGTGGGGAAGGCGCTAATTACGCCACCGTAAATTACGGTGGCGTAATTAGCATCATGGCAGGTTAGCGCCATGGATTTTAACGGCTGCTAAAAGCAGCCGTTAAAATCGGAATCAGGCGTTAAGGGTTAACAAGGGTGTTAACCCTTAACGCCTGAGTTGTAATGAGGCCCAATGTGTTACCCAGTTTGTGCGTGGGTCCTATAACCAGTTGCTGGATGTTGAGATCAGTTAAAATGGAAAAAAACTGATCAAGCACAAGGGGCCTTAGGCCGTTAGATTTTAAATTAAAATCACCCAGAACAATCAGATTGGTGTGCTTCAACAGGAGATAAGCCACCAAATCCACAAACGGGTCAAGGAACCCTGCATAAGAGCCGGGGGGCGATAAACAATAAGAAGATAGGCTGAGTGCAAAGAAATAACACATCTGACCAACAAGGCTTCCATAGCTAGGTTGTGATCGAGGCTAAGCCTAGTGACCACCAATTGAGATTTGAAAATGACTACCACCCCACCACCTACTTGTGATGTGGGCTGGTCCAGATTGATTATACTATAATCATCAGGAATTGCCTGTACCAGAGCGGGGGCCGAGCCATCTCGGAGCCATGTCTCAGCAAGGCAGAGTAACTCAGGGAGATGATCTAACAGGAGGTCATGGACCTCAGTTGTGTGTGTGGGTGAAGAGCGAGTGTTAAGCAGCATTACCACTAGATCCTTACGACTTTGATCCTGCGAGGCAGACTGTTGACTTTAAAACAACATAGCTGATTCAATATCCACCTACCAATGAATAGGAAACACAGTTTCCTAGGGTGCAGAGGACAAAAGAGCCCCTCTAGTATAGTGCAGCCTTTCATTCTGCAAATCCGAGGCAGGGACGGGCACCGACGGGCTTCACTTAGGCGAGCCATCAGCGCAATGACGGCATGCCCGTTGCGCCCATCCGTTGCGCTGGCGTATGCACCGGCACATAAATGCCGAGCCCAGCTGCGAGTGAAGCAGGAACCAACTACTCAGAGAAAAAAAAAAGAGGACTATCCGCGTCAGCGGTGTCCCGTAGTAAACTCAACAGCAAAGTATCCAACAGATATTCTAATTTAGTACATTAGTAGCACATAATTTACAACACATATGGGGTCATTACGAATGTGGCTGTAAGGGTTTAACAGCGCCGGTAAGCAGTAAGTGCATTTAACCCCTTACCGCCGCATTATGGGGTTCCTTAGCGGGTCCCACTAAGGCCGGCTTGTAATACCAGCCATCCTTAGTGGGAGCCGCTAAGGGAACAGGGAGCTAATAACGGGCCCGTTACTAACGGGTCCGTAATTAGCTCCCTCCCCATTCCCATTGAGCCCTATGGGGGCTCGAATGGGATGGGTATTTTGAATGGGGATTTACCAGGTCCTCCAAGGTTGGAATGACCTGGTAAATCCCCATTCAAGGAACCCGGATACAACTTTGGAGGCAGCCATGGCGCTAATAGCATCATGGCTACCTCCAAACTTGTAATGACCCTATAGAGAGCCTATTTTAAAAGTGTCCCATTAGCAGAACAAGTGAGGGGCTTTAAAATGGCGGTCCTGCTAAGGGCAACCTAATTTCTCAACTCCTCATGGGCGTATGTGTTAGGGAGAATTCTCTGTTTAGGCTGAATTTCCTAACCTAGTGAGTCCCCCAGCAGCTTTGCTGGATTTCTGGAGTTTTTTTTTTCCATCCTGCCAAGAGTGAGACTCTTGGACATGAATGTGGTTAATTCCTTTGAATGTCAATGTGTTCTATGGGCTATGGGGTCTTTTACTCCATAGGGTCTCATATGTTTTACTATGTGTGTTACACCGCACCCTCCGTGCCGTAACACTGGGGCGTTCTAGAGGATCCCCACCAAAGACTCCAAACCCTGGGACTGACTACTGTCTCCCAGGGCATGTAAAGTCACCATTGGCTTTACTAGACCTAAATTTACTAACAGAACTAGTACAAACCATCCTATTGTGGACGTACTAGTAGGGGTAATTCGATTACCCCTGGGTCTGTTATTCGAGGGGGCACTGTCCCGTCCCCCCTCGTCGAGTTTTGGCTGGTGGCAGTGGAAACTACTTGTTATATTCGACCCCGAATATAACCCTATGGGATTCTTCCCATTGTTGGAGATTAATACTTTTTGTTGTTCGTCTCTAACGTACCACCGGTTTATTTGTCTTAAATAACTCTATCGGTTGGTATTTTCTGCCAGAACTCGGTTTTTAAAATGGCGTCTGTGTTCGTCTCTGTAACTCCGAACCAAAGGTTGAGCCCTTTGTTCCACTTTTGGTGGGCTTGTATTTGTATTTGTATTTGTATTTATTTATTTGTATAGCGCAAACCAGGCCCGGAGGCTACCGGGCGCATATCTTGAAAGCAATGGTTACATAAATTGCATACAGTGATTATATATCAGTCAATAAATATAGCCTAGAAGTAGGCAAAGGTAAGTAGTGCAGCGATACATGGTTTGTCGATAGTACATCAGTACATAGGTTATTGCATCACGTTTTAGAATGTAGCTTGGGCATTGGTAGTGACTAGCCAACATTTGGCTCTGTGTTTGAATAGGTTGCAGGAGGGGAGGTTTCTGATAGTCAAGGGGACAGCGTTCCACAATTTGGCTGCCAGGACTGGGAAGCTAGATCCACCAGCTGTTTGGAGCTTGTATCTAGGTATCAGTAGGCTCTGGTTCAGGGTAGATCTAAGTGAGCGAGCTGGGGTGTAAAGCGTGAAACGTGTGGAGAGATAAGTGGGTGCCAGGTTATTCATGCATTTGCAGGTTAGGGCAAGCGATTTTAGTGAGATCCTTTGGGTGACTGACAACTAATGAAGGTTCTTCCTGGTATCCGAATTGTGTGCAGATCTGGGAATGTTGAGGGCTGCCCTGATGGCGTTATTTTGTATGATCTGGAGCTTGTCTAGGTTACCCTGATTAGTGCCCTGGTACAGTGCATTGCAGTAGTCCAGTTTGGACATGACATGACATGACCAGGGTCCTAGCAAGGGTAGTACAGTTGTGCGTGGAAAGAAAAGGACGACATGCTGTGATCAGCTTGCAGGTATAGGCGGCGGCGGCCGCAACTGCATTTGTTTGTCTGTGAAGGGAGAGGGTGGAATCGAGGTAGATTCCCAACGTTTTGGTATCTTTGGAGACTTTTAGATTTCCATCGATGTTAAAGGAGCTGAACATAGGGTTCAACTTGTTTAGTCTTTGCTGAGTGCCTAGGATGAGGAGCTCTGTCTTGTCATCATTGAGACAGAGCTCATGTTGGGCCATCCATGTTTGAATGACATGGTAAACGTCATTTAAGGCTTTTGAATCTACTGTGTAATCACCCGTGATGGGGATGAGTATCTGGGTGTCATCAGCATAGTTTGTGTAGGTGACACCCAGATAGTCAAGCACATCAAATAAGGGTTTAGTAAATACATTATAGAGGGTAGGGGATACACATGAACCTTGGGGGACTCCGCAAAGGACTGGTGCGGGGTCAGCTGCGGAGGTGGGCAAGAATACCCTCATCTGTCTGTTATCCAAGAAGGATTGAATCCAGTTTGTGGACATGTCGGAGAAGTGAGCTGCAGTTTTTAGGTGGTGACAGAGGATTTGGTGATTAACCAGATCGAAGGCAGCCGATAAGTCTAAGAGTAGTAAGAGGGCTAGTTTCCCTTTGTCTTTGCAATCCTCGATTTGGGTTTTGAGATCAAGGAGGGCAGTCTCTGTGCCGTGCTTCGGTCTGAAGCCGGATTGTCTCGTGCCTAGTAGGTTGTTTGATTCCAGATAGGTGGAGGTAGGCTGCTCTATATAGGATTTTTAGTAGAAATGGGACCGTTGTGATGGGCCTGTAATTGGTTGGAACCTCTGGGTCTAAGGTGGGTTTTTTTAGGAGAGGAATGACCCAAGCATCCTTCAGGTTATTGGGGACCACTCCCGATTGAAAGGAAGCATTAATAAAAGTGGTGATAAAAGGGGTGAGGTCATGAGCCGAATCCTTAATGATCGGGGCTGGACAGGCGTCCCCTTGGCAGTTCGAAGGTTTTAAGTTGCAAATGATTTTTTCAACCTCCAGAACGGAGAGCGGTGTAAAGCTGAACGGCACCGGGGAGTCAGGGGTAGTTATTTTAGATGGCCTGGTATTGCTAAATATAGGGGTGTGGAGGGTATTTTGTTTGGCGTTGATTTTGGATTGCAAGGTGGATATTTTGTTAAGAAGGGCGCTTTGTATATTGTTGCACCAGGTGCTGTCCTTGGTGCACGTGTCCGGGGCGGGTGAGGGAGATTCTAGCTCTTTGAGGATTTTGAATAATTCTCTAGTGTTAGATTCTGCCTGGGATATTCGTGAATTGTATGTCTACTTTTTGGCTTGTAGTATGGCCTCCTTATAATTAAGAGAGGTAATCAGAAGGGAGGCTTTATTAGTTGCGCTAGGGTGACTTTTCCAGAGGGCTTCGGCCTTGCGCTTTTCTTTGCGCAGAGCGTTGAGCTGCGGGGTGAACCAGGAGTTCAGGTGGGACTGTTGTTTGGCTTTACGGATCTTTAGTGGAGCTATGCTCTCAATGGCAATGGTCATTAGGCTGTTATAAGTGTCTACTAAGGCAGTAGGGTCCTTATCTTTTGTGCTGTGCAGCAAGAGTGTTCAGACAAGGGAGGATGAGAGGAAGCAACTTCTCCCTGGTGATATCTTTTTTGTTTCTGGTAGGTATAGCGTGGGCTATTGTAGGTGTGGGCTGGGGGTTGGTGGCAGGTAGGAGGAAGGAAATAACATGATGGTCGGACCAGGCGCAGGCATCGTTAGAAGTGACATTGGTCTTTACAGTTGAGGTCGGCTAGCCAGTCGAGCGTTCTACCTTTGATGTGTGTGGGATCATGAATGCGCTGCTGGAAGCCTAGGTTGGAGAGGGTGGTGTCTACTTCAGTGGCCATGTGGTCCTTGGGATCTGAGAGGCCTAGGTTGAGGTCGCCTAGTAGCAATATCTGAGAGTTAGGCTTCGTGTTAATCGACAGGGTGGAGGCAACATCATCAATGAAAGAGCCCAGTGGGCCTGGAGGTCTGTATATAAGGTGGAGTGTTGCTGTATTGGTAGGGGAGAGCAATAGTTTCACTGAGAGAGATTTTGCAGAACTAAGTTGTGTGTGGGGAGCAGCTCTCATAGCGATTTTGTCACTATGTATAAAAGCGACTCCTCCTTTCGACAAGTTGGAGTGGCGTTCGTTTCTAATAATGGTATAGCCCTTAGGTAAGGATAGAGCGAGGAGTGGGCCAGAGGCATCATGTAACCAGGTTTCGGTAATAGCTAGGAAGTCAAGGTTCTGGACAGTGATGAGGTCTGCGATGTCAAAGGCATGAGCCATGAGGGATCTTGCATTGATAAGGGCTCCCTTTAGTGCTGAGACGAGTGAGGTGGAAAGTGGAGGACTAGGCGTTGCGGTTGAGTTGGGCAGTGGGAGGGCAGAACGATTGTGCACAGTACAAGGTGGTCTAGACAGTCTAGTTCTAAGTCTGCTAGTCCTTTGTTGTAGAGTACATGGAATGTTTGGAGTACGTTTGGTAGCAAAGTGCTTGAGCCAAAGGGCTGGGTCATTGAGGTAGGGGTTCGATGGAGGGTCAGGATGGTAGAGCATGGTTGAAGGGAGAGTGGGTTGGCTGTTGTGGAAGGTCTTAGTGGTGCTTGCACGGTAGGTGGCGCAGTGCAGGCTAATAGTCCTAAGAGGACTGTGAATATAAGGTCAGTGCTGGCACAGGTTCTTAGCTGCATGTCGCAGCTTGTATTTCTCAAGGGACTGAGCAAATCAGGTCAATAGGCACAGTACAGGGGCATCTAGATTCAAGTGGCACAATTAGGCAACTAGCAACATTGATGCAAATCAGGTTAATAGGCAAAGTGTAAAGGCATCTAGATTTGGAGAGGCACAATTAGGCAGCTAGCAACAGTGATGCAAATCAGGTCAATAGACACAGTACAAAGGCATCTAGATTTGGAAAGGCACAATTAGTCAGCTAGCAGCAATGCAAATCAGGTCAGTCGATGCAGCACAGGGGCATCTAGATTCGAAATGGTATTGGGCAGGCATTACAGAATATACTTGTAGGTCATGGGGGATGTAATGAGAAGCCTGAAGGAGAGGGGCAAGTAAGAGATGCTCATTGTGCTGCGGCAGGTATAGAGAATGTGGACCATAATAGTAAGATCTAGCACGAACAGCGGTGTACAAGGGGTAGTAGTACTTGGGAAAAATACAGCTTTATGCTGGGTGGATGCAGGAAGGGATCAGGTGGTTAATGTCTTCACCCTAGTTATTTAGTAGTTCAGTAATAGCATGAGGTGCATCTTTTAGGAGGTTACCCGCTGGCTCTCTGCATGTGGCTTTCCGAAGGGCTCAAACCAGTGTTTAGAAGCACCGTTAACTCATATGGAACGTCAGCTATGCAGCTCATTCTGATTCCCCAAACTTGTTGCAAAGAGATCCCTTCGATAGAACGCGACCTTCTGAGTCGTGTCTTGACAGGCGAGGTACCGAGTACCAATGACAAATAGAGCTTGCGCTGTCTCAGACTTGCTCACACCTCGTCAGTGTGCCTTGCTGTGCAAAGGCGAGGGGTATGGAATTCAGCTTTTATGAATTTTCTTTATGCGCACAGTTAGGCGAACAGGGGGCAAACAGGGGCCTTTGTATGGGCCTTCGTAGGCGGCCTCCGGCGTTTCCGCCTGCCGGCGGATATGGCCGCTACTAAATGCGGCTAGTAGCTTAGCAACGGGGCACCAGCCTCGTTATGGTGCCGCCTCGCGCCCGACATCACAGGGTCAGGCAAAAGAAGGTCAGGCGGGCGATTACAGCGATGCCTGCTCTGTGCTCTGTGGGGAGTCCGTGCGTGGGTCGAGATAATGAGGGCAAAAAGGGCCTTACCCAGGCAGAGGTCACAGAAGAAGGGTAGGTGTAGCTTGCAGCTTGGAGCCGTGCGTCCGCATGACTCGATGCCCGCTCCGGCTTCAGGTGCGAAGATGAGAAGGGGCTCCTGCCCTCTCCTCAGGTAGCTGCTGTAGGCGCTGACTGGGGCTCACTGGGGGCAAACAGGGGCCTTTGTATGGGCCTTCGTAGGCGGCCGCCGGCGTTTCCGCCTGCCGGCGGATTTGGTCGCTACTAAATGCGACTAGTAGCTTAGCAATGGGGCACCAGCCTCGTTATGGTGCCGCCTCGCGCCCGACATCACAGGGTCAGGCAAAAGAAGGTCAGGCGGGCGATTACAGCGATGCCTGCTCTGTGGGGAGTCCGTGCGTGGGTCGAGATAATGAGGGCAAAAAGAGCCTTACCCAGGCGGAGGTCACAGAAGAAGGGTAGGTGTAGCTTGCAGCTTGGAGCCGTGCGTCCGCATGATTCGATGCCCGCTCCGGCTTCTGGTGCGAGGATGAGGAGGGGCTCCTGCCCTCTCCTCAGGTAGCTGCTGTAGGCGCTGACTGGGGCTCACTGGGGGCAAACAGGGGCCTTTGTATGGGCCTTCGTAGGCGGCCGCCGGCGTTTCCGCCTGCCGGCGGATATGGCCGCTACTAAATGCGGCTAGTATTTTAGCAACGGGGCACCAGCTTCTACACAGAAGCCCTCCAAAGTGGTGCCATTCTGTCTGGGTACCACAGGGGGTGTGGGAGGGGGTTTAGGCACCCTGGACTGAGTTGCCTTGCCAACTCAAGTCGCACTCTGGTGTGATTGGCCCAAGTGGTGAGCCACCCCGCTCAACACTTAGCGGGTTTTGTTTGACAGCTAGGCTGAATGAATGGGGGTTTTCTGCATAAAAGCAGGGCTTTTGGGACTGGATCTTCAGAAGTCGCCACAGGACCTAAGAATCCGACGAGGGTAAATCTGAGCCGACCTGCAATGACGACACCTCCGGTGGAGCCCTGCTGAACCGACTCACCACTTCCCAACGACAGAGGAGATCTCACGGCTGAAGAGTCTTCTTCCCCTGACTGGTCGGAACAACCAGTCCCCTTTGCTTTTTCTTCGCTTCCAGGGCGTAGTGGTCAAATTGCCCGTGCTGAGCACCCCGGCAACCGGATAGCCACTAACCCGTACCGCGACCAAAAGGTGGTGCCTTGTGATGGAGCACTCCGCGGCTGGTCTCTTCCCTGGTGGTGCAACGATCTTCAACTTTCCTTCGACGACGAGAGCATCTCTTCTCTTGGCAAAGCCCCGACTTGCATCCACCACCAGGAACAATTTCCCCCGCCGGAGCTGTCTCTCCACATACAAGGTACCGTGTCCGCCTGGCTTCCCTTGTGACGGTTAGCTTGAGGTGTCTTAATCCTTGCCTCTCCATTGGGTCGCCTCCAAGCCTTCTTAACTTTCTGTTCTGAACTGGTCCAATCTTTCTGTGACAATTTGTGACAAAGACTCGAAGTGCATTTCCACTGTGATACTTTTTGGGACATATCGCCTTGCCTCTCTCCGAGTGGGCCTGGCCTCTGAACTTTGCGATCTACAGTAGACCCTGCCTTACTTGCCTTTCATTTGTTCGTAAAAGTGTTGGTAGCGAGTTGATTTCATACCCTGCCTTTTCTCTCCCGTCCTAACGAATACTAGAGTGCCATCTAGGTTAAAGCATTCACCTCTGTCTGCAAATAAGTGGTGCCGTTGAACCTAGACTTGTCGAACTATCGTTAGAGGAGCGAGATACTTATAGTAATTGTGATTGAAGTTGTTTGCCGCATTAGTGCCAGTGTGTTTTTCATAGATGTGTTTTTATAAATAAATAACTATATATCTTTACACCGAAGCACTGTTCCGTGTTTGCTTGTTCTACTGTGTGGATTGCCCTATTTTGTATACTCCACATACTGCCTAACTCTTCTTGAGGGAAGTCTGACTGCTCAGCCACAGCTACCAAGTGAATCTGTGTGGTGCAGACTGCTACCAAGCGGGTTTACTGCCAAACACCTGTAGTCCTAAATCTTTTGCAGTGGTCCCAGAGGGAACTGCACAGGTTTCCACCTAACAGTATGCACCGGCACATAAATGCCGAGCCCAGCTGCGGGTTAGGCAGGAACCGCCCACTCGAAGAAAGAAAAAGAGGATATCTGTGTCAGCTGTGTCCCGTAGTAAAATCAACAACAAAGTATCCAACAGAGATTCTAATTCAGTACATTAATAGCACACATCCCGGGACATGACCCACGCAGACCCCAACCTAAGAAGTTCAGCACAGAGTATGGACAAAGAGAAAGTGCAAGACCCACACATACTAGAGATACAGAATAGATCACATAGGGGCCTAGAAGCAATGAAACCGAGAATCGATGAGGAGCTGGCCATAGCGAGGTACAGAAGTAAAGGAGGAGGGAAGTGCCCAGCGAGAGACACTGACACATGAAATGTGGGGAAGATAATCCTCAAGATGGACAGCACAGTTATTAAAGATGTCAAAATAGAGACAGACAAAGCAGTGCCCATAGCATGAGGGAACAACGGGCAGATCACAGAAGGAGGGACATCACCATAGCGTCGACTATGACTCAGTGTTATCTGAGGGATAAAGGGCAATGGATGAAGAGGAGTGGGAGACAGTTGAAGAGCAAAAGGAGGTGACGCCATGGGACGCACAGCATAGGCCTTGCCTTCAGCAAATGGCAATGGCAAAGGGAAAGAAAACTGCAAAATCACCTCAGAAAAGGAAGATGGGGACACAGTTACCCTTGCTACAGAAAGGGTTAGAGAGATCACATTACATGTCCTGGCCACATATGGACAGGAACAACCTAATGAAGACATTACCATCACTCACAGCAGTAGTAGGTACATGGATATATGCCATAGAAAAACAAATGAAAGGGATTAAATTAGCAACACTAATGGGAGAGCAGATCAACACTATTTGGGACAAGACAGGTTAGCCAGTGGTGCGATTGGTGCAATCGGAGACCGACACACATGATGGATAGCCATATAATAATTGTCGAGCTCATGTGTGGAATGCACTGTGGGATGCTTACCCATACAAGACAGACATTGGGTCGATTATGGCATGCACAATGACATCAGGTGAAAGCCCAGAATCATATATTCACTCAATTCAGGAGACAGGAGAGTCATTGGATAGGTGCATACATGTATTTTTTTTAAACATTGTTTTGATTTTTTCCACACCAGCATAAGAAAAAAAAAACATAAACTTCAGCATACCGCCCAACTCCCCTGCCCTCCCTGCCCCGCCCCTCAAGGAGGTCCTTTGTAGGTTCAATTATTTACTCTGTAAGCAATTACATATTATCCATTTGTATTTTGTGAGGGCACCATTGGTGCATATAGTCAATTTGAAGATAACTGAACACGTCCTCCCAGTTACATTTGAAAGCAGCTTGGTTTCTTTGTGCAACATGGGTGGCCCATTCCAGTGCTATAAAATTCTAAACCTTCTGTAGCCAGTCTATATTCGTAGGGCCTTGTATTTGTTTCCATGTGTGGGTGACTACTAGCCACACTGCTACAAGTAAAAGAATGAAGCTGCGTAATTGTCTTTTGGAAAGTGTTTTCTGTTTTGGATCTCATTGCCCACACAGCCAGACCCCTATATCTTTAGATCGGATGTTGGGAAATATCCTATTTATTTGTTCCTGGATCGGTGCCCAGAACAATCTTATTTTAGGGCATTCCCACCAATTATGTCTCCAATCGCCATTTCCCCCAGAACCCCTCCAGCATAGAATTGACACTGTTGGGCACATTAGATGTAGTTGTTCCGGGGTGTAGTGCCATCTTGTACCACATTTCCCTGAGTAAGTTTGGGTATTGCCCTCCAAAGATATTCCCAGTGTTCCCTCGATGTGGTGTTATTTAGTGTTGCTTCCCAATTCTTAGCGTATTTTCATTGCACTACTGTCACACCCTCTTGTAATAATCTATATACATTTGAAATTAGTTTCCTCAAGCCAGTTTGGATAGCAATATATTTCTCGAAGAGGGGTGATTTGTGGCATAGGCGCCGCCTTTATCTCTGAGCTGTTCAGCCAGTGTCATATTTGGCTATAGCCATATTTATCTCCCTCACCTAGTCCCAGGTCCCTTTTACAGTCTTCAAATGTTTCAAAGGAATGGCCTTAGAACATATCCCGTATTTTCAGATACCCTGCCTCTATCCATGCTCTTAAGGCTCCTGGTTCCAACCCCCAGGGCAATTCTGGGTTTTGAAATATCGGGAGGAACGAGGAGGGGGATGTGGATAGGATACCTCTATTAAAGATTGTGTCCCACACTTCTGTTACTAGGCCCACTATTTTACTGATTTTAATATTGGGCGGTCTGTGATTCAGATTTAGCCATAGTAATCCTGAAAGGGGTGTTCCTGCTACTGCTCTATCGTGACAGGTCCATATCTTCTGCCCCTCTCTCCAACCATTCCTTAATAACAAGCAGTTGTGCTGCTTCATAATATTTATAAAAATGAGAGAGGCCCAAACTGCCCTGGTCTCCCAGCGCCGTAAGGGTAGTAATAGCTATTCTAGCCATTTTGTTTTGCGAAATGTAGGCTTCTGTGAGAGAGCTAAACAATATTTTGGGGACACAAATCGGAAGAGCTTGGAAATAGTACATTATTCTGGGAATTTTAATTACCGTCATTCTCCCCAACCAGGACACTGCAGGTGGATTCCATTTAAGTAAATCCCTTTTCACCTTATTTAATAATTGCGGCTAGTTTGCCCTCTACAGTTATTCAGGTATTTTTGTAAGAACAACTCCCAAATAGTGTATGCTTTTTCCAATATTAACAGCTACACATCCCAGAAGGATGTCTATGAACAGTTGTTGTGTTATGGATTTTAGATTTTTTTCCTCTACTTATTCAACCAAGTTTTGGATTTGTATGTTGGATCTGCGGGAGTGGTTCTCCAAGTCCTTGCATTGAATTTCTAAGTTGTGAGATAGTCTAGAAAGATATTCCACAGTTTAGTCGTTCTTTCTTGTGTCGTTCGACATATCTTGTATTACTCTTTCCACAGTATCTACGCTCTCTTCCAGCTTAGCAACATCGACCTTCACTTCCTGTAGTGACTGCATCAATTCAATGTTTAATATGGAGAATTGTGTTTGGAATATCTCCATGAAATAATCTAGGAATTCTTTGAAACAGGATTGAAAGTCTTCTTTCTGCAGTATCTTCTTCTGGGTTTCCCGCTAGCTTGGTGTTGCTTGTTGGAACCTTCCTCACCTTCTGTTGTTTGTGGTGAAGTGCAAGGTGTCCAGAGTTTTTTAATACTATTACCTGTGAGTTTTTGGAGATGTCTTTGACCCACAGCTGGTACTTTCCCTTTACTTTTGGCTATGAGGGTAGTGTAGCGGACTCATTGTTAGGTAATTAGGTAATCCTGCAGATCGTATATCCGGCAAAGATTAGTTCCTGGGTGGAGTGGTTGTGTATTTATATTTGTCCTTAGCGTCTTTCTTTTTTTATCCACTCTGTCCGTACCACCCCTGCTGCTTTAATTGAATCAGCCACCCCTAGATCTTTATGGGTGCAGGTACCTCTACCTTCCAAATCTGAGCAGGATATGCTATATCTCTCCTGCCACCACCTTCTCACTTGCGCATTCCTGCTTCAATGATGTGCTTTATTATGTGGCCTTTCAGGATGGAGCAGTTCACCTACGTCCTGCTCTGTCGGCCGCCATTTTGGAATCCATACCTGTATTTTAATATGTTTTGTGAAGGGGACTCCCTGTAGAAGGCCAGGCAGACATGTACAAGGTAGTAGGCATGGAAGCAAGACTTTGGGATGATACAGGCACATATAGTACATTTTTGTAAAAGGAGACAAGATAAGGAAAGAGAGAAAGTAGAACAGACTCAGAAATTGGAAGCGACATTGGTGCAGTAAAGGTTAGCAAAAATAACTTTGCAAGGTGTAGCAAACAAGCACGGAAGTACAAATTAAGGCAATCCTATAGAATTTAAATGCCAGTGGCCTACGTTACAGGTGCACCCTTCCTACTTTATGTGAGTATCACGGGTGAGAAATATATTTTGGAAAGTATTCCATGAAGAAATGTAGAGCAGAAACATATAGTAGAAATGCACATTGACAGTATGACCCATGCAACATAATGCAGTAGTGCATTAAGTGTGACACACATATATGAGCAGAAAAAGGTGCAATGATCACCGCAAGTACTGGAATTTGTTACTTTAGTAATGTTACATGTAGTAACTACAAAGCACAGTACAAATCTCATTTTACCACATATTCATTGCATAATTTCCCCTTTATCCTGTTAACTCACCTCTATGTGTCTTCTGTTGTATAATGTAATCTAGGCCTTTTTCGCATTCCTGGAAACTTGATTCTCCATTGTTGAATTGCTGGGTGGTGTAGTTTGGTTTTGTGCACTGCAATTCTTCTTGTTCCCCTCTCTCCCCCTTCCTTCTTGCTTGCTCTCCCTCGACGGTGCTCTCTATCTCTCCTATCTTCTCTAACTTCTGTTCTATCACCTATCCTATCCCTCTTTCGCAGTATGGAAGGAAAAAGTTCAAGAATGATCTCCTGGCCTCCAACCCCGCCCCGCCCATCTCTGACACCTATGTCAACGCTTCCTCCAGGCAGACTTTCACCGACATTCTCTGGATTCACCATATGGTTGTAGTGCTCTCCCCATTCTCTTGCTCTCCCATTAATCGTGCACCCATTGGGAAGCACTCCTCGAATCCTTCCTGTCCTCTAGGGCCATCATTAATATCTACCTAAATGGCACTGGCATGGTCCAGGGCTCTCAGACCAACCTCCTTCTTGATAGGTGTCTTCCATCTCTTATCAACTTCCTCCCTTCTCCTGCCACTCCTCCTTCTGACACCCCTCTGGCTTCTCTGTCACCTACGACAGGTGTGCTACACTCCTTTAAGCCTCCTTGGAATAACTTCAAAAGTGTCAACCTGTTCCACTAAGTTACTCTGAACGCACGCTCTGCTGTCAAACACTCATCTGACATCTGCCACCTCCAAGATGACCTCAAGCTTGATGTCCTCGTTCTCACTGAGATATGGTTCACTGCCAACTGTGTCACGAGTGTTGATACTCTCTTCCCTAAGGGCTACAAGATCCTCTTTAAGTCCAGACCTAACCGGTCCAGGGGTGGAGTGGCCGTGATTTTCCCTGAGTGGGTCTCTGCTACTATCTTACCCACTCAGGCCTACTCCTCTTTCGAATGCTTTGTCTACAGGCTTGGTGTTTCTCCTGTCCTCTCTTTGACTCTGGCCACCATCTACAGGCTCCCTGGCCAGGTATCCGTCTTACTCTCAGAGTGGGCTGACCTCACTTCATCTCTCCAGTCCTCTAGCCCTAAACTTCTTCTCAGAGACTTTAATATTCACCTGAACTCCACTGATGCGGCATCTTTGACTCTTTCCCTCTCTATTCTCACCTCCAGCCAGATGTACTCAGCCGGACACACCTTGGATGCTTTCATCTCTGCTGACATCCCCATCTCGAACCACCTCATTACTCCTCTCTACTGTTCTGATCATTCTATCCTGCCCTCTCACCTGGACCTCCTGGGTTCCCTGGCAAAGCCCCCACCCGCACTGCCAGTCTCCTTCTCCATCATTCAACCCATGAAGCGAGTGTCTGTTGATGCCTTCGCCTCCACCTTCATTCCCCCTCCCACTCCCGCCATTGACTCTCACTCTGACAGAACCTTTACTAAGCTTCAACTCTCCATCTCCAACATTCTTAACATACTTGTCCCTGTCATGAGTATACGCATGAAACCTGTCTACAAGCGCAACTCCTGGTATGACTCCGACCTGACCTTTCTGAAACACAAGTGCAGGTAGGCTTCAAGCACATCCTCTTACAAACTGGCCTGTCGCCTGCTCCAAAGGCAATACAGACTGTCTATCTGCTCGAAGAAGAAGGCCTGTATACAAGCCCGCATCTCTGTGACCACTTACAACATGGCTGAGCTTTTCAAAATCGGCAAGGAACTTGACAATCCTGCTTCAGTCTCCATTTCTCCTCTACCCTTCCTGCCCCTCTACACTACTCTCACTTCTCACTTCATTACTACATCCGAGGACATCCAGTCCTCTATCTCTTCTACACCTCGCCCTTCACCCTCACCCTCTCTCAGGCCTCACTTGGCCCCCATGATCCCTTCCCTCTTACTCTCCTCTTTCTATCACATATCACCTGATGAGGTCTCTAGACAAGTCTGCAATGTTAAAGTGTCATCCAAACAGGTGCTCCACTACTCCTCCAGAACTATCAAGGACAACATTGTTTCCGTTGCTCCAGCCTTGGCTGGTTTCTGAAATCATTCCTTTGCCACTGGAAATGTCCTGTCACTCCTCAAGCACTCCGTTGTGCACGCTATCCTCAAAAAGCCTTCTGCCAACCCTTCCGGTTTGGCAAACTACCGCCCTATCTCCATTACCCCCTTCCTGGGCAAACTCTTGGAGAAGCTGAACATCTCCAGGCTTATCCACCACACTGAATCTGTTGGCTGTCTCCTCGACCAACAGTCCGGCTTCAGAGCTGCCAAAGGCATGGAATCTGCACTCCTGAACAGCCATGAAGGCTTGTGTGGTGGGCACCAGCCAGGTGAGAGTTTGATGTCATGGGAGTTGGGAGTTCAGAGTGGAGTGTTATGGATTGAGGGTGTGCCTGCATTCCAGGAGAATCAATTGGCTGCAGAGAGTGACTGAGTGAGTATAGCCTGGGTGGTGGTGGTGGCAGTTACCAGATGTACCAGCTGCCTACTTGAGATGTAACCTACAACCAATAAAGTTGACTTACCTGATATTCTAGCAACTGCGTGTCCATCATTCAATCCACAACATTGGTGACAAGAGGAGAAGAACCTGTGCTTTCTTTGTGCTGCGGGGGATGCATAGGCTGGTAACTGCCCCCAATGAAGACCACCTCCCAGGGCTCACCAGCGGTCCACCCATACTTTCCAATCATTCTTAGCGATGGACCAAGGGCCCTACAGCTGTCCGTACTGTAACCATTGGCGCTGTATTGCCTGTCCACCCAGCTCTCTGCATTAAAGGAACGGAAGCCAACCAAAACAGGTGCAGGAAGGTTAGAAGTCTAGTGAAGAAACCGTCTCACAGGGAGTTTCACTTCAACTATTGCACTGCTGGGAGAAGCAGCACCAGCAGTGGCAATCGCACCCCATAGACATTGAAGAAATCAAAGGCTGCAGCCGTCGTAACCAGTGCTATTGGAGGCGCTGGCACAGAGTCAGCCGCAGCCCAATGGAGCGCCAGTGTACCCGCTGAGTGTACTACGAAATGTTGCTGGTTCCCTATCAAACTCATGTTCTGTGAGGATACAACTGGCGCTAGCGGGTGATGCAGGATTTGCCACCTGGAGGGGAAGTGCTCCAGATTTGTCCCTGAAGAGTGGCTGCCTCCGCTTCTGTACGTGGTGTGAAGGAAACAGGGCCAGCACCGCTCTGACAAGATTCTGGGTATCAGCAGAGTGCACTGGCTACCCCTCTAAGCATCGAAGGAGGATGGGGGCTCCTGCAGTGGCATGGCTTACAAGGGGTCCAGGGCAGCTGTGTTCAACAAGGCCATAACAAAGATCGGGAGCTACGTGCTCTCTGGGCGCTGAGCTGTAATGATGATGTCGTCAAAACAAGTACCAACATCGAGCATTGTGACTGACCGTGTAGTATAGCCGTGTCAAGGCAGGAGAAGTGCTGGCAAAGCATTTGTCTCAGATGTGCCATCAGAGGTTGGCAGTGTGTTGAAACTGCCTGTCTGAGTCAGACTGACAGTTCGTGGTGACTTGCAAGCTGTTAGTTTTAAATGTGTTTTCAAAGCATGTTGTCTTTGTAATACATTTTAAGTCTTGTTGTGTGCTGGGGGTCTGCCAGTGCCCCCTGCTTGTGATACCCGTGAGCCCCCGACTGCTGTGTTCGGGCTCCCGGGTAGCACTGCGCATCTGGGCCCCAGACTAGAAGGAGGGCCTGAGACATCAAACTCTGGGATTGGCTGGAGCGCCGCTGGGGCCCGCATTTGAGCCATGACTTGAGGCACCGGTTGAACAGCTGGTTGTGCCACAGGTAGAGGCTGACCTTGAGGTAGCTGTTGGTCCACAGGTTGCCCACTGTCTTGATCAGCAGGTACACTCATGGGTTAAAGTGCACAGACACATCCGCACTGGGGCAGGGGCCGCAACTCACCCAGCCAGCACAGGCCTCGGAGGCCGTGGAGTACACCAGTCCAACCACTCAAATAGAGCCAAATGTCCAGACCTGATGATGATGATGATGATCTGTAGCACGCCCTGCTGGCCCCAAAGTCCACCAGTCCAGAGTTCTGACTTGGATTCAGCAGCTGGTCATGATGATGATGATGATGATGATGATGAGTATCTTCCAGCTGCGGACCTGTGTGGATGATGCACAGTCCAGCAAAAGTGTCTCAGAAATTGAGCCAGGGAGGTCCAGGGATCAGGCAAGCCTCAGCAGTCTTCCCCCAGCATATCGCCTTCACTCGCTGTAATTCACCCAAAAATAAAAAAAAATTAAAAACATTTGGGCATGTGTAGGCAGATATAGCTGCCCGCTATCATTGTGTCCAAAAATTATGCCTGGATGTCAAACACGGGCCCTTCTGGAGCGCTGTGAACATCCACTGCGTAATAGTCAAAATGGCCGCTTGCTGCTTGGTAATCAACCGGCCCGCTGCATGGAACGAACAAGCCTCCTCATCCGCTCCGTGTAGAAAAATTATTCAGTTTTCACCGCCGGGCCCGGGCGATATACCGTACTCGTCGCTACTGTTGGGGGTCTGCCAGTGCCCCCTGCTCGCAATACCTGTGAGGCCTCAAACACCCCCCACAGACTCAGTCTGGAGACATCTGCTGTGTTCGGGCTCCCCGGTCATACTGCCGCGACCGGGAACACCCCCTTTATTTATAGTGCACGCGGCAGAGTGCAACGTCACTCCGCCGCGTTCCCTTCCCTTAAAGGGGCAGCACCACACTGTGTTTCCATTATCGTATTGCTGCTGGGCGATTGCGTATCTCACGCCTGGCCACTGCATTCGCACGGTGTCTTCACCTCACTGTGTTCCACAGTTGTGGTAACTAGGGTTTTTCTCTCCTCGCAGGATTCTCAAACTTAGGTGGCCTCTCCACTGTGTTCCTAAAACACAATACTGTTGTTGTTCTGAAATGTGGTAACCTGTCTTGCCATTCCTTCCTATCTGTGGGCTCTCGCATGATCTGTCTTCCCCCCCGCCCCCCTCCCACTCCATGGTGCTCTCTATCTCGCCTATCTTCTCTAACTGCTTCTCTATTGACTATCCTGCTCTCCTCACTAAATCTGGTAGGAAAAAGTTTAAAAAGGACATCCTGGTCTCCAACCCAGGCCTCCCTATCGCTGACACCTACACTAGTGCCTGCTCTAAGGAAACTCTCACTGACATCCTCTTTTTCGTGCCTTCACCTGACCTATGGACCCTTCATATGGTCTCTGTGCTCTCTCCTTTTTCCTCTTCTCCCATTAATGGTGGCACCCGTTGGGATGTCCTCTTGGCCCCCTTCCGCTCCTCTATGGCCATCATTAATGTCTATGCTAATAATGGGACCGTCTTGGTCCAAGGCCCTCAGGCCAACCTTCACCTCTTTGATAGACGCTTCCCTCGCCTCATCAACTTCCTTTCCTCCCCTGCTGTCCCCCCCTGTCTTCGGCTACCTTGCCTCTACCCTCCCTCCCTGCCCCCTCTCGCACTCTCTCTTCACCTCCTTCTTCTACACCTCCGCAGGGCGTACCTCTGATCTGTACCCCTCCCCGGAAGTCCTTCAAGGATGGCAACCTTCTCCACTTTGCCACTCTTAACTCTCGCTCTGCCATCAAGCATTCCTCCGATATCTGTCGCCTTCTTGAGGAACTGGACCTTGACGTCCTCGGTCTCATTGAGACATGGTTCACAGCCAGCTCTGTCACGAGCTTTGACACACTCCTACGTGAAGGTTACAAGATCCTCTCTGTGCCCAGGACCAACCGTGCAGGGGGGTGTTGCCCTTATCTTCCCTGAGTGGATTCCTGCCACTGTCACTCCTACGCAGACCTACTCTTCTTTTGAATGTCTTGTCTGCCGACTCTCTCTCTCTCCTAGCCATTCCCTAACCGTGGCTACTATCTATTGGCCACCTGGTCAAATTTCCTCCTTCCTCTCTGAGTGGGCTGACCTCTCCTCCTCACTCCTGTCCTCTACCACTCAACTCCTCTTTCTTGGGGACTTCAACATCCACCTAGATGCCTCCTGTCCCCCCACTGGACTCTTTCGTGACCTCTGCGACTCTCTCTCACTCTCTATTCTCCAGTCTGGGCCTACTCATTCTGCAGGGCACACTCTTGATGCTCTGATCTCTTCTGAACTTCCCCTCTCTGTCCCTCTCTCCACTCCTCTATCCTGGAGTGATCACTTTCTCCTATCCTCCCACCTCACCCTCCCTACCCCACAGACAAAGCCACCCTCATCATTGCCACCCACCTTCTCGGTCATCCGACCCATGAAGCGTGTGTCAGTTGCGGCTTTCGCTGCCACCTTCTCACCCCACCCCCACCTTCGGATGACTCCCACCCTGAAACAGCCCTCTCCTTGCGCCACTCTGCTATATCTGATACTCTTGATATCCTTGCCCCTGTCATGAAAATCCGCCTGAAGCCCAAAGCCAAATGTAACTCCTGGTATGATTCGGATCTCGTCACCCTAAAACGCAAGTGCAGGGTGGCAGAGAGGAAATGGCGTGCTTCATGTTCATCCTCTGACAAACTGGCTTGCCGCCTGCTCCAAAGGCAATACCGTCTCTCTGTTCTCACCAAGAAGAGAGCCCTTATCCAAGCCCGCATCTCTGCGGCATCTAACAACTCGGCTGAACTCTTTAAAATCTGCAAGGAGCTTGCCAACCCTGCTGCAGTCTCTACCTCTCCTGTCCCCTCCCAGGCCCTCTGCACTGAACTGGCCTCCCACTTCATCTCTAAAACTCAGGACATCCTGTCCTCACTCTCCTCCTATCACCTCCCCCCCTCTCTTCCCTGCTCTTCCTCTGGCCCTTCTGCAGCCACCCCTCCTCCCTCCTTCTCTGCCTTTCCCCTTTTTTCTATTGAAGAGGTTTCCAGACAAGTCCGATCTATGAAAGTCTCGTCTAAACAGATTCACCCCTGTTCCTCCAAAACTATCAAGGACCACATCGGCTCCCTGGCTCCTGCCCTGGCTGACTTTTGCAACCACTCCTTCGCCTCTGGAGTCTTCCCATCCCCCCTCAAGCACTCCCTTGTGCACCCTCTCCTTAAGAAACCCTCTGCCGACCCCTCCTGTCCGGCTAACTATCGCCCAATCTCCATCACTCCCTTCCTGGGCAAGCTCCTGGAGAAACTGGCAATCTCCCAGCTTAACCTCCATGCTGAAGCTGTTGATAGTCTCCATGACCATCAATCTGGCTTCAGAGCGGCCAGAAGCACGGAAACTGCTCTCCTGAACATCCGTGAGGACCTGCTCTTGAACCTCGACTCCAACACTCCGTGTGTTCTCATTCTGCTCGATCTCTCTTCTGCCTTTGACACTGTCAACCATGCCATCCTGCTCAACCGTCTCCGTGATAACCTGAGTATCACTGGTCAGGCTCTGGCGTGGCTGACCTCTTTCCTTTCCAATCGACCCTCCCAGGTCCAACTTGGGTCCTTCCTCTCTGACATCTTTTTCTCCACCTGTGGCGTTCCCCAGGGATCTAATCTCTCTCCCTGGCTGTTCAACCAGTATCTGGCACTCCTTGCCCACCGCATCGCCGCCCTCTGCCCCAACTTTCAGTGCTATGCGGACGATACCCAGCTCATTTTCAGGCTACCCTCGGCCTCCTCCTCTCCCTCCCTCATCTCTGACTGTCTGTCTGCTATCCAGGAATGGTGTGCTGCCAATGACCTCTGCCTTAATGCTAGTAAGACTGAGATCCTACTCATCGGCACACCCACTCCATCCTTCCCTGCAGCTCTCTGGCCGGCCTCTCTTGGCCCTCTTCCTGCTCCTACCTGCAAGGAAAAAACCTCGGGGTCATCTTCGACTCCACACTCTCCTTCTCTCCTCATATATCTGACGTCTCTAAGAAGTCACATTACCAGCTGCACCTCCTCAGAGGTATTCTTCCCTTCCTCTCCTTCCCCCAGAAGCTCACTGTCTCCCGAGCCCTGCGTCTCTCGAAGCTGGACTACTGTAACAGCCTCTATCTTAATCTGCCTGACTCCACTCTCCGCCCTCTGCAACTCATCCAGAACAGAACTGCGAGACTTGTCCTTGGCCTCAAGCCCAGGGACCGTATCTCTCCAGGACTGAAATCTCTACACTGGCTCCCAGTGGCTGCGAGGATTAAGTTCAAAACCCTCTGCATTGTCCACAAGGCCTTCTGGGGCCTGGGGTCTAAACACCTTCAACTCTCTCTTCCTAAATATCTTCCTTCCCGAGCCCTACGCTCATCCATCTCCAACTCCCTCAGGGTCAGCCGCTTCTCGAAGCAACGAGCTGGGGGTAGATCTCTCTCCGCGGCAGGGGCCTCCCTCTGGAACAGCCTTCCTGCCTCCCTGAAACTTGAGGAGAACCATCTCCGGTTCCGGAAGCACCTCAAAACCTTCCTCTTCACTTCTGCTTTCTCTCTCCCTCTCCCCTGCTAAATTCTTCACCTAAACTGCACTGATTCTGCAACTGGGCCACTCTCACCGACCTCGGTCCTGGGCCCAGTCACTCTTCACTTGCACTGCCTCCCTGGCAACCCCTGCACTGCGGGACTGTCTCTGTATCCCTACAGCCTCCCCCCCCCAGCACTTGTCTGCACTTACCTTGCACTTGCCACCAGCTGGCCCTATTTATTTATTATTTTATTTCTATTCTACTTATTTGTACTGCACTCGCCCCCCCTCCCCCTTCCCCTTGCACTTTTTCCCTTCCCCCTACCCCTTAACTTGCGCGGTCTGAATGACACCTGGCCTAGTAGGATCGTTGTCTGTTTTCCCCTTGTTCCCCCCTCCCTGCCTCGTCGCGCCTTTTAACACTTGTGTATAGGCGCGTTACAAATGCCATATCATATCATATCATATCATGTCATCCATGGGGTTCAATTGTAAGGGTTATTTAAACACCACAGATAAGTAAACGGGATGGTGCGTTGGGGGAACATATGTTATCATTGTTTCCCCCACGTCGATGTGGTGATGTTTAGCACTGTAATGTGTGTATGATGTGTGCATGTGTGAGTACAATTATGATCTGTTGAGCATGAAGAAGAATGGACAAATGTGGTGATCAGCAAACTATAAGCGTGCATTGCGTATTTAATGAATACTGCCTTATTGGTGCATGTTATTAAGTGTTTAATATTTGTACAGGTCTTTCAGCAAGAGCGCTGCTGTATGCAACAAGGACATATAGGGCTACCTAGCGTACATGTTATGCTTGAGTCGAGTGCATTATGAGAAAGTGTAACTGCCCAAAATGTCCAGCTCATTTTGCTAATGGTGCCATGTTTACTTTTTGGAAAAAGCAAGAACAAGGTTCACTTGTTACACAACCTATTGGGTACAATGAGAGAGCTATCATGCATGTTTAGGCATGTGTGGGAGCCATAGGGACATCTATATTTCCAATACTTGTGTGGAAGGTTGCAGCAGGCCCATTTACTCTTCCAACACCTTTGTATGCCATCGAGGCATTTGAGTTCAACCTAGTGTGTGAATACATTTGCCGAGTGGGCATTGTTTTCCTATGCTTTGCTACATGGGGGCATGCGAGTTTCCAACTGTGTGTGTGTCTGAACACGTTCACCGTGGCAGCGTTTCAATTTCTAAAGAAAACTCTGTCGCATCTGATACATCTTATTTTATCTGTGATCTTAGTGACCTTGGCGTTTTGTCAGAGTGACATCAATGAGATATACTTGAGAAATATGAGTGAGTGCTGAAGTTTCTGTATTGAAAGACTCCTTAAGGTGCAGAGCTACTTAAAATGTTGGGCTTCATCTTTTGTCATAGTGTTACTGCTAGGATGTCAGAAACTAGTTTGGAGCATTGCCTGTTTTAGACTTTGTCTGCCAGATTCAGACAATGTGGGCAATCATAAAGGCAGAAATGTCATTTCTATGGTTGCCATAGGAGCAGTGCATTTGCCATGGAGGGTCGATAGGAGTTGAAGAGCTGCACTAGCAGGTACTTCATCTAACAGTCCCTTTTAAACATGTGAGAAGCAGATATTGTTTTGTAGGTTTTTATTTGTGCTCAGTTGTGGCAGGACTGAGGCCAGGTGTGGCAGTCTGTGGTGGAAGGAGTTCTGCTTGCATGTATTGTGAACTCCATTTAGGGGGTGGATTGTGCTCGATTGTGGCTGAATCAAGACTTGGGTGTGGCAGCCCCAAGTAGAAGGCATGTGGTGACTTTGAAGGGTTGAGGTTGTTACCTTTTGAGTTTTAAAGTTGTGTTCTGGTAGTGTTTCTTAGCCGACTGTTGTGGGGGTTTGTATTTATTTGCCTCATGCGTCTTGCTGTTTGTATGGGTGCCCAGTACCTGTGCCACTGTGAAACTTTTCTGATTCCTGCATTGGTGTGTTATGGATGTTGGAAAGTATCTTGTTGGGATATCCATGGTCTATGTTCCCCGTGGGGTACTATGATGTTCTTCCCTTTGGGTGTTGTTGCTCCTGTTGTATCCTTGTGGACAATCACATACTGTAGGGCACACAGTTGTGATGCATTGCTGGATGTCATGTTTGTGGGTGCATGCTGGTGTATCTATATATTTATTTTTCCTTGGGAATTATTTTATTTTTGTGTTTTTACTTACCGTTCTGTGATCTCAACTTCTGAAATGTGCCTTTGTATGTGAAGGGGAAGTGGGAAGCAAAGGTAGAAGAGTGTACAGGGTGGTGTACATGTTAGTGCACAGTTAACCATATAATATGTCTAGGTTAAGGTATTAGGATTTACTAGTGGATGTTCCAGTCCATGGAATCAACAATGTACAGTTAAGATATACGGGATATACAAGTTGATGTTTCCAGTGGATGTAATATGGTTTGAATGGTCCTACATATTTCTATTTCCTACTGTATGTGTTGCTGTATTGTTTTGAATATTATTTCAATGCTTGTAGCTTTGAGTATTAGTTTCTGGAAGATTTATACGTGCAGCTATAGTTTGTGGCAGTAATTAGCATCTTCCTCCTCTTTTCGTTGTGGTTAAGGGTGAAGGTGTGTGGTGGGCACCAGCCTGGCGAGAATGTGAAGTCTTGGGAGTCCAGAGTGGAGTGTTATGGATTGTTGGTGTGCCAGGAGAATCCGTTGGCAGCAACGAGTGACTGAGTGAGGATAGCCTGGGCGATGGTGCCAGTTACCAGATGTACCAGCTGCCTACTTGAGATGTAACCGATAGTGTGTTTTTCCAATTTCTATTTACAACACTTCTTAACTTGGATGATAATTTGCTAAATGTACTCGCAAAGACTAATTTAGCATCCTTTCTTTCTCTAGGTAGTTGTTCTAGCAAAGCCTCTCTGTTGTTGTTAAATGCTCTCTTGGCTGATTGCTTGACAAATTGTTTGGGATACCCTCTATCCAAGAATTTATCTGAGAGTCTACTGTCCTCTTTTTCATAGGCTTGTTTTGTGCAGCTATTACGCTTTAGGCAAAGACGTTTAGTAATATCAAGATAATTAACTTCAGAGATACTCATAGTAGTTGTAAATTTCAAATATCTATTTTTGGTATTTAACCAATTTACATATTCAGAAGATTCACTCTGTGTCCCCGTCCACAAAATAAATATATTGTCTATGTACCGTAGCCAACATTCTATGTGGTCTCTATATGGAGTGATTCATGAGTACACAACAGTCTCTTCAAACATATTTACGTACAGGTTAGCCAAATTAGGGGCCATGGCTCCCCCATGTCTGTACCTTTCATCTGTTGACAGACGTGCTGTGTCATGTGATGTTTGCATGTATAACTGCAGTCATACAATATCACCACCATTAACTGTGCACATCAATGGTCATTGAGCAGGACACACAATACCACATAGGACACAGTCCTACGCCACGCCTTTTGCTAAGGAATTCCCTGCATGATGCATTTGACTGGATTGATTAAGCATATTTCTATCATGTGCCAAGCATATCTCAAAGCATACAGCATATTTCACCATTCCCCTTTCCATCCAAGATCTCTGCACTCATATTTAATCACTGTATAGAGAACAGTTCTACGATGCCAGGCACGTTGCAGATGTCCACTTTGAGTATGGAATTTAAAATAACAGCACATGAAATTGGGATGGTGAATCATTAGCTTTCTACCTCTTCCTTCCCAACTTTCTACATGACCTGTGAACTGAGACACACTGAACCACCAATTAAACGTGGTGCACGTTCTGCTGCCATCGTGTGTATTTTTGATATTCCAGATGCTGTCATCATGTGTATCTTTGATATTGCAAAGTCTGGTTCTGGAGTGTGTTTACGCAGCAATTTTGGCTCTTTTAGCCAGACTTCCAAATCACAATGTTTGCTCGTTATATTTGCTGAAATTGTTCGTATTATTATCGAACTTAAAAAAAGGTTGCTTGGTCCAATCCCTAAATACAAGTTGAAAAAAGACAACATTCCTTTGCCGCATTTTTTTCTTTCATACAAACATCTTTGTGTAATGTTGGGGATAATGCAAACCACACATGTATTTACAATCCCTGTTACGTATTAGGCAAACAACAAACGTGTGCCTGACTACATCTCAGACATAACGACATGACGAGGCGGTTGAATTTATCTAATGCAGAATAGTGCACCTGCGCAATCGGAAATGTCCATTCATGCACTACATAGAGACCATTCAAATTACATGATTTTCATCTGTCTAAAAGTCACTAATTTTCACACCGCTTTTGTTCGACTCGTACTCCAAACAGACTTCACGGCGTTACGGCTTCTTGAGCAGCTCTGTTCAAATCATGTCATTCAATGCCAGAGGCAGAAAGCTTCTGGGTCCATTAAAGATTCATTTAAATGCCCCCTTGTCAAAACACAGTGACCACAATCTTAACCCTGGACAAGGGCATCCATTGTGCCTGCATTTGACATTTGCAAACGATTGTTCGCTTTTTCTGGGATGAGTAGAAGAACAGCACCTCATCAATACATTATAAATGAAAAGGCAATGTTTAACGTTATCTGGGACGCCTTGACGAGATTACCATGGCACAGTACGCACACGTGCTACTGTTAACCTGTGTGAAGTGCGAGGGCAGTGGCACGTGCATTAGCTCTCCCTAACCCCGAAAGGGACGATTAATGGGCCCCAACGAGAGACACCCAAGACAGATCTTTCCATTTGAGCCTTTTCTTCGGTAAACATAATTTTCATGAAGCTATATCAGACTATCTTTTTGGCTCCCAGTCCTCCAATTAATTTACTTTAATGTGCTTACATTTATATTCCAAGAAATTCACAGCATGAAATTAAGTTATTTAAGTGATGCTATCTCTATGCCATTGTTACGTGCTGCTCTGCTGGCTGCCAAGGGCGTTTTATATAACACACTACGCTACATAGTAGAGCAACTTATTTAGTCCTTGTAGAACCGGACATAATGTTAATGAACACAATAGGTTATACGCATAAGTTATAGTTTATATTAATGCATCAAATCTTACTTGTAGGTCTTGCTCGAGAGAGCCTGTTTTATGACAAAACTAATACATGTACATATTTCAGTTCAAAATTGGTAATTTCTTCAGATTGGCCATTGCCTTTCAGCCTTTCTTCTGCCATTTTCTTCTGAAAAACGATTTTTGCAGTGGCCATTTATAAAGCCATTAAAATTAAGAGTGTCTGCTTACAATTGGGTCATTCTCAACTACTGGCAGCCTATGTATCTAGTTTCCTCTAGTATTTTTCTCTTGTTTTGCTAAAACAAGTTTGAAGAAAAACTGATATTTGAATTCTTGTCTTTTTCTCTGTTATAGTTTGTTTGTTTACTATCATTTACTTGTCAAACAATGAACCTACATGTCTTTATATGTATTTGCTTTCGCATCATGTCTTTAATTGTTCACAAAGTATTTAAGTATAATTATTTTTGTTAAATAAACATATAAAACCTTTTTACAAACTTGAGACTACCCTGATTGCTTTCAGAGTTCTCTATTACCCACAAATACGTGATACCATAATGGTAGACTTAGTGAAATAATTTGCCATTCGAACTGAGAATTGTAATTCCAGCAGTACGGTCTTCTTTGCTTTACTGTGATAATTTAGGGCAGCCATCTGTGACAGCTTTGGCACCCACACTCTTAGGAAGCAATCGCTTAAATGTGCTCATTTGGAAGGTGTAAAGAGGGTGTAAATGGGGAAGATGTGTTATATCTTGAATGCATAGGGCCTCTGTGAGTTATGTAGAGAGATGCATAGAACCATGTACCAGGGCCATCTTAAGGAATTTGGGGGCCCGGGGCACAGACTCCTTTGAGGCCCCTCTCTGAACCAAAGAAATTACGGAATACAAAATCTCTTGTCGCCACTGCCACATCGCAAACACCCAGGTTGATATTTTGTCCTGCAGCAATGAAAATATGCATGGGGCTCCCTACGAGTCCACCTTACCCTCTTCAGACTAGCTGGAATCAGAATAATAAACAAGCAATATTTTCAGTCCAGGGTACTTATGTTTCAAGCATAGGCACAGGAAACCTTTTAGAAATAGCAGCCATGAGAAAGGTGTAGTTGAAATGCAGGGCCGGATAAGTATCTGTATGAAAAAGGCACACATACCCCAGCATAGAGAGAAGATTCAGATTGTCAGTCTCATTAAATGCAAATGTGCCCAACCATGTAGACAGATTGCGTAGATTGTTATAAACTATGGTTTTCAAGAGGTTTTGCTATTAGTCCGCAAAGAACAAATGACATTGTGCAATATATCAATGGTCACGATTGTTAAGCGGAAACCTGTGCAGTTCCCTCTGGGACCACTGCAAAAGATTTAGGCCTACAGGTGTTTGGCAGTAAACCCACTTGGTAGCAGTCTGTACCACACAGATTCACTTGGTAGCTGTGGCTGAGCAGTCAGACTTCCCTCAAGAAGAGTTAGGCAGTATGTGGAGCATACAAAATAGGGCAATTTACACAGTAGAACAAGCAGACACGGAACAGAGCTTGGGTGTAAAGATATATAGTTATTTATTTATAAAAACACATCTATGAAAAACACACTGGCACTAATACGGCAAACAACTTCAATTACAATTACTATAAGTATCTCAATCCTCTAACAATATTTCGACAAGTCTAGGTTCAACGTCACCACTTATTTGCAGACAGAGTTGAATGCTTTAACCTAGATGGCACTCTGATATTCGTTAGAACGGGAGAGAAAAGGCAGGGTATGAAACCAAATCGGTACCAACTCTTTTACGAAGCAAATGCAAGGCAAGTAAGGCAGGGTCTACTGTGGATCACAAAGTTCAGAGGCCAGGCCCACTCGGAGAGAGGCAAGGCGATATGTCCCAAAAAAGTATCACAGTGGAAATGCACTTCGAGTCTTTGTAGCAAATTGTCACAGAAAGGTTGGACCAGTTTAGAACAAAAAGTTAAGGTCTGGAGGCGACCCAATGGAGAGGTAAGGATTTAAGACACCTCACGCTAACCGTCACAAGGGAAGCCAGGTGGACACGGTACCTTGTAAGTGAAGAGACAGCTCCGGCGGGGGCAGTTGTTCCTGGTGGTGGATGTAAATCGGGGCTTTCCCAAGAGATGAGATGATCTCGTCGTCAAAGGAAAGTTGAAGATCGTTGCACCACCAGGGAAGAGACCAGCCGCGGAGTGTTCCGTCACAAGGCACCACTTTTTGGTCGCGGTACGGGCTAGTGGCTATCCGGTTGCCGGGGTGCTCAGCACGGGCAATTCGACCACTACGCCCTGGAAGCGAAGACAAAGCAAAGGGACTGGTTGTTCCCACCTGTCAGGGGAAGAAGACTCTCCAGCCGGGAGATCTCCTCTGTCGTTGGGAAGTGGTGAGTCGGTTCAGCAGGGCTCCACCGGAGGTGTCGTCGTTGCAGGTCGGCTCAGCTTTACCCTCGTCGGATTCTTAGGTCCTGTGGCGACTTCTGAAGATCTAGTGCCAAAAGCTCTGCTTTTATGCAGCAAACCCCCATTCATTCAGCCTAGCTGTCAATCAAAACACGCTAAGTGGTGAGCGGGGTGGCTCACCACTTGGGCCAATCACACCAGAGTGCGACTTGAGTTGGCAAGGCAACTCAGTCCAGGGTGCCTAAACCCCCTCCCACATCCTCTGTGGTACCCAGACAGAATGGCACCACTCTGGAGGGCCTCTGTGTCGAAGCCCGCCAAAAGTGGAACAAAGGGCTCAAACTTTGGTTCGGAGTTACAGAGGTGAACACAGACGCCATTTTTAAAAACCGAGTTCTGGCAGAAAATACCGAGCGGTAGATTTATTTAAGACAAATAAACTGGCGGTATGTTAGAGACTAACGGGAAAAGGTATTAGCCTCCAACAATGGGAAGAATCCCATAGAGTTATATTCGGGGTCGAATACAACAAGTAGTTTCCACTGCCACCAGCCAAAACTCGACGAGGGGGGATGGGACAGTGCCCCCTCGAATAAGAGACCCAAGGGTAATCAAATTACCCCTACTAGTACGTCCACAATAGGATGGTTTGTACTAGTTCTGTTAGTAAATTTAGGTCTAGTAAAGCCAATGGTGAATTTACATGCCCTGGGAGACAGTAGTCAGTCCCAGGAAATGGAGTCTATGGTGGGGATCCTCTAGGACGCCCCAGTGTTACGGCACGGAGGGTGCGGTGTGACACACATAGTAAAACACATGAGACCCTACGGAGTAAAAGACCCCATAGCCCATAGAACACATTGACATTCACAGGAATTAACCACATTCATGTCCAAGAGTGGGAGAAAAGAGTCTCACTCTTGGCAGGATGGACAAAAACAAACTCCAGAAATCCAGCAAAGCTGCTGGGGGACTCACTAGGTTAGGAAATTCAGCCTAAACAGAGAATTCTCCCTAAGCACGATTATTATATACAATTCAACACTGTAGCTAGTAAAACCATGAGTGAGACTTTTTTTGAAGATCATACCCTTAGAACAAAATGCTCTTAGAGGCCGAATCCCGATTCTCGGCTAGGTGTAGGTGTAAATTGCCAAAAATTTGAGATTATGTTTTACCAACATGTTTGGTAATTAACACCTATTCTGGTGGTCTTGGATTTCACTGAGGGAGCACACACTGCACCAGTTTAGGTACCGTTGTGCTTGTAGCCAGCATTGGCTTGGAACCAGCCTGGCAATCACCAGTTCCGTAAACAGGTAGTTTGCATGTGGATTCTGGTGTCAATGCTCCACATTAGTGACAGTGTAAAAATGTGATGGTCCGATTATTGCACTTTCACTATTGTGGAGGAGTGTGACCAGAGAAAAGAGGCAAGGTCACCCATCCCGGCTCCCAGTCACAACCTACCTTACACATCTAACTAGACATGTGCCTTTGCACAAGGGTATACCAACAGATTGCTTCTAGACAAAAACAAAAACTCTCACAAGTACGCCTGATACTAAATTGTGCTAGTTTAAGTAGATATTTTGCACATACTTGAAAATGACATTGGGATTTTCAATTGTAGTTTAAAGCTTTACTTGCACCCGAAAGACAGAATTGAAGACTGTTATTTAGTGTGTGCAGAAGTACCTTTCAAATTGTATAATAAAGCAGATAGTTTTTTGCCAAATGAGCAGACTAGAAAATATGTTTGCCAGAGGTCTTTTGACATTTGGTTGGTATGCTTCCGTCTAGAACCCTTTGCACTCAAATGACCTACATGAAAAGAATGATCAACCACTAGGCTAAACAACCTCACCCGTAAGTGAGAAGGCAAATCTTTTCACAGGAAACAGCACAGCACAATAAAGTGGCATAAAATGATTTGTCCAGGATCAATGTATCTTCTGCTGAAAAAGCCGGGCAATGAACCGCAAACCTTTGGTTCCAGTTTCTCGAATTTGACAACCTAATCACCTCGCCCTACTAACACTTTATGTTCCTTGTTGGGAAGTGGTTGCTAGTTTTAACAACTCTTGAGTGGAGGAACAAATCTCTAGACCTGCACCAGATTGATTGACATGTCATTTTCTTTAGCTGGCGCTATCTGGTGCAATTAGATTGCTGTGTAGCACACTTAAGATTTACTATCACAAAAGTATATATACATGCACGTTTATCAACCTCAGACATAGGAAAGGCTGATTCGGCCTCGCTGGAATTTAGTACTGTGATTTGGCATTTGAACACACATGTCTGTATCCAGTCTCTAACAAACTGAGCTATCCTCTGAGCAATCATGGCACTCAAATATATCAATATGCATTTCATCTTTTGGTATGGCACATTAGCTATATATATATAAGCCACAGAAGGGTGAGAATACTACAGGAGTTGTGCTATAATGACTGGACAAACTGTGTACTATAGTGAACACAAAAAAACATTATAGGATTAATTGATAGGACCAAATGTACTGGTCAGCAACAGCCTGGCTGCACGTCTGGCACCTCAGCAGCGCACCATATATGGTATGGGTTATTTTAAAACAAATGGGCACTGACTGATTTAAATCAGACAGCCATGTGGGGGCTCCAGGGTGGGGGCCCCGGCACATGCCCCTTTTGCCCTCCCATTAAAACATCTCTTTTACGTGTGACCCATGTGAGTGTTCCATGTGTTTCAGATGGCACTGAATGTGAAGCAGTGAGGATGGAGGAGTGGATGGTAAACTTTAATATATGTAACCTGCAATTTGATTAATCTAATTTGAATAATAATGATTAAACAACCACAGTATTTTGTGTCTTTGAACTGGTGTGATCTTTAAACCCAAGGAATGAACATAATACTTACCTAGTACATAACGCTGTACACAATTATGAGGTTCCCCTAGTGTCTGTTCAATTGTGGCTTCATTGATAACGTTTACTGGACTTCCACGTTGCTACTAAGAACCTCTCCTTAATCACTGTGACTTGTTTTTGTAAACTAATTGCAATCACCATTGTCAGTGACACGTTTCTTTAGCATGCACGACTTTGAACCTTGATTTAACCATTCTTTTTACTGTGGGAAATGTAAATTAAAAGAGCACTCCCTTCAACACACAAACTACATGCAGGATGCTTTTGAAGTCAAAGTTATACATGATCTGCATTCCAGAACATTGACATGGAACCAAAAAACTGGAAACACAGCTGAGCTCAGCTCTTTGGTAGCTGGTCAAATGGCCGAATGTGCAATGGTTACACCTGATTATGGGTTGCTGTGTGCAAGTGAAGTCAATACAATGATAGACAATGTGCACAAGGGTGCTCTTCCTACGACACACTTTGAAGATTAGCTGATGAGAGATTGCAGTTGATGGAAACCAGAGATGATCGTACATATAGTAAAACAAGCCAACTTTTCAGAGTTCACACATGAGCCTGCAATATGAGCACTGTGACGAATTGCCATCCCCAAGCATGTGAAAGCCATAACTTTTTGATGTTCATTAAAATAAAATAACATATGTAATACTGTTTCTGAAAGTTAATCAGACTGACTGTCCTAAAACTCCATGCCAAAAGAACAGTGCATCCATGTGCTTTTACTGAACACATCTTCTGACAGTCACAGCTCCTGTTCTTCAGTGGCACAGGGCAGGATCAAGGGTCACATGTGCATCCCTGCCAGCTGATGTGAGCCAAAGTCACTGCAGGCAGAGAGAGGTAGCATTTTAACTTCTGCACTTCTGATCTAAAAATTAATAGTTGTCTATCTATCAGTCTGATGGAAGGGTGATCTCTAACATAAACCATTCCTGGTTATGACATGGTGATTGAAAAGAAGACACAGTTATTAAAGACACAACAATTTGATATCATGCAAGTATCAAACCTGCAAGCCCAGGCCCAGTGATGTCCGGGCAATGTGGATTCATGGCTAGGATGTCTGTCTCCAAAAAAAAACACTGCGACACTAACAAGGAGCTGTCTCTATTTATTCACAGGGAGGTACGGTCCACACCTTCAGGCCCAGGACATCTCTATAGGAGATATCCTGAGAGATAGTTTTCCAAGGCTGCATGACATATTTCAAAACCAGACTCAGACTAGGGAGTTTCACATAAAAAGGTCTTTGACGTCAACATGCTTGAAAAATGGGAGGGGTTTGCTTAGCCAGAGAGGAAATGTGGACCTGAGAAGGTGTTCCACCATCTTGAATTTTTCTTATGAGGCTCTCTTCATTCTTGTCCCCTCTATTTCCTGTAGAGCAGGGCACTCCAAGTATGATGTACGAAGTGTCTCTTGTTACAGCTACAGAGCTACAATTATGATATCATCCATCTTGATCGTAATTCTGCTTATCGGGGGGAGGGGTTGTTGGCTGTAATTTATCATTTTCAGCTTAATGTCACCTCACTGTCACTTCTACATAAAAGTAAGTTTGAGGCTCTTTTGGTGTGCTTCACAATCTCAGCCTCCATGTCGATCCATATTTTAACTGTGCACCGCCCTCCTGATGCTGAATCACTTTTCTACGGGACATTTTTTGGAACTCACAGCTAGTCCTTATAATAATCGTTCTTACTTGCTTATTGTAGGTGATTTTATTTTGAATTCAATGCTCACAATTATCCCTTTGATGCTATGTGGTATTTTGGTTTGAAACAGCTTCTGGTAGAAATCACTCATTATTGGGCAACACATTGAATCTTATCTTTTCAGATAAGTTACTTTGCACAGCTTTTCCCCCTTTCTTAATCACTTACCTTGTGGCTCCTTTTATTACCATGCCTGGACCGCTTGTCCAGTTTCAGCAGGTGAGGCTGTTTTGAAACGCTGTTGACACTTGGTGGTCAAGGACCACATTGTTTCCATTATCTACAACACATACAGTAGTGCAGATCTTGTGGGTGTTCTTTGTTATCTCAGACATTCACTTCTTTAGCCAACCATCTGGATCAATTGAAGCTTCGGAAGGTTTGTGGTCATCCCTCTGAACCCTGGTTCAATTCGAAGTTAAAGTCTCTTAAGCAAACATAGGTTGAGCACAAATGGCACTCTGCCTATGCTAAAGATTACAAAAGGACATTTTAGCTTATTTACAAGCAGTATCATTTGGCCATTCGAGAAGTCAAATGCTCTTGTTATGCTGACAAAGTGGCCGGTGCTTTGAACCAAACCAAGGAGTTATTCTCCTTGGTATGCTCATTTTTATTGAAGACTACATCTGTGGCTGGGGTAGCTCCTACTTAAGCACTCCGTGATTCCCACTCTGACCTCTTCATAAAGAAGATTGAAGATATCAGGAAGAATCTCTTATTGATGGGATCAAGAATGAATAATCCTGTAGGCAATGCCAAAACGGTGGCCCCTTCCTTCATTTGGTCTTCCTTTCCAGTATTTTATCCTGATGACATCCTAATGGTTGTCTTAGTTCATCCTCTCCAGTGGATCCCATTCCTTTAGGTATCCTCAAGGAGATCATGCCATCTATCTTTCACTGGGTGGCCCAAGCAGTACATCTTTCTTGTTCACAGGTATTATTCTTGCTGCACTTACGCAAGCACTCTTCATTCGTCTTTTGAAAAAGTCTTCTTTGGACCATGCTCTCCCCGTTAATACCCATCTCATCTATCTTCTCTCTTTTCTCATGAAGCTGTTAGAAACTCTGGTCTCTCCTTTGTTTAGCTCTTTTTTTAGAGAGTTCAGGTTTTTTTGACCCCTTTCAGTAAGGATTAAAACCGGGCCGTGGAACGGAGAGTGAGGTAGTGGACAATTTCACCCGGCTAGTGGACATGGGGGAGTTGATGCTCTGATTCCCTTAGATTTGTCAGCATCCTTTGAAATGGTTGACCACTCCCTCCTGCTAAGCCGCCTGTCCTCTACCAGACTCTCTGGGCCAGTCCTTTTATGGTTGACCTAATTCCTGGCTAACAAGGGCCAGGTTCTTGATCTTTCTTCTGTTTATTCTTCTTCTCACACTCTTTTGTGTGGGATTCGCCAGGGCTCTGTCTTATCTCTCACCTTATTCAATGTCTACATGCAGCCTCTTGTCCACCTCGTCCATTCCTTTGGCTTCTGCTGACATTCCTATGCTGATAATAAGCAATTCATTGTACGGTTTAATTCATCTCAGTGGGACAGGGTGTCTCCGCTTAGGGGTTGCTTGGTGGCAGTCTGATGGTGGATGAGAAGCAATTGGCTCAAATTGAATGTGGATAAGACTGTGATACTGGTGGTTGGCCCCTTCTCGTGTTCTTCTCTTCCCTCCTCTCTTTGGACTTATTATTTCTGGCCTTCAGAACTTGGTCCTTTCCCCACCCCCAGTATCTGTGGTGGAAAGCCTTGGCTTTAAAATCTCTGCCTCCCTGTCTACTGAGGAGCAAGTCAGCTCCATCTGCCAGACCGGCCACTTCAAGCTAAAAGTTCTCCAAAAGGTCCTTCCCTTTGTTCCCTCTCATCTCCATGCTCCAGTCATTTATTCTCTTGTCTTGTGGCTCATTGACTATTGCAACTCTCTTTTTCTTGCTCAGCATCTATATCTCACTTATCGTTTGGCGGCACGTGTGGCTACTGGTTCCCCTTATGGCTCTCATATCTCCCCTATGCTCCGTTCTGTGCACTGGATTACTGTCCCTTAACATATTCTGTTTGAGTCAATTTTCATAGTGCACCAGGCATTCTATGGCCAGGGCACAGAATACTTACAAGATAAGTTTCCTCCCTATCTCCCAGTGCGCTCACTCCACTCCCAGGATGTGCATTTGATTTTGGTCCCTCAGTTTCAGCTCGCTAGGAGTGGTGGTCTATCTTTTTCTATTATGTGGAATACTATATTACTCTCTTTCAGGGCCACTGAAACCCAGTTACAGTTTCGACCTCTGTTGAAGACCCATTTATTCTAGTTTGTTTCTGGGTGTTAATTTCTTCATTTTTCCAAAGCTTGCCCTGCCGTATCTCTAGCGCCAAGATGCCTTTGGTGTATGTGCACTATACAAATGCGCTTAACATAACATAACATACCAGAGCTTAGACCCATTACAGCAGTCATGCTTGACGCCAACCCCTATCACTTTATTTCTTTATTAGGTGGTGGTCACCCATCCCTTCCTTGATTCAACTTTGATATCAGAAGAAGAAGAATACACTTTTGGAGTCCACTCCTAAATCCTTAGACATAGAGGGAAAGGCCAAAGGGCATCGAAGGCAACGGGGAAATCTGTCCCCTAGCCATCTACAGGGAACATTGGGGATATACTTCTGTTGACCAAGGCCTGGCACTCTGTCAGCTGCAATGGAACCGGATCCTCACTGGAGGTAAACAATCTCATGTATGTTTCTAGTAGTCTCCCTTGACTTGAAATCCAGAAAACGGACTTAGATAGGCCTAGATCACCTGAATTGGGATGCACAGCAACCTGAGAATTCCAAATAGTCTGGAATACTGTTTCACAACTTTGAGCTGCCTTTGAACCGATTTCGTCCATGATCGAAGCATTTGAGCCTTCATTGGACCCGTAGTTTTATTTTTAGCACTCTTTCCATCTTTAAACCGCTGGCTGTATCTGGGAATCAGTATGATGATGTCTTACACCCATAGTGTTATTTCTTCACATCCTTGATTGAAATGCCAGCTCAAGGTTGTAGAGTCACTTGACTTGCTGCAACTTTAATCACCACTTTTATCCAACTGGGCCTGCCCTCAGCACGACTCGACCTTGACTCAAACTACAGGAAGCCATGGTTTCACATGCCAAATTGACCCAACTTGAACCTCTTGTATCCATCAAACTGCATCGTCTTGAGCGCCAACTCAACCATGCAGAGCCCCCTCTTGAGGCTGACTTGATGACAACTTGCCACTGTATCCACTTGATTGGCATCACCGCAAACCTAGCTCGATTAGTGAAAAGTGCCAAGAAGCACGACTTAACTCAAATGCAATACTTTCAATGCCTCTTCATGTGGTGCACTATAAGAGAGAGCCTCCTTTTATTTAATCAAGCAGAGAGACACAATCAATCTGTTGTCAGCCTGCTGCTGATCCACATAGATGAGGTCCATTTAACTACACACTTAAAATCTCTTCAAAGTAGGGCAAGTCTTATATGGGAACATCTAGGAGTAAAATCATAGCAGGGCATGCATTCGGTTGGGACATGAATCAGATTTTGTTGAAATATTGTTGGTTTACAATGTCCCGATTCTGTGCTTCTGTGTTGGGAAGGTGAATCCTTCACTGTTTTATGAGGCTGAACTACAGACCATCGACTGAGCTGAGAACAATCAACTAGAAGGCATATTTAAGAAGAGACTTGTGGGTCTCCCTGCATCGCTGCAATTTGTGGTCTTATGTCATGAGTTGGGGATTACCTCATGGAGGACCTATGTGGATATAGCTAAGCTTAGGTTATATCACAAGTTGTTGGTTCCATTGGTTAATTGCTTTTTAAAGACCTACAGGATGCCATGTCATCAAAATCCTATCAAACCTTTTGTAAGTTTGCACATGTCTGTGAAGCATTACTGACAAATCTGGGCTTGGATACAAACAACTTAATGACCAACCCAAAAAAAACTATAAACAAATTAAAACAATTGAATGGGCCTCACACCAGAATAAGATAGCTAAATATAGCTAAATATACATGTCATTAAAATGTTGCCCAACTCGATATCTAGTTAGATTCCCGAATTCCACCTTCGGATTGATATGTATGCATTTTCGCTTTAGTTTATTGGGATCAGTTGATGGGTGGGGGCCGAAAAGAGGCATATTGTCAATGGAAAGAGCTTGAAAAGTAGTGCTGGATAGAGAAAATCGACATCAATGGTTTACAAATTGCCTTTTAGATTATCAAAAAAGTAATTACTCAGATGACCCTGATGTTCTTATGAGTGAAAGATTTTGGGCAAGGCGATGGGAGGGGACTCTACTACGATTGCACTGGTAAAATGTTTGACAATGATTCACCAGACATTGGGAGGAAATGTGTAGGATAACTTCAAGAGGAACTGAGCATGATTCTAGAGAGTTTTAGAAAATTGTATTTATTTTATTGATGGATATGGAACTTTGCTTCTGTAAAGATGGGGATGTTTTAGCTTTGCTAAATTTCATGTATCTGTTTATTGTGGATATGTATTTTTATCTAATTGTTGAAGTGGTTTTGTAACTTAGGAAAGAAACTTCTCTCATTTCATACATATTGTGTAAATGTTTTTAAAAAATATACGCACAAAAGAAAAATCAGATTTGGATACACATACATTTGGGGGCACACAGGTGAACAGTTCTATTAGGGTATACATTGTGTTGTACCACCCAGGAGAAATATCACAGTACAGCATGAATTACCCTGGAAAACCCAGGAGCAAAATCACAGTTTTACCTAAACTACATTAGACACTCAGTAGCAAAATCACATACAGGCACAATCTAAACTGGGAAACACAGATGCCAAAGCACAGCATATTGTGTACATCATCGGAACACCCTGGTGGGAAATCAAGTTTGGACTCAAGTTGACCTGGGGCACACAGAAAACAATCCCAATGACATTTGGGACATGCAGGAGCCAAATCACAGAAGAGATGGACATTTCATTGGGAAACAAAAAGGGAACATACCAGTACGACATGAATTGCATTGAGGTACACAGGTACCAAAACACTGTAAGGCACGAATTGCAAAGTGACTTATAGGAGCATAATCACAGTAGCAAAAGTATAACATTGGGAAACTCACAAACAAAACTAAATTCTGTTGGGAGACCAAGGACTCAAATCACAGAGTTAGAATGGGACAACCAGGAACAACTACATTATGACCAAATTACATTGAGACATTGGGCCTCGTTACAACATCAGCGGTAGCCATGCCTGTAATAAAGGCGCGGTTGCCGCCGGTTTCATTTTTTTTCTGGCACCCGCGAATGGGCAATTACCAGGGCACTACGCCCTACCGGGCCCGGTTATTGCCCATTTGCGGGTTCCGTAAAAAAGAAAAGTGCTTCCCATTCCCATTCGGCCACATAGGGCTCGTTGGGAATGGCGAGGTCGGATGCACCAGCACCATTTATAACGGTGCCGGTGCATCCAACATGCCGTGCTCGCGGGTGCCACTCTGCCTGCCAGGTGGGACCTGGCAGGCAGAAAGGCACCCACGAGCACAACTCGTAGTTTGCCGGCCTGAGAACTACGGTACCAGCAAGCTACCGGTACCATAGTTACTGGACCGGCAAACTTATAATGAGGCCCATTGTCCCTTACCTCTTTAGAAAACTGTCTAAGTCAGCGCCAATTGCTGTCTCCTGAACAGTGGACTGGACGTCTCACAACTATATAACTGATAGCCACTTAAATGGCATACCACATTCAAGACTGCACCTTCTACAGATATATAAGGGTATATGATTTACTTAGATTTGACATTTGTTCTACATCCTCAGACACCCCTCTTGCATTATGACGACGTAAACATTGTTGACAAACATTGTTTAGGAATATTGGAACGCTTAGGTCATCAGGCGTGTTAGCAAAGTTTGGAATACAGAAGCATCAACACTGATTCCAAACAGAATGACAACACATAGTGATCTACATACAACTTAAGTGTGTTTTAGGAATAGCCCTAAAATCTTTTGAATTCCCGCTAATTAATTTGCCAACAACCCCTGTATGCAAAGGTTAATTCTTCCAGGTGAATGGCAAACACATATCCAGAGTGTTTACCACATGACAGATTATCATAAGCTGTGTACGTCACGTGAATTAGGACTAGATGATAATTTTACAGAGGATCGGTAGTCTTCAATACTAGAGATAGTTGACTAACAGACAGATGCTGATTTATACTGACAAAAGTTAAAGCAGGTAACTGCTTAAATGCGTGCACTACAAGAATGTCATTGAACGTGTGTTGAATTTACAAGTTATTGATTGATCTAGGTGAACATGAATGTGTACTTCTATAAGTTAATATATTAACCCATAATGTTTGCCTCTGATATGATAAAACACCATGAAAAATAGAATGCATTGACTGAATAAAAAACGGTATTGTATTATTCATCACAATTTCTATGTGCACCACATATACAGACAAATAATCAATTAGACACAAATATATTTGATGTTAGAAAGAGGTCACACAATACATTATGCGTGCATTCCATTATCATTGTAACCATATCCAGCCAAACGTGTTTCAATTAGGGGTGCATTGAATAGTAGATTCAAGTGTTCAGCCGAATAACGAATAGTTGGAGAAGTATTTGGCCGGAGCCAAATATAGAGTCGAATATTAGCCTTTTTAATACATAAAGTTATGTAAACATGAAAAATGCTTTGTAAATTAAAAACCCTCTTAGGTATATGCATTTTTGATGGCATTTCTTTTCTGTGTTGTCTATGGAAGATGTTTGTGTAGTCCATGAAAGAAATACATTATTATAAAATAAACTTTTCATTAACAGCACAGTTTGTATATTTCTGCATTCATAGGTACCGCTTGTTGGGGAAGGCCAAAGTAACTAAGAATAGCCCAAAGTATAGCTTGCATGTATGCAATCAATGTTGGGGGGAGAGTGGGGCTTGGATGTGCCTACTTTTGCTTTCAAATATTACTTTTGGGCCTGCCCATCTTTAGGCTTCTAGCTCCAGCAACTGAAATGCAAACCTGTGGTACTGAGTGGGGTGAGGCATTTTAAACATGTATTTAAATTAATAGAAAGTATTTTCTTTCTTTTTCGGGTGGGGTATGTTTGTGATGATTTTGGAAAAAAAACATATAGGGAATGCTGAGATCTCAATGGTTTGGCTCGCGCTGACACTACATAAAAAATACAGTTATTTTCAAATCTGTAATTGGCATGTGCATGTTTCTTGTGCTTGTTTGGTTCACTTGTGCATCCATTTGATCAAATGTTTCTAAATTGTAAACTTGTTTCTCCTTATAGCCATTACAAAGATATGCCTCTTTTTGAACTCTCTAATGTTGGGAGGAATATTTCTGCTGCCGCAGACTCTGGCATTTTGGTTAAAAAATATAGCCACGCTCTTTAGGAACATCTGTAACTTATACTTAATCCAAAGGGTCTGATTTTGCCACATTAGAATGTTGGAGGGCAGGAACTCTAACCTTGGTTTTGATATTACAAGGACATATTTTCCACATACACACTTCTCACTGACCCATTTTACTTGCTTTATAATCTTGTCCTGCTGTATGAATACAGTTCGTTGCTACAGGTACACTACCTACTGAGCTATTTTACTCGGGTTTGGAACTTATTGGGTTGTATGCAACAGCTATATTTATCCACTTAATTATATTATTTGGATTGGGAATTGGTGGATTGGAACCTACAACTTTCAGGTTCAATAAGAGCCTTCAGAAAATACAATTTTCCATTTGTGACTTCATAAACTATTGTTCCAGCTCAAAAGTTATCAATTGCAAAATAAATGGGAGACCAAAGATAAATTAAAAATACAAATATTGAGAGTTTTGCTTCAGCTCACACATCCCCAGCAAACCACCAGATGAAAATCAGAATGTTGAGCACATGAAGGGCAGTGACTATATTTGCACTTCCACACCTCTGCTCTGTCTGTACTCAATCAAAAACAAGTGACAACATTAGTTTAATAATAATTTTAATTGATAAGCAGGACATGCCTGAATGATTCCAGGTACACAATCAAAGCAGTACTTAATGTATTTTTTGAGTGATAATTCATTAAGAATTCGGCCAAAGCTGAATATCTCATTTTCACCTTGCATTTGTCCAAATACTTACTTAAAGCTGAATTTTGGTACACCCCTTGTTCATTCTGTCAAGTTGTTGTGAGATTGTCTTTATGGCCAAAAGCAATAGACAGTGGTGAGAAGAAACACATAACCTACAAGGAGATAAACTAGAGGAAACAATGCCTGAGTAAAATGAAAACATTATAACAGTGAACATTAAATTAATTTCTTTCACTCACCTGAGAAAATGAGGCGATATTCAATTATTAAAGAGCAATGTTTTTGAAGAAACCTCCTCTCCCAAATTTTCTTCTAGTGTGGACAGGGACCTAATAGATACAAAGAATGCATGTTTTCTGTTCTATTTTCTATAATTCCCACCACATTCAATGCTTTGAAGACTAAACAACAGTGTTGTGAAACAAGTGCAGATTTGCACCTGAAAAATTGTTCTGCTGTTCACATTGTTTATGAATTAAAAGCAATGCTGACGGAAAACATACTAAATACATGTATATAAGGGTGTGAAATAAAATAAGAAATGTGTGCAATAAATAAGCATAAAGTGAATTCACAGACAGCATTTGAAAACTCACTGAATTTTCACTGTGTCCAATGGGAGCTGTGAGAACTCTTCCTTCTGTGGATGCTAACACTGGTACACACGTTTTTGAAACCTTGCTGCAGCAAATTCACAGGCTTTTCCGGTTTGCTTGCTTGTATTTGAAACAACTAGCATGCTAAGAGCCTACTTGGTCTGTGTATTATTCAGAGCCATGTTAGTAGACGTAAGCAGTTAAAAAGCTAATATGAGTGTATGGAAGAAGTTACCTTGATAAATACAAAATGATCGTTGGATCTTGTAGAAATGAGTTGACTGTGTTGGAACCAGCCTCTTCCAGCAGTTCCTGAGATGAGGTGCAGCTTGACATTCTGACATGCTGGCTGTGTGGCTGTGGCTGTGTGCTGTATTGGAAACAGGCTGCAGGATCAGTTGTGGGCCCATGCCTCATAGCAGGCTGAGCCCACCTCATGATGAACCCCTGGGCTGGAAACCAGAGGTGGGTCCTGGAGCAGTAAGCTCCTTTTGGTGGTTGGACAGAGGGAGCCCCACCAGGTTTGGGGTGCTGGATACTCCAGTTCCTGATCCAGCAGCTCAAGTTTGAGTGTGGGAGCAAATAAGTGAATGTGACTAATAACACAAAGCAAATGGAGCTTGCTATAGCTAAAAGGCACATCACCTATAAAGACACCTGGATCAAATGTCGGGCACTTTTTCCCTGTAATGGCTGCCAGTAAAGATATTAAGCAACATGCAGTTGTAAGGCAGGAAGGGGTACTCTGCAATGTATAACAGACTTGAGCATGTTGGCTATAGATGACATTGTTGAAACCCAGGCAACACATACTAGGAGACTTAAAAATGGTTCTGTCGTCTCTGATTGAAGTAACATTCAACTGCAAAGGAACGAGTAGGATTCAAGTATGTCGCGCTCTGGAACACCTTCACCTTTGACAGACCCGATGGCTCGGGGGTTCCAACAGTGAGGATTTGTCTAATGTAGTGTTGAATACTACACAGTTACACCACACCTTAAGAGGTGCAGATAAGCAAATTAAGCTGACGGTGTCAACAATTTCGGCACTAAATATAGTGCTGAGCTCCTTTGTGAAACTCTATGATAACATCAGAGATGATGTGAGATTACATACTGTGATGTGAAGTGAGCAGACATTGCTGATAGAAAGCATTGAGAAATCTATCATGGCTGAGAACAGCACAAAATCTTCCAATCTGTGTGTCTGTGTAAGGAAAAAGTAATCAAGTGGTGGCTGACTCTCATCAGCTGATGACCCATGAGTTAAGGGTGGCAGCAGAGCCAACGCAAGAGCTGCTTCTCTCTCAAACTCACTCTCAAATTACAAACACAGCTAAAGACCAACAAAAAGGCAAACACAACAATCAATAAAAATATATTTTTTTTTAAATAATTCTATCAAGAGTTGTTTTTGATAGGTAATTAAATGAAATGGAGGCTTTTAGGAAGATGAGGTATGGCATGATTCCGAGTAAAAATTCAAAGGGGTACCTCCGTTCATCTGAGCCTTTGTAGTCTGGTTGCCAATTAAAGTTTAAGTATGGGTTGGACCTTAAGATTTCCTGTGCAGGTACAGATACCGATGAGTACAGTTTTTACCATCAGCCCCAGTGAACACGTAGGCTGATAATGATTGCTCATGGCTCCTACGGACATCATCACAGGTAAATCACTTGCACATTCAAAATAGACTTTGTCTATTCTGTGCTGAGGGGAGATTTTGGTAGAAAGTAGCTGACAATTTAATAGTGGGCCGTTGTCAATCGCTTTGATGTCAATGGTATCTTTGTAGGTTAGGGCTACTCCTCCTCCTTTGTTGTAATTCTGTCGTTGCAAAAGATGGAGTAGCCTGGTGGAATTGTGATAGAGGACCTGCTGTCGGGTGGATCCAGGTTTCAGTGGTGGAAAGTAGGTCAAGGTTGTTGGCTGTAATTAGGCCGAGGATGTCTGCAGCATGTGCCAGGGTGGATCTATCATTGATTAAGGTACATTTGTGTATTGGAGTTGATGATGGGTTAGTCAGTTTGCTGGTTGGTGAGGGTGGTGTGGGTATTAGTCCAAATTAACTTGTTTCTGATGATGGGTTGGGGTGTAGAAATAGCTGTAAGTTGGTGCAGTGTGTGTTGCGGTAGCTGCTCCCTCTAGTAAGGTGGGACAATTGATTGTGATGTTCTGTAGAAACAATGGCAGTGGTTTGGGTGTGATATAAGGCTTGTAGGGTTGCAAGGAGCTAGTATAAGGTGTTTTGGTTACCTTAGAGCAAATTGCTGGCTTGGCTGAATTGAAGGGAGACTAGTCAGTCTGGATGGCAGATTGCGTGATATGTGGCGGGATGAGCGCTGATAGGGATTTTGTAGTGGATATGCCCGAGTGATGGGGTAGGAATCGGAGGAGGAAGTGAGAATCAGGTGGACAGGGTGCCTGCTCCCGACTGCAGGTGTTGAGCTGGGAGCTGGAGTGATGCAGACGCATGTGGGCAGGTGGCAAGCGAGTGTTTTTTCTTGGAGAGGGTGGATTGGTGTTTGCTTGGGAAATGAGGGTAGGAATCGCATGGGGGCATGTTGTTTGGGATTTTGGTGTGCGCATGCCATGCATGCTGTAGTTTGCTAAGGTGGCAGCGTACTCACCTGAGACAGGTTGAGGCTGGTGATGACCGTTGCTCTAGCAAGGAAAAGCTAAAGAATTGAAGAGGCGAGACAGGAGTACAGGAGACATTGGTCCAGACTTACTTGAATTGGAAGAGTAGTGGAGGCTCTGGGACAGGTGGGGGTAGGGTAAAGATGGGCTTTGATGGTGGGTCACCTTCAAAGCCCTGTCAGGCCGAGACACGTTTAGGCCTTAGATGGGAGTCTAGTGTGGGGGGTGGCTGCGCCTGCTGGCGTATTTCAGGCTCCAAGTTAGGGTGTAATGCTGGGCAATCAGGTGCTTCAAGCGGCGGGGCTCTAAAGGGGCTGGAGCGCTGTTGGTATGTTTGTATGCATTTGGATTGACTCAATCCGAAGGCAAGATAGTGGCGGCAATCTTTAAAGGGAGCGTGAGCTCTGAGAATTTGATAGGAAGCTGATGATGCTTTTTTCTCTCATGGTCTGCTGCGGTGACTGTTGTGTCTTCAGTGAGGGCTTCTTCAATTATGGATTCATAGACCCCAGCCCAGACAGCTATGGGCCCTAGATGGTGGCTAGTCTTTGTGATAATGGAGGAAAATAGGGGTGTTCACGTCCATGCATCTGCTTATTTCCACAGTAAACAAGGGGGCTCAAGGTCAAGTCACCTTTCCGGTACATCATAAGCATCTGTGATAGGCCTCAGTTTGTTTATGATTTAATGAGCATGATGAGGTTGTACTGGGAACATGATAGGCCACACCCACTCTTGATTGACAACCTGATGTCCTATCCAAGAATGCTTTATCTGCCATATGGGAAAGTCTCACATAAATAGGTCAGTAACAGTTGAGGATGAACAGCATCTTCATTACCACCAAGAAGCATCACAAGTAGGGAGTCTGTGCCAGTGGTCATTGTGCACCATCACTTCCACACCAAAGGCACCTTCTAGCCATGATAAACGCTGGCAAAAATAATTGCCAGACTCCAATGTTACATTGTGGATTGACAGTGGTGGCAGGGCATGGATTTTAGAGATTGAGGGTGGAGGGAGTACATGGTATTTGGGGTTTGAGGGTGGAGTGAGGTCATGTGTGTTGGGGAATTAATGGTAGAGGGAGGATATGGGTGTTTATTTGTATACAAATTAAATACCATGAATACTTGAATTCTGATGGAATTACAGCCACAATATGTGTGGACGAGTGTGCATACCAACCATCAGTAATTCCTCCATATTTCAGCAGAGTTAGTATTACCAAAGCAACATTTGTGGAATATTGACAAATGGTGATTTTGCCAGCAGAATTACTGCAGAAAGGAAGTAGCAAGATCAGTGGTGGCCATCTTTAAAAACACAATCCATCCTAAATCCAACACTTCCAATAGCCATCTGGCCACCAAACCTTGCTGAACCATGCCAGGAGACAATGAGAAATCAAGTGTTCCTGAACTGAGAGTGTGTAAACCCAAATGCAGAGAGGCTGAACTTCAGGTTTCAGCTGATGAGGTAGTGGACAACGCTGAAGAGTTTTTCTAAACGCACCAATGCAAGACATCTGTCCACTGCAAGACCACAATATGGGCAGAAATAAGGGACACATTTTTGAGTGGCTGTGACAAATATACTTTGTGACATTATACAATTGGGTGAGGTATGTGTAGTCAAATGTCCCTAAAACTAATTATCATTAAGTTCCTGGTGCACAGGATGTCCAGCCCTGCATTTGTCATGATATTTGCATGGCAGCATTTGGTCCCCAGCATGGTTGTCATCATAACCTGGGCAGATAATGTTGGTATCGGTGGGTGGGGGGAGATGTCTCCTAATGCATATGTTGTGCATCATAGTGCACTCAGAACAATTTTGCCAACCTTGTCCCGCTTGTAGATTAGAGTAGTTCTAGGGGATGGAGACACCAGAACCTTTTTTTCCAGCAGAAGAACCCTTACAACTACGCTCAGAGTGCTACTTTCCTACATTTTTTTACGTCTTCTCTGTTTTTCACAATGGGTGGTATTTTGTACAGTATTTTCCATGTGTTCTATCGCAGATGGCGTGTTTGATTAAAGTATATATATTTTTATAGAACCTTGATTAGACTGTGTTACTGAGTTGTTTGGGTCAATACTGGTGCACACATTCACACACCTCTTATGAGCATAGCCTTTCCTCAGCCCAGCTACCACAAAAGGCAAAGGAGGTATATCTCTTAATTGTCCCTGGGTAACCTAAAAGTGTTGCGGTAATAGCACTCGCAATGTCCACTTGGGTCCAATGGACCAAATGGGAATGGGAATTTACCACTCACCCTGTAACTCGGGAACTGGTGCTATCAGCACCGGACCAAGTTGCGCTAATCCAATTTGCGTTGGTGGATTCCCGCAGATTTAGCGATGGGATACTGCCAAGACTGTAATAGAGACCCTAGCCTCTTCAACTCTGTTTTCTACCTCACCCTTAACAACATTAGGATTGCGCTGACCTTAGATAGATTTGGAACTGCTCCAACTATTAACTTCATCTGATGCATAAAGCCTTTCAGACACCCTGTGGCATTTCTAAAACATTTTGAATATTACCCTGCCACATCTACCACTTCATCCTTAATCAAGCTTTCTTCATCTACTAGCACAATCTGTTCCAGATGTCAAGGGTCATGTCTTATTTCCAAGTCAGCCTGGATATCCCAGGATAACAGATTCTCAATTTCTTTGTGACATGTATTACACCTTCTGCCTGTCGATCATTAAATTGAAACCAAGCCTCAAATTCTCCTACACTCACGATGGACACTTTATAATTTGCATGAACTATTACTTTAGCTTCCTGCAAAGCTCAAGAATTCTGTTTCCCTCACCAGGTATCCACACAGACGAGCAAGCAGTAGCTCCACCGTCTATCATCAAATCCCACACCATCGAGTTTCACAATAGATAGCAGTTTAGACCTTCTACGGTTGTCATTCACAGCAGTGACATTGTACACATCATCATACTCCAATGCAGCTTCATGGCACAGACCTGGCCCTGAAAGGGATATGCCATATTGAATCACCTTGCTGCTCCCTCCAGGCCATTATTTAAAACATGTACCACGTGACATTTGCCCCCACATTCCCTTCAAATTATATGTACTGCAAAATGTAACTCATCATTGGCCAAATGATTTGGCTGCCACTCAAAAATTCCTTGTTTCACTGTTTTTTCTTCTGGTAACCTCACTATCAGCTCTCCTCCTTATCGTCAACCTGGTGGATTATATGCAATTTTTGTAGCATATGCCTATTGCATACACTTCCCCAGCAACTTTTCGTTGCTTCGGCATTTAGTTCTTTGATACAGAATTACGTGTTTTCCACCAGTTTTGCTACTTCATTTGCTTTTTCCAGCATCAGATCGCCTTCATGCCACAGAGCCCCTCTCACTCTGTGGTTGGCACATGTGATCATTGGTTGGTCTCTTAAGTGTACACTCTCCTTTTTTCATCTTGGATTGCAAAACAGTACCTAGCTAATATTTTGCTTTCTTTGACTGTTAAATGTGTATCTAACTTCACCAGACTTATTTTAAATCCGTTGAGTCCTTCTCTCTCGTCTTCAGGCAGTGCTGTTAGCCACTTAAATAAAATGTTCTCTTCATGCCCAAGACGATGATATAACAGTTGTGGCATATTTAGGCTTTCTCCTGCTCTAGGTCCAAATAAGTGCATGCCCCCGCAACTTTACTCCACCTCTGCCAGACTCTGCCCCTTCACCAGATTCTGGCCCTTCAACACACTATGTCTGCGTTGACCAAACTATGCCATTTTGTCCCCATTTTGTCACCCATTGTTGCTCCACAACATTATAAGGATGTGTTTAACGTTGCAGGGAATAGAAAGTTATTGCTTCCTCTGTTTCAATTAAAGTGTTTTCAGATGTCTGCTGCCTAAGATTTGGAGATGGTAGTGTGTTCTTCAGTCGAGTGCACTAGAGGTCTCTGTTATGGCTAATGTCATCTTTCGGTTAGGTCTGAAAACAATCTTTTAGTGGAAGAAATTCTGTATGGATAATGTACTTTCTCTAGCAAGACAAGTGCAGCATTATTTTTATGAATACAGTATTTACTGGAAGTAAACATTTGAAAAGAACATTGCACATTTTTTTTAAAGAGCCAGTTTAAAATGTAATTAAAACAAAATAATTCCCTTTGTATGTCGATGCATTTTTTACAAATACACCACTCTATCAAAAATCACTCTTTTGTGAAAAGGGTCACACTCAGATTAAAAACAATGATTGGTTTCTTTTGTGAGCGCCAAGGCAATGTTAAACTTGACCCACCAGCAACTGAACCTGCTAATTTCTTACAGTATGCACAGACACTAATTAAAAATATAGAACATAATAAACACAACTGTAGTCTCCCCCCAGTCCTTTCTTCTAGTCCCCTAGGTCTGTCAGAACCTTCACATGGAAAATGCACCCTCAGTTTGATGGAAACATTTCTGCAGGACAAACGCAATGAAAATATATGGCTTCAAATACAGGGCCAGGCCAACTTGGGGGGTTGGCTCTATGGCTACTGCTCACATTCTACATTCAAACATAAAAAACAGCCCTCCCCCTTCTTTATGATACCTGTGCATTTTCTCTTTTCACGGTGCTGTGACAAACGGCTGGGGTGGTCCCAGCAAACACATGACTATATACATTTCCCCCACAGAGAAAGAGAGGGAGCGTGGGGGAAACAGAGAGAGAGAGGGATAGCGAGAGAGACAGAGAGTGACACCGAAAGGAAAACAGCAGCAGGGAGGGAGAGAGACATGCAAAGACATGGAGAGGAACAGAGAAGGACAGAGAGAGAGGAGGGGGAGAGAGAGAGAGAATCATATGATATGCCTCCAGCACTGCTAGTTTCAGTATATTTACAATTTGCAAAATATCAGTATATTTCCGGTTTTGCAACCTCAGAACAATCATAGTGACTGTTATAAAATAACCTTCTCGGTTTTGAAGAAACTGAATGTGCTTATACATAAATGTATGGCCCCTGCATACCTGTCAAGGTATGACTACATCTTCTTAATGTAGGAAGACAAATAGGATGTTCTTTAACGTGAAGTTGAATGTTTGCCTTGCTTGCCCCCAAGGTGCACTGTGTATTTATATATTTATTGTGTTAGAGTATAAAATGTTACACAAAACATTAAGAAATGATTAACAACATTCAACATATAATATTTCATAATAGTATCAAATATACTGCATATTATTTACCATCTTACATGTAATCATGTGCAAACCAGAACATACATAAAATCACGTGATTAATATCACTAAACTCACAAAAGAAGAAAGAAAGCATCCCAACAGATATTAAAACATCATGTGTTGCACGATTACTGCTACCATTCCAGATGCTCAAATGTCATCACTTCATTTAACTACAGATGTCAATGTATCCAATGATGCTTCTACTCAACATTCCCATCTAATCAGTAAAGCTGGATCTCATTCATTAGAGAACTATCACTGGTTCTACCAACGTTTCATTGTCTAACAGTTTTATAACAATTAACCACAGTCTGAAGATGTCCCTCTGCAGGTTTTTATTTTGCGTATTACAGCATCTTTTTCAGAAATCGTCTGTAGTAATGGAATGGCGCTCATAGACGTACTCCCCCGAATATTTAGTATAATGGGGACCCATTATCTGATTAGTGGAAGCAATACGAACAAAGGCTGTCTGCCAACTGGACCCAAGTGAGAGAAGGTTGGAACAATGAATTTTGGTTTCAATGCTAATTTCTGGTTTCTCTCATTGCCTGCTGTTACGCTATGAGAAGCCCTTAGACTGGTCTATAATGTTAATGCAATTTATCTACATTTCTACATCTGATCTTGTGAAATCTCTCTATACATAAAAGGGACTTGTTTGGATTTGTGTGTGTGTGTCTGTTTGAAATGTTCAGTATACTTCCCAACATGCTACAACCCTGCAATTTGGCATGTGGGTAGATGCAATGGTGTAGACAATTTTAAAGGTATACAATATAGACTTTTTATTTTTCTTAAGAGTTTTTTTACTAAGCAGTCTGCAATGCTTGGAAATGTGTGTGTGTGTGTGTCTATTGAAAATGGCCAGCATACTTCACAGTATGTAACAAACCTGAAATGTGGCATGTGGGTAGGTTACATGGTATAGACAGGGTAAAAGGTATGAAATATAAATATGCCTTATACTTTTTACACTGTCTATAAATATATAAAAATGTCTTTGGCTAATTGTTTTTGGGGGGTGGCAAATGTGTCGATATGTGTGTGTGTGTGTTCGAAATGTTCAGCATACTTCGCAACATGCTACAAACCTGACATTGGCATGTGGGTAGGTTCCATGGTGTAGACAATCTAAAAAAGGAAAAAATATAAATATATCTTTGTCTAATTCTTTTTTATAGTAGGAATTACTGTGCGAAGCACGGCTACAACTGCTAGAATGAAATATATGCAATTGTTACAGGCATATCTTATAAAAATGTTGAATACAATTACCTCAACCCCCTTCTATGGTTACAGCTCTGCTGTTAGCAGGGAGCAAAATGGAAATAAGACAATTACCTGCTGCATTGGATCCGTTGGTCTGGAGTACCATTAAAATATGGCAACACCACAAATTAAGTTTGTAAACTCTGCCCTGGCACACACACCTCTGTAGAGTAAAGACAGTTGGAGGAGATTCTTGGAATCTTTGGCTGTGTAGTCTCACAGTGGAGTAATGGATAATAGCGACTTTGAACAATTATGTGTGGAAAGCACCAATATTCCTCATAGTGCAAAATACAGATACCTTTTATAACAAATTAAGTGGTACATGCTGTTTACATTGTTGCTGTTTGTGCAACTGTTCAAAATACCCAACACTCCAACAGTAAATTAGAGGAATGGATCAGGAGTTCCAGCACAATATTACATTTGTGTGCATGGTTTAGGCTATGGGTCTTGCCAGCCTGCATTTACATCACCTTCGGGGCAAGATAAACACAGACAAAAATAATTACCAGACTCCAATATTACACTGGGGTTTTTTACAGTGGGGTAAGGGCATGGGTTTTAGGGATTGAGGGTTGAGGGAGGGAATACGTGTTGTTGATGAGGATGGTGGGAGGTTATGGGTGTTGGGGTTTGAGGATGGTGGGAGGGCATCGTATTTGGTGTTTGAGGGTGGAGGGAGATTTGGACTTTGGCAATTGATGGTAGAGGGAGGCCATGGGTGTTTATTTGTATACAAATGAAATCACATGAACACTTGAATTACAGCCACAATATGAGTGGACAGGTGTGCACACCAACCTTTGGTAATTCCACCATATTTCAGTGGAATTAACATTACTGCAGGAACATTTGAAAATATTAATGAATGGTAATTCCATCAGCAGAATTACTGCCGAAAGGAAATAGCATCATGTTGCAAACAGGAAGCTCAGTGTTGGCCATCTTTATAAACACAATCCATCCTAAATCCACCACTTCCAAAAGCCATCGGGCCACCAAACATTGCTGACCCATGCCAGGAAACAACAACAAATCCAGAGTGGCTGAATTGAGGGTCCATAAACCAAAATTCATTGAGGCTGAGCTGCAGGTTTTATCTGATGAGGTAGTGGAAAATGCTGAAGAACTTTTCTAAATCCACCAACAAAAGACATCTCTCCACTGCAAGACCAAAATATGGGCAGAAATAAGGCACAAAGGAAGTGGAAGTGGCCACTGTGCAGCAAGACATTGAAGACTGCAAGAAGAGGTGGAACAATCATAAGGCGCATGTTTGCAGTCTCATCGCCACTCATCGCATGTGATGGCTGCCAATGGTGGAGGTAAAGTGGTGCCGCTGCCTTCTGCACATAGAAGGGATCAAGAGAGTAGGAGCAGCAGGGTTTCGGAGCAGGAAGCTAAATTGAACCTTGTGAGCACAAAAGCACGCTGTTACAAATTCGAATCTGCTCCAAAGTAGTACCAGGAGAATTGGAAGTAAAAAGGCCCACTCAGTCCTCACACTTCTACAAACCAAAACACAACGCAAACATAAAGGTAAATCAGGAATAGTTAAGAGATATACCTTCTCTGATTTTTGTGGTCATGTGGACCAAGGGAAGGCTTTGCTCTTAAGAGGGGTGTGAAGGTGAACCACTAGTGACAAAATAACGCAGAATCACAGTCCAAAATAAAGGGAATCTGCAATCTATGTTCTATAAAAAGTATACACACTTTAATCAAACACATAAACTGCATATAGAATAAATAGAAAATACTGTACGAAAACCCACCCCAGACAAGATGTAATAAACTGAAGAAAATAGCACACTGAGTGTAGATCCAGGGGTGGTATGTAATTCACTAGCCACAAACAGCATATCTTGTTTGAAAACAGGTGAGATTGTGATCTAACCAGTCCCTAGGATCCAAGCAGACTGAGGGGAGCATTTCAGAGTGAACAGTATCTGGTTTCAGTTCTTGGTGGGCTGGCATCCCACCCTCTCCAGGACATGTGTCTCCTGCCAGGGCTCCTCCCAAAACCCCTATCACTGGTGCCATAGAGAAGCATACAAAACATGATGACACTGTTTTCACAGGTGAGGATGAACAGGCTTGGTGATACAGCAGTAAGCCACAGTGAAGTCACATGCACACCAGCACCTGTTCGACAACCTGATGGCCTGCCCAAATATGCTCTAGCTGCCATATGAGAGAGTTTCACAAGAATAGGGCAACAACAGGAGAGGATGGAACAAGATCTTTTTTACCCCCAAAGAAGGCTCACAAGCAGGCAGTCCCTATCAGTGGTCATTGTGCATCACCATTCACACACCAAAGGCACCTTCTGGTAAAATAAAAAAAACACTGGAAAAAATAACTGACAGGCTGCAAGATTAAATTGAGGATTGATGGAGGTGGGAGGGCATGGGTTTTCTGGATTGAGGGTGGAGGAAGGGCATAGGTGTGGATTGAGGATGGAGGGAGGTCTGGGGTTGGGGATTTAGGGTGGAGGGATGGCATGGGAGTTGGGGATTGTGGGTGGAGGGAGATAATGGGTTTTGGGGATTGACAGCAGAGGGAGCTCATGGGTATTTCTTAGTATATAAATTAAATCACATGAACACTTTGTTTGAGTGGGTGTGACAAATTTACTATGTGACTATACACTACTGTGTGAGGTATATGCAGATAATGTCCCTAAACAACATTCTCATTCAGTTCTTGGTGCACAAGCAGTCCATCCCTGCATTTATCATGATCACTGCATGGAGAAATGAAGTTCCCGGCATGTGTGTCATCATGCTCCGGGGAGGCCATGTCGGTGTCAGAGGGTAGGGGAGATGTCTCCTAATGCATATATTTTGCAGCATAGCGCACACCAGAACAATTTTGTTTACCTACTCCTGCTTGGACATTAGAGTGGCTCTAGCGGATGTATACACCAGAACCTGTCTTCCAGTATTCCAAAGGTATGATTTATGGAGAGCCTGGTCCTTATGTTTGCCACAGTGTGGGCCTCCTCCTGTGTTGTGCATGGGTTTGATACAGTGCCATCAACCTAAGGAGCTGAGGATAGTCCAAGCTACTGGCAATGGCTATGGGTGTTGGTTACAGATTCATGAGCAGATTCATGAGCAAGTGTCCTAATTGGTCATGGTAAATTTGGTCATGATGTCTCATACTATATTGATGGCAAATTTGAAATGATTAGTTGCCTATCTGTACATTATATTTTGCATCATGTAATACAGGGGGAAATGGTCAATGTTACTATTTCAGTCTTCGCTGACCCACCAGACGTAACAGTCATGCACTGTAACTAGATTTGCAATTAACATGTTGTCTGTGGATTCCAGTAATGGTCATTCATACATGTGCTCTGACACAGAGAGTTGTCAACACAGTATTTAACATCTCCTCCACCCTTACACATTCCTCATTCTACTCTTGATCTTTGACATCAGAGTTAAGGTATTCTTTGTGTAATAAATAAGCAACCACTATATAACACAGAATTTGGAAAGTGGTGAGAGCACCTGTAACATGTGGTTACCGTGCCGAGCCCAACCTTATATGTTGTAAAGGCCGCCTGCTGCAGGGATCCTTAGGGCCGTGCTCTTGGGCCCTAAATGAGGATTGAGTATGTGTGTATTGAATTCCTTATACTTCTTGAAGGATCCTTATGCTCTTGGGAGTCTTATAGAGATGAAAGATATAGTCCATTTGTCATAGAATAATGTCAATAGATGTTTATTATCACTGTTGGTGCTGGCACGTGTTTTGACCATGAAAAGGACTTTATCAAGGCTGTGGTCATCATCATGCTTACATTGTTTGTTCAAATATTGATCATCATATCCAAACACAAGTGTGACAGTGCAGAGTGATGGGTGATTTAGTGAATAGCGTGTGTAGTGACATGTGCATAAGTTCACAAACAAAAATGTTTGTTTTATGACATTATTTCATCATATGTCAGATTCAGTAGCCCATTATCAGTATGCAGTAAGTTCATTAAAGGTTTTTAGGTGGTTGGTTTATGCATTGCATACCAATTTAAATAATACACATCATAATGCATGAGAGACATATCAGCACAAGAGAGAGAAATGGAAAAGGAGATTATTAGAAGACATGTATAGTTGAAGCCAGACCATGGCTTAATAAAACTAGTAGGCCACGATCCGCTTAGAAATGGGACCCCCAAGCCTTACAGAAGTATGCCCAAGCACAACTACTGTGGCAGGAGCGAAGATGCCACCAAGGTCGCAATGTTGCAAAGGACATTTCTCACTCTGAAGTAATACCGGCTCCAGGAGAGGGGAGCTCTCTGACAGAATAGAGAACAATTCGGAGGTCCAAGGCTCACAGGCATGGTTTCCAAGCACGTGATCTGGCTGAGCTGAGGGGCTGCCAAGAGTGGTGCCTGAGAAGAGCAACCTGTTCTGCTGTCCACAAAATAGCTGCAACAAAGTTGTTACAGTCATGTTACAGCACTGCGTTGGAAACCATAGTGTGTTCATTACGGCTATGGGCTACACACCGCCATGATGCTGACATGAAGGAGATGAATCAGATTTTGTTGAAATATTGTTGGTTTACAATGTCCCGATTCTGTGCTTCTGTGTTGGGAAGGTGAATCCTTCACTGTTTTATGAGGCTGAACTACAGACCATCGACTGAGCTGAGAACAATCAACTAGAAGGCATATTTAAGAAGAGACTTGTGGGTCTCCCTGCATCGCTGCAATTTGTGGTCTTATGTCATGAGTTGGGGATTACCTCATGGAGGACCTATGTGGATATAGCTAAGCTTAGGTTATATCACAAGTTGTTGGTTCCATTGGTTAATTGCTTTTTAAAGACCTACAGGATGCTATGTCATCAAATCCTATCAAACCTTTTGTAAGTTTGCACATGTCTGTGAAGCAATACTGACAAATCTGGGCTTGGATACAAACAACTTAATGACCAACCCAAAAAAAACTATAAACAAATTAAAACAATTGAATGGGCCTCACACCAGAATAGGATAGCTAAATATAGATAAATATACATGTCATTAAAATGTTGTCCAACTCGATATCTAGTTAGATTCCCGAATTCCACCTTCGGATTGATATGTATGCATTTTCGCTTTAGTTTATTGGGATCAGTGGATGGGTGGGGGCCGAAAAGAGGCCTATTGTCAATGGAAAGAGCTTGAAAAGTAGTGCTGCATAGAGAAAATCGACATCAATGGTTTACAAATTGTGAGGACACACTGCCTTTTAGATTATCAAAAAAGTAATTACTCAGATGACCCTGATGTGCTTATGAGTGAAAGATTTTGGGCAAGGCGGTGGGAGGGGACTCTACTACGATTGCACCGGTAAAATGTTTGACAATGATTCACCAGACATTGGGAGGAAATGTGTCGGATAACTTCAAGAGGAACTGAGCATGATTCTAGAGAGTTTTAGAAAATTGTATTTATTTTATTGATGGATATGGAACTTTGCTTCTGTAAAGATGGGGATGTTTTAGCTTTGCTAAATTTCATGTATCTGTTTATTGTGGATATGTATTTTTATCTAATTGTTGAAGTGGTTTTGTAATTTAGGAAAGAAACTTCTCTCATTTCATACATATTGTGTAAATGTTTTTAAAAAAATATACGCACAAAAGAAAAATCAGATTTGGATACACATACATTTGGGGGCACACAGGTGAACAGTTCTATTAGGGTATACATTGTGTTGTACCACCCAGGAGAAATATCACAGTACAGCATGAATTACCCTGGAAAGCCCAGGAGCAAAATCACAGTTGTACCTAAACTACATTAGACACTCAGTAGCAAAATCACATACAGGCACAATCTAAACTGGGAAACACAGATGCCAAAGCACAGCATATTGTGTACATCATTGGAACATTGGAACACCCTGGTGGGAAATCAAGTTTGGACTCAAGTTGACCTGGGGCACACAGAAAACAATCCCAGTGACATTTGGGACATGCAGGACCCAAATCACAGAAGAGATGGACATTTCATTGGGAAACAAAAAGGGAACATACCAGTACGACATGAATTACATTGAGGTACACAGGTACCAAAACACTGTAAGGTGTCATGATCTCTGCTTCCAAAAGGTCAGGGTTTTCCCAACTCCCTTGGAAGCAGATCCATAACCCAGGTTCCGAGTGCCAACCAGTCCCAATTGGGACCTTTTGGACCCAGTCCTGGCGCCAGTGGCACCAGGCTCATAAATATGCCCAGTCCCAGCGCTGGAAGCGCCGGGCTCATAATGCTTGGGTGGACTTACCTGCAGCAGACCATGCTGCTTACTTGCCTGCCAGTTGAGCCTCTGATCCTCTTCTGTTTGGAACTACTTTTCCTGTTGGGTGGGGCAGGAGCCACTCCCTAGATTCAGAACACTGGAACTCTTCTGGAAAGCAGGAACTCTTTTCTTACCTAGGCGTGGCTGTGGAAGGAGACACCTAAGCACTACAGGAGGCTATTTAAACCACACCCGATGGATGAATCTTGCTTTGCGTTATTCTGCATCCTCTGCAGCAGAACGCTCATCGTGTCTTCTGCATCTGATCCTGGGCCTAAGGAAAAAGGCTTACCATCCTGAATCCAGTCTTCAGCAACACCTATAAAGACAAGAAAGAACAGGTTAGCATTACGGTCTTCAGTGACAGCTCTTCACTTACCTGGTCCATCGGCTGTCACCAACGCCCCGCGCTGCATTCCGGCATCTGAAAGACAAAGGCTTACCTACTCTTTGTGCGCTCCGGAGGTCTTCACACTGCATTCCGGCATCTGAAAGACAAAAGCTTACCAACTCTTCGCACGCTCCGGAGGCCTTCGGCGCTGCATCCCGCATCTGAAAGACAAAACAAGGTGCATTTAAAGACATTGGGGAACTTTAATACTCACGTGCCATTACTCCTTTCCACATCTAACCCAGTGGGTATTCCGGCACCCTGCAGCCGCTCCGAACTTGTACCTGCAAAATAAAAAGACAGTTAGAGCGCATCGTGAAGCAGGCAACAAGCGCTTACTTACGTGCTTCCAAGCGCTTCTATTCATCACACGGGCTCCATCTTCAACTCACTTCAGCCCGTCATCCGCCATCGCCGGAACCCTGCAAAACAAGAGACATCATTACTAAAGACTTTAAAGACATTAGAATTACTCGAAACTTACCGTTCGTGCATTAAACGACGGACAGCAGTCCTCTGAAGTCAAGAGGCCTGCTCCCCTTATCCAGTGAAGAAACTGGTTACAGCACCCTGCCCCGAGGCAGATGGAGAGCACAGCGTTCACTTACCTAAGGTGAGAGCGTTAACCTTTGGGGTTCTACAGGAGAAGAGAAAGGGAAGAAGAGAGAGACATTCAATAACCCAGTTCCTTAATCCCATATTTTCTATCTGCAGACATCTTACTCTTCGAGTCAGACATACAGCGCACAGAGCTCCAGCCCAAAGAGCCAGCCGTGTGTTACACATCACCTTTGAAGATACGGTATACGCCCAGTCAAGACCGGCGCCTCTACGGGAATCAGGTGAGCGTTACATAAGGCACGAATTACAATTGGGAACCTAGGGTGTAATTCAAAGTAAGGCACCAATTGCAAAGTGACTTATAGGAGCATAATCACAGTAGCAAAAGTATAACATTGGGAAACTCACAAACAAAACCAAATTCTGTTGGGAGACCAAGGGCTCAAATCACAGAGTTAGAATGGGACAACCAGGAACAACTACATTATGACCAAATTACATTGAGACATTGGGCCTCATTACGACATCAGCGGTAGCCATGCCTGTAATAAAGGCGCGGTTGCCGCCGGTTTCATTTTTTTTCTGGCACCCGCGAATGGGCAATTACCAGGTCATTACGCCCTACCGGGCCCGGTTATTTGCCATTTGCGGGTTCCGTAAAAAAGAAAAGTGCTTCCCATTCCCATTCGGCCACATAGGGCTCGTTGGGAATGGCGAGGTCGGATGCACCAGCACCATTTATAACGGTGCCGGTGCATCCAACATGCTGTGCTCGCGGGTGCCGCTCTGCCTGCCAGGTGGGACCTGGCAGGCAGAAAGGCACCCACGAGCACAACTCGTAGTTTGCCGGCCTGAGAACTACGGTACCGGCAAGCTACCGGTACCATAGTTACTGGACCGGCAAACTTATAATGAGGCCCATTGTCCCTTACCTCTTTGGAAAACTGTCTGAGTCAGCGCCAATTGCTGTCTCCTGAACAGTGGACTGGACGTCTCACAACTATATAACTGATAGCCACTTAAATGGCATACCACATTCAAGACTGCACCTTCTACAGATATATAAGGGTATATGATTTACTTAGATTTGACATTTGTTCTACATCCTCAGACACCCCTCTTGCATTACCACAACGTAAACATTGTTGACAAACATTGTTTAGGAATATTGGAACGCTTAGGTCATCAGGCGTGTTAGCAAGGTTTGGAATACAGAAGCATCAACACTGATTCCAAACAGAATGACAACACATAGTGATCTACATACAACTTAAGTGTGTTTTAGGAATAGCCCTGAAATCTTTTGAATTCCTGCTAATTAATTTGCCAACAACCCCTGTATGCAAAGGTTAATTCTTCCAGGTGAATGGCAAACACATATCCAGAGTGTTTACCACATGACAGATTATCATAAGCTGTGCACGTCACGTGAATTAGGACTAGATGATAATTTTACAGATGATCGGTAGTCTTCAATACTAGAGATAGTTGACTAACAGACAGATGCTGATTTATACTGACAAAGGTTAAAGCAGGTAACTGCTTAAATGCGTGCACTACAAGAATGTCATTGAAAGTGTGTTGAATTTACAAGTTATTGATTGATCTAGGTGACCATGAATGTGTACTTCTATAAGTTAATATATTAACCCATAATGTTTGCCTCTGATATGATAAAACACCATGAAAAATAGAATGCATTGACTGAATAAAAAACTGTATTGTATTATTCATCACAATTTCTATGTGCACCACATATACAGACAAATAATCAATTAGACACAAATATATTTGATGTTAGAAAGAGGTCACACAATACATTATGTGTGCATTCCATTATCATTGTAACCATATCCAGCCAAACGTGTTTCAATTAGGGGTGCATCAAATAGTAGATTCAAGTGTTCAGCCGAATAACTAATAGTTGGACAAGTATTTGGCCGGAGCCAAATATAGAGTCGAATATTAGCCTTTTTAATACATAAGTTATGTAAACATGAAAAATGATTTGTAAATTAAAAACCCTCTTAGGTATATGCATTTTTGATGGCATTTCTTTTCTGTGTTGTCTATGGAAGATGTTTGTGTAGTCCATGAAAGAAATACATTATTATAAAATAAACTTTTCATTAACAGCACAGTTTGTATATTTCTGCATTCATAGGTACCGCTTGTTGGGGAAGGCCAAAGTAACTAAGAATAGCCCAAAGTATAGCTTGCATGTATGCAATCAATGTTGGGGGGAGAGTGGGGCTTGGATGTGCCTACTTTTGCTTTCAAATATTACTTTTGGGCCTGCCCATCTTTAGGCTTCTAGCTCCAGCAACTGAAATGCAAACCTGTGGTACTGAGTGGGGTGAGGCATTTTAAACATGTATTTAAATTAATAGAAAGTATTTTCTTTCTTTTTCGGGTGGGGTATGTTTGTGATGATTTTGGAAAAAAAACATATAGGGAATGCTGAGATCTCAATGGTTTGGCTCGCGCTGACACTACATAAAAAATACAGTTATTTTCAAATCTGTAATTGGCATGTGCATGTTTCTTATGCTTGTTTGGTTCACTTGTGCATCCATTTGGTCAAATGTTTCTAAATTGTAAACTTGTTTCTCCTTATAGCCATTACAAAGATATGCCTCTTTTTGAACTCTCTAATGTTGGGAGGAATATTTCTGCTGCCGCAGACTCTGGCATTTTGGTTAAAAAATATAGCCACGCTCTTTAGGAACATCTGTAACTTATACTTAATCCAAAGGGTCTGATTTTGCCACATTAGAATGTTGGAGGGCAGGAACTCTAACCTTGGTTTTGATATTACAAGGACATATTTTCCACATACACACTTCTCACTGACCCATTTTACTTGCTTTATAATCTTGTCCTGCTGTATGAATACAGTTCGTTGCTACAGGTACACTACCTACTGAGCTATTTTACTCGGGTTTGGAACTTATTGGGTTGTATGCAACAGCTATATTTATCCACTTAATTATACTATTTGGATTGGGAATTGGTGGATTGGAACCTACAACTTTCAGGTTCAATAAGAGCCTTCAGAAAATACAATTTTCCATTTGTGACTTCATAAACTATTGTTCCAGCTCAAAGGTTATCAATTGCAAAATAAATGGGAGACCAAAGATAAATTAAAAATACAAATATTGAGAGTTTTGCTTCAGCTCACACATCCCCAGCAAACCACCAGATGAAAATCAGAATGTTGAGCACATGAAGGGCAGTGACTATACTTGCACTTCCACACCTCTGCTCTGTCTGTACTCAATCAAAAACAAGTGACAACATTAGTTTAATAATAATTTTAATTGATAAGCAGGACATGCCTGAATGATTCCAGGTACACAATCAAAGCAGTACTTAATGTATTTTTTGAGTGATAATTCATTAAGAATTCGGCCAAAGCTGAATATCTCATTTTCACCTTGCATTTGTCCAAATACTTACTTAAAGCTGAATTTTGGTACACCCCTTGTTCATTCTGTCAAGTTGTTGTGAGATTGTCTTTATGGCCAAAAGCAATAGACAGTGGTGAGAAAAAACACATAACCTACAAGGAGATAAACTAGAGGAAACAATGCCTGAGTAAAATGAAAACATTATAACAGTGAACATTAAATTAATTTCTTTCACTCACCTGAGAAAATGAGGCGATATTCAATTATTAAAGAGCAATGTTTTTGAAGAAACCTCCTCTCCCAAATTTTCTTCTAGTGTGGACAGGGACCTAATAGATACAAAGAATGCATGTTTTCTGTTCTATTTTCTATAATTCCCACCACATTCAATGCTGTGAAGACTAAACAACAGTGTTGTGAAACAAGTGCAGATTTGCACCTGAAAAATTGTTCTGCTGTTCACATTGTTTATGAATTAAAAGCAATGCTGACGGAAAACATACTAAATACATGTATATAAGGGTGTGAAATAAAATAAGAAATGTGTGCAATAAATAAGCATAAAGTGAATTCACAGACAGCATTTGAAAACTCACTGAATTTTCACTGTGTCCAATGGGAGCTGTGAGAACTCTTCCTTCTGTGGATGCTAACACTGGTACACACGTTTTTGAAACCTTGCTGCAGCAAATTCACAGGCTTTTCCGGTTTGCTTGCTTGTATTTGAAACAACTAGCATGCTAAGAGCCTACTTGGTCTGTGTATTATTCAGAGCCATGTTAGTAGACGTAAGCAGTTAAAAAGCTAATATGAGTGTATGGAAGAAGTTACCTTGATAAATACAAAATGATCGTTGGATCTTGTAGAAATGAGTTGACTGTGTTGGAACCAGCCTTTTCCAGCAGTTCCTGAGATGAGGTGCAGCTTGACATTCTGACATGCTGGCTGTGTGGCTGTGGCTGTGTGCTGTATTGGAAACAGGCTGCAGGATCAGTTGTGCGCCCATGCCTCATAGCAGGCTGAGCCCACCTCATGATGAACCCCTGGGCTGGAAACCAGAGGTGGGTCCTGGAGCAGTAAGCTCCTTTTCGTGGTTGGACAGAGGGAGCCCCACCAGGTTTTGGGTGCTGGATACTCCAGTTCCTGATCCAGCAGCTCAAGTTTGAGTGTGGGAGCAAATAAGTGAATGTGACTAATAACACAAAGCAAATGGAGCTTGCTATAGCTAAAAGGCACATCACCTATAAAGACACCTGGATCAAATGTCGGGCACTTTTTCCCTGTAATGGCTGCCAGTAAAGATATTAAGCAACATGCAGTTGTAAGGCAGGAAGGGGTACTCTGCAATGTATAACAGACTTGAGCATGTTGGCTATAGATGACATTGTTGAAACCCAGGCAACACATACTAGGAGACTTAAAAATGGTTCTGTCGTCTCTGATTGAAGTAACATTCAACTGCAAAGGAACGAGTAGGATTCAAGTATGTCGCGCTCTGGAACACCTTCACCTTTGACAGACCCGATGGCTCGGGGGTTCCAACAGTGAGGATTTGTCTAATGTAGTGTTGAATACTACACAGTTACACCACACCTTAAGAGTTGCAGATAAGCAAATTAAGCTGACGGTGTCAACAATTTCGGCACTAAATATAGTGCTGAGCTCCTTTGTGAAACTCTATGATAACATCAGAGATGATGTGAGATTACATACTGTGATGTGAAGTGAGCAGACATTGCTGATAGAAAGCATTGAGAAATCTATCATGGCTGAGAACAGCACAAAATCTTCCAATCTGTGTGTCTGTGTAAGGAAAAAGTAATCAAGTGGTGGCTGACTCTCATCAGCTGATGACCCATGAGTTAAGGGTGGCAGCAGAGCCAACGCAAGAGCTGCTTCTCTCTCAAACTCACTCTCAAATTACAAACACAGCTAAAGACCAACAAAAAGGCAAACACAACAATCAATAAAAATATATATTTTTTTAAATAATTCTATCAAGAGTTGTTTTTGATAGGTAATTAAATGAAATGGAGGCTTTTAGGAAGATGAGGTATGGCATGATTCCGAGTAAAAATTCAAAGGGGTACCTCCGTTCATCTGAGCCTTTGTAGTCTGGTTGCCAATTAAAGTTTAAGTATGGGTTGGACCTTAAGATTTCCTGTGCAGGTACAGATACCGATGAGTACAGTTTTTACCATCAGCCCCAGTGAACACGTAGGCTGATAATGATTGCTCATGGCTCCTACGGACATCATCACAGGTAAATCACTTGCACATTCAAAATAGACTTTGTCTATTCTGTGCTGAGGGGAGATTTTGGTAGAAAGTAGCTGACAATTTAATAGTGGGCCGTTGTCAATCGCTTTGATGTCAATGGTATCTTTGTAGGTTAGGGCTACTCCTCCTCCTTTGTTGTAATTCTGTCGTTGCAAAAGATGGAGTAGCCTGGTGGAATTGTGATAGAGGACCTGCTGTCGGGTGGATCCAGGTTTCAGTGGTGGAAAGTAGGTCAAGGTTGTTGGCTGTAATTAGGCCGAGGATGTCTGCAGCATGTGCCAGGGTGGATCTATCATTGATTAAGGTACATTTGTGTATTGGAGTTGATGATGGGTTAGTCAGTTTGCTGGTTGGTGAGGGTGGTGTGGGTATTAGTCCAAATTAACTTGTTTCTGATGATGGGTTGGGGTGTAGAAATAGCTGTAAGTTGGTGCAGTGTGTGTTGCGGTAGCTGCTCCCTCTAGTAAGGTGGGACAATTGATTGTGATGTTCTGTAGAAACAATGGCAGTGGTTTGGGTGTGATATAAGGCTTGTAGGGTTGCAAGGAGCTAGTATAAGGTGTTTTGGTTACCTTAGGGCAAATTGCTGGCTTGGCTGAATTGAAGGGAGACTAGTCAGTCTGGATGGCAGATTGCGTGATATGTGGCGGGATGAGCGCTGATAGGGATTTTGTAGTGGATATGCCCGAGTGATGGGGTAGGAATCGGAGGAGGAAGTGAGAATCAGGTGGACAGGGTGCCTGCTCCCGACTGCAGGTGTTGAGCTGGGAGCTGGAGTGATGCAGACGCATGTGGGCAGGTGGCAAGCGAGTGTTTTTTCTTGGAGAGGGTGGATTGGTGTTTGCTTGGGAAATGAGGGTAGGAATCGCATGGGGGCATGTTGTTTGGGATTTTGGTGTGCGCATGCCATGCATGCTGTAGTTTGCTAAGGTGGCAGCGTACTCACCTGAGACAGGTTGAGGCTGGTGATGACCGTTGCTCTAGCAAGGAAAAGCTAAAGAATTGAAGAGGCGAGACAGGAGTACAGGAGACATTGGTCCAGACTTACTTGAATTGGAAGAGTAGTGGAGGCTCTGGGACAGGTTGGGGGTAGGGTAAAGATGGGCTTTGATGGTGGGTCACCTTCAAAGCCCTGTCAGGCCGAGACACGTTTAGGCCTTAGATGGGAGTCTAGTGTGGGGGGTGGCTGCGCCTGCTGGCGTATTTCAGGCTCCAAGTTAGGGTGTAATGCTGGGCAATCAGGTGCTTCAAGCGGCGGGGCTCTAAAGGGGCTGGAGCGCTGTTGGTATGTTTGTATGCATTTGGATTGACTCAATCCGAAGGCAAGATAGTGGCGGCAATCTTTAAAGGGAGCGTGAGCTCTGAGAATTTGATAGGAAGCTGATGATGCTTTTTTCTCTCATGGTCTGCTGCGGTGACTGTTGTGTCTTCAGTGAGGGCTTCTTCAATTATGGATTCATAGACCCCAGCCCAGACAGCTATGGGCCCTAGATGGTGGCTAGTCTTTGTGATAATGGAGGAAAATAGGGGTGTTCACGTCCATGCATCTGCTTATTTCCACAGTAAACAAGGGGGCTCAAGGTCAAGTCACCTTTCCGGTACATCATAAGCATCTGTGATAGGCCTCAGTTTGTTTATGATTTAATGAGCATGATGAGGTTGTACTGGGAACATGATAGGCCACACCCACTCTTGATTGACAACCTGATGTCCTATCCAAGAATGCTTTATCTGCCATATGGGAAAGTCTCACATAAATAGGTCAGTAACAGTTGAGGATGAACAGCATCTTCATTACCACCAAGAAGCATCACAAGTAGGGAGTCTGTGCCAGTGGTCATTGTGCACCATCACTTCCACACCAAAGGCACCTTCTAGCCATGATAAACGCTGGCAAAAATAATTGCCAGACTCCAATGTTACATTGTGGATTGACAGTGGTGGCAGGGCATGGATTTTAGAGATTGAGGGTGGAGGGAGTACATGGTATTTGGGGTTTGAGGGTGGAGTGAGGTCATGTGTGTTGGGGAATTAATGGTAGAGGGAGGATATGGGTGTTTATTTGTATACAAATTAAATACCATGAATACTTGAATTCTGATGGAATTACAGCCACAATATGTGTGGACGAGTGTGCATACCAACCATCAGTAATTCCTCCATATTTCAGCAGAGTTAGTATTACCAAAGCAACATTTGTGGAATATTGACAAATGGTGATTTTGCCAGCAGAATTACTGCAGAAAGGAAGTAGCAAGATCAGTGGTGGCCATCTTTAAAAACACAATCCATCCTAAATCCAACACTTCCAATAGCCATCTGGCCACCAAACCTTGCTGAACCATGCCAGGAGACAATGAGAAATCAAGTGTTCCTGAACTGAGAGTGTGTAAACCCAAATGCAGAGAGGCTGAACTTCAGGTTTCAGCTGATGAGGTAGTGGACAACGCTGAAGAGTTTTTCTAAACGCACCAATGCAAGACATCTGTCCACTGCAAGACCACAATATGGGCAGAAATAAGGGACACATTTTTGAGTGGCTGTGACAAATATACTTTGTGACATTATACAATTGGGTGAGGTATGTGTAGTCAAATGTCCCTAAAACTAATTATCATTAAGTTCCTGGTGCACAGGATGTCCAGCCCTGCATTTGTCATGATATTTGCATGGCAGCATTTGGTCCCCAGCATGGTTGTCATCATAACCTGGGCAGATAATGTTGGTATCGGTGGGTGGGGGGAGATGTCTCCTAATGCATATGTTGTGCATCATAGTGCACTCAGAACAATTTTGCCAACCTTGTCCCGCTTGTAGATTAGAGTAGTTCTAGGGGATGGAGACACCAGAACCTTTTTTTCCAGCAGAAGAACCCTTACAACTACGCTCAGAGTGCTACTTTCCTACATTTTTTTACGTCTTCTCTGTTTTTCACAATGGGTGGTATTTTGTACAGTATTTTCCATGTGTTCTATCGCAGATGGCGTGTTTGATTAAAGTATATATATTTTTATAGAACCTTGATTAGACTGTGTTACTGAGTTGTTTGGGTCAATACTGGTGCACACATTCACACACCTCTTATGAGCATAGCCTTTCCTCAGCCCAGCTACCACAAAAGGCAAAGGAGGTATATCTCTTAATTGTCCCTGGGTAACCTAAAAGTGTTGCGGTAATAGCACTCGCAATGTCCACTTGGGTCCAATGGACCAAATGGGAATGGGAATTTACCACTCACCCTGTAACTCGGGAACTGGTGCTATCAGCACCGGACCAAGTTGCGCTAATCCAATTTGCGTTGGTGGATTCCCGCAGATTTAGCGATGGGATACTGCCAAGACTGTAATAGAGACCCTAGCCTCTTCAACTCTGTTTTCTACCTCACCCTTAACAACATTAGGATTGCGCTGACCTTAGATAGATTTGGAACTGCTCCAACTATTAACTTCATCTGATGCATAAAGCCTTTCAGACACCCTGTGGCATTTCTAAAACATTTTGAATATTACCCTGCCACATCTACCACTTCATCCTTAATCAAGCTTTCTTCATCTACTAGCACAATCTGTTCCAGATGTCAAGGGTCATGTCTTATTTCCAAGTCAGCCTGGATATCCCAGGATAACAGATTCTCAATTTCTTTGTGACATGTATTACACCTTCTGCCTGTCGATCATTAAATTGAAACCAAGCCTCAAATTCTCCTACACTCACATGGACACTTTATAATTTGCATGAACTATTACTTTAGCTTCCTGCAAAGCTCAAGAATTCTGTTTCCCTCACCAGGTATCCACACAGACGAGCAAGCAGTAGCTCCACCGTCTATCATCAAATCCCACACCATCGAGTTTCACAATAGATAGCAGTTTAGACCTTCTACGGTTGTCATTCACAGCAGTGACATTGTACACATCATCATACTCCAATGCAGCTTCATGGCACAGACTTGGCCCTGAAAGGGATATGCCATATTGAATCACCTTGCTGCTCCCTCCAGGCCATTATTTAAAACATGTACCACGTGACATTTGCCCCCACATTCCCTTCAAATTATATGTACTGCAAAATGTAACTCATCATTGGCCAAATGATTTGGCTGCCACTCAAAAATTCCTTGTTTCACTGTTTTTTCTTCTGGTAACCTCACTATCAGCTCTCCTCCTTATCGTCAACCTGGTGGATTATATGCAATTTTTGTAGCATATGCCTATTGCATACACTTCCCCAGCAACTTTTCGTTGCTTCGGCATTTAGTTCTTTGATACAGAATTACGTGTTTTCTCACAGTTTTGCTACTTCATTTGCTTTTTCCAGCATCAGATCGCCTTCATGCCTCTCACTCTGTGGTTGGCACATGTGATCATTGGTTGGTCTCTTAAGTGTACACTCTCCTTTTTTCATCTTGGATTGCAAAACAGTACCTAGCTAATATTTTGCTTTCTTTGACTGTTAAATGTGTATCTAACTTCACCAGACTTATTTTAAATCAGTTGAGTCCTTCTCTCTCGTCTTCAGGCGGTGCTGTTAGCCACTTAAATAAAATGTTCTCTTCATGCCCAAGACGATGATATAACAGTTGTGGCATATTTAGGCTTTCTCCTGCTCTAGGTCCAAATAAGTGCATGCCCCCGCAACTTTACTCCACCTCTGCCAGACTCTGCCCCTTCACCAGATTCTGGCCCTTCAACACACTTACAGGGTAATTCATAGAATTTTGCAGAAAAGTGTCGCAAGCGGCTGGCGCAGAGTGTCCGCGTGCGATTGTCTGCGCCAGGCACGTGCGCTAAAACCGATTTCCGCGCACAGCGTATTCATGGATTTTAGGCTCCCAAACCAGCCGTGGCGCAGAGAATCACAGCGACCCTGCAGCAGCGCCAGTAACGCCCCGAAGAACGCCCTCGCGCAAGGAAAAGCCATCAAAATCGCTAAATCATCGCAAAGGGCTGCGCCAACCCTGGACCAGTTCACCGGGCTGGCAAACAGCAAACGCCAAGCGGGGAACGTGTATTTCAGGGGTGCGCGGGAAGTTACTCACGCGATCGGGCCTGGGGGAGCGGGCTACGTGTATTACAGGGGTTCGCGTGAAGTTTCTCACGCGATCGGGCCTGGGGGAGCGGGCTACGTGTATTTCAGGGGTTCGCGTGAACTTTCTCACGCGATCGGGCCTGGGGGAGCGGGCTACGTGTATTTCAGGGGTTCGCGTGGACCTTCTCACGCGATCGGGCCTGGTGGAGCGGGATACGTGTATTACAAGGGTTCGCGTGAACTTTCTCACGCGATCGGGCCTGGGGGAGCGGGCTACGTGTATTACAGGGGTCCGCGTGAACTTTCTCACGCGATCGGGGCTGGGGGAGCGGGCTACGTGTATTACAGGGGTTCGCGTGGACCTTCTCACGCGATCGGGCCTGGGGGAGCGGGCTACGTGTATTTCAGGGGTTAGCGTGAAGTTACTCACGCGATCGGGCCTGGGGGAGCGGGCTACGTGTATTCCAGGGGTGCGCGGGAAGTTCCACACGCGATTTCAGCAGGGTACGTGTATTCCAGGGGTGCGCGGGAAGTTCCACACGCGATTTCAGCAGGGTATGTGTATTTCAGGGGTTCTGGGGAGTACTACACGTGAATTGGCCGTGTGGGTCCTCCCAGGTGTACGCTCCACAACCTCCGCGGCCCCTGCAGGCAGCCCACACCACAGGGGACTACCCTGCACCCCTGCTCATGTCCCGCAGGCAGCCCATCCACCATGGGCATGCCCCCCAGCCAACCCACATGTCACCTTGCACTACTGATCAACAATGCATGTCTCCCACCACCCCCACACCCCAGCAGTGCAGGGGCACCCTCCACCAGGCCCCCACTCATGTCTCCCACCACCCCCACCCCCCTGCCACCATGGGCAGCCTCCACCAGGCCCCCACTCATGTCCCCCTGCACCCCACCCCCCAGCAGTGCAGGGGCACCCTCCACCAGGCCCCCACTCATGTCTCCCACCACCCCCACCCCCCTGCCACCATGGGCAGCCTCCACCAGGCCCCCACTCATGTCCCCCTGCACCCCCACCCCCCAGCAGTGCAGGGGCATCCTCCACCAGGCCCCCACTCATGTCTCCCACCACCCCCACCCCCAAGCAGTGCAGGGGCACCCTCCACCAGGCCCCCACTCATGTCTCCCACCACCCCCACCCCCAAGCAGTGCAGGGGCACCCTCCACCAGGCCCCCACTCATGTCTCCCACCACACCCACCCCCCTGCCACCATGGGAAGCCTCCACCAGGCCCCCACTCATGTCTCCCACCACCCCCACCCCCAAACAGTGCAGGGGCACCCTCCACCAAGCCCCCACTCATGTCTCCCACCACCCCACCCCCAAGCAGTGCAGGGGCACCCTCCACCAGGCCCCCACTCATGTCTCCCACAACCCCACCCCCCTGCCACCATGGGCAGCCTCCACCAGGCCCCCACTCATGTCCCCCTGCACCCCCACCCCCCAGCAGTGCAGGGGCAGCCTCCACCAGGCCCCCACTCATGTCTCCCACCACCCCTACCCCCAAGCAGTGCAGGGGCACCCTCCACCAGGCCCCCACTCATGTCTCCCACCACCCCACCCCCAAGCAGTGCAGGGGCACCCTCCACCAGGCCCCCACTCATGTCTCCCACCACCCCACCCCCCAGCCACCAGGGCCAGCCTCCACCAGGCCCCCACTCATGTCTCCCACCACCCCCACCCCCCAGCCACCAGGGGCAGCCTCCACCAGGCCCCTACTCATGTCTCCCACCACCCCCACCCCTCACCCACCAGGGGCAGCCTCCACCAGGCCCCCATTCATGTCTCCCACCACCCCCACCCCCCAGCCACCAGGGGCACCCTCCACCAGGCCCCCACTCATGTCTCCCACCACCCCCACCCCCCAGCCACCAGGGGCACCCTCCACCAGGCCCCCACTCATGTCTCCCACCACCCCCACCCCCAAGCAGTGCAGGGGCACCCTCCACCAGGCCCCCACTCATGTCACCCACCACCCCCACCCCCCAGCCACCAGGGGCACCCTCCACCAGGCCCATACTCATGTCACCCACCACCCCCACCCCCCAGCCACCAGGGGCACCCTCCACCAGGCCCCCACTCATGTCTCCCACCACCCCACCCCCTAGCAGTGCAGGGGCACCCTCCACCAGGCCCCCACTCATGTCTCCCACCACCCCCACCCCCAAGCAGTGCAGGGGCACCCTCCACCAGGCCCCCACTCATGTCTCCCACCACCCCCAAGCAGTGCAGGGGCACCCTCCACCAGGCCCCCACTCATGTCTCCCACCACCCCACCCCCAAGCAGTGCAGGGGCACCCTCCACCAGGCCCCCACTCATGTCTCCCACCACCCCCACCCCCCTGCCAGCATGGGCAGCCTCCACCAGGCCCCCACTCATGTCTCCCACCACCCCCACCCCCAAGCAGTGCAGGGGCACCCTCCACTAGGCCCCCACTCATGTCTCCCACCACCCCACCCCCAAGCAGTGCAGGGGCACCCTCCACCAGGCCCCCACTCATGTCTCCCACCACCCCACCCCCAAGCAGTGCAGGGGCACCCTCCACCAGGCCCCCACTCATGTCTCCCACCACCCCACCCCCCAGCCACCAGGGCCAGCCTCCGCCAGGCCCCCACTCATGTCTCCCACCACCCCCACCCCCCTGCCACCATGGGCAGCCTCCACCAGGCCCCCACTCATGTCTCCCACCACCCCCACCCCCAAGCCACCAGGGGCACCCTCCACCAGGCCCCCACTCATGTCTCCCACCACCCCACCCCCAAGCAGTGCAGGGGCACCCTCCACCAGGCCCCCACTCATGTCTCCCACCACCCCCACCCCCCTGCCACCATGGGCAGCCTCCACCAGGCCCCCACTCATGTCCCCCTGCACCCCCACCCCCCAGCAGTGCAGGGGCAGCCTCCACCAGTCCCCCATTCATGTCTCCCACCACCCCCACCACCAAGCAGTGCAGGGGCACCCTCCACCAGGCCCCCACTCATGTCTCCCACAACCCCACCCCCAAGCAGTGCAGGGGCACCCTCCACCAGGCCCCCACTCATGTCTCCCACCACCCCACCCCCCAGCCACCAGGGGCAGCCTCCACCAGGCCCCCACTCATGTCTCCCACCACCCCCACCCCCCAGCCACCAGGGGCAGCCTCCACCAGGCCCCCACTCATGTCTCCCACCACCCCCACCCCCCAGCCACCAGGGGCAGCCTCCACCACGCCCCCACTCATGTCTCCCACCACCCCCACCCCCCAGCCACCAGGGGCAGCCTCCACAGGGGCAGCCTCCACCAGGCCCCCACTCATGTCTCCCACCACCCCCACCCCCCAGCCACCAGGGGCACCCTCCACCATGCCCCCACTCATGTCTCCCACCACACCCACCCCCAAGCAGTGCAGGGGCACCCTCCACCAGGCCCCCACTCATGTCTCCCACCACCCCCACCCCCAAGCAGTGCAGGGGCACCCTCCACCAGGCCCCCACTCATGTCTCCCACCGCCCCCACCCCCCAGCCACCAGGGGCACCTTCCACCAGGCCCCCACTCATGTCCCCCTGCACCCCCACCCCCCAGCAGTGCAGGGGCATCCTCCACCAGGCCCCCACTCATGTCTCTCACCACCCCCACCCCCCAGCAACCAGGGGCAGCCTCCACCAGGCCCCCACTCATGTCTTCCACCACCCCCACCCCCCAGCCACCAGGGGCACCCTCCACCAGCCCCCCACTCATGTCTCCCACCACCCCCAACCCCAAGCAGTGCAGGGGCACCCTCCACCAGGCCCCCACTCATGTCTCCCACCACCCCCACCCCCAAGCAGTGCAGGGGCACCCTCCACCAGGCCCCCACTCATGTCTCCCACCACCCCCACCCCCAAGCAGTGCAGGGGCACCCTCCACCAGGCCCCCACTCATGTCTCCCACCACCCCACCCCCAAGCAGTGCAGGGGCACCCTTCACCAGGCCCCCACTCATGTCTCCCACCACCCCACCCCCCTGCCACCATGGGCAGCCTCCACCAGGCCCCCACTCATGTCTCCCACCACCCCCACCCCCAAGCAGTGCAGGGGCACCCTCCACCAGGCCCCCACTCATGTCTCCCACCACCCCACCCCCAAGCAGTGCAGGGGCACCCTCCACCAGGCCCCCACTCATGTCGACCACCACCCCCACCCCCCTGCCACCAGGGGCAGCCTCCACCAGGCCCCCACTCATGTCCCCCTGCACCCCCACCCCCCAGCAGTGCAGGGGCAGCCTCCACCAGGCCCCCACTCATGTCTCCCACCACCCCCACCCCCAAGCAGTGCAGGGGCACCCTCCACCAGGCCCCCACTCATGTCTCCCACCACCCCACCCCCAAGCAGTGCAGGGGCACCCTCCACCAGGCCCCCACTCATGTCTCCCACCACCCCACCCCCCAGCCACCAGGGCCAGCCTCCACCAGGCCCCCACTCATGTCTCTCACCACCCCCACCCCCCAGCAACCAGGGGCAGCCTCCACCAGGCCCCCACTCATGTCTTCCACCACCCCCACCCCCCAGCCACCAGGGGCACCCTCCACCAGCCCCCCACTCATGTCTCCCACCACCCCCAACCCCAAGCAGTGCAGGGGCACCCTCCACCAGGCCCCCACTCATGTCTCCCACCACCCCCACCCCCAAGCAGTGCAGGGGCACCCTCCACCAGGCCCCCACTCATGTCTCCCACCACCCCCACCCCCAAGCAGTGCAGGGGCACCCTCCACCAGGCCCCCACTCATGTCTCCCACCACCCCACCCCCAAGCAGTGCAGGGGCACCCTTCACCAGGCCCCCACTCATGTCTCCCACCACCCCACCCCCCTGCCACCATGGGCAGCCTCCACCAGGCCCCCACTCATGTCTCCCACCACCCCCACCCCCAAGCAGTGCAGGGGCACCCTCCACCAGGCCCCCACTCATGTCTCCCACCACCCCACCCCCAAGCAGTGCAGGGGCACCCTCCACCAGGCCCCCACTCATGTCGACCACCACCCCCACCCCCCTGCCACCAGGGGCAGCCTCCACCAGGCCCCCACTCATGTCCCCCTGCACCCCCACCCCCCAGCAGTGCAGGGGCAGCCTCCACCAGGCCCCCACTGATGTCTCCCACCACCCCCACCCCCAAGCAGTGCAGGGGCACCCTCCACCAGGCCCCCACTCATGTCTCCCACCACCCCACCCCCAAGCAGTGCAGGGGCACCCTCCACCAGGCCCCCACTCATGTCTCCCACCACCCCACCCCCCAGCCACCAGGGCCAGCCTCCACCAGGCCCCCACTCATGTCTCCCACCACCCCCACCCCCCTGCCACCATGGGCAGCCTCCACCAGGCCCCCACTCATGTCTCCCACCACCCCCACCCCCAAGCCACCAGGGGCACCCTCCACCAGGCCCCCACTCATGTCTCCCACCACCCCACCCCCAAGCAGTGCAGGGGCACCCTCCACCAGGCCCCCACTCATGTCGCCCACCACCCCCACCACCCTGCCACCATGGGCAGCCTCCACCAGGCCCCCACTCATGTCCCCCTGCACCCCCACCCCCCAGCAGTGCAGGGGCAGCCTCCACCAGGCCCCCACTCATGTCTCCCACCACCCCCACCCCCAAGCAGTGCAGGGGCACCCTCCACCAGGCCCCCACTCATGTCTCCCACCACCCCACCCCCAAGCAGTGCAGGGGCACCCTCCACCAGGCCCCCACTCATGTCTCCCACCACCCCACCCCCCAGCCACCAGGGCCAGCCTCCACCAGGCCCCCACTCATGTCTCTCACCACCCCCACCCCCCAGCCACCAGGGGCAGCCTCCACCAGGCCCCCACTCATGTCTCCCACCACCCCCACCCCCCAGCCACCAGGGGCAGCCTCCACCACGCCCCCACTCATGTCTCCCACCACCCCCACCCCCCAGCCACCAGGGGCAGCCTCCACCAGGCCCCCACTCATGTCTCCCACCACCCCCACCCCCCAGCCACCAGGGGCAACCTCCACCAGGCCCCCACTCATGTCTCCCCCCACCCCCAAGCAGTGCAGGGACACCCTCCACCAGGCCCCCACTCATGTCTCCGACCACCCCACCCCCAAGCAGTGCAGGGGCACCATCCACCAGGCCCCCACTCATGTCTCCCACCACCCCCACCCCCCTGCCACCATGGGCAGCCTCCACCAGGCCCCCACTCATGTCCCCCTGCACCCCCACCCCCCAGCAGTGCAGGGGCAGCCTCCACCAGGCCCCCACTCATGTCTCCCACCACCCCCACCCCCAAGCAGTGCAGGGGCACCCTCCACCAGGCCCCCACTCATGTCTCCCACCACCCCACCCCCAAGCAGTGCAGGGGCACCCTCCACCAGGCCCCCACTCATGTCTCCCACCACCCCACCCCCCAGCCACCAGGGCCAGCCTCCACCAGGCCCCCACTCATGTCTCCCACCACCCCCACCCCCCAGCCACCAGGGGCAGCCTCCACCAGGCCCCCACTCATGTCTCCCACCACCCCCACCCCCCAGCCACCAGGGGCAGCCTCCACCACGCCCCCACTCATGTTTCCCACCACCCCCACCCCCCAGCCACCAGGGGCAGCCTCCACCAGGCCCCCACTCATGTCTCCCACCACCCCCACCCCCCAGCCACCAGGGTCACCCTCCACCAGGCCCCCACTCATGTCTCCCACCACCCCCACCCCCAAGCAGTGCAGGGGCACCCTCCACCAGGCCCCCACTCATGTCTCCCACCACCCCCACCCCCAAGCAGTGCAGGGGCACCCTCCACGAGGCCCCCACTCATGTCTCCCACCACCCCCACCCCCAAGCAGTGCAGGGGCACCCTCCACCAGGCCCCCACTCATGTCTCCCACCACCCCACCCCCCAGCCACCAGGGGCACCCTCCACCAGGCCCCCACTCATGTCTCCCACCACCCCCACCCCCAAGCAGTGCAGGGGCACCCTCCACGAGGCCCCCACTCATGTCTCCCACCACCCCCACCCCCAAGCAGTGCAGGGGCACCTTCCACCAGGCCCCCACTCATGTCTCCCACCACCCCCACCCCCCAGCCACCAGGGGCAGCCTCCACCAGGCTCCCACTCATGTCTCACACCACCCCCAGCCACCAGGGGCACCCTCCACCAGGCCCCCACTCATGTCTCCCACCACCCCCACCCCCAAGCAGTGCAGGGGCACCCTCCACCAGGCCCCCACTCATGTCTCCCACCACCCCCACCCCCAAGCAGTGCAGGGGCACCCTCCACCAGGCCCCCACTCATGTCTCCCACCACCCCCACCCCCCAGCCACCAGGGGCACCCTCCACCAGGCCCCCACTCATGTCCCCCTGCACCCCCAACCCCCAGCAGTGCAGGGGCATCCTCCACCAGGCCCCCACTCATGTCTCCCACCACCCCCACCCCCCAGCCACCAGGGGCAGCCTCCACCAGGCCCCCACTCATGTCTCCCACCACCCCCACCCCCCAGCCACCATGGGCAGCCCCCACCAGGTCCTCACAATCCCCAATCATGTGCGTAATGGTCAGCCTCCACAGCCAAAAAGCCCTACCAAGTAACCCATTCACCCACATGGAAATGGAAATCACATGTTACACCCCCAATGTTCATGAAGCTAATTAAGCCATGTCCGTCACACACAATGGTTGCAATTGAATGTGAAAACACACAACATGACATGCATGAAACCAATGAGATGATACCACACAGTGAAGTATGCAAACAAAATTGTATTGGAAAAAAATAAGAATGCTAAAGAAAGAAAACAAACTACAATGTGAATGAGAAAAAATAAGCTGCATGTCCGTATGAAAAAATAAAACTTGAAATCCAAATAGAAAATTTTTTTGTCCAAAGTCAAATGTAAAAAAATCTCCATGCAATAAAGAACTATGTACAAAAATAACAAGGGTCCATGATCCCAACTGAACAAAGGAAACCTACTAAAAAACCTACCTAAAAATCAACTATATACAAAAAGTGGAGCAGTGTCCGTCGACTCCAAATCATAATACGAAAGAAAGGAAACCTAAAACTAAAGAACTATATACAAAGGCGGTGGGCAAGTCCAGCGGCTCACTCTGTGGTATCCCGGGCCAGGGCATCATCGAACTCCTGTTCGATGTCCCGGAGGCGGTCCAGTTCCATGTCCCCGAGGGTCTGCAGGGACGACGCTGTGTCCTCCTCCAACCCTCTGCGGATTGCCTCGAGGCACTCGGCCCGCCTCAGGGCCCTCCGCATGGAGTTCTCCGCCCTGACCATTGTGAGCCGCGCCTCTTCCGCCCGCCGCCGCTCCGCACCTATGGCGTGGCCCAACCGCTGCCACACGAAGACACTCTCTGTCCTGGGTCCCCCTGCCCTCCGGCCGATGCCTGCCCCTCCGATGTCGAAAGCCCCGAGCCTTCATGTCTCCCACCATGTTGCTGCTGCTGCTGCTCTGCCTCTGCCCGTGCACTGCCTCCTGCTGCCTGCACATCCTCTGCCGGCTGGGGTGCACTTGTTGATGTGGCCACCACTGCTGGACCACCGACTCCCGACTGTGCTAGGGATGCCTCCTCCACCAGCCTGGCCGCACCGTCAGAGGCAGCTCCACAGGGCACCCAGGTGACTGATGGGTGGGAAGATGGCACAGAGGACGACTGGCGCGTAGGGGGTCCAGTTGAGGAGCGGGTCGGAGCAAGCCCCATCAGACAGCAGAATCCGGCCTGGGTGACCTGTCCCAGCAGGCTGACGTGGTCAACGAGCCATTCGAGATGACGTGCAGTCTCTCCATGAAAAGACTGCAGGTCACCTCGCATGGCCCGTTGACGCAACGCCACACCAGCCAGGACAGGCTCAACCCGGACCTGGATGGCCACGTCCGCAGGCAGAGGAAGGCCAGTTGACGTCAGCTCATCCCCTGCCTGAAAACGGGTCTGGACGTAGGCATCCCTGCTGGTGCAAGATGATGCAGGGACAGGATCGGGGACAGGATTGCACACAGGCACCTCCGCGGCCGCCTGTGCTGCCTCCTGCCCCTGGTACTGCACTGCACCACTAGCACCAGTGGGATCCCCACCTCCAGACCCCGTCTCTGGTGCTTGCGCAGCCCCCTCCTCTACCAAACCCCCCACCAACCTGGATGACTCCGTGCCATCTTCCCCCGTTGGGCCCTGTGGGGTCCCAGCTGCCCCTTCTGCTGCCGAGGAGTCCAACTGCAACCTCCGCCTCTTGGACCTCCCCCCGGCAGCTGCGGCCTGGGACGCGGCACCGGACTCCTCACTCCCCGACGAGATGACAACACGGGAGGGGAGCCGGGCCTTGCGTCTCGGCTGGCGGTCGGATCCCCGCCGCTGTGCTCCGCAGCACCTTCTCCGCCCTCTTCATCAGTTGACGCTGCAGACAAGGAGAAACAAAACACAGGCATCAGGGCACTGTACAATGGACACATACACGCATGACAGTTGCACAGGAGTGGCATTGGCAAACCTCAGACATGTCATCACAATCCCCAACACACATGTCATTGCAACTGGCACACATGAGCCATACCACAGCCATATCGCAACTGCCACCACCATCCCTACACATACAACAGCATCAGCAGCCAAAGGGGAGCCAGACATCACATGCAACACAGGAAGTGCACCACACATGTACACACACCACCACACTTGCATGCATGTCCACACCTCTGCCAAGTGTCGCACTGTTCAGACGGGCATCCATGTCACATCTGCCAATCAGGCTTCCACATACCGCTGTCACATGCATCCATGTTGCATCACTTTTGCACCCTTGTCAAATACACACACATGCACATGTACACAGTGCTCATACATGCAGCCGAAAACAACATACATGCCTGACATCACGGACATGTCTACTTACATACACATTCATCCAAACATGTGTGCATACACAACTGCATTTGCCATGCAAGCCCACACACACAAGCACCATCCATGTCTCACACATTACAGCCCTCGCATGTGTCAGCCCCACGGCCCAGTACACCCCCACCCATACTCGACCCCATACAAACAGATGTGCAACCGGCACAATGCCGAATAATCAACACACGCACTGCTCACAATCAGGATGCATGTACAGTCACCGCTCGACTCCAGACGGGTCTGCTTCTCTAGGACCTGGACTTGGAGCGCTGGGGATATGCGTTCCAGGACCCCCATCTGTTCTTCCGACAAGTGGCCCCGGCGCCCCTTGGCATCCGCTGCCTTCAAGAGGCGCCGGGCCTTGTTCAGGGTCCTGGACCTGAAGTCCTCCCAGCGCTTCCTGACATGTTATAAGTCCCGGACTGCCACCCCCTCCGCGTTGATGGCAGTCACGATGTCAGTCCAGATCCGAGTCCGTGCTTCCTTGTCGGCGCGGGAACTTCCGAAGAGGGCATCATACTGCCCCAGGACTTGCTCCACCAGGACACCAACTTCGGTGACACTGAAGCTGGTGCCCCTCTGCCTCTCTGGCCGGGGGTTGTCAGTGGTCACAGATGGTGTTTGCCCCGACATGACAACCCCAGAGGCAGGAGTGGGTGTGCAACTGGGTCCTGGGGCTGGGCTGTGGAGCGATGGAATTCCAGTCGGGAGTCTTCGGTACCAGCAGGGTTGGTCACAGCAACAGCACCCCTGGCTGATGTGCAGGCAGCAAATGGCAGTGCACGTGGGCAGCAGGCAGTCAGGCAGCAGCAGATGGCAGGTGGGAGCGTGCTCGGGGCTCTGGGGGGCAGTAGTTCGGCCTTCTGGGCAGGAGCGTGGTCTTCCGTGTGCTTACGCGTGGCCAGCTTGGTACGGAGTGATTTGGCACGTGAAAATCCAGCATGTCAGCGTGAAAACCGAGGAAAGGCCCTTAGCGCGTAAGCGCATCAGCACGCATACGCGATTCTATTGGACCAAAGGCCCTCAGCGCGTAAGCGCGTCTGTGACGTGATCCGCACGGGTGTTTCCCACACAGCACGTGATGACAGAGCACACGTGGAAAGACTGCACGTCAGAGTCTCATCGCGTGTGATTGGTGGAAATGGCCGTACACGCAGAAGTGACAAAGCGTGTAATTGGTGGAAATGGCCCTAGCGCGTAGACGCCGCGTAAGTGACGCTGGACGTGTGGGCCTGTATAAAAGGTACGCGTAGAACACCATTTCCTTGTACGTGCTTTTCGTGGAGAGCGAGTGGGTGAATTCTGTACTTCTTGTCGGTTCACACGCGATTTACTTCACAGCGTTTCAAGTTCGTATTCCCTGTTACCTCTGACAGATTTTTCTCCTTTTACTCTTTTACTGGTTTACCTGGGCCTGTTCCCTCAAACAGTGTTCCCTTCTACTGTTGTCCTGTCTCCTCAGACAGCGTACAAATCTTCTTTTGGCGGGGGTGTTGCCAACCAAACGCGCTCCTTTTACACGCTCGTTTACAAGGCAGACGGTGAGTCACGCACGTATCTAACATCTGTGCTTGCCCTGTGTGTAGCCTACCCCTTCAGAGGTCATTCTAGGCTGCGTGTGACACGCATACGTTCATTCTTGTGTTACTGGGTGCCACAGCGTAGTGCAGGTTTTTCTTTCTGCACACGTGGTCTAGGAGGGGTTGCGTGCACGTCATCTCCCTTTTTTGGGGCTCCTGTGCGTAGCGTGACCCGTCATCTTTCCCCAGGGGTTACAATCAGCCTTGCAAGAGCACTAGGGTACAATTACCATCTGGTACCCAACCCCTTTGACCCCCAATTGCCCAGGACTATATTTTACTGCCACTCCCATACGCACATTAACATCAGTGCCATGGCTGGGAGGCGAGGATTCCGTAAGGGTGGCAAAGGTGGAAGAGCCACAAGTGGTGGCCGTGGTGGATCCGGTAGGGGACGTGGTCATTACTTGCAGGGTGAGCCTGTCCCCCCATGTGTGGAGGACCAGTCAAGGACATCCATAACCCCCCCCCCCCCTCCCGTTGAGGCTGATGTGGCTGACACCATCCATGCTCAGCCCTTGTTGGACCAGCCCATTGTGGCACCAGACCTGGCTGACTCCATGGCTGACTTCCAGGTCAGCAGGCCTATGACACGTGCACTGGTGCACGTTGATGTCACCATGCCACGTGCATCTGGGGCAGCAAGGTCATCTGCTGCACCAAGTAGGCAGGGCGGAGAGGCTGCAGGGGCAGTTGCGGCTCCATCCACCCCAGCCCTCACACACCCAGCACGGATAGTGTCGGTCCTAGTCCATCCTGCTGATATACCCCCTGACACCATCACACTAGAGCCAATGCCTGCACCAACTCCCATGCTGAGTGTGCAATCCCACACTCCTGATACAGAGTCCACCAGGGCTCCTGCCCCTAGTGTCCAGAGCGGCGCAGGACACTCAGGATCACCACCACCTTCCAAGCGGAAGAGGAAGAGTGCTCGTCCGGTACAGGCTGATGCCCCAGACACGGCTACACAGTCCGGCCCGTCCAGGAAGCCCAGCTTCACGGATGACGAACTGAATGCACTTGTCGAGTATGTGTCCACACATGACAACGAGATGGTCATTGTTGCAGGATCCAAGACCACACCTGCACAACGCCAGGCACACTGGCAGACCGTTGCGGACATCGTAAGTGCCCTTGGAATCATGAGGCGCACAGCCAATGATTGCTATAAGCGCTGGAATGACCTAAAGCGCAGGGCAAAGAGTAAGCTGGCCTCAAGTCATGCCGCAACTCTAGTGACTGGAGGTGGGTCTCCAGTAGCAGACATGGAACTCACTCCACATGAGTCAGTCGCTGGGACCTACGTCACTGAGGAACAGATCCAAGGCGTGGGAGATCTGCCTGATTACGAGGCATTGTCCGGTGAGTGCACATGCATGTGTGTGTCATCCATGTGCATGGTGTGTGTGAGGGCTTCTGTTTGTGTGCCAGGTGAGAGTGTGTGCGCCTGAGTCGTATGGGTCAGCCATGTGCTTCATGCAACACATCCAGCGCCTCTGCATTTGCCCATAGCTGTATCCCTTCTGCCAACAGTAGACATCTAGCCAAACTGCACGCCAGTTGCCCTTGAAGTGTCACCTTGCCACAACATTGTTGCTAAATTTTTCACTGTTCATTTAGTCAGATTTTTTACATTCCACCACTTTTACTAGGCATGTCGCAGTCCTCAAGTCACATGTCTGACATGGCTATGGTAAAGTGGAGTGACTTTGTTACCTGGATATCATTTGTTCAAACATGTCCCTGTGCAATTGGACTATTTCGGACTGGCAGCTCCAGGTGAAGAATCTGACCTGTTTGAATTAGAAAAGCTATTACATGCGGGAACTGGACAGAATGAATAGGTGCTGCCCTCCTCTCCATCTTCACTCAATAGCAATGGTACATGCCATCTGTGTGATGGCATGTGTGTTTCACCTGCCAATCACAGGCCAATGTTTGATGCCACTGCCAGGCAGCATGCAGAAAATGTGTTCATCTTCAATCTTGGTGTCATCAGTGTGTGCCATTTGCATGCCCTTCATACGCAGTGAGGGTGCATGCATGGGAGGGTTTTAGTCATGTGGGACATGTGTCAAACAAGTACTGGTTCTCTTGCTTCTCAACCCTCATTGTGTGCCATGGTGCTAATGCCTGTTTCCATTTCTTTGTTTTAATGTCTTTGCAGGGGAAGATGCACCTGATACTGCTGGGGTTGTGGAGATGGTGCAGACCCAGGAGGGGTCCGAGTGCCGAACAACCACCAGTGAGGGACGTGGTGTGGTGGTGGGTGAGAACCCACAAGTGCTGCAGGTCGTGCTCTCAAAGGGTGTCTCTGGCTGCACCTCCCCCGAGCTGTACTCAGGTGTTGATTCGGATGAGACCTACGTGCCGTCGCAGGTGAGTGTTCCAGGGAGGGATTCTGTTCTGTCTCACCCACCTGCACCAGGGTCAGAACCCTCAATGGGGATGTCAGTGTTGGCAGGTACGACTTTGGTGGTTACGGATGCAGGGTCACACTCCGCGACATCTGATCCTGTTCCTGGGCCAGCAGATCAGAGGGGGAATGCAGTCCTGCAGCCTCAGGCAGTGCCGGCACAGCAAGGCGCAGTTCGCCTTGCCCCAGACAGGTGTGGTGCCCGCCGACGTGGTGGCCGTACGGAACCTGGCAATACCGCATGGGAGCAATCCATTTACGGTATGGCAACCCAACAGGCAGCATCATCCGAGATGATGGCTCAGGCCATGGATAGGGTGGCCACTTCCATTGTCCCCCCTGAAAGGCTGATGGAGCGACTAGAGCAGGCAACCGACTCCATCTGCCAGTCACACAGGGAGGACATGTTGGGGTCCAACAGGGACAGGCGGGCGGCACTGGCGACTCTGCAGGAGGCCATCTCCATTGAGTCCCAGGGCCACAGGGAAGCCCTGAGGCAGGAGCTCCTTCACCTCAGGACGACTCTTGTTGAGCTTGAGGCTTCTACACACCAAAGGACAGAACAGCAGCTGGAGCGTCTCACCCGTACATTCTCAGCTGAGATGCAGGCAACGAGGGCTGAGGTCCGGGCATCCCGTGAGTTGTTGCATGGGGACCTCCGCACACTCATCCTCCAGAACCAGACCTACCACACCCGCATGCTTGCAGCCATGGAGGAGCAGACTAGGGCCTTGCGTGGGCTGTCTCCCATAGTGCAACCACCTCCCGATGCAGCTGCACAGGGTGATAATAGCGACAGCAGTGATACTCCCACAATAGGGTAGCCGTGTGGGCCATGAGCCCATGGAGGTGTTTTTTTTTTCCCAGGATCCACGCAGGTGGGTTCTGGTGTGCATCCTGTCCTCGGACCTCCTGGGTGGCCTCCCCAACCCCCCCGGGCCCTTCAATGGCCATTTTTTATTTTGTTTTATTTTTTTTTTTATTTTTATTTTTATTTCTTTTATTCCCAATTTTTTTGGGACGATTTGTTGGCTTCCGTGGTTCCTGTGGGCATACGCTGCATTGTGGCTGGGCACATGCAGGCTTGTAATGTATTTGGTTCAGATGCTTGGGTTTGAGTCACACACACCCCTCCTGCTTCCCGTTTCCATGGGCTTGCAAAGGGTGTGCCCAAGTGACAGTGAATTACACAGTGACGTTGGACTCCCATGAGCTGTGTGGGCAGTCTGTAGTCAATACTGTGTATACATTCCTAGTGCATATTGCTGTTGTGTTGTACACTGCATGTTGCATTGATGTGTAACTCATCTTCTGTGTCTACTTCCCAATTTGCAGGTACCTTCCTCATGTCTGCACAAGGACCTCTAGTCTGGAGATGTGGTCCATGTTGGCAGCAGTGCACCTACAACTCTACAGGCGCCAACACTGTACAGTTGGTAGTGGTGGGAGTGCAGGCATTTCCAGGTGGTGAGACTACTAATATTAAACATTAGTGATGTCAAGTCAATGGTAGTACGTGCTCAAGTTTGTTGTTGGTCCGCCATTACTGTGAGCATTTCACGTGTTGCAAGTGTCTAATAGGGACACTGTACATTGTGACAGTAGTGTCATGTTGTGGGGATTACTTTGTTTACCTGCAAATAGCATGACATGGCACGGTGTGTCGTGTGGCGGTGCTGGGGTTGGGTTGGCTGACATGGCACTGTCCTCTTGTTGCATTTTGCAAGTGGGTATTAACTTGAGCTGCTTGAATGTGTAACTTCACAAAACTGCATTGGTGGTGTCAGTGTGGGTAGGGATGCACACATTGTGACACTTCCAGGTGAACAATCTCAGGCTGATATGGTTCTCACGGTTCTTTCTCCAGACATTCAGGATCAGTGTCAGGTTGAGTCATCATTGATTGTCAGATGGAATGTGCCAGGGCAGTGTGCACTCCACAGGGGTGTGATTTCTATGTGAAGTAATTAGCCACTAGCTGTGTACGGGCTGCCTCCCCCCGTGCCCTTTCACCTCCCATGCGCAGCGGCTGTGCATGTGGTTGGGGATGGGGGGGCACCACCATGTCCACAGCCAGGCCCCGGCGTGTTGCAACGTTGTGCAGGACACATGCTGCCACTATGATCCTGCACACTACTGGGGGAGCGTACAACAGCTGCCCGCCAGAACGGTCAAGGGAGCGAAAGCGTGACTTCAGCACTCCGAATGTGCGCTCCACTATGCCCCGGGTTGTAATGTGGGCAGCGTTATATCTTACCTGGGGTGGCGTGGTGGGGTTCCGAATTGGCGTCATCATGTGGGGGCTGAGAGGGTAGGCACTGTCCCCTGTGGAGGTGGTGAATGGTATCATTGGTGGGGTTGTGACCTAGCTCAGTATCTGACATGCATGCATGTGCAGTGGCATTCATACTCACCAAGCAGCCATGTATCGCCATGCCGGCCAGCTTCTAGGTCCCGGCTTAGGGTGGACATTCGGTAAATGAAGCTGTCGTGGGTTGACCCGGGATAGTTGGCATATACTGAGGTGATGATTCCCTTGGCATTACATACTACCTGCACGTTGATGGAATGCCATTGCTTGCGGTTCCTATAGATGTGCTCAGATGCCCTGGGGGGACGTAGAGCCACATGGGTGCAGTCGATGGCACCTAGCACTTCGGGGAATCCTGCCACAGCGTAAAAATCCAGGGCGGCAGCATGCCTTTCTGCAGGTGTTCTGGGCAGGTATATGTTCCTGCGGACTGATGGGCATGCAGTGATAATGTTCAAGACCTGGTGTAGGCAGCGTGACTGGGTGGCCTGTGATACACCACCCACAATGGCACTTGTCCGCTGAAATGATCCAGTGGCTAAGAAGTGCAGTACATTGAGGACCTTCTCCAGGGGGCTGAGTGCTTGGGAGCACAGGGTGGGTGATGTGAGGTCGTCCTCCCACTCACTCACCAGGTCCAGTATGATGTGTGGTGGAAACCTGTACCTCCCATGCACCTGGTCATTAGGCATCCCGAAAAGGCTGGTTCTGGGTGTGAATATTCTGGCCCTGACTATACTCCTCCTCCTCCTTTGGTAGGCCACGGCCACTGCTGCTAGGAACGGTATGTTCATCCTGGGTCTGAGCTAGTTATTTTGTTAGCGCGCAAATTAATGCGTTGCGCGTGTTGTAGGCGAGCGTGTGACCCGCACACCCCTGAAATCCAGTGCACAGTCCAATAGCGTGTGGAAATTGCCAGCACACCGGGATACAGGTGCGCTGACGTACTTGCGTGTGTAAGTGTCCGCGCACACCTGATATACACGTACATAGGCCAATCGCGTGTACGCGCACTTTTGTCCAATTACACGCGATGAGACTCTGACGTGCTGTCCAATTACACGCGATGAGACTCTGACGTGCAGTCTTTCCACGTGTGCTCTGTCATCACGTGCTGTGTGGGAAACACCCGTGCGGATCACGTCACAGACGCGCTTACGCGCTGAGGCCCTTTGGTCCAATAGAATCGCGTCTGCGTGCTGACGCGCTTACACGCTAAGGGCCTTTCCTCGGTTTTCACGCTGACGTGCTGGATTTTCACGTGCCAAATCACTCCGTACCAAGCTGGCCACGCGTAAGCACACGGATGACCACGCTCCTGCCCAGAAGGCCGAACTACTGCCCCCCAGAGCCCCGAGCACGCCCCCACCTGCCATCTGCTGCTGCCTGACTGCCTGCTGCCCACGTGCACTGCCATTTGCTGCCTGCACATCAGCCAGGGGTCCAGTTGCACACCCACTCCTGCCTCTGGGGTTGTCATGTTGGGGCAAACACCATCTGTGACCACTGACAACCCCCATCCAGAGAGGCAGAGGGTCACCAGCTTCAGTGCCACCGAAGTTGGTGTCCTGGTGGAGCAAGTCCTGGGGCAGTATGATGCCCTCTTCGGAAGTTCCCGCGCCGACAAGGAAGGAAGGACTCGGATCTGGACTGACATCGTGACTGCCATCAACGCGGAGGGGGTGGCAGTCCGGGACTTACAACATGTCAGGAAGCGCTGGGAGGACTTCAGGTCCAGGACCCTGAACAAGGCCCGGCGCCTCTTGAAGGCAGCGGATGCCAAGGGGCGCCGGGGCCACTTGTCGGAAGAACAGATGGGGGTCCTGGAACGCATATCCCCAGCGCTCCACGTCCAGGTCCTAGAGAAGCAGACCCGTCTGGAGTCGAGCGGTGAGTGTACATGCATCCTGATTGTGAGCAGTGCGTGTGTTGATCATTCGCCATTGTGCCAGTTGCACATCTGTTTGTATGGGGTCGAGTATGGGTGGGGGTGTACTGGGCCGTGGGGCTGACACATGCGAGGGCTGTAATGTGTGAGACATGGATGGTGCTTGTGTGTGTGGGCTTGCATGGCAAATGCAGTTGTGCCTGCACACATGTTTGGATGAATGTGTATGTAAGTAGACATGTCCGTGATGTCAGGCATGTATGTTGTTTTCGGCTGCATGTATGTGCACTGTGTACATGTGCATGTGTGTGTATTTGACAAGGGTGCAAAAGTGATGCAACATGGATGCATGTGACAGCGGTATGAGGAAGCCTGATTGGCAGATGTGACATGGATGCCCGTCTGAACAGTGCGACACTTGGCAGAGGTGTGGACATGCATGCAAGTGTGGTGGTGTGTGTACATGTGTGGTGCACTTCCTGTGTTGCATGTGATGTCTGGCTCCCCTTTGGCTGCTGATGCTGTTGTATGTGTAGGGATGGTGGTGGCAGTTGCGATATGGCTGTGGTATGGCTCATGTGTGCCAGTTGCAATGACATGTGTGTTGGGGATTGTGATGACATGTCTGAGGTTTGCCAATGCCACTCCTGTGCAACTGTCATGCGTGTATGTGTCCATTGTACAGTGCCCTGATGCCTGTGTTTTGTTTCTCCCTGTCTGCAGCGTCAACTGATGAAGAGGGCGGAGAAGGTGCTGTGGAGCACAGCGGCGGGGATCCGACCGCCAGCCGGAGACGCAAGGCCCGGCTCCCCTCCCGTGTTGTCATCTCGTCGGGGAGTGAGGAGTCCGGTGCCGCGTCCCAGGCCGCAGCTGCCGGGGGGAGGTCCAAGAGGCGGAGGTTGCAGTTGGACTCCTCGGCAGCAGAAGGGGCAGCTGGGACCCCACAGGGCCCAACGGGGGAAGATGGCACGGAGTCATCCAGGTTGGTGGGGGGTTTGGTGGAGGAGGGGGCCGCGCAAGCACCAGAGACGGGGTCTGGAGGTGGGGATCCCACTGGTGCTAGTGGTGCAGTGCAGGACCAGGGACAGGAGGCAGCACAGGCGGCCGCAGAGGTGCCTGTGTGCAATCCTGTCCCCGATCCTGTCCCTGCATCATCTTGCACCAGCAGGGATGCCTACGTCCAGACCCGTTTTCAGGCAGGGGATGAGCTGACGTCAACTGGCCTTCCTCTGCCTGCGGACGTGGCCATCCAGGTCCGGGTTGAGCCTGTCCTGGCTGGTGTGGCGTTGCGTCAATGGGCCATGCAAGGTGACCTGCAGTCTTTTCATGGAGAGACTGCACGTCATCTCGAATGGCTCGTTGACCACGTCAGCCTGCTGGGACAGGTCACCCAGGCCGGATTCCTCCATCTGAAGGGGCTTGCTCCGACCCCCTCCTCAACTGGACCCCCTACGTGCCAGTCGTCCTCTGTGCCATCTTCCCACCCATCAGTCACCTGGGTGCCCTGTGGAGCTGCCTCTGACGGTGCGGCCAGGCTGGTGGAGGAGGCATCCCTGCCACAGTCGGGAGTCGGAGGTCCAGCAGGGGTGGCCACATCAACAAGTGCACCCCAGCCGGCGGAGGATGTGCAGGCAGCAGGAGGCAGTGCACGGGCAGAGGCAGAGCAGCAGCAGCAGCAACATGGTGGGAGACATGCAGGCTCGGGGCTTTCGACATCGGAGGGGCAGGCATCAGCCGGAGGGCAGGGGGACCCAGGACAGAGAGTGTCTTCCGTGTGGCAGCGGTTGGGCCACGCCATAGGTGCAGAGCGGCGGCGGGCGGAAGAGGCACGGCTCACAATGGTCAGGGCGGAGAACTCCATGCGGAGGGCCCTGAGGCGGGCCGAGTGCCTCGAGGCAATCCGCAGGGGGTTGGAGGAGGACACAGCGTCATCCCTGCGGACCCTCGGGCCATGGAACTGGACCGCCTCCGGGACATCGAACAGGAGTTCGATGATGCCCTGGCCCGGGAAACCACGGAGTGAGCCGCTGGACTAGCCCGCCGCCTTTGTATATAGTTGTTTATTTTTAGGTTTCCTTTCTTTATTATTATGATTTGGAGTCGACGGACACTGCTCCACTTTTTGTATATAGTTGATTTGTAGGTAGGTTTTTTAGTAGGTTTCCTTTGTTCAGTTGTGCTCATGGAGCCTTGGTAGTTTTTAATACGGACATGCATCTTTTTTTGTTCTCTTTCACATTGTAGTTTTTTTTCTTTCTTTAGCATTCTTTATTTTTTTCAATACAATTTTGTTTACATACTTCACTGTGTGGTATCATCTCACTGTTTTCATGCATGTCATGTTGTGTGTTTTACCATTCAATTGCAAGGGTTCATTAGCTTCATGAACATTTGGGGTGTAACATGTTTTTTCCATTACCATGTGGGTGAATGGGTTACTTGGTAGGGCTTTTTGGCTGTGGAGGCTGTCCATTACGCACATGATTGGGGATTGTGAGCACCTGGTGGAGGCTGCCCATGGTGGCTGGGGGGTGGGGGTGGTGGGAGACATGAGTGGGGGCCTGATGGAGGATGCCCCTGGTGGCTGGGGGGTGGGGGTGGTGGGAGACATGAGTGGGGGCCTGGTGGAGGATGCCCCTGCACTGCTGGGGGGTGGGGGTGCAGGGGGACATGAGTGGGGGCCTGGTGGAGGCTGCCCATGGTGGCAAGGGGGTGGGGGTGGTGGGAGACATGAGTGGGGGCCTGGTGGAGGATGCCCATGGTGGCAGGGGGGTGGGGGTGGTGGGAGACATGAGTGGGGGCCTGGTGGAGGATGCCCCTGCACTGCTGGGGGGTGGGGGTGCAGGGGGACATGAGTGGGGGCCTGGTGGAGGCTGCCCATGGTGGCAGGGGGGTGGGGGTGGTGGGAGACATGAGTGGGGGCCTGGTGGAGGAAGCCCCTGCACTGCTGGGGGGTGGGGGTGCAGGGGACATGAGTGGGGGCCTGGTGGAGGCTGCCCATGGTGGCAGGGGGGTGGGGTGGTGGGAGACATGAGTGGGGGCCTGGTGGAGGATGCCCCTGCACTGCTGGGGGGTGGGGGTGCAGGGGGACATGAGTGGGGGCCTGGTGGAGGATGCCCCTGGTGGCTGGGGGGTGGGGGTGGTGGGAGACATGAGTGGGGGCCTGGTGGAGGATGCCCCTGGTGGCTGGGGGGTGGGGGTGGTGGGAGACATGAGTGGGGGCCTGGTGGAGGCTGCCCCTGGTGGCTGGGGGGTGGGGGTGGGTGGAGACATGAGTGGGGGCCTGGTGGAGGCTGCCCCTGGTGGCTGGGGGGTGGGGGTGGTGGGAGACATGAGTGGGGGCCTGGTGGAGGCTGCCCCTGGTGGCTGGGGGGTGGGGGTGGTGGGAGACATGAGTGGGGGCCTGGTGGAGGATGCCCCTGGTGGCCGGGGGGTGGGGGTGGTGGGAGACATGAGTGGGGGCCTGGTGGAGGATGCCCCTGGTGGCCGGGGGGTGGGGGTGGTGGGAGACATGAGTGGGGGCCTGGTGGAGGCTGCCCCTGGTGGCCGGGGGGTGGGGGTGGTGGGAGACATGAGTGGGGGCCTGGTGGAGGCTGCCCCTGGTGGCTGGGGGGTGGGGGTGGTGGGAGACATGAGTGGGGGCCTGGTGGAGGCTGCCCCTGGTGGCTGGGGGGTGGTGGGAGACATGAGTGGGGGCCTGGTGGAGGATGCCCCTGGTGGCTGGGGGGTGGGGGTGGTGGGAGACATGAGTGGGGGCCTGGTGGAGGATGCCCCTGGTGGCTGGGGGGTGGGGGTGGTGGGAGACATGAGTGGGGGCCTTGTGGAGGCTGCCCCTGGCGGCTGGGGGGTGGGGGTGGTGGGAGACATGAGTGGGGGCCTGGTGGAGGCTGCCCCTGGTGGCTGGGGGGTGGGGGTGGTGGGAGACATGACTGGGGGCCTGGTGGAGGCTGCCCCTGCACTGCTGGGGGGTGGGGGTGGTGGGAGAGATGAGTGGGGGCCTGGTGGAGGATGCCCATGGTGGCAGGGGGGTGGGGGTGGTGGGAGACATGAGTGGGGGCCTGGTGGAGGATGCCCCTGCACTGCTGGGGGTTGGGGGTGCAGGGGGACATGAGTGGGGGCCTGGTGGAGGCTGCCCATGGTGGCACAGGGGTGGGGGTGGTGGGAGACATGAGTGGGGGCCTGGTGGAGGCTGCCCCTGGTGGCTGGGGGGTGGGGGTGGTGGGAGACATGAGTGGGGGCCTGGTGAAGGCTGCCCCTGGTGGCTGGGGGGTGGGGGTGGTGGGAGACATGAGTGGGGGCCTGGTGGAGGATGCCCCTGGTGGCTGGGGGGTGGGGGTGGTGGGAGACATGAGTGGGGGCCTGGTGGAGGATGCCCCTGGTGGCTGGGGGGTGGGGGTGGTGGGAGACATGAGTGGGGCCCTGGTGGAGGGTGACCCTGCACTGCTGGGGGGTGGGGGTGGTGGGAGACATGAGTGGGGGCCTGGTGGAGGATGCCCCTGCACTGCTGGGGGGTGGGGGTGCAGGGGGACATGAGTAGGGGCCTGGTGGAGGCTGCCCATGGTGGCAGGTGGTGGGGGTGGTGGGAGACATGAGTGGGGGCCTGGTGGAGGATGCCCCTGCACTGCTGGGGAGTGGGGGTGCAGGGGGACATGAGTGGGGGCCTGGTGGAGGATGCCCCTGGTGGCTGGGGGGTGGGGGTGGTGGGAGACATGAGTGGGGGCCTGGTGGAGGCTGCCCATGGTGGCAGGGGGGTGGGGGTGGCGGGAGACATGAGTGGGGGCCTGGTGGAGGGTGACCCTGCACTGCTGGGGGGTGGGGGTGGTGGTAGACATGCATTGTTGATCAGTAGTGCAAGGTGACATGTGGGTTGGCTGGGGGGCATGCCCATGGTGAATGGGCTGCCTGCGGGACATGGGCAGGGGTGCAGGGTAGTTCCCCGTGGTGTGGGCTGGCTGCAGGGTCCGTGGAGGTTGTGGAGCGTACACCTAGGAGGGCCCACACGGCCAATTCACGTGTGGTACTCCCCAGAACCCCTGAAATACACTTGCCCTGCTCGCACTGGGCCAATCGTGTGTGGAACTGCCCGCGCACACCTGAAATACACGTACCCTGCTGAAATCGCATGTGTGACTTCCCGCGCACCCCTGAAATACACGTACCCTGCTCGCACTGGGCCAATCGTGTGTGGAACTTCCCGCGCACCCCTGAAATACACGTACCCTGCTCGCACTGGGCCAATCGTGTGTGGAACTTCCCGCGCACCCCTCAAATACAGGTACCCTGCTGAAATCGCGTGTGTGACTTCCCGCGCACCCCTGAAATACACATACCTTGCTGGAATTGCGTGTGTAACTTCCCGCGCACCCCTGAAATACACGTGCCCTGCTCGCACTGGGCCAATCGTGTGTGGAACTGCCCGCGCACACCTGAAATACACGTACCCTGCTGAAATCGCGTGTGTGACTTCCCGCGCACCCCTGGAATACACGTACCCTGCTCGCACTGGGCCAATCGTGTGTGGAACTTCCCGCGCACCCCTGGAATACACGTACCCTGCTGAAATCGCGTGTGTGACTTCCCGCGCACCCCTGAAATACACGTACCCTGCTGAAATCGCGTGTGAGACTTCCCGCGCACCGCACACGTATTTTTTGTCAGCGGGTGTCCGTGTTTGTGGGTACCCCTTTGCACGTCATTTGTCCTGGAGGGCCACAGTATAGGACATTCATCATGGCAGTATATAGGTGGTATTTGTTGGCGCACCTTTTGGCGCACATTTCTTACAGCCGCAGAGACGCTACCACCTGCTTTCTTGTAGCGGTCGTGTTTGTGCCTGTGCGCTGGTTTGAGCGTGCGCTTTTTTCCCCTATTCTATTCCATGAATACGTGTTGTAGGCTAGCGTGTGGGCGTTCCGCGCACTTGTGCCCTGTACTTCCCCCGTGACGCCCACGTTTTGGCAAGTTGTTCCCCATTCCGAGTGTTACGCCCGTGTTACGCCTACTTTTGTTGCGTGCGCCGCGCTATGTGCGAATTTCGCTGTGGCCTGTGCGATTTTCGCTGTGACCTGGCGCACGCTGTTAGATGGCCTGTGCGCCAACGTGCGCCGCGCACTGTTTTATCGCACATACGCTGGTTTTCTCGCGCACGGCCTTCCATGAATCGATGTGCGCTGCTTTTGGTGCGATTTTCGCACTTGCACTGCGATTTTCGCAATACCACTGCGATTTGCACGTTTTTGCCCATTTGCGCCGCGCTAATTATTCCATGAATCGGCCTCTATGTCTGCGTTGACCAAACTATGCCATTTTGTCCCCATTTTGTCACCCATTGTTGCTCCACAACATTATAAGGATGTGTTTAACGTTGCAGGGAATAGAAAGTTATTGCTTCCTCTGTTTCAATTAAAGTGTTTTCAGATGTCTGCTGCCTAAGATTTGGAGATGGTAGTGTGTTCTTCAGTCGAGTGCACTAGAGGTCACTGTTATGGCTAATGTCATCTTTCGGTTAGGTCTGAAAACAATCTTTTAGTGGAAGAAATTCTGTATGGATAATGTACTTTCTCTAGCAAGACAAGTACAGCATTATTTTATGAATACAGTATTTGCTGGAAGTAAACATTTGAAAAGAACATTGCACATTTTTTTTAAAGAGCCGGTTTAAAATGTAATTAAAACAAAATAATTCCCTTTGTATGTCGATGCATTTTCTACAAATACACCACTCTATCAAAAATCACTCTTTTGTGAAAAGGGTCACACTCAGATTAAAAACAATGATCGGTTTCTTTTGTGAGCGCCAAGGCAATGTTAAACTTGACCCACCAGCAACTGAACCTAATTTCTTACAGTATGCACAAACACTAATTAAAAATATAGAACATAATAAACACAACTGTAGTCCCCCCCCAGTCCTTTCTTCTAGTCCCCTAGGTCTGTCAGAACCTCCACATGGAAAATGCACCCTCAGTTTGATGGAAACATTTCTGCAGGACAAACGCAATGAAAATATATGGCTTCAAATACAAGGCCAGGCCAACTTGGGGGGTTGGCTCTATGGCTACTGCTCACATTCTACATTCAAACATAAAAAACAGCCCTCCCCCTTCTTTATGATACCTGTGCATTTTCTCTTTTCACAGTGCTGTGACAAACGGCTGGGGTGGTCCCAGCAAACACATGACTATATAAATTTCCCCCACAGAGAAAGAGAGGGAGCGTGGGGGAAACAGAGAGAGAGAGGGATAGCGAGAGAGACAGAGAGTGACACAGAAAGGAAAACAGCAGCAGGGAGGGAGAGAGACATGCAAAGACATGGAGAGGAACAGAGAAGGACAGAGAGAGAGGAGGGGGAGAGAGAGAGAGAATCATATGATATGCCTCCAGCACTGCTAGTTTCAGTATATTTACAATTTGCAAAATATCAGTATATTTCCGGTTTTGCAACCTCAGAACAATCATAGTGACTGTTATAAAATAACCTTCTCGGTTTTGAAGAAACTGAATGTGCTTATACAGACAATGTATGGCCCCTGCATACCTGTCAAGGTATGACTACGTCTTCTTAATGTAGGAAGACAAATAGGATGTTCTTTAACGTGAAGTTGAATGTTTGCCTTGCTTGCCCCCAAGGTGCACTGTGTATTTATATATTTATTGTGTTAGAGTATAAAATGTTACACAAAACATTAAGAAATGATTAACAACATTCAACATATAATATTTCATAACAGTATCAAATATACTGCATATTATTTACCATCTTACATGTAATCATGTGCAAACCAGAACATACATAAAATCACGTGATTAATATCACTAAACTCACAAAAGAAGAAAGAAAGCATCCCAACAGATATTAAAACATCATTTGTTGCACGATTACTGCTACCATTCCAGATGCTCAAATGTCATCACTTCATTTAACTACAGATGTCAATGTACCCAATGATGCTTCTACTCAACATTCCCATCTAATCAGTAAAGCTGGATCTCATTCATTAGAGAACTATCACTGGTTCTACCAACGTTTCATTGTCTAACAGTTTTATAACAATCAACCACAGTCTGAAGATGTCCCTCTGCAGGTTTTTATTTTGCATATTACAGCATCTTTTTCAGAAATCGTCTGTAGTAATGGAATGACGCTCATAGACATACTCTCCCAAATGTTTAGTATAATGGGGACCTATTATCTGATTAGTGGAAGCAATACGAACAAAGGCTGTCTGCCAACTGGACCCAAGTGAGAGAAGGTTGGAACAATGAATTTTGGTTTCAATGCTAATTTCTGGTTTCTCTCATTGCCTGCTGTTACGCTATGAGAAGCCCTTAGACTGGTCTATAATGTTAATGCAATTTATCTACATTTCTACATCTGATCTTGTGAAATGATAAAGTTTGCATCTCTCTATACATAAAAGGGACATGTTTGGATTTGTTCGTGTGTGTCTGTTTGAAATGTTCAGTATACTTCCCAACATGCTACAACCCTGCAATTTGGCATGTGGGTAGATGCAATGGTGTAGACAATTTTAAAGGTATACAATATAGACTTTTTATTTTTCTTAAGAGTTTTTTTACTAAGCAGTCTGCAATGCTTGGAAATGTGTGTGTGTGTGTGTGTGTGTGTGTGTCTATTGAAAATGGCCAGCATACTTCACAGTATGTAACAAACCTGAAATGTGGCATGTGGGTAGGTTACATGGTATAGAAAGGGTAAAAGGTATGAAATATAAAAATGCCTTATACTTTTTACACTGTCTATAAATATATAAATATGTCTTTGGCTAATTGTTTTTGGGGGGCGGCAAATGTGTCGATATGTGTGTGTGTGTGTTCGAAATGTTCAGCATACTTCGCAACATGCTACAAACCTGACATTGGCATGTGGGTAGGTTCCATGGTGTAGACAATCTAAAAAAGGAAAAAATATAAATATATCTTTGTCTAATTCTTTTTTATAGTAGAAATTACTGTGCGAAGCACGGCTACAACTGCTAGAATGAAATATATGCAATTGTTACAGGCATATCTTATAAAAATGTTGAATACAATTACCTCAACCCCCTTCTATGGTTACAGCTCTGCTGTTAGCAGGGAACAAAATGGAAATAAGACAATTACCTGCTGCATTCGATCCCTTGGTCTGGAGTACCATTAAAATATGGCAACACCACAAATTAAGTTTGTAAACTCTGCCCTGGCACACACACCTCTGTAGAGTAAAGACAGTTGGAGGAGATTCTTGGAATCGTTGGCTGTGTAGTCTCACAGTGGAGTAATGGATAATAGCGACTTTGAACAATTATGTGTGGAAAGCACCAATATTCCTCATAGCTGCAAAATACAGATATCTTTTATAACAAATTAAGTGGTACATGCTGTTTACATTGTTGATGTTTGTGCAACTGTTCAAAATACCCAACACTCCAACAGTAAATTAGAGCAATGGATCAGGAGTTCCAGCACAATATTACATTTGTGTGCATGGTTTAGGCTATGGATCTTGCCAGCCTGCATTTACATCACCTTCGGGGCAAGATAAACACAGACAAAAATAATTACCAGACTCCAATATTACACTGGGGTTTTTTTACAGTGGGGTAAGGGCATGGGTTTTAGGGATTGAGGGTTGAGGGAGGGAATACGTGTTGTTGATGAGGATGGAGGGAGGTTATGGGTGTTGGGGTTTGAGGATGGTGGGAGGGCATCGTATTTGGTGTTTGAGGGTGGAGGGAGATTTGGACTTTGGCGATTGATGGTAGAGGGAGGCCATGGGTGTTTATTTGTATACAAATTAAATCACATGAACACTTGAATTACAGCCACAATATGAGTGGACAGGTGTGCACACCAACCTTTGGTAATTCCACCATATTTCAGTGGAATTAACATTACTGCAGGAACATTTGAGGAATATTAATGAATCGTAATTCCATCAGCAGAATTACTGCCGAAAGGAAATAGCATCATGTTGCAAACAGGAAGCTCAGTGTTGGCCATCTTTATAAACACAATCCATCCTAAATCCACCACTTCCAAAAGCCATCGGGCCACCAAACATTGCTGACCCATGCCAGGAAACAACAACAAATCCAGAGTGGCTGAATTGAGGGTCCATAAACCAAAATTCATTGAGGCTGAGCTGCAGGTTTTATCTGATGAGGTAGTGGAAAATGCTGAAGAACTTTTCTAAATCCACCAACAAAAGACATCTCTCCACTGCAAGACCAAAATATGGGCAGAAATAAGGCACACAGGAAGTGGAAGTGGCCACTGTGCAGCAAGACATTGAAGACTGCAAGAAGAGGTGGAACAATCATAAGGCGCATGTTTGCAGTCTCATCGCCACTCATCGCATGTGATGGCTGCCAATGGTGGAGGTAAAGTGGTGCCGCTGCCTTCTGCACATAGAAGGGATCAAGAGAGTAGGAGCAGCAGGGTTTCGGAGCAGGAAGCTAAATTGAACCTTGTGAGCACAAAAGCACGCTGTTACAAATTCGAATCTGCTCCAAAGTAGTACCAGGAGAATTGGAAGTAAAAAGGCCCACTCAGTCCTCACACTTCTACAAACCAAAACACAACGCAAACATAAAGGTAAATCAGGAACAGTTAAGAGATATACCTTCTCTGCTTTTCGTGGTCATGTGGACCAAGGGAAGGCTTTGCTCTTAAGAGGGGTGTGAAGGTGAACCACTAGTGACAAAATAACACAGAATCACAGTCCAAAATAAAGGGAATCTGCAATCAATGTTCTATAAAAAGTATACACACTTTAATCAAACACATAAACTGCATATAGAATAAATAGAAAATACTGTACGAAAACCCACCCCAGACAAGATGTAATAAACTGAAGAAAATAGCACACTGAGTGTAGGTCCAGGGGTGGTATGTAATTCACTAGCCACAAAAAGCATATCTTGTTTGAAAACAGGTGAGATTGTGATCTAACCAGTCCCTTGGATCCAAGCAGACTGAGGGGATTTATCTGGATTCAGTTCTTGGTGGGCTGGCACCCTGCCCTCTCCAGGACATGTGTCTCCTGCCAGGGCTCCTCCCAAAACCCCTATCACTGGTGCCATAGAGAAGCATACAAAACATGATGACACTGTTGTCACAGGTGAGGATGAACAGGCTTGGTGATACAGCAGTAAGCCACAGTGAAGTCACATGCACACCAACACCTGCTCGACAACCTGATGGCCTGCCCAAATATGCTCTAGCTGCCATATGAGAGAGTTTCACAAGAATAGGGCAACAACAGGAGAGGATGGAACAAGATCTTTTTTACCCCCAAAGAAGGCTCACAAGCAGGCAGTCCCGATCAGTGGTCATTGTGCATCACCATTCACACACCAAAGGCACCTTCTGGTAAAATAAAAAAAACACTGGAAAAAATAACTGACAGGCTGCAAGATTAAATTGAGGATTGATGGAGGTGGGAGGGCATGGGTTTTCTGGATTGAGGGTGGAGGAAGGGCATAGGTGTGGATTGAGGATGGAGGGAGGTCTGGGGGTTGGGGATTTAGGGTGGAGGGATGGCATGGGAGTTGGGGATTGTGGGTGGAGGGAGATAAATGGTTTTGGGGATTGACAGTAGAGGGAGCGCATGGGTTTTTTCCTAGTATATAAATTAAATCACATGAACACTTTGTTTGAGTGGGTGTGACAAATTTACTATGTGACTATACACTACTGTGTGAGGTATATGCGGATAATGTCCCTAAACAACATTCTCATTCAGTTCTTGGTGCACAAGCAGTCCATCCCTGCATTTATCATGATCACTGCATGGAGAAATGAAGTTCCCGGCATGTATGTCATCATGCTCCGGGGAGGCCATGTCGTGTCAGAGGGTAGGGGAGATGTCTCCTAATGCATATGTTTTGCAGCATAGCGCACACCAGAACAATTTTGTTTACCTACTCCTGCTTGGACATTAGAGTAGCTCTAGCGGATGTATACACCAGAACCTGTCTTCCAGTATTCCAAAGGTATGATTTATGGAGGGCCTGGTCCTTATGTTTGCCACAGTGTGGGCCTCCTCCTGTGTTGTGCATGGGTTTGATACAGTGCCATCAACCTTAGGAGCTGAGGATAGTCCAAGCTACTGGCAATGGCTATGGGTGTTGGTTACAGATTCATGAGCAGATTCATGAGCAAGTGTCCTAATTGGTCATGGTAAATTTGGTCATGATGTCTCATACTATATTGATGGCAAATTTGAAATGATTAGTTGCCTATCTGTACATTATATTTTGCCTCATGTAATACAGGGGGAAATGGTCAATGTTACTATTTCAGTCTTCGCTGACCCACCAGACGTAACAGTCATGCACTGTAACTAGATTTGCAATTAACATGTTGTCTGTGGATTCCAGTAATTGTCATTCATACATGTGCTCTGACACAGAGAGTTGTCAACACATTATTTAACATCTCCTCCACCCTTACACATTCCTCATTCTACTCTTAATCTTTGACATCAGAGTTAAGGTATTCTTTGTGTAATAAATAAGCAACCACTACATAACACAGAATTTGGAAAGTGGTGAGAGCACCTGTAACATGTGGTTACCGTGCCGAGCCCAAACTTTTATGTTGTAAAGGCCGCCGGCTGCAGGGATCCTTAGGGCTGTGCTCTTGGGCCCTAAATGAGGATTGAGTATGTGTGTATTGAATTCCTTATACTTCTTGAAGGATTCTTATGCTCTTGGGAGTCTTATAGAGATGAAAGATATAGTCCATTCGTCATAGATTAATGTCAATAGATGTTTATTATCACTGTTGGTGCTGGCACGCGTTTTGACCATGAAAAGGACTTTATCAAGGCTGTGGTCATCATCATGCTTACATTGTTTGTTCAAATATTGATCATCATATCCAAACACAAGTGTGACAGTGCAGAGTGATGGGTGATTTAGTGAATAGCGTGTGTAGTGACATGTGCATAAGTTCACAAACAAAAATGTTTGCGTTATGACATTATTTCATCATATGTCAGATTCAGTAGCCCATTATCAGTATGCAGTAAGTTCATTAAAGGTTTTTAGGTGGTTGGTTTATGCATTGCATACCAATTTAAATAATACACATCATAATGCATGAGAGACATATCAGCACAAGAGAAGTATGCCCAAGCACAACTACTGTGGCAGGAGCGAAGCTGCCACCAAGGTCGCAATGTTGCAAAGGACATTTCTCACTGTGAACCTAAGTAATACCGGCTCCAGGAGAGGGGAGCTCTCTGACAGAATACAGAACAATTCGGAGGTCCAAGGCTCACAGGCATGGTTTCCAAGAACGTGATCTGGCCGAGCTGAGGGGCTGCCAAGAGTGGGGCCTGAGAAGAGCAACCTGTTCTGCTGTCCACAAAATAGCTGCAACAAAGTTGTTACAGTCATGTTACAGCACTGCGTTGGAAACCGTAGTGTGCTCATTACGGCTATGGGCTACACACCGCCATGATGCTGACACATAGTTGCACCTTGCAGATACATAATTACACAAGGCACTATTCACAGGTGTTCCATGGCTGAGAACAGAGTTAGTTCAAGGCTCGGGGGGCTCCTGGCTCATCCAATCACATTGCCAAGGACCCTTGAGGGCAGACAATGAGGGTCATCGACCAATCACGGGGCTTACTTACTGTAAATAAAAATTAACAACTTGTAGGGAATGGCTCACGTACCACCTAACACTACATGGCCCAATAATATAGCACCTCCATAGTTTCTATGTGGGACTCACTACTTAGCCTATCCCGAGTGAAGATAGGTTTCTGAAACGGTTCCCGAGATTGACGCCAATCGTGACGTCAGATGCTAACAAAACTGGCCTGCGAGCCAGGGTCCGTTGAGAGATACGTGGACGTTCTTCCATGTAAGTGATCCCTGTGGTGCGTTTATTAAAATGAACTGAAGTAATTCATTGCCTCTTGTGTGGGTCTGATGTTTTTGATTGGGCAACTGGAAGGAGTTAGGCCTTCCACAGACTCACACCTGCAGGCCCCTAGAGTGGCTCGGCCAGACCAAGGGGGCATGCCCCTAACAGGTTGGAGGTCCACCGAGATCTGTTGTGGTGCATGCCCGTCCAGAAGCTGCTTCCATAGCCGTTGGACCCATAAGGCTGTAGGACCTTCGTGGGAATTGTGAGACAACCGGACAGCCTAACCGGAGATAGGCCATCAGGAGCCGCCTTGAGAAATCTATCCCACCCGCAGTTGGCGAGCTGTCCAAGCAGTTCAGAGGGGCGAGACGAGTGGTTAATGGGGAGCCAGCATCCGAGCAGCGTCAACGAACACAAAAGAATGTAAGTGGGGTGACATAACAGACAATGTGTTCTGTAGTTGGGTTTCATGTATGCGGGAGGAGGGAGGTGTAATTCGCGATTAATGTCGTTGCTGGAATTGTTTTGACACTTGCATAGTGGTAGGGACCTCAGTGGAGGTAGAAGTCCCTTTTCTGTGTTTGTTTGAGTATCGTGGCAAAGGGCTCTGGTGATTGTGGACTCAGTAGGCTTGGACTGTGACAACTTGTATATATGTGGTATTCCTATGTGTTGGATGTTTTAGTGCGGAACATAGATGACGGATCCCCGCAAGAGCTAGCTGGAGATATCCTAGATTGCAGAAGGTGTTTTGTCTGTTTAAGCCTCCCCGGAGAGAGGCATTTCAATTGTCAGGCAACACGTCGGTTGCAGCAAACACGCGGGATAAAAGAAAATACTCCACCCCCGGAGAGGTGGGAAGACATCTGTCGGGTTATTTTGGGTTTGGGTTGTATTGCGGGGAGTGGATAAAATGGGCATTTTATTGTGTGCACACAGTTATCTCTTCATTGGCTTGAACATTAGAATGGTGACGTCACCCATAGGTTGATGCATAGGATATTGTGTTGGGAAGGCGAGGAGTTGGTGTTGTGAAATTGGGATTGAAGGACAGCTGAACAAGCAGCAGTGCCTGGAAGGCACCTGCACATGGTTGCTCGGGTGCGCTGGAGAGCGGCAGTGCTGGTGAAGGTGGGGCTGACTTTGGAGGCCGCTGGGTAAGGTGTAGAGCCGCGGTGGTTCATAGTGAAAAATATTGATAAACAGTATGCTGTAACTTTTTGCTCCCGTGATAGCCGATCTCGAAAACCTCGACTAGAAGTCAGGCAAAGGGTTGCTATGTATTCATATGGTGGGGTGGGGACCATGTATAGCAGAGCGGTAACCCATACAACATCTATGCAAGACCCTGCCCCCATATATAGATAAAATAGTAAAGTACAGTATACAATGGTCTAAAAGCACAGAAGGGAAAATAGCGAGGCCATGGCCACCCAAGGGCAGCTTATATAAAGACATGCTGCAATCACTTTTGACCCATGTACAGAGTACGTACAAAGGGAAAAAGTTAGCTAAACGCTTTGAAATATTTAATCTGTGGCGTATGTTCAGGAGGACAGGCCATGGATGATGAGTTTACAGGATGTAAAAGAGGAGGGAGCAGACCACTCCGCTCCACCCCCCGCACCGCTTAGTGTAATATTTGATGACGCAGAGGAAGAACAGGGTTTATACACATTAAGAGAACTAAAAGCAGCAGAGGGTTACTCAAATACCACTTATAAACCACCCCGATATGCCCAAACAGAACAACCATGAGGAATAGGGCAGTGGCCGTCGGGCCAGACCTCGACGAGGAGGGGTTACGCCACACGAAAACAGAGTTTGCAGGTATAGAACCAGAAGAGTCGATAGCTGCACAGATACTTCTAAAACTAAAAGGAGCCACAACGGGAGAAGCAGAGGGTTCAATTAAGGCACCAGAGAATCTGGAGCTGGGACATGGGTGCCACGCAAAAGGCAGATAAGTCAGAGGATTAGGAAAATGAACAACCTCAAGAGGGTGGAGAAGCAAGACTAGGGAGGGAAGATAAAGCACGAAGGCGAGAGTCGGTGAGTGAACTGGAGCTGAGGGAGTACAAATTGTGTGACATATGGTGAAGGCAATTTATGCCTGCCTTCTGATCTTTTCTGATCGATTGGGGAGCTAACACTTTTATGGTCGGCGGTCTGGGACTGACTGGTACCTTTGAATGTTGGGGGTCTTGGGACAGGGTTATCTGGGCGCTATTACTTAGAGCTGGGATGGGAAGGTCAGAGGCTTGTGCCCTCCTTCTCATGGAATCACTTTAAGCAGAGAGCTCTCAACCCTCTCATGGCCTTGTATGGGACATTCTTTCTGGGATACGAATGCTGGCAACATGAGACAATGAAGAGTCTAAGAATCTCTGCAGCTCTGGCCCTTCTCCCCGGTGCTCAAACTACAACCTATGCCTGCATGCATACACTTATTCCCATGTGTGTGGCTCGAGCCTGCAGCCTTGGCTCGAGCCTGCAACCTTGACTGCAGTGCAAAGTTAGGCCTTGATTTCAATATGGCTGCTGCTATCTAAAATGCCTTTTTATTCCCACTGTACCTTAAAGCGGAAGCATGCACAACCCTCCCTCCCCCTTGTCACCTCCCTAATCTCATAATGCACACTTCCAGGCCTCTGCCTCATCCAACAGGGTTTGGGGTTCTGGGATGATAGTCCCTCATTCCCAACATTTCCCCCCTTTCATTTACACTACATTAATGAGCTCCCAGGTAAGCTTATCATCCTCCTTTTATTATCCTTTCTCCTTCCACTCTTTCTGCTTCCAAGTATGGAGGTGACCCTTCCTTTTGTGCCCATGCCCTACATCCAGACTGTAAACCTTCCCCTACTTATGACTATTGCTCAGGGGTAGTGGCTATGTAGTTATGGTTAAGTTGCTGTTTCAATAGGAAGAGCCCTTTTTGGCCGGCTTATAACTCTGCTCTCCCTGGATGAATCCTCACTAAACTTTGCAGAACAAGTATATGGGTCACTCTGGATTTATCAAAGTTTGCTGAGGTTTGGTCCAGGGGGGGCAAATTATAGGGGGGGTCCCAAAACTTATTTTTTTCCCATAGACTGAATGGGGAAAAAACTTTGCTCACGCCTACAGCCCAAACCGCTGGACGGATTTTCACCAAATTTGGACCAAGAGCAGCAGCTTGGTCCCGAAAGCGTGCTTTTGAAAATTTGGTGAAAATCCGTCCAGTAGATTTTTTTTAAATGAGCAAAAGGTAGGTCACAAAAAATTAGTGATATCTATGTTCGGTCCACGGACACACTTCCCTGTTCGCTCCGCGGACAGTGTCCTGATTGGGTGATCGGCTTGCATCATGTCCGCGGACATGCAACGTGTTCGGTGATTGGATGGTGAAGAGCGTTAAGTGCGTCAGCTTTTTGGAAATGCCCGCCATCTTGGATGCGCGGACATCCGCGGACAGCGCAGTGAAACTTGGTGGAAAAATACTATTTAATAAAGTGTATTGGCGTGTAAGACTGTTTGGGGAGGGTGGGGGAGTAAGAGATGGGTTAAATGTTGTATTTATTTAGGTGGCAGACACCCCTGTTGTGTTCGTTCTGACCGCAGACAACACGGGTGTCCTGAAATGTTTGTAAATAAACAAAATGGGGGTGTCCTGAGGACGCTATACCTGTCCGTACTGTTCGTAGGCAAGTTGAAATTGTTCTAAGAACACATCAAGTGTCCTGGGATGTTCGTAAATAAACAAAATGGGGGTGTTCTGAGGATGCTAGACCTGTCCGTATTGTTCGCAAGCAAGCTGAAACTGTCCAAAGAACACACGCGGTGTCCTGAAATGTTCATAAATAAACAAAATGTGTGTGTACTGAGGACACTATGCATGTCCGTATTGTTCGCAGGCAAGTTGGAACTGTTCTAAGAACACACGCGGTGTCCTGAAATGTTCATAAATAAACGAAATGGGGGTGTCCTGAGGACGCTGTCTGTATTGTCCGTAGGCAAGTTGAAATTGTTCTAAGAACACATCATGTGTCCTGGGATGTTCATAAATAAACAAAATGGGGGTTTCTTGAGGACGCTATACCTGTCCCTACTGTTCATAGGTAAGTTGAAACTGTTCTAAGAACACATCAAGTGTCCTGGGATGTTCGTAAATAAACAAAATGGGGGTGTCCTGAGGACGCTATACCTGTTTGTACTGTTCGTAGGCAAGTTGAAACTGTTCTAAGAACACATCAAGTGTCCTGGGATGTTCGTCAATAAACAAAAAGGGGGTGCCCTGAGGACGCTATGCCTGTCCATATTGTTCATAGGCAAGTTGAAATTGTTCTAAGAACACATGAAGTGTCCTGGGATGTTCGTAAATAAACAAAATGCGGGTGTTCTGAGGACGCTGTCCGTATTGTTCGCAAGCAAGCTGAAACTGTCCTAAGTACACAAGCGGTGTCCTGAAATGTTCGTAAATAAACACAATGGGTCTGTCCTGAGGACGCTATGCCTGTCCGTATTGTTCGCAGGCAAGTTGAAACTGTTCTAAGAACACACACAGTGTTCTGAAATGTTCGTAAATAAACAAAATGGGAGTGTCCTGAGGACACTATACCTGTCCATACTGTTCGTAGGCAAGTTGAAACTGTTCTAAGAACACTCATAATGTTCCCGGACATTAAAAGTGCCCATATGGCTTAGGTAAAATGTTTGACTCTATGGGTGTGATATGCTGCAGTGGTTGTGGCCATGGCATAGTTGCAGGTAATCTACCATGGTTTGCATTTTCTACAAGTTGCTGAAATGGAAATGATTCACAATTAGGTATGGATACATATATGAAGCGCTCATTAGGGATTTGTTCTTGTGTCACATTGTTGCAGAGAGTGCATGTATGTTTCCACATGTATGAAATCTGGAAGATTTCATTTATAGGTATGTTTTTGTTTTCCAGCACTTGTAGTAGGTACATTAAACACTCTTGTGGATCTTCCTGTGAGTTTATAGTGAATTTCACCATTCCAGCACAGTAGTCCAATTGTTGTCTTATTCCATGAACACTATATGTGTTGTCAGGATTGTTTGTTGAGTTTCTATGAAGTACTAACATTTGCAAACACAATTGGCCTGTACTGTGTAAGTAAATGTTGTCAACAATTGGTGGTAATTGAAATAGAATATTCATTGCTACATTTGCGTAGCAAATTACACCAGTTATATTTGAAAGTTTAAATGGACCAGGTAGTTCTGTATCTAAGCGCTTTTTTTGGAGTTTGTCTTCCTTCTTTGAAGAAGTACCTGGTTTACTTTCCCTAATAGGTTCTTTTTTGTTTCTGGTACTTGATGAAGTATTCGTTTCTTTTACTCTCTTTGGAGGGTTTGCAGTGACATCCTGTTGCATTTCTGTTTGATTTAGTTTTCTTTTACAACATTTTACTTTTTGTGGAACAGGATATGTTTTTAGATGGGGGGTGTATAGTGAACAAAGTCTATTGTATTCTAAAATGCAAGCAATATCACCGTTTACTTTACTTGTATCAAAGTTGATTAGAAATAGACCATCAAGTGTACGTGAGCGTGATAGTGCTATGTAGCTCATGCCTTCTTTAAAGACTGTGTTACGAATATCTATCAATGATTTGTCTAGGGTAAGACCCTGTGATTTATGAATGGTGACTGCATATGCAAAAGTTAGAGAAATTGTTCTCTGCGTACATACATGTCTTTGAAGAGAAGGAATCGAGCTGTTGAGCGTCCTATCCTTTTCACTTGTGAAAGTTTGTCAAAGAGAACATTGACAAACTGAATGTTGTTGTCACGTGGGTATGTTTGAAAGCCATCAACTACCCAGTGCTCCATTAACCAGTCCTTGATCCACGTCAAGGTTACGTTTAAGCATTACTCTACAATTTAAGGATAATGTTTATATTTTTTCCAATCCAGCTGTGTTGGAGATTGAATATTCTAAACTATTTAGTCTTGTTGTGGCTTGCTCACACATGGGTAGTGTCATACCATGTACGTCTAGTTTGTCTGTGGCGCTAATTTCAATTATTGGTTGCATTTCTTTTTTTAACATTGTTTCATTGAATTTGAAACAGCTTGCAAGAGTTGGCATTAAGACGATACAAATGACATTTTTGTGCGCTAATTGTTCCATAACATCTGTAGCACATGCATTATCGCCATAAAGTGCATGAATGTGCCGGGTTTTCAATATTGCCTGTGCTTCTTGAGATAGTATACCAACTCTAATACTTTTTAGGATGTTGGCATAAGTGAGATCTGCAGATTGCTGCATGTTTTCTGTTAATTCTCTGTATTGGAAATGTTGCCAAAGGTTGACATTTCCTATGCTGCCAACAGTTTTACGGCAGAGTTTGTGTCCTAAGGTTTTAAAAATAGGCTCACATTTCACTGGTGTCTATTGAAGAAGATCTTTGAAAACAATAATGTGTTTTCCTCCAAAGAGCTCTTCGTAGTTTGTTTTGAGTACTTCTTGTAATCTGATGTGAATCAAAGCCAACATTAGGTTGGAGACCATGCTCACTTCATCTATTAGTAGCATTTTTATTTGTTTTAATACTCTGCGTAGTTGCATTGCAGCTTCTGTAGAAAGTGTGTAATAGTCTAATTTGTTTTGGTGTTCTACTGGCAGGAGTAGTAATCGGTGTAAAGTGACACCGCCTATGTTGTAGGCAGCTAAACCTGTGTGGGCAGTGACAACAGCTGACAGTTTGTTGTTTGTCAATTGTTGAAGGAATTTGCTGATGATTTTCATTAACAATGTTTTGCCAGAACCAGCTTCACCACTGACGTACAGTAGTATAGGTTTGTAATTTTGGCAGGTGCATTCTTTATTTTCATGTTGTTCACCATGTGCAATTTCTTTTGTTACTTCTTGAAAAATGCTACGCTGCTCATTGTTTAGTTTTGATTGTAATATAGTTAAGTCTTCTTTATCTTCATACTGACATATGGTGTTTTCTACTCCCGTCATAGCTAATTCTGGCTCATTTGTTATTAGTGGTTCTCCCAGTGGTTCTTGGCTTCCTGTTACAGAAGGTTGACTACTTTCAGGAGTGTTCTTATCTAGTTGGGCCTGGAGTTCTTCTTCGTGATGCTGTTCATTGTGCAACATTGTTTTGCACTGTGTAAAGTTTACATCAGTTATACTGCTTTCATTTGCTTTGAAAGTGTCTTCATATGAGTCATAGTTATCTTGCATTTCTTCTTCTTTTCTCCATGGTTTAAAGAGTTGTATCAAGGACATGTAATGTAGTTCTTTATGTTGAGGAGTCTTTAATGACAATTTGATATGATTAATTAAATTTGGTTTGGTGGGTTTTACTAAGCTGCCTTCACAATTTGTCACTCTGTATCTGCCTTTTTTCATTGGGTTTTATATTATTTTCGTATGTGAAGTTTTGGGCTATGTGGTATAGACACATGGCTTCCAAAGTGGTACTTCTGTTTGGGTAGTATGTGTTCAACAAATTATTTTTCAAAATGTCTTGGCTGTTGGGATCATTTTTGGCTATTGTTTCTATGTCGTCGTATGATTTCAGAACTCTTTTTCTAAATTTAGCAGGACCAAGACTTAGGCATACTATATTTTCAGATTTTCCATACAAAGCAGTACTGGTTAAACGATCTGCTGCTTCATAGGAGCCACATTCTCTGTGGGAGAGCATTTTTATGCTCAAGCTGTATAATTTCTGAGACAGTGTTTTGTCTGATGACAGGTCATTCCAGAGGTCTTGAAGCTATGTTTTTTCTGCTTAAGTTAAGTATGCTGTAACATATTGTGCAACTGCAGTGGAATTGTCTGCAATGTACTGCACATCTATGTTTGCATTCCATAAGAGGGCAATGATTGCATTGTAATCAGTGATATGTTTTCCTTCTTCTCTTCTTTTTATATAATATGTTAGGTGATTTACCTTTAACACTATGTCTAACTGAAGACATGAAGTTGTTCACGTGACCTGTTTTTGTAACTGGTCTAGGGAAACCAAAGCGGCATTTGGTGTAGTATTTACCTTTGTTTTTGTATTTGCGACGACAATATTTGCCACATTTGTGTCTTTGAAATTGTAAAATTTTAGCATGAAGATCACTATCTGCTGCTTCCGATGGAATTTCACAAGTGACATATTTTTCGATAAACTGTAACACAGTGGCATCATTGTCTTGACCAAATTTAGGAGCATCTTTAATCCATAAAAGCATGTAGATATGTGGTGCTCCTCTGGCTTGGAATTCATTTTTCCAAAAGAAGTGTTGAACAGTTTTATTACAAATAAAGTATAGCATAGCAATGAAGCGATGATGAAAATATCTTGAAGCATTAACAGGATCTAGAGAACAAAGTTCTCCAGGTGTTAATATATCTATGTTTGTTTTGTTTAATATGTTTATTTTTGTTTAATATATAGGAAATCATGTAAATCTTCCCATGCATATTCTGCACAACTTAATGTAACAAACCAAGTGGGTGGGCCAAGGTTTCTTATCATACAACGTACATCTCCATGTACCGCGCATGTTTGCTAATAGATTTGTAATACTTGATTGTAAAACCTCATCTTTTTCATGCACTTTTTGTAAAAATTGTGTAGCTGTCATATTTTGAAAGTGGGTTCCTGATTTTAATGTGTGTGTATCTCTGTAACATAGAGTTGCTCGTTCACTTTCAAAGAGTAGGTGGAACATGAATTCCACATTTTGTCTGAATCTGGGATCTTCAGAATACATCCGTAATGAGCAGTATTCTGATACTGTTATTTGAATAGGTCTAAAATCGTACCTTCCACCTTTGCCAGTAGGAAAGGGTAGAGGAAAAGCATGTGCTTCTATATTTGTTTCCCATGTGCTGATTGGTGATCCTTTTCTTTGTCGCATTTGGTACGTTTCTAGTGCATCTTCTACGGTGTCATTAGAGTGCAATGGATGAATTGTATAATGGTCTAAAATATTGGATACTGAAGCAGGATCTAGAAGCTCCATTTGACCAGTTTCAGCTGACTGTTGAATTATTTCAGTGGTTTCATTCAAGTTTTCTTCAATATTAATTTCTTTGTGGTATTCATTATTGTCTTTTAGACATCTACCAGTTGTTGCCAAATTGTTTTGTCTTTTGTAGGTACACCATTTACTAAGATAATTAAAGAAGAATGTTATTTAAATTGGCCAGTGCTAAAGTAGGGCTATTAGCATAGTACAGTTTATAGACTAGATTTCCTATAGTTGAATGATGTGTTGATATCATTTTGATATGATGGAAGGTGGTTTTGCAAATATGTCCTGAAATGCAAGCCAATGAATGTCCTTGTAGTCCTGTGTACTTGCGCACTGGACAGGTATCCATATTTTGCAGTAGTTTAATTTTGATTTTGTCTTTGCCTTTCACATACTGATTGAGTAATTGGCGTAAAGACTTGGAAGATTTTTTGGGAATGTTACACATTGACGTGCATAGCCATTTGTCTACTAGACGTTCTGGTTCAGTTGAATTGAGAGGGAATTTCTAAGTTTTCTGGGAATATTTTTGTAAGCAGTATTTCTTGTTCCATTATGGTATTATTAACTTTTTCATGACCTCGTCCACTGCTATGTATGGCAATTGTATTTGTTTGCTTTTGTTTGTATGCTTCTTTATTAAAATATGGTTCTGTGCTTGTGGTGTGACTCCACTCACCTCCACAGATATTTAAGAATTATATTTGTTGACATTTTGTTTATTGAGAAGTCTTTTTTGTAATTTAGTCATTAGTTTTGTTAGTGGTTTCATTTTGTTTAACACTAAAATAAATAACTTTCTTTTGAGAAGGATTGCACTGTCTATCAAAGCTTCTAAGAATAATTTCCTACGGTAGGTTTCAAGGGTTGGGCATGATTTCTCTCCTGTTTTTATAAGATTTTGAAGGACTCTGTGTTGGAACATTTTTGCTAAAATACTTTTTTTGGTATGCTTACTTGGCACTATATCAAGATTTATAGGAACAGTTTTAAAAGTAGTGTTAGCTGAATTCTTGTTAATCGTTTTCTGTTTTGTTTTACATTTTGATAGAGGCGGCGAAGTTTCTGTACTCGAAACTTGTTTTGTTTCGATAAAATGACTGTACTACCTGTTTTGTTTGAACTTTTTGTACAAATTCTGCTAGAGATGGATGCTTATTTTGGACACTTCTATTTTCATTTGCTCTACTTCTGCGTTGCTTTCTACGGACTTGATTTTTGGTAGGCATTCTTTAGGGTCTGTTAAAAAAAAATAAAGAAGGTATGGGTCGGGGTGTTCTACAATGTATGTGTGCTGTGTTCATGAATGTCTGAGTATGATGATAAAGATGTATGTGATGGTGTGTGATTGTGCATTGAGCAACTATAACTAGTTGGGATGGGTATTCTTGAATTTATGTGCTACTAAACTGGGGTTCAGATGACAGTATAAAGTAAGCTAGTGGTGAGGAGAAGCACAAATAGTAAATCTAATGGTATAGAATTTAAACAGTTGTTTGTTCTATAATATTCAAATTCTAGGGGCTGAGTTATGTCATTTGTGCGCCGTAAAATGGGGATTTGTGCGCCATTCTGACTGTAAATCCCTGTTTAACAAATGGGGATTTGTGGACAGAATGGTGCACAATCTCTGTTATTAGGTGCAGAAATAGCATGAATGAACCCCACAGTGTGTTTGAGTAATAGTAAAAATATTATGGTGGTATTTAACTTACTTTTCTTTGTTGAATGAGCAGGTTTCTTCTGAGTTGTTGTTTGTACTTCAAATTCTGCTGCTCTTGTGTGTTTACTGATGTTAATTTAGACATTGATTTTTATGTTTTTGTACAAGCATTCTTGTTTGATATCTGAACATAGTGTGTGCATGCAATTTTGTTTGACTGTGTGCAGTCTTTATATTTTACTTTAAATATGTTAGTTCAACATGCTTTGCAAATGTGTGTGTAAAAAGAAATTAAATAGCAGCTAGGTTTAGAAGTGTCAGTTGATTATAGCAGATGGGAAAAATGACATTAAGTTCATTTTATAGGTTATACAAGTTAAAAGTCAGTTAATCTGTTTATATGAATTTATAAGAATTGTGCATGTACTATGCAGAAAATATGCATACCTGCAGTTTCTGGTCATGCATATGGATATGCATATAGCTGCAAGTAGAAATCTTGGAGACTTGTACAGTATTTCTTGTAGGAGGTGCTTTCCAATGATATGACACTTGTACTCAGAGTGATTAACAGTACGTTTGAAGTGCTGATCTATGATGATGGAGTTAGATGTAGAGGTCTTGGATGTGATTGGTGGATGGTCGTGTGCCTGCTTAGCTATATCCAATGAGGGAATGGCACTGACAATGAAGTGGAAATGGTAGAAGGGCTGTCCATGTTACGATATGTCCGCAGACATAGCGGTAGTCCGCGGACATCGCGTGTTACATACAGGGATTTTGGCGTGGGGAAGCATGCAAATGAGAATGAGCAGAGCAAGGGATTGGTCAGTAAAGTTTAGTGGGTATGTTGTGCCAGGAGAGAGTTTGTCAGATAGTCTTTTTCCTGAGAGAAGAAAAGATAGCTATGGCTGTGTGTTTCAGAAAACAGATTGTTTGGATTTTGGGAGACTCATGGATACATTGGTTGAAGGTGCATGCAGAAAGCTGTGGAGTAGCTGTAGATCTTGGATTTCCACATGTGGAAGTGCACTGGTATGGAGTACGTGGAATGAAGTGGTTGGACTTGCTACCTCTCTGTACTACTTTGGAGACAGAGCATCATCCAGACATAATGATAATTAATTGTGGAGGGAATAGTTTAGGAAATGTGTCTGGAATTTCTTTGCAATTTGTAATGAAAGAAGGACTTGGGAAGGTCATGGACATGTTTCCAAATTCTCAAGTAATTTTTTCTTGGATTGCGCAGAGACAAATGTGGCTGCGTTCTTCTTCATTGGTCCACAAATGGAGAAAGCGAGGCGCAATGTCAATAAGGCTGTTTGTGCCTTTCTAAGAGATGTTGGCATGTCCTTTTTTCACAATGAAAATATTATGTTTCTTAGCACATACATTTTTCGCAGAGATGGAGTCCATCTTACTTATGCTGGCAATCAGATTTTTCTGAGAAATGTACAAAATGCATTGCAACCTTTTTTAGAATTACCGCCATCCATTTTCAAACACAAACAAACACCACTAAAAGGCTCTTTTCAGAGCCACCACTTCCTCCCAGAGAAAAGTGCAATGGTTATGATAGGGCAGCACCCCAAAATTTTAGATGTCTTCGAACTGTCCGCGGACTTCTAAAAAATACACAAGTCCCTGCTCCATTTATTTTCCACTTCTATTTTTAAACTGTGAAAGGCGGCTCTGAAAAGAGCCTTTTTTAAATTTTTTGTTGTTTTATATTTTATTTTGTTTTTTTACACATGACACACTAGGAGAGGCGGGGAAAGGATGGTAAGGGGGGGAAACCAACCACAGGGATAAGAAAGGGCGGTTGGAGAGAGGAAGATGTAGGGAGGGCCTTACTTAGGTAGTGGGCAGGTCTTCTCATGCTGTGAGACCGTAGTCTTGAAAGCACGATGAAATCTCTCCCCCCTGCAGAGTACTGTGTCACAGTACATACACACAACTTTGATCCTCGAAAGGTAAGGGTTGTCAGCATTATTAATGGCCTGTGAGGCAGCAGGAGGGATGCGCTCTCCCACTGGAGTGTCCCTTGTGGTGAGAGGAGCGGAAACAGAGGATGTAGTAGAGGAACTCAACCTACTACGCACCTTGCAAGGTACAACCTTGCGAATGGCCACACCGTGGAAAGACTTTAGGTGTTGCTTCATAGTTGTCATGCCAAAGCTGTACGAACCAGGTCTCCTGCGACTGAGCACCATTTTGCACTCGTTGCAGGTGACTTTGTTCGCACGTGCCTTGGGTACGTTACCATGAATGGTAAATAACTGCCACACCCAAGAGTCACGGTGTGTGCTGGTAGTAGGGACTTCCACTACCTCATCCTCTTCATCCTCTTCATCCTCCTCTACATCCTCACTCCTGTTCCCCTCTTCAGGCCCTTGGAGAGGTGGTGGTGGTGGAGGGGGTGGGGGTGGTGCTGAAGCAGATGTAGCACCAGGTGGCAGTGGAGGAGCCATGGATGCCATCAGGTTTCAGATGAAAATCTGGAAAGTTGGCAGCAAAATGCACTGTGTTCTGTAATTAGCCAGAAACACAATGAGAATGAGTTATGTGGTGTAGCCCTTTATAGGGTTGCTGGTGCCGGTCCGCGGACACGCACTCCATCTGCGGATGGATCGAACACCAAAAAAAGGCTCAAAAAGTCCCAAAAAGTATGTACAACATCTGGATTATTGTCTGGGACTTGTGCTATGGTGATTTATTATTATTAAAAAAATGTGGATTGCCTGAAAAAGTAGTTTTAAATTGTTCGCGGACAAGAACAGTGTCCGTAGACAGCACACACGCTCAGCATGGGCGCGGTCACATGATGGTGTCGTGAACATGTCCACGAATGGAAAAGGTGTCCACAGGACACCAAATGCACTGAAACTGTTTTGCGCATGCGTGTTGGTGTTCTACGAACAGTGTTTGGGTCCTGAAACTAATTAAAAGTGCGACACACAAAAAAAGGAACAGTTACGGACAGGCGTTTGTTCTTAGAACAGTTTCAACCTGCCTACAAACAATACGGACAGGCCTAGCATCCTCAAAACACCCCAATTGTATTTATTTTCGAACATTTCAGGACACCGTTCTTAGAACAGTTTCAACTTGCCTACGAACAGTACGAACAGGCATAGCGTCCTCAGGACACCCCCATTTTGTTTATTTGCAAACATCCCAGGACACTTGATGTGTTCTTAGAACAGTTTCAACCTGCCTACAAACAGTGCGGACAGGGATAGTGTCCTCAGGACACCCATATTTTGTTTATTTATGAACATTTCAGGACACCACCTGTGTTCTTAGAACAGCTTCAACTCGCCTATGAACAGTACTGACAGGCACAGCGTCCTTAGGACACCCCCATTTTGTTTATTTACGAACATCCAGGGACACTTGATGTGTTCTTAGAACAGTTTCAACCTGCCTACGAACAGTACAGACAGGTATAGTGTCCTCAGAACACCCCCATTTTGTTTATTTACCCATGTTGTCCGCGGACACCAAAACTGACTTTTTAAAAAAAAAAACACAAAGGACTACATTAACACATACATAACATTTATTTTTCATTGTATTATGCATATGTACAATTTATGATAGAGAAGGGGTAGCAGAAACTGACACAAACATAGGGGAATTGGGGTTTTCAATAGGATGGACAGGAGAAGATGAAGGGATGGAAGTCTCATCAAAACGTTTTTGTTCGTGGAGAGGGTTTGGGGATAATTGACTGGGGTATGGAGAGAGGGGACAGGTACATTTTGCACAATGGTATCTAATGTTTTCTTTTATATGGTCCTCCACAAAATCTTTCAAAAGGTGGAAATTTGTCATTAGCTTGTTAATTTTTTCTTCCATGCGCTGTAGAGTTTGTTCTAAAGTATCTTGTTGAGTATTGTTCAGGGAGTTCAGTATGTTCTATGTTACATGTATATAGAGTTAGGGATATTATGGTTAACTTGTCCTACTAAAAACCTATGAAATTCAGTAAAAAAACTTTGTTAAAGGGACAGTATGGTTAAGTTGCGCTACTAAAAACCTATCAAATTCAGTAAAAAAAAATGTGTTAAAGGGACGTTATGGTTAAGTTGCGCTTCTAAAAACCTATCAAATTCAGTAAAAAATCTTTGTTAAAGGGACGTTATGGTTCAAAGTAAAACCGAAAAACCCCTGAAATTTGTCAGTTATGGTAAGCTAAGCAACCATAACTCGCGCCACCGTGTACTGCTAACATTAACACCCAGGACATCAAAGATGACATCACAAATGATGTCCTGCTTTTCCAAGAGTTGAACCAGGAAATGAGTGATGGAGATTGGGCGATAGATTGCCGGAGAGGAAAGATCAACAGAGGCCTTCTTAAGGAGGGGGTGCACCAGCGTGTGCTTAAGGGGGAGGGGACAGTTTGAGTGTCAAAAGAGTGATTGCAGGCATCTGCCACGGCTGGAGCAAGGGTGTCGAAGTGGTCCTTGATCGGTCTGGAAGAACAGGGGAGAACCTGTTTTGACAAGACTTTCATAGATTGGACTTGTCTAGAAATGTTTTGGGGGGTGAACAAGGGAAAGGAGGAGAGGAGGCAACAGGCACGCCAGGAGTGGAGGAGGAAGAGGAACAGAGGGTGGACAGGATGGCCTGAGTTTTAGTGATGAAATGCAAAGCTTCCTGTGTAGCACATCCCCGCAACTCAATCAGTTGTGCAATCAATGAGGAATTATAGGAGTCTGGCAGCTGGGAATTGTACGATCGAAAAAAAGGTCCAACCGTACAAAAAGTCTGAAATATGCTACCACCAAATGTTTGAACACCAAATGTTCGAACATTTTGTGGTAGCATTGTAGGTAAGTATAAAAAAAATAAAAGACTGTGGGGGCGTCCCTCGCAACACCCCACTCACTATATTGTGTGGTATAGTGAGCGGGAGTTGTGGGGGACACCCCTGTAGCTCCCGTAAAAAAAAAAGAAAAGGACCCTGCAGCGCCGGTTCCCGATCATAGAAGTGAAAGGGAAATGGCGCCGTGGGGACTCAGCATGTAAAAAAGATAAGTAGGGTTTGGTTATGTTGGGGGCGTGGGTGAGGGTGTGTTGAGATTGTGAGTGGGGGAGTGTTGTGGGTATGTTGTGGGTGTGGGTGGGGGTGTGGGGATTTTGAATGCGTGTTTGCAAGGGAAATGTGCAAACCTTTTGTGGTTTGCACATTTCTCATGCAAACGTTTCCTTGGTGCACTTTTCAGCGATGGAAAATTCACACAGATCCTGGCAGCTGTTCTCTGCTCTGCACTATTACTGGGTATTGTGAAATGCTTGGCACAGTAAATACACTGCTTACTTGGCCGCTGTGTCTGCAGCAGCTTTACTGAGTGAGACCTCATTTGCATTAGCAGAATGGGCGTTGCATTTCACCACCTCTGTCAAGGAGGGCTGGGACACTGCGTTGATCAATTTATATAAAAGTGCTGAATGCTGCACCGGGGACCAGTCAGCCCTGCTAAATCCCCTCCTCTTCCATTGTGCCAGTGTTGTTTTCACTGTGGAGGTGAAGTAGGTCAAATCAGAATAATAATGTTTTTTGCACCAATACTTCATAGATCCCATCTACTAGGCGGACCACTGCCGCTCCAGTATGCTTCAAACCCATTCCCTGGTTAACGGTTGCTGCCTGTCAACGGAAAGCACTCCCTCCTCTTCAACTGGGCTTTTCCTCACTTTCGAGATGTCGTCTTGCTCCCCCTCAAATTTTGCATGGTCATGTGTCACAAGGTCCTCATAAGTGCATGTTTCTGTCAAACACGTGTAGGGATTCACTGTCTTACACCTCACTATGTGAATGTTTGGGCTATTCAGGATGATGACATACGCGGACTACTCCAAAATGGCAAACACTGCATGTTCAACGTACAGTATTACAGAACACCCCATGACAATTGTGGAGTTCTTCTCGATCGCAAATGCAGCTGCAGAAAGCTCTTTTTTGCATGGGAACTGGCCCTACATCACAGAATCTAGCAGTCCGCTGTAGCAGGCCAATGGCTTGTGGCTCATTGTACTCTTTTGCATCAGTACTGCAGTCATCAGTTGGCCATTCAAATGTGATAATAGATATAACGCTTGTGTGTACTCAAGGGTTGCTAGCACTGGGTAATGGATATCACTTCTTTCTGCCCATGGAAGCTGGTGAGCATGTCCTCTTTCCATGCAATCTTGTGATCATTTCTTCGAGCCTCTTTGTGGCCCGGCAACGGGGGCCTGGTGTATGCTGCATAGTCTAGGATCCATGCCCTAAAGTAGTTACACAGCCCATGGAATTTCTCCATATCTTTGACAGTTTTGGGCAGGGGAGTGCTATGTACTAAGGCAGCGTGATCGGGTATAATTTTCTTCCCATGAACAGATATCTACTGGCCCAAATAGTGCACTTCTTGGAGGCAATATTGCAGCTTCGCTTTGTCCACCTTGCACCTCTTGCAAGCCAGAAGCTGCAGTAGGTTTATAGAGTCCCTGTGGCACTGTTGCTCACTGTCAATCCATACTAATAAATCATCAACATATTGAATGATGGTACTGGACACTTGAATGTTGCTCAAATCAGAATGCAATATACTGTTGAAGATGCTGGGGGACTCACAGTGCACCTGAGGCCATCTTGTGTGCTCAAAATGAATCCCCATGCATATACACAGTAAAGTACAGCAAATCTGGGTGCAGGGGTATGAAGAAGAAGCTGTTTTTGAAATCCAGCATGGTGAATTGGGTCACATCTATAGGGATGGTGCACAGTATTGTTGCAGGGTTCAGAACTACAGGAAACCTTGCCTGGACAATGTCATTTAGAGTTTGCAGATCCTGGATCATTATCTAACTTCACAATTGTGCCTTTTCAATCAAATCAATAGCCGTGTTACATGTGGAGGGTACTATTATTCCCTAATTCAGGAGTACCACAATGGTATCTTCTATTCCCTCTTAGACAGCGGGAACATTGCACTTTGCGGTATTGCAGCATAATCTCACTGGGGATACAAATTGCTAACACAATCTCTCCATCAGCGACCAGATCCTCAAACAATTCTGCATCCATCACTTCTTTGATAGACGCTGTTGGATCAATGCACAGCACAGTACACCACTCGCACTGATCAGAGTCAGTGCCTACCTCAAATATCCTTTTAGCTGACACAACCAGGCCCTGTAAATCTTGAGAAAGTAGTGTTCCTGCCACAGAATCTGGGGTCGCCATGTAGCAGAAGAAGAAATCTGATGGTCCCCACCAACACACCTTACCAAACTGATGCACTGCATCAAGCAGAAGTGTTTTCCCATACACAAACATGTCTGGGCCCAGGGAAATGTTGCAAACCACCAGCTCCCCTCCTCTGGCATGTATGAAGAGTAATGCGTTAAAGGGGTATCTGCCTTGGTTGGAACATAACACCCCGTGGTTCCTAAAGGGAATGGCCAAGTTCAGCTTGCTCAATAGATCCTGTCCCAACTAATTTATCGGGGAGGCCTGTGCGTACAATGAAGGTGCACAAACCACTTTTCCTCCTATTTTGATTGCTACCTCTCCGGTGTATGGAACCATGGTTATGGCCCCAGAGAATAATGACGTGTCAAGAGTTTCACCTGATAGTGGGATGTTTGCCTCACTGATGCATGATTTAATGGCACCTAGGTCAACCATAAAGATGAATTGTGTATTACCTATCTCAGATCCCACCAAGGGCTCATCGTCAGGATTGGTAGTCATGGACAGGACTGGGCACGCAAGAGCTTTCTGTGGGCTGTCCTAATCAGGGTATGTATTGGTACCCGATTTCCTCTCATGATGCTGGCCTGTTGATAAGATACTACCGCTCCATTTGGCACTGCATTGTTGGATGGCATTTGGCCGCCGTACTGGGTGTTCTATTGGGCTGCTTGTGGTTGTGCATTTGGTGGTGCTTGAGCCTGCATACATGGAGGACTAGGTAGTAACCAAGTGTAGGCCTGGTGTATTTCATAGGGTATGGAGGTGAACATTGGGGGTGGGATGCAACAGAGAAGTGGCAGTGCTGGGGCTGGTTGTTAGTATTGGTTGTTCCAAGCTCCCTGCCTGCTTCTTCACTCACTTGCAAAATGTCCCCACTTCCCACAACTCCAACACTGAGATGATTCCATTCCACCCCTGGGCTTCCAACCACCAATCCCCCCTCTGCACCTTCTACCCCCTTGGACCTTTGTTGCCATTCAAGATACTTATGCTGAGGTCCGCCACCCCACTGTCCCTGTCCTCTGATTGACCAAAAGGCTGCTATCCTCACATCTGCAGCCTCCTCCGCTGAGTGTGTTATTTTAGATAATTTATTCTGCACCAGTTTCACTTCCTCCACCTGTCATCTTTGAGCTATTTCCTTTTCTAGTTCTGTAATACTTTTACACTGAGGTATAATTATAGTCTGAATCTCGGCCCACCCCTTCACCTGTATACCCACTATCTTATTGAGTGTATTCTGAACTTATTTAGGTAATCCCCTCTTAATAACAAAATATAAAAGAGGAACTGATCGGTCCAACTGGTCACCAGTCTCTGCTGTCTACATCTCCTGTACTTTTAAAATATACTGACCAGCATCTTCATAGTCCCCCATGGTCTACTGCATTATGGACTGTAAGTCTGGTGTGTCAGGATAAGCCCGCCACTGTGCGAACCACACATGTGCCCTAAAATTGTTGAAAGGTATCCCATCATGTGCGTCATCATGTGGTTTCACTCCTGGATATCATGCCTTGACCCACACGTCCCTGGCGTGATCTCCCAAAATTACAACAAGTAAACTTTTCTTGTCCCATTGCCAAAGGGATTCCCACTATCGTTTTTTTCAAATGCATACATCCACTTCCCAGCCCCAGTTGTAAGGGGTGGGAGCACTTTTATCAACCCACATCCTGGTTCACTCTCCCCTTCCTTTATTGCCTTCAGTCATGCCAATTATGTTTGGGTTGCCTCTAATGCCTCCTCTAATACCTTTTGGTGTTGCTAGCGAAAGGGGGTGGTGCGGTGGCAGGTGGGTGCACTTATGTTGGGTTGGTGTATCCTGTGGCTGGGTGAGCGGTGAGGAGATAAAGCCCTTCCCTAGGTGCGGGCTGCAGAGCTTTCTCTGGCAGCATTTACTATATTTCACCTGACATAATCTTCACCCAGGGTGGTACACCCACCGGTGTCCTCTATATTATCCTTTACCATTTTCCACAAGACTAAAACCTCTTTTTTTTTGTAGTTCTTTACCTTTATATTTAGCAGCTGGGAACATGCTCATATGTTCTAATATCTCTCTGTTATTAGTACCCTGCTCCGACCTTGGGTCTCTGCTACCCACTGTTTGTGGTACTTCTCTATCTTGTCCTTGTACAATGGCAGTGCACTATATGTGTACTCCAGTGGACTCATTACCCATGTATTGCCAATTTTATATTCAAAAGAAGCTTCTAGTTATGCGTCACACATAATGTTATTATGACTTTGACTACCAGCACTCTGTTCCCATTTCCCATTTACCCACTGTACACGCCCTACCCCTCCGTGCACACTTCCACACCACTCACAACTTACACACACACTACTTCCACAGGCCCTCCCTTGGCCTCCACCAAATTCACAATAATAGTTCAATACACTGAAACCATAATTTGAAATATTAAGCCAAAACAACAATGGCTACTCTGCCTCCTTCCACCACCCAGAATAGATTGGGCACAGGAATCCGAGATCTCTAATTATACAGAGCTCCTACTTTTGAATCCCCATGTCACAATAAAAAAATTGTGCCACGTTCTCCCCTTACTCGGAAAGGATCCCACGCTACTGTTCTCCTCCTTGTTATGTCCTCAATAACAATAATAATACAAAATACAAATACAAAAACGTGGCACTCTCCCTTCTTGCACACATACTGCATCTCCCCACTAACCCTTGCCCCCATTGTTGAGATATACTTACATTTGTGTGTTCACCCGAGCTCCTCCATCCCAGGCTACCAATAACAGCCTGCACCCTTCTAGGAGCTGCGCCCCGCTCCAAAGGGCAGACTGTAATTCTGTCAAAACAGCTCCTGTGCACCACTGCGAGTTGTGTGCTTGGCCCTGGTTATTACAGGTAGGCGCGCCTCCTCCAGAGATCTTCGCGGGGGTCAGTGGAATTACACCAGGGTCACCAAAAATGTAGAGCAACCTCTCAAAGCTCACACTAGGAAAAATGCAACCCACAAGGGAAAAAGGCCCAGCACACCTCTTGCAAGGAGAACATGATTTTATTCCCACAAAAATGGGGATGCGCTAGAAAAGCACTCTGCTGCCATGGCATGTTCTGGCAAAATCAGTATGAGCAACAAGGCCCCCAGCGTCATCAGTGATGTAAATTATATAATGTACAAATCCAAATGGCTGGCCGGTGAAACCCTATACATAGGGTACCTGTTCCATAAGGGATGCAATGGGATTGGTCCGAGCCCACCTGTCCGTCCGTCTTATTCCACGTGGGTTCCCCCTTGCATGTCATCAGGCATGAAGCTATGATTAATTGATAATTATGTGAAGAAAAACAATACATTCTCTATCTGTAACCTGATGTGCACCTGGTACTGAAAAAAAGGGCTAAGAGGATACTTCGAGCTCATTGCATTGTATACACCAGCTCGATTCCAGACACATCAACTCCCATCCAAAGCTCCCAACCTGGTTTTAATGTGTTGTTTTGCCCCTCCTGGAACCTCACAGCACAAATCATGTGACCTATGGTGAAGGCATGGTTGCTTCCTTCTGATATTTCTGAACCATTGGCATCTGGGTGCTATTACATATTGCTGGGATGTGGAAGGTCAGAGGCTTGTGCCCTCCTTCTCATGGGATCACTTTCTGCAGAGAACAATCAACCCCTTATAGCCTTGCAGGGCACATTTTTTCTGGGATACGAATGCTGGCAACATGAGACAATGAAGGGTCTATGCATTTTTGTAGCTGTGGCCTTTCACACCCTTACACAAGCTACAACCTATTCCTGAATGCATAGATACATGTATTCCCATGTGTGTAGATCAGGCAGGCAGCCCTGGCTACAGCGCAAAGCTAGGCCTCGATTTCAATATGGCTGCTGCTATCTAAGATGGCATTTGATTCCCACTGTAAGCGAGGTCTGGGACGAACGTCCCTCCTTCCCAACAATACTTGTGGGACTTCTGTATTCACCTTCCATTGTTGCACCATTGCTTGTTGCATCGGGTGTACTGTGGTTGTTGTGTCTGCACTTGTGTTTGCTTAGGCGCTTGCTGTGATTGCCCTTGTGGCAATTGAGTTTGCAGTGGGACCTGCTGAAGTTGCTGTATTTGCGGTGTGCGTGTCTGATACTGCATGTGATTGTGGGCATAATTCTCTTGCGGTTCTATATTATACTGTAGAGAATAGCCCATCCCCCCTCTGTGAGCTTTCCAGTTCTGCTGTATACCCCCTATACTTCTTGTCACACATGGTCGGTCAGTCACGGTGCGACATCAGCATTTACCCTCAGCTTTGCGGCCATGGAGATTCTTCGTATGGCGGAGATGGAAGATGCCATGGAGATTGACAACAATGACGCAGCAGCACCATTGATTCCGGGTCATGTGACACTGCAGTTACGTTCTGTGCAAGCTCTGCCCCTCTATTACGGCTTAAAGGCAGCCATTTTTTAATCATCCGGGGCTTCTAATTAGCGTTACTGTCTGGCGTTTCGCTACCCAGCATACAGCTGATGGACTCCTTTCCGTACTCTTCTGGAAGCTCTTTACCCTTCTGACATGTTACTCGACCTCGGACCGTTATTTGGAACTGTTTTGCCTCCTGATTCTGCTTTGGAAATATCGTTTGGCGTACGACCCTAGTCTGCACTCAAACTGCTTTTCCTCCTGATTCTGCTTTGGGAATATCGTTTGGCGTTACCCCGGTCTGCAATCTAACTGCTTTGCCTCCTGATTCAGCTTTGGAAATGTCATTTGGTGTATGACCCCGGTCTGCACTCGAACTGCCTTTCCTCCTGATTCTGCTTTGGGAATATCGTTTGGCGTTACCCCGGTCTGCAATGAAACTGCTTTTCCTCCTGATTCTGCCTTGGGAATGTCGTTTGGCGTGCAACCCCAGTCTGCACTCGCACTGCTTTGCCTCCTGATTCTGCTTCGTTTACTTCTTTTGGGCATCATCTACGAAGCAACACATTGTCTCCCGAGGCTCTGTTTGTTCTGCTACAATTGTACCTGTTGAACACTTAATTTTACTTTCTCTGTCTGAAAACAAAACCATGAATCTGCTTGTTTTGCTATCCACTGAACCGCCATACCTTCAAGCCCTCTCTGGACTATCTCTCTCAGGTCAGTATTTCATTAAAGTGCACAAAGGAACGCTCTGCTGCCCGTGCACCAACCTGTTACTAGCGCGTCCCTCGTGCCGCCCGGGTTAGTATTCCCATACTAATCTCCCTCTTTGTTGTTTTCTCCCTCAGTTATTTCTGGTTTTCCTCCTTCCTGAAAACGCAATCCATTCTGGTGGTAAGAACATACTTGACTGGGGCGGGTTGTGTTAGATTAAGACATTCAGGAATTAATTAATGCAGGTTTTGGTTTTCACTATAGGTTCAGGTCCCTGTCCATAGAAAGACAACCATTCAGGTATTCCTTAGGGTCAGATGGTTAGCATTGTTACATTGATCTACATTCTGCATTAATTAATTACAGTATTGCAGTATTGGGTTTGGCGGTGCACGTGTTCCCCACTCTTTCATGGGATCAACTCTTCTGCCTGTCTATTACTAGAACAACAGTTGGGTGTATCGTAGAAAAGAGCTCCCTCAAGTTGAAGAGGCCTGACTTCTTGGAGACCTTACTGAAGTCAGGCTTGCAGTCAAGTATGGGAGTTGCTGATCTCTCCTTTCCATCGCGGGTATCGGGATGTCTACTCACCGCCCCTAGCAGATACGGAGGGGTGAGTAACACTTCTACATGTGCAGGCTATATGTCCTGTCTTCCCACAATGCCAGCATTCCTGTGAATGGCCTCCATTATATCCTCCACCCCCTTGAGGGTTTTGAAATCTACCTCATCCTCTATGTCCATTCCCTCTACCTTGTGGCCAGACATTGTACCCACTCTGACATGTATGGAAAACTGCATTACTTGGCTGCACTGGCTGCAGCTCTTTTGTGTGGCCACACCTTCACCACTCATCAATACTGCTCCTTCTATGGCAAGCGTTTTTTCAGAGCTAACTTTGCTTCCTCCTGCTTTCTACTCAGCTTTTTTCCTCTTCTTCTCTTGTAACAATTGAGAACGATGTACAATAGTTAACTGTATTTCTGGCCATGGCTTCGCTTCCATCCCTACATTTTCCTTCATTTGCTGTTGCCATGGCTCGGGCAGTCCCTCATATAATATATGATTAAATAATGCTACTGTTCTATCCCAGGGTTCCCTCGTCTCAAGACACCAACATTTTTTAATCTCCTGAATAAAAGCAACAGGATCTTTGTCCTCACCCATTTCCATTGTTATAATCACACCCATGTCTGATGTGTCTGCATTATGAACTCTGAGCACCCTCCATTTGTCTGCTCTACAATTATTAAATGATGCGCTGTCATGTGTGGTTTTTTGCGCTGTCACTCTCGTTTATCCTGCTCGTCTCCAAATGTCATCAGCTCTCTCCCCTAGTATAGCTGCTAGTAGGCCTTTTACCTCACCCACTACAAATGTCATTCCCACTATCATTCTTTCTAACTCATAGATCAATTTTCCTGGACCTGCAGTAAAACTAGGTAATTTACATTTCAAATTTTCTTTATCCATTTGTGGCCACGGTATATATTTTGGTCATCCTCCCCCTTTCTCTAATAATGCGAAATGAGTGAATCCTGGTTCACAATCATGTCCACCTATGCTGTTTGTCTTCCAGGCGTGGCTAGTTTTGCCCGCTCACCTTCATTCTGTCGATTACCTTAATCTATTTACCTAAGGTGGGATATATCCCCTGCACTACACAGCTTTGCTTGTGTTCATTCAGAATATGGTACTAGTGTTTTTTTCTTTTGGGTCCTCTAAGTCTGACCACTTTACCCCTCTATGTTTGGATCTATCAAAACATTGCATATGCCCTCTCTTCACGCTCTCTCATTTTCTTCCCGTTCTTCATATGACATCATTCTACCCCAACTGGTATGACTGCTATCCCTTTCCGCATCATCAAGATCAAATCTGCTTAAGGACAGCGTGTTATGCTTGTCCATCATTACGTCATCCAATGGACCTCCAGTTTTTTTTTTTTTTGGTAGAGATCCTTTGATGCTCCCTCTGATCGCGTAACTATCTTTCTCCCTCATTTGCTCTCTTCTTCCCATCGTGCTTGTGCTTCGATTTGTATTATGCATCTGTTAACAATGTGATCTATCTCATCATCCCATTGTCCCCTACTGCTTCTCATTTCTTCTTCCCTTCTTCTCATCTCCCGTTTCTCTTCTTCTTCTTGCCTTCTTTGCAACCTGCGTTCTTTCAATCGTTGTGCTTCTATTTATTCATGTTTCTTATAACTATTCTCTTTGTCTTTTTGCGTTCTTCATACTTTCTTTGATCTTCCTTTTGTTTTCTCTCTTTTTCCTTCTCCTTTTGATATACCCTTTCTTGTTCATCTTTCTTCTTTTCCTGTTCCCCACTTTCTTTCCTTTCTTTGACATCGTCAATACCCTTTCTATCTAATTTGAGTAGTATGTGTGCTCCCATCCGCTCATTCGGTACTATTTTCTTTCTGCTAGTTCTGTCTTTCTCTCCTTTTTGTCTCTTAGTTTGTTCTTCTATCTCTAGCTGCCTGTCCCTTCTTTCATCACGCTCTTTATGTTCATCGCACATATACATATATTTCCGCTATTTGATTTTGCTCTCTTCTTTGTTATCCTCACTACTATAAGCAGGGAGCGTGTTTGTTCAATTAACATACCCCACTGTTGCTTTTCACTCCTTTACAGGATAAATTCTCTGTTTGTCTTCATTTCTACAATAATTTTTAGGAATAGAAAAAGGAGCAGAGGGTGTCACGTCCTTCTCTTTAAGCTGATTTAGCATCCACTCCTGTGGAGGCAGCTCTTCTCTCTCACTCTGATACATTTTCCATAGGTCTAAAACAGCTAACCTTTTTTGTAACCTCTTACCTTAGTATGATATGATATGATAGTTTATTTATATAGCACCTATACACAATGTGTTTCAAAGCGCTTCAAGGCAAGGAAGGAACAAGGGAAAATACAACAACATTCTTACAGGCCATGAACAGTAAGAATGTGAAATTAACTATCGTACTCGGCCTGACGACATTTCAGATAGTGCAAGTGCTAAAACATAGATAAGGAAGGGAGGGGGAGAGTGGGAAGGAAATGGAAACAGACAGGGGACTAGCGTACTAGGCCTGACAACATTTCTGGTAGAACTGGAGGAAAACAAAAGGTGAGGGAGAGGGGTGCAGAAAGGGAGGGGAGGAACAAAACAAGTGACTATGGTACTAGGCCTGACAATGTTTCAGATAGTGCTGGAGGGAGGGGGGGCAACAGTAAGGGGATAGGGGAGTGACAGACGAGGTTGCTATCATAGTAGGTCCATGGACAATTCTGATAGAGTAAGTGCATAGAAGAAAGTAAGGGGAGGATGGGAGGAGATAGGATAAGGGATGGGTCAGGGGAGGGGAGGAGAGAACAGAGATTAAGCAGTCAAAAAGAGTGGAGAAGCAAGAGAGGAGAGCTAATACAATTGCAGAAGTCAGTAGTAACACATAATGTTGCAAGCCAGGATACAAGATGAAGATGGAAGTATGCAGCATGTAAGTATGTTGGCATGTGTTGCAACACTGCTCTCAATAGTGAACCTTCTTGCAACCACGGCATGAACATTTTGTCTGCCGTGCCTTTTACCCACTCAGCATGCCTTGATAATGTTTTGCACACGTGTAGAAGGGGAGTGTCCCTCATGATGACATGTCATATTTACCTATCAATACTTATCGGATCTTTTGTATTCTCTTATTACTTTAATCAATCACACCACATCAATCAATTTGGGCAAGCAGCATCAAACGCCACCCATTTCCAGAAAACTATTCTCCAAACAATTTTCAAGCCTACACAATAATATTCTTTTTACTTCTTCATTTGTGGTTCTATCAATGCTTACTGTCTTGCTTTAATCATTGACAACCTAGGAATCTTCTTGTATTCTATTTTCTTTCTCAACTGCTAACCTCGGATGATTGATTACCACCAATCACTTGTTTATAGGGCCCAATAACCATTCAAATGTATCGCTATCATTCTATAGTTTCAACCTAGAACCTATATAATCAAAACTAATACAAAACAATTTAACATTTTACACTAATATGTTCACAACCCCAAACAAAATGATCACATCATATATTTTGGCGTGTGTTGCGCATACATTTAGCTGCAGCAATCCCTTAAAGAATACTCTGTTCCGGAGTTTAATGCGGCTCCTTCTATTCTCCTTGAGATTAAGAAATGAGATATTTCTCTTTAATCAAATCTTGGTATCTTCCCCACTATATACCATGCTATTGATTCCCTCACCTTTTATTTTCCACTTTTGAGGCTTTTAGTTACATCCATTTATTCAGTTCAAGCACTTTTGTTTTGACTCTTCCCCAATCGACCACTTCTCCTTCTGTCCGTGGGGCACCTGCAGAGGCCAGACAGGAATTTCTTCAAAGGGGCACCTGCCAACCATCACTGTTTGCACATGTAGTTTTCTCCCACTCTCGACAGGAAGTTCTGAGGTGTTCCGGCTGATGGTGGAAGACGAATAATCCAAGGGTCTGCATCTTGAACAATCTGCACCACTAACAAACTGAACAGTAGCACCTCAAGCGTATCAAGTGCCAAATATCCAGACAGACTCAAAGAATATGGCAAAGTACTACTTGGTTATCAGTTCAATAAAGTAGGGACATCTGGCAAGCATAACTCTTGAATATAGTTTGGTTACACAAAGGCTTTAAACATCAATAATGTCAGCTCTGATGTCATTCTAAGTGGCAAATAATAAAAGCTATCGTCGATGGGATAGGTTAAGGAAATATATATACCCATAGTTTATTTAAGTGTTAGTAATATCATTGGATGAACCTTTTCAAATAGACATGCCTGGAACAACCTTTAACTATGTATAATATAGATAATAATAGAATAACAGCAGCGGATTGGCTTCTGCAACAATGTATAGTCCATCATCACATAGGCCATCAAAATTGGTTGGCACCCTCTTCGAACCTTGGACATTCGGCTCGTTAGCAGCATGTACGCAAAGCAAAACTCAATTGCATGGATCAACATGAGAGCCTTATGAATAGGCCTTATTTTCTGGTCTTGCACCACGTGTGAGGAGACCATGATTTGTCCATTTTGTCCTCATATTTAGTGCTATTTGATTCAATTATACTAGGTGCTATTACTCTCTTCGGGTCTGGAGACTTGGTTCCTCCATCTTGCATATGCTTTCTGCATCTTTAATTGTCCAATGTTTGGCTCTCGCACATGTTTATTTCTTTGCCTAATCTAAGACAAATATGTCTTACATACATGGCTTCTCCTCTTCAACTCCTTTTGTGCCTTGTATTTATTTCTCACAGCGGCATCCTTGATCTTAAGCCAAACAAATATTCTTTGTTCCTACATGAATCTGTATTCTAGTGTCTGTTAGTTCTGCAGCATTGGTCTCTCTCCTAAGGGCGTTTAGCTTTCTTTTATATGAAACGACATCCATCTTCTCATCATGGCTGCTCTGTAGAAAGCTTCTATGAGTCTCATCCACCTTGCGATCCTGCGTATATAAATCTACTGCATCTCTTCTCACTTATCTTCTCAGTTTATATGATTTCTTCGTATTTGCATGTATGTTTGTTTTGTTTCTTTGGTCACATCTTCATTATTTAAGTATTTTGTATATCGTGTCAGTGCCTCCTCATCTTTTCTCTTAATTTTGTCACTTTGCACCTGTCAGGCTTTACTTATAGTTCTTCTGTGTTCAGTGGTGTCTACAGATTTCCTTTTACCACTTCAGTTTGAGGGTACATTCGGTATGGTTATCTGAGCACATAACGTCTTTCATATCTTCAATGTGGTATTGGGATGATACCAGCTGTAATGCATAGTGCTTTCTTGCTGTTCTTTCAATATAACAGGGGTAAGGTGGTGGGGTCCATGAGTGACGTGTACATTGGCTTCTCGATAGTGTGCCGGTAGAATTAACAATGCCTTAATTAGTGTCTAGAAAGTAATTCATATGTTCTTGAAGGATGACTTTTTTATTTGGGTTTAAATAAGCTGACATCCCTTTTCCAATTCATTTTCAAAGGTGAAGGGATGTTCAGCTCTGCTTAGATATCTATCAGTGCATGGTCTGAGATTCCCATTGCTAAAATTTCGTTCTTTCAGATATGTGATAACAGGGATTTTGACATTATGAAATAGTCAATCCTTCACATCGAACCATGAGCACAAGACCAGAAACTAGAATCTCTCCTATGTAATATGAGAGGATATGATAAATGCCACGCGTCTGTAGGGCTATTGTACCAAAGGATGTCCTTTAGGAGACCCGGTTTTCTATCATGGATTGAGTCCAGTTCACTTGTTTTATGCAATAAGGAGCCGGTAATGATATTCCAGTCTTTTCAGTCCCTTGCCAGGATGATGGAGGTGTGATTAGTTTCATAAAGAGTCTTTGCCAGGTAGGATAAAAGAGGAGGATTTATCTCTGTTTGGCCCGTTCACCAAACCCGCTACCACCTGTGTATCTCTTAATTTCAACTTGATCACTATCAATCAATCTACCCTCTCCATCCTTTCATATTTTCTCAACACTGCAGTGAAGGTGTTTGCTGATTAAAATGGCCACTCCATTCCTATTCCTCTTCTCCAAGGAGCTATAATGAACCTCTTTTACTCAGTCCCTTCTAGGTCTCCCCCGGGGTCAGATGTGTTTCTTGCACTAGTGCGATATCTGGATGTTGTGTTTTAAGATAGTTCGATACTTTCCACTGCTTAATATAGCAGTTTTGGGCATTTACATTAATTGAAAAAAAGGTTAAGTTTGCCATTTCATCATTGGTGGGAATGATCTTTTAATCGACAAGTTCTTGGTGCAAGAATATACCCAACTGGTGGTGTGTTTACATATTTTGGTTGTTGTTAATCTAACCCATGGGCTAGTGATGGAACGCTGCTCTTAGCCTTTACTTTTGCAACTTCATAGTGAGTAAGGAGGGCAGACTGTGTTTGAACCTCCTGCTATGTTAATAACATAACGTAACCAGCTGCCCATCTGAAGCACTAACATCACCTGAAATGGTTAACCATTTGTGTGAATGATCCTGTCCCCTACTAAGGCTCTAAGCATACCTAGTACTATTCCCCTAGGATGTTGAATGGGGGGATATAGTTCAGCAGTAGCTCCCTTGTGAGTACCCTGTCATATGAAAGAACCCATCCCCATTGTTGAAATGATCTGGTAGTTGTCTAATCTGAGGTGTTCAACAGATCTTGTTCTTTTTTAATGAGGATGCGAATGAACATAGAGTCCCCATGTGTTAGAGGATGATGCCATTGGTCTAATGGATATAGAATCGAACTATAATGTGAACACTTTATGCCTCCTGAGATTTCATTGGTGATGCAGATTTGACCCTATTCGGGATGTAAAGTTGTTGTGTTCTGGCCTACAGGCTCACTAGCTCTGTTGCATGTTTCAGTCCATAGTTTTTGTGTTACTGGAACCTACTCCATCAGTCCTCCCTAAATATACCACCTGATTTAGAGAGTATGCTGTCATGGGTCTCCGTAGTCATTTGATAAGTCATGGTGTCATCTATTTCTGTTGTGTCCATGTCCTCTGGGAACTGACTATGAAAAACATTTAGCACCTCTTCGGGCTCTAGAAATGTGTGGGTCTTCCATGCTTAATCCAGGATGATAATTGGTGCTAGATCTAACAGACTATATCTCAGCTGTTTCACTCTTAGTTGTGGTCACAAGTCCAATAATTCCTTCCCTATGGACATAGTTTCTTTCAAGAAATCAGCAGAGACAAATATCCTCTGCTCTTTGTACATTATTGATGGAGTCCTCTTGACAGCCTGCAGGATCTGTTGGCCCTATGGGTGCTTCATCACACAGATTATAATTGGTCTCTGTACACTTAACCTTTTTGAATCCCTTATCCTGATCCGATGTGCTCTCTCAATCTCTACTGGATGGTTGAACCTGATGTTTAGTACTTGCAGGATCCATATTTCCATGAATTGTATTATATCTGGAGCACGGGCAATTCTCAGTCGCACTGCACCCAATATGCAATATAGGCATGTGTTGCAAGTAATTGAAGAGAGATGTGGTTATAAGTCCGATGTTTCCTTTCACATCACTTTGGCTTTTCCTGCTGTGCTGAAATTACCGCAACTGCCAAGCCGTGAGAGAGTTTTCTGGCACTGTCCTTCATTCAATTTATCTCAGGTCACATCTCCCATTTACAGCCTCGGATGAAGAGTCGGTTTAGATTCGAAACACGTGTCAGACTACTTTGCAAATAAATCCATCGGACTTATAACCACATCTCTCTTCAATTACTTGCAACACATGCCTATATTGCACTCTTGGGCGCAGTGCGACTGAGAATTGCCCTTGCTCTATTGTTTCCACAACAGTGGGTTATACTTTGCAGTACTCCCACACCTCCCAAGCACCTGCAGCCTATGTGCACTCCTAATATTTATTCATACAAGCGCTGTGGTTTTGTGACTTTTTCTGCCAAACCTGTGTTTTTGTATTATATCTGCACCCTCTGTTTTCTCCTGAATCCTGAATACCCAGAGTTTGTCTCACCTGTTTCTGTCTCTAGGTTAGTGCCTAGAGTTTCCAGCTCCTGTACCCTCTAGTGCAGGTGTTCCTTCCCCTCCACTCTCTCTTCTATGGCCCTCTATATCTGATATCATGCAAGCCATGGATTTCATTTCTGTATGTATTCCCCTTATTTAATCTTGCATGTTTATTGTTCTTTTGTCCACTGCTGTTGGGTGTTCCCCTTGATATCTGCTAATTCTGTTCTTAGAATTTTGGACAAGGACTGGAGATCCATTTTTTTTTAGTAGGCGCGTTGTCTGTATGCCTCTTAAATGGAGTTCAAGAGTTCAATCAAACATACTTATGCATATGAGGATTGCACAATTATATATTAAGCATAGTGCAGGTATTTGCTTTGGGACTTCCACTGATAATCAACTATTATAGAAATAAATGTGTGCATGAAATGGGTGTCCTCTCAATATTGCCGACACTATGGGATGCCCTATGCACTTACGTATAGCCGGTCTATTGATTCATTGAGGTTTAACAGACCTCAGGAGCTGAAACCCTATAAGGTCTTTAGGGAGACATGGAGCAGTAATCCACAACACAGATGTTCTGTGTTGCATGGCAGTGAGAGGCTTCTCCATGCCACGCTGGTGCCACAGTTTTCTGTCTTCTCACTGAATGAATGCGCACGGGTCCTCACAACCTTCCCTCGGCACTGCTCCCAATCAACCACCTGTGCAGTTCTCACTTTAGCGAACTGGCTGCGAGGGGTGTACAAAGGTCTTACAGCTCCTGCCATTCCGTGCACTGGTGACAGACCACAGGAGATACAGCAGTTACGACGCCCATTTTGACTGTCCCTACCATCCGCCATTGTTTGGATTTCTGGATAAATCAGGAATGTTGGCTCTTCTTCCTGCTGAGCTATCACGTCCAGGCTTTCGGTGGCATCAATCTGTTTTTTTTCAAATAGTTTAATTGGTAAAGTGATCTGAGTAACTTAGATAATTGGGGACTCGGTTTTAGCACTCGAGCTATGTGGCCATTCTTTTATATAATGTTAGCTGACACAGAGACTTGTTGACACCATCTCTAATGTTTCATAAACCCTTACACATTCTGCTCAGGATGTTTGATATCACACTTAAAGTATTCTATGTGCAACATAGTTTCTTATCTATTTCACTTTATAACACACATCTCTCTATTAAATCTTTATTTCTGATTTATCCACAATATAAAAACACATACAAATAGTACATCTCAGTCAATTTATTCCCCCAGATATTTCATAACGCGTATCAGTTAGTGCCCAGGGTGAAGGCCTGGCTGGGGATTGGGTGCTCCTCTTGCCCCAAGCCTTTCTGCCAGTTGCTCTCTTATTGTACTGCAGTGCATTCCTCTGCAGCATAATGTACAGCGGGAGGTTGTGGAGCGCATGGCTTTATACATTTTAATGACATCATGGAGTTGGGGGAAGTGTGTTTGGGGAAGGTGTGGGCCTTACATAACCTTTCAAGGCCAATTGGGTTCAACTGTAGCTTACTTTTCATCACTTGTATTCATTTACGTTCATTCCATGGGTGGATGTAAGTGCACTGTATTTTGATGGAATTACCACCCGTTTCTGGTGGTGTTCACACTTGTAGTGCTGTGGTATTGCCATTTTTTATTTATAGTGCTAATTGACCTGGTGGTATTACCTTCGTGGCTAATTCTGCTGATTTCTATTGCTAATTCTGCCAGGGTAATTCTGCCTGCAGAATTGGTGGCAATTTCCAGTGGTAAAAGAGGCAGTAACTGTATTACTGCCTAACTCGATATGAAGACCTCTATTTCCCATGATATTTTGAGGAATAAGAAATGTGCTTTATTGTAATAGGGAACTCTTCTGCCACCATTCAGATAGCACTTAGTTTAGTTTGCCTGTTGTTTATTCTTTTTTTTTTTTAAACAAACGTGAAGTGAAAGTTTTCAACATTTCGTAGGTTTCATTAACCCTGGCACCCACTGAATTTTGGGGTGATTACCATAGCGCGGAAAGCTGTCAAAACATGAATGTCTCCATAGAAACTCATCTCTTTCACTGCTGCTGGTGGGGGTCTTTTTTGATGACTATATAAGAGAACAATGTATATATCTATAATGAATTGTAATTGAAATTAATAATGCCAATTTGCAAATTATTTGTATAGAGGGTTTTTCTTCTTTGGTTATTCAGTAGCCATTTTTTTTTCTTTGAAGCATTGTGATTCATCGTTTTTATGTCCAGGTGTGTCCCAGTCGTTTGTCACAGCACGGTCTATGTGAGAAAACAGGTGTCCACAATATCTCTGACAATACAAACCTATAACAGAGTGAACGCCCCATGGTTCCTTGTACAAACATTCAAATGACAACACGAAAATGATGTCGAATAAAATAAAACCTGATCTGATGGAAACCGATGCAATTCTCTTTTACAAGGGAATACTGTAAATCATATCACACATATATTGCTTGCGTTACTATTTGCTATGTAGCTGCGCCAACATGTTTTATTGTGACATTAATGAGATCACTCTGAGATTTATATATCAGAAAGACCAAAAGAAAATAGTGTTTGACAAGGTAATTAATTTAATGTGATAAGTATATTTCTCAAGAGTGATTTCAACGTGCATTTATGTTAGAATTCTTGTCGTAGGTAAACACGTGTGGATGCTTGGCGTGTGGTGCAACAGAGCAAGAAAGCCGATATTAATTACGGAATCGGAGATTTGTTTTTCCTCGTCATGACACTGGAGTGTCACCACGTGTTTCGGGGCCTATTTTCATTGCGGAAGTAGTCCCGCTTTTTCAAACCAGCTTCATAGAAGAGGAAAGGGGTTTTTCCAAAATGACCCAGGATGCACATGTCACCACCAAACTGCAATTAATGTGGTGTGATAATCTAAGCAGGCAAACAAGAGAATTTAAAAAAACATGTTCTCAAAAACACAAGAGTTTGATCGTGGTAACTGCGAAGGATAGCTACTAGATTGGAAGCCAGGGAAGGGAGAAAATAAGTGGATTGACATGAGAGAATTTAGAAGAATTGGTGATGAGCCATGCTGCAGATTTCTACTTTTTCGCTGAGAGTTAGAAGTTGAGCGTCTGGTGGTACCAAAATACAATTGCTCTTATGTTTGTGCTGTCACGAGGCATACGAGGGCGAAACAGCAATGATAGCATTTTCGCTTTGCTTTCTTCCTCTGTCAAGAAAGAGCACTAAGTTTTACGCCTTCATGAGGTTTTCATGCAGATGGAAAAACAAAGATTCCAATAGAATATGGCTTGGTTTAGCAGCTGCTAATGACCACTGGATTCCACTGCAATCCAATATAAAACATCCTCTGCAAAGTCTAATCTTCAGGTGCAGTTTTATTCTCCAAATGGACAGTAAAAGGGAAGATACAGGAAATGTCACTGCTATATAATCTTCTCTCTAAATACTCTTCTCTTTTACACTCTGCCTTGAGCGTGTTGAATGCAGGCAACCCAGCAACATGTAAATGCAAGCATTGTTGGTGCCCTGCATACAATGGCTTTTTTTGTAGCATGACCCCAAATGAATTAATTGGTTTATACATTTCTATAGAGCTTGTATTCTTTTATGGCCCGTAGTCATTGATATAGAGATAATGCGATTTACAACCACATTTGAAACATAATCGATAGTGTTTTATTTTTATTTTATTTTTATGTGTAGGAATTATCAATTTGGCGACAGGACAAGAATGTGAGCTGATTTTCTGGCATATCTCATTCATTTTAGTGATGGGAGCCTAAGCATTTTTTCCTAGGGATATATTTCTGTGTTCCTACGATAGAAGCACACATATGGTAAGCCGTACAGCCATCAACCATTCATCGATATGCAGGTATGTTCCCATATGTATTCATATTGCGTGTAGCACACACACTACTACTTTCATTATCTAAAGATGATTTGCCTGCTGTAACTGAGCTTATTTGTTACTGGATGCGATGCAACCATTATTGGCAGAATGCACTATATAAGACCACTTTACATTTACAAAAAAGTGACACATTCCCATTGATGACACTTCGTTATTAAAATGCACTGTTGACATTGGGGATTAATACTGTTGCAGGGAAGGAACTCAAATCTTGAATAAAGAGGAAACATAAGAAAAATGAGGAGGGCACTATGTGCTTAAAATATTATTTGTTTTGCTAATATAACGACCTGTTGCATTTCAACCACCTTGTTGTTTTTTTGTACTATGTTGAATTTCCTCCTGCTGTTCAACAGCATATTTAAAAAGTTTGATATACATGTCTATGCTAACTTTGTTCTCTTATCTTAAAATTAAACCAACTGCTTTGTAGTGTTCAAGTTGTTTGTTACACGGTTTCATCTGATTTATTAAGATGTCTGATGCGGCCCCGTACAATGAGGTGAGGTTTTGCCAGTCTGCATACTCACACCTATGTTGTCTCATATGCTTGTCTGCATGTCTGATGAAGCCCACGTGCCATGTGGCGAGTCTTTGCCAGTCTGCATATTCACACCTATTTTGTCTCATATGCTTGTCTGCATGTCTGCATTCCTGGTGAAGCCCCGTACCATGTGAGGAGGCGTTGCCAGTCTGCATACACACACCTCTTTTGTCTTATATGCTTCTCTGCATGTCTGATGAAGCCCACGTACCATATGGTGAGTCTTTGCCAGTCTGCATTTTCACACCTATTTTGTCTGATATGCTTGTCTGCATGTCTGCATGCCTGATGAAGCCCCGTACCATGTGAGGAGGCGTTGCCAGTCTGCATACACACACTTATGTTGTCTCATATGCATGTCTGCATGTCTGATGCAGCCCCCATACCATGAGGTGAGTCTTTGCCAGCCTGCATACTCACACCTATTTTGACTCATTCTACATGCCCAATGCAGCCCCCAGTGCCAAGAGGTGAGGCTCTACCAGCATGCATACAAAGACCTATCTTGTCTGTAACCATCATGCATGCTTTGACACTTCACTACTGTACTTTGCACTTTCTGTAACTAGCACCTATATGCCTCAGGGTTATGTGCGCTGAAATAAATGCTAAATTAATAAATACAGTGAATATGACAATACTTGAAAAGTGCACGATGGGCACATTTTAATTACTAGCAGTGAACTAATGTATTAGAGCAGGAGTGTATTTCATGACCATGTTGAATTTGGAGATGTTTTGATTGTTTTCCAATTCACAAAAAAAAGGGGTTGTCAAATATTGTAGATTTGCAGAAATACCATACCGTATTAAACATTTTGCTGACAATAATCCCAACAATTCTAACACCTTCAAATTTAGCCAGGAGTGCATAGATTTTGGGACGCCGAATATCCTGCCATTAATATCTCCTCGGTGACAGAAGCCGTGATGAAGCAGCCAAGCGGTGAAGGCTTCCAGTCATGACCAGATCTGCCTCTCCACTTGATCTTACCGTGACAGGCCTTCAGCGGTACCAAAATCTCACTGGAGACCTGTTTGCTGTCTGGGATCAGACATCTTGTTCTGTTCATGCAATGTATACAGTCTCCAAAGCAACTTAGTGTACATTTTACTCATCTCACCAGGAAACCACTAGGCCTTTCAATTATAAGTCGATAAAATTAGCAACATCACTGAACTGTGGACAATAATTTACATTGTCTTTTGAATACTAAAATGACAGTGTTTTAAACTATTACATGTGTTTTGGGAAGCATACACTGGAAGTGGAGTGTACGTGATTATGATAACAGCATGGATCAAAATAGCGAAGCAGGGTTTTACATGGCAACGAAATGTGTCAATACTGTATAATAGCTATGCCATTTAAATTTAATGAGGTTTGTGATCGTTACTTAATCGAGTAAGGTAGCACAAAAAAGTTACAACCCTTCGTACAATTCTGATGCTTTTTAGCCAACAATGGTGTGCGGTGTTACATTAATTTCACCAGTTCATTCCAAGTTGCTAACCGGTTGACAAATACAGATCTGTTTAAAATGCAGACAAGTACTAACTGCATTGTAGTGTCATGGGGGGGGCATGTTTGTTACAACTATTCGGTTCAATATATTATCGAGCAACATAGTGTCAACTTAAATCAAAGTTATCAATGTATTTGTAGATGTTTGTTTTATTAATGTAGTTATCATTTACTTAACGTACTTATTTAATGATGTTTAGTTGATCTTTTATAATGTGCCAAATTACAAAATAACACATATTACTGACCACAGGGAAAGAAGGGAAGCACATACAACTACAGCACATCACTGTTGAGTACATCCATATCTGATCTATATAGAATAAGTGCAGTAAATATCAAAGTGGCCGAGTTTCAATAATATATGAAAGGGATATTAGGAATACAAGACTTCTTTGTTATTCTTTTTCAAATATCTCTACACTTTAGAAATATGTTTTTGGTAATTTTATTTAGCCAGTACTTAGATTTCATGTCTCCAATTATTGTTATTAAAGATGGCCTACATTTGTATTTTAGTACAATAATAGAAAAACAGACACACATATATTACTATGATATGATATGATGTGATATGGCATTTATAACGCGCCTATACACAAGTGTTTCAAGGTGCGACAAGACAAGGGGGAAACAGAGGGAGGACAAAACAACAATCTTACTAGGCCTTGTGATATTCAGACCGCGCAAGTGCAGGGGAAGGGGGAGGGAGAAGTGCTGGGAGGAGGAGGATGGAGACGCGAGACTATGGAAACAGCAGAGAGTGCAGCCAATGGATGGGAAGTGCGAGTGCTTGGAAGTGCAGCCAACAGGTGGCTAATAATTGCAAGAGAGGGGCTGTAGGGTTACAGATACAGGCCACAAGTGCAGGGGGTGCCAAGAGGCAGTGCAGGTTCCAACTGGACAGGCAGGGACCTGAGTCCGAATACAGAGTGCGGCCAGGAGAGCAGTGCATGGTTCAGACAGGAGATCAGCAGGGGAGTGGGAGAGAGAAGGTGGAAGAAAAGAGGAAGGTCTCTATGTGCCTCTGGAACCGGAGATGGTTCTGCTCAAGTTTCAGAGAGGCAGGGAGAATGTTCCAGAGGGAAGCCTCAGCCAAAGACAGAGATCTGCCCCAACTCCTTGCTTTGAAAAGCAACTGACCCTCAAAGAGTTGGAGGTGGAGGAGGGGAGGGCTCTATTAGGAAGATATTTAGGTAGAGAGAGTTGTAGGTATTGCGGTCTCAAGCCCCAGAAAGCCTTGGGGACAATGCAGAGGGTCTTGAACTTGATTCTTGCTGCCACTGGGAGCCAATGAAGAGATTTCAGTGCTGGAGAGATAAGATCCCTGGGCTTGAGGCCAAGGACAAGTCTTGCAGTCCTGTTCTTGATGAGTTTTAGGGGATGGAAAGTAGAGGCAGGTAGATTTAGAAAGCGGTTGTTGCAGTAGTCCAGCCTAGAGAGGACCAGAGCTCTGGAGACAGTGAGCTTCTGGGGGAAAGTGAGTAAAGGAAGAGTACCTTTAAGGAGGTGCAGTTGGTAGTTTGACTTCTTAGAGCCATCCGAGATATGTGGAGAGAATGAGAGTGTGGAGTCGAAGAGGACCCCCAAGGTTTTTAGACTCATAGGTAGGAGCAGGAAGAGGGCTCACGGTGGGCGGTCAGACAGTGAGAGGAAAGGAGGGAGTTGGTGATCCGATTAGGAGGATCTCCATCTTAATGTCATTAAGGCAGAGATCATTAGTAGAACACCACATCTGAATTGCGGATAGACAAACCGGGATGAGAGGGGGAGAAGAGTCGGTTAAGCGGAGTCTGAAAGAGAGCTGTGTATCATCCGCATAGCACCGAAGGTTAGAGCAGAGAGCAGCTATGCAGTGGGTGAGAGGTGCCAGGTATTGGTTAAACAGCTAGGGAGAAAGATTTGACCCCTAGGCAACACCACAGGTAGAGAGAGAGATAGAAGAGAGGTAGAACCCAAGTTGGACCCGAGAGGGTCAGTCAGAGAGAGAGGAGGTCAGCCAGGCCAGAACCTGATTGGTTATATCCAAGTTATTATGGAGCCCGTGGTTTATAGTCATAATGTCGACAACAAAAATGTCGACAGTCAAAATGTCGAAAAAATAATGTCGAAAAAAAAAATGTCGACTTTTTTTTCAATGCATTTTTTTTTTAAATGGGGGGGTTCCCCCCAACCCCCCTTTTTTAATTTTTTTTTACATTTTTCCCTTTTTTAAACTCCCGAACCCCTAAAATAAATATATAATTAAAAAAAAACGAAAGTCGACATTTTTTTTTTCGACATTTTTTTGTCGGCATTTTTGTCTGTCGACATTTTTTTTTCGACATTATGACTGACCACCGGAGCCCGTTGAGCAGGATGGCATGGTTGACAGTAGAAGAGAGATTGAAGAGGATAATTGTATTTAATGTGATATAGTTTTAACATAAAACTTTACACATAATACAATTTAAAAGAAAACAAATAGAAACCAAACAATAGATTCAATCAGTCAATACATTCAATTATTCATGTCATGATTCAATTTTTCCATTTGAATTTGACATCCATTTCATTTTCCAAAGAACATAAGCTAAAATCTGAAGTGGAATCATTACAAACATAACCTCCAAGTAATGAAACTAAAAACACATCCAAAGTACTATTAGCCTATCTTGCAGGTCGAATGCCATCCACTGCAGATGAGGCAAACTACAAAAGCTAAACCATCCCATCTGTGAGAGGAAGGCCTAGCCTCCTTCCCTCTTACTCATACCACAACCAAATACCCAGAATGAAGTAAGAGGTTTACAGATATGGGTAATACCGAGATACTACCATCACCATGTCCTCAGACCAAAGACAACCTAATCTAGGATACAGATTGGCTATTCAACAAGACTCAGACACTTTTCAACCACCTTCCAGATCCTATACAAGGCCATATGAAGTCCTTTGTTGTTAGTGTTAAGGCATTGTTTCTAGAAGAGTGACTCCTTTATAGTATCCAATTGATGGCCATATTTGCCTAAGTGGTGGATATAAACCGTCCCAATGCCGGTACACTCATTTAATACATGCTTTGCTGTGTCGAGGTTCCTTTTCTTAAGACAAATGCAACAGTAACGCTGTGGTATTGGCAATGAGAGTGCCAAGCCCATCACACTCAATACCGGTAGCCGGTTAATTCACAGTAGAAATATGAATCTTCTCAAATGGAGGGACAGGAAAAGGTTCAGATGTGGTTGAGCTTTCTTAAATGTATATAGGACATCTGCTATGAACGTTTAAGTTTTCAATAAACTCAGGTTTGATATATTTACATTTGAATCCCAAAGATCTTTACGTCTTCCTAATGAATGCCTCATGCCACAAAGGTGCCCCCCCCTTTGGGATCCATCCAAGCTCTTGAAAAGGAGGTTCATACTTTTAGTAAAGGGGGACCTCTTCTGGATTCTGTGCTCTGCAAGGGCCATACTTACCAGTAACGGGTTGGAAGCACCATTCATCATCTTTACATACATTAAGGCTCCTTTTTTTAGTGCCACAGATTTTAATGACATAATACTCAGTTCTAGTCGGAGTATTGTCACAGGTACACAATTTGGTAATCCCAATATCTTCCTCCAGAACCTGCCCTGCAATATTTGGAGCCATTTCTTCTCAAAACATTTATGTGACATGCTTAAAAATATGGGTGTCCAATTTACAAACTACGCTAATGACACCCATTTGGTTTTTGAACTGCCAGGCTCTTATGAAAAGGATGTGCAAAGAGTTAATAAATTGTTCAATGCTATCCAAAAATGGATGGCAAATAATTCCCTTGCTCTCAATGAGCCAAAAAACGGAACTCCTAATTCTTGGCAGACCTCAGAAAATAGGGAAATTAAATCAACAAAATTAAAGATTCAAGATAAATAACAGTTTCATTGAAGTATCAGAGCATGCTAAGACCTTGGGCATCTTCATGGATTCTCATCTTTTGTACAAGATACATGTTTCTTATCTAAAATCAGCATGTGCATTTTACACTAATCTTCTATGGCAAATCCGACCATATTCTACAGAGCAAAGCCTAGCGTTGATTGCAGGAGCAATAATAAACTTTAAACTGGATTACTGAAAAAGCCTTCTGATGGGTACTTCCAAATATAACATCAAGTAATTGCAGACCATGCAGAATGGTGCAGTTAGGGCTGTCTTGTTCTTGAGTCGATGGGAAAAAACGTCAGTAGCAAGAAAAAAACTTCATTGGCTACCAGTCCAACAGCTAATAAAATTCAAATGTTCTGTTATGACCTTTGCATGTTTGACTGATACTGCCCCTATCTATCTTGCTAAGAATTTAACCAAGGTTCCGGTCCATAGAAACCTTCGATCCAATGAAAAACATAACCTACTACAACCACGTAAAACCTTGGAAAGAGTAGGTGGTACTAATCTCACTCACTGGGCTCCATTGATTTGGAATTCCATGACATCCCTGATTAAAAACAGCACATCTCTTAACATATTTAAGAAATTGCTCAAGACACACTTGTTTGATGAAGGCGAAATCTGATGGACTCTTTGCTTCTTTCTCTTGTTGCTTTTCTGTCCTATGTGAGTGCTCTGAGGCCCATTGGCAATAGGGCACTATATAAAAACTACAATAGATAGATAGCTAGATAGATTTCAAATCAATTCCAATCAGGGACTCCAATCCATAAGTCACTGATGGAACCAGGCATTCAACATACAATTGTCTAGTGCCCACCAACGAATATCCTGTTCTCTTGGTAAATTTCCCAATACGCATGATCAATTGCGCTGCCTTCCTTTTCCACATCTCAATGCTGGTCTTATAGCCCAAAGATGAGTCCACTTCCACCCCCAGATATTTATATTCTAGAACGTATGGAATTTCAATGGCCTGAACATACAAATGACGTCTAGCCACGTATTTAGCAGAGAAATGCATCAATTAAGTTTTATCTCTGTTGATGGTCAGGCCATTGATATCCGCAAAAGCCCATAATGCTTCTGTCAAACGCTGGATGCCACTAAAGGTGTGATCAAATAACACCAGGTAATCCACGTAGGCCAGAACCATGCAATGGGATTTGACCATTTTGGGGGGAAATTATCGATCAACTTCAGAAAAGCAGGAAGATCTGACATAAAGAAAATTTACAGCAAGGGTGCTGTCACACACTCCTGTTCTACACTCCTATTCTGAATTACCTGCTCAGTCATAGACCCCTATGTGTCTAATCTCAGGGATCCAGTGTTGTTTTGATGAAGTAGCTTTAAATAGAGCAGAATTCCAGGAGGACACATCCCAGAGCTTTAACTTATGCCAAAGTTGCTCCCTGCATACTGTGTTGAATGGTACTTTAAAGTCTATGATTAATGTGTCATGAGTAAAGGTCTGAGTTCCACATCTAGGCCCATTTCCTTCTTTATTCATGGGAACTCGGAAGATAGGCAGGCAGGGACAAGATGGATGAGGGCCTGGCAAGCCAGACATAATTCATCCTCCTCTCATCTCACTGGCACCTCGATGCCAGTAAAGTAGAATAGCACTTCCTGTTTCCCTTCAACATGGTTCCGGGTAGCTGTTAGGAAAGATTGCATAATTGTGTGTAATTTTCCCTCCATGTGGCAACCCCCAAACATTTTGCTGTTGTTTTATACCCTGATCTAGACTTTGCCAAAGAAGCGCAGCCTTCTGCTGCACTCCTCTGGGCTTTCGCTCAATTCTTATGGGGAAACTGACATGCCCTTAAAACAGTCAGTACTGGGAGACTTTATTTCCCTTAGTCCTTTCCTCATGTTGCAGCTTTTGTGCAACATGAAACAAGAGTGCACCGTAAACTTACATTACCGCGCTCTTGGGTCTCCAGTCATTCCAACGGCCCTAGAAACTCTCGCTGGACATATTATGAACTGTGCAAGTGTGTCACGGACGGGACTAGTGGCAGCTATCGTTTCTTTTGTGTTTTGAACCCTTTTTCGCCATGTTATCCGCACTTACCGCGTTTGGCACAAATGAGTGGCCTGGCTCCAAAATGGCCATGCCACAAGGTTCTTTGTCTTGTCCGCTGAACGTCTTGCTCCTTCACCTTCCCCAGGTGGAGCCAACCCGGGTCAGTCCTTATATGGTCATGCATTTTCCCGCAAAAAACCCAAAGCTTTCGCGGGCTTCTGCATGCCTTGCGTGTGCTTCCAGGATGTGGGCTGGGATGTCTGGTCCCAATACACATCCTGGGTGCCAGAGAGTCTGGAGTGTCCTGAATGCCTGGGACCACCGTGGTCTGTGATAGGTCCACGTATGGTGTGAGTGTTTGTGAGCAGATCTCCCATTGGGTCCTCTCCATTTTGGCACAAAGGGAACTTTGGATAAGAGGAGGCTGAAAACACCACTACCATGTCGATCTCCTGAGTTCACACCGAACAAGGGATAAGGAGCCAATTATCCTGCAACAAGACGCTGAGTCGAGGAACCGCTGGTGACCCGCTGAAGGTTTGGCACCCTGAACTGCTGTCGTCCTGCGAGCCCCCTCTGCATTCGATTGTCCTAGAAGGTCTGAAAATGCGCTTCAACCCATTTTTTTTTTCTTGTTGCATTTTTTTTTTCTTGTTTTGGGTTTATTAGAAAGCAAACCTTTACAATTCTTTTTCATAGAAACATAAAAATTACATATGGACATTGCATTTTCAAAAGAATTAAAACGGACATAGAAAGAAACCCAATTTTCCCTTGGACAACATTATATTGCACAATGCATTGCAGGGCAAAGTCACAAATGTATACAAGACAACAAATAACATACCCCAAATCCAGACTCAGCACATAACTAATAATACAATTAATACAAATGCGGGAGCAATACATACATGAGATATAAACAAATGAGATATAAACAGAGAGTATATACAGTGACTACAAAATAATTTTTGATGCCAGAACATTAAGTGATAATAAGATGTTACACTGTTTAAACCGATGGCAATTCTTCAGCCAACTTAGTCTCTATTATTCCCAACAGATTTATTAAGTTAAGTATAAGTTTTTGACTATGACCTTCCATACAACGTTTATATAAAAATTCCTTAGCAATATCTGAATTCGAATAATAATGCTCAAAGATTTGGACACTGGATTTCTCAAAGTACGGACAAGCAATTACAAGATGTTTCAATGTTTCTGGTGCTTTACTATTTTCGCAGAAACGACACAATATGTCTTTTATACTTTTAAGATTGCCAGCTCAATATTTGATCTGATCACGCGTAGGGAATTGATTTAGGTGAAATCGCATGTAGGTTTTCCTTGCATTAGCAGATGGCAATTGAATCAGGTATTTTAATCTACATTCCCATTTACCACAAAAACCATTATATTATTTATATGATGAGTAAGTGCCCATTTCGTCAAGCATTTTGCACCAATAGAATCTTTGGTATTTTTTTTTTGGCTGGGCAACCACATGCTGCTCATAGAGGCAGGAGTTTTGTTGATAGATGATAAAATATTTGTTTGTTTTGCGGAAATGTTGTTGAGAGATTTAATCTGCGACTCATCCAATAATTTGTTCAATTCGGTATAAAGCGTGTTCTTAGGAGGATTATGCATCTTAATATAGTTGGTAATACCTCGGCAGGTATGCTTTACAGATAGAGGTAGTAGGTTTAACTCGTAACAAATCATAACGTTTGGGATAGAGAGTGCAAGACCCAGAGCAGTTTTCCAAAGTTTTCCCTGAAGGACATTTAGGAGAACATCAAGTTCATAAGAACATATATCCAAGGAGTAAAGAATAATTGGTTCTACTTTTTGCAGATAAAATTGTATCAAGGGTAAAAGAGAAAACATACAATATTTGTGATAAGTGATTTTCATTTGAGAGGATAGAATTATTACTTTTTGATTAAGATAGTTTTTCCACATTATTAAAGAATATTTATCTGTCAAAGGATAACCCAAGTAACGCATCATGGGAGAGTATTCAATTTTAGTATCATTTAAATACCAGGAAAAACGGTGAGAATTTAGTTTTCCATTAGAAAAAATCAGAATGAAGGTTTTGGCAGGATTAGGAGAGAGATTGTGACTAAATGCAAAGTCTGCAAATAAATTAAATTTCGTTGGAGACCAAAAGGGGTTCTGTCAAAGAAAAGCAGATCATCCACAAATCCCAACCAGTCCAGTTTGAGGGAGCCAAGCTTCACGGGGAAACATTCTCCAGCCTGCCAATTAGCATCTAGTCCCAGCAAATATAGGTTGAACAGCACCGCTGCCATATTACAGCTCTGTTTTACACCTATTTCAGTTGGAATAGGGCGGTCAGAGCGCCTTCTTTTGTCAAACAAATACGATAATTTGTATTTTTGTGGAGCAGAGCAATCAAGGCAAGCAGTTCTTGAGGAATACCCAAAGTAATAATTTTCTTCCACAAAATTTAACGTATGACACAGTCAAAGGCTGCGGTCAAATCTAAGCTAGCCATATAGACCGCACCAGATTTAGAGACAGCGGTGTGAGCCTGAAGATGGGAAAGAATGGTGGCATTTAGCTGGCAACCAATATATTTTCTAAATCCTACTTGATAAATGGACAGGAGGTTGTGGTCATGGATATTCGTTTGTAATTGTTGAAGTAGAATAATAGAGAACATTTTCGATGAGGCATCAGTAAGAGCAATAGGTCGATAATTAGAAGGTCAGTCAGGGGGGCCCTTTTTATAAACCGGAATGACCAGAGCTGAAGACCAGGATAAAGGAATATTGCCAGATAGCAGAATGGAATCAAATTTAATTTTAAGAATATGAGCCCAAAAGTCGGGATTTGACTTGTATACACAAGAAGGGATAACATCGGGGCCTTGCGCCTTTGAATTTTTAAGTTTACCGATGGCATCAATGATATCTCTAATTGACCATCTGAGGTGAGAGTCTAAACACAAAGTGGCACTCCTCCCTTTAGAGTACAGAAGCGCTCAGGCATGTGGTATTTGGTTTTAACATAGGAGACCCAACTTTCTGCGGTAATCACGGATTCAATTTTGTTGGCAGAATCCGAGGTGATGGAGCGCAAGGTACACCAGATTTGCCTGGAGTCGTGTTTAAGAAGATAAAAAATAACTTTTGGGTTATCTGCATAGTGCAATTTACCTTTCAACCATTTTAACTTGTTTCGGTAGCGTTGTCTAACCGATTTAATCATTTTGCTACGAATTTCAGAGGGACAAGTTGTTTTAATGAGCTTTCAGACCACAGAATTTTTCTGCGCTTTTAAGCATGCAACTTGAAGGTTACATTTGTGAACATGGGTGGAGGTAACTAGCTCATTCTCATTTCATATATGGTTTAGTTTGTAGAGATGAAATTGGATTCTAGAAGAATTTAAGTTGTCCAGATGTAAAAGGGAGGAATCGTTTACGGCTGAAAGCAAGAGAATATTGGGGTCACATTCAAGATGCTGTATGAATGTAGAACATACCCTTGGATTCCATCTTACTGTTAAGCGGTGATGATCAGCTTCTACCAGAGATAGAAAAAGGTTGTCATCAAAACGAGCCATAGGGATATTCAAGGTCAAGGAAACCATCATGCGATCTCCTACGTTCGGATTGATGATAATTAGAGCATCAATGGTCGAGTATAGCCTCAAAGAAATAAAAAAGTAATCAATTAGGGATTTGCATCCTGCTCTTGCCCAAGTATAGTGGTAACGTTCCAAAGGATAGTAAGGTGACTGCATGTCCCAATCGAGAAAAAAGGTACTCCACAGTTTCCCAAATTTCTTTGAGGTAAGCGAGTGCATATTCCACATTTCACAATTATGAACACTTTTGTCACAACAATAGCAATTTAGGTCACCACCACGATGATTCTGGCAGAAGGAAATAAAATCAGACCCTTGTCTAATACATCATTCATTTCACACAAGATGGTCTCAATTGAAGTAGTTAGTTTGTTCCAATAAGTGCAGATCAATAGAAGAATGATAGAGGGATCCTCAACGTCTTTTAATATAATGGCCAGTATAGATTCAGAACTACTGATCTTCTCTGTGGAACACTTATAAGCGGTATTAATAAGTATCGCAAGGCCACCCGAGGGTCTTCCCCAGGATCCCCGCATAGCAACCTGAATAAATGCGAAATAGCTCTTTATGGTAAAGATCGTTTGATTCATAGATTCTTGAATAAAGATAATATCAGGTCTTTGGAGATAATTTAGGCTATACCATTTTTTGAAGTTGTTTAAACCGCAAGGGTTCCACAAGATGATATGAAGTTTAACCAAGCTAAGAGTCTCTCATCCCTTTTGATTGATTCGGGGGCTGATCGATTTTAGGATCCCTCCATGACATCTCCTTTAATGCTGACATGAATGACATGAACTGTTTCATGGTAGCAGCATCAAAATTTGAGGGAGCACCCTGGATGGAGCAAGAGGCTATACTTTCAACTACAGAAGGCATAGTTTCTAAGTAGTTTTCGGCGCATCCGGAAGTGCCTGAAGAGCGGCTGTTGGGCTGCTGACTCTGCTGCTTATCCTGCGGATGTACCGCGGGTCTCGCAGTGACACGAACGTTATTTACACTATTTTTCTTCTTCCCGCAGTCTCGTACCACTGGTCCCGCCTCCCGCCTTGCGACCCGCCCATAAGCCCCCAGCCACTTCTATAATAGCACTGGCGCCTGCGCATCCGGTGCGCGCATCTGGAAAAGCCTGAAGTGCAGCTGTTGGGCTGTTTGGCTGGTGGCAGGGGTCAGGGGTAGGTGGTGTTTTCTGTTTTCTCTTTTCTTTCTATATATAACTGATATATCAGATATATTGGTGTGTTGTACCTGTTGGAAATCACATTGAAACAGAAAACAAAATAAAAAAATTAAAAAAATGTGCTATTGGACCTCGTGTGCCGTACTTTGTGCTGTACTTGCTTGAAATTTTTCTGAAACTGGGGTCATGGTCAATGTTGGCTCCTCGGACGACCTCTTGATTGCAACTGTATTGAAATTGAGTAAACAGCTTTTGGACTCACACTGTGTTTGATACAAGTTGAATACCGTATTGAAATTGGGTAAATCTAGATGTCATACTAGCTGCAACGGCACTGTAAATAGCTTTTGGACTCACACTGTGTTTGATACAGGTTGAATACCGTATTGAAATTGGATAAATCTAGATGTCATACGAGTTGCAACGGCACTGCAAGTGGGAAAACTGGTAATACATTAACCTTGTCTGTTGTACTGATTTTTCAACTATTGTGTGTGTTGTAGGGGCAGACAAAGTCCCTGTATTACAATGGGGAAAACTAAAGCGCCGCTTTTTCGCAAAGATGCGAGGGTGGACTTCTTTATAGCAGTTAGCACAAGAAGAGCTTGTCTTGCTCGTGCTGTAGCTTTACCGCTCCCTGAGGCCAATGATGATGAGGTTGAACTCCTCCAATGTGCACAAGAATGTTCCCTACTTGATAAACAGTCAGAGGGCAATAAGGACTCTGCCATAGAGGCTGAAGTAACTCTGGGTGTAGAGGAATGTCTCTTGTTGGATAAACAAAGTGAGGACTTTATTGACCCCTCCCAATTACTGTTTGGGGAGGACAATTCACAATGTAAGACAGTGTTTGATCTGAAGGCCCCCAACTTAGATCTAAATCAGGGGCTGAATTCATCTGGAAACGATAAGGGTACTCCGAGTAAAGTTAACTACGCTGCCTTACTTGATTTTTCAAATAACACATCTTTCGGAAGGGATAAACCTGTAGCTATGAGCTCGGACCCTTCAAATTCCAAATTTACTGTAATGATGACAATATTTAACCGTTTGATTCTCTCTGAACTGCGTAAGCAAACTGAGGCTGTAGTTAATTTGGTGACAGAACTAACATTATTACCAGACAAATTGTGTAATACACTAAAGGAGAATATGGGGGGGGCATCTAGAGTCTAGAAATCTGGGTCAGGTAATAGTGACCCCAAACGCATCTCATCAATCTCCTAGCGGTGAGATAATAACTGTAGATGCCTCCCAGGACTCAGGTAGAGAGCCAACTGGGGTAGATACCAGAAATTATCAGAATGAAAATGATCAAGATGTTCTTGGGAGAAAAACAATCCCAACACACATAGACACTGGTATGGCAGAAGCCAAACTGTCAAAAAGACACGAAAAGAAAATGGCAAAACAAAGGAAATAAAATAATAACAACAATAAAAATGGAGGGATAGCTAAATCCTCCAAAAAATTTCTGAGACACTCTATCCATGAGGGAGAGGACGATGAGTTCCCTCCCCTGGAAAAAAAACATCAACACATTAAAATCAACAAAGAGGTAGAGCCCCGGAGGGTCAACAAGGGTATTGATCAATCTACACAGAGTGTATATGTGGAAGGTGATCTACAACTCTGTGAAGTTATGAAGAACAAAAAGCATAATGAAGATCTTTATGATATTCTCAATGCGGCCCCCTACCCGGACTCACGGGTAGAGTTGGCTGGACCTTCTAAGATCAAGGAGTTTAACCAAATAACAACAAAGATTGTTGACAGGTTGGATAACGCTCAGAAAGTTATGTGTGTAACCACAGGACAAAGGGGCTTGGAGAGAAACCATGTAGGTATCACAACTAACAGCGATTTGCGCAGGACGGATTGGAAATTGGTGTCAGGGGTAAACCCTAAGGCCTATAATTATCCTCCGTCTGGGAACAGTAGAATTTGTGAGTTAGGGAAAACCTTAGACCCAGTGGGGAACCACGCTGATTGTATGGCTAATAACACATTTATTGAAAGTACCAGACATAAAACATGTCAAATGGATAGGTTGCCCAAGACCGGCCCAGGTGAAATCAAGGGGCAAATTATAAGGGGGGATCAGTCCAATGAGGACTGCTTCGAAATAACCACAAATGGCAATAATGGTAATTCAAGGGCAGATGACACTGAGTATAATCAGAATACTAATACAGGGAAATCTAAGGAAGATATGAATGACGACGCCCTCTATAAATCCAGAGTTAGGGTGCTTAGAGATAAGCATCCTCAGGAAGCTGCTAAAATGTTTGCTGAGGCAACTAAGCTGCGAGGAGGGAACATATGCAGATTATTGTGCGGATTTGGGTGTGAATGAAAAGGTGAATGAGACCAATCTAGTAAAATTGAAGGAACAGCTACAGGTCCATCAGACATTTGACCTGAAAGACCCGGTACGATCTGATCTACCGGGATTAGGATGACAACTCTATTCGAGGACCCGAGTAATGGCCCGTTAAATAGACCATTTGTATTGTCATTATTGGGGCAGATTCCTAATTTGGGCCTGATTGCATCAGCAGATATTTATCTTGTAGATTACATCCATAGACAGCGCCTAGACTATGTCCGTCTAGTGATACCGTCACCCTTAGTTAGAAACCTCATGATGAAAGAGGCGGAAAAATTCCATCATAGAGGTTATGATATTTTGGAATATGTGCATGTTGAACCAAAATTACTACTTCCTGCAGGTAAAAACTATAACACACCTAAAGAAGAACTACTTAATGGGATAGGTGGGATGAACGATGAAGCCTCGGGTACGGGGGAAAACAGGACTGGAGATGGCTAGCCCTGATGTTACGAGAGTCTATTGACACTCTCAAGAAACTAGGGAAGCCCCTCTAGTGATTAGCAAATGGACTCTCAAACTTGTAAGTTGGAATTCTAGGGGTTCTTTTAATTTGCTACATAATTCGGCCCTAATGAAGGAACTTGCCCAACATGAGATATTATATATTCAAGAAACCTGGTTGAAGGTTTCTTTATGCTGGGAGGGCTATACAGTCTGCTCACTTTGTGCTCAAGGGGGTATTAGGGGGTGACCGAAAGGGAGCCTCATAATTGCTGTTAAGAATGACTTGACCCCCACAATCACGGGTGAATGGGCTTTCTCTTTCAATTTCTTAGTGGTGGGCCTAACATTGTTGTTTAATGGTAGGGAAACCCCTTTCTTGCTGGTAAATATATATTGGAACCCGGCTGAACACTCAGACCGTCAACTCTGGTTGGAATTGTGTAGTTTTGGATCCCTATGGGAGAATTGGCTTGCAGAGAACAAAAGAGGTCATATTGTGATTGCAGGAGATCTGAATGCCGACATTAATGTAGACTCCTTATTTGGGGATACTTTGATTTGCAACTTGGATGAGTATGATCATACAGGTGTTAACTTGAAATGTAGGGGAAGAATTTGGACCCACTTCTCTGAGGTGTGGGGCCTGGAAATATTGGCCAATCACTTGCCCACCTGGAAGGCTAGAGGACATAACTCCATAATAGACTATATTATTTGTTCTGAGGGTGTGTTCAATTGCACTGGCAAATTTGATATCATTGAAACCAATTTGAGTGACCACTGTATGCTGGTCCTGGAATTAGATATCATGTTCCCTAATGAAACAAAAACAAACTACAAATATAGCCTGAATGTCAACTGTCTGGGGAATAGAATCAAATGGTCTGGTAAAAAGAACTACTCGTTTTATCACTACTATGATTGAAGACCATGATATCTTTTCAGAATACCAGAGGGTGGAGACATATTCGGCCTTTAAATTTACAGATTATATTGGTAGGTCCTTGGTTAAACTAGGTGACCCGAAAGTTACATCTAAGCCTGGTGCCAAGTGGTACTCCCAAAATTGCGACTTGGAAGTAAGGGATAAAAAACGCCTAATGTGAAAAGAAATTAGACAAGTAAGGAAAGCAGGGTATACCATTATAGAGACACTGGACAAGCTCAGAAAATTTAAGCAAGGGTACAAAAATTGGACTATACAATGCCAAATTATTAGAAATCAAAAAGATGGTGAAAGTATGCTGGAAGCTTTATGGGGTGGCAACTCAACGAATTTCTGGAATTTGATTAACAACTGGAATAAACCACAAAAGGTGTATCTTCTGAATCCCATTAACGAATCACAGTAGCTGGGCCACTTTTCAAATCTGTACCATACCAAAAATGTAGAGACATATTCTATGGGAAAACGGGAACCGATATGGCTGTTGATTTTTAATAAGTGGGACATAAAAAACTTAATAATCAAATCCAAAAATTCTGCTGCACCGGGACCCAATTTATCCAATAAAATCTTTAAATGCGATCCGGAAATATAGTCTAAAATACTTACTACGCTGTTCACTAATATATTAGAAATGAAAATTATTCCATTATCCTGGAGGGTGTCAATTATAATCCCTATTTTTAAAAAGGGATCTCGCCTATGTCCTACGTGTTACAGGCCAATAGCCATTGCGACCCTGAGTCAAAATTGTTTCCATCATTGATCCTAAGAGATATAGAAAAATGGATGGCAGAAAAACAAATCTTGGATATGAGGCAATTTGGCTTTAGAAAAAATGTGGGTACAGCATGTGGGGGGCTGATTCTGAATTGTTTGAGAGCGTAAGCTATGAAGAGGGGAGCAGCGTCAGTTTTTGTTGCATCAATGGATTTAAGCTCTGCTTTTGATTTGGTAGATCGGACCATTTTGTGGCAGAGACTGGGAGCTTTGAACATGCCTGTAATTCTATTGGACATACTTAGGGCTATCTACTCACAGACAGGTGTAAAGGTGAGACTAGATTCTGAGGGGATGCTATCAGATTAACTTACTATTCATAATGGTCTTCGCCAAGGGTGTAGATTGGTGCCCACAATTTTTAACCTGTACGTGAGTGGAGCGAACCTAGCGCTGTTGAGGGCCTGGTATCACCTAGACTTTTGAATACTCGTCTTGCATGGTTAGCCTATGCTGACGATTTTCTCCTTATGGATAGCACAAAGGTGAGCCTACAAAGAATGCTTAAGGCCTTCGAAAGTTTTATTACCTCTATCGCATTAAGGATTAACACAGCTAAAACGGTGATTCTCCGTCTAGGTAAGAAAAACAAGAAATTAAATGTATTATCCTGGTCGTCTGGCACAGCTAGAATAAAAGCGCAATCACATCTGAAATATTTGGGTTTTGTAATATCAGGCACCAACTCGAGAACTTTGCTCAGTACTCAATTGAAACTTAAGGCAGATATTGCCATTTCCCAGATGAGGGCTTTAGATGCTAAATTTGGACAATTTACAATGTCTCCATTGAGAGAATTTTACACAAAAAAAGTTGCACCCCGTTTAATTTATGGAGCAGAATTAGAACCTGAAAGATGTGTGGGTAACTGGTCCTTTATAGAGAGCTATATCTGGAGAGCTGTCTTGTTCTGGTTACCCAAATGCATTTCTTTCAATTTAATTAAATATGAAATTGGGCTTAATTCTCTTCATTCTCTGGTGACCTGGAAAAGAATGATGCTTTGGAGGAAATGCAAACTAGCAGAGGATAATTCATTATATTCACATGCGGAAAGGGATATAAAAAACCCCTTCATAGAGGTTCTGAATGAGGAAACTTTAAAAGGGCTTAAATACCTGGGCATGTCGGTTGCTTCCCTAAAGAACAAACCATGGAGGGTTAAAGAAAGTGTTTTGGGCTTTGATTGGATGCATACAAAAAATGGGATTCTAAATACAAAATTATATAATCAAGTTTGTGCTCTCAATAAATAACTCCCGGAAATGGAAAGCTATCTAGCCAAGTATCTGAATAAAAGAACCAGAAATGATTATATGCGTTTTAGGTTTAATGTACTACCCACTAACCAAATTAACTCCATCAGACAGAATGTACAGGGTTTCAGGGTTATGGTGTAGATACTGTAACATAGAAGGTACGGTTGAATCTTTGCAGCATATTTTACTGGTGTGTCCAGCTCCCAGGGAACAAAGTTTTCTATACTTTGGCCAATATGTACATAACACAGCGGAGGTTGATAGAGAATTTATTTGGTACAAAATGCTGCACAACAGCAAAGGTAATTTAAATATTAGGGTTGCAACCTTCTTGAGAAACATTTGTCCCCTTTTTTAAGGTTTTGCAATAGAACATCATTTTTCTTTCTGCTTTTAAATTTCTTTGTATTGTGATTTAGACATTGAAAACATTTTTTTTTAATTGTGTTGAAGTGTAATTTAGATATTGATGATTGTTAATGTAAGGTGTTTATTTGTTTTTTTTTAATTCTGTTTTATTGGGATTTAATCTATCGAAAATCTGAAAAATGATTTGAAAATGAAATGAAAGCGTAATGTTTTGTATGTATTTTGTAAAGGTTTTATAAACCAAAACAAATAAAAGATAAATAATAATATATAGTTTTTTGCTTCCTCAAGCGAGGAAAAAATAGAGATGGTTAAGCCAATGGATGCTAGATCTTCTCTATGTTCCCATAACAGCTTCAAAATAAAAGGTGACATAAATTTACAGATCATTCTGTTGTTCTTTGTAGCTGCTAGTTTCACCCAATCTATGTCATTTGATCGAATAATCCGCAGAGTGGGAATATCTTGGATGACAGTCATCATAAAATTAAGATTCAGGCGAGCCTTGTCATGTCATACTTGTTCACTTTCCCATCCCATTATTATGACAGATTTTAAAACAATGGGATTATCAATTATTGAGGAATCTTGCTGCCCCGTAATTGTGGCAGCTTTTGTCACAATGGGATTAACATTTGCTTGTGGGCATTGTGGGATTGGATTCAGCGAATTTGAAGTAGGTATTGATTGCTCCATGTCCTGAGCATCTTCATGGTTCGAAATATGAATCAAGTGCTTGTAAATCAGGCATATTTGCCCTTGACCCATCAGACATGGGGGTTTTAATCTTTCCTAGCTTTTTTGGACAGTTGGCTTGTTTTATGCCCCTTTGCCCGTTATCTTTACCAAGAATCACATTCTCAGTCTTTTTAATTTTCAGCATGGGATAGAAATTTGAAAGAACAGATTGTATTTGATATGGAGCCTCAATGTTGGGATTTGATTCCAAGTCTAAATTTGCAGATCCTTCATCCATGCAGACTGCCCCTTTCTTTGCTTTACTTTGAAGCTTTTTTGGATCATTTTTAACTGGTTCTGATGGAAGTTCCTCATTAGCCTTGGATTCAAAGGATTTTTTACTTTTCAGAAGGGTTTTTTTTTATTGAAAAGATTGGGCAGTCGAATGGATTCAGGAAGGTTCAACAAGGCCTTGGATTCTTCATTCAATTGATTCAAATCAATGATATTGTCTCCCCCAGATAGATTACAAATGTCTTTCATGTGTAAATTGTGTTTGTCTGTTTTATCACATTCTTGTTTTTTTGTTTTTTTTTCTTGTTTTCCTTTCAGATTTTTATTGAATGTACTGCGCCTTTCGGCACGAGCCAAGGCCCTTCTTTGTTTTTTTAGTTTGGGGCAATGAAGGAGGTTTGGCATGCTGATGATGATTAATGGTCATTTTTCCTGTTGCTTTTAGCACAATATCCTCTCCCGTTAGATCGATAAGGTCAGTCAATGCCGAAGGACTACCTAATGGAGCCTCATCTTTGCCCATCGTGGGCATGATGGCTTCCTTAGTAGATGACTTAGAGAGAGTTGCAAGAGTGGTAGCCATCTCCGTTACAAGTACAGTCAGAGCTGCAATGTTAGATGCGTTAGTGTCTTCTGATTTTATGGTCAATATTATAGAATCCTTCTCTGTGGCATGTTTGGGTGAAAGCCCTTCAGTCACAGCCTCAGCAAAGGACTTGGTTTGAGTAGCAATGTGTTGGAAGTTTGACATCACGTCTTTTTTGTGAATTAAGGAAGAAAACATATGACAAGAAAACAACATGCCCTCCATTTTACAGAGCGTGCTTATGAGGTCAGACATTTGCATCTGTAGAATTTTTATTTCCTCATGTGTTTGCTCGTGACCCTTGTCAAGTAAGTTTAGGATTCGGGTCAGAACAGGGAAGGTTTCAAGGCATTGTTGTTGCTCATCTCTACATTTTTGTTGTTCAGTCATACCATGGTTCAACCGTGGCACATTTCCATGATTCATGGACTCATTAAAGTCAAAATGAGAAGCCCCTAAACCTTCGGGACTCTGTGGGAGTTGAATAGCTTGGATCAATGTTTTTCAGACATGGGGGAGCTGTTTATCTGAGTTGAAGGCCCTCCGGCACTAACAATTCTCAGAGGAAGGGAACCCCCTAACATTCGTGCCTCTTTTTGAGCACTGAAGTGGGGAGGCACAGAGTATGCATAAGGTTAAGGATTGTTAAATAAGAACACATTTTCAATCCCATACTTACTTTTATTAACTGGGGTTGAGGGTTCATGTGAGAGTCTTATGCGCTTTCCCAGTTCTGACTCTATTGCAGGGGCTAGCATGGAAAAATCAGCAGTGAGAGTATCAAACAGATCAATTCCCATTTTCTTTTTAATAGCATCCCTGTCTAGACTAAGATCAAGGTTGGAATCGTCGTTTTCCCAGCCTCTTTGGGAAATTTTATTGGCTTCTTTGACAGATAGAGACCCCAATACAGTTTTAGAATCTGTGTTTTTTTTAGCCAGTTTTGAAAAAAAAGGAGTCTCCCAAGCAGTATTCAGAGTCCGATTTTTTTGCAAGGATTTTTCTTTAGAAGCCTCAATGACTAGATTTGCATGGGCTTCTATTTTAGGTGGCGTAGAATTAGATTTTTCGCTAGCAACCGGCAAAGTGTTTGACAGCGAAGAAACAGTTCCATCAGATATGGGGAGAATGCACTGAACCTTGTTCTTAGTGCACTCAGAGGAGGCTGGGGCAATACTGCATTTTCACGTAGAATCACTTTCTGGAAGCAAAGCCACCTCCTTTTGAATCTTGGGAGGGCCTTTTATATTTCCTGACAAAGGTAAACATCTTTGTAAAGGATCAAGGGAAGGATTTCTTTCAGTGTCCTCTTCCCGAATGGGTGGAATAGGAGACATCTCAGGATGTGGTTTGGCGTCGATTTGGTCAACCTCTGCTTTTTTTAAATGGTGTTGGTTTTCTTTTTTTTAACACTGTGCAGCCCCTCCGCCATGATATGTAGACTTAAGTGTGCAACAAGTGACTCGCCGTTCAGACGAGAAGCAATTAAACGACAAGTCAGACACATGGGAAAAGGGTGCTTGGATAGCTAAACAATGAAGAAAATGCCAAATTAATGATGCCCCTGCCACCCCATCCGCCTCACCGTCTAACAGTCCAACAGTCCACTTTAGAGGCACTTTGGATGCGCGCGCGCGATGCGCGCGCACAATGCAGTTATAGGAAGTGGAGGTTGGAAGGAGGAAGGCGGTGGGCAGAGATTCAAGGGGCGGACCTGGACGTAAATTGGAGGTGCGGTCAGGAGATTGCAGAATAAACAAAAAAGGGAACAAAAGGAAGCATGTAAGAACGCTGTATTCCAAGCAGCTGCTACAATCAGCCACGACAAAGCCGTAGCAGAAAGTTAAAGTCAGCAAAGAAGAAAAAAAAAAACAAGGTATTCACTGACAATGACAAAAATATTACTTGACAGTCTTTGAGTCCCAATCCAAACGTGTTGGGGCAGATGACTAACAAGGTCATCTTCTTCTTGCCGTCTAAGGCACCGAACACGGCTAGTTCTCCACAGGCAGGAAAGCGAGTAGAAATATCAGGCCTCCCAGTCCAACAGTCCACTTTAGATGCCCTCCCCAATGGAATAGTGGGATCAACTATTACCGGCACCTTCATCAAACTCTGCAAGTAAGCCTCTTCGGAAGTGTCCCTGGGCCAACCAGTGGGCTCTGACCAGCTTGCGTAGGATGCTTTTGCCACCGTTTCGGGGAAGCCCTCAAAACTTGGTTTACTGCTTGCTCTGCGTCCACAGCACCCTCTCACCGAATTTCGTACACTTGGCATTCCCAGGTCTGAAGTGAGACGAGTGCGCCCGGACCAGAGTAAACACGGTTGCCGTGTTGCCCTGCTGTGGTAACAACCTGTGCACGTCTGCTGCATTTGGGACACCCTCTACCCTGCATCCCGCTACACAGAATCTACACGGTGTCGAGACGTCCTGATCATCGCAGCTGAACCTGCCAGCAACGTGAACTGAACTGGAGAAGTCTGGGTCTACCTGCGTCGGGGACCGGTGAGTAGTCCATACCCCAACTGGTGGCCCCTGGCGTAGGAGCCCGTTTCTTTTCTACCGATGTTACAAAATAGCGACTCTATCCCGCACTCTCACCCTGCCTCTGCCCATAAGTGGAGGCCTTGCTTGAGTAGTGGGGACTTGTTCTGCATCGCTTCATTCACCTTCCTGAACTGCCTGATATCCTCGAAGAGGCCCTCTTTTGTCCATTGGCACCAGCGCATGCAGGTACTTTTGAGCATAAGGCTCCTCTCTTCATAGGGCTCGTACTTCCTCCTAGTTAGGTGTATTTCAGATGTCGAACTGGATCTAATGATTACTTGCACTACCTGTTTTCCTCCCCATCTACGTGCTTTACATATTACATGCTCCTAACTCCTTAGACCCCTCGTCTTGTATATATAGTGTATTGATTGTGATCTGTTGGTTTACTATAGTATTATTGTGATTCTTTGCTATGGTTGATGTTACAAAGGCCTTGTATTAAATGTGTCTATATTTTTAATATAACACCTGTTTGGAGTAATTTGTAAGTGTCCTTGCTTTGTGTGCTCATTGAGGTCTTACCGTCACCCTCACCTCTCTTGAGACCGCCCTCATCGCTACCCTGATTGGTCTGGCTTGTCCAGAGGTTACCATCTTAACAGTAGCCCAATCAGAACTGATCTGCACGCTCTAGTCTCTGGGCGTGGCTGCCTATATAAGCCACGCCTAGAGAGCAATCTGTGCTTTGTGTGCATTCTGTATGCCTTTGGTACACTCTTACCTGTCCTGAACTCCTTTGACTTCAGCAAGTATTTTCCACGGCCCAACAAAGCGCTCGCTTGCATCGCTAGCTCCAGCTTCTAAAGAAGAAGAAAGAAGAACCTGCGTCTCCATACTCACTTCTCCGACAGCCACCTGCGGAATTTCATCTTCAGTGATTCCAACTGTCTTTACCTGGACGCGCCGACCTTACAGTCTTCACTGCTCCGCCTTTTCTTCGACGCCTGCAGCGATCCTGCTCCTCAGCAACTCTGGATACCTGCGCAGGAGAAAAAGAACAAAGGTTAGAATTTGGTTGTGCAATTCTTGCCCCGACCGCTACCTCTTGCCAACCTCAGATGAACTATCCACGCTAGACTCAGTGAGGTAACTGGGAACCTGAATTTACCGAACTTACCTGGCATACCGGATACTGAATCCTGGGAGTCAACAGTTTTTCAACCAGTACAGTAACTGGTCTCCGGAGACACTTACCTGAAAGCGGAAATCAAGAGAATACAGTCCTTATCTAAGTTGGCCGCGTTTTTCCGCAGCAGTCTTCTTGCCGCAACCTGACAGCAGTATGGCAGAAACAGCAAACAGACCCTTTGCTGAGTGAAGTAACCAGCCACAGGGTTCGGACCCTAGCGCCCCTGCATTGCAGGAAGGAGAGCCCACCATCTTAGTCTAAAAGATGAGCCACACCCTCTCCAAACAATCACAGCTTTCCAAATATCCTGGGGAATAGAAGAAGGGGTTCCGGTGGGGGTACCACTTATTAATCTGTCACTCTCTTGACAGGTATCCTCCTCATATTTCCGGGTGGTGGTGTAGGAAGTAGATCTGGGACCGGCGGACTCCATTGCTCCTGCAGAGACTCAGGAGAGCGTGACAGAGCACAAAGTCGTCCTTAAACCTCTATGCCTGAGAGATGGAGACCTCAGAGATAGATCAGTTGTCACAGTTATTGGGCGAGTTGCGGGCCGAAGTACATGCAGCCTGTGGAGAGACAAACGCGTTGAGGTGTGAGTTGGTGGTGAATAGAGATACAACCGATGAGATCGCCCGTCAACTATTGCAAACCCAAGCGGGCATGGCCCTGTTGCCGGGTGGGGCCACGTCTACACAAACTGTGCAATCTCAGCCTGTCACACCAGTACAAGTGGTCATTCCAGGGAATGTACCATTGGCACCACCGGAGAGCTTCACAGGAGAACCCAAGAAGTTTGGAACATTCATGAACCAATGTCGCTTACACTTTCTGTGCAAACCAGGGATGTTCCCAAAAGATCAATCAAAAGTGGCCTTTGTATTGTCATATCTGGGAGGACATGCAGCGGATTGGTCGGCACCTTTGGTGAACAGGGACGACCCCTTGCTCCGAAACTATGGCGGGGTCCAGCATGAGTTGGAGAAACTTTTTGCTCGCCGGACACAAGGACAGGCCTTGAATGAAGAGATTTTGTCCCTTCGGCAGGGAAGTCAAGACCTACTGGCTTAGGTGGCAACATTTAACCACCTGGTTGCTGAAGCAAATTGGCCCGAGGAGAAACAAACAAACATGATCTACAGGGGCCTGCGAGGGGAACTCAAGGATGTTCTGGCACAAGGCGTAAATCCACCAGCCGACTACATTGACCTAGCCATCCCACTCGATCACTGACTACAAACCCGAAGAACCGACCGCGCATGTTTAGAAGGCAGAACGTTCTACGTGCGAACCAAGGAGGCGCCCGTTCATCAGTACATGGAAACACACCCTGAACCCATGTAACTAGGAGGAGTCCGAGGTCCTCTCACCAAGGCAGAACGAGACAGAAGATGACAAGAACAGCTGTGCCTGTACTGTGGCCAGTCTGGCCATTTCCTTTGACATTGTCCAGCGAAACCCCCTCGAAAGACTTTAGGAGCCATATATTGGCAAAGAAGCAACAAAATCGGAAAACTCCAACACCTGACAGACATAGAGGTCGGTTTGTCGAGCGCAGCCAAGACGCACCTGACCTCAGATCTTGCCATCCCGGCAATCATCATAGACCAACAATCTCCCTCCAAATTACATGCTCTTGAAGCATTCATTGATAGTGGAGCCATCGGAAATTACATGGACTTGGAAACAGCAGGCAGAATCGGATTACCAGTTTGCTCAAAAGACACCATAGACAACGTAACCACATTAGATGGTACGCAGCTACCTTCCGGCTCAGTTACCCAATGTACAACAGGGGTCACTCTGCTCTGTCAACATGGGCATAAAGAGGACATTACTTTTGACCTTATCTCAGCCCCTCAATTCCAGTTGATCATTGGCATACCTTGGCTCAAGAAGCACAACCCACTGACAGATTGGCGTGACAGGACGCTTACTTTTCCAAAGAAGTGCAACCACTGTTATGGGACGGGCCAGATGTTTAAACATCCTCTACTCACATATCCTAAGGTAGCACCAGTACTGGGGTTACTTGGAATCCTGCCCACCAAATATCAGGAGTTCCAAGATGTGTTCGCCAAGGAGCAGGCTAACACACTGCCCCAGCATGGTTCCTACGACTGACCTGGTACCTGGGGCAAAGGTCCCTTGCAGCTGGATCTATGCCCTGACGGAAGGTGAGACCGCTCATCTGAAGAACTATTTGGACCAATACCTCGCGAACGTCTTCATCCGTCCATCTAAATCCCCCACTGCCTCTCCCCTCTTCTTCGGCCCCAAGAAGGAGGGGGACCTAAGAACGTGCATAGATTATCGGGCACTAAACCAAGTTACGATGAAGAATAGATACCCGTTACCATTAATCCCTGTGTTTCTCGATCAAGTCAGGCAAGCACAAATAATCACAAAACCGGATCTCTGAGGGGCCTATCACCTGGTGCAAGTAAAGGAGGGCGACAAATGGAAGACCGCATTTCGCACCAGCTATGGTCTCTATGAATATCAGGTAAAGCAGTTCGGGCTATGTAATGCGCCAGCGGCATTCCAACCCTTCATGAATGATGTTCTACTAGAATTACTACATGTGCGCACCGTAGTATACATCGACGACATCCCTATCTACTCGGCCACTCTACAGGAACATGTGTCGCATGTACGAGCAGTCCTCCGCAAGTTACGTGAAAATCATTTATATGCCAAGCTTGAAAAATGCTCCTTCGTGTCACTGAAGTGGAGTTTTTAGTACTCGTGTTGTCGCCGCAGGGCATTAGAATAGATAACAGAAAAGTGGAGGCTATTCTTACTTGGCCGTCAGCCACATCTCTCAAAGGAGTGCAGAGTTTTCTTGGCTTTGCAAACTTTTACTGGTGCTTTATACCTGGCTTCTCACACATGGTGCACCACTCTAATACGCAAGCATCGGAAATTTGAATGGACCCCTGCAGCTGAATAGATATTTCATTCCCTCAAGAACACATTTACGTCAGCCCCTGTCTTACAGCATCCACAACCAGAACTTCCCTACATCGTAGAGACCGATGCTTCAAGTGTTGTGATGGGGCGGTCCTGTCCCCGCGGAATCCCGAGACCAGCCAACTCCATCCCATAGCATTTTGGTCGAAGAAGTTCTCCCCAGCAGAACCGAATTATGCAGTCACAGAAAAGGAACTGCTAGCGATCAAAGAAGCCCTCAAGGAGTGGAGGCATTGCTTGCTCGGAGCCAAACACAAGGTCATAATCAGAACCGATCATCAGAATCTCCAGTACTTGTGCTCAGCTAAAGCACAGCCGTCCCAACAACTTCGCTGGGCTTTGTTTCTATCGGAGTACGATTTTGTGATCACTTACTGACCCGGAGTTAAGAACGGCAAAGCCGATGCTTTATCACGTATTGGCAAACGAGAACAAGGATACAATATTTCTGATCCAGTAGACATCATGTCTGGAAACAAGATATTAGGTCTTTGCGGAGGTGAAACTCCATCCTGGCACACAGTCAAGGAGAAAGTCAAAAACAGCATGCACGCAAAGGAACTACTGACATGGAGCAAAAAAGGAATCTGCATTTCCATCAAGAACGGCCTGCCCTATCACCAAGATTGCCTCTATCTCCCAAATCGTGCTCTGCAGGAAGAAATCCTTGCCAATTACCACAATTCAACCATTGAAGGGCACCCAAGAGTTGCAAAAACTGTAGAAAAGATTGAAAGATCCTACTGAGTTTGTCAATTCATGCAGAACTTGTGCCCAGAACAAAGCCTCAAGACAAAGACCAGTGGGCCTGCTGCATCCACTGGCAATACCACCAGCACCTTGGCACACCATATCGATGGACCTAATCACGGACCTGCCTCCCAGCTCCAGGTTTAACACTATCCTTGTGGTGGTTGATTTATTCACCAAAATGGTCCATTTCATAGCCTTAAAGGGTATTCCATCTGCCTATGCCTTAGCACAAATCTTCCTCGACAACATTGTTTAATTGCTTGGATTATGAAAAGAAAGAGGATTCAACTTAGGAATCCTCCCGTCCCCTGCACACTTTCAAATGTTTGGAAAAATCCACTACTGTCATTTGAACAAAAAGGTAAGAAAATAACATAGAGCTCTGTTAGTAAGAAAGTAAAGTACACAAAATGATTGTAAACCAAAGGTACTTTATCACAACAATATGATTCAAGACTGTTTGCAAAAAGAAAAATGGTGTAGCATCAATAATCAACACCAAAAATTAAAAGTTGATAGAGTCTGATTAGATAGGTGACACATTTCGAGGATGCTTCCTCTTTTTCATATGGCCAAAAACTAACTCTTTAAATAAAAAGAAAACATTGATTCACAATCATGTAGTCCAAATACCAAATTTTACATAACTATTTCCACATATTCAACATCTATTTCCCATATGTATATTACTATTTTTTTAGAGGTACATAACGGGAAAACCATGTTATGGATACGAGGAAAAAAGATCTCTCTGTAGATAGACTCGGACTGCGAGCAGTACTATGGTATCCACACTGTAAGAGGAAAGTATAGAAAGAAGTGAAATAATATTCTAACGATTTAGAATATCATTTCACTTGATTCTATACTTTCCTCTTACAGTGTGGTTTTCCCGGCCCACAGCCCGGTTCCTGATCTATCTATACCTGACTCATTTTGTTTCACTTTCTAGGTATGTATTTTATTTAGCATTATATTTAGCTACCTGTGCTTTTCTTTTCTCTATTTTTATTTATATCTTTATAAAATCAGGTCTCTATATCTTTCCTTTAAGTAACTGTGGAAATTCGTTTTTTTGAACAGGCATTATGGCCACTCTTTTAAGCTCCATGTGCTAGACAATTGCTGCAAAACCAAGCTGGGCAAACACCATTACCTGGACTCGAGGGGTGGGGGGGGGGAATCCAACTCCTGTTTCATCGAGCAATCCTGTGCAAGTGGTTCTACCAGGGAGCATTCCTTTAGCTCCACCCAAACGTTTTGCTGGAGACCCAAAAAAGTTTGCCGTGCTTATGAACCAATGCCACTTGCACTTTTGTATGCAGACCTGGAGCTTTTCCAAATGACCAAGCCAAAGTAGCCTTTGTACCATACCTTAGTGGCAGCGCAGCGGATTGGTCAATTCCACTAGTCAACCAGGATGATCCTCTTCTTCGAGATTTTCAAGGTTTTCAATTGAGCATGGAAATACTATTTGCCAGACATTCACAGGGACAGGCCCTGGATAACGAACTTTTATCTTTACGACAAGGTAACCAGGATCTACTAACCTATATCGCAACCTTCAATAGGTTGGTGGTGGAAACCGGATGGCCAGAGGTAAAACAAATTACATTATTTCATCATGGACTTCGGGGTGAACTCAAAGATGTTTTGACCCAAGTTGTGAACCCACCTCAGGATTGCGCAGAATATATAGACTTAGTGGTCCAGTTAGACCACCGACTTCAGAATAGAAAGGCTGATCGAGCTAAGTTTGAGAATCGAGTATTGGTTAAACCCAATGTTACCCCCAAAGGAACAGATGCATCAGAACCAATGCAGATCGGGGGGGTTAAGGGACCCTTAACTCAAAAAGAAAGAGAAAGCAGACGGCAGATGCAATTGTGTCTGTACTGTGGGGCCTCAGGACATTTTCTACGGGATTGCCCTATAAAACCATCCAAGAAAGTAGTCGGAGTTACTGATAGAAATCAAACAGAGCCTGATTCGGGAAACGACCACGCCGACAAGCGTAGAGGTCCGCTTGCCGAGCTTGAAGAAGGATACTCAGACCTCGCACCTCATCATACCAATGGCCCTTATTGATCCAAGGCAGCCATCACGTATGCACGCAGTAAGGGCATACATTGTTAGCAGGGCCGTAGGAAACTATATGGACCACGAATTGGCTTCTAGGATGAATCTACCTCTCTGCAAAAAGACCACCTCGGATGTCATCACCGCAGTCGATGGAACTGAAATTGTCTCTGGGCCTGTAACTCATTCCACCGCAGAGATGACACTGTTGGGTCGGGATGGGCATCGAGAGACTATTGTGTTTGATTTAATCAAAGCCCTGCAGTTCCAAATAATACTGGGGATACCTTGGTTGGAAACACATAATCCTTGTATTGATTGGCGAGAGAAGAGAATAACCTTCCCGGATTGTGCACACACCTGTTACCCGAAAAAACCCTTGAAAAAGGCCTGGCCACAGTCGCTACTCCAGTCATGCAGTTACCTCGGGAATATCAAGAATTCCAGGATGTTTTCCAAAAAGAACAGGCAAACACCTTACCACCTCGCAGATCATACAATTGTCAAATCAACCTCATACCTGGTGCACAACCTCCATGTAGTAGGATCTACGCCCTTACGGAACCTGAAAACCTTCACCTACGACAATACTTGGATCAATACCTTGCTAATGGCTTAATTCGTCCATCCAAGGCCCCTGCATCCTCAGCTTTGTTCTTCGTACCTAAAAAGGAAGGTGACCTCAGAACGTGCATAGACTACAGCGCATTACATCAGATCATGGTTAAGAACCGATGCCCATTGCCTCTGATCCCCGAATTACTAGACCAAGTAAAGGACGCTTGCATCTACACAAAATTAGATCTCCGAGGGGCATATCATATGGTACGTGTAAAGAAAGGCGATGAATGGAAGACTGCCTTTCGCACCAAGTACAGGTTATTTGAATACCAGGTGATGCCCTTCGGGTTGTGCAATGCACCAGCAGCCTTCCAGTATTTTATGAAGGATGTCCTTCGTGAATTCATTGACATCTGTGTTGTCGTATACATAGACTATATTCTAGTGTACTCCTTCTCAGAATCAGACCATGTGAAGCACGTTTGTGCAGTCCTTGAGAAACTACTCCAGCACAAGTTATACACAAAATTGGAGAAATGTGTTTTTCATTCTACAGAAGTTGAATTCCTTGGATTTATCCTGACTCCAAAAGGAGTTTGAATGGACTCTCGAAAGGTGGACGCAATCCTCAAGTGGCCATCACCCAGTTCAGTTAAAGGGGTACTAAGCATGCTTGGATTTGCTAATTTCTATCGCAGATTTATTCCTGAGTTCTCACATATTGTACACCCCATCACAGCACTTGCGAAAAAGCAAACATTTTTTGTGGACTGAAGAGGCTCAAAGGGCCTTCCAAGAGCTAAAGTCGAAATTCACATCTGCACCTGTTTTAAAGCATCCACGCCCTGAGCTTCCATACATAGTTGAAACAGATGCATCCAGTTTAGCCATGGGAGCTCTCCTGTCCCAGAAGGATCCTGAAACCGGTCAACTTCATCCAGTAGCTTTCTGGTCAAGAAAGTTCTCAGCACCCGAGTTAAACTATGCGGTTACTGATAAGGAGTTATTTGCCATCAAGTCTGCCTTCAAGGCTTGGCGGTATTATCTTCTCAGTGCTAGGCATACCATCACTGTAATCACCAATCACAGGAATCTGCAGTATTTGAAAACAGCCAAGGCCCAATCATCGCGTCAACTTCAATGGGCATTGTTCTTTGCTGAATTCGACTTCGTGATCACTTATCGACCAGGTTGTAAAAATGCAAGACAGATGCCTTATCCTGAATACGGATGGGAGAAGCATATTCGAACCCGTAACCGGTGCCTATATTTTCAGAACAAAGAATTCTGGCCATAACTACTCTACAGACTTTAGAAGATATTCATTTAAAAATCCAACAACTTTTCGATCCAGCAGCCCTGCAGGACTGGGTAAAGAAAGGCAAAGATTATTCAGTCAGCAATGACCTACCTTACTATCAAGGGTGTCTATTTCTACCACACAAGGAACTACAAGAACTAGTTATCTCCAATATCATGATGCTCTAATGGAAGGACATCCAGGTATCGCAAAAACTGAAGATAAATTTAAAAGACAATTCTGGTGGCCCACCTGGCGAAAAGACATAAAGTCATTTGTGCTATCTTGTGGTATCTGCGCCCAAACAAAAGTCAAAAGAAGAAACCAGCTGGTCTTTTACAACCTTTGGATATTCCTCCTACACCTTGGCATACTTTGTCTCAAGACTTTATTACTGATCTACCTCCATGTAATGGATTTAACACCATTCTAGTTATTGTGGATCTTTTTTCCAAGATGGCCCACTTTATTCCTTTAAAGGGATTACCTTCCGCTTCAATTTTGGCCAAGGAATTTCTCGAAAACATTGTTCGAATAAATGGATTTCCTTCTGTATTGGTCTCTGACCGAGGGAGCCAATTCATTTCTCAATTTTGGAAAAGATTTTGTCAATTAGCGCAAATCGACGTGAGGTTATCAACCAGTCACCGCCCCAGACCGATGGTCAAACGGAGAGGACCCACCAGACTCTTGAACAGTACCTATGTTGCATGCTACACCAAACCGAAAGCAATTGGAAGGATATTTTATGGATTTCCGAATACGCATACAATAACTCTGTGCATTCTGGAACCGGACAAAGCCCCTTTTACACCATATATGGACATCATCCTCGAACATCAGAACTCGATTTGCCCCAACACTTAGAAATGCCCGCAGTGAATCATCTGCACTCTACTATTACACAAACCTTTAAGGAAGCAATAGAACATTTGAAACAAGCGAAAAAGAAATACAAGAAAAATGCTGATCAACATAGAAGTGAAGCCCCACAATACCAGATTGGAGATCAAGTTTGGCGGGCCACAAAACACATACCTCTAAAAGGGACTCAGACTTTTAATCCTAGATATTTGGGACCTTACACTATTAAGGCCATTATCAACCCGGTGGCCGTCAAATTGGAATTACCCTCTAATATGCGGATCCACCCTGTCTTTCATGTTTTACTCCTGAAACCAGTTCAACCCGGGACAAGACTAGCCAAACCACCCGACCCCATCCTAATAGATGGGGAACCCGAATTCGAAGTTAAAAATATCCTGGACTCTAAAATGGTTAAATCAAGACTTTTTTATTTAATCGACTGGAAGGGTTACGGACCACAGGAAAGGTCATGGGAGCCTAATGACCACGTTCATGCACCTCGGTTGGTGAAAAAATTCCATCGGAACTTCCCAGACAAACCAGGACCGAGGGGAAGAACACCGTTAGGAGGGGCCTTGGGGGGGAGTGCTATCATGATGCCTACCCCCGGGCATTCGGACCAAGCCCATCAGCCCCGGGAGCAGGCATCCAGATATTTATTAAAACCCCAGCAGCCCCGGCTAGGGGCTGTCTGGGTTCAGTCCTGGCGCCTTAGGTGCCAAGCTCATAATAGGAATCAGTCCTGGCGCCATAGGCGCCAGCCTCATAGACATTACTTACCTCATGCAGACCATGCTACAACTGAATTCAAGCCAACGTGAGGCTTGGATGGGACTATTTTGTTACAGGGACTATTTTTTACTCTGGTCTGGTTCTGGGGAACTTCTTACCTGGAACTACTTTGGAGGCTATTTAAACCACGCCCGATCAGCAACACACGCTTCGCGTTATTCTGCATCCAGCAGCGTAACGCTCAACGTGCCTGCAGTCAGCATCCAGTCTTCAGCCACGCCCGTCTTGAATCCTGAGCTCCTAGCAAAAGAGGAAAGAAGAAGGAAAGGTTAGAACAACGACATTATTTCAATCCTTACCTGATTCCGGATCCATCACGTCTTCGAACTTGAAAAGGACATATATCTGCACGCGTCGCATCGCCAGCTGCAGTTCCGCACCATACTCACCAGTCCTCACAGCATTTTTTTGATCCGGCGCTGCCTCCATCATTTTCTTCGCCGAACTCCAGCACCTGGGGGAAAAAACAAAAGAAACAACAAGGTGAGCCAAGAGAGCCAACAAATACAATCTCTTACCACCATAGGCTTACCTGATTTACCACCGGAGGCATTACCCGTTAATACGCCTCATCTTCATTTGCCGCACCTATAAAGGGAGAAAACATGCAACTTATACCGGACAGTGTTGGGTAATACAGAGTCTTACCTGAACTCCGTCAGCTGCCTACAGGCAATATGCTTTTGAACCAGTTGCAATTCAACAAGGGAATGGAATAAGAGTGAACATTGGACATATTGAACTCTTTGAACTTATAAACCCCAGAGTCAATATTCCTCAGGAACTCCTCCAGAACCCTCAAACCAGTGAAGTAACTGGTATCTACGTGCCCCTGCATGCCATGCAGGATGGAGAGCTCATCTTTTAAAAACATAAGGTGAGATTACTGAAAGGGGATATCAGAGGTGTCAAGAGGGGAGAACGAGAACAGTGGGGGGGGCATCACTGAAATCCATGGGTGGCTAAATCCCTTTCTCCACTTGCAGGAAAATACTTCTACGGATCAAGCAGACGAGATTAGGCGGGCCAGTCCAGACAGTCCTATCAGCACTACGAATCACGTCGGTGGAGACCGCAGCTGTCTGGGTCCGATCGTCGCCCCTGTGGGAACCAGGTGAGCGTAACAGCAAGCTGGGTAAAATCTTTGTAGTCAAATAATTGAGCAAGCTTGCCAAACTCCAAAAAAAGCAAAAGGTTGAATCCACCCTGTGAAAAGGTTACTCTGTCCACCCACATGTCTCCTTTACTTGTGCCCTGAAAAGCAGCCACAATCATAGAAAAATAACTTCACCAGTCTTCAGGATAGCAACCTCCCTTGCCACTTCCATTTACAAAGAAATCAATGTGACCTTAGATGTGCAATGTTTTTGAAAAAGGCCAGGAGACATGCAGGGAAGCAATAGGAGAAAACAAACAGGCACACATGGGGGGAATAGGGCCCTTATGCTATTTTCTACCAAGCCCCCTCTCCATCCACACCTTCACCCCCAGCTGTCCTCCCTTCCCTGCTCAGATTAAGGCACTACTAGGAAAGGGGAAACAGTGTTTTTCAGTTTAAACGTAGGAGGCACATTTTCTTCCGGGGTGCTTGTCCAGTGCTTATTAGATTTCACTCAAAACTAGATGTGCACTTATATAATGCATGGAGTCAGTGTTCTTTCCTCATTGCTTTTACCTATTCATTCCTGTCCACATATATCTGTCTTTTTAATGGGTGGTGAGGGGAAGCAAAATTGAGAAACGTAAAGCTTTATGATGATAACTTATATAATAGCTTAGTATTCATCCATTGCTCATAGGACATGCAATCTTTACAGCTCATTTACAGTCCGATAGATTGTTGTTTGTTGACATTAAAACAACTTCACTCTCATTTGTTTAACATATAAATACACACACACACAAACGCAAGCTGAATGTATAAACCATCTTGATATCCAGCACAATGAAGCATTTCATCTTTTAAAAAATATCCCCATGTTCCCTACACATTTTTAAGTAGCATGCTAATGGAACAACATCTTAACATGTATTGAATGTATTATGATTTCAAATAGGCAGTGTGCTAACAATTTGTGAGAAATCTGTTTATTTTTATTTTCCACTAAAGAAATTTCAAGTTCCAAGAAAATAATAATAATAATAATAATAATAATAATAATAATAATAATAATAATAATAATAATAATAATAATCAGCTTCTCATCCTCTGAATTGAAAATAAAATGTTGGTCCTAGTTCCCAGCCCACCTTGCAGATTATTTCTTTAAGGCAATCACAAGCTGATGTGTATATATTTTATATAGTATAGCCTCCTAATCAGTGTTAGGCTGACAGATCTAAAAGAACTGATGAATTTTTCATGTATCTGTCATGTTAGTAATCCAAGCTCCATCATGCCTAGCCATGCTCACTATAATAAGCCCCACATGTGCTACCTAACAAGAAATCATTGCGCTTCATGATATTACCCAGACTGAGCAGACCGGTGTGGCCCTCTCATGTGCTTTAGAACTCAAATTTGACACTTAGAAGGAGATATGTACATTGTAAGGGGTAACCTACACAGGTGCACACAGAAATGCAGAACAGCCAGTAGCCCGAGGAGAGGTATGGCAGTGAAGATGGCAGCCTCCCTGCCTTTCTGAAACTTGAGGAGAACCATCTCTGGTTCCAGAAGCACTTCAAGACCTTCCTCTTTGCTTCTGTTTTCTCTCCTCCTTTCCCCTGTTGATCTCCTGGCTGAATCTGAAACTGCCTGGCTACCCTCTGATCTTGGGCCCAGGTCCCCTCCGCTGCTGGTTGCACACCTGCACTGCACCCCTAGCAACCCATTCACTCAGGGACTATTTCTGTATCCCTACAGCCCCTACTTGCACTTAACTCCTCAAGTCTGCACTTACCCTTGCACTTGCCACCAGCTGGCCGCATTTGTATGTATTGTTTTTTATTTATTGTTTTTATTTATTTCTATTGATAGCCTATCTACTGCACTACCCCCTCCCCTTTCCCCTTGCATTTTTCACTCCGACCCCCCCCCCACCCCGCCTGCACTTGTATGATCTCAATGCCACCCGGCCTATTAGGATCCTTGTCTCTGTCTTCCCTCGGTTTCCCATCCCTTGCCTCGACAAGCCTTGAAACACATGTGTATTGTCATGTTATAAATGCCATATCATGTCATATAATTTCCAAACTTAACGTCCTCCTAAATCAGCTGCTGGATTTTTTGTCTTCAATCTTTGATTCTTCAGCTGTTTTGGACTTCAACTTCAGCCCTATAGAGCAAAGTCAATACTGAAAGGACATGGGTCACTTAGTCCAAAACAATTGGAGACACAGGTTGCAGCACGTTGCTGTAGTGGGTAATATTTCCTCAATGCTGCACCACATGCTTTTGTACTCCATTCTGAATCATGGCCAGCTTTCTTCTCCACTATATCACGTGTAGTAAATATTCAATGTTAATGGGGGAAAGTCTATTGAAACAAGCATGGCCTGCATAGCTTGTTCATTTCTATTATGTAAAATCTCCCAAAAGTTTAGGGAGGCAGATGATAGAATTAAAGATTTTTAAGAAATATTATTAATTCCATGAAACAAACTGTGCCGATGGTAATGATTTTATTTGGTCTCTTCTACTTGCACCACCTCTTCAATGATAGCGATTTCAGGTTTTGTCAGTGCACTGAATTTAGACACACTGGGGGTCATTACGACCATGGAGGTAGCCATGCCACTATTAGCAGCATGGCTACCCCCATTCCGGGTACCAAGTCCGAATTCCTGGAATGGGGGAATACTGGGCCATTCCGACCTTGGAGGGCCCGGTATTTCCCCATTCCAGGAACTCACCCCCATTCCCATTCGAGCCCTCATAGGGCTCAATGGGAATGGGGAGCATGCTAACAATGGGCCCGTTAATGACGGGTCCGTTGTTAGCATGCTGGACCGCTCGTGGGACCCGCTAATGACGCCTGGTTTTACCAGGCGTCCTTAGAGGGTCCTGCAAGCAGACCTCGTAATGAGGCGGTAGGGGGTTAACGGGGCCGGCAGCTCTACAGGCCCCATTGACCCCCTACTGCCAGGGTTGTAATGACCCCCACTGTGTATTTGAGATTTTAAAGTTTGATTTGTTCTTTTCATGTGAAGAAAATTATGATCTTGTATTGTTCTTAGGATTTTAAAGGTTTATGAATGAAATGTATTGATGCATTTTCTTTGATCATGAATTAAAGGTTGATTTGTTTCAACCAAAAGATTTAATAACAAAAAAAAAGAAATAGGTTTATTTTGAGCAGCCTTGTTACAAAAATGTTATAATCTGTTTTTTTTCAAAATGTGCACTCTCTATAATATGCAATCTAATAGAAATGTTTTAAAGTATTGTATGTGTATCTATTTGAAGTACATGGATGCTTATTTAGCACAGAAATTACATACAATAACACATTTACAGATGGTGGAGTAATTCCCATGATGAGTGCCTGTACAACAGCACAAAGGTGAGAACAAGTGCAGAGCCAGTTTATGAGTGTGTACAAACGTGTGACATAACAAAACAAAATATGGCTTTCCCTTTAATAAGTTGTAACTTCCGTGGAGGTAATTTACAACTATTTATGCCAAAACATTGAAAGGCAGAAGTCAGGAAAAAGAACGTATGTCAGTGCAGAAGTTCCGCCAAGCCGGACATTATGCCAATTCATAAGAATGTAACAGATGATAACGATGTATGAAAATAAATATCTCAACCAAATGAATTCAATAAAATTAACCACAACAACCATAACCACCACTAAGCCACCCATGATGAGAATGGACTCCAAAAAGCCAACACATGTCCTGTAACACATGACAGAACACATCAAATACACATATATTTTTTTTATTGACATTAGTTTGCAAAAGAAAACAAACTTTTTTGTCATTCCATATTTCTTTCCACCACATCTCAAATTCCATTAAAAAAAGAAAAGAATAAACAAATTTCCAATTTCCAGTTGCCGAATCAGACAAAACATACCCATTTCCAACCACATCACACGCAATTTAAATCAGTTACATATTTGATAGAATCATATCTATGAAATTAACGATTGCACAAGTTGATTGAACATTTGTCCCCGAGATTAAATAGCTCCACCACTCAAGCATATTTCCATTTTTTGGGGCAAATCGTGCAAGATGTAATGAGCGTTGGTCAACAATTTTAGGGCACTCGATTACTAGATGTTTAATCGATTCAACATCTGTCAAACAGAAACTGCAAGTATCGCTCTTGGTCACCAGATCTTTTCTTCTCATCAGAACCTCATGTGTTTTATAAAGATTTAGCCGTAATCTTATAAACTGGTTACGGGCGGCTGAGCTCAGTGTGTTCTAGGCGAGCTTCAGTGCGGCTTGATTCTTCACTGTTTACGAGTTACGTTACGAGTTACGTGTTCACGTATCACAAGGAGAGGCGAGGTCCCTTTCTCTTGCCTGACAAGGAACTTGGAGGAACTCTGAGGTTTTACGGCATGGCTTTTCTCCAGCTCTCCGGCTACTGCGACTATTGCAGCATCCAGCACCCGGCTCCGAGAAGAGAGCGGAGAGAGCGAAGAGCGGAAGCGGGACTGGTGAACTGGTGGAATCGCTCCGCTGGTGGAACATCTGGGAAATTCGGCGGCATCGCAGCTCCGTGGCATCGCAGCTCCGTGGCTCGGTGCACACTGTGCCTTGGTGTAGCACTTGGAGCTCGGAGGGCCGCTTACAGTGTGTCAAGGTAAACACTGTTGTTTTGATGCTTGCTGTTTCCCACCAGCTTGTAACGCTGCTAATGCTGCTACGAAGCCCATAGTCTATAGCTTACAGCCGCTTTGCGGAGTGTGGGTGGGTGGCTGGCACTTCCATCGTCTACCAGATAGAACCAGATAGGAAACTGGATAGAAATCATTTTTAGAAACTTCACACCCAAACTCTGCCCACAGTACTTTTACTCCTTACAGCACTGTGAGCGGTGCCGAGCTCTTGCTGCATTCGAGCTCGCTTCCTGGAGGGGGCGGAGTTTGCGACAGTTCACGTGACTCTCTTTCTGCATTTACTGCCAATCCAACCACCCCTGCATCGTAAGCCCTGGTGGTAGAAGGGCTGGTGCTGTTTGCTGCATGCCACCCTACCCCCTTGGCAGAGAGTGATTGGAGCAACGGAATTAGTCGATCATAGCAAACAAAGAACTTTCACATACCCTCACCACAAAGGGTTCTGAGTAAGAGACTACAAGCACGGCATGGGTTGCAGGTGGGAGACTGTTGAGGTAAGTCATCTTTGATCCCATCGGGAAGTCAGTGTGCACAGTAACATGGAATACTTCACAAGGGGAAAAAGAGTACACGTTACAGGTGCTCGGTGGAAAGGAACAAAACGGAAGTAAAGCCAGTGGCTGTTTACTTAATCACAAAAATCTCAATCTTGATACTACCGACATAATAAAAAGAGAAAAAATGAAACTATGAAGTAATGCATTGCAGGATGACACTAGGTGCCCTGAGTGGGACGGCTCTTACTCCGAGGAGCTACAAAACCAAAATCAAGAGCTGCCGGTAAACAATGCACCTATTATAAGTCATCTCCGAGCTAATATAATTACTGTACAGGTTCATTCTGGTCCTCCAGGTTATTTGCCAGCTAGTAGCACCCCGTCTGACACGGTACAGTCAAGGAGAAAAGGGCTGGAATATACTATTACTACAAATAAGATTCAAATAAAAATTGATGAACACTTTGGCAAGAAAAAATGAGGCCAAAGCGAAAACCTTATCTGCAATAGCAGCATAGAACTTCTAGATAATGATGTATTTGAATGCTCATCGATATTAGATCCTGCCTTACAATTTCCCTTGCAAGCAATCGCTGTACCTGAAAGGGAGGTAGTAAATGGAGAGGAGTTACTAGGAGAGGAATCTCTCTTACAAGCACATAACCATGAGGGAAAAAAGCTACAGTCCTCTCAGGGACTTCTTTTCTTTGTAGTAGTGAACATTTACTGGAACCCAGAACAATGCAGTATTGAGCAGTTTCATCGGTCGCTGTCGATGGTCTTGGAGAAGATTGCATTGTTTCATGGAGACGCCAGTGTGATCTTGGGAGGTGACTTAAATAGTCAGTGTATAGTGACTCAAGATACGAAGAACTCGTCACAATGGGCAAAAATCTCCAAGACAGGGAGACAGTGGATAGAGTATCTGAACTCATGGGGCCTCCTTATGTTAAATGGTGCTGTAGACGGCGATTGTCCCTCGAAACCAACATGGACCCGTGGTAACTCGTTCTCCACATTAGACTATGTGTTTGTTTCTGAAAACCTACAGATGAAGGAAACATCTATGTCAACAATTTGGGGAGAAGGGAGTGATCATGCTCGACTAAGAGTCAAAATCAAGAGCCCAATGGAGGTCCAACTCAAAAAAATAAAACTGAGGAAAGGTAAAGCGGTCCTGGTGAAATACAAAAGAGAGGGACATAACTTGAATGAGAAGCTAAATCTCATTAGAAGAAAAAAAAGAGAATTGCAAGCCTGACTGCTTTAAGCCATTTATTTGGTTGGTGTACCACCCAACTGCAGGAGCCTTGAGAAAAGAAACTCATCATCAACATTAATTTGATGAAGAAACGTGGATTCAAAAAAGGACCTTAAGGCGAGAAGTAGACGGTTGAAGAAGTCTATCATGAATCCATTGGAACTTCAAACAGAACAGAAAAAGCTCATCAGAAATTACAAGCAATGGTCACGAGCAAGAAAGGTCCTTCGTCACCAACAAGATAATGAACAGATGTTGGAGGCTCTATGTGACAACAGCATTCGTAATTTTTGATCGATCATCAACAGCAAAGGAAAGAAATCAGCCAGCATCAACACCCAATGTAATCTGGTTCCAGAAAAGAGATGGAAGAGACTACTTAACAAAAAACTTTAAAAATATGTCTACCACTCTGGAAGAATTTCAGGAGGACGTCAAGTGGGAACTCGATTTTGACATAAAAATAGTAGAAGAACTGATTATGAGCGCCTCATCATCAAAGGCAGTGGTCCCAAATGGGTTAACTTATCAGGTTTTGAAGAACAATGTAAATACTTGGGTGATCCTTCTTGTTACCCTTTATAGGGAAATACTAGAGTCCAAATGCTTTCCCCCTTCCTGGAAGCAAGCAGTTATAATACCATTCTACAAGGGGGGTGGGGGGTAGATCCCAGCCTGAAAACTATAGGCCAATTGCGCTCTTGGATATTGAAAGCAAGATTTGTATGCAGATCCTCATGTTAGAGCTAGAGGATTGGGCCAAATCAAATAACATTGTTTCCAAATTTCAAACGGGATTCAGACGAGGGATGTTGACAAAACTAAATTGCATCACCCTGAGTCTCTTAGCAGAAAACTCCAAAAAATATGGAGAGGGCCCAATGTATGGAGCTTGGGTAGACCTCTCAAGAGCTTTCGACCTGGTAAATAGGGAGAAACTACGGGCTAAATTGAGGAGGTGGGGTCTCCCAAGCAAGCTCCTGGCTATATTAATTGAGCTTCACAAAAACACCTCGCTCATGGTTAGATTAGATGAGGCTGGTCATTTTACAAATAAAATCAGCATGGAGCAAGGAGTGCGACAGGGGTGCATGGAAGCCCCATTTTTCTTCAACCTTTATTTGACGGATCTGGGTGATTTTCTTCAAAATTGGACCATGGCAAGTCCCAAATTCAACTCCACCAAGGTTCATTAGCTCGCCTATGCAGACGACATCGTCCTGATTGACAGGACAGCAATAGGCTTGCAGCACTTATTGAATGGTCTAAGCGAATACACCAAACTTAACGGTCTACAAGTAAATCCAAAGAAGTCCAAAATGTTGGTGCTGTAACACCCGAAAAAGCAAATTAACTTTAGTAAATGGTTTTTTGAAGGTGAAGCGATTATAAGGGTAGATGAATTAGTCTACTTGGGTTACACGTTGTTTGCTTCACCCTCATTTAGCAAGGTGGAACTAGAAATAAGATCTAAGGTTGAGAAAACAATACCTCAGATGAAAAAGATCTTCTTTGAGCTGTGCAAATTCTCAATTAAACCATTAATAACGTATTATAACGCCAAAGTAGTTCCAGTGATATTGTAAGGACTGGAGGCCCAACCAAAGCTTTGGGAAATAGACTGGCTAAAAATGGAAAGTCAGATTTGGAAGAGCTCCTTGGGTCTGCCTAGTTGTCTTCCTATGCAGGTCCTAAGGTTCGAACTTGGGCTGAAATCATTGCAGCAACAAGTAGCCTGGAGGTTGCTATCTTTATACAGGCTAATGATAATCCTGCAAACAAATTCCCTCTATGAAGACTTCAAGTATCATCTCCAAATGGACAGTTCCAAGATTCTCCAGCAGTTGGATACGAAAGCTAAAAGCAACCTGGCAGGAGCAGACTCATCGGTAGCAACCCTGAAAGAGAATCCCACGAAAGTAAAGAAAGAACTGGAAATAATGGATTGGATCAAAACAGAGCTGGAAATGAGGCTTATAAAACCAAAGAACAGTTTCCTAGCAGTGGAAAAAAACTGGGAGAACTGCATAAATATCTGCTAAAACATCCAAGCAGTGAATCAAGATCTGTTTTCTTAGGGCGCGCATAAATCTAATTCCCACAGGCGAGATTTTAAACATCAGAAGGAAAAGTCAGAGTTTAATATTGTTTTGTAAAATATGTGCAAACCAAAATAAGCAAAACCTGCATCATTTGCTCTTAGAAGGTGAAGGAACTTGGGAAACCAGAGTTCTGTACTTTGTATATTTGTCCATAGGGTTCATAGTGAAAAAATTGGAAACAAAAAGGTCGAAAGTCAAAATGTCAAAAACAAATGTTGAAAAAAAGGTCTAATTTTTTTTTTAATACGTTTTTTATTCAAAATGGGGGGGTTCCCCCCAACCCTCCTTTTTTTAAATTTGTTTTTTGTTTTACCCATTTTTTTTTATTCCCGGACCCCAAAATAAATATATAATTAAAAAAAAGGGAATTCAACTTTTTTTTTGCAACCTTTCTTTTTACATTTTTGTCTTTCAACCTTTTTTTCGACATTTTGACTGCACACCTGTCCATAGATTGGAATGCTTGCACTCAGAGAACTTTTGGAATCATTTGATCTCTGGGCAAAACACTGCCTTGACGATTGCAGTGGGTCAGGTTCTATTAATACTTGGCATGACCCAAACAGGCGTTTTGCAGACTGGGACTAATGTTTCTTAAGAAAAACTGCTTCAACTTAGTGGTAGAATTTAATAACTGAGGAGGAGGTGCAGGTTTTTTGGGTAAATGAAGGCTTTCCTTTTCTATTTTTTGTTTTTTCTCTATTTTTCTTTTAAAGGTATGTCTTCCGTTTGGTAGAACTGTAAAAAAGAACTGTAAATTCAATGTTGATCTTAAATTGGCAATATGTTGGTTTTTAATATTTTGGAAAGATCTAATTTGATAAAAAAAAATAAAAAAAAAAAAATAAACTGGTTACGATGATATCGCAAAGGGAATTTAGCCAGACACTTCGGCAGTTCACCCAGTCTTCGCGTCGATGTTCCCAAGTCTAGTGCTAATGTTAAAGAGCTGCAATTTTCCATGTCCATGTTCCATTGCCGGAACTTTTTTTTTGCTACTTGCAGAATTTGATGAACAAGAGACATGCTCAGATCGGCTTCTCGCAATATTTACTTCAATTTGTCTTCCCATCTATTTAGTAGGAAGGCTGACAGATTGTTTCTTTTTTTCGTTCAAAATCAAATAAGGTTTCGTGACTGGCGTTAAACGCATTTTTCAAAGCAGTGTTATTGATTTCCCCACCACAAGGGAGTATAAAGAGTCTAGACCCAGTTCATGTCGAATAGCAACCATTGGGACACTCTGAGGTAATTTATGAACTTTTCTCCAGAATATCCCCTCCAGTTGAGGCCAAAAACCAGCGTCGATATTCCAGCCAGCTTCGCTGCCGAAGCAGATGACTGGCGACACTTTTTGCAGATAAAAGGGTATTACTGGCAGTAAGGTAAATTTACTATACTTTGCATGTAATTTCGCTCCTTGCTGAGCAAAAATCCTCATTCGAGACAAGACATTGTGCGTCCAACTCCACTCTATTATTGAGATGTTAAATGATACTCCCAGCTAACGGATGGCTTCAGTTTTGGTCATGGCCTCATTGTAGACTTTCCACTTAAAGACTTCTTTCTTTGATTGCGTTTTAGGGCCCAAAGAAATGACTTTTGACTTCTTCACGTTTATTGCCATATGATTTGAAACAAGGTGGTTTTGTAATGCTGTCAGCAATCTTTGAAGCCCAATTTCAGTGGAGTCGAGTAAGACCGCGTCATCAGTGTAGATTACCCAGCTTAAATGCTTGCCATTGACTTTTGATGGAAATGATTTTGCTTGTAAGAGGGCTGCAGGCAGGTACGATATAAAAAGCTTAAACAACAAGACTGCTAAGGGGCAGCCCTGTTTCACTCCTTTAGTTGTTTTATGTCTCCTGTTATATCTCCTTCAGCATTTAGTTGCACCTGAATGATGGTGTTTGAGTATAATGCCATCACAGGGGTCAATAACTGGTGTGCACATCCCCAGGCTTTAAGTTTTTTCAATAGGAGCTGGCGATTAATGCTGTCGAACGCCTGTTTTAAGTCGACAAATGCAAGAAACAACCTTTTCTTGCGTTTTAAGGCATCTGACTTTGCCAAATTTAGGAGCATCATGTTTAACTCAAATCCTACTCCTTTTGTAAATCCAGTTTGTCTTTAGTCGACTAAGTTGACTACTTCAGCCCACCTTGCAATTTTTTTTTGCAGGAAAGTAGCGAATATTTTTCCCATTGTATCTAACACCGCTATAGGGCGGTACTTCTCAGGGTCTTCGTGGTTTCCCTTTTTAAACACCGGAACTACCACTGCGCATTTCCACAATTCAGGGATCACCAATGTGGATGCTATATGGTCAAATAACACTTTGATGAAGTGTGCCCAGTTTGTTTTGTTCGCTTTTAGCATCGAGTTTGATATGCCATGCAGCCCAGCGGCCCTCGAGATCTTCAAATTTTGAATGGCTGTTTCGATGTCTTCAACAGTTTCGGTGACATTCCATTCACAGTTCTCTAACACTATTTTGGCACTGGCGTCAAAATCTTGACTATTAACAACTGCCGTATAGTGCTTCATCTAGCTTGCAGCGTTCACACCATTTGATAGTGTGAAAACTTGCTTTAGATGACCAGTGTTTATAATTTGCCAGATGTTTCTGCTATCTTTTTGGGTTATTAATCGTAGCATTAATTCCGCTTGTTTTTGATACCGGATGATGTTAAATGATTTTATCTAATTTCGGTAGCGTTGGCGTCTCTCAGCAAGCAGGGGACTTATATTTTTCTCTCCAGATTTCATTAGCAATCGAAGATCTTTTTTTAGCAGTTTCTTCACCTCGCTTAATTCGGAACTGAATGGATGCTTGTTTTGTGTTGCTTTCATGTTGTGCCTGTGGGAACCTGAAGTAAATTGCGTCAACAAGGACACATAGTCAGCCTGAACTCTCCTCGTATTTGTGCAGTTAAAGTCAGCTGCCAAGTTCTCAATCTGCTTACTATTTATCTGCAGTCGATTTTGAGCATTATTAATGCTTAATGATGTTTTGTAACTTGGCTGGCTTCTTTTGTGGTGCCTCTCCCAGAATAGTACTAGGGCGTCATGGTCGCTTTTTACTGATTTCCATGTTGTTAACTTTGAAATGTGACAATATAGATTTTCTGAAACTCAAATGTAATCTAGGTTTTTTTTGTAAATCTCCTCGATGCCAAGTATCAGCTGCCGGAAAGTCACCCCTAGTGCAACCATTTAACATCACACAGTGACGTAAAGTTAGTTCATATTCCAACTTGAGGCCTCGATCTGATGAATCAGTTGGAACTTTATGCTTATTAAATGTGCTTCACACTTTAGCTTTATCGAACCATGAATAGTTCAGGTCGCCACATACCAGAATAAATGGTTCGTCAAAAGAAGAAAGGCAGGCATCTATTTGAGCGGTTATTGATGCTAAATATGCAGACTCATTGATCATTACAGGATTCCAATAAGTATTTATGATCAAGAGTTGCTTTTTTTGTTGGTGTTGTTTCTTCAAGGATAGATTCTAGAATTAGTGCATGCACAAACAGATTAGGATTTGAGGCGCTTAACACTTCCCATCCGGATGAGTTCTTTATCATCGTTAATAGTCCAGAAAAAGGACGGCTAAATAGATTTTTCCCAGCGGCATTTAAGAATACTGAATAACCTTCACAAGATGGTGAAAACAAATTAATGGGCTCTTTATCTTCTGGAAACAACCTTCTTGAAACACATGGGCAAATCCTTGTGTATTCCACAAAGTTAACAACTGGGTCAAACCGCTTGACCCCATGTTGTCTGAAACGTTCTTTTCTTGATAATGCACATCTGAACTTGGACTTTTATGTGCCATCAAATGATTTTTAGCATCAGTTGGGAGATTAGACTGCTGTTTAAGTTGTTTCCACAGAGCGTCTCTTTTGGTTTTATTGGAGGATGTGATCTGATTTTTTTTCATCGCTGAGGCTTGAGATGACAGCTGAACTTCGCACTGCGTTAAATCAAAGCCAAAAAACAATAGATCTTCTTTGGCATCGAGTAGCGGTTTTGCTAGGAACTTTGATTTCATATGAAGAATTACCCAGTCAGTTCTTAATTCAGATTCATATTCTACTATAGCAATGTCATCAGATCGTATGTTTCATAACGCTGGGACACAATGTAACAACCTCATCACATTAGCTCAATTTAGGTTTGCCTCATTTTTTTCTGCTAGAATATTTTCCAGCTCCAGTTTCCACCAGACCAGTTTTGAGGGCTCAGACAGGGAGTTTCTCTTTGGTAAATTTGTTTTTGAGATTGAGCTGATGTTTGTTTCAGATTAAGCCTCAACAGTGTATTTTATTCAAGATGTGTTATTTTTCTTCTTGAAAGGTGTGGTTCATCAGAACATGCCAAAGACCCTTTTTTATTCAGGGTAGCCCGGTTTCTTGGAGGCTCATGTGGGCAAAAGCTGCACTGCATTTTCTTTCTTATTTCTATTTTTGATGAATTCTCAAGACTGTTCGTAGAATGTTCCTCACCCACACACTCAGTTCCCACGAGACATCTTCATCGTCAATTGAATATGTTGAGAGATTACACAAGTCTAGCGAGGCGTTTGAAGATATGTCGTCAGACGAAATTGAGTCTTCTCGCACTCGCTTGGTGGATGTTTGTGTTATTCACTCTGTCACCTTGACAGTATCATTTTTTTCATTCAACTTCTCTGACCTGGCCATCATGGCACTTTTTGTGGCCACTCCTAGTCGCACAGGAGTTGTCAAATTTCTAATAAATTTCTTTGCATCATTTGAACATGCAGGTCCTTTCATTGTTGTTTTCAACCACTTAGATTTTTTCTCCCTAAGTAGGGCCAGTTTTGAACTTGCAGGTTTTATCGATTTGGCAGGACCTGTGAACATGCCAAAGGAGACTTTTTGTACCGCTATTACTCCAGGCCCAGTTTGTATTCTTTGGGATTTTGTCTCAGTGTCTTTTTTTGCGTTATAACTCTGTGGATTTAGTAATTCAGCAGCATCCAGCTCTTTTGCTTGCAAACCAGCTGCAGTGGTCAATTTCACCAATGTCAAAGCAGGTTCCAACACAGGCGATTGTACTTTGTCTGGCTGTGATTTTTTATTCTTTCGTTTCAATGACTTTTGAGTTTTTGCTACGATCGTTCTGTTGAACAGCAGATGACAGCGGGTGGAGGTTAATTGGCTGAGACAACGGTGCACAGCGTGGTTCAGCTGTTACAAGATCATTACTTTTTCTGTTGCAAACACAGATATTATTCATTGGGCAGCAAAGAGGCCGCACTGCAACGTTGTGTCTAATCCACTTTGTGCATTTGACAAGTGCTTCGCTGAGATCTACTTTTTCAAGTGCTTCGCGTTTAATTATTTCATCAAGGCGAGATTGCCATTGGCAAGAAGAGGCAGTTCCAAGTCAAGTCGTTGGGCAAGGTGTTCATAAAATCTTTCCAGTGCAATCAGCTTGCTATTTGCCGTGGTCAGTAGAGAATTTTGGTCATGCACAGCGTCATTCAGGGTCTCATACAACTTCATAAAAGGCAATAAGGCAATGGAAGTAGCAGCTAAAACGTTATTATGACTCTGAAGTGCTTTAGTGTTAGAAGGGTCTTCTGATTGTTTTGTTGACAAAGGTTGAGCAGACCAAGAGTGAATTGAATCCCTTTCAGACGATACATTAGCTGCTTCAGAGGGTCGGAAACTGTCGATGTTAATATTACCATAGCCATTCATTGACAGCCATCAGATAAGTCTAAATTGATGGGCCCCAACACAGCAGCTGAGTCGTTTAAATTGGATGATTTATTAGTTAGATAATTAGTCTCCTTCATTAAAGTACTCGCTTTTCTGACTTTTGCAGACGTGTTTTCTTGTTTTTTGATGAGACTTTCATTGAGGCGATCGCGCATTAAAATAAAATCGGCTTTCAAACGCTCCATCAAACGGCTTCACGTGCTACAACATCGTAGTTTAGCGTAATGCCAGGAGTTTTCACATGAGAAGGTAGATTTTTGGGCTGTGCTGCATCCTTCATTTTTTTTTCAATGATCGCCTCAACATTTCCATCTTCGATTTTTTGTACTGTTTTAAAATCATTTGCTTTTCCCTCAATTCCATTGCTATTTGTATGCTCTGACAAGGCTTAGTAGTTTGGTCCAAACTTGCATTTTTGACTGCTCATTGTGTTTATGCCGCTCCACAGATATTGCGATGTGTCCTAGTTGCACGTTTGAAGAGATTGTCGGTTGCAATGGACTCTCCAGCCGGTCTTGCGGAGTTGAAATGCCTTCCATCAGTGACCGCATCACTAGTAAGTCTGCGTCAGTTATGTCCAATGTAAAAGATGTGTCTGAAGCATCTACATAAACCGAGGAGGGCGGCTGATTTTTCGCATTTAAACACATATTGCAACATTACAAGTGCAATAAATGCAACTATTGTAAAGGTGAGGTCACCCAAGTTTATCCAAACAAGAATCAAAAAGTAGAAAAAAAACAAGAGTACAAGCGGAGATGAAAAAACAAGTTTTATTAACAGCTGGGAGAAAAAATAGAAAGCTCCATCAAACTGAACAGAAAAAAAAACATTTCTCACATTTCTACTGTGGGGCTACACCTTTTAAACAGGAAGTAACAATTTCTACAATTGCAACAATTAACAAAATTATGACATGAGGATTGGATGCTCGCCATCAAATCCCTAAAGAACCCCATAAGTTAAATCATCCAATTCGAGGTTTCACTGTTCCCATCCTTAAGAGTTACCAGTCCATCAGTGGCAACATTCTCTGCTGGCCAGCACAAATCCTGCCACACAGATTGTCTGGCATTCTTCTTATCACAAGGTGATGAAGTGCTTGATGCTATTTGGAACACTATGTTGGATACAGCGCAGGCAGTAGCATCCCACCCAAACTGGCTAGTAACATTATGTGTGGAAAACAGCCAAAGCAAATCTATGTTACAGCCAATGAAATGCACCAAGATTGGATCACTTCATCCCTCACACCCTGCACCTGCTTGCTCTGAGCCTCCTGTGTTTAAACATGTGGCCAACTTTGGCCTTAGCCTTCTAGGTATCTTCTCTTGATGGACAGCTGAATGAAAAAGTGTGTGTACAGCCCTGCTGCTAGACATGAATTCCTTCTAATTATTTTTTCTACGCACACTGTCATTCTTGTTCCAAATGCCCTGTTGGTCAATGGGGGTGCTGTTGCTCCCTTCATAATGCTATATTTTGGCATTTCTGTGATTCGCCTCTTCGTGTATCATACTTTGTCATTCACAATCACTGTGTATTCATACGTTTATCTTCTGGGAAGGCACCTTTTGTCTGGAAAGCAACTTCGTTCCACAGATAAACAATTCCCTTGCAACAATTTAACTAAACACAGTTTGGCATATCTTTCCATTCTGACCTTCACTCCATGAGCTCCACTTCTGTGAAGTAAACATAAAACTTAATAACATGAGAATTGCAGCATTAAGCTAAATCTTGTTTTTTTTGCAATTCTGAACACTAATTGTCCCCAATATGGCCATCCTCTTGCCTCCTGCAACAAATAACAATGCTATTTACTACCACCCAAGCTACATAATAAACCCACGCAGTGTACTGACCCCATTCCCCTGACCCTACCCCTCTGTATTCGTGCTGTCTGCATGTGTTGTCTGCATCGCCTCCCTCTGTACTAGCTCCCAAAAGTGTGGCACAGCTATATGTATACTCTAATTATCAGGCCACGTCACCATCCTGCTTGACCACTGCATCACTACCTGGGCCTAAGGCCCTGCTAACATAATTTTAATAGCTTGTACTTGTGCCCTCCTGTGGACCACCGGATCTGAACCTTCACACTCTCCCCTTCAATTAATGTTTTAACCCCTTCTTCTCCCTATAGCTTTCATATGTTGGGATCCATATCTTACAAACCCTATGTAAGCTTTCCCCACTGCCTGCATACTCCTCCGGTGTACATGTCAAAACAACAGCACCCATCATCCCCAAACAGTCCACCCAATATTCCTTGTAGTTTTCTGTATCTGGGGGAGGGCTAGACAATGTCCCTGGTGGATCACCTAAAAGAGCCATGCAGCACTCTTGTTCCCCGTTCCATGGATACATTTGTGTCTGAATACTTCTGGCATGGGCACTGGCCTCATGTGACCCTTTTGCTGTGTGTGGCATCATATATTTGCCCCCATGCCCACCCCTCATTCAACACTTGAACCCCATCTAACATGCAGAGAGATTAATGAGAGCCACTTTGAAAATCAGGACAAATTCTTTCATGATGTTTGATAGCCATGCCGAAACCCACACATTTTATCTGTCAAACCAGTCACCTTCGACCACTCTGCTAGTGTCCCTTTCCATTGCTACGTGAAGGGTGTTCAGTATGTTTATTGACTCAGATAATGTTCCATTGTTGTGTCTTTTTCGGACATGAAGGTGCAGCAACTGCTGCCTATTTTCATGCACACTCCACCCTCCATTCCTGTAATCAAATCTAAGATATACCTATAGTGCAGTGTGGTCAACCGAACTGCCCTTAAATCCTCCCCAATGACATTCAGCCCCCTTCCTGTGACATTCGTCAGTTGCAGTTACTCATAACGGGTGATATGTAGCCACTTTACGTTCGTGGCAGTCTGTATGGTAGGCACCAGAAATGACATAAAAACTATTTCTGAGAAAAATCAATACTTCATAGGAATTGCTGCTAACTTATCTGCAGCCGTTTGTGACTAATATTTGTTCCCTCTGCTGCACCTATGCAACTTGACATACAAGTTCAGGGGTCCCTTAGTGCATGTTGGAGGCATTCCCTAAAAAACAAGATGTTCAGAAACTGGACAACTACCTTATTGGGCACAACGAGAATGGAGGAATGCAAAGTGACCGGGGAGAAAATTCCACCCAAGTGTGGACAGAGCTGGGTGTATGTGTGGGTTCTGCAGGACCAGAAGACATCAATCAGGGCTGCTGTCTCCTCTCACAAGCTCAGGAGCTCATTACTCTTTGGCATGCTTTATTACTGCCCATGATGGTGGTCCCTTTGGATCTGAAACATAAAGAAGGGCATGTGAACAAGGGTATTTATTTGGGCACCTCATTTAAGTCTTCTTGTAAGTGTGCTGATAATGCTTTGGTGGTTAATATTTTCTGGGGAACCGCTCTGTGTTCCATAACCAACTGACATGGTAAGCATATTTGGAAAACCACTTCCCTGTGTCATCGTCATCTGTAAAATGCTGTTCTTCTGTCAATATCATCAATCATAGTTTTGGAAGATCCCCCCTTCTGGACCTCTTTGTCTTATAATGTAGTACCACTTGATTTTTTGTCTCCTTTTCTGCCATCTTTTTGAGCTTAATGTAATAATTATCATAGAGCATATCGCCCTCCTCTAGCCATTGGACTTGAACCTTGTGTTTCTGGAATAGCCCCTGAATCTTGCACAGAGCTAGATGAAATAAACAGTGTGCTGTCTGTGTTGGTACTTCTTGATGGATGAATGTATTGGGTGTGCCTGTCACATGTGGTATGAGGGAACACACAACATGTGCAATTTGCTTGATCCTTCCCACTGCACTCATGTGGTTATACCAAATGTTGTCAGTGTCAGTGTGATGCCCTCCACTCTCACTGCCCACAAATAGTTTGGAGGCCAAGACCTCTCTTTTACTGTTGTATTAACATTCTGTGCCACATGTAAATAATTATTACTTCCTACTAACAAGCGCCATTCCACTTTAAATAACAGGAAAGGAAGAGAGAGAAAACCTGAAGCAATAATGCAATACATTGCATAATCCATATATTCCCATGATCCTCCTGATCTTCAGTGATGTGGTGATGAGAAAAAATAGTGAGGCCTCCTAAAAGTACAAATGTATGTTAAACAACTGAAGACTAACTAGGTAATACTTCCTTTCACTCATGATCTTTTAATGGAAGGGGGTTACTGTCTTTTTCTGTGCAGACATTTGATACGTGGGTCTAAACCCACCTGCCCTCCACCTTGACCACTGTTGTGGTTGCATAATTGACCGTGAACGGTCCAATGAAACGGTGCTCACTCCATCGATGGGTGACATTTTTGATGTATACTTTCCCCTGTATACAGTGACTGCTGCTTTAGCTGGGCCTCTTCCTCTTTTGGTGTGGGGAGATCTGCAGATCATGCAGCTGGCCTGCTTGTGGGAGGTACCACCCTGTCTCAAAATAAACTGATTTCTTTGAGATATCCCCAAAACTACTCGCCAAAACATCAGCAGAGCTTGCATTCTCCTGCCTGTAATTATCTTTTGCAGGGTTAAGTGGTGGTTAGATCCAGGCTGGGTTTTCAAGGGGAACATTTCCCTCACAATCCTTGACCGTGTGTGCTCTGCTCCCCTTCCACCCTTGGCAGTGCTCATGCCTGCATGTCCTCTGCCCATGTGGTTCCCTTGCAATCCTTGATTGCGTTTGCTCAGTGCCCCTTCCATCCTTGGCTGTGCTCATGCCTGCATGTCCTATGCCCATCTGGTTCCCTCGCATTCCTTGATTGCATGTGCTCCTGCACTCCTTCCTTCCTTCCGTCCTTGGCTGTGCTCATTGCCGGGCATCCCCTACCTGTGTGGGTTCCCCACAATCCTTGATCACAGGCATGATGTCCCATGATGCATGTCAGTTGAGGCTTTCACCTTGCCATCTTCTCCTTCCTCCTCTGCCCACCCTCGGACTCCTTCTACACTACCACAGGACGTACCTCAGACCTATGCCCCTCCACAGAAGTCTTTCAAGGTTGGAAACTTTCTCCACATTGCCACTCTCAACTCTCAACTCTCACTCAGCTGTAAAACACTCCTCCAACATCTGATGTCTCCTTCAAGAACTCAACCTTGATGTTCTCAGTCTGACTGAGATGTGGTTCACGGCCAGATCTGTCACAAGTTTTGACAATCTCCTCCCTGATGGCTACAAGATCATCTCCATGCCCAGAACCAAACATCCTGTGGGAGGGGGGGTGTAGCATTGATCTTCCCAGAGTGGATGCCTGCCTCTATCATTCCTTTGCAGGTCTATACCTTTTTTGAATGCCTGGTCTGCAGACTTTCTCCCTTTCCTGGCCTCTTACTGTGACTATCTACCAGCCAGCTGGCCAGGTAACCTCCTTCCTCTCTGATTGGCCAGACCTCTCCTGCTCCCTCCTTGCCTCTACCACTTAACTCCTACTCTTTGGAGACCTCTACCTCACCCTAGATGCCTCCTTTCCTCCCTCAGGACTCTTTCACAACCTCTGGGATTCTCTTTCTCTCTCTATTCTTCCCTCTGGCCCAACTCATTCTGCAAGACACACCTTGGATGTTCTGATCTCCTCAGACCTCCCCCTCTCTAACCCTCTCATCACTCCTCTCTCCTGGAGTGCCCACTTTCTCATCTCCTCTCATCTCTCTCCCTCTCTCTCTCTCTCTCTCTCTACTCCTCAGGCTGAGCCAACTCCTGCACTGCCACCCACCTTCTCGTCATCTGACCCATGATGCATGTCAGTTGAGGCTTTCACTGCCATTTTCTCTCCCTCTCCTGCACCTCTGGCTGACTCACATCCTGATACAGCCCTTTCCAACCTCCATTGTTCTATCTCTGACACTCTCGATGTACTTGCCCCTGTCATGAGGATCCGCTTGAAGCCCAAATCCAAGTGCAACTCTTGGAATGACTCCGACCTTGTCACCCTTAAACACAAGTTTGGGGTGGTTGAAAGGAAATGGAGGTCATCAGGTGCATCCTCCGACAAACTGGCATGCCACCTGCTCCAAAGGCAGTACCAACTCTCTGCCCACACTAAGAAGAGATCACACATCCAACCCTGTGTCGCTGCAGCATCTAAAAACTCACCAAACTCTAAAATCTGCAAAGAGCTGGCAAATCCTGCTGCAGTTTACACGTCTCCTGCTCCCCCCAGGTCCCTCCTAGGTCCTCTGCACGGCCTTGTCTTCACATTTCATCTCTAAAACCCAGGACATCCTGTCCACCCTCTCTTTCTGTCCGCCTTCATCCTCTACCTCTGGCCTTCTTGTGGGCACCTCTACACCTCCCTTCTCTTCCTTTCCTTTGTTCACCCCTGACAATGTTTCTAGACAAGTTTGATCTATGATCTACGTCTTGTCAAAACAGGTCCTTCCCACTTCTTCAAAAACCATCAAGGACCACATTGACACCCTCGCTCCAGCCTTGGCCGACTTCTTCAACCACTCTACTGGAACCTTCCCCTCAACCCTCTGAAGCACTCACTTATACATACTCTTCTTAAGAAACCTTCAGCTAAGCCCTCCCGTCCTGCTAACTATCGCACGATCTCCATTACTCCTTTCCTAGGAAAACATTTGGAAAAGCTGCCGAACTCCCAGCTTAACCTCCACACTCAATATGTTGGTTGTCTCCATGACCATCAGTCTGACTTTTGAGTGGCCAGAAGCATGGAAACTGCTCTCCTGAACATCTGTGTAGACGTGCTCTCAAACCTCGACATCCACCATCCTTTTGTCCATATCCTCCTCGATCTCTCTTCTGGTTTTGATACTGTCAACCATGTACTCCTGCTCAACTGGCTCTATGATAACCTGGGTATCACTGATCAGGCCCTGGCCTGGTTGACTTTCTGTCTCTCTAATTGACCCTCCCTGGTCCAATTTGGGTCCTTCTTCTCCTCTATCTCCATCTCTACCTGTAGTGTTCCCTAGCAGTCTAACCTTTCTCCTTGGCTGTTCAACCAATACCTGGTACTTCTCACCCATCGCATAGCTGCTCTCGGCTCCAACTATCAGTGTTAAGCGGATGATATTCAGCTCTCTTTCAGGCACCCTTCAGCCACCTGTTCTCCCTCATCCCAGATTGTCTGTCTGCAATCCAGGATTGGTGTGCCACCAATGATTTCTACCTTAATGCCAGTAAGACAGAGATCCTCCTCATCGGATCACTAGCACCCTCCTTTCTTCTCACACTCTGGCTGCCCACCCTGGGCCCTCTTCCTTCTCCTATCTGTGAGGCTAAGCACACTGGGCTCATCTTCGACTCCACACTCTCCTTCTCTCCTCACATCTCTGATGTCTCTAAGAAGTCAAACTACCAGCTGCATCTCCTCAGAGGTATTCTTCCTTTCCTCACTTTCCCCCAGAAGCTCAGTCTCTCCAGAGCTGTGGTTCTCTCCCGGATGGACTACTGCAACAGCCGCTCTCTAAATCTACCTGCCTCTACTCTCTGTCCTCTACAACTCATCCAGAACAGGACTGCAAGACTTGTCCTTGGCCCCATGCCAAGACATCATATCTCTCCAGCACTGAAATCTCTTATTTGGCTCTCAGTGGCAGCAAGGATCAGGTTCAAGACCATCTGCATTGTCCACAAGGCTTTCTGTGGCCAGGGACAGCAATATCTCCAACTCTCTTTACCTAAATATCTTCCTACTCAAGCTCTCTGCTTCTCCACTTCACACTCCTTGATGGTTAGTCGCTTCTCCAAGCAATGAGTTAGGGGTAGATCTCTTTCTTCGTCTGGTGCCTCCCTCTGGAATTGCCTGCCTGCATCTGTGAAACTTGAGCAGAACCATCTTGGGTTCCGGAATTTCCTCAAGACCTTCCTCTTTGCTTCTGCTTTCTCTCTACCTCTCCCCTGCTGATCTCCTGTCTGATCCATGCACTGGTCACCTGGCACCCTCTGAATTTGGGCCCAGGTCCCTGCCTGCTTAGCTGCAAACCCATAGCTGAAAACTCACACCTCCTGCACATGTGGTCTGTATCTGTAACCCTACAGTTCCCTCTCCTGCACTCTCAACAAGTGTCTTATTAGACACTTGTTTCTGTACTTCTGAGCACCCGCACTTGCCCCCACATTGGCTGTACTACTTGCTGTTTCCTGTTGTTTCCTTTGTCCTGCACTTGTCCATCCTCCCACCCCTCTGGCATTTCTCCCCTTCCCCTTCACCTGCACTTGTGAAATCTGAATGTCACTAGACCTAGTAAGATTGTTGTTTTTATTCCTCCCTCTGTTTTTCCCACCTTGCCTTATCACACATTAGTGTAGGTGCATTATAAATGCCATATCATAACATAACAAAGAAAGTGGCATGCATTGGAGCTAGCTCTTGTGAAAAGATTCACACATATTTGCATGGTGTTCTTTAAGCAAGCTTTTGATGCGCTCCACAATTTGGTTGGCTTTGTGGTGGTATGCTGAACATAGTTTATGGTTTATTCCCAGTAGGGAAGTTATCTCTTTGAAGAAGACATACAAAATGTGGCCCATTGTTGGATCTCAAAACTTCACACACACCCCAATGAGAAAAAACCTCACACGCAGAAATGTAGTGGCTGATTTGGCATCAGCATAGATACACAGTCCTGCTTCAAGCCAACAAGAGAATGGGAACTCTCCCACAATCAAATAGCGAAAGCTGTCATACCTGTATACCTGGTGGACATATAAACAAAATCTATGTGCAAATGTTGTAACAGCCCAGAGGGTCATGGCAGGGTTGCTTTTATTTTCTTAAGTGTGTGCCTGGTTGTGTATCGCTGGCAGGTTACACAGTTGTCAATTAATTCAGCCCCTTGTCGTGTAGGTTTGGGACAAACATATATGTCTGGATATCTGCTGTGATATACTCTTGTGATGTGGGTGCTGGGTAATGTAATTGACCAAGGGCAAGTATAGGCAGCTCCTGGGGCATTACATGCTTTCCTGTACAGTTCTAGCTCCATATTAAATCTGTGGGTGATAAGAGCACGTCCCTGTGGCTCTATTATCTGTATTATGGGCAGGGCATATTAAGGGACTGTGAGTGGTGCCTGTTGGTAGGAAATGTTTGTGAACATGGGACCTTGTTCTTTGACATGTGGTAAATACGCAGCTTTTTCAGCTGCTGTGTCTGCTGCATCACTAGCACAGGACACAGCGTTTGTGCCCTTGGTGTGTGATGCACATTTTACTATTGCTAATGCTGAGGGCAGTGGCAACACATCTGTTAATCTTGAAAGTAAATCTGCATGTTGCACTGGTGTGCCATCACTTTTCCTGAATTCTCTCCTCTTCTATCCTGACAACCCTGAGTGCACTGTGGATTTGACAGTTCTATTGTTATTATGGATACCACTGATTCTGCTACTTGTGCAGTAAAGCGTAGGGTCAATCGTAATTTTGACATAACCTCAAACTCCCCCTCATTACAGTGTGCCACCGCTGCCCCAAGAGCTGAAATCCAGAGTTCTGAACAATCATTGATTCATCAAAGAAAAGTACCTCCCCTTCCTCTAATGGATCTTCCTGAACGATTGGTAAGAATGTCGAATGTGTCCTCCTATACAGTACAATCACATACAGAGGCCTCTTCCTGCAGTGGATCCATGAGAAATGAACCTGGTTTAACAATGTGGCACCTCACTATGTTAATAGAGTGGTTTGACAGGATTACCTCATACACCAAAGCTCATTGGGTGGTGAGGGTTGACTTTGATTTGGCCAAGATGGCGATACTGCACGCTCTACATATCACTGGACACTCCATAGTGATTGAGATGGTTCCGGCATTGAAAATATAGCTGCTGTGAGTGCCTTTTCACATGGAAAATGTCCCTGCATTTTGGAACTAAATGACCACAACATTAAACCAATGGCATGTGTTCTTGTGCTTTTTCTGGGTGAGACCAGCTGGCATCACCTGACCATTAGAATGGGAAAAAGGGAAAACGTTTTTGTATAATCTGGAGTTGCAGAAATGGGTGTAATGCTCACTGCATCATTTAGTTCTAGGAACACCTTCATCATTTTGCTACACAATTTACAGGTCCCTTTTCTTTCTGTGCTTCTTTTAACCCCTGGAGGATGGACTTGGTGTAGGTGAAGTAATCGAAAAGCCAGGATCTGCAGTAGTCGCAGAGCCATAGAAACTGCTGCATCTCTTTTACTGGGCAAGGTTGGAGTGTGTTGTGTATGGGAGTCACTGTTTCTGGAGTAACACTTTTCCATCTGAGGACATTATCTGTCCAAGATACACAACTTCCTTCTGGCAGTATTGCAGTTTCTCTTTGTCAACCTCGTATCCCTTGTCCGTCAATGGTGTTAGGAGTGTTACTGATAACTACCTGCATGGCTTTCCAGTCCTGCTGCACACTAAGAGATCAGCACTTGAATCATTTTGCTAGTTGTCTGCAAGTTATCCAAATCCATTCAACACTCTGGGATTTGCAGTACCCTTGTGGTAAACAAGTGTGTTGGAACCTGGTCTCGTGGTAAGTGAATGCAGTGAGATACTGTGAGTCTGGGTGCAATGGAACCTAGAAGAATCTGTTGTTTAAATGTCTCACTGTGAAGTGTGTTGCTCCTGTGGGTATATTACACAAAATGTTGGCTAGGTTCGGCATAACTGGAAACTCTGTTTCACTATGTTCTTCACTGGGCCGAGGTCCTGAATCATCCTCTACAACTGCTGCTTTGGTTTTCGTTACAGGGTATATGGCTGTGTTACATGGAGAATCTGAGATCTTAATTATTCCTTGTTGCCACAGGCCCACAATTCTCTCCTAAATTCTCTCGTCTGCTGCCCGTGACAGGGGGTACTGTTTTACAAGGTGCAAAATGGCCCCTTGCTTAATGCATAGCGCCCCATTCCCTTTACCAGGCCAATATTATAGGGGCCGCTGGTCCATATTTCTTTGTGAACATTATTTAAGTCTTCCTGTAAGTGTGCTGATAATGCCTTTGTGGTTAGTATTTTCTGCGGAAACACTCTGTGTTCCATAATGAACTGACATGGTTTGCATATTTGGAAACCTACTTCCCCAATGTCATCACCATCTGTAAAAAAAACTGTTATGCACCATGCATTATCCTCTTCATCTGTGCCCTGCAGGATCACCATATCTCTCCTTGCAAGTGCTGCCTCTAAGTGGACGATGATAGTGATGCCTCTGCTATTTCCGTGTGCACTGCTGATCCGTATACGAATTTGGTGGGTAGTCGGAACATGTAGTCCTTACTTCTGGGCACCCATTCTAAAAATACCTGCACAGCATAGAGGAATGCCTCTGGGTAGTGTGGTGTACCTTGCAATGTGCTGTAGGTTCAAAATGCATGTATCAGTTCTGCAACTGAGAATGACATGGTCATATTTAATTTACTCATACTAACTTGCCCTATTATGTTGATTGGTGTATCTCGTGAGTACAACAAAGGCGCTACAATTTCTTGTAGCCTATGGTGAGAGGTAAATCTTCAGTGACACAAACCATCACAACAGCCCAAGAGAATCCCTCTGTGTCTATTACTTTGTCCGACAGGGGAAACCTTCCCTCCTTAACCCTTTAAGTGCCATGGGTATTTCTCACCAGTACCAGGGCCTTTTTTGGTGATTTTGGTATGTGGCCATTCAATGGCTTGTAACTTTTTTGTTACATGAGATATCTCGGCCAAATTTGGCTCCTTTTTTTCCCACATGAAGGTCGTAACTCCACCCAGGAATCCCAGGTTGCTGTAGGGGGGTGAGAGAAATGCCAATAAAATGATGTACAAAGAAGCCTGTGGTTTTTTCCTTGTAAGAGCTAGGAACAAATGGTTTGCTGTGCTGAGTTCCACAATTCCGTGGCTTTCAGGAACAGGTTGAGTGGAAATGGAAAAAAATATTTTGATGTGGTTATCAACCGTTTTGTGAGAGGTAGGCGATTTCTGCCATTTTTGCCAATTGGACATGCATGGACGGAATGGAAGAAAAGGGCAGGAAAGCCAAATTGGAGGACAGAAAGGCATATATTTCTGAAAAGTAGACAAATTTCCAAGTTTAGGAAGGGGTGATTTGCATAGGTCAAGCAACAACTAGGTAGAGGAAACTGCCATCGAATGGGGGAAAAGCGGGAAAATGACTGAAAAAAAAGGTATGTGTTGGACATGGTTGGCTTGGTACGGCAATGGCTTCTATGAATTTTGAGAAAAGCAATGCTCCGCTACATTCCCCCGACTCTTGCAGTTAGGAGAGCATACCATTTTTGTAGTGTTTTTACAAAACAAGCAATACCACAAGCCAAACACTGAGCCATGGTACACAGGAGTTTTACGCTCACTGTCTGACCAGACGCACTTAGCATGTGTAAATTGGGAAAAACAATGTGGTGAGGAACGGCAGCCATACATTTTTTGAAAGAGCACAGGCAGACCTTTTCAAGGGTAGGTGACTTGTACAGGTTACAAAAGTGTATGGTGGCTAAAGCAGCGACTAAATGTAGGTCACATTTGGGAAAAGAAAGGGTTGTGAGACAAAGGGCACCAGCAAATGGGTCAAAACGTTATGAAAACCACACAAACACAACACATGGCCTACTGTCCCGCGTTCCCACAGGTGTCCCAATGAAAACGGTACACCGTGCACCGACCTGGCCGCCAAGGGAAAGCCTAAAACACAAGTAACCCCAAGTCTGTTTTCAGAGCGAAATCTCAGACATTCTGCCGGCCGGCACAACGTACAGATATGGCCCTTGGGTGTCCAAGCCACCGAGGAAAACAGGGAACCCCATGCATTTCCGAAAAGAGGACACCCGTGGGAATCCGCAGAGGTATGATTTGCGCACATCGCCCCAGAATTTTTTACCCAGACAGCCCCGCAAAGTCCGAAATGTCGGGAAAAAACACTTTTTCTGCACATTTCGCTCAACGCACCCATCAAAACACGCCCCCAACAACACATGGCCTACTGTCACGCATTTCCACAGGTTTCCCGATGAAAACAGTACCTCACATGTGTGGGTGCACCTACCTGGCCGCCAAGGGGAAAGCCTAAAACACGAGTAACCCCAAGTCTGTTTTCATGGCGAAATCTCAGATATTCTGCCGACCGGCACAACGTACAGATATGGGCCTCGGGTGTCCAAGCCACCAAGGAAAACAGGGAAACCCATGCATTTCCGAAAAGAGGACACCCGTGGGAATCCGCAGAGGTATGATTTGCGCACATCGCCCCAGAATTTTTTACCCAAACAGCCCCGCAAAGTCCGAAATGTCTGGAAAAAAACACTTTTTCCGCACATTTTGCTCGACGCACCCATCGAAACATGCCCCCAACAACACATGGCCTACCGTCACGTGTTCCCACAGGTGTCCCGATGAAAACGGTACCTCACATGTGTGGGTGCACCTACCTGGCCACCAAGGGGAAAGCCTAAAACACAAGTAACCCCAAGTCTGTTTTCAGAGCGAAATCTCAGACATTCTGCCGACCGGCACAACGTACAGATATGGGTCTCGGGTGTCCAAGTCACCGAGGAAAACAGGGAACCCCATGCATTTCCGAAAAGAGGACACCCGTGGGAATACGCAGAGGTATGATTTGCGCACATCCCCTCAGATTTTATTACCCAGACAGCCCCGCAAAGTCCAAAATGTCGGGAAAAAAAACGCCTTTTCCGCACATTGCGCTTAACGCACCAATCAAAACATGCCCCCAACAACACATGGCCTACCATCACGCGTTCCCACAGGTGTCCCGATGAAAACGGTACCTCACATGTGTGGGTGCACCTACCTGGCAGCCAAGGGGAAAGCCTAAAACACAAGTAACCCCAAGTCTGTTTTCATGGCGAAATCTCAGACATTCTGCCGACCAGCACAACGTACAGATATGGGCCTCGGGTGTCCAAGCCACCAAGGAAAACAGGGAAAACCATGCATTTCCGAAAAGAGGACACCCGTGGGAATCCGCAGAGGTATGATTTGCGCACATCGCCCCAGAATTTTTTACCCAAACAGCCCTGCAAAGTCCGAAATGTCTGGAAAAAAACACTTTTTCCGCACATTGCGCTCGACGCACCAATCAAAACATGCCCCCAACAACACATCGCCTACCGTCACGCGTTCCCAAAGGTGTCCCGATAAAAACGGTACCTCACATGTGTGGGTGCACCTACCTGGCCGCCAAGGGGAAAGCCTAAAACACAAGTAACCCCAAGTCTGTTTTCAGAGGGAAATCTCAGACATTCTGCCGACCGGCACAACGTACAGATATGGGCCTCGGGTGTCCAAGCCACCGAGGAAAACAGGGAACCCCATGCATTTCCAAAAAGAGGACACCCGTGGGAATCTGCAGAGGTATGATTTGCGCACATCGCCCCAGAATTTATTACCCAGACAGCCCCGCAAAGTCCAAAATGTCAGGAAAAAACACTTTTTCCGCACATTTCGCTCGACGCACCCATCAAAACACGCCCCCAAAAACACATGGCCTACCGTCATGCGTTCCCATAGGTGTCCCGATGAAAACGGTACCTCACATGTGTGGGTGCACCTACCTGGCCGTCAAGGGGAAAGCCTAAAACACAAGCAACCCCAAGTCTGTTTTCATGGCGAAATCTCAGACATTCTGCCAACTGGCACAACGTACAGATATGGGCCTCGGGTGTCCAAGCCACCGAGGAAAACAGGGAACCCCATGCATTTCCGAAAAGAGGACACCTGTGGGAATCTGCAGAGGTATGATTTGTGCACATCGCCCCAGAATTTATTACCCAGACAGCCCTGCAAAGTCCGAAATGTGGGGAAAAAAATGCTTTTTCTGCACATTTCGCTCGACGCACCCATCGAAACACGCCCCCAACAACAGATGGCCTACGTCACGTGTTCCCACAGGTGTCCCAATGAAAACGGTACCTCACATGTGTGGGTGCACCTACCTGGCCGCCAAGGGGAAAGCCTAAAACACAAGTAACCCCAAGTCTGTTTTCATGGCGAAATCTCAGACATCTGCCGACCGGCACAACGTACAGATATGGGCCTCGGGTGTCCAAGCCACCAAGGAAAACAGGGAAACCCATGCATTTCCGAAAAGAGGACAACCGTGGGAATCCGCAGAGGTATGATATGCGCACATCGCCCCAGAATTTTTTACCCAAACAGCCCCGCAAAGTCCGAAATGTCTGGAAAAAAACACTTTTTCCGCACATTTTGCTCGACGCACCCATCGAAACATGCCCCCAACCACACATGGCCTACCGTCACGCGTTCCCACAGGTGTCCCGATGAAAACGGTACCTCACATGTGTGGGTGCACCTACCTGGCCGCCAAGGGGAAAGCCTAAAACACAAGTAACCCCAAGTCTGTTTTCAGAGCGAAATCTCAGACATTCTGCCGACCGGCACAACGTACAGATATGGGTCTCGGGTGTCCAAGTCACCGAGGAAAACAGGGAACCCCATGCATTTCCGAAAAGAGGACACCCGTGGGAATACGCAGAGGTATGATTTGCGCACATCCCCTCACATTTTATTACCCAGACAGCCCCGCAAAGTCCAAAATGTCGGGAAAAAAAACGCCTTTTCCGCACATTGCGCTCGACGCACCAATCAAAACATGCCCCCAACAACACATGGCCTACCATCACGCGTTCCCACAGGTGTCCCGATGAAAACGGTACCTCACATGTGTGGGTGCACCTACCTGGCCGCCAAAGGGAAAGCCTAAAACACAAGTAAGCCCAAGTCTGTTTTCAGAGCGAAATCTCAGACATTCTGCCGACCGGCACAACGTACAGATATGGGCCTCGGGTGTCCAAGCCACTGAGGAAAACAGGGAACCCCATGCATTTCCGAAAAGAGGACACCCGTGGGAATCCGCAGAGGTATGATTTCTGCACATCGCCACAGAATTTTTTACACTAACAGCCCCGCAAACTCCGAAATGTAGGGAAAAAACACTTTTTCCGCACATTTCGCTCGACGCACCCATCGAAACATGCCCCCAACAACACATGGCCTACTGTCACGCGTTCCCATCGGTGTCCCGATGAAAACGGTACCTCACATGTGTGGGTGCACCTACCTGGCCGCCAAGGGGAAAGCCTAAAACATAAGTAACCCCAAGTCTGTTTTCAGAGCGAAATCTCAGACATTCTGCCGACCGGCACAACATACAGATATGGGCCTCGGGTGTCCAAGCCACCGAGGAAAACAGGGAACCCCATGCATTTCTGAAAAGAGGACACCGGTGGGAATCCGCAGAGGTATGATTTGCGCACATCCCCCCAGATTTTATTACCCAAACAGCCCCGCAAAGTCCAAAATGTCCGGAAAAAAACACTTTTTCCGCACATTTCGCTCGACGCACCCATCGAAACATGCCCCCAACAACACATGGCCTACTGTCACGCGTTCCCATAGGTGTCCCGATGAAAACGGTACCTCACATGTGTGGGTGCACCTACCTGGCCGCCAAGGGGAAAGCCTAAAACACAAGTAACCCCAAGTCTGTTTTCATGGCGAAATCTCAGACATTCTGCCGACCAGCACAACGTACAGATATGGGCCTCGGGTGTCCAAGCCACCAAGGAAAACAGGGAAACCCATGCATTTCCGAAAAGAGGACACCCGTGGGAATCCGCAGAGGTATGATTTGCGCACATCGCCCCAGAATTTTTTACCCAAACAGCCCTGCAAAGTCCGAAATGTCTGGAAAAAAACACTTTTTCCGCACATTGCGCTCGACGCACCAATCAAAACATGCCCCCAACAACACATCGCCTACCGTCACGCGTTCCCAAAGGTGTCCCGATAAAAACGGTACCTCACATGTGTGGGTGCACCTACCTGGCCGCCAAGGGGAAAGCCTAAAACACAAGTAACCCCAAGTCTGTTTTCAGAGGGAAATCTCAGACATTCTGCCGACCGGCACAACGTACAGATATGGGCCTCGGGTGTCCAAGCCACCGAGGAAAACAGGGAACCCCATGCATTTCCAAAAAGAGGACACCCGTGGGAATCTGCAGAGGTATGATTTGCGCACATCGCCCCAGAATTTTTTACCCAAACAGCCCCGCAAAGTCCGAAATGTCTGGAAAAAAACACTTTTTCCGCACATTTTGCTCGACGCACCCATCGAAACATGCCCCCAACAACACATGGCCTACCGTCACGTGTTCCCACAGGTGTCCCGATTAAAACGGTACCTCACATGTGTGGGTGCACCTACCTGGCCACCAAGGGGAAAGCCTAAAACACAAGTAACCCCAAGTCTGTTTTCAGAGCGAAATCTCAGACATTCTGCCGACCGGCACAACGTACAGATATGGGTCTCGGGTGTCCAAGTCACCGAGGAAAACAGGGAACCCCATGCATTTCCGAAAAGAGGACACCCGTGGGAATACGCAGAGGTATGATTTGCGCACGTCCCCTCAGATTTTATTACCCAGACAGCCCCGCAAAGTCCAAAATGTCGGGAAAAAAAACGCCTTTTCCGCACATTGCGCTTGACGCACCAATCAAAACATGCCCCCAACAACACATGGCCTACCATCACGCGTTCCCACAGGTGTCCCGATGAAAACGGTACCTCACATGTGTGGGTGCACCTACCTGGCCGCCAAGGGGAAAGCCTAAAACACAAGTAACCCCAAGTCTGTTTTCATGGCGAAATCTCAGACATTCTGCCGACCAGCACAACGTACAGATATGGGCCTCGGGTGTCCAAGCCACCAAGGAAAACAGGGAAACCCATGCATTTCCGAAAAGAGGACACCCGTGGGAATCCGCAGAGGTATGATTTGCGCACATCGCCCCAGAATTTTTTACCCAAACAGCCCTGCAAAGTCCGAAATGTCTGGAAAAAAACACTTTTTCCGCACATTGCGCTCGACGCACCAATCAAAACATGCCCCCAACAACACATCGCCTACCGTCACGCGTTCCCAAAGGTGTCCCGATAAAAACGGTACCTCACATGTGTGGGTGCACCTACCTGGCCGCCAAGGGGAAAGCCTAAAACACAAGTAACCCCAAGTCTGTTTTCAGAGGGAAATCTCAGACATTCTGCCGACGGGCACAACGTACAGATATGGGCCTCGGGTGTCCAAGCCACCGAGGAAAACAGGGAACCCCATGCATTTCCAAAAAGAGGACACCCGTGGGAATCTGCAGAGGTATGATTTGTGCACATCGCCCCAGAATTTATTACCCAGACAGCCCTGCAAAGTCCGAAATGTGGGGAAAAAAATGCTTTTTCTGCACATTTCGCTCGACGCACCCATCGAAACACGCCCCCAACAACAGATGGCCTACGTCACGTGTTCCCACAGGTGTCCCAATGAAAACGGTACCTCACATGTGTGGGTGCACCTACCTGGCCGCCAAGGGGAAAGCCTAAAACACAAGTAACCCCAAGTCTGTTTTCATGGCGAAATCTCAGACATCTGCCGACCGGCACAACGTACAGATATGGGCCTCGGGTGTCCAAGCCACCAAGGAAAACAGGGAAACCCATGCATTTCCGAAAAGAGGACACCCGTGGGAATCCGCAGAGGTATGATATGCGCACATCGCCCCAGAATTTTTTACCCAAACAGCCCCGCAAAGTCCGAAATGTCTGGAAAAAAACACTTTTTCCGCACATTTTGCTCGACCCACCCATCAAAACATGCCCCCAGCAACACATGGCCTACCGTCACGCGTTCCCACAGGTGTCCCGATGAAAACGGTACCTCACATGTGTGGGTGCACCTACCTGGCCGCCAAGGGGAAAGCCTAAAACACAAGTAACCCCAAGTCTGTTTTCAGAGCGAAATCTCAGACATTCTGCCGACCGGCACAACGTACAGATATGGGTCTCGGGTGTCCAAGTCACCGAGGAAAACAGGGAACCCCATGCATTTCCGAATAGAGGACACCCGTGGGAATACGCAGAGGTATGATTTGCGCACATCCCCTCACATTTTATTACCCAGACAGCCCCGCAAAGTCCAAAATGTCGGGAAAAAAAACGCCTTTTCCGCACATTGCGCTCGACGCACCAATCAAAACATGCCCCCAACAACACATGGCCTACCATCACGCGTTCCCACAGGTGTCCCGATGAAAACGGTACCTCACATGTGTGGGTGCACCTACCTGGCCGCCAAGGGGAAAGCCTAAAACACAAGTAAGCCCAAGTCTGTTTTCAGAGCGAAATCTCAGACATTCTGCCGACCGGCACAACGTACAGATATGGGCCTCGGGTGTCCAAGCCACTGAGGAAAACAGGGAACCCCATGCATTTCCGAAAAGAGGACACCCGTGGGAATCCGCAGAGGTATGATTTGCGCACATCGCCCCAGAATTTTTTACCCAGACAGCCCCCCAAAGTCCGAAATGTCGCGAAAAAAACACTTTTTCTGCACGTTTCGCTCGACGCACCCATCAAAACACGCCCCCAACAACACATGGCCTACCGTCACGCGTTCCCACAGGTGTCCTGATGAAAACAGTACCTCACATGTGTGGGTGCACCTACCTGGCCGCCAAGGGGAAAGCATAAAACACAAGTAACCCCAAGTCTGTTTTCATGGCGAAATCTCAGACATTCTGCCGACCGGCACAATGTACAGATATGGGCCTCGGGTGTCCAAGCCACCGAGGAAAACAGGGAAACCCATGCATTTCCGAAAAGAGGACACCCGTGGGAATCCGCAGAGGTATGATTTCTGCACATCGCCACAGAATTTTTTACACTAACAGCCCCGCAAACTCCGAAATGTAGGGAAAAAAACACTTTTTCCGCACATTTCGCTCGACGCACCCATCGAAACATGCCCCCAACAACACATGGCCTACTGTCACGCGTTCCCATAGGTGTCCCGATGAAAACGGTACCTCACATGTGTGGGTGCACCTACCTGGCCGCCAAGGGGAAAGCCGAAAACATAAGTAACCCCAAGTCTGTTTTCAGAGCGAAATATCAGACATTCTGCCGACCGGCACAACATACAGATATGGGCCTCGGGTGTCCAAGCCACCGAGGAAAACAGGGAACCCCATGCATTTCTGAAAAGAGGACACCGGTGGGAATCCGCAGAGGTATGATTTGCGCACATCCCCCCAGATTTTATTACCCAAACAGCCCCGCAAAGTCCAAAATGTCCGGAAAAAAACACTTTTTCCGCACATTTCGCTCGACGCACCCATCGAAACATGCCCCCAACAACACATGGCCTACTGTCACGCGTTCCCATAGGTGTCCCGATGAAAACGGTACCTCACATGTGTGGGTGCACCTACCTGGCCGCCAAGGGGAAAGCCTAAAACACAAGTAACCCCAAGTCTGTTTTCATGGCGAAATCTCAGACATTCTGCCGACCAGCACAACGTACAGATATGGGCCTCGGGTGTCCAAGCCACCAAGGAAAACAGGGAAACCCATGCATTTCCGAAAAGAGGACACCCGTGGGAATCCTCAGAGGTATGATTTGCGCACATCGCCCCAGAATTTTTTACCCAAACAGCCCTGCAAAGTCCGAAATGTCTGGAAAAAAACACTTTTTCCGCACATTGCGCTCGACGCACCAATCAAAACATGCCCCCAAAAACACATGGCCTACCGTCATGCGTTCCCATAGGTGTCCCGATGAAAACGGTACCTCACATGTGTGGGTGCACCTACCTGGCCGCCAAGGAGAAAGCCTAAAACACAAGTAACCCCAAGTCTGTTTTCAGAGGGAAATCTCAGACATTCTGCCGACCGGCACAACGTACAGATATGGGCCTCGGGTGTCCAAGCCACCGAGGAAAACAGGGAACCCCATGCATTTCCAAAAAGAGGACACCCGTGGGAATCTGCAGAGGTATGATTTGCGCACATCGCCCCAGAATTTATTACCCAGACAGCCCCGCAAAGTCCAAAATGTCAGGAAAAAACACTTTTTCCGCACATTTCGCTCGATGCACCCATCAAAACACGCCCCCAAAAACACATGGCCTACCGTCATGCGTTCCCATAGGTGTCCCGATGAAAACGGTACCTCACATGTGTGGGTGCACCTACCTGGCCGCCAAGGAGAAAGCCTAAAACACAAGCAACCCCAAGTCTGTTTTCATGGCGAAATCTCAGACATTCTGCCAACTGGCACAACGTACAGATATGGGCCTCGGGTGTCCAAGCCACCGAGGAAAACAGGGAACCCCATGCATTTCCGAAAAGAGGACACCCGTGGGAATCCGCAGAGGTATGATTTGTGCACATCGCCCCAGAATGTATTACCCAGACAGCCCTGCAAAGTCCGAAATGTGGGGAAAAAAATGCTTTTTCTGCACATTTCGCTCGACGCACCCATCGAAACACGCCCCCAACAACAGATGGCCTACGTCACGTGTTCCCACAGGTGTCCCAATGAAAACGGTACCTCACATGTGTGGGTGCACCTACCTGGCCGCCAAGGGGAAAGCCTAAAACACAAGTAACCCCAAGTCTGTTTTCATGGCGAAATCTCAGACATCTGCCGACCGGCACAACGTACAGATATGGGCCTCGGGTGTCCAAGCCACCAAGGAAAACAGGGAAACCCATGCATTTCCGAAAAGAGGACACCCGTGGGAATCCGCAGAGGTATGATATGCGCACATCGCCCCAGAATTTTTTACCCAAACAGCCCCGCAAAGTCCGAAATGTCTGGAAAAAAACACTTTTTCCGTACATTTTGCTCGACGCACCCATCGAAACATGCCCCCAACAACACATGGCCTACCGTCACGCGTTCCCACAGGTGTCCCGATGAAAACGGTACCTCACATGTGTGGGTGCACCTACCTGGCCGCCAAGGGGAAAGCCTAAAACACAAGTAACCCCAAGTCTGTTTTCAGAGCGAAATCTCAGACATTCTGCCGACCGGCACAACGTACAGATATGGGTCTCGGGTGTCCAAGTCACCAAGGAAAACAGGGAACCCCATGCATTTCCGAAAAGAGGACACCCGTGGGAATACGCAGAGGTATGATTTGCGCACATCCCCTCACATTTTATTACCCAGACAGCCCCGCAAAGTCCAAAATGTCGGGAAAACAACGCCTTTTCCGCACATTGCGCTCGACGCACCAATCAAAACATGCCCCCAACAACACATGGCCTACCATCACGCGTTCCCACAGGTGTCCCGATGAAAACGGTACCTCACATGTGTGGGTGCACCTACCTGGCCGCCAAGGGGAAAGCCTAAAACACAAGTAAGCCCAAGTCTGTTTTCAGAGCGAAATCTCAGACATTCTGCCGACCGGCACAACGTACAGATATGGGCCTCGGGTGTCCAAGCCACTGAGGAAAACAGGGAACCCCATGCATTTCCGAAAAGAGGACACCCGTGGGAATCCGCAGAGGTATGATTTGCGCACATCGCCCCAGAATTTTTTACCCAGACAGCCCCCCAAAGTCCGAAATGTCGCGAAAAAAACACTTTTTCTGCACGTTTCGCTCGACGCACCCATCAAAACACGCCCCCAACAACACATGGCCTACCGTCACGCGTTCCCACAGGTGTCCTGATGAAAACGGTACCTCACATGTGTGGGTGCACCTACCTGGCCGCCAAGGGGAAAGCATAAAACACAAGTAACCCCAAGTCTGTTTTCATGGCGAAATCTCAGACATTCTGCCGACCGGCACAACGTACAGATATGGGCCTCGGGTGTCCAAGCCACCGAGGAAAACAGGGAAACCCATGCATTTCCGAAAAGAGGACACCCGTGGGAATCCGCAGAGGTATGATTTCTGCACATCGCCACAGAATTTTTTACACTAACAGCCCCGCAAACTCCGAAATGTAGGGAAAAAAACACTTTTTCCGCACATTTCGCTCGACGCACCCATCGAAACATGCCCCCAACAACACATGGCCTACTGTCACGCGTTCCCATAGGTGTCCCGATGAAAACGGTACCTCACATGTGTGGGTGCACCTACCTGGCCGCCAAGTGGAAAGCCTAAAACATAAGTAACCCCAAGTCTGTTTTCAGAGCGAAATCTCAGACATTCTGCCGACCGGCACAACATACAGATATGGGCCTCGGGTGTCCAAGCCACCGAGGAAAACAGGGAACCCCATGCATTTCTGAAAAGAGGACACCGGTGGGAATCCGCAGAGGTATGATTTGCGCACATCCCCCCAGATTTTATTACCCAAACAGCCCCGCAAAGTCCAAAATGTCCGGAAAAAAACACTTTTTCCGCACATTTCGCTCGACGCACCCATCGAAACATGCCCCCAACAACACATGGCCTACTGTCACGCGTTCCCATAGGTGTCCCGATGAAAACGGTACCTCACATGTGTGGGTGCACCTACCTGGCCGCCAAGGGGAAAGCCTAAAACATAAGTAACACCAAGTCTGTTTTCAGAGGGAAATCTCAGACATTCTGCCGACCGGCACAACGTACAGATATGGGCCTCGGGTGTCCAAGCCACCGAGGAAAACAGGGAACCCCATGTATTTACGAAAAGAGGACACCCGTGGGAATCCGCAGAGGTATGATTTGCACACATCGCCCCAGAATTTACTACCCAGACATCCCCCGCAAAGTCCGAAATGTGGGGAAAAAATGTTTTTTCCGTACATTTCGCTCGACGCACCCATCGAAACATGCCCCCAACAACACATGGCCAACCATCACGCATTCCCACAGGTGTCCCGATGAAAACGGTACCTCACATGTGTGGGTGCACCTAACTGGCCGCCAAGGGGAAAGCCTAAAACACTGCTATCCCCCCCAAAGGGTTTGGGGAGACAACCGACAGATTTAGGCCTGGGGTGCTTCAGCCACCAAGAAAAACAGGAACCCCCATGCATTTCCGAAAAGAGGACACCTGTGGGAATCCGCAGAGGTATGATTTGCGCACATCGCCCCGGAATTTTTTACCCAGACAGCCCTGCAAAGTCCGAAATGTCGGGAAAAAAACACTTTTTCCGCACATTTCGCTCGACACACCCTTTGAAACACGCCCCCAACAAAACATGGCCTACCGTCACACATTCCCACTGGTGTCCCGATGAAAACGGTACTTCACATGTGTGGGTGCACCTACCTGGCCGCCAAGGGGAAAGGCTAAAACACAAGTAACCCCAAGTCTGTTTTCAAAGCGAAATCTCAGACATTCTGCCGACCGGCACAACGTACAGATATGGGCCTCGGATGTCCAAGCCACCAAGGAAAATGGGGAAACCCATGCATTTCCGAAAAGAGGACACCCGTGGGAATCCGCAGAGGTATGATTTGCGCACATCGCCCCAGAATTTTTTACCCAGACAGCCCTGCAAAGTCCGAAATGTCGGGAAAAAAACACTTTTTCCGCACATTTCGCTCGACACACCCATTGAAACACGCCCCCAACAACACATGGCCTACCATCACACGTTCCCACAGGTGTCCCGATGAAAACGGTACCTCACATGTGTGGGTGCACCTACCTGGCCGCCAAGGGGAAAGCCTAAAACACAAGTAAGCCCAAGTCTGTTTTCAGAGCGAAATCTCAGACATTCTGCCGACCGGCACAACGTACAGATATGGGCCTCGGGTGTCCAAGCCACCGAGGAAAACAGGGAACCCCATGCATTTCCGAAAAGAGGACACCCGTGGGAATCCGCAGAGGTATGATTTGCGCACATCGCCCCAGAATTTTTTACCCAGACAGCCCCGCAAAGTCCGAAATGTCGGGAAAAAAACACTTTTTCTGCACGTTTCGCTCGACGCACCCATCAAAACACGCCCCCAACAACACATGGCCTACCGTCACGCGTTCCCACAGGTGTCCTGATGAAAACGGTACCTCACATGTGTGGGTGCACCTACCTGGCCGCCAAGCGGAAAGCATAAAACACAAGTAACCCCAATTCTGTTTTCATGGCGAAATCTCAGACATTCTGCCGACCGGCACAACGTACAGATATGGGCCTCGGGTGTCCAAGCCACCCAGGAAAACAGGGAAACCCATGCATTTCCGAAAAGAGGACACCCGTGGGAATCCGCAGAGGTATGATTTGTGCACATCGCCACAGAATTTTTTACCCAAACAGCCCCGCAAAGTCCGAAATGTCTGGAAAAAAACACTTTTTCCGCACATTTTGCTCGACGCACCCATCGAAACATGCCCCCAACAACACATGGCCTACCGTCACGTGTTCCCACAGGTGTCCCGATGAAAACGGTACCTCACATGTGTGGGTGCACCTACCTGGCCGCCAAGGGGAAAGCCTAAAACACAAGTAACCCCAAGTCTGTTTTCAGAGCGAAATCTCAGACATTCTGCCGACCGGCACAACGTACAGATATGGGTCTCGGGTGTCCAAGTCACCGAGGAAAACAGGGAACCCCATGCATTTCCGAAAAGAGGACACCCGTGGGAATACGCAGAGGTATGATTTGCGCACATCCCCTCAGATTTTATTACCCAGACAGCCCCGCAAAGTCCAAAATGTCGGGAAAAAAAACGCCTTTTCCGCACATTGCGCTTGACGCACCAATCAAAACATGCCCCCAACAACACATGGCCTACCATCACGCGTTCCCACAGGTGTCCCGATGAAAACGGTACCTCACATGTGTGGGTGCACCTACCTGGCCGCCAAGGGGAAAGCCTAAAACACAAGTAACCCCAAGTCTGTTTTCATGGCGAAATCTCAGACATTCTGCCGACCAGCACAACGTACAGATATGGGCCTCGGGTGTCCAAGCCACCAAGGAAAACAGGGAAACCCATGCATTTCCGAAAAGAGGACACCCGTGGGAATCCGCAGAGGTATGATTTGCGCACATCGCCCCAGAATTTTTTACCCAAACAGCCCTGCAAAGTCCGAAATGTCTGGAAAAAAACACTTTTTCCGCACATTGCGCTCGACGCACCAATCAAAACATGCCCCCAACAACACATCGCCTACCGTCACGCGTTCCCAAAGGTGTCCCGATAAAAACGGTACCTCACATGTGTGGGTGCACCTACCTGGCCGCCAAGGGGAAAGCCTAAAACACAAGTAACCCCAAGTCTGTTTTCAGAGGGAAATCTCAGACATTCTGCCGACCGGCACAACGTACAGATATGGGCCTCGGGTGTCCAAGCCACCGAGGAAAACAGGGAACACCATGCATTTCCAAAAAGAGGACACCCGTGGGAATCTGCAGAGGTATGATTTGCGCACATCGCCCCAGAATTTATTACCCATACAGCCCCGCAAGGTCCAAAATGTCAGGAAAAAACACTTTTTCCGCACATTTCGCTCGACGCACCCATCAAAACACGCCCCCAAAAACACATGGCCTACCGTCATGCGTTCCCATAGGTGTCCCGATGAAAACGGTACCTCACATGTGTGGGTGCACCTACCTGGCCGTCAAGGGGAAAGCCTAAAACACAAGCAACCCCAAGTCTGTTTTCATGGCGAAATCTCAGACATTCTGCCAACTGGCACAACGTACAGATATGGGCCTCGGGTGTCCAAGCCACCGAGGAAAACAGGGAACCCCATGCATTTCCGAAAAGAGGACACCCGTGGGAATCCGCAGAGCTATGATTTGTGCACATCGCCCCAGAATTTATTACCCAGACAGCCCTGCAAAGTCCGAAATGTGGGGAAAAAAATGCTTTCTCTGCACATTTCGCTCGACGCACCCATCGAAACATGCCCCCAACAACAGATGGCCTACGTCACGTGTTCCCACAGGTGTCCCAATGAAAACGGTACCTCACATGTGTGGGTGCACCTACCTGGCCGCCAAGGGGAAAGCCTAAAACACAAGTAACCCCAAGTCTGTTTTCATGGCGAAATCTCAGACATCTGCCGACCGGCACAACGTACAGATATGGGCCTCGGGTGTCCAAGCCACCAAGGAAAACAGGGAAACCCATGCATTTCCGAAAAGAGGACACCCGTGGGAATCCGCAGAGGTATGATATGCGCACATCGCCCCAGAATTTTTTACCCAAACAGCCCCGCAAAGTCCGAAATGTCTGGAAAAAAACACTTTTTCCGCACATTTTGCTCGACGCACCCATCGAAACATGCCCCCAACAACACATGGCCTACCGTCACGCGTTCCCACAGGTGTCCCGATGAAAACGGTACCTCACATGTGTGGGTGCACCTACCTGGCCGCCAAGGGGAAAGCCTAAAACACAAGTAACCCCAAGTCTGTTTTCAGAGCGAAATCTCAGACATTCTACCGACCGGCACAACGTACAGATATGGGTCTCGGGTGTCCAAGTCACCGAGGAAAACAGGGAACCCCATGCATTTCCGAAAAGAAGACTCCCGTGGGAATACGCAGAGGTATGATTTGCGCACATCGCCCCAGAATTTTTTACCCAGACAGCCCTGCAAAGTCCGAAATGTCGGGAAAAAAACACTTTTTCCGCACATTTCGCTCGACACACCCATTGAAACACGCCCCCAACAACACATGGCCTACCATCACACGTTCCCACAGGTGTCCCGATGAAAACGGTACCTCACATGTGTGGGTGCACCTACCTGGCCGCCAAGGGGAAAGCCTAAAACACAAGTAAGCCCAAGTCTGTTTTCAGAGCGAAATCTCAGACATTCTGCCGACCGGCACAACATACAGATATGGGCCTCGGGTGTCCAAGCCACCGAGGAAAACAGGGAACCCCATGCATTTCCGAAAAGAGGACACCCGTGGGAATCCGCAGAGGTATGATTTGCGCACATCGCCCCAGAATTTTTTACCCAGACAGCCCCGCAAAGTCCGAAATGTCGGGAAAAAAACACTTTTTCTGCACGTTTCGCTCGACGCACCCATCAAAACACGCCCCCAACAACACATGGCCTACCGTCACGCGTTCCCACAGGTGTCCTGATGAAAACGGTGTCAAGACCGGTGGGGGAGTCTGTACTTCCGCTCTCTATATGGTAGAGGAGAGGCACAGAAGACCCCAGCCAAGATTCTCGATTATGGTAGCAATGGACGAGCAATCAAGGCCTAGCTTCTCAGGAGGTGATGCAGGCTGGTTCATAAGTACAGTGTATCCCCCAAGCCCCCACAAAGGAATGTCCACACACTGTATTACTGAAAACACAGTCTTTATATAATTAATATTCAAAGGTTATGTACACTTATCACAATAACGCACTTTGTGCTCAGGAAAATCAATAATGGTAAATACCTACAATTCTAAAGTGGGACCACTAATATTAGACCTCATTAAAGTGCATTCACAATACTGTTAAAATAGCACACAGATCAATAAGAAGGAAACCAGCAATAGAGAGAGGAGAGATAACAGAGGGTTGAAACAATAGGCAGAATACTGGCCCTCGCTACTGGACACAGTTCTGTGTGGAGATCCCCCCACCTGGGCAACCTGTAAAATAAAGAGATATAACACAAGCCCAGTCCATATATTGTTCAATAGTCTTATTCTCTCCTACAATGTTTTTACCCCCCCAATGTACCTGGTGGAGTCGAGTTCTTCGAAGAGGCGTCGACAGATCCTTCTTGAATGACCCCCTTTAAAGCAGGAGTCACGGATCGTCGAGAGGCGTCGAGAAGCGTCGAGGAACTCGGTGTTCGGTGTCGGGGAATCGACGGCCCTTCTTGAATGCCTTCCCTTTCAAGCGGGAGACACGGGGCGTCGAACGTCCGACAACAAACAGGGTAGAACGGCGTCGATGAGGCGGCAGGCTTCGATCCGAGCGGTGCTCGTCGGCATCGAGACGTCGGCGTCCTGCGAGGAAGAGGCGTGTGGGGCACCTCGGCGACAATAGTTCTGGACCGCAAAGATTGTGAATGACGGTAGCCCAACAAGGGCGTCGAGTCGCTCGAGTCTTTGGGGTCGTGAGGTGGCGGGAAACCCACCGGCGGATTCTCCTCGGCGCGTTGGTCGTCCTCGACTTTCTCCGGCAGGACAAAAAGCGGTCGACGGTGCGGACGAGGGAGTCCTTCGAGTCAAATGTTCTTAGGCAAGGAGCGGACGGCTCCGGTCGTCGGCGGCTCGGCGTCAAGTGGTTCCCACGGCTGGGCAACACAACTTCGACGGGCCTCCAGCGGTTGCACAGACCTGCGAACCCTGGTCGACGGCAATGGACTTTCGACAGCGTCGATGTCCGGGTGCTTTACTTCGGTCTCCTCGGCAGTCCCCTTCTCCGGTCGGCAGCCTTTCGATGGTCTGGCGTCCAGGGAGCTTCGGCGAAGATTCAGCGGTGCTCGATGGTCCCTCGGAGCACGGGAAGAGGGCGCCTAGCCAGGTCCTCTCTCGGGTCAGTCCTCGACGATTTCGACAACCTTCAGTTCCGTCGAAGCAAATGCCACAGCAAGTCTTCTTCTTCCAGCTGGACGTCGAGGATCAGCAAATCCAGTTACTCTTGAGTGGAGACTCAGCTTCTGAATGCTTCTGAACAATTTCCAGTGGTGAGAGGTCCCCAGATATACTATTCTGTCTCTCATCCACACTGCTGGCACACACACAGCAGCCAATCACACAGAAGGGCATTCATGCAGTCAGTCAGCCAATCAGGCACACAGTGCATTCAGGCCACACTCCTCCCTTTCAGACACTCACAACAAGGAATGTGGATTGGGACAAGTACCCGGCCATTCAACACTACACACTGCATTCAGGCCAGTTTCGGGCAGGGCTGTCTCAGTCTTTGTCTCTCATGCCAGAAACCAGACAACCACAACAAGGAGTGTATATTGGTCACACACTCCATTCACCCAGGTCCCACCCACAGGAGGTACCCATAACATACAGTCACTGGGAAGGCTCCAGTCAGTCTAGCTGGGCCTTCACAACAACACCATATATGGAACTTCCACCCAACAGCCAGCCAGGGGGAAGGGACAGAGCCAGGGCTTCCCAGGACTTTGGGAAAAACAAGACAACAGGCAATAGAAAGCAAGAGGCCACAGGGGCCATCTTGTTTCTATCAGGAATCAACTGATCCCAATGGCAGGGCCTGGGTATCCCAAAATGGAGGACACCCAGAGCACCTGTCAAGTTTAGCATGGAGCTGCCACCAGCCCATACCCTGCTCTGTGGGCCACCCACAGGTGCCCAAAAACATACACTAGGGGCACAGGGTTGTACCCCTACCCATGGGTGCCATAAGGGTATCCCATGGGTCTGTTCACCAAACCAAAAGAGAGCTGCACTGCCAGGAGTCCCTCATGGACTCCTGGGCAGAAAACATGACAGAACACACGGTAAAAACAGAAAAAGGACAAGGATTCAGAGGCCCTGTCCCTCAGATGCATTTCCGGCATCACAGTCGCCCCCCCCAGACTGAGGTGGAGGGTGCCTAATCTCCCACGGGATAGACACCCTCATCCAGACGGTCAACATACCTTCTGGAAAGGCCATCTGCATTATCGTGACTCTTCCCTGGTCTGTGCTCTATGGTGAAGTCTAGCCCTTGTAGGCTAATCGACCACCTGAGCAATTTCGGATTCTCACCCTTCATCTGCATAAGCCACTTCAGGGGCTTATGATCTGTTTGGACCTTGAAGGTGGACCCCGTAAGGTAGGGCCTAAAACGCCTAAGGCTCCAAACTATACTAAAACATTCCTTTTCAACAGTAGCCCACCTAAGTTCTCTACCCTTGAGTTGTCTACTGATGAATATGATAGTATGTTCTCTCCCTTTGTCATCTAACTGGGACAAGACAGCTCCAATTCCGGTGTCGCAGGCATCCGTCTGGACGATAAAGGGTCGGCTGTAGTCAGGCGCACTCAACACAGGTGCCCTACACAGACTTTCTTTCAAGCCATCAAAGGCCCTCTGACAGTCTTCAGTCCAATTAACCTTCCTAGGCTGTTTGGGTGAAGTTAGAGCTGTCAGGGGTGCAGCTATGGTTCCATAGTCTGCCATGAAATTGCGATAGTACCCAGTGAGGCCCAAAAAGGCTCTCACCTGGGTTTGAGTAGTGGGAGTCTCCCAGTTCTGTACGTCCTGTACTTTACTGGAGAGAGGTTGGATTTGACCCCCTCCTACCTCATGACCAAGATAGGTAACTTTCCCCTGAGCTATCTGGCACTTGGTGGCCTTGATAGTGAGGTTAGCCCTTTGCAAGGCCTGCAACACCTTATCCAGATGTGTCAAATGCTCTTCCCAGGTGGAACTGTAGACGGCAATGTCGTCTAAGTAAGCCACACAAAAGGCTTCCAGCCCACTGAGCGCATGGTTGACCAATCTCTGGAAGGTGGCAGGGGCATTCTTCAACCCAAAGGGCATGACCCTAAACTGGTAGAGTCCCTCAGGTGTGGAGAATGCCGTCTTTTCCTTGGCATGGTCCGTCAGAGCTATTTGCCAATAGCCTGAGGTAAGGTCAAAGGTGCTCACAAATTTGGCAGCACCTATAGTGTCCACGAGCTCATCAGCCCTGGGCAATGGGTGCGCGTCAGTTTTGGTGACGGCATTGACTCCTCGGTAGTCCACACAGAACCTCCAATCCTTGGTACCCGCCGGGGAACTTGCCTTGGGGACAAGGACCACTGGACTGGACCAGGGACTGGTGGAGGGTTCAATAACACCCAGATCCAACATCTTGGCGACCTCAGCCTGGATGTGGTTTTTGACGGTATCTGACATACGATAGCTCCTGCTTTTGACAGGCACACTGTCACCAGTGTCAATTTCGTGCTTACACCACGGTGTAAGGCCCGGTGTCAGTGAAAACAGAGGGGCATACTGCTGGAGCAAAGCCCGGCAGGCCCTCTGCTGCTCTGTTGTCAAATCTGGAGAGAGTTGTACTCCCTCCACTGAGCCATCCTGAGGGTTGCTATGCAGCAAATCAGGAAGGGGCTCACTCTCATCCTCTTCTTGCCCTGAAGCTAGCAAGAGACATGAGACCTCTGCTCGCCTGTGGAAAGGCTTGAGCCTGTTGACATGGAATACCTGGGGGGCTACCCCAGAGGCTCCCATGTCCACCAGATAATTGACTTCGCCCATCTTGGAGATGATCCTGAAGGGTCCAGTCCACTTGTCTGCCAAAGCTCTAGGCTTGGTAGGCTCCATCACAAGGATTTCCTGTCCCGGAGTCCAATCCACTTGCGAAGCTTTCAGGTCATGCCAGTACTTATTCAATTCCTGGCTGGCCTTGAGATTTGCTGTTGCCTGACCCATCATTTGTGTCATCCTCCGCCTGAGGCCTAACACATAGTCCCCCACTTGCTTGGCGGGACCTGGAGGGGTGGCTTCCAAGCCTTCTCGGATCAAGGCGAGGGGCCCCCTCACGGGATGTCCAAAGAGTAACTCAAAGGGGCTGAAACCAACACCCTCTTGAGGTACCTCTCTGTAAGCAAACAGCAGGCATGGCAGGAGGAGATCCCATTTCCTCCTTAGGGGCTCTTCCAAAGCACCTAGCATGCCCTTGAGAGTTTTGTTAAATCTCTCAACCAGACCATTGGTCTGGGGGTGGTAAGAGGTGGAGAACTTGTAGGTTACCCCGCACTCTTTCCACATGGTTTTCATGTAACTAGACATGAAGTTGGATCCTCGGTCAGAGACAACCTCCTTGGGGAATCCAACACGGGTGAAAATGCCCAGGAGAGCCCTGGCAACCACCTTGGCAGTAACAGTCCGAAGGGGTATTGCCTCAGGGTACCTGGTGGCATGATCTACCAAGACCAGGATGAACCGATGTCCACCTGAAGTGGGAGGGTCAAGGGGACCGACGATGTCGATGCCCACCCTCTCAAATGGTGTGCCAACCACTGGTAATGGCTGCAGTGGGGCAATGACCCTGCCTCCAGTCTTGCCAGACAACTGACAAGTTGGGCAGGTCCTGCAGTGGGACTCCACCTCTACTCCCATCCGTGGCCAGTAGAAATGGGCAGAGAGCCTCTGCTTAGTCTTCTTGGTCCCAAGATGACCAGCCAAGGGCACCTCATGCGCCAACTGCAGTAGGAAGGGCCTGTAAACCTGGGGTACCACCAACCTCTTGCGGGCACCAGGTTCGGGCTTAGTGGGCTCACTAACAAGGAGCTCACCCTCCCAATAAATCTTGAATGTCCTAGGCACTTCACCTTGTGCCTGGGACAGGGCCTGTTTCCTCAGGCCCTCGAGAGAGTGGCACTCTCTCTGTCCCTTACAGAAGTCTGCCCGGGAGGGTCCCCCTTCAGCTAACAAGCATTGAAGGTCGGGATGATCCTCCGGGTTGAGAACCTCTCCCACAGGAGAGTCTTCTGTCTCTTCTCCCACAGGAGTTGAGTTTGGGTTTTCCACTGGACCCAGCCCGTCCGGAGCATGGATCCCAATGGGTGCTGTCGGAACAGCAGGAAGAGAAGGTGTTCCCTCCACAGAGGTGGCCTTCTTGGTCTTCCTTCTTCTTGCCTTAGGCCTCGCCTTTGGCTCGGGTACCTGACTCACAGCCAGACCCGGTGTCACCTGTGACCTAGTGACTGCAGCAGCAGTCATGGGAAGACCATCCGAGATCAACCCCAACTCTACTAGATCATTTCCTAACAGAATGTTAGCAGGGACATTGTCCTGAACCAGGACAGGAAGCTTTGCTGTCTTGTCTCCAATCATGAGTGTGACTAGGGCTACAGGCGATAATTTGGGAGGCCCACCAGCTAACCTGGTGGTTCTCAGAGGAGCACCTACATAGTCCTCTGGCTTGAGCAGGGTCCTGTCCACCACGGTCATGCTTGCCCCAGTGTCTCTCAAACCAGTAGAAGGCTGGCCATTCAAGAGGACACTTCTCAAAAACCTACGGGTGTTTTGCGGGATAGTTGCCAGTACTTCTGCGTACTGGTCCCAGGCCCCAAGGGACACTAAGGAAATCTCTACCGGAGCACCAAATGTGATTCCTGTAGAGGAGGGGAGGACAGTGGCCTCCACCTCAGCCACGGGGTAAGGGTAGGTCAGGCTGACAGCCTGTACTCCAAGTGCCTTACCTTTACACTTGGGGTCACCCCTTTTGTGATCCAGAGCCCCACAATCCCAACAAGTACCAGGAGTGCGGGGTACGGTACTGGAACCACTGGGAACCTGCTTTGCAGCAGGTGGACCACTACTCTTATTCCCACCCACAGAGGACTTATCCCCACTAGATTATTGGGTCTTAGGAGAGGAAGGTTTTGGTTTACCCGACTGTGATTGCTTTTGGGACTCCTCAGCTTTCTGAGAGGTCCCCTTTTCTTTGTCCTTGTCCTTCCCACTGGAGTCCTTAGGGGACACCCGGTGGGAGACCCACTTGTCAGCCAACCTAGCCAGCTTAAAGGGGTCCAAGATGTTCTGGTCAGCCACATACTGATGCAGCTCTGGTGAACAGGCTTCAGAAAAATGCTCAAAAAACAAGAGGTGGGACAACTCAACAAAAGTTTTCACCTTGTAACCGTCAATCCACCCCATCATGTTCATGTGCGCAGTACTCACCCAGTCAACCCAAGACACATTCTCTCTTTTCTTAAAATCCCTGAACCTTTTAAGGTATTGGGTAGGTGTCTTGCCAAACTTGGCAATCAAAGCAGACTTCATACACTCATACTGACCCCTTTCTTCCACACTCAGCTTCAGAATACAGTCATATCCAGTTTGAGGCACTCTGCTTAACAAACACTTAGCCCAATCTCTTTTATCTACATCATGAATTGCACAAGCCATTTCAAACGCTTCAATCCATTGGAGGATATCTGAACCCTCCACAAACACACCAACCAAATCTTTCATAAACTTGGTGGCTGGGGACCTGCCACTCTCAATTGGTCTAGCTGAAGTCTCCACTCTAGCTCTCTCTAGCTGGATTCTCTGACATTCAGTGTCCTTGTCTTTGAGCGCAAGATCCCTATTCTTGAGTTCCACTTGCTGTGCCAGCTCCTCTTTCTTAAGCTCAGCTTCTATTTCCAACTTGCGATATTCAAAGGCCAATTTCATCCTTAATAACTCAAGTTCCATGGAATTGCTGGGGTTTGGAACAGAGGCAGCAGGAATGGTGGCATTCCCAGAAACAGATTCAGCGACAACCCCAGGGGCAGAGTCCTCACTGGTTGCATCCCCCCCTTCATCAAGGGTTTCACCATCAGTCTGGTAGTCCACCAGGGCAGCTATCAGCTCAGCCCTAGACTTATCCACAAAGTCTAACTCCCTGGCTTCACAAGCACTCTGGAGAGCCTCTAAGCTCATCCGAGTCAATTTACCATTTGCAATGGGCTCCATTGCCTGTAATGCAGTTATTGGGTACACACCCAAACCTTAATCTAATAAAGTGCGGATATTTTGTAAGTGGCACAGTTATACACTGAGTCTTAAAACCATAAGCATCCCACCGCTGCCACCAGCTTGTCAAGACCGGTGGGGGGGTCTGTACTTCCGCTCTCTATATGGTAGAGGAGAGGCACAGAAGACCCCAGCCAAGATTCTCGATTACGGTAGCAATGGACGAGCAATCAAGGCCTAGCTTCTCAGGAGGTGATGCAGGCTGGTTCTTAAGTACAGTGTATCCCCCAAGCCCCCACAAAGGAATGTCCACACACTGTATTACTGAAAACACAGTCTTTATATAATTAATATTCAAAGGTTATGTACACTTATCACAATAACGCACTTTGTGCTCAGGAAAATCAATAATGGTAAATACCTACAATTCTAAAGTGGGACCACTAATATTAGACCTCATTAAAGTGCATTCACAATACTGTTAAAATAGCACACAGATCAATAAGAAGGAAACCAGCAATAGAGAGAGGAGAGATAACAGAGGGTTGAAACAATAGGCAGAATACTGGCCCTCGCTACTGGACACAGTTCTGTGTGGAGATCCCCCCACCTGGGCAACCTGTAAAATAAAGAGATATAACACAAGCCCAGTCCATATATTGTTCAATAGTCTTATTCTCTCCTACAATGTTTTTACCCCCCCAATGTACCTGGTGGAGTCGAGTTCTTCGAAGAGGCGTCGACAGATCCTTCTTGAATGACCCCCTTTAAGAGTCACGGATCGTCGAGAGGCGTCGAGAAGCGTCGAGGAACTCGGTGTTCGGTGTCGGGGAATCGACGGCCCTTCTTGAATGCCTTCCCTTTCAAGCGGGAGACACGGGGCGTCGAACGTCCGACAACAAACAGGGTAGAACGGCGTCGATGAGGCGGCAGGCTTCGATCCGAGCGGTGCTCGTCGGCGTCGAGACGTCGGCGTCCTGCGAGGAAGAGGCGTGCGGGGCACCTCGGCGACAATAGTTCTGGACCGCAAAGATTGTGAATGACGGTAGCCCAACAAGGGCGTCGAGTCGCTCGAGTCTTTGGGGTCGTGAGGTGGCGGGAAACCCACCGGCGGATTCTCCTCGGCGCGTTGGTCGTCCTCGACTTTCTCCGGCAGGACAAAAAGCGGTCGACGGTGCGGACGAGGGAGTCCTTCGAGTCAAATGTTCTTAGGCAAGTAGCGGACGGCTCCGGTCGTCTTCGGCTCGGCGTCAAGTGGTTCCCACGGCTGGGCAACACAACTTCGACGGGCCTCCAGCGGTTGCACAGACCTGCGAACCCTGGTCGACGGCAATGGACTTCGACAGCGTCGATGTCCGGGTGCTTTACTTCGGTCTCCTCGGCAGTCCCCTTCTCCGGTCGGCAGCCTTTCGATGGTCTGGCGTCCAGGGAGCTTCGGCGAAGATTCAGCGGTGCTCGATGGTCCCTCGGAGCACGGGAAGAGGGTGCCTAGCCAGGTCCTCTCTCGGGTCAGTCCTCGACGATTTCGACAACCTTCAGTTCCGTCAAAGCAAATGCCACAGCAAGTCTTCTTCTTCCAGCTGGACGTCGAGGATCAGCAAATCCAGTTACTCTTGAGTGGAGACTCAGCTTCTGAATGCTTCTGAACAATTTCCAGTGGTGAGAGGTCCCCAGATATACTATTCTGTCTCTCATCCACACTGCTGGCACACACACAGCAGCCAATCACACAGAAGGGCATTCATGCAGTCAGTCAGCCAATCAGGCACACAGTGCATTCAGGCCACACTCCTCCCTTTCAGACACTCACAACAAGGAATGTGGATTGGGACAAGTACCCAGCCATTCAACACTACACACTGCATTCAGGCCAGTTTCGGGCAGGGCTGTCTCAGTCTTTGTCTCTCATGCCAGAAACCAGACAACCACAACAAGGAGTGTATATTGGTCACACACTCCATTCACCCAGGTCCCACCCACAGGAGGTACCCATAACATACAGTCACTGGGAAGGCTCCAGTCAGTCTAGCTGGGCCTTCACAACAACACCATATATGGAACTTCCACCCAACAGCCAGCCAGGGGGAAGGGACAGAGCCAGGGCTTCCCAGGACTTTGGGAAAAACAAGACAACAGGCAATAGAAAGCAAGAGGCCACAGGGGCCATCTTGTTTCTATCAGGAATCAACTGATCCCAATGGCAGGGCCTGGGTATCCCAAAATGGAGGACACCCAGAGCACCTGTCAAGTTTAGCATGGAGCTGCCACCAGCCCATACCCTGCTCTGTGGGCCACCCACAGGTGCCCAAAAACATACACTAGGGGCACAGGGTTGTACCCCTACCCATGGGTGCCATAAGGGTATCCCATGGGTCTGTTCACCAAACCAAAAGAGAGCTGCACTGCCAGGAGTCCCTCATGGACTCCTGGGCAGAAAACATGACAGAACACACGGTAAAAACAGAAAAAGGACAAGGATTCAGAGGCCCTGTCCCTCAGATGCATTTCCGGCATCACAAACGGTACCTCACATGTGTGGGTGCACCTACCTGGCCGCCAAGCGGAAAGCATAAAACACAAGTAACCCCAATTCTGTTTTCATGGCGAAATCTCAGACATTCTGCAGACAGGCACAACGTACAGATATGGGCCTCGGGTGTCCAAGCCACCGAGGAAAACAGGGAAACCCATGCATTTCCGAAAAGAGGACACCCGTGGGAATCCGCAGAGGTATGATTTGTGCACATCGCCACAGAATTTTTTACCCAAACAGCCCCGCAAAGTCCGAAATGTCTGGAAAAAAACACTTTTTCCGCACATTTTGCTCGACGCACCCATCGAAACATGCCCCCAACAACACATGGCCTACCGTCACGTGTTCCCACAGGTGTCCCGATGAAAACGGTACCTCACATGTGTGGGTGCACCTACCTGGCCGCCAAGGGGAAAGCCTAAAACACAAGTAACCCCAAGTCTGTTTTCAGAGCGAAATCTCAGACATTCTGCCGACCGGCACAACGTACAGATATGGGTCTCGGGTGTCCAAGTCACCGAGGAAAACAGGGAATCCCATGCATTTCCGAAAAGAGGACACCCGTGGGAATACGCAGAGGTATGATTTGCGCACATCCCCTCAGATTTTATTACCCAGACAGCCCCGCAAAGTCCAAAATGTCGGGAAAAAAAACGCCTTTTCCGCACATTGCGCTTGACGCACCAATCAAAACATGCCCCCAACAACACATGGCCTACCATCACGCGTTCCCACAGGTGTCCCGATGAAAACGGTACCTCACATGTGTGGGTGCACCTACCTGGCCGCCAAGGGGAAAGCCTAAAACACAAGTAACCCCAAGTCTGTTTTCATGGCGAAATCTCAGACATTCTGCCGACCAGCACAACGTACAGATATGGGCCTCGGGTGTCCAAGCCACCAAGGAAAACAGGGAAACCCATGCATTTCCGAAAAGAGGACACCCGTGGGAATCCGCAGAGGTATGATTTGCGCACATCGCCCCAGAATTTTTTACCCAAACAGCCCTGCAAAGTCCGAAATGTCTGGAAAAAAACACTTTTTCCGCACATTGCGCTCGACGCACCAATCAAAACATGCCCCCAACAACACATCGCCTACCGTCACGCGTTCCCAAAGGTGTCCCGATAAAAACGGTACCTCACATGTGTGGGTGCACCTACCTGGCCGCCAAGGGGAAAGCCTAAAACACAAGTAACCCCAAGTCTGTTTTCAGAGGGAAATCTCAGACATTCTGCCGACCGGCACAACGTACAGATATGGGCCTCGGGTGTCCAAGCCACTGAGGAAAACAGGGAACACCATGCATTTCCAAAAAGAGGACACCCGTGGGAATCTGCAGAGGTATGATTTGCGCACATCGCCCCAGAATTTATTACCCAGACAGCCCCGCAAAGTCCAAAATGTCAGGAAAAAACACTTTTTCCACACATTTCGCTCGACGCACCTATCAAAACACGCCCCCAAAAACACATGGCCTACCGTCATGCGTTCCCATAGGTGTCCCGATGAAAACGGTACCTCACATGTGTGGGTGCACCTACCTGGCCGTCAAGGGGAAAGCCTAAAACACAAGCAACCCCAAGTCTGTTTTCATGGCGAAATCTCAGACATTCTGCCAACTGGCACAACGTACAGATATGGGCCTCGGGTGTCCAAGCCACCGAGGAAAACAGGGAACCCCATGCATTTCCGAAAAGAGGACACCCGTGGGAATCCGCAGAGCTATGATTTGTGCACATCGCCCCAGAATTTATTACCCAGACAGCCCTGCAAAGTCCGAAATGTGGGGAAAAAAATGCTTTTTCTGCACATTTCGCTCGACGCACCCATCGAAACATGCCCCCAACAACAGATGGCCTACGTCACGTGTTCCCACAGGTGTCCCAATGAAAACGGTACCTCACATGTGTGGGTGCACCTACCTGGCCGCCAAGGGGAAAGCCTAAAACACAAGTAACCCCAAGTCTGTTTTCATGGCGAAATCTCAGACATCTGCCGACCGGCACAACGTACAGATATGGGCCTCGGGTGTCCAAGCCACCAAGGAAAACAGGGAAACCCATGCATTTCCGAAAAGAGGACACCCGTGGGAATCCGCAGAGGTATGATATGCGCACATCGCCCCAGAATTTTTTACCCAAACAGCCCCGCAAAGTCCGAAATGTCTGGAAAAAAACACTTTTTCCGCACATTTTGCTCGACGCACCCATCGAAACATGCCCCCAACAACACATGGCCTACCGTCACGCGTTCCCACAGGTGTCCCGATGAAAACGGTACCTCACATGTGTGGGTGCACCTACCTGGCCGCCAAGGGGAAAGCCTAAAACACAAGTAACCCCAAGTCTGTTTTCAGAGCGAAATCTCAGACATTCTGCCGACCGGCACAACGTACAGATATGGGTCTCGGGTGTCCAAGTCACTGAGGAAAACAGGGAACCCCATGCATTTCCGAAAAGAGGACACCCGTGGGAATCCGCAGAGGTATGATTTGCGCACATCCCCTCACATTTTATTACCCAGGCAGCCCCGCAAAGTGCAAAATGTCGGGAAAAAAAACGCCTTTTCCGCACATTGCGCTCGACGCACCAATCAAAACATGCCCCCAACAACACATGGCCTACCATCACGCGTTCCCACAGGTGTCCCGATGAAAACGGTACCTCACATGTGTGGGTGCACCTACCTGGCCGCCAAGGGGAAAGCCTAAAACACAAGTAAGCCCAAGTCTGTTTTCAGAGCGAAATCTCAGACATTCTGCCGACCGGCACAACGTACAGATATGGGCCTCGGGTGTCCAAGCCACTGAGGAAAACAGGGAACCCCATGCATTTCCGAAAAGAGGACACCCGTGGGAATCCGCAGAGGTATGATTTGCGCACATCGCCCCAGAATTTTTTACCCAGACAGCCCCCCAAAGTCCGAAATGTCGCGAAAAAAACACTTTTTCTGCACGTTTCGCTCGACGCACCCATCAAAACACGCCCCCAACAACACATGGCCTACCGTCACGCGTTCCCACCGGTGTCCTGATGAAAACGGTACCTCACATGTGTGGGTGCACCTACCTGGCCGCCAAGGGGAAAGCATAAAACACAAGTAACCCCAAGTCTGTTTTCATGGCGAAATCTCAGACATTCTGCCGACCGGCACAACGTACAGATATGGGCCTCGGGTGTCCAAGCCACCGAGGAAAACAGGGAAACCCATGCATTTCCGAAAAGAGGACACCCGTGGGAATCCGCAGAGGTATGATTTCTGCACATCGCCACAGAATTTTTTACACTAACAGCCCCGCAAACTCCGAAATGTAGGGAAAAAAACACTTTTTCCGCACATTTCGCTCGACGCACCCATCGAAACATGCCCCCAACAACACATGGCCTACTGTCACGCGTTCCCATAGGTGTCCCGATGAAAACGGTACCTCACATGTGTGGGTGCACCTACCTGGCCGCCAAGGGGAAAGCCTAAAACATAAGTAACCCCAAGTCTGTTTTCAGAGCGAAATCTCAGACATTCTGCCGACCGGCACAACATACAGATATGGGCCTCGGGTGTCCAAGCCACCGAGGAAAACAGGGAACCCCATGCATTTCTGAAAAGAGGACACCGGTGGGAATCCGCAGAGGTATGATTTGCGCACATCCCCCCAGATTTTATTACCCAAACAGCCCCGCAAAGTCCAAAATGTCCGGAAAAAAACACTTTTTCCGCACATTTCGCTCGACGCACCCATCGAAACATGCCCCCAACAACACATGGCCTACTGTCACGCGTTCCCATAGGTGTCCCGATGAAAACGGTACCTCACATGTGTGGGTGCACCTACCTGGCCGCCAAGGGGAAAGCCTAAAACACAAGTAACCCCAAGTCTGTTTTCATGGCGAAATCTCAGACATTCTGCCGACCAGCACAACGTACAGATATGGGCCTCGGGTGTCCAAGCCACCAAGGAAAACAGGGAACCCCATGCATTTCCGAAAAGAGGACACCCGTGGGAATCCGCAGAGCTATGATTTGTGCACATCGCCCCAGAATTTATTACCCAGACAGCCCTGCAAAGTCCGAAATGTGGGGAAAAAAATGCTTTTTCTGCACATTTCGCTCGACGCACCCATCGAAACATGCCCCCAACAACAGATGGCCTACGTCACGTGTTCCCACAGGTGTCCCAATGAAAACGGTACCTCACATGTGTGGGTGCACCTACCTGGCCGCCAAGGGGAAAGCCTAAAACACAAGTAACCCCAAGTCTGTTTTCATGGCGAAATCTCAGACATCTGCCGACCGGCACAACGTACAGATATGGGCCTCGGGTGTCCAAGCCACCAAGGAAAACAGGGAAACCCATGCATTTCCGAAAAGAGGACACCCGTGGGAATCCGCAGAGGTATGATATGCGCACATCGCCCCAGAATTTTTTACCCAAACAGCCCCGCAAAGTCCGAAATGTCTGGAAAAAAACACTTTTTCCGCACATTTTGCTCGACGCACCCATCGAAACATGCCCCCAACAACACATGGCCTACCGTCACGCGTTCCCACAGGTGTCCCGATGAAAACGGTACCTCACATGTGTGGGTGCACCTACCTGGCCGCCAAGGGGAAAGCCTAAAACACAAGTAACCCCAAGTCTGTTTTCAGAGCGAAATCTCAGACATTCTGCCGACCGGCACAACGTACAGATATGGGTCTCGGGTGTCCAAGTCACTGAGGAAAACAGGGAACCCCATGCATTTCCGAAAAGAGGACACCCGTGGGAATCCGCAGAGGTATGATTTGCGCACATCCCCTCACATTTTATTACCCAGGCAGCCCCGCAAAGTGCAAAATGTCGGGAAAAAAAACGCCTTTTCCGCACATTGCGCTCGACGCACCAATCAAAACATGCCCCCAACAACACATGGCCTACCATCACGCGTTCCCACAGGTGTCCCGATGAAAACGGTACCTCACATGTGTGGGTGCACCTACCTGGCCGCCAAGGGGAAAGCCTAAAACACAAGTAAGCCCAAGTCTGTTTTCAGAGCGAAATCTCAGACATTCTGCCGACCGGCACAACGTACAGATATGGGCCTCGGGTGTCCAAGCCACTGAGGAAAACAGGGAACCCCATGCATTTCCGAAAAGAGGACACCCGTGGGAATCCGCAGAGGTATGATTTGCGCACATCGCCCCAGAATTTTTTACCCAGACAGCCCCCCAAAGTCCGAAATGTCGCGAAAAAAACACTTTTTCTGCACGTTTCGCTCGACGCACCCATCAAAACACGCCCCCAACAACACATGGCCTACCGTCACGCGTTCCCACCGGTGTCCTGATGAAAACGGTACCTCACATGTGTCGGTGCACCTACCTGGCCGCCAAGGGGAAAGCATAAAACACAAGTAACCCCAAGTCTGTTTTCATGGCGAAATCTCAGACATTCTGCCGACCGGCACAACGTACAGATATGGGCCTCGGGTGTCCAAGCCACCGAGGAAAACAGGGAAACCCATGCATTTCCGAAAAGAGGACACCCGTGGGAATCCGCAGAGGTATGATTTCTGCACATCGCCACAGAATTTTTTACACTAACAGCCCCGCAAACTCCGAAATGTAGGGAAAAAAACACTTTTTCCGCACATTTCGCTCGACGCACCCATCGAAACATGCCCCCAACAACACATGGCCTACTGTCACGCGTTCCCATAGGTGTCCCGATGAAAACGGTACCTCACATGTGTGGGTGCACCTACCTGGCCGCCAAGGGGAAAGCCTAAAACATAAGTAACCCCAAGTCTGTTTTCAGAGCGAAATCTCAGACATTCTGCCGACCGGCACAACATACAGATATGGGCCTCGGGTGTCCAAGCCACCGAGGAAAACAGGGAACCCCATGCATTTCTGAAAAGAGGACACCGGTGGGAATCCGCAGAGGTATGATTTGCGCACATCCCCCCAGATTTTATTACCCAAACAGCCCCGCAAAGTCCAAAATGTCCGGAAAAAAACACTTTTTCCGCACATTTCGCTCGACGCACCCATCGAAACATGCCCCCAACAACACATGGCCTACTGTCACGCGTTCCCATAGGTGTCCCGATGAAAACGGTACCTCACATGTGTGGGTGCACCTACCTGGCCGCCAAGGGGAAAGCCTAAAACACAAGTAACCCCAAGTCTGTTTTCATGGCGAAATCTCAGACATTCTGCCGACCAGCACAACGTACAGATATGGGCCTCGGGTGTCCAAGCCACCAAGGAAAACAGGGAAACCCATGCATTTCCAAAAAGAGGACACCCGTGGGAATCCGCAGAGGTATGATTTGCGCACATCGCCCCAGAATTTTTTACCCAAACAGCCCTGCAAAGTCCGAAATGTCTGGAAAAAACACTTTTTCCGCACATTGCGCTCGACGCACCAATCAAAACATGCCCCCAACAACACATCGCCTACCGTCACGCGTTCCCAAAGGTGTCCCGATAAAAACGGTACCTCACATGTGTGGGTGCACCTACCTGGCCGCCAAGGGGAAAGCCTAAAACACAAGTAACCCCAAGTCTGTTTTCAGAGGGAAATCTCAGACATTCTGCCGACCGGCACAACGTACAGATATGGGCCTCGGGTGTCCAAGCCACCGAGGAAAACAGGGAACCCCATGCATTTCCAAAAAGAGGACACCCGTGGGAATCTGCAGAGGTATGATTTGCGCACATCGCCCCAGAATTTATTACCCAGACAGCCCCGCAAATTCCAAAATGTCAGGAAAAAACACTTTTTCCGCACATTTCGCTCGACGCACCCATCAAAACACGCCCCCAACAACAGATGGCCTACGTCACGTGTTCCCACAGGTGTCCCAATGAAAACGGTACCTCACATGTGTGGGTGCACCTACCTGGCCGCCAAGGGGAAAGCCTAAAACACAAGTAACCCCAAGTCTGTTTTCATGGCGAAATCTCAGACATCTGCCGACCGGCACAACGTACAGATATGGGCCTCGGGTGTCCAAGCCACCAAGGAAAACAGGGAAACCCATGCATTTCCGAAAAGAGGACACCTGTGGGAATCCGCAGAGGTATGATTTGCGCACATCGCCCCGGAATTTTTTACCCAGACAGCCCTGCAAAGTCCGAAATGTCGGGAAAAAAACACTTTTTCCGCACATTTCGCTCGACACACCCATTGAAACACGCCCCCAACAAAACATGGCCTACCGTCACACATTCCCACTGGTGACCCGATGAAAACGGTACTTCACATGTGTGGGTGCACCTACCTGGCCGCCAAGGGGAAAGCCTAAAACACAAGTAAGCCCAAGTCTGTTTTCAGAGCGAAATCTCAGACATTCTGCCGACCGGCACAACGTACAGATATGGGCCTCGGGTGTCCAAGCCACCGAGGAAAACAGGGAACCCCATGCATTTCCGAAAAGAGGACACCCGTGGGAATCCGCAGAGGTATGATTTGCGCACATCGCCCCAGAATTTTTTACCCAGACAGCCCCGCAAAGTCCGAAATGTCGGGAAAAAAACACTTTTTCTGCACGTTTCGCTCGACGCACCCATCAAAACACGCCCCCAACAACACATGGCCTACCGTCACGCGTTCCCACAGGTGTCCTGATGAAAACGGTACCTCACATGTGTGGGTGCACCTACCTGGCCGCCAAGCGGAAAGCATAAAACACAAGTAACCCCAAGTCTGTTTTCATGGCGAAATCTCAGACATTCTGCCGACCGGCACAACGTACAGATATGGGCCTCGGGTGTCCAAGCCACCGAGGAAAACAGGGAAACCCATGCATTTCCGAAAAGAGGACACCCGTGGGAATCCGCAGAGGTATGATTTGTGCACATCGCCACAGAGTTTTTTACCCAAACAGCCCCGCAAACTCCGAAATGTAGGGAAAAAAACACTTTTTCCGCACATTTCGCTCGACGCACCCATCGAAACATGCCCCCAACAACACATGGCCTACTGTCACGCGTTTCCATAGGTGTCCCGATGAAAACGGTACCTCACATGTGTGGGTGCACCTACCTGGCCGCCAAGGGGAAAGCCTAAAACATAAGTAACCCCAAGTCTGTTTTCAGAGCGAAATCTCAGACATTCTGCCGACCGGCACAACATACAGATATGAGCCTCGGGTGTCCAAGCCACCGAGGAAAACAGGGAACCCCATGCATTTCTGAAAAGAGGACACCGGTGGGAATCCGCAGAGGTATGATTTGCGCACATCCCCCCAGATTTTATTACCCAAACAGCCCCGCAAAGTCCAAAATGTCGGGAAAAAAACACTTTTTCCGCACATTTCGCTCGACGCACCCATCGAAACATGCCCCCAACAACACATGACCTACCGTCACGCGTTTCCACAGGTGTCCCGATGAAAACGGTACCTCACATGTGTGGGTGCACCTACCTGGCCGCCAAGGGGAAAGCCTAAAACACAAGTAACACCAAGTCTGTTTTCAGAGGGAAATCTCAGACATTCTGCCGACCGGCACAACATACAGATATGGGCCTCGGGTGTCCAAGCCACCAAGGAAAATGGGGAACCCCATGCAATTCCGAAAAGAGGACACCCGTGGGAATCCGCAGAGGTATGATTTGCGCACATCGCCCCGGAATTTTTTACCCAGACAGCCCTGCAAAGTCCGAAATGTCGGGAAAAAAACACTTTTTCCGCACATTTCGCTCGACACACCCATTGAAACACGCCCCCAACAAAACATGGCCTACCGTCACACATTCCCACTGGTGTCCCGATGAAAACGGTACTTCACATGTGTGGGTGCACCTACCTGGCCGCCAAGGGGAAAGCCTAAAACACAAGTAACCCCAAGTCTGTTTTCAAAGCGAAATCTCAGACATTCTGCCAACCGGCACAACGTACAGATATGGGCCTCGGATGTCCAAGCCACCAAGGAAAATGGGGAACCCCATGCATTTCCGAAAAGAGGACACCTGTGGGAATCCGCAGAGGTATGATTTGCGCACATCGCCCCAGAATTTTTTACCCAGACAGCCCTGCAAAGTCCGAAATGTCGGGGAAAAAAACACTTTTTCCGCACATTTCGCTCGACACACCCATTGAAACACGCCCCCAACAACACATGGCCTACCATCACACGTTCCCACAGGTGTCCCGATGAAAACGGTACCTCACATGTGTGGGTGCACCTACCTGGCCGCCAAGGGGAAAGCCTAAAACACAAGTAAGCCCAAGTCTGTTTTCAGAGCGAAATCTCAGACATTCTGCCGACCGGCACAACGTACAGATATGGGCCTCGGGTGTCCAAGCCACCGAGGAAAAAAAGGAACCCCATGCATTTCCGAAAAGAGGACACCCGTGGGAATCCGCAGAGGTATGATTTGCGCACATCGCCCCAGAATTTTTTACCCAGACAGCCCCGCAAAGTCCGAAATGTCGGGAAAAAAACACTTTTTCTGCACGTTTCGCTCGACGCACCCATCAAAACACGCCCCCAACAACACATGGCCTACCGTCACGCGTTCCCACAGGTGTCCTGATGAAAACGGTACCTCACATGTGTGGGTGCACCTACCTGGCCGCCAAGCGGAAAGCATAAAACACAAGTAACCCCAAGTCTGTTTTCATGGCGAAATCTCAGACATTCTGCCGACCGGCACAACGTACAGATATGGGCCTCGGGTGTCCAAGCCACCGAGGAAAACAGGGAAACCCATGCATTTCCGAAAAGAGGACACCCGTGGGAATCCGCAGAGGTATGATTTGTGCACATCGCCACAGAGTTTTTTACCCAAACAGCCCCGCAAACTCCGAAATGTAGGGAAAAAAACACTTTTTCCGCACATTTCGCTCGACGCACCCATCGAAACATGCCCCCAACAACACATGGCCTACTGTCACGCGTTCCCATAGGTGTCCCGATGAAAACGGTACCTCACATGTGTGGGTGCACCTACCTGGCCGCCAAGGGGAAAGCCTAAAACATAAGTAACCCCAAGTCTGTTTTCAGAGCGAAATCTCAGACATTCTGCCGACCGGCACAACATACAGATATGGGCCTCGGGTGTCCAAGCCACCGAGGAAAACAGGGAACCCCATGCATTTCTGAAAAGAGGACACCGGTGGGAATCCGCAGAGGTATGATTTGCGCACATCCCCCCAGATTTTATTACCCAAACAGCCCCGCAAAGTCCAAAATGTCAGGAAAAAAACACTTTTTCCGCACATTTCGCTCGACGCACACATCGAAACATGCCCCCAACAACACATGACCTACCGTCACACGTTTCCACAGGTGTCCCGATGAAAACGGTACCTCACATGTGTGGGTGCACCTACCTGGCCGCCAAGGGGAAAGCCTAAAACACAAGTAACACCAAGTCTGTTTTCAGAGGGAAATCTCAGACATTCTGCCGACCGGCACAACGTACAGATATGGGCCTCGGGTGTCCAAGCCACCGAGGAAAACATTGAACCCCATGTATTTACGAAAAGAGGACACCCGTGGGAATCCGCAGAGGTATGATTTGCGCACATCGCCCCAGAATTTACAACCCGGACATCCCCCGCAAAGTCCGAAATGTGGGGAAAAAAATGTTTTTTCCGTACATTTCGCTCGACGCACCCATCGAAACATGTCCCCAACAACACATGGCCAACCATCACGCATTCCCACAGGTGTCTCAATGAAATCGGTACCTCACATGTGTGGGTGCACCTAACTGGCCGCCAAGGGGAAAGCCTAAAACACTGCTATCCCTCCCAAAGGGTTTGGGGAGACAACCGATAGATTTAGGCCTGGGGTGCTTCAGCCACCAAGAAAAACAGGAACCCCCATGCATTTCCGAAAAGAGGACACCTGTGGGAATCCGCAGAGGTATGATTTGCGCACATCGCCCCGGAATTTTTTACCCAGACAGCCCTGCAAAGTCCGAAATGTCGGGAAAAAAACACTTTTTCCGCACATTTCGCTCGACGCACCCATTGAAACACGCCCCCAACAAAACATGGCCTACCGTCACACATTCCCACTGGTGTCCCGATGAAAACGGTACTTCACATGTGTGGGTGCACCTACCCTGCCGCCAAGGGGAAAGCCTAAAACACAAGTAACCCCAAGTCTGTTTTCAAAGCGAAATCTCAGACATTCTGCCGACCGGCACAACGTACAGATATGGGCCTCGGATGTCCAAGCCACCAAGGAAAATGGGGAACCCCATGCATTTCCGAAAAGAGGACACCCGTGGGAATCCGCAGAGGTATGATTTGCGCACATCGCCCCAGAATTTTTTACCCAGACAGCCCCGCAAAGTCCGAAATGTCGGGAAAAAAACACTTTGTCTGCACGTTTCGTTCGACGCACCAATCAAAACACGCCCCCAACAACACATGGCCTACCGTCACGCGTTCCCACAGGTATCCCAATGAAAATGGTACCTCACATGTGTGGGTGCACCTACCCGGCCGCCAAGGGGAAAGCATAAAACACAAGTAACCCCAAGTCTGTTTTCATGGCGAAATCTCAGACATTCTGCAGACCGGCACAACGTACAGATATGGGCCTCGGGTGTCCAAGCCACCGAGGAAAACAGGGAAACCCATGCTTTTCCGAAAAGAGGACACCCGTGGGAATCCGCAGAGGTATGATTTGTGCACATCGCCACAGAATTTTTTACCCAAACAGCCCCGCAAAGTCCGAAATGTTGGGAAAAAAACCCTTTTTCCGCACATTTCGCTCGACACACCCATCGAAACATGCCCCCAACAACACATGACCTACCGTCACGCGTTTCCACAGGTGTCCCGATGAAAACGGTACCTCACATGTGTGGGTGCACCTACCTGGCCGCCAAGGGGAAAGCCTAAAACACAAGTAACACCAAGTCTGTTTTCAGAGGGAAATCTCAGACATTCTGCCGACCGGCACAACGTACAGATATGGGCCTCGGGTGTCCAAGCCACCGAGGAAAACAGGGAACCCCATGTATTTACGAAAAGAGGACACCCGTGGGAATCCGCAGAGGTATGATTTGCGCACATCGCCCCAGAATTTACAACCCAGACATCCCCCGCAAAGTCCGAAATGTGGGGAAAAAAATGTTTTTTCCGTACATTTCGCTCGACGCACCCATCGAAACATGCCCCCAACAACACATGGCCAACCATCACGCATTCCCACAGGTGTCCCGATGAAATCGGTACCTCACATGTGTGGGTGCACCTAACTGGCCGCCAAGGGGAAATCCTAAAACACTGCTATCCCTCCCAAAGGGTTTGGGGAGACAACCGACAGATTTAGGCCTGGGGTGCTTCAGCCACCAAGAAAAACAGGAACCCCCATGCATTTACGAAAAGAGGACACCTGTGGGAATCCGCAGAGGTATGATTTGCGCACATCGCCCCGGAATTTTTTACCCAGACAGCCCTGCAAAGTCCGAAATTTCGGGAAAAAAACACTTTTTCCGCACATTTCGCTCGACGCACCCATTGAAACACGCCCCCAACAACACATGGCCTACCGTCACACATTCCCACTGATGTCCCGATGAAAACGGTACTTCACATGTGTGGGTGCACCTACCCTGCCGCCAAGGGGAAAGCCTAAAACACAAGTAACCCCAAGTCTGTTTTCAAAGCGAAATCTCAGACATTCTGCCGACCGGCACAACGTACAGATATGGACCTCGGATGTCCAAGCCACCAAGGAAAATGGGGAACCCCATGCATTTCCGAAAAGAGGACACCCGTGGGAATCCGCAGAGGTATGATTTGCGCACATCGCCCCAGAATTTTTTACCCAGACAGCCCCGCAAAGTCCGAAATGTCGGGAAAAAAACACTTTGTCTGCACGTTTCGTTCGACGCACCAATCAAAACACGCCCCCAACAACACATGGCCTACCGTCACGTGTTCCCACAGGTATCCCGATGAAAATGGTACCTCACATGTGTGGGTGCACCTAACGGCCGCCAAGGGGAAAGCATAAAACACAAGTAACCCCAAGTCTGTTTTCATGGCGAAATCTCAGACATTCTGCAGACCGGCACAACGTACAGATATGGGCCTCGGGTGTCCAAGCCACCGAGGAAAACAGGGAAACCCATGCTTTTCCGAAAAGAGGACACCCGTGGGAATCCGCAGAGGTATGATTTGTGCACATCACCACAGAATTTTTTACCCAAACAGCCCCGCAAAGTCCGAAATGTCGGGAAAAAAACCCTTTTTCCGCACATTTCACTCGACGCACCCATCGAAACATGCCCCCAACAACACATGGCCTACCGTCACGCATTCCCACAGGTGTCCCGATAAAAACGGTACCTCACATGTGTGGGTGCACCTACCTGGCAGCCAAGGGGAAAGCCTAAAACACAAGTAACCCCAAGTCTGTTTTCAGAGCGAAATCTCAGACATTCTGCCGACCGGCACAACGTACAGATATGGGCCTCGGGTGTCCAAGCCACCGAGGAAAACAGGGAAACCCATGCTTTTCCGAAAAGAGGACACCCGTGGGAATCCGCAGAGGTATGATTTGCGCACATCACCCCAGAATTTTTTACCCAGACAGCCCCGCAAAGTCCGAAATGTCGGGAAAAAAACACTTTTTCTCCACGTTTCGCTCGACGTACCCATCAAAACACACCCCCAACAACACATAGGCCTACCGTCATGCGTTCCCACAGGTGTCCCGATGAAAACGGTACCTCACATGTGTGGGTGCACCTACCCGGCCGCCAAGGGGAAAGCATAAAACACAAGTAACCCCAAGTCTGTTTTCATGGCGAAATCTCAGACATTCTGCCGACCGGCACAACGTACAGATATGGGCCTCGGGTGTCCAAGCCACCGAGGAAAACAGGGAAACCCATGTATTTCCGAAAAGAGGACACCCGTGGGAATCCGCAGAGGTATGATTTGTGCACATCGCCCCAGAATTTTTTACCCAAACAGCCCCGCAAAGTCCGAAATGTCGGGAAAAAAACACTTTTTCCGCACATTTCACTCGACGCACCCATCGAAACATGCCCCCAACAACACATGGCCTACCGTCACGCGTTTCCACAGGTGTCCCGATGAAAACGGTACCTCACATGTGTGGGTGCACCTACCTGGCAGCCAAGGGGAAAGCCTAAAACACAAGTAACCCCAAGTCTGTTTTCAGAGCGAAATCTCAGACATTCTGCCGACCGGCACAACGTACAGATATGGGCCTCGGGTGTCCAAGCCACCGAGGAAAACAGGGAACCCCATGCATTTCCGAAAAGAGGACACCCGTAGGAATATGCAGAGGTATGATTTGCGCACATCCCTCCAGATTGTATTACCCAGACAGCCCCGCAAATTCCGAAATGTTGTGAAAAAAATGCCTTTTCTGCACATTTTGCTCGACGCACCCATCGAAACATGCCCCCAACAACACATGGCCTACCGTCACATGTTCCCACAGGTGTCCCGATGAAAACGGTACCTCACATGTGTGGGTGAACCTACCTGGCCGCCAAGGGGAAAGCCTAAAACACAAGTAACCCCAAGTCTGTTTTCAGAGGGAAATCTCAGACATTCTGCCGACCAGCACAACGTACAGATATGGGCCTCGGGTGTCCAAGCCACCAAAGAAAACAGGGAACCCCATGCATTTCCAAAAAGAGGACACCCGTGGGAATCCGCAGAGGTATGATTTGCGCACATCGCCCCAGAATTTATTACCCAGACTCCCCCGCAAAGTCCGGAATTTTGGGAAAAAAATGCATTTTCCGCACATTTCGCTTGACGCACCCATCGAAACACGCCCCCAACAACACATGGCCAACCGTCACGCATTCCCACAGGTGTCCCGATGAAAACGGTACCTCAATGTGTGGGTGCACCTACCTGGCCGCCAAGGGGAAAGCCTAAAACACTGCAATCCCCTGTGATTCTGGAAATGCATCTGAGGGACAGGGCCTCTGAATCCTTGTCCTTTTTCTGTTTTTACCGTGTGTTCTGTTATGTTTTCTGCCCCGGAGTCCATGTGGGACTCCTGGCAGTGCAGCTCTCTCTTTTGGTTTGGTGAACAGACCCATGGGATACCCTTATGGCACCCATGGGTAGGGGTACAACCCTGTGCCCCTAGTGTATGTTTTTGGGCACCTGTGGGTGGCCCACAGAGCAGGGTATGGGCTGGTGGCAGCTCCATGCTGAATTTGACAGGTGCTCTGGGTGTCCTCCAATTTGGGATACCCAGGCCCTGCCATTGGGATCAGTTGATTCCTGATAGAAAACAAGATGTCCCCTGTGGCCTCTTGCTTTCTATTGCCTGTTATCTTGTTTTTCCAAAGTCCTGGGAAGCCCTGCCTCTGTCCCTTCCCCCTGACTGGCTGTTGGGTGGAAGTTCCATGTATGGTGTTGTTGTGAAGGCCCAGCTAGACTGGCTGGAGCCTTCCCAGTGACTGTATGTTGTGGGTACCTCCTGTGGGTGGGACCTGGGTGAATGGAGTGTGTGACCAATATACACTTCTTGTTGTGGTTGTCTGGTTTCTGGCATGAGAGACAAAGACTGAGACAGCCCTGCCCGAAACTGGCCTGAATGCAGTGTGTAGTGTTGAATGGCTGGGTACTTGTCCCAATCCACATTTCTTGTTGTGAGTGTCTGGAAGGGAGGAGTGTGGCCTGAATGCACTGTGTGCCTGATTGGCTGACTGACTGCATGAATGCCCTGCAGTATGATTGGCTGCTGAGTGTGTGCCAGCAGCGTGGATGAGAGAGAGGATAGTATATCTGGGGACCTCTCACCTCTGGAAAAGTGTTCAGAAGGAACCATTGGTTCGGAAGGGACCTTTGTGCTCCTAAAGCAGCCAGGGAGCTGAGTCTCCACTCTACGAGTAACTGGAACTGCTGATCCTCGATGTCCAGCTGGAAGAAGAAGACTTGCTGTGGCATTTGCTTAGACCGATCGGAAGGCTGACAAGATCGTCGAGGGCTGACCCGAGAGAGGACCTGGTAAGGCGCCCTCTTCCTGTGCTCCGAGGGACCATCGAGCACCGCTCCATCTTCGCCGAAGCGCCCTGGAAGGCAGGCCCTCGAAAGGCTGTCGACCCGAGACGGGACCGCTGAGGAGATCGAAGTGAAGCACCCGGACATCGACGCCGTCGAAGTCCATTGCCGTCGACCAGGGTTCGCAGGTTTGTGGAACCGCTGGAGGCCCGTCGAAGTTGTGTTGCCCAGCCGTGGGAACCACTTGACGCCGTGCCGCCGACGACCGGAGCCGTCCGCTCCTTTGCCTAAGAACATTCAATCGAAGGACTCTCTCGACCGCTTCGTCGACCGCTTATCCTGCCGGAGACAGTCGAGGACGACCAACGCGCCGAGGAGAAACCTGCCAGTGGGTTTCCCGCCACCCGACGACCTCAAAGACTCGGACGACTCGACGCCCTTGCTGGGCTCCCGTCTCTACAATCTTTGCGTTCCAGAACTATTGTCGTCGAGGTGCCCCGCACACCTCCGCCTTGCAGGACGCCGACGCCCCAACGCCGACGAGCACCGCTCGGACGAAGCTGCCGCCTCTTCGACATCGTTCTACCTCGTTCGTCGACGGACGTTCGACGCCCCGTGCCTCCCGCTTGAAAGGGAAGGCATTCAAGAAGGGCCGTCGATTCCCCGTCGCCGAACAGCGAGTCCCTCGACGTTTGTCGACGCCTCTTCGAGGAACTCGACTCCACCAGGTACATTGGGGGGGTAAAAACATTATAAGAGAGAATAAGACTTACAGAGCAATATATGGACTGGGCTTGTGCTATATCTTTCTTTACAGGTTGCCCAGGTGGGGGGATCTCCACACAGAACTGTGCCCAGTGGTAGGGGCCAGTATCCTGCCTATTGCTCAACCATCTTATTTTCTCTCCTCTCTCTATTGCTGGTTTCACTCTATTGGTCTGTGTGTCATTGTACTGTATTGTTCATGCACTTCAATGAGGTCTAGGGTGGTACCACTTTAGGATTGTAAATATTTGTCATTGTAGATTTTGCCGGAGTACAAAGTGAGTTATCATGATGAATGTACATAACCTTAACTTTTGATTATATAAAGACTGTGTTTCTAACCAATACAGAGTGTGGATATTCCTTTGTGGGGGCTTGGGGATACACTGTACTTAAGAACCAGCCTGCATCACCTCCTGAGAAGCTAGGCCTTGATTGCTCGACCATTGCTACCGAATAGAGAATCTTGGCTGGGGTCTCCTGTGCCTCTCCTCCACCATATAGGGAGTGGGAGTACAGACACCCCCCACCGGTCGTTGAGATCCGTTCTCTCACACTGGTGGCAGCGGTGGGATGCTTATGGTTTTAAGAATCAGTGTATAACCGTGCCACTTACAAAGGATATTTGCCCTTTATTGAATTAAGGTTTAGTTGTGTACAAGGTAACTGCATTACAAACAATGGAGTCTATTGCGAATGGCAAATTAACTCGGATGAGCTGGAGGCTCTCCAGAGTGCTTGTGAAGCTAGGGAGTTAGACTTTGTGGATAAGTCTAGGGCTGAGCTGATAGCTGCCCTGGTGGACTACCAGACTGATAGTGAAACTCTTGATGAGGGGGGGAATGCAACCAATGAGGACTCTGCCCCTGGGGTTTCAGCTGAATCTGTTTCTGGGAATGCCGCCATTCCTGCTGCCTCTGTTCCAAACTCCAGCAATTCCTTAGAACTTGAGTTATTAAGGATGAAATTGGCCTTTGAATACCGCATGTTGGAAATAGATGCTGAGCTTAAGAAAGAGGAGTTGGCTCAACAAGTTGCACTCAAAAATAAGGACCTTGAACTCAAGAGCCAGGACACTGAATGTCAGAGGATCCAGCTAGAGAAAGCTAGAGTGGAGACTTCAGCTAGATCCAGTGAGAGTGTCAGGTCCCCAGCCACCAAGTTTATGAAAGATTTGGTTGGTGTATTTGTGGAGGGTTCGGATATCCTCCAATGGATTGAAGCGTTTGAAATGGCTTGTGAGATTCATGATGTGGATAAAAGAGATTGGGCGAAATGTTTGTTAAGCAGAGTGCCTCAAACCGGGTATGACTGTATTCTGAAGCTGAGTGTGGAAGAAAGGAGTCAGTACGAGTGTATGAAGTCTGCTTTGATTGCCAAGTTCGGCAAGACACCTACCCAATACCTTAGAAGGTTCAAGGATTTTAAGAAAAAGGAGAATATGTCTTGGGTTGACTGGGTGAGTGCTGCGCACATGAACATGATGGGGTGGATCGATGGATACAAGGTTAAGACTTTTGTTGAATTGTCCCACCTCTTGTTTTTTGAGCATTTCTCTGAAGCCTGTTCACCGGAGCTGCGTCAGTATGTGGCTGACCAGAACATTTTGGACCCCTTTAAGCTGGCTAGGTTGGCTGACAAGTGGGTCTCCCACCGGGTGTCCCCTAAGGACTCCAGTGGGAAGGACAAGGACAAGGAGAAGGGGGCCTCTCAGAAAGCTGAGGAGTCCCCCAAGCAGTCACAGTCGGGTAAACCAAAACCTTCCTCTCCTAAGACCCAAAAATCTAGTGGGGATAAGTCATCTGGGGGTGGGAATAAGAGTAGTGGTTCACCTGCTGCAAAGCAGGCTCCCCGTGGTTCCAGTACCGTACCCCGCACTCCTGGCGCTTGTTGGGACTGTGGGGCTCTGGATCACAAAAGGGGTGACCCCAAGTGTAAAGGTAAGGCACTTGGAGTACAGGCTGTCAGCCTGACCTACCCTTACCCCGTGTCTGAGGTGAAGGCCACCGTCCTCCCCTCCTCTGCCGGTGTCACATTTGGTGCTCCGGTGGAGATTTCCTTAGTGTCCCTTGGGGCCTGGGACCAGTACGCGGAAGTACTGGCGACTATCCCACAGAACACCCGTAGGTTTTTGAGAAGTGTCCTCTTGAATGGCCAGCCTTCTACTGGTTTGAGAGACACTGGGGCAAGCATGACAGTGGTGGACAGGACCCTGCTCAGGCCAGAGGACTATGAAGGTGCTCCTCTGCAAACCACCAGGTTAGCTGGTGGGCCTCCCAAATTATCACCTGTAGCCTTAGTCACACTCATGATTGGCGACAAGACAGCGAAGCTTCCTGTCCTGGTTCAGGACAATGTCCCTGTTAACATTTTGTTAGGGAATGATCTAGTAGAGTTGGGGTTGATCTCGGATGGTCTTCCCATGACTGCTGCTGCCGTCACTAGATCACAGGTGACACCGGGTCTGGCTGTGGGTCAGATACCCGAGCCAAAGGCGAGGCCTAAGGCAAGAAGGAGGAAGACCAAGAAGGCCACCCCTGTGGAGGGAGCACCTTCTCTTCCTGCTGCACCCATTGGGATCCATGCTCCGGACGGGCTGGGTCCAGTGGAAAACCCCAACTCAACTCCTTTGGGAGAAGAGGCAGAAGACTCTCCTGTGGGAGAGGTTCTTAACCCGGAGGATCATCCCGATCTTCAATGCTTGTTAGCTGAAGGGGGACCCTCCCGGGCGGACTTCTGTAAGGGACAGAGAGAGTGCCACTCTCTCGAGGGACTGAGGAAACAGGCCCTGGCCCAGGCACAAGGAGAGGTGCCTAGAAATTTCCGGATTTATTGGAAGGGTGAGCTCCTTGTTAGTGAGCCCACTAAGCCTGAACCTGGTGCCCGCAAGAGGTTGGTGGTACCCCAGGTTTACAGGCCTTTCCTACTGCAGTTGGCGCATGAGGTGCCCTTGGCTGGTCATCTTGGGACCAAGAAGACTAAGCAGAGGCTCTCTGCCCATTTCTACTGGCCACGGATGGGAGTAGAAGTGGAGTCCCACTGCAGGACCTGCCCAACTTGTCAGTTGTCTGGCAAGACTGGAGGCAGTGTCATTGCCCCACTGCAGCCGTTGCCAGTGGTTGGCACCCCATTTGAGAGGGTGGGCATCGACATCGTCGGTCCCCTTGACCCTCCCACTTCAGGTGGACATCGGTTCATCCTGGTCTTGGTAGATCATGCCACCAGGTACCCTGAGGCGATACCCCTTCGGACGGTTACGGCCAAGGTGGTTGCCCGGGCTCTCCTGGGCATTTTCACCCGGGTTGGATTCCCCAAGGAGGTTGTCTCTGACAGAGGATCCAACTTCATGTCTAGTTACATGAAAACCATGTGGAAAGAGTGCGGGGTAACCTACAAGTTCTCCACCTCTTACCACCCCCAGACCAATGGTCTGGTTGAGAGATTTAATAAAACTCTCAAGGGCATGCTAGGGGCTTTGGAAGAACCCCTAAGGAGGAAATGGGATCTCCTCCTGCCATGCCTGCTGTTTGCTTACAGGGAGGTACCTCAAGAGGGTGTTGGTTTCAGCCCCTTTGAGTTACTCTTTGGACATCCCGTGAGGGGGCCCCTCGCCTTGATCAGAGAAGGTTTGGAAGCCACCCCTCCGGGTCCCGCCAAGCAAGTGGGGGACTATGTGTTAGGCCTCAGACGGAGGATGACACAGATGATGGGCCAGGCAACAGCAAATCTGAAGGCCAGCCAGGAATTGAATAAGTACTGGCATGACCTTAAAGCCTCGCAAGTGGATTGGACTCCGGACAGGAAATCCTTGTGATGGAGCCTACCAAGCCTAGGGCTTTGGCAGACAAGTGGACTGGACCCTTCAGGATCATCTCCAAGATGGGCGAAGTCAATTATCTGGTTGACATGGGAGCCCCTGGGGTAGCCCCTCAGCTATTCCATGTCAACAGGCTCAAGCCTTTGCACAGGCGAGCGGAAGTCTCATGTCTCTTGCTAGCTTCTGGGCAAGAAGAGGATGAGAGTGAGCCCCTTCCTGATTTGCTGCATAGCAACCCTCAGGATGGCTCAGTGGAGGGAGGACATCTCTCTCCAGATTTGACAACAGAGCAACAGAGGGCCTGTAGGGCTTTGCTCCAACAGTATGCCTCTCTGTTTTCACTGAAGCCAGGCCTTACACCGTGGTGTAAGCACGAAATTGACACTGGTGACAGTGTGCCTGTCAAAAGCAGGTGCTACCGTATGTCAGATACCGTTAAGAACCACATCCAGGCTGAGGTCGCCAAGATGTTGGATCTGGGTGTTATTGAACCCTCAACCAGTCCCTGGTCCAGTCCAGTGGTCCTTGTCCCCAAGGCAAGTTCCCAGGCGGGCACCAAGGATTGGAGGTTCTGTGTGGACTACCGAGGAGTCAATGCCGTCACCAAGACTGACGCGCACCCATTGTCCAGGGCTGATGAGCTCGTGGACACCATCGGTGCTGCCAAGTTTGTGAGCACCTTTGACCTCACTTCAGGCTATTGGCAAATAGCTCTGACGGACCATGCCAAGGAAAAGACGGCCTTCTCAACACCTGAGGGACTCTACCAGTTTAGAGTCATGCCTTTTGGGTTGAAGAATGCCCCTGCCACCTTCCAGAGATTGGTCAACCATGCGCTCAGTGGGCTGGAAGCCTTTTGTGTGGCTTACTTAGACGACATTGCCGTCTACAGTTCCACCTGGGAAGAGCATTTGACACATCTGGATAAGGTGTTGCAGGCCTTGAAAAGGGCTAACCTCACTATCAAGGCCACCAAGTGCCAGATAGCTCAGGGGAAAGTTACCTATCTTGGTCATGAGGTAGGAGGGGTTCAAATCCAACCTCTCGCCAGTAAAGTACAGGATGTACAGAACTGGGAGACTCCCACTACTCAAACCCAGGTGAGAGCCTTTTTGGGCCTCACCGAGTACTATCGCAATTTCATGGCAGACTATGGGACCATAGCTGCACCTCTGACAGCTCTAACGTCACCCAAGCAGCCTAGGAAGGTTAATTGGACCGAAGACTGTCAGAGGGCCTTTGATGGCTTGAAAGAAAGTCTGTGTAGGGCACCTGTGTTGAGTGCGCCTGACTACAGCCGACCCTTTATCGTCCAGACGGATGCCTGCGACACCGGAATTGGAGCTGTCTTGTCCCAGTTAGATGACAAAGGGAGAGAACACCCTATCATATTCATCAGTAGAAAACTCAAGGGTAGAGAACTTAGGTGGGCTACTGTTGAAAAGGAGTGTTTTAGTATAGTTTGGAGCCTTAGGCGTTTTAGGCCCTACCTTACGGGGTCTACCTTCAAGGTCCAAACAGATCATAAGCCCCTGAAGTGGCTTATGCAGATGAAGGGTGAGAACCCGAAATTGCTCAGGTGGTCCATTAGCCTGCAAGGGCTAGACTTCACCATAGAGCACAGACCAGGGAAGAGTCACGATAATGCAGATGGCCTTTCCAGAAGGTATGTTGACCGTCTGGATAAGGGTGTCTATCCCGTGGGAGATTATACACCCTCCACCTCAGTCTGGGGGAGGCGACTGTGATGCTGGAAATGCATCTGAGGGACAGGGCCTCTGAATCCTTGTCCTTTTTCTGTTTTTACCGTGTGTTCTGTTATGTTTTCTGCCCCGGAGTCCATGTGGGACTCCTGGCAGTGCAGCTCTCTCTTTTGGTTTGGTGAACAGACCCATGGCATACCCTTATGGCACCCATGGGTAGGGGTACAACCCTGTGCCCCTAGTGTATGTTTTTGGGCACCTGTGGGTGGCCCACAGAGCAGGGTATGGGCTGGTGGCAGCTCCATGCTGAATTTGACAGGTGCTCTGGGTGTCCTCCATTTTGGGATACCCAGGCCCTGCCATTGGGATCAGTTGATTCCTGATAGAAAACAAGATGGCCCCTGTGGCCTCTTGCTTTCTATTGCCTGTTATCTTGTTTTCCCAAAGTCCTGGGAAGCCCTGCCTCAGTCCCTTCCCCCTGACTGGCTGTTGGGTGGAAGTTCCATGTATGGTGTTGTTGTGAAGGCCCAGCTAGACTGGCTGGAGCCTTCCCAGTGACTGTATGTTGTGGGTACCTCCTGTGGGTGGGACCTGGGTGAATGGAGTGTGTGACCAATATACACTTCTTGTTGTGGTTGTCTGGTTTCTGGCATGAGAGACAAAGAATGAGACAGCCCTGCCCGAAACTGGCCTGAATGCAGTGTGTAGTGTTGAATGGCTGGGTACTTGTCCCAATCCACATTTCTTGTTGTGAGTGTCTGGAAGGGAGGAGTGTGGCCTGAATGCACTGTGTGCCTGATTGGCTGACTGACTGCATGAATGCCCTGCAGTATGATTGGCTGCTGAGTGTGTGCCAGCAGCGTGGATGAGAGAGAGGATAGTATATCTGGGGACCTCTCACCACTGGAAAAGTGTTCAGAAGGAACCATTGGTTCGGAAGGGACCTTTGTGCTCCTAAAGCAGCCAGGGAGCTGAGTCTCCACTCTACGAGTAACTGGAAATGCTGATACTCGACGTCCAGCTGGAAGAAGAAGACTTGCTGTGGCATTTGCTTCGACCGATCGGAAGGCTGACGAGATCGTCGAGGGCTGACCCGAGAGAGGACCTGGTAAGGCGCCCTCTTCCCGTGCTCCGAGGGACCATTGAGCACCGCTCCATCTTCGCCGAAGCGCCCTGGAAGGCAGGCCCTCGAAAGGCTGTCGACCCGAGACGGGACCGCTGAGGAGATCGAAGTGAAGCACCCGGACATCGACGCCGTCGAAGTACATTGCCGTCGACCAGGGTTCGCAGGTTTGTGGAACCGCTGGAGGCCCGTCGAAGTTGTGTTGCCCAGCCGTGGGAACCACTTGACGCCGTGCCGCCGACGACCGGAGCCGTCCGCTCCTTTGCCTAAGAACATTCAATCGAAGGACTCTCTCGACCGCTTCGTCGACCGCTTATCCTGCCGGAGACAGTCGAGGACGACCAACGCGCCGAGGAGAAACCTGCCGGTGGGTTTCCCGCCACCCGACGACCTCAAAGACTCGGACGACTCGACGCCCTTGCTGGGCTCCCGTCTCTACAATCTTTGCGGTCCAGAACTATTGTCGTCGAGGTGCCCCGCACACCTCCGCCTTGCAGGACGCCGACGCCCCGACGCCGACGAGCACCGCTCGGACGAAGCTGCCGCCTCTTCGACATCGTTCTACCTCGTTCGTCGACGGACGTTTGACGCCCCGTGCCTCCCGCTTGAAAGGGAAGGCATTCAAGAAGGGCCGTTGATTCCCCGTCGCCGAACAGCGAGTCCCTCGACGTTTGTCGACGCCTCTTCGAGGAACTCGACTCCACCAGGTACATTGGGGGGGTAAAAACATTATAAGAGAGAATAAGACTTACAGAGCAATATATGGACTGGGCTTGTGCTATATCTTTCTTTACAGGTTGCCCAGGTGGGGGGATCTCCACACAGAACTGTGCCCAGTGGTAGGGGCCAGTATCCTGCCTATTGCTCAACCATCTTATTTTCTCTCCTCTCTCTATTGCTGGTTTCACTCTATTGGTCTGTGTGTCATTGTACTGTATTGTTCATGCACTTCAATGAGGTCTAGGGTGGTACCACTTTAGGATTGTAAATATTTGTCATTGTAGATTTTGCCGGAGTACAAAGTGAGTTATCATGATGAATGTACATAACCTTAACTTTTGATTATATAAAGACTGTGTTTCTAACCAATACAGAGTGTGGATATTCCTTTGTGGGGGCTTGGGGATACACTGTACTTAAGAACCAGCCTGCATCACCTCCTGAGAAGCTAGGCCTTGATTGCTCGACCATTGCTACCGAATAGAGAATCTTGGCTGGGGTCTCCTGTGCCTCTCCTCCACCATATAGGGAGTGGGAGTACAGACACCCCCCACCGGTCGTTGAGATCCGTTCTCTCACATCCCCCCCAAAGGGTTTGGGGAGACAACCGACAGATTTAGGCCTGGGGTGCTTCAGCCACCAAGAAAAACAGGAACCCCCATGCATTTCCGAAAAGAGGACACCCATGGGAATCCGCAGAGGTATGATTTGCGCACATCGCCCCAGAATTTATTACCCAGACACCCCCGCAAAGTCCGAAATTTGGGGAAAAAATGCTTTTTCCGCACATTTTGCTCGACGCACCCATGGAAACATGCCCCCAACAACACATGGCCTACCGTCACGCATTCCCACAGGTGTCCCGATGAAAACGGTACCTCACATGTGTGGGTGCACCTACCTGGCCGCCAAGGGGAAAGCCTAAAACACAAGTAACCCCAAGTCTGTTTTCATGGCGAAATCTCAGACATTCTGCAGACCGGCACAACGTACAGATATGGGCCTCGGGTGTCCAAGCCACCGAGGAAAACAGGGAAACCCATGCATTTCCGAAAAGAGGACACCCGTGGGAATCCGCAGAGGTATGATTTGTGCACATCGCCACAGAATTTTTTACCCAAACAGCCCCGCAAAGTCCGAAATGTCGGGAAAAAAACACTTTTTCCGCACATTTCACTCGACGCACCCATCGAAACATGCCCCCAACAACACATGGCCTACTGTCACGCGTTCCCACAAGTGTCACGATGAAAACGGTACCTCACATGTGTGGGTGCACCTACCTGGCAGCTAAGGGGAAAGCCTAAAACACAAGTAACCCCAAGTCTGTTTTCAGAGCGAAATCTCAGACATTCTGCCGACCGGCACAACGTACAGATATGGGCCTCGGGTGTCCAAGCCACCGAGGAAAACAGGGAACCCATGCATTTCCGAAAAGAGGACACCCGTAGGAATATGCAGAGGTATGATTTGCGCACATCCCCCCAGATTGTATTACCCAGACAGCCCCGCAAATTCCGAAATGTTGTGAAAAAAACGCCTTTTCCGCACATTTTGTTCGACGCACCCATCGAAACATGCCCCCAACAACACATGGCCTATCGTCACGTGTTCCCACAGGTGTCCCAATGAAAACGGTACCTCACATGTGTTGGTGCACCTACCTGGCCGCCAAGGGGAAAGCCTAAAACACAAGTAACCCCAAGTCTGTTTTCAGAGAGAAATCTCAGACATTCTGCCGACCCGCACAACGTACAGATATGGGCCTCGGGTGTCCAAGCCACCGAGGAAAACAGGGAACCCCATGCATTTCCGAAAAGAGGACACCCGTAGGAATATGCAGAGGTATGATTTGCGCACATCCCCCCAGATTGTATTACCCAGACAGCCCCGCAAATTCCGAAATGTTGTGAAAAAAGCGCCTTTTCCGCACATTTTGTTCGACGCACCCATCGAAACATGCCCCCAACAACACATGGCCTACCGTCACGTGTTCCCACAGGTGTCCCGATGAAAACGGTACCTCACATGTGTGGGTGCACCTACCTGGCCGCCAAGGGGAAAGCCTAAAACACAAGTAACCCCAAGTCTGTTTTCAGAGCGAAATCTCAGACATTCTGCCGACCCGCACAACGTACAGATATGGCCCTCGGGTGTCCAAGCCACCGAGGAAAACAGGGAACCCCATGCATTTCCGAAAAGAGGACACCCGTGGGAATCCGCAGAGGTATGATTTGCGCACATCGCCCCAGAATTTTTTACCCAGACAGCCCCGCAAAGTCCGAAATGTCGGGAAAAAAACACTTTTTCTGCACGTTTCGCTCGACGCACCCATCAAAACACGCCCCCAACAACACATGGCCTACCGTCACGCGTTCCCACAGGTATCCCAATGAAAACGGGACCTCACATGTGTGGGTGCACCTACCCGGCCGCCAAGGGGAAAGCATAAAACACAAGTAACCCCAAGTCTGTTTTCATGGCGAAATCTCAGACATTCTGCAGACCGGCACAACGTACAGATATGGGCCTCGGGTGTCCAAGCCACAGAGGAAAACAGGGAAACCCATGCATTTCCGAAAAGAGGACACGCGTGGGAATCCGCAGAGGTATGATTTGTGCACATCGCCACAGAATTTTTTACCCAAACAGCCCCGCAAAGTCCGAAATGTCGGGAAAAAAACACTTTTTCCGCACATTTCACTCGACGCACCCATCGAAACATGCCCCCAACAACACATGGCCTACCGTCACGCGTTCCCACAGGTGTCCCGATGAAAACGGTACCTCACATGTGTGGGTGCACCTACCTGGCAGCCAAGGGGAATGCCTAAAACACAAGTAACCCCAAGTCTGTTTTCAGAGCGAAATCTCAGACATTCTGCCGACCGGCACAACGTACAGATATGGGCCTCGGGTGTCCAAGCCACCGAGGAAAATAGGGAACCCCATGCATTTCCGAAAAGAGGACACCCGTGGGAATCCGCAGAGGTATGATTTACGCACATCGCCCCAGAATTTTTTACCCAGACAGCCCCGCAAAGTCTGAAATGTCGGGAAAAAAACACTTTTTCTGCACGTTTCGCTCGACGTACCCATCAAAACACACCCCCAACAACACATGGCCTACCTTCACGCATTCCCACTGGTGTCCCGATGAAAACGGTACCTCACATGTGTGGGTGCACCTACCTGGCAGCCAAGGGGAAAGCCTAAAACACAAGTAACCCCAAGTCTGTTTTCAGAGCGAAATCTCAGACATTCTGCCGACCGGCACAACGTACAGATATGGGCCTCGGGTGTCCAAGCCACCGAGGAAAATAGGGAACCCCATGCATTTCCGAAAAGAGGACACCCGTGGGAATCCGCAGAGGTATGATTTGCGCACATCGCCCCAGAATTTTTTACCCAGACAGCCGCGCAAAGTCCGAAATGTCGGGGAAAAAACACTTTTTCTGCACGTTTCGCTCGACGTACCCATCAAAACACACCCCCAACAAAACATGGCCTACCGTCACACGTTCCCACAGGTGTCCCGATGAAAACGGTACCTCACATGTGTGGGTGCACCTACCCGGCCGCCAAGGGGAAAGCATAAAACACAAGAAACCCCAAGTCTGTTTTCATGGCGAAATCTCAGACATTCTGCCGACGGGCACAACGTACAGATATGGGCCTCGGGTGTCCAAGCCACCGATTAAAACAGGGAAACCCATGCATTTCCGAAAAGAGGACACCCGTGGGAATCCGCAGAGGTATGATTTGTGCACATCGCCACAGAATTTTTTACCGAAACAGTCCCGCAAAGTCCGAAATGTCGGGAAAAAAACACTTTTTCCGCACATTTCACTCGACGCACCCATCGAAACATGCCCCCAACAACACATGGCCTACCGTCACGCGTTCCCACAGGTGTCCCGATGAAAACGGTACCTCACATGTGTGGGTGCACCTACCTGGCCGCCAAGGGGAAAGCCTAAAACACGAGTAACCCCAAGTCTGTTTTCATGGCGAAATCTCAGACATTCTGCAGACCGGCACAACGTACAGATATGGTCCTCGGGTGTCCAAGCCACAGAGGAAAACAGGGAAACCCATGCATTTCCGAAAAGAGGACACGCATGGGAATCCGCAGAGGTATGATTTGTGCACATCGCCACAGAATTTTTTACCCAAACAGCCCCGCAAAGTCCGAAATGTCGGGAAAAAAACACTTTTTCCGCACATTTCACTCGACGCACCCATCAAAACATGCCCCCAACAACACATGGCCTACCGTCACGCGTTCCCACAGGTGTCCCGATGAAAACGGTACCTCACATGTGTGGGTGCACCTACCTGGCAGCCAAGGGGAAAGCCTAAAACACAAGTAACCCCAAGTCTGTTTTCAGAGCGAAATCTCAGACATTCTGCCGACCGGCACAACGTACAGATATGGGCCTCGGGTGTCCAAGCCACCGAGGAAAATAGGGAACCCCATGCATTTCCGAAAAGAGGACACCCGTGGGAATCCGCAGAGGTATGATTTGCGCACATCGCCCCAGAATTTTTTACCCAGACAGCCCCGCAAAGTCTGAAATGTCGGGAAAAAAACACTTTTTCTGCACGTTTCGCTCGACGTACCCATCAAAACACACCCCCAACAACACATGGCCTACCTTCACGCATTCCCACAGGTGTCCCGATGAAAACGGTACCTCACATGTGTGGGTGCACCTACCTGGCAGCCAAGGGGAAAGCCTAAAACACAAGTAACCCCAAGTCTGTTTTCAGAGCGAAATCTCAGACATTCTGCCGACGGGCACAACGTACAGATATGGGCCTCGGGTGTCCAAGCCACCGAGGAAAATAGGGAACCCCATGCATTTCCGAAAAGAGGACACCCGTGGGAATCCGCAGAGGTATGATTTGTGCACATCGCCACAGAATTTTTTACCCAAACAGCCCCGCAAAGTCCGAAATGTCGGGAAAAAAACACTTTTTCCGCACATTTCACTCGACGCACCCATCGAAACATGCCCCCAACAACACATGGCCTACCGTCACGCGTTCCCACAGGTGTCCCGATGAAAACGGTACCTCACATGTGTGGGTGCACCTACCTGGCAGCCAAGGGGAAAGCCTAAAACACAAATAACCCCAAGTCTGTTTTCAGAACGAAATCTCAGACATTCTGCCGACCGGCACAACGTACAGATATGGGCCTCGGGTGTCCAAGCCACCGAGGAAAACAGGGAACCCCATGCATTTCCGAAAAGAGGACACCCGTAGGAATATGCAGAGGTATGATTTGCGCACATCCCCCCAGATTGTATTACCCAGACAGCCCCGCAAATTCCGAAATGTTGTGAAAAAAATGCCTTTTCCGCACATTTTGTTCGACGCACCCATCGAAACATTCCCCCAACAACACATGGCCTACCGTCACGTGTTCCCACAGGTGTCCCAATGAAAACGGTACCTCACATGTGTGGGTGCACCTACCTGGCCGCCAAGGGGAAAGCCTAAAACATAAGTAACCCCAAGTCTGTTTTCAGAGCGAAATCTCAGACATTCTGCCGACCCGCACAATGTACAGACATGGCCCTCGGGTGTCCAAGCCACCGAGGAAAACAGGGAACCCCATGCATTTCCGAAAAGAGGACACCCGTGGGAATCCGCAGAGGTATGATTTGTGCACATCGCCCCAGAATTTATTACCCAGACAGCCCCGCAAAGTCCGAAATGTCGGGAAAAAAACACTTTTTCTGCACGTTTCGCTCGACGCACCCATCAAAACACGCCCCAACAACACATGGCCTACCGTCACGCGTTCCCACAGGTATCCCGATGAAAACGGGACCTCACATGTGTGGGTGCACCTACCCGGCCGCCAAGGGGAAAGCATAAAACACAAGTAACCCCAAGTCTGTTTTCATGGTGAAATCTCAGACATTCTGCAGACCGGCACAACGTACAGATATGGGCCTCGGGTGTCCAAGCCACCGAGGAAAACAGGGAAACCCATGCATTTCCGAAAAGAGGACACCCGTGGGAATCCGCAGAGGTATGATTTGTGCACATCGCCCCAGAATTTATTACCCAGACAGCCCTGCAAATTCCGAAATGTGGGGAAAAAACGCATTTTCTGCACATTTTGCTTGGCGCACCCATCGAAACACGCCCCCAACAACACATGGCCTACCGTCACGCGTTCCCACAGGTGTCCCGATGAAAACGGTACCTCACATGTGTGGGTGCACCTACCTGGCTGGCAAGGGGCAAGCCGAAAACGCAAGCAGCCCCCAGCCTGTTTGCAGAGGGGAATCTCAGCCATTCTGCCGACCGGCACAACATACATATATGGGCCTAGGGTGTCGAAGCCAGCAAGGGAAACAGGGAACCCCATGCATTTCCCAAAAGAGGACACCCGTGGGAATCCACAGAGGTCTGCCTTGCGCAAATTGCCCCAGTTTTTATTAGCCGCAATCCCCGACAAAGTGTGATATTTGGTGGGGAAAAAACACAATGTTCACTTTGTCTGGGGTTCTGGGTAATAAATTCTGGGCCGCTTCGTGCAAATCAGACCTCTGTGCATTCCCACGGGTGTCCTCTTTTGGGGAATGCATGGGGTTCCCTGTTTTCCTTGCTGGCTTCGACACCCGAGGCCCAAATCTGTAGGTTGCCCACATGAACAAATTGTGCTGTGGCGAAAGGCTTGGGGTTACCAGCGGGTTACCCTTTTCCTTTTGCGCCCCCGGTAGGTGCACCCACACATGTGAGGTACCTTTTTCGTCGGGACACCTGTGGGAACACGAGAAGGTATGACATCTGCTGTTGGCGACGTGTTTCGGTGAGTGGACACAGGGAATTGTCTCTGAAATTGGCCGGAAATGAAGACAATTCTCAGACATTTCGCTCTGGCCACCCACCGAAACACACCGCCAACAACACGTGGCCTACCTTCCCGCGTCCCCACACATGTCCCGATGAAAACGGTACCTCACATGTGTGGGTGCACCTACCGGGGGCGCAAAAGGAAAAGGGTAACCCACTGGGAACCCCAAGCCATTCGCCACTGCCCATTTTGTTCATGTGGGCAACCTACAGATTTGGGCCTAGGGTGTCAAAGCCAGCAAGGGAAACGGGGAACCCCTTTTCCTTTTGCGCCCCCGGTAGGTGCGCCCACACATGCAAGGTACCTTTTTCGTCGGGACACCTGTGGGAACATGAGAAGGTATGACATCTGTTGTTGGCGACGTGTTTCGGTGAGTGGACACAGGGAAATGTCTCTGAAATTGGCCGGAAATGAAGACAATTCTCAGACATTTCGCTCTGGCCACCCACCGAAACACACCGCCAACAACACGTGGCTTACCTTCCCGCGTCCCCACATGTGTCTCGATGAAAACGGTACCTCATAAGTGCGGGTGCACCTACCGGGGGCGCAAAAGGAAAAGGGTAACCCACTGGGAACCCCAAGCCTTTCGCCACTGCCCATTTTGTTCATGTGGGCAACCTACAGATTTGGGCCTAGGGTGTCGAAGCCAGCAAGGAAAACAGGGAACCCCATGCATTTCCCAAAAGAGGACACCCGTGGGATTCCACAGAGGTCTGACTTACGCAAATCGGCCCATAATGTAATACCCAGAACCACCAGCAAAGACCCACATGGGAGAAGGGTGCCCAAGGCCAGGGATATTACCGCCGACTTTGCTGGAGCCCTGGCTGCCCTGCGTTACAGCTTCTCCCCACCAAGGAGTCTCGGCAGTGTGCCAATACCTCCCCGAAGGGAAAAGCTGTAATGCAGCCCAGCCGCAACTCCAGGACAGTTGGAGGTGATCTGCCCAGACGGGCCATTCTCACCCACACCACCAACAATCCAGCCCCAGTCTCACCCACCCCACTGACAGTGGGCCCTAACCATAGAATAATAAAAAACAGTACTCACATAACGTTGCAGCTGCTCGGGTAGAAAAATCTGTAAACAAAACAAAGAACATGTGTTACCTACGGTCACACCAGCAAAATGTAGCCCTCCCCGGGGGCAGATAAGGAGGGGGGCTGTCCTGCACTCCTCCCTGGGCTCAGGCATCCATTACTAGGAGCAGATATCTGGTGCATGCATGACTTGGCACCCACTCTATTGCGGGTGGGGGGAGGAGGTCAATGCCCCATCCCATTAGAAAATTCCCTGACCCTTTGGGGTGCCCCACCGCCCCCCCCTAAAAAGCGTTCCACCATTTTCATTTTTTTCCTTTGGTAACCCAACTCCCCTTGGTGCAGAGGGTCACATTGGTGTGCCAATCTGGCACCGGGGTGCCCAAACCTTACTGCCCCACCCACTGGGGGGGCCTGTCCCACCATTTTTGGGGGCCCTCTCCCCCTCACCCCAAATGGCTGGCGGGGGCACCTCATGCAGGCCTCCCCGGGCCTCCTACAAACAGCTGTGTGAGGTACACCCCACCTCCATTTGGTGTGAGGGGGGAGAGGGCCACCCCAAAAGGTGGGGCAGGACCCCCAATAGATGGGGCAGTAGGGTTTGGGCACCCTGGGGGCAGATAGCCACACTAATGTGGCCATCTGCACCAAGCGAAGTTGGGTAAACAAAAAACAAAATACAAATTCATAGGCTGCTTTTTAGGGGGGGCTGAGGGCCACCCTAAATTGGCAGCGAATGATGTACCGCAACAGGGGGTGGCCCTCAACCCCCCCACCCCAAATGGAGGGCCCCACCTCATGCAACCCTCCCTGGGAGCAGATAGGGGGGGTCCCACCTCATGCATCCCTCCCTGGGGTCAGATGCCCCTTCCTAGGAGAAGATATCTGAGGGACAGGTTACTCCCTGTCCCTCAAATGGTGTTGATCAGGACTGGCCCTTCCATGTTAAATATAGCACATTTTCTTTGTACTAGTTTAGCTTCTGCCTTTAGTGCATACTCTGCAATCTTTCTCTCTTTCTCCTGCTTTGCTCTACAATGGTGTACTATGTGTGTTATCCTTTTGTTTCAATTCCTACCAACTTCCCCAGTTCTAACTGCACATCTGTGGGGAAAACCTTGAATAGTATGGGGTTGCTCTTAATCCATGGCTGTTGCATACCCATCGGCCACATCTGTATGTATGCTGGGGGGTCCACATCTGGTCTCATAGTGCGTGTGAAAATGGATCACATGTCTGAGGTGTCAGGAAACATGTCCCTTAGTACTTTCCATATGTGTGTTTTACAGTTATTGAATGGCTCAATGTTACCTGTTATACACTACCCTTTTCCATATTCCATCCACCTGCTCACCCAGGAGAGAGGCAAATGTACCTTTCGTATCCCCTATAGCCAAAGCAACCCCCACTGTCACTTTCTCGAGGGCATATATCCATATGCCTGCCCTTGATTTGGGGGATGGTAAACTGTTTATTACATTTTCCTTATCAATATTGGACCATGGTACATACTGTGTTCCCCCCGACCCTTCCGTTATAATTGTTTTGGAGGCTGAAAAGTTCTGTTTCCATTCACGCTACTAGATACTGCTATCCTCGTTTGTCATTTCCTAAATCATTTGGACCAACCACTGTCACTCTCTCTCTCTCTTTCTCTCATTCCATCTCCCAATTGCTTTCATCGCCCCAAAATATCGAGTCCCCTGCTGTCGCCTTCCCCTATTCGTCCTCCTCTGCTTCACATACATCATCTGCACAGTCAATCTACACTAGTTTGACAGTGGCAAGGTCCTCCACAGTGGGTTTACTGTCCAGTTTAAACATATTTGTTTCTGTTGTCCAGGTGTCTGGTGTGATCACTGTGTCCCTTCCCTCCTCCTGTTCCTGTGCGGCCCCATCTGCTTCTTTCAGTACAAAAAGTTTCCTGCCATTTCCTGCACCCATTCCATATGGTACTTTATTATCTTATCCCTATACTGTGGCAATTCACTGCATAAGTGTACCATTTTGGGTTCCATAATACCAATTAGCCCCATCCCTCCCGCTGCCTTTATCACAGGACTACTCACCTCATGTACGTGTGGGTGCTCATTTGCAATATGACACAATAATACAGATGTAAGTGCACAGGTCAGGAAATGAGTATAGATGGCACAAGTCGGAAGGCCATACAATGCCATGAAAAAGGACACACATGCCATGAACATGTGCAGGCTCAAGGTTGACATCACACCACCCACGCCATGCTACAAAGGTACAAATTACACACTCTAGAAAATGTGCATGTGAGCTATGGATAAAACATGATGATCTGTATTGAAAATACATCACTTTGTAAAACAATTGAGGGAAAAGGTGCACAGGAACATGGCGGGGGAATACATGAAAGAAATTGTGAGCGCAGGTAAATGAAAACTTGTAAATACAGGTACCATCCACGGATGAAGTCTGATGGCCAAATTGGAAAATTAAATGTGAAAAATAAAGATACAGTGCACATTTGCAGGGAGAATGAAATGGGAGGGAAATGGAATGGGCACAATCGGAAACATCAAATGTCGCCCTCTGACCCTTGATCATGGATGTCTTCCAGAAACATCTCTATCTCTTCTTTCTTCACCTCGCCATGCAGGGGCCACTTGCTTTGTGAGATACAGAAGGAGAAGGAAGTGCCCGCTTTGTGTCACTGCTGACCCCCTCTAGGCAAAGGTGAAGTGAAAGTGTCCGAGAGCACAGGAAACGTGTGAGGGAAAGAGGCTGTTTGTGGCAGGAACACATGTTCTTGGATGACACAGACAGCATCACTGACCTGCCTTTATTCAACTCTGGCCCCAGTCAATTTGGTTCTCAGCCCTGCAACCTCCTCCTGGAGAGACCCTGCTTCCATCACCTCCCTTGCTACCTCATGTAGGACCCCCATTAACTGTGCATTGACGTCCACACACCAACCCCAGCACTGATGACATCTGGTTTGTCCCATAAAGGTGTAGTAGCAGTGGTTGCTGGGCCGGACAAAGTTGGCTCCCTATGTGGGTGAGCTGCAGTCAGCACAGATGGTCCTGTATCACATGTAGCAGTGTGGGCCTCTCCCCTGCAGGTGCCACAGGACATGGAGGTGTACACTTCCTGCATACTAGTGCAGGTCCAATATCCAGAAGGGGGTAGGATTTAGAGGGGAACAAGTGCATGAGACAGTCTAGGAAGCATAGATGATCTTATGCAGCTGGCTGGAGACACACAGATGAGTGCCTGTGTGGCTGTTGGAGCAGGAGGAGGCACATACGCCACAACAGACAGAGCTACAGTTGTCCCTTGGGCACATTCTTAAATTGTATTCATATAATACCGCCTTGTTATGAATATTGGCCTAAGCCCATTCACGTTGCACAGAAAACCACATTTGAAATGCTCTGATTTCTGATCAACTTCGTCGCCATTTTAAGAATCATCTGCCATTTTGGTTTTAACTCTTGCTTTGTGTCCTAAAATAGTGGACTGTGTTTTCAACTACAGCCGAGATGAACAACGTTTGAGTTATGTCAACATTTAGGCTGACCAAGAGCAGACTGTTTGTTCTATGCAAAGAAACCTTGTGACTCGTATGAACTGCAATCCAAGTGTTGTCTGCGCTCACAAGCTTCATCCTCATATAAACAGCGGAACAATGTAGAGCAAACTCAAACCGTGTGCTTTGGTTGTAATATATTGTGTTCTTTCTTGAAACTAGGCTTACTATAAGACGGAGACCCAATACTACCATGTAACTTCATGGACATGCAAACTTGTTAAATCTGTTAAATAACATTGTCATATTTGTCATGTCAACCGGGAGAGTTCATGTGTGGAGAGGGGATGGACAATGATCAGGAAAATGTATAAAACAGCTTGCATTGAGATGTCAAGCTCTCACACCCCCCTCACTGTGTCTGCTGGTACACACTGCAAGGTGTTGGGAGCCAGATAGCTATCTGTTTTGCTTTGAATCTGTACAGAAATAAAGATACTTGTATCTTTCGATCTGTGATGTGTGTATTTCATTTTGTGGTACTAAGCCTCAATATTTCTTTGGTCTTTCAGATGGTGCCCGAATAGGGACCCTCAAGATTGATGTCTCCTCACTGAAAAGAAGACACGGCTATCGGACCGGGATCAGAGAGTGAGAAAAAGGGGGCCCCTTTGTATGCTACACCTCGACAGTACTGCATGATCCGATCCCTGAATGGTGAGCATGCGGTTCAAGAGGGCATCTTGACGAGGGTTCCCATATCGAGGCAGGCTCTTTGCCGAAATTGCCAACCATGAGGACCCTTTGTAATCCAATCAGACCTCCTTAGTCTTTGAAATCAGGTGAGTCGTGCCCCGATTCCTAAGAATCCTGATATTGGTTGCAGATTTGTTCTCATGAGTACAAATGACTCCAGGTAACACCAGTAATCTGACATACCTGGGAAATTGTCTGCCTGTTTCAGAGGTTTATTCCACAGAGACAGACAATCTTTGGGACGTGGCCAAACTGCGCCACCTGTTGGCTCACCAGCTTGTTTAATGTACTGTAAGTATGGCCTCAATAGTATTGTATTTAACGATATTTGGCACACACAAACTAGACATGCTTCTGAATTTCAGTGGCCAGTTCATGGTAGTTTTGGAATATCCTATATAGAATATTTAGAGTCTATATTGTTGAAATAAAAGGCTAGGCCTGCAGCGTTTGATGTGATTAAGGATTGGAGACAGGAAGCTATTTAGCAATTTAAGAGTAAAGAGAAACATGCACGTTGACATATGTCTAATACTGAATAAGCATTATTGTATGATCAGCAGAAACAGTCGGAATGTATTCGAAGTATGGATAGGGCTTTTCAACTTGGAGTACAGAAAATATATCCATCTCAGGATTTTCATACCTTAGACGAGCTAATCGATAGACTATTGAATGAGCGTAGGACTGTTGCCACTGCATCATCTCCTTATGTGACTCTCCCTGTTGTTTTACCTCTTCCTGCTGTTGCACCTCCCCTGTTGTTGTTCCTTTTTCTCCCGTTGTTGCTCATCCTCCAATTTCTCCTCTTCCTGTTGTTGTTTCCCCTTCTGCATCCCCGCTCTTACCGACAGTTGCTGTTCCCTTAGATCCATCTTTACCGCCACCAGTAGTGTCTCCACTGCCTATTGTACAAGATTTGTCTGAACTTTCTTTTCCAAGTGGTTCTCCTCCACTTGTAGTGATTGAAGGGGTGAGCGCTGATTCAAGAATATTGACTCCTGCTACAGTATCTAAAGCTAGAAAAAGAGAATTTTCTGCATGGGCTAAGAAATATATAGTAGAATGTGAAAAATCAGCTATCTTAACTGCGATCTCTGATCAAGAAAGTATTTCCGAACAGAATATTTTGATAGAGGGGACGGGAATGCATTTGGCTGATATTTGGAGAGATTTGATGGACATGAATATCCCACCTGTGTTGTGGGAATTGAATGCCCTAGGTCACTCCAGGGACACTGCAGAGAAAGTACATGAGCATGTTGAGAGGCTATTTGAGTTTAAGAGGGAGTTAGATCGGTTACAGAAATATGAAATAGATGGTAATAGATTGGAAGCCTCATATGTGCTGACACGATTTCTTCCTTCATGTAAACCAATGAGTGAAGAGATGCGTATTTGCACAAGACACACGATTAGATGGATTTCGGATTTTTCAATGTCTCCCATTGAAGTATATGACACGTTTAGTCAGTATGCTACGGCAATGCAAAGGAAAGTGTTACAGGTAATGGTAGAGCACCTACAGGATGAGTTTATGAAGAAAACGTATTGTTGTCCCGCAGATTTTATGGTCATTTATAAGAGAGTATTTTCGCTCGATAATGCTTTGGATACTTTGTTACTTGATTTAGATTTGTTGCTTAATGAACGTTCAGAATTGCCTACTTCTCAATTGCCAATGAGTGAGGTTCCTCCGACATTTGCTAATAAATTAGAAATTCCAGCTAATGCCACAACAGGCACAGCAGCCTCTACTATTGAAGCTCGTTATGTCTCACAGTTTGTTCATATCCCATTTTCTAGACAGGCAGGGAATACCATTAGGCAAACGTTTCCAGATATCAGGAAAAGTCCAACAGGATTTTATAAAGAAATTGAATCTGTCTTGCATTTGTCGGTTTTCATACTGGGTGAAAAAGACATATTGTTCCTTGTGATTCTACCTGCTGATTTATGGAAACTGATTAGAATTGTAGATGATCATGCAGGGCTGGGTGACACATGGGTTAACTTAGTACGGATAGATGGAGAAAGGAATGCTTGTCAGAAACCGCCACAGGTGATTTTGACACTGCCAGACAGAATAGTAACTAAATTGAAAACTTTGGTTCCAGAGAGAAGAATAGTTTGGGACAAACTTACAGCTTGCATCCAGAAGAAATTTGAGGGTGCTAACTAATTTTTTTATCGGTTCGAACAAGTGTTATAAGATTTTAGCGGTCAGGACTTAAGTACCGAGTCAGGAAAAAGGCTGTTTGTAGACAAATTTGTGTGTGGATTGTTGCCTGATATCCAATCACAAATGATGACTTCTGAGAGTGCCTGGCAAGCTAAATCTCAGTCCGAAGTATTGCACATGGCTCAGTATTATGAGAATAGGGTTAATACTGAGAAACGGAAGATAGAAAAGAAGGAGGGAAACTTGAAGACAAAAGTATTGTTGCATCAAATAGTAAGAGGAACCAGAGGAGGGAATACATAGTTTAGAGGTCAGTTTGCAGCGCAGAGTAATGCGCAAATGGGTCCTGTAGGGATGAATCAATGTGTCTATTGCAGTCATGCCCGATCCTTCAGCAGTGATCGAACAACACGTATGGTACCAGGGGTAGATGATCCATAGGCCGTCATGGGATAGGGGGTCCTGGTAGAAGTCAGTTTGCTCAGAATTAACAGTCTTTTTCACAGGATAATCAGCAGCATAGTGCAAATAATGGGAACATTTTTGATAATCCTTCGACTGTCTATTTTTCTGAGGATCTTGCATTTGATGATGTACTGTTCCATTAGGACGACCTGAAGCAGAGTCTGGAACCAGTAACTATTCCTGTCGATCAGAAAGGGCCCTACGTTGAGATGAAGGTGGGGAATAGAAAGCATCTATTTTTGATAGATACAGGAGCACAGAAGTGTTCCGTTGATCATTCACGGGTTCCAGATATTCCACTGTCAAGGCAGAACAACATTTATGTAGGGTTCTCTAGTACGCCAGTGGTTAGTCTGATTTCTCAGCCAGTACCGATTTCACTGGGGCCATTCACTCAATCATGTCCATTTCTTTTGACAACAAATTGTGGTGAAAATGTGTTGGGGTTAAATCTGTTGAAATAATTGACTGTTGTAATTTACTGTTCTCTGGATGGAGTGCATTTAACGATTTCACCTCAACGAACTTCTGTTTCACAATTCTTGACTAGGCCTTTACTGACTGAATTGTATAAGGTTCCAGTATGTGTATGGCCGGTTGATGATAATGATGTTAGTATTTTTTTGTTTGAGCCTATTCAAATTGAGTTGAAACCAGGTGTTAAACCTCCAGGTATTCCACAGTATAAGATTTCAGTTGACGGTGAACAAGCTTTAAAGAGTATAGTTTCTGATTTTGTACACCGAGGAGTGATTGAGGAAATTGCAGGAAGTTTGTGTAATAGTCCGATTCTACCGGTGTATAAGAAAGGGGATAATGCAATTCCTTTCCGTTTCATTATTGATTTGCGTGCTATCAATAAGATTGTTGCTCCACAATATCCGATTGTGCCTGATGTGACTACTATATTGACAATGATTCCACCTTCAGCTACTCATTTTAGTGTTGTAGATCAAAAAGAATGCTTTCTTTAGTATTCCTGTACATGTTGACAGTGATATTTCTTCGTGTTCACCCTAGGGGGACGATCATTTACATTTACTAATGTGCCACAAGGGTACACTGAGAGTCCAAGCATTTATAGTAGAGTTTTGAAGGAACAGCTTGATACACTTCAGTTGCCTTCCACCTGTAGGTTTTTGCAGTATGTTGAGGATCTTCTTTTAGCTGCAGATTCAGAAGTTGCTTCCAAGGAGGGCACTGTGTTGCTGCTTATCATCTAGCATAAAATGGGCATGAGGCTTCATTAAAAAAGTTTCAATATTGTCAACAGGATATCCCCGATTTAGGCTATCTCCTGTCAAAGGAGGGGAGAAGACTGACACCTGAACGGATACAAAGCATCTCTAGCATGTGTGTCCCAAATACACAGAAAGAGGTCATAGCCATCATAGACATGGCTTCATACTGTAGACAGTGGATCCCTAACTTTTCATCAATGATAAAACCAATGTTGGCATTGACAAAGAAGGGTATTTCTTTGCCTTTACCGTGGAACATGGATTGCGGGAAAGCTTTTGATCTGCTCAAGGCTGCGTTGTGTCCAGCACCAGTTTTGGGCACATCAAATTACGACAAGGCCTTTATTTTGTATGTGCATGAAAGTGATGGATGCGGTTTGGCTGTGTCAATGCAAGAGCATGGAGGAAAGAATAGACTCTGTGGTTATTTTTCCTCCACACTTGCCCCTGTTACATGCGCTCTGCTGAGATGTTTGAGAGCTGTTGCTGCTACTGATGCATCTGTAAAACAAAGTGAGGGTATGGTTCTGAGTCACTCCTTAAGCGTGATGGTACCTCACTCTGTAGACATTCTATTAAACAGAACGCAAACGCAACATCTCACATCAGAATGATTAACAAGATACAAGCAGATTCTATTTGCACCGCATATCCAAATGAAGAGATGTTGCTCATTAAATACGGCCAAACTATTGCCTCTTCCGCAAGAAATAGCTCCCAGTGACAAAATGTCACTTTACTGCTCGATACCGCAGAACAAGAGACCAAAGGCAGAATTGATTTAAGTGATTTAAGTGATACACTGTTAATAGATCGACAATGGGAGCTGTTTTTCTATGGCTCCTGCTTCAAACTTCTGGATGGTACACTCATTTCTGCTTTTGCAATCACTACATTAAGCACTATTGTGGAAACCAAAAGAATTACGCGGAACTCCGCGCAAGCCGCAGAGATTATTGCATTGATTCGAGCTTGTGAACTTTCCAAAGGGTTTAGTGTGAATATATTTACGGACAGTCAGCATGCCTTTGGGGTGGTTCACAACTTTGGTTGATTAGGGGCAGAGAGAGGTTTCTTGACCTCGCATGGAACTAAGATACAACATGTCACTTTGATAGTTTGGCTACTTTCAGCACTTGCGCTTCCTGCTCAGTTAGCAATAATGAAGTGCGCAGCACACCAGAAAGTAACAGATGATGTGGGGAAAGGAAACGCTTTTGCTGACAGAATAGCCAAACAGGCAGCCACTGATTTGCATTCCAAATGTATATAACGAAAGAGGTCACTTACACTTGTGTGATAGACGTAGGAATTTTACACGATTCCACTCAAACTGTACAGATCTTACACAACATAGAGTGGTGTTCTAATTTTCTGCTGGCCAGCTTTGAAGTAAAAGCACTATACACTGTATTTCAACACCATCTAGCTCTCAAAACCATTGACTTCACTTTCCGCAAGCGTTCAGCCTCACATACTCTTCATGTCCAAATGATCAAAGACTTTTTACAATTCACTTTAGCCCATAATCAGTTTCTATTTAATCAGCACTATTACCTGCAAACGAAAGGAGTGGCCATGGGTGCAAAATAGGCCCTTCCTTGGCCAACCTTTTTATGTTTTTTTTTTTAGGAGAAATACATCTTTAGTAACCATGAATTTAAGCACAATCTTGTTGTATGGAAAAGATACATTGATGACATCTTGGTCATTTGGAATGGGACATTACCAAAATTCAAAGAAATATCAAACTATCTGAATCATAATGATTTTGGCATTGAGTTCCCTGGACATGTGGGCCCCAACTCATTAGAATTCCTGGATCTTCGTATCTACGTCACTAATGATACTCTTCAGACTCAAACCTTTCGCAAAGCAACAGTTGTTAATGCCATTCTCCATGCCTCCAGCTGCCATAGAGATCCGTCATTACTAACATCCCATTCGGGGAGTTCCATCGAGCATGACGCAACTGCAGTACCCAGGTGGCTTTTGAAAGAGAGTGTGTCATGATCAGGCAGAGATTTTTGGAACAAGGTTATACGGAACATTCTATCAACAAAGGGCTAGATCGCATTAACCAAATGACCAGAGATTCGATTCTGGCTAGCCACAAAGCTCAAAATTCACCACAATCGGATAGTGTTCAGTTTATCACCAAATAATCTAAAGACAACAACATTGTTTATCAGCTTCTGAATAAACATTGGCATTTAATGTGTCTTGATTCTGACCCGGTCCCATATATTGCCAAGAAACCCAAACTTATTTTCACTCGTAATAAAACCTTGCATAACAAACTTTTCTCCTCGGACCTTCAAACCAAGTCTGGTCAGACGCAATCTCTTACATGGCTCCAGCCCAAACCTTTCATTTTCTTTAAGTGTGGCTCATTTAATTTCTGTAAATTTTCCTTGAACCAAAATGTTTTCAGTTGTCATCAAGGTATTATTGATTTCATTAACTGCAGATCCAAATATATAGTGTATGCTATTCAGTGTGTATGCCGTAAGGTATATGTTGGCTCTACGATTCGATAGTTGCGAGTGCGCATTCAAGAGCATTTCGCCCATCTGAAAAGCCAAGATCCCAAACTACCACTTGCCATGCACTGGCAACAACTTCACTAATTGGACTCAGTTAATGACTATGGTTATTGGACTAATTCAAGCACATGATCACCCAAGAGGTGGTAATCGCCAACTTTTATTACGCCAGCTTGAGGCACGGACTATTGCCAAACTTCGCTGTAGAAGTCTGGGATTGAACATGGACTCAGACTGAATGTATTTCTTTGAATATGCTACCACAGCGTTGGTACCTTGCTCCTTCATGTGCACCCTGTTTTACCTCATTGTTCTCCGATATAGCTTTTATTTCAACATTTACTACTAAGTATTCTTTCCACGCCTTCGTTTATATTGCACAGAATACACAAGTATATATTTTCTGTTTGACTCAACATGTTCTCTTAATTGTTTTCCCTAATTACCTGTCTCTATGTCCCAGCATCAGTCATGCCTTCACGTGATGCGATTCCAGGACCATCCTTCTACAAACGCGGATGAGGCGACGAGCGTTGCCTTAAGCAATCCATGCCGGGACATATCATTTTCATAGGGGATCTAACCCCATTATAGGCATGGAAGAGTCAACGAGCGTTAAACCAAGCAATCTATGCTGGGACACATCGCTTTCACAGGGGATCCAACCCCAGTTTTGGCAGGTACTGGTCTCTATCGATTGGTGTGTGGAAAAATAGAAACGCCAATCAGGTTGGGAAATCATCCGCTGGAGGCTAAGCGCAATATCTTTCTCTTTTCTCGGCAAACTTGCAAGTTTCATTATTACGAACGCGCCGGGGAACAAACCAATATTGAAATCTCCCTAATCTCTCTACACGTTCAGGTAACACACGGTTTATCAATACAGCACCTCATTTATTCTTGCACCCACCGGAATTCACAGTAGTTGTGATACACTTGTACTGAATTTCTCCTTACAGACTGTGTTTGCTACTAGAACACTGTGTTGTTCTTATTCCTACCGCCGACCAGGCGATCTATGTAACAGCGCCCAATTGCACTGCCCAACTGGCTGCGTCGCAGTTTCCCTTGCATTCCACGTTACTGCAACATTACGGTAATTTACCACCTCATGGATTTTCCTCATTTCATCTTGAGATAACTGGCACATAACCGCCCTGGTACCCAATCACTCTTTCATCACTGCATGTGTTCACTGGGGCAAACAGGAGATGAACAGTGAGAAATTGTCCACTGCACATTTCTTTTCACTTACTGCATTCTCTGCTATTTAATGGATATAACTTAGAGGTGGCATATTGCACTAGGAAAATACTATTTAGTATGTGTATTAGCAGAATATGTAGCTCATTTTCTGCCACACACTTTCTGTTCTTCCTTTATGTATGACACGTTGGATGCTACATCACAGGACCTTGGCTGGTGAACGCCCTATTTACCATGGTAACATTCAATTTTTGACCATATGGCATCACCGTATGTGTGTTTAATACTCAACACGAATATGTACTGTTGTGTGTTTTTTCGGATGGGTTCTGGCCCCATCCCCTTTCCTCTTTCAACTATGCTTTGGAAAATATTTCTCTCTTTCTTTCCATTTATACTTTTTGTTTTGAACACATTATGTGTTTATTACACCATGTGACTTTGGAATCATATTATGAACAGTTTTCTGTTGAAAAGGACCCGTTGGATAGGGTCGAAACACGTGTCGGCAGTTCTCTTTCAGTGGATTATTATAAACGTTTGGACAAAGCACTCAGGCTGATGACCCTATTGTTCAGATCAATTTGGACCTTTGTCTCTCAGCAACGTCATTGATCAGATATACCTGTGTACTCATTAACTTGTGTTAGGGTTGCACAACAAAATTGAGGTGGCACTCTCCCTTGTGTTATAGACGTAGGAATTAGTTGTATAAAAGACATTCAGGCTGATGCCACTCCAGACGAACTTAAACAGTGGGCTGAGGGTTCAGCAAGTTTAGACGATGAGGGTTGTTGGGTAGATAATGGAAAACAAAAATGGATTCCGCCCGATGCTTATGTCACCGCTATGGTTACAATGGCTCGTGGTCCAACTCACATATGTGCTAAAAAGGTTTGTAAACTGTTAGAACCTGTCTGGGTTAATGTGAATATTTCAAAAACTGCTGAGCGTTTTGTCCAAAATTGCATGGTATGCTTACAGCATAATGTCGGGAAGGGTACATCAACACCGAAGGGTAGTTTTGGTACCCTCTCTATGCCTTTTGTTGTTATACACTTTGATTTCATTGAAATGGAGCATTGTCAGAATTACAAACATGTTCTAGTAGTTATATGCGCTTTTAGTAAATGGGTCAAAGCTTTTCCTCTAAAAGATGCCCGAGCAATGACAACGGTGAAAACCATGCTGAAGGAATATTTTCCTAGGTTTGGTTTGCCGAGAGTCATTTGGTCAGACAATGGTCCACATTTTATCGCTGCTGTGATCCTGCAAGTATGCACAGGATTTCAGATTGATAAACGGTTCCATCCGGTGTTAGACAGAATTATATGCAGTACCCTTTGGGAAAACCACACACAATTAAGACTACAAGTGACAGTACAAATTCACCTTTGGTACAAGCCTGTTATACACAGTAAAGTGGTAGCGATGGCTGAGCAGCCAGACTTATCTCAAGAGCAAGTGAGCAGTATCATTAGTTACACAAAGGATAGCAATTACTATGATTCAAACAAACACTGACTCAAGGTTTCTGAGTAAAAGAATATACCTTTATTTAAACATCAGTTGTATAACATTTCACTAAAGTAAAGTAGTTTAAAACTCACACTCTTAATACACCACACCACTCACAATAGATTCTGGACAAGTTAAACTCAAAATGAAGTACGAGAAAAATGGCACTCCAGTAATTTAAAATGGAGGGAAAGACAACGTTAGGTAAAAATTGAGCAGCACCAATAGGTAAGTAAGCGGGGCAATCAAGAAAGAGGAACTACAATGATGGCATCAAATCAAAAAGGCCTAAGGACAAAGTCAGTAGGACAAAAGTCTTTTGCTCAAGATCACACAGTTCAGGGTAGTTTGTGGTTAAGTCTTTGCAAAGAGTTCCGGAAGAAGTTGGTCGGCAGAAAAGTTAGTTTAAAGAGTAGAGAAGGACAAGCCCTCGGATTGGCGAAAGGTTTCACACACCTTCACCGCGGCTGGACGAAACGAGCAACTGGATTTGCACAGTACCTTTAAATGGAGAAGAAGCTGTAGCTGAGGCGGACAGTCCTGACAGGTCCTTCAGGCTCATGGTTCCTGAAGCGACTGTCGGACTAACATGAAGTAGGAAGACTGGAGGATCCTGCACTTCCCAGGGAAGAAACCAGCAGCAGAGCAAAGCAACAAATGAAGTGCGCTCCTTAAAAACCAAGCAGGGTCCGACCTTCCTGGCTATCCGGTTCACTTTAGCTCTGTACAGCAAATTCGACCAGAGGAGGGAGTCCTGGCTTGAATTCTGGGCGAACTGGTTGGTCCCACCAGCTCATGGGAAGAAGATTCCTGGTAGATCTTTGTCATTGGAGTCTGAAGATTTGGACCTGCCGCAGGCCTTCACCGGGCGGTTCAGTCATTGTAGGGGTCCTCTTCTGTCAGCTCCTCGTTGGTTCTTTCATTCCAGTGGCGACTCTTCCTTTCCAATCCCAGAGATCTGCTTTTTATGCAGTTTTCCCCCATTCACACAGCCTGGCTGTCAATCACACAGTAGGATGGCTGTCCTGGCGGGACAGTCACCTAGCCAATCAAACAGGAGTGCTACCTGGGTTACCAAGGGAACCCATGGCAGGGGTCCTAAAACCCCTCCCTCACATCCCGACTACCCAGACTTTCAGGCGCCTAAGGAGGGCTTCTGTGGAGAAACCTGCTAAAAGACGGTGAACAATGAACCAAACCTGGTTTGGCACACGGAGTAAAACACAAGAAAGACATTTTCAAAAAGAAATGGCAAATAAACCCAGCCGGAACAGTATTAAAATGTATATGGTCCAGCGGGTTTAAGTTCGAGGCTACCAAGATAGCATAAAACAATATCAAGGTTATTAAAGATAACTGCGGTAGGAAAAATAGGGTAGTTACCACTGCTGCCAGCCAAGTCTTGATGAAAAGGGAGCCAAACAATGCTCCAAGAGAAACAGACCAAAAAGGGATAAGTATTAACCCTTTCCAGTACTCTATGTAAGATAGTTTGCACTGGGTCTGTGGATTTTAAAGAGACTAATAAAGTCAATGCCAACTTTACATGTTCTGGGAGATAGTATTCAGTCCCAGAAAATGGAGTCTGAGTTGGGAAGTCTAAAAGACAACCCTGTGTCACTGCACTGAAGGTGCTGTGTAACAAACAGTAAAACGATGATGCCTATGGAGTAGGTGAGGCTCCACAGTCTGTGAACACAAGAATGTTAGAACACACACAGAAAAACACCTGTAAGAGTGGGAAAAAAGTCTCACACTCTTACCAGGTGAGACAAATAAATCCTAGAAATCCAGCAAAGCTGCTGAAGGACTGAGTAGGTAAGGGAAATTAGCCATTCTGGAGAATTCTCCCTGACATTCTGCTAGTCACGCTCAAAGTGCTGGACTTGTAGAACGCCACAACAGTATATTAAAGAATAAGATGGCAAAGATCTGTGCGAATAGCAATTTGAAATGGCCAGATGCCTTACCGATTGCTCTATTGTCCATGCAGATGACCGCACAGTCTAAGATGGGGCTCTCTCCCTATGAGATAATCATGGAGAGACAAGCCAATATTTGGAATGTGCCTAAACCCAAGCGGCTAAAAGATGTAGAGCATTTGTACTGGGACCAGTTAACTCAAAACTTGTATTTGATATATCAACAGGTGCGAGAATCCCTCCCAGTAAAATATAAGGGTCCAGGTCATCGACCCCGACCTTGTGACTGGGTGCTTGCAAATCATTTGAAAGAGCCTCCTGTCTCGCACCTCGCTGGAGAGGACCGAGCAAAGTCCTCTTGGCCACACAGAACACTGTACGACTGGAAGGGAAACAACACTGGATCCACGCAATGCACATCAAGAAGATACCTTTTCCTTTGCCCCACGACAAAGTGGAAGAGAAGAAAATTGTTCACTTTGATACTCACCACAAGCCTGTTTTGTGTACGGAAATCCTTCCTGAGCCTGTGGGGCCTGTGGAGACTGCTGCTTTGCCTTTAAGTTCTTCTGTGTCTCTTTCTGCACCATTGAGCAACCTTGCTTATGCTTCATCACTTCCTTCAGGAAGCGACAACACTCTGTTCACAGATCGCACTGTACCTGGAGTCTTGAGGTATAATCTGCATCCAAGACACTGGACATAGAGCACAGCATCGGCTGTGCCCACAAGGAATCATTGTTGAGCCAGTCCCTTGTCACTCTTTTGCTGAAAAATAAATAAGAGGCTGGGCCCGGCTAAGTTACCTTCAAGCAAGAAATTCCACGTGGTCAGGAGCCACCGACGGATGAACTAAAAGAGCCTAACAGAGAGGCTTCTAAACAGACTCTGAGAAACAATGTCCCTTCCTAAATCCACTCGTACAGAGCAAGCTATTGGTCTCGTGGCTGATAAAGACTCTGGTCATCAAAGATCATGGTCCTTGAGAATCCACTGTTTTGTAATCATAGTACTGGTCTGTTTTATAGTTGTATTTACGCTTGGTCACTAGTACACAGAAAGAGTGCATCCGCTTGAGACTTTGTTACCAACTGAAATAATTTCCACTGTGTCTTCACCTTTCATGCATCTGCACACTCTTCCTTCCCGAGACTTCCAGCATAGACAGGGTTATCATAATAACACTCTCCTAATGATCAGGAATGTGACCCATGTGATTCTGAACAGAACAAATTGCTGGGGGTGTTCACACTTGGCACAACACGGGGAAAAGGGGTGGGACTGGTATATTCATCCTCTTCCTTTAACTACTGAATGGTATGCCTCACTTTATTCTTTGGTCATTGGAATCATAATTTTTCTGGGAACCTTGATGAGACTAATCTAAATGAATTTGAAAAACGAGTCCTAACACCTTTGGGATATTCTCTCTTTGCAAATAGAAGCAAACTCAATGTTGCTTCCATTAGGCCTTCCGATAGACTCTCTAGACCTTTTCAGTCATTGATTCCTTCAAGATGGCTCCCGTAGGCAACCGGGATGCAATGCCTCCTTCCTATACAATTAATCATAACCCTGTTAACTGACTTCAGTTCAGCACTCCAACTAAGTTAATGCCTTGTTTGGGATGCCCAAGGGAAGCCCTTATTTATATATTTCTATGACAAGTTCATAAACCTGGATGATACACCCTTATATAACACCCCTCTCTTTGAATCCCCCTGACCTCACTGAGCCAAGAAGTAGGTTTGTTTTGCAAATTAAAAGATTTATTGAAAAATTAAACAATATATATATATATATCACACTTTTATAAATAAATTAATATTTGATAGCACACTCATGAATATGACAGTGATCAACAATGGATAATATTACACTAGCACACTGCTTTAATTACGTAGGAGTTGGTATAGAAAGGATAAGGTAGCAGAGAATACTTTTATGGTTTCAAGGAAAAGCAATGATGGAAAGAAAGCAGCACAGAAATAAACTGATATGGTTTCAACAAGAGATAATATGATCACTTTTCCATGTGACAATTCACTCCCCCACTATGCAATATAAAGAGATGGAAGGTGAGCACACAGTTTGCAGGAATACAATCAAATGCAATACAAATTCCAGTTCCCCCCTAGCAAGCTTAGAACAACCGGTTTGCTTTTAAACAGTCAAAAATACTTTTAAATGTGATTTGCAATGAAGTGAACAATATGCTAAAAATTATTTTAATTTCCTATAGGAGATTCAGGGTAGGTGATAGCTACTTAAAATTGGTTCAGGTCAACACTATCAGTGATTCATGAATGATTATCAGGTTGAAAATGGAGTTCAGCAGTTGCAAGCAAAAGGACAGCTATTTTTGACAGGTGGAGAAATTGAGTCAAATTGCAATTCGCGGCACTTTTTCCGAGTGCATCGATTGCGATTACGGAAAAACTATAAGGAATAGCTCAGGTTCTTAGCTTTAAAATGAGAGTTAAATCTCGCTTCTAGGACATGAGGTTCAAAAGATACAGACGATTTAGTGGAGGTAAATTCTCAGAAATAAAGTAAGATTCAAATGACAAATGACACTTTCACAGGTTTGAAATCACAGAATGGACACACGATTTCTATGCAGTTCTAAATAGGTTGAAATGGATGGGATGAGATTATTTTAGACTAAGAGATTTGTTTTGCACAGCTCTGGCTGGATACTCACACTATAAATTTGAAATAGGCCGTCAAGATCTGTTCAACAGGTTTAGACTGGACTTCTGGCAGGTGGTTCTAAAGTCACAGCTATCTGGGTCAGCTCTGCTCTGCTGGTCTGGATATCTGGTTCTGGCAAAAGTTCTTGGCACTGCACAGCGGTCTGGTCTGATCTGGTCTGCGGTTCTGGATACAGCTCTGCTCTCTGGGTCTGGTTCTGGCAAAAGTTCTTGGCAAAGAAGCAGAAACAGCACAGCCCAGCTGTCTTATTCTGATGAGCCCCTTGGAAGTCTGGGGTAAAATCAGTTTGCAAGATTGTAAGGCCAGCTGAGAATACCTTTAGCTTGCAGTAGGCCTTCTGCTTCAAAGTTCTGGAATCTGGAGTCTAAGTTCTGGATATGGTCCTTCTGGATATTGTCTGGTCCGGCAAAGTGCTTCGCAATAAAGTGGAAAGAGCAGTGGGAAGTGAATGTCTCTACCTGGGTCTCAGTGGCTCTTTTTATGTCTTTTGAAAGTGGGTGGGAAGGCCGACTTTCTATGCCTAACCCACTAAGGATCCTCATATGTTAGAGGATTTTCTGTCCTTGAACTGGATAACTGAGTTGTGAGCCATAGTGATGCTACCATTTTACAATCTATTGAAGAAACGCCCCTTTGGTTTGACTTAGAAAATGAATTTTTCATAACAAACAGGTTTCCCAGATACACACGTGGATCATAATACATGTACACATCACAGATGAATTAAGACAGGTCTCTGTTCACGCCACATGTTCTTGCGAGCTTGGATTCAGAATCAATAACATTTTGCGCTTTTAGTGGGTTTTGCCATGGTCGGTTCAGCATCAAATTTTACACAGACCTGCAACCCCTCCCTGAGCACACTACAATAAGTTTTCAATTCTCTAGTGTAAGCACAGTGTCTGTAGTATTAATAAATCACGTGGTTCGGTCTCAGACCATCATACAGAGTCCTAACACCTCTTAAAATGTGCACAGAAAAATCACAGGAATAATGATATTATTTATATAATTTTGACAATTTCGTACTATGAATTATCCATCTTTTTAAAATTATGCTCTGGCCCAGATGGGCGTGTTTAGGTCCCAAAGCACATGGGGGAATTCCTTGTTCGTCCCCGCCTCCAAGCTCAGCTGGCTCACAGAGGCAGTGCCCCTCCCAGTTCCTTCCAAGAGGAAGCCATTTACGACCCCCTGATTTAGCATTTGCTTTGAGCCAAGGGAAGTTCATTGCTTTGTTTCCCTGCAGTCCCAGGTACCCCTCCCCTGATTCAATCAGAGAGGTGTGATCTCCTTTCGGTGGGGGCAGCAGAAGGTTTCCCATGGACAGAGGCCTCTTGAACTTTTAATTATATCAGACTGCCTTCTGGTATAGGGCCTGGGAACAGTAGGTGTGAAGAATTCTCATTGAGCAGCAAGGCTTTGAAGTCCCAGCTGACTCAGGTTCCTTTTCAGCTCCTGAAATACAGGTCTCCTGTCAGAGTTTAGATCGCTAGCGCCGGTCAGTGTCAAGCACCGGTAATGCACCCATTTTTTTTCAGCTGTCTTGAATTAATGCATTTAAAAAAAAGGGATTTTACTTGATAGCATATGATTTTTGACATCAATTAAAATGGATTTTGAACAGCACCATATTCCTTTGCACTGGTTTTGCTCTGTGTGCAGCCAATGGATAGGGTCTGGCAATGGTCTCCTGTATTAACACTGACAGAGGCAAAAGTGGATGGTGGCCTATCTGTCAGGTTTTCACTGCGCATTATTGGATGATCTCTGGCGAGCAGCATGCTTTCCGGCGGCTGTTATGATGGTTCCCATGTCAGTAATGCGCAATGATGTGGTAGGGCTTGGATGCGTGGATGAAAACATCCCACAAGCCCCCCTCTTGCGATGGCATTGATTTTCCATCAATGGAGCTCGCAAGACTGGGATGTTCACCTCATCCTCTTCTGATTCCGCCGATGGCAAAGTTCAGCATCTTTTCCTCCATCAGGGTGGATCAATCGGTTCACTTCGCTGGTTCTGATGGGAGTATTGGGCGGTACCCCTTGCCCCTCGGATCCTTGCTCCCGGTCCCTGGGTCATCCTCCTTGGTCAGTCTCCATGGTTTATCTCTCCTCGAATGACAAAGCAATGCGGCAGAAACATATTCATAGACATTTCCCCACCACTATTAAGGGTGGGGCGAACATATACATTTTTTTTCAGGAGACATTTGCATTCTTTTCATGGTATTTCATACACTATATGTGGAATATTTTAGGGTTGGAAATGTATTACTCTGGAGTGACCCCCTCTGGGATTGCAGAGGACTCCTCCAGTTGCTGCAGTGTGCCTGGGATGGCAACACTTTAGCTGATTAGTATGGACCCACTTGTCTTCCCCTTCTGCCAAACTACCCTTGGGGATGCGGATCTTGTAGGCGACTGGTGAGATCTTGTCTACAATTTCAAAAGGTCCCTTCCATGTAGGCAGAAATTTCTGCGGTTTGGCCTGGTTCCTTTGGAAATTTGCATAGATAGACCCAGTCTCCCACATTGTATTCTTTCCTAGTAGTCTTTAAATCATAATGAGTCTTCATGCTATCGGCTGATCTTTCTAGGTTTCGCTGAGCATAGGCAAAAGCATGTTGAAGGTGTTTCTTTAAATGTTCAACATACTCATGAGCTGTGGAGGCATTGATCAATGTCTGCTCTTGTGTCCTGTAGAGCAAATGCTTGGGAAGCACCAACCTGTGTCCAGTCATCAGCTCAAATGGTGACATTTTAGTTGCAGATGAAGGGGTAGATCTGATGGCCATAAGAGGTAATCGAATATCCCTACTTGGCCCAGAATCTGCCACAAACTTTTTTAAGATGCTCACAATGGTTCCGTTGTAACGTACTACTGCACCAGAAGAGGCTGGCCGGTAAGCAATATGTAGCTGCCTTTTAACCCCCAGTATCTCCCACATGTTTGTCATTACTTCGCTGGTGAAATGGCTACCTCTGTCTGACTCAATCCTTTGGGGTAGACCAAAACGGAAAAAGATGTGGTTGATCATCAGGGCAGCTGCTGTTTCTGCCTTGCAGTTTGGGGCCGGGAGACATTCCACCCATTTAGTAAATAAGCATGTCACCGTCAAGATGTACTTATTTCTCCTAGAGGAGCGAATCACGGGGCCTATGAAGTTGACTTGCAAATCTGACCATGGCAGTGTCATCCCCATCTTTGGAGAGGCGCACGGTGTGTGAGGGATGTTGGCTGAAATTGTGCACACACAAGACACCCCTTCAAGTATTGGTCAAGGTCCTGCCCCATGTGTGGCCAGTATGCAACCTCTCTTAAGATCTCAATTGTTGTATGAAACCCCCTATAACCGGCGGTGGGCGCATCATGGGCGTGACTTAACTTCGGAATGAGGTAGGGACCACCCACTGATTATGGCCAGCTTGGGATTTCCTTACCAACAAACCGTCTTGGATTCAGAACATTTCTGGACATTTCATCAACGTGTTGGTAAAACTTACCAATTATTGGATCCCCCTTCTGAGCCGTAATCAAATCAGCATCTGTGGTCTCCTTACTCCATTGTGCAGTTGAAAGATCATTGTGAGCATTTGTCTGGGACCTAGTGATAGCAGTGACCTGGATTTCCACCAACAGGGACTCAATCTCTATTAGATCCCCTTGGATGGCCCCGTTTTTGGCTAGCTGATCATCTAAGTCATTTCCAGTTTTGTCTAGTCCCTCTACTTTGGAATGACCCTTGATCTTTTTCCAGTAGATGGTCATCCCGTTCGAGGTGACCAGATCATCAATGTTTTGGATTAACTTCCCATGTTTCAAGGGTTTGTTATTAGCACATAACAGTGTTCTGGTTTTCCAATTAACCAGATGCTCCACGAACCCGTTCCGTACATAATCCAATCTGTGATTATGACCAGTTTGTGGAGTTGATGTTGGACAGCAGTGAGGATGGCCTGATGCACAGCCATCCACTCTGCCACCTGGCTACTTCAGGGACCAATTTTGTACCCAGTGGAGGGTTCTGGGGACGTATTCATCCATGCATTCCATACGCCGGCCACAAGTTCTTTTTCCCCGTTGTTGTCAACACGGTAAGAGCATCCATCCACATAGACAGTGGGCAATCCCTCACACTTGTCTTCTTCAAAGAATTTATGTGGGGAATTAAGGTATGCCTCCATGTTGTCCTTGATTTTTAGACTTTCGTCCTCGAGACAGTTTTCTCTGGCACAATCATGCAAGTCAGCCAGACCTTGCGCGAGGGGACTCTTCTTGTTTTGGCCATATCTGACCTCCACAGGAAAGCCTTGCAGTGACAGAATCCAGGAAGTAATTCGGGAATTACTCACATTTCCGGCCCGGATTCTGTCACTTTGGAGATATTGCAGAGGCTGGTGTGGAGTCTCCACTATGATGTGTTCCCCCTGGATAAACAGGCGGTAATTCTTCAATGCCCAAACGGTTGCCAGGAGTGCTTTCTCACAATCATTTAATTTTTCCTCCACAGAGGATAAAGTTTTGCTTGCATAGGAGATTACTTTATTGACCATGTCATGCTTTTGATATAATACTGCAGTCAAGCATGTATTAGAGAACCCTGTCTCCAAGAAAAACTCCTTGTTTCTGACAGGGTAAGCTAGGCAGGGTGCTTGTGAGAGGCTTCTTTTGAGCTGTCTTACTGCCTCAGATTGTTCTGGATCCCATTCCCACTTGACCCACCCCCCTTCAAGAGATGAATCAGGGGTCTGGTGATCTCTGCGTAGGCCTCAATGAACTTTCTGCTGTAATTAGTCAGTCCAAGGAGGCTCCTTAGTTCCCGCAGAGTTGTGGGGTCTTTCAGTTTCTGAGTGCTTCCACTTTCTTTTCCTGGGACAGAGACCCTGAGGAGTAATCTCATGCCCCAAGAAATTAACATGGGTTCTACACCACTGTGCTTTCTGAAAGGAAAGTTTTGCTCCATTGGCCTTCAACTGTGACAGAACATAACGGATCTCCGCTATGTGTTCCTCCACAGATGAACTTTTGATGAGGACATCATCTACATAAGCCAGGTTACCCCTCGCACCCACGGCGGGCATGGCCTTATGTAGGAAAATGTTGAATTCATTGCCGGAGTTGAGGTATCCGAAAGGGAGTCCGGGTCCATGTGTACTGCTGGCCCCCAAAGGTAAAAGTCAGCTTGTATTGGTCCTCCCTACTGACAGGTACAGTCCAGTATCCATTGGTCAGGTCTAAAGCAGTGAATACCTGTGACCCCTGGATCTGGGCCAGGCCTTGGTCAATGTAGGGAAGAGGCCATCGGGAAGTATGGACCCGTTTGTTGAGCTCCCTAAGGTCGGGGCAGAGTCTCCACTGGCCGTTTGGCTTCAATATTCCAGCACAGGATTATTGAAGGTGCTGTGTACTGGACGGATTATCTCCGAGACTCAAGGTTCTTAAATATTTCAGTAAGGGACTCCATGGATGCGAGAGGCACGCGATATTGCTTCACAAACACTGGAGTCATGCCAGGGTCCGTGGGAATTGTTGTTGTGTGGATGTCGGTGCGACCACAGTCATATGAGTCTACCGCAAAGAGATCTTAGAAATCCAAGAAAACTTGTTTCAACTTTTGCTTCTGCTCCAGAGTCACACAGGCATCAGCTAGGTTGACTCTCTCGTCAACCAATTTCCTGAAGCCTGGAAAGACTTCTGGTTTTGCTATCTCAGTGGCCTCCTCCAGCTGGTTGGAGAAGTCCCTGGTCAGAGTGCTGATTTGGACTGGTGGTTGCAGGTGGGAGAGGCAGCCCTAATGGACCTGGAAAATCACCTCATCCCTCTTGAAGTCACAAGTCACATCTTCCTTACCATAAGGGCAGGAAGTGTACACCAGGAAGTTCCCCCCATGCCGGGTAAAGATCCTGTCTGATGTTGTATTGTTATCACTGTCACTGTCAAAACAGTCCTTGGGGATTGGTCCTAACAGTTCATTTCCTAAATCAATGGAGAAATGTCGGTCATCAACTGCCATTCCAATAATGGTGCCTGTGGCTAGAGTAATACTCTTTAAGTCGCTGTTATCCACCTCTACTGGAATGGTGTCATGTTCTATGTTGACTAATGGTGTTGGGTTTACCCCCAACCCTTGCATTTGGAGAGAAGCATTTAGATGAATATAAGCATGAGGGTTTTTCAATTTTTGTCCTCTTTTAACTTTCACTTCCAGGGAGAATTGTCAGGTCCTTTCTGGGATGGTGACTTCCTCTTTAATCTGAATTTCAACTGCATAAGGTAGCAATTGAGCTGACCTAAATGCTTTTTCTGGATCATCAAAGCCCATGGGATTATCCGCTAATCGGGACCAAGCTTTGAAGTTTATTAGGTCCAAACTAATGGCAAAGCGATTGAGAATGTCACTGCCTAAGTAAACGGTGGCAGTGATGTCTCGCATGACCCAACAACTATGGACTATGCTCTTGTTGCCAATGGAGATTTTGAGCATACACCTGCTTGGCAGGAGATGTTTGGAATTGGGTGCTTCCAGGTCCATTTCCCATTTGTCTATCAGTTTGAATGTGGGAATGGCTGGATCTTTTGGGAGTTGGCGGAACATGGCTTCGCTGATGAAGCTCTTACCGTTGTTCACACACACTCGGGCGAGAACAGAGTCCTTCCCATCATTTAACTGAACAGGGAGGAACAGCTGCTCTCCAATTTGCTGAATATCAGCCAGGCTCTGAGCTGATTTCACCTCTCTCTGGACTATTGGAGTGGGAATGTCTGATTGTGGATTAGTTAAGAATTTCAGAGTGTTTCCTTCCAGTGTGGAATACCACCTTAAACTGGAAGGAAGGTTGATTTGCAGAAATAGAGAGGACCCCCCATCACCGGTCTGTTGTCCTACTGCTATTACTGTCACGTCTGGAATTTGGTTGTTCTGGAAGTGAAATTCTACTTGGTCAGATTTTTGTTCAACTATGTGGCATGTGCCGTTTAAACTAACATGGTTGACACTCTGTTTTAATTTTATTGTTCGGCTGGTCTGGGTCCAGAGGACCTTGTTTACGCAATCTATTAGGGGTGACAACCTTCTCAGGAGGTCATTCCCTAGTAAACAAGGGGTGGCCTCTGGAGTCACTACTATGACCGGGTGTTTCACCTTGTGTCGCCCAATTTTAATGTCCAAATCCGCAGTTCCCTCAACAGGAATTTCCTTCCCGTCAAAGTTCTGAAGTTGTCCAGGAAGAGAGGTGAGAGGAATTCGATAATTCTCCCCCCTTCCTGCATTTAGTTCATCAAAGGCCTTTTTGGACAGAAGGGTAGCTTGGGATCCAGTGTCCACCAGTGCCAAAATTGTACCCTGCCGCTGCACTTGAACCGGGGCATAGTATCTTCCCTCCTTCTCCGCAAGGGGGCACAGATAGTGCACAGTTTTGGACAACTGGTGGGCTCATCTTTTAGTTTTGGACATTGCGAGAGAAGAGATCTGGGCAGAATTCTGTGTAGAGTCATGGGAATCTGCAAGAAAAAGTTGGCAACTGGAAATCAGAGCCGTTGTGGGTTCCCCTGGTTCTGGTTCTGGGCCACCCCCACTTTTTGGAGGCAGTCACCAGAATGGGTTTGAACCAGGGGATTTTGATGCTGTTGGTTCTGGGATGAGATAATGGGAGGCGCTAGCTCAGTCCCCACATCTACCCAGTCTGGATTTGGATCCCTTGGAACCCATTTTTTTTTGGGAGGAGTTCCCCATCTCTGAAGGAGAAGATCCTTTTCCCAGGATCCTCTGAGGATCCCTCTCCCTCAAATTGGAAGATCTGTACATCCTCCACAAAATGGGTCTGTTTGGGTCCTTTGTTTCTCCTACCTCCTCTCTGCTCCTTGGGTGGCAGACTTTCAGGGGTAGGAGATTTTGTTTCCGGTTCCTTGGTTTCTAGGGGCTGTTTACAAGTGGGTAAGGAAGCTTCCTCCTAGGCTTTACACCCCCTTTCCCCTTGTGCCTCCTCCCTGGGAACCGGTGGGTTATCGGGGTGCTGCCCCGTCATTGTTCTGGAGCACCAGGCCCAGAGTTTGGGGCGTTCTGCGCCGGCATGCCCATCTGAGGGTTCTGCTGAGCCCTCAGCACGTGACCCAGCTCCTGGACCATATTTTGGACCTGGCGCTCTAACTGTGAAACCAGTTCAGGCTTATATGGGGTTCTGTTTTCTCCCCTGGGCTGATCCCGGGAAGGGTAGCTATCCCTTCTCTGGTAGTACCCTGGGTTGGGAAGATTTGGGTACCCCTCCACCCTTGGCCTCCCCTCTCCCGGATTATGTGGTCTGGGCTCAGGGAAGTGGGGAAAGAAGGATGGATGATTTTGGGGTTGGAAGTTGGGTGGATACCTGGGGAAAAAGTTCTGCCCATGGTTTGGTGAATTTCTTCCCTCCTGGGGGAAGTTAGGAGGGAAGTTCCCTGGGTTGGGTGCCTGGTTGGATCCCCCACCTTGGGCTGGAGGAGTCTACACAAAACCAAGAATGGGTCGGTTTCCCTTGTAGCGGGGACTTACTGTCTGTGACTGGCCCGAGGGCCTTCTGGGCTTAGAGTTATTCGATGCAGGCAGGTTTTTAGGCCCCCCATCTCCAAATCTAAAATGGGGGCAACCTTTACCTCTGCCACCTTAGCAGCAGCAGGGGTGCTGGTTCATTTGGGGCTTTTCTGGGCGTTATTTTTATTTTCTATGGGCTTATGCACCTCATAGATCCGGGTAGCCTGTTCAATGACCCAGTCTAGTGACCTTTTCTCGTGAAAATCTCTCAATAGCTGGGTCATTATGTATTTGGGTAAGGCATGGAAAAACATATTTATAAACTCTTTACTGTCTCTGCGCACCTTTTTGGTAGTCTGCGCAAAAGCACACTTCAATTTCTGCACAAATTCTTGTGGGGCCTGATCCTCCCCACATTGCAAATTGTAGGCTGCCTTGCGAGCCTCTTGGGGATTCCGGTGAACAGAAAAATGTTTCAAGATGGCCGTCCTATATGTGGACCATCTTGAATGGTTTTGGTCCTCCAGCCCCGCAAAGAAACTGGAGTATTCTGAGGAGAATGTCCATTTTACATACTGAATGCAGCTACTGCTGTCCTTCAAATGGAAAGTCTCCATCATTTGCTCAAAGAGCTCCAAGTGTTCCCAAACAGAATACTTGGAGTTCTTATGATAAGGCGTGATGACACTCCTGATTGCCTTAATCTGTTTTAAGGGGTCCTTAAGCAAGGCCCTTTTTGCCTTATTGGCCTTCTAGGTCCATTCATCTTCTGACTCAGAAGCACTGCTCCCATAGGTGCCCGTCTGATCTTCCAGGTTTTCCCGAATTCTGCGAGCCTGGGAATGGCCGGCAGAATGTAGGGACCTAGTCTCTTGTGTCCTGGGACGTGCGGAGGAGTCTTCAGATTCATCCTTGCTGCCCGGATTTGATGGGTACCCCTCCACTGACCTAACTGGGCAGAGGTTTTCAGGATGCCCTTAGTGGGCCTACTCTCCTGGGGTTCCCCACTAAATTGCACTGTACTTAGGTGGCCATACCCGGATGCCCGCCCATCCATTCCTGGGTGGTACTGGCCTATGAGCCCCATACTTTTGGCTGGATAGTAATCTGCCATCCCTGTGGCCCTGCGCTCATGTGCGCCAGGGGACATGGGGGTGGCAGAGTCCAGGGACTGGGAGAGATTAAGGCCTCTGGTACTAAGGCTCCTGAGGTTATGCCCAGGTGTTTCCCTTTCCCAGCGAACCTCATCTCTATCAGCCCCTACTCCCTGTTGCCATGCAAGAGCCTGTGCTTTCAGTTCCTCAATCAAGGCCTTACTAGACTCTATCAGTCTCTCCTGCATGGCTACCTGTTGCTGGAGCCTATCATTGTGCTGGCAGAGAGCCTCATTCTCTCTCTGTGCTTCCTGGTTTGTCCTGGAGTGCTGGGCCAGTCTTTGCTGCAGGATGGTTACCTCCTGAGTCCCATCCCTACTGGCCTGTTCCTTTCTTGCCAGAGCATCTTCCACCCTCCTGGTGTGCTCCAACAAGTTTTGATGCTCTTTTTGGAGGCCACCCAGTTCCTGGAGGGCCAGGTGATTTTCTTCCATTTTTCTTTTTAAGTGGCAGACTTCCTGGCCTAAGGTGTTCCTTTCCTAACTAAGAGCCTGCCTCTGTGATGCCAGGTCGTCCCTCTGCCTTTGAAGGGCACCAGCTTTCTGGCGCTCTTCCTCAAATTCTGTTTGGGTATCCAGGTCTTTCAGAATCAATTTGTTGCTATCTGCCTTCTCCCTGCCTTCTCCCTATCTAGGTGGCTTTGCAGGGTGACTACCTGCTCTGCGCATGCATGCCCTATTGAAGTCCAGTTGTTGCTCCAGCTTTTTCTGGCTCTGCAGTAGGGAGTCCAAACCTTCTTGGTACTCCTTCTGCTAGGCCAGAAATCTGGTATCCTGGTCTGTCTTTTCCTGTTGCAGTATCCCCATATCCTCTTTTATTTTAATGAGATACTGTCTACTCACATTTTCTGACTCCTGGCTCCTGTGCAGCCTCTGCTCAGAAGAGACCAGGTCAGATTTGGCTTTCTCTAATGGCATCTGTTGCCTATTTGCCAGATCTTGGCCTTCAGCACATTTGTCCTGTATGGCTCCCATATATAAATATAAATATGCCGCTATCCTGACAATCTTGTCGTGCTCATCTTTGGCTTTAGGGGCCATATATAGTTCACCCAGGGCCACAAGTAATGGACCCTGATCTCTCCATATGTCTGACCCTATGTCTGACCCTGTTGCAGTGATCTGGGGTGCAATTGCCTGCAACCACACCATCTGGTCCTGTTCCGTCCATTCGCATCTCACAAATAGCTTATGTAAGAGATGCTCTCTGGCTATTTTAATATCTACCAAGGTCGTCATTCTGGACATTGATTTCCTTCCTGACTTACAGAAGTTAGTATTTTATTTTGCAAAATAGACCGTCTCCTTAGAGCGTCCTTCTTTTGAGGGGTGCTTTTACAGTGTAACACAGCGTGGTGATCCAACAGGATTAATGTATCCTGTCAGTTAGCCCACTGTATTAAGCTGCACAAGTGGTAGATCTAATCCAGACATCCCGGACAAGGCCCCCACTCTGTTAAGTGACTTCAGTTCAGCACTCCAACTAAGTCAATGCCTTGTCTGGGATGCCCAAGGGAAGCCCTTATTTATGTATTTCTATGACAAGTTCATAAACCTGGATGATACACCCTTATATAACGCCCCTCTCTTTGAATCCCCCTGACCTCACTGAGCCAAGAAGTAGGTTTGTTTTGCAAATTAAAAGATTTATTGAAAAATGAAACTATATATATATATATATATATATATATATATATATATATATATATATATATACATATATATCACAATTTTATAAATAAATTAATAATTGATAGCACACTTATGAATATGACAGTGATCAAAAATGGATAATATTACACTAGCACAGTTCTTTAATTACTTAGGAGTTGGTATAGAAAGGATAAGGTGGCAGTGAATACTTTTATGGTTTCAAGGAAAAGCAATGATGAAAGAATGCAACACATAAATAAACTGACATGGTTTCAACAAGAGATAATATGATCACTTTTCCTTGTGACAATTCACTCCCCCAATGCAATATAAAGAGATGGAAGGAGAGCACACAGTTTGCTGGAATACAATCAAATGGAATACACATTCCAGTTCGCCCCTAGCAAGCTTAGAACAACCGGTATGCTTTTAAACAGTCAAAAATGCTTTTAAATATGATTTGCAATGAAGTGAAAAATATGCTAAAAATGATTTTTATCCCCTATAGGAGATTCAGTGTAGGGGATAGCTACTTAAGATTGGTTCAGGTCAACACTATCAGTGATTCATGAATGATTATCAGGTTGAAAACGGAGTTCAGCAGTTGCAAGCAAAAGGACAGCTATTTTTGACAGGTGGAGAAATTGAGTAAAATTGAAATTCGCTGCACTTTTTCCGAGTGCGTCGATCGCGATTATGGAAAAGGTATATGGAATAGCTTAGGTTCTTAGCTTTAAAATAAAAGTTAAATCTCGCTTCCAGGACATGCGTTTCAAAAGATACGGACGATTTAGTGGAGGTAGATTCTCAGAAATAAAGTAAGATTCAAATGACAAATGACACTTTCACAGGTTTGAAATCACAGAATGGACACACGATGCAGTTCTAAATAGGTTGAAATGGATGGGATGAGATTATTTTAGACTAAGAGATTGGTTTTGCACAGCTCTGGCTGGATACTCACACTATAAATTTGAAATAAGCTGTCAAGATCTGGTCCACAGGTTTAGACTGGACTTCTGGTGGGTGGTTCTGAAGTCACAGCTATCTGGGTCAGCTCTGCTCTGCTGGTCTGGATCTCTGGTTCTGGCAAAAGTTCTTGGCACTGCACAGCGGTCTGGTCTGGTCTGCGGTTCTGGATACAGCTCTGCTTTCTGGGTCTGGTTCTGGCTAAAGTTCTTGGCAAGGAAGCAGAAATAGCACAGCCCGGCTGTCTTATTCTGATGTGCCCCTTGGAAGTCTGGGATAAAATCAGTTTGCAAGATCGTAAGGCCAGCTGAGAATACTTTTAGCTTGCAATAGGCCTTCTGCTTCAAAGTTCTGGAATCTGGAGTCTAAATTCTGGATATGGTCCTTCTGGATATTGTCTGGTCCGGCAAAGTGCTTTGCAAGAAAGTGGAAAGAGCAGTGGGAAGTGAATGTCTCTACCTGGGTCTCAGTGGCTCTTTTTATGTCTTTTGAAAGTGGGTGAGAAGGCTGACTTTCTATGCCCAACCCACTAAGGATCCTGATAGGTTAGAGGATTTTCTGTCCTTTAACTGGATAACTGAGATGTGAGTCAGAGTGATGCTACCATTTTACAATCTATTGAAGAAACGCCCCTTTGGTTTCACTTAGAAAATGAATTTTTCATAACAAACAGGTTTCCCAGATACACACGTGGTTCATAATACATGTACACATCATAGATAAATTAAGACAGGTCTCTGTTCAAGCCCCATGTTCCTGCGAGCTTGGGTACAGAAACAACAACATTTTGCGCTTTTAGTGGGTTTTGCCATGGTCGGTTCGGCATCAAATTTTACACAGACCTGCAACCCCTCCCTGAGCACACTACAATACGTTTTCAATCCTCTAGTGTAAGCACAGTGTCTGTAGTATCAATAAATCGCGGGGTTCAGTCTCAGAACATGGTACAGAGTCCTAACACCTCTTAAAATGTGCACAGAAAAATCACAGGAATAATTATATTATTTATATAATTTTGACAATTTCATGAATTATCCATCTTTTAAAATTATGCTCTGTCCCAGATGGGTGTGTTTAGGTCCCAAAGCACATGGGGGCATTCCTTGTTCGTCCCCGCCTCCAAGCTCAGCTTGCTCACAGAGGCAGTGCCCCTCCCAGTTCCTTCCAAGAGGAAGCCATTTACGACACCCTGATTTAGCAATTGCTTTGAGCCAAGAGAAGTTCATTGTTCTGTTTCCCTGCAGTCCCAGGTACAGCTCCCCTGATTCAATCAGAGAGGTGTGATCTCCTTTTGGTGGGGGCAGCAGAAGGTTTCCCATGGACAGAGGCCTCTTGAACTTTTAATTAAATCAGACTGCCTTCTGGTATAGGGCCTGGGAGCAGTAGGTGTGAAGAATTCTCATTGACCAGCAAAGCTTTGAAGTCCCAGCTGACTCAGGTTCCTTTTCAGCTCCTGAAATACAGGTCTCCTGTCAGAGTTTAGATCGCTAGCACCGGTCAGTGTCAAGCACCGGTACTGCACCCATTTGTTTGGCAGCTGTCTTGAATTAATGCATTTTAAAAAAAAGGGATTTTACTTGATAGCATATGATCCTTGCTAACATTGTATTGATGTGAATTCTGCAGTAGAGTAATGTAGAACACCCCACCAGGAGTTCAGATTTTTTGTTTGGTGGTTTTGTGCCCATCATTTTAGTAATTTTTGACATCAATTAAAACAGATTTTTAACAGCACCATATTCCTTTGCACTGGTTTTGCTCTGTATGCAGCCAAAGGATAGGGTCTGGCAATGGTCTCCTGTATTAACACTGACAGAGGCAAAAGTGGATGGTGGCCTATCTGTCAGGTTTTCACTGCGCATTATTGGATGACCTCTGGAGAGCAGCATGCTTTCCGGCGGCCGTTATGATGTTTCCCATATCAGTAATGCGCAATGATGTGGTAGGGCTTGGATGCATGGATGAAAACATCCCACAACCCTAACTCTGTTTCTTTCTGTATACAAAGGGAAGATTCTCAGCCAATGGGTACATTCAAGGGTTGTACTAACATTGCAAATCTAACCAGTGAGGACAAACCTTTGTATGTAGGAGACCCAGTTTACTTTGTTTGCGGCAAAGAGGCATATCCATGGTTACCCAGAGATTGGCAGGGTACTTGTTATTTGGGTATCTTGTTACCAGGGGTATATGTGGCTACAACCACTGAAGTTTCTAAAGCTCATCCAAGGCGGGATGAGAATCGTGATACTCCTTCAGAAGTCATGGGTGATGTAGCAAAATCCTTTGTGCCATTTTGGGGACAGATAATGAATTCCAAGGATATTAGAAGACTAGCAAGGGTATTGGAAAAGACCATCAATAGGACCACTGATATTCTTTACAACATGACGCTGGGGCAAAAGACAATTAGACTAGTGGCCCTCCAAAATAGGATGGTGTTTTTGCACCTAACTCCTCCCCTACCATATTCAAGGCAATACAAAATCTGCATAACTTGAGTACCGAAGTACATGTCCCAGAGGGAAACTGGAATTTTAGTGCTTGGTTCTGGGAATTGTTACGATCGTGAAGTTGGAAACTCTTTGCAATCCTAATGATAGTTCTTGGTGTTCTACTCTTTTGTTGTTGTTGTGTACAATGTATCCCTGCCTTATGTTAGATGTTGTGAGGATGCTGTGTACAAACGATAGTTATATTAGGACCAAAGGTACATACGCCCAAGAAAACTGCTAATGCTTTAGTGATGAAAGATATTGCTATCAAGGAACTTATGGTGATCAATGTTTCTGAAGAACGTTATTCAGGATGTACAGACATTGATGCGTGGGTTTTTTAATAAAGCGAATGTTTGGGTAATGCTCTTGGTTTAGGCCAAAAGGAGGGTTTGTTAAACTGTATTCGTATAATACCTCCTTGTTATGATCATTGGCCTAAGCCCATTCGCGTTGCACAGAAAACCACATTTGAAATGCTACGATTTCTGATCAACTTCGCCGCCATTTTAAGAATCATTCGCCATTTTGATTTTAACTCTTACTTTGTGTCCTAAAATGGTGGACTGTGTTTTCAACTACAGCCGAGCCAAATGACCTTTGAGTTATGTCAACATTTAGGCTGACCTAGAGCAGACTGTTCTATGCAAAGAAACCTTGTGACTCGTATGAACTGCAATCCAAGTGTTGTCTGCGCTCACAAGCCTCATCCTCATATAAACAGCGGAACAATGTAGAGCAAACTCAAACCGTGTGCTTTGATGGTAATATATTGTGTTCTTTCTTGAAACTAGGATTACCATGAACCAGAGACCCAATACTACCATTGTAAATTCATGGACATGCAAACTTGTTACATCCGTTAAATAATATTGTCATATTTGTCATGTGAACTGTGCACAAACCCTAGCATGTAAATTATTTGTTTTTTGAGGGGCTGCACAATGATCAAGAAAATGTATAAAACAGCTTGCATTGAGTTGTCCAGCTCTCTCACCCCTCACTGTGTCTGCTGGTACACACTGCAAGGTGTTGGGAGTCGGATAGCTATATGTTTTTCTTTGAATCTGTACATAAATAAAGATACTGTTATCTTTTGACCTGTGATTGGCGTATTTCATTTTGTGGTACTAAGCCTTGATATTTCTTTGGTCTTTCAAAATAGCCCTGCATATACTCTCTGCTGCTGATCCTGTGTCTCCTCATGCTTCATGTGGGCCTCCACCACCACAATTCTCCACCTTGACTGTGTTTTGTGGTCAGGTGGCAGCTGTGACATGACATGATGTGCCAAACGGGCATTGTCCTGGACAATGGGATAACTGGCAATGGGGGCTGTAATGAAAGAGAAACTGACACATGAGTCAAGGCACAGATATGTGGCAGACGCAGTACATCTACACAGGCAGCATACATGAGACAAATGTGTGGATACCAAGCCAATGCTATCTTGGTTGGAGGTGCAGTGAATAAGTATGTGACACACACTTCCAGGGAATGATAGGCATGACATGAGCATCATCAACATGCCATAGTGGTTGATAATTCAGAGAAAGCGTACCAGGCATATGGTGGGAACTGACGATGCAAACACACTTCTGATAGTACTCTGGAATAATATGGCATAGGACCCACAGTTTTAAGAGGCTGATGTGGCCCCAGAGCATGGGCAACAATGGATATTCTGGCCCTCCTCAATCAACTTCCCCACCTTGCTACCAGTGACCCACCTGAGGTCATCCCAAGGCTGATTCACTGCCTCCATGTTGCGCTGGTAGGCACCAAGCATGCTGATGTGGCGTTTGAGCTTGGCCCAGGAATTGGCCCCTGTAGCCACCTCAGTGTGAAGCAAGCTGCGACTGGTGCAGTGCAAATACTTACTGAGCACCTATGTGCACACGCCAATCGTGAAGGCCAAGCAAAGGTGGGTTGGCATGTTTGTGTGCCCCTGTGTCTGCCGATTCTACTTGGAATCAGTGTTTTGTGTTGCACACATTGAACCTACTTGACTCTGCCATGTACAGTGTGACCTGTGCACATACTGGGGACAGATTGACCCTGTCAGTCAGCATTGGGTTGCAGTGTACCTATATGTGGACTTGTGTCAAATGTCATAACTTGTAAATGGTGGTGGCCCACTGGCATGTGTTTGCCATGTGTACCTATGAGTCGTGACATTTAACGTCACCTGTTCTTGACGAGTGGTTTGTAGCAGACATGGTCCACTGGTTTTCTATGCCTGCCCTGTCTTTGCATCCACTCAGTGGACTGACTTTTAATAGTGGCTGATTGTGTTGGCTCTGACTGAGATTGTCCTGCACATGATTCCCATGAGACACTAAAAGTATAACACATGTTCGGAATCATGGTATTTCCATTGAGTAACATCAAGTGTTGAAGTGTTTGCTGAGGCCTGAACTGCTGAATGTCTGAGAGTCTGGTCTGTACACCTTTTGGCCCTGGGTTTGTGCACTTGACACATGTTTGTGTGACTATGCTGCTATATGTTTGTGATGTGTGCGATGTCAATATGGCAGGACCTGCATCTCCATGTGTGCACATGCATCATGGATCTGACACTGTTGAGTAGGTCTCATGTGAAATTTGGCTGTTGACTCTATTTTGTGCAACCTTGCATGTGACAACTTTGCTGCAGGTGAATGCCGACACTGTGGTCACTCAGGCTTGTGACATTGCTCATGTTCAGCCTATGCGCATAAGCCATGTGTGTGTATGTGGGTGATTGGTATACCGATGTTGCTACGCACAGAGTCGGGATTGGAAAATTGCACAGCATCTGATGGTATATGACTGATATGGGTATGTGTTGAATGGAAACATGCCGACTGTTGAAACAACAAAGTAGTAGATGGACAACTGCCTTTGTGCTGGTCAATGTGTGCAGTGAAGTTCTATGTTCAATGTATGTACATGGATGTGGCAACTTGTTCAGCTCCCTGGAACTCTGGATCTTACACCAGATTTTCCTAGAGGACTCCCAGAGGGTTTTGCACATCATCGGGCCCCTTCATATGGCCAGTTGGTGTGTTCTGCCTCAACAGTCACTGCAGTTTATCAATGATGCTCATGTCATGCCTAATGCCTATCATTTCTGTGATGTGTATGCCACATGCATGTTCACTGCATCCCAATGCAGGATAGCATTGGCATGGTATCCGCATGCGCTAATGTGTCTCATGCCTGTTATCCATGTAGACATAATGTGTGCGCCACATGCTTGTGATGTACATCTCATGGGTCTCTTTCTCCTTCTCTTGCAGTGACCCCAAGGCCCAGGACAACCACTGCACACAAGGAGGAGAATAGCAGATGTAGATTTGTCAGAGGTAAAGGCCCAGGTGCTGCATGAGGAGGCACAGGATTGTCAGCAGACAGGGGATTCAGGCCAATGTAGCCCCCATGGGACTTCTGTAGCTCTATGTGCTGAAGCTCATGTGCCTGTTCCTGCTCCACTTGTCCCCTCACCACTGGTGCATGTGACCCTCAGTCAGCGGCATGAGGCAAGCACCCCTTCCTGGACTGTCTTACATCCTTGCTCCCTTGTGAGACCTGCCCCCTTCTGGAACCTGGTCCAGCACGACCATGTCCAGCAACAACTGCAGGAGAAGCGCGCATACTGGCCATTGAGTCACCCAGACCATCTGTGCTGGCTGCAGCTTGCCCACCTATGGAGGCAATTGTGCTCACACCTGCAACTGTTGCAACTGCACCTTCAGGGGACCAGCTGTATGTAACCATGGCTCAGGTTCCCACACCTGGAAGTGTCAGTTTGGACTTCAATAAACAGTTGCTGGGAGTCCTACATGAGGAGGCAAGGGAGGTAAGGGAAACACGGGAGCAACAGTTACAGGAACTTTGAGGGAGGCAGTTGCAGGGCTGAGAGTCAAATTGAGGGTGGACAATGAGGAATTAAGGGTGATTAAGGATGCTGGCTGTGTAATCCAACACATCTGTCACTGACACAGACAGCCCATTCGTCTGACACTTTTACTCCTCTTATGCCCAGAGGTGGCTAGCAAAGACACACAGTAGGCACCTCCTTCTCATTGTCCTCATCTCACCAAACCAATCACCCCTGGATGATGAGGTGAACAACAAGGAGGTTGAGGTGGTAGTCGTGGGTGACAGTGATTCCGAGTCAATCTGTGATGTCATTTTATTTACCCTATTGTGTGCATCCTATTTAACCCTCCCAGCAAAGAGTGTTCTGTATATTGTTTAGTTTTTTTCACACTTCTTTTGGCCACTTGCCCCTCTGACTCCCTCACGGATCCCAGCTTCATTCTCTATGTTTCATTGACCTGCACTCAGCCTTTTATTTATGTATTCCCTGGCCATGTTCCCTCACTGCTTTTCCCTCATTGTTTTCAATACTGTCATGTACTTTGCAATACAGTTTGTAATGTGCCATCTATGACTCATGTTCACTTTGTTATGCGTGTGGATTTTGTACCTTTGTAGGTTGGGGTGTGTGTGATGTCAGCCCTGACGATGCCCATGGTCAAGGCACAATATGTTATGTTACTATATTTATACATACAGTCAGGCAAATACATGCAACCTGAAAAAGACGGACAAATATGTTTTCAGCTTCTTCTCAAACAGTTCTTGTAATTGGATTTCTCTAAGATTGGGCGGGATTGTATTCCATGCCCTGGGAGCAGCTGCAAAGAAGGCACTGTTGCTGACTAAGGTCTATTTAGACCTTGGCACTACCAATGAGTTGGTGTAATTGGACCTCAACACTCTCAATACTGGCTTTCTCCTCAGAGTTTCCCCCAGATACTCTGGGGTGATTTATGCCAAACACTTGTGCATTATCGTTAAACAACAATAAACTATTCTGGCTTCGATAGTAGCCAATACAGATTTTTACGAGCCTACGACATGTGTTCTCTTCTTTTCAGCCCTTCTACTGCTCTCACTGCACTATTCTGGATTACCTGTACTCTGGCGCAATCCCCTTTGCCAATACAGACCAGGAGACTACTACAGTTATCAATTTGCATGCTGATAATTGCCGTGGCTACTGTCTCACCACGTATTTTGTGATAGAGAAGGTTGTATCAGTGACAATAATCTCATGTGATAGGCTGATGCAGAGGCCAGGCTATTCACCTGGGCTTGTGTGTTCAATGTTTGGTCCAGGTACACACCCAGTGTTTTTCACATTCTGTTCCATGGCAAACCTGCTACATGAAAGTATTGGTATTCTGGACAGAATTTATGAATTCTGCTCCCTGTGCCCACCACCATCAACTCTGTTTTATCATCATTTATAGCTAAACCGCTTTTAACCATACATGCATGAATCATCCCGTACACTTCATTGATGTTACTTACATCCTCATCATACACCCAAGATAGGGGAATCAGGTATTGTGTATCATTTGCGTCGTTTGTAAAAGGCACCCCCTTATCTTCCAGCATCTGGAAGAGTGGTACAGTGAAGATGTTGTACAAGGACAGGGACAGACACGCACTTTGTGGGACCCCATAATGCATTTGAACTGGAGCTGCTTCATAACTATTGCTACAGGCCCTTATGAGTCTGTTTTTCAGAAAAGATTTTACCCATGCTACTGCTTCAACAGAGAAAGCTGCCTCTGTCCAAAGTCTCACCATCAACAACGAGTGGTCCACCAGATTGAAAGCATCAGACAAGTCCAGCAGCATGAGCAATACCAAAAGCCCCCTGTCAACATAATGTAGCATTCTCAACTTAAGGTCTCTGTTACATAGCCTATCCTGAAACCCAGCTGCCATCTATTCAGTATATTATTGTTCATCAGGTGCTCTAGGGTCTGCTCATAGGCCACCTGATAAGTATTTTCAAGAGAAATGGTGCATTGGTAATAGGTCTATAAGTATCAGATAATAAAATTGCAGCAAAAATGTCACCTGTAAAAAAAATCGTGGCAAAAATGCTGTGGTTTGACCCAGTAAAGGTGTACCCATTATACCATTTAAGGGGAGCAGGGCTGTCCCTGCTCCCCTTAAATGGTAATGGGTCCAGGGGTTGCAGTGGTGACCCCTGCATCCTTTACATGATTGTGGCAGTAAAATCACAGCATTTTTGCCACAACATTTTTTATACACAGCCATTTTTGCTGTGATTTTACAACATGGAACTGGTCTATAGTTTGGTGGAGCCAGAGGATCCAGGCCAGGTTTTTTTTAGTAGCAGCTTGATCCATGCGTTCTTCAAACCAACTGGCACGTGACTGTCCTTAACAAACAAGTTCACAACCTTCGTAATAGGTCCTATTAAGGATGGTAAACAGGCCTTAACTGTGATTGCTGGGCAAATATCTCCTATGCAGCGAGTGGGTTTAAGTTTCGTGTTCAATTATTTTCAGATACGTGCAGGGTTGGACATGGCCTGTCATGTTTGGTGGAGGGATGTGGGAGAGTCACAATTAGAGAGTTGTCCACAGTGGATGTGTATGGCACTGTACTTCTTGTGTGGGCAAAGCAGATTTGTTTCCATGGTGTGGTTGGATCTTATAGGTGTGTCAACGTTGTTCCGCGTAATGCACTCTCCCCATAATATCAAATGCCAGGTAGTGCAGGTCTGCAGTGTGCATCAGAATGTTCATTTCACCACCTGCCCACAATATCAGAGCACTCAATGCTGGCGATGTGGATGTGTGTGTTTGAATGTGGTGACATTAAAAAGTGCATCTGTTTGGAGTACGAGAACACAGAAGGGTGTATACAATAAAACTTTAATAGAAAGGGCTTGTATGCTTCTAGAATGGTTTTCGCAGACATCAGAAGCCTGTGAGTTGTCAAGCCCTGGTAGCTAGTCTGTAGAGAACACCATGGGGATCTGATTAAGAGGATATACAGAAAGGCTATCAAGTTGATGAGAGACTGGACACCTACAGGGGGCATGTTAAGTTTTTTTGTTTTCAATTTTTTTTTCAAAAAAAGGTGATTAGTGCAACTTGTCGGATGAAGCACAACCAGCAGACTGTATAGCTGTTGTGTGTACTTTCTAGACCTTTCGACCCCTGATCAAGCTAGAACCAAGTTGTCTAAGCAAATTGCTGAGATGCCTCTGATTCATAATGCAAGGTCAGAATTAGAGTTTTCTATCAGTCCTGTGGGCGAGTAATTTGTTATGGAACGTGGAGGCTCTCTGAGGTGCCCAATAGTTGTGACAATAGCAATGGAAAGGTTTCTAAATACACACTTTGTGTATACTCTAGAGATGATGTTTTGAAGTGTCTAATAAGTAACTATTGAATTGTAGAAAGAAGGAGATGCCGCCAAAATCACCCCATGGGTTAATTCTAGCGGGTCCGCAGGTCTGGGGAGGACTACTGTCCCTTTTATATACATAGCATTAATGGCTATTTTTAAAGGTTTGGTGGTTTGCATTCTAAGGATCCTACAAGCTTTGGGAGATGGGAAAAGTGGGCCAACAAATTGTTGATGATGAATATTGTTGTGTATTAAAAGATACCCTTTAAAGAACACTGATAATTGTTTTAATGGATCGCCGCTGGGACCCACGAGGGAATTTAGACTTTTAAATAAAGCGCTAGCTATGGATATAGAGCCCTGTCTTGTAAGTCCGTGTTGATTTTAGGAGTAATTAATGAACAATAATGAATAATCTGTTGAAAAAATGATCAGTGTTCTTTAAAGAGTATGATTGAAGGACAGACACATGACAGAGGTTGACTTGCTTGTTTGCTACGTTTGAGAAAGTGTTTGAGGATACCCTTAATCACCCTATCAAGCGACAGTCCTACAAACAAACTTTAAACCCAACTAAAGGAATTAATTGAAAGTGACAAGCGCGGGGAGTCATCAAAGTCCTCAAGTGTCTTTTTTCAGTTGTATTAAACGATGGTCAGTGGCAAAAAAATTCAGCTCGTGAGGAATGCTCACCAGTAGGAGGATAGATTAACAGAACATGTTAAGCAGAGCAAGAGGCATAGAATGTTCTAAGTGCCTAGTACCTAACATAGGTCATTTGATCTAGTTTTCAGATTAGACAATTTTGAGACAGGAAGATTATTAGTCACGAGAGCACTTTACAACTGTATTGCTTTTTGCTCTAGATTCTGTACTATTTTATATGTTGATTTACATGTGATGAAAGTATGCTTTTTGATAATCTAATAAAGATATTTTATTAATTCCACAATACGTTATCACGTAAAAAAATACTGTGTCTTTTAAGTTTTACGTGTGTGGGTTCTCTCCACTGCAATGTACCATCATTTTCCCGACCAAATCTTTTGCGTATGTCTATATTTTTGAGTCTGGTCCAGGGTCAGGTCTACACATATAAATATACAGGTGTATCCCAGGGTTCCTCTTTTGTAGCATGGTACAGAGATATCAAGTCATGTTGACATTTCACGAGTTCCTCAATGTCCTTCACCAGATGTGTCCTCTGCCTGTTCACTTCAGCATTGCCATTGTGTGTGGGAATGAAATGAATGCCTCAGTTTACTCAATTTACATTGTCGGTCAATCTGATGCTAGCATTTATGTATACAGCTAGATTACAGGGATCAATAGAAAAGAGCAATCATATGCCCTGCAAAGTTGGGCATTCTTAACCAGCATTGCAATGTATGTAACTACATTATGTAGATTGTCACAACGTGTGTACAAATACTGATTATGTAAATGCTATAGAATTATGTAGACTGTCGCAAATTTATACTGACTTTACCATAGCACAATTTCAAGAATGTTTCTCATAACTCACATTTCAGCAAGCACGTTTCTCTAGATGTAGCCAACTTTTACATCTGTCTATAAAAACCCAGACATAATTATTATGTGTATGTTTTACTTGTGCTTGCACACTATTTTACATTACGGCTTACGAATGGAGGTTACACAGCACATTCTGAAATGCATAATTTCTTTTTTTTATACCCCCTGACTGTCCTTTGTCTCCTACAGTGATGTTTTAAGATGTTTCCCAAACTTCCTTCCTTTTTGCCAACATTTTTCTCTGCTTGACTAGCTTTGTCTGGCTGAGAATGCTAATGTTTGTCCTCAAGGGGCTTCCATGTTTCAGTTTTTGGAACATGTTGGTCCCAGCTGTTCCCCTCAAACAATTTTCAACGTAAGCAGCACAAAACAAATCTTCCACCTCAAAATCCACAGAGACGGCACATCATGCTCTCATCATGATCCACCCATCATTACTTATGAAGCAGTCAATGGTGCTCCGCTATTAAGTACCTTATTTCAGATGTATACATATATATAAAGATAATAAAAGAAAACATAGTCCAAGCTCATAGTCAGTTTGATCATGCTATAGTGGTTCAGTAAATCTTATGTAAAAACAATTGGTTAGTTAGATTCAGCAGCATCTATATGCTAAGCAAATATTTAGTTTGATGACTCAGCACAACAATGGCATTAATTAAGTTTGAAGAAGATCTTCCCAATGGATTGTTCTGTTTATGATAAACCCTTTTCTATGTAAGATAATCTATCCTTTTATAATTCACTGTATATGTATACCAACATTACACCTGCTTTGTACCACTGGTGCAACACATTACTGTAAACGTTACCTGCAATACAGATTTCCAAAGACTGATAAATCAAACATGATTTCCACATACCAATTTATGGCTACTAAATTAATTCCCATACACTATCAGGGAATTAAAATGCATACAAGCTAATTAGGTTTTTGAGGAGCACACCCAGACAAACATTCAAGGCGCCTTTAACACCAAAGATAAATCGCTCACGGTTGAAAGAAAAAAAATTACTCATTCACTTTCTATCTGGCGATGTGACTTGTTTGAGCAGGAGTTGGTTTTCCTTATGGGTTACGTTAGCTTAATCAACACTGAAAATGACTCCATGTCAGAGATGTGACCTTGCTAGACAGAAGGTAAGCAGGGCCATAATTTGTATTTTGTATAAAATGTACCAAAGCTTTTTTTCACCAGGAATCTAGATCTCATTAGCTGGAGAAATACAGGGATGCAGGAAATACCAGGAAGAGGTCATCACTATCAGGTTGGCAGTCCATTAGTTAAGCATGCCTGAATGGTTGGGTTCAGAGGCCGGGCTGTATGTGCAACTCATACCCAGTCCTGTAGAAACAGGAAGGGTATGGGGGCTCGGTCTAAGTGAGCTGGGAATGGGTAAGCGCACACTGCAGTACTCAGTGACAGCACAGCATGAACGCAAAGCTCTTCAGTGTTTCTCATTGTCCAGCTATGTACATCCAGTGAGCCACTGGGCGTGTGATGAGAGGGGTGTGCCCCAGTAGCTTCTGACACCAATCTTGCTTGGGCACTGCGTGACCTGACCCAGATCTACCAGACCTGCCTTCCAGGCACACTGTAGGTAGATGCAAGGTGAGATAATTAATTTACATGAAGTTGCCCTCCGCCTTTGAAGCAAACCATCTATTGCGTCCTCAATCAAAAAATATGTGTATTTGGAAGGATAGCTCAGGGGCAACACACTATCTTTGAAACAAGAGGATGCAGTGCAACATGGGTTCAAGTGCTTAGAAGACGGAGAATGCTGGCATTCAGCAAGATATAATGGACCAAAGAAAATAATAAAATGGGTCTTTTCTAGGGATAATGTCATGGAGCTGCTGCCTCTGCCTACTTTTTAAAATAAACATTTTTTTTTTAAAAAAAACCTGTAATTACTGTGACCTGCAGCCCACACTTCCCTTTTATCTCCCATCTAACACAAAAAAACTGTGGGTTACTTATCAAATAAACAAAACAGAAAGGTGATGGCTGGAAGGTTTCAAATCATTCATAAACACTGACACAGCTCATTTTGCTGGTTGGACTTGTATTGGTCAATTGCTGTGTCCAGTCTGTGACAGACTCTTGGCAGGCACTGTATGCATGTGATTTGGCGTTTAAGCCTCTTCGAAATGCTGTGTCCGTTTACAGTTTAGCGTGAGTGATGTACAACAGTCCATGTTTTTGTGTTGGATGTCTGCTTACATTCAAAGTAATTTGGTAACATGGGCGTATACATACTGATATTAACACTACATATGCTGATCCATTCTTGTATGAATGTTACATCATACTACAGTGATATCATAACCATTTGTTTCTTATTGTACTGAGGAACAACGCTATGTGGTGCCACTTCCTGTTTTGTCAAGGGGTGAAAGGTCATGTGCCATCAAGTCCCGTGATGTCACTTGGGGGTGTGGTCCAGTGACATGACATCCTGTGATGTCATAAGAGGTCACGGTACATGTGATGTCACTTCCGCTACCCCTAGCATTTTGGTGAAATGACGTCCCTCAAGGTAAGCATTATTTTCCTTTTTCTTTTAATATATTTCAGCCTTTAGCACCCAACGCTGTAGTTCGCTGATGCTAATGATGATGTGACCCTCAGTGGTGGGCCAACCAAGTGGGTAACAGCACTACTGCTTGTGTTAGATGACAATCTGTGGCACTTCACTTGGGTGCAGGCTGGGTTATTACTGGCAGGGCTACATCGGGTCCTATAACTTCATCAATAATCTATGACAAACACTAGAGCCTTAATGTACATTCTGTACAGTTATATAACCATTTGAAACAGCATACCTTCTTAGCATCATAGGAATTTCTTTATAGCAACGGATATCAATTATGAGACGTGCTTTTTCCTTTAAACTGAAAAGACCATCACAATGTACACTTTCTTCCATCACATGAATATCTGGCTCTCCATTTGCGAATTCATGTTGAATTTCGTTTATTGTAAAGTAATTGGCTCTGTAAATAGAGACATTGTGAATGGTTTCAATAAACATCATTTTAATGTGGCCCCTGGGAAATGGACATTACTTGTTAAATTATAAGTAGGGATGGGCATATTAAGACTTAGTGTTGTGGCCTAAATAGATGACAGGACGCTGTAGGGTTTCTAACAGTCTTTATTGACTGACACAAGGGAGAAAGGCTCTAACGTGGCCTGATGGCGCTGGGCACTTACTTACAGTTCATTCCAATCAAGTCATGTGCTTTCCCAGTTGATTCACTGTGGAAAGGTTGTGCTCACTGGTGGCACGCTGTAAACTTCTAGGGCCCCCATGTAGCCTCCTGTGGCTGTGGTGTTACGCCCTAGAAGCTGTGGTGTGAGTCCTGTGGCTCACTGCTTCTTCTCGTGTAATCAGGAGCAGCGCTCCTCTGTGACCGCTTTAGCTGGCCGAGCGCCAACTCTGAAGCGGGAGCGTTTTCCAGCGGACTGTGGGCTCGCGATATCCCGTCTCGCGAGATCTCGCGAGAACACGCTCCCACGATCATGTTATGTCCCCACACTTAGGACAACGCATCAGAAAGCACATTCGTGTAAAGAGGTGCTAAACAGTCAGCAAAATCAGTGGTGCTAACAGAGTTTACAGGACATTGCGGATAGTGATACTGCAACAGAAAGCTTTGAGTTTGGGTACTTTCCGTTCTGTGGTTATTGCTGCCACTGGGTCATACAAAAGCACACATGGTCGCATTTCCCAGGGTATGCGATCAAGGTCAGGTGACTACTTTGTAATCCTGCTATCCAAATCTAATTCTTTGAGCACGTATGTCAGTCCACGAGAAACATTGGCAGTTTACTTGCCTGGGAAGGTGCTCAGCCTAACTACAGAGAGCAGTGTCAGTGATCAAGTTTTTTTTCCCCCAGTGATAGCAATATCTTCATTATTATTAAGTGTGACTTTCCGTATGAGTATTATTTTTGCAGCATTTGACAAAACAGCAGAGCATGTTCCAAGAAAAAGATACTTCGAACTGTAACATTTGTTTAAAAAGGTTTCATGCTGCTCCATTCTTTTGGGAAAGCGTATACGGAAGACCCAAATTGAATTTAGGTTTTCTTTCTCTCATGCAAAGGAAAAAATGCTGGATGGATTTACACCAAACGTGCATGAAAACATGACACCTCTGCCCATCTGTGTGATGTGCTTGTTTTGTTGACAATCCATCAGTGATTTTTTTTTTTTAAATACTAAAAAGTGGCACTAAATGACAAACATATCTGGCTTGTTGATCAAACAATGTATCCACATGGCTGATTTATGGATATTGATTGGCTTATTGGGATTCTTGAACAGAGCTAGGTCTGTGGACTATGGTAAATCCCACTGTAAAGAGAGACACTTTGATTAGTTGAGGCCCATAAAACATGTGTGAATTGGTGCCGTTGTAGCTCATTGACTTGTCTGCGATTCCACAGAATCTGCTGTAAAAATACACAAAAAAACAGGCATACTGAAGATCTCCTTTTTAGTGTCCTAGGTCATTGGCATGGAGTATACCCTCAAAAACTGATCAAAGAAGTGCATTTTGGTTAATAATCCATCATACTAGGACTGGTGCCCTTCATAGACTAACTCGGAGTCCTGTGTTGGCTCTTAAACCCGTTTTATCGGGGTATGCAGTGTCCTGCAGTGTCCTGTCGACTAGGCTTGTAGCCAGTTTGCCTTGAATTTGCCTTGGGTGAAGTCTGACCTGAGATTCTCTGGGTCAAAGGACATGGTTTGATATCAATATGCATAAAGCCAGGTCATAAATGCCCCATGAAAATGTCCCTCTATTATTTGAAAAAGTCTATGGCCATTGATCTCCTTGGGCGTAGTCTTGTTGGGGCTTTGTCTGTTGTTTACTTTTACTGGGGTAGGCCTGCAGCCAAGCCGCCCGAGACCCCTCAACTGAATGCAAATCCTGCTCAGTGGGGTTTTTGCTGGAGCAAGCCCAGTTCTGCCAAACAACCAAAAGTGGGCATCAGCTATGACCAGTGGTCATAGCTTGTAATCACTTTTTCAATACACTGATGACTCTTGAATCACCAAAAGTACTCATTGGTCAGTTCCCCCTCAGAAGAAGTGTTCTTTGATCATGCCCAAAGGCCATGCCTAGTGATTGCTTTGGGCACTGTCCATGGCTTTGAGCCAGGACATGGCCTTAGTCCATGCCCCGGAACAAAACCCTGACCGAGTGCACACTGGCTCTGCCTCCGGCCATGGGCATTAGCCACTGTGCCACCCTAAGTGTACACTGGCTCTGGATGCAGGAAACGGGCAGTGATCAATGCACCCAGGCAATTGCTTCCAGCCAAGCCCTGGGTGCTCCAAACCTTAGAATGTCAACAGTGGGTCCACATTATTGCAGGTCTCAACGTGGTATGTGTGTCACTGTGGCTGAACAGACCTTTTAGTTTTAGGGGCATATTGTTCCCTTCTGAGGCCTTTTGGGATATTTGTATCTCTAGGCCACTTTCATTTTCTGTAACAGCATGCAATAAGGTGCCACAATGTGTTTTCCTGATTTTCGTTTGCTAACATATGGGGAATTAGATTGCTATTTTCATTTATATGGGACCAATCGGCTACAATTGCAAGACCAGGTGCAGTGCCAGGCACTCTAGCCTTTCCGTTGTGAAAGAAACAATTCACACATTGACAGGCCACACAGGCAGTGTGTACAATAGTGCTCTTTGGCATTTATGATTTGTTAAAAATACGACAAAGCCCAAATGCGTTTTATCAAAATAAAGTTGTTATGTCTTACTAGGGCATAAAGCACTCATTCAAAAAAAGAACAGGCATTAGTAAAATGCAAACATGGACGTCTCTTTTAGTAGAAAAAGATGGATTTCACATTGTACATATTCATAGACAGCTCAGTAATGTGAATACACCACCCTTGGTTTTAACACCAAATCTCCATAAGGGGAACTTGCCAGGCAATGTGATGTTTTCTGTGCAGCTTTGAAATGCAGTTGTTGCTTTTGCAAGCATGTAAGTGACTATACACATGGAGAAAACAAACCTCTAAACACTATTGCATGAAGAGGGCATGAGGTCTCTTTCGTTTTTTTTCCATGCCTAATCTGATACTTTAAAATATCACCTCTACTTAGGTATTTTTCTAATTTTGTCACTTATTCTTACCAAGAGCTTAAGGGTATTCTGTCTGTGTTGCTGACAGTGATATCCCTTCCATGAAGCATGTGGGCTCTCTGCAACGGTCATCTGCGGCAGCTCAACGAAGGGCACCCAACACCATCCTTCTTGTGCTGCCCGGCTCAGTTCCAACACCACAGTTCACAGCACACACACACAACCAGCCACCAGTACCCACATGCTCTTGATATTTATCCCTCTTCTCTCTTGAACCTCCTTCTCCCCACTATTTTTCTCTGCAGTCCCCTTTTTTACTCCTCCTTGTCATTTTAAGGCATGTTTCCTTCTGTTCTTCTTTGCTTATCCCTCCATAAAGAGGCCATATAATCTCTCCACCAATCTCCATCGAGCAAACACCTTCTTTTTTAAATTATTTTATTTGTCTTGTTCTATTATAAAGCAACAGAACCTTTGCAAAAGTGAAGTATCAAGTGGTCGTTACAATGTAATTCATACAAAATGTCAGATCAAAATGCAATAAAACTTCACCATAAAACATTTCCTATTTGAAGGAAAACAATGTAAAATCAAAGTTCAATGAAAATGTTTACAATAGAAACAAACATATTCAAGTTAAGAAAAAAAAAAAGAAATTGGAGAGAAAAAAAGTGTAACATCAAGAACATATCTCTTTTCATTAATTAGTGAAATTCACCATGCAATTCGTCAAATCACAATTAACATGCTTATCCAATTCCTTTTCTATAAGTTTACAGAATTTGGTTAAGGCAAAGATGAGAGGTTTGTGATTGCCTTGCATCATTCGAGCCCAAAGGAACGGTAAACAATCAGTGAAATTTATGTTCACGAATTCCATGAGTAAGAGAGATCTTGGGGAGTTAAAATGTGGACAATATAAAATCAACTGTTTCAATGTTTCTATAGGTTCGGTGCACAGGGGAAATCTGCAATGCCTATTTTCAATGGCCGTCTTCAGGACAGCCCAATTCGCAGTTCTTTCTTTAGTATACAATAAATTGAATTTAAATCGTATAAAGACCTTGCGAGTGTGGTTACAGGGAAATACGGTGATGTGCTCATATCGCGGTATTTGTTTCTTTGTGAATAAGTAGTACTCCTTGTAAAGTTTGTAAGATCCTATCTGATCAATAGTTAGACGCCAATCAAGTTCAAATAACTTGCGTTTGGCATAAGCGGATCTAATATAAACGTCATCCACTGTGATGTCGGCATCATGTAAAATGGCGTGTATTTTTGTCAAATAATGATCCATGAGGATCGTTGGTCTAGAGTGAATTGATTGTTTAAGGTCCTCATATAAAGAGTTTGATTTCGGGTACATTATTTTTGCAAAGCTGGTGAGAAGATGCCATTTCCATCGAGTGGATAACGCTATTAGACCTAGCTCGTGCCTTAAAACCGCGTTGGGTAATGACATGGGAAGAGACATTGCACGTTTCAGTGATGTCCCTTGAATTTGGTCTAAAATTGCACCAATGTCGACAAGACATATATCTACTGCATAGAGAATAACAGTTTCAATTTTCAACGTGAAGAATTCGATAAAAGGGATTCATGAGAATTTACAGTATTTTGCATGTATAATTTTTAGTTGTGATATCAGGGGTCGGATCTTGTCATTTAGTATTTCAGTGCACATTTTGATGCAGATGCCTTGGTGCGGTAGCGAGAGGACAGTCGTTTTCATGGTTTCTTGTATCAATAATATTGATGGACGGGTATCACAGTCTAACATTGAATACCACTTCATAAGGTTGTTATAACCACATGAGTTCCAAGATAAGAATGTAAAGGTTGATTTTGTTGAAGGCTATGGTGTAGAATTAGGTTATTTAGCTTTGTAGAGAGAATTAAGCATGGGGGATAGCCACGGGAGATCATGAGAGATACCTGCTTTGTTCAATAATTCATTAATAGCTGCATTTGGATCCACATTAGTTTTAAGTATGGAAGTGGTTCGTGAATCAAAAATAGATGGTTGAGGACAGCTATGCTCAATGAATTTAATAGCTTCAGGTTCATTTTCAATTGAGCTTAGAACCAGGCCTTCTTCTTTTATACCTTCCCTGTTAAACCATAGATATTTCATAACGGCTTCAGAAGACAAGTAGCAGACAGCGTGATAGTTATTTTCTGTGGACAATGATACCCAGAGGATATCTTCTGTTTTAAACATCCATAATTGCGGGATCCGACCAAAGAGCGTTAAAAGAAAGGCTTGATTGATACGATTAATCCCAAGTAATTCGCGTTTACCTTTAAAGCCTATTAGGTGGAGTTTTTCCGTAATAATGTGTTGTGCCTTGTCAGGGAAGCAGGCATAAGATTTTATATGGGGATCAGAGATGTCCTCGAAAGGGGGAACCTGATTATTCGGGCTAGTCTGGGTTGAGCCTGTTGGTTCGTTATCTAGGGCAGGCATGATAGATCTCTCATAGAGTTCCTTCCTCAGAATGTCTAGAATATCATGGTGTGTAAGCATTGCAGAAGTTTGCACTTCTGGAAGAGATCTGTGTAGCGCAGGGCCATGCACCAGAGTGCTATTGTAATCGGAAGATGGAAAAGCGCTAGGCAAAACCTGATTATGTGTGTGCAAGGGGAAAGATTCTGTGGATGAACACGTAGTGAAAGATGTCACTTTGCCACATCCATTAACTACTATTTCAGGACGTACAATAGCGGAGGAATCCGTTTGATCATTGCTGGTGATAGAAAGATCCGGTTGAAGTGGTAACTTAATAGAAGGACGTAAAGCATCATTCATGCTGCTTGGGTCCAAATTTTCCGACTGTGAGGGTGAGCACTGAACCACTTGCAGAACTGGTGTAAGTGAACCGATATCCCGTACAATCTGTGTTGTTACTGAGTCAGTTATGTTAGAGAGGTCTATAGTTCGAATAGAGCTCGAAGCTGAGTTATTAGCATTTCTGCAGGCTTCACTATACGATTTGGGCGTTGTGGTGGTAGTGGAGCCTAATAATAAAATGTCATCATGTCGAGTAGTACGAATTCTGCCAGATTTCGGAAAATAATTAGTCAGATTTTATTTGATTCCCGTTAAATGGGTCGAAGCCGGTGTAGTTAGATCATCCGTACACATAGATATCGCTGTGTCTTTTTTATTTCTTCGTTTGCTTGTTATTGGTGCATTACTAATCGCTTTTGCATTTTTTAGTGTTTCTATGTTGACAGATGTAATTTCATTGGCAGATTTCGATTTGATAGGCGATTTTATAGTCACGATTAGGGCTTCTTGACTTTCTTTTGAAAGTTGATCAAGATCAATGTGATCTTCATCTGTTATTTTTGCAATAATGAAAGGTGGTGGTTGGTCAATTAGGGCAGTTTGAATACAAGATCCTTTGGTCAAAGCATTTTTTCTTTGTTTGTCATACCTTTTAATAGCTCTTTGATGGAGTTTTTTAGCTCTCTGAGACATAAAGCCCGTGGCCGTTTCTGTTGCAACCAATATTTGAGAATCTGGCTGCGATTGTTCCAGTGCTTTGACCAGGATAGTAGGACTATCAGGGCTATCTTTGGGTTCCATGGGTTTAGAGGTGTGAAGCGCTATGATGATGTTCATTTTTTCAATAGCTGTTGTTAAATCGATGGAAGCATTTTGACAAGGACATAAATGGGGGGTTGACAAAACATTTGGGGGAATCACCGGGAGGGTGGGAAAAAGGGCAAGAGAGCACTGTATATTTTTATTTTTCAGAGTTGGATTAGTAACCAATAAGTGATTTGGGGATGAAGCAGGTTTAAGATTTTTCAAAGTTTCAGCTGCTAAGATGAATCCTTCGATGCGGTCCATCTTTGATGACATAGATAAGAGAGATGATTTGATCTCCTTCAATTTGAGGTGGGTCAAATCATGGCCTTTATCAAGAAGGTCTAGAATCCGGATAATAACCGGGAAAGTACCAGGAGAGTGTTGGAGAGGGCTCTCGTTGGGTAATGGTGAAAGATGAGGAAGCTGATCATGTATTGTCACAGATTCAGGTGTTTTGGTGGTTGGAGATGGAGGTAACTCTTTATTTATATCGTCAACAATTTCAGCGCTCATGTCCAAAAGATTTTTTGGATAGTTGGGCATGTGCGAATGGAAGGACATGCGTTTTTTCGTTGAATTGAATACTATTGGTGTCAGAGTGCCGATGGAACGGCAAACAGCCTGATCAAGGGCCCCCATTTTCTCCATCGTTAGATCAAAGTGCTTTTTGTCAGTTTCAAGAGGCAAGGGTGATTCAGAACAGCTTTTAAAGTCGTCTATGGCCTTACACACCTCCGGGCTAATGGAGGGGAGAGAGGTAGGGGGCACAGATGTTACAGGGGACAAAGTATGGTTGAATGATTGAGACTTAGTTCGGACATGTATTTGAGCAGCATGTAGGCCATTACAAGGCATGGGCATCTCTTCTGGAGCCAAGGTCGCAGTAGAGACCTCAGGGACAGTCGGTTCGACATATGAAGTTTTCCCATGACATATAAGCGAGTCAATGGTACTAGAGGAAAGCGAAGAGGGAGTGGTCAAGTTACCCTTTATGCTTCTTAGTCCATTCGACATAATTGAAATGTGAGTGAGAGAAACCAGGGATGCTACGAGAGAAAGATTTGCGATACAGGCTATTTGATGCAGTTAAGGATGTTAATTCAAAGCACACTAAACAGAAACCAATACATGTACTAGATAGAATAGCAGCACCTTGTCTGAGGTAGCATAAACAACCAAGAGCATGGGAAAACAAGAAGGAAATTTAAGTGTGAGCCACGTTGCTATAACCTGCAGTGGTGTGCACTCTTTCGCCCAGGGTTGTATTGGTTAGGGTAACTGGCAACCAGCTGCCGGCTGCCAGCTAACAGCGCTACTTAGAGCGCGTACTTAATGCGCGCGCGCAAATGCGCGCCAGAAGTAGATTATAAACACTTCCTGTAGTAGGGGGCGGGATCAGCAAGTGTCCAGGCAAGGTCAGGCAGTATTACTGTGGTCTTGAGCACGTAGGGCAGCAACTCCGGCCAGCAAACAGCGCTACTTAAAGCGCGTACTTACTGCGCGCGCGCAAATGCGTGCCGGAAGTAGATTATAAACACTTCCTGTAGTAGGGGGCGGGATCAGCAAGTGTCCAGGCAAGGTCAGGCAGTATTCCTGTGGTCTTGAGCATGTAGGGCAGCAACTCGGGCCAGTAAACAGCGCTACTTAGAGCACGTACTTAATGCGCTTCTAAGTGTGACCACCTCTCAGTACGTTTCCTAAAGGCTTCTTGACAATCAGCTTTGTACAACACTGATCCCCGCCCCCCAGAGGCATGTAACATTTTCATTCTATTTTCCAAAGAAGCTTCCTCTGTAGTTTCCTGTACAAACAATATTCTTGCCACTGCATTTTTCTGCCTCATTGCTCCGAACCTCACGTTCAGCACACAGCAAAACACTTTACATTTGTGAATTTATTTCTCAAGTAACATTAGTTTTGTTAAAAGTTAGTGAAGAAAGTATGTTAGTATTTAGTAAAGAAAATGATTAGCCCCTGAGCTAAATGCTATGATAAATCCTAGCTCCTTTCTTTGGTATCATCAGTGTCTCACATCAGCCCCAAATCACACCTAAGCTGCACACTGGGATACCCTTCACATTGGTGCTTACCTTCCCTATTGAGATCAGTAGCTCTGTTGAAATGTGCACACAGATACAATTTGTGCACTAATTATTCCTTCATTTATCACCCCTTTGTTTCTGTAAGGTCTAAAATAAATAAGGGCCTCTCTATAGAAACATGAGCATAAGAAGAAAATGGGACTGCATATCTGAACTAACATGGGCCTTAAAACACATGCGCTGCACTGATCTGAATTTGGCTTTTTTCAACAACTATCAATGTGAACATCATCATGGGTAACCTGACCGTAAGCACTGTTAACCACACGAGATGGATAATATGGATACATCTATATTCACCAAACCCTTTTAAAAAAATGTTTTTATATGGCGCCAAAAGCCTGCAAGCATCAGGGCGCAGAAACATAAAACATAGATATTCACAGTTACGAGACACATCAACAATCTAGAGCTTGCTCTCTGGGAGTATGTAATCAAGATAGGAGAATGCTAGAATTATTCAAATAGCAGAATCTTTAAGTGTTTCCGAAACACCAAGTGATTTGTCTCTAAAATTAATTCCATGGGGAGTCCATTCCCTGCCTGAGCTGCAAGGATGGAAAAGGAACGCCCAAGGCCTCTCGATTTCTTGATGCTGTTCACAGACAGCTGCTTTTCAGTACTGGGACAGAGATGCCTGGAGGGTGTGTATGATGTAATTCACTTTTTAAGGTAAACAGTAGCATTCCCATAGATAGATATGGGTCAAAGAGAGGGCCTTGAATCTTACTCTTGCTGAGACTAGCAGCCAGTGGAGCTTTCCTCTTTTCAGAAAAATGTGTTCCCTTTTCGGGATATCATATATAGTATGAACAGCATTGTTATGGAGCATTTGAAGTCTAGTTATGCAAATTTGTCTTGCTCCCAAAAGGAGAGCATTGCAGTTACCCAAGCGGGGCATAATAATAGCTCAGACTTCACAATGTTCTGGGGACAGAAGGGGTTTAGCATGTCTCAACGCTTTCAGGTGGTATTGTGTGCTACTGACCACTCCATCAAAATGAGCATCAGTGTCAAGATTGGAGGCCTTATCCCCTTCCTCCTCACCTGAATCTTCTGTGGCGGATTCCTTTGGATTCGACTCCGTCTTCTTACGGTCCTTCCTCCTTACCGGAGTCTTGTCCTTTGATGTCTTGGCTTTCTTTTCGTGCAAATAGGGCCGGGCCCCTCCGGAGGCCACCGTGGCAGAGATAGAACCCTGTCCGCAGGGACCCCCAGGGGGCCAGACCTAGATCAGGGAAAAAGCACGAAGGCAGGAAAAACCCTGTTTCCAGATGGGTTCTAATAAGGAGTTCAGAATTCCTTTCATAAGTAATTGAAGTCTGGCTGCAGCACTAATGAAGTTGACCAACAACTCCGGTGGAGAGAGCAGTTAAGCTCTGCGATGACAGTAGGGCGAAGCACACAGAGGAAAGATACAGGAACCCAAATAACCAATAAGTAAATTTTAAGGAAGACAGAGCAGATAGAAATGCCCGTAAATAACAGTGCTAAGTAAGAGATTGTGTGCAGGTAACCATAAGCAGAAAGTGGAATTACGTCTCGTTTCTCGTGTGCAGTAAGTCTGCAAACGAGAAACGAGAGTGCAGAGAAGACGAAAGGCAGAAAACGCCGAACAACTAAACTGAAATGCTTCGGCGGAAACCAAGAGGTGTAGTACAGAAGCTCAAGCGAGGCGGAGCTGTAGAACAGATGAGGAGAGGCAAGGAACACTCGCAGAAGTAGCAAGACCCAGCAGACCGGTAACAAGGGAAGAAATTATGTAGAGCACAGAAGGTAGGCGCAAGGAAGGCAAAAGGTAGCTGCAAGGATGGTCGGCAAGGAGGAAATATCCAAGAACGAAGTTCCACACGAACCGGAGCGATGTGTACAGATACAACGCACCGGTTTGGGGGAGGAGTCAGAATTTAAAGGTACGGCCACCATATTGAATGAGGACTAGAGCGCTCGCAAGTCAATGCTTCCAGCGCTTCCAAACCTTCCATTCTCCGTTCCTGACACTCAGTGTCTTGACTTTATCTAAGATACCTATGTGATTACCTTTGAAGTTCATGTGTGCATATTCAGGGCCTAACTTTGCTCTTGCCTGTGTGGAGCCTAAGATCATAAATTCAGTCTTGGTGGAGCTCAGACACATCCAATTGCTGGACATCCACTACTTTATCAAGCCATAAATAGAGTGTAGACTAGTTGAATCAGCCTCATAGTCTCATTAGCATAGTTGGTAAAATAAACGCCCATGGTGGTTAACAGATCACAAAGGGGCTTGATGTATAAATTAAACAGTGCTGGTGACAAACAAGCTCCCTGTGGAACTTTGTAGTGTATTTTCTCTATGTCTGAGGAGGTGTTGCCCCAACATACAGAGGATTTCCTCTTGCTCGGGAAAGAGCAAATCCAGCTTGTGGCTTCTTTGGAACACTTGCCTGTGGTGAGTTGAGTGTCCAGAAGGCATTTGTGATCAAGCAGATCAAAGCCTGTTGATAGATCTAAAAGTACTAATAGGCCAGATCTGCCCTCTTCCAAAAATTCAAGCATGTGTGATTGAAGATCTAATAGAGCAATCTCTGTGCCATGATGGGTACACAAGCCAGATTGCATCAGATGGAGAATATCAAAATTATCTAGGTGTTGCTTCTTTATCTTCAATCTTTAAAAGATATTGGAAGTTTGGTATAGTTTGTAAATTGTTTGGATCTCTTGAATTAAGGCTGGATTTGTTTGGCAAAGCAGTAATCACTACTTCTTTGATGATATCATGGATGGTACCATGATCAATAAAGGTAGAATGTCCTAGTTCCCCCTGGGATTACAGGGAGGATAGGGTATATACCTACCAACCAAAATGTGATGATACACCAAGATCCAGTGGCAATAGCACTGCCTCATCTCCTATGGGCCCAGATATTAAAAGTTAACCAGATACGCATACAGAGAGAGGTTCTGCTCCTACTTTGCCCTCTTGCCCAACATTTGAAGGGGACAAAGGGTCTCAGATATCACCCTCATTTTTTTGGGAACAGATACAGCGTTTCAAAGGCAATCAACAATCCAATATCAAACAAGTCAGATTCCAAGACCCTATAGTAACCAATATTACAATCCCGCGGATAGATTTAGGGCCAAGAGGGTTGGGAGATTTAGGAAATAGCAATGATACAGAACCAAAATGCTGACATACCCAAGTATGGCAATAGAGACAGATCAATCAGTGCAGACAAACAGCTTAGTATAAAGGTCTATCATTTGCTCCATTGTCTTACAATAACTACACAGATATAAAGATTGACTTGTTTAAATGTGTCTGCAAATTAAAATTGAACAAATTCTTTGCCCACAGGTTAAACAATATTCTTCTCGAGAACTAGGCATGACTCCTTCTGATATATCTATGCAAACACTTTCTACAAGTAAGATGTTCATTAATAAAGGCACAGATAAAGGAGGCAACAAGGTGGTCTTTGATAAATCAGATTACATCCAAATGGCTCAAAAGCATCTCAACAGTCTGGCTTGTTATCTGACACCCACATTGAACCATATATACCCGAATGTTCGGTGTACCCGTGGTGAGGAGTAGCAGATTCAGGTACAAAGTACACAAATACACAGAAACTAGTACTGCTACTTGGAAGGGTTCATCTTGATTATATGTCATTGAATAAAGCATGACTTAATTTATGAAATCAAGGAACCTTCACTGTTTTTTTACTAATGGAATATATCGTCAATGGAATATTTGACCCAAAAAGAATAAGTCCAGAAGGAAAAACCCACATACACACTCGGGGTTGGTGCAGATATATAAACTTGTATTAACACACATATTTACAGTTTTGTGTGGGACAGTGAGCAATGATTGCAAAGAAAAATAAACCATGATGTATTCAAATAAAGCAAAAATACAACTTGAACATAGTGTGATAAAGAGAAACTAAAAAAAATATATATAGGACATAGAACAGAAAAATTATTACTGATTAACAATTTATACTCTTCATAAGTTTTCACAATGAAACAAATTCATAAATTGATCCAGTGGTCTTAACACTGTCCATCTGGGTAGATTGCGTCTAACTCACAATGGTTGGATGTCTATGCTGAAAAGTTATATTGGGACAAAGTGATCCCGACTGGTTAAATACCAGATAATTCCAACTGGATGTGTGCCAACTGGTTAATTGCCAACTTTGCAGGGGGTTGTGTAAGTGGGGATCCCACTTCTAGAATTGTAGCAATATATGTACAGTATTGTATCACTTGACCAAATTAAATTGGTACAAAAGTCCCCCTTGCTTGAAAATTGACGTTTTGGCAGCCTTGGTGTCCATCATGTATCGAAATTAGAGGGACGTGGAAGCCGCCTTCTTCAGGGCGGTTGAGTAACCCCTGTGGAGGAGAGACCGAGAGAGAAAAACATAGCTCAATTACTCTCATGGTACAGTGGTGTTTCCCTGCTGGACTTACAAGGGTGGATTAGTAAAAGGTTGGCTGAATCAGAACTCGGAGGGAAATAATTCCCAAAAAAGCGCATGCTAAAAGTTAAAGGGGTGAAGGAACCTTTAATGGGAGATAGAGTGAACTTTGTGTGGACTCTTGTCTCTATAGGGCTGTGGTGGGTGTAATAGGTAAGTATCTCACCACAGAAACCTTGTGGACACTCTCTTAGTATTGCAGACTCTCCGGACTGGGCGTCACAGGATGTAGGGATGGTTGCAGTAGTGGTGTGTGGGGGGGGGGCAGGCGGGAAGAACATTTATTTCCGTGGCTGCCTCACTGGGCAGCTCTGTGCAGCTTGCACCCTCGGGATAATGTTCTGTAAGGCAGTTTCAGAGAAGAAAATACATCAAGAAACGGAAGGGAGGCATGAATCTCCTGACTTATGTGCCTATGCACATCTAAGAAATGGAAAGTAGAGCACAGTACCTGGATGTGAATATTCATTGGATAATCCAGGTATTCCTCTATAGTCAAAGAAAACTCCCAAAGTGGGGGAGGTTCAAACAGTGTGAAGCCATCTGATTTCTTTGTTTCTGTAGCAAGAGGGAAGGAAAGAAAAGGCTAATTGTAGAGGTAGATTTTTGGCCAATTCCCATATCAATGTGAAGTATAGTACACTAGTAGGTGGTGCTAGGTCCCCACTCGTGCGTCATGGGGAGCACAGAGCTCGAGGAAGATTTACCTGTGTATGGGTGGCACCTTGCGCGGAGTCAAGTCTCAGTGGTCAGCCTGCTGCCGAAAGACGTGCGTTCGGCAAGTGCAGGGCTGCTGTTATGAAGGCAGGAGTGGACTGGGGGTGGGCCGAGGGTGTGTGGGTCTCTGGACCAATCAGGATGCTGAGACCCAGATTGAACCAAACTAAATATATTATTTCTAGTTTGATCCAACATATTCACAAATGGCACAGTAGAGCCCTGTTGAGAGATGGAGAAAAGCAATTCATGGTGGTTGAGCATCCGACCATTTCCACAATGTATTTCCTTCCCAAAATTCATAAACCATATGATCTAATAGCAGAGGGCAGACCCATTATGAGTGGGAAGGGTTGGATGACAAAGCCAATGTAATAATGCCCTGAATTAAATCATGTTACCAAAAGTCAAGAACACACCAACTTACCTTAGAGATACCATGCATGTGCGGCAGTAATTCAATGAGTATGCAATTGGTGCAGATCATCTAACAGTTAATTTAGATGTTAAACCTTTAAATACATTTATGAAATCTGTGCTAGCATTAGCAAGTGTCAATTACATATTCAGCAAAATTCTGCATCTTGTATTGACTACATTGTGATGATTCAAGAACTGCTCAATTTTGCTTTAGATAACATCTTTTTATTCAATGGAACATATAATAAACAAATGGTCGGCATTGCTATAGGAGCGAGTTGTGCACCCTTATTAGCTGACATATTTATGCATCAGTTTGAAGACTCCTATGTCTTTGCAAATACAGTTTTTGTGAAATCCATATATCTGTGGTGTTTTTATATTGATGCTGTAATAATGATTTGGCAGGGCACAGAAACTCAGTTGTCACAATTTGTTGATAACCTAAATGCTAATGATTGGGGCCTCTCCTTTACGTGTGTGTGTAGTAGATCTACTATTCATTTCTTGGACCTTCACATTTTCACCTCACCAACAGGATATATTACCAAAACCTTCAGAAAAACAACAGCGGTTAATTCAGTATTACAAGGAAAGGGTTGTCACTGTGGTGTCCAATATCCTGAAAGGGGAATTCATCAGAGAAAAACGAAATTGTAGCCTCTCTCATGCTTTCATTTTAGAATGTAGCAACTTCCAGGGGAGATTTCTGGCTAGAGGTTTCTCACTGTCCCTTCTCCAGCAGGCTGAAAGACAGGTCAGTAAAATGGATAGAGCAAATATGTTAATTCCCAAATCTCATGATCTGTCACAGGGTCCCAATCCAGTGAGACTGATTACTGGATTTAACACAGACAGTAATACATTATTCCATATTTTAGATTGACACTGGCCCATGCTGCAGCTAGACAGAGACTTGGTCAAACACGTGGACCCTAATTGAGTATCACATATAGCAAGGCACCGACATTGAAGAATCTGTTGTGCCCCTCAAATATGTCAGATAAGATCAGGAGTTAGGACTGGTTGACTCCGATGTGGACAAGGGGTTTACAAGAGTGTGTCCACTGGGCAATTTGTATATTTGCATCGGAAACAAACACTGTTCAATTTGGTATTTTGGTAATCACAAGATTGTCAAGTTCAGTAATTGTAACTCTAAATATGTAATTTATTGCATCAAATGTGTTTGTAATGCCTATTATATCAGCAGTAGTATAGGGCTGTTCAAAGTTCATATCAGAGAACATCTCAGCACAATTTCAAGTCAAGAGTCCAAATTTCCACTTTCTGTTCATTGGCAGCAGGTTCATCAATTGGACAATGAAAAGGATATTTGTTTTACAGGCTTGATGATAGTGGCATTGCCAAAAGAGGTGGCAATCGCAAATTGTTATTGAGGGTATTAGAATCCGGATCATCTGTAAATATAGGACTGTGCATCTTGGGCTGAACACGAATGATGAGTTTGGCGTGTTTTTATAATATCATGCAATGGTTGTTCTGACTGTGTTGTCTCTTCTAAATTACTTAATTTCTACTATTTAGGCTTAACACTTCGGATGTGCAGTGCAATCTATGGGGCACATCTGAGCCACATGCGTTGATATCTTTTTTCATGTTAAGATATTGAACTTTGACACAATAGGTAGATTATTTTCACTTCCTTCTTTGACATATTAACAAGTAGGTTACAATTATAAAAAGTTCAATGCCGAGCAGGCAGTTGCTGACAATTTTTGTTATTATAGATGTGTTATGCAATTTTATTCATGGTTATCGGATTCTATATTATCGATTAAGAGACACAATGAGCCAGTACTTATCAGGTTTCTAATTTACATTGCTCAGCAGGGGAGGAGTGTTGACAATTTGCCAGCCCCCGCCTTCTCTGCCAGCTCTAGTGATGAGTGTTTTTGCGGTAATGCACGTATTGCCTAGAATTGGGCAATCATAACTTATACTTGTCCAAAATGGGTCAATGCTCTGGTTATGATTGTAGGTTTTAAGAATTGCATTGTCCAATGCATGGGATGTATCAGTTATCAGGGGGCATATGGATATGGTTTATTACCCATTACAAGATGGCGGACAGGATAGACTGGGTAATCACTTCTGGTGCCGGACAGGGTCTGCCTGTTTTAAGTTCCCTACAATGCATGCATCAAGTTGATGCATCCTGTCAGTGCCCGTCAGTTTAACAGAGGTAAGCTCTAATTAAATGAATTTTTTGTTGATGTGAGTTTGTTGTCTGTCCATAATTATAATCTTTATTTAGCTTATCAGCAATGTTTTTTGTGTTTCAGTTGGTAGCAATTCGGGATTATATACAGATCACACTGCCGTGTGATGTGTGTAGGGTATTCAGGTATGTCATGCGGGCATATTATGGGTGGCAGTTCACAGTGTAATTGCTCAGTAGGCAATTGACCTTATAACCCATATCTAGCATAATGGCCCTGTGTTCAATTTAGACAGCTTTTATACTACCTACCCCAATTGGGTCGATACAAAAAAGTGTTCTAGATCAGGTCGGTGATGCATAGAAATGTGGATGTCCCTAGTTTCATCCTACCTAAATAGGTTATTTTTCAAAAGTCCTATGGCAAGGGTATGTGCTCTATCACGTAGCACTTTGTAACCTTGTGACCCACAAGTGTTGCACCACACAATATTTGGGGTGCCAGTGTGAAATACACTTTAAGTGATGGACTCTTAGAATTTGGGGCAACTTTGTTGCATCACTTAGCATGTTGAATTCAATGCATGTGGCTCACGTGTCACTCACCATGTACATGAATGGTCTTCTAATCTTCAAAGTTTATATGCAATGCAGGTAATTTACTAGCCAGCACTATTTGATAAACAAGGTGCAAGTCTGGAATCTAGTGTAATGTGCATTATTTTTTTTGTGTGTCTATCCCTTCTCCTCGTTCTTTTCCAATTGGGTTCCTGCTTGCTTTCCTTCTGGACCACTATGTTTTTCATTTTGGAATTGATTCCAACAAATATGAATGTATTCCCTGATTATTTTCCAAATAATGGAACAATTGGCCGATGTATGTTATGGTTATGTTTTAATTTGTCAACCTCTTGTCCACTCCTCTGTGTAATGGGGTGTGTATATGTTATTTTTTCTTGTTGATTATGTGTTAATAATGAACTCTTATATTGTATATATATTGCTAATGCATATATTACAGCCTAGAGGAAGACCGCAAGGTCAAAACACGTGTCATCTGGGTTCTCAGATTAAAAATCAATCAAGAATACACATTTCATGTTTTTATAGCGCAGTGTGATTGTGCTTCTAAATTCTTAATTCCACATGTGAAAGCATCTCCCTCTGTCAAACCCGTATCACTCAAAGTAATGTTATTTTTTTGTATATTCATTTTAATTGTGTGCACATTTCTATGCCCCAACAAATACTCAATATCAGGATCAATGGGAAATGACCTTTCTGGAATAGGTCATCTTTTTCTATCTTACCTTCCGACAGGTCTCCATCCAATGTTAGTCCCCTGACTGTCACCACAGTATCTTTAGGAACAGTCATGTAAAATACCTTGTAGTGCAATGGCTTGATAAGAAATGAAACATGATTGAAGTGGGTCACCGTACAATCTGGCACGCAAGTACTGACCAGTCATGTTTGCTTAATTAACTTGACATATGCCAACTCATGTTTTTGGTTACTTACAGACACTTCACACCATAGAGCAATACAATGATCTCCCACCAACCCACATATTGCACTTGCTGCATCAGGTACAATTTTGGAACTAAATACACGTCGGTCTCCCAAGCTTGAAAAGACACCATTTCAAGAGTCACAATTTTGATATGTATGACCCCCTGCCAGAAACCCACATAATGCACCAATTTTGACTGAAAAATCAATTTTGGAGTGACATATGGGATGCATAACAGAAATCCTATTTCCATTCTTTCTCGTTAAGGTGAGTCTAGACACATAGGAACACATACAAATTATTTTGTTAATAACTTTTGATTCGGGTAGCGGTTTTGGCCAAAATTTCAAAAGTGATTTAAGACCCGGGGCCCCGCTAGAATGCAAACTTCAATACAAATTAGTTAAAAAATAAAGAAGTTATTAAGAGTAACATAAAAATAAAAAATCAAAAGTGCAGCCTACTTCTCATTCATTATCCTATAGCCAAACAAGGTACATTTTTGCCAAAACACACAGCCCATAACGGTGGACAAATTTGGACCAGGTCCGAAACAACTTGGGCATGAAACATTGACTCACGATCCATGTGTGATTTGAGCTTATTCCATGAAGGAGTTTTTTTTAAATATTTGACAGAGAGGGGGTGCCCCCTGCCCAAACATAGATATTGATATTTAGGGGATTTACCCAAAACCGGGTGTTTTTCTAAATGAAATGACCACCATCTTGTTTTTCTCTCAATGCAAGCGATATTTGCGGCTATAGCCGAGGATATGGTAAAATGAAACGTGGGAGAAAAGCTATTTGCAGGTCAAAAACATGGAAATACCATCAGGCTAGAGGTGGGGAATAGACTAGAGGGCCCCAAGTGAAATTTTGGAGGGGATCTATGGACCGAGTTTGCAGCACAAAGCTTTCAGTAGCCTTGGCTATAGGCCACAAATAGCCGTCCTCTGAAAGCAAACAGTGTCACAGGAACAGCGTGTTTTGTGAGGGGAAAGGGAGAGGGCAGAGCAGGGGAGGAGACCATCTTGGGAGAGTTGGGGAGCTGGCACAGATGAGGGGGGCACTTGGCGATGTGCTGGGTGGCAGGAATGAATTTTATTTTGTAGGTTTTTACCGATATTTGCGGCTATATCTGAGGCTACAAAGGACTACAGATAACCGCTGGTATAAGTAGTTCTGATCCTGTGGCTATATATTTTGGGGTAGCAGTGTTTCATTTCTTTTTTAATGTTATTTCTATAGGTATAGTGACGTTGGGGGGTATAAATCACAATCAGTGAGCTGGTAGGTATTTTGGATTTTTTTTCTTCTTTTGGCTGTTTGTTTTCAGGCTTTTTTTATATGTGATGAAAAGAGAAGAAATAATTTAACAAAATTAATATAAAAGGAATAATACCAGTACTGTGCCCCCAGAACTCTGAATGCCCTTAATTCAAACTTTGTTTTTTTCGACCCCCTTTACACCACATATATATGTGGGAGGGTGTATGGGATATAATACAAGTATGGGAGGATGCGAGGGTCTCCCCCACATATATATGTGGTGTAAAAGGGTCATATAACAAAAAAGAAAGTCTGAATTTTTGGCAGTTGGAGTTCTGGGGGTCGCAGAAATTACACATATTCATATAAAAAGGATCAATCATATTCTATTTTGTGATGCCCCGTACAATGTATTTTAGGTTGTGTGTTCTAACTTATGGTATTAAGTTGTGTGACTGTGGAATTTTTGTTTACTTAGTTTACTGTTATGTATTATTCTCTGTTTGCTTTATTTTCAGCTACTTTATATAAGTTAATGAGTAGTGTTGTACTGTATTGACAGTTTAAGATTTTAAGTTGTATTGTAGAATAAAGCCTGAAGTGAGGCCCCCTTTTCATCAAATTTTTGTAAGCGCAGGTATGATCAAAGTCAATGAAATGTAATTGTGGGTTTAATTATATTGTATTTGTGTATTTGAGTGATAAGTAGTCCTCAAAAAAACTGTTTTGGGTACACTGAGTGTAGTATTTTAGCTCATCTGAACTGCTTATTTGAAGGAACACCACATTTCCTTCATCAATTAGGTGTACTCCGCCAGGTCTATAGAAACTGGTCATGTAGTACTGTATGTTGTTCTTCGAAATCTGTTATATTGTAAATAGTTATCCCTGTTTATATCTGTGTGCCATCCATTATCAGTGATGTCATATATGTTCCAGAGAGAACCCAACACCTGTTCCATTTTTAGAGCTACTTGCTGATACAATGTTTATGTTAGAACTGTTTGTCAGTTGGCATTTGAAGAAGGAGAGAGAGCTGCAGCCCCTTATGTGAACCTGAAATAAAGTTAAGTTACATAACCCTGCTGAGCATATGTGACGTTCTTGGATTACTATACTAGCGACAAGGAAAGCTCCTGTCTGTGCTGCAGCTAGTGAAGGCAGATTTTGAACAGAACCACAACGTGCCGTGCCATTACCCTACATTGCTACCGTTTCTATTAGAAGCTAAGTGTGTCCCTCACCCCATGCCTCCGACGAGCAAGTGTCACCTACGAGAAAGGGACTAAGCAGGTGAGAGGCGGAGAGCGAGTGGAAGATACGGCACATGGTTGGTGCAGTAATTGAGCAATGAGCATGCAGAAGAGCTACGGAAAGACGCCCATGGAACTTGATTAGTTCACCCAGATTTTGAAAGGGCAGCGGGTGGAAGGTGCACAAACACAGAAACTCAAAATGGGCATGCGGAACGGAACTAGACACAGAGATATATAGAGAGGGCATGAAAGGAGACTTTCCAAAGACATTAGTGGAAGGCATGCACAACGAGCAGCTGTGTGACACTGACGTATCATCACAGTGTTGCCATAGAAACGGTTGCTTTTGCTTCACAAAGATCAAGCCTACATTAACCCTTACGGCTTACGCAACTTCGCTGGCTTCACCTTATGACTTTAACAATGTGATCTGTGGCCTCAAAGCAAGGTTGGAAAGTGTTCAATATGTTGCAGAAGGAGAAACACACACACAAACAAATGCAAGTAAAACTCACCCAATTTCTTTCTTTTCAAAAGAACGTGATAACAACAAGCCAGTCAAGGGAAGCATTTAGTCTGTCCTGATCCAGGAAAAGGAAGGAAGCTGACTGCCAGCCCAGTGAGACACAAAAAGATGGCCCACATACCAGGTCTATCCATGTTTCTTCCCCAAGGGAGTGCAGAACCTGTCATAAAATGGACATATTGGAAAGAAGATTTTAAAAAATGTGTTAGCAGTTTACAGTGCAAATTACTCTATGGAGAGAAGAGATGCATTACTATTTCATTGCTTTGGGAATGGATGACAAGAGGTATTAAAAAGACTGTGTGAACCGATGCTGGAAGAAGGATCCAACAAGAGCCGATTTTAAATAAGTTTACACAAGCTTGATAAGCATTTTGAGATAAATAGAACAAGATTTTGGGGAGCTACAAATTCGCCACCAGAGAACAGAAGAAGGGGGATACTATAGAGGAGTTTCTTACGGCCCTAAGAGGCTTATCTGTCAAGTGCCAGTTCAAGCCGTGCTGCCTGGAAGAGCGTTTTAGAGACCAGCTAATGATTAATTGTGCTGAAGATAAATTTTGAGAAGAATCATGGACAGAGAAAGACCTGACTCTGGACAGAGTTGTGGATATAGCAAACACTGCTGAACCTACTTCTCAGTGCATCCAAGACTTAGCCTGGGAAGTATAGGGTGATGAGAATGCCAATAAGAGTTCCAAATGCACAAAGACCAGCCCAGTCAAGAGTGAAAAGACATACAGCCATGCACAAAAGAAAGGGACTATAAATAACAGGGACAGGACTAAGGATACTGAGTGGAGGCCTCGAGGAAGAGGCTTTCAAGCACAATACACAGAAATGAACAGTGGTCGTGGAGCTTTGAGAACCACCAGGGGGTGCTGCAGATGTGGAAACATGGATAATTTTGCCAGAGACAGGGAATGTAGTGCATAATTTGTAGAATGTAGGAGTTGTGGCAGAAGGGGACATTTGTCCAAATGCTGCAGATTTTGGTGGGGGGGGTGATGTGGGGAATACTGAGGATGAAGGTGAGGATGGTGATGGAGATGTATGTGAAAGCATCAGTATCATACAAGTGGTAGATGCTGTTAATGTTGTGGGTGAATTCAACGTTAAGAAACCACATGAGATTATAGGGTTTAATGGTATTGATATTGTTAGTGGATAGTGGCGCAAACTACACCATCATCAGCAAAAAATTGTTGCAGGAAAGCCTAGGAAATGGTGTCTTAAAGGAAGCCAAAGTAAGAGCCAATGCTTATGGTGAGAATCCTATAACCATCATAGGAGAATTAGATGCCCAGCTAAGGTTCAAAGAAAAAATTACACACTCTAAAACATATGTAACAGATGTTGGCGGAATTTGCTATTCTGGACCTGCCAGGCGCCTTTAGGGGCCAAACTGGACCCAAACAGAGGAGAGCAAGTATACACTGATTGCAATATGGTGGAGGCTAAGATTAAGGATGAGTCAAATAATGGCTCTGAAGGGGATGACCTTGTCATAGCTAGATGGGCTGACCGAATTTTTCAAGGCGGAGTAGGTTGTTTGAGAAATTGTGTATATCGGATAAAACTGAAAAGAAACACTGTACCTTTTGCTGCCAAACTTAGGGTTGCACCCTTAGCCTGTAAGAAAGAAGTGGAACTGGAGTTGGAGAGGATGTTGAAAGAAGGTGTGATTGAGAAATAAGAGGTTTCTGAATGGATTAGACCCATGGTGATGGTGAAAAAGGCCAATGGCAAAAAAAACTGTGTATTGACATCATGGAGTTGAACAAGAATATCATAAAAGAAAAGTTTCCATTACCAAAAATAGACTACAAATCTGACTTAAATGGTTCAAACGTATTTTCTCTGTTAGATCTTCGCTCTGTGTATCATCAAATTAAGATGCATCCCGCATGCTACGGCATTTAAACTTTTAACTTTTATAATGCACATAGGTTTGTTTAGGTGGGTCAAGATGCCTGTTGGCCATATATATAGGCCGCTAGTGAATTTCAGCATGTTATGAATGACATTTTGGGAAGGATGAGAGGAGATACATTTTATCAAGGTGACATATTGTTGTGGCAGAAAGATTTCAAGGAACATGATGGTAAACTAAATATGGTGTTGAAAAAATTGGAAGAGACAGGTTTGACGCTGACACTGGAAAAATGCAAATTCAGGCAGAGTTAATTGGACTACTTGGGATGTAGCATTTTGACCGAGGGTGTTAGGCCAAAGGGGGGGTTCTGTTTAAGCCATTACCAACAAGGCGCCATTAATGATCAAGGTAGATGTGTTTCATTTCTGGGGATGATTGAGTATTATTCCAAGTTTGTGAATAACCTGGCAAGTAAGACAGTGAACATGAGGAGATTGACAAGAAAAGGAGTGCAATTTAATTGGGATGAGGTGTGTGAATCAGAATTTGTGTTGGTAAAGAAAGATATCACGAGTGTGCCGGTCCTGCAAGGCTTCAGAAAAGCTGTACACACAGTTGTATATACTGATGCCTCTGAATGTGGGCTTGGGGGTGTGTTGATGCAGGAGGATGGCTCTGGGCAACATACCATAGAGTATCCTTTGAGGGCACTCAAGGAGGTTGAAGGGTGTCAGTCATCAAACAGGAAACCTCTCCCTTATTGAGGGCAATAATGAAGTTTAGGGTGCATCTCTATGGTAGAAGGTTTGTGGTTCGCACCGATCCAAAAAGGGTTTGGGTGGATTATTCAGCCGCATATCCGAATGGATCATGAGATTACAAGGGTTAGACTTTGAGGCTGAGCATGTGAATGGTATGGACAATGTAGTGGCTGAGGTCTTGTCCAGGAAACCATTGACAATGGGAGTTGACGTCAATGAACAGGGTGAGGAATATATCAATGATATTTTTGTGGTAGAGGAGACTCTTCAGGAGGACAAGTGGCAGGAAGCTTGCATCAAGGACAAGATGCATCAGGAGCCAAGGAGATTGATAGAGTTGAGATGGGGCTGTCTGGTTGTTGATATCATTGGAGAAAGAATTAAGGATTACAAAAGGATACAGGATGAACTGTGTGTAATGGATGTCATTCTATGTAGAGTGTTTAGTAGTCCTAGGGCCTCATTACGACCCTGGCGCTAAGTGTTTAACGGCGCCGTGAAAGGCTGCAGCGCCGTTAAACACTTAGCGCCTTACTACAAGGTCCCTTTGCGGGCTACACCAGCCGTTAAAGTAGGGACCCTGAAAGGGACCTTGGTGCTAAGTACAGTACCGTAATTTACCGGTACCGTACTTAGAGCCTTCCCCATTCCCATAGAGCCCTATGGGGTGAAAATGGGAATGGGGAAGGACCATGGTTCAATGGGGAATTACCGCCCTGCCAACCTTGGAATGGGGTGGTAATTCCCCATTGAACCATGGCGGACCTGTTACAACACCGGCACCAACCATGGTGCTAATAGCGCCATGGTTTAGCACTGGTGTTGTAATGAGGGTCCTGAAGAGCATGCATGAGAGAATGGTGGATTTTGTGCATAAATCATACCAGGGCATCTGTAGAACCAAGGCACTCATTAGGATGGGTTTTTGGTGGCCAAGCATGGACAGGTTTATTGAAGTGAGGATTACGGAGTGTGAGTGATGTAAGGATAGTGAATGGTTTTGGAGACAAGGACACCTCCCATGGATATACCAGAGAGTCCCAGGATGGTGTGGGATACCATTGCGGTTGATCTTTTGGGACCATTGAATTTCCATGGTGGAAGCAATTGTTATGTTGTGGTGGACATGGATTTGCCCACACAGTGGCCAGAAGTGGATTTTCTTAAAGACACTACGTCAATAAATTTGCTAAATTCCTTGAGAACATATTTTGGAGAGAAGGGTGGCCATGGGTGGTGGTGACAGACAATGGTCCACAGTTTGTCTCTAAGGAGTTCCAACAGTGGGCAAGATAGAACGGTATCAAACCATGGAAAACAATGCATTATCATCCACAAAGCAATGGTTGTGTGGAGCATTTTAATAGGACATTGATGGAAGGGCCACATATGTCTGTGCAGTTTGGTGGGGAGTGGAGGAGAGAGATGTGTTGGAGGGTGTGTCAATACAGAAATACTCCACACCCTGTGACCAGAGCTACACTGTTTGAGTTGATGCAGGGTCGCAAGCCCAACACCTGGTTAGTCTCAAAGTGGTTGGGGTAGATGTCCAGACAGTCATAGAGAAGATGAACCTGAAAGGGAGTGATGCAAAAATGAGGTAAGATTATAAATACATGCATGCAGTTGGGTGAAGTTTAAGAGCGGAGATGAGGTGAAGATCAAACTGCCTAGATGGACTAGGAAATCGGATTCCAAGTACTCTGTGGCCAGGACAATGAGTGAAGATCTTGGCAATGCCATTCGTTTGGAGGGAGGAGAGGTTTGGAATAAAATGAGGGTGGTCAAAAAGTCAGTTGAGTAGTGCAGAACAAAAATATCTAGGCGGCACTGCATCAGCTTGAAAGTGCTAGGCCTTCTCCCTCTATGCAGGCCCAAAGGGAAGAAGGTGCACTATACCCTGTGTTATTTTTGTGCATAGTTTACCCCTGTCAAAGGGAAAAAAAGATGTGTTATATTGTAAATAGTTATCCCTGTTTACATCTGTGTGCCATACATTTTCAGTGATGTCATATGAGTTCCAGAGAGAACCCGACACTTGTTCCATTCTCAGAGCTACTTGCCGATAGAATGTTTATGTTAGAACCATTTGCCAGTAGGCAACTAAAAAGGAGAGAGATCTGCAGCCCCTTATGTGAACCTGAAATAAGGTTAAGTTACAGACCCCTGCTGAGCATATGTAGTCACACTTGGATTACAATACAATCCATAATTGGTTGTGGTCTCTCATAAATGCTGAAACTTCTTTATTAACATTTATCTGGGATTTCTTAATGTTACCATTAAATCTGGTGGTCCATCTCCATGTTTGCCTCTGAGTCAGATTGGAAAAAAAATGAAGCTGGTGTGAGGAAATGGTTCCATTAGTTTTGTCATGTATTCTTTGATGAATTAGTTTAATGTCTGGTTGCCCTGCACTTTTTAGACTGAACAATTCTGGGAAAAGTTTAAACCAATGCATTCCCCACAATCAAAACCATTTAATTGTAACATCTCTGAAACCTAGTCCCATGTTAATATGTACCTTCTCACAAAAAGCCAGTAACCAAAACAGCCAACTGTCTCTGAGCAGCCACACAGTTTTCAAACCTTTCATGATAACTGCAGTCTGCCTCTTTTTCCAGGAAAATGATTCCTCGTTTGAATTTCTAGTAGTTTTTCTGAGTAGGTTTTGTATGATGTATGTGATTTGTAGTTTCTAATTAGTTGATTGTGCTGTTGTAATTATGTGTGGCTACCTGGGAGCCACTCAACCTACGGTGTTGATATCCACAGGTAGACATTAACACTTGTACAGCCTCGGCTATATGAGAACAAATGGCACGTCATGTGTTTGTGGACATGTGGCAGCTGCAGCTATCAGAACATTTAGGTGGGGTAGCATCTTAGATGCAGTGAGTGTTTTGGGGGATTGTACAAGACTAGGGAGTGTAGGAGGACCAGGAGGAGTGCAGGGAGAGGCTAGTAGGCGCATGTTAATTTTTACCTTCTCACAAAAAGCCAGTTACCAAAACAGCCAACATTCTCCGAGCAGCCACACAGTTTTCAAACCTGTCATGATAACTGCAGTCTTTCTCTGTTTCCAGGAAAATGATTCCTCGTTTGAATTTCTAGTAGTTTGTCTGAGCAGTTTTTGTATGATGTATGTGCTTTGTAGTTTCTAATTGGTTGATGGTGCTGTTGTAATTATTTGCGGCTATCTGGGAGACACTCAGCCTACGGTGTTGATATCCACAGGTAGACATTTACACTTGTGCAGCCGCGGCTATAGGAGAACAAATGGCACGTCATGTGTTTGTGGACATGAGGCAGCTGCAGCTATCAGAACGTTTGTGTGGGGTAGCATCTTAGATGCAGTGAGTGTTTTGGGGGATTGTACACGACTAGGGCGTGTGGGAGGACCATGAGGAGTGCAGGGAGAGGCTAGTAGGCATTTTGGTAGAAGAACAATTTGACACAAGTGAGGCACTCTAGGAGTGAAGCATGACATTGCAGATTCTTTGTTTGTTTTAGTAAATGGTATTACCACTAAAGATAAGAGCACTTGACAACAGCTTATAGATATTGGAAAAGTGAAAAACGCATTGGTGTTTATATTGGAGCACAATGATTTATACAAAGGCAGTCTGATTTGTACCAGACATGTCTATGCTTGATGTTGTCTCAACAAAGAAAAGCAGTGAAAATCAGTTTACGCATCTATCTGTTGCAGAAGAGAATAGTTTGTATGAGCATTACTCTATTCATCCTCTACACTCACGTTCATGGGTGACAGTTTAGAATGATATCAAATGAAGCAAAAAAAAAGGTGCACTAATCAGTATCTGCGAAAAGGCATTAGAAGCCTGTTTCCCAATGCTTTTTACAACTGGTACAGGAGGGAGATTGGATGATCTGAAGGTGTGAATCTCTGTTTCAGAATATCATTAACAAGAATGTATTCGGAAGATTCACAAGATTCACAATTCCGCACCAATGTTGCATATATTTTTCACTTATTGTATGAAAGTGAATTTTCAACAAGTTATGCTGTTGCTCATACACCTCAGACCGAAACTAGATTTACAAATCTGTCTGCGTGTCAGATGCTGCAACAGGTGAAAGAAAAAAAATAAGGTTTTAGAGGGTAAACACAAATATTCTTGCTACAACGAGAGGAGCTAAACAATATTGGTATAGGAGACACTCTGAGGTCAGAAGCATCATCATAAACTTGGGATCTCCAAATTGGTTTGTGACTTTGAGTTGCACCGAGTATGGTTGGGATGAATTTGCAGAGTGGATTTGTGAAACTAATCCACAAAAAGAAAATATAGAACATACGATACCAGAGGAATTTTGTTCTATGGATCCTGTAAGTGTATCACATTTTTTTCATCACAGATTTCTAGCTATGTTACACTTCATATGTAATAAAGAAAACAGTCTATTAGATACTTTGGAACATTCCATGTGGAGGAAAGAGTACCAGGCACGTTTGACTCCCCATATACATTTGCTGATATGGATTAAAGCTGCGCCTCAGTTTGTTAAGGAAAGTGATGGCTGTGTGATGGAGTTCATTGTAAAATATGTTATTTGTTCAATTCCAGCTCAAGGTGGAAAGATTTCAAAAGCAGACATGTGGAAAGTACTGTCAGAGAAAATACAAAAGTAAAGACAAGTACTACACATAGATTTGGCTTTCCAAGGCCTGTGATACCAGTTGGTTGAGTGAATAGTTTAATGTCATCTGTTCAACACCATGTTATGGGTAAGTCACCAAGAAATACATATTAGTAGTAAGGAATGCCAATTCATTAATGATTACTATCCTGTAATAGCTCGTATAATGAAAATGCTGATGTACAGTTTATTGCTGATGATTCAAAAGTTGTTGCTCTTTATGTTACAGCATACATGACAAAAGTTGGAAAGAGCAATACAGTCTGAAGTATGGGCAGAGTTAACATTAGATAAAAGTCTTACTAAGAAACGTCTACGCTTTGGTTTGAAGATGCTTTCGCATAGAGAGTGTGGTAGCTACAAAGCTACAGATCAGCTAACTAATTTGCCTCTGTATGGGTGCAGCATTGATGTAGGTTTGCTAAGTCTTGGAGCAGCTAGTGCTAGAAATCGGGTATTAAAGACTTTGGGCCTCATTAGGACCCAGGCGTTAAGGGGTTAACGGTGCCGTAAAAGGTGTTGGCGCCGTTAAACCCTTAACGCCTTACTACGGGGTCCCTTTGCGGGACCCGACCTTAACGGCTGGTCTAGACCAGCCGTTAAAGTAGGGGCCCTCAAAGGGACTCTCAAGGTAAGTACGGTACCGCAATTTTCAGAACCGTACTTACCGCCTTCCCCGTTCCCATTATGCCCTATGGGGCAAAATGGAAATGGGAAAGGGCCATGGTGCTATGGGGAATTACCGCCCCGCCAACCTTGGAATGGGGTGGTAATTCCCTATTCGGCCATGGCGGACTCCGGCATCGACCATGGTGCTAATAGCACCATGGTTTTCCGCCAGAGTCCTAATGAGGGTGTTTGAGTTAAATTGAGAAGTTAGCTGAAGCAGTACCTGACAGTACAGCGATTTTGAAAATCAACTTGATGAATACATATTATCCCAATCAATCTGAAATGTTTGATGATCTTTGTTTATATGAAGTAGCAGAATGCTACTCATATCGAAATGTGCAAACAGTGACAGATAACGGTTTAAAGTACATGGATGTAGTGGTTGTCTAGAGAGACATGAGAAGGGAAGTCTCATTAATCTCATATAACTGTCTTGCCAAACTGCAGAAAAAAAGGAATTATTTTATTTTTGTCTTTTGCAGTTGTTCTTCACATGGCCTGGACAGAATGTTTGTCTTGGAAGTTTTGAAACTTTTATAAAATAATGTTTTGCTACAAAAAGCTTAATTAAATATTGAAAATGTGAGCAGTACTTGGAGTTACTGGAGAAAGAACTATGTTAAGAAGAACTTTTGGCAGCTGAATTGGCAAAAGAGATTCCTGAGGAAAGTTAAGATTCTAAAGTAGGAAGTCAAAATTTGCTTGGTGAGCCAATTATTCAAACTGATGTTGTGCTTGCCATTGAGGAAGTAGAAATTGCAATGCATCCAAGTAAAGTTGCAGATTCGAATTGTGATGAAATTGTTAGTGAACTTTATGTAGAACAAAAATAAGTTTATTATAAAATTAAAGATAGGTTCTTACATGGTTTGCTGCATGTTCTTGTGTGCAATACAAAGCTGTATTGTTGTATGTTAGTGGAGAAGCAGGAACAGTAATTCTTTTTTAATTCATGCAATAAGAGCTATGATCCAAGATGAAATGAAATCCTCTTTTTCTTGCATTGTAACTGCTCCAAAAGTTTTAGCATCATTTAATGTGGGAGATGTTACTTAACATAGCCTGTTGATGCTACCAGTGGAGCATGACAACAAACTACAGTAGCGAAAACTTGTATCAAGTGCAGCACGAGAAGTAGGAAAAGTTCTTAGAAAATTAAATACCTTTGTTGTAGATGAAGTACCTATGGTGTCTAACTTTATTATAGCTTTCATTCACTTGCAAATGCAAGAGGTTTTGAAGACTGACTAAAACATTTTGTTTAGAGGTAAACATGTACTTAATGCAATATAAGGTTACTCAAAAAGGTATAGGAAGTATTGATCATTTTAACTTTTGGAATTGTTTTGAATTCTAGGAACTTCCAATAATCTGAGGCAATCTGCTGATTTAAAGTATCCAGAAATGACTAATAAGATTTGTATATGTGATCTTGAGGAGAATGTGAAAGCAGTCTTAAAGGGAAGACTGATTTCTAACATGTTTCATGCAGATTGCAGTCCGTCTGATGTCATTTTGACTCTTAAGGAAATAAATGTTTCTTGTGTTGCTTTGATGTGCATACTTGCAGAGTGTAACAAGTCTAACTCTGCAATGCTACTGTCAGAGAAGCAAACTAGTGTGGAAATAAAATTGTGTGAGGTTTACGATGGTCATGTTATGCCTTTAAAGTTGGATAACAGATCAAAAGCTTGATTAGGTCAACTAGAGAATTAAATTTCTAAAACAGCAGGTCTGGTAGGAGTTTTAAAACTGTGCACCAATGCTCGAGTAATGTTGAAGAGCACCTTGAATGTAGGAATTGGTCTAGTCAGTGGGACCATGTGAAGAGTGGGAAAGAGTGATAACAGGCATAGAGAAACAGAGTTTTGGTTGGGTAATTTTATTATTTATTTAAAGACGAGGAGCGTCATAGAGTGGGACGATGAGCGTCATAACTTTAAGGTATACAGACGAGGAACGATCTATATAGTAAATCCAGAAACCTACGTCAAGGACGTTTAGGAGGAGTTTGTCCTAAAGTCCCAGGTGGACGTATATAGGCTACAAACAATCAAGGCATTATTAAAGAGGACAGATCATACTCCATCAGAGTCATTTTTAGGGGCAGATATATGTGGGCCGGCCAGTCTGTCAAGTATTGTCTGTTTGTTTGAATATTGTATATGATATATGTGACAAAATAATTAAATATTGAGAAACAAGAGAATAAACAGACTATGGTGGAAACAATGGGAATTGAAATTTGATTATTTATTAGTTAACTGATAATGTTCAGTGAATAGGTAGATTGAAGTAAAACATACACTGTGATGATTGGTGTGTGCTCATAATTTATTATTTTTCTGGAAAGTATTTATTTTTGTGAAATAACGGTAAGTAGTGACAGTCAATTGTGACTAAGTCATGAAGGACATTATCACTCCACTCAGCTGCCAAAACACGCGACTAAGCTTAGACAATACAGTGCAGAATGGGTTATGGGTATGGCAGATACGATGTTCATTCCATGGCCACAAGGGGGATCCCTGTCCAAAGCGGTCCTGCAACATATGACAAAATATTTGCATGTAGCATGTATGGATAAAAAGTTAGAAAAAAGGTTAGCGAGCTTAGAGCTCTGGAAAATGAACCAGGAGGAAAGGGAAGACCCGCCTCCTGAGGACTGGATGTTTATCAGTGTAAAGAGGGGGTGACAAGCTTTCTGCTCCCCTACGAAGCTTGAAATAAATAGCAATAGTATAAAAGATGAAGAATTATATCCTTTGAGAGAGCTCAAGGCAGCAACAGGGTATAGTAGCCCAACGTATAAGTCTCCTGCATGTAGCAGAAATGAGAGTCCCAAAAAGACTCCAGAAAGAGATGTGATTCCTAAAGTCTCATGGGTCAAGGAAAGAAGTGACCGACCAGACATGAATCTAGACATAGATAGAGAAAGAAAAAGATGGAACGGAAAAAAAGAAAAAGCTGACCAGGTAGCGCTCATAAAAAATGAATGGATGGGCGGTCAGATATTGCTCACACTTGATGGAAAGAGCATCGAGGAAGTAAGACAAAAGGAAGATCAGGACGAACAAGATAGAAAAGATGAAGAAAGAGAGAAACAGTTGAAAGAGGACAAGGCTAAAAGAAAGAGTAGACAGACGAGAACAACTGTATCAAGATGAGCAGATGAAAAAACAAGAATGAGCAGAGGAGCAAAGACATTATGATCATAGACAAAGAGCAATCGAAGAACACGATAAGCTAGAAAAGAAAAAGGAGGAAGAAGAACATAAGTTAAAGGATAGAAGGATACAAAGACGAAGAGATGAAGACGTGTTTAGGGCAAACGAGAGAAGAGAGGTGAAAAGACAAGAAGAGGAAATGGTAAGAGATTAGGCAAAGAAACGAAGAGAGCTTGATGAGGAAATAGAACTTAAGAGAAGACAAAGGGCACGCAATATTGATCGCATACCTAATACAGTAGTAGCATGAGAGGACATAGAAGAGTTCTTCCTGACACATGAATCAATGCCTGGTCCTTCTAGAGCAAATCTAGAAGATGATTTTGATATCAGAAGAATTGGGAGATAATTGATAAGGTGTATCATGACATGAGGACCAAAAGTGAATAAAAAAAAAGAAAAAAACAATTGATTTGAAAGTACACAATCACAAGCTAAAGAGGAAAGTTTGTTTAGCCTTGAGCATAGAGCTCTGTCTTTGGATAGGATGACTCTGAATAGAGATGAGAAAGATGGAAGTCACACAAGTTGGGGACAGGATATGTTAGATGAAGATAGAAAAACCTTCTCTTGGGATGAGGGAACTAATGTATATGGTTCTGAATGGTGTTCTCTGATAGACAGAGAAGTAATATGGTCAGATCTAGACCTACCTAAATCTCAAGCATCAGAACCTCTGACATGGCTAGATCGACCTAAAGGATGGTCTCATAGTGTGAGGGGGGACTCGCACCTTATGTGATAGACTAAGGTCATTACCGGGAAGACTACGGTGTGGCACCATTGTCCCTGCTCTGGACAGACAGACGATGGGGTATTTATTTATTTATTTTGAAGCTTATACAGCGCGCAAAGCCCAAAGGCATCTGGGCGCTTTCTTAAGAGTGAAGAGGTTACAGTTGTTACAAAGCAAGTACAAGATAGACACAGTGAAGATAATGGCATTACAAAAATATGGTGTGGACATAAAAACATAAAATGTTTTCGATTACTGGTAGGAGCGGGGGGTGGTGATGAGCTAGGTGTGAGGGGGTCCTTGGTTGCTTAAACGTAGGGTAACAGGTGCATTTTGAGTTGTTTCCAGGAGATCCAGAAAGAGTCTTGAGCTCTTAATGGGAAAGGCAGTGCGTTCCAGAATTTGCTGGCGACTGTGGGGAAATTGTTGCTGCATGCCTTTTGGAGCTTGAATCTGGGAATGGCTAGGTGGTGCTGATATATTGCTCAGGTGGGTCTAGAGCATTGTGTCAGTGTGATGCTGTTGGACAGGTAGGCTGGGGCCATCTTGCGGAGACATTTGTGTATGAGGGTGAGAGATTTGAACATTATGCGTTCCTGTACTGGGAGCCAGTCATGTTGGTGTCTATTGGCTAAGATGTGTGCAGTTCTGGGGATGTTGAGCGCAGCCCAGAGGGCATTATTTTGTAGGACCTGTAGCTTCCGGATATTCCGTAGCTGTCAGGTCAGAGGAATTATTTGCATGCGCTAATGAGTCTGCATGTGTATGCGGTGGCTGAGGTGGTGTCATTTATTTGTATGTTGAGATTGAGTGAGGAGTCTAGGTGGAAGCCAAATTTTGTGATGTCATTGGTGACTTTAATGGTGTGTCCATCTATAATGAAAGACTTGAAGAGGTGATTAAGTTTGGCGATTTTGAGCTGAGGGAAGATGATAAGCATCTCAGTCTAATCGTCATTTAGACTGTACCATCCAGTCTTGGATAGATTGTTATATGGCATTGAGGGTGTCTGTGTCTATGTCGTGGTCTCCTAAATTGGGTATGAGGACCTGTGTGTCATCTGCGTAGTTGGTGTGGATGACACCCAAGTCGTGGAAGCAGTCAAAAAGTGGCTTTGTGAATATATTATACAAGGTGGGGGCCACACACGTACCTTGTGGCACTCCACAGGTGACTGCGGTGGGGGGGGGCTTCGGCTTTGGGAGAGAACACTTTCATATATCTGTCGCTAAGGAAGGAAATAATGCAAAGTGTGGTGTTAGGGGAGAAGTTTGCTGCTGATTTTAGGTGTTGACACAGAATGTTGTGGTCCACCAGATCAAATGCAGCGGAGCAGTCTAGAAGAACAAGCACAACTAGTTTTCCATTGTCCATCAGATATTCCATTTGGATTTTTAAATCCAGTAATGCTGTTTCCGTCCTGTCTCTTGGACGGAAACCAGACAGACGTAACCCCAGGATGTTGTTAGTTTCCAATTAATTCTGAATTTGCAGATAAGCTACCCGATCCAGAATTTTCAATAGAAGCTTTACCGTCGTTATATGGCTGTAGTTAGTGGGAGTGTTTGGGTCCAGAGTGCTTTTTTAAGTAAGAATAATACTCATGTTTTTTTTTAGGTCAGATGGTACGCATTTGCTTTTGAATGAGGCATTGATAAGATTGGTGATGAATGGAAAGTTGGGGTGCACAGTCTTTGTAGGTGGGCATGAGTCGTCTTGGCGTCTTGAAGGTTTTAGTCTATGGATGATTTTATGAACTTCTGGAATAGAGACCTTGGTGAATTCAAATTGGGGAAGCTCCTTGGGGAAGGTGGCAGTGGCAGAGGGGTTTGGGGGCTTGTGTAATTTGTCTAGGCTGTTCTTTTTGGCTTTGATTGTAGATTGGAGGTGGAGGGAATTTTGAATGTTCTTGCACCAGACCGTGTCTTTATTGAAGCTTTGTGGTGGTGGGATAAGGGTTTCTAATTCTCTGAGGATGTTAGAGCTGGCTTTGGCTATTCTGTCTTTGTAAATTTCCCCTTTGATGAGAAGTACTTTTAGTTTGTAATCCCTGGAGGGAGTTTCAAAGCGAATTTTGTTAGTAGAAGTGGGTCTATTTTTCCAGAGTGATTCTGATTTTCTTTTAGTTATTCTTAAATCTTTTAACGTGGGGTGAACCAGGAATTGAGGTGGCCAGTTTCCGCTCTGCGTAGCACGAGCTGAGCTATTTTGTTAATAGCAGACAGGATTGTGTCATTGTAGAGACTGATCAATTTGGTGGGGTTGGCGCTGTTGTCCATGGGAGAAGCCAGGATGGGTTGCAATAGAGGGAGCAAGTTGTTGGCTGTGATGTTCTTTTTGTTTCTTGAGGGAGCCTCTGGAGCTATATTGGTAAGGTTAGTAGAGTTGACCATTGTATTTATGTTGAAAGTGATAAGGTGGTGATCAGTCCAGGGGCAGGGAGAGTTATATATGATGGTGGTAGTGCAGTTGATATCTGCAAGGCAGTCAAGAGTGTGACCGTTCACATGCGTGGGATTCTGGATTCTGTGTGCAAAGCCAAGTTCTGATATAGTGTTAGCCAGGGATAGAGCATTGGTGTTGAGTGGGACGTTCAGTCCTAGGTTGCAGTCCCCTAGTATGATGTTTGAGATTTGTATTTTGTATTAGAGGAGATGAGTTGAGCGAGCTCAGTCTCAGAAGTGTATGTGGGCCCAGGGGAACGGTAGATGAGAGAGACAGTTTCACAGAGAGGAGTTCACAGGAGGTATGGGGTGTGGGGTGTGGACAGCACTTCTCTCATTTTCAAAGAGGATTTAGCTATGATGGCCACTCCATCCCCTTTGGCATTAGGTCCGTCCTTTCTACAGATGGAGTAGTTGTTGTGAACTGCAAGGGACAGAGCAGGACCTGAGGCTTCGTTGAGCCAGGTTTCTGATATAGCTAGGAAATCTAAATTGAGTTGCGTGATTACGTCTGCAATGTCAAGTGCGTGGGCTGGAAGAGATCTGGTGTTGATGAGTGCTCCCATAAAGTTTTGGTTGGGAGTGTTGAGGTTGGAGAGTGGTGGGTTGGGAGTTTGAGAGTTGGTGCGCGCTCTGCAGTATGTGAGGAATGTGTTTCTGAGTGAGATGGTGGGGGCATGAGTGCTCGAGGTGTCTCTAGAGATGTAGGTTCTGGCTGCATGGAGTGATTGTCTGAGTTCAAGGGGACAAGGGAGACTGTGCATTGAGATGAGACCTGGAAGGGATGTCATAGGTTCCAGGATGTAGCTGTCTAGGGAAATGGGTAGGTTGTGGGGCTGCTGTAACATTGATAGTTAGTGGTTGGTTATGGCTGAGAGGGGTGATAGGGCATGGATGGGGTAGAGGAGCGTGGAAGTCATGGGGAGTCTGAAGTAGGATAAGGTCAGGAAGTGGAATGCATGAATCAGCAAGTTGATCAAGGCAGCAGGCATGCTGGTTGGTGGATGCATGGTGAGGGCTACCTCAAAGTGGAGCTGGGGAGGTACAGGGCAATCGTCTAAGATATTCTTAGGATCAGGTGAGCATAAATGCAATGCAAAGTGTCTGGTGCAATTACACATTAGATCAAATGCAGGGTGGAGCGTAACCCCTTTGGGGCGAGTCAGGAGTAATGTAGTGTAGCAATTATCTAGAGTACACTTTTGGATTAGGTAAGCATTGATACATTGCGATCTAAAATGCAGTAATCCTGTGCAGATCGCATAGCAATGCACACCTAGATGCAAATGGGCGTAAATCGGGGTGCAGTTAATGAAACATAGGGTATATGCTGGTACACTGGAAGCAATGACATGGAGGGAGCAGCTAGAGTTGTGGCAGCAATTCTTACATGAACAGTAACTTACTGAAGTGGCACGTTGCTAGTATTATTACAGATATTTGCGGTAGTACAGTTTATACAGGAAGACCTGGGTTGGAGCAAATTATTGTTTGAATGCAGCGTTTCAATGATAGCATGCTTACCGCATGGTATAATCTGTTTGGTCAGCGTCTTAGTCCACACCAGGTTTTCGTAGTGCAGGCAGTGTCAGAGAATACTATGATAGTTGTGCTGCTCTCAAATGAGGATGGTGGGGGTGACACGTAGTTTATGGAGAACACCTGTGCAGTGTGGTGCACCCTGCTGCGTAGCGGCATGGACAGGCACAGACAGGATTAGCCCTGTGCCAATGGTGCCTTAGGCGAGAGGGGCCCGTATTACACCTTATGCTGGGCCCTGGTGGCCTATGAGCATGCCTGCAGGGGTTGATAGGCAACCAACAATCAACAACAAAGGACGCGAGCATTGTGGCATCCATCTTGGGGCTGACGCGAAGCAGGAAAAGTGGGTTGCGGATCACCAGCTCCTCGTGGGTAATGGCGGTGGGGGAGAGGTTGACAAGCTCAGTAGAGCTATTCAAGTAAGCAGGCAGGAGGCATCTGATGGCTGCTTGGGCAATACTTCACATGTGCAGGATTGCACTTAGCATCGGGTGAATATGGCGTCTGTGTTCCGATGGGGTGGTGGAGGGATCTGCTCCTGCATCTGCCGCGAAGAGGGCTCCGGCCCTGGTTGAATGAAGATTTGGGATCTCACGATTCCCATTGTTAGAGAAAGGAGGGATCAGACCACAGTGTGTTCCTTGGCCCCAGATGGATAAGGATAATTTAAGGTGTAAACTCCCGATTTTGATGTCTGGTGCCGGAAAATGGATCTATGAACTATAGAAAATGACAGGAGGAAATACATTAGCAATAGGGGGACATTAATGGTCTTCTAGCAGCTATACTTGGGGAGAGAGCTGATGACATTTGGTTGAGAGCAGGATACGCAGGTGTCACTGCTCAGAACACTGCTCACGACAAAGCACCATTTAATATTTGTAAAGCAGCAGTCTGGAAAGCACTTTGAGTACAATGTCCATACATGTCAGACATGGGAGCAGCTATAATGACACGCAAGATGCAGGAAGGGCAGGATCTGCTGATTTATATTCAGAATTTTCAAGAGCAATGGAGCTTGGAAACACACGAGCCGTGGGGGAAATCAATACCTGTATTCAATGTTCCCTCTAATTATTTTTCTCTATGTGCGGATCTGGTTTGCTGTTGTGCGCACATTATTTTCCATGTGCGCAACGGACTAATGAGGTAAGCCACTTTATGAGCATGTGTGTTTAGTGAACTACCGTTGCAGAAGAGAGTTTGGAAAAGAATTTCCTCTTCCCAGCCACTGCAATTCTTGAAAAATCTTACAACCCTTTTTCCAAACACATAGGCTAAAATAGAATTATGTCATATGTGATTAAACAGAAAACTCCTCAACCAGTCCAAGACTGTAACATCTGCAACAGTACCTTGCAATCATTGTATGCCACTGAAAAATCACTCATGTGTACTACAAAACACAAACATCTCATATCATAAACTGATGTGGCTGTCAAGAAATTCAGCAGAATACACATTTGTCGATGGATTAATGGCAATTAAAAGCAATGCGTCAAAAACATGCCGATAGGAGTTCAGTTGCCACTTTAATGAAGTAATTCAAGGGCCAGGAGAACATGCTTCTAATAATTTGTGTAAGGATGATAATTGCATCAGAATAATTGCACCTCAGAATATGATGATCAAATATTCCTGTGCCTCTGCTTACTATCCACATTAAGTTGTCCTTTGGGTGTTAACACCAGCCTTCCAGCTAATAGACATATACACCATCAATGTTTACTCCCTAAAAAATGAAAATGTGCTCAACAAAATCAAGAAACAATGAACATTTTGTTGCTTCAACCCAATAAGCTCTAAGGATATTTTTTCGAATTAGTGACCAGTAGAGCATTGGCATAGGAAGGAACTCTAATAATATTAATGTCTGATCTCAACAGGAATGTTGAGGCGAAAAAACATCTTTTAATAAGCAGAAAGTATCCCTATTGGCAAAGCTAATTACTTTTTTACTCCCTGAAAAATCATTTGACTCCAAGTAGGGAGCAACATCTGATTAGAGCCCGCTTATACCCCTTACATAGGAAGTTAAATGACAGGGCACATAATAAAGTCTATAGTTTTGCCCACCCTTCCACACCACAGAATAGATCAAATTAAATAAGAGCCATACTGAGGTTTATTATGGAGCCCGGCTGAAGAAAATCACACACATATATAGATAGATATATATATATGCCTTTTAAGTTAATAGCATTAATTCATTAGAAATACAACTGATTGAGTGCTTTCTTCTGTAACTATGAATCCCTCTTCTGTAATTCTTTATCAGTTAAATAAGATGCAGGGGGATGCTAGAGACGATACACACAGAACACGTGGTTATATTGAAAAGCCCTTAGCAGCTGAGCATAGAACGAAAAAGAAGGTGCTGTTGTCTAGACGGGTACTGGAATTTCCTATCCTTTAGCAAACAAGCAACACATTTCTTTCAGTGTACTGCCGAAACCTCTGACTTGGTTTTTGAAATTTGATACTTTGTTCATCAACTGCAAGGAGTGTTGACCTGTGCTCTTCCACCCATACCTTTCCCCGGCCCTTGTGCTAGCCTCCAATACTAGTTGATAGAGCACTGTAAAAAGTGAGGGATGGTAGCAGTAAACACTCACTGGGATATTTGCACACCCACAATTCTTTGCAAGCAAGCCATATTTAATGCCTCAACGTATTATGTGCATTTTAAGAATGTCATGACTCTGCATGTACATGATTATTGTGCAGTTCATACAAGATTGTTTGCAACATACCCCGACCTTATATCAATGTGTAGGATTACACAGTACTCAGTAAAACCGTTTTTGCATAGCAGCGAGTTACCAAATAATGTGTAAAGGTCTATGCCCAAAGGAACTCTGAACACTTGGAAACGAGGTAGATTGTGTGAAAAGCATTCTCCTGTCTGAATATCTGGTGCCCTGATACCATGGAAGAGTAATCCCAGGCATACTCCATACCCACTATCCCTTGTAGGCAAAGTAAATGATATTGCAATGTTGCTCTCCACTTATGGGGAAATGTTAGTAATGCTAAAGTAGGACATACTGAGTATCACATTTGTCTTCTCAATATCCTTACAGGGCAAATTAATATTTGAGTTTTATAATGCGTTAACTTGTAAAGGGGCAGCTTCAAGGCACTTGCGTGACATATGTACAAAAAAGAGGAAGCATGGGATAAGGTTACACACCCTGGGAGCCTGCTTGCTTACAGTCAGGATCCAATATTTTAGCTGGTAGTTCTATTGTATCGTGTGGTTGACGCTTTTGGTAAGGCACATTGAGTAACAGAAATTCTGGCACGTGAACGGTATTCATATTACAACAAACATAAAACAAGTGGATGTAGGTACACGTCTGCTAACCTTTCGCAAGAGCAAAGAGAGGAAGAGTCAAGGTTGTCCGGTACTATCTTAATGTGTTCTGGGGCAGAAGTTCGAGTCATAAGGTAAAAGTGTGGCAGAATCAAGCTTACGAGTCATGGGTAGGGAGGGAACATTGGGCCTCATTATAAGTTTGCCGGTCTGGGAACAAGGTTGCTGGTAAGCTCACCTACAAGTCTGACTGCCGGAGTCACTGTGCCCGACAGGCCTGACCCTGCCGGGTGCAGCGGTCATGGTAGGCAGACTTATCATCGGAGCACCGGCACCGTTAGCAACGGTGCCGGTGCTCCCATGTCCCCAGTCCCCTAGGACTCTATGGGAATGAGGATTTACAAATATACCGGCACCTGACTTCCCAGGCGCCGGACTCGGAATGAGCCAGTGGCACTGCGAGGTTAGGTGTCAGTAAATTATTCTGAGTCCGGTGGCAACCCACCAGTAGCACCGGCAGGGTTACCGCTGGACTCGGAATGAGGCCCATTATTTGATTAATGTGTGCAGGCATATCTTGGTTAGATTCTTCTGTTCATGGAGCCAGCTTTTCATATTAGTTTTTAACCGCTTATGTGTGCATTTTGCTGTTAGGGATTTTAGGTGTTTACATTCACCCTTGCACAGTAGTGTAATGCATATTAGAAGAATATCAAGACTATTTGCTTATTTTAAGTGAAAGCTAATTTCAATTAATTGCTGTGGCTTGTGCCTTATTCAATATTTCTGAATAGGTGATAATTGTCTGTGTGCGCTGCTAAAATTCTTCTGAGCGGCACCCTGTATTCTATCATATATTATGTCAAGGGCTGCCAGACAAGGTGCAGAGACAGCTCAAGAAATTGGTGGGCATGGAGGCAGAACCTTGGCCAGAAATACAGTTAACAAATGCACATCATTGCCGTTTGTTACAAGAGAAAAGCCAAAAAAAGAAGATGGTAGGAAGCTTGAGGAGGCTAAGTTGGTACAGAAGAAGCTATGGAGTATGCTATAGAAGGGGCAATGTTAACCAGTGGAGAAAGGCAGGGATTGCAGGAAGCAGCAGGTATGCCGCAGGTGAATAACCAACGGAGGTTCGATCAAAGAGGGAATGGATTTATACCACAAGGTAGAGGAAACTTCAGCAAAGAGATTTTCAGAACAATCAAGGGAAATTCCAGAATAACCAAGGCGGTTTCAGCCTATACAGAATGATAATCAAGGCATGCAGTGAGGGCAAATTAGAAAGGTCCCTCCTGTATAGTTGGCATGTGGAATGACAGGGCATATAGAATGAGCATGTGGGAGTCAAGGATATGTACAGAATGAGCAGTTCTCAAGAGGGGGGACCGCTTATCCTCCTGCATATCACACACAAAATAGCAAAATAGGGATGGGTTTGCCCAAGATCAAAGAGTGTATCAAGCACAAGCTCAGAGAATACAACAGGCTTTACAACCACAGCAAGCACCATTGGATCCACCACAAGGGCAGTCACAGCATGCACCCATGCAAATACAGCAAAGCACAAGCACAGGACAGTTACTGACTCCCAGGATAGGGGGTGTCTAGGACAGCTCACTGGGTGACTTGATGTGTTCAGTACAATCAGTAATGCCAAATCCTCAAGAGGAACCAAGGGTTGACGTCACGATAGGAGACAGATATTTTTGTTTTTAGTAGACACGGGTGCAACTCGCTCATGTATATGAGAGGGAAAATCTTTACTCTAAGGTAATGGTATGAATGCTCAAGGTTTCACAGGAGCTACAAGAAGTGTTCCTTTTACTGAAGAATTACCAGTCTCTGTAGGAGAATGTGATAAGTCTGTACCATTGTTGTATTCAAAGCAGACACCAGTTAATATACTGGGTCGAGATTTAATGACAAAGCTGAATATGACGATTTTGTTTACTGCTGAAGTCATAGTGTGTTGAACACCAGGAATACATTATTTAAATGTGAGCAAATGCATTATGGCATGTACAGGGCAAATAGCCATACAAGGAGGACTGTTAGAGCCAGAGGTGTTTCACTATGGGGTACATATTCTGTTAACATGGCTGCCTGAGTAGATCAGACCATGAGAATACCTAATGAGTTCATTTTCAGACCAGAGATCCCTATGGACGAAAATAGGGGACAGATTTTTCCCTTAGAACAACAAGCAGTTGTGTACGAGGGGTTGTGGCTATGCTCATAGGATTTTATGACAATGACAGATCATGGAGCACAGTAATCACTATCAGATAAGTTTACAAATTAACTGACATCACTGATGAGGAAATGTTTAAAAATGACCCATCGGATGATGAAGTGGTGTTCGAGATGAGCATTACATACTGAGTTATATCAGAAAAACACAAGATCCCGCAGAGAATGATGCTAGTGAGACAGCATCCTGCATTTTTTGATGAAGACATGACAAAAGTGGCAGTTTCTTTATGGACTATGGGCCCCTATGACGTGGGGGTTGGAGAAGTAAACATCAAATTAAAGCCAGGAGCAATTACCTCGAGCACGACAGTATCCCATGTCTGATGAGGCAGATGAGGGTATTTAGTAGACAATATACACCATGATTGATCAAGGTATTTTAGTGATGTCAGAGTCACCATGTAATACAGCTGTGTATCCTGTCGAAAAATCCAAGGGGCGGTTGTGGCATTTAATTCAAGACAAGATTAATCAGATTATAGAGGCTGAGTTTCATCTAGTTGCTAATCCAGCAACGATTTTATGTAGTATCCCTGTTGAGGTGCGATATTTCACTGTGATTGACTTGAAAAATGCATTTCTCTCAATCCCACTGCATAAAGATTCTCAAGATCTGATGTCATTTAGGTTCAGTCAGACTAAGTTAAAAAGCACACGATTACCTCAGAGACACTGTGAGTCCCCATCGATTTTCAATAGAGTCCTGCAGATGGACTTAAGCAATCATGATTTGCCAAGTACTGTGCTGCAATATGTAGATGAAATTTTGGTCTGCAGCATGTCAGAAGAAGAGTGCAGACATGCTCCAGTTCAGTCAATGGTTATTTTAGCTGAGAAAGGATATAAAGTGGACAAAGAAAAATTGCAGTATTGCCAAAAAGAGCTGTTATACATAGGTCAGTTAATTTCACATGAAGGAAAGAAGGTTACACCTGAAAGGGCTGAGGCCACTTTGAATACAGCAAAACCACACACGATAAAGTATATGCAGCAATTATTGGGACTATGCAATTAAGTGAGGGCTTGGGTATTTGAATATATTTCATACACAAGGCCATTGTTGCAGGCCCTGAAGAAGACTCAAGTAAGTCAGGAAAAGATTGTATGGACCGAGGACATGGAGGAGGGGTTTGATGAGTTGAAAAAGGCAATCAGTACAGCTCCAGTTTTGGGGATCCCAAATTATTCTAAGGAATTATTTTTATTCTTGCCCATGAATGGAACAGTGAAGGCAGTACTCACACAGAGAACTAAGTTGGGGTACAAGCCTTTAGCATATTACTGTGGCATTTTGGACCAAGTAATGAGGGGTCACATCCCCTGTGAATAATCTTTGGCAGGCGCGGCGTTCGCTATTGAGAGGTTTGCCAGCATAGTAGTGGGATGTTCCATGACGATGTTTGTTGAACATGCATTAGTCCTGGGCAGAGAACCGAGAGGCGAAGCCGATGACAGAATGCCAGGAGAAAAGGCCTCCTGTGCTCTTTGCAGCTCCGCTGCAAACACGTCTTCACCCATTACAGCTGGATGCTGGATCAGCTGTTTTGTAATCGATTTGGAAAAACCGTGTGTTCCAAGGAAATCCCTGCCGCGTGTGCCGTCCGGAGAAGCCCTAAAATGGATGCCGTTGTCATGGAAGCATCCACAACAAGCTCAATTCTCCTTCAGAGACGTCACTGAAACTGAGGTCCTTAATCTCATCAAAAACCTCAAACCATCCCTCTGCAAAGCAGACATTTGCCCTCCCAAAATCATCAAGAAAAGCGCCAATGACCTAGCACCCCTGATTACTGCCTTCATTAACGCATCTTTCCAAACAGGAACTGTCCCAAACAATCTCAAGGAAGCCTAGGTGCGGCCTCTTCTAAAAAAGGCCACACCTGACCCAGCGCAACCCAACAACTACAGACCGATAACGACAGTCCCGTTCCTCCTAACATTCCTGGACAAAGCAGCTCACATCCAGATCCAATCATACATAGAAGCTAACTCCATACTAGGCAAAAGACAATCTGGCTTCCTTGTCGGCCATGGAACAGAATCCGCCTTATCAGACCTAAAAAATCAAATCTCACAGATCATGGACAAAGGCAAACCTGCCTTGCTCCTCCTTCTCGATCTATCAGCTGCTTTTGACCTGGTAGATCAGCAAACACTCACCACCCACCTCACCCATGCAGCTCATTTCTCTAATCAGGCAGCATCCTGGATCACTTCCTTCCTTGAAGGAAGAGCCATGAAGGTCTACTCCGACATAGCTAATGCAGATCCTACCACTATAAACTGCGGTGCCCCCAAGGATCTTGTACAGCCCCCACCCTCTATAACCTCTTCACAAAACCCCTCTTCGGCCTACTTGACTACATGGGTGTTGCATATACAAACTATGCAGCCGACGCTCAAGTACTTTTACCCCTATCTGGACACTATCACCAAGAGGCCACGGCCCTTCACAATATCTATGCCACTATCTAAGCTTGGATGGCAATCAATGGCCTCTGTCTTAAAGGGGAGAAGACTGAAATTCTCATCCTGGGCCAGACAAACACATTATTGAAACTAAGCCCCCAATACAACAACTTCAACATATACAACTCAACCATCTCCGTATCATCCTCTGTCAAGACTCTAGGTGTTCACATTGATGCAAATCTATCAATGAACAAACAAGTCAGCACCATAGCCTCTGCATCCATCAGTGTTCAGCACCAAACTCATCAATGCCATTAAACCCTACTTATCCACCCCCAACCGCTTGGCCATTGCTAGAGCAACTATAGGAGCCAAACTCCATTTTTATTGCAACACCCTCCTAGCTGGCACCTCCGCCAAACACATTCACAGACTGCAAACCACACAAAACAATGCCCTCAGAGCCGACATGGGCATCCCTAGAAGAGACCATATATCCCATGCCAGACGTGAAGCACGGTGGCTCCAGGTCAAAGACCGTATTACTCTGAAAATCCTCACCATCATGCACAGATGCCTCAACAAAACCGCTCCAGCATACCTATCTGAAGCAATATCAAGGACCACATCCACACGCCCCACCAGAGCTCAGTACACCAACCAGCTACACACACCACGCATAAAGAGAGCCACAGCGGGAGGTCTAGGCTTCTCCTATATTGCACCGAAACCCTGGAACTCACAACCTACCACTCTTAGAGCTGAAACTTCCATCTCTGTCTTCCGCAACAACCTCAAGGCCACTCTCCTCAACTAACAAGTGGAGGACTGCCTCCTCCACTTCTGCCATGTATATTGTAATATAACACAAATGTAATATAACTATATTGTAACCTGTATATATACTGCTAATGACTATGTAACTATATTGCAACCTGTATATATATGTATATATTGCTAATGACCATGTAACTAATTAACTAAGCTTTGTACTGTAACAAGTGCCACAATGTCCTCGGGCTGTTGTGGGCTATATAAATACGAAAAAAACAAACAAATAAAACAAACAACAACTGGTGTTGTGCATTTCACTGCCGCAGGCCCAGGTTCCTATTTGTTGTGCCCGCCTGCCGCCCCTCCCCTCCCGCTTTAAATGGATGGGGAGAGGACCGAGAGGCGAAGCCCGAGAAAAGGCCTCCTGTGCTCTTTGCAGCTCTTCGCTGCTCGTCTGCCGTGTGCCCAAAAACTATGCTGCATCCATCAGGTAAGAAGCATAACCACTGCAAGCTTCTCTCAAACAATACTCTGCTACAAGGCGCCTCAGATTACGCGCGGCACTCTGCAAGCCGCCGTCAACTCACAGCCCCTCCCCACGAGCACCCGCAATGCCGTGCTATGCTCTCGGACCATGCCTCCCTCTCTACTTTATAACAAGGCCAGACTCCTCCGCCCAACTTCTAAGCCTACAACCACGACAATTACCGCCAATATAGCGGCCAATGAAGTACTTTACCGCACCGACAATTGTACTGCCTCCATATTAAATGTGATTCCACATATGGCTACCACCACGGAAAATGAGCCCCCAGTGTAAAATCTGTGATGTGCAATTCTTCTACCCCCATTTCGAATGCTACTGTGCCAAATGTGAATCCACATGTGTCCACCACCACTGAAAATGAGTACCAAATGTGATTCCACATGTGTCCACCACCACTGAAAATGAGCCCCCCAGTGTAAAATCTGTGATGTGCAATTCTTCTACCCCCATTTCGAATACTACTGTGCCAAATGTGATTCCACATGTGTCCACCACCACTGAAAATGAGCCCCCCAGTGTAAAATCTGTGATGGGCAATTCTTCTACCCCCATTTTGAATGGTACTGTTCCAAATGTGATTCCACATGTGTCCACCACCACTGAAATGAGCCCCCCAGTGTGAAATATGTGATGGGCAATTCTTCTACCCCCATTTTGAATTTTTGAATGCTACTATGCCAAATGTGACTCCACATGTGTCCACCACCACTGAAAATGAGCCCCCCAGTGTAAAATCTGTGATGTGCAACTCCTCCAACTCCTGCAGAGCAACCATGTCCACCACCTCACCCACTATCTTCATGCCCCCCCCCCCCAAGACGGTACTGATCCCCATCTTAAATGCGCCATGATTAACGCTAGGTCCATCAATGCCCACACTCTAGACATCCACAACCTTCTAACCACCCATGACCTCGATTTGCTCATGATCTCAGAAACCTGGCTACATGAGGCCTCCAGCCCTGCGCTCTCCCTCGCACTACCCCCTGGCTATTCCATCACTAGACAAGATCGCCTCTCTAAAGGTGGAGGTGTAGCAATTATTGCCAGAGACTGCCTCCAAGTCAAAATAAACCTCTCTCCCCATTGTACCATTACTGTGCACACTGTCTACCGCCCTCCAGTCTCAACAGGTGACTTTCAAGCCTCTCTCATCCAACTCCTCTCTGACAACCTCAAAAAACAGTCTAAAGCCATTCTCCTTGGGGACGTCAACCTAGGTCTCTTGGATAGTAAGGACTCAGCAGCCAAATCCCTTGACTCAGCCTTCAAGCCTCTAGGCTACAAGAACACCATCTTTAGCCCAACTCACACCCAGGGCAGAACTCTCGACTGGATCGCACAGCATAACTGCCCACTCATCATCACTGGAAACACTCCCACCCCATGGTCTGGCCACCATATCATCACCTTTAGCATCCTCACCACTAGCTCCTCCGCTATCCCTTCACCCCAACCCCTGCCACGCTGCCTCGCTAGAAGCTCCTGCCAGCTCACAAAGGAAAGGCTACTGCCCTTCCTCCAAGGGCCAGCCTTCAGACCACCTTTCTCCACAGACCCAGAAACACTCGCAACAGTTGCCATCAAAGCAGCTATCAACTCCACTGCCCCTCTCAAACCCTGCAAATCCAAACCCATCACCCACTCCAACTCCTGGTTCACCCCAGACCTCCTCACACTCCGCAGCGAAAAAAAGGCTGCACTTATACAGTGGCAAACATCTCACTCTGACAAAGGCCCTCATTACGACCCAGGTGTTAAGGGGTTAACGGCGCCGCAAAAGGTGGCGGCGCCGTTAAACCCTTAACGCCTGATTACGAGGTCCCTTTGCGCGTGGCACTTTAACGCCTGCTTTTAGCAGGCGTTAAAAAAACAACCCGCAAAGGGACCTTGGTGCTAAGTACGGTGCCGCAATTTGCGGCACCGTACTTAGCACCTTCCCCATTCCCATTGAGCCCTATGGGGCAAAAATGGGAATGGGAATGGGGAAGGGCCATGGTGGCATGGGGAATTACCGCTGTAATTCCCCATTCCACCATGGCGCAGTCGGTAAGTTACCGGCATGGAGCATGGTGCTATTAGTGCCATGGTCCAACGCCTGGGTCGTAATGAGGGCCAAAGATAAGATGATCTTTAAAGCCCACTCCACTAAATACAAAAAGCCAATCACCAAAGCAAAGGCCAAGGGCCTCATTACACGGATGGCGGTAATGGTTAACGGTCACCGTTAATGGTAATGGTGACCGTTAACCATTACCGCCTTACTACGAGGTCCCTTAGCGGGTTGGTGCTTTAACGCCTGCTTTTTGCAGGCGTTAAAAACCAACCCGCTAAGGGACCTTGGTGCTAATTACGGCACCGCAAAATTGCGGTGCCGTAATTAGCACCTTCCCCATTCCCATTATGCCCTATGGGGCAAAAATGGGAATGGGGAAGGGCAGTGGTGGAAGGGGGAATTACCGCCCCACCAACCTTGGAATGGGGCGGTAATTCCCCCTTCCACCAAGGCGGTGCCGGTATTTTCCCGGCATGGACCAAGGTGCTAATAGCACCTTGGTCCATATGCTAATACCGCCATCCGTGTAATGAGGCCCCAAATCTTTTGAATCCAGAATCTCTGAAGCCCAATCTAGCACAAAAGAAATCTTCACCATCTTTAGGGAGCTAGAGACACCCACTCCCGCCCCCCAGAATTTCACTGTGATGAAATACAAATGGCCATGCAAACCAAATTGAGCCTTCTCAAAACAAAATAATAGCCACTGAACAAGCCCTACCTAATACGCACATCCCTGTCCCAGCACCAGCCCCAGACCCCCACCCAACCTTTTTCCTTCAAATCCATTCAGGAAAAAGACATCATCAATATAATGAGGAACATCAAACCCTCTAACTGCAAAGGTGATTCATGCCCAGCCTCCATCATCAAAGACTGGACTGAAACGCTAGCTCCCTTCCTGACAGCCTTTGTAAATGCCTCCTTTGCCAAAGGGAAAGTCCCTGCCTTCCTCGAGGAAGCTTGGGTCTGCCCTCTCTTAAAAAAAAACAACTCTCGATCCCACCTCCCCCAACAACTATAGACCTTTCACCACTGTCCCATTCCTCCTCAAAATACTGGACTAAGCAGCCTACCTGCAGGTTCAACACTTCATTGAAGAGAACAAACTCCTGGGACTCCGCCAATCTGGTTTCCGCCCCAGACACGGGGCTGAAACCGCCCTACTTGACCTGAAAAACCAGATGGACGATGCCAGAGACATGAGCAAACCAGCAATTCTCCTAATTCTTGACCTATCCGCGGCCTTCGACCTCGTAGATCATGACGTCCTATGCCACCACCTCTCCTCCACTGCCAAATTCTCCCCAGACGCCACAGTATGGATCACCTCCTTCTTACAAGACAGAACCATGCAAGTATTCTCTGACTTAGCCTCCACCACACCAACCTTCATACTATGTGGTGTTCCCAAAGGCTCCTGCCTCTCCCCCACCCTCTACAACATCTTCACATGGCCTCTCTTCCTCATCCTCGACGCTATGGGCATTTCCTACTCCAACTACGCCGACGACACCCAGATCTTCCTCACCCTCACTGGTAACTATGACACTGACTCCCTGACCCTCAACAACCCCTACAACACCATCCAAGACTGGGTGACTGACAATGGACTATGCCTCAACTCCAACAAGATTGAACTCCTCTTGGTAGGCTCCCCCGACACGCTAAAAAACGGGACTCCCAATTCAGTCACTTCATCATCGACGCCATCAAAATACCTGTCTCAGAATCAGTCAAAACTCTTGGAGTCTACCTGGATTCTAGCCTATCCATGGATAGACAAGTCAACGCAATATCCTCTGCAGCTGCATATCATGCTAAACTATTCAACGCAGTCAGGCCCTTTCTCTCCAAAGAGAACTGCACAAACCTAGCCAGAGCCATCACTATCTCCAGGCTAGACTATTGCAATGTATTCTTTCTAGGAACCTCCAATAAAAACCTGGAGAGGCTACAAGTCATACAGAATAGTGCTCTACGGGCAGCCCAAGGCATTGCCAAAAGAGAACACATTTCGGAGGCTAGGAAACTAGCCCACTGGCTCCCAATAAAGGAAAGGATAGTCTTCAAAGCTCTGACACTGACCCACAAGTGCATTCATCTCACTGCTCCTGCCTACCTCTCACAAAGGATCCACCCCGTCTCCTCTACAAGGCCAACCAGATCACCGTATACCAACATGCTCTCTGTGCCACCAGTAAAAAGAGCCAGAACGGGCGGATCCAGCTTCCCATATCTCGCACCCACTCACTGGAATGCCCTACCTCCCACAATCCAAGGTGAGGCCTCCCTCATCGCCTTCCGCAAAGCTATGAAAACCATCCTCTTCACATAAGGTCCTTCGCATCAGCATGAATACTTAACATATGACCCACTGCATAAGCTGTAATGTAATGACTAAGTTCAATATCTGTAACAACAGTATTATGTTTTGTAGTATTCATAATGTGTCAATGACTGCTACCATTCCTGTACCTTTGTAACTAAGCTCTTGCAAGTAACAGCGCCTCAATGCCCCTGGGCTGCTTGAGTGCTATATAAATAAATAAATAAATAAATAAATACATTATTTGCTGTTTTGGAAAAACCTAAAGGTACACTAATGCCTCAAAGAGCTTGAGCTTGTCATTTCGAATCCAGCGATCAAAATAGTCAGGTGTAAAAAGGTGAACCCTGACACGTTTGTAGCTGAACCACTGGTAGAAGACGATCATGCATATGATTGTTCGAATTTTGAGGAATTCTATAATGAGATTCCTAGAGTGAAAGAAAATGCTCTGGCAGCTGGGGAGACCCTCTTTATTGACGGTTCGTCATGGATTGATCAAACTGATGGGCAAAGATATTCAGGTGCTTCTGTGGTACATTATATGGCTAACGTGGAATTCAAAGTAATGACAAGCGCACGACTACCATCTCACTATTCAGCAAAAGCTGCAGAATTAGTGGTGCTGATTTTCACACTCGAGAACCATGCAGACAAGGAAGTAACTGTATACAGTGACTCCGCTTATGGGACGTCAACAGTACACGCAGGGCTAGCACATTGGAAAAGGAGTGGCTACCTCTGAGCAGATGGCACTCCAGTGAAACATGCTGCCTTATTGAACAGACTTATTAGAACACTACAGCTCCATGTAGCCATCGCTGTCATTAAGTTTACAGCGCACACTAAAGAAGCAGACTTTATCTCACGCGGAAATCAAGCCGCAGGTGAAGAAGCAAAATGAGTTGCATGTTCAGAAGTCATAATGAGCTTTGATACGCCTCATGTGAATGAGAACATGGTGGTGATGATGAGTGTGAATGACAGTTCGAACAATTTGTCTAAGACTCAGCTGGAAATTCAAGGGGAAGCACCACAGGATGGGTACGATCTGTGGACACAGAGGGGGTGTTCTTTAACCCCTTCCAAAGCATTGTGGTGACAGGAAAGCACTGGAAAACCGGTGATGCCTGTAACCTTATTAAGGGTGGCATTTGAACAGCTGCACTACCCTACGCATGTCACTAGAGAAATCCTTGCAGCAGCTATTGCAGAGGACTGGTTCATACCTAACCTGCTAGAACATGTTACATTTTATGTAGTAAACTGCATTGTATTTCAAATGTTTACTGCTGGTCACAAGCAGCAAACAGTCAGAGGAGTCATACCTTGATCTATTGGTCCTTTTCAGCATTTACATATTGATTATGTTGACATGTTGCAAGTCTGTAATGGCTATAGATATATGATAGTGGTGGCATGCCCCTTCTCAAGGTGGGTCAAAGCTGGCCCATGCACACATCCAGATGCCACTTGGGCTGCGAAGTTCCTAGTTCAAGAAGTATTTCCTAGATAGGGATTATGTAAAGTATTAAGATCAGATAATGGCCCACATTTTGTGTAAGAAGTATTTGGGCAGATTAGCGCGTATTGCTCAGTATAAAGCATAGGTTTTCTTTAGCTTATCACCCGAAAGCCAACAGTATATGTGAGATACTCAACAGACTGCTTAAAGAGAGGATAGCCAAGCTTAAGTTAATGTTGAAAAAAGGATGGCTTTATTGCCTCCGTCTTGCATTATATGCGTGGAGGAATCACCCAGGATCTGACTATCATCTTACACCCATGAACTAGTAATGGGGAGGCGAATGAGAACACCTCTCACTCCTCCACTGAGGACTAGTAGTGATGCCCAGCCAACAGCGGAATTGTTAAGAGATGAACTGTGTGCTTACTTAACATGTATGACTACAAGTATCTCTGTCATTTCAGACCAAGTCAAACGGACAGGGTATCGGTCTCAGAACACAGATGAAGACCATACAGCAACCAGATCAAATGAACTTCTACTGCCAAAGCTTTTTCTGATCCAGAACTTTGTCCACAAATGGCATCAACCCAGGTTTAACAGTTCCTTCATTGTTGAGGATGTTACTCCATCAGCAGTAAAGGTGTTAGGAAGATGCACTTGGATATTCCTGGGAGACGTGAAGTTCTACACCGGCGAGACCACCAAACCCCCACCCCATTCAGAAACAAACAACGGAGAAGCAGTTCAGCATGTGCAGACTAGAACGATGATGAGGAAGAAGGTCACAGAGACTGTCCGGTAGACAGATAAAGAGTTAATTTGACTGTGGTTCATTTGTGACACTCTTTGTAGCTGCTAAACAAGAACTGAAAGGAACATCTATTGTTCTTGAGCCACAGGAGCTTGCTAACATTGGACTGAGACATATTGGAGTCTTAAAGGGAAAAGACATGCCAGACCTAGAGTCCATCTTTGACAATTGGAAAAGGGAGCAGTACCCTGATTCCTTTCTCACCGAATTTCGCTTTGGAAGTACCCATGCTGGTGCCTAATGGCAATATTCATCAGATCATTCTTACTCTTTTCCTCTTCATTCTTCATGTATATCCTAATATGGTTGGGAGAACTACTGATGTTTGTGTATTCTTGCAAGATCCTAAATATTTTCCAGTCATGAGGAGATAGCTTGGAGCCATAATAGAGCTACTGTTTGGAAAACGCAGATGCTTCTTTCTGATGAAGATGCTCATAAAATAGTTGGAGTGGTCTTTTATTTCTTGACTGAGGAAGGCCCGCACTTTGTTGGACTTCAAACCAACACTTGTGTATTCCTGAGAGACCCTAGGAATCAACCGGCTGTAATAGTTTCTTCCATTACATCATGCGATGAGTGCAGGAATTGGAGCTTTACCTTGGTTATGACGGAAGATGTTGCCAGTTTAGTTGTTAACACGTTCCTTACGTGTTCACCGGAACTAGCAGGACGTCGGGAGAATGCCGTCATGCCCACAACAAGGGATGTGGTTTCTTTAAAAGACATGAGAGCGGACTGCACGTCGCATCACTACTCTCCTAGAGGTTGCGAGATGCTCCGTGATAACGCTCCAGGGCTATTCTGAATTTCTTTTCCAGTTTAAGCTTTGACTCAAATCTTTTCCCTTTGGTATAATTATTCTCTCTTCTTTCCGCATTCCTGTAGGAATTTGTGCTTGCATTGGGGGTCGCTTACGATCTGTCCTCAGTTCGGCTCCGTTATATTTGTTGTTGAGGCTTGGTTGTCAGTGTTTTGGTAGGTGCGGCTTGATCGCAATTGTATTCACATAGTTCCTGGTCTAATAGCTGGTGCTGAAGTTTAACATTACTTCGTGGTTTTCGTTTGTTGTTTAGAAGGCAGCATTTGTCACAGAAGCTTTCCTTTCAGCAATAAGAACTACCACTCCCAGAATCCCCAGCATCATACCATTCAAAATCCGTTGGCCTCTAGCCAGGGTTTTGGGTTTTTTCCCTTTTCAGTTTAAGAGGCTTTTCTTTGTTATTTGATTTAGTATTTAGTATCTTTGGTGACTGACGGCTTGCAACCTTTGTTTTGTTTGTTTAGAAAGCGCAGTGATTAGGAACCGCCTCTCCGCGCTACGCCATTGAATTGACAGTCTTTTTGCCATTTTCGGTAAGGGGTAAAGAGCTTTCTATTTATATCTGTTATCTGCTCTTTGGGCTGTCCATTTAGGTAATGCCTGTTCTTTAACTCATCTACAGCTGGGCAAGATATAGAACGCAGTCATTCCAGAGTCCGGAAAGCAAGACTAATCCCGACACTGTCCAAAATAAGGAGGGCATTTAGCCACGCTCCCTAGCAGCTCAGCCCAGGGTTTTTTCCCCCTCGAGGGTTTCCCTGGGGCTCTCTCCAGGGGATAGCCTTTTAGAGCTGACCACGCAGGGAGTTCCAGGAGGATTCTCTTACTCTTACGGTCAGGGTGAAGATAAGGTGGGAACTGCTATTATACTGTTACATTGTGTATGTTGTGGGCTTCCGGAAAGACCTATGAAAGGCTTTACCAAGGTAAAGTTGGTTCAGTAGCTTAAAGTTACACCGGCAACTAATCAATTGCTATATCATATAATTGAGCAAGTTTGTCTATTGTCTGAGACAACACAGTAAGCATTTTGATGAGCTTATCGCGTGAGGATATCCATAACCTGCAGACCTGGATCTTTTGGTATTTGCTGGAAGTTCATCCTCATTTTGTTTGGCGTCAAGACAACACCTTTGTCTTTATCCAAAAACCAGTTGATCATCCTGCAATCAGCCAGCAGCTATTGGAGCTTGTGGAAAAGATTCAACAGTTGTAAGAATATTTTAGGAGATTGCCCAATTAAAGTTTGGTTTTTCCTTCCTTCAAAGTAAAAATAGAAAATGGGCAACATTGATAGCAACAATAATGTGGCAAACAACGAGAGACCGCCATGCTGTGCAAGAGGTTATTGTTGTATACGTTGGATTTACTGGTATGTTATCTACACATGCATTATGTTGATTATCATTCTACTTTCTCTCACAATACATCTAGATCCAAATAAGGCAGTAGTTCCTGAGTATCTTTCAATGCAGCTTGGGGGTACAGATGTGGTAAGTGTAAGACCACCAAGGCCTTATGAGATTTTTCCTACTCCAGGGGTGCATATGGAAGCTCCTAGTCCAGTGACAGATAGGTCTAAGCTTACTTTTGGGGGGAGGTCAGTATTGCAAGTAATTCATGATTCTTGATTACCTTTGTATTATGTCAATAGGAAGAAACCCTATATGGCTTTTACTACACCAGTAGCACATGTAAAGACACCTATTGTACTTACAAATATCCCTATGATTCCCTCAGTTGGAAGGAATTATGCAGATATACTTCATGAGATGATTATAAAAGCTCATGAGACGAGAAGTAGACCTAAGAGAAGTACAAGCGAAGATGATAATGACTTGAATGATTATCTAGACAGCACAGGAAACAATATGTGGTATCAGCACATGAAAGAGGTAGGCAAGAGAACCTCAAAGGAGGAATGCAATGCTTGTGCACTCCTGCCTTGTAGTTTGGGGAAGTCTAAGCTATTTATAGCTATTGAAATAGATGTAAGGGGACAGTTGATGGGCCAAACAGCTTATTTAGCATGAGCAACTGAAGGGACAGATCCAGATGAATATGACTATGTGCAAGACACAAAGACAAGAGCAAGAGCCCACACTAAAAATCATGTGAGAAGATATGAACCGCCTGGAGTGAAAAGGGCTGTAATCATATGGGAAGTAAACAGAAGACTTGAAAGTTCAGGAACATCAGCAGAAGACATTCGAAGATGGAAGAACAGAGGTCAGATGCAGATTTGGGGATCAGTATTTTCTCCAGATGGATGGGAGGAAGGAGTGGTCATCTGCAGAGCGTGGGTAATAATTGGAGACTACAAACCAACCATTGGCATTGTACACAATGCCGACAAATCTCTTGCGAGACTTGCTAAACTACTGACATGAGTCAAAGACAAAGGAGGGCCCTTGCAGGTAGAGCATCTGGAACGTGCTAAGCTATCCTTTAGAAATAATGTGACAAGAAAGCTTGGAGAAAATCAGAATTGTGGTTAAATCTTTGACGTACCAGGAATGAGCATTGGGACAGCAGTGAAAATGGATCACTACTGGGCTTGTGGAATCAGGGCTTAGATGGAACTTATCAGGTGTTGGGGAGGACTATGTTCTATAGTGAATGTTCATGTTACAGCATTGGCGATCCCTAAAAGTGACCTGAACATTGACGAGTTTCCAAAAGCAGATGCTCACCTGAGGAAAAAAAGATCTGCTTAAATCTTGAATTGAATGAAGAGAGAGAACTATTTCTCAGCCATGTCGATAGAAGCCTTTGATTCTATTCCATTTAAACACAGATTGTTTAGTAGGACTTCATCGATATTCATGATAATCTTCATGCCCAGAATCCAGACAGATGCAAACACTAAGTGGTTACAGATAACCAGATGGGAATTGCTGTAGACGCTCAATACCACTATCAAGGGATTTAATGCAATCAAAGAGGAGCTGCAAGCCATTCCACTGATGACTCTTCAGAATAGATATGTCCTGGACATGATTAAAGCCATGCATTGAGGTGTTTGCGCCGAAATTGGAGAATCATGTTGCACGTTCATACCTGCTCATGACGATGAGAATGGCACCTTGACAGAGGCCATAGACATGCTGACAAGGTTACACATTCAAATGATAGACGAAGTGGAAGACATTGCTGATGACAGTCGGTTTGGATCACAATTTTTGTGTGTTCCACAATGGATGGCAGATATATTCAAGTTCCTTGGAGCCCTAATAGTGATGGTATAGCTTGGATTCTGTGTGATTAGGTTAATAATATCACAATGTAAGAAGACTGCAAAGAAAGCTGTGGGAATGAAGATCATGATTGATGTTGAATCAGGATCGAAGATGAAAGAGCTGACAGAGATTATGTGAAAGCCAGTGCACCTGAAGGAACAAAGTTCCTTTACCATATGAATCGCAAGAAGCTTGATTTATTGCAGTCCAAGTGGGCAATGCAAGCTCATGTCTTGGAGTAAGGATGAGCATGTGAAATCAGCAGGATGCCTGAAAGGAGTCATAAAGATATGGGTCCCAAAAGAAGCATTTCTTCAGACAAGGATGTCTAGATGTGAAGACTCATGAGAGAATGGTCGATGAATGAGGAGTGTAGAGGTCGAGCCAAGTGCCTCCATCCAAAGCTCCTACCCCATGCTGCCTATATGTTGGCAGCCAGAGTGTGAGACACGTGCGTTACCAGTAAGAATACCTATACAAAAGAGAGTCCTGGAAGTAAGATTCCCATTGAGAAAGTCATACATGCCTACATGACAATATGATGGTCATTTGAGTGAAATCCTGGAGGAAGTGTGAAAACTGAGCAAAAGGGAAAACTGGTGACATCATGAAAAGCAGAGCTGATGCACCCAGAAGAGATGCAGAGATGAGAGAACATAAATATTCTATAAGCTTTAAAGAGGAGTGGTTAACGATGAGCAACATTTCGGACTTGAGATGAATATGCTCATGCTACAGAAATAATGAAGAAGATATCAAGTAATTTTATAATTGTGCAGTTGCAGTAACACAAGTAGACAAAGTATTCTTAAAGGCTAGCTATGTAGTGAATGGATTGCGGCGATGCACCAACATATATACATCGGAAATTTAAGGCCTATGGATGATTCCACAACGCACTTTAGCAGAGCTGTATCCTGTGAGGAGAAAGACTTTTTCAGTGTGTCGCAGTTAGAACTTGGAAAATGTAACCATGGAGGTAAATCAAAGAAAGGCTTGGTTGGATCAACACCATGACATCAAGGCCACCGTGGGCCTGGATGTGCATACAAACAATTAAAGAACACGTGAAACGAATAAACCTTCTGCCTTAAGTGAGGGGCGAGAATGTTGAAGACATCAGAGGTTCATCAAATAATAGTATTTTAAATGCAGTAAGACTCGAAAACATGATCTAAAGTCACGTGATCAGATGAAAATAGACACTATGATGAGCTGTATTGAAACCAGGAGGACAAAGTATGCTATGCTCCCTCGTATTCTCAAGCACAGCGTACATTTCCAAGGCTGAGTTAAAAGCTTTAATTCACTAGTAGACTGCAAGAGTGATGATGGATGCCAGGGTAAATTGGTGGGAAGCTATGGTTATGACTAGCCCACCACACCTGTTGCCAGCCTGCATGCTTCTGCTTGCGTAGGTGGAATATTACAGAGGGGCACAAGGGTGCCAACCAATTATAGAGGGACACGTAATAGAGAGCCCTATAGTTTGTATAACCAAGGGGACATCTTGTATTTGATGACTTTAATAGAAACCTGCACTAGAGGAGGGCTTAGTTGCCCCACCTGATGTTAGACACCCAATCACCTTCCCTGACAAGTATTGAACGCATACCTAGATGTTCCTTGTAAGCCTATCACCATCCCAAGTAGGTTTTTGTAGTTTGCAACGTAGATTGATGTCAATAATGACGAATATTTAGTATATAACCTGCTTTTTTATGTGTGGCATTGAGTGTGAAGATCGACTGAACGTGTTGATGTTCGTTGTAACTCCCTGTTTTTGATCATTGATATTAAAACAGTCGCACTTTGCCGACTTCCTGAGTCAGTTTTTATTATTGATGTGTGAGTAATATCTGCATCTCCATCTGTCTCTAAGTATTGCTGCCTCGTCTTACAGGGCTGTGTCGGACACCCAGTTCATTTCGGTGAAACTCTGTGTCCTGTGGTTATTGCATCATGGGCATGGTCTAGCATCAACCCCCAAAATGACAAAGGAACCACCCATTGTATTTGTCCTGACATTGACTCCGGAATATCAGACCATCATTTAACCACATTTTCTTTGTTTTATTTAACAACACCCTCCGCTCTTCTTTCCCTTTACAATCCTCCTCTATCAGAGGATGTTGCTCTGCATCTAACAAATGATTATAGAGTAGATTTAAAATGGTATATTCTTTGTGTTACTTGATCAGGTGTATCAAAACTCAATTTTGCCACAGGCAAGGTCCCTGAGACTTGGAGCATGGTATCACAACCACCTGTATTTCACCAAGGAAGTGCCAAATAGGAAATAATTCCCCCATCACTACCCCAATCTTGGCTGACTGATCTGATCGTTCATTCCCTGCTTTGTCTGATGTTTTCAGATATCCACATATTTTTCTCCAGCGAATTACCATGTCATTCTCTGAAACAAGCTTATCAATGGCCTGAATTATTTACCAATGTTTGAATGGCTTCTTGTTATACATGGCCATTCCTCTCAACTTCCACCCCAGTAAAAATGCAACAAAACTATTTCGGTATAATCAGAATAAGTAACTAAGACAATTGATTTACATTTATTTTCCACTGCTGTGGATATTGTCTTATAGATGGTATCCAATTATGCAACTTGACTGCTTTCGGAACCTAACCTCATGCTTACTCTTGGAATGCCTTTACATTTGACCTACACATTTCCTATTCCTGCCACATCGATCCATGTACACGGCTGGAAGACCCCTACATGCCTCTTCATTGAATGTCTTGTGTGTGGATTGTTCAAATTCAGCCACATGTATTTCTAATTCTGCATTATCTGTGGCACTCACGGATGCAAGAAAATGTAAATCTGCCAATCCTTAAGCAACTGGGCTCTTTCCATCCTGTTCATATCTCACTGGGCACTTTTTGTTCTGTCCATATGTCACTTCCACTGTGAATCCCGACAATGCCAATGTCCATGAAATGATTCTTGACTGAGCTAAATTCCCTGATTTGATTCTTTACTCTGCAATAATTGCAGGGGCTGCTGATTCTTTAAAAAAAGACCCGCTCCCCCTGAATAATTGGATGGAAATGTTGGAATGCCCACACAGTGGTCAACAGTGCCTTTTCACATTCACTTAATTTTGTTTCTACAAGTGACAATGCGTTGCTGGCATATGCAATGGTTTTGTTATTAAACTGCTCACATACACTGATCTGTGAACCCTATTTCTATAAAGAAATCTTGGTTCTTCTTTGAATAAGCCAAACATGGGGCATTTATCAGATAGTGTTTCAACTTGGCTACTGCCTCACATTGTTTCATTCCCCATTTCCAGGGTACACCCTGCTTCAGCAATTTAATCAATGGCTGTGTAATTTCTGCATAAACTTCAATACATTTCCTATTGTAACTTGTCATACCTAACACACTGTTCAAGCCCTTGAGATTGGTGGGATATTTTAATTTCTGAATTGCTTCAATATTTTTCTTTTGTGGGTTTAACCCTTGCTCTGTAACCTCAAGTCCCAAGAAATCTACCCTTCTTCTACACCACCACTCTTTCTGTAATGACACCTTTGTCCCAGCTTTTTGCAACTGGCTGAACACATGCCTTATTTCATTGAAGTGACTTTTTATGTCTTCATGCTTTATCAAGACATCATCCACATAGATCACAATTCCCCTCTCGGCTGCAACTGGGAGTGCATTGCACAGAAATATCCCAAACTCACTCCAATATTGATATAACCGAACAGAGTATGATTCCATGCATACTGCAGTCGACTACACGAAAAGGCAAATGGATTTTGAATGTCTTTATTTTTATTAATTTTCTTTTTTAAATTTGTATAGCGCACATACAGCCCAAAGGCATTGTGGCACTGTTACTTGTGGCAGTCTTAGTTACAGAAAGGTTACATACATGTCAGGGTAGCATATTTCAAGTAATCACAATATGCACTTACAGATTCAGTTTGGAACAGGTGTCTAGGTGTGCACGTTACAGGTTAGAGTAGGGTATTAGATACATTTAGTTAAAGAGCATGGTTTTCATTGCTTTCCGGAACGCTAGGTGAGAGACTTCTGCTTGCAGGGGTGGTGGTAGGACATTCCAGTGTAGTATTGCTAGGTATGGGAAACAGACCCCACCGGCTCTGGCTCTCTTGACTCTGGGGATCGTGAGCAGGTTTGTGTATAGAGTAGTAGTTGGTCTGGTGGACCTAGTAGGATGAAATCTATCAGAGAGATAGGGTGGAGCAGTGAGGTGGATGCACTTGTGGGTGAGGGCAAGTGCTTTAAATATGACTCTTTCTCTTACTGGGAGCCAGTGTGCCTGTTTCCTAGCTGCTGTGATATGCTCTTTCTTGGGTGTTCCAGTGGCTGCTCTGAGAGCGCTGTTTTGTATGGTTTGGAGTTTAGACATATTCTTGGAAGAGGCGCCCAAGAACAGAGCATTACATTAGTCAAGTCTTGACCCTGTTATGGCTCCAGCGATTGTGATGCAGTTATCCTTCGATAGGAAGGGCCTGGCTGCAGTAAGCAGTTTGGCATGGTAAGCTGCTGTTGAGGCGATGGCGCTCACTTGTCTGGTCATTGTTAGATTTGAGTCCAAATAGACACCTATTGTTTTTACTGAGTTTGCCACTGGGATTTTAATGCTGTCAATTGTAAAGTGGCTGAATTGGGAGTCAAAGTTCTTGAGTGTCTCCTTAGAGCCAACTATGAGAAGTTCGGTTTTGTCTGAGTTGAGGCATAGGGGGCACGCACCAATATCATTCTGTAAGATCTAAGCTAGTAAAGACCCTTGCACCTGTGCCAGGCCTTGGTCAATGAATGGGAGTGGCCACCTTAACACATGTTCCCTCTTATTTAGTTCTCTCAAGTCTGCACAGAAATGCAAGTGATCATTGGGCTTTAGCATACCTAATATAGGGGTATTTGATGTACTGTGCATAGGTCTAATAATGCCTCTGGACATTTTTTATTATTTCCGCTACGGACTACACACAGGAAAATTAAAGCTCCCTACCATACCCCTCTGGCATTGTTGCAACATGCAAGTCACTAAGCCCGCAATCATAGACATCTTTGTCAAATACCTCTTTGAACTTCATGAATATTTTCCTCAACTGGTCTCTCTCTTCTTCATTTGTGCCAGCCTCTGCTGCTAGAATGTGTTCTTCTACTAGTTTAGAGATTTCTGGGAAATTCTCTAGAGGAGAAACTGTGCTTTCTTCTAGTTGTGTGGCTGTGTCTCTTTGAAAAGACGCCACCTTAAAATATCTTGGCACATCAGCCTCCATTTCAATTTTCTGCGCTTCTTGATCATGTTCACCCACTTTATATAGGATGTAATCATTCTGATGATTGCAAACTGGATTCGTTGATTCATAAGTGCACACCTGAAATACATCCAGAAATTCCCCTTTGGTTTAGAATCTAAGGACTCAGGCAATTCATCCTCTGAAATGACATAGCTGTCAGGGATGTTTTCCATAACTGGGTTATTTAGATTAGCAGTCTATTGTGATTCCTGGGCTTCCATTCCCACTGCTGTACCTTCTTCCAAGTGAATATCTTGGCACACCTTGTTATTCACCATTGTTCGAAACAGGCCATCCTTAATCTCTACTAATCTCTACTAATGGTGTATATTCACATTGTAGCCCCTGCTGTCGCGTGGATTCATTGAGACACACAGATGCATTGGGCCCTTTGTCTGTTGTCAATTTCTGTATGTTAATTCTATTGTGAATTGTCTTGTGAAAGCAGGAATAATAACATCCGTCTTTACTTGAAGCTCAATTGCACGTGTCATCATTTGAGCACAATGATAAGGTTATCTTCTGTATTTAAATTCTGGTACTGCTTCATCAATTTTTGACCAAACTATTTGATTGAAGAAGTCTAGAACCATACACATTCAGTGCAGTATGTCATTTCCCAAATATCATTTGGTTTTGGATCAATTTACAATCCATACATTGTGATGAATGCTTTTGGAACCTATTGTGATTCCCAAAATGTATCTTCTTACAATTCTCTGTCCCTAATCGGAGCCATCTAGACCAAAGATGTGTTGATTTTTTAATTTAAAACTCAGTATCTCTTCTCTGTCCTTTCCTGCTCTAGAGCTAACACTGCTTTAATCATTTCTGGATGCCCATTCACATGCAGAGCAATCCAGGCCTGGCCTTCTTTCATGTTTATTTCTGCAATTGTTAAAATATATTTTTCCTGATCTGACTCACTTCACCTAGATAAAAACACAATCTGTCTTTGGATGGTTTTTGTTGTGGTGCAAGTACATTCATAAAGATTGTTTTTCTTTTTCTCCTTGTAGATCACCCTGGCACATGAGACTGAGTATGACACTAGGTACACAGCCATTCTGAAGATATATGTCCACTGCACTATTTGTTCTAGCAATGGTGTGGCAATCTTTTGCACTGCTAATTTGGTGCATTACGTTTTTAGGTTTCAGGGGTTTCTTTGCCAAAGACCACAATACCACATTTACCCCATCAATGAGGTCTCTTAAAACAATATGATTTTAACAGGAATGGGGTCTCTTCAATCGGTGTGACCACTACCTACTGTTCCATTCTATGGTTCCCTACCTTTATGTGAACTTCAGTAGCACCTTCCACTGGTATTTCTGCCCCATTGAAATTATGCACCAGGCCTTCAATCTGCCTCAATGTCAGTATGTCTTGTGAGGGTATCCCTTCATTTATGCTGTCCAGTAATGTCCAAACATGGTTGCCTGCACACCAAATGTATTATACCTCTTTCAATTGTAATAGGGACATAATACCTGTCCTCACACTATTCAAGTATGCAAAGAAAGTGTGAATTGTTACTGATTTCAGGGTTTATTGTCTTTAGGCCTGCCTGGCTTTTTGGTAGGCAAAGGGACATTTGAAATGACATGTTAGCCCTGATTTTGATTATCCCTTTTTCGATTTCTTTGTTTATTTTTCTGTTTTGAGAATTCATTTGGAGCTTTGCCAACAACTGCCCCCTTCTAACTCAGGACCACCAGTGTTCTACCCCATTCCTCTACAGCTTTTTCACCATCGCCTTCAATCTCTTTCACTTACCTCCATTCTGGAGTGCAATTGTTCTGTATCTTCATTAGCATCGTGCAGCAGAACATCAGTTTATTTTGTGTGACACTTGCTTATTCCTTTTACCATAGTTATTTCTGCCTCCTGGAACATCTGTGGCTGTTGGGAAGAATTATATGCAGTACCCTTTTGGAACACCACACACAATTAAGACTACACGTGACAGTACAAATTCACCTTTGGTACAAGCCTGTGCTACACAGTAAAAGTGGTAGCGATGGCTGAGAAGCCACACTTATCTCAAGAGTAAGTGAGCCGTATCAAATAGTTACACAAAGGACAGCAAATACTATGATTCAAACAAACACTGACTCAAGGTTTCTGAGTAAAATAATATACATTTATTTACACATCAGTTGTATAACATTTCACTAAAGTAAAGCAGTTGAAAAATCATGTTATCAATACACCACACCACTCCCAATAGATTCTGAACAAGTTTAAACTCAAAACGAAGTGTGAGCAAAATTGCACTCTGGCAATTTAAAAAGGGAGGAAAAAACAAAGTTAGGCTAAACTTGAGCATCACCAACAGGTAAGTTAGCAGGGCAATCTAGAAAGAGGAACAACAGTGATGAAATCAAATCAAATAGGGTTAGGGCCAAAGTCAATAGGGCAAAAGTCGTTTGCTCAAGATCACACAGTTCAGGCTTGTTCGCGGTTATGTCTTTGCCAAGAGTTCCAGACAAAGTTGGTCGGCAGAAAAGTTTGTTTAAAGAGAAGAGAAGGACAAGCCCTCGAATTGGTGAGAGGTTTCACACAACTTCACCGTGGCTGAACGAAACACACAACCGGATTGGCACAGTACCTTTAAATGGAGAAGAAGCTGTAGCTGAGGCGGACGTTCCTGGTAGTTCCTGCAGGCTCATGGTTCCTGAAGTGACTGTTGGACTGACACGAAGTAGGAAGACTGGAGGGTTCGGCACTACCCAGGGAAGAAACCAGCAGCAGAGCAAAGCAACAAATAAAAGGTGCGCTCCTTAAAACCCAAGCAGGATCTGACCTTCCTGGCTATCCGGCACACTATAGCTCTGTACAGTGAATTCGACCAGAGGAGGGAGTCCTGGCTTGCAGTTTGGGTGAACTGGTTGGTCCCACCAGTTCAAGGGAAGAAGATTCCTGGAGGATCATCTCTGTCGTTGGAGTTCAAGGATTCGGACTTGCAGCAGGGCTTCACCAGGTGGTTCAGTCGTGGTAGGGGTCCTTTTCCATCAGCTCCTCCTCGGTTCTTTCGTTCCAGTGGCAACTCTGCCTTTCCAGACCCAGAGACCTGCTTTTTATGCACTTTTCCCCCATTCACACAGCCTGGCTGTCAATCACACAGCAGGGTGGCTGTCCTGCCGGGACAGTCACCACAGCCAATCGTTTCAGAGTGCGACATGGGTCTCCAAGGAGACTGGAGTCCTCAACCCCTCCCTCACATCCTGTCCCCCCAGACATACAGGCGCCTAAGGAGGGCTTCTGCGTAGAAGCCCGCAAAAAGACGGTGAACAAAGGAATCAAACCTGGTTTGGCGCGCAGAGTAAAACATGAGAAAGACTTTTACAAAAAGAAATGGTGAATAAACCCAGCCGGAACCGTAATAAAACATATATGGTCTAGCGGGTATACGTTTGAGGCTACCAAGATACCCTAAAACAATACCAAGGTTATTTAAAATAACCGCGGTAGGAAAAATAGGATAGTTACCACTGCCACCAACCAAGTCTTGATGGAAAGGGAGCGACACAATGCTCCAAGAGAAACAGACAAAAAGGGATCTGTATTAACCCTTTCCAGTACTCCATGTTAAATGGTTTGTAATTGGTCTGTGGTTTTACAGAGGCTAATAAAGTTAATGGCAACTTTATGTGTTCTGGGAGCCAGTAGTCAGTCCCAGAAAATGGAGTCTCAGTTGGGAAGTCTAAAAGACAATCCTGTGTCACTGCACTAAGGTGCTGTGTAGCTCACAATAAAAAGATGATGCCTGTGGAGTAGGTGAGGCTCCACAGTCTATGAACACAAAAATGTTGAACACACACACAGAAAAACACATGCAAGAGTGGGAAAAAAGGTTCACACTCTTACCAGGTTAAAGAAATAAATCCTAGAAATCCAGCAAAGCTGCTGAGGGACTCATCAGGTAAGGGAAATTAGCTATTCTTAAGAATTCTCCCTAACAGTGGCTCAAAATATTCCTCAGGGGATTCATTTGCATCTGACCTTTGCAACATTTTCATTTCTGTCAGGCAATGCATTCTCTTCATTTATTTTTATAGCTTCACCTATTATTTCACATTGTAAGTCCTTTTTAAACTATCTTTTAATTCTTTGGTCTTTGGGTTCTTTCTGTGTATTGCTCTTTTGTTCTCTTTCATTTTTACACACGTGAATGGTTTGGTTCAACTCTTAATTAAACTGCACAGCATTCTTGTGTGTGTCTTCATTTCTTAAGTCATTATTATTCACTTGGTCTCTTGGTTTTAAATCACTAAGCAATTTGGTTTGTTCATTCAATGGCAAATCATTGTCATTTGCGCTTTCATTGTACGGAGCCTGTCAAATTAGTCACTTGTTGCTGCTCTGTGCAACGTCACTCTTGTGATATTGAACACTCTCGCTCAGCTGCTGCGTCTGCACTGAACACAGTTTTCAAATCTGCTCATACAACATCCTCACCTGCACCCCCAAGAACTGGAATCTGTCCATATCCCTAGACTCAGCTCTCTGTGATCTAGATCAGTACTGGTTGAATTCACCCTGATCAGGCCTGTGTTGGCTCCTATCTGAAAACTCTCACTCAGCTGCTGGTTCTGCACTGCACACAGTTTTCCTATCTGCTCATACATCTTCACCGGCACCTCCAAGCATTGGAATCTGTCCATATCCCTTAACTCATCCCTCTGTGATGTAGGCCTGTACTGGTTGCATTCACGTTGATCAGGCCTGTGTTAGCTCCTTTCAGAAGACTGACTCCTGAGGGCCATATGCTACATACCTCGGTCTTTCCTGATGGCATATAGCACTGTGGCAGAGTCAAACCTACACTGGGCCCCCAATGCCACGCGTATGGCCCATTATACATCTGATTCTAGGTGTTATATACCACCAGCATATCATAGCAAAATCCCATCTTTGGTGAGTTATCATTGAAACACTGTGGCCTGGAGTGGTGCAGCCTTCACTGCATGGGTACGCCCCTCTGGTTATGTGGTATGGCACTACTTAGATGAGCTGTCTCAAATAGCATTTTCCCTCACTTTATTTCTAGAACTGTGGGGGATATTCTTTAGCTTTTGTGATTTTTATTCTTTTAACCTAGCTTCATTTTTCTCTTGAGAAATTATCTCATAGATATTGGTAGCCTGCTCGAGGATCCATCTGAGACTCCGGTCTCTGGTGAATTCACATGCAAGTTGTGAAACAATTTTGCCCTGCAATCTATCGAAAAAAGTGGTCTTGAATTCTATTGTCTGTGTCACAGCTAGTCAAAACGTGAAAAAGCACTTTTTAGATTTTGCAAGAAATTGTGTGGCAATTCCTCAGCCTGAGCCATCATTCTATATGCTGCTTTCTTGGCATCTTATAAAGAGCAATATGGTGAAAATTGTTTCCTAATCTCTCTTTCAAAATCATCCCGTGGTAAGTTCCCTAAACTCTGTATGAAGCTAGCAGAACTAGGGACCCTAGTAAGGTGGAAAACTGATCCTTAAGAATACCTAATGTTAGATGTAACTCTATAAAACATTCAAAATGTTCCTCAATGGTTACACCTGAATCTTTTTTTGAATGGTCAGATCAAGCTTTTCATATTTTTCATGATTTTTAATACATTACATGGTGCATTGCATAGTGCCTCAATTGACCCCCATTTCTGTGCTCTAGGTAAGTAGACTCAGCCTCAAGTAGAGGAGAGCAGCCGCCACTTGCTGAGTGAACAGCAGCTGGCAAGTTTCCCAGACTGTGGCTGCATTCAGCCTCAGAGAGGGTTAGGCCCTGCTGTTCACAGGAGAAGAACAGCTCTGCACTCCTGAGACCCCTGGCAACCAAATTGTGTTGCCTTATTTCCCTACTCTGTACACGTAGTTCTTGTGTTTCATTATATAGTGTAGCATTTTCTTTTCTTAGCTTAGACCTTACCTCACTCATTTGTGTCATTTGCATTTTAAAATAATTAATAGCTTCCATCTTTTTATCATTTTCATCCATCAGCTTAAAAATGTCATCCTCAAGTGCCTGTCATTTCTTAGATGTCTGACTGCAACTTTTGTGGAGTGCCTGCATTTCTGATAAGGCAAGGTCTCTATACTTTCAAAAGCCCTCATAAATAGTTTTTAAATGTACAACCTCTCCTTCACTGTCAGCCAGCTGTCTTTTTCTTCTGTGAAAAAATGTGCATTTGCCTAGTCATACTTGACCTGTAACAGTGGACAATGCTCTTCTTTTTTCAAACTCTCTGATTGAAGGACTTTCTCACGGGTATCAGCTAACTCATGTCACAAACTTGTCATGAGCCCATATTCATTTGTTCTAAGGTTGATACATCTGTGCAAGGCAAACCAAGCTTTTGCACCAAAATGTAATGCACAATCTGTCTGCCCCTGGCGTTTCTAGGCCCAGAAGATCCTAAATAGGCAGGTTTGTAACACACGCCCCTTTGAAATTAGCTCCGGAGAAGATTCCTTATCTATCTTGGAAACAATCCTCTTCAGCTCGAGATTGTGTCAGAGGACCAAGTTGCTAGCGCATAAAGCTTTGTTTCTGCCTATGTGCAATGGTCAGCAATCTCAACTTCTGTCATGTTTGCAGTACACTAATGTTCACACAATGCCACTAAATCAGTTGAAATAACATTCAAAGTTCTCCCAGCATAATCTCTATCACTTTCCCTGAAGCAATTGAGACAGCACAACACATTATTACCGTACTGCACAGGCCACGCGCAGCAGTTGTATGAGATCAAGGTTTATGCCTGTATTCTCCACCAATTTCTGTTGGGATAGGTGTATCTCTAGGCCACTTTCTGTAGCAGCATGCAATAAGATGCCACAATGTATTTTCCTGATTTTCGTTTGCTAAAGCATGTGTAACTGGCTTGCTGTTATGTTCTTTTCTATGGGCCAATTGTATAGATAGGTGCACTACAGTTTTAGCAATGTTAATTGAAGTGTTCTCTAACACATACAATTCTAACATTTATTGTATATACTTCTGATAGGCACATGCTGTAGGTATGTGCTCATGGCTGTTGAGACTCTTAGTTTGCTGCCCAGCACAGGGTGCCACCAGACATGGCCAGGGCTCGATGGGCACATGTGCCCTGCTCTTCAGCTTTCCTGCAGGCGCCCGACATATGAGTCCTGGAGCTGCGAGGAACAGAACCCTGACGCTGCTGGCGGCGGCGTAGCGTCATGAGGAAGGGAGGCATACAGCGAGCTCCTGGGAGTGGGGTTGTACAAAAAAGGCTGCTGGGAGAGTCAGCGGTGCAGGTGCTCCATCAGGGGAAACCTAAGTCAAGTCAGGGAAGGATGGGAGTCCAATGATCGAAGTCGAACTCATGATATAGTGGACAGTTCAATTGGGTTGAGGTCAAGAATGGCCTATTACATGGAACAGTACAATGAATAATGGAAGGCCTGTCAGAGCCTGATGAAACACTGGCATGATGCAACCCATCAATGCCAGTACCCTTCAGCATTAGCACATTGGACCCTGTGTGGTACCGGAAAAGATTAGTCACGTTAACTACATCATTGATACAAATGCTCTGTCACATAGGGGCTTTGATGTAAAGCAGTTGAATGAATGGTTTTCGCACAGGTGTGGGACACTGAATCGGAGGAGGAGATTGACAGCTCCCAGACCTGCTACACAGAGACAAATATTTGGGTATAGAGAAGGGTGAAAATGCCCTGTGACCTAACAGAACTCCAACTGCAAGACAATCAGGGGCTTCCTGGCCAGTTGGCAGTGTTGTCCTCACAAACTCAAATCTCACTGGCATGTATTTGGATTATTTCTGGTGAATTAATATGCTTTGAAACCTCAACCTTCAGCAATTTAACAAGAGGTATATCAGGACAATTGGTTGATTAAAGTTGTGTACAGCATACATTTGACACCTGGTATGCATTCTCTTAAATATAGATTGGCGAGAGCTAGTTTAGAACAGTGATGGCTTATATAGATAGTAACACACTAAGTTTATGCATTCACAACAGGTCCATATATATCGTTACTGAAGAGCCAACAAAAGGCCTTGAGTAGATATTAATTCACTACATGTCCATATATGATTACACAAGTTATGTTTTTAATTGCTTTGGTTATACAAAACCTTTGCAATAAAAAACAGTTGTAAATGAAATCAAAACGTTTGTTAAAAATACAAGTACAATACATTTCAATCAATTTAAAAATCACAACGCTTATTAAAGAAAAAAAGTAGACTAAAAAGAGAATTGATCAGAATTAAATCAGTGATACAATAGAAAACAACAATTTGATTAGTTCAATATAGATTAATACATTTTTGAATATAGATATCTAAGGAAAGTTCATTGCTATTTAAAATTCTGGCCGATAAGCACTCAGTGTTCAAAAAACAACCATCACACACAAAACGGCCAAGGAGGTGGCGGCAAAGATCTGCCAAGACAAGGCTTTCCATAACTATTGAAAAAGAGTTTCAACACTCAATGCACAATAACTACAAGCCCTCTCCGAGCGAGGAATGCCCTGTCTTGCACCAGCAACCTCCTTAGTCGGAAAAAGATTCAATTTAAAATGTAACATATCAAATCAGTGTTGTTTAGATAGATGTTGTCTTAGATAAAAGGCAGAGTGTTAAAAGCTCTTCTCTATTCCTAATCCAATCAAATTCGAAGAGGAGCTTTTTTATATTGGTTGATGGAATATACCCAGTCTCTCAGAACTTTAAAAGGACTTGAGAACAATACCATACGCAGTACAAACATTAAAGAGTTTTCTGGAGGCTGCATAATAACTTATAATAGTTGCAGGCTCCTCCAGTTGGCACACGCCTGTAGAGAAATCAAGCCCATCTTGTGTCGGAGAACTGCAATAGGAGTTCCCTTTGGCACTAAAAGCAGTCTCTTCAGTAACATAGACTCAAGTTTGTCCCATTGATTACTGAGAAGTCCTGTATCTGCCCCATAAAGCAGATGTGGAATTGACGTTTGATGACAATATTTCAGGACCGGAAGAGCTGAAAATCTTCTATACTTTTTATCAAAGGCTGATTGTTCAAAAGAATTGAATATAATTTTATTTTTCATCTTCATTAAGTCCATTCGATCTGAGCGCCTTTCAAATATTTGAACTCCTAGGTATTTAAAACTAGGAACCACTTCCAAACGTGTGTGGTTAATAGACAATTTCAGATGCTGACTCCTTTTGTTATTGTAATTTAGCATGACTGTTATAGATTAAGGCACATTCAATGGTCAATTTAACGATTTAAACTTTGAATTTCTGTCAATGATCTTTAAAGACTGATTGCGTTCAGGTCTAATAAGACTATATCATATGCATAAGCAAGATAATTCATTGTCCAATGTTCCAGTTTAGGCAGGACATTGTTTATTTTCCGAAGGGCCTTTGCCAGCTCATTTATGTACAAGTTAGATCAAAATGGTGCTAACACACAGCACTCGCGCATACTGCAGAGAGTGTTTATCCATGTGGAAAAATTGCCCTTTTGATCCAAACAAATGTTCACTTTGGTGTCCAAGTGTAAGGCAATTAGCATGCCAATCAGTCCAGAAGGGCCCCCTAAATCATGCAGTTTTTTTTTCTCTCCAGTGAATGGAACGGTTTACTTGATCAAAAGCCTGGGATATATCTAAGAAGGCAAAATAAATATCCCTTTTTTCTTGGATTGCCTTTGTTTGCAGTAAATGAATTGCAAAAGCAATTATGAGAGGCATTTGGGCCAGGTCTAAAGCCAGATTGGTATTTATCAATGCAGGCATTTCTTGATGCCCAAAAAAGTAGTTATTTCAAAATGAGTGCCCCAAAGATTTTAATCGAGAAATCCAGCAATGTGCTGGGGTGATAGTTTGTTGGAATAAACCTATCACCCTTCTTGTAAATAACCACAATCAACACTTTCTTCCAAGAAGAAGGGAGATCATTGGACTTCAGAATATCCTGGAAAAAAACATTCAGGTAAGCGGACTAAAGGTTAATTTTGGATTTCAGAGTGCCATTAGCCAAACCATCAGGTCCTGGAGTGTTTGAAGCTTTACTTTTTTTTATCATATTTTGAACATCCAACATGTCTACCTTCATGTCTCTCCACCAACAAGTGTCGTACAAAGGTGACTCTGGGACTGTGCCTAATTTACAGTATAATTTGGAATAATAGGCCTCCCAGCATGCTGCTTTAATTGGCTGGGACTGAAGAGATTGCTGATGTTAAGTTTATTTTACCAATCTCCAAAAGGAGCTTACGTCTTTACATAAGATGGAGCCAAGCATAGCTTCAGCATCTCTAATATATAGATTAAAATGATGACCCTTAACCCAATTATTATAGTTTATTTTTAGAAGTTGAACCTGTTCACTAGGATGGATCGAAGATTTTGCGAAAAGTCTCAGCAATCTATTAAGGATAGGCTTTTTTCCGCAACCTCGGAATCATACTTACGTACAAAAGCAGCATTCTTATTCATCTGATGGGATCTAGCTGGATTGCCAATATATAAATTGTGCAAGGCTAACTGGACTGCTGTATCATAAGTAGAGGGGTTTAACAAGAACGCATCATTCTGTGCCCTCATCACAAAGATATGGTCATTAAAGAGCAATGATAGGGCTGGTTTCCAAACGAGTGAGAGATTTCATGGGTTTATATCAACCACAGTTAATGGTTCCAGCTCACTTGTTTGACAAATGTTCAAAAACCCAGATTAGCATGCTATGGTCACTAGTCTTCATCTTGACGACTTTCATACTAGAACATTTCCAGTACAAGCCTTTCGATAAGAAGACATAGGGCCTCATTACAAGTTTGCCGGTCCGGTAACAACGGTACTGGTAACCTTGCAGGTACTGTTGTTATTGGACCGGCAAACTACAAGTTCTGCTCGTGGGTGCCTTCCCACCCACCAGGTCTGACCTGGCGGGTGTACCGGCACCCGAGAGCAGACAATGACGGTAGCACCGGCACCATTCTGAATGGTGCTGGTGCTACTGGCCTCTCCATTCCCATTGAGCCCTATGGGGCTCAATTGGGAATGGGGAGTAAAAGTTTCTGGCCCCTGGCAATGGGGAAATACAAGGTTCACCAGGGTTGTAATTGTCCTGTATTTCCCCATTGCCAGGGGCCGGACAAATGAGCAAGTCTGGCGGCTGCCTGCCGGTAATACCGTCAAGGCTACCGCCAAACTTGTAATCATGCCCATAGTCTAAGGTGGACTTCAGGGAGCCATTTTTCCAGGTGTGTTCTGGCAGGACATCCAGCATCAGATTCCTGTTAACCAAGATGAAATCCCATGCTTTGAGTTCAGAATGTATCTGTATGCCTCTTTTCCTGAGTTTGACATGAGATACCTATCCTATTTGGTTCAGCATACCATTTCTAATCAACAAATTCACTGTTAAAAATCGCCCAGGACAATCACCTCTGCAAAGGACCTTGCCAGTGCCTCAAATATAAGGGCAGACAAGGTTTTCAAAAAAGATACAATATCTCCAGATTTTGGATTTAAATACATAACACAGGGGGGTCGATTAAACTGCACCTTCCAGGGTATTAAGGTAAGCAACTTTACCAGTTCGATATCTTGTGAAAGGTTTTGACTTTGTGCATTGTGAGACCAACACCATGCTTTAGTGCACAAATTAAGCACCCGATGGCCGCCCCAGGGCACCCTGTACTGCCTCAATTTTACAGACCATATATCCATTCAAAATTGGAAAGCCTATCAGCCACGTCTCCTGACAGCAAAGAAAAGAGTAGGCCACCAATCTACCAAAGTCCCAAACCAAACTGCTGTGGCCTCTACAATTCCAGGAGGCCACCTGCAGGGGTTCCAATCAATGTGACTTAGGGAGGTTGATACCCTCACTGTGTAGGGCTGATAAAATAGAAGACCAGTCATAAGTTAGGATTTGGTTTAGGGGGAATTTGATCGAAAACTCTTTGTGAGCCCTCCTTTGTAGTGTTTACATGTATTGTGAGTGACTGGGATTCTCCAAATCGGCTGTATGTGATGTATACATACTTTGCACGAGAACCCCTCTATCAGGCATATGGTGTCTTTGGTTTAATTCTAGTTCTGAAAGTGACACCACATCATAGCCTATAGACAAGAGAGATTTAACTTCAGAAAGAACTAATGACCTGATCATTTGAGATTGGAAGTAAAGTTTGACCCGGTTGAATTTTCCCTTAATTACAAACTCAACTTGCGCTAAGGCTTTTGCGGTCAACAGGCGTAAGTTTAGGATTTCTGAAAACAGAGCCCTAATATGAGTATGATTTAAGGGATAAGACTCTGTGAAAACACATTCTAACATCCTGGCCTATTTTTCTTCCTGTATCCCCAGATGCCTTAGGTTGCACGGCCTTTGCATGGTTCCCAGGGGCCTTGTTTCCATCATTTGTGTGGTTTAAGGGATATTGGCTTCCGGTAATCTGCCATGGTGTAACTTTCTGAGTTTAAATTAAAATTTTTTTGGGGTGCCAGTGATGATGAACCCTTTTTCATCTCTGCTTTGGAGGACAAAGATAGTTGGGGAGGAGGTTTAAATAGATGGTACACAGGGGAGTGGAGGTCAAAAGAAATGTGCCCGCACCCTTCCTTTTTTCTTCCAAAGTGCGAGCCACATTATCAGATGATGCTACAGGCTGAGGTATGTCTCGGATCATTCCCAGGCCACATGGCCATCCTCGCAGAGTTTCATGGTAGAATGCCTCTCATCGACCTTTTTGGAGGATGCGACTTGTAAACAATGCTATGTTCTGCTTCCAAAGATGGCTTTGGTGCAGGAGGGATCTTTGAAGCTGCCGATCCACAAGACTGGAAAATAGGAGACCGAGCTTTAGTCGGTAGAGTGGATTTTGTTCTGGGCGCTGGTACTGGAGGTGAAGCGTGAACAGGCACATCTTTCAAGGCCCTGGCCAACAAGGATACTGGTGAGGTCCCCCTGAGCAGCTCTCCAATGCTTTCCATCTCTGAATGAAGTGACAGAATATTCATGTCCTGAATTTCAATGGATGTTGTTGCAGGTTTGAAATATTTATCGATTGGCCCCTCCTGATTATTTTTAGAATGTTTTTCAAGATTTTTCCTCTTCCTTTTGGCCTTCTTTGGGGGAAATGTCTTAGTTTCACTCAGGGATGGGGGGTCAATAGTACCACGGCCCTTTCCACTGAGGTAGAAGATGTGTTTTCTTGTTTGCATCTATCGCATGGGGCAGGTCGTCTATTTACCCACCAAAGGTTCCTTAGAAATTGACGAGATCCCCTGTTTCTTTGTTTCAAGGAGATTTTCTTGTTTTTCAATTTCTTCCCATGATGAGGGATAGGACTTGTATTTGTCACTGTTAGGGAGAATTCTCTGTTTAGGCTGAATTTCCTAACCTAGTGAGTCCCCCAGCAGCTTTGCTGGATTTCTGGAGTTTGTTTTTTCCATCCTGCCAAGAGTGAGACTCTTTTTCTCCCACTCTTGGACATGAATGTGTGTAATTCCTTTGAATGTCAATGTGTTCTATGGGCTATGGGGTCTTTTACTCCATAGGCTCTCATATGTTTTTCTATGTGTGTTACACCACACCCTACGTGCCGTAACACTGGGGCGTCCTAGCGGACCTCCATCATAGACTCCATACCCAGGGACTGACTACTGTCCCTCCGGGCATGTAAAGTCACCATTGGCTTTACTAGACCTAAATTTACTAACAGAACTAGTACAAACCATCCTATTGTGGACGTACTAGTAGGGGTAATTCGATTACTCCTAGGTCTGTTATTCGAGGGGGCACTGTCCCGTCCCCCCTCGTCGAGTTTTGGCTGGTGGCAGTGGAAACTACTTGTTATATTCGACCCCGAATATAACCCTATGGGATTCTTCCCATTGTTGGAGATTGATACTGTTTCTCGTTAATCTCTAACATACCTCCGGTCTACTTGTCTTAAATAAGTCTATCGGATGGTATTTTCTGCCAGAACTCGGCTTTTTAAAATGGCGTTTGTTTTCGTCTCTGTGACTCCTAAACCAAAGGTTGAGCCCTTTGTTCCACTTTTGGCGGGCTTCTGTACAGAGACCCTCCAAAGTGGTGCCATTCTGTCTGGGTTACCACAGGGGTGTGGGAGGGGGTTAAGGCACCCTGGACCGAGTTGCCTTGCCAACTCTGGTCGCACTCTGGTGTGATTGGCCCAAGTGGTGAGCCTCCCCGCTCACCACTTAGCGTGTTTTGAGTGACAGCTAGGCTGAATTAATAGGGGTTTTCTGCATAAAAGCAGGGCTTTTGGGACTGGATCTTCAGAAGTCGCCACAGGACCTAAGAATCCGACGAGGGTAAAGCTGAGCCGACCTGCAACGACGACACCTCCGGTGGAGCCCTGCTGAACCGACTCACCACTTCCCGACGACAGAGGAGATCTCCCTGCCGGAGAGTCTCTTCCCCTGACTGGTGGGAACAACCAGTCCCCATTGATTTTTCTTCGCCTCAGGACGCAGTGGTCGAATTGCCCGTGCAGAGCACCTCGGCAACCGGATAGCCACTACCCCTGTACCGCGACCAAAAGGTGGTGCCTTGTGATGGAGCACTCCGCGGCTGGTCTCTTCCCTGTTGGTGCAGCGATCTTCAACTTTCCTTCGACAACGAGATCATCTCTTCTCTTGGCAAAGACCAGACGTGCATCCACCACCAGGAACAACTGCCCCCGCCGGAGCTGTCTCTCCACAATCAAGGTACTGTGTCCGCCTGGCTTCCCTTGTTGCCGGATAGAGTGAGGTGTCCTAATCCTCGCCGCTCCATAGGGTCGTCTCCAAGCTTTCTCTAGCGTGTTGTTCTGAACTGGTCCAATCTGCCGATAACAATTTGCTTCAAAGACTCGAACGCATTTCCACTAAGATACTTTTTGGGACATATCGCCTTGCCTCTCTCCGAGTGGGCCTGGCCTCTGAACTTTATGATCTACCGTGGTTCTTGCCTTCTTGCCTTGCATTTGTCCGTAAAGTATTGGAACCATGTTGATTTCGTAACCTGCTTATTTTTCTCTCCCGTCCTAACAAATACTAGAGTGCCATCTAGGTTGAAGCATACACCTCTGTCTGCAAATAAGTGATGCTGGTAAAACCTAGACTTGTCGAACTATTGTTAGGGGGACTGATCTTTTTCTTCGTAGAGTAATTGTAATTGAAGTGTTCGCCGTAATAGTGCCAGAGTGTTTTCTATAGATGTGTCGTTCTAAATAAATACCTTTATATCTTTACACTGAAGCCTTGTTGCGTGTTTGCTTGTCTTAAGGTGTAGAATTGCCCTATGTTGTATACTCCACATACTGCCTAACTCTTCTTGAGGGAAGTCTGACTGCTCAGCCACAGCTACCAAGTGAATCTGTTGGTACAGACTGCTACCAAGTGGATTTACTGCCAAACACCTGTAGTCCTAAATCTTTTGCAGTGGTCCCAGAGGGAACTGCACAGGTTTCCGCCTAACAGTCACTAAGTACAACAAAATTATCTCTTCTTGGATAGTGCTAATGTCCCCCAAACTGAAATCCTTCACCCCAGGCCCCCAAGAGTCCACCTGTTTGTGTGTAATTATTGCAGACTGCAGGACCGGGTTGTTCAAGCTCAGTCCTCTGGTGGGGAATTTGCTGGAGCATGGGTAAGGGTTGTGGAGGAAAGGATTCATAAGGGGGGCTGAGATGACATTGTTTACACAGGGAAAGACAGAGCTGGACTCAACTTTTCCATAGATGAAGTTCTACACAAAGGCCATTGTAGAGGACATTGGGACAATTATTGAGTGTTGGGCCTGAAATAGCTATAATTTCATGAGAATTAGCCATGGGAGAGAGTGCAACATTTAAAGCATGGAGGGCATATTCTGGTGCATTTGGAATCTCTTGAACAGAGGTACACGCCAGAGGGGAGCCGCTGTGGTTATAGGCATCAGACATAGAAAAATGATCACATTGAGAGGCTGTGACCTCGTATTTAGGTGAACCGCCGAAAATAAAATTGGAGACTGTAACAGGTGTTTTCCAATCACTGAGGAGCCTCCGAAAGAAATAAGATGCAGGGAGCTTCTGGGAGACAGACCGCTAGTGAAGTACCGACTCGCATAGCCAGCCCATTTCCTTGACTAGGCATGTTCGCAGTATCCGTATGGGACAAAAGTTCAACGAGAGGTTCAACAGGGGGCACACAATCTTCTGAGAGAGTGTTAGCTGATGCCTTTGTTGCTAATGCAAGATTTGCTCCGCTTCAAAGCAAGTAAGATTTAATTTGTGAGGCGGAACATCAAAAACCTACCAGGTAACATGGTGAGTAATAGAATTTTGTTGTTTCAAAAGATTTAAATATAAAAGACTCACCAAAAGGGGAATCCTGTAAGGTTAAGAGAGTCCAGTGCAGACCATGCTGTTATTGACATGTCTCAGGAGAGCTCGGGTTTCAAGAGCTAGTGGTGTGGTTTACAAGGTCCCCTCTCCTCTGGCTACCTCGGGACACCCCGGACCACTACAAACCACTTTCTCGATCCACTGCCATGTCGCGCTCAGTGCTGGAAGTAGGGTTTTCAAAATCCAGTGGTTATGTCAAGTACTCTGTGTTGAGCATCAAGTAAGTAGCTTGAACCACGTTCTTCCGATTTCACAAAGCGTTTTCCTCAGTATTTTATTTGTCCTGCAAAGATCAAAGTCTCACAGCCAGCAGTCTCTCTGTAGCGAGGCAAAAACTTGAGCCAAGTACTTCATCGCTGCAGCTAGATGTTTTCAATAAATTATTAACATGCAAAGCTCAAAGGCTCAAATGCTCCCAGTCACTCTGCAAAGTTTGATTTCGTAAAGAAGTTCTTGTTCGGCTGGCAGATTTCTTCACAGATCCTTTATTCTGCCGTAGGGATACCACACATATGGTTTATCAAGGACAGAGTTCAAAGGCTCGAAGCCCGCAGTTGTTCTATGCCAGAAATCTTCCTCTGTTCCACTATAATACTGCAACACTCTCGCCACACTCCCGATTATATGTATATGATTACTGAAGCACAAAACAATGTCTCAAGTGGCTATGGATTCCATAAATACATATGCTATCCCTGTAGTGCCAACACAAGGCCTGCAGTAGCTATGCATTCATGTTGCAAATATGCATTCACACCTTTTTTAAGTGATTAGAAAGAGTATTAGCTAGATACATATGTTAAGGTTTGATATATAAAGGAATGCCTAACAGGGGAATGAATAGCCATATGTTTTACTTTTAGTAATTGAAAGGATGAAAAGCTTTATTTTGCAATTTAATGACGTACAGTCAGAAAACACAAAGTTTGGAAAAGCCCTTTCTCTAATCTCATGGTCCAATGAGTCCAAGCAAAATGGAATGCATGACAAGGACCTAGCTAGATAAGGGTAGAACAAGGATCCAACTAATATAGAGATGCGTTTATCAAGTAAGGTAGCCAACATTACACAGCACAGAGTGGAATAACATCAAATGTCTGATGAGGTAATATAGGACTCAATTATGTAGGGATATCTTTTACAAATAAAAATGACCAACAAGTAAACAAGATATGGCAACTATGTCAGCGCCCGGTCAAGAAACGTAAGACCCAGCATTTGGCACTTGAAATGTAATTAATTGGCCATTAAAAATATGAGGTGATGTAATAGTTAGCAATTGGACCTCAAGAATACATTTAATTAGACTAAAGTACCTGTTCTCGGAACGGGTTCTGTGGACAGAAATGACAACACTCTCATCAATTACTGAAAACCAATGATCCTGTAGGTCACTGTTCTGATTCAGTTATCGCTTGATATGCTTTGTACTCTGAACGAAACAGCACTAAGAATGGGTGTGTTGGCTGGTTGACATTCTCCACAGCAGATGTTGGCGGGGAGCAGAGAGTTGATGTGCTGCTGCATACTGGCACCTACTGTGCTCTCTCCCCACATGTTGTCTCACCATGGCATGGTGTAATTCTTTGCATTGCATTGCAGTGCAGTGAAAATGTCCCAGTAACTGTGCATTCTAGGGTTGATAACTGGTCTTTCTATGACCATATTGATGTTTCGGCAATTTCAGGCAACCGTCTCATGTGTGAAGGTGCTAAAATCTGGGAAAAGGAGTAGGGTGTCCAAATGTTATGTAGCCGGTAATCTGCAGAGGGTCCTAACAGGTAACTATGCACAATCTGGTGCAGATTGATGAAATAGTGTGGAATTGTATAAGGAACAACGATTCACCAAGCCACAAACAAATTTAGAGTGTTGCTGGAATCCAGGGAAAGGGGTGGGATGTGCAAATTCCATGTAGCCAATAATGTCTGGACGTTCCTAACAGGTAATTGTGCAAAATATGGTGCAGATTCGTTAAAGAGTGTATAATTGTATGAGAGCAATGATTTGCAAAGTCACAATAAAGAAAACAAATGATAACTTTTCTTGTACTGAAATCCACAGAAGGGGGTGGTGTGTCCACATGTCATGTAACCAGTAACATCTGCAGGGTTCTAACAGGTAACTATGCAGAATTTGGTGCAGATTGGTGAAACAATGTTGAATTGTATAAGGAACAACACTTCACCAAGCCACAAACCCAGAAAACAATGTAGAGTTTTGCTGAGATCCGCGGAAAGAGGTGGGGTGTCCAAGTGTCATGTAGCCAGTAGTGTCCGGGGGGTCCTAACAGGTAACTATGCAATGTTTGGTGCAGATTGGTGAAATATTGTGGAATTGTATAAGGAACACTTATTGGCCAAGCCACAAACCCACAAACAGATGTAAACTTTTGCTGAAATCTGGGAAAAGGAGTTGGGTGTCCACATGTCCATATATGATATGCTATGATACGATTTGTTATTTATAACGTGCTTAATACCCAGAGCTTTTTAAGTGCAGACCCGGCGATTGAACCTTTGTTGCTCCATGTCGTCTTGCTTCCAAGGCAAGCACATTACCCCTGAGCTATTCTCCCGAGCTAATGTCATGTATGATATGATATGACAATTATAACGCTCCTATAGACAACTGTTTCAAGGCGCGATGAGGCAAGGGAGGGGAAACAAAGGGAGGACAAAGACAACAATCTTACTAGGCCTAGTGACATTGAGATCACACAGGTGCAGGGGATAGGGGAGGAGAAACGTGCCAGGGAAAGGGGAGGAAGGGCAAATGCAGGACACAAGATCAAAAACAAGTAGTGCGGTCAGCAGGTGGCAGTGCAAGTGTTAAGTGCAGACAATAAATGTCTGAGAAGTACAGGTAAAGGGATTGTAGGGTTGCAGATACAGACCAAAGTGCAGAGGTTGCTGAGAGGCAATGCAGGTGTGCAACTGGGCGGGCAGGAACTTGGGCACAAAGTTCAGAGGATAGCCAGGTGACCAGTGTAGTATCTGAAACGAGATCAGCAGGGAAGAGGAAGAAAGAAGGCAAAAGCAAAGAGGAAAGTCTTGAGTTGCTTACGGAACCGGAGATGGTTTGCCTCAAGTTTCAGAGATAATGCACTAGAGGGTATATCCCTACTCTGTCAAGGACTGGGATCGCTAAACCACAAAACAGGAAGGTGTCCTCACAGGTTCACTCAAACAAATACATAAATTAAATTTATAATAAACTTCTCAATACCAATCATATGGCACAGGCTGTCTAAAGTACTTCCTAGGTATGTGTTTTACATTTTTCTATGTCCATCTAAGTTTTCATAGAGATACATTTTACAAAAATGACCATTTCGTACTTCTGTTTGAACATTACACTGAAGCAAATCTTTATTATTTCAGTAGTTACCCATAAGCAAGGTCTGTCAATTACCAAGCACTATTAGCTCAACATAAATTCCACATCAAGCACAATATATACAAAAAAGAACCAATAGGTGTCCATGTTCATGTACACAGTATTTCATGCAGTGCAAAAAACAGTTATATACTCACATTGGAAAAAAACATTTGAAAAAAACCTTTTTCTCAGAAGAGTCAACACTAAATACATTTTTAAATTGATAGGCCCCTACTCAGAGATTGAAACCATATGTCTCTGAATTATAAATTTTCAATTCCATTGGGGGCATTTTCAATTGGTTAGCTGAACTCAGAATCTACTAGCTAAACTCGGGGTCTACGTGTGGCACCAGGATGAATCTAGAAGGTGTCGTACTCGCACACGAATAAAACAGAAAGTGCGAGTAAACTACGTTTCGGCTGAGTGGGCCATTCCGCCTTCCTCAGGACCAGTAGAAGTCATGACCCCTGAGGTACAGAAAAAATAATAAAAAGGAGAAAGAGAAAAGAAACATAGTCTCACTAGGAACCACAAGATCACAATCAAGATATCTCAAAATAATGTGACCCGTGTCTCCTGGGGCATGTGGCTACAAGATCCACAATGTATTGGGTTCATGAGTCTGTGAAAATAGAGTGGTGTGAATGAAACCAATCTTACTATAGGGGGAGCCTGTGGGGAACAAACACCACTTGTGCAAAAAACATAGAAACATTATTATAAAAGAACCGGCTAAAAAACCAATGTAAAGCCATTAGTAGTGTATCGTGAAGCAGACATATGTATAAAGCTTTCAGAGAGCAAAGCCACTAGACCATGGAACGAGGTTAATCAGAAACCATGAGTTACAGTTAAAAAGTAGTGAAGTACGATCCAGTTTTAAAATATTAGCACCTTATGTGTATCTGCACTAATAAAAGGAAGTGCACCAAAAAGTGTAAAACACCAAATGTACGCACTCACGTGTCTGGGGCTCAAGATCAGATATGTTCCTTCACGTTTACAAATAGACGTTACTATTTAAAAGGTAAAATCAACATATGGAATTAGTGTAGGCGAACCGGCATTAGTAAAGTAATCCAAAGGTTGTAAAAAAATTACATATTGGCAACAACCAGTTGCCAACACTACCTTTAGATTGGAGAAGCTGTGCAATATTAGCTCGGCGTCTCTCTATAGATGCAGGGCACTAGGATGTGATTAGGGAAGCCATGCACAATTCGAAAATGTGCCCGGCATGGACTGGAGCCCCCCGCTCCATTATATTTGAAATCTGCAACAAAATGACATGGTCAAAAGTTGCCGCTTGTCCACATAGCATAAAGAGCAATGCGGAGTCTGAAACAAGGCTGCATGGATTTGTTACCTTTGTGCTGGAACCGTGATGTACAGGTTATGTCTCTCTCTCTCAGCGCCAGAAACAAGTGTGTCAGAGAGTCTTGCAGGCATGACCATAGTGCACCTAAATCGCTTGCGAGCCTCGGCAGGGAAAGGCCTCGCCTTGCAACAGCGCCACAGGTGCTGTGTGGTAAAAAGTGGAATAGCAACCAGATGCTACTAAAAACAAAACAAAACAAAAGAGGCATAAAGACACGAGCATCTGGTTAGGCCTGTTCATCGTGCATGGCTTTTAAGAAACACGTTGATGGGCAATCGAGGGTTTCTTGTGAAGAGGGTGCAGAGGAGAGTGCTTCAGGGGGAAGGGAAGGTTCCATGGGTGAAATAGTGGTTGCAGAAGTCAGCCAAGGTGGGAGCGAGGGTGTCAATGTGGTCTTTGATGGTTTTGCAAGAACAGATGGGCTTGGTGCAATTTCATTTGAGGACACCGGGCCATATGTTTTCAGGAAACAGAAGCTTTAGACCCAGTTTTTTTCCAGGGTTATGTGACCTTCACGATCCCTCATGATCCCAGCTACAAAAAGGCTCTAGTGGATGACCGATGGGTGGGCTTCAAATTTGGTATTATGTAATGCTTGATTGGGAAGTGGTTTCTGTTGAAACTGGTTCAGTGGGCCTTCAACTACTAGATGTGACCGCAGAAGGGAGTGATCGGTTCTTGCTTCACAGGCTATATAATACAGGGGTGGAGACTTTATTGAAGCTACAATAACTGTGTACTTCTAATACCCCCCTGATTATGAGAAGCAAGTTCACTCTGGTGCTAGTGGATATGAATCTTCAGACAGAACCCTTGGCAGCTATCAAAGACGTTTGAGAAGACAAGGATCTTGCAACATCTATCCCTCCATTATTGTCTGTTGCCCCAAAGAGAGTCCACAAAGCAGCGGTGAAGTCAGCATGCATCATTGCTAACCTGAACCTCAGAGTCTGAAATGGTAGACTGCCAGGTGATCAACCACTGGTAACAACCTTCAATTGCCCAAATGGGTCCTTCCGTATTGACTACCTATTAATTACAGCTAGTTGCTGGTGCAAAACTAGGGACCTGACTATTATTGATAGGTTCGAGGGTGACCGCAAACCCCTGCCTTTTTCCTGTTGTATTGGAACTGGCGGATCTCGGGGGGTAACAGGCTCAGGTCCCAAGAAACACATAGTGGGCGAGGGGCATGCCAGGAAATCAGTAAACTGGGCAGCAATAGCGGGTAATCTGGGTAATATTTGCAACACAAGTGCAAAAGCATCTACTATAATTTCAGAATTTGAGATTCTGGGTAAAAACCTGGTATCTTTTTGTTTCCTCAGCAAATGTGAAGACCAAATGTGGTGCAAAAGTGTGCTACAAAATTTGAGGACAAACCACAAAGCACTTTTGTCTGCAATGAAATCATCATGTGCTGCTCTTCATGCAGCTATGGAAGAAGGGGTCAGGTTCGGTTCGGGAAGCTGGTCACTCCGAGAGAGTTGGATGGTGACCAGTCTCTCCAATGCTGTATCCAGGGTGCTGTTTGGAGGAGTCATTTTTTTAACCTCTATGCAGCCACCGGAAGGCAGGATGACCAGCTTAGACTGGAGGGCCTATGTCCTACCCCACAGAAGTATCTTTGGTCATATCGCACACTGAGGTAGAAGAAGATCTGGGATTGCAAAAATGGGGTAAAGCCACTTTGCCTGACCGTATACCACTAGATTTCTCCAGAATGAACCGACCTTGTGTAGAGTCTTAAATGCTGCCATTTGTGCCAAGGAAGTCCCTCGAACTTGGAGGGAGGCCCCATTAGTACCCATATACAAAAAAGGAGCTAAAGATCAGCCTGGAAACTACCACTGGATATCCTAATTGGACTGTGCTAGGAACACTTTTGGCAAAGACTTGCTTTCAAAATTGCTGAAATGGGTAGATGATATAGGGATCATCGGTAATGCTCAGGTGGGGAGTTGGACAGGGACCTGTGGACCATTGTTTCTTGTTGTCCTTATTAATTCAGAAAAATACAAAACTACTTAAAATTAAATTATATGTTATATTTCTGGACCTCAAAACGGCCTTAGACTCCGTATCAAGAGCATTGTTGTGGCAGATCTTGAAGGGGCAGGAAGTCCCAAAAGAGATGGTTGATACAATTAAACTTCTCCATGTGCAAACTCGGTTACAGTGCGTTATGGCCTTGAAGGGGACAGACCAACCCATTTCATGTGATGAAGGAGATTTGCCAGGGATGTGCCCTGGCCCTGCTCCTTTTCCTGTTATACATCCAGGAAATTGTGGATGCACTGGAGGCAGGTGCCTTAACTGCTCAAAAAATTGGGTGAAAAAATGCCCCACTTACATTTTTACTGATGGTGTGGCGATCATCGCCACTACCCCATCTTAACATATTTGCAAGGCACACAGTGTTCCAGATTCTAGAAGCCCAAAGGCACTCCTTGAAGAATGGCCCCAAATTCCTTTTATCTAATTCGCTGTGGAATATTAAATCCTTTTTAGATGGAATCCACCACCCCTATGAGAACACCCTATATGTTCGCTTTAGATTGGGTGTGCTGTATACCGCTTGGTATACTCGTGATTAGCCACCACACAATTATTGGGTTTTCCCACTTTGCAAACAATGTCCAATATTTCTTGAGCTCAGGCAAAGGTATTTAAGACCCCTTTTAGTTGATATGGGGATAAGATGCTCAAGGCAAGCAATGCAGCTTCTTACCAATACGCTGGAGTGGAAAGTTGTATTTGCTTCGGTTAGGCCTGTTCATCGTGCATGGCTTTTAAGAAACACGTTGATGGGCAATATGTTACCACAATTGTAGAATATCCCTGAGGCTGCAAGCTTTGCTCTGGTCTTGAGGTTGAAATCTAATTCTAAAGATGTGTTTTTATTGTGTAGTCTATTTTTTCTTCTTTTGTCTATTGTATGTTGTTTGACTTGTGTTTTAAAAGGGAAAGCTATTGTACTAGATTGATTGACCTCTCTTACACATGTTAATGTATTCATTGATATTGTTAAGTTTATGCTAAAGCACTATTTCGAATAAAGCTTTGAAATTGAATGTGCAAAATCTGGTGCAGATTGGTGAAACAGTGTGGAATTGTATAAGGAACAACGATTCACCAAACCACAAACCCAGCCACAAACCCACACATTTTCAATTGCATAAATATAGATAGATGAGGCCCCAACATAGTATTGTATCTAAGGGGGACATAAGGTCTGCCTGAGAGCTTCAGAACAATGTAAGAAGGAAAACATGGTTTTGACCCACAGCCATGCAGGCAGGGCAGAGAGAACAACCTCAGAATATCTGAAGAAAGAACATATCCAGAAGGTCTGAGAATGGGAGAAGAATAACTGAAAATGAAGCACCCAACAAAAAGATGCCAGCAAGTGAAAACATGACTATGATCAAAAACACCCAAAATAGATACTCATTCTTTTGAAATATCTTTTTAGAAGCACACTTGTGTTATTACAGTTAACTTAATAATTAACATTATTCAAAGAGGTGCCATGAAAGGCACCCAAGGAAAACATTTTGAGACTTTCGAGTGTGATACAAGAAGCCATTGGAAAGTGCCTACTGAGATACACAGAACCATTTGCAAGTCCCTAGTGAGACAGAAGGTAGCATTTTGAGAGTTTCTAGTTAGATGGAAGTTCTATTTAGATCTTGATATTATTGATTAGCAATGCACTAGCAATAGAAATAGAAGGAGCAATTTCAGGCACGCTCGTTTGAAGTCTCCAGACTTACAATATAGACACAGCAAGAGAGGCCAACATTTAATTTTTGATTTAGACAATTATACTATGTAGATTCAGGGTTGTTAATTCAGGTTGTTAAGTGTGGAGGCAATAGTCGACAGTGCATTGTTGCACAACTCTACAAACAGAGAGAAAGGTTTTAGAAGAGTAAGATAAAATTACAATCCATTGTATAGTATTTTTTATTTTGAGATAGGAATTCATTAAGGGTGGATATGTTTTGTTAGAAGGTGAATAGACCTAACATGTATTCTGTTTTATATTGATTGAGATGGTTATCAGAACAGTGGAGGTTGACTGTTTTTTAAATTTTTTAAATGCCTTTATAATATACCAAGCTCCTATTCTTGCAACTAATTAAAAATAAAGACCAGTGTCTGAGCTAAAATATCTATGTTTGTCAAAAACGTGCCCATGTAATTACCCTGAAGCAGAACCTTTTACTCCCAACATTAGCGGAAAAGCCAGAAAGAGAAGCATGGTATGACATATGTAGAATATGAAGTAGAGACACACCAAATTCACAAAATTATGTCAGTGTTTCTATTTTTTATTGACAGTTTGATAATGCAAAAGTTTACATTTGCACCATATGTTACTTTCTCTCTGAGCAAAGCTCCCAGATAAATCAGGCAGACAAATTAAAATATAGAAGCTGTATTTATTTTTTGATAAATATTTTGTAATGTTTGTCTTGAATAAGGTCAGTAGTTGAAAATCACCAAAAATGAAATTCATGTCAACACAGACTGGTGAGTCCAGCAAGTCCCTCAAAATCAGATTCCACCTGATGTCTGAAAATATTAAGGGACAATATCAGGGAGGATTGCTCTGTGGTGTTGTCCCTATGGTTAATGAAGTCATCCGATAGCCCATTTACTATCCGTGCAGGGTTGGAAACTTTAAAGTCCAAAAAAGGGTCAGCCAAAGTCCAATTTAATGTCAAATACGGAGGGCTGAACTTTGTGACTAATTCAAATGTTCACCCCTAATTAGTGTAGATGAGCTGATTGTCAAGTTGGATAACCCCATGTCCGGGTACTGATAAGTCAGCCTGACAATGCGAATATGGTGTGGATCTGTCCAGTAGATTCTTTACAAATTTCCAAAATGTAGGTACAAACAAATTTGTTGATATCTCCATCCGGTCTGTTGACACACTTCCTGGTGCAGTGTTCGTGGACACCTCTCATGCCTATCAGGGAGCCATGTCACATTTGCAGACATCGTATGTGGCTGCTGATTAGTCACTTGAGAAATGTGAGGTGCGTCAAAAGTTTTAAAACGGTCAACATGTTGGATCCATGTACATTATCCTCTGTTCACGGACACCATGGTATAAAAAAGCTTTGAAAAATAAATGTCCTGTTATGTTGAGGATCAAAGTGTGCTTGAGGAGGGTGGGGGGAGAAAGAAAGTGAACAATGTGTGTGTTATTGGGTGTAAAAGTGGTTGCAGGGTTGTCACTATTTAAAGCGTAAGACAGTACTGAGAGCAATAGGTGTCCGCTGACATTCATTGAGAATGATGGTGGTATGCTATATGCTACAACAATGATTAATCTGGGTTTAATGCCCCCAACAATCTGTATACTGGCTATGGTGAGAACAGTACACTTACTTTGGGTTTAATAGTTATGTAGTTTTAACTATGTGACTCCTGCTTAGAGGCAGAGTAGTACTTTTGGAGTGTGTGTATATGTATTTGTTTAGCTTTTATTTATTATAGTAGTCATTGAAGTCACAGTACATATTGTTGTGGCCAGGGTCAGTGGCCAGATTGTTCGGGTCATGGCTGCATGGATTTTGGCCATAGTAGTAGTAATAGTAGTAGTCATAGTACATATTGTTGTGGCCATAGACGTGCACTGAATAATCTGGTCACTGGCCATGGCCACAAAAGTATGCTTACTTTGAGTTTAATGCCCCAGCAATGTGTCCACTGACCATGGTGAGAACAATATGCTTACCATGGGTTTAATAGTTGTGCATTTTGAACGATGTGACTCCTGACTTGAGGCAGAATAGGAGTTTTTGGAGTGCAGGTTTAATAGTAGTAGTAGTCACAGTACATATTGCTGCATGGTCATGGCCACAACAGTATGCATATTTTGGGTTTAATACCCCCAAAAATGTTCCCACTGGCCATAGCCAGAAAAGTATGCTTACTTTTTGTTTAGTAGTTATGTAGTTTGGAGAATGACACGGCATGACACGTCCACAATGGGAGTTTTGGAGTGTGGATATTGTAATAGTTGTGGCAAATAGTGGAATGTTTGATGTTTGGAAATAGTGGGCATGTTAAGAAGGGCAAATCTGTATTTCTTGACTGAAAAGAAAATATAGTTAATTTTAGAACATGGAATCGAAGATGTGCATACTTTAGGTTGTTTAGATAAATGTACGTTGTGTTACCCTCCTAATTGACATATTCTAATCATTGGGTCATGGGAGGAGAAAAAACAAGGTGGATTAAAAAAACATTTTTTACATTTACTGTTAATTAAATGTACACCTTGTTCAACGTTTTCTTCATTTTTTCAGAATGAAATTTATGAAAAGCAGACACATTTTGTATGTGTAGAAAGTAATCAGATAGGTGATGGTGTGTTTTAAGTGGAATATAATTACGGAATATTTGTTTTGTGTGTTTATTTATGAGTAAAGTAGTTAGGTCGTGCTGGTGTGTTCTAATTGTATATTATTGTCAATATGAATTTAAAGTATCATTTAATGACTACATTTTTCTTTAAGGAATATAAAGCAGTCATTTGTTAGATTTTTGGTAACCTTTGTTTTTGAGTAGCGGAAGTGTTGTCAAATTCAATCCAACTACTTATTTTTTCACATATGCAGTATAGTGACCAGTGTGGTATTATTCCTAGTTTTGTGAATTTGTTTTGCCAAGAGATCCTTGGGCGTGTGTGAAGTGTGTTTACAGTTATGTTAGTGTCAACTGCATTGTATCTTAAAAGCATTCATATTCCAAAATGGGCATGTGTATCTAATTGTATGTTTGAAAGATTGTCTGAATTGAAAAAATACCACAATATGACATGAATTGCATTTTAGAGAAATTCTGGAAATGGAATTGTATTACAATTTGGTATAGATACATACACAAATCATTCATTAGAAACATGCACTTGAGAAACCTGGCTGTAGTGACTGCAAGTATGCTTCGAAGAGAATGATATTTGTAGGATTTCATGTATATGGATGTACTCTGTCTATTAGGATATGCCGGTGTGTTTATGGGGAATTTAACAATTCTTGCACAGTAGTCCAACTCCTGTCTTATCCCTGAGACACATTAGATAGTGATGGGGCTGTTATTGGAATTTCTGTGTGTTCTCTGCATACATACGTTTCTTTAAAAAGGAAAACTGAGCTGTGGTGCATGGAATTGTTTTTATACATGCAAGTTTGTGAAAATTGATTATCACAAACTGGATTTAGGGTATAATTACGAGTATGGAGGTAGCCTGCTCTTAATAAGGGCATGGCTGCCTCCATACCGGGTTCCAGCTCCGGGTTCCTTCAATGAGGAATTACCAGGCCATTCCAACCTTGGAGGACCCAGTAATTCCTCATTGAAGAAACCTATCCCCTTCCCATTTGAGCCCCCATAGGGCTCAATGGGAATGGGGAGGGAGCTAATAACGGGCCTGTTATTAGCTCCCTGGTCCCCTTGCAGGACCCGCTAAGGACGTCTGGTCTGACCAGATGTTCTGAGCAGGTCCTACAAGGGGACCTCCTAATACGGCATTCCGTAATGAACGGTGCCGGTCCCGTACCGGCACCCTTCATTACGGCAGCACCAGGGTTGTAATGAGGCCCTTAGTTTTAATTTGGTTATGTCTGAAAGCAAACAACGGTTCCAATTGCTCCATTGACCTAACCTTGTCCTACATCAAGGATGCATATTAGTATAACTCAGCAGTTACATCTTTTTCCATTTACAGCTGTGTTTTAGATCAATTTTTCTACGTTATTTGCTGTTGCCTTTTGACACATAGGGTGTGCCATGCCATACACTTCTAGTTTGTCAGTGAAACTGATATGGACTATGGGTTGTATCTCTTTTTGAGCAATGTTTCATCAAATTGGTCACAGTTTGCAATTGTTGGCATTAAACACATGCATTGTTCAATTTGTTGTGTTAATTGTTCCATTACAACAGGGGCAGATTTGTTTTGTCCATACAGCTCATATATTAATCTATTTTTCAAGGATAACTGTGGGTCTTCAGTAAGGACACCAATTATAATGCTTTTACAAATGTGAGCATATGTTGGATCTGCCGACTTATGCATTTTTTGTTGAAATTCTCTGTAGTGAAAATGATGCCACCAATTGACATAACTTGTGTTGCTAGATGTAGTTAGGCATTCTTTGTTGCCTAATGTTTTGAATATGCTCACATTTTAAAAGGCATTATAATTGGTGCCCTTCCATTGGTGTTAACTGTAGGAGGTCTCTGAAGACAATAACATGTTTAACTGCAAACAGTTCTTTGTATCACGTTTTTAGGACTTCCAGCATTAGATGAATTAAAGCAAGCTGGAAACCATACTTACGTCATCTAATGGGAGGACTTTCATTTGTCACAGAATTCCGCGCACTTGAGTTGCAGCTGCTGCTGACAATTTGTAATATTCTTATATTTGTGGGTGTTTCACTACTGGAAGGAGGAGTAATCAGTGTAAAGTTGCACCAGCTATGTTGTAAACAGCTTGAACTGCGGGAACTTGTATAACACTTACAAAATGTGTATCTGTTTTCTCATCTAAAAAATTGCCTCATTGTTTCAATTAGGAAGTTTTTGTCAGAACCAGCATCACCAGTAACATATGATAGCAGAGATTTGTCATTTGTAAAACTGCAAGTATTAATTTCATGTTTTAATACATGTACAATATCTTTAGTAGAATCTAGGTAAATGGTGAGTTGTCAATCATTATTCTGTGGTTTGAGCACTGATATATCTTCTTTTGATGTTTTGGATTGATACCTGGCATCTTCTACGTCATTCATTACTATTTGTGCTGCTGTTTGAATGTGTGGTTTTCCAAGTGGTTCATGGCTTTCTGTAAGAAATGATGGACCACCTTTGGGAGTTTCTTTATCTAGTTGTCATTCTATGTCTTCTTCTTGTTGGCAAACATTCCCTAACATTTCTTTGTACCATTTAAAATTGACATTTGCTATACTGCTTTGATTTGCCTTGAATGCAGCTTTAAATGTGGCTTACTTACCTAACAATTCTTCCTCTCCTGTCCAAGGTTTGAATAGTTGCAGTAGGACCATGTAATATAACATTCTATGTGGTCTGCTGATGTAAATTATATGTTTACATGGATAATTAGACTGGGTTCTGAAAGTCTTACTAAATGTCCTTTATAAATTAATACTGAGTGCCAGTTTTCTCACGTGGTGTCAAATGTTTCTGTATGTACAGTTTGGAGCTATATCATACAAGTGCATATTTTCCAAATCAGTACTTCTGTTTGCAAAGTATGTGTCAATTACAGTTGTGCCTGCCATTCTTAGTTTCTTGGGACTTTGACAAACAAGTGGGAAAGGCAAAGGAATCCAAGAGGAAACCAATGGGCATCTTGCATTTGTCTAGGAATCTATTGATTCCTATTTCAGAGCCTGGGTGTCCCAAAAGGAGAGGTTACCCAGAGCCACTGTCAGGTTATCATGTAACTGGCACCAACCCATACCCTGCTCTGTGGGCTACACACATGTGCCCACAAAAACATACTAGAGGCACAAGGGTGTACCCCTGGGTGCCCTAGGGGTATCCCAGGGGCCTTTGACCACCGAGAACAAAAATGAAGAGCTGCACTGCCAGGGGTCCCAACTGGACTCCTGTGCGGAAAATAAGTGAAAAGACAGTCTGAGGAGGTAGTGGGACAAGGACGGAGAGGCCCTGTCCCTCCAAAGCATTTCCAGCATCTCACTCTCATTTAGATTAAGTTATTAGAGAGCATTATCAAAGTTAATATTGATAGTTTGAGATGACATTTGGTTATCAGCAAGCTTATTATTGCATTATGTGCAAACTATTAATCTCATATAGGAAGTTCTTCAACAACAGACACATACTTTGGGCCTCATCACGAGTTGGGTGCTAACCCGGTGGTATTACCACCGGGGCTATTAGCACTACCGCCAAACCCCCGGCACTATTAGTGCTGGATCATGGGTTTGGCAGAATGGTAAGTACCCATTCCCCATTGGGCTATTCGGGAATTTTCCATTCCCTATTTAGCCCTATGGGGAATGTTCACTGCTATTACTGCCGGTGACGATACCGCTTCCGGTAATAGCACTGAAAATCAGCAAAATTGCAGCAAATTTGCCACCAGCTCATAGCTGGGGGTAAATCCGCCAAGCCCGTGATTTGGCGGACGTTTCATTTAAGGGTTACCGCCAAACTCGTGATGAGGCAGTTTGGGCCCCATCTAGAGTTGGGCTGTATTCCCGGCTGTAATACCGATGACTGCAATAGCCCTAGCACCGACCGACCCAGTGGTATTACCACCGGATCACGAGTTGGGCCTTAACGGTAAATCCCCATTCCTGTTTGGGTCCATTGGAAAAAGCTGGAGGTAAAACAGCTGATTTAGTGCCCAACTCGTGATAGGGCCAGCCCTTAAATATGGCGGTAATACCATTACCACTGCATTTAAGGGCTACAGCCCAACTTGTGATGGGGAATTTCAGAAGACATGTTTTCAAACTTTTCTTTTTCTTTCCTGTATGTATTGGTAAGGAGGCTACGGTTTCAAAATTGAGGTGGCATTTGGTTATCATCAAGCTTTATATTGCCGGATGTGCAAACTATAAAGGGATCATGCGCAGGAATGAAAGAGAAGAGCAGACGGGGCAGGTATGCTCAGTGATGACAGCACAAGCAGAGCTTGCAATTACTAATCGTGAAGGGCAGTGCACGCTGGAAGGAAAGGCGTGTGCTGTGTTTAGGCCTGGATTCATTACAACCTGTCGCGGGGACAAGGGCGTCGTTGTCTGCTGTTTCCCGCTGTGAGCATCAAGGCACAAGTTGTGAGCTGCAAAATAGAAGAAATTGACTCTCTCCTTACCTGCATACATCCCGCTCCGATTCACGTAAGCCTGTGCCCCCTGCACAGCAGTTTGAAGCGAGCGTGGTGTTGTACTTTTTCTCGCCGAGAGGTCACATGATCTGAGTCACATGAGCGGATTGAAGCACCACCCCCACAAATCAGGCTTAAAAGAAAGACCCAGCCGCCCTTGCAGCGTTAAGCCTGTCGCGGTGACAAGGGTGTAGTTGTCTGCTGTTTCCCGCTGTTTACGGTGGATACGTAGTAATCAAGAGAGAGCCTGCTGCTTTTACGACACTACACACCCAAAAGGAAAAAAAATAAAAAAATAGATATGGAGAGCACCAAACCTAAAACACGCCTCAAAGAGAAGCTAGAAGAAAATGTTCCAAATCTTCCAAAACATACCTCAACGCTGAACTTACAAACCACTAAACTTAAAGAACCTAGCAACACCACAAGCAAACCGAAGCCTCTTACCCTTAAAATTCCCCCACAAACCCCCAATCACAACAAAGAGCAATCCGTATCCCTCAATCCTACAAATCAAGATTTGTCATCTTCCTCCAACACCGCTCCATCAAGCACTTCACCATGCTCCTCCAATCAAGCGGCTGAAGAACCGAAATACTCCAAATCCACAATTGCAGTCAAAACACCGAAGAACGACAGAAGCCAGAAAATAACAACCAATCAAATACCAGAAATGACCTCCGAAACCCCAATAGCATTCGGAAAAAGAGCTTCCACTTTGGCACTCCAATCTGACCTCAAGCTTCATACTCCTGCAAGCAAAAAATTGAAAGACTCAACGCTGAACCTAACACTACGACAAAGAGTGATCATAGCCAAACAACAGTGGCAGTCAATTTACCATTTTACAGACTCCACCCAAGACAACTGCTCTAAGCCTCCAAACCGAGCATCTCGACCTTCACTTGACATCACAAGCAAATTTGTTCTTCCCTAAAACATTCCCAGAAGAGAACCTATTGAATGCCACAACGGCCGCCCTAAACCAACAAGACTCAGACTACCCCCCCAAAAAAACGAAAAAACACTGAATACTTCAGAATCCAGCAAAAGAATCCCAACGACCATGCTAGATCTCCAAAATACGCTAGTGGCTGTTCTATCATTAGTGATAGACCCCTTCTTAAAGATCCAAGAAGCAACAGTCGATACGACCAAAGACCAAGCCACTTTGCTTGTAATGATCCTAACAAAACAAACAACCATAGACTGTTTCATAACTTCAATTCAAGATCGATTGAATCATGAAACAGAATCCAGAAGAATATGGCAGAACCGCCTAGCTGAAATAGCAAGATCTGATCGACTGGACAAGCAACCTCTTATAGAAACACTGACAACATTTTCCACCAAAACCATGGACGACAAAGCAAAAAGAAACCTACAAGAGACCATGCCCCAAGATCAAGGCACAAGGTGCCCTCATACAGAACAATCCTCAACAAAAGGCGATTCTAAGAAAGACCAAACAACCCAATATGAACTTCAAACGCACAATTTACCAACTCAACTCAATATTCCTAGCACGGAACCACCAACATGTACCCCTTTTGAGATCTTTGACCCAACCAAATGATGCCAGCCGAGCAAAGCTACAACTACAAAAGAAACAACAACAAAAAAAATCAAACAGGCTCACAAGTTTTCCTGTGAAAATTGCAACTCAACCCAGAGCTACAACAACAAAGAATCTCATCAACAAAAACATTGAAGACAGCGCTAACAACAAAAAACTGAAATCCCAACCACAAATAGAAGTGATCTCAATTGAAGAACATGAGCCACTAGACGCATTACTGGAAGCAATGAACCATGACCGCGAGCCTAAAACACCAACGACAGCAGATGCACAAAATCAACATTGACTTCGTCCACACTTCAAACTAACAATAGAGAACATGACTCCCAAGAAGACTCAATGATCATAATAGATGAATACTGTGAGATCTCCTCAACTTCAATGTACACGAATATTGACGAATCAACAACAAACATGTCACTTGTGTACTCATCAATATCAACTGAAGAATCCTGGTTCCCGTCAGAACCTGACTCCCTTGCTGATAGCACGGAAAGTAGACCAATTGAAACAAACATATCTTTAATCAGACCAACATTTACAGATCCGCATCAGGAACCAAACATATTTAGACTTTCGCTAACTGCTAAAGATTTAAGGCTGGACGAAAAACTAATCTTGAATAGAGTGAACATTCTTTGCCTACTCTATCCCGATACTGTCGAAGATCGCTACTCAAGACATCAACGTTATACATTTTACGAACAAGAAAAAGATGAAAACAGTCCAAATTGACTTCCATAACAACCAAACGATCCAACTAGTTATGTCCACCAAAGAACAACTGGCCAAATGGGGCTTCATCATAGAACAAATCCAAGTAACAAGATTCATGGCTCTCAAAGAAAAGAAATTGGATACTAACACCAGCCTCAAGCCGCCCCGATTCATCGCAAATACGACCAACAACAATCTTCAAGTAGATCACGAACAACTGAAGAACCATATCTAACAGGAAATGAAAACCTGTTTAGGCAACCAAATTCATACCAGAAAAACAGAACGACAGAAGTACCAAGGGAGATAATCGCCCCAACATATCCCATCAGAAATTCATCAACCAGAAGCGAACACCGAAGCACACAAAGGAAAACCTTTCTATAACAACCAACCCCAAATGGAAATCCGACAACTGAAATAACTTTATCTTCATGGAACACGAGAGGGTTTAACATCTTCTCTCAGAGGGAGCTACAAACCAAAAAGAAATGGCTATAATATGCCTCCAAGAGACCTGGATATCGACAGAAGTTGTCTGTGATGGGTTTTCTACGTATATGAACCCGGTAATCATCATACAACAAGGCAGACCATCATACGTATGATAATCTTGACTAAGATAGACCCCAATTGGTCAATTGTTAAAAAGAAAAACATCCACCCATGGACCCAATACATTGTCATCTGTATTTTGACCCATCATCCAAACCAGAGCAACCTCCAAACAGAACACATTTAACAATCTTCAACATATACTGGAACGCAATAGCAATGTCTGATAATAAGTTCATATACTCCATCTACAACAAGTTCGACAAAATAGCAAACTCTTTTGCAAAAACTGAGTTTGTACTCACCGGTGATTTCAACATCCACCTTTACAACTCTGAAGGAATCCGTCTAGATATCCAGAAAATATCCCCAGGAGCAAGAAAATGGACCGAAGAGACCGAGATCCGAAAACTAATACTAACAGAACAACCGCTAAACATACAAGGTCAAATGCCGCCAACATGGTCTAGTGGAAAATCGAAATCGATTATTGACTATATTTACATCTCTGAAGGAATAAAGAACAACCTCATTGCCACAGAAAACACTGCACAGTCTAACAGCGACCATTGTCAAATATCAATAACATGGCAGGCAGAACAAAACGAGAATTTCTCCCTCAACCTCCCAGATCTAGAAATAAACAACAGTCAAACGAAACTAAGATTAAAACAGCACCAAACGACCAAACTAGTATCTAAATGTGAAAGATCATTGATGCCTGACCATGAAAAACTCAACTACGAATGGGTACTCAGAGATTACCAGACCCTCAAAAGCACCAACTCCATTGTTAAACATAAACACGCATTCAATACGGACATCAAAGAAAGGAAAAAAATGCTTAAAAAAAATACGCCAACTGAAAAAACTAAACACAACAGCAGCAAATATCAGTATAAAAAAAGAAAAACAGAATTACTCTAACTTCATCAAATCAGCCAAGGGATTACTGCTACAAGCGGACGCTGAAGCTATTCTAGCGGCAATCAACGGGAAAAATACGAGGCAATTATGGTCCCTTCTAAACAGAAACAACAGAACAACAAATATGATCCAAGAAGTTGATCCGGAAGCGTGGGCTACACATTTCAACACTTTATATAACATCAGTACAGCTGTACAGACCATCCAACAAGAACCCATCTGTCCTCCGTGGAATACTGAAATGGGAAACCGAGGACATAATTCAAGCCATCAGAACTCTAAATCCATCAAGAGCACCAGGCCCAGACGGACAGTCAAACGCGATCCTGAAGGATGCACCAGAAAACTGGGCTAGCCTCTTTTCCCATCTGCTCCTTATCATAGAAAAAACTCAAAAAATCCCAAGTAGCTGGACATTAGCCATCTTGATCCCAATCTACAAAACTGGCGACAGAAAGAACCCACATAACTACAGACCCATAGCCTTACTGGACCCACTAGGAAAACTTTTTGCAAACTTTCTATTGAAAAAACTTACCGATTGGGCAGCAAATAATGGGAAACTAGAAAAAAGGCAAACAGGATTTGTAGGCAAAATTGGAACCAACGTCAACTTGATAATACTGAGCCTTCTCAAATACGAAGCTGCACTATGAAATCAACAGGTACATGCAGTTTTTATCGACCTAAAAATGGCATTCAACTCAGTAAATAAAATAAAACTATGGACTAAATTAACAACATGGGGCTGTCCACCAGCAATTCTTCATCCGATCAAGCAACTATAAACCAATACTTCAGTCCGAGTCAGGCTAACAAAACATGGTAAAGTTACACAACCGATCAATACTTTCAACGGTGTTAAGCAAGGATGTCCCTTAGCTGCCTGCCTCTATAATATATACACTTATGACTTTGTCAACTCAATCAAAGATCCATTTGCAAATCCACTGAAAATTAATAATGAATCAGTTCTATCATTAATATACGCTGATGACATCACAGTAAAGGATAAAACCCCATCAGGTCTACAAAAAACTCTGGACAAAGTAGTAACTTACATGAAAGCTAATGAACTTCAGATCAACATAAACAAAACCAAAGTAATGAACCTAATTACTTAAAGAACAAAGAAGAACCGAAAAAACCCAAAGTTGTACCTCAAAAGCAAAGAAATTGAAACAACAAATTTCATCAAATATCTGGGGGTAATGATAAATGCGTCATCCACGAAACAACAGTAGAAAATGCACACCGAAGACAAAGCTAGGTCCCTAGCCAGATTGGGTCAGTTCTATCACTGCAAATTTGGGACATATTCCTTCAAATAAACAATCACATTCTATAAAAAAATGTTGTTCCCATATTGACTTACGCTGGTGAAACCCTAGCAAACAACCAAGGACTGAAATGGCACCTCTATGAAGCAATAATCTGGAGAAAAACACTGGCATTACCGAAAAGTTTCCCCATGACAAGGATCCGATTTGAATTGGCGTTGCAATCATTACAATCCATAATACTATGGAAACAGATGGATCTTTACAGAAAAATAATAAGTCATGAAAAGATTCCAGCGATAGAAATATTGAAAAGCAAAAACAACGCACTGAACGCAACGGTTTTCCAACAATGGACCAATAAGATCAAGTCCAAAATGGACGCCGAAGGCATTACCGAAGAAACGCTAATAAACAGGCCACAACATGCAAAACTAACGCTACAGAGGAATGACTGGATAAAAACCCTTGAAGACCAAACTAACTATAAACGCCACCAAGTATGTGAAACAGACATAAGAGCCCTACATGAACTTCCCCCATACCTGACCTGCTTTCCAGATCGACAGACCTGAGATCTCTTCTTAAGGTTCCGACTGAACATCCTACCAACTCAAGACTATCTGAGTATCACTCAACAGACAGAAATTAAATCCACACATTGCCGTTTCTGCCAGAATGAGGGAACCAAAGAGACATTGTTCCATATCATTATGATTTGCCCAGGACTACAAGAAAAAAGAAATCTATTCAAAGAATTCTTCAGAATATCAAAAAAACAGAGGACCACAAAAGAACGCTGGAACCAACTACTAACAGGCAATGACAAACATCTAATTCTAACGGCCATCAAATTTTGGATGGAAAAGAATATGAAAAATTAAAAAAAGGACATCAACCCATGGCAATTTTCTGATCGATTCTTTAAAAGACCAATATAATGAAAAGTTTGGTTTACCAAACATACCATTAATAAAAAAAAGGGATCAGTTATGTTTTTTTTATTTCCTGTTGATAGATACAAGGCCAATTGGAACCATTGCGGTTTCTCATTGTCTACTATCTTGTATGAGATAGCTTCTATTTGTGTACTTTTCCTTTAGAAACCTCTGCAACAACAAACACACTTTGTCTGGAAGCTCAGCAGACATGTTTTCAAACATTGTTATTTCTTTTTTGTATGTGTTGGTGAGAACGTTAGGGTTTCAAAGTTGTTGGTTAATATTGTCTAAGTCAATTTTGTTTTCCAATTCTTTTTTAGTTTCAAAATGATGTACTCTGTTTGTGGACTTCTTGGGATTGTCCATTTAGGAGACTGTCAATGAGTTTGTGTAGTTCTAGACTGGGATGTTTAGCACTGTATAATTTATGCATAAGGTTGTGCATTGTAGAATTGTGTATTTTCTAACATTACTATGTGATGGAAGGTGATTTTACAAGGTGTTCCTGAAATGCAGGCTAATAAATGTCCTCATAGTTCAATGTGGAAACCCACTGGACTGCAGTCCATGCTTAGTAAAATGTTCATTCAACTTTTGTCTTTAATGTTAATGTATTGGTTGAGGAATTGTAGTAAGTATTTGAACAACTGTTGGAGTACATTGCATATTGAGCTGCATGTCCATTTGTACGCTAGACAACCGGTGTGGAACATTTTGTTGAAATATTTTTGCGGCAGATTTGTTCAATTAAGGTTTATTTTGCAATAAATGTGCCTCCAAATAATTCATAGCCTATACCATTAACATCTATGGCAATCAGGTTTGTTTTTTACTGATTGTATGCTTATTCATTGAAGTACCATTCTGTGCTACAGATGTGAAACCATTCACCTGCACAGAATTGAGAAAAGGTATCTATGTTGACATTGCACATGTTTGGAAGGTTTTTCTGAAGTGTTTTTATTAATTTAGTTAGTGGCTTAAATATTTTTAAAACAAACCTAGTTTTATTTTTCATTTGAATGCACTGTCAATGAGTGCTTCAAGTATAAGATCATTTTGAAGGGTGGAACATGACTTCTCAGATTTTTTATGAGATTATTAAGAACTCTACATCAAAACATGTATTGTAACATTTATTTTTTGGAATGCTTTATTGTGACATTGCTACATAGAGTTTGAGGTACATTTTCAGTTGTAATTCTGTTTTTACATATTTGGTTGCTTTTCTTTATTGAAGCAAGAGCAATACTTGTGTTAGCGGTGACAGTTGGTGTACTTTGCAAGAGTAAAGCTACTCGTTCTCTTGCTTGTATGTTTTCTATAGATTGTTTTAGTGGAGGGTGAGTATGTGACGTTCCTTCTTTTTATGTGCTCAATCTTGTCTTTGTTTTGTATGGAGCTGAGTTTTAGTTGGCATTCTTTTGTATCTGTTGGAGGAAATAAAGTGTGTTCTTTAATTTTGTAGAAAGGTGTGTGGTGGAAATATGCGTTAATATTAACTAGTGAAATAAGGGATATGGATGTTGAATATCAATATCAATTACTATTGAGCAATGGGATCATGAAGATGAATGTGCATAATCATATGGAGTATTATTAGGTGCTGAGACGAGCTACATGGGTGTTGGTGTAATGATATGGGTTATGATTGGGAGGTAGCATGAGGATGAGAGATGTATAGTAAATGGGATCTATAGGTCTAAACATGTTCATAGTGAATGTAGACTGCTGTTTTAGTAGGATGAGAAAGAGGAGTCTGTGCACATTGATATAGATTATAATTGTGAAGTAAGATGTGGAAGAGGAAGGTACAGAGAAAGGGAGTCTTGGGCAACAATATTTGTAGCCTAAGAGGTTGTAGACCTCTGATGTACTGGGATGCAGAAGAGATATGTAGGCATAATGTACAGCACTGTAATTTCAATATGAGGAAGTGGGGAAAACAGCAATGTCTGCATTGTTGTTAGTAGAGTGATATGAGGAGAGGGGTGTGTTCATGATGACATGGTTTAATGTTGGGTACAGGGATGAGGTACAATTCTGTTGGGAAAATTACGTACATTCAATTTTGCAAGTAACATGACGTAGAGAGATGGAAAGGTGATAAAAGGTGTGGTTCAAATGATTTGTAGATCAAGAGGTTGTAGAACTTTGGTGGAGCGGGACAGGAAAGAGGCTTGTTGGTTATCCTATATGGATTATAATTGGAAATTGGTTTCTGTAAGAAGGATCTATAAGTGATGTAACTTGTGTGATAAAATGTTTATAGTGTTATAGGTTGCAGAGTTTTGGTGTTACAGGATGAGCAAGAGTGGTGTGGCTCTAATGGAAATGGGTGTGAATGTAGAAATGGGATGAGACAGTGGGAAATATACAGTATAGTATGAATGGATCGATTTATAGGCTTAAAATAGACTAGAATAATACAGAGTATAGTTAGGCTATTTAAATTGTAATCCTATACATTCCACATTAATATACTTACTTTTTAGAAATGGAAAATTATGCGTTCTTGAGTCAGTTTCTTCAGTTTTGTTCTTTTTTCTGGAAATGCAAAAGAACTATTGTTGGCAACTTTGAAAATTGTGCAGTGGTATACACAGTAGGACATGGCATTCACTATGCAAGCAGAAGTCATTTTAAAAGCACTCCTGAACTATTGTGATGGGTGCTGCAGTGAAGCATGTTTTGCAGCAGGTAAAACTATTTACAGTTGACGTGATAATAAAGGCAAGGCTGTATAATATAGTGTATAATATAGTGTAATATGAAGGTTGGCTATAGTTTTGATAGAAGGCAGGTTATGTTTTATAAAATATATATGTCATTATGTTTTACTCTACCTTGGCAAATGAGGTATTTTTAACTATGTTATTATGCACCTGTATACATGGTAGCACATGTAGCATTCGCTACGCAAGCAACAGTACCTTTAAAAGCACTAATAAACTATTGGGATAGGTACTGCAGTGAAGCATGTTGTTAGAGTTGAAGTGAAGTTAAAGGCAATGTTGATTAATACAGTGTAATATCAAGATCTGCTATTGTTTTGACAGAAGGCAAGTCATTAAAGGCATGTCAGTGGGCCTCATTAGAAGGTTGGTGGTCTGGTAATAATGATACCATAAGGGAATACCAGCATCGTTTACCAGACTTGTGTATTATGACTCGCGACACCGATGCAACCAGCATCACCAGGGACACGTTGTAACCGGGTAGCACCAACCCGGAATGTGCGCAGGCCCGTGGCAACTGTGCCAGTAGAACAGCATGCCGAAAGGTAGGGAACATTACGCGGTGCATGGACAAGCACTTACCGGCATCCAGATGACGGTAAGAAGAGTTACCACGATGCTGGTAACACCGGCATCGTGGGGCAGCCATTAACAGCAATCTGCTGTGTCCAGACCTGCCACAGGTGCACACAATCAGCACTAGTGGAGGCAATGGAGTCTGGCCCAGCACAAAAAAGCACACCCACACACCACACCCCTTCCACGTCCAAAATGATACCACTAGCTGTTGCTATACAGAAGCTGGAGGACATGCCTGCACTGCTACTCCTTGAGCAGGCAGTAAACCATGGAATGAAGAGGAGGTGCAGGAGGAGAAGAGGGGGAGACTGGGCCAGCACATACCACCCGTGTAGCCAGTGGTACCCCAAAGGCAGCCACCAATCCCATAAGGGCCAGTCCATTTGACTTAACCCCTGCACAGATCCACACCCTGTACCGGTGGACCTCACCCAAGATGACCTGGTCAGCCTGATCACCATCTGCACTGCCATCCCCCCTCTGCTGAGGGTTGTGTCTGTGCTCTGCTTCCTGGCCACAGGCATCTACCAGCACACAGTGGGCCAGCTGCATGGCATCTCACAACCATGTTTCTCACGTGTGCTGAACCAGGTGCTGGATGCACTCCTTAAGCATGCAACGGCCCACATATCCCTACCACGGGCTGTAGAGGAGGTGAATGCCACCAAAATGTCATTCTCTGCACTGACAGGCATGCCAAACGTCATTGGTGTCCTCAACTGCACCCATGTGGAGCTGGTAACCGGAAGCTTTACCACTCCCTCAACATCCAGATGGTGTGTGATGCAAGCAAGATAATTACGCATTGCTGTGCTAGATACCTGGGATCCACACATGATGCAATGGTGCTGTGGAACTCCACTTTTCCCTGCTACATGGAATGACATACTGCACAACGTGCCTGGCTGCTGGGTTAGTAAGACCACAGGGCTATGGTGGTTGTTGTTGGGGGCAGGGAACCACAGGCATTAGCAACCTGTCTGCTTTCTGGGCCCTGGGGATTGTTGTTGGGGGGGCACAAGTATTTGCAACCTGTCTGTTGTCTGGTCCATGGGGATTGTTGTTGGGTGGGGCACAAGCGTTAGCAACCTGTCTGCGTCTAGGCCATGGGGGATGTTTCTGGTTGAGTACACCGTCCTGGGTGGCAAACACCACTGTGACCCAAATGAATTCAATAGAATGCATGAGACTGACAATGGATGCAGGTGTGCCATGGCAATGTGTAAATGATAGCTACACACACAGCACCCACCCCTGCACATGGTACATCATCAGACCGGAGCCACAGGTACCACAATGCACCATCCTGCACCATCGTTTATGAGCACCAATTAACTATTAGGATAGTTGATGCTGTAAAGCATGTTTTGCAGGACCAATACACACTTACATAAACTGCCTCTTGTACAGCCTGCGAGGCAGCAGGAGGAATCCTCTGCCCAACTGAGGTAGAGTAAGTATAGGCAGTAGTGGACATTGCTGGTGCAGTAGAAGAGGTGGTTCTACATCCTGAGAAAGACATGCCTTTCTCAGGAAAGTTGGGCGGAAAGTCCAGGTTTGTTCATACATGGAGGTAGACTGATTGTAACAACACACTCAATGCAGCGCATATGGGCAACATGAGCCTTAAGCACTCCACAAATGGTGGTAAAACAAACACCACACTGATTTTCTCTCCAACCACCAGATGATGAAGGTACTTCTACTAATGCATCTTCCTCCTGTTCCTCCTGTAGCTGATCTGATCCAGAGCCCCTGTTCTCCTTTCCAGGCCCTCCATGCATTGGTGGTGGCCCATGAGTGGGTGGGATGGCCATGAGTGAAGTAATGTTGAGGTTCTTGTTGCAGCTGATTCCCTTGGAGGAGCTGTCTGCAGACTTTTCCCTGTCCAGTGACTTCAGAGGCTAAAAGAGGATGATACAAATTATGCAAAGTTCGTTCAGAGAACAACAAAGAATGTCAATAGCTTAAGAGTAAGTAGTGTTAGTTCAAAATGCATGTAAAAATGTCTGTGAAGCACAGACATTGACCGCAGGTACTTCCTTATGCCTCACGGTCACATCATAACATTCACATCCATCTGTGGCCAATTTACAATGTTCGTGAATGTTAGCGCACTAGCTGGACATCACCCGGGTGCAGTGCAACAACCGCGGTCTTCATGCATTGTTTGCAAATTAATTTTAAGTGGATCATGGTGTTGCGGACATGCCAATGAGATCGCAAACACTATTGTGCCCATGTGACCTCACATGTGTGCGATGTATTGAATGTGGCCATGCTACGATGTTTGCAAACTAGTTCAAAGTGTTCCATGTCAATGCGGACATGACAGACTTTTTGCAAATGTCAGCACATTTGGGTGACGTCACCCTGGTACATTGTTGTAGATACGGACATGCATATTATTAGCGGATGTCAAATTGTGGTTAAAAAAAACAACAACGTACATTTACATTAGAAAACATCATGTAGGGAGGGAGAATCCCTATGGGAAACAAAAATAGGGTAATTTGAGGGTGATATATGTACATGATTAGGAAAATTGGGTATAGGACTCCCAGCAAAATGTTGATCTGTAATGTCCTCTTGGAATAATTGGGGTGATTGATGTGGGAAAGGATAACAGGCACAGATAGGGCAATGTAAATCAATAGTTCTTATCACGTGATTTTCAACATATGTACACAGTTCTACAATTAGATGTTTAATTTGATTTGAGTCTTCACATGAATGGTCATCTGATTTTCAATATTCTACTATATAGTTTCAAAATGTTATTTTTTCTTCATATTTGGCTTTTTCTTCTTCTTGTTCTAGATTGTACTGTATGAAATATATGTACTACAATGTTTACAATAGTTTATGTATATGCTACATAATTGTATTATTCTGAAAAACATATACACTAATGTACCACTATTAGATTATTCTTCAGTTATATCTTGTTTAGGGAACTATAACTCTAGCCATTCCAGAGTAGCCAATTCTACTACAATATACAATGTTTATATTTAGTTATATAACATTTTCACACAGTTATAACAATTACATATTGCATGTTTATAAATTGAAATGAAAATGTACTTACTGAAGTTTTGGAATTGTTAATCTTCACTGCAAGAAATGTTCTGCTTTAGTCCCTGTCAGGTGTTCAAGTTTATTGTTTATACAGGATGCACAGTTTTCTTCAATATATGGCACAGAATTTCCATTTTCAAACTGATATGGCATGTAAAACATGTGTGTATGAATTGTATGCATTGACTCACTATATGTACTTGTTATACTAAACAAATTAAGAATAATGTGTCCCCATGTGATTTTGGTAATAATGCTGTCACCTGTCCCCAGATATGTCAATGTGCTTTTGATAGGGTTCACACACATAAAAGCTAATATATGCAGGTGTGTTTGATTTGTAAGTGTGTAGTTTGCAAAGATAAATTATTATAAAGTAGGTTGCACTAATAACAATTCATGAAATTCTGTGAAAAATCTTAGTTAAAGGGACATTGTGGTGAAGTTGCACTAGTAAAAACCTATGAAATCCAGGTAAAATCGGAAAACCAAAGACATAATTCAGTTATGGTAAACTATGCAACAATGCACTGCTAAGACTAACACCCAGGACATCAAAGATTACATCACAAATGGCTGCCTCATAGCACATAAAAATAGAGTATTCTTAATCTAGCTTGTTTGGTCAGTAGAATCATAAATCCAAGACTATCAGAATTTTGACTAAATAAAATTGGAATCAACATCTAACACTACAAGAAACTAAGATTAGAGTACATCATTATTTATAAAAAATGTATTAACTGTCTGGGGCCTGCGTTTTGTCCATTTATGTCCATCATGAGCTGAGGCGAAACCTGATGGGAAGTAACTTAAGAACCTAGCACAAGTTAATGTCTGCATATACGGCACCTTTAGAGTATGTGTATTATTTTTCAGTGCTGTATAAAAAGATCAAGTCCTCTGCTTAAACTTCTTACTTACTGCCAATGAACAAATCAACATATAATAAAATTAAAACACAATACTATGGATTGTACCATATATTTAAGAAAAGTGTACACCAAGTATTAACAATTCACTTCAACACCTGAGAGGCACTGAAGCGCAACCTTTGATGCACTGAAGAAGATCATTTCAAAACGTTAATAAGTAAACAATACCTTTTCATTTTGTTTACAAACATGCAGTATGAAATTGTAATAAGTGTATGCAAATGTGATAAAACTAAGTATAGACACATTCTGCCTCATCACGAGTTTGGCGGCGACCCTTAAATGCGGTGCTTACGCTATTACCGCTGCATTCAAGGATCCGCCAAATAACGGGTTTTGCAGGATTTACCCGCATCTCTGAGCTGGCGGTAAATCTGCTGCAAATTTGCTGATTTTTGGCGCTATAACCACGCGGTAAGGGCCCAATGGGGAATGGGAAATTCCCGAATGGACCCAATGTGGGATGGGGAATTACCGTTCCACCAAACCCTTGATCTGGCGTTAAAAGCGCTGGGGAGTTTGGCAGTAACGCTAATAGCTCAGGCTGTATCTCGGCAGTATTACGGCCAAGATATCGACCAACTCGTGAGAGACCCATTGTATATTGTAATAGAAATGACAAGACATCTGCAATGGCTAGAGCTATACTTCCCAAATGAAGATATAACTGAAGAAGAACCTACTAATGTTACATTATTTTATATTTTTTACAAAATAATACAATTTGGTTATGTATATATAAACTATTAAACTCAATATATCTCTCACACTTCACAAACCAGAACAGCAACAAGAACAAAGCAATCATGAAGAAAAAAGAAAATAACTTTGAAAGTAGATTAGATAATATAAATCGGGTTAACAAAGTATGTGTAGATATGAATCAAACAGTAGAACTGTGTACATATGTCACAAATCATGTGATTCCAAATAATTGATATTCATTGCCCTACTTGTAAATGGTTCCCTTTCCTCATTAATCACCTCAATCATTTCAAGAGAACATTGCAGATCAACGTTTTGATGAGATCCCTGCCCCTAATTCTCCTAATCATGAACATACGGCACTGCCAAATTCCCTGAATTATGTTTCCCACAGTGATTCTCCCTCCATATCATAATGTATTATAATTTAATTGTGAATCCATATATTTGACAATGTTTTTTGTTTAAATAAAAAAATCACAATTTGAAGTTTGCGGACAGTGTACATGTTTGTATCTGCAATATTTTATTACAGTGACAGCACATGGTGATCTGACATTCATGAACAGACCCCCATGTCCATGGTGACAATGATGCACTTTGAATTAGTTTACAGACGTCAGAGCATAGTCACAATCATCGTGGCTCTCCAATTGATGTCACTCTGTGGCAGAGACACTCTCAAACAATGATCGTCTCCAACAGTACATGATGTACTTTTAATTAGATATAGAACATCGGAGCGCGGTCGTTGCAGCCCACCCTGGTGACGTCATGTGGGTGCGCGGACTTTTGCAAATGCAGTTATGTGGTCGTTGACAGCTGCAAACATCATGATTCACCCTTGTGGCATGTTAATGTGTCTGTGGTCAATGTCCTTGCTTTTGGGACACTTTGATATCCAATGTGCTCCCAACCTGCCAACCCTCATGTTGAAACTTTACCATTCAACAACTGCTATTAACATTTTATGTTATTCTCTGAACATTGTAAAACTTTAAACACCCTTTTTTTGGTCTCTGAAGTTTGCGGAAAGTGCAGAAGCCTGTGGACAGTTTCTCCAAAGGTACCCGCCCATTTCTAATAGACATTTTGAATCTGGTAGAGGACAAGAAAAGGGCTAACATTTTGGGAGCTACAAAGTCGGACATCTGCTACACATGGTTTCAGTCTTGGCCATCCCTCGCCCTTATGGGCTACTGCCACCAAGTGAAGGACCTGAAGATGGGAACAGGGTCACTTGAAGGCAGAAAAGGAAGAGGACGCAGTAGAACAAGTATCTTCTACATATGGTGGTCATAGAGAATCCTGGGTGTAGTGTTGTGTTTTGCCACAGTTGACAGTGTGCCAAAGGCTTAGGCTACACATGTGAACTGCACTCAATCAAGGACAGAAGGGGCAGTACTCGTTTGGCATCATCTCCATGTTTCAACACTCCTGGACTTTACCACGCAACCTTTCTCAGGATGTAGAAGCACCTCTTCTACTGCATCATAACCTTTGAATCCTGCCCAAAATTGTTCCACATCAGTTGGACAGAGGATTCATCCTGCTGCATTGCATGCTATACAAGAGGCAGTTGAGCCCTACATACAGAAAACAGTTGTCCACCGTGCATACTGCAATGCACTTATCTGCCGAAGCAAATAATTCTGCAGGACTTTTGGAGCTACCATGAATGTCCCTAGTTACATGTCAGTGCCCAACATCTTCCTTTTCTTCACCTGTCCCTCCTTTATAGTGGTGAGTTGATTACCCTCTCCTCCCCCATCCTCACTCGCTCTCTCCCTTTCCAGATAACAAACAAAAAACGAATTACAAAAACAATAAAAAAAGTAGGTTCCCAGGGGAATCACCTTTCAAACTCTAAAATTATAATTAAAAAATGTGACCCGTATGCAGTCCGCCTGCCGTATGGTGATGCATAGAGATAGCAGATTCAATAAAAATCTGCTGCATTTTCATCAACATTAAAAACAATGCTGGTGTAAATAATGGCGCATTTGCATAGCACTGATCAAAGACCTTGACAGAAATAAAGATCTGGTCTACCTTCTTCTCTGCTATACAAACACATTAATTCACTTAACACCATTGAAGAACATGATCTCCCTTTCTGTGTATTTCCCCCTTGATGTTCCTTGACAGGCGACTATGTCTACAAACTATGTTATCAAAAAATATGGAATGGAAACTGTATCAGCTTGATTCCTTTTTTTGGCATTCTTTTATACTGGCTCTTGGGCGGGGTCAGAAATGCGAGGCAGACAACTTGGTAAAGATTTTGCACTTGAAGCCAATTTTTAAAAAACTTTTTTAACTTGTAAGGGTGTGACAAACGCCTCACTATCCCTAACCTAAAGAGGATTTCCCTTTCAAAATAAAACTAAAGGAAAACACTCTAATAAAATGATTCTGTCCAAGACATGTATACATACATTAAACACATAAAGGTAGGATATGGCAATTCGGGTTTAAAAGAAATAACTGTTATTCTCAACATGAATCTGGTAACTGGGCATACTTGTAACCTGGTTTGGATCCCCTTCCCCAGGTTCAAAGCAAGATTTCCAATCAACTCATAAAGTTCATCTTACTCCAAAAGTCTTTTTCTTGACATTTGACTAAGTTTCAACAAAACGAAAAGAAAAGTTGTTATATTTAAACTCATAGTCAATATCTAAATATAATTTCTCCTTATTGGAAAACAAACACTTCCACACTCCTTCTGGATTTACAACAATGCTTTAGTCAGGATGGGTTTTAGCACAGTTCATCAAACACAATATTGGACTTTGGGCCTCATTACAATCCTGGCAGTAGCCAGAGTTGCATTTTTTCCGGCTCCTGGCAATGGGGACGTACAGGGCCCTTCTGACCTTAGTGGACTCTGAGTGTCCCCATTGCCAGGGGCCGGAATCCATTACTCCCCATTCCATTAGAGCCCCATAGCGAATGCGGAGGTCGGATGCACCGGCACTGTTTTTAACGGTGCTGGTTCATCCAACATGCTGTGCCCGCGGGTGCCTTTCTGCCCTGCTAGACCCGGTAATTGCCCATTTCTGGGCGCCAGAAAAAAGATGCTCCCCATTCCCAGGGCCGAATGGGAATGGCGAGGTCAGATGCACCGGCACTGTTTATAACGGTGCCGGTGTATCTGACATGCTGTGCTCGCGGGTGCCTTTCTGGTCGGACCTGGCGTGCAGAAAGGCACTCGTGAGCACAACTCGTAGTTTGCCGGTCCGGGAACTACAGTACCGGCATACTTAATGGTACCGTAGTTTTCGGACCGGCAAACATATAATGAGGCCCATACTCTTGTTCTTCCAATTTAGTTTTGTTTTACAAAAAAAGTTCACTAAATTCCAAATATTGCAAACAAAAAATCTAATTTCCAACATTTGTAAGGTCTACTCAATATTTTCTAAAAAATCTTCACTTCATCATGTGTATATTATCAAAATATGACATTACAAAATCCAGCAGAAATGCACATATGGCTTTATTCACATTTTGCCTCGCTTGTTCTATTTGTTAACAAAACTCCTTAGATCATTTCCATACTTATTTCTGTATATTTGTAGGAAAAAAAAAATATTTGTGGAAATGGTTTGATCAGACTTTTGAAAGTATCTTTCATGGCAAACTACAAGGATATACCAGTTACAGACACTAAACTCTTATCTCCACAATGTGCTATAATCATTTGTGGATGTTTCCAATGCACCATATCTTCACACATGGGTAATAATTGACTCCATGTTGTGCCACAAACTCCATAACATACCACTTAAAAATGTTGAAAGCCAAGATTATGTTGGATACCGAGCTGATATGCATATATTTGCTGCCAATTAGCCCACACATCTCCCATAATCTAAACAGTCTTCCTGTTGAGCTCCATGCTTTCAGCAAATGAAACAAGAAATTAACCATGCGCTGCCCTGTCCTCCTCTGCAGTTCAGCTTCTCCTCTACAAGGCCTGATTGGTTGATCCTTCTGATGCCCATGGACATCTTTGATGTTCGCAGTTTCTGCAGTCCTCTTTCCCTACAGGCGATGGTAAAAGTGTCCAGATGTCACATAAATTCTGTCCACAATCAGTTATGTCCTCAGACATTGGGACACATTACAGCCCTTCTTCCATTTTGACCATTATCTCTGTAACTCTCCCTGATTGACTACATTCAAACAGACACACACCCATCCACCAATCAGATACAAAATCCCTACATCAAACCCACTCATCTTAATTCAACAGTTCATACATATGTTTCAATTCTGAGAGTGAATTTGTGCTGTTATTCACAGCCTCTTCTATCACAACACTTGTGTATAGGTGCGTTATAAATGCCATATCATATCATATCATAACCTACTGTTCAAAGTTCTACAGATTTCTATTTTCAGGATCTACTCGACCTACATTCCATTTTTATAATATGAATTCACGAATAGCAGGTGTTTTTTGCTGTGAAACATGAATCACTGCAGCACCCATACTAATACTTCACTTGTACTTTCAAAAGTACTTCTGCTTGCATAGTGGCTGCTACATATGCTCCTGCCTAAACCAATGCACACTTCCATAATTAAACATACCTCAATTGCCAAGCTGCAGTTAAAATAATGATGACATCTTTTCTTTAAAAAATGTTCTGGGGGTAATTCATGGAATAAATGTGTGCCGAAATGTCTGGCGCAAGCTGGTGCAAGCGTCAAAAAGCTAGCGCACACATGCAAATCGATTCATGGAAGGCCCTGCGCGTGTTTTTCCCGGGACGTGTGCCAAATCCGCACGTGGCGCACATGGACGCACACATCACTGCGAGATCCCGAAAGCTGTGCGCGACGCGCACAGCGAAAGTGCCCAACGTGTAACGCATACACCCAAAAGGGGACGGAACACGCGGAATGGGGATAATGTGTGAAAATTAGGGCGTAAATGGGGAAGTACCACTGGGAAACACACACAACGCACACATGCTAGTGAACAACACGTCTTCATGGAATCGAATAGGGAAAATCTATGCAAGTCAAAACACACGCACATGCACGAATAAGTCCACCACCCTGAAAGCAGGCGGAAGCACCCCCGCGCAGCATAAAAGTGCACGCAAACAACAAACAAGCATATATAGCTACAATGAATGTCCCATTCCTTGCAGCAGTGATCATGGGACATCGCAGGAGGAGGAGAATAGCCAGGCCCTGCATTTTTTTGACCAGGACCAGCCTTTTTGGGATGCCTGATGACCAGGTCTATGGCAGGTATAGGTTCCCACCTTATATCATCCTAGACCTGGTCACTGAGTGGGAGAATTAACTCACATCACCCACCTTGTGCTCCCAAGCATTGAGCCCCTTGGAGAAGGGCCTCAATGTACTGCATTTTTTGTCCACTGGGTCATTACAGCGGACAACTGCCATAGTGGGGAGCATCTCACAGTCCACACAGTCACATTGCCTACACCAGGTGCTGGCAATTATCACTGTGCGCCCCTCAGTCCGCAGGCGGATATACATGCCCAGAACACCCACAGAAATGCAGGCCGTGGTCCTGGACTTCTAGAGGGTGGCACACTTCCCCCAAGTGCTTGGTGCCATAAATTACACCCATGTGGCCCTACATCCACCTAGGGCCACTGAAAACATGTACCGCAACCGCAAGCACTGGCATTCCATGAACGTGCAGGTTGTATGTGATGCCAAGGGAATCATCACCTCTGTCCATGCAAACTATCCAGGGTCCACCCATGACAGATTAATATACAGATTGTATGCCCTGATCCAGGCCCTGGAAGCTGGGAGGCATGGTGACACATGGCTCATAGGTTAGTACAAATGCCTGTGCACATGCATGCATGTCACACACAGACAAATACACAAACCCTACTAATGACAACCATCATCACCTCCCCAGGGGACAGTGCCTACCCTCTGAGCACCCATATGATGACGCCAATATGGAACCCCACAACACCCCCCAGGTAAGATACAATGCAGCCCCTATTGCAACCAGGGCCATAGTGGAGTGCACATTCCGAGTGCTCAAGTCACGCCTGCGCTCCCTTGACTGCTCTGGCAGCCACCTACTATATGCACCCCCAGAAGTGTGTAGGATCATTGTGGCAGCATGTGCCCTGTACAATGTCGCAACACAGCAGGGGGTACCAGTGGACATGGTGGTGCCCCCACATCCCCAACCACATGCACAGGTGCTACTCATGGGAGGGCAAAGGGTACATGGCGAGGCAGCCCAGACCCAGCTTGTGGCCACATTTTACACCTAAACTCCCACCCCTGCGTAGTGCACACAGGCTGGCACATACCAGATGACAATTGATGATGACAAAGAGACAGTCAAATGTCACAACCTTAACACCCTGGGAATGTTTTCACGGAAGTGCTACATTGTGTGCATCCCTAGCTACTTAAACAGTACCAAAAGGAACACATGCAAGGTGCATATTCCACCACCTCCCTGCAAAACAGGCCATGTAAATCACTGGTGTGTCACCCAAACCCTCCCAACACCCAGGAAACCTGTACTCCATGCCATGCCATGGCATGAAATGGCATGCAACAGCTGAACAACCAACCAAATGCACAACACATGACACAATTGTCATTAAGTGCAACGTGAGAAACGTAAACAGGCATGAGACATTCACACCTGACATGGGACCTGATGAACTCACTTGGCAAAAATCTCCCACACATACAAAGGGGGTCTTTATGAGTATGGCGGTACACCATAGATGGTGCTGGTACATCACTGGCACCGTCCATACCGTACCGCCATATTACAAGTAACCCTGGTGGGTGGTGGGCTTTGTGGTGGTTGCCACAACTGCACCTGCAGCTACCACTACCGGTGGGCCCGTGTCAGCACATGTTACTTATTGTCGCGTCGCAATGGTGCCAGGGTTAGATGCAACAGCAGCATTACCTGGAGCTGCAGGGGGTGGTGGCATGGCTGCACCAGCATGTGGCTGGACATCCTGCCCCTGTGGTGCACCCCTGCCTCTTCCCGCTCTACGGCCACCCTGGACACCCTGGACTCCATGTACTCCCTGGTCACCCCAGCCATGTGCCCGACCAATCGAAACACTGGCAGGCCACCCATCTGAGCCCCCCATAACCTTTGGTGGCCTCACAGCTATGGCACGGATGTAACAATGCCAATGGGAGCTGCACTGAACAGTTGAAATGGTCAATTGGGGTGAAGGGGGCAGGGTACGTGATGGTAGACGCACCCCTGTGCTCCTGCAAGGCTGTCTGTGGACCTTGGGGATAAATGACCTTCACGCAATGCTCAGGCACCCCAAAAATACCAGAAAACCGTATACGCAACCCCTGCAGTCAACCTGCATGTACACAAACCTCATGCAGTACGCTGTGGCACCCAGGAACACAAAAAAGCATACTAACACACAGGCTACTATGACCTCAATAAATGGGGTACACGACAAACAGGATCACTCGCAGGAAAAATAGCGTGCAATAGCGTGCGCAACTCACCGCCTGCGTGGAAAAGAAATACACGTAGGAACTGTACCCGCTGTGAAGTAATCGTATGTGAACCCCAAAGTAGGAAAAAACTCACGTGTCGGTCTCCACTGAAAGCACGTACAGCGCGCTGGAGACCCGCACGGACCATTAACACATGGAGAAGGAAACGCATGAGCACATTACGTCACTTACGCGCTTACGTGGTAAGGCCCTTTCCTTGAATTACACGCTGATGTGCTGTTTTTTTGGTTGTATACGAATTGTTCGTTTTACAACTGTTCGAATTACAATTGACCTTTTCACAATTGACCGAATTGTGAAGGTCAATTGTAACATATATGTGGGGGGAAACCACCCACAACCCCCACCAAACGCCAAACCCCCCAAAACCCATATATATATATATATATATATATATATATATATATATATATATATATATATATATATATATATGGTCAATTGTGAAAAGGTCAATTGTGACCCTTTAAATTCGGTCAATTGTTCATTCGAACAATTGTAAACAAACAACTTGGGTAATACCTTTTTTTGTGTGCCAATTCACTCTGCATCAAGCTGGCCACGCAACACCACACGGAAGACCATGCTCCTGCCCAGAAGGCCATTTCCCTGCCCCCCAGAACCCTGGGGAACCTCCTACAAGCCATCTGCTGCTTCCTCCCTGCCAGCCTGCTGCCAACAGTGCCCTGCCATTTGGGGCCTGCACATCAGCCATCTGCAGGGGTCCATTGCTGTGACCACCCCTGCTGGAACAGAAGACTCCCGACTGGTATCCCATCGCTCCACAGCCCAGCCCCAGAACCCAGTTGCCCACCCACACCTGCCTCGGGGGTTTCCATGTCCCACACAACAACATCCGGCACCAGCGGCAACCCCCCAGCAGGGAGGCAGAGGGCTGCCAGCTTCAGTGCTAATGAAGTTGGCATCCTGGTGGAGCAAGTCCTGGGGCATTATGATGCAATCTTCACACCATCGCGCGCCGCCAAGGAAGGATGAAAGAGGATCTGGAAGGACATAACGGGTGCCATCAACGCGGAGGGGGTGGCACCCCACAACATCAAACACGTCCATAAGCGCTGGCAGGACTAGAAGACCAGGACCCTCAAGAAGGCCCAGTGCCTCTTGGACGCAGCGGATGCAATGGGGCGCCGGGTCTACCTTACCACTCAGGATGCAGGCCCGTCTGGAGTCGAGCGGTAAGTGCCCATGCATTCCCATTTTAAACAGTGCATGTTGCAGTTTGCTGGTAGTTAGCTACTTGGCTGTATGTGTGACATGGGTCATGTATGGATGTATGTGTGCAGGGACATGATGATGCTGTGAGTCTTTCAGGCGTGACCCACATGGGTGGTGTATGTGTTACAAGGCATCATGCGGAGCAGCATGTGGAATGCACACATGTATGCATGCCTGTGTCTGTACTTGGACATGTTTGGGGTGTGAGAGATGGGTGCTGCTGTCATGGACATGCATGGTAGTGACATATGGAGGACATACAAGATTGGCAAGTGAATCAACTAGATTGGAACTAACTAGAAGGACTATTTTGGAAATCATTACTGCCAATTCAAAAATCTGTCCCGATACAAATAGTCTGATATGAGCTGGGTGTGTTTTCCTTGAAGGCAATAGTTGACTGGAATACTATGGCCTTATATGCAAAATGTAAAACAAAAGAGTGCTACTTGGGACCTTTTTTCACAGCTATATATGCCAGTATGGAACAATGAAATCATTTGCAGCTTGGAGTGATGATTGTAGGATGATTTTGAACAAAGCAGATATAGATGTGGAATTGCTAATAACTTATCGGACAAAGGCTAAACTAAAATGGTGGAATGCTGACTGGATAAATACATGGTTTGAATGCCAACCATTTAAAATATTCAAGTTTGGAGCCTTTACACTAAAAAAGTCAAATACTATTCCACACTACTTAAGACAATTTCCGGACCAGTCAAATAGGGGGATATATTGATATTGAGAGTACATCTATGGCCAACTAGAGCTTTGTTAGCTTTGAGAGTAAAAATACCATTTGATAAAACTTGCAGCTTATGTAAATTTCCAACATCAATTGAGTCCCTCAAACATCTGCTTGTCGAATGCACATGCCTAAACGTTCTGAGACGTGATCATTTTGATAAATTATTATGTGATTACCAATGTCTAACTGAGCGGATGATGTGGGAACTAATATTTAACTCTCAAAGAATATCTTTAAATTAGCAGTTATAATGTATTTGAGAAAAATTGATCCTTAATCAGCTAGATTGTAAAACACATTGGGCCTCATTCCGAGTCTGGCGCTAATGGAAAAACGATGGCGGTAAAGTAATTCCGCCATCCTTTTCCGCCGTGGACTATTCCGACCCTTAACACCGTAATTACCGCCGCCGTAAAGTACGACGGCGTAAATAGCGGACCAGTGTCGCGCGCCCGAGACACCACGTCGGAAATAACGCCAAGGCGTTAACCAGTGCTGATCCCAAGTAAAGCGGACACGGTAAAAACAGTCTCCACAAGGGCACAAAGTACCTTAACGCCATGGCGTAATTACCAGCATCGCAGAGAAGGTGTTAACAACCCTGAACAGTGCCAGAAAGAGGAACAGGTGCACCCAATCAGCACAGGTGGAGTCCATAGAGTCAGGCACAGCACAAAAGGAGCACACCCACACACCACACCCCCTCCCACACCAAGATGATACCAATTCTCGCAGCATTCATGGAGCTGGAGGCCCTGCTTGCAAGGCAGCAACTACGACAACATCAACAACAGCAACCACAGCAACCACAGCCCCCACCACAGAGGATACACAGGAGGAGAAGGAGGCAGAGACAGGCCCAGCATGCCCTACCGGTGCAGCCACCATTACCACGCCGTCAGCCCCCAATTCCACGCATCAGACCCACCCCCTTCAACCTCACACCAGAGCAGATACACACCCTGTACCGGCTTGACCGGGACACCATAACCACCATAGTGGCCATGATACATAACAACATAGTGAGCCTAATAGAAATCAGCACTGCCATCCCCCCTCTACTAAAGGTAGTGTCTGTGCTCCACTTACTTGCCACAGGGACCTACCAGCATACAGTGGGGCACATGCATGGCATTTCACAGCCCATATTTTCCCGGATACTCAACCAAGTGCTCGATGCCCTCCTCAAGCACAGAAGGGACTACATATGCCTCCCCCGGACTCCCCAGGAGACATATGATACCAAAGCTGCCTTCCATGCACTTGCAGGCATGCCAAATTGCATAGGTGCCATCGACTGCACCCACGTAGAATTGGTGGTTCCACATGCCATGGAGGTGCCGTATCGCAACCGCAAGCAATATCACTCCATCAACGTCCAGTTGGTGTGTAATGCCAGTAAAGCCATCACACAATGCAATGCCCGATAACCCGGATCAACTCATGACTCCTTGGTCCTGCGCAACTCTACACTACCACGCTGCATGGAGCGACATGCTGAATGACGTACCTGGCTGCTTGGTGAGTAACCGGAATGGGCCATGGCAGTCCATTGGGGCTGTGAGTAGGCTGTCAGCATACTCCACCCGGGTGGTAAAGGGTGGGGTAGAGAGATGCATAAGGGTGGGACAGTCAACGCCATTGTACGATGTAATGGGGTGACTGTATCCTGGGACATGTGTGCATGGCCAGTGAACACCTGCTGCAATGTCAGATTAGCCCAGTTCTCCACCATGATTGCACGAACACTTACCTTCATTCCACTCTCATGCAGGTGATGCTGGCTACCCATTGAAGCCGTGGCTCATGACCCCGGTCCACAACCCACAAAACAGGCACCAGGAGGACTACAATAGATCTCATACCCGTACACGGGTGGTGATAGAGCAGACCTTTGGCCTTTTGAAGGCACGATTTCGTTGCCTCAGCCGGTCAGGTGGGGCCCTCATCTACAGCCACGAGAAGGTGGCCAAGATCACCATGGCATGTGCAATGCTGCACAACATGTGCATCCATCGGAACGTGCCACTGCCCCCTGACGTGGGTCTGCTACCACCAGATGAGAAGGAGGAGGAGGAGGAGGAGGAGGAGGAAGGAATGGCAGGACAGCATCACAGGGCCGATGCACAGGAGGGACGTCACGTGCGACAAGCATTGATTGACCAATATTTCTGAGTCACAAGTCAGCTGAGGGGGTGAGGATGACAGGACATTGGGCACTGGGTGTGGGGATACATGTACTACATGCACTGTGAGACATTAAAAGACACATGCACAATGATCAATGTCCACTCTGTTTTCCAGGATACACCAAACTGTGTATTGTATAATCATGTGAAAATGTGTACAAATAATCCTCCACCCTCACCCCCCTCCCCCCCAACTCCCACGCACACCCTCAGCCCCCTCCCCCCAACTCCCACGCACACCCTCACCCCCTCCCCCCAACTCCCACGCACACCCTCACCCCCCTCCCCCCCAACTCCCACGCACACCCTCACCCCCCTCACCCTCCCCCCACAACAGCCCCACAATGGTCCCATCAATACTACATAGGCCACATGTTTATGGCTTCATAGTCAATGGGCACGCCCCGAGCATGAGGAATCATTTTCGCATTGTGCGTTGTGACCTGCGGACCGGGCTGGTCTGCGTGGAGGAGCACTGGGAGGGTGGTTCCTCCTGCTGGGGCTGAGGTCTGGGGGTTGCTGCCTCCAGGGCATCAGCAATCCTGCCGAGCACCTCACAGAGCCGGTTTGTGGATGTAGTGATGACCTCGCCCAGAGCCTGCAGGTCATTGTGATGCACCAACCCTGATTCCCGGTTGTCCCGGAGAAACTCCTCAATCATGGCCGTGAGGTTCTGGGAGTGCACAGCTTCTGCGGCCGATGTGGGGGATGTGGTTGGCAGGCTCGGTATTGGGCCTGCAGGCCTCTCAGGTGTTTCAGCAGGGGAAGTGGGCTGATGTGAGACAGGTGTTACCCCTTCGCCTGTGAGACCTGGGCCATCACTCGACCCGGAGTCGCTGTGTGCAACCTGGATGTATGATGGTGACTCAGGCTGTAGATGTTGGTCTCCTCCACGTTGACCACGGAATAGGATGTGGGGCTGTCTGGCACACTAAGGAGGCACATGGCAGCATTCTCCCCTGACATGCTGGATTCCTCAGGGTGCAGCGTGGGGCATGTTTCCGGCGGAACTGCAGCCATGTCCCGGTGCGCGGGTGGGGGTTGTGTACCCTCCATGGGGGTTGCTGGAGTAGGTGGTGTAGTATGGGCCTTATGTCTGCCAGCAGGTATGCGCTGTACCCTGCCCCTGTCCCGGGAGGTACTTGGCCGGGAGCCTTCCTGCTCCTCACTTTCATGACCGCTACCTGTGGGGGGCAAGAGAGAGACAGCATGATCAATGATCTGGGGGTCATCATGACTTCAAGCCTATGGTAACACATTGGGAGAGCAGCGACTTGGTGATATTTTGGTCGGTGAGTGAACTTGGCTTGGATGGTAAAAGCATACTGTTGGCGGGGTCAATCATGTTGGCGGAGTACTGTGGTGAGTGACATTGACCAGCTTTCTGTGTGGCATGGCCAATATGGGTGTCAGCCTTGCACCTGACATCATCCTGGGTCCCACTTGTTACGACATGGTTGCAGGGGGGGGGGGCTACGAAGCAAACATGATGTGACTCTTTGGCCGGCCCTTTGCGGTGAATTACATTAGGGATGCATGTACTGTTTGGACTCATGACACTCACCTGCATCAGCGGATGAGGGATCACCGCAATCCATTTCGCCCACACCTTCGATGGCTTCTGTGCCCATCATCTCCGCACATGTTTCCTCCCAGGGCATCATTTTAATGGGTGAGCCTGGGCCTCCTCCTGTCTCCAGGGCCTGCTGACGGTTTGCTGACATGATGGCCCGCACCCTGAGACAGAGGTCATCCCAGCGTTTGCGGCAATGCGTTGTGCTGCGGGGGGTGTTCCCAACGGCGCTCACCCTCTGTGCGACCAACTCCCATATCTCCTTCTTTCTGAGGATGGTGGGCCTACGCATGTCGCTGCAGAATACGATATCTGCATGTTCATGCAGAGTGTTGACCAGGACCTGTAACTCATCCTGGGTGAATTTTTCTTTTCGGATGTGCGCAGCGCCCTTTTTCAGAACTTTAGGCATGATGATGTTCTCTGTTGTATATTTGGTCGATCTGAGTCCTGTATGGAGTCCTGTATGTCCTGTATGGAGAGGATTGCAATGGATTGTGATTTTAAATATGGCCGCCGTCATGCTTCCCGTTCCTGTGCGATGACGTTATTTCCGTTTCCGGTATTTAACGGTGGCCGTAATTTACGGTTAGCGTAAATTACGGTCTCCGCTAATTACGGATTCCATCGAAGGCGATGGTGTTAAATACGTCTAGGTTTATGGCGGTAAGGGGTTTGACGGGACCTTTTGCGCTATGCCGCAAGGGGGTTTACCGCCATGGCGGAATACTCGTGCATGCAAAGTCGGAATATGGTGGAAATAGCGCCTTCCGACCACATCGTACATGGCATTTATGCCATGGCGGTAATTACTGTTACTTACCGCCGGACTCGGAATGAGGCCCATTATATTTGATGCAATGTCGTTTTAATTTAAGTACATTTATAACTATGCAAATGTTTTATGATCATCAACATATATGTCTAATGTAGATATGTGTTTAGTTGATGTTTTATGTTTTATAAATAACTGTCAAATTTATGTAAGAAAGTTGTGAAATTATGCGAGTAATGTAATATATGTTAAAAAAGTTGTATTTCAACTAAATTAACTAGAAATAAACAATATAAAAAATGTTGAGCACTTACATGACTGGCCCACTCATAGACTGTCTTTGGATGGTGCATGTGGCTGAGTGGGCTGCTATTGATTATCACAGTAATTACCGTATGAAGGAATTCAACTTCCGACAGTTATTTCTCCCCTCTCCCTTATAAGCCTGGGGTAGACTGCACATGCACAGTTCCTTGATCATCCTGTTTTCTTTCTGTCCTTCAGAACAATGAACCCTAGAGAGGCCAAAGGGGCTGGTATCCTGTGTTGTCAAAGATTTGATCACACTGCTGGCTACTGTGACTCTAAGTATGGAGTTTGTGAGTTTCTATTCGGTGCCTATTGACCTAGGACATCAGTAGGGAGGACAACCCCGGCCCTGCTGAGTCTGGGACATTGCTGGAGTCTCACCTTGCCTAAGCACCATGTGTAGGAAGGCATGTGAGAGATTAAATATGGATATCCTGAGGACTGCAAAAGGGCAGGACACTTTGCGTGATCAACCCAATTCAACAGCGCTGGTTACTGAGGACCATGATACAATATAATATGATAAGTCATTTATAACGTGCCTGCACACAAGTTTTTCTAGGCGTGTCAAGACAAGGGAGGGAAGACAGAGGGGGGAGAAAACACTAGCCCTTTTGTCATTCCGATCGTGCAAGTGTGATACGCAAAGTGCAAGGGGGCAGAAGGGGAAAGTGCAATCAGTGCATCATTGCTCCGAGTAAGTGCAGCCAGTGCAGCACCGCTCTGGGTAAGTGAAAGGAGGCAGGGGACTGTAGGGCTTTAGATACAGCCCCTAAGTGCATGGTAGGCCTGGAGGCAGTACAGGGGTCACTAGTCGTGGAGGAGCCTTGTACCCAGTGAGACCCTGAGGGTAGCCAGGCAACCAGTCAGCACAGCAGACAGGTAGGTCAGCAGGGGAGAGAAGAGAGAGAGAGAGAGAGAGAGAGAGAGAGAGAGAGAGAGAGAGAGAGAGAGAGAGAGAGAAAGAGAGAGAGAGAAGGGAGAGAAGGGAGAGAGAGAGAGAGAGAGAGAGAGAGAGAGAGAGAGAGAGAGAGAGAGAGAGAGAGAGAGAGAGAGAAAGCAGAAGTGCAAAGGTAGGTCTTGAGCTGCTTCTGGAACTTCAGGTTGTTCAGAGCTCAGGTTTGAGAGGGGCAGGGAGACCAATCCAGAGAGAGGCACCTTCAAAGGAGAAAGATCTACCCCCCCACTCTCTGCCTGGAGAAGTGTCAGACCCTCAGAGAGTTGGTGATGGCTGAGCGAAGGGCTCCAGAAGGAAGGTCTTTAGGAAGAGAGAGTTGGATGTAGTGCAGGCCCTGGCCCCAGAAAGCCTTCTGGACAATGTAGACAGTCTTGAACTTGATCCTTGCAGCCACCGGGAGCCAGTGGATAGATTTCAGAGCTGGAGAGATATGATCCCTGGGCTTGAGGCCAAGGACAAGTCGTGCAGTCCTGTTCTGTATTAGTTGCAGAGGGCAGAGAGTAGAGGAAGGCAGATTGAACAAGAGGCTGTAGAAGTAGTCCAGCCTAGAGAGAACCAAGGCTCTGGAGACAGTGAGCTTCTGGGGAAAAGTGAGAAAAGGAAGAATACCTCTATACCTGTGAGGAGGTGCAGCTGGTAGTGTTCCTTTTTGGCAAGGTCCTTGATGTGAGGAGAGGAGGATAGATTGGAGTTGTAGATGACACCAGGGTTTTTTCCCTCACATGTAGGCAAAAGAAGAGGGCCCAAGGAGGGCAGCCAGAGTTGAGAGAAGGAGAGTGAGATGGGGTCCCAATGAGAAGGATCTCAGTCTTACTGGCATTAAGGTAGAGATCGCTGGAAACGCACCACTTCTGAATCACAGATAGATAGGCATTAATGAGCGAGTGAGGAGAGGAGCCTGAGAGGAACCTGAAGGAGAGCTGAGAGTCATCTGAATAACAGTGAACGTTAGAGGATAGGTGGAGGTAAGGTGAGCCAAAGGGGCCAAGTAGACATTGAAGAGCCAGGGTGATAGGTTAGAGCCCTGGGGAACATCACATATGGAGACAGAAGTAGTGGAGATAAAGGACCCAAGTTGGACTTGGGAAGATTGGTCCAGGAGGAAGGAGGTCAGCAAAGCCAGGGCCTGATCCGCGATGCCCAGGTTCTCATGGAGACGGTTTATCATGATGTCATGACTGACCATGTCAAAAGTAGAGAGAGATCAAAGATGATGAGGACAGAAAGAAAGCTAGAATTGAAATTAGTGAGCAGATCTTCACACGTGTTCAGGAGAGCAGTCTCCGTGCCACTTGCTGCCCTGAAGCCAGACTGATGGTCATGGAGAAAACCAACATATTGAGTGTGGAGAGTAAGCTAGGAGATGGTCAGCTTTTCCAGGAGTTTGCCCAGGAAAGTAGTAATAGAGATATCGGGCAGTAGTTTGCTTGACAGGAAGGATCGGCTGACAGCTTTTTCAGGAGGGGTACACAAGGGAGTGTTTTACACGAGTGGGGAAAGTTCCAGTGGCAAAATAATGATAGCAGAAAACAGCCAGGCTGGAGTGAGGTTGTTAATGTGGTCCTTAATGGTTCTAGAGGAGCTGGGTAGCCGCTACTTGGCCAACACTTTCATAGATCAGACCTGTCTAGAAACATTGTCAGGTGTGGTCGGAGAGAAAGAGGAGAAAGAAGGAGGAGAGGGGAGGCGGCCATAGGGGCGCAAATAGAGGTAGAGGGAGAAGAAGGGGAGAGAGAGGACAGGATGTCCTGAGTTTTAGTGGTGAAGTGAGAAGCCAGAGCCATACAGGTGGCCTGGGAGGGAACAGGAGAGGATTAGACTGCAGAAGGATTGACCAGATCCTTGCAGATTTTACATAGTTTGGCTGTGTTGTTAGAGGCCACAGAGATGCAGGCTTGGATATGGACAGAGAATCTGTATTGCTTTTGGAGCAAGTGCAAGCCTTTCTGTCAGAGTATGCACCTGATGCCCTCCACTTCCTCTCAGCAAACCTACACATGCATTTCAGGGTGGCGAGGTTGTAGTCCTACCAAGAGGTGCACTTGGATGTAGGTTTCAGATGGATTCTCATGACAGGGGCAAGGACATCCAGAGTGTTGGAGATAGAAAGATGCAGGTTAGAGAGGGCTGTGTCAGAGTGTGAGTCAGCCATAGGCTTAGGAGGTGAAGAGAAAGTAGTGGCAAAGGCCTCCACTGACACATGTTTTCACGTTTCATCGATAGAAAAGACAAAAAGTGTGAGGCTCTTGCTTCCCGGTTATCGCAGCCAAAAATTGGAATGCTCTGCCAGATGAACTAAGAACAGATCCCTCACTTTGGTCTTTTTGAGAAAAAACAAACTAAAAAAATCAATTTTTAACCAGGATATCAAGTGCCTACCACTCCACTTCTGGGTGAAAGGCCTTAAGATCATGTTCAAAATGTACTATATGCTCTACTGAAAAGCTCTTGATTAAAATCCAATGTAATATTCATGTATGTAATGCCATTACACCTGTAATCTGCAAATTTAATGTATAATTAGGTCTCTGCAATGTAACCATTTTCTTAAGTTCAAGCACCCAGATGCTCGAGGCTTAGGCGTGCTATATAAATGTAATAAATAAATACCATGAGCCAAATGACCAAGAAGGTAGGTGGCAGTTCTGTTGTCAGCTTGTCATGAACGTCAGAGAGTTTCAGGAGGTGTGTCCCCCCAAGTTTGTTGGATCAGAGGGTAGAATGGAAAAGAGAGAGAGAGTTGCAGAGGTTGCAGAAGAGCCCAGAGGAGGGATTAGAAGCATCGAGGTGGATACTGAAGTCTCAGAGGAGGAGAAGATGAGAGGTAGAGCCAAGGAGAGAAGAGGAAAGGTCAGCCAACTCTGAGAAGAAGAGAGTGACCTGGCCAGGTGGCCTGTAAATGGTTGCCACAGTAAAAGAGAGGCTAGGAGAGATAGAGAGCCTGCACGCCAGCCATTCAAAGGAGGAATAGGCTTGCATCGGAATTACAGAAGCAGGAACTTACTCCGGAAAGATCAGGGCTACTCCATCTACTGGGTGGTGGGTTCTGGGTTCGGAGAGGATCTTGTAGCCATCAGGGAGGGGAATGTCAAAACTTGTGACAGAGCTGGCCATTAACCATGCCATCCATGTCAAGTTCTTCAAGGAAGTGGCAAATGTCAGATGAGTGTTTGACAGCAGAACGAGAGTTGAGAGTAGCAACTTGGAGCAGGTTTCCACATTTGAAAGACTTCCGTGGAGGGGTAGAGGCTTTGGTACACCCTGCAAAGATGGTTGAGCGGCCCACTGGTGGGCAGTGGAGGTAGTGGGAGAAGTCGAGGTAGCCAGAGAAGATGAGGAGGGTGTCAGAGTGGTGGCAGAAGAAGGAGGTGTCAGAGGAGCCAGAGCGATGCTTGTAGGAGAGGTGCTGGTAGGAGTAGTGGGAGAAGGAAAGAAGTTGATAAGATCCAGGAGACGCCTATCGAAAAGGGGGATATTGGGCTGAGGACCCTGGACCTACATGGTTACATTCAGATAGGCATTAATGTTGGTCTTGAAGGAGTGGAAAGAGGCCCAGAGGAGCTCCCACCAAGTGCAAGCATTAATTGGAGAGAAGGAAAAAAGGAGAGAGAACAGAGACCAAATGAGGGGTCATAGGTCTGGAGAGGGAACGACAGAGAGGATGTCTGTAAGAGTCTTTCTGGAGGAAGCACTGGTTTACGTATCGGCGATAGGGAGGCCTGGGTTGGGGACCAAGATATCCCTCTTGAACTTCTTTCTTCCTGTAGTGAGAGGGATAGGAGATAGAGTAGCAGTTAGAGAAGATAGGGGAGATGAAAAGCACCATGGAGGGTGTGAGGAGGAAGTGGGAGGAGGGTGGAGCAGAAGAGTGAGGAGAGATGCACAGCACGAGTCACCAAATGCAGGATGCGCAGGGGGCCAGTTTGGAGCCCACAGAAGGGGAAGACGAGAGAAATCAACAGTAAAATACACCAATTACAGTACAACAATAGCCACAGTTGGGTGGAGGGGTGCTAAAAGCTGGGCGAGAGTCTGAGGGCACAGATCACAGTACAATAAGAACCACAGTTATCAGGAGACCTATAGAGTGGGAGAGAGCCTAAGGGCACAGGTCACAGTACAATAGGAAATGCAAGTGAGGGGACCTAGAGAAAGATACACAACACAAAGTATGGCTACCGCTGGAATAGGTGAGCCTATTGTTGCACTGAGAACATAGTATGTTATGTTAGACGGTCAGGAGGAAGAAAGCATGAAGGCTGGGTATTTCACTAGGGAGCAGTAGTGGTTGCTCCCCCAACCCACACCGTTCTTACCTTTCTTACCTTTCTGTCATGAGCGCTACTCCCGAGGAGCCAAGATTGGCCCAGCGTCCCCGGAAGCAGGCTCATCATCCACACCCCCGGTTCCAGCAGACCCCTACAGGGGCCCTTTGGACCATGTCCTGGCGCCAGGCTCATAAGGAACCACAGTCCCGGCGCCATTGGCCTCGGGCTCATATTCTTAAAGTGTGCAGTAGTGATTGGGTGGACTTACCTGGGGCAGACCATGCTGCATACTCACCAGAACAATCCAAGCTGGGTGAAGTCCCAACCACTGGCTGGGAGGGACCAATCCTCTGTTACAGGAACTCTTTTCTTACCTGGGTGGGGCTGATGCTAATCCTCTGACACTGGAACTCTTTTCTTACCTGGGTGAGGCTGGAGGAAGAATACGCACCAAAGCACTTCTCCACTATTTAAACCACGCCCGATAGAATTCACGTGCTTCGCGTTATTCTGCAACAGCAGCAGGACGCTCACCGAGTCGCCTCCTGCATTCCAGGTCCAGACACACCCTCAGCTTCTCGAGCAGCAACCTGTGGATGAAGAAAAGGCACAGGAACATCTACTCACCAGAATTCAGCCACAAGAGTCCAGTCTCCGACAACCTGCAAATAAAGACATAAGGTTAGAAAACGGGCAACACACTCGCAGCTGCGCTCGCTTACCTTATCCATCCGTGATCACACCGGAGTTCACCGTGGCCTTCGCTTCGGCAGCATCCCAGCACCTGGAAGACAAAAGACATTGTTAGTGGTGTCCGAGCCGAAGGGTTCGCAACTCAGTTATACTTACACGCTTCTTCACGCGCAGCAGCGGCAGCATCGCCCTCAGCATTTCGGCACCTGAAAGGAAGGAAAAGACATTATCAGAGGCGCCCATTTGGAAACGCCCACAATTCAGTTATACTTACGTGCCACCGCACGTGCAACAGCGGCGGCATCGCCCACAGCATCTCGGCACCTGAAAGACAGAAAAGGACATTATAAAAGGGTGCTCCTTCAGAAGCGGCCTCAGATCTTCTATACTCACAAGCCTCTTCTTGCACAGCAGTGGTGGTGTAGCCAACAGCTCCTCGGCACCTGAAGGACTATTACAAGCCACAAAAGGACACTGAGCCTAAACACTGAAATCATCCAGTGACGTAACTGGATTCCACGCGCCCCTGCACCAGAAGCAGGATGGAGAGCTCGGCTTTACTAAACCAAAGGTGAGAGTTCGTGGAGACCAGTCGAGAACCAAGAAGTGGGAAAAGCAGAAGATTGGTGGGAGAACTTATCCAACCAGCTTGTAATTACCCCTTTTTCTTCCACCTGCAGAAAACTCACCTTACAAGCCAGACAGTCAATATTCGGAGGTCCTGCCCAGAGCGTCTTCCGAGTTCTACGCCTCATCATAGTCATAGAAGCAACTGTAGCAATCCAGTTTGGGTCAGCGCCTCTGTAGGAATCAGGTGAGCTTTCGGATGCTTTCGGATGCTGATGGTCGATGGATGTGCTTCGCAATCACACTCTGCACCGCTACACCTTCAACAGCAAACACCAATGTTGGAGAACACACAGCACTGCGGCCTTGTCTTGCAAGGGCTTTGCCGCAGAAGGCCCAACCCTTGGTTCTGAAAGGTTTGGATGCATGGACATATGAGCACTGCATTACGTAGCGACGGGCAGTGTCTACTGTGCACCTGCATCGCACACCACTGTTGCCTTGTCCTGCAAGGGATTTGCTGCAGGGGGTCCGATGCTCAGTTCTTAAAGGTTTGGATATGTGGATGTAGACACAATGTATTACATATCAAAGGGCTGCATCTCCTGCACACCTACGTCACACAGCACTACAGCCTTGTCTTGTGAGGGCTTTGCAGCAGAGAGCCCAATCCTTGGTTCTGAAAGGTTTGGATGCATGGACAAATGAGCACCGTATTACATATCTACGGGCAGCGTCATCTGCGCACCTGCATTGCACAACGCTGTGAACTTGTCCTGTAAGGGATTTGCGCAGAGGGCCTGATCCTCGGTTCCGAAAGCTTTGGATGCATGGATGTATGCACAATGTATTGCGCATTGACAGTCAGTGTCTCCTGCGCACCTACGTCACATAACACTGTAGCCTTTGACCTGCGAGGGCTTTGCCGCAGAGGGTCTGATCCTCGGTTATTATAGGTTTAGATGCATGGATGTAGGCACAACATATTATGTATCGACAGGCAGTGTCTCCTGCACATCTGAATTACACAGCACCAAGGCCCTGTCCTTCGAGGGGTTTGCCTCAGAGAGTTCGATCCTCGGTTCTTAAAGGTTTGGATGCATGCAACATAGTACGTATTAAGCGGCAGCATCTGCTGCTCACCTGCATCGCACAACACTGAAACGTTGTCCTGCAAGGACTTGTCCATGCTTAATAGAAGACTTGCGGAAGGAGCCTTCACATGGACTGATGGACTGCTTTAACTTTCTGTTATTCACAGTTTACTGATTTCTATGTTGAAGTTGACTCCCCCCTCGACATCCCCATGACTTCTAAGTAAGAGAGGTACACAATTTGCATAGCACTGTCTTACCTTCTGACTGTTGACGACACTCAGGTTTTGTTGTATGGTAGAGTGTCATGTTTTACATTTTAGAAGATGGTTGAGAGGGTTCTCGCTGTCAGTGTCCCAATGATATTATGTTAGTTGTAAAAGAGAGGTCATTCTGTGCAGTGGAGGTTGTAAATCTTTAGCAATGCAAGTATGTGCCAGTTCAATATTTCAATGGCGTGTATGCTTCATGGAGTGAGTATTGTGCCGAGGAGGAGTAGGAGCAAGAGTAATGGGGATTACTGAATGCTATGATTACTTACCAGTAATGTCATTACTCTGAGTCCTTTTCTTCCTCTCCCCGGTCCTTATTAGGTGAGGATATACTCAGGGACAACACAGGCTAATTTCACACCAAAGCCCCCACACACTCAGGTGGAGTGCAATAACAACAGTCTTAATGAAAAGAATTAGCCAATGACACAAGACAACAGAGCATTACAAAATGATTGTCTAGGAATACTAGTACACAGTATATGATGATATATGAACATATCTGTGAAAATAAATAGTGAACCCAAAATATCCCTCAAGGGAACACACTTGAAAGCTGCCCAGGAGGCCAATATAGCTTGGGTGGATTACCCTGCATGGCCTCAGGAGGGGGACGATCAGGTGCCTCATAAGCCATACTAATGGACATACTCACACATCTACTCAAGTTAGCCATGGAAGGCTGCCTACCTGCATACTCTGGACAAAAGGTGAGAAACAACTGGTCACATTGCCTGGAATCCACACTCTTGGCCAAGTGCAAATTCACAGCCTTACACACATCCAGGGGGTATGACGTGGCTGTACCAACCTCCCCAGAGAATTGTTCTAACTGTGGGAAGACCAGATCCTCATGTAGACGATAATCTGATATGACTTTGGGCTTGAAAATGAGAGTGGAATGCAGGATTAGCCCCTCCTGGATGAATCTCAGTTAAGGTTCAGGGGCAACCAGTGCCCCCAAATACCTATGGGCAGATGCCATAGCCACGAGAAAGAAACAATTTTAGGACAAGAGACTAATAAGAAGCTCCTCCAAGGGCTCAACGCAGGGTTCCAGCAGGGGCCCTCAGGACCAGGGGAGGTTCTTGGTATGGATAGGAGAAGGATCCCCAGTACGATAGATCTCAACCTTCAAAGGAGGCCAGGTCCACCAAAGAGGAAGTGGCCACCCAATGTGTCCCAAAAGCCCCTGAATGCTGCTAACTAACACCTAAGAGGGGATGTAGTTAATCCCAATCCAGACCCATTGTGAAGAAAATCTAACACCATCTTTTGGATCAATGTCTTTACTGAAAGACCAGGAGCCAAAGGACCACCTGTGCCTGGCATACACCTTGAGAGTGACAGTTACCTGTAGTCTTGCACATCCAGAGACAATCCTGGAGACAGGCCCACAACCACTAGACCTGCACATTCATAAGCCATGCTGTCAAGAACAATAGGGACAGAGTTGGTCTGGAGGGTAGTCCGCCTAGGGTGGGAAGGAATACAGGATCAAGGGAGGCTGAGAATCTTTGGGGCAGTAAAGCAGAACATGTAACCATTGTGTCTGAGGCTAGATAGGGGCTGCCAGGATCTGGTGAGCCCTGTCTCTCTGGACCCTTGGACAACTCTATGAATCATTGAAAATTAAGGTAAGGCAAACAGGAGAAACAGGAGAAACAGGATATCTGGAGAAGACATGGCATCTGTGCCTATCACTAGAAGGTCCCAACTCCTTGACATGTAGTGTAGGAGTGGAGCATAATGACTGGAAGCAAACTGGTCTGTCACTGAGCAATCTGAATACCCTGGCCCTTACGGTGTAGTCAACTGGGGACATGAATACCCTTCTTAAGAGGCCTTCCTGAATGGTCTTCACTCCTGTGATATATGAGGCTTAAATAGACAGAAGTTTGACCTCTGCCCATTCCATAATCCTGACTGCAACCTTTTTGAGAAAGTTGGATCTGGTGCCACTCTTGTGGTTTATGAATACCTTGAATAAACAGAAAAAATATGTCCAGAGAAAGAAGTATTTATAGTGATGTATCAAAATATATTTAAAGTGATACAAAATTGAAAAATGGTGACTAAATCGTAAATTATTAAACACTAATCACTTAAACATAGCAAAACAGCAGCAACAATATGCCTAAAATAGGCTAAAACATCATCACACATACTTGCCATTCATGGTGCAACATTCAAACATGACTCATCATACAGTGACAAACATCCAAAATGCTAAAAGACAAGAAAACCGTACTAAAAACATATGGGGAAAAGGAATTCATAACTGTTCCCCACAATGACAAACATTATTATTGTGTTCACAAGCAATAGAATCAATTGACAAACAATATATTGTCAGGGTGGATCAAACAAGGACAAAGCACAAAGATCACATCCCTTTAAAGTTTATGAATACCTTGGCCACCTAATTGTCCATGTTGATCTGGAGGGCCTTTGCCAAATTTGGGGTCAAAACACATCTACCCCACCTACCTGGATCATTACCAGTGAAGAGCAAATGACCCCTTTGTTCAAACCCACCATACCTGACTGGCATCCATCATGAGAATGAGTGTCTAAAGGTGATCAAAGGAGAACAACTGAAATAGGAGATTCACCTTGAGCAACTAGGCCACCTTTCTCCTGACAATGGGAAATATTACTATTTGCCTGGTGTAGTCTATGAATGGCATATCACAGTTGTCCAGAAGGTGAGAATCTAAAGGTCTCAATTGAAAAGTGGCCAATGGAACCACAGAGATCATGGATGCCAAGTCTCCCTGCACTAATAACCATTGTCGGGCCAACACCTTCTTCCTGCTGAGCAAGGCTCTCAGCCTTTTCTGCAGCTTCAAGGCTCTGTGTGGGGCTAAGGGGATCCTTCACTTAAGAGTATTGAAAATATCCCATATAATCTCCACTACCTTGATAGGCAGAATCCTGTGCAGTGCCCTTAGGGATCACTGCACACAATTAAGACTACAGGTGGCAATACAAGTTTTAACTTTGGTACAGGCCTGTACTACTATGTTAAAGTGATAGCAGTAGCGGAGCAGCCAGGCTTATCTAAGAGTATATGAGCAGTATCAGAGATTACACAAAGGGGCCACAATTACTGTGACTCAAGCAAATATTGACTCAAGGTTTCAGGTAAAAAATATAAGTACATTTATTTTTTGACCGTTTTGTCATAAACACAACACTTCTATTAATTCAAAATCACACATCAAATACACTACAACCGATCAATTCACTTTGGTACACTCTAACTCAGGGTAAGTACCCTATGTTTTAAGGGACCGGTTTTGTGAAACAAAAGACGTTACCGGGAATACGGATGCGATCACTTTTTGACAGTAATGACAGTTCGGTCTTACTAAAGAAATGCGTATCCGCGGCAAGCAATGTTACCGGGGCAAAAACACACTTAGCACCTGAGTTAACCAGAGAGAGTTGAAGACAAAAATCACAGGCAATACTTTTCTCAAGGCAGACAGAATCAGAGAACACTCATAGACAGAAATTCAAGAGTCAATAGGCCGGAGCCAGTGTGAAGTGGAACCGGGTTCCTGTTGTCGAGGATCATACAGTCGGACAGTTCACGATTCAACGTAGCCAGGAGTACTTAGATATTGTCAACAGAGGAAGCAAAAGTTATAAGAAGGAGGGAAGACAAGGACAAGCCTTGGTGGCGAAGAAAAGGGATTCACCCTAATTCCTCAAGCAGAACACAGTCCCTTATTCAATGAAGAAGCTGGTGCCACAGCAGTTGTTCCTGGTCGTTTCCTGCAGACCCACAGTTCCTGGAGCTTCGGTATGAAGGAGGACGTATAGAGGGGTCTGAACCACACAGGGATGAGGCCGGCTGCAGCGATGGTGAAGGAAAGGTGTGCTCCTTAAAAACAGGAGAGGCTCTTCAGATGGCTATCCGGACGACTACAGCAGTGTGCAGCGATTTCGACCAAGAAGAGGATCCTCTGGCTGTGGAAGATGAGCTGGTTATCCCCACCAGGCTCAAGGGAAGAAGACTCCCGACTGGATCTTCTCTGGTCGTCGAAGGGTAGATAGCTCAGGGCTGCAGCAGGGCTTCACCGGGACAGGGTAATCTTCTCCGCTTCTCCTTGGTTCCTTGTAGTTCCAGAGGCAACTCTGACTTCTAGCCCAAGAGACCTGTCTTTTATGCGAAAATCCCCCATTCACACAGCCTGGCTGTCAATCACGCAGCAGGGGGGTTGTCCAGCTCGGACAACCACCTCAGCCACTCATGGCAAAGTGCATTTTGGGTTTCCTAGGATACCCTGTGCAGGGGGGGACTACACCCCTCCCTCACATTCAGCCCACCTAGACACCCAGGCGCCTGGAGGAGGGCTTCTTGGCAGAAGCCCGCCAAAAGACAATGAACGAAGAAGGAAAACCTGGTTTGCAGCGCAAAGTAATACACAAGAAGGACTTTAACAAAAAGAAATGGCGAATAAACCTGACCGGAGCCAAAAGAAAAAGTATTTGCTCATGCGGGTTTAAGTTTGAGGCTAATATAGTAGCCTAAAAAAATACCACGTTTATATAATATAATCGCGGTAGAAAAGTTAGGGTAGATACCACTGCCACCAGCCAAGTCTAAATGGTAAAAGAGCGAAACAATGCTCTAGGAGGTACAGATAAAAAGGATTAACCCTTTCCAGTACTCCATGTAAGATGGGGTTTACTGGATCTGTGGTTAAACGACTAAGTAAAGTTAATGGCAACTTTACCCTTTTCTGGGGGACAGTAGTCAGCCTCAAAAATGGAGTCGGTGGGAAGTCTAAAAGACAACCCTGTGTCACTGAACTGAAGGTGCTGTGTAATACACAAAAGAAGGGGGCTACTAAAGTGGTGTACTCCAGAGTCCACAATCACAAAAACAGATGAAATACACATGGCAAAAGCACAGGTAAGATTGGGAAATAGAGGCAAACTCTTACCAAGTGAAAACAATAACTCCAGAAATCCAGCAAAGCTGCTGGGGGACTCACTAGGTGAGGGAAATTAGCCATAAAATGAGAATTCACCCTAACATACCTGAGTGGGGTTTAGCTTAGAGTTATGTATGTTCACCACCCAACAGAAACTCTTCCGGTGTGCCTGCACAATGGTTGTGTTCCTGAGGGCAAGGGATGATGAGGGGACAATCAGTAAACAGTTGTCTCGCTAGTGATGAGGGCAATTGCCCTGGAAGTTGGGTAGGAATGCCAGGATCTTCCTGAAGACCTTTGAACCCGAGCAGAGTCAAAAGGCAGAACTCAGAACTGAAAATGTTCCTCACCCAATGCAAAACTGAGCAAATGCCTGCACTCCGCCTGAATGGGGATATGGAAGCAGGCTTCCTTGCAATCCATGGTGGAGAGGAAGTTGCTCTTTGAACAAATGATATGATACTCCAGAGCATCTCCACCTTGAAGGGTATCTTCATTACATGAAGTTTCACCTCCTTGAAGGTTTCAGGACCAAAAAGAGAATTGGGTAAGCCCACAGCCCTGTCAGGGATGGCACTCTATTAAGAGTGGCACAGGACACCCAGAAAGGGTTTGGGTGGTTGTGCCAAAATAAAGTGGACAGATAAGTACACACACAGCTGAAAGGAAAGAGAACGAAGAGTAGGCAAGAGTAGCAAGGAAAAATGTACAGAATGAATTCCCTCTTGGGGTGTATGCAGATATAGGAAAAGAGTATTCCACAAACCTTAGGAAATACTCTAGCCTTCTGCACAGTTTGCTATAACAGAGGCCCACGCTGTTTGCTCATGGCTTGGAACAGCAGCTATGGGTGTCTGTAATGTAGAAACGAGACAAGGGAAGGGGCAGAGGTTGACTGATGGGAACCAACAGACAAGCTCTGTACAAAAGGGTCTACAAACAGTACAAGAGAAGATACATACAGACAAATCCAGGAAAAGGAGGTTGATAGCAAACTAGCAGAAGGAAATGAAGGGAAAGTTGTGTAACAGGATAGGATAGCAGAGGACAGTAAGGAACAAGGTTGAGATCTCAGAGGAGCAGGAAAGCAATGAGCACGCCCACAGAAGCAGGGCTGTAAGGTAGAGAACCCAGAAGGGCCGGGCAGCTAGGAGTGGGCCCTGAGGGGCAGGGCCGCTGACCGTAGAAGGTTGCAGAGGACTGTAGAGGGCTGCTAGGCCGAGAACCCAGCGGGAAAAAGGTAGGTAGTAGCCAGCAGAGCGTGATAAGCTGCAAAGTAGGAAGCCCAGAGGACAAGGGCTGTAGGCAGCCGGAGTGAGGCAGGCTGCAGAGCAGGGAGCCCAGAGGACAAGGGCTGAGACTGGAAAGCAGCAGAGCGTGATCAGCTGCAATGTAGAAAGCCAAGAGGACAAGGGCTGTAGTGAGGCAGGCTGCAGAGCAGGGAGCCCAGAGGACAAGGGCTGAAGGCAGCCGGAGTGAGGCAGGCTGCAGAGCAGGGAGCCCAGAGGACAAGGGCTGAGGCTGGAAAGCAGCAGAGCGTGATCGGCTGCAATGTAGAGAGCCCGGCAGGGCAAGGGCGGAGGCTGGAAGGCAGCAGAGCGTGATCGGCTGTAATGTGGAGAGCCCGGCAGGGCAAGGGCAGAGGCTGGAAGGCAGCAGAGCGTGATCAGCTGCAAGGCAGGAGCCTGGAAGAGCAGGGCTGAGGCAGGGAGCCCAAAAGGCTAGGGCTGTAGTCAGCAGGGTGTAGTAGACTGCAAGGCAGGAGCCCACCAGGGCACTGGAAACAAAGAGCAGGTGAAATCAGGAAACAGCATACACAGTTTGTAGCTCGAAGCAAATAAGGTGCCGGAAGGACTCTCAATGCAAGAGACTGAGCTCTCGCAGGCAGCAGCCTTTATACTGCCCAGCCCAGCACAGAGGCAGGCTAATTGGTTGCACCTGGCTCAGCACACCTGCAGACAATCGGCCACCTCCCTCTCTGTTCCTGAGCTGGTGGAAGCAGAGCAAATCAATAGGGCTTCTGGGGATTGTAGTTCTGATGAAGAAAAATAGGAATAGCCAGGAATAGATGGTTATAGCCAAGTGCATTATGGTAAGTGTAGTTTTCTGGGAAAAATATAAAAGCACCAAAGTCTTGCAAATGGGAAATAAAGTCCAAATAGTGAATATCGGTTGATCCAAGAGTTTTCTGTAGATAAATGAATAACAATTTGTCCATATTGATCGCCAATGTATGCGCCCATGGCGCAGGCATGACAGCCCATTCTTACGGCTGTTCACTGGCTTGATCATGTTCTTCTGTAGGAGCAGTTGGACTCCTTCCTGAAGACCCATCCTCCACACAGGATCGCTGGGCCACGGAGAAATCACCACAACTGAATCTGGTAATAGAAGTCAAAATATAAGTCAAATCTCCTGCTTATGATGGCCTGCTCCCAGGAGTCACAAATGTTTTCTTCCCAGATAAATCTGCACAACTATAAACCGCCCCCTACCAGAGATGACATTTGAGCTCTGGTGCACCTCATGTCAGGAAGTGCTAGTGGCAGCAGGTGGAATAACTTTGAGTTTGATTAACTTAAACTGGCCATGCATGTATCCTCTTGGAGCCTGAAAGAATGATCTTGTCTGGTATCTGAAAAGAGCCTTCAGTTGACCATTGATCTGAGGATCAGAAAGGGCATTATCTTCTTTAGCTTGTTTCACCAGTTAGTTGATATGCGGGCTGAAAACCTTCTTCCACAAAACGTGCAGAAGCATTTAGATGGATTTATGGCTAACATGTACAGAGTAATCACCCACCCTGAGAACAATGCTGGATGCCCCATTATCTCCTTATAGGGCAGTCTCACCCCTTTACCACAAGGACATAGGGTGCAGTTTCGGTGTTAGCTGTGGAGGCAGAATGGAGTGAACCTTACGCACATCAGGGAATTTCTGGCCTAACCCCTATAGAGGCTAACGTTTGTAGCACCCCCTTGAATTCAGATTTTCAACACATTTGTTACTGAAAGTCATAATTGTATTAAAGACACGGAGGTGAAGGATTATGCTTACTCCACAACTTTACTGTTCAGCAGCAAAGAAAAACAAATATCATGAATAACATACAAAACTAATAAAAACTACAATAACCATGAAGTTTTTGAGTTTTGTAGTGCATTTCCATTGGTCTTCAAACTGACCATGTAATATTCAAATAACCAATGAAAACCAAGTCTTCAGTGAATAAAATCTCTTGTCCTCTTTCTATTCCTCCTCTTTCTTTGTCCCTGCGAGATTGCGTCCAGTACTTCTTTGAAATTCCATCTGCATCCTACATCAGATCCCGGATTGCTTGCTGTCTGTCGCCATCCCTATAGAAACATAAATTTAGAGAGGTGACTATAGACCAAACAATGGGTGGGACAATCGTAGACATAAATACATAGAAACTATTTCCTTCAATAAATTATTACAAATATTTCATCATAAACAACATGTATATCACATTAAACATGATAAAATATCAACTTTACAAACATTATAGATACTTTACATTCATACGATTGATAGGGTGGGATAATCCTTCGCCTCCGTGTCTATAATAGAATTATGACTTTCAGTAACGAATGTGTTGAAAATCTGAATTCTATGTCAAGACCGGGGGCTCAGATTATGCTTGTTCAAAGCTTACTCACCACTAACAATGTCGCACTTTCCATATGTTTAAAATAGAAAGTTTTAATAGTCGATTCATTCGACCAATCTGCAGCCCTCATAATATCCTCTACTCTGGCTCCTATATTATATGCTTTAGTAGCCATCGCTCCTCTAGTGGAGTGTGCGCCATATCTCTCAATATCGATGCCCGCTTGTACCATCACCCATCTAAGCCATCTAGCTATGGTGGCCTGTGTAACCTCTTTAAATGGTCTACAAATCGCCATTAATAATTGTGACACTCCCGGGGGCCTAACCTCCCTCGTCATCTCCTCATATGCCGCTATGCATCTGACTGGACACAATTTTGGTTGAGTTGGGAAAGACTCATAGGAAATAGATCTCAAACCTGTTTTGGTCCTCTTTGTTATAAGGAAGGTCACTCCGTTCGGAGATATACTCTTCCTGTTAACCTCCAGCGCTCTAACATCAGAGGATCTTTTAAATGCTAAAGAACATAAGAGCGTGGATAACTTGCCTGAAATCGCTTTCCGTGTCAACTCTTGATTATCCGGCCATGATAAAAATACTCTCAAGACTTTATCTACATCCCATAATTGATTATACTTTTCACTAGGGTTCTCAACATCTTTACTCCCCTTAGCAATCTACAGATAAAAGGATGTTCACCAATCGCTAAGCCCTCTACTCTATGATACCCCGCAGATATCGCAGACCTGGCTGTGTTGATAGTCCTGTAAGCCTTCCCCTGCGCTGCCATCTGAGCTAAAAAATTGGCCACATGAACTACATCCGTTGCATCGGGATGAATATTCCTTTCCGAACACCAGCTACTCCATCTATACCATGCTGATCTATAAGCCTTGTGAGTCCCTGGGGCCGAAGATTCGTTAATGATGTTCTCAGACTCATTCGATGATCCTGGCCTAGCCCAAGATCTCCTGAAATCGCCCACGCTATTAGCTTGAGTCCTCCTAACCTCACCAGCGGATGACTGCGCTCTCTGGGGTCTCGAATAATAAATTCCATGTTGGGTAGAACTACTGGGTTGTGATGCGTCAGTTCCAGTAGACTGGAGAACCACGCCTGCCCCTTCCAGTCCGGTGTAATTAGAATTATGGTTGCTTTTTGGCATCTCACCTGAGGTAACGTCCTCGCTATCATGGAGAAAGGAGGGAACGCGTAGCTCGTCTGGTGTCCCCATGATTGTAGGAAGGCATCTGTTGCCTCTGTTTCCGGGTCCGGTCTCCAGCTGAAGAACCGGGGAAGCTGTTTGTTTAGTCTCGATACAAATAGGTCGATCTGGCAAGGACCCCATCGTGACATAAGTTCCCAGAACACTACCTCGTCCACCTTCCAATCGCTGGCGTCTCTGCGGTATCTCGAGTTCCAATCGGCCACTTTGTTCAGCTGGCCCGGCAGAGATTCCGCCGTCACTGAGACTCTTCTCTCCAGACAGAGTTCCCAGAAATCCTTTGCCAGTTCTGCCAATAACCTGGATCTTGTCCCTCCCAGTCTGTTGATGTACCTGACTCCAGAGACATTGTCCATCTTTAGCAGAACGCAGCATTGCACTCTCCCCTGGGTCCAGCATCTCACTGCAAAAGACCCCGCTAACAACTCCAGGCAATTGATGTGGAGACTTGTCTCTTGGTCCGACCACCTGCCCCCTGTCGACAGGTTCCCGCATCGGGCTCCCCAGCCCCATCTGCTGGCGTCGGATTCGATAATAAGGTCCGGGGATGAACCACATATGGCTCTCCCGTTCCATGCATCCATATGAATGAGCCACAATTCTAACTCATCTCTCAACTCCTGTGAAATATTCACTTTTGATTCGTAGGAAACGCCTCTCCTGAGGTGATACATCTTCAGCCTCTGGAGTGCCCTGTAATGAAGAGGTCCTGGGAATATCGCTTCAATTGATGCTGCTAGGCGGCCCACCAATCTCACGATGTCCCTCAACGACAGTTCTCCCTTCGCTAGGGTATGTCTCAGCTGTTTCTTGATATCGTTCACCTTGTGAATGGGTAAACTAAGAGTTCCCGGTATCGAATCCACTATGATACCCAGAAATTCTATTGATTGAACAGGTACTATACTGGATTTCTCCCAATTTATTAGGAACCCCAGACTCTCTAACAAATCTATCGTTACCTGCACCTGCTCTATCAACGTTTCCTTCTCTTGACACATCAGACATATGTCGTCTAGATAAATTATAAGCCTTATTCCTTGAGCTCTGAGATGAGATACCACAGGTTTCATCATCTTGGTGAAACACCATGGTGCCGATGCCAGGCCGAAAGGCAGACATCATAATTCCCATATCGTTGTCTCCCAGATGAATCTCAGAAATCTGCAGTGTTCTTCTGCTATGGGAATAGTCAGATATGCATCTTTCAGGTCTATTCTGGCTAGCCAATCTCCCTGAATTAGGGTATCTCTTAACAGATGTATTCCTTCCATCTTGAAGTGCCTGTACACTAAGTATCCGTTCAGGCCTCTCAGATTTATGATTGGTCTCATCTTGTGTCTCCCTTTTACTAGGAAAATATTGCTTATGTAACCTCCTACCTGACTTGATGAGGGTCGTATAGCTCTTTTGCTTTCCAAACCCTGCAATTCTCTTTCCATTAAGGCTTTGTCTTCCCTGTTCATTTCTAAACTGTTTGGCGGTTTTCCCTGGTAAGGTGTTTCTATAAAATCTATATAAAAACCTTGAGCGGTCTGAATTACCCAGGGATCCCCCGATATATTCAACCAATTTTGAAAAAATTGAGCAGTCCTCCCCCCTACCTCTGGGGTATTTGAATGCGGGCATGTTATTCTCACCTGGGTTATTCTGTTGACGTTCCCCTCGCCAGATTCTGCCTCTTCCCCTAATCCTCGATGGGAAGAAAGGCGTTTGTCTGCTCTCTTCCTGCTCCTGCCATTGTGCTCTGTCCTGAAAGGATTGATTGAACTGGAACTGGCCAGCCAAGCGACCCCTGCCTCTGCTGGTCTGTCCAAAAATGTGTCTCCCGAAAACTTTCTTAAGAGAGACCTGAGCTTTGTCCAAGGCTGCATATGAGTTAACAAATTTGGTTAGTTCCTTAATAAAGGAATCCCCAAATAATTTTCCTTTCGCCGATGAGGCTGATTCTGAGGAGGCCAATTCACTCAATTTAGGGTCGATCTTCACTAACAAAGATCTCCTCCTTTCTGCGGTTATGGCATGATTAGCATTACCCAACATGCATATCGCCCTTTATGCCCATCCAATTAGAATAACCGGGTCTATCGGCTCTCCTTTGACCTTGGCTTCTTCTCCCATCTGGAGAATTTTTGTGAGGGGTCCCTTCATATCTAGCATTTTGTCCTGGCGTGAGCACCAGGATCTATCCAGACCCTTCCTCACATCTTTAGTAAATTTGTTCATGAAGGTTGTCATTTTTTCATCTATAACGGGTGTATCGGCAGCACCCTCTGGGAGGTGTGGTCTGGGGCATTCCGCCCTCATCTTGCTCCTAGCTTCTTTGGCTTGTGGCACTCTCAGGCGTTTCTTTAAATACAGCGCTATTCTTTTGAGCGGCTCCCATTCAGAAGATCTGGGATGTATCAGTGCCTCTGGATCGAAATCATTGTCCTCTGCGACATCCTCTTCAGCTTCCTCCCTCTTCCTTTTCTTTGACGCCTCGTGGCTTTCTTCCTCTGAGGAGGATATAGATAGTACTTCCTCTTCTTCAGGATATTCCTCCTCCCTCCTCTCCCTCATCTGAGGTGTTAGAGGTATTAGAGGATGAGTCCCGTCCCCTGCTAGGCCCCGCTTTACCTTTCCTCTTCTTTTTATCACCCTTCTTCTTCGGTGGTGTGCCCGGGGGGTATGGGCTTCCTCCGCCCTGTGGGCTGATTTTCTGCCCCCTTTAGATTTCATCTGTTTCTTAAGGCCCTTGATTTCCTCCAGGCCCTGTGCCAGTCCTCCATCAGCGCTCTTTGCTGAGGATCATGTCCCAGTGAAGCCCCCAGGGCTTTGTGGAGGACATCAGTCATTTCCGAATGGTTCCTCTTTTAGCTAACACTAGCCCTCCCCTCATCACTGGAGGAGCTCATGATTCACAGACCCTGGGGAATGCAAGTGTCTGTATATATATATATATATATATATATATATATATATATATATCAGGGATTCGTTTCTTTAAACTCTCTCAGTACAGAGAGCTATATATGTATATAAATTGTAATATCTCCCCTGGTTCGTAATTATATATATATAATAGATATATATAATGTCAATTCACAGGTTTTACCTGGGACTGTGCCCGTATATTGTGCGGTACCTTATGATGGCCTGCAGGGGCGCTGTTGGATTCCTGACAGGATGCTACGCTCGTTAGAACGATGCGTGCTGAGTTGGAACGCTCAGATGTAATAATAAAGATCTTTCGACTTAATAAGAATCAGCCTCTCACCATGCGTATCACTCGAGAAATTCGAATGCAGTAACGGGAGAGAGAGCGCCGGAACTATGCGGTCCCGTCGCGCTCTCTCTTTCGTGCCGTAGTGCTCTCTCTGACGGTTCTGTGAAGTTGCGGCCATGACGGGGCTGGGCCGGTGCGGATATGCTCCGCCTGTAACAGCGCGCGTGTGCAAAAGAAAAATGAATATTACACCATTAAACACACACACCTAACATTCATCTGCAATAGAAAGAAAAAACTACTTAACTCGCTGCTGAGCAGCAAAGAAAGAGGAGGAATAGAAAGAGGACGAGAGGTTTTATTCATTGAGGACTTGGTTTTGATTGGTTATTTGAATATCACATGGTCAGTTTGAGGACCAATGGAAATGGACTACAAAACTCAAAAACTTCATGGTTATTGTAGTTTTTATTAGTTTTGTATGTTATTCATGATATTTGATTTTCTTTGCTGCTGAACAGTAAAGTTGTGGAGTAAGCATACTCCGAGCTTCCGGTTGTGACATAGAATTGATGCATTTTCCACATCCCGCCAGTCTATGTGGATGATGTCCCAGATACTTTGTAGATCAGGTAGGCCAGACTAAGAGACTGAAACATAATGGCGGCAGGCATCAGGGACACACTCATGGGCAGAAGTCACCCTGACATCCCATCGGTTCAGGTCATGGAGCAGGTGTGTAGTGACCTCATCCACAATATCCTTCCTCAGAAACTTCCCTCATAACCTATTCATCCTCAGGCAGTACCTGTGGCTCAGGAATAGCGCCCGGGTGACACAAACCCAGAAGGATGGCAGGTAGAGGGGGCACTGGAGCAGCATGCGGAATAAAAGGAAGCCAGGTGTTCATTTCTGAATTAGCAGTCACTATAAAAGCCTTAACTTGTATCACAGGGACAATGCTGGATCTCAGGAAGGGCGTACTTGCTTATGTCGTTTCACAGACCTCCTGTAGCTGCTGTATGATGGGGCCCTGGTTTGACAGTCCCTCCAGTGGCACCCCTCCTACTCCCTGAACTGGGAGCAAAAACAGGATCTGTGCCCTCTCATTTATAAGGCAGTGTAAATCCAATACGTAACCTCAAGTGCCTTCACATACACATACTCCAGACTCTCACAATACACCTGAGAAGTACAACAGACCAGTCAAAGCCCATCCCTGCAAGCGCCTCAACTTAAATAGCCAGCATTTCCTGCCACCGACACTCCTCCCATACCCTCGATCTTGTTCTGGTGAACAGGTTTCTGCCAAGACAGTGTGAAGCCTGCCATATGACCGGCCCTGTAGAAGTGCATCCACAATAGCAGAGCATCAAATTGTGCTCAATCATCCACCTTCACTCTCCCTACACTGAAGCCAGGCACAAACCGGCCAAGTGCAGGGAGGCAAGTTGCCACTCCAGCGTGAAATGGAAAATGTGATAGTAACAAAATAAGGACTACAAACTGGAAGGCTGCCTGTCTACCTGGAATCAAGATACAAACATGAGGTGATTGAGGTGATGTGGTTGGGGGTGTTTCCCTTATCACCTCCTCCTCAGAGGAGAGGCCAGTTTCACACCAATCAGGGGAACTGATTGGATGTGTGATACTGGGAGTTGGACAAAGCAGAAGCCTCATATGATAAGGCCTGATAAGAGGAAGAGCGATGAAGAGGAAATTGTAGTTGCTGTGATGAGGAAAAGTTACTGTAATTGTTTATTTATAATGCGCTTAATACCCAGAGGTTTCTAAGTGTGGACGCGGGGGTATCGAACCTGTGTTTCTCTGCGTTGTCATGCTACCAAGGTGAGTACGGTGCCCCTGAACTGTCCTCCCTCCCGATAAGTAGGTGTAGGACTAATGTGGATAGCCAACACATGATTGCCACATATCCCCTTCAGTTTGTAAGCACTGTGACAAGGAAGAGTAGGTATAGGAGTAATGCAGATTTCCAGTGACTCATTTTCACAGAGCACCTTCATAGTGTAAGCATTCTGACAAGGAAGCGTAGGTGTAGGAGTAATGTAGATTATCGTTCATGATTGTCACAGAGCACCTTTATAGTGTAAGCACTGTCATGAGGAAGAGAAGGAGTAGCAATAATAAAGGTAATCCACCCATGCTTTCTGTATGGTTGCAGCACAACATTGCCTGCTTAGTGCTTTCCATTGTGGTGCTATATGGACACATAACACTATCTTGTTCTGTGCTGGTGAGTATGAACGCTCTGTGGATTATGTCTGCATACTTTATTGAGTGCAATCTTATCGGTGTGTCTCTGAGTCTAGGCAGCTCTAATAGAGGATTGAAAAGGCACGACGTGTTATTCCTTCAGAACAGCAATCACAGTAGCATTAAAAGAAACTGAACAAATGCATAACATATATTGAACACATGTAACGATCTCATATGTCTTACATTTTGAAAAGTGTTAATCATTGTTTGAACATTTCTATTTTCACGAGGGAAAGGCATTTCCTTGATCAGCATACATTCTCAAATATTTGCACACATTCAATGTTCACCAACATCATGATAGGCTGTCTCACTACCAAAATCAAATATTGTAAATATGGGATTTGGTTAAAAAATATATGGTTTTGCTTTTAGAGCTTAATTTGTGGAGTAATTATATGTTTATTTTAACCATTATATTTAACATACATATACAATATAACGTTTAGTGTAATACAAATGCAAACATACTATGAAAACAATAATACTGCAATAAAATAAAAAACGGTAATTGCTCCTAAATCTCACAAATATGTATGTTTATATGTAGGTAGGTTCTGTAACATGAAATGAATGTGCTAATATAATGGTGCATCGATTTGTTGCCTGAAGACAAACCATTTATCATGTTCCAACTTTTACAATATAGTGTGAAGCCATCCCTATGCACTTACAATATGTAGAGCAAAATATTTTAATTTAAACTTTGTCTTGATATTTTATTTTATGTTTGTGTGGCAAAGACTCCATTCTTTACTGAAAAACATGTCTACATCGATATTTTTCCAATTATAGGTAGCAAAGAATTTGTTTAAAGAAGCAATGGATGTTACATAGTTTATGAGCGATATTTGAGAATTGAAATGTAACTTAACCAGACTCATGTCAAGTGTACTTATGTGTAGAGAAAGTGGATTGTATATAGCGGTTCAGGTCAGATTCTGATTGGTGGAAAGACACACGTATTAAAAATATGAAGTTTTGCCCTAGGTGTTATATATAGTACCCACAGGCAAATTGCCAGTGTTTCCCTGTACACATTTCAATTGCTCGTTATATTGCAAAATGCAAAGTCTATTGTTTGTTCTCAAAACAAACAAATGTTCGCTTCCCAAAATGCAAACTTCTAAAATAGTGATTCAGAAAACGTGTATTACCTTTCACTTAGTTATAGACCAGAGGCACATTGATTTATCTGTGCCATGCAATATAATACAGCAACTTTAAATTACCCCCTCTAAACGTGAGAGATGCATTCATGAACAAAAAGGTGTTTACTGAAACATTGATCGAAGATCCTAGGCATAATATGAGGCATCGTGCCTCTAGCACCTAGGAAACATGACACAAATATTTATCTTCATAATGTCATATACTGTGTATTTCTTTTTTTTTCAAAAAAACACTTTTATTTACAGAGAAGGACAATCAACGGGGCAACCTGTCCAAGTTCAAAATATATTTCGGGGTCAATTCATGGAACAAATGTGTGCCGAAATTCGTGGCGCAAGCTTGTGCAAGCGTGAAACAGCAAGCGCATGCTCATGCGTGCGATTCATGGAAGGCCCTGCGCATGTTTTCCCCCGGATGTGCGCCAAGGGCGCACACGTCACTGCAACATCCCGAATGCACATACCAAAAAGGGGGCGGAACATACGGAATGAGGAACAACGCGTGAAAATGAAGGCGTAACTGGGGAAGTACTGCTGGGAAATACACAGAATGCCCACATGCGCGCGAACAACACGTATTCATGGAATCGAATGCAGGAAACCCACGCACTCCAAAAGACACCCACAGGCGTAAACACGTCTGCCACATGAAAGCAGGCGGAAGCCTCCCTGCACAGTATATAAGTGAGCGCAAACAACAAACACGTATATACAGCTACAATGAATGTGCCATTTCTTGCAGCACTGATCGTGGGACACCGCAGGAAGAAGAGCATAGCCAGGCCCCACATTGTTTTGCCCAGGACCAGCCTTTTTGGGATGACTGATGACAAGGTCTATTGCAGCTATAGGTTTCCACCTCGTATCAAACTAGACCTGGTCACTGAGTGGGAGGATGAACTCACATCAACCACCCTTGTGCTCCCAAGCATGAGCACCTTGGAAAAGGTGCTCAATGTCCTGCATTTTATGGCCACTGGGTCATTTCAGCGGACAACTACCATAGTTGGGGGTGTCTCACAGGCCACACAGTCATGCTGCCTACACCAGGTTTTGGCAATCATGACTGCGTACCCCTCAGTCCGCAGGCACATACACATGCCCAGAACACCCAAAGAAAGGCAGGCTTTTACAGGGTGGCACACTTCCCCAAAGTACTCAGTGCCATAGATTGCACCCATGTGGCCCTACGTCCACCTGGGCCACTGAGCACATCTGTTGAAACCACAAGGACTGGCATTCCATCAACATTCAGGTTATATGCGATGTCCATGGAATCATCACTTCTGTTTATGCAAACTATCCTGGGTCTACCCATGACATTTTCATATACAGAATGTCTGCCCTGAGCCGGGACCTGGAAGTTGGGAAGCATGGCGACACATGGCTCATTGGTGAGTACAAATGTCTGTGCACACAAATGCATGTCACACACAGACAAATACACAAACCCAACTAATGGCAACCATCCTCACCTCCCCAGGGGACAGTGCCTACCCTCTCAGCAGCCACATGATGACGCCAATATCGAACCCCACCACACCACCCCAGGTAAAATACAACGCTGCCCATATGGCAACCAGGGGCATAGTGGAGCGCACATTCGGAGTGCTCAAGTAACGCTTCGGCTCCCTTGACCGCTCTGGTGGACAGCTGCTATATGCACCCCCAGTAGTGTGCAGGATCATTGTGGCAGCATGTGTCCTTCACAATGTTGCAACACGGCAGGGCATACCGGTGGACATGGTGGACCTAGTGGTGCCCCCACATTGCCAATCACAGGTACAGGTGCTGCTCTTGGGAAGGGAAAGGGCAAGTGGCGAGGCAGCCTGGACCCAGCTCGTGGCCACAATTTTCACCTAAACTCCCACCCCTGCGGAGGGTGGTTGTATGTGTAGTGGAGCATTGTGTAAGTGTGTGTGTCAGTAGGGACATGCACTCAATACATGCATGTGCAATCAAGTGACCCTCAGTGTCCTGTACACATCACATGTGAACATTGGCCATGTGTACACCCCAGTATGTCAAACCACAACTATCCCCTGATACCTGAAAAGTAAACCCAACACAGGAACATCCATTGACCAGCAGAACACATCATATACATAGTACCCCACAATGGGAATGTCAGAGAGTGTCCAAACACTGTAGCCCAAGTGTAATGTCTGACAACAAAAGGCCCCCCCCCACATTTACTCATCACCATGACCTTCAGAAGAACTGTGTCTGGGGTCCGTTGGCTTCTTCCTTCTAGTCTACTTGGATTCAGGATCCCCCTAACCCTTGGTTTCCTTGTTCTACCTTTCGTGTAAATAGGGTCGAGCCCCCTCAGACGCCACCTTGACTGGCAAAAATACCAAATTGCAGAGAACTCTAAGGAGCCAAACCCCCAAACCAGGGAAAAAGCCTGTAGCCACCAAAACACCCTGGAAGAGTCTCCAGTAGATGACTTGAAGTCGCTGAATATGGCCAAGCACATGTCCAAGCAGAATGATAGAATAACTACCACGGTAGCACAGTTGAACAATGGTTCAACAGGATGTGTAGCAATTCCAGTACACAACAATCAATGAGGATGCAACAACTGATGGGTAGTGTCACAGCTCCGGTCTCCAGGCACATGAGTGGCACAAACCAACCACCCCTCTGCGGTCTGGCCACCTGCAAGGTAAAACTTACAAAGGCCTCAAAGACCACGGTGGGGAAAGAGGGTTAGGGATCCATTGGTTGGATAGGCATCAGTATTTAGGATAACCGGAAAGAGGGTCAGGAGAGGGGAGGTGGATGGGCAAGGGAAAGTAGTGAAAGTACAAAATACAGCTATTGACAATTACACATACTCAATCAGAGAAACCATGTACTTCATTAACATGGTACAAAATGGCTCAAAGTCGAGCCAAAGAGAGACTTATCTCTGGGGTGAGTGCTGGCCACCTGCCTGCGCACTCTCAGGTCCAGTAACAGGAGCAGTTCAATGCTGCAAAAAGAGTGTGTTACTATTCTGTGTGTGTTTTCCCCACACACACACATAACACCATTCATGCCTCGAATTTAGTGACTCCTCCCCAAACAATCACCCTTGTCTGCTGATTATGTTTGTATAGTTTTACTTGCCTGGTGATGGTTTATACACTGTTAATACGGTAAGGTAGCCGCACATGGTCCTGCGTTAAACAGAAGACCATGTGTTAAGAATCACACATGAAAGAATGTGCCTTGGATGTGCTGTTAGATGCGTGTGATGAGGTGCGACTTCAGTACAAGTTGCGTTATGCCAGCCGCGGCTTTCTATAGGCAGCGCACATGGCTAATTGCATATGCTAATGATATGCACTGCACTTGAGTTTGTGCATTGCTGGGTGCCCCCCCTTGTGCTGTATTAGTTTGTGGCTAGGAACGCTACTGCGCTAATAACTTAGCTTCTTTGGGGCAAGGGGGGCTCAAGGATATGGGCGACGACCCCTGCGTGTGCCCCTGACAACTTGGAAAGTATTTGCTCCTCAGCACGGTTTAGCTGTACTGTGCGCAACTTCCTCAATGCCTGTCTAAGCTCCCCAGCCCTGGCTTTACTTAGCTTGCATGTGCGAGGGGCCTGGAGGTAGGTTGGCTGGGGCATGGCCCCTCGTGCTGCTCACCTTGCTCAGAGCTCCTGGAAACACGTCTGCTTCTGTCAGACGTCTGAGCACAAGTCCTGTGCTTCTGCTTGTGCATGCATGTGCATGTGTGCACCACCCAACGTGGCCAGGGTTTTGTAGTTCTTGGACCGGTGTCTGCTGGGAAAGGTAGTCCGGAGGCTCCTTTTCCTGCAGAAAGGCATAAAAGCCTTTAATAAAGCTGGAAAGTTTCCTGTGTGTGTGTCTTTATGCTGCTTGTCACTGGGCAATGTCTGAGACCTACATTTGACCGCCTTCCACACAACCCCAGGTTCTGTACCCTGACAGGTAGAACAGGAACTTGAGTCGAAAATAAACAAGGAGGCTGGCACAACTGGGTGGTTGAGCTGAAACCCAATCAATCCTTGGTAGCGTGAACAAAGAAACGCAGAGACAGCACAAGTCTGGAAAGGCACAGAGAATGCGAGATAGCCGGAAACATATGACAGCAAGTTAAGAGCCACAACAGTTGAATAGGATTGGCAAAAGCCAACAGTCAACATAAAGGCATGGATGTAATAGATGAAAGACAGGAGGAGCGACAGAAAGATGCTGTTGAACAGAAGTGTACTGAGGCAAACCGAGGCAGTGCAAGAGTACATGGAAATAACAGCCCGAGAGACAGGTGGACAGATCTGCAAACAGGACAGTAGCAGGAAGAAAAACTGGGACCAGAGTGTGAAAAATGAGTAAAAGAGCAGTATTCCAGTAGGAAAACTGTGCCGTCAGGCAGTATCAAAGTCCAAGAGGGAAGACAGACACAACATGCCGTCCAAACAGAACGGAGTGTAGTAGTAGTATAGGCGGACATCTCCGGTGAGGACTGGACCATGAGTTGTGCCTCTTAGGTCCCATTCCTAATGCATCCTCCTTTGCCACAATCCCCAAGGGCTGAACTCAACAAGTACCAACTTGTCATTGTCAACACCTGGCCCCCTCCCACCATCAGTGTGACTTTGACAGCCAAAGGGTGCAGGCTACTGTCTACAGCATGCAGTGCATCAAGCATGTATACAGGCAAGTGAAGAACATACATCACAATCAACATCAATAAATGGACAGTTCAATAACATGCTCACCAAAATTGATTGCTGACATGCCGTGGAGAAAACATCCATAATCCCCACTAGGGGTGTTAACACAAGTAGTGCAGCAGCAGACAGGCCACAGATATGACGAAAGTCCAATGCCCTTGTGTAAATGGTTGTCACACCGAACCATCCTTGCGAGCCCATGGATAGGGGAAGCAGGAGTGCCATATGTGTCAGGACCCCAAGCTGCAAACACATACAGGAGACAAGCTTGAATGGGCCCAGCTGGAACAGACAGTGGATGCTTTCAAAAGCCACAAAGCACCACACTGTAACATGAATGCACAATAGACAAACAATTTTAAACTATATTAGTTAATTAAACTAACTAATAATATGAAAAATTGCCACATACAAACCAAGGGGAAGGCATCCAGGAGGGGGAAGATACAGGGTGCACCTCAACACCCACATGAGATGATGTTGAGATTAAAAGAAAACCTCCATGGGCTCAACGCCTGCACGCCCCGACCTGTGTGGGAGATAAGTCATCGTCCGAGTCACACTCTGGATGGAAAGCAGAAGATGGACGTGGCACAGTACCCTGACCACACCTATGCGCAGCTTGCCCGTCGTTGGCAGCAAGTCTGTGGCACTGGTAAGCCTGGTCCTGTGCGGCGATGACACATAGGTCAGCATGCAGCACCTCACATGATACGCGTGCTTCCTCTTGCAAGGTAGCACGTGTAATGCAGAGTTCTTCCTGCATGGCCTTGCATGACATCCGGAGCACCACCCGGCCTGCACGTAGCTCAGCCGAGATGGTATTCTCAAGCAGCTAAACCTCTCCTCTGTCCGCTGCCTGGGACATGTTGAGCACACCCAGAGTCGATCTGAGGAATTTATTTTCATCTCTTAGGGCCTCCCTGTGTCCCTCTGCATGAGCAGAAAGTGCTTGACACAGAGACACCATTTCAGCCCGGCGTGCCCTGTCTGAGGCCACCATACCTAGCCTGAGTGAGCAGGCCATGGACTGTGCTGCCCGCTGCTGGAGCTCCAACTGCCTAGCAGGGGTGAGCACGAGTTGGGCCACACGTTCCATGCTCTGAGCGATCTTATCAATTGCTGCCCCCTGTTGTTCTGAATTGGCACACATGAATTACTCCCACTCAGTATACCCCGGTGGCTCACAGCCATCACGTTGCCGGGCTTGACACATGCGGGGCCCAAGGAGACGTGGTCCTCGCTGGGTTGGCACTGCCCATGGCTGCAGGACTACATCCCTCCGTTAATGTGATGCCCCAGGCACATCATCGACTTGTGTGGAGTGTGACCGTGCTTCCCGATCCACCAGAGGCGGATGTTCCAACACCGTCTGGACCCTCAGTGCAGGTGTCGCGGACAGAAGATCTTCCATATCAAAATCACTCACCATCGACAAATGGACATGACATGCATCCAACTCAACATTGTTGTCAGAGTAATCATCCAAGCTAGACTCATTGCCAGACATGGACACGGTGGTCTGGAGCACAAGTGGGTTCTTGTGGCCTACCACCCCACGACCCCCATATGTGCCGGTTTGATGATGTGATAGCAACTCCGTGCCAGGATTGACATCCCCATCCTCTGGCTCCATTGTGTCATCATCTGTAATGTGGAAAAAACAAACATGAGTACACATGTCAGAAGCACATAACCCACACACACATAGACATCACATTGAAAGCCAACACATGAAGCAGACATGTCACACACAAATTAGATTCCAGCATGCATCCAGTGGCATTGATATGCAAACACATCCCAAAAGCAGAAATGGATGTGTGTAAATAGCAAAGCCTACACATGTACAGTATGTAGTACATCACCTCCATCACACACCACCTCTGTCAGGCACATGTCACAGGCAGAAATGACAGATGGCAACAAAGAGATGGCACACACTATAAGCATGTCTGAACTGCAAAATGGCCACAGCTGCAAGTGATTCCAAACACACCATGACACACGAAATATGCATGTACACATGCATCACTAAACCATCATCACCAATATAGCTTCATCCATCTGCAGCCCGGCCCGTACCGGGCGTCATGGGCCATGTAGACATAGTGAATGTCACGAGCAAAGCGAGGACCTTCAACCAGGCATGAGGGACCATAACGCCCAGTACAGTCCGAGCTGCCGGCCATGAAGCCTCCAGAACACCCCTAAGGGCCTGATTGACCACATTGTGCATTGATTGTGCCCTAAAACATTATTCAGTGTGTCAAATCATCACGGTCAGGCCCCACCAGATTAGCTAAGTGGCCCTGGGCATACACATACTGCACCACAGTACACCTTCAGGATTGTGCCAGTTGAACATAATGGGTGTAATGCTGAAATTGCAGCAGTATTAACATTAATGAACTACATTTTAGTCATTCAACAAAAAAGCTGCAGAGAACACGTGTAAATGAACACCTTCACACACACATCAGTGAGTAGCTGAAATGTTGCACTACACAACATTGAAGCTGCTTGCATATGTACATTTGAAAGTGTTCAAGACACCCGTGTTCATATACACCCGTATGGTGATTATGAACAGCAACCTATACGGCAAAGCAAGCAGCTTCAACGCTTCTTGCTTTGATGTATGTGAAAGTGCCCCTGGGCCTGGTTTTTTGCGCTTTATAAATAAAATAAAATAAAATCAAAATCAAATCAAATACACACGTGAAGGCAGCTCCACAGTCATTACAACCCGATTGGCAGGCTATAATCAATCTGCGGCCTATACCAGTTGGTATAGGCCGCATATTGACCAAGCAACTTTGCTAAACACCCACTAGGGTGTTCCAATACTGAGTATATGAGTCACAGGATGCACCTGTGCCTTTTATGACAGTGAAGGGATGACAATCTGACCATACATGCCAGGTCATTTTGATATTGCAGCAGTTAGTAGGCATGTAGAATGGTGTAACATGGCTCATAAGTGTTTGGTGCAGTGCAGATCATGTATACATTACCAACAATCTACATCAACAAGTACATTATGATGTCAATCAATAAACATGAAGGCAGTGAAAGGGCAAGTTCAGGCATCACGTGCAATGTGCATGCAATGGGTTGCATGGCTACAGGCACCCCCCACCCTTTGTGAAAATGCAGGGAGGCATTGCATGGCACTGAAAGGTTGACCAGAAAACTGTGTATTGGCAGACAGTGTTAACTAGCGTACATTGCATGATCTGAGTCGACTGACAACTGACAACACAGCAGATGAGCATGGGACAGTAAGCAGGACGCATGATGAACCCTCTGAAGTACACCCACTTGTGCATAAGCCACTACACCAGTTGATCAGAGTCAGGGGCCGGAAACAGGGGGAGGCATGTGCCCCACACAGACTATGACACTCTAAACATGTGAGTGATGCAGGACTGAGCCAGAGTGGGCATGGATTTTCATTAAACATATGTCATCCTGGACACGTACTACAATGATCATCCTGCCAAGGACACATAGGGGCATGCATGGAAGGCACATGGAACATGAATGGGCACTCATTTCTCTGCAGAGCATCTACCATCTGCACAGTCTGAGTGAGATACCCTGCATCAAGGACAAAGGATGTACCCCACAGTATGTGTCTGGCAGGTCGGCAGGGGAAGTGTGCATGTACACAGGAGTGTTGAACAGTCTATTGCAGTAGTCCAACATGATAACCACCAGTGCCATGGTGAAATTGGAGTGCAGGGGGATGGAGGGGCAAGGCAGCATGCCTACGTGGAGTACCCGCATGCAGGCAGAACACACATGCACGTCAGTCCGAGTGCTGAGTGGAAAGACACCCCAGGCTACATGCAGAAGGGCCACTGAGCTGGAACATGGACTGGAGGGGCAGCCGGGTGACTAGCATGTGAGTAGGGTGCAAGAGTGGTGATGAGGACAGTCCCCGTCTGATCTACATGTCCAGCATACTGCACAGCAGGTACGCATCAGTGAATCATTGCATGACTCGCACATGAGAACCATGTACACACAGCATGTAGTGGCAGTCATGCACAACACATCACACAAGCAAACCACACATGGGCTGGACAAACATGCAACAACACTCACTGGACGGGGCATCAAAATCCAGCATCTCTCCCACTCCTTCGTACAACTCTGCCGGTATGTACCCCGCAGCGATCAACTCGTGCGAAGTGAGATCTTCCTCGTCAGGTGGTGGCCCACTGCCAGTCACCCGAGTCATGGCATAATTGGAGGCACGCTTTAGCTTAGCACAGCGTCAGAGGTCATCCCAATGCTTTTTGCACTCTGGAGCTGTGTGCACCTCATGTCCGAATGCACTGACACACTTCGCAACATGCTTCCAGTGGTACAAAGCTGGGCAGCCATAGTGTGAGAATTTGGGCCCACTAGCATATCACGGTCATGTCCCGACACGTAGTCCACAAGGCAATCCAGTTCCTTGCCGAAGGCTGGAGCCGTGTCTGTCTGGGGTCCCAGCCTCTTGTGCTGGTGCAACCTTCCTCCTCTTGGGCAGTGATCCGTACCCTGACTGGCAAATGCCGCCCTGATCAGTAGGGGCAGTGGCACTGGTGGATTACACAGTGGGAGTGGCAGGTGGAACTAGGCCGGAAGCCCTGACTTGCATCAGTGGCTGCTGGGTGCCCTTGACTGGACCCAGCGCAGCAACATCTGCTGTGCCATGGTCATTGACCGAGACTGGCCTGGATGGCAGTCTCACAGCAGGGGTGGTGTCGGCTTCATCTGCCCATGCAGTTGCCAACACCCGGCTGCTCGGGGCAGCAGATGACAATACTATCCCAGGGACATGTGTCTTGGTCAGGGCAGCCCTGCTTGCAGTTACCACGTGCCTCCTGAACACCTGTAAATCATCCTGGGACTCTTCAGGTGCCAACACAGCACCACAAGGGGTGGTGGCATGAATGCACCAACACGTGGCAGAGCATCCTGCCTGAAGTGGCGCACCCCTACCTCTTCCCACTCTTCAGCCACCCTGGACACCCTGGAGTCCCCCTGCTCCCTGGTCACCCTGGCCACATCCCTGACCATGCCCACCATGTGGAGGATGCCCAGCTGAGGCGCTCTCACCTTTTGTGGCCTCCCAACCATGGCACAGATGTAGTAGTGCCGGCACAGATGTAGTAGTGCCAATGGGAGGTGTACACGACAATTGTCCTGGGCACCCCTGTGCGCCTGCAAGGCTGTAGGTGACCCCGGTGATAAAGTGACAGGTCACACAATGCTCAGGCACCCCAAAACTGCAGTAAAACCATGCACATAACCCCTGGTAGTCCACGTGTGTGGAATTTACCTCCCACTGTACACTGTGGCACTAAGGGACACGAAAAACACTTACACGTGGGACATGCAGGCTACTATGACCTTGAAAATGGGTACACAATACACAGGGGGACCCGCAGTGGGAAAAATGGAATACATGACTCACCGTCTGACTAGCGTGGTAATGTAAAACATGCATAGCCAATACCCCCGCCAAAAGAAGACATAAATCCTTGATCCGCTGTGAAGTAGTGATGGCGCGTGACACAACCAGAAGTACCAACAAATGCGTCCATCTCCACGAAAAGCACGCACAGCAAACTGCTGGCCCCACTCATCTTTAACCCGAGCTGAGGGTAACGCCTGCACACGTCACGTCACTTATGCACTTAGGCCCTTTCCTCGAATTACATGCTTTAACACGCGGATGTGCTGTTTTTTCACGTGCTGAATCAGTATGCACCCGTGCCGAAGGAAACGCCAGCGCATGTTACGTCACATACGCGCTTACATGCTAAGGGCCTTTCCTTGAATTACACGCTGACGTGCTGTTTTTTCACATGCAAAATCACTCCGTATCAAGCTGGCCACGCGACAACACACAAGACCACGCACCTGCCCAAAAGGCCATTTTCCTGCCCCCCAGAGCCCCGAGCTGACTCCCACAAGTGATCTGCTGCTGCCTGCCTACCTGCCTGCTGGTCATGTGCCCTGCTCTTTGGTGCCTGCACGTCAGTCATCTGCAGGGGTCGAGTTGCTGTGACCACCACTGCTGGAACAGAAGACTCCCTACTGCAATTCCATCGCTCCACAGCCCAGCACCAGGACCCAGTTGCCCACCCACACCTGCCTCGGGGGTTGCCATGTCGGAGGAAACACCATCTGAGACCACTGGCAACCCCCTGCCAGAGAGGCAGAGGGCTGCCAGCTTCACAGCAGGAGAAGTTGGCAATCTGGTGGAGCAAGTCCTGGTGCATTATGATGTCCTCTTCGGAAGAACAGGCGCCGACAAGGATGGACGGAAGAGGATCTGGATGGACATCGTGGTTGCCATCAACACGGAGGGGGTGGCAACCCGCAACCTACCACATGTCCATAAGCGCAGGGAGGACTTCAGGTCCAGGACCCTCAGGAAGGCCCAGCACCTCTTGTACGCAGCGGATACAGTGGGGTGCTGGGTCTTCCTTACCAACGACCAAATGAGGGTCCTGGAACGCATACGCCCAGCGCTTCACTGCCAGGTGCTTGAGAGGCAGACCCATCCGGAGTCGAGCAGTAAGTGTCTATGTGTACTGATTGAACGCAGTGCATGTTGAGGTGTGCCAGGAGTGTGCAGCTTGGACATATGTCAGGAAATCACCATATATGGTTGTGTATGTGCATGGACATGAGCCTGCTGCTTGTGAGTCCAGTCATGTATGATGCACATCAATGGTGTATGTGTTACAAAGCATGATGCAGAAATGCATGTGGAGACGCACACATGTTAGCATTTCTGTGTATGTACTATGCCATGGTTGGGGTGTGACACATGGATGCTGGTTCCACCTTCATGTACATGCACGGTGTACATGTGCATTTGTGTGTGTTTGACATGTATGCAACTGTGATATGCCATGGATGCATGTGACACAGACATGTAGGGAGCCGAATGGCATATGTGACATAGTTGTTGGTGATTGCACTGTGACAGGTGGTGGAGATGTACATATGTATGTCTGTCTGGTGGCGTGTGTGCATGTGTTTGGCACTACCCATGTTGCCTGTGACGTCAGGCTGACCTTCGGATGTTCATGCTGTTGTGTGTGTATGGATGCTGCTGCCTGCTGCACCATTCCTGTTTATTTGTGCATGTGCGTGGGTTCAAATGATATGTGTGTTGGGGAGTGTGATGCTATCTGTGAAGTTTGACACTGCCTCTCATGTGCAACTGTCATGTGTGTATACGACCATTGTACAGTGCCCCGATGCCTGTGTTTGGTCTCTCCCTTTCTGCAGCGTCGACTGATGAAGAGGGCAGAGACGGTGCTGTGGAGCACAGCGGGAGGGATCCCACCGCCAGTCGGAGACGCAAGGCTCAGCTCCCCTTCTGGGTAGTCATCTCTTCGGGGGGTGAGGAGTCTAGTGCCACGTCCATGGCCACAGCTGCCGAGGGAAGGTCCAAGAGGCATTGTTTGGAGGTGGACTCCTCGGCAACAGTAGGGGCAGCTGAGCCCGCACAGGGGCCTATGGAGGAAGATGCCACAGAGTCATCCAGGTTGGTGGGGGGTTTGGTTGAGGAGGAGGCCATGGAAGGCCCACGCACGGGACCTGGAGGGGGGATTCCACTGGTGCTAGTGGTGCAGTCCAGGGACAGAGATAGGAGGCAGCACAGGCTGCCGCGGAGGTGCCTGTGTGTAATCGTGTCCCCAATCCTGTGGGATGCTTCCGTCCAGACAAGTTTTCAGGGAGGGGAGGTGCATACAACAACTGGCCTTCCTCTCCCTGCGGATGTTGCAATCCATGACCATATTGAGTCTGTCCTAGCTGGGATGGCGTTGCACCAATGTGGTATTCGGGATGACGTGCAGGGTTCTCGTCTGGACAATGCATGTCATTTCAAATACCTCTTTGGCTGCGTCAACCTACTAGGACAGGTCATCGGCACTGGGTTCATCCGTGTGCTGGAACTTCTTGAGACCCCCTCCTCCACTGGGCCCCCTATGCACCAGTCATCCTCAGTGCCATCTTCCAGCCCAAGTATCACCTGGGCCCCCTGTGGAGCTGCCCCTGAGCCAGCGGCCAGGCTGGTGGAGGACACATCCTTGCCACAGTCGGGAGTCTGAGGTTCAGTAGGGGAGGCCACCCCACCAACTGGACCCTAGCAAGAGGAGGACGTGCAGTCATCAACAGACAGGGCACGCTCACGGCAGCAGCAGGCTCAGGGTGGGAGCAATCAGGGCTCGGGGCCATTAACATCACAGGGACAGGCATTGGCCGTCAGGCAGGAGGACCCAGGATTGGGAGTGTCTTCCGTGTGGCAGCGGTTGGGCCAGCAGATAGATGCGGAGCGGTGGCGGGCGGAAAGGACACGGCTCACAATGATCATGGCGGAGAACACCATGCGCCAGGCGTTGAGGCGGGCTGCGTGCCTCGAGGCAACTCACAGGGAGTTGGAGGAGACCATGGCTGCATCCCTGTGAGACCTCAAGGGCAGGGAAGAGGCCCACCTCCGGAATATTGAAGTGGAGTTCAATGATACCTTGGCCCGGGACATCAATGAGTGAGCCGTCGGACTAGCCCGCCGCCTTTGTAAATAGTTATGTAGGTGTAGGTTTCCTTTTTGTTTTCTTTTTTTCTTTAGGGCGCATGGACTATGTCCTACCTTTTTGTAAATAGTTATTTATTAGGTAGGATTTTGGATAGGTTTCCTTTGGATTATTGGGCTCAGGGACCCTTGGATGTTCTTTTGTATATAGTTCTGGACCTGGATTGACTGTTTTTTTAAAGTTTTTTTTACCCATGGTGGAATACTTTGCTTTATTTTTTACTTTGGATTTTGTTTAATGGACATTTTTTTAAATCATTTTGGGAGTTCCAGACTTTGATTTTCTTATTTTCTTATTGTGTGCTTTTGTTTTGTGTGGTCTTCTCTCATTCGTTTTGTGCATGTCACAATTTGTGTTTTCTCAGTCATGTTTCACCATTGTGTGGGACTGAGGGACATGTATTCATGGGCATGCTGGTTGTGTGTTTTCTATCATGACATGGGGAATTCTATGTGGAGTGAATGGAATGCTTGGTTGGGTGTTTGGACGGGGTGGCGTGGGGTGGGATTTGGATACCCATAAGCGCCATGGCTCTGGATTGTATAGACGTGTTGGGTGGGGGGGCATGAGTTTGGGCCTACTGGCAGGTGCCCGTCAATGGGGGGTGGGTGGGGTTTCATGAGTCAGGGCCTGCTGGCAGGTGCCCGTCAATGGGGGTGGGGAATTCATGAGTCAGGGCCCGCTGTCAGGTGCCTGTCAATGGGGGGTGGGTGGTGGGGAATGAGTCGGGGGTCTGCTGGCATGTGCCTGTCAATGGCGGGTGGGTGGGGGGGCTTGAGTCTGGCCTGCTGGCAGGTGCCCGTCAATGGAGGGTGGGTGGGTGGGTATGAGTCGGGGCCTGCTGGAACATGCCCATCAATGAAGGGTGGGGGGTCATGAGTCAGGGCCTTTTGGCAGGTGCCCGTCAATGGGGGGTGGGTGGGGGTCATGGTTCGGGGACTGCTGGCAGGTGCCCGTCAATGGGGGGTGGGTTGGGAGTCATATGTTGTGGCCTGCTAGCAGGTGCCCATCGATCGGGGGTTTGTGGGGGGGGGCATGAGTTGGGGCCTGTTGGCAGGTGCTCATCAATTGGGGCGGGTGGGGGTCATGATTCGGGGACTGCTGGCAGGTGCCGTCAATGGGGGGTGGGTTGGGGGTCATAAGTTGTGGCCTGCTAGCAGGTGCCCATCAATGGGCGGTGGGTGGTGGGGCATGAGTCGCTGTTTGCTGGCAGGTTCCCGTAACTGGGGGATGGGTGGGGGAATATGAGTCGGGACCTGCTGGCAGGTGCCTGCCAATGGGGGGTGGGTGGTGGCCCATGATTGGGGGCTCCCAAGTGCATGGTGACATGTGGCCTGCCTTCGGGGCATGCCCAGGGGTGATGGGCTGCTTGTGGGGCATGATGAGGGATGAAGGGCTGCCTGCGGGGCATGCTCAGGGGTCATGCGCCGCCTGCGATCCATGGTGAGGGTGGCACGAGTGGGGTACACATATTCCGAGGGGTGCGCGGGGAGTTTTCTACGCAATTTCGCTGGTGCAAGTGGGGTGCGCATATTTCGAGTGGTGCGCGGGGAGTTTTCCACACGATTTGGCTGGCGCGAGTGGGGTGCGTGTAATCCAAGGGGTGCACGGGTGTTTTCCATGCGATTTCACTTGCATGTGAGGGCTGTGTGGCGTTTTGAGCACGTTTTCATGTTTGAGAGGCTGTATGCTGGTCCACTGGCCTTTGCGCCATGTGCGGGATTTGTGCGATGTTTTTGGTGCACGGGGCGGGGTTAGGGTGTAACTGGCGCTGCTGCAGGGTCGCTGAGCCACTCTGCGCCACGGCTGATTATGGATGTTAATATCCATGAATACGCTGTGCGTCAAAATGGGTTTTGACACACGCGACTGGTGCAGACTGGCACACGCGACTGAATTACCCCATTAAAGTGTGCATGATCAGTTTATCAAGTTAAATTTGACTAATGTTAATAGTAACGTCTCGATGCAAAAACACTTTGGCCTTTCCAAAATGATTGTTCCCTGCAACCATTTGAGTAGAACAGTTAGAAAGCCTGGCTTAGAACCCCACACCAACAAGCCTACAGTTAATAACTTTATCAATAGAATGCAACCCTGTCTTGGTCAACGCTATACCAAAGACAGCTCAGACTGTGTGTACGCAAACACACGCTCTTAAAAGCAAGTTGAAATAAAAACTTGAATACCAAGCAAAGGTCTTACGGGATGTTTGCATGCGTGCATTAGTAGGAATGTGAATTCAGTGCAAGTGTCCATGCAGCTAATTTGATTTGACATTTGCATGCACACTGCAATTCCTCCACAATATTTCTAGTAAAAAAGAAAACACATTTCAATTAGACAACGTATTTATAACCATATGGTTTTGTAAATGAATGTAGATGTTTCCTATTCTGTATGCAATGCTCTCCTCACTCTACCTCAAATACTTGATCGTTACATCAACAAATCTATGGCAATTTTAAAAAAAAGCCCTAATATCACAGCATCACTTTTGGTTAAATACTTGGACAGTAGATTGACAATGATCTTGTGCTATCAATTTTATATAATGTTTTCAAGACTTCAAAAATAAAAGCATTCATGTGGACTTCATAGGGTCCCTCAGCTGCTTCTCTGTTTACTTCTGCTGTGGTCTGAAAGGCTGATACCTGAGCGGCGTTCTATAATTGAGTAACACTGGCTGCCACATCAAGTGTGCTCGGGTACAGTAATGTGCTAACTTTGACATTGGTTTTATCTGCAAAGGGGGAAGCCTTGCTCTGATCTTGCCCCCCCCAACTCCTCCGACAAGCCACTCCAAGTTTGCTGCCATTAACCAACAGAACGGTTGTTTGTTATTCCCTGTGCCTTGGGTCACAACATGTGTGATTGTCTTAATGACACGGCTTCATATGGGACAATCAAGAGGCCATTAAATTGATGTGTGACATGCAACCTATCAACTCTCATGCCATTGTCCTGATGATAGCTGGTCCCAGTACTGTTTGAGCGTCCATCTTCAGCCAAAACTCGAGTCAACAGATCACATTTCAAATATATTGGATCTATGATTTAGGAGGTAATTCATAGAATTTAGCGCACAAGTGGCGCACGCGGCTGGCGCACAGTGTGCGCGTGCGAATCTCTGCGCCAGCCGCGTGCGCTAAAATCCATTTCTGCGCACAACGTATTCATGGATTTTAGCTACCAAAACCAGCCATGGCGCACAGTGGCGCAGCGACCCTGCAGCAGCGCCAGTTACGCCCCCAAGAACGCCCCTCGCACAGGGAAAAGCCATCAAAATCCCCAATCCAGCGCAAAGGGCTGCGCTAACCCTGTACCAGCACGGCTAGTGGGCTTCGTGTATTACTGAGGTACGCGGGAAGTTTCACACGCGATTGGCCCTGTGCGAGTGGGGTACGTGTATTACTGGGGTTTGCGTGAAGTTTCACATGCGATTTCAGCAGGGTACGTGTATTTCGGGGGTGCACGGGAAGTTTCACACGCGATTGGCCTGGGTACGTGTATTTCAGGGGTGCACGGGAAGTTTCACACGCGATTTCAGCAGGGTACATGTATTTTAGGGGTGTGCGGGAAGTTTTACACGCGATTTCAGCAGGGTAAATGTATTTCAGGGGTGCACTGGAAGTTTCACACACTATTTCAGCAGGGTACGTGCATTTCAGGGGTGCGCAGGAAGTTTTACACGTGATTGGCCTGGGTACGTGTATTTCAGGGGTGCGTGGAAGTTTTACACACGATTTTGTTGTCAAAGCGGGGAACGCATATTTCGGGGGTGCGCGGGGAGTCCTACACATGAATTTGCAGTGTGGGTCCTCCCAGGTGTCCCCTCTACCCCCTCCATGGCCCCTGCAGGCAGCACACACCACAGGGGACTACCCTGCACCCCTGTTCATGTCCCCCAGCACCCCCACCCCCCCCGGCAGTGAGTGGCACCTGCCAGCAGGCCTCCACTTATGTCTCCCTGCACACCCACCCCCCCAGCATTGACTGGCACCTGTCAGCAGGCCCCGACACATGTCCCCCAGCACCCCCACCCCCTAGCAGTCAGGGGCACCTGCCAGCAGGCCCCCACTCATTTCCCCCTGCACGCCCCCAGCATTGACAGGCACCTGCCAGCAGGCCCCGACACATGTCCCCCAGCACCCCCACACCCCAGCAGTCAGGGGCACCTGCCAGCAGGCCCGAAACATGTCCCCGAGCACACCCACCCCCCAGCAGTCAGGGGCACCTGCCAGCAGGCCCCCACTCATTTCCCCCTGCACCCCCACCCCCCAGAATTGACAGGCACCTGCCAGCAGGCCCCGACACATGTACCCCAGCACCCCCACCCCCCAGCAGTCAGGGGCCCCTGCCAGCAGGCCCCCACTCATTTCCACCTGCACCCTCACCCCCAGCAGTGAGGGACACCTGCCAGCAGGCCCCCACTCATTTCCCACAGCACCCCTACCCCCCCAGCATTGACAGGCACCTGCCAGCAGGCCCCGACACATGTCCCCCCGCACCCCCACCCCCCAGCAGTCAGGGGCACCTGCCAGCAGGCCCCCACTCATTTCCCCCTGCACCCCCACCCCCCAGCAGTGAGGGACACCTGCCAGCATGCCCCGACACATGTCCCCCAGCACCCCCACCCCCACAGCATTGACAGGCACCTGCCAGCAGGCCCCGACACATGTCCCCCAGCACCCCCACCCCCACAGCATTGACAGGCACCTGCCAGCAGGCCCTGACACATGTCCCCCAGCACCCCCACCGCCCCCAGCAGTCAGCGGCACCTGCCAGCAGGCCCCCACTCATTTCCTCCTGCAGCCCCACCCCCCAGCAGTGAGGGACACCTGCCAGCAGGCCCCCACTCATTTCCCCCAGCACCCCCACCCCCACAGCATTGACAGGCACCTGCCAGCAGGCCCCGACACATGTCCCCCAGCACCCCCACCCCCCAGCAGTGAGGGGCACCTGCCAGCAGGCCCCCACTCATTTCCCCCTGCACCCCCACCCCCCCAGCATTGACAGGCACCTGCCAGCAGGCCCCGACACATGTCCCCCAGCACCCCCACACCCCAGCAGTCAGGGGCACCTGTCAGCAGGCCCCCACTCATTTCCCCCTGCACCCCCACCCCCCAGTAATGAGGGACACCTGCCAGCAGGCCCGCACTCATTTCCCCCTGCAGCCCACCCCCCCAGCATTGACAGGCACCTGCCAGCAGGCCCCGACACATGTCCCCCAGCACCCCCACCCCCCAGCATTGACAGGCACCTGCCCGCAGGCACCGGCACATGTCCCCCAGCCAACACGTCATCACAATCTAGATCCCTGGCTCTTATGGCCACCCAAATCCCACCCCACACCACCCCAGTCCAAACACCCAACCAAACTTTACATTCACTCCAAATTGAAATCCCCATTACATGATAGATCACAAATAAGTAGTATGCCACACAATGGCAACACATGACTGAGAAAACCCACATTGTGACATGCATGAAACCAATGAGAGAAGACCACACATTGAAGTAAGAAACAAAAATGTATTCAAGTCAAAATGAAGGAAATGAAATCAAAACACACAATTATGCCAATAATAATCAAAATGCAGCATGTCCCAAAAAATGATAAATAAATCAAATGCAAATCCAAAATAATCCAAATGAAAATGTGTCCAAAGTCACCGTCCAAGAAAGCAAATCCAAAGGGAACGAAAAGCTTAATATCCATTGCTCCATGGTGAAGAAAAAAAAGATGAAGGACAAAAATCCACTGTAAAACTATGTACAAATAGCAAATCCAGGGCCCATGAGCCCAACGACAGAAATGAAACCTACAATGAAACCTACCTAATTACTAACTATATACAAAAATGTGGGGCATAGTCCATGCGCCCCAAATGAAAGAAAAAAGAAATGAAACTTAACACTAATGAACTATATACAATGGCGGCGGGCAAGTCCAACGGCTCACTTGTTGATGTCATGGGCCAGGGCATCATCAAACTCTTGTTCATTGTCTTGGAGGCGGGCCTGTTCTCTGGCCCCAAGGTCTCGCGGGGATAACCCCATGTCCACCTCCAACTCCCTGCCAATTCCCTCAAGGCACTCAGCCTGCCTCAGCGCCCTGCGCATGGAGTTCTCTACCCTGACCATTGTGAGCCGTGCCTCCTCCGCCCGCCGCCGCTCCGAACCTATCTGCTGGCCCAACCGCTGCCACACAGAAGACACTCCCATTCCAGGGTCCTCCTGCCCTCTGGCCGATGCCTGCCCCTCTGATGTAGATGGCCCGAGCCATGATGCCTCCCACATTGAGCCTGCCGCTGCCTCCAATGCAACTGCCTCTGCCAGCACGACGGCATCCAGGCTGATGGAATCCACTGACGACGTCATGCATGTGCCCTGCCCGATGATGCCGGCACATCCTCCATCTGCTGGGGTCCAGTTGCTGTGGTGTCCACCCCTGCTGGACCTCCGACTCCCGACTGTGGCAGGGATGGGATCCCCACCAAGCTGGCTGCGTTGCTCAGGGCAGGCCCACAGGTGGCCCTGGTGGCATCTGGGCCGGAAGACGGCATGGAGAATGACTGGCACATAGTCTCCACAGAGGAGGAGAGGGCCGCCAGAGTGGCCGACACATGTACAAAACCCCCGACCATGGACACTCCCAACTGGGCCACGTCGGCACGCTGCTCTTCGTGATGACATGCGTGCTCCGCCCGGAAAGCACGCACGTCATCACGAATGTCACGCGTGCGCAACGCGACACCAATCAGGACCTTCTCCATACGTCCAGGGGTCGCCTCGTCCGCAGGTAGAGGATTGTCAGATGACATGGACATCCCCCCTACCTGCGGACGGGCCTGGGATGGGCCATCCCTGCTGGTGCATGGTGGTGCAGTCACAGTGTCAGGGATAGTGACATGCACAGGCCCCTCCACGGCGACCTGTGCTGCCTCCTGCCCCTGCCCTTGGACTGCACCACTTGCACCAGTGGTACCACCCCCACCAGGCCGCATGTGCAGCTCAGTAGCGGCCTCCGTAGTGGCAATGGTAAATTCTGGGAGGGTGACTGGGCCTTGCGTCGCCGGCCGGTGGGGGCATCCACAGAGGAGGAGGAGGCCGCTACTGAGCTCCACAGCGCCGTCTCCGCCCTCTTCATCACTTGCTGCTGTGTAGAGGGAGACATAGAATACAAGCATCAGGGTACTGTACAGTGGTCCCCTAGACAGGAAGCAATAGCAGATGAGTGGCACTGTCAAACATCACTTCCATCATGTCCCACCACAACACATGGGTCAGTGCAGGCAAAACACATGCAGTAACAGGCATGGCACATGCAATAAACATTAGCATACATGTCCAAGGGACTCTTGAAACATACAATGCTGGTTTGAAACTCACATGCATCATGGGTCATGCCTATCACATGCACACACTTCACCGTAGTTCCATCCATCAGGCCTTGTACACCCCAGACACAGTGGATACAAGGATGAGTAGGCTGCATCAGTGAATCTGAACATTGTCAGACATTTGTCATGCATCCATGGCATTTACAAGTCACAGACACGCAAGTCAGACACACAGACATGGACACCATACATGGCCATGACCGCAGCACCCATCTCTCACACCCCATCCATGTCCAATAACAGAGACAGGCATGCATTAATGTGTGCATTCCGCATGCTGCTCCGCATGTTGCATTGTAACACATGCACCTACCATGTGGTTCACACATTATTGGTCTCACATGCATGACCATGCTGTCCCTGCACACACACATACGTACATGGCCTATGTCAGACATACAGCCAAGTATCAGACAACCAGCACCCTGCAACATGCACTGTCTCACACAGCAATTCTTGGCCACTTACCGCTCAACTCCAGACGGATCTGCATCTGAAGGATCTGGGCGTGGAGCGCTGGAGCTACGCGTTCCAGCACCCTCATCTGGATGGTACTCATGCTGCCCCGGCCCCCCTCCACGAGGCACTGGGCCTTTACGAGGGTCCTGGACCTCAAGTCCTCCCAGCACTTCTTGACTTGCTTGATGTTGCGGGTTGCCACCCCCTCTGCGTTGATGGCAACCACAAAGTCATCCCAGATCCTATCCCGTCCTTCCTTGTTGGCACGTGATGGTCTAAAGAGGACATCATAATGCCCCAGGACATGTTCCACCAGGACACCAACTTCCTTCTGACTGAAGCTGGTGGCCCTCTGCCCCTCTGGCTGGGGGTCGCCAGTGGTCTCAGATGGTGTTTTCCCCGACATGGTGACCCCCGAGGCAGGTGTGGGTGGGCAACTGGGTCCTGGGGCTGGGCTGTGGAGCGATGGTATCCCAGTCGGGAGTCTTGTGTTCCAGCAGGGGTGGACACAGCAACTGGACCCCTGCAGATGGCTGATGTGCAGGCACCAAATAGCAGGGCACATGGGCAGCAGGCAGTCAGGCAGCAGCAGATGGCAGGTGGGAGCGTGCTCGAGGCTCTGAGGGGCAGGAAAAGGGCCTTCAGGGCAGGAGCGTGGTCCTCCGTGTGTTTTCGCGTGGCCAGCTTCATACGGAGTGATTTGGCACGTGAAAAAATTGCACATCAGCGTGTAATTCGAGGAAAGGCCCTTAGCGTGTGAGCGCGTCAGCGATTTCATTGGTCCAAAGGCCCTTCGCGCGTAAGCGCTTCTGTGACGTGACGCGCGTGGGTGTGCGCGGGTGTTTCCCCCGTGACGTGGGCATAGTGGATTATTACGCGTGCGCAAAAAATGCACATCCCCGTGTAAATGCGTGTAATCAGAGGAAAGGGCCTACGCGCGTAAGTGACGTGACATGCACGGGCGTTTCCCTCAGCATGGGTTAAAGGTGAGCGGGGCCAGCAGTTTGCTGTACGTGCCTTTCATTGAGACCGACGTGTGTTGCTGCTTCGTGTTGTTTCGCGCGCCATCACAACTTCGCAGCTATCAAGGACGTATCTCTTCTATTGGCGGGGTATTGGCTACACGTGTTTTTCTGCATCGTGCTAGTCAGTCGGTGAGTCGCGCACACTATTTTTCCCACTGCGGGTGCCCCTGTGTATCGCACCATTTTTGATGTCATAGTAGCCTGTGTGTCCCACGCGTATGCGTTTTTCGTGTTACTGGGTACCACCGCATACTGCGGGAGGTTGATTCCACGCACGTAGGCTGCAGGGTTGCGTGCACGGTTTTCCAGCAGTTGTGGGGTGCCAGAGCATTGCGTGATCCGTCACTACATCACCGGGGTCACATACAGCCTTGCAGGTGCAGGGGGGCTGTTAACATCTTGCTTCCCACCCCCTTCACCCCAAAAGCCCAGGTCAATTGTGGTGTACACCTCCCATTGGCACTACTCCATCTGTGCCGGCACTACTACAACTGTGCCATGGTTGGAAGGACACCAAAGGCGGGCGTGGTCAGGGACGTGGCCGGGGTGACCAGTGAGTAGGGGGACTCCAGGGTGTCCAGGGCAGCCGCAGAGGGGGAAGAGGCAGGGGTGTGCCACTTGAGCACGATGTCTTGCCATGTGTCGGTGCAGTCATGCCACCACCCCTTCTGCATCTGACACTGGCGCCCGTGTGACCCGGCAGTCCATTCCATCGACTGCCACGGGCCCAAGGGTAGTGGTAGCTGCAGGTGCAGCTGTGGACACCGCCACTCAGGCTCAGGGTCTGCCAGCGCAGTCTGCGTTGGCACTTGAGGAGCCCTTGGAAGATTTCCAACAGGCCAGGAGGGAAACCATAGGGGCACGCAGGGCTGCCCTGACCAAGACACGTGTCCCTGGGGCAGTTATGTCATCTGCTGCCCCAAACAGCCGGGTGTTGGCAAAAAGCGTTGGAATGACATCAAACGCAGCGCTAAGGCTAAGCGTGCCTCAAATTACAACTTGACTCTGGTGACTGGCGGTGGGCCTGCACCAGAGGAGGAAGTCCTCTCTCCGCATGAGTCACTCTTTGCGGAGTTCATACCATCTGAATCGGTCGAAGGAGTGGGAGAGATGCCGGACTTTGATGCCCAGTCCAGTGAGTGTTGATGCGTGTTTGTTGAGGACGTGTGTGTTTTACTTGTGGGATGTGTTGTGCATGATTGCCACTACATGTGACGTGTACATGGTTCGGATGTGCAAGTAATGCAATGCTTCTATGATGCATGTCTGCTCTGCTGGATGGTGGACATGTGGAGCAGACGGGGACTGTCCGCATCAGCAGTATTGCACCCTACTCACATGCTGGTTACCAGTATGCCCCTCCGGTCCATGTTCCAGCTCACCGGCCCTTCTGCATGTAGCGTGGGGTGACCTTCCTCTCAGCTGAGGCACGATGTCATAGCATGATTGACGTGCATGTGTCCTCTGCCTGCATGCGGGTACTCCATGTAGGCATGCTCCCTTGCCCCTCCACCGTCCGCTCTGCACCCCAATTCCACCTTTGCACTCGTCTGCTTCAATATTGCCATTGGGTACTTCCCTGTTAATGCGTCCCGTGTACATGCTAACTTCCCGCAACCAATCTGCCAGACATATGCTGTGTGGTACAGCCTTAGTACTTGATGCAGGGTATCTTACTTGTATTGTGCAGAGGTCAAATGCCCCGCAGGGGCATGAGTGCCCATTCATGCTCCATGTGCATTGCATATATGCCCCTATGTGTCCTTGACTGGATGATCATTGTAATACAAGTCCTGGGTTACATAGTGACATACATTGCATGGCATTTCATCAGCCTTGTCAACTGTGGCTCAGTACTGCGACACATGTTTAGGGTCTGACAATTTGGGTGGGTCACAGGCCTTAGCCTGTTTAATGGCCAATGACTCTGTCTAACTGGTGTAGTGTCTTCTTCACACGTGGGTGACCTCCAGATGTTTTATCATGTGTCCTGCTTACTGTCCCATCATCATTTGCAGTGTTGTCACTTGACTCACATGAAGCTGTTGATGCTAGTCAACACTGCCTGTCAATACCCAGGTCTATGGTCAGCCTTTTGATACCATGCTAGGCATCCATGCTTTTGCACTTGGGTGGAGGGGTGCTTTGCTTGTAGATATGCTACCCTTTGAATGTACATTGCATGTGATGCCTGAAGTTGACCTTGCACTGCCTTCACATTTTCTGACACACACTGTGAAGTACTTGTACATGTAGGTAGTGAGTAACATACACATTGGCTGCACTGCATAGACCCACTTCAATGCAAACTGCCACCTTTCAACAGGTCTGATCACAGAAGCAATTCCAAATTGACCCAGCATGCATGCCAGGTTCTATTTTGTGTGTCACATGTCTGCTGATGTTGTCGGTGTGTGTGTGTGTTGTGTGCTTCTGACATGTGTAGTGACCTTTTTTCTCTCTATTTTTCAGATGATGACGCAATGGAGCCAGAGGATGGTGTTGTCATGCCAGACACAGGGTTGGTATCACTACATCAACCCGGCACAAGTGGGGGTCGTGGGGTGGCAGACGACGAAAACTCCCAAGTACTACAGGCCATCTTGTCTCTGGCTGCCTATGCGTCCAGCCCTGATGACAACTCTGACGTCCATGTCGAGTTGGATGAGCATCAGGTCCATGTGTCAGGGGTGAGTGATTCTGATGTGGACACTCCTCTGTCCGTGACACCTGCACTGAGGGGTCAGACAGTCTTGAAACCTCCGCCCCTGGTGAATCGGGATGCAGGGTCACTCTCCACACCAGTCACTGATGTGCCTGGGACATCACGTCGACGGGGGCATGTAGTCGTGCAGCCGCGGGCGGTGCCAACACGACGAGGAAACCCGGTCCTTGGGTCCCGCAGGGGTCAAGCCCAGCAACGCGGTCATCGCGTGCAACCGCTGTATACTGAGTGGGAGCAAGACATGACTGCCAATTCAGAACGACAGGGGGCAGCAATGGAGAACATCACTGAGAGCATGGAGCGTGTGGCCCGATCCGTGCTCTCCCCTGCTAGGCAGGTGCTTCTCCAGCCGCAGGTGGCATGGTCCACTGCCCGCTCACTCAGGCTGGGCATGGCGGCCTCAGACAGGGCACACCAGGCTGAAATGTCATCTCTGCATCAAGCAATTGCTGCTCACGCAGAGGCACACATGGAGGCCCTGAGGGAGGAGTATGCTTCCCTCAGATCCACTCTGGGTGTCCTTCTGATGTCCCAGAGGGAGCGGTCAGAGGAGAGGTTTGCACAGCTTGAGCGTACCATCTCGGCTGAGCTACAGGTTTGCCGGGAGGTGCAGCGGTTGTCCAGCCAGGCCTTGCAGGAGGAACTCCGTGTTACACGTGCTACCTTGCAAGAGGAAGCACGTGTATCACGGGCGGTTCTGCATGCAGACCTACAAGTCATTGCCACACAGAACCAGGCTCACCTGTCCGGCAGACTTGATGCCGACGAGGAGCAAGCTGCGGCTAGGCGTGGCCAGGCTACTGTGCCACGTCCACCTTTCCAGGATGAGCCAGACTCGGACGACCATCAATCTCCCACATAGGTCGGGCTGTGCAGGCGTTGAGCCCATGGAGGTTTTTTTTTGACTGAGGATCATTGCATGTGGGTGTTCAGCAGCACCCTGTACCTCCCCCCTCCTGGGTGCGCACCCCCCGAGTCGTATTTGGCCATTTTTGATTTTTCTTTTAGTTTAGTTAGTTAAGTTTCTGTTTGATAGTTAGTTTAATTAGGTAATGTAGGTTTTTCATAGTTAGTGTAATTAGTTAATATAGTTTAAAATTGCTTGTCTATTGTGCTTTCATGTGACAGTGTGGTGCTTTGTGGCTTTTGAAAGCGTCCACTGTCTGTTCCAGCTGGACCCTTCAGGCTTGTCTTGTGTATGTGTTTGCTGCTTGGGGTCCTTGACTCACATATGCCACTCCTGCTTCTCTTATCCATGGGCTCGCAAGGATGGTTCAGTGTAACAGCCTATTACACAAGGGCTTTGGACTGTCATATCTGTGGCATGTCCGCTGCTGTGGAATTTGAGTTAACACCCCTATTGGGGATGATTGGGGTGTTATTCACCACTGTTCTGCTTTTGCTAGATGGGGTGTTTCATGATTCATGTGTACATTCATTGCTATGCATTGTGTAGTATGTTTCTTATCTTTACTCTACATGTGCTTGTTGCAATTCATGCCGTAGATAGTGTGTTCCATACTTTGGCTGTGAATGACGGACTGATGGTGTGATTTCTGATGTACGTCTCTGACATGGTCCAGTGATGTGATGCCTGAAGAGACACACACAGATGAATCTAATGCATTAATCATGTGTTTCATGCCCTTTCTGCAGGGGGATGAGCCTCCAGACCACCTTTTACAGCAGACATCGGCTATTGGACGTCTGGAATCTGGACACGTTTGGTGGTGCCCACATGCACATGTGTTCACAAGCAGAGGCACATGGATTGCAATCATACATTCTAAAACTGCTGACGTGTTTCAAGGGACTCCAGGCAAGGTGAGCAGCACAGTGGGGCCACAACCGAAAACCTTCCACCAGGCCAGTTGCACATGCATGCTTAGTAGCAGCATTGAGGGTGAGCTTGGACGAATATTGGTGTTGAAAAGCACAATACATCTCAGATGTGTTGGTGGACTCATGGCTAGTTGATTGTAAGGTTGTCTGGGGCACCTGCAGGGGCAGTGGCACATTCTTTCCGGTCCACCATGGTCCATTGAGGCACTTTTATCACCCATAGAGCGTTCCGAGACATGGAAAGAAGTAGCTCACAGGGACAGACAACAAGGGACAGACTCGGGTGCAGTGCATTTCATTTCCATGTAGAATTTGAAACATGCACTGCCTACTTTATTTGGGTCATGGTGGAACACGACTTGTTCTGAAGTCATACCTTGCTATATGCGTCTGTCTGCTTACCCAGGGAACATTGCATGTTGTGTGATTCATGACACATTGGTGTTCCATTTGCCACGCACCCACCGGCGCCTGACTTACTGCATTGACTGTGTATGAACCATCACAGGGGTAATGTTACGTATGGGTACGAAGCATCCACACCAGATTGTCTGTTTGTAGAGTAGTTTGTTACTTTGGGGGATATTTGGTGGTGTGTTTGTGTGTTATGGGCACACACAGATTTTTAACTGTGGCTCTCTTTGCAGCATTGAAGTGCTCATGTTACCGGACCTGAGAGTGCGCAGGCAGGAGGCCAGCACTCACCCCAGAGATAAGTTTCTCTTTGACTTCCATTTCAGTGAATTGCTGCTATGTGCATGATGAACAAGTTTGGTATGATTGTGTATGTGTTAATGTGAGTACTACATTCTTGGCCATTCCCTACTTTCCCCTGTCAATCCAACTCCCCTCTCCTTCCCCTCATTCCGGTTATCCAGTATGCCAACGCCTGTCCCGACTGCATATGCCTGACCCTCCTTCCCCACCAGGGTCTCAGAGGCCTGTGTGAGTTTGACCTTCCAGCCATCCAGACCACGGTTGGGGTGGTTGGTTCGTGCCACTCCTGCGCCTGTACACGGGAGCAGTGACAGTACACATCCGTTTGTGGTGCATCATTCTATGTTATGTACCACACATGGTACACATCCTGTTGTGACATTGTTTTACTGTGCTACCTTGGTTGTTACGTCATTGTGGTAGTACTTGGCCTTTGTGAGGTACTGCTACTACAAGTCATCTACTGGAGGCTGTTCTGGTTAGTTTTTCTGCCTGCAGGCTTTTTGCTTGGCTTCTGTGTTGGTCTGCTTTGAGTTCTCTTGGATGTAGTGTTTTTGCAAATCAAGGTGAACTCTGAGGGTGCAGGCAACATTTTACACACAAGGTGGGAGATGGTGACAAAGGGGAAGGGTGATCCTGTGGCCAGGTGAACTTCAAGGACGAAGGCTCCATAACCCTGGTGCAGTTGTTCAGTGGGTCATGGTGATTTGTGAGGGAGGGGTGGTGCTTTGTTGGTGATAGTTGCCTTGCCCTGCAGTGTGATGGGCACCCTGACATGATGTGTTCTGCTGATCAATGCCTGTTCATGTATTATGTTTACCTTTCAGGTGTGAGGGGATAGTTGTGGTTTGACATGCTGGGGTGTACACATGGTGAATGTTCACATGTGATGTGTAGAGGACACTGATGGTCACTTCATTGCACATGCATATGTTGAGTGCATGTCCCTACTGACCCACACACTCGCACTATAATGCACAACATGTACAAGCACCGTTCCATGTCCACGTGTACACTCTGTTTTCCTTCTGGTGCCCACTGTGTCCTTGCAGCACATGTCCTATGACCAATTGTGGATCCTGTACATGCCTAATGTGCTTTTTGATGTTGTTTGTCGCTTAGATGTGATGCTCAGGGTGTGCATCATTTCCCGGAAAAAAATGCAGTTCTAGCTCAGCTTCCATTTTGGTGGGATTTGTCATGGGTATAAAGGAAAAGCCCTTTTCTAATACTGCAATTTCCTGTTTGTCCAATACTTTATTTAAGATATGATAAACTGCTTAAGATTTTACTATCTCCTGTAGGCTCGTTTTTGAGTCTCGAAAAAGTTAGGTATGGAAGGAGGGCCTTGGTCTTGAGGAGGAGAAGGGAGATTCTGAGGTGGAAAATTAGGTGGCTATCCCTAAGGTGAAACATTAGTGGACTGCGGGTGAATTTGATATTTAAAATATTGTCTGTTTTTTCTCCCTCTATTGTAATCTCTATTCCAATTGTGGCCCTTATGGTCTCTCGTTCCTCTACTGTAAGTCATATCACTTTCATATGAAGAGGAGTCCGAGAACGTAACCCTTTTCTTGTAGGGGTTGTGACTTTGCTTCTGACTATTTGGGTCGATTCAATAAGCGGTACACTGTTAATCTGCGCTGAGATATTGTATGCTATCTCTTTCGTAAAGTTCAGGATGTCCATTACAATGTATCCATCTTGTTGTTGGTAAATTTGCCGAATTAATTTGTTTGTTTCTCAATCAATTATAGTTTTTCTTTGATATTTAATATTAGTACCCGGCGAGAGTCAAGCAGAATGCAACACGCATTCTGATTGGCTCTCGCCGGGTCCATACCCGGCCAAGAATCCTTCAATTCTCAGCCGGGACTCCAGCTGCCTTGTCCTCTGCGGGGGGGGCGTGGCAGCCCCTCAGCCAATGAGGAGGCTCGAAGCGGGGCCATCCCCGCTCCGAGCCTCCCCACGGCTGAGAGGCTGCCTCCGCCCCCCGCTGGGGACTCGGGTAAGCTTTTTTTATTTTATTTTTTCCCTTCCCTCCCTCCTCCCTACCCCACCCCACTTACCTTCTTGCTCCTGTGTCCCTGGTGGGGGACGATGGCAGCCTCCAGCAGTGTGGAGACTCTGTGCCTTCACACAGCTGGAGGCTTCCATCGTCCCCTGGCAGGGACGAAGGCACGTTTTTTTTTTTCTTTGCTCAGGCCTATAACTATGGGCCCCAGGGCATTACCTGAGTCGGTAATGCCCCCGCCGCTCGGGTCATATTGCTTACTTGTAGTATCTGTAGAGAAAGCCAACTCTGCGCTTTCTGTCTCTTCCCTTATTTTGATACTCTTTCTCTTGGCCAAATTAATTGTCAACAAATTCCACTCTTGACTGCATTTGATGGCAATTCCAGAAAATTAGGTTTTATACTTCTCGTCATCCACAAATAGGTATGGTTCATTACGAACCAAAAAACCTAAAGGGATTATATTTTTGTCAGATAGTCTGTCAAAAAATGTCTGTGCATCTCAGTTCTACATTTCCTTTCTTCTGCTTAACGATAACATTGAAGTGGGAGAATGGAAGAACAGGCTCCCGCCCTTCCCCTCTCGCGCCTGGCCTAGAGGATCACGGCCTAGACACCCGCCACGAGAGGAGTTTGCCTATCTACCAGATGACCAAATACCCTGGTACAGGAACATACGGATGTGCCCATCTACCTGTCCAGCAGCCCGCCCTGTCCATGCCGACACCTGCGGCACGGATCAACTCAACTAAACCTACACGCCGTTAGAGATGCCATGACGACCTAGCCAGCGGTCAGCACACCTGTGCAAACATGCACACCGGACACTCCCACACCAATCCACACGAAGAATATATTCAGTGCTATGACGTAGGCGACAGACATACTCACGGACGTGCATCTTTATTATTTTCCACATAGGCTCTCAAAATGCAGAAACGCAAGACGCATCATGAACTTATCTGGAAAAGCTTGCTCACGCTTCTTCTAAGAACCATGTACCATAATGAAGAATATAACGGAGACACGATACTGAGGATAGAGCAATATGATACCGTAACCTAAAGCGCTCTGCATCAAGCGGTTCCACCTATGCACCAGGCCCAAGTAGGCCGCAAGCAAAAGCTTCCATGAACATTGAATGAGCAAGAACTGGGTTGCTGATCCTGCAGAATGAGCCCGGCGAAAGCACACCGCCAAGGGCACGATGTTGCAATCTCGCACGCTGCAAGCCAACGCCAAGGTCGCACCTGCAAGATAAACCAGGCACACAGTAGGAAAAACAATATTAATTGTGTTGAATTTTGCCTCAAACACGGTCCCACCTCACGTGACAAAGCCAAACCTCACAAGATGCCAAGCCCAGGAGGAAGGAGACGCCTGAATCCCACGTTTCAAGACACAGGCAGATACAATTAAAAGACTCATTGGACATCTGCAGCAGTGGGAGTAGTCGACCTCCCAACATATGAATAAATCCTCACATTGTTTACACCTACCCATATTAAAACATTGTTGCAAATTACAGGTGCACCGCGAGCTGGGAACAGCGATAGTCCCAGACTGGGAGGCTCGCGAGCGGACCAATCAGAACATGGGGCTCCTATCATTGACGCCATTAACATTGACCAATCCTCAGAGGTCTTCATGTAACAATTTTCATGTATCAAATTGAAGGGACAGCCCAGGTATACCACCTGACTAACCCTCAACCACTAATACCGTTCTCTATATGCATGCTATACTAACCCTACCACTCGAGTAACCAATCCAGAGTGGAGATAGGTTTTTTGCTAAACTTTCCAAGTGACGCAAGTAGCGCGCCATACTAAGGTAAAAAGGGCCTGCGAGCCCCACGATTGTGTGTGTGTCAGGACGGACGCGTACACTCCTTGACCCATCCCTGCCGTTTTGTCTAATAAACAGCAGACTCACCTTGCTTCTTGCGTGTGTCTCATACTCTATCTCTTTTGGGATATACGGGAGGAGATGCGACCCCGGCAGAATTTCCCCCCGACAACATCATTCGTAATATTGAAACTATCAAAAGAGCCAGTATTGCTGTATATATTTTTGAAAAAAGACCAGGCTTTTATAGCCTGCGCTAACTGTTCTTCGCTAAATTAAACTTTATCAAAGGGTGCTATTAGCAAGATAAGTTGTACGTGTTGCAATCCAATGATGTGAGTGTCAAACTGTATCTCCACTGAAGTGTCTCAAGACCAAAAAACCCATACAACAATGTGGTACACCAGAGAAGTACAGAACGCCAGTCAAAGCCCATCTCTGCAAGCTCCCTAACTTAAATAGCCAGCATGTCCTGCCACAGGCACTCCTTCACTACCCTCGATCTTGTTCTGGTGAAGGAGTTTCTGCCAAGACGGTATGAGGCCTGGCATATCACCGGAACTAGAAGTGCATCCACAATAGCAGAGCATCACATTGTGCCCAATCATCCACCGTCCCTCTCCCTGCACTAAAGCCAGGCACAAACCGGCCCACTGCAAAGGGAAGGGTTCCCACTCAAGCATGACATGGGAAATGTGACAGTAACAAAAAAAGCACTGCAAACTGGAAATCAGCCTGTCTACATGGAGCCACGTTACAAACATGAGGTGATGTGGTTAGGGGGGTCTCCCTAATCTTCTCGGACCTCAGAGGAGGGCCAGTTTCACCCTAATCAGGGGAATTGATTGGATGTGTGATACTGGGAGTTCCAGTTGCGCAGAGCAGAAAAATCACATGATAAGGCCTGAGCAGAGGAAGAGGGATGAGGAGGAAATTATAGTTGTTGTGCACCTTCTTAGAGTAGAAACAGTGATGAGGAAAACTAGGTGTAGGGCTAATGTGGATAGCCAATGCATGATTGCCACATATCCCCTTCATATTGTAAGTACTGTGACAAGGAAGAGTAAGTGTATGTGTAATGTAGATTACCGGTGCATTGATTGTCACAGAGCACCTTAATAGTGTAAGTACTGTGACGAGGGAGAGAAGGATTGACAATAATAAAGGTAATCCACCCATGCGTTTTGTATGGTTGCAGCACATAATTGCCTGTTTAGTGCTTTCCATTGTGGTGCTATATGACCACGTAGCACTATCTTGTTCTGTGCAGTTGGGCATGGACCGCTCTATGGATTCTGTGTGCATACGTTATTCAGTGCAATCTTATCGGTGTGTCTCTGAGTCTAGGCAGCTCTAATCAAGGATTGAAGAGGCACGAGCAGTCATTCACAGATGCATTCAAAGAAATTGAACAAATGCATAAAGTACATTGCAAGTGTGCAACGATCTGATTTGTCTCACATTTTGAAAAGTGTTGATCAATGTTTGAATATTTCTATTTTCAAGAGCCAATGGCCTTTTCGTGATCAGCATACAATCTCAAATCTTTTCACAAATTCACTGTTCACCAACATTATGATAGGCTGTCTCACTACGAAATCACATATTGTAAATATGGGATTTGTTTAACAAAATATATGTTTTTTCTTTTAGAGCTTAATTTGTTGAGTAACCGTATGTTTATTATAACCATTATATTTAACAAACATCTACAATATAACTTTCAGTGTAATACAAATACAAAAATAATATGAAAACAATAATACTGCATTAAAATTAAAAACGGATATTTCTCCTAAATCTCATAAATATGTATGTTTGTTTATATGTAAGTAGACTCTAACATGAAATGAATGTGCTAATTTAATGGTCCATCAATTTGTTGCCTGAAGATAAACCAATTAGCTTGTTCCAAGTATTACAATGGAGTGCGAGGATATCCATATTCACTTAAAATACATAGAGCGAAATATTTTAATTTAAACTTTGTTTTAATATTTATTTTATGTTTGTGTGTCATCGACTACATTCTTTATTGAACACATGCCTACAGAGATATGTGTTCCATTATAGGTAGCAAAGAATTTTCTTAAAGAAGTAATGGATGTTGCATAGTTTATGAGAGATATTTGACAAGTGAAATGTAACTTAACCAGACTCATGTCAAGTGCACTTAAGTGTGGAGAAGGTGGATTGTGTATAACAGTTCAAGTCAGATTCTGATTGGTGGAAAGACATTTGTATTAAAAATATGTAGGTTTGCCCCAGGTGTTATATACAGTACCCACAGGCCAACTGCGAGTGTTTTCCCTGTACACGTTCACATTTCAATTGCTCGTTAAATTGCAAAATGTTCGCTTCCCAAAATGCAAACTTCTAAAATAGTGATTCAGAAAATGTGTATTTCCTTTCACTTAGTTATAGACCAGAGGCACATTGATTAAGCTGTGCTTTGCAACACAATACAACAACGTTTAAATTATCCCATCTCAACGTGAGAGATGAATTCGTGCACAATAAGGTGTTTTCTGAAACTTTGAGAGAAGATCCCAAGACATATTACGAGGCATCCTGCCTCTAGCACCTAGGAAATGTGACACAGATATTTATCTTCAGAATGTCATATAGTGTGTATTTCTTATGAAAAAAACACTTTATTTAGAGAGAAGGACAATCAATGGGGCAAGCCGTACAAGTAGAGAATATATTTAAAATGTGCATGATCAGCTAAATTTGACTCATTTTAATTGTAAAGTCTCGATGCAAAAGTAATTTTTTAAACAACGATTGCTTCTGATAAAGACAGTTAGGCCTTTCCAAAATGATTGTTCTCTGTAACTCTTTGATTAGAAACGTGAGAAAGTCTGGTTTAGAACCCCACACCAACAAGCCTACAGTCAATAACTTTATCAATAGAATACAACCCTGCCATGGTCAATGCTATGCCAAAGACATCGCTCTTAAAAGGAAGATGAAATAAAAACTCGAATACCAAGGGAAGGTGTTACGGGATGTTTGCACACCTGCATTAATGGATATGTGAATTCAGTGCAAATGTAGATGCAGTTTAGCTGATTGGATTTCACATTCACAAGCAGAATCCAATTCCACCACAATCTTTCCAGTAAAAAAAGAAAACAGATTTCAATTCAACAACTTATTTGTAAGCATATAGGGGGTCATTCCGAGTTTGGAGGCACCATGGTGCTATAGCACCATGGCTGCCACCAAACCTGGGTCTGGGTCCGGTGTCTCTGAATGGGGACTTACCGGGTCATTCCAATCTTGGAGGACCCGTTAAGTCCCCATTCAGAAAACCATTCCCCATTCCCAATGGAGCCCACATAGGGCTCAATGGGAATGGGGAAGGAGCTAATAAGGTGCCCACTAATTGCGGGCCCGTTATTAGCTTCATGGTCCCTTAACGGGTCACGCTAAGGACGGCTGGGACCCGCTAAGGGACCTCGTAATAGGGCGGTAGGGGGTTAACTGCACCGACATCCTTACCGGTGTCGTTAACCCCCTACCGCCATGGTCGGAATGACCCCCATAGTATTGTAAACTAATGTAGATGTTTGCTAGTCTGTATGTAATGTTCTCCTCACTCTATCTCAAATACTTTATCGTAACATCAACAAATTAAAATTAAAAAAGAGCCCCAACCACCAACATCATACAAAATATCACAGCATCACTTTTGGTCAAATATTTGGACAGTAGATTGACAATGATCTTGTGCTATCACTTTTATATAATGTTTTCAAGTATTCACAAAAAAGCATTCATGTGGACTTCATAGGGTCCCTCAGCTGCGTCTCCGTTTACTTCAGCCCTGTTCTGAATCGCTGATACCTGAGCGGTATTCTACAATTCAGTAACACAGGCCACTGCATCAAATGTGTGCTCGGGTACAGTAATGTGATACTTTTGAAATTGGTTTCATCTGCGGAGGGGGAAGACTTGCTCTGATCTTGGCCCCCAAACTCTTCTGACTAGCTGCTCCAGTTTTGCTGGCATTAACCAACAGGATGGTTGTTTGTTATTCCTTGTGCCTTGGGTCACAACATGTTCAATTGTCTTGATGCGCTCGGCTTCATAGGTGACATTAAATAAGTTGAGGAAGCCATGAAATTGATGAATGACGTGCACCCCATCGTCCCAATGATGGCTGGTCCCAGTAGTGTTTGAGAGACCATCTACAGCCGAAACACAAGCGGACAGATCACTTTTCAAATATATTGGATCTATGACTTAGTTTCACAAGAAATGTTTGTGTCAAAAGTAGGACCTGAACATTATTCCTAAAACTGTCAAATAGTTCATGCCAATGGAATTAATTATTTGTACATTTTGTTTAAATATACTGAACCAATTGGTCTGAATAGTTTTTCATGCAGATATTTGGTATGTGTGAGGATGAATAGAAGTGTATGAACGTTCTGTGTGAGTGAAGGTGAGAGTGTTAGGGTATGCTTATGTCCACTTTGATAAAGTGAGTTAGTTTTTTATGTCTATAGGTTGAATATAAATTGAATACATTTTGATGAATTTGAGGTGCTTTTTTAGCAATAAATTATTTTTGAAATTACCTTCAGGTGTTTTAATTGACTTCATATATTTTTAGTTATTGAAATATGTATTCAGGATGCTTCTTTTTTTCTTGAATTCATATGGTCTAGCACGTGCAGTATGTTGCAGCATGCTTTTTTAATAATTCCAATAATCTGGTTCATTTTCCACTGGTACGCCTTTTGCACATGTTTTTCAATTTGCTGACATCAACAAATTACACCTAATTCAAATTGGTTTTGTGAATTGGATTTGTGAATTGGATCTTTCTTGAGAGAGTATTCCACAAATATACATACCTGATGCATTAGTAAGAGTTCTAGTTTCCATATACAAGGCATCAATAAACTTTCTGTCCAATGTAGGGTCCTGCACCTTCTGGCTCTCTGCCATAATTCCTCATAATTAAGTATGCTGTCTTAAGGCTGAAGTGAGTTGTAGCCCAAGCCATCTGTTACTGTTAAAGTCAATGTTGCAAACCTCTCCTCTAATAGTTCATTTTCTAAGGGTTTTCTATTGAAAAGATACATCATTTATGACCACTTTCATCGATACTCATGATTCTGATGTCAGAACCCTTGGATGCTAGGTATTGTGACTAACCAGGAATGAGACTCGATCACAGAGGACGCATGTTGTTGGTTATAAACCTTTATTACATGGTAATGGGGTTGGAAAATTACTCATTATCACTAATCTAGGAGGAGTTTCCCTACCTCAATGAAAACAAATGGGTTTGTCCTTTCTCAAGATGTCCAAAGGAAACGTATGTCCTATGTTTATTCTATAGCCACGTGCTCATTTTATGGACAAAAATCTGCTAAATTACGAATTACAGAAAGCGCGACCGAAAGAAGCGCTATTCAACCACTGATCCACCCATCTGCATCGTCTGTGCCTGTTAATTTATTCCCGTGCACTTTTGCAGCATTATCTTTGCACCACGAGGCAGTCCACTCCAAGATGGGCGCCCCCCACCAGATGCACACAGTGGGTGCCTAACTCCCACAGAAGCACCCAGCCAGCCATCGGATTGGCTACAGTGTGCAATTTATGTACCAATGAGGAACCGGCAGACGTAAGCCGGCCCTCAAACAGAAAGGCCTGTGAACTAAGGTTACTTCCTGTCCAGCCTGTCCTCGGCCGCTCACGCCGTTAGCCAGGGACCCTGTTCAAAGCTGCCCGCAGTGCCCCCCGAGGACTCACTACAACAGTGACCAGTACAGGTACTCTTATAATCCTGTAGCCGATTATCCGGCAAACCAAACACTGAGAGCCCGCTGCCAGAAGCACCCCGCTCCCCATACCACCAATGCTCGCTAGGCGATGCATGCACTCAAGGATAACACCATGCATACAAAATGACTAACGCACATGCCTACCGTCTCATCAATGTGCATGGCTGCACTGTGCTACACTAACTTTGCCCCCATTATCTTGTAAGTTGTATTCATGCACCATGCAAGTATAACGCCTTGCAACTCCCAAACCAGCTGATCCACCCTCACTCAAGGTCACCTCTACAGTAAGATACATGTTAATCTTGTCACAATCCCGATTTCGTTAGTGCCTCTTGCGGTGTTCAACTCAATCACCAGTTGTGTATACAATTGCATTGCTACCACTACTGCTGACCTGAATCATGCCTACCAAAGCTACCTCCGCTCTATGTTGAACTCACTGCTAGCTCCATTTGTGTTTTGCATTTGCCCTGCCTGAGGTTCTAATCACTGCTAGCTCCATTTCTGTTTGCATTTGCCCTGTCTGAGGTTCTAATCACTGCTAGTTCCATTTCTGTTCGCATTTGCCCTGCCTGAGGTTCTAATCACTGCTAGCTCCATTTGTGTTTCCATTTGCCCCCCCTGAGGTTCTAATCACTGCTAGCTCCATTTGTGTTTGCATTTGACTACTTCAGCTTCTAAACCCACTTCCAGTCCCAAATGTGATTGAAATCACTAGAAATACTCGCTCAGCTTTGAAGAGTAACCCCCCCTCTATTAGACATACGCTGCCAACTGCAAGCCTACACCTGACAACACAGCATTGTGCACTCACAACAGCCCTAACATAGGAGCACTGCCCTTGAGCAGTGCCATTTTGGGTCTTCACCACCAGTAATGCAAACCCCCCCCAAATGCAAACCCACACAGCACCATCCTTGGGAAATCCCCACCCCCAGACTCCCAAATCACCACACAAGAGAGACAGTCACACACACAGGAAAGCCCCAATCCTATACCACACCAATCCGCTCCAACCTCATCCTTCTCATTCCAACACTTATTAAAACCACCTCCCCTCTAATTATGCCTTCCAACACCTTCAAACCCAAACCTGCTCATAACAGCTGGACTCTCCAAACACTCACCCGCATTCCTGACACAACCTGCACCCAAGGCACGTTAATTTCTTACAAAACAGGTCTGGCACAGCTCGCCTGTCCTAGACATCACCCCCTGCCCTGCCCCACACCCTTCCTCCCTACACAACCAGCATTTCCAATCACACACCAAACCTCATACAAAACCCAAACCATCCTAGGTAACACCCGACGCACACGCCTTACTTCAAGAACCACACACACACCCACCTCATCTCCAGCACCTCCCTATTAACAACCCCCTCGCCCCATACCCCCACCACCACCACCATGTTATCTATTACACACAAAACCTTGGAAACCGCCCCCACACAATACGCCAAAACAACCAGTCCCCAAGTCCACCCGACCCAACTCCCCGCCGACATCAACTTAAGACAACCACTACTAGCAGCATTACTAAACGCAAGATCTCTCAGAGCTCATGCAACTGAAATTCATGACTCCCTTCTAGAACACACATTAGACTTCCTGGCAGTCACACAAACCTGGTTACATACTGCATCAGGCCCTCTTATCACACTAGCCGTCCCAACCGACTATACCCTCCTCAGAGCTGACCGCACTGATACCACAGGTGGTGGTGTAGCCATCATCCATAAAACCACGCTACTCTTTAGGGAATGTAAACTAGAAACACTCAGTGGCTACGAAATCCTCTCCCTTAAATTAGCAGTCAACCCTCAAGAAACCATTAATTTCCTAATAGTCTATAGAACACCTAGCACCCAAAGCAAGCCAGAGTTAGACCTACCTTTTCTTATCACTCCAGTATTGAAACCCAAAACTAGGAAACTTTAACCTAGGTTATGGTGATCCCGCAGCCTCCAAAAAGCCTGAAAAAAGGCATTCCAAGAGATGCAATTCTCTCAAATAGTCAACGCCCCCACTCACTCCTAAGGCAGAATCCTGAATACTAATCCTGAATATCACAGTAACCATATCAGACATCCTCCAATTACACTGGACTGATCACTGCCTAATTAAATTTACAGTAAAGACAGAAACTGACCATAAAACCTCAATCTGCAAATTACCTCCTATACAGGTCAGAAATATGCGTGAGCTCTGATCTGAAAATTTAAACCCAGTACACAACAAACTACTTAACACCAAACCACAAGCTAACACAACCCCAGACAGTATTGCTAATCACTACCACAATGCCTTAAAGCTGCAGTTGATGAAGACGCACCACTCAATGCCATAGTTACCAAAATTAAACGCAGCGCCCCTTGATTTAACAACGACCTCATAGAATTTAGAAGAGAAAAAAGAGCTTTAGAAAACCTAAGTAGAAAAAAAAATTCCCCCGAACTACAAACCAAATTACAATAATTAGCCACAGCCTACAAACTCAGTGTACTCTCCCACAAAGCTGAATCACTCAACGACCGCATAGCAACTGCGGCCTCCAACACCAAAGAACTATTCACTATTATCAAAGAACTAGAAACACCCATCCTCCCCACCAACCCCTTAACTCCAAGCAAAGCCTGGTGTACCAAAATTCAGGATGCCCTATCCCTCAAAGTGATCACTCTCCAAAATAAAATAGCCTCTCAAAAAAACTCACTAGATCTTGCCACCACGCCACCCCACCCCTCGACGATCACCATCAGCCCTGATGTACCAGAATTCCACTTTACACAAGTCACTACTGAACAAGTCCTTAAAACAATAGCATCCCTTAAGCCCTCGAATTGCATAGGTGACAGCACCCCAGCGAAGGTAGTCAAAGAATACGCCACCATACTAGCACCACCATTCACAATTTTGTGAATGAATCCTTCACCTCCAGCGAAATACCAGCCTCCATTAAAGCAGCCTGGGTTGTGCCACCACTGAAAAAACCCTCACTAGACCCCACAGTCCCCACTAACTACAGGCCCATAACAACAGTACCTTTCCTCCTAAAAATCATTGATAAAATAGCTTACACCCAAGTACAACACCACCTTGAACAGAATAATTTACTAGGGGAAAGACAATCAGGTTTCCACCCTAACCACAGTACAGAAACCGCTCTACTAGATCTCAAAAACCAGATGGATGCCATTAGGGACTCCGGGAAATTATGTATCCTTCTACTCCTAGACCTATCAGCGGCGTTCAACCTGGTCGACCATGATATACACTGCAAAACACTATCCTCCAACTTTCACTTCTCCCACAAAGCCACAACTTGGATAAAATCCTTCCTGTCTGACCGCACCTCAAGAGTAACATAGCAGAAGTTGCAGCAGATGCCATCCACGCACCACCAGGTGTACCACAAGGATCTTGCCTCTCCCATGCCATGGGAGTAATTTACACAAACTTTGTGGATGACACACAGATTTTCATCCCTATCACAGGTAACCTTGATCAAGACACCACCACCATCAATACAATCTATTCACAAATCCAAAGCTGGATGGCATACAAAAGCATCTGTCTCAATGGAGACAAAACCTAGATCCTCATAGTTGGCTCACCTAACATTGTCAGTAAACTCCACCCAGACTACACCTCCATAATAATCGACGGCGCACCCATCAACATCTCTCATAAAGTCAAAACTTTGGGTGTATACCTTGACTCTAACCTCACCATGAACAATCATATCAGCGCCCTCTCCTCCTCAACAGCCTACACCCCCAAACTCATCACACTCAGCAGGCCTCTATTATCTCCTGACAACTGCCTGACACTTGCTAGAGCACTCATCCTAACAAAAAATAGATCACTGCAATATCCTATTGCTAGGCACCTCCAAAACAAATTTAACCAAACTCCAGCTCTTACAAAACAAAGCCATCAGAGCAGCTCTGGGCATCAAAAGAAGAGCACACATCTCACAACACAGAAGATATGCACACTGGCTCCCAGTGCAGTCCAGAATCCTCCATAAAACACTCACTATCACACAAAAATGCCTATCAGATACGGCTCCCTCTAACCTCAATAAATGAATTGCACGCAAAATCACATTGAGATCCCTCCGATCCAACGGAAACACCCAACTACACATTCCCCGCTTCACCACCACAAGAGCAGGCAACTCTAGCTTCACTATCGCAGCCCCCCGTATCTGGAACTCCCTCCCACCCCACCTATCTAATGAAACCTCGCTACCTAAGTTAAAAAACAACTCAAAACCTGGTTGTTCAACAAGTACTAATACAATGTATGTAACCCAGACCTGACAACATAGATCTGCTCCCAGCTACTAATAATGACATATGTAACTGTAACCTGATATCAACAAAGATAAATCTAACTATAACCTTCTAACTAAGATATATGTAACTACGCTGTGATACCCAAGGGTTTGGGCGTCTATCCAAATGCAATAAAATAAATAAATAAATAAATATGTCTGGAATCCTATCCTAGCCTACACACTCTAAAACTAAATTTAAGGTGTTAAGGATATTGGGCCTCATTCCGAGATTGGAGTTAGCCATGGTGCTATTTGCGCCATGGCTGCCTCCAATACTGGGTCCGGCACCGGTCTGGTTCAATGGGGATTTACCGGTGCATTCTGACCCTGGAGGGACTGGTAAGTCCCCATTGAACCAACCATTCCCCATTCCCATTTGAGCCCCGTAGGGCTCAATGGGAATGGGCAAGGTGCTAATTACGGGCCTGCTAATGGCAGGCCCGTAATTAGCGCCCTGGTCCCCTAACGGGAACCAAAAGGGACGTGTGGTCCGACCACACGTCCCTTGCGGTTCCCACTAAGGGACCTCGGAATTGGGCGGTAAGGGATTATCGGCACCGGTCTCCTTACCGGTGCCAGGTATCCCTTACCGCCCAACTTGTAATGACCCCCATTGTCTCTGATTCTCAAAGTGCACAAATGTTCAAATCCAACACACACATATACATTGAACCTAATAGATCCAAGTGGACAATGTTCAAAGTTCCAGGTAATGGCTCCTTTCCAATTTTGTTTCTAAGCTGTGTGCATGCGCACTTTCCCAGCTTCCTTCTGGGTGCCTCTCAGAAGAAATTGAGCAGCACACACAGATAATTCCCACATATTCATGAAGATTTAATAAGGCACACGCCACAGCAGGTACCTAATATTTGCTTTCTCTCAAAATGAAGATAAATTATACTGACTATTCTTCATTTTCTGTTATAACCTATTTACATTGCCCAACTATGCAAGCTTGACCTTAAACACCTAAAAACCCTAAACATAGAGCAAACCCACAAAAAGAAATATAAAAAAGTGGCTCCATTAGCAGAACTTCTAACTAAGATATGCCTGCACACATTAACAGCAGGATCTTCCCTACAAACCCAAACTTAACTCTACCACACTTATACTGTATCACTCAAACTCTGCCCCAGGCCACATTCAGATATTAGCAGACAACCTTGACTCTGCCTACCTTAGCTCCACAAAAGGTTACCAGACTTAGATACAAGTCTTTCTTTTATATTTGTTATAATATGAATGACGTTCAAGCACAATAATTTCTTTTACTCATGGTGCCTTAGCAAAAACATTACCCACCCTAGTAACCCAAGATCTAGATTTGATTCAATGATAGAATCAGAGGTGGCTGCCGTGTCAGGGGCAGCCGTGCTAGGCGGTGCAGTCTGAAGTGGTTTTGCCATGCTTAGGGTCCCTTACTCTAATTGCACGCAAGCTGTAGAGGCGGAGAGGAAGAGAGCTAAGCAGAGAGGCTATCAAGGCCACAGTATCCAGGCAGCCCGTTAATCTCATTGTGGCGCTCTGATCTCAGCCGCAGCATTACCAACCCTCCAGCACCACTAGCTTTGTTGACCCGGAGGCCTGAGACTGCCACATCTACCAGCGGTGCACAGCAGACCATTTGGCACACAGCACTCTGCGGCAGACGGATGCTAGCCATACAGGAGTGAGTGAGTATGTTAGTCACATGCTCTGTGTCCCATTAGGTTGGGGTGGCACAGGTTGGAAAGCAATCCAACGCCAATGCTTTTGAGGGTCTTAATATTTTGTCCTGGTTCTTTGCTTTTAACTCCTATACCTGCCATGCCAGTCACAAGGTCTTGCACTCCAGCACGCATAAACTCGGGCATAGATATGTCTATGGAAGTTAACACTGGCCTAACATTAGGACTGGAAGCACCCATTACCCAGCTTGAAGCTATGAGCAGGGAGAAACTCCTTATACAGTCACCTGCCATTGCCACTCACTGGAGTGGCAATATGTTCTCATAAATGCTTACATTAAGTGCTAAACGGAGACAGACGCTCCAGCAGCAACAACTTTCCTTCTCAAAACCTTTCAGTTTCAACAATGATTGTGAGAATGATCTGAAGTATGATAATTATCCCGTTGCTTCCCTCCCACTTATGCCAAAGCTCCCACACTCTGGCAGATAACTCCTACGAACATGGAACTAGAGATGGTATCTATCCTCTGAATAAGGAACTTGATAAGCAGGAACATTACAGCTCATTGGATGCTCAAGATGGATTATCTTTACAAACCTTAAAAGGAATATGGATAGGGGCTACCCCTATAGCAAGCATAGAGACAGGGTTGATGGACCCCAAAACATCAGCCACATGGCAACACTTCAAGGCTCAGATGCTGCACAACCTGGCGGCCTGCTGTAACATGGAGGACTTCCAGGGATGGGTGGCGTCTGTGGGTCCAACTTCTCACATCCTTTATGGTATCCATCAGGGGTTGTCAAACTGATCCTATAGAATTTCCTCCTACAGTTTTATCGCTGCAGGAGAAGGCTGCTATGCCTGCTCATAACTCTCCAGGCCACAAATCACGCCAATCCTCTACCAAAACGAGCACAAGGGCGAACAGCAATAAAAATCAGGTGACTCTGGGCAGTCTGTATGCAAGGAAATCACAAATGCCCAACATTGAGAATGTGACCACCAAAACCTTTGTCATGGATCAAAAGAATTTTGTGATTGCAAATGTCACAAAACTGGATGGGAAAGTTTCCAGAGAATCACTGCGAAACAAGATGCTTGCTTGGTTAAGACAAAGGGCAGGCCCTGGTCTGGTCAGAATGTCTGACCTTAAGATCCTACGCAGGATAGATCTGAGCGATTGGTGCTCTGAACATACCTGCGACTGTGTTTTAGTGGGCTGTGGGCTTAGCACCTTACCCCTTTACCTCAGAGCATGCAAATCCCCTCCCTCGGGAGGCACTTACTGTAAACTGGTATTCTGATGCACTCTGATGAAGAGTTAACTTTTAGTATTACTGACCTTTACCTGGTTAACCTACATGATTGCAAGTTAGATTCCTTATTGTTTTTGGTGATTGTATTGCTTCCATATAATATGTAGTTTGTCCCTTCTTTCATGTCTTTTTAGGTTTTATATTGTTGTGTGACTGTTATGTTGCGCCATCATGCCTACGGGTCCATTGAGCGCAGTACAAATGCAATAAAGTAAAGTAAAATAAAGCTCACATATCGGATATTGATTGTAAGTAAGCAGGGTACTAGCAGATGTAACCTCATTCCATGCTTCTTATTCTTTATACATATGTTGAACAAGCCCTTTGAAGAGCCCCCCCTTGCAAGTTAACACATTGCATTAATATGCCCTTAAGTAGTTTGTGTAGGCAAAGGTCAGGCTCAGCATCTCCTACTTTAGCATTGCTAACATTATACTATAAGTGGAAATCAACATTGCAATATCATTTACTTTGCCAGCAAAGGATAACTGCTATGTACTCTGCCTGGCAATATTTGTATATCAAATTAGGGAAACAATATTCAGATAACTAGAATACTTTTCACACAATCTGCACCCTTTTCTAAAAGAGTTCCATTGGGCATTGAACTTAACAAATGATGTTATTCGCTGCTATACAAAAACTGTTTCACTGAGCACCTGTAAAAGCCTACCCAACAATTGAAAGGTGGTATGCATTTCAAAGTAATTATGGACATACAGGTATATGGCATTTTATTAAACGGCACATAATATCATTGTGGAGCTTTACATTGTATTTGCTTGCAAAGTATTGTGGGTATGCAAATATCCCAGTTATTCTTTTACTTCTACAATCCCTCCCTTTTTACAGAGCCCTCTCATCTAATATTCGAAGCTAGCACAGGTGCTGTGGAGGGGAACAGGTCGAAGAAAACAGGAAAACACTCCTTCGGGGTAAAGAACAAATAAGCAATTTTCAAAAACCAAATCAGATGTTTTGGCAGTACAGTACAGTGATGGAAATGTTTGTTTGCTAAAGGATAGGAAACCTAAGTAGTAATGGTCTAGGAACCTGCACCTTCTATGTTGTTTTATGCTCAGCTGTTGAGGGCTTTTCAATATAATCATTGGTTTGCATTTATTGCTTCTACAATCTCCATGCATCTTGTTCAACTGATAACAGTGAATTTCAGAAGAGGAGTCCCTAGTTAAAGAACACAGTACTGAAGATGTTCTACCCGTGAGCATTGCTGCTATTAACTTGAAGGTCAAATATATGTGATTTTCTTCAATGAGGCGCCAGAAAAATCTTGTTAAGGCTCTTACTAGTTGATTTTTCTCTAGGTTGAAGTAAGCAAGGGTGGGCAAAACTGTAAACTGTATTGTGTGCCTTGTAATTTCACTTCCTTTGTTGGGGTTACAAGCAGGGATCTGAAACGATTTTACTCCATATTTGGAATCAAAAGATTTTTCAGGGAGTAAGAAAGATATTAGGTTTGCCAGTAGGAATATGTAATGCATATTAAAATATGTTATTTCCCCTTACAATTCTTCTTGAGATCTGGCAGTAATAGTATTTGTGTTCCAACCAATGCCACTGCTCTGCTGGTCACGATTCGAAAAGATATCAATAGAGCTTTGTGGGTAGAAGCAAGGGGTAGATTCCTATCTGTTCATGGATTCCCGTTTTTGTTGGGCACATTGCCCTGTTTTTTTCTGCGAGTAAAATGGATTGTGTATGTGCCTCCTAGCTGTAAGGCAAGTTTTGAGTAAATGTTGTCACAACTCATAGCACATACACAAATATAATGTGGATAGTAATCAGAGGCCCAGAAATTCTGATCATCACATTTTTGGTACACTGATGCAATGATCATCCTTGAACAAATTATGAGACACATGTTCTACTAGCTCTTAAATTACTACACTAATGTGGCACATGAACTCCCATTGGCATGTTTTGTGGCACATTCTGTTCAGTTGCAATTATTGCATTTACAAAAATTGCATAATATCTGAATTTTTTGACCGCCTCGTCATTAGCAATACTTTATTTCCCAATGACATTAAATACTTTCTGTATTGTCTCTGCTCAGTGTTGACAAATTAATACCAATACATAAACCTAGTTGTTATCCTGATCATGTGCAGGTTTTTTTTGTGCATACACGTGTTTCCCGCTGCATATGAATACTTTTGGTAGATACTACGGCATATCGTGAGGTTTTCAAAGGTCGATGAGCTATACTCACATATAAAATATATTAATTTAAATGTATATGGATGGAAAAAGATTTGTAAAATGCTCCTGTTACAGTGATTTATAAAGAATTGTGGTGTTTGGAAAGGGGAAATTTCCTTCCAAATTCTACGTATGCTCAAAAAGTGACTTACATCATTATTCATTTGCACACCTGGAAAATAATGTGCACACAAAGGCTAATCATTTGAGCACTTAGGGAAAAAAAATAGAGGGAACATTGCTCCCTTCCCCAGATTAATTTCCTCCATAACAAAAAGTTCAAACAAAGAATAACTATATTCCTTGTACCCCAAGAATTCCTTGTAACCGAAGAGGATGATTCTCTCCTCTTAGTGAGTTCACTGTTCCCGGGGAAAAGGCTCCCCATACCCAGCTTTTCTCTTCACATTCCAGACAGTTCAAAATGCTAAGAGCATATGTCTTCCTTGTGATTCTCTTTTCTTTTTATTACAATTTGGGTGTGGTACTCGATCAATCAATTCAATCTTAAGAGCATGGTTCTTCATTGAAACGCTCTCCTTACTGTAGTTTATCACAAATTCATTACTTTGCCTGGTATACTCTCCTGCCATGTCTTGGACGCAGTCTCTTTCACTCTATTGCCCACACTAGGCTTTGGCTGGTACACTCCCCTGCCAGGACTTCTATGCAGTTTATTTCAAACATGTGACTTTGCCTGGTGTGCTCCTCTGCCTGGACTTTTGTGCAGTTTATTTCAATAATGTATGAGTGGTCATTTTAATATAATTATTCAGCATGTAATATCTCAATGCTTTCCATTTTTGGTCTCCCCCAACTTCGCACTGAGGGTCCCAGAACCCAGTCTCACTGTCTAGGTCTTTCATTATCTGGCCAGACAGTGCTTAATTGTCCCAACCCTTTCCCTTGGCTCACCCACCTTTTCTCTCCTTTCCTATCTTGGGGTTTATGGGCTACTCTAGTGACTAAGGATTTGTAGTTGGCTAGGGGGATATACCATGTGACTGAGAGCATCCTTAATGTAGTCCTTTTATCCCCTTTAAAAGATAGTGATCTGAGCGTCTCAGGTCCAAAGTGTGCATGATAATCCCCTAAAATGTGCAACATATGTAAGGAGATATCTGCTCCACTGTCGTATCTCTAACAATTAATTTTGTAAAAAGTGGATTCTCCTTATCTAACAAACATAGGCTGGAATGCCTCTAAAAAGCCTGCATAATCTTTGAATAGAGGACCGTTGCTTTGAATTTAAGGAGTCGCCCATGCTAGAGCCGTCGTTTTGAGATTAAATAATATAAAGTCTACCATGGCCTGGTCAGCGGCATAATGTTGGGGCCTATTCAAATAATGTATTTTTTACTGGCTTAAAACGATTTTATTTCTTTGGATCTCCACCATACTTAGGAGGCATAGAGGGAGATGAAATCCTGTGGATGGAAACAGGGGCTTGGAGGGTGGCAGCAGTGAAGAGAGGACATGAGTCGTGTTATTGGTGTTGATGGAGCTCCCTGATACTCCCTCAGATCCCACCACAAAACCTCATGGTTGACCTATTCCTGCAAATCGTTTGACCAAATAGTCAACTTCCCCTTGAAAGGTAGTCAACGTTTGATACAAGACAGCATTCTCTTGCAGCAAACAGTTTTGGACTGCTGCAGCAAGACCATTAATTATGGATTTCCATGAGCTTGGGAGAGCTTTGTAAAGGTTCTTGCAATCTGTCATTATCTATTCTGGCACTCACAGATGGATTTAAGATCTCTCATGAGCAATGGATCTATTGTGCTCCACACCTTGAGAAAAGTCCCACAACCAGATGAGGGACTGTGCAGTGGGACCTTGCTTCCCAGGTGGATGTGCTATGAAACACACCTCCTCTGGTTACATCACTACATTCAGGACACTAGACCTATAGAGGGTAGATGAAAGGCCTGAGACACAAGACTAGAACATTTACAATGAAGACAGAAATAGACAACACAATAGAAGTTACTATCCTGTTCCTGCCGTTGCAGTGTCCTAGATGTAAATTGACTCCCTCTCAGAAATGAGTAAATGTGAACAGGAAACAAGAAATAATACTTCCCTTTACATAAAAGTAGATTCCAGATTCCCTGGAACTTCCATGAAAACCTAAATACAGAGAAAATTATAGGGAATAACCGATGGCAGTGTGGCCCTAAACGTTAAGACTATTACAAGAATGCTAATTCTGCCTCTAGTTACTCCTTTTTTCTCTGCAAATTTTTCAAGGCCTTTTAACATTATGACCACGTTCACATGATGAAGAGGAAGGGACCTGTCTCTACCATCATGGGAGTGTTCTCCAGAACAGCTGTGTTGGAGGGTTTCCCCCTGGTGCACCGGGTCAGGCGCGGCGATGCCAAAGATGCCTGTGAATGCAGGAGTAGTACTCTGGGTAGTGCAGTGTCCTACCCACTCCCTTGTTCATAACAGCACAAGTAAGCATTTTCACATAAAGAGGCAGAGAATGGGGCCTGCTTAATCGGTGCTACCATTGATGTTGAGGGTGTAGACATATTGTCGCTATTGACTTTCTCAGTGTGATAGCCCATCTGAAATTTCTGCAATGTAGACTCTGTCACAAAGGAACTAACAACTAGCATGCAGATGCACAGGGAATAACCTAACGTTCACATGGCTTGCACTCATAATAAGCCTTGGCCAACCTCTGTGTGGCAGCACATACCAGGTCACCCATTCTCTCGGATGAGAGGTGAGCTTATGGAAAGCATAAAAGTAAGGGAACTAGTTGAACAGAAGAAATGTTGACCGAAAAATAAAAAAAACTGACATAAATTCTCTTTAAGAGGGTCTTCTACAGATAGGACTGAATATAGAGGTAATTCCCAACACTGAACACAATTACCTGAGAATGATGTTGGGAGCAGGTGGAGAGACCGAAGCAGAGAGATTATCTGGTGTAGAATGCCTGTAGCTGGTTAATATACTTTCCTGACATGGGTCTTTCAAAGGCAAACTAAAAGTGAGCGCAATGACCCTGAATTATCATAATAAATGTCCCAATAATGAATGAAATCCCAGAGAGCAGTTAAAATTATTTTGTGCCACCCTACTTAAAAACAATGTCACTGAAAGTATACCGTTAAGAGAGTATACAGTTAAGAAACCAAGAGGCAGAAATCGTGAACTGCAATAGCGCCAACTAGAAACAAAGTGCATCCTTGATTTCGAGACTAAGAAACTCTGTGGACATAAATTGGATAAGGAGTTCTACACCTTCTTGGGAACATGAACTCTATTTTTGGCTTCACTACTTTTCTGTCCAGCTTCTCCCTTTTCGCTCCCTTTTTACTGGTCTCTTAAGCTATGTTGGGACAGTAACTTATTCATACACTTCTCTGTAAGCATTCTCTGTTTCTTGATAACCAGATGTTGTTTAATTTGAATCAGCAAGGGTGGTGGTTTCCACTTGTTTGTTTTTGCAAAACCACATTGGGGTTTATTTGATCGTTTGAATACATTTTTCTTCCTATTATACTTTTTTCTCATTATATTTTTTTATCAATTATTCTTGTCCTAGTGGGAAACATGTGAACACATGTCTGGTGAAGCAGGTTTGACAGTATAGTTTTTGTGTGTGCCATTGTCAGCACCCATGCTCAATTATCTTAATATTTATGCCATCATATTAAGTTAATAGATGACCAAGTGTAGTCAACACCCAATGGATCCATCACACTCGTCAGTCATTTGTTCTTATGCCCCATCAACCATGGCTGTGAAACATACATCAATCTTCAAAATTAAATTTGGATTTCTCATGCGTTGATATTCATATATGTTGACATGCACCACGATTTCCATCAAACGGCTAATCAATCATGGGAAGGCCTGTCTTTCTGTAGGATTCATTGTGTGGCTGGGCATAATTTGAATTTGTATATGTTGTCCTTTTTTTAATAATGGCAGTATGTGCATGCATTGTCTAATGATCTTAACTTGCGTCTTATTGTTTGATTTTGTTTACATGGAATTTGCACTAAGCAATCATGTTTTTGTTTGCATAGAAACACACTATGCTTTGAAATTACAGCATTTCGATTTTTGATTATCTAATAGTACAATCTACATGCACTGTTAAGTCTCCCCCCCATTTTTACTGTTTTTTATCTGATCATGTGTGTAGGGATATTCGGGTGCTGATTCAAGCAAATAACTGCATATGTGTACAGATTCCAAGGAAAACAAAATGGGTGTTTATAGGCAGTGTTTAAAAGCAGCCATTTTGAAAAGGGTGCAAATGGCTTTTTTTTTGTTTGCAGCCAGCAAGATGGGTATTTATTTTCAAAAGCATTCAGCAAAATGCACAGTCATTTTTAAAATTCACATGGGCACATGGGAGGACAATGTCAGGGTACAGATTAGCACGCAATAAGGCTAAACTGAAGGTAGGAAAGAGATGGGAAGTTACATGAAGCAGGTAAAATGCCACATTAGGTCTTACATAAAAAAGAAAACAGAATGCAGAAAAAGACAGGGTCAATGTTCATATTTACAAATTAGGTATTTCTATCTGTGACAAACTGCATTGTGGAGATAACCTATATATAACAGAATATACTAACCAAAAGCCCCGTAACCAACTAATTGTCCCAAATTAACATTGCAATGCAAATGGAGATGAAAATTCATTTGGTTTTAGCACTTTTCCAAGGAGAAGAGAAAAATATGCACAGTAGGAAACTAGATGAATAGCTGTTCCATTGTTCTGGCAGGAAATACGTTGTTATATGAAACCTCTTGTAATGTGATTGGTAGAAGTCTGGGGGTGTTAGAACCACTTCAGGGAAGGCTGGTTTAATTTGTGATGAACAGACAGAGGAAATTTAAGCAGCTGGAAAGGGGGGTGTAGTCAGTCAGTCGGAGATTTGGTTCTTATCAGTACACTGTGGGATGGTGTGCTGCGGGGGCCGCAATTAGAAAAAAGCCTGAAGACAGGGCAGAGAGAGAGAGATTATCATCCTAGCTTCGGAGTTAATGGAATTCCAAAGGCCGTGTCCGTGAACTGTGTGGGGCTTGCACAGATAAGATCCGACAGCACAAAATTCAGACCTTGCATACTCTGGTGACAATGTATGGAATGCATTGTATTTACTGGCCAACAGTGTAGTGAGTTAGGCTTCAAAATAATAGTGTTATATTTTTTTTCTCTACATTTTGGCACTGGATAAAAAGAGCTGCACTCCACGTTCAAAATATTTTCCATGTTGCGATGTGCTTGTTTTATCTTATCTCTTAGAGCATGTAATGGTAATATCATGTAATGTCATATTAATATTTTTGGTTGTGTAATCCAGAATGTAAGGTAAATAATAAAGCATTTGAAATTACCAAAATAAGACTGGGCTGTTTATTTGTGTGACTCATTTCATGCCTCTGTGGGTCACTGTTTCAAAGGGGAAAGAATAACTGGGAGATTTTTATGTTTACACCACGGTGGTAAAACATTTACCACTTTTGGTTACCGCCAAAGGTAAATTTAGGAAATGAGGGAAAATATATGTATATGTAAAATAGAAAGTTGTGTGTGTGAGAGAATGGGCTTTCTTTGCATGCTGAAGAGAAAGCGGTGCCCTCTAAGGCACGGAGGTTACTGATGTAAATAAATCAGTAACATGAGCTACATGCAATAAGTGGCATTCCGTATAATCCTACTGGGTTCCATAAAAGTGTGCTAAGTCCAGGGTTTGTTTAATGTCAGCCAAAGGTCTATCATAATTATAAAGAGGGAAAGCAATATTATGGGGCAATATTGCAGAAAATTAGATACTGCAAAAAATTACCACTATACCGCAAAAATAAGATACCACTAAAAATTACTACCAAAGTAGGCTAACACCAAATTACCACCAGAATAAATAATAATCCAAAATACGATATTACTGAATTACCACCAAACGAGGTAAGGCCAATTTACTGCCAAAATACCACGGTGCTAAAATACAGCCAAATCTGGTATTTGCCCCAAAGACAAAATCTCCTACATCTGTACATGGAATTTGCACTTTGCAAACACGCAGATTTTGCACAGAAATGCACCATGCACTTTATGGTGTGATATGATATGATAGGTTATTTATAATGCGCTTAATACCTGAGGTTTCAAAGCGTGGACTCGGGATCGAACCTTTGTTGCTCTGTGTCATCTTACTTCCAAGGCGATCATGTTGCCCCTGAGCTACCCTCCCTAGACCATACCTGGACTGTTTATATAGCACTATATCTAAACATTGTAATTTACACATATTGTGCTTACATGCACTGTGTGGAGCAGGGGGAGGAGACAGACTTTGGCAGCTCCCCAAGCCAATCAGGCATACCATGCTCGTACTGGTGGCTTTGGAGCCATTATTGCTGGGTTCTCATTGGTTTGAACATTGCTCAAACACCCATGGAGGTTTTTAATTGATTGGTTGGCTATTTGATCCTTGCAGAGCATCGTGGGGGAGACCTAGTCTGGCTGCCCCCTTAGCCATTTGGGTGTCCCCTGCTCGCATTAGAGACACTCCTTGACATTATTGTGATTTGCCACTGATTTGCTACTGTTAATGTTAATGTCTCTCATGTGGGGCTCCCAAATCTCTTGAGCTTATTGAGTCATTGTAAAATATCAGTGAAATGTTTGACTAGAACTTTCAGTGTCTAAACGTAATACTGTAGCACCTTTGTCTCCCAATATTCAGAGAAAGAGAATATACAGCATGTTTCAGCCCAAAAAAGAGGTGAACGAGTTAATATCCGAGATTACAGATTTAATCCAGGGTATTGATTGGTTAGAATCTGCAAGCCTTCGATGAGGGCATGTACAGGGGGGGTAGTTGGTATGATTGGTTAGCTCCTAATTGCATCATAGAAGGTAGCAGTACAGAGCTCATTGAGGCAACGGAAGCGGAAGTGTCCATTGCTGAACCACAAAATCATCACCCAACCCCCAGGTCATTGACCCCTTGTTGCACTATGAGATAGAAAAAAAACAGGCCCGGACGGAGGGAGAGATTTTTTATTTGTCGTCGCTTTAGCGAGCCAAGTGAATGCTAATAATGCCTCAAGGGAGGTGATTGAGGATTATTCCCATCATCCCTCCGAAATTAGCAACTACGGACATAATAGATGTAACAGAGTCTGTTGTAAAGATCATTGCCAAGCTCCTACTGTCAGCCCTAATGCGTCACCGCCCAAACCAGCATAGAGTGAAGTGATCGTGGTTGACGCATCCATCAATCTCTCTAATAGATACTTGCTACTGGAAGGGCTGAGTGATGTTCAGCAGGGCAAAAGAAAAACTAAGAAGATTGTAAAAAGCAACATAAAGGTTCAGGAATAGACACCAGAGGCAGTGCATTAAGCTGAAATGTAGGCACTAGTGGGGTGGAGGAAAGAAGCTCATGTGTTAGTACCTGTGGTTGTGCAGCTGCTCATTCACAGATAAACGATGAAGTCTAGTCACTTAAATCTTCATTCCTCATTATACAAAGTATTGCAAATGATATAGCAGGATTAATGAATGTGACACAGTCTATTGTTCCAATAACAGATCTAGTGGAGAACAAGATCATCTGTAGAAGACAAGAAATAGAGGCAAACCAAGTAGGAGAGCAAAGAACTTGTCAGGTGATTTCCCATGAGAGTGTGAGAGGAGCCACTGATGTTGGTGCTGTGGATAAATCGGACACCCTCCCCGCCCTATGTGGAACTTTGGGGGTGCCCAAAATATGCAACAACATCGTCCTCCCAACCAAAGCCCCATTATTGACACTATTAATCACCACATTGCCAATAACCCACCGCCACACAGAATACCATCAGGGAATGGCACTAGGACGAAACAATGGGAAGGGCTGGGATAAGGACGCCTAGGTACTCACCAATAGGTGATGCCCCTACAAGCACCATGTATAATGTCCCCTATTCCACAATGGTGCCTTTGAAAACCAGGATTCTTTCATCAATACATGTATATATTGGATCAGAGTTGCCAAGGTATGCATCTCTGTAATTAGAGAGGACATAGTAGTGTGTAGGCGGGTCTCAACGCTAGATGGTGTGTATGACAGTATACAAATCACTTTCACAAGCAAGTGTTTTGTGGATGGTTTATTTAGTTTTCCGAACGTATCCACCATTAGGTACTGAAGTATTTCTAAGGCTGCATCACTGGCTACTATTGGGACTGCCGTTGGAGCAGCAGGGAGTGCTTGTGCCAATTATTCTCTCTTTAATAAAAGAGCCGGGCCAGGCAATGCTGTTGCTGGACTGGTACTTAGCAAGGAGGATTGACTGGCTGAGTGCCCCAAGTCGCCTTTCTCCATTCCCCTGTGCAAAATGTTTTTTGTGGAACATAGCAGGCCCGGCTTGACAGCAGCTGGACCCTGACTGGTGTGACTTTATAAGAGGATACCAAGTTATCCTCCTTCAGGAAACCTGGGCCACCAGTAGGGTGATATTACATGGGTACCAGGTATTTCAGACATTGTCAAAAAAGGACAAATGGGAAGGGGCTTGATTGTTCTCATTGACACAAATCTGAACTGGCAGGTGAAGCCCAGAACCACTAGCATGGCTGATTTGGAGTGCTTGGTGGCCAGTGCCCCTAATGGACAACAGTTACTCTTATTTAATAAAAATGACCATTATAAAGTAGCTCAGCTGATAAATAAATGGTAGTCTTTAAACAAGAGCAGCACACATGTGATGGTGGCCATCAATCGTAACATGCAAATGGAGGCCATAGCAGATCCGGATGGCGTCTGGGAAGATCAAGATTCTGCTTGCAACATACCTTCTTTAATTGCCCAGAGGCCAATGAAGACACTCAATCTGGCAGTAGAGGTAGGCCGCTTGTTGTATGCAATGGACCTTAACGATCAACCTACGAGGAAAACTTATTTTGGCATGAGTGGCTCCACACTTATTGACTATATTTTTGTCTTGGCCAGAGATTGGAATTGGGGCATAGATTTTGAGATCAAGGAAAGGCATGATTGTGATCATAAGCCTTTGGTTATTATTTTTGCTTGGGGGGCGAGGGTGGTGGTGGGCCATGCCTGTAGAGCTGTCAAATGGTATAATATAGTTTACCAAAAAAAGAAATCAGGACGTTATAATGCCATACATTCACATATTGAACTTTTCTGTAGCCAAGGAGCCACTGAGACTGAAATCATTTGTGAATTTAAGACATTAACACATTAACAGATGCCATTCTTCCTTTTGTTACTACTTCAAAATGAATAGTTAAAAAGATTGCTCTATAACTTCAGATGAGTGTGTTGAGCACTTCTTGACTCTCTATGGAAGGGGCATAGTCAATCCCCAACCAATCAAATTATGAAGCACTGTTGAACCAGGAACTGACAGAATTTCAGCGGACATGTTCAAGGATGGACTGGTAACTGGGTGCCCCTCTTATGGAAGCTATTTTTAGCTTTCATGAATACAGGTTGTATCCCAGAATAATGACGTAGGGCAACAATACTACCAATATTTTAGAAGGACAAAGGAAATCTCCAAGGTAAATATCGCCTGATCTCTTTGCTCAATAGTACCGGAAAGATTTTTGTCATACAGGAGTAGGCGAATGAACAGGAAATGATCAACACCCTACAAGAATGGTTACAGAAAGGCAGAGGGGGTGAGGGCACGGTGCATTCTTGCCCTTTACTGTTCTGCATTTACATTGAGAGAACGATTGGTGCTCTTCTAGAATAGTGCCGTGACCTACCAAAAATGGGGGCTGAAAGACCCCTAGCACTGTTCTTTGTTGGTGATGCCGTACTCCTTGCCACATCACCCCAAGAGCTAAGAGCGACCCAGGGTTAATTCTTAAGAAAGTGTAAGGAACTAAAATTGCCTCTGAATACTGACAAGACGAAGGTGCTAATATTCAAGCAAAAATGTGCAAAAGAGTCAAGATTAACAAACAATCTCGAGGTCCATGAGCTAGAACAGGTTACGTACTACGATTATCTGTGTGTCAGGTTCCATGAAAATGGGGCCTGGACTACCCAAATAACTAAAGCATGGATGAGTCTTGAAAAGCACGGTGGTGGAGAGTAGAGCTTTTTCCACCATCATTCTAGAGGTGCTGTTTCCCCAGCTATAGATGTCTATAAAAAAGCAAGTGTTCACTTCAGCCTCAGATGGGGCTGAAATTTGGGGAAACCCGAACATGTTTCATCTGGAAAAAGGGGAAAATACATTTTTGAATGGTATGCTTTTGCCCCAAATGCATTGAACTCACCTTCAACTCGGTTTTTTACTGGTTGTGTCTATGGTCTACACACAAACTTGGGGCATATTCTGAAGAATTTGCATACCTGATTGGATCACAGGGGGGAGGGGATCTCCCGTGGGTCAATCACTTAAAAAAGGTTCTCCTTGATCTTGACGTGAGTGCCATCTGGGAAATCTCTGTGAGGATAGATAAGGCCGCCAGGAGAAGAGTTAAGAAGGCTGTGAAAACTTACTGTAGGGAAAACATGGTGGCTAATTGTCAAAAATTGAAATCCGGTGAAGCCTACTTGGCAATTTAGCTGGAGCCTGGCTATGAGACGCATCTAGATTATATAGATCCGCTCTATTGCCGCAGTCTCTACATGATACTTTTCCATTATGCAGCCAGTCAGTAGAAACAGTGAATCATTTGTTTGTTTTTTCCCAAATCTGAGAACATTGAGAGCTGCTAATTTAAAACCGATTCTGAGAATGGAGCATGTCCAAACAACAATCCTGGCCCTAAATCTCCTGAAATAAACTGTAAACCAGGGGGTAGTTAACATGGTAGCCAAGTTTATTCACCGAGCGTGACTGCTAAGGCAATGCCCTTATAAAAAGTAACATTGATTCATTGCAGCGACTATGTCCAACAGTTGAATACATGTTGCATAAAAAGATAGGTTGCATATTGTCTCCCTTATTAGTGTAAGTAATGCTCGTATCTGCTATAACACTACCATTGGAATGGGTTGCAATAAATGGTTTCTCTCCAGTCCAAAAGCTTTATAACATCAACATATTTTGAATGCTGTGTTCTGTTGGAACCAATTTTGCCACTTTGTACAGTGAATATATTGAATTACTCGAATGGCCATTATCCAAAGTGACAAGAAGGCCATGATAATGTTTTTAACAATGTATTTGCTTTTCATGGGAATAATGCTGCTGTGTTCTATTCTTTTTTATTGCCTTAATTATGTTTTATACTGCCAAAAGTGTTTACTGTTGTATGCTTTTATGGCTTTACACTGGAATAACCTAACCCGTGAAAATTGACTGTCCCCAAAACCTTCAAAAATTGTCAGCCCTCAGAGAGATTTCGTCTTCAGGTTATAAACTTAAAACAGCCTCCCTCCAAGTATCACTGGCTATAGTGTTGCTAAATCTATAATAATAGTGAACACTGATATATTTCACACTAGAGCCTCTTATTTCTTGTGTCTCTGCTCTCAAATTTCAACACTACATGAAAAGCATGGCCCTATTCTAATTTCGGTCCATCTGGATACGTGTACCTTCCTTGTAGCTTCTAATCTGCGGCCACTATCTATGGTACGTGGAGCTTTCTCCCTGCATCCATTTGGTAGCCTGTGTACTGGATCACTTTGTTCGACCAGTTGTGGTCAGCATTAGCATCAGCACTTCCTCCTTCGGGGTCTCGATGACACTCATTTGGCCTTGCATACACTCTAGTAAGGAACAGCAGCTACCCGTTTTGTCTAGAAAATTACACTCAACTTCTTCCTGTCTCTGGTGTCACCTCAGCTCACCCATGCGGCACTCCACACCAACTGGCACCATCCTTGTGGCATGGGGGGTTCAGGGTGCGGAATCCATGCATGCACTGGATGGTCTGCCAAGCACAGGCCTTCTCATGGGCATGGCCACTACTCGCTGCAGGATCCTAGCTCATGCAAGGCCTCAAGCCATCCAAACAGGCACTCCGGAGCCACTGATTCACGAATGTCACACTGCATATTTGGATAGTTGAGAAAGATACAGCAGTTTGTCAGGATATTGTTGGTGGCAGCATATCTCACTTCCAAGCATCTGTATTGGCCAGGTTCTCGAGCGCCCCCACAATTAAGCTCGTAATGCAACAATACCTAATGACAACCAAATGCCATTTCGAGCTATAAATAACAAATCTGTACACCCATTCCGTTTTAGATTGTAGGAATCTGGGTCTAGAGACTTGGAATGCCTGGCGAGCTATGCATATTGCTTGTTAGGAGATGCAGCCAAAGAACACTGATTTATAGTAGTCTGTGGAAAACATCCAACGCAGATAATATGTGGTACAGAAGAGCCGTATAGAATAGGAGCCTGACAGCTGAGTTGATGGTCATTTCAGATAACATGCTCAAACCTTATGCACGTGTGACAGCCTCACACTATCCATCCAACGGAAAAAAATGCAATTATTCGATTACATTAAAACATGTCAATGTTGCCTATCATAGATATTCCAGATGGACCATAAACCAGATGAAGAAATTGTAGAGATGAGCACGTCAACAGCAAACACCATAGATTTCAGCAACGTTTCAATCTGAAGAGCCATTTAACAAACCTAGAAGAATGACAATGATACCAGAAGCAAGTTAAATGCCAACACAGATTGTACTAGAGAGATATTCTCACTGTCCATACATGAATGCAGTGCCCCACATTTCCTGCACGAAAAAAAGATTGGGAGAAATAGGCATTTTTATAATTAACTTCCTCCTTGCGACAGTCAACAATGTATATTAGCCACTCATTTCATTCTTATCTGAGTCTGTTGCATATTGTTTGCAAATGTGTTTTTCTTTAGTCCTCAGCAGTGCTGAACAGATCTGAAGACAAGGGGAACTCCTGGGTTTGTTTAAATTGGTAGTGCACAAATGCCCTCAAATGGTCTACAAATACCAACTCATATCATATCATACTCTATAGAGCAGCTCCTTCGAGCTAAGCTATGTGTTTTTATCCAGGACATGAGCGCACATGACCGACGTTCGTGTAAGCATGGACATTCTAATTTATGTTAACACTAATTGAACATTATCATTGAGTACAGATTCATTTAGAAATAAATTCCACATTTCTACAGTATTTACAACGTAAACGCTCTGCCACTGTAGTGTTATAAAAAAACAAATCACATATTTTTGTATATATATATATTTGAAACCTCACTTGTAAAAGCTGCTTCTGTGTTCCTGCAATGTGATTGACATACGTGTTTACTCTCACTTGTAGTAACTGGAGATGCTATGTGTTCACCCAGCTGACTGCCTATCTCCAGCTAATCAGTATGAGTTGAATTGACAGTTGCCTTTTATTGGATTGATCACATTCTTTACTAGGCTGTTTATTGCATCCTCCATTTTGATTTTATTAGATGTACTGTACATGAGCATTGCATCCGAGACAGCTGACTTTGATATGCCCTTAAACTTAATAGAAGTCAAAACCATTTCAATTCTTCTTTTCCCTGGACAGCCGCAGAAGTTTAATATATATATGGAACTTCAATACATATTGTGTTCTGTAAAATATTATAGTCGACCAGCTTTTTAATTGCCGTGCTTCGGAGGAAGTCAGTATATATCTGTATGTCACTCCGGGTAACATATAGACAGGACATACTTTAATAGGGCAAAGCTTCATTAATACTTTTAGTTTAAACGGATTTCCCTAGTCATAAAAGTGTCTGACTTCAAAGAACAAAAACACGAACTTCGTCTTAAAATTTGGTAATGCTATAAAGCAGAGAACTATTTCACAGCAATGCTCACTAAATATAAAGAAACAAAATATCGAAATGTAATGTGATATATCTATATCACTAACGAAGTTTATCACCTTATTGTTCATCTAAAATACCAATTCAGGAACAGGGTCAGGTGTAAAGGCTATCTCCCTGTGCCACTTAGACATTCTATTAACAAGGTATGTATGTGTCTGTCGCAACGAGTACTGGAAACCACACCTTTGCCTCCTGAATAACGTATTGATACAGATTTCTGCTCTGCAATTGAGCCAGAAATTCCATTGATACATTCAAAAAGCCTTCATCACCTTGAAAGGTTTAATATTTATGTCTTGATATTGCATTATTATTTGCCCGTATGTGCTAACACGTGTTTCGGCCACCTTGGAAGCTAATAATGTATGAGTATGGGTGTTAGTCCCTATAGCGTACGCTATGATCACTAATCCCCTTAAATGTGGCTGGCGCGTCGCCAAATCAAGATGTAACTGCAACCATAAGCACCTACAAATTATACAGACTTTGACTTGCAAGATTGGCGTGTTGGGCTATGGCCATTAAGTGTTACTTATTCCACGTTAATGTAGCTGTGACATGGCAAAGTTTGCAACAAAAGATGTTTAATTTCTTCAGCAAAATGCAACCGACAAGTGTTTCGACCAGAGTCGTTTTAAATGCTGCGAAGATCACCCACACCTCAACATAGCAGACCATCTGCTTAACCGTGAGGAAGACAGTGCTGCCCTTTTTGCTCCAAGAGAGAGAACAGATAATACTTTTAGGAGCAGTTATGATACAGTTGAGTCTTTAAGACAGAAGTTTATAAGATTGGAGAGACTGTCTAGGAAGGAAATGGATAAGTATTGGGAGAAAGCTTCTCTCGCCAATTATTTAGAAAATAGCATAATTCCCTGGAGATTGAGAATCTTAATCTTCCTGAATTTTGAATATCGGGCTGACAATGGCCCTGATTCATGGATTGTTTGCACCGAAAAAAACGTGATTTGTATGCCATTCTGCCCGCAAATCCCCATTTGTTAAACATGGATTTGCGGGCAGAATGGTGCACAAATCCCGTTTTTTTGGCGCAAATAATCCATGAATCAGAGCCAATGATTTAGCCGACAAATGGGAGGAACATCTAAATCAAAGCTCGAGGATTATGTTTATTGCCCATGCTAAGAGGAAACATACAAGGGATACTGAGCAAATAGAGATTTTGAGACAAGAGATCACTCAAATGAGCAATGCAGAAGCAACCAAATGGAAGAACTATGATAAAATGAATGAAATACTGAGAGAATACCAAGACAAAATCAAGTTAAGGGAGTGTACAAAGTTGTTTAGGGATGATAGAGACTATCAAGAGTCGGGATGGTAACTAGCAGTCGGATGAAGCGAAGGGCAGGGGAGCATTCCCAGGTAGCGGTAACTACCTCTGATGGGTAACATTTCAAGTGGCTAACACATAATGTGAGGGGGTTGAACACCCCCCTTAAAAGGAAAAAATTAGAGCATTTTGCACAGAAAGAAAAAACAGACTTTATGGGGCTCCAGGAGACCAAGGTAGATTAAAATTGCCTGGCTTCGACCAGATTCTCCATGCCTCCGGCCACAATAAAACAAAGGGGGTGGCTTTAGCTATCAGAAACACAGTGGATTTCAGGGTTTGTGACGTGATTTGAGATAAGGAAGGGAGATATTTAGTAGTCAGGAGGAAATTCCAGGAGGCCCCATATACTTTGGCCGTAGGGTACACTCCCAACTCCGGTCAGGAGCTATTTCTACAACGTTTCCTAAAAGTGCTGGAGGAGCAAAGTTGGGGTCAGATTGTCTTAATGGGGGATCTTAACATCGCTTGGGACGGGGAGAGGGATAGATCTGGGGGGCGAGGAGGAGAGGGAGGGGCAGTAATGTCGTAACACCTGAAGGAAAGGATTGGCAGGATGGGGCTGCAAGATGTCTGGAGGGAATTGAAAGGGGAGGAGGACCTGTCGGGAGTTCATGGGTCACAATCCAGGATTGATTACATATGGGTTTCGGTAAGCTTGTTGGGAGTATCCGGGAGGTCGTCACCGGGCCGATTGGGATAGCAGATCATAAAACGGTCTTCCTGGTGATGGGGCTGGGTCGGAGGGCAAAGGGTTTGTGGGGCTGGAAATTACCAGAAGCCATACTGAGAGACCCGGATGTGCGGGAGAGGGTTGAAGAGAAAATCAAGGTGTTTTTTTAGAGTAACAGAAAAGAGGACACTGACCAGGGTATAAGATGGAATTTATAGCTTTATCAGCCCACTGGGTGAAGCAGGTACAGGCTTTGGAAGCCCAATTGGAAGCGGAGGTGGAGGCAGCTAGACAGGCGGCGGGTGACACCACCTCTCGAAAAGCAATCCGAGAGTACAGGAAGGCACTGGGGCAGCTGAACCTCCTGCGTACAAAAAAGGCGGACGGAGCCCTATTAGCCATCAGGTAAAGGTATTATGCTAAGGCCAATAAAGCCAATGCTCTCTTGGCGCATCTACTACGGGGCAAAAAGGCGAGAAATGCGATTACAGCATTGAAGATAGGCTCAGGGGCCCGGGTCACAAGGCAAGAGGAGTTACAGGAGACTTTAGCGGAGTACTTTGGATCCCTGTATGCTTCACAGCACCCCGATAATGACCTGCAGGAGAAGTTCTTGCGAAGGGTGCATTTGGGGGAAATTAGCAGAGATACGAGGAATGCCCTGAATCGAGAAATTTCAGAGGAGGAAGTATGGGGTAATAAGAGGCCGTCCAGCACATAAAGCCCCGGTCCGGAGGCTATACTACGGTCTTTTATAAGCTATTCATTTCACAGCTGGCACCGCATTTGGCTTCATTATTCAACTCATTCCGCCGATGTGGCAGGATTGCCCCGTCCATGGAAGAGGCTAAGGTCACCCTTATCCTCAAACCAAACAAAAACCCGGAGGAGAGAACGTCTTACCGACCCATTGCCTTGATTAACATCGATGCTAAAGTTTACACGAAGATTCTGGCGAATAGCCTGGACTCTATCCTCCCATGCCTAATATACCCCGATCAGGCCGGGCTCATTAGGGGAAGGCAAACTGCTGATAACATCAGGCGAGTGAAAAAGTCCAGAAAACAAACACTCCCGCGGTCTTGGTGGCTTTGGACGTGGAGAAGGCTTTTGACCGTGTGGAGTGGACATTTCTGGTTCGGGTTATGGAAAAAATGGGATTTGGTGGGGAGTTTATGACAATGGTGAGGGCCAATTATCAAGCCCCTACGATTAGGGTGATGGTGAATGGGGAAGCCTCTAGGTTAATCCAATTGCAGCGGGGAACAAAACAGGGATGCCTGCTTTCCCCAATACTTTATGCGATCTATCTAGAGCCTTTATTGCAAGCAATCAGGGACTCCTCAGAGATCCGGGGCATTCCTTTAGGGGGGGGGCAACAGAAAGTTGCGGCTTTTGCAGATGACATGCTGATTATGCTGTCGGCACCAAGGGATTCACTTCTGGCGAGCGTGACTCTACTAGACGCCTTTGGGCCAGCCTCAGGATTAAAAACTAACACTAATAAGTCAGAAATTCTGAACTTAACGGTAAGGGCAGTTGATCGAGAGAGCCTAGGAGAGAATACTTCATTTCAGTGGAGCCCAGGAGGGATTCGATATCTGGGGGTGAAAATCATGGCGACTTTAGGAGGGTGGTACGCAGCAAACTTCCCTCCGCTCCTCAAGGCAATTAAGAGGGACTTTCTCCGATGGAGGAATCTGAGGGTGTCATGGATGGGCCGGATAGTCGCGGTTAAGATGGTCATGCTCCCACGTTTGTTGTATCTTTTTCAGGCGATCCCTCAACCGGTCCTGGCTAGTTTTTCAAGGAATTGGGTAAGTTGATGAGAGAGTTCATTTGGGAGCGGAAAAGAGCCAGGCTGGCAGCTAGACTGCTGATGGCACCTAGGGACAAGGGGGGTCTGGCATTTCCGGATTTTTTGCAATATTATGAAGCTGCACAATTGCGCATCATAAGAGAGGGGCTGAAGGGAGATGAAGGAATGCAAGATAAATTATGGGTGAGGATGGACAGGGCTGTGGCGCACCGGAGCCTAGCTGAAGTATTGTGGCTCCCTAAGGACCATAGACCCAGGCATCTCCACCAGAGCACTACTACTAAACTGATGGCCGATACATGGGACAGACTGTCGGGTCCTAGGGGAATCACTACTTTCTCATCCCCTTTCACCCCCATTTTCGGAAATGGGAATTTCACCCCGGGTTTGGAGAGAGGGGCATTTGCAAAATGGTGGGAAGGAGGCTGCAGGAAATTGTGTGACATGTTCCGGGGTGGGGAAGTGTTATCATTTAGCGATTGTAAGAGGGAATTTGCTATACAAGAGGGTGACAGATTCCGATATGCGCAGATACGTCACTGGGTATTACACCCGGAGGTCAGATTGGCGGCTATTCGAGATCCAACCCAATTTGAGAAATTCCTTCTCACTAATGATGGCACGAAAGGGCTTATCTCCAACATTTACAAAATGTTGCATGCAGCAAATGCAGGAACTCCTTGGGCTTATATGCGGGAATGGGAACGTGTCTTGGGGCGAGAAATAGGTAGGCTGGAATGGGAAGGATTGTGGAGGAGAATACCCAAATTGGCCAAAGCTTCCCAATTACAAGAGGCATGGTACAAGATTTTATTTGGGTGGCATTACACCCCCGACCGGCTACATAGGATATATCCCTCAGTATTGGGGGAGTGCTGGAGGGGATGCAGGATGGCAGGCACGGCGGAGCATATTTGGTGGAAGTGCACGAAGATTCAAGCTTTCTGGGCAGAAGTACGGGAGGCACAGGATCAAGCCTTTGGTCGGGAGGAGGTGGGAACTCCAGTCCAGAAATATGCAAATTAACAACGGGGTCTCTGTGAAATATAGTGAGCTAAAGACTCTGGGTAAGTCTCTCGTAACCAGGACTAATGTCTGGCAGAGGGACTCCCAGGACCCCCCTTGTTAATTTGCATATTTGAGTAACTTTGGGTCTCACCCTAAGTTACTAGGGAAATCCAGACGTGGACCCCTTGCTCACTATTCTTAGAGAGGCACAGATCCACCCTACTGATGAGGTCCAACCAGACTGAAACACGTGTCTGGGGTTTCTGTTGGTACTCTTGTTCAGAGGAGAATTGCCTAGTATTTCAGTGCTGGACTGCCCCAGGGAAGGACAAAGACTGATATGTTTGGGATATTTCTTCTCTGTGAAAGATAGTGAGCTAAAGACTCTCGGTAAGTCTCTCGTAACCAGGACTAATGTCTGGCAGAGGGACTCCCAGGACCCCCCTTGTTAATTTCCAAGAGGGATTCTGACCAGATCCAACACCAGGAAGCAACAGAGGAAATAACCAGCAGTAATCTGGTGGTAAACGTATCTGACAAAGTTTTGACCAAGTCAGAATAAGGACTCTGATACGCACTAAGCTCTTGACACTAACTTTGTAGACTTCCAGATAGACACATTCAAATGTGTTAGGAAATTTAAAAAAAACAAAAACATCTTTGTGACACAAGTCAAGTCTTTCACTCTGAAACCATCTCTGAGTCCCTTAAGCTCTCGCACCATGCAAGACATTGAGGACACTCAAGTTCTTTTGTCTCTACAGGAAAATAAACCTCCAGACCAGCATATGATATGTAAAGATTTATGTGCCTCCTGAGACAGATGGAGGCCAGGACTACAAAATGCAAACAATTGAATGTGGTTTAAATAAGGATCACAAGATGGGCTTTTTTCTATGATTGGGAATCCCACAGGACTAAAAGCTGGTTGGTTTAAGTGGGGTTCAGTATTTATAACACTTCCAGAATTGGGAACAATGAGTAGTGGAAGGTACCTATGACAATATAGACCGAAGTGGCCGTTAATATGAATATTGGCTAAAAAATTAAAACCACCATTTTGAACCTTTGAATTAAATATGGAAAGTGGAGAGTGGATATAATCAGGAATGAGGTTTTCTGGAATGAGACATAACATGTTATGACAATATTATATAAAGTGGAAGAATAAAAATAGATGTATGCAAGTATTGCTTATAGACTAGGCAGTATAGTATGTGGATTGAACTACACAGCAAGTTATCTTGGTTTGACTAATGTGGAAATGATTTACCCTTTTAAATGGAACTAATTGACTCTGATGAAATATGCACAATTGACATAGCAGTAGGTAACGTTAAGTCACTTATTAATTAAGCAAAGGTAGAATGATACATTCATGTATAAAGATTCCTTGTAGATAAGGTAATACAGCCATTTAAACACATGGCAAATAACCTTGCGACAAGAACGTTATTAGCATTTTCAATGCGATAGAGTTAACAGTGGGAAATCATGGACTGTTGATGATATCTGTAATGCCTTGGCGTTATATGAGTTGGGAACCCGAGAGGGTTTCCCAAAGTATGGTTGCGGAACGTGGGGCCATCAGGACGTTCCATGCAACAACGAGTGACGTCATTGAGAATTGATAGACATTTAAATCATTCAAAATGGCGTTGTGGCGAGAAACATGCATGTGTGATGCTCGAAGAAATACTAAAGTTTGAAACAAGGTATTATCCGGAGATAGGATAACTGAGCAATAACACTTAGAACAGGAAGAGTGGGATTTAAATAGGACAGTAAGAGTAAGTGAGAGTTCAGATAGAAATTGTGTAGGTTGAAACTGATTAATGAGATAAACACAATAAAATGACTTTTTTTGCAGACCTAGGGATCTATCCCTGATAAATGTGAAAAATAAGTGTGGTATATTAAGGCATAAGCATGGGACTAGTGAGTAGTTTAAAGTATTTGGGAAACGATTGACTGTCCCCTTAATTTGCATTCCCCTCAATCTACTCACCATTCGGTCACACTGGTGATGAGGGTTATGGATAAAAATGGAAGTTCTGTCCCTCAGGGTGAAATCATAGAGAGAGTATGAATTAAGAGGAATGGGTTGTAGAGGACCATCCAAATGCCTCTGCAGGAAGTCCCTTGCTCCCTAATGCCTTTATGTTGGAAGCCTGAACCTGCACCTTGCTTGTTATCAGTAGTTGTGACCATACCGTGACAAATTTTCGAGAAAAGGTATCCGTCAAGAAAGCCGTACCAGATATATGCCCGCAGAAATGACAATCTCTTGGAAGAGGTCCCCAAAGGAATATGAAAACAAGAGAAAGAGAAGCTAGTGACGTCACAAGAAGTGAGTGTGACACACTAAAGAAGAAGATGTATGGACCTTGTATAAACTGAAGATGGAATAAGGATTCAAGTGAATATTCCTATGCAGAAAAGAAGATTGCATGTGTATGTGATGCACTGCAGAAAATGTAAGCCATTCAATGAATGTACAGATGCAGCAACGCAAGCAGATTATGTAATCCTAGAAGCTGGCTATATATAGGGGTCGATTCATGGAATTAATGTGCGCCGAAAATTCCCGCGCAGAGGTGCCAAAACGTGCGAATCGCAGGAAAAGTGCGAAAATCGCAGTGCAAGTGCGAAAATCGCAGGAAAACCAGCGCACAGCGATTCATGGAAGTCCGTGCGCGAGAAAAACATTGGATGTGCGCTAAAAATGTGCGCCGCGCACGCCGGCGCACAGGTCATCCAACAGCGTGCGCCACGGCCACTGCAAAATCGCACATAGCGCGGCGCACATCACAAAAGTAGGCGGAACACGGGGCGTAACTCTCGGAATGGGGAACAAAGCGTGAAAATGTGGCCGTCACGGGGGAAGTACAGGAGGCAAGTGCGCGGAACGCCCACACGCTCGCCTACAACCCTTGTTCATGGAATCGAATAGGGCAAACCAGCACACGGTCAAAGACGCGCACAGGGCCAAACAAGTACGCCACAAGAAAGCAGGCGGTAGCGCCCCTGCGACTGAAAAAAATGTGCGCCAAAATGTGCGCTAACAAAAAGCACCCATATACAGCCATGATGAATGGCCCATACAGTGGCCCTCTAGGACAAATGAGGTGCAAAGGGGCACCGACAAACACGGACACCCGCTGTGTGAAAAATAGCATGTGCGCGTGTTCCTGGGTGCGCGGGAAGTTCCACACGCGATTAGCCTGGGTACGTGTACTTCGGGGTGCGCGGGAAGTTCCACACGCGATTAGCCTGGGTACGTGTACTACGGGGTGCGCGGGAAGTTCCACACGCGATTGGCCTGGGTAGGTGGGGGTGCGCGGGAAGTTCCACATGCGATTGGCCTGGGTACATGTACTTCGGAGTGCGCGGGAAGTTCCAACCGCGATTGGCCTGGGTACGTGTATTCCGATGTGCGCGGAAGATTCACACGCGATTTCTGCAGGGTACGTGTATTTCGGTGGTGCCGGGGAATGCTACATGTGATTTGGCCATGTGGGTCCCCCCAGGTGTTCCCGCTACACCCTCCACGGCCCCTGCAGGCAGCCCACACCACAGGGTACTACCCTGCACCCCTGCTCATGTCCCACAGGCAACCCATCCACCACGGCCATGCCCACCAGCCAACCCACATGTCACCTTGCACTACTGATCAGCAACACATGTCTCCCACCACCCCCACCCCCCAGCCACCAGGGGCAGCCTCCACCAGGCCCCCACTCATGTCCCCTATTACCCCCACCCCCCAGCAGTGCAGGGGCAGCCTCCGCCAGGCCCCCACTCATGTCTCGCACCACCCCCACCCCCCAGCAGTGCAGGGGCAGCCTCCACCAGGCCCCCACTCATGTCCCCTATTACCCCCACCCCCCAGCCACCAGGGGCAGCCTCCACCAGGCCCCCACTCATGTCTCCCACCACCCACACCCCCCAGCAGTGCAGGGGCAGCCTCCACCAGGCCCCCACTCATGTCCCCTATTACCCCCACCCCCCAGCCACCAGGGGCAGCCTCCACCAGGCCCCCACTCATGTCTCCCACCACCCCCACCCCCCAGCAGTGCAGGGGCAGCCTCCACCAGGCCCCCACTCAAGTCTACCAGCACCCCCACCCCCCAGCTACCAGGGGCAGCCTCCACCAGGCCCCCACTCATGTCTCCCACCACCCCCACCCCCCAGCAGTGCAGGCGCAGCCTCCACCAGGCCCCCACTCATGTCTCCCACCACCCCCACCCCCCAGCAGTGCAGGGGCAGCCTCCACCAGGCCCCCACTCATGTCCCCTATTACCCCCACCCCTCAGCCACCAGGGGCAGCCTCCACCAGGCCCCCACTCATGTCTCCCACCACCCCCACCCCCCAGCAGTGCAGGGGCAGCCTCCACCAGGCCCCCACTCATGTCTCCCACCACCCCCACCCCCCAGCAGTGCAGGGGCAGCCTCCACCAGGCCCCCACTCATGTCTCCGACCACCCCCACCCCCCAGCCACCAGGGGCAGCCTCCACCAGGCCCCCACTCATGTCTCCCACCACCCCCACCCCCCAGCCACAAGGGGCAGCCTCCACCAGGCCCCCACTCATGTCTCCCACCACCCCCACCCCCCAGCCACCAGGGGCAGCCTCCACCAGGCCCCCACTCATGTCTCCCACCACTCCCACCCCCCAGCAGTGCAGGGGCAGCCTTCACCAGGCCCCCACTCATGTCTCCCACCACCCCCACCCCCCAGCCACCAGGGGCAGCCTCCACCAGGCCCCCACTCATGTCTCCCACCACCCCCACCCCCCAGCAGTGCAGGGGCAGCCTCCACCAGGTCCCCACTCATGTCTACCACCACCCCCACCCCCCAGACACCAGGGGCAGCCTCTACCAGGCCCCCACTCATGTCTCCCACCACCCCCACCCCCCAGCAGTGCAGGGGCAGCCTCCACCAGGCCCCCACTCATGTCTCCCACCATCCCCACCCCCCAGCAGTGCAGGGGCAGCCTCCACCAGGCCCCCACTCATGTCTCCCACCACCCCCACCCCCCTGCAGTGCAGGGGCAGCCTCCACCAGGCCCCCACTCATGTCTCCCACCACCCCCACCCCCCAGCCACCAGGGGCAGCCTCCACCAGGCCCCCACTCATGTCCCCTATTACCCCCACCCCCCAGCCACCAGGGGCAGCCTCCACCAGGCCCCCACTCATGTCTACCACCACCCCCACCCCCCAGCCACCAGTGGCAGCCTCTACCAGGCCCCCACTCATGTCTCCCACCACCCCCACCCCCCAGCAGTGCAGGGGCAGCCTCCACTAGGCCCCCACTCATGTCTCCCACCACCCCCACCCCCCAGCCACCAGGGGCAGCCTCCACCAGGCCCCACTCATGTCACCCACCACCCCCACCCCCCAGCCACCAGGGGCAGCCTCCACTAGGCCCCCACTCATGTCTCCCACCACCCCCAACCCCCAGCAGTGCAGGGACAGCCTCCACCAGGCCCCCACTCATGTCTCCCACCACCCCCACCCCCCAGCAGTGCAGGGGCAGCCTCCACCAGGCCCCCACTCATGTCCCCTATTACCCCCACCCCCCAGCCACCAGGGGCAGCCTCCACCAGGCCCCCACTCATGTCTCCCACCACCCCCACCCCCCAGCAGTGCAGGGGCAGCCTCCACCAGGCCCCCACTCATGTCCCCTATTACCCCCACCCCGCAGCCACCAGGGGCAGCCTCCACCAGGCCCCCACTCATGTCTCCCACCACCCCCAGCAGTGCAGGGGCAGCCTCCACCAGGCCCCCACTCATGTCTACCACCACCCCCACCCCCCAGCCACCAGGGGCAGCCTCCACCAGGCCCCCACTAATGTCTCCCACCACCCCCACCCCCCAGCCACCAGGGGCAGCCTCCACCAGGCCCACACTCATGTCCAACTCATGTCTCCCACCACCCTCACCCCCCAGCCACCAGGGGCAGCCTCCACCAGGCCCCCACTCATGTCTCCCACCACCCCCACCCCCCAGCCACCAGGGGCACCCTCCACCAGGCCCCCACTCATGTCCAACTCATGTCTCCCACCACCCTCACCCCCCAGCCACCAGGGGCAACCTCCACCAGGCCCCCACTCATGTCTCCCACCACCCCCACCCCCCAGCAGTGCAGGGGCAGCCTCCACCAGGCCCCCACCCATGTCTAACACCACCCCCACCCCCCAGCCACCAGGGGCAGCCTCCACCAGGCCCCCACCCATGTCTACCACCACCCCCACCCCCCAGCTGTGCGATTTGCCTGGGTACGTGTACTTCGGGGTGCGCGGGAAGTTCCACACACGATTGGCCTGGGTATGTGTACCTCGGGGTGCGCGGGAAGTTCCACACGCGATTAGCCTGGGTACGTGTACTTCGGGGTGCGCGTGAACTTCCACACGCGATTTGCCTGGGTACGTGTACTACGGGGTGCGCAGGAAGTTCCACACGCGATTGGCCTGGGTACGTGTACTTCGGGGTGCGCGTGAACTTCCACACGCGATTAGCCTGGGTACGTGTACTTCGGGGTGCACGGGAAGTCCCACACGCGATTGGCCTGGGTACGTGTACTTCTGGGTGCGCATGAACTTCCACACGCGATTGGGCCTGTGAAAGTGGGGTACATGTATTCCAGGGGTGGGCGGGAATATTTACCCGCGACTGTGCCTGTGAGAGCGTGCTACTTGTATTCCTGGGGTGGGCAGGAAGATTCACACGTTCGCCGAAAAATGAATGGTCCAATCCCGAGACACGTACGCCAGCATGAAGCAGGCGTACGTCGACCCGCGCAGCATAAAAGTGCGCGCAAACAACAAACAAGCTCATACGCCAGGATGAATATACCATTCCTAGCAGCAGTGGCTGTGGGTTACCAAAGGAGGAGGAGGAGGATAGTGAGGGCCCGAATTTTCACTCCCAGAACCAGCCTTTTTGGGATGCCTGATGACCAGGTGTATGGGAGGTACAGGTTTCCCCCACACATAATACTGGAACTGGTCAGTGAGTGGGAGGATGACCTCACATCACCCACCCTGTGCTCCCAAGCACTCAGCCCCCTGGAGAAGGTCCTCAATGTACGGCACTTCTTGGCCACAGGATCATTTCAGCGGACAAGTCCTATAGTGGGTGGGGTGTCACAGGGCATGCAGTCACGCTGCCTACACCAGGTCTTGAACATCATCACTGCACGCCCATCAGTCCGTAGGCACATATACCTGCCCAGGACACCTGCAGAAAGGCAGGCTGCCACCCTCGATTTCTACGGTGTGGCACAATTCCCAAAAGTGCTAGGTGCCATTGACTGCACCCATGTGGCACTACGTCCCCACAGGGCATCTGAGCACATCTATAGGAACCGCAAGCACTGGCATTCCATCAACGTGCAGGTAGTATGTAATGCTAAGGGAATCATCACCTCAGTATATGCCAACTATCCAGGGTCCACCCACGACAGCTTCATTTACCGAATGTCTACCCTAAGCCGGGACCTAGAAGCTGGGCGGCATGGCGATACATGGCTCCTTGGTGACTATGAATGCCACTGCACATGCATGCATGTCAGATGCAGATTTATTTCACTACCCCACTAATGATACCCATCACCTCCTCACCAGGGGACAGTGCCTACCCTCTGAGCACCCACATGATGACGCCAATTAGGAACCCCATCACGCCTCCAGAGGTAAGATACTACACAGCCCATATTGCAACCCGGGGCATAGTGGAGCGCACATTCGGAGTGCTTTTGCTCCCTTGACCGTTCTGGCGGGCAGCTGTTATATGCGCCCCCAGTAGTGTGCAGGATCATAGTGGCAGCATGTGTCCTGCACAATGTTGCAACACGCCGGGGCCTGGCCGTGGACATGGTGGTGCCCCCACATCCCCAACCACATGCACGCCCGCTGCGCATGGGAGGGGAGAGGGCACGGGGTGAAGCAGCCCGTACGCATCTGGTGGCTAATTACTTCACATAGAAATCACACCCCAGTGGAGTGCACACAGGCCTGGCACATACCATCTGATAAGCAATGATGACTCGACCTGACAATTAAGACGCACAAAGGGACTGTCAACTGTCAGAACCATAGCAGCCCGAGATTGTTCATGTGGAAGTGTCACAATGTGTGCATCCCTACCTACACAAACACCACCAATGCAGTGTCATGAAAAGACACTTCCATGCTGCAGAAATGAATACCCACTTGCAAAATACTACATGAAAACAGTGCCATGTCACCAACCCCCTCCCCGGCACGGCCACACAACACACCATGGCATGTCATGCAATGTGAGAGGAAAGAAATGAATCCCCACAACATGCCCCAAGTGTCAGCAGCTACAGTGTCCCTAATGGAAACATGTCCACACATGAAATGCTCACAGTAATTCAGGACCTACAACGCACATTACCAAATACTTACCAAGAATACCAATCACCTACACAACCTCCAACCTACCTTACACATGACATTACAGACTTAACAATTAGCTAGCCTCACCACCTGATGATGACAGCCCTCCGAACACTTCCAAGTATACAGTGTTAGCGCCACGCAAGAGTGTAGGTGCACTGCTTACAACATGGACTCTAGTCCAAGGTGGACCGCATTGTGAAGACATGAGGAATGGACCTGCAAATATGGAGGATGAGATGGATGCAGAGGCACATATCAATACACCACGCAGTGTACAATACAACAACAATATGCACTATGAATGTATACACAGTATTGACTACAGACTGCCCACACAGCTCATGGGAGTACAATGTCACCATGTACATCAATGTCACTTGGGCACACCCTTTGCAAGCCCATGGAAACTGGAAGCAGGAGGGGTGTGTGTGACAAAAACCCAAGCATCTGAACAAAATCCATGACAAGCCTGCATGTGCCCAGCCACAATGCAGCGTATGCCCACGGGAACCACACAAGGCAACACACTGTCCCAAAAAAAAAAAAAAAATGTCCATTAATGGGCCCGGGGAGGTTGGGGAGGCCACCCAGGAGGTCCGAGGACAGGGTGCAAACCAAAACCCACCTGTGTGGATCTTGCGGAAAAAAAAAACACCTCCATGGGCTCATGGCCTACACGGCTACCCTATTGTGGGAGTATCACTGCTGTCGCTATCCTCACCCTCTGCAGCTGCATCCGGAGGTGGTGGCACTATGGGAGGCAGCCCACGCAAAGCCCTAGTCTGTTCCTCCATGCTGCAAGCATGCGGGTGTGGTAGGTCTCGTTCTGGAGGATAAGTGTGCGGAGGTCCCCATGCAACAACTCACGGGATGCCCGGACCTCCGCCCTAGTTGCCTGCATCTCAGCTGAGAGCGTACGGGTTAGACACTCCAGCTGCTGTTCTGTCCTTCGGTTTGTTGAAGGCTCAAGCTCAACAAGAGTCGTCCTGAGGTGAAGGAGTTCCAGCCTCAGGGCTTCCCTGTGGCCCTGGGACTCTATGGAGATGGCTTCCTGCAGAGTCGCCAGTGCCGCCCGCCTGTCCCTGTCGGACGCCAACATGTCCTCCCCGTGTGACTGGCAGATGGAGTCGGTTTCCTGCTGTAGTCGCTCCATCATCCTTTCGGGGGGACAATGGAAGTGGCCACCCTATCCATGGCCTGAGCCATCATCTCTGATGATGCTGCCTGTTGGGTTGCCATACCGTAAATGGATTGCTCAAATGCGGTATTGCCAGGTGGCGTACGGCCACCACGTCGGCGGGCACCACACCTGTCTGGGGCAAGGCGAACTGCGCCTTGCTGTGCCGGCACTGCCTGAGGCTGCAGGACTGCATTCCCCCTTTGATCTGCTGGCCCAGGAACAGGATCAGATGTCGCGGAGTGTGACCCTGCATCCGTAACCACCAAAGGCGTACCTGCCAACACTGACATCCCCATTGAGGGTTCTAACCCTGGTGCAGGTGGGTCGGACAGAACAGAATCCCTCCTAGGAACACTCACCTGCGACAGCACGTAGGTCTCATCATCCGAATCAACACCTGAGTACAGCTCGGGGGAGGTGCAGCCAGAGACACCCCTTGAGAGCACGACCTGCAGCAGTTGTGGGTTCTCACCCACCACCACACCACGTCCCTCACTGGTGGTCGGTCGGCCCTCAAACCCCACCTGGGTCTGCACCATCTCCACAACCCCAGCAGTATCAAGTGCGTCTTCCCCTGCAAAGACATAAAAGAAAACAAATGGAAACAGGCATTAGCACTATGGTACACAATTAGGGCTGAGAGGCTACAGAAACAGTACTTGATTGACACATGTCCCACATGACTAAAACACTCCCAAGCATGCACCGTCACTGCGTGTGATGGGGAGGCAGATGGCACACATTGATGACACCAAGATGGAAGATGAACACATTTGCTGCATGCTGCCTAGCAGTGGCATCACACATTGGCCAGTGATTGGCAGGTCAAATACACATGCCATCACACAGATGGCATGTACCCTAGCCATGAAGTGAAGAGGGAGAGGAGGTCACCAATTGTTCATTCAGTCCAGTTTGTTCATATAATTGATTATTTTCATTGTAATGGTCCAAATGTTTAACCTGCAGCTGCCAGTCAAAAATGGTCCTATAGCACAGGGACATGTCCAAACTAATCATGTCCACGAAACTGAGCCAGTCCACTGTACCATAGCCATGTCAGACATGTGACAATAGGACTGAGAAATCCCGAGTAAAAGTGGTGGTATGCAAACAATCTGCCTGAATAAACAGAGGCAAATAAGCAACAGTGTTGTGGCAAGATGACACTCCAAGGGCAACTGGCGTGGTGTTGGGCTGGATGTCTAATGTTGGCCGAAGGGATGCTGCTATACCCAAATGCTGTTGCCAAGAATTAATAGGAAGAGGCACATGGGTGAGCCGAACCACTCAGGCACACACACCCTCCCCTGGCACCCAAACAGAAGCCCTCCCACACACACCATGCACATGGATGACACACACATGCATGTGCACTCACCGGACAATGCCTCGTAATCTGCCACTTCTCCCACGCCTTGGATCTGTTCTTCTGTGACGTAGGTCCCAGCAACCTGCTCATGTGGAGTGAGTTCTATGTCGTCTGCTGGAGACCCACCTCCAGTCACTAGAGTTGCGGCATGACTTGAGGCCAGCTTATTCTTTGCCCTGCGCTTCAGGTCATTCCAGCGCTTGTAGCATTCATTAGCTGTGCGCCTCACGATTCCAAGGGCACTTATGATGTCCGCAATGGTCTGCCAGTGTGCCTGACGTTGTGCAGGTGTGGTCTTGGATCCTGCAACAATCACCATTTCGCGGTCATGTGCGGACACATACTCTACAAGTGCATTCAGTTCGCCTCATTGAAGCTGGGCTTCCTTGACGGGCCGGACTGTGTAGCCGTGTCTGGGGCATCAGCCTCTACTGGACGAGCACTCTTCCTCTTCCGCTTGGAAGGTGGTGGGGATCGGGAGTGTCCTGCGCCGCTCTGGACACTAGGGGCAGGAGCGTGGGATTGCACACTCAGCATGGGAGTTGGTGCAGGCATTATCTCAAGTGTGATGGTGTCAGGGGGAATGTCAGCATGATGGACTTGGACCGACACTGTCCTGGATGGGTGTGTGAGAGGTGGGGTGGATGGAGCCGCAGCTGCCCCTGCAGCCTCCCCAGCCTGCCTACACGGGGCAGCAGATGACCTAGCTGCCCCTGATCCACGTGGCCTGATGACACCAACGTTCACCAGTGCACATGGCCTAGAACTGCTGACCTAGAAGTCAGCCATGGAGTCACCCTGTGCCAGGTCTGGTTCCACAGTGGGCTGGTCCAACAAGGGCTGAGCATGGATGGTGTCAGCCACAGTAACCTCAACCAGGGGGGGGGCATGGGTGTCCCTGACTGCTCCTCCACACATGGGGGGCTAGGGGCACCCTGCAAGTCACGGCCACGTCCCCTACCGGATCCACCACGGCCACCACTTGGGGCTCGGCCACCTTTGCCACCCTTACGGCTTGTTCGCCTCACAGCCATGGCACTGATGTTATTGTGCGTATGGGAGTTGATGTGAACTATTGTCCTGGGCAATTGGGGATCAAAGGGGTTGGGTACCAGATGGTAATCGTACCCTAGTTCTCTAGCAAGGCTGTATGACACCCCTGGGGAAAGATGACGGGTCACGCAACGCACAGGCACCCCAAAAAAGCAAAGTAAGGTGCACGCAACCCCTCCTAGACCACGTGCGTGGAAAAATAAACCTGCACTACGCTGTGGCACCCAGGAACACAAGAATGAACGTATGCGTGTCACACGCAGCCTAGAATGACCTCTGAAGGGGTACGCGACACACGGGGCAAGCACAGATGTTAAATACGTGCGCGACTCAACGTCCGCCAGGAACAAAAGCGTGAAAAATATGCATGTGTGCGCGTTGGCAACACCCCCGCCAAAAGAAGAATTGTACGCTGTCTGAGGAGACAGGACAACAGAAGTAGGGAACGCTGTTTGAGGAAACAGGCCCAGGAAAAAGAGGAAAAGAGAAAAAGCTGTCAGAGGTAACAGGGAGTACGAACTGGAAACGCTGTGAAGTAAATCGCGTGTGAATTGACAAGAAGTACAGATTTCACCCACTCGCTCTCCACGAAAAGCACGTACAAGGAAATGGCGTTCTACACGTACCTTTTATACACACGTCACAGACGCGCAAACGCGATGAGGCCATTTCCAACAATTACGCGCTTTGACACTCGGACGTGTATCTCTTCATTTTTACATGCGCCATTCTCTACGGCCATGTGCGTGACGTCACAGCTGTGCATGGTGGCCTTTGGGCCAATGAAATCGCATATGCGAGCACACGTGGTAAAACTGCACGTCCGAGTGTCATCGCGTGTAATCAGAGGGAAGTGAGCGTACACGCGATTGGCCTGGGTACGTGCATTTCTGGGGTGCGCAGGAAGTTCCACACGCGATTGGTGGAAATCCACGTGTGCTCTGTCATCACGTGTAATGAGGGAAACACCCACGCGCCTCACGTCACAGACGCGCTCACGCGCTAAGGGCCTTTGGTCCAATGAAATCGCATATGCGTGCTAAGGGCCTTTCCTCGATTTACACGCAGATGTGCAGGATTTTCACATGCCAAATCACTCCGTATCAAGCTGGCCACGCGTAAGCATACGGAAGACCAAAAGGCCGAATTACTGCCCCCCAGAGCCCCGAGCAGCCTCCCACGAGCCATCTGCTGCTGCCTGCCTGCCTGCCTGCTGCCACCGTGCCCTGCCATTTGGTGCCTACACATCGCCATCTGCAGCGGTCCATTTGCTGTGTCCACCCCTGCTGGAACAGAAGACTCCCGACTGGGATACCATCGCTCCACAGCCCAGCCCCAGGACCCAGTTGCCCACCCACTCCTGCCTCTGGGGTTGCCATGTCGGGCACTGCAACATCTGGCACCACTGGCAACCCCCGGCCAGAGAGGCAGAGGGGCACCAGCTTCACTGCCACCGAAGTTGGTGTCCTGGTGGAGCAAGTCCTGGGGCAATATGATGCCCTCTTCGGAAGTAAGCGCGCCAACAAGGAAGGACGGACTCGGACCAGGACGGACATCGTGACTGCCATCAACGCGGAGGGGGTGGCAGTCCGCGACTAGCAACATGTCAAGAAGCGCTGGGATGACTGCAGGTCCAGGACCCTCTTGAAGGCCCGGCGCCTCGTGGAGGGGGGCCGGGGCCGCATGAGTACCATCCAGATGAGGGTCCTGGAACGCGTAGGCTCAGCGCTCCACGCCCAGATCCTTGAGAGGCAGACCCGTATGGAGTTGAGCGGTAAGTGGCCAAGCATTGCTGTGTGAGACAGGGCATGTCGCAGTGTGCTGGTTGTCTGATACTTGCCTGTATGTGTGACATAGGCCATGTATGCATGTGTGTGTGCAGGGACGTCATGCATGTGAGACCAGTAATGTGTGAACCACACGGTTGGTGCATGTGTTCAAATGCAACATGGGTTGCCCTATGCAGAATGGCCACATGAAAGCATGCCAGTCTCTGTTCCTGGACATGGGTGAGGGATGGGTGCTGATGCCATGTACATGTATGCTGTCCATGTCTGTGTGTCTGACCTGCGTGTCTGTGACTTGTGAATGCCAGGGATGCATGACACATGTCTGTCGCAATGTTCAGGTTCACTGATGCAGCCTAGTCATCCTTGTATCCACTGTGTCTGTGGTGTACGAGGCCAGATGGATGAAACTAGAGTGAAGTGTGTGCATGTGATAGGCATGGCACATGATGCATGTGAGTTCCAAAACAACAGGGTATGTTTCAAGAATCACTTGGAAATGTATGCTAATGTCCATAGCATGCGCCATGCCTGTTACCGCATGTGTTTTACCTGCACTGAGCCCTGTGTTGTGGAGGGACATGATGGAAGTGATCTTTGACAGTGCCACTCATCTGCTATTGCTTCCTGTCTAGGTGACCATTGTGCAGTACCCTGATGCTTGTGTTCTATGTCTCCCTCTACACAGCGCCACGTGAAGAAGAGGGCGGAGACGGCTCTGTGGAGCAAAGCGGCGGGGATGCCCCCAAGGCTGCAGCGGAAGGGGTGGGTGAGCCCCCACAGGGGCTTGCAACGGCGGAAGACGGGGTGGAGCCATCCAGGTTGGTGGTTTCCACAGAGGAGGAGGATGCCGCTACTGAGGCGCACATGGGGCCTGGTGGGGGCATCCCTGCTGGTGCAAGTGTTGCAGTCCAGGGGCAGGGGCAGGAGGCAGCACAGGTCGCCGTGGAGGGGCCTGTGCATGTCACTGTCCCTGACACTGTGACTGCACCACCATGCACCGTTCGCAGGTAGGGGGGATGTCCATGTCATCTGACTCGCCGCCACCTGCTTACGAGGCGACCCCTGGCCGTATGGAGAAGGTCCTGATTGGTGTCGCGTTGCGCACAGGTGCAATTCGTGATGAGGTGCGTGCTTCCCGGGAGGAGCATGCACGTCATCACGGAGAGCACCGTGCCGACATGGCCCAGTTGGGAACGGCCATGGTCGGGGGTTTCCAACATGTGTCGGCCAATCTGGCGACCCGCTCCTCCTCTATGGAGACTATGCACCAGTCGTTCTCCATGCCGTCTTCCGGCCCAGATGCCACCAGGGCCCCCTGTGGACCTGCCCCGACCAATGCAGCCGGCTCGGTGGGGATCCCATCCCTGCCACAGTCGGGAGTCGGAGGTCCAGCAGGGGTGGACACACCAGCAACTGGACCCCAGCAGATGGAGGATGTGACGGCATCATCGGGCAGGGCACGTGCATGACGGCGTCGGTGGATACCATCAGCCTGGATGCCGTCGTGCTGGCACAGGCAGTTGCGTCGGAGGCAGCGGCGGCTCAACGTGGGAGGCATCATGGCTCGGGGCCATCAACATCAGGGGTGCAGGCATCGGCCGGAGGGCAGGAGAACCCTGGAATGGGAGTGGCTTCCATGTGGGAGCGGTTGGGCCAGCAGATAGGTGCGGAGCGGCAGCGGGCAGAGGAGGAACGGCTCACAATGGTCAGGGTGGATAACTCCATGCGGAGGGCGCTGAGGCGGGCTGAGTGCCTCGAGGGTCTTCGCAGGGAGTTGGAGCTGGACACTGCTTTATCCCTGCGAGACCTCGGGCCAGAGAACATGCCTGCCTCCAAGCCATTGAACAGGAGTTCGATGATGCCCTGGCCCATGACAACATCCAGTGAGCCGTTGGACTAGCCCACTGCCCATGTAAATAGTTATGTAATTAGTGTTAGGTTTCCTTTGTTTTTGCATTTTCTTTGGACCTTTTGGACAATGGGCCACATTTTTGTATATAGTTATTTTTTATTAGGTAGTGTTGTTAGATAGGTTTCATTTCTTTTGTTGGGATCATGGACCCTGGCTTGTTCACCTGTATATAGTTCACTGTTGGATTTTCTTATCTTTTTACAATTTACCCATGGAGCAATGGCTTTCAATTATAATTTCCCATTGGATTTTCTTTTCTGGACTGTGACTTTGGACATCAGTCCTTTGGATTCTGATTTTTGGTTTTGCATTTTTTCATGGACATGCTTCTTTTTACATTTTTACATTCCCATTTCTTATTTTTTGATTCAATTCATGTTTTCTTTAATACATATTTTTTGATCAAACTTCAATGTGTAGTATCATCTCATTGGTTTCATGCATATCATGATATGGGTTTTGAGATTCACTGACACCCATTGGGTGTATGTGAGGGACATGTGTTCGTTTCCAAACTTGCAATTGCAGTTCTATCATGTTATTGCCATTTCTGAGTGGGTGGATGCAATACTCGGGTGGGTGTTTTGCATTTGGAGGCTGACCATAGGGACCGGGGATCTAGATTGTGATGACATGTTGGCTGGGGAACATGAGTTGGACATGAGTGGGGGCCTGCTGGCAGGTGCCCCACAGTGCTGGGGGGTGGGGGTGCAGGGGAACATGAGTTGGACATGAGTGGGGGCCTGCTGGCAGCTGCCCCACAGTGCTGGGGGGTGGGGGTGCAGGGGAACATGAGTTGGACATGAGTGGGGGCCTGCTGGCAGGTGCCCCACAGTGCTGGGGGGTGGGGGTGCAGGGGAACATGAGTTGGACGTAAGTGGGGGCCTGGTGGAGGCTGCCCCTGCACTGCTGGGGGGTGGGGGTGGTGGGAGACATGAGTGGGGGCCTGGTGGAGGCTGCCCCTGCACTGCTGGGGGGTGGGGATGGTGGGAGACATGAGTGGGGGCCTGGTGGAGGCTGCCCCTGCACTGCTGGGGGGTGGGGGTAATAGGGGACATGAGTGGGGGCCTGGTGGAGGCTGCCCCTGCACTGCTGGGGGGTGGGGGTGGTGGGAGACATGAGTGGGGGCCTGGTGGAGATTGCCCCTGCACTGCTGGGGGGTGGGGGTGGTGGGAGACATGAGTGGGGGCCTGGTGGAGGCTGCCCCTGCACTGCTGGGGGTGGGGGTAATAGGGGACATGAGTGGGGGCCTGGTGGAGGCTGCCCCTGCACTGCTTGGGGGTGGGGGTGGTGGGAGATATGAGTGGGGGCCTGGTGGAGGCTGCCCCTGCACTGCTGGGGGGTGGGGGTGGTGGGAGACATGAGTGGGGGCCTGGTGGAGGCTGCCCCTGCACTGCTGGGGGGTGGGGGTGGGGGTGGTGGAAGACATGAGTGGGGGCCTGATGGAGGATGCCCCTGCACTGCTGGGGGGTGGGGGTGGGGGTAATAGGGGACATGAGTGGGGGCCTGGTGGAGGCTGCCCTGCACTGCTGGGGGGTAGGGGTGGTGGGAGACATGAGTGGGGGCCTGGTGGAGGCTGCCCCTGCACTGCTGGGGGGTGAGGGTGGTGGGAGACATGAGTGGGGGCCTGGTGGAGGCTGCCCCTGCACTGCTGGGGGGTGGGGGTAATAGGGGACATGAGTGGGGGCCTGGTGGAGGCTGCCCCTGCACTGCTGGAGGGTGGGGGTGGTGGGAGACATGAGCGGGGGCCTGGTGGAGGCTGCCCCTGCACTGCTGGGGGTTGGGGGTGGTGATAGACATGAGTGGGGGCCTGGTGGAGGCTGCCCCTGGTGGCTGGGGGGTGGGGGTGCAGGGGAACATGATTTGGACATGAGTGGGGGCCTGCTGGCAGGTGCCCCACAGTGCTGGGGGATGGGGGTGCAGGGGAACATGAGTTGGACATGAGTGGGGGCCTGGTGGAGGCTGCCCCTGCACTGCTGGGGGGTGGGGGTGGTGGGAGACATGAGTGGGGGCCTGGTGGAGGCTGCCCCTGCACTGCTGGGGGGTGGGGGTAATAGGGGACATGAGTGGGGGCCTGGTGGAGGCTGCCCCTGCACTGCTGGGGGGTGGGGGTAATAGGGGACATGAGTGGGGGCCTGGTGGAGGCTGCCCCTGCACTGCTGGGGGGTGGGGGTAATAGGGGACATGAGTGGGGGCCTGGTGGAGGCTGCCCCTGCACTGCTGGGGGGTGGGGGTGGTGGGAGATATGAGTGGGGGCCTGGTGGAGGCTGCCCCTGCACTGCTGTGGGGTGGGGGTAATAGGGGACATGAGTGGGGGCCTGGTGGAGGCTGCCCCAGCATTGCTGGGGGGTGGGGGTAATAGGGGACATGAGTGGGGGCCTGGTGGAGGCTGCCCCTGCACTGCTGGGGGGTGGGGGTAATAGGGGACATGAGTGGGGGCCTGGTGGAGGCTGCCCCTGCACTGCTGGGGGGTGGGGGTGGTGGGAGATATGAGTGGGGGCCTGGTGGAGGCTGCCCCTGGTGGCTGGGGGGTGGGGGTAATAGGGGACATGAGTGGGGGCCTGGTGGAGGGTGCCCCTGACTGCTGGGGGGTGGGGGTGCTGGGAGACATGCATTGTTGATCAGTAGTGCAAGTTGACATGTGGGTTGGCTGGGGGGCATGCCCATGGTGGATGGGCTGCCTGCGGGACATGAGCAGGGGTGCAGGGTAGTCCCCCGTGGTGTGGGCTGCCTGCAGGGGCCGTGGAGGTTGTAGAGCGAACACCTGGGAGGACCCACACGGCCAATTCACGTGTAGTACTCCCCAGAACCCCTGAAATACACGTACCCTGCTGAAATCACGTGTGGAACTTCCGGCGCACCCCTTAAATACACATACCCTGCTGAAATCGCGTGTGGAACTTCCCGCGCACCCCTGGAATACACGTACCCTGCTCGCACGGGGCCAATCGCGTGTGGAACTTCCCGCGCACCCCTGAAATACACGTACCCTGATGGAATCGCGTGTGGAACTTCCCGCACACCCCTGAAATACACGTACCCTGTTGAAATCACGTGTGGAACTTCCTGCGCACCCCTGAAATACACGTACCCTGCTTGCACGGGGCCAATCGCGTGTGGAACTTCCCGCGCACCCCTGAAATACACGTACCCTGCTGAAATCGCGTGTGGAACTTCCCGCGCACCCCTGAAATACACGTACCCTGCTCGCACGGGGCCAATCGCGTCTGGAACTTCCCGCGCACCCCTGAAATACACATACCCTACTGAAATCGCGTGTGGAACTTCCCGCGCACCCCTGGAATACACGTACCCTGCTCGCACGGGGCCAATCGCGTGTGGAACTTCCCGCGCACCCCTGAAATACACGTACCCTGATGGAATCGCGTGTGGAACTTCCCGCGCACCCCTGAAATACACGTACCCTGCTCACACGGGGCCAATCGCTTGTGGAACTTCCCGCGCACCCCTGCAATACACATACCCTGCTGAAATCGTGTGTGGAACTTCCCGCGCACCCCTGGAATACACGTACCCTGCTCGCACGGGGCCAATCGCGTGTGGAACTTCCCACGCACCCCTGAAATACACGTACCCTGCTCGCACGGGGCCAATCGCGTGTGGAAATTGCTGTGCACACCTGAAATACACGTACCCTGCTGAAATCGCGTGTGGAACTTCACGCGCACCCCTGTAATACACGTACCCTGCTGGAATCGCGTGTGATACTTCCCGCGCACCCCTGAAATACACGTACCCTGCTGGAATCACGTGTGATACTTCCCGCGCACCCCTGAAATACACGTACCCTGCTGATTTTGCGTGTGATACTTCCCGCACACCCCTGATGCACACGTACACAGGACAATCGCGTGTGGAACTTCCCGCGAACCACTGAAATACACGTTCCCCGCTTGGCGTTTGCTGTTTGCCAGCCCTGTGAACTGGTCCAGGGTTAGCGCAGCCCTTTGCGATTATTTGGGGATTTTGAAGGCTTTTCCTTGCGCGAGGGTGTTCTTGGGGGCGTAACTGGCACTGCTGCAGGGTCGCTGCGCCACGCTGCGCCACGGCTGGTTTTGGATGCGAAAATCCATGAATACGCTGTGCGCGGAAATCAATTTTAGCGCACGCGGCTGGCGCAGACATTTGCCCGGGCACGCTGTGCGCCAGTCGCGTGCGCCACTTTTGTGCGAATTTCTATGATTTACCCTGTATATATGTAGAAAATGGACATCAGTGTCACAATTTTAGTAAACTTATACCCACGGAGAAAGAAGGATCGAAGACTGTGTCGCAGCAAAGAGCAGCTGGGAACATGGAAGAAGTATATGTATAAAATCGCCTAGTTTGTCTTGCTTGTTGTTGAAGTAGTAGAAATATTGAGGAGACAGTAGAAGCTGTGAAATTATTGTTGAGAAGAATTGAGAAGCTACAAGTAGATATTGTAGTGGAGAATTTTGTACCAATTCAGAGACAGACATATACACTTGAAAAGAGTAGAGGTTTGAGCAGCGATTGTTGGAGCATGCTCATATTTGTTGTGTTTAAAACAGTATTGAAAAGTGGTGAAAGCCGTTTTGTAAAAACTGATAAGTATTGATCATCAATTGAGACTCGTCACAGTGGGAGATATCACTCCTCTGATGCATTCATGCAAGACTTTGCCAAAGCACATGCCGAAGCTCAAATAGTATAGTGCGAAATGAATGAAAGGCACAGCAGATAAGATGTTCATGCCGTGGCCACAAGGGAATCAATGTCACACATGACCACATACTTGCATGCTGCGTACAAGGGGAAGAAATTAGAGAAAAGCCTGGCTATTTTAAAGCTTTGGAAAATGTACCAGGAAGAGACGAAAGATCCGCCACCCGAGGAGTGGATGTTTAGCCAGTGAAAGCAGGAAGGTGTTGAGCCTTCTGCTCCCTTTACCTTGCCTGAAATGAAAGCTTTGATATGGAAGACATAAGGTTGTATCCATTAAAGGTACAAACTGCCCGCATATAGCAGGGACGATAATCCAGAGGAGAATAAGAGAAAAGAGAAGATCTTTAGGATCATACAAGATAAAAAAGAGAAGAGTGAGCGAGCGAATGTGTCAAGAGAAATAGAAAGAGAGATTAAGAGATGGAAAGGAGAAAAGGATAAAGCTGGTGAGATAATGCTCGTTCAGAATGAATGGATGGGAGGACAGAGTTAGATGGAAAAAGCATTGAGGAAGTATGGCAAAGAGAAGACACAGATGAACAGGACATAAAGGACAAAGAACGTGAACAAATGCTGAAGGAAGACAAGCACAAAAGAAAGAGCAGAGAGCGACGAGAACAGATGTATCAGGAGGAGCAACAAAAGAAAGAAGAAAGGGCAGAAGAGCAAAGAAAATATTATAATAGACAGCTAGCGATGGAAGGTAACGATAGAAGAGAAAGGAAGAGAGAAGAGGAAGAAGCACAGAAATGAAGGGACAAAAGGATACAGAGACAAAGGGATGAGGAAGAAAGGAGAGCAGGAGTGAGGCGGGATGAGAAAAGACAAGATGAGGAGAGAATCAGAAGGGAGGCAAGAAAACAAAGGGAATTAGATGAAGAACTAGAACAAAAAAGGAGACAGGAGGACTCTGAATCTAGCCTTGCTCGAAGGGAACCAGTAGGGCCGAGTCAAGCAATACAATGAGACTGAGTAGAAGAGTTTCTTCTGAGGAAGGAAGCAACACCAGGGGCATCTAGCGTAGCATTAGAAGAAAACCTCGGCATAGGAAGCATCAGCGATAGGATAGGACTGATAAGGCCTATCAGGAATTAAATGGAAGTAGCAGCTATGAAAGTCGAGGGAAAGGGGATGCATCCCCAGCATTTAAACTCTGAAATGAAGAAGAAACTATGTTTTGTTTTGAGAATAGAGGCTTGTCCTTAGGTAGACTGAAACTAGACACTGGTCAAGGGGAGGGTAGTCATACTTTTTGGGGACAAGATATGTCAGACGAAGAAAGAAAATCTCTCATTGGGGAGGAAGAAGGAAGTGTATACACCCCTAAAAGTATCCTGCAGACAGACAAGGAAGTGAGATTGTCGGATCTGGAACAACCTAAGGAAAGGATAACAGATCCCATTCCATATCCAGAACATCCCAGAGGACGATTGTGTATTAAGAAGGGAGAATCACCACCATATGTGAGCAGGTTAAGATTGTTACCAGCGAGGAGACTGTCAGGAATGGTCGTCCCCACCATTGATTGACAAACGATGGGAGCTGACTGCAAGTTAGGGTTTACACAGTTTCCCTTACTGGAAAAGGGGGGTGTGGGGGCAAGACCACAGTGTAATCCATGACCACAGGTGGACAAGGATAATTTAAGGTGCAAGCTCCTGAGTTTGGCATCGGGCGCTGAGAAATGGATATATGAGTTAGAAAAGATGACAGGACGAAACACGTCGGCCAGAGGGGACATTAAGGGTCTCTTGGCAGTTGTTATTGGAGAGGGAACTGATGACATATGGAGGAGAGCAGGATATGCAAGTGTGACAGCACAAAACACAGCGCATGATTGAGCACTGTTTAATAATTGCAGAGCAGACTTGTGGTGGGCTCTCAGGGTACACTATCCTGACACATCAGATATGGGTGCTATTATGACAAGTAAAATGAAAGAAGATGAAGACCCTATTGCTTACAGTCAGGATATTCAAGAGCACTGGCAACTTGAAATGAAGGAGCCATGGGAAAACACTGTGGCATTATTTTACCACATTTTATGTCAAGGTTGCCCGAGCCAGTTCAGAGACAAATGAAGAAATTGGTGGGAAAGGAAGTCAAACCGTGGGCTGAGATACAGTTGCCAACAGTACATCACTGCCGGCTATTGCAGGAGAAAAACAAGAAGAAAGACAAGGCTAGGAAAAGTGAGAAAGCCAAATTAGTTCAGAAACATTTCCAAAATATGCCATAGAAGGGGTGACATTGACAAGCAGTTATGGATTGGGGATTCAGTGGGTGCATTGCAGGCGAATAATCAATGCCCGATGAACCAAGGAGGGAATGGGTTCATGCCAAGAGGCAGAGGTATGGGATACAGAGGGAGAGGTGGATTTCAAAACAATCAAGATGGGTTTCAAAATACACAGAATGAGAATCACAATGTGCAAGGCGGATTCAGCTAAGGGGGACTAGTCAGTGGGTCTTCTCCCATAGGTTCATAAGAGGGCGGACAGCTCATCCTTCATCATATAAAACACAACCTAGAAAATGATTTGCCCAAGATCGGACAGTGCATTAGACACAAGCACTGCAAATAAAACAGACACCACAACCAGAGCAAGTACAAATGAATCCACTGCAAGGGCAATTTCAATGCGCCCCCATGCAGACGCAGCAATATGCACACACAGGACAATTATTGACACCTAGACTAGGAGGTGCCACTGTTGTGGGAGGGAATCCCTTCACAGGTACAGGGGTATGCATGTACCCGCAATAGGACAGCTCACAGGGTGAATTGATGTGTTCAATACTATTTGTGATACCAGACCCCTAGGAGGAACCAAGGGTCGAGGTGACAATAGGAGGCACATCTTTTTCTTTTTTAGTAGACACTCAGGCTACTCGTTCGTGTATACGAGAAGGAAAACATGCAATGCCAGGAATTGCCATAAATGTTCAATGGTTCTCTGGTGCTACAAGTCGAGTTCCATTTACTGATGAATTACCAGTCTCTATAGGAGAGTGTGACATGTCTGTTCCATTTGGTATTCATGACAGACACCAGTTAACATTTTGGATTTGCTGACAAAACTTAATATGACGATTTCATTTACTGACGCAGGAATCACATGTTCCACTCCTGGAATACACTACATGAATGTCGGTGAGTTTATACTGGCATTCAAAGGACAAGTTGCTCTGCAAGGTGTTCCAGTTGAGCCAGAGGTTTTCCTTTATGGGGTGAGCATTCTATTGACATTGTTCCCTGGCTTAGTGCAGAAGACGTTGAGGATACCTAAAAAATGTTCGAGCAGACCACAGAAACCTATGGACGAAAAGGGGGACAGACTATCCCTCTACTGTTAGAAGCAGCCATAATACAAAGGAAAATGGCAATGCTCGAAGGAACAGATGACAAGGGTAGACCATGAAAGACAGTGATAGCTATCGAAAAAGGGTACAGGTTGACTGCATTACTGATGATGACATGTTTAGGGATGACCCAACAGACGATGAGGTAGTGTGCTTTATGAACATTACATACTGGATAAGAGTAGAGAAAAGGGAAGTCTGACAGACAATGGCAATATTGCGTCAGCATTTAGCATTTTTTGAAGAAGACTTGGACAAGGTGCCAAGCAGCCTTTGTACCACAGGTCCCTATGATGTAGGACTGTTAAAAGGGATAGGGGCAGTGAAAATAAAGTTGAAGCCAGGGGCAATTTTGCCTCGAGCAAAACAGTACCCCATATCTCGAGAGGCCGATGAGGGAATATTCAAAACCATTTCAGCACTAATGAAACAAGTTATTCTGGTAGTATCAGAATTGTTGTGCAATGCAGAGGTGTATCTGATTAAGAAATCAAAGTGAGGGTCATGGAGATTCATACAAGACATGAGACTGATTAACCAGATTGTAGATGCAGAGTTTCTTTTAGTTCCTAACCCGGCAACAATACTATGCAGTATCCTGGTGGAAGCTCAATATGTCACGATGAGTGATTTGAAAAATGTGTTTTTCTCAATCCCATTGCAAACGGACTCACAACACTTCTGTTTATGAAGTAATGATTTTGAACCCAACAATCAAAATTGTCAGGTGTAAAATAGTGAATCCTGCCATGTTTATAGCTGAGCCAGTGACAGAGGGTGACCATGTACATAAAGGTGAAAATAATGTTGAATTTTAGGATGATATACCTTGTGTGAAAGAAAATGCTTTGCCAGGAGGGGAAATCCTCTTTATTGATGGTTCTTCGAAAATGTATCAAACTAGTGAAGAAAGGCATTCTGGCGCAGCTGTAATAAGGCATAGAGTGAATGGCGAGTTTGAAGTGGTAGCAAGTGCAAGACTACATCTCACTTTTCGGCACAAGCAGCAGAATTGGTATTGCTAATTGTCACGCTTGAGAAACACAATGGGCAGGAACTGATGGTGTACAGAGACTCAGCCTATATGACGTCAACTGTACACGCAGGGTTAGCGCATTGGAAAAGGAAGGGCTACCTCCATGCGTACGGCACTCCAGTGCAACACGCATCCTTACTGGACAGGCTTATTAAGGTACTACAAATCAGTAGCCATAGCGGTCGTTAAGTGTGTAGCTGTCACATCTCATTTACAGCACTGGTCTTGGTGGAGGCATAGGTGGAGGTTGTGTACTGTTCCCCTTGCCTCTCCCAAGATGGTGCCTGAAACAACACGCATTGTTGCAGAGTTTCCCTACTCTCAGGATAGTCTCCTGGCTCCGCCCACACTGGATCGTTCCGAGGTTATCAGCAGGTGTGAAAAATGGAGCAGTGCGCTGCTACTCTCCCTAGAGATGCTTTGTGAGTTTTTATTGACTTCTATCTGTAATTTTCCCTGCTTACATTCAGAGAAATGTAACCTTTAAGAGTCCCATTCCCATATTCCGGCTGGCTTCTCTCCCAGTTCATGTACTATTCTCAAACTCTTCACAGAAAGACACGCTATGCGCAGACACATACTTGTGTTCACTTAGCTCCTTCTTCACCTCCCACTTCTACACCTCCGCAGGGCGTACCTCTGATCTGTACCCCTCCCCGGAAGTCCTTCAAGGATGGCAACCTTCTCCACATTTCCACTCTTAACTCTCGCTCTGCCATCAAGCATTCTTCTGATATCTGTCACCTTCTTGATGAACTGGACCTTGACATCCTCGGTCTCACTGAGACATGGTTCACAGCCAGCTCTGTCACCAGCTTTGACACACTCCTACCTGACAGTTACAAGATCCTCTCCGTGCCCAGACCCAACCGTGCAGGGGGGGTGTAGCCCTTATCTTCCCTGAGTGGATTCCTGCCACTGTCACTCCTACGCAGACCTACTCCTCTTTTTAATGCCTTGTCTGCCCTCTCTCTCTCTCTCCTAGCCATTCCCTTACCGTGGCTACTATCTATTGGCCACCTGGTCAAATCTCCTCCTTCCTCTCTGAGTGGGCTGACATCTCCTCCTCACTCCTGTCCTCAACCACTCAACTCCTCTTTCTTGGTGACTTCAACATCCACTTGGATGCCTCCTGTCCCCCCACGGGACTCTTTCATGATCTCTGCGACTCTCTCTCACTCTCTATTCTCCCTTCTGGACCTACTCATTCTGCAGGGCACACTCTTGATGCTCTGATCTCTTCCGAACTTCCACTCTCCGTCCCTCTCTCCACTCCTCTCTCCTGGAGTGATCACTTTCTCCTATCCTCCCAACTCACCCTCCCTACCCCACAGGCAAAGCCACCCTCATCACTGCCACCCACCTTCTCGGGCATCCGACCCATGAAGCGCTTGTCAGTTGAGGCTTTCGCTGCCACCTTCTCGCCCCCACCTCCCCTTTCGGCTGACTCCCACCCTGACACAGCCCTCTCCATGCTCCACTTTGCTATATCTGATACTCTTGATATCCTTGCCCCTGTCATGAGAATCCGCCTGAAGCCCAAAGCCAAATGCAACTCCTGGTATGACTCGGATCTCCTCACCCTTAAACGCAAGTGCAGGGTGGCAGAGAGGAAATGGCGTGCCTCATGTTCATTCTCTGACAAACTGGCCTGCCGCCTGCTCCAAAGGCAATACCGTCTCTCCGTTCTCATCAAGAAGAGAGCCCTTATCCAAGCCCGCATCTCTGCGGCATCTAACAACTCGGCCGAACTCTTTAAAATCTGCAAGGAGCTTGCCAACCCTGCTGCTGTCTCTACCTCTCCTGTCCCCTCCCAGGCCCTCTGCACTGCACTGGCCTCTCACTTCATCTCTAAAACTCAGGACATCCTGTCCTCACTCTCCTCCTTTCACCTCCCTCCCTCTCTTCCCGGCTCTTCCTCTGGCCCTTCTGCAGCCACCCCTCCTCCCTCCTTCTCTGCCTTTCCCCTTTTTTCTGCTGACGAGGTTTCCAGACAAGTCCGATCTATGAAAGTCTCGTCTAAACAGGTTCACCCCTGTTCCTCCAAAACTATCAAGGACCACATTGATTCCCTGGCTCCGGCCCTGGCTGATTTTTGCAACCACTCCTTCGCCTCTGGAGTCTTCCCTTCCCCCCTTAAGCACTCCCTTGTGCACCCTCTTCTTAAGAAACCCCCTTCTGACCCCTCCTGCCCGGCTAACTATCGCCCAATTTCCATCACTCCCTTTCTGGGCAAGCTCCTGGAGAAACTGGCCATCTCCCAGCTTAACCTCCATGCTGAATCTGTTGGAAGTCTTCATGACCATCAATCTGGCTTCAGAGCTGTCAGAAGCACGGAAACTGCTCTCCTGAACATCCGTGAGGACCTGCTCTTGAATCTCGACTCCAACACTCCGTGTGTTCTCATCCTGATCGATCTCTCTTCTGCCTTTGACACTGTCAACCATGCCATCCTGCTCAACCGTCTCTGTGATAACCTGGGTATCACTGGTCAGGCTCTGGCGTGGCTGACCTCTTTCCTCTCCAATGGGTCCTTCCTCTCTGACATCTTTTTCTCCACCTTTGGTGTCCCCCAGGGATCTAATCTTTCCCCCTGGCTGTTCAACCAGTATCTGGCGCTCCTTGCCCACCGCATCGCCGCTCTCTGCCCCAACTTTCAGTGCTATGCCGACGATACCCAGCTCATTTTCAGGCTACCCTCGGCCTCCTCCTCTCCTTCCCTCATCTCTGACTGTCTGTCTGCTATCCAGGAATGGTGTGCCACCAATGACCTCTGCCTTAATGCCAGTAAGACTGAGATTCTACTCATCGGCACACCCACCCCCTCCTTCCCTGCAGCTCTCTGGCCGGCCTCTCTTGGCCCTCTTCCCGCTCCTACCTGCAAGGCAAAAAACCTCGGGGTTATCTTCGACTCCACACTCTCCTTCTCTCCTCATATATCTGACGTCTCTAACAAGTCACACTACCAGCTGCACCTCCTCAGAGGTATTCTTCCCTTCCTCTCCTTACCCCAGAAGCTCACTGTCTCCCGAGCCCTGGTTCTCTCTAAGCTGGATTACTGTAACAGCCTCTATCTTAATCTGCCTACCTCCACTCTCCGCCCTCTCTAACTCATCCAGAACAGAACTGCGAGACTTGTCCTTGGCCTCAAGCCCAGGGACCGTATCTCTCCAGGACAGAAATCTCTACACTGACTCCCAGTGGCTGCGAGGATAAAGTTCAAAACCATCTGTATTGTCCACAAGGCCTTCTGGGGCCTGGGGCCTAACTACCTTCAACTCTCTCTTCCTAAATATCTTCCTTCCCGAGCCCTTCGCTCATCCGTCTCCAACTCCCTCAGGGTCAGCCGCTTCTCGAAGCAACGAGCTGGGGGTAGATCTCTCTCCGCGGCAGGGGCCTCCCTCTGGAACAGCCTTCCTGCCTCCCTGAAACTTGAGGAGAACCATCTCCGGTTTCGGAAGCACCTCAAAACCTTCCTCTTTGCTTCTGCTTTCTCTCTCCCTCTCCCCTGCTAATTCTTCGCTGAAACTGCACTGAATCTGCAACTGGGCCACTCTCACCGACCCCGGTCCTGGGCCCAGCCACTCTCCACTTGCACTGCCTCCCTGGCAACCCCTGCACTGCGGGACTGTCTCTGTATCCCTACAGCCCCCCCTTCCCAGCACTTGACTGCACTTACCTTGCACTTGCCACCAGCTGGCCCTCTTACTTATTTATTTTATTTTATTCTACTTACCTTGTACTGCACTTCCCCCCTCCCCTTCCCCTTGTACTTTCTCCCTTCCCCCTACCCCTGCACTTGCGCGATCTGAATGACACCTGGCCTAGTAGGATCATTGTATGTCTTCCCCTTGTTCCCCCCTCCCTGCCTCGTCGCGCCTTGAAACACTTGTGTATAGGCGCGTTACAAATGCCATATCATCATATCATATCATATCAATTCTCACCGCTTTCCTCAGTTTGTTTCACTTTATTTTTCTTTCTGGCAGCACGGAAAGTCCTTCTCATGGCCCTCCAAGATCAATCTGAACGCTTCCTCCAGACGGCTGCCTAGAGCTCCCACTTACTCCTGATCAGGTCAGGCTTACTTTCCTTCTCTCCCTCTACCCTTCTTGATCACCATCCAGTGGCTCACCTCACTTCGGCAGTCAGAGAACAGAGAGTTCAGAACATGCCAGTTCCACTTCCCAAACGCTTGCAGAAAGATATAAAGGGTACAGTTAGTTACCTTTAGCCCATTGCATAAAATCTAGCAAACGATGTACCTTCTTTCTGTTCATCTTGCAGAAAAAACCTCCTCCATTCATCTATGTGCAACCTCAGAGTCTCCCTGCTTCACCTAGAGAAGGAAAAGCAACAACACAGACCACAGCCTCCAGCCATCAGGGTTTTCATCCCGAGAGGGTTTCCCTGAGCCTCCTGTCCTCTCAGCTCCCGCCTCAGAGGACATGGTGAACAGGGTGGTTGAGGGATTTCTCACAATCACCAGTTGTGATGTCTGGTCCAAGTTAGTGCTAACCTTTTACTATCATTCATCATCTGTCAATGTAAACCAATGATATCAGCTCACACTAAGCAAACAGACTTTATCTCTTGTGTGAATGAAGCCACAGATGTAGAAGCCAAAAAGGTTGCATGCTGTCCAGATATTTCAAATTTTGATACACTGAATATCAAAGAGAAAGTAGTCACAGTTATGGTGGTGCAAGAAGGGTTTGATAAATTATGATGACCCAATTAAAGAAGATTCAAGGAAGTGCGCCACAGGAAGAGCAGGAATTATGGAAGCGGAGGGGGTGTTCCTTGTCCGCCACAGAAGCATTATGATGACAGGACAGAACTGGAAATCTGGTGATGCCAGTAGCATTATTAAAGGTTGCGCTTAAACAGCTTCATTACCCCACGCATGTAACTGGTAAAAGTCATGCTGCAACAATTGCGGAAGACTGGTTTATCACAAATTTGTTAGAACATGTTAAATTTTATGTAGTAACCTGCATCATATGTCAAAAGTTTACTGGTGGGCATACACTGCCAATGATTCAAGGAGTAATTCCTTGACCAAATGGTCCTTTTCAGCATTTACTTATTGACTATCTTGATATGCTGCATGTGTGTAGTGAATACAGGTATATGATAGTGGTGGTGTGTCCCTTCTCCAGGTTGATCGAGACAGGTCTGTGTACACATCCTGATGTCAATTGCGCAGCAACATTTCTAGTGTGCAAAGTCTTTCCAAGATGGGGTGTGTGTGAAGTACTGAGATCCGATAATGGGCCATATTTTGTCAATGAAGTATATGACCAGATAGGGCTTTTGTTGAACATTAAGCATAAACTTTCTTCTGCTTACCACCCGCAAGCAAACAGTATATGTGAGAAAGGATTGCCAAGATCAAGCTAACTTTGAAGAAGGGATGGCTTTATTGCCTGCCCTTAGCTGTATATGCCCTATGGAATCATCCTGGTTCAGAACACCACCTCACCCCCCACCAGCTAATAACAGGGAGACGAATGAGAACGCCTCTTACACCTCCATCGAGGAGTAGAAGTGATGCCCAGAGTACAGCAAACATGTTAAGAAATGAATTAAATGAATACTTGACATGTATGAAGTCTAGCATCTCTCTCATTGCAGATCAACTCAAGCACAAAGCACAAAGGGGGTCGGACTAAGAACACAGATGAAAACCATTCAGCAACCAGATCTACTGAACTATTATCCACACCTAAACTATTTATTGGTGAGGCCGTGTTAATCAAAAATGTTACCTGTAGGTGGCACAAACCACGTTTCCATGGCCTTTTATTGTTGAAAACATAACCCCATCAGCAGTAAAAGTTCAAGGCAGGTTGGCTTCATTTAAGTTACACTAAACCGTACCTCCAACTGTTGCCGATCCAGAAGCAAGACAAGAAGGAGAATTTCAGAGTGTGCAAACTCGACTGATGATGAAGAACAAGGACGATGAAGCTATGAGCTATAAATGCAGATTTACATTTGGACTGTGACTCACCTTGGGACACTCCTTATAGACATTATACCAGGTGTACAGTTCTTTGCCAAGAGTCACAGGAATTCTGAAAATGAACATTAGAAAAATATTGATGTATCACGAATATGCCTGATCTTGATTAGGAGTTGACGATTGGAAACGAGAGCAATAACCTGACTCGTTTCTCACTGAGTATCTATTCGGTTAGCCCTATGGTACTAACCAACAGGGATGTGCATCGTCTTGTGCTTGCTGTTTTTGTGTTTATCCTTGAAGCTTATCCTGCTCTTGTCAGAAGAGATGTTGATGTTTGATTTTTTTTTTTACAGGATCCTAAAAACGGGCCAGTGATTAGAAGATTGCTAATCACAATAATTGATGCAGGAGTAAAAATGTTTCTTTTTTCCTTGTTTAATTCCAGTAAAAATGAGAAATTAGGTAAATACAGTTTTAGGGAATGAGTAAGACCAACCAATTCCAGAATGGCACAAGTAGTGGAGACTAATATGGTGATTTTTGATATACATATGTACAATTGTACAAGTATGCTTTTCTTTCTATTTCTCCTGATTCACACTCTCTATTTCATTGGTCCAAATAAGGCAGATGTCCCTTTGATCCTCCCCACTCGAGGAACTATTGTTGATTTGCCCATTGCTGATTAACAAAATCCCTTTGTGTTCTCTTCCCATAGTAAAGCTGCTTTAAAGTTGTTTTCATGGATGCTGCCATTATGTTGGGAGACACAAGAGAAGCATAGAGGAAGATAATAAGGGGATAAATACATACTTGGATTAATCAGCACACTTGAGTTATAACATGTGGTATCAACACATGAGAAGTGTAGGGGAGAGAATGTTTAAGGAGAGTTGTTACGTTTGTGCTGTCATACCCATGCTGCCCGAACATTCATCTCCGTAGAAGTTCCAGAACACGAAGCCCAATGTCTTGTTCACCTTGCTGCATGCATGACTCGAGGACAGTTCCAAAAAATGTGGGCCACTCTGAGATGGAGATTGAAATGGTCATTTCCTTTCCAGGATGATTAAATCAAGACTACACAGATAGAAAAGGAGCCTGTATAGAAGAGCAAGATGCTCACATATCCTCGGACAGGACAGGATAAAGTTATAAAAGAAATTAAGAGAATGGACTCTTCTGATAGAGCAGAAATAGCTTTTATGCCCGGATGCTGGAAACAATCCTAGCTGCTATGGATGAGTGAAGTCCAAGAAAGGATGGGAAGAAGTATTGATGTCCTGTGCAGCTCATATATTGAAGCCAAAATATGTGTGAGAAGTGCAAAGAGTAAATGATGGGTGTTTAAAGTAAAGGGCATAACATGCCAAGCTGCTGACATGGGTAGAAGATGAATCAGATCCAATGGCTGTGATTCCACTGGAAAATGCGACATTGTGCTTTCGAAGAGAAGGAAAGAAGCATGTGGGAGATAACATAGGTTGCAAGACTACAGTTGAAGTCTCCATTATGGGAGCAGGGACAGCTGTTCTGATGGATTGATATTGGGCTGGTGGGCCCAGAGCCTACATGAAGCTGCCCAAGGATTGGGGAAGAACGTGTTCCTTAGTGCTCATCCATGTTCCAGCATTAGTGATCCCTCAGAGTGACCTGAACATTGGAGAATTTCTGAAAGCAGATGCCCATTTGAGAATGAAAATGTCTCAATCAAACCAAGAGAGAGAATTACTTCTCAGCAAAATCAATAGATGCATATGAGGCTATCCTGTATGAGCATAGGCTGTTCAGCAAAACTGCTTCAATCGTCACAACTATCTTTATTCACTGGGATTCAAATGATGGCCAATGCTAAATGGCTGCAAATTACCAGATGTTAGCTTCTGCAAACAATCAACCCTACCATCAAAGGATTCAATGCTATCAATGAGGAATTGAGGGCCATACGACTAATGATCCTCCAGAACAGATATGTCCTAGATATGATCACAGCAATGAAAGGAGGAGTTTGCGCCAACATTGGGCCATCATGTTGCACATTCAACCTTCTCACAATGACGAGAGTGGGATCTTGACAGACTCCATAACATTGTTGATGAACCTGCAGACGGAAGACAAGACAGAGGATGTTGCAGACAACATTTGTTTTGCATCTATCTTCTCATGGGTTCCACAGTGGATGGCAAACATCTTCAAGCTTCTTCGAGGAAACTTGGTGATGGTGATGTTTGTATTCTGTGTGATGAGGGTAATAATTACACAGTGCAGGAAGACAGCCAAGAAAGCAGTGGGAATGAGAATCATGATTGATGGTAAATCAGGATTTGGACCCAAGGAATTTACTGATGAAGAAATCAAAGGATACATAAAGGCCAGCATTGTAGCTCCTGATTGAACAAAGTTCTTCTATCCAAAGAATCATAAGAAGTACGTGGGACAATGGGTCTATTGTAATCCAAATGAACAGTGCAGTTACATGACCTGAAGTGTGGATGAACATGTCAAATCAGCTGGGTCCCTGAAGGTAGTAAAAAGGAACTAGAATCCGAAAAAGCACTTCTTCAGGAGAAGGCACCAATATGTGGAGACGAATGAAGGTGTGGTTGATGACTTGACCAGAGGGGGGAGTGTCGAAGAGCAGCCGAACACCTCTGCAGGAAGTCCTGCCCCCCTACTGCCTGTATGTTGGAAGCCTAAAACTGCACCATGTTTGACACCAGTAGCTGTGACCATACCACGACAAATGTTCAAGAAAAGTTATTTGTTAAGAAAGCCATACCAGATGTATGCCTCTAGAGATGACAATCTCTTGGAAGAGGTCCCCAAAGGAATATAAAAACAAGAGAAAGAGAAGCTGGTGATGTCACAAGAAGTGAGCGTAACACACTGAGACTAAAGAAGAAGATTTATGGACCTTTGTGAAACCAATGACGAAATAAAGAATCGAGTGCACGTTCCTATGCAAAAAAGAAGATTGTATGTGTATGTGATGCACTGCAGAAAATGTAAGCCATTCAATGAATGTACAGATGCAGCAACGCAAGAAGATCAAGTAATCATAGCTGCTGGCTATACATAGTGAATAAACTGCAGGCAAAGTCACCATTATATACGTAGAAACTGCACATCAGTGTCACAATTTTATTAACTCATACCCACAGAGAAAGAAGGATCAAAAACTCTGTCACAGCAAAGAATAGCTGGGAGCATGGAAGAAATGAGAAGAGATGTCTGGCCTGGTATCAAGACTGAAGGCAGCCAAGAACTGGTTAACTATCCTCAAAGAACAGTGAACATGATACGTGAAAAGCTGAATTATCACTCATCAAGGTGCAAGGAAGGAACACCATGAGTACCAAGTTTATTAATTCAAGATAATTAAATACTATAAAATGGGCCGAACTGCGGTCTCCTGTCATGTGAGCCAAGGATGGAAACTGGAGTTGGGCATGCAGACCAGAACTGTGATAAGCGTGCACCCATACTCCCTTATATTCCCAGAGAAGAGAATCTACTGCAAGTCCAAGTTCAAAGACAGTCTGCATGGCAGAAGGCATGGACAAAGAGAGATGTGGGGCTAATTGGGTGGGGAGGTGAATTCAAGTTCACCTCATGGCGCCTGGGTATGAGCCTAAGTGCTGCTAGTGAGCCGGATGTTTCAACCATGGTACTCGCATGCCAACCAATTGTAAAGGGCCATATAACAAAGGGCCTCATAGTTTAAGAACCAATAGTATTTTGTGTACTTAATATGTGTTGAGGATGACTTACACTGGAGGCAGGCTTAAGTTGTCCACCTGACTGTAGAGACCCAATCATAATCCCAGTCCCTATGGAAAGTATACTTAGATATTTCCCTTGAGCCAATCACAATCCCGCGTAGGATTTTCTTATTTTGCCACATAGTATGAAATCACTTATGACAAATGTTTTGTATAAAAGACAGTTTTTATGTGATTTGTGCTGAGAACAAGATCGAACGTCTGTCGATGTCTGTCGTAACTCTCTATTTTAGACAATTGATATTAAAACAGTCAAATTGGACGTTACCAACTGCCTGAGTTAGTCTGATTATTTGGTGTAAGAATTACTCTGCATCCCATTCTTTGCATAACATGTTACCGATTTAGGACCATATGTTCAGGGTGATTATTGGAAGAACTGAGTGAAATCACCACACTGGATAGGGCATGTTATAAAGCAAGCTTTGACCCATCATTGTATATGAGCATGATAAAGGGGTGACATGGGCACAGTACTGCTATGTGTAAAATTGGGACCAAGTGTTTTGAAGATTTGATTAAATGAATTGGTGGAATATGTAGAGACTTAATGTAACTATGGTAGATGATAGGCCTTCATCACCTCCAGGGTCAAATGGACCCAGTACTGGTTCCTCTGGAGCCAGGCTCATAGAAAGGTGTGCTATGCACACCCAGTGCCTAAGGCACATGCATCAGGGCCGAGCGTGGCCTTAGAACATCATTGGGAGGCACGTGCCAGCGTCCTTGGGAGGGGCAAGGTGGAGCCACAAGGTGTGGCCAAAGGGAAGGGCCAGAGCAAGCATAAATAAGGCCAACCCAACCACATGCCCTTGCTTCGCGTTAGTCTGCTTTGCAGCGTGACGCTTACCGCTGTTCCTCACCTTGGTTCCTGTTACTCCATCGCTGAAGATCATCTTACCTGATTCCAGCCTCTCCATCACTGAATGTTCACCTTGCCTGATTGCAGCCGCTCCATTGCTGAAGGTTCACCTTACCTGATTCCAGCCACTCCATCGCTGAAGGTTCACTTTACCTGATTCCAGCCTCTCCATCGCTGAAGGCATACCTTACCTGGCTTCAGCCGCTCCATCGCTGAAGGCGCACCTTACCTGATTCCAGCCGCTTCATCGCCGTGACGCACCTTAACTGATTCCAGCCGCTGCATCGCTGTACGCGCATCCTACCTGCATTCCAGCGCCATCAGAGTCAGAGGCTTTCCTCACCTGATCTGGACTTCCAGCAATGCAGGAGCTTCGCTTCTTCTACTCTTCATCGTGGCATCCTCATCCGGCACCACGGAACTGCCTTCAAGCATCCAGGCTCTACTCCACGCCATCAGACCGCTCCTACAAGGGGAAAGACACACAACAGGTTAGAAATTGTATAAATAATGAACTCTGGGCTGCGCCATACCTGAGTCTTGAATTCCATTATAACAGCCAGTCCCTTTCCCTGTGGTAGCAACTTTTTGCACATTCCTGAGGGAAGGTAAGCTTCCTGGTGTGCCAGTCGATCCTTGGGTTATGGGTTTCAAGCCACGGCATTCCGAGGATCATTTGGAACTGGTGGGCCCCTATAAGATCAAATGAAATGCTTTCCTGATGACCATCCTGACATGTCAGCATTACCTTATTGGTGTGTTGAGTTAATGGACCCGAAAATAGCTGCGGACCATCCACAGCAGTGACGTTTTCCAAGCGTGGTTTTTGCTGAAGTGGAAGGCCTATCTGTGCCGCCAAATCATGATCGATGTAATTCCCCACCACACCACTATCAATGTAGGCTTCCAGGGCATGGAGTCTTGATGGTTGTTGGTGGTGGGTTATTAGTACCAGGATGACCAGGTGGTAGGGCTATTCAACTTTCTTGATTCTGCTCGACAAGTGGACCCCTACACTTGCCAGGCATCCAAGTTTTCTGACTTCTGTTCCTTTGCTTTGGTTTCATTGTCCGTGGCCCCTACCATTTTCTTGGGGTGGTTTAACTGGGCAATCTCGCAAGAAAAGTCCAGCTTTACCGCAATATAAACAAAGTTGTTGGCTCCTCTTTTCTCTCTCAGCCTTGGAAATGGGAGCTCGAAATCCCCCAATTTGCATAGGTTTGGTAGCTTCATGAGCCTTGGGATGAATGTCCTGAGGTCGAGGATAAACTGACCTCCCTTCCGCCCTTGTGTGATCCATTTTTTCGGTCTTGTAGACGATGGTCCAGTTGCACAGTTAGGTTAATATATTCCGCACAACACTCGGGCGGATTGACCACTTGAGCTAGCACATCTTTTAACTCACCCCGTAGCCCTCGGTAAAATAGTGTGGTTCTTTTCTCCTCTGGCCAATTAGTCTGTGCTATGAAGGTGGCAATGTAAGTCAATCAGTCATGGTTCCCTTGTCTGAGAGATAGTAATTTGTTGTCTAATTCTTGTCCTTGGGTGTGCCTGGTAAACAGCTTTTCCAATTTCTGTTGGAATTCCACAAAGTTCAGAAGTATTGGATCATCCTGGGTTACTAATGGGACCAAATAGGAACCTCCCAAATAGGAAAGTCCAAAAGCCACCCTTGCGCTGTCATTAGGGAAGGCTCCAGGTAGACCCAAGAAGTGGAGACAGCACTGGTTCATGAACACAGCGTATTTGTTTGGGTCGCTGAAGAAGCGTTCTGGAGGAGCCAGTGGGACTGCCCACGGGAGTACCACTTGCACTGGAGGTGCTGGCTGGGGCAACGGGGTTGGTGCAATCCCGGGTAACGGAACTTGTTCAGTGTGTGTCTGGAGCATGTGCCTTGCCAGCTCATCCGTCCGCTCTCGGGTTACTATGAGGTCTCTTCTCAAGGAATTAGTATCTTGTCTTGAGGCATGCACTTCAGCCTGCAGCTTCCCCAGTAATTGGGCTAATTGGTCAGTTTCAGAGGTTTCCTTTATGCCCAGGCAGAGATTCGGGGAGGCTTCGCGTTCTGTTATGCTCACCTGGTCTCTGCGGGGGCGTTGGGGCACGGTTGGAGCACTCCCTCGGCTTTGCTCCCCTGTGTTGGCTGTCTTCCCCAGCTGCTGCAGAGTGTACTGTTCTGGATGCTGGTTTTGCCCCTGGGAGGAGATGAGAGGCAATGAGATTGGCATGGAGTTGTTACAAATTCCCTCGACCCTTTCGTGCCAATACGTAGTGCGCAAGAGTTTTCCCATGCAAGCTCACCTGTTATTTTGTTGCTGAGCTCTCCATCCTGCTTCCTTCAGCAGGGGCATGTAGAGTGGGCCTTGTTGCTTAACTGGCCCGCAAGAGTGGCAATTAGCCCAATTACTGGGGGAGCTGCAGGCTGAAGTGCATGCCTCAAGACAAGAGACTAATTCCTTGAGAAGAGACCTCATAGTAACCTGAGAGCAGACGGATGAGCTGGCAAGTTGTTTTGTGTGTTTTATTTGTTTGTCTATGTATTTGGGTTGGGTGTGTGCTTCTTCACAGGGTGAAGTTCAGACAGCTGAACCATGGTTATTGCAAACCAGGGTAGCTTGAAGGTGGTCTCTTGGAATATTTATGGGGCTAATTGAGCAAGCAAAAGAAGAGGAGTTTGGACTGGTTAAAAACAATGGGGGGCAGGTATATCTCTATTACAGGAGATGCCCTTATTAGAAACAGAAGCAGAAAAATTGATACAGGGTTGGGTCGAGAAGGATTTTTTCTAATCTTTTTCATCTAGTTCTAGAGGGGTTTGTAGATTGATTCGTAAGCACTTATCGGTGTATGAAATTTCATGTAAAAAGGACAATGATGGAAGGATATTGTGTGTCAATGTGAATGTACAAAATTCTATGTACAGTTTTTGCAATAGTTATGCTCCTAATTGAGGGGGTGGATCATTCTTTGTGTCTTTGGTACAGTTTGTAAAGAATTTAGGCCAGCACAAGCTCATTTTAGGGGGGATTCTAATGTCACATTGTATAAGCTGATGGACAAAAGTGTAAATTATTTTTGTACTGTGGCTGGAGTGAAACGTAGGACCATGTTAGATTTTATGGAGGAATTCCAGTTGATTGATGTACGGAGACTCCATGACCCACAAGACAGATGATACACATTCCATTCTGGATGTCTTTAAGGAACTGATGGTGGCAACAGTAAAGACAGACACAAGTGATCACCGTTCAAGGGTGTTTATTGAACATTATAATGGGTGAGATAAATGGCTAATCTAAACCTAAATCTAAGATGCGAGCAAGCTACAATCAAAAATAAAGAATAAGGCAGTCCTAGTGGCGTCTTGTCAAATAAAAAGTGCCTATTCCAAAAAAAACTATTGCTAATCCTTAAAGCTAAATTACAAAAAGAGTGTGGGATAATGTTCACCGTGAAAGAAAGAAGTGTTCACAAAAGGAAAAGTCAGGATGGTATGGCTGGGTCTACTTACCTCAGGTTGTAAGCACAGGACAAGGCAGGACTTCTGAGCACAGCACACTACTTGGCCTTGTCAGCACGAGGTTCACAATTCAAGTTCAACGATACCAAAGACCGCCAGAGACTGAGTCTCTTTCCAGCAAATGTCTCTTTCCTTTGGAAAGCCTGCTGATTCACAATGACAAACAAACAAAAGTTCTCTCTTTGATCTTGCACCTTGGGTGAATTCTCTTGGCCCCCAGGATCTCCCTCGCCAGGCTTGGGTCCTCCTTGAAGTTTGGGCCTCCCTCTGTTGGGTCCACTATGGCCTTTCTTTAACACAGTTTATGTATTTCTATCACAGTTCATGTGTTGCTCATGTTCATCAGAAAGCAGGGTTTTCCTTCTCCTAGCTTTCTTTCGGCATACCTCTGTTGGGTTCACACTTGCCTTATTCCACAGTTCATAATCTTATCAGAAAGCAGGGTTCCCTTCCCCTAGCTTTCCTCTGGCAACAGGTCATAGACTTTCGTTTGTACAAGGGATTTAACGTAACCCTTGTAGGACCACTCTGACGCCTCACACCACCCTTTCCTGGGGCTTCTGGTTCTTGTAGTTTCAAAGAACACGTCCCGGTCAGAGTCTTTCGAATGAGCTCCCATGTGGCACTGGACCCCTCCGCACCTGGACCTCAACTGGGCTTTGTTAAAAGTTCAAACACATAAAGTTCTTTCTCTTTTTGGATTCATTGCGTTCAACATGCTGCTACTTGCAACCTTGGGCTCAACACAGTTTGGTTTACTATCAGCTTTCTCTGACTCACCAGCTGTTCTGAACCCATTGGCTTCTTGGTTCTCTGGTGTCAAGGATAGTACCACGGTAGCCAGCTTGCCTCTCTGCCTGTGTTATCAAAGCAGGAGGCCCCAGTGTACCATTGACATCTGCTGCCCTGCACGCCAGCTGTAATTCCTTTTCGTATGCTTTCCCTTTCGGAGGCTTTGCAGGTCTCAGTTGGAAAGGAAAAGGGCAATTTCCCCTTGGTCGTCCTTCCAGATCTCACTGTCTTTCTTCTCTGTTTGAACTACTGGTTTGGTGTAGCTGTCTCCTTGTGCTTTCGGCCTTGCTAGAAGTGTGCATTCATGCTCTGCCTTTTATCCGTTTGGGGAAGGTAAGGGGGTGTCAGCTGTGCGTGGTTATTGTCAACTGCCTGACTCTGCCTGACCCGTGTGTTGGGAAATGTCAGGTAAACGGTTCTGGTGTTAGTTTGTTGTCGGCTACCGTCTAAGAAAATGTTTGTGTGGGGAAAAGGGTGGGGGTGGAGAGCTTCTAAATATCATACAGGGTAGGATGGGGAAAAGGTGTTACATGGAAGGGGATACTGCGTCTCAACCCTTGGTGTCCCACTTCCACTCCCCTGAGTCCCTCACACAGGTGATCCTCACCCACTGGTCCACCCCCAGGAACTGGATCCAACAGAGATAGGCGTGTTCTGGCCAACTGGACGACAGATCTCTGGGGACTAGCGGATGACACACCTTCAGGTGTCTCACACGCCATAATATGTATTCTCAAATTCACCTAGTACTGACATCTGGTATGTCTTTGCAAAATTGTAAAGAGGGAAATAGGTTCTATCTTGATTTCAGACCATGTACCTGTGTCAATTGAATTGTCATTGTCATTTCCAGTGCAAAAAACTAGCTTCTGGAAAAAGAATGTTACACTAAATAATGATGTAGAGGTTGCGGACAAACTTGTGAAGGAAACTACGTTTTTTGTTCAAAAGAATTGAATGAATGATGTTTCTATTGAGTCTGTCTGGGAGGCATTTAATGTTACATGCAGTATATGTTGATTGGCCTCTTGAGTAAAAAGCAAAAGATGGAGGAGGTGAAGTTAGAAGAAATCCATAACTGTAAATCAATCAATGGGAAATCCAACTGTAGCATAACGTTCTGAGTTAAAACTAGAGACATTACTTTTGGAAAGGGTAGACAGATAGGCTTCTGTTCAAAGCAAGATTATCTTACCATGAGGGTGGAGAGAAATGTGATTGGCTTTTGGCTCATCGGCTTAGGGTTATGGAAAGTGGGAAGTCGATTGGTGCAATAGAAGGCATGACTAGTGTTCTAAGATATGAGCCAAAGGTGATCAATAGGGAGTTCAGAGAATATTATACCAAGCTATGCACTTCTGCAGTGAATATGAATACTGATACTTTGAAGGATTACATTGGTTGCAATTTAAATCGAATCAGCTAGGAAAAGAAACTTAGTTTGGATGAGGATCTGATTATGGAGCAGAGGTCGTCACACCGTGGGGTGTGTCCCCCTAGGTGGGCACGGCCCCGTTCCCGGGGGTGGAGGTGTGCACAATTCCCCAGCCTGAAATTTAAAAATAAAAAACAAAAAAAATCTTTAAATGGAGGAAATGGGTAGGAGTGGCTCAAACGGTTGCACTGGAGCATAAAACTGTCTCGGGCACCAATGAAAAAGTGTCCCACAGTTGCAATTGTCAATTCATTCCTTTAGTTAGAGACTGTTTGAATAGTACCCAAGAGGGTGTTTTTTGTTAAAATGTAAGCACATTGTGATATTTAAGGAACATTTATTCAGCAACAGTCGTCAAAACTACTAGCTGCATAGTGAAGTAACTCATCAAAATGGCCAACATTGGCCAAATAAGTGGACCATTTAGACTAAAAACACAGGCCCAAACTTGCATTTTTCATTTTTGGTTTGGGCATTGCTCTATTGCCCTATAGGCCAGTCCGACGCAGGCAGCTCATCCATAATGGGTGAGGAGCCATCGAAGGAGTGGTCCCCTCACCCATTCTGGAGGAGCCAGCCCAGTGAAACACTGAGAACTCCCTCAGCTGCTTTTTCCAACTGAGGGAGTGATCCTGGGCTGGCTGAACTGTCAAAGGGAAACACTGTTTCCCTTTGACTGTTCAGTTCCCCAGCCGCACATGATCACTGAGCCATGCAAGGCCGGGTGCATTTTGCTTCGCAAGCCTTGCATAGCTCATTGGAAATGCTGGCAGGACAACTGCATGTTTGAGGGGGAGCTCCTGTGCCTCCTCACAAATTCGGATAGAGCACCCTGGAGCAGGTTGAAGCAAAGGTGCTTGCTGTGTGAATGCTGTGTGAATGTGTGTGTGTCTGTGTTGGTCTGTGGAGCTGATTTTGTCAAAGTCAGCTCTCCTGAGGTGCTGTGGAGCCCAGGGGACAGGGGTGGTAATTTTCTATTGGACATTTATCATAGATGTCCAAACAAAAATAAAATGCTTTCCGCTTGGGCCCCCCACCACCTTGCATACATACATAATCATGTTGATTGTGTTAGGCGCTTTGGTGCCAAGGGGACAGGGATGGTATCTTTTACTATCATAGATGTCCAGTAAAAAATATCATGCCTACCGCCTGGGCCTCCCAGCGCCAATTGCAAACAGTTTTGCTTTTACCCAATTTGTTTTAAAAGTATGCTCTAAAATGCAACATTTTAACTAATTATTTAAAAAAAATACCTGTGGGAATACCACCTGAACCCGCCTTGATTGGTTTGAGCTCCCTCGCTACGCTCCTTTGCTATGCTATACCTGGGGGAAATATGTATGCCCTCCACTTAAATAATTCACCAGCCGCCACTGACCCTGGGACTGTGCTGGGAGCAGGGTGGGGGAGGCCAGGTACTGTGATGGGAGCAGGATGTGTAGGGGCTGTGGGTTTGTGGTGGGAGCAGGGTTGGGAGTCCCCAGGGTCTGTGGTGGGGTGAGGGGTGCCCAGGATTTGAATAGGAGTGGGATGAAGGAGCCCAGAGAATGTGATGGGAGCAGGTGGGGGAGCCCAGAGACTATACTGGTAGTAGGCTGCAGTGACAGCACGCGATAGTTCATAGCCATTTGGACATACTGTCCATTTAGCATTTTGGGGGGGGCCCGGCCTGCCCACATTTAGCTTGGGAGGGCCCAGGCAAAAAATGTTTTAAGAAGAACTAAAGAGATCTACGTATCACCTGAACATAGTGAAATGCCCTGGTCCGGACGGCCTACCAGTTGAGCTGTACAAGGTTATGCCGGATATAGTATATGCACTTGTGCTTGCACTGCTCCATTCATCAAGGAGTAAGGGGTTGCTCCCGCCCACCACTAGGCAGTCCTCTATTTCTCAAATTCTGAAGAAAGGCAGGTCCCCAGAGAACTTGAGTAGTTATAGACCAATTAGCCTGATAAACACTGACAATATAATATTGGCAAATGCATTGGCTATGCGACTGGAGAACCTTTTGCCCAAGATTAAGGACCCCGGTCCTGCAGGCTTTGTTAAAGGCAGGCATGCATTTGAAAACATGCACAGGTTGATCATGACCTTATATGAAAGTCGGAAAATATCAACAGATGTGACGGTCCTATTAATAGATGCCGAGAAAGTGTTGGATTGAATAGAATGGAATTACCTGGAAGCACCTTTGGAAGGTTATGATCAGGGGCAAACAACCATGGATAAAGCTGTTTATTTATTTATTTATTTTATTTATGCTCATTATACTGTTATACTCAAAACCAACAGCCAGTGTGATTACAAATGGATTGTCATCAGATGATTTTGAACTGGAGAGGGGAACGAGACAGGGATGTTCACTCTCCCCACTGCTGTTCGTACTTGCAATGGAACCCTTAGCTGAGAAGATTAGAAGGGATCCAATGATTCAAGGAGTCCAATTTGGAGAGGCTTTGCAGAACCTATTGCTATATGTCGATGACGTGTTGCTAGTGGTAAACGTTGTGGACAGGTCAGTTCCAGGCACAATGAGACAAATTGACATTTTCCATTATTACTCAGGATACAAAATAAACTGGATGAAATTGGAAGCAATGGCAGCTTCATATGCCTGTATCATTCAATCTCTGAGCAGAAATGGTTTAAGGTAGTGGCCGGAGAAAATGCAATAACTGGGCATTTGACTACCAAAGGATAGTGAATCGCATGATGGAGGTAAATTTGCAAAGTATGATCGACATTCTAAAGCGAGACCTGGATAGATGGTCTGAATTGGGGCTGAGTCTGTGGGGGAGAGTAAACTCAATTAAGATGACTACTGCTCCACACGTGAATTACAATCTAATTATGGTCCCCCTGTCGGCAAGGAAAAAAGAAATAAAAAAAAATAGAGCATATGATACAGTCTTATTTGTGGGATGGAAAACAACCCTTCTTGAAGTTATGGAAGCTGCAGCTATAAAGTGAGAAACCGGGATTGGGAGTCCCAGACTGTACAAATTATCATCTTGCATTCTTATCGAGTCATCTGCTTCCTTTCATCGAGGATTCGACAGATGTTTGGACACAAGCAGAGACAAGACATTGTACACCGTTATCACATAGGGCACTCTTGAGTTCTGAAGATGCAAGTGGGTGCAAATCATATTAACCAACTATCTGCCCGATTCATGGAAAAATCTGCACGTAAAAAGGGGTACTTGCGCACGAAAACGCACGCAAGCGCACGTTTACCGATTCATGGAACACATTGCGCGTGGTTTACCTGAGACGCACAAGCGCAACATGACACAGTGACACCGCAAACGCCTTGCGCGAGACACCCAGCGAAGGCGTATCCCGCCTATCACAGTCACCTAAAAAGGGGACGGCACACGTGGAATGGGAGCAACAAGCGTAAATGTGGGCGTTACATGGGAAATACCACAGTAAAATATTTGCAACGCCCACACACACGCTTACAACACATATTCATGATTGATTGATTGATTGATTGATATTTTATTTCTATCGCACTCGTACACAAGTGTTTCAGAGCGCGAAAATGGAATCAAACAGGGCTAACTGGCGTGCAGGAAAAGACACGCTAATCCAGAAACACATCCGCCAAGCACCGCGCACTAATACAACGCATAAATAGACATGCAAAACACAAACGCGCGTATACAGCTACGATGAATGTGCCATTTCTCGCAGCAGTGATCGTGGGACACTGCAGGAGGAGGAGGATAGCCAGTGCCTGAATTGTTTTACAAAGGATGCACCTTTTTGGGATGCCTGATGACCAGGTATATGGCTGGTATAGGTTTTTACCTCATATCATCGTAGACCTGGTCAGGGAGTGGGAAGATTACCTCACATCACCCACCCTGTGCTCCCAAGAACTGAGCCCCTTGGAAAAGGTGCTCAATGCACTGCATTTTATGGCCACTGGAACATTTCAGCAGACAACTGCCATTGTGGGTGGCATTTCACAGGCCACACAGTTATGCTGCCTACACCAGGTCTTGGCAATCATGACTTTACGCCCCTCAGTCCGCAGGCACAAATACATGCCCAGAACACCTGCAGAAAGGCAGGCTGTGGTCCAGGACTTTTACAGGGTGGCACACCCTAAGGTGCTTGTACCATCGATTGCACACATGTGGCCCTATGTCCGCCTAGGGCCAATGAGCACATCTATCGGAATCGCAAGCACTGGCATTCCATCAACGTGCAAGTTGCATGTGATGCCAAGGGAATCATCACATCTGTATATACTAACTATCCAGGGTTGACCCACAATAGTTACATATACAGAATGTCACCCCTACACCAGGCCCTGGAAGCTGGGAAGCATGGCAAAACACATGGCTCATTGGTGAGTACAAATGGCCCTGCAAATTCATGCATGTCTCACATAGAGTAAAACACACCATTGACAAACCATCTCACCTCCACAGGGGACAGTGCCTACCCACTGAGCATCTACATGATGACACCAATATGGAACCCCACCACAACACCCCAGGTAAGATACAACGCAGCCCATATTGCAACTAGGGGCACAGTGGAGTGCACATTCAAAGTGCTAAAGTAACGCTTCCGCTCCCTTGACCACTCTGGTGGAGAGCTACTATATGCACCACCAGTAGTGTGCAGTAACATTGTTGCAGCATCTGCCCTGCACAACGTTGCAACATGGCGGGACATACCAGTGGACATGGTGGTGCCCCTACATCCCCAAACACATGCACGCCCGCTGTGCATGGGAGGGGAAAGGGCATGTGGCGAAGCTGCCCGTACCCAGCTTGTGGCACAATTTTTCACCTAAAATCCAGCCCCTGCGGAGTGCACACAGTCCTGGCATATTCCAGGTGACAATCAATGATGACAAAGGGACAATCATCTGTCACAACCTTACCACCCTGAGAACCTATCCTTGGAAGTGCTACATCGTGTGCATCCCTTACAACTAAAACAAAACCAAACTTATGTGCACAAAAGGCACACATGGAAGATGCAGTATGCCACCAACCCCATGGAAAAATACACATCAAAATGATGGTATGCCATCTAAAGCCTACCAAACTTCATGTCACCTGTGCCATGCCAAGCAACGTCAATAGTGACACATAAAGCCCATCCGAACTGCCAAACGCTCCCAGTCAAATACCGAAATTTGAATTCTCTAACATGACTGAATCTGAGGTCATTGCACTCATGAAATCCATTGAGCCATCCAATTGCAAGGGAAATACTTGCCCTTCCCACATTATCAGAGACTGTACTCCCGCCCTGGCTCCCATTATTACAGCCTTCATCAACTCATCATTTCAATTGTCGCATGTACCAACATCCCTAAAAGAAGCCTGGGTCAAACCTCTCCTAAAAAAAACATCTCTCGACCCATCTATCCCAGGGAACTACCATCCCATCACAACCGTCCCCTTTCTGTTAAAGATTCTGGACAAAGCAGCCTACCTGCAGGTTCAAAAATGTATTGAAGACAACCACCTCCTTGGGCTTCGCCAGTCTGGCTTCCGCCCTCGACACGGTACCGAGACGGCACTACTTGACCTAAAAAATCAAATAGATGACCTAAGAGACGCGGGCAAACCAGCTCTCCTCCTGGTTCTAGACCTCTCTGCGGCCTTCGACTTGGTTGAGCATAAAACGCTATGCCACCATCTCACAACCTCAGCCCACTTCTCAACCAAAGTGTGTGACTGGATCTCCTTGTTCCTTCAGGAGAGGGTAATGAAGGTCTTCTCAGACTCAGGCAACGCAACACCAAGCCCCATCAAATGCAGAGTCCCACAGGGCTCCTGCATAGCCCCCACAATCTACAACCTCTTCAGGAGACCTCTCTTTAGGATACTTGACTCCCTGGGCATCTCATATACAAACTATGCAGATGATACACAGGTTCTCATCCCCCTGTCAGGTGACTACACCAAGGACTTGGACACACTCAACAGCATCTACGTCACCATTCAATCATGGATGGCTGAGAATTGGCTCTGTCTAAACAGTGATAAGACTGAACTCCTGCTTGTCGGCTCCCCATCCACATTGGGCAAACTTGATACTAAATACCAATCCTTCACCGTGGACAATATTCCGATCAGAGTTTCTCAAACAATCAAAACACTGGGTGTGTATCTCGAACCCAGCCTCACTATGGACAGACAGGTAAATGCCATTGCCTCATCCGCAGCATATCACTCCAAACTCATCAATGCCATCAGGCCTTTCCTATCACTCCAAAACTGCATCTCAATTGCCAGAGCCATCATCGGTTCCAGATTGGATTATTGCAATGCTCTGTTCATTGGAACCTCCCAAAAAACCTCTCGCAAGGAACACATCTCAGGGATCAGAAGGCAGGTACACTGGCTTCCCATAAAGGAAACGGTGGTCTTCAAAACCTTGGCCCTCACACATAAGTGTCTTCACAATCAAGCCCCTCCCTATCTGACTCAGGATAACTAGACAAACAGTTGCCAGACCTTTAAGCGCAGCCTATGCTAACCGCATCACTGTCCAGCACACATGTAGAGTGCGCGCAGGAGGCACCAGCTTCCCCACTATGGCGGCAACCTTATGGAACAACCTCCCAGCTCAGATTAGATCAATCGACTCACACACGGCCTTACGCTAGGCCTTAAAAACCAATCTCTTCATCTAATGAGCCCGTCATTCTAGGTATGCATTATTACTGTATCACCATGTATCGGAGAATATCTGCTTTGCCACCTGCTACCTAGACAAGAATACTAGTAACCAACTGTAACAACCAATGTGTATCTTCTGTAACCATGCAAATGCACCTAAGCGTTTGTATTTAAATATACCTTTTGGGGGCGCTTACTGTAACCCTCAAGCAAGACTTCTTAAAATGTCCTTATAGCACCTTGTTGCCTGTGGGCTGTAGTGCGCTCTACAAATGCTAAAATAAAATAAATTAAATAAATAAATAAATAAATGGCCAACACATAACAGTACTTTCAAAAAGTGCTGAACGCTAAACTGAACCAGTGCTGAAATAATTCACTCTCACACATCAAAACAATCATGTACACAGGAACATCAATTGGCCAGTATAACATACCAAAAAGAAGCCTTGCACTTCTGCAGTGAATATGAATACTGATACTTTGAAGGATTATATTGGTTGCAATTTAAATCGAATCAGATAGGAAAAGAAACTTAGTTTGGATGAGGATCTGATTATGGAGCAGAGGTCGTCACACCGTGGGGTGTGTCCCCCTAGGTGGGCACGGCCCCGTTCCCGGGGGTGGAGGTGTGCACAATTCCCCAGCCTGAAATTTAAAAATAAAAAACAAAAAAAAATCTTTAAATGGAGGAAATGGGTAGGGGTGGCTCAAACGTTTGGACTGGAGCATAAAACTGTCTCGGGCACCAATGAAAAAGTGTCCCACAGTTGCAATTGTCAATTCATTCCTTTAGTTAGAGACTGTTTGAATAGTACCCAAGAGGGTGTTTTTTTTTAAAATGTAAGCACATTGTGATATTTAAGGAACATTTATTCAGCAACAGTCGTCAAAACTACTAGCTGCATAGTGAAGTAACTCATCAAAATGGCCAACATTGGCCAAAAAAGTGGACCATTTAGACTAAAAACACGGGCCCAAACTTGCATTTTTCATTTTTGGTTTGGGCATTGCTCTATTGCCCTATAGGCCAGTCCGACGCAGGCAGCTCATCCATAATGGGTGAGGAGCCATCGAAGGAGTGGTCCCTTCACCCATTCTGGAGGAGCCAGCCCAGTGAAACACTGAGAACTCCCTCAGCTGCTTTTTCCAACTGAGGGAGTGATCCTGGGCTGGCTGAACTGTCAAAGGGAAACACTGTTTCCCTTTGACTGTTCAGTTCCCCAGCCGCACATGATCACTGAGCCATGCAAGGCCGGGTGCATTTTGCTTCGCAAGCCTTGCATAGCTCATTGGAAATGCTGGCAGGACAACTGCATGTTTGAGGGGGAGCTCATGTGCCTCCTCACAAATTCGGATAGAGCACCCTGGAGCAGGTTGAAGCAAAGGTGCTTGCTGTGTGAATGCTGTGTGAATGTGTGTGTGTCTGTGTTGGTCTGTGGAGCTGATTTTGTCAAAGTCAGCTCTCCTGAGGTGCTGTGGAGCCCAGGGGACAGGGGTGGTAATTTTCTATTGGACATTTATCATAGATGTCCAAACAAAAATAAAATGCTTTCCGCTTGGGCCCCCCACCACCTTGCATACATACATAATCATGTTGATTGTGTTAGGCACTTTGGTGCCAAGGGGACAGGGATGGTATATTTTACTATCATAGATGTCCAGTAAAAAATATCATGCCTACCGCCTGGGCCTCCCAGCGCCAATTGCAAACAGTTTTGCTTTTACCCAATTTGTTTTAAAAGTAGGCTCTAAAATGCAACATTTTAACTAATTATTTTAAAAAAATACCTGTGGGAATACCACCTGAACCCGCCTTGATTGGTTTGAGCTCCCTCGCTACGCTCCTTTGCTATGCTATACCTGGGGGAAATATGTATGCCCTCCACTTAAATAATTCACCAGCCGCCACTGACCCTGGGACTGTGCTGGGAGCAGGGTGGGGGAGCCCAGGTACTGTGATGGGAGCAGGATGGGTAGGGGCTGTGGGTTTGTGGTGGGAGCAGGGTGGGGAGTCCCCAGGGTCTATGGTGGGGTGAGGGGTGCCCAGGATTTGAATAGGAGTGGGATGAAGGAGCCCAGAGAATGTGATGGGAGCAGGTGGGGGAGCCCAGAGACTATACTGGTAGTAGGCTGCAGTGACAGCACTCGATAGTTCATAGCCATTTGGACTTACTGTCCATTTAGCATTTTGGGGGGGGGGGCCCGGCCTGCCCACATTTAGCTTGGGAGGGCCCAGGCAAAAAATGTTTTAAGAAGAACTAAAGAGATCTACGTATCACCTGAACATAGTGAAATGCCCTGGTCCGGACGGCCTACCAGTTGAGCTGTACAAGGTTATGCCGGATATAGTATATGCACTTGTGCTTGCACTGCTCCATTCATCAAGGAGTAAGGGGTTGCTCCCGCCCACCACTAGGCAGTCCTCTATTTCTCAAATTCTGAAGAAAGGCAGGTCCCCAGAGAACTTGAGTAGTTATAGACCAATTAGCCTGATAAACACTGACAATATAATATTGGCAAATGCATTGGCTATGCGACTGGAGAACCTTTTGCCCAAGATTATGGACCCCAGTCCTGCAGGTTTTGTTAAAGGCAGGCATGCATTTGAAAACATGCACAGGTTGATCATGACCTTATATGAAAGTCGGAAAATATCAACAGATGTGACGGTCCTATTAATAGATGCCGAGAAAGTGTTGGATTGAATAGAATGGAATTACCTGGAAGCACCTTTGGAAGGTTATGATCAGGGGCAAACTATGATACCATGGATAAAGCTGTTTATTTATTTATTTATTTTATTTATGCTCATTATACTGTTATACTCAAAACCAACAGCCAGTGTGAATACAAATGGATTGTCATCAGATGATTTTGAACTGGAGAGGGGAACGAGACAGGGATGTTCACTCTCCCCACTGCTGTTCATACTTGCAATGGAACCCTTAGCTGAGAAGATTAGAAGGGATCCAATGATTCAAGGAGTCCAATTTGGAGAGAATTTGCAGAACCTATGGCTATATGTCGATGACGTGTTGCTAGTGGTAAACGTTGTGGACAGGTCAGTTCATGGCACAATGAGACAAATTGACATTTTCCATTATTACTCAGGATACAAAATAAACTGGATGAAATTGGAAGCAATGGCAGCTTCATATGCCTGTATCATTCAATCTCTGAGCAGAAATGGTTTAAGGTAGTGGCCGGAGAAAATGCAATAACTGGGCATTTGACTACCAAAGGATAGTGAATCGCATGATGGAGGTAAATTTGCAAAGTATGATCGACATTCTAAAGCGAGACCTGGATAGATGGTCTGAATTGGGGCTGAGTCTGTGGGGGAGAGTAAACTCAATTAAGATGACTACTGCTCCACACGTGAATTACAATCTAATTATGGTCCCCCTGTCGGCAAGGAAAAAAGAAATAAAAAAAAAAGAGCATATGATACAGTCTTATTTGTGGGATGGAAAACAACCCTTCTTGAAGTTATGGAAGCTATAAAGTGAGAAACCGGGATTGGGAGTCCCAGACTTTACAAATTATCATCTTGCATTCTTATCGAGTCATCTGCTTCCTTTCATCGAGGATTCGACAGATGTTTGGACACAAGCAGAGACAAGACATTGTACACCGTTATCACAGAGGGCACTCTTGAGTTCTGAAGATGCAAGTGGGTGCAAAACATATTAACCAACTATCTGCCCGATTCATGGAAAAATCTGCACGTAAAAAGGGGTACTTGCGCACGAAAACGCACGCAGGCGCACGTTTACCGATTCATGGAACACATTGCGCGTGGTTTACCTGAGACGCACAAGCGCAACATGACACAGTGACACCGCAAACGCCTTGCGCGAGACACCCAGCGAAGGCGTATCCCGCCTATCACAGTCACCTAAAAAGGGGACGGCACACGTGGAATGGGAGCAACAAGCGTAAATGTGGGCGTTACATGGGAAGTACCACAGTAAAATACTTGCAACGCCCACACACACGCTTACAACACATATTCATGATTGATTGATTGATTGATATTTTATTTCTATCGCACTCGTACACAAGTGTTTCAGAGCGCGAAAATGGAATCAAACAGGGCTAACTGGCGTGCAGGAAAAGACACGCTAATCCAGAAACAAATCCGCCAAGCACCGCGCACTAATACAACGCATAAATAGACATGCAAAACACAAACACGCGTATACAGCTACGATGAATGTGCCATTTCTCGCAGCAGTGATCGTGGGACACTGCAGGAGGAGGAGGATAGCCAGTGCCTGAATTGTTTCACAAAGGATGCACCTTTTTGGGATGCCTGATGACCAGGTATATGGCTGGTATAGGTTTTTACCTCATATCATCGTAGACCTGGTCAGGGAGTGGGAAGATTACCTCACATCACCCACCCTGTGCTCCCAAGAACTGAGCCCCTTGGAAAAGGTGCTCAATGCACTGCATTTTATGGCCACTGGAACATTTCAGCAGACAACTGCCATTGTGGGTGGCATTTCACAGGCCACAGGGTCATGCTGCCTACACCAGGTCTTGGCAATCATGACTTTACGCCCCTCAGTCCGCAGGCACATATACATGCCCAGAACACCTGCAGAAAGGCAGGCTGTGGTCCAGGACTTTTACAGGGTGGCACACCCTAAGGTGCTTGTACCATCGATTGCACACATGTGGCCCTATGTCCGCCTAGGGCCAATGAGCACATCTATCGGAATCGCAAGCACTGGCATTCGATCAACGTGCAAGTTGCATGTGATGCCAAGGGAATCATCACATCTGTATATACTAACTATCCAGGGTTGACCCACAATAGTTACATATACAGAATGTCACCCCTACACCAGGCCCTGGAAGCTGGGAGGCATGGCAAAACACATGGCTCATTGGTGAGTACAAATGGCCCTGCAAATTCATGCATGTCTCACATAGAGTAAAACACACCATTGACAAACCATCTCACCTCCACAGGGGACAGTGCCTACCCACTGAGCACCTACATGATGACACCAATATGGAACCCCACCACAACACCCCAGGTAAGATACAACGCAGCCCATATTGCAACTAGGGGCACAGTGGAGTGCACATTCAAAGTGCTAAAGTAACGCTTCCGCTCCCTTGACCACTCTGGTGGAGAGCTACTATATGCACCACCAGTAGTGTGCAGGAACATTGTGGCAGCATCTGCCCTGCACAACGTTGCAACATGGCGGGACATACCAGTGGACATGGTGGTGCCCCTACATCCCCAAACACATGCACGCCCGCTGTGCATGGGAGGGGAAAGGGCATGTGGCGAAGCTGCCCGTACCCAGCTTGTGGCACAATTTTTCACCTAAAATCCAGCCCCTGCGGAGTGCACACAGTCCTGGCATATTCCAGGTGACAATCAATGATGACAAAGGGACAATCATCTGTCACAACCTTACCACCCTGAGAACCTATCCTTGGAAGTGCTACATCGTGTGCAACCCTTACAACTAAAACAAAACCAAACTTATGTGCACAAAAGGCACACATGGAAGATGCAGTATGCCACCAACCCCATGGAAAAATACACATCAAAATTATGGTATGCCATCTAAAGCCTACCAAACTTCATGTCACCTGTGCCATGCCAAGTAACGTCAATAGTGACACATAAAGCCCATCCGAACTGTCAAACGCTCCCAGTCAAATACCGAAATTTGAATTCTCTAACATGACTGAATCTGAGGTCATTGCACTCATGAAATCCATTGAGCCATCCAATTGCAAGGGAAATACTTGCCCTTCCCACATTATCAGAGACTGTACTCCCGCCCTGGCTCCCATTATTACAGCCTTCATCAACTCATCATTTCAATTGTCGCATGTACCAACATCCCTAAAAGAAGCCTGGGTCAAACCTCTCCTAAAAATAACATCTCTCGACCCATCTATCCCAGGGAACTACCATCCCATCACAACCGTCCCCTTTCTGTTAAAGATTCTGGACAAAGCAGCCTACCTGCAGGTTCAAAAATGTATTGAAGACAACCACCTCCTTGGGCTTCACCAGTCTGGCTTCCACCCTCGACACGGTACCGAGACGGCACTACTTGACCTAAAAAATCAAATAGATGACCTAAGAGACGCGGGCAAACCAGCTCTCCTCCTGGTTCTAGACCTCTCTGCGGCCTTCGACTTGGTTGAGCATAAAACGCTATGCCACCATCTCACAACCTCAGCCCACTTCTCAACCAAAGTGTGTGACTGGATCTCCTTGTTCCTTCAGGAGAGGGTAATGAAGGTCTTCTCAGACTCAGCCAACGCAACACCAAGCCCCATCAAATGCAGAGTCCCACAGGGCTCCTGCATAGCCCCCACAATCTACAACCTCTTCAGGAGACCTCTCTTTAGGATACTTGACTCCCTGGGCATCTCATATACAAACTATGCAGATGATACACAGGTTCTCATCCCCCTGTCAGGTGACTACACCAAGGACTTGGACACACTCAACAGCATCTACGTCACCATTCAATCATGGATGGCTGAGAATTGGCTCTGTCTAAACAGTGATAAGACTGAACTCCTGCTTGTCGGCTCCCCATCCACATTGGGCAAACTTGATACTAAATACCAATCCTTCACCATGGACAATATTCCGATCAGAGTTTCTCAAACAATCAAAACACTGGGTGTGTATCTCGAACCCAGCCTCACTATGGACAGACAGGTAAATGCCATTGCCTCATCCGCAGCATATCACTCCAAACTCATCAATGCCATCAGGCCCTTCCTATCACTCCAAAACTGCATCTCAATTGCCAGAGCCATCATCGGTTCCAGATTGGATTATTGCAATGCTCTGTTCATTGGAACCTCCCAAAAAACCTCTCGCAAGGAACACATCTCAGGGATCAGAAGGCAGGTACACTGGCTTCCCATAAAGGAAACGGTGGTCTTCAAAACCTTGGCCCTCACACATAAGTGTCTTCACAATCAAGCCCCTCCCTATCTGACTCAGAGGATAACTAGACAAACAGTTGCCAGACCTTTAAGCGCAGCCTATGCTAACCGCATCACTGTCCAGCACACATGTAGAGTGCGCGCAGGAGGCACCAGCTTCCCCACTATGGCGGCAACCTTATGGAACAACCTCCCAGCTCAGATTAGATCAATCGACTCACACACGGCCTTACGCTAGGCCTTAAAAACCAATCTCTTCATCTAATGAGCCCGTCATTCTAGGTATGCATTATTACTGTATCACCATGTATAGGAGAATATCTGCTTTGCCACCTGCTACCTAGACAAGAATACTAGTAACCAACTGTAACAACCAATGTGTATCTTCTGTAACCATGCAAATGCACCTAAGCGTATGTATTTAAATATACCTTTTGGGGGCGCTTACTGTAACCCTCAAGCAAGACTTCTTAAAATGTCCTTATAGCGCCTTGTTGCCTGTGGGCTGTAGTGCGCTCTACAAATGCTAAAATAAAATAAATAAAATAAATAAATAAATAAATGGCCAACACATAACAGTACTTTCAAAAAGTGCTGAACGCTAAACTGAACCAGTGCTGAAATAATTCACTCTCACACATCAAAACAATCATGTACACAGGAACATCAATTGGCCAGTATAACATACCAAAAAGAAGCCTTGCACTTCTGCAGTGAATATGAATACTGATACTTTGAAGGATTATATTGGTTGCAATTTAAATCGAATCAGATAGGTAAAGAAACTTAGTTTGGATGAGGATCTGATTATGGAGCAGAGGTCGTCACACCGTGGGGTGTGTCCCCCTAGGTGGGCACGGCCCCGTTCCCGGGGGTGGAGGTGTGCACAATTCCCCAGCCTGAAATTTAAAAATAAAAAACAAAAAAAAATCTTTAAATGGAGGAAATGGGTAGGGGTGGCTCAAACGTTTGGACTGGAGCATAAAACTGTCTCGGGCACCAATGAAAAAGTGTCCCACAGTTGCAATTGTCAATTCATTCCTTTAGTTAGAGACTGTTTGAATAGTACCCAAGAGGGTGTTTTTTGTTAAAATGTAAGCACATTGTGATATTTAAGGAACATTTATTCAGCAACAGTCGTCAAAACTACTAGCTGCATAGTGAAGTAACTCATCAAAATGGCCAACATTGGCCAAAAAAGTGGACCATTTAGACTAAAAACACGGGCCCAAACTTGCATTTTTCATTTTTGGTTTGGGCATTGCTCTATTGCCCTATAGGCCAGTCCGACGCAGGCAGCTCATCCATAATGGGTGAGGAGCCATCGAAGGAGTGGTCCCTTCACCCATTCTGGAGGAGCCAGCCCAGTGAAACACTGAGAACTCCCTCAGCTGCTTTTTCCAACTGAGGGAGTGATCCTGGGCTGGCTGAACTGTCAAAGGGAAACACTGTTTCCCTTTGACTGTTCAGTTCCCCAGCCGCACATGATCACTGAGCCTTGCAAGGCCGGGTGCATTTTGCTTCGCAAGCCTTGCATAGCTCATTGGAAATGCTGGCAGGACAACTGCGTGTTTGAGGGGGAGCTCATGTGCCTCCTCACAAATTCGGATAGAGCACCCTGGAGCAGGTTGAAGCAAAGGTGCTTGCTGTGTGAATGCTGTGTGAATGTGTGTGTGTCTGTGTTGGTCTGTGGAGCTGATTTTGTCAAAGTCAGCTCTCCTGAGGTGCTGTGGAGCCCAGGGGACAGGGGTGGTAATTTTCTATTGGACATTTATCATAGATGTCCAAACAAAAATAAAATGCTTTCCGCTTGGGCCCCCCACCACCTTGCATACATACATAATCATGTTGATTGTGTTAGGCACTTTGGTGCCAAGGGGACAGGGATGGTATCTTTTACTATCATAGATGTCCAGTAAAAAATATCATGCCTACCGCCTGGGCCTCCCAGCGCCAATTGCAAACAGTTTTGCTTTTACCCAATTTGTTTTAAAAGTAGGCTCTAAAATGCAACATTTTAACTAATTATTTAAAAAAAATACCTGTGGGAATACCACCTGAACCCGCCTTGATTGGTTTGAGCTCCCTCGCTACGCTCCTTTGCTATGCTATACCTGGGGGAAATATGTATGCCCTCCACTTAAATAATTCACCAGCCGCCACTGACCCTGGGACTGTTCTGGGAGCAGGGTGGGGGAGCCCAGGTACTGTGATGGGAGCAGGATGGGTAGGGGCTGTGGGTTTGTGGTGGGAGCAGGGTGGGGAGTCCCCAGGGTCTATGGTGGGGTGAGGGGTGCCCAGGATTTGAATATGAGTGGGATGAAGGAGCCCAGAGAATGTGATGGGAGCAGGTGGGGGAGCCCAGAGACTATACTGGTAGTAGGCTGCAGTGACAGCACTCGATAGTTCATAGCCATTTGGACTTACTGTCCATTTAGCATTTTGGGGGGGGGGCCCGGCCTGCCCACATTTAGCTTGGGAGGGCCCAGGCAAAAAATGTTTTAAGAAGAACTAAAGAGATCTACGTATCACCTGAACATAGTGAAATGCCCTGGTCCGGACGGCCTACCAGTTGAGCTGTACAAGGTTATGCCGGATATAGTATATGCACTTGTGCTTGCACTGCTCCATTCATCAAGGAGTAAGGGGTTGCTCCCGCCCACCACTAGGCAGTCCTCTATTTCTCAAATTCTGAAGAAAGGCAGGTCCCCAGAGAACTTGAGTAGTTATAGACCAATTAGCCTGATAAACACTGACAATATAATATTGGCAAATGCATTGGCTATGCGACTGGAGAACCTTTTGCCCAAGATTATGGACCCCAGTCCTGCAGGTTTTGTTAAAGGCAGGCATGCATTTGAAAACATGCACAGGTTGATCATGACCTTATATGAAAGTCGGAAAATATCAACAGATGTGACGGTCCTATTAATAGATGCCGAGAAAGTGTTGGATTGAATAGAATGGAATTACCTGGAAGCACCTTTGGAAGGTTATGATCAGGGGCAAACTATGATACCATGGATAAAGCTGTTTATTTATTTATTTATTTTATTTATGCTCATTATACTGTTATACTCAAAACCAACAGCCAGTGTGAATACAAATGGATTGTCATCAGATGATTTTGAACTGGAGAGGGGAACGAGACAGGGATGTTCACTCTCCCCACTGCTGTTCGTACTTGCAATGGAACCCTTAGCTGAGAAGATTAGAAGTGATCCAATGATTCAAGGAGTCCAATTTGGAGAGAATTTGCAGAACCTATGGCTATATGTCGATGACGCGTTGCTAGTGGTAAACGTTGTGGACAGGTCAGTTCATGGCACAATGAGACAAATTGACATTTTCCATTATTACTCAGGATACAAAATAAACTGGATGAAATTGGAAGCAATGGCAGCTTCATATGCCTGTATCATTCAATCTCTGAGCAGAAATGGTTTAAGGTAGTGGCCGGAGAAAATGCAATAACTGGGCATTTGACTACCAAAGGATAGTGAATCGCATGATGGAGGTAAATTTGCAAAGTATGATCGACATTCTAAAGCGAGACCTGGATAGATGGTCTGAATTGGGGCTGAGTCTGTGGGGGAGAGTAAACTCAATTAAGATGACTACTGCTCCACACGTGAATTACAATCTAATTATGGTCCCCCTGTCGGCAAGGAAAAAAGAAATAAAAAAAAATAGAGCATATGATACAGTCTTATTTGTGGGATGGAAAACAACCCTTCTTGAAGTTATGGAAGCTGCAGCTATAAAGTGAGAAACCGGGATTGGGAGTCCCAGACTTTACAAATTATCATCTTGCATTCTTATCGAGTCATCTGCTTCCTTTCATCGAGGATTCTACAGATGTTTGGACACAAGCAGAGACAAGACATTGTACACCGTTATCACAGAGGGCACTCTTGAGTTCTGAAGATGCAAGTGGGTGCAAATCATATTAACCAACTATCTGCCCGATTCATGGAAAAATCTGCACGTAAAAAGGGGTACTTGCGCACGAAAACGCACGCAGGCGCACGTTTACCGATTCATGGAACACATTGCGCGTGGTTTACCTGAGACGCACAAGCGCAACATGACACAGTGACACCGCAAACGCCTTGCGCGAGACACCCATCGAAGGCGTATCCCGCCTATCACAGTCACCTAAAAAGGGGACGGCACACGTGGAATGGGAGCAACAAGCGTAAATGTGGGCGTTACATGGGAAGTACCACAGTAAAATACTTGCAACGCCCACACACACGCTTACAACACATATTCATGATTGATTGATTGATTGATATTTTATTTCTATCGCACTCGTACACAAGTGTTTCAGAGCGCGAAAATGGAATCAAACAGGGCTAACTGGCGTGCAGGAAAAGACACGCTAAACCAGAAACAAATCCGCCAAGCACTGCGCACTAATACAACGCATAAATAGACATGCAAAACACAAACGCGCGTATACAGCTACGATGAATGTGCCATTTCTCGCAGCAGTGATCGTGGGACACTGCAGGAGGAGGAGGATAGCCAGTGCCTGAATTGTTTCACAAAGGATGCACCTTTTTGGGATGCCTGATGACCAGGTATATGGCTGGTATAGGTTTTTACCTCATATCATCGTAGACCTGGTCAGGGAGTGGGAAGATTACCTCACATCACCCACCCTGTGCTCCCAAGAACTGAGCCCCTTGGAAAAGGTGCTCAATGCACTGCATTTTATGGCCACTGGAACATTTCAGCAGACAACTGCCATTGTGGGTGGCATTTCACAGGCCACAGGGTCATGCTGCCTACACCAGGTCTTGGCAATCATGACTTTACGCCCCTCAGTCCGCAGGCACATATACATGCCCAGAACACCTGCAGAAAGGCAGGCTGTGGTCCAGGACTTTTACAGGGTGGCACACCCTAAGGTGCTTGTACCATCGATTGCACACATGTGGCCCTATGTCCGCCTAGGGCCAATGAGCACATCTATCGGAATCGCAAGCACTGGCATTCGATCAACGTGCAAGTTGCATGTGATGCCAAGGGAATCATCACATCTGTATATACTAACTATCCAGGGTTGACCCACAATAGTTACATATACAGAATGTCACCCCTACACCAGGCCCTGGAAGCTGGGAGGCATGGCAAAACACATGGCTCATTGGTGAGTACAAATGGCCCTGCAAATTCATGCATGTCTCACATAGAGTAAAACACACCATTGACAAACCATCTCACCTCCACAGGGGACAGTGCCTACCCACTGAGCACCTATATGATGACACCAATATCGAACCCCACCACAACACCCCAGGTAAGATACAACGCAGCCCATATTGCAACTAGGGGCACAGTGGAGTGCACATTCAAAGTGCTAAAGTAACGCTTCCGCTCCCTTGACCACTCTGGTGGAGAGCTACTATATGCACCACCAGTAGTGTGCAGGAACATTGTGGCAGCATCTGCCCTGCACAACGTTGCAACATGGCGGGACATACCAGTGGACATGGTGGTGCCCCTACATCCCCAAACACATGCACGCCCGCTGTGCATGGGAGGGGAAAGGGCATGTGGCGAAGCTGCCCGTACCCAGCTTGTGGCACAATTTTTCACCTAAAATCCAGCCCCTGCGGAGTGCACACAGTCCTGGCATATTCCAGGTGACAATCAATGATGACAAAGGGACAATCATCTGTCACAACCTTACCACCCTGAGAACCTATCCTTGGAAGTGCTACATCGTGTGCAACCCTTACAACTAAAACAAAACCAAACTTATGTGCACAAAAGGCACACATGGAAGATGCAGTATGCCACCAACCCCATGGAAAAATACACATCAAAATTATGGTATGCCATCTAAAGCCTACCAAACTTCATGTCACCTGTGCCATGCCAAGTAACGTCAATAGTGACACATAAAGCCCATCCGAACTGCCAAACGCTCCCAGTCAAATACCGAAATTTGAATTCTCTAACATGACTGAATCTGAGGTCATTGCACTCATGAAATCCATTGAGCCATCCAATTGCAAGGGAAATACTTGCCCTTCCCACATTATCAGAGACTGTACTCCCGCCCTGGCTCCCATTATTACAGCCTTCATCAACTCATCATTTCAATTGTCGCATGTACCAACATCCCTAAAAGAAGCCTGGGTCAAACCTCTCCTAAAAAAAACATCTCTCGACCCATCTATCCCAGGGAACTACCATCCCATCACAACCGTCCCCTTTCTGTTAAAGATTCTGGACAAAGCAGCCTACCTGCAGGTTCAAAAATGTATTGAAGACAACCACCTCCTTGGGCTTCACCAGTCTGGCTTCCACCCTCGACACGGTACCGAGACGGCACTACTTGACCTAAAAAATCAAATAGACGACCTAAGAGACGCGGGCAAACCAGCTCTCCTCCTGGTTCTAGACCTCTCTGCGGCCTTCGACTTGGTTGAGCATAAAACGCTATGCCACCATCTCACAACCTCAGCCCACTTCTCAACCAAAGTGTGTGACTGGATCTCCTTGTTCCTTCAGGAGAGGGTAATGAAGGTCTTCTCAGACTCAGCCAACGCAACACCAAGCCCCATCAAATGCAGAGTCCCACAGGGCTCCTGCATAGCCCCCACAATCTACAACCTCTTCAGGAGACCTCTCTTTAGGATACTTGACTCCCTGGGCATCTCATATACAAACTATGCAGATGATACACAGGTTCTCATCCCCCTGTCAGGTGACTACACCAAGGACTTGGACACACTCAACAGCATCTACGTCACCATTCAATCATGGATGGCTGAGAATTGGCTCTGTCTAAACAGTGATAAGACTGAACTCCTGCTTGTCGGCTCCCCATCCACATTGGGCAAACTTGATACTAAATACCAATCCTTCACCGTGGACAATATTCCGATCAGAGTTTCTCAAACAATCAAAACACTGGGTGTGTATCTCGAACCCAGCCTCACTATGGACAGACAGGTAAATGCCATTGCCTCATCCGCAGCATATCACTCCAAACTCATCAATGCCATCAGGCCCTTCCTATCACTCCAAAACTGCATCTCAATTGCCAGAGCCATCATCGGTTCCAGATTGGATTATTGCAATGCTCTGTTCATTGGAACCTCCCAAAAAACCTCTCGCAAGGAACACATCTCAGGGATCAGAAGGCAGGTACACTGGCTTCCCATAAAGGAAACGGTGGTCTTCAAAACCTTGGCCCTCACACATAAGTGTCTTCACAATCAAGCCCCTCCCTATCTGACTCAGAGGATAACTAGACAAACAGTTGCCAGACCTTTAAGCGCAGCCTTTGCTAACCGCATCACTGTCCAGCACACATGTAGAGTGCGCGCAGGAGGCACCAGCTTCCCCACTATGGCGGCAACCTTATGGAACAACCTCCCAGCTCAGATTAGATCAATCGACTCACACACGGCCTTACGCTAGGCCTTAAAAACCAATCTCTTCATCTAATGAGCCCGTCATTCTAGGTATGCATTATTACTGTATCACCATGTATAGGAGAATATCTGCTTTGCCACCTGCTACCTAGACAAGAATACTAGTAACCAACTGTAACAACCAATGTGTATCTTCTGTAACCATGCAAATGCACCTAAGCGTATGTATTTAAATATACCTTTTGGGGGCGCTTACTGTAACCCTCAAGCAAGACTTCTTAAAATGTCCTTATAGCGCCTTGTTGCCTGTGGGCTGTAGTGCGCTCTACAAATGCTAAAATAAAATAAATTAAATAAATAAATAAATAAATGGCCAACACATAACAGTACTTTCAAAAAGTGCTGAACGCTAAACTGAACCAGTGCTGAAATAATTCACTCTCACACATCAAAACAATCATGTACACAGGAACATCAATTGGCCAGTATAACATACCAAAAATACAGGACACGACAGTGAATATGACTGACAGTCAACAATCAGAATACTACAAGTGCCTCAATGTGCCCTAATTAACATATGGCACCCTTCAATTAGTAGTGTTGGCCTGCCAAATGAAAGGTGCATGGACACGCATACATCATGAAGTGCAACAACAATGGAGAGGTGCAAGCAAATACATGAAGAAGCAACATGAACAAATGATGTATCTCAATGTGAAGAAAAAAAATGCATGCCATCCATACACTGGACAAACAATCATAAATCCTACTAGGGGTGTATACACAGGTCGGACATGAGACTGCCCACAGATGAAACAGAACCCCAATGTCTCTGTGTAAGTTACTTTCGCACGCTGCACACTTGCAAGCCCATGGAAAGGGGAAACAGGGGTTGCATATGTGTCTGGACCCTAATGCACAAACAAGGAGTGTACCAACACGAGACAAGCCTGTATCAGCCCAGATGGAACCTACACTGGATGCCTCAGATGCCACACAAAGCAACACACTGTCACATAAATGCACAATAGACAAAAAAAGAAAAAAGAAATAAAAAATACCTATGGTGAACCGGGGGGGTGAAGGGGAACCACCCAGGAGGGTGGAGGGGCAGGGTGCACCTCAACACCCACATGTGTTGATGAAAAAAAACCTTCATGGGTTCATGGTCAAGGCCATCATGGATTGGGCGAGCTGTCGCTGCTGTCGCCATCCTCTTGTGTACTAAAAGAAGGTGGCTGTGGTAAGGGAGGCATACCACATGTAGCCCTGGCCTGCTCCTCCATGGCAGTGGCCATGCAGGACTGAGATGTGCGCATCTGTAACATGATAGCACAGAGGTGTGCATGCAACACCTCACAGGATGCATGCAGTTCTGCTTGCAACCCCTGACGGGTTGATCGCATTTCTTCAGAGATGGTGCGTGTCAACTGTTGCATGTGCTCTTATGCATGTCAACTGCGTGCTGCCTCAAGTGCAGTCAGTGTAAGTCACAGTGACCTAGCCTCATTTGACAGGTCAGCCCTGCCGGCCCGACCCTCTGCAGCCATGGCTGAGAGTAGAGACCACATTTCTGCCAGTCAGCGCCTGTGTGAGCCCAATTGGGACTGCAATGCCTGCAACTGAAGCTCTGTCTGTCTCTCAGGGGGGAAAATGCAATTGGCCACCCTGTCATGCCCTGAGCCAATATCTCATATGCATCCCCCTGCTGTTTTGCAGCAGAATACATGAACTGCTCCCACACATTATCGCCTGTTGGCACACAGCCACCAAGTTGGCGGGCCCCAATCCTGCTTGGCCCAAGGGCCCTGGCCCTTGATGTGCTGGTGCTGTCTGTGGATGCAGGACTGCATGCCTCCCTTGAGCAGCTTTCCCAGGAACAGGAGCCAATACTGCGGAGCCTGGCCTTCCACCCGTAACCACCACAGACCGAGGTTCTAGCACTGACTGGCCTTGTGAGGGCTCTTCCCCCACTGCAGTTGAATCACTCACCTGCGACAGTTCCAAGGAATCCTTGTCCGATTTGCCACCAGTAGCATAGGCTTCCTCAGAGGCAGAGTCAGAGTAAGTAATGCCCAGGATGAACTGTAGCACCAGTGGATCTTCCTGGCTACAACACCACATCCTCCACTGGTGCCTGGTTGTTGCCCACTCTCCTCCACCTCCTCTACCTCCTCGTCTGCATCCAGTACCTCATCACCTGCAGAAGGACAGAAAAATACATGAAGACACTTTTAAATAGCATATCCCACACACATGGGTATCACAATGTAGTCATGCAACACATTAACCTACCATGTCAGTGAGGTCACAAACTCTGGCACGTATGCAGTGTCATTGGAAGGCAAAGGTATCATGAAAGCAGAGATGGATGTGTGTCAAAGGGCACAACAGCACATCTAGTGCATCGTGCAAATCACCTGCTTCACACACAAGCACCAGACTGGCATAATTGTGTCGCCAGCATCACTGATGAACACACACAGATGCCACCAGCATGGCCATGCCTGAACTGTCAAACAGCATGACATGGAAATACCAATTACCAAAAACACAAGTGTCACACGGTGCTACAATGCTAGGGTGGTGGAACAGAGTGAAGGCAGTCACACCGAATCCATGAGTTCCAATTATATTGACATAACGCAAGTGGATAGGCATGTAGAAGGGGAGACCTGGGTTTGGACATGTGAGGGGTCATTGCAGTACATGTGAACATGCTCAACGTAGAATATATCTACATAACCGGGAAATGCAAAATTGCGAGATGATGGCAGTGGAAGGGCAAGTACATGAATCCGGCATGAAGTGTTGTCAGTGGGTTGTACGGATATTGTAAATACACCCCAAGTGCGGGTGGTGTCTGGGAGCCAGTGCCATCATCACAGTCCTAGGGTGATACCTGGTCCCAAAACAAAAGGAGCATTCAAACAGTTCAGTCTTCGGTGAGTTGCAGAGGGAAGAGAGTAGAATCACAGAAAAATATGTATAGTCTGTCGAGAAGACAGTTTGAGGTCTTTCGAATGCTTGATCACCTCCTGAGCTGTGCACCTCTCATGACCCATGGTGTTTATACGATCCGTGATGTGCTGCCAGTGTGCCATACGCTGAGCATGTGTATGTGTGCACCCTGCTCGCACAAGCATGTCACGGCTGTGCTCCAACACATAGTCCACGAGGATGTCAAGTTCCTCATTACAGAAGCTCTCCTTCCTTGACGTGTGGGGCTCCTGTGCCGTGCTTCGGGTTGGAGCCTGTGCCCCTACTGCATGCTTTTGCTTCTTGCAGGGTGGTGCAGACCCGTAGAGTCTGGGACCACTTGGGTCAGTAGGGGCTGGAGTAGTGGTCGACTGGGCCTTGGCATCAGCCACTGATGGAACAACAGTAGGCAGGCTTGCAGGTATCCGTACCAGGGTTCTGGTGCCAGTAGCTTTCTCCACATGTCCCTTTCCCTTACGGACAGGAACATCTCTCCCTGAGTCACTCTGGGCTTGGGCTGGGACCACTACAGTCCTGGCTGGGGGACCCTGAGCCTGGGTGGTGGTAGACGCAGCTGCACCTGCAGCTTCCACACCCTGGCAGCTCTGGACAGCAGCTGATACTGCTGGTCTGGGACCCCGGGTGCTGGGGACATGAGCATCAGCTGCATCTCCCTGACCCTGTTGGGTGGAGGGTATAGCTCTCCAAGCACAGACTTGGACACCTCGGATACCTTGAAAGTCCACCTCCGCCACCTCGCCCACCTCGCCTACGTTGGCCACTTCTGCCAGGTCGCCCACCTGTGCCTACCTTCCCACTGGTTGCCCTCCCAGTCATGACACTGATGGACTAGCGCAATGGGAGGTGCAGCTAACAATTGACTTGGGCAATTGGAGTGAGGGGGCAGGGTACGTGATGGAAAACGTACCACTGTGCACCAGCAAGGCTCTATGCAACCTCTGGGGAAAAAATAATGGATCCTGTGACGCTCAGGCACCCCAAATCCAAAAATTAACATGTAAGCGACCCCTCGGTAGCCCACATGTAAATAAAAAACATCACGCAGTACGCTGTGGCACCCAGCAACACAAAAAATGCATAAGCGAGGAACACGTAGGGTACTATGACCTCGGAAATGGGGTACGCGAAACACAGGGTCAACCACCGTATGAAAAAAGCAGGCGCGACTCACTGTCTGCCTTGTAGAAAGAAAAAAATTACATGCGGGTGTGCATGTAGGCAGTCCCCTGCCAAAAGAAGAAGTATGCACTCTAACAGTAGGGAACAATTTGCGTAGGACCCCAAAATACTCCGGAGTCCATGCGTCCGTCCACAACGAAATGCAGGTACATTGTAATGTTGTCCTATGCACACTTTTAACCCGATACTGGATGGTAACGCCCCTCGCTCAGTGCGTGTCATGTAACTTACGCGCTTATGGCCTTTCCTCTGATTACACGTTAACAAAGAACACGGAAGACCCCCGCTCCTTCCTACCAGCCAATTTATCTGCCTCCAACTGCCCTGAGCTGCCTCCTATGAGCCATCTGCTGCTGCCAGCCCACTCTGTTTGCCTGCTGCCCACATGCTCTGCATTTTTTGCCTGCTCATCAGCCATTGCAAGTTATCCTGTCGTCATGACCCCCTCTGCTGATCCTGAATACTCCCAACTGCCATACCATTGCTCCACAGCCCAGCCCCAGGACAACCTTGCCCACCCACACCTGCCTCAGGGGTTGCCATGTCTGACCCAACACCATTTGAGGCAAGTGGTGACCCCACGGCAGAGAGGCAGAGCGCTATCAGCTTCTCAACCAGGGAAGTTGGCATCCTGGTGGAGCAAGTCCTGGGGCATCATGATGCCCTCTTCCCCAGAACATCGCAAGACGGCAATGAAGCAATGAAGGTTGGAAGAAAATCTGGGTGGACATCGTGGGTGCCATCAACGTGGAGAGGCCGGCACCCCGCGACTACCGACATGTCCATAAGCACTGGGAAGACTACAAGTCCAGGACCCTCAATAAGGTCTGGTGCCTCATCAAGCCTGGTGATGACCAAAGGGGGCACCAGGGCCAGGTGACCACCGACGAGATGCGGGTACAGGAGCGCATCAACCCAGCCCTGCACGCCCAGGTCTTGGAGTTAGTGCTCCATCTGGAGTTGACTGGTAAGTGTCCTTGTGTTCTTGTCCACCATGGTGCATGTGCATGTTGACATGTTGTTGGAGTGTGCACCGTGGCCTTATGTCTGGCATGCCCCCTGTAAAGATGTCTGTGTGCATGTCCGAGTCACAGCTGCATGTGAGTCCATTGAAGCGTGTGCAACATCAATTCTGTCTGTGTTTTAATGCGTGAACTGCACCAACATGTAACGATGTACACATGTTTGCATCCATGATTGTGGACTGGGGCATGCCAGAGGTGTGACACATGGGTGCTTTGGGCGACATCATGGAGATGCATGGTGAACATGTGCATGTGTCTGAGTAGTGAGTGTGTGACTGGGCAACGCTCTGTGATGTATGTTACTAGGGCTTTGGATTGTGTGATTGCCTCATGCTGCCAATTTGACCTCGAGTGCACTCTGATGTGATAGCTCCATGGACTGCCTCATGACTGTCAGGTGATGTGGGTGAATGAGATGTGTATTTCCCATGATGCGTGTGAGCTGAATACACAATATTGTTTCGCTGGCAGTGCCTTGTACAAGGATGTGAATGTATGTTGTGAATGAGAGATATGATTGTGCATGTGTGTGAATGGCACTTCCCTGTGTGCTGTGGACGGTCATGATGGGTGTGACCTTTGACAGTGCCACTGATGTACATTTACATTGTGACAAACACACATATTTCCAGTACACTGATGTATGTGTTCTATGTTTCCCTATCCACAGCGACGATGGAAGAAAGGGGGCGGAAAAGGCACTGTGGAGCACGGCAGCAGGTATGCCTCCACCAGGCGTAGATGCAAGGCCAAGTCTTCCTCCCAGGGACTGTCATCTTCTGGGAGCAATGAGACTGGTGCCGCGTCAGAGTCAACTGCTGCAGCTGCTGAGTGTAGGTCCAAGAGGGTGAAGATGTCCAGGGTGATGGGGGTGGGAGAGGAGGAAGAGGCCACATCAGCCCAGCCCATGGGGCCCGGCGGGGGTGATGACGTAGGTGTGACAGGGGCTGGAGGGAGTCCAGGTCGCTGTGGAGGGTCCTGTGCCTAATCCTGTCCGTAGTACTGGGAAGACTACAAGAACAGGACCCTCAACAAGGTCCGGCGTCTTGTCAAGCCTGGTGATGACCAAAGGGGTCACTGGGGCCGGGTGACCAACGACGAGATGCGGGTACTGGAGAGCATCAATCCAGCGCTGCACGCCCAGGGCTTGGAGTTGGTGCTCCATCTGGAGTTGACTGGTAAGTGTCCTTGTGTTCTTGTCCACCATGGTGCATGTACATGTTGACATGTTGTTGGAGTGTGCACCTTGGCCTTATGTCTGGCATGCCTCCTGTAAAGATGTCTGTGTGCATGTCCGAGTCACAGTTACATGTGAGTCCATTGAAACGTGTGCAACATCAATGCTGTCTGTGTTGCAATGCGTGAACTGCGCCAACATGTAACGATGTACACATGTTTGCATCCATGAGTGTGGACTGGGGCGTGCCAGAGGTGTGACACATGGGTGCTTTGGGCGACATCATGGAGATGCATGGTGTACATGTGCATGTGTCTGAGTAGTGAGTGCGTGAATGGACAACGCTCTGTGATTTATGTTACTAGGGCTTTGGATTGTGTGATTGACTAATGCTGCCAATTTGACCTCGAGTGCACTCTGATGTGATAACTCCATGGACTGCCTCATGACTGTCAGGTGATGTGGGTGAATGAGATGTGTATTTCCCATGATGCGTGTGAGCTGAATGCACAATATTCTTTAGCTGGCAGTGCCTTGTACAAGGATGTGAATGCATGTTGTGAACGACAGATATGATTGTGCATGTGTGTGAATGGCACTCCCCTGTGTGCTGTGGACGGTCATGATGGGTGTGACCTTTGACAGTGCCACTGATGTACATTTACATTGTGACAAACACACATATTTCCAGTACCCTGATGTATGTGTTCTATGTTTCCCTATCCACAGCGACGATGTAAGAAGAGGGCAGAAAAGGCACTGTGGAACAGGGCAGCAGGTATGCCTTCACCAGGCCTGGATGCAAGGCCCAGTCATCCTCCCAGGGACTGTCATCTTCCGGGAGCGACGAGACTGGTGCCGCGTCAGAGTCAATGGCCGCAGCTGCTGAGGGTAGGTCCAAGAGGGTGAAGGTGTCCAGGGTGATGGGGGGGAGAGGAGGAAGAGGCCACATCAGCCCAGCCCATGGGGCCCGACGGGGGTGATGACATAGGTGTGACAGGGGCTGGAGGGAGTGCAGGTCGCTGTGGAGGGGCATGTGCCTAATTCTGTCCGTAGTACTGGGAAGACTGCAAGTCCAGGACCCTCAACAAGGTCCGGCGCCTCGTCAAGCCTGGTGATGACCAAAGGGAGCACCGGGGCCTGGTGACCACCGACGAGATGTGGGTACTAGAGCTTATCAACCCAGCGCTGCACGCCCAGGTCTTGGAGTTAGTGCTCCATCTGGAGTTGACTGGTAAGTGTCCTTGTGTTCTTGTCCACCATGGTGCATGTGCATGTTGACATGTTGTTGGAGTATGCACCTTGGCCTTATGTCTGGCTTGCCTCCTGTAAAGATGTCTGTGTGCATGTCCGAGTCACAGCTACATGTGAGTCCATTGAAGCGTGTGCAACATCAATGCTGTCTGTGTTGCAATGCGTGATCTGCGCCAACATGTAACGATGTACACATGTTTGCCTCCGTGAGTGTGGACTGGGGCATGCCAGATGTGTGACACATGGGTGCTTTGGGCGACATCATGGAGATGCATGGTGTACATGTGCATGTGTCTGAGTAGTGAGTGCATGACTGGACAACACTCTGTGATGTATGTTACTAGGGCTTTGGATTGTGTGATTGCCTCATGCTGCCAATTTGACCTCGAGTGCACTCTGATTTGATAGCCTGGCGGGGGTGATGACAAAGTGTGACAGGGGCTGGAGGGCGTGCAGGTCGCTGTGGAGGGGCCTGTGCCTAATCCTGTCCAGAGTACTGCGACTGCAGCGGTATGCACCTGCAGGCATGCCCCATTTTGGACCCGTCCACAGGTGGCGGTCATTTCCACCCAGACGGAAAGAACAATGCTTATGGATGTCGCCATTCAGTACAGGGTGGAACCTGCACTAGCCAGTATCATGTATCAGTAGACTCCGTTCATGATGATGTGCAGGCTTCCAATCAGGTGCTTCCATGTCATCACGAGGAGGTCTGCCGTCTAGTGAACTGGCTGGCACATTTCCTGGTATCGCAATGGGTGCATGGGCTGGCCACCTCCTCTATGCGCCAGTCATCCTTCCTGCCGTCTTCTGGCCCAGATACCACAGGGTCACCTGCGCACCTGTCCTAACCCCGGCGTCCAGTCTGGTGGAGACAACATCCCTGCCAGGATCGGGAGTCGACGGAGGATCAGCAGAGGTGGTCACCACGGAGATTCATCCGGCAACAGGACATGTGGCAATGGTGGATGAGCAGGCAACAAGCAGCAGGGCACATGCATGACAGCCCAAGGGGTTGTCATCATCCAAGAGGCTGTCCCAGAGGTGCAGGTACCTGGCTTTTTGATGGCAGCTGGCTCGGCGTAGGAGGCGACAGAACTCAGGGCCTCCAATGGAAATGAGGCAGAAATCGTCCATCGGGCAGGAGGCACACGTAGACCTTTCTACAGGGATGTCTTCCGTGTTGGGGCGACTTGGCCAGCAGATCAGAGCAGAGCGGCAGCGGGCACAGGGGGCACGACTCACCATTACCAGGGTGGAGAATACCCTGCGTCGGGCAGAGAGACAGTCAGAGTTCCTCGAAGAGACTTGCAGGGAGTTTGAGAGGAGCACGTTAGAGTCCCTGCAAGCCCTCAAGGAGGGAGCAAAGGCCCACCTAGGGGAAATACACGCACAGCTCGTTGATGCCCTGGCTAAGACTTTGGGGGGAAATTGTGAGTCACAGGACTAGCCTACTGACACTGTAGATAGTTCTTTAGGTTTCAGTTTCCTTTTGTTATTTTTTCCTTTGTAATTTTTGGACTTTCCTTCATGTATTGTTTTTCTTCTTCTCCATATTTGGACATGGTTTTGGGCAATGGACCCTGGATTTGTGTAAATAGTTCTCTTTTTTATGAACATTTTTCATTTCACCATGGAGTAATGCTTTAATTTTTATTTGTGATTTCATGTTGAGTTACTTTATGGACACGGGCCACATCTTTGCTTTCATCCTAATTTGTTTGCCTTGGAATTATATTTTCTTTTTGACTATCTTTTATTTCTTTGCTCATCTGATGATTTACTTATTTTGTTTCATATGATTATGACTTGAATACTGATATTAATATATATTTTATTTTAATTCAAAATCAAAGTGGTGTCTGGTCTTGATGGTTTAGGGCAAGTTTCACTCTTGCTTACTCTGTTCTGTGTCCATGATATGATATGATATGATATGGCATTTGTAACGCGCCTATACACAAGTGTTACAAGGTGCGACGAGGCAGGGAGGGGGAACAGGGGGAAGACAGACAACGATCCTACTAGGCCAGGTGTCATTCAGATCGCGCAAGTGCAGGGGTAGGGGGAAGGGAAGAAGTGCAAAGGGGGGTGGGGGGAAGTGCAAGGGGGGGAGGGGGAAGTGCAGTACAAGGTAAGTAGAATAAAATAAATAATAAATAAATAAATAGGGCGGGCCAGCTGGTGGCAAGTGCAAGGTAAGTGCAGGTAAGTGCTGGGAAGGGGGGGCTGGAGGGATACAGAGACAGTCCCGCAGTGCAGGGGTTGCCAGGGAGGCAGTGCAAGTGGAGAGTGGCTGGGCCCAGGGTCGAGGAGAGTGGCCCAGTTGCAGATTCAGTGCAGTTTCAGCGAAGAATTAGCAGGGGAGAGGGAGAGAGAAAGCAGAAGCAAAGAGGAAGGTTTTGAGGTGCTTCCTGAACCGGAGATGGTTCTCCTCAAGTTTCAGGGAGGCAGGAAGGCTGTTCCAGAGGGAGGCCCCTGCCGCAGAGAGAGATCTACCCCCAGCACATTGCTTCGAGAAGCGGCTGACCCTGAGGGAGTTGGAGACGGATGAGCGAAGGGATCGGGAAGGAAGATATTTAGGAAGAGAGAGTTGAAGGTATTTGGGTCCCAGGCCCCAGAAGGCCTTGTGGACAATGCAGAGGGTTTTGAACTTTATCCTCGCAGCCACTGGGAGCCAGTGTAGAGATTTCAGTCCTGGAGAGATACGGTCCCTGGGCTTGAGGCCAAGGACAAGTCTCGCAGTTCTGATCTGGATGAGTTGCAGAGGGCGGATAGTGGAGGCAGGCATATTAAGATAGAGGCTGTTACAGTAGTCCAGCTTCGAGAGAACCAGGGCTCGGGAGACAGTGAGCTTCTGGGGGAAGGAGAGGAAGGGAAGAATACCTCTGAGGAGGTGCAGCTGGTAGTGTGACTTCTTAGAGACGTCGGATATATGCGGAGAGAAGGAGAGTGTGGAGTCGAAGATAACCCCGAGGTTTTTTGCCTTGCAGTTAGGAACAGGAAGAGGGCCAAGAGAGGCCAGCCAGAGAGCTGCAGGGAAGGAGGGCCGATGAGTAGAATCTCAGTCTTACTGGCATTAAGGCAGAGGTCATTGGCGGCACACCATTCCTGGATAGCAGACAGGCCATGATGCTGGCCTATGTTGTTCATGTGTCTGCACACATGCATACTATGTGTCATGTTTCCCTTCCAATGGCATGTGGCATGTTGTGCTGTGCATGAACAATGGATGGGTGTTTAAGGTGCACTTGGAGTGTGCAGCGTGTGGTGGCATTTCAATTTGCATCTGCAGAATTGATGTCTATCAGTCCACAGTGTGTTGGGGTTTGGGGGTGTCCAATGAGGAGGTGCTTGCATGCAGGTTGCCGTCACTGGTGGTGGTGGGGCACATGAGGTGGGGCCTGCCCGCAGGTTGCTGTCACTGGTGGTGGTGGGGGACATGAGGCGGGGCCTCCCTGCAGGTTGCCGTCACTGGTGGTGTTGGGGGACATGAGGCGGGGCATGCGTGCAGGTTGCCGTCACTGGTGGTGGTGGGGGACATGAGGCGGGGCCTGCCTGCAGGTTGCGGTAACTGGTGGTGGTGGGGGACATGAGGTGGGACCTGCATGCAGGCTGCCATCACTGGTGGTGATGGGGGACATGAGGCGGGGCCTGCCTGCAGGTTGCCGTCACTGGTGGTGGTGGAGGACATGAGGCGTGGCCTCCATGCTTGTTGCCATCACTGATGGTGGTGAGGGACATGAGGCGGGACCTGCCTGCAGGTTGCCGTCAATGGTGGTGTTGAGGGACATGAGGTGGGGAATGCCTGCGGGGTATGGTCACGGATGATGGTGGGTCCCATGTGGAGTGGGCTGCCTGCAGGTATGGTCACGGGTGATTGGGGTTCCCATGTGGTGTGGGCTGCCTGAGGGGTATGGTCACAGGTGATGGGGGGTCCCATGTGGTGTGGGCTGCCTGCAGTGTATGGTAACGGGTGATGTGGGTTCCATGTGGTGTGGGCTGCCTGCAGGGTTATGGTCACGGGTGATGGGGGGTCCCATGTGGTGTGGGATGCCTGCGGGGTATGGTCACAGGTGATGGAGGGTCCCATGTGGTGTGGGCTGCCTGCAGGGTATGGTCACAGGTGATGGGGGTCCCATGTGGTGTGGGCTGCCTGCGGGGTATGGTATGAAAGCGGAAAGGGGTGTAGAGAATTGCACATATGCAGGTTACCGGAGACTAAAGTAGGCTGTTGGTGAGAGAATTCCTGAAGAGAGCAGAGACTTTGCAGTCTAGTTGAAAGAATTCAAACTGGATGGTCATATTGCCTCAAAGGTTTATAAACACTTTGTGATGAACAAGGTAGTTAATAAAAATCTACTTAACAAATGGTCTGAAGCTGTTGGATCTGAAATTAGTGTGTGTAGATGGGACAATATATGCAGAAACGTGAACATGATGTCATTTAACCTTGGAGAAAGGTCAAGAGGGATCAAAATTCTGGACAGAGTATACTGGACTTCGCTTAAACTCTTTGAAAGGGGTTTGCTAGACTCAGAGGCATATTGGAGATGAAACACACAGTGGGTGCACTCGAACATATGTTGTGGGAGTGCAGCAGGCTGAGGATATTCTGGAATTAAATCACATCGACTATGAACAAGGTTTTGATGCAAGATATTGATTACGATTTTATGACCATTATATTGGGGAGGAGGATTTAATAGCAGATTTGTCACACGCGCAAAGGTGTTGGTTCTTCAGGCTGTCATTGACTGCTGAGAAAATTGTACTACGAGAGTGGAAAAGAGAACTGGTGCATTCTGCCTCTGCCTGGTTAAGAGGTAATACATCAAATGTCTTTAATGGAAAGGGTGGTTATGTACAGGAATAAGAAAATCAACCTTTATGAAGAGATTTGGGGGAAGTTCTTGGAATGTACAGTTTGTTAACTATACATGGGGCCTCATTACACGGTAGGCGGTAAGGGATTACCGGCACCGGTAAGCGCACCGGTGCCGGTAATCCCTTACCGCCCTACTACAAGGTCCCTTAGCGGGTCCCTCCCCTAACACCTGGTTTTCCCGGGCGTTATGGAAGGGACCCGCTGAGGGACTCAGATCTAATAACGGTACCGCAAATTGCGGTACCGTTATTAGCTCCTTCACCATTCCCATTGAGCCCCATGGGGGCTCAAATGGGAATGGGGAATGGGGAATGGGGAATGGTTCCCGGAATGGGGACTTACCGGTCCTGCCAAGGTCGGAATGACCTGGTAAGTCCCCATTCCAGGAACACGGACCCGGAATGCGGTACGGGGTAGCCATGGCGCTAATAGCGCCATGGCTACCGCCTACCGTGTAATGAGGCCCATGGTCTTGGGATTCTACAACACAGGTCCTGACAGTCAAAGGGAGTGACATAAAGAATAGGTGAGCAAACTTCATGAAGGATTTTGGGGGTTTTAACTGTTGAAATTGTTTGTAGCTGTACTGTTCACTACACCTGTGAGGGGGAGGGAGAGAGTTTTTCATATGTATCTGTAAAATGTTTTTATACGTCATTTGGTGTGTGTTTTTCTTAATAAATATGTGACTACAAAAGAAAAAAGAAATGGACAAGGATTCTGTCCCAAAGTTGCACACCAGAGTTCAAGGGCTTCTGCAGAATATTGCACCTACAGATGGCAGGTACCATTCAGAATTGAGTAATAATGGAGACTACAAGTAAAGATCCTGAAAGCAAGTTCTTTAGAGGTTCCACGATGCAAAGCTTGGCATAAGGGACTTTTGCAAGGACGAATTGATATAATTGCTGTTTAGAGCACTTTGTGTATAAAGCACGACAATGACAACACTTCTACGGGGTAGGTAACTAATGAAGAAACACACAATGTATTCATAACATGTGTTGCAATTACATACTGATTTTCAATTAGTGATACAAAAACTGGGCATGTCTATACTTGTATGTGCGTAGGTCATATACTCGGGCGAGCTATTGGTTGATCAGCTACCAAGGGCTGTTCCAAGGACCAGACAATCCGAGCTACGTGCATGTCCATGAGCCATTACGAAAACAGATTTTTCCCAAATACATCCAAAAGCATCCCTGTCCTGTGAGGTTATATTTATGAATGTGGTATGGGCTACCTTCCAACAAAGTAGAACATTCTCTGCTTCCACAATCAGCCAACAAACACCTTAGACCAGGGCAAATGTAATCTTGGAAAGTTAGATAATGGCCTGCATTATAAGGTTGCCGGTCCAGAAACAACGGGCCGGCAAACTATGAGTTCTTCGAGCGGTTGCCATCCGGCAGAGTTCCACAGAAGCATCAGCACTTTTGCGCACAGTTCTGGTGCTTCCGTCCTCCCCATTCCTGTGGGACGCCACGAGAATGGGGATTAACAGAATTGCCGGCGCCGGATTTTCTGCCCCACTGGGGCTATAATGCCCGGCTTAATCCGGCAAGTCCGGTGCGGGTAAATAACTACGGACCCTGCGGCAGCCTGCCGATTTTACTGGCACGGCTAGACTCGTAATGACCCCCAATGTCACTCATTGTCACGATATTCATAAAGTACCCATCAGTTATAGACACATATCTCTTCTAGATGTGCTGGCACGGCCTACCATGCATTACATTTAGGTTAGCTGCAACAATGGATCAAAGAAGCAGCCTTGATCTCCCTCTTTAGCTTGAAGTGTTTAATAAGTGGTTGGTATGATTGATCAGTGTTTCTTGCTTTAGTCCATTATTTCTAACTATGAGATATCTAAAGGTGAGCAGTTGCTGTTTGCATTAGTTGACCTCCAGCAGGCCTTCCACATACTGAAGCGGTCTTTACTGTGGAGGGTACTGCATGATTGATCGAGACACTACAAAGTGTTTTTCTGTGGGATTGCGCCATTATAAAATGCTTCTGTAAATCAGGTTCTTATAGAATCAAATCAAGTGTTGGAACACGGGAGAAAATCTGCAGTGAGATATCACGAGATGCAGTGACTAGTTTGTTTAATGTAGTTTGTCTCAGGGATAGGTCAGGGGCAACACGCTCGCTGTGGAAGCAAGTCGACACGAACAGCACAGTTTTGATCGACGGGTCTGCGCTTGGGAACGTCTGTGTATTAAGTGTGTTATAAATAACCAATTATAATTATAGATGTGTGGGAGTGGTTAATATCAGACCTTTAACATACATATCTATTGGTTTGTTGCGGACCTCCAGTTTAACGCAAATTCGCTTTCCACCAAACGTATGCGCCTTGATGAGATTCACAAAAGGCACTTTGCACTGACATAGTGATCCTTTTGACTTGCCCAAGCAAACTGCACCCTACATGTTGGTCGGACGGAAAATATCCTGGAAGCTACTTTATATTATGATAAAAGGCAGTGTCATTAGCATGGACAGGAACACACCGGCCACACTTCCAAATACTACAAAAGTGAAAAAAACAACCTAATACACAAAAAAAGTTTTGTGCTGTCACGCAAACCTCAAACGTCCTCAAACCTAGCACCTAGCATGAGCTGGGGCAAAGTATTAATACGTCATGCAAGCTTGGTCAAAACTCCAGACAGTGGCCAATCAAACATTACTCACGTTTTTGCTAGCACACATTGCAGAAGGGGGAGAAGGAGGAGGCAGAGGGTGTTCCACTATCAGATAGCAAGATTTCGAATGGAAGATGAGGAGGTGAATTTACACGTTTTTACAGGGTCATTCCTGCATACCGCAGTAACCATAGGGGGCATATCACAACCCACATAATCTTGGTGCTGTCATCACATGCCTACACAACCACATTGACATGCCCCACACTGTGCAGGCAAGGCAATTAGTTCCCAGGACATCTATGTAATTGCCCTTGTTCCCAGTCTCCTTGGATCATCCATCCATATCATCTGAACTTTTGGCAGCATGTTGCTTCTTGATAAGTATGGGTGATCACACACACATCTTACCCCACATACAAAATTCTTCATGAAAAACATGAACACAGGAAGAAAATGTAATAATAAATTCATTTGCAGGTGTTGGTTCCATCATCCCCTGGTGATAACAGGTACAACAACACACACATTGACAGAAGAGCACACTTTCGTTGATAGGTTTATTGATTGATTGATTTATTAATTGATTTGTTATTTATTATACACAGATAAACAAGTGTTCAAGGCTCAATTCAGGGTTTCATTGCCAAGGTCACTCGGGTTGTGTCGTGTCTGCAAGATGATACTGTCATATGGGTTGCACAACATTACAACACACTGCAGACAACCTGTGCAGATGCATATCTCTCTTCCCTTACCCATTGTTGTCGTTTATATGTAAATGCCACCTTTGTTCCTTTTTTGAGCTGTATTTTTCGAGACCTCACCTTTACAACCCTAACTATTGTTCTTGCCTCCTATGTGGTTTTTCTGCTTCGGATCCTTCTCCATTTTTAACTCTGATCTTCATCTTTTATTTTGATTCGTCTCCATTCTCATATTTTTCCATCAATTGATTATCATATTTGACTTCCTTTCCTGTCAATCTACAATATTGCTGTTAATATTTAGACTTCAAATGTGTTCAAGGCCTTTCCCACTCTTGCTCATTGCTCTTGTTTCTGTTTACTGTCTTTGTCACCACTTTCAGTCTTCTGGTCCCTAAACGTTGGAATGCTTTTACTGACACCTTATGTTCTGTTTCCTCTTTTCTCCTTTCGGCTCTTCTTTGAAAGCAGATGTGTTAGCTATCACTCGAGTTTAAAAATGTAGCATTATTATGATTGTTACTCTTAATGTACTATTTGCAATAGCCACTTTGCAATTTTTCTTCATCCACTTAGCGAAAGTGCTTTAAAAATGCAAATAAGTAAATACATTGCCCTTGAACCAAACAATGGGCATTATCGGAAACTAATTGGAGAGACTGGCCAAAACAAATGGAGTACCACAGCACAGGATGCAATATATATAAAATAGGAATAAAGACGAGGGGCCGATTCACAGAAGCCTTTTATAAAGGTGCAATAACATAGGAAAACGATATGTGAATCTGGCACCAGGCATGGTTTGCTCATTTTCCAATTTTTCATAGACGGTCACGCTAATACCTGGACTGTGCTATTTTAAACAACAGTGACAGTAGTTTTCACTGGCTAATTTAACATTTAAACAGAGTAAAACTATTAGAGACATTGGGCCTCATTACGACCCAGGCGGTAAGGGGTTTACGGCAGCGTAAACAGCGCCGACCCTTACCGCCTGAGTACGAGGTCCCTTAGCGCCATGGCGGATTTAACACCTGCTTTTAGCAGGTGTTAAAATCCATGGCGCTAAGGGACCATGGAGTTAATTACGCCACCGTAATTTACGGTGGTGTAATTAACGCCTTCCCCACTCCCATTATGCCCTATGGGGCAAAAATGGGAATGGGGAAGGGTAAATGGGGATTGGGGACTTACCGCCCCGCCAAGGTCGGAATGGGGCGGTAAGTCCGCCAACCACCATGGCGTAAACGTAGTTTACGCCATGGTGGTAAAGTCACGGCCCAGGCGGTAATTTACCGCCTGGGTCGTAATGAGGCCCATTGCATTTCAAATACATTGTTCTAATTACACAAATTAAACCATAGCAACAGACCGACACTCAGTCGTGGGGGTTGTCTCCATTCCCAGACAATCACCCATTTCGTCTTTGTAGGAGTTGCAGATATAAAAACAGGAGTAATGTAAGAGTTCTAGGAATAAAGAAGAAATGGTAGAAATGAGGGTTCACTATTTGCAACCTTAAAGTGGTGGTGCATTCTCCGAAATGCCTGTGCAATTATTATTCTATTGGTAAAACAAGAAGACAGACAAAATCACAGTAAAAGAACACTGCAGTTCTGTTAGAAATAGCATTGGCATGGCTCCACTTTATGAGTGAGAATCACATAGCGGATTACATAAAGTGGTCCATATTTCTCTGCGTAGCATATGAAGACTGCCAGGTTGCAGAAGTGGTCCTATTAAGGAAAGAATATTAAGTACATGTTCATGAAGGTGTCAGCTTGAATAGTTTAACTTAAGAAGCAGAGTAGAACGAAATATGCACTTAGTTTTGTTGGGATGCATGTTCAAATTGCAGCACCTTCCAAACGTTTTAGATTGCAGAAAATATATTACCACATGGTGAACGTTTAGAGGGTGGTGTAGGGGAGGGTGAATCTTACTGGTGGAGGTGACACGCAGGAGACATATGTAGTATGGACATTTATGAAGGAGATACTAACCATTTTTTTCCGTAATAGTGTAATGTAGAAAACATTGCATATGCAGGACATCTATAACATGAACTAATACTGCATTTGCAAGTAGGCCGGAATCCTCACACACCATGTTGGAAATACAGAACAATGAGGCCCCTTCTCTTGCTTCACTATCACATCCCAATTCCCATGCACGGTAGGGAAATTGCATGTACACGCATATACAAAGGTATCTAGTCAAACCTTTAAACAATTAGAAGGAATGCGAGGAGCTAAATTGGAGAAGGGCTGCAGCCCAGTATAAAGGCCATACTCATGGTAGCCAGGGCAGAGGTCTTGAGATTTAGGACACTGGCACCCCCAGAATAATGATCATTCCATTTGAACTACCAGATGCTTAGGAATACGACTCTTCAATCCTTCATGAATTGGATGGATTAGTGGGACACCCTCTTCGGAAGAGTAGCTGATACAGGGGGGTGCAGAGAACAAGGTCTGTGATTTGTACCAGGGAGAGCAAAGGGTGTTGCAAACGCTTATAAGATTGATGATGAGGGTGCCTGAGTGTCTGGGATGAGAAAAGAGTTGCTTTGTTTGTGAGGACCAGGCTGACCTTGAAGATATCTGCCAAGTTCATGTTGACGACAAGGTGCACATCACGTGGTTAGGAGTAAAGACAGGGTGGTGCATTTGAAAGTTTAACCAATTGCCCTACAGCACCTTTAGGTCAAGAGGCTGTTACCCACATGTGCAGAAGAGAGAGGACAAGATGATATGTCTAATTGGAGAGGTGCCCATATGTGAATATTAGCATGTAAATAGACGGTAGACAATGAGGGTAGGGGAGGAACACTGATTATTGAATGTGTCATTCATGACGATTTGTATGCTCTAATGTGATGTTCATTTTAATGAAGGCAGAGAGCTCTGCAGAAGTAGACCTATAATACCCTGTCACCATTTTCCTTTTTGTTTACAAAATAAAGCTCTTATTCTTTTTGAAAAAGTGTGCACCTATCCTCTTTCCCTAGCAGGTTCTTTTATTATATCTGGTTGTTGTGGAGTTACACATTATTGGTGAAATGACATGATACCAGACTCTCCCACAAAAACAGAGGATTCCTGGCCGCACATCCAGAGGGGCCATGCCCAGCTGCAGCAACCAGTCCCATTTGCGCGCACCTTCGAGGGATCTACAGAAGCCGAGTTATCATGAATTCCTGTCTAATCTTTGGAGCAAGGTTCTGTGTCCAGATTGTGCAGGTCATTGATAGGACTCTGTGACAGAGGACTTCGGGTGAACACACAGACATACGTGCACCTTCTTTGGAGAAAAACAAGTGGGATATGGGAGGGGAATATGAGTGTTTGAGGGGGTGAAGAAGTGTGCATGTGCCTGTGGGAGGAATGGACAGATAGGTTGGAAGACTGTGGTGCTGTATATAACTTAACTTCACACATTCCTATGTTATTAGTGAAGAAGACATTGCTATGTAACAAAGAAAAAGGACATGGAAAGAGGTGCCATATATTTAGTGGGTCTGGGAACTCTCCTCCAAGTATAATGGTGTCATGAGAACAATAAGTAGTTGTGGTAGAGGCCCTTGTGGGCCTGGGATCTCCTCACCCAATATAGAGTGAGTGTTGGAATGTGAACGTTGTTTTATTGTATTGGTAAATGTCAGCTATTTGGCTTGGTTGTTGGTCCATTTTCTTTCATAGCAGGCTGTCTGTGAGAAAGTGTTTGTGTTGTAAAGGGGATGGGGTTCCTAAATATCCTACTTGGTAAGATGGGGTACAGGTGTTATAAGGAAAGATATATTGCGTCTCACCTTCCGGTGTCCCAGTGCCACTCTCAGAAAACTGGATACAAAAACAATGGCCGTGTTCTGGCCACCTGGATGAAAGATCCTCGGGGACTAGTGGGTGAGGCACCTTTTGGTTTCTCACAATTTAGAGAATAAGATAGAGGAGAAGAGGAGGCAGGCCAAAAGCCTGAACTATGGTATGGTACAGTCAAATGATGATGATGACCCGACGCGAGGGGGAGATGAGTGGGATACTGTATATGAGGTGGATGAAGAGGAACAGTCACCTGCTATTTCTACTCAAGTAGAATGTTTGTGGGGACGCAGGTTACAAAACAGATATGGACGTTTTGCAGTGTCTAATTGATCGGTGATGGGAAAGAAGACGGCAGGGAAGCCATTAGGGACACAGTTTTCATTATTACGTAAGGGACTAGGGAGACCGCTGTACATATCACTGGCTCATATAGATAAAAGACATCTCATAAAGGCACCCCCTTTGCCCACTGCTGGAGTGGGCAAGTGAATATATGATTTTGAAAAGCAAACAGATGTTACAACTTTGGCTGTAGGGGATCTGAATAGGCTATTTATTTCAATACTGGGGGATCAGCCTGATGACATAGGGATTAAGGATGGGTACCCGGGTGTGAAGTTGGGTGATGATAGTCATGACGGAGTGCACTTTAATGACATTAGAACCAAGTGTGGGTGGCACTACGGTGCACATATCCAGACATGCCTGATCTTCAATCGATTATGCAAAGGAGAATGCGAGATGAAGAGGATCCTACTCAGTACATATTACACATACAAGAAATGTAGATGACAGAAACTGGAGATTCTTGGGACCGAGCCATTCAATTTTTTCTATTTTGTTGTGAAGCAGGGACTTCTGAAAAAAGTACAGAAAGTGCTTAACAAAATAGTGGGGATTAAGGAAAAGGGCTGGGTGGTATTTCAGTCTATTATTGGACACAACTGTAAATGGTTGAAAGAAAAGCAGAAGGAAGCAGCGCAGCAAGCGCAATTGGAGGAAGCAAAACTGGTACAGAAGAATTTAGCAAAGGCTACGTTGGAAGAAGCTGTAGCAACAGTACACAGAGAAGGACCGGTAGAGCTCAGGGTGATTCACGCTGACATGCTAGCCGCACTGTGTGGGGAGGTGAAGACGATGGGGAAGGTGGGTACCAGCCCCAGTATCAAATGGGGATGCCATGGGACTTTCAGCAAAGGCAGAGGTTTTTTTGGGAGGCTTAGGCAGAGCAAGGAGGTTTCGGAGGAATGGGACTGTGCGGAGGAGGAGCCAGCCAATGTTGGACATGTGGGCATATGGGCAGTTTTTCAAGAGAATGCTGAAGTAGGTAAACATTTGCGTATTCCCAACAGCAAATGTATCCTTATCCCCAGGGAGATCCAGTACTATACCCACAATCTTATGGACAGCCACCTGGCAGTTCCTTATGGTGCACCATTGCCCATTGCACCACCCAACCCCCCACCATCACTTATGTAGTTGTCTGTCCCAGGTTTTAGTAACATGCTACCATATGCAGTGCATCAAGTCCTCAGATACCAAACAGTAACACAGTGTCTAATGGTACAGTGACGCACTATCAAGGGGCCATGGTGGTTTGAGGAAATCCATTTGTTTTTTCAGGAACAAACACATATTCAGATTAGGACAACCCACAAACAGTCTCAGCATGCTCAGACCTATCACTCAATGTCGACACAGAAGAGGAACCCTTGGTAGGCGTGGAGATAGTATCAAACCGTTTATTTTTATGATGGGCACAGGTGCGACCAAATCATGCATTTGTGAGGGAGGATTCCATTTAACAGGTAAGGTAATGGATCTACAGGGCTTCTCTGGGGCAGTTCAATGGGTTCCATTCACAAAAAAAAAATACCCATTAAGGTGGGGTGGGTAGATAGGTGTAGGCCCCACTGTTTATTGGGTAGGGGCATCTTGAGTAAGCTAAACATGACCATCTTGTTCACCGAAAGAGGTGTGGTGTGCTTGATGCCTGGTATGTATACCGTGAGGGTAATATTGACCTTACATGCATTGGGTATTGACTCAGTAGCAAGAGGAATACCAGTGGCCCGTGATTTGTTCATATATAGTATTACAATACTCCTTAGGGCAGTGCCACAGGTCACTAATAAGTACTGGAGAGTACTGTTCTGAATTTTTGTTTAGGCCAGCCCAACCTCAAGAAATTGTTGCAGGAACGATTATCATGCTTGACATAGAAGGAGTTCTAGTGTGAAAGGACATGATTGTATTAATAGAAGTGGATTCTGAAAATGGGGAGTTGTGTGTTGAGTATTGATCCTACCATACCATTGAACGACGTTTAAGATGTGGAACATTTTGAGAATAAAGAAAATGAGGGGGAGATAATATTGGAAGTGTGCCCCCCCGTGAGATAATGATACAATGTAGGCATGTTTCCATTTCTATGTTACTTGTAGGGAAGGCCCCCTCTTTTGCTTCAGAAGACCTAACTCAAGTGCTTGGCAAGCTGTGGATAAATGATCTGCATGATGCAGGTCTCTTACAGAGTGTTGCGCCAATACATATTACATTAAAGCCAGGTGCTGTGTTGCCCAGAGTCAAACAGTACCCTCTATGAAAGGCAGTGGAGTAGGGGATTTATGATAACATAAAGGCTCTTTTGCATCAGGGTATTATTACCATCTGACTCTCTGAGTAACACCGCTGTTTACCCAGTGAAGAAATCAAAGTGGGCTAGTTGGAGAATGATTTCGGACCACTTAATGATGTAGTGCACGCAGAGTTTCTGGTGGTTCCAAAGCCTGCTACACTATTGTTCAATATATCTTTTGAGGCAACCCTTTTTAATCTAGTGGTCTGAAGAATGCCTTTTCGTCAGTTCCATTACATCTGGACTCTCAAAACCTCACTGTGTTTACGTTTGCTGGAAGACAATGTCTACATGCAAGACTTCCTCAAGCATTTTTAACAGGGTCTTACATGAGGATTTAGGAAATTTTCATATCCTCAATACTATTATACAATATGTGTTTGACCTACTGGTGTGTAGCATTACCGAACAACAAGGAGGATTCTATTGTCTTGTTACAATTGTTAGCTGACAAAGGATATAGGGTGGACAGAGCAAAGTTGCAATATGTCAGTGGGAGTTCTGTATTTGGGTCAGATGATTTCACTGCATGGTAAAAAAGTGACTCCAGAATGTGCCGCAGCAGTGCACATTACTCCTCAGCCAGTGACAGTCAAAGACATACAAATATTTTTTGGTCTGTGTAATTACTGTAGGGCATGGATTTTCGACTATACATCATACCCTCGACTACTTCTGCAGTCCCTCAATGAAGCACAGTGGACAAAAAATACTATTAATTGGACTGATGAGATGGTTACCAGTTTGCAGGAGCTGAAAGATATGTTAACTGCTCCTGCACTATCAACTCCTGATTAAATGAAAGAGTTTTATCTTTTCTCATACTCTAATGGCCAGAAGATGACCACAGTATTTACACAACACATTGCTATGGGTCATGAGCCTTTCATGTATTACAGTGGCATGTTGGAATTTGTTATGCAAGGACAGTTTTCTTGCAAGCATTGGCTGCAGCTGCCTTCACCATTGAAAAGTCAGCCACCATTGTATTCGGGTGTTCATTGACTCTGTATGTTGGGCAGGCAGTCTTTCCGATATTGAAGAGGTCTAAATCTACATTGACCACACAAAGGGTGTCTCTATATGAAGTAATTCTTTCAAGCCCATCCATTCACATTGTCCATTGTAAAACAGTGAACCCCGCTACCTTTTTAACAGAACCCCTTACTGACGATGAAGTGGTGCATGATTTTGTTACACACAAGGGCCCTGAGGAAGACATTCCTAGAGCATGTGACTATGCTGGAGAGGTATTCTTTGTTGGCGGGTCATCAACTGTTGATCAGGACACAGGTCAGCAACATACTGGGGTAGCAGTGGTTCAATTGATTGATGGGGAATATGAGGTATATGTACAGCAAGGATTACCAGGGCATTACTAAGCACATGCAGCTGAATTGATCTCCTTTATTGAAGCACTCAAGCCAGCGAAAGGCTGGCGAGTAACAATTTATTCTGACTAGGCTTATGTTACAACCACCGTTTATTCAGGGTTGTCCAGATGGATGAGGAGAAGGTTTCTATGGGAAGAAGGTTCTCCAGTGCAGCATGCTGCCCTTTTAGACTGGTTGATTCATGCTCTTTCAAAGCCCACACTTGCCACAGTCATCAAGTGTGCAGCCCATAAAAGTGGCAGAGATGTTGTCTCCCTTGGGAAAGAAGCAGCAGACACAGCAGCAAAATTGGCCACATACTCGCCAATTCCAGATATTCCTGCACATCCAGTACTTGCAAATATGCAGTTGAAAATGCAGGTTTCATATACTACACTCCCTGTTACTGAAAAAATTGAAATAGAAGGTCAGGCACCGCAAAGTGAGAAATGTTTATGGCAGAGCAGGGTGTGTGTGCACTTCCCAACTGATTCAGTGTGGAGACAGGTTAGAATTGGCGAGGTGGTGATGCCCCAATAATTACCTCTAGTGTCTTTTGATCAATTGCATTACCCCGCCTATGCGTCTAAGCAGCACATTGTGGATGGTATACCAGAAGATTGGTACGTACCTTTCATTCAGGGGCTCCTGCCATGTATACCTCCAGTTGTATCATCTGTCAGATATACAGAACTCGGCAACCCCTGAAGACTTTGAGAGGCACATCACTCCATGCAGGTGGTCCTTTTTGAGATCTGCATATAGATTTTGCAGATATGGGTCAAAGGTGCAACACGTTTCGTTACTTTATAGTTGTGGTCTGCCATTTCTCCCATAGGATTGAGGCTGGTCCATTTGCACATCCCGATAACAAATCTGCCACTAAACGTTTAGTGAGAGAAATGTTCCCCAGATGGGGGGTGTGTGAGGCACTTTAAAGTGACAATGGCAGTGAGTTCTATAATGAGCTGTTGAAAGAAATTGAGTGTCTTTTAGGGATAAAAGATAATATGTGCTCCAATTATCACCCTGAAGCCAAAGGTGTTGTGGTAAGGATGAATGGTTTGTTAAAAACTAAACTTTTGATTATGTGTTACATTAAAGGAAAATTGGGTCTATTGCCTTCCTCTGGTCCTGTAGAATTGAAGACTCAGCCCTGTAAAGACCATCACCTCTCCCCGCATTTAATAGTGACAGGGTGATGTGTATGTAGGGATTGTCTGCTTGGAATCGTATATGTCATACCTGGCTCTGTGTATAAAGTGTTTCCATTGTATATATGAAGTTTATGTACTATGTGATATTTTAATGAGTATTTGATTGATTTGATTTGATGCTAACTTGTTCAATTTTATTATTTCATTAGAATTTGGTTTAGAATTGTGGATTATGTTGATACCTTTTATACAATGTATCGTATAAAGATGATGTTTATGTAAAGGTTTTTAAAACTGCAATAAAAAAAGGAAAAATGTGTCTGTTTAGCCCTTCAGCATAAAAATCCTTTTTCGATGGCTCAGTTTTTGACCTGTGGTAATGCTTGTCTTTTGAAACAATACTAAAAATGTGTGATTTCCTAACTAGAAGTGTCTGGGAAATGTAGTGGTGCATTGCTTTTCTCAATATTCACAGAAACCATTACCTTACAGGTACAAACATGTCCAGCACACACCTTTTCTGTCATTTTTCAATTTTTTTTACCAAACAATGGGAATTGTACTGACATAGTTGCTGCCAGACCCGCGCAAATGACTGCTTCCTAAAATTGGGAATTTGACTACTTTTCAGAAATGTATGCCTTTATGTCTTCCCACTCAGCTTTCCAACCCTTGTTTCCGTTCAACCTTTACTTCAAAGCCTGAAGAATGGTGAATTCAGAACAGCAAACCATTTGCTCCTAGCTCTTACAAGGAAAAAAACACGGGCTTCTTTGTATTTCATTTTATTGGCATTTTAAGAAAAAACACCAAATGTGCTCTCATTTTTGGTATTTTTTATCACCCCCATACAGCAAAATAGGACCCCTTGGTGGCGTTATGACCGGCTACATGTAGGAACAAAAGGAGCCAAATGTGGCCGATATATCTCATGTAACAAAAAGGGTTACAAGGGATTGAATGGGATCCTTCAGCACACGCTTTTGCAGCACGTAGAGAGGGGGATAATTCATTTTGCAGGGGGCACAGAGGTATTCCTCCCCCCAGAGATTCTATAATAGCTTTATAGACCTGCAGCGAGGGCCGTACCGGGCGTTATGGGCCCTGAAGTCCGAGTTAATTGCTCGAGCAAAGGCCTTTAATGAGGTATTAGGGACCATAAGGCCCGGTACGGCCCAAGCTACAGGTCTATAAAGCTATTAGAACACCCTCACTGTTCAATTAAAGTTGAATAAATGAGACATGTTTAATGGAAGTACAAAAATTGCAAAATGGTAAATACACGTTGCAGACATTTTTTGTACTTCCATTAAACATGTTTCATTTTTTTTATAGGGTGGTGGAAGGTGCTAGGCTAGTAGGAGTATTCTAATCAAGTGTAATCAGGTGTGTCTATGCCTGCTCCCTCCTTTCATTAAGCTTAATTGAGGTGTGCCTTTTTACTCCCCCTCCACTCAAAAAATGTAACCTTCCCATTACTCAACAGATTCATGCAGTTACTATACTATGCATCTCACAAATGCATTTGCACATACATGCCACAAACAGGTGATTTCACTTACATTTCTGTGCCTTTCTGTAACACTGCCATATCCCTGCTCCACTACACGCTCAGAGGTGCGTGCAAAACTCATTTCCAATTTCTCCAGAAACACAAAGCTTCTCTACACGTTACACGATTCACACAGCTGCTGATGTCTGCCCCTTTTCTACATATTTAAAGGCTTCAATATCTGCATTGAAACCGAAAGCGCTTTATTCCCTTTTACTTCCCTGTGTTTCTCCAAAGCGCCACTCTGCGTGGACACGTTGGTTTCGCAACGTGCATTTCGGAATGGAAAGTTAACTCTTCCCATTCCGAAATGCCTTCCCTGCCTGCACACAGCCCCGAGTGCTCACGTTAGTGAATGCATCTCGAACTACGGGCTATAATCAATCTGCGGGCTATACCAGGGCCTTACCGAGGGCCCCGGGGCATTACCTGAGACGGTAATGCCCCCGACGCGAGGGTTCTATTGCTATTAGTACCCCGGCCCGCAAAAATTGCGTGACCGGGGCATTAAAAGCTTTTTTTTGTCCTGAAACGCTGCGGCGTTTCGGCGCTGCGGCGTTACAGGAGAAAATAAAAACGACCAAAATGGCTGCCGCCATGGAAAGTGTTCCCAGCGCGTCCGCTCCCGAAAAAGGATAAAAAATAAGGTAAATGGGGTTTGGAGGGCGGGAGTGGGATGGGGGAGTAAAAAAGAAAAAAAAATGTACCTGCATCCCCGGTGGGGGACGAGGGAAGCCTCCAGCCGTGTGGAGGTGCGGAGCGGGGATGGCCCCGCTCTGAGTCTCCACACGGTTGGAGGCTTTCCTCGTCCACCGCCTGGGACTCAGGAACAAGAAGGTAAGTGGTGGGGGGGATGGGAGGGGAGGGAATTTAGAAAAAAAAAATTCCTTACCCGAGTCCCCGGCGGGGGGCGAAGGCAGCCTCTCAGCCGCGGCGAGGCTCGGAGCGGGGTTGGCCCCGCTTCAAGCCTCCTCATTGGCTGAGGGGCTGCCACGCCCCCCGCCGGGAACAAAGGCTGTGGAATCCTGATGAAGGGATTCCCGGCCGGCTAGGGACCTGGCGAGAGCCAATCAGAATGGCTCTTGCCTTCTAATTGTCTCTCGCCGGGTTACTAATTCAGAATAAAGTCTCTGGGGAGACCTCATTCTGAAATGAAATATCTCGAGGAGAGTTTATACGGGGGAGGATTTATTTTGTGACACTGGTAATGTATTTCATACCTCGATGCAACTTTGTGGAAATGTTACCCTATATTGGTATATAAGTACTAGACGCCTATCAGGAGGCTTTGCATTATTGCTTCTAAATACTATCTCACATGTGGGGACGTCCGGGACCTATCTACTGTCTTTGAAACGTACACTGTTTTGCGTGCCTCAAAACTACCACAACAAAGGCAGATTGCAATGTGGGTACTGTACCATGCAATTTCTCACAACCAGATATCCCAAGAAAAACACTAACAAACACCTACTCAACACCCTCCCTTACCACATGCAGGACAACCATGCCAACATAAATGTCTAGATGCAAACATTGTCAAACAATCCATACACCTCCCTAATCACTGCGAAAACCTCACCAAGTGACTCAAGCACAATGGGAGAAAAAAAAAAAGATTTATCTAGCCTGGAAACAATACACCTTCGATATACACATTAAAGCCCACCCAGAAAGCACAACTGTACAGATACCATTTACTCCTGGTTCTACAGACCTAAACGGCTAAGCTCAAGGCCTTTTGTATTTTCAATGTTCTTCCCTAACCCACCTACAGCCACTTATCCTTTCAGATCCGCAAGAGCACCTGGAGACCATGCACATGTCAGTGGTGCGAGATATAAATGAACATAATGTAGCAGAATTTAAAACACGCATTTTAATACATTATTGTTATTATTGTTATGGTGGGTTTTACTGCTAACTATATTTCAAAAGGGCAAGACATTTTTAAAAAAGTTTGCCTATTAGCTGAAACACATCTGACTACACAGAAACCACATTAAACATATTATTTTTCTAATGCATTGAAACTATCAGTGATTGTGAAGACCACCCATATGTGTATGTTAACTAACAGTTTAGAAAATATTTAATCAAAATTAATGAAGAGCTATTCAGACGTGATGTTTTCACCAAGATAATCCCACAGGAAAATGTGCGTGTGAGAAAAAGCATGGGCGAGAGAAGAAGAATGAGCGTGTGTGTTCCAGCCACTCTGCTGAGAGTTTCAACACCACGTCTGGCGCACAGCAGAGGGAAACGTGATTTTTTCGCTAAGCTTATAAAATAACAGAGTAATCTGGCACCCTGAGACTTGCTAAAAAATCAGTTCCCGAACTCTGACAAAGATGATTATCAGGCTCCAAAAATACAACTGATACAAAACGACTACCTGTATTTGAAAGGTTTTGCCAGAGAAAATATCACAGCGCTAAAAAATAGTTCATCTCACCACCACCAACCGACATCTCAGCCTTGCTCTGAAACCCCGCCGCATGGCCTATTCATGTGGAAACGTTCTAGAAAAGACTACTTGTATTCATGTTATGTTCTCCTGCAATACAAGAGCATGTTTTCAAGAAAGGACATCTAAATGCATTGGCTTGGCCTTTAGATATGTTCAATTGGAAGGACGTCTGTTAATAATTCATGTTTTAAATAATGATTATTATGAAAAAAAAAATAATGTGAAATTCTTGTGCAATGGCAACATCCCGCACAGAGTAATCTCCCCAAAATGTATTGCCACTGTCTCCAGTTTCATCAACATGTCAGTACAAACCAAGGTAAGATTGGGGCCACCAGAAGTCATCACGCAGATGTAAACCAGGGGACCTCCGGTCAAAGTAATCACAGGATTGAAACACTATTACAAAAGGAGCATACACCAAGCAAGAAGTAATGCTGGTCTATTGTACCCAAACAGACAGCCCTGTGGAACTGAATAAAGTGAGCGCTCAACACCTCCCATTTGAAAATGAGTGAACACACTGAATCAACAGGTAACAACAATACATTAGCTGGGGGCACCTTTGACTGCTAGAAAAAGGCAGCTAGAGAATATCACCAGCAAGCAGCCAACATGCGGCTCAAACTGTGGCTGAATTAGGAAGCTGCAGTACTGATATCAACCACACACATGCATTCCAAATTGCAACGTGATATACTACATTGATAGAGACATGAAACTGCGCCTGGCAGTCCTAATTAAACCAGCATGGCGAATGCATGGAGAAAACTCCCACAAGTGAACTCCGAACTTTTGTGGGTGACTGCCCAACATGTTTGCTTCCCCGGATGCCTCACTGGGCACGTTGTGAACGTTAGCAAGATACAAGGACCTTAAAATGCCTTTAATTCTGTAAAACTCCAAACATGTTTGTCAGGGCTTAGTAAACAAACACAATGGGCCTCATTACACGGAAGGCGGTGATCCAGGGTGCTATTAGCACCCTGGACCATGCCGGTAAATTACCGGCACCGCCTTGGCGGAAAGGGGATTTACCGCCCCATTCCAAGGTTGGTGGGGCGGTAAATCCCCCTTCCGCCATTGCCCTTCCCCATTCCCATTTCTGCCCCATAGGGCTCTATGGGAATGGGGACGGCGCTAATTACGGCACCGCAATTTTGCGGTGCCGTAATTAGCTACGAGGTCTCTTAGCGGGTTGGTTTTTAACGACTGCAAAAAGCAGGCGTTAAAGCACCTACCCGCTAAGGGACCTCGTAATAAGGCGGTAATGGTTAACGGTCACCGTTACCATTAACGGTGGCCGTTAACCATTACCGCCTTCCGTGTAATGAGGCCCAATGTGTGTTAATATGTGAAACAATTTAGAATTGAATGGCTGACATCCAAGGAGACATCACATGTGGTTTAGTGTCTATACGGATGCCAGAATTTGCAACGTATTGGGAGAACTGAAGTAACTACAACCGTTATAAAATGTGCAGGTCTCTGGATTAAGAAGCCTCAGTAAGAACTGTCAAAATAAATTAATAGGAATGCAAATTCATACAAATTAAGAGACTCCCAAAAAAAAATCTTCTTCCAAAAGAATGGTATGTCCTGTGAAAATAAAAGCTAAGCATGTGGGACATAATCAAGTAAACATCCATGCAATGTGTTCATCAGGGACATCATTTCACCAAAATGCCAGTGGTAGCAGAAGTGACATCACACGACCTTTGAGCTCTGATGATATCTCAGGAAGGACCCCAGCCCGAAGTGACACCACAGGAAGTGATGGAACATGACCTTTCACCCCTCCACAAAACAGGAAGTGGCATCACATAGCATTATTCCTAAGTACACTACGAAAAATATGGTTACATCACTATAATGTGATATACATTTCATACAAGAATGGATCCCCATATGCATCGTTAATATCATTGTGTATAGGCCCATATTACCAAATCACTATGAATGCAAGCAAACGTTCAAGGCCTAATGATAATGATGTGTTTTATAAAGCACTAACGCTTAAGCGCTTTATATAGAACACATATACATAAAATATCACCCAACCTGTGTTGGTACTCATTTAGCGACCTCAGAAGAGTGAAAGGCTGAGTTGAGGTGTTTAAGAACAGACTAAATGAGTGACTCACCCCTGAACTGTGCATGAAACAAACCTTTAATGAGTCTAGCAATTATTGTATAGAGCCCACGAAGAGCCCTGAGATGTCCTTAAGGGAGAAAGCAAACTTGAGCAACTTGTGACTTTGACATTGAGAGAGAAACCGATGTTACAGAGTCATTCGGCCACAAAGCAAACAAAATAACACAAATGTTCTATTTTGTAAAAATATTTCTGATTAACACAAATAACAAAATGTTTAAAAAATTGTGTATAGAATTCCAGAAGGACACATTATTTGTTATTCCTTTTCTTTCTCATTTTGGGGCACTGGTCATTTAGGGTTATTTAGGGTCACTGTTCAAAGTGTTACACTTTTGTAACCCCGTGTTTTTTCAAGAGGCCTGAGCAAGAAAGCCAGCCACTCCACAAACAAAGAATCACATGGCTCTGGCCACAGCCAGGAGCTTGCATTCTTTTTAAGGGGTAGCAAGGGAGACCACCGGGGTAGCAAAGGAGAACTCAGGGGTCACAGTTGCGACCCCTGGCAACCCCAAAATGACATCCCTGCTGTTCATGCAATGTATTTTGTCCTAAACAAATAAGAAGTGTTTATGCCCATAGTTTTGTCTTTTTCATATTGAAATCATCCAGTGGCACAGGCTCTGTTGCATGTCCCAAGCAGATAGACAGTGTTGGTTGCCTGCATGGAAAAGGAGCACACAGGAAGACCTAACCTCTGGAGACCTCGGTCCTGTCAATCTCTCTAAGGGGAATCAAGTATTGCACATCGGGAGTCCTTGGATGACTAGTGGCTTTTTAAACACCTACTTAGCCAAACACTACAACTAACCCAGCATTGATCCTTAGTATATAGGTAAGATTTGCCATTTTATGGTAATTTGGCCAAAGTCAGGATACCCTAGGGGGAGGGCAGAGGCGGGCGGGAAGCTAGGAAATAAGATAGAAAAAAAGTATACAAGTATACAAACATCAAGAGTACTATGTCTTTCTAATGTGGCAACATGCTCCACATCACTGCTTTCAACTCTCATTCTGCTGTCAAACACTCCTCTGTCACTTCCTCAAAGAACTCAACCTAGATGTCCTTGCTCTCACCGAGACATAGTTCACGGCCAGTTCTGTCACAAGTTTTGACACTCTCCTCCCTGTGGGCTACAAGATCCTCTCTGAACCCAGAACCAACCATCCTGGAGGTGGAGTAGCCCTGATATTTATGGAGTGGGACCCGGCCTCTGTCATCCCTATGAAGGCCTATCCTACTTTGAATGCCTGGTCTGCAGGCTCTCTATCTCCCCTGGCATCTCCCTAACTGTGGCCACCATCTACAGGCCACCTGACCATGTCGCCCTCTTCCTATCGGAATGGGCTGAGCTCTCCTCTTCTCTCCTTGTCTCAACTTCTCAGCATTTCCTATTCAGGGATCTCAACATCCAGTTGGATGCTTCTAATCCCTCCTCTGGGCTTTTCCACAACTTCTGTGACACTCTCTCTCTTTCCATTCTGCCCTCTGGCCTGACACACTCTACTGGACATCCCCCTCACTAGCCCTCTCACCACTCCTCTCTCTTGGACTGATCACTTTCTACTCTCTCGTCTGAAACTCTTTATCCTTCAGGAAAAGCCCCCACCCAGCACTGACACCTACCTTCCTGGTCATTTGGCCCATGAAGTGTGTGTCAGTGGATATCTTTGACTCTACTTTTGCTGCTATTCCTACTCCTACCGCTGACTCACACCCTGACACAGCCCTTTCTAATCGGCATCTTTCTATTTCCAAAACCCTGGACATCCTTGCCTCTGTCATGAGAATCAGGCTGAAGCCTACTTTCAAGTGCAAATCTTGGTGTGATTCTGACCTCACCGTCCTGAAAAGCAAGTGCAGGGTGTCTGAGAGGAAGTAGAGGGCTTCGGGCACATCCTCTGTCAAACTAGCCTGCCACCTTCTCCAAAGGCAATACAGACTCTCTCTCCTGTCCAAGAAGGGAGCACACATTCAAGCCCGCGTCTCTGTGGCTTCTAACAAAACTGGCAAACTCTTTAAAATCTGCAAGGAAATGGCCAATCCTGTTGCAGTCTCTATCTCTCATGTTGCCTCAAAGGCACTCTGTACGGCTCTGACCTCTCACTTCTCCGCTAAAACTCATGACATCCTGTCCTCTATCTCCCCTTCCTCCCTACGCCCTCTTTGGCCTCTCCTCCTCCTTTCTCCTCTTTCTCTCTGACAAAGCCTGATTAGGTTTCTAGACAAGTCTGATCTCTAAATGCGTCATGGGTACCAGGCAGGTAGTTGGGGCATGCTGGGTGGAGGCTTGGCAGGCCTGGCATAGGCACACAAAAAACCCATAGCAGATAGCTCCACTTAATTCCTTCCTAGTGTTTGTAGTAACCTCCTGGTTACCACTTCCTGTTGCCAAACAGGAAGTGTATGACAATTCATGAGCTCTCTAGTGTTTGGGTGTGGCTGGCTATATAAGCCACACCCAAGATTCTTCCAGTGCTTCGTGGTGCTTACTGTGAGCTGCATCAGCAACATACTTGCCGTGCTCTGGATAGTCCAGCTTCTCCTTACCTGCTCTGGATCATCCTGCTTCAGCTTACCTGCTCCAGATCATTCTGCTTCAGCTTACCTGCTCTGGATCATCCTGCTTCAGCTTACCTGCTCTGGAACATCCTACTTCTGTTTACCTTCTCCGGATCCTCCCGCTTCTGCTTACCTGCTCTGGATCATTCTGCTTCTGCTTACAGGTACTCCGTGCTTTCTCCACACCGCAGCTATCTCCGGTCAAGAGGGGACTTCAACACCGGCACCTGTAAGAACAAAGAAGAACAGCGTTAACACGCGCACTTCAATAACACTGCGCATATTCACCGAATCCAGGTCAGTTGTCCGAGTGCACATACTCCTACAAAAGAAAGAAGAGACATTAGCCATTGCGCTTGCCCCAATAACGCAGATACAATTGCACTGTGCTCCCTCTCATAACACAGTACATACTTACCACAGCCTCTGTGCAAACTTACCAGACCACCAAATCTCCGGTAGCGCTGAACCTGGACTCGAGGCGCTAATATCACATAATCCACTCCTGCAAGGGAAAAGGGAGTGACATTACCAGGCGCGCTTGACTTAAAGACTTCTACACGCAGCGCTACTCACCCACAAAATACCTTTTCAAACAAGACAATATGGACAATTCTGGACACTAAACATTCTCCACGCAACGTTCACTTGTGGAAAAGACTTTCTAGCCAGTGAAGAAACTGGCACCTTGAACACTCGGCCTCACTGTGAAGGCATGTAACAGCGTGAGGCATCTGAACTCAGCCAACAGACATTGGCATCATTCATATGAGCAAATTGCGCCCCTGTGAATGCAGGATGGAGTGCACACCTTACTAAATATCAAGGTAAGCCCTTAGGGGACATCACAGCACACAGTAAAGTGAAGGGAAGGGTCCAGGGGGATCAGGTGAATTCAGGTCTGAGTGTATATCTCCGGGTGAAATCAAGGGAAGTGAGAACTCGGGGTCAAGGGAGGCACATCCATCGCTCCTGCATAGACGCAGGTGAGTGTGACAAAAAGTGTGGTACAAACAGGTACTCCCCTGCTCCTCCAGAACCCTCAAGGACCATACTGACACCCTCGCTCCAGCCTTGGCTGATTTCTGTAATCAGTCTTTCGCTACTCAAACTTTCCCCTCTCCCCTTAAGCACTCTATTGTGCATCACATCCTCAAGAAGCCACCTGCCAATCCTACCTAGCCCGGAAAACTATTGCCCAATCTCCACCACCCCTTTCCTGGGCATACTATTGTAAAAGCTGGCCAACTCCTAGCTTACTCTCCACACTGAACCTGTTGTCTGTCTCCATGATCATCAGTTTGGCTTCAGAGCTTCATGACAACTGCTCTCCTGAATACTCGCGAAGATCTGCTCTCTAACCTTGATTACAGCATTCCTTCTGTCCTCATCCTCCTGAAAGAAGAAATACATATCGAGGCTGAGAACCAGGAAAGAAATGCACCAGTCACGGGCTGAAAAGATACAAGTATCTTTTATTACTGTACGGTTTACAAAGAAATACAGATAGCTATCTGGCTCCCAACACCTCGCAGTGTGTACCAGCCAACACAGTGAGGAGAGAGTGTTGATTTTTCTAGCACATGTGTGAGTGGGACCATGAGCCATTGTAACCATGGCGGTGACATAAGCATCGGGTAGCATCCATCTATTCTTTATGTTGTCCACCCAGCACCCTTCCTCATTCAAACTTGCTTAACCCTCAGCCCAGTGTTTAAGTTCTTCTGAAGTGGCATCAGCTTGAATATCTTTAATCTAATCAATTCTTTCATCTAATATACCAGTGTTTGTGGCGTCCTTAGTGACATACATTTCTGAGTATAAATCAGTGGCAATCTGTTTGGCTATCCTGTCAGCAACAACGTTTCCTCTCCCTACATCATCTATTACTTTCTGATGTGCAGCACACTTCATGATTGCTAGTTGAGTAGGAACCACAAGTGCTGAGAGTAGCTGAACTATCAAGATGCCATGTTGGATTTTTGTTCCGTGTGAGGTCAAGAAACCTTGTTCTGCCCATAGTCTACCGAAGTTGTGAACCACCCCAAAGGCATACTGGCTATCTGTAAATTTATTTTCTCTAAGCCCTTTCACAAGCTCGAATCAGTGCGATAATCTCTGTGGCCTGCACAGAGTTATGCAGAATTCTCTTGGTTTCCACAATCGTGCTTAGTGTAGTGATGGCATAAGCGGCAGTGGATGTACCATCCGGATGTTTGAAGCAGGAGCCATCGCAAAACAACTCCCTTTGTGGATCATTCAGAGGTGTATCATTTAAATCAATCCTGCCTTTAGTTTCTTGCTCTCTGGTATAGAGGCAGTCATGTGACATTTCATCACTGCAAGCAATTTCTTGAGGAAAAGAGGTAACAATTCAGCCGGATTCAATGCCCAACACCTCATAATTTTGGATATTTGCATTGCAAATTGGATCAGTTTGTATCTTGTTAATCATGCAGAAGTAAGGTGTTGTGTTTGCGCTCTGTTTAATAGAACATCTACGGAGTGGGGTACCATCACGGTTAAAGTGTGACCTAAAACCATACCCTCACTTTGTTTTACAGACCCAGCAGCAGTAGCAACAGCTCTCAGACATCTCGGCAAAGCGCATGCAACAGGATCAAGCGTGGAGGAAAAATAATCGCACAGTCTATTCTTCCCCCCATGTTCCTGCGTTAACACAGCCAAATCACATCCATCACATTCATACACATACAACACAAAGGCCTTCTCATAATTTGGTGTGGCCAAAACCAGTGCCGAACACAGTGCAGTCTTGAGCAGATCAAAAGCTTTCTGGTGTTCCAAGTTCCATGGTAGTGGCAAACAAATGCCCTTCTTTGTCAATGCTAAAAATGGTTTTATCACTAGTGAAAAGTTCAGGATCCACTGTCTACATTAAGAAGCCATTCCTATCAAGCCTCTGACTTCCTTCTGTGTATTTGGGACAGACATGCTAGAGATGCTTCTTATCCGTTCAGGTGTCAATCTTCTTCCCTCCTTTGACAAGAGATAGCCTAAATAGGTGACCACTTGTTGACAATACTGAGACTTTTTTAATGAAGCTTTATGCCCATGCTCTGCTAGATGAATATACAACAACACAGTACCTTCCTTGCAAGCACGTTCTGAGTCTGCAGCTAAGAGAAGGTTGTCAACGTATTGCAACAATGTACAAGTGGAAGGCAACTCAAGTGTATCGAGCTGCTCTTTCAAAGCCCTACTATAATTGCCAGACTCTCTGTGTACCCTTGTGGTGCACGGGTGAATGTAAACAAGCGTCCCCCTAGGGTGAATGCGAACAAATATCTGCTATCCACGTGTATGGGAATGCTAAAGAAGGCATTCGTAAGATACATCACACTAAAATGAGTAGCAGAAGCTGGAATCATTGTTAATATCTGAGTTACATCAGGCACAATTGGAAAGTGTGGAGCAACAATCTTATTGATAGCACGCAAACTGATAAGGAAACAAAAAGGAATTGCATTATCCCCTTTCTTGTAAACCGGTAAAATCGGGCTATTGCACAAACTACTCCACGATGGACAAAATCAGAAACTATGCTCTTCAGAGCTTGCTCACCATCAATGGAAATCTTATATTGTGGAATACAAGGTAATTTAGCTCCTGGTTTCAAAACTATTTTAACATGCTCAATTTACAAAATGCCAACATCATTGTCGTCAACCGCCCAAAAACAAGCCGGAACTTGACTAAATTAAGGCGGCAAAGGTGTAGTCAAAAACTGTGAGGCAGAAGATTGCTGTGGTGAACTCGTCAAACGTACCCCATCCGAAGAACAATGAATTACCGCATTTAATTCCTTCAACAGATTCAACCCCAACACATTCTCTCCACAGTTCATTGTCAGAAGAAATGGACAGTGATCCGTGAATGGCCCCAGTGAAATCGGTACTGGCCGAGAAACCGGACTAACCATTGGTGTGCCAGAAAACCCAACAGAATCGTTATTCTGCCCTGACAGTGGGATGTCTGGAACCTGTGAATAATCAATGGAACACTTATGTTCTCCTATATCTATCAAAAATAGATGCTTCCTATTCCCCACTGTCATCTCAACGTAGGGCCCTTTCTGATTGACGGGAATAGGCGTTGGTTCCAGACCCTGTTTCGGTCTTGTCCTAACGAAACTATATATCCTCAAAGACAAGATCTTCAGAAAGATAGGCAGTTGAAGGATTATCGAAAATATTTCTGCTATCTATACTAAGTTGCTGATTATCTGGCGAGAATGACTGTGGGTTTTGAGCGAACTGGCTTCTACCAGGACCCCCTACCCCAGGGTGGCCTCTGGATCGTCTACCCATGAAACCATATGTGTTATTCGATCTTTGCTGAAGGATCGGGCATTGTGCTCTCCAATGACCCTCTTGTCTGCAATAAACACATTGGTTCACGTGTACAGGACTCAACTGCACATTACTTTGTGAAACAAATTGACCTCAAAACTGTGTACTCCCACCTCTAGGTCCTCTAACTATCTGTTGCAATAATACTTTGGTTTTCAGGTCTCCCCTTTTCTTTTCAATCCTCTCTTTTTCATTATTAACTCTATTTTCGTAGTCCTGAGCCATGTGCACTACTTCAGACTGCGATTTAGCTTGCCAAGCACTCTCGAAAGACATGATTTGTGATTGGATATCAGGCAACAATCCACGCACAAACTTATCCACAAACAACCTTTTCCCCGACTCGGTGCCTAAATCCTGTCTGCCAAAATCTGAAAATACTTGTTTGAACCGATTAAAGAATTTGGTAGCATCTTCAAATTTTCCTTGGGTACAAGCAGTGAGTTTGTCCCAAACAATCCTTCTCTCCAGAACCAGAGCTTTTAATTTTGCTACTATTCTGTCTGACAAAGTCAGTATCATTTGCAGTGGTCTCTCATCAGCTTTCCTTTCTCCGTCTATAATCCCCAAGTTAACCCACGTGTCACCCAGCCCTGCTTGATCATCTACAGTTCTAATCTGTTTCTATAAATCAGCAGGTAGGATCACAGGGAACAACAAGTCTATATCACCCAAAGTGAAAACTGACGAATGCAAGACAGATTCTATTTCTTTGTAAAAGCCTGTTGGACTTTTCCTAATGTCTGGGATCGACTGTCTAATAGTATTCACTTCCTGTCTGGAGAACGGAACATGAACAAATTGTGATATATAGTGACCTTCAACAGTAGTGGCTGCTGTACCTGCTGCAACATTACCTGGAATCTCAAGTTTAGGAACAAATGTCGGAGGAACCTCTCTCATAGGCAACTGAGAAGTAGGCAACTCCAGACGTTTATTAAGCATTAAAGCCAGATCGAGCGCTAAAGTGGTGGAAGCATTATCAGGCGCAAAGGCTCTCTTATAAATAATTATCAATTTTCCGCAACAACAAATCTTTTTCATTATACACTCATCCTGCAGGTATTCTACCATTACCTTTAACACTTTCTTCTGCATTTCTGGAGTATACTGACTATACCTATATACTTCTATGGGAGATATCCACACAACCGAAATCCATCTAAATGCATCCCTTGTGCAAATTTGTGTCTCTTCACTCGGTGACTTACAAGGAGGAAGGAACACTTTCTGCACATACAAAGCATCCAGGCTATCACCATCTGTTTCATCATTCTGTAACCATTCTAACTTGCTTCTTAACTCAAAAACCGTCTCGACATGCTCTTTTACTTTCTCCGCAGTATCTCTTGAATAGGCTAAAATATTCAAATCCCTCAACCCTGGTGGGACATCCATTTCTGTCAAATAATTCCACACTACAGCCAAATGTATTCCCATCCCCTCAATAAAGACATTCTGTTTACGAATACTTTCCAGATTAAGGAGTGTAGCTAAGACAGCTGATTTCTCACCTTTCTCTATACATTGCTTAGCACGTGCATCCAAATCTCTCTTCTTATCTTTAGAAACTGTACTCTGAGTCACTACCTTTGATTCAACACTCGCCCCTTCACCAGCTACAAGCGGAGCAGAACCGTTTGGGAAATAGAGAGTAGACAAATCCTGTACCACAGGTAGTGGAGACACTACCGCTGGTAACAAAGACGGAATTACTGGAACAGTAACAATCGGTAAAGGTGGAGATACAGGAGGAGAAACCACAATAGGGAGAGGAGCAACAGCTAGCGGTGGAGGAACAACGGGAAGAACAGGAATTGCTACGGGAGGAGGTGCGACAGCGGGAAGTGGTAGGACAACAAGAATAGGCACATAAGGAGATGGTGCAGTGGCACCAGGCCTATGTTCATTTAAGAGTTTATCAACTAGTTCATCTGAGATATGAAAATCTTCAGATGGATATATTTTCTATATACCAAGTTGAAAAGCCCTGTCCATGTTTCTAACAGACTCTGACTGTTTTTGTTGATCATGCAATAATGCCTTTTCTGAATTTGACATATGACGACGTGCATGCTTCTCTTTACTCTTAAATTGCTGCATAGCTTATTTTTTCCAATTCTGAATTATATCAAATGCTGCAGGTCTAGCTTTTTACTTTAACAATATGGACTCTAAATACTCTATTCGGGCAATCGCAGAGCAACCATTGACTGGCCACTGAAATTTGTAAGCATTTCTAGTTTGTCTGTGCCAAATATCATTAAATACAATACTACCAATGCCGTACTTACAGTACATAGAACATGCCGTCGGCCCCCCCTGTGACGCTGGTTGGCCAAATTCCAAAGATTGTCTGTCTCTGTGGAATAATCCCCCAAAACAGGCAGACAATTTTCCAGGCATGTCAGATTGCTGGTGTCACTTGGCGTTGTGCTCGCGAGTACAAATCTGCAACCAAATATCAGGATACATAGGAATCGGGGAACGACTCACCTGATTTCAAAGGACTAAGGAGGTCCGATAGGATTACAAATGACCCTCGTGGTTGGTGATTTCAGCAAAACTGCCCAACCCCGATATGTGGACCCTCGTCAAGATGCCGTCTCTGACTGCATGCTCACCGTCCAGGGATCGGATTGTGCAGTACTGTTGAGGTATCATGTCTCATCCGAAAGGGGACCTCTTTTTCTCACCGTCTGATTCCGGCCCGATAGCCGCGTCTTCTCTTCAACGAGGTGGCATCAATCTTGAGGGTCACTATTTGGGAGCCATCTGAAAGAACAAAGAAATATTGAGACTGGGTACCACAAAAGAAATACACCAATCACGTGTTGAAAAGATACAAGTATCTTTTATTACTATACAGTTTACAAAGAAAAACAGATAGCTATCTCGCTCCCAACACCTTGCAGTGTTTGTAGGTCAAAGGATCAAAAATAAAGGATCGACTGGTAAAAGGATCGATTCAAAAGGATCGAATACAAAAGGGTCGAATTTCTTTTTGTTGTTTTTTTTCATTTTTTTTGTTGTTGTTTTTTGGGATGCCCCCCCAGGCCCCAAACTCCCTTTTTTGTGGTAAAAACCACTGTTTTTCCAAAACAAAACAAAAAAATATATATATTTAAAAAAAACAAAATTTGACCCTTTTGTATTCGATTCTTTTGAGTCGATCCTTTGACTTTCGATCCTTTGGCATTCAATCCTTTAACTTGACACCCCTTGCAGTGTGTACCAGCCGACACAGTGAGGAGAGAGAGTGCTGGACATCTAAACTCTAGCATATTTATACGATTCCTGCAATATTGTCCAGCCTCTCTTCACGTTAATAATTTGTGGGCTAGAGTTCATGCCTAGTTCACATAACAGATGTTACAATATTATGCAAAGGATTACACAGGTTTGCACTTCAATGAAAATACAATGGTGATGTAGGTTCTCGGATCTGAGTTAAGCCTTGTTTCAAGAGTCACTACAATGTAGTTCAGCTAAAGCATACGCTCGAGGTTTGTTCTTCATTGTTTCAATGTGTATACAAGGATGAGGCTTGTAAGTGCAGACAACATTTGAATGGCAGTTCATATGAAGCACAAGGTTTCTTTTTAACCTGTATATTAGGCATCTTCTGGCTCTCCTTCACTCCCATGGTTTCCGCTATTATTCCTATGCCAACGACACCCAAATTCTGGTCAGTCTTGACCTTAATCATGCCAATACGGCCAGTCAATTTAGACTGTGTCTTCAGGAGGTCGGGGAATGGATGTCATCTAACTTGCTTAAATTAAATGATAGCAAGATGGAAGTATTGGCGGTCAGTACCACCTCCCCTCTTCTTTATTAGACCAATGAATGCTGGCTAGGCTCCCTTGGCCCTCTCCCGATCCCTTTGGCATCCGTAAAGAATTTGGGGGTTGTTATCTCCTCCTCTCTTGCTATGGATGTCCAGGCTGCGGCAGTATGTAAGAGCGGTCATTTTAAGCTGCGCATACTCCAAAAGGTACTCCCTTTTGTGCCGGAAAAATGGCAAGTTCGGTGGTAGCAGCTCTTGTATTGAGAGGTCTAGACTACTGCAATTCACTGTATCTTGCCCAGCCTCGCTATGTGAATCATCGGTTACAGCTACTACAGAACGCCGCTGTCAGAGCTACTCTTCGGCCTCCTATTGGAGCCCACATTACCCCTCTTCTGAGGCAGCTTCACTGGCTTCTGGTGGACAAGAGGATAATGTTTAAATCCTTGTGTATGGTTCATCAGGCTTTCAACGGCCTTGGGCCTGAATATATTCAAGTAATGTTCCCCCTGTACATACCAACATGATATCTCCGCTCCCACTCTGCTTTCTTGGCTATGGTCTCCCGGTTTAGATTGACACGTACTGGTGGCCAGGACTTTTCAGTGGCTGCTGCCATGGCTTGGAATGCTATTCCCCTGCCATTGCGTATGACAGCTGATCACCTTACCTTTCAGCGTATGCTAAAAACATGTGTTATAATTTTGTTATAGGGTAGCTCTTTATTCATCCTAGCGCCAGGGTGCCTTTGGGTGTTTGTGCGCTCTATGAATGAATATAACATAACATAAAGTTTCTTTGCCCAGTTTAAACAGTCAGCTCTCGGACAACCTAAACATTAACAGAACTCAAAGGTCGTAAGGCTGAACTGCAAGTTGAAAACACAGTCCACCATTTTAGAACATGTAACATGAGTGAAAATCAAAATGGTGAATTAATCTTAAAATGGTGGCGAAGTTAACCCAAAATCAGAACTTTGCAACGCAGCTTTCCATGTAATGCAAATGGGCTTAGGCCAATATTCATAATAAGGAGGCACTATATAATTACGGTTTAACACTCCTTGATTTTTCCTTTGTTTTTGACACAGTGAACCCACTCCATCCTGATCAATCGACTCTGTGAGAACCTGGGCATCATGGATCAGGCCCTTGAGTGGCTGACCTTCTTCCTCTTGGACCGCCCCTGCCAGGTCCAACTTGGTCCCTTTCTCTCCACCATCTCATTCACTACCTATGGCGTTCCCCAGAACTCTATGCTCTCACCCTGGTGTTTTAAGCTCTACTTGGCCCCTTTGGCCCATCTGATCTCTACTTTCTCCTCTAACATTCACTGTTATGCGGATGACACTCAGCTATCCTTCAGGCTCTCCTTAGGCTCCTCTCCATTCTCGCTCATTCCAGACTGTCTATCTGCGCTTCAGGATTGATGCACCTCCAATGATCTCTGCCATAATGCCATGTATAGGTTACAAAGTCATCCTACTAACCTCATTGGCTAAAACCTATATAACATTTTAATACCCACTATAGTCCCTTGACCTATTGTCCACACCTTATCTAAGCCCATTCCCCTTGGCACGTGGTCCACTACATCTGCACTATTAAATCCCAGTACATGATTGGCTAACATGTGTGTTGATACACTAATAAATCTCATCCGTCATGCGATGTGCACCCTTCAAACCCAGACATGTTAAAAGTAAGACTGGCAAGGTCAACTCTGCTTTGATAAGACAATGGACCTTCGCGTTATACCAGACATTGCAACACACAAGCTGCACCCCCAACCTTGGAGTACATTTTCTGTCATCACCTCTACTCCTCCTATCCCAAATCCCAGTAAGTTTCAGGCATGGATCTCCCGTTATCCCCTTCAGATCCCAGGTGCCCAGCAATGATGTCACCAGGGCACCACTATTGAGTTTGAAATTCAGGGATTTATTTACTTTGGTTAGGCATCTACATGTAGTTGAAGTGGGATTACCGCTCCTTGGCAGCAGTGCTCTATATCTTTGTTTTGCAAAGGTAGCGGGCGCCCCTCTCTCGAAAGAACAGACTTGATAACCTGTTCAGTGGTTATTAACCACTTGAGAGTTCGCAGCCACTGCTTTTACTCACTGTGCCTTTCACAGATGGGAAATATCCATTTGCATATCAGTCTTTGTCCTGCCCAGGGGCAGTCCAGCACCGAAATGCAATGGCAATTCCAACCTGAACGAGAGTACCACCAGCAACCCCATACACGTGTTTCACCCTTGTTGGGGATCATCAGTGAGGTGAAGCTGATGCCTCTCTAAGCACACTGAGAGGGAGACCACGTCTGGTTGCCCCCAGGAGACCTAGGGTTACCAATCCCAGGTTCCTTGAATAATGGTTTTGCAAAGGTAGCGGGCGCCCCTCTCTCGAAAGAACAGACTTGATAACCTGTTCAGTGGTTATTAACCACTTGAGAGTTCGCAGCCACTGCTTTTACTCACTGTGCCTTACACAGATGGGAAATAACCATTTGCATATCAGCCTTTGTCCTGCCTAGGGGCAGTCCAGCACCGAAATGCAATGGCAATTCCAACCTGAACGAGAGTACCACCAGCAACCCCATACACGTGTTTCACCCTTGTTGGGGATCATTAGTGAGGTGAAGCTGATGCCTCTCTAAGCACACTGAGAGGGAGACCACGTCTGGTTGCCCCCAGGAGACCTAGGGTTACCAATCCCAGGTTCCTTGAAAAATAGTTTTGCAAAGGTAGCGGGCGCCCCTCTCTCGAAAGAACAGACTTGATAACCTGTTCAGTGGTTATTAACCACTTGAGAGTTCGCAGCCACTGCTTTTAATCACTGTGCCTTTCACAGATGGGAAATATCCATTTGCATATCAGTCTTTGTCCTGCCCAGGGGCAGTCCAGCACCGAAATGCAATGGCAATTCCAACCTGAACGAGAGTACCACCAGCAACCCCATACACGTGTTTCACCCTTGTTGGGGATCATCAGTGAGGTGAAGCTGATGCCTCTCTAAGCACACTGAGAGGGAGACCACGTCTGGTTGCCCCCAGGAGACCTAGGGTTACCAATCCCAGGTTCCTTGAAAAATAGTTTTGCAAAGGTAGCGGGCGCCCCTCTCTCGAAAGAACAGACTTGATAACCTGTTCAGTGGTTATTAACCACTTGAGAGTTCGCAGCCACTGCTTTTACTCACTGTGCCTTTCACAGATGGGAAATATCCATTTGCATATCAGTCTTTGTCCTGCCCAGGGGCAGTCCAGCACCGAAATGCAATGGCAATTCCAACCTGAACGAGAGTACCACCAGCAACCCCATACACGTGTTTCACCCTTGTTGGGGATCATCAGTGAGGTGAAGCTGATGCCTCTCTAAGCACACTGAGAGGGAGACCACGTCTGGTTGCCCCCAGGAGACCTAGGGTTACCAATCCCAGGTTCCTTGAAAAATAGTTTTGCAAAGGTAGCGGGCGCCCCTCTCTCGAAAGAACAGACTTGATAACCTGTTCAGTGGTTATTAACCACTTGAGAGTTCGCAGCCACTGCTTTTACTCACTGTGCCTTTCACAGATGGGAAATATCCATTTGCATATCAGTCTTTGTCCTGCCCAGGGGCAGTCCAGCACCGAAATGCAATGGCAATTCCAACCTGAACGAGAGTACCACCAGCAACCCCATACACGTGTTTCACCCTTGTTGGGGATCATCAGTGAGGTGAAGCTGATGCCTCTCTAAGCACACTGAGAGGGAGACCACGTCTGGTTGCCCCCAGGAGACCTAGGGTTACCAATCCCAGGTTCCTTGAAAAATAGTTTTGCAAAGGTAGCGGGCGCCCCTCTCTCGAAAGAACAGACTTGATAACCTGTTCAGTGGTTATTAACCACTTGAGAGTTCGCAGCCACTGCTTTTACTCACTGTGCCTTTCACAGATGGGAAATATCCATTTGCATATCAGTCTTTGTCCTGCCCAGGGGCAGTCCAGCACCGAAATGCAATGGCAATTCCAACCTGAACGAGAGTACCACCAGCAACCCCATACACGTGTTTCACCCTTGTTGGGGATCATCAGTGAGGTGAAGCTGATGCCTCTCTAAGCACACTGAGAGGGAGACCACGTCTGGTTGCCCCCAGGAGACCTAGGGTTACCAATCCCAGGTTCCTTGAAAAATAGTTTTGCAAAGGTAGCGGGCGCCCCTCTCTCGAAAGAACAGACTTGATAACCTGTTCAGTGGTTATTAACCACTTGAGAGTTCGCAGCCACTGCTTTTACTCACTGTGCCTTTCATAGATGGGAAATACCCATTTGCATATCAGTCTTTGTCCTGCCCAGGGGCAGTCCAGCACCGAAATGCAATGGCAATTCCAACCTGAACGAGAGTACCACCAGCAACCCCATACACGTGTTTCACCCTTGTTGGGGATCATCAGTGAGGTGAAGCTGATGCCTCTCTAAGCACACTGAGAGGGAGACCACGTCTGGTTGCCCCCAGGAGACCTAGGGTTACCAATCCCAGGTTCCTTGAAAAATAGTTTTGCAAAGGTAGCGGGCGCCCCTCTCTCGAAAGAACAGACTTGATAACCTGTTCAGTGGTTATTAACCACTTGAGAGTTCGCAGCCACTGCTTTTGCTCTATATCTTTGCCTGGCCTGTTGGCAGCTCAATACCTTGTGCCCTATTCTCATGATATACAATTAGCATTTATGTTCTCTGCATGGGTGCCTCTTACCGCGGCTTCTCTTTGGGGGGCTGGGAAGGGGATATGTCTAGGGACCTATCAAAACAGAGTTGCAGCTCCACATCAGGGCTTTCATTCTGTTCATTGTGTTGTAGGGCTTAACATCCAATATGGTGGCACTCTTGCCATGTTGACACACTGCCCTCACTTCTACCACAATACCTTTCTGTCTCCATGGGTAATGAAGAGGAGATCTGACTCAAGATGAAGAGGGGCACAAAGGATGTTCTAGAGGGAGGCTCCTGCTGAAGACAGAGATCTACCCCTCACTCTCTGCTTAGTGTATCATCTGACATGTAGATACTTAGAGATATTAGACCAGAGAATTCTAGCAGGGAGTCATTTAGAGAATGACAGTTGGGTGTAGTGTGGTCCCAAGCCCATGTCTAAAAACTAACTACAAGTGATGCGTGTGCCATCCACTGTGTGGAACTCAAACTGCTCACACTATGACAGTTACTAATAGATTTTTCTCAGCCTTAACCTTTTTGCCTGACTGGGAGACTGTACATGCATACAGACATTTGTCCCTTTAATTAAAACTCCATTAACTAGCCCAACTGTTTCCCTTCTATAGTCATCATCTTTGGGTAACCATGCCCTACACACATGGTGTCAACTACCCCCCAGACATATTCTTCTGCAGTGCACATCATTAAACAACAAACCCCATCTCCTGCTAAATCAATCCAATGCTCTGCATATATCTCATGGTCAAGTGAAGGGGTGATTAATGTGCATAGGGGGGCAAATTCCTACTCTACCCTCACCATCTGTGGCTTTACAACACCATTCCATTTATCAGTCTGAGTGCACACATGTCTTTTGAGGGAACAGCTCTACCCATTGAGCACTTTCAAACAATTGCTTGGGTAGAGGCGCTATATAAATAAACATTACCATTATCATTACCATTAACATTAGCATAGACACCATCTTAGTCGCACTCTTCGAAGGGTCTTCGAACAGCATCTCAAAATCATCTAGCACAAGCAAAAAATCATGAGCAGAAAAATCAAGATAGATCCAATTACTTTACTGTTATTTCCAATCATGGAAGGGCCCACGAGAACATTGAAGCAAACCAATAATCAGCATTTACTCCTGCATCCATCTCCATAGCAATCTTCCAGATGTGAAGTGCACCTATTGCATAGGTCAGGGACCCATTATCTTCATCATTTGGAGGTTGTGCCTCCTACTAGATAAGCCAATTTTCTTGCACCCCCGCCCCTCCATAGCCGTGAGAAAATCCAGAACAGATCTTATATCCCATAATTCAGTCTTAAAGGAGTCGATTCCCTGCTCTGTCTGGTTTGCTAATTGGAGCATTGTCGATCTGGTGATCTACAGTCACTTGGCATTTGTGGCATTCTGGACGCCTGGTACCAGGCGGGAGGTAAAAAACATCTCTGTCCTAATGAACAAATTAAACTGGTCTGGGATCATCCTCAGTGATTCAGATGAGTATTGTGACTGGTAATTGGATTTTTTCTGGTGACAAAGTCTTGGTGAGCAGTGGCCCACTTTTGGGATGGATGTTTAGTTGCTGCTGGAGGCAGCATATTTATAATTGTTAGATGGGAGTCGGGCACTACCAGGACCAAGGAATGCGAGGTGGGCAGTAAAAAGATGCCCCCCCAAGATGGTGGAATGTGGAGGTACGCCTATTGTCCACACACTCACTACGCATCAATCAACACTGCTGTGCATTCGGTCAGATCATGACAAAAAGGCCTTTGTTGCAACCAGTGTTTGTACCTACGAGTATAGTGACATTTCCTCAGAAGAAGAAGGAATAATTCAACTGTATCTGTACTTTTACTGGATTCACGCTTAACTCAATCCATGCCATCTTTGGCGCATAATCGCCCCATATTTTGCCACATTTCTGATTGACACATGCCACTACATCCTCCAAAAACCGCATTAAGCAGCCCGCTGCACATCACACTAGTCCTGTCACCTATCTATCAATGGAAAACAATGCACCTTCCATTTTCAATAATGGTTTTGATTTTACAACAAACTTGTTCTTTGTTTTTGGCACACTCTTCATCATCTCTGTCCATTATGACCTCTTGGACCTTGTGCCCTTGGAAATACCATTGTGCTCTAGACAGAGACGGATGTACTAAACATTGGGCTTTAAGAGGGGGACTTTCTTGAAGTATAAACAACTTGGGTGTGCACATCAAATGAAATATCAGAGATCATAAGTGGCAGCTCTCATATGACCTTGTCCTCGCCACTTCGCTCATATGATTATAACACATGTCCATCTCGGGGTGGTGCACCACTGTCATGATATCTAATGGTAATCCCTTATACTGATTGTATCATATCCCTGTCTCAGTTTACCTCCTGGTCTGTGCTTTCCCCAAATGCTGTGCATCTGTGTCAATCCCATACCCCCCTTTAAATGCCCAAACCATATACAATAAACACAGAGAGACACTATGGAAAAAACAAAAGTAAAACAACATATGTATCATATTATTCACTACAAAAAAAACTTAGTTAAAGGGACGTTATGGTTAAGTTGCCCTATTTTTAAGTTGCCCTATTAAAAACCTATGCCATTCTGTACATAACCTTTGTAAAAAGGACCTTATGATTACAAGTAAAATAAAAAAAAAAAACCTGAAATTCGGGAGTTATGGTAGGTTTCTCACCCATTTTTCCTATCAGCACCACAATAGAAGCAAGAGTGCATTCTGAGGTCTGTGAATCAGTAAACTCCATTGCACCCTAAAAGAAAGGGGGCTGAAGATTTGTATTAGTTTTAAAATGTGTGGTTTTTAGCAACACCTTTAAGAGAAAGCCAGTGCATGGTGCACATGGCAACTGCAATGCAATGTTTTGTCCCAACCAGTACATGGCAGTATGTACCGCTCCGACATTGTGATTACTAAGCATACCTACAGCGTACCCTTCAGAGACGAAAGGCGTACCTTTGGTTTGTTATGACCAGAACGACACTTGTGAAATTTGAACACACTACCACATGTAGAAGTCAAACGTGTTTGTTTGTGCGCAATTACCTTTCCATAAATGTGTGGAACATACAGGGAATATGTTTGGCAAAAATGTGCGTATAGAAGTCAAAGAATTACTCTTCTAATGTGTGGACTAAATCACAACAAACCCTGTGAGGCGAATTACAGTAACGGTAGAAATATTGCAAGCAACACCATAGCCATTGACCTGTGTACACAATTTTTGTGAAAGTGTCACAAGGTGAAATGGGTGAAGAAATGGGTAGTGAGAAGGTATAGGGAATCAATATTTTTGAAACGTTTTTGTACGCAAATACTTTTATTGCACATGCGCGCATTTTTTCACTTTTCGAAAGATAGTAAATATGACAACATAGCGTTTTCATGCAGAACCGCTCTTGGTAATTGGAGCATCTGGGTAACAGAAAGTACCCTAACGGCACACAAGCATAATAGATGGCATTGAGACTTATGTTGGCAAAGGAAGTGGTATTCAATAGCATTCTGGATAATGTACCTTGGAAGACTAAAGAAATGATTCCATAAAGGCGTATGTACCGTCATATGACACCTAGTAAAGAACATACTACAACCTGCAACTTGGAATGGCACATTGCGAAGGGAAACATGAAATGGTTAAAAAAACACACTAACATGTAAACATTAGTAAGGTACTTTTATTTCAGAATGCACAGCGCTAACTCATCGCTCTCTCCTCAATGGCAAAGAAATTTGAAGTGAGTGTCTCTGTAGCACAATGAAAAGGTGAAGTCTGATGGGCACGTTGATTTTTCCCACACAATAACCATGCGTTGCAGGCACACTTTTTAGCACACACTTGCGACACAGTGGTCGGTTACCGCTCACAATCAATGACAAGACGGCAGCAATTGCTGTGAACTAGTCCATCAGAAAGTATGGTTTATTACTTATAATATTAGTGGCAATGGTAACCTTTTTCTTTGAGGGCACTGAAATTAAGTGTCATTCACACAGTAGGCGTATTGCACTCACAGTGATGTACAAGGCGACGTGAATGGCTTCATACCGCTACAACTGCGTACGGGCATAAAGGCCCGATGCGGTCATCCCATTGAATGATGACGCACATACAACTGGTGACAAAGAGCTGTACTTGATGATTGAAAAATCCATCACTCGGACGCTGGAAACCATGACATTCGCAATGAGGAATGAAGTAACTGAGGAGAAAAAATCAAAAATCTATCAATACGAAGCCATTGTGCAAATGTAAGGTGTAACACATAACATTTCTATAAAGACATAATGTTATATAGGGAAAAGTAGTAACTCACTACAAACGGTGACAATGTACTATCGGCATAGTAGGAAAAAAACTATCAATGCCACATACATTTTGTAGGTAATAGTAGAAAGTGTAGTGACATCGTACAGACGGCGGTAATGTGCAATCTGAAATTTCAACTGCACACAAAGTTTCAAATGCATTACTAGGATGATATATATTTTTTTCTGCAGACTAAGTAAATAATGGCAGATTGGTGAGAAGGCCTGAAAAATGTGCTTACATGATATGCACTGGCTCCATTTTGACCTCCGCTGTCACACAGTACTTCTTTGAAAGAAGACGTTCTCGGGAACTGATATTTCATGTGCTTCACAAACCTTTTTGAAGCATAACTTATCAAAGCGAATGTTTCACAAACTGTGATTTCCTACATTCTTTCTGTCTCCCTTCCCTGTTCACCAAGGTCGAACAAAAATGGACTCTTATGAGGTTTGCTGCATGTGCTACCACACTGAGCACCTACTGAAAAATGAAATAAAGTGAACTGACCTTTACTCTGAACGCAAATACATTCTCATTTTGCAACAACATAGCAGCAGTCAATCATGAGAACCGTTACTCCCGACCACGTGCAGACTTGCTGAATTTGGGAAACCGTGCAGGTGGCTGCCTCAGATTCCAAAATATAGGATGCCAGTGTAACCGCAGTATTTCAGGTGGTTGTTGCTTACATAGACGCACTAAGGACTTGTCGTACAGTGACTACTAAGTTTCACTAACGATAGTGGTAACGAGAACAAAGCACTGTTTCACTTTCTACTGCCACATATAAGTAATGCTTACCTTTGCACACAGTGTTTCATAAAGGTTTCTTTGCAGGGGTTTCGGCATACAACACAAAAGCTAAATGACCATGGTGGCCATAGCAAAAGAACTCTACACATTTGACGCCGCAGTAAAAACAATCAGTGAACGCGCAAAATGTTGCCGTACGGCATGTCATGGATTAGCCAATAGAAATATGCTCCACTGAGCGAACAGGGAAGTGGGACATAGATATCACTAATTCTGCTACTTTTTGATCGTTTTAAAGGAAAGTGCAGTAGGAGTTCTGACAAAATTTACAAAAGCACGCCTTGGGGAACAAGCCCATGCCACAAAAATGCTGAGAATCCGTCCAGGGGTCTGGCCTGTAGCCGTGCACAAAATGTTTCCCCCATTCAGTCTATGGGAAAAAAAGATGTTTTGGAACCCCCCCTATAACTTTGTCCCCCCTAGACGATTCCTTACCAAAATTTGGAAAAAAAGAAGTGGCCCATATACTTTTTTTGCAAACTTTGGTAAGGATTCGTCCAGGGTAAGCCGAGTTATAAGCTGCCGAAAAAGTGTTCTTCCTATGGAAACAGCAACTTAACCATAACTACATGGCCACTAGTGTGGCCATGTAATATATATTACACAATGCTTGAATTCTAGAACTTGCAGAGGAGTAGAGAAAACATTCAGAAACATTAAATCATTTAATCACGTTAAAAGGATTGATCACCTGCAGCATTGTAATCAAACAGGATGTTAAATGTAGTGCTACAACAGTCAATGGGTTCTTCATTTTCCTGAGAAGGTGCAGCTGTACTGGGTGCTTTCCTAACATCAGAGAAGCAAACCCAATATCAAAACTCCTTTACACAGACTGTGAATGGGGTGACATAAACAATGGTATATGGGCCCTGAAACCAATACTCGTGCCACTGCCTCAATGTGGACCAGGTGCCCACGATATAGTTGTGGCACTGGTAAGCTCACTGGATCTGTTGATAATGTTGCAGATGTGTATTCTCTTCTAGGAGCAATCTGTCGAGATAACAGCTTAATACTTTTTGTTAGCTCCCTCAAATCCCCCTGAACCTCCTCCCCCAATACTTTCGCTGCCCTCTAATCATCTGATTCTATGCATGTAAATGTAAATGCAAATTATTATGTAGTTGTGCGGGGTGTATGCGTTCTTCTCCCTGTCGCTGTCTCGTGCTGGGACTAGATTTAGTCCTTACTTGTTGTGTTCTCAGGTTGAACAGAGCCAGAGTGAGTCAGTGCAGCCAATTATAATTTCTCCGTAACATAGTACAAAGTTTAGATAATTTGGTTTTCAACAGTCCTTTCACTCTTCCTCAATCCTGTTGGCCTGAAGGTTGGTAAATCAAGCACAATATATGTTGTATACCTAGTAAGGATGCAATTTCTTTAAAAAAATTGTTAAAAAAGTGAGCTCATTATCTGACTTTAGAACTTCAAATATACCCCAGTGAGTGAAAGCACAAGGGCCAGCATAAATCCATCATTAAAATGGGCAAACCACACCAATTATATAACTATAATTACTGCACCTGTTTAACATGTCCACGTAGTCGATGTATAGTTCTCGGAAAGTCCAGTTGGACAGGGCAATGTGCCGTGCAATTCCCTGAAGGTGTGTCCAGTATTTTAAAGGTGACAAGTAGTACAACTCACCACAAATTCATCAACATTTTCATGCACGTTGTGGACGAACCAGTCCTCCTGAATATCAGCTGCAAAACGTTGCTTAGAATTATGCATTGGGTAATGCATTTGTTCAAGAGCAACCATGAGCAGTTCCTGTGGCATTATTACTTTACCTATAATGTTTTGTCTCCATACTAACTCTGTTGATGAAAGTGAGCATCCCATTTAACCCACAGGTCCTTCTCATCCTAGGGTACCTGACCATGTTGTTCAGTTATTTGTATAATTGGTACAGCTGTATATGGTATTGCTAACTGCAATTGCTGAATTGCCACTTCAGGATATGCAGTGACATCAAGTTCTCAGAAATACGCTGCTTCTTTGGCGGCCCTGTCTGCTGCACCATTGCCGAGTGAAATAGGGTCTGTGTTTTGGGTGTGGGCAGAGCATTTACCAACGGCCACCAGTGTTGGGTGGGACAAGGCATACATTAATATTTCCAGGACGCTCACAGGATTTAGGGGTGTGCCATATGACCTACTTAATCCTCTCTTTTTCCATCTGTACAAACATGAATTTACGGTGGAGGTAATTTACACTGCTGCACCTGTATGCCTCTGCCCCATCTACTGATTGATTATCAATGACCGATCAACAAAAAGTGCATCCTCTCTTGTCTGAATTAAATCATGATCAGGACCTTAATATGTAACACAATCATGTACTTCATCTACTAGCCCAACAGGTATTGCAAGAAATTTGGCTAGGTTAACTAAATGATACCGCACAATGTGAATGGAAAGGCTTGAGAAGATAACTTCATATGCCGAAGCCCTTTGTGTGGTTAGAGTGTATTTGGATTGCTCCAGAATTGCAAACATTGCATATGACATTACTTAAAAATGTCATGATTCCTGCTCCCGGGGAACCGGTTCAAGCCCGGCGTCCCCGAAAGCGGACATCCAGTCCCCAAGGAAGGACCCAGCAACCCCATATAGGGGCCCTTTGGACAGTGTCCTGGCGACTATGGCGCCAGGCTCATAAAAGACATCGTCCTGGCGCCATAGGCGCCAGGCTCATTATGGGAATGCTTGGGTGCACTTACCTGATGCAGACCATACTGCAGGATCCCGGCCTCCTTGAGGCCTGAAAGGAACTACTTTACCTGTGGGACTATTTTACCATCCGGACGTGGACGGGGAAGGATACATACCTGATTGGGGGAAGGATACATACCTGGAACTTCTTCCAAGACTATTTAAACCCCACCCGAACAGCCACACATGCTTCGTGTTGTTCTGCGTCTAGCAGCTGGACGCTCACCGTGTCTGCTCCTGCATCCTGACTTCTGCCACACCTGCCAGCATCCTGGATCACCTGCAAAGGAAGAGAAGAAGAGAACAGAAGAAGGAAATGTCCTTACCTGCTAAATCCGCATCCCGGAGACATCTCGCCGACAATCCTGAAAAGGAAGACTTTAATTTAAAAGCTCATCGCGTCGATCGCTGCAGCGCCGCATTCCACTCACCTTTATAGGGCGCCTCCATGTTCAGCAGCATCATTCGGATTCGCAGTCATGCCCCAGCGCCTAGGGAGAAAAAGACCAGAACAAAAGGTCAGAGAGAGAAGGGAATAAGGAAAGCTAAATCTCCATGTTAAGACTTACCTGTTGATTCATTCCCTCTTCATTTCGGGTCCGCGCCGCATCCTGGCATTTCCGGACCCCGGCCCCTAAGGGGAAAAAGAGACATCAGCGTTAATGAGCGAATGAAAAGACATTACCAAAAAAATGCTCATTAAAGACTTACCTGATTTCTACAAGGATTTCACCTCTCATCTCGGGTCGGAGCCTGTTCCCTGGCATTCCGTACCCCGGCCCCTATGGGGAAAAAGACACTAGCATTAGTACATTAATGCATGGACACAAGGGGAACCTCATCAAAAAACTTACCTGGAAGCCAAGCAAGTTTGGTTCTCACCAATCCGAAAATCCAGTGAAGTAACTGGATACCAACGCGCCCCTGCATCAGAAGCAGGATGGAGAGCTTGTCCTTCCAGACCCTAAGGTGAGACGCTACGAGAAATCACAGAAAGGTTTCAAGGAGGGTGAGAGGGGAAAGTGGGAGGCCGATTGCATTACCCCACAGACAGTGAATCCCCTATTTTTTCGCCTAGAGAAGGATACTTCTGCGAGCCAGACAAGCCAGATTTGGGGGCCCAGTCCAGTCCGTCTTCCGAACCCTGCGCATCACCTTAGAAGAGGTTCACAAGGGAGTTTACTCAGCATCACTGAATCTAATATCACACTATAATATGCCAAAGGCTTGTGCCCCATGGATGTTAACTGATATAACACTGCTGTCACGTCCTGTACATTGGAATTTGAAAACAAATAGAATTGTTTCTTCTAATCAGGAGTTGTGAATACTGTTGCATTTCTTATGGATTTTTTCAGTTCCTGTAAACATGTAATCATTTCTCCTGCCCATGTGAGTGTTCCTTTGCGTTTCCACACTTGCTTGAGTCCCTGCAGCAGAGGCTTTGAGTAACCAGAACAGTCAAAAACCCATTCTCTACAATGGTGACACAAGCCCAAAAACTGCTGCATTTCTTTAACTGTGGTTGGCTGTGGTGTGTTTTGTATTGCAGTTGCTCTACCGGGGTAACTCTTATTCCTGCAGATGATTTAACCTGTCCCAAATATGCCACTTCCTTCTAACAGAATAGCATTTTGTCCTTGTCTAGTTTGTATCCTTTCTCCGTAAGCAATGTCAGCAGTGTCACTGAATCTTCTCTACACTGGTCTTCTGACATGCTGCACTCATGGAGGTTGTCTACATATTGATTGTCCATGTGGAGTGTTGAAAATGCTGGCGGACTGACAGCACCCCTGAGGACGTTTTGTGTGTTGGAATCTTTCCCCACTATATGTAAATGCAGTAAAGTTTTGAGTATCAGGGTGCTACGGATGGGGAAAAAGAAATGTCTCAAGTCAATCACAACGAAATGTGTGGCCTCATTGGGTATGTTGCAAAGGGTCATGTCAGGATTCAGCACTACTGGAAATTCAGCTTCTATGATATTATTCAAGGGTGGAGATCCTGTATTATCCTCCAACTCATCCTTTTCAATTTTTTGGTGGGATATTTTGCTGTATTGTATGTGGACTCTGAAGGTACTTTGGGGGTCATTACGACCCTGGCGTTAAGGGTTTAACAGCGCCGTAAAAGGTGTCAGCCCCGTTAAACCCTTAACGCCTGATTACGAGGTCCCTTTGCGGGACCCGACCTTAACGACTGGTTTTACCAGCCATTAAATTAGGGTGCTGCAAGGGGACCTCGGTGCTAATTACGGTACCGCAAATTGCGGTACCGTACTTAGTGCCTTCCCCAGTCCCATTGAGCCCTATGGGGCGAAAATGGGGAAGGGCCATGGTGAAATTGGGAAATACCGCCCCGCCAACCTTGGAATGGGGTGGTATTTCCCCATTCCACCATGGCAGACTCGTTACAACACCGGCACCAACCATGGTGCTAATAGCGCCATGGTTTAGCGCTGGGGTTGTAATGAGGGCCTTTCATACCCTGTTTCCATACTGCCACTGTTGTGTCATGTATTCCCTCATCAGATTCTCTAGATAATGTATGTTGTCATACTCTAGGTAACACTGCACCATGCTTCATGTTGATATGGACTGCTCCTATGTTCTTCAAGTACCCTACATCATGGGGATTGTCAGTCAATAAAGTGGAGGGTACCTTCACCATATCTTCAAGTACATATGCAGGCATAGATATGGCAATACCTATAGGATAGGGTATTTGTCTATGCTGGATCATCATTTGAAATTGAATGCATCTATCAAAAATAATTTCTCCATCATTGTCAACATCTTCAAACAATTGTCCATCTGATAACCCACTTAGTGGCTGGGCTGTGTCAATACTCAAAATTGTGTGCCACTTATCTCCCTCTCTTCAGTCCCTATTAACAATACTGTGTAGTCCACAGTCATCACCACTTCCATGTCTAGTGTAATAATGGTATCCAGAGCATGGGATTGGGATCAGCTGGCCTGAACACAAATTCAGACATCCAACTCACTGTTGCTATATACATGAACAAATACGGGTGCAAATGTGTTCCTCTAGTAGTTCTTTTGCTATAAACTGCTTGTGTTTCTGCCACAACCCTAACATAACAGATTGCTGATGTTGAACACACTAGCCCTTCTTCTTCTAAAGTTCACTGGCATGTCTGCTGAAAATAATAACTAGACTAACATGTCTTTAGTACGTACCTTGATGGGTAAATCTTCCTGTATGCATGATTTTGTTGCAGCTGTATCAACCATAAAAGCACATGATTTTTGATGAATCTTCACACCTACCAGGGGTTCCTCTTCCGGGTCAGCAATGATTGACAGGACTGGGCATGGCAGAGCTCTCTGTGGGCTGTCCTAATCTGGATAAGTGTTTGACCATGGAAACAGGAAGGGGTTGCCTCCCACCACACTTGTCTCTGTATAGTGTGTCACAGTGCCATGACACAGCATGTCCCATACTTGGGGTAATGGTTGTTGCTTTTGCTGCTGTACATACGCTGATATGACATTTGGAGTGGGGGCTGCATTTGTTGTGATGACGCAGAATACTGATACTGTGGCTGTTGTCCCTGCTGGAGCACTTGTGCAGGGCCTGGCCTATACAGGGGAAAATGAGGCATCATTAATGATGGTGTGTGATATGTAAGCAGAGCCATTGGGGTAGGCACAGGGATCAGAATAATGTGCTTGTCTACTTCTACATTCTTGCACAAAATGCCCTACTCTTCCACATGACCAACACAGTCCTGGTACTCTAAATCTTGGCCCCATCCCTCCATAGCGTACTCTTCAACCTCCTTGTCCTCCTTGAAACTCACCTCTCCCTTGTTGATAATCTCTCTGATTTCCTCTGTAATTTGGGTAAACTTGGTACTCTTTTGTCCACTCCAGTGCCATCATTGTGTCCACCTGGCCTGCAAGTGGGCTCGTAATCACTGTTCCTTCTATACACACTTTTGCTAATTTCTTCTGCACTAACTTAGCTTCAGCCGCCTGTCTGTTGTCCACGACTTCCTTCTCGTTCTCTTGCCTTTGCCTACAATGGTGTACTAATATTGTCTGAACCTCTGCCCATCCCTTCGCCTTAATCCCCACCACTTTTTCCAAATTATTCTGTACATCCTTTGGGATCCGTACTTTAACATGTTGTAAAATATTGCTGTGTTCTTGTCCCATGAGTCCTCTGTCTCAGCCCTCCACATCTTGTGAATTTGGGTTATATATTGTGCAGGATCATTGTCTGATTTCACAGTGCATGCCATAATGAAATTTATATCCAGTGTGTCAGGATAGGCTGCCCTTAAAGCAGCCCATACTTTCACCTGGCAATCATTAAAGTGTGCTCCATCATGATTATGATTACCCATGTGTACCCCTGGATATCCCACCTTCCTCCAAATTTCATCTGCTTGGCATCCTAATAATGCAGCAAGGAAACTATTCATAGCTGCCACCGCTAGTCTAATGCATGCTGTCTGTTTTTTTCAAGTGCATACATACACTTGTCTGTGCCGGTAATGGAATTACTGCCACTTTTACAATGCCACCAAATATAGAGTGGGTGTTGATTCCATCAAGGAACTAGTCCCAGCGGAATTGGGGCTGGCAGAATTACTGCCAACATCTGGAGGTAAATGCATAGAGTTGATAGGAAACAAATTAGAAGTGCGCCCAATCCACCCTGGAAGGCCACAAAAGGCATGAACCTCACCCCAGCACACTTACCAACACCATGCTGCCCCTATTCATTGCAAACGGGGACATGCATCTCCTCCTGCTCCACATTTAGCTGCAGAGGCAGGAACAGCGTCACAGCATGCAGGGAGCAGGAGGAAATGGCATGCAAGCCAAGGGAACATTCACTGGGTCAGGCTCTCACTCTTGACATCAGCTGACACCAAGGTGATTACTCTGTACCGGTTGAACAGGAAGGCCATCGTTGAGCTAATCAACGCTACTCCATGTAACATACCCCTGAGTGTGCTTTATGCTACCCACCTTGGAGAAATTATCAAATTAACCCCCTCACAGAAAGTCTCTACCCTAACTAAGCATGCCTCCAGCTGTACTAACAACCCCTACAAGACACAATGTGACCGTCTCACCACACAAACCACTGCACAAGCATTAAACCCCCAAATGACAGCCTTAGCCCACTTCAGCAACCACCCCCCATGTACTTCACCCCTACAATGTCCTTGATCAATGATCAATGCTAGGTCAAATTCAGCCCACGCCCGGGACATAAATGTTCTGATCACATCACTAAGCCTAGGCATCCTTGCCATTACGGAAACCTGGCTACACCCTGACTTAGGACCTGCCCTATCAATAGCAATACCAATAGGATTTACCATCATTTGCTGTGACCGACTTAACACCAGGGGTGGAGGAGTCGCACTAATAGCTAAACACTGCCTGCCTTTCAGAAAACAATCAGCGTGTCCCTCATCAATAACTGTGAAACCCTCACAATCAAATTGCCTACATCAGACTCTGACACTGTCACTATGAACATCATCTGCCAGCCCCCTTGGTCCAGCACCTACTTTTGAAGAGGACCTACTAAACACCTTATCTGCCCACATCAAGCCTGCATCAAACACCTTACTCCTTGGAGATATTAATCTAGAGTATAATGACCCTACCAACTCCACTGCCATGTCAGTAGCTAACATGCTCACCTCAATAGGCTTTTTGCACTGTATCGGTGCTCCCACACACTCAAAAGGTTGCACCCTGTACTGGATTGCGGTCCTCACCTGCCAGGTCACTATCAGCAGTATCTACCCTTGTCCATCGTCTGATCACCACGTGATCCACTTGTTATTGTCCCCTATATGACACTCCCCTACCACCACACGCCCTCTCCCCCTACAGTGGCCCACAGCAACAGAAACCTTACCAAGGAGAGTCTTGCCCCGCTGCTCAGCACACTCTTTATCTCAATCTCTTCTCCCTACTGATGCAAGCACTTTAGCCAAACTATACCCCACTACTCTAACCACTGATATCGACAACACCACCCGACTAGTACCACATAAGTCTAAACCATCAGACCACAGGAACTCCTAGTTCACCCAGGATCTCCTCAGACTCTGCTCCCTGAAACGGATAGCTAAATCTAAATGGAGAAAGTCACCTACCACAGTCAGGAAGCTGGAATTTACTGCCATTTCCATATGCTACAAGCTTGTCATCTTGCGGGCCAAGACCATGTCATACAACACGTGTATCACCAATGCTAAATCCGACACTAGGGAGATTGTCACTATCCCTAGGGAATTCAAACCCCCTTACAAGTCCCCCAGCCTCCAACACCAAAGATGATGACCTATGGTGCTTGAACATTCGAGACACCATGCTAACCAAAATCGACACCCTCAAAAACAAAATATACCTAAAACAATCCCTGTTCTCAACCTCATGCAGCTTGCCTTCCTTCATTACCCCCACACCTGCCAACTGGCATGACCTCCCTATGTTTCACATTAGCTCCGAGGACCTTGTGCCTCTTATCACCTCCTTCATCAATGATGTCTTCACCACTGGCATAGTTCCATCCAGCCTGAAGGAAACCTGGGCCCTCTCCTGGTCAAAAAACCCACTCTTGATCCTACATACCCTGCCAACTACTGGCCAATCACAATTGTTCCGTTCCTCTTAAAAATCCTAGATAGAGCAGCCTACCTGCAAATCCAGCACTACCTGGAAGCCAATTACATACTGGGATTTCGACAGTCAGGGTTCTGCCACGGCCCTGGCACTGAATCTGCAGATGAAGGTAAGCCTGCCCTACTCCTCCTCCTGGACCTATCGGCATCCTTTGATTTGGTTAACCAACCCACTAACAACTTCACCCTCTACATACACCTCTCAAATTCCAATCAAACACAACCACAAACTTACAATGCAGCAATCCGCACAAAATTCACCACACTGCAACAACAAAACAAAACACAAATAGACCCGCACAACAGCACACAACGTCTTCCGGCAGTATAACACCCCAACCCCAGCCTACGGAATTCCGGGCAGAGGTTGCCAACAGCACATCACTGCTCTCTTTCACTTCTCCAGCTCATCCCCACTACCCTGACCCTACCCACCTTTTCTTTCCAAAACGCCAGAGCTCCAGGGGGCCACTCCGGTGGTGATAGTGTGCAGTACAAATATCCTTTAGCATTAACATTAACATTGATGACAAGATCATCTGCCACCATCTCACCTCCTCTGCTAATTTCTCGCCAGAAGCCACTTTCTGGATTTCCTCCTTTATCGGCAAGAGGTCCATCAGAGTATTCGCAGAGAACCCTAATGTGCCTCCTGCCCACATTTCATGTGGTGTTCTGCAAGGATCATGTGTCTCCCCAACATTATACAATATCTTCACAAAACCCCTTTTAGTCCTTCTGGACTCCATTGGTGTATCATATATTAACTATGCGGATGATACTCAAATCCTGCTCCCTCTGTCTGGCTACTACATGGACGACTACATCTCCCTGAACTCTTCTCAACTATACAAGTCTAGATGGCCACACATCGTCTGTGCCTAAAAAAAGAGAAACCAGAGCTCTTCTTAGTGGCCCCTTCAGCAATGATCAAAAAGTGTGACCATCAGTACTCTGCCTTTCTCGTCGAGGGCATCCTGATCCCATCTCACAGTCGGTGAAGGCACTAGGAGTTTACCTGGATGCCACACTCTCCCTTTTTTGCCAAGTGGGCGCCTTTGTCTGACCCGCCGCCTACACAAGCAAATGTATCAGTGCAGCAAGACCCTTCTTATCCACAGAGATTTGCACAGAGAGTTGCCTCACAATTGCTGGAGCCACCATTGGCTCAGACTCGACTACTGCAATGCTCTCTATGCAGGTACATCAGAATACAATTTCAGGAATAGATGAAGATCATCCATAACAACACCATCAGAGCTGCCTTGAACATACCCTATTGTGAACACCTCAGTGCAGCAAGAAGAAAGGGACACTGGCTCCCGATCCAGGAGAGGATTCAATTCAAGACATTATCAATCACTCACAGATACCTATCACAGGAAGTCCCCCATAACTCTTGCAGAAAATCACTAGAGCTTCCTCATCCAGACCCATGAGATCGGCTTATGCCCATCACCTCACTCGGCCCAAATTTAAAGGGGCAAAAGCTGGAGGCGTAAGTTTCCCAACAATTGCAGTCAAGTAATGGAACCTACTCCTGCCATTGCAGTGAGAGGAAACCTCCTATTGGGCCTTTCAGAAATCCCTAAAAACCCACTATTCACATAACTCTGTCCCTCTTTACCACCTGATCCTTCCACTTGTGAGGGTTATTTGGTTATGTGTTATGTACTTTACACAGTCTCTGTTTCCGTTGCAGTAATTGGTCAAGAAGAAAGCGCCTTGATGCATGAGTGCTTTGTGCATGACATAAATGTAAACATAAACAAATACATAAATACATAAATGCTGACATACAGAGGAGGATGAACATAAGAACTGCCTTACCCCTGTGCTAAAGCGTGTGTTGGTCTACACTTCCTTGCTACTGGCACCTTACAGCACACTGTGGGCATGCTGCATGGGATGTCCCAGCCCACATTTTCACATGTGCTTGATCAGGTGCCTGAAGAATTCCTGCCCTCTCACCCAGCACATGGCCATCACCAAACAATGGGACTATGCAGGGCAATATAGTTGTATATCAGTTATGCCTACTGCCCCAACAAGTAAGTGACGCACACATAGGACTCCATAAACCACAATGCAAAGGGAACACACACTTACACATCCAATGTCACAGTTTAACACTGCACAAAGACAATTCAACACTGGTGGACAGTGATTGCATGTAATCTGGTAATCATGTTTGTGAAGTCATAATAGAGGGGAAGAAGAAACCCCAGACATGCACAAGAACAACTAATCACCCATCAGGGCAAATGCATGATAGCAATACACAAACCCAACAGAAGCAACATGCACCCTGCAATGACCATCACATACCATGAAAGTGACAACTGCTGGTTGAGAGCTGTGTGCACGGTGTAAAACGACAATGCATATGTTCTACTATAGTAAATGACACCACATTAAATTAACAGGATGGAAAACCATATTGTGCAACAATGCAGAGAAAATGCATGACCAGAGTGTCCTTCCACCTGCCTTTGGAAAGGAAACTCATCCACAATACTCTGTGACTGACACCTGTTACCATTGCCCTCGCAGGGGACTCTAGATACCCCAAGACATCATGACCAATGAGACCTTTGCCAAATCCATGTACACCAAAGGAGGTGGCCTACTATGAGGCAAATGTCAGGACCAGGCTGTGCAGAGTGAATCTTTGGCATGCTGAAGGGTTGTTTTCAGTGTCTACACTGGACCAGAAGGGCCTTGATGTACAGGCCAGAGAAGGATGGACAAATATTGCTTGCCTTTGCCAGGCTGCACAACATCTGCCTCAGGAGAAATGTCCTCCTACCCCCTGATGAGGACAGGCCGCCACCACCACCACCTTCAGGTGCAGTGCTGCCACACAGTGAGCGGAAGCAGGGAAGGGTGGTCGCCTTGTGCATCAAGGACTAATTGACAATTATTTCTGATCACAATGATCACAATGATAATCACATGCTGCTCACCTTTGTACATAGCAACACATTAAAGAAACCACAATCAAATAAAAAGTAAATGTCCTGGCATTGCTTCATGTGAAAAAGATGTATACAAGTATGTGTAAATGAACCATCCCCAACACCCACTTCCCCCTCCACAACACACCCATGCCGTCCTGCCTACCTCTTAGCAACACACCATCTAAACACGCCCATGCTGTATCGCCTCCCCCTTCCCAATGCACACATGCCCTCCTTACTCCCCCCAACACATTATCCCCAACACACCCATGTCCTCCCACCTCCCTTGTGCTTATGTACAGAGTGGAATGTTAAGTCACTTGCATGGCCTCTTGCCCTTGCAAGCCTGATACAGCACTGTTGGAATCAGATGGCTCATGGGGCAGCACCTTGCGGTGCTGGGAATGGATCCCTCTGTGTGGGTGATGGAGGTGGACTGGTCTGACTGAGGCCCCTGGATGTGTTGGAGTGCTGGGAACATACTGGCCTGCATTGCCTCAGCGATAGCTGAAATGCCCTCCATCATTTCCCTCACCCTCTGTCCCACTACAGACAGGGTGGCAGATCTAACTGCAGACTGTCGTCAGTCCTGGTCCATGGCCCTCACAATCCTCATGAGGTGCCATAGACAGAGTCTTCAATAGCCTGCAGGTGTTGCATTTGTGTGTCTGCCAGTATTTCCTTGTTCACCTGTCACTGCTCAGTAGTGTACAGCCTCATCCATATTGCTTCCTGTGGATGGTGCACAATGGGTTATGGGCTAGGAAGGGCTGAGGGTGAAGCAGCGTGAGCTGAAGGCTGTGCCACCTACAAATCCATCCATGTCACCATCTGACTCCAGGCCACGCTAACCATGTGGCTGGTCATCCTGCTTGGGTGACAAGGGGGTGTCAAGGGCCAGTTGGTTGGGTGCTGCTTCTTGTGCGCACATGCCAGCATCTGCATCCCCTGTCAGAACCACAGTGGCCGGCAGTTAGGTTAAGATTGCAGCTGCAGGGGGGGTGCAGCTCCTGCAACTGTGTTGGCACTGCCATTGGGTGCTGTTTCAGCGCTGACATGTGCAACACTACTGGCCCTTGGTGTCTCACTCCTGCCCTTAATCCTTACCCTTCCCATTTCGGGGTGGTGCAGGGCTGGAGGCTGTTGGAATTGCAATGGAGGCCTGGCCATGGGAGGTAGATGGGCCTGCAGCCTCCTCCTCCTCCTGAGTCACCTGTGTACCTGTTGGGTGGACACTGACATGCTGTTAGTCATCATACATTCTTCTACTTGGAGTTGCTAATCACACATGCTGCATGGTGGAGGGACATCACACACATGTGCTCTGATGGGTATGGTCAATTGCAGGCCAATGCAAGGTGGGGGTAGTGTCTGCCCCATTGGCATGTGCACTTTGCCTGTTGGGCTGCCAATGTGGCCAGTACATGTAGTTGTGCTGGGGGTCCACTTTAGCACTTGACCTTTCTCATAGTTGATCGTGATCACATGCATATTCATTCTACTGTGCAAGAGTAGGTGCACAGTTGCCCTCGCATACACATTTGGTGGTGATGTCCATGGGTGCATTAGCACCTTCCACTGTCCATTGATCCAATCTATGCTGAGGGACTCATGATAGGGATGCCCATTTGGCCAGTTCATTGTCAGGGGAAGGGGGGAAATTCACACTCACCAGCTTCACCCTTGGCTACTGACTCCAACCTCAGCACTTCTAAGTCCCTCTATCTCCTCTCTGTGGAAAATGGAGCTAGCTTTCTCCTCCCACTGGGTCAGGACAAGTGGGTCCACAATGCTACCTCCTTTGACCGATGTCTCCTCCTGGGGTTTGAACAGGATGCTGCAGTCCCTGGCCTTCAGGTAATTCCACCGCTTCCTGCAGTCCCCACTGTCCCGTGGAACTGTCTCCACAGCAGTGACCTTGTCACGGATGCCTGACAAGATTGCTGTCTTCATCTACCCTGGTGTCTTACGATGCTGAGAGCCATATAACTCCTTGGCATGGGCCACCACCTAGTCAGTGAGGACCTGCAGTGTGGCCTCACTGAACTTCTGCTTCCTTTGCCTCAGATCAAGCACCTTCCCTTCGACCTTCTCTCTATCCCTTGTGGGTCTGCAAGGCAACAGGAATTGGGGGATTCAGGGTGTATTTTTCAAAATGGCTGCCGCTGTGCTTCCAGTGCTGCGATGACGCTATAAACCCCACCGATAATTGCACTGGTGGAATTAGCTCAATTGAATGGTGGAAACAGTAATTCTGCTGAATACAGGTGGAATTACTGTTGGTGACTCAGTTACTGCAATAGTTCAGCTAGGCGTAATTGCCATTACTGGCAATGGTGTGTGTGTGCTCTTGCCAAGTAATACTGCCATACACCACAGTGTTAATGGTAATCCCGCCAAGGTGGAATTACTGTTCTATTACCACTGTACTCAAAATGAGCCCAATAGTCTAAACGCTGTAGCCCCATTCAATGCCATTCATTGCTGTCGCTATCATCCATCATTTCGACATGTATGTCCATAATCGCTCTGCTATCAATTTGATTTGAAATAAAATATCACCTGCTCTCCATTCATCCAAATCTCTTCGCCCAATCTCCCTGTTCCAGTGTTACTTGTGCAAGCTCTGCCTCGGTCTTCAGAAGTGTTCTTTCTAACTATGTCTGCGTACTGCTCTCTGTCTCCATAACTAATGGGCTACACGTTGCACCTGTTTTATGGGTGCATGAGGCTTCTTTTCCCACATGCACACCCCCAGCACCAGTAGTGGTCTGCCCCGCCCTGCGGAATTATGGGAGCCATCCTCCTAGGTCTCCATGACTACAAGACGCTTGGAGCTGCATACCACTTTTCATAGCGAACAGCTCCTCGGCGTCTCACGCACGATGAGCCAGCCATTCATTGACAGTAAGTTTGACTTTGTGTGCCTTCACTCACACACATACTCGGATCCCTCAACCCCTCCCTTTGCTAAAGAACAGCTTTCATTTGATGCCTTTTTACCAACAGGCTCGTCCAGACAACGCGTCTCAAACCTGAGCACACAAGGCAATCGTGATTAATGCTGACGGCCATGCATGCAGTCAAAAACTGAAACTATTTGAAGGAGTCAGCCCACCGAGATATATGTAGAATAATCTTCTCTGAATGCCAGATACCGCTCCCTGCAGTTTAATCAAAAACCCTTTCTTGGCAACGGTTTACATGAATAAGTTTATCAACCAGGATATGTCTCACCTTGTCTGCCCATTTTTACATACAGAGCCACACGCGGCCCGCACAGACCTCCTTCCTGACCTACACACTGGCCTTTCTTTGATGTCCTTCGTGGAAACATCAGCAGTTGCAGTGACTCTCAGTTACTTTCTCGCCTTTTTATAATTAATCAACCCTACTTCTTTTGGTAAGAGACTCATTACTTTCATTGATTTAACCTCAATAATTATGTGTCTACAACAACAACCCTTGTGCTTGAATATTCACAATGCCATCATGACACCAGCAGTTAAGACCCACCATCTTATACCGCTTGCTGTTCTCTCCTTCTCTGTCATGTGCCGGACTCTTCAGCCCCACCGAACTGTGGACCCTTTATTGATCCCAGCTGAGTGCCGTGAGACCTCTTCCCCGTAGCCCCTCCACCGGTGAGAGAGACCTGTTGCCAGCAAACCTATAGGCTCACTAGCCTGCATACCCCTGTTCAACATACAGGGTGAGTATTATGCAGGCACCCTATTTGTCTAATCCTTTACAGCAGTACCTACCCCAAAAAATGTTGTTACTTTGGTAGAGAATACCTTTGATATGCTGGAATAAGATTGTACTGACAATATACACATATCTGCCTTCCTCCTTGTTGTGTCTCCTGGAATATTTCTAGGTCCATTTTGCCCTGAGGAAGGCTTTCAAACTCATGCCAACAGAGATGGCAACAGCCGAAACGTGCCTTCAGTATGTGCCTATTTACAAAGTTCTAGAGCGGCAACACTGAAAATAACATTTTTTTGCTTAAAAACGGGCACGTTGGCAGATTACAAACATGATCACACACTGATCATGATATACATCTAATGATAGAGTAACTCTGGGAATAGACATTTTTAGGAAATTGTGTGTACCAAAGACATTAAGTCTATCACAGAGAGATATATTTTTGTGTATTTATTTAAAGCTTTGACAGAAATATTTGTACTTCATTCTTGTTTGCATTCTTTTTGTAATGTCTCTGATATTTTATTATTCAATATAATATTCCTTTTTGGCTTTTTATGTTTAGAGAAATGTATGCTCTTTTGTGTTTGAGCAATTGATTTTCAAGCTTAGTCCAATTCACTTTATCTGTTATTTTAATTTTCATTTATTTCACCAATAAATGGGTAACTCTTTTTTTCCAGCTTTTTTTTGGTATTTTCCTACTATAAGTGTGACTCATTACATGAGCACAGAAACATATTCTTTTGGTAAATAAGTAAAAATCAGACAATAATCCTTTTGTCTAACTACAGTGGGGATCGCTGTCCTATGTTTGTTTCATAATTTTGCCCTGAATCCACACTCTACACTCCATGGTCTACCCTACCCTTTTGTAAAACATGGTGGAGGGACATCATATACATGTGCTCTGATGGGTATGGTCAATTGCAGGCCAAATCAAGGTGGGGGTAGTGTCTGCCCCATTGGCATGTGCACTTTGCCTGTTGGGCTGCCAATGTGGCCAGTACATGTAGTTGTGCTGGGGGTCCACTTTATCATTTGACCTTTCTCACAGTTGCTTGTGATCACATGCATATTCATTCTACTGTGCAAGGGTAGGTGCACAATTGCCCTCGTATACACATTTGGTGGTGATGTCTATGTGTCCATTAGCATTTTCCACTGTCAATTGGTCCAATCTATGCTGAGGGACTCATGATAGGGATGCTCATTTGGCCAATTCATTGTCAGGGGAAGGGGGGAAATTCACACTCACCAGCTTCACCCTTGGCTACTGACTCCAACCACAGCACTTCTAAGTCCCTCGATCCCCTCTCTTTGGAAAATGGAGCTAGCCTTCTCCTCCCACTGGGTCAGGACAAGTGGGTCCACAATGCTGCCTCCTGTGACCGATGTATCCCCCAGTGTTTGAACAGGAGACTGCTTCCCTTGGCCTTCAGGTAATTCCACCGCTTCCTGCAGTCCCCACTGCCCCATGGAACTGTCCCCACAACAGTGAGCTTGTCACGGATGCCTGACAAGATTGCTGTCTTCATCTGCCCTGGTGTCTTACGATGCTGAGAGCCTAGGTCATCACCTAGTCAGTGAGGACCTGCAGTTTGGCCTCACTGAACTTCTGCTTCCTTAGCCTCAGATCAGGTGCCTTCCTTTCAACCTTCTCTCTATCCCTAGTGGGTCTGCAAGGCAACAGGAATTGGGGGATTCGGGGTGTATTTTTCAAAATGGCTACCGCTGTGCTTCCAGTGCTGGGATGACGCTATAAACCCTACCGATAATTGCACCGGTGGAATTAGTGCCAATTGAATGGTGGAAACAGTAATTCTGCTTAATACAGGTGGAATTACTGTTGGTGACTCAGTTACTGCGATAGTTCAGCTAGGCGTAATTACCATTACTGGCAATGGTGTGTGTGTGCTCCTGCCAAGTAATTCTGCCATACACCACAGTGTTAATGGTAATCCTGCCATGGTGGAATTACTGTTCTATTACCACTGTACTCAAAATGAGCCCATTAGTCTAAACGCTGCAGCCCCATTCAATGCCATTCATTGTTGTCGCTATCATCCATAATTTCAACATGTATGTCCATAATCGCTCTGCTATCAATTTGATTTGAAATAAAATATCACCTGCTCTCCACTCATCCAAATCTCTTTGCCCATCTCCCTGTTCCAGTGTTACTCATGCAAGCTCTGCCTCGGTCTTCAGAACTGCTCTTTCTAACTCTGCCTGCACTCTGTTCTCTGTCTCCATAACTAATGGGTTACACGTTGCATTCACTGCTGGGGCGTGTGTGACTTTTTTGTAGGTTGTGGTGGTGGAATCTCTGTCATGGGGCTGCAGGGGGCACATATTCGGGATTAGTATAATCTGGGCTGTTTGCATGGGGTAAATCCCTGTGGGGGTGGCAGGGCTGTGGGAGTTGTAGGGGCATCACTGGATGCTGTGGTCATACAAGGTGAAGGAGTAACACAGGGTGCTGGTGTTAGAGCCTTCGGATCATTGGGGACATCTTCTTAATCCTCAATCATCCCCCAAAGCTCTAGAATGCCCTGCCTATTCTTCAACTTCCTCCCTTTATACTTTGCAGCTATATATGGGTACATATGACCCAACATGTCCTTATTATACATCCCTCCTCCAGTATAAGTGACCCACTTGTGATGGTCGTTCACTATCTTTTCTCAGAAGCATGATACACATATATCCCAGGGGATAGTGGTATTCATAATTTCCTCTGGTTGTACACTTGATACGACTGTCTGTTCCCCTAAACACTTGTCCAGTGCTGTCATTCTACCCCATCCTCCCAAATACTGCCCACTCTCCCTGCCCCCCCCTTTCTTCTCACCACACACACAACACACTTATTACACTAGAAATCTCTTCATACAATTCAACAACTGACACTCCACACTACAACAATTAAAATACCTTCAACCGCAATTTAATAACAAAAAATTATATGCACAATGGTTTAGACACTTCCTTAACCTCTTTTTGAGATGAGGGAATGTACTTGCCTGATTGGCCACACCATATCTAAGCCCTTTCCCTTGTGCACGTGGCCAACTGCATTGTCACTATATCCTACTCATGATTGGCTAACAGGTATATAGATACACTAATACATCTCAGGAGATGTACACCCCTCCAACCCAGACACATTCAAAGTCAAACTGGCAATCCAACTCCGTTTTGATAAGACAATATGCTTTCTTATTATGGGCCTTCTCATTATACCAGATGCTGTGACACACACAAGCTTCACCCCCAACCTTGGGCTAAATTTACTGGCATCACCTCTGCTCCTCTTATCCAAAATCACAGTATGTTCCAGACCTGGCTCCTCAGTATCCCCTTCAACTCCCTGGTGTCCAGTAATGGCGTGACCAGGCCACCACTCTTGAGCCTAATTTACAGGGATTTATTTACTTTGGTTAGTCATATACTTGTAGTTCAAACTGGATGACTGCTCATTGGTTGAGTGCAGAAGTGCTCTTAAATCCTCACCTGGCCTTTGGCATCACATGACCTGATACCCTATTCTTATGAATTTGTCCTTTACAAGGTGTATCCCTACCTGCCTTCCCGGCATCTAACATGCCATTACCATCGCCTGGACGCTCTGCAGCTGGATACAATTAGTGTTTATCTGCACCGCATGGGTGCCTCTGACCTTTGCTTCCCTCTTGGGGATTGGAAGGGGGTTGGTCTTGGGACCGAGATAAACAGAACTGCAGCTCCACATCAGGGTCTTCATTCTGTTCATCATGTACTAGTCCTTAAAATCCAATATGGCAGAGTTCTTGCCATCTCGACCCGCTGTCCCGCTTCTACCACAATACCTTTCTGACCCCATTTTCCTCCTACTTCAGGTCCCTTCTCGCTCCTTAAAATGTAACTTCGGCTACTATTTCTAAACACAGGACTATAACACACTGCCCTATCTATAACCACTGCAACGGCAAAATAATACATGTGTCGCTGATTCTGTGTTTCTATATGATGTATCTGTTATGTGTCAAAACTAACTACAAGTGGTGTGTATCTCCTTCTATCACACAGAACTCAAACTGCTCAAACTATGGCACTTACTAATAGGTTTTAATCAGACTCAACCTTTTTGCCTGACTGGGATGCAGTACGTGCACCCCAACAAGATGCAATACCTTATGGTTAATAGAAATAACATTCTCATAAATCCATCAAATTAGCAATGCAATTCCCTGGAGAAGATTTCTTCAGCAATATTATGGGGCTGATTCATGGAATTTGTGCGCCAAACGACGGGGATTTGTACGCCATTCTGCCCGCAAATCCCTATTTGTTAAACAGGGATTTGCGGGCAGAATGGCGCACAAATCCCCGTTTTTCGGCGCACACATTCCATGAAACAGCCCCTATGCTTTTTGTTGTAAAAGAGCACCTGCTGTGTCCTGAATTCAGCTTCAAAGTAGAGGTCTGCCTAAAATATGTTTTGACTGAACATCTCAATTCTCTTTTTCCTGCACTAGCATAAAAGATGCTGTGAGTGAGTATATTCTTGCCTGATGTTATCTCCCTGTCTGAAGGGCGACACAGATTGTGCATATACTATTGTAGCTTGTGTTAACATAACGGGTACCCTGTAATTGTAATTTTAATTGTCTATTTGTAAAATGCATATACACAAGTTAAGTGCTTCAAAGTGCTTCAGGGAGGGAAGGGAACAAGGGAATACAGTTGTCATTCTTAAACCTTGAAGATTCCGAATGATCTAACAACAATAGCGAGTATACTAGGCCAGAGGCATATCTACTAGTAAGTGCTTGACAAAAAGGAGAAGGCGAAGATAAGGTCCAAAATAGCATTGACGATTTGCTGTGACAGGTGCTGAATACACCACATGTTTTAGCGTCCCGAGACAGTGATCCCAAAGTCAGAAACAGTGAGCACAGGCTATATTCTTGGTCAACATTTCCAATGAATGGGCTCTTGAAGATTAAACTATCCTGGACTAGTGGGAGCAGAATTTCAGGACTCATTCACCAAAAGCCCATATGTATTAGATTGGGATTCATGATACCTATGTAAACCCATTCTCCTATAAATAAATGTGTGTGCCCATTGGAGTACCACCATGATTAGGCAAAACTTTGTTAAAGGGACGTTATGGTTCCAAGTAAAACCGAAAAACCCTTGAAATTCGCCAGTTATGGTAAGCTAAGCAACCATAACTCGCGCCACCACCGTGCACTGCTAAGACTAACACCCAGGACATCAAAGATGACATCACAAATGCCATTGATGACATCACTGATGACATCACATGTCTGGCTCACTCTTTTTTCTTTTGCTGACATATCTAGGCCACATGGGTTTCTTCAGTAACAGTCAGAAACTAAACATTTTATTTTATTTGTAGATGTATCCTTCAAGTAGGTTCTTACAGTAATTCTGTTAGAGTCCAGTCACATCATATGAAACATATACATACGGGAAGACACAAGCTTGAAAGACAGCAATCCTTTTTGTGCATAAAGATAATCAATAGACTTATGAGCACTTTCTGATAGATCTGTTGTTTTTTTTATGGCTGTACTTTCCCTGTGGGCCCAATCACATCAAGTGATACATATACATAGGGTGAATAGCAGCTTTGAAACAGAGCAATCATTTATTTGCATGAAAATAATCAGTTAAGTTATGAATTGTTTCTGCTACTACTTGTGGTTTTTTGCTAACTTCACTTTCCCTGTATATACCCATATTGGTATGTGTTCTTGTGTCTTTGTGTTTTGTCTATAGTAATGTTTTATTAGCTACGTATTACATATTTCACAGTACACAAAAATCTATTAAGAAAACATTTATCATTTCATTATTCAACATATTAACATTACGAATATTATACCTTCATCTTGTACACTGCACACCATGTTATGTTTCTGTATCAGTAGCTTAGTATACTAGATAGAACTCCATAATAGAATGCTATTTATATCAATGCATCGTTCAATGCGCTAATTAGGGTATGATATTTATTGCAATGATCCTTGACACTTGTTTCGCAACATTATAATAAGAATCCCTTGTACACATATTTCATGCAAAGTACATACACATGTGATGTCGTCAGTGATGTCATCAATGACATTTGTGATGTCATCTTTGATGTCCTGGGTGTTAGTCTTAGCAGTGAACGGTGGTGGCGCGAGTTATGGTTGCTTAGCTTATCATAACTGGCGAATTTCAAGGGTTTTTCGGTTTTACTTGGAACCATAACGTCCCTTTAACACAGTTTTTTTCACTGAATTTCATAGGTTTTTAGTAGCGCAACTTAACCATAACGTCCCTTTAACAAAGTTTTTTCACGGAATTTCATAGGTTTTTAGTAGCAAAACTTAACAATAATGACTTTCACTTTATATACATGTCATATGGAACTGACTAGATCTCTTCTTATGAACTTGATGTCCGCGAAATTATTTAATGTTCGCGGACATGTTCGGAAAACAGTACCACTACCTAAAAACTTTGGGGGGGGTATGTTTGATTGTTATATCATAATATAAGAACATTTAACAAATTCAAAAAGCAGCACACAAACACATTATATATAGTAATACATAAGAAATGTAACCCATATATGTAACACACTAACCATTCATTTAAATACAATATGTTCTGAAATGGAATATACCACAAGAACATAAATTGGCTTCCAACATAATTACCTCACAGACACAACAGAACTGAGAACAAGACCAGACCCACTGAATACATAGGACTTATCTTCCCAGAAATAGTAAGTGTACTTCATGTTACTCATATATTTATAAACTTTCTGTATTAGATTAAAAAATATATTATCTTTTCTTTTTTTTTCCCACAGAAATGTCTAGTTCTCTGGAATGGCTAGAGGACAATTTCCCACATGAAGAAATGTCACAAGATAGTGAAACTAATGGTAAACACTTTATAATATAAACCATTTAAATATTATTATTTTGTATACATTTAACATATATATATTTTTTTATACAGAGCATAACAAAATAGAAACTACCTCTGAAGAAGCTGTTATGGAAAACACGCTTGACAACATAAAAGAAAAAATTGATTTACTGTTGACCAATTTTAATAATTTAAAAACTTTTGTTGAAGATCATTTTAAAACAAAAACGTCATACCATTGCCCCACATGTACTTGTCCCTCCTCACCATATCCCAGTCAATTATAACCAAACCCTCTCCATAATCCAAAACGTTTTGATGAGATTTCCATCCCTTCCTCACCTAATACCAATCATGTTGAAACCCCAAATTCTCCTGTTTTTGTTTCTGTTTCTGCCTCACCTTCTCTGTCATAAATGATTAATATATGTTAAATAAAGCTTAATTTTTATATTGTATTGTGAACAGTTCTGTTTTTTTTTAAAAACAATAAAAGTGTCCGCGGACAGTGCGAGTGTTCTGAAATGTTCATACATAAACGAAAATGGAGGTGTCCTAAAGAACACCACACCTGTTCGTACTGTTCGCTAGCAAGTTGAAACTGTTCTAAGAACACACGTGGTGTCCTGAAATGTTCGTAAAGAAACAAAAATTAAAGTGTTCTAAAGAACACTATATCTGTCCTTAATGTTCGCTATCAACTTAAAACTGTCCTAAGAACACAATTGCTGTCCTGAAATGTTCCTAAATAGACGAAAATGATGTGTCATGAACAACAGCACAACTGTTCGTAGTGTTCGCTACCCAATTGAAAGTGTTCTAAGAACACAATTGGTGTCCTAAATGTTCCTACATAAACTAAATTACACGTGTCCTGAAGAACACTATATCTGTCCTTACTGTTCGCTACCAAGTTTAAACTGTTCTAAGAACAGACGCGGTGTCCTGAAATATTCGTTTCACGTGTGACGCACTTTTAATTACTTCAGAACCCGAACAGTGTCCGTAGGACATCAATGCGCATGCGCTAACCAATCTCCATGCAGTTGGTGTCCTGCGAACAGGCGCTTCCTTCGCAGACTAGTTCGCAAACAGATCATATGACCGCGCCCACGCTCATCGTATGTCCTGAAATGCGGACACTGTTCGTGTCCCCGAACAATTTAAAAGTACATTTTCAGTTAATCCATAATATTTTTCAATAAAATATCACCATGCCACAAGTCCCACATAGCAATCTTGACTTTCTATATACGTTTTGAAACTTTCGGATCCTTTTTTTGTGTTCGATCTGTCCGCGCACAGTGCGCATGTCCGCGGACCGCGCACAAGCACCCCTATAAAAGACCACGCCCAAGAGCTTATTCCCATTGTGTTTCTGGCTATTCTTCAGAACACAGTGATTTTTGCTGCCACCTGTAGACTACACCATCATCGACATGGCATCATTGGCTGCTGAACTGCCACTTGGTGCTGCACCTGCTTCAGCACCACCACCACCCCCTCCACCACCACCACCTCCCCAAGGGCCTGAAGAGGGGAACAGGAGTGAGGATGCGGAGGAGGAAGAAGAGGATGATGAGAATGAGGTAGAGGAAATCCCTACTACCCGCACTAGGCGTGAGTCTTGGGTGTGGCGGTTATTTACCATTCATGGGAATGGTCCTAAGGCTCGTGCGAACCATGTTACCTGCAATGAGTGCAAAATGATACTCAGTCGCGGGAAGCACGGTAACTACAGCTTTGGGACCACTACTATGAAGCGACACCTGAGGTCATTTCACTCTGGGGCTATTCGCAGGGTTGTACCTTGCGAAGAACGTAGCAGGTTGATTTCCTCTACTTCATCCTCTGTTTCTGATCCTGTCACCACAAGGACCACCTCTGTGGGACAGCGTCTTTCTGAAGCTGCCTCACAGGCCATACAGAATGCTGATGACACTTACCTTTCGAGGGTCACAGTTGTATGTATGTACTGTGACACAGTACTCTGCAGGGGGGAGCGACTTCGGAGTGCTTTTGAGACTATGGTCTCAAAGCACGAGAAGACCTGCTCACTACCCAAATAAAACCCACTCTACATCTTCCTCTCTCAGCTCGCCCTTTCTTATCCCTGTGGTTGGTGTCCCCCCCCTTTACCCTCCTTTACCCTCCTCCCCTACTGTGTCGTGTCTGAAAAACCAAAAAAAATACAAAATTACAAAAATCAAAAAAAAAATAAGCCTCTTTTCAGAGCCGCCTTTCCCAGTTAAAAAATAGAAGTGAAAATTAATGAAGCAGGGCTCTTTGTATTTTTTAGAAGTCCGCGAACAGATCGCGAACATTAAAAAAATTGGGTTACTACTCCATCACAAACATTGTAATTTTCTCTGGAAAGAAGTGGTGGCTCTGAAAAGAGCCTTTGGCTGGTGTTTGTAAGTCAAAAATTGTAAATGCTTAACATCTACTTCAAAATCGTTGTTGTAATTCCAAAAAAGGTCGCAATGCATTTTGTAGATTTCTCAGAAAAATCTGATTGCCAGCATAAGTAAGATGGACTCCATCTCTGCGAAAAATGTATGTACTACAAAACATAATATTTTCATTGTGAAAAGAAGACATGCCAAAATCTCTTAGAAAGCCACAAACAGCCTTATTAACACTGCGCCTTGCTTTTTCCATTTGTGGACCAAATGAAGAAGAATGAAGCCACATTTGTCTCTGCGCAATCCGTGAAAATACCACTTGCGAATTAGGAAACATGTCCATAACCTTCCTCAGTCCTTCTTTCATAGCAAATTGCAAAAAAAGTCCAGTCACATGCCCTAAACTGTTCCCTCCACAATGAATTACAATTATGTCTGGATGTTGCTCTGTCTCCAAAGTAGCACAGAGAGGTAGCAAATCCAAGCACTTCATTCCACGTACTCCATACCAGTGTACTTCCACATGTGGGAATCCAAGATCTACAGCTACTCCACAGCTTTCTGCATGCACCTTCAACCAATGTATCCACGAATCTCCTAAAATCCAAACAATCTGTTTTCTGAAACACACAGCCAGAGCTATCTTTTGTTCTCTCAGCAAAAAGAGTATCTCAAAAAATCTCTCCTGGCACAACACACCCACCAAACTTTCCTGACCAATCCCTTTCAGTGCTTATTCTCATTTGCATGACTTCTGAACCCAAAAATCTCCGGATGTAACTCCCGATGTCCTGGAACTACCGTCATGTCCGCGGACATATCGTAACATGAACAGCCCTTCTACCATTTCCACTTCACTCTCTCTGCCATTCCCTCATTGGATGTACCTCAAAAATCACATGCCCATGCACCAATCACATTCAAAACCTCTACATCTAACTGCATCATCATAGATCAGCACTGCAAATGTACTCTGAATCTCTCTGAGTACAAGTGTCATATCATTGGCAAGCAGCATCTCCCAGAAATACTGTACAAGTCTTCAAGATTTCTACTTGCAGCTCCACGCATATCCATATGCATGAACACAAACTTCAGGTATGCATATTTTCTGTATAGTACATGACATAGCTCTCAACCATTTTTGTTTTACAGGCGGGTGAAATCACCCGATTTTGTTTTTAGCGGGTGAGACGCCCATTGGAATGAATGGGCGTCCAGGAGGCTTGGCGGGTGAGTCTGCCCTTTACAAAGCGTGTGACACCCGCCAAAAGCGTGTGACTTGAGAGCTATGGTAGATGAACACATTTTCAAACAGACTTTTACCTTGTAAAATCTGTTAAATGAATTTACTGTACTTTTTTCAATTTCCTAAAATCAACTACCACTTATACACCTTTATACTTTTTACTTTCTTTAAACACACACACTCAAATCATGTTAAACTAACATTTTTTAAATGAAATATATAGACTACATATATTCAAACAAAATTGCATGCAAACACAATCTATGTTTAAACCTTTATAAAAATACTTATACAATTTCATATTTTTTGTTTTTATTTATCTATTGACTTAATTACTTTAAATTAAACATGACATTGAGGCACTATTACCTAGAACAGTTTACTTACAGAAATAGTGGTATTCACTAATATATTATAAATTTCACAAGACATAGTAAAGATATTTTATTTTTGCTACAGTTAGTCATTCAATACAATTTGTTCATTAAGAACATATCATATACACTGAACTGATGCAATGTATCTTATGTAAATAAATTAGTTTAATAGTTTTACAGAAGGCACTGAGGATTTCAATTAAAAAAATCAATATCTAAATTAAAAACAGTGCTATATACAAACAAAGTTACTAATTTGAAGCTTTTACAGTTTCAGTGAAGACCAGTTTCCTGAAAAGAAGCAGCCGAATTCGAAGAAGAAAGAAAAACTAAGAAGTTACCTGTTCATTTAAAAAAAAAAGTAAGTAAAATATCCCCATAATATTTATATTATTAATCAAATATACTATAACATTAATACCAGCTATTTTGGTTTCTTAAAATAGAGATTTTGCACCATTTTGTCCAAAAATGTCCATGTCGTAAAAAGCGATTTACAACCATAATGGCCCACAAATTTCTATTTTTGGACACACAAATTAGCCAACTGAACCACTACAATTTTCATATTATAGAACAAACAACTGTTTTAATTGCATACATTAGATTTACTATTTGTACTTTTCCACACCACTAGCTTACTTTTTTTTTGTCATCTGAACCCCAGTTTAGTGACACATAAATTCAAGAATACCTATCCCTACTAGTTTTAGTTCCCAATGCACAATCACACACCATTACATACATCTTTATCATCTTACTCAAACACTCATGCACACAGCACACATACATTCCAGAACACACCAACCCATATCTTCTTTATTTTTTTCAACAGACCCTAAAGAAGGCCTACCAAAAGACAATTCCGTAGAAAGCAACGCAACATTAGAGCAAATGAAAATAAAGGAGTCCAACATAAGCATCCATCTCTAGCAGAATTTGTAAAAAAAGTTGAAACAAAACAGCTAATACAATCATTTAGTGCAACACAAGAAGTTTCAAGTACAACAACTTTGCTTCCTCTATCAAAATGTAAAACAAACCAAAAAACAATTAACAGAAAATCAGCTATCAGTACAGATAAAACTACTTCTTCAAATTTTAATATAGTGCAAAGTAAGCATACCAAGAAAAGTATTTTAGCCAAAATATACCGTCACAAAGTCCTTCAAAATCTTATAAAAACAGGAGAGAAATCAGGTTCAAAGCTTAAAACCTATCGTAGGAAATTAATCTTAGAAGCATTGATGGACAGTGCAATTCTTCTCAAAAGAAATGTATTTATTTTACTGTTTAACAAAATGAAACCACTAACAAAACTAATAACTAAATTACAAAAAAGACTTCTCAATAAGCGAAATGTCAACAGAAAGAACTTCTTAAGTATCTGCGGAGGTGAATGGAATCACACTACGAGCACAGAACCATATTTTAATGAAGAAGCGTACAAACAAAAGCAAACAAATACAATTGCCATAAATAGCAGTGGTCGAGGTTATGAAAAAGTGAATAATACCATAATGGAACAAGAAGTACTCCTTACAAAAATATGCCCTGAAAACTTAGAATTACCCCTCCATTCAACTGAATCAGAACGTCTAGTGTACAAATGGCCATGCACATCAATGTGTAACATTCCCAAACAATGTTTCAAATCTTTACACCAATTCCTCAATAAATATGTAAAAAGCAAAGACAAAATCAAAATTAAATTACTGCAAAATATAGATACCTGTCCAGTGCGCAAGTACACAGGACTACAAGGACATTCATTGGCCTGCATTACAGGACCTACTTGTAAAACCACTTTCCATGATATCAAAAGGATATCAACACATCATTCAACTATAAGAAATCTAGTCTATAAACTGTACTATGCTAAAAGTCCTGCTTTAGCACTAGCAAAGTTAAATAACATCCTTCTACATGGTACAGCAAAAGACCTACTTGAAGAAATTCACTATATCCAGAAAAAGTATTTTGGAAGTGAAAGCCATTTACAGAATGAAATAGCTTTAAACCAATTAAGCAAGAATTCTACACATGGCAACCTTTTGCTAAACACAGAAATACTAAAATTTAAAAGTACATCAGCTGAAGTACCAAACCATGTATGTGTATGTTGCCGTAGAATTTTTTATAAAAGTAACACAAAAACTGTGGACCTATCATACAAAATAGAAGACAATGAAGATTCTAAATGGTTTGAATTAGCTCTCTACCTTCTAGCAGAAAACAAATATGAAATAACTGAGCCCTTAATACTTTGCAGTTATTTCACCAAAAAACTTGACAACAACCAAACTCCTTCACGTTCTATCACAAATAATTTGGAATTATACCGAGTACCAAAACCTCTACAACAACTTAATTTATATGAGAGCATCATAATTCAAACAGTACACCCATTTCCAGCAACAATACGCCTTCAACCAAAAACAGCAAAATGACCTCCCTCTGAATTGGTAAAAGGCATTCGTGGAAAAGTAGTTTATTTACCATTAAATCTAAAAGAAAATGTGCATACTCTAGGAGTGCAACGTCCAATGCACCAATCTTTAATTATATTAGTAAATGGAGTACTTACAAAAGGCAAAAAAATATGGCAACAGCTGGTAGATTTATATAAAGTTAGACAAGCCTTCCAATATCTTAAAGAGAATAATGAATATTACAAAGAAATTAATATTGAAGAAAACTTGAAAGGTACAACTGAAATAATTCAAGAAACACAAAAAGCTGGTCAATTTGAGCTACTAGATCCTGCTATAATATCAAATACTTTAGACCAGTATACAATTCATCCTTTGCACTGTTATGACACCGTACAAGATGTACTGGAAACTTACCAAATGCGTCAAACAAAAGGATCGCCAATCAGTATATGGGAAAAAAGTATAGAAGCACATGCTTTTCCTCTACTCTTTCCTACTGGCAAAGGTGGAAGGTATGATGATAGACCTATTCAAATATCAGCTTCAGAATACCGCTCATTACGGATGTATTCTGAAGATCCCAGATTTAGACAAAATGTGGAATACATATTCCACCTACTCTTTGAAAGTGAACTAGCAACTTTATGTTACGGAGTTGCACACATATTAAAATCAGGATCACACTTTCAAAATATGACAGCTACACAATTATTAGATAAAGTGCAACAAAAGGATGAGGTTTTACAATCAAATATTACAAATCTATTAGCAAATATGCGTGGTACTAAAGAGTACTGGTTTCAACGTCATGGAGATGTACGTTGTATGATCAGAAACCTTGGCCCACCCACTTGGTTTGTTACATTAAGTTGTGCATAATATGCATGGGAAGATTTACATGATTTCCTACGCATATCAAACAAAAACAAAACAAACATAGATATTCTAACACCTGGAGAACTTTGTTCTTTGGATCCTGTTAATGTTTCAAGATATTTTCACCATCGCTTCATTGCTATGCTACATTTTATTTGTAATAAACTGTTCCTCCCCTTGGAGAAGTGCAACACTTCTTTTGGAGAAAAGAATACCAAGCCAGAGGAGCACCACATATCCACATGCTTTTATGGATTAAAGATGCTCCTAAATTTGGTCAAGACAGTGATGGCACTGTTTTACAGTTTATTGAAAAATATGTCACTTGTGAAATTCCATCAGAAGCCACAAATAGTGATCTTTGTGCACACATTTTACAATTTCAAAGAAACAAATGTGGAAAATATTGTCGTCGCAAATACAAAAACAAAGGCAAATACTACACCAAATGCCGATTTGGTTTCCCTAGACCAGTTACAAATACAGGTCAAGTAAACAACCTCATGTCTTCAGTTAGACATACTGTTAAAGGAAAGTCACCTAAAAATACATATTACATAAAAAGAAAAGAAGAAGAAAAATATATCAATGATTATAATGCAATCATTGCCCACTTATGGAATGCAAACATAGATGTGCAGCACATTGCAGACAATTCTACTGCAGTTGCACGATATGTCACAGCATACTTAACTAAAGCAGAAAAGACAGAGCTCCAAGACCTCTGGAATGACCTGTCACCAGATAAAACAGTATCTCAGAAATTATACAGCTTGGGCATAAAAATGCTCACCCATTGAGAATGTGGATCTTATGAAGCAGCTGATCGTTTAACTGGTACTTAATTGTATGGTAAATCTGAAAATATAGTATGGCTAAGTCTTGGTCCAGCTAAATCTAGAAAAAGAGTTCTAAAATCATATGAAGATATAGAAACAATAGCCAAACATGATCCCAACAGCCAAGACATTTTAAAAAAACAATTTATTGGACACATACTACCCAAACAGAAGTAATACTTTGGAAAACATGTGTCTATACCAAATAGCCCAAAACTACACATACAAAAATAATATGAAACCCGATGAAAAAAAAGGTAAATATAGAGTGACAGACTGTGAAGGCAGCTTAGTTAAACTCACTAAACCAAATTTAATTAATCATATCAAATTGTCATTGAAGAGTCCTCAACATAAAGAAGTATATTACATGTCCCTGCTACAACTTTTCAAACCATGGAGAAAAGAAGAACAATTACTAGATAACTATGACTCATAGTTGAGGATGCGTTCAAAGCAAATGAAAGCACTATAACTGATGTAAACTTTATACAGTACAAAACAATGTTGCACAATGAACAGCAACATGAAGAAGAACTCCAAGCTCAACTAGATAAGGATACTCCTGACAGTAGTCAACCTTCTGTAACAGGAAGCCAAGAACCACTGGGGGAACCACTAGTAACAAATGAGGCAGAATTAGCTATGATAGAAGTAGAAAACACCATCTGTCAGTATGAAGATAAGGAAGACTTAACTATACTACAATCAAAACTAAACAATGAGCAAAGTAGCATTTTTCAAGAAGTAACAAAACAAATTGCACATGGTGTAAAACATGAAAATAAAGAATGTTCCTGCCATAATTATAAACCTGTACTACTGTACGTCAGTGGTGAAGCTGGTTCTGGCAAAACATTCCTAATCAAAATCATTAGTAATTTCCTTTAACAATTGACAAACAACAAACTGTCAGCTGTTGTCACTGCCCCCACGGGTTTAGCTGCCTACAACATAGGTGGTGTTACATTACACCGATTACTACTATTACCAGTAGAACACCAGAACAAATTAGACTATTACAAACTTTCTGCAGAAGCTGCAATGGAATTACGCAGAGTATTGAAACAAATGAAAATGCTACTAATAGATGAAGTGAGCATGGTCTCCAACCTGATGTTAGCTTTGATTCACCTCAGATTACAAGAAGTACTCAAAACAGACTATGAAGAGCTCTTTGCAGGAAAACACATTATTGTTTTTGGAGATCTGCTTCAATTAACACCAGTAAAAGGTGAACCTATTTTTAAAACATTAGGGCACAAACTCTGCCGTAAAACTGTTGGCAGCATTGGAAATGTCAACCTTTGGCAACATTTCCAATACAGAGAATTAACAGAAAACATGCGCCAATCTGCAGATCTCACTTATGCCAACATTTTAAAAAGTTTGAGAGTTGGTATACTTTCTAAAGAAGCAGAAGCAACATTGAAAACCTGGCACATTAATGCACTTTATGGCGATAATGCATGTGCTACAGATGTTATGGAACAATTAGCCCACAAAAATGTCAATTGTATGGCCTTAATGCCAACTCTTGCAAGCTGTTTCAAATTCAATGAAATCATGCTAAGTAAAGAAATGCAACCAATAATGGAAATTAGCGCCACAGACAAACTAGATGTACATGGTATGGCACTACCCATGTGTGACCAAGCCACAACAAGACTAAATTATTTAGAAAAATCAATCTCAAACACAGCAGGCTTAGAAAAGATGTTAAAATTATCCTTAAATTGCAGAGTAATGCTTAAACGTAACCTTGACGTGGACCATGGACTAGTTAATGGAGCACTGGGTACAGTTGTTGGCTTTCAAACATACCCACGTGACAACAAAATTCAGTTTGTCAATATACTCTTTGACAAACTTTCAGAAGTAAAACGGATAGGACGCTCAACAGCTAGATTCCTTCTCTTCAAAGATATGTATGTACGCAGAGAACAATTTTCTCTAACTCTTGCAAACGCAGTCACAATTCATAAATCACAAGGTCTTACCCTAGACAAAGCAATGATAGATATTGGTAACACAGTCTTTAAAGAAGGCATGAGCTACGTAGCACTATCACGCTTACGTACACTTGACGGTCTATTTCTAATCAACTTTGATGCAAGTAAAGTAAACGCTGATATTCCTTGCATTTTAAAATACAATAAATTTCGCTCACTATACACTCCCCATCTAAACACATATTCTGTTCCACAAAAACTAAAATGTTGTAAAAGAAAACTAAATCAAACTGAAATGCAACAGGACGTCACTGGAAATCCTCCAAAGAGAGTAAAAGAAACTAATACTCCATTAAGTACCACAAACAAAAAAGAATCAATTAGAGAAAGTAAACCAGGTACTTCTTTAAAGAAGGAAGACAAACTCCAAAAAAAGCAGTTATATACAGAACTACCTGGACCATTTAAATTCTCAAATATAGTTGGTGTAAGTTGCTATGCAAATGTAGCAATGAATATTCTATTTCAATTACCGCCAATTGTTGACAACATTTACTCACACAGTACAAACCCATTGTGTTTGCAAATGTTAGTATTTCACAGAAATGCAGCAAACAATCCTGACAACACATATAGTGTTTTTGGAATAAGACGACAATTGGACTACTGTGCTGGAATGGTGAAATTCACTATAAACTCACAGGAAGATCCACAAGAATTTCTAATGTACTTACTACAAGTACTGGAAAACAAAAACATACCTATAAATGAAATCTCTCAGATTTCATACATGTGGAAACATACATGCACTCTCTGCAACAATGTGACACAAGAAGAAATCCCCAATGAACGCTTCATATATATATCAATACCAAATTGTGAATCCATTCCATTTCAGCAACTTGTACAAAATGCAAACCATGGTAGATTATGCTCTACCTGCAATTCAGATAATCGCTCCACGTTAGTAATACAAACACATAGTAAATACGTAATACTAATGCTTCTACGTTACAATGCAGATGGTACCAAAAACAACTGCAAGCTGACTGGATTCACACATGGTCAAATATCACTTGGTAAGAAAACCTTCACAACAATAGGTATAATCTACCACGCAGGAGCCACAACCAATTCAGGGCACTACACTGCATACATAAAAAAGAAATGTGGATGGTTTGAATGTAATGATAGTACCATTACTCTAAAGCAGAGATTACCAGCAAATCTTACAAACGCTTATTTGATGTTCTTAAAACCAAAATTTGATAAATAAACTGTATTTAAACCTTTAAGTAAATTTGTGTTACAAAAATATAAACTGTTAGAATACTCCAAAAGCTATCTAACTGCTCAAAGATTCTACAACAACTAATCAGATAAATGAATACCACTAAATTAGACCAAAAATACACAGTTAGAATATGCCAATTGGTATCTAACTGTCCCAAAATTATAAATGTCTGTTAAAGTAATATAAACTGTTAGAATACTCCAAAAGCTATCTAACACCCAAAGATTCTACAACAACTAATCAGATAAATGAATACCACTAAATTAGGCCAAAAAATACACAGTTAGAATACGCAAATTGGTATCTAACTGTCCCAAAATTTAACAACATCCAAATAGGTAAATGAAAACCACTACAATATATTAAAAAAAATAGACAGTTAGAATACGCCAATTGGTATCTAACTGCTCCAAAATTTTATAATATCAAAACAAATGAAGAATCTGTTACTGTTCCAAAAGAAATACAACAAAGCAAAGTATAAAGCATTAGCCAGAAACAACAAGTGAACACTGAAAACAAACAAACAAATAAACTGTAGCATAACAGAAAAAGGGTTTTTTTTTTAAAATCCAACATGGATTTTTTTTTCTCCCACAGACCCAATGATTTTAGCAACAAATACAGAAACTGAGCAAATTGCACAGTACTCTGATTTGTACTCTACTAAATATGAGGGTTGAAAAAAAATAAAAGTATATTGCTTGTACAATGTAATAAATCATTACAAAATACTAATATTAACATGCTATTTTCTTTTATCACAGAAATGAAGAAAAAAAACATGGACTCCCATTACTAGACCAAACAGTAAGTATACAATAATAAGGACGACCATAGCAGCACATCACATCCATAGTATCTAATACCTTTGTTCCTTATACATTTGTTTTTCACCCAAAGTTATAAACAAATATGAATGTGATATGCTGCAGTGGTTGTTGCCAGGGCAGAGAGTCTTGGGTGCATGGCCAAATGGCCATGCACCCAAGACTCTCTGCCCTGGCAACAACCACCGCAGCATATCACATCCATAGAGTCAAACATTTCAACTATGATCTATGGGAAACTTTTAATGTCCGCGAACAATGTGAGTGTTCTTAGAACACTTTTAGCTTGCCAGCGAACAATACGGACAACGTTTTCAGGACACCCCCTACGAACATTTCAGAACACCGGGAGTGTTCTCAAAAACGTCTTCAGAACACCCCCATCTTGTTTATTTGCGAACAATTCAGGACACCACGAGTGTTCTTAGGACACATTCAACTTGACAGAGAACAATATGTACAGCGTCCTCAGGACACCCCCTACGAACATTCCAGGGCACCGGGAGTGTTCTCAAAAACGTCTTCAGAACACCCCCATCTTGTTTATTTGCGAACATTTCAGGACACCGCGAGTGTTCTTAGGACACATTCAACTTGACAAAGAACAATACGGACAGCGTCCTCAGGACACCCCCTACGAACACTCCCCGGACACCGCGAGTGTTCTTAGAAGCGTCTTCAGAACACCACAATCTTGTTTATTTGCGAACATTTCAGGACACCGCATGTGTTCTTAGAACACATTCAACTTGACAGAGAACAATACGGACAGCGTCCTCAGTACACCACCTACGAACACTCCCCGGAAACCGCAAGTGTTCTTAGAACAGTTTCACTTTGCTTGTGAACAAAACGGACACATTTTGACTCCTTAGAACACCCCCTAGTCAGTTTATTTAGAAAATTTCAGAACACCTGTGATGTCCGCAAACAAATCGAACACAAAAAGAACGTCTAACACATAAAAAACACAACTTTCATCCTATCTCACACACTCCCACCCTCCCCAAACACTCCTACACACCAACACACTCTACAAAATACACATTTTGAACAAAGTTTCACCGCGCTGTCCGGGACGTCCGCGTATCCAATATGGCGGGCGCTACCGAAAAATCTGACGCGCTTCACGCTCCACGCCGTCCAATCAGCGAACACTTTGCATGTCCGCGAACATCACGCAAGACGATTGGCCAATCAGGACACTTTCCGCGGAGCGAACAGGGAAGTGTATCCGCAAACCGAACACAGATATCACTAATTTTTTTTTACCTACTTTTTGGTCATTTTAAAAAAAAACTGCTGGACAAATTTTCACCAAATTTGCAAAAGCACGCTTTCGGGACCAAGCCGCTGCTCCTGGTCCAAATTTGGTGGAAATCCGTCCAGCGGTTTTGGCTGTAGACGGGAGCAAATTTTTTTTCCCATTCACTCTAGGGAGAGTGACTATAATGTATACAAATATGAGCATATAGAGGGAAGGTAGAGTAATAAAAACTAAAACTTTGACAAAGTGCTGATACCATAATGATTATCTTCATTCACAGAAAGGATTCCTCTCTTTCAAGCCTGTATCTTCCGCTACGTACATGTTTCATATATGATGTGACAGGAACCCAAGTCTACAAATATAGTACCTTTTCAATTTTTACTTCCTGACTGTTACTGTAGAAAACTATGTGGCTTCGATATGTCAGTAAAGGATAAAAAGGGAGAGCCAGCCATGTGATGTCATCAGTTATATAATCAATGACATTTGTGATGTCATCTTTGATGTCCTGGGTGTTAGTGTTAGCAGTGCACGGTGGCGCGAGTTATGGTTGCTTATGTTACCATAACTGGCGAATTTCAAGGGTTTTTCGGTTTTACTTGGAACCATAACGTCCCTTTAACAAAGTTTTTTCACTGAATTTCATAGGTTTTTAGTAAAACAACTTAACCATAATATCCCTGACATGTAACATAGAACATACTAACCCCCTCGTAGAGTTTTTCATGTCCGCGGACTACCGCCATGTCCGCGGACACATCGAAAATCTGAGCGTGGTGAATGTAAATTTAAATAGTGTGCCCCATTTCCCCTTTGAAGTTGGCTCTGAAAAGAGCCGTTTTTTTGTTTTTTTTACAGATGCCTGACAGACACCTGTTATTTTGTATTTTTTTCTTGTTTTTTTTTCTTACTTTACTCCTAAAATCTTCACATAACCTTCTCCAAAGAAACCCTTACATTCCAAAATAGAAAGGCATTTCCAGTAACAGAGAAAGAGATGCCATCTTCTTTAAAATTAACAGTATTACTGGCATCAATATTCTCATTATTACAGAAGAACATACCAGCTCTAAGCATAAAGGCACACATGCCTCGGTTGATGACACACCTAGCAATGTTTTGCCGAGGACAAAAAACGGAACTATTGTCCCATATTGCCCTAGGTAGTAATCCAGAAAAAAATTACTTTTGCATTTGGAAGGATCTTCATTACGGCTTGAACCAAGCATTCCAAATCAGACAACAAAGTAGGGGCAGTGACGTTGCCCAAATGGAAAGCACCATAGTGCAAAACTACCACATGCAGACAGTTCATCGTGGCCATATCCTCACAAACTTGTACAATTCCCTCTACATTGCAATCAGGCACAGTGCTCCACACCAACTCCACTCCTTTCACATCAAAGTTCTTTTCAACATGCCTGCATCGAGCGTACTGTTGTAAACCATGCACAAACATATCTCCAAGCATCAACACCCTGACTTTCTGTTCTTCTGCCATCTTCACCACACACAGTCTCTTTCAACACAAATCCACAACCTCGACATCTGATTGGCTAATCCGTACAGTCTTCTTTCCATGTTGGATTTGCTGGAAAACCCCGGATGTAGCACGCCCTCTCCACGGACAGCCGCGTGTCTGCAGACCGCGTAACTCTTCGACACCCCTTCTACCCTTTCCACTTTACTCTCTGTGCCATTCCCTTATTGCATACAGCTAAGCAGTCACACAATACGAAGAACGTCCTCAGAACACCCCCATTTTGTTTATTTTACGAACATTTCAGGACCATTATCATTTCATTATTCAACATATTAACATTACAAATATTATACTTTCATCTTGTACGCTGCACACAATGCTATGTTTCTCCATTAGTAGCTCAGTATACTAAATAGAACCACATAATACAATGCTATTTATATCAATGCATCGTTCAAAGCACTAATTACGGTATGATATTTATTGCAATGATCCTTGACACTTTTTTCGCAACATTATAATAAAAATCCCTAGTACACAAATTTCATGAAAAGTAAATGCACATGTGATGTCATCAGTGATGTCATCAATGACATTTGCGATGTCATCTTTGATGTCCTGGGTGTTAGTCTTAGCAGTGCACGGTGGTGGCGCGAGTTATGATTGCTTAGCTTACCATAACTGGCGAATTTCATTTTTTTATTAGCACGCAAACAATATACAAAGATGTAGTGTAAACAGCAAGTTCTCACAGATGGCTTTACACAGAATGTTGCAAAGTAAGCATTTATGCTCGTTCACAGTGAAGGTCAGCTGCTTCCATTTTTTTCTTGCGGCCCGGAGAGGCCCACGACTCCCAGTACAAGGTTCTATTTTTTTTTTACCTTGACAGAAAGAGATTGTGCTGAAAGACTTCTTTTGAAGAAGTGTAGCAAAAACGTAAGACATGATAAAGATGAAATTTCTGAAACAAAACCACTTTTGTATATTATATCACTTTGAGAATGATCGTTGGCGCACGCAGAGTCGTATTTTGGGACTGAACTACACTTGGACAATGGAAAATGCAATTATAATGTATGTAACCCTTTAGATTATTTTATACCAGAATATAGTAACAATAGCGTGGCATTAAAGCCTGGTCAAGTTGTACTTGTTCGTTCAATGTGGCATATTGTTTTCTACCGCGCACTATCACCGCCAAATTGTTCCCCTGTCGATTAGAGGGCTCTGAAAAAGGCAGACGACACAGGGTGGGTTAATAGAAATAATTTAACCGGTCTGTAGCCGGTCAAGCGCTCTACTCGCTGTGCCACTTAACCGTAGCCGGTAAAGTGGCACAGCGAGTTGAGCGTTCGCTTTGCCATACGTGCACAGCTTGCTAACGCAGGTTTGAATCCCGGCACGGCCAAACTCAGCCTTTCATCCTTCCGTGGTCGATAAATGAGCACCACACACCGTGGGTAATAATAAGCAGCGCTGAGATACCTGACGGTTCTTAGCGCTATATAAATGCGAAAATATTATTATTTTATTATTAACATACTCCGTTGCACTATCTTTGCTAGCAAATAGTTTCACGCCCTAATAAATAAAATGAATATTTTTAATAAAAATCGGCTGGTGAGACTAATTTATGTTTTTTAAAACAGGTTTGTTGCCCCATTTTGCCAATGTCACGATTTTCAGACTCCAGCGGATGGATTTTTCAACTGCCAGGTGCAGATCCATGTAAGCAACTTCATGACCCTCACCATTTTATGGGACAATCGCCAAGGACCAATATGCCATTACGCAGTACTAGCGGCTACAAGCAACATACCAACCATTATGGTGGTCTAATGCCTCATTGTTGGAGCAACCTTCGATTATCAGTGCAACCATTTACTGCTTTTATCATAAACCAACAGCCTATCTACTGCAAAGGAATAGCGCGCGGCTCAAAATAAACTTTTGCTGATCGACAGCAGAGACAATTGCAAATCGCTGAATATTCACTAAACATTTCATGTGAAATAAATGTACTTTACCAAATGTACAATCCTGCTGTTTACTTTTAAACCACAGTTTCATATTCCGAATTGTGGCTCACTGTGTTCTAAGCTGATCTAACACCCTCTGTACCGCAAAGGAACATTGCGTGGCTCAACATGAACTTTTGCGGATCGACAACAAAGACAAATGCAAATCGCTAAATATTCTCTAAACATTTGATGTCAAATAAATGTACTTTACAAAATTTACAATCTTGCTGTTTGCTTTTAAATCACAGTTTCTTATTCCGAATTGTGGCGCGCTGTGTTGTGACATAATGTGTGTTGTCTTCCGGGTTCTGTGTAAAATCGCGTAGGACTGGAGACGACTGGGCGCGTTTGATAACGCACCCAGTAACTTCACGGAGAGAGACGGGGAATATGAATGCTTTCATAATGTCAGGCTTAGGGGCGGGAGATATGATTTAGTGTCGCAAAAGCAAGTCAGCCAGGTCAATAGCGCCAGTCATGGGATTATCACATAATGTCGGCGCACACCAGCCTGATTTATCGTTTCTTTAGTGGTCAAAAAGTCGGGTGAGGCCCATAGGAAATTGTACTATCAGCAGACAAAAGGAGGCTTCGTAGAACACTTTCAACCTGACAACGAACAATACAAACAACGTTCTCAGAACACCCCCATTTTGTGTAATTGCAACCATTTAGGGACACCGCGAATGTTCGTAGAACACATTCAACTTGACAGATTACAATACGGACAGCGTCCTCAGGACACCCCCAGTTTGTGTATTTACGAACATTTAAATACACTGCAAGTGTTTTTAGCTCAATTTTACCTTCCTTGCGAACAAAAAGGACACATACTCCGTCCTCTGAACACCCCACCAAAAAACAAAAGTTTTGGGACCCCCCCTAAAACTTTGCTCCCTCTGGACGAATCCTCACCAAACTTTGCAAAAAAGTATATGGCCCACTCTGAATTTTTTTGCAAAGTTTGGAGAGGTTTGGTCCAGGGAGGGCAAAATTATAGGGGGGGTCCCAAAACTTTTGTTTTTTCCCATAGACATAATGGGAAAAAACTTTGTGCACGCCTACAGCCCAAACCGCTGGACGGATTTACACCAAATTTGCAGCAGGAGCGGGGGCTTGGTCCCAAAAGTGTGATTTTGCAAATTTGGTGTAAATCCGTCCCGTAGTTTTTTTTTTTCAATGACCAAAATGTAAGGCAAAAAAATTAGTGATATCTCTGTTTGCTTTGCGAACGGACTTCCCGATTCACTCCGCGGACAGTGCCCTGATTGGCCGAGCGTATTGCGCGATGTCCGTGTACATCTGACGTGTTCGCTGATTGGACGGCGTGGGGCGTGGAGCGTGTCAGATTTTTGGTGGTGCCCGACATCTTGCATTTGCGGACGACCGTGGACAGCAAGGTGAAACTTGGTTTAAAAATTGTATTTAGTGGAGTGTGTTGGTGTGGAAGAGTGTTTGGGGAGGGTGGGGGAGTATGAGATAGGTGCAATGTTGTATTTTTTATGTGCTAGATGCTTTTGTTGTGTTTGATTTGTCTGCGGACAACACAGCTGTTCTGAAATGTTCGTAAATAAACAGAATGGATTCAGTGTCAAGTTGAAAGTGTTCTAAGAAGACTCGTGGGGTCCTGGAATGTTCGCAGGGGGTGTCCTGAAGACATTGTCTGTATTGTTTGTTGTCAAGCTGAAAGTGTCCTAAGAACACTTGCGGTGTCCTGAAATGTTCGTACTTAAAGAAAATGGGGGTGTCCTGAGGACGCTGTCCGTATCGTCCTCTGGCAAGTTGAATGTGTTCTAGGAACTTCCTTGTGTCCGCAGACATTAAAATGGTTGCAATGCTTGAATCTATGGTTGTGATATGCTGCGGTGGTTGTGGCCAGGGTATAGAATGTTGGGTGCATGGCCATTTGGCCATGCACCCAAGACTCTATTCCCTGGCCACAACCACCGCAGCATATCACACTCATATGCCATGCACCCAAGAGTCTATGCTCTGGCCACAAGCACCGCAGCATATGACAATCATAGTGGCTTATAACTTTGGGTCAAAAACAAATTTATACATTGTTATAAGCCAGCATGGGTGTGATATGCTGCGATGGTTGAATTTATCATGTTATACTTACTATTTGGTTTAGTAACGGGAGTCCATGTTATTCTTGTTCATTTCTGTGATAAAAGAAAATAGCATGTTAGTATTAGTTAGTAGTTAGTATAGTATTTTATAAAGGCTTGTTACATTGTACAATCAACATTGTTTTCTTTTTTTTGACCCTCATATTTAGTAGATGACAAACCAGATGACAAACCAGAGTACTTTTCTGTGTTTGTTGCTAAAATCATTGGTTCTGTGGGAGAAAAAAATCCATGTTGGATTAAAAAAAAACCTTTTTGTGTTATGCTACAGTTTATTTGTTTGTTTGTTTTCAGTGTTTACTTGTTGTTTCTGGCTAATGCTTTATACATTGGATTGTTCCAGTTTTTAGGAGCAGTAAGATATTAGGTATTTGTTTGGATATTGTAAAATCTTGGAGCAGTTTGATACCAGTAGGCGTATTCTAACTGTTTATATTTTGACATCATTTTGTGGTATTGATTTATCTGTTTGGATATTTCTAAATTTTGAGACAGTTAGAAACCAATTGGCGTATTCTAGCTGTCTGTTTTTTTCTCTATTTGAGTGGTATTCATTTATCTGATTAGTTGTTGTAGCATCTTTGGGCAGTTAGATAGCTTTTGGAATATTGTGACAGTTTATATTTTTTTACTACAAGTGTACTTAAGGTTTAAGTACAGTTTAGTTATCAAATTCTGGTTTTAAGAACATTAAATAAGCGTTTGTAATATTTGCTGGTAATCTCTGCTTTAGAGTAATGGTACTATCATTACATTCAAACCATCCACATTTCATTTTTATATATGCAGTGTAGTGCCCTGAATTGGTTGTGGCTCCTGCGTGGTAGATTATACATATTGTTGTGAAGGTTTTCCTACCAAGTGATATTTGACCATGTGTGAATCCAGTCAGCTTGCAGTTGTTTTTGGTACCATCTGCATTGTAACGTAGAAGCATTAGTATTACGTATTTACTATGTGTTTGTATTACTAACGTGGAGCGAGTATCTGAATTGCAGGTCGAACATAATCTACCATGGTTTGCATTTTGTACAAGTTGCTGAAATGGAACGGATTCACAATTAGGTATTGATATATACACAAAGCGATCATTGGGGATTTGTTCTTGTGTCAGAGAGTGCATGTATGTTTCCACATGTATGAAATCTGCAAGATTTCATTTATAGGTATGTTTTTGTTTTCCAGTACTAATAGTAAGTACATTAGAAATTCTTGTGGATCTTCCTGTGAGTTTATAGTGAATTTCACCATTCCAGCACAGTAGTCCAATTGTTGTCTTATTCCATAAACACTATACGTGTTGTCAGAATTGTTTACTGCGTTTCTGTGAAGTACTAACATTTGCAAATACAATGGGTCTGTAATGTATAAGTAAATGTTCTCAACAATTGGTGGTAATTGAAATAGAATATTCATTGCTACATTTGCATAGCAATTTTCACCAACTATATTTGAGAGTTTAAATGGACCAGGTAGTTCTGTATCTGACTGCATTTTTTGGAGTTTGTCTTTCTTCTTTGAAGAAGAACCTGGTTTACTTTCCCTAATTGATTCTTTTTTGCTTGTGGCACTTGATGATGTATTACTTCCTTTTACTCTCTTTGGAGGATTTGCAGTGACATCCTGTTGCTTTTCTGTTTTATTTATTTTTCTTTTATAATGTTTTACTTTTTGTGGATGGGGAGTGTACAGCGAACGAAGTCTATTGTATTCTAAAATGCAAGGAATATCAGGGTTTATTTTACTTGCATCAAAGTTGATTAGAAATAGACGGTCAAGTGTACGTAAGCATGATAGTGCTACGTAGCTCATGCCTTCTTTAAAGACTGTGTTACCAATGTCTATCATTGCTTTGTCTTGGGTAAGATCTTGTGATTTATGAATGGTGACTGCGTATGCAAGAGTTAGAGAAAATTGTTCTCTGCGTACATACATGTCTTTGAAGAGAAGGAATCGAGCTGTTGAACGTCCTATTCTTTTTACTTTGAAAGTTTGTCAAAGAGAATATTGACAAATTGAATTTTGTTGTCACGTGGGTATGTTTGAAAGCCAACAAATGTACCCAGTGCTCCATTAACTAGTCCTTGGTCCACATCAAGATTACGTTTCAGCATTACTCTGCAATGTAAGGATAATTTTAATATCTTTTCCAAGCCTGCTGTGTTTGAGATTGATTTTTCTAAACTATTAAGAGGCCGATTCATGGAATAATTAGCGCGGCGCAAGTGGGCAAAAACGTGCGAATCGCAGTGGAATAGCGAAAATCGCAGTGCAAGTGCGAAAATCGCATGAAAAGCAGCGCACGTCGATTCATGGAAGTCCGTGCGCGAGAAAACCAGCGGATGTGCGATAAAAAAGTGCGCCGCGCACGTTGGCGCACAGGCCATCTAACAGCGTGCGCCAGGTCACAGCGAAAATCGCACACGCCACAGCGAAATTTGCACATAGTGCGGCGCACGCAACAAAAGTAGGCGGAACACAGGCGTAACACTCGGAATGGGGAACAACTTGCAAAAAAGTGGGCGTCACGGGGGAAGTACAGGGCACAAGTGCGCGGAACGCCCACACGCTCGCCTACAACACGTATTCATGGAATAGAATAGGGCAAAAAAGCGCACGCTCAAACCAGTGCACAGGCACAAACACGACCGCTACAAGAAAGCAGGCGGTAGCGTCTCTGCGGCTGTAAGAAATGTGCGCCAAAAGGTGCGCCAACAAATAGCACCTATATACTGCCATGATGAATGTCCTATACTGTGGCCCTCCAGGACAAATGACGTGCAAAGGGGTACCCACAAACACGGACACCCGCTGACAAAAAATATGTGTGCGTGTATACCGGGGTGCGCGGGAAGTCTCACACGCGATTTGGCCGGGTACGTGGATTTCAGGGGTGCGCGGGAAGTTCCACACGCAATTCCATCAGGGTAGGTGTATTTCATGGGTGCGCGGGAAGTTCCACACGCAATTTCAGCAGGGTACGTGTATTTCAGGGGTGCGCGGGAAGTTCCACACGCGAATGGGCCAGTGCGAGCAGGGTACGTGTATTCCATGGGTGCGCGGGAAGTCCCACACGCGATTCCATCAGGGTACGTGTATTTCAGGGGTGCGCGGCAAGTCCCACACGCGATTTCAGCAGGGTACGTGTATTTCAGGTGTGCGCTGGAAGTTCCACATGCGAATAGCCTGGGCGCGTGTATTTCAGGGGTGCGCGGGAAGTTCCACACGCGAATAGCCTGGGCGCGTGTATTTCAGGGGTGCGCGGGAAGTTTTACACGCGATTTCAGCAGGGTACGTGTATTTGAGGGGTGCGCGGGAAGTTCCACACGCGAATAGCCTGGGCGCGTGTATTTCAGGGGTGCGCGGGAAGTTCCACACGCGAATAGCCTGGGCGCGTGTATTTCAGGGGTGTGCGGGAAGTTCCACACGCGAATAGCCTGGGCGCGTGTATTTCAGGGGTGCGCGGGAAGTTACACACGCGAATAGCCTGGGCGCGTGTATTTCAGGGGTGCGTGGGAAGTTCCACACGCGAATAGCCTGGGCGCGTGTATTTCAGGGGTGTGCGGGAAGTTCCACACGCGAATAGCCTGGGCGCGTGTATTACAGGGGTGCGCGGGAAGTTTTACACGCAATTTCAGCAGGGTACGTGTATTTCAGGGGTGCGCGGGAAGTTCCACACGCGAATAGCCTGGGCGCGTGTATTTCAGGGGTGCGCGGGAAGTTCCACACGCGAATAGCCTGGGCGCGTGTATTTCAGGGGTGCGCGGGAAGTTCCACACGCTATTAGGCTGGGTGGGTCCTCACAGGTGTACCCTGTACACCCTCGACGGCCCCTGCAGGCAGCCCACAAAACAGGGGACTACCCTGCACACCTGCTCATGTCCCCCTGCACCCCCACCCTCCAGCAGTGCAGGGGCAGCCTCCACCAGGCCCCCACCCATGTCTCCCACCACCCCCACCCCCCAGCATCCAGGGGCACCCTCCACCAGGCCCCCACCCATGTCTCCCACCACCCCCACCCCCCAGCCACCAGGGGCAGCCTCCACCAGGCCCCCACTCATGTCTACCACCACCCCACCCCCCAGCATCCAGGGGCACCCTCCACCAGGCCCCCACCCATGTCTCCCACCACCCCCACCCCCCAGCCACCAGGGGCAGCCTCCACCAGGCCCCCACTCATGTCTACCACCACCCCCACCCCCCAGCAGTGCAGGGGCAGCCTCCACCAGGCCCCCACTCATGTCCCCTATCACCCCCACCCCCCCGCCACCAGGGGCACCCTCCACCAGGCCCCCATCCATGTCTCCCACCACCCCCACCCCCCAGCAGTGCAGGGGCAGACTCCACCAGGCCCCCACTCATGTCTCCCACCACCCCCACCCCCCGGCATCCAGGGGCACCCTCCACCAGGCCCCCACCCATGTCTCCCACCACCCCCACCCCCCAGCCACCAGGGGCAGCCTCCACCAGGCCCCCACTCATGTCTAACACCAACCCCACCCCCCAGCAGTGCAGGGGCAGCCTCCACCAGGCCCCCACTCATGTCCCCTATCACCCCCACCCCCCCGCCACCAGGGTCACCCTCCACCAGGCCCCCATCCATGTCTCCCACCACCCCCACCCCCCAGCAGTGCAGGGGCAGCCTCCACCAGGCCCCCACTCATGTCTCCCACCACCCCCACCCCCCAGCATCCAGGGGCAGCCTCCACCAGGCCCCCACCCATGTCTCCCACCACCCCCACCCCCCAGCAGTGCAGGGGCACCCCCCACCAGGCCCCCACCCATGTCTCCCACCACCCCCACCCCCCAGCCACCAGGGGCAGCCTCCACCAGGCCCCCACTCATGTCTACCACCACCCCCACCCCCCAGCAGTGCAGGGGCAGCCTCCACCAGGCCCCCACCCATGTCTCCCACCACCCCCACCCCCCAGCAGTGCAGGGGCACCCTCCACCAGGCCCCCACCCATGTCTCCCACCACCCCCACCCCCCAGCCACCAGGAACACCCTCCACCAGGCCCCCACCCATGTCTCCCAATACCCCCACCCCCCAGCCACCTGGGGCAGCCTCCACCAGGCCCCCACTCATGTCTACCACCACCCCCACCCCCCAGCAGTGCAGGGGCAGCCTCCACCAGGCCCCCACTCATGTCCCCTATCACCCCCACCCCCCCGCCACCAGGGGCACCCTCCACCAGGCCCCCATCCATGTCTCCCTCCACCCCCACCCCCCAGCAGTGCAGGGGCAGCCTCCACCAGGCCCCCAATCATGTCTCCCACCACCCCCACCCCCCAGCATCCAGGGTCACCCTCCACCAGGCCCCCACCCATGTCTCCCACCACCCCCACCCCCCAGCCACCAGGGGCAGCCTCCACCAGGCCCCCACTCATGTCTCCCACCACCCCCACCCCCCAGCATCCAGGGGCACCCTCCACCAGGCCCCCATCCATGTCTCCCACCACCCACACCCCCCAGCCACCAGGGGCAGCCTCCACCAGGCCCCCACTCATGTCTCCCACAACCCCCACCCCCCAGCCACCAGGGGCACCCTCCACCAGGCCCCCACCCATGTCTCCCACCACCCCCACCCCCCAGCCACCAGGGGCAGCCTCCACCAGGCCCCCACTCATGTCTACCACCACCCCCACCCCCCAGCAGTGCAGGGGCAGCCTCCACCAGGCCCCCACTCATGTCCCCTATCACCCCCACCCTCCGCCACCAGGGGCACCCTCCACCAGGCCCCCATCCATGTCTCCCACCACCCCCACCCCCCAGCAGTGCAGGGGCAGCCTCCACCAGGCCCCCACTCATGTCTCCCACCACCCCCACCCCCCAGCATCCAGGGTCACCCTCCACCAGGCCCCCACCCATGTCTCCCAATACCCCCACCCCCCAGCCACCTGGGGCAGCCTCCACCAGGCCCCCACTCATGTCTACCACCACCCCCACCCCCCAGCAGTGCAGGGGCAGCCTCCACCAGGCCCCCACTCATGTCCCCTATCACCCCCACCCCCCCGCCACCAGGGGCACCCTCCACCAGGCCCCCATCCATGTCTCCCTCCACCCCCACCCCCCAGCAGTGCAGGGGCAGCCTCCACCAGGCCCCCACTCATGTCTCCCACCACCCCCACCCCCCAGCATCCAGGGTCACCCTCCACCAGGCCCCCACCCATGTCTCCCACCACCCCCACCCCCCAGCCACCAGGGGCAGCCTCCACCAGGCCCCCACTCATGTCTCCCACCACCCCCACCCCCCAGCATCCAGGGGCACCCTCCACCAGGCCCCCATCCATGTCTCCCACCACCCACACCCCCCAGCCACCAGGGGCAGCCTCCACCAGGCCCCCACTCATGTCTCCCACAACCCCCACCCCCCAGCCACCAGGGGCACCCTCCACCAGGCCCCCACCCATGACTCCCACCACCCCCACCCCCCAGCCACCAGGGGCAGCCTCCACCAGGCCCCCACTCATGTCTACCACCACCCCCACCCCCCAGCAGTGCTGGGGCAGCCTCCACCAGGCCCCCACTCATGTCCCCTATCACCCCCACCCTCCGCCACCAGGGGCACCCTCCACCAGGCCCCCATCCATGTCTCCCACCACCCCCACCCCCCAGCAGTGCAGGGGCAGCCTCCACCAGGCCCCCACTCATGTCTCCCACCACCCCCACCCCCCAGCATCCAGGGTCACCCTCCACCAGGCCCCCACCCATGTCTCCCACCACCCCCACCCCCCAGCCACCAGGGGCAGCCTCCACCAGGCCCCCATTCATGTCTCCCACCACCCCCACCCCCCAGCATCCAGGGGCAGCCTCCACCAGGCCCCCACCCATGTCTCCCACCACCCCCACCCCCCAGCCACCAGGGGCAGCCTCCACCAGGCCCCCACTCATGTCTCCCACCACCCCCACCCCCCAGCATCCAGGGTCACCCTCCACCAGGCCCCCACCCATGTCTCCCACCACCCCCACCCCCCAGCCACCAGGGGCAGCCTCCACCAGGCCCCCACTCATGTCTCCCACCACCCCCACCCCCAGCATCCAGGGTCACCCTCCACCAGGCCCCCACCCATGTCTCCCACCACCCCCACCCCCCAGCCACCAGGGGCAGCCTCCACCAGGCCCCCATTCATGTCTCCCACCACCCCCACCCCCCAGCAGTGCAGTGGCAGCCTCCACCAGGCCCCCACTCATGTCCCCTATCACCCCCAGCCCCCCGCCACCAGGGGCACCCTCCACCAGGCCCCCATCCATGTCTCCCACCACCCCCACCCCCCAGCCACCAGGGGCAGCCTCCACCAGGCCCCCACTCATGTCTACCACCACCCCCACCCCCCAGCAGTGGAGGGGCAGCCTCCACCAGGCCCCCACTCATGTCCCCTATCACCCCCACCCCCCCGCCACCAGGGGCACCCTCCACCAGGCCCCCATCCATGTCTCCCACCACCCCCACCCCCCAGCAGTGCAGGGGCAGCCTCCACCAGGCCCCCACTCATGTCTACCACCACCCCCACCCCCCAGCAGTGCAGGGGCACCCTCCACCAGGCCCCCACTCATGTCTCCCACCACCCCCACCCCCCAGCAGTGCAGGGGCAGCCCCCACCAGGTCCTCACAATCCCCAATCATGTGCGTAATGGACAGCCTCCACAGCCAAAAAGCCCTACCAAGTAACCCATTCACCCACATGGAAATGGAAATCACATGTTACACCCCCAATGTTCATTAAGCTAATGAACCCATGTCCGTCACACACAATGGTTGCAATTGAATGGGAAAACACACAACATGACATGCATGAAACCAATGAGATGATACCACACAGTGAAGTATGGAAACAAAATTGTATTGAAAAAAATAAAGAATGCTAAAGAAAGAAGACAAACTACAATGTGAATGAGAAAAAAAAAGCTGCATGTCCGTATAAAAACACAAAACTGAAAATCAGAATCCAAAAAATATTTGCCCAAAGTCAAAAGTTAAAAAATCTCCATGCAATAACGAACTATGTAAAAAAACTACCAAGGGTCCATGAGCCCAACTGAACAAAGGAAACCTACTAAAAAACCTACCCAAAAATCAACTATATACAAAAAGTGGAGCAGTGTCCGTCGACTCCAAATCATAATAAGAAAGAAAGGAAACCTAAAACTAAAGAACTATATACAAAGGCGGCGGGCAAGTCCAGCGGCTCACTCCATGGTGTCCCGGGCCAGGGCATCATCGAACTCCTGTTCGATGTCCCGGAGGCGGTCCAGTTCCATGGCCCCGAGAGTCCGCAGGGACGACGCCGTGTCCTCCTCAAACCCCCTGCGGATTGCCTCGAGGCACTCGGCCCGCCTCAGGGCCCTCCGCATGGAGTTCTCCGCCCTGACCATTGTGAGCCGCGCCTCTTCCGCCCGCCGCCGCTCCGCACCTAAGACACTCTCTGTCCTGGGTCCCCCTGCCCTCCGGCCGATGCCTGCCCCTCCGATGTCGAAAGCCCCGAGCCTTCATGTCTCCCACCATGTTGCTGCTGCTGCTGCTCTGCCTCTGCACGTGCACTGCCTCCTGCTGCCTGCACATTCTCCGCCGACTGGGGTGCAGTTGTTGATGTGGCCACCCCTGCTGGACCTCCGACTCCCGACTGTGGCAGGGATGCCTCCTCCACCAGCCTGGCCGCACCGTCAGAGGCAGCTCCACAGGGCACCCAGATGACTGATGGGTGGGAAGATGGCACAGAGGACGACTGGCGCGTAGAGGGTCCAGTTGAGGAGGGGGTCGGAGCAAGCCCCATCAGATGGAGGAATCCGGCCTGGGTGACCTGTCCCAGCAGGCTGACGTGGTCAACGAGCCATTCGAGATGACGTGCAGTCTCTCCATGAAAAGACTGCAGGTCACCTCGCATGGCCCGTTGACGCAACGCCACACCAGCCAGGACAGGCTCAACCCGGACCTGGATGGCCACGTCCGCAGGCAGAGGAAGGCCAGTTGACGTCAGCTCATCCCCTGCCTGAAAATGGGTCTGGACGTAGGCATCCCTGCTGGTGCAAGATGATGCAGGGACAGGATCGGGGACAGGATTGCACACAGGCACCTCCGCGGCCGCCTGTGCTGCCTCCTGTCCCTGGTCCTGCACTGCACCACTAGCACCAGTGGGATCCCTACCTCCAGACCCCGTTTCTGGTGCTTGCACAGCCCCCTCCTCCACCAAACCCCCCACCAACCTGGATGACTACGTGACATCTTCCCCTGTTGGGCCCTGTGGGGTCCCAGCTGCCCCTTCTGCTGCCGAGGAGTCCAACTGCAACCTCCGCCTCTTGGACCTCCTCCCGGCAGCTGCGGCCTGGGACGCGGCACCGGACTCGTCACTCCCCGACGAGATGACAACACGGGAGGGGAGCCGGGCCTTGCGTCTCCGGCTGGCGGTCGGATCCCCGGCGCTGTGCTCCACAGCACCTTCTCTGCCCTCTTCATCAGTTGACGCTGCAGACAGGGAGAAACAAAACACAGGCATCAGGGCACTGTACAATGGACACATACACGCATGACAGTTGCACATGAGTGGCATTGGCAAACCTCAGACATGTCATCACAATCCCCAACACACATGTCATTGCAACTCACACACATGAGCCATACCACAGCCATATCGCAACTGCCACCACCATCCCTCCACATACAACAGCATCAGCAGCCAAAGGGGAGCCAGACATCACATGCAACACAGGAAGTGCACCACACATGTACACACAGCACCACACTTGCATGCATGTCTACACCTCTGCCAAGTGTTGCATTGTTCAGACGGGCATCCATGTCACATCTGCCAATCAGGCTTCCACATACCGCTGTCACATGCATCCATGTTGCATCACTGTTGCACCCTTGACAAATACACACACATGCACATGTACACAGTGCTCATACATGCAGCCGAAAACAACATACATGCCTGACATCACGGACATGTCTACTTACATACACATTCATCCAAACATGTGTGCACGCACAACTGCATTTGCCATGCAAGCCCACACACACAAGCACCATCCATGTCTCACACATTACAGCCCTCGCATGTGTCACGGCCCTGTACACCCCCACCCATACTCGACCCCATACAAACAGATGTGCAACCGGCACAATGCCGAATAATCACCACACGCACTGCTCACAATCAGGATGCATGTACACTCACCGCTCGACTCCAGACGGGTCTGCTTCTCTAGGACCTGGACGTGGAGGGCTGGGGATATGCGTACCAGGACCCCCATCTGTTCTTCCGACAAGTAGCCCCGGCGCCCCTTGGCATCCGCTGCCTTCAAGAGGCGCCGGGCCTTGTTCAGGGTCCTGGACCTGAAGTCCTCCCAGCGCTTCCTGACATGTTGTAAGTCCCGGACTGCCACCCCCTCCGCGTTGATGGCAGTCACGATGTCAGTCCAGATACGAGTCCGTCCTTCCTTGTCGCCGCAGGAACTTCCGAAGAGGGCATCATACTGCCCCAGGACTTGCTCCACCAGGACACCAACTTCGGTGGCACTGAAGCTGGTGCCCCTCTGCCTCTCTGGCCGGGGGTTGTCAGTGGTCACAGATGGTGTTTGCCCCGACATGACAACCCCAGAGGCAGGAGTGGGTGGGCAACTGGGTCCTGTGGCTGTGGAGCGATGGAATTCCAGTCGGGACTCTTCGGTTCCAGCAGGGGTGGTCACAGCAACAGCATCCCTGGCTGATGTGCAGGCAGCAAATGGCAGTGCACGTGGGCAGCAGGCAGTCAGGCAGCAGCAGATGGCAGGTGGGAGCGTGCTCGGGGCTCTGGGGGGCAGTAGTCTGGCCTTCTGGGCAGGAGCGTGGTCTTCCGTGTGCTTACGCGTGGCCAGCTTGGTACGGAGTGATTTGGAAAGTGAAAATCCTGCACGTCAGCGTGAAAACCGAGGAAAGGCCCTTAGCGCGTAAGTGCGTCAGCACACATACGCGAATCTATTGGACCAAAGGCCCTCAGAGCGTAAGCGCGTCTGTGACGTGACCCGCACGGGTGTTTCCCACACAGCACATGATGACAGAGCACACGTGGAAAAACTGCACGTCAGAGTGTCATCGCGTGTAATTGGACAGCACGGCAGAGTCTCATTGCGTGTAATTGGACAGCACGTCAGGGTGTCATCGCGTGTAATTGGACAAAAGTGCGCGTACACGCGATTGTCCTATGTACGTGTATATCAGGTGTGCGCGGACACTTACACACGAAAGTACGTCAGCGCACCTGTATCCTGGTGTGCGCGGGAATTTCCACACGCTATTGGACTGGGTACTGGATTTCAGGGGTGCGCGGGTCACACGCTCGCCTACAACACGCGCAACGCATTAATTTGCGCGCTAAAAAAATAACAAGCTCAGACCCAGGATGAACATACCATTCCTAGCAGCAGTGGGCGTGACCTACCAAAGGAGGAGGAGGAGGAGGATAGTCAGGGCCAGAATATTCACACCCAGAACCAGCCTTTTCGGGATGCCTGATGACCAGGTGCATGGGAGGTACAGGTTTCCACCACACATCATACTGGACCTGGTGAGTGAGTGGGAGGATGACCTCACATCACCCACCCTGTGCTCCCAAGCACTCAGCCCCCTGGAGAAGGTCCTCAATGTACTGCACTTCTTAGCCACTGGATCATTTCAGCGGACAAGTGCCATTGTGGGTGGTGTATCACAGGCCACCCAGTCACGCTGCCCACACCAGGTCTTGAACATCATCACTGCACGCCCATCAGTCCGCAGGCACATATACCTACCCAGAACCCCTGCAGAAAGGCATGCTGACGCCCTGGATTTCTACGCTGTGGCACGATTCCCCAAAGTGCTAGGTGCCATCGACTGCACCCATGTGGCTCTACGTCCCCCCAGGGCATCTGAGCACATCTATAGAAACCGCAAGCACTGGCATTCCATCAACGTGCAGGTAGTATGTAATGCCAAAGGAATCATCACCTCAGTATATGCCAACTATCCCGGGTCCACCCACGACAGCTTTATTTACCGAATGTCCACCCTAAGCCGGGACCTAGAAGCTGGGCGGCATGGCGATACATGGCTGCTTGGTGAGTATGAATGCCACTGCACATGCATGCATGTCAGATACTGAGCAAGGTCACAACCCCACCAATGATACCAATCACCACCTCCACAGGGGACAGTGCCTACCCTCTCCGCCCCCACATGATGATGCCAATTCGGAAACCCACCACGTTACCCCTGGGTAAGATATAACGCAGGCCACATTACAACCTGGGGCATAGTGGAGCGCACATTCGGAGTGCTGAAGTCACGCTTTTGCTCCCTTGACCGTTCTGGCGGGCAGCTGTTGTACGCTCCCCCAGTAGTGTGCAGGATCATAGTGGCAGCATGTGTCCTGCACAACGTTGCAACATGCCGGGGCCTGGCTGTGGACAAGGTGGTGCCCCCCCATCCCCAAACACATGCACGTCCACTGTGCATGGGAGGGGAAAGGGCACGGGGTGAGGCAGCCCGTACGCAGCTGGTGGCTAATTACTTCACCTAAAATCACACCCCTGTGGAGTGCACACTGCCCTGCCACATTCCATCTGACAATCAATGATGACTCAACCTGACACTGACCCTGAATGTCTGGAGAAAGAACCGTGAAAACCATATCAGCCTGAGATTGTTCACCTGGAAGTGTCACAATGTGCGCATCCCTACCCACACAGACACCACCAATGCAGTTTTGTGAAGTTGTACATTCAAGCAGCTAAAATTAATACCCACTTGCAAAATGCAACAAGAGGACAGTGCCATGTCAGCCAACCCAACCCCAGCACCGCCACACCACACACCATGCCATGTCATGCTATTTGCAGGTAAACAAAGTAATCCACACAACATGACACTAGTGTCACAATGTACAGTGTCCCTATTAGATACTTGCAACACCCGAAATGCTCACAGTAATGCCGGACCAACAACAAACTTGAGCATGTACTACCATTAACATGACATCACTAATGTTAAATATTAGTAGTCTCACCACCTGGAAATGCCTGCACTCCCACCACTACCAACTGTGCAGTGTTGGCGCCATGTAGAGTTGTAGGTGCACTGCTGCCAACATGGACCACATCTCCAGACTAGAGGTCCTTGTGTAGACATGAGGAAGGGACCTGCAAATTGGGAGGTAGACACAGAAGATGAGTTACACATCAATGCAACATGCAGTGTACAACACAACAGCAATATGCACTAGGAATGTATACACAGTATTGACTACAGACTGCCCACACAGCTCATGGGAGTCCAACGTCACTGTGTAATTCACTGTCACTTGGGCACACCCTTTGCAAGCTCATGGAAACGGGAAGCAGGAGGGGTGTGTGTGACTCAAACCCAAGCATCTGAACCAAATACATTACAAGCCTGCATGTGCCCAGCCACAATGCAGCGTATGCCCACAGGAACCACGGAAGCCAACAAATCGTCCCAAAAAAATAGGGAATAAAATAAATTTAAATAAAAATAAAAATAAAAAAAAATAAAAAAGGGCCATTGAAGGGCCCGGGGGGGTTGGGGAGGCCACCCAGGAGGTCCGAGGACAGGATGCACACCAGAACCCACCTGCGTGGATCCTGGGAAAAAAAACACGTCCATGGGCTCATGGCCCACACGGCTACCCTATTGTGGGAGTATCACTGCTGTCGCTATTATCACCCTGTGCAGCTGCATCCGGAGGTGGTTGCACTATGGGAGGCAGCCCACGCAAGGCCCTAGTCTGCTCCTCCATGGCTGCAAGCATGCGGGTGTGGTAGGTCTGGTTCTGGAGGATGAGTGTGCGGAGGTCCCCATGCAACAACCCACGGGATGCCCGGACCTCCGCCCTCGTTGCCTGCATCTCAGCTGAGAGCGTACGGGTGTGACGCTCCAGCTGCTGTTCTGTCCTTTGGTGTGTTGAAGCCTCAAGCTCAACAAGAGTCGTCCTGATGTGAAGGAGCTCCTGCCTCAGGGCTTCCCTGTGGCCCTGGGACTCAATGGAGATGGCCTCCTGCAGAGTCGCCAGTGCCGCCCGCCTGTCCCTGTTGGACCCCAACATGTCCTCCCTGTGTGACTGGCAGATGGAGTCGGTTGCCTGCTCTAGTCGCTCCATCAGCCTTTCAGGGGGGACAATGGAAGTGGCCACCCTATCCATGGCCTGAGCCATCATCTCGGATGATGCTGCCTGTTGGGTTGCCATACCGTAAATGGATTGCTCCCATGCGGTATTGCCAGGTGGCGTACGGCCACCATGTCGGCGGGCACCACACCTGTCTGGGACAAGGCGAACTGCGCCTTGCTGTGCCGGCACTGCCTGAGGCTGCAGGACTGCATTCCCCCTCTGATCTGCTGGCCCAGGAACAGGATCAGATGTCGTGGAGTGTGACCCCGCATCCATAACCACCAAAGGCGTAGCTGCCAACACTGACATCCCCATTGAGGGTTCTGACCCTGGTGCAGGTGGGTGAGACAGAACAGAATCCCTCCCTGGAACACTCACCTGCGATGGCACGTAGGTCTCATCCGAATCAACACCTGAGTACAGCTCGGGGGAGGTGCAGCCAGAGACACCCCTTGAGTGCAGGACCTGCAGCACTTGTGGGTTCTCACCCACCACCACACCACGTCCCTCACTGGTGGTTGGTCGGCCCTCGGACCCCTCCTGGGTCTGAACCATCTCCACAACCCCAGCAGTATCAGGTGCGTCTTCCCCTGCAAAGACATTAAAACAAAGAAATGGAAACAGGCATTAGCACCATGGCACACAATGAGGGCTGAGAAGCAAGAGAACCAGTACTTGTTTGACACATGTCCCACATGACTAAAATCCTCCCATGCATGCACCCTCACTGCGTATGAAGGGCAGGCAAATGGCACACACTGATGACACCAAGATGGAAGATGAACACATTTTCTGCATGCTGCCTGGCAGTGGCATCACACATTGGCCTGTGATTGGCAGGTGAAACACACATGCCATCACACAGATGGCATGTACCATTGCTATTGAGTGAAGATGGAGAGGAGGGCAGCACCTATTCATTCAGTCCAGTTCCCGCATGTAATAGCTTTTCTAATTCAAACAGGTCAGATTCTTCACCTGGAGCTGCCAGTCCGAAATGGTGCAATTGCACAGGGACATGTTTGTACAAATGATATCCAGGTAACAAAGTCACTCCACTTTACCATAGCCATGTCAGACATGTGACTAGAGGACTGTGACATGCCTATTAATAGTGGTAGAATGCAAACAATCTGACTAAATGAACAGTGAAAAATCAAGCAACAATGTTGTGGCAAGGTGACACTTCAAGGGCAACTGTCGTGCAGTTGGGCTAGATGTCTACTGTTGGCAGAAGGGATACTGCTATGGCCAAATGCAGCTGCGCAGGATGTATTGCATGAAGCACATGGCTGACCCATACGACTCAGGCGCACACACTCTCACCTGTCACACAAACAGAAGCCCTCACACACACCATGCACATGGATGACACACACATGCATGTGCACTCACCGGACAATGCCTCGTAATCAGCCAGATCTCCCACGCCTTGGATCTGTTCCTCCGTGACGTAGGTCCCAGCGACTGACTCATGTGGAGTGAGTTCCATGTCTACTACTGGAGACCCACCTCCAGTCACTAGAGTTGCGGCATAACTTGAGGCCAGCTTACTCTTTGCCCTGCGCTTTAGGTCATTCCAGCGCTTATAGCAATCATTGGCTGTGCGCCTCACGATTCCAAGGGCACTTACGATGTCCGTAACGGTCTGCCAGTGTGCCTGGCGTTGTGCAGGTGTGGTCTTGGATCCTGCAACAATGACCATCTCGTTGTCATGTGCGGACACATACTCGACAAGTGCATTCAGTTCGTCATCCGTGAAGCTGGGCTTCCTGGATGGGCCGGACTGTGTAGCCGTGTCTGGGGCATCAGCCTGTGCCGGACGAGCACTCTTCCTCTTCCGCTTGGAAGGTGGTGGTGATCCTGAGTGTCCTGCGCCGCTCTGGACACTAGGGGCAGGAGCCCTGGTGGACTCTGTATCAGGAGTGTGGGATTGCACACTCAGCATGGGAGTTGGTGCAGGCATTGGCTCTAGTGTGATGATGTCAGGGGGAATGTCAGCAGCATGGACTAGGACCGACACTGTCTGGGCTGGGTGTGTGAGGGCTGGGGTGGATGGAGCCGCAGCTGCCCCTGCAGCCTCTCCGCCCTGCCTACTTGGTGCAGCAGATGACCTTGCTGTCCCAGATGCACGTGGCATGGTGGCATCAACGTGCACCAGCGCACGTGTCATAGGCCTGCTGACCTGGAAGTCAGCCATGGAGTCAGCCAGGTCTGGTGCCACAATGGGCTGGTCCAACAAGGGCTGAGCATGGATGGTGTCAGCCACATCAGCCTCAACAGGAGGGGGGGGATTATGGGTGCCCTTGACTGGTCCTCCACACATGGGGGGACAGGCCCACCCTGCAAGTAACGACAACGTCCCCTACCGGATCCACCACGGCCACCACTTGTGGCTCTTCCACCTTTGCCACCCTTACGGATTCCTCGCCTCCCAGCCATGGCACTGATGTTAATGTGCGTATGGGAGTGGCTGTAGAATATTGTCCTGGGCAATTGGGGGTCAAAGGGGTTGGGTACCAGATGGTAATTGTACCCAAGTGCTCTTGCAAGGCTGATTGTAACCCCTGGGGAAAGATGACGGGTCACGCTATGCACAGGAGCCCCAAAAAAGGGAGATGACGTGCACGCAACCCCTCCTAGACCACGTGTGCAGAAAGAAAAACCTGCACTACGCTGTGGCACCCAGTAACACAAGAATGAACGTATGCGTGTCACACGCAGCCTAGAATGACCTCTGAAGGGGTAGGCTACACACGGGGCAAGCACAGATGTTAGATACGTGCGTGACTCACCGTCTGCCAGGTAAAAGAGCGTGAAAAAGGAGCGCGTTTGGTTGGCAACACCCCCGCCAAAAGAAGATTTGTACGCTGTCTGAGGAGACAGGACAACAGTAGAAGGGAACACTGTTTGAGGGAACAGGCCCAGGTAAACCAGTAAAAGAGAAAAAAGAGAAAAGGCTGTCAGAGGTAACAGGGAATACGAACTTGAAACGCTGTGAAGTAAATCGCGTGTGAAACGACAAGAAGTACAGAATTCACCCACTCGCTCTCCACGAAAAGCACGTACAAGGAAATGGTGTTCTACGCGTACCTTTTATACAGGCCCACACGTCCAGCGTCACTTATGGGGCTTGTACGCGCTAGGGCCATTTCCACCAATTACACGCTTTGTCACTTCTGCGTGTAGGGCCATTTCCATCAATCACACGCGATTACACTCTGATGTGCAGTCTTTCCACGTGTGCTCTGTCATCACGTGCTGTGTGGGAAGCACCCTTGCGGGTCACGTCACAGACGCGCTTACCCGCTGAGGGCCTTTGGTCCAATAGAATCGCATATGCGTGCTGACGCGCTTACGCGCTAAGGGCCTTTCCTCGGTTTTCACGCTGACGTGCAGGATTTTCACGTGCCAAATCACTCCGTACCAAGCTGGCCACAAATACCACGCTCCTGCCCGGAAGGCTGAACTACTGCCCCCCAGAGCCCCGAGCACGCTCCCACCTGCCATCTGCTGCTGCCTGACTGCCTGCTGCCCCTGCACTGCTGGGGGGTGGGGGTGGTGGTAGACATGAGTGGGGGCCTGGTGGAGGGTGCCCCTGCACTGCTGGGGGGTGGGGGTGGTGGTAGACATGAGTGGGGGCCTGGTGGAGGCTGCCCCTGCACTGCTGGGGGGTGGGGGTGGTGGGAGACATGAGTGGGGGCCTGGTGGAGGGTGCCCCTGGTGGCTGGGGGTGGGGGTGGTCGGAGACATGGGTGGGGGCCTGGTGGAGGCTGCCCCTGCACTGCTGGGGGGTGGGGGTGCAGGGGGACATGAGCAGGTGCGCAGGGTAGTCCCCTGTTTTGTGGGCTGCCTGCAGGGGCCGTCAAGGGTGTACAGGGAACACCTGTGAGGACCCACCCAGCCTAATCGCGTGTGGAACTTCCCGCGCACCCCTGAAATACACACACCCCAGCTATTCGCGTGTGGAACTTCCCGCGCACCCCTGAAATACACGTACCCTGCTGAAATCGCGTGTAAAACTTCCCGCGCACCCCTGAAATACACGCCCCCCGGCTATTCGCGTGTGGAACTTCCCACGCACCCCTGAAATACACGTACCCTGCTGAAATCGCGTGTAAAACTTCCCGCGCACCCCTGAAATACACGTACCCTGCTGAAATCGCGTGTAAAACTTCCCGCGCACCCCTGAAATACACGCGCCCAGGCTATTCGCGTGTGGAACTTCCCGCGCACCCCTGAAATACATGTACCCTGCTGAAATCGCGTGTAAAACTTCCCGCGCACCCCTGAAATACACGCGCCCCGGCTATTCGCGTATGGAACTTCCTGCGCACCCCTGAAATACACGTACCCTGCTGAAATCGCAGGTAAAACTTCCCGCGCACCCCTGAAATACACGCGCCCAGGCTATTCGCGTGTGGAACTTCCCGCGCACCCCTGAAATACACGTAGCACGCTGGGAGACATGAGTGGGGGCCTGGTGGAGGGTGCCCCTGGATGGTGGGGGGTGGGGGTGGTGGGAGACATGAGTGGGGGCCTGGTGGAGGGTGCCCCTGGATGGTGGGGGGTGGGGGTGGTGGGAGACATGAGTGGGGGCCTGGTGGAGGCTGCCCCTGGTGGCTGGGGGGTGGGGGTGGTGGGAGACATGAGTGGGGGCCTGGTGGAGGCTGCCCCTGCACTGCTGGGGGGTGGGGGTGCAGGGGGACATGAGCAGGTGTGCAGGGTAGTCCCCTGTTTTGTGGGCTGCCTGCAGGGGCCGTCGAGGGTGTACAGGGAACACCTGTGAGGACCCACCCAGCCTAATCGCGTGTGGAACTTCCCGCGCACCCCTGAAATACACGCGCCCAGGCTATTCGCGTGTGGAACTTCCCGCGCACCCCTGAAATACACGCGCCCAGGCTATTCGCGTGTGGAACTTCCCGCGCACCCCTGAAATACACGCGCCCAGGCTATTCGCGTGTGGAACTTCCCACGCACCCCTGAAATACACGTACCCTGCTGAAATCGCGTGTAAAACTTCCCGCGCACCCCTGTAATACACGCGCCCCGGCTATTCGCGTGTGGAACTTCCCGCGCACCCCTGAAATACACGCGCCCAGGCTATTCGCGTGTGGAACTTCCCGCGCACCCCTGAAATACACGTAGCACACTGGGAGACATGAGTGGGGGCCTGGTGGAGGGTGCCCCTGGTGACTGGGGGGTGGGGGTGGTGGGAGACATGGGTGGGGGTGGTGGGAGACATGGGTGGGGGCCTGGTGGAGGGTGCCCCTGGTGGCTGGGGGGGTGGGGTTGGTGGGAGACCGAGTGGGGGCCTGGTGGGGGCTGCCCCTGCACTGCTGGGGGGTGGGGGTTGTGGGAGACATGAGTGGGGGCCTGGTGGAGAGTGCCCCTGGATGCTGGGGGGTGGGGGTGGTAGGAGACATGAGTGGGGGCCTGGTGGAGGGTGCCCCTGCACTGCTAGGGGGTGGGGGTGGTGGGAGACATGGGTGGGGGCCTGGTGGAGGCTGCCCCTGCACTGCTGGGGGGTGGGGGTGCAGGGGGACATGAGCAGGTGTGCAGGGTAGTCCCCTGTTTTGTGGGCTGCCTGCAGGGGCCGTCGAGGGTGTACAGGGAACACCTGTGAGGACCCACCCAGCCTAATCGCGTGTGGAACTTCCCGCGCACCCCTGCAATACACGCGCCCAGGCTATTCGCGTGTGGAACTTCCCGCGCACCCCTGAAATACACGCGCCCAGGCTATTCGCGTGTGGAACTTCCCGCGCACCCCTGAAATACACGCGCCCAGGCTATTCGCGTGTGGAACTTCCCGCGCACCCCTGAAATACACACGCCCCGGCTATTCGCGTGTGGAACTTCCCGCGCACCCCTGAAATACACGTACCCTGCTGAAATTGCGCGTAAAACTTCCCGCGCACCCCTGAAATACACGCGCCCAGGCTATTCGCGTGTGGAACTTCCTGCGCACCCCTGAAATACACGTAACCTGGCTAATCGCGTGTATAACTTCACGCGTACCCCTGATATGCACGTTACCCACTTTGCGTTCCTTGTTTGGCAGCCCTGTAAACTGGTCCAGGGTTAGCGCAGCCCTTTGCGATGATTTAGCGATTTTGATGGCTTTTCCTTGCGCGAGGGCGTTCTTGGGGGCGTTACTGGCGCTGCTGCAGGGTCGCTGCGATACTCTGCACCACGGCTGGTTTGGGAGCCTAAAATCCATGAATACGCTGTGCGCGGAAATCGGTTTTAGCACACGTGCCTGGCGCAGACAATCGCACCTGGACACTCTGCGCCAGCCGCTTGCGACACTTTTCTGCGAAATTCTATGAATTACCCTGTTAGTCTTGTTGTGGCTTGGTCACACATGGGTAGTGTCATTCCATGTACATCTAGTTTCTCTGTGGCGCTAATTTCCATTATTGGTTGCATTTCTTTACTTAACATTATTTCATTGAATTTGAAACAGCTTGCAAGAGTTGGCATTAAGGCCATACAATTGACATTTTTGTGGGCTAATTGTTCCATAACATCTTTAGCACATGCATTATCACCATGAAGTGCATGAATGTGCCGGGTTTTCAATATTGCTTCTGCTTCTTTAGAAAGTATACCAACTCTGATACTTTTTAAGATGTTGGCATAAGTGAGATCTGCAGATTGACGCATGTTTTCTGTTAATTCTCTGTATTGGAAATGTTGCTAAAGATTGACATTTCCAATGCTGCCAACAGTTTTACGGCAGAGTTTGTGTCCTAATGTTTTAAAAATAGGCTCACCTTTTACTGGTGTCAATTGAAGAAGATCTCCGAAAACAATAATGTGTTTTCCTGCAAAGAGCTCTTCATAGTTTGTTTTGAGTACTTCTTGTAATCTGAGGTGAATCAAAGCCAATATTAGGTTGGACACCATGCTCACTTCATCTATTAGTAGCATTTTCATTTGTTTCAATACTCTGCGTAGTTCCATTGCAGCTTCTGCAGAAAGTTTGTAATAATCTAATTTGTTTTGGTGTTCTACTGGCAGGAGTAGTAATCGGTGTAAAGTGACACCACCTATGTTGTATGGAGCTAAACCGTGAGGGCAGTGACAACAGCTGACAGTTTGTTGTTTGTCAATTGTTGAAGGAACTTACTGATCATTTTGATTAGGAATGTTTTGCCAGAACCAGCTTCACCACTGACATACGATAGTATAGGTTTGTAATTTTGACAGGTGCATTCTTTGTTTTCATGTTGTACACCATGTGCAATTTCTTTTGTTACTTCTTGAAAAATGCTACGTTGCTCATTGTTTAGCTTTGATTGCAGTATAGTTAATTCTTCTTTATCTTCATACTGACACATGGTGTTTTCTACTTCTATCATAGCTAATTCTGCCTCATTTGTTATTACTGGGTCTCCCAGTGGTTCTTGGATTCCTGTGACAGAATGTTGACTACTGTCAGGAGTGTCCTTATCTAGTTGGGCCTGGAGTTCTTCTTCGTGTTGCTGTTCATTGTGCAACATTGTTTTGTACTGTGCAAAGTTTACATCAGTTATACTGCTTTCATTTGCTTTGAAAGCGTCTTCATATGAGTTATAGTTATCTAGTATTTCTTCTTCTTTTCTCCATGGTTTAAAGAGTTGTAGCAGGGACATGTAATATACTTCTTTATGTTGAGGAGTCTTTAATGACAATTTGATATGATTAATTAAATTTGGTTTGGTGGGTTTTACTAAGCTGCCTTCACAGTTTGTCACTTTGTATTTACGGTTGTGTTCATCAGGTTTTATATTATTTTTGAATGTGTAGTTTTGGGCTATGTGGTATAGACACATGGTTTCCAAAGTGATACTCCTGTTTGGGTAGTATGTGTCCAATACATTGTTTTTTAAAATGTCTTGACTGTTGGGATCATGTTTTGACTGTTGGGATCATGTTTGGCTATTGTTTCTATATCTTCGTATGATTTTAGAACTCTTTTTCTAGATTTAGCTGGACCAAGACTTAGCCATACTATATTTGCAGATTTACCATACAATGCAGTACCAGTTAATCGATCAGCTGCTTCATAGGATCCACATTCTCTATGGGACAGCATTTTTATGCCCAAGCTGTATAATTTCTGAGACACTGTTTTATCTGATGACAGGTCATTCCAGAGGTTTTGGAGCTCTGTCTTTTCTGATTTGGTTAAGTATGCTGTGACATATCGTGCAACTGCAGTAGAATTGTATGCAATGTACTGCACATATATGTTTGCATTCCAAAAGTGGGCAATGATTGCATTGTAATCATTGATATATTTTTCTTCCTCTTTTCTTTTTATGCAATATGTATTTTTAGGTGACTTACCTTTAACACTATGTCTAACTGAAGACATGAGGTTGTTCACTTGACCTGTATTTGTAACTGGTCTAGGGAAACCAAATTGGCAATTGGTGTAGTATTTCCCTTTGTTTTTGTATTTGCGACGACAATATTTGCCACATTTGTGTCTTTGGAATTGTAAAATGTTTGCATGAAGATCACTATTTGTGGATTCTGATGGAATTTCACAAGTGACATGTTTTTCAACAAACTGTAAAACAGTGGCATCACTGTCTTGACCAAATTTAGGAGCATCTTTAATCCATAAAAGCATGTGGACATGTGGTGCTCCTCTGGCTTGGTATTCTTTTCTCCAAAAGAAGTGTTGCACTTCTCCAAGGGGAGGAACAGTTTTATTACAAATAAAATGTAGCATAGCAATGAAGCGATGGTGAAAATATCTTGAAACATTAACAGGATCCTGAGAACAAAGTTCTCCAGGTGTTAGTATATCTATGTTTGTTTTGTTTTCGTTTGATATGTGTAGGAAAGCATGTAAATCCTCCCATGCATATTCTCCACAACTTAATTTAACAAACCAAGTGGGTGGGCCAAGGTTTCTGATCATACAACGTACATCTCCATGATGTCGAAACTAGTACTCTTTAGTACCGCGCATATTTGCTAATAGATTTGTAAGATTTGCTTGGAAAAACCTCATCTTTTTGTTGAACTTTTTGTAATAATTGTGTAGCTGTCATATTTTGAAAGTGTGATCCTGATTTTAATATGTGTGCAACTCCGTAACATAAAGTTGCTTGTTCACTTTCAAAGAGTAGGTGGAATATGTCTTCCATATTTTGTCGAAATCTGGGATCTTCAGAATACATTCGTAATGAGCGATATTCTGATGCTGATATTTGAATAGGTCTATCATCGTATCTTCCTCCTTTGCCAGTCGGAAAGAGTAGAGGAAAAGCATGTGCTTCTATACTTTTTTCCCATATGCTGATTTTTGATCCTTTTGTTTGACGCATTTGGTACGTTTCCAGTGCATCTTCTATGGTGTCATTAGAGTGCAATGGATGCATGTTATAATGGTCTAAAGTGTTTGCTATTGTAGCAGGATCTAGTAGCTCAAATTGACCAGCTTCATGTGTTTCTTGAATTATTTCAGTTGTATTCTTCAATATTAATTTCTTTGTAATATTCATTATTGTCTTTGTAGGTACTCCATTTACCAAGATAATTAAAGATTGTTGTATTGGACGTTGCACTCCTAGAGCTAATTCAAAACATTTAGATTCTTCATTGTCTTCTATTTTGTATGATAGGTCTACAGTTTTTGTGTTACTTTTATAAAAAGTTCTGCGGCAACATACACACATGTGGTTTGGTACTTCAGCTGAAGTATTTTCAAATTTTAGTATTTCTTTTTTGTATGTGTGTAGTGAAAGGTTGCCATGTGCAGAATTGTTACGAAGTTGGTTTACAGCTAATTAATCTTGTAAGTGGGTTTCACTTCCAAAATATTTTGTCTGGATTTAGTCGATTTCTTTTAGTAGGTCTTTTGCTCTACCATGTAGAAGGATGTTATTTAAATTGGCTAGTGCTAAAGCAGTACTTTTAGCATAGTACAGTTTATAAACTATATTTCTTATACTTGCATGATGTGCTGATATCCTTTTGATATCATGTAAGGTTGTTTTGCAAGTAGGTCCTGTGATGCAGGCCAATGAATGTCCTTCTAGTCCTGTGTACTTCTTGTGTCTCTTGAGTTATTTTAGTTGTATTTTTCAAGTATTCTTCAATATTAATTTCTTTGTAATATTCATTATTGTCTTTAGGATATTGCAGGGCTTCTCTAACTTTATCTAAATCTACCAATTGTTGCCAATTTTCTTTTCTTTTGTAGGTACTCCATTTGACAAGATAATTAAAGATTGTTGCATTGGACGTTGCACTCCTAGAGTGTGCACATTTTCTTTTAGATCTAATGGTAAATAAACTACTTTTCCACGAATACCTTTCACTAATTCAGAGGGAGGTAATTTTGCAGTTTTTGGTTGAAGGTGTATTATTGCTTGAAATGGGTGCACTGTTTGAATTATGATGCTCTCATATAAATTAAGTTGTTGAAGGGGTTTTGGTAGTGGATATAATTCCAAGTTATTTGTGATAGCACGTGAAGGAGTTTGGTTGTTGTCAAGTTTTGTAGTGCAGTAACTGCAAAGTGTTATCAGGTCAGTTATTTTGTATTTGTTTTCTGCTATAAGGTAGAGAGCTAATTCAAAACATTTAGATTCTTCATTGTCTTCTATTTTGTATGATAGGTCTACAGTTTTTGTGTTACTTTTATAAAAAGTTCTGCGGCAACATACACACATGTGGTTTGGTACTTCAGCTGAAGTATTTTCAAATTTTAGTATTTCTTTTTTGTATGTGTGTAGTGAAAGGTTGCCATGTGCAGAATTGTTACGAAGTTGGTTTACAGCTAATTAATCTTGTAAGTGGGTTATACTTCCAAAATATATTGTCTGGATTTAGTCGATTTCTTTTAGTAGGTCTTTTGCTGTACCATGTAGAAGGATGTTATTTAAATTGGCTAGTGCTAAAGCAGTACTTTTAGCATAGTACAGTTTATAAACTATATTTCTTATACTTGCATGTTGTGCTGATATCCTTTTGATATCATGTAAGGTTGTTTTGCAAGTAGGTCCTGTGATACAGGCCAATGAATGTCCTTCTAGTCCTGTGTACTTGCGTACTGGACAAGCATCCATATTTTGCAGTAGTTTAATTTTGATTTTGTCTTTGCTTTTCACATATTGATTGAGGAATTGGCGTAAAGACTTGAACATTTTTTTGGGAATGTTACACATTGACGTGCATGGCCATTTGTAAATTAGATGTTCTGATTCAGTCGAATGGAGGGGTAAATCTACGTTTTCAGGGCATATTTTTGTAAGGAGTACTTCTTGTTTCATTATGGTATTATTAACTTTTTCATAACCTTGATTATTTCTGTTGACATTTCGTTTATTGAGAAGTCTTTTTTGTAATTTAGTTCTTAGTTTTGTTAGTGGTTTTATTCTGTTTAACACTAAAATAAATAACTTTCTTTTGAGAAGAATTGCACTGTCTATCAACGGTTCTAAGATTACTTTCCTACGATAGGTTTGAAGTGTTGAACCTGGTTTCTGTCCTGTTTTCAAAAGATTTTGAAGGACTTTGTGACAGAACATTTTGGCTAAAATACTTTTCTTGGTATGCTTACTTTGTACTACATCAAGATTTATAGAAGAAGTTTTATTTGTAGTGATAGTTGATTTTCTGTTAATTATTTTTTGGTTTGTTTTACTTTTTGATAGAGGAGGCAATGTTTTTGTACCAGAAACTTCTTCTGTTTTACTACATGACTGTATTAGCTGTTGTGTTTCAACTTTTTTTTTACAAATTTTGCTATAGATGGATGTTTATGTTGGAGAGTTTTCTTTTCATATGCTCTACTTCTGCGTTCCTTTCTACGGAGTTGCTTTTTGGTAGGCATTCTTTAGGGTCTGTTGAAAAAAATACAGAAGGTATGGGTTGGGGTGTTCTGGAATGCATGTGTGTTGTGTGCATGAGTGTTTGAGTAAGATGATAAAGATGTATGTAATGGTGTGTGATTGTGCTTTGGGAAGTACAACTACTAGGGATGGGTATTCTTGAATTAATGTGTTACTAAACTGGGGTTCAGATGACAGAAAAAAGTAAGCCAGTGGTTTGGAGAAGTATAAATAGTATATCTAAAGCTATACAATTAAAACAGTTGTTTGTTCTACAACATCTAAATTCTAGCAGCTGATTTGGGTAATTTGTGTGTCGAAAAATAGGAAGTTGTGGGCCATTTTGCCAGTAAATCACTGTTTAAGACGGGGGGATTTTTGGTCAGAATGGTGCAGAATCTCTATTTTTAGGCACAGAAATAGCATGAATTAACCTTACAGTGTGTTTGAGTAATAATTCAAATATTATGGTAACATTTTACTTACTTTTTTTCTAAAATGTTGTTCTTTGTACTTCAAATTCGGCTGCTTCTTTTCAGGAGAATGCTCTTCACTGCAATTGTAAAAGAAAGAAATTAGTAATTTGGTTTGTATATAGCACTGTTTTTAATTTAGACATAGATGTTTTAAATTGAAATGCTCTGTGCCTTCCTCAAAACCATTAAAACTATGTTATGACTAACTGTAGGAAAGAAAATATCTTTACTATCGCTTGTGAAATTCATAATGTACCACTGTATACCACTATTCCTGTAACTAAGCTTTTCCACGTAATAGTGAGTCAAAGTCATAGCCTGCTTGTCCTATATAAATGTAAGTAATTATATACATTGAAAAAATTAAAACCAATTATCTGTTTGTACACATATTATTGTTTAAGATTTGATCATAGAGTGTGCATGTAATTTTTTTTGATTATATGTAGTCTATATATTTTATTTAAAAAATGTTGGTTTAACATTATTTGCGTGTGTGTGTGTATGAAGGAATTAAACGGCATAAAGGTTTGTAAGTCACAGTTCATTTTAGGACAATGAAAATATGATCGTAGATTCATTTTACAGATTATACAAGGTAAAAGTCGGCTAGAAAATGTGTTTATGTACTGTATAGAAAATATGCATACCTGTAGTTTGTGTTCATGCATATGGAGATGGACGAAGCTGCAAGTAGAAATCTTGGAAACTTGTATAGTATTTCTCGTAGATCGTGCTTGCCAATGGTATGAGACTTGTACTCCGAGAGATTCACTGTACATTTGCAGTGCTGATCTATGATGATGCAGTTACATGTAGAGGTCTTGGATTTGATTGGTGGATGGTCATGTGATTTCTTAGCTACATCCAATGAGGGAATGGTACAGAGAGTGAAGTGGAAATGGTAGAAGGGCTGTCCATGTTACAATATGTTCGCGGACATGGCGGTAGTTCTAGGACACCGCATATTACATCTGGGGAATTTGGGGTGGGGAGGCATGCACATGAGATTGAATGTAGCAAGGGATTGGTCAGTAAAGTTTGGTGAGTGTGTTGTGCTAGGAGAGGTTTTCTCAGATATTCTTTTTGCTGAGAGAAGAACAGATAGCTATGGCTGAGTGTTTCAAAAAACAGATTTTGTGGATTTTGGGAGACTCGTGGATACATTGGTTGAAGGTGCATACAGAAATCTGTAGAGTATCTATAGATCTGGGATTCCCACATGTGGAAGTGCACTGGCATGGAGAGCGTGGAATGAAGTGGTTGGACTTGCTACCTCTCTGTGCAACTTTGAAGATAGAGGAACATCCAGACATAATTGTAATTCATTGTGGAGGGAACAGTTTAGGACATGTGTCTGGAATGTCTTTGCAATTTGCAATGAAAGAAGGACTTCAGAAGATCATGGACATGTTTCCAAACTCCAAAGTAATTTTTTCACGGATTGCGCAGAGACAAATGTGGCTTAGTTCTTTCTCATGTGGTCCACAAATGGAGAAAGCAAGGCGTAATGTCAATAACGCTGTTTGTGGCTTCCTAAGAGATTTTGGCATGTCCTCTTTTCACAATGAAAATATTATGTTTCGTAGTACATACATTTTTCGCGGAGATGGAGTCTATCTTACATATGCTGGCAATCAGATTTTTCTGAGAAATGTACAAAATGCATTGCGACCTTTTTGAGATATCCAGCATCCATTTTGAAGTAGGTGTTAAGTATTTATAATTTTTGACATACAAACACCTCCCAAAGGCTCTTTTCAGAGCCACCACTTGCTCCCAGAGAAAAAAGCAATGGTTACAATAGGGTAGCACCCCAATTTTTTGTATGTTCGCGAACTGTCTGCGGACTTTTAAGATATACAAAGGGCCCTGCTTTATTTATCTTCACTTCTATTTTTTAACTGTGAAAGGCGGCTCTGAAAAGAGCCTTATTTTTTTTTTGATATTTGTTATTTTGTATTTTTTTTGTTTTTTTATACATGACACACTAGGAGAGGAGGGGAAAGGAGGGTAAAGGGGGGGACACCAACCACAGGAATAAGAAAGGGCGAGCAGAGAGAGGAAGATGTAGAGTGGGTTTTATTTGGGTAGTGAGCAGGTCTTCTCGTGCTCTGAAACGATAGTCTCAAAAGCACTCCGAAGTCGCTCCCCCCTGCAGAGTACTGTGTCACAGTACATACAACTTGCATGAGAACATTACGGACAAATATAGTGTCCTCAGGACACTTACATTTTCGTTTATTTACGAACATTTCCGAACAACCGCGCTGTCCGTGGACACCTAAATTGGTTTTTACATGAAGAACTGAAAGTAATTACAACACAATATAAAAATGTAACTTTATTTGACATATATAAACAATTTATGACTGAGAAGGTGGGGCAGAAACGGAAACAAAAACAGGAGAATTAGGAATTTCAACATAATTGGGATCAGGTGAAGAAGGGATGGAAATGTCATCAAAACGTTTTGGTCCATGGAGAGTGTTTGGGGTTAAATGAATGGGACATGGTGAGGGGGGACAAGTACAGGTGGGACAATGGTATGTTGTTGGTAGTTTTTGGTGATCTTCCACAAAGTTCTTTAAATCGTTAAAATTTGGCATAAGTTGGTCCATTTTTTGGATGATGTGTTCCAGAGTGTTATCCACCGCTTCTTTTTCTGTGGTAGTGTCAATTTTTGTATGGTCTGTAAAAAAAAATGTATATGTTAAATGTATACAAAATAATATTTATTAATTGGTTTATATAGTAAATTGTGTACCATTAGGTGCACTATCTTCTGACATTTCATCTTGTGGGAAATGCTCCTCTAGCCACTCCAGAGTACTACACATTTCTGTGAGAAAAGAAAAAAGTAATATTTTTTTGTATCTAATACAGAAAGTTTTTAAATATATGAGTAAAATGAAGTGCACTTACTATTTCAGGAAAGTATGTGATGAGTAGTCTGTACGTCTGTTCTTGCTCTTAGTTGTGCAGTGTCTGTGAGGTAATTATGTTGGAAGCCACTTTATCTTCTTTTGGTATATTCCATTTTAGAACATATTGTATTTAAATGAATGGTTAGTGTGTTACATATATGGGTTACATTTCTTAAGTATTACTACAATTACTTTGTATGTATGCTGCTTTGTGAATTTGTTAAATGTTCCTGTGTTAGGATATAACAATTACACATACCCACCCAGAGATTTTAGGTAGTGGTACGGTTGTTCGAACATGTCCGCGGACAGTCAAATTCAGTGGAAAGGGTTCAGTATGTTCCATATTACATGTACATTAAGTCAAAGTTATTATTGTTAAGTTGTGCTACTAAAAAACTATGAAATTCAGTAAAATAACTTTGTTACAGGGACGGTATGGTTCAGTTGCGCTACGAAAAACCTATGAAATTCAGTAAAAAAACTTTGTTAAAGGGATATTATGGTTAAGTTGCGCTACTAAAAACCTATGAAATTCAGTAAAAAAAAACGTTGTTAAAGTGATGTTATGGTTCCAAGTAAAACCGAAAAACCCCTGAAATTCGCCAGTTATGGTAAGCTAAGCAACCATAACTCGTGCCACCGCTGTGCACTGCTAAGACTAGCACCCAGGACATCAAAGATGACCTCACAAATGTCATTGATGACATCACTGATGACATCACATGTGCATTTACCTTTCATGAAAAGTCTGTACAACGGTTTCTTATTGTAATGTTAATAAAAAAAAGTGTCAAGGACCATTGGAATACATATCAAGGGCTAATTAGTCCATCCAGTATACTAAGGTGCTCATGTAGAAACATAGGCATTGTGTGCTGCATACATGATGGAGGTTCAATATTCATAAGCTTGCCATGTTGAATAGTGAAATGATAACTGTTTTCTTATTAGACTTTTGCATACTGTGAAACATGCGATAAGTAGATAATAAAACCCACTTACTACATAATTGCATTATTATAGACAAAAAACAAAGAGACAACACCACATACAAATATGAGTATATACAAGGAAATTGAAGTAAGAAAAAAAAACAGCAGTAGTAGCAAAAAGTGTTCATAACCTAACTGATTACCTTTATGCAGAGAAATGATTGCTCTGTTTCAAAGCTGCTACTTACACTATGTATATATATCGCATAATGTGACTGGACCCTAAGGAAAGTAGTGTGAATACAAGATATAAAAATAGGTGCATATACAGGGAAAGTACAGTAATAAAAAAAAAACAGAACTATCAGAAAGTGCTGATAACTCTACTGATAATTTTAATGCACAGAAAGGATTGCTGTCTTTCATGCTTGTGTCTTCCCCTATGTATATGTTTCATATGATATGACTGGACCCTAAGGGAATTATTGTAAGAACATACTTGAAGGATAAGTCTACAAATATACTACCTTTTCCACTTTTAAATCCTGACTGTTACTGAAGAAAACCATGTGGCCTAGATTTGTCAGTCAAGGAAAAAAGGGGGAGCCAGACATGTGATTTCATCAGTGATGTCATCAATGACATTTGTGATGTCATCTTTGATGTCCTGGGTGTTAGTCTTAGCAGTGCACAGTGGTGGCGCGAGTTATGGTTGCTTAGCTTACCATAACTGGCGAATTTCAGGGGGGTTTCGGTTTTACTTGGAACCATAACATCCCTTTAACAAAGTTTTTTTACTGAATCTGATAGGATTTTAGTAGCGCAACTTAACCATAACATCCCTTTAACCGTTTTTTTACTGAATTTCATAGGTTTTTAGTAGCGCAACTTAACCATAATGTCCCTTTAACAAAGTTTTTTTACTGAATATATATATATATTTCTTAAAGCCATGCCCATTTCCCATGGTTTCCGGCTTCTTTGTTGTGATATTCAAAAGAGACATAATTAATGGAGTAATACCTAGCACATTGCTGACATGTGAGAGATGGTCAGGGAGCTGAGTCTGTCAAGCAGGGTTGGGGCACCTCTCAACCTGACCTGAAACATAAAATCAATCATGATGTTTACTAGAGAGAATCTTGCCCCAGTGGAAGGGTACATGAGTTGATGAGTTGAGAGTACTCCACCTCTGTCCCTTCTACCTGTGCCTGGATAAGTGTGGCAATTAACACTTCTTCTTGCCCCATACCTGGTGTGTGCAATGCTAGTCAGTGTTTCTCTCTTTGTCCAATAGGACTACGCTACCTAGAATGATGGTGGAGGAAGGAGTGAGCAACCCAAATGTGAGAGAGATGATGGTGAGCAGCAGGACCATAGAGCAATACTTACAACTGGAAATCAGGATGACCCGTGCTACTTGCATGAGAGCTTTTAGAGTGTACACTTGCCAAAGACTGTTGTAAATCTCTGGCAGACCTGTGCTTGAAGATCAGACAGATGAGAAGTTTAAAAGGAAATGCATCTCATGTGGGCTGCCATTTCAGAACTCTTGTGGACAAACAAACACATATCAAATCTGAAAGTGACTGTGATTGCCATGGGCCACCATGGTAAATCTCAGGCTGACCTGTGTTTGGGGGTGGAGTGAGGTTTTAGAGGCCTTTTTAAAAACCTCACTCAAGTTCAAAATGATTCCAGGAAAATAATTGAATGTTCCCAGGATCCAGATGGGCATCAGGGTCAATGGGAGGGCGAGGAGGAGCATGAAATGAATCCCAGGAAAGAGTGCAGAGTGGGATGTTTGGGGGAAGTCAAAGGAGGTGAAGGCTGACTGAGAGACCATGCAGAGAAACAACATTGCAGCAATGCATGGATGATGAAAACTGAGACCGTTTGCATGTTTGGGTATTGGTTGGTGAGAGAAAGTGGTACTTGGATGTGAGAGTATGTGCATGGTGGGAAGGGTGAGCAGGTGAGTTGCATTAAGTGGGAATGTAGGGGTATAAGTAAGGCTGTGTGAAATAAGTGGTTGATAGAGTGAAAGGGAGTGACTGCTGAAGAAGGATGGATTTTTGTGTAGAGTACAGAGGAGAGGGAGAGTAATAGAATGGAGAGGAAAGAGTAGTAGAGAGGAGATGGGAGGCTAGTTCAGGGTAAGGGAGTGTACTAGAATATAGAAGAACATAGTAGGGCCAGGTAGCATCAGAGAGAAACTGAAAAAGAATGGGAGGGAGAGGTGCTAAAAGAGTAGAAACAAGGGAAATGAAGCGGATAACATCAGGACAGGGAGTACAAGAATGAGAGGTGAAGACTAAGTGAGACCTCAGTGATTGTCAGGCACCAAACCTTTGAGCTACCATACTTTTCAGTAAGGTACAAAACCTGCTTCATTCTCACAATGTGGACATTAAAGTTTCTATGATAATAGAGATGTCTAAATATATGCATAAGTGATTGTAAGCTCTCACTCATTAAACCTTGGTGGCCTCCCAATGTAACCCAGGATTACAAGATGTTCATGATGTTTGATTCCTGCACTGAAGAACACAATGTGACTTGGTTTGCAACTCCTGAGATGTTTATATGTGGACAATCAGAGGTTTGCAACACCTTCTATAATTTAGTGATCAGATCATTATTTCAAGTCATTGGGCCTCATTACGAGGTGGGCGGTAAGGGATTACCGGTGCCGGTAATCCCTTACCGCCCTACTACGAGTTCCCTTTGCGGGTCCTTCCTTAACGCCTGGTTTCACCAGGCGTTAAGGACGGGATCCGCAAAGGGATACCGGGGTCAATAACGGTACTGCAATTTGCGGTACCGTTATTGCCGCCTTCCCCCATCCCATTGAGCCCTTTGGGGGCTCAAATGGGAATGGGGAATGGCTCTGGTGAATGGAGACTTACTGGTCCCGCCGACCTCGGAATGGACCGGTAATTGCTCCATCCACCAGACCGGAGTCTGAACGATTTTGGAGGCAGCCATGGCGCTAATAGCACCATGGCTACCTCCAACCTCGTAATGAGGCCCATTATGTACTTCACCACTGGAGTGCTCGATTTAAAGCGCATCCACTGCATTCAACACAAAAAATCCAGCTGGTGCACAACAGTCCTGCTTGTAAATTGTACATGAAAGCGTTTATGCTCTTCAAGTATGTCAGCCCACATATCATGGCATCTGCACTAGCTATGGGTAAAATACTGGCTGGCCATATGCTACATTTTGGTCAGCCTCATAGAGTATGTGAAAGGGATGGTCATGGACAAGTAGGTCCTAAGAGGTTTTAGTGCCATTGGTGTTTAATTTTGCTTTGTGAAGTTGCAATTTTTCAAATGTGGTCCCACATAGGCCTATGCAAAGTAGTTTGCTGGCCCCAGTGCATATTCTCTCAATGCCTTAAACCTCCAAGCCAAGTTTGTTAAGATTTTGGTGATTCTGGTTAGATTTGTAGTAAAGAAAAGATTATAGCCAAAACCTTGGAAGGATGGGTTTATGGCAGGGAAACTGATGAGGAAAATAGGTATGGAATATTGTTGTATGTGTGGGTTGCAAGAACAAATTAAGTACTGCATATTGGTGGAGTAATCCAGTTAATCATAGCACACCATGGTTTGCAGTAACATATATGTAAGGTTTAATGCATCTGATAATGAGATAAATGTGGAAATTGTGGAGGGGCTCAGGGGCATGTTTCCGGCAACAGGCCATCCAGCTTGGTTGCAATTCCCTTCAACCCACCACTAGGCCTCAAACTCCACAGGCCATAGGGGAAACAGGACCACCACCATCAACTGCATCATCCTCTGGACCTCTTCCGTCAAATTAATCTGCTACCAATGACGCAAGTGTCTCCTCTGACATCCCTGTATTGGATTCCCCACACCAGGTTGCTTTTCATTTTCATAAAGTGATATCTGCCCTTTTCAGGTTTGTTTTTACCTGATTGTTAATTAAAATAATAAAATAAAACGGGTCATACATTTTTGTCTACTTTCCACCTATCTTTCCTACATGCACACCCTTCTCCTCCCATGCCCTCCTTGACTCCACAGCGGTGCTTTTCAGAACCACCATAAACTTTAAATAAATGATCTAAACTGGGGCAGGTCAGTTTAACATTAAGCACCAAAGCAACAGGCTAACCAATTTAACACCATATGGACAAAATCCCAGAACAATTCAAAGTCTATAACCTAGTTGAAAACGTTTGTGTGGATTTTTCAAAAAGCTCCAAAGTCATAAGCCATCCTTCAATTTTGCCCCCTTTTGGTGAAACGGCACTAAACTTTACAAAAACATTACATTTTGTGACTATATTTAAATTATGCAGTTTGATTGAAAGGCATCAAAGTTATAAGCCGTCCAAAAACTGCTCTTCAACGACCTTGTAATCCACACATGTGCATGGATGTCCTTGAACATTTGTCAAGTTTGTGAACATCACAACAAAGTCCCCAAACGTCCCCCAAGTGTCATGTTATGTTTTGTATATATTTTCACCTCAATGTTCACAGACTACTGGTGCAGTTCGGGGTTCCAACTTGGCATTGGGTTGAAAAGATTTTACGCACCTCACACTTCTCAATTGACCAATCAGCGGCTGCGTACAATGTGCGGTAATGTTACGTGGCTCCCTGATGTGTCCAGAGTAGTCTGCAGACACTGAACTAGGAAGTGTGTCTGGGGACTAAACCTAGATATCACTATATTTGTTCCTACTTTGTAAACATTTAAAAACATGTTTTAAAAATAAACTGGATGTATTAACACCAAATTTGGTAAAGTATGCTTTTAGAATCATGCTGCTGCTCCCTACGCACATTTGGGGCAAATCCATCCAGCGGTTTGGGCTGTCTGTAGACGGAACATTTTTTTAAAAAAGTTTATGGACTCCTCCCACAACTATTCTCTCCCTTTACAAAACCGCACTGAACTTTCCCAAAACATTCAGTCTGATTTATACTTTATGTTGCAAAATTTTATGTGAATTCGTCGAACAGCGCCAACGTTATAAGTCACCCAAAAACTGTTCTTTCTATAGTAAAGACAACTTAACCATAACTACATTGTTACTATCATGTACCCTGTAATGTTTATGTATACATATTCAGTGAGAACACATTGTTAAAGGGACGTTATGGTTACGTTTCACTAATAAAACCTATGAAATTCAGTGAATACACTTTGTTGAAGGGACGTTATGGTTACAAGTAAAACCGAAAATCCCCAGACATTCACCAGTTATGGTAAGCTAAGTAACCATAACTCGCGCCACCACCGTGCACTGCTAACAATAACACCCAGGACATCAAAGATTACATCCATTTGTCTTGGAAGCCATCCATTTGTCTCGGGAGGATAGCTCAGGGGCAAAGCGCTTGTCTTGGAAGCAAGACCACGCAGAGCAACACAGGTTTGATCCCTACTGGGTATTAAGCGTGTTATAAATAACCAATTACAATCACAAATGTCATTGATGACATCACTGATGTGCCTTGCTAAAGGTATGATGTAACCGTTTAATGAGGATAAAACGGTTGACCGTGTGAGAGGAGCACTATCCTCAATTTTACTACTATCATAAATACCATCTACAATTCAATTGTATAATTCAGCCATATTACTAATACTGTATACTCCCCCTACATTGTATTTACTATGCACATATTACTATACTCCGGCCATGCGCCCATGAATCTGGCCACAACCACCACAATAGAATTAACATACAACTAGTACACACAATACACCTTCAAATAAAAAGAGTCACCTTGACTCCCCTGCCATCCAAATGATGTCTGCAGACACTAAAATTGACTGCACACTAGGCGGCACCTGCACACCTTTTTTCCACCTACAAAAATATCTCCATGTCAACTTTATTCCACTCACCCACCCTTTCCAGTCCCTCTGTCGGCCACCAAATAACCCCAAACGTGTTATTCAGACTTTTTTCTCACCAAGCTATCCGCGGACACTGTCGGTTGTCCGCGGATCCACCATGACAACTGTTTTAAAAAATATGACTGTTAGGGAGAATTCTCCAGAATGGCTAATTTCCCTTACCTACTTTGCTGGATTTGGATTTCTAGGATAGATTTTATTCACCTGGTAAGAGTGTGAGCCTTTTTTTCCCACTCTTACATGTGTTTTGCTGTGTGTTTTACATTTTTGTGTTCATGGACTGTGGAGTCTCACCTCCTCCATAGGCATCATCTTTTTACTGTGTATCACACAGCACCTTTAGTGCAGTGACAACAGAGGGTTGTCTTTTTCAGGCTTCACACGTTATACTCCATTTTTGGGACTGAATACTGTCTCCCAGAACATGTAAAGTTGCCATTGACTTTATTAGTCTTTTTAAATTCACAGACCCAGTACAAACTATCTTCCATAGAGTACTGGAAAGGGTTAATTTACACCAAATTAAAAAAAGGACCCTTTCAGGACCAAGCCGTCACTCATGGCACACATTTTGTGAAAATTCCTGCAGCGGTGTGGGCTGTTTGAATGACCACAATTTTGAGGATTTATGAGGATTTCCACACATTTTGGGCCCCTCCTATAAGTTAGCTCCCCTTGGAGGAAACCAAACCAAGCTTCCCAAAATCGTTCTGCCGGGTATAATATAATTTGTTAGCAACGTTTGGTGAGAATATGTCGAAAGGTGCCAAAGTTATAAGCTGCCCAAAAGGTGCTCTTTCTATGAATTGAGCAACTTGACCATAGCTACAGTGCCGCTACCGCAGGCCCTATAATGTATACACAGATGTCTCAAGTAGATTCACTAAACATCTGTACCATGACACTAATGTCCATAAGTGTTTACAAACAAATATCAGCAACAGCTAACTGAAGGACTTTCGTGCTAGCTGGAACAGTCACTCACCTCTCAAGCATGGATGTTGCAGCAATGTAATTCTCTTTCATATGTAAAGAAGAATTCAATAGCTTCCATAGTTCAATGTTTTGAGCTCATGGAAGCACTTAGTTTCTGTAAGGATTTTGTTTTTTCAGTATTTTTGTATCAAGAATACATGTACGTCCTGATTTACAAAATAATTTTACAATGCAGAAACTCTGTCTTTGTAAAGCAAGTCCCTGGAGTCACTTCCTTCGTAAATTGAAGTCTGTTGCGCCCAAACTCTTCTCAGAACGATTTCCAAAATTGTTTTACACTCTCTGTAAACATTTCCTGTATGCTGAAAGCGATTTGGAGTAGCATCCCTGTATGTGTGTGTGTAACATAATAATGTATTCCAAACTGCGAATTAAAGTGCGACTGGAGAGGACCCGTGTAAACATTGTATTCATTAAGTTAGCTTGTAGACCTCTGACATTGTGCAAATCCCTTCCGGGAAGCAGGAGCATTCAAGCTCTGATAGGGCATCTCTTGTTATGGCCGGTACGCCCTCTGATCCTGTCATACTGGATGAGTTTTATCCCATGATTTGGAAATATGTTATGTTTCACATCAGAAAGTAGACATATAAACATTCTGAGAATAATCGTTTTAAAAGTTATGAGTTGTATTCCCTCGACAGTTGTAGCAAAACACAGTTTAACACAGGAGGATACAGGACACGAGATAAACTAGGCAGCCTAATCTTTTTCTATATCTGCTTGACATTGTTTTTAAGAGATTAAAATGACAACAAAGGCTTTGATCCAATCCATTACATTCGAGAGGTTTAAACCAGATAACAAATACCAATGCATGCTGATGGAACACTCTTAGGGAAAACCAAATCGTATTAAATGTGTTTTTCAATCTTCTGGTTGTCATTTGAACAAGTGTACGAACAGCGAACACAACGATTGTCTATGATTTATAGCATATGTTCAGCACATATTTTGAGAAAGTCAGAAAAGAGTAAAAACACCGTGGACTTTAAAATGCAATTCCAGGTTTCATTTTTAAACGGTGGTAGTCGGACCCAGGCCAAAATGGTGAGACAATAACTATGAAATACTCTGTCAATAACAAACTGTCTAGCTACCTAGAGTGAACTAGTAAATGACCACCCGGAAATCTGTATTCAGACACAATGGGGGCGATTCATTGAACAAATGTGCGCCGAAATTAGTGGCGCAAGCTGGCGCAAGTGTGAAAAATCAAGCGCACTCGCACGCATGCGATTCATGGAAGGTTCTGCGCATGTTTTTCCCAGGATGTGCACCAAATCTGCGGCTGACTCACGTCACTACAACATCTTGAACGCCGGGTGCGACGCACACAGTGAAAGTGCACAACATGTACCGCACACACCAAAAAGGGGGCGGAACACGCGGAATGGGGAACAATGCGTGAAAATGAAGGCGTAACTGGGGAAGTACTGCTGGGAAATACACGGAATGCCAACATGCGCGCAAACAACATGTATTCATGGAAGCGAACACGGGAAACTCGCACACGCCAAAAGACACGCACAGGCATAAACATGTATGCCACACGAAGGCAGGCGGAAGAGTCCCTGTGCAGTATAAAAGTGCACGCAAACAACAAACATGTATGTACAGCTATGATGAATGTCCCATTTCTCGCAGCACTGATCGTGGGACACCGCAGGAGGAGGAGAATAGCCAGGCTCGCATTTTTTTTGCCCAGGACCAGCCTTTTTGGGATGCCTGATGACGAGGTCTATGGCAGGTATAGGTTTCTGCCTCGTATCATACTAGACCTGGTCACTGAGTGGGAGGATGACCTCACATCACCCACCTTGTGCTCCCAAGCACTGAGTCCCTTGGAAAAGGTTCTCAATGTCCTGCATTTTTTGACCACTGGGTCATTTCAGCAGACAACTGCCATATTTGGGGGTGTCTATCAGGCCACGCAGTCATGCTGCCTACACCACGTGTTGGCAATCATGACTGCGGCCCCTCAGTTCTCAGGCACATATACATGCCCAGAACACCTGCAGAAAGGCAGGCCGTGGTCCAGGATTTTTACAGGGGAGCACACTTCCCCAAAGTGCTCGGTACCATAGATTGCACCCCTGTGGCACTACGTCTACCTAGAGCCACTGAGCACATCTATCAAAACCGCAAGCACTGGCATTCCATCAACATACAGGTTGTATGCGATGCCCATGGAATCATCACCTCTGTATATGCAAACTATCCTGGGTCTACCTATGACAGTTTCATATACAGAATGTCCACCCTGAGGCGGGACCTGGAAGCTGGGAAGCATGGTGACACATGGCTCATTGGTGAGTACAAATGTCTGTGCACATGCATGCATGTCACACACAGACAAATACAGAAACCCAACTAATTAAAACCATCCTCACCTCCCCAGGGGACAATGCTGCCTACCCTCTGAGCAACCACATGATGATGCCAATACGGAACCCCACCACACCACCCCAGGTAAGATACAATGCTGCCCATATTGCAACCAGGGGCATAGTGGAGCACACATTCGGAGTGCTCAAGTCACGCTTCCGCTCCCTTGACTGCTCTGGCAGGCAGCTACTATATGCGCCCCATTAGTGTGCAGGATCATTGTGGCAGCATGTGTCCTGCACAATGTTGCAACACGGCAGGGCATACTGGTGGACATGGTGCCCCCACATCCCCAACGACAGGCACAGGCGCTGCTCATGGGAGGGGAAAGGGCACATGGCGAGGCAGCCCGGACCCAGCTTGTGGCCACATTTTTCACCTAAACTTCCACCCCTGCGGAGTGCACACAGGCCTGGCACATACCAGGTGACAATCGATGATGACAAAGAGACAGTCAACTGTCACAACCTTACCACCCTGAGAATGTTGCCACGGAAGTGCTACATTGTGTGCATCCCTAGCTACCTAAACATAACCAATCCTGTGTGACCAAAACGAACACATGCACGGTGTATATCACACCACCTCCCTGCAAAACAGGCAATGACAATAAGTGGTATGTCATCCAGACCCTCCCAACCCCCATCACCCTTGTCAGCCAGACCATGACATGGCATGCAACAGCAAAAGAGCAAACCATAAGCACATCACATGACCCATTAGATACAAAGTGAGACTTGATAAATGGAAAGAGGCCTGAGACAATCACACCTAACATGGAATCAGATGAAATGACTGACCAATAACCTCCCACACATGCAACGTCATACACAAATGCATGCCACCAGCAGTACCATCAACAAAAGACAGAATGCCTGTTGGTATGCACATTGGCTAATCCAAATCTGCAAATCCCAAACCCGTGTGCTGTGTGTGTCTCCTGCAACACACCGCTCAGCACACAGCACATTGAGCAGCCATTGTGTTGGGTGTACATCTTGAGCATCATATAAAAAGGACAAACAACAAACATGACCTACTGACACATGTACACAATCCCCAAATGGTAAGTGATCATGCGCTGTAGGGACACAGCATGCCAGAGAAGGCAATCTGTGTGCAAGTGTGGGCATGGAAGGGTGGTTGTATGCGTGGTGGAGCATTGTGTAAGTGTGTGTGTCAGTAGGGACATGCACGCAATACATGCATGTGAAATAAAGTGACCCTCAGTGTCCTGTACACATCACATGTGAACATTGGCCATGTGTACACCCCAGTATGTCAAACCACAGCAATCCCCTGAAAAGTAAACCCAACACAGGAACAGCCATTGACCAGCAGAACACATCATGTACATAGTACCCCACAATGAGAATGTCAGGGAGTGCCCAAACACTGTAGCCCAAGGGTACTGTCTGACAACAAAAGGCCCTCCCTCATTTACTCATCACCATGACCTTAAGAAGAACTGTGTCTGGGGTCCGTTGGCTTCTTCCTTCTAGTCTACCTGGCTTCAGGATCCCCCTACCCATGGTTTCCTTGTTCTAACTTTCATGTAAATAGGGTAGAGCCCCCTCAGAGGCCATCTTGACTGGTAAAAATACCAAATTGCAGAGAACTCCAAGGAGCCAAACCCCCAAACCAGGGTAAACGCCTGTAGCCACCAATAAACCCTGGAAGAGCCTCCAGTAGATGACTTGAAGTCGCTGAATATGGCCAAGCACATGTCCAAGCAGAATGATAAAATAACTACCAAGGTAGCACAGTTGAACAATGGTTCAACAGGATGGGTAGCAATTTCAGTACACAATAATCAATGTGGATGCAACAAATGATGGGTAGTGTCACAGCTCTGGTCTCCAGGCGCATGAGTGGTGAGAACCAACCACCCCCTCCACGGTCTGGGCTCCTGCAAGGTAAAACTTACACAGACCTCCGAGACCCCGGTGGGCAAAGAGGGTTAGGCATCCGTTGGTTGGATAGGCATTGGTATTTGGGATAACCGGAAAGAGGGCCAGGAGAGGGGAGGTGGATGGGCAAGGGAAAAAAGTGAAAATACAAAATACAACTATTGACTATTACACATACTCAATCAGAAGAAAAATCATGCACATTGTACAAAATGGCTCAAAGGTGAGCAAAAGAGAGACTTATCTCTGGGGTGAATGCTGGCCTCCTGCCTGCACACTCTCAGGTCCGGTAACAGGATCAGTTCAATGCTGCAAAGAGAGTGTGAGTTACTATTCTGTGTGTGTTTACCCCACACACACATAACACCATTCATGCCTCAAACTTAGTGACTCCTCCCCAAACAAGCACTCTTGTCTGCTGTTTCGTTCGTATAGTTTTGCTTGCTCCGTGATGGTTTATACACTGTTAATGTGGTAAGGTAGCCGCACGTGGCCCCGCGTTAAATGAAAGACCATGTGTTAAGAATCACACATGATAGAATGTGCCTTGGATCTTCTGCTAGATGCGTGTGGTGAGGTGCGACTTCAGTACAAGTTGCGTTCTGCCAGCCACGTCTTTCTATAGGCAGCGTACGTGGCTAATTGCATATGCTAATGATATGCACTGCACTCAAGTATGTGCGTCACTGGGTGTCCCCCCTTGAGCTATATTAGTTTGTGGGGACAACTTGGAAAGCTTCTTTGCATGAGCTCCTCAGCGCGGCTTAGCTGTACTGTGCCCATCTTCCCCAACGCCTGGCTAAGCTCCCCAGCACTTGCGCTACATAACTTACATGTGCAAGGGGCTGGAGGAAGGTCAGCGGGGGCTGGCCCCTCGTGCTGCTCCCCTTGCTCGGAGCTCCTGGAAACACGTCTGCTTCTGTCGTGTGCCCCATCCAGCGTGGCCAGGGTTTTGTAGTTCTTGGCCCAGTGTCTGCTGGGAAAGGTAGTCTGGGGGCTCCTTTTCCTGCAGAAAGGGCATAAAAGCCTTTAATAAGGCTCAAAAGTGTTCTGTGTGTGTGTCGTCATGCTGCTTTTTACTGGGCCATGTCTGAGACCTACATCTGACCTCCTCCCACACAACCCCAGGTTCTGTACCCTGACAGGTAGAGCTGGAACTTGAGTAGAAAATAACCAAGAGACTGGCACAACTGGACGGTTGAGCTGAAATCCAATCAATCCTTGATAGCGTGAACAAAGAAAGGCAGAGACAGCACAAGTCTGGAAAGGCACAGCACAGAGAATGCAAGATAGTCGGAAACCACTGACAGCAAGTTAAGAGCCACAACAGTTGAATAGCATTGGTGAAAGCCAACAGTCAACATAAAGGCATGGATGTAATAGATGAAAGACAGGAGGAACGACAGAGAGCTGCTGTTGAACAGAAGTTTACTGAGGCAGACCGAGGCAGTGTAAGAGTACATGGAAATAACTGCCCGATAGATGGGCAGACATATCTGCAACAAGGACAGTAGCAGGAAGAAGAACAGGGACTAAAAGCACCAGAGTGTGAAAAACAAGTAAAGGAGACGTAGTCCAGTAGGAAAACCGTGCCGTCAGGCAGCATCAAAGTCCAAGAAGGAAGACAGACACAACATGCCGTCCAAACAGAACAGAGTGTACTAGTAGTATAGGCAGACATCTCAGGTGAGGACTGGACCGTGAGTTGTGCCTCTTGGGTCAACATTCCTAATGCATCCTCCTTTGCCACAATCCCCAGGGGCAGAACTCAACATGTACCAATTTGACATTGTCACCACCCGGCCCCCTCCCACCATCAATGTGACTTTGACAGCTAAAGGGAGCAGGCTACCGTCTACAGCATGAAGTGCATCAAGCATGTATCCAGGCAAGAAATTAACATACATCACAATTAACAACAATACATTAACAGGTCAATAATGTACTCACCAATATTGAATGCAGACATGACGTGGAGAAAACATACATAATCCTCTCTAGGGGTGTTAACACAAGTAGTACAGCAGCAGACAGGCCACAGATATGACGAAAATCCAATGCCCTTGTGTAAATATTTGTCACACCGAACCATCCTTGCGAGCCCATGGATAGGGGAAGCAGGAGTGACATATGTGTCAGGACCCCAAGCCGCAAACACATACACGAGACAAGCTTGAATGGGCTCAGCTGGAACAGACAGTGGAATGCTTTCAAAAGCCATAAAGCACCACACCGTCACATAAATGCACAATAGACAAACAATGTTGAACTATATTAACTAATTAAACTAGCTAATAAAATAAAAAATGGTCACATACGAACCGGGGGGGGGAAGACACCCAGGAGGGGGGAGGTACATGCGATGATGTTGAGATTAAAAAAGAAAAAAACCTCCATGGGCTCAATGCCTGCACGGCCCGGCCGGTGTGGGAGATAAGTTGTCGTCTGAGTCACCCTCTGGATGGAAAACAAAAGGTGGATGTGGCACAGTATCCTGACCACGCCTATGCGCAGCTTGCCCCTCATCGACAGCAAGTCTGCAGGACTGGTAAGCCTGGTCCTGTGCGCCGATGACATGTAGGTCAGCATGCAGCACCTCACGTGTTACGCGTGCTTCCTCTTGCAAGGTAGCATGTGTAACACAGAATTCTTCCTGCATGGCCTCACATGACAGCTGTAGCACCTCCCGGCATGCACGTAGCTCAGCCGAGATGGTATTCTCAAGCTGTTCCAACCTCTCCTGTGTCTGCTGCCTCTGGGACATGTTGAGCACACCCAGAGTAGATCTGAGTAATTGATGGTCATCCCTCAGGGCCTCCCTGTGTGCCTCTGCGCGGGCAGTAAGTGCTTGACGCAGAGACACCATTTCAGACCGGCTTGCCCTGTCTGAGGCTGCAATGCCCAGCCTGAGTGAGCGGGCCGTGGACTGTGCTGCCCGCTACTGGAGCTCCACCTGCCTAGCAGAGGGAGCATGGATTGGGCCACATGTTCCATGCTCTGAGCGATCTTATCTTTAGCTGTCCCCTGTCATTCGGAATTGGCACACATGGATTTCTCCCACTCAGTATACCCTGGTGGCACACGGCCACTGCGTTGCCGGGCATGACACCCGCGGGGCCCAAGGAGCTGTGGTCCTCACTGGATTGGCACCGCCCACGGCTGTAGGACTACATCCGTCTGTTGACGTGATGCCCCAGGCACATCAGCAACTGGTGTGGAGTATGACCATCCGTCCCTATCCACCACAGGTGGAGGTTCCAACACCGTCTGGACCCTCAGTGCAAGTGTCCCGGACAGAAGATCGTCCACATCAGAATCACTCACCATCGACAAATGCATATGACGCGCATCCAACTCAACGTTGTCAGAGTGATCATCTGAGCTAGACTCATTGCCAGCCCTGGACAGGATGGCCTGGTGCACAAATGGGTTCTCATGGCCTAGCACCCCAGCCCCCCACTTGTGGTGGGTTGCTAATGTGATATCAACCCTGTGTCAGGATTGGCATCCACATCCTCTTCTTCCATTGCATCATCATCTGTAATGTGGAAAAAACAAACATGAGTACACATGAGTACACATGTCAGAAGCATACAACCCACACACACATAGACATAACATCAACAGCCAACATCCCAAAAGCAGAAATGAATGTGTGTAAATAGCAAAGCCTACACATGTACAGAATGTAGTATATCACCTCCATCACACACCACCTCTGTCAGGCATATGTCACAGGCAGAAATAACTTAGATTAGATAAATGCCATAAGCATGTCTGACCTGCAAAATGGCCAGAGCTGCAAGTGAATCCAAACACACCATGACACACGTAAAATGCATGTACACATGCATCACTAAACCATCATCACCAATATAGCTTCATCCATCTGCAGTTCGGCCCGTACCAGGCGTCATGGTCCATGTAGACATAGTGAATGTCCCTAGCAAAGCAAGGACCTGCAACCAGTCATGAGGGAGCATGACGCCGAGTATGGTCCGAGCTGCCGGCCATGAACCCTCCAGAACACCCATCAGGGCCTGATTGAGCACATTGTGCATTGATTGTGCCCTAAAACATTATTCAGTGTGTCAAATCATCATGGCCAGGCCCCACCAGATTAGATAAGTGGGCCTGGGCGTATACATACTGCACCAAAGTGACCCTTCAGGATTGTGGCAGTTGAACATAATGGGCAGAATGCTGAAATCGCAGTAGCATTAACGTTAATCTACTACATTTTAGTCATTCAACAAAAAAGCTGCAGAGAACACCTGTGTAAATAAACACCTTCACACACACATAAGTGAGTAGCTGCAATGTTGCACTACACAACGTTGAAGCTGTTTGCATATGTACATGTGAACGTGTTCAAGAACACCCGTGTTCACATACACCCGTTTGGTGATTATGAACAGCAACCTATTCAGCAAAGCAAGCAGCTGCAACACAGCTTGCTTCGATGTATGTGAAAGTGTACACATACAAACGTGAAGGCAGCTCCATTACAACCCTATTGGCAGGCTATAATCAATCTGTGGCCTATACCAGTTGGTATAGGGCGAAGATTGACCAATCAACTTTGCTAAACACCCACTAGGGTGTTCCAATACTGAGTACATGTGTCACAGCATGCACCTGCGCCCGTGCCTTTCATGATAGTGAAGGGATGACAATCTGACCATACATGCCAGGTCACTTTGACATTGCAGCAGTGAGTAGGCATGTATAACGGTGTAACATGGCTCAGAAGTGGGTTGGTGCAGTGCAGAACATGTCTACATTACCGACTATCTACATCAACAAGTACATTATGATGTCAAACAATAAACATGAAGGCAGTGTAAGGGCAAGTTCAGGCATCATGTGCAATGTGCATGCAATGGGTTGCTTGGCTACAGGCAACCCCCCACCTTAGTGAAAATGCAGGGAGGCATTACATGGCAGTGAAAGGTTTACCAGAGAACTGTGGATTGGCAGACAGTGTTGACTAGCGTCAATTGCATCATCAGAGTCAACTGACAACACAGCAGTTGAGCATGGGACAGTAAGCAGGACACATGATGAACCCTCAGTAGTACACCCATTTGTGCAGAAGGCACTACACCAATTGAACAGAGTCAGGGGGCCTGAAATAGGGTGAGGCCTGTGCCCCACACAGACTATGACACCCTAAACATGTGCGTGATGCAGGACTGACCCAGAGTGGGCATGGAATGGATGATCAAATGCCATTAAATGTATGTCATCCTGGACACGTACTGCAATGATCATCCTGCCAAGGACACATAGGGGCATGCATGGAATGCACATGGAGCATGAATGGCCACTCATGTCCCTGCGGAGCATCTGCCATCTGCACAGTCCGAGTGAGACACCCTGCATCAAGGACAAAGGATGTACCCCACAGTATGTGTCTGGCTGGTTGGCAGGGAGAAGTGTGCATGTACACAGGAGCGTTGAACAGGCCATTGCGGTAGTCCAACATGATACCCACCAGTGTCATGGTGAAATTGGGATGCAGGAGGGTGGAGGAGCAAGGGAGCATGCCTACGTGGAGTACCCGCATGCAGGCAGAACACACATGCACGTCAGTCATGCGATGACATAGTCCGAGTGCTGAGTGGAAAGACACCCCAGGCTACATGAAGAAGGGCCAGTGAGCTGAAACATGCCGCGTGACTAGCATGCGAGTAGGGTGCAAGAGTGGTGATGAGGACAGTCCCAGTCTGCTCTACATGTCCAGCATACTGCACAGCAGGCACGCATCAGTGAATCATTGCATGACTCGCACGTGAGAACCATGTACACATAGCATGTAGTGGCAGTCAAGCACAACACATCACACAAGCAAACCAACATGGGCAGGACAAACATGCAATAACACTCACTGGACAGGGCATCAAAATCCAGCAACTCTCCCACTCCTTCGTACAATTCTGCCAGTATGAACTCTGCAACAATCAACTTGTGCGTAGTTAGATCTTCCTCTTCAGGTGGTGGCTCACTGCCGGTCACCTGAGTCATGGCATAATTGGAGGCACGCTTTATCTTAGCACAGCGTCGGAGGTCATCCCAATGCTTTTTGCACTCCTGAGCTGTGCGCACCTCATGTCTGAATGCACTGACACACTCTGCAACATGCTTCCAGTGGTACAAATGCTGGGCAGCCGTAGTGTGACAATTTGGGCCCACTAGCATATCCCGACACGTAGCCCACAAGGAAGTCCAGTTCCTGCTTGCAGAAAGGCTTCTTCCTCGATGTGCCGGAGGCCTGGAATTGTGTCTGGGGTGCAGGTGCAACATTCCTCCTCTTGGGCAGTGATCTGGACCCTGACTGGCAAATGCCGCCCTGATCAGTAGGGGCAGTGGTGCTGGTGGATTGAACCGATGGAGTGGCAGGTGGAACTAGGACTGAAGCCCTGACTTTGCGTCAGTGGCTGCTGGGTACCCTTGACTGGACCCTGCACAGCAACATCTGCTGTGCCATGGTCATTGACCGAGACTGGCCTGGATAGCAGAATCACAGCCTGGGTGGTGTTGCTGCATCTGCCCATGCAGTTGCCAACACCCAGCTGCTCGGGGCAGCAGATGACAATACTGCCCCAGGGACATGTTCCTCCCGGAACCACAGGGGGTGGTGGCATGACTGCACCAACACTTGTCAGAACATCCTGCCAAAGTGGCCCACCCCTGCCTCTTCCCCTCTGCAACCACCCTGGACACCCTGGAGTCCCCCTACTCCCTGGTCACCCCGGCCACATTCCTGACCATGCCCGCCACATGGAGGACACCCAGCTGAGGCAACCCTCACCTTTTGTGGCCTTCCAACCATGGCACAGGTGTAGTAATGCCAATGGAAGGTGTACACAATAATTGTCCTGGGCAATTGGGGTGAAGGGGGTGGGGTACTAGATGTTAACAGCACCCCTGTGCACCTGCAAGGCTGTATGTGACCCCAGTGATAAAGTGACGGGTTACACAACGCTCAGCGTGGTAATGAAAAACACACATAGCCAATACCCCCGCCAAAAGAAGAGATACGTCCTTGATCTGCTGTGAAGTAGTGATGGCGCGTAAAACAACCAGAAGTAGCAACACACGCGTCGGTCTCCACGAAAAGCATGTACAGCGAACTGCTGGCCCCGCTCACCTTTAACCCGTGCTGAGGGTAACGCCTAAGCTCGTCACATCACTTACACGCTTTAACACGCGGACGTGCTGTTTTTTCACATGCTCAATCAGTATGCACCCGTGCCGAGGGAAACGCCTGCGCATGTTACGTCATATATGCGCTTACGCGCTAAGGGCCTTTCCTCGAATTGCATGCTGACGTGCTGTTTCTTCACATGCAAAATCACTCCGTATCAAGCTGGCCACGCGACAACACACGGAAGACCATGCTCCTGCCCAGAAGGCCATTTTCCTGCCCCACAGAGCCCCAAGCTAACTCCCACCAGCCATCTGTTGCTGCCTACCTGCTGGCCACGTGCCCTTCTCTTTGGTGCCTGCACGTCAGCCATCTGCAGGGGTCCAGTTGCTGTGACCACCCCTGCTGGAACAGAAGACTCCTGACTCCGGTTCTATCGCTCCACAGCCCTGCACCAGGACCCAGTAGCCCACCCACACTTGCTTCGGGGGTTGCCATGTCGGGAAACACCATCTGAGATCACTGGCAACCCCCAGCCAGAGAGGCAGAGGGCTGCCAGCTTCAACGCAGGAGAGGTTGGCATCCTGGTGGAGCAAGTACTGGTGCATTATGATGCCCTCTTCAGAAGAACACACGCCAACAAGTATGGACGGAGGAGGATCTGGATGGACATTGTGGTTGTCATCAACACGGAGGGGGTGGCAACCCGCGACCTACCACACGTCCATAAGCGCTGGGAGGACTTCAGGTCCAGGACCATCAGGAAGGCCCGGCGCCTCTTGGACATAGCGGATGCGGTGGGTTGCGGGGTCCACCTTACCAACGACCAGATGAGGATTCTGGAACACATACGCCCAGCGCTTCACCGCCAGGTCCTCAAGAGGCAGACCTGTCCAGAGTCGAGCGGTAAGTGTCCATGTGTACTGATTGGACGCAGTGCATGTTGAGGTGTGCCAGGAGTGTGCAGCTTGGACATTTGTCTGGAAAGGCCTATGTATGGATGTGTATGTGCAGGGACATGAGCCTACTGCATGTGAGTCCAGTCATGTGTGATGCACATCAATGGTGTATGTGTTACAAAGCATGATGCAGAAATGCATGTGGAGGCGCGCACATGTTAGCATTTCTGTGTATGTACTATGCCATGGTTGGGGTGTGACACATGGATGCTGGTTCCATCTTCATGTATGTGCAGGGTATACATTTGCGTGTGTGCGACTGTGATACGCCATGGATGCATGTGACACAGACATGTAGGAAGTCGATTGGCAGATGTGACATAGTTGCCAGTGATTGCACTGTGACAGGTGGTGGAGATCTACAGATGCATCTCTGTCTGGTGGCGTGTGTGCATGTGTTTGGCACTCCCCATGTTGCTTGTGACGTCAGGTTGACCATTGGATGTTCATGCTGTTGTGTGTGTATGGATGCTGCTGCCTGCTGCACCATTCCTGTCATTTTGTGCATGTGTGTGGGTTCAAATGATATGTGTGTTGGGGAGTGTGATGCCGTCTGTGAAGTTTGACACTGCCACTCATGTGCAACTGTCATGTGTGTATACGACCATTGTACAGTGCCATGATGCCTGTGTTCTGTCTCTCCATGTCTGCAGCGTTGACTAATGAAGAGGGCGGAGACGGTGCTGTGGAGCACAGTGGCAGGGTTCCCACCGCTAGCCGGAGACGCAAGGCTCAGCTCCCCTCCCGGGTAGTCATCTCTTCAGGGAGTGAGGAGTCTGGTGCAGTGCCCATGGCCACAGCTGCTGATGGAAGGTCCAAGATGCGGTGTTTGGAGGTGGACGCCTCGGCAGCAGTAGGGGCAGCTGAGCCCCCAGAGGGGCCTATGGAGGAAGATGGCACGGAGTCATCCAGGTTGGTGGGGGGTTTGGCTGAGGAGGAAGCCACGGAATGCCCATGCATGGGTCCTGGAGGGGGATTCCACTGGAGCTAGTGGTGCAGTCCAGGTGCAGGGACAGGAGGCAGCACAGGCTGCCGTGGAGGTGCCTGTGTGTAACCCTGTCCCCGATCCTGTGACTGCATCATCCGGCACCAACAGGGATGCCTCTGTCCATACCCGTTTTCAGGGAGGGGATGCGCATACAACAACTGGCCTTCCTCTCCCTGCGGATGTTGCAATCCATGACCGTATTGAGCCTGTCCTAGATGGGATGGCGCTGCACCTACGTGGTATTCGGGATGCCGTGCAGGGTTCTCGTCTGGACAATATATGTCATTTCAAATACCTCTTTGGCCATGTCGACCTACTAGGACAGTTCATCGGCACTGGGTTAATCCGTTTGATGGAACTTCTTGCGACCCCCTCCTCAACTGAGCCCCCTATGCGCCAGTCATCCTCTGTGCCATCTTCCAGCCCAAGTATCACCTGGACACCCTGTGGAGCTGCCCCTGAGCCAGCAGCCAGGCTGGTGGAGGACACATCCCTGCCACAGTCGGAGTCAGAGGTCCAGCAGGAGGTCCAGCAGGGGTGGCCACCCCACCAACAGGACCCCAGCAAGAGGAGGCATCAACAGTCAGGGCACGTGCATGGCTCAGGGTGGGAGCGATCATGGCTCAGGGCCATCAAAATCATAGGGGTAGACATCGGCCGTCGGCAGGATTGGGAGTGTCTTCCGTGTGGCAGCGGTTGGGCCGGCAGATAGATGTGGAGTGGCGGCGGGCGGAGAGGGCACGGCTGACAATCGTCAGGGCGGAGAACTCCATGCGCCGGGCATTGAGGCGGACTGCGTGCCTCAAGGCAACTCGCAGGGAGTTGGAGGAGGCCATGGCTGCATCCCTGCAAGACCTCGAGGCCAGGGATGAGGCCCACCTCTGGGACATTGAATTGGAGTTCGATGATGCCCTGGCCCGGGACATCAATGAGTGAGCTGTCGGACTATCCTGCCGCCTTTGTAAATAGTTATGTAGGTGTAGGTTTACTTTTTGTTTTCTTTTTTCCTTTGGGGCGCATGGACTATGCCCCGCCTTTTTGTATATAGTTATTTATTAGGTAGGATTTTGTTTGGTTTCCTTTGGATTGTTGGGCTCATGGACCCTTGGATGTTCTTGTGTATATAGTTATGGACCTGGATTGACTGATTTCTTTTTTTTACCCATGGTGGAATACTTTGCTTTTTTTTTACTTTGGATTTTGTTTAATGGACGGACCCATTGGAGCCATTTTACTTTGGATTTTATTGGTTACAACATTCATTTCTTTTAATCATATTGGGAGTTCCGGACTTTGATTTTATCATTTTCTTATTGTGTGCTTTTGTTTTATTCATTTAGTTTAGGATTTAATACATTATTTTTATCTACGTTACATGTGTGGTCTTCTCGCATGCGTTTTGTGCATGTCACAATTTGTGTTTTCTCAGTCATGTGTCGCCATTGTGTTGGTCTGAGGGACATGTATTCATTGGCATGCTGGTTATTTGTTTTCTATCATGACATGGGGAATTCTATGTGGAGTGGATGGAATGCTTGGTTGGTTGTTTGGACTGGGGTGGCGTGAGATTTGGGTGGCCATAAGGGCCATGGCTCTGGATTGTATAGACGTGTTGGGTGGGGGGGCTTGAGTTGAGGCCTGCTAGCAGGTGCCCGTGAATGGGCGGTGGTTGGGGGGCATGAGTCGGGCCTGCTGGCAGGTGCCCATCAATGGGAGGTGGGTGGTTGGGGAGCATGAGTAGGGGCCGGCTGGCAGGTGCCCGTCAATGGGGGGTGGGTGGTGGGACATGAGTCAGGGCCTGCTGGCCGTTGCCCATCAATGAGGGCTGGGTGGGGGGGGCATGAGTCAGAGCCTGCTGGCAGGTGCCCGTCAATGGGGGATGGGTGGGGAGGGCATGAGTCGGGGCCTGCTGGCAGGTGCCCGTCAATGGGGGGTGGGTGGATGGGGGGCATGAGTTGGGGCTTGCTGTCAGGTGCCCGTCAATGGAGGTTGGGGGGGGCATGAGTCAGGGCCTGCTGGCAGGTGCCCGTCAATGGGGTTGGGGGGACATGAGTCGTGGCCTGCTGGCAGGTGCCCATCACTGGGGGTGGCATGAGTTGGGGCCTGCTGGCAGGTGCCCATCAATGGGGGGGTCGGTGGGGGGAACATGAGTTGGGGCCTGCTGGCAGGTGCCCGTCAATGGGGGGTGGGAGGCATGTGTCGGGGCATGCTGGCAGGTGCCCGTCAGTGGGGGGCAGGGGGTGGGGGGCATGAGTCGGGGCTGCTGGCAGGTGCCTGTCAGTTGGGGGGGAATGAGTCGGGGCCTGCTGGCAGGTGCCTGTCAATGTGGGGTGAGGGGGACATGATTGGGGGCTCCCAAGTGTATTTTGACATGTGGGCTGCCTGTGGGGCATGCCCAGGGGTGAAGGGCTGACTGCGGGGCATGCCCAGGGGCGATGGGCTGCCTGCAGGGCATGGCCAGGGGTGATGGGCTTCCTGCTGGCCATGAGGTGGGGGGAGGGCCACACCCAGGAGGGCCCACACTGCCAAATTGCATGTAAACCTCCCCGCGCACCCCCAGAATATGCATACCCCGCTTGCGCCAGCAAAATCAGATGTAAAACTCCCTGAGAACCCCCAGAATATGCGTACCCCGCTCGCGCCAGTGAAATCGCATGTAAAACTTCCCGCACACAGCCAGAATATGCGTACCCTGCCTGCACCAGCAAATTCACGTGTTCATCTCCCTGTGCACTCCTTGGAATATGCGTACGCCGCTCGCGCCAGCAAAATCACGTGTAAAACTCCCTCCACACCCCTAGGAATATGCGTACCCTGCTTGCGCCAACAAAATTGCATGTAAAACTCCCCGTACACCCCCAGTATACACACAAGCAGACCATCCACCCTCCCTATGACCGCAGGCAGCCTTTCACCCCTGAGCATGCCCTGCTGGCAGCCCATCACCCCTGGGTATGCCCCGCAGGCAGACCTTCACCCCTGGGCATGCCCCGCAGGCAGCCCTTCACCCCAGTCCATGCCCCACAGGCTGCCCACACCAAAGGGGGGACTTTTTCCACACGATTTTGCTGGCGCGAGCGGGGTACGCATAATCTGAGGGGTGTGCGGGGAGTTTTACACGCAATTCCACTGGCGCAAGCGGGGTATGCATATTCCGAGCGGTGTGCAGAGAGTTTTACATGCGATTTCACTGGCGTGAGTGGGGTACGCATATTCTGACGGGTGTGCAGGGAGTTTTATACGCGATTTCGCTGGCGCTAGCGGGGTATGCGTATTCTGGGCGTGCGCAGGGAGTTTTACACACAATTTTGCTGGTGCGTGAGGGCTGTGTGGTGTTCTTAGCGCATTTTCGTGGTTGGGGGGCTGTATGCTGGTCCACTGGCCTTTGCGCCATGTACGGGATTTGTGCAATGTTTTTGGCGCACAGGGCTGGTTTGGTGGCCTAACTGGTGCTGCTGAAGGGTTGTTGCACCACTCTGCACCACGGCTGATTGTGGATGTTAGTATCCATGAATACGCTGTGCATCAAAATGGATTTTGGCACACGCGGCTGGTGCAGACTATGAATTACCCCCATTGTTTCACATTCTTCTATCCAGCATTTCAAAATATATGACCCGCACGTAAGACAAACATCATGTCGACATGACAATATGGATAACATATGTCCCTGTTTTCTTATAGATCATTTGTAGAAACACGGAAGGACATAGTTTGGCCCAAACAAAGCAACACAGAAACAAACTCCAAATGCAAAGAATACAGTGGTGGATTCATGTATTTATTTATCTTTAAGATATGTCTTGATCACACCTTCAACCAAGAGTTCCTTGGGGTCAGAATTAATGGTTGGTCCAGTAGCAGGTAATAAGGTTTCCTTTTGATGAAAGCGTGTGTATACAGTACATGCAAAGGTCAGAGCCGTTAGTGCCTATGGATGTTCAAAGGAACCAGAGTACGATTTTACTGGACACATGGTATACAGAAAGTAGGTTGTTGCTGGCTGCAAGCAGCACACACTCTTTGCCATCAGCTGACAAAAATATCAATCTTACAAATACTTACACAATAGATGGGTTCGCTCTTGTACAGTGTTATGCTTGTATAGTGCTATTATGAACTATTGAACTCACTGAAGTGATGTCACAGAAGTAGTGGCTACATCATGTATGTGTGTTTGTGTATGAAGCTGCGTGGGCCAAAAGTGCCTTATTATCCATGGACTATGGAAAATGGCTGAACTCACTGGTGCACATAGAAGGTGCCTCAGACACGTGCTACACACAGTGCACAATGCACATGTTAGACTTGAGTAACTCTGTCCTCTGCATGTCTGAAATGAACTCCCTATACTGGATATTTTAAACCTTACATCTACTAATTTCACTGAGTTGCCTAGGATGTAGAGCATACGCAGCTATACCTTTAATGCTATTAATTCTGTAGATGAACCAGGAAATCTTACAATTACTCGATTCATCACTGTAAAGAAAGCCACAGAAAATGCATACTTTTGATACAAAGCAGGACTCTGGGAAGTGTTGGTACGCATGTTTAAGAAAATATTGTAGCAATTAAATCACATCTTACTTCTATAGCTCCACAAGGTGACCTGGATAATCTTTGAGATACAGATGATTGTGGCTCTGCACCGGTTATAATGTTTGATTCTTTCCAAAAAGTAACAGAGACTACCGCTTAAAATGCATATGCTATCAGTGCCCAAAGTATGATTGTCAACTGCTGATGTACCTATGGCTAGACTCCCAACAGAAGCTCCTTGGCTTAAATATCGACCCTGGATCCTGTGGATCTGGAAAATGATGGTCCCTCACAGCTCCCTTATCCTTATTAAATATAGGATTCTGTGATAACTTCCAAGTTACGTTTTCTTTAGAGCTCCATGAATGGCTGCATGAGAGAATTGAAGGATTTTTCAGTGGGAAAAATGAAGAATTGGTGATGGTGATAGCATTGGATTATAACAGAATATTATTATTATTATCATTATTATAATTATTATTATAAAATGTATACATCGCAAAACTAAGGTCCTAGGGCATCTAGGTGCTAAAAGATGGATGGATACTGGACACAGGGGCGGTGTCATCCAATTAAACCTTTCAGTGGCCTTTGATAATGAAGATCTTTATATCCTATTGGGGCACCTTTTTCAAGTAGACCTAGAAGGCAAGGTCTCGGAGTGAATTACATCCCTCTGACTAATCCGATTCAAACTGTGACCCTTCCACCATTTAAATCATCACATAGATCTATTACTTGCAGAGTACTACAGAGATCATCCCTAGATGCTCTGCTATTTAAACAATACATTATGACATTTGGTGTATTTTTTTTAAATTTGTTTTATTGATTTTAATTTTAACAACATAAACAACCAAAATAAACCAAACCATAAACAACAGTCTTGGGTACAATGCTTATAATTACATGACCATCCCTGCACTGTTACTCCCCCCCACCTGAGCTTACTCCTTTACACCTTTCTCTTCCACATTCTCTAAGGGTGTACTCAAATCTGCGCCTGTTGAGGTGTAATCTTCCCAGAGCCTGTCCGGGCTGACTCAAACAATGTAGCCACTCGGTGCCTCCAAGCAGTCAATGACTCTCCCAGGTCCTCCTCTCCCCCGTTAATTGCCTCACTCCACACCATTGTCTCAGCTTCCACCCATCTCTGCAGGTCACACCACCACACTTCTATCTTCGGTCTATTAATAGCTTTCCAGCCCATGGCGATTCTGCGCCTGCCCCGTATGTAGGCCAAGTCCTTAAGTTTACACGCATGTTTCATCTTGCGTGGCCTGGGAAACCCTCCTACCATGCACGCCCACAAAGATTCCACTTCTAGTTTAATCCCTTTCTCATTTAACCGGTGGGCCACATTCCCCCAAAATCTCCTCTTATTTCAGGGCAAGCCCAGAACATATGTACCATTCCCGCATTTACTTCTCCACGCTTAGGACATGTTTGTGCCCCTGCATTCTTGAAACGTGCTATCCTCTGAAGAGTCATGTATGCCCTGTTGGTGATATATAACTGAATATGCTGCAATCTCGCATTTCTAGACACCCTTTTGTGATACCTCTGAGTTCTTACCCGCAACCTGTCTCCCACAGGTTCCCCATCTTCCTCCTCCCAGTCCCTCCTTAGCTGGAACACCTCCTTACCCACCCTGGACATGAGCAGTTCATAGAGTGGGGAGACCTCATAGCCCCCATCCATCATATCATATATTTTTTCTATGGCCATGTCAGGATGACCTTCCATCACTGTGTTTGCCCAAGTATCTTTTACTATCCACATCAGCCTGTTATAAGCAATATATTGTCCTCGGTGCAGACCACGGTCTCCAACTAGCATGTCGAAGTCCACCTCCTTCTCGTTTTTTATATGTTTGCAGATGACACCCAGCTGATCCTACATCTTGCTTGTTCAGAAGAAAAATCACTGAATGTAACAGGAAGTAGTTTGAATGAATGGTGACCAGTTGCAATGTAATGCTCAGATAACTGATATTCTCATCTGCAAAAACAGCACTGCTTGGCAGATAAATAATGATCTATTTGATATCACATGTATGCATCATGTGGCCCACACTTTGTACAGTAACTCTTGGTCTTCATTGGTAGGCCCTGGCCCTATACCATTCAAAATATTTCATAAATTGGTATTGTGTTTGATTCTGATCTGTCAATGTACACACAGATTAGGAAGTTAACTAGTGACTGCATAAGCAAGTTTTGGACTATTTCACCTTCTCAGCTGAGGTCCAATTGATGAACCCCTAATACTATTGCAATGCCATCTAATGGTGTCGCCCTTAGAAGTGCCAGGCTGAATTCTAATACATTCAAAATGTGGTTGCCTGTAAACGGCCAAACGTACATATAAGAACATTACATCAATATGTAGGCTTATAGGACATTCCAATTCAAATGTGTACTTAATCCCTCATGTCGAATATGTATAAAAAATAATTTCCTGGAAATATCCAGTAATGCAATTTCTGAAATACTTACATAGTGTGGGTGAAATGTAATTTGGGATCCACATTGTTAAGCCTAGTTATGAAAAGAGAGATTTATTTTCCCTGGGGCCTTCACAAATCACCAACAAATCATCTATATAACACTTGCACAATTTAATGTGTCAGTGGAATTGATTGTTTATGGAAAAGTTGTGAGTTTCTTCAAAATGGTTTACATGTAACTTCACTAGATTGGGGCCATGGCGAAGCCCATTGCTGTTCCCTCAACCTGATGGTACACAATGTTCTGGAAGCAAAATCTTTTTTGTTAATGCCATTTCTGTACACCAACGGATACATTCCTTATGATCCAGATTTAAATCAGTTAAATTAGATTGTACATGTTCTGCAGCAATCTCTAAAATGTGTTGTTGTGAAACATTAGTATAAAGCACCTCTGTGTCCATACACATGAATGCCTCCTTTGTTTGGTCAAAGCTAAGCCCTTCAATCATGGAGATAGCATGGGAGCTGTTCTTTGTGTAAGGTTGAATCTCTGGTATCTTCTGTTTAAAAAATAATCTGCATATTGAGATAGTGGTTCAAGAATCGAACTGTTCTCAGAGACTATGGGATGTTCTGGAGGTGGAATCTTCTCTTTATGAATTTTTGGTGCATGTGACATTCAGATAATAATAACTCAATATTTATTACAGGGCTATTCAATCTGCATGCCACATGAAAGCTTGGAGCAGCATGTATGAACATATCCATTAAGTTGAAAATACAATCTATTCCCCCATGATGAAAGTTCCAAATCATAGTGAATAGAAACCTGTTGGGGCTAAGGGACAGTGGAAAGAAAATAAACATCAGTGAAATTAGATTCCACATGTTCTGCAGCAATCTCTAAAATCAGTTGTTGTTGAACATTGGTATAGAGCACCTCTGTGTCCATACAAATGAATGCCTCCTTTGTGTGGTCAAAGGTAAGCCCTTCAATCATGTAGCTGGCATGGGAGTGTTCTTTATGTAAGGCTGCATTTCTGGGATCTTTTGTTTAATAAAATAATCTGCATATTGAGACAGTGGTTCAATAATTGAACTGTTTCAGAGATTATGGGACGTCTAGGCGGTGGAATCTTCCCTTTATGAATTTTTGGTGCATGTGACATTCAGATAGTAATAACTCAATCCTTTTTACAGGGCAATTCAAGCTACATGCCACGTGCAAGCTTGAAGCAGCATGTATGAACATATCCATTAAGTTGAAAATACAATCTATTCCCCCATGAAGAATGTTCCAAATCATAGGGAATAGAAACATGTTGGGGCTAAGGGACAGTGGAAAGAAAATATACACAGTGACCCATAGATGTTTTTTTTTTAAATGTGACTTTGTTTTTGAGTGATATTTTTTTACACACATTTTCACTGGGTGTGATGAAGGTTTCGTAGGAGAATGTAATGTATAGTGTAAAACAATGGATGCATAATATATGTGGCTGTGCTTGTGTAAACTTAGATCAGGATCTGCTGGATTATTGATCATCCTAAGATTTACATATCAGAAATGGGGAAGACAATCGCAATTTAGGCACTGAAATTGTGAAATATGCTACCATTAAATGAGCATTGGGAGGTTAGCCTTGCATTGAAAACCTTTTTTTGTTTCCCAGATAATTTAGATCGTTGACTTTTTTCTTTTTTGGGTATTTGTTGGGTGATTACATTTTTAAGAACTTTTTAGAGCCATGACTCCTCTTCCGAGGTCGAAACATGTGTCCTTTTTACATTTTTTAACTACCTACTTTAACTGCAGCAATGTTTAAGTTTAAGGAAATTCTTTGAAATTGTATAGAGTCGGTTCTTAAATTGTCACTTGGGACCATATAACCAGGCCACAGGTCAGAATGAATGCAAATACTATCCCGTTCTTCTTAAGTGGCTCGATAGTATCGAGCTGGGCTTCTTGAGATGAAAATGCAATGTGACAATTGAAGTGCTCTCAATTCATTGAGCTGACACTGACATGATCCAGCAATGTGATGCAATCCTGTAGGATGTGATAGTATTTAATAATATGAAGAACAAGCAGGCAACAGCCAAACACACACCTCAAAGTGGTCCAGTCAGTCGATGTGGTCCAAGCGATGTAATGTGGTTGTGCATCAGCGATCGACTTGAAATTGATGGCTCAATCAGTGGTTCAGTAGTTTGAAGAAGTTTGAAAACATGGTAAGTGCAATAGGCAGCTCGAGGGGGTTCAACAATGACGTGAAAGAGATCAGTAGAGCTCAAATGTGGTTTGAGATGGGAATAAGGCCTAAAGTTGCACCTTGACTTCTTGGTTACAGCGATAGCCCATTTATGGTTTCCAGAGCCATGGTAAATTCTTCTTCTTCTTTCCCAAGCCAGGACATTTGGTAGAAAGCACTTTCAGGCACCTGCACCTCCATTGAGCAGGATCCTGTTAACAGTGAAGTAGGAGGCACTTCTTGTCCATGCAGCAGCTCATCCCAAATGTTCCTCTGTGATGTGTGAGGGAATGGTCTTGCTCCCTCTTTGAAGTGTTTATCTTCTCCTGTATGGCAGAGAAATTTGGGGAGACTCTTCTAAAGCCCCAGGTGAAAACTTCTTCTGCTGATTTACAAAATTGTTTGGTTCAACTTTTTCACACACAAAGTACAACTAAGCCATTGTATCCATTCACATTAATCCCTTCTAGTCATCAAACAACAACTTTAAATCATTAAATCATAAAAGAAGATGGTTAAGTTTCCACATCGAATGCCTCATTTAAAAACAAACACAATGATACAGTCTAAAAACCTTGATACAGTCTAATAACCTTTAAACTTAACTTCATTCTTATTTTCAGAATTTACCAGTCTAGAATGCCGGGGGTGGCATAAGAACTCTTGATGACCCTTAAATGGATGACCAACAGAAAGTCCCCCACCTGAAGGAAAGAAATGCTTTAAGGCAGTGTTGGCCTACCCTTCAGCTGTTTTCAAAGGTTTAATACCACTTCTATGTATTGCAACACTTTCAGGCAAAGGCTTATTCTCTCCCCCATCAACATCCACTCCCACCATTGCTGATATAATTCAGTGTGGCTATTCGCTTGATGTTTTTTAAGGTGTTTGACTAGTAAACTCAACAGGGCTGTACAGGAGGTTACTCAATGGTTAAGTGATTCCACTATTCCAGCCGAGCCGCAATGTCGGCAGTATGATTCCTCCTGTAGGATTAGTTTTCTTTCTAATTCCACCTCCCTTATATCGTTAATGTTTTATCTCACCCTCAGCAACAGGTCTCTATAGTGTGCCAAAGGGAATTTCTGCAAATATTGGGGAGGTTGGTCCAGGCCCTTTTTTTCAATTTCCCATCTGGGTTTCAGGGGATCTAAATTCCTTAAGCAGACCATTTCGATCCAGTCTGCTCTTGTAATTTTTGCTTTTAATTCTCATGGGATTATAAAGTAGCTTTTTCTCATCCAATTCTCATTCCCCCATTATTCCTTCAATCTTTTCCCACCAGTTCCTCAAAGATGGGTCTGTGGTATTTTCCATCAGGTCAAAAATGTCAAAGGGCGAGCCACCTTCCACCAGTCTACACTTCCGGTATAAGACTATGGTTTTCTATAGTGCAATTCCCTCCAAAGATTGGAGTCTGAGTTCTTGTCTTATCACCGGCATTGGGAGGGTGTTGGGCAGCCTTAGGCACCTCCTCCAAAACAAATCCTCGAATAACACCCAGTTCTTCCAGGGCATACTCAACATAGGTTAAGATGGGCACTACCTTCTGATGATTGAGTGACATAAGAGGTGTAAGGGAGGTGTAAGGGAAAATGTAAAGTACTTGTGGAGGATTCTCGAGCCCTCGGCTGCTAATCATTTGGTCGTTGATCGAGTCATAATGGGTTCCATCGTCACAGTTCATATTAATGGTAACCCCCAAATAGAACATAGTATCCACCACTTCTATTTTCTCCTCGCCATTCCACCAAACTTGATCTCTTCGCTGGCACCTATGGGCGGACATCATATTTAGGATTTTAGATTTGCAGACATTGATTTTCATATCATTAGCTTCTAAGAATTGGAGGAAACACTTTATTCTCCTCTGCAAACCAATTGCTGTTAGATCCATAAATACAATATCATCCACATACAAAACCCAGAACATGGATGTTCCATTTATTTTTGGTGGATGGCGGAAAAGCCCTCACCTCTTCCTGCGATTCCTCCAAATCGGAGATGTACAGGTTGAACAAAAGTGGGACAAGTGTGCAGTCCTGCTTCAGTCCTCTCCACATCAAAGTTTTTCTTGAAAGCATTCCTATGGCTGCCAATCTCACTTGAACCAAGATATTAGTATAAAGAATGCAAATCGCTGCAAAAAGATCCACTGGGCAGTTCAATTTTTTTTATTTACCCCACAACTTTGCCCTGTTCACGCAGTCAAAGGCCTGCTCCAAGTCCAAGAAGGCAATATGGATACAGGCCCCTGACTCTAGCGCTCTCAGTTTTAGAATTCCAATTGCGAAGTGATTTAAAGTTATTCCCACCCCCTTTACAAAGCCCGTTTGATGGGGGTCCAACGTTCCTGACTTGGGTGCCCATTCTGCCATTCTGTCAGGTCCCACAGGAGGATTGAGGCAAAGAGCTTTCCTATAGAATCCAGAAGCTTATTTCCTAAAGCCACATCAGGGCCCTTCCTTCCTGCTCCCGCTCTTTTGTTGGAGCCAATCTTCATCCAAATGTATATTAAGATCTCCACAAATAATCACCAAGGCTTCTTCCCACTCTGCCAGGATCAGAATTTCAAATCCACTTTTATCAGGGTTAGCAGCCCCGAGAAGGGTCTTCCCAAGACTCCCTTGCTAGCAGGGTTCAGGAAAACACCATAGCCATTCCATGGAGGGGCCTTCCTAAGCCAAGTCTCTTGCAGGCAAATAATGTCATACTTACTTAGGGTCTTCATTTCATCCGTAAACAGGGGCTTAAAGCCCCTTGTATTCCAAGATGCAAACCAAGTCACCTGGACATCCTCTTTATGGATGATCTATTTCTTACTCCTCGGGGCTAGAGCATCCACCAACCACTCCCAATTTTCACACCCATCCACCTGACCTGTTTTACCATGTTTCTGACAGTTATTCACTGTCAATGTTATTCAAAGCTAGTGGCATCCCAGGTTTCCTTGTCGGGGAGCAGGTATTGTCAGATTTTCCATCAGCGACCATTTTTGGCCTTACTTTGTTAACTTCTATTTTTCCCTGAGTTTCCAAATGAGAAGGGGGTGTCTTGGTTGAAGGCCTTAATATGTCAGCAGATCTAGAAAAACAAGGCCTCTCAAATCTTGTTTGTGAGGCAACTTTATCAGAAAACATTTCTCCTTGACGATCCCTTTGGTTATTCCGTTTTGCAGGTTAGCCTAAAAGGAGACCAGGCCCTTGGTAATCTCTCATATCGTAGCTGAGGGGCAATAATTTCTTGCTCTGTTCCAGAATTGCAGCCTTTATTTCCAACAAGGCTAGGTGGAGAACGACCCAATCAGTTGTTTGTTCTGATACAAATTCCACGACCCTGATGTCATCAGAGGAAAGAAATCACAAGCTGGGAATATGTTGGAACATATTCATGACATTGCTCCTATTTAGGTGGATTTTCATAACTTCCCATTTTTTTTTAGTCCGGCTTAATGGAGGGACTTTCTGATTTTGACCGACTTTTCGGCTGTACAGTAGTTTTTGATTGATTCAGCTTCTTTCACTTCTGTTCCATGGTAATGAAGACTTCCTCCCCTAAGATTTTCATTGGGTTTGGAGGGACCACTCTCATCTCCACCTCCAAGCCTGGCCCATCCGTAACGTGGCCCACCAATCTCTCAATTTCGACCGATTCTGAATTCTAAAGATTATTCAATTCCTCTCTGTCTTGCTCAATGATTTCAACAAAATCACTGAGACACGTATCGTCCCCCACTTCCAGGGAATCTTCTTTGGATGAACTCTTCCCCAAAAGAAACATACTTATCATTTTACTGTGGGAGTCCTCTCCACAGGCATTGCCAATTCCTTTCTAGCTCTCTTGGGAGACTGACTAACTGGTTCTTAAATTACAAAGATAGGCCCTTCATCCATTAGGTCTGTTTTTCTTCAGGTGTGGTTGTTTTTTAGTTTTCTTATTTTCCTTTGACAGTTGTTTCTCTCTTTCGCCTTTCTGCCCCGCAACATCCTTGCCCATAAATATTGAAACAATATTAGCTTCATTTTTCTTTTCCTGGTTAACAAGAGTTGGTCCCTCTGTTGCAGATACGACTTTGGGCCTTTTATTCTTAGGGAGGACACCTTTGCTAGAGGGAGAGGGTCTCTTCTCTGCTCTGATTTCCACATAGACCTCATCCATCTACAATCTTCGAGGATCGCCTCTATTAAGGTGGAATTATCAGAGGACTTGCTTTGTGCTAAATCGTACAACCGATTCTGCGATTGGGTGGATGTTTCCACTTCTTTATCCAACCCGAATTCTACTTTGGGTGCTATGTTTTCCAATATCGCTTGTTATGCCTGCAGCATTGCAATCAACATTCCCTTGTCTCTCATGGTATCAATAATGGCCTCATAAAGTTTAGAAAATGGGGTCAGGGAAAATGAGAGAGAAGCCAAGATGGTTCTTTGCAGTTCAGATGCGTCCATGCTTGATGTTGGAGACAAACCCTCCCCACTGTGGTTGCCCCGATTACACTCATCCTGGCTAGAGTCCGAAGAATTAATCGAGTCATTCATGGCCAGGATACTGGGTATTATGTTGTCAGGATACTCTAAACCCTGCTGAGCAAGTTGAATTGTAGGCAATACCTGGTCATTATTTTCACACTGGTCACCATCATTGATTTCCTTATGACACTGACTTTGGGTCGCACTCGCTTCCGCATACAAAGGAGGATTTGAGATCAGATCCTCTAATGTCATGTTAGCCTCAATTTCAGAAAGCATATTCTGAATGGAGGCTAAGCTTCTATTTTGGGTGGAGATTTTTTCTGTTAGTTCTGTGAGATCTCAGGCCAGTTGGGCATCAATTTCTGAGTTCTGGCTTCTCCCCTGCACTCTCACTAATCACACTTTCGGGCTCTTCTGCCTGCATACTCAAGAGAGACAGCCCTGAGGAGGTGCCTAGTCTACCCACCGGGGTACTGTTTATGTCCACCTTTTCACCTACAGGTCGATCAGCTCTCAACTAGCTCAGTGGGGACAACACCACTTTCCCCTTCACCATCCTCAGCATTTGTCTCCACCGAATTGCGCTCCTCTTCCAGTACCCTATTGGGACTTGTCTAATTTTTATTCCCAAGATCGGGGGGGTTGGAACCGGTACACACCTGAAAGGGGAGTGTTAATCCATCAGAGTATAACTTTCTGCTTTTAGTTGCCAACTTCCCATGATGGCAGCTGGCTTTTTCCACTTACATCTGGTCAAATGTGGTCTCTGCCCTAATGGCCCTCTGGTCGAACTGCCCTGATTACAGAGCAGGCCCCTGGTGTGATCAGACGTGTCCACACCGTTTGTTTCACACCTTATCTCCCCGTGGGACCAGCAGCTGTAGCCAGCTATCTAGTTTTCATTCCTAGTGTATATCACTTAGGACGTTTAGCTTTTAATATGGTTTAAATCCACTGTGATTAATAGTCTCAGCCTAGCCTCAAATTGGGGCTAGAGATTCCTTAATTAACTGAGAGTAGTTGGAACTCGAATCAGCCAGAAGCTATGCAATTCTAGATCAGTGCTATACCATGATCATTATAACGCTGCCTTGCCACAGGGATCAAAGGGCCAAGCCCAACAGTCTCCCAAATGCTTGTGACCTTATCCAAACTCAAGCAGGAGGGTGCATATGCTAGAATCAATCTTATGCAGCCATGCAGGGGGAAGCTCTGCAGAGCTCTCTTCACACCATACAGTACTTACAGTTGTTTCCAAACGTGAAGGACAATCAATAGTTTCCTAGACAATTGCTGTGGTTTCTGCAGAGGGAGGACGATCGTTTGAAGCCGTTGCCAAAGCCCCTCCCCGCTAACTGCCCCTTATCACCACTTTGCACCGCTTCACGTGTAAAAAGTGGTTTTAAGCAGTTGAAGGAGGGGGTGGACAACTTCTGACCCGCACAGCGTCCCCGGCAGATTTAAAGTGGAACGATCCTTATTTCAATTCCACATGCCATAATTCAAAGTCAATCCAATAAATCGCAGGCACACGCTAAGTCAGCAGAGTAAAATAGAGTACTATGCTGCCAATTGCCACTTACCACCACTTTGCACCACATCCATAAAACAGTTTATATACTCCTTAAAAACAAAATTTGTCACATTATATTGGTCCAATTGAAGCCTTCAGAGAGGGAACAATTGTGGCTGCTGTGATATGGGTCTGTTGGGGACAAACACCCAGGTAGGTTCGAGGGCTACTAGGAGTTTGTGGACTCACGGAAGGCCCACACCTTCCCCAAAAAGGAATGCAGACCCAACCAGACAGCAAGTTCCAACTGCGGTTTATTACAGCCAAAACCAACAGGGATCAGTACGAGTATCGAAATAATCCAAGAACCACTCACATCTCCTGGCTCGCAGGCCAGTTTTGTTTCTACATTGCATCACAATGATGTCACAACATGGGCCCCTTTCCAGAAAACCTATCGCCATCTGCGATTGGGTGTTGAGTGATAGTCCCCATATAGCAGACCCTATATATACTAGTCTACTGGCTCTCGTATGTCAAGTGGTTGGCCTGGTCCTTACCCAAATAAGCACTAAACAATGTTGCAGTGTGATGGTTTTACAATTGGTTCTTGCCCATTCCTACCCTCTCCTAGGATACTGAGCTGTGGTTGGCTAGAACTGACATCCCCAGGCCTGGGACCCAAAATGATTCCAAGCTCTAGGTGTACCTTCTCAAGGTAAAAAGAACTATGTGTCTGCATTGTAACTTGTGTGTACCACCATAGTTTGAGTGCCCGTTTACATCATGCAACACTTGTCTCAAGTTGTAACATCTTTTTTACAAGCTTCTGCCTGGCGGCGTGAGAATGACTCTTTCCCAGCTTCTGGTGTCGATTCATTATCTGAGTCGGCCAGGTCACGTGTTCGGAGACCACGGTTTGGAGCTTTTGTGGCTCTGAATTACTCTGAATTATGAGGAATTATTCACATTTACAGCAGCTTTTGGTAATGTAGTTCAGGGAATTGAATTTCACTTGTGTATTATGGCTTTGGCAGCTGGCTCTGTCTCACATGTTTGCTCTCCTGTTCAGTCTGAATTCAGCTTAGCTCAGCTCTTACTGAAATGCTTGTGGCCTACTGCGATTTTCCTAAGCCATAGCATGGCTTCAACATGGTTGAATTATTCTAGTCTCCATATGTTAGTTATACATGGTTCTGTCAGCTCCCATAGGTGCTCCTGCAGCTTCATAAGGTTATTTGCATATAAGCATCTGCAAGCTTTACTCGGGTTCTCTTAGCTTCTTGCGGTTTCTGCATTGCTGCGATTAAGCTAATATCAAAATAAGAAAAGGAAAGGCAGTATGTGCATGTATCTGTCCTCTAACTTATAAAACTATTACGTATGTGTTCTGCATGTATTCAGGTGTGTGTTCAGCGTCCCGCTTTTGGTCTTGGCTGAATGCGGGTACGCTGTTTGTTTTGCGAGTTGTTGAATGTTTTATGTGTTAATCGTTACAGGACGCTCAAAATAAGTTTTAATAGTGAAGTAATCTCTCAAGTCACAGCATATATTAGACTAATGTTCACTTTAGTACTGTGGTTGTTTTGAGAAAATAAATGGTAATTTTGAGATTAAATAGCATCAAATGCTATATTTTAAATTATTTGTTCCTGTGTTGTTGCCAGCAACTTTAGACTTTCAAGAAAAGAATTCTGAACTTAGCCAAAGCACCCTGCGTGTGGCTGCGGCACTTCACTTCCCAACATCCCCACTGCCGGCGCACCTTCGATTGACACAACATTTACGTGACCCAGGCCTTAATTGGCACGCGTCAGCGCAAAGCGCTGACACAAAGCCTATTTGGCCTGTTCGGTCAGTGCGGTCGGTGTTAGGGAGAATTCTCATTTATGGCTAATTTCCCTCACCTAGTGAGTCCCCCAGCAGCTTTGCTGGACTTATGGAGTTTATTTTGTTCACTTGGTAAGAGTGTGAGCTTTTCCCCCACTCCTTCTCAGGTTTTGCCATGTGTCTTTTACCTGTTTTTAATGATTGTGGACTCTGGAGTACACCACTTCAGCAGTCCCCTTATTTTGTGTGTTAAACAGCACCTTCAGTGCAGTGCCACAGGGTTGTCTTTTAGACTTCCCACCGACTACATTTCTGGGGCTGACTACAGTCCCCAGAAAAGGGTAAAGTTGCCATTAACTTTACTTAGTCATTTTACCACAGATCCAGTGCACCCCATCTTCCATGGAGTACTGGAAAGGGTTACTTTGTATCCCTTTGTATCTGTACCTCCTAGAGCATTGCTTTGCTCTTTTAACATTTAGACTAGGCTGGTTGCAGTGATATCTACGCTAAATGTCCTACCGCGATTATATTAGATAAACGTGGTATTGTTTCAGGCTATTATATTAGCCTCAAACTTAAACCCACTTGACCAAATACTTTTTCTTTTGGCTCCGGTCGGGTTTATTCTCAATTTCTTTTTGTTAAAGTCCTTCTTGTGTTTTACTTTGCGCGGCAAATCAGGTTTGCCTTCTTTGTTCACTGTCTTTTGGCGGGCTTCTACTCAGAAGCCCTCCTCCAGGCACCTGGGTGTCTAGGTGGGCTGAATGTGGGGGAGGGGTGTAGTCACCCCCTGCACAGGGTATCCTAGGAAACCCAAATCGCACTTTGCCATGATTGGCTGAGGTGGTTGTCCGGGCTGGACAACCCCCCTGCTGCGGGATTGATGGCCAGGCTGGGTGAATGGGGAATTTTCGCATAAAAGGCAGGTCTCTGGGGCTAGAAGTCAGAGTCACCACTGGAACTACAAGGAACCGAAGAGAAGCGGAGAAGAAGATGGCTGCTGCAACTTCCCCGTCCCAGTGAAGCCCTGCTGAAGTCCTGAGCTATAGACCCTTCGAAGACCAGAGAAGATCCAGTCCAGATTCCTTGAGCTTGGTGAGGATAACCAGCTCATCTTCCACAGTCAGAGGATCCTCTTCTTGGTCGAAATCACTGCACACTGCTGTAGTGGTCCGGATATCCATCTGAAGAGCCTCTCCTGTTTTTAAGGAGCACACCTTTTATTCATCATCGCTGCTGCCGGCTTCATCCCTGTGTGGTGCAGACCCCTCCAGACTTCCTCCTTCGCACCAAAGTTCCAGGAAACGTGGGTCTGCGGAAAACCAACAGGAACAACTGCCAGGACACCACCTTCTCTATTGAATAAGGTACTATGTTCTGCTTGAGGAATTAGGGTGAATCCCTTTTCTACATCTTCAAGGCTTGCCCTTGTCTTCCCTCCTTCTTATAACTTTTTCTTCCTCTGTTGACAATATCTAAGTACTCCTGGCAACGTTGAATCTCGAACTGTCCGACTATGTGATCCTCGACAACAGGAACCCGGTTCCACTTGACACTGGCACCGGCCTATTGAATCTTGAATTTCCATCAAATAATGTTCTCTGATTCTGTCTGCCTTGACAAAAGTATTGCCTATGATTTTTGCCCCCAGCTCTCTCTGGTTAACCCATGTGCTAAGTGTGTTTTTGCCCCGGTAACAATTCTTGCCACGGATACGCATTTCTTTAGTAAGACCGAACTGTCATTAGTGTCAAAAAGTGATTGCAAGTGTATTCCCGGTAACGCCTCTTGTTTCGCAACACCGGTCTGTTAAAACACAGGGTATTTACCTTGAGTTAGAGTGTACCAAAGTGAATTGGTTGGTTGTAGTATATTTTACGTGTGGTTTTGAATTAGTAGAAGTGTTGCGTTTATAACAAATGGTTTAAAAATAAATGTACTTATATTTTTCTACCTGAAACCTTGAGTCAGTGTTTGCTTGAGTCACAGTAATTGTGGTCCCTTTGTGTAATCTCTGCTACTGCTCAGATACTCTTGAGATAATCCTGGCTGCTCCGCTACTGCAACCACTTTAACATAGTAGTACAGTCTTGTACCAAATGTAAAACTTGTATTGCCACCTGTAGTCTTAATTGTGGGTAGTGGTCCCTAAGGGCACTGCACAGGATTCTGCCTAACAGTCGGCACTCAATGCTGCTGAAATTTTCTTCAATTTTGTATCTAGCCACCTTTCTGGGGCTGGTTGGTTTTATGGATCTCTTAAATATGCCATATGTTAGGTATTCTCGAGACTCACTTCTGGATTCAAGTGCAGATAGGGGGTCGCTTTCTATGAACGCCCTTTCCAAAATACGTGCTTTAGGAATTGAAAAATGCAAAGTGGTGAGTGGCAGTATATTGATGCACAGAATTAATCAGCTGTCGATATCAGCAGGACTATTGAATACCAGATCAGCCATTGTGCATGCAGAAGAGACCTGTCTTTTAATTGAGGCCCACAGGCTGGATGTGTTTTTCATTTCTGAAACTTGGTTTATAGATACTTCTCATTCAACTTTTCACAAATTGGTTCCCGAGAGCTACTCTATTCAGTATATTAATAGGGCAAGTAAAATAGGTGGAGGGATAGCCATTATTTACTGCGCCTATCAAATATTTGACTACTTGAGGTGCGTAGATTGGGATAATTCCTCAGAGATTGGCACTCTGTCCTTTTCTTTGAATCCTAAGCACTCTGTCCAAATTGTATTAATCTGCATGCCTCCTGGGTCAGCTACACTCTTTATGAAGGGTTTAGATGACTTTCTTAATTTTACAGGCAGTAAATATAAGGAACTTCTGTGCTTTGGTGACCTTAATATATGGTTAGACGATTTAACAAAACCTGACTCCAGACTATTATATGAAGTCTTAGGCCAACATGAGGTTTTGTCATTGTCGGCTAACCCCTCCCATATAAAAGTTCATTGTCTTGATCTAGTGCTAGCAAGATGAAAAGGGATCAGTTTGGCTGATACCCTCCCTATTCACTGGACAGACCATTATCTCAGGCTGTTTCACATCAAGACAGATCAGTACAAGGCCCCCTCCCAAGTCTCCGTAAGTAATAAACAGATGCAGAAAAAAAAAAGACTTGGATGCCATACCTGTCTTGGAATTTAGCACAGCACTGACTAACTGTATTCAGTTTAACAACTGTAATACCATTTTTCAAGAAGGTACTCAAGCTATGCGCCTTATCTGCACTGAATATGCACCTATGAAAAATATGGTCTCCAAGAAAGTTTCGAAACCCTGGTTCACCAGAGAGCTTCTGGAGCTAAAGAAAGAACACAAATACCATGAAAACAGATGGTATCGTTCAAAATTAATTGAACACCTTAATCTGTCAAATATAGCTTTAATCAACTATAAAAAGGCATTGTTTACAGCTAAGTCACTTTTTTATCGGCTAATATCTCAACTGCAATAAATCATCCTCAAAAAATATTTAAAACCATCGCTGATTGTGTTAATCTGAATACATATGCACCAGTGAAGGCCTCATCTGTGAATCATGCTAATGGCTTAAATACTTTTTTCAAAGACAAAATTCTGAATATTCAAAAAAATATTAGGTCCTATAGAAATCGAAATAAAATCCTGGAATTTGAGGTTGTCAGTCAAACTATAGAACATGCAGTACCAATAATCCAGTTCAGTTTTAGGCAAGTATCAGCTGAGGATATTACAACACTCTTATCTGAGCTAAAACCACAAACAATTGTTTCTTTCCATTGCCAGCTTTGGTTGCTAACCAAATTTGTCTGGAACTTACATCTTTTATGACTAAGTTTGTCAACCTTTCACTTGCCCAGGGATTAGTCCCGGATGCTTTGAAAATTTCAATTGTTACTCCTTTGCTGAAAAAGCCTCAACTGGACCTGGAAGATTATGGCAATTATCACCCTATCATGAGTCTCCCCTGGCCTGGCAAAATCCTAGAGAAAGTAGTTCCTAAACAGCTACAGGATTTTGTTGAAGAACACTGCTTACTCCATCCTCTGCAGTCTGGTTTCCGTCCATTACATGGGACAGAGACTGCACTGGTGGTGGTCTGGGATGGTATGTTGCAGACATACACTGCAGGGGATGCAGGGAAACTCTCCCTGCTTGTAATGCTTGATCTCTCAGCCGCAATTGATACGGTGGACCACAGCATCCTGCTAGATCGCTTAAATGATCTGGTTAACGTGGACCCTGGGGCACTTCAGTGGTTTACATCCTTTCTCACTGATCGTCAACAAAGTGTCCGGGTCGGTGGATTTCTTTCAGCAAACCTCCTCCAGTGCTCTGGTGTGCCACAGGGATCGACTCTCTCCCCACTGTTGTTCAATATCTTTCTTCGTGCCTTGATGAATATCCTGGAAAAATACCATCTCAGATTTCACTCCTACGCTGATGATACTCAGCTGTACATCAGGATCGATGATGTAGAGGATGCTCTTGCCCTGATTAGCAGATGTCTAGAGGAGATAGGCACATGGATGGAAGAAAGCTGGCTGCAATTGAACCCAAAGAAAACGCAGGTGATTTTGTTTGGACCCAAAGATCTTCTTGATGGAGGAAAATGTCCCCCTCCTCCTCAGTTTCTGGGAGCCAGCCTCAATTATTCCACCAAGGTAAAGAATTTGGGCTGTATTTGGCAGAGTGACCTGGGATGTAATGCACAGGTCTCAGCCAAGGTCCAGTCTGTATTGTATAACATTAGCCTTTTGCGCCAAGCTCTACCCTATGTGCCTAGAGCAGATCTGGCGGTGGTGGCGGTGATGGGGGTGTTGGTCAATTCAAATCTTGACTATTGCAAAAGACGTCCGACTGGAGCACCGAGTAATCAAATCCATCGTCTTCAGAAAGCACAAAATGCTGGAGTGAGATTGGTTTTTGACGTAGACAAAAACACTCACATATCATTTCTCCGCCGATCACTACATTGGTTGAAATTGGAAGATTGGATTTAAGTTAAGACTGGTTGCCTGGTCTATAGATGCCTGCATGAGATGGCACCAGTATATCTGATACACAAATTGAAACAATACCAACCCACCTGCACCCTTAGGTCAGAGGATCAACTCCTCCTTGTAATTCCTAGGATGAAGTGCAGCTCTAGAGGAGATCGATGCTTCTCAGTGACCGGACCCAGATTGTGGAATAGTCTCCTGTTACACCTGAGACAAGCTAACTCCTTTATGAGTTTTATAGCAGGTCTCAAAACCTACCTTTTTAAATAAAATTAAAATCCTGGATTACTCTTTAGTTTGTGTTGTATTCAATATGATTCAGTTAGTCCTCTTGGCCCCTTGTTTTTCTGTTTCGTTCCATCTGCATCAGGATATGATTTAATTTGTTGTGTGTGCGTTTATAAATGCCTCAAAATTCAAATTCAAATTTGTGTCCCGATGTGCGGATGGCACGTGTTCTTCCTGACTAAAGCTGCTATGTTGTGGTGTCTCTAGCAACATCAGTGACGTGGCTTCTTGGTTCTTTAATCAATACTGTCAATTGAAATCTCCTTTGTTGAAATAGTTCACACTGTGTAATCTTCATTCGTAGCTAGTCTCATTCTGAAACAGTCTAATCTCTTGTTCCTCCTATGTTTACATCCATCAGAATCTGCATTCCAGTAGCCTCCTCTGCTGTTTTCTTGCATCTTCAAATGCATATATTTACCCCACACAGTGATGCTGCTCCCAGCACAAGTGCTCCAGGTGTCACCTTCAATCCATCTGACAGCCACGATGGCATCATTGACCAAATATATGCTAGCCAGGTCTGGTCTTTCCCTGCTCCTCGTGCTTCATCCTCCATTTTTTCATACATCTGTGCCAACTGTTCAACTGTATCTGAGAGAGTTCTGTTATCTTCGTCATTTAGCTGGTATGATTGTGCAACATGAACTCCCTATCTTTGCACAAACTCCTCCTTTCATTGCTGCAAGGAGGTCCAGAACATATCTATTCTGGAGCGTCATCAACCTTATTGCACAAGCTCTTCTTTTATGGTGTTGAACCCATTCACTGTAGAGTTCAGTGTTACCATCAGCTCCCAACTTCAGCATCACCATTGCTTTGAAAGCACAGGGCTGGTGTCTTCAGGGGAATTATTGACATCAGTCCAGGTTTGTTCTCCATCCATGTCAGCAAGTTTACACTCGTATCCCATTCCTTCAGGCATTTGTTATTTTCTTCATGCACCTTTTTCACTACTCACTGTTCTAATGTCAGTGCCTTGCTTCCCACCACTCCGTCCGGCCAGGCTTCATTAGTATATAATCCTCCATACACTAATATATGTGGCCTTTCCCAACATCCTGGCTCCCCCTATCTCTGTTACTCTTGTCCAGGGACAAGGCAACTCCTTCAGTGTGATAGTATTTGTTTCTTTTTTCTCTGGTCTGTCAGTTATGTACAGAAATCCTTCATCCAGCTGCCAGTAATTGTTCATCATGACTAGTGTCTTTATGTAATTATCTTCATATGGAAAAGTCCTCTTGGACATCCATCTCAATGTTGCTGTCTTCCCTTGGAAGCTTCCTCGCATTGGTACCATTGTGAGGTACATTAGGCATTGTGCTCTTGCTGACTTGCTGTGGGTATTTCAGTTGCTACAAATGTTCTAGAAGCACTCTTGGCATAGGGGATTAAAAAGATTAAAGAACAGACATAACAGCTCTCCCTGATGGTTGCCTTACCTACTTTGGCCATGTCTTTGTACCACATGTTTTTGGAACTCGTGCTGTGTCAGTTGGATACATGTCAACTCCCTTCATTTCTGTGTCAACACTATGCTTACATCTCCTTACCTTATCAGCAGTGTCTTCTCTTCCAACTGACATAGTCGTTCCTCCTGCCTTGGTCAGGGTAATGTTAGAAGAGGGTACAGCAGTAGTACTAACTGCCAGGTATAGTTGCCAGAATACAATTCCCATAACGCCACCGGGGATCAATAAACATACCATGATAATAATGTTCTTTATTGTTTCTTTCATAGCTGCTTGATACTTGCAGCCTAGTGATAAAGTTGGCCGCCCGAAATTCACAAAGAAAAGCATTACTTTGTTAGTATTTGTCAGTACCCTCAAGCTCTGTGAACTAAATAATCACTAATAGCTAAAGCAAAGACCTCCTCCAAAACCTTTCTTACTGAGGAATCTCTTAATATGGCCAGCGCTGGGAACTCAATGTTTTCAAGCTGTTGGTATGTTTGGGCAAGATATTCTACAAATATAAGATAGTATACTGCAGGGGATCAGGGTCTGAATCATCTTGGTCTCCTTATTTAGTGCACAATCGGTTAGAAAAGGCTTCTGGGTGATGAGTGGGAGATAACATCAGGACAACCCCCTATGCAATTCTTACAACATTCTCATCAACCTGCATGTGCGAAAGGAAAAATAACAAACAGCCAGTATTGCAATCGTCAATGTGTACAAGTGTTTCAGTTGCTGCTTCTGCTTGAGAGCATCGGACCATAGCATGGCCTTCTCTCCCTAGTTCGGTGAGGTTTGCAGGCACTTGTAGTCCATAAAGCTCCTTAATGTTGGCCCTGTCAGTTACTGAGACTTTGTTGCCAGGTGAGGCACTGCTGTTGGTCATACACTGTTTATGTGGACTTTCACTCTTGATATTGATTTGGACTAGTTGTAGATATGCAATAACACTTGTATCCATGATGCTGATGTGCTGTTTCATGTGTGTATCGGCCACTTATACATATTTGGCACAAATAATGTACAACATTCAATATAAGAATTCCTAGGGCATTTCATGGGACGTTTCGGTGGGACTAAAGGGTGGGATGGGTAGTATTATTTGGTTTTAGAACTACCGATCAGAACTGCATATGGAACTTTGGGTTACATATGGGATGGAGTGGTTTTCTTTATATTTTTTGAAGTGTCCTGTTGAGAATTTAAAACTAGATTGTCTGGTAGTGGTAGGGTGGGTTTGTTTAAATTGGTGCAGGTGTTGTATTGGGATGGTTGATCTGTTAAATGATTACTCAGAGTGGAGACTTGGAGTTCTGAGGGGCATGTATAGAATGGTGCTTTCTGTTGCTGTGTTTTAAACTTCTAACTTGGATGTTTATATTGATGCAGTTTGTAATGTTATTAATATCAATTTGTGACGTTAAATTGTGTTTTTTCTTTGTCAGTTTGGTGTATGCATGTGGTGAGTCCTGACTTTCTTTTGTACTCAATTAGAAATTATTATTAGAAACAGGATGTACAAATTCGTGACAGGTTCGGGATGCACTTTGTTGTGCAGAGAACGATAACCGAATGGTTACTGGATGCGAATATAGATTGCTTGGATTATAAATGAGACCACTTGCCTTTGTCTCCTGGAATGTGAAAGGTCTGAATTTCTCCAAAAGTGAAAGAAGGTGATGAGAACATTTTGGAGAGCTAGAGATAATGTGGTTTTATTACAAGAAACACACTTAATGGACCAAGATCAGATTTGATGGAAGAGTAAAAAATATTTGCAAGGCCTTTGAATAATTATTTTTTGAAATCTAGAGGTGTATTCATTCTGATTCTCAAGGGGGTGAATGCAATTGTTGAAAGTGTCCATAGAGAGGAAAATGGTAGAATATTGTTGGCAGATAGGTTACTTGATGGGGTTTTATTCACCATTGGATCTGTGTAAGGACCATGTACCCCAGGAGGGGATTTTATCAGGATCGGTCATCTTTTTTAATGAATCTCTCCTACCTGATGGCTACAAGCGCCTCTCTGAACGCAGAACCATGAGTCCAGCAGGTGTAGTAGCCTGGTCTTCCCAGAGAGGATCCCTGCTTCTGTCTTTTATTTATGTATTTATTTATTTATTTATTTATTTATTTATTTATTATCATTTGTATTTGGTTTATTTAAACCTTTACAAAACATTTCATAAATAGACGAATCTTAAAACAACAGATTAAAACATTTTCATCACATTTACACTCCTAAGTACATCCTCGAACATTTCACTCCGAACATGCCTTTCACATTTGAATGTCCAAAAAAAAATCACCTTTCGGTAGTCTCGGATTTCATAGTGTATCACAATCTAATCGCAGACTCACCACGATTACATTTCACACAAAGAGAACAAACTAGGCTGCTTGCGCCCCCTTCTTTACTTGTTGGGAATACAAACTTTCTATGAACAGGATCTTTCGTCAGTTGATCAGAGATGAACCTAATTGAATGTACCTTACAGACAATCATTAGAAAATCAACCACTTTGCACTTCAGTGCGATATTGGTACCATGCAGCATTTCAAACCACAATTCCCTGGAAACATTAGCGGTATCATACACAAATTCAGAAAAAAGCACACCTTTCGCTTAACAACATGGGGCAAACTAATAACAAATGTACCCATGTTTCCACCACCTCAGCATGTTCACAGAATCTACATGATTTCTTATTCTCAATATTTAGTTTTCTAATATGGCTAATTTCATTAGTATTTAAAACATTGAACGAGGAGGCCACCAGGGGGCGCGGGCAAGATGGCCACCTGATCGCTCGGCTCCCCTGAAGCCCCGAGAGATTTGTGGAGTAAACTGCGATAAAAGGAACGTTATCCTCCTATAAAGGCCGAATCCAGGTGGGGGAACTCCTGGGGATTCCGGAGATACCTTCCCGAGCCTTGGGGGTTCCCGGGTCCCCGAGATATTTGACTTGGACCGTCCGTGCTTCCTCTACCCCCTCCGGGCCCGTGCCACGCACGAGGTGAAGCTCTGCGGCCGGGCTCCTCCTCTCCGGGGATGAGCATCTTGCCGGGATCAATCTGAGGAATTGACACCCTGCACCTCTGCAGGCACCACTGAAAGCCGTGGGAGTCCCTCTGTAACCGGGGCCCTCGCCCGTGGGGGCCTCCTCAGACGAGCCCACCTTCAGCTCCCGCTGCAGCGGCTTTGGATGTTCGTACGCGTTGGGCCTCCACGGCCGGACCCCGGCCCTCTGCACACACATCCGTGTATTTCGACCCGGGCCGTCGCTGGAGCGTGCCCGGGCTCCTTCCTCTCCTCACCCCCCCAGGCGCTGGGGAACATCTTCGCAACCATTACATAAGGACCCCCCCCGGCTGCTGCTGCGACACAACTCTTAGAGGCCTGCACCGAACAGGCCCGGGCCGACGTGGGAGCGCGCCTGGGCCCCTCTGCGACCTTTGAAGGCACCCACCGGCCCCACATCGGAGCAACCATGAGTAGTGGCTGTCGGGGGGTTGGTGTCCGTCCCAACCGCCACACATTATCGAGGGGACCGTCTCCCCGAGCCCCAGGGGGAGATCTTGAGGAACTACAAAGACCTAGAGGGGGAGACACCACATGAGTTGGAAAGGAACCCTGGCGAGATGGCAATTCATTCCCTGAGATGGAGACCAACTCACTGCCCATACCGACCCCCGACATGAACACTATGCAGAGCAACATCCAGACAATCCTAGACGAAATCAGGGGGATGAGAACGGACATGGGTGCCAAGCTGGCCGACCTCACCACCAAGGTCTCCATGTTGGAGGATAGAATGGAGGGGGTGGAGAACAATCAGGCATCCACCGTCTTCTTGGAGGCTCAGATGGAGGCGAGGTTCAAGGAGATGCAGCGGCGTGAGGGAGAGCTCCATTTCAAAGTGGACGGTATGGAAAATCATGAACGGAGATGCAACCTGCGATTCATCGGCTTGTCGGAGGTGGAGGGGGAGACCCAGACCGGCCTGGAGGGCAAAGTGCAGGAGATCATTAGGATTGTCCTGGGAACCGACTCCGGTGAAACCATCCTGATTGACAGGGTTCACCGAGCTGGCAGAGACGGTAGGGGCCCACGCTCAGTGCTTGCGAAGTTCCACTATTACAGGGACAAAGCAAAAATACTTGAAAGAGCCAGAACCCTGAGAGAGATACAATTTGACAACTCCAGGGTGGCAATATACCAGGACCTGTCCGCTCTCACGCTACAAATGAGGAAAACATGTGGCCCGATCACCAGGTGGCTCCTGGAAAAGGGGGTCCGGTACCGCTGGGGGCACCCATTCTACCTATCCTTTGAGTGGCAAGGGGAAAACGTTCAGCTTGTTACAGAAGAAGACATCCAAACAGGCATCGACGAACTGATCCGGGACCCTCCGGGGCCCTCGGGGGAGATCGTTGGACCCGACAGAGATCCAAGTCGGGCCCCACGGGGCCCTGACCACAGCCAGGGGAAACACAAAGTGAAGGGCACCCGGAAATTCAGGAAAACCAGACACCCCTCGCAGGGACGTGGAGGACCCACATGATTACGGGATAGAGGGGAGAAGAAATGGAACGCAGTGCTGATCGGTTGGGGTTCACTTGCTCGCCCGCCCCGGCAAATTGAGGAGAAGCATTTGTTCCACTTCTGCGGATGCCAAAGCACGCGCTGTGGATTCGAGTGTCTGAGAGGGAAGGGGGGAAAGTTAAAGAAATGTGATGTTGTTATGTTGTTGTGTTGCATTGCATCTGACCGTAGGGTCCTCACGGGGCCCCTCATGTTTGGGGGCGATTTATGTTGTGTTGTGATGTTGCCACGGTTGGCGAGGCTTAGGCCGAAATTGAGGGCTGAAGGTTTCGGATCCCACCTGTTTGAAACACGGAGGGGGGTTGTTCTCGGTCGTCGGAAGATGGCCAGCTGCATCCCCCGAGGCCTTCATAGATGCCTCTAACCCACATTGGAAGCTAGTTCATGGTTGGACCCAGCCCTTATGAGACACATGGCGGGAGTTGAGTGGACGGGGGCAGGGGAGGTCTTGTTGAGTGATTGGACCCCGACTAAAGCTGTTGAATGTTCCTAAGGGTAAAAGTTGGAGGATACGCTGCACACTGTTTATCTCTCGGGGTCCAGGCAGCGGCCCTGGTGGTTCGTTGACTAAACCCGATGTCTGTCGGGCGATGGAGATGGACGCCTACCAAAATGGGTAAGGGAAATGGGGAACCAGGGAGGGGGGAGGGAATGGGGGAGGGGAAAGAAATAGGGAACGCCACGCCATGGTTCTGGTGTCCAAGCCAACACATGATAACGGGGGCACTCACTGAGGTTTCACAGGGCAAGGATAGCGATGACCATGGTTGAAGGTCGGATCGGTACGCTCAACGTTAAGGGTCTCAACTCGAAGAACAAGCGGTCTCTCACAAGTAACTTATTCTGCAAACAGAAATTACTTGCCCTCTTCCTACAAGAAACCCACTATAGAAGGGGGGCCGAATCAACAATTAAGAGAAAGGAGATAGGCAGAAACTTCTGGGCCTCGCACAAATCCTCTAAGAAGGAGGGAGTGGGTATCCTCTTGGGTAAATCGCTGCATCTCACCGATGTGGAGACGAAGAGGGGCTTTGGAGGCAGATTCCTGGCGATCAAGGGGTTAGCCCAGGGTACACAAGTCTCACTAGCCACAATATACGCACCCAACGCCGGCCAAGTCAAGTTTATTCGCAGGGTCTTTGGGGTCATGGACTGGTGGGCCGAGGGAGCCACAATCCTGGGCGGAGACATCAATCTCATTACAGACCCTCATCTGGACTGGTGGTCGGCCAAAGGGACGGGACCAAGAGCCCCCACAAAAGATAATCTCGCTTTGAGGGACCTCCTACAAGAATACTACTGGGTTGATGTATGGCGCAAATGCTGGCAGGCCCTTGGGGATTACACGTTCTTGTCCCCTCCCCACCAAACTTACACTAGAATTGACTTACTGCTGGTCTCGGAGGAGGCAGGGGGAGAGGTTGGGGACCCTACGGTCGAGCCTGTGACCTGGTCAGATTATGAGCTCCTCGTTATGGAATGGCGTTTGCAAGCCACCGTGAAATCACGTAGGTGGCGCTGTAACGATACCCTCATGAGGGACAGGTGTTTAGGGAATTAGGAGCGAAATGAAGGCCTTCTTCCTATCGAACGACACAGGGGATGTCCCAATGGTCTCAGTCTGGGAGGCAGCGAAGGCCACCTTCAAGGGTCTCCTCATTGCAGAGGGTGCAAGCAACAAGCTAGAGAGGGCCCTGATAGAATCCAGACTCTGGGAAGACCTGCGGGCCATGAGGGCACAGCTCACCAAGGGAAACATGGACCGCGAAAACCTCCTGAGTGAAATGAGAGAGAAGAGACAGGCTCTGAATACAATCCTAATTGGAGAGGTAGTTAAAAAAATGAGATACACGAAGCAGAGATACTACGAGAGGGGCGACAGGGTTGGGACTCTTCTGGCACACAGACTGAGGGGAAATAGGGCAGACAGACACATAGAAAAGGTCAAGGATGTGCGGGTGACACCCAGATAAAAACTGAACATATAGCAGAATCATTTGTGGCCTTTTATAGGGCCCTCTACACCAAACAAGAGGGTGAATCACTGGAGGAAATTTCAAAAATATCTTAATGACCACCCCCTACCCAAGTTCAAAGACCTAGAGAGAGAGACACTGGACAAGGAGATAACGGAGGAGGAGGTGGAGGAGGCCATCAAAAAGCTTAAAATAGGCAAGACCCCGGGGGAAGATGGGTACACAGCGGATTTCTATAAACAATTCCAGTCCGAACTAACCCAACCGCTGACCAAATTATTTAGCCACATCAAGACCTTAGAAACCATTCCACCAACATTCCTGCATGCCATAATCACAGTTATCCCTAAGCCGGGCAGAGATCCAGCGGAGTGTGGCTCATACAGGCCCATCTCGCTCCTGAACACAGACGCCCAGATCTTTACCAGGATCCTGGCGACACGGCTAGAACGGTGTCTCCCCCAGCTGATCCACCCCGATCAGGTAGGCTTCGTAGTAAATAGACAAGGAGCGGATAGTATGCGCAAAACCCTGCACATATTGAGCTCAAATGGAGTGAAATCTGATGGTGCCCTTCTCCTGTCTCTAGATGCGGAGAATGCGTTTGAGGGGGTTCTATCGTCCTTGGGGATGGGTCCCAGGTGGCGGGGATGGGGACGGCCCTCTACTCCCGCCCTTCCGCTAAAGTGCTGGTCAATGGAAGAGAGTCGGAGTCCTTTCCTTTAGAGAGAGGCACAAGACATGGATGCACATTGCCCCCCTCTTATACGCACTGGTGATGGAACCTTGGGCCATAGCAATCAGGACTAACGACCAGATCCAGGGTGTCAAGATGGGGGGAACCGATTACAAAATAACCCTGTTTGCCGACGATGTCCTCATGTACCTCTCTAAACCATCCCAATCTTTTCCGGAGGTGTTGAACAGTCTGGACCGATATGGTTCCCTGGCAGGCTACAGGGTCAATGTAGATAAGTCAGTGGCATTCCCGGCAGGCCAGCTCAACGAGACCGAGTGACAATATATCGACAACCTTCCGTTTGGAAAACGTACAGAGGGATTCTCCCACCTGGGGATCCAAATTCCATCAGACCTAGGGGATCTCTTCAAAGTAAACTATCCGCCCCTATGGAAGTCGATCAAACACGACCTGGGATGCTGGTCGAAATCCGGCCTCTCATGGATGGCTCGCCTCAACAAAATGGTAATCCTCCCCAAATCTTGTACCTGTTTCAAATGCTGCCAACCCAGATACCAAACCCATTCCTCCTGGAGAGCAAACGGGCCCTTCTCCGTTATCTATGGGCCGGTAAATCCCATAGAATTGCTTACGACACTCTCACAAGACCCAAAGATGAGGGTGGGGTGGGTTTTCCCGATCTTGACACCTATTATAAGGTGTCACAACTGCGCATCCTTGTTGACCACCTGATGACTGGCCCAAAGAAACAATGGATAACGTTAGATAACACACTCTTCTCGCCAGTCACATTGGACGAATGGCTATGGGTCCCCAAGACATCTATCCCAAGAAGGGTTCTGAAACACCCAGTGTTGGGAGTGCTGTGGTCCATTTGGAAGGAAGAGGGTTACCTGAGATGGCTCACAACGTGGCCCTCACCTTTGAGCTGCATCTGGGCCCCACCACTTTGGGAAGGGATCAACGAACCACTGGCCTTCCAGCAATGGTATGAGGTGGGCCTCTGTAGGGCCGGACAGCTCTGGGTGGATGGGGTGTTTATTTCTCTAGGTGACTTGAAGGACGCCCTGGGCCTCCCTGACCTTTCCCTCTTTCGATATCTACAGCTCAAGGGTGCCCTTACCGAGAGCAGATGGGGAGACACACTTAGACGGGACCTAACCGATTTTGAGAAATTCCTCATAAGCTTTATAGCTTCTTGCTGTTCTCTACCCCATGGGACCCCCCATCTTCCCAAGTACAATGGGGGAAGGACCTGGGCACCCCTATAACAGAAAAGAGATGGACCAAAATCTGTAAGCAGGCACACCGTTCCACAACTGCACCCCACTACCACCACCAGGCTCTGAAGTTGATACACAGATGGCACTACCCCCCACAAAGGATAGCCAGAATGAGAAAAGGCTACAGCCCCCACTGCTGGAAATGCCATGTTGAAAAGGGAGACTATGTCCATATGTGGTGGAAGTGCCAGGTGGCACAAACCTATTGGAGTGAGGTCCTGTCATGGATAAGGGGAGTGGACGGATTGGTGAGAACTCTGTCCCCCTGGCTGGTGTTGTTCGGTATTGAGGTCGAAGGGGGCCCCAAGGTAAAACACGACCACATGTTGCAGGTGATGCTAGTCGCGGCTAGATGCTGCTGGGCCCAGAAATGGAAATCACCCCGACCTCCGGGGGAGGGGGAGTGGGTAACGAAAACACAAGCAATCTACGACATGGAGTACTTGACCCACCTGATCGATGAATCCAAATCTAACATCGAGGCCCTATGGCTGCCATTTTTTGACAAATACGGGAAAACAGCCTGAGGCATGAGTAACCATCTCAGGCGGTTCTCCTGATGCGAACAACACGATTGGGGCAACCCCTTTGGAGTCGGAGGAGATCGATTGTTACAAGACATGTGACTCTTATATGTTGAACCTTATTTTTTGAGCACCGTTTCTCTCTCGGAAGCAACCCTATGCTCGCAATGTATCCTCAGACGATGTGCTGGACTCTGTTGTTGTTATCTACCATTAAACCAAGGTGTGGGATAAGGGGGGGAGTAGGTGTGGGAGGTGGGGGGGAGGGGAAAGTTGTGACCTCACTTTGATACATATATATGTTTGCATTATTTTTTGAATTATGTCATAACTGTAAAATTCCAATAAAACCAAATTTTCAAAAAAAAAAAAAACATTGAACCTGAATCACACTATTACGAAATTTCCTTGACGGATATTTTCAAATAAGGTTCAAGTATAGGGAACCACTTCCACACGGAGACAACTTGATTATATAGCTTCGAATTCATGATCACAGCATTATTGGCGGCCTAATCAAATGCCTTTATCAATATTTGAATCTTTGCTGGTTTCTCTAAAAGACAGTGCATAGAAGCTCCAATCTTTAGCAAAGTGTTTTATACATCTGATTGTAAGTCAGTCATATATTTCACAGTATCACCCTCCCTTAGTATGTTGTACAGTGAATTCGACCCTGCCAGCGTACAGTTTCTATACAACATAACTCTTTTACATTCCACTATACTTTCAAGCGAACCCAGGACATATTTGTACCTTATAATTTCTACTGGTGTGCATTTTGGTATAAAGCGCAATACTTTTTTCCAAATAAGTGCTTCAATTCTTTTTAGATACAGAATCATTTTTATCGGGTAAAATTCTAAACCATAAGTTAGCCTTGGAATAACCTTTACCAGATAAAAATCTCTGCATCCTGACATTGTGAATTTACCAAATTTCGTTTTGAGTGCCTTCAACTGATTGCCCGCCACTTTCGCTTTGGATTCTAGACTTTTTTTTGCAAAATTTAGTCTCATACTGCTAGCAAAGGAATACCCTAGATATTTGAAAGCTTTCTGTAGCCTTATCTTGGTCCCTTCAACAAACCATACTGGATTAGGGCTTGATTTGTTATTTTGACCCAAATTAATAACAACTGTTTTTGTGGGATTAATTTTTAGTTTTAGTTCTTTAGCGAAAAATGCAAACACATCAATTAACCTTTGTAAGCCTATTTTTGTGCGATCTAACAACAAGAAATCGTCAGCATAGGCTACCCAATTCTCTGCAAATCGACCAGTTTTTGGAGTTAGCATCCCAGAAGACGCAATTTTTACATTTGTGCCAGAAACATAAAGATTAAATAAAATGGCCGCCAAGGCCAGCCTTGCTTTAGTCCATTCATCGCTTTAATTTCTCTGGACATCAACCCTTCATTGTTAAGCCTAACCTTTAGAATTGTGTTCGAATAAAGATGGATAATCATTGCTAACAACCCTCTGTCAATTTTCAATGTATCAAGCCTTTGACATAATGTTGGTCTATCAACCATGTCAAATACTGCAGATAAGTCCATAGAAGCAGCATAAAGAGGCCCATGGTCGGATTTCTTTGCTTGGCTTTGCAATATAGATACCAAAAGAGCACCCGCATCAGTCCCCAATCCTTTTTGAAACCCGAATTGCCTCACATCAAGGATTTCATTCTCTTCCATCCATTGCAACCAATTTTCCAGTATTATCGATTTAAAAATCTTGGCTTCTATATTAATTAGTGATATCGGTCTATAGTTGTTAGGACATAGACGATTGCCTTTTTTAAATATAAGTATCACATAAGAGACTTTCCAGGAATCAGGCATGGTTTGTGTCTAGAGTACATCGCTAAAAATTAAATGCAATATCCTGGCCCATAACTCGACACTCTGCTTCAATATAGAGCATGTCAAGTTATTTGGACCAGGAGTGGCAGAGGGTTTTAGCTTTGGGATCATTCATCTTAATTTTACCACTGAAACGTCAAGACACCATTTATGTTCTGTATAATCCACTACCGCTGTGGCATTAGTAGAGAGGGCATATAAATTCTCCAAAAAATTGCACCATACTAGTTCCCCAATCGGATTCGTGATTAACTGCACTTGTGATGCTTCAGTGCTATTGATGAGAGACCAATAATTTCTAGAGTTCTTCTCCTTCATAGCTCCAAGCATAGCTTCCGCGTCTTTCTGTTCAAGATTGGCTCGATGCTGAATCATCCAATTTTTATACGCTTGGCAACATATTCTTGCTAGTTTTTTGTACTCATCTGTTAGCAAATCAAGTTTCTTTATAACACATAAATTCTTATGCAACAAGGCTCTATGTTCTTTAACCTCTAAGTCAAAAATATGTTTATGCATCTTTTTTTTATAAACTAAGGCATTGCTTGAATTCTGAAATAGGTCCAACCTATAGGCGAGTAGGTCATCGAATGCAGCTATGGAGCATGTTACTTTTTTTTGTTCTAATGATTTTTTCTCATAATCATGCCACACCATGTTGTTAAATTTGATTGACTTCAGGGTATTCCATTTCACCCTGTTTCCCTTCACATTTACAATTAAGGGTACCCAGTTCTCATTGCCATTGTAAGCTTTCTTCTTTAAATTCAAATTAGTTGATATCATAGCATGGTCACTTGCAGCCATAGGTTGGACAAGCAGAATTTCAGAGTCCTTAACCAACCTATCACTTACAAATATATAATCTATAATTGTCGACCCACCTTGTGCAGACCATGTACATTTATCATTGAACATCATCTCCATTCCCCTGGCTCATAAGAAATTGCGCCAGAGAGCACCTCTATAACGTTTGCAGCCCTTTTTCAAACCACTCGAGCCCTTATCCATTAAACACCAATCTATCTCTATATTTGATAAATTGCAATCTGCATTCAGATCGCCAGCAATTATAATGTGACCACCAGATGTAGAGGCTAACCATTCCTCAATCAAAACATTTAATTCATCTAACAACTTTGCCAATTTTTGATCATCATACCGAGCGTTGTTCCAATAGACATTGATGACCATTAATCCCACTCTTCCATTTTGTGTATTTAGATAAAAGGTAACAACTTGACATGAGGTGTACAGTTGTTTTTCTGATAGTTTTTCAATCAGGTTAGAATTTTGAAAAGCCAGTGCCAGGCCACCCTTGGGGCATCCTCTTGGCCCACAAGAACCAGGAAGACATAGAACAACATAACTATCCCAAAACAGCTGACCACAAGCCCAGGATTCCTGTACTAACACAAAATCAAAGTTTTCTTGCACAATTTTTTGTTCATAGCAAGGTGCATGTGCCCCCTGGAATTCCACTAGATCAGCTTGAAGTGGCCACCTTCACTAAAGGGGCTTACCCATGTTTTTGAGTTGCTCTATAGATCCTTTGGGGGGCACCGCCTTCGTACGCCATTCTTTCATATCAGAAAGAAGCATGGCGTCCAGAAGCTGTCAAACACTCTCAACACTATTAACACATGAGTCGAAATTTTGTACCGTCAACTCATTCTTTTTCAGATATTCCACAGATACATGTTCTTGATAGTTATAAACATCAAAACCCCTCTTTTGCAATGAACCGGCTTCCTTCAGGATCAGGGCACGTACTAGGGGTGACTGAATCACCAACCGCACAAAATCAATCCTATTGGGATGAATGTAATCTACCAGCTGTATGTCGTCAGGTCTGTTCAAGGTTGGGGCTTAACGATCCTCAAATACATAATGTAAAATGAGGCTTGGTACCTCCGGAAAATGCGGTTGACGCAGTATACAGATAGAATCCCCTGGAATATGAGATTTTTGCATAGACCTTTCCTTGACACGCCTATTGCCATTCCCAAGTTGCGAGTACCACCTCCCCGTCTCTTCTGATTTGTCTTGTGTACTCTCACCCCCTGATCTATAAGTGTCCGTCTGAAATCCCATTTTTGTTCCCATCTTATTTTCGAAAGCAGCCTTCACAGGTGATGTTCTGGTTATTCCGCCTGCTACATCTACGTCTTTTTTATTAAATAGATCTTTTATGATCCTCCGTACACATTCCTCAGTTACAAAGCTATCTGATGTAACTTGTACAGAATCCTTTTTTGAATCACACTTTGTTTCAGTGCAGGACAAACCACTTGGCATTAAACCCTTGATCTTATTAATATCTTGGGATAGCCCTTTGTTGGTACTATCTATCCCCAGGGGAACTTGTATAACGCTGGCCATTGCATTGTTCCTGGAGCCCACATTTTGAATAGTGGATCCATCAGTTTCCTGATTTGTGCCTTTAGACAACATATGTGAACTATCAGGAGGACAGGACCTTTCTCTCAAAAGTGAGCTAATGGAATGCCCAGCTTCCTCCCTTGAAGGGATTTTTATACGTAAGGGAGCATCCGGATTCTTAAAAAGGTCGAATATATCTAACATCCCCATTTCCAGATTTTTTAGATTAGAGTCAATTCTGTCTGTAACTCTTTTATTCCTCAAAAACATCAGAGAGATTTGACTCAACATCACAATACCCAGACGGCATGACTTCATTGTTAAAGTTCTCTTTATCAGCAGGCAAGTGTGCATGATCGGGGTAAATGCTTGATTTCTGCTTTCTGGGAGACTCTACAACTAAGATGACCTCCTCCACCTCTATGGGATGAATTTCTGTTACTCGTAGACTAGGCTCCCTCAGGAACTTTCTTGATGAAACATTCAGGGCCTTCTGTGACTGCACGTGTTTCTTCTTCATTTTTTTCAGTGTTTTTTTGTTGATATTTTTACATTAAATATTTCAGCAACCTTTATGGGAGGAGTATCCAAAGTGGATATCTGTATATCAGAAGCAAGGCTTCATACTATATTTATATCAGCTACTGGCGTCCCGCTTACAGCTTTCTCGCTAATGTTAGCAGGTAAGCAAAAAGGCCCAGTGACATTGTGACTCCCACAATCCTCAGTGGATTTTTCATTAGGGTTGAGCTTTTTTGGCTTATCATTCTGCAAAGTTTGCTTCACTTTTAGGTTCAGTGTGGAAACCAACTTCGCTTCCATGCCGCCTTGAACCAATGGTGGAACAAGCAATTCTGAAAATGTGTCCGCTAGGGTCTCGGGCCACGCTATTAAAGCATTCAAGATTTCTTTTAAATACCATGTCTGAGCTTTTACTTCATTATATAGCTGTTGGTTGTCAATATCTATTTCTTTTATGTCACTCATACCAGCTTTCTATTTTTTTTTTTGTTTTGTTTTTTTGAGTCCTCCTCATCGATCATCACCTTATTTGTTCCTAAGGAGGTTGTATTCTGGGTTGAGGAATCGAAGTGCTCCAATAATCCTAACAGGGTTATCACCCCTGATAGAAATATCGGAGGTGTGTCCAAAAATGACATGCCGAGATTATCTTTACTAAACCCACAGGGCATCGCGGACTGTCTTCTATCCTCATTGAATAAGGATTGTGAGGATTCCGGTAGCTCATTCTCCCCAGCATCCTCAACAATTAGCTTTGATGTATTTTGCGCATACACCACTAAACCCTCATCAGAGTCAGAGGAATCAGGGAGTGGTAGTGCAACCGCTTGAGCGATGCTCATCCTCCTTGTTTTTATAGTGTTGGTGAGCATAGCAGCGTCACGATTAGTGTCTAGAGTCTTTCTTTTCATATTACTTCAAAGCACGGGACAGTCACAAGAGTAGAACGGGAGATAAATGCTCTGATTAATCCCATCACCTCAAACACAAATTACTCTCCCAGCCAAAACTATCTGTTACACACCCGCTTACTTGCAGATGAAATCATTGTTATATTGAGGAATTACTCGCAGTACAACAATAGGCTAATCTGCTCATCGCTCCCAGCGACAAACAGCAAACAGCGTACTTCTCTGTACTTCCGGGTGCGTGCGCAGGTGCGCTACGCACTCGGAATATCAATACATAGGCGGGGCGGTTCAGAGGCAGTCCCTTGTTAGAAGAGCCAATCAGGTAGATCCTAATAGGGGAAACAGAAGGCAGGATGAAACACGGTCAATCCGTGTATATATAGATTCAGCTTATCACAGATACTGTTTCAAATGGCTGAAAAGTATAACTACTTGGTCCAGGCAGCCGCGGTGTATCCTTTAAAGACTTCCTCCACACGTTCAAACGTATCCTCCAACCCTCGAGTCCCCGAACCGAGCCGCAGACAACGAGTCTCCCACAGCAAACAGCGTACTTCTCTGTACTTCCGGGTTTTTGATGCACTTAATACCAGACTTGAGTTTGATTTTTAAGCGCGGATCCGGGATTCAAACCTCTTTTGCTTTGCATGCTTTGCATGGTCTTGCTTACAAGACCAGCGCATTGCCCCTATGCTATCTTCCATTCCAGCACAGGCCAACTCCTCCTATGAATGCCTAGTCTGCAGGCTCTCTCTCTCTCCTGGCCTCTCTGTTACTGTGGTCAAGATCTACAGGCCATCTGTCCAGGTTGCCCTTTTACTCGCAGAGTGGGCCTCTCTCTCATCGTCCCTCCTTGCCTCTACCTCTCAACTTCTCGTCCTCAGAGACATCAACATAAACATGGATGCTTCTAGCCCCTCTTCTGGTCTCTTTCACAATCTCTGTGACACTCTCTCTCTCTCTATTCTTCCCTCTGGCGCGACACACTCTGCCAGGCACACCCTAGATGTTCCTATCTTGTCAGACACCCCCTTCTCATCACTTTTCTCTCTTGGACTGACTACTTCTCCCCTTTCACCTGTCATTCTCTGTCCCCAGGTAAAGCTGACCCTAGCACTGCCAGCCACTTTCTCGGTCATCTGGCCCATGACGCATGTGTCAGTGGAGGCTTTCACTGCTACTTTCGCTGCGGCTCCCACTCTGACACAGCCCTCTCCAACCTGCATCTCTCAATCTCTAACACTCTTGATGTCCTTGCTCCTGTTATGAGAATCCGTCTGAAGCCCACATCCAAGTTCAACTCTTGGTATGATTCCAACCTCGCCACCCTTCAATGCAAGTTTAGGGTGCTGAGAGGATGTGGAGGGCATCAGGCTCATCCTCCAACAAAGTTGTCTGCCGCCTGCTCCAAAGGCATCCAAGCCCACATATTTGCGGTTTCTAACAACTCGGCAAAACTTTCAAAACCTGCAAGGCCCTGGCCAATTCTGCTGCAGTCTCCACCTCTCCTGCTCCCTCCCAGGCGCTTGGCATGGCACTGGCTTCTCACTTCACCACAAAAGATCAGGACATCCTGTCCACTCTCTCCTCATCCTCTTCCTCTACCACCACCGGCCACTCTGCAGCCGTCCCTCCTCCTCCTTTTTCCTCCTTCCCCTTGTTCACTGCCAACAAAGTTTCTAGTCAAGTCCGATCTATGAAAGTCTCATCAAAGCAGGTGCTCCCCTGCTCCTCCAGAACCATCAAAAACCACATTGACACCCTTGCTCCAGCCTTGGCTGATTGCTGCAATCACTCTATTGCCACTGGAACCATCCCTTCCCCCTAAATCACTCCCTTGTGCACCCCCTCCTCAAAAAGCCTTCTGGCGTTCCTTCCTCTCTGGCAAAAAACTGCCTGATCTTTATCACTCCTTTCCTGGGAAAACTCCTGGAAAAGCTGGCTGGGCATCTCTCAGCTTACTCTCTATACTGAATCTCTTGGTTGTCTGCATGACAACCAGTCTGGCTTTAGAGCAACCAGAAGCACAGAAACTGCTCTACTGAACACCCATGAAGACTTTCTCCTTAATCTCGACTCTAACCTTCCTTCTGCCCTCATTCCCCTTGATCTATTCTCTTCTTTCGATATGGTCAACATGCCATCCTGATCAATCATCTCCATGACAACCTGGGTATCACGGGTCAGGCTCTAGCCTGGTTGACCACCTTTCTCTCTGATCGACCCTCCCATTTCGAACTTGGGTCCTTTCTCTCTACCATCTCTCTCACTATGTGTGGTGTTCCCCAGGGTTCTAACCTCTCACCCTGGCTCTTCAATCATTACTTGCCAGCTCTGTCCCACCTCATCTCTACCTTCTGTTCTAACTTTCATCATTTTGCGGATGAGACTCAGCTATTCTTCAGGCTTTCTCAGCCTTCTCTACTCTCTTGCTCACACCTGACTGTCTATCTGTGATTCAGAAATGGTGTCCTTCCAACGATCTCTGCTTTAATGCCAGTAAGACTGAGATCCTTCTCATTGGGACCCATGATCCCATTTTCCCTCTTTCACTCTGGCCACCCACCCTGGGCCCTCTACCCACATCTTCCTGTGAGGCGAAGAACATTGGTGTCATCTTCAACTCCACCTTCTCCTTCTCTCTTAACATCTTTGACATCTCTAAGAAGTCACACTACCAGCTGCAACTGCTCAGAGGTATACTTGCTTTTCTCACTTTCCCCCAGAAGATCACTGTCATATCATGTCATATATCATATCATAACCATGATATCTCATTTTTTTAAAATTAGTTCAAAGTGCAATTTGGTTAATTAAAACCTTTTACACTACAGAAAAAATATATCAACGGGAACAATTACATTTCAGTCATAAAACCATTTGACAAACATGTTACAGACAATTTTTTTCCAATCTAAAAATACATCATAAAATTCATTAACAGATTGCTCGCTTCCAAATATAAAAAGCTGCCCCAGTATAAACCTTTATCTCTCCATCAAAAATAACTGACCAAAATTGGTCAGATTCAATCATTTGGGGATCCCCAACTATATGTACATACCCTTTGAAGTACCATTGCTTTAATTTAGTACAAATGTTAAGAATATGTCTTGCAGTCTCCACCTCTATTTTGCAGTGCCTGCACAATCTTTCTGCACGGGGGGTGTTTGTCCATGCCCCGGTTACTTCATTACAAGGGAAGGTATTCAGGCGTACTTGCAAAATAAATCTTCTTAAAGCCCTATTACCAGTTTTTAGCAAATATTCTCTTGGAATAGTAGGTTTAAGACCTTGGAGAGCATAACTAACGTATTGTGGCTTAGTATAGAGGTAGGATTGGTTTTCACACAAATCCCAAATACAAGCTTTTTCCTTAAGACTTTTCAAAATGAATACAATGTTGTCTTTCACCGTTGGATCCTTATAACCTAAAGCTTCAAGGAAGGTTAGTACTGTATTTTGTAGACTTACAGTATAAGTATTCTTGAACCTGCCTTCACTTTTATTTTTTCCTATAAGATCAAACAGATTTCCTTCCTCCCCATCCCCTGATATTATTCTGAAGTAAAGTTTACAACATCCAATTTTCCACAGGGTCAAAAGGGAAGTGAGCCCCAGTTTGCATCTGATTGCTTCCCTTCAAGTTGATCAAGTTTTCTCAGATATTTGCTCTCAACTGTTTCAAGAGCATACATAATACCAGGGATAATGCAGCTCTTATATACCTCAAGAAAGCCTTCGATGGAGTGACCTCCTTTACTAGCCATATATTTCCATATAACAATCCATTTCTTTAACATTTTTAAGTTTACCGCCTCTTGGAAAAATTGTATGCAGGGGTTGCTCTGAATGGGCATCCCAAGATATGGGTAGGCCTCAACAACTTCCAATTTAATAAAGTTGATGTGCCATCTAGAGGTACATTTTTTCTTCTCTTTCTTTGTTGCTCCACATACCATATTCTTGTTCTTATTTATATTAATATTAAGGTTGTTTGCCTCAGAGTAAGAGAACAGGCTATTCAACATTCTTTGCAATCCTACCGGAGTTGTATCCATAAGGATAGTATCATCTGCATACATAAGTCCACATATTGCTTTCCCCCCCACACTGGGAGGAAAATTGTTTAAGGCAGTAAAACTCTCCCACATATCTGAAAAGTACAAATTATACAGTATTGGTGACGTAACACATCCCTGCTTGAGGCCTGTATTGGTGCTGATCTCGGATGATAGCATCCCTCTTTTTCCCAAACAGATGGACACTGTGGTCTCCCTATACATTTCTTCCAAAAAATAGAGAATTTTTGGACAGATCTTTTTTTCCCTCAATTTTTCCCACCATAGGCCCCTATTGACACAGTCAAAAGCTTTCGAATAATCTATGAAGCACACATATAATTTTTCCCCCTTATCCTTAGAACCAGCTCTGATGTGTTTCAACATGGTCAGATTATCTAAAGTACTGTATTCTTTTCTGAAACCTGTTTGTTGGGCAGAGAGGAGACACTTCTCCTCCATCCAGAAATTCAGTCTGTCTACTAGCAGGGAACAAAAGACCTTATAGCTGCTATCAGCCATTGCTAGTAATCTATATTTATCCGGCAGTTTTCTGTCCCCTTTTTTAAAAATTGGGATAACTATTGCTTTCCTCCAACTATCTGATATAATACATGTTTCCCATATACCATTAAATAGCTGGAGGAAGAGCACTGCCCATTTCTTAGAATTTTGTTTTATAACAATATTGGCCAGCCCATCCTGGCCAGGGGCACGTGAAGATTTCATTTTTGAGATAACTTTAAGGATGTCCAAATACCAAAGGGGAACTTATAAATGCCACATAGGTTTTTACAGGTAGGGATAGCAGAGATGTGACTTGTCTTGAAGAAGAGATGAGTAATATACTGCTTCCAAGACTCCTGTCCCACGTCATTATGTTCTCTATTAACTTCACCCATCAAGAATTGGCGGCATAGGTACCAAAACTTTTTTAAATCATGGGTTTTGCATAGCATATATATACACCTCCAATTTGCGTTATTGATATTATATTTATAATCCTTTACCGAATTTTTATAGTGAGTCTTAATGTTTCTAGATCTCTTAATTCTCTCTTCATCGTCTAAGTCACATAACTCCTTAAATTCCCAGATATCACGCTTCATTTCTTTTTTCCTATCCTGAATCACTTGGTCAAATTTATGGGAGTGATTTTTACCATTAGTATTTTTCAAAATGATATTACTATTCGATCTACGTATTAGACCCAACAGGTTAGTGATCTAATTTAGGCCATTTAGGGCAATGTCCTGGCCATCAACATTGAGTCGATCAAACAACCCATTGAAAAAGGCTAGATTTTTATCAGACCAAGTGATCCTGTTTCCACCTGCCATAAATTGGATATTCATCACTTTACCTACTTCCCATCTCTGTATTTTTGGGCCATTGGTGAATTTGCTCATAAGGGGTGTATGGTCACTCAGAGGGGTGTCTACATGTTCAAAAGAGATACTAGAGTGACTTAGATTTTTGTTCACAAACTTATAGTCTAACCTATACCCAACCTTCCCATTTGTCCAGGTTTCCCTATTACCAGACCCTATGTTAGGTTCCAAATAATTTAGCCCCAAACAAGACATCAGGTTCATCCATCAGAGTCCCTGTAAGGTTTGGGGATTCGACTCCCCAACCAAACAGTAATCCTGTGTTTCCAATGATACAGTAATGAGCGTTTCATCCAAAAGTTCCTTGCACCTATCCATCTCGCTTTTGGCGGATTCACAGTAGGCGTTAAAATCCCGTACTATGCAAATTTCAGAATCAGGGGATTCCAATTTCCAGTCTTCGATGGTTGATTTTAGGATCTCCCCAATCTCCCAAATGTTATCCCCCCTGGATGGGAGTAGATGCTAATGAGAAGCAATTTCCCTGATAGGCTTCCCCTATCTATTGCTGCACACATAACATAGGGAAGGTTCCCATGACTCTCATAAAGTGTATAAGAAAAATGATTTTTCACCCCAATACATAAACCTCTAAACGGTCGGCACTTTTCATCTTTAGTGGCAGCTTTATTCCATATATTATATCCGTCCAGTAAAATTTCCCCCGTGACCCAAGTTTCTTGTAGGGCAAATATATCACTCTCTAACAACAATTGAATGCCATCCTTATGAAGTAGGGAATTAAAGCCCCTACTATTCCAAGAGAAGAGGGTAAATTCAGTATTGCATGTCTCATCTCAGCATGGAATAAATGAGTTTCCCTTCCAGAGACTTCTATTTCCTTACATCTGTCTCATTATGAGTCGGGGAGATCATCCCCAAATCCCTTTTTTTATCTTTAGAATCTTTATGGATAGAGGAATGACATATCACTATTTCATAATTATTACCCCATACTCCATTAGAGTACTCCCGTATAAGGTCAACAAAAACCGCAGATCTGAATTGAACAGTAACCCAATCTTCCCATCTTCCAGTTTTGGGCAAAATGATGGAATCGATATCCCCTGTATTAATATTTTGTAGCTGCGGTATCAATGACAATTTGTTCAATATCCAAGCCCGATTTAAAAAAGGGCTTTCATCAGTGGTGGATTTTTCAATGATCTTGATACTTTTCCCCACTATAACCTGGGGTTTTCCTTTCAATCCAGTAAAGTTAGTCATTCTAATGTTAGTACTACTATGCATAGCCAGACATTCCATCTCCTTAATGTATATTTCCCTCTCCTTTTTTGTGGCTATTTTGTAAGAGGCGATAGTGACATATTTAAAATTATTTCCCATAGGCACTACGTCCTCTGGTTCAATTTCATCAGACACATGTTCATTGCCCTTTAACCAATTATCTAGACGCTTATTTTGGATTACCACTTTATTTCCTTCGTCCAACTTCCGCTGACATTCAATAATCTCATAGTGGTTCCCCACTTCCACACATTCAAAGTCTAAAGGAACAGGAGTGGCAAGTGCCAAGGAATTCTTTTTGGCACTCTTATTAGATTTGACCTTGGCCGTCGCCACCCTATTTCGATTGGGTCTCTTATTTTTCCTTTTACGTTTAGTATGTCTCTTTAAACCTTGGGATACCATTATTTCCACAGAACTATCACTTGAATTAATTACTTCAGCCAGTCTTCCCCTTGAGATAGGAGGCTCACCAGAGTGTGTTTTTAACTGAGCATCATCTTTCTCATTTTCTTTTTACGTGGCCAGAACCAACTTGCTCAAGTCTCCTAGAGCGTCATTTGACTCCTTGAGGTGTTTTTTATCCCAATGTGGATCATTTCCTCAATATTCCTCTACCATTATCCCGAGGGATCTAGTGTTATCAATAGTCTGTTGTACTAAAGATTTGGTGTCACTCTGATCTTTAAGCAGCTTAGTGCAAATGGTCAAGAGGACATCCATCATGGTAGTCAGAGCATCACATTTCTCTCCCACTTTAAGTGAGTTTTCACCTACACCACTCCTTTCGCTATTTGATGAGTTCTCAACAGAGTTTCCAGGTGAATTCCAAGAGACCTCCCCTTCATTAAGTATGTCTTCTATTTGTGCAAATTGATTCAAGTCAGGAGTGGCAGACAGATTTATTCCAATAACATTATTCATATCAATTTCGTCGACCCCAGAGATATCCAAATCAATTCCCGTTACCATAGATTGACGCCTGAAATTATGTACTAATTTCAGCAAAGAGTTGTTGTCAATCATCGAGCTATTGGAAGGGGGAGGTTGGAGTTGTACAGTTTCAGATACATTCACTTTTTCTTTGATGGTTAAAAAACTAAGTATCTTAGGTTGCTCTAATACACTTTTAATCCCTCAAGTTTGCTCTTTCTTCCCTCCTTTTTTGTTTTGTTTTACTTTACCCAACTTCTGAGTACCTAATTTTAAAATAGGTGTTGGCATAGATGTTTTCCCCTTCTTAGATCTAAGGTTATGTGAGCAGGGACTCAAAATCATGATGCTAGGAAGGGGAGGCAAAACCGTCCACTAAAAATTGAGGAGGTAAATGCAGGAGTTTTATATACCCCTGAGGAGAGAGAGGAACCACCTCGCAGCCTACAGGGAAAAACAGCCCAATAGGGCACACCGTGGCTTAAACCAAAAATTAATAACCCACCTAACCTAGGTGGTGTATAACTAAAGTGCAAGTGTGCTTGTGCAAAAAAAGAGCCTCTGACCTGCAGAAATTAGCATTCGTAAAATACGTCATAAACTAAAAGTAATAGGGGAGAAGATATCTTCGCAGTCCCAAAACAATAAATTAGAATTAAGTCAGGAGGTCTTTCAACAATATCACCTTAAGAGGAGCAATCTGTAAAAACGTGGAACACAAATTATCAGAATTAAAAACCATAAAAGGACTATTACTATCAAAAATTAAAAGTGAGCAAAGTCACTATCACAAAAACACACACCTATCAAAGTTAAATAAGTCCATTAATTCTTAAAATTAAAGACATAAGACAAAAAAAGGTCAGATTGTTAATTTAGAGTGTAACCAATATTGACCGAAAAAAACAGTTCCAGATATCCACCTGGTTTGGGAACGCCCGACAGCTTAAGGAGCGGCCTTAGTCCGACTCTCCCCCCCAACCAGGAAGACCTTTTTTATGAAGGAGTAAAACAGCTGGTTTCCTTACTTCTGTTCCAATCCGCTTGCTTAAAGTTTGTCCATACACAAGTTTATGGGCACAGGAGCAGGAACTTAAAGGAGTTTGCACGTCTCAACATGCCCAACAGCCTAACAGCACTACTGTGCCCTTGTCTCCACTGCGGGCTTAACGCCACAAGGGCACCAACGTGTGTTTTTATCCCCGTACTTCCGGGGTCGGCGTGGCCTGGCGGCGAGGTCCGCATTCAAAGATTCTAGGCACAGGCAAGTTAGAAACACACAGCGTTTAGGGGAAGCGCCGTTTTAGATTCCAGCACAAAGCACCTGGGTGGCTCCAGCATGTGCTTTTATCCTCGTACTTCCGGGGTGGGTGTGGCCTGGCGGCGAGGTCTGCATTCAAAGATTCAAGGCACAGGCAAGTTAGAAACACACAGCGTTTAGGGGAAGCGCTGTATTAGATTCCAGCACAAAGCACATGGGTGGCTCCAGCGTGTGCTTTTATCCCCGTACTTCCAGGGTGGCCGTGGCCTGGCAGCGAGGTCCGCATTCAAAGATTCCAGGCGCAGGCAAGTTAGAAACAGACAGCGTTTAGGGGAAGCGCCGTATTAGATTCCAGCACAAAGCCTCATTTTGGCATTGTGAAATACAGAGCTCACACACAGTAAGCTGCACAATGTCATTAAAAAGTGACATGTTTGCAAGGATTGTCATTTGCAAGACTTTCTTTTGTGGTAGTCCATATAAATCTAAAACTGTTATAGAGTAACATGGTACCATTCACAATAAATACATGCAGGAATCTTGCATTTTTAACAGGCCTTAAAAATAGGGCTATGAATTATCTTTTAGCATTATATTTTGCAGATCATCATGAGAAAAATCCTTCATTAATGGCATTTTTGCTATTATCCATGGTCCTGAACAAAGAAGAAGTGTCAATAGAGAAATACAATTGACACATTTAGAATCTAGATGAGGGGTCAAATGTGTTTATCAAATGAAACAGTGAGCAACATCCATTGTTCGATGGGACATACCAGCGTTTTGTTGGTGGAAAAATTATTGCAACACAAATGATACCTTAAAGAAACATAATACTGTTTGGAGATTATATTAATGTGCAGGAATTAACAGCAATCTAGACCAAGTGAAATTCTGGTTCTGGAAATGTACAATGGCCTTTAACTTCATTTGGCCTTAAGTTGGTGTTTACAAGGAATGTTTAGGAAATGAAGTGGCAAGCCGGATATTGGTAGTGGCTTAAGGCCAGTAAAAGTGCTCAAAAACATGGCTGCGGTTAAGAAACATTACAGAGTGCTCAGCGTATTCCCATAGGAAATATTCAGGACATGTAGTGGCAAATGTATTTTAATTAAGCATGTTTGGACAGTAAAACTGGTCATGAGTTGGAGCATTTAAAACAAAAATTACAGGTGGATTTTATGATTCTCCGCTTAGGAATGTTCAGATCTATTGTGGCAATTGGTTGTAACAACACAAAACCAGTAACACTGCTCAAAACCTGTTAAGATTTAAAGATCACTTCACTAAGGTTTAGGGGTGGAGGTGTGCCTCCTGTGAAATTGTGTGCGAAATACTGCTTTATCTTTATTAAAGAATGAGTTGAGGCCAAGGAGGTGAGCCCACTCTTCAATGCCCTGTCTAAGGGTAGAGGCAAGTGGTACCTCACTGGGAGAGACTCCCCCTTAGGGGAAAAGGACTCCTGTTCCTGTGAGGAACTCTCTAAACCATTTCACACGATGGCATACATGGGACTATCTAAATGCCAAATTATTTCAGCACCTGAGACTTACAATATTATAAGGAGGAAAAGAAAATTGCCCCTTTAAATGAGGACCTCCAATTAACTGGGACAAGTACATTGAAGAAGGAGTACACTCTGAACGAAGAGAAGAGAGAGAGGAACGCACACGCAGGCATGGGAGGCCCCTGTATATGTAACACCTGCCGGAAGCAGAGTGAAATAGAGACAAGGAGCCCACAGAATGGCAGAAGGAGATGAGAAGGGATAAAACTGGGGTGAAGGAAGCCCCAACTTTGGTGGTGGCGCGACCACAAGGAGGTTGTGGTGGGTAGACTACCCAACCAACTACGCTGACACCAACAAGCAGATACTGCAGCAAACAGTCTGGTTACCCGTGGAGGTACCGAGACTCAGGGAAGGAGAAAGAGAACCACAAGAAGAGGACTACGGCAGCAAAACCAAACTGACCAGGCAGAGGCACAAAAGAGAAGGTGCCAAGCCAATACGGGCCCCGCAGAAGGTAACGTGGAGAACAGGAAAACAAGCCAAAAGGGTGTAATCATAGATACTCATCCTAAGTGAAGAATACCTGAAACAAAAGCTAATGAACTTGAACTGTATTAATGTCAGAAAGAGAATCGCTGAAGACCCTGAAAGGCAAGCCAATAGTCCTTGGGGATCACTATGCTGGGAAGAGGGGATCTATCCCATTAATCAACTATGAAAGAGTGGAATATAACAGAGAGAAAACACAGTGAACTGAAAAACAGAGAAACCCCTAAGATAAATAATGTACAAAAGAGACAAGGCTGTAAAGAGCTGAACTATTGTCCAGAGAGCAAGAGCCACACAGGGAAATAAACTTTGCAAGGTTACTCAAAGCTCATTAACCGAGATCCAAAGATTTAACAAAGGTTAAAGACATGTCTAAAGAAGAGAGAAAAGCTAACAATAGCTTCAGAGAACTGCGTGAATTGATAAAGAAAGTAATGAGAGACTATTTGAAAATTGTATATTAACAAGAGAATGAAAGAAAACAACTGCAAGAAGCAATCCTCGGGAGAAGGGAGTCATTCTTCTGACCTTAGGTTGTTTAGAATTGTTGTAGGGTCTGTAAGGGCTAGTTTTGGACAGCAGGCCTATTCCACTTGGACATTCACTGCCAACTGCTGAGCACCTTCCATAGTCATAGGGAAAGATAGGCATCATTCTCTTCTTTAAGAAACACACATTGGAAATGCCCTCAGCATGTCTGTGTGCTCCTTCTGGTCCGCCACACCTGTTACATTGGTCAAAACATGATTAGGAATAGAAAAATATTTTACTGAAGGATTTGGGGGCTCTTTCTTTGATCTTCAGAGAAAATGTAGTGGGAAGTGGTGCATTTTTAGGCATGATGAACCAATAACATTGGTCACTACTTGGAGCATTTGAAAACCACTTTGCAGAACGTGCTGGGTATTTTACTTTGATATTTGTCAGAAAGTTTGGTCTAACAGTAACTTTCCTGGATCTCAAATGCACATTATTTTATGATGGACAATTCGTCATGCAGTTGCTTTATTTGCCCATTATCCGCATGTCAGATGGCAAAGTACCAGAAAAAGTATTTATTTCTGCCGGGACACTACATCGAGTAGGCAAGATTTCTGACAATTGTATGTGTTGTCATCAAACACAAACCTAACTAGTTCAAACATTGGCATATGCGAATTATTTAATAAAGAAAATGTGAACATGCATGCCACCTATTTTCCCATTATGCATTTGCCAGCTAAGCAAAGGTATAGAAGTTTTTTAACCAGGACACAAACATGGGCATGTTCTTCCATTTTCTTGGCTATTTGTGTATACTTTTCAACTGGGCAAATTAGCAGAAGATGGGAAGTTCTTCACAAGGACAATGTGCATGGAACAGTTTCAACCAATAATTTGCACACAAAATTTGCATGCACCAACAAGGCAAATGAAAGTTTTAAATTGGGGACAATTGGGCATTCAAGCAACACATTTTCCCATTATGTACTTGCTAAGCTTTTGTTAATAGCCCCATTGCAAGCTACTCAAATACAACATTAGAATGCTTGGTTGATTTCAACAGTTGCTTGTCAGATTGTGTACCTTTTCCAGCCAGCAGCTGACCTACTAGTGATTTGCAGATTAATGGTGCAGCGACCATAGAGTGGATCTAGCCAATAATTTAGTTACATTGCGTGCCCACATCCCAACTATCTACCTGACTTTGCTCCTTCAAACAATCACTGAATGTTGTATCATACTCCTCCTTTGCCTCTCTGACAGGCAAAGCACTGCAACACAATAATCTATGGCAGGAGGCACTATACAAATGCAAGATAACATAACATTGACCAACCAGTGTGGGGGCACCAATAGATTTACTTGTGCTTTCAACTGCACTAGTGTGGACATCATGGGACTCATCTCTTCTGATGCCTTAAGAATCATCTGAGCAGCCTCCTCCATGCTTCTTTTGGACTTTAACAATACCCCAGTCTTGAGAGGCAATCAAGTCCCCGTTCCACCCCACACTCAAATGGTTATTCCATGACACAAACCGAAAGTCAACTATGTACATCAAAACATGTCCCTCACACACACACACACTGGGTGCAAGTGATTGTCTAAATCTACTTTTTCACATGCAGTAACCCAATGAGCCAATACTACACATGGAAGTAAGAAACAAACATGTATTATGAACAAAATGAATTAAATGAAATGAAAGCATAAAACATATTTCAAACGATGAAATGAAATGTATGTCTGAAACAGAATAAAAAAACATATGAAGAACCAATCCAAACATGTGTCCAATCTCACGGTCCACCAAATGAAATCCAAAGGAAACGTAAATTGAAAAATCCATTGATCCATGGTGATAAAATAAAATAAAATCCTCACATGATCCACTGTTCAACTATGTACACCGAGTTCATCCAGGGTCCATGAGCCCAACGAAAGAAATTAAATGTATCCAAAAAACTACCTAAGAAAAGAACTATATACAAATGTGTGGGGCATAGACCAAACACCACAAATCAAAGGAAAACAAAAATGAAACCTAACACTAAAAACTATATACAATGGCGGCGGGCTAGTCCGACGGCTCACTTTCTGATTTCCCGGGCAAGGGCATCATTAAACTCCTGCTCAATGTCCTGGAGGCGGTCCTCTTCCATAGCCCAGAGGGTTCGCAGGGACGGTGCCATGTTGACCTCCATCTCCCTGCGAATTGCCTCGAGGTACTCGGCCCCTCTCAGTTCCCTCTGCATGGAGTTCTCCGCCCTGACCATTGTGAGCCGTGCCTCTTCTGCCCGCCGCCACTCCGCATCTATGGCTTGGCCCATCCGCTGTCACATGGAAGACACTTCCAATCCTGGGTCCTCCTGCCCTCTGGCCAATGCCTGCCCCTCGGATGTTGAAGGCCCCGAGCCATCATGGCTCCCACCTTGTTGCTGCTGCTGCTGTGCCTGTGCCTGAGCCCTGGCTCTTGCTGCCTGCACGTCCTCCTCCGGCTGGGGTGCAGTTGTTGTGGTGGCCACCCCTGCTGGACGTCCGACTCCCGACTGTGGCAGGGATGTGTCCTCCACCAGCCTGGCCGCAGGGTGACAAGCAGGTCAACAGGGTACCCAGGTGATACATGGGTGGGAAGATGGCATGCAGGACGACTGGCACATGGGGGTTTCAGGTGAGGAGGGGGTTGGAAGTCGGTCCAGCAGACGGAGGAATCCAGTCCTGGTGACCCGTCCCAGTAGGTCAACACAGTCAATGATGCATCCGAGATGACTTGCAGTGCCTTCACGAAAACACTGCAGGTCACCTTGCATGCCCCGTTGACGCAACACTATGCAACGCAACAAATCGGCCCCCATATGTTTTATTATAATTGTTTGTTGCATTTCTATGAAGTACTAACATTTGCAAACACAATTGGTCTGTACTGTGTAAGTATATGTTGTCAACAATTGGTGACAATTGAAACAGAATATTCATTGCTACATTTGCATAGCAACTTACACCAAATATATTTGAGAGTTTAAATGGACCAGGTAATTCTGTATCTGAGTGAATTTTTTTGAGTTTGTGTTCCTTCTTTGACGAAGTACCTGGTTTACTTTCCCTAATTGGTTCTTTTTTGCTTGTGGTACTTGCTGAAGTATTCATTTCTTTTTCTCTCTTTGGAGGATTTGCAGTGATATCCTGTTGTATTTCTGTTTGATTTCGTTTTCTTTTACAACGTTTTACTTTTTGTGGAACAGGATATGTTTTTAGACGGGGGTGTATAGTGAACAAAGTGTATTGTATTCTAAAATGCAAGGAATATCAGTGTTTACTTTACTTGCATCAAAGTTGATTAGAAATAGACCGTCAAGTGTACGTAAGCGTGATAGTGCTACGTAGCTCATGCCTTCTTTAAAGACTGTGTTACCAATGTCTATTAATGCTTTGTCTAGGGTAAGACCTTGTGATTTATGAATGGTGACTGCGTATGCAAGAGTTAGAGAAAATTGGAAAATTGTTCTCTGCATACATACATGTCTTTGAAGAGAAGGAATCGAGCTGTTGGGAATCCTATCCTTTTTACTTCTGAATGTTTGTCAAAGAGAATATTGACAAACTGAATGCTGTTGTCAAGTGGGTATGTTTGAAAGCCAACAACTGTACCCAGTGCTCCATTAACTAGCCCTTGGTCCATGTCAAGGTTACATTTAAGCATTACTATGCAATTTAAGGATAATTGTAATATTGTTTCCAATCCAGCTGTGTTGGAGATTGAATTTTCTAAACTATTTAGTCTTGTTTTGGCTTGTTCACACATGGGTAGTGTCAAACCATGCATGTCTAGTTTGTCTGTGGTGCTAATTTCCAATATTGGTTGCATTTCTTTTTTTAACATTGTTTCATTGAATTTGAAACAGCTTGCAAGAGTTGGCATTAAGGCCATACAATTGACATTTTTGTGGGCTTATTGTTCCATAACATCTGTAGCACATGCATTATCGCCATAAAGTGCATGAATGTGCCAGGTTTTCAATATTGATTGTGCTTCTTGAGATAGTATACCAACTCTAATACTTTTTAAGATGTTGGCATAAGTGAGATCTGCATTTGCCACATGTTTTCTGTTAATTCTCTGTATTGGAAATGTTGCCAAAGGTTGACATTTCCTACGCTGCCAACATTTTTACAGCAGAGTTTGTGTCCTAAGGTTTTAAAAATAGGCTCACCTTTCACTGGTGTCAATTGAAGAAGATCTCCGAAAACAATAATGTGTTTTCCTACAAAGAGCTCTTCGTAGTTTGTTTTGAGTACTTCTTGTAATCTGAGGTGAATCAAGCAAACATTAGGTTGGAGACCATGCTCACTTCATATATTAGTAGTATTTATATTTGTTTCAATACTCTGTGTAGTTCCATTGCAGCTTCTGTAGAAAGTTTGTAATAGTCTAATTTGTTTTGGTGTTCTACTGTCAGGAGTAGTAATTGGTGTAAAGTGACACCGCCTATGTTGTAGGCAGATAAACCTGTGGGGGCAGTGACAACAGCTGACAGTTTGTTGTTTGTCAATTGTTGAAGGAACTTACTGATGATTTTGATTAAGAATGTTTTCCCAGAACCAGCTTCACCACTGACGTACAGTAGTATAGGTTTGTAATTTGACAGGTGCATTCTTTGTTTTCATGTTGTACACCATGTGCAATTTCTTTTGTTACTTCTTGAAAGAAAAATGTGAACATGCATGCCACCTATTTTCCCATTATGCACTTGCCAGCTGAGCAAAGGTATAGAAGTTTTTTAACCAGGACACAGACATGGGCATGTTCTTCCATTTTCTTGGCTATTTGTGTATACTTTTCAACTGGGCAAATTAGCAGAAGATGGGAAGTTCTTCACAAGGACAATGTGCATGGAACAGTTTCAACCAATAATTTGCACACAAAATTTGCATGTACCAACAAGGCAAATGAAAGTTTTAAATTGGGGACAATTGGGCATTCAAGCAACGCATTTTCCCATTATGTACTTGCTAAGCTTTTGTTAGTAGCCCCATTGCAAGCTACTCAAATACAACATTAGAATGCTTGGTTGATTTCAACAGTTGCTTGTCAGATTGTGTATCTTTTCCAGCCAGCAGCTGACCTACTAGTGATTTGCAGATTAATGGTGCAGCGACCATAGAGTGGATCTAGCCAATAATTTAGTTACATTGCGTGCCCACATCCCAACTATCTACCTGACTTTGCTCCTTCAAACAATCACTGAATGTTGTATCATACTCCTCCTTTGCCTCTCTGACAGGCAAAGCACTGCAACACAATAATCTATGGCAGGAGGCACTATACAAATGCAAGATAACATAACATTGACCAACCAGTGTGGGGGCACCAATAGATTTACTTGTGCTTTCAACTGCGATAGTGTGGACATCATGGGACTCATCTCTTCTGATGCCTTAAGAATCATCTGAGCAGCCTCCTCCATGCTTCTTTTGGACTTTAACAATACCCCAGTCTTGAGAGGCAATCAAGTCCCCGTTCCACCCCACACTCAAATGGTTATTCCATGACACAAACCGAAAGTCAACTATGTACATCAAAACATGTCCCTCACACACACACACACTGGGTGCAAGTGATTGTCTAAATCTACTTTTTCACATGCAGTAACCCAATGAGCCAATACTACACATGGAAGTAAGAAACAAACATGTATTATGAACAAAATGAATTAAATGAAATGAAAGCATAAAACATATTTCAAACGATGAAATGAAATGTATGTCTGAAACAGAATAAAAAAACATATGAAGAACCAATCCAAACATGTGTCCAATCTCACGGTCCACCAAATGAAATCCAAAGGAAACGTAAATTGAAAAATCCATTGATCCATGGTGATAAAATAAAATAAAATCCTCACATGATCCACTGTTCAACTATGTACACCGAGTTCATCCAGGGTCCATGAGCCCAACGAAAGAAATTAAACGTATCCAAAAAGCTACCTAAGAAAAGAACTATATACAAATGTGTGGGGCATAGACCAAACACCCCAAATCAAAGGAAAACAAAAATGAAACCTAACACTAAAAACTATATACAATGGCGGCGGGCTAGTCCGACGGCTCACTTTCTGATTTCCCGGGCAAGGGCATCATTAAACTCCTGCTCAATGTCCTGGAGGCGGTCCTCTTCCATAGCCCAGAGGGTTCGCAGGGACGGTGCCATGTTGACCTCCATCTCCCTGCGAATTGCCTCGAGGTACTCGGCCCCTCTCAGTTCCCTCTGCATGGAGTTCTCCGCCCTGACCATTGTGAGCCGTGCCTCTTCTGCCCGCCGCCGCTCCGCATCTATGGCTTGGCCCATCCGCTGCCACATGGAAGACACTTCCAATCCTGGGTCCTCCTGCCCTCTGGCCAATGCCTGCCCCTCGGATGTTGAAGGCCCCGAGCCATCATGGCTCCCACCTTGTTGCTGCTGCTGCTGTGCCTGTGCCTGAGCCCTGGCTCTTGCTGCCTGCACGTCCTCCTCCGGCTGGGGTGCAGTTGTTGTGGTGGCCACCCCTGCTGGACGTCCGACTCCCGACTGTGGCAGGGATGTGTCCTCCACCAGCCTGGCCGCAGGGTGATAATCAGGTCAACAGGGTACCCAGGTGATACATGGGTGGGAAGATGGCATGCAGGACGACTGGCACATACGGGGTTCAGGTGAGGAGGGGGTTGGAAGTCGGTCTAGCAGACGGAGGAATCCAGTCTTGGTGACCCGTCCCAGTAGGTCAACGCAGTCAATGATGCATCCGAGATGACTTGCAGTGCCTTCACGAAAACACTGCAGGTCACCTTGCATGCCCCGTTGACGCAACGCTATGCAACGCAACGAATCGGCCTCCATATGTTTTATTATAATTGTTTGTTGCATTTCTATGAAGTACTAACATTTGCAAACACAATTGGTCTGTACTGTGTAAGTATATGTTGTCAACAATTGGTGACAATTGAAACAGAATATTCATTGCTACATTTGCATAGCAACTTACACCAAATATATTTGAGAGTTTAAATGGACCAGGTAATTCTGTATCTGAGTGAATTTTTTTGAGTTTGTGTTCCTTCTTTGACGAAGTACCTGGTTTACTTTCCCTAATTGGTTCTTTTTTGCTTGTGGTACTTGATGAAGTATTCGTTTCTTTTTCTCTCTTTGGAGGATTTGCAGTGATATCCTGTTGTATTTCTGTTTGATTTCGTTTTCTTTTACAACGTTTTACTTTTTGTGGAACAGGATATGTTTTTAGATGGGGGGTGTATAGTGAACGAAGTGTATTGTATTCTAAAATGCAAGGAATATCAGTGTTTACTTTACTTGCATCAAAGTTGATTAGAAATAGACTGTCAAGTGTACGTAAGCGTGATAGTGCTACGTAGCTCATGCCTTCTTTAAAGACTGTGTTACCAATGTCTATTAATGCTTTGTCTAGGGTAAGACCTTGTGATTTATGAATGGTGACTGCGTATGCAAGAGTTAGAGAAAATTGGAAAATTGTTCTCTGCATACATACATGTCTTTGAAGAGAAGGAATCGAGCTGTTGAGAATCCTATCCTTTTTACTTCTGAATGTTTGTCAAAGAGAATATTGACACACTGAATGTTGTTGTCAAGTGGGTATGTTTGAAAGCCAACAACTGTACCCAGTGCTCCATTAACTAGCCCTTTGTCCATGTTAAGGTTACATTTAAGCATTACTATGCAATTTCAGGATAATTGTAATATTTTTTCCAATCCAGCTGTGTTGGAGATTGAATTTGCTAAACTGTTTAGTCTTGTTGTGGCTTGTTCACACATGGGTAGTGTCAAACCATGCACGTCTAGTTTGTCTGTGGCGCTAATTTCCAATATTGGTTGCATTTCTTTTTTTAACATTGTTTCATTGAATTTGAAACAGCTTGCAAGAGTTGGCATTAAGGCCATACAATTGACATTTTTGTGGGCTTATTGTTCCATAACATCTGTAGCATATGCATTATCGCCATAAAGTGCATGAATGTGCCAGGTTTTCAATATTGATTGTGCTTCTTGAGATAGTATACCAACTCTAATACTTTTTAAGATGTTGGCATAAGTGAGATCTGCATTTGCCACATGTTTTCTGTTAATTCTCTGTATTGGAAATGTTGCCAAAGGTTGACATTTCCTACGCTGCCAACATTTTTACAGCAGAGTTTGTGTCCTAAGGTTTTAAAAATAGGCTCACCTTTCACTGGTGTCAATTGAAGAAGATCTCCGAAAACAATAATGTGTTTTCCTACAAAGAGCTCTTCGTAGTTTGTTTTGAGTACTTCTTGTAATCTGAGGTGAATCAAGCCAACATTAGGTTGGAGACCATGCTCACTTCATATATTAGTAGTATTTTTATTTGTTTCAATACTCTGTGTAGTTCCATTGCAGCTTCTGTAGAAAGTTTGTAATAGTCTAATTTGTTTTGGTGTTCTACTGTCAGGAGACGTAATTGGTGTAAAGTGACACCGCCTATGTTGTAGGCAGATAAACCTGTGGGGGCAGTGACAACAGCTGACAGTTTGTTGTTTGTCAATTGTTGAAGGAACTTACTGATGATTTTGATCAAGAATGTTTTCCCAAAACCAGCTTCACCACTGACGTACAGTAGTATAGGTTTGTAATTTTGACAGGTGCATTCTTTGTTTTCATGTTGTACACCATGTGCAATTTCTTTTGTTACTTCTTGAAAAATGCTACATTGCTCATTGTTTAGTTTTGATTGTAGTATAGTTAAGTCTTCTTTATCTTCATACTGACACATGGTGTTTTCTACTTCTGTCATAGCTAATTCTGCCTCATTTGATATTAGTGGTTCTTGGCTTACTGTTACAGAAGGTTGACTACTTTCAGGAGTGTCGTTATCTAGTTGGGCCTGGAGTTCTTCTTCGTGTGGCTGTTCATTGTGCAACATTGTTTCGCACTGTGTAAAGTTTACATCAGTTATAGTGCTTTCATTTGCTTTGAAAGCGTCTTCATATGAGTCATAGTTATCTTGTATTTCTTCTTCTTTTCTCCATGGTTTAAAGAGTTGTAGCAGGGACATGTAATATAGTTCTTTATGTTGAGGAGTCTTTAATGACAATTTAATATGATTCATTAAATTTTGTTCGGTGAGTTTTACTAAGCTGCATTCACAATTTGTCACTCTGTATTTACCGTTTTTTTCTTCGGGTTTTATATTATTTGTGCATGTGAGGTTTTGGGCTATGTAGTATAGACACATGGTTTCCAAAGTGTTACTTCTGGTTGGGTAGTATGTGTGCAGTACATTGTTTTTTTTTAAATGTCTTGGCTGTTGGGATCATGTTTGGCTATTATTTCTATATCTTTGTATGATTTTAGAACTCTTTTTCTAGATTTAGCAGGACCAAGACTTAGCCATACTATGTTTTCAGATTTTCCATACAAAGCAGTACCAGTTAAACGATCTGCTGCTTCATAGGAGCCACATTCTCTATGGGAGAGCATTTTTATGCCCAAGCTGTATAATTTCTGAGACAGTGTTTTGTCTGATGACAGGTCATTCCAGAGGTCTTGGAGCTCTGTTTTTTCTGTTTTTGTTAAGTATGCTGTAACATATCGTGCAACTGCAGTGGAATTGTCTGCAATGTACTGCACATCTACATTTGCATTCCATAAGTGGGCAATGATTGCATTGTAATCAATGATATATTTTTCTTCTTCTGTTCTTTTTATGTAACATGTGTTTTTAGGTGATTTACCTTTAACACTATGTCTAAATGAAGACATGAAGATGTTCACTTGACCTGTTTTGTAACCGGTCCAGGGAAACCAAAGCAGCATTTTGTGTAGTATTTCCCTTTGTTTTTGTATTTGCAACAACAATATTTGCCACATTTGTGTCTTTGAAATTGTAAAATGTGTACATGAAGATAATTATTTGTTGCTTCTGATGGAATTTCACAAGTGACATATTTTTCAATAAACTGTAAAACAGTGGCATCACTGTCTTGACCAAATTTAGGAGCATCTTTAATCCATAAAAGCATGTGGACATGTGGTGCTCCTCTAGCTTGGTATTCCTTTCTCCAAAAGAAGTGTTGCACTTCTCCGAGGGGAGGAGCAGTTTCAAAACAAATAAAGTGTAGCATAGCAATGAAGCGATGGTAAAAATATCTTGAAACATTAACAGGATCCAAAGAACAAAGTTCTCCAGGTGTTAGAATATCTATGTTTGTTTTGTTTTTATTTGATATGCGTAGGAAATCATGTAAATCTTCCCATGCATATTCTGCACAACTTAATGTAGCAAACCAAGTGGGTGGGCCAAGGTTTCTTATCATACAACGTACACCTCCATGACGTCGAAACCAGTACTCCTTAATAACACGTATATTTGCTAATAGATTTGTAATATTTGATTGTAAAACCTCATCTTTTTGTTGCACTTTTTGAAATAATTGTGTAGCTGACATATTTTGAAAGTGGGATCCTGATTTTAATGTGTGTGCAACTCCGTAACATAAAGTTGCTAGTTCACTTTCAAAGAGTAGGTGGAATATGTATTCCAAATTTTGTCTAAATCTGGAATCTTCAGAATACATCCGTAATGACCAGTATTCTGATACTGTTATTTGAATAGGTCTATCATCGTACCTTCCTTCTTTTGCCAGTAGGAAAGAGTAGAGGAAAAGCACGTGCTTCTATACTTTTTTCCCATATGTTGATTGGTGATCCTTTTGTTTGATGCATTTTGTACGTTTCTAGTGCATCTTTTACGGTGTCATTAGAGTGCAATGGGTGAATTGTATAGTGGTCTAAAGTATTGGATATTGAAGCAGGATCTAGGAGCTCAAATTGACCAGCTTCTTGTGTCTCTTGAATTATTTCAGGGGTATCCTTCAAGTTTTCTTCAATATTTCTTTGTAGTATTCATTATTGTCTTTTAGATATTGCAAGGCTTGTCTAACTTTATGTAAATCTACCAGTTGTTGCCAAATGTTTTTGTCTTTTGTAGGTACTCCATTTACTAAGATAATTAAAGATTGCTCCATTGGACGTTGCACTCCTAGAGTGTGCAAATTTTCTTTTAGATCTAATGGTAAATACACTTCTTTTGCCCGAATACCTTTCACTAATTCAGAGGGAGGTAATTTTGCTGTTTTTGGTTGAAGGCGTATTATTGCTTGAAATGGGTGCACTGTTTGAATTATGATGCTCTCATATAAATTGAGTTGTTGTAGGTGTTTTGGTAGTGGAAATAATTCCAAATTATTTGTGATAGCACGTGAAGGAGTTTGATTGTTGTCAAGTTTTGTAGTGCAGTAACTGCAAAGTATTAAGGTGTCAGTTATTTCGTATTTGTTTTCTGCTATAAGGTAGAGAGCTAATTCAAACCATTTGGAATCTTCATTGTCTTCTATTTTGTATGTTAGGTCTACAGTTTTTGTCTTACTTTTATAAAAAGTTCTACAGCAACATACACACACATGGTTTGGTACTTCAGAAGATGTACTTTTAAATGTCAGTATTTCTTTTTTGTATGTGTGTAGTAGAAGGTTGCCATGCATAGAATTGTTGCTAATTTGCTTTAAAGCTATTTCATTCTGTAAGTGGCTTTCACTTCCAAAATATTTTTTCTGGATATAGTCGATTTCTTCAAGTAGGTCTCTTGCTGTACCATGTAGACGAATGTTATTTAAATTGGCTAGTGCTAAAGCAGGACTTTTAGCATAGTACAGTTTATAGACTAGATTTCTTATAGTTGAATGAGGTGTTGATATCATTTTGATATAATGGAAGGTGGTTTTGCAAGTAGGACCTGAAATGCAGGCCAATGAATGTCCTTGTAGTCCTGTGTACGTGCGCACTGGACAGGTATCCATATTTTGCAGTAGTTTCATTTTGATTTTGTCTTTGCCTTTCACATAATGATTGAGGAATAGGCGTAAAGAATTGAAAGATTTTTTGGGAATGTTACACATTGACATGCATGGCCATTTGTTTACTAGACATTCTGATTCAGTTGAATGGAGAGGTAATTCTAAGTTTTCTGGGGATATTTTTGTAAGCAGTATTTCTTGTTCCATTATGGTATTATTAACTTTTTCATAACCTCGTCCACTGCTATGTATGGCAATTGTATGTGTTTGCTTTTGTTTGTATGCTTCTTCATTAAAGTATGGTTCTGTGCTTGTAGTGTGACTCCATTCACCTCCACAGATACTTAAGAAGTTATTTCTGTTGACATTTCGTTTATTGAGAAGTCTTTTTTGCAATTTAGTCATTAGTTTTGTTAGTGGTTTCATTTTGTTTAACACAAAAATAAATAACTTTCTTTTGAGAAGGATTGCACTGTCTATCAACGCTTCTAAAATTAATTTCCTACGATAGGTTTTAAGGGTTGAGCCTGATTTCTCTCCTGTTTTTATATGATTTTAAAGGACTCTGTGATGGAACATTTTTGCTAAAATACTTTTTTTGGAATGCTTACTTTGCACTATATCAAGATTTATAGGAGCAGTTTCATCTGTAGTGGTAGCTGATTTTTTGTTAATTGTTTTGTGGTTTGTTTTACATTTTGATAGAGGAGGCAACGTTTCTGTAGTTGAAGCTTGTTTTGTTTTGCTAAATGACTGTATTAGCTGTTTTGTTTTAACTTGTTAAATTCTGCTACAGATGGATGCTTGTTTTGGACACTTCTATTTTCATTTGCTCTGCTTCTCAATTGCTTTCTACGGACTTGATTTTTGGAAGGCTTTCTTTAGGGTCTGTTGAAAAAAATAAAGAAGGTATGGGTTGGGGTGTTCTTAATGTATGTGCGCTGTGTGCATGAGTGTCTGAGTAAGATGATAAAGATGTATGTAATGGTGTGTGATTGTGCATTGGGCAACTACAACTAGTTGGGATGGGTATTCTTGAATTTATGTGCTACTAAACTGGGGTTCAGATGACAGTAGAACGTAAGATAGTGGTGTGGAGAAGTAGAAATAGTAAATCTAATGGTATACAATTAAAACAGTTGTTTGTTCTATAATATCAAAATTCTAGGGGCTGAGTTGGGTCATTTGTGTGTCGAAAAATATGAAATTGTGTGCCATTCTGCCTGTAAATCTCTGTTTAAGAAATTGGGGTTTGTAGACAGAATGGTGCACAATCTCTATTTTTAGGCACAGAAATAGCATGAATTAACCTTACAGTGTGTTTGAATAATAGTACAAATAATATGGTGGTATTCAACTTACTTTTTTCTGAAATTAGCTGGTTTCTTCTTAGTTGTTCTTTGTACTTCGAATTCAGCTGCTTATTTTCAGGAGAATGGTCTTCACTGCAATTGTAACGGAAACAAATTAGTAATTTTCTTTGTATATAGCACTGTTTTTAATTTAGAAATTGATTTTTTTAATTGACATTGATCCTCAGTGCCTTCCTCAAAATCATGAAAACTATCTTATTCACATAAGATGCGTCGCACTAGTTGAATACATATCATATGTTCTTAATGCATAAACTGTATTGTAATGACTAACTGTACCAACCAAAATATCATTTGTATGCCTTGTGGAATTCATAATGTACCACTGAATACCACTATTTCTGTAACTAAGCTCTTGTAAGTAACAGCGCCTCAATGCCATGGGCTGCTTGCGCAGTATATAAATATAAGTAAATAAATGTTTATGCTTTTATACAAGTATTGTTGTTTGATATTTGAAAATTGTGTGCATGCAATTTTGTTTGAGTATGTTAACTCTTCATATTGTACTTTAAATATGCTAGTTCAACATGCTTTAAAAATGTGTGTGTAAAAAGAAATTAAATAGCAGATAGGTTTGGAAGTGACAGTTGATTTTAGGAGATGGAAAAAATGACAGTACATTTATTTTATAGATTATACAAGCTAAAAGTCAGTTAATCTGTTTAGATGGATATATAAGAAAATATGCATACGTGTAGTTTGTGTTCATGCATATGGATATGCATGCAGCTGCAAGTAGAAATCTTGGAGACTTGTACAGTATTTCTGGTAGAAGGTGCTTTCCAATGATATGACACTTGTACCCAGAGAGATTAACAGTACATTTGAAGTGCTGATCTAAGAGGATGCAGTTAGATGTAGAGGTCTTGGATGTGATTGGTGGATGTTCATGTGACTTCTTAGCTATATCCAATGAGGGAATGGCACAGAAAGTGAAATGGAAATGGTAGAAGGACTGTCCATGTTACAATATGTCCACGGACATGGCAGTAGTCCGTGGACATCAGGTGTTACATCCGGGGATTTTGAGTTGGGGAGCCATGCAAATGAGAATGAGCAGAGAAACGGATTGGTCAGGAAAGTTTAGTGGGTGTGTTGTGCCAAGAGAGAGTTTCTCAGATACTCTTTTTGCTGAGAGAAGAACAGATAGCTATGGCTGTGTGTTTCAGAAAACAGATTGTTTGGATTTTGGGAGACTCGTGAATACATTGGTTGAAGGTGCATGCAGAAAGTTGTGGAGTAGCTGTAGATCTTGGATTCCCACATGTGGAAGTGCACTAGCATGGATTTCGTGGAATGAAGTGGTTCAACTTGCTACCTCTCTGTGCTACTTTGGAGACAGAGCAACATCCAGACATAATTGTAATTCATTGTGGATGGAAAAGTTTAGGACATGCGTCTGGAATTTCTTTGCAATTTGCAATGAAAGAAGGACCTGGGAAGGTCATGGACATGTTTCCAAATTTTCAAGTAATTTTTTCACGGATTGCGCAGAGACAAATGTGGCCTTGTTCTTCTTCATTTGGTCCACAAATGGAGAAAGCAAGGTGCAATGTCAATAAGGCTGTTTGTGCCTTTCTAAGAGATTTTGGCATGTCCTCTTTTCACAATGAAAATATTCTGTTTCGTAGTACATACATTTTTCGCAGAGATGGAGTCCATCTTACTTATGCTGGCAATCAGATTTTTCTGAGAAATGTACAAAATGCACTGCAACCTTTTTTGGAATTACAGCATCTATTTTGTAGTAGGTGTTGAGCATTTCAAATTTTTCAAACACAAACAAACACCACCAAAAGGCTCTTTTCAGAGCCACCACTTCCTCCCAGATAAAACTGCAATGGTTATGATAGGGCAGCACCCCAAAATTTTAGATGTCCGCGGACTGTCCGTGGACTTCTAAAAAATACACAGGGCCCTGCTTCATTTATTTTCACTTCTATTTTTTAACTGTGAAAGGCGGCTCTGAAAAGAGCCTTATTTTAATTTTTGTTGTTTTACATTTATTTTGTTGTTTTATACACAACACACTAGGAGAGGAGGGGAAAGGAGGGTAAGGGGGGACACCAACCACAGGGATAAGAAAGGTCGAGCTGAGAGAGGAAGATGTAGAGTGGGTTTTACTTGGGTAGTGACCAGATCTTCTCGTGCTCTGAGAGCATAGCCTCAAAAGCACTACGAAGTCTCTACCCCCTGCACATTACTGCGTCGCTGTACATACACACAACTGTGACCCTCGAAAGGTAAGGGTTATCAGTATTGCGTATGGGCTGTGAGGCAGCTTTAGGAATACGCTGTCCCACAGGAGTGTTCCTTGTGGTGACAGGATCAGAAACAGAGGATGAAGTAGAGGAAGTAAACCTGCTACGCTCCACGCAAGGTACAACCTTGCGAATGGCTCCAGTGTGGAATGACTTTAGGTGTCGCTTCATGGTAGTTGTCCCAAAGCTGTATGAACCAGGCCTCCCACGACTGAGTACCATTTTGCACTCGTTGCAGGTGACTTGGTTCGCACGCGCCTTAGGACCATTACCACAAATGGTAAATAACCGCCACACCCAAGACTCACGCCGAGTGCCCTTAGTAGGGACTTCCACTACCTCATTCTCGTCATCCTCTTCATCCTCCTGTGCATCCTCAATCCTGTTCCCCTCTTCAGGCCCTTGTGGAGGTCGAGGGGGTGGGGGTGGTGCTGAGGCAGATGCAGCACCAGGTGGCGTGAGTGGAGCCATGGAAGCCATCAGCTTGGAGGTGAAAATCTGCTAATTGGCAGCAAAATTTGCTGTGTTCTATAGGATAGCCAGAAACACGATGAGAATGAGCTTGAGGGCGTGGTCTTTTATAGGGGTGCTTGTGGGTGGTTTGAGGACATGCACGCTGTCCGCGGGCAGATCGAACAGAAAAAAAGGGTTCAAAAAGTCACAAAAAGTATGTAGAAACTCAGGATTACTATGTGGGACTTGTTCTATGGTGAGTTTTTATTGAAAAATATTGTAGATTACTTGAAAATGTAGTTTTAAATTGTTCGGGGACACGAACAGTGCCGCAATCAGAACATACGCTCATCGTGGGCGCGGTCACATGATAGGTTCGCGAACATGTTCGCGAAGGGAGCGGGCGTCTGCAGGACACCAAATTCACTGAAACTATTTTGCGCATGCGCGTTGGTGTTCTACGGACACTGTTCAGGTCCTGAAGTGATTAAAAATGTGTCACAAGTGAAACAAACAGTTACGGACAGGCGTTTGTTCTTAGAACAGTTTCAACTTGCCTGCAAACAATATGGACAGGCATAGCATCCTCAGGACACCCCCATTTTGTTTATTTACGAACATCCCAGGACACTTGATGTGTTCTTAGAACAGTTTCAACCTGTCTACGAACAGTAAGGGGAGGTATAGTGTCCTCAGGACACCCCCATTTTGTTTATTTACGAACATTTCGGGACACAGCCTGTGTTCTTAGAACAGTTTCAACTTGCCTGTGAACAATACGGACAGGCATAGTGTCCTCAGGACACCCCCATTTTGTTTCTTTACGAACATTTCAGGACACCGCGTGTGTTCTTAGAACAGTTTAACTTGCATGTAAACATTACGGACAGATATAGTTTCCTTAGGACGCTCCCATTTTCGTTTCTTTATGGACATTCCGGACACCCGCGCTGTCCGCGGACACCTGAACTGCTTTTTAAAAAAAGACAAGAAATGAATTAGGACACAATATAATAATTTTACTTTATTTTACATGGATGTTAAATTTATGACAGAGAAGGTGAGGCAGAAACTGAAACAAAAACAGGAGAATTGGGGTTTCAATAGGATTTATATGAGGTGAAGAAGGGATGGAAGTCTCATCAAAACGTTTTGGTTCATGGAGAGGGTTTGGGGATAATTGAGTGGGATATGATGAGGGGGGACAGGTACATGTGGGGCAATGGTATGTAGTTGTTTGTTTCAAGTGATCCTTGCCAAATAGTAGGTCAATTTTTTCTTCTATGTGCTGAAGAGTCTTATCCAATACTGCCTTTTCTTTAGTATTTTCAATTTTTGTATGGTCTGTACAAAAAATATATATATGTTAAATACATTTATTTATGTATATAAAATAATATTTATGAATTGGTTTATATGGTAAAGTGTCTACCATTAGGTTCACTATCTACTGACATTTCCTCACGTGGGAAATGCTCCTCTAGTCACTCCAGAGTACTAGACATTGCTGTGAGAAAAAAAAAACATGATATCATTTCTTTTGTATCTAATACAGAAAGTTTACAAATATATGAGTAAAATGCAGTACACTTACTAGCTTCTGGTAAGGTGTGTTCTGAGTGACCTGTAGATCTGCTGTTGCTGTTAGTTGTGGAGTTTCTGTGATGTAATCATGTTCAAAGACTATCTTTCTTCTTTTGGTATATTCCATTTTAGAACATTGCATTTAAATGAATGGTTAGTGTGTTATTTATATGGGTTACAATAATGTGTATGTGTGCTGGTTTGTGAATTTGTAAAATGTTCATATGTTATGATATAACAATTAAACATACCCCCAGACTTTTTGGGTAATGGTGCTGTTGTCCGCATATGTCTGCGGACATTAAAAGAGTTTGCGGACATCAAATTCAGTAGAGGGGGTTCAGTATGTTCTATGTTACTTGTACATAAAGTCAGAGTTATTATTGTTAAGTTGTGCTACTAAAAACCTATGAAATTCAATGAAAAGACTTTGTTAAAGGGACGCTATGGTTCCAAGTAAAACCGAAAAACCCCTGAAATTCGCCAGTTATGGTAAGCTAAGCAACCATAACTCGCGCCACCACCGTGCACTGCTAAGACTAACACCCACGACATCCATGATGACATCACAAATGACATCTTTGATGTCGTGGGTGTTAGTCTTAGCAGTGCACGGTGGTGGCGCAAGTTATGGTTGCTTAGCTTACTATAGCTGGCAAATTTCAGGGGGTTTTCTGTTTTACTTGGAACCATAACGTCCCTTTAACAAAGTTTTTTCATTGAATATGTATATATATTACATGGACGTGGTAGCATCCATGTAGTTATGGTTAAGTTGGTGTTTCCATAGGAAGAGCATTTTTTGGGTGGCTTATAACTTCGCTCCCTCTTGACGAATCCTCACCAAACTTTGCAAAAAAAGTATATGGCCCACTATGATTTTTTTTGCAAAGTTTGGTGAGGATTCGTCCGGGGGGGAAATGTATAGGGGGGTTCCAAAAACCTATAGACATAATGGGAAAAAACTTTGCGCACAGCCACAGGCCAAACCGCTGGACGGATTTACACCAAATTTGTGGCAGGAGCTGGGCAAATTTTGCAAATTTGGTGTAAATCCGTCCAGTAGTTTTTTATAAAATGACCAAAAATGTAAGGCAAAAAAATTAGCGATATCTGTGTTGGCTTCGCGGACAGACTTCCCTGTTCGCTCCGCGGACAGCACCCTGATTGGCCCATGGCCTTGCGTCATGTCCACGGACATGTGACGTGTTCGTTGATTGGGCGGCGAGGGGCGTGGAGCGCGTCAGATTTTCTGTGGCGCCCGCCATCTTGTATTCGCCATCGACCGCGTACAGCGCGATGAAACGTGGATAAAATTTTTTATTTAGTACCGTGTGTTGGTTTGTAAGAGTGTTTGGGGAGGGTGGGGGAGTATGAGATAGGTTCAATGTTTTGTTTTTTTATGTGCTAGACATTTTTGCTGCGTTCGATTTGTCCGCGGAGAACAGGGCTGTTCTGACATTTTGTAAATAAACTAAATGGTGGGGTGTTTAGAGGACAGAGTATGTGTCATTTTTGTTCGCAAGGAAGGTAAAAATGAGCTATGAACACTCGCGGTGTAATTAATTGTTCGTAAATACACAAACTTGGGGTGTCCTCAGGACGCTGTCCGTATTGTAATCTGTCTAGTTGAATATGTCCCGAAATGGTTGCAATTACACAAAATGGGGGTGTTCTGAGAACGTTGTTTGTATTGTTCGTTGTCAGGGTGAAAGTGTTTTAAGACCACTCCTTTTGTCCGCTAATAGTACAATTTCCTATGGGCGTCAACCGACTTTTTGTCCACTAAAGAAACGATAAATCCGGCTGGTGTGTGCCGACATTATGTGATAATCCTACGACTGGCGCTATTGACCTGGCTGACTTGCTTTTGCGACACTAAATCATATCTCCCGCCCCTAAGCCTGATATTATCAAAGTATTCATATTCCCCGCCTCTCTCCGTGACGTTACAGGGTGCGTCATCAAACGCGCCCAGTCCTCTGCAGTCCTAAGTGACTTTACACAGAACCCGGAAGACAAAACATATATGTCACAACACAGCGAGCCACAATTCGGAATATGAAACTGTGATTTAAAAGCAAACAGCAAGATTGTAAATTTTGTAAAGTACATTTATTTGACATCAAATGTTTAGAGAATAGTCAGCAATTTGCATTTGTCTTTGTTGTCGATCCGCAAAAGTTCATGTTGAGGTACGCAATGTTCCTTTGCGGTACAGAGGGTGTTAGATCAGCTTACAACTCAGTGCGCCACAAATCGGAATATGAAACTGTGGTTTAAAAGTAAACAGCAGGATTGTACATTTGGTAAAGTACATTTATTTCACATGAAATGTTTAGTGAATATTCAGCGATTTTCTATTGTCTCTCTGTCGATCAGCAAAAGTTTATTTTGAGCCACGCGTTGTTCCTTTGCGGTAGATAGGCTGTTGGTTTATGATAAAAGTAGTAAATGGTCGCTCTGATAATCGGAAGGTTGCTCCAACAACGAGCCATTAGACCACCCTATTTGTTGCTTTGTTGTGTGTAGCCGCTAGTACTGCGTAAGGGCATATTGGTCCTTGGGGATTGTCCCATAAAATGGTGAGGGTCATGAAGTTGCATATTTGGACCTGCACCTGGCAGTTGAAGACCCCATCCGCTGGAGTCTGTAAATCGTGACATAGGCAAAATTGGGCCACATACCTGTTTTAAAAAACATAAATTAGTCTCACCAGCCGATCTTCATTAAAAATCATCATTTTATTTATAAGGGCGTGAAACTATTTGCTATCGAAGATAGTGCAACGGAGTATGTTAATAATAAAATAATAATATTTTCCCATTCATATAGCGCTAAGAACCGTGAGGTATCTAAGCGGTGCTTATTATAAACCATGGTGTGTGGTGCTCATTTATCGACCAGGGAAGGATGAAAGGCTGAGTTTGGCCTTGCCGGGATTCGAACTTGCGTTAGCAAGCTGTACACGGATGTCAAAGCGAGCGTTGTACTCGCTGTGTACTCGCTGTGCCACTTGACAGGCTACAGTGAAGTGGCACAGCGAGTAGAGCGCTTGACCATCTATAAACGACAGGGGATCAATTCGGCGGTGATAGTGCACGGTAGAAAACATTATGCCACTTTCAATGAACAAGTTCAACTTGAGCGGTCTTTAATGCTACGCTATTGTAATTATATTTGGTATAAAATAATCTAAAGGGTTACTTACAGTACAATTGCAATTTCCATTGACTACGAGTAGTGCAGTCCCAAAATACGACTCCACGTGTGCGAACGATCTTTCTCATAGTGATATAATATATAAAAGTGGTTTCGTTTCAGAAATGTCATTCTTATCTTCTCTTACCTTCAAGAGAAGTCTTTCATCACAATCTCTGTCTGTCAAGGTCAAAACACAATACAACCTTATAGTCTGCTTCGTGAGCCTCTCCGAGGCCTGAGAAAAAAATGGAAGTAGCTGACCTTAACTGTGAACAAGCATAAATTCATACTTTGCAACATTCTGTGTAAAGCCATCTGTGAGAAGTTGGTTTTTGCACGCCATGTTTGTATATTGTTTGCGTGATATCAAAAAAAGTTTGTTTAAGGGACGTCATGGTTCTAAGTACAGCCGAAAGACCCCTGAAAATCACAAGTTATGGTAAGCTATGAAAAATAACTCGCCCCACCACCGTGCACTGCTAAGACTAACACCCAGGACATCAAAGATGACATCGCAAATGTCATTGATGAAATCACTGATGACATCACATGTGTATGTACTTTTCATGGAATTTGTGTACTAGGGATTTTTACTATAATGTTGCGAAAAAAGTGTCAAGGATATTGCAATAAATATCATACCGTTATTAGTGCTTTGAACGATGCATTGATATAAATAGCATTGTATTATGGGATTCTATCTAGTATACTTAGCTACTAATGGAGAAACATAGCATTGTGTGCAGAGTACAAGATGAAAGTATAATATTTGTAATGTTATTATGTTCAATAATTAAATGATAATTGTCCTGAAATGTTTGAAAATTTACAAAATGGGGGTGTTCTGAGGACGTTATTCGTATTGTGTGATTGCTTAGCTGTATGCAATGAAGGAATGGCACAGAGAGTAAAGGGGACGCCGTCCGCGGACACCGCTGCTGTTCGTGGACAGGGCGTGCTACATCCAGGTTTTTCCAGGAAATCCAACATGGAAAGAAGGCTGTACGGATCAGCCAATCAGATGTCGAGGTTGTGGATTTGTGTTAAAAGAGACTGTGTGTGGTGAAGATGGCAGAAGTAGAGAAAGTCAGGGTGATGGTGCTTGGAGATATGTTTGTGTATGGTTTACAACAGTACGCTCAATGCAGGCATGTTGCAAAGAACTTTGATGTGAAAGGAGTGGAGGTGGTGTGGAGCACTGTGCCTGATTGCAATGTATAGGGAATTGTACAAGTTTGTGAGGATATGGCCACAATGAACAGTCCGCATGTGGTAGTTTTGCACTATGGTGCTTTCCATTTGGGCAACGTCAGTGCCCCTACTTTGTTGGCTGATTTGGAACGCTTGGTTCAAGCCGTAATGAAGATCCTTCCAAATGCAAAAGTATTTTTTCTGGATTACTACCTAGGGCAATATGGGACAATAGTTCAGTTTTTTGTCCTCAGCAAAACATTGCTAGGTGTGTCATCAACCGAGGCATGTGTCCCTTCATGCTTAGAGCTGGTATGTTCTTCTGTAATAATGAGAATATTGATGCCAGTAATGCTGTTCATTTTAAAGAAGATGGCATTTCTTTATCTTTTACGGGAAATGCCTTTCTATTTTGGAATGTAAGGGTTGCTTTGGAGAAGGTTTTGTGAAGATTTTAGGAGTAAAATAAGAAAAAAAAACAAGAAAAAAAATACAAAATAACAGGTGTCTGTCAAGCATCTATAAAAAAAACAAAAAAAACGTCTCTTTTCAGAGCCAACTTCAAAGGGGAAATGGGGCACACTATTTAAATTTACATTCACCACGCTCAGATTTTCGATATGTCCGCGGACATGAAAATCACTACGAGGGGGTTAGTATGTTCTATGTTACATGTATATGAAGTCAGGGATATTATGGTTAAATTGTGCTACTAAAAACCTATGAAATTCAATGAAAAAACTTTGTTAAAGGGACGTTATGGTTAAGTTGCGCTACTAAAAACCTATGAAATTCAGTAAAAAAACTTTGTTAAAGGGACGTTATGGTTAAGTTGCGCTACTAAAAACCTATGAAATTCAGTGAAAAACTTTGTTAAAGGGACGTTATGGTTCAAAGTAAAACCGAAAAACCCCTGAAATTCGGCAGTTATGGTAACATAAGCAACCATAACTCGCGCCACCGTGCACTGCTAACACTAACACCCAGGACATCAAAGATGACATCACAAAAGAGTTCATTTTAAAATTGCTGACTTTTTTAATGTATTTGTATTTATTTGTGATTTGTATAGCGCCTTAACCCAGAGCAATGTGCAGGGAATGAAAAAAATACAATAACAATGTATATTAATAAAAGCAATCTGTCATATAAAAAAAAGGGGAAGCAAATGAGATTTTAATGATTTACGAAATAAAGAATAAACAGAAATGGAGTGAAGAGAATAAGGAAGAGCATTCAAGTGTAGGCGAGCCAAGAGGATAAAAGAGTGAAAACCTGATTGAGCTCAAGAACGACATGGAACTACCAGAAGAAATTGAGAAGATGAGCAAAGAGAATGGGGGGGGTGTGAAAAAGGAAACCAAAGAAGAGAGGCAGTTAGGTGCAAGACCATGACGAGATTTGAATGCAAAACAAAGAAGGTTAAATTTAAGTTGAGATTGGAAAGATAACCAACCAAGAGTAGAACGAGAAGATGAAATGGAGTCATGAAAAGAAAGAAGATACAGAAGACAAATAGAAGCATTAAAAACAGATTTCAGAGGAGCAAATCGAGTAAGTGGAACGCCAAAGAGAGCAGAAAAGTAGTGAGAAAATGAAAGAAGATATTAAGGGCATGATTCACAGATTGTTTTCCTTTGGGATTACACCAATATAAAACGCTTCTGTGAATCAGGTCCCAAGAGTTTAGAGGCTTCAGTCAGAACGGCACAAGCTTTCCGAATATTATATAACTGGAAGAGGCAGGTGCGTGAAGTAAAGAAAATATGGTGCTTAAAGGATAAAGCAGAATCAAGATAGAGTGCCAGATTGTGAGCATTAGAGGAAATAGGAAACTGAGATGAGGGAAACGAATTAAAGGAAGAAGATATGGGAGAAGGGAAAGTGTCAGCAGAAAAGAAAAGAACCTCAGTTTTGACAGCATTTAGTGCAAGATAATGAGTTAACATCCAAAATGCATAAGAAGACAGGGGGCAACTTATCAGCAGAGGAACAAACCTAAAAAGGTAAAAAATACAGCCACGCATTCCATCCCATCACAGGACTTCCTCAGGCTATTCTTAACAAACTCGATTGGCTCACCACCGTAAAAAAAAATAAGGACATAGGGCTTCTTGGAAATTATGTCACAAAAACATGCTCATAGACACCAAAAACATCCCTGCTGTCAAAGTACAATATTTATTTATCTATGTATGTATTTATTTATTTATGTATTACATTTGTTACATGTCCAGACCCATGGGTTTCATGGCGTGGTCACAGACAGCTAATAATGTTTCTTATACAGTGTTACAGTCAAATGGAAAACAAATGCCATTTCGCCTGGCGACTCTCATTACAACATAGTACAAAGTTAACATACATAAAAGAATGTAGGACAATCATTTATTGTTACAGATCGACAGGTCGAAAGCACCCTAGTGCCAATATTAGTTGGGATCTGGCAGCATATCATAATATATCAATATTGGTTGAACAGCCAAGTTTACAAAGCTTTTTTGAATCCTCGTTTTTGATACTAAGTGGTAAGGCATTCCAGTGAGTAGGGGCGAGGACTCTGAAACTATTCTCTCCTGCTCTGTTGTGTTTGTATTGCAGGATTTCCAAAAGAACCTGGTTATTGGATCTGAGGGTCCTGCTGGAAATCATTTTCTTAATAGTGTTGAGGTAACTAGGGGCTTTATTCATGAGAAATTTATGTACAACACATAAAACTTTGAACATTATTCTGGCTTTGATAGGCAGCCAGTGGTTTTCTTGCCTGATGTTGGAGATGTGTTCTGATTCCTTCATACCTAGTGCCGCTCTAAGGGCTTTATTCTACAGTAGTTGTAACTTACTGATATTAGTTTTGGAAGTTCTTAGTAGAAGGGCATTACAGTAGTCGAGCTTGGTTAGAATCAAAGCTCTGGCCAATGTAATACAGTTGGTGGGTGTGGGGAATTGGCAGTTTAGGCTGATGAGTTTGGCGTTGTATGCTGTGGAGGATGAGAGGGCTGAGATATGTTTGTTCATGGTGAGATTGGCATCTATATATACCCCTAGAGATTTGACTTGCTTAAGTACTGGGATCAGGGTACCATCAATATTGATATGTGAGTAGTATGGGTGGAGGGTACCTAATCTTGTTTGGGAACCCACACTGAGGACCTCCCTATTCTCATCGTTGAGGCACAGGCTGTTCATTGCCATCCAGTTTTGAATGTTATGTTATGTTATGGTATGTTATTGAAATGTATAGATCACATGCCCACCGTAGGTATCATGGTGCTAGGAGAGGTGGAGAAAAGATCCAGCAAGGGGCCAGGAACTTAAATTAAAACAGTAACGTTTTCAGGTTGCGCCGGAAAGTAAGATGGTCAATAGTCTCGCGCAAGGGTAGAGGCAGATTATTCCATTCCTTAGCCGCTGCTAATGAGAACACATGGCCACCTTTGCGAGCAAATCTAAAGCGGGGTATCAACAGTTGGCAGGCTCCTTGAGAGCGGAGGGCACCAGTGGGTAGATAGCAAGTAAATTAAGCCTGAAAATGATGACGTAAACTTTGTTGATGGTCTGGGTGTTTTGGGTGTAGTCCCCAGTGATGAGGATGAGGATCTGGGTGTCATCTGCAAAGTGTGTGTAGATGACACCCATATCGTTTAGTGCTGAGAATAGGAGTTTTGTATAGGCATTACAGAGGGTAGGGGAAAGCCATGAACCCTGGGGGACTCCTACGGTGACTGCTATGGGATCAGCGGCATCATTCCCAATGGCAACTCTGGATGTTCGTTCAGCTAAAAATGATTTAATCCAGAGTGTGGCGTTGTTGGAGAAATTCATGTCTTTTGTTAGTGTTTCACATAGTTTGTCATGGTCTACAAGGTCGAAACCTGCTGATAAGTCCAGCAGCAGCAGTATCGCCATTCTTCCTGAATCTCTGATCGCATCTATTTGGATTTTCAAATCGGTGAGTGCTGTCTCAGTACTGTGGTTGGGCCTAACCCAGATTGTCTAGCTCCCAAGACGTTGTTCGGTTCAAGGTGGGTTTGTATTTGGTTGTATGCTATTTTATCGATAATTTTGAGAAGGAAGGTGCCCGTTGTCATGGGCCGGTAATTAGTAGGAACTAGTGGATCCAGTATGGGCTTTTTTAATAAAGACGTGACCCAAGCTTCTTTGATGCTGCTGGGACCAAATTAGAATTGAAAGAAGAGTTAACAAAATTGGTGATAATAGGGGTGAGGGTGGGGCCACATAATTTGACTAAATGTGCTGGGAAGTTGTCCCCTATGCAATTAGATGCTTTCTATTTGACTATGGTATTGAGCACTACTTCTTGGGAGACTGAGGAGAATTGGAATGTTGGAGTGATGCATCCTATGGGCTTAGTAGTGGGTTAGAAATTGTGTGTTTTTCAGATAGTACTTTTCTTTTGATGAGGAGAACCATCTTCGGTTCCGGAAGCACCTCAAAACCTTCCTCTTTGCTCTGCCTTCTCCTCTCTTCTCCTCTCCCCTGTTGATTCTACTCTCCATCGGCACCATGCACCTGGCCACCCTCTGTCCTCCGGGCCCAGGTGCCTGCTCATCTTGCCACCCTCACGCACAGCCTCCGGGCCACCCCTTTCTCTGGGGTCTGTATCTGTACCCATACAGCCCTCCCCTTTTCCTCTTGCACTTTCATACCTACCGTGCCTGCTGCCATAAACCCAGCACTTGCCACTTGCTGGCTGCACTCCCAATGTTTGTTGCCGTTTTATTTATTATTTTATTATTATTTTTGTTTTTTCCTTCTCGCTCCGCACTCTCCTTTTGTTCCCCCTTCCATGCACTTCTCCCCCTTCCCCCTCTACCCTGCAATTGCGCGTTCTCAATGTCACTGGACCAAGTAAGATTGTTGTTTTTGTTTTCCCCTGTTCCCCTTCCCTTGCCTTGTCGCGCTCTGAAACACTTGTGTATGAGCGCGATAGAAATAAAATACAATATATATATGTATCAATATGATGATTTTATTTTGTAGAAGTTTGATTTTGGTGGCAAGGGCATCTTGAATAGTGGTGCACCATTCTTTACTCGGTTGAACAGGGATGATGATTGGGATAGGATGTTGCAACTCCTTGAGGATAGAGAACAACTCTTTTGAGTCTGAGGAAGCATTGCTAATCCTGGTGTTAAGTGCACCCGCTTTATGTGCAATGATGGCTGATTTGTATGTTTTGTTTGCAGTGTTCAAGGCGTCAGCGGCCTCTAGGGTTCGGATTTTGTTATAGAGATGTTTGAGCGAACGTTTACTTCACCCGAGTGATACTAGTTCATCATTAAACCAGAAAGAGGATTTTTTATCCGTTCATCTACTTTTACTGACACAAGGTGCTACAGTATCTGTTGTGTTTGTGAGGCAGTTATGGTAAATATCTGCCAGGGAGCACAGATTATCATTGATAATCATCTTGTCTGTGAGGGTATTTTTTAGAATTGGGTTAAGGTTTTCAGCGGAGAGTTTGTGAATATTCCTGGTTACATAGGAATCCAGCGTGATGGATTTAGGTGGGTCAGGCTCATTGCATATAACACTATGGTGATCTGTCCAGAGTAGTGGGTTGATGGTATCTATGGATACTGTAGTATTGAGAGGTAGTATGCAATCCAGCGTCCTCCTTTTAACATAGGTAGGTGCGTTCACAAGTTGTGTGAATGACATGTCTTTCAGAGCATTGCTTAAGGCTTCTGCTTTGTGATCTTGGGCATCATTAAAGCCAAGATTCAGGTGGGCAAAGGATTATGCATTTTGTTTTCGGTTTGATGAGTGGTGTTAGTAATAATGGTGTATCTAATTCAGGCTGTCAATTGGTATTGGGCGATCTGTATATAGTTACTTTATTAATAGTGGTTTTTTGGTTAGTAGCTAGTTTAGCTAGTATCATGTCGTACCCATCTGGGTTATCAATGGGGCAACTCTTACTTTAAGTTGGGTTTTAGCAATAATGGCTACTCCCCCACCTACTGACTTAGTTCTGTCAGTCCTAAGGATGGTGTACTCTGGAGGAATGGCAATGGTAAGTATTGGTCTAGAACTTGGTGGGGCCAAGTTTCTGTCACTGTGAGTAGATCTAGTTGCTGCTCAATAATGTGAATGTGTATTTCTGAGGCATGAGCCGCTATAGAACGTGCATTGATAAAAGCTGCTTTGAGTTGACTAGGGGGTAGAGTCTGGACTGTAGGTGTTAAACATGAATTGACGACATCATGAGGGGTGGTCTGTTGTTGAGTAATGGTTGTGGTATTCCTTTAGGCGATTTGGCTTGGTAAGCTGGTGTATTTGTGGTATCTCTAGTGGTGTTAGTGGCAGGGGCATTTATGCTAGAGCAATTTATAATCTGCACCCTGTGCCGTTGGGTTCTGATACTGCCCGGTAAAGGGATCAGTTTAGGTTGCATACATTTAGTGTAGTCTAAGTCTGTATGGGGTAGGGTGGAGTGAGTCTGTGACTTAAGTCTGCCGCATCTGGTTGCACCTTGGGCCGGGTAGGAGCTTCTTTTGGGTGAGTTTTTAGCAGTGAGAATGCCTAGCATAGGGGTGGTGTTAAGCTTTTGGCCATTACTGGCGTCAATGTGGGTGCCTAGTGATGATGGGGGGGAGGTACTAGTATGTGGAGGGAAGGGAGTAGGGCAGGGGATAGGGTGATGATGGGGGCACACTGCTCTGAGAAGGCCATTGTTATAGGTCAGGAAGTGAGAACCTGTACATGGCAGGTCATAAGGTACAATGCATAAAGGAAACATCATGAGCATTAACCAGCCTGGCATGACTTGGGTTTGGTGAGGAGCTGGCTGTCTATTAACAGTAGGCTGACTGGTGCATGCATCCTGGAGAGGATATAGGTAGACTGGGATAGCGTGGATGTGCCCTATGACAAATTACTCATATGGTAGCTACCTCGGATAGCCCAATTAGCAGTGGATTAAGTGGTTCCAATCGGATCTGGTGAGGATAAGTGTGTCAGTAGCAGAGGCAGGGAGAAGGTCAGCTGGTGCGCTGCTGCAGTCTGATTGTCTGAATAAGTAGAGTGAGGCAGGAAGGTCTAGTAAACTCCGGTAGTCAGGAGTGTGCTGGCCTTGACTGATGGCACGGGCAACAAGATGGCTGTTTATGGTTGGTTGGTCAATGGAGGGATCAGTGGCAGGAACTACTGGTAACTGTGACAATAAGGTGATGCCTGAGCTAAGGATCTATAGTAACATCAATATGGTAATAGATACATTAGTAAATATGTCAGAATGCCGTTATGGTAGGCAAACAAGTAACAACATTTTTGAAGGTAGGTAAACACGGATACTGCTGTGTGTGGTGAGCAGGATCGTTATTTCAGAGCATAATTGCAGTACATGTGAGAAATGATCATCGAGGGCATGATAAAAATGGCAATAATCAAGCAGAATATCAAGACAGAGCATTTATTGCAAGATTGTACATGTAATCATCACAGTGCATTATGATACGATGGAACAGGTACGTACATATAAAGATCCGTGTGGCTGCCTTGTTGGGGCGAGAGTTTCGGGAGTAGTGGTGGAGATGGTATTTGCACCGTAGTTCTTTCATGGTTTCAGCTGATAGTATTTTCCGGCAAGAGACAGGGGGATATTACATGATAATGTAGGAATCTTTGGTTGTGGTATGGGTAGTATAGCAGGTGTTGAGTAAATATGGTGTTGAACGCGCTAGCAGTTACACATATCTGTAATGGAGGCATGATTGTTATAAGATCATGCAATGCATGCACCCGAATGTGGGGTGGTGACACAGATGGAGCTTGTTATGAGTACTTACACGGCTGGCTTTTTGGATCTTGGTGCGTCCATACGCAGACAGCCTCAGACAGGCCCTTAAGAACGTGGCCCTTTGGCTAAAGTGGCCAGCTTCCGCCTCCGGGTCGGGCCTCGGCCTCAAGTGGCACGACACAGCCAATATATTTTTCAAAAGCTGTGATTTTAGGAGAAGAGCAGGCAGCTCGTTGATAAAGAAGCTTTGCTGGATGCATGCCATGCTGCTGATCTTTGCATATCATCGTGGGGGAAATCAAGCAGTGCCACCTGCTATCGTGGATCATAGCAGTAGTGGCGGGCTGGTGGATAACAGCTGCTGAGGGGCTCCAGCCCTTCCATCAGGATGACAAAGAGAGATGAAGTGATGGGCTGGTTGCCACAGACAGGCCCTTAAGAATGCGGCCCTTTGGGTAAAGTGGCCGGCTTCTGCCTCCATTCAGGGGCTCAGCCACAAGTGGCATGACGCAGCCAATCATTTGGTTGCGTTTGAATATGAGGAAGTCCTCAGTGGCTTTCTGAAAATATGGCAGCCATTTTCGACGGTTGTACAAATGAAGAAATATATTTTTCAACATATTTTGCCAACATCTTTGAATTACAAAGAGTGAGTCCTTTAAAACATGTTATTAACTCTAGTATATCAACTCACTAAATAGAAGTGAATATCTAAACATATATTAAACACTAGGTCCATTAAACAATAAAGTAAATGATAAAGAGCTAAAGAGCGGGGCTTTAGAAAAGGTGATCTGAGGATGGTTTCCAATGATCTTAGCCAAATCGGAATTACCACCAACTTTTTCTTGATTACTATAGGTAGTAATCAGTGGAGTAACTTTGCTGGAAATGTTGGGGGGGACATGACATCTGATGAAAAGGTGCCCCAGCAAAATGAATGGGGACAAAATGGTGTGCCATGAAAGTTGGGGGGGGACAAACACCCCCGTCACCCTAAAATTACGCCCATGGTAGTAATACATCTTAAAGTTGAGCTACCATGTTTCTTATCATGCACTTTAAGCAGATGACCTCTATCCAAGGTCTTTGCTCTTTTAAAGTCTTCATTAATATTATTGGCAGTAGAGCCTCCAGCCAAAAAAGCGAGCACCTCTACATTTGGCCTCACAATAAAGTCCTTTTCAAAAAATGATCATACGTTATACTTTTAAGAGCTTTGCAGTGACTATTTTCTGCATGGAGGACAGAGTTAGAGGATGTCAACTCTCTAAACAGTGTAGTGACAACCTAGTTATTTATAACTTGGAACCTAATATCTAGAAAAACCAATTCACTCTTACTAGCTGTTAAAGTTAACTTTAAGTTCTATTTATTAATCAACATTCAATTCATAAAGATATTCATTTAAAAGGCCCAATGATCCACTACAGATGATAATCACAACATCAATGAATTAAACCATTGAACAACATGATCCAAATATGTATTGTACACTTCTGAGCATGCTCTAGTGTGTTCCCACCAACTCAGGTATAGGTTTGCATTGGTGGGGGCCATTAACAACCCCATAACTGTGCCACAGGTGTGCCTGCAGTATACCTTTTCAAAGAGAAAAACATTCTCTAGCCAAAATGCTAGCATAGTAAGGAGCATCTGGTTATGCTGCTTTTAACTAACAGATCTGGCATCCAAGAAATACTTACAAACTGCTAGTCCAAAGTTGTGTTTGATGTTTGCATACAAAGACACAACATCTAACAATAGAAGAACAAAATCAGGTACCTAAATAAAGCTAAATAAGAGTTGTCTCTAATGGATTTGTGTGCGATTGTGTACATAGACGACATTCCCATGAGCTGCAACACCCTGGAAGAGCACATACAACCAAAGGGTTGAATTCTTAGGTTTCATTTTATCACAAGGGATTGAAATCAATTTGAAAATGACTGAGGCACTAACATGCTGGACGTCACCCACGGCCATCCAGACAACCAAAGGTTTCCTGGATTTCGCTCACTTTTATTGTCGCTTTATCCAGGGCTTTTTCAAAATAGTCCATCCTATAACCAGTCTACTGAGAAAGGGAAAAATGTAGTGTGGACCTCGGAAGTGGAAAAAGGCTTCAGTTCCTTGAAAATGCAATTCACCACAGCACCTGTTTTGGGCCATCCCGACCCTGCCTTGCTGTATATAGTGGAAACAGATGCTTCCAGTGTTACCATGGGGGCAGTGCTTCACAATGCACAAGCGGTAACAACAAACTCCACCTGATAGCTTTCTGGTCTCAAATGTTTACACCTGCAGAAAAGTACTACTCTGTGTCAAATCAGGAGTTATAAGCTACTAAACAAACCTTTTGCAAGTGGGATCACTATCTGCTGGGGGCCAGACATGACATAACCGTTTACATCGACCATTGGAATCTACAGTTCCTGCCGTCAGTAATGTCCCCAACACCACAGCAGCTATTTTGGATGCAATCTTTTTCAGAATATCAATTTCTCATCATGTTAAGGTATGTGACATTTAACAGCAAGGCAGACACATTTTCCAGTCTAGGCTATAGCATGCCGGAGGAAGAATGGCAGATGACACCACTGGTCTTGACATCCAGCTGTTTTGTGGGAGAATTGTTTGAAGTAACCTCTGACCAGTCCTTAGTACACACAATCAAAACTTGTTTTGCCCACAATTCCCTAAGTGCCTGGGTTCATGTAGCAAGGATTATGGTTCCACGGAGGGATTCTCCATCTGTCCACTAAGGACATACAGATTGCTGTCCTGAAAGAGAAACATGATTCCCCATTAGCAGGCAACTGGGAATAATAGAACTGACCAGCTGATGCAAAGGCACTCCATGGTTGCAGACATCAAAGAATAAGTCAAAATGTGCGCTCAGAGAAAATCATTAACATCTCCTCCGGCAGGCCTTCTGCAGCCATTAACAGTTACCTGAAACAAAGGCATACCTGGGGGATGTATCTTTTCATGGAACACCCAAAAACTAAAGGATATAACACAGTGTTGGTGGTTGTGGACATCTAACCAAAATGAAACACTTTATACCCCTGCAAGGATTACCATCAGCCAAGCAACTAGCAGAAGTAGTGTTACATCAAGTAGAAAAACTGCATGGATTACCTACTGTCATCATTACAGAAGAGAGGGAGCCAATATATGTCCCTCTTTTGGAGGGCTTTCTGCAAGAAACTGTGTTTTGATATGTGTCTATCCTCTGGCATTTATCCACAAATGAAAGTCCAAACGAAGCGGACAATCCAGGTGCTTGATCTGTACCTGTGATACCTAATCGTCCAAGAAGAGACAGAGCCGCTGGATCTGCTCTGGACTGCAGAATTCACTTAAAACAACAATTGTATAGTGTTTTTGCTAGTTGAGTGTACAACTGATTTATGTATTTAAAGCATTTACTTGTATAAAACATTGATTGGACATTCTTTGATTTTGTAACTGTGTACTAATGCAATATTGGTTCTTACTTGATAACATTCACACCCCTTCTGAGATTATAGCCTTCTCTTAGCCCATGTTACCACAAAGGCAACATAGCTACCAAGCTGTACCTGTTTTTACTTTATGATTGGGATTATGAATGATTTGCTGAAGAGTGAGGCGTGAGTAGGAGGTTTAGCCACTACTCCTCCTTGTACACCATCAGAGAGGAAGTAATTCCATCAAAATATCTTTCATATCCATTTTGTGACTTAAAAGTAAATCTGTGATAGAAAACAATTCATGGACCCTGTTTCATTAGGTTCACATCATCTGTAGTAAGGAGCAGGGATGCTGGATTCAACACTGGACATCAATTCAGAATGATATTGGGGGAATTTATCGACAAAATCTCATATTTGTTAGGACAGGAATTAGATATGTACTGTGTTTTGTTTTTTAATAATAACACAACTACTGGGTGAGGCAGCCATCACTTAAAGAGATCCCAAGGGCCTGGCAAAACATTTTCCCATTGCTGCACTGTGATTGTGGCGGCATCCACCGATCACAAGTAAGGTTACAGGCCCTTGATCTATTTATACATGATCTAATGATTTGCTATTTTTCGCAATAGGTATCTAATAATGTTCTTGTGCTTGTGCCAGTACTGCAATGGCAAATACATCCTTCATTACAATTTAATGCAAATGTCTTCCTATCATTCGGCAACCCTACGCAGCGGATTCTGTTAGCTTTATGTGTGTGCTATTAAAGGCTTCCAGAGCTTCAGATGTTGTAATGGTTTCATTATTTCTGTGGAACCCAAAATCCATTTTCTACAATAGTCCACCACAGCCAATAATGCTCTTACAAGAAAGGTTGAAACTGGGTATGATAGTGATTGAAGGCTAGCCAAGATGGCACTGCTTTTATATTTGGAATCAGAATTAGTAGTCGATAGTAATTATAGGAACATAACCGAGCTAAAGAAGAAGAATTACTTGAGGAATAAATGGTATGATATGCTAGTGATTATTAAGATGGGATACTCCAATGTATTCTGGAATCATGTAACCGATAAAGATCCGAAACGCGACACTACAATGCAGGCATGCATAACCACAAATATGTGGCGCTAGCTTTTTAAGGGTCTCTATAAGGACCCTCACGAAAGAGGAGATGATAGCACTGTAGATAGGAGTGGTTTTTAGAGCCATCAGATCAATGGGCACAAGACTGTTATTTACTCTGAAGGAAGGAGAGGATGCCATTAGATCGCAGTCTGGGGGAAAGCAGTAGGTCCCGACAAGGTACCATCAGATTTGTTCAAGGGAGAGATTGTAGTTTGGGCCCTGATTTTAATGTGAGTTTTCAATGCTATGTTAGCCATGAATAATATTCTGGGGTCCTGGAAGACTGCTGAGATTGTCCCAATTTATAAGAATTGTGGTAGGGATAAACCATCGAACTACCGCCAAATCTGCCTTCCTGACACTGTAGGGAACATCTTTACTAACGCGGTTATAAAGCACATTCAGGATTGGGTGGATGCTGACAGGCTGCTTAGTCACCTCCAAGCAGGATTTCAGTCTGGTATGAGCATGCTTGATCGGAGGTTTTCGACTGCACTTATTACTGCAAAAGCATGTACTTTTAGCCACCACAAGGTTTTTATGCAGTGTTTGTCGATCTAAAAACAGCCCTGTTGCACTGGAATGTCTGTATTTTAGCCATGGGGGAAGGGGGCAATCACCACAAGGGGGGTGCAGTCACACCAGCCCAGTGAGCATATGAAATGCAGTAAAAAGTGTCAGCCATACATGGAGCTGACATCTGGGGCTACACTAATCCGTGGGCATTATCGATAATTGAAAACACGTTTTTAAAAAGCATTCTTTTATTAATCCAGAGCACAAGTAGTGCTATAGTGTATATGGAGTGTAATTTGGGACCCATTGGGGAAGACGCAGGGTTTCGGCCAGATATTTTTATTGGCTACTTATACGGAGTAACCCGGATTTGACAAAATACCTAGATGGGTTGTTCTATGCAATGTCGCTGGTGGGTGGGTATTCTCTAGGTGGCACATGTTAAGAGATGCCTTGTGGCATTGGATCAGCGATGATACTGCAATGAGCCGGCTACATTTATGAAAGAGTCAAACTCTAGAATGAAATGGCCTATTCCGATTATGTAAGGAATATGATGGCAAGCTTATGTATCTCTTTGGGGAATGGACCAGAATATTTGATTTTAAAAAAATACTCATGGTTATGACATCTACCTTGACACAATCATCCCCACGTATGCACAGCACTTTATACAGAATTTCGAACTGGTTGTCTGAAAGTGAGGAGGCTCACCTTGACTGGGGAAAGGTGATAGGAGCATGTTGCTTATTATGTGGGCCTCAGGAAGAGAATCATGTACATTGTATGTCCATCTGTTAGGGATTGAAGTGCTTGAGAATCATATACCTTAAACCCCTGTTTCCTTTGCATAACATCCGCAAAACGTTGGAGGCCTTAAGCTTTTGCAAATCTACTCTGAGCATGCAAGTGGTGTATTTTACTTCCATATATATTCATTTGGCATGGTTGAGGAGGTGTGCCCTAATAGCATTTCTAGAGCAAAATATCGGTTAATATCAACTGTTAGTGTACTAACAGCTCATTATAATGTATTGATACAAAAATGTTGTTTTAAATTTTGATTATCTGTAGGTGATGTTTTATACCTGATGACTATTTGTCAAATAAAGTTTACAATAAAATAATGCTCTTATCTGTGTAACTATCTGAGGTTTTGAAATTGTATATGCTGCTTCTTTTCTAGAAAGTGCTGGTCAGAAGTACATATTTGTCTAATTTGTACGTTTGATATGACCGAGAAAATAACAATAACTTATCAGTATATTGTACCAACACAGACTTTGCTGGGTATGTTATATAATCTAGGTCTTCCTTAGTTGTTCTTTAGTTCTTTAGAACACAGGGACTCAGTGCACGCTTGGAGCAGCCACATGCATTGAATTCCTTTATACAGAAATGTAAACAGAAGTTTGCTATGTGTACGGGAACAGAAAGGAAAGCAGAAAACAAAATTGAAAAGTAGGTGGCATACAGGATAATATGGTAGCTGGATTAGGCATCTTGATGGGCAAAGTCAGAGTACTACACATGCTGGATGTAGGAATGATAAGATATTGTTTTAGGAGGGATTATATAACACAGGCAATTCCCTCACCAGCTTCTGGTTTTAAGGTTTACCTTGGAAGCTTCTTGAAATGATCAATATTAATTCTCACTTTCCTTGCATTACGGCTGTACCCTAACTATCATGGATGAATCATAAAGATTCTGGCACATCATTGATTTATTTGAGTGACAATTCTCCTGTCTCAGTTAATACGGTTTTGTCCAGCAGAACCTGGTTTGTTGCTAAAATATCCTCAGTATTCTTTCTAGGAACATTCAAAAAGACTCACTCAGGTCTACAAATGTACAAAGGATAGTGCTATTTAATTTACAAAGCAAATCTCTCCAAAGTAAATAGACTGGATCTGACAGGCTAAGGAGAAATTCATGTTTTTCAGCAGATGGACCCAAGTAGCTGTACTTTCAGAGTGTTCCAAATCCCTATTGCTTTTTCAACTTCTGTTGATAATGGCACAGTGGGAAAACACTCTGATCAAATAGCAGATTTACGGCATTAGTGTCTACCAAGCATGGAACCGAGGGCCCATAAAATTTGCATTGACTATATAGGCCCTCTTCATACACAGGTAGCAGTAGACTTATCAGTGTAGGTTTATTCAAAACAAAGCAAAGCACAATACAGCCACACATTGGACAATATCAGTTCTAACTCAACCTAAGAAATATCTACACGATAGGGCGGGGCAATGTTCCTCGCAATGACCTGAGAGTTATTCCAGAGCAAATTATTTGGCATGTTATGCACTCAATTGCCAATTTATTAATGTATTCCTGGAGGTTCGGGATGAACCAATCCTCCTGGATGTCTGCTGCAATGCGTTGTTTTGATGTAGGAAATGGAAAGTGTAACTGTTCAAACACTATTTCCAACAATTCTGCAGGCATCACTGCTTTCCCTGTTGTGTCCTGCCTCCATAGGAGGTTTGTGGGTGACTGCGTGCAGCCCCATTTTTCCCATAGTTTTTTTTTCTGATTAGGGTGCTTTCTTCCGGAGCTCTATTATTTGCGCTGTGAGGAGGGAGTTATAGCCGCTGTCTTTGGGCTCCTCCGTTCATTCTTTCTTCACACATTCTGTTGCTAAGTCTTTCTGGAAGTGCACTGCTTGTTTTGCAGCAGCATCTGCTGCCATGTTTCCTAGTCATATTTCGTCTTTGTTATTAGTATGGGCTTGGCATTTTACGAGGGCTACTATTAATGGTTCTGCAAGTGCCTCTATCAATTCATTTAGCAAACCCGCGTGTTGTACAGGTGAACATCTGCTCTCCTAAAACCTTGTCTCCTCCATCTTGATAGTCCAGCATGTACTGTGGTGGTTACATATGCTGAGTGTATATTGTCACTGCACATCCTTTGGCTGCATGAAGTGCTTCAATTAACACTACCAATTCTGCTGCTTGAGCTGAATAATGCATTGGCAATCTCTTCTGTAACAGCACCTTGTATTCCCCTTCCTCGAAACTCACTACTGCTGCATCAACATGCTTTTCACCAGTCTCTGGACAAATGGACGCTGACCCATCTACAAAATATATTTCTCCTTCACTCAAGGGGATCTCAATTGCTTTGGGAATATCGTCTCCTTCTCTCTCCTAAGTGGCAGAGTCATGCATTTCATATCTTACAATGTATATGGCTCTGTGAGGAATGTGGCTGCTTTCACTGTTTTGTAGCATATCACATGAATGTTTGAGCTTGATATAATTATCTCATAGGCAGTGGCCCTTTGTGTGGTGAGTGTAGACTTCGATCTTTCAAGGATGGCAAACAGAGAGTGTACGACAAATCATGTTACTGAGCATCCCATCACAATTGTGGAACTTTTTTCAATGGTGAAGGTGGCTGCTGCAAGAACCTGTTCACACGCGAAATGGCCTTGCATCACTGAATCAAGGGTAGTGCTGTATTTAGCCAGTGCTTTATGGCCCAATGACATGTTTTGTGTCAATACTGTGGTCATCAGTGTTCTGTTTGAATATGTGAACAAAAAACATTCTTGTTCATAATTGGGTGTGGCGAGGACGGGTGCGGTGCATATCAATTATTTTAATGTCATGAAAGCAGTGTGCATTTTAGGCATCCATGCTATTGCTATGTTCTCTTTCTGTGCTTCCTTTAAAGCTTGCAGTAGGGGTTGTGTGTATGTGGCATAGTCTAAGATCCATGCCCTGCAATAATTACATATGCCAGGGAACTTTTGCATGTCCTTCACTGTGTGAGGTCTGGCTTTTGCTCGTACTGTCGCTTTTCTGTTGGGAATTATTCTCTTACCATCTTTGGATATTAATTGGCCCAGATATAACACTTCTGCCAAGCAGTATTGGAGTTTGTTTTGATCTACTGTATACCCCTTGTGGGCCAATAATGTTAATAAGTTGACTGAGTCTTTCCTGCATATGTCTTCCCCTTTAGTACACACTAGGAGGTCATCAACGTATTGAATGATGGTGCTTTGAACAGCAATATTGCTGAGATCTCATGCAATATTCTTTTGAAAATGCGTGGGCTTTCACAGTACCCCTCGGGCAATCAGCAATGCTCATAACAGTTTTTTTCCCATCTCTGCCGAAACCAGTGGTTCCTCGTCTGGACATAAGGTAGTAGATAGGACCGGAAACACAAAGGCTCTCTGTGGGATGTCCTAATCTGGGTGGGTGTTTGTTCCTGGGCAAGAGAAAACATTTTCACTTAGCACATATGTTCCCTGATAAAGTGCTTGGCACCATTAGCTGTGGTGGCGAATGGGTTTGCATGTGTGTGTACAATGTGATTTTGTTGAGTTGGATGGGTCTGTGTAGTATACCCTGATGTGGGCCTGTTGTCGGGCTGCCCATCCTCTGTGAAGGGGCCAATGGGCAGTCCATACGGTCTACTGGGTGTGGGTGCCCATACTAATGTTCATTATTGTACCTCTGGGTATTTTGGTAATTTGCTACAGGTCGGATATGACAATCCCTAGGAAAGTGTCCACATCTCCCACACGACCAGCATGGTCCAGGCCCACCCCCCCTTGGTCCTCGCCCTCCATATTCATATCCACCCCTCCTCTTCGCGGTCCTCGATACCCACATCTTCCTCTTGCCCTTCTTTCGTGCCATTGAGGTCCCATGTACCGTTCCTCTCCACCCCATTGCTCATGACAGTTGTTGATGCATGTAGATGCCATTCTAGTCTGTAGCACTAGCTGCCCCTCCCCTTCTTCTAACTGTCATTCCGAGGGCAGTGAAGCAACTACTGCTGTGACCTTTACTAACGTGCTCTGTACCAGCTTTGCTTCGTCTGCTAATCTCCTCTGAGCTATTTCTTTTCCCTTTCTTTGATCCTCTTGCAATGGTGTACTCTAATGCTTTGTATTTCTGTCCACCCCTTGGCTTCGATCCCAGCAATTTTATGAAGGACCTTCTGTACCTCCTTTGGGAGGCCTTGCTTGATGATAAAATAGAAGAGGGAGGTGGATTTGGTTCCAGGCCATACCCGTCTCCTCCCGCCACAGCTTCTGCATCCAAAGAATGAACCGCACAGCATATTCCTTGTCCCCCATGGTACATTGTATTACTGAGTGTAAATCTGGGGTGTCAGGGAAGGTCCTTCACAGTGCATCCCATACTCATGTCCGCACATGGTTAAAGGACGCCCGTCATGCATGTTATTCCCCATGGTCACTCCCGGGAACCCCACTTTCACCCACATTGTGTCTGCCTGATCTCCCACTGCAGATATTAAGAGGCTCTTCATGTCCCCAATGTCTAATGGCACTCCCGCTGTATTATTTTCAAATGCATATATCCATTTTCCTGCACCACCTGAAAGCAATGAGAGTGCTTTGAGGAGATTATTCTTGTCCATCAGTGTCCAAAGTATATAATGAGGTCATCCCGCTCCCTTATGGATGAGGGGCATCTGTAATTTTGATCTCACATTCCCCTTACTCACCTTCACTATTTTCTTTTTTGCCAATGCCATTCTTCCTAACCTGTTTCGGAGCCTTCCTTCCCATCTGTCCTCTGCTGTTGTTATTTGTGGGGTAGCCCATTGTATTGAAGGTACACCTCCCAACGCCCCTTCATCAGCCTCATCAAAGTCACTCCAACATTCCTCATCCCTTTCTCAGGCTACTGAATCATCTCCCATGCTTTCTACCACGCCTTCCCGTCTCACTAATACTGCTTTTATTGGGACACTGTCTATTCTGAAAAGGAAATTCCCGGATTTCCATTCTTTCTCGGGTAATGCAGCAGTACTTATTGGCATGGGTGGTAATAGCGACTGCCCACCCCTGGACAAAGGCGGTGTCATTTCACAAAGTGTTAGTAATCGGGCTAGTTCTGCCTGGGTGGATGTTAACACTACTTCTAGATCTCGAGTGCTGGGCCCTATGGGGGCAGGAGTTATTCTAGATGGGATGCATGGAGGAGTAGGTGCAGTGACCGGAGTTAATGGCGCAGTGACCCCTGGCATATCCACTGGATCTGTGTACCCCTTCTACGGGTCTTGTAAGCAAATTGTATATTTTCTTTGGCTCTTCCCTTTCTTTTCCGGCCTCTCCTTCTTCATCGCTCAGCACGGCTGAGTCCTCTATTTCCTTTTCCTGCTTATTTGTAGGGGGCGTTTCCTCGAACATCCTCCATAAATCTAGCACCTCTCATCTATTTTGAAGCTGTATCCCTTTATACTTCGCCATTAAATAGGTCGCTACATGGTCCAATATCCTTCTATCAAAAGACCCTCCTTCTGGCCAGATATGAGGTGACCTCTCCCCCTTTATTTCGACTATCCACTGGCCATAGCATTTTTTTATTCGATCAATATATGAGGGGAGATATTTGCAAATGTGTGTAAGTGGCGTATCTAGAGCCATATTTGTCAAGGGTCTTTTCCCTCTCTTCTTTCTTCTCTGTACCATAACACTTCAGCCTCTAATGTATCAAGCAGTTTTCAATTGTTTACTTTCAAAACCTATCCATTTTCATGTTATTTACATAACACATAAACCAATGAACATTTCCACAGGACAAACCAATAATTACATTGACCACAACAAACGAAGAACATGAAACACTCTAAAATAAACCCATATGCCGCTGATCCTCCTCTTACGCAAACTTCAGTTTTCTTTCCCCGCACTCAACACTCACATCACCCTCACTCCTCCTATAGAACAGTATAGAAACTAAATGCTATTTATTTCCAAACCTACTAAATATACAAGACTCCTACTTTATTCCATTTCCTCACTTATTTCCAGCGCTGGTTGGGACAGTGCTATGGCGTGCTGCCTTCCACCCCCTTTTGGAGCTAGGTTCCTGTATCTCCTCTTATTTTCTCACTCTACTGCTTTATATAAAATCCTAATGGCCATGGAAAAGAAAAAGCACTTTGTTCTCAACAATCAATCCATTCAGTCACACTCAGCCCAACCCTTGCATGTTCCCCTTAATTAATCTGCTCCACACCTTTACTTCCCCTTGCAATCAATATACACGTGCCCATGGTATTCCAAGAGACTCCGTTCATGGTCTATTCACAAGGCGGGGGTGGCTTCCATGTCTTAGCCCTGCCCGGCTCTGGCGAGCAGTTGTGTATTCGCAAAGCCGGGATCCACAAATCCTGCCTCGCTGCGTACGTGTTTTTGTTTGAATCTGGTCAGCCGTAGGTGGGGGTCGGCCTTTCCAAGGAAGCCCTAGATCTCAACGCAGTACAGGGACATCATGGAATATCACATTGAGGTCACCAAATGAAGGTGCCCACTCCCCGACACAATATCTAAAAATATCCGAAAATCAGAATAATGGACACACCCCAGTAGGGAAAGAGAACAGGAGATAGATTGCAAGTAGAACAAAGTTTATATGAGATAAATTGTGCACATAAATTGTGCACACAGAGAACTCTGCTGCACGGAGACCACTCTGCCAAACATTACACAGGCAGCAAATTATGAGAGAGAAAATCATCACAAATGACATCTTATTGGAAATGCATAATTCTGCATTACAATTGGGTCGAGTCGTCGGTGCCGCATAGATCTTTAGGTGCCAACCATGGTGGATTGATTGGCGCTTGGGTGTCACTCTCACAGCATGTTGGTCAGCTGGGCTCATCTCTGTGAGGTGAAGGTCAGGCCAGCAAAAATGACACTTTCCCTTACTCACTGATCATTTGAGAGCATGAGACAAATGACACTTGTAAAGTCAGGTAAGAATGTGGGTGCTTCCCAGAGTTCAGAGACAAGTTATAGGCATGCATTGTGCCCTCTAGACCCCGGTACCCATAAACTTAGAGTCCCTGACCCAGGTGCCCACCTTGGAGGTTTTGATCTACCTAATGCCTCATGAAACAAATAGTCAAGTTTGTTTGTTTGTTTATTGAATTTGTAAAGCGCACCGGACCCGAAGGTAGCAGGGCGCAGCAAGGATATGCAAAGCTTACAAAGTTACATAATGATAAACAGTATACATAGACAATGGAGATACACAGAATACAAATAAGTAATGATAGTGGAGGCCATAACAAATTATAAATTACGACAGGTTATTACATTGTAATATGCACAGGAATATAGAGGTATGCATACATGGTGAGTGTACAGGAGATTTATTTACATATAGCTGTACAAAGGGTTATACTCAAGGTAGGGTGTCATAAAGTACAACAGTTAAGGAGCGGGAGTTAGTCTTCAATAGATTAAGGTGGGTGATAAGGTTCTTTCTGAAGAGAGGATAAGGTAGGTCGGTTCGCAAATCGGTTGGCAGTGAGTGCCAGAGTTTAGCGGCCTTCACAGGGAAACTGTTGCCGCCGATCTTGGAGGACTTAAACCTTGGTACCACCAGGCAGTTTGAGTTGACAGCTCTGGTGGGTCTGCTGGAGGTTTTTCTGGACAGTTTATTGATTAGGTAGCTGGGGGCGGCAGTGTGTAATGCTTTGTGTGTCAGAGAGGCTATTTTTAGTTGCATTGTATTGTGGGTAGATAACCAGCTAAACTGGCGTCTAATAGCAGTCATGTGCGCTCTTTTGTTAATACCAAGTGCGGCTCTGAGAGCGTTATTTTGTAGAATTTGGAGTTTTTGGATACTGGCTTTGTTGGCGCTACTATATAGGGCATTACAATAATCCAGTCTGGAGAGGATCAGAGCTCTGGCTAGGAGAGGAATGACTTACCCGCTCTGATAAGCTTGCACGCGTAAACTGTGGAGCAGGCTAAGGAAATCAGTTGCTTGTTAAATGACATGGTGGCGTCCAGGTAGAAACTTAGGGTTTTTAACTCTTTGGAGAGTATGATATTGTTGCTGTCAATGATGAAGGATGAATATTCATAATATCTTCCCTCCTTCTCCTCAAGGGGGCACAGATAGTGCACATTTTTGGACAACTGGTGGGCTAACTTTCTGGTTTTGGACATCGCTAGCGAAGAGATTTGGGCAGAATTCTGTGGAGAGCCTTGGGAATCTGAAAGAAAAAGTTGGCAACTGGAGATCAGAGTCATTGTGGGTTCCCCTGGCTCTGGTTCTGGGCCGCCCCCCCCTTTTTGGAGGCAGTCATCAGGATGGGTTTGAACCAGGGGATTTTCTTGCTGTTGGTTCTGGGATGAGATGGTGGGCGGCGGTAGCTCAGTCTCCACCTCTCCCCAGTCTGGATTTGCATCCCTAGGGACCCATTTTTCTTTGGGAGGAGTTCCCCCCTCTCTGAAGGAGAAGATCCTTTTCCCAGGATCCTCTGAGGATCCCTCTCCCTCAAATTGGAAGATCTGTACTTCCTCCTCAAACTGAGTCTGTTTGGGTCTTTTGTTTCTCCTACCCCCCCCTCTGCTCCTTAGGAGGCAGACTTTCAGGGGCAAGAGATTTTGTTTCCGGTTCCTGGGTTTCCAGGGGCTGTTTACAAGTGAGGAAGGAAGCTTCCTCCAAGGCTTTACACCCCCCTTCCCTTTGTGCCTCCTCCCTGGGAACCGGTGAGTTATCGGGGTGCTGCCCCCGTCATTGTTCTGGAGCACCAGGTCCAGAGTTTGGGGCATTCTGTGCCGGCATGCCCATCTGAGGGTTCTGCTGAGCCCTTAGCACGCGACCCAGCTCTTGTGCCATGTTCTGAACCTGGCGCTCTAACTGGGAAACCCGCTCAGGCTGATACGGGGCCCTGTTTTCTCCCCTGGGCTGATCCCAGGAAGGGTAGCTATCCCTTCTCTGGTAGTACCCCGGGTTGGCAAGATTTGGGTACCCCTCCACCCTTGGCCTCCCCTCTCCCGGATTCGGTTGTCTGGGCTCAGGGAATTGGGGAAAGAAGGGTGGAGGATTTTGGGGCTGGAAGTTGGGTGGATACCTGGGGAAGAAGTTCTGCCCAGGGTTTGGTGAGTTTCTGCCCTCCTGTGAGAAGTTGGGAGGGAAGTTCTCTGGGTTAGGTGCTTGGCTGGATCCCCCCCCTTGGGCTGGAGGAGTCCACACATAACCCAGGATGGGTCTGGTTCCCTTGTAACGGGGGCTTACATAATCAGGAGAGCGAGGGACCCCCTTTGTGGGGCTGCCTCCCTGGCTCCCTGTCTGTGACTGGCCCGAGGACCTTCTGGGCCTAGCATTATTAGGTGCAGGTAGGTTTTTAGGCCCCCCCATCTCCAAATCCAAAACGGGGGTGACCTTTACCTCTGCCACCTTGGCAGCAGCAGGGGTGTTGTTGACTTTGGGGTTTTTGGGCGCATTATTTTTATTTTCTATTGGCTTCTGCACCTCATAGATCCGGGTCGCCTGTTCAATGACCCAGTCTAAAGATCTTTTCTCATGAAAATCTCTCACGAGCTGGGTCATTATATATTTGGGCAAGGCATGGAAAAATGTATTGACGAATTCTCTGCTGTCTGTGCGCACCCTTCTGGTGGTCTGCGCAAAGGCACGTTTCAGTTCTTGCACAAACTCTTGTGGGGCCTGATCTCCCCACACTGCAAATTGTAGGCTGCCTTGCGAGCCTCTTGGGGATTTCTGTGAACAAAAAAATGTTTTAATATGGCCGCCCTATAGGTGGACCACCTGGAATGATTTTTGTCCTCCAGCCCTGCAAAGAAACTGGAGTACTCTGGGGAGAATGTCCACTTTACATATTGGATACAGCTTTGGCTGTCCTTCAAATGAAAAGTCTCCATCATTTGCTCATAGAGCTCCAAGTGTTCCCAAACAGAGTACTTGTCGTTCTTATGATAAGGCGTGATGACGCTCCTGATTGCCTTAATCTGCTTTAAGGGGTCCTTAAGCAAGGCCCTTTTTGTCTTATTGGCCTTTTTGGTTCGGGTAACCCTGGTCCATTCATCTTCTGACTCAGAGGCACTGCTCCCAGAGGTTCCCGTCCGTTCTTCCAGGTTTTCTGGGATTCTGCGAGCCTGGGAATGGCTGGCAGAATGTGGGGACCTGGTCTCCTGTGTCCTGTACCACTCAGAGGAGTCTTCAGATCCCTCCTTGCTGCCAGGATTTGATGGGTACCCCCCCCACTGACCTAACGGGGCAGAGGTTTTCAGGATGCCCTTAATGGGCCTACTCTCCTGGGGTTCCCCATCAAATTGCACTGTGCTTGGGTGCCCATACCCGGATGCCCGCCCCTCCATTCCTGGGTGGTACTGGCCTATGAGCCCCATGCTTCTGGCTGGATAGTAATCTGCCATCCCTGTGGCCCGGTGCTCATGTGCGCCAGGGGACATGGGGGTGGCAGAGTCCAGGGACTGAGATAAAGGCCTCTGGTGCTAGGGCTCCTGAGGTTATGCTCAGGAGTTTTCCTTTCCCAGCGAACCTGGTCTCTATCCGCCCCTGCTCCCTGTTGCAATGCAAGAGCCTGTGCCTTCAGTTCCTCAGTTAAGGCCTTACTAGACTCTATCAGTCTCCCTTGCATCGCTACCTGTTGTTGGAGCCTATCATTGTGCTGGCAGAGAGCCTCATTCTCTCTCTGCGTTTCCTGATTGGTCCTGGAGCACTGGGCCAGTCTTTGCTGCAGGAGGGTTACCTCCTGAGCTGTGTCCCTATTGACCTGCTCCTTTCTTGCCAGAGCATCCTCCACCTTCCTGGTGTGCTCTAACAAGTTATGGTGTTCTTTTTGGAGGTCACCCGGTCCCTGGAGGGCCAGGTGATTTTCTTCCATTTTCCTTTTTAAGTGGTAGACTTCCTGGCCTAAGGTATCCCTTTCCTGACTAAGAGCCTGCATCTGTGCCGCCAGGTCGTCCCTTTGCCTTTGGAAGGCACCAGCTTTCTGGCGCTCCTGGTCAAATTCTGCCTGGGTATCCAGGTCTTTCAGGATCAGTTTATTGCTCTCCTCTTTCTCTCTGTCTAGTTGGATTTGCAGGGTGGCTACCTGCTCTGTGCATGCCCTGTTGAAATTGATCTGTTGCTCCAGCTTTTTCTGGCTCTGCAGTAGGGAGTCCAAACTGTCTTGGCGTTCCTTCTGCAAAGCCAGAAATCTGGTATCCTGGTCTGTCTTTTCCTGTTGCAGTATATCCATGTCCTCTTTTATTTTAATGATATACTGCCTACTATCATTTTCTGACTCCTGGCTCCCCTGCAGCCTCTGCTCACAGAGACCAGGTCAGATTGGACCTTCTCTAACGCCATCTGTCGCTTATTCGCCAGATGTCGGCTTTCAGTACATTTATCCTGCATGTCTCCCATATATAGGTACAGGTATGCCGCTATCCTAACCATCTTGTCTTGTTCATCCTTAGCTTTAGGAGCCATGTATAGTTCACTCAGGGCCACATGTAAGGGACCCTGATCTCTCCATATATCTGACCCTGTTTCCGTGATCTGGGATGCGATTGTTTGCAACCAGACCGTCTGGTCCTGGTGAGTCCACTCACCTCTCACAAATAACTTATGTAAGAAGTGCTCTCTGGCTATTTTCATATCTACCAAGGTCGTCATTCTAGAGATTGGTCTCTGTCCTGACTTACAGAAATTAGTATTTTATTTTTGCAAAACAGACCTTTTTCTTAGAGCGTTCCTTTGAGGAGTGCTTTACAGCGTAACACAGCGTGGTGATCCTACCGGATATGTGTATCTGGTCAGCTGGCACACTGTATTAATCTGCACAAGTGATAGATCTAACCCAAACGTCCGGCCCGAGCCCCCAATTTGTAAGAGGATTCAATTCAACACTACAGCTAAGTCAATGCCTAGTCTGGTATACTGAATGGAAACCCTTATTGATATATCTTTATGTCCAGTTCATGCGTTCTGGATGACTACCCCTATATAACACCCCTCTCTTGGAATCCCCCTGACCCCGCTGAGCCAAGAAGTACTTCTGTTTTGCAAGTTTAAAAGGTTTATTTGATAATTTAAACAATATATATATATATATCACGCTTTATAATAAATTAATCATTGAATATCACACTGAATCTGAGCAGTAATCAATAATGGATAGTCTGGCACTGGCACACTTGTGAATAGGAACAGAAGAATAAGGTGGTAGAGAATGCTTTATATAAGTTCAGATGGATGTAATGTTGAATGAAATGCAATACAGAAAATACTCAATATGAGTTCAACAAAACAATGTAATCACTTTTCTCTGGCAATCCCCTCCCCCCTTTTATGCAATACAAGGAAATGGAAGGTAAGCACACAGTTCTCAGAAATGCAATCAAATGTAATTCAGTTCACCCCAGCAAGCTTAGACTACAGAAGTTTGAAACACAGGCCCTAAAATGCTTTTATATGTGCTGGCAATGAAGTGAAAAATATGCTAAAATGCTTTTAATTCCCTCTAGAGGTTCAGGGTGAGTGGTATCAAGTTAATATTAGTCCAGGCTCACTCTAGCAATGATTCAGGGATGGTTCTTAAGAGGCAAACGAATTTTTAACAAGGAAAGCAAGAACTGCTGTTTTCACACGTGGAGAAATTTGCAAATCGCGGCAAATTCGCGAGTGCGTTTTTCACGATTGCGGCAAAAGTGTATGGAATAGGAATGCGGTTCTAGGTTTGTTGAAAAGCCAAGATTCTAATCTTTCGGAGGAAAGTTACTGCAAGTCTCTAAGACAAACGGTCACAGAGATATGAGCGATATGGTAAAGGTCGTTTTTCAGATTTGAAATTTTAAAGTTCAAAGTGACAAGTGACAGCTAGCAACTAGAAATGACAGGTGACAGCTTTACAAATGACAGGTGACAACTTCTAGGAGACAGTTCTGGTTAGATTAAAATAGATTGAATTATATTATTTTAACTAAGAGATTGGTTCTGCACAGTCCTGCTAGGTACTCACAATATATTTAGAAATAGAATGGGCCTCGCCACGGACCTGGTCAGGTTTTAGACTGGACTCTGGTCTGGTCTCGGCACTTCACAGTGATCTGGGTCAGCTCTACTCTGCTGGTCTGGTCTGGGTCTCTGGTTCTGATCAGGTCTGTGGGTCCGGATACAGCGGTCTCCGGTTCAGCTGGTCTCTCTCTGGATACAACACTGCTCTCTGGCAAATGGCAAGGGTTCTTGCAAAGAATTCAAACAGCTCGCCTGGCTGTCATAGTTGCAATGATTTGAGGCCTGCTAAGGAGGGATTTAGCTTGTAGTTGACCTCTCTGCTACAAATTCTGAAGTAAAGTCTTGGTCTCTGAAGGTGGATAGATTGAAGTCTCTATGTTGGCTCTCTGAAGGTTGATGGAGGTAAAGTATGGATTTTCCCGGCAGAGCGTCCCACAGCAAATGGATTTGAAGGTCCCTATCTGTCCTGTCTGTCTGCTTTTATGTGTTTTGAAAATGGGTGGAGAGGCTAGCTTCCTAGGCCCTACCCCTCTCCACTTGTCATTGGCCACTTTATCCTCTTCCCCTTGATTGGGGAATGAAATGAAGTGTCATCATGATGAGGTCTGTTTATGATACAGAGAACCCACCCCTGTCAAATTACACACAATCTATATTTTGACCCAAAAGACATATTTGCACAGGTACACATTTGTTTAAAATTACATGCACCCATCACATATCACAGGAGGTATACCCTGTCCAAATCTGCTCTTCCTGGGAGCTTGCATTCAGAAATGGCAACATATTTCACTTTATGGTCAGGTTACCAATATCAGATTCTTACTCAAATTTACCCAAATGTGTACAAGGCATGCAGGCATTGATTGATGAAGTATCAGACTTTTAACATGCATACATTTTAAGTAATACCCTCTTAACTGCTAGTTTGCCCCCAGGACATCACACAAATTGGAGTTTGGGCTTGAATTGAAGGTACATTTTTTAAATTAAGGCTCTCAAAGTTATACATTTCTGTCATTTGATTACAAAGAGTTATCGGTGTTTCTGTAAAATATATATTTTTCTTTCAATTCAGTTCTCAGAGTGTTAGAGTCCGCCTCCAAGACTTGGGTGGGTCAGTCACATGTGTCTTCTGGCAGGCAGGCCTTTGTTGACAGGAAACAGTCAAAATCAACATATCCTATTCAATTGCAAGAGCCTATTGTGTGGTCTCCAGGAGGCTCCCAGCCAGTCTGCCTTCTATCAATCAAGAGGTCATGTGAGATTCTAACTCCTGTTGTGAATCTCTAGAGGTGAGAGGGTTTCCCAGGCTTCAGGCCTCTGGGAACAGCAGGTGGCTAATTTTTTATTAAAATGCAGCCTTTGAAGTCAGCTGAGTCAAATCCCTTTGTCAGCAACTGCACTCAGTTCTCCTGTCAGAGTTTAGACCGCTAGCGCCGCCTTGAGGATTTTGTTGGTACTGCATGCAATTTTGGGATCTTTCTTGGATTAATGCATTCTAAACAGGAATGGTTCTTACATGGTAGTAAATCCTTGCTTAACATTGTTTTGATGGGGCTCCTTACAGTAAGATGGTTATGTGGAACCCCACAAAAGGGTTGAATCTTTAAAGTGGTCCAATGAGCCACGATTTCAGCAACTTTTTGACATCAGTAACAGTGGATTTTGTTAACAAAGATCTTTCTTTACACTGGTGGGTGGCAAGTTAGGTAACCATTTTGGTGTGCGCACAAACTGCGTGGTTCTCCTGGATTCTGGCGCACTTGTGGGCTTTTTGGCCATCTTGGATTTTCTAAGCCCACAGCACCAAATGTTGCAGCATGATAGTCCAAACGTGGGTCAGGACACCCAACAGCTTGTTATAATTTCTGGTTTGTTTTCGTCATATCTCGCGGAGGGGCAGGACACCCGGGGGCACCCATCTTGGAATCTCTTTCTTCATCGAGGACATGGAATGTTTCTTTTAGTACAGAGTCTAGTACTTCTCTGATCCATTGTTGGAGTATCTCCATTATAGGATCCAGTTGGCCTAGGAGAGAGGTGTTTTTCTGCATTCCAATATATTATTGTGTTCAAAGGGTCGTGGGATTTCCAATTTCTCTTCTCAATTGGAGCTAGATTTCTGTGGGTATTCACACTGGGGCAAGCATCAGAACCAGCATCATTATGTGGTTGCTCCAGAGGATATAGACTGGTGAGCATTTGTAGTTGTGCCTTTTTTTCAGACAATTGCATCCAGGGTGTGCTCGGCTGTGTGGGTTCACTATGTTCTGTAGGTGCAACCTGGCTAGGAGGGAGGTTAGTGATTTAGTAGAGTTTACATTCTCCTATTTCAACCAAATGACAATGTCTTGTCGTATGATCAGGCATGTGTGTTCCACTGTGATGCTGGTTATATCACCTGCAAGTTTTTCTATGAAGGACGGGTTGAATGTGGCTGGTCTGTAAATGAGTTGAAAGGAAAGATTACTTTGAAGGCCCAATTCTAGGTGGACGAAGAGTAAGAAATTGCTGGGCAATTTTTGAAGCAACCAATCCAGTCATATCAACCTTTGTGGCTAGTTAGACAAGCACATTTGCAGCTTTTAACCATTTCTCCTGATGCTGCAGCACCAGAGGAGATTGGTGATTCTCCATGAGAGAAACACCGCTGTGGAACATGCTTCCAATTCACCACGGCTCTCTGACTTTGCAATAGCAATACGTGAAAACCTTTCTGTTCTCCTAAATGTTCTATCTATTCAATTCACAAATCCAACCGTCTAGCTAATTATTAATTTTTCAGTCATTTGTACCCAGATGAATTCTGCACAGTATGGTGGTGGAGTTTAATAATGAAACCTATCAATAAGCCATAGGAGAATATGTGTCTTGATTGTTCATGTGTACAACTGAACTCCATGAGGTGGTAGGAGAGAGCCCAGGGTATGACGAAACACACTGAAAGGCAAAACAGACTGGGATGAGCCTTCTGGTACTCCATAACATATAATGGAATGAGGGGGGTCATGCAGAGACATCGAAATTGGCTGCTGTTAGGGCTGTGTCACTGAATCATCATCACATGCAGCTGACCCGGCAAGGATGAATGATCAACCCTGTTGATGCTACTGAAAAATCCAATGATGTTAGAGCTCCAACATTATCAGCTTCCAGTAGTTGGCAAATATCATTTGCTTGGACCCACCTGCCATCTCTATGCAATGTGCTGATTTGAAACCTTCACAAAAATATCCAGCAGGTCCCTTTACTGCGAATAGTAACAACATAACGTAAGGGATAAATAAATAGTTTTCCTAATTAACTGAGGAGACCTATTTGGGCTTTGCAACTCTGAGTATAATGTGTTTGTCTATGGCCCTCATTCCAACCCGGGTGGTAAGTTCCCTACTTTACCACCATGGTGTAAACTCTGTTTACACCATGGTGGATGGCGGATTTACCGCCCCATTCCAAGGTGAGTGGGGCAGTAAATCCCCAATCCCCATTTACCCTTCCCCATTCCCGTTTTTGCCCCATAGGGCATAATGGGAGTGGGGAAGGCGCTAATTACGGCACCGTAAATTACGGTGACGTAATTAGCGCCAAGGACGTTTAGCGCCTTGGTACTTAAAGCCTGCTGAAAGGTGGAAATCAGGCGTTAAGGGTTAACGGCGCCGGCTGCGCCGTTAAACCCTTAACGCCTGGGTTGGAATGAGGGCCTATGTCTTATTCACTTGGTGTTATCTCTTCACTTTTGAGACTCTTCATTTCCTTTCATTGTAGGGTGGCTGACAAACTACAACTGATATGTGATTCACCATCCACAGCTGGGTGTTTTTCTTTCAGGGCTCATCTGATGCTCAAGCTGTTTCTCTCAGTAATGTGCATCCTGCTTTACTGTCTAGGAAAGAAGAGACTGAGCGACAGAGTGTGATGAAAAGATTACAGGAGTACAGGGATGAGTAGTGGTGTGGAAACTCCTGCTCAGTCGCACATTACTACTAAATCAGCAGGGACCTCAATCATAAAGGTGGAACAGGCAAAACCTGAATGGTAAATTTCATTCAGCTCTTTAATGTAGTATGGGCTGCTGCAAGGCTATTCTCGCCAAGAGGAGTATGAACCGGTAACACAGCATCCACACAAAAAAATACTGTGGCCCAAAATAAAAGAAACGCCTGATCTCATTTCGATGAAAATCAGTCTTAAATTCAACTAAAAAGGCAACACAATATTACAACACTAACAACCGACCCCACAAAGGAACACTCAGATATGCAGACTATTGGCATTGTCATTATGAGGACAGGGATGGCGGGAAATGAATTGGCTTTTCAGCAATGTTCACAATGGAATGATATTTCTTTAAACGTTAAGAGTGAGGTTTTATATGTGACTAGGGCCATGCTAACAAGTCCACTTCCCAACAGGTAAAACTGTGTTTAGATGGTCCAGTCAGGTAAATGGCAATGTGTGAGTTGGTGTTGAAAAGGCCGAGTTGTGTGCTTCCCAATATGTCGAGGAAGCATTGAGACGGTTGCTTAGGGCACTGAATCCAATTACGCACTGCTGTTTGATAGCAGTAGTCTGTTTCAAGTTGCTGAGGAACAGGCAGATTAGGTTGAGTTAGAACTTCAAAACAGATTAAAGTGAGTCCAAAAGAGTAGAATTTTAAAGGCACTTCCATGGGTTTTGCAGCCATTTGAAGTGACTTAAGTAGTTGAGTTGGTTTGAAAGCCATTTGGGGCAGGCACACACCCATTTTCCTTTTATCTGTGGTTGCTATTTGCCACTGATCACACTCCCTGCATGTCTTAATGGACTAAACACTGGAAGTGGGAGTAGTCTTCTGAGTTTGCCTAGAACAGTCCATTGCCAGTTAAGGTTGAAGGATTAATTAATACTAGGACAGAGGGGTTTATTTTAAATTTGCCGGTGCAGTAATAACGTGCTGGTAATTCTGCTTACCGGCACATGACTGCACTGGAAAATGACACGTTTGCCGGTGGGGCAACAGAGTTACCACAAAAATAAGGGTAAACATCACCACATTTTACCAGCACCGGAAATAACAGTAAATCCACCTCCATCCCATGGAGTCCAATGGGATCCATGAAATGGGAATTTACAACTGTTGCCAGTACTCATAATCCACTGGTAATTCTGCTGTCCTGAGTGCCTGCAACGGTAGTACAGTTTGACAGCATCATGGCAGCAGTACCGGCAGGAGAGCAGCAAACTCATAATGAGGCCCACAATCTCTTGAACTCAGCAATGTTCTAAACTGAATATAGTGTAAAAACGTTATTTTTAAAATGTGAAAGATATGAATTAAATTCGAACATCAAAAAGTACCCATTTCCAAACAGTTAATGGGTCTGATTCCTTTCTCATATAAAATGTTTCAAACAAATGGCATGCCACCTTAATGTATCCGTTATTTTCAAAGGTAGTTTAATGTTTGTGAGCCTGATGCTGTCATTGTAAAATTAAATAGTTGAATCTTTACAGAAAAAGGAGACATTCGAATCGAAATCTGTCCACAAAAAGATAATCTGAGTATAATCTTAGAATGAAAGAGAGGTGGTTTGTTAGTACTCTCTCGCCTTCCAGGCACACAGGTTTTGGGTCTAATAATAGTATGCAGAACATCAGCTTTGTTTTGCGAACACATGTCTAGTGATAGTTCCGGAAATTCGGACCCACCCTTTTCCCATCTATTTTCAGATGGGAAAATGTTAGGGCCCTAAATTTGCAGTTTCATCAAAAGATAAGCCTATGCGGATATGCAATAATATTATCATATACAGAATTCAAGACACACCATTATTGTAATAGCCCCAATAATAACGGGTATGAGCTTCCCAAAAAGTTATTATTCTTATCAAGGATAATTAAGGTTCATTGTTTGTCTGGAAAGCAACACAAATATCCAGAAAACCTAATTTTCTTTGATAGCTAGTCAATTCCAGAATGACCAAAATCTCACTTGGTGCACCCCTGGAAAAAAGGCATGGTCATGTGTGCATGCAGTGCTTGCTAGATAATTGTTGTTATGCTTCAATTGCACCATAAGATGAAGCAGAGGGCTGTATAGATTGCTGACGTATGCCATGACCTTGACCACGTATGCAAACAGCTGTATTTCTCTAACTCATGATATAATAGTTTGAATACATTTACAAGACCTAGTTCTGGCAGTGATTCCAGAGAAATAACACTAAACGAGAGTAACAAGGGTCATTCCTGACTGGTACCCGTCTTTTAGTACATAATATTGTGGAAAGACTCCATTGTCCCAGGTTGTATGATTCAGAAACTATGGGCCTCATTACACGGATGGCGGTAGGGATTTACCGGTACCGGTAAATCCTTACCGCCTTACTACGAGGTCCCTTTGCGGGTTGGGGGATTTAACGCCTGCTTTTTGCAGGCGTTAAAATCCAACCCTCTAAGGGACCTCGGAGCTAATTACGGCACCGCAAAATTGCGGTGCCGTAATTAGCGCCTTCCCCATTCCCATAGAGCCCTATGGGGCAGAAATGGGAATGGGGAAGGGCAATGGTGGAAGGGGGATTTACCGCCCCTCCAACCTTGGAATGGGGCGGTAAATCCCCTTTCCGCCAAGGCGGTGCCGGTATTTTACCAGCATGAGCCATGGCGCTAATAGCGCCATGGCTCACCGCCTACCGTGTAATGAGGCCCTATGTCTAAATACTTCAATCGCACTCTGCTCTTGGCTTTTTCAAAGGAAACCACAATAACTGCCCATTACTGGTTATTGCATGTGCCCTTAGTGCGGACAAAGCACATCCAATTAGTAGTTTCACATGAGAGTCTCCCCTTAGCAAAAATGTGGTAGGACCCTTTCAAGTCTAGATGCTAGTATTTTGTCATATATTTTACATTTGCTATTAGTAATTGGATGATGGTTTATGTGAGTTATGTCTCTCTTCCAGGCTTTGAGTAAGTTTGAGATCATTGCCACTACTGCAGTCCTCCCTAAAAATGGTTGCACATATGTATATGTTTACGAGAAGGGAGCTCATAAAAATAACTGAAACCATTCACAGACCGACCATGTGACTCCAGGGACGTAGATTTGCTGTCAACGTTATCGCATTCCTGATTTCTTCCACAGATCCTGGCCATTCTTGTGTGAGGAGCATACACTCGTGTGGTACTGGCTATTCCAGAACCCTCAAAAAATCATAAATGTTAACCTCTATTGGAGTGATATGTATGGTTCAGACGTCGTGACAATAACAGGCACATGTGTTAGATATCGCAATATTGGATTTAACCATCCACTCATTCCTTATTTTTTGCTTTGCAACCTGATGAAAGTTAGTCAGTAATGCATCCATTTTATTAACCCCACCCTAACATTTAGCATTCAGATTGAGAAGCTTCATATGTTGTTTGCGGTCGTGGTGGTGAGGGTTGTAGTTTATCCTAATCTTCTTCATGTTTGGATACATTAATTCACTTTAACTCTTGGTGTACTCAGTTCCCAGCTTCTTGATTGTATTTCCCTGCTCCACACATGCTGCTTGCTCCCTGTTCCTCTTCTTTCCAGCCAAATATTATTTAATAGTCCCAGTAATCCTTGTTTGTATGTATTACTTTAGGTTGGGAACCGTGTATTATATTCCCAATAAGACCAAATAACTCATGAGTGGAAATGTGTATGAGCTCCTTGAGCTCCTTATCCGTAGGTTCTAATGGATATAATGCCCATAGACTAAAATCTTTATATCTTAGCTTGAGTTCAAGGGGGTGACAAAAGGTGCAATATTCAATATTACAAAAGAATTGAAGTCGGTATTGAAGCGAAGTGCTTTAAACATAAAGATACAATCTGTACAGGAGTGTGGCATAGGTGGGATATGACAATCTTCACATGTTTCAAATGCCCGGCACCTTGATTGCACCCCTAACTGCTTCCTAAAGCGTATTGCTCTAGAGAACTACTTTAGAGTCCGTCTCCCTTGGGTTAGTTTAAATCGGCAGGTATAAAAACATATTAACATGTAATGTTAGACACTTCCTCCTAAATCAGAATTCTGGGGTTTAGTTGTTTGGATCATTCCTATTTAAAATTATGATGGGAACATGATTCATCACCAAATTAGGGAGAATTCCTCTACCATCTTAATTAGATTAAAAATTCATCAATGGGGCACTGACTCTTTTTTGTGTGCATTTAAGCTTTATCTCTTCTGCAATGACTAGGTGAGTTTCTTGCAAAACAGATATCAAAAGTTGCTCTTTTGTTCAAAGGTGTAATTATATCCGTTTAGTCTGTAGAGATTTCTGCCCCCAAAATGTCCCATAAAACAATGATAATCACAATTCCACTTTCGGCACGGCCGGGGTCTCCCTCTGGAGCAGCCTCCCTGCCCCCCTGCAACTTGAGGAGAACCAACTCTGGTTCCGGAAGCACCTCAACACCTTCCTATTTGCTTCTGCTTTATCTCCTCGACGCCCCTGCTGAACTCCTGGCTGAAACTGAAACTGCACTGGTCGCCTGGCCACCCTCTAATCTCGAGCCCAGTTCCCCTCCCCCACCAGTTGCACACCTGCAGTGCCTCCCTGGCAACCCCCGCACTTGTGGACTGTTTCTGTATCCCTACAGTCCACTACCTGCACTCGACACCTGATATCTGCACTCACCCTTGCACTTGCCACCAGCTGTCCGCACCTTTTACTTATTGCTTTTATTTATTCCGTTTCTTTTACTATTGATCATATGTACTGCACTGACCCCTCCCTCTCCCCACCCGCACTTTTCCCTTTCTCCTCCCCATGCACTTGCTCAATCTCACTGTCACCTGGCCTAGTAAGTTCGTTGTCTCTGTCTTCCCGCTGTTCCCCCTCCCTTGCTTATTGCGCCTTGAAACACTTGTGTACAGGCGCGTTATAAATCCCATATCATTTCATATCATAAAATATGCAGAATGCCATGAGTCTTTAATGACCAAAACCAATATGAGGTTTGCATGTTGTAATCTCCAAAGGAAGTGAGCAAATATAAACCAAGGACAATGTATGTGATCAGGATAAGATTATCTTTACATGATTAAAGCAATCACATGGTATAAAGTCAGAAGAGACCGCATTGAAGAAAATGTATTTGTTAGCAGGAAAGAGGATCTTCACTGCCCCCAACACTGCTTCTCATAGAACACATATTAAATATACATTTAACCATATATTTTTGTTTGAATTCTATACAGTGCAGACCTAGCTTGAGAGCAGTAGGGTACTGCAAATGGCTAAGCAAGAACAGGATTTACACTTGTTCCGCTCCATCAGACTACACCAAGCCCACCTAAAGCCTTGCACCTTGTAAATCATCAGACTGTTTAATATGTATGGCTTAGCCAAATAGATGTCTGCTGGAACCCACAAAGACCTAGGTGGGGAAAAGTCAGACCCTATTGGGTGAAACCCCAGATAACTGCAAACCGGTATTGGAAATATGAACAGAAAACAACAGAATCCCGTTTGGATAAGAGGCAGCCAGGCTCGGACTGGCCTAGAGGGTAATAGGTCAATCCCTGAAGTGTAGACTCAACTTGTTAGAGTGTATCCGTTTTTTTTGGACAGTTTTCACCACAGTAGGCCAGTTTTAATGAATCACCTCACTGTGCAGTGGGTAGTTTTGACCAGTGATATTTTATTCTTTCAAATGTACAATATACGAAACTTTTAACCACAAATTCCGCCTATGTTACTATTTTAATAATGTGACACAAAAGGAACTGATTCCCATTTGTGAATGTTGGACACTTTTTCATTGATGTCCGAGTCAATTGTATAGCCCAGTCTGACTCTGGAGACAGCATAAATTCAGGAAAAGGGTACAGATTTAGTGGTGTAAGAGAAATTTTGAGCAAATAGTTGGGGGTGCAATTAACCAACTTCCATCTCTTCCTGATTAAGTCATTAAATTGAATTCATCAGGTATTGAGGGTCATCATGGTCTGCAGTAGCCTATAATACATGAGGATGGAACAGACAAAACAGATATTTTGCTGCCTCAAGACATGACAATCTCCCGCCTTTGGTATGCTGTGGACATCCAAAACAAACCACAACTTGTTGACATTGCACACGATGTGCCCACTTTCATTTGCATATGAAAGTACTTATTAATGTTGGGTATCTACTTAAAAAAGTAATCAAATATATTGAGTTTGGTTTTGTAGGAGAGCAGAACAACTTATTTCTCAAAGTGGATAACAAACTGAATTCTGCCTTGCACAGCCCTCAAGAAGGCCAATCCGCCATAGCGTATAGCTTCTATTTGTGTTTTTGATGTATCCATTATTCTTTTTGAGCTCTTGAAGAAATCTTCAAGCTTAGAATTTGTTGGGGGCAAAGGACTGGACCTCTGTAACCTTGTACTCAATCTCTGATTTGCACAACCACATCAGCTTGTGTCTCCTCTATGGCTTGCTGTCTGCAGTTTTCAAGAAGTTGCTCAAGGCAGATTATCTGGTGTGAGACAGAGGTGCCATACTTGAGTTGTTTAGTGGTAGCTGCTTTCAAGGCTTGCAGAATATTTCTGTACACTGGGGGTTTTGGGCTATCCATTGAATGCCTCTAGCAGATTGATGGGATGGCATTCCTACGACATTCTTAGACTGCTGTGCCTTAATCTCACAAAGCAATGTGCTTGGTATTCAGGGGATGACAACAAGTTGGTGGTTTGGATATTCTTACATGTTTGCTGCCAGTGGCCCCATGATCCTGTATTTAGAAACACTTCAAATCAAAGCATAGCATGTTTGGTGATGGATTGTAGTTTGAAAGTGACACCAACAATACAGCTTTTCCCGACCTGCCAAGAGCACTGGGCCCTAACTTAGTATCAGCATGCCGTTATCCACATCCTTATGAGCCAGAACATCTGTCCATATTTGGTATCGGTCTGATGCACTTGTGAGAAAAAGGATAAGCAGAGGTGTCACAAAGGATGCTTATTCCAATTGCCGAAGTAACAACAATGTAACTAAACATGTGTGGACCTCCAAAGGAGCCGAAAACAACAGGGCACTCCCCCCTCAGATCCTAGCCATCTTCTGAAAGCATACTGTTACAAAACAGCTGCACAGTTTTTCAATTGATGTAAACCTGAGTGTGCCACATGAGAGATGGTATAGTGCAATGGACACCTGTTTTGAAGCTAGCTGCAGCAACATGTTAGCCGAGCCTCGTTAAAAATGGCGGAGTTGCATTTCATTGAAAGAGTGAAGTGTCATTGTTGCTGGTAGATATTTTGAAGAAATGTTGCTCCCACCTTATTTTAAAGACACATACGCTGTTGAAGATAACTCAGACACGATGAAAATGCCATAGCACCTACCCAGCATTCTACAGATTCTGGCTCAGTATTTACTGCTGCAGCTAATCTCATTATACAGCGGAATGGAGCTAGCAGAGCAAGAATTGTAAAAGTCTGTTTTGCAAAGTGGTATAGACCAGTTCTGCTAAAAACTCACAGGGTAATTCATAGAATTTCGCACAAAAGTGGTGCACGCGGCTGGCGCACAGTGTGCGCGTGCGAATGTCTGCGCTAGCCGCGAGCGCTAAAATCGATTTCTGCGCGCAGCGTATTCATGGATGTTAGCCTCCAAAACCAGCCGGGCGCAGAGTGGCGCAGCGACCCTGCAGCAGCGCCAGTTACGCCCCCAAGAACACCCTGGCGCAAGGAAAAGCCATCAAAATTCCCAATTCAGCGCAAAGGGCTGCGCTAACCCTGGACCAGTTTAAAGGGCTGCCAAACAGCAAACGGCAAGCGGGGAACGTGTATTACTGGGGTATGCGGGAAGTCTCACACGCGATTTCAGCAGGGTACTTGTATTACAGGGGTGCGCGGGAAGTTTCACACGTGAATGGGCCTGTGCAAGTGGGGTACGTGTATTCCTGGGGTTCGCGTGAAGTTTTACACACGAAAGGGCCCTGTGCGAGTGGTGTACGTGTATTCCTGGGGTGCGCAGGAAGTTTCACCCGCGAAAGGGCCTGGGTACGTGTATTTAAGGGGTGCGCGGGAAGTTTCACACGCGATTGGCCTGGGTACGTGTATTTTGGGGTTGCGCGTGAAGTTTCACACGTGATTGGGCTGAGTACGTATATTTCAGGGGTGCGCGGGAAGTGTCACACGCGATTGGCCTGGGTACATGTATCTCAGGGGTGCGCGGGAAGTTTCACAGGCGAAAGGGCCTGGATACGTGTATTTCAGGGGTGCGTGGGAAGTTTCACACGCGATTGGCCTGGCTATGTGTATTTCAGGGGTGCCCGAGAAGTTTCATACGCGATTGGCCTGGGTACATGTATTTCGGGGGTGCGCGTGAAGTTTCACACGCGATTGGGCTGGGTACGTGTATTTCAGGGGTGCGCGGGAAGTTTCACACGTGAAAGGGCCTGGGTACGTGTATTTCAGGGGTGCGCGGGAAGTTTCACACGCGATTGGCCTGGCTACGTGTATTTCAGGGGTGCGTGGGATGTTTCACACACGATTGGCCTGGGTACGTGTATTTCAGGGGTGCGCGTAAAGTTTCACACGCGATTGGGCTGGGTACGTGTATTTCAGGGGTGCGCGAGAAGTGTCACACGCGATTGGCCTGGGTACTTCTATTTCAGGGGTGCGCGGGAAGTTTCACACGGAATTGGGCTGGGTAATGTATTAGTGGGCTGTGCATCAAGTTTCACACGCAATTTTGCTGTCAGTGCAGGGAACGAGTATTTCGGGGGTGCGCGGGGAGTCCTACACGTGAATTGGCAGTGTGGGTCCCCCCAGGTGTCCCCTCTACGCCCAACATGGCCCCTGCAGATAACCCACACCACAGGGGACTATCCTGCACCCCTGGTCATTTCCCGCAGGCAGCCCATCCACCATGGCCATGACCCCCAGCCAAGCCACATGTCACGTTGCAATATGATCACCAACTCAAGTCTCCCAGCACCCCCACCTACCAGCAATGAGGGGCACCTGCCAGCAGGCCCCCACACATGTCCCCCTGCACCCCCACCCCTCAGCAGTGCATGGCACCTGCCAGCAGGCCCCCACTCATGTCCCACTCATGTCCCCCTGCACCCCCACCCCCCAGCAGTCAGGGGCACCTGCCAGCAGGCCCCCACTCATGTCCCCCTGCATCCCCACCCCCCAGCAGTCAGGGGCACCTGCCAGCAGGCCCCCACTCATGTCCCCCAGCACCTCCACCCCCCAGCAATGCAGGGTACCTGCCAGCAGGCCCCCACTCATGTCCCCCAGCACCCCCATCCCACAGCACTGAGGGGCACCTGCCAGCAGGCCCCCACTCATGTCCCACTCATGTCCTCCAGCACCCCCACCCCCCAGCAGTGAGGGGTACCTGCCAGCAGGCCCCCACTCATGTCCCCTAGCACCCCCACCCCCCGGCAGGGCAGGTCACCTGCCAGCAGGCCCCCACTCATGTCCCACTCATGTCCCCCAGCACCCCAACCCCCAGCAGTGCAGGGCACCTGCCAGCAGGCCCCCACTCATGTCCCCCAGCACCCCAACTCCCAGCAGTGAGGGGCACCTGCCAGCAGGCCCCCACTCATGTCCCACTCATGTCCCCTTGCACCCCCACCCCCCAGCAGTGCAGGGCACCTGCCAGCAGGCCCCCACTCATGTCCCACTCATGTCCCCTTGCACCCCCACCCCCCATCAGTGCAGGGCACCTGCCAGCATGCCCCCACTCATGTCCCTCAGCACCCCCACCCCCCAGCAGTGCAGGGCTTCTGCCAGCAGGCCCCCACTCATGTCCCCTTGCACCCCCACCCCCCAGCACTGAGGGGCACCTGCCAGCAGGCCCCCACTCATGTCCCACTCATGTCCCCCAGCACCCCCACCCCCCAGCAGTTCAGGGCACCTGCCAGCAGGCCCCCACACATGTCCCCCAGCACCCACACCCCCCAGCAGTGAGGGGCACCTGCCAGCAGACCCCCACTCATGTCCCCCAGCACCCCCACCCCCCAGCAGTGCAGGGCACCTGCCAGCAGGCCCCCACTCATGTCCCACTCATGTCCCCTTGCACCCCCACCCACCAGCAGTGCAGGGCACCTGCCAGCAGTCCCCCACTCATGTCCCCCAGCACCCTCACCCCCCAGCATTGCAGGACACCTGCCAGCAGGCCCCCACTCATGTCCCACTCATGTCCTCTTATACCCCCACCCCAGCAGTGCAGGGCACCTGCCAGCAGGCCCCCACTCATGTCCCCCAGCACCCCCACCCCCCAGCAGTGCAGGGCACCTGCCTGCAGGCCCCCACTCATGTCCCCCAGCACCCCCACCCCCCAGCACTGAGGGGCACCTGCCAGCAGGCCCTCACTCATGTCCCCTAGCACCCCCCAGCAGTGCAGGGTGGGCACCTGCCAGCAGGCCCTCACTCATGTCCCCCAGCACCCCCACCCCCCAGAAGTGCAGGGTACCTGCCAGCAGGCCCCCACTCATGTCCCCCAGCACCCCCACCCCCCAGCACTGAGGGGCACCTGCCAGCAGGCCCTCACTCATGTCCCCCAGCACCCCCCAGCAGTGCATGGCGGGCACCTGCCAGCAGGCCCTCACTCATGTCCCCCAGCAACCCACCCCCCCAGAAGTGCAGGGTACCTGCCAGCAGGCCCCCACTCATGTCCCCCAGCACCCCCACCCCCCAGCAGTGAAATGGTGATCACATGACACAAAGCAAAAGTCAACTATGTACATCAACATACGTCCGCCACACGAAGGCAGGCGGTAGCGTCCCTGCGCATTACAAAAATGTGCACTAACAAAAAGCACGTATATACAGCTCTGATGAATGTCCCATACTGTGGCCCTCTAGGACAAATGACGTGCAAAGGGGTACGTGACAAACACGGACACCCGCTGTGTCAAAAATAGCGTGTGCGTGTATTTCAGGGGGGTGCGGGAAGTTTCACACGCGATTGGGCCTGGGCAAGCGGGGTATGTGTATTTCAGGGGCCCGCGGGAAGTTTTACACGTGATTGGGCCTGGGCGAGCGGGGTACGTGTATAATGGGGTGGGCCGGGAAGTACAGGAGGCAAGTGTGCGGAACGGCCACATGCTCGCCTACAACACGTATTAAGCGTGCGCCAAAAAAGACACACCAATCCGGAAAGAGGTACGCCAGTAGGCGTACATCGACCCGCGCAGCATAAAAGTGCACGCAAACAACAAACAAGCTCAGACGCCAGGATGAATATACTGTTGCTAGCAGCAGTGGCCGTGGTATACCGCAGGAGGAGGAGGAGGATAGTCAGGGCCAGAATTTTTACACCAGAACAAGCCTTTTTGGGATGCCTGATGACCAGGTGTATGGGAGGTACAGGTTTCCACCTCACATAATACTCGACCTGGTCAGTGAGTGGGAGGATGACCTCACGTCACCCACCCTGTGCTGGCAGGTGTCCTGCATTACTGGGGGTGGGGGTGCTGGGGGACATGAGTGTGGGCCTGCTGACAGGTGCCCCTCAGTGCTGGGGGGTGAGGGTGGAGGGGGTCATGCGTTGGTGATTAGTAGTGCAAGCTAACATGTGGCTTGCCTGGGGGGCATGCCCATGGTGGATGGGCTGCCTGCGGGACATGACCAGGGGTGCAGGGTAGTCCCCTGTGGTGTGGGCTGCCTGCAGGGGTCGTGGAGGGTGTAGAGTGAACACCTGGGAGGAGCCACAGTGCCAATTGACATGTAGGACTCCACGGCACACCCGAAATAAACGTACCCTGCTGAAATCGCGTGTGAGACTTCCCGCGAACCCCATATTTACACGTACCCAGGCCAATCGCTTGTGAAACTTCACGCAAACCCCAGAAATACACACACCCCACTCGCACAGGGCCTATCGTGTGTGAAACTTCCTGCGAACCCCAGATTTACACCTACCCAGGCCAATCGCGTGTGAAACTTCACGCGAACCCCAGAGGGCCACAGTATGGGACATTCATCAGAGCTGTATATATGTGCTTTTTGTTAGCGCACATTTTGGCGCACATTTTTTTCATGCGCAGGGACGCTACCGCCTGCCTTCGTGTGGCGGACGTGTTTAGGCCTGTGCGCGTCTTTGCCCGTGCGCTGTTTTTCCCTATTTGATTCCATGAATACGTGTTGTAGGCGAGCGTGTGGGCATTCCGCGCACTTGCCTCCTGTACTTCCCCCGTGCCGCCCACATTTTCACAAGTTGTTCCCCATTCCGCGTGTCACGCCCCATGTTACGCCTACTTTTGTTATGTGTGCCGTGCTATGTGCGCTTTTGCTGTGGCCGTAGTGCACGCCGTTAGATGAACTGTGCGCCGGCGTGCGCCACGCAGATTTTCAGCGCACATCCCAGATTTTACTCACGCACAGACTTCCATGAATCGATGTGCGCGGGTTTCGCTGCGATTTTCGCACTTGCACTGCGATTCGCACGGTTTCGCACGCTTGCGTGGGAATTTTCAGCGCACATTAATTCCATGAATCGGCCTCTCAATCTTCTCACCACTTCAGCGCCTAGCCCTCCCACTCATACAGATCTGTGGCAGTAGCTGAAATTGGTAAACAAATAAATCAGCATTTGGTAGCTTTATTAACGCCAGTGACTTTCTCCAAAAACTTGTTTTGAAGGATTTTTTAACCGTTCATCAACTTAATATAGGCGGAAACAAAACCTATTTGAACAAAGAGATGTGTAGGCACAAGAGCACCATGCATACACTGTATGTGTTTCTAAATTAAAAGAATTATCAATTATTGTCTTTCTATTTCATTGGGCCTCATTACGACCCTGGCGGAAGACCATGGTGCTATTAGCACCATGGTCCATGACGGTAAATTACCGACTCTGCCATGGAGAAAGGGGGAATTACCACCCCATTACAAGGGAGGCGGGGCGGTAATTCCCCCTTCCTCCATGGCCCTTCCCCATTCCCATTTTTGCCCCATAGGGCTCAATGGGAATGGGGAAGGCGCTAAGTACGGTGCCACAAATTGCGGCACCGTAATTAGCACCAAGGTCCCTTTGCGGGTCCCTACTTTAACGGCTGGTCTACACCAGCTATTAAGGTCGGGTACTTTAACGGCTGGTCTACACCAGCCGTTAAGGTCGGGTCCCGCAAAGGGACCTCGTAATTAGGTGCTAATAGGTTAACAGCGCTGCAGCCTTTTACGGCGCTGTTAACCCATTAGCGCCTGGGTCATAATGAGGCCTATTGTGTGTACATAGGATTGTCCTCGATGCTGGTTGTCACTAATTTCTAAATACTAAACATCATTTCTAATATGATAAAAAAAAAACTTTATTGATTGGTTAGAAACATTGGGCCTCATTACGAGTCTAGCGGTAGTCGTGCCGGTAAAACCGGCAGGCTGCCGCCGGACTCATGATGATTTATCGCCACCTGACTTGCTGGAAAAACCGGGGCATTACAGCCCCGGCAGTCTGGTGAGTCAGGCGGCAGTATTCGTAAATTCCCATTCTCATTTCAGTCCTATAGGACTCAATCTGCTTTTCTTTCTGCATCAGAGGGCATTTGTAAGGGATGTTCAGAAAACTCATAAGTTACATGAAATAAAGCCGATTACATCTGACCAGATTCAATTATTTAAGAGGAACGCTGTTTTGCTCCATCACATTTCAAATGCAGTCTGAATGTTTTTTTCTGTAGCGAGCATAGATACATGGATATTGGAGGAAAATCTTTATTGAATCAGGAAATATGACGAACAATAACTCAGTTACATGTACAGAATCAGAGAATTTCCTTTAGGACTCAATGGGAATGGGGAGGACGGAAGAAGCACCGTCACTGTGCACAACAGTGCCGGTGCTTCCGTCAAAGTGTGTGGACGGGTGCCGTCCGGCCCGCCAGGTGAGGCCTGGCAAATTCATGCATTTCCTGGCATTGACTGATTCATTCATACGGATCTGGCAATCAAATATGATGTTCATGATTCTCAAAAAGGATAGACGTAGTTCAATGGCAATCTCGTTATTTTATGGTATATGTTTAAAAATATTCGAGCCCTCAAAGCTATGGTGCATGCCACACAAGTGATCCGAGTTGGAACATCCTCTGATTCTGTACATGTAACTAAGTTATTGTTCGTCATATTTCCTGATTCAATAAAGATGTTCCGCCAATATCCATGTATCCATGCTTGCTACAGAAAAAAACATTCAGACTGCATTTGAAATGTGGTGGAGCAAAACAGCGTTCCACTTAAATAATTGAATCTGGTCAGATGTAATCGGCTTTATTTCATGTCACTTATGAGTTTTCTGAACATCCCTTACAAATGCCATCTGATGCAGTAAGAAAAGCAGATTCCTGACAAAAGATGTTTAATTATATGCTAAACTGTCTATTATGAAGTCATTTCAGGAAGTTAAACAATGAAAAATTAGTTTTATTTTGAAGCATTTTTAGGAAGTGAAACAATGGGAAATTAGTTCTATTCTCAGGTACTTTTGAAACTGCACCAGAAAATGTAAGAAGTGGAGTCAAAAAATGCACGACTGACCTGTTACTGATAGTGATTATTCTATAACAATTATATAGTGTTTCTCACCCGCACATAAACAATATGAAATCGATTAAGGCCCAGTTGTAATGCTCGTTTGCCAAGAATAGGCTTGAGAATCCATCTGTTCCTTCTATCAATATGCAAATTGCAATTTGAAGTGAGTAGAAATAAAAGACAGATGATGGTGTTGATCATTTGTGATCTAATGTTGTAAGGTTTAAAAGGATGTGCACATCATTAGTAAATGAATCAAGCTTATTTAATGGGGAATTAAGGCACAGCATCTGTCCCATTGGTTTGGTCATTTAGCTCGTCAAATCAAACTCCTTATGTTTCCATTTACTCAAAATAATCTGTCAATGGGAAATAAATGAGAATAAAGATATATCAAATGTTTCAGCTAAATTAAAGTGCAAGTGCCACTGATACAAAAAATATGGATTTATTTTTTTTGCTCGTGTTCTCCCAATTTGATTGTTTTTGCTATCACAGAATATACATTGTGAAAGGCTTTTCCAGTAAGAGTGGCTTTTCTCTCAGGGGTTTGTGTCATTGCACGGTTCAATCTATGGCTCACGTGCATTAGATTTAACAACTAGAAATTGTTTACAAAACTTTGGTTTTTCAGGAGGCCAAAAACATATCCCACAAATGACAAATTCAGTCCCAAATGTTTTATGCTAACTTTGGCAGTAATAAAATAGTGAAAACTACCATATGTTCTGAGGATATTGCTAGTCACTGAGGATTAATTGACCAAATAGAGGAGCGAGGCCAAAGGCTGTTTTCTTTTATAACAGGGGTAACCAGATTCAGGTCGCGTTGTTTGGTATCGTAACAGGTTTTTCGGATACCCCTCATGAATATTTATGAGATAAAACATGGATGCATTTCGAATCCTTGTATGCAAATGTATATCATTAATATTAATGAGGTGCATTGTTAGATTAATTCTAGACACTTCTCTGATCTCTGTTACCACAGTTATATTAGATTGTGGGCTCTCTGGCTCTGCACCAGAAGGTTTAGTATTGTTCCTGGCACATACCAGATTCGTGTAACACTGTATACCATAAATTGAACAGACACTAGAAAAAATAAGCCCTCCACACATGCTCATCATTTTACTCTTTATATGAAAAGGTTTAAACCTCATAGGAAGAAAAAGCACACATTTCAGCCATTTGCCATGGTGATGTTTAAATACAAGCAACATGTCATTTTTTATCAGTGCCTGATGTTGAAGAGAAGGAAAAACAAAGCATACAATTCAACACTGACAGTTTTCTCTTGGTTCTAGAACAACCCTCACTAGCATTCATTAATAATGATTGTAACACGGCATGAAACAAATTCACCCTTAGTTGCTCTCACCCCCACTTACTGTTAAGTTAGGGAACAGATTGGGAGACACCCTACCCAGCACATTGGCTATGAAAGAAAATGTACTGTAGGTACAGCTTGAATACCCACTTACCCTCTTTCCTTATCTTAAGTTATGTTAGTATGGGATTATAAAATATGGACTCTCCTGCATAGCAGAAGAACCCCAATAACTAATTTTGATTCAGGAAACTACTTGTATCCCTCTGTAACTTAGAACTAAAGAGAGTTTTGCCATTTGGGTCAGTTTGATACCTTGCCAGATTACCTCTGCAAGAGATTCCAGCTAATGTGTTCCCTATTAATATTTAATCTACTCCACTTGAGACTTTGGTTAACCCACTCCTTCTGGCCTGTCTGAAGTCTGGGCTCCACTTGGTAGCAGCTCCCACCTTCCAGCTGACAGGATCCCAAGATACCCCGATGCTTGGAACTTTGTTGCACTGCCAGCTAACCAAATATCGTCAGCTTAATAACATCTCCCCGCAAGTTTCAAGGCCTCAGTCTTTGGTGTGTGCTCTGAACAGTGCACCAAATTAGTCATCTCAGTTTTCTCACTCGATGCAAACAGAGTTGGCAACAGCTTTCTGACAAGCCTTAGATCTCTTTCAAGGTCCGGCAACCAGGCATGTTTATAAGTCAGAGTTTGTTAAGGCTCAGCCAGTTTTAAGGTCTCAGTCAGCCCAAGAGTATCCACATACTCTATAGTAGCCCAAAGCAGAAACCTCCCAAAAAACCTTTCTTCAGGCTGAGAGGAACTTATATCTCTTTTCAAGAATCCAGCCCAGTCTGGTATATCACATATAGATTCTGAAAATGTTACCCAAATAACTGATGATGTCAAATGTTACCAGTCTTCCCCTTTCATGAAGTCACTCCCAGCTTATCACATGTTGGAACATTTGAGAATCGTCCAGTGCCTTCTGCATCCCTCTCACCCAATTTTGGTTCAGATCATGCCCCCTGGTTTTTGGAAAGCTTCATTCCTGGCCATCGTTTCTTCCTGAGTTAAAAAAAAAAGAAAAGAAACATCACATCCTCTCTTCCTGCGCTCCTGCACAAACAATGACCATGATTAAACAGATTTCTGCGAGTTTCATTGTTTCTTATTGGTTGTTGTTACTGTTATATTTTTGGATTGGATTTGCTGTAGTGAAAATGTGTCATTAATTTCAGTAGTTGTATTGGTATATTGTTGTCTTTTTTTGCTATTTATTTTGGAAAATATAGAAGCCACCATTTTATGCAGTGTTATCCTTTTGATTCCAAAACTCCCTCTGTGCTCATGGCAGGAGAGTGGCTGATGTGAACTCAGTGTTAATACATATTTCCATGTTGGAAGGTGTATTTGCAGTGTTGTGTGTGTTAGTTATATTAATTACTGCTATCAGATGGTGTTTATTATCATTTTGTTCATCTGCTCTGATTGTGTGGCAAGTATTCATTTATGTCTTTTTTTGAACTTTCACTAACATGGACCTACAAAATTAGATCTGTCAATCAATGCTATTTACATATAGGCATTTTGCTTTCGTAATCATGTTAGTGATGTTCAAGGTTTATTTGATTGTATGTGTTGTCATTTTAATGCAGTTTGAGCTATGCAGTACTTTTAGCTGTTTTGACTTTTATGTGAGGTAATACAATTGATGGTGTTTTGTAAATTAATTTTAGTCCATGTTTATCTTTGTATTGTGTTTTAGCTCTATTGTTCTCATGATCCCAATGGATTTACACCAGATGTTGTACAGTTAACTTCTGTGAAAAGTCAACCTATATTCAAAACATAATGGTATTGCAGGAGATGAGAGTATCACATTTGCACACAGAATATGAAAGCCTTCTTTTTTAACCTGTCTAGCATTTCTGCAGGTGTTACAAGTCTCTTATTGTTGGTGGCAGCACCTTTAATATGTGGATTATGCACAAACACTGCTCACACCTAGCCTTTTGCGTTTGTTAAAAAAAATCCAAGTTGGCTGTTTTTTTTCCAAATGACCCAATGATTAGTGTGTGGAAAGAAAATAACTGTGTTGTATGCACAAATGTTGTATCTTATGTAGTACATGTGATGCACTGTATACAAGATACAAGGGTCATAAACACGTGTGCATTACATTGTGTTTCTTAAAGTGTGTGTGTTTTCTAACTGATTATGTTTTCTTTTTCTTTTCTTTAAAGACATTCTGTTTAAATTAAAATGTGCACATTTTGAAATCCATATATCTGAACTACATCAATGTGTATTTTGTTTGTAAATTAATGATTGATCTTTCCAAAAAAAGCATTTCTTTACTTTCATCACTGACTACGGTCAGACAAAAGTGTGCCCTGTGTTTGCCCACCAGTTTTGAGGTGGACCTTCTTTTCTTTCATTAGTCATACAGGTCTTGTAGCCGAGACTTAACACAGGAGTACCTAAATCACTACATACAAGGAGAGGAAACCCGGTATACAGCTGTCTAATCAAAAATGTGTGTATACTTTGTCTATATCCAGGGGGATAATAGTCACTGTATAGAGAGACAAAGTTATCAGGCAGGTACCAGAGGTGTCTAACATTACCACTCTGAGTAAATCCAAAGGTGGGACCAGACAAGGTTAAAAATAACAGATTCAATTTATAATAACGAAAAAATCGTAAAATTTAAAACATCCAATTAAATAAATTGGTCCACAATACAACAATTGTCACATCTAATATATAAGGCAACAACAAGGAATACGTAACAGGCTGAGATGCCCAGATGAAAAAGGTGTTACAAAAAAACACTGCGGGTACTTATCAACCAAATATTATAGTACCCAACCAGGTTTGGATAGGTGTGTCATAGATTTTAGTCTCTGTTTAAAGTCCCGAGAATTGTCTCGACATGTTTCTGTTCCGCTAGAAAAAAGTGTGGAACATTCATCAGGAGGGACTTTTTACAACGTAGCCTATTTAACAATTGGAGTGGTAAACATTACTATTACAGTATCATAGCACCTGCAAAAGTTAAAAACAACAGACATCAAAGGGTCAGTTCAAAAATAACTGAATACTTTGGAAATTTCAATCAATGAAAAAGGCATCCTATCAAGGGAGATAATTACTTATCAAGGTGCCAGTGGGGGCTCTCTACTAAAAAAAGTAGGTGTAGATTGACGACCTTTACGGCCCTACAAGAGATAAAAAATATCTGTAGTATACAATTCTGCCACTGGAAAAGCCTATAAGTACACACAGTACAGCAGTAAATACAAGGAATGGGACAACCCGTCTATATCCATAAGACAAACCTCCGAAGAATGTGAGAGTAGGGCCGTTAACTGGGAATCCTGCCTAAAGAAAGGAACCTGTTATCGGTGAAAAGGACATATCTCCCGTGGAGATCGTGAAAATGTCAGGTCCATGCAGTGATCGTACTGTGACAGTCAGGTAATGCCATAGTGTATGTCTAGAAAAATGGTGAGGGATCGTGTTGGGCAGCTATAACCGCTCATGACGAGACACCCCCATAGTGTTCAGCGTGCCGGTTAATAGTAAGGTGGACGGAGGAGATACCTTAAAGGGAGGGTCCACCCGTAGGGGTAAGAGCCGGAACGAATCACTACGATCCGCACTGAAAAATAAGTAAATAAATAAAGGTAAGATCAGTAATATAGTCGATCGATCCTTAGGCAGTAATGGAACAGGGAAGGAATAGTCAGAGAAAGAATAGCAGGATAGCTTACCGAATGTAGAAGGTGAGCGGAGGACCAGTCTACCGCCTTCGTAGGAGCGACACAGTGTGTCCTGTGTAGCACGAAGCGGCCGATGCTGGCTGGTAGTCAAGGGAACGTAGATAGTCCTTCTTTTATGTTAGTAAGATAGACAGGAGACGGTCACTAAGGTGGGAAGACGGCGGCCATCTTAGACCGGAGTCAAAGGAAGTGTAAAGTGGACACTGGGCAATGCCAGGCATATAAGCATAGGTCTCCCATATAACAAGTACACTAGAGCTCATAAAAAAGATACATCCAAGCTCATAAAGACGGAAAAGGCAAAAAAGGGGAGGACACGGGGGGAAGTCCATCGACTAAGAGACCCAAACGAAGTGGGAAAGACCCTTGTCTCCTCAGTGATTAGTGTAGTACTTGGCGTTGTGACTAAAGGTATAGAAAGACAACGACTAGTGCCTGCCCGATAAACTAGATATTATGCCAGTCAATTGATTCATTGAGCCCTGTAACATCACTATGTAGGGTAAAGATCATCTTTTGTTCCATTTTCAACAGTTTCTTTTCGCGTGCTGTATTATTCGTTCCTTTTAAGGCAAGCAGGACCGTCCATGTGAAGTCTTCATATTTGTGCTTCAGAAGATTGAAGTGTTTCACAAGTGGAGCATTCTCAGTTCTGTTCTTCAAACAGCTCCGATGTTCCATGATGCGAGTTTTTACTTATCTAACAGTCTTGCCTACATAATGCAATCCACATATACAGGTGATCATATATACAACAAAATCTGTATTGCAATTAGTGAGGTTCCTTTGGGTCCAGAGTTGTGATAGGCCAACATCAACTTCTTTAGTTCTAGCAGTTAATTTGCAGACCCCACATGTGCCGCAGGTGTAATGTCCGGTGGCTTCTGGGAGACCCGAGAGGGTGATCAATTTAGGTTCCGGAGTATGGACCGATTTGTGTTTGCTGTTACTGACTCTATTGCCAATGGTGGTGCTTCTTGTGTAAGCGAATATGGGCATAGGCATAGCTTGTGTAGCAGTTCTGAAAATGTTCCAGTTTCTCTTTATGATGTTGGTGATTTCAAAACTCTGGTCCGTAAAGGTGTTCACACAGACTATACGGTCCTCTTTAGGTTTTCTTGTCTTAGGTTCTAATAGGGATTCACGGTTATTATTAAATGCCCTTCTGGCTGATTTTTTTATTAGCTTTTTGGGGTAGCCTCTCTGTCTGAGCTTTTTACTGAGTGTGGAAGCTTCAGCTTCGTAAGTTTCTTTATCAGAACTATTTCTTTTGAGACGTAGAAATTGGCCAAATGGAAGGTTATCACGTAGATGTTTAATGTGATGACTAGAATAATCCAGTAGGGAGTTCTTATCGGTCGGTTTATGGTAAGGTTTTATTTTCAAAACCCCATTGAGGGGGAATATGGTAAGGTCCAAAAAATGAGTGAAATCATTACTTGAAGTCATCGTGAATTGTAAATGGGGGTTAAGACCATTTAACCAAGTGAAGAAATTGTTGGCATCATCCCGTGTACCCTTCCATAATACCAGAATGTCGTCAATGTAGCGACTCCATTTGGTGATGTTGTTGCTAAAGGGGTGACGCTCGTTATAAATATGAGATTTCTCAAATGTCTCAACATAAAGATTAGCCACGCTAGGAGCCATGGTGGCCCCCATAGCTGTACCCTCGATTTGTTGATAGAATTTCCCGTTAAACTCGAAGTAATTCCGTTTTAATGCGAGTTCCACACACCATAGGATAAATGAGGTGGGTACCGGAACGTTGTCTTCTCGTGTAAGAAGTATTTCTTCTATGGTATCCACTGAGGCTTGTTGTGGTATGTTCGTGTACAGGGAGACAATATCCAAACCTATAAGTAGATCGGTCGTGGGGTCAAAATTAAGATTTTCATAGCAATTGATGACATCTCTGGAATCCTTTAGGTAAGATTGCATTTTTTGTACGTATATTTTCAAGTAGTGGTCAGCAAATGTAGAAAGGGGTTCCAGGACTGAGTTGATCCCTGCTACAATCGGGCATCCAGGTGGATTCAAAAGGGTTTTATGCACCTTGGGTAAGGTGTAAAACGTGGGAATACTAGGTTTCTTGTTGACAAGGAAATCCGCTTCTTGTTTAGAAATCCATTCCCGATCTTTCGCCTTCCCTAGTTTGTCAGCTACAAGTCGCTGGAGTTCAAGGGTGGGATCTTGTGTGAGTAAACAGTAGTAGGAAGTGTTACTCAATTGTCTCTCGCATTCTTTAACGTAATCAGTGCGGTTAAGAATCACGATGCCTCCACCTTTATCCGCCTTCTTTATAATGATAGATGGATTAGTAGACAGAGAGTCAAGAGCTTTACGTTCCTGATTGGATAGGTTGTGAAATGGCCTCTGTCGTTTATCTGCCAGGGAGTTGATTTCTGCAATGACTTTCTTTTCAAAAACAAGAGATTCAGGAGAGAAACTCTGGGAGGGCGGGTAGAAAGTAGAACGATTACGTAATTCTGTACAGTTATTTGGTCCTTCCTCGATAGTTTCATGGGCTGAAGAAAAGAACTCCTTCAGATGGATTTTTCTCATCAGCTTTTTAAATTATATTTGGAATTCGAAGGGGTCGTGTTCTTTCGTCATGACATATCCTAGTCCTTTATTAAGGACTTGTTCTTCCGTTACTGTTGGTATGTAGTTCGATAGGTTGATTAGAAGCGATTCCCGCTTCGAGTTTGCTTCAATCCGTCGTCCCAGTTGTTTCTGTTCTGGGCCTGGTATAAAAAACGACCCTGATTGTGTCTCCTTCCTCCGTTACTTTGCCGTCTTGTGACCGACAAGACACAACAGACGAGTAAGGTTTCGCAACACATCCTATAGCACAAGTAACAATAGTAGTGACCCAGATGATGTAGGAGAAGGCACATCCTCGGGCAATAAAACACTGAATAAAAGGGGCAGAGGACAACCCACAAAACAGAAAATCTTGTATATGTGACAACCTACTCTAATCAGAGCAACAAAATAAAGAGGATTGTCAATAAACATTGCAAAATCTTAACACTGGAAAAACTGTTTCCAACCCCTCCCCTATTTGGTTACAGCAAGAGCAGATCCATATGAGACAATTTGATTAAAGCAGACATTTCAGCTAAAAGGACAACCAATCAGACATATAAGGGGACTCTCCCATGTAATAACTGCAACAACTGAAATAATCTGATAAAAGGGGAATACATCAATCATCCTGACAGAGGATATAAAATCAAACTACGACACACGTCAACGTGTGACACTAAAAATATCATCTATGCGATCAAATGTCCCTCTGGGATCTTTTACATAGGAATGACAACAAGAAAAGCAAAAACCTGCTGGTCTGAACACAAGTCAAACATCAGGTTAAAGAATGAATGCTCACCTGTAGCGCAACATTTTTTGAAGGAATCTCATTCATCATTTGGAACATGTAACCTTGTCAAGAAGAGGAGGCAACATGGCAAAATTACTTTTACAATGGGAATTATTTTGGATTGATCAATTGAACTCCATGTACCCGAAAGGAATGAACGTTGATTGGGATATGAGCTGTCATCAATAATTCTAACATGGTACACCCGCTTCCATTAAAGAACTTGCATGTTTTTTCCAAGAATTTGGAATAAAAATCCACTAGTTGATCATGGAGCGACAAACTAAGAAACCCAAAGGTTTTTTAATAATGCATAATGTGACAAACAGCAGACCACACCTTGTTTTGGGGGTAACTATATCAAAGATAGACCTGCATTTTTGATAACTATAGAAGATCATCTGAATTGCTGATTTATACTATTTACGGTCACATAACTAAACATAACGAAATTAAGCTGATCCACAAACCATTGACGCTGGGCTAACGAAGAAAAACTACATCTAATGTGTTACTGCAAATAATGTGAGCTACACTTCAAGATGGCGCTCTGTGCAATACAATGGATACTGAATTACCCATCAGCCTTTCACATTGCCTAGACAACGGCATTACTAGTGGAGAACACCCACGGCTTCATTACGTAATACACGGGAGTGACTGTGACAGAACGTGGAAGCCAGAAAAAACAGTCGCTGTGCCCATTCATAGTTAGATGGAAATATTGGTTATTATCGGAAGATAAGTACACTTCGTGCAGACACAGATAAAGGAAAACTTTCAGCTCCAGCCGATCGCCACTCCTTCATGCATAAAGTAAGTCAGTTAAAGTAATCACTGCCCACCAAACCGCATGCAGTCATAAAAGATGCAGCCATTCAAATATATAATTGTCACATAACAATTCACAGATTGTTAATCCATCGGAGGCAAAGAGAAGAAATCACAGACTGAGCGCCGGATCACAAACTACACCCAACATTAAGCCAACAACCACTGTGAAGACGGTGAGTAGCCAGAATTGTGTTCTTTAGAAATACAGATGAGACTACTGTGTGGTGGGACCTAGCGCTTAATTTGAGCGACTGTGTCTCACACACGGGTTTGAAAAATCGGATTCATGACAGGTTTTTGATAAATATACATTTCTCTACTAGGATGCAGCCCAACACATTATTGGGCCTCAGATAGCACAAGAGTGAACCACACACTACAAAACTAATTCCAGTTGCAAGTTGACATTAAAAGGAAACAGGTCAGTTCTTGGTTCTCAAATGACCAATAGTTATAAACTAAACAACATTGAAATTTGACTCGATTCTTAAACCTATTTACTCTGTTTACTTATAGGGAATTAAGTTGAAAACTGTACCTGATCAGGTGCTAGTCCCGAAACGCATCATACAACGTCTTTTCTTTCAAACTGAATATACAAGTGACATTTTTTTGAAAATGCAAATGAAATGAATTTTCAGTACCTTGTACAATGATTATTGAATGTTGAAATAGTCTATTTTGAGTATATCCAATGAACAGTACTTTTTTTAAAGACATTGGGCCTCATTATAAGGCTGCCGCTCCCGTAATGAAGGGGCCGGTACGGGACCATCCCCCTTCATTCCAGTGGCGCCAATTATGAGCTTCCATCGCAGGTCCCGGATCGCACGCCCGGTCCCGCGAGGGGAAGAGGGAGGCAATAACGGGCCAAATGTAATCTGCCTGTTATTACCTCCCTCCCCATTCCCATTGAGCCCTAAGGGCGCTCGAATGGGAATGGGGATGGGTTCCTGCAAGGAGGATTTACCGGGACCTCCTATGTCGGATTAACCCGATAAGTCCCCATTGCAGGAACCCGGTAATGGAGCCCGGAACGGAGGCAGCCATGGAGCTACTAGCTCCATGACTACCTCCATTCTCGTAATGAGGCACATTCTGTTTAAATTAAAATGTGCACATTTTGAAATCCATATATCTGAACTATATCAATGTGGAATGTTTTGTAAATTAATGATTGATCTTTCCAAAAAAGCTTTACTGTCATCACTGACTACGGTCAGACAAACTTGTGCCCTGTGTTTGCCCACCAGTTCTGAGGTGGACCTTCTTTTCTTTCATTAGTCATACAGGTCATGTAGCCGAGACTTAACACAGGAGCACCTAAATCACATCATCAAATTAAGTAATTCACCGTTTATAGGAGCAATCAGTAACTCAAGAAAGTGTGAGTGCACCTCTACACCGTATGTTCATCATCTATGTTTTCTTTTTGATCAGATTGGATATCATTTTTTTGAAAACGTATATTAATAACTGCAGCTACGTTGTAGCCCACATCAATGACTGGTAAGGGTTGTAGCTTTGGGTTTGTTGGATCATACCCCAGCTATAGGCCTCAATGTGCAAACAAGTACACTGTTTGTACCCGAAAGAGAACCTTCTAAGACGGATCTATTATGTGTATGTCTCAAATCAGCTACACAGTTTTCGAACCAGCCATATCTGCAGTCTTTCTTTGTTTATAGAAAAATCATTCCTAGCTTGAATTTGTAGTAGTTTGAATGAGCTGGGTATGTATGATGTGTGTGTTTTCGAGTTTGTGATTGGTTGACAGTACTGTTGTAATTATCCATGGCTATCAAGCAGCCACTCGGTGTGCACCACTGCAACCGATGGGTAGGTGTGGTACCCTGTGCATCTGTCACAAAAGCACATTGTGTGTTTGTGGATGTATGGTAGCCGCGACTACCCAATATTTTGGGTGGATAGATGTAAAGACAGGTAGGGGGTGTCTGTACTTCTGCTCTCTATATGGTAGAGGAGAGGCACAGAAGACCCCAGCCAAGATTCTTTATAAGGTAGCAATGGACGAGCAATCAAGGCCTAGCTTCTCAGGAGGTGATGCGGGCTGGTTCTTAAGTACAGTGTAGTCCCCAAACCCCCACAAAGGAATGTCCACACACTGTATTACTGAAAGCACAGTCTTTATATAATGAATATTCAAAAGTATGCACACAATCACAATAACGCACTTTGTACTCGGAAGTCAATAATGATAAATATATACAATTCTAAAGTGGTACCACTAATGTTATCAAATCTCATTAAAGTGCATCAACTGTACGGTTAAAATGTCACACAGATTAATAACGAGGAAACCAGCAATAGAGATAGGCAGGAACGTAAAATGGTTGAAACAATAGGCAGAATGCTGGCCCTGTTACCGAGACACAGTTCTGTGTAGAGATCCCCCCACCTGGGCAACCTGTAAATAAAGATATATAGCACAAGCCCAGTCCATATATTGTCCGATAGTCTTACTTCCTCCTATTAAGGTTTTACCCCCCCAATGTACCTGGTGGAGTAGAGGTCTCCGATGATGCGTCGACCGATCCTTCTTGAGTGACTCCCTTTCAGGCAGGAGCCACGGATCGTCGAGAGGTGTTGAGGACCTCGGCGTTCGGTGTCAGGGAATCGACGGCCCTTCTTGAGTGCCCTTCCATTAAGGCGGGAGTCACGGGTCGTCAAACATCCGACGGTGAACAGGTTGAACTATGGCCGTGAAGTTGCAGCTTTGTTCCTAGCGGTGCTTGTCGACGACAGAGCATTGGCGTCCTGCAGGTAAGAGGCGTGCGGGGCACCTCGGTGACGATAGTTCTGGACCGCAAAGAGATAATGAAGAACTGTGGCCCAGCAAGGGCGTCGAGTCGTCGGCGTCTCTGTGGTCGTTAGGGGGCGGGAAACCCACCGGTGGATGCTCCTCGGCGCGTCAATGGTCCGGCTTTCTCCAGCGGGAGACAAGCGGGTGACGATGCAGACAAGAGCGTCCGATGATCAATTGAAGTTCTTAGGCAAACAGGAGCACGGCAGCTCTGGTCGGCGACGGCGGTCGTCGACAGTGGCGGACAACAGTCTGAGTGCTTCTCCTTGGAGTTCCGCAGCAGTCCCCGTATTGGGTCGACAGCCTGTCGTAGGTCTATCTACCAGGGAGCGTAGGCAAAGATCAGCTGTGCACGATGGTCCCTCATAGCTCGGGAAGAGGGCGCCTTACCAGGTCCTCTCTGGGACAGTCCTTGGAAACACAGCAGCTTTCAGATTGCGAGGGGGAGCCACAGCACTCCTTCTCATCCAGCAGGGTTTCAAGGTCAAGCGTCAGTTACTCCAGTTACTCGTCGTAGTGGACTTCAGCTTCTGAACACGATTCCTAGCAGTGAGAGGTCCCCAGATATACTGTTGATCTCCCATTCATTCCGCTGGGTCACACTCAAGCATCCAATCACGACTACGGGCATTCATGCAGGCAGGCAGCCAATCAGGCACACAAGGTATTCAGGCCATTCACTTCTCTCCAGACACTCACAACAAGTTATTTGTATTGGGACAAGTACCGAGCCATTCAACACTCCAAGCTGCATTCATACCGGTTTCGGGCAGGGCTGTCTCAGTCATTGTGTCAACCACCAGATACTAGACATCCACAACACAGAATGCATATTTGTCACACACTCTATTCACCCAGGTCCCACCCACAGGAGGTACCCACAACATACATCACCAGGAAGGCTCCAGCTAGTCTGGCCGGGCCTTCACAACAACACCATATATGGCATTTCCACCCAACAGCCAGTCAGGGGGAAGGGACAGAGTCAGGGCTTCCCAGGACTTTCGGAAAACAAGGTAATGGATAGTAGAAAGCAAAAGGCCATCGGGCCATCTTGTTTTCCATCAGGAATCAACTGATCCCAATGGCAGGGCCGGGGTATCCCACAATGGAGGATACTCCGCGCACCTCTCAAATTCTGCATGGAGCTGCCACCAGCCCATACCCCGCTCTGCGGGCCACCACAGGTGCCCAAAAACATACACTAGGGGCACAGGGTTGTACCCCCACCCATGGGTGCCATAAGGGTATCCCACAGGTCCGTTCACCAAACCAAAAGAGAGCTGCACCGCCAGGAGTCCCACATGAACTCCTGCGCGGAAAACACGACAGAACACACAATAAAAAGCAGTAAAGGACAAGGATACAGAGGCCCTGTCCCTCCGATGCATTTCCAGCATCACAATAGATGCATTGAGTGTTTTGGGGTATTGGGAGGAAATGACCATAGGGAGTATAGGGAGCTGATATGTGTGTTAAGGACACTTGGTTGGAGTTTAAAGTGGGGGAAATAAAATGTTTAAAGTCATAGGTTTCGCAAATAGCCGCGGCTATCAGTAAAATGCTCATGTATGGGTTTTGTATAACCGTGTGTATAAAAAGCATGTGTGTAGGTGCATCAATGCTTTTGATATTTTTATTGGTTGTGTTTGTAGGCACGGTTACATTTATAGCCGCATATATAAACATACATTTTCTGTGCATTAATCATATTGTTATGTGGATGACATAACACAGAATTGTATGTGTGTGTTATTTTGTGTGCTTATGTGTTGTCTTGTTTTATTTAAAGTTTTACAGGTTGGCTTAGTTTGGTGTTTAGTTTGCATAAAATGTACGTGTAGCCACTGCTACGAGTAAGCTTTGTAGCCATATTGAATATCAGCAGCTAGTAGTGATGCTGGGCAAGGTTTTGTATGTGTTTCAGTGTTTCTAATTGTCTGGTGTTAATGTTTTATATGTGCACTTCTTTTTGATAGGTTGCAGTGAATATTTGTCAGCCATTTCATTATTTTTCTTAAAATATAGTCCTCTTTTTCTGGTTCTGATTTTGGAAAGTATAAAACTGTGCAGTTCATGTTAACTGTGATAAAATATTATTCCCGTTGTGTGTCATTGTTTTGTTGAAAGTTTTATTTGATAATCTGTTGATAATGGGGCTCTTAGTTATTGTATTTATTTCCTGTATTTGTTAATGAAGTGGTCATGCTGTATATGTAGAGAATGGACGGGAACAATGGTTGGGAAGTTGTTTATTAGGAAAGAAAATGAATTTTGGCGACGCGCATGATATAGAATCAAGTATTCTTCCTGCACTCAATATAAAAGAATGATCACATAGCAGTAGAAATTTTATTTCATCTACAATGCTTTTATAATCACTTAAGGTGTGTGTTAAAGTGTTTTTTGGGGTGACATGAACATGTGTTTGTTTTTAAAAGAAGTTTTTTTCTAGTGTGTGCTTTAAAAAAGATTTGGTTTGCTGAAGTTTGTTACTGTGTGGTTATATATAGGAGAAAATGCACTGCATTTATTTGTTTATTGTTTTGTGAAATTAGTGTTTAATTTCATGAAAGATGTGTGTGATTGGTTTTATCTTTAAATATAAATTCATAAGGAACATAGGAATGGTATTAGTTGTGCAAACTGTTATTATGTAAAATAGAAATGGAATGGATGTTCTAGTGCAAATTGTCCTAATAAATGCAGGTGCAGTATGTGCTTAGCAATCCAATTTTAGTTCACAAATTAGAGCTATTAACATTTTGGGATGGTTTATTAGAAGTTTCTTTGTGCAACAACAAAACAGGAAACACACCGATTTTGTTTTAAAGTTATTGCTACTCTACTGCTGCAACTGTGGCAGCTTTGAAAGCCACTTTACTGGGCACACTGGTTCTTCCTTGGAGGTAAGGTGAATATAGGTACAACCAACATGAGAGCTTTCATAAAGACTGTGGCTTATTATTCTGGAGTAGCAACAGTATCTTTATTTGTTTGGAGAACAGCAGCAGTAGTGATGTTTTTTTTACAGTAGATTCCTGTGTGCAGATCATAGGCCATGCGTTAAAAGTGAGGCACATGATGTTCAGTGCATATTGTGCAAGAACTCAGTAACACATGGCCATTGTAATGCTTTGTTACAAATATTTGCAGCATTGAAACACTCTATCTGAAGAGTTATTAGATATGCTAGAGAGGTTCAGAGAGATGGCTTCATTTTTTGTGCCACTGTCTTTTAAGGGGAGTCATTTTTGTTATTTTATGTTTTGCTCACCAGTTGGATATTTGAACATGTCTAACATTGTGCAAGAAAATACTAAAATGTGGCCCTTCTAATGTTCAGTAAGAAAGCTTGGGAACATCAATCATGATAAATCATCTAGTGCAAGCGAGAGGCCTTGCCAGGACCTTTTCTCTCTGATGCAATGCATCTACCGGAAGTCTTCATCCACTACATCTGGGGGTACTAATCGTGTCTTTACTCAGTTGAAGATACTGCAGCATTTCACAACTGAAAAAATAAAAAAGAAAATGGGGTATGAGCTTGGAAATATTTATTTGTGCAGAAGGGAAATGTTTGTATGAACATTACACTATTCATCCTCTACACTCACGTGAAGTCATGGGTGACAGTTTAGAATTGTATCAATGAAAGCAACAAAAGGTGCACCTAACGATGCCTGGGAAAATATGTTAGAAGCTTGTTGTTTCCCTATGCGTTTTCCTCTGGTACAGGAGGCAGATTGGATGATTGGAAGGTTCCAATCTGTTCTTCAGAATATCTCTGTACAAGAATGTATTCTGAAGATTCCTGATTCCGCTCTAATGTAGAAGATATTTTACACTTATTGTATGAAAGTGAATTTGCACCATTATGTTATGCTGTTGCAATACAGTGTAGATCTGTAGAGATTTGAAAATCTTCTGCATGTGAGATGTTGCAATAGATCAAAGAAAAAAATGAAGTTTTAGATGGTAAACTTACCAATATTCTTGCTAAAGTGAGAGAAACTAAGGATTATTGGTATAAGAGACACTCTGAGGTTAGATGCATGATCAGAAACCTAGGCCCTCCAATTTGGTTTGTGACTTTAACTTGTGACAAGTATGGTTGAGATGATTTTGGAGAGTGGATTTGAGAAAGTTATCCACAGAAAGAAGATATAGAACACATGAGATCAGGAGAATTGTGTTCCATGAACCCTGTAAGTGAATTACAGTTCTTTAATCATAGATTTTCAGCCATGTTAAAATGTACTTTCAATAAGGAACATAGTCCAATAGGCATTGTGGAACATTTCATTTGGAGAAAGGAATACCAGCAGGTGGGGCTGCACATATACATTAGCTGTTGTGGAATAAATATTTGGTTGAGTGAATAATTTGATGCCATCTATTCAGTGTCAGGTAACTGGTAAGTCACCCATAAATACCTATCTTTTAAAAAGAGTTATGCAATGCCAAATCATTAATGATTAGAATCCTGTCATTGCTTAGCTTTGGAATCCAAATATTGATGTACAGTATATTGCAGATGATACAAGAGTTGTTGCTCGATATGTTACAGTGTATATGACAAAAGCTGAAAAGAGCACTGAAGCTGAGGTATTGGCAGCTTTAGCAGCAGATAAAAGTCCTAGTCAGAAATGGTAAAACTTTGGTATGAAGATGCTATTACATAGAGAGTGTAGTAGCTACAAAGCTGCAGATTGGTGGACTAGTTTGCCTATGTATGGGTGAAGCATTAATGTACTTTGGTTGAGTTCTGGTCCAGCTACTACTAGAAATAGGGTACTGAAGTTTTTAATAGACATTTAGCAGTTAGCTGAAACAGAATCTTATAGTATAGAGATTCTAAAAACTAATTTGATTGATACATATTATCCAAATCGATCTGTGGAGTTGTAGGATCTTTGTTTATATGATATAGCACAATGCTACTCCTATCAAAATATTGAAGCAAACAGTGACAGAGGATGGTTTACAGTACATGGTTGTACTGGTTGTCTAGTGAGACATGAGAAGTCAAATCTCATTAACCACGTGAAACTGTCTTGCCAAAATGCAGAGAAAAAGGAATTATTTCATTTTTGTGTTTTTAGTTATTCTTCCCAATGGCATGCAAGGAGTGATTTACTTGGAAGTTTTGAAACATTTGAAGAATCATTTTTTGATAAACAAAAAAGCTTAATTACATATACCAAATTTGAGCAGTATGTGGAGTTAGTGGAGAAAGAACTACGTGAAGAACTTCTGGCAGCTGAATTAGCAAAACAGACTCCTGAGGGAAGTCAAGATTCTGAAGTAGGAAAAAAAATAATGTGCTTGCTGTGCCAATTATTCAAACTTATGTTGAGTTTGCCATAGAAGAAGTTGAAAGAGCAATGCAATAAACTAAAGTTGCAGATGCAGATAACGATGAAATAGTTAGCACATTTCATATAGAGCAAAAGAAGTTTATTATAAAATTAATGCTATGTTCTTAAGTGGGTTACAGCATGACAAGCATCAATGTTCTTGAGTCCAAAACAAACCTGTATTGCTGTATGATAGTGGACAAGCAGGATCAGATACATTTTTTTTAATTCATGCAATAAGAGCTATCATGTTAAATGTAAACTGATTGCTCTTTTACATGTATTGTAACTGTCCCAAGAGTTTTAGCAGCATTCAATGTAGGAGGTGTTACTTTACATTGACTGTTGATATTACCAGTGGAGCATGATAACAAACTAAGATATCCAAAATGTGTAGCAAGTGCAGCACAAGATGTAGGAAATGCTCTTAGAAAATTAAATAACTTGATTGTAGATGAAGTGAGCATGGTGTCTAAATTGATGCTAGCCTTCATTCAGCTGTGAATGGAAGAGGTTTTGAAGACTAAATACAATGTTTTGTTTGGTGGTCTAGAAGTGTAATAACATGCAACCATGTTTTGTTTGGTGGTCTCGAAGTGTAATAACATGCAATAACAAGACCCTTGAAATTCAAGCAAAACAATTTAGTTGCAGGGACGTTAAGGTGAGAACTTAATGATCCAAACCCCTGAAATTCAGCTAGTGCCACCATAACTTTGCACTCCCTGTTACGCAGCCTATGACCACAATGATGACATCACAGATCACATCACTGATGACATCACTAATTACATTACAACAGTAACTGGCATTATGCATGGCCTTCAACCATGGTCAGAGTGCATGGCTAAATATGTTTTCACATATGAATGTGTACAAGTCATGGCCTTCAGTTATTGACAGTGGTCACAATCTTCAACCATCTGTACTCAATATTTAAAACAATAAAAGGCTACCAACAATCCATTTTAGCTATTACTAGTGGATACAGCTTTCAACCGTGTCCACTGTATTTTATATACACTGATCAGGGACTAGCCATGGACTTTAGCACAATACTGGCCATTGGCCACAATCTTTGGCTGTGCCCACTACCTATTCTAACATATAAATGGGCCTTTGACCTTGAGCAGTTTGTACATCTTGTGGCCATGTCCACTGTATATTTTAAAATAATAAAATGCAAAAAGTGATGGCCTTTGGCCGTGCCCACTGTATATTATGTACACTGACCGGCCACTCGCCATGGTCAGCAACACAATACTAGCCAGTGGCCACAGCCTTTGGCTGTGCCGACTGTATGTTCTAACAGATTAATAGGCACTAGCTATGGCCTTAAGCTATGGCCACTGACTACAGCTTTCAATGTTGCCCTCTATATATTTTAAAAGGGTGTATGTGAAAATATCAAAAGAGAAAAGTGTAAAGAGCCAAACATTAAATGAATGTGTTTGTAAAGTACAATGGGCCTCATTACGACCCTGGTGCTCCCGGTTTGAAGGGGGCTGGTACAGCACCAGCCCCTTCATTCCAGGAGTGCCGATTACAAGTTCCCCATCGGTAAAACCAGGCGTGCTTTCCGGGTCCCGTGAGGGGAAGAGGGAGGCAATAACGGCCAGATGTAATCTGCCCATTATTACCGCCCTCCCCATTCCCATTGATCCCCGTTGGCGCTCAAATGGGAATGGGGAAGGGTTCCTGCATGGAGGATTTACCGGGTCCTCCTATCTTGGAGTAACCCAGTAAGTCCCCATTGCAGGAATCCGGTAATGAAGCCCGAAACGGTGGCAGCCACGGAGATAATAATTCCATGGCTACCGCTGTTCTCGTAATGAGGCCCAATAATTCTGTATTGGGGATTAATGTTAGTATTACAAGTGCAGGCATAAACACTATGAAATTTAAAGTTAAAAGTGAAGTAAGCGTGCAGAATTAATTATAGAAAGAAGAAGTATGTTACACGATTGTGTATGATTAACTCATCTGTCTCCTTGCAGTGCCTGTTCCCTTCACTTATGTGGATAGCAACCGGTGCTGCAGGTCTGCCTGAACGAAAGCGGGAAACACCCCTGCAACTCCTGGTCCTATTATAGTGAACAAGAGAGCGGGGGCACCCCCGTATCCCCGCTCCCCCTGTTGACTATAATGGGATCATACAGTTTAATTGTTTGACATTTTTGTCTGTATAACATTTTAATGCAGCCGAAATTCAAACAATTATACTATATGTTACTTTTTAAACTTTTTCTATGGATACCTTTTAAAACAGTGATGGGCTACTAGGAATGGCTTTTAACCGTCCACATTGGTATTTTTGAACAATAACAAACCACTAGTTATGGCCTGTCGTGCTGGCCAACATATATATACTTATTCAAGGAACAAACTTTAGATGCAGGAATGTTAATGTGAGAATGTAACACAAACAAACCCCAGAAATTCAGCTAAATCCACCTTAACTTTGCTCCCCATGTTGCGCAGCCTATGATCGCAATTATGACATCACAGATCACATCATTGTGTGCATGGACACATAGATTTTAAGACATGAATGGGTAATATTCATGGCCTTCAGTCATGGACACTGGCCACAGTCTTCACCCATGTGCACTGTAAGTTTTAAAACACTAATAGGCCAACAAATATAGAATTTGCCGTTCAACAGTGGCTACAATTTTCAGTTGTGTCCACTGTATATTAAATACACTAATCAGCCACTAGACATGGGCTTCAGCACAATACTGGCCAGTGGCCACAATATTTGACTGTGCCCACTCTATATTCTAATACATAAATGGGCCTCATTAGCAGTTTGTACATCTTTTGGCCATGTCCACTGCTTATTTTAAATTACTGACATGCCATAAGCGATGGACTTCGGACGTGCCCACTGTGTATTATGGAACACTAACCAGCCCATATCTATGGCATAAGGACATACCCACTGTATATTATATACACTAACCAGCCATTAACCATGATCTTCAAAACAATACTAGCATTTGGCCGCGGTGACTGTATATTCAAACATATTAATGATACCCTGCTCGCACCAGCCAAATCCTGTGGAAAGGCCCTTCCGTACCCCATCCGCACCACAGCGAAATCACATACCTCGCTCGCACCAGCCAAATTGCGTGGAAAGGCCCACACGTACCCGGTCTGCACCCCAGCGAAATTGTGTAGCCTGCTCTCACCAGCAAAATCGTGTGGAAAGGCCTGCGCATACCCCGTCTGCACCCAAGTGAAATCGCATACCCCGCTCACACCAGCCAAATCGCATGGAAAGGCCCATGGGTACCCTGTCCGCACCGCAGTGAAATCGCGTACCTGGCCAGCACCAGCCAAATCGTGTGGAAAGGCCCACGCATGCATCCCTTAGCCACGAACACACCACACAGGCAGCCCTCCCGACAAGGGCCCCCGTAAGACCTGTGACCATACCCCGCAGCATCCCACACCTGAAGGGTCCCCCCAAGACCTGTGACCATACCCCGCAGGCAGCCAGCCCCACAAGGGCTCCCTCAGGACCCGTGACCATACCCTGCAAGCAGCCCACACCACAAGGGCCCCCCAAGACCTGTGACCATACCCTGCAGGCAGCCCACACCACAAGGGCCCCCCAAGACCTGTGACCATACCACTCAGGCAGCCCACTCCAAAAGGGCCCCCCCAAGACCTGTGACAATACCCCGCAGGCAGCCCACACCACAAGGGCCCCCCAACACCTGTGACCATACCCCGCAGGCAGCCCACACTGCACCGGTTCAATATCTTCTGAGCCACTGCCCTCCTCCGTCTCCTCCGTCTCCTCACCTGAATAGCTGGAGTCAGATCTCTAGAGATCCTTGCTCTGTCGGTATTGGTAGTCCTTTTCTTCTTTTTGCGGATGTGACCTCGGTAGGAAGCCACAGTGGCCACCGGTGAGCTGTAGCGCTGTGGCTCTTTTACCAAAGCAGGCAGGATTGGGGAAAAAGCTGAATATTGAAAAAAAAAACAACGTGGCATCCTGTGGTTGATGATAAGTCTTTTCTGTGTTTCCGCTTAGCTATTGAGGTTTGGGTGAAGTCACAGAAGGTATCCGGAACGAAGAACACAGTGGAGAGTGAAACCGGAATCAGCTGACAGAGACAAAGGTATTCCGTGTACACTCTCAGGTGAGTGTCAGAGCTTCCGTAAGCAAGCCAGAGGCTGCTACGGTATGAAGAATGCAGCAGCTCACAATAAAGTAGGCTGCTGCTCTGAAAGAAACCCACCCACCTGAGAAGAGGGACAGCCTCCTGGATGATGACAACCCCCGGGGCTGTCGTGCACATGCCCTGTTGCTTGGTGCCTGCACTTCCTCCATTGCCATTGGCACTGTTGCTGCGGTGATCACCTCTGCTGATCCTCCGTTGACTCCCGACTGTGGCAGGGATGTGGTCTCCACCAGTCTGGCCACCAAGGGTGGGACAGGCACAGAGGGCACCCTGGTGGTATGTGGGCCAGAAGACGGCAGGGAGGATGACTGACGCACAGGGGACAAAGATGAGGGGGGTCACAGCAGTGGCCAGCACATGTAGCACATTCATGACCATAATGGTGACATGAGCACCCATGTGTCACACCTCTTGCATGCCCCAGTCCAGTCACAGGTATGCAAACATGCGCGCATCGTTATATGCTGGTGCACATCACGCATTGCAACACAGACACCATTGATGTGGGACAGTCTTGAATGGACGAACATGCAGCACTGTCAGGGCCATGCACACAGACATCTGTACAGGAGGCATGCCAGACATAAAGCCAAGGTGCACATTCCAGCCACATGTTAACATGCACATGCACTATGGTGGACAAGAACACATTAACACTTACCAGTCGACTGCAGACGGAGCACCAACTCCAAGACTTGGGGGTACAGCACTGGGTAGAAGCACTCCAGGACCCTCATCTCGTAGGTGGTCAACTGGCCTGGGCGCAACGCTTGATCTTCAACAGCCTTGAGGAGGCACCGGGCCTTGTTGTGGGTCCTGGACTTGAAGTCTTCCCAGCGCTTGTGGACATGTTGGTAGTCACAGGGTGCCACCCCCTTGCGTGGATGGCACCCATGTTGTCCTCCCAGATCTTCTTCTGTCCTTCATTGCCGATTTGCGATGGGCCGTGGAAGAGGGCATCATGATGCCCCAGGACTTGCTCCACCAGGATGCCAACTTCCCTGGATGAGAAGCTGTCAGCCCTCTGTTACTCTGCTGGGGGTTGCCACTTGCCTCAGATGGTGCTGTGTCGGACATGGCAACCCCTGAGGCAGGTGTGGGGGGGGCAAGGTGGTCCTGGGCTGGGCTGGCTGTGGAGTGGTGGTATGGCAGTCGGGAGTCTTCAGGATCAGCAGAGGTGGTCACAACAACAGGATCACTGGCAATGGCTTCAGAGCAGGCACCAAAATGCAGGGCAAGTGGGCAGCAGGCACAAACAGTGGGTTGCCAGCAGCAGATGGCTCGTAGGAGGCAGCCCAGGACAGTTAGAGGCAGGTAAATGGCCTTGTAGGCAGGAGTGTGGGTCTACCGTATTCTTTCCCGTGGCCAGCCGGAAACACAGTGACTCTGCACATGCAGAAACAGCATGTAATCAGAGGACAGGCCCTAAGCGTGTAAATTACGTGACGTTGGGCGTTGCCGTTCAGTATGCGATAAAGGTGTGCATAGGACAACAACGCAATGTATGTTCCTTTCATGGGGACTGACACATGAATTTCATATTTTTGTGGGTTCACACGCGATTAGTGCACTACTGTGGCAGTGCATACTTCTTGTTTTTGCCGTGGATCTGCCTACGCGCGCACACGTGTGTGATTTTTACTATTCTATGAGGCAGACAGTGAGTTGTGCACGCATTTCTCCCACTGTGGTTGCCCCTGAGTGTCACATACCCCATTTTCTAGGTCATAGTAGCATACGTGTTCCTAGCGTATGCATTTTTTGTGTTGCTGGGTGCAACAGTGTACTGTGGGACATTTTTTACTCAAACGTGGGCTACTGAGGGGTCACCCATGTTAGGGAGAATTCTCATAAATGTGCTAATTTCCATTACCTTTTGAGACCCCCAGCAACTTTGCTGGATTTCTAGGACTTTAATTTTCACCTGGAAAGAGTGTGAGCCTTTTTTTCCCACTCTTTCATGTATTTTGATGTGTTGCCATTTCTTTTTGGAAAGGTCCTTCTAGTGTTTGTCTCTGCACGCTAAACCAGGTTTGGTCCCTTTGTCCGTTGGCCTTTGGTGGGCTTCAGTGCTGAAGCCCGCCTTTAGAGCCTGAGTGTCTGGGGTGGACAGGATGTGAGGGAGGTGCCTGAAACTCCTTGTGCTTAGTCTCCTAGGAGACCTGAATGCACTCTGGTGTGATTGGCTGGCTGACTGTCCGACAGGGACAGCCACCCTGCTGGGTGAGTGACAGCTAGGCTGGAATACATGGGAGAAAACTGTTTAAAAGCAGGTCTCTGGGACTTGGAAGGCAGAGTCGACCACTGGAACGAAAGAACCTAAGACGAGCTGAAGGAAGACGACTGCTGCAACACCTGGACCGTTGGTTTGCCCGGTGAAGCCCTGCTGCTGGTCAGAATTGCCTGAAACTCCCTTGACAGAGAAGCCCTTCAAGGACGCCTTCTTCCCTTGAGCTGGTGGGAACAACCAACTCGCAAGCCACCTTGACCAGATAGCCAGTGAGAAGGATACCAGATTGTGGAGTTTAAGGAACTCACACCTTAAACCGACATTTTGCCAAGCTTGTGGCTTCTTCCCTGTGTGGTGCAGGAACCTCCCGACATTCTCCCTCTTGTCCCCACGACTGAGGCTCAGGAACAATGAGATCTGCAGGAACTGCCAGGAACAACTGCCTCAGCTACAGCTTTTCTTCATCCATAAGGTACTGTGCAAATGCGGTTGAGAACTCCTCTCTGCCAAGGTGAAGGTTTGTGAAACTTTTCCAACTTTGGAGTTTTGTTCGCTCCTAAACCGACCTATAACTCTTTTTTATGCAGACTACTTCCAAGAACATTGGCAAAGACTTAACCGTTTCCTACCAGAATTGTGCTATCCTATCCAAGACACTGAACCATTGACTTTGGCCCAGGCCTATTGAATTGAATTGTCTCTTGTAGTGAACTGAAACTATTTTCCCTGCCTATGAAAGTAACTGTGTTTTGATTCTTTTAACCTTTGTCTTTCTACCTCTTTTGAAAGTTACTCAAGTGGCATTTTGGTCCCACTTCAGGGGAGCCTAACTTGTTCAGAAAATTACTGGTTTAGTACTGTAGTGTATTGGTGTGTTATATAGAGCTGTTTATTACTAGTGGAATGTTTTCTAACCAAATGTGTAAATAAATGTATATTGTTTTAACAAGAAACCTTGAGTGAGTGTTTGTTTGAACCACTGTGATTGCAAGTCCTTTGTCTAACACCTTGTACTGCTCAAATCCCTCTTGAGATAAGTCTGGCTGCTCAGCCACTACTACCACATAACTGTGTACTACAGGCTTGTGCCAAAGGTGAGATTGTGCTTACACCTGTAGTATTAATTGTGTGTAGTGTTCCCAAAGGGTACTGCATGTAATTCACAGCCTACACGTTGATTTATGTTTCTGGGGTGCCTGAGTGTTGCGCGACCTGTTATTTTTTCACCAGGAATCACATAGTGCCTCGCTGGAGCACAGTGGTATGTTTTCCATCACGTACCCTGCCCCCTCACTCCAAATTCCCAGGGATATTGTTGGATGAACCTCCCATTGTGCTAGTCCATCAGTGCCATGACTGGGAGGGCAACAATTGGGGAGGGAGGCCTAGGTGGACGACATGGCCATGTGGTCCCGGAAAAGCAGTGCCATCTGCTGTCCAGAGCAACCAGGGTGTGAAAACTGCAGGGGCAGCTGTGGCTACCACCACCCAGGCTCAGGGTCAGCCAGCACCAGACTATAGTGGTCCCAGCCCAGGCACAGGGTGACTTAATGGCCAATTTCCATGTCCCGAAGGCCAAGACATGTGCGGTGCAGGGTCCTGGCAACAGCACCCACCTACCGATGCCTGAAAGCCGACCTTCTATAGAAACATCAGTGACTGATTCCATAGGCCAATCCACCTGTACTCTAGCCCCTACTGACCAGAGTGGTTCCAGCACTCAGGGTCTGCACCACCTCGTAAGAGGCAGAAACGTGCACCAGTGGTATAGGCTGGGACCCCAGACATGGCACAGCAGTCCCACACTGGTGGTGGGTCAGCACCAGAGGATGATGAACTCACTGGACATGAGGAGATTGCTAGTGATTTCATTGCAGTGGAGCAGGTCCAAGTCGTGGGAGACCTGCCAATGTATGAGCCAATGCCTGGTGAGTGGTGATGCATGTGTGTCCAGGCCATGTGTTTGCTGTTTGGGTGATGTGTTATGATTGTCTGCCAGTTCAGGCTACATTGACATGACTGTCATGTGTGACCCAAGCGATGTTTCACTGATAAGTGCTTGTTGTCGTGCAGAATGCATACAAACCATGTGCTGCACACAGAGGCAATCCTCATCAACACAACTGCTCCCTCCTTCCATGACACTCTCTGTCCAGCCTCTCTTGGCCCTATTCTTGCTCCTGTGGTTGCGGAAAGCCTGTGATGATCTTCCACTCAACAGTTGCTTTCTATCGTCACATGACTGACGTCTCTATGAGGTCACCCTGCAAGCTGCTCCTCCTCAGAGGCATTCTTCCTTTCCTCTCCATCCCCCAGCAGCTCACTGTCTCCAAAGGAATGGTAATTCCTATGGTGGACTACTGCAACAGGCTTTACCATGATTGCTGTATTGCTGTGATTCTACACTCTTCCCTCTGCAACTCTGCCAGACCTGGACTTTGTGGGAAGTCCTTTAGGCTTGGTGCAAGGTATCTGCGTAGGACTGTGATGATGGCACAGGCTCACAGTGGCTATGAATGTTCATTCCTGAACCCTATGCATTCTCAGCAAGTCCCTATGGGTGCTGGGCCAGCAATTCCTCTACTCCATCTCCAATATTTACTTCCTTCTCATGGTCTTTGATCATCCCTTTCATGCTCCCTCAGGGTCAGTTGCTCCTCATGGAAATTAGTTTGTGGTTTTCGTCTGTGTTGAGCTTGGGCCTCCCTCTGGTACAGCCTCCCTGCCTCTATGTAACTGGAGGTGTAGCTTCTCCGGATCTGGAGGTACTTCTGATGGTTCCTCATGTGTTGTGTTTTCTGTCCTCCTCTCCCCTGCTATAATCCCAGATGACTGACACAGTGCACTTGCCATATGCCCACACTGTCTGCTACAACACGGTCTGACATGCATTGTACATGGCTCACGGACAGTAGTACTCAACTTCCATCTGAGGATGGTTGACCGTTCTAGTTTGGTGTCATGATTCCTGCCCCTCATGTCCCCAGCCCTCCAAGATGTCAGGCTGGAGCCAGGCCACGATCACCTACATGGCCCTCAAGGGCCTCTCCATTCCTCCCAAGACCCACTTGGAGTCAGACTTGGCGCTTGTGGCACCAGACTAACTCACTCCCATAGGATAACATTGGGTATTGGACTTGTAGTGCATTGATGGGGACAAGATGGATGCCCCCACATATTTCGATTCACAGAACTGCATGTGCAGTCTAGTCTTTTGGGTGTGTTTCAGCCCAGAGACACCTGGGATACCCAGAGACGATTTAAGCCACGCCTAGGCTGAGAAACATGCTTTGTGTTTTCTGCACCTGTAGCGTGACACTCACCGTTTCGGATCGGTCTCAGGTGGGCCTGCATCTTTCTTCTGTGCTCAGCTCCTGCAAGAACAAGAACACTGTTAGGAACAGCCTTACCTTGCGGTGCTTCTGCCCATCATTCATCACTTCTTCTGTTCTGCGGGCATCTTCGGCCGTGTCATTCCCATCCCGGCATGCCGCTTCCTAAGGAAAAGGGAAAAAAACTGAAAAAAGGCATTAGTAAGCATTCAGCAAATCTTTGCTTATTTTTAAAGACTGTACGAGCTTCAAACGCTTACCTGAATCCCAGCCGCTCTGGGGGAACTCTGTCTCTGGAACTTCTCATCCATCTGCAAGAGGGAAAAGACACTCCAGGTTAGCGTGGAAACATCTAGAGGCGCCGCATACCGCGCTTACTCACCGCATTTCTTCTTCATAACCGGCATCCACGTTCAAAACGTCGCAGCACCTAAAAGACACAGAAAAAGAACTCAGTTCAATACAAATACGAAAGGGTTGTATCGCGCAACGCGCTCTCACTCACCTTCAGCGATATTCCTCTCAACAGCACGTCGCCATCCCCGGACGCCAGCCATCATCTAAGGAAGGAAAGGAACGAAGTTAGATAACTGCTCAAAAGACTCATTATACTTACCAGTCGGACTCTTGCCAGTGAAGTAACTAGGCATCAATCAACGTGCCCCTGCGCTGAAAGCAGGACGGAGAGCACACTTTCCAAGAGAACAAGGTGAGCTGTGGATCAAAGGGAAGGGTTGGACCCCAGGGAACAAGGGGTTCAAGAACACAGAGACACTAGGGAGTTAAACTCTACCAATCCTGTGTTTCAGGCCCAGTCTCCAGTCGAGTAGACTCCAGGGAAGGGTTCACGGTCGTAAGAGGTCAGAACAGGCTGAATGACGTCCCCGTGGATACCAGGTGAGCATTACACATGGCTATGCTACACTCCATCTGTGTATTGTCATCAGTCATCTTTGTGGAAGGACTATGCCAGTGACATGCTTATGTGTGATGCAGGTGCTATGCACCATGCAGTACATGTGTTTTTCTTCCCTTTAACACACAACCATGTCTGCTTTCAGGCTCCCCTTCCATTTAATTGACACTGCGTCCGTGCCTGAGATTGTGTCATGTGTGACATGGCAGGTTAATGTGTTGGCTGACAACATTGTAATGCCTATGTGTGTGGCGAATGCTATTAACATGTGTATTCATGTCTCTTTTTTTGCATTTGTGCAGGTGATGAGGCACTGGATGCAGTGGCCGAGGAAGTGGAGGAGGAGAAGATGGTGGAGGAGGAAATGTATTCTGAGCCCCAACCAGGCACCAGTGGAGGATGTGGTGTGTTAGCCCATGAGAATCCATTGGTGCTACAGACCACCCTGGACATGGGTGCCTCTGAGAACACCTCTGAGGACGCCTATGCCTCTGGTGCTGAATCGGACATGGAACTCTCATTGCTGTCCCAGGTGAGTGAATCTACTGTGGATGCTGTTCTGTCCCAAACATCTGCAGGGGGGTAAACCCCTCACGGGGCCAGTCAGCGTTGGTATCTCCATCTGTGGTGGTTACGGCTGCAGGGTCACACTCCACAGTATTGGCTGCTGTTCCTGGGGCAGCTGATCAAGGGAGGAATGCAGTCCTGCAGCCACAGGCAGAGCCAGCACAGAAAGGGCCAGGAATCATTGGGTCTGGTGGCTGTGGGGTCCGGCAACACAGTGAAATATTGTGTGGCAGCAATCCATGTATACTATTGCACAGCAACAGGGGGCATCATGTGAGATGTTGGCACAGGGCATGGATAGGGTAGCCAATTATATGCTCCTCCTGGAAGACAGATGGAGCTCCAGCAGCAGGCGTAGCACTCCACATGCTGCTTGCACAGGCTGACATGTTGGCCAGCAACAGGGACTGACAGGCTGAGCTGGGCTTTGCTGAGGCTGATGCCCACAAGACTGCCCTGAGGGAAGAAAATATCTCCCTCTGATCTACTCTGGCTGCACTTGCATTGGCCTGCAGTAGACAAGCAGAACAGCATATGTGGTAGGTGACGCACAACATCTCTGTCGAACTCTGTGCAACCCGTGAGATCTTGCAAGTGGAGATCCATGCATCCCATGACATCTTGCAGGTGGAACTCTGTGCATCACGTGAGGTGCTGCATGCGGACCTCTGGGCCATCATGGTGCAGAATCAAAGCTTTCAGGCCCGCATGCTCGCTCCATTGAGGAGCAGACCAGGGCTATACATGGTCAGACTCCCTTACCATGCACACCCCTTAATGCTACACCAGAGGGCGATGACAGCATCAATAGCTCTCCCACTCTATGCTAGCCGTGCAGGCCATGAACCCATGAGGGATTTTTTTTTCTCAACATTCACACATGTGGGTGTTGAGGTGAACCCTGCATCTCCTCCCTCCTTGGTGCCCCCCCTGCCCTTGGTACACCATGGTCATTTTTTATCATTTTTGTAACTTTATTTTTTGTCTATTGTGCATTCATGTGACAGTGTGTTGCTCTGTGTGGCATCCGAAGGCATCCACTGTGTGTTCTGGCTGTGCCCATAAAAGCTTGTCTCTTGTTGGTACACTCCTTGTTTGTGCCTCAGGGTCCAGACACATATGCCACTCCTGCTTGCCCTTTCCATGGGCTTGCAAGGAGGGCAGCGTGTGAAAGTAACTTACACAGAGGCATTGGCCTTCCATCAGTTCTGTGGTCAGCCTGAAGTCCAACCTGTGTATACACCCCTAGTGAGGATTCATGATTGTTTGTCCAGTGCATGGTTAGCATACCTTTTTGTTTGGACATTGGTTAATGTGCACTTTTTCATGTTACATTTTCATGTATTACCTTGACTGTCTCCATTATTGAAGCCCTTCCTGCTGTATGCGTTACCCTGCCCCCTTTAGCTAGCAGAGACACACTCAAGATAGAAGGGATCCATGTGGTAGCTTTGTCACTTTGAGGCACTTGTGCTATTACGATTGGTCATTGTCTGTCATTGTCACTTTTGGGTCCTGTGTTTATGTTATGTTATGCTGGAATATGGATGTTCTTTGTATGATTTCATTTTTATGTGTCAGATTTATTTCTGACCTAGTTCCATTTGTCAAAGTGCACATTGTGACAGTAGCATTATGTGTTGCCCATTTATTTGTCACTTTTGACAATGAATGCCATGACACGGTGTGGCAACTGGGTAACGTGATGTTTGGGAGGGTTTAGGTGACATACCTGGATTTAGATGTGCTGTATTCCATGGGGTCATCAGGCATCCCAAGAAGGCTGGTCCTGGGTAAAAAATGCAGGGCCTGGCTATCTTCCTCCTTCTCCTGCGGTGTCCCACAATCACTGCTGCGAGGAATGGTACATTCATAGTAGCTGTATATGCGTGATGGGGTTCACGAGCACTTATTATGCATTGTTTTCGGTGCGCAGTGACGCTTACGCTTGCTTTTGCATAGCGGACGTGTTCCCGGATTAGTATGTCTGTTCCCACGCGCAGGAGAGCCCTGTTCAATTACATGAATACGTGTTGTTAGCGGACGTGTGGGCGTTGCGAGTATTTTACTGTGGTACTTCCCACGTAACGCCCACATTTACGCTTATTGTTCCCCATTCCACGTGTTCCACCCCCTTTTCAGGTGTGTGCGCTGGACAGTGTGCGCCTTCACTCGGTGTCTCGCTCAAGGCGGTTGTGATGTCGCAGTGAAGTGTTGGACCCCGATGGATTCAACGCAGGTCTCAGGTAAGCCATGCGCAATTTGTTCCATGAATCTGAAAATGGACGCTTGCGCTCGTTTTGCATGCATGCGCCCTGTTTTATTCCATGAATCGGGCCCTGTATATTTTAAAACAGTGATGGGCCACTAGGCATGGCTTTTAACGATGTACATTAGTATTTTGCAACACTAACTAACCACTAGCTATTGTGTTTGGTGATGGCCAGTGACCACATCCTTTGTAATGGCCAGGTCCATGGCTTACCTTTTTATTTGAAAAATCAAAGCTTTCATGAGCTAATTCATAAATTATGCTATGTCTAATTCCATTATTGATGTAATCAGTTATATACGATGTAATTAGTATTGTCACCAGTGAGGTCATCAGAGGTGTGATTTGTAATGTCATCAGTGTCTTCATACAACATGTAATTAGTGATGCCATTAGGGATGTCATCTGTGATGTCATCATTAAGGTCATAGGCTGTGCAACAAGGAATGCAAAATTAAGGTGGCTTTAGCAACATTTCAAGTGTTCTGTTCCATTAAGTTTTAACCTTAATGTCCTTACAACTAACATTGTTTCCTTGAATTTTGCAGGTTTTGTTACAATATATTGCTCACCTTAACGTCCCTGCAACTAAAAAAAAAATGTTTTCCTTGAATTTCAGGGGTTTTGTTATTACATAGATGTTTTCCACACATGGCCACTGGTGACTGCACCACACAGGGAAGAAGCCACAAGCTTGGCGAAATGTCTGTTTAAGTTGTGAGTTCCTTAAACTCCACAATCTGGTATACTTCTGCCCGTGGACATGGTGGTGCCCCCACATCCCCAACCACATGCACGGCCGCTGTGCATGGGAGGGGAAAGGGCACTGGTGAGGCAGCCCGTACGCAGCTGGTGGCTAATTACTTCAACTAAAATCACACCCCTGTGGAGTGCACACAGCCCTGGCACATACCATCTGACAATCAATGATGATGACATAAGGGACAGTCAACTGTCACAACCATACAAGCCTGAGATTGCTCACCTCGAAGTGTTACATTGTGTGCATCCCTACCTACACAAACACCACCAATGCTGTGTCATCAAAAGACACACTTCTATGCTGCTAAATTCATTACCCCCTTGCAAAATACAACATGACAACAGTGCCATCTCACCCAACCCCTCCCCAGCACCGCCAACCAACACACCATGGCATGTCATGCTATGTGAGAGCAAACAAAGCAATCCCCAAAACCTGACACAAGTGTCACAATGTACAGTGTCCCTAATGGAAACTGGCCACACACAATATGCTCCCAGTAATGTAGAACTAACAACACACATGGCCAAATACTTACCAACAATACAATGCAGCTACACAACCTCAAACATAGCAAAAACATGACAGTACTAAGTTAAAGTAGTGGTAGTCTTACAACCTGATTACGCCAGCACATCGAACACTTCCAACTGTAAGAGTGTTGCTGCCAGGCAAATGTGTAAGTGCACTGCTTACAACATGAACTCCATCTCCAAAGTAGATGGCCGTGTGAAGACATGAGGAATGAACCTGCAAATTAGGAGGAAGACATGGATGCACAAGCACATATCAATACACCATGCAGTGTACAATACAACAACAATATCCACTAGGAATGTATACACAGTATTGACTACAGACTGCCCACACAGCTCATGGGATTCCAACGTCACTGTGTAAGTCACTGTCACTTGGGCACACCCTTTGCAAGCCATGGAAACGGGAAGCAGGAGGGTGTGTGTCTCTCGAACCCAAGCATCTAACCCAAACTCAGGACAAGCCTGCGTGTGCCCAGCCGGAATACAGTGGATGCCCACGGGAGCCACACAAGGCAACACACAAAAAAATCAAAAATCAAAAATCAAAAATGGCCATGTGGGGGACAGGGGGGAGGCCACCCAGGAGGTCCGAGGACAGGGTGCGCACCAACAGCCACCTGTGTGGATGTTGGGGAAAAAAACACCTCCATGGGCTCATGGCCTGCACGGCTATGCCAATGTTGGAGAACTGCTGCTGTCGCTCTCATCACCTTCTGCTGCTGCCGCAGGAGGTGGTGGTGCTATGGGAGGCACCCCACGCAAAGCCCTAGTATGGTCCTCCATGGCAGCAAGCATGCGGGTGTGGAAGGTCTCGTTCTGGAGGATTATAGTCCGGAGATCCCCATTCACCACCTGATGTGATGCCCGGATCTCCTCCCGAGTTGCCTGCATCTCAGCTGAGAGCAAACGTGTGAGCCGATCCAGCTGCTGTTCTGTCCTCAAGTTAGTGGAAGCCTCAAGGTCAACAAGAGTCTCCCTGAGGTGATGGAGTCCCTGTAGTCCTGGGACTCTATTGATATCGATTGGCATAGAGTCTCCAGTGCCACCCGTCGGTCCCTGTTGGACGCCAACATGTCCTCCCTGTGTGATTGGCAAATGGAGTCTGTTGCCTGCTGTAGTTGCTCCATCTGCCTTTCAGGGGGGAGAATGGATGTGGCCATCCTCTCCATTGCTTGAGCCATCATCTCAACTGATGCTGCCTGTTGGGTTGCCATATCGTACATGGATTGATCCCATGCAGTATTGCCCGGTGGCGTACGGCCACCGCATCGGCGGGCACCACACCTGTTTGGGGCAAGGCGATCTGCGCCTCGCTGTGCCAGCACTGCCCGAGGCTGCATGACTGCATTCCCCCTCTGATCTGCTGGCCCAGGAACAGGATCAGATGTTGTGGAGTGTGACCCTGCATCCGCAACCACCAAAGGCGAACTTACCAACACTGACATCCCCATAGAGGGTTCTACCCCTGGTGCAGGTGGGTTGGACAGAACAGAATCCCTACCAGAAACACTTACCTGCGACGGCACATAGGTCTCATCATCCGAATCAGCACCTGAATAGAGGTCTGGGGAGGTGCACCCAGAGACACCCCTGGACAGAATGGTCTGCAGCAAGATTGGGTTCTCACCCACCACCATACCACGTCCCCCACTGGTGCCCGGTCGTGCCTGAGATCCCTCCTGGGTCTGCACCATCTCCTCAACCTCAACAGCATCAAGTGCGTCATCCCCTGCAAAAACATGAAAGACAAAAAGTGGAAACAGGCATTAGCACCATAGCACACAAATAGGCCTGACAAGCTACAGAACCACTACATGATTTACACATGTCCCACATGACTATAACCCTCCCATGCATGCACTGGGGAGGCAAAAGGCAGACACTGATGACACCAAGATGGAAGAGCAACACATTTGCTGCATGCTGGGTAGCACTGCCATCACACATTGGCCTGTGAGTGGCATGTCCAACACGCATACATGACACATGCCATCACACAGATGGCATGTACCATAGCCATGGTACATTTCACAAGAACATCCATATGTCAGTGAATGAGTACTGTCAGCCATCCATGTGAGATGGACATGATGAGATGAAAAATGCTACATAGTGTGACAAAACACGCATGTGCCACACACTGCAACACATCCAGTGTACAAAAATACAGTGATTTGCAGGCCGATGTACACATCAATGATTGTGCACTTCAACATGACAGGAAACAACTATCATGTTCCACATTCAAACAGGCCCCAAAAATGTATGTAATCAGGCCAATACTCAATCAGCCTGAATGGTCAAATCATTCACCTAACAAGGTAACACATGTGGGCCAATGTGGGGTTCATCAATGACAGAAGCATGTCACAAATGTGACAATAGGGCTGAGGAATGCGTAGCAAAAGTGGGAGAATCGAAACAATCAGCATGAACGAACACTGAAATATACAAACAATGTTGTTGCAAGATGCCACTTCAAGGGCAACTGCCGTGATGCTGCGCTAAATTACTACTGTGGGCAGAAGGGATACTGTCACACCCAAATCCAAGGCCTCTGAATGTTTTGGATGAAGCACATGGGTGACCCATACCACTCAGGCACACACACCCTCACCTGGCACTCAATCAGAAACCGTCACCCAAACAACATACACATGCATTACACACACATGCATGGGCACTCACCGGACAATGCATCATACTCAGGTAGTTCTCCCACACCTTGGATCTGTTCCTCTGTAACGAAGGCCCCAGCAACAGACTCATGTTCAGTGAGTTTGTTGTCCTCTTGTGGAGACCCACCGCCAGTCACCAGAGTAGCGGCATGATTTGAGGCCAGCTTGTTCTCTGCTCTACGTTTCAGGTCATTCCACCGCTTGTAGCAATCATCAGCTGTGCGCCTCACAAATCCAAGGGCACTTATGCGGTCGGCGATCGCGGCTATGTGCCGACACATAGGACACAAGTGCATCAAGTTCCGCCTCATTAAAGCAAGGCTTTCCTGAGGTACCGGAGTGTGTAGCCGTGTCTGGTGTCTCAGCCTGTCGTGCCAGAGCACCATTCTTCCTCTTCTTTAAAGGTGCAGCAGAACCAGAGTGGCTTACGCCGCTCTGGTCAGTAGGGGCAGAATCTCTGGTGGACTGGGTAGTAGGCGTGTGGAATGCACAATGACCATAGGTCTTGATGCAGGCATTGGTTGCAGGGTAATGTTGGTAGGGGGAACCTCAGTTTGATGGACCTGGACTGACACTGTCCTGGCTGGGAGAGTCAGAGCTGGGGCAGATGGAGCTGCAGCTGCCCCTGCAGCCTCCCCACCCTGCATACTTGGGGCAGCAGATGACATAGCTGCCCCAGATCCACGTGGCTTGGTGACACCAACTTGCACCGCCACACGTGGCCTACACTTGCTGACCTGGAAGTCAGCCAGGGAGTCATCCTGTGCCAGGTCAGGTGCCACAATGGGCTGGTCTAACAGAGGCTGAGCTGGGATGGTGTCAGCCATGTTTCCCTCAACCATGGGGTGGGCATGGGTGTCCCTGATTGTTCCTCAACACATGGGGGTATAGGAGCACCCTGCAAATCCCGGCCACGTCCCCTACCATGCCCACCACGCCCACCTTTTGAAGGTTGGCCACCTTTGCCTCCCTTACCGCTTGCTCGCCTCCCAACCATGGCACTGATGTTGTTGTGCGTATGGGAGTTGCAGTAAAATATTGTCCTGGGCAATTGGGGGTCAAAGGGGTAGGATACTAGCTGGAATTCGTACAATAGTGCTCTAACAAGGCTGTCTGTGACCCCTGGGGGAAGATGACGGGTCACGCAACGCACAGGCAGCCCAAAATCAAAAATTAACGTGCACGCAACCCCTCGTAGACCACGTGCGTCAAAAAATGAACCTGCACTACGCTGTGGCACCCAGAAACACAAAAATAAGCATACGCATAATACACGCAGCCTACAATGACCTCTGAAGGGGAACGTGACACACGGGGCAAGCACAGTTTCTAAGTACGTGCGGAACTCACCGTCTGCCTGGAAAATGAACGTGTAAAATATGCGTGTGTGTGCGTTGGCAACACCCCCGCCAAAAGAAGAATTGTACGCTGTCTGAGGAGACAGGACAAAAGGAGAAGTGAACTCTGTTTGAGGAAACAGGCCCAACAAAAATTAAGAAAAGAGCTGTCAGAGGTAACAGGGAGTACGAACTAGAAACGCTGCAAAGTAATCGCGTGTGAACCGACAAGAAGTACAGATTTCACCCACTCGCTCTCCACGAAAAGCACGTACAAGGAAATGGGGTCCTACAAGTAGCGTTTAAACCGGCCCACACGTACACGTCAGATACGCGTGTACGCAGGCACTTCCATCCAATTACACGCGATGGTACTCGGACGTGCAGTTTTTCCACATGTGCTCTGTCATCACGTGCTATGAGGGAAACGCCTGTGCGCGTAATGTAATTTACACGCTTACGCGCTAAGGGCCTTTGTTCCAATGAAATCGCGTGCATGTGCTGACGCGCTTACGCGCTAAGGCCCTTTCCTTGAATTACACGCTGACGTGCAATTTTTTCACGTGCCAAATCACTCGGTATCAAGCTGGCCACGCGAAAACACACGGAAGACCACGCTCCTGCCCAGAAGGCCGAATTACTGCCCCCCAGAGCCCCGAGCACGCACCCACTTTCCATCTGCTGCTGCCTGACTGCCTGGTTCCCACGTGCCCTGCCATTTGCTGCCTGCACGTCAGCCAGGGGTGTAGTTGCTGTGACCACCCCTGCTGGAACCGAAGACTCCCGACTGGGATTCCATTGCTCCACAGCCAAGCCCAAGGACTCAGTTGCCCACCCACTCCTGACTCTGGGGTTGCATGTCCAGCACAAAACTATCTGGCAGCACTGGCAACCCCCAGCCAGAGAGGCAGAGGGCCACCAGCTTCACTGCCACCGAAGTTGGTGTCCTGGTGGAGCAAGTCCTGGGGCAGTATGATGCCCTCTTTGGAAGTTCGTGCGCCAACAATGAAGAATGGACCAGGATCTGGATGGACATCATGACTGCCATCAACGCGGAGGGGGTGGCAGTCCGTGACTTACAACATGTCAAGAAGCGCTGGGAGGACTTCAGGTCCAGGTCCCTCAACAAGGCCCGGCACCTCGCTAAGGCAGCGGATGCCAAGGGGCGCCGGGGACAGCTGTCGAACCATCAAATGAGGGTCCTGGAACGCATATGCCCAGCGCTACACATCCAGATCCTTGAGAGGCAGACCCGTCTGGAGTCGAGCGGTAAGTGTACATGCATGTTGATAATATGCTGTGCGTGTCGTGGTGTCCCAGTAGTGTGCAGGTTGCACATGTGTTTATGTAGGGCCATGTAGGGATGTGTATGAACATGGGCGTGAGGCTGCCACCTGTGAGTCCTCTCAGTTGTGAGACATATCGATGGTGTATGTGTTGGTAAGCATGCTGGCCAAATGCAGGTGTGGGAGCACACATGTTTGAATTTCTGTGTATGTACATTGGCATGGTTGTGGCATGGATGGTGGTTTATAATGCATGTATCTGCACTGTGTACATGTGCATGTATGTGTATCTGACAAGTGTGCAACTGTGATGCAACATGGATGCACGTGACACTGATATGTAGAAGGATGAATGGCAGATGTGACATGTATGGCGATCTCATCACTGCAACAGTTGGAGGAGATGTAGACATGCATGTAAGTGTGGTGGCGTGTGTGCATGTCTAGTGCACTCCTTGTGTTTCATGTGATGTCAGGCTCACCTTTGGCTGTTCATGCTGTTTTATGTGCATGGATGGTGCTGCCTGGTGCAATATTGCTGTTGAAATGTTCATGTGTGTGAGTTAAAATGACATGTGTGTCGTGGAGTGTGATGCTGTGTCTGTAGTTAAACAATGCCACTCATGTGCAACTGTCATGTGTGTATCAGTCCATTGTACAGCGCCCTGATGCCTGTGTTTTATCTCTCCCTGTCTGCAGCGTCAACTGAAGAAGAGGGCGGAGAGGGTGCTGTGGAGCACAGCGGCAGGGATCATCCCGCCAGCCGGAGACGCAAGGCCCGGCTCCCCTCCCAGGTTTTCATCTTGTTGGGGAGTGAGGAGTCCGGTGCCGCGTCCCAGGCCACAGCTGCCGAGGGATGTTCCAAGAGGCAGAGGTTGGATTTGGACTCCTCGGCAGCAGAAGGGGCAGCTGAGACCCCACAGGGTCTGACAGAGGAAGTTGGCATGGAGTCATCCAGGTTGGTGGGGCGTTTGGTGGAGGAGGAGGCCGTGCAAGGGACAGACACGGAGTCTGGAGGTGGGGATTCCACTGGTGCTAGTGGTGCAGTGCAGGGGCAGGGACAGGAGGCAGCACAGGCCACCGCGGAGGTGCCTGTGTGTAATCCTTTCCCCGATCCTGTGACTGCATCATCCCGCAGCAGCAGGGATGCCAAAGTCCAGACCCGTTTTCAGGGAGGGGATCCGCTTACAACAACTGGCCTTCCTCTCCCTGCGGACGTGGCTATACGGGACCGGGTTGAGCCTGTCCTGGGTGGGGTGGCGTTGCGTCAACGTGAAAGGAGCCCCTAGGGGACCCTGACGTCTATGGAAACAAGGCGAGTCACCACACATGATAGATACACCAGACATAAGGTTGTATTCTCAAAGCTTGGGTTTATTGCAAAACAAAAGTCTCAATTGGCCAACTCGGTCTCACGCCCGCAACGTTTATCTCTAGACCTCGAGGGATGCAAGAGAGTGAATTACGTACATCAATTACATATATACAAAATGCATATCAAACAATCAGCTATGACATGTTTAACACCCCCCTTTATTGGGTTTCTTTGAACTTGGTGTGATGATGAACATCTCCGACCGCTATTGCTGGCAGCTGTGAAATGATTAAATGCCCTGCAGCTCTGCTTCAAGGCTACATTCGGGAGGTAGCCGGGTATTCTTCCTGGCGCTGCCTACGTTTGTGTTTCAGTGAACTCTTGTTATCCTCACGCCCTGCGGCCTTGTCCTTTTCACATACAGACAACAATGTTTCACAGTTGAGCAGTGTAAGCGGAAAATATACTGTGAAGCAATAGGAACAGAAAGCAATGAGCAATGGTTAGAAAACAAAATGGAGATTCTTGTTACATCAAAATGACCGTTCATTGGCAAACTCGAAAACCTATATTTTGTCATATCGTGCATGAGATGGTTGGCCCACGGCCACCAAAATGCATTTGCGGTCTCAAAGTAGAGGTATCCCTATTTCTAGACTGACAAACGGGCCATGCGAGGTGACCTGCAGTCTTTTCATGAGGAGATTGCACGTCTTCTCAAATGGCTTGTTGACCGCGTTGACCTACTGTGACAGTTCACCAGGGCCGGATTCCTCCGTTTTCTGGACCTTGTTCCGACCCCCTCCTCAACTGAACCCCCTATGCGCCAGTCAAACTCCATGCCATCTTCCCACCCATATATCACCTGGGTACCTTGTGGAGCTGCCTCTGACCCTGCGGCCAGGCTGGTGGAGGACACATCCCTGCCACAGTTGGGAGTCGGACGTCCAGCAGGGGTGGCCACACCAACAACTGCACCCCAGCCGGAGGAGGATATGCAGGCAGCAAGAGCCAGGGCACAGGTAGAGGCACAGCAGCAGCAACAAGGTGGGAGCCATGATCGCTCGGGGCCTTCGTCATCGGAGGGGCAGGCATCGGCCAGAGGGCAGGAGGACCCGGGGATGGAAGTGTCATCTGTGTGGCAGCGGTTAGGCCATGCTATAGATGCAGAGCGGCAGCAGGCAGAAGAGGCACGGCTCACGATGGTCAGGGAAGAGAACTCCATGCGGAGGGCCGTGAGGCGGGCAGAGTGCCTCGAGGCAACTCGCAGGGAGTTGGAACAGGCCATGAGTGCATCCCTGCGAGACCTCGGGGCCAGGACAGAGGCCCTCCTCCAGGACATTGAGCAGGAGTTTGATGATGCCCTGGCCCGGGACATCCAAAAGTGAGCCGTCGGACTAGCCCACTGCCATTGTAAATAGTTTTTAGAGTTAGGTTTCCTTTTCGTTTTCCTTTTATTTGTGGTCAATGGACAATGCGACACACATTTGTATATAGTTATATTTTTAGGTAGTTTCTTAGGTAGGTTTCATTTGTTTAGTTGGGCTCATGGACCCTTTACATCGTTGGACAATGAATGTTTTTTTTTTTTGGATTTTTGCACACAGATTAATGGATTTTTATTTTGGACAATGTATTGTATATAGTTACATCATGGATTCATTTGGATTTTATCTTTCATTATGGACATGGAGTAATGTTTTTTTTTCAGGACAATGTATTGTAAATAGTTGCACTATGGATTGCTTTCACATTTTTATTTATCATTATGAACATGAAACAATGGATATCTTTTTATTACCTTTTTTTGGATTTGCATTGGTGGAGGGAGAGTTTGGACTGTTTTTCTTTCAAATTTTTTTGCATTGCTTATCATTTTCATTCTATCATCTTTTTCACATGCCTTTCATTTCATGTTTGATATTTTGGTATGCTATCATTTCATTTATTTATTTATGTACATAATACATTTTCATATTTTAGTTCCATGTGTGGGATTTGCTCATTGGGTAGATGCATGTGAAATTGTGGGTTTACACAGGCAATGCCAACCAGTGTATGTGTGCGATGGACATGTGTTGATGTACATAGTTGAGTTTTGGTTTGTTTCTTGAGATAGGCATGTCAGTGTGGGGTGGATTGGGAAATCATTGCGTCTCAAGAATGGGGTGGCGTGATGTGGTATTTTTTGGTGTAGAAGTGGGCCATGACTGTGCATCTTTATTTCATGTAGGGGGGCATGAGTGGGACATGAGTGGGGGCCTGCTGGCAGGTGCCCTGCACTGCTAGGGGGGTGGGGGTGCAAGGGGCCATGAGTGGGACATGAGTGGGGCCTGCATGCAGGTGCCCTGCACTGCTGGGGGGTTGGGGTGCAAGGGGACAGGAGTGGGACATGAGTGGGGGCCTGCTACACCCCCACACCCCAGCAGTGCAGGGCACCCAGCAGCAGGCCCCCACTCATGGCCCACTCATGTCCCCTTGCACCCCCATCCCCCAGCAGTGCAGAGCACCTGCCAGCAGGCCCCCACTCATGTCCCACTCATGCCCCCCTGCCCCCAGGTCATGACGATCCTCAACCATGGCCCTTATGGCCAGACTCCCCAGCCCAAAGACCCAACCAAGTATTGCATCCACCCACATAGAAAAGGCAATTACATGATACAACCCCAATGGCAAGTATGTAAATGAACACATGTCCGTCACACACACACAATGGGTGCAAGTGAATGTGAAAACCCATATCATGACATGCATGAAACCAATGAGATAATACCACACATCGAAGTGTGAAGAAAAAAATGTATTAAACACAACATGAATGTAATCAAAATCCAACACACAACAATGGGAATAATAAAAGAAAAGCTGCATGTCCGTAAAAGAATGAAAAACAAGAAATCATAATCCAAAGAAATCCAAAAGAAATGGTGTCCAAAGTCACAGTCCAACAAAGCAATTTCAAGGGAAAAAAGAAAGTGAAAACCATTGCTCCATGGTGAAAATACAAAAAAAGAATAATCCAATGGTGAACTATGTACAGATGAACAATCCAGGGTCCATGAGCCCAACTGATGAAATGAAACCTACCAAAAATACTACCTAATAAAAAACTATATACAAAAACGTGGTGCATTGTCCAAGCGCAACCAAAATAAAGAAAAAACGAAAGGAAACCTAACACTATCTAACTATATACAATGGCGGCGGGCAAGTCCAGCGGCTCACTCTGTGGTGTCCCGGGCCAGAGCATCATCGAACTCCATGTCTATTTGCCAGAGGCAGGCCTCTGTCCTGGCCCTGAGGTCTCGCAGGGAGGCACTTATGGCCTGTTCCAACTCCCTGCGAGTTGCCTCGAGGCACTCTTCCCACTCAAAGCCCGACGCATGGAGAACTCCGCCCTGACCATGGTGAGCCACGCCTCTTCCGCCTGCCGCTGCTCCGCACCTATCTGCTGGCCCAGCCGGTTCCACACGGAAGACACTCCCATTCCTGGGTCCTCCTGCCCTCTGGCCGATGCCTGCCCCTCCGATGTTGATGGCCCCGAGCCATCATTGCTCCCACCTAGAGCCTGATCCTGCTGCTGCTGTCCATGTGCTGTGTGTGATGGTGCCTGCACATCCTCCATCAGGTGGTCTCCAGTTGTGGTGTCCACCCATGCTGGACCGCTGACTCCCGACTGTGGCAGGGATGTGAGCTCCACCAAGCTGGCTGTGTTGGTCAGGCCAGGTCCACACGGGGCCCTGGAGGAATCTGGGCCGGAAGACGGTGTGGAGAAAGACTGGCGCATAGTCTTCACAGAGGATGGGAGGTCAGCCAGAGTGCGCGACACATGTAGCAACCCACCAACCAGGGCCCCTCCCAGCAGTGCCACGTCACGAAGCTGCTCTCCGTGATGGCGTGCGTTCTCCGCCCAGGAAGAACGCACATCATCACGAATGAAACCAACCAGGACGGAGCCCATACGTTCGTGGGACCCCTCGTCCACAGGTAGTGGAGAGGCAGATGACATGGCACTCTCCCCTACCTGCGGACGGGCCTGGGATGGGGCCTCCATGCTGGTGCATGGTGGTGCAGTCACAGGGTCAGGGACAGCGACATACACAGGCCCCTCCAAGGTGACCTGTGCTTCCACCTGACCCTGGCTCTGGACTGCACCACTTGCACCAGTGGTACTACCCCCACCAGGCCCCATGTGCGGCTCAGTAGCGGGCTCCTCCTCCTCTGTGGAGACCACCAACCTGGATGTCTCCACACCGTCTTCCGCCATTGGAAGCCCCTGTGGGGGCTCACCCGGCACTTCCGCCACAGCCATTGTGGCAGACGCAGCACCAGCCCCCTCGCTCCCGGATGATGGTAATTCCTGGGAGGGTGTCTGGGCCTTGCGTCGCTGCCCAGTGGAGGCATCCCCGCCGCTTGGCTCCACAGCCCTCTTCTTCACTTGACACTGCGTAGAGGGAGACATAGAACACAAGCATCAGGGTACAGTACAAAATACCCTAGAAAGGAAGCAATAACACATCAGTGGCACTGTCAAATGTCACTTCCATCCTGTCATTCCACAACACATGGGTAAATGCACACAACACACATGCAGAAACAGTCCTGGTGCCTGCAATCAACATCAACATCCATGTAGAAGTGCCCCTGTAAACCAAGATGTTGCCTTCAAAGTCACATGCATCCATGGTGTTTCAAAGTCACACACACACTTCTCAGGCACACACACACACATGTGCACCATACATGTACATGGCATCAGCACCCATTCCTCACCCCCCCTTCATGTCCAGGAACAGAGACAGCCATGCTTTCATGTGTGCATTCTGCATAGAGCTCCCCATTTTTCATTGAAACACATGCACCAACTATGTGGTTCACACATAACTGGTCTCACATGCATGACCATGATGTCCCTGCACACACACATCCATACATGGCCTATGTCACACATACAGGCAAGCATCAGACTACCAGCACACTGCAACATGTCCTGTCTCACACAACAATGCTTGTCCACTTACCGCTAAACTCCAGACGGGTCTGCCTCCAAAGGATCTGGGCGTGGAGCGCTGGGCCTATGTGTTCCAGGGCCCTCATCTGGATGTTACTCATGTGTGCCCGGCCCCACTCCACGAGGTGCCGGGCCTTGTGGAGGGTCCTGGACCTGAAGTCCTCCCAGTGCTTCTTGACGTGCTTGATTTCGCGGATTGACACCACCTCCGCGTTGATGGCAACCACTACATTGTCCCAGATCCTCTCCCGTCCTTCCTTGTTGGCGCGTGATGTTCCGAAGAGGGCATCATAATGCCCCAGGACATGCTCCACCAGGACACCAACTTCGGTGGCAGTGGAGGTGGTGGCCCTCTGCCTCTCTGGCTGGGGGTTGCCAGTGGTGCCAGATGGCGATGTGCCCAACATGGCAACCCCAGAGGTAGGAGTGGGTGGGCAACTGGGTCCTGGGGCTTGGCTGTGGAGCGATGGTATCCCAGTCGGGAGTTTTCTGTTCCAGCAGGGGTGGACACAGCAACTGGACCCCTGCAGATGGCTGATGTGCAGGCACCAAATAGCAGGGCACGTGGGCAGCAGTCAGGCAACAGCAGATGGCAGGTGAGAGTGTGCTCAGGTCTCTGGGGGGCAGGAAAATGGCCTTCAGGGCAGGAGCGTGGTCTTCCATGTGTGTATGCATGGCCAGCTTGATACGGAGTGATTTGTCATGTGAAAAAATTGCACATCAGTGTGTAATTCGAGGAAAGGCCCTTAGCGCGTAAGCGGGTCAGCACACGTATGCGATTTCATTGGACCAAAGGCCCTTAGCGCGTAAGCGCGTCTGTGACATATCGCGCACAGGCATTGCCCTTTTGCGTGTAAAACTTCACGCAAACCCCAGGAATACACGTACCCCACTTGCACAGGGCCCTTTCACGTGTAAAATTTCACGTGAACACCAGGAATACACGTGCCCCACTCGCACAGGCCCTATCACATGTGAAACTTCACGCGCACCCCCCTAATACACGTACCCTGCTGAAATCGCGTATGGGACTTCCCGCGAACCCCAGTTATACACATACCCCACTCGCACAGGCCCTTTTGCGTGTGAAACTTCAAGCGCACCCCCGTAATACACGTACCCTGCTGAAATCATGTGTGAGACTTCCCGTGAATCCCCAGTTATACACGTACCCCACTCGCACAGGCCCTTTCACGTGTGAAACTTCCCACGAACCCCGTAATACACGTACCCCGCTCCAATAGTGTGCGAAACTTCCTGCGAACCCCTGTTATACACGTACCCTGCTGGCACAGGGCCTATCGCGTGTGAAACTTCCCACAAACCCTAGTTATACACATACCCCACTCGCACAGGCCCTTTCACGTGTGAAACTTCCCGCGCACCCCCGAAATACATGTACCCAGATCCAATCACGTGTGAGACTTCCCGCGAACCCCCATAATACACGTACCCTGCTCCAATCTCGTGTGAAACTTCCAGCGAGCCCCAGTTATACACATACCCCACTCGCACAGGCCCTTTCGCGTGTGAAACTTCACGCGCACCCCGTAATACACGTACCCTGCTGAAATTGCATATGAGACTTCCCGCGAACCCCAGTTATACATGTACCCCACTCGCACAGGCCCTTTTGCGTCTGAAACTTCCCACGCACCCCCGAAATACACGTACCCGGATCCAATCGCGTGTGAGACTTCCCGCAAACCCCCGTAATACACGTACCCTGCTCCAATCGCGTGTGAAACTTCCCGCGAACCCCAGTTATACACGTACCTCACTCGCACAGGCCCTTTCGCATGTGAAACTTCCCGCGAACCCCGTAATACACGTACCCTGCTCCAATCGCGTGTGAAACTTCACACGAACCCCAGTAATACACATTCCCCGCTTGGCGTTTGCTGTTTGGCAGCCCTGTAAACTGGTCCAGGGTTAGCGCAGCCCTTTGCGCTGGATTGGGGTTTTTGATGGCTTTTCCTTGCGCGAGGGCATTCTTGGGGGCGTAACTGGCGCTGCTGCAGGGTCGCTGCGCCACTCTGTGCCACGGCTGGTTTTGGAGGCTAAAATCCATGAATACGCTGTGCGCGGAAATCGATTTTAGCACATGCAGCTGGCGCAGACATTCGAACGCGCACACTCTGCGCCAGCCACGTGCGCCACTTGTGCACGAAATTCTAAGAATTACCCCCTTAATCTTTTATTTTTTCTAAAGAAGATAGGACAAAATTGCCACTTAAAAAACAACTAAGGATGACAGTGAATCTTGTATTCAGCTATTAACTTGTCACAATCCTTAGTTGCAGCACCTCCCACAGTGACACATTGGTGGCATAGATGACTCTCTTAACTTAGACTTAACTTAGACTTTAGGAGCTGGTAAAATTGGAGCATGTAGAGTTGACACATCTGCCAAAGTCAAGGGTTCATTCAGTGTCGGTCGTGTTGCAATGGTGGAATCAGGTGCTCGATGTGGTGCCAATTTCCATGCATATAATGCATGAGCACCATACATTTTAATTTTGGGGTGCTTGTGCAATTTCCAATACGCATCATCAACATCATCCCAGTAGACTTGCACCAGATGATTTATCATGATTGATATTCCCAGGCTTTGTGACGGACATTAGAAGGGCTGCGTCTTTGTGTTTTTGTGCACTGAACATCCTCTGTCTCCCTTTTAGAGCACTGTTCTCTAACTGTGAAATATCTCCAACTGTCTACAGGGGTTTTTATTCCTGAGGCTTTCTCCCTGGGTGGTTACAGATTTGGGGACTCAGATTGCATTGTCATCGCGGCTCTTGCTGATCGCATGATTAGACATGTTAAAATGTCCAACTGGTAATGAAAATGTAAAATAACAAAAATAACAACTCTAAAATGAAGCCTCCTCTCTGAACCTCAGTAACGTTTCTGATGACTTTTCAAATGGAATGCTCCAGAGCTTCAAACCTCTGGCTGTTGCTGTCAGCACCTTTAATGGGTGGAGGTTGATTCTGCACAACCAGCGCTCACAGCTACATGGAACAGATAAAACCACATGTAAGCCAAAAAAGGCTGCAGCCCATTATAGGCCTGACCATCCGAAAGGCGTTAGGTGCTAGTTTGAGACATAGTTCACAGCATCTATCACTCATGCAGAATTGGTTCTCCCAAGGCATGGACAAGATCAGAAGTACAGGTGACCATGAAAGAGAAAAGGGGGAAGAAAGAAAGCCCAGAGGGCACATGCTGGCTACACACCTCCGAGTACACCACAGAAAGAGAAAAGTAGCAAAAGAAAAGCACTCATATAGAGGATAAAAGAAAGCACATTGTAGAAAATATCCTCGCCCATCTTGGTCGAGGAAAATGACAGCACGCCAGAGCAGTCCAGTGAAGATAAAGACATAAAGCTCTAAAGATAGAAAGACAGGGTAGAATCAGAAGGATAATGGAGATAACTTTGGCCCAGACGCTCTCACTCATCTCTGGTCATCAGAATAGAAGCCAACAACAGAAATAGCGACGTAGCGATGAGGAGGTTGAGAACACCACTGGACAAAAAAGGCAGAAACAAATTATGGAATAAGTGTCCCAACCCACATCTGCCAAAAAGAATTGCTGAAACACCTTAAAAAGACAAAATTATGCTCACCTGCATGGGCATGTATACTAAACACATCAAAAAACAGCTTGATGCATCTGTAAATCATACCAAGATAATCTACTGAATGTGTTGGGACCAGGAGGAGCATAGACCCTACCGTTCTGACAAAATGTGCCCAAACGCTACATGCCTACTGCATAATACCAACAGTAAAATCACAACAGAAAGGAAAAGGGCCATCATAGTATAAATATATCCTATTTCAAGCAACCTACCAACATCAAAGGCAGCAACAGCCAAGGGCAAATTATTTGACAATTCATTCATCAAAGAAAACCCTAACAAACAAAAAAATAATTTTCATTCATTCTTTAAAACTGTAGGCCTCATTACAAGGTTGGCGGTAACCCACCAGTGCCACGGGCGGGTTGCCGCCAACCCTGTAACACTGTTTCCGGCACCTGACTTCTTTGCACCACCGGGACATTACAAGTCCGGGCGGATCGGGAAGTCGGGCAACAGAAAATGTCAGTCCCCATTCCCTTCTTTGACAACTCTGACCTATCGCGCACATCTGCTCCGCGAGGCAGAGTTATAGTCTGCCGGTCCGGAACAGGTGCCGGTACATTGCAACCGGCACCCTTGATTCTGGACAGGCAGACTCATAATGAGGCCCATTGTCCGTCCCCTATTTGAGAAACACCAGTTTGGTAAATAATAAACATGTGTTACTTGTTCTGTTTTGTTTGATTTTTATATAAATCACTAGCTTAAACACCTTTGACTTCATATCCTGCTGACACATTTCAACATATAAATAAAATAAACACCTGGCATATGTATAAGTTGCATTGGACATTGTCACTTTCTTGGAGAATTTGCAAATCACCTGTTCAAACCTTACAGGAAACCTGCTCAGCACTGAGAGGAAAAAACAATAAAATAAAAGTATAAAAATGTGCATGGGTATGCTAAATATTTGCCTTAACTCCATGGAAGAATCAGTGTGTCCAGAAAACTGTAACTGACAGCTGGCAATATTCCTGTGTCAAGTGGCAGTAGAGTAATAAGGATATTACAAAAGTTAATTGTGTTTCCTATTGTAATCCATTGATATGATATGATGTGGCATGTATTACGCGCCTGTACACAAGTGATTCTAGGTGGAACAAGGCAAGGAGGGGGAAACAATGGAGGACAAAATAACGTTCTTAGTAAGCCTTGTGTCATTCAGATCATGCAAGTCTGGGGAGGAGGGAAAGGGAAGAATGCTAGGGGGGAGGGGAAGGGGAAGTGGATTTAACTCACAAGTGCAGCCAGTGGGTGGTTCATAAGTGCGGAGAGAAGGGACTGTAGGGTTGCAGATACAGACCCTTAAGTGCTGGGGAGCACGGGGGCAGTGCAAGGGCAACTTGACATGCAGGAGCCTGGGACCGAGTTCAGAGGGTGACCAGGTGACAAGTGTGCAGAGCACTCAGGTGCATAAGCAGGGGAGAGGAAGAGAGAAAGCAGAAGTGAAAAGGAAGGTCCTGAGTTGCTTCTGGAACTAGAGGTGGTTCTACTCAAGTTTGAGAGAGGCAGGAAGGCTGTTATAGAGGGAGGACCCAGCTGAGGAGATAGATTTGCCTGCAACTCTCTGCTTAGAGAAGCGTCTAACCCTCAGAGAGATGGATGTGGATGAGCAGAGACCTCTAGAAGGAAGATGTTTTGGAAGAGAAAGTTGGAGTTAGAGCGGTCCCAGGCCCCAGAAAGCCTTGTGGACAATGCAGAGGGTCTTGAAGTTGATCCTTGCAACCACAGAGAGCCAGTGAAGAGATTTCAGAGCTCGTTAGATATAATCCCTGAGTTTGAGGCCAAGGACAAGTCCTGCAGTCCTGTTCTGGATAACTTGTGAAGGTCAAAGAGTAACAGGAGGAGACTTTAGAAAGAGGCAGTTGCAATAGTTCAGCCTAGAGAGGACCAGGGCTCTGGAGACAGTGAGCTTCTGGGCGAAAGTGAGAAAAGGAAGAATAACTCTGAGGGGGTGCAGCTGATAGTTTGACTTCTTAGAGATGTCAGTGATGTGAGGAGCGAAGGAGAGGGTGGAGTCGAAGATGACACCAAGGTTCTTAGCCTCACACAAAGGAGCAGGAAGAGGGTCCAAAGTGGGTGGCCAGAGAGAGAGAGGAAAGGAGGGAGTGGGTTTCCCATAGGAAGAGGATCTCAGTCTTACTGACATTAAGGCAGAGATCATTGGTGGCACACCATTCCTGAATTTGTGGCCAGACAGCCTGGTATGAGAGGAGAAGCAGAGGAAGCTCAGGCGAGCCTGAAAGAGAGCTGAGTGTCATCCGCATAACATATGGAAATTGGAGCAGAAAGTAGCGATGCAGTGGGCAAGAGGTGGCAGGTAGTGGTTGAAGAGCCAGGGAGAAAGGTTTGACCCCTGGAGAACACCAAAAGTATGGAGAGAGAGACAGAAGAGAGTAAAGACACCAGTTGTAACTGAAAGGGCCTGTCGGTGAAAAAGGAGGTCAACCAGGACAGGTCCTGATCAGTAATACCAAAATTGTCCCAGAGATGATTGAGAAGGATAGCATGGTTGACCATGTCAAAAGCAGAGGATAGATCAAGGAGAATGATGAGGCCAGAAGGGATATTAGTGTCAAGATTGGATTGAGGTTTCATGCTTATGGCAGCTCTGAAGTCAGACTGGTGGTCAGGGAGGCAACCAACAGATTCAGTATGTACATTAAGCTGGGAGATGGCCAGCTTTTCCAAGAGTTTGCTCAGGAAAGAGTAATGGAGATTGGGTGATAGACGGAGAGCAAGGATTGCGGAAATCAGCCAAGGCTGGAGCAAGGGTGTCGATGAGGTCCTTGATTGTTCTGGATGAGCAGGGCAGAACCTGCTTTTATGAGATCGTACTTGCCTAGAAACATTGTTAGGAGTGAACCGGGGAAAGGAGGTGAAGGGAGGAGGAGAGACAGCCTCAGACAGGCTAGGAGTGGTACAGGTGGATGAAGAGTAGGTAGAGGATGAGAGGGTGGACAAGATGTCCTGAGTTTTAGTAGTGAAATGAGAGGCCAATGCCGTGCAGAGGGGCTGGGAGGAACAGGAGAGGTAGAGACTGCAGCAGGATTGGCCAGCTCCTTGCAGATATTGAAAGGTACGAGCGAGTTGTTAGATGCTGCAAATATGCAGGTTTGGATGTAGGCCAGTTTGTCAATAGGTGTACATGAGGCCCTCTGCTTCCTCTCCACTGCCCCACACTTGCGGTTCCGGGCGGCGAGGTCAAAATCATCCCGAGAGTTGCACTTGGATTTGGGCTTCAAGTGGATCCTCATGAAGGGGCAAGGATATCCAGAGTGTTATAAATAGAGAGATGAAGGTTAGAGAGGGCTGTGTCAGTGTGTGAGTCAGACAAAGGTGAATGAGGAGAAGAAAATGTAGTGGCAAAAGCCTTAACTGACACATGCTTCATGGGTCGTCTGACTGAGAACGCAGGTGGCAGTGCTGGAGTCGGCTTGAAGAGAGTGAGGGATGTGGGAAGAAAGGAGGATGTGACCATTTCAAGAGAGAGGAGTGGTGAGAGGATTAGAGAAGGGGATGTCTGAGGAGGTCAGAATATCCAGGGTGTGCCCTCTAGAGTGAGTGGAGCCAGAGGGAAGAATATAGAGAGAAAGAGAATCACAGAGGTTGCGAAAGAGTCCTGAAGAAGGGCTGGTAGCATCCAGGTGGATGTGCAAGTCTCAGAGGAGGAGAAGTGGAGAGGTAGAGGCAAGGAGTGAGGAGGAGAGGACAGCCCACTCAGAGAGGAAGAGGGTGATCTGGCCAGGTGGTTTGTAGATAGGGCCCACAGTGAGAGAGAGCCCAGGAGAGATAGAGAGCCTGCAGTCCAGGCATTGCAGATGGAAGCTTCCAATAAACTATCCCAAACTTTAGCAACCTCTAATTTGATTAAGCACCTCATCCAGTCCCATTACGACAATATAGAGCAACCCTATACAAAAGCTAATTTACATAAAAATGTACAAACCCATGACCTACAATCTGCGCACAGGTATCAGCTATAGAAAAGCATGTCTGCATCTCTCTTCCACTTCTATCACTTGCTCTGTTCCAGCCACCTTCACCCAACCTCTTAATATCCTACCTATACACATTCTGCAAACTGCAATGCAAGGAAGTTATTTGGCCTTGTCCCAACTTAACTCTCAAACTGAACTTGTTGGTGGCCTCCATAACCATGAATCTGGATTCCGAGCATCCAGAGGCACGGAAACTGCTCTTCTGAACACCTGTCAAGAACTGCTCGCCTCTCTTGACTCCAACTCCCCAGCGGTCCTTATCCTTCTTGATCTTTGATTTGCATCTCGCACAGTTAACCATTCCATCCTCATACAAAGGCTACACAATACACTTGGTATCTTGGAGTGGGGACTGGATTGGCTTTTTCCTCACTAAGCACTCTTCCCACGTCATCCTGGGCACATTCTCCTCTTCTACTTCCATCTCCAACTGTGGCGTCCCACAGGGTTCTATTCTCACTCCCAGGCTCTTTAACATCTACCTTGCTCTTCTTGCACGTCTCATCTCCTCCAACTTCCAGTGTTACATAGATTACACACAGCTCTTCTTCAGACTCCCTGCTGACCCTCTTGCACCCTCCATCATCCCTGACTGCCTTTCTGCCATCCATTCCTGGGGCGCCTCCAATGATCTCTGCCTCAACACCTGTAAAACTGATATCCTTCCCATTGGGAACCCTGCTCCTGCTTTCTTCCCTTCACTCTGGCCTTCCTCCTTGGTTTCTCCCCCTGCTCCTTCAACTGAAGCCAGAATCCTTGGAGTCATATTTGACTCCTCTCTCTCCCTCTTCCCTCACACTCAGGATATTGCCAAGAAGTCCAACTACTAGCTCTTCCTTCTCAAAGGAATTTTACCTTTTCTACCTTTTCTCACTTTCCCACAGAGGCTCAATGTGACTCAAGCCCTAGTTCTCTCCAGACTTGACTATTGTAATAAACTTCTCCTGGGTCTTCCTTCCTCCACACTGCGACCCCTTCAGCTTATCCAGATATGAGCAGCAAGACTTATCCTTGGCCTTAAGCCCAGGCACCGCATCTCTCCTGCTCTAAAAAGTCTTCACTGGTTCTGAGTTTCTGCATGGATTAAATTCAAATCCCTCTGCATCATTCACAAGGCTGCCTGGGATCAGAGATCACACTATCTTCAATTCTATCTCACTAAATACTCTCCCACTAGACCTCTTTGCTCCTCTGGCAGCAACTCTTTGTGTGTAAAGCGTTTTGCTAAAAAGAGGGCAGGTGATTACACACTTTCCTCTGCAGGCTCCCTCCTTTGGAGTAGCCTCCCCCTCTCCTTGCACCTTGAGCAGGATCTTCTCAAATTCTGGAAGCTCCTTAAGACTTTTCTATTTTCCTCCTCCTTCACACCTTCTCTCCTCTGCTAGTCCCACAGTCGCTGATTCAGTGTCCTTGGCCCTTATGCATCTTCGGGGCCTTGACCTCCCTCACTGATTATCCACTGATGCTCCTGTCTATCCACAGCACTTAGCATCTGCATATCCTCCACTCTGTAGACTCGCACTTACACCTCCAACGGCTCTGGCCGTGTAGCACTCAACATTCCTATTGCTTCCTCCATGCCTCTCCCTCGGACTCCCCAGCACTTAGACCCTCTTCCGTCTTCCTTTCTGCACGTTCTGAATACTCACAAGACATAGTAGGTTCATCCCTCTTCCTCTTCCCATCAGATCTTAATATTGTGTTGTAAGGTACCCTCCCTCACCCCGAGCCCTTTGAGTGTGTTGAAACAGTGTATTCTTATTGTATGAGCGCCTAACAAGCAAACAATAAATAAGTAAATAAATAAATAAATAAATGAAGATGTGCATGGTTATGCTAAATTTTCACCTTAACTCCATGGAAGAACCAGTGTGACCAGAAAACCGTCATTGACAGGTACCAGTATTTCTGTATCAAGTAGCAGTAGAGTAACAAGATCATTAGAGAAATTAAGTCGGGCTGATTCATGGAATAAATGTGCGCCAAAAAGGGGAGCGCAAGCGTGAAAATCGCAGCGCAAGCGTGAAAATCGCAGCGCATGCATGCCAGAGCCGTGCACATCGATTCATGGAATTCAGTGTGCGTGTAAATCCTGGGATGTGCGCTAAAATCGTGGGTAGCACACGCAGGCGCACACGTCATTACACGGCGTACGCTACGCAAACAGGGAAAGTGCACATAGCGCAGCGCACACAACAAAAGTGGGCAGAACACAGGGTGTAACACGTGGAATGGGGAACAATGCGTGAAAATGTGGGCGTTACAGGGGAAGTACAGGAGGTAAATGCTCACAATGCCCACACGCGCGGCAACAACACGTATTCATGGAATCGACCAGGGGAAAGGCTTGCGCCAGAAAAGATGCGCTAATCCGGAAACAGCATAAAAGTGCGCGCAAACAACAAACAAGCTCAGACGCTACGATGAATATACCGTTCCTCGCAGCAGTGGTCGTGGGACAACACAGGAAGAGGAAGATAGGCAGGCCCCTCATTTTTTTACCCAGCACCAGCCTTTTTGGGATGTCTGGTGACCAGGTATATGGGAGGTACAGGTTTCCAACACACATAATCCTCGACCTGGTGAGTGAGTGGGAGGATGACCTCACATCACCCACCCTGTGCTCGCAAGCACTGAGCCCCTTGGAAAAGGTGCTCAATGTACTGCACTTCTTGGCTACTGGTTTATTTCAGTGGACAAGTGCCATAGTGGGGTGGGTGTCACAAGCAACGCAGTCACGCTGCCTACACTAGGTGTTGGCCATCATGACTGCACACCCCTCAGTCCGCAGGCATATATACATGCCCAGAACACCTGCAGAAAGGCTTGCCGTGGTCCAGGACTTTTACGGGGTGGCACACTTCCCCAAAGTGCTAGGTGCCATTGATTGCACCCATGTGGCTCTATGTCCTCCCAAGGCCATGGGGACATATATCGAAACCGCAAGCACTGGCATTCAATCAACATGCAGGTAGTATGTGATGCCAAGGGAATAATCACTTCAGTATATGCCAACTATCCAGGGTCCACCCACGACAGTTTCATTTACAGAATATCAACCTTAAACCGGGACCTAGAAGCTGGTCGGCATGGCGATACATGGCTGATTGGTGAGTATAAATGCCACAGCACATGCATGCATGTCAGATACTGAGTAATGTCACAACCCCACTAATGAAACCCATCACCACCTCCGCAGGGGACAGTGCCTACCCTCTGAGCACCCACATGATGACGCCAATTCTGTAGCCCACCACGCCACCCGAGGTAAGATACAACACAGCCCATATTGCAACCCGGGGCATAGTGGAGAGCACATTCGAAGTGCTCAAGTCACGCTTTCGCTCCTTTGACCGTTCTGGCGGGCAGCTGTTATACGCTCCCCCAGTAGTGTGAAGGATCATAGTGGCAGCATGTGTCCTGCACAACGTTGCAACACGCCAGAGCCTGCCCGTGGACATGGTGGTGCCCCCACATCCCCAAACACATGCACGTCCACTGTGCATGGGAGGGGAAAGGGCACGGGGTGAGGCAGCCCGTACGCAGCTGGTGGCTAATTATTTCACCTAAAATCACACCCCTGTGGAGTGCACACAGCCCTGCTCATACCAGCTGACTATCAATGATGATGAGTCAACTGACAGTCAATTGTCACAACCATACCAGCCTGAGATTGTTCGCCTGGTAGTGTTCCTTTGTGTGCATCCCTACCTACACAAACACCACCAATGCTGTGTCATCAAAAGACACACTTCTATGCTGCTAAAATCATTACCCCCTTGCAAGATACAACATGACAACAGTGCCATGTCACCCAACACCTCCCCAGCACCGCCACCCAACACACCATGGCATGTCATGCTATGTGAGAGCAAACAAAGGAATCCACAAAACATGACACAAGTGTCACAAAGTACAGTGTCCCGAATGAAAAATGGCCACACACAATATGCTCCCATTAATGTAGAACTGGCAACACACATAACCAAAGACTTACCACAATACAATGCAGCTAGCCACCCCAAACATAGCATTCACATGACAGTACTAAGTTAAAGGATACATAGACTTGCAACCTGGTGATGCCAGCACATCGACCACTTCCAACTGTACAGTGCTGGTGCCACGCAAATCTGGAAGTGCACTGCTTACCACATGAACTCCATCTCCAAAGTAGACGGCCTTGTGAAGACATGTGGAATGAACCTGCAAATTAGGAGGGAGACATGGATGCACAAGCACACATCAATACACCATGCAGTGTACAATACTACAACAATATGCAGTAGGAATATATACACAGTATTGACTACAGACTGCCCACACATGTCATGGGAGTCCAACGTCAATGTGTAAGTTACTGTAACTTGGGCACACCCTTTGCAAGCCCATGGTAACGGGAATCAGGAGGGGTGTGTGTCTCACGAACCCAAGCATCTAACCCAAACTCAGGACAAGCCTGCATGTGCCCAGCAGGAATACAGTGGATAGCCCACGGGAGCCACACAAGGCAACACACTGTAACAAAAACTCAAAAATCAAAAACCAAAAATCAAAAATCAAATATCAAAAATGGCCATGTGGGGGCCAAGGGGGGTGGGGGAGGCCACCCAGGAGGTCCGAGGACAAGGTGCACACCAACAGCCACCTGTGTGGATGTTGCGGAAAAAAAAACACCTCCATGGGCTCTTGGCCTGCATGGCAACGCTAGTGAGAGATTCAGAACCGCTGTGGTCGCTCTCATCACCCAGTGCTGCTGCCGCCACACGAGGTGGTGGTTCTATGGGAGGCAGCCCACGCAAAGCCCTAGTCTGGTCCTCCATGGCAGCAAGCATGCGGGTGTGGAAGGTCTCGTTCTGGATGATTATGGTGCGGAGGTCCCCATGCACCACCTGACGTGATGCCCGGACCTCCTCCCGAGTTACCTGCATCTCTGCTGAGAGCGTACGTGTGACCCGCTCCAGCAGCTGTTCTGTCCTCGTGAGAGTGGAAGCCTCAAGCTCCAAAAGAGTCTGCCTGAGGTGACGGACTTCTACCCTCAGGGCTTCCCTCTGGCCCTGGGACTCTAAAGAAATGGCTTCCCGCAGTGTCCAGGGCCGCCCGTCTGTCCCTGTTGGACGCCAACATGTCCTCCCTGAGTGATTGGCAAATGGAGTCTGCTGCCTGCTGTAGTTGCTCCATCTGCCTTTCTGGGGGGACAATGGAAGTGGCTACCCTCTCCATAGCTTGAGCCAACATCTCAGATGCTGCTGCCTGTTGATTTGCCATACCGTATATGGATTTCTCCCATGCGGTATTGCCTGGTGGCGTACGGCCACCACGTTGGCGGGCACCACACCTGTCTGGGGCAAGGCGAACTGTGCCTTTCTGTGTCGGCACTGCCTGAGGCTGCAGGACGGCATTCCCCCTCTGATCTGCTGGCCCAGGAACAGGATCAGATGTTGCGGAGTGTGGCCCTGCATCTGTAACCACCAAAGGCGGACCTACCAACACTGACATCCCCATAGTGAGCTGTACCCCTGGTGCAGGTGGGTCGGACAGAACAGAATCCCTCCCAGAAACACCTACCTGCGAAGCCACATAGGTCTCATCATCCGAATCAACACCCGAAAAGAGGTCTGGGGAGGTGCACCCAGAGACACCCCTGGAGAGAACGGTCTGCAGCAAGAGTGGGTTCTCACCCACCACCACACCCCGTCCCCACTGGTGCCCTATCGTGCCTGAGATCCCTCCTGGTTCTGCACCATCTCCTCACCCTCAACAGCATCAAGTGCGTCATCCCCTGCAGAACCATGAAAGACAAAAAATGGAAACAGACATTAGCACCATGGCACACAATTAGGCCTCACAAGGTACAGAACCAGTAGTTCATTGACACATGTCCCACATGACTATAACCCTCCCATGCATGCACTGTCACTGAGTTTGAAGGGAAGGAAAATGTCAGACACTGATGACACCAAGATGGAAGAGCAACACATTAGCTGCATGCTGGCTAGCAGAGCCATCACACATTTGCCTGTGAGTGGCATGTCCAATCCACATACATGACACATGCCATCACACAGATGGCATGTGCCATAGGCATGTCACATATCGTTTGACAATAGCGCTGAGAAATGAGTAGTGAAAGTGGGGGGATCGAAACAATCAGACTGAATGAACAATGACAATACGAAACAATGTTGTTGCAAGATGCCATTCCAAGGGCAACTGGCGAGATGTTGCCCAAAAAGTCTACTGTGGGCAGAAGGGATACTGTAATACCCAAATCCAGGTACACAGAATGTCTTGGATGAAGCACATGGGTGACCCAAACCACTCAGGCACACACACCCTCACCTGGCACTCAATCAGAACCCCTCACACACACACAACATACACATGGATCACACACACATGCATGTGCACTCACCGGACAATGCCTCGTAATCTGGCAGATCTTCCACACCTTGGATCTGTTCCTCTGTGACGTAGGTCCCAGCAACAGACTCATGTACAGTGAGTTCAATATCCTCTTGTGGAGACCCACCTCCAGTCACCAGAGTAGCGGCATGACTTGAGGCCAGCTTTTTCTTTGCCCTGCGCTTAAGGTCATTCCAGCGCTTGTAGCACTCACCAGCTGTGTGCCACACTGATCCAAGGGCACTTATGTTGTCCGCGGCGGTCTGCCAGTGTGCCTGACGTCGGGCAGGTGTGGTCTTGCACGCTGAAGTGATCAACATTTTGCTGTCATGTGCGGACACATACTGCACAAGTGCATCACGTTCGGCATCATTGAAGCTAGGCTTCCTTTGCGTGCCGGACTGCGTAGCCGTGCTGGGGTATCAGCATGTAGTGGACGAGCACTATTCCTCTTTTTTTTGGAAGGTGGTGGGGATCCGGAGTGCCATCACACATTGGTGCCCCTAGTGGCCATCACTCCTGGCCACTAGGGGCAGGAGCACCGGTGGACTGGGTAGTTGGAGTGTGGGAATGCACACTGAGCATGGGACTTGGTGCAGGCATTGGCTGAAGTGTTACGTAGTCAGGGGGAACGAGCTGGGGTGGATGGAGCTGCAGCTGCCCCTGCAGCCTCCCCACCCTGCCTACTCGGGGCAGCAGATGATATAGCTGCCCCTGATCCACGTGGCCTGGTGCCACAAACTTGCACCGCCACACGTGGCCTAGACTTGGCGACCTGGAAGTCAGCCTGGGAGTCACCCTCTGCCAGGTCAGGTGCCACAATGGGCCGGTCCAACAAGGGCTGAGCAGAGATGGTATCAGCCACGTTTTTCTCAACTATGGGGGGGGGGCATGGGTGTTCCTGACTGGTCATCCACACATGGGGGGCTAGGGGTACCCTGCAAATCCCGGCCATGTCCCCTACCGCGCCCACCACGGCCACCTCTTGAGGCTCGGCCACCTTGGCCACCCTTACCACTTGGTCACCTCCCAACCATGGCACTGATGTTGTTGTGCGTATGGGAGTTGCAGTAAACTATTGTCCTGGGCAATTGGGTATCAAAGGGGTAGGGTACTAGATGGAATTCGTATCCTAGTGCTCTAGCATGGCTGTATATGACCCCTGGGGAAAGATGATGGTTCACGCAACGCACAGGCACCCCAAAAACAGAAAATAACGTGCATGCAACCCCTCGTAGACCACGTGCGTGGAAAAATGAACCTGCACTACACTGTGGCACCCAGAAACACAAAAATGAAGGTACGCGTGTTACACGCAGCCTACAATGACCTCTGAAGGGGTATGCAACACACGGGGCAAGCACAGTTGGTAAATATGTGCGCGACTCACGGTCTGCCTGTAAAATGAGCGTGAAAAATATGCACGCGTGCGCGTTGGCAACACCCCCGGCAAAAGAAGAATTGTACACTGTCTGAGGAGACAGGACAAAAGAAGAAGTGAACGCTGTTTGAGGAAACAGGCCCAACAGAAAATCAGAAAAAAGCTGTCAGAGGTAACAGGGAGTACGAACTAGAAACGCTGTAAAGTAATCGCGTGTGAACCGACAAGAAGTACAGATTTCACCCACTCGCTCTCCACGAAAAGCACGTACAAGGAAATGGGGTCCTACACGTGCCTTTTGAACCGGCCCACACGTCCAACGTCACTTACGCGTATACGCGCTAAGGCCCTAACCTCCAATTACACGAGCTGACACTCGGACGTGCAGTTCTTGGACGTGTAACATGCAACCGGGTTCAGGGGAACACCCGCGCACGCACGTCACAGACACGCTTACGTGCTAAGGGCCTTTGGTCCAATGAAATCGCATACGCGTGCTGACGCACTTACGCGCTAAGGGCCTTTCTTCAAATTACACGCTGACGTGCTAGATTTTCACGTGCCAAATCACTCCGTATCAAGCTGGCCAGGCATTCACACACGGAAGACCACGCTCCTGCCTAGAAGGCCAAATCCTGCCCCCCAAAGCCCCGAGCACGCTCCCACCTGCCATCTGCTGCTGCCTGATTGCCTGCTGCCCACATGCCCTGCCATTTGCTGCCTGCATGTCAGCCCGGGGTGCTGTTGCTGTGACCACCCCTGCTGAAACCGAAGACTCCCGACTGATATTCCATCGCTTCACAGCCCAGACCCAGGACCCAGTTGCCCACCCACACCTGCCTCTGGGGTTGCCATGTCGGGCACTACACCATCTGGCACCACTGGCAACCCCCAGCCAGAGAGGCAGAGGGCCACCAGCTTCACTGCCACCGAAGTTGGTGTCCTGGTGGAGCAAGTCCTGGGGCAGTATGATGCCCTCTTCGGAAGGTCGGCCGCCGACAAGGAAGGACGGACTCGGATCTCGACCATCAGCTTAGCTGTACCATCAGGATACTCGATCCTAAAACAGGATAGATTAACTAAAATAGGAGGCGGAGTTGCACTGATTTTTAAAGACACCTTAGCCTTAAGACAGACTCCCACCCCCGAGGAAGACACCACTGACATCCTCTCAGCCAAACTTACCCTCTCTCCCAAAAATACGGTAAACATTCACATCATATATAGACCCCCAGGCCCGGCTAATAACTTCAAAAGCATAGTCAACCATCTTCTTGGAAAAAACCTCAAACAAACTTCTAAAACACTGTTTCTAGGAGACCTCAATCTTGGATTTAATGATAAACTCGACAAAGAAGCTGCCACCCTCGCAAGAAACCTCACAGATTTAGGATTCACACAAATAATCACTGCCCCGACCCATAATAAAGGCTGCATCTTAGACTGGGTGGCAGATCACAACTGTGGATCCACTCTCAACTCTAACACAGCCCTCCCATGGTCTGATCACAACTAGCTCCAATTCTGCATCCCCATATCATCTTACTCCAAACCTCTAAAACCTGCACCGGCCACGCTAACCAGAAGTGCCAAAAAAACTCACAGCAGACAATATACGTCCCTTCCTTAACACCCCATGCCGAGCACCCCCATTTTCCTCCAACCCCAACACTCTAGCAGAGATCTTCAAAAACACGCTCACCATGGCCATCAATACCGCAGCCCCTCTTGAAAACAAAAAAGAAAAAAAATCGTTTCATTCTAACTCATGGTTCACGGATGACTTACTAAATCTGCGCCAACGTAAGCGCCAAGCCCTCAAAACATGGCAGGCAAATCCCTGTGAGGCCACCAAAGTATGCCATATTCAAGGCAAAGTCAGAAACCTACAATAAACGTATCCTGAAAGCCAACTCCCACTCAAAAGAGCTCTTCACCATCTTTAAAGAGCTCACTATCCCCCCTATCTGCACAGATGAGATCGTTAAGGATGAAGCCTGGTGCAATAGCATCCAAACAGCGATGTTAAATAAAATAGACCTTCTCCAAACTAAAATAGCAGAACACTATAGGGCTCTACACCCCCAACAGACCGTCTCCGTCAATACCGCCAAAGATAAGCACACCTCAAAATTCAATTTTTCGCCAATCACCGAGTCGGACACTCTCCGCATCCTTAAACAGCTCAAACCATCTCAATGCAAAGGCGACATTTGCCCCCCCAACATTATCAAAGAGTGTGCTGCACCCCTCGCACCGATCATCACAGCCTTCATTAATGCCTCATTCAACACGGGTAAAGTCCCGGACAGCCTTAAAGAGGCGTGGGTACGCCCGCTCTTAAAGAAACCAACCTTGGACCCCGCCCAACCTAACAATTACCGGCCCATTACAACGGTTCCATTTCTCTTAAAAATCCTAGATAAAGCTGCACATATGCAGATACAGGCCTACCTGGAAAACAACTCTGTCCTAGGCAAAAGGCAGTCCGGATTCCGTAAAGGTCATGGAACTGAAACTGCGTTACTAGATCTGAAGAATCAAATCACCCTAATCCTAGATAAAGGTAAGCCGGCCCTCCTGCTCCTCCTAGACCTTTCAGCGGCTTTTGATTTAGTCGATCATGCCATTCTCACGAACCACCTAACTCAGGCCGCTCATTTCTCCAAACAAGCCACAAATTGGATTACCTCTTTCCTCAAAGGCAGAGTGATGAAAGTGTTCTCCAATATAGCCAACGCAGAGCCTACCACCATCAGGTATGGAGTCCCTCAGGGTTCATGTACAGCTCCCACTCTCTATAATCTTTTCACCAAACCTCTCTTTGACAAATTGGACGCACTTGGGATCACATACACCAACTACGCTGACGATACCCAAGTACTCCTCCCGCTCACAGGACACTACCTCCAGGACGCAACCACCCTCCAGAATATATACGCCACCATCCAAGCATGGATGGCCACAAATGGCCTATGTCTTAACTGTGACAAGACCGAAATTCTCATCCTTGGCCAAAAATCCACTCTCAAGAATCCTGACCCTCTCTACACAAACTTCTGCATAGACAATTGTGTCATCCCAGTTCTACCTTCTGTAAAAACACTATGAGTCCACATTGACGCATCACTATCCATGGACAAGCAAGTCAACTCCATTGTCTCTGCCTCCGCTCTGAGCACTAAGCTCATTAATGCCATTAAACCATTCCTAACCAAAGATAATTGCTTATCTAATGCAAGAGCCACCATAGGAGCCAAGATAGATTATTGTAATGCACTACTGGCTGGTACCTCCATCACTAATCTCAATAAACTCCAAACAACACAAAATAATGCACTAAGAGCAGCCCCCAATATACCTAAACGGGACCACATCGCGCAATCCAGAAAGGCAGCACACTGGCTACCTGTCAAAGAGCGCATCACATTCAAAATACTTACCACTGCACATAAATGTATTCACCTATCTGCACCTTCCTACCTGTCTGACACAGTCAGATCGCACTCCACTAGACCAACCAGACAATGCCACACCAACCAGCTTAGGGTCCCACGCATCAAACGAGCCAGAGCAGGTGGAATAAGCTTCCCTTACATTGCACCGAAGCTATGGAACGCACTTCCTAGCACACTCAGAGCAGAAACATCTCTCTTTGCCTTCCGAAAAAAAACTGAACACCACCTTGTTCAACTAGCTCGTCGTACAACATCATCTCCTCTTCCTTTCCTATCTTCTCCTTACTACTCTCTTGTAACTAAGTAATGACTTCTTTGTATGTATAACAAGTCATCTCTGTAACAAGCGCCACGATGCCCTATGGGCTGTATGTGCGCTTAACAAATGCGAATAAATAAATAAATAAATAAATAAATCTGGACGGACATCGTGACTGCCATCAACGCGTAGGGGGTGGCAGTCCGCGACTTCCAATATGTCAAGAAGCGCTGGGAGGACTTCAGGTACAGGACCCTCAACAAGGCCCAGCGCCTCTTGAAGGCAGCGGATGCTAAGGCGCGCCGGGGCCACCTGTCGGAACATCAGATGAGGGTCCTGGAACGCATACGCCCAGCACTCCACTTCCAGGTCCTTGAGAGGCAGACCCGTCTGGAGTCGAGCAGTAAGTGTACATGCATACTGATTGGAAGCTGTGCGTGTGGTGGTGTGCTAGTAGTGTGCAGGTTGTACATGTGTTTTTGTAGGGACATGTATGGATGTGTATGTACAGGGCTGTGAGTCTGACACATGCAAGTCCTTTCATGTGTGAGACACATGGATGGTGTATGTGTGGGTAAGCATGCAGGCCAAATGCAGATGTGTGAGCACACATGTTCTGATTACTGTGTATGTAAGTTGGCATGGTTGTGGTGTCACACATGGATGTTGGTTCCAGCTGCATGTATCTGCACCGTGTGCATGTGCATGTGTGTGTATTTGACATGGGTGCAACAGTGATGCAACATGGATGCATGTGAGACTGATATGTAGAAGACTGATTGCCAGATGTGACATGGATGGGTGACACTGTGACAGTTGGCGGAGGTGTACACATGCATGTAATTTTGGTGGCGTGTGTGCATGTCTAGTGCACTCCCTGTGTTTCATGTGATGTCTGGCTCACCTTTGGCTGCTCATGCTGTTTGTATGTGTATGGATGGTGCTGGCTGTTGCAATATGGCTGTGGAATAGCTCATGTGTGTGAGTTGCAATGACATGTGTGTTGGGGATTGTGATGCCATGTCTGAGGTTTGACAATGCCACTCATGTACAACTGTCATGTGTGTATGAGTCCATTGTACAGTGCCCTGATGCCTGTCTCCTATCTCTCCCTGTCTTCAGCGTCAACTGATGAAGAGGGTGGAGAAGGTGCTGTGGAGCACAGCGGCAGGGATCGCACCTCCAGCCGGAGACGCAAGGCCCGGCTCCCCTTCCAGGTTGTCATCTCGTCGGGGAGTGAGGAGTCCAGTGCTGCGTCCCAGGTCGCAGCTGCCGAGGGGAGGTCCAAGAGGGGGAGGTTGGAGTTGTACTCCTCGGCAGCCGAAGGGGCAGCTGAGACCCCACAGGGCCCAACAGAGGAAGATGGCACGGAGTCATCCAGGTTGGTGGGGGATTTGGTGGAGGAGGAGGCCGTGCAAGGGACAGAGACGGGGTCTGGAGGTGGGGATTCCACTGGTGCTAGTGGTGCAGTGCAGGGGCAGGGACAGGAGGCAGCACAGGCCGCCGCGGAGGTGCCTGTGTGTAATCCTGTCCTCGATCCTATGACTGCATCATCTTACACCAGCAGGGATACTTACGTCCAGACCCGTTCTCAGCGAGGGGATTGGCTTAAACCAACTGGCCTTCCTCTCCCTGCGGATGTGGCTATCCGGCACCGGGTTGAGCCTGTCCTGGGTGGGGTGGTGTTGCGTCAACGTGCCATGCGAGCTGACCTGCAGTCTTTCCATGAGGAGACTGCACGTCTTCTCGCATGGCTCGTTGACTGTGTTGAGCCACTGGGACAGCTCAACATTCCTCTGTTTTGTGGACCTTGTTCCGACCCCCTCCTCAACTGAACCCCCTATGCGCCAGTTTTCCTCCGTGTCATCTTCCCACCCATGTGTAACCTGGGTGCCCTGTGGAGCTGCCTCTGACCCTGCGGCCAGGCTGGTGGAGGACACATCCCTGCCACAGTCGGGAGTCGGACGTCCAGCATGGGTGGGCACCTCAACAACTGCACCCCAGCTGGAGGCGGATGTGCAGTCAGCGGGAGCCGGGGCACAGGCAGCAGCTCAGCAGCAGTAACAAGGTGGGAGCCATGATGGCTCGGGGCCTTCATCATCGGAGGGGCAGGCATCGGCCAGACGGCAGGAGGACCCTGGACGGGAAGTGTCTTCCGTGTGGCAGCGGTTGGGCCATGCGATAGATGTGGAGCGGCAGCAGGCGGAAGAGGCACGGCTCACTATGGTCAGGGCGGAGAACTCCATGCGTAGGGCCCTGAGGCGGGCCGAGTGCCTCGAGGCCATTCGCAGGGACCTGGAGTTCCAGATTTCATCGTCCCTGCAAACCCTCGGGGCCATGGAAGAGGACCACCTCCGGGACATCAAGCAGGAGTTCGATGATGCCCTGGCCCGTAACATCAACATGTGAGCCGTTGGACTTGCCCGCTGCCCTTGTAAATAGTTAGATAGAGTTAGGTTTCCTTTGGTTTTTTCTTTATTGTGGTTGCGCTTGGACAATGCACCACCTTTCTGTATATAGTTTTTCATTAGGTAGTATTTTTGATAGGTTTCATTTCTTCAGTTGGGATCATGGACCCTGGATTGTTCTTCTGTATATAGTTCACTATTGGATTCATCTTTTTTATTATTTTATTTCCCCATGGAGCAATGGTTATGATTTGTTGTTTTTCATTATTTTACGGACATGCAGCTTTTCGTTTTTAATTCCCTTTGTCGTTTGTTTGTTTTTTATTCCATTCATGTTGCTTTTAATCATTTTTTTGTTCATACTTCGATGTGTGGTATTATCTCATTGGTTTCATGCGTGTCATGATATGGGTTTTGACATTCACTTGCACCCATTGTGTGTGTGTGACGGACATGTGTTCATTTACATACTTGCCATTGGGGTTGAAATTGGCATTTCTATGTTGGTGGATGCAATACTTGGGTGGGTCTTTGGCATGTGGAGGCTGGCCATGAGGGCCAGGGATCTAGATCGTGATGATGTGTTGGCTGGGGGACATGAGTGGGGGCCTGCTGGCAGGTGCACCACAATGCTGGGGGGTGGGGATACAAGGGGGCATGAGTGGGACATGAGTGGGGGCCTGCTGGCAGGTGCCCCACACTGCTGGGGGGTGGGGGTGCAAGGGGACATGAGTGGGACATGAGTGCGGGCCTGCTGGCAGGTGCCCCACAATGCTGGGGGCTGGGGGTGCAAGGGGACATGAGTGGGATATGAGTGGGGGCCTGCTGGCAGGTGCCCCACAATGCTGGGGGGTGGGGGTGCAAGGGGACATGAGTGGGGGCCTGCTGGCAGGTGCCCCACAATGCTGGGGGGGCCTGCCGGCAGGTGCCCCACACTGCTGGGGGGTGGGGGTGCAAGAGGACATGAGTGGGACATGAGTGGGGGCCTGCTGGCATGTGCCCCACACTGCTGGGGTGGGGGTGCAAGGGGACATGAGTGGGGGCCTGCTGGCATGTGCCCCACACTGCTGGGGGTGGGGGTGCAAGGGGACATGAGTGGGACATGAGTGGGGGCCTGCTGGCAGGTGCCCCACAATGCTGGCGGTGGGGGTGCAAGGGGACATGAGTGGGACATGAGTTGGGGCCTGCTGGCATGGGCCCCACAATGCTGGGGGGTGGGGGTGCAAGGGGACATGAGTGGGGGCCTGCTGGCAGGTGCCCCACAATGCTGGGGGGTGGGGGTGCAAGGGGACATGAGTGGGACATGAGTCGGGGCCTGCTGGCAGGTGCCCCACACTGCTGGGGGGTGGGGGTGCAAGGGGACATGAGTGGGGCATGAGTGGGGGCCTGCTGGCAGGTGCCCCACAATGCTGGGGGGTGGGGTACAAGGGGACATGAGTGGGACATGAGTGGGGGCCTGCTGGCAGGTGCCCCACACTGCTGGGGGGTGGTGGTGCAAGGGGACATGAGTGGGACATGAGTGGGGGCCTACTGGAAGGTTCCCCACACTGCTGGGGGGTGGGGGTGCAAGGGGACATGGGTGGGACATGAGTGGGGGCCTGCTGGCAGGTGCCCTGCACTGCTGGGGGGTGGGGGTGCAGGGGGACATGAGTTGTTGATCAGTGGTGCAAGCGGACAGGTGGCTTGTCTGGGGTGCATGGCCATGGTGGATGGACTGCCTGCGGGACATGACCAGGGGTGCGTGGTAGTCCCCTGTGGTGCGGTCTGCCTGCAGGGGCCGTGGAGGGTGTAGAGGGAACACCTGGGAGGACCCACCCTGCCAATTCATGTGTAGGACTCCCTGTGCACCCTCGAAATTCACGTACCCCGCTCTGACAGCTAAATCGCGTGTGAAACTTCACACGAACCCCTGAAATACACGTACCCCACTCGCACATGGCCTATCGCATGTGAAACTTCACGCGACCACAGGAATATTGTCCCTCTGCGAGCGAGCGGGGTACGTGTATTCCTGGGGTTCACGTGAAGTTTCACCCGCAATTTCAGCAGGGTACGTGTGTTACGGTGTTCGCACGAAGGTTCACACGCGAAAGGGCCCTGGTCGAGGGAGTACATGAATTTCAGGGGTACGCGGCAAGTTTTACACGCAAAAGGGCAACGCCTGTGCACAATACGTCACAGACGCGCCTACGCGCTAAGGGCCTTTGGTCCAAAATATCGCGTACGTGTGCTGACGTGCTTACGCGCTAAGGGCCTTTGGTCCAATGATATCGCGTACTTGTGCTGACGCGCTTACATGCTAAGGGCCTTTCCTCGAATTACACGCTGACGTGCAAGATTTTCCGGTGCCAAATCACTCCTTATCAAGCTGGCCATGCGTACACACACGGAAGACCATGCTCCTGCCCAGAAGGCCGAATTACTGCCCCCCAGAGCCCCGAGGACGCTCCCACCAGCCATCTGCTGCTGCCTGTCTGCCTGCTGCCCACGTGCCCTGCTATTTGGTGCCTGCACGTCAGCCATCTGCAGGGGTCCAGTTGCTGTGTCCACCCCCGCTGGAGCAGAAGACTCCTGACTGGGATTCCATCGCTCCACAGCCCAGCCCCAGGACCCAGTTGCCCACTCACTCCTGCCTCTGGGGTTGCCATGTCGGGCACTACACCATCTGGCACCACTGGCAACCCCCTGCCAGAGAGGCAGAGGGCCACCAGCTTCAATGCCACCGAAGTTGGTGTCCTGGGGGAGCATGTCCTGGGGCATTATGATGCCCTCTTCGGAACATCACGCGCCAACAAGGAAGGGATCTGGGATGACGTAGTGGTTGCCATCAACGCGGAGGGGGTGGCAACCCGCGACATCAAGCACGTCAAGAAGCGCTGGGAGGACTTCAGGTCCAGGACCCTCCACAAGACCCGGCACCTCGCAGAGGGGGGCCAGGCACGCCTGAGTGCCATCCAGATGAGGGCCCTGGAACGTGTAGGCCCAGCGCTCCACGCCCAGATCCGTCGGAGGCAGACCCGTCTGGAGTTGAGCGGTAAGTGGCCAAGCATTGCTGTGTGAGACAGTGCATGTTGCAGTGTGCTGGTAGTCCGATGCTTGCCTGTATGTGTGACATAGGCCATGTATGGATATGTGTGTGTGAAGGGACATCATGGTCATGCATGTGAGACCAGTTATGTGTGAGCCACATGGTTGGTGCATGTGTTTTAAAGCAACATGGGGAGCTCTATGTGGTATGCACACATGAATGCATGGCTGTCTCTGTTCCTGGACATGGAGGGGGGGGGTTGAGGAATGGGTGCTGATGTCATGTACATGTATGGTGCACATGTGTGTGTGTGTGCCTGAGAAGTGTGTGTGTGTGAGTTTGAAACTCCATGGATGCATGTGACTTTGAAGGCAACATCTTGGTTTACAGGGGCCCTTCTACATGGATGTTGATTGCAGGCACACGGACTGTTTCTGCGTGTGTGTTGTGTGAATTCACCCATGTGTTGTGGAATGACAGGATGGAAGTGACATTTGACAGTGCCACTCATGTGTTATTGCTTCCTGTCTAGGGTATTTTGTACTTTACCCTGATGCTTGTGTTCTATGTCTCCCTCTACGCAGCGTCAAGTGAAGAAGAGGGCGGAGACGGTGCTGTGGACCCAAGCGGCGGGGATGCCTCCACTGGGCGGCAACGCAAGGCCCAGCCACCCTCCCAGGAATTACCATCATCTGGGAGCGAGGGGGCTGGTGCTGCGTCTGCCTCAATGGCTGTGGCGGAAGGGCCGGGTGAGCCCCCACAGAGGCTTCCAATGGCGGAAGACAGTGTGGAGACATCCAGGTTGGCGGCCTCCACAGAGGAGGAGGAGCCCGCTACTGAGCCGCACATGGGGCCTGGTGGGGGTAGTACCACTGGTGCAAGTGGTGCAGTCCAGGGCCAGAGTCAGGAGGCAGCACAGGTCACCGCGGAGGGGCCTGTGCATGTCGCTGTCCTTGACCCTGTGACTGCACCATCATGCACCAGCTGGGAGGCCCCATCCCAGGCCCGTCCGCAGGTAGGGGAGAGTGCCATATCACCTGCCTCTCCACTACCTGCGGACGAGGGGTCCCGCGACCGTATGGGGTCCGTCCTGGTGGGTTTCGCGTTGCACACGCGTGTCATTTGTGATGACGTGCGTTCTTCCTGGGCAGAGAACGCACGCATCACGAAGAGCAGCGTTGTGACGTGGCACTGCTGGGAGGGGCCCTGGTCGGAGGGTTCCTACATTTGACGCACACTCTGGCTGACCTCTCCTCCTCTGTGGAGGCTATGTGCCGGTCGTTCTCCACATCGTCTTCCAGCCCAGATTCCACCAGGGCCCCCTTGGACCTGGCCTGACCAACACAGCCAGCATGGTGGAGCTCACACCCCTGCCACAGTCGGGAGTCAGCGGTCCAGCAGGGGTAGACACCACAACTGGAGACCAGCAGATGGAGGATGTGCAGGCACCATCGGAAAGGGCACATGGACAGCAGCAGCAGCAGGAGCAGGCTGTAGGTAGGAGCAATGATGGCTAGGGGCCATCAACATCGGAGGGGCAGGCATCGGCCGGAGGGGAGGAGGACCCTGGACGGGAAGTGTCTTCCATGTGGCAGTGGTTGGCCCATGCGATAGATGCGGAGCGGCAGCAGGCGGAAGAGGCACGGCTCACGATGATCAGGACGGAGAACTCCATGCGTAGGGCCTGAGGCGGGCCGAGTGCCTCGAGGCCATTCGCAGGGACCTGGAGTTCCAGATGTCATTGTCTGTGCGAACCCTCGGGCCATGGAAGAGGACCACCTCCGGGACATCGAGCAGGAGTTCGATGATGCCCTGGCCCGGAACATCAACATGTGAGCCGTTGGACTTGCCCGCTGCCCTTGTAAATAGTTATTTAGTTAGTATTAGGTTTCCTTTGTTTTTTTCTTTATTTTGGACCTTTTGGACAATGGACCACATTTGTGTATATAGTTTTTTTTATTATGTAGGAGTTTTTGATAGGTTTCATTTCTTCAGTTGGGATCATGGACCCTGGATTGTTCATCTGTGTATAGTTGACTGTTGGATTCTACTTTTTTATTTGGATTTTCCCATGGAGCAATGGTTTTCACTTTTGTTTTTCCCTTGGATTACATTTTTGGAACTGTGACTTTGGACACCTTTCCTTTGGATTATGATTTATTGTTTTTCATTATTTTACAGACATGCAGCTTTTCTTTTTTAATTTCCATTGTCGTTTGTTTGATTTTAATTCCATTCATGTTGCTTTTAATACATTTTTTTCTTCAAACTTTGATGTGTGGTATTATCTCATTGGTTTCATGCATGTCATGATATGGGTTTTGAGATTCACTTGCACCCATTGTGTGTTTTTGAGGGACATGTCTTTTACATACTTGTCATGGTTGCGTCATGTAATTGGCATTTCTATGTGGGTGGGTGCAATACTTGGGTGGGTCTTTGGCATGTGGAGGCTAGCCATAAGGGCCAGGGATCTAGAATGTGTCAGGGCCTGCTGGCAGGTGACCTGCACTGCTGGGGGGTGGGGGTGCTGGGGGACATGAGTGGGGGCCTGCTGGCAGGTGCTCTGCACTGCTGGGGGGTGGGGGTGCAAGGCGAAATGGGTGGGAGATGAGTGGGGGCCTGCTGGCAGGTGCCCCACACTACTGGGGGGTGGGTCTGCAAGGGGACATAAGTGGGGGCCTGCTGGCAGGTGCCCCTCAGTGCTGGGGGTGCAAGGGGACATGAGTAGGGGCCTGCTGGCAGGTGACCCTCAGTGCTGGGGGGTGCAAGGGGACATGGGTGGGACATGAGTGGGGGCCTGCTGGCAGGTGCCCCTCACTGCTGGGGGGTGGGGGTGCTGGGGACATGAGTTGGTGTTCACTAGTGCAAGGTGACATGTGGCTTGGCTGGGGGCGCATGCCCATGGTGGATGGGCTGCCTGCTGTACATGACCAGGGGTGCAGGGTAGTCCCCTGTGGTGTGGTCTGCCTGCAGGGGCCGTGGAGGGTGTAGACGGAACACCTGGGAGGACCCACACTGCCAATTCACGTGTAGGACTCCCCTGCACCCCAAAATACACGTACCCCACTCGCACAGGGCCTATCGCGTTTGAAACTTCCCCGCACCCCAGAAATACAGGTACCCTGCTGAAATTGCATGTGTAACTTCCCGCGCACCCCTGTAATACATGTGCCCTGCTGAAATTGTGTGTCAAAGTTCCCCGCACCCCAGAAATGCAGGTACCCTGCTGAAATCACGTGTTTAACTTCCCGCGCACACCAGTGAGACACCTTCCCTGCTGAAATCGCGTGTAAAAGATCCCTGCACCCCAGAAATATGCGTACCCTGCTGAAATCGCGTGTGTAACTTCCCGCGCACCCCAGTAATACAGGTACCCTGCTGAAATCACGTCTAAAAGTTCCCCGCACCCCAGAAATACACGTACGCTGCTGAAATCGCGTGTGGAACTTCCCGCGCACCCCAGTAATACTGGTACCCTGCTGAAATTGCGTGTAAAAATTCCCCACACACCAGTAATACACGTACCCTGCTGGAATCGCGTGTGGAACTTCCCGCACACCCCTGTAATACACGTACCCTGCTGTAATCGCGTGTTGATCTTCCCTGCACACCAGAAATACAGGTACCTGCTGAAATCGCGTGTGTAACTTCCCGCACACCCCTGTAATACATGTGCCCTACTGAAATCGCGTGTCAAACTTCCCGGCACCCCAGAAATGCACGTACCCTGCTGAAATCATGTGTGTAACTTCCTGCGCACACCAGTGAGACACCTACCCTGCTGAAATCGCGTGAGAAAGTTCCCCGCACCCCAGAAATACACGTACCCTGCTGAAATCGCCTGTGTAACTTCCAGCGCACCCCAGTAATACAGGTACCCTACTGAAATCACGTGTAAAAGTTCCCTGCACCCCAGAAATACACGTACCCTGCTGAAATTGCGTGTGGAACTTCCCGTGTACCCCAGTAATACTGGTACCCTGCTGAAATCGCATGTAAAAATTCCCGCACCCCAGTAATACACGTACCCTGCTGCAATCGCGCGTGGAACTTCCTATGCACCCCTGTAATACACGTACCCTGCTGTAATCGCGTGTTGAACTTCCCCACACCCCAGAAATACACATACCCTGCTGAAATCGCGTGTGGAACTTCCCGCGCTCCCCAGTAATACACGTTCCCCACTCGCCGTTTGCTGTTTGGCAGCCCTGTATACTGGTCCAGGGTTAGCGCAGCCCTTTGCGATGAATTGTGAATTTTGATGGCTTTTCCTTGCGCAAGGGTGTTCTTGGGGGCGTAACTGGCGCAGCTGCAGGGTGGCTGCGCCACACTGCGCCACGTCTGCTTTTGGAGGCTGAAATCCATGAATACGCTGTGCGCGGATATCGATTTTAGCGCACGCGACTGGCACAGACATTTGCACGCGCACATTATGCGCCAGCCGCGTGCGCCACTTTTGTGCAAAATTCTATGAATTACCCTGATAATCTCCAGTCTGATTGGTACATATAAACATCATTAAAAAAAATAACATTATCTTATAGTTTCAACAGCTGAAGAGCACATGAGGAACATGATGCTCTATTGGCAGCTGCCCACCATAGAAACAACAAAGACCCAATCAGAACATGAATGCAGGGAATCCTATCATCTTTCCTCAGGTAATTTTCTTCACTTGTTCGTTCTAACAAGTGAGGTGACATACAGTGTTTTTTACTCTCACACTAAAATAGACAACTACATGGGCTGGCTAAAAGAAATATATCCCACAGAGGAGAAAATACTTAAAGAAGATGCTGAAGAGAAGGCACCATAACAAATTACAGAACATTATTGATTGTGTGAGTTTATTCATTATGTTTGTGTAAAATGTGACTAACAATAATATGTATATCTAACACATATCATTCAGCATATAGGTATACCGTAGCTTAATGTTTTTAAATGTCTGTGTAACCTGCAAAACTACTTTAAAGTCTATAATGTCGTTGAATGTTTAAAAATATTTCAAATATTTTCAAAGAGACAAAGAAATGATTCAAGTAAAAGAATTAAGTAACAGCCACTTCAGTAATTTCCTACAAATACAATCATGTTTTGGAATAGGCTCCAGGGCCCATAGACACTGATTGTAGCCGCAGCTACTGTAATTAGTGTCATTGTACCTGTGACTACTGCGAAAGGCGCGATTAATTAAACCGCAAGCGTCGGCAATCGCAGCAATCACTGGAGGCTGTACCTGCGGCTATCACAAAGGAGGGAATTGGTTAAACTTGAGGCGGGGTTAATTGCAGCATAGAGTGGAGGTTGTACCCATGGCTAGCACAAAGGATAGCTGCAGTTATAATAAAATACATAGACAGATGTTCTTTTTCTAACACACACTGTATTAAAAGGATTAATTATTTACACACTCTGTGTTTTCATTCTCTGCTTTTACAACTGAAAAGTTGGCCCTGAAAGGGACTATTTTTGGGGAGAGGGAAGGATGAGTCATATACACTGGGAATGGAAAAACATTAATAAGGGAACTTTTATTTTTCTTTGAATGTTATGTTTTGTACGTTTTTTTGTGTTACAACAAATTGACACTTTAAAACATATATATATATATATATATATATATTTATATATATATATTTTTTTTTCCCTAGCAGCAGCAATTGTCCTGGTGTTCTAAATTGGCCCATCCCCAACCATCTAGAGTGGCATCTCCAGACAACAATCCAGTTGTGACATCTTTTACACATTACCAGTCAGTCCTGTAACTCAGGTGCAGTCAGGATGGGATTAGGTTGGGTGATGGTTGCTGAAAAACAAGAACCAATAGAAGTGGAAGGCAGTGGCTTAGAGGCGCTTTTGGCCAGCAAATACTGGCATGCATTTTGTGGACCATGTACTCTCACCTTGTTATCAAAATGAGGCTTCCTGTAGGTTTCTCCCCATCATCCCAATGGACCCAGACCAGGTGCTGGATCAAAGTCGATGTTCCCAAACTTTCAGATAGATTATTGGAAGGCCCCTCTGCAACACCTTCCTACAGACCATATACTACAGTTGCTCAATCTCCTTCTTACTCTGTTGCCCCTTGACAAGATAATACTGCCAACTATCAGCAACAGTCTTCAGGCACACTGCTTCTTCCATTGGAGGTAAAGTAGTAGACACCCACACCACCTCATCATCACTACTCGTCCCAGACATACTTAAACATGGGACCATGGAGGAAAAAAGTATTCTGCTCCTTAAAATGGAACAATTTAAACAAAAGAAATATAATAAGCTAAAATAAGAAAAATCACAAACTAAAAATGACAATACAAAGGACAAAGGGATAGGAACAAGAAAGACAAAAATGGAAGGGATACATGAAGATACTACTTTTTAAAAGTTCCTGGAGGATCACAAGCAAGTTCACCCACTAAGAGACAAAAAGCAATGAGAAAAAAAAAGAGGTGTCTTTGGCTGTGGGGGATAGTCGTGGTTACACGGAAAAGACAATCATGGTGCGACTTTCATATGCACAGGTACACCCAGGCGCAATGACATATGTGTCCCTAAACCATCCACTAATCTCATTGCATGCTGTGCTTATGCAACCACACATGACTTGTAACCAGGTCAATATGATAGCCAGTCAGGCAGTAAGTTTTGTACATGCGGCTATTCACCATCGCACCTTGCAGGCCAACCAATCGGATTGCTCACATTGTATAAGCGCATCAATGGCAAGGCCCAAACAGGCAGTGCTGTTTCTTAACTCAGGTACAACCACACCATATGACGAAATCGGTGTATGCTACATTGGCCAATAGGACTATGAGTTTCATTGACGCAGTTATGGGTCGTCACACTTCAGGTATTAACCAATCATCTTTCGCACTACGCCTATGCGCATTGCATATGGCCTGTAACTGAATACACGACAAAGCCCAATCTGGTGCTGCAGTTTCTTATCACGGGAACAACCATACAATAAGACGTAATCCATGCATGCAACATTGGCCAAAAGGACCACAAGTTTAAATGATGTGGTTATGCAACTTTGTGCCTCATCTGTCAACCAATCACCTTTCGCTCTTTGCTTTCGTGCCTACACATGACCTGTAAATACGTCGACAAGGCCCAATCAGCTACAGTGGAATCTTAACGCATGTACGCACACAGGATATTTTATTTATTTATTTTATTTATTGATTTATAGGGCCCCGAAACCTGTAGGCATCAGGGCGCACAACAAAAACACAGTGGACAAACATAAAGGCACAGGACAAAAGAACAGGAAGAACCAGCACATCAGGGAAACAGGATTAGTTCAAGTGAGAATTTAAAAGATTTTAGATGAATAGAGCAGTCTTCAGTTTCCGATGAAAGGTATCGTATTCCTTTATCAGCCTAAGCTCCAGTTGTAGGGCATTTCAGATCTTAGTGTCCCTGATATGATGAAATCTTCATGTGCGTCATTGGCCAATAGGACCATGAGTTTCATTGAAGCAGTTACAAATCTTTGCGCCTCAGCCATCAACTATCAACCAATCACATTTTGCATTCCACTTATGTGCCTCTACATGACTCATAACCACGTCAACAATGAGGCCCATTCAGGCACTGTGGAATGTTAATGAGGGTACGCACACAGTGTATGTCCAAATCCATATGTGTGGCATTGGCCAATAGGAACATCAGTTTAACGGATGTGGTTACACATCTTTGCGCCTCAACTGTCAGCCAATCACATTTCGCACCATGCTTACACACCTACACGTGACCCGTAATCGCATCAATGAAAAAGCCTGATCAGGCACTGTGGTTTCTTAACGTGGTTACACCCACGCTATATGACGAAATCTGTGCATGTTGCACTGGCCAAAAGAACCATGAGTTTTATTGACGCGGTTACTCGTCTTCACACCTCGACCATCAACCAATCACATTTTGTGATACACAATGCGCCTAAACAATGACAAGGCCCAATCATATGTCGAGTTCCATTGCTCCTGCTATGACGATAACACGTGCATGACAAATTGACCAATCGGAACATGTGCTGCGGTAACACAGTGACACATGACTAATATCCCTGCATACACTTTGCACTGCCTGGTTGGTTGATGGCATAGCCGTGAATATTCACTGCACCAATGCACAACTTCATAACTTCCCTCATTGCTTTTTCTTCTGTGTACTAAGCAGGTTCTCTGTAAGGTATCAGAACTTTATCATAAGGAATCTCCTAATACGTACCCATCCATTTTCCTAACCTTTTTCCATTTCACTCTTTCCTTTTTACTGTGATTTAGTGACCTCATAGGACTCCATGGAAATGGGGATTTACCATCACCACCCCTGCTTGTAATATCCCAGTGGCACTGTCGGGTTTTACCAGCAACCAATTTTCTAATCTGGGTAACTAACCCAGCCCCCTCAAAAAGCTATGTTATATGAAGAAAAAGGCAGATAGCTGCAGATATTTCATGGTGGGGGAACACCATTTGCTCAAAGAAAGCGAGAACATAAAATGCAAGCTATGCCGAAAGAAACTACTCTGGGGAGCATAAAACATCCCATCTCAGAGTTTGGGGGCATACGTCGTCATCCAGCCCCTAGTGAGAGTACACTGGGATGTTGCTGATGTTTACAGAAAGGCACATGAGTGACACAAAATTCAAGCTCATGGAACAAACTCTGTAAGAAGAAAACCAGCTACAACCTCAACAGAAGCAACCATCAGGGCCAACTCCAGACCATCAACCTCCACCACTATACTGATCACAGCCTCCACCGGGCCCCAACCTGCCCCACTTCTGCCAACACTGGATCTAAACGATTGCAATGTTATGTGTCACAACTAGATCATGATGGAAGATTCCACGCTAGATTGCTTGGGATGGGCTGTTTCTGAACAGCAGGTCCACTGCCACTAGGAATATTTGTTTAAGTGAAAAAAAAACAAAGAAAAAAACAAAATACAAACAAATGGTTACCCATTTTATTTACCCATTGTTACATGTGTAAACCCTAATGTTCTTCCCATCATAGTGCCACCCTCCTCCTTCCCTCTCCCCCGAAATGCCACTTTACAGGGCCAACCTCTGAGTTAGAAACATGGACAAAAATGCAGATTGTGTTGCTAAAATGTATTCCCCATAACTTTGTCTTTATAGTCACGGTTATGTGTTCATTGACTTTTTTAGCTGCAGCTGTTAAGGACCCCATTAGAGGCTGCGTCTAGTCGTAATTAGGTGTGCAATGGTTCAATTGCAGTTCTCTTAGCCGCGGGTACGATATCCAGTTGTTGCTTAGAGTAACCGTGCCACAAACCTCACCATATCATTGGATGTTGTGCTAGTCACGGTTATGGATTTATGTTGCAAAAGAAAATATATATACATTTACATATGTATATATGAATGTATGAAGTACTCCTTGTAACTTAAATTTTAAGATAGATAAATAGAGTGTAGGAGATGATGGGAGTACGGTGCAGTAGCATGAATGCAGACGGTGGAGTTAGGATGGATAGTGGAAGAGAGCATTTAGGTAGAATATATGGAGTATGGGTAGGAGTAGTCAGCGTTAGGTTAAATGAATGCATTACAGATTAAGTATAGATACTTAATACATATGATGAAAAACGTATACGTTGCACTCTTCTGCCTGTCAACAAAAGAAAACATAGTTTGCTAGAGAACATACTTTATGAAATACAATCACAGTTGTACACATGCTTAATTTTGTTGACCCTTATATGTAGTGCATTATATGCACTATGTTCAATGCAACATGTGTGCATAGTTCACTGTAGTTCTCTTCACATATAATAAGCATTGGGAAAAGAATCCAAGGTGGATTACAAAAAAAAACATACACTAACAAATCAATAAGGTAAATGGGTGGGACTATAGTGGATGGGGATACAAAGAATGGGTGCTGGTACACAGAGTGAGTAGGGGGGGTGAGAATACAGAGGTTGGAAATATGATGGGTGGGGGAACTGAAACTAGTATTGGTTGGGTGAGGTTACAAAAGAGGGATTAGGATGGGTTGGATATAAAGAGTAAGGGTATGGTGCACAGTGGTGCAGCGGGTGTGGGTAAAAGAAATGCACCATGGACCATCTAACGTCCCATCACATAGCTTGTGACATGTGCCCTCATACACATATGGTCCAAGTGAGTTGTGCAAACTGTTCTTATCTTCAATGGTAAGAACCATTTGGTCATTGGGGAAAAAAAAACATAGGTATAGGATGGGAGGGGAACTACAACTGGATAGGTTAGAAAAGAAGGGGTAGGATGGGTTAGATATAAATTGGAAGTGTAAGGAGCACAGTGGTACAGATGGTAATGATACAATACATAGGCAAAGTTACAGGGGCAGGAGGTGTGAATAAACAAAGCAACCACCCCTGACAAAACATCATGTGGAATGAAGAAAACAACCGATGGAGATATTTTATGGTGGAGGAACACCAGACTCTTAAAGAAAGTGAAAACATGAAGTGCAAGATATGTAAGAAGAAACTACACTGGGGGCCATCAGATGTCCTGTCTCAGAGTTTGGGAACATCCGACCTGATTCAACAACTAGTGGACAGGTCAAATATAGAGAAGTTCTGAGTCATGTGATGTCCATGAATGGAGGAAAGCCCATGGAGTGGGTTTGACATGTAAAAAAGATGTTCCAGGAATTCAATGCTTTTAATTCATGGGAGAACCCCCAAAATCAGTTGCCTGGTATAAGAAAGGAACAACGGTTATGCTTGGCCAGAAAAGCAAGGGATCGATTGATGGATAGCGCAAGGGAGCTAAAAATGGGTGGGATCGGCATATCTTGAACTCTTGACTCCAGGCAGAAATTGTATCAAGATTTCATCTCACCCCATATGAGAAATCTCTTTATATCAAAGTGAGACTGGGGACCCTCCAAGTGGCAAGCTTTATGGCCAAATGGAAAGAATTGAATTCTGATAAATGTGTGCTGTGTGGGGGTGGGGGGTAGAAACAATGTCACATGTTATGTTGTTATATGAGAAAACAAAACATCTGAGACAAGTATACTAGAAGCCTGTGCTGAGAGATGCCGGAACGAGAGATACCAAATCAGCAATGAGCTTCCTAAGACAAAGCACCTAGTCTTTGCAACAGCTCAATATAGGAAGTTAATTAAATCACATCCATAACTGAAACTATCTAAATCGGTAGAGGCTGCAACCATGATGATTTTTACTTGATATAAATTATTGTGATATGGAATAATTTGTGTTTTATGTATTGACTTTTTCAGGGTAATTCATAGAATTCAGCGCACAAGTGGCGCACGTGGCTGGCGCACATTGTGCATGTGCGAATTTCTGCGCCAGCCGCGTGCGCTAAAATCCATTTCCGCGCACAGCGTATTCATGGATTTTAGCTTCCAAAACCAGCCGTGGCGCAGAGTGGTGCGCGACCCTGCAGCAGCGCCAGTTACGCCTCCAACCCCTCCCCGTGCGCCATGCCCAGTGCACAAATCCCGTACATGGTGCACAGGCCCCAACCACGAAAACCCCTGTAAAACTCCCCGTGCACCCCTCTGAATACACGTACCCCACTGCACGGGGAGTGTCACATGTGATTGGAGCGGGGTACGTGTATAACAGGGGTTCGCGGGAAGTTTCACACACGATAGGCTCTGTGCGAGGGGGGTACGTGTATTTCTGGGGTGCGCGGGAAGTTTCACACGCGATTGGAGCGGGGAACGTGTATTTTGGGGGTGCGCGGGAAGTTTCACACGCGAAATGCCCTGTGCGAGTGGGGTACGTTGTTATGACCGGCTCTTGGTCATAGGGTTCACTCCAAGGGACACTCAGGATACACAGGCCAGGTACGCATAGTGGTTACTTTATTAGCTTCCTAGGTTACAGGATCAGATGTCATCAAGTCATTAGGAGATAAAGAGGAAAGGGACAAGAGCCCACTGGCTCCCACCACCCAGGCTCACATAATCTAACTGCCTGGGTTAGAACCCATTCAACCCCAAACATTCTAATCTCACACTCCAGACTCACAGCCTACATTCTGATGGTGACATCAATCCTGGCTCAGCACACATGCAAGTATAAGAGCCAACACTAACACCTCCTTTCCTACAACAAACAAACACACCTCAAACACACACTTAGAGAAAGCAACCCTAACACCTCCTCCTCTTGCATAAAGAACAACACACACTTGCACAACAGCAAGACACACCTCACTCTCAGCAGAGTTCCGCTAACCCCAGAGATTGAACAAACAGGCGTAACTAACATCCTAAGACAGTCTCAGCCGCCACAACTAACATTCCCAACCAATCAAAACATCACAAATCGCCTTCCGTTCCCGCCTGCCACAAAGGAACCTCGAACTGCCACTTTCGAGTACTAACTCCCAAAACCGGGAAAAACCAGGTACTGTCATAACTGCGCAAGATACTTACTAACAACCCAACAATCTACCTGGGTCACCAAGAAACCACAGTCACAACTCATGCCGCTGTCAAATCCATTCCAAAATTCAAGCAACACAGACACACCTAATCACCAGTCACTCACCTCATCACACCAATAAAGAAACGCAACCAGCTGTCACTAAACAACCACCACCAGCATAACGCTACAAATGTTGGCCAGACAAATGAGCCCTTCAAAACCAAATAAACACCCCAAAGTGAACCCAGCTGCAGATGAAACGGTGCCAGGCTTCTGAAATTAATCAAGAGCGGACTCAAGAACAATTCCAAAAGTCACCTAAAGTTAAAAGAAAACACTAAATGCAATGTAACTTGCATCTCCAGAATTCCAAGCAATCCCTGGACCTTAACAACTCCAGGGTCACCAAAAACATCAAAGCTTCACACAGCTTCAAGTAAACTCCGCAGAGCTAGACACCTTCAGAAACAACATAGAAGCTTCACACAGTTTCAGGCACTAGTCCCCTGCTAGATGCCTCTGGACTGCTCCGCAGAGCCACAATCCAAAACAACATTAAAGCTTCACTAGGTTTCATGTGAACTCCTCAGAGCCACCAATTATCACAAAAACACAGCTTTGCAAAGCTTATGGTACTAGTCTCCTACTAGGTGCCTCTGGACCCCTCAGAGTCACTAACCAATTAATCAAAGTTCCAACTAGCTTCTATACTAGCCTACCACTAGTAACATCACTGACCCCGCAAGGCCTCAAAACACCAAACACCTCCAACTCCGCAGAGTCCCCTGACCAACCCTGGTCATGTACCTCAATTAAAACACATTCCACAAAGCCCCAAAAGATTTCAAAACCAAACACTGGTCATGCACCAACACTAAAACATTCACATACTACTCCAACACACACATGAAACACAGGATGTTCAAAATACAGACAACCCCCACATAGAATTTTAACTGCTAAGTAGCGCTGCAGTCACTCTAGCAGTCATCATGGGTTGCACATCCATACACGCACAAACAAAACATAACCTACAATGCCTCAAAACTGGTTATACTAAGAATTGTTTGACATATGTATAATCACATTATGAATTGCAGATCTCTTTTCCTAAAAGTTCATGTTGCCAGTACGCAGGCAACTCTAAACACTGAAATGCCTCAAAAATGTTATGCTATGCATAATGTGGACTACATCACTCTGATCACGCACCAAAACCATATACCTCATACAAGCCACTCAAGTAAAAGACATCCTGACATGTTAGAGTGCAATCATGTTTAGCTGCAACTTAAAAGTTCATGTTGCCAATACGCGGGCAACTCTAATAACCTAGAATGCCTCAAAATGATTACAACTAAACATGCGGTGCATCATGAAAATACCATAAAATGCTGCTAATAATAAAATTGATACCTCATGGTTACATTTTCAAAAACCACGTATTATGCATTCAACAGAATTACTCTCAAGCACTACCAACACTCATGAAATCACCCATCCAAAATCTTCAATATAGTATATTACAGTGGTAACAACCATAACACGCTTCCAGCGCTGACACCATTGTTCAGGCATCAGTCCATTTCCATAAACAGCATTGAGTCAAATGCTGGATAAAAATACAAACAAACTTGGTAAGGTCCTCAGTTGATCACAGCTGGTTGGGGCTCACCACTTTAAACATACGCTGGACAGTGCAGGCTTGTTGACGCCCACTACGTTAAACATACGCTGGACAGTGCGGGCAGACGACTTTGTTTCGCTCAACATTGCTCTCTGCTACGCGGCGTTGCCCATTAGTCCCAACAGTGCGTCGCCGCACATAGAATGCTCCACTAGATGAGGTCAGAACACTCTTCCTCCGACAGCGTATCTCGTTTCCTCGGCACGTTGTCACGTTCCAGCAGGTGCCTTACTCTGAATTCACTCCACATCCTCCGAAACGTCACACATCACATACACCGGCTAATTAACCCGTACCAGTTCCAGAAAACGAATGCTGTACAGCCATCATTCCACTCAATCGCCATCACCAGGTTCAGGTCCTGTGATGTCACTATTCTCACAGAGACCACCGTAGTCGACAGGTCTCTCAGCTCGAACTGCCACTGAGCACAGCGGACCGCACAGCTCCTTAGGCACCCTTGCCTAACCAAGGTCTGCAGCAGACACCACATCATAGTACATGTCTTAGTGGCAAAACGCTACTTCACTGGAAAAAACGCTACTTCCCACTGCAGACAGAGTTCCCTTTCTGCCTTCTCCTCGCAGGGATAACGCTACTGGGCAGCATTCAAAGTAGCACAGGTGCAGGCTCCCTGCTATTCTAATGACAGCCTCTTAGAATGCCTAGACAGCAAAGGGATGCCAAACTTCTCTGCTTGCCTGTCCATAGCTCCCTTCCAGACAGCCTAATTAGACCCTGACTGGGCAGCAGCAAGTCACGAATGTCCCAACTGCCACTGAGGCAGACTGCCTCACACAGCCCTGAATGGTTGACTCAAACAGCCCTGGGTATTTCGGTTATCCTGTCTCTTTGGCAGCATCTAATGACTCCTGGACTCCAGCGGGTCACTCTCCCCTCTCCCCAGGGGTCTCCTCGGACAGGCTGTCTCTTCCAGCCCTGGGTGGTGGGCGCTAAACAGTCCATGGGGGCAGTGGGCTCTCCCTCTCTTTGCATTCACTTGTCCTCTTGCCTGCACCCCCCCGCAGCAGAGTCTCTTCTCCTCTCTCACATGACATCACACAGGTACCTGCTTATCTTTGCTTTCATGAAGTCCACTCCAAGGTCAAGGTCCTCCTTCACAATACCTTGGACCATCCTCGTCGCCAATTGTTATGACCGGCTCTTGGTCATAGGGTTCATTCCAAGGGACACTCAGGATACACAGGCCAGGTACGCATAGTGGTTACTTTATTAGCTTCTTAGGTTACAGGATCAGATGTCATCAAGTCATTAGGAGATAAAGAGGAAAGGGACAAGAGCCCACTGGCTCCCACCACCCAGGCTCACATAATCTAACTGCCTGGGTTAGAACCCATTCAACCCCAAACATTCTAATCTCACACTCCAGACTCACAGCCTACATTCTGATGGTGACATCAATCCTGGCTCAGCACACATGCAAGTATAAGAGCCAACACTAACACCTCCTTTCCTACAACAAACAAACACACCTCAAACACACACTTAGAGAAAGCAACCCTAACATACGTGTATTCCTGGGGTGCGCGAGAAGTTTCACACGCGATTGAAGCGGGGAAACATGTATTTCGGGGGTGCGCGGGAAGTTTCACACGCGAAATGCCCTGTGCAAGTGGGGTACGTATATTCCTGGGGTGCGCGGGAAGTTTCACACGCGATTGGAGCGGGGAACGTGTATTTCGGGGGTGTGCGGGAAGTTTCACATGCGAAATACCCTGTGCGAGTGGGTACGTGTATACCTGGGGTGCGCGGGAAGTTTCACACGCGATAGGCCTTGTGCGAGTGGGGTACGTGTATTCCTGGGGTGCGCGGGAAGTTTCACATGTGATTGGAGAGGGGAACGTGTATTTCGAGGGTGCGCGGGAAGTTTCACATACGAAATGCCCTGTGCGAGTGGGGTACGTGTATTCCTGGGGTGTGCGGGAAGTTTCAAACGCGATAGGCCCTGTGCGAGTGGGGTACGTGTATTCCTGGGGTGCACGGGAAGTTTCACACGCAATTGGCCCTGTGCAAGTGGGGTACATGTATAACTGGGCTTTGCGGGAAGTTTCACACGCGATTTTGCTGTCAGAGCGGGACATGTGAATTTTGGGGGTGCGCGGGGAGTCCTACATGTGAATTGGCAGTGTGGGTCCTCCCAGGTGTTCCCTCTAAACCCTCCACGGCCCCTGCAGGCAGCCCACACCACAGGGGACTACCCTGCACCCCTGGACATATCCCGCAGGCAGCCCATCCACCATGGGCATGCCCCCCAGCCAAGCCACATGTCACCTTGCACTAGTGAACACCAACTCATGTCCCCAGCACCCCCACCCCCCAGCAGTGAGGGGCACCTGCCAGCAGGCCCCCACTCATGTACCCCAGCACCCCCACCCCTCAGCAGTCAGGGGCACCTGCCAGAAGGCCCCCACTCATGTCCCCCAGCACCCCCACCCCCTAGCAGCCAGGGGCACCTGCCAGCAGGCCCCCACTCATATCCCACACATGTCCCCCAGCACCCCCACCAGTCAGGGGCACCTGCCAGCAGGCCCCCACTCATGTCGCCCAACCCCCTACCCCCAGCAGTCAGGGGCACCTGCCAGCAGGCCCCCACTCATGTCCCCCAGCACCCCCACCCCCCAGCAGTCAGGGGCACCTGCCAGCAGGCCCCCACTCATGTCCCACACATGTCCCCCAGCACCCTCACGCCCCAGCAGTGAGGGCACCTGCCAGCAGGCCCCCACTCATGTCTGACACATGTCCCCCAGTACCCCCACCCCCAGCAATAAGGAGCACCTGCCAGCAGGCCCCAATCATGTCCCACACATGTCCCCCAGCATCCCCACCGCCCAGCAGTCAGAGGCACCTGCCAGCAGGCCCCCACTCATGTCCCACACATGTCCTCCAGCACCCCCACCCCCCCAGCAGTGAGGGGCACCTGCCAACAGGCCCCCACTCATGTCCCCCTACACCCACGTCATGACAATCCTCAATCATGGGCCTCATGGCCACCCACATCACACCCCACACCACCCCAGCCCAAAGACCCAACCAAGTATTGTATCCACCCACAGAGAAATGGCCATTACATGATACAACCCGAATGGCAAGTATGTGCATGAACACATGTCCGTCACACACACACAATGGGTGCAAGTGAATGTGAAAACCCATATCATGACATGCATGAAACCAATGAGAGAATACCACACATCGAAGTATGAAACAAAAATGTATTGAACAGAACATAAATGTAATGAAAAAAAACACTCAATAATGGGAATAAGAAATAAAATACAGCATGTCCGGAAAAGAATAAAAAATATGAAATCAGAATCCAAAGAAATCCAAATGAAAATGGGCCTGCAGGCCCCAATCATGTCCCACACATGTCCCCCAGCACCCCCACCCACCAGCAGTGAGGGGCACCTGCCAACAGGCCCCCACTCATGTCCCCCAGCACCCACGTCATGACAATCCTCAATCAGGGGCCTCATCCACCCACATCACACCCCACGCCACTCCAGCCCAAAGACCCAACCAAGTATTGCATCCACCCACAGAGAAATGGCCATTACATGATACAACCCGAATGGCAAGTATGTACATGAACACATGTCCATCACACACACACAATGGGTGCAAGTGAATGTGAAAACCCATATCATGACATGCATGAAACCAATGAGAGAATACCACACATCGAAGTATGAAACAAAAATGTATTGAACACGCGATTTTGCTGTCAGAGCGGGGCACGTAATTTCGGGGGTGTGCGGGGAGTCCTACATGTGAATTGGCAGTGTGGGTCCTCCCAGGTGTTCCCTCTACACCCTCCACGGCCCCTGCAGGCAGCCCACACACCAGGGGACAACCCTGCACCCCTGGTCATGTCCCGCAGGCAGCCCATCCACCATGGGCGTGCCCCCCAGCCAAGCCACATGTCACCTTGCACTAGTGAACACCAACTCATGTCCCCCAGCACCCACACCCCCCAGCAGTGAGGGGCACCTGCCAGCAGGCCCCCACTCATGTACCCCAGCACCCCCACCCCTCAGCAGTCAGGGGCACCTGCCAGAAGGCCCCCACTCATGTCCGCCAGCACCCCCACCCCCTAGCAGCCAGGGGCACCTGCCAGCAGGCCCCCACTCATATCCCACACATGTCCCCCAGCACCCCCACCAGTCAGGGGCACCTGCCAGCAGGCCCCCACTCATGTCCCCCAACCCCCTACCCCCAGCAGTCAGGGGCACCTGCCAGCAGGCCCCCACTCATGTCCCCCAGCACCCCCACCCCCCAGCAGTCAGGGGCACCTGCCAGCAGGCCCCCACTCATGTCCCACACATGTCCCCCAGCACCCTCACGCCCCAGCAGTGAGGGCACCTGCCAGCAGGCCCCCACTCATGTCTGACACATGTCCCCCAGTACCCCCCCCCCCAGCAGTAAGGAGCACCTGCCAGCAGGCCCCAATCATGTCCCACACATGTCCCCCAGCATCCCCACCGCCCAGCAGTCAGAGGCACCTGCCAGCAGGCCCCCACTCATGTCCCACACATGTCCTCCAGCACCCCCACCCCCCCAGCAGTGAGGGGCACCTGCCAACAGGCCCCCACTCATGTCCCCCTACACCCACGTCATGACAATCCTCAATCATGGGCCTCATGGCCACCCACATCACACCCCACACCACCCCAGCCCAAAGACCCAACCAAGTATTGTATCCACCCACAGAGAAATGGCCATTACATGATACAACCCGAATGGCAAGTATGTGCATGAACACATGTCCGTCACACACACACAATGGGTGCAAGTGAATGTGAAAACCCATATCATGACATGCATGAAACCAATGAGAGAATACCACACATCGAAGTATGAAACAAAAATGTATTGAACAGAACATAAATGTAATGAAAAAAACACTCAATAATGGGAATAAGAAATAAAATGCAGCATGTCCGGAAAAGAATAAAAAATATGAAATCAGAATCCAAAGAAATCCAAATGAAAATGTGTCCAAAGTCTCAGTCCAACAAATCAAATCCAAGGGAAAAAAATATATGAAATCCATTGCACCATGGTGAAATTGAAATAAAAAAGAGAAACATCCACTGTTCAACTATATACAAATCACAATCCAGGGTCCATGAGCCCAACAAATGAAATGAAACCTACAAAAAACACTACCTAATAAAGAACTATATACAAAAATGTGGTGCATTGTCCAAGCGGCCCAAAATAAACATAAACAGAAAGGAAACCTAACACTATCTAACTATTTACAATGGCAGTGGGCTAGTCCGACGGCTCACTTTTTGATGTCCCGGGCCAGGGCATCATCGAACTCCCGCTCAATGTCCTGGAGGCGGTCCTCTTCCATGGCCCGAGGGTTTGCAGGGACGACGACATGATCACCTCCAACTCCCTGCAAATTGCCTCGAGGCAGTCGGCCCGCCTCAGTGCCCTCCGCATGGAGTTCTCTGCCCTGACCATTGTGAGCCGTGCCTCTTCCGCCCGCTGCTGCTCCACATCTATGGCGTGGCCCAACCGCTGCCACACAGAAGACACTTGGAATCCTGGGTCCTCCTGCCCTCTGGCCGATGCCTGCCCCTCTGATGTTGAAGGCCCCGAGCCATCATTGCTCCCACCATGTTGCTGCTGCTGCTGTGCCTGTGCCTGCGCCCTGGCTCTTGCTGCCTGCACGTCCTCCTCCGGCTGGGGTGCAGTTTTCGTGGTGTCCACCCCTGCTGGATGTCTGACTCCCGACTGTGGCAGGGATGTGTTCTCCACCAGCCTGGCTGCTGGGTCAGAGGCAGCTCCACAGGGTACCCAGGTGATACATGGGTGGGAAGATGGCATGGAGGACGACTGGCGTGTAGGGGGTTCAGGTGAGGAGGGGGTCGCAAGAAGGTCCAGCACACGGAGGAATCCAGCACCGGTGACCCGTCCCAGCAGGTCAACGTGGTCAAAGAGGCATCCGAGATGACGTGCAGTCTCTTCACAAAAAGACCGCAGGTCACCTCGCATCCCCCATTGATGCAACGCTATCCCGGCCAGGACAGGCTCAACACAGATAGCCACATCCGCTGGGAGAGGAAGGCCAGTTGTTGTGTGCTAATCCCCTCCCTGAAAACGGGTCTGGACGTAGGCATCCCTGCTGGTGCCAGATGATGCAGTGACAGGATCAGGGACAGGATTGCACACAGGCACCTCCGCAGTGGCCTGTGCTGCCTCCTGTCCCTGCCCCTGCACTGCACCACTAGCACCAGTGGAATCCGACCTCCAGACCCCATGTGTGTCCCTTCCACAGCCTCCTCCTCCACCAAACCCCCCACCAACCTGAATGACTCCGTGCCATCTTCCTCCGTTGGACCCTGTGGGGTCTCAGCTGCCCCTTCTGCGGCCGAGGAGTCCACCTCTGACTTCCGCCTCTTGTACATACCCTCGGCAGCTGCGGCCTGGGACGCGGCACCAGACTCCTCACTCCCCGACGAGATGAAAATCTGGGAGGGGAGCCGGGCCTTGCGTCTCCGGCTGGTGGTGTGATCCTTGCCGCTGTGCTCCACAGCACCCTCTCCGCCCTCTTCATCAGTTGACGCTAAAGACAGGGAGAGATAAAACACAGATATCAGGGCACTGTACAATGGACTGATACACACATGACAGTTGCACATGAGTGGCAGTGTCAAACTTCCGACATGGCATCACACTCCATGACACACATGTCATTTCAACTCACACACATGAGCATTTCCACAGCAATATTGCACCAGGCAGCAACATCCATACACATACAACAGCATGAACAGCCGAATGTGAGCCTGACATCGAATGAAACACAGGGAGTGCACTATACATGCACACACGACACCACACTTACATGCATGTCTACATCTCCTCCAACTGTCGCAGTGATGCGATCGCCATGCATGTCACATCTGGCATTCAGCCTTCTACATATCAGTGTCACGTGCATCCATGTTGCATCACAGTTGCACACTTGTCAGATACACACACATGCACATGTACACAGTGCAGATACATGCAGCAGAAACCACCATCCATGTGTGACACCACAACCATGCCAGCGTACATACACATAAATTCAAACATGTGTGCTCCCACACCTGCATTTGCACAGCATGCTTACCATCACATACACCATCGATGTGTCTCACACCTAAGAGGACTCACATGTGGCAGCCTCACGCCCCTGTTCATACACATCCCTACATGGCCCTATGAAAACACATGTGCAACCTGCACACTACTGGCACACCACCACACGCACAGCGTCCAATCAGTATGCATGTACACTTACCGCTCAACTCCAGACGGGTCTGCCTCTAAAGGACCTGGAGGTGGAGCACTGGGCATATGTGTTCCAGGGCCCTCATTTGGTGGTCGGACAGGTAGCCCCGGTGCCCCTTGGCATCCGCTGCCTTCAAGAGGCACCGGCCCTTGTTTAGGGTCCTCGACCTGAAGTCCTCCCAGCACTTCTTGACATGTTGTAAGTCGCGGACTGTCACCCCCTCCGCGTTGATGGCAGTCACGATGTCCATCCAGATCCTGGTCCATCCTTCATTGTCGGCACACAAACTTCCAAAGAGGGCATCATACTGCCCCAGGACTTGCTCCACCAGGACACCAACTTCCCTGGCACTGAAGCTGGTGGCCCTCTGCCTCTCTGGCTCGGGTTGCCAGTGGTGCCAGATGGTGTTGTGCCCGACATGACAACCCCAGAGGCAGGAGTGGGTGGGCAACTGGGTCCTGGGGCTGGGCTGTGGAGTGATGGTATTCCAGTCGGGAGTCTTCAGTTCCAGCAGGGGTGGTCACAGCAACTGCAACCCTGTCTGACATGCAGGCAGCAAATAGCAGGGCACAGGGGCAGCAGTCAGTCAGGCAGCAGCAGATGGCAGGTGGGAGCGTGCTCGGGTCTCTGGGGTGCAGTAATTCAGCCTTCTGGGCAGGAGCGTGGTCTTCCATGTGTTGTTGCGTGGCCAGCTTGATACGGAGTGATTTGGCACGTCAGCGTGTAATTCGAGGAAAGGCCCTTGGTGCGTAAGCACGTCAGCACACGTACGCGGTTTCATTGGACCAAAGACCCTTAGCGCATAAGCACTTCCGTGACATGACTCGCGTGGGCGTTTCCTCGTGATGTGGGCATAGTGGTTCAGCGCATGTGAAAAAACTGCACATCCGCGTGTGAATGCGTGTAATCCAAGGAAAGGGCCTACGCGCGTAAGTCACATGACACGCGCGGGCGTTTCCATCAACATGGGTGCATGTTCATCGTACACGTCCAAAAACTGCACGTCCGTTTGTCAGCTTGTGTAATTGGGGGAAAGGGCCTTAGCGAGTACACGCGTAAGTGACGCTGTACATGTGGGCCGCTTTAAAAGGTACGTGTAGGACCCCATTCCCTTGTACGTGCTTTTCGTGGAGAGCGAGTGGGTGAATTATGTACTTCTTGTTGGTTCACACGCGATTACTTCACAGCGTTTCAAGTTCGTACTCCCTGTTACCTCTCACAGCGTTCTTTATATTTTTTTGCCCTGTTTCCTCAAACAGCGCTCACTTCTTCTTTTGTCCTGTCTCCTCAGACAGCGTACAGTTCTTATTATTTTGGCGGTGGTGTTGCCTACGCGCACACCCGTGTTTTTTGCACGTTCATTTCCCAGGCAGACGGTGAGTCGGTCGCGCACGCATTTACCAACTGTGCTTGCCCCGTGTGTCGCGTACCCCTTCAGAGGTCATTGTAGGCTGTGTGTAACATGCATACGCTTGTTTTTGTGTTTCTGGGTGCCACTGCATAGTGCAGGTTCATTTTTCCATGCACGTGGTCTACGAGGGGTTGCGTGCATGTTACTTTTAGTTTTTGGGGTGCCTGTGCGTTGCGTGACCCGTCATCTTCCCCCATGGGTCACAGACAGCCTTGCTAGAGCACTAGGGTACAAATTCCATCTGGTACCCTACCCCTTTCACCCCCAATTGCCCAGGAGAATTGTTTACTCCAACTCCCATACGCACAACAACATCACTGCCATGGTTGGGAGGTGACCAAGCAGTAAGGGAGGCAAAGGTGGCCGACCTCCAAAAGGTGGGCGTGGTGGGCGTGGTAGGGGACGTGTCCATAATTTGCAGGGTGCACCTATACCCCCATGTGTGGAGGACCAATCAGGGACACCCATGCCCCCCCCATGGTTGAGGGAAACTGGGCTGACACCATCCCAGCTCAGCCCTTGTTGGACCAGCCCATTGTGGCACCTGACCCGGCACAGGATGACTCCCAAGCTGACTTCCAGGTCAGCAAGTCTAAGCCACGTGTGCCAGTGCAAGTTGATGTCACCAGGCCACGTGGATCTGGGGCAGCAATGTTATCTGCTGCCCCAAGTAGGCAGGATGGGGAGGCTGCAGGGGCAGCTGCAGCTCTATCCACCCCAGCTCTGAGTCTCCCAGCCAGGACAGTGTCGGTCCTGGTCCATCAAACTGACATTGCCCCTCCCAACATAACACTTCAGCCAATGCCTGCAACAAGACCTATGGTCATTGTGCATTCGCACATTTCCAGTACCCAGTCCACCTGCGCTTCTGCTCCTACTGACCAGAGTGGCGCAAGCCACTCAGGCTCTGCTCCACCTTTGAAGAAGAGGAAGAAGGGTGCTGTGGCACTAAAGGCTGAGAACCCAGACATGGCTACACAGTCCGGCACGTCAAGGAAGCCTAGCTTTAATGACCCCGGACTTAATGCACTTGTGACCTATGTGTCGGCACATAGCTGCAAAATGTTGGTGACTGCAGGGTGCAAGACCACACCTGGTCAACATAGGGCACACTGGCAGGCCATTGCGGACTGCATACGTGCTCTTGGATTTGTGAGGCGCACAGCTGATGATTGCTACAAGCGGTGGAATGACCTGAAACGCAGAGCAAAGAACAAGTTGGCCTCAAATCATGCCGCTACTCTGGTGGTGGGTCTCCACAAGAGGACAACAAACTCACTGAACATGAGTCTGTTGCTGGGACCTGCGTCACAGAGGAACAGATCCAAGTTGTGGGAGATCTACCTGATTACGATGCATTGTCCGGTGAATGCCCATGCATGTGTGTGTAATCCATGTGTATGTTGTTTGGGTGATGGGTTCTGATTAAGTGCCAGGTGAGGGATGGTACTCCTGAGTGTTATGGGTCACCCATTTGCTTCTTCCCATACATTCACGTGCCTTGGATTTGGGTATGACTGTATCCCTTCTGCCCACAGTTGCCAATTAGGCCCACATTTGTGCACTTTACCTTGAACTGTCATCTTGCAACTACTTTGTTCAGATTTTGTAAGTGTTCATTCAGGCTGATTGTTTCTGCTCTTCCATTTTTACTATGCATTTTTCGGCCCTATTGCAACATATGTGATATGCTTCGGTCATTGTTTACAGCCCACACTGTGCCACTATTTTTACCTGGTTATGTTAATGATTACACCATTCAGGCCGATGGAGTATTGGGCTGCAGACATTTTTTATTAGGGCCTGTTTGCATGTGGAACATGACAGATGTTTCCTGTAATGTTAAAGTGACCAACCATTGATCAGCCGACAATGACTGTATTATTGGACACTGGATGTGTTTCAGTGTGTAGCACATGCATATTTAGCAACACTATTCAGCATTAATCTTCGCATCATGTCGATGTGACATGGGTGTGTGACAGTACTCATTCAATGACATATTGCTGTAGTTTTGTAATTTACTGTGGCTATGCTACATGACATCTGTGTGGTGGCATGTGTTATGTATGTGTATTGGACATGCCACTCACAGCCTGATGTGTGATGCAAGTGCTACCCAACATGCTGCAAATGTGTTGCTTTTCCATCTTGCTCTCCCCAGTGTCTGCCTTTTTTACTCCACTTCCAACTCTTTGACAGTGCATGCATGGCAGGGTTATAGTCATGTGGGACATGTGTAAATCATGTACTGGATCTCTGGCTTGTCACGGCCTATGTGTTTGCTATGGTGCTCATGTCTGTTTCCATTTGTTGTCTTTCATGTTTTTGCAGTTGATGACGCACTTGATGCTGTTGAGGTTGAGGTGATGGTGCAGACCCAGGAGGAAACTCAGGCACGACCGGGCACCAGTGGGGGACGTGGTGTGGTGGTGGGTGAAAACCCAATGTTACTGCAGACCATACTGTCGAGGGGTGCCTCTGGGTGCACCTCCCCAGACCTCTATTCAGGTGCTGAATCGGATGATGAGACTTATGTGCCGTCGCAGGTAAGTGTTTCTGGCAGGGAATCTGTTCTGTCCAACCCACCTGCACCAGGGGTAGAACCCTCTATGGGGATGTCAGGGTTGGTAGGTCCGCCTTTGGTGGTTACGGATGCAAGGTCACACTCCACAGCATCTGATCCTGTTCCTGGGCCAGCAGATCAGAGGGGGAATGCAGTCCTGCAGCCTCAGGCAGTGCCAGCACAGCAAGGTGCAGATCGCCTTGCCCCAAACAGGCGTGGTGCCCGTCAACGCGGTGCCCGTGCACCACCAGGCAATACTGTATGGGAAAACTCCATGTACGGTATGGCAACCCAACAGGCAGCATCAGTAGAAATGATGGCTCAGGCAATGGAGAGGGTGGCCACTTCCATTATCCCCCCTGAAAGGCAGATGGAGCAACAACAGCAGGCAACTGACTCCATTCGCCAATCACACAGGGAAGACAAGTTGGCGTCCAACAGGGACCGATGGGCGGCACTGGAGACTCTGCGCAAATCCATATCAATAGAGTCCCAGGGCCACAGGGAAGCCCTGAGGGTAGAACTACATAACCTCAGGCGGACTCTGGTTGAACTTGAGGCTTCCAGTAATTTAAGGGCAGAACAGCAGCTGGAGCAGCTCACACGTTCGCTCTCAGCTGAGCTGCATGCAACACGTGAGGAGATCCGGGCATCACGCGAGGCCATGCGTGCAGAAATGCAGGCAACCCGTGATGTGCTGCATGGGGATCTCCACACTTTAATCCTCTAGAATCAGACCTTCCAGCCCGCATGCTTGCTGCCATGGAGGACCATACCACGGCTTTGCGTGGGCTGCCTCCCATAGTGCCACCATCTCCTGATGCAGCAGCAGAGGATGAGCAGAGCGACAGCAGTTCTCCCACAATGGCATAGCCGTGCAGGCCATGAGCCCAAGGAGGTATTTTTTTTCGCAACATCCACGCAGGTGGGTGTTGGTGTGCACCCTGTCCTCGAACCTCCTGGGTGGCCTCCCCCACTCCCCCCTGTCCCCACATGGCCATTTTTTATTTTTTCTTTTTTTTTATTTTTTTTTCTTTACAGTGTGTTGCCTTGTGTGGCTCCCGTGGGCATCCACTGTATTCCATCTGGGCACATGCAGGCTCATCCTGAGTTTGGGTTAGATGCTTGGGTTCGTGAGACACACACCCCTCCTGCTTCCCGTTTCCATGGGCTTGCAAAGGGTGTGACCAAGTGACAGTGAATTACACAGTGACGTTGGGCTCCCATGAGCTGTGTGGGCAATCTGTAGTCAATACTGTGTAGACATCCCTAGTGGATTTTGTTGTTGTATTGTACACTGCATGGTGTATTGATATGTGCTTGTGCATCCATGTCTTCCTCCTAATTTGCAGGTTCCTTCCTCATGTCTTCACAAGGCTGTCTACTTTGCAGATGCAGTTCATGTTGTATGCAGTACACTGAGACATTTGCGTGGCAGCAACACTCTACAGTTGGAAGGGGTCGATGTGCTGGCGTATTCAGGGTGTAAGACTTCCACTACTTCAACTTAGTACTGTCATGTTTTTGCATTTTTCTGTGGTGTGTTGCAGCATTGTGTTGGTGGTAAGTATTTGGTAATGTGTGCTGTTAGTTATACATTACTGGGAGCATATTGTGTGTGGGCAGTTTCCATTAGGGACAGTGTACTTTGTGACACTTGTGTCAGGTCTTGTGCATTGCTTTGTTTGCTTTCACATTGCATGACATGCCATGGTGTGTTTGGTGGTGGAGCTGGGGAGGGGTTGGGTGACATGGCGCTTTTCTCATGTTGTATTTAGCAAGGGGTTAATGAGCGTAGCAGCATAGATGTATGTCTTTTGATGACACAGCATTGGTGGTGTTTGGGTAGGTAGGGATGCACACAATGTAACACACCCAGGTGACCAATCTCAGGCTGGTTTGGTTGTGACAGTTGACTGTCCCTTATGTCATCATCATCGATTGTCAGCTGGTATGTGCCAGGGCTGTGTGCACTCCACAGGGATGTGATTTTATGTGAAGTAATTAGCCACCAGCTGCGTATGGGCTGCCTCACCACGTGCCCTTTCTACTCCCATGCGCAGCAGGCGTGCATTTGGTTGGGGATGTGGGGGCACCACCATGTCCACCGGCAGGCCCCGGCGTGTTGCAACGTTGTGCAGGACACATGCTGCCATTATGATCCTGCACACTACTGGGGGGAGCGTATAACAGCTGCCCACCAGAACGGTCAAGGGAGCGAAAGCGTGACTTGAGCACTCCGAATGTGCGCTCCACTATGCCCCAGGTTGCAATATGGGCTGTGGTGGGGTTCAGAATTAGCCTCATCATGTGGGTGCTCAGAGGGTAGGCACTGCCCCCTGGGGAGGTGGTGATGGGTATCATTAGTGGGGTTGTGACATTACTCAGTATCTGACATGCATGCATGTGCACTGGCATTTATACTCACCAAGCAGCCATGTACCGCCATGCCACCCAGCTTCCAGGTCCCGGTTTAGGGTTCACATTCTGTAAATTAAACTGTCATGGGTGGACCCTGGATAGTTGGGATATACTGAGGTGATGATTCCCTTGGCATCACATACTACCTGCACGTTGATGGAATGCCAGTGCTTGCGGTTTCTATAGATGTGCTAAGATGCCCTGGGGGGACATAGAGCCACATGGGTGCAATCAATGGCACCTAGCACTTTGGGGAATTGTGCCACCCCGTAGAAATCCTGGATGGCAGCCTGCCTTTCTGCAGGTGTTCTGGGCAGGTATATGTGCCTGCGGACTGATGGGCGTGCAGTCATGATGGCCAACACCTGGTGTAGGCAGCGTGACTGCGTGGCCTGTGACACCCCCCCCACTATAACACTTGTCCGATGAAATGATCCAGTGGCCAAGAAGTGTAGTACATTGAGGACCTTCTCCAAGGGACTGAGTTCGTGGGAGCACAGGGTGGGTGATGTGAGGTTATCCTCCCACTCACTCACCAGGTCCAGTATTATGTGAGGTGGAAACCTGTACCTCCCATACACCTGGTCATCAGGCATCCCAAAAAGGCTGGTTCTGGGTGTAAGAATTCTATCCTCCTCCTCCTCCTGTGGTATCCCACGACCACTGCTGCTAGGAATGGTATATTCATCTTGGCGTCTGAGATTGTTTGTTGTTTGTGCGCACTTTTATGCTGCGTGGGTCCACGTACGCCTGCTTCCTGCTGGCATACGTGTTTCCGGATTAGCGCATCTTTTTTGGCGCACGCATTACCCCCGTTCGATTTCATGAATACGTGTTGTAGACGCACGTGTGGGTGTTCCGCGCATTTGCCTCCTGAACTTCGCCTGTAACGCCCACATTTTCATGCGTTGTTCCCCATTCCGTGTGTTACGCCCCCTGTTCCACCTACTTTTGTTGTGTGCGCTGCGGTATGTGCGCTTTCGCCGTGTGCTTAGCGCACGCTGTTTGGAGACGTGTGCGCCAGCGTGCGCCACGCAGTATTTTAGCACACATCCAGGGATTTACACGCGCATGGACTTCCATGAATCGCTGTGCGTGGGTTTCTCTGCGATTCGCACACTTTCGCATTAATTCCATGAATCTGCCTGTTTATGTCGTATAAAAGTATGTCGACTGACTAGGATGATGCTGACAAGGACTACAGAAAGGCTCATGAGAAGCACTTGTCTTCACTTATAAGAACCATTTGGTCATTGGGAATTAAAACAAAGTGGATTGCTTATCACACAACCTCTTTACTTTTCTTCATTGCTTTTTCTTCTCACTTCTGCCAACAGCTGCTGTGGTATTACCCTCCACACTAGCAACCACCACCACAAGAACCTCTGTGGCATACACCTCCAGCACTGTACCTTCCACATCCTCCACGGCAAACATTGTTTTCTGCTGCAAATGTCACAATTGTTTCATTTTCTGCCTCAGAAATATATTTTTTATTTTATTTTTATTTTCAGAGGCATAGTAACATTTCTCATGTCTTTTCCAATTTGTTTACATTTTCCACCCAAGAGAAAACTGCAGACAGCTGTACTTCATGGTGGAGGAGCAGTAAAACGTTTTGACAATTAACCTCATTAACCTGCATAGAAAAAGGGAACTAGTTGCATAACAATTCTGTTGATTTTAACATGTATTTTTTAAGCAGAATGTTAGTGAAAGTTAAACTAGTGCATAGGGAATTAGGAGCCTTGCCATTTCTACCTTATTTAAGTAAGGACAAAGCAATAGCAAAACATTTCTACAGTACTGATAAGTGCAAGAGCAGGTGTGCTATGTTAGCACTACATGTAATCTGATAGCAGCACTTATAAAATAGTGTATCTTTAGATATAGACAAACAGTGCTACACTTTAGGTATACCTACTTCTAAGAGTAGTAGAATCTAACACAAATAATGCATAGGTGTATCAAAAGAGATGGTTATATTTAATAACATCTCAGTAAAACACTGACAATGTACAGGTGTATCAGCAGCACTAAATATGTATTTTCTAATGCTATAAACCTAACATACATGCATTGTCTGGACACTTTCATGATACAATTAACTGTCACTTAATGTGAGCATGTTGCAAATAGAGGCAGTATATGCCATTTGATAGCAGTGGTTAATATAGCGGACATACACACCACTGCAAATAAAGCTTTAAATATGTAAATATTTACTGACACTTATTTTCACATCAGCCACACACTCAGCATGTGTACACCATGAGTTATGTAATCAAAATGATAATCATGGACAAAATGGTGGCTTTTATACTTTCCAAAATCAATAGCACAAAAAGAGGACTATATAGTAAGCAAAGTACTAAAATGCCTCACACATGTTCACAGCAACCTATCACAAGCAAGTACAACATTACAACAGTAACACCAACCAATTGCAAATACCGAAACACATAGATTACGTTTGTTTTCCAACCATACTTGTATAGCTGCGTCTAGCCAACTCTTGGCTATAAATAACCTCTTATAACACATACGCACATACATTTTTGATTACCACACAAACAGACAATGCCAACCTTTAAAAATTCAAAGAAGACATGGGTAGAGATGAGGACATGAAATCAGAAACACAAGTAAAAATGGGTGGTCTAACATCCACAGAATAATATAATTATTTCAAGGACATTTTTGGCTTAATTCCCACGCCTATTTACATAGTTTCATGTACATCAGCAGCCACTCAACTGACGCGATACATTAGCGTGCCTACGTACGCCTGGGCCAAATTAAATTGCTTGATTCGTGGCTGTGGCTATCTGTAAAAAAGATGGAAACAAAATATGTTCCTGTACTCCAAGGCCCTCTGTAAGTGCCCCCACCATCTCTGCCACCTCCACCCACTACCCTGTCTTCCTCACCTCCCTTACCCTCTGCAATTCCCCCTATCACACTCATTGTTTCTGTGATGCAGTTTCAATTGAAATGTCGGGTTGTCGCAGGTATGCAATCTGGGGAAAAACATGACGTACCAATGGACTGTGTGTAGCTTCAATTACACAGGGTTCCACGATTAGCTGCGACTAAGTGAAATTGGAGTGATTGGTGCTTCCATAGTCATGGGTGTACACTCCATTTTTTGCTGCAATTATCCACATGTGCGTTTTGACCATTCACATTGCTTGTCCAAAAGCTGTGGCTACTATTTCTTTTTTGTAAAATAATTATTTACATATGGATTTGTGTGTTTATTCAGTATGCCTTGTAAATTGTATTTTGAGATATATAGAGTATAAGAGATAATGGGAGAACATTACAGGTAGTGGTCAAGGGGGGCGGGTAGGCTGGGAAAGGGCACAGAAGAAGTAGTTTGAGTACATTTGGGATTCAGATAAGGTAACATGAGAGAACATAAAGTGAGAAGTAGACTTTTGGGTGGACAGTGTAGAGAGGTTGGGGAGATTGGGAGGATGTAGAGAAGGTGCAATGCAAAAAGTGAAGAGTTAGAGACACCAGCCATAGGGACGGTAATATGCACACTGCACTGAATTCAAAATGTGCACTTTTCACACTAAACAAAATATATATAATTAGAAAACAGAATCCTTATGCGAGACAAGAGCTCATGGTCTGCACATTGAACATGATAACCTGAGTACAATCCGGATTGCCAAATACTTGAGCAAGCTTGCCAACTTTAAAAATAAAAACAAGGGATTGTATCTGCCCTCTAAAAAAAAGTTATGTTGTCCACCCACATGTGTCCTTTACTTGTGCCCTGAAAAGCAGCTACAATCAGGGGAAAAAAACTGCACCAGTGTTCAGGATTGCAAACTCTATTTCCACATCCTGGGCAAATAATCATGACTTACTTGCTGTCTCATATTTTCCCTGGGTCGCCCCCATGTAAGGCTTCCAACAATACTCTGCTTTATAAAAAAATAACTTGAAAAGTAGTACATATACAATAGTGTCACTCAAATATATAAATCCTTAAAAAACTGTGTTAGGCAAAAAGTGCACAATTGTGGCTTTACCCCCCACCACCCACCTTCTCTAAGAGACTAGAAATACCATAATATAATTGAGCAAAAGACAAAAAAACGAAAAAGTTCTAAGTGGTTTTGTTTTGTAACGTGAACTTGTGCTCATTTAGTAGGCAGCATGGCCTGAGGGGCGGGGCGGGGGGTGCGCCCTCACTTTGAAGCTAGGAAGGGTCACTCCTAGTTACTGCATGGATAGGAGTGCTGGATGCCTTCCGTGTCATGATTTTTCACCCCCAACGTCACTGTAGCTGTAAAACTATCTTTAAAAAAGAATTGTAATGGCGGGAACAGAACTACAGATACCCTTGGCTATCTGTAGTCCTTTACTAGCCACAGCTATCAGAAAAAAAAACATGCTCCCTGGCATTAGTGATGTCATCAATGACATTTGTGATGTCATCTTTGATGTCTTTGATGTCGTGGGTGTTAGTCTTAGCAGTGCACAGTGATGGCGCGAGTTATGGTTGCTTAGCTTACCATAACTGGCGAATTTCAGGGGTTTTTCGGTTTTACTTGGAACCATAACGTTCCTTTAAGAAAGTTTTTTCACTGAATTTCATAGGTTTTTAGTTGCGCAACTTAACCATAACGTCCCGTTAACAAAGTTTTTTTACTGAATTTCATAGGTTTTTAGTAGCGCAACTTAACCATAACGTCCCGTTAACAAAGTTTTTTTACTGAATTTCATCAGTTGTTAGCAGCGCAAGTTAACCATAAACTCCCTTTAACAAACTTTTTTCATTAGCACGCAGACAATATACAAAGATGGAGTGTAAAAAGCAATTTCTCAGGGATGGCTTTGCACAGAATGTTGCAAAGTAAGAATTTATGCTCGTTAACAGTGAAGGTCAGCTGCTTCCATTTTCTGCTCGCGGGCCGGAGTGGCCCACGACTCGCACTATAAGGTTCTATTGTTTTTTGACCTTGACAGACAGGGATCGTGCCAAAAGACTTCTTTTGAAGGAGGGGTGCAAAAATGTAAGAGACGATAAGGATGACATTTCTGAAACGAAACCGCTTTTATATATTATATCACTTTGAGAAAGATCGTTGGCACAGACGGAGTCGTATTTAGGGACTGCATTACGCGTAGACAATGGAAAATGCCAATACAATGTAAGTAACCCTTTAGAATATTTTATACCAGAATATAATAACAATAGCGTGGCGTTAAAGCCCGGTTAAGTTGTACTTGTTCGTTCAATGTGGCATATTGTTTTGTACCGTGCACTATCACCGCCGAAGTGGTCCCCTGGCGCTCAGACGGCTCTGAAAAAGGCAGAGGAGAGAGGGTGGGTTAGTGGGAATAGGTTAACATACTCCGTTGCACTATCCTCACTAGCAAATAGTTTCACGCCCTAATAAATAAAATGAATATTTTTAATGAAGATCGGCTCGTGAGACTAATTTATGTTTTTAAAACAGGTATATCCTTCCGTACTGTCAATGCCACGATTTTCAGACCCCAGCCGACGAATTTTTTAACTGCCAGGTGCAGCTCCTAGTAAACAACTTCATGACCCTCACCATTTTATGGGACAATCGCCAAAGACCAATATGCCCTTACGTGGTACTAGCGGCTAGAAGCAACATACCAACCGTTATGGTGGTCTAATACCTCGTTGTTGGAACAGCCTTCCGATTATCAGTGCGACCACAGTCCTTCTTTTATCATAAACCAACACCCTGTGTAGCGCAAAGGAACAGCGCGTGACTCAAGATGAACTTTTGCGGATCGACAGCAAAGACAAATACAAATTGCTGAATATTCTCTAAACATTTGATGTCAAATAAATGTACTTTACGAAATGTACAATCTTGCTGTTTGCTTTTAAATCACAGTTTCATATTCCGAATTGTGGCGCGCTGTGTTGTGAGATGATCTGTGTTGTTTTCCGGATTCTGTATGAAGTCGCGTAGGAGCAGTGTTGGCAACTCCTTAGTAAGAAAAGTAGCTATTGGCGGTCATAAAAGTAGCTAAATGACGTCATAACCTAATTTGCATAATTCACCAGGTGCATGATGGGTGATTGCCGAGGGCATGGTTGTTATAGCCTCTCATTGAGCTCACTCCTTTTTTGTAATGAAAGTCGCGAATGCACAGATGCAAACTCATGACATACATATGCATACATTCACATGCAAATGCAGTAGTATTTAAATAAACCCCACAATGATTAGGTTGTTCTGTTGTCGCTTCTTAAACATGTACTGCCATTTTTAATATGCTAGTATTTTATAATCCATAATGCCTCGTTGTTGGAACAGCCTTCCGATTATCAGTGCGACCATAGTGCTTCTTTTATCATAAACCAACACCATGTGTAGCGCAAAGGAACAGCGCGTTACTCAAGATGAACTTTTGCGGATCGACAGCAAAGACAAATGCAAACCGCTGAATATTCTCTAAAAATTTGATATCAAATAAATGTACTTTACGAAATGTACAATGTTGCTGTTTGCTTTTAAATCACAGTTTCATATTCCGAATTGTGGCGCGCTGTGTTTTGAGATGATGTGTGTTGGTTTCTGGGTTCTGTGTAAAGTCGCGTAGGACTGGAGACGACTGGGCGCGTTTGGCTACGCACCCTGTAACGTCACGGAGAGAGACGGGGAATGTGAATGCTTTGGTAATGTCAGGCTTAGGGGCGGGAGATATGATTTAGTGTTGCAAAAACAGGTCAGCCAGGTCAATGGGGCAAGTGATAGGATTATCACATAATGTCGGCGCACAGCAGCCTGATTTATCGTTTGTTTAGTGGACAAAAAGTTGGGTAAGGCCCATAGGAAATTGTAATGTCAGCGGACATAAGGAGGGTTCTTAGAACACTTTAAACCTGACAACGAACAATACGAACAGCGTTCTCAGAACACCCCCATTTTGTTTAATTGCAAACATTTCAGGACACCGCAAGTGTTCTTACAACACATTCAACTTGCCAGAGTACAATACGGACAGCGTCCTCAGGACACCCCCATTTTGTTTATGTACGAACATTTAAGGACACCGCGAGTGTTCTTAGCTCAATTTTAGCTTACTTGCGAACAAAATGGACACATACTCCGTCCTCAGAACACCCCACCATTTAGTTTATATAGAAAATTTCAGAACAGCCATGTTGTCCGCAGACAAATCGAACACAACAAAAGCGTCTAGCACATAAAAAAAACAGAACATTGAACCTATCTCATACTCCCCCACCCTCCCCAAACACTCTTACACACCAACACACTCCACTAAATACAATTTCTAATCCAAGTTTCACCGTGCTGTCCGCGGTCGTCTGCGAATGCAAGATGGCAGGTGCCACAAAAAATCTGACGTGCTTCACGCACCACGCCGTCCAATCAGCAAAGACGTTGCATGTCCACGGACATCACGGAAGCCGTTTTGCCAATCGGGGTGCTGTTCGCGGAGCGAACAGTGAAGTCCGTCCGCGGAGCGAACGGAGAGATCACTAATTTTTTTGCCTTACATTTTGGTCATTTTAAAAAAAAACTACTGGACTGATTTACACCAAATTTACAAAAGCACGCTTTTGGGACCAGGCCCCCGCTCCTGCCGCAAATTTGGTGTAAATCCGTCCAGCGGTTTGGGCTGTAGACATGGCAAAGTTTTTTCCCATTATGTCTATGGGATAAAACAAAAGTTTTGGGACCCCCCCTATAGCTTTGCCCCCCCTGAACCAAACCTCTCCAAACTTGGCAAGACAATTCAGAGTGGGCCATATACTTTTTTGCAAAGTTTTGGTCCAGAGGGAGCGAAGTTATAAGCCACCCAAAAAATGCTCTTCCTATGGAAACACCAACTTAACCATAACTACATGGACGCTACTGCTTCCATGTAATATATCACTAACAAAATCATTGTTAAAATGACTTTATGGTTAAGTTGCACTAGCAAAAACCTATGAAAAGCAATGGCAAAACGTTGTTACAGGGATGTTATGGTTACAGGTAAAACCGAAAACCACCCGAAATTTGCCAGTTATGGTAAGATAAGCAACCATAACTCGAGCCAACAGTGTGCACTACAAGGACTAACACCCATGACATCAAATATGCCATCACAAATCTCAATCACAAATGTCATTCTCACAGGAGAACATGCCAGCAGCAGTGAAGAAGTCACGCATGCTTCTGTTGATGAGACCCCTTGCGACCTCTGGCTGGTGACAGGAATCATTGGAATAGTTCCACACTATTCTCGGGGGTATACATGATAAAAGTTCCTTGGCAGTGGGAAAAACACGCTGCACTGCTTTCATTATCTTCTTCAGTTGACGGTACACACATGAACAAGGTATGGAACCCAAAAAGAAGGCTCCTAAGTGCACAACTCCAACCTGTACAGGTCCAGAAGTGGCCATGCATTGACATTCTACAAGCACTGTGCCGAAACAGCACACTTCTACACTGTGCCACAAAGCTTCCACTCCCTCCAAACTGAAATTGCCAAAAAAGCCTTCTTGGAGGGCATACATGACCACATCTTCCACCAAGGCATCACTCACAACGAAAACTGTTCCTCCTGCCATGTTTGCCAGCCGTGCTACACAAAGTAATGGAAGAAATGATTGCCACCCTTTCCTGTTACCTACACCCTGAGCACCTGATTGGCCAAACGCCATATTCCCATTTCCATTGCCCACTATGGTGAGAAGCGCAGAATGTGGCACATGTCTTTCTCTAATTAGCGCGAGGGCCACACCCTAGTGAAGCAGGAGAAGTCCTTCTCCCTATTAGTGCTCTTTCTGTGACGTACACCCTGAGCACCTGATTGGCCAAAGGTCATAGTCCCATTTCCATTGGCCAGCATGGTGAGAAGTGCAGAATGTGGCATGTGCCTTTCCCAAAGTACTGCGAGTGCTGCGCCCCAGTTAAGCAGGAGGAGTCCTTCCTATTGGCATGCTTTCCTGTGATGCACACCCTGAGCACCTGATCGGACAATCTCTACAGTCCAATTTCCAAAGGCCAGCATGGTGAGAAGCGCAGAATGTGGCACATGTGGTTCCCCAAGTACAGCGAGGGCTGGGCCAGAGTGAAGCAGGAATCCTTCATCCTATTGCTGCACACCTTAAGCACCTGATTGGACAATCTCCATAGTCCCATTTCCGTGACCGCCACCCGCAAAACCCCTCGATGTGGCTTTCGTGCTGTGTGCGGGCATGGGGGAATACATTTCAACCAGGGTAGAGCGAGTTCATGGTAAGGGGGAGCTCTTAAAATAGGTTTTTTGTTTTTTGTTGGTTTTTTTAGATGCTTCTACAGAAACACCTTTTTTTGTCAGTTTTATTTGCTTTCGTGTTGTCTTATGCTCACATTAGTACAGTAAACTCTTCGCCGCATCCTGTAGACTGTGGGATGTTTTTACCCATGCATCCAAGCCCTACAATAAAACTGTGCAGTACTGGCATGGAAAACATCATGATGGCCAGAACTCCCCAGAGAGTGCACAGGGAAAACATGAAGAATAGGCTGCCACCCATTTTTGCCTATGTAGTGAGCACAGGAGGGCACTGCCTAAAACCACCATTGGGCTACACACACAGTAGCCTGAAACCATTGGGAATGGCAATGCTGATTGCCAAAAGCAACCCAGAACTGTGGGGAATTCATTTTCTTAATCCCAAAAATGGTTGCATTACCAATACTCACCACTATCAGAAAGCCGGCGTTTTAAAACCACCAGACTTTTGTGTAAAACTGAACAAATGAAACAAAACCAGACCAAGGAAAGACTTGCTAAGAGGTGGATACAATGTAAAACTATATTCTGAAATGACTTGAAGGAAATAATTATTTAATGTATAGGTAAAAATTGTCAATTTGATTTGAATGTAGAAAACTGGGAACAAAAAGTGACATTTAGCTGAAACCTGGCTTAGTGAAACTGGATTCTGCCTGACAACTACCCCCGACAGGAGAAACCTGTTCAGCCACTCTTCCCAGGCCTAGCTGCATCCTGCTGCCCCTTGCCAAAAGGAGTTGTCACCTCTCTGATTAGATTAGGGGTGGAGCACCTGGGAACTGGAAGGAACAGAAGAATGCAACTCCCTTGACTCAGGCAAATGTTATATTGGGGGCGTCGTAAAGTGGCTTCCTCTTAGGGGAAACTGGGAGGGGCAGTGCCTCTGCTAGCAGCTGAGCTTGGGGGAAGTGGATAAACCAGTTATTCCACCCTGTGATGGGGGAAGCCACACCCCTTTTTGACCAGAGCATAATTTTAAAAAGATAGATAACTCATAGTGCGGACTTGTCAGAATCATATAAGGGATATCATTATTTTTGTGATTTTTCTGTGAACATTTTAAGAGGTATTAGGACCCTGTAGTCTATTCTGGGGGGGTGCTAGCGGAAAATAGGGTCTTACTCCAAATGTCTGCATGTTAAAAATCTGACACTTCATCAATTAATACTCCTTGCGCACATGTGTGCAATTTTGGGTAAATGTCCGATATTGCAAAACCAGTTAAAAAGTGCAAAATGTTCTCATTTTTGAATGCAAGCCCCCAGGAAGATCAGAGGCGGACAAGCATGGACCATAAGGAATATATAATGTGTACATGTAATTTCAACAAATTGTATATCTGGGAAAGATGTATTTGAATCAAATATAGATTTGTGGGCAAACTGACCAGGGGAGGATCCTCTGACCCATAAACAGACCTCATCATGATGACAATCCATTTCCTTCCCCCAATCATGGGAGAGGGGAGAAATGGGCCAATGACAAGTAGAGAGGGGCAGGCTTAGCTAGGCCCAGGCACACACCCCTTTCCAAAACACATAAAAAGAGACTGCTGGGACAGGTAGAAAGATTCAATTCCATTTGCTGCGAAGCATGCTGACCGACGACTTCACATCCAGAGATCCAGACTTCAAATCCATCAATCTCCAAAGACCAGAACGTTACTTCAGAACTTAAAGCAAGGGCCTAAACCCACAAACTGACAACTCTTCTCAGCAGGCCTCAGCAACCTTAAAATCATTTGCAAACTATTCCACAGCCGGGCGAGCTGTTTGAATTCTTTTGCCAAGAACAATTGCCAGAGACCAGACCAGAGATCCAGAGTGACCCAGACCGCTGTGAGCAGAGCCAGAGAGCTGACCCAGATCACTGTGAAGTGCCGAGACCAGAACCGGAGTCCAGTCCAAAACCTGACCAGATCTGTGGCGAGGCCTATTTCAAATTTATATTGTGAGTACCTAGCAGAACTGTGCAGAACCAATCTCTTAGTTAAAATAATCTAATCCAAACTATTTTAACCTAAGTAGAACAGCCTCCTAGAAATCGTGTCATCTGTCATTTGTAAAGCTGCACAACTGTCACCTGTCAATTCTGAAGCTGCAAGCTGTCACCTATCATTTTGAGTTTTACTTTAATCCGAAAATCTACCTTTATTTAATCGTCCATATCTCTGGAACCGTTTGGGCTAGGAACGAAATTTAACTTTCATCTGAAAGCTTAGAATCTAAGCTTTCCAAGGAACCTACTACTCCCTATAATCGCGAGACACGCACACACAAATTTACCGCGATTCGCGATTTTGGCTCAATTTCTCCACTTGTCAAAATAGCAGCTCCATTCTTTCTTTTGTTAAAATCCGTTTGCAACTTGGTAATAACTCATAGAGCATTGCTAAAGTGAGCCTGAACTAATATAAAGTAGCCATCACCTACCCTGAACCTCTAGAGGGGATTTAAAGCAATTTTAGCACCTTTTCACTTCCTTGCAAACCACATTAAAGTAATTCGCCTGTGTTTAAAACTCATCCCTGTTTTCCTAAGCTTGCTGGGAGAACTGGAACTGTGTATTGCATTATAAAGTGTGATTGTTGGGATTCCTGAGAACTGTGTGCTCCTCTTTCCATCTCCTTCCATTTCGTACATTGCATAGTGGAGGGGGGTGAATTGCCAGAGAAAAAGTGATTATTTTATCTTTTGCTAAAATCATATCAAGTATTTCTGCACTGCATTTTATTCCTCATTGCTTTTCCCTTGAAATCTTAAAAGTATTTTTGCTACTTTATCCATCCTATACTAACTCCTCATTGATTGTAAAGAAGTGTGCTAGTGCCAGATTACCCATTGTTGATCAACATCATATGTCTAAGTGTACTGTCAGATATTAATTTATCATAAAGTGTGATATATATATATAGTAACTTTAAATTCTCAAACAAACCTTTTAATTTGCAAAACAAACCTACTTCTTGGCTCAGTGGGGTCAGGGGGATTCTAAGAGGGGGGTGTTATACAAGGGTGGTCATCCAGAGTACTGAACTAGACGTAAAAATACATTAATAAGGGTTTTCCTCAGCATCCCAGACTAGGCATTGACTTGGCTCTAGTGTTGATTGAATATCGCTTACAAGACGGGCAAACAAAACTGCATTGGCAATGGGTGACAACAAAACGCCATTTTCTTGGAAGAATTCCACATTTCCACAACTAATTAAATGATTGTTGCAGAAGAACATTGCAGAAGAACATTCCACGAGCGGACAAAAAGTATGCATGCTTCTGTTGATAAGACAACTTCCTGCATCTGGCTCGGAACAACATCCATGACCAGTGGCCCATACTCTTCATGGTATAATGGATGAGAAAAGCACCTTGGCAGTGGGAAAAAGCATCTTCACGACATCCAGTCTATATAGAACAAATCAAAGCAAGCCAGGTAACCCATATGCATGCCGCCGTATTGGATGACGATAACATCTACTGCTGCAAAAGTGGCTAGGTCTTCGTAAAGTGCATGCATATCGGTGAAATTGAACTCATACACAGCGTTCCACAATGCGTCCATTCATTCCAAACCAAAAGTGCCTTCAAAGTGTTTTTCAAGGGAATAGTTGTGCAGATCTATGACAAAGGATTCGCCTACAGTCAACACAATGGGCCTCATCACGACTTGGGCAGTAACGGTAACGCTATTAGCGCGGGCGGTATTAGCCCTACCGCCGAACTCCCCGGCGCTAATAGCGCCGAATCACGAATTCGGCAGTAATGTAAGTCCCCATTCCCCACTGAGCCCATTCGGGAATGCCCCATTCCCCATTGGGCTCAATGGGGAATCTTCGCGCTAATACCGCCGGCGGATTTCCCGCCAGCGGTAATAGCGCAAATTTTCGGCGGATTTCCCCCCCGCCGAAGTCGTGTTGAGGCCCAATGTGTTTTGCTTTGTCAGCCGCCCTCTGTACGCAGAGTATAATGTACAACAGTTTCCCGCCTTAACCAAACCCACAGTACCTGATTGGCTAATCCCCACAGTGCCATGTCAATTGGGCAACATGGTGTGAAGGGCAGATTCTCCCAAGAACCGCGAGGGCCACACCCCTGTAAAGCTGGAACAGTCCTTCTTTCCTTTTCCACACCACTACCTCATTGGGTTATGCATAAATAGGCACACACGGATCCACCAATCCCATCGAAGCCGCCATCATCCAACACTGCCACTCCTGTACAACACTTCAAATGTTCCGTTACACATTTACTGTACAAGTGTCATGCCATTCCAAAGCTGGTCCACTACAAAGCTCAGTAAAAGTATGCACGATTTCTCCATAGTGGCATTTGTAATCCTGAAAGTACTGTGGAATCCGCTACCTTTTTGTGATACTAAGGGAGGAGTGGGCGGGTGTTGGGTCAGCAATATCAAGCTGGGTAGGGGATTGGGTCTTCCATCATAGCTGTATAAAGATAATTTTTTTTTTACGTGTGTGCAAGTAACTTTTTTTATTTTTTCTCTGTATATGCGGTTCTGTATGCCTCGCCTCACATTTTTATCACATTCTGGTAAATGCTTCTTGCACAGTGTAAAAGCAAAAGGCATTGCCAATGGCGCTTATATAAATGCCAATTCTGCGGAACCACTGCTTATTTTGCGACATCATGATCTCATAGTGGGTGGAGAACATGCCAGCAGTCTGCATACATTCATGCATAATTCTGTTTATAACACACCTTCCGACTTCTGTCTGGGGACAAATTACACCGTCATGGGCCCATACTCCTCTTGGTGTTATGCATGAGAAAACAACCTTGGCAGTAGAAAAAATTGGCATCACTGCGTTCAGAAACCTTTTCAGGTGACAGATCAAAATTCCACACAACATGTAACACAAATGTAATCTTCCACAGTGCACCACGACAAAGTCAACGTTCGTGATGGATGCCACATATCTGCAAAAGCGAACCATCCAGCTGAAGCTGCAGTCACTGTGACAGCCCCAGAATGCGTCCACCATTCCTTCCAACTCAATTACCAGCAACGCATCTTTGCACACAACGCCTGTGCAGATGGTGCACAAAGGTATAACCGATGATAAGCACTGTGCGTCTCTCCATTTCCACCAACCTCACAACACAGTATTGGGATGAAATGGTACCGGTCTTTCCGGTCAACCACACCCTAAACACCTAATTGCCTATTTCCCACAATTTCATTTCCATGTCCACCATGCTGATAATGGCAGAATGTGGCACGTGCACTTTCCCATCTCCACTGAGGGGCATGGCCCAGTAGAGCACACACAGTACATTTTTGCAGCACTCCCCCATTGGGTGCTGTCAAATGTTCAAACACGCAAGTAGCAATCACACGCAAAACCTCTGCATTGCACACTATCATTTCTGTAAACCACTGCATATTTACCATTAAACACTCTCAGTACACATTCCGTTTGATTCCAAAGCCTCTCCACCTGTAACTTCTGCTAAAGAATGAACGATTGCAGCATCCACAAAGATCCTGAGGCGCACCCAGAACACATTTGGCTATGCACCCAACAGTGCAGCCCTTTCCACACCCACCTCAACACTATGGATCCATGCATGCGACCATGTGGGCACCTAACATTAAGCACACATGTAACATACGTAGCGGCACTTCTACCCAACTCCCCCACACCATAAAACACACATTCACTAATACGTGTCACAATTAGCAGCATCCACAAACATACCACTGCCTGCACCACCACTAACAACTACCATTCACAAAGTATTGTGTCACTGGCAACCTATGCATAACAGCTTCACAAGATTGGGCCTACTTCAATAAATCTGCACACATTAGAGTAACCAAGCACATATAAGATGCACTTCAACCATACCCTCTTCCATATTCACATTACGTAAACACTACACCCTGTGGCCACACTACACAACTTCTCACTGCACCATCTCCTGTTGTACACTAAGGGCCTCATTACGACCCAGGCGGTAAGTTACCGCCTGGGCCGTGACTTTACCACCATGGCGTAAACTAGGTTTACGCCATGGTGGTTGGCGGATTTACCGCCCCATTCCGACCTTGGCAGGGCGGTAAGTCCCCAATCCCCATTTACCCTTCCCCATTCCCATTTTTGCCCCATAGGGCATAATGGGAGTGGGGAAGGCGTTAATTACGCCACCGTAAATTACGGTGGCGTAATTAACTCCATGGTCCCTTAGCGCCATGGATTTTAACACCTGCTAAAAGCAGGTGTTAAATCCGCCATGGCGCTAAGGGACCCCGTACTCAGGCGGTAAGGGTCGGCGCTGTTTACGGCGCCGTAAACCCCTTACCGCCTGAGTTGTAATGAGGGCCTAAATACTGTAGCAGGTTGCAACTATCACCACAACCATGGAACGCACAGTAAACACTTTGCAACTCACATGTGCTGCTGTAGCATGTCTACAATGTGCTCCACACCCATTCCTCCAATGTCACCACCCTGTGCCTGATGCACTATCAAACCTGCATTGCTGCAGTGGGTGTTCTCCTTGCACACATTTCCTGCACCATAATGCAGCCATGCATGTCAGCATGTCACCAACTACCACTTTGCACATACGCACCACTGACACCAGCACTCCTACCCAACCTCCACACCGCAATGGATATGCACAGCGTTAAATGCAACAGTTACCATAATGTACAAACATTACACTGTCTCCGGCACCCCTACACTCTTTCATTCACATACTATTGTCTTACCCACTTTCCCTCAGAAAGTATTGTGTCACTGCCAACCTAACCACAAAATGTTCACAACATTGCCCATACTTCAAGCAGTCTGCACACAGCACACTATCCAAGCACATATAAGCTGCCCTGAAACCATACCTGCTACCATACTAACAGTATGCAAACACTGAACCCAGTGCCAACACTGCGTGACTTTTCAATGCTCCATCTCCAACCACACATGGAAAACTTTATCATGTTCTAACAGTCGCCTGACCTGTGAAACCAAACATGCACGCATGGCAGTCCCTTCTGCTGCTCTATTGTGTCAGAAATATGCTCCACACCCAGTTTGTACAAGTGACCACCCTCTTACTGATGCAGAGCCAAAAATGCATTACTGCCGTGGGTGTGGTCAAGCTGTAGGTTCTTGAGTGCATGGCCTACGTCCTACAGACTTCAGCCATGCACCCAATTGTCTAAGGCTTGCACACACCCACCACAACGTAATGCCACCAGGCATGTCACCATGTCACCAACTACGACAATTGACATACACAGCACTGTCACTAGCACTCCTTCCCAACCTGCGCACTGCCATGGAGAAATGCAGGAAAAAATTGCAACAGTTACCCTAATGTATAAATAAAACACTGTCTCCTGCACCACTGTGCACTTTCATTCACATACTACGGCCGTACCCACGTCCATTCACAAAGTAGTGTGTCACTGCCAACCTACCCACATACGGTTTGCAACATTGGCCCTACTCCAACCAATGTGCATACACCACACTATGCAAGCACCTCCCTCTACCGGATGCAGAGTCAGACATGCGTTGCTGCAGTGGGTGTGCTGAAGCCCTAGGCTCTTGAGTGCATGCCCTACGGCCTACGACCTTCTGCCATGGACCCAATAGTCTAATCCTTCAACAGATCCACCACCACTTCATGCACCCATGCATGCCACCATGTGCCCAACTACCGCTATCCATCCGCAGAGCAAAGCCACCCGCACTCCCACCCAACCTATGTCATGTGCAATTCACTCCCCTTCTGAAAATCACCGGCCACCACTCACCACAGACAAAGTAGTCGCATGTCTAGGTACCAGCGAATTGGCGCAATATGCACAAATACTGCAGTCACTCCTCCATTTTCTTCAACCTATTTACATATGCCACATGAACCACTTCTCACTCCACCTCCCTTTCCCTCCCTTCTTGCCGCCAACACATGGCATACGGTATATTTTGCAGACCCGTCCGATATCACACATTTTTTGGGACATACATTTAAGCCCTTTGTAACAAAAGTATTGGTCCGATATCCACCAAACACACAAAAGCACGCTTTCTGACCCAAGCCCTAGCCCTAGCTCCTGCTGCAAATTTGGTGCTAATCCGTTCAGCCGTTCCGCCTGTAGGCGTCCGCAAAGTTTTTCCCCATTCAGTCTATGGAAAAAAAATGTTGGGACCCCCCTATAAGATTTCCCCCCTGCACGAAACCTCACCAAAGTTGGTGAACAAATTCAGAGTGGGGCATATACTTTATTTGCAAGGTTTGGTGAGGATTTGTCCAGGGGGAGCGAAGTTATAAGCCGCCAAAAAAGTGCTCTTCCTATGCGTTTAGCAACTTAACGATAAATACACACCTGCTACCGCGGGCCATGTAATTAACAGAAAACACTTTGTTAAAGGGATATAATGCTTAAGTTGCACTAAACAAAAGATGGAAATCATTGAAAAACATCTTTCTTAAAGGGACGTAATGTTTGCAAGGTAAAATCGAATTTCATAGGTTTTAATTAGTGCAACTTATCCTTAATATCCCTTTAACGAAAAATGTTCACGGATTTCAATGGTTTTATAAGTGAAAATGTTTCATGATGTTACTTGTACTTATTAATAATTGCTATTTTAACATATGAAAGTGCTATAAACCTCCTTTAACAAACTATTTTTTGTAATGCATACTGATGTGTGTAATTGTCAGTGGCTCGACTATGACCCAGACTCCAACAAGCTTCCCTCGTTACCAACTGCACTTAGCCAGCATCCTGGTCCAGTGTCCATTATATCCCATAATGTGACAAAAGGCCAGTGAACATGGCTTGCAGCCGTGGCCATTGTCCACAATCCTAGGGCATGGGCTTTCGGCCATACTGCATGCCCCAATAACTAAATCAGAGTAGACATTTGTACTTAACAGTGCCTAGGCATGAAAGTTATATCACTATTTGTTTTATATATATTTTAAACTTTGGAAAAAATAAACCACAGGACAGATTTTCAAAAACATGCTTTTAGTTCCTTGCTGATGCCCCTTGCTCAAGATTGCTGAATATCTGTCCAGCATTTCAAACTGTAGCTCCAAGCAGAATTATTATTCACATTCAAGTCTACCTACATTTAAAAAATGTTAGCACATAGACAGTCCCTTGTGGCCATGCCCACTTTAACCCCATTTCTGGTCCCTGGTGGCCATGGCCAGTGGCCAGATTGTCCAGGGCATCCATGCACCAGATGCTATGCCCTGGACAATCTGGCCACTGGCCACGGCCACAGGCACCAAAATTATATCACGATTTTGTATACCAACATTATGACACTTTTCAAAAAAAACGCAGGACAGAGTTTCAAAAGCATGCTTTCAGGTCCTTGCCAATGCTCCTTGCACAGGTTTGCTGCAAATCCGTTCAGCAGTTCAGGCTGTAACCACAAACAGAATTTTTTTCCCGTTTTAGCCTTTCCCGATTTTAAACATTTTGGGAACCCACTACACATTTTCCCTCTCTTGACAATATCCCTTCATCTTTGCACAAACATTCAAAGTTTATCTTTCTTGCAAACTTTTGTACCATCTCGTCAAATTCCACCAAAGATATAAGCCTTCCGAAAATGATGGGACCCCGCCTCTAATTTTGCCCTGTTTTGAAAAAATGGTACTAAACTTTGCAACAACATTCCAAGTTTTTTCTATATTTTTAATGCAACATTTTGTAAAGTTCTTTGAATGGTGCCAAAGTTATAAGCAGTCTGATGTCTGTTCTTCATCGACCCTGTAATGCACACTGATGCTTGTAGGTCACAGAATATTTGTCATGTTCCCGACCATTGCAGCAATGTCCCCAAACATTTAAGATGGTTGTGAACATCAGAGAAGAAAAACACCTGGGGCCTGATTCATGGAACTTTTTCCTCTGGGATTGTGCCTTTATAAAACACTTCCATGAATCAGGCCCCTGATGTTTTGCTTTTTGGGAATATCTCATCCCATCCTTATCAGCCATCACCTCCCCAGACATTGCTTCATTTGTTTGACAAGTGTTATGTTATGTTTTTTAATATGTTTTTACCAAGATGTTCGCAGACTACCGACACAGTTCGCGAATCCAACATCATGTCCGTTTCAAAGGTTTTGACGCACCTCACATTTTTAATTAACAAATAATTTCCCATTTATGATGTCTTCAAGAGTTACTCAACTACCTAGAGGTGTCTGCGGACTCTGAATCAGGAATTAAGTCAGCAGATCGGATGGAAATTTCACGGTTTTTGTAGCTACTTTTTGTGAATTTTTAAAAAATCTACTGGATGGATTAATTCCAAAAATGCAAAACATGCTTTCAGGACCAGGCTCCTGATCCTCGCGCAAATTTGGTTCAAATCGTGCCAGCGGCTAGGGCTGTAGCCAGGAGCTAAACATTTTTCCATTCATGTCTGTCCCGTTTTCAAAGGTTTTGGGACTCCCCTTTGAGTTTGCCACCACATGATGAAATTGCACCAAACTTTACAAACAAATTTAGAATCAGGTATATGCTTTCTTTGAAGTTTCATGTAAACTTGTTGAATGGCGACAAAGTAATAAGCCACTCAAAAACTGCTCTTCCTACCGCAGACCTTTTAATATATATATAAAAAGAGAGAGTGAAATAAGAGGCTGGAAGCTGTTCAGAAGCAACATGATTCTAATAGGCCTCTTCAACTGAATTGTCCCATACTCCCACCTTTAGAGATCTACAGAGACAAGCCAATTACAGCAGTGCTGTACAGAGCAGGGATTTGGCGAATGATTAATACGAAACCACTTATCATTAGGGGAAATGCGTTTTTTAAAATTACGCTTGCTACCAAATTGCACCAGCAATTTACCACTGTGCATGCAGGGTCCATGGGCAGGCATATTATATATGATATGGCATTTATATTGTGCCTATATAGCAGTGTTTCATACAGTGCATGGCTGTATTAAAACCAGTGCTGTTACGGCTACGTAGGTGGGCTTCACTCAAACTGTGTAAAAGATCTGTATTTGCGGGTGTTACATTCCATGATAGCATCATCATGACTTTGGGCTAGACACGTCCATTCATTGCTGTATACAATTGGTTGGCAGTGCCTCTGGGATTACTCTGAGTGAATGCAGTATGCACCAGTGGTCGAAGTGTACGAAAAGAAGTAGTGGAACTATGTTCCCTGCTGGCCTGCCCCCGCTCTCCACAAACCCCATCGGTTCACCCCCTCCCACACACAATCCAAACCCCCAAACAAACACAACTGCTATTTAAAGGAATGTTCAGTGCACCGCTCTGAAGTGCAAGGTTCAACTTCTTCCTACAGTTTTATTTTCAAACAAAACCATTCCAGAACGGTTTACATTTAAAATAAAAGTATAGGAACAGTGACATTTAAAAATAAAAAGTATAGGCGCACCGATCCCGACCACTCCCGCCCACTTTGACCTCTGATATGCACACATCCATAGGCTTAAGAATTCTTACCATGAATGAGCTATACAGGACCTGCGCCCCAAAGGGTAGTGCTATCCTCTGTTTGATGACTATATAATATCGAAACATGCATTTTCATTAGACCTGTATCTCTCTCCATTGTAATAATGTTCACAGATGCAGCTATACACGAAGCTGCGCCTGGGCTTCCTAACGATCGCAAACTGTGTTAAGAATTGGCCGCCCTATGCGACAGCTACATGCTTATGCGCCTTCATCCTGCCGCTTCCTGCTGGTTCACTTAAGAAGACATTGGTTAATTCGGCTGTTCAGAAAGTACAACATTGCTGCAGAACGATGCACATGCGAGCTAAGACGCTACAATAACGGCACGGAACACCAGGCTCACGCATGTTAATTAATCCATATCAATTGGGGCGTGTCTGCAATTGTTATCTAATGGCAAACACTTTATTTACTTTATCATTTACTCCAAATGCATCTATAAAATGAGTTGTTTTCTTTGTGTACATGAGGTTTGCGCACTTTTCTGTGTATGTTTTAGAATGTGTGTATTCTTTTCCGCATACTTCCTGTCTATATAAATGGATACGTTAGAACGTATGGTACATTTTAGCTGTTTGGCTAGTATATTACACATCATAGTGTTTTCGTATTTTTAAAACAGAGCGAATACCTGTTAAGAAATGTGAATTGATCCTAATGTGTGGCTAATGTGTGGCCCCTTTCAAACGTGAGGCCGAATATTCCAACAAATCTACTATGAACACTTAAACAAAATGAATTGGGATTCACTGATTAAGGGCCCGATTCATAGAATCCAGCGCAGAAGCAGCGCAAGCGTTGCGCGCCAAGAAGGAGCGTGCGCCACGCGTGCGCCCCGTTTTCCACGCACATTTATTCCCTGAATCACCCTTTAAGTGTCAGACCTATAAATGGATATTAATGATGCCTCCGCTCGCATTGCCAAATTGTGGGTGGTATTGGAGCTGCTAATATATCTATTTGTGGTGTAGGGGTCAAATATGTTCCCACATGATATGGAGGACCACTTGCCAACCTGTTAAAAGCAACATTGCTTTTTTTTATTTTCGAATTGCATAGTTATAATATCCCAAAATCATATATGAAAGCCATTGTGCTATATAAATGCCAATTGTTATTGTTGAGCAGTTAAGAGCTCCCTTGTTGGAGGGCTGTCCACCACTACTAAATGTAAGCAGCGAATTTTGTTTAAAAAAAAGAAAAGGCGAGTCTTGTCCCGTGTACTGAGCCCAACCGCGATCAGCTGCCTCACTGCGCACGCATAGAAGGGACGCATGCGACAGCCTGATTGTATTGGCCTATTTCTGCACTGCTCTGGGATGCCGCTGGGAAATATATCAACGATTACTCTGTCACCACCCACCGCTACCAGGCAACCAGCACAGATGATTCACTAAGCCACTGCGGCCTGATCCAACCCGTGTTGGCATCTCAGCCTTGCACCAAGATGAAGCCTCTCGTCAGTCGCACCTGAGAGACGCAGCCATGCAAGCACTTCGGGGAGCGCTGTGATACTGATGGATGTGCACAATCATTGGGGCGTAAGCGCCCCCTCGTCTAATGCGTATTGCGACACTATTTCATCTAATGGCGGTTACAGATACACATTTCATCCGAGCTCACGTGCTTTTAATAATTGCCGAGCGCTAACCTAATCAACAGGACTGACGTTTCCACCGGTGTCTCCAAGTATGCAGACTCTTGGAATTGTCAGTGGGGTTGATCCAGTTACAGGTTAAGCCAAGATCGTCTTTATTGTGCGTCTGCGTCCTGCCATCATTTCCATATAAAGGAAGGCGGAATAATTAGGCAGTCTGCATGGAATGTTAACGCTGGATCGGATTCCCCAGCCTGCATTGATGAATTGTTTGATCCCATTACCTGCCGTTTTCAGAAACAGCAATAGGAATCCCCGGGGATGTTCCCTGCATTCATCGCGAGATGCCAATCAGTAGATACACATTTATTAATTGCATGGGATATAATAGTCTCTAATGGTAGACAGGATGTGGAGTTCGCAATATTGCTGTGGAGCAAAGGAAGCTTCCAGTTTGACAGCAGGCCGAAAGAGCTGATTTCTGCAATAATTGAGTTTCTTTGTGTTTTTTTTCTTTCTTTCTTTCTTTTAATCCCAGTACCTGGTGATACATGAGAGGAGTAGACTTTATTTCACAATCCCATTAGGTACCATTATGAGATCGTATTTCCTAGGGTTTTAAAATCTAATTGACAGTCGGTGTAAGCCCACTGTAGCTTTGCGTTGGCTCTCACGCAAACACACTGTGGGAAAAAAAACAAAAGAAGTGCGCTCCATCATGCTGTCAAGGAGGTTTCTTAACAAATTCCCTTTCCCTTCCAAATAAAACATTGAGTTTTTTTTTATTGTCATAACAATACTCTTACCGTATCTCATATCTGTTTTAAAGAAATGCAACGGAACAGCGTGTACACTTCAGCAATTGGCGACCGATTGTGTACAGATGTATGGACAATTGCATTAATTCAATAACGGAAAGCCACAATTCCTTACCCATATTATTTAAGCACCTTAGGGTTTTTAGTTAGATTGAGTGATAGGGAAATGCATGTAGAGGTGGGTAGATCCATGCACATATAGATAGATAGATAGATAGATAGATAGATAGATAGATAGATAGATAGATAGATAGATAGATAGATAGACTTCAATACAGAGAGACACATACAACCAAGTCTATATATGTGCTGGTGTTTGTTTCAGTGTGTGTTTGTGGTGGACAAGTGGTTGTATGGTACTGTGTGAACTTTTCTAAGTGTGTGTGTGTGTGTGTGTGTGTATATATATATATATATATATATATATCTATATACACTTGTTGGCAATACTATCAAAAGGCTGATTTAGAGGTTGAAATGGCAAAATGCTGTGAGACACATTTCCATTAAGACATGCATTCCGATGTAGCCCGACACTGCTGAAAAATCGTGATTTACAGCATGGCAACAGCCTTGCCGACAACCTCACGTGCAAGGGGCTGGCAAGGAGTGCATTCAGAGGCCAGGACACCCTTCCTGCACCAGCCAAAAGATGCGTACATTTACGGTACACTTGGAGGTGCCGTTGAACCCCCACATCACACTTCCTCCCATTATGTAGATAACACGTCTCAGACTGCAGCAACACTTTTCTAGCTCAATGAAAGTTTAAGAGCACTTTCTTGAATTAGGAAAGTGGCAGTCTTTTGAGAAATACTCGCTAGGCGCTGGCATACATGTTTCCCCTACAAAGATAGATTTTAGGAGCTTTTGCTGCTGGGACGCACAACATTTCCCCTTCAGTGTTTCCTCCCATTGCAGAATGATGGTGTTGGAAACTAGAGGGGAGAATGCCTGCTTTCCTCACTATATTTAGCACCTGCTCTGAATCAGATCCAGAGTTGACTCATTAACATTTAGATACTTCATTGTTTGCCCTCCCTTTGCATTGATGTTATGCTGCATACAGCCTTTTCAATGCAATTTTCCTACCACAATTAATCTGTTGAGTTAACGTCCCCTCAACATTTAACTACAAACATGCCAAAGTCGAGTTGTTGATTGCGAACAACGTATTCATCAAAATTGAGCTAATTTCTTTTTTTTTTAAAACATCTTTTTATTTGCATGTCAACAAATAAATGTTGTAACAGTATAATACAGAGGTGATTAGCAAAACCAAAACGAACAATTAAACAACATTTTGTCAATTGCATAACAATGAATAAACATCACAATCAAATCTCCCCCCTAGACATACTAAGAAACCTTTAATTTATGCAAGCAGTAAAATAACAAATTGCAAAAGATAAAAACACAACTAATTTTAGGACACAGACACAAATACAAACATCTCTCAGACAGCACCAAACCAAACCACTCAAAAAGGACAGAGAAGAAGTATAAGAAGAAATAGAAAGAGAAGAGAGAGGGAAGGAGAGAGAAGAAAAAGAAAAGAAAAAAAGGAGAGAAAGCAGCCCAATCCTTATTATTACCCACAACATATATATTCAGTCATATAGGCATTGAATGGTCCCCCAAATAGGGTGTACTCCTCTTCCTGATCTTTTACCTTGAATGAGAGTTTTTCATATTTCCATAAAGTTTGCAAATCAACCAACCAGTCCTCTACTGAAGGCTTCTTGCTAGTTTTCCAAAACCGGAGGATCAGTCTCATTGTCATTAACATAGCCTTATTTATCCAATTATTGTATTGCATTGAACGCTTACATCTATCTCGGTGTAGGAGTAAGATTATATTTCCTGCAGATCTCTGTAAAACTATATTTAAAATCATTTCAATTCTATCAATCACCTCATTCCAGAAACTCTGAACCCTCGAACAGTTCCAGAGGAGGTGCAAAAGGGTACCCCTTTCAGTTCCACACCCCCAGCTCAAATCATCAGTTTGTAGTTTTAGTTTATACATTTTAACCAGTGTCCAGTACACCCTACCTATTATTTCTGCCTGATCAAACGCAAATTCAAGTCCATACCCACATTGGCACTCACCCTTAGTACACCTTTCCAATCTTCATCCGTGAAGTCAATATTCATATCAACTGACCATGCAGTTCTCATGCCACAACATGTTTGCTTTCTAATTGCAAAATGTTCTTGTAGGTACGCACAGTATATTCCTGCCCAGTACGCAGTTGACACAGAACAGGTCTGACACCTAAGAAATTATTAACCATACTTTTCCTGAGGTTAATCAATGAGATTAATTCAACATATTTCCTCCTTTCTCTTGCATTCAGTCCATATTTTCTCTGTACTTTCTCAAATGTCAAAAGATGATCTCCATCCAATATATCACCCAAAGTCAAAATACCCTTCTGGACCCAATTCTGCCATTTCAGGCATCTATTGTTGAGCTGTAATACCTCAGTATGCCAGAGTGAAGCATCCACACTGAATCCATATGTCTGATCATTCTCTCTAAACCACATGCACATAACTTTTCTAGTTGCCATCATTGTCTTTAACTTCAATCTACTGGCTGCCATATTCCCCATAGTATAAAGGTTATTTAAACAATACGGACAGCAAATATCCCTTTCCATGCGCAACCAAAGAGCACCTTTAAAATCTTCATTTTTAAAATAATAGTAAGTTCCCTTATTAAGCAGAAATGCCTTACAATACTTATACAAATCTGGATAACCAAATCCACCTTCCTCAACTTTCTGCATCAATATGCATCTTGGAATTCGAGGCCTTTTGCCCAAACCCCATAAAAAACATTGAAAATCTTTGTCAATCTGCAATATTTGCTTTTTGGTAATTAATAACGGAATTGACTGGATAATATATAATACGTTTGGTAGTAAAATCATCTTTATGGCATTTATTTTTGCCCATAATGATAAATGAAGTCTCTCCCATTGTCTTATAGGGTACACAAATTTAATCCATAAGTTTTGCCCCTGTTGCTGCCAATGTCCCAGCAAGTAGTTGGGGGAAGTATGGGACAGGCACTACACATCTTTGGCCAGGAACCCCTGAACTAAATCATGAGGCATGATATGATATGATATATTGCATTTACAAAGCGCCTATACACAATTGTTTCAAGGCGCGACGAGGCAAGGGGGGGAACAAAGGGAGGACAGACAACGATCCTACTAGGCCAGGTGTCATTCAGATCGTGCAAGTGCATGGGAAGGGAGAAAGGAAAAGTGCAAGGGGGGAAGGCAGAGGGGAAAGTGCAGTACATGGGAAGTGGAACAAATAAGATAAATAAAACACATAAAACAGCCAGCTGGTGGCAAGTGCAAGGAAGTGCAGACAAGTGCTGGAAAGGGGACTGAAGGGATACAGAAAACGGTCCCCAAGTGCAGAGGTTGCCAGGGAGGCAGTGCAGGTGGGCAGATGCCAGGGCCTGGGCCAGAGATCAGAGAGGGTGGCCAGGTAACCAGTGCAATTTCAGTCAGGAATTCAGCAAGGGAGGGGAGGAGAGAAAGCAGAAGCAAAGTTGAAGGATTTGAGGTGTTTCTGGAACTGGAGATGATTCTCCTCGAGTTTCAGGGAGGCAGGAAGGCTGTTCCAGAGAGAGGACCCTGCCGAAGAGTGTGATCTGCTGTTAGGCAGAAACCTGTGCAGTCCCCTCTGGGACCACTGCAAAAAGTTTAAGTCTACAGGAGTTAGCAGTAAACCCAATTGGTAGCAGTCTGTACCACACAGATTTACCTGGTAGCTGTGTTTGAGCAGCCAGACCTCTCTCAAGATGAGTTAGGCAGTATTTAGAGTATACAAAATAGGGCAATTTACACAGTAGAACAAGCAATCATGGATCAGAGCTTTGGTGTAAAGATATATAAGGATTTATTTAAAAACACATCTACGAAAAACACACTGGCACTAATATGGCAAACAACTTCAATCACAATTACTATAAGTATATCAATCCCCTAACAAATATTTCGACAAGTCTAGGTTCAACGGCACCACTTATTTGCAGACAGAGGTGAATGCTTTCACCTAGATGGAACTCTAATATTCGTTAGAAAGGGAGAGAAAAGGCAGGGTATGAAACCAACTATGTACCAACACTTTTACGAAGCAAATGCAAGACAAGTAAGGCAGGGTCTACTGTAGATCACAAAGTTCAGAGGCCAGGCCCACTCGGAGAGAGGCAAGGCGATATGTCCCCAAAAAGTATCACAGTGGAAATGCACTTCAAGTCTTTGTAGCAAAATGTCACAGAAAGGTTGGACCAGTTTTAGAACAAAAGTTAAGAAGGTCTGGAGGCGACCCAGTAGAAAGGTAAGGATTTAAGACACCTCACGCTAACCGTCACAAGGGAAGCCAGGTGGACACAGTACCTTGAAAGTGAAGAGACAGCTCCGGCGGGGGCAGTTGTTCCTGGTGGTGGATGCAAGTCGGGGCTTTGCCAGACGATGAGAGGATCTCGTCGTTGAGTAAAAGTTGAAGATCGTTGCACCACCAGGGAAGAGACCAGCCGCAGAGTGCTCTGTCACAAGGCAGCACCTTTTGGTCGCGGTACAGTGGTTAATGGCTATCCGGTTGCCGGGGTGCTCAGCACGGGCAATTCGACCACTAGAGGTCCTGGAAGCGAAGAAAAAGCAAGGGGCCGGTTGTTCCCACCAGTCAAGGGAAGAAGACTCTCCAGCAGGGAGATCTCCTCTGTCGTCGGGAAGTGGTGAGTCGGTTCAGCAGGGCTCCACCAGAGGTGTCGTCATTGCAGGTCGGCTCAGCTTTACCCTCGTCGGATTCTTAGGTCCTGTGGTGACTTCTGAAATTCCAGTCCCAAAAGCCCTGCTTTTATGCAGAAAACCCCCATTCATTCAGCCTAGCTGTCACTCAAACATGCTATTCGGTGAGCGCGGTGGCTCACCACTTTGGCCAATCACACCAGAGTGCGACTTGAGTTGGCAAGGCAACTCAGTCCAGGGTGCCTAAACCCACTCCCACACCCCCTGTGGTACCCAGACAGAATGGCACCACTCTGGAGGGCTTCTGTGTAGAAGCCCGCCAAAAGTGGAACAGAGGGCTCAACTTTTGGTTTGGAGTTACAGAGGCGAACACATACGCCGTTTTAAAAACCAAGTTCTGGCAGAAAATACCAACCGATGAATTTATTTAAGATAAATAAACCGGCGGTATGTTAGAGACTAATGTGAAAAAGTATTAGCCTCGAACAATGGGAAGAATCCCATAGGAATATATTTGCGGTTGAATATAAAAAGTAGTATCCACTGCCACCAGCCAAAACTCGATGAGGGGGGACGGGACAGTGCCCCCTCGAACAACAGACCCAGGGGTAATCGAATTACCCCTACCAGTACGTCCACAATAGGATGGTTTGTACTAGTTCTGTTAGTAAATTTAGGTCTAGTAAAGCCAATGGTGACTTTACATGCCCCGAAAGACAGTAGTCAGTCCCAGGGTATGGAGTCTATGGTGGGGGTCACCTAGGACACCCCAGTGTTACGGCATGGAGGGTGCTGTGTAACACACATAGTAAAACACATGACACCCTATGGAGTAAAAGACCCCATAGCCCATAGAACACATTAACATTCAAAGAAATACCACAAATCATGTCCAAGAGTGGGAGGAAAAGAGTCTCACTATTGGCAGGATGAAAAAACAAATTCCAGAAATCCAGCAAAGCTGCTGGGGGACTCACTAGGTTAGGAAATTCAGCCTAAACAGAGAATTCTCCCTAACATCTGCCACCAACTCATTGCTTGGTGAAGCGATTGACCCTGAGGGTGTTGGAGGCAGATGAGCGAAAGAGCTCGAGAAGGAAGATATTTAGGAAGAGAGAGTTGAAGATATTTCGTCCCCAGACCCCAGAAGGCCTTGTGTACAATGCAGAGGGTTTTGAATGTAATCCTCGCAGCCACTGGGAGCCAGTGCAGAGATTTCAGTCCTGGAGAGATACGATCCCTGGGCTTGAGTCAAGGACAAGTCTCGCAGTCCTGTTCTGGATAAGTTGCACAGGGTGCAGAGTGGAGGCAGGAAGATTTAGATAGAGGCTGTTACAGTAGTCCAGCTTGGAGAGGACCAGGGCTCTGGTGACAGTGAGCTTCTGGGGGAAGGATACGAAAGGAAGAATACCTCTAAGGAGGTGCAGCTGGTAGTGAGACCTCTTAGAGACGTCAGAGATGTGAGGGGAGAAGGAGAGTGCAGATTTGAAGATGACCCTGAGGTTTTTTGCATTGCAGGTAGGAGACGGGAGGAGGGCCAAGAGAGGCCGGCCAGAGAGCTGCAGGGAAGGAGGGAGTGGGTGTGCCGATGAGTAGAATCTCAGTCTTAGTGGCATTAAGGCAGAGGTCGTTGGTGGCACACCAATCCTGGATGGCAGACAGGCAGTCAGAGATGAGGGAAGGAGAGGGGGAGGAGGAGGCCGAGTGTAGCATGAAAATGAGCTGGGTATCATCCGCATAGCACTGAAAGTTGGGACAGAGAGTGGTGATCCAGTGGGCAAGGAGTGCCAGGTATTTGTGGGACAGCCAGGGAGAGAGGTAAGATCCCTGGGGGACACCACAGGTAGAGAAAAATATGTCGGAGAGGAAGGACCCACGTTGGACCTGGGATGGTCAGTCAGAGGGGAAAGAAGTCAGCCATGCCAGAGGCTGACCAGTGATACTCAGGTTGTCACGGAGACGGTTGAGCAGGATGGCATGGTTGACAGTGTCAAAGGCAGAAGAGAGATCAAGCAGGATAAGAATGCAAGGGGAGTTAGAGTCGAGGTTGGAGGGCAGGTCTTCACGAATGTTCAGGAGAGCAGTTTCCCTGCTTCTGGCAGCTTTGACGCCAGGCTGATGGTCATGAAGACAACCGGCAGATTCAGTGTGGAGATTGAGTTGGGAGATAGCCAGTTTCTCCAGGAGCTTGCCCAGGAAGGGAGTTATGGAGATTGAGCGATAGTTAGCCGGGCAGGAGGGGTTGGCAGAGGGTTTCTTAAGAAGAGGGTGCACAAGGGAGTGCTTTAGGGGGGAAGGGAAGACTCCAGTGGTGAAGGAGTGATTGCAGAAATCCGCCAGGGCAGTAGCCAGGGAGTCAATGTGATCCTTGATAGTTTTGGAGGAACAGGGGTGAACCTGTTTTGACAAGACTTTCAAAGATCGGACTTGTCTAGAAACCTCATCTGGAGAGAAAAGGGGAAAGGTAGAGAAGGAGGGAGGAGGGGTGGCAGCAGAAGGGCCAGAGGAAGAGCAGGGAAAAGCAGGAGGGGGATGAGAGGAGGAGAGTGAGGACAGGATGTCCTGAGTTTTAGAAATGAAGTTAGAGGCCAATGCCGTGCAGAGGGCCTGGGAAGGGACAGGAGAGGTAGAGACTGCGGCAGGATTGGCCAGTTCCTTTCACATTTTAAAGAGTTCAGCCGTTGTTAGATGCCGCAGAGACGCAGGCTTGGATATGAGCTCTCTTCTTGGTGAGGACCGAAAGAGCCGGTATTTCCTTTGCAGCAGGCGGCAGGCCAGTTTGTCAGAGGATGAACTTGAAGCACGCCATTTCCTCTCGGCAACCCTGCACTTGCGTTTTAGGCTGACGAGGTCTGAGTCATACCAGGAATTGCACTTGGCTTTGGGCTTCAGGCAGATTCTCATGCCAGGGGCAAGGATGTCAAGAGTATCAGATATAGCAGAGTGGAAAGGGCTGTGTCAGGGTGAGGGTCAGCCAGGGGGGGAGGAGGTGGTGAGAAGGTGGCAGCGAAAGCCTCAACTGACATGCGCTTCATGGGTCGGGTGACCGATAAGGTGGGTAGCAGTGACAGAGGTGGCTTGGCCTGCGGGGTACGGAGGGTGAGGTGGGAGAATAGGAGAAAGTGGTCACTCCAGGAGAGAGGAGTGGAGAGAGGGATAGAGAGGGGAAGGACTGAAGAGATCAGAACATCGAGAGTGTTCCCTGCAGAGTGAGTCAGACCAGAGGGGAGAATAGTGAGGGAGAGAGAGTTGCAGAGGTCGCGAAAAAGTTCAGAGGGGGGACAGGAGGCATCCAGGCGGATGTTGACGTCTCAGAGAAGGAGGAGTTGAGTGGTTGAGGCCAGGAGTGAGAAGGAGAGGTCTGCCCACTCAGAGAGAAAGGAAGAAACCTGACAGGTGGCCGATAGATAGTAGCCACAGTAAGGGAATGGCTAGGTGAGAGAGAGAGCCTGCAGGCGAGGCATTCAAAAGAGGAGAGGATCTTGTAGCCATCAGGTAGGAGCGTGTCAAAGCTGGTGACAGAGCTGGCCATAAACCATGTCTCAGTGAGACAGAGGACATCGAGGTCAAGTTCTTCAAGAAGGTGGCAGATATCAGAGGAGTGTTTGACAGCGGAGCGGGAGTTAAGAGTGGCAATGTGGAGAAGGTTACCCTCCTTGAAGGACATCCGGGGAGGGGTACAGATCAGAGGTACGCCCTGCAGAGGTGTAGAAAGTGCCCAAGAGGGTGCAGAGAGGGAGGAGGAAGGCAAGATAGTCAAGGAAAGGGGCGAGGGGACAGCAGGAGAAGAAAGGAAGTTGATGAGGCACAGAAAGCGTTTATCAAAGAGAGGAAGGTTGGCCTGAGGCCTAGGACCAAGATGGTTCCATTAGAGTAGACATTAATGATGACCTTAGAGGAAAGGAAGGAGGCCAGGAGGGCATCCCAACGGGTACCACCATTATTGGGAGAAGAGGAGAAAGGCGAGAGAACAGAGACCATATGTGGGGTCCATAGATCTGGAGAAGGAACAACAAAGAGGATGTCGGTGAGGAGGAGGCACTGATGTAGGTGTCAGCGATAGGGAGGCCTGGGTTGGAGACAAGGATGTCCTTTTTAAACTTTTTCCTACCAGATTTAGTGAGGAGAGCAGGATAGTCAATAGTGAAACAGTTTGAACAGATGGGGGAGACAGAGAGCACCATAGAGTAGGTGGGAGAGGAGGGGGTGCTAGGGGTAGGTAGACAAGACAGCGAGAGGCAAGTGAGAAGGAGAGTAGCACAGGACGACTGTAATTATGCGGTGAGCGCAAGAGACGAACAGAACATTATAAGACAGGAAAGAAGACAAACCAATATTTGAGAATACTAAAAAGGCAAAAAAGGCCTATGTTTCACAGAGCAACTTTAAATAAGGTGACAGTGTATCTTATAACAGGTAGAAAATCCCACCTAAATTTGAGAATCCTGAAGAGGGAGAAAAAGGCCTAGGTTTCAGAGAGCAACTTTAAATACGGTGACAGTGCATGTTATAACAGGTAAAAAATTCCACCTAAATTTGAGAATCCTGAAGAGGGAGAAAAAGGCCTAGGTTTCACAGACCAACTTTAAATATGGAGACAGTGCATAGTTGAAGCAAGTGAGATCACAGCTGAGTTAGTAGGTCAAACCAGGTGGACACAGTGGACAGGGGGCCCAGACCAATGAGCAGGGTGGCAACAGGCGTCCCCTGCGGACACCTGCAGACACCACCAGGAGCCGCCTGTCAGGGAGCCGCCCTTTACCCTAAGGGGCCCTTAGCCGAGGGGCTACCGGGCAGGGGGACTGCCCAAGAGGGACAGTTTAAACCAGAGAAAGCACCCAATAGGAGGGGGGGAAGGGGAGGTGGGTGGGCAGGTAGGCGGGAGGGAGGACCAGGAAGTGGCTGCAGAGGGGAGGGGGGAGGTGGAGAAACAACGCGCTCAGAGCACAGGGCTTTTTAAAATAAATAAAATAAATAAATGGACAAAAAACACTCACTGGAGGCCCGGGGACCGTGCTGGGCTGCAATCAGCAGTCTGGGCTAGCGCTACGGCTCACACCCCCTCAGCTCTGCAAAGAAGCGAGCAGGGAGAGCAGCGGTCGACTAGTCCAGGAGGGACACAACAAGCCACCAATCAGAGTGGGGTGGGTGGGCAGGTAGGCGGGAGGGAGGGAGGGAGGACCAGGAAGTGGCTGCAGGGGGGAGGGGGGAGGTGGAGAAACAACATGCTCAGAGCGCGGGTCTTGGAAAAATAAATAAAAATAAATAAATGGTCAAAAAACACTCACTGGAGGCCTGGGGACCATGCTGGGCTGCAATCAGCAGTCTGGGCTAGTGGCGACCGCTCACACCCGCTCAGCTCTGCAAAGAAGTGAACGGGGAGAGCAGCCATCTTCTAGTCCAGGAGGGACACAACAAGCCACCAATCAGAGTGGGGGCGGGCAGGTAGGCGGGAGGGAGGACCAGGAAGTGGCTGCAGGGGGCAGGGGGGAGGTGGAGAAACAACGCGCTCAGCACAATGGAAGCACAAACAGCCTGTACTGGGGACAAAGTGTTAGAGTTGGGAAACGTGGGGACTTTAAAAAAGAAAATGAAAGGCTCAACTAAGGGTGTGGAACAAGCTTCTACTTAGATATTACCAAGAAAAATTAATTCTGCAGCAAGATTCCATTTCTCAAAATTCCAATATCCATTATTAACTTAATGTAACATCACAGTTCAGATAACGCGATTCATATTTTAATAATACATATGTGCGTAAAGATCCGTTTAACCATATAAAGGAATTAAATATTTGGAAAAGCGCACAGCCCAAACGACTTGACAGTTTTGGACCAGGTCCAAAACAACTTGGGCACAAAGCGTTGACTCTCGATCCATGCCTGGTTTGGGGTTGGGGTTATTCCATGCAGTAGTTATTTAAATATTTGATGGAGAAGGGGCTGTCCACTTCTCAAAAAGAGATAGCTATATCTTGGGTTTTTACCCAAAACCAGGGGTTTTAGAAATGAAATCGCCACCATCTTATTTTTCTCTCGATGTGAGAGATATTTGCGGCTATAGCCGAGCATATGGGTAAATGAAGCAAAGGAAACAAGCTATTGCACCTCAAAAACATGCAAATGCCATCAGACTAGAAGTGGGGGATAGGTGGCTAGAGGGCACCAAGTGAAATGTGGGAGTTGGAGGGGGTCTAGGTGCTGAGTTTCAAACACAAATATTTCTGTAGCCTTGGCTATAGCCTCAAATATCCGTCGTCTCAAAGCCAACTGCGTTATGTACACATGAGAAAAGAATTATTTAGAAATAAGCTGTTTAATATTAATCTTTCAACTAAAGTTGAGACTGCTAGTACACTGCCACCAGCAATTGACAGAATAAATACGTAACAATTTGGGCCTCATTATGAGTTTGGTGTTATCTGTGCGGTAAATACACTTAGATACCACCAAATGGTATTACCGTTACCCCCACTTGACCCAGCAGTATTGGGGCCGGGTTACAAGTGTTAGTACACATTAATTTCAGTCCATTGGACTCAAAGGGATATTTAGGTGGAATTGGGTGGAAGGTTGGTGGATTTACCGCCAGCTCATAACTGGAGGTGAATCCTCCATCTTTCCGCCAAACGTATACTTCTGCCAAACTTATAGTTGGCGGTGCAGTAATGCAGTGGTATAATGTAATACTGCTGCATTTTCCCTGCACCACCCAACTTGCAATGAGGCCATGTGTGTTGCACTATGGAACTGCATGATTTAAGTAATCCTCATTCTGCTTAAATATGGATTTAGGCCTAGCACTTGTTTGGAATATTGATTATATAGTCTCTAATGAATAGCTTTGATTCTATTGTACATGTCCTATAGCCCCAAAGAATTTGATGACAATTCAATGAATACTGCATATTCAGCAAAACATATGTGCTTGTATCTACAGTATGTAACTTCATTGAAGGGGCGTTGTGTTGCCAGACATCTGCTTGTGTGTCAGTGTAGTGTGAAGGGCAGAAAATATACAGAGGTTTAATTGGGGATTTTTATCCATTTGGCAATAAAAATCATGGCAATTCTTCCAGGTGGAATTACCATTTCCACTAATGAGCCCAGAGAGTTACAGTCATATCAAGAGCTCATGGTCATGCTGTAATCGGCCTGCCACAACAGTCATTCTGACTGTTGGAATAACCTCCAAAATAACGTTATCTTATTTTATCTTAATAGTACTTATAAAGTGCATTGTTCGCACAAAGGCATCATGGTGCTATAACCGCAGAAGTCTACGAACAGACTGGGTGGAGCAGAATACTAGAAAAGAAAGGGCTTCAAGACCCGCCAAAAGGGGTGATAGGCCTCAATGGCATGCAGGTGGAGAGGGAGAGATTTCCATGCATTCCAACCCGAGAGAGTCTAATCCTCGGAAGCTGAACCATTTTAGAGATTTGGTACCACCGTGATCTATGGGGAATGTATGGGCAGAACTTAGCATGAAGGTATTCTGCCCCTTTTTTATAGAAGGCTCTGTGAGCCAAGCACAGAGACTTAAACCTAACGCGTTGTTCAAATGGAAGCCAGTGGAGTTGGCAGAGAAGCAGCATCATATGGGCACCACATGGGGAGTGGAGCACTGCTCTTTCTGCCATATTCTGCAGCAGCTGTAGACGGCAGAGACAATATTGTGGTAGAGACAGATATAGCAAATTACAGCTATCAATACCAGTGATTACCAAAGAGGATACCACCAGTTCATGGCATTTTGATGGAATATGCGGGAGAACCTTCAGTAGTGTGGGATGTATTGACCCACTCCGCTATGCTATGCAGCATCACCCTGCCAGTTATGGGGAAAGAAACAGCAACAATGGTGGCAAAACCCTTGTGCGTGCCAAAACCTACAAAAACCCACAAAAACCGTGTGCTTCAGCATACAAAAAGAGGGATGCACAATCTGCCACCCATGGTGTTTGTGCAGTGGAATGGAGCACACCCTGCAGAATTTTGCCAGTGGGTCCCATAACCAGCAAACAGAGTGCAGAGAGAAAAGCAGCACTTTGCAAGTGAAACCTAAAAATGTGCCTACAATTGTCATTTGCTTTGTTGCCCAAAAACTCTAAAATGCCTATAAAACAACACATTCAACATTCACAATCTTGCCTGCTGCTAAAACCGATGTATCAAATGAAACATTGTGAAACATACAAAGTATGAAACCTGACAGCCTCTATGCCAAAATCTTGGTGCAGTATCCGGGGCGACCTGAATGACAGCTGTACTAAGGCAGCTTTAAAATGACCTAAAACTCAAAAGTCTACTGAATTAGCAAACATAAACAGGATTGTTGCCAAAAAGGAATACCGATTTTAGTTGTGTTTTTGATTCCACAGATTTTAAGGCCAAGGAAGAAATGTATGTGTATGTGATGCAACAAATGTGGGTTTTGTTAAGTTTAAGAAGTAATTAGCTTGGCTGAAGTTGAAAAAAACTTGGGAAAGCAGGTTTCTTCCCAGAAGGAGGGCCTTCCCCTCAGCAGAAAGTCACAGGGAGGTTTTAATTGCAGGGTTGGGACAGAATCTTGTCTACAGAGAGCAAAGGAACAATGACAAGCTGCAGTTCAGGAAACTAGAAGTGGGAAGAGGGTTGTAAATGGCCTCTGGAAGGAACAAACAAGGAGGAGCATGCCCCTGGACTGCAGGGAGACAAAAAGAGGCGGAGCCAAGTGACCATCTGTTGCAAAACCTGAACAAAGAACACATTTTAAAAGACTTATAACTTGCTATTCAAAATGGTGAAAAATATAAAAATGACAGAGTTGATAATTTAATTTCTGGCTGCATGCGTGAAGAGGTGGCAAAACTGTGTTACATGTTCTGGACAGGAATGGCAAGATATGTGATTTTACGCTAAATGTATTACTGTTAGAATTGTGAAAATGGACACGTATATCCCTATGGTAAAAACGCACATTGGTGGAAATTTGCAGAAAAATTGGAAATTGTGTTCATAGTGAAAAGGGTAAAATTCTGTAGAAAGCGGAGACAAGATCCCACAGCTACGATCTTTTGAGGAATAGCTGCTATGTAAAATATGCAATCTGTGTATGTGATTTTTATAGAGGTTGCACATGTGTAAATATGTATTTTGCCAAAATTAGACTTTGTGTTCCAGTGGCTAGGGGTGGATTCTCAGCATCATAAAATTATACCATGAAGATGACACTCTGTTTCTCTCCTCCTATCAAGGCACAGAGTAGACTCTGACCCAGTCACCTTTCACAGGGGCAAGCTTAGCTAAACTGGCCCATACACTTTCCACATTCAGCTTTAAAAATTCTTCCAGATCCAGATGCTAAATCTCTTGCCAGCAATAGAGACTATTAATTTCCAGCAAGGCCCCAATCCTCAAATGTATTCTCTCTACCCAGTAAAGCACTGTGTGGTGTGAGACGATCATTTTGAACCAGTATCCAGAAATTCTCTGGCTTGCCACCACTTGGCTTGCCTGAGGAACTCGCTATCCAGCTGATAATACCCACAGACTAGGAGAGCAGATCCTGTGCCAATCCGGCGACCGGCCTAGAGGATCCAGTCCCGTGCCTGATGTGCTGTTTTTCCTAGACCAGGCCCAATCCATGACCAGAACTGACGGTCCCATTTAAAACTTATCCAGTGAGTGTACATAGGAAGAACTGTGTCCCATAGCAGATGTACTTTGCATAGTCTTGTCCCTATTTCCAAGCCATCCTATCTTTTATTCAGAACCAGTATTGTTAGGAGTATCTTTGCCTTGTCTCACCCCTATCAACCCATCCTACCTTTCCTTCAGAACCAATATTGTTAGAACTATCTTTGCGCTGACGCTTTTCTCACCTGGAGAAGTCGAGTTTCCTTATCAGGTGGGTCACCCTGATCCAGTGGCTGTACCATTCCTGTGTGGTATTCACTTCTTCATAGTCATCCCCTAGTGTAAGCAAACCCATTTGTCATTTTCAAAAGTGCATTTCTGTTTTCAATTCTCGCACCTATTTTACAAAAACGACCTTCACTAAAACCTTCATTACTCCCTCAGTTTTTGTGATAGAAAAGAAAGCGTGATTCTCCCGTTATCGTGAATATTGCACAATGAAAAGTTTGCCGCAATTTTAAAAATCAGAAAGTTTTACATGGGTAAAGTAGCTCTAAACTGCTTCTGACTTAGACCTTAAGATTTTAATTGTTTCCTGCTGACCAAATCATTGCTTGTGCTTGTGCGTGTGTGCAACTGTTTAAAGCAGCTCCCATAGGGATGTATAACAATTTCAGTATTTTAGAACATATTTGGTGTTTGCCCAGTCCATTCTAAAAACAATCTTAAAAGCCATTCTGACAGCTGGACAGTCAATTCTGTTTTCTCTTGTGTTTGAAAGGTGGAAAGTGGGACTGATATTCTGTTTGATTTGTGCCATCCTGAATACCTGCTCTCTCTTCCTATCTCTTTACATTCCCTATTGGGGGTTTGAGGGGTGTTGCAGGGGGAACTGCTAACCACAGTGCTATCTGATCTGGATTAACACAAAAGTATTATTTTCTGTGCTGAAATTGTTTTGCTCATTACTTACTCCTCGTGTATTAAAGATATTATTCAGTGTTCTGTCACCCCATTAGTGATTGTTGTTGATTATTAAATCCTATTGTGATTAAATTTTAAATACATAAATAAATAATTACCTTTGCAAACCAGCCTGATTCCTGGTTCAGTGTGACTGGGGGGGGGGGTTCCAAGAGAAGGGTGTGATATGAGTGGTATATCGTTCAGAATATTGAACTTTAGACAAAAATAAATAAGGATTTCAGTTGTGCGCTACATGCTGAGCTTTGACTTGGGTGTGTGCCGGATTGAAATCACTTACAGTAGGGTACTCAACTTAAAGTGTCCCTTCTGACAGGTAGCTGACACCTGTATGGCCATAGGCAATGAGGCTGTCATTTTTACCCCTAGATTTTTCACAGAAGAGATGGATAGAGGAAAAGGACAGAGATTTTCAGGCAAGAACTCCATGGTCCAGAACCAGGAAGGGGTAGCTGTACCAACCACCAACAACTCAATTTTCTCACCGTTCAACTTAAGCCAGTTCTTGGCCATTCAATCAGCCACTGCCTTCAGGCAACTCCTCAGCCGACCAGCCATCTCTGGCTGGACTAGATCAAGTCACACAATAATTATCATATTGTTGGTGTAGGAGTAGCACAGGATGCCGTTTGCGTGGATTAAGCAAAGAAGTGGTTGAATATAGACGTTGAACAAGGAGGGGGCAAGTGAGGAGCCAAAGGGGACTCCACACAACCATAAGACAGGAAGGGAATAGAAAGGTGGCAGAGACAAAGATTGAGATTGTCCCCCAGAAAGGAGGAAAACCAGGCCAGGACCTGACCAAAGAGGCCTGCGGAGGGGACATAGGCAATCACGGTAGTGTGGTCTATGGTGTGAAACGCTGCTGACAGATCCATCAAGATCAGGGCACCCACCCCATCCTTGTCCACCAGCCGTGCCAAACCGTCAACTATTGATACCAAAACTGATTCGGTACCTCGGCCAGGCCGGAAGCCTGATTTAAATGGATAAAAAAAACCTGAAAATTCCAAAAAGGTGCTAGTGAGTCAGTGGGGAGACCAAGGACACAAGTAATTTCATTAAAAATGGAAGCCAAGAAATGGAACAAAAATTAGAACGGACCAACGGACCAACTGGTTTAATCTTCCAAATTTGGCCTATTTACCACTAGCTTCAGTAAATTTCATTAGAATTACTGATTGCTAATTCCTTGAGAAACAGCAGAACTGCCAGTAGGCAAATATAGTGAAACACCAAAAAAGGAAAATCTTCAAAAACATAATCCTTTCAAAGTCCTGGTGCAATCCATGGAAGACGGAGGGAGGTAATATGCTAAAATACAAAATGTCAGTGCCTGATTGAAGCGGAGGAATTCCAAACTCATAGAGTCTGATCTGGGCCGTATGCAGACAGAGATACCCCATGGAGTATGTAGTAGTGTATGTAGTAGAGTCATGCATTACCATACATGAAAGGCATTGAGCTACTGCCGCCATTCATGTTTCTTCTGCTCCTACCACATTAAAGCCACTGCCACCTCAGACTGGTGTCTGCTTGCACCTGTCTCCATGTCCATTACACACATTTACGGTTGCTGGTAGGGTGGGCATTCACATGAGGGGCTCCTCTCTACCTCCCACCTTTTCCCCTCGCCCCACAATTAATTCACCCATATTCATCTGCCATGCAATGTAGAGGCACCATCACTGGGACACCAACTCCACCCCGATGATGATGGAATTGAATGGCACATGTAAATCTGGCTAGGCCAGCCATGTGTTCCACCATCCTCAGTACTGCAACAGACCCTGAAGTATTTATGGTAGAAACTCAACATGAAGAAGAATCACCAGGAACAGTTCTATATTCATTAATTGACTGTTTTTTTCCTATGGGTGTTTTGCCAAACTGTTTTTTTTTTCAAAAAAACTCATCAAAATGTTTCTTTTTATTGTTGGGCTGTTCCGCCCATCGTCCCTTCTCTATTAATTGCACACTATTCCCAAACCCCCTCCCCACAACTTACATTCCATTACTCACAGCTCCCTATATTTTGCAATCGTTTTTTTCAAAACATCATTTTCCACAAAAAGACAATCGAATAAACACTGTCAATGAATGAACGTCATACCCCAGGAACATATGGAACACATTTCCTATGAACCACTGTGACATTCACAGGTAATGCAAAGTGTTGAGCAAGGGGTATCAAGTTTATTACAGCCATGGAGAGGAAGCACAGGCAGTTTGCTGATGGCATTGCGTCCATGATTTTAGTTGTACAGAGGGTGGATGTCTATGTCTTGACAGATGCCATGTCTGAGGCACATAAAACCATGCTGAGGGATGTTGCAATCCAACATACTGGGGGGACTCAGGAAGATCCATCTCAGCAATGAGTAGTGAAATGATTGATTGGTAATTCCTCCAGAAAATGGCTGAATTACTGATAGGCAAAAAAATAGGAGCAATGGCATGTTGAGTGGTGGGCAATCTTTAAAAATAGAATCCATTAAAAATCACCAATTTCCTGATGCAAGAGAGAAGGAGGGAGCTGAAATCAGACTGAGGAATCCCAAACTCACAGAGGCAGAGCATAGCCTTATGCAGAAATATATACCACATGATTAATGTGTGTGCCCTTCCTGAGTGGCACTGCACTGCCCTCATTAGAATAATGCCATTATGTTTATTTCAAGTACCACCGTGTCACATCTCTCCCAACAGGCACCCAAGGAAAATAAGCAGATGAAGATGGTGACAATATGTTATCGACATCCATGACTATTACCTCCAGTATAATGCTTTGAAACAATATCCAGAAATGGTTGTTGCAGTTCTGGCAGTCACCAGAAAACACTAAGTAAGTCAAAATATGTCACAGGTAAGTTGTCACAAGCAGTTCATTAACACATTCTCACCAGATAGCTCAGCATTCTGCACTAGCTATGCCGGGGCATGGTAGACAAAGGGAAATATATGAACTGTCATACCACTGACATTGGTTCTGTGGTCAAGGATGTTGGCAGATCATGGTTGATTGGGTTTAAGATGTTGGAAGGGCAGCTGTTTTGGGCTTGAGGGAGGTAGGAGGGAATGGGAATGTTTGTGTCAATAAATCACATTTTACTCAATAGAAATGAATCCTGTGATCGTTTTAGTTGTTTTATAAATGTGATTGTAGTGATGTGTAAGAGTCTTTTGAATGGTGAATGCATATATGATGAATAATTTTTGTTGATGAGTTCCTGTCAGGAGATGAACCCATACCGTCCATCTGACCATCCCCCCTGTGAAGGCATGCACATCTCAATATCATCCTCATGCGTTGAGTCAGTGGTTGCAATGGCATAAGGGGATAACTCTGAATCCAGAGGATGTGCAGCATTTCACAATCAACAATATTCTTCTCAACCTCACCAGTGCTTCAGGTGATCTACCTGTGTTTTGTTTTTATCTCCTAGATCCATATACGCCTTCCTCTGAATTGTTTTTTGGAGGAATTAGTACTTTCTTTTAGGCAGAATTTTGATTTTGCCAGTATCTCAATTTGTAATGCTGTGGATTTATCAATTTAGTTTACTGTGCTAATTCTTCCATTGGTAGTGTGACAAGATCTCTAATCTGAATTTGTTAGGAATGGGAATCTCTTTCGGCCCGGGGAGGGAGGCCTACCAGAGTAGAAGCCAGAGCCAGTCCTACCCCAATAGGGGGGTGGTTGCAGTTCAGAGGCCTCAATTCTTATCCCTTTCCAAGTGCCTGTTTGTATCCCAATGGCGTTGTATGACAGCATATCTGTGAAACCAAATTCTTGCCTGTCTCATTTCTATCCTTACAGGCAACCACATCTCAGCAAAACCTATGCACAATGACTGCAAAAGCCAAGGCTGCGAAGACTTAAGCACCAGCATTCACATTAGTGGAGTGCTAAACACTGAGACTGAACTGGCAATCCAAGAGAGAAAGGAACCGCACAGCTGTGAGAAATGTGGTGCACCACAATGTGAATGCAGTATATGCCATGTGCCGGGAGCAGCTACAGAAACCCCACAAAGTGACTCAGAGTTTCATGCTACTACCAATCCCCTTTGACTTACCTGGACGTTTGCTGTAAAGCAGCCCACCCCATGAACTTGGAAACTTGACAACATAGCCACTACTGTGGGAACATGGCAGCAATGCAATGAGAAAGGTGTTGGGGCTTAACCATTTTTATGTAAATTATGAACATTGTAACAACACCCAGACAGGGAAGACAAATCCAGATTGGTTGGATCCTGAAGCACAGGAGGAGGGGATAGGAAGAGAGGAATCAGGAAGGTGTGGAGAAGTAGAGAGACATAGGGAGAGAAACATCATGGTGTAAAAGGAAGAGGTCCACTTCAGGCTTGTAGTGCATATGCCTGTCATCACTTAGGATTGCAGGGACATCCATTAGCGTCCTAGAACAGAGTTGAAAGAAAATACTTGAAAAACCTCTGGCAGTTGGAGTGTTCTTTAGGCCATCTATCACCGCAGGAATACCAACCATTTTTGTTTGCCTTGGAATTGGGTTGAAGGGTGAAAGTGGCAGTAATTCAGCTGCAGCTATATTTGCTTTTACCAGGAATTTTGAGAAGAATCTCTATATGTGGATATCGGTAATCCAAGTATGCACCCAATTGTCTGGGAGGTCCTTCATGGATGAAAACAATAAGACCCGTCTTTAAGTCAAATAACATTTTGGGGAAGTAAGGTTGTTCATTTGACTTAACTGCCATGCAGAATATATTCACTAGACCTCCTAAAATGTTTTTAGAAAACACAGTTGGAAGGTGTACCCTATTATATTGAAATGTGTCACATCATCCTTTGCACCCTTCAGGATAAGTACCTTATACTTTGGGGCTGTGCATGAGCCAATGACTTAAGGATTCTGGCAAAATCTCCCCTTTAGCAAATCAGTCCAACCTTCTTTTAGCACTGGGTATGTGACTTGGTTTCAGGGTTACATTTCAAAGAACAGAAGATGTGAAGTGTAGGTGGAATATTTTACACTGATGACGTCTATGACAGTAACATATATTAACACGGATTTCAATCAGGTACCAAAGTAGCTGGTCGTGGAGAATTCTGAATTGGTCATGAGGCTTTTAAAAGCCACTTGACCACCTGGATGAAATTAGACTGAACCTTTAAGATTCTGTATCTGTGGGGTGTGTCTAGCTGATCACAAGATAACTGTGTAAACTCGGAAAAGAGGAAGCCATATCAGTATACAATAAAGCACAGCACTGAGCACATGGCCTTATTGGAATGCACCAAATAGAATGAAATCATAATGAGAAAACAACAAGAAAAGCAAAGCTATTAGTGCAAAGCTATTAATCACTGGGTTAACACTGGGCCTATGGTGGAACCACAAATCACCATTGCAGAGGCGCACACCATTAACAAGGCTGTGATGTGAATTTGCAGTAGTGACCTGGTTGTATGCAAACTCACTCGCCAATGCAGGAAAAGACTGCCTGCAAAAACCAGGCGTTAAGGATAGACCCGCAAAGGGAACTGCGTAGTAGGGAGGTAAGGGATTACCGGCACCAGTGCCCTTACCGTTGCCGGTAATCCCTTACCTTCCACCTCATCATGAGGCCCAATGAGGCCCAATGAAGCCTTCAATGGTGAGGCACCAACGTGACCCTGCAGCTCTGGAGACAGAGGTTCTGCAGTAACACCCCACTAAACATTTACAATACTTCACATACCAAATATTAATAGAAATAACAATAAACACTGGACTACTGAAAAAGAACTAAGCAGCATATCTGGGGGCCGTATTAGGAGTAATGCAGCAACTAGAATCTGAACCTGGAATAGTAGGAAACGTCACTAATGAAGATGCCCACAGAGAGGGGACAGTCCCTAAACCATGGATAGTATTTAGCTGCAATCCCCCTGAGGCATCAGGACATTAAAAAAAAGGCTGCAAAGTTATTGCAACAAGAAAGAAATGCAGGAATCCATACAATAACAGACATTACTTGCCATAAGATGGTTAGCAGTGCACAAATGTCAGTGTCCAAATACTCTGCAAGGGGCTGTTTCAAAACCTGGCCAAGCCCCATAAATAACTCAACAAATGCAACAGCAAGATGCACCTAAAGAAAAAGATTCCACCAATGACTATCTTCAAAGATACATTTCATCTACGCAACAAGAATTAGCCTACATCAAAAAAAACACTGCTAGCAGTGGAACAGTGAACTTTGAATATCCAAGCAGAGTTCATGTTACTACATGAAGCCATACACACGCTACCAGGAACAGTGACAGATGTTGAAGACAGGATGTCTGCATTAGAAAACAGGAAGGATTGGAAAATCTACAACTCAGAGCCAAGAACTAGAAATGCCTGCATAGAAACGCTAGAAAACACCTGCAAAGTAGCAGAAAAAAACAATGTTCTATTTTTGGGCTACCAGAAAAAAATGGAAAAAATAGAAGTGAAAGAAATTCTGAAGTTCATGGAATCATGGATCCCTCAATTTCTACATTCACCTTTATGCCACTGCTTGAACTGCAACAAGCACATAGGTTTAATGACAGGTAGGACAGCAAGAGAATAAGCCTGAGACCAATAATAATCTGCACCCTCTGACATCAGCATGCAAGAGCCATTCCAAAAGAGCAAAGAAGAAAACCCTCCACACAAAGCAAGCACCTAACCTCTATACATCAGAAGATTTCTCAAAACAAACTTTACCCAGAAGTAGAAGATTCCTAGCACTAGGGCCAGAACTGAGGAAAGAGGAAACACTAATATGCATTGCTAGAACTGGCCAAAATGATCTGCCCAGATGAGATAACCAGGGAATATGCAGACATAGAAGATGTGATCATATACCTGGACAGCATACAGAATGAGACTACAGAGATGGACACTGCAGAAAAAGCAAATGCAACCATAACATTCATAAAGGAATTATCAACTGCACAGAGAATACATGTGGATCAGGATTAAGTATCAGAAAACCCCTTCAAATAAATGTAGGTGCACAGAACCACTAAGGCCCACACATAAAGGTCATCAAGACAGGAATGTTAGAGACAAGTCCAGATCTCCAATCAAAAAGTAAAATGAGTTTTTTAAATACCCCATGGCTGCAATTGAGAAACAAGACCCACATAATTGTAATAGCTTGCAATGAATGAGACACTACCATAGAAAGGACAACAATAGACATCTATTCCCATAGCTGGATAAAAACCCCTAACAAGAATAGCCGATCACAAACCTCTGAGGTACCAAGGTTAATGAACATGGAAGAAAATCTTGGAATGAAGTATACATATACCAAACACTTTAGCCAACACAATATTTAAGAGTAATTGTTTATTGTTATTCACATTCAAAATGTTTCCAATGCTGGCACAACCACAGAGGAATGTACTAAACAATAGATTTGAATAATACGTAAACGACATGTTTAAAATAGCATTGCAATATAAGGAGGCATGCAGTCCAAGGCGAGGATACACACAAGAAAAGGATTAAAACAGTACTATACTCATATGGAAAGAGAAACAAAGGGTTTATGCTGGGTGAAGGAATAACTGAACTGCCTAATAATAATGACCAATTTGAATATTATCTCAATGTATATTGAGGGCTTCATCACTGGTTGGGCGGAGCAGTAAAATTACTGCTCCGCTCAATCCTGAATATTTGCAGAAAGTTGGGAGATTCACCTCCAGCTTTGAGCTGGAGGTGAATCTGCCGACTTTCCAGAAATTTTCTTTGCATTTCCCATGGTGCAATTGGCGCCACAGTAAATGTGTCGTAAATGCCTCATAGAGTCCTTTGGACCCTGAATAAAATAGGGATTTACAACCTTGCTAAAACTCGGGATACAGACCGAGTTGCATTAAATGCTATTTGCACTAGGTGGCATGCCAGCGGACTTACCTCCGGGATGCGCCCCAACTTGTGATGACCCCCTCACTCACTACCTGAAGAGAGCAAAGGTCAAACAAAATCTAAAAAACTGCACCAAGATATAGTACTTTTACAAGAAATGCACCTCTCTCTATCTGAAGTAGACACATTAAAAAGGCAATGCATTGGGAAAGTGTATCACAGTTCACTAGTGAATGAAAGGAAATGTGGAGTGGCAATTGTGGTACACAAAAACCTAAATTGCATGATCACGAAACAGAGGTCAGACCAAAAGGCCAGATAGATCATGATAAATGTACACTTTGGGGAAGACACAATACAAATTTGATCTGAATAGTGTTTTTTTTCTCCTTTGTTAACATATTACTGTCAGAAACATCTCACAAAAAGGAAACAATTGGAGTAGATTTGGACATTGTTTTTGCACGATTACTGACAGATCTGAGAAACCTAATTTCTAACACACTGAGGGAGACAATACCTACTAGAAATTCTTAAAGATAATGGCCTCCTGGATCCCTGGTGCATTTTACATCCAACAGACAAATGAAACACACACCAATCATGTGTACACAACACATTTGACAGATTAGATTATTATGTAATCTCACAATTGTTAATCTCTGGAGTGCAAACATGTAAAATAATGCCTGCAGGAATCTCAGATCACCCACCAATCCAAATACCTGTTGACTTTCAGCTATAAAATCATATTAGAACTAAATTGCAAATTAACATCAGTCTGTACTGGTAACCTAAAGAGAAACAAAACAACCTACAGAGAATTCTAAAGGAATTTCTGGAGATAATCATTCAATCAATCTCACAAATTGGCACTCTGTGGGCAGCAAGCAAAGCGTGTATAAGAGGCCTCATGACGGCCAAAGCTGCAACACATAAGAGGCCAATCTAAACAGAATCAATTAGAACTGGAAAACAAGACATTAGCAAAGTCATATATCAACTCACCTAGCGACTCACTCCTAAAGTATTTTGTCAAAGCTAGATATAGTCTTAATAAATTATAATCCAAAAAATCAGAATGATCACTATTATTCTTGAAGCTACGCCAATATGAACAAAAAGAAAAAGCTGGCCGAGTGTTCGCTGCGCATCTAAAACAGAATTGATGGGAAATCCCCCATTTAGAATAATTGAAAACATGTTTCACCTGACAACACCAGTGATCATAAACCAAGAAGTCCATATTTTTGCGAGTCACTATACTTCCCTGAAAACTTTAACTCTCAAGAATCCTGAAGAAGTGTGAACTAGGGAGAAAGATCACTGAAAAGTAAATTAAGAATACGATCAATCTATTGCCACTTAGTAAATCTCTGGGCATGCACACAATTCCAAGAAATGTCTATAAACTTTGCAGCAGTGCAATAGCACTGGTAGCAAAAATGATCTATCAATAAGACAAAATCCCATATGACCTGTGACCAGAATGTATCCAGGCCATTATATCAGAAATACACAAACCAGGCAAGTACCCCACCCTATGCTCCAATTATAGACCAATCTGCCTCAATAATAAGGACATGAACGTCTTAGTGAACATTCGAGCCAGACGTATTAACAAAGTAATATCAAACCTAATAGATGATGCTCAGACAGACTGTGTACTGTATAAGTCATGTAAGAATAATATGAGTACTTTACTACATACTGTATGGCAAAACATGAATGCTGAGCATGCATTTGCATCATTTGCCCTGTCATTAAACACTGAAAAATGTTTTAAAGAATGGAATGCTCTGATTTATCTAATGTGCTAGAAAATTCAGCCTGCGAGAGGACTTCAACTCCAAAGTAAGGATACAATACAACAATTCCACAACTACCATAACTAGTAAAAGATTTATATCACCCCCCTTTGGCATAACATGTAGAACAAGACAGGGATGCACATTACACCCCTACTATTCCTACTAGCATTGCAACCCCTGACCATAGTGATAAAACAAGACAGAGACCTCCAGGGTATAATGAACAGCACTAGCTAAATCCAAAAAATTCTCTGTGTGGATGATATCAAGCTAGTACTGAGAAGACTCAAAACTTCTGTTTGCCAATTAATTGCAACAATCTCAAAATTCTTTTCTGGCTAGTAAATCAATTGGGACAACAATCCTCAATCATATACATCCCACATATCAATGTTTCAGTTCAGATGGGTGAAAAGCAACTTGAAATATCTAGGAATCAAACTAAGTAAAAATGTAACCAACATTGTAGAAGACAACTGTTATGCAGTCTGGAATGAAGTAACATCATCTGTGCATAAATCGGCATCTCTGAAACGTTCACTATGGGGGAGAAACCAATGTTTAAAAATAAAATACCTGCTATGCTCCCCAGCATGCATATTAAAACATCAGCTGGTGGCATAAACCTACCAATCCTGAGACCTTCTTCTTAGCAACCCAACTACAACAACATTTACAACTTCCTGGTATTATATATAATATGCCCTTTTGAGTTTGAATAGAAAGAGAGCTGTTCTTACAGATACATGGATTTTGTGAGAGTATCTCCTCCAAGTAAAATCCAGCACCCAATAATTAAGTCCAATATATTGGTATGGGAAAGACCCTGCAAAATAATAGGAGAACACTCTTACATCCACAGGGCAGTTCCCATATGGAGCAACAAGGAAAATTGGAGACAATACTGTAACTGTGCGAAAGTGGATCAACAGCGGAATAAATGGAATCACCAACATGTTTGATGCTTCAAACCATATGCTCAAATGTACAAGAGCGCTATGCACTACCACACTCAGAAAACCTGTAATACTGCCAAATCAAAAAATGTATACTAGCAGCGCTGCAAGACACATGCTGCAATATGATTACCTTATCTCTGTTAGCAGCAAAAAATATTCAAATATAAAGATCAAAGGTTATCTATCGCAGGAATATTTCTCTGCTGATGTCAGAGATAAATTCTAAGCCAACAGTACAACACCTGATGATCAAAAGGGAGCAAACACTACATTAACAATTCACAGATGCACAATGGCTGTAAATTACACATAATCAGTTTACATGCATAAGCGAAGGCAGATTGGTGCTCCCCCAACTTGAAATTCTGCATTAGTAGCATTGACTATTGCAAAACTGCAAAGATGGAATATACAACTAGCTGAGCAAGTGCTGGCGATGCAACCAAAGTGAAGCACACACAGCTCACATTTTATGGACATGCCCTCATATCCAAAAATATTGGGAAAAAACATGTTGTTCAATGACCAATCACATGGGCACAAAACCGCCCTTCACAGCTCATGTAGTGTTATTTCTTCTTGGAAATAGAATCAACCTCTAAATATATGCACAGATGGATTATTGGTGCACTCATGATAGTTAAAATGAACACCCTCCGAATTTGGAAAGGGAACTATGAAAAAATAATATACAGATTACAAGATCAAGCACAGATATATCAAGAAATATGGAGACCTTTTCTCATCTCTCTAAATCATGGGGAATAAGATACCAACTTCTTGAACAAATAAGCTACACACACCAGATGGCAACAGTCAGGAATGCAACTCACTGACTTGATTTGAGAGGAACCTGACCACCCTTATCGCAACACCAACCCATTAGACTGAAATGATTAGACTTATATGATCGGATTTAGTGAAAATACCACAACATGTTACACTACATAGCATACGTTAATCATGTCTCCTTTCCTTTTAGTAACTCGTCATTGATCAGTTCTACTTTGTTTAATGTTTGATGTTTGCTGTTCCCCACTGTAATATATTATGACCCAACAAAGTCCCAAAGATTATCCAGAGTGTCATAGTTTTTCTGTCACCATCTTTACACACCGATTTTTCAAGACAGGAATCCTTAAGTTCCATCAGATAAGCTTCTAATGTCATCTCATTTCATATTGAAATACACAAATTCATGTATGTTAGTATAACTAATGAGTTGTTTATTGAATGTCTGAACATACAGATTTGAGTGACACTTGCTCAATTTAATTTAATACACATATAATAGAAAAATAAATAATGCTGAATCAGCCTTGGTTTTTATACATATTGAGGACATTACTGTTGCATTTAAAAAGCATTTAAAATCCCCAAATGTATCTGCACAAAATGCCATGATCTCTCATTTTAACTGGTGGAGGTTTTTCTTTGTTTTTGAGAAGTGGATAGTGAAAACATAAGGAAGTAAGACACAGACAACATACTTAAAACTCAAACAAAAGATATTTATTAACTTAAATGTCAGGATGGTTGAAGGCCTAAATTACCCAATGCGAAGGTGGAATTTCCCTACGTGAATGAAACTAACAAAGTCAGAGTCAAAGAGTTCAACTAAACAGTCTGTCTGTGTCCAAAACCTATGCTTACCTTCACAATTAAAGACAGACCGTGTTCATGGATGTCAAAGTCAAAAGAAACAGTGTTCAACCCAAAGTTCTCAGCTGCTTCTTCAGCTTCCTTCCCTAAATTCAAAAAAGTTCTACCAAAATGTTTTAGAATTAATTTTCTTACACTCAAGGTAATACCGTTTCCTCACAACCCTCATGGTTCTCGCGTCCCTAAGTTCCAAGTAATACAGTTCAAAGGAAAATAGTCTCAACATTTTTCCCCAAAACACCAAGTAACATGTATCACATCTCACGGCTCCCTTCGCCATGACTTCAACTCCACCTGTTACAGTTAATTTAACCTTTTCGAACACAAAGGTTAACACAATTTAAGGTCGTTTGACCATATTCTTGGATTGCCTCATCCATTCACTGGCAGTTCCCCTTTGTAGTATTAATCCACAATGTCTTTTGGTTCTCGCAGTTCAGGGCTCACTGGTCTAGGCGCAGTTGTCAGACCACACGGTCCACCCACCACAGGTCGCGTGAACCTCTCCTTGTGGCCTCTTGGCTTTGTGAATAATATTCACACTTCTTTGGCTTCTCCTTGGTATCTTCCTGGCTCTGTCAGAGTATTTCACACACCTCTCGCCAGTCTTTGGCCTTGCCGCACTGCAACTGTTTGTAAAGCTCATTTTGTGGTGGTCTTACTTTTGTCCCACATTTTATGGTTCTCTTTCATATTGATGTACTTCCTTAAATGTTATTGTTACTTGTGCACTTTTCTTTGTGTAGCCTTTTATCACTTGCTTTGCCCATAAAGCTTCCTTTAGATTTATATTCCACAGGCTTAATTGTGTGATTTCAATCTGCTCAGTATTAATAAAATATGCAATATGCTCAATGGTTATGTTTCATTCAGTTTGTTGTGCAATAAATGTTCAATATGCTTAATTTTAATTTCCCATTTGGTTCGCTGTTCAATATAAATCCAGCAGATTTAATTGTACGTTTTCGGTAATGTATTGCACCTTGCACCTTCGCCACCTGCTAGGAATGCCCCCCAGATGTGGAGTGCCTCTCCTAACTCTAACTGTTCTGTGCCTTGTCTCTGCCTCACTGAGTGCACCACTGCCTTGGACAGGACGCAGACAACATCCAACTCCCTCCAATGCTTCTGCAGCTCCTGCTGCATGTCTCTCATCACAGGTGCTAATGTTCCTGCACACTGGACTTTGGGCCGGTGTCCTGCCTGTCCCACAGATCACACCATGGCTTCTTTCTCCAAACACGGGCCTCTTGTTGGTCTCCTTCCCACAGATCTCCCTGTCTCTCTCTTGGTGCACATTCATTCTGCTTGTATACACCTGTAACTTTTTAACAGGTTGCAGGTGTGTACTTCCAATTTAATTTGCCTGATAATGATTAAGAGGAAATTCCTGACCTTCACTAAACTTTATAGGCATCTTCCTTGTCCCAATACTAAAGTGGTGAAATGGTCTGATGTGCATTACTCCCAGACTTCTCTTCCTCATCTCAGTACTGTTAAGTGTCACAGTTGGGGAAATTATGGGAGTTGGCTTATAATAGCCCATAAAGGTTGGAGGAGGAATAGGTTGATCCTAAATGGGAAAATGGGAATACCATGTCTCTCCCAAGGGCACACCACTCCCAATATTCAAGAAGCCTCCATCCAGGTGATCCTCCCTCGCTTCTCCACCCCCAGGTTCAGGATCCAAAAGTGATGTCCTTTTTCCTGGCCACCTACGCACAGGATCCAAGGGGAGTAGGAGTGAGAATACCCTCAGGTTTCTTACAGGATTCATGTTAATAAAGACAGGGAATAAGGCCAAATTAGCCATATAAAATGTCTGGATTTTTAAGTGGGCAGATATTATCCAATAATAAATATAAAGGTTGCTGACGGTGTGAGTATTTCGCCCTGTGTTGTACATCAGCCTCCCATATATTTATTCAGATGTATTTTTCTGTGGCACTGTATATTTTACAGGGAAACATTTAAGGAATATCCACTGTTACTTTCCACCATAACGCCAACATTTTTTGCATTTATTTAGCGCTACGGACCCTCAGACATCTGAGCGCTGCTTGCCCACGTTGTGTGGTGATCATTTATTGATCTAGGATGGATGAAAGAGTGCATTTTGTCCTGCCAGGATTCGAACCTGTGTCGGCAGGCTTTGCACAGATGTCAAAGCGAGCACTCTACTCGTTGTGCTGTCTAATTTCACGACTATACAATACACAGTTAAACAAAGCTGAGAAAGGAAACCAATCTCCTATCCCTAAGGTGTTGACCATCAACAGAAGTAATGGATATACCAATCTACAACATATCAACTTACCAATTAAAAGATAGATAAACTAGAATCATGCCAAAAGAACGATCGCAGATCAATCGGGATGGAAGGGTAAGGCTGACCTATCAATAACACTTTGGCCCACAGTGTAATCACAGGCAGCAATGGACCACTGACAGTAAATAAATAGGAAGGGAGCTGGTGGATCTAAATACAGCACCAATACCAGAGCTCAAATTTCTGCGTACTTAACACAAAAATCCACACAACCACTTCTCACACTTCTCACACAGCATACCACATGCACTTCATCACACCTTAACAACAAACAAACAACACATAAATCGCACCAACAGCACATGAGGACTCGCATTGATCTGATATTCACACCCAAGCCCAGCGCACAGTGACTACCAAACTGAAGCTGCCAACAGGACACCACCTTTACACCCTACTAACCCACCCCAACCTCCTTCTTTGCAGATCTGCCTGGCCACCTGGGGACCAATTTGGTGATGGTGCACGGTATAAATACCCTTAACTTTAACATTAACATTACTAAACAAGCTATAGATATTTTTATAAGCTACCAGTAGCACTTAATAATAATGATGGTAGGGTGTGATTTCGTAATGGGTTAACACAGAATAGACAATTATTCAAAGGCAGACCTTGATTAAAGAAGGTAGTATGCTCTATAAAATAGTCTTCAAATTCTTAGATGCTTTGTGGTAATGGCATTGTAAAGGATTTAGATGTCCAGGATAATAAAACTATAAGTGAGAATGACACAGTTTCAAGAAATAGCAATTTAGTTCTGGCAGTGGCACATTAAATACCCAAGAGTCTTTTACGGTTTTGGACATTAATGTTTCCTGACTTAGTGAACTCTTGCATCTTTCAATGCACCTTAAACTTCCCCAATGAATTCATCATCTCAGCCAATTTGTAAATGTACCATTTAATGATCCTGTGCTATATATATGTTAAGAACCTTCCAGATTGAGTTAATGCAATTATATTATGCTGTAATTTGATTAGCTTTTGCTGATCTAAGTCATATGTTTATTAATTATATTCATCCAGTAACATATGGTCTCTGATTGCAGTTGGTTATCCATAATTACTCAGAATACAGTTTCCATAATTAATACTGTTTTTGCACCTCAAGGTTTAATGTTTGACAGTAGCACTTTTTGTATTTTTTCTAAATCTATGTTGAATGCAGGTTCATTGTTTTTTTTTCAGGTGCAGAGATATAACCTTGTGATATTGCCATACTCAAGGGTTAATTGATTGTCATTTTTCTTAAAATATGTTGGTTGAGGGAAAGGCAAAATGCAGCATGTCATGTTAAGAGATGAGCAATGCATGCACAGAACATGACATTTCACACAATTGAAAGGTAAATACACCTATTTCTAAATAACAGGGCAATCATTTGACACCACAATCATGGTATATGAAAGTTATTTTTATATCAACCCACTAAAATAAGCATTGATAACTCGGCTGTGTCAGTAGGGGGTATAGTTTTGTAAATAGGGTGCAGAGAGGACAGTGACAAAGAAGGAGTGTGCATCAAGGCCAGGAGGAACAAAGGGAACAAAGGAAGCTCTGGCACATGACTATGCCAGGCTGTACAGTCATTACAATCCAGGTGTCCCAGATCACTTCATGAGTACGTGTGCACAATATCACCTTCCCACTACTTCTCTTTCTCAATTGGTGAGAATTTGTGTCTCAAGTATCCAGTTCATGCTTGCGATGCTGGAGCCATAAATGAAAAGGAGTTCCAATTTCTAACAGCCAAAGGCACTAGGCCTCTGTTAATATATATACTGCCAAAAATACATAACAATATTTTGAATCCTCCAGGTCGACTGGTAATGTCTCTTTGCAGTTCCATCTTAGAACTGATCGGACAATTCCTCAACTTTTTTCTCAAACCTGTGGCTGCTGGTCCAGATACATATTTGTCTGATACCACTGATGCAATCATACATTTAGAGGGGTCACCTTTCAATCCAGAGACAGATATATTGATCACACTAGATGTGGAATCTCTTTATTCCAACATACCCCAATTAGAGTTCCTTAATACTATGAAAGAATCCCTTGACATCAGACAAGGTTTTCATCAAATTTGAGTGAATTCTTGCTAGAATTGTTAGAAGTAACTCTAACTAAGAATGATTTCTGATTCATGACAGTGTTTTACTTGCAGATTAAGGGAACGGCTATGGAGCAGCTTTTGCCCCCAATTATGCCACTTTATACATGTGTAAATTCAAGAAAACATTTATCCTGATGATACCAACCCATTTCGGCCTGCCATCAGACTGTATAAATGATACATAGACAATATTATCATTGTATGAGACAAAACAAAAGGCGAATACACTGAATTTCTTCTGTGGATCAATATGTTGAATGCCAATTTTAAGATTACAATGGCTGCCAGCAACCTATCTTTACCTTTCCTGGACCTTCTAATTAAGATCAGCGATGGCAACATCATTGCAGATTTTTATCGGAAAGAAACTGATAGAAATACTATCCTTCGTTTTGGCAGCTTCCACTCCTATGCCCTGCGAGAAAGCATTCCATATGGGAAATTCTTAAGTGCAAGACGCAATTGTACCAGAGTAGAGGACTATATGTCCCAGGCTGACACCATCCAAGATACCCTCCAGGCTATGGGTTATCCCCCTCATTTATTAAGGCAATCCTGTAAAAGGGCCAAAAAACAACCTTGGGATATCTTGCTGGTCAATAAAAACAAGGACACCATTACTAAGGAGCGTATAGTTTGTACTATGACCTATAACACGCATCAGATTAAAAACAAGAAGATTATCTCTAAATATTGGCATTTGTTTCAGCTCAACAATCCAGACTTGGAACATCCTATCTATGCATTCAAAAAGGTAAATGACTATCTTGGCTCTTTGGGGTGCCAAGCCAATAAGAGGACATTTTTCAAGCAGTTTTTGTGGTCAATGTAAATCCACGACTGCATGTACATCGGTCATTATGAATGGCAGGTCTTGGTACTTAAAACACCACATGACTTGTGATAATAAACATTTCATTTATGTCTGTCCCTGTCTAAAAACATACATTGGTAAACATCCAGACCCATTAAATTAAGGATAACAGAACATAAATCTAAGATCCGGACAAAAACAGCAACATCCCCATTAGTAGCCCACTTTCTTAAGAATAATCACAGTTGTGATGATTTCAAATGGTGGGCTCTAAAGCAGGTTGAAGGCGTTGATTCACATAGTACAGGAGCGAGTGTCATGATCCCAGTCAGTGGGCATAGCCCTAATTCAGGCTTTCAGGCTAGGCAGAGAACATTAGACACAACAGCAGGTCAAAGGTGGGCTTTAGTCTGGCACACATGGCATTTAAATCATTCTCAGCATACACTCCATAGACTTTTGAGATATTTTACAGAAATTCCAATCACTTAACATGGCTGCCGCAAGGTCCTTTTATAAGTTGCAGCACATTCTATTCATATTGCAGAGGGAGCTATTTAAGCCCTGCCTCTGCTGGAACCCACGCTTTGAATCTGCTCCGCTGACAGCAGGTAACGCTACCAGTGTTTCTCCTCACAGAACCTGTAAAAGGAGATAATAGAGACAATAGCTTTACAGCAAACTACATAGTTCAATAAGTTAATAAAAAAGACTTACCTGTCTCAGGTTATCTCCGAAGCAACTGACTTGTGTAAGAAGTCTGACTCACAGCCACAGCATCTTCAGTCAGAAGTCTTCACTCGAAGTCGCAGCATCTTCCGTCTGCAGTTTTCACTCACAGCCGCAGCATCTTCAGTCAGCAGTCTTCGGTCGTAGTCGCAGCATCTTCCGTCAGTGGTTTTCGGTTGTAATCACAGCAATTTCATTCAGAAGTTTCTTTGCAGCCACTGCATCTTCCGAAGGTATTTTTCCTCAGCATTCCGAAAACCTGCAGACAAGACAAGAGGTATTTAAAATAACAATAAATTAATTAAATACTTAAAGAAAGAAGACGTTTACTAAGCATTTTACGTACCTGAAAGTTCTACAAGTTTTAACCTCACAGTCATTTCTCGCGCTTCCCTGAAGGCTGCAGTTGCTCCGTATAATAAAACATATGTTTTAAAACGTTTTCTCATCCTGAGTAGCTCTGCAGCCCTCCGCAGCCAAAATTCCTTTTTTTAACTTTAGAGAACCTGCAAAAGATTGAAAAAAGAGCAAGTTATTAGAAAGAGAGATCTCTCCAACGTAGGAATTAATCCAAGCCCTAAAGATCATAGGATTTTCTCCAGTTACTTACCCCAAGTCTCATTCCTAAAAAAAAGTTAAGACATTTTGTGACAAGAGACTATGGACTACTTCAGCTACCCAATGTCCCATCTTTTCTTCATCACAATGCGCCCCTGTAGAAAAGCAGGATGGAGAGCTCCACAAAAAATAAACACAGGTGAAAAGGGAGGGATTAAAAGTGTACACATCTTGTGCAGTAGTATTTTAGTCAGTAGATGTTATAGTGTTATTTTATTGTTATTGTTGTTTAAACAGAAAGAGAATCCCAAAAGTATCAAGCACCAGGTCCACAGGCTGAGAATGCATTACACTCCCGAGGAGTACAGGTAAGCGTTACAGCCAGATTGGCACAGCACGAACAATGGCGGATGTGTAATACTCTGAGCTACCACATGGGTCTCAACCAATAAGAGGAATCGCTCCATTGTGTACCCTAAGAGATGTCGAAATAGTACAACTTCAACTTGGCCATGGGCTACACACTAGTCTCTAATAGGGTCTTTAATCCTTATGATGCTCTACCTAAATTGATCACAATTGTATGCAATACTCTATATTAGCTGAAGAAGCATTTTTTGCTTAACTGCATTGCTTTCTTGTATATTTCCATTGTGGGATGATAAAAGGACACTGCTATAGTCTCATCCAAGTGGGAGGCTAGATCGGTGGGTGTGCATGTAGTCTTGTTTCTATGATCATTTTGACGATTGTGTTTAAAACATACTTTGTTTCCTAAATAGCTGGAATCAAAGCCTGCTTGGATAATTCACACAATTCCTGATTTGAGTGATCTAAATTTGCAGACTGCTTTGGATATGTTGGATATACACCCCTTGAGAAGTTCCAGTCCTATTTCTATGTTCATGCCCTCTGCTCAGGAACTTAGTTGAGCAGAAGCTCATCAGCTCCATTTAAAACACTCAGCTCAGAGCAGCATCAATTCCACGTTGGTTGGAATGCCAGAAACCGTTTTGCAGCCTTGCACTGCTGTCTCCGATAATTGAAAAGGTGAGTAGCTTGCCCTTGTGTGCTATTTATTCTCTAGCCCTCTGCATTCACTTTATTAGCACAACATATTAACCTGACTACGTTTGCCTCTGGCACCTAGCCGTTTGGAATTTTGCCATTAGTACCAACACAGTTTGACTGCTTTACCCTTGAGGCTCTACACTGGATACTTCAGCTTTTGGGTCTAGTATTTTTCGCAGCTATGTTTGCTAGCAGGGCATTAGGCAACCCTCTTTTGAGACTTTATTAATAGACGTTTCTTTTTCTTCTTACTTACCTTAATTTTAGAGCCAGATTTACTTTGATCTGGCGTTAAAAGGCAGAAACGCTTAATGTTCTATGTCCTTTTTTGAACACGTACCTGACATGGCAAGGGAGCTCTAGAGGGCTTGCAGTCACTTTCCATTTATACTTAATTGTATTCTATTGGCAGACGACTTCTCAGGTTCAGGTATGCTAAATGATCTGAAATTCTCTGTTCCATCAGGGTTGACTGTGTCTCTTTGCCATGGGATTTCTACATAAGAACAAATAAATTGTCTGCAATAGAGTCCTATTGGCCGCCACAACATATGGGTGTCCTTACAAGCACATGATGCCTCTTTAATATATCAATGGAGGTGGGTCAGGTTTGCCCAATGCCACATGCATAGTCTTTTGTCTTATTAAATTTCGCATTTTAGGTTGAACTAGGGAAAGTTCTAATACCAGGTGGGGTGATAAACCCTTGTTAGGTGTGGGCGCTGACTGGATTTGATAGTCCAATTTTGCAAGTTTTTGCTGTTTGTGACAGTCTAGTGATAGTCCAGTCATTGGATCATAAGCATGGTGATTTATTGGTGTTTAAATACAACATAGCCAATTGGCATTGGGTGCCAAAAATGGTGAAACAAAAAGCCGACGCGCTTTTCAACCAAAGTCTTCATCAAGGAAGAGGTGAAGTGGCAGCAGGTTCGTGGTAGAGCTGGTGGCTGGTCGGCCCAGATTGGGGTGCCAGGAGGAGGCTTATAGTCCTTGTCTGTGATCCAATGACTGGGCTATCACTAGACTGTCACAAACAGCAAAAACATGCACAATTGGACTATCAAATCCAGTCAGCGCCCACACCTAACAAGGGTTTGTCACCCCACCAAGCACAAAATAACCTGGGAACCCAGAATCTGGTCCCCAAACAAACCATGTGCCAGGCTGCAGGCAAAACTACAATGACCAATAGGAGGTGCACAGGGGACCGGCTGTCCCGACACTAAAACTCCTCAGCCCCTTGAAACTTTAGTTCTAATACCAGTTCCTTTATTATGTCTCTGCAGATAAATTATCCATTATCTGTCCATTGATGGGGTGGCAGAATGAGGCACTTGATCTGCATACCCATATTGAATGTAGCAAGGACAATGTTTTGATTTGTTTCTTGAAATTTATAATATTGAACTCAAGTTGATGGTCTTGGGCTGCAGACTCGGTCTGTTTTTGAATTGTATCTTTAATATTTTCACTTTTAAAGCAAAATATGTGGCTCGAAATTGATTCAAGATGATAGTCAATTGAATATTCAAACAGGAGCAAGCCTGCAGCAAGCCTGGATATGATCAAACTTTATATATGGTTTCGTATATAGATTGTTAAACATTGTTTCATGGTGTTTGTGCATTTATATAGCGCTACGAACCCTCAGGTATCTGAGCGCTGCTTATTTCCCACAGTGTGTGGTGCTCATTTATCGACCACGGAAGGATGAAAGGCTGAGTTTGGCCCTGCCGGGATTCAAACCTGCGTCAGCAGGCTCTGCACGGATGTCAAAGCGAGCATTCTACTCGCTGTGCTATCTGATCCTTGTGTGTCCTGAGGAAGAGGAATATCAGTTTCTCGATTGAACTAGATATACATACTCGTCGAAACTACGCAACACAAGATATTTTTGGATATGCAATATATAAGTTCATTCAAGATACTTGTAGTCGACACTGCAATTTTGTCAGCATTTATGCACTGTTTTAGCACTTTATGATACTTTGCACTTTTGCCATTAGCATCCATGTATTTGAGGCAGCATTGAATTCACTATCAGAAAAGATTTAGCCATAAGCATCAATAAAAATAGGTACAATATCGGCAGTTGGCTAGTTATAATGAGGACAATTCAGTACCCATTGTTTTAGGCTCATTCACATAAGAAAATTCTCCTTACACATAGAGTATATATTGTTTACTCACATTGGAATGTTTTTAGAACTTTCATGTGTTTGTATACATTTTATGACTAATATCTTGTCTACTTTTATGAAATTGTGTTTATCATACCAATAAAATAGGTATATATATATAATTACTACTACTGACCGAGGTTGCCATTTATTCTACCTATATGAGTCAATTGTATTTACATTGAAGTGTTGTCTGCTCCATGTGACCACTTCCTTTGGTTTTTTGGGTCTCAAGTATCCAGTAATTATATAACTGATTATTGAATTTGATGTACATCACCAGAGATACATGAAGACCAGGTAAGTCTTTCTGATTTTGTTGTTATCAGATTAGATTGTCTGTGTGACAGTGTGTTCTCCCTTTTGCTCTTGATTTATTTGTGTAAAACTGGACTTTTCTTAGAATTCTGAAATGATATAGTTGTGATCATCATTATTAATGTATGTGGCTATACATATAAACTCTATTAGGAACGATGCATACATGAAAACCTAAATAATACATTTGATCTGGCTGTAGGTTAATTATGCAGATTTGATGAGCTTGTCGAATGCCTATGGTAAATTGGATTGTCCAAACGTAATCCACAATGTCCAAATATTCCAGGATGACCAAGAATATGGGCATTCATTTGAGATTTCAGCAGTATGAAGTTTCAATCTGAAGTTTTAACATAATGTGCATTTTCCTTTGAGGTTTGAAATTTTAGTTTGGCTGGAAGTTGAGGGATAGTTGATCGTTGATAGTTGATCCACACAGTAGGAATTGTTAGACCTCAGGTGTTAATTTGTTTATTTTATTTTCATTTTGTTTTGTAGAAATCATTATTTGTAACTATTATTTTAGATCCAGGACTCTCAATAAGATTTGCTTTCCAAATTGTAGAAACTTGCTACTTTTATTTCGGGTACACTCTCCTTGATTTTTTGGATCTAACCTTTTGTTTAGATTATTTTAATGAAGGCAAGCAGGGCCAATGCAAGTATTTTAGCCAACCTAGGTGAAAGGTCATTCCTCCCATAAAGCTCACATGTGTCCTCTTTATGGTATCTATTAAATGTGTCCTTATCGCTTTGCATGTGTATCCTTACCAACATGTTGGTAACCTGACATGTATGTTTTAGTAATTCACTTCAAAACAAGGTAAAACATAATCTCTATGTCTCTCTCCCTCTCTCTCTCTCTATCTCTTTCCTTTGCACATACCATTCACAACCAACACAAATACAGTATTAGAGGCAAAGAGCAGATCAGGCAGTATTAGTACAAGAAATGTCATGCAGGATTAGGAAATATCCATGATATTAGGTATAATTTGAAATGTTCAATATTAGACCATTAGACATTCTTTTCCCACACATCCTATAAAGACATGTATTATAAATGTATTTAAGTGAGTTCAGAAGAGGGCTAACACTTCACACAATTAAAATGCAGAGTTATATAGTGACTATTAATAGCTTTGCTTCCATAAATGCTAGCTTGTCGGTGGTCGTACCCCCATTCATACCTTCCTTTCAAGTATTAGAGATGACAAAGAAAATCCCTTGGCTCATCTGTGTGTTTGCTGCCAAAAACGAGAGAATTCCTTTGGCAGCTCAGAGATCGGGGAGGAGGATCATGGTTGGATTGCCTCTGCCAAACCTGAACAGCTGATACTCTACCCAAAACACCATCCTTTGGTGCATGTACCCATCTAGCCTATGGTTCATCATCCAAGCTGATTATCCCAAATGAATGTATAAATGAGGCAGCAACTCTGCCTGCCAACCTGGCCACCAGATGGTTGAGCAGAGAAGTAGCAGGACCAGCACAAACATCCTCCTAAATAGAACAGATACAGGTATAGAATAGGAAGGGCCAGTGCAAACTTTCCTCAGGCATGTATTACAATGAGAGGGCTAGAGCAAGCTTTTCTTAAATCCATTAGGTATTGCCTGGGACGAGCCAGTAGAAGAGTTTGCCACAAATAGGAGCAGCATGTGCCGGATCACTGCAAGCTCCCCTAACAAACATGTTTTTTTACAGAATGGACATGCCTAGTGTAAGATGCCCTTTCAAACAGGTACAGAATGATTAGAGACACATTCTTGAATAATTGGTTAAGCATGGGCGAGATGAATTTTCCCAGATGGTTTGGCAGTGGTCACTGAAAGCTTCCCCACAAAAAGTTACAGCATGGGCAGGGTCCCCGCAAAAAAGATACAGATTGTGCAGGGTTTCTACAAGCTTTCCTTACAGTTACATGATGGACAGGCAACTACACTACCAACAGCACAGTCCTCAACAATATCTACTCCATCATCCAGTAATGGATGGCCAAACAGGGCCTCTGCCTTAACGACAATAAGACCGAGCTTCTCCTCCTAGGCTCCCAATCCAGACTTAAATAATTAGACAAACTCTACCAGACATTCACCATTGACGGCAATAACATTTCTGTCTCTAACAGCGTCAAAACTCTGGAAATGTACCTTGACTCCTCCCTCGCACTGACAAGACAAATTAATGCTATTTCATCGGCCACCGCTTACACCACCGCTTACACATGTAAGCTCATCAATGTCAGCAGACCGTACCTCTCGACCTCTAACTGTATCACCTTAGCCAGAGCCCTAGTACTTTCTAAAGTAGACTACTCTAACACTCTCTACCTGGGTACCAGCCAAAAGAACATCAATAAGCTTCAAGATATCCAAAATAATGCACTAAGAGCAGCTATGAATATACCAAAACACGAGCACATCTCAGATGTAAGACGCACCTGTCTATCCAAACAAAGCACCTAGATACCTCACGGATAACTTCACGAATCACATCCCATCGCACCTAACCAGATCAGCCCAAACCCAGTGTCTAAACATCCCCAGATTCAAGCTCCAAAAAGCAGGCGGCACATGCTTCCCTGTGCTTGCCGCTAAACTCTGGAACTTACTACGAGCCGATCTCAGACAAGAACCATCCTTTCAACGATTTAGACATAGTGCCAAAACATGGCTACTGGCCAAAGCTAACTAAAATATCTACCCATTTACACACAATTGTATATACTGTCTTACAGACCTGCCCAACCACAAACCTTTGTATATATGTAGTAATGTATATATATTAGTAAATGCTTATAATGTCATTATTATCTATAACGCTTTTTGATTGACCTGTTTGTGATTTGTTGGCTACTATGTAACTAGCCAAGTGCCTGGATTCCCCAGGTCCAGGCGGTGCTATATAAATAATAAACTAAACTAAACTAAACAGATAGCGCATGGGTGATGACTCCCTGCAGCATGCCAGTTCTCATTAATGTTGAGAGCTGTTATTTTATCTAACTTCCTGACCCATTCAGAAGCTCTTACAAGATACCATTTGAAGACTAGGATGAGGGGCAGATACAGAGAATGCATAGCACAACAATGTGTTCTGTTTGCACTCTTTCCCTTCTACATTCCACATTGCACTGTCATTCTTATTTCTTGTGTTGGAGTGGAAGTCCCAGGGAGGAAGATGGATACAGAAACACACACTCAGAAACACACACACATACACACACACATCAGAGGAGAGAACACTGATGTGTATTATTGACTACTGGAAACAGAAGAGGCATGTTACCTGTCACACTTTCAGTAGGCACAAGTGTTCCCTAAGCTATCAATGTTTTTGACAGAGGAGTATGGCAGTTCGCAGTTTAAACATCTGGGAATCAAAGACATGACTATAAAGAGAGGTGCTGTTGGTTAGACTTTATAGGTTTCTGCAAAACAACATTGTCACTGTTAAAAGTATGCATTTATGGAGACTTAATTATGTTCAAGGATTGAGAGTATCATGTGCATGCAATAAATAATGGAATACGGTAAAAATAACACTAACCAATAGCAGGCTTTCGAGGTGGACAGCTATCCATAACACAATTAAATGTGCCAGACTAATACAGCAGACTTCCCATTATAATCATTCACACAGTGTTCGACCTCCCTATGTTTTTTGGGAGGGACCATTTAAAGACCATGACAAATTATGGCTGAAACAAGAGAAACATCAACTCAAATGCTATTTTCCAATGCAGCCCCACAATTCCATTGGAAGGTTTGGATACATCTGTAGGCTGCCAGTAGCACTTAATAATAATGCTGTAGAGTTTTGATTGGGAGAGTTTGAGATTTATCAAAACCTTGACAGGCAAAGTTAACAGAATGGTTAAACTCTGATTTAAATGAATGGATGTTGTATTATAAAGCATGGCATGCAAACTAAGATATTCTAAATGATCTAGAGCGCCCGGTTAAGGGACTGTTTCAAGAATGTTTTATTTATTTAGTTAATATAATATGCATATAACCACATGGTTTTGTATATACAATATAAAACATTACTGGTACATTTAAAACAACACAACAATTATACAGTTTAAAAACATAAAACCTAATTAGTACATTCCAAGTTTACATCACAGAGGGCTTTCATAATAAAACTCTGTTCGATATCTAATTTCAATGCACTTCCAGTAAAACTTGATGATAAAAAATATAAAATTCATATCATCACCTTCCATAAAATTGCTCCAACACATAGATAAATCTTCACACTTATATTGAGCATCATATCATTTTAAAAAGCTTTCTCTGATGACTATTAGGCTTTGACAATCAACCAACAAATTTTTGAGCGTTTCCAATTCATGTTCGCCTCATAAGTGACACCACCTTGCTGCTCACCGTATTCCCAGTTTTACACTCTCCAAAGTATCACAACAGTTAAATTTCAGCAAGATATACTGGTGAAACATCTTAGGGCAGGGATATGCTTCAGTGTACATTGTATTCTATACTGTAGATAACAACCACTATTACTAAGAGTAGCTAATTGAACAATACTGGCCTCAGTACTAAATTCCTTGCACTTCTTTTTCATCCAGGATTTAAACATTTGGATTCCCTGAGGTGCATATGTGCATTCATATTTGTCTCTCCATTTTTTATGAATAGACATGATTTTCGCGAGTGTACCCATCTTCAAGCAGTTGTCAATGTGTTGAAAAACAAAAATTAATTGTACAGCAATCATATCATTATCCAATAAAGACAGTTTTTCGTAGCACATCGATGTTCTATAATAGAAATCAGTGACAATACTTTTCAATTCAAATTCAAGCGGAATATACTCTTGTTAGGAAAGATTTCATATTGTAGGTAATTTTCCCTCCATGTGGCAACCCCCAAACGTTTTGCTGTTGTTTTACATCCTGATCTGCACTTTGCCAGAGAAGTGCAGCCTTCCACAGCACTCCTCTGGGCTTTCGCTCAATTCTTATGGGGAAACTGACATTCCCTTAAGACAGTCAGTACTGGGAGACTTTGTTGCCCTTAGTCCTTTCCTCATGTTGCAGCTTTTGTGTAACATGAAACAAGAGTGCACTGTAACTTACTTTACCGTGCTCTTGGGTCTCTAGTCATTCAAAAGGCCATAGAAACCCCTCGCTGGACTTATTGTGAACTGTGCAGGTGTGTCACGGACAGGACTGGTGGCAGCTATCGTTTCTCTTGTGTTTTGAACCCTTTTTTGCCATGTTATCCGCGCTTTCCGCATTTGGCACAAATAGGTGGCCTGGCTCCCAAAATGGCCATGCCACGAGGTTCTTTGTCATGTCCGCTGACAGTCTTACCTCTTCACCTTCCCCCAGGTCGAGCCGACCCGGGGCAGTCCTTATTTGGTCATGCACTTTCCCGCGAAACCCCAAAGCTTTCGCGGGCTTCTGCATGACTTGTGTGTGCCTCCAGGATATGGGCTGGGATGTCTGGTCCCAATACACATCCTGGGTGCCAGAGAGTCTGGAGTGTCCTGAATGCCTGGGACCACCGTGGTCCGTGATAGGTCCACGTATGGTGTGAGTGTTTGTGAGCAGATCTCCCATTAGGTCCTCTCCGTTTTGGTGCAAAGGGATCTTTGGATAAGAGGAGGCTGAAAACACCACTACCATGTCGATCTCCTGAGTTCACATCGAACAAGGGATAAGGAGCCAAGTATCCTGCAACAAGAAGCTGAGTAGAGGAACCGCTGGTGACCCGCTGAAGGTTTGGCACCCTGAACTGCTGTCGTCCTGAGAGACCCCTCTGCATCTGATCGTCCTAGAAGGTCTGCAAAGGCGCTTCGACCCATTGGAATAGTGGGATCAACTATTCCCGGCACCTTCATCAAACCCTGCAAGTAAGCCTCTTCAGAAGTTTCCCTGGGCCAACAAGAGGGCTGACCAGCTTATGCAGGATGCTTTGCTCTGTCACTGCTGCCGTTTCGGGGAAGCCCTCGAAACTTGGTTTGCTGCTTGCTCTGCGTCCACGGCACCCTTACACCGAATTTCGTACACTTGGCATTCCCAGGTCTGAAGTGAGACGAGTGCGCCCGGACCAGAGTAAACACGGTTGCCGTGTTGCCCTGCTGTGGTAACAATCTGTGCACGTCCGCTGCATTTGGGACACCCTCTACCCTGCATCCTGCTATGCAGAATCTACACGGTATCGAGACATCCTGATCATCGCAGCTGAACCTGCCAGCAACGTGAACTGAACTGGAGAAGTCTGGGTCTACCTGCGTTGGGGACCGGTGAGTAGTCCATACCCCAACCGTTGGCCCCTCATGCAGGAGCCCGTTTCTTTTCTACCGCTGTTACAAACTAGCGACTCTATCCCGCACTCTCACCCTGCCTCTGCCCACATGTGGAGGCCCTGCTTGAGTAGTGGGGACTTGTTTTGCATCGCTTCATTCACCTTCCTGAACTGCCTGATATCCTTGAAGAGGCCCTCTTTTGTCCATTGGCACCAGCGTGTGCGGGTACTTTTGAGCACAAGGCTCCTCTCTTCATAGGGCTCGGACTTCCTCCTAGTTAGGTGTATTTCAGATGTCGAACTGGGTCTAATGATTACTTGCACTGCCTGTTTTCCTCCCCATCTAGGTGGTCTACATATTATGTGCTCCTAACTCCTTAGACCCCTCGGTCTTGTATATATATTGTATTAATTGTGATGTGTTGGTTTACTTTACTATTATTGTGATTCTTTGCTATGGTCGATGTTACAAAGGCCTTGTAATAAATGTGTCTATATTTTTAATATTACGCCTGTCTGGAGTAATTTGTAAGTGTCCTTGCTTTGTGTGCTCATTGCGGGCTTTCAGTCACCCTCACTCCTTTGAGACTAAGGGCCTCATTACACGGTAGGCGGTAGGGATTTAACGTTACCGGTAATGGAATACCGGTAATGTTAAATCCCCATGCTAATTACGACACGGCTCACTGCTATTAGCGGCACCGCTAAGTACGGTGCCACTAATAGCGGGCAGTCCACAGGCGCGCGACCCTCCATCCCATAAATAACGCCATGCCGCTAATAGCACACCATCACAAGGCGAGCGGACATGCCAATAGCGGCATGGTAAAGCCCCCAAAACCCCTTACCGGCATGGCGCTAATACCGCCATCGCGAACCAACGGTTAAAATAACTGTGCAGTGTTACCACCTGCCACAGGTGGCCACACTCAGCACAGGTGGAGGCAATGGAGACAGTGGCTGCTCAAAAGGAGCACACCACACCCCTTCCCACACCAAGATATTTCCAATACTAGCAGCATTACATGGCCTGGAGGACCTGATTGCAGCTCAGCTGCAACAACAACAGGCAGCACAGAGGAGACGCAGGAGGTGGAGGGCAAGACAGGCACAGCAAGCACCACCACGGCACCTAATCATACCACAGAGGCACCCACCAATTCCCAGGATCAGAGCCAGTCCATTTAACCTAATACCTGAGCAGATACACACCCTGTACCGTCTGGACCGGGATACCATCACCAGCATCGTGGAGATGATACACCACGACATTGTGAGCCTCATAGACATCAGAACTGCCATCCCCCCTCTACTGAAGGTGGTGACTTTGCTCCACTTCCTGGCCACAGGCACCTACCAGCATACAGTGGGGCAGATGCATGGCATCTCCCAACCAGTATTCTCACGCACACTGAACCAGGTACTTGATGCCCTCCTGAAGCATGCACCCGAACACATATACATGCCACGGACTGCCCAGGAGATTGCAAACACCAAAGTCGGTTTCTATTCACTGGATGGCATCCCAAGTTTCATCGGGGCCATCGACTGTACACATGTGGAATTGGTTGACTCACATCACAATGAAGTAGTGTATCGAAACAGGAAGCAATTCCACTCCATCAATGTCCAAATGGTTTGTGACGCCAACAAGATAATCACACATTGCTGTGCCCAATTTCCCGGATCTACCCATGATTCCATGGTCATGCGGAACTCAACTATCCCCCGCTACATGGAGCGACAAACGGGACAGTGTTCGTGGCTACTTGGTGAGTAGCAGGCCAAGCACATGGCAGTGTGCTTGGAGGGGAGAGATAGATACTGCAACTGGGTGTGCGTGGGGGGGAGAGATAGATACTCCAACTGGGTGTGCGTGGGGGGAGATAGATACTCCAACTGGGTGTGCGTGGGGGGGAGAGATAGATACTCCAACTGGGTGTGCATGGGGGGGAGATAGATACTCCAACTGGGTGTGCGTGGGGGGAGAGATAGATACTCCAACTGGGTGTTCGTGGGGGGGGGATAGATACTCCAACTGGGTGTGCGTGGGGGGAGAGATAGATACTCCAACTGGGTGTGCATGGGGGGCAAGAGATAGATACTCCAACTGGGTGTAGCCTGTAGTCCATCGTCCAAATGGACATACAGATGTAAGCCAATGAAATGAACAGGCCACACTTGAGGTGAACAGTAACAGGACCCCATTCCTTCACCCATATAGTTGATGCCGGCTATCCCCTGAAGAGGTGGCTCCTCACACCTCTACGGAACCCACAGAACAGGCACGGAGAGGAATACAATCGTGCACATACCCGCACCCGCATTGTGATCAAGCAGACTTTTGGCCTATTGAAGTCACGGTTTAGGTGCATTAGCAGGTCTGGTGGTGCTCTCCTGTATGGCCATGAGAAGGTGGCCAAGATCACCATGGCATGTGTCATGCTGCACAATATGTGTATCAGACGGAATGTGCCACTGCCCCCTGACGTTGAAATAGAATCACCTGATGAGCATGATGATGGTGATGAGGATGGAGGTGAAGGGGATGCAGGTCATGCAAGAGGAGATGGCCAGGAGGGACGTGCTGTGAGGCAGCATCTGATCAACCAAATATTCTGAGTAACAAGTTCTCGTACTTTCACCTGGATATGGCTAGTGGTGCACTGGTGTCTGTTTGTTAGCTCACAATGGAGCCTGGCGTCAATAAATTACACATACACAATGAAGAAGTCCAGGCCTGTGTTTTGCTCTAACACCAGTGTATTTATGAACTCAAACAGGAAAATGTGCATGTACCCAAACATCCCACCACCCTACCTCCACCCCCCACAACTGTCCCATCACACCCTACCCCCCATCCCCCACAACTGTCCCATCACACCCTAACCCCCACCCCCACAACTGTCCCATCACACCCTACCCCCCACCCCCCACAACTGTCCCTCATGTGTCTTCCACAATGTTTGCGTCCAGGCATGCACGCGGAAGCATGGATATTCACTCCCTATTGGTCATTGCCTAATTCAGCATTTGGAGGCTGCCTGGAGGTGCACCTGGTGGTGCGTGTGGAGCGTCGGAGTGGGCTTGTCTGCCGCAAACTGCGTCCGCAATGCGTGTGAGGACCTCACAAACTCTGATGAGCTCCCCACACAGCCTGTCTGTGCAGGCCTCCATACTCTCCCTGGAGTGCCGGGATGTCTCCCCAATCTCCGCCCTGAGACGGGCAGCATCCGCCACATGCTGACCAACCAGCACAGTGAGACCCTGTTGCCGCTGGCTGATGCTGCCCAGGTCAAGGGCCGTGTCGGCCTCTGGTGGTGTGGCTGCTGTGCATTGTGATGCTGGCAGGTGTACAGAGGGAGGCACCAGGGGGCTACTGAAGGATCCCATGGTCTCGTCACCAGTGATGTTGGAGCCAGGTGTGTGATGAGGTGATGGCTCTGGGGTTCCAGGGGGGCTTGGGGTGTGCATGCCCAGCTCAAATTCAGTTGGGTCCTCCACATCAGTTAATGGTGCGGTGGCTGCCGCCTCTCCTGCCGAACTAGCAGAAGCTGAGGGTGGTCCCTCGGTGGCTGTGAGTGGTGGTGGTGAGTGAACCTCCTGAGGTGGGGGAGTTGGGTTTGGTGTGGCCTTGGCAGTGGCGCTCGAACGATGTTTGGAACTCTGCAAATGGAGCCTTGCGCCTTTTCCCCTTGATGTCGTGTGGGGGTCCTCGGTGGGCTGTGGCCTTTTCTTCTTCTGTGCAGGGGGTGCCTGGGATGCATCCTCACTGTCTGTATGTGACCCTGTCGGGGACAAGAAGGGGGATGGCATTGGTTAGGTTTCGATGTACTTAATGCAGGATACATCATCAATGCAGTTGTGGGCATTTTCAATTCATTGTGAAGGGTGCAGGTGATGTGCCAGTTCAGTGGCCCATCCATGCAGTGTTGTGTGTGGCACTTGGCTCTGTTGATGTGTGCATGTGTGTGTGTTTGGGTCTCGCACTGACATGGGCAGGGTGGGATGCATGTGTGGATGTTTGGCCATCCATTAGGTGATCCTGGGCTGACATTTGTGTGGACCTGTAGATACACATTGCATGCTTTCATCAGGACACACCTCCATCCGACGTGTCTGCCATGCCATGCTTTATCCTCCCGACTCCCTTGATACATTCGACTCCGATCGGGTTGGCGCATGTCTCCTCCCATTCCTTTAGCTTGATTGGCGACCCAGATCCGCCAGCGCTGGCTGTGTTATGATTCTCTGCCAGGATCATTCTGACCCGGAGTCTCAGGTCATCCCATCTTTTCCTGCACTCACGTACATTGCGGATGCTGGTGCCCACGGCACTTACTTTCATTGCCACTTCGGCCCAGATAGCCTTTTTCTTAAGGAGGGTCTCCCGCCGCATGTCGTTAGCGAAGACCACTGCAGCATTGTCTGCTAAGGTCTGGGTCAGCATGAGAAACTCCTCATTAGAAAACTTTTCTTTCTGCTGGCGGTCAGTTGGTTTTTTCAGTGCCTTGGGCATGGTAAGGGTATTCCAGTAAATATCAAACAGCAAAGTACCACAAACAGGTCCAGGGGGCAGAGGATGGCAATGGATTGCATTTTTAAAGTTGGCCGCCGTGCTCTTTCCCGTTCCTGTGCGATGACGCTATTTCCGATTCCGCAATTTAACGGTCACCGCTAATAGCGGTGACTGCTATTTGCATGCAGCGTGAGGGCGGAGTTGCTATCTGCACTTTCATCGAGGGCGGTAAGTGACTTTTTGGGGTCTTTAGCGGCATGGCGGTTGGGTCATTACCGGCATGGCGCTATGCTCGTGTCCGTGTACTCGTAATGGTGCGCTATTAGCGCCCTCTTGCGAGGGCAGACACGTTAAGAGTGCCATGCCGGTAATTGGGGATTTTTACCACACAACTTGTAATGAGGCCCTTAGTTTTGATGCCGCCATCACTACCCTGATTGGTCTGGCTTGTCCAGAAGTTACCCTGTTCCAAGAAACTAGGCTGGCCTTCTGAACCTCAGAAATCCATCCTAACAACTCTACTGACACATTTTGTGGAAGCTGAAACAATTTGTGCATTATTAAGGATTCAATCTTTTGTAATTCACGCAGGAAGGTGTGTTCCCATATCTTGACACCGTACAGTAACATGGGTCTTACTCTTGCAGTATAATGTAGTAATACAGTCTGAGCAGAGAAGCCCCTTGTTTTTTCCAATAAAAGTACTGATAGTGTTTACCACTTTCATACATTTGCATTTTGTTTTTGCCAGTGTTACTTCCAGTGAAGCTTTTCATCGACATACAAACCAAGATATTTGTATGTAACCACTTGTTCCATGGTGCACCATCAAATGCCCATATATGTTTTTTTGTGCAAGTACATTTTTTTGTAATTTTTCTTTTCTCTATGTTTACCATTAAGTTATTACTTTTTGCATAATCACATAAGGCATTAAGGGTATTTTGCAGACCATATGGGGCATGATCAAGTAATAAGTCATCAGCGTATGCTAGCCAATTTAAAGTCATTGTTCCCACTTTTGCTGGACATGTAGATAAGCTAGCCAGGTTAACATGGTAGTGTGCGAGAGGAATGTTAAAAAGTGTGGCTGCAACCATGCCACCTTGTTTAACTCCTTGGTTGGTTGTGATGGATGTATACAGTTTCCCTGTACCATCAAGGCAAACACATACTGAAGTTTCCAAGTACAATATCATCAACATTTTAAGGAGTCCCATAGGGATATTCCATTTAACTAATTTAGCCCATAGTTTGTTCCTATTCGCAGAATCAAAAGCTGCACTAAAAGCAATATATGCACAAAACACATTTGAATTACGCCTCTTCCAAGAGTATTCTACTGCAAAGGTTTCAATGATAATGTTGTGAGCAGTGTTTGATTTTTCTCTGAATCCTGTCTGAGTGGGAGGCAAGATCTTATTTGCTTGGATCCAGTTGTTAGGTTCTGCTAATAGTACCCTTGCAAAAATGTTAGCCAGTATATCAAGCATGTTGTACCTTATTTTGCATTGTTATCGGGGCTGGACAGAGACTGATGAAGGTGGTTGTCTACTACATACTCCACCGAAACTCCAAATGTGCTGCTCATTCTTGTGCATCACGCTAACGTAAAACTATTAGTCTATTTTTTGACAACAGCGGTTGGCGTAGACGACTCTTCAATTTGGTCTCATTCTACAGCCTCCTCCCGGCATCATGCCAGCAACATAATCCAAAATAATGATGATTCTTTAATTGGGTTCTACTTACTAGATCCCTGCAACACGTTCAACATAATCCAAAATTGGCCGACCTATGGCCATTGGAGAAAACAGATGTAAACTCATGCATAAATATTCGTGTTTGTCAGGGCAAGCTAGCAACTGTGCAAGAGTTTTAGCATTCAAGTTCTTATTTGTGTTTCAAGTCTAAAATTGTTATCTATGCTTTAAGTTCTTCATTTTTCATTTTCAGCCCAGATGTGTATCAGATTCTTTTTTTTGTTGTTTTTGTCCTTACATTGACTGTTGAAAGTATGAGCATTGTTCATTTTCTGTATCTTGTCTAGTTTAAGTTGTTGCTTTCATTCTGTTCAACAGGAAATGTTCAAATATTAATTAAGTCTTGAATTGACAAAAAATCCATTTGATTCAACTCTTGGTGTATCTATTTAATATAGTATTTACCCATTAAATCACACATTTGTATATGTACCATGTATATGATGAATCAGATGATTTAAGATGATTTAATCGTACAGCATTCCCCAATGCTGAATAAGTTCTCAACTAAACCTCAACCGCTTTACACAGGAATACTCTTTTGTAGTTCATAACACAGAGGTCTGTCAGATAAAGGTTAAAAAGTGTGGCCGCAACCATGCAACCTTGTTTAACTCCTTGGTAGTTGGGATGGATTTAGAAAGTTTCCCTGTACCATCAAGGCAAACCCGTACTGATGTTTCTGAGTACAATAACATCAACATTTTAAGCAGTCCCATAGGGATATTCAATTTAACTAATTTACCCCATAGTTTGTTCCTATTCACAGAATCAAAAGCTGCACTAAAATTAATGTATGCACAAACACATTTGCATTACGCCTCTTCCAAGAGTATTCTACTGCAAAGATTAGAATGATAATGTTGTAAGAAGTGTTTGATTTTTCTCTACATCCCGTCTGATTAGGAGGCAAGATCTTATTTACTCGGGTCCAGTTGTTAAGTTCTGTTAATAGTACCCTTGCAAAAATGTCAGCCTGTATATCGAGCATGGCCAGCAGTCGATAATTTACAGGGTTATTCCATGTTCATTTCTTATGTACTGGTAGAATGTTACTCATCTTCCATGTAGAAGGAATTACACCTCTACCACCAATTTCATTGAATAGAATCAATAGTGCATTGGCCTAGCTTCCAGGTGAAGATTTTATCAATTTATTACAAACCTCATCGGGGCAAACCGCATTGGGGCCCACTGCACGAGAATTATTCAAGCCTTTGCTGATTTTTTGGATGTCATTTTTTGTGGTCCGACAAATCCAGTTGATATCAGATATATTTACTACAGCTTTAATTGGATCTTTTGCTCCCAAAGTAGATTTAATGTGAATTTCCCAATCTAATACTGCTACACAGTTAATAGGCAATTCTCTTTTTGTGCCCTGTATTACATGCCAGATTTCACTATTATTTCTATGAGTTGTGAGGATTGTTATTTGTTTCCAGTGTTCAGTCTCACAGGTTTTTTGTAATCCTTTAGCCAAATTTGCTAGAAGCGCTTCACACTTTTATCATACATCACTGTCAGTCTATTCTCAGTTAATCCTATCGAGTGATACAATATGGAAGCAAATATATTTTGAAACAGGTTTTTACCATCTGCAATGTTTTTATCCTAGGACAACCTTTTATGGGTGGCAATAAAGATTGTCCACGCTATTAGCTCAGGAAGTCTTCATTTTATTAAAGACAAGGAGGCGAGCATTATTCTATACTTTCTTTATTTGCTGCCACACCTGCACTTTAAAACTTAACTTTAATACTGTACATTTATGTTCTCACAAAACCACAGTTATTGAAAACGAAAATGGACCAGTTTAAATGTTTGTTTCACATCTGCCTGTGATCACTGTAATCACTCGGGAACTACTAGTCCCATGATACTCCTAGGGCCTCATTACACGAATGGCGGTAAGGATTTACCGGTACTGGTAAAATACCAGTACCGGTAAATCCTTACCGCCTTACTACGAGGTCCCTTTGCTGGTTGGGGGATTTAACGCCTGCTTTTTGAAGGCTTTAAAAACCAACCCACAAAAGGACCCAGGGAGCTAATTACGGTACCGCAATTTGCGGTACCGTAATTAGCGCCTTCCCCATTCCCATTGAGCCCTATGGGGCAAAAATGGGAATGGGGAAGGGCAATGGTGGAAGGGGGAATTACCGCCCTGCCAAACTTGGAATGGGGCGGTAATTCCCCTTTCCGCCAAGGCGGTGCCGGTATTTTACCGGCATGAACCATGGCGCTAATAGCGCCATGGTTCTCCGCCATCCGTGTAATGAGGCCCCTAGTCTCTGGTAGTCCAATCCTCCCAGCTCTGCACCTATCAGAGGGCAGCCTCCTGTATAAGAACCCTTGTGCCCAGGTCCTTTCCTCTTTCTTTGTGTCTAGCCCTCAAACTCAATAGTCTCATCGCCAACGGAGCGATCCTTTCGGGATGAACTGTTAACAATCCTCAGAACTGAAGGCTTCAAGGTCAAACGCGACCAACTTGAAAGAAACTTTACTCGATTTCGCGAGTTTCTTCATCCTGTAGTTTTCTGGTCATCTCCTAAAAGGAATGGAGAGTCATTATGAGGGTGGGAATGAGCAACGGTGATACAAAGTTAACCACATGCCAATGCAACTGATATGTTACTATTCTGGGTGGGATATAATGCTCGCCTCCTTTTCTTTAATAGAATGAAGACTTCCTGAGCTGATAGCATGGGCAATCTTTATTCTATGACTAGACAGGAGGCTTGCATTATGCTTGTTCAATGCTGTTACCACTCTATTAGGTATTTCCGATACAGGCTTAAAATAGAATGTCTTGAAGGTCGACTCAAAGGACCAATCTGCTGATTTCATAATGTCTTGCAGTGACCACTGTAGTAAAAGCTTTTGAAGCCATCGCACCCCTGGCTGAATGCGCGCCAAAAAGAGACAAGTCAATCCCTGCCCAATGCATTTTTTCTCTCACCCATATAGCAATGGTCGCTGATGCTACTGCATGATAGGGCTTCCTGCGCGCAATGAGTAGCTGGGTCACTCCCTGTGGCCTAATATGCGCTGTTGCTTTCTCATAATCTTTGATACATTGCGCTACGCACAGCTTTTTATTACTAGTGAAGTACGGGTAGTCAATCACTCTCGAATCTGTCTTAGTCCTTTTAGTAATGGTAAAAGATATGCCGTCTGGATAGAATATTTTCCTATCGATTTCCAGAGCTTTGACATCAGAAACTCGCCTACAGGCTGTAAGGCAAAGCAGCATGGCTAGCTTTCCCGATAACTGGGATCGGGACAAGTTCTCGTTATCGGGCCATGTAAGAAAAACGTCTCTAACATCCCACAACACTTTGTACTTGGGCATAGGTGGTCTTTTGAGCTTCATCCCCCTGAGTAGCCGTACCACTGCTGGGTGCTCACCTACCGCGGTACCGTCAATCTCATTGTGGCCTGCTGAAATGGCTGACCTATACACTCCCACCGTTCTGAAAGCGCCACCTTCTTGAAATTTAAAAGCTAGGAAGTTGAGGACTTCTACTAAAGGAGCTGAAATGGGATCCAACTTGTATTCCGAACACCACCTGGACCACCCATTCCATGCCGCAGTATAGTTCCGAAGGGTGGAAGGCGCCCAGGAGTCTCTGATACAATCTGCAGCGAGTTGTGAAATTCCTGGCATGTCCCATCTTTTCCTGAAACCCTGCATGCTTTCAAATGTAGCGAGCCCGTGATCACTAGCGGGTGAGGATGGCTGGATGGGTCGAGAAGAAGGTCCGGCAGCTGAGGCACTATCCTCGGAAAATCTGTAGAAAGTTCTATCGCTACTGGAAACCAAGGTTGTGCCTTCCAAAGGGGGAGCACCATCACGATTTCTGCTTGGTCTCTGAAAACTTTCGCTAGAGCTCTCGTGATCATAATGAATGGCAGGAAGGCATAATGTACTGCCCCTGTCCATGGTTGCAGGAAGGCATCTGTGCCCGCTGCATCCGGGTCTATCCTCCAGCTGAAGTACCTTGATGTCTGGGTGTTCAGTCTGGACGCGAACAGATCTATGTGTAGGGGCCCCCATAGATTCTGCAATCGCTGGAAGACTTGGGGGTGTAGTTTCCAATCACTGGAGTCCACAAGATAACATGAATTCCAGTCTGCTACTTCGTTCTGCTTGCCTGGTAAGTATTCCGCTGATACAGAGATTCTGTTTTGAAGACAGTAATGCCAGAAGTTCTTTGCTAACTCGGCTAGCATTTTGGATTTTGTACCTCCCAATTTGTTTATGTATCGCACTGCGGAGATGTTGTCCATCTTGAGCAGTGCGCAACATTTCACTTTGTCTTTCGTAAAAGCGAGCACTGCGAAAGAGCCCGCTAATAACTCGAGACAATTTATGTGGAGTTGTAACTCTTCCTCTGACCACTTCCCTCCTGTATGCACATGTTCGCATCTGGCTCCCCAGCCTGACCTGCTTGCATCTGATTCTATTACTAGTTCTGGGGCGTCGCCAAAAATGGCGCGGCTGTTCCAGGCCTCCATATTTTCTAGCCACCAGTTGAGCTCTGTGAGGGCTTTGCGGTCCAAATTCACTAATTGATATCGCAGACGTCCTTGGAGATGTTTTATTTTGAGCCTTTGCAGGGCTCGATAATGAAGAGGACCCGGAAATATCGCCTGAATGGAGGCTGCTAGAAGACCTACTACTCTGGCTAGTTTGCGAAGGGAAATAGTCCCTTTCGCTAGCACTGCTCTGAGTTCTTTCTTGATCGCTCTCACTTTGTGACCCGAGAGCTCGAGGGAGGCTTTCACTGAGTCTATTGTGAAGCCTAGAAAGTCTATCCTCTGAACCGGACGTAGTTGGAATTTGTCTAGGTTCACTAGGAATCCTAGCGAGGTGAGGAGAGAGAATACCCATTGAACGTTCTTTGCTAGAGTAGCTTTCTCTGATCCGCAGACGAGAATGTCGTCTAGATAGATGATAATACGTATGCCTCTTTCTCTGATGGCTGCTGCCACCGGTTTCATGAGCTTGGTGAAGGCCCAAGGAGCGGAGGACAGACCAAACGGGAGACACGTGAATCTCCATACTTCTCCCTTCCATCGGAAGCGCAAATATTTCCGATAAGAATTTGCTATCGGAATCGTTAGGTATGCTTCTTTGAGATCTAGACGAGCTAGCCAGTCTCCAGAACGCAGAAGGTCTCGGAGAAGATGAATCCCCTCCATCTTGAACTGGTTGTATAACACCCATTCGTTCAAATCTTTCAGATTGATTACTGGTCTTATTTTGTCCCCTCTGTGAACTAGGAACATGTTGCTGAGGAAACCTGGATCTCTCTGGAGTTCGCGCCTTATCGCATTTTTGCTTTCTAGCTTTCTGAGCTCGCTGTGCAGGAGCGCTGCTTCCTCTTGCGCCATAACTATGAGGCGGGGTTCTGTTCTCTGTACTGGCGTACCTATAAACTCTATCTGTAGGCCTGTTACTGCCTGTAGCACCTATGCTTGCCATTCGCGCAGGTAGTGGAGGGTTCTTCCTCCTACACTCCGACATGCTGTACTCACCGGCTGCTGTCCCTAGTTGTCTGTAAGATCCTCTTCCCCTGCGGCCTCTAGGGAACCTCGATCTAGCCGGGAAGAAGGAGTCTTGTTGTCTGGAGTCCCAGTACTGGGCGTGCTGATTGTAGGGCCTTCGTTGGGAGTTATAGCGACCGGACGAGCGACCCCTATGTCGTCCGGTCCTGGCAAAAATCCGCCCTGGAAAGATTCTTCTGATTGAAGTCTGGGCCTTCTCTAAAGCGCAATAAGTTCCTACGAACTGCGCCATTTCTGTGGCGAACGCCTCGCCGAACAACAGACCCGACCCTTGGCGCCTTCACCCGCTTCATAGGTGGCCAGGTCGCTCAACTTGTTGTCAATCTTCAATAAGATTCCTTTTCTTCTTTCCGCAGTTAAGGCACAATTGGCCTTGCTCAAAAGGCATACTGCTCTTTGCGCCCAGTTGCCCAGGACGGTTGCGTCTATTGGCGTACCTGTATCTTTTGACTTCTCAGCGAAGTCCATCATTTTTGCTAATGGCCCCGAAATGTCCAGGAGCTTATCCTGACATCCTTTCCTCGCTTGGTCCACACCTTTTCTGATGTCTCTAGATGTTTTGGTCACAAACGTAACCATCTTAGGGTCTAAGTCAGGGGTTTCTGTTAGTTTATTCGGCAGTTCTGGTCTAGGACACTCAGATCTCATTCTCGATCTTACCTCTCTTTCTAGAGGTTTTCTGATATGCTGAGCCATGTAAAGCACCACTCTAGGGGAAGGTACCCATTCTGAGGACTTAGGGTGTCGGATGGCCTCGGGGTCGAACATGTCTGCCGTATCGTCCATGATTTGGGGGTCTTCCACACCTTTACTGATATCTTCTTCTTCCTCGCCCCCTTCATCATAAGGCGAATAGCCCTCGTCATCGTCCCCTAAATTGTACACCCCTGGGGTAGGGTGTCTATCCTGGCCGTCTCTGCTCTTTGCCAGGAAGGCTTCTTTAAGTCTGGCGACAGGGTCACCTGTCAATTGAGGAACAGTGTTAACCCTTTCAAGTGATGCCCGGGGGGGTCAAAGAGTGCTTGCTCTTCTGGGCTACTTTACACCCCTTCTTCTCAACCCCTTTTTGGGGGTGTCCTGCTGACGTTCCTTCATCAGGGCTACTAGCCTGTCTTTTTCTGGCTGTGTTCTGTTTCTGTTGTTCAGCCATTATCATTTCCAGAGTCTCCAATCCCTTCGTAATGGGCTGCACCCCTTGAGAGACCGCCTGCTGCAAGGAGTCTCTGAGTACCTTCTTAAAACTCTGTGTCAAGTTTGATTCTTGCTGGGAAGGATCCTCTTCCCACTCTTCTTGACTCCACTCCGGAGAAGTGGAAGGGGTGTTGGTGGGGGTGACAAACTGAGCCATAATCGAGGTGTTGGCAGGGCCAACTGTGTGGAATTCAGCAGATGAAGGCTCTTCAGACTCTACACACGTTTCTGAGGAGTAATGTAGTGTGTGCCTGTAAACCACTTCTTGCGATTTATAACGTAATCAAAGATCTATATATATATATATTTTTTTAAATAAAACTGGAGCTCTGGTTGACTACTTCCCTCGTACGCGAATGCAAGCGCAATGTGAGCGGAAGCTAGAATCCCTGGGGAAGCTGGGAAAAACCTAAGGGGGTTCCTGCTCTTACAGGTCCTAACGGCCGCCGAGTTCGCCGGCGCCGATTATTACAGAGCACGGGGCTCGGCAGCCTGAAGCGAGCGGAATTGCTTGCGGCTCCGGCCCTCGCTCGCTCTTCACAACACTCGAACTCGAAAGAAGTATAACGCGTGCTTACTGAATGTAATACGCTGCGCAACGCTCGCACTACGCGTTCAGGTAAACTCTTTTGAGGAAAATGAAACTAATTCCATCCGCGCTACGATGTAATGCCATACTGATATACACATATTACCTAAAATATAGAAATATATACGTGACTAACAATCCTTCCATAAGCAAAAATAGAGAAATATGTCACTTATTTTATGGCAGCAAAAAGAAAGAGGAAAGGACCTGGGCACAAGGGTTCTTATACAGGAGGCTACCCTCTGATAGGTGCAGAGCTGGGAGGATTGGACTACTAGAGACTAGGAGTATCATGGGACTAGCAGTTCCCGAGTGATTACAGTGATCACAGGCAGATGTGAAACAAACATTTAAACTGGTCCATTTTCGTTTTCCATAACTGTGGTTTTGTAAGAACATAAATGTACAGTATTAAAGTAAAATTTTAAAGTGCTGGTGTGGCAGCAAATAAAGAAAGTAAAGCATAATGTGAGCCTTCTGTCTTGTCATAGAATGTTAGACCGTTTGTATACCGTGTTATGCCTAGAGCTGCAGCATTCACCAATTTTCTTCATAATTTGTGAAAATGCTTCAATGATACCATCTCTTGTGGAGGGACTAGGTCCATCATACTGATGAATGTAGTCCCTCAGATGGCATAATGCCACAAAATTACCCTTGATCACATTTTTCCCATTCCACTGAATAGGGTTTTGATTGTCATTAAGAACAATTTTACCAATCTGATCGTAAACTGGGATTGAACTGTCAAGAGGCTTAGTGAGGACACACAAAGGAAAATGGGCACTCTCTTCACCTGGTACAATTCCCATATCAACAATCAAGGATAAGCCAGCCGTATTGACAAATATATAATCTATGGTTGTAGTGCTTTTGCCAGCAGATCGAGTATATGCCATATTGGCATCTCCCGGACAGTAACTATTTAATATCATGAAACGATGCTCCTCAAGGGGTCAGACCCACGGTTTAGCATAGCGATTTTTTTTTTATCCAATGGTGCAGAGGACTTTGATGCTTAACAATCAGGTTTCTTTATATCAATCTTTGCATTAAAGTCACTCATCAGCCACATGGGATATTGTTGGGAGTAATTCTTAATCAAGTTTTTAATACTTTTATATTTGCTATTGTTTCTATGTAATTAGGGGGGTCATAAATATTTCCTACCAAGATCTTCCATTTACCATGAGTGACAAATACTGCCTGTATAGTATGAGTACATTCTTTAAGTGCTACTATATTCCACGGTTGTTTCACAGATATAAGGAGCCTGCCCCTTTCGGCGCCCTCTCAGTCCCTTTGTGGCTGTCTGATGTACAGTGATACAACCATCAAATTGAATCTTTTCTAAAAGCCATGTTTCCTGAAGGGCCACTAACATGAAGATGTTAATATTGGCGACCAAACCATCCTCCGAAATATGTGCACAAATCCTCTCATATTCCAAGAGTACTACAGGTTAGCATCATTGGGGCTGAGATGTGATAAAGGCTGAAAGTAACCATTGCCAATATCCATCCACGGCAGTGTCCTCTATCTTGCCCATTCGTAATATGTTTATAATATATTCACAAATCATTGTTAAAGGGATGTTATGGTTAAGTTGTACAAACAAAAACCTATGAAATTCAATGAAAACATTTTGTTAAAGGGACGTTATGGTCACAAGTATAACTGAAAAACCTCAGAAATTCACCAGTTATGGTAAGCAAAGCAACCATAACTGATGCCAACAACATGCACTGCTAAGACTAACACTGAGGACATCAAAGATGACATCACAAATGTCAGCATGATGACATGTCCGCAAACACGGCCGCACTTCGCGGTCGGGTCTGTGCTTCATGGAGAGTTCGGAACTGCACTTTCTACTGATCTAGCAATTTTCAAGCTAAAAATGTCCCCTTACACAGCTCCTACACCTATTCTTACTCATTATCCACCAACAATCTCTCACAAAGTACACACTTTGAAGAATATTAGCAAAACTGCTATTTATCTTAAAAAATTGCATCATCTACTGCCATCCCTCCTCCCCAAGAGCCACCATCATCACCACCAGCTGCAGGACGACCACAAGAAAATAAGTGCAGCACTTCCAAAAATAAAGAAGAGGACCAAGAAAAGTAGGTAGAGGAAGTGCCTACCTCTAGCACCAAGAGACAATCATGGGTGTGGCAGTTCTTTACCACTGCTGGGAATGGACCAGAGGCTAAAGCCACAAAAGTGAAATGCACTGAGTGGAACGTTATACTTAGTCACGGTATACCTGGACAGTACTCATACGGGAACACAACCATGCACCGCCACACCCACTGCCGACCATTGCAATGCTCTCATAAAGTCTGTTTCTTTCTTAGCAAGTAGTAGCCTGTCTTCCTCCAACACATCTTCGTCAACTAGTACTATAACCACACAGCCTAGTTCTATGGGACACAAAATTCCACCAGATACCTTGCAAGCAACAAGGCTGTTAATCCCTATCTTTCTAAAACAACAGTCCTCTGTATATCTGAAACACACCACTCTGCAGGGGGGAGCAATTTTGAAGTGCTTTTGAAGCTGTAATCAAAGAGCATGAAAAACACTGCCCCCTACCTTAGATGTGACACACGTGCAACATCTTCCCCTGACCACTTGCCCCTCCATATTACTGCTTGGTGCCTATTCAATCACCCCCCCCCCTTAGATTGTCACCTTTCGTGAAAAAGAAAATTTAAAAAAACAAATGTTCTGGTAGGAACCACCACTCACAGTTAAATAATAGAACTAAAAAATAATCTTATAGAATGACTCTACTTTGCATGTTCAATAAAGTAGATAAACAAATAATAGTCTATTGGCTGAACTTCAAAGACTGCATGACACTGATTATATTTGCCCACCCCTAAGGCTAACATAACTACTTCAATGACATTAGTGGGTAGCGTAGCCAAACTTACAAGGTAATCACCAGCGTCATAAAGTTATTTTACTCAGAACATGGATTTTAAACACAAACATCCACAAAAAACCCAAAACATCGCTCTTTTTTACAGAAATGATGGAAACATTTTATTTTGAAGAAAGCAGCAATAGTGGCGACTGTAAAAAATACTTTTCATTTTGACACAACAATGAAAAAATTCACTTAAGTCCACAAAAAGTTTGACAACTGTTTTGATCACAGTTCATAGCTACCAAACATTGCAGCATTCAGATTTTCACTGAAACTCACAACTGTAATCTTCTACTGACAAATCTGATAGTCAATGCATCAATGTATGTCTTTGCGTTCTCCACCAAAATTTATAAGCAACGAATAATCTGTGCACATGCTGCTCCATTACGCAGGACAAATTACTGCTTTGAAATTGAAATAAATGCAATACTTTCACAACCACACTTTTCTGGAACCCATACGCAACCATGTTGCTTCTTTTCACTGCAACAGCAAAAGGACAAATTGTTGTCTCGCTATCATTCCTCACAATATTTATAAGAGAGCCGCTGTTGATAATTATTGTGCAAACACTATTGAAAAAGCCATCGGTCGGTAGACTGAACCCATGACATGCACAGAGCAGGTGTATATAACAATGTGAAATAAATAACAGAAAAACATATTTCAATAAGCACTTTATAAATCAAAATACAAATACATTCATTACATTTCATTACATTACATTTGTTAAGCGCACTTGACCCTTATGCATAAAGGCACTGACAAACAAAAAGACATATAGCATAAAAGAGGGCAGGCTTAGAGATGAAAGATCATAAGACTCCTCAGCAGGCTATTCCACTGAGTTCATCATATGGCAGACAGTGCATTTTACACACTTCAATAGCTTTCACTTAAAATGTTGCTTACATTGCGTTTTGCGAATCCATGTTTCCAATGTTGTACAGGACGAACCGCTTCACAACGCAGTTTTCTGAATTAGAAACTTTAACTATACTTTCTGATGTCTGCTTTTATTACAGTGAATCTTACCATTTCTTTGTGGATTGTCGACACATTTACTCCCATAAATTCTTAGTCCACTGTTTTGAAGGACACATAATAATACGACCCTCCATGTAGCATTCACAGCGTGCCTGAGTCAGTTTAGTTTCTGGAAACACATGCCACATCAATTAACTTTATTACTTGCAACAAAAAAACTGTGTAATATAAAAACAACCAAACATTTAAAGTAAACCACATATCACAATATTTATTGACATTTTACCGGTATCACACACATGTTTACAATACAATTACATTTTTCTTTAAAAAATTACTTTATCCGAGGTGCACACAGGCACGTATTTCCCTACACCTCAGTAGTAATGTGCCCCTGCTCTGAGTTAGAATAAGCATTTCCCGAGCACACAGTTGTAGCAGCAACATCCAATGTATCATGAAGAAAAGTAGTTTGTCAGAAACAGCTGCAGATAGTGTGTTTCCACGGGCTGGACAGCCTTATTAATAATACAAGGATCTTCAATTTCATCCTTAAAGCAACCAGCAACGCCGCCTACAAAATATCATTACTCTACACACGTTCAGCTTCTAGGTAAAAGTAAGAGGAAGACTATGACAATGGCCAGTGCTGCAAAATAAGGGCACCATATGTAACTAGAAGGCACATGAACATAAGGGGGGCTGCAGGGACCCATAGGGCAAGTACAGCAGCGCTGAAGCTGTACAATATTATTACAGCAAAGTACAAAACACCAACAGTGGATTATCCCTCCTTTTACCTCCTAAATTACTGTTTTCTTGTTCCCCCCCTTTCCTTTAACCACACTCCAAAAATGTGGCCACATGGGGAACCAAAAGGCAAGTTAGTACCAAAAAGACCCAGGTGTCACTCTGCAGAACAAGAAAGGAAGGGAAGGAAGTGCAGGAGAGGAGGATGGGGGCTAACACCAAACGAATGGCCTAAGGCCGCACAAAGCAAATAAAAGGTGCCCTGCCAGCAAGGGTCTCCAATTCGCACATCACTCCGAACGGAGCGCAAAGGATCAGTTCTATGAAGAACGATGGCCTGCAGGGTTGACCAGAGCAAATCCAGAGGTTAAGATTAATTCTAGACCTTCTAGACATCACCTCTTGTTTTTGCGTAAGTCACCCCCACTGGGATGGGTATGTCCTAGGCCTAGAGACCCAAGCTACTTCCCACTGATGAGGCCCAACAAGGCTGAAACATGTTTGGGGATCCTTGTGGTCTCGTGCCGAAGGGATGTGACCTAGTAATATGGGCTGGCCTGCCCCTTTTCAGGTACCACCAAGCCTGGTTTACATATGGTCTTTCCCCTTTTGTAATGACTTGGCAGGTAAATAACGATGGTCTGGAGGGTTTCCCTGAGCATTGCCAGAGGTTACGATTAATTCCAAACCTTCCAGCCATCACCTCTTTTGTTTTTGCATAAGTCACCCCGAGTAGGACGGGTATGTCCAGACATGGGTCCCGTGCCTGCTGGGCTTAGAGACCCAAGCTACTCCTCACTGATGAGGACCAACAAGGATTAAACATGTTTTGGGATGCTTGTGGTCTTGTGCAGAAGGGATGTGGCCTAGTAGTTTGGGCTGGCCTGTCCCTTTTGAGGTGGGATCAAGCCTGATTTGCATATGGTATTTCCCCTTTGTGATGGCTTGGCATGCAAATAAGGATGGTCTGGAGGGTTGCCCAGAGCAATGCCAGAGGTGAGGATTAATTCCAAAACTTCCAGCCATCACCTCTTTTGTTTTTGCACACTGCACTAAACAACTCTGCGCCCATAAGTCCTCTTGCAGCAGGCAGGGCCCAGTGCCAACTTCAATCCCATACATGGTCCCTCATGACCATGGACAGTGGCCAGATTGTTGAGGCATTGCCGAATGCTCCAAACAATCAGGCCACTGCCCATAGCTAGAGGGACCATTCAACAATATACAATACTTGTGTCCATAGATAGTGTCCACAATCCCTATGGCATGGCCTTCAGGAATGATACACTCCCCACTTAGCATGCCAGAGTATACTTTGGCCCCTGCACCACGCTGGGCCCAGTGCCAGCTTCAATCCCATACGACAGACAATCTGGCTACCAGCCCAGGCCACACCACAAATTTGCATGCCCTTAACAAAACTTCCCATGAGCCTAATATCCCTATCTCTTATAAAGCACTGCAACATATATAACACTTAATGTAAATTAAATAAATCACCACAGGTGTGGCATCAGGCTACCACCATAGTGAGTTCCATGATGTGCATGGCAGCAAAATAGTTCCTGGACAAATGCTTTGTCCACAATGTGTAAACTGAAACCGTTAACACTGCATAAGATATAAAACACTATGTTTTGCTCGATGAAACATATTCTGCACCTCCCTACCCACCTCTGACCTCACCAGGGACTCTTTCATGAGCAACAAAAGTGCGGATTTTGAACCCAAAATGGCACCTGTTTGAAGATGTGTCAAACCTTACGTTCCGTAGTTGATAATGCGGTGTCCGCAGACATTGTGCGGCTCTATGTTTGGACCAGAGGTGTCCTTGTACACCGAATCAGGAAGTGGGTCATTAGACTGAAATCATTCTTTTTTTTTACCTAGTCATTTCACATTTTTAGAACATCTGTTGGGCATGATAACACCAAATTTGCAAAAAGCATGGTTTCGGTACCAGGTCACCACTTCTGACACATGTTTCGGGCAAATCGGTCCAGTGGTTCAGGCGGTAGACACAAGCATATTTTTTCTCATTCAAGTCTATACTGAATTCGCAAATTCTGGGACTCCCCTCATAACTATTGCCTATGATGAAACCTCATCAAACTTAGCAAAATCATTCAGAGTTGGATCTATATGTTTTTCCAACATTTCCTGTAGAGTTGTTGAAAGGTGCCAACGTTTTGAACCACCCACACGTGCTCTTCCTATGGGAAAGCAAACGTGATCATAACTATAAGGTCGATACTGCCGACTCTGTAATATACATAAACACATATATTTAAGCCTGGCATGTTTAGATTCATTCTGCACAATCACAGGTAAACGATGGCAGCACTAAAGTGTTTTATTAGGTTTTTCAAATGCAATTAAATTCAGTTTGAAATACGAGTTGGCATGCACAAAGCAATGCAATACTCAGTGCAAAAGGCACATTTTTGTTAGAAGAACAGCGTTTTGTTGCCCAGATTTCTATTCATCCAGTTTGGCTAGAGGTCTCCTATTGGTATTGCTGCAAAGCTCAAAGCTGTGTCTCCTCGTGCACATTGCATTTCAGGACAGACAGTTTGACGCAACCATGTATTTCTTCTTTTTAAACCATGTCAAGTCTCGGTTTGTTTTGGAAATATGTCTTTGTGCCGTTTTTGGCACGTGTTACACATGGGAAAAGGACACTGCCCCTTTAAGGGCAGCCAAGGAGAAAGAGCGGGAGGAGAGACGGGAAGGGAGGGGCGAGAGAGAGGGAAGAGTAGTTAGAGTTGAGAGGTGAATAAAGTTGGTTGATAGTGAATTCGGCTCCGTGTCATTTGTAGGCCTGAGAGCGTACGTATGAACGAGGTCCAACACTGGCGACGAAGCCGATACGACCCGTTGCGTGCCGGCAGCAGTTTGGAGGGCCTGTGAGCCCAGCAGTGCGAGGAGGGCCTGTGAGTCCAGCAGCGTTCAGGGAGGGCCCGTGTGCCCAGCAGTTAAGGAGGGCTCGTGAGCCCAGCAGACCAGGTGGGCCCGTGTGCCCTGCAGCATCAGGACCAGAGAGCCCAGCAGTGGTGGCCTGCCAGCAGCAGACCAGCCGACCAGAAGATCGGGGAGGACCGTGCGCCCAAGACTGGAGAGCCCGGTGGCGAGGAACCCGACAGCGGAGGACCGCCAGCTAACCAGCCGACCGGAAGATCGAGAGGCCCGCGCGCCCCAACTGCAGAGCCCAGCAGCGAAGAGCCCAGCAGCAGAGGTCCACCGGCAGCTGGCCAGCCGACCAGGTGATTGAAGGGCCCGTGCGCCCGAGACTGAAGTGCCCAGCCGACCGGAAGATCGAGAGGCCCGTGCGCCCCAACTGCAGAGCCCAGCAGCGAAGAGCCCAGCAGCGGAGGCCCACCGGCAGCTGGCCCAGCCGACCAGGTGATCGAGGGGCCCGTGCGCCCGAGACTGAAGTGCCCGGCGACGGAAGCCCGCCGACAGCAGCCCAGCCGACCAGGACCGCAGCGCCCAGCAGAAGTTGTCCCGCGCACCTCGACAAGAAGAGGACCGCGAACGCCAACAACGAGCGGAGCCCGCGGACCAGAAGAGGCCCACACGTCACGGAAGAGGAGACCCGCAGGCTCGCGGCATCCACCCTCAAGTAAGGAGTCGGAAAGGGGTAGCGAAAAGGGAACCCCGAGTCTCCCACCCACGTGACACATCAGGGAACCAGTGAAATCACCCGAAGGTGACACCTGCAAAAGGGAACCCCGAGTCTCCCACCCACGTGACACATCTGTAGAGACACCCGAAGGTGACATTTGAAAGGGGAAACCCCGAGTCTCCCACCTACGTGACACATCGGTGAAAACACCAAAAAAAAAAAAAAAAAAAAATTCTGCAAGAACCCGAAGGTGACATTGCCAGAACGCCACTCTGCACACAAACAGCAGAGGGTGAACAATGTGCCCCAGTGGGCGAACATACACAGCAGCAGTTCAAGAGAACCACGGTGCAAAAGCCTATCAGAGCACCCCGAGCATCCGCGACGCAGCACTCCACGCTACACACCAAGATACCGCCATGTCATCTGCAGACGCGGCAGACCCTAATGCACCACCACCGGGAGCTCCCTCCTCCCATGCAAGCCTAATGAGGAGACCTGCCCCGTTCACGCTAAACCCACACCATGACCAGGGGCAGAGATGGGAAGAATGGATGGAGGAATTTGACGACTTCGTGGGTGCCATTGGCACACAAGAACCTCCCAACATACTGAGCATATTTGCAAATGTCGCAGGGAGAGAAATCAAAAATATTATACGCACGATCCCTCCACAAGATCGCACCACATATGCAAGACTCCTGCAAGCCATTAACGAAAAACTAGTCATCTCACCCAACCGGGACTATGAAAGGTACACTTTCAACCAATGTGGCCAGCTACCTCACGAATCAATAGGGGAGTTCGTAATACGTCTTCAGAGGAAAATATCAAAATGTGACTTTGCTAACTTTAATGACGAAGAAGCCATTAGATTACGCATCATAGAAGGGTGTGTATCCTCGAGGTTCCGGAAGCACCTCCTCAAGAAACCCCTATCCCTAAAAGAGGTACTAGACCTAGCCAGGGTATACGAAAGAGTGGACATTCAAGCAGCAGCCATTGAGAACCCCAAAAAGGGAGAAACCATAGCCGCAATTCATCCCTACGCCCGCCAGCCAAACACCCAACCAAGGACCAACCAGAGGTACCCGACACAACGAGCACAGGGTGACCGCCAATGCTATCGCTGCGGATTCGAATATCCACACAGAGGACCGTGCCCCGCCATTGGGCAACGATGCATGAGATGCGGAATGGAGAACCACTTCCAAGTGATGTGCAAAGAACTACTACCGGAAGGAGGATCAGCACGCCCACGATCTACCCCTCGCACGATGGACGCACATAAAGAACAGCATCACCATGTGGACAGGAACGCACCTCTCGCGCCATCATATCAACGCCCAAACACAGTGAGAGCCTTGGAAGGACTTCAGATTGAACCAGACAGGAAAGACCACGAATTATACGATGCCTATCAGGATGACTTCATGCGGGAACTGGAACGCGAAGACACCCGCAGAGCGGAAGCACCAGACAACCGGGAACGTGACAGGGAGCCATACCCTTACCCCCCACCACACCATCCACCAAGTGGAAACGAACAGCCTCAATACCTGCAGGACGGCTACGACCGAGAGTATGTATGCCTTCTCAGCGTGGAGGAGGAGGACACCGCGGCTCCCAGAGTAACAATTCAGATGGGAAGAACCCAAAACAGATTTATTGTTGATACAGGAGCGACGGTCAACGTCATGAATGAAGACATCTATCGTGAAATAGCCTCAACATACCCCATCCAAGAGTCTAGGACACACATCTTCCAATGGGGAGCAACCCAACCCATGACATCAAAAGGGAAATTTCAATGCGACCTACGACACAGAGGCATCACAGTAACCGCCACGATACATGTGATAAGAAGCCCAGCTATTGGCCGCTGCCTTCTCAGTTACAGGACAGCTAACGCACTTGCCCTGATTGACCTACACTATGACCAGTCGGAGGTCATTGAAGGACTACCACTACCATGCGAATCCGTCAGGGCAATCATAGACAGACCATTGGCAAAAAGAGAACTCAAGAACACCTTCCCCAAACTGTTCGAAGGGGTAGGGATGCTAAAAGGGCCATGCATCAAACTACACATAGACAAAAACGTCAGGCCAGTTCCACAACACCCACGGAAAGTGGGTTTCCACCTCCAGGAACAAGTGTCGAAGGAAATACAACTTCTCCTCCAGAACGACATCATAGAGAAAGCGGAAGGGCCAACACCCTGGGTGTCGCCGATAGTAATTGTCCCCAAGGACAATGGTCGCCTTCGCATATGCGTAGACATGCGCATCCCGAATACTGCCATCCAGAGAGAAAGGCACCCAGGACCAGGATTGGAGGACATGCTAATCAGGTTAAACCAGGCGAGGTTTTTCTCAAAACTTGACCTCAACCAGGGCTACCATCAACTCGTCCTGGATCCAGAATCACGGCCCATAACCACATTTGCAACGCACGACGGCCTGTTCCGATACAAAAGGTTAAACTTCGGCATCTCATCTGCCGCAGAAATATTCCAAGAGACCATCAGGCGTCTCATAGCATCAGAGACGAATGCATTAAACTACAGTGATGACATCCTCATATTTGGGAAAGATCAAGACCAGCACGATAAGGCTCTCAGGAACATCTGCTCCATCCTACAAGATGCAGGGCTAACACTGAATGAGTGCAAGTGCGTCATTAACAGAACAAGTCTCAAGTTCTTCGGACACACATTCTCCAACAACGGCATATCGGCAGACCCAGACAAAATAAAGGCCATCACTGATCTTCGAGCGCCGACGAACACAGCAGAGTTACGCTCGCTATTGGGAATGGCGGGATATTGTGCGCGATACCTTCCAAACTACGCCACAACGACTGACCCGCTCCGCAACCTCCTGAAGAAGAACCAACCATTCACATGGGACGCACCCTGCCAGGAAGCATTCACAGCGATAAAAGAGGGACTCACCAACAACAAACAACTGGCATATTTTGATCCCAACTGGCACACCATCATCACAGTTGATGCGAGCCCGGTGGGGCTGGGAGCCATCCTAGCACAAACTGACTCCGCAGACAACAGCCACCATGCAATAGTCGCCTACGCCAGCCGAGCCCTGTCACACACGGAAAAGGCCTACTCTCAAGCAGAGAGAGAAAGCCTGGCCGCGGTATGGGCGTGCGAAAAATACCACCACTTCATCATTGGCCGAAAATTTACCCTAGTGACAGACCACCAAGCCCTCCTATCTATCTTTGGGAACCCCAGGACGAAGATGCCACCCCGCATAGAGCGATGGGGGATAAGACTACAGGAATACGATTACACCATCATCCATAAACCAGGAGGAGACGCAAACCCAGCGGACTACTTGTCCAGACACCCTCTACCAGACAAAGATGACACTTTGGCACATGAAGCCACTGAATATGTCTTGTACCTATCGTCAAATGCCATGCCGCCCACCATCTCGACCACGACGTTCGAAGAAAGGAGCAAAGCCGACCCAACGATCAGGGCCGCTATCGCCCTCACCCGCTCCAACAAATGGAGGGAACGCCACTCAAATAGAACTGAAGAAGGAGACGTGGACCAGAAAGAATTAGACCGGCTAGCCAAAGTAAAAGATGAACTTATAGCAACTGACCAAGGGCTACTACTACGAGGAAAGAGGCTAGTAGCACCAAGAGACCTAAGGAAGACACTAGCAATGCTGGCGCATGAAGGGCACAGGGGAATGGACAACACCAAAAGGTTCCTCAGGAACTATGTCTGGTTCCCATATATGGACATGATAGTGGAGGACATGCTCAGACACTGCAGACCCTGCCAACTGGCAGCCCAAGGACAAAACCCAAACCCCCTCCAACTCACCACGCTGCCAACAAGACCCTGGCAAAAGGTCGCAATGGACTTTTATGGACCCGTAGAAGAGGGAGGGTACCTATTAGTAATAATAGACGAGTACTCGAGATTCCCATTTGTGAAGCAAACACCCTCGACATCCTTCGCTGACAATGCGCCCATAGTGGACGAACTTTTCAGCGAATGGGGCATCCCCAACGTCGTTAAGACCGACAACGGGTCCCCTTTCCAGGGACGGGAATTCGCAAACTTCGCAAAACACCTAGGCTTCTCCCATCAAAAGATCACACCACTCTGGCCCCAAGCCAATGGGATGGTCGAACGGTTTATGGCCACGATCAAATTGACCCGACAAAAGGCAGTAGCGGAACAGACACCCCATCCGAAAGCCATCTGCAGCATGCTCCGAAGCTATCGGAACACTCAACATGACGCAACTGCAAAGCCACCCGCTGAACTCATGGTGAGATACCAACCCAGGACACGTATCCCACGATGGGAGGACTATACACCGGAAGAAGACCTAGCCATCAGGGAACGTGACGCTGAGAAACGAAGGAAAGCCAAGCAATGGGCTGACACAAGAAGGAGAGCAAAGGAACAACAGCTGGAAGTTGGACAAACAGTACTGGTCCGACAAACACAGCGCAAGAAAACGGACACTCGATACCATCCAGAGCCAAGAATCATCACAGCTATCAAAGGGCCCATGGTCACGGCAACCGGAGAACTAGGGGACATTACCCGTAACTCCTCATTCTTCAAGAAGCTGTATCTGGAAGAACCTGAATCACCAGAGATACCCGACGAGAGCCTCAATGAGGAAGAGGAAACGGAACCCCCAATAGAGTCAAGCGGCGAGAGCAGAGAATCACCAGGGAGACCCCCAAGGACGATAAAGAAACCAATGAGGCTCATCGAACAGATGTAGCCAGACTGCTATGATAAGCACGGGGGAGGTGTTACACATGGGAAAAGGACACTGCCCCTTTAAGGGCAGCCAAGGAGAAAGAGCGGGAGGAGAGACGGGAAGGGAGGGGCGAGAGAGAGGGAAGAGTAGTTAGAGTTGAGAGGTGAATAAAGTTGGTTGATAGTGAATTCGGCTCCGTGTCATTTGTAGGCCTGAGAGCGTACGTATGAACGAGGTCCAACAGCACGTGTCATGCTTCACTATTTAAAATATTATAACCTGAGTTTAGCCCTCAATATACATGCAGTATTGAATACATATTATTGGGTTAGCCCCTCACACATGAAAGAAGCAGCTTACTGATATCCATACACATTATTTCAAATGGATACATTGTGTAATGCACTCATCTGTACATTTCCGAAACAGGTAGGGTATATTTCCAATTCTATATCTGTGTATTGCTTGGTTAAATGTTTAAAAGTACTTTACCAGTTTAATTCTTGAATATGTAATGCGTAAAATCCACCAGCATAACAAAATAATGCAGCCCAAATTGTTTCGGACGATATAGATTAAAAAATGCTTCACATAAACAAAGTAAGGCATTTTGCAGTAGCACAACAAATAAAATGGTCCATTGACTTCATTATTTAAACAGAGATCAGTCCCATGCTGGGTTTTAATATGTAAGTGGCTGTTTTCTCTAAACTTAGGATGTTAAAAAAATCCCCTTTTCTTAATTTCTTTAGAAAAACAAGCAATCCCTTTCAAGGGGGATAAGGCCAAGGTCATGAATTCAAATCAACCATGCTGACTTAGTACATTTTGGAGACATTCCGAGGCCCATGTTCCATCGATGTAAGCCCACCCAGTAGATCCCTTTCCAACATTCGACTCTAATCGCTCCCACAGGCAAAATAGATGTAACCACATTCAGGGCTGTAATACTTGCGGTTTAATGAGAATATTTCAAGTAACATGACCTGGGTAGGCCTTAAAGCACTTTAAAGCGGTGCCTGGCACACTACCATCATAAAGCATTATTTTCACCTTATACACCCTCATAGCTTGATTTGCCTGATTTGTTAACATGTTTTCAATGGGACTTTCTCATGTTCGACACAGACTGCAAACTTGATTTTAATGAATGTCATATTTTATTTTAATGAATGCATTAGTTCGTCTCGGGGAGCGGGCACAAAATAAATCAGGTATGAGAGCGCTCAAATGAAATGAATAGAAAGAGAACCCTACAACACAACAAAACTAACATTAAATACGCAACAAAGGTTACTAGTTCATCGATCCTGTCACGTTATTGTAGCATAGAGGTGAAAGAGCGTTATGAGGAGTACCTTGACTATGTAAATCCGAAATTCGAAAGATCCCTGTTTATCAAGATGTACCTTGGGATCTTACCATCAGCAAGCCTCAGACACCAATCGAACAATAATGTACCTTCTTTGTGCCCGTGTGTGACAGTTTGAACAATGGTTCATTTTCATTGTCTAATGATATGCCCAGTCACATTGCCGCTGAGGAAAATATACTTAAAGCCATTGTTCCTGGCTCCAGGCAGCCGAACGACAAATGAGACCATTGCAATATGTCTCAACTCTAGTGACATACTTGCAGCTGATGCAACTAGTAAATATCTCGTGTGGGCATGGAGATTAAGATAGAAAAAGATGTAGATGAACTGTCAATGATGCCAGTATACCACATTGCATTGATGATGTTTCAAGGTATTTTATATCTAGCTAATGTGAAGCCATCTCTTTTTTGTGTGGATTGTCTTAATAAATTGTTATGATGTATGCATGACTTTTGGTCAAAATAACGTGCTAAGAATTGAATAGCAACGGAGGAACCTAAGCAGCAGAATAGAAAAAGATATATATACATAAATATTTTTAAACTAGCACAAAGCTACGTCTTTGGGTGAATGTGTAGCAAGTCATGTACCTGGCAAATTCATGGAGGCATCACAGAAGAAATGAATAATAACACCGGACAAAACCCTAGCAAAATCCAGACATGCATGTTCTAAAAACCACAACAGCGACCCGAATCACCAAGCTAGTGTGCTGTTAGCTAGGACGTTAATTGCAGATGTCTTTATATGCCACATGAGCCTCTATGCATATTTTTTATTTCTTTATTTAAACCTGTGTTACGTAGCAGTATTCACAACAGCTTTTTAACACAATCATAAAGAAAATTATTAAAATCCCATATTACAGGAAGTCAAGAATCCAGAATGAAAGATCAGCACATCAGAAGACTCCCAGTAGTATTATGGCCCAACTCGTGTCAATTAAGGGCAATGATCCTCCAGGATACATGTAATTCTTTTCCCAAATATTATAAAGAAAACAATGTCACGTTCATTATTTCCCCCCATAATCAGGTCCCATAGAGCATCACTAGTGGATTTAGGACCAAACCTGGCTGCGAGAGAGGCCACAGGTCTAAGGGAAACCAATATGACACAGTGGACAAGCAAATGTTTGGCAGATTCAAGTAGCCTAGAGTTACACAAATGGCATATCAGTAGTGGTCTGGGTATATTATGCCAAGCACCAAGGACTTCAAAAGTCTTCACCAAGTTGGTCTTAAGTTTGAGATAGTGGGCCTCATTATGACTATTGCGGAATGGGTTAGCGGACGCTGCTAATGGTGACAGCGCCGTTAAACCCATTCCCCAATATTACGAGTCCCCCTCGCGGGACCGTGAGCTAACAACAGGCCGGTCGTAATCGCCCCGTTATTAGCTCCCGCACCCATTCCCATTGAGCCCTATGGGGGCTCAATGGGAATGGGAAGGTCCGGGACCAGGTTCCCTGTAGGAGGAATTACCGGGCCCCCGAACTCGAAATGGCCCGGTAATTCCCCATTCAGGGAAACCGGACCCGGACCCGATTTTGGAGGCAGCCATGGCGCCAACAGCGCCATAGCTACCTCCAAAGTCGTAATGAGGCCCAGTGCCAGACTAGAGTAATGCCCACAAACTGGCGAATATAGTTCAGGAAATAATTCCTTGCCAAAATATAACAGGGAAAAGCCTGCTATTTGAGAAAGAAGCCTTTTCAATGATGTATTAATCGCAATAACAAAGGAGAACAATGGCTTTCATGGCTGCTTTGTACCAAGGCAGGGTCCAGCTGAGAGAAACGCCAGGGCCAACCACCTGATTGACGCAGCAAAGGGCACTGCTCTGCATGAAGGATGAAGGAGGCCTTAGCCCGAGCTGTGTTGAATAAAATAAAATTCAAGGAGCCGGGTCTGGCATTGGCTAGACACCAGTAGGTGGTCAAAAGGGAAATCTGAAATCTCACTTTACAGTAGAAAATACCAAGTTAATGGAGGAAAGTATGCACCGGTGTAAGGGTGGGCAAGCAAACCAATCTCTTAAGGAGAAAAGACTCATTGTTGGAGGGATGCCAACATTTGGCCCCATACATAAAGATGGGGGTAATCTTAGCCCGGTTTAATTGGGTCAGGATCCCAACCGAGTAGCCCCCTCCAAAGCAAGCCAATTTTCCCAGATGTCCAACCACAGGAGAGGACCTTAATTTAGTCGCAACAAAGTGGGAAGTACCATGTAAGGCATCATCAAAGTGAATCCCAAGATATTTGTATTTGTGAACCACCTCTTGCTTCTTCCCTTCCAGCTGCCAGCGGAAAGTTATTTATTTGTGGCCCGGTGGCTGGAATACCATAATCTTGGTTTTATGAATGTTAATCACTAATTCCAAGGAATCAGAAAACTGTTTCAGCATGTCCAGGGAAGTCTAGAGGCCAGCTGGAGTAACTTCAAGGAGGATGATGTCATCACCATACCTCATCCAAAGAAGTGGTAAATCATCCAATTTCAGTGAAATAGCAGATGGGTGAGCCAAAGCCGTACCCATATCGGCAAGATATAGGTTAAAAAGTAAGGGTGCAAAGATATGTTCCTGTTTCAAACCGTGAGTGGTAGAGATCCAAGAGGAAGTACTCCCAGACTGGTCCAAAAAGACCTTTACCCTAGTAGCAGAGTGAAAAGAAATAAACATGGACAAATGTCCAGGAGGAATGTTCCAGGCAGACATTTTGTGCCACAGCTTGTTGTGGTTAACAGTATCAAAAGCCACATTATAGTCAATAAACGCTATTTAAATTGTGCGCTTCTGATTAAGCCAAACCTGTTGGATAGTGGACAATAATGACAGGCAATTATGCTTAGGCCTCGTTGGAAACCAGTCTGATTAAGACATATAAGCTTAGCCCATCAGCCCAAGTGCAGATTTAATTCAAGACCACATGAGCAAACATTTTTGATGAGGCCTCAAGCATGGCAAAAAGGCAGTAGTTGCCTGTGACCAAGCGGTCGCCATTCTTCCAAACAGGGATGATAATGTTGTCACGCCATGATGAAGGAATGTGTTGAGATTCACCAATCCAATGGAAAAGTCTATTCAGCGTGAGTGCCCAACTAATCAAATCCTTCTTAATCACAGCTTTGGAAATGCTGTCAGGGCCAGGGGCATGAAAGGACTTACTGCCATTGATGATCTGCAGAATGTCATTAGCGGTATGGCTATAATACCATCTACCCAAAGCATGGGTGGGAACATTCGAAATGGTAGAACCGCCCCCGAGCGTATTCCCAATATGCTCGACTGAGGCTGATTTTGGAACACCAAGCAAGTCCTGTGATGGTTGATAACTGTCAATATCTTTCCAAAACTGACGGGGGGCATTAGCAATAGCTAAATTGACTAATTGAATAATGATGAAGATGTGGAAGGGAGGGGGAAGACGGCCTATAGGGTGGTGTGTTGCTACTACCAGATGTTGAAGAACAAGATGCTTGGATAACTTCGTCAAAGTCATTTATCAGCACAGAAGCATTAGTGCATGCTTGATCCAAACCCCAAGTTACACAGCGATCGACAAAGGAGGAAAAGGCTGGGTATAATCGGACACAGTCTTCATGCAACCTGCGGTCCTTCCATGAAATATGGTTGAGAGAGGGGTTCATTCTGAGAGCCCCAGTAGCCTTAGGAGAGGTCATGGATACAGCCATATTTAGAGTTAATACAAGGGGCATATGGTGGCTTTCCAAGCAAGGAAATATGGCAATATCCAATACCAGGCAAGGATCATTGGCCAGGAAGGCATAATCAAGGACACTGCTTGATTTGGGACCAAACATGTACATTTTGGTGGGCAATCTGACAAGGAAGAGCTATTCATCATTGTAAAGACGAAGGAGTATAGTAGGGAAGCCCAATACAAGACTCGCTTACAAAATTGAAACAGCAAGCCCTTATCCACCACAGAGGAGCAGGGTGATCCTTCCAAATTGACCGCAGGTGGAGTCCCTGGAACACAAGAATTAAAGTCACCACATATAATATAAGGTGGACAAGAGGTCAGATCACTGACCAAGTCTTCAATTTCAAGTAGGACCAAATTATGGGGCTGCTTGTAAGGGTGGTCATAAAGGTTAATTACTACTACATCTTTGCTTTTCCCAGCGGCAGCAATCTTAGCTAAGAGTATGTTAGGAGAAGAGGAGAAGAGGTAGTCAATTCAACTAAGCTCATGAAGTTGTTAACACCAAGAAGCAAACTCCCACTGGGGCGCACATTGGAGGCCCCGAATGGCCGGTTTATTAATAAAATGCCAGTCATCCATAAAGACCGGGTCAACCAACCAAGTCTCCTGGAGGGCAACCAACATTTAATCAGTGCGATGAAGAGACAATGTCAGAACATTGCTTCTTATGTGGAGGATAAAAATCCATAATTAAGGAAGCAGGAGAGGGATATTTAGCCAGTTTTAAGGTGCATTGAGGACAAGTGCGCTTCGCAAGATGATTGCTTTTAGCCGGGATGTCTGAAGGAACTGTAGCAGTATAGTCAGTCAAACTGATTTCAAAAACCTCCTCCAATGCAGTGGTCAAATGGACACTGTCTGCCATGGGAGCTGGCAGGGAGAAAACCACTAGTTTGAGTGTGTGATGTGGAGAAAATGATGGGGTACAGCAAGGAAGATGCAAGAGTAACTTTTCTTATTGGAGTGGTAGAAGATGCCAAACAAGCCAGTGCCAAAGTAGAGAGTAAAGGGGGAGGAACCCCATAGTCACTTCATCCTCAACTCCCCACTTGCACACGCATTCACGCATGTAGCAAGATTTTGAAGGGAAGCTTAGTCCCTGCCAGCCAAGCACCAAGCTCCCAGGCAGGGCAGGGAGTCAATAGTAGATTAAAGTGGAATGATCAGCCACCCGTTTCACATAGGAGACAGGAAAAAGCAAGTGTGGAAAACATGAGCGAGAACCTGTGCCAAACTGTGCAGTCACTTCGTCCTCACTTCCCCACTTGCGCACGCATTAACGCATGCAGTGATATTTTGAAGGGAAGCATAGTCTTGGCCAGCCGAGCAACGAGTTCCCAGGCAAAGCAGGGAATCAATGGCAGATTAACGTGAAAAGATCAGCCTTGCGTTCCATACTGGAGACAGGAAAAAGCAAGTGTGGCAAAAAATGAGCAAGATCTTGTGCCAAAATGTGCAGTCAGTTCGTCCTCACTTCCCCACATGCGCCTCTGTGCACATTATTCTGGCACCTAAAGTGAGCTATTGGAGTCGTAACAGGATGGGGGTAATATGATGATCGATCTTCTCGATTCAGAAAACCCACTTTGCTGCCAAATGAAAGACTACCTACCTTCAGTAAAGTTAGAATAGTTTTAGTCCAGTCAAACTGAATTCCAGTGAAAAACGCATGAAATAATAAAGCCTTTATTATCAAAGGAAAACGAACAGAAGATTATGAGGAATTTGCATAGAAATCAGCATTGTTCCCCTTATGATTAATATGTGGGGAAAAAAGTGAGGAATCAAATCAAAACACTATAGATTTTACAGAGAATCAAAGAGCAATGTCCGACCAGGAATTGATGCTTCAAAATCCAATCAAGATATAGATGTTCTTAGCAAAGAGTGAGACATTGAAAGAAATTCAGTTTCTAAAGTGTTAAGTTTAAGAAAGCAAAAAGGCATCCAAGTCTCCATCCCAAAATTAAGTCATAGAGATGTTTTAGACTTATCACTTTAAAAATGGACTTTATTTTATTTTCCAATGCTTTTCCAAGAAACTCTCCTCTTTTTGGGATTTTAAAGGTAGTACAGGGTGCCATTGGCAATCCTGTGCAGAGGGATGTGGCAGCCAGTCAGATACCTTAGCAACTCTGTGTATAGATTGAACTACATGGGTGGCGAGATCACCCCTAAGGCACACCACATGGCATTGGGAGGAGAGCCAAGAGAGCTCTTCATACAGTGACAAGCACTTAATTATTGGCCAGAAACATGTTCATCCACTCAAAGACTCTGTCGCCGATGCTCCATATGATTTAATAGAATGCCAATGACTAAACCATGGTCAATTGCTTCAAATGCCACTGAGAGATCCAGCAACATATCAATACCAAACTGGCCCTATCGCTTCTACATTTCAGGAAGGAGTTCAAGACCCTTGTTTTCGAGGAATGGCTCCTTCTTAACACCTAGGATCATATACAACCTCCACTCTGCAGCTACTCTAAGACACAACCTAGCCTCCCTGACAACACTAGATCTTTCCCACACTTCAAAATGTATAGGAAGGAACTTTAAATCCTCCTCTTCACGAAATGGCTACTCCCTGTCACCCAAGTCCACACACTCTCCACTCCACAAAAAGCAAAGGATTGCTATCATCCACGTGAGAGTGGACAAAGGCTTGGACAGCAGATCTGAAGTTGTTTTCTGCGATGAAAGTAGGGCAAGTTGGTACCATGCCATGTGTGTCTTCCTTGTCATGTGCTCCTTGAAGGAGAAGTGTATATTGATGTAGAAACCAAGGGACCCTGTGCAGGTTGTTGGATGGGGTGTGATACCATTGATGTGCATAGCTGAAAGCCAGGTCTTGATGTGAGGGTGTTCAGTGTTGTTCATTAGTAGGAATTTGGTCATGGAGGTGTTGAGATTTCGGCATGTTCTGGACATCCAGGACTGGATCAATGTGAGGCAGTCGTTGAGACTCTGGATTTATTTATTTTTATTTGTATTTATTTATTTATTACGCGCCGAAGCTAGCAAGCATCAGGGCACGACAAAAAGACTCTGGGACAATAATTTCACGGGTCAACACAAAAGAAGGGAGAAGAGAAGCAAGAGAAGCGACCCAGAGCGATGAAGTAGAAGCCTAGTTATTTGAAGAGGGAGGTCTTCAATTGCTTCCTGAAAAATAGAATGTTGCTTTCCAGTCTAAGGCTGCAAGGCAGTTTATTCCAGTGAGAGATCGCCAGGTTTGGGAAAGCTCGACCTAGGCCGGTGGCTTTGCCTGGGGGACAGGGATTGATCAATCCTTGTTTGGTAGATCTCAGGCAGCGACTTGGCTCATACCAGCTGAATTTTCTTTTTAAATATGCTGGCGCTGTGCCGTAGAGACATCGGTGAGTTAAGGTCAGTGATTTAAACAAGATCTGTTCTTTCACTGCCAGCAAATGAAGATGATCCCTGTCCTTGGTAATGTGGTCTCGCTTAGGTTTGTTTACAATGGACCTGACAGCATTATTTTGGATAGTCTGGCATTGGATGTCTTCAATGGAGGATTTCTTGAGAAAGACATTCGTGTCATACGCGTTTTGGTGGATGTGGATGTTGTGTGGAACCTGGAGGGTTTTCAAGTGGTTCCATTTAAAGGTTGTAGATCAAGGAGGTAAGGATTGATCATTGTGTCACTCCACATGTGATGGGTAGAATTGTTGATCTACAGAAATCCACCTGTACAAATTGGTGGTGGTTAGGAAGATAGGATTTGAAATAGCTGAAGATGGTCCCACTGATCCCCACAAGGCAATGTACAATGTTATTGAGTGTCAAGTAAACTTGTTATGGAATTGCTACTGCCCCATGAGTTCAAGAATGAGTAGTGGCTGACTCTAGATCTGCTGTTGTTTAAATTGATTTTTCAAATTTACTTTAATCATGCTTTTGCTTTTTAAAATCTAAGTCCAGTGGCATAAGGTGCCCCTCTAGAACATTGAACAATTGTATATCTATAATATTTTGTTTCTCAGTGCGCATCATTATAGAGTTCAACATATTACACTCTGCAAGTGTACAGATCAAAGCAACACAAGGAATGTTCTTTTCTTGGTGATTCAACATGACATAAGGTCCAGTGCAACCTGCCTTAAACATGTTAGAAAATAGTCTGCCTTTACATATCCTCCTCAGGCAAACCTATATGAATGTTTTCTGACTTCCTCATATTAATGGTAAACTCCTTAATACTTCCAAATGTTCAGATTAACAATGCTACGTATACCATTTTTGACTATCCTTTGATTGAAGAGTCTTGAAGACTGGTTGACCTTTCACAAGTAATAAATCTCCCAAAACAAGGACATGTTAGCCTACAATCAAAACTTTGTTGTCAGTACTCAAGACTTCTTGCATTTGCAAGTGGATGAAAGCTACCATCAAGTTAGACACCATACTCACATCATTCAGAATCAAAACATCTAATTTTCTCAGAACCCTCCCAACTTCTTCTACTGCATTTGATTCAAGTTTCCGATATTCAAGTTTATTGTCATGCTCCACTAGAGAATCAACCTATGTAATGAAAGCTGCTAAGCCTTTGGGAGCAGGCACAACACATGATACAGAGCAATTGTTCACATGATGTATCATTGCTCTCAATTAATAAATTAGAATTTTGTTTTCCTGTATCCGAGTGTCCAAAACATGCTAACATTATATGATATGATATAATGATATTATATGATATGGGGGTTGTAACCCGCATATACACAAGTGTTTCAAGGCGCGACAAGGCAAGGAAGGGGAAACAGACGGGAGTACAGAGACAACAATCTTACTAGGCCAAGTGACATTGAGATTGTGCAAGTGCAGTGGAGGGGAAAAGTGCCAAGGGAAAGAGGAGGGGGCAGTGCTGTACATGGGATCAAAACAATAACAAGTAATGCATCCAGTAGGTGGCAAGTGCAAGGGTAAGTGTAGACAGCAGGTGTCCAAAAGTGCAGGTAGGGGGACTGAAGGGTTACAGATAAAGACTCAAGTGCAAGGGTTGCCAGGAGGCAGTGTAGGTGTGCAACTGGGCGGATAGGGACCTAGGATCAAAAATCAGACCAGTGCCATATCAGACAGGAAATCAGAAGGGGAGAGGAAGAGAGAAGGCAGAAGCAAAGAGGAAGATCTTGATGTGCTTCCGGAACTGGAGATGGTTCTGCTCGAGTTTCAGAGAGGCAGGGAGACTGTTCCAGAGGGAGGACCTAGCCGAAGAAAGTGATCTACCACCAACTTGTTGCTTGGAGAAGCAACTGACCCTGAGGGAGTTGGAGGTGGAGGAGCAAAGAGCTTGAGTAGGAAGGGATTTATGAAGAGAGATCTGGAGGTATTGATGACCCAGGCCCCAGAAGGCATTGTAGATAATACAGAGGGTTTTGAACTTAATCCATGCAGCCACCGGGAGACAATGCACAGATTTGAGTGCTGGAGAGATGCGATCCCTGGGCTTGAGGCCAAGGACAAGACTTGCAGTCCTGTTATGGATGAGTTGCAGAGGGCAGAGAGTAGAAGCAGGCAGATTTAGAAAGAGACTGTTGTAGTAGTTCAGCCTAGAGAGAACCAGAGCTATAGAGACATTGAGCTTCTGGAGGAAGGAGAGGAAAGGAAGAATACCTCTGAGGTGGGTTCAGTTGCTAGTTTGACTTCTTAGTGACACCAGAGATGTGAGGAGAAAAGGAGAGTTTGGAGTTGAAGATGACCAAGAGGTTCTTAGCCTCACAGGTGGGAGCAGAAAGAGGCCAAGGGAGGCCGGCCAAAGAGTGACAGGAAAGGAGGGTGCAGGTGTGCTGATGAGGAGAATCTCCATCTTACTAGCATTAGGGCAGAGATCATTGGTGGCACCACACTCCTGGATAGCAGACAGACTGTCAGATATGAGAGAAGGAGAAGAGATGGCATAGGAGAGCCTGAAGGCAAGTTGAGTGTCATCTGCATAGCACTGAAAGTTGGAGCACAGAGCGGAAATGCCAGGTATTGGTTGAACAGCCAGGGAGAGAGGTTAGACCCCTAGGGAACACCACAAATTGAGAGTGAGATAGAGGAAAGGAAGGATCCAAGTTGGACCTGGGAGGGTCCATCAGAGAGGAACAAGGTCAGCCAGTACAGGGCCTGATCGGTGACAACCAGGTAATCATAGAGAAGATTGAGCAGGATGGCATGGTTGACCGTGTCAAAGGCAGAAGAGAGATCGAGTAAGATGAGGACTGAGGGTCGATTAGAATCAAGCATAGAGAGCAGGTCTTCATGGATGTTCAGGAGAGCAGTTTTTGGGCTTCTGGCTGCTCTGAAGCCAGACTGATGGTCATGGAGACTGTGATTCTGGAAATGCATTGGAGGGACAGGGCCTCCATGTCCTTGTCCTTGTTCTGTACTCCTTTTATCATGTGTGTTCTGTGTTATTTTCTGCACAGGAGTCCATGTGGGACTCCTGGCAGTGCAGCTCTTCTTCTTTTTGGTTTGTTGAACAGACAGTTGGGATACTCTTATGGCACCCCGGCATGGTGGTACAACCCTGTAGCCCTAGTGTATGTTTTTGGGCACCTGTGTGTGGCCCACATTGCAGGGTGTGGGCTTGTGGCAGCTCCGTGCTGAATTTGACAGGTGCTCTGAGTATCTTCCATTTTGGGATACCCAAGCCCTGCCATTGGCATCAGTTCATTCCTGATAGGAGTCAAGATGGCCCCTGGGGCCTCTTGCTTTCTATTGACTGTTACCTTGTTTTCCCAAAGTCCTCGGAAGCCTTGACTCTGTTCCTTCCCCTGACTGGCTGTTGGGTGGATGTTCCATATATGGTATTTTGGGGAAGTCAAGGCCAGACTGGCTGGAGCCTTCCCAACGACTGTTTGTTGTGGGTACACCCATGGGCTGGGGCATGGGTGAATGGAACTTGTGACTAATATACATTTCATGTTATGGGCGTCTGGTTTCTGGTGTATGACACAATGACTGAGACCGGAGATGGGGACTGCCGAGGAATGTGAAGCTAAGCACCCGGACATTGAAGTCCTTCGCCGTCGACAACCATCATTGTCGACCGGAGCTGCATCGCTCCATTGCCTAAGGCATTTGGCTCAAGGAATCCCTTGGTCATCGCTGTCGAATGCTTTATCCGGCCGGAGGTAGTCACAGTCGCTGCCGAACTCATGAGAATCTGATGGTAGGTTTCCCACCACCCAAAGTCTATAAAGACCCGATGAAGATCCGAAAGCCAGCCGTGATTGAGTCCCGATCGCTGACGCCAACCGCCGACGCCGATGTCCCAACGCCCTTGCTGGGCCTACATTCTTCATTGGCTCTTTGCAGCAACAAACTATCGTTGTCTAGGTGCACCGCCACCTGACCTTCACAGGACGTTCACGATCGATCTTCAATTAGCAGCGCGAAGGCCGAAGCTGCCGTCTCGACAACATTGTTCACCTTTTTCTTCGAGGAATCGTGATGATCCGTGGCTCGTGGCTTAAAGGGAGTTCAATCAAGAAGAATCTGTCGATGACCCGATGTCAAACTCTGATAAAACCAAGTACATTTGGGTAGTAGAACCTTTTTAGAAGGAACCAAGACTGTATTAAACAATATATGGACGGGCTTGTTGATACACTTTATTTACAGGTTGCCCAGGTGGGGGGATCCTCACACATATCTGTGTCATGGGTAGGCACCCAGTATTCTGCCATTTGTTTAACTCAACTTGTCTTCCCTCTTATGTCTATTGTTGATTAACTTTACTATTTGATTTGTAGGCCCTTGAGACTGTCAGCAGTTGGTGCATTTCAAAGGAATCAAGAATTAACTGTGGCACCACATAGATATTGTACATATTCATCATTATAGTATTGCCTGAGCACGAACTGTGTTATTGTGTGTGTATATAACTAGAACCTTATTTATATAAAGAACTGTTTTATCACTAACATAGTGTGTGGACATTCATTTGTGGGGTCTTGGGGACTTCACTGTACTTAAGAACTAGCCTGCATCACCTTCTGAGAGCTAAGCCTTGATTTCTTGTCCATTGCTACCAAAAATAGAGAATCTTGGCTAGGGTGCTCTGTGCTTCTACTCTGCAATATATAAGGCAGGAGTACAGATAACCCTGCCTCCAGTCTTTACAGAGACAACCAACAGATTCAGTGTGAAGATTAAGCTGCGAGATAGCCAGCATTTCCAGGAGTTTGCCCATGAAAGGAGTGATGGAGATCGGGTGATTGTTAGCCGGGCAGGAGGGGTCAGCTGAGGGTTTCTTGAGAAGAAAGTGCTTCAGGGGGGAAGGGAAGGCTCCAGTGGTCAATGGGTGGTTGCAGAAGTCAGCCAGGGTAGGGGTGAGGGTGTCAATGTGGCCCATGATGGTTTTGGAAGAACAAGGAGGAACCTGTTTTGACGAGACTTTCACAGATCAGACTTGTCTAGAAACCTTGTCAGGGGAGAACAGAAGACAGGAAGAGAAAGATGGAGGAGAGGTGGCCACAGGGGGGGCCAGAGGTAGAGGAAAGAGTAGAGGGACGTGGGAGTGAGGATGAGAGGGTTGACAGCATGTCCTGGGTTTTAGAGATGAAATGAGAATCCTGGGAGGGGACAGGAAAGGTAGAGACTGCAGCAGGATTGGGCAGCTCCTTGCAGATTTGAAGGAGTTTGGTCGAGTTTTTAGATGCCGCTGAGATGTGAGCTTGGCTGTCGGCTCTCTTCTTAGTGTGGACAGAGAGCCTGTATTGCTTCTGGAGCAGGGCTGCAGGCCAGTTTGTCAGAGGATGCACAAGAAGCTAGCCATTTCCTCTCAGCCACCCTGCACTTGCGTTTAAGGTTGACGAGGTCAGAGTAATACTAGTAGTTGCACTTGGTTTTGGGCTTCAAGTGGATCTTCATGACAGGGGTAAGAGCATCAGCAGTATCAGAGATAGAAGAGTGGAGCATGGAAAGGGCTGTGTCAAGATGGGAGTCAGCCAGAGGAGGAGGAGGGGGAGCGATAGTGGCAGTGAAAACCTCAACTGACACATGCTTCATGGGTCGGATGACCAAGAAGGTAGGTGGCAGTGCTGGAGTTGGCTTGACTTGAGAGGTAGAGAGGGAGAGATGGGAGGAAATCAGAATGTGATCACTGCAGCAGAGAGGAGTGGTGAGGGGGACAAAGAGGGTGTGGTCTGAGGAGATCAGAACATCCAGAGTGTGACCTGCAGAGTGACTCATGCCAGAGGGGCGAATAGAATGAGAGAGATAGTCTCAGATGTCACAAAAGAGTTGAGAGCAGGTACAGGAAGCATCCAGGTGGATGTTAAAGTCTCCAAGAAGGAGAAGTTGAGTGGATGAGGCCAGCAGGGAGGATGAGAGGTCTGCCAACTCAGAGAGGACCAGGTGGCCGTTAGATAGTAGCCATGTTGAGAGATTGGCCAGAAGAGAGAACGAGAAGTAGCCATGGTAAGAGAGTGGCCAGGAGAGAGAGAGAGAGCCTGCAGACAAGGCATTCGAAAGAGGAGTAGGCATGCATAGGAATAACAAAGGCGGGAATCCACTCCATGAAGGTCAAGAGGCTACAACCACTCTGGAACGATAGGACCTGGGCACAGAGAGGATCTTGTAGCCATCTTGTAGCCATCAGGGAGGAGAGTCTCAAAGCTTGTGACAGAGGTGACTGTGAACCATGTCTCGGTGAGACTGAGGACATTGAGATCATGTTCTTCCAGCAGGCGACGGTTATCATAGAAGTGTTTTACAGCTGAGCAAGTGTTTCAACTTTGAAAGACTTCCGGGAAGCGATACAAATCAGAGGTATGCCCTGCAGAGTGTAGTAGGAGCCTGAAGGGGGGCATAAGAGGGAGGAGGAGAGGAGGAGGAGAGGTAAAGGTAGCCAAGGAGTAGGCAGAGGAGGGAGGCAAGGAAGAGGAAGAAGGGGGAGAAGGGACAGCAGGAGAAGAAAGGAAATTGATGAAGCAAAGAAAGTGTCGATCAAATAGGAGAAGGTTGGCATTAATGGGAGAAGAAGAGAAAGGAGAGAGCACATAGACCATATGAAGAGTCCGTAGGTCTGGTGAGGGTACGACAAAGAGGATGTTGGTGAGGGTCTGTCTGGAGGAAGCACTGGTGCAATATTGCCTTAGTGCGAATACTGTACAACTTTGCACTTGCACTGGTGCAAAGTTTCTGTAATCTGGCCCCAGATGTGCCTTTAGTACCTGTGCATATAAAAGCTCTGGCCAGCAAATTTCTCATACTTCAATTATAACCTTTGCCAAAGTGTTCTTTACTATATACTGCATTTAAAAATGCACATACATTATGCAACATGATTAAGCATGCACCCCATACCAATCCAATCAAGCATAACAGAGAATGTGCACACTTACTAAACAGGTTTCCATATTGTGCAGGGTATATTTTTATGTGGGAACATTGCTTACCATGTGCACACACTAACAGCTGTTTAACATTTTAAATTACAAATACATATTTCCCAATATGAAACCATATCCTTAACCATGACATTTGTATTGGGAGTGTGATTTACCAGATAAGCATGCCAAGCAGTGTTCAGAAATACATAGTAAACTAGCTATGACACAAGCACGCATGCTACCATTTACTCAGTTCACACTATGTAATGCACATTTGAAAACTAACACATAGTACACATTCTCATACTTTGACTTTTCACCTGCCAATTTAGCCATCACATGGAAAAATCAAAAATGTGGCTACAAGGCCTTTAGAAATACTCTCTATTAATATATCGGGTCCGCAAATCTAATATTCACTCGTGAAAATCCACGAGCAATGGTTCAATGCATTCCATTTGTGCCACACCTCAAAATCAAGCGTTTCTATGGCAAAGAGAAGAATTAAAACACTACCTCCATTTACACTGCTCCGTTCTTCTGTTGCACACAAATGATCCAGCATGTCTGCGGATATGTATTAGTATTATTATATACAACTGAAAGACACTGCAATCTGCACCTTTTCATATGTTCTAAACTACAACACCAATAAAACCTCACCATTCACTTTAACAACTGACACAGTTAGAAATTTGACACCAAAACATCTGTCAAAAAATGCTTGCATAACCCTAAACATGCGCATTAGACTGCTGTAATGCATGTTTACATACACTTGCAGTAACCTGCACCTTGTCATATAGAAGCCAAAACCACGTAGTAACACCACACGCTCCTTTCATATGATAAAGTGTGCTAATGATAGTAACCTACCACCAACACAAAGGAAGCATTAGGAATTCCACCAGTTTTCAATTATCACTAGCTATGGCAAATGCATTTCACAATCTAATTTCACATGTTTACTGACCGTTCACATTGCTACAGAAACACTTTTTGTAGAAGCACACATACAGCACAGTATAACCTTTCTCATAAACCACATTTATAACCTTCAATACCCAAAAAGTAAACATTTATTTATGTTCCTTTAATCCAACTCAATCAAAGCAGTCCCTGAAATATGTAACTATTCACAGAACAAAACATGTACACTCACTATCAACTTCTCCAAAAGATACACAGATGTTCACATGTTCCAAGAATACACCATCGGCACAGTAGAGTTCCTGCAAGTAGAATAACAATTGAAAACAAAATTAAGCGTATGAAACTTTAAAAACTACCAAATGGCTGACACATTTTCACCTCAACCTATCACATACAAGAACGCAATAAAAACAATCCAAGCTACCAATTACAAACACAGAAATACTGGCTTCATCCTTGCCCCATTGCAACTAATACTTTAATTACCAATGAAAAGGCATTTTCAAGAAAACAGTGATAAAGTGCAGACATCATGGCTATAATAGACTCCTGGGTGTTTAAGTTAATGATTTTTTGTAGAAACCAACATATTGACATTGACCTGAATTTGGATTGCAAGGAAGGCGATGGTCAACTGTTGAGTGTAAGAAACACACATCAGCCATATGTCAAAGTCATTAATTGTAGAGGCAATGGTTTGGGGAATGTTTGAGCCATGACTCTGGCCAGTAGAGCTGCCGGCCCTTTTAACCCCATACTGCCAGATTGCCGCCATATTACAAGGTCTCCTCGCAGAACCCGCTAAGGACGCCTGGTTTTGCCAGGCGTCCTTAGCGGGTCCAGCAAGCAGACCAGCATGCGAAAAACAGGCCCGTCATTAACGGGCCCATTGTTAGCATGCTCCCCATTCCCATTGAGCCCTATGGGGGCTCGAATGGGAATGCGGACGGGTTCCTGGAATGGGGAAATACCGGGCCCGGTATTTCCCCATTCCAGGAACCCGGAAACGTTACCCGCAATGGGGCTAGCCATGCCGCAAATAGCGGCATGGCTACCTCCAGGGTCGTAATTACCCCCTCTGTCTTTGATTATAAAACAAGATTTGGAAAAAAAACTCAAGGAACTTTTTCCTCACACATCCTTCATTTTTCCAACATAACTCAGTGGCAAAAATGGAACTGGACCACCCACATTAATTCCAACATTGAGAAATCTCAGAAAAATGTGAATAAAGTAGTGTCTCCTTCATCGGAGATCACAATCATATCTGTATATCCAACAACAGCATCCATTTTACATATCTAATCTTTATAGACATGATGGAGTACATCTAACTGAAAACATTTATTTTTTACTATTCCTAAATAATCACGTTATACCTGTAGCTATGACAACATAAACACAGCATATACTACATTTCCAATATGATTAAATACCTTTGATGAGTGGTTTTTAAATGAGAGTACCCCTCTCCTCCTATTTCACTTTTTCACTACTGCATTCCATCAAAGAATTCTAAACAATTTGCAACATTTCTCTGTGCTCTTCCCTTAGATGGTTTATTAACTTTGTTTTCCCAAAAAAAAAATATCCTGTGCTCCGAGTCAAACATATCTGTACACAGCTGGAACACATACCTCCTTTCTTCAAATACTCCATCTAAAGTAATGTTGGCAAACCAGAAAAATGTTTTTAGCCAAAGTTTTTCATAAAGTTCACCAGCATCTTCCACATCACAAGTGCAGGTAACATCTTATATCCGCGGCTACCAAAACAACCGTTAGAGCCACAGGAATGGTAATCTGCCAGAATATACAAAGTCCTATTGGTGAATTCATAATTGGGGCTATGATAAGCACAGTTTACCCACAGCTATTCTGCCGACACAAAACAAAGCTTAAAATAAAATGTATGAAACAAGCATCCCCAGTACACACCACAATCAAACATATCAAACATATCCAACTAATTGAAATTGTACTAAATTTTACCAATGTCTATTTCTTGGTTTCCACGGCTCATAACCGTGGCTATAAAAGGCTTTTGGCTTTTGGCTGTTGGCGAGCAATGTAACCACAGCTATAATGATCTGGTCATAGCTGTGATTGCCAATGCACCGCAATATCCCACGATGGCCATTGGCTGACAAAATAACCGTGGCTACTGCTGGAACAGTATAACCGTGGCTACTCTGATGACCTAAAACAAAGCTTAAAAAACATATCTCAAACAAACATCCCCAGGCTACATCATAATTAAACATGATTAACTCATGTATATCATAAAACAAGTCTCCAGTTTTTATGAGTTTTTTATTTTCACAGGTTCCACAGCCCATAACTGCAGCTATATATGTACCATTATAGCCGCGGTTGCGAATGCATGCTGACATTACATGACTGCCATTGGCTGTTGCCATAGCAGCAGCTATATCCATGCCCACACATCCACACGTGCGATAACCATGGTTATCTGAGTGGGATTACGCCCATAAACATGGTTTTCCAGAGGCTACATGGATGCTTTGAGACAAAGTGTAAAATGGCATTTACTAGCTCAACAGCCATATGCTATACCACAATCAATCATTTCAGCCCCATTGACACTGTGGGATCAGTTAAAATCAGTTTTTGTGTCCATAACCACAGTTATGTAGGCATGTCCACAGCATAAACGCGATGATACCTACTGTGGGTCTGCAACAAGGCTTCTGATTGGTTCACTGGAATAACTGGAGATATTCCACCACCCTCAAAGGAAACTTGTATACTCCTCTTATTGCTTTTTGTCTTACTTGCAGACAGTTTTCTACTGCTACTAAGAGCTTTTTCAAGAGCACTCCCTATTTTTCCTATCCCTTTTCACCTTCCCTCACTCCTCAATTTCTCTTCCTTGTCTTTTCTGTTGTAAATATTCCTTATATTAGCTTTCTGTTTTCTTTTTTAAAAAATATTTTTCTTAGGTGGTATTGTGTTTTTGTCTTGTCTTCTTTTCTGTATGCATTGTCCTCCCTGACCGCCATACACAATACTGTCAAGACACAGCAGTGACAGCAGCAATGTCATACAAAAAGTCATCATCCCTCTGTAAGAAGAGGATATTGTCTGGGTGGGCAGTTGCAATTACGAACCACTAAGTCAACTGCCACCGCTAGGCTTTTCTTTTTGTTTTTAAGTGGCTATTTTCCGCCCCTTTTAAAAATAAACATATACTTTTTTAAAACTAAGAACCCCCAACAAATGTTCCCATTTTTACCCGTTCTTGTTACATGTTCTGTAATGTTCTTCCCATCCAAGCTCCCCCCTCCTCTTTCGACCCCCAAAATGGTTATTTTCAGAACCATCCTTCAAGTGATAATAGAAAAAAACACACAGGGACTGTATAAATAGATTAATAGCCCTTATATGATCCATTTTATACTGTATGTGTTAGTAGAACCCTATGTATGTACTTATTTTCAGATAAATGTGCCTATTAAAATGCACCAAAATGCACCAAACTACTCCTTTCTTATAACAGAGGTTATTTGACTAAGATCACAAATGTGCCTTTTTCAGTGTTTGAGCCCTTCAAATTTCTCTATATACACCCAGTTACCCTGCCCACACCCAGAAACACTATCCCGTCCTATCCCGTCCTTCTCCTTATGATGCCCCCGCACTACCTCCAGATGTATACTCGATGTTTGCTGTGACACATTTACATTTTGTATATTTCACATTATGTGTGTATAGCAGCAGGTATAAATATGACTGTAGCTGTGGTTAGTGTAATATTCCTTTGTAGCTATATCATTATTTCCTGCATCCTAGACTCCACAATCTAGCCTGATGTCATTTCAACTTCTTCCCCACTCAAAAATGAGTTATACCAAATTGTTATTTACAGCTAACCCTGGTTATAGCCTTGTATGACCGTGTATAGCCGTGGTTATTAGGCACAGTCATAACCTCTGTAATTGTAAAATTCCTTTTATGGCAATCTCATTATTTCCTGCGTTTTAGACTCCACAATTTGACATTGTATCCTCTTTCCCTTTCCTACCTCTAGCCTGATGTAATTTTAATGTGCCCCCCCATCCAAAGGGCTTCTACCAACGTTGTATTTATGGCTAACCCCGTTTATAGCGGTGTATGGCACGTATAGCCACGGTTATTGGGTTCTTGCAATTTCCTTCCATAGCTGCGGTTTCTGAAAATTCCTTTCATAGCCGTGGTTATTGAAATTTTCTTCATGGCAATCTCATTATTTCCTACTTCACATTGTTTCCTCTTTCCCCTCCCAACCTCTAGACTGATCCCATTTAATCTGTTTTCATTTTAAACAGATCTTTCCCAAAACTACCAGTCTGTGGGGGTCCGTGGTATTTGCAAAATGTCTGCCAAATCCATTATTAGCAATTCCTTTTTCAGGTTTCCTATTATTAGCTTCTGAAAAATGCTCACCCACTGGACTCTCGTCAATGACATGTGTGATGTCATCGTTGATGTCCTGGCTCTAAATCTTGGCAACATATGGTGATGGCAAAACTTATGGTTGCTTAGCTTACCATAACTGGCAAATTTCTGGGGGTTTTCAGTTTCACTGCTGACCATAACATCCCTTTAACAACATGTGTTCACTGAATTTCATAGGTTTGTATTAGTGCAACTTAATTATAATGTCCCTTTAACAAAGAATGTCAAGGTTTTTATTAGTGCAACTTCACCATAACATCCCTTTAACACAGTTTTCTCACACAATTCCATAGGTTTTGACCAGTGAACCCTTAATTTGCTACAAGTACCTTATTTTAAACTCACCCCCAATGTAGCAGCTCTGGAGTCCGTGGACAGTACGGACGTCTGCGAACATCAGGTATCATCCACAAAGCCCAGAAGCACAGGGGACGACAGAAAATGTTACACCCTTCAAACAACAAACACAAATATATATATATATATATTCAATAAAAGAACTTTGTTAAATGGCCATTATGGTTACAAGTAAAACCAAAAAATCTCAGAAATTCACCAGTTATGGTAAACTAAGCAACCATAACTCGCGCCACCAACGTGCACTGCTAAGACTAACACCCAGGACATCAAAGATGACATCACAAATGTCATTGATGACATCACTGATGACATCACATGAGAAATAGATGTTGATGAAAAGTCCCTGCAAAGGGTTCTGTTTATAATGTCGGTAACAAGATGTCAGGCGAATCCAACATGGCGGGCATTTCCAAAATTCTGACGCATTTCAAGCTTTTCATCATCCAATCAGTGGGCGCGTCCGATGTCCACAGACATCACGTCACCCTCTAGGCCAATCCGATTCCCGTCTGTGGACATTATAGGGAAGTGGGTCCGTGGACCAAACCCAGATATCACTAATTTATTTTGACTGACTTTTGGGACATTTTAGAAAAAAATACTGGATGGATTTACACCAAATTTACAAAAGCACGCTTTTCGCTCTTGCCGTACATTTGGTAAATATTTGTCCTGTGGTTTAGGCTGTAGGCATGAGAAAATTCCTTTTTCCATTGAGTCTGTGGAAAAAAAAACATTTGGGGACCCCCCTATATCTTTGCCCTCCCTTGATGAAACCTTACCAAACTTGCCAAAAAATTCAGACAAGGCCATCTATTTTTTTTGCAAAGTTTGGGATGGATTTGTCCAGGGGGAGAAAAGTTATAAGCCGCCCAATAAGTGCTCTTCCTATGAGTTGAGCAACTTAACCATAATTACCGGGCTGCTACTACAGGCCCTGTAATAAAACAACAGAACTTACTATATACCAAATATACCTTTTTGTGCAAATCATCATTTCAAAATGTACACATTATTTTTTCATTTAGCACACAATATAATGGAATGCACCAAGAACAAACCATAACTCTACGCCTCACATTACCACTTCAAGGCAACTCTTCATACAGACTCATATACACCAAGTGCTCATTCCAAAACAACCTCTTACCAAATCGTAAGTACACTGTATTTATTTCTCTATTAGTACCATTCATTATGTAAGCATTTCTTATAAGCGAAAAGCACTATTTTTTTAATTTAAAACAGAAATGGCAAAGACACTTGAGTTGTTGGAAGGAAGCTTCAGAAAAGAAGATATGAGTGATGATATATCTCTAATGGGAAACAATATTTTTTTCAATATAAACAAATAATGTAATTTATACAGAGCTCAATGAAATAATAATCATATCTTCTTTTCTTATAGCACATACTTTACATGAAAAAACAACATCCCAAGAATAACCAATAAAATCTCTATCCCAAGCAGTGCATAATTAAATCATGAACGTGTCTGAAAATTGATAAACTTAGTAATGGCTTTAAGACTTTTTAAATTATATTAAAAATCATGTTCATAAAAAAGTTGATTATCACTGTCCTTTGTGTACCTGTGCCCCTCACACCTAGCAATCTCCCCCATCAAATTCCCAAAGTATAAATGAAAAACGCTTTGGTGAAAATGTACTCCCTCCCTCGATGATCATTGTATAGAAATTCTAATTTCTCCTATTTATGTTTTCCATTCCATTATTCCATCCCTTTCATGAATACATTTATTTTGTATACCATAAATATGTTGTATATTTTTCTGTCATTGTTTTTTTTTAAAACACCAATTAATAGTCTGCAGATCATACGACATTCCGGGGTGTGCATTTACAATATGCAGTGTCCACGGACATTGCGCCGCGTCCGTACATGTCCATTCTGGTATGACACACTTTTGGTCCGCGGTCCATGCGCATGCTCCCTGCCTCCCCCACCCAATGGATGTCTGCGGACACCGTAGCACAGTGCAGCCCTTATACGTTTTTGCTTTTATGTTTGTAATACTTCCTTATTGGCTGCTTTCAAACAGTCAGACATCCATCCACCAATCACATCCAAAAACTCTACATGTAATCCAGTCATCTGAGTTCAACACTTCAGATGTACTCTTGAAATGTCAGAGTACATGTCTCCTGTAACGCACAGCCACCAGCATTGTAAAATACTGTCAAACTCTCCAAGATTTCTATTTGCACATTTAACAACATTTGCATATAACAAGACATAGCATATGGTTTCAACTCTTTTACACTCCCTGCCACTTACCTTGTAATAAGCTTCTCAATAAGCATACTCTCTTTTTTTTACCACTCTAGCAAATGCCGTGTTTTGCAGCATTCAGCACATGCTCACCTCAATGAGTTTAAAAATGTTTCCTTTTAGGAGCATTTCATGAAAGTTAAAAAATGCACATGTGCAATTATAGCAGCACTGTGTGTAACTTTTTTGTTAAAGGTAGGAGACCCATTCCAATCTATAAGTGCACATCTGCTGAACTACCAGACCAAATATGTGTCTGTTTTCGCAGAACCTTTAATAAAAGAGCACACACATAGTAGATTTGGCCTACAAAATAGAGGACAATGAGGAATCCCAATGGTTCCAATTAGCTTTATATCTAACAGCAGAAAATAAATACAAAATAATTGACCCCTCAATAGTTTTCACATTCTACAATACAAAACTTGACAATAACCAAATGCCATCACATGCAATCATTAGTAACTTAGAAATAACTTAGAAATATTCCGACTTCCAAAGGCTCTGACAAAACGTAACTTGTAAGAGAGCATTATAATGCAAACAGTACAACCATTTCAAGCTATAATACTCCTTCAACAGAAAACAGCCAAATTGCCTCCATATGTGTTACTAAAAGCCATCTGTGGCAAAGTATTATATTTGTCATTAGATCTTAAAGAAAATATAGAAAGTTCTAGGCGTAACAGACAAAAGGTAAATATTTGATTTTAATAGTCAATTGTGTACTAAAAAAGACGTAAAAATGTGGCAACAACTAGTCGACTTAAACAATTTTAGCGATCCCTACAATATCTGAAAGAAAACAATGAATACTACAAAGATATAAAAATAGAAGAAAACTTAAGAGACACCAACCAAATAATACAAGATTCACCAGCAACTATCCAATTTGAATGTGTAGATCCTGTTACTGCAGCCAACACTTTAGACCAGTATTCAATTCACCCACTGCACTCTGAAGACACCATTGAAGATGCATTAGAAACATATCAAATATGTCAAGCCAAAGGATACCTAATGAGCATATGGGAAAAAAGTATAGAAGCATGATCCTTTTCCTCTGCTCTTTCCTAAAGGAGAAGGAGGAAGATATGATGAAAGATCCACAAACATTACTGCATCAGAAAATCGCTCTTTAGGAATGTATTTTGAAGACCCTAAATTCACACAAAATGTAGAATACATTTCTGACCTACTGTTTGAAAGTGAAATGGAGTTGAAAACACATTAAAAACTGCCTCTAATTTGTTAAGCATGTCCCCTACCCAACTGCTTCAAACATTTGAGGTTAAAAGATGAAGATTTGCAGTATCACAAATCTCTTGACAAACATGCGTGTTACAAAAGAATATTGGTTCTGACGTCAAGCTGATGTACCCGGTATGCTATGGAACCTTGGCCCACCCTCATGGTTTGTTACTTTAAATTGCACAGAATATGCATGGGATGATTTGCCTGACTTCATACGCACTGCACACCAAAATAAAGAGGGAATAGATATACAAAATACCAGAAGAACTCAGTTTCTTGACCCTGTCAGTGTACCAAGGTATTTTCACCATTGCTTCATTGCCTCCGCTCAGTGAAGTTGAACACTTTTTTTGGAGAAAAGAATATCAATCCAGAGGAGCATCACATATCTGCATGCTCTTTAGGATAAAAGATGCTCCCAAATTTGGCCATGACAATGATGCCCTTGTTTTACAGTTTATTGAAAAATGCAATACCCTGCTACATCCCTTCAGAAACCACACATTGGGCCTCATTACAACCCAGGCGCTAATGAGTTAACGGAGCCGTAAAAGGCTGCGGTGCCGTTAACCTATTAGCGCCTAATTACGAGGTCCCTTTGCGGGACCCGACCTTCCCCCAAAGGGGGAATTACCACCCCGCCAACCTTGTAATGGGGTGGTAATTCCCCCTTTCTCCATGGCGGAGTCAGTAACTTACCGGCATGGACCATGGTGCTAAAAGCACCATGGTCTTCCGCCAGGGTCGTAATGAGGCCAATTATGACCTACATACACAAATCTTACGCTTCCAAAAATATAAGTGTTGCAAATACTGCCGACATAAAAATAGAAAAAAAGGTAAATACTACACCAAATGTCACTTGTGCTTCCCTCGACCTGTTTGCAAAAGAAGAACAAGTAAATTGCTTCATTTCTTCTGTTATACACAGTTTATAAGGCAAATCCCCTAAAACACATACAACATTAAAATGGACGAAGTATCCAAGTACGTCAATGATTACAATACAATCGTTGCCCTCTTGTGGAATGCAAATATAAACATGCAATTCATTGCAGACAATTCTACTGCATTTGCTAGATATGTCACAGCCTAGCTCACCAGATAAAAGAGCTTACAGACCTGTAAAATGACATATCATCTAAAAAAAACACTGTCACAAAAATTGTACAACTTTGGTATACAAATGCTTCCCCATAGAGAATCTGTGTGCTATAAAGCTGCAGACGGTTTAAATGGTGCAACCTTATATGGCAAATCTGAACACATTGGGCCTCATTAACAGTGGCGCTAAACCCGCCGCCACTGTCAATTCCGGACCGCCTGATCCCGACTCCTGCAGGCGAGAGGGGATGTCCCCGCCAGGTCTGACCTGGCGGGTTTAACACCGCCCACCTGCAGGCGGACGTGGAAACACCAGCACCATCACGAGATGGTGCTGGTGTTTCCACTTCCCCATTCCCATTTAGTCCTACGGTACTCAATGGGAATGGGGATTTACCAAATTCCGCTTCCGGAATTCCCGGGACACCAGGGTCGTAATGTCCTGGTATTTCCGGGAGTCATGGAGGCGGAATGGTAATATGAGTCCGGCGGTAACCAGGTGGTTTTACCGCCTCGGTTACTGCCGGACTCGTAATGAGGCCCACTGTCTAGCTAAACCCTGATCCAGCTTCATCCTGAAAAAGAGTACTAAAATCCTACCAAGAGATAGAAACAGTAGCCATAAATGATCTCAAAGGCCAGGACATTTTAAAAGCAATGTAATTAACAAATACTACCTAAACAGAAGTACTGCTTTGGAAAACATGTGCCTGTACGACATAGCCTAAAACTATTCCTACAGTAACAATGTCACACCTGATGAGATTAATGACAAATGTTCAGTCTCAACTTGTGAATGAAGCCTATTGACGCTTTCCAGACCTAGCCTAATTAATCATATGAAGTTATCATGTAAAGCTCCAGAACATAGATAACCTTATTACATGGCACTACTGCAACTTGGAGAAAAAAAAAAGAATTATTCAGTGACTATGACTCATTTGAAACTGCATTCAAAGAACATGAAAGCAGTATAACAAATGTCAATTTCAAACAATACAAAGAAATGTTGGAAAATTAACACCAACAAGAGGAAGAAATTGAAGCTCTACTAGATAAAGACATTGCTGACGGCATTCAGCCTTCCCTTACAGGAAGCCAAGAACCACTTGGAGAATGACTCACAATAAATGAAGCAGAAATAGCCATGACTGAGGTAGAAAATACCTTGTATCAATCTAAACAATCTGAAGAAGACTTTTCAGTGCTCAAATCACAGCTAAATGATGAACAACTCACCATTTATCCAAACGTCATTGAAAAAATGAATGAAACTAAAACTGTTAGCTGAAAAAAATGATAAACCCCTGCTACTGTATATAAGTGGTGAATCGGGTTCTGGCACAACATTCTTAAATACAATAATCAGCAAATGTATACACTACTTAACAATCAACAACCTTTCAGATGTTGTCATAGCCCCCAAAGGTTTAGATGCCTACAACAAAGAAGGTGTAATTTTACACCGACTATTGCTCCTCCCAGTAGAACAACAAAATAACTAAGAATACTATTAATTATCAGCAGAAGCTGAAACTGAAGTACAGATAATTCAGAAACAAATTAAAGTGCTCTGAATAGATGAAGTAAGCATGATTTTCAACCTCATCTTGGCTTTAATTCACCTCTTAATGCAAGAAGTCCTAAAACCAACTACAAAGAACTGTTTGGAGGAGAGCACGTTATTGTTTTTGGAGACTGTTAGCACCTGAACAAGGTCAACCTATTTTCAAAACATTAGGACACAAACAATGCTGTAACACACTGGGCAGCTTTAAAAATGTAAATCTCTGACAACATTTTTGCTACAGATAACAAACTCAAAACATGCATCATTCTGCAAATCTTACCCATTGTAACATTTTAAAAAGCATTAGAAATGGTCTGCTTGCTAAAGATTCAAAATCCATCTTAAATACTAGACTAATCCATTAGCTATATGGGAAAAACACATCTGCTCCTGATGTCATGGAACAATTAACTCAACAAAATATAAAATGTATGTGATTAATGCCAACCATTGAGCGCTTTAGTAAATTCAATGATACAATGTTAAAAAAAGAAATGCAACACATACTGCATATCAGCTCCACAGACAAACTAGAAGTGCACTGCATGACACTCCCTATGTGTAAACAAGCAACAGCATGACTAAATAGCTTGTATCTCCAAAACAGCTGGATTAGACAAAGTATTAACTTTGTGACTAAACTGCAGAGTAATTCCAAAATGTAACCTTGACATAGAACAAGGTGTATTCAGTTAGTCAACATCCACTTTGGCAAACATGCAGAAGTTAAAAACAATAGGGAGCACAATAGAATGTGAGAGAAAAAGTCTTTCACATTCATATGCTGTCACTATTCACAAATTGCAAGGTCTGACCCTACATCATGCATAGATTGACATTGGCAGCACAGTTTTTAAAAAAATGTATGAGTTAAGTAGCAATTTCTCATCTGGGTAAACTGAATGGTCTATTCCTAGTTAACTTTGATGCAAACAAAGTCCGCATAGCCATTTCTTGCATCCTAGAATACAACAGGCTATGAGCACTGAACACCCCCATCTAGAGATGTACCCTGGACCTCAAAAAAGAAAACCTCTGAAAAGAAAACCAATACATATAAGATATATACCAGATCTCTCAACAATACTGCTAAATAAATAAAGACAAACAACAGCTCCATCAAATAATACAACCAGAAAACCTGCTAGTAGAAAATCAACTGCACGTCCATCAGAAGACAAATGTCTCTTCACAAAAAACAACTGCAGGCACATCAAAGGATTCCAGAAAACCTGCTAGTAGAAAATCAACTGCACGTCCATCAGAAGACAAATGTCTCTTCACAAAAACCAACTGCAGGCACATCAAAGGATGCAGAGGCACAACTCTGTGATCCATTTAAATTTAGCAATACAACTGGAATAGATTGCTCTGCAAATGTAGCTATCAATCCTCTCTTCCAATTTTCTCAAATTGTTCACATGTACTTAAATGGCTTGGACCAGCTGTGTTTGCAAATGCTCATCCTTCGTAGAAATGCTACAAATAATCCTAACAGCACTCAGGTGTAAGGCAAGTATTGGACTAATGTACAGGAATGGTAAAATTCACGAGAAACACACAGGAATATACAAAATAAGCCCTAATGTACTTACTAAAAGTACTGGAAATTAAAACATCACTATAAATTAAATCTTCCAGATTCCATACAGATGTAAACATACATGCACTCTCTGCAACCATGTTTCACAAGATTTTTTTTTTCAAGGGCCTTAGGTTTAGTCACCCTAAGTGTCCTAGGGTCATCCTTGCTCACTGTGCTCAGAGAGGCACAGCTCCACCTCACTGATGATGCCCAACAAGGCTGAATCCCATGTATGGGGTTGCTGTTGGTACTCTTGTTCAGAAGGGAATTGCCATAGCATTTCATTGCTGGACTGGCCATGTGGGTGGGACAAAGACTGATATGCAAATGGATATTTCCCATCTGTGAAAGGTACAGCAAGCTAAAATGTGGCTTCAGACTCTAGATTGGGTACCATCCCATAGAACGGGCAATTTTTGCTGTGTTCGTTCTTATAGAGGGGCGCCAACGACTCATTATTTGAATTTTTCAAGGGCCTTAGGTATAGTCACCCTAAGGGTCCTAGGATCATCCAGACGTGAACCCCTTGCTCACTGTGCTCAGAGAGGCACAGCTCCACCTCACTGATGATGCCCAACAAGGCTGAAACACGTCTATGAGTTTGCTGTTGGTACACTTGTTCAGAACGGAATTGCCATAGCATTTTGGTGCTGGACTGCCCATGTGGATCGGACAAAGATTGATATGCAATTGGAAATGTTCCCATCTGTGAAACATACAGTGAGCTAAAATGTGGCTGCAGACTCTAGAGTGGGTACCATCACATAGAACAGGCCAATTTTGCTGTGTTCGTTCTCATATAGGGACACCACTGACATTTTTTGATTTTTTTCAAGGGCCTTAGGTTTAGTCACTGTAAGTGTCCTAGGGTCATGTAGACGTTGACCCCTTGCTCACTGTGCTCAGAGAGGCACAGCTCCACCTCACTGATAATGCCCAACAAGGCTGAAACATGTGTATGGGGTTGCTGTTGGTACTCTTGTTCAGAAGGGAATTACCGTAGTATTCTGTTGCTGGACTGCCCATGTGGGTGGGACAAAGACTGATATGCAAATGGATATTTCCCATCTGTGAAAGGTAGAATGAGCTAAAATGTGGCTGTGGACTTAATCGTCTTTGTATGATTCAGTTATCTTTTGGAAATCATATTAGCATGTGTATGTCTTTCTGAGTATGTTGGTCGCCTGAAGAAGTTCCCAGACAGTTTGTTTAAAAAAATAGAGGAACGAAACATGTTGGGTCTGTAGGCACTGGACTTTGCAGCAGTGTTAATAATTATATATTGATTTAGTTTGAATAGCCTTTTGGTAAGAAAGGATTTACCCATCCAGGTCCATTTATTACGTGAAAAGGTGACCCACATCATTTCCAGCCCTTTACTTTACTTACCAGCATTTATTTGTACTTTATTTGCTGATGTTCACTTGACATTTTTTTGCACGTTAGGTAACTTCAACCTGCAGTAGACAACAGTCTACTGGAAGTTTTTTTTTAACATTGTAATGTTTACACTAGGGATATTTAGGTTTTAGATTATGTGAGATGGTGTATTGTTGTTTACATTACACTGATGTAATACACTGTGTATGTTTTATGATGATGTATTTGTATGTAGTTTTTAAGATTTATTGAAGATCCAAATTGTGTTTAATAAAATTATATGTATTAACATCTACTGTTGGTAACCTTTACTCACTACCTATTTGGTACATGGACTGAATAGTCCTTTTATAGGAGGAGAGTCTGAAATGACACACAGGTTCTTTGGTCTGTGAGTGTCGATTGTGTGTTGTAGGGCCGATCCCCGGTGTTGTTAAACTGCTCTTGGTTTCTTATTGTATTGTTGGTTTAAAATTAACCACACTTTTGTTAATCCAAAACATAGGTTACCAGCAAATCTAACAAATGCCGTTCATTCAACCCAAATTTAGTCACTAAACTGTAGCACAATAAACAATTAGAATACACCAATGGGTATATAACTACATCCATAATACTCCAATAGTACTTTGAAAAGCCAAGATAGTTAGAATCCACCAACAGGTATCTAACTACTTCAAAAACACCCTTTTTACAATACACTTCAAACATGCCATAACAGTTCTTCTTACTGCAATACCTCTAGTAAAATCTAATATAATTATAACGTTACTACCAAATATAACACATGTCTACTTAATATGCCTTCACCCCAAATGTACTCACTAAATGATAGTACAATAAACAGTTAGAATACGCCAACTGGTATCTAACTACATCTAAAATACTACAATAGTACTTTTAAAACCCAAGACACAATATGCCAACAAGTATCTAACTACCTCTAAAATACTCATCATTGCTAATCACTTCAAATATGCCATCACAGTTATTCTTACTGCAAAACATCTTGCAAAGTCCAATATAGTTAGAATACACCCATAACTACAACACACGTCAAACAAACATACTATCACACTTATACTCACATACTTATAATAGGTTTTTGTAATCCTCTATTATTATTTTTTTCCCAATGGCCCACTGATATCATGTCAATACAATAGCAGTGTAGCACACGCTAATATTGTACCAAACATAGTACATATTATGTACTGTTTATGAGGGTCAAAAAAGTAAATGTACATGTAAAACTGTATGCAATGAAAGCTTTTAAACCATCCTGCTTAACAAAGTATACCGTTTTCTTTCACAGAAAAAGAACCAGAGATTCCATGATATTGCTGAATGCAAATTAGTAACCATACCGAGTATTATCCTATTTGTTATCTTAACAAATAAACAAATACATATTTCATAAGAACTATCCTCAACTGTACTGCAATCATGAATACCATATACACTTCAATTATATCATTCCACCATATTACAAATATTGTATACTCAAGCTACAGTACCTATAATTACTATACACATATTACTATGCAATGTTTTGCCAGTGGCCAGATTCTTGGAGGCATGGACTATGGCCATGCCCCCAAGTATCTGGCCACTAGCCGCAATCACCAGAATGTAAATAAACCATTTAACACGTACATACAATAGACCTTCAAATAACAAAACTCACCCAGAACCACCTGCCATCCAAATATTTTCCATGAACACTAAAATTTAACACGTAATTGGCGGCTCCTGCAAACCCTTTTAACCTATAAAAACAGATGCATATCAACTTTATTCCACTCCCCCACCCTTTATAGCGCCTCTTTCAGCCATCAAATAACCCCACACGTTTTCCTCACTGCACTGTCCGCAGACAATGGCAGCTGTTTAAAACAATATGACGCACCTCATGTTTTTCACCATCCATGCAGAAAGTTCTTTCAAAGTCTGCAGAATTTACGCAACCCCCTGATTGTCCCAGAGGCATCCGCAGACACAGAAATCAGGAAATTAGTTTGCAGACCGGACCCAGATATCACAATTATTTTTGTACCTACTTTTTGCACAGATTTACACCACATTTACAAAATCACACTTCTTGGACAAAGCCGGTTTGGGCTGTAGACACGAGCACATTTTATTTTTCCATTGCATCTATGAGGATCTCCACAACCCTTATAACTTTGCCCTCCATGAACAAAACCACACCACACTTTGGCAAATCATTCTGAGGGGACCATATACTTTCCTTTGCTAAGTTTGGTGAGGATTCGTCCGGGGGGGCAAAGTTATAAACCGCCCCAAAAAGTGCTCTTTCTATGAGTTGAGCAATTTAGCCATAAATACAGTGCTGCTACTGCAGGCCCTGTAATACATTTATCATAGGGTGGCGGTTGTCACCCTATAGTTAAGGTGAATTGGACTCCCATAGGAACCCCTCAGAATTCTATCATTAATAACTTTTGATTCGAGTAACAGATTTGACCGAAAGTTTTATAGTGATTAAGGACTCCGCCACGATCCCCCAAGCTCCAAAGTTTCATAAAGATTTGTTAAAAATAAAAATATTATTAAGAAGGCAAAAATAATATATTTTACAAAAGTGCGGCCTACTTCCCCTTCATTTTCCCATAGACAGATAAGGTCAAATGTTGCCAAAGTGCACAGCACAAACCGCTGGACAGATTTGGACCATATCTGAAACAACTAGGGTATGAAGTGTTCACTCATGACCCATGCATTGTTTGTGGTTAATCCGTGCAGTAGTGATTTACATATTTGACAGAGAACGGGGTGCCCCCTTCTCAAAAATAGACAGCTATATCTCGGGGGTTTACCCAAAACCAGGTTTTTTTAGAAATGAACTAGCCGCCATCTTGTTTTTCTCTCGATACAAGAGATTTTCAAGGTTATAACCGAGGATATGGGAAAATTAAATGCATGAAAAAAGATAATTGCTGGTAAAAAAAAATGCAAATGCCATCAGGCTAGAGGTGGGTGGTGGATAGAGAGCACCAAGTCAAATTTGGCAGTTGGAGGTGGTCTAAGGACTGAGTTTGCAACAGAAAGCTTAGTGTAGCCTTGAATAGATGTTTTTCCAATATGCGCTGCCATATGTGAGGCTATAAAGGACTATGACAGATAGCGGAGGGAATTTGTAGTTCTGGTCTTCCATCCATGCAGTAACCAGGACAGAGTTTGCTTAACTTCAAAGTGAGTAAGGGGCTAGATACCTCAGGCCATGTTGCTCAATAAATGGACCAAAATCACAAGACACAAAGAGGCTGACCCTTTCCTTGCTTTGAAGCTAAGCAGGGACAGTCCTGGTTACTGTATGGATAGGCAACGAAATGGGCAGCGACAATATTTTATTTTTTAAAACTGTGCCACTGTCAGCCTTTGAAAGTTTTGCGCTCAGAGACAATTTTTTACCTTTTGCTGAATTGCATTCTGGTATTTGTAGTCTCCCAGTTGATAATACAAAAACATATAGTTTTACACCACCAGTGAGTTTCCCATCCCTATAGTAACTGGGATGAACCCTGCATAGCTTCAAAGTGAGGAAGGGTTCAGCCCCCTAGGGCCATGTAGCCTTATAAATGAGCCCACCTTACAAGACCACTTAGAGAAACATGGCCTAAGGGGGCTGTATCATTCCTCGCTTTGAAACTGAGTAGGGTCAGTCCTGGTTACTGCATGGATGCGAGACAGTTCACATTCGCGAATTGCATGTGTTTTCTTACTTTTAAATATCTCATAACACACAGCATCCACATTATTATTTTGTTTTATAACCATGCTACTGTCAGTTCTTGAAAGTTCTGCACTCAGAAACCATGTATTTGTCTTTTGCTGAATGGCATTCTGGTATTTGTAGTTTCACAGTCAAGATGGGGGAATAATGCCACAATTGTATACCTTTTGACTAACATAGTTTTATAAGCATTAATATATTTGAGGGACACTATGGTATGTGCATTTTCCAAGTTAGCTTTATAAAGTAGAGCATTGTTGAAAGCCAGAGATGGGGCGAGGAGGAGAAATGATGAGAGTGAAAGTAAGTCATGATTATTTGATTATAAAGAGATTTTACAATCCTGGACACTGGTGCAGTTACATTCCCCTGATTGTGGCTGCTTTTCAGGGCACCAGTAAAGGACACATGTGGTTGGGCATTGTAACTTTTTTTCAGAGGGAGGACACATTCCCTTGTTTTTATTTTTGAGGTTGGCAAGCTTGCTCAAGTATTTGTGTACCAGGGTTTTACTAAGGTTTTCATGTTCCCAGTGCAGATTTAAATGTGAGTACCTTTTATACTTTGCCAGCATATTTACTGGAAGATTTCCTCTGTCAGGCTCTTTTTCTGATTTTAATCACTTTTTAAAATTCCAACACTATTTTGTCTTGTGTGCTTTCTTCTAAGTAGAAGGGCAATTGAACTACATGTGTATATTTCACTTTAAAATATATGGTCACTTACTTTGCGTATATTCATGGGTGACAGCTTTTGATTTTCACTATGGGGGTAAATGCACTTAGGCATATGTTATTCTTGCAGCTGATCATGTTTTATCCTTTTTCATACAAACTGCTCAAGGTCAAAGGCCATGGCTAGAAGCACATTTAAGTGTTTTAATATATAGTGGGCACAGCCAAAGATTTGGTCACTGGCCAGTATTGTGCTAAAGTCCATGGCTATTGCCTGATCAGTGTATATAATAAACAGTGGACATGGTTGAAAGCTGTATCCATTGGTGAAGGCCGAAACCTATGGTTGGTAGCCTGTTATTGGTGTAAAATATTCAGTGCATATGGGTGAAGGTTGTGACTACTGTCCATAACTGAAGGCCATGACTAGTACCCATTCATGTGTTAAAATATATTTGGCCCTGTACACTGACCATGGCTGAAGGCCATGTATAATGCCAGTTACTGTTGTAATGTAATTTGTGATGTCATTAGTGATGTCATTTGTGATGTCATGAGAGTGGTGGGTGGGCCCAGCCATTGCTCATTTTTGGTTGTTGGATTTCTTTAAAGACGTATTGATTTAAGGAATGGGGTGCAAACCCAGTATATAGTGTTTCTGTGTCAGACACATAAAATACTGAAAAAGAAAAGGACCAAGGCTCACTAGCCTTTGGTTTTGGTTTCACACCCTACAATCCACTAAGTGGTTTAGATATTGTTCATGTTCATTATCATTCTCTTCTTAATCCGTTTTCGTAATCAAACATTCCGACACATGCTTTGTGTTTTATGTTAGCCAATAAATGTCTTGAGATGTATTAATTGTATATGTATGCAGATGCACCTGTCGCTGATGCGTTTCTGACTTAATAGTCCTTGCTCAAAGCGTGTACCTAGCCAATCATACGACATGTTGATTCCACATCCCCCAGCGGTGTGCTAATCATCATCCCCAGCATTTATAAAACCATAATATTGTAATAAGTACAGATTGACACATAGTATTTCCAATTCACCAAAGTAATCATCATCCCCATATTTGTAAAACTAATCCATGTATCATTAGTACACATCTGCATATTGTGTATTCAATTCGCCATTATGTCAATCACCATAATTCATGTCAATATTATTCATCATAACATAATTTTAATACATATTTGGCCACAGGACATACACAACCATCAAGCATACGTTGGACAACATTAGAGAGAAAAAACGAAAGAAAACAAAGCAACATTCCAGTCAAAAATCCTTCTTCCAATTTAGATAATACATCATGAGCTACTCATCAAGCGTGATTCATTACGTCATTCCTAGTAGTATTTAAACATGGGGTCAGTGCTTGTGACTTGTAGGGCCAGAGACCGATATCCAATTCCTTGGAGTAATATGGTGATAAACCAAAGGTCATGATACCCTCTATCTATACGTTTCCCTGGCTAATGATGATTGGCTTGTATATGACCGTGGAAAGAACTTTCCTGTGTGCTCAATAAACATAAAACCCAGTGATTTAGTGCATTAGCGTGCTTAACATTGTATCTAAGCCAGACCTCTCATAAAGGGTCATCTAACCTGTAGGACTCGTTTTGAGTCTGCTCCTTGCTCAAACTCTGCCCGCCGTGTGAAATGTAACCGGTCAGTAACAATTATACACAGTATTAAGTCATAGAGTAGCTTCAAACAATATGCACTGCTAACCTTCAAAAATAACCTAGCTTACCATAGTGTGCATTTGTGTAATTCCTTGCCGTGATTCAATAATGCCGATGTACGGGAATGGTGTCATTAAAATAAACAGAAACTGTTACGACGGCAGCGCTTGCTGCAGGACGCTTCTGTCATTATAGAGTGTGTACTGTACGTGATTGTGAATTTCTTATTTAGACAGTCAGCCATATTGGAATGTTCCGTTATGATGTAGTCTGATGTGCCCTAGATGTTGTAACCCTTACAGTCATCAGTATGTATACCAACCTAATGTCTGCTGCTTTAAACATTGTCAATTGCTGGTTTCTAGATGATTGGGAAGAGATCTCTGTATTATGGGATATATGCAAATATGAAACTCTTATTCATACTATAGAGGAACCTCAATGTTGTATGTCCTGCATGTAACAGGAGGGTTATGATAAACTATCTACTAAACAAAGTATAGATTCTCCAATGTTACCTCATGTGTATTTGTACTTTCGACATCCTCTAAATATTAAATCTATATTTCTGATGTTCAAGAAGACAAAACGCTGTGATTAGAATATCTGACTATGCATGCTATGTATTCGTGAAATATATGTAAATTAGAACTCACTATTATTTTATTAGTATAATAGAGTACCCTCAATATTGTATAGCCAGCATCTAATGGAAGGGTCGTGATGCCAATCTACCAGACAACCTCTGATTCGCTAATGTTGGACAATGTGTGTGTGTTATTGACATCCTAGCTCATGTTTTGACTAAGTTGTCATGATGCTCAATCATGACTTTTAAAGGGACAATTTATACAAAACAGTTCAGGTCCAACTCCTCGTTCATCCCATCGGGTGCTGGTGCCACCGCTGAGGTCATATTCACGTTCTTAATACACAATTTGTGTTCATTAATCCTGATTCAAATCATTTTCCCCTTCATAGTATATCCCACAGGGGCATGTTATGCAGTAGATCACATTTTTAGTTGTGCAGGTTGCAAATTGTTTTACTTTAATCTTTTGTCCTGTTTTGAGTTGGAATACTGCTCCTTTTGCAATGTTCTAATCATATCATATCATATTAATTCCAACTCAATGGCTGTGTGTGTTTCTTTCTTGGTTTTCTCCAGGCATCTCCCTCAGTCGGGCTCGGACTTGCTCCAAAGATCACAGATGGATCTCCCTCAGTCAGGCTTGGACCCCCTCCAAAGGTCACAGTTGGTTCTCCCTCAGTCAGCCACAGAGCCCCTCCAAAGGTCACAGATGTGTCTCCCTCAGACAGGCGCGGACCCCTTCAAAAGTTCACAGACAGGTCTCCCTCAGATGGGCTCGGACCCCTTTAACGTTCACAAAATAAATGTCCTTGGACTTCCAATCGCAGAAGCCTTCATTCTGATTTTGTTCCCACTTTGCACGCTCACCCTTTTGGCACTCTGGGGGTTCTGGGAGCTTCAGGAGTTCCTGGGGATACTTTTTGAGTGAGGCCACCTGTCCCTCAAAGTCCTGTGTTTGCCTGTTTTGCCCAGTGGAGGATCTGTGGTTTGGCACCACCAGGTAACTCCAGCTGACCCTGATTTAGCTTCCCAGAGGTGCAGTTCCCTTTCCACACTGCAGCCTCCCCTGTAGTCACAGGCCCAGTAATCAGGTAGTCCTTCTCCCTCCAGGCCTTCCAGGGTCTCTACAGCTCGTGTTTTCTCCCTCTGGCTTCCATGCAGCATCCCCAGCTCGCTCAGAGTAGTCTGTGTGCTCAACCTTTTATAGTGAGGGGGAGGCTTAATAGGTCTCAGGTGAGAATGATTGCCAAGGGAGGCCTGACCTTTGCTTTCCTTGTTAAATAGACAGTCTGTTGCTAAAATGAAAGAGTCTTTCCTGTGTGTCTGAGTGTGTTTCTTTTCAGTGATCTTCATCCTCTCAATCCCTCTCTTCTTCACCTCAGTGTGTGTATAAAAAGGGGAGGGGGTTGGGAAGTTATAGTGTTTTCTGTTAATCATGGGAAAAATGTGTAGGGTATTGTTGGATTGGGGAAGGTGGATATAGGGTTGCAGGTACAGAGGTTCTGGTTTCCCATGAGGCTTTCCCCTTCTTTCCTTAAGGGAAATGTGCTGGAGTAGCATGGGACTTGGTTTACCATATTCCATGTATACTGAGGGGGTGTCAGAAAGGGGGGGAATTCTGCATCTTTCCTGAGGGCATTCCTCCCAAAGTCCCCAAGCACCCCCTGTCCAGGTGATCCTCCCACACTTTTTCACCCCCATGGTCTAGTTCCAAAGGTGACGGCGGTGCCCAGGCCACCTGAACAAAATATCCTTGGGGTCTATCCATGAGACCTCCCTTGGGTTTCTCACATATACCACTACCACTTGATGAAGTATGTAGTAAAATCATTCTCAAGGCTCAACAACTGTATACATGGCAAAAATCCAGGAACAAGTAAAAATGTGATGCTACAGAAAAATGCATGAACTAGGCAACACTCAAATCTTAGCACCTAGCCACCAAAATCAACAATTCCATCAATTCCTAGAAGCAAAACAAAATCGGATTTAAGACCTTTGGGATCATGTGCACTACAGGAATACACATATCCATGTGGCTGTGAGTGTGAAAGTAGGGGTGCAAGATTTTACATGTGACATAAATACTTGGAATAGGGAAACATTACACCGCATAACAAACCAACAACAGAATAAGACCCAATTTGAAAGTGAGCAAACGTGTTTGACATACCCCAAGAGCTACATTCACAGGAGTGTCTAATAAGGGTGCAATTACATATGAAAATAGTCTGAGACTCATACCGCTAATATGCATGGCGGTGCACAAAAGAAGACCACGGGCACAGCAGCTTTAAACCACATTGTCTGTGTAGTACACCAAAAAGTAAGGAAGTGCATTTGTGAATACAGATCTTGTGTAAAAAAGAAAGTAGCCCCTGGTAGCACATTTTACACAACCTCATCATAAAGCCTCAGATATATTCTGGTTTATCATACAGTTCATTGCAGTGCCAATTAGAGGTGGTGATCATGATGTAGCACTGGATCTACAATGTGAACACAGCCCAAATTGTTTTAAATTCATGTGTACGGTGGGCTCGATTCATGTAAGAATTCTCAATTGGCTGCGAAATAAGTTGCCCCTCTTTCTGGTCCATCGTGTGCCTACGTTGAACCCTTATGTCTAAGTCACATAGAGGCAGTTAGATGATAATACATACGTGCACCTGTATAAATACCGCAATATGGCCATGGGGTTTTGGAATACATAGGCATTGGAAGGTACAGGAATGAAATCATGTGATTACATCTGAGCCAAACAGGACGGTTTTTAAATTATATTTAAAAAATCCATCTGGAATAAAACCCTGCCGGCATTGAACGGAAGAACATTCCATTCGCAACGAGTAGTTACAGTGGTTGGTTTGATTCATTTTTTAAATAAGATCTCAACATATTGCAGTTGAAATATGTAAGTATGTGATAATTAAAAGCATGGTTGAACCCATTTCAGTGGACAGCACATATCTAAACAAAGTAAAACAAAACAAAACACAGGTTCAGATTACATGCCCTGTATTTACAACAGGATTTAGGGATAGAATTGCCTCCGCATGATGACGCACAAAGATATCCAACATCACACACTGCTTGAACAAAACAAGCAGGATAGTCATCGACAAATGCGGAAAAACACACTGACGCAGGGCTGCTGCCCAAGAGAACGATGGGTAAATACACATAAGGCAAAGGGATCCTTTCCTGCATGGTACATGAGAAAATATCACTCCTTCTATGGTACCAAAGTGACAGCAGCTTCATCTAGCAACAACAGGTAAGAATAGACTTATAGTGAGGCATCCGCGAGCAAAGGCCTTTTTTTTTCGATAGCCGAGATTTGTTGCCAGCCAGTGTTCTTAACTTACAATGCCATCCCCATGCGGATAGCAGTTCTCTGGCCAGTTTTTCTGACACATGCTTTCTACTGACTGAAATATTGTAACCCAGTGCTCGCAATGGTTTCAAGCTAGAAAACTGTAGAAATATGATCAACTCTGATTGTAACAATTAAAGTATGTGCCAACAAAAAGAAAATTGAGCTGACCAATTCTCACATAAAAATAATTAGGGCTGTTATATAAACAAAGAAATGTACACATGAATGAAACATTAATAGGGTTGCACCACTAAAAAGTGCTCATTTTCCACAGAATGTCCTTACATCAAGGGCAACAAAAAATATTTAACAGCTTCTGCTTAGGAAACAAATGATCAAAATAAGGTCAGTAATACAGTGTTGCATGCAAAAAAATAAAATATGTGTATGAGGTTAATCAAATTAAGAATAAGTTGCATTTCTTCACATATATGGGATTAATAAACAATTCCCCCCATTATTCAACAGAACACTGATGAGAAAATCTGTGTATCCCAGATAGAAGAAATTAGTCCTGAAGATATAGCCCAGGTCCACGTGCACTGAAATTCAGGCTGGTGACCAACATGGCGGGATAATCATCCTGCAACCTAGCACAAGAGCTTTTCCTTTTAAGATGTACTAGTTTGTTTAACACAATTGTGTACATTTGTTGGTATTGTAGTACCAAGACAGAGAACACCTACGGGGTGTTGAGATCTAGTCATGATGCCAAGAAATATCCTGTCCTGAAGAAGGCTTGTTAAACCACAGTCATTTAGCATTAGGGACAAAGCCTAAAAGACACACGGGCCGAAAGATATGTCGATCTCTGAGACACATTTAAGAGCCTCAATCCTCTTTTCAAGGCTATATTTAAAGAGCATTTGACAGACTGTAAATTACTTTTGTATAGTTATGTTTACTTGTGTCAACACTTGCATATAGGAAGTGTTTTTGAAAAAACAAGGCTTTTTTGTCATTCTCTCTTCCTTTCGATCAACAAAAAAATATTGTGTTTGTTGAACAAGAACCATAATCACGTACTAACCTCGCTGTAGAATTCTTTTGTGATGCAAATCTAATAATTCAATGTGAACAGAGTTTTTGCTGACACTTCAAGTGTTTTTTATACGTGTATTGGTTTTAATCAAGAATTGAATGAAATATTCTGTGAAAAAAAGGTGCTTTGGTTGAATAGAGTGTTAAAAATAACAATTACACTAAATATTAAGATGTTGGCCAATACCAATATGTGGACTTAAGGGAGGAGTAACCAGTTTATGTTCATGTATTAGACTTTCCTGAAATCTTCCGAAAATTTAACTGCTCCCCCGAAAAAAACGTCCCAGAGTTCCATCACTTGTACAGCAACAACTGAACTGCATGTACACACCAAACTAGGAAGGCATACTACAAATCTGATGCTAACAAATCCTGCAAGGCCAGCCCTGGACCCACAATGCGTTTTATAAAACAATAAGCATGTTCAGTGGTTAAACCATTCCCTGACAACCACTATGCTCACAATACACAGTCACATCAAAGCAGTCATGTTGAAACTGGAAAATAAATGCACATTTTACCCAATCCCATGTGAGCCTGCATCATCTGTACCGTGCAGTCTAACCAACTCCCCTTATGTTGGCCTGGAAACAAACAAACACTTATGCTGTCTCCTGTGCATGTACAGGGCTGCTACTTCCTCCACAAGTCCTGCATTCATCATTCATGGCAAAACCTTCTGTAAGGAAATACAAATAAATGGGAGGGCAGACAACACATCCATGCAGTCAAGCATACATCAACAAGTGCCCCCCCTGAGTGACATGCAGCAAATGCATACAATAACTCACCAACCACCCATCACTATGTGTCATGGCACATGTGCAGCCACATCCACCCACCTCACACCAATGCAACATGGACAACCCACACAGTGACAGCTTATAAATGAAATTATATTTTATTTATATTGCGCTCGTACACAAGTGTTTCAGAGTGCGACCAGGCAAAAAGTGAGGGGCACAAGGGAGAACCAACCCCTACACCCTATACACCCACAACCCTTACACAAACCCTACACTCCCGACCCACTGAGTGACATGTAGTGAAAGCGCATGTTACACTTACCCATCATCATGCTGATGGTGCCTTCCGAACATATGCATCTGGCCACAGTCAGCATGACACTGAGGGGACCCCCAAAAAGAGAACACAGAGAGGATGGAAACCCAGCAGCACCTTCAATGCCATGATATGCCATCCCGTCATCAACGTGGCATTGGGACAATGCATTAGACACTGGCAGGGAAGTCAATGATGCTAAGCCCAAGAATGAGTGAAACAAAAATCTCACCAATTGCACAGACGACAGGATCTTGCAGAAGGCAGCACTTAACGGAGGCAGCCGTCAGGCTGGATTGCAGGTCATCGAGGCAACTTGCATGAAACACACAGGCAGACATGCAATGAGAAACAGAGTCCAAGGACAAACACACACAAAAGGGACCATGCAATTGTAAAGTGCAAGGGCAAGGAGACTTCACCAGCAATGGATTGAATTGGGTCAAATGTACATTGAACTGAAGGTAGCATGAGATTCACCCAACTTCTGTCAAAAAGCCTCATGATAAGTGATGGCGCACCCTGCATGGTACATGGTCACCATTGAAAACTACAAAGACTGGACAATCATGTGTGCCTGGTGTATGTGGAGTACATTGCATACCAGAAATGTGCAGCAATGCTTTAATGTGTGTGGATTGTCATGAGACACCACTCCCAGAAGGCTAAGAAGTACAAAGATTAGACAGCATGTTTGGGTAGGATTTACTATGCAACATTCATTGCATGGGATGCCATGTGGCAGCCAAGACACGCCAGCCTTGCACTCTGGGATTCGAGCCAGCATCTACATGACTGTGTACTTCTCAGGTGGAGCTGTTATCATGCCCGGCACTCTGAGGCATTACGCATTCCACAGTGCTGTGATAGCTTGGCATCGGTGTTCAGCTGCAGGCCTGTCTGTATAAGTGGGCCAGTCTTCCAGCATGAGATGTATCTCAAGAAACTAAAAACAAAGTGCAGTATCAGGTATGGCATATATCATAAAAATGTTTTCAAACAAGGCAAAGCCATACATCTGCATTATACAGCATAAACACTGCCCTTCACAATTCAATTTTATACAAGGTGAAACCTGATCTAGTCTGTGTCAGAGACAGCAATGTTATGATCTGGGTATTCCAACTTAATGTGTGTTAGATCGGGAACTGACAAAGGTGTGTCAAACAAATCAATAATTTCTTTAATCTCTAGTTCAGTGATATACACGCAATCATGGCTGCCCTCATTCCCATCATTTTGCTCTGGGAGAGGTATACATCATGTGATCCTAATGTCTACTGTGAACAGAGTAAGTAATTCAAGCGGATGTGACATATTTCTGTAACTAAAACATCAACTGAGTGTGGCACCATGGTTAAGCAGTGGGCCAAAACAATGCCTTCACTTTATTTGCATGATGCAGCTGCTCTAGCAACGACTCTAAGACATTCAGGTAGCGCATACGCAACAGGACCCAGTGTGAAGGAAACATATCCCCATGGACTATTCTTCCCAGCGCATCCATCTTTTACATATACAAATGCAACATAATAATTAGAACTCCCCAAGACTGGAGCACAACACAAAACAGTTCAGTATAACAAAAGCGTTCTGACAGTTAGCATCCCATGGCAATGGTGATGCAACATATACTTTCTCTGGAGCAATGCTCCTACCCTCCTTCAACAAGAGGTACCCTACACAGGTGACCTCATGTTGACAATTCTGGTACTTTAACAAGGAAACTTTGTGACCTGCATTTGCAAGTCCTTTACTAAACCAACAGCACCCTTCTGGCATTCTTCACATGAGTCTGCTGCAACTAGTAACAATGTGCAATATTGTAGCAACTGCAATCTATCAACCGGTTCATCAGGGCCCAACTGTAAATGCTAGTACTCTCAGTGTATCCTTGTTGTATTCTAGCAAAGGTCAAGGATCAATGACAGAAAAGTATGTTCCCTGAGCAGGAATCATGGGCAATTTGTCCTTTAAATAAATTGAAAAACGTTAGGGCAAAACATTGTCACCCTTTTTAAAAACTGGCAAAATGGTGCTGTTACAAACGCTATCATAAATTTGATTAATTACACCTTTCTTCACCAAATCAGAAGGCAATGCTAAATACTGTGCAGAAACATTTTCCTGCTCGGACATTGACACACCATCAGTGCTGCAATGAATCATTGTATACAATTCTTTCAACATATACAATCCCAATAGGTTCTCTCGGTAATTGGATGTTAGAATGAAGTGGCATTTATCTGTAAATGGACCAGCAATAATGGGTACTAGATGAGACACAAGCCATATTAGTGTTGCACATGCACACCCTACAGAAACTTTCTGTTGCCCTGACAGGGCAATATCTGGAACCAATGAGCTGTCAATAGAGCATTTTTGTGACCTGGTACCTACCAAACATGAGGGTGCCCTAGGTAAATTCTTTTCCTGTGTGACCCCCATCTCCTCATTCTTTTGAGCTAACTGGTGTACTGACTTTGGGACCACATCCCAATTGGCCAACCTACTCCTCAATCTCCCCTGTATTGCTTTTAGTTTACTAAGGTACAGAGTCATTATTATTTCATTCTCTAACTCAGTGTTTTTTTTTCTCATTGTAAAAATTGCACAACATGTGTGAATTTTTCTAACATCAGGCGTCTTTAAAAATAAATCTATTCTCTAGCCTGGCAAAATATATGCATATATATATGCATATATTTTTCAAACAAACAACCCAATATCAAAGAGAGGCAATGCTATCTCCCATCAAACTACAACTCGATTTCTGTGCCTGTGTCCTTCATTCAAAAGATGCAAAACTACATCACAGCTGCAACAGGTCAAAACCCTCACTAGAGATGATCTTGGCCAACACGTGGATCAGGAATAGCAACTGCAAGGAACTTGGTTCTACTTGGCAAGGATCCCTCTGGTCCAAACACAGTCCTTGATCATTCTTGGAAGAGTTCCTTTACGGCGCCATTTGTAAGTCCATAAATATATACTACGGAAACAAAATAAGATCATAAGACACAGAGATAGATATTTAAACGGAAAACAGTTTATTATGCTTGGCAGGGGAAATCAGCTGCTCACTAACAAAAGCCAAGCCCCCAGCACTCAGCTGTCAGTCTAACACTGATCCCTCTAGCACACCCACCCAACACTCCATAGCATTAAGAGCTCCTTTGTTCCCTCACTCTCCAACTGAACAGAAATCCACTGTTTATACATAGTGGCATAGTTGTACATTACACACGTTGATGCATTCCATAAAAACAGTATGCTTCTACCTACGTGCATACATTGTTATAGCATGAACTGTACTGGAACATATTCTAAGAAAGCAAGGCATATTGTGAACATTCCTGTCTGTTGTACAAGTCATCCTAACTCTGCAGAAACAAATGCATCAGTCATGCTATCTCTTCCTCCCATAGTCAAGGCTGTATTATCTGTGCTAAAGGATAGCTGACAGTCTGCCAAGAGACGAGTTCTTATAATAACATCTATTCACTGTGTTCAGCTGCGTTCAGCATTAAAACATTTCCTTTCATACTCAGAAAAGCAGAATTAATATTGGACAAAAACAGAACACTTTTAGCGCTTAGAAAAACAGAATGTGCGCTTTACAAAATAGCAGGTATACCTGCACTATATCTTTCTGCATGGCTCTCAGCAAATATTGATCCATGATAGCTCAGAACAAACAATATTGCTAAACAAATTTTACATTAATATATGAATATATAAGCTCATGCTTACCAGAAAAAATGCACATTGGCATATTGTGAGATGTACAGCCTCCTTCGCTGTATAATTATCAAACACAGAAGAATTACACTGGGAGGAAAAATTATATCTCGCTGTGTACATATTAGGTAATAGAAATAATTTTCTTGTTAAATACCAAAGCAGAGTTATGTTACTGGTGCTGATGCTGAACCACTCAAGAATCAGGAGAAATTATTATCAAGTGCATCCCATATTCCCCACCTTTAGGTTATCCATCGAAAATGACAAATGTACACTTTTAAACATTAATGCAATAGAAATACTACTGAAGGGAATCAAGAAAACATACACGTTAAACATACATTTTCCTTTTTGCAAACAATTTACAAGCAGGAGTGTTAAGTAGCCTGTCTTTTAAATTGAATTTCTAGATTGTTGTTTGAGATGCTCACATGTCTATTGGGTAGTGGTTATCTTTATTACAAAAGTAGAGAGGCTTAGATACACAGGGATCTTCTGGGTTACATTGTTTTCTTCATAAAAATGCAGCTGTATCTTGAGCCCAATACACTTTTCAGTGCCTTGTGGAAGTATGCTCAGGGTATATAAAAGTATATATTTCTGTAAATGTAGCATTGAAAATTGAGGTGAATAGCGTATTGATCATTCTTCATGGGAGTCACCATTGACATTGGAATTTCATAGATGTATAATTTGTTTATATTTAAATTGTTTCAATTATTTCTATTTTATTAATAATTAGATCTTCTGTGCTTGCCTGCGTGTTTGGGTGAGCGGACAATTCCCTCAAACTAAATGGCTCCCAATTAAAAATTCCTACAGAGTGCCACACTTTGTTATGACACAAATTCCGAATGCACTTGCTCCAATGAAACACACTGTTGTTTATCATGTTCCTACTACATGCGCTCCTATGACATGTGCTCCAAATGGCACCTGCTCCTATGGCATATGCTCCAATGGAACAGGGCCCTACGGCACATGTATGTTGTTTATTTTTTTATTTATTCATTTGTACTGTGCTTGCTGCCCATGGGCATAGAGGCACTCACATAACACATACAGACACAAAAACAAACAAACAGTGCCCTAAAGTCAAGGGCAACAGGCAATGAGCCAATGTATATGCAACAAAGCCAAACCTGGGCAAGAAAAGAGGCAGTCGAGTGGGTAATCCAGATCAAAACACAATTTTCGAAAGAAGCTCAGTTGAAGAGAAGGGTCTTCAGTGCTCTTTTGAATGCCGGCAGTGAGCATGTCACCCATATTTGGGAGGAAGGTAATTCCACAAACAAGGAGAAATAGAGTAGAAAGTCAATCTGCCCGCTCTTTCAAGATGTACTCAAGGTGTTGCCAGCAGGCTGGCATTGTTTGAATGTAGCTTGTGCATACAATATTTGAAGGATAGTCTGTACTTCAGATATAAGAGACTTATACCATACAGGAATTTGTGAGCAATGGTGTCAACTTGGAACGTAAGTTGCTCTTTCAGCCAATGCAGTTGTATGGCTCTCTTCTGTAACATGGTCCCTACGCTTCAGTCAATTAATGATCCTGGCTGCACCATGTTACAGTGTTTGAAGATTAGAAATATTGCTCTGAGCGGAACAATGAAAGAGGCCACTACAATAGTTAATTTTAAAGCCCAAAATGGCACGAGGTAACACAGCATAATTTATCTTAGAAAGATAAGGGTGTAAGCGACAAAGCAACTTTAAATAATAAGAAGTTGAAGAAACCATATGGTTAGTTTGGGCCTTCATAGAAAGATTGCCATCATGATATACTCCACTGGGATTGTACAGCCTGCAATCACAAACTCTTTGAAATCTTGTCAGAGTATACTCAGTATATGCTTGGTCCCCACAATCAGATTTTCCGCATTCGAGTCATTTAGAGCCAGCCTGTGGATGACATCCAACTCTGGATGGTACTGTAGATTTTATTAACATTGGCAGAATCGTGATTATAATTACCAGTCAAATGTAGCAGGACCTGAATGTCATCGGCCTAATTGGTATACAGTACACCAAGACTGTCCACAATGTAAAGTAGGTGAAAGAAAGGAGCACTGAGGGACAGTGCACGCTAGGTCAACATTTGTATGTACAAAGAGACATTTGAGATTTATAGTTTCTTCATTAAACACGTTATATCTTCTGAAAACGAACTGTATAAAGATGTATAAGTGTTTCACAGTGGGAGCAATGATATTATTATTTTTTTCTGCTTCTTTCGACACGGTCGACCACTCCCTCCTGTTCACCCTTTGTTAGGGAGAATTCTTAAGAATGTGCCAATTTCTCACACCTTAGAGCTCTCCAGCTCTTTTGCTAAACATTGGGACTTTTCAATTCAATGTATTTTCTGTGTTTGCTTCTTTTAGTGTGTGGAGTCTAACAAACTCCATAGCCTAATCTTTTACAATTGTGTCACAAAGCATCTTCGGCCCAGTGCCACAGGGAAGTCTTCCAGATTTTCCAAGTTTTAAGTACCTTCTCTGGGATCAACTACTGTTTCCAAGAGCAGTGGAGTGAAATTGACTTCATTTACTCCTGTAAAATTCTAGACCCAGCTCACCCAATCTTACAATAGAGTGCTGTAAGGGTTACTTTATCCCCTGTGTCTAGTTACACATGTAGCATGTATATCTTACCCTTTCCTCTCAGAATGGCTTGTGGCAGTAGTTTTGAAATTAACAACCATGCTTTACCCTGACCGTGAAGTGTTCGCAGTTCCGGTAACGTTAAATTGCGGGAGCCATGTTTTTCAAAATGGTGCTGACCCTCCTTTGTTAAAATGGTCCCTGGTCATCTTTTTTCGCCATTTTTTTGTGGCAAGGTCCTTCTCAAGTTTTTCTCTGCTCGCCAAACCAGGTTTGGTCTCTTTGTTCGTTTCGCCTTTGGCAGGCTTCTGGAGTGGAACCCGCCTCCTGCTCCAGAGTGTCTGGGGTAGGGAGGGAGTTGCACAAAACTCCCTGTTCTTAGTCTCCTAGGAGACCCAAATGCACTCTGTGCTGATTGGCTGGCTGACTGTCCAGCAATGACAGCCGCCCTGCTGGGAGAGTGACAGCTAGGCTGGAATGAATGGAAGAGAAATGAATAAAAGGTGAGTCTTTTGGCTTGGAAGGCAGAGTCGACCACTGGACAAAGGAACGGAAGAAGATCTGAAGAGGATGCCTGCTGCAACTCCTGGACCGTTGGTTTGCCCGGTGCAGCTCTGCTGCAGAGACTGCTTGCCAAGTTCGCATCGACAGAAAAGTCCTGCAACGATGACTTCTCCCTTTGAGTTGGTGGGACCAACCAACTCCCAAATAAGCCACCTGGACACCCATCTCGGAGTTGGTTGAATTTCCTCAGAGTTGCTGCAGGAAGCCGTAGAGCCAGGGAGAGGGACCCCAGATTGTGTGTGTTTCTTGTAAGCTGGCCTAAAGCTTTTGGAAGATCCTCTGGACTCTCACGAAGCAGGACTGACGAAGCCTGACCGCCCTCAGTCGAGTGCGGGACCTCAGATGTGCGGAAAGTCCACCTTGACAGCCAAGAACCGGGCTTATTGCTATTTGCTGAACCGCAAGGATCTGAAACTCAAAACAGCCACTGAAAGTAAAGTTTGCCGGTTGCCAGTTTTGACAGTGCCATTGAAGTGCAGGAGTCCCCCGACATCCTCCCTCTTGTCCCCATGACTGAGGCCCAGGAAAAGTGAGATCTTCATCTTTTTCTTCTTTACCAAGGTACTGTAAAACACGTCTAAGATACCTTACCTCTTATTGTGGAAGTGCTTGTAACTTCTGCAACTCACAACTCTAAGCTGCATCTAAGCCGATGCATGTGGCCCTAGATTTGATTCTTCTTTTTATCAAAGACTCCTAAGAACTCGTGCAAAGACTTTTCCATTTGTTTACCTGAAGTGCTGCATCCTATACAAAGACTTTTGTACATTGACTTTGGCTTAGCCTATTTGAATTGAATGACTGCTCCAAGTGTTATCTGAAAGTATTTGCCATGCTTATGAATATTTGTAATTTCTTGTGCTCTAATAACCTTTGCCTTTTACCAACTTTTTAAGAGTGTTTCGAATGCCAACAGTAAGATATTAATGCCCCAGCACCCTTGTTACTGAAGTCACCTGTGGGTGTAGGTTGTGTCTGTGGGCCATCCCAAAAGGGTCTTGTCTGATTCAGAAACTCAGAGTGTACAGTATTGAAGTATAGTTGTGTGTTACTATTCTATTGCTCCCTTATAAAGAAGGCTTTATAACTGACTGATAAATCAATTATTAATTGTTTATGCAAGAAACCTTGAGTGTAAGAGTGTATTTGAATACCTGTAACTGTGAATCTTTGTGTAACTCCACTACTGCTCACAGTTCCCCTCTTGAGATAAGCCTGGCTGTTCAGCAAGCAACCAAAACTGTGTAGTACAAGCTTATACCAAAGGTTGGGTTGCCTATACCTGTAGTCATAGTTGCTTGTAGTGGTCCCAGAGGGTAATGCATTCAAACTTTGCCTAACACCCTGCTGGCATCGGCGGAACTCATTGATCCTGTATTATCCTGGTTTGCTTCCTTATTGACTGATAGGGGCCAATCTCTTTCCCTTCCTCCTTTTCGCTCCTCTTCTTGTTCCCTGTCTTGTGGGGTACCTCAAGGCTCCACCGTGTCTCTATTGCTATTTAATATCTATATGCAGCCTCTTGTTGAATTCATCCACTCCCATGGCCTCTGCAGTTACTCCTATGCCAACGACACCAAGATGATTGTATGACTCAATTTCAATCAATCTGAGATGTTGCCTTTACTTAGGGAGTTTTTGGTTAATTGAAGGGTTCTGGTGTTGGGTCACTCTTCCACTTCTTCTTTGTGGACTCCATTTTCTTTGGCCATCTGGTGTGGGTTCTTTCCCTACACTGGCATGGGTTGTTAAAGATTTAGGCTTTACAATTTCTGCTTCGCTCTCTGCAGTGGCTGAGATCAGCACTTTACGTCAAGCCGGCCACTTTCATCTGATGTTCCTCCGCAAAGTGTTGTCGATCCTGCAATCACATCTTTGTGCTTTGGTCGTTGTTTCACTTATTTTAAGCTGCAACTCTCTTTTTTTGCCTCAACATCTCTATCTGTTGTGCCGACTGCAGCTTCTTCAAAACTTGGCAGCTCGGCTTGTTACTTGCACTCCCGATGGTGCTCATATTTCCCCGGTACTCCACTTCCTTCACTGGCTCTGTGTCATAAAAAGGGTCAAATTTAAGTCTCTATGCCAAGTTTACCAAGGATTGTACAGACATGGGGCTGAATTCTTTCTGGAATAGGTTTGTTCCTTAAATAAATTGCTCCTGACCAATTTCGGCCCAGCTGCTCACATATGAACAATAAATACCTCATGAGCACCTCAACATTCTGATAAAACGCAGCAATATCCCTCGAAAATTGGTCTAGCTGCACACATAAGCATCCTACACAGGCCTAACGCAGCCATAACCCAGTCCTGGTGACCATCCGCCAGACTGCACACATTCAACTAATATCCAATACCACCACACCTAGAGGTGGGATTCAGCTACCATCAGGCAATCATTTCAGCTGCACACATATCGGTGCACCCAAGCATTCTATGACACCTTACTCTCTCAACTGACCTGGACTACGGTCCCCAAAGGCATTCATACTACCAGTGCTTTGAGGTTATACCAATGATATATACAGCGCTATATTAATGCCAAATATGATAAGATAACATAACATCCCTGGGTGTCATCTTCACTCTTGGGATGCCTGTTTGATCACTGTTCCTCTATTTCAGTTATCTACAACTGGAGGGCCTTCTCTGTCGTACCTGCTAAATTGTGGAATGCCCTGCCAGTTTCTCTCAAGGCTATTGACAATCAATATGAGTTTAGGCACTCATTGAAAACCTTATTATTGGTGTCAGGATGTTGACCTTTAGTGGTACTTGCTGTGTTTCTAGCGCCAAGATGCCTTTGGGTGGAAGTGTGCTATATGCATGCATATAACATAACATAACATACATCTCCTGAAAACTCACATAAATGTCTAAGCTGTCTTTGATGTTAGTTTTCAGATGTCATTAATGTGCACCAACTATACAAAGAGGCATATGAGTTTTACAGTATGCACATTATACAATTTACATCTGAGAAAACTCACATAAAAATCAAGGCTGGCTTCAATGTCCATTTTTTGGAGATGTACATTGCATACAAGTATGAACTGCAAAAGTCATATACCCCACTTGTACGAAAGCACTTTTTGTAGCAATGTTAGAAATATTCGGCCCTGCATGGCTGCACGGTAGACACAGACGACAAACCTAATGAAGAAACCTGAATAGTCCCAAGCGCTGATAACAGAGAGACCCATGTTGTTAGCTCTCACAGAAACTCTCCTTCGCTTCATAACTGTTGCAATACGTGTTATCCCAAGAAGGAATGTGCCCTGCAAGGCCACATGACAGTACCAGGTGCCTCACAGTGCACGTTCATCACACCTTGGCCAATGTAGGCCTCCGACCCCCACACAGCCAATCATGAGTTATGCCACCCACAACTGTCCCAGTTCAAGACCCCTGAATTCCACGATAGGAAGTGACCCCACACCACCAACCATAAACCCGCTGAGCATAAAAGATCTAAAAGAACACAACCATTACACCTCATTTCATGACAACAAGATTTTTAATGCGAGGTACAAGGTAGAATAAATGATAGTCCAAAGCGAGGGTGCAAGCCTGGGGTGCAGATAGTGAAATACTGAATTACTAAAGAATGTGTGGGTGAGCTTGATCTTAAGCCTCCCCCGGTGCCAGTCTCAGAGGCTCCCAAGTGTATGCCATAATGATAGAGTAGCATTGCCTTAAATAGTAACTAATTGTGAACTCAACCTTAGTTTCCTGGATATGATGAGCCCCCAGATCCCACGTGATGGAAGACGGACGGACGGGGCTGGATATGTTTATATCACTTATGACAATTTGTTTCCTTATAACATTCTACTGGTACCATTTTTCAGCAGAACGTTCTTGAGCAACAGAGTTCTTTGCTGGCATACCTATTTTTTGTTTGATTTAAACTTGTTATACTTGCAAGAATCCCTTGGCCTTTTTTCCCTAGCGTTTTTTTTTCTTCTGGTGTGAGCGTTTGTGAGTGTGCCTTAACTATGACACACACTCTTATGACACAAGATCCCATGACACGTGCACCTACAACACATGATCCTATGACAGATGCTCCTACGACACATTCTACTGCGACACATTCTCCTACAACAGTCCCTCCTATGACACAAGCGCCTATGACTCATGCTCCTACGACATGTGCCCTACAACATATCCTATGCCACATTATCCTACAACACAACCTCTTACAATACACGCTCCGATGATACAAGTTCATATGGTGCATGCTTCTAAGACACATGCACCTAAGACACCTGCTCCTATAACAAATACTCTTTTGACATGTGCACCTACAACTCACACACCTATGACACATGCTCCTATGACATATGTCCCTACAGCATGTGCTCCTAAGAAAGGCACTCCTATGGCATGAGCTCCTGCAACACATCCTTTTATGACACACTCCTATAAAACCTGCTCCTATGACACATGCTACTATGGCACGTGCCCCTGTAACACTACATCTTAAAACACGCTCCCACAACAACGTACTCCTATGGCATACACATACGACACACACACTCTTAGGACACAAGCTCCTATGACACAAGCTCATATGACTCATGCTCCTATGACATGTGCTCCTGTAGAGGAGCAGATGGATGCCTCGCCTCTGGTCCCTTCCATCTCACCACCATCCTAGTGGAGTAGCAGACGAAGAGCTACAATTGGAAACCCATTCATGAATCCATGCAACATTCCTATACCCTATTGAGTGTATGAAAGACAATATGCACTCAGGCAGCCATTCAGATTATACTCTCACATAGAAGCAGAAGAAAGATGCTACCTGGAAGGGAGTCCAATACCAAGATGCCAGAATGCAGTTATGAGTAATATGGATGAACTCTAAGTAAAGTCTGAAGACAGCAGAATGATGTTATAAAGAAGATGTATGAACCTATGCCGAAACGATATGAAAATACTTAAAACTGACAATTGGCCTCATTACAAGTACATCGTTACCGGCAATACTAATCACTGTGAGTATCGCAACTAACATGGACATGGAAACACCGCCTGAAAAATGGCGTTAAAACCGAGATCACGGTGGAGGTACCGCCGCCACCACGAGCATGACGTTCAACAGTGCCTGCTGGCCTGAATCAGGGCACAGGTGCACCAAATTAGCCCAGCTGGACCCAGCAGGCCACTGGGAGCCTACAAAGGGCCACACCCAGCCCAACACAAAACAGAACCATGCAGGCAGCAGCTCTAGTAGCATTGGGACTGGGCCTACTCAACCAACAGGCAGCACTGCACATGATGGCAGTATTGTTTCAGAGGAGGAGGCATAGGAGTAAGAGGCACAGGCGGCAACCAGCTAACCCTGTACCCATGGCAAATGCCATTGTCCAGCCGGCAGCACCCCGCAGGCAGCCCCAATACCACACATCAGGGCCTCACCCTGGAACCTTACCCCAGGACAGATCCACACACTATACCGGCTGGACCGTCCAACAATCCTGTACATCACCGCCATGATAGAGGACGACATCAGCAGCCACACAGACACCCCCACCGCCATCCCCCCCTCCTGAAGGTTGTGTCTGTTCTGCATTTCCTTGGCAAAGGAACCTATCAGCACACAGTTGGTGAGCTGTACGGCCTATCACAACCCTGTTTCTACAAAATCCTGGTACATGTACTGGATGCCCTGTGTGCCATGTGTTGGAACAGATAGCCCTACCCCGTACCCTCACCGAGGTTATTGCCACCAAGTTGGCCTTCCATGCCATAGCAGACATGCCAAATTGCATATGTGCAGTCGACTGCACCCACATTGAGCTGACAGTACCACCTGCAATTGAGATGGTGTTCCGCAATAGGAAACAGTACCACTCACTGAATGTACAGATGGTATGTGATGCCACGCAAGTGATAACACATTGCTGCGCAGATTTCCCGGGCTCAACCCATGACTCAATGGTACTGCGGAATTCCACATTGCCACGGTACATGGAACGCTATGCTGGACAAAGCACATGGCTATTGGGTGAGTACAGCTGCCAGTGCACCGACCATGTGGAAGTGGTGTGTGTGTGTCCAGGGCAATGAGCAATGTGAGTGTACTGCTGTGACTGCACATGCATCACCCCCCGCCCATCAACTGAATAGACAGCGGAACCCAAACATCACAAAGCAACACATGACAGGTTACCACAGTGTGCCCGTACACACCCTGCCACAAGACACACAACACAGCCGATACTATCACTAGCCCATACACCTGGAGCCACTGCAAACTCCCACCCAGAATATGCAACACTGCCCTCCCAATGCACCTGATGCCTGTACATGAGACGTCCTGCATCGACTACTTCATCACGGTTGACTGACTCTGCCATGTGTGCACATCACTGCACAATCCCATACTCACAAGCCAATGTCACCCGCAGGGCAGAGTACACATGCACACCAATGCGTTGGTCAATGTCCAGGTGCCAACGTCCTCTACGCTGGCCAAAGAACAGCACCACCCACCGATCCAACCATTGCATGCCACATATGCATGAATGAACAATGACACAAGATTGCACTGCATCTGATGAAGACATGATACCACAAACACTGACATGTCCCCCCCATCTACATCCCATTTAGGTGATGCTGGATATGCACTTGCGCCATGGCTGATGACGCCTGTACAGAGCCCAAGGAACAGGCATGAAGAGGCGTACAACAGGGCACATGTCCGCACATGTGGCATGATAGAGAGGACATTTGGACTGCTGAAGGCCCGGTTCCGCTGTTTGAGCAGATCTGGCGGATCACTGCTCTACAGCCCAGTGAAGACAGGTAAAATCACGCTCGTTTGTGCCCTGCTGCACAATCTGTGCCTGCGCAGGAGCATTCAAATGTTCCCAGACGCATATGATGAAGATGGGGATGGAGATGGAGACGGAGATGGGGATGGGATGGCAACGCCCCCTCCTGGGGGTCCACTAGATGGACAACTAGCATGGGATTCACTGATTCGCATTTACTTTTGAGAGACAGCACATTCACAGCATTGCATGGATATGGTGATGCCAAAAAATGAATTGTTGTACTGCAAATGAAATGATGGATGTCCACTCATGTGTGTTTTTTTGAAATGATGATATATTGATGAATTAACAACAGGGAAGGAGGTGCAATGGTTGGGGAAGCTGTACACCCGTGGCCACACACCACCCAAACGTGCCCACCCCAACCAGGCCCCAATATTCAAACCCCCTAATGGACCTCCCCCACCACCCAAACGTACCGACCCCCAACCAGGCCCTTATATTTAAACCCCCTAATGGACCTCCCCCACCACCCAATCGTACCCACCTCCACAAGCCTTCTAGTCCACATGTGTCCTGCAGTGCCCAACACACATGCCATCATTTTCGTGTGTGCTTATGTGCTTGTGCATCCTTGTCCAAGAGCCCTGTTAGCCGACTTGAGCACCTCCGTGGACTGGCAGTGGTGGAGCTGGATGGGGTGGTGGTATTGGATGGCACAGAATCTGGAATAGGTGGCATATGTGCAAGATTCGCCTGTTGGCCAATCAACATGGACTCAATCATCCTCGAGGTGTTGTCATTGCCCTCCCGCACATGGCATGGCTGGCAAAGCGTTCAACGGACCTTGAGAAGTGACGTACCGTTGTGCTGTAGCACTCCCTCTGCAGCCTAGATTCCTCAAGCTGCCTCTCCACCAGCTGGGTGAGGGTAGCCTGCTGCTCCTATTTAGCTCTGCCATTGAGGGGGTAGGTGACCTCATAGGACTGTGGAGTGTTGTGGGGCTGAACTCCAGCTGATGGAACGATTCCAAGTCATCCAGGGTAGGCACCTCCCCCTGTGGCCCTGTATCAGACTGCACTGCCGGGGCACTGTTGTCACTACATGCTGCCTCCTCTGCACTACAGATGCTCTCTGTGGTGGGTTGCATTGGCATGATGGGTGCCCGTGGCACCTGTGTTGCATCAGGCAGCGTGGACATCGTGGAGATGTTGGTGATGGTGGCCGGCACATGTGTTGTAGTTGCTACTGGGGGCAGAGATGTCGAACTGCTGTCAGCATCCTCCTGGGTAGGGGCGCTGGTTTGCACACGTGCAGGAGCTGATTGCCTGGGATGTTGTGCAGTATCACTGTCACTTGATATGGCTGTGGGGACACAGAGGGCATGCATTTATTTATGTGGTGGTGCCTGATGGCTGCATCACATGCAGCATACAGGTTGATCATTTCATTGTGACATTTACATGCATCTGCTTTTTGCCGGTAATGCATTGTAGTGATATGGGTCACCATCTGGATCATGATGGGTCCTTTGGCCCAGTCATGCACTGCCTGGTGGGGTGGGGGTTGTTAATGGGTCCTTTGGCCCAGTTGTGCACTGCCAGGGGGGTTGTTAATGGGTCCTTCGTGCCACTCCTGGCCTCAATATCATATGGCATTCAAAAATTGCGCACTTACCAGCATCTGCAGGTGGGCTCACTCCTGCCTCAGCATCCCCGATCCCATGGATGCCCTCAAGGTGGAGGACACTGCTGCAGCGCTCCTCCCATGTTTGCAGCCTCAGTGGGGAAGGGGGTCCTCCACCTGTCCCACTGCTGCGTTGGCAGTGTGTGGAGATCAGGTTCCGCACCCTCAACCTGAGGTCATCCCACCGCTTCTGGCAGTCCTTTACGCTCCTCACAGTCATGCCCACAGCGGTGCACTTGAATGCTGCTTCTGCCCACACTTCCTTCCTCCGCTGCTGTGTAGCATGGCATTGATCGGTACTGAACAGCATCTCAGTGTGCTCAACCAGAACAGTTAGCTCTGCCTCGCTAAAGCGATGTTTGCGCTGCCTCTGGGCTGGAATCCTGGCAGACATGCTGGTGGTCCCTTTTGGCTTCTCAAAGTGTGGATTTTGCTTGTGCTGACTCTGGATGGCAATGGATTGTGCTTTATATGATGGCCGTCTCTCTGTTTCCTGTTTTGGCGATCATGGTATTTCCGGTTCCGTGTCCGTGGCGACGGTGGTTGGAACGGGTTTTGTGCTACTTGTGGTGCCACTATGTCCATTTCCGTGGGTTTTTCCGTGGTGGCGGTTACACCGTTTCTGCGTCCATGTGGTGCGCGCGACCAACAGCACGTAATCTGCCGGTCTTTCCGCAACCTTGCGGATGCGGAAACTTTGTTACTGCCGCCGCGGAATCACCGCAGTCCAGACCAGGGAAGTTGCAATGAGGCCCAATGTAACTGAAGCACTAAGAGAAATATGTACCTAAAGACAAAGTAATCATGAATATAAGAAGACAAAATAACGTGCTGACCAATAACTGTAAATACGCTCTAATGCAAGGTAGAAAAAGTAGAACACACTCTAATGCAAGATAGAAGCTTGCTAAAAAAAGGTATACATTCAACGTTCAGGATGGCCATTGGAAGAAAATTGACAGCAGCCTGTGTTAAGAATCAACCCTGTTACCTCAAAAGACGAGCATAGGATTGCAAATTGAAGAACTGATGAAGAAGCTGTTTTCATGTGCAGAATAAAGGAGCACCTTGGCCTGAGATCAAAGAGGCCATTTTGTGAGATGGGTGCAATGCACAAAGGGAGTCGAATGAACAGACCGTGTTCATAAAACATATTTCTGCTAAGATTAGGATAGACAAGGACATTTGCAAGTGGCAAGTGTTGATTACAATACGAGGGAAATAGCCTATGTGAGGTGAAATGAGCAAGTCTCTAAAGTCCAGAAAGGATTATGGCACCTTGTTTAATAAAATCAAACAGGAGGCTGACATGGACAAAATCGTGCTCTCGTAACACTTAACTCAGAAATCGAAAACAAGGGCTATTCATTAAAAACCCAGATGGAGATTGCGGTCTGCTCATACCTCTTTGAAACTCTCCACTGCTCACTGACGAGGACGATGCCCAAATTCACAACTGAAGGTCTGCAACACACAGAAGGTATGCCTCCCCTATATGTAAATACTGCTGGCTCCAATCCGCGTTGCTTCATTACACTGCACTGTAACATTTTCCCGGCATCTCCCCCCCACCCCCTACCGGCACCACTTCCTGGGCCGGCACATACTAAGCCACGCAACTCACCCACTGAACCAAGTGGCTATACAGCAAAGCTGACACCAAATCCCGGCTCCGCCAACACAATAATCCTGCCCAGCGTCAACAGAAACGCGCATGCAATATCCCATCCCTCAGTCAAGCTATTCCCCACTGCATCTCGCAGCCACATACCATGACATAGGTCTACAAACACTCATAGTGGATTGAAACCCCAAACCCATAAACGCAACAGTATGGCAAACAAACCCTGGAATACCTACTGCCAGTCACAGCCTACATAGCTCCTCAAACCCGCCGAGAACACTCTCCCTGTATACTGCCCAACAACCACAGGAACAGTACCCTCATTACACAAATGAGACCAATTCACACTGTCACTCTAGCTAGGTACATACAACCCCCACCACCCCCACTCACCAACTCACCTCACCATCCGAGTCCTAAGCCACGGCATCACACCATTCCCTCTACACAAACACATACCAGGGCTAACTGCATACTGACAACAGTGGCCCATAAACTGGACAACTCAGCCCAGTCAGTCTCACCAAGTAACACCTCCATGCGCTCACAAAGTAACACCTCAATTAATGCTACTACTTGCCAACCCCCCATCTCTACTAGGAACATCAGACTAAGATGTAGACTCTCAGATTTAAGATCACACATTCTACCTGCCACCATTCAAATGAGAAATTGCCACTTATGCATAAAATCTCAATGGGACCGCAGACTCCTCTCTTCGAGCCATCCAGGCACCCACCACAGCCTCCCACACTTGCTCAGACCCACACAGCAACAGTCCACACTTTTAATATAAACCAACTCAACATGTCTAACCAGTCATCCAATAAACCTACCACACCTAACTCAGCCACACAGGAAGCATCACGCACATTCAAACCTTCACCGACAGCCAAATGCCACACCAAGAAGAACATGCCACCCCACTCACACCCACTCAAGCACACCATTACCAGTCCATGCCCTGGACATACACAACCTGATCACCACCCAAGACCTTGACCTACTAGCCATAACTGAAACCTGTCTCCACCAAGCCTCAGACCCAGCAATCTCACTAACTACACCATACTCAGAACCGATAGAGAGTACTCACGAGGTGGAGGGGTCGCAGTCATCCACAAAGACTCCCTCTACATCAGACAGGCCAATAACCCCAGGGAAGGGAACAACAAACTCCTCACAACCAAAGTTACCACCCCCCCCCACAGACTCTATAACCATCTACATCATTTACCCACCACCAGACAGGGAATCGTCGCTTGAGGAACACTTCATTCTCACAGTAGGTGATAATTTGAAACTAACCCCTAGGGCCTTACTAATCGGGGACCTCAACCTAGGTCTCCATGACCCTGTGGAACCTAATGCATCAGCAGTATCCAACATTCTCTCGATCAGGGAAACAAGCATTGGATCTCAGACCTAACCTACATTAAGGCAGAACCCTTGATTGGGTAGCAGATCTAAACTGTCAGGTTTCCATCATGTACAACTTACCTTGCCTCTGGTCTGACCACCACATCACACAATTTGCTCTCCCACTTAATAAACAGTTGCCACCCACCCCAGCCTTTCCCCCTAAACTCTCATGGAGCATTCTCTAAAGAGTCCATCTTGCCCTTTTTTACACCTCTCCTACTGGAGAACATCAGCTTAACGGACCGTTATACCCTAGCAAATATGTACTCAGATCCTATAACCTATGCAATCAACTCAGTAGCCCCTCATATCCGTAGAAGAGCCAAACCAAACTGCCACATTAATTTGTGGTTTACCCCCAATCTTCAGGCCACTTGCCAAAGAAAAAGACAAGCAGAATCAACCAGGAGAAAAGACCCAACAGACCAAAACGAAAAAGTCCTTCAAAGCTATTGCCAAGGACTACAAACAGGCCACTATCTCAGCCAAAGCCACAGCATATAACACAAGAAAAACGAAAGCTAGCTCCAATTCCCAAGAAATCTTTACAATTCTCAGAGAATTAGAAACCGCATCCTCCACACTGAGTACCATGTAAAAAGATGAGGCTTGGTTCATAGACATCCAAAATGCTATGCGCGCCAAAATCACCTCCCTACAACTGAAAATAGAAAAGAAATAAGCCGTAATCCCCACAATAACACCCCCAACCCCCTAGAGCCACCACCACACACCACTCAGCCACCTTTGACTTGGTAAACCACAAAACCCTCTGCAAACATCTCATAACCTCCTCTCATGTGAAGCTACAGCATCATTCTTAGAAGATAGATCTGTGAGAGTCTTCTCGGGCACTGCTAATGTCCCCCCATCCCCATTCCCTGTTGAGTTCTCCAAGGCTCATGCATTTCCCCATCCCGCAACAGCTTATTTAATAAACTCCTCTTCCACCACCTGGACTCCATTGGCATAACATACACCAACTATACCGATGACTCTCAAATACTCCTCCCGTTGTCAGGCATATATAACACAGACTCCCTCAGTATCAACAAAATGTACTCCACCATCCAAGCCTTGATGGCCATAAACCACCTATGCCTCAACGATGACAAGGCAGAGATATTGTTGGTGGGGTCTCCAGCCATGCTAAGAAAGCACAACTCACAATTCTCAGCCTTCACCATAGCTGGCATCAACATTCCGGTCTCACCATCTGTTAAAACCCTGGGTGTCTACCTGATGCCTCACTATCCCTCACCAGACGGGCAAATGCAATCACCTCCTTGGCAGGATACACAGCAAAGGTCATCAATACAGCCAGACATTTCCACATGCCTACAAGCTACCTCACCATAGCCAGAGCAATCACAGGAGCAAGACTTCACTAGTGCAACGTCCTATTTGCAGGGACCTCAAAACAAAACGTTAACAAAATGCAGATAATCCAGAGCAGGGCTCTGTGCACAGCACTCAAGATACTGAAAAAAGATGACATTTCAGTAGCCAGACAAGAGGAGCACTGGGACCCTATCAGAAAAAGAATAATATTCAAAACACATTCCATCATGCATAATTGCATATCAAACACTGCTCAGGAATACCTATCACAGACAATTACAAGATCATCATCTTCCAGACCAGTAAGGTCCATCCACACCCACCATCTCGCTCCTCAAACATACAAAAAATGTAGAGGAGGGTAATCAGGCTTCCCTGCAAAGGCAGGAAAACATTTGAATGCTCGACCCCCCTCGCTGACAGAAGAGATCTCCTACTTGTCATTCCACAGAGCACTGAAACCCTTGCTCTTCACCCAAGGACTTGACTCATGACATTCATATGACTAGGAATAATCCTGATTTCCACAAATCAAGTATTGATATGTGTAACTGTTTTTTCTACCATCGCTCTGATGCCGCCGGGCTTGGGCGCACTACAAATGTAAAAAATAAAATAAATACAAATAAATGACATGTGCTCCTATGGCACATGCCCCTATAACAATCCCTGATAAAACACGCTCCCAAAAAAAAATGCTCCTGTGACACGCACACCTACGACACACACTATTATGACGGTTCCATGTCATTTCATCATGAAATGTGTTTTCACAGGTTTTTTTACTGCTAATTTCGTTACAAAAAAAACACCCACACCCCATATATATATTTTTCTAAACCCCCCTAAAAATTCAAAAAGTGTTTTTGTTACAAAATCTGAAGTAAAAACCCCAGCAAAAAACATCCTGTGATGATAGGACGTTTTAACATTATGACACATGCTCATATGACACACATGCCTATGATACATGCACATACAACACACACTCTTCCAACATGTGCACCTATGACATGCAAAACTACGACACAGGTGCCTATGAGACAGGCTCCTACAACATGCACTCTTCAACACACAATCCTATGACACACACCACACACACTCTTACCATGCACACTCTTACAGCACACATTTACGACACCACATGCTGTTATGCTATTATGAAAAATGCTAAGAATCAATATACACCTTCTATACAAATGTACAGGTACATGAAGAAGATGTAGAGTTCATATATGTATGGTACTATCCATATGAAAACTATTGTGTACATGTAGTAAATGTAAATCATATGGCCATATGCCATACGCGAATGCAGTCATACAACAAACACTCATCTTAAATATACTCACATGCTATACACAGTACACCAGATAAAAAAACACTGAAATTATAGATAAACCTTTTTTAATCAAGGGTTAATGGAACAAAAAAGTAAAGCGCAGAAAGAGTAGGAATAACCATGTTAAGGTTAATGTAACTAAAAATAAAGTGTACAAAGAGTTTGAATAACATTAAGGTGCCAACACTCAATGCATACTACCACAAATTCACAGATGAAACTTGAAGTATAAACACTCACTCCATACCACTACAAAGCAAAAACAATCATGTAACCGTAAAGAAATTTGACATTATTTGATGACTTATTTACAAAAGAGTTAAGGTGAAACATTAAGATGACAACATATTAACGTTATCAATACATTAACAAGCAAATGATGTATATATCATGGTATCCTTAACACATCCACAAACTTAAAAGCATACAATATTATCATAAAATAATAGAAATTACACATATACCATCAAGTAATTGTATAAAGTGTGAAACTATTACAATGTTGATGAAATGCACATTTATAATAAATATTGAAACAAAGTATACAATGATTTTGTAATACAACACTACTTTATAATAACACACTTAAATTATAAAATATTCAAGCATAATTCCTCCAAAAAAGTGCAATTACATAAAATAAAATGCACTGACAATGTTTTAAATGAAAGTAAATAAACCATACATTTATAACCAAATATACATAAATGTTTCAATATCATACTTTACATATAAAAATAATATAAATTAATAAACTACATGTAATCATTACAAATATGTAACTTGGTAAACAATAAACATATCATGAAACATACAGTAAACCAGTAAAAAAGATTAAAATGTCATATACAGTTAGAACATAGTAACATTACCTTCAACAAATAACATGAATAATCCTGCTTCACACAAATCAAGTATTAATATGTGTAACTGTTTTTTCTAACAGCGCTCTGATGCCCCTGGTCTTGGATGCTCTACAAATGTAAAAAATAAAACAAATCAAATAAATAAAAATAAATGAGCACATGCTCCTATGGCACATGCCCCTGTAACACTCTCTCTTACAACACGCTCCCACAACACATGCTCATATGACACTCACATCTATGACACACACTATTATGACACTTGCTCCTATGACACATGGGCCCATGACACATGCACCTACAACATACACGCTTCCAACATGTGCACCTATGGCATGCACAACTACAACACAGGTGCCTAAGAGACAGGCTCCTACAACATGCACTCTTTGACACACAAATCTATAACACACACCACATGCACTCCCACCATGCACACCTGTAGACCTTCTATACAAATGTACAGCTACACGAAGAAGAGGTAGATCTCGTACATGTATGCTGCTATGCATATGAAATCTATTGTGTGAATGCAGTAAATATAAAGCATAAGGCCCATATGCCACATGCTAATGAGGTCATACAACAAGCACTCATCCCACATACACTCACATGCTATACACAGTACTTTATTTTTAACTTATTTTATTGGCATTTATAGACTATAGCTGTTCATACATGAAATGCTCACTTCATAGCAAGAGTGTTATTCTTATGGCAACATTCCAATAATAACAGTGAACAAAATAACAACAAAAACGTTCTTCACTTGTCAAACATTTTGTGCTCGTCATCGTTGTGCACATGTGGGGTAGCGGGGGGCACTAAAGCGATGTGGATACCAACAGTACAGCAGTGACCCCTTAGTTCCTTCTGAGTGTACACCAGTTTTAAACAGTCAAGTATTGGAATTTACAAACAGGGGGCCAAGTAGCGTTCCAGGTGGTTTATCGTCCGACGGGTGAACCCAGACCAACAGTTTCCACTCAACACATTTGTCACTCCCATCTGCACCAGAACCCCTTTGCGCCTTCTGTCCAGACTCTAGTCTCAGCTTCGGTCAGGCGTTCAAATTCTCAGTACCAGCAGGCATACTGCTGGTCCCTAGCCGATTTCCAGGCCATTGCAATGGTTCTCTTGGCCAGTATGCACGTCATATCCATGAACTTGACCACATGCTTGTATTTACTGTTTCTGGGTTATGCGCTTAATAAGCAGACTTTTGGAGTCCATTCATATCTCGCTATGCCAGCCTTCCTGCAGGCCTGTTCTATCTCTGACCAGAACTTTCACACTCGTGTGCAGTCCCAGAACATGTGTATCAAGTCTGCATCACCTACTGCACACCAGGGGCATGTTGATCTTGCCTTGTTACTGAACGTGGCTATTTTGTGCAGGGTCATATATGTGTGGTACAGAACGTTCAGATGAATCAGCCTGAAGTTCCTAGACACTTCTTTGGGGAATATCAATATCCTCTCCCACTCCTTTTCGTTAATGTTGGTGCCTATATCTTTCTCCCATTACTCCTTCAGCAGTGTATTCTTGGGGTTCGGCCCATCTGTTATTGAGCCATATCATCTAGACAGCGGTCTCCAGTTGTCTCCCAGGTTGTGCATTAATGTTAGTAGGGGCTTTGGCATTGGTTTATCCATCCATCCATGCCACTTTTCCCTGGCCACCCTCCGAGCTTTTTGGTACCACAAGAACTGCCCCCCTGGTAGCCCCTCTTTCTCTTTTAGTGATTCAAACTCTCTATAGGTACCTCCATCATGCTATACACAGTACAACACATACAAATCACTGAAATGATAGATAAACCTTTTTTAATCAAGGGTTACGGAAACAAAAAGTAAAGTGCAGAACAAGCAAGAGTAACTATGTTAAGGTTAATATCGCTAAAAATAAAGTGTACAAAGAGTATGAATAACATTAAGGAACCAACTCTCACTGCATACTACCACAGATTCATCAATGAAACTTGAAGTATTAACACTCATTCCATACCACTACAATTCAAAAACAATCCCTTAACTGTGAAATAATTGACATTATTTGACGACTTATTTAGAAAAGAGTTAATGAGAAACATTAAGATAACAACGTAAGAAACGTTATCAATACATTAACAAGCAAATTATATAAATATCAAATATCATATCATGGTATCCTTAACTCATCCACAAACTTAAAAGCATATAATATCATCATAAAATAATAGCAATTATACATATACAAACAAGTAATTGTATAAAGTGTGAAACTATTAAAATGTTGATTACATGCACACCTAATATTGAAACAAAGTATAAAATGATTGTGCAATACAACACTACTTTATAATGACACACTTAAATTATAAAATACTCAAGCATAATTCCTCCAAAAAAAGTGCAATTACATAAATGAAATACACTGAACATGTTTTAAATGAAAGTAAATAAACCATACATGTATAACCAAATATAAATAAATGTTTCAATATCATACCTTACATATAAAAATAATATAAATGAACAAACTACATGTAATCATTGTAAATATATAACTTAATAAAACATAAACATAACATAAAATGTACAGTAAACCACTAAAGAATATTAAAATGTCACATAAAGTAAAAACAGAGTAACATTACCTTCAACAAATAACATGAATATCGAATGTAAGCATTCCCAGAAACGCACCACCCTTAGTGAGAGGCAATAAAGGACACACCCCAGGAGGGGAATGAGGCCAGGACCAAGTGCGGGTGAGATCAAAAAGAGCTTTATATAGATCAATATAGGGCATGCAAAGGACTCTGCAAACTCCGAGAGCGCTCCGTCTGACAATAGCAAAGACAGTCAGTTCTATTACAAATACACGTCATGCATGAGGTAGGCTATAGGGGCCGCAGACTCTTAGCGATTGGGTGGTGATGGCTAGGTGGTATACTATGTATACATTTGCTTCTCCAGGATTGGCGGACGTAGGAGCTGAGCCACAAGGGACGGGAGGTCAGCTGGGCTCATCAGGGTGGAATGCCGGGCCGGACATGCCTTGTAGCGACGATTGATAACTAAACTAACATTTGCCCTTTTGGCCACACATTCACACCCATTCGTCACACTTCGTATTTCCCGTTGATTTGCAACTCTTGTAAGCGCTGACCTTAGATCAGTACATGGCCAGGAACATTTGATATGCGATCTGGAGTGTCTCAATACATCATTTTGGAGGATACCTTAGGTTCAAACAATCCGGTCTCATGTGCATAGTCTGGGGCAGGGGCAGGGGTGCTTGACCAACCTGCCTTGGAAGTTTAGGTGAGGGATGGTATTACGATCTGTTGGTACACGTGTGGGCACCCCCCTTTTTAGGGTCTTTAACTCAGGGTCGATGGAGGTACTACTGGCCCGTGGGGGGCATGTGACTGCTGCCTGAGAGGCGGTGGGATTTAGGACAAGGTAGCTCGTAAGTCATGGAGTCAGTCTGTGGCGGCCTCTGACAAGGGGGAGGCGGGCGGATGCTTAAAATGGGTCCAGCAGGGTCGGGAGGGAAGGCAAAGCTGTGCTGTTTGAACACCGGCTATCTCTAGAGGGCCTGGGTGGGGGGGGTTGGGGAAATGGCCTTGCAGCTTTGTGCGTGGCATCTTGCACAAGGTGGTTTACTGTCGTATGGGTGAGGGGCGACCAACAACACATGGGGTTTCTAAAAAGCGCTCATGTGTATTTTCATTAAAAATGGAATACTATCTGGGGATCATACTCTTTTGCATAGCATTTCACATCTACAGTTGACATACGAACATGAGGTAGTGGCAGGCAGGTGTGTGTATAAAGAGAGCAACACATGTTATTGTTCACTGTTATCAGATATCCAGTTTTTGTACATCTCTTCATTATACACAATATCGGTTGCATATTTTCTCTTTACCCATTCTCCTTTACATTAGCAGCACATGTTAGTCAACAAGGCACATATTACATGAATGGTTTCTACACATTGCAAGGGTTTTTGGGGTGGGTATGGGTGTGAGGCGCCACACCGTCTATAGTTGGGGGCTTGGTGCAGGGTCAGGGCCTGCAGGGTTTGGGCTGGTCTCAGTTACTTCCTAATGTTCCTGTTCATGGCTGGGGCAATGATGTACTGCGGAAGGTTAACAGCTACAGTGTTTTATTTTGTTGTTTGCTCATGTCTGGTGACTCGTGAGAACAAGTCCTCAGCGGATCTTCCATGCAGTGGGAGGTGGGGGAAGTGTGGTCCTCTGTGAGCGCGGTCGAGTGGGGGTCACTCTGCAGCATTCAGTGTGCATGTTTGCTCTGCCTTGAGTTAGATCTGCACATTTCTAGCAAGACGGGGATGGCTTAAAACAAGATGCCGTCTGTGCTCTGCCACATAACGTGGTGGTGCAGCCTCACGTGTCGGTCTACAGCCGCCCTGCCGCCTGGGCTTGGGGGCCGGTGGGCTGCCAACGAGTCATGGGTCTTCACCAGGGTGGGACATGCAGTGGGAGTGGCGGTCCTATCGACCTACCCTCCCCTACAATATATACACTAAATCTTTGTAACATTTAAGTACAATGCATGCACAAATGTGAACATATAATGTCTGTGCCTAATTAAATTGAGAAAATAGGATAAAATGTAAATACTAATAAAAGCAGTACAAATGTAATACACATTAAAAACATACATACACAAAACACTTAAACATTATTAAAAACAATAAAATTATTACATAATGCATTTCATCACATCACTATAAAACATTTTATAACAAAAACAAAATATTAAAAAACAAAAACAGTTAAGGTTACAATGACATTTGATTTTAATATAATATAGTGTTTAATTCATTGAAAAAGTTTATGTTGTTACCTTAACATTATTATTTCCAATGTTTGTAAACTTTAAGTTTTGTTGGCTTCTGTTCGTTTGTGCAGAGGCAGCTACATCAAACATTTACTGTGGAATTTCTTCAGATTTTTCATGCAAGTGTTCAGAAGTTATTAAGAAAACGTTTATTCTGAAAACCCACTGAGACTTTGCCTTAACCTTAAGTATGCCTTGCTGTAGCATGATGGCATATTATATGGATACATAAATGTGCCTATGTAACTACTCTAAGGCATGTAATGTAAGAGGTTTTCTAGACTAGAAATGTTTTTTGGGAGACAGTTGCTACTGACAGAATGTTGCCCTGCCTTTCTGTATTAAACTTATGAACCTTCTACTCAAATGTGCATGAAGATATCACTATAACATCACACCATGGCAGATGCAGCTTTTGGTGCTGGGGGAATGGGTGCCACCTAAATTGACACTGGCATTCTGAACAATTCAAGGTCAATGGTGGCAGGTGATGCTAAAGCACTTTTAAATTATGATTATCTATAAGTCTCCTGCTGGGTCTTCTCCTCTGGAAGACTTGAAAACACAGGGGGAGAGCATCAGGTGCCAGCTAATCTCAACAACGTTGTTCAGTAACCTGAGGCCAGCATGCTGTGCTGCACTCTCTGCAAAATTTTCTTTGATACATTTAAGCAAGTGCCTGCAGGAGGCAGGGTGGTGTCACCAGTAATGAGGAGTGGGTTAACCACCCCCTGCTATACTGCTCTGCAACTCTTATCCCAGTAATACATATCCCAGTAATACATATCGCACATTGATGAAAAAGTTGAGAAAAAGAAAGCAAACATGTCTAAAGGAGAGAAGGGAGTGTGGGAGCCCCACTACTGAGAACAAAAAATACCCTGTCCTGTGGAATAACTTCCACTCAGGAGGGTCTATAACCACCTTTTCTGCTCACTGTACCCGTCACAAAGGAGAAATATCCATTTGCAAATCAGTCTTTGTCCCACCCACAGGGGCAATCCAGCACCAAAATGCAATGCAATTCTCCTCGGAATAAGAGTACCATCAGCATTCCCAGACACTTGTACTTGCCTTGTTGGCCTCCTCAGTGAGGTGAAGCTGAGCCTCTCTAAGGCAAAGTGTGCAAGGGGTCCATGTCGGGATTACCCAGGGTTACTTATGGTGAAACCCCAAGTTTTGCAAAGTTACAAGGGAGTGTGGGAGCCCCTCTACTGAGAACAAACATAGGTCAGATACCCTGTCCTATGGAATTTCTTCCACTCAGGAGGGTCTACAACCACGTTTTAGCTCACTGTACCCTTCATAAAGGAGAAATAGCCATTTGCATATCAGTCTTTGCCCCACCCAAAGGGGCAATCCAGCACCAAAATGCTAGGCAATTCTCCTCGGAACAAGAGTACCATCAGCAATCCCAGACACGTGTATTTGGCTTGTTGGACCTCCTAAGTGAGGTGAAGCTGAGCCTCTCTAAGGCACAGTGTGCAAGGGGTCTACGTCAGGATAACCCTGGGCTACCTAGGGAGAAACCGCAAGCTTTGCAAAGTTATAAGGGAGTGTGGGAGCCTGAGAACAAACATAGGTCAAATACCCTGTTCTATGGAATTTCGTCCACAAAGGAAAGTCCACAACCACGGTTTTGCTCACTGTACCCTTCACAAAGGAGAAATATCCATTTGCATATCCGTTTATGTCCCAACCACAAAAGCAGTCCAGCACTGAAATGCTAGGCAATTCTCCTCTGAACAAGAGTACCATCAGCACCCCCAGACACGCTTTTCGGCCTTGTTGGGCCTCCTGAGTGAGGTGAAGCTGAGCTTCTATAAGGCACAGTGTGCAAGCGGTCCACGTTTGGATTACCTTGGGTTATTTATGGTGAAACCCCAAGTTCTGCAAAGTTCCAAGAGAGTGTGGGAGCCCCTCTACTAAGAACATAGGTCAAATAGTATGTTCTATGGAATTTCTTCTACTGAGGAGGGTCTACAACCACGTTTAGCTCACTGTACCCTTTACGAAGAAGAAATATCCATAGTGTATATCAGTGTTTGTCCCACCCACAAGGTCAATCCAGCACCGAAATACTAGGGAATTCTCTTCTGAACAAGAGTACCATCAGCAACCCGAGACACGTGTTTCAGCTTTGTTGGGCCTCTTCAATAAGGTGAAGCTGTCTAAAGGGGACCCTTGACTTTGATGCAGCAGTTACTTAACAATTAATCAGCACATTTGCTCATAATCTTGTATTGATTGCGTGGAAAATGATTTAAGAGCAAACTCGATAATCCATCTGAAGAGCAAGGGAAGGCAGACGGGTGAAGCTGTGCTTAGGTCTCGAAGCTCATAGCCATGGTCCAAAGGAGACATTTGTATTTTTGTGTCTAGTATTTTTGAATTTATTGAGAGAAATGTGTTTCGACTAAAAACACTTGAAAAAGTAATAACAGTTTTTTGGTGCAATCATGTAGCAGGTGCTTTACGATAGGGAGAAAGATAACAACTTGGCAGGTAGGTATCCATGGGAGGAAATATATACATATGTACAGGGAAAACAGTACTGTATACAGTAGTGGCAGGTGCAACATTGCCAAGTTAGGTGGCGGGTGATGCCAATTGCCAATCCAAGCTTCTAGTTTCCTCAAGGAAAAAAGGAAGTGGGAAAACTGCTTGAAGTCATATTCTCTGCTGAGAACGCAATTGAAAGTGAAAAGTGACCCCACACTGCCTACAGCTTGGACATGTGATGTTTGAATTTTGTCATTTTGTGAACTGCCTGAGGAAAAAAACGCACACTGGTGTAGTCGGGGTCGTCGTGGTGTGAGGGGTTCCTCAGCCCTAGTTTCAGAGGGTAGCCTGGCCAAACCCTCAGGGCAGGGGCCAACTGTAGCTGATGGTGCAGGAAAGATGCACCACAACTCTAGCTCTCCTATATACGTCAGACAGGAACCAGGAAGTAGGGCCTGGAGAGAAGAGTGTCGAGTCTGGGGCACACAGAACAGGTAAGGAAGCCTTATAAAATAATTGTGTGTGTGCATACATGCATGTCTGATGTCATTTGATTGTGTATGTATGTAATGTTATGCATGCATGTATTTATGTGCTTGCATGCATTTGTGTGTATATGGTGAGTACACTTGTTGTGTGATTGAGAATGCAGTGTGTGAGGATGTTCTGACTGGGTGCCTAAATTTAGAATGCAATGTGAGTGAATGTGAAAAATGTGAGGGAAGTGGTATGGTGTGTGTGTGTGTGTGTATGCGTGTGGGTATGTGTGGGTGCTTTGGTTTTCTTTTTGAGAAATACGTCCGATTAAGCAACCTTCCAGTGGAATAATACGACTGGGTTGGTGGCCCAGAGGACAACATCCAAGGATGGGAAAACCCCCAAAAAGACCCTCTTCTTGATGATCGACTATGCAATGAAAAAGTAGGGTTTGATGTGAGCATGCAGTAAGCCAGAATTAAGAGTTTTCTTCAGGCAGCGACACAGGTAAGTATGTAACCCCAAGGAAGAACTACAGCCACTGTAACAGACAGGAAGGGGAATGTAGAAACAATACTCAAGGAGCGAAAAAACGCCCGGTACGGAAACAACAAGTCAGGAAGAAGATGGTTTGGTAGACAAGGGAGACCAGATTAGAGCATCAGGAACGAGCAGGCTTAGAAGGCAATAAGGTTCAACTCACCATGTTGGCTGCTGTCTAAAGTAGCATCCAGACCGCTAAACCGGAAACAGAAATGTCACTTTGCTGCAAAGGTTTCCCTCGTCTGTTGCGGCCATCATCTTAGTATGGATAAGGAACGTCAAACAGCATGAATCAGATGAAGCTCCTGAAGGGGGTGAAAACTCCAGCCCCTAAGGCGCATATTAAGGTAAGGCATGTGTGTGTGTGTGTGTGTGCGTGTGCGTGTGCGTGTGTGTGTATGTGTGTGTATATCCTTGATCCTATTTCCTGGGCCCAATAGTTGAGGATCTGTATGCACTTCTCTGCAGTACATGCACAGTCTTTTTCCATGTGTTCCAGGCAAGGTCAATCATTCACAACAGACTGGAAACTTCAGCAAATAAAATCAATATTGATTTTCCCCATCATCTGCTACTATTCCTTTTGAATTACCAGCACCCTTCACCTCCCACAAACATTTTGCCGTCACACAGACAAAACAGATGGCACAGCCGAATGATCCTGAAGTGAACCCAACAGGGTTATTGCTGAACATAACTTTAATCCATTTTACATGTGAGATGAGGGCAGGCACCAGCATGTTTAACCAGCATTAAAACGTGTATATCTCTGCAAAGCTTCCCATCCATTTGAACAATATGGCAAATATCCATAATATGCACCTTTTTTATGGGATACCGGGTCACAGGCAGACCTCTTCTTAATGAATATTTCCATATGATTATATTACTTAACAAACCCCCAACCAGTCCTAACCTCCCTGATCGCATCTTCTGGTGTAGGGTGGCAGAGTGTGGGTGCTAAATTAGCATTGCCTGCTCGCCTTGTGTAGCCCTTGAAATGCATTCTGAAAAACTGAAGCATTATCAGATGTGAGCCTAGTCAGCAACATGCCTATTTACACTGAATCCTGTCAGTCAGTACTCAGGCAGCACTCACACCCCATTAACCCCACAGCAAGCACTGTTTATTGCATTCCCAAAGTGCACGCGTAATCTGTAATCTGAATAAATATGTGTATGAAAAAAGTAATGTGGAAAACGTATCTTCTATCAATCCTGGAAGCTTTATCGGCAGATGGTGCTCCCTTTATTGTAAAGCAGCAAACAGCATAAACATAAAGTGGTCGCCATCTTGAGAGGAAAAATGGCACACTACTCTATTTCTGCAACTGAAAAGGTATCAACATGAGAGCCTGAGAACTCAGTTGGTGGGATTAGGACATGGATGGGTGGATGGTCAGTGAGGTGGATTATATAGTAATGCAATGGTGAAGGGCAAGCATGTGGTAGGCACATAGCCCCACAACACCAGATGGCTATGTTGCCACACCACATGCCATGTCCCCCTACCCTTAATTCACATGCCAATTTTGTTGGCTCATGAGTGGAGCCTTTAGCACCACATAGTAACCAAAACTAAAAATATGTAGGGTATTTACTGCATGCGTGCTGAGAAAGTCTTATATTGGTGTAAATTACACGTATTTGCCACTGCAGTACTGTCTACGTACCTCATTATACAAATATTATATGTGATCTCAACTCATAATTAGATAATATATCAAAAATAAGATGTATTTACGGGACCACGTGTGCCACTCATACTCATAATGAGGGCCTTGAGTGTCTGTTATGGAGTTTGCACAATCTGGTCTTCATATTTTTGGGCAGGATACTGATTCTTATCTGTTGATTCTGATTACTGGATAACTTTTCTATTCTTTCTCAGATATCATGACACTTCCTCTAATTGTTTGTAAATGTAATGATATTGCCATGAAAGTGTATTGAAACGTTGCATCGAATGTATCACAAAATTGTTATAGTTGTTAAGATTTCAGCTACTTTTTGGAATTTCTACAAGTTCATTATTCTTTTTCTGCATCTTTAAAGACATAATTATTTTCTGTTACATGGCCAGCGATATATTTGCTTATCTTGGTGCTACAAATTCATCATCATTTCATAATGGTTGCTTTGATTTGTGTTTGCTTCTTTCAGGGTGCTCCTGGGTCACTGGTATTTTGCAGCTGCATTTTAATTTGCACATCACCTTTCGTAATACGCCTGCAATAGCTGCCACCGCTATTGAAGGATCTTCATGTCCATCGTCCCAGGTGTTCTAATTCTCACAGTGCAGCATGCTTTGCGCGCACTGTGATGTACATGTCTGTGACAAAGTGTATGCTTGGAGCGATCTTTTGCGGCAGGTACGATTGCAGAACATATACCTGGTAACAGCTTGGTAGTTTACTTAAGATTATTTAAACATTTGTTTCGTATTTTTATCCAACATGGAGAGAACCAACAGCTCAAAAATACATTGTTGGGCAAATTCTTAAACGTTTTTTCTCCCAAATAAAAAGAACCAGCTCAATCGACAGAGGGAATCTGGTGTATGCCTGTAGATGCACACATTCAGATGGCCTTAATAGCCCCTTTGCATTTTTTTGAAAATCAAGGGAGATCACTGCACTGGAAAAAAAAGGGTTAGAGCATTGGATGATAGGGTCCGTTAATTGGGGATAGAATTTTTTTTCTTTTACTCGCATTTCACAGTGACCGGCCTTTGACAGCCTATCTCTATGAAATACACTCCCAGCAACCACATATTTGTCAGGAGCAAGTCATATATTTGTGTTGGGAGTAGGCTCCCGACTCTATTGTATGCAAGGGATCTGGACAGTTATCTTTTGGGTTTGTGTACAGCCCCCTGAGTTGTGCAGGATACCTTTCGGAATAAGGTGGCCTACGCATTTCTGAAATGTAATTTTTTCATCTGCATTTAATTTGGAGAATATGCCTCTCTGTGTTTGCTTCATTGCATCCTGGCAGTGGGTTGCTATTGTTAGGGAATGACTTATGTTTTTATTTTGCCATTTAAAAAACACCCTAAAATAGATAACCTGTGGGGTTTATCTCATACCCGTGGTTTGAGCTGGTTGCACAAGGGCGAATTATAAAACCTTTTTGTATTGCCTTTCAAGTCCCCTGTCACAGTTATTGTGAAATACATATAGTGTTTGTGTCTGTGAAGAAGTGACTGGGCAGATACAAGTAGAATAAAGTGTAAACCCATGATCAGACCTAAAATTCCCCCCACCCACAAAAAAAACATATTCATATTAAGTCAAGGGTGCTCAAAAGTTCGATTGGCCCTCTAATTAGGTGAGCCAGGCCTTATAGAGGCTGCAAATAGGGTTCACAGGAAGTAAAGCAAGGTTAGTTTGCACCTGTATAGTGTTTGTTTTCTTTGCTACCAGTTAGTTTCATCATATGCCCAGTTGCTCACCCTATTTTCCATTGTTGTCAAATGCGCAGATATTACCACTATTTGCCCGGTATTGCATCATTATGCTCCGGCGATCACAACATGCGGCAGGCAATGCATACATATGTATGTTATTGGGATTATGTGCCCAGATGTTGACATGAACTGCCAGGTACTTCTATCAAATGCCCAGGGACTAGCACCATGTGTCAGGTATTGCTAACATATGATAACTAGTGCCATTATTTCTGAAATTACTTACATTAGGCACTACCTTCACATGGCAAATACCCAACCCTATGTTGGGTATGTCATCAAAAGGGCAGGTACTGATATCATATGCCAGGTATTGCCATTCTAAGCCCACATACTTACTGTTAGCCATATATTAACATCTACATACTGCCACCAATCTCCTTGGTACTCACAAAGTTCACCAAGTATAGTCATTCAATGCCTAGGTACTCATACCATTTTCCATTGATTAGCATATAAGTGTTGACACCATTTGGAAGGTATTGGCATCATACTCATACAGTTTGAAAGCAAATTGTATCATTACTAGGTGCTCACATAATTCGCAAGTTTTTTTTACTATTCTATGGTCACTTACTCAGCCTTAGCAACCATATTCCCAGCCAGTCCTCTCATTTGACAGTCACTGACATCATATGCCAGATACTCACTTCACAACAGGCCTTGCGATCAAGCACCAGGAGACTAAATAACAATTGCATTAAAATAAATAGAATCACATATAATGCGACACTATTTAAATTGCCATAAATACCTTATTTCTAAAGTTACCAAGCACTAATTAGCAGTGCCTCCCATATGCAGTAGAATAGCACCATTGTAGTATATTGATCTGTGCAAATCCAAGATTGCAGTATACTTCTACCTTGACTGATATAACCTTTTTGCTGTAGAAACTAAAACAAATTGTTGGTGTTAACATTACAAGAAGCGAGAGGATCATTACAGAGTTTAAAGAAATGTACATTCCAAATTAGCAATACATACTTACATTATATACCGAAACTATATTTAACATGCTGTCAGATGAAACAATTAAATCCATTAGAAACTGCGGACCAAACTTTGCTGCTTTACAAGGTAACATCTTAATGTGATCAGAGAAATTACTTGCCAGTTAATGAATTGGTAATAAGGGATTGGTGGATTGGTGGATGGTCAAAAACAAGCAATGGTTCAAATCTCATTGCTTAGACATACTAAAAAGCTCGGAACCATTTGAGTAGCTCTAAAGGACCAGTTAAGAGTCACAATTAAAGGCTGGGAGTACAGGAACACCCAGCCTACTCTTTAGCTGTTCTCCCCAACAGGGGAGCATTTGCTTTAATGCTGATAGGTTTGTTCTCCTTAGTCATTACCAGCTCTTGGGCTGAGATTGCTCTTCTAAAGGAATATTAGGATTGTATCTACCCTTCCAACCCAAAAAACTAAATGAAATCTACCAAGTCTTCACATGCTTTCCGGACAAACGAAGAAGAAACATCTTCCTAAGGGCCAGGCTAAACCTCTTGCATACAAACGAGATAAGAGCTTTAAGAGGGCTATCAAACACGAACAAGTGCCATCTTTGCAAGAATACTGCTGAAATCTAAACAATAAGACATCTTTTGATGACATGCCCGAAAACCGTCTATCTCAGGTAAGCATACTTAACCCCGCTCCTGGAATCCTTCGTCCTCCGAGAGGAGGATTCTTGGTGGTGCCGCCTCCTAAGTGGGAAAAAAACCCGCTGGACAATAGCAACATCTAAAATCCTAGAAGCTGCTTTGGAAAAATGCTTGAAAAACACAAATCCAACATCTTAAGGACAGAAGCAGACACAGCGACCGGAATACAGGAAAAAATAAAGAAGTAAAGTAACAAAGAAATAAAGAAAGAAATTATCAAATGAAAGTAATAAAGTATAAAGAACCAAGGAAATTAGAAACGGAACCACACACAACCACAAACAATAATGGACACAATTACGAATTAACAACCTTTGTAAAATCAATTTAATTTTGATGGCACACAAAGCAAAAAAAAAAAATATATATTAGGATTGTATCTATTTGTTGACATTATTCACCTCAGGTACTTGTGGTATATTTGCACTGTAAACGGGGTTTGTTTGCCAAAGAGTTGGTGGACTGTACTTGAGAGTGAAATCTATAAATGTTGCTCTTCTTTTACCAGCTGACTGGGCCAGCTCACTGATACATTTCACCACTATTTTGGTATGAATATTTCACTGATGCAGGCAGTACACAGCTCAAGATTCTATTTGTCATTTCACAACTATGTGGCTTCTTGTCATTCAACAGGAGTCAAGGTCCCTGCATGCCCTGGCTGCAAACACTCACAGATGCCCTGTGGCTTGAAAATATTTTTGAAACTACATAGGCATTTAGGCACTTGCCATTTTCTGTTTTGCTGGTGGTCCTGAGGTTGAGGGGCTGCCGGGTATACCGACAATCATTTGGAACCAGCGTTTGATTCTAGTGACCCCAATCTATTTGGTTGCACTTCACTTCTACAACAATGTGCTGAATGTAGAAGCAGTTCGGCACCACTCATTCCCACTGTGCTTGTAGGCTTGTGAATAAGTCATGCATCTGGGACAGTCATACATCTGGGACACCCTTAGTGAACTGGTGCCAGGGTATCACAGTTCGATTCCCCTGAAAGCTTTGACATTTTTAAAATGTTATGGCAATCTTTTTGCAAAATATTTTTTCAGCCATATATAAACACGACATTGTCTATATCAAAAAGCACTAAGGTGGGCATGGATGTCAATAATCCACTAAACAGGCTGATGACTACCACAAGTTACTGTAGCACCTGTTCTAAAGAATATGCTAATACATACAGGGCCTCACTACGAGTTTGGTTGTAATTTGGCAGTAAATCCGCTGAATTACCACTAAAATCGATTAACATCACTGCCACTTAGTCCCGTGGGTTTACCACGTGATTACAAGTGGTGATAGGGTGGTGTAATTGCCCAATCTTGAAGTCCACTCCATTGGGATATTTGGTGGAATTACGGTGCAGTAAATCTGCTGAGTTTTGGGGACACATGGAGGATTTACCTCCAGTTTTCTTCTGCCGGTAAATCTTCCACTTTTGTTCCAAATATATCATTGGGTGGTGGAGGAAAATCAGCAATTATTCCATTACCACCAGAATAAATAGCAGTAACAGAATGAACACAATTTCTTTCATGAGCATCCCACAGTCGTAAGCTGTATACTCTGTTCCTAGTCTTGCTGTAAAAAATGTGGGGCACTGCTGTGCAGCTGAGCCAAGATGGCGAATTCCATCTGGACTCTGTGCAGTGCGGGAGCTCTTCATAGAAGATTCCCAGACCTGACAATTTAAATCAGGGAATTTCCAAATGTGGCTGGAACATCTAGACCTGCTGTTGAGCAGGATCGGTGTCAGCGTTCCTGATGGGTGATTGACGCAGCTGGTGGAAGAACCTCGGAGTGGCCTGCTGAAGCAGCGGTGATAGTGCAGACCAGAGAGGGTGCAGGGTTGCAGTAGCTCCCTGCTTAGCCAAGGAGCAGTTGCATTATGGTGGGCTGATCTGTCTCCATATGACAGACATATCTATGCATCTGCCTGGTGTGCCCAGTGTGTGGACCAGGATATGTGGGCCGGGATATGGGGAGTCGCTCTGTCCTTCTGTTCAGCCGATGTGCTGATGGCTGGTACCTGCCGAGTCCTGGCAGAGACGCGGAGCTGCACTCGCTCAGCTGGAGAGCCCAGTATATGAGCAGCCACCAGATGAAGGGACAACTCCCTCTGCTGATTAGCCCACTGTGGCTGGACTTCTAAGGATCCTCTGCTGGGAGACATTACAGTCCTCTGTGTGTTTTTTTTAGACATCTCCCACATGTCTTAGGAGGCTGCTTTCGGTGTCTGTGAGCCACCATTTTATGACCCCTGAGGTGAGGAAGGGTGGTGCTGAGGGACATCTGGCACCATGCGTGATGTTTATTCTGCTGGCTCCCCTGCGTGCTTATGGTTGTGCCCCCTGCTGTTTTGAGTGCAACTGCAGCTGTCGACCATATGGCTGTGAGCCTCTGGCTGCGTGGCGGTCTCTATACTTGTGACAGACTATGTCCTCCAATATGGGTTGTATATCTGGGACACCAGCCTAAGTGACCTCAGTGGTGCAATGATTTTCACCCGATAGGCGACCTCAATCACTGACAGCCCGGGTGAGGTATATATATTGAAACTGTCTGTGACCCCATGTGGATATGATTTTCAGTGTTGGTGTAGATAGGTTTTAGGCGAACCTGACTGGGGGTCCACCGGTGTGGAGGTGGTGACACGTTTTTCAGATCTACTTGCTGTTAACCCGCTGATGCTGACAGCTCTGCTGATTGGAGCAGTCATGCCCATGACTGAGTCCATTCCAGTATGATGAAAGGGGCTGACAATAGGAAGAGTGGGAGCATTGATCGGTTTACAAGGTCCATTCCTAGGTTGTCTGGCAGCACCACTGTCTTGGTGAATACACTGGATACTTCCCTGACCACTGCAACCGCCGCACCGTTGGATATGCATAAAATACTGGAGACGATGCAGCATGGCTTGGCAATCAGTGAATGAAAAACTGGATGATATCAATACCAATAACGCTACCATGTGCACCCATCTGGAATAGGAGACATTGCAGATTATGGTGGAGGAGGGGCAGTTTATCTCTACTGAGGATGATGTCGCGACTTTACACTCCACTGTCACTATTTGATTGAAAGACATGAAGCAGCTAAAAGTGAAGTGTGATGAGCTAGAGTCTAGGTAACGCCGGAATAATGTTTGGATAATAGTGGTATGGGGGAATATGGAGGTGGGGTCGAGGAAATGCTTAGCAATTTATTGGATAATCCGACATTATCACCAAATTTTACAGTGGAGCGTGCCCACAGAGCTCTTATGACGAAGCCCAAACCTGGTGATTATCCTCAGCCCATCGTTGCATGTATCATGAACTATGACAACAGAGATCGAATATTGTGGTGGGCCATGGAACAGAAGGATCTTTGACTGAACTGCTATTCGATACATATCTCTGGATTTCACTGTGGCTGTTACACAGGAGTGAAATATCCCTTATGCGATTCTTTTTCCGGCTAGACTCAAAATCCAGTTCAATAGTAAGTCTTACTTTTTCACACTGCCAGAAGAAGCAGTATCCTTTATGGAATTGTGGATCCCTTTTGAGGGCCCTCATGCTTGGAGTGCCATTGGTTAAAAATTGGTTATGCATATTATTGCTGTATACTGATCAATGCTTGAGTCCATTGTAGTATGCAGGAAAGTGGTGATAGGGTGGTGTAATTGCCCAATCCTGAAGTCCATTCCATTAGGATATTTGGTGGAATTACGTTGCAGTAAATCTGCCGAGTTTTGGGGACACATGGAGGATTTACCTCCAGTTTTCTTCTGCCGGTAAATCGTCCACTTTTGTTCCAAATATATCATTGGCTGGTGCGGGAAAATCAGCAATTATTCCATTACCACCAAAATAAATAGCAGTAACAGAATGAACACAATTTCTTTCATGAGCAGCCCACAGTCGTAAGCTGTATACTCTGTTCCTAGTCTTGCTGTAAAAAATGTGGGGCACTGCTGTGCAGCTGAGCCAAGATGGCGAATTCCATCTGAACTCTGTGCAGTGCGGGAGCTCTTCATAGAAGATTCACAGACCTGGCCATTTAAATCAGGGACTATCCGAATGTGGCTGGAACATCTAGACCTGCTGTTGAGCAGGATCGGTGTCAGCGTTCCTGAAGGGTGATTGACGCAGCTGGTGGAAGAGCCTCGGAGCGGCCTGCTGAAGCAGCAGTGAAAGTGCAGACCAGAGAGGGTGCCGGATTGCAGTATCTCCCTGCTTAGCCAAGGAGCAGTTGCATTATGGTGGGCGGATCTGTCTCCATATCAAAGACATATCTCTGCATCTGCCTGGTGTGCCCAGTGGGTGGACCAGGATATGTGGGCCGGGATATGGGGAGTCGCTCTGTCCTTCTGTTCAGCTGGTGTGCTGGTGGCTGGTACCTGCCGAGTCCTGGCATAAATGCGGAGCTGCACTCCCTCGGCTATAGAGACCTTTATATGAGCAGCCGCCAGATGCAGGGACAACTCTCTCTGCTGATTAGCCCACTGTGACTGGACTTCTATGGATCATCTGCTGGGAGAAATTACAGTCCTCTGTGTGTTTTTTTTTAAACATCTCCCACGTGTCTTAGGCAGCTGTGTTCGGTGTCTGTGAGCCATCATTTTATGACCCCTGAGGTGAAGAAGGGTGGTGCTGAGGGACATCTGGCACCATGCGTGATGTTTATTCTGCTGGCTCCCCTGCGTTCTTATGGTTGTGCCCCCTGCTGTTTTGAGTGCAACTGCAGCTGTCGACCATATGGCTGTGAGCCTCTGGCTGCGTGGAGGTCTCTATACTTGTGACGGACTATGTCCTCCAATATGGGTTGTATATCTGGGACACCAGCCTAAGTGACCTCAGCGGTGCAATGTTTTTCACCCAATAGGCGACCTCAATCACTGACAGCCCGGGTGAGGTATATATATTGAAACTGTCTGTGGCCCCAGGTGGATATGATTTTCAGTGCTGGTGTAGATAGGTTTTGGGAGAACCTGACTGGGGGTCCACCGGTGTGGAGGTGGTGACACATTTTTCAGATCTACTTGCTGTTAACCCGCTGATGCTGACACCTCTGCTGATTGGAGCAGTCATGCTCATGACTGAGTCCATTCCAGTATAATGAAAGGGGCTGACAATAAGAAGAGTGGGAGCATGGATCGGTTTACAAGGTCCACTCCTAGGCTGTCTGGCAGCACCACTGTCTTGGTGCATACACTGGATACCTCCCTGACCACTGCAACCGCCGCACCGTTGGATATGCATAAAATACTGGAGACGATGCAGCATGGCTTGGCAATGAGTGAATGAAAAACTGGATGATATCAATACCAATATCGTTACCATGCGCACTCATCTGGAATAGGAGACATTGCAGATTATGGTGGAGGAGGGGCAGTTTATCTCTACTGAGGATGATGTCGCGACTTTACAATCCACTGTCACTATTTTATCGAAAGACACGAAGCAGCTAAAAGTGAAGTGCGATGAGCTAGAGTCTAGGTCACGCCGGAATAATGTTTGGATAATAGGGGTATGTGGGAATATGGAGGTGGGGTCGAGGAAATTCTTAGCAATTTATTGGATAATCCGACATTATCACCACATTTCACAGTGGAGCGTGCCCACCGAGCTCTTATGACAAAGCCCAAACCTGGTGATTATCCTCAGCCCATCGTTGCATGTATCATGAACTATGACAACAGAGATCTAATATTATGGTGGGCCATGGAACAGAAGGATCTTTGACTGAGCTGCTATTCGATACATATCTCTGGATTTCACTGTGCCTGTTACACAGGAGTGAAATATCCCTTATGCGATTCTTTTTCTGGCTAGACTCAAAATCCAGTTCAATAGTAAGTCTTACTTTTTCACACTGCCAGAAGAAGCAGTATCCTTTATGGAATTGCGGATCCCTTTTGAGTGCCCTTATGCTTGGAGTGCCAAAGGTTACCAGGCCCATTCTGCATGTGCATCTGGCATTAGGTGTGGCAGGGTGTGTCCAGCCATACTGCTTGAGGGCGGGCTAAACAGCCCAGGGCTATATAAGCCCCACCCTCACACTGATATGTGCTTTGTGTTACTTGGCTCCGGCAAGGTAACGCTCACCACGATCCTGTCTACAGCAACACTCACTCCACGGACTCGCAGCCGACTTCGCCTGCAGCAGCAGAGACCTCGCAGAAACGTACCCCTTGGATCCAATGCCTCACTGCGACCGCTGTAAACAGAAGAAGGGAGAAATGTTAGCATTTCGAAGGCACGCTCTGCCGCCCAGTCACTCATGTGAGCGCTTATAACTTTACATACCTGCTTCTTGCGTAATTCTGAATACCGCGGCTCCATCCTGCATACCGCGGCTACACTTTTGTATATCATGGCTCCGCCTCCGCTTACCGTGACCTGCTCCTGCATTCCTTACTGCAAATTTAGAGTCGCATCAGCACCTGGGGAAAGAAAGGAACAACGTTATACATTTACCATAAACATCAGAACGAACAACACGGAATAAGACAAACAATACGGATCAAAGAACAAAGTTATACACGGACCCTAAATATCAGAATGAACAACACGCAATAAGACAAACAATACGGATCACATACACAATGAATAATATCGGGGAAGAGAAGAGCATTGAAAGGACAGAGACAGTTTAACAAACTGCAGAAAAGGGAAAGCACAGCAACTGACAGGACTATACCACAGCAGGCCTGGGCTAGTCCTCACCAGGGATCAGTGAAGTAACTGGCCCAAAGAAGAACTGCGCCCCTGAAAGAACAGCAGGACGCAGAGCTCATCATCTCTAAACACCAGGAGCAGTCCCCAGGGAGCCTGTCCTGAGTTACCCAGACCAGTGGACCAGGGAAATATTGTTCACCACCCCAAAGAGGACCAACAGCATCAGATGCCCCTGCAGAGACCTGGTGAGCGTAACAATATGATGAACCCACATGTGCAGGGCCGCCTTTTTTACCTGATAGATATATAGCCCAACACAATGATGGAAAAGGGAGAGAAGGCAGGCCAGCAGAGTTGCCAGTCCATTTCATACCAGAGGGGCGAGCGGGGAGTGCAGAGGAGCAGAAGCAGCATAGGAGCAGACAGCCAGTGCCAGCTAAGCAGAACTCGTCAACCACAGAAGGAGCTGTTTCATTTGAAGCACACTCCACTCTAAACATGAGTGACAGGTGGATGCTTGCTGTGTGCATGGAGACTGAAGGAGTATGGTGTAGTGTAGCTTAATAAGAGATACAGGTTACCCATGCATTTAAACTAAACCACCACTTGTTCTATTATATACACATTCAAACATGCTCTTTGCCTACATGGAAAACTTGTTCATAGGTGTGATGTTATGTTATATCTGCTTTTGCTTTAGCATGTTTAATGAGAATAAGTACCCTCAGAAGATACGGGGTCATATACGGGGTCATATTAAATGTTTTAACATGATAACTCTTGTGTCAAGTGTACAATTCAGAACAATGGTAGTATCTCTTTCAGTCTAAGAACTTTACAATTCCTGACTGTATATGTTTAATCATGTTGATGAGCACATGAACCTAGGGATACATGTGTTTTAGTTGAGTAACTGATGACCAGTATTCTGTTTTCACAGTCTCAAACAAGGTGGCGATAAGACTCTTGTGGTCATGCCTAATCATAGGCAATCAAGAAAATATGCCCGCACCAAGTTCTAGTCACTGTGGAGGTACTGTATACAAGCATTCCTCAAATGTAATCAATAAATGTCTTGAAAAAAGCACTAGACAAGGTAAAAGACTGCATAGAGTGTCAACTGAGTGTTTAATTGACCTAGCTTAATAGGTTGTAACAAATAATGTATTCTATTTAATACCAATACTTCTGACAAATAAAAGGTACTAGCATGGGCTCCAAGTCTGCCCCTAATGTGACAAATGTATGCATGCTGATTATGAGGATGAATTGATCAACAGCGAGAACAATGCCTTGTTTTCACAACCTCCAGGCACGTTATGGTGCCAGTAGATGTAGTCTTTGCCTGTCTGCTTGCACCAAGCCCTTCCCCCTTTGAAGGTCGGATTTTTAGCACAACCAGCAGGAAACAGTCAGTGGAGGATAGATAGCAGTTTCCTCCCTGCCGCCTCTCTTACAATGCCCTTTTGTAAGTGTGTCAGGTTCCCCTTGCTTCGCAGGACAGATCTAAGTCACAGAAGGAAACTGCCCCAGTGCTTCTCCTTATCAAAACCCTTCAGCCTTCTCTTTGTCTCCTAGTGTGTCATGTACCTTTTTTTGGAGTGGTGTTTCCCCTCTTGCCCAGCCTCTCGATAAATCAGGGATCTGTAGGTCTTGGCCTAGAAAGTCCTTGAGTTCAAGTGGGTGTGCAGGGGCAATGGAGTCACTTCACTCTTCTGGGTGGTTTGCTCAAGACAGCGGTTAGTTGCACCCTATCAGTCAGAGTATTACAGCTGTAACATGTCCTTGTTAATTTGTTCCCTATTTAATGTGTCATTGCTTGTAATGTTTCTTGTTCCGGGTTTGTGATGATCCTTTTTTCTTCCCTTGCCTTTGCTTGTTGTAGGAGCGGACTGGGAGACTGGCGAAGAGTGAGGAGCGGGGTGCCAAACTGAACATTCAGGTAGGCAATGTTAGAGCGGGTGGTTAGGGCCGGGAGGTGCTCTTGGAAACTAACATTGCATTTCCCTTTCTTGTTTGGCAGATATGCAGAACACAGCAATGCCTCATTAAAGGGGAAGTGCTTGGAGAGAGCGAGCACGCCTTGGTAAGGTAAGTCTTGTCCTGTTCCTTCTTCCTCTGCTTTCTTCCTTCTCCCGCGATTCCAGTCATCTTCTTCGCTGTCTAGTGGTTGTTCTTTTCCTGGTGCAGACTGTCGTCGTTCTTCTTTCTTTTCTTCTTTCTTCTTGCTTCCTTCTTCCTTATTCTTGGGTTGTTCTGGGCAGGATAGATGACTCTACCCAGGTGACAAAGATCTCCTAGGCAGGATTACTGGAACATCTGCTATAGGGTTCTGGGCATGGCGGCCTCTTATGGGCCCATTAAAAATCATGTAAGATTTCTTTTATGTTCTGGTGGACGGTGCATAGCTAAATGCCTGACTAAATGTCCCAGGCAGGCATTGTAGCAGAACGGCAGCCATCTTGGAGCGTCAGCCAATGGAACCACACATGCACGGGACATGAGGCACATGGTGCACTGCTTGCGCTCGAGATATTGACCTGATCAGTTGCACCCGGCAAAAGCTCCAAGGACAAAGAGGAAGCCCATGTGGGGTCATACTACTCCAAATACCAGGTTAGGTCCTGCTCCACTACAGATATGTTTGGACAACAGAAGGGCCAGCTTGTCTGCTTAAGCTTACGACTTGGAACTTAGGGTAGGTCAGACCCAACCCATTTTATGTGCTTGGCTAGTGCTCATAGCGTGCCACAGAGAATCAGAGCACAACGTGCTACGGGGAAAAGATGATAACGCTCACAGGTAGAGGAGTGGGAATGACTGTTTCCCACTGCTGACATATGCCCTTATTTTCAGATGCATCAGCATCAAAGAACCAGAGTTCGCTGACGGACCACTGCAGGGGCAAAAGATAAGTGTCCCTTACTTTTTTGAAAAACTATTTTTGCAGCTTTGCATGAATCCAGTGTATTACGCTAATGCACGAAGGCAGGGTATTTGGAACTGTTGTTGTGTACTAGTGTGAGACTGGATCTGGGGCTAGGCTGTAGTGTATGTGGTTATGCAAGCACAAAGGAATCATAAATGTTCCACAAAGGTATTGTGTATGTTCTGCATGCGTTGCATCATCAGCTGTTTTAGGGATCGCTATAGAGTGAGGAGCAGCTTACCCTCCTACCCTCTACCTATACACAACTTCTCCTTAACCTTCTACCCGGTTACATATGAACTTCTAAACCCATCCAAAACATTCCTCTTTCCCCACGGGGGGTTGCAGATCCCTGTGTATATACAAGCATAGTCACCAAAACCTCTCAGGCGAGTCAGGAGTTCATGCTACCCCTGTGCAAGACAGGTTCTGAAGCTTACAGACCCTATCACACAATCCCGCTTCTAGCCAACCTCCTTTTGTTCCAAATGCACCCATCCTCCAACTCAACTCTATTGTCATATTCTCTTGTCATTCTGTGTGGCCCCCAGAACCTCAGCTCACATTTCGGCATCATTCCAGGCCTCTGCAAAAACACCACTCACCACTCCTTACATGATTCTGCACATCATAACTTTCTTTTATGCCCAACAAAGGTGTATGTGTCACTGTGCGTGGCTTTTTTCTTCTCAGAACCTCAAACGGAATTAGACCAGTAGTTGCATGTGGGGCTAACCTATAAGCATGAACTTTCTTCCACACCAGCTCTGCCCAATTCTGGCCATCATCGGGCCATTCTGATCATCTGCATAAGCTTTAATTAAACTGCTTAACCACACGATTGGTCTCAGGGTGATACAATGCGGTTCAATGATGTGTCACTTGAAAGCCCTTGAGAAATGACTACATAATGCCCAAAGTCAATTGAACTCCATTGTCTCACTTCCTGGAAAGCCCCTCCCTATGAAACATGTTATCCAAAATCTCAATTACAGCTCTGCAGTCTGACTCACAGACAATTTGTGCCTCAACCCATTTGGAAAACAAATCGCTCAGCACAACGACATAATGCCTGACTCCTCTTGCCCAATCATCGGACCTAAGATGTCCAATGCCACAAATTCCCAAGGCTCACTGGGAAACTAAATAAGACTCATTGGCTGACCACAGTTTCTCAGCATCTTATCTACATGCTGACACATAACACATTCCTCAACCAGCTCCTCAGTCTCAGATCCAGCCCAGGCCACCAGAAATCTCCCCTCAACATCTCTTTTTTCTTAGTCATTCCCAAATGTCACCTCCAAAATTCTTCTTCTTATTCCCAACAGCGGTACCAACCGACCATCTTTAAAAAAATGTCCTCTCTCTGCAACAATATTTTCTTTGCCTAGCACATGCTTTACCATACATCCAAGCCCCTGCATCTAAGTGACCCACCACATTATTCTTCTCTAGACTGCTTCAAGGCTTTTATTCAAAAACACAATCACTTATGATCACAAAAGACTGTAAACGGCATACACCACTGGAAAAACTTTGATTGTTTTGCCAGCCAAACCACACTAAGTGCCTCCTTCTCGATAACCAAGTGCTTAAGTTCAGCCCTCTCTGCACCAGTGAGGTGAAGGCTATGACCCTCTTGACACCATTTTGGTTCTGTAGCAGATTTGCACCCAAACCAGAATCACTTGCCTCGGTCATCACAAATATCTCACATGCAATGCCAAAACTCCACAACGCCGGTGCTCTCGCAATGGCACTCTTGATATCATCGAATTCCTGTTGGCCGGTCTCATTCCATTCAAGTTGACACCCCTTCCTAAACAGTTCCCTGATGGCTTTGCAGCTGCCTAATACATTTGAGGTCATATTCTACCAGACCAAGAAATTATAAAACACTTGTCCTTTGCCGGTTACACCTTCACTATGGCTGAAACCAATTCCTATTTAAACTCCATTCCTCTTTCACTCAACGTATGTCCAAATTAATCAATCTACTGCAAACAGTAGATTTGCTGGTTTTACCCAATGGTAAAACCAGCACTGGACATTGCCCTCAATACCAATGCAGACACCAATCATGTTCTGCTACATCCTTTCCTGTAATACAAAAAGAGCTCCTGACATGAACTAACTCAGACCTGCCATTTCTGGTTAAATAGTCAAAGAACATCTCCACATTACTCTTTATGATGCAACTCTACCACCCAAAGTAATATATTTATGGAAAACATTTTTTGCAGTGAACATGTTTCATCTTATTTTACAGAAACAAAGAGGAAAAAACAAAGCAAAGCAACACTAACTCATAAACATAGCCCAACCAATGTGGCCTCTTCTGAAAAAATCAACACTTAAGCTCAAATTTGAGAATGACATATAAACTGGGTGTATACAAAATAGAATGCAGCTACAAGTTGAAGCGTCAGTGCTTCAAAATAAAGCAAACCGAAGACAGCTATGCATAAAAACAGTGGTGTTCACAATAATAGTGTGTAACTGTGAAACAATGAAAAATACATAAAAACACAAATGAAACTAACAGTACATTTCAGTTTCAATCCTATGTTAATACATAAATCAGCAATAAATTGCTTTTCTTGTACTTATATCAGAGTGACTGGGGTCCATGCACTGGTAAACTAATGCTTATGTCGCCATTTAATGTCAATGGCACATAGCCCAACTATGTGTACTGGATATATCTAACTCATTGCTAATCAAGGGAGCTATTAGCTGGTCCTTGGGATGTCTCGGCAGAAAGATGTTATATGTACTACCTTCTTGGGGGCAGGACTTAATGGGAGACTCTACAAAAAGACATGAAGACTTTCAAGTGAAGGTAACTCTAACTGAATATGTAAGAAAACAGTTACTCAGTGTGTGTGCTTCAATTAATAACTGACCTTATCATAGTGCTCCAAGTAAAGACACCATTGCAACCCCCATTTTCAGTTGACGGGCAAACTTATGGGTATTAAGTGCTTACCCCCAAAAAACTGCAGCTTTATCATATCCAACCTACAGCACACCAACACAAAAAAAAGGGAATGGAAATCAATACATTGGGCCTCGTTACAAGATCGGCGGTAACCCGCCATTACTACCAGGGGGTTCCTGCCAAACTCGTAACACCGTTCCGCCGCCTGTTGTCCCGGTTCCAGTGATGACAGGCGGAAGAAAGTGCAAGTCCCCACTCCCATGGAGGCCCAGAGGACTCCATGGGAATGGGAACATGGGCAGCACTGGCACCGTTGCTAAAAATGCCGGTGCTTCTGTGAAAACCCTGCCTGCAGGAGCCGGTGCCCCCAGCCGGTCAGACCTGCTAGAGCAACGGCCCCTGCAGGCATACTTGCAGTCTGGCAGTCCGGGGAAGGGTGCCGGTATACTGTTACCTTATTTCCAGACCGCAAGGCTTGTAATGAGGCCCATCATCTTGGAAATGTACCGCACCCATGTCATCTTTCAATAGTGCATATACCACCCTCTGGAAGGAGGAAGAAGCTGACACTAGACAAAAGGCATTCTTATCAATCTGAAGGTCCCCTCATGCATGACAAAGCTGATATAGTTTTTCGAGTCGAGATGTAACTAAACCTGGTGATATGTTGAAGCCAAGTCAAGCGTGCTAAACACCTTAGTTCCCGTAGCGAAACTTAGCAACTTACCAATGTTTGGAAGAGGAAACTTATCAACAACCACAGCCTTGTTACGACCACTGAGGTCACACTTTTTCGTACCTGCCCACTGCTCCTATGGACCCCCAGCACAGGTGAAATTCTTTCAAAGGCCTCCATAACCTCAATAACACCATCCTATTGATCTCCTTTTTTATCTCTTCCTTCAAAGAAATAGGAATATTCCTCACTCGTGAAACAACGGGCACAGTATCTTTTTTATTTTAAACCTTATGATGATGCCTCTTGAGACGTCCCAACTCCTCCCTGAAAATATCACTACTCTGTTTCTCAGGCTATCCTCCTTACTCACCACCAGCACATGACCTGACACAATGGTATCAATCTTAATCCGCATATTACTTTGCTTATAATATCCTAAAATATATCCACCCCTTCCATAGACACACACATTAGCTCCAATTCATCTTCCCTTACACTCCAGGCAAGCTCTGAACACTCCATACATGACAATGTGGACACCACCATAGGTATTTGCATTTGCTGTCATTAGATCCAACCGCAAGCCTTGACATTTCTCTTTCCACACATCACTTTCAATTATGGTATAGTCTGACCCTGTGTCCACTAGGATGGAGATCTCAGCCCTGTTGGATTTCACATTCACATGCAACTTATTTCCTTTTTTGGGTTTAGAGCCAACTTGGCTGGCCAACCAGCTAACTCCTTCAGCACATGATTATTGTCCATCACATGATTATTGTCCATCATCATGTTCATTCTCCTCAGGAAACTCGTCAATTTCTCACACAGTCCTGTGGTAAAAATGCAAGTTCAGTGCAATACATTTAAAAGAAATGTTATTTATTCATTAGTGATTTGGCTTAAACATAAACCTTTCACCACTTACAATAAAACATTTAAAATCACATTCCAATAAGTGCATAACACTGTCTCTACTCATAAAACATATACACAATTCATCTATTAAAACCCACAAATCTCCATCAATTAAAACCAGCATATTTGAATTAATAATTTGATTACACATGTATTCCCCCACTACCCAACCAATCCTAAACCCTCAGGAAATTATCTTCGCCCTTTTTGTTGATTCCCGGAAAAATGTCCTCCAAGAAGTTTATCAGTGCAATGGTTAGGCTCAGACTCTCCCCATCAATAACCTGTTCCAAAATTCATCTATGGAGAACGTTTTAAATGTGTTTAAAATTATGCACAAATACAATATTTGTTTCTCTGTAAGGCACGGGCAAGCCTAGGCCAGATGGTACAATGTCTCCTTAGATTCACACGCACTAAAAAACCTGCAATTCATATCTGGCCCCTCCATTGTTTCCTGGCGATCAAAATCTCCTTAGTGGGGTATAGGTTCAATTGAAACTTCAAAAACCTTGCACGCAGGACGCTACAAGGAAACAATCTCAAATATCTCAAAAGTGTATTGTGACTCCGATATTCCACTGTAAATTCTCGGTATACCTTGTACTCTCCTTGAGTTTATTTTGTCTACCCAATCTTTCTTCCACAGGTTTAGTTTGATCGCATTAGGGTTGGTCAACTGGGTTAATTCTGTCATGACCAAGTCTTTAAAAATTCTGACACATGCAAGTTTACATACATTCAAGATTGGTTCACTCTGAGAGGCTATTGCCTCTTTCAATACCCCAAACCCTCTTACTGCATGCTCACAGATACAGTTCCGGTAAAATGACAGGCTCTTCCACTCCATCATTGCACACATTTAAGGCCCTGCTCAAATCATATTACTGGCATTGGTGTGCCCCTTGGAATGCCAAAGATCCTTCTCCAAAACAGACCTTGCAGGAGTACCCACCATGTACGATCTGTCGTAAAACAAACCTCAAAAAATACCTCAGTGCCATATGTTAATACAGCTACAAACTTTGCCTTATGAAAATTAATTACTGGGATCATTGAAAACCATTCAAATATTCTGGCTTGCGCTGCTAAATGTTTAGCCTTAGATTTTAGTTGTTCTATTTGCGGCCTATCATTAATCCTATTGTTCATCAGCATTCCCAAGTAGACAAAAGTTGTTGTTACTGAGATTTGTTCATTATTTAACACCCAGGAAGGCCTAAGTCCCCCGCTCCCTAAAGAATGTTCCAGTATCAGAATTTGTGTTTTTGGCAAGTTCATTCTTAGCCTGTTCTTTTCTACACATACCTGTAATGCATTTAGTTGTCTTTGAAGGCCTATAGGTGTTTGGTCAATTAGGACCAAATCATTCACATAGAGCAGATGCCCCACGCAGCGGCCATTTATCCTTGGCTGGAACGACCTTACCTTGTCCAGACTTGTCCAAACTGTAGCACTTCATGCACTTGTGCTAGGAGAAATGCGGTCAGGCCTAATATGCTAGTTTTTCTGTTTAGACTATTCAGAAACTTCAAGGCCTAAGAATGATTACTGTATTCCCTTGATCCCTTCCCGCCTTAAAGCGCTTTAAAGCACTCCACCTGTGCCTAATCCCTGTAAAAATAAACAATTACAATTACAATTACAAAGACTCCCCTAAGTCTGATATGAAAAAAATGTAAAAGTGCCAGCGCCAGTGGGCACCCTTCTTTCAGGCCTTGCTTAATTGTTATTGACTCTGAGAGCATCCTACTAGCATCTGACCTTATTCTCAAACACGTGTCAGAATAGAGGGCCTGGATTGCTTGTAGCAATCCCACTGGGCATCCCCTATGCACTAATTTATCCAACAGCAATTGTCTTTCGACCGAGTAGAAAGCCTGCTCAAGGTCTACAAATGCCAAATATATTTTCTCTTTGCCCTTCATGACTCTCGTCTTTAAGATATTTAACATGAAGACATTCAAGCTAGTTCCCACCAATTTTACAAAGCCTGACTGATATAAATCCAAGCTTTCTGTAAGGGTGACCCAATTCAGCAGCCTCTTTAACAACGAGGATGCATAGATTTTCCCCATCACATCCAAAAGGGCAATTGGACAATAGGTTCCCAGATTCTCTCAAATTCCCTTTTTAAAAATAGGAACAGTAATTGATGTTTTCCAGGATACAGGAATCATCCTTAAGTTCTCTATCTTATCTTTGCAAATAACACAAATACAAAATCTGCCCATGCGTTTGGTACTGTTTTTTCAAAATGATGTTAGTTAGGTCATCTGGCCCGGAGCCCTTGAATTACTTGCACTTTTAATCATGTCATGTATATCATCTCTTTCAAACCCTAGAGTCCAACTCCACTTTTTGATCTTACATGTGCCTCTCATGTCTACTTGGTTTTCAAAAAGTGCAGTATAATGTCTCACGCAAGCTAGTTCAGAAACCGCATTTACTTGCAGAGCTTTAGCGTCCGAACCCATTGAATTAATCTGTTGCCACACTTCTGATATATTCTTATTACGCATGTTTGACAGTATACTTTCAGAGTATTTTTGGACCATTCTCCAGCTAAAGGCACAACCCAATTGTGATACTTCTGTCGTCTTTTTTTCAACCTCAAGCCTAACAGAGGACACTGGGCTGACCTTTTTTGCCTTAGATCAGTTCTGAGGAGCTGTTTCTCCCTCATGATGTCTACATTGTAAACGTGTATCGGGGCAAATTCCTTCCTGCTTACAGGACCTGCTGAGCCAGTGAAGGCCAACAAACATCGAGGGTATTCGAATCCACCCTCCCCAAACCTCCTACCTGGCCGCATAGTCTGTCTTGTAAAAGTCTTATCTCTCTAGTTGACATTCATAGTCTGTTACGACCCTTCGTCCCTCCCAAATCTGGAGTAGAAAACCTTTTGGAAACAGCAGAGTAAATAGACGAAAGCAAATGTAAGATATTATGGTCACTTCTTGATGTGGTTATGATTTCAAACCATCCACCAAAAGCTCACACTTACAAACACGTAGGCAATTGTACCAAACTCCTCCCACCCCTTTCCATGTTGGTTGGCCCGTTATGTCCTTGCACCTGCCCATTTAACATGTGTAGATTTCTGTTTCTCACTTCTTGTCCCCACATCCACCTCCTCGATTCCTTATCCTTTTCCTTAGCAGAATCCCTTCCCTCCCCTTCTCCCCAAATTCAAAATCAGAAATGTTTAGGTACCCACAAACTATAATCTTGGCCTCCAACTGGGCTTCCAAACAGTGGTTTAGGAGTCGATGAATGTTTCCAAAAATATCCCATCTTCCTCATCACCTGGTTTCCAATGTAGATTGCAGACTATGAGGCATTCACTGCAGCGTTTGTTATTAACTTCAATGGTCACCATTTGAATGTATGGATTAGGGTGCACAATTCCCAACACCTACAAATTACAGCCATAACCCTCCATTATCGGTGGATCGCACAGCCATGTTTCATGTAAGCATATCAGAGTTGGGGCTCTCATTTGTGATATACCCAAGCCGAAAGATGTTTAAAACCTTGTGTGTTCCATGATATTAGGTTAGCGTCTCCCCCAGCACTACCTTTTTGTGTTAATATGATCTTTTATTTACCACTAGCGACTCAGATAGCCATGCCCAGGAGTCAGTACCCTTTAATCCCGACGATTTTCCAACCCATACACCACTTTCCTCTGCATACCAACTTGGCCCGCCACCGTGATTGTAAACGGGCTGACAGATCCAGTCTCCCCTCCTGGTTACTAGAGATTCGAGTGCTATCTTTTTCCATTTTTTTATCTCTGATTGTCTATCTATTATAGTGGGTCCTACCAGTTAGTTCCCAGATTCCACTCGTCCCTCACCCACCTTCTTTGCAATTCCCTTCATAGACGATGCTACATTCGTCATATCGAACCCCAAGAAGGGTAGCCCTTCAGCTTCATCAACAATCTTCCTTTCACCAAACTAGATGTTAAATAATTATGGACCTGGTCCAGATGATTTTCATTGGTGAATTCCACCATGTCAATATGCCTGGTTTCAATTGACCTTAGCCTATGGATGCAGCAGAAGAGCCTCAGTACAGTGTACCTGTTTAAAATTAAGCCATATGCCAGGCTAAACAATCTTCCCAAACAGATACAATGATTAAACTCATTTCTGAACTTAAGGGCTCCTTTACCATTTCCACGTATGGGTTTTTCCAAGAGAATCTTACCCACACTACTGCACCTGTTCCCCCCCATTTCTTTCCCAATTGTCAGATAAAGCTCACATTGGTTGGGGTAGTCTTGGCTTATGGCCTTATCAACACCCCCCCACTTTCTCCAATTATTGGGTTAGATCATCTTGTTCTTTCTGAAAGTCTTTTTTTTTTGTGTCTGACTTCTGTAGTATTGCTTTACATTTTTGATCCAGCGTCAATGAGGTCCCACGTACTTGTGTAGGCTGGATAAGCATTTGTTGGTCTAAATGTTCTCTCAGTGGAGTGACAAGAGGCTCTCTCGTTATCATCAGGTTAGATGACCTTCGGCGCTTTTGTTCTAAGTTTTTGAACACTATATTTCCTCCTGTATGCTTTTGTCCTTTAACTGTCAAATCTACCATGTGCCTATCCTTCGTTTATGTGTAGTTTAGCTGGAGAGCACCTGAAACAGGAGCCTTTTCCCAATGTTCGTTAATTTAGGCAGTTGACAAGCTCATCAGTTTTATAGAAGCAGTTGGTCAATCCTCTGCTTCAGATATTTCAGCACTAATATCCTTGCGAGTCACTTCCCGGCCTTTGCTCCCCTCAATTCCCCTAGTTCAAGAACCAGCTCTGTTTAGATTTCTTCCACCTTCCTTTTTCTCTGGTGAGCTTGGCGGTGTCTTTCCGTTGTTCTAATTTTTAGTTTTCTTTGGTAATTGTTGTTGATGGTGCCTCTACGTCTTTTTATTCATCTTTCTCCTAAAATTAATTGGGTAGTCTCTATTTATAGAATCTTCCCTCCCCTCTGGACTGTGTATTGCCACCACTTCATCAGCACAGACATCAGAAGATGCAGTTAACTGATCAACATTTTCCCTTAGAGCAGCCCCCCTCTCAGTTGAGAGCAGTTTAGTGGCTGCTGTCTCTTCCTCCAAATTTGGAGCTAATGTTGGGGGCATTTCAGATGTCTCTTCCACCACATCACCACAGTTTTTATGACTATCCAGAGAGCCTTCCTTGGAATTACACTCCAATTCTACCGCTTCCTTTCCTAATGCACTTCCCCTAAGGAGCTTGGGTGATTGAGGCAAAACACTTCTCAAATAGCCAACATACTCTCTTTGATTTTTTTTTTCTTTTTACACAGTTCTGGATAAGGGATTCTAAGGTCTTCTGCAAGGTTTTGGCATTAGGCTCCAAATTCTTCTCAAAGTTGCCCTGCATAGCTATCACATAATATTCTATGAAGATCAATTTAGTATGCATCATAGCTAACATAGACGAGTGGTCTATTAAATGATCATTTAAGACCTCATATAGCTTCAGGAAGGGGGCGACTGTGATGTTCAGGGCAGACATTGTAAACGTGTCTATCCCCCCTTCAGCTGTTTGTTTGGCGTTCACTCTAAATGTGTTCGACTCATTTTTCCTCCTTTTGTATCTGACTGAAGATGGCAAAATATATGGTTCAGCAGATGAGGAAATCTCTGAGGAGGATGATTCTGACCGCTGGAAAAGCAAACTAGCTCGCTCCTTGGCTATGCGGTAGTCTTAGTCCAGTTCCTGACTTACTGTCTTGGTATATTTATTAGGATTAGGTGTACATATGTCTACTACAGTCTCTGCAGGTTCCCTACTCCTATTCTGGATTGGAGACCCCTCTATCCTCATCTGAGTTTTTCTGAGACAGGGACACAGCTGAGATTTCATGAATTTGATTTACTAATGTGGTTCCACTCGATCCACCCATATATAGGGTCTGCTTGTGTTTACGGTTTCCTTCACAAGTACAACCACCATGGTTTTTTGTATTCATAGATTCAATTTATCGCTAGCCTTAAAGTCTTGTGTGTAATATAAATGGCCATCTCCACCTTTGTGCCCGATTGTTATAGGAGACGCTAGTGGGGTCTCTGAACTGGGGATGGTAAAACCGCCCCTCACCCCCTTCACCACCCCCACATAGCTGATCTTTTGTTGAGGTATATAATACGAGCTCGGTCTCTGTTCATCATCAACAACAGACACCTTATTAAAATCACAGTTTAATGGTAGTTGCAGGACTTTTGTTTGCTCCTGTTGTGCCTTTCCTGAGACTCTAGTCGGTTGCTGTTGCAAATCTAGTTCAGCCAATACAGTTGACTCTAACAGACTGAGTCTGTCATTTCATTGAGACCTCTCACCGCCAGGCTACCTTGGGACCCTTTAAAGAAATAACTTTGTTTTCTTTTGTAATAGAGTGTCCACCACCAAATCTGCAGGGATTTTCCCTTCAAATATATTTGCATTTTGGAGGCGGGCACTTGCAGCTCTCTATTGGGTCGCTCTATGGGCTCATCCATCTCAGCCAGTCAGTTCCTTTATAGGCTCTTTAGAATATACAAGCACATGAGGGCCTATAAGTACACTGTTTCTGGTCCTTGACGGTAGGCCCATGTTAGACACAGGCCATAGGCCTCATGTTTGCCAAGGGTTCCATCTCGTTTGTCCGAACCGGGCCAGTCTTACTGCGCATATCTTCTGCACTGGTACGTGGGCAAACCACTTCTCCGTACAATTCCCCTGCTCTTGTTTGCACCAACTCACTTTCAATTCCTGTGTCACAGGAACACAGGGACAATCATTTTATAATTGGGCATATTCCACAGGCGTGAAAGTGCAGTACATTACATGTGCATACAATTTATAGTTCAGAAAATGTTGTGCATTCATAAAATACAGTCCCAATTACTAAACTAGGGCTATCTAAGTCTATCTGCCTTCTTTTCTTGGCTGATGAAGCAATATTTATGTGTGGCACTCTTATATTGTCTCTTGAGCTGCTGAATGGTGCTCTAATTACAAAAGTCTTCATCAGGACAGCAGTGTTTGTTCTCAGCTCTCTCGTGAGGGTTCCTGTCTTCAAATATCTATGATACAAATACACATGTAAATATCTAATTATTTGTCCTCTAGCAATTATGCTCAGAATTACTTTTGTATCCCTCATTGGGACAGGTACCATGCATTTTCATTCAGCCTCGTACATGTCTGGCTAGGAAATAAGGGATTGTTATCCATGATTAGCTGTGTTGATTCTGAAATAAGGACAGAAAAAACACAGCTAAGCTAATTAGTGTGGGTTTTGAGGAATGTATCATGTCCACTTTCACAGAAGTCCTTTTAGCTGGAAGCACATTCTGACATGTTTTTCTAGTGACACTGCAGTGTGATGGCCAATCTTATGACTTAGTGGGAATGCTATAGTTTAGCTAGGAGTCAAAGGAATGTATAATGACAGTCTCTTCTCAAAGTTCCATCAGTTAGTTAACACCTGGCACATCTCTCCACGAACAAGCCGAGACAGTAACCAGTATATCAAATGTGTTCCCATGACTTTGGAGCATGTGAGTGACTATACCATTCTCAGTGTGCATCAGGGATAGTGAACATAATGCTGTGCCAAGGAAAGAGAAAGTAGGTTGCCATTAAAGGACCAGTGTTGTTTATGTGCTACAAGGGGCTTTCTCCTGTCCGACAATGAGGGATGAAGTGAGGGTGAAGATGAGATCAGCTACATACCACCCTCAGGTCTATCATGCACTAGTCTCCTTAGGCCCTGCCCCCCTTGGTTCACCTCGCTAGATAGCCTACATTTAATCAGGGGACTTCAGAAAGGCAAGACACCATTTAGCTGGTTAATAACATTTCAATAAAAATTCAATCAGTGTATTACTCACAATCATGTTTCACTTTAATATTGCACTGCTACAGTGACTACATGCAGGGTTATGATAGTGTATATAAAGGCAATCAAAGTTTTGGTGTGGGTTTTGCTTTAATTATGTTGTCTGTCCACGTCGTATGTCAAGAGATTTAATAATTACACATTTCTGCTGTAAGAGCAGTATTTGCCACTGTAAAATAATTGTGCAGGCTGGTCAAGTGTGGCCAGTTTTGGTCACTATGCAGACTTGTTTCAGCAGTGCCCAGAAATGGCAGGGTTGCTCTGCAAATATCTCAATGGTGCAAGGAGGGCCATCCTCCCCCGACAAACATTTCCCTCTCTGGGTAACGACCAAAAAACAGAAGGTATCACAAAAGTGTCTTCTGAAAGGTTCAACAATTAGTGAGGCTTCTTTTAAGGTTTGTGGTGCACCTTGCCACTCACAACCTCCTGGATAGGTCTCTGGTTCTCCACTGATGGTGGGATATGACCATATCCAGCTCATCATATAACACATGTTGGAAATACTGTGTCTGCACCATCAGCTGTAGGTATAACCATAGCTTATGGTTAACTTTAAGGGAAAGCCAACTAGGTTGGCTTGTCCCAGTTTCCACAGGTGATGTCAAGACGGCTTATCACCTACATATCTGAAGAACCTAGTCTCATAAGCCTCTCCTATCACAGTCCACTCCTGTTCCTCCACAATGCCATGCCACATGCTCATTCCTTCCACCTCTGGGTGCAACATCTCCAGATTAGGTTCTTGTCCCTAGCCCCTACCTTAGCCCAGAGGTGCCATCTCAAACCTTCCTACTCTTGCTAGCTGGAACCTTCCTAGTTTCCTGTACCTTCTCTTAATCTTTCACTCCAACCACCTTATGATGACCAAGACCAACTTCCTTCTGCCAATCTGCTTGCACCTCTCATGTTCTCCCAACACCTGCTGCCATTCTACTCACATAACTCCCCTCATGTTCTCCAAACACCTTCTGGTACTCAATTACCAACTCTCACTGATATCCCTTATAGTCCACTGCCTGAAACTCAACTCCAACCTCTTCCTGATGTTCTTTAACTTCCTCCTACTAACAAACAACAGAAACCTTCTACAGAGGTTCCTCAACCTCCTCCTAATAACTATCCTCCCCTTTTGCCTCTAGCCTTCTGCATTCAAAAGCTACATTTACACCACCACCAGCAGCACAACTCACCCCAAACTCTTGCTACAACCTCCTTCTCCTGCAGGATTAGTTTGCCATGATTCCATTATCTAAACCACAAATGTCTGATGAAGAATTATGCATCCAGTGAGGCAGGCAGACCATGGCTCTAAAAAGCCCATTCACAAACTTGAATTTGTTATTCACGTTCCACTATGTACTGCTGACTGCACCCAGCATTTGCAGCCGGGTCCTGCCCCCTCATAGAACCTGCAGTGACAGTGACCAGTATATCAACTGTGTTTTCATTATATTTTGCTATGCTGGGGAATTTTCTTGCCCAGTCTGCCTCGAAGAAAGTAAACAAGATTGCTGTTGCGAGTGCCTCACCATTTCGGATGCCATTAAAGGGTCGGTGTTGCTTATGTTATGCTTTGGAGTGTCTCCTGGTGAGCAATGGGGCCTTAAGTGAGGGTGAACAGGGAATCCTGGAGGGATGAAGAGGCCTTAAGTCTTTGATATATTTTGTGTTCCGAGCACCCTTTGAAGACCATTGAAGGCCTGGATACCACAGCAGCCTCCCTAATGCCTTTCAGAAGGGAGGCATTTTTTTCTATTTCTGAAAATATTGTCAATTAAATAATTCTCTTATGTGATCCTAAGGTAACTAGAAGATAGCTTAATCCTTAATATTGTACTTTAGTCAGAGAGTAAAATGTAATATTTGGAAAATCAAATACAAATTGAGTCATTCAGTGGATATGGTTCACAAAAAAGTCTTCAGAAACATAATTTATGATAGCAAGCATGAATTCTTGAGTCAAGAAAACATGTGTACCAAGTAAGATTTATTTGGTCTCAAACTGTCCAAAGGAGCACTTTGAGTTCAAGTGTGTCTAAACCCCAAAGCCCCTATACCCCAAAAAAGAATCACCACTTACAGTCAATTTCTTGTTCAGCACACATTTCTGTGTGAAGATCAAAAACATAAAGTGTGAAATCTATTCGAGAGCTTTGGTAAGCTCTTTGAAATATCAGTCTTCCCATACGGTCATCAGTTTTGAGCAGGTTCCATTATTGTCTGATGCCACTGGTCTAGGATGGGGCATCTGTGAAAGGTTACACCCTATGCAGGTTATCCTTTATCCTCTTATTTTGTTAAAGCAGTGACATAAATGCTGGTCCCTTAACTTTGTCCTCTGTTTAATGTAGCTCTGGAACATGAAATATTCCTTGCAAACTGTAAGGAGAGCTAAGTTCTACCATTTCTGAAGAGTCCCTTACCTTTGTCCTCTGTTTACTGTATTTTTGGAACATGAAATATTCCTGGCAATTTGTAAGGTGAGCTAAATTCTACCATTTATGAAGAAAGCCGGGTTAACTTCAAACCTATTACAGTCTAAACCTTTTTAGGGTAGTGCCTAGAACACTATGTGCCACTTTCCTTGCTGATCACTTTTCTTCAATGTCTTTTCTAAGGCACAATACATTGATGTTTTTTAGCCTGGTTGTAGCACTGAATCACCAACCATCCAAATTGATAGTGGATGAAACCTTAAGCTTGCCGGATTGCCCATTTGAGCACCTTAACCTCCCTTCAGCTTTTGGCAGGGTCTGTTATGTGGTGCTTTTAAATATCCTGGCTGCTTGCATGCAGGAGTTGGCCCTTTCCTCAATAGGTTATCCTTTTTTCTGTCGAAATATTCCCAGTTTGTATAAGTGGTAACTGCCAAGACAGCTTTCATCCCTGTTGCGTGTAGTGTGCTGTTCAGAAGGCTGGTTGAGGGCTCGGGTGTCCCCATCCAACAGTTTGCTGATGACAATCAATTATACCTCATGCTATCATGCCAGGCAGCATATGAAAGAAAATTGGTTGTCTTTACATTTTTTTACAGTTACTGTTAACGTTTCTATAGATTTTTTCCTCACCTGCGCATCTCACCCACTTGCTCAGAATAGGCCTGTGAATAGACCCTCTTGCAATGTCACTTTCTTTAGTTTGATTTATTCTTTAGGTTGCATCCTTCATTCTGCATCAAATTTCTGCCACCACATTGATACAATATCTCATTCTTCTACTCTTCAACATTATTGAGATTTATAAAACCTTAACTGTCTCTAATTTTCAATCTGTGCTTTAGGGTCTGGGTATTGCTGGAGTAGCTGGCACAATGCTTTGCTTTCTGGTTTGCCTCGCACAAAAGTAGCATTAATCAAATCTGTTTAGTATTAAGTGGCTTAATTGGTTATTGGTGCCTGGAACCTTTACCATATCACAGCCATTGTGTTTCATTTGCACTAGTTTCCTTTTATTTCCAGATTCTCTTACATTTTATGTTCTCTAGCATACATGGCCCATGCTATTTTATTTGGAATAAATGGTTTATTATCTCTGGAGACTTGAGAATGACTAGAAGCCATAAATAAAGGCTAGAAATTGCTACATTTAAACACACCAAATTTGTAAGCATGCATTTTCTGTTGTTGCATGAAGGGCCTCGAATGCCTTGCACAGTGAAATCAGATTGCTTTCATTCCTACTGAGCCTCACAAAAGCTCTAAAAATGTATCCTTTCGAAGTGCTTACGTTCTTTGTGTGTTTTTGATATCTGAATTGTCTTTTTTATTGACATTGCATTTTCCTTCTAATTCTTTGGTTTTCATTTTTGTTTTATGAGATCCTTGTGCAGTGCCTCGTGTCTTTATGTTAGGGACTGATTAAGAGATACCTGTATGCACATGGCCATTTATTTCTGGTAGCCCTGGTCCATGCACAATGATGTGCACAGCATTAGGAATACCCATCTGTTTGGTTGCTTTAGTAAAAATGGTAAATTTCACATAGGCGATGGTTTGTGTTTGCACTTATGTGGAAAAAGATCCCTTCGGCGCACCTTTAGTCAACAACAAAGCTTTATTTTAAATATATCAAGAGAAGCATATATAGTATGTAAATACATTACCACAAGAATCAAATCACACTTAAAAACAATTATGCATAGAATACAATTAGTAAATGACGTAAAAGATGATGCAGTTCTACCAAGCACTACAAAGAGTAAGGACTTTACTGGTTTTCTACTTTACACTCCAAGCACGCCACAGGTAGCTAGCCACTGCAAACATCACTTATTGAGAAGCCATGCATTGAAGGCAGTTGTTTTATGCATCTTAAGCTTAATTTGTATAGGTTGGACATGGAAAAAGGAAATGAATAACATACTTTGGCACACACCCCACCCCCTCCATTTGGCAGAATATACTAATACTGGCAAAATCCAAAATCTCAACTTCTTATACAGTTCCCTCATCATGAGGGAGAATCTCAAGCAGATTGCCAGGTGTCCAGAAATCTTAGTATCAAAATATGCTAACACCCCACCATTTCCATTGGCAATCCTTGGTGTGGCTCAGTTTCAATCCACTCCCCATAAACATGTTCAGATTTAACATATCCTCTTAATGCAAGATATGTACTCCCAATAAGAACTCAGCCCAAGTCTCAGAAGCCAGGATTTCATGTGGACCATCCAGGGAAGCAAGTCAGTACCCCTCAGCACTTAAACTTTCAGGGGATGTGTTTTGCAGACTGAAAGGCCCAGCTTTTGCCTAAACCTAAATCAGGCGAGGCTATAATGCAAAGAGATCATGAATAGCTCTTATCTCCAGCTCCTCTCTAGCCAGTATTGATGACGAGGATCTGGGAATGCAGAGCAGCACCTTCAGGGCTTTGTTCTCTTTAAATTATTTGGGTTGTGTCTGCATAGCATAGCAAGTCCCTCCAGTATGCTGCAGAAGAACAACTTTCCCCCCATAGACCCGTAATACTGCAGATAGATGGACGACTCAGACGGTTGTAGAATAAAATGACCACCCAAGCCGTCTGGGCAGGATTTACCAGGTAAGAATCTCAATGTTATCTCCTTCTATGTTAACTTTTTGTCTCATAGGCTTTTGACACCATCATCATCTGCGTAGTTTTTGATACATTTTACAGTAAGGGTTTTACTATTAATGGTACTCCTGGAAATTTCACAGAGTTTAGTAGACTATTATTCTGTGTGGAAGAGTAACAGAATCATCCACAAATAGCTAAATTGGCATACTCACCCCACCCATTTTTGGGGCATCAGCCTCTACTTTCCCGAGCCACCTAATTTAAATGAAAATTAAAGCGGGTTAGTGCAAGCACAAAGTGCTGTCGTACTCCCTGATGAACTGGAAACTCATTGGTGGTTTCCCCACCTGCTTCAATTCTTACCCGCCCACTGTGTCCATAGGTCTTGTATTAACCTCAAGTATTCTTAATCTAAGCAAGCCACCTTTATGGTTACCCACAATTGTGACACACACCAAAGGTATGTCCTGTCCATTTTGAGTAACTTACTAGTATTTCAAATTTTTGTAAACACTATTCTTTCCATCCAACCAGTACTGGCTGCCCCTGTGAGTATGTATTATCATAGGGTGTGCTGGAGCGCTGACTATCTAGGGTTAAAGATAGAAGAGAACTGACCCTATCTTGGGCAAAGTAAACGTTTTTTAATACAAATTCCATACACAACAGGGCTCAGGTCGAGGAAACACGTGGGTGGATGGACTCCACCCACTTTTTTCAGATGGGTGGCCTCAGTCCCCTACAGCTTAAGTGAGAAACAATGAATGTCCTCTTTGAATTTATGAATTGAAGTCAACCTCAGGGATCGAACCAAAGTCATCAGGTTTGGAGGCCGGACTCTTTACCACTTTACTATATAACCTGATGAAAAATGACAAACAACTAAAGGTCTAATGGCCCATTTCGGTACTGCAAGATTCCAGGAAAACATTTGTATTGGTTCTTGGAGTTTAAAACACGCACACCTTTTAACGTTTCCAAAACACTATTTGAAGAAAATATCCTCTCTTTGTTGTGTGTGTGTGTTGATTTCATGAAAGGCAAATGCCATTCGTCCATTGGAATTTGTGTGGTTATGCAAAGCCAATTTAATGAAATGGTCATATTTCACCTTAATATGTTCATTTCTGGTGATGTCACACCCCATTTTGTTTGTTGATGAGTCCCCCCCACTTTAATTTTTTGACTTGACCCCTCGTACACAATATTGTATTACTCCCATCTCATCTGCTCAAAGAATATAAAAACAAAAATAATTTAAAAAGGTACACCATTAGTATATGAGCATCGGATAGAGATGTCAACCGGTTTCAGTCTTATCTAATTACTTGTACCACCTTCTTCAGGACCTAAAGTCATTTGTAGTTCCCAAAAGCAAGGAGTCACAAGTTTCAGGCCTCAGGACTTTTAAAACAATTTTCTTTTTGATTCCCCTTTATTTTTCATTCTGACACCTGCAGCAGGGAGACAGTAAACACACATACCAGTGTGTTGTATAACCTGCATCAACAAGATGTTAATTACATTGTTGTCAAACTCTGTGAACAGATGCCTTCATTTAGTCCTGCAGTGTCTGTTTTTAGCTGAAATATACATGGCTGTTCCCTTTTCAGCAAGAGGGAAGTTATATGCCCTCCTCTTTGAAGCACTTTTAATATCAATTTTGGTTTATGTGTAGTCTATGTGCCTCATTACGGGTTTGGCTACCCCCAAACTCGGTTGTCGGTCCCGCAAAAGGGGACTTACCAGGTCATCCCGACCTTGGCGGGCCCGGTAATTCCCATTCGCGGGACCCAGACCAGGTACGTCCCCATTTCCATTTGAGCCCCCATAGGGCTCAATGGGAATGGGGAGGATGGTAGCAATAGCGGGACCGTTGCTACCATCCGGTACTGCTCACGGGTGCCGTTCTGCACGACTGGTCTGACTAGGCGTCCAGAGCGGCACCCGCGAGCATACTCGGAATGTTGCGGCGAGGTAACAATGGCACCGGTAGCACTACCGGTGCCATTGTTGCCTTACTGCAACACTCCTAATGAGGCCCAATGTGTGTGTGACCCTGATCAACCTGAGTCCTGAGGCCTGGAACTTGTGACTCATAGCTTTTGGGAAATACAGAAAAATTACCATTGGTCCTGAAGGTGATATAAGTAATTAGAGACCATTGAAAAAGGCTGACCTTTCTATCGGATGCTCATATACTAAATGAATACCTTTTCAAATTATCTTTGTTTCTATATTCATTGAGCAGATGAGAAGGGAGTAATAAAATACTGGTAAACAACTCCCCTCCATGCCCGCCATTCAGACTTGTGTACCGAATTTGTATTCAAAAGGTTTACGTTTCCCAAGAAAGGGCTAGTTCTCTTTCACCCATCCTTCACACTAGATCGGCTGTGCACCAGCATACCCTTGGGTAATGCGTACTCCTAGGGACATCCATTACTGGTAGGAGGAATAGAATAGTGTTCACAAAAAATGTGAATACTAGTAAGATACTCGAAATGGACAAGTACCTTTAGTGTGTGCGATTATCGGGGCAATGTGGTTGGTCGAGCTGTCCTTTGGTCCCTCTGTGTGGTGATGTTACCCACAATTGTGACCATACCACAGAGTCCAAGGAAGTCTTCTAGTCAATGAAGACAAGATACAGCTGCCCATTGTACAGTTTGACATATTTCATCTGAAATAGCATCTCACGCATATCATGTTTGATGATACCCTCGATGGAACCAACCCCTAATCCAAGCCCTCCTTCTGCCGAGTCTATCTTCCTTTCCTCATCTATTATCTACCCAAGACTGAATTTGAGCCACTAAATTTCCAAAGATTTTACATAACACGTGAATGGAGGCGATTGGTCTGTAATTCACAGGTAGGGACATAGCAGCCTTCTTGAAAAACGCACAAACTTTCACGAGGGGTAATACATTGTGTGGCCTGAATTAAATTTTAAAAAAGCTCAGGAGAGGTGAAGCCTAGATCTTAGTGTCAAGCTTATTGAAATCCATAAGGGTGCCATCTCCTCCCAAAGCCTTTCCAGCCTTTTGGAGCCTTAAAGGAGAGCTTCCCCAAGTATTAAAGGGGAATTTTATGCCCCAGGCTCTGTGCACTATTTCTATAACCTTCATCTATCTCTGAATACCTCATGGGACCATTCCTTCTACACTGGCAGTGAGCAGCAAAAGGTGCGTACCAGAATTAACTGCTGTTATTCCATGCTACTCTTAGATTCTCACCCAAAGTGACCAAGTCAGAATGCCTCACTATCTTTCCTTCCTACAATATTGACTAATTTTAGCCACACCAAATTACAGCTCTCTCTTATTTTGCTGGATGAATAATATATATCCCTGCCTTAACTTCCTCACCTTCCCTGTCCCTACTTCACCTATGGTATTCCACCGGGCTTCGCTAAGTGTCTTTCCAAGTTTGTCTTTAAAATACTACTCTCCTTGTCATACAATCACTGCGAGATAGATTGGCAGGGTTGCTGTCTATAAGGCTTTTTAGCAGGGTTTGCAATAATATTTTAATGCAGGCCAGGATTTCATCAAAAATCTCCAACTTAATAAGGGCATTATTCACAATATTCTAAATCAATTCCAAATCCTATATTGCTTTGTCAACTAAACTCACCTAAATATATGTTTGCCCTCTACAGTGAGACACACACGAAAATCCTTTTGGGAACCTGCTATTGAGTGGGACTGCCATGGGGGACCAGAGAGGTCACACAGAGGGTTATGAACGCTCTCCGCCATCATTATGACCCTAAAGCCCCTTATATTCCTCCATATGGGTAATAGAATAATCAGTTTTGAGCCCTATGCACTGGTAAATGTCATGTAACCTTTAAGGTTCCTCATTACAAGTAACAGATTTTGAAGCAAAAACTGGCCCGGCTGATAATCAGTATACAATGGGGTGAGTTTCATTAAGACATCCTACAAGCCATCACTATTAAAGCAAGGATTATTTTTTGTATTAGTATTTTTATTTATTTGAATAATAGGTATGTCAATTACAATAAAAATTGACTTACAATTAAACATTTACAGAAGGCGGAGGCATTCTCATGAAGGGTGCCTGCACGATAGCATAGGCACCCTTTGTGGGAATACTTCCACCATCTACAGATGGTAAGTAATATCTGAGTTGAAAATCAGTTGATGAGGGTGTACAAAATTCGGACATATACTAGGGACAAAGCAAAGCAAGATACATGTAAATAAGAATTTTGCTGGTAACATTAACCTAAGGGAACGTGTGCTTCAAGGTAAAGAGGAGTAGTGATTAAATATATAAAATCACATTATTAGGTGTTGTTGGAGGCAGTGGGTGGGTCAGGTAAGGAGGGCGGGGAGAGGGCAGGGGGCACTGCTTTAGCAAATAGTGGAAGTTTAACCTGAGCTTTGAGAAATTCACAATTGAGCGGAGTTTGATTTTTATGGGCAATCGGTTTCAGTGGAGCGGGCCAAGTTGTGGACACCCCTTACTCTCTTCCACCCCATTGCCCTGCCCACCTGGCCTCCCTTGCACTATTTGCATGGGTCCTGCCTCCCATTTCCTGCACTTCTCCACCTCTCTTCCCCATGCACTTCTCATTACTGCACTTGCACAAACTGAATTTCACAAGGCCTTTAGGATCGCTACTTCCTCCCTTTGTGTTCCCCCCTTCCTTGATGTGCCCACAGCACTTGTGCATAGGCACATTATAACAGAACAATAAATAAAATATAAACAAAAGAGTGGCATCGAGTGGAGGCACAGGGGGCCACTGGGATGGTGAGGTTTGGTGCAGAGGAAGATTGAAGGGAACAAGATGTTGAGTAAACTTCATTCATGATGCACATTTTGTTTCTGTATAGGTGCGGCCCCCAGTCACCAGTCTATGTGGCTAGGAGACACAGCTCATCACATACATCTGGAAGTGTGGTCTAAATAGACACAGGCCAATATAAAAATAAATGAAACAGGGCGATTATCTCAAAGGTAAAGAGAGAGGGTGAGACCTGTAGATTGAATCCTGCATGGTAAAATCACTAAGTATTCTAAAAGAACATGATATGAATACTGCACCTAGAAATATCCACTTAAATAATGAAATTCGAATGACCTGTCCTTGTAGATCCTGTACCAAGTTTTAGGAGAAATGTTTTCTAAACAGATGATAAGAAGGAGCTTGTTAATTTAAAGATACCCTTCTAGCTGGAAAATGTAGTACAGCAAGCTGTATGTAATAAAAACTACAACTAGGATGTTATTTGATTATTAAAACTCGAATATCCCATACTTGCTTCCCACTGATATCCGTTCGGAGATTTGACCCGAAGAAAGGATCAAATGGAGGCCAATTGAAGTTAAGCCCCTAATGAACCTGCATGAAGACAAACACATATGTACTTTTCTAATGAATGTAGTGTATAACCCCTGAAGAATTTCCCAGCTATAATTGTGACAGTGTATAGGAATAAAATATGTCGAGTATGGTATGATTGTTGTATGAAAGAAGGTATGAGTGATATGTGCACAGGTAGTTGAAAACTGTATGGACTGGGGTGTGCTTCTCTAATAAGAGAGGGTAGCAAACGACAGATCCTAATTGAAAAATTATCCTTGTGAATTTCTAAAGAATTTGAGGACTACAAAACATTGAAGATGTACAGTAGAATTGAGTACAATTGTGAAATATCTATTTTTAGAATTGTGTGAAAAGATTTCTTAATATTGTAGATGAAAAACGTTTTTATGAAATACTTTATTTAAAGAAGAAATAAGGGCTAAACCTGAATGGTACTGGGGAAGCAAGTGACCCGGTAAACAATTTATATTGTAACGTATTTCATAGAGGGCTGTTCATAAGAGGTCCAAAAATTATTTCCTATAAGTCTCCCTTGAGTTTGATATCAGTAAACTCCATCACAATCAGACAGGTACTGAGGCGCAAGACCATTGATAGCTTTGTAGACTAGGAAAAGTAACTTGAAAAGAGAGCGGTTGTTCATGGAGAGACAGCCAACATTTTGTCAGTTGGCAGAAGTGTGGGAGGATCTTAGTAGGTGGAGGAAAGGGATGGCATTGGAAACAGGGAGAAGGATGACTTCAGCTTTTGAAGAGTTCAGCATGTGGCAGCAGAGCACTATCCAGTGATAAATTGCAGTGAGACAGTTTGTAATCTGTTATGATATGGCTGGCATGAAGGAGGATAAAGAGAAAAATATTTGAGTTCCATCAGCAAAAAAATGACACTGATAGCCCAAGGACGAGATAGGTCTTACTAGTGTAGAAGTAGAAAGGGTGAAGTGCAGAGATCCAAGAACTGATCCTTGTGAGACGCTGACAGGGAAAAGGGTGGGGGGGGCAGATGTTTACGAATTCCAAAAGATTTTAAAGGATCGACTTTCTAGGTAGGAGGTGATCTAGGCAAGAGTAGATTTGCAAAGCCCAAAGCACTGTAGGGGCATGAGGAGAGGGAAAGGGTTGACAGTATCAAAAGGAACAGAAAGTGTGTGGAGTGGTGAGCATTCGAGTTACAAAGTTGGAGGCATGCATTAGTGCAGTCTAGGTGGAGTGTTTACTACAGATGCCAGATTGAGTGGATCTCCAAGGACATTATCTCCATCCAGTCAAAGATCACTCGTTTAAGGACTTTTGAATAATGGGGAAAGAGAGAAAATGGACGATGGTTTGCTCAGACGTTTGGGTCAGCAGAGGGTTTCTTCAATAGGGGTAGGACAGTTGCCAATTTGAAGGCGGCAGGGTCAAGTCCAGCAGAGAGGTTAAAGAGGTCAGACACATAAGGTAAGTCATTGAAACTAAGTCTTTTGGGGAGGAAAAGGATTGACGGGAGTGCAAGATAAGTTGGCACTCTGTCAGAAGGGTGCTAATTCAATAGGAGAGGTAGGTGAGACGTTGTCAAGTGTAATATGGATTGGGGGAGAGGTGGTTGACAGTGATAGGCTTGGGGAGGGAGGAGGGCAGTAAGACTGCCACACATTTGAGAGAATTCATTAGCAGAATGGGAAGAGGCAATTGATACTTGCTTTGGAGGTGTGAGCAAGGTTTGAGGGCAGATGAAAGTTTCCGGGTCATAAGTGCATAGTGAAAGTCAAAAATAGCACGGTCCTTGGAAAATGCATGAATATGGGAAAGAGACAAAAGGGAGGTTATCACATCATCGAGGTAAGGGGCAAGAGAGTACTGCCTGACTATAATTTCCTCTAAGTCATTGCAGAAGGGAGATGAGGAGTAGAAGGTATAGCGGCCGAGATATTAAAGGAAACAATGAAGTGACCAGAGGGAGTAGGGTCAATGGAGAGGTCAGAGGAGAGTAAATAAGATAAATACAAGATCAAGAGAGAAAGAGAAGGTCAAGAAATATCCCACCAGAGCCAATAGACTGGTCATGGCGCGAGAAGAGTGAGTGATAAGATGGGAGGGATTTCAGTTCAAGGCAGGCAGCTGCAGAGTGGCTTGGAAAGTCTCTGTGCATGGCAATAGTGATTTCGGTAGGAAGTGACTCAAGGAGAAGGATCAGATTAGGGAAGAATGAGCTAAGAGCACCAGGGAGTTGACAGAGAGCTAGAACAGTGAGAGGAGTGAGGAGTGAATCGAATAGTGGCATATTCAAACTCAGATTTGAAGTCAGAGAGGTAGAGGGGCAGTTTTGAGGCCTTGTTGATTTGGAACCCCATACCACCGCCATTCCCAACTTGTCTGGAAGAGTGGGAGAAGGTAGCGGAGTCTGCGTGGAGAGCTGCTAGTATTGCATAATTCGGCAGGAAGATCCATGTTTCTGTGACAGCAAGACGTCAAAGTTGAGGGTGATAAGAGTTGAAGTGGTCAGTGATATACAACGACATGTTGCAGAGGCATTGTGCACTTCAGAGGCCAAATGAAAGAGTGATAGGAAGTGGGGTAGTGGAGCAGGTGATGTGCGGTAGGTGAGGGAGATAAATGAGGTTGGAGATCCTGGGAGCACGGAGCATCTTGAGGGATGTGGGTGCAGGGGGAAGAAGGAAGATGGGGTGCCCGGAGACTGATGTGGAAGTTACACCAAGTTGAGCCTGAAGGCTATGAGAAAAGGGAAGTAGAAAAGTCGGAGGAGGAATGGAGCGAAATCAAGATGCAACATGGAGGGTAGAGCCAATAGGCAAGTGAGGACAATTAAGAAAGGGTGCAGCCTAGGAGGGAGGCAAGGAGGAAAGGGAAGGGGCAGATGGCTGGTTAAGCAGGTGTAAATTCAGATTTTGGCCAGAATGGGGCTATAAGTAGCAAAATAGCAGACAACAGACCCAAAACAGCAAATTTCATTGGTCATGTGGGTCTCTGCAGTGAATGAATCGTCATTGGGTGGACTGATCCCTATGCGTGGAACCAGTAGTCAGCTAAAGGGAAAGCTTGGTAAATTCCTCTCTTGAGCCAGGGTTCTTGCCCTAGGCTCTACCCAGCCCTAACAGGCTCAAACAGGGAGCATTCCTTTGCTACTTTTGTTCCTTGGCCACAGAAGTCTGGTCTGGATGCCCTGGGGAGACTTCATAAGGAAAGCAGTGTATCACATCTCCTGCTGGGAGCCAGCCACAGTACTCCAGGTGGCTTCCACACTTGCAGGCAGGCAGATATTTGGGTGTTGTAGACCCAGTGACCTTCCTTTTATAGGTAGGACCCTCAGATGGTGCACAGGGTCAAAGCAGAAAGTGTCCAAGGAACAATAGAAGATTTTATATATATATTAAACATTTTCAGTTTCTACCAAACATATTTGTAACATGTAACAGTCACTGGACAGGTACTGAGAATCATAATATTAAGCCCACTTTGGCTGTACTTATTTTGGAGGGTGTGGTAGGAGTACAAAACGAAGGGCCCAGTTTTCTTTAAAAATAATAAAATCAGCCTGGTCGAGGAAGGATTCCCAATACGTGTCAACCACTGTTTTACTCTGCCCTCCTATGTTTCAAGAAACAAACTTCCTGGCAGCGGACAGTGAGTCACTCTGCTAATAAGCACACTTTCGGCGTGCCACATGTTTCATCTGCCTGGGGTAATGTCTGTCTATTTTTAGTGAGTCCCTCTGCTAATAAGCACCCTTTTGGTTTGCCACATGTTTCATCTGCCTGTGGGTAATGTCTGTCTCTTTTATCACTACTCTTAAAGCCATTAGGTGTACTAACCCTCTTTCCACTGGAGGAGCCTACTTGACCAGTTACTCAACCAACTTAAGTTTTTCACCTATAAGAACCTTGTTCCCAGCCCAAGAGGTACGCCTCCCTGGAGAGAGGTTGTACCATTGGCTAATCTCTGTAGCCTCTGCACAAGTGGGGCCTTCTACCAGTGAAAGTCCATATACAAAGAAATATGCCTGGGTGATAAGACCCAATTTGCTTCCTAAGAGTCATTGGTTGGAATCGATGAAGAGGATAACAATATCCTAAAAGCAATATTTTGCCTATTTCATCATTCTGAGGTCAGTTTCTCTGCTCTGATTCAAGTACCTTCCATAGCCACTACTTATGTGAAAAGAACAAGATGTCTCAATAGCTGGCTATGTTTTGCTTTCTAGGGCTCACCCATCTCACTATGCGGGTGATAAATATAGCTGCTGGATTTAGGTCTACACGTGCTCTCCTGAGGTTAAGCCATTGTGCTGATTTATTCATCAAAGCCCAAGTGTGTTCTTGAACTCCTACCAGGGATGGAATGCCAGCAAGGACCACTACTAGAGAGGAAGGCTTGAGGTCAACCTCTAAGGTTATACAATAATTATTGAATCACAAGGCTCCTGACTCTTCAGTTATTAAGGTCCAGCCCCTGCCCAAGTCCCTTTGAGCCCCTGTCAGGCCCAGGTATTCCAACTCTGATCACCCTTTACTCCATCCCTATTCCTGATTGGACACACTTACCAGCAGTTGTGGATAAAGCATGATAGTAATGCTCATTGCCAATAGGACTGTTCATCATGCCAAGATACTATGCAAGAAAAACACCCACTTGGCCAGTCAAGCTGGGGTAGTAGACTGATCCTATTCTATGGGACAGCTCAATAGTAGTCATTTGCAGAACAAAGTGCAACGAAAAGGGGTATAAAACAGGTAAAATTTCCTTTATGCCTCCTTTTTGCATTTCATAGCACAAACATTGTCAGTGACACGTGCTTTTTTCTACATAGCATACATCATTTATAATAGTTTTCCGTGGAATCTACCTAGTTTTTGTCAGATTCAAAACACAGGTGGATTCCATAGAAATACATTAGTTTCACACTAGTGTGTAAAGGGCCTGCTGGCCGACAACCAGAATATTTTGCCTTAAAAAAAAAAACATGAAAACAACCTGAAACACAAAAGGGTGATGAGACAGGCGTAAGTGTGTTACATCTATCTGAAGCACCTTCTTTAATGGCCTGGAGACTTAGAACATATATTTACAAATAGTATAAATATGTTGTTTTTCTTTAGAATTCAAAAGCTAGATTTGCATTATGGTGGCCATGTTTAACTTTTCAGGTCCCAAATGGAGGGGCGATTCCTGAGCATGCCCCTATTAGCGAGCCACCACTGCTTATCAATCTTAATATATCTGTTTGGTTACTTGCTCCTAGGGTGCTCTCATTACCTAGTATTCATTTCTACTAAACATTTAAGTTGCAATTAGATAGAAATCTACTATGCTTATGCTGACTGAGCAGTGGTAAAGTTCTGTTTTTTTAAAACTATTTTACTATTACCGGAGGTGCTGAGTATGGACACAACACACGTCCAGTTAAATTGGAAGTGCACAAGTGTTTGTATTTGTAATACAAAGAATAGTGTGGTGCAGATAGAAACAAGTAAAGGGAATAACCGAAAAGTGTGGGAACAATAAACAAAATGTCTGATAATGGGCATAGCGGCCTATGTGTTAATGAGGCCTGCTGTATCTGCTGGCTCATACACTATAACTTTGCTAATTTCTATTTCTGCCTTTACTCCTGCCACCTGATCTCCAGTACCAATCAAAAACCAACAATCAACGGTGACTTGCACTGATGTTGCATCGCAAATAGTCACAAATTGCTTTCCTGAAAGATGTTAATCCAAGTTTCAGGCTGCACCTATGTATCTGTGTGCCTCTGGATGGGCATCTAACAGAATCACTGCTTAACTGCAAGGAGTCAACTTGAGCTACCCACATCTTGCTTACACCAGAGTCCTTTTTTATAAATGTTTCATTCTAGGGAGAGCACTAGAGCTGCTCTACAGGCAAAATGAAATTGCGCACAGCCCACTCAATATGCATTTTTTTGATATATTTTTAATATGGCCATGGCCATCTTAAGCACTTTTGGGGCCCTGGGCACGGACATCTTTGGGGCCCCCCTCCACTAAACCAAACAAATTAAGGGATCAAGAATAATGGTCACACCCCGCACCCCCACCCATTGTTCTCACAACCTATTGGTTGATATGCTGTCTCGCGGCATAATAAGCATGTTTACTCCCTTTAAGTCCCCTTACCTTCTTCATTCTTGCTCTAATCAAAATGATAAACAAGTAGCATTTGAAGACCAACATTATCAGTCTACGGATAGGTTACTGCTCTAGTAAATACAGGATAATTGTTATCCATAACATCCAGGAAGGTGTTCAGCCTGTAGTATTAATGCAGGACCATATGTAAAAGGCACATGCCACCCATAATAGACAGATAATTCACATTAGCTGCCTCGCAGAATGCAAAAGTGCTCATGCATGAACAGAGGAGACCAATTGGAAGGAAGGTGAACGCTACACATACCGTAGCATGGATAATGGATGCAGATAAGAAGCTACCAGAAAGGTGTCTTTATCCAGACAGATTGAGATTAGAAGTGGGATATGGTTTTCAAATAGTGTTGCCGGTAGATATCAAAGGAACAAATTCCTGTGGTGTGCAATATAAATATGCTCACTATTAAAGTGGAAGCAACCCCATAGCCAGTGAAACCATGAATAAGTCTTTTATGAAGATCATAGCATAAAAAGGAAATCACTCTGAAAGGCTGACAATTTTGAAAGGTTTAGGGACTGGCAATATAAGATTAAATGAGATGCTCAGGAGCACACATTGGCTAAGGGCTGAAGGGGTGAAGCTGGGATTTGTGCCAACACTGCAATTTCTCCATTTGAACACTTTCTTTTCCAGTTCTTACCATTAACTAAAACAATCTCATTTTATAAAAACGGACTTGGAATGTACACAAATCACATTGCCAAACATGACCAATTTTAACAAAATATTATAGAAGGGTTCTATGCAAAATGGGAATGGTTCTAGCTTCATTCTCTCCATCATCAAGGGAAGTATATAAGTACCAGCATACCATTCAATGTGGTTTAACAAATGTAATCTGGGTTTGTCTTGTGTATTTTAAAGCTTTAAATACTTCCAAAAACAATGGCTTGTGACATTTTAATGTATAAACGTGCATAAAAACCTTTCACATTTACCAAAAAGCTAACTGTTTTTTGTGTCAAACAAGCAGTCCTTGAAATATGCTTGCCTAAGGCCTGCAACATCTGGTCCGCTCTCTTCTGTCTACCACCCCTTCCACTCAAATGCTCTACATAAGAAGAAAGATCAAGTAATGGGCTAAACGATGCCAGAAGCATGCAAGAAGGCAAACCTCACAGAAGACAGCAAAGTAATGTAAGATATATTAGGTGATTTGACCATGATCACTGTATCGTCTGCTGGCAAAGCCAGGATACAAGCATGAACGCTTTCGTTCCATAGTCTTGAATTTGGATACTTATTCGCCTCTTGGACTAACAGTTTATGCCATCGTTGGAGGCGATTGTCTAGGTTTTACAACACCTCATCTGAACAAACCAATTTCTAGACCTTCACCATACGGATGACATGTTAGTTTTTATAGCATTCCCTATCTGGTACAGGTACATTGCTGATACCAGCAGATTTTGTTCTGCAAAACCAAGTACATATGCAGGCAGTTTTTATAAACTTCAGACATAGGAAAAGCTCAGTCAGCCTTGCTGGAATATGATATTCAAATTTTGCATATGAACACATATCTCTGCAATGGGTGCTTCACACACTGAGCTAACTTCTGAACCATTGTCACACTCAATTTATCAATATGCATTTCACTGTTGCCTATTGCACATGACTACATAATTCCCACAGGAAGGAAAGAATGCTACAGAGTTGTGCCGTAAGGAACACACAAATTATGTATACCACAGTGAACACAGAAAGCAATACATGATGAATTGATCATAGCCGCATGTACTTGTCAAAACAGAAATGCAATGGGTTTAAGGACTCAGCAGCACCCCGTAAAATATCCTGATGTGTGCTATTTAAGACTGGTTAACAATGTAATCTTAATTCTTCAGATCAGGCAGCCTTTTGTAGGGGCTCCCTCCAAGGTGGGGGCCCTGGGCAAGTGCCCCTTTTGCCCTCCCATAAAGACGTCTCCGAACATGGCCCTGTTGTTTTGGTGCTCATAAGCCACCACTCGGATACAATTTGATATATTCAACCTCGAGCACCGACTTCTCCATAAGTGTCAATTTCAAGCTGTTCATTCAGTCACAGAGGACAACACTACCATGTTAATGAACTACTGGTCTCCACGGTCTATAAGTACTTGTGTTCTTCTGCTAGGGCATAACTCAAGTTCTATTAGGGCACACTCCTTGCCTACATACATAAAATGAAGTATCAATGAAAAGATGCAAAGTGTTCTATGGTGTAGTAAATCATGTTCTGAACAGGAATTAAATAAGAGTCAATATTTTTTTGTGAACACTGATCAAGGCATTAATCAATAATTCCAAACCAATGGCGCCCAATGTCGCAAAAGGTGGTGAAGGATCCCTTCCCATCACTCACATTCAAAGGCATGCAGCAGAGCATGAGCCTGCCGCTAAATAGTAGAGGTGCCAGGGCAATGGAGATGCTGTGACATTTCTATTAAACCCGTTGACTCTTACATTTGTAAGTGCTAGTATAATAAGTTGTTTCGAGAATACATAATTAGTAACATCATATTCGTTTGGCATGTTATGTTGAGGCAAGTATTTTGAGTGGTGGCCTGATGCATCCAAAGGGCCAAGTAAGGAACACTCTGGGTGGGAGTAGTTCCGAGACCCGCAGATATACTTCAATATCGAAGTCAAGAGACAAAGGGCCTCATTACACGGTAGGCGGAGAACCATGGCGCTATTAGATCCATTGTTCATGCCGGTAAAATACCGGCACCGTCTTGGTGGAAAGGGGAATTACCACCCCATTCCAAAGTTGGCGGGGCGGTAATTCCCCCTTCCACCATTGCCCTTCCCCATTCCCATTTTTGCCCCATAGGGCATAATGGGAATGGGGAAGGCGCTAATTACGGTACCGCAAATTGCGGTACCGTAATTAGCTCCCTGGGTCCCTTTGCGGGTTGCTTTTTAACGCCTGCAAAAAGCAGGCGTTAAATTCCCCAACCCGCAAAGGGACCTCGTAGTAAGGCAGTAAGGATTTACCGGTACCGGTAAAATACCGGACCCGGTAAACCCTTACCGCCTACCGTGTAATGAGGTCCAAAGAATGGGTATTTTGAAGAGCATCACAATTTGTTGTACTCAAACATGGCCAGTGCTTAAAGTACTCAGAAGCATCTCTTTGAATTGTTGAATTAGGGTGTGTGATGAATAAGCAAGTGTTTACAAGGAAATGCCATAGTGTGTCCTTCAAGGAAGTCTGACATGTTATGAGAATGGAGATATGTTTAAATGCTGAAAGGATGGACCAGTCACCAAGCATTGGGTGTGATTTACAGTTGGAACAGCTAGCAGTACTCCATTAACCAAATACCAAGTTTCTTTATACAGGCAACATTCTTATTAAATAGATTTTAAGGCATCCCAAAAGGGCCCTGTGTTGTTGAATACTTTGCATTCCGGAAGCAACGAGAAGCTTGAGGATTTATTTCTGTAGTATGGATTTCTTTGTACTGGAAATAGCACCAGCATTGCAATTACGCTAAAGACTGGCAACAATGCACATTCCCACTTTGTAATGTGTCTTGAATCTGTCGATGCTGTTTAGTCAATCGTAGAAGCCTCTCCCCAGGCATTCTAATCAATTCAGAAATAGAAGAATATGATCCAAAATGGCATCGTCATACGAGATGTGTTATGACAGGTTTTCAGGTATTACGCACAAAGGATACACTGTCAAGTTGTAAGTAATCTTCAGTTGCTTTATTCAGATACTTCAGTTCATCAGAAATAATCAGGTGCATCAGGAGATTAAGAAGTACTAGACATAAGAACCCACTGGCTCCCACCACCCAGGCTCCCATCTCAACTGACTTGGGTAGAACTCTATTCACACCTAAACATTCCAAGCATCCATATAAGATTCCACACATGACATCACTCCATGCATACCTCATCCAAACAGGATAAATAAATAGGAAGGAAAGCCAATCATAACGCCTCCTTCTGTTACCACAACAAGCACACTACATAGACGAAGTACATCTCAACACAACTCATAATCAGAAACACCTCTACATCTCCTTATGTTACTGCAAGGAAACATACACCCATCTCAATCAGACAGCATGACAGCAGGACACACAAACAGGCACAACCGTGAAATCTCTTACACCCAGAACAAACTAGATAACCAAGAGAGCGGCTGGCCAAGCAGGCAAAACTAACTTCCCAGTAATGGCGCCCCACCAACATTGCAACCAAATTCTACCATCTGAACAAACACTAAACACCTTCCACCCGCCACAAGCTGATCACCAGCCTGCCACACTGGAGCGCAAACCTGCCCCTCTGGGCTACCAGACTAACAAACCAAACACAACCTGAAGAAACTAAACACATCCAGTCCACCACTGCCACTGACGAACCTCAGGACTGCCACACCGGAGCACACACGGCTACCTATATGGGCTGGTATGAGGCGCGCTACAACACCTACAAGGAATCATGTCTAACCTACTGAACCAGGCCATACAACCAAGGCAACAATTGATCAGGCCCATACATTCACAACACTTAATGCAATCACACTCACCTGACCCATTCCCAACACACACACACCAGCAACCAATACATACTGGTCAACCAACTCATGAACTGCACAGCCTCAGAGTGTTGGCCAGACACCCAAGCCTTCAAAACTACACACTAAAACTGAACTGGGTGGGCACTGCCAAAGAGCTGTTGGGGATGCCAAACTCCCAGAACCATCCAGGGAGTTTATCCAGAACAATTCCAGAAGTAACTCTAAAATAAACAACAACATTGACCTAGATGAAACTTGAACAAGGTGAGGTGCCGGAATACCTGCATCACCAGCAAACTCTGCATCACTCAACCAGACATAACTGGTTACAACAACCTTAATGACTCAGCAGAGTCTCTTTACTAGACCATAACTGATCCCACTCACAACATGACTCTGCAAAGTCTCTTGACCAGAACCGACTGATCACACCACATCATGACCCCGCAGGGCCTCTTGACCAGATGATCACTGATCACCCAACTCATGACTCCGCAGAGCCTCTTGACCAGAACAAACTGATCACACCACATCATTGACCCTGCAGGGCCTCTTGACCAGACCATCACCTGATCACCCAACTCATGACTCTGCAGTGGCTGCTGATCAGCCGCAACTAGTCACTCAAATCATGACCCCGTGGAGCATCCTGGCCAGACCATCACTGATCACACAAACCATGACTCCAAAGAGCCTCTCTGACCAGCCTCATCCAGCCACTACCCACACACAACTCATGCAGCTTCATAGACACCCTGAATCTCCAAAAACTCTAATAAAACATCACATAAACAAGTGTTGCAGTCACTTACCATGGTTGCACCTAAACAGGACGTTTGTGGTGTGGGCAGGGCCCTACCCACACCTCAAACTAAAACTTTGCATGAACAATCACCAACCAACATTATGACAACCGAGTTGGTGTAACTCTCAACAGAACTGTAATGACAAAACCTAGAAGTCCATGTTGCCATTCCCAGGGTGCAACACTAATACCTGCAAATCCTCAAATGTGTTAAAAATACTAACCTGCCAAGCAGCATTAATAAAAATTCCCACACAGCATCGAAAGTTCACTCATCCAGTTAGAACCACCCATGCATGAAACCACTTAATGCACCATATTACTAAAAACATTTGTTGTCATATGCTAAGTCTCTGTTGAATCCTTGCAATGTAACCTTCTTGCAATTCCTCAAAAAGTTTAAGCTCATAGCCCAACTGAACCTGCAAAACACAGTAGACCTCCGTCCAATAAATACTCTCTGACTCACATGGAACACTTCCCTGCCACTCATCCAAAACTTGCAATCAGAAATGATCTTTTCATTCATTAAGATTCAGCATGTGAAGAACCCTTCAAATCATAACCAAGGTAGTGTCCTTCTTCAAAAACATTAACATTTCCATTAGTGCTACAACCTGGCAAAGAAAAGAACACACAAATTCAAAAACTTAGAGTCAAATAAAATGCTTTAGCATGCTTGGCTCTGCTCAGTCACCTTATGGCCACACCACAGCAACGCCCCCCAACGCAAGGAAAAATTGAAACGGCCCATGCACCAGAACCGCTGACACTGTTTGACCCACGTAACAGCGGCTGTAGTATTCCTCACACTTACCATCCACTAACGGACCAGAACATCTGTAAATTGTCTCTTCCCTGCAAGCCAACCCCACTTGATGCATGCAGTTGATCTGGTCCAGCGCACCAGCCCTGGCTAGCACAAAATATTTCAGCGTCGCAACGTGGGGCACAAACGTAGGGCACCATCATCCTCGGTCCCAACGCCAAACTAGAGAAAACACAAAAACAAAACAGTTCCTCCAAACGTCATTACATCTTGTATCATAGTGAGGTCTTCACTCTAAGGACCTTCGCTCTTGCCATCGTCACACGTACCAGAGCCGAACTGAAAACATCTTACTCTGGGAAGTGTTAGAATACTCCTAACTTTGCAGATCATCGCCAACACCCTCAGCGGGAGTACTGACGTCACCACACTCACTCGGGCACCGAACCGCTCAGAGGTACGCTCTCCAACTGTCATTGCAGCTGTCCGTACACAGTGTCAATTCAAACAAGGCTGGAAAGATAACACAGACACCAGGGTTTTGCTCAAACTGTCCTTTCTTTGACTTAGACATAGGCCCTCATTCATACCCAGGCGGTAAGTTACCACCTGGGTCATACCCTTACCACCATGGTGTAAACTATGTTTACACCATGGTGGATGGCGGATTTACCGCCCCATTCCAAGGTGAGTGGGGCGGTAAATCCCCATTTCCCATTTTACCCTTCCCCATTCCCATTTTTGCCCCATAGGGCATAATGGGAATGGGGAAAGGCGCTAATTACGCCACCGTAAATTACGGTGGCGTAATTAGCACCAAGGTCCCTTTGCAGCATGGGTTTTAATGCCTGCAAAAAGCAGGCGTTAAAATCGCCATCCCACAAAGGGACCTTGGAATCAGGCGTTAAGGGTCGGCGCCGTTTACGGCGCCGTAAACCCCTTAATGCCTGGGTCCTAATGAGGGCCATAGTTGACATTTACGTTCTCTGGGACTTCCAGCATTAATCCAAGGAATTCTGCCTTCACTACTGTCTGTGGGGGTGACACTCCGTTTCTCAGTCCACACTACGTTAAAGCACCTCAGAGCCAACCGACAACCCTGGAGGCTCTACTGAAAACTGTGTCTGGCACCATGGGTAGCTGGCAACTTGCTACCTTTCTTCTGCCTGCAAACAGCAACTGCCTATGCCTGCCCACAGGCGAATACCAGGGCATCATCAAAATTCTTCACTGGGTGGTTGGCAGGACAATCACCATATTGCCTCCTTGGTGCCTACCAGGACAGCCTCTATCCATTCTCCCTGGGTGACACTCTTTGCTGAGCCTGGATACCTACCAGGACATCCTCCCTTTCTCTGCCCTGGGTGGTGGGACACTTCGTGGGGGGCAGTGGGTTCCCTCGCATTAGTCTCAGTCTCTTTCAACTTCCTCCAGCCTGCACCCCCCACAGCAGTGTCTCCTCCTTTCCCTGGACCACAAACACAGGTACCTGTTCACTCCATGGTCCTCTCCAAGACCAGTACTCGTCGCCAAAATGTTACGACACGTTTTCAGGTATTACACTCAAAGGATACACTGTCAAGTTATAAGTAATCTTCAGTTGCTTTATTGAGGTACTTCACTTCACCAGATATAATCAGGTCCATCAGGAGATTAGGAAATACTAGACATAAGAACCCACTGGCTCCCACCACCCAGGCTCACATCTCAAATGCCTTGGGTGGAACTCGATTCACACCTAAACATTCCAAGCATCCAGCTAACATTCCACACATGACATCACTCCATACATACCTCATCCAAAAAGGATAAATACACAGGAAGGAAAACCAATCACAACTCCTCCTTCCTTTACCACAACAAGCATACTACATAGAGCAAGTACATCCCATCACACCTCACAATCAGAAACATCTCAACAACATAACATAGTATTCCCCTTTCCTTTTAGGGATACCCACTCCATTCCCCATGCCTTAATGGCGTATTGTGATAAACCCCTTCTACACCCTACAAAGGCTTCTGAGAGAACTCAAAGATTTAGCATCTTTTGACACACCATGTACTGAGACGAGGAAGAGGACTGCAATGGGTATGAACCATAATGTGAAATCTAGTGTGTGGGATAGTGTGATTGTCCAGGACACCTTCCAGCCTGGAGGCAGGTGTTTAAAATCAGCTGCTGTGAGAAGATGGAAGGACCTCCCCTTTCCAAGTGCCAGCTTGGAGGGCGATGGGAGAAAAAGCGTGCAATGCAGAGCTGATGGTATCCCAAACTGGAGGTCGAACCCCCAAGGGTAGGGAACTTTTTAAACAAAGTACAATATCACTTTTACACCTTAAATTCGTTTTAGAATGTGACAGACACTGGACATTATTGTTTTGGACATCTCAACATTCGACAGACCTTTAGTTTTGGTTGAGGGAGGGAAAAGCCTCCTAGATTAGGCACAGTGAGGCATTTCCCAACCCCTTTTTCATTTCAATAAAAATCTATAACAACCATCATGAATCCTCTTTGTGTCTCATCCCTGGTTTAATTGAAGTCCAAGAATTAAAAGTTTTTTCTGTAATGATTAGTGGCACATGGTCGCATACTAGCACATAGTCGCTGTGTCACCCCATTGGGCATCTTTGTGATCATTGATGAAGATTGCAGGTCTTGCAAGTGGTGTATTTGTTGGACGTAATAGTGCAAGAATAATCATGAATGTGATGGCAAACCCAATGAGTGCGGTAAAACCATCCAGTGTACAGAGAGACTAAGGCATGTTACTTTATTTTCAGTTCTACCAAAAATGTGTCAACACACAAAATTAAATGAGAGACTTAGTCTGATAGAGAATGTATAAAGCAAGACATTTTTAGTCAGAGTTTGCAAAATGACTACCAACCCGTCACCCAATTTAATCCAACCACCTCTAACTCGCCTTTCCCTTAAATTCCCACATTGTCTGTCCCCTTTCATTAAGCATTACTTCCGCTTGACCTTCTTTAGTCTGTCCTCAGTTTCCATCGGGATCCCTCTCAATATTATTATAATGATTATAGGGTATTTTTTGAATGTGGACTTATCTTCGAGAAGCAACGGCATGCTTTACAGAGGTATACAACAATACAGATACATAATGTAGCGCTTACTGAGGTATACAACAGGATAGATGCATAACGCCATGCTTTTCAGAGGTACCAACAGAACAGATATACAGTGGGGTAAAGGGGCACAGAGGTGGGGTGCAACTGTCCCGGGTGGTAGGGAGGAGAGGGGCGGGAGGCAATCTAGCAAGTCAGGTGGTGCGAGGGGCCATGTGATGGCCTATGTGTTGAGGCAGAGCGATTCCTTGAAAAGGTGGGTATTGAGTTGTTTTCTGAATTGTAGGAGCGTGGGGGCAAGTCTGATGCTGATAGGGACGAGGTTCCATGGTTCTGGGTGTAGGCAGAGAAGGCTTGTTTTCTGGTCCTTTCCAATTTTGCAACGGCGGATTTGAAGTCTGCACGTGTCCTGGCTTCTGGTGGTGCACTGCCCGCTGGAGATGCTGAGTTTCTCTTCAAGGTAGCTGGGTGACTTGAGTGGCGACGGCCTTATAGATGATGCATCAAGACTTGAAGGTGTGATTTGTGCATGCAGTGGGAGCCAGTGAACGTCGATGAAAGCAGGGGTGATGTGGTTGTATCTGCCTAGATCCTTGATTCGGCATGCAGTGGCATGTAGGACCCTTCTCGGTATGCAGCGGCATGTAGGATCCTTCTCTAGGGGCAAAAGGGAGGATGACGTGAGACCTTCAAGATGTGCATTACTGGTGCCTTACAGCCCTGGCGGTCCCAGTAATTCCTCATTGCTGAGCACCGTAAAATATTACTCCCCATTCCCATTGAGTCCCATTGGACTCAATGGCAATGAGAAGGATGGATACGCAGGCACCATTCTTGAATGGTGCTGGTGCATCCGTAAAGGTCTGCGGGCGGATGCCGTTCGCAGACCTCGTAGTTTGTCCGGCAATAACATTGCTGGTAGATTACCGGCACCGTTGTTACCAGACCGGCAAACTTGTAATGAGGACCATTGTCTTGTCTAGTTGAAAAAATGCTGGATCCAAGTAGCCTTCACCCTGTATCCCAGAGAGCTCCTCTAAGTGATATCCCAGCAGACCTCCTGTGCATGAGTTCCTGGGGCTGGGACAAGCATTACAAAAGCCAACATGTGGGTTTTCCCTATCCAATGTCCACTAGGATTGAAAAGAAAAAAACCCTCAAGCTTTGTTCACATGACAAATGACACTTCATGTATTCAAATAATTCTGTAGATTCCTGCCATATTTCTTTTTACCTTCCTGAACACTCATTGCCATGCACCATTATGAGGAATGTCTCAACACAAATCATATCCCCACCCCTGGGGATCCTCAATATTCACGAATGGAATTAACATAGTGCTCAAGAATTCCTTAGGGATGCAGGAATTAGTTATTAGTAGTCAGCCACCATTGAGATAACTAAATGTGAAAAGAAGACATGTGGGAACATTTCAAAGCTGGAAGCAACTTTTGATAGCAACAGACTAAGAGCTGGCATGAGGAAAGGGGTGCTGTCAGTGAAATGGGGGAGTACGTTCCAGCAGAGAGTTCCTTCTGAAACTGAGGAAAAGTCAGATGTAGCAATTAGGCAATGTGGCTGGCCACTGAGGGCATAGCTGTAGAAAAGGAAACGGATGCATCCTCAGAGTAAAGGAAGGAGCAGCTAAACAAAAGACCATCGGCTCCACAAGGGGAATGATGTCTTCATAGGAGGAAGTTGCCTTTACATAGCCGGGTAGAGGATTCCAGGATTGCAGATAGGTGCTTGCTTATAGGTTTTTCGGAATCATTAAAGCTCTTGAAGAGAAAAGATTGTGAAGAGAAAAGATTTGTGAAGTATCCAAAGTTTTTTTTTTTTTAATCAGCCCTGCTTCAGATCTGGGAAATGGATCAATTGTTAAAAATGCTTCCTTTGATCTTGCCAACTAAGCAAGCTCAATTCACTGCCAGTAGCAAGAGTACAGCGAGTTATGACAGGTATGAGGTTTCCAAGGGAACTTTTCAGTCCTCCAGCTAATTTTCACAGCAAATCCTTCTGATTTTTACTAAGAGGGAGTCTTTGGTCCTGCTCCTTCAAAAATGAAACCACAGTTAAGACCAACCACCACGACAAGGTAACTCCCGAGGTTGGGAAAAACGACAGCACACATTATTGTTAGGAACGGGTTACTTTATTGAGCTTTTATTTGACATGCAAAATGTATTTGTAGAGGTGTTAGAAAAGACTAGCTACTTACCTTAAATTAAGTTTAGTTCTGTTTCCCTACACCTTTCCGACACAGTTATTGGTGAAGGCAGCGCCTTATTGAGATGCACATTCCTTCATTGCAACTATGCTACAGCTGAAACAGGGTGGTCTTCAGGCTTGGTAGTTACCAGCTTTGCTGCTTGTTTTAACGTTCCTGCTTGGCAATGCAAAAAAAAAAAGTTTATCATATTCCCACATGGCATTTGTATCCTGTAACAGCTGAAGTATGTATTAGTAGACTACTCAAAACCTTTAATTTCAACTTTCTATATATATTCTTGAGATGTCTGTGGTGCACATTCAGCAACATGTACCAGTGTTTTCTGCAGATTCAGCAACATGTACCAGTGTTTTCTGCAGATTCAGCAACACGTACCAGTGTTTTCTAATTTGGCACAGTAGGAACAGGGCTGTCAGTGCTTCTTTCTCTTTCTGGGTCATGGGCTTCACTTGATGGATTAAGGGAAGGCTAAGTCAGGCACCGCTTGATCTTCTGTGGCAAGTGTGCAAAATATGCAAAGTCTTTGTATTTGCCAAATTCAATCGATAGTTCATCAAGACTTCAAGACTGATATTCTCCATAATCATGTTTTTTAAAAAGGTGTGTAAGTTTTGTTGGTCTGAGAAAGGGGAACCCCCATTTGGTTTCCTGAAGTAACTAATCTGTTCTGAACCAATACTGTAATCAGCAATGATTTTTAGTCTAATCAGAAAACTCCACTTTGGGTGTTGAGGATACTATCTCGAAGACACACAGCAATGAAGTCAGTTGCACCTGTTGCTTTAAAAAAAAAATGCAAACTGCAGCAGAGGCTAATTACATCATGTTGGGCAACACCAAGGTTGCATTCCAGGAATGGAGACACTGGCCCTCATTACAACCCAGGCGTTAAGGGGTTAACGACGCCGTAAAAGGTGGCGGCGCCGTTAAACCCTTAACACCTGATTACGAGGTCCCTTTGCGGGTGGCACTTTAATGCCTGCTTTTAGCAGGTGTTAAAAAACCAACCCGCAAAGGGACCTTGGTGCTAAGGACGGTGCCGCAATTTGCGGCACCATACTTAGCGCCTTCCCCATTCCCATTGAACCCTATGGGGCAAAAATGGGAATGGGGAAGGGCCATGGCGGCATGGGGAATTACCGCCCCGCCAACCTCGGAATGGGGCGGTAATTCCCCATTCCGCCATGGCGGACTCGGTAAGTTACCGGCATGGACCATGGTGCTATTAGCACCATGGTCCAACGCCTGGGTCGTAATGAGGGCCACTATCTTCTATGAACTTTGCATCCTGAGACCATCTTTACTGATTACCGCTATCTTTATTCTGCCAAAACATTAACCTCCAAGTGTTTGAAAAAACCATTTACATACATGCTGGAAAGACACCATGGTATAGTGGACTCCTTATCACATCAATTTCTGGGCAGCCTGAACAGGAACACCATTTCACCAAATTGCCAGGGGTAGCAGAAGTAACATCACATGACCCTCTGATGAAGTCACAAGAAGTGATGTAATTTGACCCCACCCGGAAGTGACATCATGAGAAGTGATACAACACAACCTTTCAACCCTTGACAAAACAGAAATTGGCATCACATATCATTGTTCCTAAGAACACTACGCAAAATATGGTTACGATAGAACTATAATTTGACATACATTTCATACAAGAATGGATCACCATATGTATCATTAATATCAGTGAGCAAAGGCCCATATTACCAAATTACTCTGAATGCAAGCAGACGTCCAAGGCCAAATGATAATAATGTATTATTATATGGCACTTACACTTAAGCACTTTATAAAGAACAAATATACATACAATATGACCCAAATTGTTTTGGTACTCATTTATCAACCTCAGAAGGATTAAAGGCTGAGTTGCAGTGTTTAAGAAAAGACTCATTTAGTGACTCATCCCCTGAAGTGTACCTGAAATAAACCTTTAATGAGTCTAGCAATTATCGTGTAGAATTTCCAGAAAGTCAAATTATTTGTTATTCCTATTCTTTCTTATTTAGGATCACTGCTCAAAATGTTAGACCTGTGGAACCCCCTCTTATTGTTTAAGAGGCCTGAACAAGAAAGCCATCCACTCCAGAACTAAAGAGCCACATGGTGTTGGTCACAGCCCAGGAGTTTACACCTGAAATAAACACACAAAAAACACATTTGTTTTTCTTTATTTTTTTGGGGGTAGCCAGGGAGATAGGGAGATCAAAGGGTAGAAAGGGAGACCTCAGGGGTCACAGTTGTGTTCCTGATGACTCCCAAATGACGTACATGAGCCTGAAAGCTGAGCAGATGGAGCTAAAACCAATGATCCATTCTGGGCACTTTGTGGATAAAGTCATCTTTGGGTGAAAGTCACTCCATTAAGGCTGCAATGAGAAATGTGGGAATGGGAGGTATAACATCTTTGAGGCGGTTAGACTTATGGGTTCACACATTTGCTGGTGGAAGATATGCATCAGAGATCTTTTGGGGAGCATCATGACTTTCTTTTTGGCTGGCCATCCACTGTGCTGTGAGACTTTAGACAACATACAAAGAACTGTGCACTGGTAAACCATGCATTATGACATAATGAGCTATGTGACTCCAATGAAGTGTGTGTGATGGCAAAGTCAGGCAGGACCAAGGCACATGGCTGTTTTGCTACCCATACAGCCACTACAATCTAGACCATGTAGTATTTTTTCAATGGGCCATATAGTAGACTTTTCCGATGACAAGGAATATCCAGATATACTGGTCCCAGTTAATTAAGGATAGTGATTTCATCCCAGTCAAGGGAGGGCTAATTTGGCAGATCTGGTACAACTATTCTTTGCTTACCACACTGATTCTGATGGGTCAGCAGAAGGGGAATTGGCTGTAGAGGTACTGCTGCTACTTGCTGCTCTATCAGGGACATTATAAGCATTTTATAATCTGGTTTCCTGTCATATTCTTCAGTGGCACTGAAAAAGCCAGAATATTCTGGGTCTAGGCTCTAAAGTCTTGGGCCATAAAGTGTGCATGTCCCCCAGGTGAAGGTGGGAGCACTTCTGTGTGTGCCCCCAAAGGAAGGGCTCTGGATGCATTTGCTTGCACTGTGCAAGTCCACTTCACTCGTCCATTTCACTCCCAGGGGAAGAGAAAAGAGAAAAGAAAAGAAACTGCTGAATATGGTGGTGCCCTTGTTGTTCATGTCAGCATGTGCCATGGAGTAACTGGCACTTTGCTGAGGTCATCCAAATAAATAAGACCTGCTGGTGCTTGCCACACTGACTCCAGGGCAGATTTCTAACCTCACCTTCAGGTTTTACTTTGGTCCTGCTGCTTCAAAAGTGAAACCGCATTTAAGCCAAACCACCGCAAAAAGATCACTTCTGAGGTTGGGAAAAACTACAGTACACATTATTGTTTAGAACAGGGTTACTTTATTGAACTTTTATTTGATATTCCAAATGCATTTGTAGAGAAGTGATAAAAAAAGGCTAACTACTTACCTTAAATTAAGTTTAGTTCTGATTCCCTACCTTTCTGACACTTATGTTTATTAGTGAAGGCAGCGTCTTATTGAGATGCAAATCTTTTCTTTGCAACTTTGCTACAGCAGAAATAATGTGGTTTTCAGGCTTGGAATTTACCAGCTTTGCTGCTTGTTTTAATGTTCCTGCTTGGCAATAAAATGACTAGATTACCATATTCCTCTGTGAAATTTAAATCCAGTGATGGCTGTAGAGTTAACAAACTACTCAAAACCTCTATTTTCAATGTTCTATATTCTTGGGATGTCTCTGGTGCAGATTCATCAACATGTACCAGTGTTTTCTAATTTCACACTTTGGGAACAGGGTTGTCGGTGCTTCTGGCTCTTTATGGGTCAGGGTTTCACCTGGATTGGTAAACAGTCAACATAGTCTCTGGGACTTCAATAAAGTCCTTAGCCAGCATTTCTTGGTCCAGGTCTTTATTCGCTGATGCAAAATGAACAGTGGCCCATCTGGATTCTCATACCAGGTAACACCATGTCAGTACCCTTGCATTGTTTGACAGGGTTTGGAGTTACACAATGCATAGACTGCTAGAACCCATGAAATTCAACATCCCCTTTTGGTGAAGACTTTAATGAACATTCTCTTGGGGTACACTATGTCACCTCGTTCGTCTTGTTGTCAATTTTCTGTTCCTTGGTCTACCTCCATTTTCACAAGCTTACAGCACCTTTATTTGCTAGATCGTAAAAATAAAAGCTCTACTTTTTCATCATGCCTTTTCTCCTGGCGTCCTCCCTCCAGTCCCTCTTCTGTGCCTTCATTTCATTCCTCTACCCCTTCTGTCATTTTATCAACCTCTCTTTAAGTGATCGTCCTCTCCAACCTACATCTTAGTGTGTTTCTTGTTACATATCCTCTCCATCCACTCTAGGAGTTGCTCATCTGCCTCCTCTCCTCTCTTGCAAAACTCACACCCTCACTTTCTCCTTTGCATTAGCAGATGGCAGTTTCTTGCCAGGGTAGTGGAATGTGTGTGGGATTCTTTTGTTGCATGTGCAAATGAATGAATGCTAGGTTAAATCTGGCACTGATTGGTCTTCGCACTGATTGGTCTTCTGTGGCGAGTGTGCCGGATATACACAATGTTTTGTATTTGCCAACTTCAGTCGATAGTTCATCAAGACTTCAACACTTGTGTCGTCCATAATTAGGCTTTTGAAAAAGGTCAGAAGTTTTGTTGGTGTGTCAAATGGGACCCCCATTTGGATTCCTGAAGTAACGATTATGTTCTGAACCAGTACTGTAATCAGCTATCATTATTAGTGTAATCTGATGCCTACGCTTTAGGTATACAGGATGTTCTCAGAAGACACAAAAATCAATGACGTCAGCTGAATACTGCTGCTTTTAAAAAAAAAAAAGCAAACTGTGGCAGCGGATAATTAGATCATGTTGGACAGGTATCTCCTGACCAAGGATGTATTTTAGGAATTGTGACCCTCTTCTAGGAACTTTGCATTGTGTGACCTTCTTTACTGATTACCGGAATCTGTAATCTGCCAAAACATGAACCTCCTAGCATTTGAGAAAACATGTACGTAGACGCTAGGTAGACAGAATAGTATAGTGGACTCCTTATCACATAAAGTTTGGTGCAGTCTGAAAGTTGATCAGATGGAGTTAGAACCAATGATATCTTCTGGGCACTTTCTGAACAAAGTCAGCTTTGGGTGAAAGTCATTCCATTAAGGCTGCAATGAGAAATGTGGGAATGGGAGGTATAAGAACCCAAGAGGGAACTTTGAGGTGGTTAGCCTTATGGCTTCACATATTTGCCAGTGGAATATATGCATCTGAGAGCTTTTGGGGAGCATCATGACTTTCTTTTTGGCTGGCCATTCACTGTACTTTGAGACTTTAGACAACATCCTAAGAAACTTGCAATGGGAAACCATGTATTCTGACATAGTGAGCTATTTGACTACTGTGAAGTGTGTGTGAGGGAAAAGTCAGGCAGGACCAAGCCACCTGGCTTTTTTGCTACCCATACAGCCACCACTATCTCAATCATCAAGTCCTTTTTCAATGGGCCTCATAGTAGACTTTTCCGATAAGGGATATCCAGATATACTGGTCACAGTTAACTAAGACTAGAGACGTCATCCCAGTCAATGGGGAGGGCAGTTTGCCAGTTCTGGTACAACTATTATTTGCTTGCTGATTCTGATGGGTGAGCTGAGGGGAAATTGACTGTAGAGGTACTGCTGCTTCTAGCTGCTCTGCCAGGGACATTTTAGGCATTTTATAATCTGGTTTCCTGTCACATTCGTCAGTGGCTCTTAAAACCCATAAGATTCTGGGCCCAGGTTCTAAAGACCTGGGCCATAAAGTGTACATGCATCCCAGGAGAAGGTGAGAGCATGTCTGTGTGCGCCCCTAAAGGAGGGGCTATGGATGCATTCCCTGGCACCGTGGAGTTCCACTTCACTTATCCATTTCTCTTTCAGTGGAAGAGAAAACAGAAAACAAACTGTCACATATGGTTGTGGCCTTGTAGTTAATTTATGCATTGGCCATTGAGTAACTGACACTTTGCTGGGGTCATCCAAAGACATAAGACCTGCTACTGCTTGCCACACTGAGTCCAGGACAGATTTCTAACCTCACATGCAGGTTTTTCTATGGTCCTGACGCTTCAAAAGAGAAACCGCAGTTTAGCCTAACAACCACGAAAAGGTAACTCCTGAGGTTGGGAAAAACGAAAGTACCCATTATTGTTCAGAAAAGGGTTACTTTATTGAACTTTTATTTGACCTTCCAAATGCATTTGTAGAGAGGTGTTAGAAAAGACTAGCTACTTACCTTAAATTAAGTTTAGTTTGTACTGCCTACATTTCCGACACTTATGCTTATTAGTGAAGGCAGCGCCTTATTGAGATGCACATTTTTTTCATTGCAACTATGCAACAGCTGAAATAATGTGGTTTCATGATTGGTAGTTACCAGCTTTGCTGCTTGTTTTAACGTTCCTGCTTGGCAATGCAAAAAAAAAAAGTTTATCATATTCCCACATGGCATTTGTATCCTGTAACAGCTGAAGTATGTATTAGTAGACTACTCAAAACCTTTAATTTCAACTTTCTATATATATTCTTGAGATGTCTGTGGTGCACATTCAGCAACATGTACCAGTGTTTTCTGCAGATTCAGCAACATGTACCAGTGTTTTCTGCAGATTCAGCAACACGTACCAGTGTTTTCTAATTTGGCACAGTAGGAACAGGGCTGTCAGTGCTTCTTTCTCTTTCTGGGTCATGGGCTTCACTTGATGGATTAAGGGAAGGCTAAGTCAGGCACCGCTTGATCTTCTGTGGCAAGTGTGCAAAATATGCAAAGTCTTTGTATTTGCCAAATTCAATCGATAGTTCATCAAGACTTCAAGACTGATATTCTCCATAATCATGTTTTTTAAAAAGGTGTGTAAGTTTTGTTGGTCTGAGAAAGGGGAACCCCCATTTGGTTTCCTGAAGTAACTAATCTGTTCTGAACCAATACTGTAATCAGCAATGATTTTTAGTCTAATCAGAAAACTCCACTTTGGGTGTTGAGGATACTATCTCGAAGACACACAGCAATGAAGTCAGTTGCACCTGTTGCTTTAAAAAAAAAATGCAAACTGCAGCAGAGGCTAATTACATCATGTTGGGCAACACCAAGGTTGCATTCCAGGAATGGAGACACTGGCCCTCATTACAACCCAGGCGTTAAGGGGTTAACGACGCCGTAAAAGGTGGCGGCGCCGTTAAACCCTTAACACCTGATTACGAGGTCCCTTTGCGGGTGGCACTTTAATGCCTGCTTTTAGCAGGTGTTAAAAAACCAACCCGCAAAGGGACCTTGGTGCTAAGGACGGTGCCGCAATTTGCGGCACCATACTTAGCGCCTTCCCCATTCCCATTGAACCCTATGGGGCAAAAATGGGAATGGGGAAGGGCCATGGCGGCATGGGGAATTACCGCCCCGCCAACCTCGGAATGGGGCGGTAATTCCCCATTCCGCCATGGCGGACTCGGTAAGTTACCGGCATGGACCATGGTGCTATTAGCACCATGGTCCAACGCCTGGGTCGTAATGAGGGCCACTATCTTCTATGAACTTTGCATCCTGAGACCATCTTTACTGATTACCGCTATCTTTATTCTGCCAAAACATTAACCTCCAAGTGTTTGAAAAAACCATTTACATACATGCTGGAAAGACACCATGGTATAGTGGACTCCTTATCACATCAATTTCTGGGCAGCCTGAACAGGAACACCATTTCACCAAATTGCCAGGGGTAGCAGAAGTAACATCACATGACCCTCTGATGAAGTCACAAGAAGTGATGTAATTTGACCCCACCCGGAAGTGACATCATGAGAAGTGATACAACACAACCTTTCAACCCTTGACAAAACAGAAATTGGCATCACATATCATTGTTCCTAAGAACACTACGCAAAATATGGTTACGATAGAACTATAATTTGACATACATTTCATACAAGAATGGATCACCATATGTATCATTAATATCAGTGAGCAAAGGCCCATATTACCAAATTACTCTGAATGCAAGCAGACGTCCAAGGCCAAATGATAATAATGTATTATTATATGGCACTTACACTTAAGCACTTTATAAAGAACAAATATACATACAATATGACCCAAATTGTTTTGGTACTCATTTATCAACCTCAGAAGGATTAAAGGCTGAGTTGCAGTGTTTAAGAAAAGACTCATTTAGTGACTCATCCCCTGAAGTGTACCTGAAATAAACCTTTAATGAGTCTAGCAATTATCGTGTAGAATTTCCAGAAAGTCAAATTATTTGTTATTCCTATTCTTTCTTATTTAGGATCACTGCTCAAAATGTTAGACCTGTGGAACCCCCTCTTATTTTTTAAGAGGCCTGAACAAGAAAGCCATCCACTCCAGAACTAAAGAGCCACATGGTGTTGGTCACAGCCCAGGAGTTTACACCTGAAATAAACACACAAAAAACACATTTGTTTTTCTTTATTTTTTTGGGGGTAGCCAGGGAGATAGGGAGATCAAAGGGTAGAAAGGGAGACCTCAGGGGTCACAGTTGTGTTCCTGATGACTCCCAAATGACGTACATGAGCCTGAAAGCTGAGCAGATGGAGCTAAAACCAATGATCCATTCTGGGCACTTTGTGGATAAAGTCATCTTTGGGTGAAAGTCACTCCATTAAGGCTGCAATGAGAAATGTGGGAATGGGAGGTATAACATCTTTGAGGCGGTTAGACTTATGGGTTCACACATTTGCTGGTGGAAGATATGCATCAGAGATCTTTTGGGGAGCATCATGACTTTCTTTTTGGCTGGCCATCCACTGTGCTGTGAGACTTTAGACAACATACAAAGAACTGTGCACTGGTAAACCATGCATTATGACATAATGAGCTATGTGACTCCAATGAAGTGTGTGTGATGGCAAAGTCAGGCAGGACCAAGGCACATGGCTGTTTTGCTACCCATACAGCCACTACAATCTAGACCATGTAGTATTTTTTCAATGGGCCATATAGTAGACTTTTCCGATGACAAGGAATATCCAGATATACTGGTCCCAGTTAATTAAGGATAGTGATTTCATCCCAGTCAAGGGAGGGCTAATTTGGCAGATCTGGTACAACTATTCTTTGCTTACCACACTGATTCTGATGGGTCAGCAGAAGGGGAATTGGCTGTAGAGGTACTGCTGCTACTTGCTGCTCTATCAGGGACATTATAAGCATTTTATAATCTGGTTTCCTGTCATATTCTTCAGTGGCACTGAAAAAGCCAGAATATTCTGGGTCTAGGCTCTAAAGTCTTGGGCCATAAAGTGTGCATGTCCCCCAGGTGAAGGTGGGAGCACTTCTGTGTGTGCCCCCAAAGGAAGGGCTCTGGATGCATTTGCTTGCACTGTGCAAGTCCACTTCACTCGTCCATTTCACTCCCAGGGGAAGAGAAAAGAGAAAAGAAAAGAAACTGCTGAATATGGTGGTGCCCTTGTTGTTCATGTCAGCATGTGCCATGGAGTAACTGGCACTTTGCTGAGGTCATCCAAATAAATAAGACCTGCTGGTGCTTGCCACACTGACTCCAGGGCAGATTTCTAACCTCACCTTCAGGTTTTACTTTGGTCCTGCTGCTTCAAAAGTGAAACCGCATTTAAGCCAAACCACCGCAAAAAGATCACTTCTGAGGTTGGGAAAAACTACAGTACACATTATTGTTTAGAACAGGGTTACTTTATTGAACTTTTATTTGATATTCCAAATGCATTTGTAGAGAAGTGATAAAAAAAGGCTAACTACTTACCTTAAATTAAGTTTAGTTCTGATTCCCTACCTTTCTGACACTTATGTTTATTAGTGAAGGCAGCGTCTTATTGAGATGCAAATCTTTTCTTTGCAACTTTGCTACAGCAGAAATAATGTGGTTTTCAGGCTTGGAATTTACCAGCTTTGCTGCTTGTTTTAATGTTCCTGCTTGGCAATAAAATGACTAGATTACCATATTCCTCTGTGAAATTTAAATCCAGTGATGGCTGTAGAGTTAACAAACTACTCAAAACCTCTATTTTCAATGTTCTATATTCTTGGGATGTCTCTGGTGCAGATTCATCAACATGTACCAGTGTTTTCTAATTTCACACTTTGGGAACAGGGTTGTCGGTGCTTCTGGCTCTTTATGGGTCAGGGTTTCACCTGGATTGGTAAACAGTCAACATAGTCTCTGGGACTTCAATAAAGTCCTTAGCCAGCATTTCTTGGTCCAGGTCTTTATTCGCTGATGCAAAATGAACAGTGGCCCATCTGGATTCTCATACCAGGTAACACCATGTCAGTACCCTTGCATTGTTTGACAGGGTTTGGAGTTACACAATGCATAGACTGCTAGAACCCATGAAATTCAACATCCCCTTTTGGTGAAGACTTTAATGAACATTCTCTTGGGGTACACTATGTCACCTCGTTCGTCTTGTTGTCAATTTTCTGTTCCTTGGTCTACCTCCATTTTCACAAGCTTACAGCACCTTTATTTGCTAGATCGTAAAAATAAAAGCTCTACTTTTTCATCATGCCTTTTCTCCTGGCGTCCTCCCTCCAGTCCCTCTTCTGTGCCTTCATTTCATTCCTCTACCCCTTCTGTCATTTTATCAACCTCTCTTTAAGTGATCGTCCTCTCCAACCTACATCTTAGTGTGTTTCTTGTTACATATCCTCTCCATCCACTCTAGGAGTTGCTCATCTGCCTCCTCTCCTCTCTTGCAAAACTCACACCCTCACTTTCTCCTTTGCATTAGCAGATGGCAGTTTCTTGCCAGGGTAGTGGAATGTGTGTGGGATTCTTTTGTCGCATGTGCAAATGAATGAATGCTAGGTTAAATCTGGCACTGATTGGTCTTCGCACTGATTGGTCTTCTGTGGCGAGTGTGCCGGATATACACAATGTTTTGTATTTGCCAACTTCAGTCGATAGTTCATCAAGACTTCAACACTTGTGTCGTCCATAATTAGGCTTTTGAAAAAGGTCAGAAGTTTTGTTGGTGTGTCAAATGGGACCCCCATTTGGATTCCTGAAGTAACGATTATGTTCTGAACCAGTACTGTAATCAGCTATCATTATTAGTGTAATCTGATGCCTACGCTTTAGGTATACAGGATGTTCTCAGAAGACACAAAAATCAATGACGTCAGCTGAATACTGCTGCTTTTAAAAAAAAAAAGCAAACTGTGGCAGCGGATAATTAGATCATGTTGGACAGGTATCTCCTGACCAAGGATGTATTTTAGGAATTGTGACCCTCTTCTAGGAACTTTGCATTGTGTGACCTTCTTTACTGATTACCGGAATCTGTAATCTGCCAAAACATGAACCTCCTAGCATTTGAGAAAACATGTACGTAGACGCTAGGTAGACAGAATAGTATAGTGGACTCCTTATCACATAAAGTTTGGTGCAGTCTGAAAGTTGATCAGATGGAGTTAGAACCAATGATATCTTCTGGGCACTTTCTGAACAAAGTCAGCTTTGGGTGAAAGTCATTCCATTAAGGCTGCAATGAGAAATGTGGGAATGGAAGGTATAAGAACCCAAGAGGGAACTTTGAGGTGGTTAGCCTTATGGCTTCACATATTTGCCAGTGGAATATATGCATCTGAGAGCTTTTGGGGAGCATCATGACTTTCTTTTTGGCTGGCCATTCACTGTACTTTGAGACTTTAGACAACATCCTAAGAAACTTGCAATGGGAAACCATGTATTCTGACATAGTGAGCTATTTGACTACTGTGAAGTGTGTGTGAGGGAAAAGTCAGGCAGGACCAAGCCACCTGGCTTTTTTGCTACCCATACAGCCACCACTATCTCAATCATCAAGTCCTTTTTCAATGGGCCTCATAGTAGACTTTTCCGATAAGGGATATCCAGATATACTGGTCACAGTTAACTAAGACTAGAGACGTCATCCCAGTCAATGGGGAGGGCAGTTTGCCAGTTCTGGTACAACTATTATTTGCTTGCTGATTCTGATGGGTGAGCTGAGGGGAAATTGACTGTAGAGGTACTGCTGCTTCTAGCTGCTCTGCCAGGGACATTTTAGGCATTTTATAATCTGGTTTCCTGTCACATTCGTCAGTGGCTCTTAAAACCCATAAGATTCTGGGCCCAGGTTCTAAAGACCTGGGCCATAAAGTGTACATGCATCCCAGGAGAAGGTGAGAGCATGTCTGTGTGCGCCCCTAAAGGAGGGGCTATGGATGCATTCCCTGGCACCGTGGAGTTCCACTTCACTTATCCATTTCTCTTTCAGTGGAAGAGAAAACAGAAAACAAACTGTCACATATGGTTGTGGCCTTGTAGTTAATTTATGCATTGGCCATTGAGTAACTGACACTTTGCTGGGGTCATCCAAAAACATAAGACCTGCTACTGCTTGCCACACTGAGTCCAGGACAGATTTCTAACCTCACATGCAGGTTTTTCTATGGTCCTGACGCTTCAAAAGAGAAACCGCAGTTTAGCCTAACAACCACGAAAAGGTAACTCCTGAGGTTGGGAAAAACGAAAGTACCCATTATTGTTCAGAAAAGGGTTACTTTATTGAACTTTTATTTGACCTTCCAAATGCATTTGTAGAGAGGTGTTAGAAAAGACTAGCTACTTACCTTAAATTAAGTTTAGTTTGTACTGCCTACATTTCCGACACTTATGCTTATTAGTGAAGGCAGCGCCTTATTGAGATGCACATTTTTTTCATTGCAACTATGCAACAGCTGAAATAATGTGGTTTCATGATTGGTATGTACTGGCTTTGCTGCTTGTTTTAATGTTCCTGCTTGGCAATACAAAAAGACTGGATTACAACAATCTATATTCTTGGGATGTCTGTGGGCAGATTCAGCAACATGTACTAGTGTTTTCTAATTTTGCACTTTAGGAACAGGGTTGTCAGTGCTTCTCGCTCTTTCTGGGTCAGGGCTTCACCTGGATTGGTAAACAGCCACGCATAGTCTCGGGGACTTCATTAAAGCCCTTAGCCAGCCTTTCTTGGTCCAGGTCTTTATACGCTGATACAGAATGAACAGTGGCCCTTCTGGATTCCCATACAAGGTAACACCATCTCAGTACCCTTGCATTGTTTGACGGGGTGTCTGGAATTGCACATGGCAGAAACTGCTAGACCCCATTAAATCCAACTTCCCTCTTCGGTGAAGATTTTAATGGGCATTCACTTGGGGGGGTTCCATGTCATTTTGCTGACCTCCTTTTTTCCAACATGTGTTTTACTTTAGGAGTTTTGCCGAAAAACGTCATCAACATTTAAAAAATGTTTTTGGGGGGTTACCCCCATAACCCGCCTTAATTTAATTATTTTGTTATTAACTTCACCTCAACCATTTTTTTTACCCTTTCCAACCTCCCCCAAAGAATTTCAATGGGATTTCTTTTTTAAACTCCTGTGGCAAAACGCCCATTGGAAAATAGGTGTTGGCAAAAGGACGCGATACACCTCATTCCTATTTTTGTCAATTTCCTGTTCTTTGGTCCGCCTCTGTTTTTAACAGCTTAGAGACACCTTTCTTCCCTAGATCTTAAAAAGCTCTACTTTTTCCTCCCTCCATTTCTCCTAGCTTCCTCCCTCCAGTTCTCTCTTGTATGCCTTAATTTCTTCCTCTAACCTTCTGTCATCTCAACATCTCTTTAGGTAATTTGTCTTGGAAGGATAGCTCAGGGGCAACGTGCTCGCCTTGGAAGCACGATGACACACAGCACCACAGGTGTGATCCCCGGGTCCGTGCTTAGAAATCTGTGTGTATTAAGTGACTTATAAATAACCTATCATATCATATCATCATCTCCAACCTTCATCTAAGTATTTTTCTTGTTCCATATCCTCTCGTTCCACTCTAGGAGTTGCTCACCAGCCTCCTATCCTCTTGCAAAACTCACACCCTCGCATTGTCCCTTGTATCAGCTGATGACAGTTTCATGCCAGGGTAGATGAATGGGTATTTTGTTGTCACAACTGCAAATGGATGAACCCAGGGCTAAGTCAGGCATTGATTGGTCTTCTGTGGCGAGTGTGCAAGATATACAAAGTTCTTTGTATTTGCCAACTTCAACTGATAGTTCATCAAGACTTCAAGACGGCTATCCTCCATAATCAGGCTTTTGAAAAAGATCTGAAGTTTTATTGGTGTATCAAATGGTACAAAGTTCTTTGTATTTGCCAACTTCAACCGATAGTTCATCAAGACTTCAAGACGGCATCCTCCATAATCAGGCTTTTGAAAAAGATCTGAAGTTTTATTGGTGTATCAAATGGAACCCCCATTTGGATTCCTGAAGTAACCATTCTGTTCTGGACCTGTACTGTAATCAGCGACCATTGGATGTACAGGATGTTCTCTCGAAGACACACAGCAATGAAGTCTGCTGCATCCTGCTGCTTTAAAAAAAATGCAAACTGTAGCAGAGGCTAATTACATCATGTTGGACAGGTAGCTCCTGACCAAGGCTGCATTTAAGAAATCAAGACATTATTTTAGGAACTTTGCATCCTGTGACCATCCTTACTGATTACCAGAATCTGTATTCTGCCAAAACGGTAACCTCCAAGGATTTAACAAGACATGTTCATAGACGTTGAGAACACAAGATGTTATGTATAGTGGACTCCTTATCACATCAATTTCAGGACAGTCTGAAAGTCAAGCAGATGGAGTTAGAAACATTGATACCTTCTGGGCACTTTGTGGACAAAGCCAGTTTGGGGTGAAAAGCACTCCAATTATGTTACAATGAGACATGCAGGAATGGGCGGTTTAAGAACTCAAGAGATAACTTTGAGGTGCTTAGCCTTTTGGGATCACATTCATATTTGCTGGTCAAATCTAATCTGATGCCTACATTTTGGGTCTACAGGATGTTCTCTCGAAGACACACATAAATGAATTCAGCTGCATCCTGCTGCTTTTAAAAAAAAATGCAAACTGTAGCAGAGGCTAATTACATCATGTTGGACAGGTAGCTCCTGACCAAGGCTGCATTTAAGAAATCAAGACATTCTTTTAGGAACTTTGCATCTTGTGACCATCTTTACTGATTACTAGAATCTGTATTCTGCCAAAACGTCAACCTCCAAGGATTTAACAAGACATGTTCATACACGTTGAGAACACAAGATGTTATGCATAGTGAACTCCTTATCACATCAATTTCAGGAAAGTCTGAAAGTCAAGCAGATGGAGTTAGAAACATTGATACCTTCTGGGCACTTTGTGGACAAAGCCAGTTTGGGGTGAAAGGCACTCCATTAAAGCTACAATGAGACATGCAGGAATGGGAGGTTTAAGAACTCAAGAGATAACTTTGAGATGCTTAGCGTTTTGGGATCACATTAATATTTGCCGGTCAAAGAAATGCATCTGAGAGCTTTCGGGGAGCATCATGATTCTCTGTTTTGGCTAGCTATCTGCAATTCTTTGCGATTTTAGACCTCATCCAAAGAAGTGAGCATTGGAAAACCATGCATTCTGAAAAAGTGTGTGTGAGGTCAAAGTCAGACAGGTCCAATCTACTTCGCTTTTTGCTACCCCTACCGCCACTATCATCTAGACCATGAAGTACTTTTTCAATGGGCCTCATAGTAGACTTTTCCAATGAGGGATACACAGACATACTGGTCATAGTTAATTAAGGCAAGTGACTTCATCCTAGTCAAGGGGAGGGCTAGTTTACCAGTTCTGGTACAACTATTGTCTGCTTGCCACAATGGGTTTGACTGGTGAGCCGAGGGGAATTTGACTGCAGAAGTACTGCTGCTTCTAGCAGCTATGTCAGGGACATTTTAGGCGTTTTATAATCTGGTTTCCTGTCACATTCTTCAGTGGCTATTAAAACTTAGAAGATTCTGGGCCTAGGCTCTTAAGTCCAGGGCCATAAAGTGTGCATAAATCCCAGGTGAAGGTGGGAGCCCATCTGTGTGTGACCCAAAGTAAGGGCTGTGGATGCATTACCAGGCACCATGCAAGTACACTTCACTCATCCATTTCACTCACAGTGAAATTGAAAAGAGAAACGAAACTGCCACACAAGGTTGTGGTCTTGTTGTTCATGTGACCATTGTCCATGGAGTAACTGGCACTTTTTCTGGAGTAATCCAAAGACAGGACACCTGCTGTTGCTTGCCACACTGCCTCCAGGGCAGATTTCTAACCTCACTTGCAGGTTTTTCTTTGGTCCTGCTGCTTCAAAAGTGAAATCGCGGTCAAGTCCAACCACCTCGACAAGGTAATTCACGCGGTTGGGAAAAAAGACAGTACACTATTTTGTTTGGAAAAGGGTTACTTTATTGAACTTATATTTGACATTCCAAATGGATTTGTAGAAAGCAGTTAACAAAGACTAGCTACTTACCTTAAATTAAGTTTAGTTCTGATTCCCAACACCTTTCCGACACTTACATTTATTGGTGAAGGCAGCGCCTTATTATTGAGATGCACATGTTTTCATTTGGACTATGCTATGCTGAAATAATGTGGTTTTCAGTCTTGGCAGTTGCTGCTTGTTTTAATGTTCCTGCTTGGCAATACAAAAAGACTAGATTACCATATTCCTCTGTGAAATTTAAATCCAGTGACGGCTGAAGAGTTAACAGACTACTCAAAACCTCTATTTTCAACAATCTATATTCTTGGGATGTCTGTGGGCAGATTCAGCAACATGTACTAGTGTTTTCTAATTTTGCACTTTAGGAACAGGGTTGTCAGTGCTTCTCGCTCTTTCTGGGTCAGGGCTTCACCTGGATTGGTAAACAGCCACGCATAGTCTCGGGGACTTCATTAAAGTCCTACGCCAGCCTTTCTTGGTCCAGGTCTTTATATGCTGATGCAGAATGAACAGTGGCCCTTCTGGATTCCCATACAAGGTAACACCATCTCAGTACCATTGAAACGTTTGACGGGGTGTCTGGAATTGCACATGGCAGAAACTCCTAGACCCCATAAAATTCAACTTCCCTCTTCAGTGAAGACTTGGGCATTCTCTTGTGGGGTTCCATGTCATTACGCTGACCCCCTTTTTTTCCAACGTTTTTTTTGCCGTAGGCGTTTTGCCAAAAAACATCATCAACATTTATTTATTTAATTATTTGTTTTTTTACCTTCCTCCCAACCCATTATTTACCCTTTCAACCTCCCCCAAAGAATTCCAATGGGAATTTTCGGCAAAACTCCCATGGCAAATCACCCATTTGAAAAACCGGTGTCAGCAAAAGGACACAATACCCTCTTGTGGTACACTACCTCAACTCTTTCCTATTGTTCTCAATTTCCTGTTCCTTGATCCGCCTCTCTTTTCAACAGCTTAGAAACACCTTTCTTCCCTAGATAGTAAAAAGCTCTACTTTTCCCTCCCTCCTTTTCTCCTGGCTTCCTCCCACCAGTTCTCTCTTCTATGCCTTCATTTCTTCCTCTAACCTTCTGTCATGTCAACCTCTTTTTAGGTGATTTGTCTTTGAAGGATAGAGTCAGGGGCAACGTGCTCGCCTTGGAAGCAAGACGACACTTAGCATGGCAGGTTTGATCCCCGGGTCCACGCTTAGACATCTCTGGGTATTAAGCATGTTATAAATTACATATCATAACGTCCTCTCCAAAGTGTTTTTCTTCTTCCATATCCTCTCGTTCCACTCTAGGAGTTGCTCACCAGCCTCCTCTCCTCTTGCAAAACTCACACCCTTGCATTCTCCCTTGCATCAGCAGATGACAGTTTCATACCATGGTAGAGGAATCTTTGTGTTTCTTTTGTCACTAGTGCAAATGGATTAACGGAAGGCTAAGTCAGGCACTGATTGGTCTTCTGTGGTGAGTGTCCAAGATATACATTGTTTTTCCTGTTTGCCAGCTTCAATCGATATTTAATCAAGACATCAAGACTGCTATCCTCCATAATTAGGCTTTTGAAAAAAGGTCTGAGGTTTTGATGGTCTGGCAAAGGGGATCCCCCTTTTGGATGCCTGAAGTAACGGTTCTGTTCTGGACCAGTACAGTAATCAGCAACCATATCTAGTCTAAACGAAAAAAACACAAACATTCCACTACCCTGGAATGAAGTTGACCTCTGCTGATGCGAGGAAGAAATCGAGGGTGTGAGTTTTGCAAGAGAGGAGAGGAGGCAGGTGAGCAACTCCTAGAGGATCCTTGTTGCTTATTTGTTTGGTCAGTGCGTTCCTTGGAATACATTTAATGAAATGTGTTCCAGCAGTCCCCAGTCCATTGTTTTTGTTTATGCAATTGATCCGTGAATCTCCATGTCTATAGCACTAACTGATGCACTGTTTTTCAATCCTTTTAGCATATTGTTTCAATTATCTCCTGTACATCTGTCATATGAAAGGTTGTTTGGTAAGCAGCACTCATGTTGTAAAATATCTTGTGATCTTTGATGTATTTGTTTATTCATTTGTGTTCTTTTTCTATAGAATCAGCATGGCATCTGACAGATTTGTGGAGAAGAATGTACTAAACTCATTTAATGTTTCCACTTTCTTCCATGAATCTTGCATTTTCAATTTCCAATAGTACATATATGAATCACCTATTACCTTATTTTTTCATGGTTTGTGAAACAAAATAATTAGTGGATATCAAGAATCTAATGTAAGTGGGCTATAGTTCGATAGCCAAAGGTAAATGAAAGCTTGATGTCTTCATTTAGTAGTGGGTGGATAGGATCATGTTTTAAAGATTACTGTTTTAGCTATGCAGTTGTAAAGAGGTCTTGCACAGCTCATTTGTGCTTTTTTGAGCTGACTCAAAGCACATGGTTCTGTAATAAAGGGAGGGAGGGGAGTAGACATTAGTGGGGTGGGAGAAGAAAGGGCCTTGTTGGAAATGTGAGATATTGATGGGTGATGTCAGTAGTACCCGAATACTGTGTGCCGGTGTGATTCTACATGGTGTGTGGCAGTAGCAATAGCAAATCCATTTTGAATGATAAATCTGACCACTAAAAACTAATAAAAAACGAGCTAGCCCAGTGATGCTGCCTTTGCTTTTTTGACATTGCAGTGCAGAAGATACAATCTATACATGACCCAGTCCACTGTGTCCTGTTGAGATATTTCAGCTCCATGCCCTGGCAGAAACCCCCTTCTTTACCGCCAAGGATTTCAAGCAAAGGTTTAGGATAATGTCAATCTGTCTTTTCAATTATTATAATTTTGTCAGCCAGAGATCTACATGCCTTAAAGAGGTCATCTTTGAGGACTGGTTTGAAGATTGTACAACTCTTCCTTGCTTGGAAAATACTATACAAAAAATGTTATCCCTTCAATTGAATCTACATGTGTGTGACCATTCTTTTCTTGCTCCTGGCCAATCTAGTGTTAGTGTTGATTGCAATACAGGCGTCGTGACTCAGCAGCAGATGGAATGCATTCTATTGTGTACTAATCATGGAAGGCATCCATTTGGTCCTGATATTGGACTTTCCGCCTCCATTTGTCATGTATCCGCTATGAACGGTTCTCATTTAGAAAAGCTTGCTTTGACATGTAAATGTGAGCATGGAAAGCCTGCCTGTGTCTCACAACCATACATGTTCAATATGGTCACTTGTACTTGTACTTGTACTAGTACTAGTCAGTCTATACATGGTGCCATTGGGAGGACTGACAATGAAGTTATTTTATTGTTTTTCATTTTATATAGTACTGTTTTACTTTCTGGGCATTTTACAATACTACTGCATGCTGTAAATCCCAGGAAAAGGGCAGCGCTCAGACAGCCACAAAGACAGCAAACTCACAAGTTCAGCTCATGAGCTGTGCTATTTGCTGCTCTCTTGGCAGCCTTGCCACACTGTCATTTTCCTTTTAAGGCTCCACTGGTGGTGTGAAGTTATCAGACCGTCTGGTAGTCACTTGAAGATGCCACACCTTCCCAAACTTCTTCCCTGTTGAGCAGTTGCCTTCTTGCACTGAAAGGGGACAGAAGGATGCACCTTGAATGTGTGCATAAGGGGTTAAATGACAATTAATCGGAAGCATAAGATCCCAAATCTGCTCAAAGAATCTACAATACAAAGGATCGAAGAAGGTCCCACATCTTCTGTAGGGTTAGGGGGGTTAAGTACCCCTATTGGAATACTAGTGCAAGGGCATGCTAGTATCTCTGTACCTTATTCACGCTCAGCTGTAATTGTGCCTGTAAGATATTTCAGATATTGTACATCCGGTGAATGGCCTCAAGTTTATGGTTAATGGTGACCAGGCATTGCTTGAACTATTAACACAACTGAGTTCTATTGCTTCCAGCACACTGCCTTTTTGCACAGAACATGCACCATGTGACCCCAGAGGAATGTTGTGAAAAGAAAATGGCGGTAATTGATTTGACATCAAAGGATATCTATAGAATGCATTTAAGCAATTTTTTAAATATATATGTTGCGACAAAACAATCCTAATCCTCTTTCACCATTGCTTGCTAGCTTGCTAGGTTCAGCATTTGCCCACAAACCGCTTAGGTTTGCTAGTCCCATCTTAACTTTAAATGTACTTTCTTCTATGGTAAACTGAAAATTGCCCAAATATTGAGGCTGTTTTGTTGTTTCATCTATCCTAGGATGTATGTCTCCCAGGACTTCGACCTGGCTACCCTTGCTCAAAAGTCCTGTAATTCTACCTGGTATTCATCTTGAAGGGAGATTTAAAATGGAGGATACCAGTTTCATGGTATTCCATTCGTATTTATCCATATTTTTTAGCTATTTGATATTTATATACATTTATATTTTCTCTATAAAAAAATGAAATGCAACTATTGCTTTTCTGCATTTATTCAAATTAAAAGTAGCACTTCAATGTCTACAATGGGAAGCTCATAGAGCTGGATTGTAGGGTATTTTGTGTAGATTTGGGGCCTAGCAGTATTTTCTTACCGCCAAAAATAAAGTAATTAAGCAATAATCACTCCTTGCATTCAGATTGGGTTTGGTATTATATTAATATAGTGGATATGCATTATTTCAGTACACAGATATATTTAGTTGGTATACATTTTGTTGGTGGTATTTTTGGTGAGGATAATTCCTTTGTTTTATTTGTGGCCCCAATATCCAAAACCCCCTTTCTCCTTACTTAGTCAGTTTGTGTGATCAATAGAGAGACCTCAGGCCTACATCTTATGGATACCACAATTTTCACATACAGTATTCACAACCCCTGTGGTATTATCACTAATTTATTTACATCAGTGAAACTATTTCCAGAGGCCTCTCTTTCTGCTGACTCATATACGTCCAGCAAACTATTTCATTATGTTCCACTCAGAAATCACACACACACATATATACACTGAGTGGAACCACGCACACAGCTATTTATAATTGCTCATAACATTACTTTATCTGCATAGAAACTTGGCGCTTTAAGCATCATTCCCTCTATGGCATCATATTTTTTTTAGACACCAAATGAAACAGAAACAAGAATTCTCTTAGGCAGACTGTGTATTATCACAATTTCATTTTAAAATGATACATTACCATTTGTGAGATAATCCTCTCTGAAATAAAAACGTGAGAAAGACAAAATGCAAGAACACTACGAATTTCATTTCATATTTGCACAAGAGAGAGAAAAATTACATTGTTTGTTTTGCCTTCAGCTGGCAACATTAAAATGTGTCATTTAAACACAGTGAAAAGCTATCGCTACGCCGCCGGTTTAAAATAGGTCTCATGAACATAAAGCACCCTCACTTTTATACAAGATAATTACCAGCAAATTGTAGCTGTTCAGCACACGAACTCCCCGGACTGGTTGCTTTCTTTAAATGGCTCAAGGCTTTCCTTCAAATCACCCCAGCGAGGACATGCAGTTCTGATCTGCAGTCTCTCAAGCCGGTGCTTATTGACTGGAATCTCCAGCCTGGGAAAGTCAGCAATGGACTGGGACGACACCTCTCAATCAGGAAACCCCATAGAAACTCCAGCCAAATCTTCACCGGAGCTGCGCAAAATGTCCTCTGCCTTTCTTCCTCCCCGAGATGCACGAAGAGACCTCTGTTACAGCCCTTCATGTGACGTGCATCCAATAAAAATCTATCATGCCATAGCCTTCTTCTTCAAACAATAGCTGACTTTTCAGTAAGAAACTGGATCCACTAATTTCCTGCTTATTCGAGTTTTGTTTCTTTATCAAGGACTGTGAAAAGCACAGAGAAAGAGAAAGGAAAACAAAATTCTGAATGTCCGTTGAAAATGACTTTCAGCCTGCCTCATTTTGCACTTGGAGAACACATTATGATATTAATAAGTTAAGATCATGTTAGTACTGTTAATTATATTAGTTCATTAATCCTCTAATGTGTCTCCTGCAACAGAAGCATTTCAGGTGATAAAAAAAATGTTGCAATTGCTTATACCGCATTATAGCAATACATTGATCTCATGCAGTGGTGCTGCACTCCAAAAACACGCTAAATAATCCTACAGATTCATGCACATCAAGCCAAGATCTATTTTCACTTTAAAAACATACAATTGCTCCTCGTGATGATGTGATAAACATCTCTGCAGCACATTAAACTATCTAAAAGATAAATGTATCACTGTTTTAGCCTCTCCACTGTGTTGGTTTGCACAGACATTGGCTTGTAAGGCATAACTGAGAAGATACTCAAGAAATATGAATTTCGGCTTCTATCTATTTGTTTTACAAATAAATGCTGAAATGAAACAGTGATTCCCATCTGTATGTATACAAATCAGAAAAATAAGAAAGCTGGGAGCCCTATATATTACTTGTTACTTGTTGAAGCATTTAATGAATAAAGGAATGTCATTACTTTTGCAACTAGAAAATAATGGAGATTTCACTAGTTGTAAAGCCTGATATTCATATTTTGTGAAGGACAACAGATGCTGGCATTATGCAGAATATCTTCAATAGTCACTCCAAAAGCAGCAATTCAGAAAGAATACAAGAATACAAGTAGTAACTGCAACCCAGTTTAGCCACATAGCAGTGCAGTAGAAGATTATTGAGAACAAAACATGTAGTGAACTTGAAAGGAAGTACAAGGAACTTACAGGGAAAGGAATACAAAGTACAATGAGACCATTTCTCAATCTGAATACAAGGAAAATGCGCCCAGGCAACCACAATTACAAGGACATACAAGGTGAACTGATGCAAAACAGGTAGTGAACTTGAAAAGAACTTAAAGAAAATACTAAGTACAGTGAGACCATTTCTCAATCTGAGGACACGGAAAAAATGCCACCAGGCAACCCAAATGACCAGGAAATAAAAGTTGAAATAACAAACCAGCAAAAAAAATCAAATGGCCAATGGTAAAAAACTACAAATAAAGTGCAGAATAGTTAGGTGTACAAAATAAAGCAGCAAGCTGAAGCAGTTTCTTCTCACAATAAAAAGGTGACAGGGAGGGGTGGAGCCCAGGCACCCTCCAAGTACAAGGAAATAAATACAAACTAAAAGATAGACAATGAGAAATTAACATAAAAAATTTAATAAAGATCAAACAGCAAACAGAGACTCAAATAAAATGTAGGAACTAAAATAAACAAAAATAAGCATGCTTCTCAAGAATAAAACAGCCAGCTGCATCATATCTTTGTGTAGTGGGACGTGCACTAGCAAAAGACATGTCCAGTGCCATGTGCCTTTGAAGATGTAGCACTGAAGGGCACAACAGGACGTCTGGGCTCTGCTCAGTGGCCTCCCATTTTGCAATGGTAAGAGTTGCAGCCCTAGAAGGGAGAAGAGCAACGTACTGCAAAGTAATAAAACAGGTTGGGAGGGAAGAGTGCAGGCAAACTCCAAGTACAAGGAAAGAAAAAAGGACAAAATCAGGACCAGGCAATCCCAAATACAAGGAAATAAATACAAGTTAAATACAATGGTGAGACATTGAAATAGTGTGTCAAATTATCAAAATGATATGGAAAAATAAACCAATAAAATAGGAAGAATGAGTCCAGGCAATCTCCAAGTACAAGGACACAACAAGAGTAAACATTGATGAGGATATCCTAAATAAAAAGAAACAGAAAGATAAAAAGTAAAAATTAGAAATTAGAACCAAACTCAACAGCTTGCCATAAAAAACGATTGCATAATTTCCTTTTGTACTGGGGATGCTCATTATATGGCCACATGAAGGGCAGATCAGGCACAAGAAGGCAGGGATTGCAGCATTGATCACTAGACCACCATCTTAGAATTGCAAAGGCTGCAAACCAATAAAAACCAAAGAGGTCATACTAAAAGAAACAGGAAGTAGAGGGACCAGTTCATGAAAACTACAAGTCATGTATAACAAACATTACCAATGAGCTAGGTTTGGCAATATAAAAGGCAATATAAAATACAATTAAAAAATAAAATGTAATTAACAAATCAACTGAAAGAGCAAACATGAATTACATGTAGTAATAGGAGGGCCTTTTATGAACATAGGGATGTTTGGACCAAAGAAAAAAGTATCCTCATTGACCAAAAACTTAAAAAGGCAAAGTATAAAGAAAAGTCCTTAGTTGTTAGATCTGCAGCCATTAAGGCTATTATGGCCAGAAGCCGATCGGTTTTAAGAGTTTGAGATTCTGTGCTCTTCCTTGTGACATGATGCCTTTGGATATTGCGCAATGCCAGTCTGATTCACCCACAAAAGTTTCTGATCAGTGCTACTCCCTTTTGCTTTAAAATCAAAACGTATTACAATATGGAACTTAGTTCCATATAGATTATCCTGGGCCACTGTATAATACACTGAATTTAAATCATTCTTCAGATAACATTGAACATTCCCTCCTTCCTCTGCAATAATCAAATGTATGCGTTGTTGCAAGGCTGGCATTTGAAGATGCACCTTTATGGGCTATATCAGTCAGTTGGAACATCCTACACGTTTTAGGAAATTTTTGTCCTAGGCCTGGGCTTTTTGTCGCCAAGAATGTTGCTAGTGTCATGATTTGTCATCCATCAGGATAGAGGCTGCAACGAATGGTTGCAAATAGCTGAGTTTATTCCTACAGAATTTGCTTTCAGTCCATGCATATGTTCAATAAACGTAAGCTTTGCTCTGTCTCTCCAGACTCAGAGCATCAGAAGATTGGTTTCTGGTATAGATTCACTCTGCAGTAATGCATTCAATCTACATAACAAGAGTCTCAAAGGTCCCAAACGATTCCTGATTGCTGCTTGGCCTTCACAGGTCTGTTTGGGGAAATGTTTTTAAAGGTTCAGTTTTCTGCTATGCTATGGAGAGCACCAACTCCCCCTACATCAAAGCCTTATTGTCACTGCAAAGCCTGGTGCTTTTCTGAGGGCATGATCATCATCCTCCATCAGGGGCATGAACCAGGATATCTTGGCGTCAGACTGACTGGCCATGCCATGAACCTGATGATTCCACCTTGCTGGAGGGTGCTACGTTCCATTTGCATGGCTCAGAGTTTAGCATGGGACTAAGGGAAGCTCTAAAGGGCACTGTTACAGTTTTAAACACCAGGTCCCAAAACCTGTCTCATGTGTGCAATGCCACGAAGAGACAAGCTGCAGCCCTGGCATCCAGTGCATGCATGCAACTAGGTGGGACCCCACTTAATGTTAAGGAGGCCCATGGATACACAGCACATTATATTAATTTAAATGTGTGTGCAATGTAAAATAAGCACCAATACATGTGTGCATGTAAAACATCTTTAAAATATTTTAGAAAAATATATATAACGTTCAATGGCACCAGTGTTCTTGATTTAAAAAAAAAGGACATTAGCCCAAGTGTCCAGGGCCACTGCCAATCTTGTGACCCTAGTGAAAACCCATTGAGGTGAGTTGTACCACCTCTTTTCCCCATATTTCACTTTTTATTGTCACGTTAGTCTTTCTGCACAAAATGTCACATGCCCACATAGAAGTGCGTATCTTGTGACTCAGTTCCCCCATGTCCCTCAGACCTGAAGAAGGTTGAAATAGAAAAATCGAAGATACAATTCTGTAAACAACCTATAAACTTTTACTGGCCGTTATGTGCTTTGTGATTTTAAAATATAGGTATTTATGTCCCTAGGTGTATGTTGTCCTATGTTCTTAAACCTGACATGTCACCCCATCATTCTCTAGGATTAACCAAGTTGAGCAGCCCCGTACCACCGTGCCATTTGCATGAATCTGTGCACTTGGCCACAGAGAGAGCTTTGCAAGCCATCTCCAGTCTACCGCCTTGGGATCCTAGCAGCTGTGCTTCCCTGTTTGGACTGCCTGTCAAATCTCAAGTACCAAGTGAATACATGTTGAGTTTCTCTAGAGATGAATCAACTTTTGGGCTGAACAATACAGAATTACGGGTCCCAAGTTGTGAATTTGAAGTCTGAGTTAGTATACGCTGAGGAAGGCATTAATTAACCCATGTCTCCCAAATCATGGTATAAAACCCACAATTCAAAAATAACTGTGACCCATGCCTGAGAGCAGAATACAACTATCTTCATTTAAAAAAAGACTTGGAATCTGCTGGCTTTAGACCATTATCCATTGTGTATACTTTGTCAAGTTCGGCACTCTGAACGCATCAGACAATAAAAGCCACCATGGCAAGAGATTGGTTAACCTTTTCGACTTGCCTAGTTCCACTCTACTTGCCTACTTGCCTACCTGTGTTTTGTTTGAAATTTGTGTTTGCCATGGAGCCTGATGAAGTGATGAAATGTAAATGCAGGGTAATGCAGTTTTCCATAGAGCATTTCTACCATTTTGGCGGGCTCAATGTACATAGTTCTGGAATAAAAGTTCATGGGAGCGAGTGTTAGTGGTGTAGATCCAGAAGCACTTGAGCCCTGAGTGCATGTATGATTCTACATAGTGTGTGGTGGAGACACTTGTGAATATTATTTATTTTGTTTGGTAGAGAAAACACAGACTGATTAGTGGCCAATGCTGGGACACAGGGAAAGCCACTGGTAGAGGAAGAGGGGGTATGTAATAGAGCTAAAGATGGTGCAGGCTTTTCAGCAAGATTTAGATTTAAGTGTCAAAAGGGTAATTCATGTGTGGTGCTTGAAGCAGCAAGGCGGAAGTTGAGTGGGAGTCTGTAAATAGATTGGAAGTGATAGTAATTTGAAAGGAGAATAGGACTGTTGGGGACAGAGGTAGAGGTAGTTGGGGAGAAACCTGAGGCCTTTGGACTACATAGTCTTACACCAAAGCGATTCGGTTCCAGTCTGCAGTCTATGTTAAATGTGAAGATTCTGAAGTGTATATCGTTAATCGGGTGGTGAGTTCTTGCTCATCTTGGTTTCATTTCATTATACATTGGGACTGTTGAAAATGTGTTTATGAGATTGGAGTGACTTTCAATGGGCACAACCTTATACTGACACTCACTTAGCTGGGGATTTTATTTTTATTAGGATATTTATTGAGCACAGATCTAGCTTCAGGAAGCAATGGCACACTTTACAATCATAGGGAGAATAACACAGTGAGGGAACACAGTGAGGGAAGCAGAGCAAAAAGGGAGCAGGGAGTCAACAGGGGAGTGTGAGGGTGGGCAATTGGCAGCAATGGATCTACCAGCAACTAGGGGGAGGGCAGAGTCTCAGGTAGGGTGGAAAGTGCAGAATGGGTGGTGATTTAGTTTAAGGTTGAGCCAGTTTTGACAATTGTGCTTCTTCTACAGTAGATCTGAGCCTCCATTGAACTTGTTGACCCTCTTGGCAAAAATCCAGTTCTGGGGTCCAGCTGACTGCAAGGTGAAAGGCATTATTTGGAAAAAGATAGTCAATTGGATGCCCTCCAGTCAAAGTCTGTAATAATAGCTTAAAACATAATTGTTCAACGATAGAGAGCTGTAGCTCAAGCGTAGAGTTCACCAAAATGAGCTTTTATTTTAAATGTCATATAGTTATTCTCCATCAGAATGTAGAGAATGACTTTTCAAAATGTTTGTGTTCTTCTGACTCTAAGCAAATAAAAACGCAAGTCTATGTTGCCCTTTGACCAGCATGTGGAAGGCTTAGAGCCATATGGATTAAGCACTTACTGATGTACCTGTCCATAAGTGTCCTATTCAGCTTACAACAAGGTCGGTTCTGAACCATAAACCCACATGTTGCCACTCTCAGCATGCTGAAGGAATTGTAGTTGCTCCTCTGGTGCCCCTCTCCATCAAGGAACCTGCATAGTATCCTTTCCAGTGGACAAGATAAATAATGCCCTCTGAGGAGTTTTGTGCTCTTCCAGCAAACAATCCCGATAACAAAAAAAAAACGGGTCACCCGTTGAACTCCAGAGCAACTGTAAACATCATGATCCTGGTGAAAACCTGGGGAGGTGAGTTTATCCACATCTTTTCCACATCTGCTGCTGCTTAGCACATTCGAGATTGAAGCCCAGTCATCTCCCTCTCAACCCTCCTGCTTGTTGATTCCAATCCATGCAGCCTTCACACCCATACTCCTTTGTGTTATTATAAAGTACCTGCTGTGCCCCAGGCCCTCTCGAGTATGCGTGGTGTCCTTTTTTGCCGTAAGCCCTCTGCAACATGCATGTAAAAGAAACACTAACTGGCATGGAGTGCTCCTACAGGAGATGGTGTGTCCTCATTACCATAGCAAAGCACATATAGCATCAGCAGTTGGTGTTATGTTTGCATTGTAAGTCAATGGATCTCAGTGGCCCATTCCTGAAAAACGTGTTTACATCCAAAATTCTTTCATTCTAGAACAAGCCAGAGGGGTGGGAGTTCAGTTTCATTCACCTATGCACCCCACATGGAATGGGGATACAAATTCCCCACATCTCTCTGTCAACCACGCCCACCAACTACATAATAATGCAATGGAGAGCATGGAGATTGGCCTACCATACAGCTTCTGGTCACTTTCTCCATCAGTAAAATCCTCTCAAATGACTTCTCAGATTTCCAGGACTGTTTAGAAAATAACAAGCTGTTAGAAATCACCACACACTGTTTTCACCCTGAAGTTGATGGGTAATAAATGGTTACTATTCACCCATTTTCATATCCTTCAATGCATCCATGTATCATCCCATTAGTGTTCTATTAATTAAGTGCTAAACTGCATCTGCCTCCCAACACTGGTCTTTGTTCTACTCTATCCATCACCTACAACCAAGATGCATTTTTTATCATCCAAAGGATTTACAGCCTTCTCTTCCACTTCACATGTTAAGTATCATAGTCGCATGCTTAAATTGGGAACATTAACCACAGAAACACATTATGGTTCAATTTGTTATAATACTATGGGTGAACACCCACAACTGACTGAAATGGAAACCCCAAATTAAACCCTTTTCTCTGCTAACACAGAGGGCTAACTGGGAGGACTGCACTCTATGACCCCCGAGCTTCTGGGCAATCCATTGAACATTGTTTCAGTAGAGTGTACACAAAAACAATGTAAAATCCTATGATATTATATGTACTCAGTCACTATATTAGCTTTCCTTCCAGATACCTTTGGTTTGGGTCATTGCTGACCTTAACATGTTCATGCCAGCAAAGCTGACATCAGTGCAGATGTCAGTTTTGCTGAAATGAACAGGGTAACGCTCTTTCCAATCCTTGGGTCGGCATTGTGCCAATATATCCCAAGACCTACAGCCATTAATGTAACTTGCATTACTCTTTCATTCCCACTGCCTTACCCAATGGAATGTTATCTGCTCAATGTGATTTTGCTTCTGTCAGGCCCTAAATCTCTCTGTCAACAGAAGTAGCAGAACTAGGATGCCACCTAACTAATCAGGACTGTACTTATCTGTTTTTTTATTTTTTTATTCTCATGCTACCTATGCATGTAGAGGTCTTGGACTGTCACTATGCCTAGCTTTTATGCTTGTCCCTTTTTCCTATCTACAAGCGTTGTAAAGGGCTTACTGTTTTGTTCACGCTATATGAAACTACCAACTTAATCCTGTATGATTTCCCAAAAAAAGGTCCAAATATTACTGGCACTCTGCAAACAATGTAATAGATTCCCAGGCTGTAAAGGTAGTGCTCCCTCTATAGGTTTTTCATGTAGTGCTTTTGTATTACCTTTTTTTCCCCAATATCAGAAAATAAATGCTTTAGAATTTTTTGACGGACCTCCAAACTCGGAAATCAGAACTGCCTCTGTTCGATCCAAAACCCTGTGGATTATTGTCACCAATGGCACAAACCTCTAGCCCGCTACAATGCCCCCACCAAAACAAGCTTTTAAAATGATATCTGTTTTTTTATTTTTTTATTCTCATGCTACCTATGCATGTAGAGGTCTTGGACTGTCACTATGCCTAGCTTTTATGCTTGTCCCTTTTTCCTATCTACAAGGTTTGTAAAGGGCTTACTGTTTTGTTCACGCTATATGAAACTACCAACTTAATCCTGTATGATTTCCAAAAAAAAGGTCCAAATATTACTGGCACTCTGCAAACAATGTAATAGATTCCCAGGCTGTAAAGGTAGTGCTCCCTCTATAGGTTTTTCATGTAGTGCTTTTGTATTACCTTTTTTTCCCCAATATCAGAAATAAATGCTTTAGAATTTTTTGACGGACCTCCAAACTCGGAAATCAGAACTGCCTCTGTTCGATCCAAAACCCTGTGGATTATTGTCACCAATGGCACAAACCTCTAGCCCGCTACAATGCCCCCACCAAAACAAGCTTTTAAAATGACACAAAATGGAAAAATGATCTACTGGAGTTTGTTGGCCTGCGAGGCCATTATCCCTGTACCCTCCTACCTCCATGTCAGCATCAAATAACAGGCTCAGTCTCTGATAGCCAGTGCTGCCAAATCAAGCAATCCTTTAAGCTTGAGTTCATACTGAAATGGTCCTTTCCCAGATTTAAAATTAACCTTCAAGCATGTCTCTTCCGCAGGCCTTTAACTATCCGTGGACCTTGCATTTCCCCTTCTGAATGAACCCTTCCAGAGCCTAGTGTTGGCACTGTACCAACTTATACATTAATGTAACTTGCATTACTTCATCATTTCAAAATACCTAACAATGGAATGTTATCGGCCCATTGTCAGACCTCAAGCAATCTCATATGTCGTCTTGTGTTGTTACTCGCCTTCCGTCAACAGCAGTAGCAGAACTATGATGCTACCTAACTTATCGGGCATGCACTTTTCTAGGTTTTCTTATTCTCATTTTATCTGTGAATGTACATGCCTGGGGATGTCACTATGCAATTGATTACTTTTTTGCTATTCTCCTTTTTCGTTTCCCAATATCAGAAAACATACTTTAATTAGCAGTGCCTCCATACTCTGTGGGATGTGATTCTGGACCATTGAAATGAAATTTCATGATTATGCCATAATGGAAATCAGAAATGCCTACACGTTTGATCCAAAATGCACAAGCACCCACCAGGCCTGTCACTCTGCCCATATCCAGAAACAAGCATTGACAAAGCTTTGGGATGATGCCTAGGCATTGAAGGGAACTTTGTCAGGACTCAGAGGTGTTTTCTCAAAGGCCAACATACTCCAGTGAACCATTTTGTGTCTGTTTAAAAAACACATGGCTAGAGTCTAACTTCTAAGGCAAACATCTGATTCCAAAAACATTTCTGAAAGCATTGAAGGAAAGATAAGAGGAATATAAAAGGAAATGTAGATCTTGACTATTATCTCTGCGTAGCTGTCGACTCGTTCTCCAAAACACTCTTCTTGGGGAGGGGAGTAGTCTGGCAAATGGTGCCAATTAGAGATGGTCGGTCCACTCAAACTGGATGAAATATTTTCCCTTCGGCTGCTAATCCTTTGGCTTCTTTTTCTTCCTGCGTGCAATTCAGGTTTGGAAAAATGACAACCTCTACAGGAATGTTGGCAGATCTGTTTTGCTATCTGTATTTGTTGAAGTCTGTGGACCTCCCACCCAGTCCACTCTCTCAAACCACTTCTCTCACAGCTAAGATGTAAAACGCTGCATTATCCCAGATGACCAGATCCCATTCAACCAACTAACATTCCAATGAATCCATTAACATAACTCGAATTGCTCCTTCACCTAAAACTGTTTCCTTCAACACGGAAAAGGGCTTACTGTCATGGTCTCACGATACACAACTACCAACTTAAACTTGCATCATTTCTTAAAGAATTAGTAGCTTATGTATTTGTCCAAATAATGCTGGTACTCAGGAAACAATATAATAGATTTCCAGACTGTCCAAGAACCAGTCAGCGCTCTGTAGGTTTACATGAAGTACCATTGTAGTACCTTCTTTTTCTCCCCGATATCAGGAAACACACTTTTAATCTATAGCAGCACCTCCAATGCGCTGGACCCTTTCAATAGAATTTCCTGAATATGCCATAATGGAAATCAGAAATGCCTACTTCTTTGATCCAACACTCTGTAGGCATTTCTAATTTTCATTATGGCTCAGGAATTAACTGTGCTGCCCCGCTAGCCACAGGTTTTTAAAACTCACAAAATGTTTCACTGGAGTATGTTGGCCGGTGAGAGGCATTTCCTCACAGGACAACCAACTCCAGTGAAACATTTTGTATGTTTAAAAAACCTGTGGATAGCAGAGTAACACAGTCAATCTAACTTAAACATCTAATCTCCTTCAGAAAAGGAAATGGGCACACATATGATTCCAAAAACATTTCTAAACACATTGAAGCAAAGGGTTGACTAGATCAGGGGAATATGAAAGGACATGTACACTTCAGGGACACTTACCAGCTCTTGACTTCTCTATACCCAGCTGTCTGCTCTCTGCTGCTCTCTGCTGCTGGGGGCTCTGAATGTAACCAACTTATTGTACTTAGAGCCTACGTGAAGACAATATTTCATCATGAAGGGCTCACAGCTCATGACATCATGCACCATCAAACAATAAGGCTGATGCCCCACCCCCTATTATGAATAGCTGTGTGTAGCAGGTGGTGGGTGCAGGCACCATTGTACAGGGGTATATGAATAAAAAAGCAGATACGGAAGCAAATAATGTGGAGAGAAAAGTAACATGTTTCTCCCAGACAGTCTTCTCAGGGGACTCTGGCAAGTGGGGCCAGTCAGAGTTGGTTTCCCCGCTGCAGCTGGATGACATAGTTTCTCTTTGGCTGCAAATGATTTGTCTCCCTTTTCTTACTGTGTGTAATTAATCCAGGATTGGACAAATTACGACCTCTATAGGAAAGTACAGGATTGTCAGTTTTGGCATACCAACTATGTCCAGGTGACCAGGTCTCCTTCGACCCAAACTAAGCTCACATCCTAACTGACCCATTCTCAACTTCATGTTCAAGACAATTAGACACTTTCTAAAACTGCCAACTCTTGTCAGGTCTCAGTTAGATTGCTGCAAAACATGGGCTTCAACAAGGACTTCCCACAACTGCAACTGCTCAAAAATAAAGCTACCAGAATGATCTTCTAGCAAAATCTAAGGAAACATTTCCCCCTGTGTTAAAGTCCTCTTCTGACACCTCATTGAAAAATAAATCTACCAAAAATCACTTTTATCCTCATTCCCTTCCTACCTCCATGTCGGCATCACATAACAGGCACACACAGTGCTAGCCAGTGCTGCCAAATCAAACAAACTGAGAAAAGGAGGACAAATTGGAATGCTGTATGATTTGAGTTCATACTTAAACTGTCACTTCCCTGATTTAAAACTGACCTTCAAGCTTGGCTCTGTCTCCAGGCCTTTAACTATTGGTGTACCCTGCATTTGCCCTTCTGATTAAACCCTTCTCAATCCTTGTGTTGGAACTGTGTGCCAATGCATCCATTGTGACTTGCATTACTCCTCCATATAAAACTACCTAACAATGGAATGGTATCGACCCATTATGACCCTGCTGCGGTCAGACCTTAAGGAATAGCGTAAGTCTTGTAAGCAGAACTAGGATGCCACCTACATAATCGTGCCTGCACTTTCCTGCATTGTTATTCTCATGTTATCTATGAATGTACATGCCTAGGACTATCACTGTGCAATTGGCTACCTTTTTTGGTCTTCTATTTTCTTTCTCTTTCCATAAGCACTGTGAAGGGCTTACTGTCATGTTGACACTATGAAAAACTACCAAATTACTGAAACTTGTATCATTTCTCAAAAAATGAATAGCGTATGTGTTTTTGTCCAGCTAATGCTGCAAACAGTGCTCCCTAGGTTCCAATAAAGTACATTTGTATTACCTTCTTGTTCTCTGTGGTATCAGAAAACACACTTTAGAATATTTGCCAGTGCCTCCAAACACTGTTGCATGTGGCTCTGGACCCTTGTTCTATTGTGTATACAGGTTCTCTCTTAGGTAATTGTAGAATGTATGTAATCTGATTCTGGAATGTAGCCATTGCAGAATCACCAAGGTCGAGGCTCTCCCAGTGGCTTTAGGCTCTGGGGGCTCTGATAATAAATCTTAAGGTACTTACGTACATAAACTGTGTGCCATGGAGTTATTACAATTGGCGACGAGGATGGGATGGTCGCAATAGCACCCGGAGCTCCGCTCGACTTCCCAGAGGAACGCACAGCAATATGACAGCTGCCGTTGGGCCTGTACATGCCAAGGCCCCATCGAGAGTGCAGGCGATGTCGCGCAGCGTATGAGGCCCCAAAAGTAAAGCGGAAGTCTTATGGGGTACACGACACATGTTGTATGTATTTAACTGTGGAGTATTTGATTTGAGCAAGTATGAACGCCATGCGGGTGCATTGCATCTTATCAACTTGCAAACGGCAATCAATGCATTAGAGGAAGGCACCTATGAACGTGCTACGACGTGCCATTTTGTTATCAGTAACAACCAAGCTGGTAACCATGGCAACCTAGTCACGGAGGAAACAAAAAACACATGAGCTGGCATTTATTTTCATGTGCTAATGTACTGCAAGTGCGCCACACAACAAGTGGGCGAGCAAGTATACAAACGAACTACATGCACTATAAGGCTCGCATGCAAATCAAATATAAATAACAATTATTGTGGATTAATGCTCCATAAATATACACACGATTAAGCAGTGCATGCCAAAGAACATTTATGAACAATTTACAGAACCATTGCAGTGAAAGTACAAGTTTAAGCCTGAGTTTAATACTAGTAATATTAACATTTAAAAGGAGGTTTGCTCACAAACTGTAACAGCCATTTGATTTGGAAGTGCTTACATCCTGTGCTGGAATTAACAAATTTACGTTCAAAATGCAGCATGTTACCGCACCAATGTAATTTTTACCTCATCCAGGTAATCCCACATGCCCATGGGAACAATGGGTCGATGGTTTCTAGGTCTACTTGAGGGATGTCTGAGGCAATAAGTACAACGATGATCTAAAGGAAGCTACCTTACTTAATTGTATCGGACCAGAAGCCTTAAGGATCTTCAGAGCACTTCCTGATCCAGAAGATGTGGAAAGTGGATCGGAGACAACAATCGCAAATGTGAGTCAGCCTTGGGAAAATTGGCGAAACATTTTGGCAACAAAACCAATATTTTAGAAAGGTACAAATTCTTTTCGAGACGCCAACTGAAAGACGAATCAATAGACGCCTATATGGCATCCTTGAGGTGACGCATGTCCGCATGCAAGTTCACTGGTGTTAGTGAGGAATACCTCAGGGATCAGTTAGTGTTAAATGTGGCTGATTCACAAATACAACAAAGACTTTGGCAAACCAAAGTTCCTTCCCTGGAACAAGCAATGAGGAAGATTCAGTAGATATTCTTTCAACAAACCATCAAGAAACACAGTGAGAGTGGTGGAGGAAAACCAAAGTACTGACAACATGCTATCCATCGGTAGTGAGAACACACAACATGTACAGATCCTTACAGTCATGTGGAAAGTAGAAAACAAAGGTCCATGGGTGAACATGCAGATAAATGGAATATCTCTTCCTATCATGGTAGACACAGGGTCTCCTTATACCATGGTTGATGTGAAAACATTTGTGGATACACTGTCTGGTGATTTGCAAAAATTACAAGATACAGGTGTGAGAGCTATGGGTTATGGAAAAACCCCCATTGATATTGCAGGGTGTATCTGGATAAATGTGCGTTTCCATGAAAGAGAAACACATTGTAAACTGTTTCTCTTTCACGAAAACGCACATTTATCAAGCTACACCCTACAATATCAATGGAGCACAAAACGGCTTGTCTGTAGTGGGATGGGAAGAACAGACTGTTCTACGAGTCAGAATCCACCTGGGGGAAGAAATTCCCATTCTGAGTGTCTTGAAAGATGAAAATGACTTCAAAGCTGCACTTGCAAGGCAGTTTCCCTGAGTCTTCAATGAGAAAATTATGGAAGGATTTCAACATAAGATAATCCTTAAAAAAGGAGCTCGACTCAGGCGCACAGAGTAAGAAGTGTTCCCATCGGCACAAAAGAAGCACTCAAAAAGGAGTTATTTCGTTTATGTGAACAAAACATAATTGAGCCAATAGAAAGTTCAGAGTGGTTGGCCCCTATAGTATTAGTTAAAAAACCAGATGGAAATATCAGGATGTGTGTAGATTTGAGGGACCTTAACAAGAATATTTGGATTGACAGGCACCCTCTCCCTAATATAGGAGAATTATCGACAACCATGAAACCGGTCAAGTTCTTCAGCACACTAGACCTATCCTCGGCTTACCACCAGATAGCTTTAGAAAAGAATTCCCAAAATTTT